>NC_064617.1:616208999-621403999 GCF_023898315.1 Schistocerca nitens
GGTTAGTTGGGCAGGATGAGTATTTCAATTGTTTTCAATAGAGTGGATATTAGTGGCACTGGCTTGTTGCCATAATGTGGCATTGGTTCTTTGTTCATAACAGTGTACTCAGTTTTGTAGAAGATTTAGGTGAGAAAGAGACAGTTGTTGAATATGACATAGATAGCTAGAAATGAATTGAGTAGCAATTTCCTGCTAGGTGTAGTTTGGGTATGATGTGTCTCAGTGAGAGATAAATCTTGAAATTGAAGGGTTGTTCCTTGCTACAGTCTTGGAAACTATGTATCTGGTGTTGACTCCAATGTTTTCAAGATTACTTGTGTACAAAATTGGCCAGACTTTGCAGTTTCTTCTTCAATAAATCAGTGGAAGGTGGTGCAGATAATGGTAAAAATGTTCAGTGCCTCCTGTGAGTTGTTGATGCTGCTTGTCTTTTAAGTAAAATTGATAGGGGCTCTTGATTGACCCAGCCATACACAGAGCTGGTGCATACTTGGCTTGAGAAGACTTTGGTCAGTAAATGATGAAATACCAACACAGTGGTCACAACAAAGCTCCTTTCCCTGCATTTTAGTTTCCCTCGGGTATAGAGTGACATGATATTGGCAGAGGATGTGCAGATAATCACTTTGATCAGGCTGTTCGTTTTTTTAATGCTCTTTTACCAGAATCCATTCATAGTGATTAGTGTGTTCTCTGTTGGAACACGATGAGAACATTGTGTGAAGTGCACAGAAGTAGCTATTTTAGTATGTATGAAAATGTGAGGTAACCACTGTTACTCCTAAATTTCTGTGGAATTAAGTTTTCTGTGTGTGTGTGTGTTTGAAAATCCCAGAGGTTCAAGTTGGTAGTTTATATGTTGCAAGCGAAAAAAGCTTTTTAGTAAACTGAGGCACTAGCATTAGTTGCCTGTTCACTGTGACAAGGAAGCTAGTATAAAAAGTAGCTTGTGGTTTTGTTTGCAAAGAAGTGCTCATGGGATGAAAGCACTGCTTGAGATTATTCTGAGATGATGGGGGGATTGCTAAACATCTAGCATTTTAGTAAGGAGCTTGTCGGACTATTTGTATAGTTGTAAAATTATTTGTTATTTGATGAGAAATTTCTTTATTCATAGCACATGGGCCATCATAGTTGAAGCATAAAGATTGGCATGGTATGCGTAGGTCTGCAAAATGTCCTGACAGTGATGTTCATAGGAACTTGTTGTATACTTTGATTCTTCATCTGTTTAACAGTAGACATAAGAAATGTATTAGTGGAGCAAGTAGCTGTGAAATTAGTAGTGTATGATTGATAGTATGGACGTGGCGCTTGAAGGAAGTGTTTGTTTAGCTGTGGGTGTTTTCATAATTGCCATGTGAGGAGAAGCAATACTCGTGATAGGCGACGAGAGGTACAGAGAGAAACACATTTATTGCGAGTATTGTATATCAGCAGCTCTTGGGCGGGTATCAAGTAAGACGCAAAGTGAAACGAAAGAGGAAGTATGCATGAAAGTGGCCAAATATCGACAAGAGTTCGCACTGTTAGGGTGAGGTGAATAAGCTAGTGCGGTGCGAAAATTTTCGAAGAGAGAGGCGGTTTTAAAGAAAGCACAAGAGTCCTATGAATGCCCTCTTGTGTGTTTCTCTTTCAGTGGCTATTTGGCATGTCTGCTTGCGCCATAGAAAGCTACTGTATGTGCCCCAGGCCCCCATCTAGCGGCCGGAGGTGCAAGCGGTGTTTACATACAGTCTCGCCTGAGGCAATGGTCTCTCATTTCGGAACGCAAGAAGCACTGGTAGCGCACAAAAATAGCCGAGTGAGATCATTGCGGCCAAGTAAGGGTAGAAGTAGGTTCTTTGCAGAATGTCCGAGCTTAAGAAATTCTTCGATAAGTAAATCGCGAAATGTGAAGAATGTGTCGTATTCTCGTAGGGCGTGTTGACGGTCTCGTGGCATAAGTAGCGAGCGGTGATAGCTTGCAAGCAAGATCATACTTCACAGGATCATTTCTGTAGTATGTCTTCAACTCTCTCTAGTTCAACGCTGGAGTAGACGTAACCACGATGATGAGTGGTAGCACTCTCCCTGAGCGTGAGGCTTGCGATCAAGATTCATCGCATCTTGGTTGTAATCGATGATCGTTCACCACATTCTGAGGGATGTGGGAAGGGAATAGCGCTTTCCGAGTGGTGGTTTTATTATATAGATTAGAAGCATAAGTCATACTGTTGGTATCGGGACCCGCGTTGTTGCAGAAATGTCGCTACAGGTTGTGGAAAGACTTCGATTGCGACATGTCATGAAAGCCTCGTGGAAGTTTCTCGAGTGGCACGGGGGACGAGCCATTTGATTTGGCCTGCTCCAAGTGCTAGGCTTGGATGACAACGACGTACTTTTGAGTTACAAGAATGAGTGAGCAACACAAGAAGAGTGCAATTGATGACCATAAAAAGCTGACACACAACACAGTCTTGATAATCACCACTAATGCATGATGTACGAAACATTTAGGAGGAGCACGTTTGGCTAGCAAACATGAATTGAGTGATTTGCAAGGCAGTGTAATCTGCAAGAAGGAATGCATGAAATTCGCAAATGAATAAGACTGGTTCAAATACTATCGACAGAAATTTTATTTCTGTTGTCAACTAGTATTAATTAGTTGTGTGGGAGCAGGGGGATATTTCCCTTGCACCATACATCTACATACACGTTGCGTGTGATGTGGCCTAGTTTTGCGTACAAAGAACTATCTAGTTGTCAGTTTTTTGAGTGAACGAGAGAGATTAGTGTTAGATGCAGAGCAGTGCGGGCAGTTGTGTGTCGGACGTTGTATGTCGGACGTGGGTCGCCGACAGGAATTATGCGTGCTGCCATCTGTCGGCAGGTGAGGTAATGAAGCAGCTTGAATGGTGACAGAAATGATGAAAATAGTTATCTAAAGAGTAATAGCGACGACATTTGGCAGACACGTATTTCAGCGTTGACAGTTAGTTTGGGGTGTGTGCTTGCATGACACTGGAAGTCTGTTGACGGTGTAGAAGTAGACAAGACGGCAAGAATTTTCGGCGTTCTCGCGGAGAAGTAATAGAGAAGCAGCCATAAGTATTGAAGTGAGGGCGTTGATCGGCACTCTGGTTTCCCTTCAAAACGAATAAATCTTTCGCCTTTTACTAAAGATTTCCGTGGAGGGGAACATTAAATGAGTCTAGAAGGTATTTTTTGTAGTGCTCGGCTATTGCTGAGCCACAATCTCAAGTAAAACGTAATGTGAGTAGCAAGAGGTAGATTGTGTTGTGAGAATGAAGGGCGTGGATTAGCGGATCACGTTTGGCCTGAAATGGCGTGCAGTGTGTTAGACGATTGTGTAGAGAGAGTGAGAGAGGGGGGGACAGAGCTATTTATTGTCCTGCAAACTCTTGGTGAACCCTTTCCGTACCTCAGTTGTAGATGATTTGAGAATGTTTACTTGCACTGCAGTTGCACAACAGCATATAAGCTGATATTTGGAAGTGAATGATGAATGATTGTCTTTGTAATAAATACTGGTATGTGATAAGTAGATTTTGTTTTGAAAGCCAAAATAATTTTTACCGCAGAAGTTTGTGATTTGTAGGTATGATGTGAGTGAGATTTGGGCTGAAGATGGTGGTTAGTTGGGCAGGATGAGTATTTCAATTGTTTTCAATAGAGTGGATATTAGTGGCACTGGCTTGTTGCCATAATGTGGCATTGGTTCTTTGTTCATAACAGTGTACTCAGTTTTGTAGAAGATTTAGGTGAGAAAGAGACAGTTGTTGAATATGACATAGATAGCTAGAAATGAATTGAGTAGCAATTTCCTGCTAGGTGTAGTTTGGGTATGATGTGTCTCAGTGAGAGATAAATCTTGAAATTGAAGGGTTGTTCCTTGCTACAGTCTTGGAAACTATGTATCTGGTGTTGACTCCAATGTTTTCAAGATTACTTGTGTACAAAATTGGCCAGACTTTGCAGTTTCTTCTTCAATAAATCAGTGGAAGGTGGTGCAGATAATGGTAAAAATGTTCAGTGCCTCCTGTGAGTTGTTGATGCTGCTTGTCTTTTAAGTAAAATTGATAGGGGCTCTTGATTGACCCAGCCATACACAGAGCTGGTGCATACTTGGCTTGAGAAGACTTTGGTCAGTAAATGATGAAATACCAACACAGTGGTCACAACAAAGCTCCTTTCCCTGCATTTTAGTTTCCCTCGGGTATAGAGTGACATGATATTGGCAGAGGATGTGCAGATAATCACTTTGATCAGGCTGTTCGTTTTTTTAATGCTCTTTTACCAGAATCCATTCATAGTGATTAGTGTGTTCTCTGTTGGAACACGATGAGAACATTGTGTGAAGTGCACAGAAGTAGCTATTTTAGTATGTATGAAAATGTGAGGTAACCACTGTTACTCCTAAATTTCTGTGGAATTAAGTTTTCTGTGTGTGTGTGTGTTTGAAAATCCCAGAGGTTCAAGTTGGTAGTTTATATGTTGCAAGCGAAAAAAGCTTTTTAGTAAACTGAGGCACTAGCATTAGTTGCCTGTTCACTGTGACAAGGAAGCTAGTATAAAAAGTAGCTTGTGGTTTTGTTTGCAAAGAAGTGCTCATGGGATGAAAGCACTGCTTGAGATTATTCTGAGATGATGGGGGGATTGCTAAACATCTAGCATTTTAGTAAGGAGCTTGTCGGACTATTTGTATAGTTGTAAAATTATTTGTTATTTGATGAGAAATTTCTTTATTCATAGCACATGGGCCATCATAGTTGAAGCATAAAGATTGGCATGGTATGCGTAGGTCTGCAAAATGTCCTGACAGTGATGTTCATAGGAACTTGTTGTATACTTTGATTCTTCATCTGTTTAACAGTAGACATAAGAAATGTATTAGTGGAGCAAGTAGCTGTGAAATTAGTAGTGTATGATTGATAGTATGGACGTGGCGCTTGAAGGAAGTGTTTGTTTAGCTGTGGGTGTTTTCATAATTGCCATGTGAGGAGAAGCAATACTCGTGATAGGCGACGAGAGGTACAGAGAGAAACACATTTATTGCGAGTATTGTATATCAGCAGCTCTTGGGCGGGTATCAAGTAAGACGCAAAGTGAAACGAAAGAGGAAGTATGCATGAAAGTGGCCAAATATCGACAAGAGTTCGCACTGTTAGGGTGAGGTGAATAAGCTAGTGCGGTGCGAAAATTTTCGAAGAGAGAGGCGGTTTTAAAGAAAGCACAAGAGTCCTATGAATGCCCTCTTGTGTGTTTCTCTTTCAGTGGCTATTTGGCATGTCTGCTTGCGCCATAGAAAGCTACTGTATGTGCCCCAGGCCCCCATCTAGCGGCCGGAGGTGCAAGCGGTGTTTACATACAGTCTCGCCTGAGGCAATGGTCTCTCATTTCGGAACGCAAGAAGCACTGGTAGCGCACAAAAATAGCCGAGTGAGATCATTGCGGCCAAGTAAGGGTAGAAGTAGGTTCTTTGCAGAATGTCCGAGCTTAAGAAATTCTTCGATAAGTAAATCGCGAAATGTGAAGAATGTGTCGTATTCTCGTAGGGCGTGTTGACGGTCTCGTGGCATAAGTAGCGAGCGGTGATAGCTTGCAAGCAAGATCATACTTCACAGGATCATTTCTGTAGTATGTCTTCAACTCTCTCTAGTTCAACGCTGGAGTAGACGTAACCACGATGATGAGTGGTAGCACTCTCCCTGAGCGTGAGGCTTGCGATCAAGATTCATCGCATCTTGGTTGTAATCGATGATCGTTCACCACATTCTGAGGGATGTGGGAAGGGAATAGCGCTTTCCGAGTGGTGGTTTTATTATTT
Source organism: Schistocerca nitens (assembly GCF_023898315.1). Lineage (NCBI taxonomy): Eukaryota > Metazoa > Arthropoda > Insecta > Orthoptera > Acrididae > Schistocerca > Schistocerca nitens. Next base: position 616,214,836 of record NC_064617.1, read on the forward strand.
AGATTAGAAGCATAAGTCATACTGTTGGTATCGGGACCCGCGTTGTTGCAGAAATGTCGCTACAGGTTGTGGAAAGACTTCGATTGCGACATGTCATGAAAGCCTCGTGGAAGTTTCTCGAGTGGCACGGGGGACGAGCCATTTGATTTGGCCTGCTCCAAGTGCTAGGCTTGGATGACAACGACGTACTTTTGAGTTACAAGAATGAGTGAGCAACACAAGAAGAGTGCAATTGATGACCATAAAAAGCTGACACACAACACAGTCTTGATAATCACCACTAATGCATGATGTACGAAACATTTAGGAGGAGCACGTTTGGCTAGCAAACATGAATTGAGTGATTTGCAAGGCAGTGTAATCTGCAAGAAGGAATGCATGAAATTCGCAAATGAATAAGACTGGTTCAAATACTATCGACAGAAATTTTATTTCTGTTGTCAACTAGTATTAATTAGTTGTGTGGGAGCAGGGGGATATTTCCCTTGCACCATACATCTACATACACGTTGCGTGTGATGTGGCCTAGTTTTGCGTACAAAGAACTATCTAGTTGTCAGTTTTTTGAGTGAACGAGAGAGATTAGTGTTAGATGCAGAGCAGTGCGGGCAGTTGTGTGTCGGACGTTGTATGTCGGACGTGGGTCGCCGACAGGAATTATGCGTGCTGCCATCTGTCGGCAGGTGAGGTAATGAAGCAGCTTGAATGGTGACAGAAATGATGAAAATAGTTATCTAAAGAGTAATAGCGACGACATTTGGCAGACACGTATTTCAGCGTTGACAGTTAGTTTGGGGTGTGTGCTTGCATGACACTGGAAGTCTGTTGACGGTGTAGAAGTAGACAAGACGGCAAGAATTTTCGGCGTTCTCGCGGAGAAGTAATAGAGAAGCAGCCATAAGTATTGAAGTGAGGGCGTTGATCGGCACTCTGGTTTCCCTTCAAAACGAATAAATCTTTCGCCTTTTACTAAAGATTTCCGTGGAGGGGAACATTAAATGAGTCTAGAAGGTATTTTTTGTAGTGCTCGGCTATTGCTGAGCCACAATCTCAAGTAAAACGTAATGTGAGTAGCAAGAGGTAGATTGTGTTGTGAGAATGAAGGGCGTGGATTAGCGGATCACGTTTGGCCTGAAATGGCGTGCAGTGTGTTAGACGATTGTGTAGAGAGAGTGAGAGAGGGGGGGACAGAGCTATTTATTGTCCTGCAAACTCTTGGTGAACCCTTTCCGTACCTCAGTTGTAGATGATTTGAGAATGTTTACTTGCACTGCAGTTGCACAACAGCATATAAGCTGATATTTGGAAGTGAATGATGAATGATTGTCTTTGTAATAAATACTGGTATGTGATAAGTAGATTTTGTTTTGAAAGCCAAAATAATTTTTACCGCAGAAGTTTGTGATTTGTAGGTATGATGTGAGTGAGATTTGGGCTGAAGATGGTGGTTAGTTGGGCAGGATGAGTATTTCAATTGTTTTCAATAGAGTGGATATTAGTGGCACTGGCTTGTTGCCATAATGTGGCATTGGTTCTTTGTTCATAACAGTGTACTCAGTTTTGTAGAAGATTTAGGTGAGAAAGAGACAGTTGTTATGACATAGATAGCTAGAAATGAATTGAGTAGCAATTTCCTGCTAGGTGTAGTTTGGGTATGATGTGTCTCAGTGAGAGATAAATCTTGAAATTGAAGGGTTGTTCCTTGCTACAGTCTTGGAAACTATGTATCTGGTGTTGACTCCAATGTTTTCAAGATTACTTGTGTACAAAATTGGCCAGACTTTGCAGTTTCTTCTTCAATAAATCAGTGGAAGGTGGTGCAGATAATGGTAAAAATGTTCAGTGCCTCCTGTGAGTTGTTGATGCTGCTTGTCTTTTAAGTAAAATTGATAGGGGCTCTTGATTGACCCAGCCATACACAGAGCTGGTGCATACTTGGCTTGAGAAGACTTTGGTCAGTAAATGATGAAATACCAACACAGTGGTCACAACAAAGCTCCTTTCCCTGCATTTTAGTTTCCCTCGGGTATAGAGTGACATGATATTGGCAGAGGATGTGCAGATAATCACTTTGATCAGGCTGTTCGTTTTTTTAATGCTCTTTTACCAGAATCCATTCATAGTGATTAGTGTGTTCTCTGTTGGAACACGATGAGAACATTGTGTGAAGTGCACAGAAGTAGCTATTTTAGTATGTATGAAAATGTGAGGTAACCACTGTTACTCCTAAATTTCTGTGGAATTAAGTTTTCTGTGTGTGTGTGTGTTTGAAAATCCCAGAGGTTCAAGTTGGTAGTTTATATGTTGCAAGCGAAAAAAGCTTTTTAGTAAACTGAGGCACTAGCATTAGTTGCCTGTTCACTGTGACAAGGAAGCTAGTATAAAAAGTAGCTTGTGGTTTTGTTTGCAAAGAAGTGCTCATGGGATGAAAGCACTGCTTGAGATTATTCTGAGATGATGGGGGGATTGCTAAACATCTAGCATTTTAGTAAGGAGCTTGTCGGACTATTTGTATAGTTGTAAAATTATTTGTTATTTGATGAGAAATTTCTTTATTCATAGCACATGGGCCATCATAGTTGAAGCATAAAGATTGGCATGGTATGCGTAGGTCTGCAAAATGTCCTGACAGTGATGTTCATAGGAACTTGTTGTATACTTTGATTCTTCATCTGTTTAACAGTAGACATAAGAAATGTATTAGTGGAGCAAGTAGCTGTGAAATTAGTAGTGTATGATTGATAGTATGGACGTGGCGCTTGAAGGAAGTGTTTGTTTAGCTGTGGGTGTTTTCATAATTGCCATGTGAGGAGAAGCAATACTCGTGATAGGCGACGAGAGGTACAGAGAGAAACACATTTATTGCGAGTATTGTATATCAGCAGCTCTTGGGCGGGTATCAAGTAAGACGCAAAGTGAAACGAAAGAGGAAGTATGCATGAAAGTGGCCAAATATCGACAAGAGTTCGCACTGTTAGGGTGAGGTGAATAAGCTAGTGCGGTGCGAAAATTTTCGAAGAGAGAGGCGGTTTTAAAGAAAGCACAAGAGTCCTATGAATGCCCTCTTGTGTGTTTCTCTTTCAGTGGCTATTTGGCATGTCTGCTTGCGCCATAGAAAGCTACTGTATGTGCCCCAGGCCCCCATCTAGCGGCCGGAGGTGCAAGCGGTGTTTACATACAGTCTCGCCTGAGGCAATGGTCTCTCATTTCGGAACGCAAGAAGCACTGGTAGCGCACAAAAATAGCCGAGTGAGATCATTGCGGCCAAGTAAGGGTAGAAGTAGGTTCTTTGCAGAATGTCCGAGCTTAAGAAATTCTTCGATAAGTAAATCGCGAAATGTGAAGAATGTGTCGTATTCTCGTAGGGCGTGTTGACGGTCTCGTGGCATAAGTAGCGAGCGGTGATAGCTTGCAAGCAAGATCATACTTCACAGGATCATTTCTGTAGTATGTCTTCAACTCTCTCTAGTTCAACGCTGGAGTAGACGTAACCACGATGATGAGTGGTAGCACTCTCCCTGAGCGTGAGGCTTGCGATCAAGATTCATCGCATCTTGGTTGTAATCGATGATCGTTCACCACATTCTGAGGGATGTGGGAAGGGAATAGCGCTTTCCGAGTGGTGGTTTTATTATATAGATTAGAAGCATAAGTCATACTGTTGGTATCGGGACCCGCGTTGTTGCAGAAATGTCGCTACAGGTTGTGGAAAGACTTCGATTGCGACATGTCATGAAAGCCTCGTGGAAGTTTCTCGAGTGGCACGGGGGACGAGCCATTTGATTTGGCCTGCTCCAAGTGCTAGGCTTGGATGACAACGACGTACTTTTGAGTTACAAGAATGAGTGAGCAACACAAGAAGAGTGCAATTGATGACCATAAAAAGCTGACACACAACACAGTCTTGATAATCACCACTAATGCATGATGTACGAAACATTTAGGAGGAGCACGTTTGGCTAGCAAACATGAATTGAGTGATTTGCAAGGCAGTGTAATCTGCAAGAAGGAATGCATGAAATTCGCAAATGAATAAGACTGGTTCAAATACTATCGACAGAAATTTTATTTCTGTTGTCAACTAGTATTAATTAGTTGTGTGGGAGCAGGGGGATATTTCCCTTGCACCATACATCTACATACACGTTGCGTGTGATGTGGCCTAGTTTTGCGTACAAAGAACTATCTAGTTGTCAGTTTTTTGAGTGAACGAGAGAGATTAGTGTTAGATGCAGAGCAGTGCGGGCAGTTGTGTGTCGGACGTTGTATGTCGGACGTGGGTCGCCGACAGGAATTATGCGTGCTGCCATCTGTCGGCAGGTGAGGTAATGAAGCAGCTTGAATGGTGACAGAAATGATGAAAATAGTTATCTAAAGAGTAATAGCGACGACATTTGGCAGACACGTATTTCAGCGTTGACAGTTAGTTTGGGGTGTGTGCTTGCATGACACTGGAAGTCTGTTGACGGTGTAGAAGTAGACAAGACGGCAAGAATTTTCGGCGTTCTCGCGGAGAAGTAATAGAGAAGCAGCCATAAGTATTGAAGTGAGGGCGTTGATCGGCACTCTGGTTTCCCTTCAAAACGAATAAATCTTTCGCCTTTTACTAAAGATTTCCGTGGAGGGGAACATTAAATGAGTCTAGAAGGTATTTTTTGTAGTGCTCGGCTATTGCTGAGCCACAATCTCAAGTAAAACGTAATGTGAGTAGCAAGAGGTAGATTGTGTTGTGAGAATGAAGGGCGTGGATTAGCGGATCACGTTTGGCCTGAAATGGCGTGCAGTGTGTTAGACGATTGTGTAGAGAGAGTGAGAGAGGGGGGGACAGAGCTATTTATTGTCCTGCAAACTCTTGGTGAACCCTTTCCGTACCTCAGTTGTAGATGATTTGAGAATGTTTACTTGCACTGCAGTTGCACAACAGCATATAAGCTGATATTTGGAAGTGAATGATGAATGATTGTCTTTGTAATAAATACTGGTATGTGATAAGTAGATTTTGTTTTGAAAGCCAAAATAATTTTTACCGCAGAAGTTTGTGATTTGTAGGTATGATGTGAGTGAGATTTGGGCTGAAGATGGTGGTTAGTTGGGCAGGATGAGTATTTCAATTGTTTTCAATAGAGTGGATATTAGTGGCACTGGCTTGTTGCCATAATGTGGCATTGGTTCTTTGTTCATAACAGTGTACTCAGTTTTGTAGAAGATTTAGGTGAGAAAGAGACAGTTGTTGAATATGACATAGATAGCTAGAAATGAATTGAGTAGCAATTTCCTGCTAGGTGTAGTTTGGGTATGATGTGTCTCAGTGAGAGATAAATCTTGAAATTGAAGGGTTGTTCCTTGCTACAGTCTTGGAAACTATGTATCTGGTGTTGACTCCAATGTTTTCAAGATTACTTGTGTACAAAATTGGCCAGACTTTGCAGTTTCTTCTTCAATAAATCAGTGGAAGGTGGTGCAGATAATGGTAAAAATGTTCAGTGCCTCCTGTGAGTTGTTGATGCTGCTTGTCTTTTAAGTAAAATTGATAGGGGCTCTTGATTGACCCAGCCATACACAGAGCTGGTGCATACTTGGCTTGAGAAGACTTTGGTCAGTAAATGATGAAATACCAACACAGTGGTCACAACAAAGCTCCTTTCCCTGCATTTTAGTTTCCCTCGGGTATAGAGTGACATGATATTGGCAGAGGATGTGCAGATAATCACTTTGATCAGGCTGTTCGTTTTTTTAATGCTCTTTTACCAGAATCCATTCATAGTGATTAGTGTGTTCTCTGTTGGAACACGATGAGAACATTGTGTGAAGTGCACAGAAGTAGCTATTTTAGTATGTATGAAAATGTGAGGTAACCACTGTTACTCCTAAATTTCTGTGGAATTAAGTTTTCTGTGTGTGTGTGTGTTTGAAAATCCCAGAGGTTCAAGTTGGTAGTTTATATGTTGCAAGCGAAAAAAGCTTTTTAGTAAACTGAGGCACTAGCATTAGTTGCCTGTTCACTGTGACAAGGAAGCTAGTATAAAAAGTAGCTTGTGGTTTTGTTTGCAAAGAAGTGCTCATGGGATGAAAGCACTGCTTGAGATTATTCTGAGATGATGGGGGGATTGCTAAACATCTAGCATTTTAGTAAGGAGCTTGTCGGACTATTTGTATAGTTGTAAAATTATTTGTTATTTGATGAGAAATTTCTTTATTCATAGCACATGGGCCATCATAGTTGAAGCATAAAGATTGGCATGGTATGCGTAGGTCTGCAAAATGTCCTGACAGTGATGTTCATAGGAACTTGTTGTATACTTTGATTCTTCATCTGTTTAACAGTAGACATAAGAAATGTATTAGTGGAGCAAGTAGCTGTGAAATTAGTAGTGTATGATTGATAGTATGGACGTGGCGCTTGAAGGAAGTGTTTGTTTAGCTGTGGGTGTTTTCATAATTGCCATGTGAGGAGAAGCAATACTCGTGATAGGCGACGAGAGGTACAGAGAGAAACACATTTATTGCGAGTATTGTATATCAGCAGCTCTTGGGCGGGTATCAAGTAAGACGCAAAGTGAAACGAAAGAGGAAGTATGCATGAAAGTGGCCAAATATCGACAAGAGTTCGCACTGTTAGGGTGAGGTGAATAAGCTAGTGCGGTGCGAAAATTTTCGAAGAGAGAGGCGGTTTTAAAGAAAGCACAAGAGTCCTATGAATGCCCTCTTGTGTGTTTCTCTTTCAGTGGCTATTTGGCATGTCTGCTTGCGCCATAGAAAGCTACTGTATGTGCCCCAGGCCCCCATCTAGCGGCCGGAGGTGCAAGCGGTGTTTACATACAGTCTCGCCTGAGGCAATGGTCTCTCATTTCGGAACGCAAGAAGCACTGGTAGCGCACAAAAATAGCCGAGTGAGATCATTGCGGCCAAGTAAGGGTAGAAGTAGGTTCTTTGCAGAATGTCCGAGCTTAAGAAATTCTTCGATAAGTAAATCGCGAAATGTGAAGAATGTGTCGTATTCTCGTAGGGCGTGTTGACGGTCTCGTGGCATAAGTAGCGAGCGGTGATAGCTTGCAAGCAAGATCATACTTCACAGGATCATTTCTGTAGTATGTCTTCAACTCTCTCTAGTTCAACGCTGGAGTAGACGTAACCACGATGATGAGTGGTAGCACTCTCCCTGAGCGTGAGGCTTGCGATCAAGATTCATCGCATCTTGGTTGTAATCGATGATCGTTCACCACATTCTGAGGGATGTGGGAAGGGAATAGCGCTTTCCGAGTGGTGGTTTTATTATTTAGATTAGAAGCATAAGTCATACTGTTGGTATCGGGACCCGCGTTGTTGCAGAAATGTCGCTACAGGTTGTGGAAAGACTTCGATTGCGACATGTCATGAAAGCCTCGTGGAAGTTTCTCGAGTGGCACGGGGGACGAGCCATTTGATTTGGCCTGCTCCAAGTGCTAGGCTTGGATGACAACGACGTACTTTTGAGTTACAAGAATGAGTGAGCAACACAAGAAGAGTGCAATTGATGACCATAAAAAGCTGACACACAACACAGTCTTGATAATCACCACTAATGCATGATGTACGAAACATTTAGGAGGAGCACGTTTGGCTAGCAAACATGAATTGAGTGATTTGCAAGGCAGTGTAATCTGCAAGAAGGAATGCATGAAATTCGCAAATGAATAAGACTGGTTCAAATACTATCGACAGAAATTTTATTTCTGTTGTCAACTAGTATTAATTAGTTGTGTGGGAGCAGGGGGATATTTCCCTTGCACCATACATCTACATACACGTTGCGTGTGATGTGGCCTAGTTTTGCGTACAAAGAACTATCTAGTTGTCAGTTTTTTGAGTGAACGAGAGAGATTAGTGTTAGATGCAGAGCAGTGCGGGCAGTTGTGTGTCGGACGTTGTATGTCGGACGTGGGTCGCCGACAGGAATTATGCGTGCTGCCATCTGTCGGCAGGTGAGGTAATGAAGCAGCTTGAATGGTGACACAAATGATGAAAATAGTTATCTAAAGAGTAATAGCGACGACATTTGGCAGACACGTATTTCAGCGTTGACAGTTAGTTTGGGGTGTGTGCTTGCATGACACTGGAAGTCTGTTGACGGTGTAGAAGTAGACAAGACGGCAAGAATTTTCGGCGTTCTCGCGGAGAAGTAATAGAGAAGCAGCCATAAGTATTGAAGTGAGGGCGTTGATCGGCACTCTGGTTTCCCTTCAAAACGAATAAATCTTTCGCCTTTTACTAAAGATTTCCGTGGAGGGGAACATTAAATGAGTCTAGAAGGTATTTTTTGTAGTGCTCGGCTATTGCTGAGCCACAATCTCAAGTAAAACGTAATGTGAGTAGCAAGAGGTAGATTGTGTTGTGAGAATGAAGGGCGTGGATTAGCGGATCACGTTTGGCCTGAAATGGCGTGCAGTGTGTTAGACGATTGTGTAGAGAGAGTGAGAGAGGGGGGGACAGAGCTATTTATTGTCCTGCAAACTCTTGGTGAACCCTTTCCGTACCTCAGTTGTAGATGATTTGAGAATGTTTACTTGCACTGCAGTTGCACAACAGCATATAAGCTGATATTTGGAAGTGAATGATGAATGATTGTCTTTGTAATAAATACTGGTATGTGATAAGTAGATTTTGTTTTGAAAGCCAAAATAATTTTTACCGCAGAAGTTTGTGATTTGTAGGTATGATGTGAGTGAGATTTGGGCTGAAGATGGTGGTTAGTTGGGCAGGATGAGTATTTCAATTGTTTTCAATAGAGTGGATATTAGTGGCACTGGCTTGTTGCCATAATGTGGCATTGGTTCTTTGTTCATAACAGTGTACTCAGTTTTGTAGAAGATTTAGGTGAGAAAGAGACAGTTGTTGAATATGACATAGATAGCTAGAAATGAATTGAGTAGCAATTTCCTGCTAGGTGTAGTTTGGGTATGATGTGTCTCAGTGAGAGATAAATCTTGAAATTGAAGGGTTGTTCCTTGCTACAGTCTTGGAAACTATGTATCTGGTGTTGACTCCAATGTTTTCAAGATTACTTGTGTACAAAATTGGCCAGACTTTGCAGTTTCTTCTTCAATAAATCAGTGGAAGGTGGTGCAGATAATGGTAAAAATGTTCAGTGCCTCCTGTGAGTTGTTGATGCTGCTTGTCTTTTAAGTAAAATTGATAGGGGCTCTTGATTGACCCAGCCATACACAGAGCTGGTGCATACTTGGCTTGAGAAGACTTTGGTCAGTAAATGATGAAATACCAACACAGTGGTCACAACAAAGCTCCTTTCCCTGCATTTTAGTTTCCCTCGGGTATAGAGTGACATGATATTGGCAGAGGATGTGCAGATAATCACTTTGATCAGGCTGTTCGTTTTTTTAATGCTCTTTTACCAGAATCCATTCATAGTGATTAGTGTGTTCTCTGTTGGAACACGATGAGAACATTGTGTGAAGTGCACAGAAGTAGCTATTTTAGTATGTATGAAAATGTGAGGTAACCACTGTTACTCCTAAATTTCTGTGGAATTAAGTTTTCTGTGTGTGTGTGTGTGTGTGTGTGTGTGTGTGTGTGTGTGTGTGTGTGTGTGTGTGTGTTTGAAATTCCCAGAGGTTCAAGTTGGTAGTTTATATGTTGCAAGCGAAAAAAGCTTTTTAGTAAACTGAGGCACTAGCATTAGTTGCCTGTTCACTGTGACAAGGAAGCTAGTATAAAAAGTAGCTTGTGGTTTTGTTTGCAAAGAAGTGCTCATGGGATGAAAGCACTGCTTGAGATTATCTGAGATGATGGGGGGATTGCTAAACATCTAGCATTTTAGTAAGGAGCTTGTCGGACTATTTGTATAGTTGTAAAATTATTTGTTATTTGATGAGAAATTTCTTTATTCATAGCACATGGGCCATCATAGTTGAAGCATAAAGATTGGCATGGTATGCGTAGGTCTGCAAAATGTCCTGACAGTGATGTTCATAGGAACTTGTTGTATACTTTGATTCTTCATCTGTTTAACAGTAGACATAAGAAATGTATTAGTGGAGCAAGTAGCTGTGAAATTAGTAGTGTATGATTGATAGTATGGACGTGGCGCTTGAAGGAAGTGTTTGTTTAGCTGTGGGTGTTTTCATAATTGCCATGTGAGGAGAAGCAATACTCGTGATAGGCGACGAGAGGTACAGAGAGAAACACATTTATTGCGAGTATTGTATATCAGCAGCTCTTGGGCGGGTATCAAGTAAGACGCAAAGTGAAACGAAAGAGGAAGTATGCATGAAAGTGGCCAAATATCGACAAGAGTTCGCACTGTTAGGGTGAGGTGAATAAGCTAGTGCGGTGCGAAAATTTTCGAAGAGAGAGGCGGTTTTAAAGAAAGCACAAGAGTCCTATGAATGCCCTCTTGTGTGTTTCTCTTTCAGTGGCTATTTGGCATGTCTGCTTGCGCCATAGAAAGCTACTGTATGTGCCCCAGGCCCCCATCTAGCGGCCGGAGGTGCAAGCGGTGTTTACATACAGTCTCGCCTGAGGCAATGGTCTCTCATTTCGGAACGCAAGAAGCACTGGTAGCGCACAAAAATAGCCGAGTGAGATCATTGCGGCCAAGTAAGGGTAGAAGTAGGTTCTTTGCAGAATGTCCGAGCTTAAGAAATTCTTCGATAAGTAAATCGCGAAATGTGAAGAATGTGTCGTATTCTCGTAGGGCGTGTTGACGGTCTCGTGGCATAAGTAGCGAGCGGTGATAGCTTGCAAGCAAGATCATACTTCACAGGATCATTTCTGTAGTATGTCTTCAACTCTCTCTAGTTCAACGCTGGAGTAGACGTAACCACGATGATGAGTGGTAGCACTCTCCCTGAGCGTGAGGCTTGCGATCAAGATTCATCGCATCTTGGTTGTAATCGATGATCGTTCACCACATTCTGAGGGATGTGGGAAGGGAATAGCGCTTTCCGAGTGGTGGTTTTATTATATAGATTAGAAGCATAAGTCATACTGTTGGTATCGGGACCCGCGTTGTTGCAGAAATGTCGCTACAGGTTGTGGAAAGACTTCGATTGCGACATGTCATGAAAGCCTCGTGGAAGTTTCTCGAGTGGCACGGGGGACGAGCCATTTGATTTGGCCTGCTCCAAGTGCTAGGCTTGGATGACAACGACGTACTTTTGAGTTACAAGAATGAGTGAGCAACACAAGAAGAGTGCAATTGATGACCATAAAAAGCTGACACACAACACAGTCTTGATAATCACCACTAATGCATGATGTACGAAACATTTAGGAGGAGCACGTTTGGCTAGCAAACATGAATTGAGTGATTTGCAAGGCAGTGTAATCTGCAAGAAGGAATGCATGAAATTCGCAAATGAATAAGACTGGTTCAAATACTATCGACAGAAATTTTATTTCTGTTGTCAACTAGTATTAATTAGTTGTGTGGGAGCAGGGGGATATTTCCCTTGCACCATACATCTACATACACGTTGCGTGTGATGTGGCCTAGTTTTGCGTACAAAGAACTATCTAGTTGTCAGTTTTTTGAGTGAACGAGAGAGATTAGTGTTAGATGCAGAGCAGTGCGGGCAGTTGTGTGTCGGACGTTGTATGTCGGACGTGGGTCGCCGACAGGAATTATGCGTGCTGCCATCTGTCGGCAGGTGAGGTAATGAAGCAGCTTGAATGGTGACAGAAATGATGAAAATAGTTATCTAAAGAGTAATAGCGACGACATTTGGCAGACACGTATTTCAGCGTTGACAGTTAGTTTGGGGTGTGTGCTTGCATGACACTGGAAGTCTGTTGACGGTGTAGAAGTAGACAAGACGGCAAGAATTTTCGGCGTTCTCGCGGAGAAGTAATAGAGAAGCAGCCATAAGTATTGAAGTGAGGGCGTTGATCGGCACTCTGGTTTCCCTTCAAAACGAATAAATCTTTCGCCTTTTACTAAAGATTTCCGTGGAGGGGAACATTAAATGAGTCTAGAAGGTATTTTTTGTAGTGCTCGGCTATTGCTGAGCCACAATCTCAAGTAAAACGTAATGTGAGTAGCAAGAGGTAGATTGTGTTGTGAGAATGAAGGGCGTGGATTAGCGGATCACGTTTGGCCTGAAATGGCGTGCAGTGTGTTAGACGATTGTGTAGAGAGAGTGAGAGAGGGGGGGACAGAGCTATTTATTGTCCTGCAAACTCTTGGTGAACCCTTTCCGTACCTCAGTTGTAGATGATTTGAGAATGTTTACTTGCACTGCAGTTGCACAACAGCATATAAGCTGATATTTGGAAGTGAATGATGAATGATTGTCTTTGTAATAAATACTGGTATGTGATAAGTAGATTTTGTTTTGAAAGCCAAAATAATTTTTACCGCAGAAGTTTGTGATTTGTAGGTATGATGTGAGTGAGATTTGGGCTGAAGATGGTGGTTAGTTGGGCAGGATGAGTATTTCAATTGTTTTCAATAGAGTGGATATTAGTGGCACTGGCTTGTTGCCATAATGTGGCATTGGTTCTTTGTTCATAACAGTGTACTCAGTTTTGTAGAAGATTTAGGTGAGAAAGAGACAGTTGTTGAATATGACATAGATAGCTAGAAATGAATTGAGTAGCAATTTCCTGCTAGGTGTAGTTTGGGTATGATGTGTCTCAGTGAGAGATAAATCTTGAAATTGAAGGGTTGTTCTTTGCTACAGTCTTGGAAACTATGTATCTGGTGTTGACTCCAATGTTTTCAAGATTACTTGTGTACAAAATTGGCCAGACTTTGCAGTTTCTTCTTCAATAAATCAGTGGAAGGTGGTGCAGATAATGGTAAAAATGTTCAGTGCCTCCTGTGAGTTGTTGATGCTGCTTGTCTTTTAAGTAAAATTGATAGGGGCTCTTGATTGACCCAGCCATACACAGAGCTGGTGCATACTTGGCTTGAGAAGACTTTGGTCAGTAAATGATGAAATACCAACACAGTGGTCACAACAAAGCTCCTTTCCCTGCATTTTAGTTTCCCTCGGGTATAGAGTGACACGATATTGTCAGAGGATGTGCAGATAATCACTTTGATCAGGCTGTTCGTTTTTTTAATGCTCTTTTACCAGAATCCATTCATAGTGATTAGTGTGTTCTCTGTTGGAACACGATGAGAACATTGTGTGAAGTGCACAGAAGTAGCTATTTTAGTATGTATGAAAATGTGAGGTAACCACTGTTACTCCTAAATTTCTGTGGAATTAAGTTTTCTGTGTGTGTGTGTGTGTGTGTGTGTGTGTGTGTGTGTTTGAAAATCCCAGAGGTTCAAGTTGGTAGTTTATATGTTGCCAGCGAAAAAAGCTTTTTAGTAAACTGAGGCACTAGCATTAGTTCCCTGTTCACTGTGACAAGGAAGCTAGTATAAAAAGTAGCTTGTGGTTTTGTTTGCAAAGAAGTGCTCATGGGATGAAAGCACTGCTTGAGATTATTCTGAGATGATGGGGGGATTGCTAAACATCTAGCATTTTAGTAAGGAGCTTGTCGGACTATTTGTATAGTTGTAAAATTATTTGTTATTTGATGAGAAATTTCTTTATTCATAGCACATGGGCCATCATAGTTGAAGCATAAAGATTGGCATGGTATGCGTAGGTCTGCAAAATGTCCTGACAGTGATGTTCATAGGAACTTGTTGTATACTTTGATTCTTCATCTGTTTAACAGTAGACATAAGAAATGTATTAGTGGAGCAAGTAGCTGTGAAATTAGTAGTGTATGATTGATAGTATGGACGTGGCGCTTGAAGGAAGTGTTTGTTTAGCTGTGGGTGTTTTCATAATTGCCATGTGAGGAGAAGCAATACTCGTGATAGGCGACGAGAGGTACAGAGAGAAACACATTTATTGCGAGTATTGTATATCAGCAGCTCTTGGGCGGGTATCAAGTAAGACGCAAAGTGAAACGAAAGAGGAAGTATGCATGAAAGTGGCCAAATATCGACAAGAGTTCGCACTGTTAGGGTGAGGTGAATAAGCTAGTGCGGTGCGAAAATTTTCGAAGAGAGAGGCGGTTTTAAAGAAAGCACAAGAGTCCTATGAATGCCCTCTTGTGTGTTTCTCTTTCAGTGGCTATTTGGCATGTCTGCTTGCGCCATAGAAAGCTACTGTATGTGCCCCAGGCCCCCATCTAGCGGCCGGAGGTGCAAGCGGTGTTTACATACAGTCTCGCCTGAGGCAATGGTCTCTCATTTCGGAACGCAAGAAGCACTGGTAGCGCACAAAAATAGCCGAGTGAGATCATTGCGGCCAAGTAAGGGTAGAAGTAGGTTCTTTGCAGAATGTCCGAGCTTAAGAAATTCTTCGATAAGTAAATCGCGAAATGTGAAGAATGTGTCGTATTCTCGTAGGGCGTGTTGACGGTCTCGTGGCATAAGTAGCGAGCGGTGATAGCTTGCAAGCAAGATCATACTTCACAGGATCATTTCTGTAGTATGTCTTCAACTCTCTCTAGTTCAACGCTGGAGTAGACGTAACCACGATGATGAGTGGTAGCACTCTCCCTGAGCGTGAGGCTTGCGATCAAGATTCATCGCATCTTGGTTGTAATCGATGATCGTTCACCACATTCTGAGGGATGTGGGAAGGGAATAGCGCTTTCCGAGTGGTGGTTTTATTATATAGATTAGAAGCATAAGTCATACTGTTGGTATCGGGACCCGCGTTGTTGCAGAAATGTCGCTACAGGTTGTGGAAAGACTTCGATTGCGACATGTCATGAAAGCCTCGTGGAAGTTTCTCGAGTGGCACGGGGGACGAGCCATTTGATTTGGCCTGCTCCAAGTGCTAGGCTTGGATGACAACGACGTACTTTTGAGTTACAAGAATGAGTGAGCAACACAAGAAGAGTGCAATTGATGACCATAAAAAGCTGACACACAACACAGTCTTGATAATCACCACTAATGCATGATGTACGAAACATTTAGGAGGAGCACGTTTGGCTAGCAAACATGAATTGAGTGATTTGCAAGGCAGTGTAATCTGCAAGAAGGAATGCATGAAATTCGCAAATGAATAAGACTGGTTCAAATACTATCGACAGAAATTTTATTTCTGTTGTCAACTAGTATTAATTAGTTGTGTGGGAGCAGGGGGATATTTCCCTTGCACCATACATCTACATACACGTTGCGTGTGATGTGGCCTAGTTTTGCGTACAAAGAACTATCTAGTTGTCAGTTTTTTGAGTGAACGAGAGAGATTAGTGTTAGATGCAGAGCAGTGCGGGCAGTTGTGTGTCGGACGTTGTATGTCGGACGTGGGTCGCCGACAGGAATTATGCGTGCTGCCATCTGTCGGCAGGTGAGGTAATGAAGCAGCTTGAATGGTGACAGAAATGATGAAAATAGTTATCTAAAGAGTAATAGCGACGACATTTGGCAGACACGTATTTCAGCGTTGACAGTTAGTTTGGGGTGTGTGCTTGCATGACACTGGAAGTCTGTTGACGGTGTAGAAGTAGACAAGACGGCAAGAATTTTCGGCGTTCTCGCGGAGAAGTAATAGAGAAGCAGCCATAAGTATTGAAGTGAGGGCGTTGATCGGCACTCTGGTTTCCCTTCAAAACGAATAAATCTTTCGCCTTTTACTAAAGATTTCCGTGGAGGGGAACATTAAATGAGTCTAGAAGGTATTTTTTGTAGTGCTCGGCTATTGCTGAGCCACAATCTCAAGTAAAACGTAATGTGAGTAGCAAGAGGTAGATTGTGTTGTGAGAATGAAGGGCGTGGATTAGCGGATCACGTTTGGCCTGAAATGGCGTGCAGTGTGTTAGACGATTGTGTAGAGAGAGTGAGAGAGGGGGGGACAGAGCTATTTATTGTCCTGCAAACTCTTGGTGAACCCTTTCCGTACCTCAGTTGTAGATGATTTGAGAATGTTTACTTGCACTGCAGTTGCACAACAGCATATAAGCTGATATTTGGAAGTGAATGATGAATGATTGTCTTTGTAATAAATACTGGTATGTGATAAGTAGATTTTGTTTTGAAAGCCAAAATAATTTTTACCGCAGAAGTTTGTGATTTGTAGGTATGATGTGAGTGAGATTTGGGCTGAAGATGGTGGTTAGTTGGGCAGGATGAGTATTTCAATTGTTTTCAATAGAGTGGATATTAGTGGCACTGGCTTGTTGCCATAATGTGGCATTGGTTCTTTGTTCATAACAGTGTACTCAGTTTTGTAGAAGATTTAGGTGAGAAAGAGACAGTTGTTGAATATGACATAGATAGCTAGAAATGAATTGAGTAGCAATTTCCTGCTAGGTGTAGTTTGGGTATGATGTGTCTCAGTGAGAGATAAATCTTGAAATTGAAGGGTTGTTCTTTGCTACAGTCTTGGAAACTATGTATCTGGTGTTGACTCCAATGTTTTCAAGATTACTTGTGTACAAAATTGGCCAGACTTTGCAGTTTCTTCTTCAATAAATCAGTGGAAGGTGGTGCAGATAATGGTAAAAATGTTCAGTGCCTCCTGTGAGTTGTTGATGCTGCTTGTCTTTTAAGTAAAATTGATAGGGGCTCTTGATTGACCCAGCCATACACAGAGCTGGTGCATACTTGGCTTGAGAAGACTTTGGTCAGTAAATGATGAAATACCAACACAGTGGTCACAACAAAGCTCCTTTCCCTGCATTTTAGTTTCCCTCGGGTATAGAGTGACACGATATTGTCAGAGGATGTGCAGATAATCACTTTGATCAGGCTGTTCGTTTTTTTAATGCTCTTTTACCAGAATCCATTCATAGTGATTAGTGTGTTCTCTGTTGGAACACGATGAGAACATTGTGTGAAGTGCACAGAAGTAGCTATTTTAGTATGTATGAAAATGTGAGGTAACCACTGTTACTCCTAAATTTCTGTGGAATTAAGTTTTCTGTGTGTGTGTGTGTGTGTGTGTGTGTGTGTGTTTGAAAATCCCAGAGGTTCAAGTTGGTAGTTTATATGTTGCAAGCGAAAAAAGCTTTTTAGTAAACTGAGGCACTAGCATTAGTTCCCTGTTCACTGTGACAAGGAAGCTAGTATAAAAAGTAGCTTGTGGTTTTGTTTGCAAAGAAGTGCTCATGGGATGAAAGCACTGCTTGAGATTATTCTGAGATGATGGGGGGATTGCTAAACATCTAGCATTTTAGTAAGGAGCTTGTCGGACTATTTGTATAGTTGTAAAATTATTTGTTATTTGATGAGAAATTTCTTTATTCATAGCACATGGGCCATCATAGTTGAAGCATAAAGATTGGCATGGTATGCGTAGGTCTGCAAAATGTCCTGACAGTGATGTTCATAGGAACTTGTTGTATACTTTGATTCTTCATCTGTTTAACAGTAGACATAAGAAATGTATTAGTGGAGCAAGTAGCTGTGAAATTAGTAGTGTATGATTGATAGTATGGACGTGGCGCTTGAAGGAAGTGTTTGTTTAGCTGTGGGTGTTTTCATAATTGCCATGTGAGGAGAAGCAATACTCGTGATAGGCGACGAGAGGTACAGAGAGAAACACATTTATTGCGAGTATTGTATATCAGCAGCTCTTGGGCGGGTATCAAGTAAGACGCAAAGTGAAACGAAAGAGGAAGTATGCATGAAAGTGGCCAAATATCGACAAGAGTTCGCACTGTTAGGGTGAGGTGAATAAGCTAGTGCGGTGCGAAAATTTTCGAAGAGAGAGGCGGTTTTAAAGAAAGCACAAGAGTCCTATGAATGCCCTCTTGTGTGTTTCTCTTTCAGTGGCTATTTGGCATGTCTGCTTGCGCCATAGAAAGCTACTGTATGTGCCCCAGGCCCCCATCTAGCGGCCGGAGGTGCAAGCGGTGTTTACATACAGTCTCGCCTGAGGCAATGGTCTCTCATTTCGGAACGCAAGAAGCACTGGTAGCGCACAAAAATAGCCGAGTGAGATCATTGCGGCCAAGTAAGGGTAGAAGTAGGTTCTTTGCAGAATGTCCGAGCTTAAGAAATTCTTCGATAAGTAAATCGCGAAATGTGAAGAATGTGTCGTATTCTCGTAGGGCGTGTTGACGGTCTCGTGGCATAAGTAGCGAGCGGTGATAGCTTGCAAGCAAGATCATACTTCACAGGATCATTTCTGTAGTATGTCTTCAACTCTCTCTAGTTCAACGCTGGAGTAGACGTAACCACGATGATGAGTGGTAGCACTCTCCCTGAGCGTGAGGCTTGCGATCAAGATTCATCGCATCTTGGTTGTAATCGATGATCGTTCACCACATTCTGAGGGATGTGGGAAGGGAATAGCGCTTTCCGAGTGGTGGTTTTATTATATAGATTAGAAGCATAAGTCATACTGTTGGTATCGGGACCCGCGTTGTTGCAGAAATGTCGCTACAGGTTGTGGAAAGACTTCGATTGCGACATGTCATGAAAGCCTCGTGGAAGTTTCTCGAGTGGCACGGGGGACGAGCCATTTGATTTGGCCTGCTCCAAGTGCTAGGCTTGGATGACAACGACGTACTTTTGAGTTACAAGAATGAGTGAGCAACACAAGAAGAGTGCAATTGATGACCATAAAAAGCTGACACACAACACAGTCTTGATAATCACCACTAATGCATGATGTACGAAACATTTAGGAGGAGCACGTTTGGCTAGCAAACATGAATTGAGTGATTTGCAAGGCAGTGTAATCTGCAAGAAGGAATGCATGAAATTCGCAAATGAATAAGACTGGTTCAAATACTATCGACAGAAATTTTATTTCTGTTGTCAACTAGTATTAATTAGTTGTGTGGGAGCAGGGGGATATTTCCCTTGCACCATACATCTACATACACGTTGCGTGTGATGTGGCCTAGTTTTGCGTACAAAGAACTATCTAGTTGTCAGTTTTTTGAGTGAACGAGAGAGATTAGTGTTAGATGCAGAGCAGTGCGGGCAGTTGTGTGTCGGACGTTGTATGTCGGACGTGGGTCGCCGACAGGAATTATGCGTGCTGCCATCTGTCGGCAGGTGAGGTAATGAAGCAGCTTGAATGGTGACAGAAATGATGAAAATAGTTATCTAAAGAGTAATAGCGACGACATTTGGCAGACACGTATTTCAGCGTTGACAGTTAGTTTGGGGTGTGTGCTTGCATGACACTGGAAGTCTGTTGACGGTGTAGAAGTAGACAAGACGGCAAGAATTTTCGGCGTTCTCGCGGAGAAGTAATAGAGAAGCAGCCATAAGTATTGAAGTGAGGGCGTTGATCGGCACTCTGGTTTCCCTTCAAAACGAATAAATCTTTCGCCTTTTACTAAAGATTTCCGTGGAGGGGAACATTAAATGAGTCTAGAAGGTATTTTTTGTAGTGCTCGGCTATTGCTGAGCCACAATCTCAAGTAAAACGTAATGTGAGTAGCAAGAGGTAGATTGTGTTGTGAGAATGAAGGGCGTGGATTAGCGGATCACGTTTGGCCTGAAATGGCGTGCAGTGTGTTAGACGATTGTGTAGAGAGAGTGAGAGAGGGGGGGACAGAGCTATTTATTGTCCTGCAAACTCTTGGTGAACCCTTTCCGTACCTCAGTTGTAGATGATTTGAGAATGTTTACTTGCACTGCAGTTGCACAACAGCATATAAGCTGATATTTGGAAGTGAATGATGAATGATTGTCTTTGTAATAAATACTGGTATGTGATAAGTAGATTTTGTTTTGAAAGCCAAAATAATTTTTACCGCAGAAGTTTGTGATTTGTAGGTATGATGTGAGTGAGATTTGGGCTGAAGATGGTGGTTAGTTGGGCAGGATGAGTATTTCAATTGTTTTCAATAGAGTGGATATTAGTGGCACTGGCTTGTTGCCATAATGTGGCATTGGTTCTTTGTTCATAACAGTGTACTCAGTTTTGTAGAAGATTTAGGTGAGAAAGAGACAGTTGTTGAATATGACATAGATAGCTAGAAATGAATTGAGTAGCAATTTCCTGCTAGGTGTAGTTTGGGTATGATGTGTCTCAGTGAGAGATAAATCTTGAAATTGAAGGGTTGTTCTTTGCTACAGTCTTGGAAACTATGTATCTGGTGTTGACTCCAATGTTTTCAAGATTACTTGTGTACAAAATTGGCCAGACTTTGCAGTTTCTTCTTCAATAAATCAGTGGAAGGTGGTGCAGATAATGGTAAAAATGTTCAGTGCCTCCTGTGAGTTGTTGATGCTGCTTGTCTTTTAAGTAAAATTGATAGGGGCTCTTGATTGACCCAGCCATACACAGAGCTGGTGCATACTTGGCTTGAGAAGACTTTGGTCAGTAAATGATGAAATACCAACACAGTGGTCACAACAAAGCTCCTTTCCCTGCATTTTAGTTTCCCTCGGGTATAGAGTGACACGATATTGTCAGAGGATGTGCAGATAATCACTTTGATCAGGCTGTTCGTTTTTTTAATGCTCTTTTACCAGAATCCATTCATAGTGATTAGTGTGTTCTCTGTTGGAACACGATGAGAACATTGTGTGAAGTGCACAGAAGTAGCTATTTTAGTATGTATGAAAATGTGAGGTAACCACTGTTACTCCTAAATTTCTGTGGAATTAAGTTTTCTGTGTGTGTGTGTGTGTGTGTGTGTGTGTGTGTGTTTGTGTTTGAAAATCCCAGAGGTTCAAGTTGGTAGTTTATATGTTGCCAGCGAAAAAAGCTTTTTAGTAAACTGAGGCACTAGCATTAGTTCCCTGTTCACTGTGACAAGGAAGCTAGTATAAAAAGTAGCTTGTGGTTTTGTTTGCAAAGAAGTGCTCATGGGATGAAAGCACTGCTTGAGATTATTCTGAGATGATGGGGGGATTGCTAAACATCTAGCATTTTAGTAAGGAGCTTGTCGGACTATTTGTATAGTTGTAAAATTATTTGTTATTTGATGAGAAATTTCTTTATTCATAGCACATGGGCCATCATAGTTGAAGCATAAAGATTGGCATGGTATGCGTAGGTCTGCAAAATGTCCTGACAGTGATGTTCATAGGAACTTGTTGTATACTTTGATTCTTCATCTGTTTAACAGTAGACATAAGAAATGTATTAGTGGAGCAAGTAGCTGTGAAATTAGTAGTGTATGATTGATAGTATGGACGTGGCGCTTGAAGGAAGTGTTTGTTTAGCTGTGGGTGTTTTCATAATTGCCATGTGAGGAGAAGCAATACTCGTGATAGGCGACGAGAGGTACAGAGAGAAACACATTTATTGCGAGTATTGTATATCAGCAGCTCTTGGGCGGGTATCAAGTAAGACGCAAAGTGAAACGAAAGAGGAAGTATGCATGAAAGTGGCCAAATATCGACAAGAGTTCGCACTGTTAGGGTGAGGTGAATAAGCTAGTGCGGTGCGAAAATTTTCGAAGAGAGAGGCGGTTTTAAAGAAAGCACAAGAGTCCTATGAATGCCCTCTTGTGTGTTTCTCTTTCAGTGGCTATTTGGCATGTCTGCTTGCGCCATAGAAAGCTACTGTATGTGCCCCAGGCCCCCATCTAGCGGCCGGAGGTGCAAGCGGTGTTTACATACAGTCTCGCCTGAGGCAATGGTCTCTCATTTCGGAACGCAAGAAGCACTGGTAGCGCACAAAAATAGCCGAGTGAGATCATTGCGGCCAAGTAAGGGTAGAAGTAGGTTCTTTGCAGAATGTCCGAGCTTAAGAAATTCTTCGATAAGTAAATCGCGAAATGTGAAGAATGTGTCGTATTCTCGTAGGGCGTGTTGACGGTCTCGTGGCATAAGTAGCGAGCGGTGATAGCTTGCAAGCAAGATCATACTTCACAGGATCATTTCTGTAGTATGTCTTCAACTCTCTCTAGTTCAACGCTGGAGTAGACGTAACCACGATGATGAGTGGTAGCACTCTCCCTGAGCGTGAGGCTTGCGATCAAGATTCATCGCATCTTGGTTGTAATCGATGATCGTTCACCACATTCTGAGGGATGTGGGAAGGGAATAGCGCTTTCCGAGTGGTGGTTTTATTATATAGATTAGAAGCATAAGTCATACTGTTGGTATCGGGACCCGCGTTGTTGCAGAAATGTCGCTACAGGTTGTGGAAAGACTTCGATTGCGACATGTCATGAAAGCCTCGTGGAAGTTTCTCGAGTGGCACGGGGGACGAGCCATTTGATTTGGCCTGCTCCAAGTGCTAGGCTTGGATGACAACGACGTACTTTTGAGTTACAAGAATGAGTGAGCAACACAAGAAGAGTGCAATTGATGACCATAAAAAGCTGACACACAACACAGTCTTGATAATCACCACTAATGCATGATGTACGAAACATTTAGGAGGAGCACGTTTGGCTAGCAAACATGAATTGAGTGATTTGCAAGGCAGTGTAATCTGCAAGAAGGAATGCATGAAATTCGCAAATGAATAAGACTGGTTCAAATACTATCGACAGAAATTTTATTTCTGTTGTCAACTAGTATTAATTAGTTGTGTGGGAGCAGGGGGATATTTCCCTTGCACCATACATCTACATACACGTTGCGTGTGATGTGGCCTAGTTTTGCGTACAAAGAACTATCTAGTTGTCAGTTTTTTGAGTGAACGAGAGAGATTAGTGTTAGATGCAGAGCAGTGCGGGCAGTTGTGTGTCGGACGTTGTATGTCGGACGTGGGTCGCCGACAGGAATTATGCGTGCTGCCATCTGTCGGCAGGTGAGGTAATGAAGCAGCTTGAATGGTGACAGAAATGATGAAAATAGTTATCTAAAGAGTAATAGCGACGACATTTGGCAGACACGTATTTCAGCGTTGACAGTTAGTTTGGGGTGTGTGCTTGCATGACACTGGAAGTCTGTTGACGGTGTAGAAGTAGACAAGACGGCAAGAATTTTCGGCGTTCTCGCGGAGAAGTAATAGAGAAGCAGCCATAAGTATTGAAGTGAGGGCGTTGATCGGCGATTCGAGGGTTGGATTCCCTCACTTCCTCATCGAGGACTCGCACTGCCTGGGCTACTCTCAGGGTGTACCTTCGACGTGGAAGAGCCCCACTCGTGCTTGTCGCGTTGTTGCCCGTCTGCACGCCGTCACTGCTGCCCGCCGCCGCCGCCGCCGCCCGGTGCTTGCCGCCGCCGCCGCCGCCGCCGCCGCCGCTTGGTCGCCGTCTGTCGGTGCTCGCCGCCGCCGCCGCCGCCGCCGCCGCCGCCGCTTGGTCGCCGTCTGTCGGTGCTCGCCGCCGCCGCCGCCGCCGCCGTCGTCTGTTCGCCGCCGCCGCCGCTTGGTCGCTTGCCGCCGCCGCCGCCGCCGCTTGGTCGCCGTCTGTCGGTGCTCGCCGCTTCCTCTTCTGCCGCCGCCACCTGGTCGCCGCTTCTTCAGCCGCCGCCGCCACCTGGTCGCCGCTTCTTCAGCCGCCGCCGCCGCTGTCGCCGTCTCTTGGTGCTCGCCGCTTCTTCTGCCGCCGTCTCTCGGTGTTCGCTGCCGCCTGCGATCATGGACGCCCCAACTACCACCATCATCTACACCTCTCCTTCACCTGCCCCCACTGTAACGTCATGGAGTGCTTCCTCTGGGATTCACCCGTCTCATGCACCTCCCCTACTCACAGTCTCCTCCCCATCTATCTCCTCTCCATCGATGTATCCCCACCTGTACGTCACTCCTGCTCCTACCCCTGTTACTGCCCCTGCTACTTCTCCCGCTACTGCCTCTGCCCCTGCTCCCAACCCCCCTCCCACTCCTGTCGCCCCCCGAGACGACTTCCCCCCTCTACCCCCTGCGACTACCGCTGCTTCCCCTACCGGAGTCTCCACCCGCCGCGCCACAGTCGCCGCCACAGAGCGCCCTACCCTCTCATCCGGTGCTCCTGCCTCACAGGAGGGCCCTGCCTCCCACCACCTCCCCATCCATCCAGTCCCTCATCCCTCCTCCCAGGCAACACCCGCCAAAAAATCTTCCAAACGGCCCAGTGGCGACCTCTCCTCTACTCCTTCCTCCAAAAGGCCACTGCCCGCCCCGCCTCCCCCACCTCCCACTGACCCCACTATGGATACCACCCCACCTCCCTCCTCTCCAGCCCCCTCCCTGTATACCTTTGTCCTAGCAAACCCTGATCCAAAATTCCTGGATGCCCGCACCCTCACCCTTGAAATCCGGAAGTACATCCCCAGTGCACCCATCACCCAACTTATCCCTCGCAGAGACTCTGTTCTCATCAAGTCTCCCTCTCCATCCTTCCATACTGATCTCCTCCGGCGCCTTCCCCGCATCACCTTTGGGCCCCACGCATCCCTCACCCCATTCCTTACATCCTCCTCTCCTCGCCAACCCCAACCGCCTCGTCGTCCGCCGACCCTCACTGCCGTCATCACCAAACTCAGCCCTGTGGTCACGGAGGCTGAGGTGTTGGCGGAACTGAATGCCCACCCCTCCCTGGAAATCCGCTCTGCCCGCCGTATTTACAACTCCTCTGGCCCTACTTTCCTCATGCGTATCTTTACAGAATCCGCCTCCTCCATCGACCACCTCCTCACGCAGGGAGCCCTGATTTTCAACCGCCGCCACCCTGTTGACCCGTCCCGTTCCCCTCCTCAATCTTACCGCTGCCAGCGTTGTCTTCTGTACAATGACCACCTCACCCAGAACTGCAAGAACCCACCCACCTGCCCCCATTGTAAAGCCTCCCACTTCCTCAAACAGTGTCCCAACCTCGCCTCCCCCCCATCCTGCAACACCTGCAATGAACCTCACCCCACCTATTCCTCCAAATGCAAAGCCAAGCCCCCTCCCACCAACCCTGAACTCACTGTCCCCCTTCGCCCCATTGACCCACCTATCCACCCTAACAATTCCCTCCGCCCTCCCCCTACGGCAGAAGACATCATCCGGTTCCTCACCGTCGTCCTGCAGAACATCCACCCCTTCCAGCGCCCCCACACACTCCAGCAGATTTCCCTCGCTGCCCGCTCTGTTTTCCACTTAAACACCTACGCCACATACTCCCACAACCAGGCCCACTTTACCTTCACCCGTCTAGACACCCTCGTTTAAGCCCCTCTCCCCTTCCCGCACCCTTCCCGCACCCACTCTCATGGCTCGTCAACAGTATCGTCTCCTCTACCTCAACATTCGCTCCCTCCTTGCAAACAAATACCTCTTCATGCATACCCTCTCCCAGCACCATGTTGACTCCTTCATCCTTAATGAAACCTTCCTCCGACCCCACCATGTGGTCCGCATCTCCCCTTATCTCCTTCACCGCACTGACAATCCCCTTCCCCTAGCTCGAGGCGGGGTCGCTATCGGCCACCTCCGGCATCTCCCTGTCCGGCCACAACCCCTCCTCAATGACCCAACCGAACACCTTCTCCTCAGCCTCTTTTTTCCCTCCCTCACCGTCACCTGTGCCACTATCTATATTCGCCCCGCCGCTCCTCTCCCCTTTGACTTCATTTCCCATGTTGACCGTACCTTCTCCACCTATGTGATCGCCGCTGACCTCAACATCCACAGCCGTGACCCTGCCACCCTTCGGCGGTGGCATCAGTTCCTTGCCACCCTCCATGGTGACCTTGTTCCTCTCCCACAGCACACCCGTCCTGAAAGTAACTCCACCCCCGATGTTATCCTCGCTTCCCCCAACCTCCTTGGTCGCATTGCCGTTGATGTCCTCGATCCCGTCGGTAGTGACCATCTCCCTGTCCTTCTCACCATCTCCTCTACCCGTCCTGCCACTGCAGCCACCCGCCCCCCTGCCCCTCCAAAGTCTGTCCATGACTACCACCGTGCCAATTGGGATGCCTACCGGGAATCCATTGCCTTACAGGTCGACAGCCACCCCCTCACTTTCCACCACCCTGATGACATCACCCATGCCTCTTCCTTCCTCCAGAAGACCATCACTGACGCTGTGGAGGCTCATGTCCCTACCAAACTCATCCACCCTCACCGCCCTACGCTTCCTCCGCAGGCCGTCCTTCTTCTGCGTGAATCCCGCAGGCTCTACCGCTCCTTCCTCCGCACTCGTGACCGGGATACTCTCACCCGCCACCGGCAATTACAGCGACATATCCGGAACCTCCTTACAGCAAAGAAACGCCGGGACTGGCGTCAGACATGCACACGCCTCAACTCCACCCTCCCTGTCAACTCCTCCAAGTACTGGTCAGCCTTCCACCGCCTTACTGGTAGCCATCCCACCCCGCATTACCCCATCCTCCATGACGATCGCCCTTTTCCTGACAACCTCAGTAAGGCTAACCATTTTGCTTCCCACCTATCCGAGGTCTTCTCCATTCCTGACGATCCCCATTTTGATTACTCCCTCTTCCCCACTGTCCTTGACCGCACTGACACCTCGGTCCCCCCGCTCGCCCCTAGCTTCCAGTACTTGGATCGGCTACCCCCCTCCGACATCAACACTCCCATCACCATGCAAGACATCACACTCGTCCTCCGCTCCAAACGCAACACCGCTCCTGGTCATGATGGCGTCACCTACCGTCACCTCAAGGAATCCCCTCCATCCTTCCTGTCTGTCCTTGCTACCCTGTACAATGTCCTCCTCTCCACTGGATTTTACCCTGACCTGTGGAAGACTTCCCGTGTCCTGCTGTTCCCTAAGCCTAACAAACCCCCCTCTGCTACCTCTTCCTATCGTCCCATCTGCCTCACCTCCGTGTTCAGTAAGGTCTTTGAGGCCATCCTCTCTCGCCGTATCCACTGCCACCTTAACCAGCACCGCCTCCTTCCTCTTACCCAATGTGGCTTCCGGCCTTCCTTCTCTGCTGACGACCAGCTCCTTAACCTTACCCATCTTCTTTCCCTCCAACTTAACTCCCGTCGCTCTGCTATCTTTGTTTCCCTTGACCTCCAGAACGCCTATGACCGTGTCTGGCATCCCGGGCTCCTTTTCAAACTCCAGACCTATGCTCTCCCCATCAACTTCGTCCGTCTCGTTGCTTCCTTCCTCTCCCATCGTCCCTCCTATGTGACTATCCACAATTCCAACTCCCGTACTTTCTACCCCTCTGCCGGCGTGCCCCAAGGTTCTGTCCTTTCCCCTCTCCTCTATCTCCTGTACACTGCTGATATGCCCAAACCTCCCCCTCCTGTTCATCTTCTCCAGTTCGCTGATGACACCGCCTTCCTAGCCCTTTATCCTACCCTTCAACGGTCCCAACGTACTCTCCAAACCCACCTTGACCAATTCACCGCTTGGTGCAACCAGTGGTTCCTCCGTGTTAATCCCTCCAAGACCCAGGCGATCATCATAGGCCGCACCACCCGTTCCTTCCGCCTCCATGATTTCTACCTCACCATTTATGGCCGTCCTATCCACCTCACTCCTACCCTCAAATACCTTGGCCTCACCCTCGACCGCCACCTCACCTGGACTCCCCATCTCCTTACCATCCAAAACAAAGCTCACAACCGCCTCCGCCTCCTGAAACTCCTGTCCGGCCGGACATGGGGTCTGCATCCTTCTACCATCCTCCACACCTAAAAATCCATGATCCGCCCCATCCTTTGTTATGCCAGCATCGCTTGGATTTCCGCCCCTCCCCGGTTCTATAACGCCCTCCAAATCCTCGAACGCCATGCGCTCCGCCTCGCCTTCCGCATCCGCCTTCCGTCCCCCACGCGCATCCTCTATGACCTCATCCCCTTCCCCCACCTTCTCCTTTTCCTTGAACACATCCGCACACTCTATGTTGTCCGTCGCCTTGATCCCCCTCACCCCCTGGTGTCTCCCATCCTCTCCACTCCCGACCAGTTGCCGCGCCTTTACCGTTGTGTCCCTCCCTCTCTCCATCTCCACACCCTCCATCTCCTTTCCCAACACAACTTCCACCGTCTCCCGCTCCCGGATGATGAGCTTCGCCCTGACATCTACCCTTCCTACCAACTCTAACCCCCTCTTCCTGCCTCCTCCTCAGGGCTCCCTCTCCTCCCCCTCCCTCCTTCTGAGCGGATTTCCCCTCCCCCTCCATCTCTTGTGCCTTCTTTCAGTGTCTCTGCGCTCCCTCCTGCCCTGTCTTCCCTTTTCCTCTCCCGCCCCATGTGTCTCCTGCCTCTTCGTGAACCCACGGTTACCCCTCCTCCCTTCCTCCCGCCGCTTCCCCAGCTGCCCCATGCTCTCCCCTCCTTTTCCATCCTCTCTGCCCTTTCCCTCGGCAGGTCCCACCTGGTAGTTTTCTTCTTCGTCGTGTGTGCTCCGAGTGGGTTTTAAATGTGTTGTTTCGGAGTGTTTTTAATACTGTGGCCGACTTTTAACCTGTGCCTGTGCATCTAGTGACTTCCATGTGTTTTAAGAATCACCCATTGTGTTTTTTTTTAACTTTCTGGTGACTTTTTTAACTGTCCCCAATGAACGTATACATATCAGTGTATTTTTACCTCCATTTTCTCCCCTTACTCTGTTTTATGTTCCCCCTTTTTACCTCCTTATGTATGTATTATTTTATTCTTGTTTTAATTGTCATATCACTCGGCTGAAGAGCGGCGGATTGTGCTGCTGACAGCCCTCCCCTGCCCATATGGGGCAGGGGAATGAAATCACAATAAAGAAAAAAAAAAAAAAAAAAAGTTGATCGGCACTCTGGTTTCCCTTCAAAACGAATAAATCTTTCGCCTTTTACTAAAGATTTCCGTGGAGGGGAACATTAAATGAGTCTAGAAGGTATTTTTTGTAGTGCTCGGCTATTGCTGAGCCACAATCTCAAGTAAAACGTAATGTGAGTAGCAAGAGGTAGATTGTGTTGTGAGAATGAAGGGCGTGGATTAGCGGATCACGTTTGGCCTGAAATGGCGTGCAGTGTGTTAGACGATTGTGTAGAGAGAGTGAGAGAGGGGGGGACAGAGCTATTTATTGTCCTGCAAACTCTTGGTGAACCCTTTCCGTACCTCAGTTGTAGATGATTTGAGAATGTTTACTTGCACTGCAGTTGCACAACAGCATATAAGCTGATATTTGGAAGTGAATGATGAATGATTGTCTTTGTAATAAATACTGGTATGTGATAAGTAGATTTTGTTTTGAAAGCCAAAATAATTTTTACCGCAGAAGTTTGTGATTTGTAGGTATGATGTGAGTGAGATTTGGGCTGAAGATGGTGGTTAGTTGGGCAGGATGAGTATTTCAATTGTTTTCAATAGAGTGGATATTAGTGGCACTGGCTTGTTGCCATAATGTGGCATTGGTTCTTTGTTCATAACAGTGTACTCAGTTTTGTAGAAGATTTAGGTGAGAAAGAGACAGTTGTTGAATATGACATAGATAGCTAGAAATGAATTGAGTAGCAATTTCCTGCTAGGTGTAGTTTGGGTATGATGTGTCTCAGTGAGAGATAAATCTTGAAATTGAAGGGTTGTTCCTTGCTACAGTCTTGGAAACTATGTATCTGGTGTTGACTCCAATGTTTTCAAGATTACTTGTGTACAAAATTGGCCAGACTTTGCAGTTTCTTCTTCAATAAATCAGTGGAAGGTGGTGCAGATAATGGTAAAAATGTTCAGTGCCTCCTGTGAGTTGTTGATGCTGCTTGTCTTTTAAGTAAAATTGATAGGGGCTCTTGATTGACCCAGCCATACACAGAGCTGGTGCATACTTGGCTTGAGAAGACTTTGGTCAGTAAATGATGAAATACCAACACAGTGGTCACAACAAAGCTCCTTTCCCTGCATTTTAGTTTCCCTCGGGTATAGAGTGACACGATATTGGCAGAGGATGTGCAGATAATCACTTTGATCAGGCTGTTCGTTTTTTTAATGCTCTTTTACCAGAATCCATTCATAGTGATTAGTGTGTTCTCTGTTGGAACACGATGAGAACATTGTGTGAAGTGCACAGAAGTAGCTATTTTAGTATGTATGAAAATGTGAGGTAACCACTGTTACTCCTAAATTTCTGTGGAATTAAGTTTTCTGTGTGTGTGTGTGTGTGTGTGTGTGTGTGTGTGTGTGTGTGTGTGTGTGTTTGAAATTCCCAGAGGTTCAAGTTGGTAGTTTATATGTTGCAAGCGAAAAAAGCTTTTTAGTAAACTGAGGCACTAGCATTAGTTGCCTGTTCACTGTGACAAGGAAGCTAGTATAAAAAGTAGCTTGTGGTTTTGTTTGCAAAGAAGTGCTCATGGGATGAAAGCACTGCTTGAGATTATTCTGAGATGATGGGGGGATTGCTAAACATCTAGCATTTTAGTAAGGAGCTTGTCGGACTATTTGTATAGTTGTAAAATTATTTGTTATTTGATGAGAAATTTCTTTATTCATAGCACATGGGCCATCATAGTTGAAGCATAAAGATTGGCATGGTATGCGTAGGTCTGCAAAATGTCCTGACAGTGATGTTCATAGGAACTTGTTGTATACTTTGATTCTTCATCTGTTTAACAGTAGACATAAGAAATGTATTAGTGGAGCAAGTAGCTGTGAAATTAGTAGTGTATGATTGATAGTATGGACGTGGCGCTTGAAGGAAGTGTTTGTTTAGCTGTGGGTGTTTTCATAATTGCCATGTGAGGAGAAGCAATACTCGTGATAGGCGACGAGAGGTACAGAGAGAAACACATTTATTGCGAGTATTGTATATCAGCAGCTCTTGGGCGGGTATCAAGTAAGACGCAAAGTGAAACGAAAGAGGAAGTATGCATGAAAGTGGCCAAATATCGACAAGAGTTCGCACTGTTAGGGTGAGGTGAATAAGCTAGTGCGGTGCGAAAATTTTCGAAGAGAGAGGCGGTTTTAAAGAAAGCACAAGAGTCCTATGAATGCCCTCTTGTGTGTTTCTCTTTCAGTGGCTATTTGGCATGTCTGCTTGCGCCATAGAAAGCTACTGTATGTGCCCCAGGCCCCCATCTAGCGGCCGGAGGTGCAAGCGGTGTTTACATACAGTCTCGCCTGAGGCAATGGTCTCTCATTTCGGAACGCAAGAAGCACTGGTAGCGCACAAAAATAGCCGAGTGAGATCATTGCGGCCAAGTAAGGGTAGAAGTAGGTTCTTTGCAGAATGTCCGAGCTTAAGAAATTCTTCGATAAGTAAATCGCGAAATGTGAAGAATGTGTCGTATTCTCGTAGGGCGTGTTGACGGTCTCGTGGCATAAGTAGCGAGCGGTGATAGCTTGCAAGCAAGATCATACTTCACAGGATCATTTCTGTAGTATGTCTTCAACTCTCTCTAGTTCAACGCTGGAGTAGACGTAACCACGATGATGAGTGGTAGCACTCTCCCTGAGCGTGAGGCTTGCGATCAAGATTCATCGCATCTTGGTTGTAATCGATGATCGTTCACCACATTCTGAGGGATGTGGGAAGGGAATAGCGCTTTCCGAGTGGTGGTTTTATTATATAGATTAGAAGCATAAGTCATACTGTTGGTATCGGGACCCGCGTTGTTGCAGAAATGTCGCTACAGGTTGTGGAAAGACTTCGATTGCGACATGTCATGAAAGCCTCGTGGAAGTTTCTCGAGTGGCACGGGGGACGAGCCATTTGATTTGGCCTGCTCCAAGTGCTAGGCTTGGATGACAACGACGTACTTTTGAGTTACAAGAATGAGTGAGCAACACAAGAAGAGTGCAATTGATGACCATAAAAAGCTGACACACAACACAGTCTTGATAATCACCACTAATGCATGATGTACGAAACATTTAGGAGGAGCACGTTTGGCTAGCAAACATGAATTGAGTGATTTGCAAGGCAGTGTAATCTGCAAGAAGGAATGCATGAAATTCGCAAATGAATAAGACTGGTTCAAATACTATCGACAGAAATTTTATTTCTGTTGTCAACTAGTATTAATTAGTTGTGTGGGAGCAGGGGGATATTTCCCTTGCACCATACATCTACATACACGTTGCGTGTGATGTGGCCTAGTTTTGCGTACAAAGAACTATCTAGTTGTCAGTTTTTTGAGTGAACGAGAGAGATTAGTGTTAGATGCAGAGCAGTGCGGGCAGTTGTGTGTCGGACGTTGTATGTCGGACGTGGGTCGCCGACAGGAATTATGCGTGCTGCCATCTGTCGGCAGGTGAGGTAATGAAGCAGCTTGAATGGTGACAGAAATGATGAAAATAGTTATCTAAAGAGTAATAGCGACGACATTTGGCAGACACGTATTTCAGCGTTGACAGTTAGTTTGGGGTGTGTGCTTGCATGACACTGGAAGTCTGTTGACGGTGTAGAAGTAGACAAGACGGCAAGAATTTTCGGCGTTCTCGCGGAGAAGTAATAGAGAAGCAGCCATAAGTATTGAAGTGAGGGCGTTGATCGGCGATTCGAGGGTTGGATTCCCTCACTTCCTCATCGAGGACTCGCACTGCCTGGGCTACTCTCAGGGTGTACCTTCGACGTGGAAGAGCCCCACTCGTGCTTGTCGCGTTGTTGCCCGTCTGCACGCCGTCACTGCTGCCCGCCGCCGCCGCCGCCGCCGCCGCCGCCGCTTGGTCGCCGTCTGTCGGTGCTCGCCGCCGCCGCCGCCGCCGTCGTCTGTTCGCCGCCGCCGCCGCTTGGTCGCTTGCCGCCGCCGCCGCCGCCGCCGCCGCTTGGTCGCCGTCTGTCGGTGCTCGCCGCTTCCTCTTCTGCCGCCGCCACCTGGTCGCCGCTTCTTCAGCCGCCGCCGCCACCTGGTCGCCGCTTCTTCAGCCGCCGCCGCCGCTGTCGCCGTCTCTTGGTGCTCGCCGCTTCTTCTGCCGCCGTCTCTCGGTGTTCGCTGCCGCCTGCGATCATGGACGCCCCAACTACCACCATCATCTACACCTCTCCTTCACCTGCCCCCACTGTAACGTCATGGAGTGCTTCCTCTGGGATTCACCCGTCTCATGCACCTCCCCTACTCACAGTCTCCTCCCCATCTATCTCCTCTCCATCGATGTATCCCCACCTGTACGTCACTCCTGCTCCTACCCCTGTTACTGCCCCTGCTACTTCTCCCGCTACTGCCTCTGCCCCTGCTCCCAACCCCCCTCCCACTCCTGTCGCCCGCCGAGACGACTTCCCCCCTCTACCCCCTGCGACTACCGCTGCTTCCCCTACCGGAGTCTCCACCCGCCGCGCCACAGTCGCCGCCACAGAGCGCCCTACCCTCTCATCCGGTGCTCCTGCCTCACAGGAGGGCCCTGCCTCCCACCACCTCCCCATCCATCCAGTCCCTCATCCCTCCTCCCAGGCAACACCCGCCAAAAAATCTTCCAAACGGCCCAGTGGCGACCTCTCCTCTACTCCTTCCTCCAAAAGGCCACTGCCCGCCCCGCCTCCCCCACCTCCCACTGACCCCACTATGGATACCACCCCACCTCCCTCCTCTCCAGCCCCCTCCCTGTATACCTTTGTCCTAGCAAACCCTGATCCAAAATTCCTGGATGCCCGCACCCTCACCCTTGAAATCCGGAAGTACATCCCCAGTGCACCCATCACCCAACTTATCCCTCGCAGAGACTCTGTTCTCATCAAGTCTCCCTCTCCATCCTTCCATACTGATCTCCTCCGGCGCCTTCCCCGCATCACCTTTGGGCCCCACGCATCCCTCACCCCATTCCTTACATCCTCCTCTCCTCGCCAACCCCAACCGCCTCGTCGTCCGCCGACCCTCACTGCCGTCATCACCAAACTCAGCCCTGTGGTCACGGAGGCTGAGGTGTTGGCGGAACTGAATGCCCACCCCTCCCTGGAAATCCGCTCTGCCCGCCGTATTTACAACTCCTCTGGCCCTACTTTCCTCATGCGTATCTTTACAGAATCCGCCTCCTCCATCGACCACCTCCTCACGCAGGGAGCCCTGATTTTCAACCGCCGCCACCCTGTTGACCCGTCCCGTTCCCCTCCTCAATCTTACCGCTGCCAGCGTTGTCTTCTGTACAATGACCACCTCACCCAGAACTGCAAGAACCCACCCACCTGCCCCCATTGTAAAGCCTCCCACTTCCTCAAACAGTGTCCCAACCTCGCCTCCCCCCCATCCTGCAACACCTGCAATGAACCTCACCCCACCTATTCCTCCAAATGCAAAGCCAAGCCCCCTCCCACCAACCCTGAACTCACTGTCCCCCTTCGCCCCATTGACCCACCTATCCACCCTAACAATTCCCTCCGCCCTCCCCCTACGGCAGAAGACATCATCCGGTTCCTCACCGTCGTCCTGCAGAACATCCACCCCTTCCAGCGCCCCCACACACTCCAGCAGATTTCCCTCGCTGCCCGCTCTGTTTTCCACTTAAACACCTACGCCACATACTCCCACAACCAGGCCCACTTTACCTTCACCCGTCTAGACACCCTCGTTTAAGCCCCTCTCCCCTTCCCGCACCCACTCTCATGGCTCGTCAACAGTATCGTCTCCTCTACCTCAACATTCGCTCCCTCCTTGCAAACAAATACCTCTTCATGCATACCCTCTCCCAGCACCATGTTGACTCCTTCATCCTTAATGAAACCTTCCTCCGACCCCACCATGTGGTCCGCATCTCCCCTTATCTCCTTCACCGCACTGACAATCCCCTTCCCCTAGCTCGAGGCGGGGTCGCTATCGGCCACCTCCGGCATCTCCCTGTCCGGCCACAACCCCTCCTCAATGACCCAACCGAACACCTTCTCCTCAGCCTCTTTTTTCCCTCCCTCACCGTCACCTGTGCCACTATCTATATTCGCCCCGCCGCTCCTCTCCCCTTTGACTTCATTTCCCATGTTGACCGTACCTTCTCCACCTATGTGATCGCCGCTGACCTCAACATCCACAGCCGTGACCCTGCCACCCTTCGGCGGTGGCATCAGTTCCTTGCCACCCTCCATGGTGACCTTGTTCCTCTCCCACAGCACACCCGTCCTGAAAGTAACTCCACCCCCGATGTTATCCTCGCTTCCCCCAACCTCCTTGGTCGCATTGCCGTTGATGTCCTCGATCCCGTCGGTAGTGACCATCTCCCTGTCCTTCTCACCATCTCCTCTACCCGTCCTGCCACTGCAGCCACCCGCCCCCCTGCCCCTCCAAAGTCTGTCCATGACTACCACCGTGCCAATTGGGATGCCTACCGGGAATCCATTGCCTTACAGGTCGACAGCCACCCCCTCACTTTCCACCACCCTGATGACATCACCCATGCCTCTTCCTTCCTCCAGAAGACCATCACTGACGCTGTGGAGGCTCATGTCCCTACCAAACTCATCCACCCTCACCGCCCTACGCTTCCTCCGCAGGCCGTCCTTCTTCTGCGTGAATCCCGCAGGCTCTACCGCTCCTTCCTCCGCACTCGTGACCGGGATACTCTCACCCGCCACCGGCAATTACAGCGACATATCCGGAACCTCCTTACAGCAAAGAAACGCCGGGACTGGCGTCAGACATGCACACGCCTCAACTCCACCCTCCCTGTCAACTCCTCCAAGTACTGGTCAGCCTTCCACCGCCTTACTGGTAGCCATCCCACCCCGCATTACCCCATCCTCCATGACGATCGCCCTTTTCCTGACAACCTCAGTAAGGCTAACCATTTTGCTTCCCACCTATCCGAGGTCTTCTCCATTCCTGACGATCCCCATTTTGATTACTCCCTCTTCCCCACTGTCCTTGACCGCACTGACACCTCGGTCCCCCCGCTCGCCCCTAGCTTCCAGTACTTGGATCGGCTACCCCCCTCCGACATCAACACTCCCATCACCATGCAAGACATCACACTCGTCCTCCGCTCCAAACGCAACACCGCTCCTGGTCATGATGGCGTCACCTACCGTCACCTCAAGGAATCCCCTCCATCCTTCCTGTCTGTCCTTGCTACCCTGTACAATGTCCTCCTCTCCACTGGATTTTACCCTGACCTGTGGAAGACTTCCCGTGTCCTGCTGTTCCCTAAGCCTAACAAACCCCCCTCTGCTACCTCTTCCTATCGTCCCATCTGCCTCACCTCCGTGTTCAGTAAGGTCTTTGAGGCCATCCTCTCTCGCCGTATCCACTGCCACCTTAACCAGCACCGCCTCCTTCCTCTTACCCAATGTGGCTTCCGGCCTTCCTTCTCTGCTGACGACCAGCTCCTTAACCTTACCCATCTTCTTTCCCTCCAACTTAACTCCCGTCGCTCTGCTATCTTTGTTTCCCTTGACCTCCAGAACGCCTATGACCGTGTCTGGCATCCCGGGCTCCTTTTCAAACTCCAGACCTATGCTCTCCCCATCAACTTCGTCCGTCTCGTTGCTTCCTTCCTCTCCCATCGTCCCTCCTATGTGACTATCCACAATTCCAACTCCCGTACTTTCTACCCCTCTGCCGGCGTGCCCCAAGGTTCTGTCCTTTCCCCTCTCCTCTATCTCCTGTACACTGCTGATATGCCCAAACCTCCCCCTCCTGTTCATCTTCTCCAGTTCGCTGATGACACCGCCTTCCTAGCCCTTTATCCTACCCTTCAACGGTCCCAACGTACTCTCCAAACCCACCTTGACCAATTCACTGCTTGGTGCAACCAGTGGTTCCTCCGTGTTAATCCCTCCAAGACCCAGGCGATCATCATAGGCCGCACCACCCGTTCCTTCCGCCTCCATGATTTCTACCTCACCATTTATGGCCGTCCTATCCACCTCACTCCTACCCTCAAATACCTTGGCCTCACCCTCGACCGCCACCTCACCTGGACTCCCCATCTCCTTACCATCCAAAACAAAGCTCACAACCGCCTCCGCCTCCTGAAACTCCTGTCCGGCCGGACATGGGGTCTGCATCCTTCTACCATCCTCCACACCTAAAAATCCATGATCCGCCCCATCCTTTGTTATGCCAGCATCGCTTGGATTTCCGCCCCTCCCCGGTTCTATAACGCCCTCCAAATCCTCGAACGCCATGCGCTCCGCCTCGCCTTCCGCATCCGCCTTCCGTCCCCCACGCGCATCCTCTATGACCTCATCCCCTTCCCCCACCTTCTCCTTTTCCTTGAACACATCCGCACACTCTATGTTGTCCGTCGCCTTGATCCCCCTCACCCCCTGGTGTCTCCCATCCTCTCCACTCCCGACCAGTTGCCGCGCCTTTACCGTTGTGTCCCTCCCTCTCTCCATCTCCACACCCTCCATCTCCTTTCCCAACACAACTTCCACCGTCTCCCGCTCCCGGATGATGAGCTTCGCCCTGACATCTACCCTTCCTACCAACTCTAACCCCCTCTTCCTGCCTCCTCCTCAGGGCTCCCTCTCCTCCCCCTCCCTCCTTCTGAGCGGATTTCCCCTCCCCCTCCATCTCTTGTGCCTTCTTTCAGTGTCTCTGCGCTCCCTCCTGCCCTGTCTTCCCTTTTCCTCTCCCGCCCCATGTGTCTCCTGCCTCTTCGTGAACCCACGGTTACCCCTCCTCCCTTCC
This sequence comes from Schistocerca nitens, assembly GCF_023898315.1. Taxonomy (NCBI): domain Eukaryota; kingdom Metazoa; phylum Arthropoda; class Insecta; order Orthoptera; family Acrididae; genus Schistocerca; species Schistocerca nitens. Next base: position 616,252,082 of record NC_064617.1, read on the forward strand.
TCCCGCCGCTTCCCCAGCTGCCCCATGCTCTCCCCTCCTTTTCCATCCTCTCTGCCCTTTCCCTCGGCAGGTCCCACCTGGTAGTTTTCTTCTTCGTCGTGTGTGCTCCGAGTGGGTTTTAAATGTGTTGTTTCGGAGTGTTTTTAATACTGTGGCCGACTTTTAACCTGTGCCTGTGCATCTAGTGACTTCCATGTGTTTTAAGAATCACCCATTGTGTTTTTTTTTAACTTTCTGGTGACTTTTTTAACTGTCCCCAATGAACGTATACATATCAGTGTATTTTTACCTCCATTTTCTCCCCTTACTCTGTTTTATGTTCCCCCTTTTTACCTCCTTATGTATGTATTATTTTATTCTTGTTTTAATTGTCATATCACTCGGCTGAAGAGCGGCGGATTGTGCTGCTGACAGCCCTCCCCTGCCCATATGGGGCAGGGGAATGAAATCACAATAAAGAAAAAAAAAAAAAAAAAAAAGTTGATCGGCACTCTGGTTTCCCTTCAAAACGAATAAATCTTTCGCCTTTTACTAAAGATTTCCGTGGAGGGGAACATTAAATGAGTCTAGAAGGTATTTTTTGTAGTGCTCGGCTATTGCTGAGCCACAATCTCAAGTAAAACGTAATGTGAGTAGCAAGAGGTAGATTGTGTTGTGAGAATGAAGGGCGTGGATTAGCGGATCACGTTTGGCCTGAAATGGCGTGCAGTGTGTTAGACGATTGTGTAGAGAGAGTGAGAGAGGGGGGGACAGAGCTATTTATTGTCCTGCAAACTCTTGGTGAACCCTTTCCGTACCTCAGTTGTAGATGATTTGAGAATGTTTACTTGCACTGCAGTTGCACAACAGCATATAAGCTGATATTTGGAAGTGAATGATGAATGATTGTCTTTGTAATAAATACTGGTATGTGATAAGTAGATTTTGTTTTGAAAGCCAAAATAATTTTTACCGCAGAAGTTTGTGATTTGTAGGTATGATGTGAGTGAGATTTGGGCTGAAGATGGTGGTTAGTTGGGCAGGATGAGTATTTCAATTGTTTTCAATAGAGTGGATATTAGTGGCACTGGCTTGTTGCCATAATGTGGCATTGGTTCTTTGTTCATAACAGTGTACTCAGTTTTGTAGAGGATTTAGGTGAGAAAGAGACAGAGACAGTTGTTGAATATGACATAGATAGCTAGAAATGAATTGAGTAGCAATTTCCTGCTAGGTGTAGTTTGGGTATGATGTGTCTCAGTGAGAGATAAATCTTGAAATTGAAGGGTTGTTCCTTGCTACAGTCTTGGAAACTATGTATCTGGTGTTGACTCCAATGTTTTCAAGATTACTTGTGTACAAAATTGGCCAGACTTTGCAGTTTCTTCTTCAATAAATCAGTGGAAGGTGGTGCAGATAATGGTAAAAATGTTCAGTGCCTCCTGTGAGTTGTTGATGCTGCTTGTCTTTTAAGTAAAATTGATAGGGGCTCTTGATTGACCCAGCCATACACAGAGCTGGTGCATACTTGGCTTGAGAAGACTTTGGTCAGTAAATGATGAAATACCAACACAGTGGTCACAACAAAGCTCCTTTCCCTGCATTTTAGTTTCCCTCGGGTATAGAGTGACACGATATTGTCAGAGGATGTGCAGATAATCACTTTGATCAGGCTGTTCGTTTTTTTAATGCTCTTTTACCAGAATCCATTCATAGTGATTAGTGTGTTCTCTGTTGGAACACGATGAGAACATTGTGTGAAGTGCACAGAAGTAGCTATTTTAGTATGTATGAAAATGTGAGGTAACCACTGTTACTCCTAAATTTCTGTGGAATTAAGTTTTCTGTGTGTGTGTGTGTGTGTGTGTTTGAAAATCCCAGAGGTTCAAGTTGGTAGTTTATATGTTGCAAGCGAAAAAAGCTTTTTAGTAAACTGAGGCACTAGCATTAGTTGCCTGTTCACTGTGACAAGGAAGCTAGTATAAAAAGTAGCTTGTGGTTTTGTTTGCAAAGAAGTGCTCATGGGATGAAAGCACTGCTTGAGATTATTCTGAGATGATGGGGGGATTGCTAAACATCTAGCATTTTAGTAAGGAGCTTGTCGGACTATTTGTATAGTTGTAAAATTATTTGTTATTTGATGAGAAATTTCTTTATTCATAGCACATGGGCCATCATAGTTGAAGCATAAAGATTGGCATGGTATGCGTAGGTCTGCAAAATGTCCTGACAGTGATGTTCATAGGAACTTGTTGTATACTTTGATTCTTCATCTGTTTAACAGTAGACATAAGAAATGTATTAGTGGAGCAAGTAGCTGTGAAATTAGTAGTGTATGATTGATAGTATGGACGTGGCGCTTGAAGGAAGTGTGAGGAGAAGCAATACTCGTGATAGGCGACGAGAGGTACAGAGAGAAACACATTTATTGCGAGTATTGTATATCAGCAGCTCTTGGGCGGGTATCAAGTAAGACGCAAAGTGATTTTTTTTTTTTTTTTTTTCTTTATTGTGATTTCATTCCCCTGCCCCATACGGGCAGGGGAGGGCTGTCAGCAGCACAATCCGCCGCTCTTCAGCCGAGTGATATGACAATTAAAACAAGAATAAAATAATACATACATAAGGAGGTAAAAAGGGGGAACATAAAACAGAGTAAGGGGAGAAAATGGAGGTAAAAATACACTGATATGTAGACGTTCATTGGGGACAGTTAAAAAAGTCACCAGAAAGTTAAAAAAACACAATTGGTGATTCTTAAAACACATGGAAGTCACTAGATGCACAGGCACAGGTTAAAAGTCGGCCACAGTATTAAAAACACTCCGAAACAACACACTTAAAACCCACTCGGAGCACACACGACGAAGAATAAAACTACCAGGTGGGACCTGCCGAGGGAAAGGGCAGAGAGGATGGAAAAGGAGGGGAGAGCATGGGGCAGCTGGGGAAGCGGCGGGAGGAAGGGAGGAGGGGAACCGTGGGTTCACGAAGAGGCAGGAGACACATGGGGCGGGAGAGGAAAAGGGAAGACAGGGCAGGAGGGAGCGCAGAGACACTGAAAGAAGGCACAAGAGATGGAGGGGGAGGGGAAATCCGCTCAGAAGGAGGGAGGGGGAGGAGAGGGAGCCCTGAGGAGGAGGCAGGAAGAGGGGGTTAGAGTTGGTAGGAAGGGTAGATGTCAGGGCGAAGCTCATCATCCGGGAGCGGTAGACGGTGGAAGTTGTGTTGGGAAAGGAGATGGAGGGTGTGGAGATGGAGAGAGGGAGGGACACAACGGTAAAGGCGCGGCAACTGGTCGGGAGTGGAGAGGAAGGGAGACACCAGGGGGTGAGGGGGATCAAGGCGACGGACAACATAGAGTGTGCGGATGTGTTCAAGGACGCAAAGTGAAACGAAAGAGGAAGTATGCATGAAAGTGGCCAAATATCGACAAGAGTTCGCACTGTTAGGGTGAGGTGAATAAGCTAGTGTGGTGCGAAAATTTTCGAAGAGAGAGGCGGTTTTAAAGAAAGCACAAGAGTCCTATGAATGCCCTCTTGTGTGTTTCTCTTTCAGTGGCTATTTGGCATGTCTGCTTGCGCCATAGAAAGCTACTGTATGTGCCCCAGGCCCCCATCTAGCGGCCGGAGGTGCAAGCGGTGTTTACATACAGTCTCGCCTGAGGCAATGGTCTCTCATTTCGGAACGCAAGAAGCACTGGTAGCGCACAAAAATAGCCGAGTGAGATCATTGCGGCCAAGTAAGGGTAGAAGTAGGTTCTTTGCAGAATGTCCGAGCTTAAGAAATTCTTCGATAAGTAAATCGCGAAATGTGAAGAATGTGTCGTATTCTCGTAGGGCGTGTTGACGGTCTCGTGGCATAAGTAGCGAGCGGTGATAGCTTGCAAGCAAGATCATACTTCACAGGATCATTTCTGTAGTATGTCTTCAACTCTCTCTAGTTCAACGCTGGAGTAGACGTAACCACGATGATGAGTGGTAGCACTCTCCCTGAGCGTGAGGCTTGCGATCAAGATTCATCGCATCTTGGTTGTAATCGATGATCGTTCACCACATTCTGAGGGATGTGGGAAGGGAATAGCGCTTTCCGAGTGGTGGTTTTATTATATAGATTAGAAGCATAAGTCATACTGTTGGTATCGGGACCCGCGTTGTTGCAGAAATGTCGCTACAGGTTGTGGAAAGACTTCGATTGCGACATGTCATGAAAGCCTCGTGGAAGTTTCTCGAGTGGCACGGGGGACGAGCCATTTGATTTGGCCTGCTCCAAGTGCTAGGCTTGGATTACAACGACGTACTTTTGAGTTACAAGAATGAGTGAGCAACACAAGAAGAGTGCAATTGATGACCATAAAAAGCTGACACACAACACAGTCTTGATAATCACCACTAATGCATGATGTACGAAACATTTAGGAGGAGCACGTTTGGCTAGCAAACATGAATTGAGTGATTTGCAAGGCAGTGTAATCTGCAAGAAGGAATGCATGAAATTCGCAAATGAATAAGACTGGTTCAAATACTATCGACAGAAATTTTATTTCTGTTGTCAACTAGTATTAATTAGTTGTGTGGGAGCAGGGGGATATTTCCCTTGCACCATACATCTACATACACGTTGCGTGTGATGTGGCCTAGTTTTGCGTACAAAGAACTATCTAGTTGTCAGTTTTTTGAGTGAACGAGAGAGATTAGTGTTAGATGCAGAGCAGTGCGGGCAGTTGTGTGTCGGACGTTGTATGTCGGACGTGGGTCGCCGACAGGAATTATGCGTGCTGCCATCTGTCGGCAGGTGAGGTAATGAAGCAGCTTGAATGGTGACAGAAATGATGAAAATAGTTATCTAAAGAGTAATAGCGACGACATTTGGCAGACACGTATTTCAGCGTTGACAGTTAGTTTGGGGTGTGTGCTTGCATGACACTGGAAGTCTGTTGACGGTGTAGAAGTAGACAAGACGGCAAGAATTTTCGGCGTTCTCGCGGAGAAGTAATAGAGAAGCAGCCATAAGTATTGAAGTGAGGGCGTTGATCGGCACTCTGGTTTCCCTTCAAAACGAATAAATCTTTCGCCTTTTACTAAAGATTTCCGTGGAGGGGAACATTAAATGAGTCTAGAAGGTATTTTTTGTAGTGCTCGGCTATTGCTGAGCCACAATCTCAAGTAAAACGTAATGTGAGTAGCAAGAGGTAGATTGTGTTGTGAGAATGAAGGGCGTGGATTAGCGGATCACGTTTGGCCTGAAATGGCGTGCAGTGTGTTAGACGATTGTGTAGAGAGAGTGAGAGAGGGGGGGACAGAGCTATTTATTGTCCTGCAAACTCTTGGTGAACCCTTTCCGTACCTCAGTTGTAGATGATTTGAGAATGTTTACTTGCACTGCAGTTGCACAACAGCATATAAGCTGATATTTGGAAGTGAATGATGAATGATTGTCTTTGTAATAAATACTGGTATGTGATAAGTAGATTTTGTTTTGAAAGCCAAAATAATTTTTACCGCAGAAGTTTGTGATTTGTAGGTATGATGTGAGTGAGATTTGGGCTGAAGATGGTGGTTAGTTGGGCAGGATGAGTATTTCAGTTGTTTTCAATAGAGTGGATATTAGTGGCACTGGCTTGTTGCCATAATGTGGCATTGGTTCTTTGTTCATAACAGTGTACTCAGTTTTGTAGAAGATTTAGGTGAGAAAGAGACAGTTGTTGAATATGACATAGATAGCTAGAAATGAATTGAGTAGCAATTTCCTGCTAGGTGTAGTTTGGGTATGATGTGTCTCAGTGAGAGATAAATCTTGAAATTGAAGGGTTGTTCCTTGCTACAGTCTTGGAAACTATGTATCTGGTGTTGACTCCAATGTTTTCAAGATTACTTGTGTACAAAATTGGCCAGACTTTGCAGTTTCTTCTTCAATAAATCAGTGGAAGGTGGTGCAGATAATGGTAAAAATGTTCAGTGCCTCCTGTGAGTTGTTGATGCTGCTTGTCTTTTAAGTAAAATTGATAGGGGCTCTTGATTGACCCAGCCATACACAGAGCTGGTGCATACTTGGCTTGAGAAGACTTTGGTCAGTAAATGATGAAATACCAATACAGTGGTCACAACAAAGCTCCTTTCCCTGCATTTTAGTTTCCCTCGGGTATAGAGTGACATGATATTGGCAGAGGATGTGCAGATAATCACTTTGATCAGGCTGTTCGTTTTTTTAATGCTCTTTTACCAGAATCCATTCATAGTGATTAGTGTGTTCTCTGTTGGAACACGATGAGAACATTGTGTGAAGTGCACAGAAGTAGCTATTTTAGTATGTATGAAAATGTGAGGTAACCACTGTTACTCCTAAATTTCTGTGGAATTAAGTTTTCTGTGTGTGTGTGTGTGTGTGTGTTTGAAAATCCCAGAGGTTCAAGTTGGTAGTTTATATGTTGCAAGCGAAAAAAGCTTTTTAGTAAACTGAGGCACTAGCATTAGTTCCCTGTTCACTGTGACAAGGAAGCTAGTATAAAAAGTAGCTTGTGGTTTTGTTTGCAAAGAAGTGCTCATGGGATGAAAGCACTGCTTGAGATTATTCTGAGATGATGGGGGGATTGCTAAACATCTAGCATTTTAGTAAGGAGCTTGTCGGACTATTTGTATAGTTGTAAAATTATTTGTTATTTGATGAGAAATTTCTTTATTCATAGCACATGGGCCATCATAGTTGAAGCATAAAGATTGGCATGGTATGCGTAGGTCTGCAAAATGTCCTGACAGTGATGTTCATAGGAACTTGTTGTATACTTTGATTCTTCATCTGTTTAACAGTAGACATAAGAAATGTATTAGTGGAGCAAGTAGCTGTGAAATTAGTAGTGTATGATTGATAGTATGGACGTGGCGCTTGAAGGAAGTGTTTGTTTAGCTGTGGGTGTTTTCATAATTGCCATGTGAGGAGAAGCAATACTCGTGATAGGCGACGAGAGGTACAGAGAGAAACACATTTATTGCGAGTATTGTATATCAGCAGCTCTTGGGCGGGTATCAAGTAAGACGCAAAGTGAAACGAAAGAGGAAGTATGCATGAAAGTGGCCAAATATCGACAAGAGTTCGCACTGTTAGGGTGAGGTGAATAAGCTAGTGCGGTGCGAAAATTTTCGAAGAGAGAGGCGGTTTTAAAGAAAGCACAAGAGTCCTATGAATGCCCTCTTGTGTGTTTCTCTTTCAGTGGCTATTTGGCATGTCTGCTTGCGCCATAGAAAGCTACTGTATGTGCCCCAGGCCCCCATCTAGCGGCCGGAGGTGCAAGCGGTGTTTACATACAGTCTCGCCTGAGGCAATGGTCTCTCATTTCGGAACGCAAGAAGCACTGGTAGCGCACAAAAATAGCCGAGTGAGATCATTGCGGCCAAGTAAGGGTAGAAGTAGGTTCTTTGCAGAATGTCCGAGCTTAAGAAATTCTTCGATAAGTAAATCGCGAAATGTGAAGAATGTGTCGTATTCTCGTAGGGCGTGTTGACGGTCTCGTGGCATAAGTAGCGAGCGGTGATAGCTTGCAAGCAAGATCATACTTCACAGGATCATTTCTGTAGTATGTCTTCAACTCTCTCTAGTTCAACGCTGGAGTAGACGTAACCACGATGATGAGTGGTAGCACTCTCCCTGAGCGTGAGGCTTGCGATCAAGATTCATCGCATCTTGGTTGTAATCGATGATCGTTCACCACATTCTGAGGGATGTGGGAAGGGAATAGCGCTTTCCGAGTGGTGGTTTTATTATATAGATTAGAAGCATAAGTCATACTGTTGGTATCGGGACCCGCGTTGTTGCAGAAATGTCGCTACAGGTTGTGGAAAGACTTCGATTGCGACATGTCATGAAAGCCTCGTGGAAGTTTCTCGAGTGGCACGGGGGACGAGCCATTTGATTTGGCCTGCTCCAAGTGCTAGGCTTGGATGACAACGACGTACTTTTGAGTTACAAGAATGAGTGAGCAACACAAGAAGAGTGCAATTGATGACCATAAAAAGCTGACACACAACACAGTCTTGATAATCACCACTAATGCATGATGTACGAAACATTTAGGAGGAGCACGTTTGGCTAGCAAACATGAATTGAGTGATTTGCAAGGCAGTGTAATCTGCAAGAAGGAATGCATGAAATTCGCAAATGAATAAGACTGGTTCAAATACTATCGACAGAAATTTTATTTCTGTTGTCAACTAGTATTAATTAGTTGTGTGGGAGCAGGGGGATATTTCCCTTGCACCATACATCTACATACACGTTGCGTGTGATGTGGCCTAGTTTTGCGTACAAAGAACTATCTAGTTGTCAGTTTTTTGAGTGAACGAGAGAGATTAGTGTTAGATGCAGAGCAGTGCGGGCAGTTGTGTGTCGGACGTTGTATGTCGGACGTGGGTCGCCGACAGGAATTATGCGTGCTGCCATCTGTCGGCAGGTGAGGTAATGAAGCAGCTTGAATGGTGACACAAATGATGAAAATAGTTATCTAAAGAGTAATAGCGACGACATTTGGCAGACACGTATTTCAGCGTTGACAGTTAGTTTGGGGTGTGTGCTTGCATGACACTGGAAGTCTGTTGACGGTGTAGAAGTAGACAAGACGGCAAGAATTTTCGGCGTTCTCGCGGAGAAGTAATAGAGAAGCAGCCATAAGTATTGAAGTGAGGGCGTTGATCGGCACTCTGGTTTCCCTTCAAAACGAATAAATCTTTCGCCTTTTACTAAAGATTTCCGTGGAGGGGAACATTAAATGAGTCTAGAAGGTATTTTTTGTAGTGCTCGGCTATTGCTGAGCCACAATCTCAAGTAAAACGTAATGTGAGTAGCAAGAGGTAGATTGTGTTGTGAGAATGAAGGGCGTGGATTAGCGGATCACGTTTGGCCTGAAATGGCGTGCAGTGTGTTAGACGATTGTGTAGAGAGAGTGAGAGAGGGGGGGACAGAGCTATTTATTGTCCTGCAAACTCTTGGTGAACCCTTTCCGTACCTCAGTTGTAGATGATTTGAGAATGTTTACTTGCACTGCAGTTGCACAACAGCATATAAGCTGATATTTGGAAGTGAATGATGAATGATTGTCTTTGTAATAAATACTGGTATGTGATAAGTAGATTTTGTTTTGAAAGCCAAAATAATTTTTACCGCAGAAGTTTGTGATTTGTAGGTATGATGTGAGTGAGATTTGGGCTGAAGATGGTGGTTAGTTGGGCAGGATGAGTATTTCAATTGTTTTCAATAGAGTGGATATTAGTGGCACTGGCTTGTTGCCATAATGTGGCATTGGTTCTTTGTTCATAACAGTGTACTCAGTTTTGTAGAAGATTTAGGTGAGAAAGAGACAGTTGTTGAATATGACATAGATAGCTAGAAATGAATTGAGTAGCAATTTCCTGCTAGGTGTAGTTTGGGTATGATGTGTCTCAGTGAGAGATAAATCTTGAAATTGAAGGGTTGTTCCTTGCTACAGTCTGGGAAACTATGTATCTGGTGTTGACTCCAATGTTTTCAAGATTACTTGTGTACAAAATTGGCCAGACTTTGCAGTTTCTTCTTCAATAAATCAGTGGAAGGTGGTGCAGATAATGGTAAAAATGTTCAGTGCCTCCTGTGAGTTGTTGATGCTGCTTGTCTTTTAAGTAAAATTGATAGGGGCTCTTGATTGACCCAGCCATACACAGAGCTGGTGCATACTTGGCTTGAGAAGACCTTGGTCAGTAAATGATGAAATACCAACACAGTGGTCACAACAAAGCTCCTTTCCCTGCATTTTAGTTTCCCTCGGGTATAGAGTGACATGATATTGGCAGAGGATGTGCAGATAATCACTTTGATCAGGCTGTTCGTTTTTTTAATGCTCTTTTACCAGAATCCATTCATAGTGATTAGTGTGTTCTCTGTTGGAACACGATGAGAACATTGTGTGAAGTGCACAGAAGTAGCTATTTTAGTATGTATGAAAATGTGAGGTAACCACTGTTACTCCTAAATTTCTGTGGAATTAAGTTTTCTGTGTGTGTGTGTGTGTGTGTGTGTTTGAAAATCCCAGAGGTTCAAGTTGGTAGTTTATATGTTGCAAGCGAAAAAAGCTTTTTAGTAAACTGAGGCACTAGCATTAGTTCCCTGTTCACTGTGACAAGGAAGCTAGTATAAAAAGTAGCTTGTGGTTTTGTTTGCAAAGAAGTGCTCATGGGATGAAAGCACTGCTTGAGATTATTCTGAGATGATGGGGGGATTGCTAAACATCTAGCATTTTAGTAAGGAGCTTGTCGGACTATTTGTATAGTTGTAAAATTATTTGTTATTTGATGAGAAATTTCTTTATTCATAGCACATGGGCCATCATAGTTGAAGCATAAAGATTGGCATGGTATGCGTAGGTCTGCAAAATGTCCTGACAGTGATGTTCATAGGAACTTGTTGTATACTTTGATTCTTCATCTGTTTAACAGTAGACATAAGAAATGTATTAGTGGAGCAAGTAGCTGTGAAATTAGTAGTGTATGATTGATAGTATGGACGTGGCGCTTGAAGGAAGTGTTTGTTTAGCTGTGGGTGTTTTCATAATTGCCATGTGAGGAGAAGCAATACTCGTGATAGGCGACGAGAGGTACAGAGAGAAACACATTTATTGCGAGTATTGTATATCAGCAGCTCTTGGGCGGGTATCAAGTAAGACGCAAAGTGAAACGAAAGAGGAAGTATGCATGAAAGTGGCCAAATATCGACAAGAGTTCGCACTGTTAGGGTGAGGTGAATAAGCTAGTGCGGTGCGAAAATTTTCGAAGAGAGAGGCGGTTTTAAAGAAAGCACAAGAGTCCTATGAATGCCCTCTTGTGTGTTTCTCTTTCAGTGGCTATTTGGCATGTCTGCTTGCGCCATAGAAAGCTACTGTATGTGCCCCAGGCCCCCATCTAGCGGCCGGAGGTGCAAGCGGTGTTTACATACAGTCTCGCCTGAGGCAATGGTCTCTCATTTCGGAACGCAAGAAGCACTGGTAGCGCACAAAAATAGCCGAGTGAGATCATTGCGGCCAAGTAAGGGTAGAAGTAGGTTCTTTGCAGAATGTCCGAGCTTAAGAAATTCTTCGATAAGTAAATCGCGTAATGTGAAGAATGTGTCGTATTCTCGTAGGGCGTGTTGACGGTCTCGTGGCATAAGTAGCGAGCGGTGATAGCTTGCAAGCAAGATCATACTTCACAGGATCATTTCTGTAGTATGTCTTCAACTCTCTCTAGTTCAACGCTGGAGTAGACGTAACCACGATGATGAGTGGTAGCACTCTCCCTGAGCGTGAGGCTTGCGATCAAGATTCATCGCATCTTGGTTGTAATCGATGATCGTTCACCACATTCTGAGGGATGTGGGAAGGGAATAGCGCTTTCCGAGTGGTGGTTTTATTATATAGATTAGAAGCATAAGTCATACTGTTGGTATCGGGACCCGCGTTGTTGCAGAAATGTCGCTACAGGTTGTGGAAAGACTTCGATTGCGACATGTCATGAAAGCCTCGTGGAAGTTTCTCGAGTGGCACGGGGGACGAGCCATTTGATTTGGCCTGCTCCAAGTGCTAGGCTTGCATGACAACGACGTACTTTTGAGTTACAAGAATGAGTGAGCAACACAAGAAGAGTGCAATTGATGACCATAAAAAGCTGACACACAACACAGTCTTGATAATCACCACTAATGCATGATGTACGAAACATTTAGGAGGAGCACGTTTGGCTAGCAAACATGAATTGAGTGATTTGCAAGGCAGTGTAATCTGCAAGAAGGAATGCATGAAATTCGCAAATGAATAAGACTGGTTCAAATACTATCGACAGAAATTTTATTTCTGTTGTCAACTAGTATTAATTAGTTGTGTGGGAGCAGGGGGATATTTCCCTTGCACCATACATCTACATACACGTTGCGTGTGATGTGGCCTAGTTTTGCGTACAAAGAACTATCTAGTTGTCAGTTTTTTGAGTGAACGAGAGAGATTAGTGTTAGATGCAGAGCAGTGCGGGCAGTTGTGTGTCGGACGTTGTATGTCGGACGTGGGTCGCCGACAGGAATTATGCGTGCTGCCATCTGTCGGCAGGTGAGGTAATGAAGCAGCTTGAATGGTGACAGAAATGATGAAAATAGTTATCTAAAGAGTAATAGCGACGACATTTGGCAGACACGTATTTCAGCGTTGACAGTTAGTTTGGGGTGTGTGCTTGCATGACACTGGAAGTCTGTTGACGGTGTAGAAGTAGACAAGACGGCAAGAATTTTCGGCGTTCTCGCGGAGAAGTAATAGAGAAGCAGCCATAAGTATTGAAGTGAGGGCGTTGATCGGCACTCTGGTTTCCCTTCAAAACGAATAAATCTTTCGCCTTTTACTAAAGATTTCCGTGGAGGGGAACATTAAATGAGTCTAGAAGGTATTTTTTGTAGTGCTCGGCTATTGCTGAGCCACAATCTCAAGTAAAACGTAATGTGAGTAGCAAGAGGTAGATTGTGTTGTGAGAATGAAGGGCGTGGATTAGCGGATCACGTTTGGCCTGAAATGGCGTGCAGTGTGTTAGACGATTGTGTAGAGAGAGTGAGAGAGGGGGGGACAGAGCTATTTATTGTCCTGCAAACTCTTGGTGAACCCTTTCCGTACCTCAGTTGTAGATGATTTGAGAATGTTTACTTGCACTGCAGTTGCACAACAGCATATAAGCTGATATTTGGAAGTGAATGATGAATGATTGTCTTTGTAATAAATACTGGTATGTGATAAGTAGATTTTGTTTTGAAAGCCAAAATAATTTTTACCGCAGAAGTTTGTGATTTGTAGGTATGATGTGAGTGAGATTTGGGCTGAAGATGGTGGTTAGTTGGGCAGGATGAGTATTTCAGTTGTTTTCAATAGAGTGGATATTAGTGGCACTGGCTTGTTGCCATAATGTGGCATTGGTTCTTTGTTCATAACAGTGTACTCAGTTTTGTAGAAGATTTAGGTGAGAAAGAGACAGTTGTTGAATATGACATAGATAGCTAGAAATGAATTGAGTAGCAATTTACTGCTAGGTGTAGTTTGGGTATGATGTGTCTCAGTGAGAGATAAATCTTGAAATTGAAGGGTTGTTCCTTGCTACAGTCTTGGAAACTATGTATCTGGTGTTGACTCCAATGTTTTCAAGATTACTTGTGTACAAAATTGGCCAGACTTTGCAGTTTCTTCTTCAATAAATCAGTGGAAGGTGGTGCAGATAATGGTAAAAATGTTCAGTGCCTCCTGTGAGTTGTTGATGCTGCTTGTCTTTTAAGTAAAATTGATAGGGGCTCTTGATTGACCCAGCCATACACAGAGCTGGTGCATACTTGGCTTGAGAAGACTTTGGTCAGTAAATGATGAAATACCAACACAGTGGTCACAACAAAGCTCCTTTCCCTGCATTTTAGTTTCCCTCGGGTATAGAGTGACATGATATTGGCAGAGGATGTGCAGATAATCACTTTGATCAGGCTGTTCGTTTTTTTAATGCTCTTTTACCAGAATCCATTCATAGTGATTAGTGTGTTCTCTGTTGGAACACGATGAGAACATTGTGTGAAGTGCACAGAAGTAGCTATTTTAGTATGTATGAAAATGTGAGGTAACCACTGTTACTCCTAAATTTCTGTGGAATTAAGTTTTCTGTGTGTGTGTGTGTGTGTGTGTGTTTGAAAATCCCAGAGGTTCAAGTTGGTAGTTTATATGTTGCAAGCGAAAAAAGCTTTTTAGTAAACTGAGGCACTAGCATTAGTTGCCTGTTCACTGTGACAAGGAAGCTAGTATAAAAAGTAGCTTGTGGTTTTGTTTGCAAAGAAGTTTTCATGGGATGAAAGCACTGCTTGAGATTATTCTGAGATGATGGGGGGATTGCTAAACATCTAGCATTTTAGTAAGGAGCTTGTCGGACTATTTGTATAGTTGTAAAATTATTTGTTATTTGATGAGAAATTTCTTTATTCATAGCACATGGGCCATCATAGTTGAAGCATAAAGATTGGCATGGTATGCGTAGGTCTGCAAAATGTCCTGACAGTGATGTTCATAGGAACTTGTTGTATACTTTGATTCTTCATCTGTTTAACAGTAGACATAAGAAATGTATTAGTGGAGCAAGTAGCTGTGAAATTAGTAGTGTATGATTGATAGTATGGACGTGGCGCTTGAAGGAAGTGTTTGTTTAGCTGTGGGTGTTTTCATAATTGCCATGTGAGGAGAAGCAATACTCGTGATAGGCGACGAGAGGTACAGAGAGAAACACATTTATTGCGAGTATTGTATATCAGCAGCTCTTGGGCGGGTATCAAGTAAGACGCAAAGTGAAACGAAAGAGGAAGTATGCATGAAAGTGGCCAAATATCGACAAGAGTTCGCACTGTTAGGGTGAGGTGAATAAGCTAGTGCGGTGCGAAAATTTTCGAAGAGAGAGGCGGTTTTAAAGAAAGCACAAGAGTCCTATGAATGCCCTCTTGTGTGTTTCTCTTTCAGTGGCTATTTGGCATGTCTGCTTGCGCCATAGAAAGCTACTGTATGTGCCCCAGGCCCCCATCTAGCGGCCGGAGGTGCAAGCGGTGTTTACATACAGTCTCGCCTGAGGCAATGGTCTCTCATTTCGGAACGCAAGAAGCACTGGTAGCGCACAAAAATAGCCGAGTGAGATCATTGCGGCCAAGTAAGGGTAGAAGTAGGTTCTTTGCAGAATGTCCGAGCTTAAGAAATTCTTCGATAAGTAAATCGCGAAATGTGAAGAATGTGTCGTATTCTCGTAGGGCGTGTTGACGGTCTCGTGGCATAAGTAGCGAGCGGTGATAGCTTGCAAGCAAGATCATACTTCACAGGATCATTTCTGTAGTATGTCTTCAACTCTCTCTAGTTCAACGCTGGAGTAGACGTAACCACGATGATGAGTGGTAGCACTCTCCCTGAGCGTGAGGCTTGCGATCAAGATTCATCGCATCTTGGTTGTAATCGATGATCGTTCACCACATTCTGAGGGATGTGGGAAGGGAATAGCGCTTTCCGAGTGGTGGTTTTATTATATAGTTTAGAAGCATAAGTCATACTGTTGGTATCGGGACCCGCGTTGTTGCAGAAATGTCGCTACAGGTTGTGGAAAGACTTCGATTGCGACATGTCATGAAAGCCTCGTGGAAGTTTCTCGAGTGGCACGGGGGACGAGCCATTTGATTTGGCCTGCTCCAAGTGCTAGGCTTGGATGACAACGACGTACTTTTGAGTTACAAGAATGAGTGAGCAACACAAGAAGAGTGCAATTGATGACCATAAAAAGCTGACACACAACACAGTCTTGATAATCACCACTAATGCATGATGTACGAAACATTTAGGAGGAGCACGTTTGGCTAGCAAACATGAATTGAGTGATTTGCAAGGCAGTGTAATCTGCAAGAAGGAATGCATGAAATTCGCAAATGAATAAGACTGGTTCAAATACTATCGACAGAAATTTTATTTCTGTTGTCAACTAGTATTAATTAGTTGTGTGGGAGCAGGGGGATATTTCCCTTGCACCATACATCTACATACACGTTGCGTGTGATGTGGCCTAGTTTTGCGTACAAAGAACTATCTAGTTGTCAGTTTTTTGAGTGAACGAGAGAGATTAGTGTTAGATGCAGAGCAGTGCGGGCAGTTGTGTGTCGGACGTTGTATGTCGGACGTGGGTCGCCGACAGGAATTATGCGTGCTGCCATCTGTCGGCAGGTGAGGTAATGAAGCAGCTTGAATGGTGACAGAAATGATGAAAATAGTTATCTAAAGAGTAATAGCGACGACATTTGGCAGACACGTATTTCAGCGTTGACAGTTAGTTTGGGGTGTGTGCTTGCATGACACTGGAAGTCTGTTGACGGTGTAGAAGTAGACAAGACGGCAAGAATTTTCGGCGTTCTCGCGGAGAAGTAATAGAGAAGCAGCCATAAGTATTGAAGTGAGGGCGTTGATCGGCACTCTGGTTTCCCTTCAAAACGAATAAATCTTTCGCCTTTTACTAAAGATTTCCGTGGAGGGGAACATTAAATGAGTCTAGAAGGTATTTTTTGTAGTGCTCGGCTATTGCTGAGCCACAATCTCAAGTAAAACGTAATGTGAGTAGCAAGAGGTAGATTGTGTTGTGAGAATGAAGGGCGTGGATTAGCGGATCACGTTTGGCCTGAAATGGCGTGCAGTGTGTTAGACGATTGTGTAGAGAGAGTGAGAGAGGGGGGGACAGAGCTATTTATTGTCCTGCAAACTCTTGGTGAACCCTTTCCGTACCTCAGTTGTAGATGATTTGAGAATGTTTACTTGCACTGCAGTTGCACAACAGCATATAAGCTGATATTTGGAAGTGAATGATGAATGATTGTCTTTGTAATAAATACTGGTATGTGATAAGTAGATTTTGTTTTGAAAGCCAAAATAATTTTTACCGCAGAAGTTTGTGATTTGTAGGTATGATGTGAGTGAGATTTGGGCTGAAGATGGTGGTTAGTTGGGCAGGATGAGTATTTCAGTTGTTTTCAATAGAGTGGATATTAGTGGCACTGGCTTGTTGCCATAATGTGGCATTGGTTCTTTGTTCATAACAGTGTACTCAGTTTTGTAGAAGATTTAGGTGAGAAAGAGACAGTTGTTGAATATGACATAGATAGCTAGAAATGAATTGAGTAGCAATTTCCTGCTAGGTGTAGTTTGGGTATGATGTGTCTCAGTGAGAGATAAATCTTGAAATTGAAGGGTTGTTCCTTGCTACAGTCTTGGAAACTATGTATCTGGTGTTGACTCCAATGTTTTCAAGATTACTTGTGTACAAAATTGGCCAGACTTTGCAGTTTCTTCTTCAATAAATCAGTGGAAGGTGGTGCAGATAATGGTAAAAATGTTCAGTGCCTCCTGTGAGTTGTTGATGCTGCTTGTCTTTTAAGTAAAATTGATAGGGGCTCTTGATTGACCCAGCCATACACAGAGCTGGTGCATACTTGGCTTGAGAAGACTTTGGTCAGTAAATGATGAAATACCAACACAGTGGTCACAACAAAGCTCCTTTCCCTGCATTTTAGTTTCCCTCGGGTATAGAGTGACATGATATTGGCAGAGGATGTGCAGATAATCACTTTGATCAGGCTGTTCGTTTTTTTAATGCTCTTTTACCAGAATCCATTCATAGTGATTAGTGTGTTCTCTGTTGGAACACGATGAGAACATTGTGTGAAGTGCACAGAAGTAGCTATTTTAGTATGTATGAAAATGTGAGGTAACCACTGTTACTCCTAAATTTCTGTGGAATTAAGTTTTCTGTGTGTGTGTGTGTGTGTGTGTGTGTTTGAAAATCCCAGAGGTTCAAGTTGGTAGTTTATATGTTGCAAGCGAAAAAAGCTTTTTAGTAAACTGAGGCACTAGCATTAGTTGCCTGTTCACTGTGACAAGGAAGCTAGTATAAAAAGTAGCTTGTGGTTTTGTTTGCAAAGAAGTTTTCATGGGATGAAAGCACTGCTTGAGATTATTCTGAGATGATGGGGGGATTGCTAAACATCTAGCATTTTAGTAAGGAGCTTGTCGGACTATTTGTATAGTTGTAAAATTATTTGTTATTTGATGAGAAATTTCTTTATTCATAGCACATGGGCCATCATAGTTGAAGCATAAAGATTGGCATGGTATGCGTAGGTCTGCAAAATGTCCTGACAGTGATGTTCATAGGAACTTGTTGTATACTTTGATTCTTCATCTGTTTAACAGTAGACATAAGAAATGTATTAGTGGAGCAAGTAGCTGTGAAATTAGTAGTGTATGATTGATAGTATGGACGTGGCGCTTGAAGGAAGTGTTTGTTTAGCTGTGGGTGTTTTCATAATTGCCATGTGAGGAGAAGCAATACTCGTGATAGGCGACGAGAGGTACAGAGAGAAACACATTTATTGCGAGTATTGTATATCAGCAGCTCTTGGGCGGGTATCAAGTAAGACGCAAAGTGAAACGAAAGAGGAAGTATGCATGAAAGTGGCCAAATATCGACAAGAGTTCGCACTGTTAGGGTGAGGTGAATAAGCTAGTGCGGTGCGAAAATTTTCGAAGAGAGAGGCGGTTTTAAAGAAAGCACAAGAGTCCTATGAATGCCCTCTTGTGTGTTTCTCTTTCAGTGGCTATTTGGCATGTCTGCTTGCGCCATAGAAAGCTACTGTATGTGCCCCAGGCCCCCATCTAGCGGCCGGAGGTGCAAGCGGTGTTTACATACAGTCTCGCCTGAGGCAATGGTCTCTCATTTCGGAACGCAAGAAGCACTGGTAGCGCACAAAAATAGCCGAGTGAGATCATTGCGGCCAAGTAAGGGTAGAAGTAGGTTCTTTGCAGAATGTCCGAGCTTAAGAAATTCTTCGATAAGTAAATCGCGAAATGTGAAGAATGTGTCGTATTCTCGTAGGGCGTGTTGACGGTCTCGTGGCATAAGTAGCGAGCGGTGATAGCTTGCAAGCAAGATCATACTTCACAGGATCATTTCTGTAGTATGTCTTCAACTCTCTCTAGTTCAACGCTGGAGTAGACGTAACCACGATGATGAGTGGTAGCACTCTCCCTGAGCGTGAGGCTTGCGATCAAGATTCATCGCATCTTGGTTGTAATCGATGATCGTTCACCACATTCTGAGGGATGTGGGAAGGGAATAGCGCTTTCCGAGTGGTGGTTTTATTATATAGTTTAGAAGCATAAGTCATACTGTTGGTATCGGGACCCGCGTTGTTGCAGAAATGTCGCTACAGGTTGTGGAAAGACTTCGATTGCGACATGTCATGAAAGCCTCGTGGAAGTTTCTCGAGTGGCACGGGGGACGAGCCATTTGATTTGGCCTGCTCCAAGTGCTAGGCTTGGATGACAACGACGTACTTTTGAGTTACAAGAATGAGTGAGCAACACAAGAAGAGTGCAATTGATGACCATAAAAAGCTGACACACAACACAGTCTTGATAATCACCACTAATGCATGATGTACGAAACATTTAGGAGGAGCACGTTTGGCTAGCAAACATGAATTGAGTGATTTGCAAGGCAGTGTAATCTGCAAGAAGGAATGCATGAAATTCGCAAATGAATAAGACTGGTTCAAATACTATCGACAGAAATTTTATTTCTGTTGTCAACTAGTATTAATTAGTTGTGTGGGAGCAGGGGGATATTTCCCTTGCACCATACATCTACATACACGTTGCGTGTGATGTGGCCTAGTTTTGCGTACAAAGAACTATCTAGTTGTCAGTTTTTTGAGTGAACGAGAGAGATTAGTGTTAGATGCAGAGCAGTGCGGGCAGTTGTGTGTCGGACGTTGTATGTCGGACGTGGGTCGCCGACAGGAATTATGCGTGCTGCCATCTGTCGGCAGGTGAGGTAATGAAGCAGCTTGAATGGTGACAGAAATGATGAAAATAGTTATCTAAAGAGTAATAGCGACGACATTTGGCAGACACGTATTTCAGCGTTGACAGTTAGTTTGGGGTGTGTGCTTGCATGACACTGGAAGTCTGTTGACGGTGTAGAAGTAGACAAGACGGCAAGAATTTTCGGCGTTCTCGCGGAGAAGTAATAGAGAAGCAGCCATAAGTATTGAAGTGAGGGCGTTGATCGGCACTCTGGTTTCCCTTCAAAACGAATAAATCTTTCGCCTTTTACTAAAGATTTCCGTGGAGGGGAACATTAAATGAGTCTAGAAGGTATTTTTTGTAGTGCTCGGCTATTGCTGAGCCACAATCTCAAGTAAAACGTAATGTGAGTAGCAAGAGGTAGATTGTGTTGTGAGAATGAAGGGCGTGGATTAGCGGATCACGTTTGGCCTGAAATGGCGTGCAGTGTGTTAGACGATTGTGTAGAGAGAGTGAGAGAGGGGGGGACAGAGCTATTTATTGTCCTGCAAACTCTTGGTGAACCCTTTCCGTACCTCAGTTGTAGATGATTTGAGAATGTTTACTTGCACTGCAGTTGCACAACAGCATATAAGCTGATATTTGGAAGTGAATGATGAATGATTGTCTTTGTAATAAATACTGGTATGTGATAAGTAGATTTTGTTTTGAAAGCCAAAATAATTTTTACCGCAGAAGTTTGTGATTTGTAGGTATGATGTGAGTGAGATTTGGGCTGAAGATGGTGGTTAGTTGGGCAGGATGAGTATTTCAGTTGTTTTCAATAGAGTGGATATTAGTGGCACTGGCTTGTTGCCATAATGTGGCATTGGTTCTTTGTTCATAACAGTGTACTCAGTTTTGTAGAAGATTTAGGTGAGAAAGAGACAGTTGTTGAATATGACATAGATAGCTAGAAATGAATTGAGTAGCAATTTCCTGCTAGGTGTAGTTTGGGTATGATGTGTCTCAGTGAGAGATAAATCTTGAAATTGAAGGGTTGTTCCTTGCTACAGTCTTGGAAACTATGTATCTGGTGTTGACTCCAATGTTTTCAAGATTACTTGTGTACAAAATTGGCCAGACTTTGCAGTTTCTTCTTCAATAAATCAGTGGAAGGTGGTGCAGATAATGGTAAAAATGTTCAGTGCCTCCTGTGAGTTGTTGATGCTGCTTGTCTTTTAAGTAAAATTGATAGGGGCTCTTGATTGACCCAGCCATACACAGAGCTGGTGCATACTTGGCTTGAGAAGACTTTGGTCAGTAAATGATGAAATACCAACACAGTGGTCACAACAAAGCTCCTTTCCCTGCATTTTAGTTTCCCTCGGGTATAGAGTGACATGATATTGGCAGAGGATGTGCAGATAATCACTTTGATCAGGCTGTTCGTTTTTTTAATGCTCTTTTACCAGAATCCATTCATAGTGATTAGTGTGTTCTCTGTTGGAACACGATGAGAACATTGTGTGAAGTGCACAGAAGTAGCTATTTTAGTATGTATGAAAATGTGAGGTAACCACTGTTACTCCTAAATTTCTGTGGAATTAAGTTTTCTGTGTGTGTGTGTGTGTGTGTGTGTGTGTTTGAAAATCCCAGAGGTTCAAGTTGGTAGTTTATATGTTGCAAGCGAAAAAAGCTTTTTAGTAAACTGAGGCACTAGCATTAGTTGCCTGTTCACTGTGACAAGGAAGCTAGTATAAAAAGTAGCTTGTGGTTTTGTTTGCAAAGAAGTTTTCATGGGATGAAAGCACTGCTTGAGATTATTCTGAGATGATGGGGGGATTGCTAAACATCTAGCATTTTAGTAAGGAGCTTGTCGGACTATTTGTATAGTTGTAAAATTATTTGTTATTTGATGAGAAATTTCTTTATTCATAGCACATGGGCCATCATAGTTGAAGCATAAAGATTGGCATGGTATGCGTAGGTCTGCAAAATGTCCTGACAGTGATGTTCATAGGAACTTGTTGTATACTTTGATTCTTCATCTGTTTAACAGTAGACATAAGAAATGTATTAGTGGAGCAAGTAGCTGTGAAATTAGTAGTGTATGATTGATAGTATGGACGTGGCGCTTGAAGGAAGTGTTTGTTTAGCTGTGGGTGTTTTCATAATTGCCATGTGAGGAGAAGCAATACTCGTGATAGGCGACGAGAGGTACAGAGAGAAACACATTTATTGCGAGTATTGTATATCAGCAGCTCTTGGGCGGGTATCAAGTAAGACGCAAAGTGAAACGAAAGAGGAAGTATGCATGAAAGTGGCCAAATATCGACAAGAGTTCGCACTGTTAGGGTGAGGTGAATAAGCTAGTGCGGTGCGAAAATTTTCGAAGAGAGAGGCGGTTTTAAAGAAAGCACAAGAGTCCTATGAATGCCCTCTTGTGTGTTTCTCTTTCAGTGGCTATTTGGCATGTCTGCTTGCGCCATAGAAAGCTACTGTATGTGCCCCAGGCCCCCATCTAGCGGCCGGAGGTGCAAGCGGTGTTTACATACAGTCTCGCCTGAGGCAATGGTCTCTCATTTCGGAACGCAAGAAGCACTGGTAGCGCACAAAAATAGCCGAGTGAGATCATTGCGGCCAAGTAAGGGTAGAAGTAGGTTCTTTGCAGAATGTCCGAGCTTAAGAAATTCTTCGATAAGTAAATCGCGAAATGTGAAGAATGTGTCGTATTCTCGTAGGGCGTGTTGACGGTCTCGTGGCATAAGTAGCGAGCGGTGATAGCTTGCAAGCAAGATCATACTTCACAGGATCATTTCTGTAGTATGTCTTCAACTCTCTCTAGTTCAACGCTGGAGTAGACGTAACCACGATGATGAGTGGTAGCACTCTCCCTGAGCGTGAGGCTTGCGATCAAGATTCATCGCATCTTGGTTGTAATCGATGATCGTTCACCACATTCTGAGGGATGTGGGAAGGGAATAGCGCTTTCCGAGTGGTGGTTTTATTATATAGTTTAGAAGCATAAGTCATACTGTTGGTATCGGGACCCGCGTTGTTGCAGAAATGTCGCTACAGGTTGTGGAAAGACTTCGATTGCGACATGTCATGAAAGCCTCGTGGAAGTTTCTCGAGTGGCACGGGGGACGAGCCATTTGATTTGGCCTGCTCCAAGTGCTAGGCTTGGATGACAACGACGTACTTTTGAGTTACAAGAATGAGTGAGCAACACAAGAAGAGTGCAATTGATGACCATAAAAAGCTGACACACAACACAGTCTTGATAATCACCACTAATGCATGATGTACGAAACATTTAGGAGGAGCACGTTTGGCTAGCAAACATGAATTGAGTGATTTGCAAGGCAGTGTAATCTGCAAGAAGGAATGCATGAAATTCGCAAATGAATAAGACTGGTTCAAATACTATCGACAGAAATTTTATTTCTGTTGTCAACTAGTATTAATTAGTTGTGTGGGAGCAGGGGGATATTTCCCTTGCACCATACATCTACATACACGTTGCGTGTGATGTGGCCTAGTTTTGCGTACAAAGAACTATCTAGTTGTCAGTTTTTTGAGTGAACGAGAGAGATTAGTGTTAGATGCAGAGCAGTGCGGGCAGTTGTGTGTCGGACGTTGTATGTCGGACGTGGGTCGCCGACAGGAATTATGCGTGCTGCCATCTGTCGGCAGGTGAGGTAATGAAGCAGCTTGAATGGTGACAGAAATGATGAAAATAGTTATCTAAAGAGTAATAGCGACGACATTTGGCAGACACGTATTTCAGCGTTGACAGTTAGTTTGGGGTGTGTGCTTGCATGACACTGGAAGTCTGTTGACGGTGTAGAAGTAGACAAGACGGCAAGAATTTTCGGCGTTCTCGCGGAGAAGTAATAGAGAAGCAGCCATAAGTATTGAAGTGAGGGCGTTGATCGGCACTCTGGTTTCCCTTCAAAACGAATAAATCTTTCGCCTTTTACTAAAGATTTCCGTGGAGGGGAACATTAAATGAGTCTAGAAGGTATTTTTTGTAGTGCTCGGCTATTGCTGAGCCACAATCTCAAGTAAAACGTAATGTGAGTAGCAAGAGGTAGATTGTGTTGTGAGAATGAAGGGCGTGGATTAGCGGATCACGTTTGGCCTGAAATGGCGTGCAGTGTGTTAGACGATTGTGTAGAGAGAGTGAGAGAGGGGGGGACAGAGCTATTTATTGTCCTGCAAACTCTTGGTGAACCCTTTCCGTACCTCAGTTGTAGATGATTTGAGAATGTTTACTTGCACTGCAGTTGCACAACAGCATATAAGCTGATATTTGGAAGTGAATGATGAATGATTGTCTTTGTAATAAATACTGGTATGTGATAAGTAGATTTTGTTTTGAAAGCCAAAATAATTTTTACCGCAGAAGTTTGTGATTTGTAGGTATGATGTGAGTGAGATTTGGGCTGAAGATGGTGGTTAGTTGGGCAGGATGAGTATTTCAGTTGTTTTCAATAGAGTGGATATTAGTGGCACTGGCTTGTTGCCATAATGTGGCATTGGTTCTTTGTTCATAACAGTGTACTCAGTTTTGTAGAAGATTTAGGTGAGAAAGAGACAGTTGTTGAATATGACATAGATAGCTAGAAATGAATTGAGTAGCAATTTCCTGCTAGGTGTAGTTTGGGTATGATGTGTCTCAGTGAGAGATAAATCTTGAAATTGAAGGGTTGTTCCTTGCTACAGTCTTGGAAACTATGTATCTGGTGTTGACTCCAATGTTTTCAAGATTACTTGTGTACAAAATTGGCCAGACTTTGCAGTTTATTCTTCAATAAATCAGTGGAAGGTGGTGCAGATAATGGTAAAAATGTTCAGTGCCTCCTGTGAGTTGTTGATGCTGCTTGTCTTTTAAGTAAAATTGATAGGGGCTCTTGATTGACCCAGCCATACACAGAGCTGGTGCATACTTGGCTTGAGAAGACTTTGGTCAGTAAATGATGAAATACCAACACAGTGGTCACAACAAAGCTCCTTTCCCTGCATTTTAGTTTCCCTCGGGTATAGAGTGACATGATATTGGCAGAGGATGTGCAGATAATCACTTTGATCAGGCTGTTCGTTTTTTTAATGCTCTTTTACCAGAATCCATTCATAGTGATTAGTGTGTTCTCTGTTGGAACACGATGAGAACATTGTGTGAAGTGCACAGAAGTAGCTATTTTAGTATGTATGAAAATGTGAGGTAACCACTGTTACTCCTAAATTTCTGTGGAATTAAGTTTTCTGTGTGTGTGTGTGTGTGTGTGTGTTTGAAAATCCCAGAGGTTCAAGTTGGTAGTTTATATGTTGCAAGCGAAAAAAGCTTTTTAGTAAACTGAGGCACTAGCATTAGTTGCCTGTTCACTGTGACAAGGAAGCTAGTATAAAAAGTAGCTTGTGGTTTTGTTTGCAAAGAAGTTTTCATGGGATGAAAGCACTGCTTGAGATTATTCTGAGATGATGGGGGGATTGCTAAACATCTAGCATTTTAGTAAGGAGCTTGTCGGACTATTTGTATAGTTGTAAAATTATTTGTTATTTGATGAGAAATTTCTTTATTCATAGCACATGGGCCATCATAGTTGAAGCATAAAGATTGGCATGGTATGCGTAGGTCTGCAAAATGTCCTGACAGTGATGTTCATAGGAACTTGTTGTATACTTTGATTCTTCATCTGTTTAACAGTAGACATAAGAAATGTATTAGTGGAGCAAGTAGCTGTGAAATTAGTAGTGTATGATTGATAGTATGGACGTGGCGCTTGAAGGAAGTGTTTGTTTAGCTGTGGGTGTTTTCATAATTGCCATGTGAGGAGAAGCAATACTCGTGATAGGCGACGAGAGGTACAGAGAGAAACACATTTATTGCGAGTATTGTATATCAGCAGCTCTTGGGCGGGTATCAAGTAAGACGCAAAGTGAAACGAAAGAGGAAGTATGCATGAAAGTGGCCAAATATCGACAAGAGTTCGCACTGTTAGGGTGAGGTGAATAAGCTAGTGCGGTGCGAAAATTTTCGAAGAGAGAGGCGGTTTTAAAGAAAGCACAAGAGTCCTATGAATGCCCTCTTGTGTGTTTCTCTTTCAGTGGCTATTTGGCATGTCTGCTTGCGCCATAGAAAGCTACTGTATGTGCCCCAGGCCCCCATCTAGCGGCCGGAGGTGCAAGCGGTGTTTACATACAGTCTCGCCTGAGGCAATGGTCTCTCATTTCGGAACGCAAGAAGCACTGGTAGCGCACAAAAATAGCCGAGTGAGATCATTGCGGCCAAGTAAGGGTAGAAGTAGGTTCTTTGCAGAATGTCCGAGCTTAAGAAATTCTTCGATAAGTAAATCGCGAAATGTGAAGAATGTGTCGTATTCTCGTAGGGCGTGTTGACGGTCTCGTGGCATAAGTAGCGAGCGGTGATAGCTTGCAAGCAAGATCATACTTCACAGGATCATTTCTGTAGTATGTCTTCAACTCTCTCTAGTTCAACGCTGGAGTAGACGTAACCACGATGATGAGTGGTAGCACTCTCCCTGAGCGTGAGGCTTGCGATCAAGATTCATCGCATCTTGGTTGTAATCGATGATCGTTCACCACATTCTGAGGGATGTGGGAAGGGAATAGCGCTTTCCGAGTGGTGGTTTTATTATATAGTTTAGAAGCATAAGTCATACTGTTGGTATCGGGACCCGCGTTGTTGCAGAAATGTCGCTACAGGTTGTGGAAAGACTTCGATTGCGACATGTCATGAAAGCCTCGTGGAAGTTTCTCGAGTGGCACGGGGGACGAGCCATTTGATTTGGCCTGCTCCAAGTGCTAGGCTTGGATGACAACGACGTACTTTTGAGTTACAAGAATGAGTGAGCAACACAAGAAGAGTGCAATTGATGACCATAAAAAGCTGACACACAACACAGTCTTGATAATCACCACTAATGCATGATGTACGAAACATTTAGGAGGAGCACGTTTGGCTAGCAAACATGAATTGAGTGATTTGCAAGGCAGTGTAATCTGCAAGAAGGAATGCATGAAATTCGCAAATGAATAAGACTGGTTCAAATACTATCGACAGAAATTTTATTTCTGTTGTCAACTAGTATTAATTAGTTGTGTGGGAGCAGGGGGATATTTCCCTTGCACCATACATCTACATACACGTTGCGTGTGATGTGGCCTAGTTTTGCGTACAAAGAACTATCTAGTTGTCAGTTTTTTGAGTGAACGAGAGAGATTAGTGTTAGATGCAGAGCAGTGCGGGCAGTTGTGTGTCGGACGTTGTATGTCGGACGTGGGTCGCCGACAGGAATTATGCGTGCTGCCATCTGTCGGCAGGTGAGGTAATGAAGCAGCTTGAATGGTGACAGAAATGATGAAAATAGTTATCTAAAGAGTAATAGCGACGACATTTGGCAGACACGTATTTCAGCGTTGACAGTTAGTTTGGGGTGTGTGCTTGCATGACACTGGAAGTCTGTTGACGGTGTAGAAGTAGACAAGACGGCAAGAATTTTCGGCGTTCTCGCGGAGAAGTAATAGAGAAGCAGCCATAAGTATTGAAGTGAGGGCGTTGATCGGCACTCTGGTTTCCCTTCAAAACGAATAAATCTTTCGCCTTTTACTAAAGATTTCCGTGGAGGGGAACATTAAATGAGTCTAGAAGGTATTTTTTGTAGTGCTCGGCTATTGCTGAGCCACAATCTCAAGTAAAACGTAATGTGAGTAGCAAGAGGTAGATTGTGTTGTGAGAATGAAGGGCGTGGATTAGCGGATCACGTTTGGCCTGAAATGGCGTGCAGTGTGTTAGACGATTGTGTAGAGAGAGTGAGAGAGGGGGGGACAGAGCTATTTATTGTCCTGCAAACTCTTGGTGAACCCTTTCCGTACCTCAGTTGTAGATGATTTGAGAATGTTTACTTGCACTGCAGTTGCACAACAGCATATAAGCTGATATTTGGAAGTGAATGATGAATGATTGTCTTTGTAATAAATACTGGTATGTGATAAGTAGATTTTGTTTTGAAAGCCAAAATAATTTTTACCGCAGAAGTTTGTGATTTGTAGGTATGATGTGAGTGAGATTTGGGCTGAAGATGGTGGTTAGTTGGGCAGGATGAGTATTTCAGTTGTTTTCAATAGAGTGGATATTAGTGGCACTGGCTTGTTGCCATAATGTGGCATTGGTTCTTTGTTCATAACAGTGTACTCAGTTTTGTAGAAGATTTAGGTGAGAAAGAGACAGTTGTTGAATATGACATAGATAGCTAGAAATGAATTGAGTAGCAATTTCCTGCTAGGTGTAGTTTGGGTATGATGTGTCTCAGTGAGAGATAAATCTTGAAATTGAAGGGTTGTTCCTTGCTACAGTCTTGGAAACTATGTATCTGGTGTTGACTCCAATGTTTTCAAGATTACTTGTGTACAAAATTGGCCAGACTTTGCAGTTTATTCTTCAATAAATCAGTGGAAGGTGGTGCAGATAATGGTAAAAATGTTCAGTGCCTCCTGTGAGTTGTTGATGCTGCTTGTCTTTTAAGTAAAATTGATAGGGGCTCTTGATTGACCCAGCCATACACAGAGCTGGTGCATACTTGGCTTGAGAAGACTTTGGTCAGTAAATGATGAAATACCAACACAGTGGTCACAACAAAGCTCCTTTCCCTGCATTTTAGTTTCCCTCGGGTATAGAGTGACATGATATTGGCAGAGGATGTGCAGATAATCACTTTGATCAGGCTGTTCGTTTTTTTAATGCTCTTTTACCAGAATCCATTCATAGTGATTAGTGTGTTCTCTGTTGGAACACGATGAGAACATTGTGTGAAGTGCACAGAAGTAGCTATTTTAGTATGTATGAAAATGTGAGGTAACCACTGTTACTCCTAAATTTCTGTGGAATTAAGTTTTCTGTGTGTGTGTGTGTGTGTGTGTGTTTGAAAATCCCAGAGGTTCAAGTTGGTAGTTTATATGTTGCAAGCGAAAAAAGCTTTTTAGTAAACTGAGGCACTAGCATTAGTTGCCTGTTCACTGTGACAAGGAAGCTAGTATAAAAAGTAGCTTGTGGTTTTGTTTGCAAAGAAGTTTTCATGGGATGAAAGCACTGCTTGAGATTATTCTGAGATGATGGGGGGATTGCTAAACATCTAGCATTTTAGTAAGGAGCTTGTCGGACTATTTGTATAGTTGTAAAATTATTTGTTATTTGATGAGAAATTTCTTTATTCATAGCACATGGGCCATCATAGTTGAAGCATAAAGATTGGCATGGTATGCGTAGGTCTGCAAAATGTCCTGACAGTGATGTTCATAGGAACTTGTTGTATACTTTGATTCTTCATCTGTTTAACAGTAGACATAAGAAATGTATTAGTGGAGCAAGTAGCTGTGAAATTAGTAGTGTATGATTGATAGTATGGACGTGGCGCTTGAAGGAAGTGTTTGTTTAGCTGTGGGTGTTTTCATAATTGCCATGTGAGGAGAAGCAATACTCGTGATAGGCGACGAGAGGTACAGAGAGAAACACATTTATTGCGAGTATTGTATATCAGCAGCTCTTGGGCGGGTATCAAGTAAGACGCAAAGTGAAACGAAAGAGGAAGTATGCATGAAAGTGGCCAAATATCGACAAGAGTTCGCACTGTTAGGGTGAGGTGAATAAGCTAGTGCGGTGCGAAAATTTTCGAAGAGAGAGGCGGTTTTAAAGAAAGCACAAGAGTCCTATGAATGCCCTCTTGTGTGTTTCTCTTTCAGTGGCTATTTGGCATGTCTGCTTGCGCCATAGAAAGCTACTGTATGTGCCCCAGGCCCCCATCTAGCGGCCGGAGGTGCAAGCGGTGTTTACATACAGTCTCGCCTGAGGCAATGGTCTCTCATTTCGGAACGCAAGAAGCACTGGTAGCGCACAAAAATAGCCGAGTGAGATCATTGCGGCCAAGTAAGGGTAGAAGTAGGTTCTTTGCAGAATGTCCGAGCTTAAGAAATTCTTCGATAAGTAAATCGCGAAATGTGAAGAATGTGTCGTATTCTCGTAGGGCGTGTTGACGGTCTCGTGGCATAAGTAGCGAGCGGTGATAGCTTGCAAGCAAGATCATACTTCACAGGATCATTTCTGTAGTATGTCTTCAACTCTCTCTAGTTCAACGCTGGAGTAGACGTAACCACGATGATGAGTGGTAGCACTCTCCCTGAGCGTGAGGCTTGCGATCAAGATTCATCGCATCTTGGTTGTAATCGATGATCGTTCACCACATTCTGAGGGATGTGGGAAGGGAATAGCGCTTTCCGAGTGGTGGTTTTATTATATAGTTTAGAAGCATAAGTCATACTGTTGGTATCGGGACCCGCGTTGTTGCAGAAATGTCGCTACAGGTTGTGGAAAGACTTCGATTGCGACATGTCATGAAAGCCTCGTGGAAGTTTCTCGAGTGGCACGGGGGACGAGCCATTTGATTTGGCCTGCTCCAAGTGCTAGGCTTGGATGACAACGACGTACTTTTGAGTTACAAGAATGAGTGAGCAACACAAGAAGAGTGCAATTGATGACCATAAAAAGCTGACACACAACACAGTCTTGATAATCACCACTAATGCATGATGTACGAAACATTTAGGAGGAGCACGTTTGGCTAGCAAACATGAATTGAGTGATTTGCAAGGCAGTGTAATCTGCAAGAAGGAATGCATGAAATTCGCAAATGAATAAGACTGGTTCAAATACTATCGACAGAAATTTTATTTCTGTTGTCAACTAGTATTAATTAGTTGTGTGGGAGCAGGGGGATATTTCCCTTGCACCATACATCTACATACACGTTGCGTGTGATGTGGCCTAGTTTTGCGTACAAAGAACTATCTAGTTGTCAGTTTTTTGAGTGAACGAGAGAGATTAGTGTTAGATGCAGAGCAGTGCGGGCAGTTGTGTGTCGGACGTTGTATGTCGGACGTGGGTCGCCGACAGGAATTATGCGTGCTGCCATCTGTCGGCAGGTGAGGTAATGAAGCAGCTTGAATGGTGACAGAAATGATGAAAATAGTTATCTAAAGAGTAATAGCGACGACATTTGGCAGACACGTATTTCAGCGTTGACAGTTAGTTTGGGGTGTGTGCTTGCATGACACTGGAAGTCTGTTGACGGTGTAGAAGTAGACAAGACGGCAAGAATTTTCGGCGTTCTCGCGGAGAAGTAATAGAGAAGCAGCCATAAGTATTGAAGTGAGGGCGTTGATCGGCACTCTGGTTTCCCTTCAAAACGAATAAATCTTTCGCCTTTTACTAAAGATTTCCGTGGAGGGGAACATTAAATGAGTCTAGAAGGTATTTTTTGTAGTGCTCGGCTATTGCTGAGCCACAATCTCAAGTAAAACGTAATGTGAGTAGCAAGAGGTAGATTGTGTTGTGAGAATGAAGGGCGTGGATTAGCGGATCACGTTTGGCCTGAAATGGCGTGCAGTGTGTTAGACGATTGTGTAGAGAGAGTGAGAGAGGGGGGGACAGAGCTATTTATTGTCCTGCAAACTCTTGGTGAACCCTTTCCGTACCTCAGTTGTAGATGATTTGAGAATGTTTACTTGCACTGCAGTTGCACAACAGCATATAAGCTGATATTTGGAAGTGAATGATGAATGATTGTCTTTGTAATAAATACTGGTATGTGATAAGTAGATTTTGTTTTGAAAGCCAAAATAATTTTTACCGCAGAAGTTTGTGATTTGTAGGTATGATGTGAGTGAGATTTGGGCTGAAGATGGTGGTTAGTTGGGCAGGATGAGTATTTCAGTTGTTTTCAATAGAGTGGATATTAGTGGCACTGGCTTGTTGCCATAATGTGGCATTGGTTCTTTGTTCATAACAGTGTACTCAGTTTTGTAGAAGATTTAGGTGAGAAAGAGACAGTTGTTGAATATGACATAGATAGCTAGAAATGAATTGAGTAGCAATTTCCTGCTAGGTGTAGTTTGGGTATGATGTGTCTCAGTGAGAGATAAATCTTGAAATTGAAGGGTTGTTCCTTGCTACAGTCTTGGAAACTATGTATCTGGTGTTGACTCCAATGTTTTCAAGATTACTTGTGTACAAAATTGGCCAGACTTTGCAGTTTCTTCTTCAATAAATCAGTGGAAGGTGGTGCAGATAATGGTAAAAATGTTCAGTGCCTCCTGTGAGTTGTTGATGCTGCTTGTCTTTTAAGTAAAATTGATAGGGGCTCTTGATTGACCCAGCCATACACAGAGCTGGTGCATACTTGGCTTGAGAAGACTTTGGTCAGTAAATGATGAAATACCAACACAGTGGTCACAACAAAGCTCCTTTCCCTGCATTTTAGTTTCCCTCGGGTATAGAGTGACATGATATTGGCAGAGGATGTGCAGATAATCACTTTGATCAGGCTGTTCGTTTTTTTAATGCTCTTTTACCAGAATCCATTCATAGTGATTAGTGTGTTCTCTGTTGGAACACGATGAGAACATTGTGTGAAGTGCACAGAAGTAGCTATTTTAGTATGTATGAAAATGTGAGGTAACCACTGTTACTCCTAAATTTCTGTGGAATTAAGTTTTCTGTGTGTGTGTGTGTGTGTGTGTGTTTGAAAATCCCAGAGGTTCAAGTTGGTAGTTTATATGTTGCAAGCGAAAAAAGCTTTTTAGTAAACTGAGGCACTAGCATTAGTTGCCTGTTCACTGTGACAAGGAAGCTAGTATAAAAAGTAGCTTGTGGTTTTGTTTGCAAAGAAGTGTTCATGGGATGAAAGCACTGCTTGAGATTATTCTGAGATGATGGGGGGATTGCTAAACATCTAGCATTTTAGTAAGGAGCTTGTCGGACTATTTGTATAGTTGTAAAATTATTTGTTATTTGATGAGAAATTTCTTTATTCATAGCACATGGGCCATCATAGTTGAAGCATAAAGATTGGCATGGTATGCGTAGGTCTGCAAAATGTCCTGACAGTGATGTTCATAGGAACTTGTTGTATACTTTGATTCTTCATCTGTTTAACAGTAGACATAAGAAATGTATTAGTGGAGCAAGTAGCTGTGAAATTAGTAGTGTATGATTGATAGTATGGACGTGGCGCTTGAAGGAAGTGTTTGTTTAGCTGTGGGTGTTTTCATAATTGCCATGTGAGGAGAAGCAATACTCGTGATAGGCGACGAGAGGTACAGAGAGAAACACATTTATTGCGAGTATTGTATATCAGCAGCTCTTGGGCGGGTATCAAGTAAGACGCAAAGTGAAACGAAAGAGGAAGTATGCATGAAAGTGGCCAAATATCGACAAGAGTTCGCACTGTTAGGGTGAGGTGAATAAGCTAGTGCGGTGCGAAAATTTTCGAAGAGAGAGGCGGTTTTAAAGAAAGCACAAGAGTCCTATGAATGCCCTCTTGTGTGTTTCTCTTTCAGTGGCTATTTGGCATGTCTGCTTGCGCCATAGAAAGCTACTGTATGTGCCCCAGGCCCCCATCTAGCGGCCGGAGGTGCAAGCGGTGTTTACATACAGTCTCGCCTGAGGCAATGGTCTCTCATTTCGGAACGCAAGAAGCACTGGTAGCGCACAAAAATAGCCGAGTGAGATCATTGCGGCCAAGTAAGGGTAGAAGTAGGTTCTTTGCAGAATGTCCGAGCTTAAGAAATTC
Source organism: Schistocerca nitens (assembly GCF_023898315.1). NCBI lineage: Eukaryota > Metazoa > Arthropoda > Insecta > Orthoptera > Acrididae > Schistocerca > Schistocerca nitens. The sequence goes on from NC_064617.1 coordinate 616,285,064, forward strand.
TTCGATAAGTAAATCGCGAAATGTGAAGAATGTGTCGTATTCTCGTAGGGCGTGTTGACGGTCTCGTGGCATAAGTAGCGAGCGGTGATAGCTTGCAAGCAAGATCATACTTCACAGGATCATTTCTGTAGTATGTCTTCAACTCTCTCTAGTTCAACGCTGGAGTAGACGTAACCACGATGATGAGTGGTAGCACTCTCCCTGAGCGTGAGGCTTGTGATCAAGATTCATCGCATCTTGGTTGTAATCGATGATCGTTCACCACATTCTGAGGGATGTGGGAAGGGAATAGCGCTTTCCGAGTGGTGGTTTTATTATATAGATTAGAAGCATAAGTCATACTGTTGGTATCGGGACCCGCGTTGTTGCAGAAATGTCGCTACAGGTTGTGGAAAGACTTCGATTGCGACATGTCATGAAAGCCTCGTGGAAGTTTCTCGAGTGGCACGGGGGACGAGCCATTTGATTTGGCCTGCTCCAAGTGCTAGGCTTGGATGACAACGACGTACTTTTGAGTTACAAGAATGAGTGAGCAACACAAGAAGAGTGCAATTGATGACCATAAAAAGCTGACACACAACACAGTCTTGATAATCACCACTAATGCATGATGTACGAAACATTTAGGAGGAGCACGTTTGGCTAGCAAACATGAATTGAGTGATTTGCAAGGCAGTGTAATCTGCAAGAAGGAATGCATGAAATTCGCAAATGAATAAGACTGGTTCAAATACTATCGACAGAAATTTTATTTCTGTTGTCAACTAGTATTAATTAGTTGTGTGGGAGCAGGGGGATATTTCCCTTGCACCATACATCTACATACACGTTGCGTGTGATGTGGCCTAGTTTTGCGTACAAAGAACTATCTAGTTGTCAGTTTTTTGAGTGAACGAGAGAGATTAGTGTTAGATGCAGAGCAGTGCGGGCAGTTGTGTGTCGGACGTTGTATGTCGGACGTGGGTCGCCGACAGGAATTATGCGTGCTGCCATCTGTCGGCAGGTGAGGTAATGAAGCAGCTTGAATGGTGACAGAAATGATGAAAATAGTTATCTAAAGAGTAATAGCGACGACATTTGGCAGACACGTATTTCAGCGTTGACAGTTAGTTTGGGGTGTGTGCTTGCATGACACTGGAAGTCTGTTGACGGTGTAGAAGTAGACAAGACGGCAAGAATTTTCGGCGTTCTCGCGGAGAAGTAATAGAGAAGCAGCCATAAGTATTGAAGTGAGGGCGTTGATCGGCACTCTGGTTTCCCTTCAAAACGAATAAATCTTTCGCCTTTTACTAAAGATTTCCGTGGAGGGGAACATTAAATGAGTCTAGAAGGTATTTTTTGTAGTGCTCGGCTATTGCTGAGCCACAATCTCAAGTAAAACGTAATGTGAGTAGCAAGAGGTAGATTGTGTTGTGAGAATGAAGGGCGTGGATTAGCGGATCACGTTTGGCCTGAAATGGCGTGCAGTGTGTTAGACGATTGTGTAGAGAGAGTGAGAGAGGGGGGGACAGAGCTATTTATTGTCCTGCAAACTCTTGGTGAACCCTTTCCGTACCTCAGTTGTAGATGATTTGAGAATGTTTACTTGCACTGCAGTTGCACAACAGCATATAAGCTGATATTTGGAAGTGAATGATGAATGATTGTCTTTGTAATAAATACTGGTATGTGATAAGTAGATTTTGTTTTGAAAGCCAAAATAATTTTTACCGCAGAAGTTTGTGATTTGTAGGTATGATGTGAGTGAGATTTGGGCTGAAGATGGTGGTTAGTTGGGCAGGATGAGTATTTCAGTTGTTTTCAATAGAGTGGATATTAGTGGCACTGGCTTGTTGCCATAATGTGGCATTGGTTCTTTGTTCATAACAGTGTACTCAGTTTTGTAGAAGATTTAGGTGAGAAAGAGACAGTTGTTGAATATGACATAGATAGCTAGAAATGAATTGAGTAGCAATTTCCTGCTAGGTGTAGTTTGGGTATGATGTGTCTCAGTGAGAGATAAATCTTGAAATTGAAGGGTTGTTCCTTGCTACAGTCTTGGAAACTATGTATCTGGTGTTGACTCCAATGTTTTCAAGATTACTTGTGTACAAAATTGGCCAGACTTTGCAGTTTCTTCTTCAATAAATCAGTGGAAGGTGGTGCAGATAATGGTAAAAATGTTCAGTGCCTCCTGTGAGTTGTTGATGCTGCTTGTCTTTTAAGTAAAATTGATAGGGGCTCTTGATTGACCCAGCCATACACAGAGCTGGTGCATACTTGGCTTGAGAAGACTTTGGTCAGTAAATGATGAAATACCAACACAGTGGTCACAACAAAGCTCCTTTCCCTGCATTTTAGTTTCCCTCGGGTATAGAGTGACATGATATTGGCAGAGGATGTGCAGATAATCACTTTGATCAGGCTGTTCGTTTTTTTAATGCTCTTTTACCAGAATCCATTCATAGTGATTAGTGTGTTCTCTGTTGGAACACGATGAGAACATTGTGTGAAGTGCACAGAAGTAGCTATTTTAGTATGTATGAAAATGTGAGGTAACCACTGTTACTCCTAAATTTCTGTGGAATTAAGTTTTCTGTGTGTGTGTGTGTGTGTGTTTGAAAATCCCAGAGGTTCAAGTTGGTAGTTTATATGTTGCAAGCGAAAAAAGCTTTTTAGTAAACTGAGGCACTAGCATTAGTTGCCTGTTCACTGTGACAAGGAAGCTAGTATAAAAAGTAGCTTGTGGTTTTGTTTGCAAAGAAGTTTTCATGGGATGAAAGCACTGCTTGAGATTATTCTGAGATGATGGGGGGATTGCTAAACATCTAGCATTTTAGTAAGGAGCTTGTCGGACTATTTGTATAGTTGTAAAATTATTTGTTATTTGATGAGAAATTTCTTTATTCATAGCACATGGGCCATCATAGTTGAAGCATAAAGATTGGCATGGTATGCGTAGGTCTGCAAAATGTCCTGACAGTGATGTTCATAGGAACTTGTTGTATACTTTGATTCTTCATCTGTTTAACAGTAGACATAAGAAATGTATTAGTGGAGCAAGTAGCTGTGAAATTAGTAGTGTATGATTGATAGTATGGACGTGGCGCTTGAAGGAAGTGTTTGTTTAGCTGTGGGTGTTTTCATAATTGCCATGTGAGGAGAAGCAATACTCGTGATAGGCGACGAGAGGTACAGAGAGAAACACATTTATTGCGAGTATTGTATATCAGCAGCTCTTGGGCGGGTATCAAGTAAGACGCAAAGTGAAACGAAAGAGGAAGTATGCATGAAAGTGGCCAAATATCGACAAGAGTTCGCACTGTTAGGGTGAGGTGAATAAGCTAGTGCGGTGCGAAAATTTTCGAAGAGAGAGGCGGTTTTAAAGAAAGCACAAGAGTCCTATGAATGCCCTCTTGTGTGTTTCTCTTTCAGTGGCTATTTGGCATGTCTGCTTGCGCCATAGAAAGCTACTGTATGTGCCCCAGGCCCCCATCTAGCGGCCGGAGGTGCAAGCGGTGTTTACATACAGTCTCGCCTGAGGCAATGGTCTCTCATTTCGGAACGCAAGAAGCACTGGTAGCGCACAAAAATAGCCGAGTGAGATCATTGCGGCCAAGTAAGGGTAGAAGTAGGTTCTTTGCAGAATGTCCGAGCTTAAGAAATTCTTCGATAAGTAAATCGCGAAATGTGAAGAATGTGTCGTATTCTCGTAGGGCGTGTTGACGGTCTCGTGGCATAAGTAGCGAGCGGTGATAGCTTGCAAGCAAGATCATACTTCACAGGATCATTTCTGTAGTATGTCTTCAACTCTCTCTAGTTCAACGCTGGAGTAGACGTAACCACGATGATGAGTGGTAGCACTCTCCCTGAGCGTGAGGCTTGCGATCAAGATTCATCGCATCTTGGTTGTAATCGATGATCGTTCACCACATTCTGAGGGATGTGGGAAGGGAATAGCGCTTTCCGAGTGGTGGTTTTATTATATAGTTTAGAAGCATAAGTCATACTGTTGGTATCGGGACCCGCGTTGTTGCAGAAATGTCGCTACAGGTTGTGGAAAGACTTCGATTGCGACATGTCATGAAAGCCTCGTGGAAGTTTCTCGAGTGGCACGGGGGACGAGCCATTTGATTTGGCCTGCTCCAAGTGCTAGGCTTGGATGACAACGACGTACTTTTGAGTTACAAGAATGAGTGAGCAACACAAGAAGAGTGCAATTGATGACCATAAAAAGCTGACACACAACACAGTCTTGATAATCACCACTAATGCATGATGTACGAAACATTTAGGAGGAGCACGTTTGGCTAGCAAACATGAATTGAGTGATTTGCAAGGCAGTGTAATCTGCAAGAAGGAATGCATGAAATTCGCAAATGAATAAGACTGGTTCAAATACTATCGACAGAAATTTTATTTCTGTTGTCAACTAGTATTAATTAGTTGTGTGGGAGCAGGGGGATATTTCCCTTGCACCATACATCTACATACACGTTGCGTGTGATGTGGCCTAGTTTTGCGTACAAAGAACTATCTAGTTGTCAGTTTTTTGAGTGAACGAGAGAGATTAGTGTTAGATGCAGAGCAGTGCGGGCAGTTGTGTGTCGGACGTTGTATGTCGGACGTGGGTCGCCGACAGGAATTATGCGTGCTGCCATCTGTCGGCAGGTGAGGTAATGAAGCAGCTTGAATGGTGACAGAAATGATGAAAATAGTTATCTAAAGAGTAATAGCGACGACATTTGGCAGACACGTATTTCAGCGTTGACAGTTAGTTTGGGGTGTGTGCTTGCATGACACTGGAAGTCTGTTGACGGTGTAGAAGTAGACAAGACGGCAAGAATTTTCGGCGTTCTCGCGGAGAAGTAATAGAGAAGCAGCCATAAGTATTGAAGTGAGGGCGTTGATCGGCACTCTGGTTTCCCTTCAAAACGAATAAATCTTTCGCCTTTTACTAAAGATTTCCGTGGAGGGGAACATTAAATGAGTCTAGAAGGTATTTTTTGTAGTGCTCGGCTATTGCTGAGCCACAATCTCAAGTAAAACGTAATGTGAGTAGCAAGAGGTAGATTGTGTTGTGAGAATGAAGGGCGTGGATTAGCGGATCACGTTTGGCCTGAAATGGCGTGCAGTGTGTTAGACGATTGTGTAGAGAGAGTGAGAGAGGGGGGGACAGAGCTATTTATTGTCCTGCAAACTCTTGGTGAACCCTTTCCGTACCTCAGTTGTAGATGATTTGAGAATGTTTACTTGCACTGCAGTTGCACAACAGCATATAAGCTGATATTTGGAAGTGAATGATGAATGATTGTCTTTGTAATAAATACTGGTATGTGATAAGTAGATTTTGTTTTGAAAGCCAAAATAATTTTTACCGCAGAAGTTTGTGATTTGTAGGTATGATGTGAGTGAGATTTGGGCTGAAGATGGTGGTTAGTTGGGCAGGATGAGTATTTCAGTTGTTTTCAATAGAGTGGATATTAGTGGCACTGGCTTGTTGCCATAATGTGGCATTGGTTCTTTGTTCATAACAGTGTACTCAGTTTTGTAGAAGATTTAGGTGAGAAAGAGACAGTTGTTGAATATGACATAGATAGCTAGAAATGAATTGAGTAGCAATTTCCTGCTAGGTGTAGTTTGGGTATGATGTGTCTCAGTGAGAGATAAATCTTGAAATTGAAGGGTTGTTCCTTGCTACAGTCTTGGAAACTATGTATCTGGTGTTGACTCCAATGTTTTCAAGATTACTTGTGTACAAAATTGGCCAGACTTTGCAGTTTCTTCTTCAATAAATCAGTGGAAGGTGGTGCAGATAATGGTAAAAATGTTCAGTGCCTCCTGTGAGTTGTTGATGCTGCTTGTCTTTTAAGTAAAATTGATAGGGGCTCTTGATTGACCCAGCCATACACAGAGCTGGTGCATACTTGGCTTGAGAAGACTTTGGTCAGTAAATGATGAAATACCAACACAGTGGTCACAACAAAGCTCCTTTCCCTGCATTTTAGTTTCCCTCGGGTATAGAGTGACATGATATTGGCAGAGGATGTGCAGATAATCACTTTGATCAGGCTGTTCGTTTTTTTAATGCTCTTTTACCAGAATCCATTCATAGTGATTAGTGTGTTCTCTGTTGGAACACGATGAGAACATTGTGTGAAGTGCACAGAAGTAGCTATTTTAGTATGTATGAAAATGTGAGGTAACCACTGTTACTCCTAAATTTCTGTGGAATTAAGTTTTCTGTGTGTGTGTGTGTGTGTGTGTGTGTTTGAAAATCCCAGAGGTTCAAGTTGGTAGTTTATATGTTGCAAGCGAAAAAAGCTTTTTAGTAAACTGAGGCACTAGCATTAGTTCCCTGTTCACTGTGACAAGGAAGCTAGTATAAAAAGTAGCTTGTGGTTTTGTTTGCAAAGAAGTGTTCATGGGATGAAAGCACTGCTTGAGATTATTCTGAGATGATGGGGGGATTGCTAAACATCTAGCATTTTAGTAAGGAGCTTGTCGGACTATTTGTATAGTTGTAAAATTATTTGTTATTTGATGAGAAATTTCTTTATTCATAGCACATGGGCCATCATAGTTGAAGCATAAAGATTGGCATGGTATGCGTAGGTCTGCAAAATGTCCTGACAGTGATGTTCATAGGAACTTGTTGTATACTTTGATTCTTCATCTGTTTAACAGTAGACATAAGAAATGTATTAGTGGAGCAAGTAGCTGTGAAATTAGTAGTGTATGATTGATAGTATGGACGTGGCGCTTGAAGGAAGTGTTTGTTTAGCTGTGGGTGTTTTCATAATTGCCATGTGAGGAGAAGCAATACTCGTGATAGGCGACGAGAGGTACAGAGAGAAACACATTTATTGCGAGTATTGTATATCAGCAGCTCTTGGGCGGGTATCAAGTAAGACGCAAAGTGAAACGAAAGAGGAAGTATGCATGAAAGTGGCCAAATATCGACAAGAGTTCGCACTGTTAGGGTGAGGTGAATAAGCTAGTGCGGTGCGAAAATTTTCGAAGAGAGAGGCGGTTTTAAAGAAAGCACAAGAGTCCTATGAATGCCCTCTTGTGTGTTTCTCTTTCAGTGGCTATTTGGCATGTCTGCTTGCGCCATAGAAAGCTACTGTATGTGCCCCAGGCCCCCATCTAGCGGCCGGAGGTGCAAGCGGTGTTTACATACAGTCTCGCCTGAGGCAATGGTCTCTCATTTCGGAACGCAAGAAGCACTGGTAGCGCACAAAAATAGCCGAGTGAGATCATTGCGGCCAAGTAAGGGTAGAAGTAGGTTCTTTGCAGAATGTCCGAGCTTAAGAAATTCTTCGATAAGTAAATCGCGAAATGTGAAGAATGTGTCGTATTCTCGTAGGGCGTGTTGACGGTCTCGTGGCATAAGTAGCGAGCGGTGATAGCTTGCAAGCAAGATCATACTTCACAGGATCATTTCTGTAGTATGTCTTCAACTCTCTCTAGTTCAACGCTGGAGTAGACGTAACCACGATGATGAGTGGTAGCACTCTCCCTGAGCGTGAGGCTTGCGATCAAGATTCATCGCATCTTGGTTGTAATCGATGATCGTTCACCACATTCTGAGGGATGTGGGAAGGGAATAGCGCTTTCCGAGTGGTGGTTTTATTATATAGTTTAGAAGCATAAGTCATACTGTTGGTATCGGGACCCGCGTTGTTGCAGAAATGTCGCTACAGGTTGTGGAAAGACTTCGATTGCGACATGTCATGAAAGCCTCGTGGAAGTTTCTCGAGTGGCACGGGGGACGAGCCATTTGATTTGGCCTGCTCCAAGTGCTAGGCTTGGATGACAACGACGTACTTTTGAGTTACAAGAATGAGTGAGCAACACAAGAAGAGTGCAATTGATGACCATAAAAAGCTGACACACAACACAGTCTTGATAATCACCACTAATGCATGATGTACGAAACATTTAGGAGGAGCACGTTTGGCTAGCAAACATGAATTGAGTGATTTGCAAGGCAGTGTAATCTGCAAGAAGGAATGCATGAAATTCGCAAATGAATAAGACTGGTTCAAATACTATCGACAGAAATTTTATTTCTGTTGTCAACTAGTATTAATTAGTTGTGTGGGAGCAGGGGGATATTTCCCTTGCACCATACATCTACATACACGTTGCGTGTGATGTGGCCTAGTTTTGCGTACAAAGAACTATCTAGTTGTCAGTTTTTTGAGTGAACGAGAGAGATTAGTGTTAGATGCAGAGCAGTGCGGGCAGTTGTGTGTCGGACGTTGTATGTCGGACGTGGGTCGCCGACAGGAATTATGCGTGCTGCCATCTGTCGGCAGGTGAGGTAATGAAGCAGCTTGAATGGTGACAGAAATGATGAAAATAGTTATCTAAAGAGTAATAGCGACGACATTTGGCAGACACGTATTTCAGCGTTGACAGTTAGTTTGGGGTGTGTGCTTGCATGACACTGGAAGTCTGTTGACGGTGTAGAAGTAGACAAGACGGCAAGAATTTTCGGCGTTCTCGCGGAGAAGTAATAGAGAAGCAGCCATAAGTATTGAAGTGAGGGCGTTGATCGGCACTCTGGTTTCCCTTCAAAACGAATAAATCTTTCGCCTTTTACTAAAGATTTCCGTGGAGGGGAACATTAAATGAGTCTAGAAGGTATTTTTTGTAGTGCTCGGCTATTGCTGAGCCACAATCTCAAGTAAAACGTAATGTGAGTAGCAAGAGGTAGATTGTGTTGTGAGAATGAAGGGCGTGGATTAGCGGATCACGTTTGGCCTGAAATGGCGTGCAGTGTGTTAGACGATTGTGTAGAGAGAGTGAGAGAGGGGGGGACAGAGCTATTTATTGTCCTGCAAACTCTTGGTGAACCCTTTCCGTACCTCAGTTGTAGATGATTTGAGAATGTTTACTTGCACTGCAGTTGCACAACAGCATATAAGCTGATATTTGGAAGTGAATGATGAATGATTGTCTTTGTAATAAATACTGGTATGTGATAAGTAGATTTTGTTTTGAAAGCCAAAATAATTTTTACCGCAGAAGTTTGTGATTTGTAGGTATGATGTGAGTGAGATTTGGGCTGAAGATGGTGGTTAGTTGGGCAGGATGAGTATTTCAGTTGTTTTCAATAGAGTGGATATTAGTGGCACTGGCTTGTTGCCATAATGTGGCATTGGTTCTTTGTTCATAACAGTGTACTCAGTTTTGTAGAAGATTTAGGTGAGAAAGAGACAGTTGTTGAATATGACATAGATAGCTAGAAATGAATTGAGTAGCAATTTCCTGCTAGGTGTAGTTTGGGTATGATGTGTCTCAGTGAGAGATAAATCTTGAAATTGAAGGGTTGTTCCTTGCTACAGTCTTGGAAACTATGTATCTGGTGTTGACTCCAATGTTTTCAAGATTACTTGTGTACAAAATTGGCCAGACTTTGCAGTTTCTTCTTCAATAAATCAGTGGAAGGTGGTGCAGATAATGGTAAAAATGTTCAGTGCCTCCTGTGAGTTGTTGATGCTGCTTGTCTTTTAAGTAAAATTGATAGGGGCTCTTGATTGACCCAGCCATACACAGAGCTGGTGCATACTTGGCTTGAGAAGACTTTGGTCAGTAAATGATGAAATACCAACACAGTGGTCACAACAAAGCTCCTTTCCCTGCATTTTAGTTTCCCTCGGGTATAGAGTGACATGATATTGGCAGAGGATGTGCAGATAATCACTTTGATCAGGCTGTTCGTTTTTTTAATGCTCTTTTACCAGAATCCATTCATAGTGATTAGTGTGTTCTCTGTTGGAACACGATGAGAACATTGTGTGAAGTGCACAGAAGTAGCTATTTTAGTATGTATGAAAATGTGAGGTAACCACTGTTACTCCTAAATTTCTGTGGAATTAAGTTTTCTGTGTGTGTGTGTGTGTGTGTGTGTGTTTGAAAATCCCAGAGGTTCAAGTTGGTAGTTTATATGTTGCAAGCGAAAAAAGCTTTTTAGTAAACTGAGGCACTAGCATTAGTTGCCTGTTCACTGTGACAAGGAAGCTAGTATAAAAAGTAGCTTGTGGTTTTGTTTGCAAAGAAGTTTTCATGGGATGAAAGCACTGCTTGAGATTATTCTGAGATGATGGGGGGATTGCTAAACATCTAGCATTTTAGTAAGGAGCTTGTCGGACTATTTGTATAGTTGTAAAATTATTTGTTATTTGATGAGAAATTTCTTTATTCATAGCACATGGGCCATCATAGTTGAAGCATAAAGATTGGCATGGTATGCGTAGGTCTGCAAAATGTCCTGACAGTGATGTTCATAGGAACTTGTTGTATACTTTGATTCTTCATCTGTTTAACAGTAGACATAAGAAATGTATTAGTGGAGCAAGTAGCTGTGAAATTAGTAGTGTATGATTGATAGTATGGACGTGGCGCTTGAAGGAAGTGTTTGTTTAGCTGTGGGTGTTTTCATAATTGCCATGTGAGGAGAAGCAATACTCGTGATAGGCGACGAGAGGTACAGAGAGAAACACATTTATTGCGAGTATTGTATATCAGCAGCTCTTGGGCGGGTATCAAGTAAGACGCAAAGTGAAACGAAAGAGGAAGTATGCATGAAAGTGGCCAAATATCGACAAGAGTTCGCACTGTTAGGGTGAGGTGAATAAGCTAGTGCGGTGCGAAAATTTTCGAAGAGAGAGGCGGTTTTAAAGAAAGCACAAGAGTCCTATGAATGCCCTCTTGTGTGTTTCTCTTTCAGTGGCTATTTGGCATGTCTGCTTGCGCCATAGAAAGCTACTGTATGTGCCCCAGGCCCCCATCTAGCGGCCGGAGGTGCAAGCGGTGTTTACATACAGTCTCGCCTGAGGCAATGGTCTCTCATTTCGGAACGCAAGAAGCACTGGTAGCGCACAAAAATAGCCGAGTGAGATCATTGCGGCCAAGTAAGGGTAGAAGTAGGTTCTTTGCAGAATGTCCGAGCTTAAGAAATTCTTCGATAAGTAAATCGCGAAATGTGAAGAATGTGTCGTATTCTCGTAGGGCGTGTTGACGGTCTCGTGGCATAAGTAGCGAGCGGTGATAGCTTGCAAGCAAGATCATACTTCACAGGATCATTTCTGTAGTATGTCTTCAACTCTCTCTAGTTCAACGCTGGAGTAGACGTAACCACGATGATGAGTGGTAGCACTCTCCCTGAGCGTGAGGCTTGCGATCAAGATTCATCGCATCTTGGTTGTAATCGATGATCGTTCACCACATTCTGAGGGATGTGGGAAGGGAATAGCGCTTTCCGAGTGGTGGTTTTATTATATAGTTTAGAAGCATAAGTCATACTGTTGGTATCGGGACCCGCGTTGTTGCAGAAATGTCGCTACAGGTTGTGGAAAGACTTCGATTGCGACATGTCATGAAAGCCTCGTGGAAGTTTCTCGAGTGGCACGGGGGACGAGCCATTTGATTTGGCCTGCTCCAAGTGCTAGGCTTGGATGACAACGACGTACTTTTGAGTTACAAGAATGAGTGAGCAACACAAGAAGAGTGCAATTGATGACCATAAAAAGCTGACACACAACACAGTCTTGATAATCACCACTAATGCATGATGTACGAAACATTTAGGAGGAGCACGTTTGGCTAGCAAACATGAATTGAGTGATTTGCAAGGCAGTGTAATCTGCAAGAAGGAATGCATGAAATTCGCAAATGAATAAGACTGGTTCAAATACTATCGACAGAAATTTTATTTCTGTTGTCAACTAGTATTAATTAGTTGTGTGGGAGCAGGGGGATATTTCCCTTGCACCATACATCTACATACACGTTGCGTGTGATGTGGCCTAGTTTTGCGTACAAAGAACTATCTAGTTGTCAGTTTTTTGAGTGAACGAGAGAGATTAGTGTTAGATGCAGAGCAGTGCGGGCAGTTGTGTGTCGGACGTTGTATGTCGGACGTGGGTCGCCGACAGGAATTATGCGTGCTGCCATCTGTCGGCAGGTGAGGTAATGAAGCAGCTTGAATGGTGACAGAAATGATGAAAATAGTTATCTAAAGAGTAATAGCGACGACATTTGGCAGACACGTATTTCAGCGTTGACAGTTAGTTTGGGGTGTGTGCTTGCATGACACTGGAAGTCTGTTGACGGTGTAGAAGTAGACAAGACGGCAAGAATTTTCGGCGTTCTCGCGGAGAAGTAATAGAGAAGCAGCCATAAGTATTGAAGTGAGGGCGTTGATCGGCACTCTGGTTTCCCTTCAAAACGAATAAATCTTTCGCCTTTTACTAAAGATTTCCGTGGAGGGGAACATTAAATGAGTCTAGAAGGTATTTTTTGTAGTGCTCGGCTATTGCTGAGCCACAATCTCAAGTAAAACGTAATGTGAGTAGCAAGAGGTAGATTGTGTTGTGAGAATGAAGGGCGTGGATTAGCGGATCACGTTTGGCCTGAAATGGCGTGCAGTGTGTTAGACGATTGTGTAGAGAGAGTGAGAGAGGGGGGGACAGAGCTATTTATTGTCCTGCAAACTCTTGGTGAACCCTTTCCGTACCTCAGTTGTAGATGATTTGAGAATGTTTACTTGCACTGCAGTTGCACAACAGCATATAAGCTGATATTTGGAAGTGAATGATGAATGATTGTCTTTGTAATAAATACTGGTATGTGATAAGTAGATTTTGTTTTGAAAGCCAAAATAATTTTTACCGCAGAAGTTTGTGATTTGTAGGTATGATGTGAGTGAGATTTGGGCTGAAGATGGTGGTTAGTTGGGCAGGATGAGTATTTCAGTTGTTTTCAATAGAGTGGATATTAGTGGCACTGGCTTGTTGCCATAATGTGGCATTGGTTCTTTGTTCATAACAGTGTACTCAGTTTTGTAGAAGATTTAGGTGAGAAAGAGACAGTTGTTGAATATGACATAGATAGCTAGAAATGAATTGAGTAGCAATTTCCTGCTAGGTGTAGTTTGGGTATGATGTGTCTCAGTGAGAGATAAATCTTGAAATTGAAGGGTTGTTCCTTGCTACAGTCTTGGAAACTATGTATCTGGTGTTGACTCCAATGTTTTCAAGATTACTTGTGTACAAAATTGGCCAGACTTTGCAGTTTCTTCTTCAATAAATCAGTGGAAGGTGGTGCAGATAATGGTAAAAATGTTCAGTGCCTCCTGTGAGTTGTTGATGCTGCTTGTCTTTTAAGTAAAATTGATAGGGGCTCTTGATTGACCCAGCCATACACAGAGCTGGTGCATACTTGGCTTGAGAAGACTTTGGTCAGTAAATGATGAAATACCAACACAGTGGTCACAACAAAGCTCCTTTCCCTGCATTTTAGTTTCCCTCGGGTATAGAGTGACATGATATTGGCAGAGGATGTGCAGATAATCACTTTGATCAGGCTGTTCGTTTTTTTAATGCTCTTTTACCAGAATCCATTCATAGTGATTAGTGTGTTCTCTGTTGGAACACGATGAGAACATTGTGTGAAGTGCACAGAAGTAGCTATTTTAGTATGTATGAAAATGTGAGGTAACCACTGTTACTCCTAAATTTCTGTGGAATTAAGTTTTCTGTGTGTGTGTGTGTGTGTGTGTGTGTTTGAAAATCCCAGAGGTTCAAGTTGGTAGTTTATATGTTGCAAGCGAAAAAAGCTTTTTAGTAAACTGAGGCACTAGCATTAGTTGCCTGTTCACTGTGACAAGGAAGCTAGTATAAAAAGTAGCTTGTGGTTTTGTTTGCAAAGAAGTTTTCATGGGATGAAAGCACTGCTTGAGATTATTCTGAGATGATGGGGGGATTGCTAAACATCTAGCATTTTAGTAAGGAGCTTGTCGGACTATTTGTATAGTTGTAAAATTATTTGTTATTTGATGAGAAATTTCTTTATTCATAGCACATGGGCCATCATAGTTGAAGCATAAAGATTGGCATGGTATGCGTAGGTCTGCAAAATGTCCTGACAGTGATGTTCATAGGAACTTGTTGTATACTTTGATTCTTCATCTGTTTAACAGTAGACATAAGAAATGTATTAGTGGAGCAAGTAGCTGTGAAATTAGTAGTGTATGATTGATAGTATGGACGTGGCGCTTGAAGGAAGTGTTTGTTTAGCTGTGGGTGTTTTCATAATTGCCATGTGAGGAGAAGCAATACTCGTGATAGGCGACGAGAGGTACAGAGAGAAACACATTTATTGCGAGTATTGTATATCAGCAGCTCTTGGGCGGGTATCAAGTAAGACGCAAAGTGAAACGAAAGAGGAAGTATGCATGAAAGTGGCCAAATATCGACAAGAGTTCGCACTGTTAGGGTGAGGTGAATAAGCTAGTGCGGTGCGAAAATTTTCGAAGAGAGAGGCGGTTTTAAAGAAAGCACAAGAGTCCTATGAATGCCCTCTTGTGTGTTTCTCTTTCAGTGGCTATTTGGCATGTCTGCTTGCGCCATAGAAAGCTACTGTATGTGCCCCAGGCCCCCATCTAGCGGCCGGAGGTGCAAGCGGTGTTTACATACAGTCTCGCCTGAGGCAATGGTCTCTCATTTCGGAACGCAAGAAGCACTGGTAGCGCACAAAAATAGCCGAGTGAGATCATTGCGGCCAAGTAAGGGTAGAAGTAGGTTCTTTGCAGAATGTCCGAGCTTAAGAAATTCTTCGATAAGTAAATCGCGAAATGTGAAGAATGTGTCGTATTCTCGTAGGGCGTGTTGACGGTCTCGTGGCATAAGTAGCGAGCGGTGATAGCTTGCAAGCAAGATCATACTTCACAGGATCATTTCTGTAGTATGTCTTCAACTCTCTCTAGTTCAACGCTGGAGTAGACGTAACCACGATGATGAGTGGTAGCACTCTCCCTGAGCGTGAGGCTTGCGATCAAGATTCATCGCATCTTGGTTGTAATCGATGATCGTTCACCACATTCTGAGGGATGTGGGAAGGGAATAGCGCTTTCCGAGTGGTGGTTTTATTATATAGTTTAGAAGCATAAGTCATACTGTTGGTATCGGGACCCGCGTTGTTGCAGAAATGTCGCTACAGGTTGTGGAAAGACTTCGATTGCGACATGTCATGAAAGCCTCGTGGAAGTTTCTCGAGTGGCACGGGGGACGAGCCATTTGATTTGGCCTGCTCCAAGTGCTAGGCTTGGATGACAACGACGTACTTTTGAGTTACAAGAATGAGTGAGCAACACAAGAAGAGTGCAATTGATGACCATAAAAAGCTGACACACAACACAGTCTTGATAATCACCACTAATGCATGATGTACGAAACATTTAGGAGGAGCACGTTTGGCTAGCAAACATGAATTGAGTGATTTGCAAGGCAGTGTAATCTGCAAGAAGGAATGCATGAAATTCGCAAATGAATAAGACTGGTTCAAATACTATCGACAGAAATTTTATTTCTGTTGTCAACTAGTATTAATTAGTTGTGTGGGAGCAGGGGGATATTTCCCTTGCACCATACATCTACATACACGTTGCGTGTGATGTGGCCTAGTTTTGCGTACAAAGAACTATCTAGTTGTCAGTTTTTTGAGTGAACGAGAGAGATTAGTGTTAGATGCAGAGCAGTGCGGGCAGTTGTGTGTCGGACGTTGTATGTCGGACGTGGGTCGCCGACAGGAATTATGCGTGCTGCCATCTGTCGGCAGGTGAGGTAATGAAGCAGCTTGAATGGTGACAGAAATGATGAAAATAGTTATCTAAAGAGTAATAGCGACGACATTTGGCAGACACGTATTTCAGCGTTGACAGTTAGTTTGGGGTGTGTGCTTGCATGACACTGGAAGTCTGTTGACGGTGTAGAAGTAGACAAGACGGCAAGAATTTTCGGCGTTCTCGCGGAGAAGTAATAGAGAAGCAGCCATAAGTATTGAAGTGAGGGCGTTGATCGGCACTCTGGTTTCCCTTCAAAACGAATAAATCTTTCGCCTTTTACTAAAGATTTCCGTGGAGGGGAACATTAAATGAGTCTAGAAGGTATTTTTTGTAGTGCTCGGCTATTGCTGAGCCACAATCTCAAGTAAAACGTAATGTGAGTAGCAAGAGGTAGATTGTGTTGTGAGAATGAAGGGCGTGGATTAGCGGATCACGTTTGGCCTGAAATGGCGTGCAGTGTGTTAGACGATTGTGTAGAGAGAGTGAGAGAGGGGGGGACAGAGCTATTTATTGTCCTGCAAACTCTTGGTGAACCCTTTCCGTACCTCAGTTGTAGATGATTTGAGAATGTTTACTTGCACTGCAGTTGCACAACAGCATATAAGCTGATATTTGGAAGTGAATGATGAATGATTGTCTTTGTAATAAATACTGGTATGTGATAAGTAGATTTTGTTTTGAAAGCCAAAATAA
The DNA here is from genome assembly GCF_023898315.1 of Schistocerca nitens. Lineage (NCBI taxonomy): Eukaryota > Metazoa > Arthropoda > Insecta > Orthoptera > Acrididae > Schistocerca > Schistocerca nitens. The sequence goes on from NC_064617.1 coordinate 616,301,373, forward strand.
TTTTTACCGCAGAAGTTTGTGATTTGTAGGTATGATGTGAGTGAGATTTGGGCTGAAGATGGTGGTTAGTTGGGCAGGATGAGTATTTCAGTTGTTTTCAATAGAGTGGATATTAGTGGCACTGGCTTGTTGCCATAATGTGGCATTGGTTCTTTGTTCATAACAGTGTACTCAGTTTTGTAGAAGATTTAGGTGAGAAAGAGACAGTTGTTGAATATGACATAGATAGCTAGAAATGAATTGAGTAGCAATTTCCTGCTAGGTGTAGTTTGGGTATGATGTGTCTCAGTGAGAGATAAATCTTGAAATTGAAGGGTTGTTCCTTGCTACAGTCTTGGAAACTATGTATCTGGTGTTGACTCCAATGTTTTCAAGATTACTTGTGTACAAAATTGGCCAGACTTTGCAGTTTCTTCTTCAATAAATCAGTGGAAGGTGGTGCAGATAATGGTAAAAATGTTCAGTGCCTCCTGTGAGTTGTTGATGCTGCTTGTCTTTTAAGTAAAATTGATAGGGGCTCTTGATTGACCCAGCCATACACAGAGCTGGTGCATACTTGGCTTGAGAAGACTTTGGTCAGTAAATGATGAAATACCAACACAGTGGTCACAACAAAGCTCCTTTCCCTGCATTTTAGTTTCCCTCGGGTATAGAGTGACATGATATTGGCAGAGGATGTGCAGATAATCACTTTGATCAGGCTGTTCGTTTTTTTAATGCTCTTTTACCAGAATCCATTCATAGTGATTAGTGTGTTCTCTGTTGGAACACGATGAGAACATTGTGTGAAGTGCACAGAAGTAGCTATTTTAGTATGTATGAAAATGTGAGGTAACCACTGTTACTCCTAAATTTCTGTGGAATTAAGTTTTCTGTGTGTGTGTGTGTGTGTGTGTGTGTGTTTGAAAATCCCAGAGGTTCAAGTTGGTAGTTTATATGTTGCAAGCGAAAAAAGCTTTTTAGTAAACTGAGGCACTAGCATTAGTTGCCTGTTCACTGTGACAAGGAAGCTAGTATAAAAAGTAGCTTGTGGTTTTGTTTGCAAAGAAGTTTTCATGGGATGAAAGCACTGCTTGAGATTATTCTGAGATGATGGGGGGATTGCTAAACATCTAGCATTTTAGTAAGGAGCTTGTCGGACTATTTGTATAGTTGTAAAATTATTTGTTATTTGATGAGAAATTTCTTTATTCATAGCACATGGGCCATCATAGTTGAAGCATAAAGATTGGCATGGTATGCGTAGGTCTGCAAAATGTCCTGACAGTGATGTTCATAGGAACTTGTTGTATACTTTGATTCTTCATCTGTTTAACAGTAGACATAAGAAATGTATTAGTGGAGCAAGTAGCTGTGAAATTAGTAGTGTATGATTGATAGTATGGACGTGGCGCTTGAAGGAAGTGTTTGTTTAGCTGTGGGTGTTTTCATAATTGCCATGTGAGGAGAAGCAATACTCGTGATAGGCGACGAGAGGTACAGAGAGAAACACATTTATTGCGAGTATTGTATATCAGCAGCTCTTGGGCGGGTATCAAGTAAGACGCAAAGTGAAACGAAAGAGGAAGTATGCATGAAAGTGGCCAAATATCGACAAGAGTTCGCACTGTTAGGGTGAGGTGAATAAGCTAGTGCGGTGCGAAAATTTTCGAAGAGAGAGGCGGTTTTAAAGAAAGCACAAGAGTCCTATGAATGCCCTCTTGTGTGTTTCTCTTTCAGTGGCTATTTGGCATGTCTGCTTGCGCCATAGAAAGCTACTGTATGTGCCCCAGGCCCCCATCTAGCGGCCGGAGGTGCAAGCGGTGTTTACATACAGTCTCGCCTGAGGCAATGGTCTCTCATTTCGGAACGCAAGAAGCACTGGTAGCGCACAAAAATAGCCGAGTGAGATCATTGCGGCCAAGTAAGGGTAGAAGTAGGTTCTTTGCAGAATGTCCGAGCTTAAGAAATTCTTCGATAAGTAAATCGCGAAATGTGAAGAATGTGTCGTATTCTCGTAGGGCGTGTTGACGGTCTCGTGGCATAAGTAGCGAGCGGTGATAGCTTGCAAGCAAGATCATACTTCACAGGATCATTTCTGTAGTATGTCTTCAACTCTCTCTAGTTCAACGCTGGAGTAGACGTAACCACGATGATGAGTGGTAGCACTCTCCCTGAGCGTGAGGCTTGCGATCAAGATTCATCGCATCTTGGTTGTAATCGATGATCGTTCACCACATTCTGAGGGATGTGGGAAGGGAATAGCGCTTTCCGAGTGGTGGTTTTATTATATAGTTTAGAAGCATAAGTCATACTGTTGGTATCGGGACCCGCGTTGTTGCAGAAATGTCGCTACAGGTTGTGGAAAGACTTCGATTGCGACATGTCATGAAAGCCTCGTGGAAGTTTCTCGAGTGGCACGGGGGACGAGCCATTTGATTTGGCCTGCTCCAAGTGCTAGGCTTGGATGACAACGACGTACTTTTGAGTTACAAGAATGAGTGAGCAACACAAGAAGAGTGCAATTGATGACCATAAAAAGCTGACACACAACACAGTCTTGATAATCACCACTAATGCATGATGTACGAAACATTTAGGAGGAGCACGTTTGGCTAGCAAACATGAATTGAGTGATTTGCAAGGCAGTGTAATCTGCAAGAAGGAATGCATGAAATTCGCAAATGAATAAGACTGGTTCAAATACTATCGACAGAAATTTTATTTCTGTTGTCAACTAGTATTAATTAGTTGTGTGGGAGCAGGGGGATATTTCCCTTGCACCATACATCTACATACACGTTGCGTGTGATGTGGCCTAGTTTTGCGTACAAAGAACTATCTAGTTGTCAGTTTTTTGAGTGAACGAGAGAGATTAGTGTTAGATGCAGAGCAGTGCGGGCAGTTGTGTGTCGGACGTTGTATGTCGGACGTGGGTCGCCGACAGGAATTATGCGTGCTGCCATCTGTCGGCAGGTGAGGTAATGAAGCAGCTTGAATGGTGACAGAAATGATGAAAATAGTTATCTAAAGAGTAATAGCGACGACATTTGGCAGACACGTATTTCAGCGTTGACAGTTAGTTTGGGGTGTGTGCTTGCATGACACTGGAAGTCTGTTGACGGTGTAGAAGTAGACAAGACGGCAAGAATTTTCGGCGTTCTCGCGGAGAAGTAATAGAGAAGCAGCCATAAGTATTGAAGTGAGGGCGTTGATCGGCACTCTGGTTTCCCTTCAAAACGAATAAATCTTTCGCCTTTTACTAAAGATTTCCGTGGAGGGGAACATTAAATGAGTCTAGAAGGTATTTTTTGTAGTGCTCGGCTATTGCTGAGCCACAATCTCAAGTAAAACGTAATGTGAGTAGCAAGAGGTAGATTGTGTTGTGAGAATGAAGGGCGTGGATTAGCGGATCACGTTTGGCCTGAAATGGCGTGCAGTGTGTTAGACGATTGTGTAGAGAGAGTGAGAGAGGGGGGGACAGAGCTATTTATTGTCCTGCAAACTCTTGGTGAACCCTTTCCGTACCTCAGTTGTAGATGATTTGAGAATGTTTACTTGCACTGCAGTTGCACAACAGCATATAAGCTGATATTTGGAAGTGAATGATGAATGATTGTCTTTGTAATAAATACTGGTATGTGATAAGTAGATTTTGTTTTGAAAGCCAAAATAATTTTTACCGCAGAAGTTTGTGATTTGTAGGTATGATGTGAGTGAGATTTGGGCTGAAGATGGTGGTTAGTTGGGCAGGATGAGTATTTCAGTTGTTTTCAATAGAGTGGATATTAGTGGCACTGGCTTGTTGCCATAATGTGGCATTGGTTCTTTGTTCATAACAGTGTACTCAGTTTTGTAGAAGATTTAGGTGAGAAAGAGACAGTTGTTGAATATGACATAGATAGCTAGAAATGAATTGAGTAGCAATTTCCTGCTAGGTGTAGTTTGGGTATGATGTGTCTCAGTGAGAGATAAATCTTGAAATTGAAGGGTTGTTCCTTGCTACAGTCTTGGAAACTATGTATCTGGTGTTGACTCCAATGTTTTCAAGATTACTTGTGTACAAAATTGGCCAGACTTTGCAGTTTATTCTTCAATAAATCAGTGGAAGGTGGTGCAGATAATGGTAAAAATGTTCAGTGCCTCCTGTGAGTTGTTGATGCTGCTTGTCTTTTAAGTAAAATTGATAGGGGCTCTTGATTGACCCAGCCATACACAGAGCTGGTGCATACTTGGCTTGAGAAGACTTTGGTCAGTAAATGATGAAATACCAACACAGTGGTCACAACAAAGCTCCTTTCCCTGCATTTTAGTTTCCCTCGGGTATAGAGTGACATGATATTGGCAGAGGATGTGCAGATAATCACTTTGATCAGGCTGTTCGTTTTTTTAATGCTCTTTTACCAGAATCCATTCATAGTGATTAGTGTGTTCTCTGTTGGAACACGATGAGAACATTGTGTGAAGTGCACAGAAGTAGCTATTTTAGTATGTATGAAAATGTGAGGTAACCACTGTTACTCCTAAATTTCTGTGGAATTAAGTTTTCTGTGTGTGTGTGTGTGTGTGTGTGTTTGAAAATCCCAGAGGTTCAAGTTGGTAGTTTATATGTTGCAAGCGAAAAAAGCTTTTTAGTAAACTGAGGCACTAGCATTAGTTGCCTGTTCACTGTGACAAGGAAGCTAGTATAAAAAGTAGCTTGTGGTTTTGTTTGCAAAGAAGTTTTCATGGGATGAAAGCACTGCTTGAGATTATTCTGAGATGATGGGGGGATTGCTAAACATCTAGCATTTTAGTAAGGAGCTTGTCGGACTATTTGTATAGTTGTAAAATTATTTGTTATTTGATGAGAAATTTCTTTATTCATAGCACATGGGCCATCATAGTTGAAGCATAAAGATTGGCATGGTATGCGTAGGTCTGCAAAATGTCCTGACAGTGATGTTCATAGGAACTTGTTGTATACTTTGATTCTTCATCTGTTTAACAGTAGACATAAGAAATGTATTAGTGGAGCAAGTAGCTGTGAAATTAGTAGTGTATGATTGATAGTATGGACGTGGCGCTTGAAGGAAGTGTTTGTTTAGCTGTGGGTGTTTTCATAATTGCCATGTGAGGAGAAGCAATACTCGTGATAGGCGACGAGAGGTACAGAGAGAAACACATTTATTGCGAGTATTGTATATCAGCAGCTCTTGGGCGGGTATCAAGTAAGACGCAAAGTGAAACGAAAGAGGAAGTATGCATGAAAGTGGCCAAATATCGACAAGAGTTCGCACTGTTAGGGTGAGGTGAATAAGCTAGTGCGGTGCGAAAATTTTCGAAGAGAGAGGCGGTTTTAAAGAAAGCACAAGAGTCCTATGAATGCCCTCTTGTGTGTTTCTCTTTCAGTGGCTATTTGGCATGTCTGCTTGCGCCATAGAAAGCTACTGTATGTGCCCCAGGCCCCCATCTAGCGGCCGGAGGTGCAAGCGGTGTTTACATACAGTCTCGCCTGAGGCAATGGTCTCTCATTTCGGAACGCAAGAAGCACTGGTAGCGCACAAAAATAGCCGAGTGAGATCATTGCGGCCAAGTAAGGGTAGAAGTAGGTTCTTTGCAGAATGTCCGAGCTTAAGAAATTCTTCGATAAGTAAATCGCGAAATGTGAAGAATGTGTCGTATTCTCGTAGGGCGTGTTGACGGTCTCGTGGCATAAGTAGCGAGCGGTGATAGCTTGCAAGCAAGATCATACTTCACAGGATCATTTCTGTAGTATGTCTTCAACTCTCTCTAGTTCAACGCTGGAGTAGACGTAACCACGATGATGAGTGGTAGCACTCTCCCTGAGCGTGAGGCTTGCGATCAAGATTCATCGCATCTTGGTTGTAATCGATGATCGTTCACCACATTCTGAGGGATGTGGGAAGGGAATAGCGCTTTCCGAGTGGTGGTTTTATTATATAGTTTAGAAGCATAAGTCATACTGTTGGTATCGGGACCCGCGTTGTTGCAGAAATGTCGCTACAGGTTGTGGAAAGACTTCGATTGCGACATGTCATGAAAGCCTCGTGGAAGTTTCTCGAGTGGCACGGGGGACGAGCCATTTGATTTGGCCTGCTCCAAGTGCTAGGCTTGGATGACAACGACGTACTTTTGAGTTACAAGAATGAGTGAGCAACACAAGAAGAGTGCAATTGATGACCATAAAAAGCTGACACACAACACAGTCTTGATAATCACCACTAATGCATGATGTACGAAACATTTAGGAGGAGCACGTTTGGCTAGCAAACATGAATTGAGTGATTTGCAAGGCAGTGTAATCTGCAAGAAGGAATGCATGAAATTCGCAAATGAATAAGACTGGTTCAAATACTATCGACAGAAATTTTATTTCTGTTGTCAACTAGTATTAATTAGTTGTGTGGGAGCAGGGGGATATTTCCCTTGCACCATACATCTACATACACGTTGCGTGTGATGTGGCCTAGTTTTGCGTACAAAGAACTATCTAGTTGTCAGTTTTTTGAGTGAACGAGAGAGATTAGTGTTAGATGCAGAGCAGTGCGGGCAGTTGTGTGTCGGACGTTGTATGTCGGACGTGGGTCGCCGACAGGAATTATGCGTGCTGCCATCTGTCGGCAGGTGAGGTAATGAAGCAGCTTGAATGGTGACAGAAATGATGAAAATAGTTATCTAAAGAGTAATAGCGACGACATTTGGCAGACACGTATTTCAGCGTTGACAGTTAGTTTGGGGTGTGTGCTTGCATGACACTGGAAGTCTGTTGACGGTGTAGAAGTAGACAAGACGGCAAGAATTTTCGGCGTTCTCGCGGAGAAGTAATAGAGAAGCAGCCATAAGTATTGAAGTGAGGGCGTTGATCGGCACTCTGGTTTCCCTTCAAAACGAATAAATCTTTCGCCTTTTACTAAAGATTTCCGTGGAGGGGAACATTAAATGAGTCTAGAAGGTATTTTTTGTAGTGCTCGGCTATTGCTGAGCCACAATCTCAAGTAAAACGTAATGTGAGTAGCAAGAGGTAGATTGTGTTGTGAGAATGAAGGGCGTGGATTAGCGGATCACGTTTGGCCTGAAATGGCGTGCAGTGTGTTAGACGATTGTGTAGAGAGAGTGAGAGAGGGGGGGACAGAGCTATTTATTGTCCTGCAAACTCTTGGTGAACCCTTTCCGTACCTCAGTTGTAGATGATTTGAGAATGTTTACTTGCACTGCAGTTGCACAACAGCATATAAGCTGATATTTGGAAGTGAATGATGAATGATTGTCTTTGTAATAAATACTGGTATGTGATAAGTAGATTTTGTTTTGAAAGCCAAAATAATTTTTACCGCAGAAGTTTGTGATTTGTAGGTATGATGTGAGTGAGATTTGGGCTGAAGATGGTGGTTAGTTGGGCAGGATGAGTATTTCAGTTGTTTTCAATAGAGTGGATATTAGTGGCACTGGCTTGTTGCCATAATGTGGCATTGGTTCTTTGTTCATAACAGTGTACTCAGTTTTGTAGAAGATTTAGGTGAGAAAGAGACAGTTGTTGAATATGACATAGATAGCTAGAAATGAATTGAGTAGCAATTTCCTGCTAGGTGTAGTTTGGGTATGATGTGTCTCAGTGAGAGATAAATCTTGAAATTGAAGGGTTGTTCCTTGCTACAGTCTTGGAAACTATGTATCTGGTGTTGACTCCAATGTTTTCAAGATTACTTGTGTACAAAATTGGCCAGACTTTGCAGTTTATTCTTCAATAAATCAGTGGAAGGTGGTGCAGATAATGGTAAAAATGTTCAGTGCCTCCTGTGAGTTGTTGATGCTGCTTGTCTTTTAAGTAAAATTGATAGGGGCTCTTGATTGACCCAGCCATACACAGAGCTGGTGCATACTTGGCTTGAGAAGACTTTGGTCAGTAAATGATGAAATACCAACACAGTGGTCACAACAAAGCTCCTTTCCCTGCATTTTAGTTTCCCTCGGGTATAGAGTGACATGATATTGGCAGAGGATGTGCAGATAATCACTTTGATCAGGCTGTTCGTTTTTTTAATGCTCTTTTACCAGAATCCATTCATAGTGATTAGTGTGTTCTCTGTTGGAACACGATGAGAACATTGTGTGAAGTGCACAGAAGTAGCTATTTTAGTATGTATGAAAATGTGAGGTAACCACTGTTACTCCTAAATTTCTGTGGAATTAAGTTTTCTGTGTGTGTGTGTGTGTGTGTGTGTTTGAAAATCCCAGAGGTTCAAGTTGGTAGTTTATATGTTGCAAGCGAAAAAAGCTTTTTAGTAAACTGAGGCACTAGCATTAGTTGCCTGTTCACTGTGACAAGGAAGCTAGTATAAAAAGTAGCTTGTGGTTTTGTTTGCAAAGAAGTTTTCATGGGATGAAAGCACTGCTTGAGATTATTCTGAGATGATGGGGGGATTGCTAAACATCTAGCATTTTAGTAAGGAGCTTGTCGGACTATTTGTATAGTTGTAAAATTATTTGTTATTTGATGAGAAATTTCTTTATTCATAGCACATGGGCCATCATAGTTGAAGCATAAAGATTGGCATGGTATGCGTAGGTCTGCAAAATGTCCTGACAGTGATGTTCATAGGAACTTGTTGTATACTTTGATTCTTCATCTGTTTAACAGTAGACATAAGAAATGTATTAGTGGAGCAAGTAGCTGTGAAATTAGTAGTGTATGATTGATAGTATGGACGTGGCGCTTGAAGGAAGTGTTTGTTTAGCTGTGGGTGTTTTCATAATTGCCATGTGAGGAGAAGCAATACTCGTGATAGGCGACGAGAGGTACAGAGAGAAACACATTTATTGCGAGTATTGTATATCAGCAGCTCTTGGGCGGGTATCAAGTAAGACGCAAAGTGAAACGAAAGAGGAAGTATGCATGAAAGTGGCCAAATATCGACAAGAGTTCGCACTGTTAGGGTGAGGTGAATAAGCTAGTGCGGTGCGAAAATTTTCGAAGAGAGAGGCGGTTTTAAAGAAAGCACAAGAGTCCTATGAATGCCCTCTTGTGTGTTTCTCTTTCAGTGGCTATTTGGCATGTCTGCTTGCGCCATAGAAAGCTACTGTATGTGCCCCAGGCCCCCATCTAGCGGCCGGAGGTGCAAGCGGTGTTTACATACAGTCTCGCCTGAGGCAATGGTCTCTCATTTCGGAACGCAAGAAGCACTGGTAGCGCACAAAAATAGCCGAGTGAGATCATTGCGGCCAAGTAAGGGTAGAAGTAGGTTCTTTGCAGAATGTCCGAGCTTAAGAAATTCTTCGATAAGTAAATCGCGAAATGTGAAGAATGTGTCGTATTCTCGTAGGGCGTGTTGACGGTCTCGTGGCATAAGTAGCGAGCGGTGATAGCTTGCAAGCAAGATCATACTTCACAGGATCATTTCTGTAGTATGTCTTCAACTCTCTCTAGTTCAACGCTGGAGTAGACGTAACCACGATGATGAGTGGTAGCACTCTCCCTGAGCGTGAGGCTTGCGATCAAGATTCATCGCATCTTGGTTGTAATCGATGATCGTTCACCACATTCTGAGGGATGTGGGAAGGGAATAGCGCTTTCCGAGTGGTGGTTTTATTATATAGTTTAGAAGCATAAGTCATACTGTTGGTATCGGGACCCGCGTTGTTGCAGAAATGTCGCTACAGGTTGTGGAAAGACTTCGATTGCGACATGTCATGAAAGCCTCGTGGAAGTTTCTCGAGTGGCACGGGGGACGAGCCATTTGATTTGGCCTGCTCCAAGTGCTAGGCTTGGATGACAACGACGTACTTTTGAGTTACAAGAATGAGTGAGCAACACAAGAAGAGTGCAATTGATGACCATAAAAAGCTGACACACAACACAGTCTTGATAATCACCACTAATGCATGATGTACGAAACATTTAGGAGGAGCACGTTTGGCTAGCAAACATGAATTGAGTGATTTGCAAGGCAGTGTAATCTGCAAGAAGGAATGCATGAAATTCGCAAATGAATAAGACTGGTTCAAATACTATCGACAGAAATTTTATTTCTGTTGTCAACTAGTATTAATTAGTTGTGTGGGAGCAGGGGGATATTTCCCTTGCACCATACATCTACATACACGTTGCGTGTGATGTGGCCTAGTTTTGCGTACAAAGAACTATCTAGTTGTCAGTTTTTTGAGTGAACGAGAGAGATTAGTGTTAGATGCAGAGCAGTGCGGGCAGTTGTGTGTCGGACGTTGTATGTCGGACGTGGGTCGCCGACAGGAATTATGCGTGCTGCCATCTGTCGGCAGGTGAGGTAATGAAGCAGCTTGAATGGTGACAGAAATGATGAAAATAGTTATCTAAAGAGTAATAGCGACGACATTTGGCAGACACGTATTTCAGCGTTGACAGTTAGTTTGGGGTGTGTGCTTGCATGACACTGGAAGTCTGTTGACGGTGTAGAAGTAGACAAGACGGCAAGAATTTTCGGCGTTCTCGCGGAGAAGTAATAGAGAAGCAGCCATAAGTATTGAAGTGAGGGCGTTGATCGGCACTCTGGTTTCCCTTCAAAACGAATAAATCTTTCGCCTTTTACTAAAGATTTCCGTGGAGGGGAACATTAAATGAGTCTAGAAGGTATTTTTTGTAGTGCTCGGCTATTGCTGAGCCACAATCTCAAGTAAAACGTAATGTGAGTAGCAAGAGGTAGATTGTGTTGTGAGAATGAAGGGCGTGGATTAGCGGATCACGTTTGGCCTGAAATGGCGTGCAGTGTGTTAGACGATTGTGTAGAGAGAGTGAGAGAGGGGGGGACAGAGCTATTTATTGTCCTGCAAACTCTTGGTGAACCCTTTCCGTACCTCAGTTGTAGATGATTTGAGAATGTTTACTTGCACTGCAGTTGCACAACAGCATATAAGCTGATATTTGGAAGTGAATGATGAATGATTGTCTTTGTAATAAATACTGGTATGTGATAAGTAGATTTTGTTTTGAAAGCCAAAATAATTTTTACCGCAGAAGTTTGTGATTTGTAGGTATGATGTGAGTGAGATTTGGGCTGAAGATGGTGGTTAGTTGGGCAGGATGAGTATTTCAGTTGTTTTCAATAGAGTGGATATTAGTGGCACTGGCTTGTTGCCATAATGTGGCATTGGTTCTTTGTTCATAACAGTGTACTCAGTTTTGTAGAAGATTTAGGTGAGAAAGAGACAGTTGTTGAATATGACATAGATAGCTAGAAATGAATTGAGTAGCAATTTCCTGCTAGGTGTAGTTTGGGTATGATGTGTCTCAGTGAGAGATAAATCTTGAAATTGAAGGGTTGTTCCTTGCTACAGTCTTGGAAACTATGTATCTGGTGTTGACTCCAATGTTTTCAAGATTACTTGTGTACAAAATTGGCCAGACTTTGCAGTTTCTTCTTCAATAAATCAGTGGAAGGTGGTGCAGATAATGGTAAAAATGTTCAGTGCCTCCTGTGAGTTGTTGATGCTGCTTGTCTTTTAAGTAAAATTGATAGGGGCTCTTGATTGACCCAGCCATACACAGAGCTGGTGCATACTTGGCTTGAGAAGACTTTGGTCAGTAAATGATGAAATACCAACACAGTGGTCACAACAAAGCTCCTTTCCCTGCATTTTAGTTTCCCTCGGGTATAGAGTGACATGATATTGGCAGAGGATGTGCAGATAATCACTTTGATCAGGCTGTTCGTTTTTTTAATGCTCTTTTACCAGAATCCATTCATAGTGATTAGTGTGTTCTCTGTTGGAACACGATGAGAACATTGTGTGAAGTGCACAGAAGTAGCTATTTTAGTATGTATGAAAATGTGAGGTAACCACTGTTACTCCTAAATTTCTGTGGAATTAAGTTTTCTGTGTGTGTGTGTGTGTGTGTGTGTTTGAAAATCCCAGAGGTTCAAGTTGGTAGTTTATATGTTGCAAGCGAAAAAAGCTTTTTAGTAAACTGAGGCACTAGCATTAGTTGCCTGTTCACTGTGACAAGGAAGCTAGTATAAAAAGTAGCTTGTGGTTTTGTTTGCAAAGAAGTGTTCATGGGATGAAAGCACTGCTTGAGATTATTCTGAGATGATGGGGGGATTGCTAAACATCTAGCATTTTAGTAAGGAGCTTGTCGGACTATTTGTATAGTTGTAAAATTATTTGTTATTTGATGAGAAATTTCTTTATTCATAGCACATGGGCCATCATAGTTGAAGCATAAAGATTGGCATGGTATGCGTAGGTCTGCAAAATGTCCTGACAGTGATGTTCATAGGAACTTGTTGTATACTTTGATTCTTCATCTGTTTAACAGTAGACATAAGAAATGTATTAGTGGAGCAAGTAGCTGTGAAATTAGTAGTGTATGATTGATAGTATGGACGTGGCGCTTGAAGGAAGTGTTTGTTTAGCTGTGGGTGTTTTCATAATTGCCATGTGAGGAGAAGCAATACTCGTGATAGGCGACGAGAGGTACAGAGAGAAACACATTTATTGCGAGTATTGTATATCAGCAGCTCTTGGGCGGGTATCAAGTAAGACGCAAAGTGAAACGAAAGAGGAAGTATGCATGAAAGTGGCCAAATATCGACAAGAGTTCGCACTGTTAGGGTGAGGTGAATAAGCTAGTGCGGTGCGAAAATTTTCGAAGAGAGAGGCGGTTTTAAAGAAAGCACAAGAGTCCTATGAATGCCCTCTTGTGTGTTTCTCTTTCAGTGGCTATTTGGCATGTCTGCTTGCGCCATAGAAAGCTACTGTATGTGCCCCAGGCCCCCATCTAGCGGCCGGAGGTGCAAGCGGTGTTTACATACAGTCTCGCCTGAGGCAATGGTCTCTCATTTCGGAACGCAAGAAGCACTGGTAGCGCACAAAAATAGCCGAGTGAGATCATTGCGGCCAAGTAAGGGTAGAAGTAGGTTCTTTGCAGAATGTCCGAGCTTAAGAAATTCTTCGATAAGTAAATCGCGAAATGTGAAGAATGTGTCGTATTCTCGTAGGGCGTGTTGACGGTCTCGTGGCATAAGTAGCGAGCGGTGATAGCTTGCAAGCAAGATCATACTTCACAGGATCATTTCTGTAGTATGTCTTCAACTCTCTCTAGTTCAACGCTGGAGTAGACGTAACCACGATGATGAGTGGTAGCACTCTCCCTGAGCGTGAGGCTTGTGATCAAGATTCATCGCATCTTGGTTGTAATCGATGATCGTTCACCACATTCTGAGGGATGTGGGAAGGGAATAGCGCTTTCCGAGTGGTGGTTTTATTATATAGATTAGAAGCATAAGTCATACTGTTGGTATCGGGACCCGCGTTGTTGCAGAAATGTCGCTACAGGTTGTGGAAAGACTTCGATTGCGACATGTCATGAAAGCCTCGTGGAAGTTTCTCGAGTGGCACGGGGGACGAGCCATTTGATTTGGCCTGCTCCAAGTGCTAGGCTTGGATGACAACGACGTACTTTTGAGTTACAAGAATGAGTGAGCAACACAAGAAGAGTGCAATTGATGACCATAAAAAGCTGACACACAACACAGTCTTGATAATCACCACTAATGCATGATGTACGAAACATTTAGGAGGAGCACGTTTGGCTAGCAAACATGAATTGAGTGATTTGCAAGGCAGTGTAATCTGCAAGAAGGAATGCATGAAATTCGCAAATGAATAAGACTGGTTCAAATACTATCGACAGAAATTTTATTTCTGTTGTCAACTAGTATTAATTAGTTGTGTGGGAGCAGGGGGATATTTCCCTTGCACCATACATCTACATACACGTTGCGTGTGATGTGGCCTAGTTTTGCGTACAAAGAACTATCTAGTTGTCAGTTTTTTGAGTGAACGAGAGAGATTAGTGTTAGATGCAGAGCAGTGCGGGCAGTTGTGTGTCGGACGTTGTATGTCGGACGTGGGTCGCCGACAGGAATTATGCGTGCTGCCATCTGTCGGCAGGTGAGGTAATGAAGCAGCTTGAATGGTGACAGAAATGATGAAAATAGTTATCTAAAGAGTAATAGCGACGACATTTGGCAGACACGTATTTCAGCGTTGACAGTTAGTTTGGGGTGTGTGCTTGCATGACACTGGAAGTCTGTTGACGGTGTAGAAGTAGACAAGACGGCAAGAATTTTCGGCGTTCTCGCGGAGAAGTAATAGAGAAGCAGCCATAAGTATTGAAGTGAGGGCGTTGATCGGCACTCTGGTTTCCCTTCAAAACGAATAAATCTTTCGCCTTTTACTAAAGATTTCCGTGGAGGGGAACATTAAATGAGTCTAGAAGGTATTTTTTGTAGTGCTCGGCTATTGCTGAGCCACAATCTCAAGTAAAACGTAATGTGAGTAGCAAGAGGTAGATTGTGTTGTGAGAATGAAGGGCGTGGATTAGCGGATCACGTTTGGCCTGAAATGGCGTGCAGTGTGTTAGACGATTGTGTAGAGAGAGTGAGAGAGGGGGGGACAGAGCTATTTATTGTCCTGCAAACTCTTGGTGAACCCTTTCCGTACCTCAGTTGTAGATGATTTGAGAATGTTTACTTGCACTGCAGTTGCACAACAGCATATAAGCTGATATTTGGAAGTGAATGATGAATGATTGTCTTTGTAATAAATACTGGTATGTGATAAGTAGATTTTGTTTTGAAAGCCAAAATAATTTTTACCGCAGAAGTTTGTGATTTGTAGGTATGATGTGAGTGAGATTTGGGCTGAAGATGGTGGTTAGTTGGGCAGGATGAGTATTTCAGTTGTTTTCAATAGAGTGGATATTAGTGGCACTGGCTTGTTGCCATAATGTGGCATTGGTTCTTTGTTCATAACAGTGTACTCAGTTTTGTAGAAGATTTAGGTGAGAAAGAGACAGTTGTTGAATATGACATAGATAGCTAGAAATGAATTGAGTAGCAATTTCCTGCTAGGTGTAGTTTGGGTATGATGTGTCTCAGTGAGAGATAAATCTTGAAATTGAAGGGTTGTTCCTTGCTACAGTCTTGGAAACTATGTATCTGGTGTTGACTCCAATGTTTTCAAGATTACTTGTGTACAAAATTGGCCAGACTTTGCAGTTTCTTCTTCAATAAATCAGTGGAAGGTGGTGCAGATAATGGTAAAAATGTTCAGTGCCTCCTGTGAGTTGTTGATGCTGCTTGTCTTTTAAGTAAAATTGATAGGGGCTCTTGATTGACCCAGCCATACACAGAGCTGGTGCATACTTGGCTTGAGAAGACTTTGGTCAGTAAATGATGAAATACCAACACAGTGGTCACAACAAAGCTCCTTTCCCTGCATTTTAGTTTCCCTCGGGTATAGAGTGACATGATATTGGCAGAGGATGTGCAGATAATCACTTTGATCAGGCTGTTCGTTTTTTTAATGCTCTTTTACCAGAATCCATTCATAGTGATTAGTGTGTTCTCTGTTGGAACACGATGAGAACATTGTGTGAAGTGCACAGAAGTAGCTATTTTAGTATGTATGAAAATGTGAGGTAACCACTGTTACTCCTAAATTTCTGTGGAATTAAGTTTTCTGTGTGTGTGTGTGTGTGTGTTTGAAAATCCCAGAGGTTCAAGTTGGTAGTTTATATGTTGCAAGCGAAAAAAGCTTTTTAGTAAACTGAGGCACTAGCATTAGTTGCCTGTTCACTGTGACAAGGAAGCTAGTATAAAAAGTAGCTTGTGGTTTTGTTTGCAAAGAAGTTTTCATGGGATGAAAGCACTGCTTGAGATTATTCTGAGATGATGGGGGGATTGCTAAACATCTAGCATTTTAGTAAGGAGCTTGTCGGACTATTTGTATAGTTGTAAAATTATTTGTTATTTGATGAGAAATTTCTTTATTCATAGCACATGGGCCATCATAGTTGAAGCATAAAGATTGGCATGGTATGCGTAGGTCTGCAAAATGTCCTGACAGTGATGTTCATAGGAACTTGTTGTATACTTTGATTCTTCATCTGTTTAACAGTAGACATAAGAAATGTATTAGTGGAGCAAGTAGCTGTGAAATTAGTAGTGTATGATTGATAGTATGGACGTGGCGCTTGAAGGAAGTGTTTGTTTAGCTGTGGGTGTTTTCATAATTGCCATGTGAGGAGAAGCAATACTCGTGATAGGCGACGAGAGGTACAGAGAGAAACACATTTATTGCGAGTATTGTATATCAGCAGCTCTTGGGCGGGTATCAAGTAAGACGCAAAGTGAAACGAAAGAGGAAGTATGCATGAAAGTGGCCAAATATCGACAAGAGTTCGCACTGTTAGGGTGAGGTGAATAAGCTAGTGCGGTGCGAAAATTTTCGAAGAGAGAGGCGGTTTTAAAGAAAGCACAAGAGTCCTATGAATGCCCTCTTGTGTGTTTCTCTTTCAGTGGCTATTTGGCATGTCTGCTTGCGCCATAGAAAGCTACTGTATGTGCCCCAGGCCCCCATCTAGCGGCCGGAGGTGCAAGCGGTGTTTACATACAGTCTCGCCTGAGGCAATGGTCTCTCATTTCGGAACGCAAGAAGCACTGGTAGCGCACAAAAATAGCCGAGTGAGATCATTGCGGCCAAGTAAGGGTAGAAGTAGGTTCTTTGCAGAATGTCCGAGCTTAAGAAATTCTTCGATAAGTAAATCGCGAAATGTGAAGAATGTGTCGTATTCTCGTAGGGCGTGTTGACGGTCTCGTGGCATAAGTAGCGAGCGGTGATAGCTTGCAAGCAAGATCATACTTCACAGGATCATTTCTGTAGTATGTCTTCAACTCTCTCTAGTTCAACGCTGGAGTAGACGTAACCACGATGATGAGTGGTAGCACTCTCCCTGAGCGTGAGGCTTGCGATCAAGATTCATCGCATCTTGGTTGTAATCGATGATCGTTCACCACATTCTGAGGGATGTGGGAAGGGAATAGCGCTTTCCGAGTGGTGGTTTTATTATATAGTTTAGAAGCATAAGTCATACTGTTGGTATCGGGACCCGCGTTGTTGCAGAAATGTCGCTACAGGTTGTGGAAAGACTTCGATTGCGACATGTCATGAAAGCCTCGTGGAAGTTTCTCGAGTGGCACGGGGGACGAGCCATTTGATTTGGCCTGCTCCAAGTGCTAGGCTTGGATGACAACGACGTACTTTTGAGTTACAAGAATGAGTGAGCAACACAAGAAGAGTGCAATTGATGACCATAAAAAGCTGACACACAACACAGTCTTGATAATCACCACTAATGCATGATGTACGAAACATTTAGGAGGAGCACGTTTGGCTAGCAAACATGAATTGAGTGATTTGCAAGGCAGTGTAATCTGCAAGAAGGAATGCATGAAATTCGCAAATGAATAAGACTGGTTCAAATACTATCGACAGAAATTTTATTTCTGTTGTCAACTAGTATTAATTAGTTGTGTGGGAGCAGGGGGATATTTCCCTTGCACCATACATCTACATACACGTTGCGTGTGATGTGGCCTAGTTTTGCGTACAAAGAACTATCTAGTTGTCAGTTTTTTGAGTGAACGAGAGAGATTAGTGTTAGATGCAGAGCAGTGCGGGCAGTTGTGTGTCGGACGTTGTATGTCGGACGTGGGTCGCCGACAGGAATTATGCGTGCTGCCATCTGTCGGCAGGTGAGGTAATGAAGCAGCTTGAATGGTGACAGAAATGATGAAAATAGTTATCTAAAGAGTAATAGCGACGACATTTGGCAGACACGTATTTCAGCGTTGACAGTTAGTTTGGGGTGTGTGCTTGCATGACACTGGAAGTCTGTTGACGGTGTAGAAGTAGACAAGACGGCAAGAATTTTCGGCGTTCTCGCGGAGAAGTAATAGAGAAGCAGCCATAAGTATTGAAGTGAGGGCGTTGATCGGCACTCTGGTTTCCCTTCAAAACGAATAAATCTTTCGCCTTTTACTAAAGATTTCCGTGGAGGGGAACATTAAATGAGTCTAGAAGGTATTTTTTGTAGTGCTCGGCTATTGCTGAGCCACAATCTCAAGTAAAACGTAATGTGAGTAGCAAGAGGTAGATTGTGTTGTGAGAATGAAGGGCGTGGATTAGCGGATCACGTTTGGCCTGAAATGGCGTGCAGTGTGTTAGACGATTGTGTAGAGAGAGTGAGAGAGGGGGGGACAGAGCTATTTATTGTCCTGCAAACTCTTGGTGAACCCTTTCCGTACCTCAGTTGTAGATGATTTGAGAATGTTTACTTGCACTGCAGTTGCACAACAGCATATAAGCTGATATTTGGAAGTGAATGATGAATGATTGTCTTTGTAATAAATACTGGTATGTGATAAGTAGATTTTGTTTTGAAAGCCAAAATAATTTTTACCGCAGAAGTTTGTGATTTGTAGGTATGATGTGAGTGAGATTTGGGCTGAAGATGGTGGTTAGTTGGGCAGGATGAGTATTTCAGTTGTTTTCAATAGAGTGGATATTAGTGGCACTGGCTTGTTGCCATAATGTGGCATTGGTTCTTTGTTCATAACAGTGTACTCAGTTTTGTAGAAGATTTAGGTGAGAAAGAGACAGTTGTTGAATATGACATAGATAGCTAGAAATGAATTGAGTAGCAATTTCCTGCTAGGTGTAGTTTGGGTATGATGTGTCTCAGTGAGAGATAAATCTTGAAATTGAAGGGTTGTTCCTTGCTACAGTCTTGGAAACTATGTATCTGGTGTTGACTCCAATGTTTTCAAGATTACTTGTGTACAAAATTGGCCAGACTTTGCAGTTTCTTCTTCAATAAATCAGTGGAAGGTGGTGCAGATAATGGTAAAAATGTTCAGTGCCTCCTGTGAGTTGTTGATGCTGCTTGTCTTTTAAGTAAAATTGATAGGGGCTCTTGATTGACCCAGCCATACACAGAGCTGGTGCATACTTGGCTTGAGAAGACTTTGGTCAGTAAATGATGAAATACCAACACAGTGGTCACAACAAAGCTCCTTTCCCTGCATTTTAGTTTCCCTCGGGTATAGAGTGACATGATATTGGCAGAGGATGTGCAGATAATCACTTTGATCAGGCTGTTCGTTTTTTTAATGCTCTTTTACCAGAATCCATTCATAGTGATTAGTGTGTTCTCTGTTGGAACACGATGAGAACATTGTGTGAAGTGCACAGAAGTAGCTATTTTAGTATGTATGAAAATGTGAGGTAACCACTGTTACTCCTAAATTTCTGTGGAATTAAGTTTTCTGTGTGTGTGTGTGTGTGTGTGTGTGTTTGAAAATCCCAGAGGTTCAAGTTGGTAGTTTATATGTTGCAAGCGAAAAAAGCTTTTTAGTAAACTGAGGCACTAGCATTAGTTCCCTGTTCACTGTGACAAGGAAGCTAGTATAAAAAGTAGCTTGTGGTTTTGTTTGCAAAGAAGTGTTCATGGGATGAAAGCACTGCTTGAGATTATTCTGAGATGATGGGGGGATTGCTAAACATCTAGCATTTTAGTAAGGAGCTTGTCGGACTATTTGTATAGTTGTAAAATTATTTGTTATTTGATGAGAAATTTCTTTATTCATAGCACATGGGCCATCATAGTTGAAGCATAAAGATTGGCATGGTATGCGTAGGTCTGCAAAATGTCCTGACAGTGATGTTCATAGGAACTTGTTGTATACTTTGATTCTTCATCTGTTTAACAGTAGACATAAGAAATGTATTAGTGGAGCAAGTAGCTGTGAAATTAGTAGTGTATGATTGATAGTATGGACGTGGCGCTTGAAGGAAGTGTTTGTTTAGCTGTGGGTGTTTTCATAATTGCCATGTGAGGAGAAGCAATACTCGTGATAGGCGACGAGAGGTACAGAGAGAAACACATTTATTGCGAGTATTGTATATCAGCAGCTCTTGGGCGGGTATCAAGTAAGACGCAAAGTGAAACGAAAGAGGAAGTATGCATGAAAGTGGCCAAATATCGACAAGAGTTCGCACTGTTAGGGTGAGGTGAATAAGCTAGTGCGGTGCGAAAATTTTCGAAGAGAGAGGCGGTTTTAAAGAAAGCACAAGAGTCCTATGAATGCCCTCTTGTGTGTTTCTCTTTCAGTGGCTATTTGGCATGTCTGCTTGCGCCATAGAAAGCTACTGTATGTGCCCCAGGCCCCCATCTAGCGGCCGGAGGTGCAAGCGGTGTTTACATACAGTCTCGCCTGAGGCAATGGTCTCTCATTTCGGAACGCAAGAAGCACTGGTAGCGCACAAAAATAGCCGAGTGAGATCATTGCGGCCAAGTAAGGGTAGAAGTAGGTTCTTTGCAGAATGTCCGAGCTTAAGAAATTCTTCGATAAGTAAATCGCGAAATGTGAAGAATGTGTCGTATTCTCGTAGGGCGTGTTGACGGTCTCGTGGCATAAGTAGCGAGCGGTGATAGCTTGCAAGCAAGATCATACTTCACAGGATCATTTCTGTAGTATGTCTTCAACTCTCTCTAGTTCAACGCTGGAGTAGACGTAACCACGATGATGAGTGGTAGCACTCTCCCTGAGCGTGAGGCTTGCGATCAAGATTCATCGCATCTTGGTTGTAATCGATGATCGTTCACCACATTCTGAGGGATGTGGGAAGGGAATAGCGCTTTCCGAGTGGTGGTTTTATTATATAGTTTAGAAGCATAAGTCATACTGTTGGTATCGGGACCCGCGTTGTTGCAGAAATGTCGCTACAGGTTGTGGAAAGACTTCGATTGCGACATGTCATGAAAGCCTCGTGGAAGTTTCTCGAGTGGCACGGGGGACGAGCCATTTGATTTGGCCTGCTCCAAGTGCTAGGCTTGGATGACAACGACGTACTTTTGAGTTACAAGAATGAGTGAGCAACACAAGAAGAGTGCAATTGATGACCATAAAAAGCTGACACACAACACAGTCTTGATAATCACCACTAATGCATGATGTACGAAACATTTAGGAGGAGCACGTTTGGCTAGCAAACATGAATTGAGTGATTTGCAAGGCAGTGTAATCTGCAAGAAGGAATGCATGAAATTCGCAAATGAATAAGACTGGTTCAAATACTATCGACAGAAATTTTATTTCTGTTGTCAACTAGTATTAATTAGTTGTGTGGGAGCAGGGGGATATTTCCCTTGCACCATACATCTACATACACGTTGCGTGTGATGTGGCCTAGTTTTGCGTACAAAGAACTATCTAGTTGTCAGTTTTTTGAGTGAACGAGAGAGATTAGTGTTAGATGCAGAGCAGTGCGGGCAGTTGTGTGTCGGACGTTGTATGTCGGACGTGGGTCGCCGACAGGAATTATGCGTGCTGCCATCTGTCGGCAGGTGAGGTAATGAAGCAGCTTGAATGGTGACAGAAATGATGAAAATAGTTATCTAAAGAGTAATAGCGACGACATTTGGCAGACACGTATTTCAGCGTTGACAGTTAGTTTGGGGTGTGTGCTTGCATGACACTGGAAGTCTGTTGACGGTGTAGAAGTAGACAAGACGGCAAGAATTTTCGGCGTTCTCGCGGAGAAGTAATAGAGAAGCAGCCATAAGTATTGAAGTGAGGGCGTTGATCGGCACTCTGGTTTCCCTTCAAAACGAATAAATCTTTCGCCTTTTACTAAAGATTTCCGTGGAGGGGAACATTAAATGAGTCTAGAAGGTATTTTTTGTAGTGCTCGGCTATTGCTGAGCCACAATCTCAAGTAAAACGTAATGTGAGTAGCAAGAGGTAGATTGTGTTGTGAGAATGAAGGGCGTGGATTAGCGGATCACGTTTGGCCTGAAATGGCGTGCAGTGTGTTAGACGATTGTGTAGAGAGAGTGAGAGAGGGGGGGACAGAGCTATTTATTGTCCTGCAAACTCTTGGTGAACCCTTTCCGTACCTCAGTTGTAGATGATTTGAGAATGTTTACTTGCACTGCAGTTGCACAACAGCATATAAGCTGATATTTGGAAGTGAATGATGAATGATTGTCTTTGTAATAAATACTGGTATGTGATAAGTAGATTTTGTTTTGAAAGCCAAAATAATTTTTACCGCAGAAGTTTGTGATTTGTAGGTATGATGTGAGTGAGATTTGGGCTGAAGATGGTGGTTAGTTGGGCAGGATGAGTATTTCAGTTGTTTTCAATAGAGTGGATATTAGTGGCACTGGCTTGTTGCCATAATGTGGCATTGGTTCTTTGTTCATAACAGTGTACTCAGTTTTGTAGAAGATTTAGGTGAGAAAGAGACAGTTGTTGAATATGACATAGATAGCTAGAAATGAATTGAGTAGCAATTTCCTGCTAGGTGTAGTTTGGGTATGATGTGTCTCAGTGAGAGATAAATCTTGAAATTGAAGGGTTGTTCCTTGCTACAGTCTTGGAAACTATGTATCTGGTGTTGACTCCAATGTTTTCAAGATTACTTGTGTACAAAATTGGCCAGACTTTGCAGTTTCTTCTTCAATAAATCAGTGGAAGGTGGTGCAGATAATGGTAAAAATGTTCAGTGCCTCCTGTGAGTTGTTGATGCTGCTTGTCTTTTAAGTAAAATTGATAGGGGCTCTTGATTGACCCAGCCATACACAGAGCTGGTGCATACTTGGCTTGAGAAGACTTTGGTCAGTAAATGATGAAATACCAACACAGTGGTCACAACAAAGCTCCTTTCCCTGCATTTTAGTTTCCCTCGGGTATAGAGTGACATGATATTGGCAGAGGATGTGCAGATAATCACTTTGATCAGGCTGTTCGTTTTTTTAATGCTCTTTTACCAGAATCCATTCATAGTGATTAGTGTGTTCTCTGTTGGAACACGATGAGAACATTGTGTGAAGTGCACAGAAGTAGCTATTTTAGTATGTATGAAAATGTGAGGTAACCACTGTTACTCCTAAATTTCTGTGGAATTAAGTTTTCTGTGTGTGTGTGTGTGTGTGTGTGTGTTTGAAAATCCCAGAGGTTCAAGTTGGTAGTTTATATGTTGCAAGCGAAAAAAGCTTTTTAGTAAACTGAGGCACTAGCATTAGTTGCCTGTTCACTGTGACAAGGAAGCTAGTATAAAAAGTAGCTTGTGGTTTTGTTTGCAAAGAAGTTTTCATGGGATGAAAGCACTGCTTGAGATTATTCTGAGATGATGGGGGGATTGCTAAACATCTAGCATTTTAGTAAGGAGCTTGTCGGACTATTTGTATAGTTGTAAAATTATTTGTTATTTGATGAGAAATTTCTTTATTCATAGCACATGGGCCATCATAGTTGAAGCATAAAGATTGGCATGGTATGCGTAGGTCTGCAAAATGTCCTGACAGTGATGTTCATAGGAACTTGTTGTATACTTTGATTCTTCATCTGTTTAACAGTAGACATAAGAAATGTATTAGTGGAGCAAGTAGCTGTGAAATTAGTAGTGTATGATTGATAGTATGGACGTGGCGCTTGAAGGAAGTGTTTGTTTAGCTGTGGGTGTTTTCATAATTGCCATGTGAGGAGAAGCAATACTCGTGATAGGCGACGAGAGGTACAGAGAGAAACACATTTATTGCGAGTATTGTATATCAGCAGCTCTTGGGCGGGTATCAAGTAAGACGCAAAGTGAAACGAAAGAGGAAGTATGCATGAAAGTGGCCAAATATCGACAAGAGTTCGCACTGTTAGGGTGAGGTGAATAAGCTAGTGCGGTGCGAAAATTTTCGAAGAGAGAGGCGGTTTTAAAGAAAGCACAAGAGTCCTATGAATGCCCTCTTGTGTGTTTCTCTTTCAGTGGCTATTTGGCATGTCTGCTTGCGCCATAGAAAGCTACTGTATGTGCCCCAGGCCCCCATCTAGCGGCCGGAGGTGCAAGCGGTGTTTACATACAGTCTCGCCTGAGGCAATGGTCTCTCATTTCGGAACGCAAGAAGCACTGGTAGCGCACAAAAATAGCCGAGTGAGATCATTGCGGCCAAGTAAGGGTAGAAGTAGGTTCTTTGCAGAATGTCCGAGCTTAAGAAATTCTTCGATAAGTAAATCGCGAAATGTGAAGAATGTGTCGTATTCTCGTAGGGCGTGTTGACGGTCTCGTGGCATAAGTAGCGAGCGGTGATAGCTTGCAAGCAAGATCATACTTCACAGGTTCATTTCTGTAGTATGTCTTCAACTCTCTCTAGTTCAACGCTGGAGTAGACGTAACCACGATGATGAGTGGTAGCACTCTCCCTGAGCGTGAGGCTTGCGATCAAGATTCATCGCATCTTGGTTGTAATCGATGATCGTTCACCACATTCTGAGGGATGTGGGAAGGGAATAGCGCTTTCCGAGTGGTGGTTTTATTATATAGTTTAGAAGCATAAGTCATACTGTTGGTATCGGGACCCGCGTTGTTGCAGAAATGTCGCTACAGGTTGTGGAAAGACTTCGATTGCGACATGTCATGAAAGCCTCGTGGAAGTTTCTCGAGTGGCACGGGGGACGAGCCATTTGATTTGGCCTGCTCCAAGTGCTAGGCTTGGATGACAACGACGTACTTTTGAGTTACAAGAATGAGTGAGCAACACAAGAAGAGTGCAATTGATGACCATAAAAAGCTGACACACAACACAGTCTTGATAATCACCACTAATGCATGATGTACGAAACATTTAGGAGGAGCACGTTTGGCTAGCAAACATGAATTGAGTGATTTGCAAGGCAGTGTAATCTGCAAGAAGGAATGCATGAAATTCGCAAATGAATAAGACTGGTTCAAATACTATCGACAGAAATTTTATTTCTGTTGTCAACTAGTATTAATTAGTTGTGTGGGAGCAGGGGGATATTTCCCTTGCACCATACATCTACATACACGTTGCGTGTGATGTGGCCTAGTTTTGCGTACAAAGAACTATCTAGTTGTCAGTTTTTTGAGTGAACGAGAGAGATTAGTGTTAGATGCAGAGCAGTGCGGGCAGTTGTGTGTCGGACGTTGTATGTCGGACGTGGGTCGCCGACAGGAATTATGCGTGCTGCCATCTGTCGGCAGGTGAGGTAATGAAGCAGCTTGAATGGTGACAGAAATGATGAAAATAGTTATCTAAAGAGTAATAGCGACGACATTTGGCAGACACGTATTTCAGCGTTGACAGTTAGTTTGGGGTGTGTGCTTGCATGACACTGGAAGTCTGTTGACGGTGTAGAAGTAGACAAGACGGCAAGAATTTTCGGCGTTCTCGCGGAGAAGTAATAGAGAAGCAGCCATAAGTATTGAAGTGAGGGCGTTGATCGGCACTCTGGTTTCCCTTCAAAACGAATAAATCTTTCGCCTTTTACTAAAGATTTCCGTGGAGGGGAACATTAAATGAGTCTAGAAGGTATTTTTTGTAGTGCTCGGCTATTGCTGAGCCACAATCTCAAGTAAAACGTAATGTGAGTAGCAAGAGGTAGATTGTGTTGTGAGAATGAAGGGCGTGGATTAGCGGATCACGTTTGGCCTGAAATGGCGTGCAGTGTGTTAGACGATTGTGTAGAGAGAGTGAGAGAGGGGGGGACAGAGCTATTTATTGTCCTGCAAACTCTTGGTGAACCCTTTCCGTACCTCAGTTGTAGATGATTTGAGAATGTTTACTTGCACTGCAGTTGCACAACAGCATATAAGCTGATATTTGGAAGTGAATGATGAATGATTGTCTTTGTAATAAATACTGGTATGTGATAAGTAGATTTTGTTTTGAAAGCCAAAAGTAGATTTTGTTTTGAAAGCCAAAATAATTTTTACCGCAGAAGTTTGTGATTTGTAGGTATGATGTGAGTGAGATTTGGGCTGAAGATGGTGGTTAGTTGGGCAGGATGAGTATTTCAATTGTTTTCAATAGAGTGGATATTAGTGGCACTGGCTTGTTGCCATAATGTGGCATTGGTTCTTTGTTCATAACAGTGTACTCAGTTTTGTAGAAGATTTAGGTGAGAAAGAGACAGTTGTTGAATATGACATAGATAGCTAGAAATGAATTGAGTAGCAATTTCCTGCTAGGTGTAGTTTGGGTATGATGTGTCTCAGTGAGAGATAAATCTTGAAATTGAAGGGTTGTTCCTTGCTACAGTCTTGGAAACTATGTATCTGCTGTTGACTCCAATGTTTTCAAGATTACTTGTGTACAAAATTGGCCAGACTTTGCAGTTTCTTCTTCAATAAATCAGTGGAAGGTGGTGCAGATAATGGTAAAAATGTTCAGTGCCTCCTGTGAGTTGTTGATGCTGCTTGTCTTTTAAGTAAAATTGATAGGGGCTCTTGATTGACCCAGCCATACACAGAGCTGGTGCATACTTGGCTTGAGAAGACTTTGGTCAGTAAATGATGAAATACCGACACAGTGGTCACAACAAAGCTCCTTTCCCTGCATTTTAGTTTCCCTCGGGTATAGAGTGACATGTTATTGGCAGAGGATGTGCAGATAATCACTTTGATCAGGCTGTTCGTTTTTTTAATGCTCTTTTACCAGAATCCATTCATAGTGATTAGTGTGTTCTCTGTTGGAACACGATGAGAACATTGTGTGAAGTGCACAGAAGTAGCTATTTGAGTATGTATGAAAATGTGAGGTAACCACTGTTACTCCTAAATTTCTGTGGAATTAAGTTTTCTGTGTGTGTGTGTGTGTGTGTGTGTGTGTGTTGAAAATCCCAGAGGTTCAAGTTGGTAGTTTATATGTTGCAAGCGAAAAAAGCTTTTTAGTAAACTGAGGCACTAGCATTAGTTCCCTGTTCACTGTGACAAGGAAGCTAGTATAAAAAGTAGTTTGTGGTTTTGTTTGCAAAGAAGTGCTCATGGGATGAAAGCACTGCTTGAGATTATTCTGAGATGATGGGGGGGATTGCTAAACATCTAGCATTTTAGTAAGGAGCTTGTCGGAGTATTTGTATAGTTGTAAGATTATTTGTTATTTTATGAGAAATTTCTTTATTCATAGCACATGGGCCATCATAGTTGAAGCATAAAGATTGGCATGGTATGCGTAGGTCTGTAAAATGTCCTGACAGTGATGTTCATAGGGACTTGTTGTATACTTTGATTCTTCATCTGTTTAACAGTAGACATAAGAAATGTATTAGTGGAGCAAGTAGCTGTGAAATTAGTAGTGTATGATTGATAGTATGGACGTGGCGCTTGAAGGAAGTGTTTGTTTAGCTGTGGGTGTTTTCATAATTGCCATGTGAGGAGAAGCAATACTCGTGATAGGCGACGAGAGGTACAGAGAGAAACACATTTATTGCGAGTATTGTATATCAGCAGCTCTTGGGCGGGTATCAAGTAAGACGCAAAGTGAAACGAAAGAGGAAGTATGCATGAAAGTGGCCAAATATCGACAAGAGTTCGCACTGTTAGGGTGAGGTGAATAAGCTAGTGCGGTGCGAAAATTTTCGAAGAGAGAGGCGGTTTTAAAGAAAGCACAAGAGTCCTATGAATGCCCTCTTGTGTGTTTCTCTTTCAGTGGCTATTTGGCATGTCTGCTTGCGCCATAGAAAGCTACTGTATGTGCCCCAGGCCCCCATCTAGCGGCCGGAGGTGCAAGCGGTGTTTACATACAGTCTCGCCTGAGGCAATGGTCTCTCATTTCGGAACGCAAGAAGCACTGGTAGCGCACAAAAATAGCCGAGTGAGATCATTGCGGCCAAGTAAGGGTAGAAGTAGGTTCTTTGCAGAATGTCTGAGCTTAAGAAATTCTTCGATAAGTAAATCGCGAAATGTGAAGAATGTGTCGTATTCTCGTAGGGCGTGTTGACGGTCTCGTGGCATAAGTAGCGAGCGGTGATAGCTTGCAAGCAAGATCATACTTCACAGGATCATTTCTGTAGTATGTCTTCAACTCTCTCTAGTTCAACGCTGGAGTAGACGTAACCACGATGATGAGTGGTAGCACTCTCCCTGAGCGTGAGGCTTGCGATCAAGATTCATCGCATCTTGGTTGTAATCGATGATCGTTCACCACATTCTGAGGGATGTGGGAAGGGAATAGCGCTTTCCGAGTGGTGGTTTTATTATATAGATTAGAAGCATAAGTCATACTGTTGGTATCGGGACCCGCGTCGTTGCAGAAATGTCGCTACAGGTTGTGGAAAGACTTCGATTGCGACATGTCATGAAAGCCTCGTGGAAGTTTCTCGAGTGGCACGGGGACGAGCCATTTGATTTGGCCTGCTCCAAGTGCTAGGCTTGGATGACAACGACGTACTTTTGAGTTACAAGAATGAGTGAGCAACACAAGAAGAGTGCAATTGATGACCATAAAAAGCTGACACACAACACAGTCTCGATAATCACCACTAATGCATGATGTACGAAACATTTAGGAGGAGCACGTTTGGCTAGCAAACATGAATTGAGTGATTTGCAAGGCAGTGTTATCTGCAAGAAGGAATGCATGAAATTCGCAAATGAATAAGACTGGTTCAAATACTATCGACAGAAATTTTATTTCTGTTGTCAACTAGTATTAATTAGTTGTGTGGGAGCAGGGGGATATTTCCCTTGCACCATACATCTACATACACGTTGCGTGTGATGTGGCCTAGTTTTGCGTACAAAGAACTATCTAGTTGTCAGTTTTTTGAGTGAACGAGTGTGGTGGGGAGGAGAGAGATTAGTGTTAGATGCAGAGCAGTGCGGGCAGTTGTGTGTCGGACGTTGTATGTCGGACGGTGGGTCGCCGACAGGAATTATGCGTGCTGCCATCTGTCGGCAGGTGAGGTAATGAAGCAGCTTGAATGGTGACAGAAATGATGAAAATAGTTATCTAAAGAGTAATAGCGACGACAGTTGGCAGACACTTATTTCAGCGTTGACAGTTAGTTTGGGGTGTGTGCTTGCATGACACTGGAAGTCTGTTGACGGTAGAGAAGTAGACAAGACGGCAAGAATTTTCGGCGTTCTCGCGGAGAAGTAATAGAGAAGCAGCCATAAGTATTGAAGTGAGGGCGTTGATCGGCACTCTGGTTTCCCTTCAAACCGAATAAATCTTTCGCCTTTTACTAAAGATTTCCGTGGAGGGGAACATTAAATGAGTCTAGAAGGTATTTTTTGTAGTGCTCGGCTATTGCTGAGCCACAATCACAAGTAAAACGTAATGTGAGTAGCAAGAGGTAGATTGTGTTGTGAGAATGAAGGGCGTGAATTAGCGGATCACGTTTGGCCTGAAATGGCGTGCAGTGTGTTAGACGATTGTGTAGAGAGAGAGAGAGGGGGGGGGGTAGAGGGGGGCAGAGCTATTTATTGTCCTGCAAACTCTTGGTGAACCCTTTCCGTACCTCAGTTGTAGATGATTTGAGAATGTTTACTTGCACTGCAGTTGCACAACAGCATATAAGCTGATATTTGGAAGTGAATGATGAATGATTGTCTTTGTAATAAATACTGGTATGTGATAAGTAGATTTTGTTTTGAAAGCCAAAATAATTTTTACCGCAGAAGTTTGTGATTTGTAGGTATGATGTGAGTGAGATTTGGGCTGAAGATGGTGGTTAGTTGGGCAGGATGAGTATTTCAATTGTTTTCAATAGAGTGGATATTAGTGGCACTGGCTTGTTGCCATAATGTGGCATTGGTTCTTTGTTCATAACAGTGTACTCAGTTTTGTAGAAGATTTAGGTGAGAAAGAGACAGTTGTTGAATATGACATAGATAGCTAGAAATGAATTGAGTAGCAATTTCCTGCTAGGTGTAGTTTGGGTATGATGTGTCTCAGTGAGAGATAAATCTTGAAATTGAAGGGTTGTTCCTTGCTACAGTCTTGGAAACTATGTATCTGCTGTTGACTCCAATGTTTTCAAGATTACTTGTGTACAAAATTGGCCAGACTTTGCAGTTTCTTCTTCAATAAATCAGTGGAAGGTGGTGCAGATAATGGTAAAAATGTTCAGTGCCTCCTGTGAGTTGTTGATGCTGCTTGTCTTTTAAGTAAAATTGATAGGGGCTCTTGATTGACCCAGCCATACACAGAGCTGGTGCATACTTGGCTTGAGAAGACTTTGGTCAGTAAATGATGAAATACCGACACAGTGGTCACAACAAAGCTCCTTTCCCTGCATTTTAGTTTCCCTCGGGTATAGAGTGACATGTTATTGGCAGAGGATGTGCAGATAATCACTTTGATCAGGCTGTTCGTTTTTTTAATGCTCTTTTACCAGAATCCATTCATAGTGATTAGTGTGTTCTCTGTTGGAACACGATGAGAACATTGTGTGAAGTGCACAGAAGTAGCTATTTGAGTATGTATGAAAATGTGAGGTAACCACTGTTACTCCTAAATTTCTGTGGAATTAAGTTTTCTGTGTGTGTGTGTGTGTGTGTGTTTGAAAATCCCAGAGGTTCAAGTTGGTAGTTTATATGTTGCAAGCGAAAAAAGCTTTTTAGTAAACTGAGGCACTAGCATTAGTTCCCTGTTCACTGTGACAAGGAAGCTAGTATAAAAAGTAGTTTGTGGTTTTGTTTGCAAAGAAGTGCTCATGGGATGAAAGCACTGCTTGAGATTATTCTGAGATGATGGGGGGGATTGCTAAACATCTAGCATTTTAGTAAGGAGCTTGTCGGAGTATTTGTATAGTTGTAAGATTATTTGTTATTTTATGAGAAATTTCTTTATTCATAGCACATGGGCCATCATAGTTGAAGCATAAAGATTGGCATGGTATGCGTAGGTCTGTAAAATGTCCTGACAGTGATGTTCATAGGGACTTGTTGTATACTTTGATTCTTCATCTGTTTAACAGTAGACATAAGAAATGTATTAGTGGAGCAAGTAGCTGTGAAATTAGTAGTGTATGATTGATAGTATGGACGTGGCGCTTGAAGGAAGTGTTTGTTTAGCTGTGGGTGTTTTCATAATTGCCATGTGAGGAGAAGCAATACTCGTGATAGGCGACGAGAGGTACAGAGAGAAACACATTTATTGCGAGTATTGTATATCAGCAGCTCTTGGGCGGGTATCAAGTAAGACGCAAAGTGAAACGAAAGAGGAAGTATGCATGAAAGTGGCCAAATATCGACAAGAGTTCGCACTGTTAGGGTGAGGTGAATAAGCTAGTGCGGTGCGAAAATTTTCGAAGAGAGAGGCGGTTTTAAAGAAAGCACAAGAGTCCTATGAATGCCCTCTTGTGTGTTTCTCTTTCAGTGGCTATTTGGCATGTCTGCTTGCGCCATAGAAAGCTACTGTATGTGCCCCAGGCCCCCATCTAGCGGCCGGAGGTGCAAGCGGTGTTTACATACAGTCTCGCCTGAGGCAATGGTCTCTCATTTCGGAACGCAAGAAGCACTGGTAGCGCACAAAAATAGCCGAGTGAGATCATTGCGGCCAAGTAAGGGTAGAAGTAGGTTCTTTGCAGAATGTCTGAGCTTAAGAAATTCTTCGATAAGTAAATCGCGAAATGTGAAGAATGTGTCGTATTCTCGTAGGGCGTGTTGACGGTCTCGTGGCATAAGTAGCGAGCGGTGATAGCTTGCAAGCAAGATCATACTTCACAGGATCATTTCTGTAGTATGTCTTCAACTCTCTCTAGTTCAACGCTGGAGTAGACGTAACCACGATGATGAGTGGTAGCACTCTCCCTGAGCGTGAGGCTTGCGATCAAGATTCATCGCATCTTGGTTGTAATCGATGATCGTTCACCACATTCTGAGGGATGTGGGAAGGGAATAGCGCTTTCCGAGTGGTGGTTTTATTATATAGATTAGAAGCATAAGTCATACTGTTGGTATCGGGACCCGCGTCGTTGCAGAAATGTCGCTACAGGTTGTGGAAAGACTTCGATTGCGACATGTCATGAAAGCCTCGTGGAAGTTTCTCGAGTGGCACGGGGACGAGCCATTTGATTTGGCCTGCTCCAAGTGCTAGGCTTGGATGACAACGACGTACTTTTGAGTTACAAGAATGAGTGAGCAACACAAGAAGAGTGCAATTGATGACCATAAAAAGCTGACACACAACACAGTCTCGATAATCACCACTAATGCATGATGTACGAAACATTTAGGAGGAGCACGTTTGGCTAGCAAACATGAATTGAGTGATTTGCAAGGCAGTGTTATCTGCAAGAAGGAATGCATGAAATTCGCAAATGAATAAGACTGGTTCAAATACTATCGACAGAAATTTTATTTCTGTTGTCAACTAGTATTAATTAGTTGTGTGGGAGCAGGGGGATATTTCCCTTGCACCATACATCTACATACACGTTGCGTGTGATGTGGCCTAGTTTTGCGTACAAAGAACTATCTAGTTGTCAGTTTTTTGAGTGAACGAGTGTGGTGGGGAGGAGAGAGATTAGTGTTAGATGCAGAGCAGTGCGGGCAGTTGTGTGTCGGACGTTGTATGTCGGACGGTGGGTCGCCGACAGGAATTATGCGTGCTGCCATCTGTCGGCAGGTGAGGTAATGAAGCAGCTTGAATGGTGACAGAAATGATGAAAATAGTTATCTAAAGAGTAATAGCGACGACAGTTGGCAGACACTTATTTCAGCGTTGACAGTTAGTTTGGGGTGTGTGCTTGCATGACACTGGAAGTCTGTTGACGGTAGAGAAGTAGACAAGACGGCAAGAATTTTCGGCGTTCTCGCGGAGAAGTAATAGAGAAGCAGCCATAAGTATTGAAGTGAGGGCGTTGATCGGCACTCTGGTTTCCCTTCAAACCGAATAAATCTTTCGCCTTTTACTAAAGATTTCCGTGGAGGGGAACATTAAATGAGTCTAGAAGGTATTTTTTGTAGTGCTCGGCTATTGCTGAGCCACAATCACAAGTAAAACGTAATGTGAGTAGCAAGAGGTAGATTGTGTTGTGAGAATGAAGGGCGTGGATTAGCGGATCACGTTTGGCCTGAAATGGCGTGCAGTGTGTTAGACGATTGTGTAGAGAGAGAGAGGGGGGGGGGGGTAGAGGGGGGCAGAGCTATTTATTGTCCTGCAAACTCTTGGTGAACCCTTTCCGTACCTCAGTTGTAGATGATTTGAGAATGTTTACTTGCACTGCAGTTGCACAACAGCATATAAGCTGATATTTGGAAGTGAATGATGAATGATTGTCTTTGTAATAAATACTGGTATGTGATAAGTAGATTTTGTTTTGAAAGCCAAAATAATTTTTACCGCAGAAGTTTGTGATTTGTAGGTATGATGTGAGTGAGATTTGGGCTGAAGATGGTGGTTAGTTGGGCAGGATGAGTATTTCAATTGTTTTCAATAGAGTGGATATTAGTGGCACTGGCTTGTTGCCATAATGTGGCATTGGTTCTTTGTTCATAACAGTGTACTCAGTTTTGTAGAAGATTTAGGTGAGAAAGAGACAGTTGTTGAATATGACATAGATAGCTAGAAATGAATTGAGTAGCAATTTCCTGCTAGGTGTAGTTTGGGTATGATGTGTCTCAGTGAGAGATAAATCTTGAAATTGAAGGGTTGTTCCTTGCTACAGTCTTGGAAACTATGTATCTGCTGTTGACTCCAATGTTTTCAAGATTACTTGTGTACAAAATTGGCCAGACTTTGCAGTTTCTTCTTCAATAAATCAGTGGAAGGTGGTGCAGATAATGGTAAAAATGTTCAGTGCCTCCTGTGAGTTGTTGATGCTGCTTGTCTTTTAAGTAAAATTGATAGGGGCTCTTGATTGACCCAGCCATACACAGAGCTGGTGCATACTTGGCTTGAGAAGACTTTGGTCAGTAAATGATGAAATACCGACACAGTG
The DNA here is from genome assembly GCF_023898315.1 of Schistocerca nitens. Taxonomy (NCBI): domain Eukaryota; kingdom Metazoa; phylum Arthropoda; class Insecta; order Orthoptera; family Acrididae; genus Schistocerca; species Schistocerca nitens. The sequence goes on from NC_064617.1 coordinate 616,334,921, forward strand.
GTCACAACAAAGCTCCTTTCCCTGCATTTTAGTTTCCCTCGGGTATAGAGTGACATGTTATTGGCAGAGGATGTGCAGATAATCACTTTGATCAGGCTGTTCGTTTTTTTTAATGCTCTTTTACCAGAATCCATTCATAGTGATTAGTGTGTTCTCTGTTGGAACACGATGAGAACATTGTGTGAAGTGCACAGAAGTAGCTATTTGAGTATGTATGAAAATGTGAGGTAACCACTGTTACTCCTAAATTTCTGTGGAATTAAGTTTTCTGTGTGTGTGTGTGTGTTTGAAAATCCCAGAGGTTCAAGTTGGTAGTTTATATGTTGCAAGCGAAAAAAGCTTTTTAGTAAACTGAGGCACTAGCATTAGTTCCCTGTTCACTGTGACAAGGAAGCTAGTATAAAAAGTAGTTTGTGGTTTTGTTTGCAAAGAAGTGCTCATGGGATGAAAGCACTGCTTGAGATTATTCTGAGATGATGGGGGGGATTGCTAAACATCTAGCATTTTAGTAAGGAGCTTGTCGGAGTATTTGTATAGTTGTAAGATTATTTGTTATTTTATGAGAAATTTCTTTATTCATAGCACATGGGCCATCATAGTTGAAGCATAAAGATTGGCATGGTATGCGTAGGTCTGTAAAATGTCCTGACAGTGATGTTCATAGGGACTTGTTGTATACTTTGATTCTTCATCTGTTTAACAGTAGACATAAGAAATGTATTAGTGGAGCAAGTAGCTGTGAAATTAGTAGTGTATGATTGATAGTATGGACGTGGCGCTTGAAGGAAGTGTTTGTTTAGCTGTGGGTGTTTTCATAATTGCCATGTGAGGAGAAGCAATACTCGTGATAGGCGACGAGAGGTACAGAGAGAAACACATTTATTGCGAGTATTGTATATCAGCAGCTCTTGGGCGGGTATCAAGTAAGACGCAAAGTGAAACGAAAGAGGAAGTATGCATGAAAGTGGCCAAATATCGACAAGAGTTCGCACTGTTAGGGTGAGGTGAATAAGCTAGTGCGGTGCGAAAATTTTCGAAGAGAGAGGCGGTTTTAAAGAAAGCACAAGAGTCCTATGAATGCCCTCTTGTGTGTTTCTCTTTCAGTGGCTATTTGGCATGTCTGCTTGCGCCATAGAAAGCTACTGTATGTGCCCCAGGCCCCCATCTAGCGGCCGGAGGTGCAAGCGGTGTTTACATACAGTCTCGCCTGAGGCAATGGTCTCTCATTTCGGAACGCAAGAAGCACTGGTAGCGCACAAAAATAGCCGAGTGAGATCATTGCGGCCAAGTAAGGGTAGAAGTAGGTTCTTTGCAGAATGTCTGAGCTTAAGAAATTCTTCGATAAGTAAATCGCGAAATGTGAAGAATGTGTCGTATTCTCGTAGGGCGTGTTGACGGTCTCGTGGCATAAGTAGCGAGCGGTGATAGCTTGCAAGCAAGATCATACTTCACAGGATCATTTCTGTAGTATGTCTTCAACTCTCTCTAGTTCAACGCTGGAGTAGACGTAACCACGATGATGAGTGGTAGCACTCTCCCTGAGCGTGAGGCTTGCGATCAAGATTCATCGCATCTTGGTTGTAATCGATGATCGTTCACCACATTCTGAGGGATGTGGGAAGGGAATAGCGCTTTCCGAGTGGTGGTTTTATTATATAGATTAGAAGCATAAGTCATACTGTTGGTATCGGGACCCGCGTCGTTGCAGAAATGTCGCTACAGGTTGTGGAAAGACTTCGATTGCGACATGTCATGAAAGCCTCGTGGAAGTTTCTCGAGTGGCACGGGGACGAGCCATTTGATTTGGCCTGCTCCAAGTGCTAGGCTTGGATGACAACGACGTACTTTTGAGTTACAAGAATGAGTGAGCAACACAAGAAGAGTGCAATTGATGACCATAAAAAGCTGACACACAACACAGTCTCGATAATCACCACTAATGCATGATGTACGAAACATTTAGGAGGAGCACGTTTGGCTAGCAAACATGAATTGAGTGATTTGCAAGGCAGTGTTATCTGCAAGAAGGAATGCATGAAATTCGCAAATGAATAAGACTGGTTCAAATACTATCGACAGAAATTTTATTTCTGTTGTCAACTAGTATTAATTAGTTGTGTGGGAGCAGGGGGATATTTCCCTTGCACCATACATCTACATACACGTTGCGTGTGATGTGGCCTAGTTTTGCGTACAAAGAACTATCTAGTTGTCAGTTTTTTGAGTGAACGAGTGTGGTGGGGAGGAGAGAGATTAGTGTTAGATGCAGAGCAGTGCGGGCAGTTGTGTGTCGGACGTTGTATGTCGGACGGTGGGTCGCCGACAGGAATTATGCGTGCTGCCATCTGTCGGCAGGTGAGGTAATGAAGCAGCTTGAATGGTGACAGAAATGATGAAAATAGTTATCTAAAGAGTAATAGCGACGACAGTTGGCAGACACTTATTTCAGCGTTGACAGTTAGTTTGGGGTGTGTGCTTGCATGACACTGGAAGTCTGTTGACGGTAGAGAAGTAGACAAGACGGCAAGAATTTTCGGCGTTCTCGCGGAGAAGTAATAGAGAAGCAGCCATAAGTATTGAAGTGAGGGCGTTGATCGGCACTCTGGTTTCCCTTCAAACCGAATAAATCTTTCGCCTTTTACTAAAGATTTCCGTGGAGGGGAACATTAAATGAGTCTAGAAGGTATTTTTTGTAGTGCTCGGCTATTGCTGAGCCACAATCACAAGTAAAACGTAATGTGAGTAGCAAGAGGTAGATTGTGTTGTGAGAATGAAGGGCGTGAATTAGCGGATCACGTTTGGCCTGAAATGGCGTGCAGTGTGTTAGACGATTGTGTAGAGAGAGAGAGAGGGGGACAGAGCTATTTATTGTCCTGCAAACTCTTGGTGAACCCTTTCCGTACCTCAGTTGTAGATGATTTGAGAATGTTTACTTGCACTGCAGTTGCACAACAGCATATAAGCTGATATTTGGAAGTGAATGATGAATGATTGTCTTTGTAATAAATACTGGTATGTGATAAGTAGATTTTGTTTTGAAAGCCAAAATAATTTTTACCGCAGAAGTTTGTGATTTGTAGGTATGATGTGAGTGAGATTTGGGCTGAAGATGGTGGTTAGTTGGGCAGGATGAGTATTTCAATTGTTTTCAATAGAGTGGATATTAGTGGCACTGGCTTGTTGCCATAATGTGGCATTGGTTCTTTGTTCATAACAGTGTACTCAGTTTTGTAGAAGATTTAGGTGAGAAAGAGACAGTTGTTGAATATGACATAGATAGCTAGAAATGAATTGAGTAGCAATTTCCTGCTAGGTGTAGTTTGGGTATGATGTGTCTCAGTGAGAGATAAATCTTGAAATTGAAGGGTTGTTCCTTGCTACAGTCTTGGAAACTATGTATCTGCTGTTGACTCCAATGTTTTCAAGATTACTTGTGTACAAAATTGGCCAGACTTTGCAGTTTCTTCTTCAATAAATCAGTGGAAGGTGGTGCAGATAATGGTAAAAATGTTCAGTGCCTCCTGTGAGTTGTTGATGCTGCTTGTCTTTTAAGTAAAATTGATAGGGGCTCTTGATTGACCCAGCCATACACAGAGCTGGTGCATACTTGGCTTGAGAAGACTTTGGTCAGTAAATGATGAAATACCGACACAGTGGTCACAACAAAGCTCCTTTCCCTGCATTTTAGTTTCCCTCGGGTATAGAGTGACATGTTATTGGCAGAGGATGTGCAGATAATCACTTTGATCAGGCTGTTCGTTTTTTTAATGCTCTTTTACCAGAATCCATTCATAGTGATTAGTGTGTTCTCTGTTGGAACACGATGAGAACATTGTGTGAAGTGCACAGAAGTAGCTATTTGAGTATGTATGAAAATGTGAGGTAACCACTGTTACTCCTAAATTTCTGTGGAATTAAGTTTTCTGTGTGTGTGTGTGTGTGTTTGAAAATCCCAGAGGTTCAAGTTGGTAGTTTATATGTTGCAAGCGAAAAAAGCTTTTTAGTAAACTGAGGCACTAGCATTAGTTCCCTGTTCACTGTGACAAGGAAGCTAGTATAAAAAGTAGTTTGTGGTTTTGTTTGCAAAGAAGTGCTCATGGGATGAAAGCACTGCTTGAGATTATTCTGAGATGATGGGGGGGATTGCTAAACATCTAGCATTTTAGTAAGGAGCTTGTCGGAGTATTTGTATAGTTGTAAGATTATTTGTTATTTTATGAGAAATTTCTTTATTCATAGCACATGGGCCATCATAGTTGAAGCATAAAGATTGGCATGGTATGCGTAGGTCTGTAAAATGTCCTGACAGTGATGTTCATAGGGACTTGTTGTATACTTTGATTCTTCATCTGTTTAACAGTAGACATAAGAAATGTATTAGTGGAGCAAGTAGCTGTGAAATTAGTAGTGTATGATTGATAGTATGGACGTGGCGCTTGAAGGAAGTGTTTGTTTAGCTGTGGGTGTTTTCATAATTGCCATGTGAGGAGAAGCAATACTCGTGATAGGCGACGAGAGGTACAGAGAGAAACACATTTATTGCGAGTATTGTATATCAGCAGCTCTTGGGCGGGTATCAAGTAAGACGCAAAGTGAAACGAAAGAGGAAGTATGCATGAAAGTGGCCAAATATCGACAAGAGTTCGCACTGTTAGGGTGAGGTGAATAAGCTAGTGCGGTGCGAAAATTTTCGAAGAGAGAGGCGGTTTTAAAGAAAGCACAAGAGTCCTATGAATGCCCTCTTGTGTGTTTCTCTTTCAGTGGCTATTTGGCATGTCTGCTTGCGCCATAGAAAGCTACTGTATGTGCCCCAGGCCCCCATCTAGCGGCCGGAGGTGCAAGCGGTGTTTACATACAGTCTCGCCTGAGGCAATGGTCTCTCATTTCGGAACGCAAGAAGCACTGGTAGCGCACAAAAATAGCCGAGTGAGATCATTGCGGCCAAGTAAGGGTAGAAGTAGGTTCTTTGCAGAATGTCTGAGCTTAAGAAATTCTTCGATAAGTAAATCGCGAAATGTGAAGAATGTGTCGTATTCTCGTAGGGCGTGTTGACGGTCTCGTGGCATAAGTAGCGAGCGGTGATAGCTTGCAAGCAAGATCATACTTCACAGGATCATTTCTGTAGTATGTCTTCAACTCTCTCTAGTTCAACGCTGGAGTAGACGTAACCACGATGATGAGTGGTAGCACTCTCCCTGAGCGTGAGGCTTGCGATCAAGATTCATCGCATCTTGGTTGTAATCGATGATCGTTCACCACATTCTGAGGGATGTGGGAAGGGAATAGCGCTTTCCGAGTGGTGGTTTTATTATATAGATTAGAAGCATAAGTCATACTGTTGGTATCGGGACCCGCGTCGTTGCAGAAATGTCGCTACAGGTTGTGGAAAGACTTCGATTGCGACATGTCATGAAAGCCTCGTGGAAGTTTCTCGAGTGGCACGGGGACGAGCCATTTGATTTGGCCTGCTCCAAGTGCTAGGCTTGGATGACAACGACGTACTTTTGAGTTACAAGAATGAGTGAGCAACACAAGAAGAGTGCAATTGATGACCATAAAAAGCTGACACACAACACAGTCTCGATAATCACCACTAATGCATGATGTACGAAACATTTAGGAGGAGCACGTTTGGCTAGCAAACATGAATTGAGTGATTTGCAAGGCAGTGTTATCTGCAAGAAGGAATGCATGAAATTCGCAAATGAATAAGACTGGTTCAAATACTATCGACAGAAATTTTATTTCTGTTGTCAACTAGTATTAATTAGTTGTGTGGGAGCAGGGGGATATTTCCCTTGCACCATACATCTACATACACGTTGCGTGTGATGTGGCCTAGTTTTGCGTACAAAGAACTATCTAGTTGTCAGTTTTTTGAGTGAACGAGTGTGGTGGGGAGGAGAGAGATTAGTGTTAGATGCAGAGCAGTGCGGGCAGTTGTGTGTCGGACGTTGTATGTCGGACGGTGGGTCGCCGACAGGAATTATGCGTGCTGCCATCTGTCGGCAGGTGAGGTAATGAAGCAGCTTGAATGGTGACAGAAATGATGAAAATAGTTATCTAAAGAGTAATAGCGACGACAGTTGGCAGACACTTATTTCAGCGTTGACAGTTAGTTTGGGGTGTGTGCTTGCATGACACTGGAAGTCTGTTGACGGTAGAGAAGTAGACAAGACGGCAAGAATTTTCGGCGTTCTCGCGGAGAAGTAATAGAGAAGCAGCCATAAGTATTGAAGTGAGGGCGTTGATCGGCACTCTGGTTTCCCTTCAAACCGAATAAATCTTTCGCCTTTTACTAAAGATTTCCGTGGAGGGGAACATTAAATGAGTCTAGAAGGTATTTTTTGTAGTGCTCGGCTATTGCTGAGCCACAATCACAAGTAAAACGTAATGTGAGTAGCAAGAGGTAGATTGTGTTGTGAGAATGAAGGGCGTGAATTAGCGGATCACGTTTGGCCTGAAATGGCGTGCAGTGTGTTAGACGATTGTGTAGAGAGAGAGAGAGGGGGGGGGGTAGAGGGGGGCAGAGCTATTTATTGTCCTGCAAACTCTTGGTGAACCCTTTCCGTACCTCAGTTGTAGATGATTTGAGAATGTTTACTTGCACTGCAGTTGCACAACAGCATATAAGCTGATATTTGGAAGTGAATGATGAATGATTGTCTTTGTAATAAATACTGGTATGTGATAAGTAGATTTTGTTTTGAAAGCCAAAATAATTTTTACCGCAGAAGTTTGTGATTTGTAGGTATGATGTGAGTGAGATTTGGGCTGAAGATGGTGGTTAGTTGGGCAGGATGAGTATTTCAATTGTTTTCAATAGAGTGGATATTAGTGGCACTGGCTTGTTGCCATAATGTGGCATTGGTTCTTTGTTCATAACAGTGTACTCAGTTTTGTAGAAGATTTAGGTGAGAAAGAGACAGTTGTTGAATATGACATAGATAGCTAGAAATGAATTGAGTAGCAATTTCCTGCTAGGTGTAGTTTGGGTATGATGTGTCTCAGTGAGAGATAAATCTTGAAATTGAAGGGTTGTTCCTTGCTACAGTCTTGGAAACTATGTATCTGCTGTTGACTCCAATGTTTTCAAGATTACTTGTGTACAAAATTGGCCAGACTTTGCAGTTTCTTCTTCAATAAATCAGTGGAAGGTGGTGCAGATAATGGTAAAAATGTTCAGTGCCTCCTGTGAGTTGTTGATGCTGCTTGTCTTTTAAGTAAAATTGATAGGGGCTCTTGATTGACCCAGCCATACACAGAGCTGGTGCATACTTGGCTTGAGAAGACTTTGGTCAGTAAATGATGAAATACCGACACAGTGGTCACAACAAAGCTCCTTTCCCTGCATTTTAGTTTCCCTCGGGTATAGAGTGACATGTTATTGGCAGAGGATGTGCAGATAATCACTTTGATCAGGCTGTTCGTTTTTTTAATGCTCTTTTACCAGAATCCATTCATAGTGATTAGTGTGTTCTCTGTTGGAACACGATGAGAACATTGTGTGAAGTGCACAGAAGTAGCTATTTGAGTATGTATGAAAATGTGAGGTAACCACTGTTACTCCTAAATTTCTGTGGAATTAAGTTTTCTGTGTGTGTGTGTGTGTGTGTGTGTGAAAATCCCAGAGGTTCAAGTTGGTAGTTTATATGTTGCAAGCGAAAAAAGCTTTTTAGTAAACTGAGGCACTAGCATTAGTTCCCTGTTCACTGTGACAAGGAAGCTAGTATAAAAAGTAGTTTGTGGTTTTGTTTGCAAAGAAGTGCTCATGGGATGAAAGCACTGCTTGAGATTATTCTGAGATGATGGGGGGGATTGCTAAACATCTAGCATTTTAGTAAGGAGCTTGTCGGAGTATTTGTATAGTTGTAAGATTATTTGTTATTTTATGAGAAATTTCTTTATTCATAGCACATGGGCCATCATAGTTGAAGCATAAAGATTGGCATGGTATGCGTAGGTCTGTAAAATGTCCTGACAGTGATGTTCATAGGGACTTGTTGTATACTTTGATTCTTCATCTGTTTAACAGTAGACATAAGAAATGTATTAGTGGAGCAAGTAGCTGTGAAATTAGTAGTGTATGATTGATAGTATGGACGTGGCGCTTGAAGGAAGTGTTTGTTTAGCTGTGGGTGTTTTCATAATTGCCATGTGAGGAGAAGCAATACTCGTGATAGGCGACGAGAGGTACAGAGAGAAACACATTTATTGCGAGTATTGTATATCAGCAGCTCTTGGGCGGGTATCAAGTAAGACGCAAAGTGAAACGAAAGAGGAAGTATGCATGAAAGTGGCCAAATATCGACAAGAGTTCGCACTGTTAGGGTGAGGTGAATAAGCTAGTGCGGTGCGAAAATTTTCGAAGAGAGAGGCGGTTTTAAAGAAAGCACAAGAGTCCTATGAATGCCCTCTTGTGTGTTTCTCTTTCAGTGGCTATTTGGCATGTCTGCTTGCGCCATAGAAAGCTACTGTATGTGCCCCAGGCCCCCATCTAGCGGCCGGAGGTGCAAGCGGTGTTTACATACAGTCTCGCCTGAGGCAATGGTCTCTCATTTCGGAACGCAAGAAGCACTGGTAGCGCACAAAAATAGCCGAGTGAGATCATTGCGGCCAAGTAAGGGTAGAAGTAGGTTCTTTGCAGAATGTCTGAGCTTAAGAAATTCTTCGATAAGTAAATCGCGAAATGTGAAGAATGTGTCGTATTCTCGTAGGGCGTGTTGACGGTCTCGTGGCATAAGTAGCGAGCGGTGATAGCTTGCAAGCAAGATCATACTTCACAGGATCATTTCTGTAGTATGTCTTCAACTCTCTCTAGTTCAACGCTGGAGTAGACGTAACCACGATGATGAGTGGTAGCACTCTCCCTGAGCGTGAGGCTTGCGATCAAGATTCATCGCATCTTGGTTGTAATCGATGATCGTTCACCACATTCTGAGGGATGTGGGAAGGGAATAGCGCTTTCCGAGTGGTGGTTTTATTATATAGATTAGAAGCATAAGTCATACTGTTGGTATCGGGACCCGCGTCGTTGCAGAAATGTCGCTACAGGTTGTGGAAAGACTTCGATTGCGACATGTCATGAAAGCCTCGTGGAAGTTTCTCGAGTGGCACGGGGACGAGCCATTTGATTTGGCCTGCTCCAAGTGCTAGGCTTGGATGACAACGACGTACTTTTGAGTTACAAGAATGAGTGAGCAACACAAGAAGAGTGCAATTGATGACCATAAAAAGCTGACACACAACACAGTCTCGATAATCACCACTAATGCATGATGTACGAAACATTTAGGAGGAGCACGTTTGGCTAGCAAACATGAATTGAGTGATTTGCAAGGCAGTGTTATCTGCAAGAAGGAATGCATGAAATTCGCAAATGAATAAGACTGGTTCAAATACTATCGACAGAAATTTTATTTCTGTTGTCAACTAGTATTAATTAGTTGTGTGGGAGCAGGGGGATATTTCCCTTGCACCATACATCTACATACACGTTGCGTGTGATGTGGCCTAGTTTTGCGTACAAAGAACTATCTAGTTGTCAGTTTTTTGAGTGAACGAGTGTGGTGGGGAGGAGAGAGATTAGTGTTAGATGCAGAGCAGTGCGGGCAGTTGTGTGTCGGACGTTGTATGTCGGACGGTGGGTCGCCGACAGGAATTATGCGTGCTGCCATCTGTCGGCAGGTGAGGTAATGAAGCAGCTTGAATGGTGACAGAAATGATGAAAATAGTTATCTAAAGAGTAATAGCGACGACAGTTGGCAGACACTTATTTCAGCGTTGACAGTTAGTTTGGGGTGTGTGCTTGCATGACACTGGAAGTCTGTTGACGGTAGAGAAGTAGACAAGACGGCAAGAATTTTCGGCGTTCTCGCGGAGAAGTAATAGAGAAGCAGCCATAAGTATTGAAGTGAGGGCGTTGATCGGCACTCTGGTTTCCCTTCAAACCGAATAAATCTTTCGCCTTTTACTAAAGATTTCCGTGGAGGGGAACATTAAATGAGTCTAGAAGGTATTTTTTGTAGTGCTCGGCTATTGCTGAGCCACAATCACAAGTAAAACGTAATGTGAGTAGCAAGAGGTAGATTGTGTTGTGAGAATGAAGGGCGTGAATTAGCGGATCACGTTTGGCCTGAAATGGCGTGCAGTGTGTTAGACGATTGTGTAGAGAGAGAGAGAGGGGGGGGGTAGAGGGGGGCAGAGCTATTTATTGTCCTGCAAACTCTTGGTGAACCCTTTCCGTACCTCAGTTGTAGATGATTTGAGAATGTTTACTTGCACTGCAGTTGCACAACAGCATATAAGCTGATATTTGGAAGTGAATGATGAATGATTGTCTTTGTAATAAATACTGGTATGTGATAAGTAGATTTTGTTTTGAAAGCCAAAATAATTTTTACCGCAGAAGTTTGTGATTTGTAGGTATGATGTGAGTGAGATTTGGGCTGAAGATGGTGGTTAGTTGGGCAGGATGAGTATTTCAATTGTTTTCAATAGAGTGGATATTAGTGGCACTGGCTTGTTGCCATAATGTGGCATTGGTTCTTTGTTCATAACAGTGTACTCAGTTTTGTAGAAGATTTAGGTGAGAAAGAGACAGTTGTTGAATATGACATAGATAGCTAGAAATGAATTGAGTAGCAATTTCCTGCTAGGTGTAGTTTGGGTATGATGTGTCTCAGTGAGAGATAAATCTTGAAATTGAAGGGTTGTTCCTTGCTACAGTCTTGGAAACTATGTATCTGCTGTTGACTCCAATGTTTTCAAGATTACTTGTGTACAAAATTGGCCAGACTTTGCAGTTTCTTCTTCAATAAATCAGTGGAAGGTGGTGCAGATAATGGTAAAAATGTTCAGTGCCTCCTGTGAGTTGTTGATGCTGCTTGTCTTTTAAGTAAAATTGATAGGGGCTCTTGATTGACCCAGCCATACACAGAGCTGGTGCATACTTGGCTTGAGAAGACTTTGGTCAGTAAATGATGAAATACCGACACAGTGGTCACAACAAAGCTCCTTTCCCTGCATTTTAGTTTCCCTCGGGTATAGAGTGACATGTTATTGGCAGAGGATGTGCAGATAATCACTTTGATCAGGCTGTTCGTTTTTTTAATGCTCTTTTACCAGAATCCATTCATAGTGATTAGTGTGTTCTCTGTTGGAACACGATGAGAACATTGTGTGAAGTGCACAGAAGTAGCTATTTGAGTATGTATGAAAATGTGAGGTAACCACTGTTACTCCTAAATTTCTGTGGAATTAAGTTTTCTGTGTGTGTGTGTGTGTGTGTGTTTGAAAATCCCAGAGGTTCAAGTTGGTAGTTTATATGTTGCAAGCGAAAAAAGCTTTTTAGTAAACTGAGGCACTAGCATTAGTTCCCTGTTCACTGTGACAAGGAAGCTAGTATAAAAAGTAGTTTGTGGTTTTGTTTGCAAAGAAGTGCTCATGGGATGAAAGCACTGCTTGAGATTATTCTGAGATGATGGGGGGGATTGCTAAACATCTAGCATTTTAGTAAGGAGCTTGTCGGAGTATTTGTATAGTTGTAAGATTATTTGTTATTTTATGAGAAATTTCTTTATTCATAGCACATGGGCCATCATAGTTGAAGCATAAAGATTGGCATGGTATGCGTAGGTCTGTAAAATGTCCTGACAGTGATGTTCATAGGGACTTGTTGTATACTTTGATTCTTCATCTGTTTAACAGTAGACATAAGAAATGTATTAGTGGAGCAAGTAGCTGTGAAATTAGTAGTGTATGATTGATAGTATGGACGTGGCGCTTGAAGGAAGTGTTTGTTTAGCTGTGGGTGTTTTCATAATTGCCATGTGAGGAGAAGCAATACTCGTGATAGGCGACGAGAGGTACAGAGAGAAACACATTTATTGCGAGTATTGTATATCAGCAGCTCTTGGGCGGGTATCAAGTAAGACGCAAAGTGAAACGAAAGAGGAAGTATGCATGAAAGTGGCCAAATATCGACAAGAGTTCGCACTGTTAGGGTGAGGTGAATAAGCTAGTGCGGTGCGAAAATTTTCGAAGAGAGAGGCGGTTTTAAAGAAAGCACAAGAGTCCTATGAATGCCCTCTTGTGTGTTTCTCTTTCAGTGGCTATTTGGCATGTCTGCTTGCGCCATAGAAAGCTACTGTATGTGCCCCAGGCCCCCATCTAGCGGCCGGAGGTGCAAGCGGTGTTTACATACAGTCTCGCCTGAGGCAATGGTCTCTCATTTCGGAACGCAAGAAGCACTGGTAGCGCACAAAAATAGCCGAGTGAGATCATTGCGGCCAAGTAAGGGTAGAAGTAGGTTCTTTGCAGAATGTCTGAGCTTAAGAAATTCTTCGATAAGTAAATCGCGAAATGTGAAGAATGTGTCGTATTCTCGTAGGGCGTGTTGACGGTCTCGTGGCATAAGTAGCGAGCGGTGATAGCTTGCAAGCAAGATCATACTTCACAGGATCATTTCTGTAGTATGTCTTCAACTCTCTCTAGTTCAACGCTGGAGTAGACGTAACCACGATGATGAGTGGTAGCACTCTCCCTGAGCGTGAGGCTTGCGATCAAGATTCATCGCATCTTGGTTGTAATCGATGATCGTTCACCACATTCTGAGGGATGTGGGAAGGGAATAGCGCTTTCCGAGTGGTGGTTTTATTATATAGATTAGAAGCATAAGTCATACTGTTGGTATCGGGACCCGCGTCGTTGCAGAAATGTCGCTACAGGTTGTGGAAAGACTTCGATTGCGACATGTCATGAAAGCCTCGTGGAAGTTTCTCGAGTGGCACGGGGACGAGCCATTTGATTTGGCCTGCTCCAAGTGCTAGGCTTGGATGACAACGACGTACTTTTGAGTTACAAGAATGAGTGAGCAACACAAGAAGAGTGCAATTGATGACCATAAAAAGCTGACACACAACACAGTCTCGATAATCACCACTAATGCATGATGTACGAAACATTTAGGAGGAGCACGTTTGGCTAGCAAACATGAATTGAGTGATTTGCAAGGCAGTGTTATCTGCAAGAAGGAATGCATGAAATTCGCAAATGAATAAGACTGGTTCAAATACTATCGACAGAAATTTTATTTCTGTTGTCAACTAGTATTAATTAGTTGTGTGGGAGCAGGGGGATATTTCCCTTGCACCATACATCTACATACACGTTGCGTGTGATGTGGCCTAGTTTTGCGTACAAAGAACTATCTAGTTGTCAGTTTTTTGAGTGAACGAGTGTGGTGGGGAGGAGAGAGATTAGTGTTAGATGCAGAGCAGTGCGGGCAGTTGTGTGTCGGACGTTGTATGTCGGACGGTGGGTCGCCGACAGGAATTATGCGTGCTGCCATCTGTCGGCAGGTGAGGTAATGAAGCAGCTTGAATGGTGACAGAAATGATGAAAATAGTTATCTAAAGAGTAATAGCGACGACAGTTGGCAGACACTTATTTCAGCGTTGACAGTTAGTTTGGGGTGTGTGCTTGCATGACACTGGAAGTCTGTTGACGGTAGAGAAGTAGACAAGACGGCAAGAATTTTCGGCGTTCTCGCGGAGAAGTAATAGAGAAGCAGCCATAAGTATTGAAGTGAGGGCGTTGATCGGCACTCTGGTTTCCCTTCAAACCGAATAAATCTTTCGCCTTTTACTAAAGATTTCCGTGGAGGGGAACATTAAATGAGTCTAGAAGGTATTTTTTGTAGTGCTCGGCTATTGCTGAGCCACAATCACAAGTAAAACGTAATGTGAGTAGCAAGAGGTAGATTGTGTTGTGAGAATGAAGGGCGTGAATTAGCGGATCACGTTTGGCCTGAAATGGCGTGCAGTGTGTTAGACGATTGTGTAGAGAGAGAGAGAGGGGGGGGTAGAGGGGGGCAGAGCTATTTATTGTCCTGCAAACTCTTGGTGAACCCTTTCCGTACCTCAGTTGTAGATGATTTGAGAATGTTTACTTGCACTGCAGTTGCACAACAGCATATAAGCTGATATTTGGAAGTGAATGATGAATGATTGTCTTTGTAATAAATACTGGTATGTGATAAGTAGATTTTGTTTTGAAAGCCAAAATAATTTTTACCGCAGAAGTTTGTGATTTGTAGGTATGATGTGAGTGAGATTTGGGCTGAAGATGGTGGTTAGTTGGGCAGGATGAGTATTTCAATTGTTTTCAATAGAGTGGATATTAGTGGCACTGGCTTGTTGCCATAATGTGGCATTGGTTCTTTGTTCATAACAGTGTACTCAGTTTTGTAGAAGATTTAGGTGAGAAAGAGACAGTTGTTGAATATGACATAGATAGCTAGAAATGAATTGAGTAGCAATTTCCTGCTAGGTGTAGTTTGGGTATGATGTGTCTCAGTGAGAGATAAATCTTGAAATTGAAGGGTTGTTCCTTGCTACAGTCTTGGAAACTATGTATCTGCTGTTGACTCCAATGTTTTCAAGATTACTTGTGTACAAAATTGGCCAGACTTTGCAGTTTCTTCTTCAATAAATCAGTGGAAGGTGGTGCAGATAATGGTAAAAATGTTCAGTGCCTCCTGTGAGTTGTTGATGCTGCTTGTCTTTTAAGTAAAATTGATAGGGGCTCTTGATTGACCCAGCCATACACAGAGCTGGTGCATACTTGGCTTGAGAAGACTTTGGTCAGTAAATGATGAAATACCGACACAGTGGTCACAACAAAGCTCCTTTCCCTGCATTTTAGTTTCCCTCGGGTATAGAGTGACATGTTATTGGCAGAGGATGTGCAGATAATCACTTTGATCAGGCTGTTCGTTTTTTTAATGCTCTTTTACCAGAATCCATTCATAGTGATTAGTGTGTTCTCTGTTGGAACACGATGAGAACATTGTGTGAAGTGCACAGAAGTAGCTATTTGAGTATGTATGAAAATGTGAGGTAACCACTGTTACTCCTAAATTTCTGTGGAATTAAGTTTTCTGTGTGTGTGTGTGTGTGTGTGTGTGTTTGAAAATCCCAGAGGTTCAAGTTGGTAGTTTATATGTTGCAAGCGAAAAAAGCTTTTTAGTAAACTGAGGCACTAGCATTAGTTCCCTGTTCACTGTGACAAGGAAGCTAGTATAAAAAGTAGTTTGTGGTTTTGTTTGCAAAGAAGTGCTCATGGGATGAAAGCACTGCTTGAGATTATTCTGAGATGATGGGGGGGATTGCTAAACATCTAGCATTTTAGTAAGGAGCTTGTCGGAGTATTTGTATAGTTGTAAGATTATTTGTTATTTTATGAGAAATTTCTTTATTCATAGCACATGGGCCATCATAGTTGAAGCATAAAGATTGGCATGGTATGCGTAGGTCTGTAAAATGTCCTGACAGTGATGTTCATAGGGACTTGTTGTATACTTTGATTCTTCATCTGTTTAACAGTAGACATAAGAAATGTATTAGTGGAGCAAGTAGCTGTGAAATTAGTAGTGTATGATTGATAGTATGGACGTGGCGCTTGAAGGAAGTGTTTGTTTAGCTGTGGGTGTTTTCATAATTGCCATGTGAGGAGAAGCAATACTCGTGATAGGCGACGAGAGGTACAGAGAGAAACACATTTATTGCGAGTATTGTATATCAGCAGCTCTTGGGCGGGTATCAAGTAAGACGCAAAGTGAAACGAAAGAGGAAGTATGCATGAAAGTGGCCAAATATCGACAAGAGTTCGCACTGTTAGGGTGGGGTGAATAAGCTAGTGCGGTGCGAAAATTTTCGAAGAGAGAGGCGGTTTTAAAGAAAGCACAAGAGTCCTATGAATGCCCTCTTGTGTGTTTCTCTTTCAGTGGCTATTTGGCATGTCTGCTTGCGCCATAGAAAGCTACTGTATGTGCCCCAGGCCCCCATCTAGCGGCCGGAGGTGCAAGCGGTGTTTACATACAGTCTCGCCTGAGGCAATGGTCTCTCATTTCGGAACGCAAGAAGCACTGGTAGCGCACAAAAATAGCCGAGTGAGATCATTGCGGCCAAGTAAGGGTAGAAGTAGGTTCTTTGCAGAATGTCTGAGCTTAAGAAATTCTTCGATAAGTAAATCGCGAAATGTGAAGAATGTGTCGTATTCTCGTAGGGCGTGTTGACGGTCTCGTGGCATAAGTAGCGAGCGGTGATAGCTTGCAAGCAAGATCATACTTCACAGGATCATTTCTGTAGTATGTCTTCAACTCTCTCTAGTTCAACGCTGGAGTAGACGTAACCACGATGATGAGTGGTAGCACTCTCCCTGAGCGTGAGGCTTGCGATCAAGATTCATCGCATCTTGGTTGTAATCGATGATCGTTCACCACATTCTGAGGGATGTGGGAAGGGAATAGCGCTTTCCGAGTGGTGGTTTTATTATATAGATTAGAAGCATAAGTCATACTGTTGGTATCGGGACCCGCGTCGTTGCAGAAATGTCGCTACAGGTTGTGGAAAGACTTCGATTGCGACATGTCATGAAAGCCTCGTGGAAGTTTCTCGAGTGGCACGGGGACGAGCCATTTGATTTGGCCTGCTCCAAGTGCTAGGCTTGGATGACAACGACGTACTTTTGAGTTACAAGAATGAGTGAGCAACACAAGAAGAGTGCAATTGATGACCATAAAAAGCTGACACACAACACAGTCTCGATAATCACCACTAATGCATGATGTACGAAACATTTAGGAGGAGCACGTTTGGCTAGCAAACATGAATTGAGTGATTTGCAAGGCAGTGTTATCTGCAAGAAGGAATGCATGAAATTCGCAAATGAATAAGACTGGTTCAAATACTATCGACAGAAATTTTATTTCTGTTGTCAACTAGTATTAATTAGTTGTGTGGGAGCAGGGGGATATTTCCCTTGCACCATACATCTACATACACGTTGCGTGTGATGTGGCCTAGTTTTGCGTACAAAGAACTATCTAGTTGTCAGTTTTTTGAGTGAACGAGTGTGGTGGGGAGGAGAGAGATTAGTGTTAGATGCAGAGCAGTGCGGGCAGTTGTGTGTCGGACGTTGTATGTCGGACGGTGGGTCGCCGACAGGAATTATGCGTGCTGCCATCTGTCGGCAGGTGAGGTAATGAAGCAGCTTGAATGGTGACAGAAATGATGAAAATAGTTATCTAAAGAGTAATAGCGACGACAGTTGGCAGACACTTATTTCAGCGTTGACAGTTAGTTTGGGGTGTGTGCTTGCATGACACTGGAAGTCTGTTGACGGTAGAGAAGTAGACAAGACGGCAAGAATTTTCGGCGTTCTCGCGGAGAAGTAATAGAGAAGCAGCCATAAGTATTGAAGTGAGGGCGTTGATCGGCACTCTGGTTTCCCTTCAAACCGAATAAATCTTTCGCCTTTTACTAAAGATTTCCGTGGAGGGGAACATTAAATGAGTCTAGAAGGTATTTTTTGTAGTGCTCGGCTATTGCTGAGCCACAATCACAAGTAAAACGTAATGTGAGTAGCAAGAGGTAGATTGTGTTGTGAGAATGAAGGGCGTGAATTAGCGGATCACGTTTGGCCTGAAATGGCGTGCAGTGTGTTAGACGATTGTGTAGAGAGAGAGAGAGGGGGGGGGGGGTAGAGGGGGGCAGAGCTATTTATTGTCCTGCAAACTCTTGGTGAACCCTTTCCGTACCTCAGTTGTAGATGATTTGAGAATGTTTACTTGCACTGCAGTTGCACAACAGCATATAAGCTGATATTTGGAAGTGAATGATGAATGATTGTCTTTGTAATAAATACTGGTATGTGATAAGTAGATTTTGTTTTGAAAGCCAAAATAATTTTTACCGCAGAAGTTTGTGATTTGTAGGTATGATGTGAGTGAGATTTGGGCTGAAGATGGTGGTTAGTTGGGCAGGATGAGTATTTCAATTGTTTTCAATAGAGTGGATATTAGTGGCACTGGCTTGTTGCCATAATGTGGCATTGGTTCTTTGTTCATAACAGTGTACTCAGTTTTGTAGAAGATTTAGGTGAGAAAGAGACAGTTGTTGAATATGACATAGATAGCTAGAAATGAATTGAGTAGCAATTTCCTGCTAGGTGTAGTTTGGGTATGATGTGTCTCAGTGAGAGATAAATCTTGAAATTGAAGGGTTGTTCCTTGCTACAGTCTTGGAAACTATGTATCTGCTGTTGACTCCAATGTTTTCAAGATTACTTGTGTACAAAATTGGCCAGACTTTGCAGTTTCTTCTTCAATAAATCAGTGGAAGGTGGTGCAGATAATGGTAAAAATGTTCAGTGCCTCCTGTGAGTTGTTGATGCTGCTTGTCTTTTAAGTAAAATTGATAGGGGCTCTTGATTGACCCAGCCATACACAGAGCTGGTGCATACTTGGCTTGAGAAGACTTTGGTCAGTAAATGATGAAATACCGACACAGTGGTCACAACAAAGCTCCTTTCCCTGCATTTTAGTTTCCCTCGGGTATAGAGTGACATGTTATTGGCAGAGGATGTGCAGATAATCACTTTGATCAGGCTGTTCGTTTTTTTTAATGCTCTTTTACCAGAATCCATTCATAGTGATTAGTGTGTTCTCTGTTGGAACACGATGAGAACATTGTGTGAAGTGCACAGAAGTAGCTATTTGAGTATGTATGAAAATGTGAGGTAACCACTGTTACTCCTAAATTTCTGTGGAATTAAGTTTTCTGTGTGTGTGTGTGTGTGTGTGTTTGAAAATCCCAGAGGTTCAAGTTGGTAGTTTATATGTTGCAAGCGAAAAAAGCTTTTTAGTAAACTGAGGCACTAGCATTAGTTCCCTGTTCACTGTGACAAGGAAGCTAGTATAAAAAGTAGTTTGTGGTTTTGTTTGCAAAGAAGTGCTCATGGGATGAAAGCACTGCTTGAGATTATTCTGAGATGATGGGGGGGATTGCTAAACATCTAGCATTTTAGTAAGGAGCTTGTCGGAGTATTTGTATAGTTGTAAGATTATTTGTTATTTTATGAGAAATTTCTTTATTCATAGCACATGGGCCATCATAGTTGAAGCATAAAGATTGGCATGGTATGCGTAGGTCTGTAAAATGTCCTGACAGTGATGTTCATAGGGACTTGTTGTATACTTTGATTCTTCATCTGTTTAACAGTAGACATAAGAAATGTATTAGTGGAGCAAGTAGCTGTGAAATTAGTAGTGTATGATTGATAGTATGGACGTGGCGCTTGAAGGAAGTGTTTGTTTAGCTGTGGGTGTTTTCATAATTGCCATGTGAGGAGAAGCAATACTCGTGATAGGCGACGAGAGGTACAGAGAGAAACACATTTATTGCGAGTATTGTATATCAGCAGCTCTTGGGCGGGTATCAAGTAAGACGCAAAGTGAAACGAAAGAGGAAGTATGCATGAAAGTGGCCAAATATCGACAAGAGTTCGCACTGTTAGGGTGAGGTGAATAAGCTAGTGCGGTGCGAAAATTTTCGAAGAGAGAGGCGGTTTTAAAGAAAGCACAAGAGTCCTATGAATGCCCTCTTGTGTGTTTCTCTTTCAGTGGCTATTTGGCATGTCTGCTTGCGCCATAGAAAGCTACTGTATGTGCCCCAGGCCCCCATCTAGCGGCCGGAGGTGCAAGCGGTGTTTACATACAGTCTCGCCTGAGGCAATGGTCTCTCATTTCGGAACGCAAGAAGCACTGGTAGCGCACAAAAATAGCCGAGTGAGATCATTGCGGCCAAGTAAGGGTAGAAGTAGGTTCTTTGCAGAATGTCTGAGCTTAAGAAATTCTTCGATAAGTAAATCGCGAAATGTGAAGAATGTGTCGTATTCTCGTAGGGCGTGTTGACGGTCTCGTGGCATAAGTAGCGAACGGTGATAGCTTGCAAGCAAGATCATACTTCACAGGATCATTTCTGTAGTATGTCTTCAACTCTCTCTAGTTCAACGCTGGAGTAGACGTAACCACGATGATGAGTGGTAGCACTCTCCCTGAGCGTGAGGCTTGCGATCAAGATTCATCGCATCTTGGTTGTAATCGATGATCGTTCACCACATTCTGAGGGATGTGGGAAGGGAATAGCGCTTTCCGAGTGGTGGTTTTATTATATAGATTAGAAGCATAAGTCATACTGTTGGTATCGGGACCCGCGTCGTTGCAGAAATGTCGCTACAGGTTGTGGAAAGACTTCGATTGCGACATGTCATGAAAGCCTCGTGGAAGTTTCTCGAGTGGCACGGGGACGAGCCATTTGATTTGGCCTGCTCCAAGTGCTAGGCTTGGATGACAACGACGTACTTTTGAGTTACAAGAATGAGTGAGCAACACAAGAAGAGTGCAATTGATGACCATAAAAAGCTGACACACAACACAGTCTCGATAATCACCACTAATGCATGATGTACGAAACATTTAGGAGGAGCACGTTTGGCTAGCAAACATGAATTGAGTGATTTGCAAGGCAGTGTTATCTGCAAGAAGGAATGCATGAAATTCGCAAATGAATAAGACTGGTTCAAATACTATCGACAGAAATTTTATTTCTGTTGTCAACTAGTATTAATTAGTTGTGTGGGAGCAGGGGGATATTTCCCTTGCACCATACATCTACATACACGTTGCGTGTGATGTGGCCTAGTTTTGCGTACAAAGAACTATCTAGTTGTCAGTTTTTTGAGTGAACGAGTGTGGTGGGGAGGAGAGAGATTAGTGTTAGATGCAGAGCAGTGCGGGCAGTTGTGTGTCGGACGTTGTATGTCGGACGGTGGGTCGCCGACAGGAATTATGCGTGCTGCCATCTGTCGGCAGGTGAGGTAATGAAGCAGCTTGAATGGTGACAGAAATGATGAAAATAGTTATCTAAAGAGTAATAGCGACGACAGTTGGCAGACACTTATTTCAGCGTTGACAGTTAGTTTGGGGTGTGTGCTTGCATGACACTGGAAGTCTGTTGACGGTAGAGAAGTAGACAAGACGGCAAGAATTTTCGGCGTTCTCGCGGAGAAGTAATAGAGAAGCAGCCATAAGTATTGAAGTGAGGGCGTTGATCGGCACTCTGGTTTCCCTTCAAACCGAATAAATCTTTCGCCTTTTACTAAAGATTTCCGTGGAGGGGAACATTAAATGAGTCTAGAAGGTATTTTTTGTAGTGCTCGGCTATTGCTGAGCCACAATCACAAGTAAAACGTAATGTGAGTAGCAAGAGGTAGATTGTGTTGTGAGAATGAAGGGCGTGAATTAGCGGATCACGTTTGACCTGAAATGGCGTGCAGTGTGTTAGACGATTGTGTAGAGAGAGAGAGAGGGGGGGGTAGAGGGGGGCAGAGCTATTTATTGTCCTGCAAACTCTTGGTGAACCCTTTCCGTACCTCAGTTGTAGATGATTTGAGAATGTTTACTTGCACTGCAGTTGCACAACAGCATATAAGCTGATATTTGGAAGTGAATGATGAATGATTGTCTTTGTAATAAATACTGGTATGTGATAAGTAGATTTTGTTTTGAAAGCCAAAATAATTTTTACCGCAGAAGTTTGTGATTTGTAGGTATGATGTGAGTGAGATTTGGGCTGAAGATGGTGGTTAGTTGGGCAGGATGAGTATTTCAATTGTTTTCAATAGAGTGGATATTAGTGGCACTGGCTTGTTGCCATAATGTGGCATTGGTTCTTTGTTCATAACAGTGTACTCAGTTTTGTAGAAGATTTAGGTGAGAAAGAGACAGTTGTTGAATATGACATAGATAGCTAGAAATGAATTGAGTAGCAATTTCCTGCTAGGTGTAGTTTGGGTATGATGTGTCTCAGTGAGAGATAAATCTTGAAATTGAAGGGTTGTTCCTTGCTACAGTCTTGGAAACTATGTATCTGCTGTTGACTCCAATGTTTTCAAGATTACTTGTGTACAAAATTGGCCAGACTTTGCAGTTTCTTCTTCAATAAATCAGTGGAAGGTGGTGCAGATAATGGTAAAAATGTTCAGTGCCTCCTGTGAGTTGTTGATGCTGCTTGTCTTTTAAGTAAAATTGATAGGGGCTCTTGATTGACCCAGCCATACACAGAGCTGGTGCATACTTGGCTTGAGAAGACTTTGGTCAGTAAATGATGAAATACCGACACAGTGGTCACAACAAAGCTCCTTTCCCTGCATTTTAGTTTCCCTCGGGTATAGAGTGACATGTTATTGGCAGAGGATGTGCAGATAATCACTTTGATCAGGCTGTTCGTTTTTTTAATGCTCTTTTACCAGAATCCATTCATAGTGATTAGTGTGTTCTCTGTTGGAACACGATGAGAACATTGTGTGAAGTGCACAGAAGTAGCTATTTGAGTATGTATGAAAATGTGAGGTAACCACTGTTACTCCTAAATTTCTGTGGAATTAAGTTTTCTGTGTGTGTGTGTGTGTGTGTGTGTTTGAAAATCCCAGAGGTTCAAGTTGGTAGTTTATATGTTGCAAGCGAAAAAAGCTTTTTAGTAAACTGAGGCACTAGCATTAGTTCCCTGTTCACTGTGACAAGGAAGCTAGTATAAAAAGTAGTTTGTGGTTTTGTTTGCAAAGAAGTGCTCATGGGATGAAAGCACTGCTTGAGATTATTCTGAGATGATGGGGGGGATTGCTAAACATCTAGCATTTTAGTAAGGAGCTTGTCGGAGTATTTGTATAGTTGTAAGATTATTTGTTATTTTATGAGAAATTTCTTTATTCATAGCACATGGGCCATCATAGTTGAAGCATAAAGATTGGCATGGTATGCGTAGGTCTGTAAAATGTCCTGACAGTGATGTTCATAGGGACTTGTTGTATACTTTGATTCTTCATCTGTTTAACAGTAGACATAAGAAATGTATTAGTGGAGCAAGTAGCTGTGAAATTAGTAGTGTATGATTGATAGTATGGACGTGGCGCTTGAAGGAAGTGTTTGTTTAGCTGTGGGTGTTTTCATAATTGCCATGTGAGGAGAAGCAATACTCGTGATAGGCGACGAGAGGTACAGAGAGAAACACATTTATTGCGAGTATTGTATATCAGCAGCTCTTGGGCGGGTATCAAGTAAGACGCAAAGTGAAACGAAAGAGGAAGTATGCATGAAAGTGGCCAAATATCGACAAGAGTTCGCACTGTTAGGGTGAGGTGAATAAGCTAGTGCGGTGCGAAAATTTTCGAAGAGAGAGGCGGTTTTAAAGAAAGCACAAGAGTCCTATGAATGCCCTCTTGTGTGTTTCTCTTTCAGTGGCTATTTGGCATGTCTGCTTGCGCCATAGAAAGCTACTGTATGTGCCCCAGGCCCCCATCTAGCGGCCGGAGGTGCAAGCGGTGTTTACATACAGTCTCGCCTGAGGCAATGGTCTCTCATTTCGGAACGCAAGAAGCACTGGTAGCGCACAAAAATAGCCGAGTGAGATCATTGCGGCCAAGTAAGGGTAGAAGTAGGTTCTTTGCAGAATGTCTGAGCTTAAGAAATTCTTCGATAAGTAAATCGCGAAATGTGAAGAATGTGTCGTATTCTCGTAGGGCGTGTTGACGGTCTCGTGGCATAAGTAGCGAGCGGTGATAGCTTGCAAGCAAGATCATACTTCACAGGATCATTTCTGTAGTATGTCTTCAACTCTCTCTAGTTCAACGCTGGAGTAGACGTAACCACGATGATGAGTGGTAGCACTCTCCCTGAGCGTGAGGCTTGCGATCAAGATTCATCGCATCTTGGTTGTAATCGATGATCGTTCACCACATTCTGAGGGATGTGGGAAGGGAATAGCGCTTTCCGAGTGGTGGTTTTATTATATAGATTAGAAGCATAAGTCATACTGTTGGTATCGGGACCCGCGTCGTTGCAGAAATGTCGCTACAGGTTGTGGAAAGACTTCGATTGCGACATGTCATGAAAGCCTCGTGGAAGTTTCTCGAGTGGCACGGGGACGAGCCATTTGATTTGGCCTGCTCCAAGTGCTAGGCTTGGATGACAACGACGTACTTTTGAGTTACAAGAATGAGTGAGCAACACAAGAAGAGTGCAATTGATGACCATAAAAAGCTGACACACAACACAGTCTCGATAATCACCACTAATGCATGATGTACGAAACATTTAGGAGGAGCACGTTTGGCTAGCAAACATGAATTGAGTGATTTGCAAGGCAGTGTTATCTGCAAGAAGGAATGCATGAAATTCGCAAATGAATAAGACTGGTTCAAATACTATCGACAGAAATTTTATTTCTGTTGTCAACTAGTATTAATTAGTTGTGTGGGAGCAGGGGGATATTTCCCTTGCACCATACATCTACATACACGTTGCGTGTGATGTGGCCTAGTTTTGCGTACAAAGAACTATCTAGTTGTCAGTTTTTTGAGTGAACGAGTGTGGTGGGGAGGAGAGAGATTAGTGTTAGATGCAGAGCAGTGCGGGCAGTTGTGTGTCGGACGTTGTATGTCGGACGGTGGGTCGCCGACAGGAATTATGCGTGCTGCCATCTGTCGGCAGGTGAGGTAATGAAGCAGCTTGAATGGTGACAGAAATGATGAAAATAGTTATCTAAAGAGTAATAGCGACGACAGTTGGCAGACACTTATTTCAGCGTTGACAGTTAGTTTGGGGTGTGTGCTTGCATGACACTGGAAGTCTGTTGACGGTAGAGAAGTAGACAAGACGGCAAGAATTTTCGGCGTTCTCGCGGAGAAGTAATAGAGAAGCAGCCATAAGTATTGAAGTGAGGGCGTTGATCGGCACTCTGGTTTCCCTTCAAACCGAATAAATCTTTCGCCTTTTACTAAAGATTTCCGTGGAGGGGAACATTAAATGAGTCTAGAAGGTATTTTTTGTAGTGCTCGGCTATTGCTGAGCCACAATCACAAGTAAAACGTAATGTGAGTAGCAAGAGGTAGATTGTGTTGTGAGAATGAAGGGCGTGAATTAGCGGATCACGTTTGGCCTGAAATGGCGTGCAGTGTGTTAGACGATTGTGTAGAGAGAGAGAGAGGGGGGGGGGGTAGAGGGGGGCAGAGCTATTTATTGTCCTGCAAACTCTTGGTGAACCCTTTCCGTACCTCAGTTGTAGATGATTTGAGAATGTTTACTTGCACTGCAGTTGCACAACAGCATATAAGCTGATATTTGGAAGTGAATGATGAATGATTGTCTTTGTAATAAATACTGGTATGTGATAAGTAGATTTTGTTTTGAAAGCCAAAATAATTTTTACCGCAGAAGTTTGTGATTTGTAGGTATGATGTGAGTGAGATTTGGGCTGAAGATGGTGGTTAGTTGGGCAGGATGAGTATTTCAATTGTTTTCAATAGAGTGGATATTAGTGGCACTGGCTTGTTGCCATAATGTGGCATTGGTTCTTTGTTCATAACAGTGTACTCAGTTTTGTAGAAGATTTAGGTGAGAAAGAGACAGTTGTTGAATATGACATAGATAGCTAGAAATGAATTGAGTAGCAATTTCCTGCTAGGTGTAGTTTGGGTATGATGTGTCTCAGTGAGAGATAAATCTTGAAATTGAAGGGTTGTTCCTTGCTACAGTCTTGGAAACTATGTATCTGCTGTTGACTCCAATGTTTTCAAGATTACTTGTGTACAAAATTGGCCAGACTTTGCAGTTTCTTCTTCAATAAATCAGTGGAAGGTGGTGCAGATAATGGTAAAAATGTTCAGTGCCTCCTGTGAGTTGTTGATGCTGCTTGTCTTTTAAGTAAAATTGATAGGGGCTCTTGATTGACCCAGCCATACACAGAGCTGGTGCATACTTGGCTTGAGAAGACTTTGGTCAGTAAATGATGAAATACCGACACAGTGGTCACAACAAAGCTCCTTTCCCTGCATTTTAGTTTCCCTCGGGTATAGAGTGACATGTTATTGGCAGAGGATGTGCAGATAATCACTTTGATCAGGCTGTTCGTTTTTTTTAATGCTCTTTTACCAGAATCCATTCATAGTGATTAGTGTGTTCTCTGTTGGAACACGATGAGAACATTGTGTGAAGTGCACAGAAGTAGCTATTTGAGTATGTATGAAAATGTGAGGTAACCACTGTTACTCCTAAATTTCTGTGGAATTAAGTTTTCTGTGTGTGTGTGTGTGTGTGTGTGTGTTTGAAAATCCCAGAGGTTCAAGTTGGTAGTTTATATGTTGCAAGCGAAAAAAGCTTTTTAGTAAACTGAGGCACTAGCATTAGTTCCCTGTTCACTGTGACAAGGAAGCTAGTATAAAAAGTAGTTTGTGGTTTTGTTTGCAAAGAAGTGCTCATGGGATGAAAGCACTGCTTGAGATTATTCTGAGATGATGGGGGGGATTGCTAAACATCTAGCATTTTAGTAAGGAGCTTGTCGGAGTATTTGTATAGTTGTAAGATTATTTGTTATTTTATGAGAAATTTCTTTATTCATAGCACATGGGCCATCATAGTTGAAGCATAAAGATTGGCATGGTATGCGTAGGTCTGTAAAATGTCCTGACAGTGATGTTCATAGGGACTTGTTGTATACTTTGATTCTTCATCTGTTTAACAGTAGACATAAGAAATGTATTAGTGGAGCAAGTAGCTGTGAAATTAGTAGTGTATGATTGATAGTATGGACGTGGCGCTTGAAGGAAGTGTTTGTTTAGCTGTGGGTGTTTTCATAATTGCCATGTGAGGAGAAGCAATACTCGTGATAGGCGACGAGAGGTACAGAGAGAAACACATTTATTGCGAGTATTGTATATCAGCAGCTCTTGGGCGGGTATCAAGTAAGACGCAAAGTGAAACGAAAGAGGAAGTATGCATGAAAGTGGCCAAATATCGACAAGAGTTCGCACTGTTAGGGTGAGGTGAATAAGCTAGTGCGGTGCGAAAATTTTCGAAGAGAGAGGCGGTTTTAAAGAAAGCACAAGAGTCCTATGAATGCCCTCTTGTGTGTTTCTCTTTCAGTGGCTATTTGGCATGTCTGCTTGCGCCATAGAAAGCTACTGTATGTGCCCCAGGCCCCCATCTAGCGGCCGGAGGTGCAAGCGGTGTTTACATACAGTCTCGCCTGAGGCAATGGTCTCTCATTTCGGAACGCAAGAAGCACTGGTAGCGCACAAAAATAGCCGAGTGAGATCATTGCGGCCAAGTAAGGGTAGAAGTAGGTTCTTTGCAGAATGTCTGAGCTTAAGAAATTCTTCGATAAGTAAATCGCGAAATGTGAAGAATGTGTCGTATTCTCGTAGGGCGTGTTGACGGTCTCGTGGCATAAGTAGCGAGCGGTGATAGCTTGCAAGCAAGATCATACTTCACAGGATCATTTCTGTAGTATGTCTTCAACTCTCTCTAGTTCAACGCTGGAGTAGACGTAACCACGATGATGAGTGGTAGCACTCTCCCTGAGCGTGAGGCTTGCGATCAAGATTCATCGCATCTTGGTTGTAATCGATGATCGTTCACCACATTCTGAGGGATGTGGGAAGGGAATAGCGCTTTCCGAGTGGTGGTTTTATTATATAGATTAGAAGCATAAGTCATACTGTTGGTATCGGGACCCGCGTCGTTGCAGAAATGTCGCTACAGGTTGTGGAAAGACTTCGATTGCGACATGTCACGAAAGCCTCGTGGAAGTTTCTCGAGTGGCACGGGGACGAGCCATTTGATTTGGCCTGCTCCAAGTGCTAGGCTTGGATGACAACGACGTACTTTTGAGTTACAAGAATGAGTGAGCAACACAAGAAGAGTGCAATTGATGACCATAAAAAGCTGACACACAACACAGTCTCGATAATCACCACTAATGCATGATGTACGAAACATTTAGGAGGAGCACGTTTGGCTAGCAAACATGAATTGAGTGATTTGCAAGGCAGTGTTATCTGCAAGAAGGAATGCATGAAATTCGCAAATGAATAAGACTGGTTAAAATACTATCGACAGAAATTTTATTTCTGTTGTCAACTAGTATTAATTAGTTGTGTGGGAGCAGGGGGATATTTCCCTTGCACCATACATCTACATACACGTTGCGTGTGATGTGGCCTAGTTTTGCGTACAAAGAACTATCTAGTTGTCAGTTTTTTGAGTGAACGAGTGTGGTGGGGAGGAGAGAGATTAGTGTTAGATGCAGAGCAGTGCGGGCAGTTGTGTGTCGGACGTTGTATGTCGGACGGTGGGTCGCCGACAGGAATTATGCGTGCTGCCATCTGTCGGCAGGTGAGGTAATGAAGCAGCTTGAATGGTGACAGAAATGATGAAAATAGTTATCTAAAGAGTAATAGCGACGACAGTTGGCAGACACTTATTTCAGCGTTGACAGTTAGTTTGGGGTGTGTGCTTGCATGACACTGGAAGTCTGTTGACGGTAGAGAAGTAGACAAGACGGCAAGAATTTTCGGCGTTCTCGCGGAGAAGTAATAGAGAAGCAGCCATAAGTATTGAAGTGAGGGCGTTGATCGGCACTCTGGTTTCCCTTCAAACCGAATAAATCTTTCGCCTTTTACTAAAGATTTCCGTGGAGGGGAACATTAAATGAGTCTAGAAGGTATTTTTTGTAGTGCTCGGCTATTGCTGAGCCACAATCACAAGTAAAACGTAATGTGAGTAGCAAGAGGTAGATTGTGTTGTGAGAATGAAGGGCGTGAATTAGCGGATCACGTTTGGCCTGAAATGGCGTGCAGTGTGTTAGACGATTGTGTAGAGAGAGAGAGAGGGGGGGGGGGTAGAGGGGGGCAGAGCTATTTATTGTCCTGCAAACTCTTGGTGAACCCTTTCCGTACCTCAGTTGTAGATGATTTGAGAATGTTTACTTGCACTGCAGTTGCACAACAGCATATAAGCTGATATTTGGAAGTGAATGATGAATGATTGTCTTTGTAATAAATACTGGTATGTGATAAGTAGATTTTGTTTTGAAAGCCAAAATAATTTTTACCGCAGAAGTTTGTGATTTGTAGGTATGATGTGAGTGAGATTTGGGCTGAAGATGGTGGTTAGTTGGGCAGGATGAGTATTTCAATTGTTTTCAATAGAGTGGATATTAGTGGCACTGGCTTGTTGCCATAATGTGGCATTGGTTCTTTGTTCATAACAGTGTACTCAGTTTTGTAGAAGATTTAGGTGAGAAAGAGACAGTTGTTGAATATGACATAGATAGCTAGAAATGAATTGAGTAGCAATTTCCTGCTAGGTGTAGTTTGGGTATGATGTGTCTCAGTGAGAGATAAATCTTGAAATTGAAGGGTTGTTCCTTGCTACAGTCTTGGAAACTATGTATCTGCTGTTGACTCCAATGTTTTCAAGATTACTTGTGTACAAAATTGGCCAGACTTTGCAGTTTCTTCTTCAATAAATCAGTGGAAGGTGGTGCAGATAATGGTAAAAATGTTCAGTGCCTCCTGTGAGTTGTTGATGCTGCTTGTCTTTTAAGTAAAATTGATAGGGGCTCTTGATTGACCCAGCCATACACAGAGCTGGTGCATACTTGGCTTGAGAAGACTTTGGTCAGTAAATGATGAAATACCGACACAGTGGTCACAACAAAGCTCCTTTCCCTGCATTTTAGTTTCCCTCGGGTATAGAGTGACATGTTATTGGCAGAGGATGTGCAGATAATCACTTTGATCAGGCTGTTCGTTTTTTTTAATGCTCTTTTACCAGAATCCATTCATAGTGATTAGTGTGTTCTCTGTTGGAACACGATGAGAACATTGTGTGAAGTGCACAGAAGTAGCTATTTGAGTATGTATGAAAATGTGAGGTAACCACTGTTACTCCTAAATTTCTGTGGAATTAAGTTTTCTGTGTGTGTGTGTGTGTGTGTTTGAAAATCCCAGAGGTTCAAGTTGGTAGTTTATATGTTGCAAGCGAAAAAAGCTTTTTAGTAAACTGAGGCACTAGCATTAGTTCCCTGTTCACTGTGACAAGGAAGCTAGTATAAAAAGTAGTTTGTGGTTTTGTTTGCAAAGAAGTGCTCATGGGATGAAAGCACTGCTTGAGATTATTCTGAGATGATGGGGGGGATTGCTAAACATCTAGCATTTTAGTAAGGAGCTTGTCGGAGTATTTGTATAGTTGTAAGATTATTTGTTATTTTATGAGAAATTTCTTTATTCATAGCACATGGGCCATCATAGTTGAAGCATAAAGATTGGCATGGTATGCGTAGGTCTGTAAAATGTCCTGACAGTGATGTTCATAGGGACTTGTTGTATACTTTGATTCTTCATCTGTTTAACAGTAGACATAAGAAATGTATTAGTGGAGCAAGTAGCTGTGAAATTAGTAGTGTATGATTGATAGTATGGACGTGGCGCTTGAAGGAAGTGTTTGTTTAGCTGTGGGTGTTTTCATAATTGCCATGTGAGGAGAAGCAATACTCGTGATAGGCGACGAGAGGTACAGAGAGAAACACATTTATTGCGAGTATTGTATATCAGCAGCTCTTGGGCGGGTATCAAGTAAGACGCAAAGTGAAACGAAAGAGGAAGTATGCATGAAAGTGGCCAAATATCGACAAGAGTTCGCACTGTTAGGGTGAGGTGAATAAGCTAGTGCGGTGCGAAAATTTTCGAAGAGAGAGGCGGTTTTAAAGAAAGCACAAGAGTCCTATGAATGCCCTCTTGTGTGTTTCTCTTTCAGTGGCTATTTGGCATGTCTGCTTGCGCCATAGAAAGCTACTGTATGTGCCCCAGGCCCCCATCTAGCGGCCGGAGGTGCAAGCGGTGTTTACATACAGTCTCGCCTGAGGCAATGGTCTCTCATTTCGGAACGCAAGAAGCACTGGTAGCGCACAAAAATAGCCGAGTGAGATCATTGCGGCCAAGTAAGGGTAGAAGTAGGTTCTTTGCAGAATGTCTGAGCTTAAGAAATTCTTCGATAAGTAAATCGCGAAATGTGAAGAATGTGTCGTATTCTCGTAGGGCGTGTTGACGGTCTCGTGGCATAAGTAGCGAGCGGTGATAGCTTGCAAGCAAGATCATACTTCACAGGATCATTTCTGTAGTATGTCTTCAACTCTCTCTAGTTCAACGCTGGAGTAGACGTAACCACGATGATGAGTGGTAGCACTCTCCCTGAGCGTGAGGCTTGCGATCAAGATTCATCGCATCTTGGTTGTAATCGATGATCGTTCACCACATTCTGAGGGATGTGGGAAGGGAATAGCGCTTTCCGAGTGGTGGTTTTATTATATAGATTAGAAGCATAAGTCATACTGTTGGTATCGGGACCCGCGTCGTTGCAGAAATGTCGCTACAGGTTGTGGAAAGACTTCGATTGCGACATGTCACGAAAGCCTCGTGGAAGTTTCTCGAGTGGCACGGGGACGAGCCATTTGATTTGGCCTGCTCCAAGTGCTAGGCTTGGATGACAACGACGTACTTTTGAGTTACAAGAATGAGTGAGCAACACAAGAAGAGTGCAATTGATGACCATAAAAAGCTGACACACAACACAGTCTCGATAATCACCACTAATGCATGATGTACGAAACATTTAGGAGGAGCACGTTTGGCTAGCAAACATGAATTGAGTGATTTGCAAGGCAGTGTTATCTGCAAGAAGGAATGCATGAAATTCGCAAATGAATAAGACTGGTTAAAATACTATCGACAGAAATTTTATTTCTGTTGTCAACTAGTATTAATTAGTTGTGTGGGAGCAGGGGGATATTTCCCTTGCACCATACATCTACATACACGTTGCGTGTGATGTGGCCTAGTTTTGCGTACAAAGAACTATCTAGTTGTCAGTTTTTTGAGTGAACGAGTGTGGTGGGGAGGAGAGAGATTAGTGTTAGATGCAGAGCAGTGCGGGCAGTTGTGTGTCGGACGTTGTATGTCGGACGGTGGGTCGCCGACAGGAATTATGCGTGCTGCCATCTGTCGGCAGGTGAGGTAATGAAGCAGCTTGAATGGTGACAGAAATGATGAAAATAGTTATCTAAAGAGTAATAGCGACGACAGTTGGCAGACACTTATTTCAGCGTTGACAGTTAGTTTGGGGTGTGTGCTTGCATGACACTGGAAGTCTGTTGACGGTAGAGAAGTAGACAAGACGGCAAGAATTTTCGGCGTTCTCGCGGAGAAGTAATAGAGAAGCAGCCATAAGTATTGAAGTGAGGGCGTTGATCGGCACTCTGGTTTCCCTTCAAACCGAATAAATCTTTCGCCTTTTACTAAAGATTTCCGTGGAGGGGAACATTAAATGAGTCTAGAAGGTATTTTTTGTAGTGCTCGGCTATTGCTGAGCCACAATCACAAGTAAAACGTAATGTGAGTAGCAAGAGGTAGATTGTGTTGTGAGAATGAAGGGCGTGAATTAGCGGATCACGTTTGGCCTGAAATGGCGTGCAGTGTGTTAGACGATTGTGTAGAGAGAGAGAGAGGGGGGGGGGTAGAGGGGGGCAGAGCTATTTATTGTCCTGCAAACTCTTGGTGAACCCTTTCCGTACCTCAGTTGTAGATGATTTGAGAATGTTTACTTGCACTGCAGTTGCACAACAGCATATAAGCTGATATTTGGAAGTGAATGATGAATGATTGTCTTTGTAATAAATACTGGTATGTGATAAGTAGATTTTGTTTTGAAAGCCAAAATAATTTTTACCGCAGAAGTTTGTGATTTGTAGGTATGATGTGAGTGAGATTTGGGCTGAAGATGGTGGTTAGTTGGGCAGGATGAGTATTTCAATTGTTTTCAATAGAGTGGATATTAGTGGCACTGGCTTGTTGCCATAATGTGGCATTGGTTCTTTGTTCATAACAGTGTACTCAGTTTTGTAGAAGATTTAGGTGAGAAAGAGACAGTTGTTGAATATGACATAGATAGCTAGAAATGAATTGAGTAGCAATTTCCTGCTAGGTGTAGTTTGGGTATGATGTGTCTCAGTGAGAGATAAATCTTGAAATTGAAGGGTTGTTCCTTGCTACAGTCTTGGAAACTATGTATCTGCTGTTGACTCCAATGTTTTCAAGATTACTTGTGTACAAAATTGGCCAGACTTTGCAGTTTCTTCTTCAATAAATCAGTGGAAGGTGGTGCAGATAATGGTAAAAATGTTCAGTGCCTCCTGTGAGTTGTTGATGCTGCTTGTCTTTTAAGTAAAATTGATAGGGGCTCTTGATTGACCCAGCCATACACAGAGCTGGTGCATACTTGGCTTGAGAAGACTTTGGTCAGTAAATGATGAAATACCGACACAGTGGTCACAACAAAGCTCCTTTCCCTGCATTTTAGTTTCCCTCGGGTATAGAGTGACATGTTATTGGCAGAGGATGTGCAGATAATCACTTTGATCAGGCTGTTCGTTTTTTTAATGCTCTTTTACCAGAATCCATTCATAGTGATTAGTGTGTTCTCTGTTGGAACACGATGAGAACATTGTGTGAAGTGCACAGAAGTAGCTATTTGAGTATGTATGAAAATGTGAGGTAACCACTGTTACTCCTAAATTTCTGTGGAATTAAGTTTTCTGTGTGTGTGTGTGTGTGTGTGTGTGTGTTTGAAAATCCCAGAGGTTCAAGTTGGTAGTTTATATGTTGCAAGCGAAAAAAGCTTTTTAGTAAACTGAGGCACTAGCATTAGTTCCCTGTTCACTGTGACAAGGAAGCTAGTATAAAAAGTAGTTTGTGGTTTTGTTTGCAAAGAAGTGCTCATGGGATGAAAGCACTGCTTGAGATTATTCTGAGATGATGGGGGGGATTGCTAAACATCTAGCATTTTAGTAAGGAGCTTGTCGGAGTATTTGTATAGTTGTAAGATTATTTGTTATTTTATGAGAAATTTCTTTATTCATAGCACATGGGCCATCATAGTTGAAGCATAAAGATTGGCATGGTATGCGTAGGTCTGTAAAATGTCCTGACAGTGATGTTCATAGGGACTTGTTGTATACTTTGATTCTTCATCTGTTTAACAGTAGACATAAGAAATGTATTAGTGGAGCAAGTAGCTGTGAAATTAGTAGTGTATGATTGATAGTATGGACGTGGCGCTTGAAGGAAGTGTTTGTTTAGCTGTGGGTGTTTTCATAATTGCCATGTGAGGAGAAGCAATACTCGTGATAGGCGACGAGAGGTACAGAGAGAAACACATTTATTGCGAGTATTGTATATCAGCAGCTCTTGGGCGGGTATCAAGTAAGACGCAAAGTGAAACGAAAGAGGAAGTATGCATGAAAGTGGCCAAATATCGACAAGAGTTCGCACTGTTAGGGTGAGGTGAATAAGCTAGTGCGGTGCGAAAATTTTCGAAGAGAGAGGCGGTTTTAAAGAAAGCACAAGAGTCCTATGAATGCCCTCTTGTGTGTTTCTCTTTCAGTGGCTATTTGGCATGTCTGCTTGCGCCATAGAAAGCTACTGTATGTGCCCCAGGCCCCCATCTAGCGGCCGGAGGTGCAAGCGGTGTTTACATACAGTCTCGCCTGAGGCAATGGTCTCTCATTTCGGAACGCAAGAAGCACTGGTAGCGCACAAAAATAGCCGAGTGAGATCATTGCGGCCAAGTAAGGGTAGAAGTAGGTTCTTTGCAGAATGTCTGAGCTTAAGAAATTCTTCGATAAGTAAATCGCGAAATGTGAAGAATGTGTCGTATTCTCGTAGGGCGTGTTGACGGTCTCGTGGCATAAGTAGCGAGCGGTGATAGCTTGCAAGCAAGATCATACTTCACAGGATCATTTCTGTAGTATGTCTTCAACTCTCTCTAGTTCAACGCTGGAGTAGACGTAACCACGATGATGAGTGGTAGCACTCTCCCTGAGCGTGAGGCTTGCGATCAAGATTCATCGCATCTTGGTTGTAATCGATGATCGTTCACCACATTCTGAGGGATGTGGGAAGGGAATAGCGCTTTCCGAGTGGTGGTTTTATTATATAGATTAGAAGCATAAGTCATACTGTTGGTATCGGGACCCGCGTCGTTGCAGAAATGTCGCTACAGGTTGTGGAAAGACTTCGATTGCGACATGTCATGAAAGCCTCGTGGAAGTTTCTCGAGTGGCACGGGGACGAGCCATTTGATTTGGCCTGCTCCAAGTGCTAGGCTTGGATGACAACGACGTACTTTTGAGTTACAAGAATGAGTGAGCAACACAAGAAGAGTGCAATTGATGACCATAAAAAGCTGACACACAACACAGTCTCGATAATCACCACTAATGCATGATGTACGAAACATTTAGGAGGAGCACGTTTGGCTAGCAAACATGAATTGAGTGATTTGCAAGGCAGTGTTATCTGCAAGAAGGAATGCATGAAATTCGCAAATGAATAAGACTGGTTCAAATACTATCGACAGAAATTTTATTTCTGTTGTCAACTAGTATTAATTAGTTGTGTGGGAGCAGGGGGATATTTCCCTTGCACCATACATCTACATACACGTTGCGTGTGATGTGGCCTAGTTTTGCGTACAAAGAACTATCTAGTTGTCAGTTTTTTGAGTGAACGAGTGTGGTGGGGAGGAGAGAGATTAGTGTTAGATGCAGAGCAGTGCGGGCAGTTGTGTGTCGGACGTTGTATGTCGGACGGTGGGTCGCCGACAGGAATTATGCGTGCTGCCATCTGTCGGCAGGTGAGGTAATGAAGCAGCTTGAATGGTGACAGAAATGATGAAAATAGTTATCTAAAGAGTAATAGCGACGACAGTTGGCAGACACTTATTTCAGCGTTGACAGTTAGTTTGGGGTGTGTGCTTGCATGACACTGGAAGTCTGTTGACGGTAGAGAAGTAGACAAGACGGCAAGAATTTTCGGCGTTCTCGCGGAGAAGTAATAGAGAAGCAGCCATAAGTATTGAAGTGAGGGCGTTGATCGGCACTCTGGTTTCCCTTCAAACCGAATAAATCTTTCGCCTTTTACTAAAGATTTCCGTGGAGGGGAACATTAAATGAGTCTAGAAGGTATTTTTTGTAGTGCTCGGCTATTGCTGAGCCACAATCACAAGTAAAACGTAATGTGAGTAGCAAGAGGTAGATTGTGTTGTGAGAATGAAGGGCGTGAATTAGCGGATCACGTTTGGCCTGAAATGGCGTGCAGTGTGTTAGACGATTGTGTAGAGAGAGAGAGAGGGGGACAGAGCTATTTATTGTCCTGCAAACTCTTGGTGAACCCTTTCCGTACCTCAGTTGTAGATGATTTGAGAATGTTTACTTGCACTGCAGTTGCTCAACAGCATATAAGCTGATATTTGGAAGTGAATGATGAATGATTGTCTTTGTAATAAATACTGGTATGTGATAAGTAGATTTTGTTTTGAAAGCCAAAATAATTTTTACCGCAGAAGTTTGTGATTTGTAGGTATGATGTGAGTGAGATTTGGGCTGAAGATGGTGGTTAGTTGGGCAGGATGAGTATTTCAATTGTTTTCAATAGAGTGGATATTAGTGGCACTGGCTTGTTGCCATAATGTGGCATTGGTTCTTTGTTCATAACAGTGTACTCAGTTTTGTAGAAGATTTAGGTGAGAAAGAGACAGTTGTTGAATATGACATAGATAGCTA
Organism: Schistocerca nitens; assembly: GCF_023898315.1. Lineage (NCBI taxonomy): Eukaryota > Metazoa > Arthropoda > Insecta > Orthoptera > Acrididae > Schistocerca > Schistocerca nitens. The sequence goes on from NC_064617.1 coordinate 616,371,277, forward strand.
AAAATGAATTGAGTAGCAATTTCCTGCTAGGTGTAGTTTGGGTATGATGTGTCTCAGTGAGAGATAAATCTTGAAATTGAAGGGTTGTTCCTTGCTACAGTCTTGGAAACTATGTATCTGCTGTTGACTCCAATGTTTTCAAGATTACTTGTGTACAAAATTGGCCAGACTTTGCAGTTTCTTCTTCAATAAATCAGTGGAAGGTGGTGCAGATAATGGTAAAAATGTTCAGTGCCTCCTGTGAGTTGTTGATGCTGCTTGTCTTTTAAGTAAAATTGATAGGGGCTCTTGATTGACCCAGCCATACACAGAGCTGGTGCATACTTGGCTTGAGAAGACTTTGGTCAGTAAATGATGAAATACCGACACAGTGGTCACAACAAAGCTCCTTTCCCTGCATTTTAGTTTCCCTCGGGTATAGAGTGACATGTTATTGGCAGAGGATGTGCAGATAATCACTTTGATCAGGCTGTTCGTTTTTTTAATGCTCTTTTACCAGAATCCATTCATAGTGATTAGTGTGTTCTCTGTTGGAACACGATGAGAACATTGTGTGAAGTGCACAGAAGTAGCTATTTGAGTATGTATGAAAATGTGAGGTAACCACTGTTACTCCTAAATTTCTGTGGAATTAAGTTTTCTGTGTGTGTGTGTGTGTGTGTGTGTGTGTTTGAAAATCCCAGAGGTTCAAGTTGGTAGTTTATATGTTGCAAGCGAAAAAAGCTTTTTAGTAAACTGAGGCACTAGCATTAGTTCCCTGTTCACTGTGACAAGGAAGCTAGTATAAAAAGTAGTTTGTGGTTTTGTTTGCAAAGAAGTGCTCATGGGATGAAAGCACTGCTTGAGATTATTCTGAGATGATGGGGGGGATTGCTAAACATCTAGCATTTTAGTAAGGAGCTTGTCGGAGTATTTGTATAGTTGTAAGATTATTTGTTATTTTATGAGAAATTTCTTTATTCATAGCACATGGGCCATCATAGTTGAAGCATAAAGATTGGCATGGTATGCGTAGGTCTGTAAAATGTCCTGACAGTGATGTTCATAGGGACTTGTTGTATACTTTGATTCTTCATCTGTTTAACAGTAGACATAAGAAATGTATTAGTGGAGCAAGTAGCTGTGAAATTAGTAGTGTATGATTGATAGTATGGACGTGGCGCTTGAAGGAAGTGTTTGTTTAGCTGTGGGTGTTTTCATAATTGCCATGTGAGGAGAAGCAATACTCGTGATAGGCGACGAGAGGTACAGAGAGAAACACATTTATTGCGAGTATTGTATATCAGCAGCTCTTGGGCGGGTATCAAGTAAGACGCAAAGTGAAACGAAAGAGGAAGTATGCATGAAAGTGGCCAAATATCGACAAGAGTTCGCACTGTTAGGGTGAGGTGAATAAGCTAGTGCGGTGCGAAAATTTTCGAAGAGAGAGGCGGTTTTAAAGAAAGCACAAGAGTCCTATGAATGCCCTCTTGTGTGTTTCTCTTTCAGTGGCTATTTGGCATGTCTGCTTGCGCCATAGAAAGCTACTGTATGTGCCCCAGGCCCCCATCTAGCGGCCGGAGGTGCAAGCGGTGTTTACATACAGTCTCGCCTGAGGCAATGGTCTCTCATTTCGGAACGCAAGAAGCACTGGTAGCGCACAAAAATAGCCGAGTGAGATCATTGCGGCCAAGTAAGGGTAGAAGTAGGTTCTTTGCAGAATGTCTGAGCTTAAGAAATTCTTCGATAAGTAAATCGCGAAATGTGAAGAATGTGTCGTATTCTCGTAGGGCGTGTTGACGGTCTCGTGGCATAAGTAGCGAGCGGTGATAGCTTGCAAGCAAGATCATACTTCACAGGATCATTTCTGTAGTATGTCTTCAACTCTCTCTAGTTCAACGCTGGAGTAGACGTAACCACGATGATGAGTGGTAGCACTCTCCCTGAGCGTGAGGCTTGCGATCAAGATTCATCGCATCTTGGTTGTAATCGATGATCGTTCACCACATTCTGAGGGATGTGGGAAGGGAATAGCGCTTTCCGAGTGGTGGTTTTATTATATAGATTAGAAGCATAAGTCATACTGTTGGTATCGGGACCCGCGTCGTTGCAGAAATGTCGCTACAGGTTGTGGAAAGACTTCGATTGCGACATGTCATGAAAGCCTCGTGGAAGTTTCTCGAGTGGCACGGGGACGAGCCATTTGATTTGGCCTGCTCCAAGTGCTAGGCTTGGATGACAACGACGTACTTTTGAGTTACAAGAATGAGTGAGCAACACAAGAAGAGTGCAATTGATGACCATAAAAAGCTGACACACAACACAGTCTCGATAATCACCACTAATGCATGATGTACGAAACATTTAGGAGGAGCACGTTTGGCTAGCAAACATGAATTGAGTGATTTGCAAGGCAGTGTTATCTGCAAGAAGGAATGCATGAAATTCGCAAATGAATAAGACTGGTTCAAATACTATCGACAGAAATTTTATTTCTGTTGTCAACTAGTATTAATTAGTTGTGTGGGAGCAGGGGGATATTTCCCTTGCACCATACATCTACATACACGTTGCGTGTGATGTGGCCTAGTTTTGCGTACAAAGAACTATCTAGTTGTCAGTTTTTTGAGTGAACGAGTGTGGTGGGGAGGAGAGAGATTAGTGTTAGATGCAGAGCAGTGCGGGCAGTTGTGTGTCGGACGTTGTATGTCGGACGGTGGGTCGCCGACAGGAATTATGCGTGCTGCCATCTGTCGGCAGGTGAGGTAATGAAGCAGCTTGAATGGTGACAGAAATGATGAAAATAGTTATCTAAAGAGTAATAGCGACGACAGTTGGCAGACACTTATTTCAGCGTTGACAGTTAGTTTGGGGTGTGTGCTTGCATGACACTGGAAGTCTGTTGACGGTAGAGAAGTAGACAAGACGGCAAGAATTTTCGGCGTTCTCGCGGAGAAGTAATAGAGAAGCAGCCATAAGTATTGAAGTGAGGGCGTTGATCGGCACTCTGGTTTCCCTTCAAACCGAATAAATCTTTCGCCTTTTACTAAAGATTTCCGTGGAGGGGAACATTAAATGAGTCTAGAAGGTATTTTTTGTAGTGCTCGGCTATTGCTGAGCCACAATCACAAGTAAAACGTAATGTGAGTAGCAAGAGGTAGATTGTGTTGTGAGAATGAAGGGCGTGAATTAGCGGATCACGTTTGGCCTGAAATGGCGTGCAGTGTGTTAGACGATTGTGTAGAGAGAGAGAGAGGGGGGGGGGTAGAGGGGGGCAGAGCTATTTATTGTCCTGCAAACTCTTGGTGAACCCTTTCCGTACCTCAGTTGTAGATGATTTGAGAATGTTTACTTGCACTGCAGTTGCACAACAGCATATAAGCTGATATTTGGAAGTGAATGATGAATGATTGTCTTTGTAATAAATACTGGTATGTGATAAGTAGATTTTGTTTTGAAAGCCAAAATAATTTTTACCGCAGAAGTTTGTGATTTGTAGGTATGATGTGAGTGAGATTTGGGCTGAAGATGGTGGTTAGTTGGGCAGGATGAGTATTTCAATTGTTTTCAATAGAGTGGATATTAGTGGCACTGGCTTGTTGCCATAATGTGGCATTGGTTCTTTGTTCATAACAGTGTACTCAGTTTTGTAGAAGATTTAGGTGAGAAAGAGACAGTTGTTGAATATGACATAGATAGCTAGAAATGAATTGAGTAGCAATTTCCTGCTAGGTGTAGTTTGGGTATGATGTGTCTCAGTGAGAGATAAATCTTGAAATTGAAGGGTTGTTCCTTGCTACAGTCTTGGAAACTATGTATCTGCTGTTGACTCCAATGTTTTCAAGATTACTTGTGTACAAAATTGGCCAGACTTTGCAGTTTCTTCTTCAATAAATCAGTGGAAGGTGGTGCAGATAATGGTAAAAATGTTCAGTGCCTCCTGTGAGTTGTTGATGCTGCTTGTCTTTTAAGTAAAATTGATAGGGGCTCTTGATTGACCCAGCCATACACAGAGCTGGTGCATACTTGGCTTGAGAAGACTTTGGTCAGTAAATGATGAAATACCGACACAGTGGTCACAACAAAGCTCCTTTCCCTGCATTTTAGTTTCCCTCGGGTATAGAGTGACATGTTATTGGCAGAGGATGTGCAGATAATCACTTTGATCAGGCTGTTCGTTTTTTTAATGCTCTTTTACCAGAATCCATTCATAGTGATTAGTGTGTTCTCTGTTGGAACACGATGAGAACATTGTGTGAAGTGCACAGAAGTAGCTATTTGAGTATGTATGAAAATGTGAGGTAACCACTGTTACTCCTAAATTTCTGTGGAATTAAGTTTTCTGTGTGTGTGTGTGTGTGTGTGTGTGTGTGTGTGTGTGTGTTTGAAAATCCCAGAGGTTCAAGTTGGTAGTTTATATGTTGCAAGCGAAAAAAGCTTTTTAGTAAACTGAGGCACTAGCATTAGTTCCCTGTTCACTGCGACAAGGAAGCTAGTATAAAAAGTAGTTTGTGGTTTTGTTTGCAAAGAAGTGCTCATGGGATGAAAGCACTGCTTGAGATTATTCTGAGATGATGGGGGGGATTGCTAAACATCTAGCATTTTAGTAAGGAGCTTGTCGGAGTATTTGTATAGTTGTAAGATTATTTGTTATTTTATGAGAAATTTCTTTATTCATAGCACATGGGCCATCATAGTTGAAGCATAAAGATTGGCATGGTATGCGTAGGTCTGTAAAATGTCCTGACAGTGATGTTCATAGGGACTTGTTGTATACTTTGATTCTTCATCTGTTTAACAGTAGACATAAGAAATGTATTAGTGGAGCAAGTAGCTGTGAAATTAGTAGTGTATGATTGATAGTATGGACGTGGCGCTTGAAGGAAGTGTTTGTTTAGCTGTGGGTGTTTTCATAATTGCCATGTGAGGAGAAGCAATACTCGTGATAGGCGACGAGAGGTACAGAGAGAAACACATTTATTGCGAGTATTGTATATCAGCAGCTCTTGGGCGGGTATCAAGTAAGACGCAAAGTGAAACGAAAGAGGAAGTATGCATGAAAGTGGCCAAATATCGACAAGAGTTCGCACTGTTAGGGTGAGGTGAATAAGCTAGTGCGGTGCGAAAATTTTCGAAGAGAGAGGCGGTTTTAAAGAAAGCACAAGAGTCCTATGAATGCCCTCTTGTGTGTTTCTCTTTCAGTGGCTATTTGGCATGTCTGCTTGCGCCATAGAAAGCTACTGTATGTGCCCCAGGCCCCCATCTAGCGGCCGGAGGTGCAAGCGGTGTTTACATACAGTCTCGCCTGAGGCAATGGTCTCTCATTTCGGAACGCAAGAAGCACTGGTAGCGCACAAAAATAGCCGAGTGAGATCATTGCGGCCAAGTAAGGGTAGAAGTAGGTTCTTTGCAGAATGTCTGAGCTTAAGAAATTCTTCGATAAGTAAATCGCGAAATGTGAAGAATGTGTCGTATTCTCGTAGGGCGTGTTGACGGTCTCGTGGCATAAGTAGCGAGCGGTGATAGCTTGCAAGCAAGATCATACTTCACAGGATCATTTCTGTAGTATGTCTTCAACTCTCTCTAGTTCAACGCTGGAGTAGACGTAACCACGATGATGAGTGGTAGCACTCTCCCTGAGCGTGAGGCTTGCGATCAAGATTCATCGCATCTTGGTTGTAATCGATGATCGTTCACCACATTCTGAGGGATGTGGGAAGGGAATAGCGCTTTCCGAGTGGTGGTTTTATTATATAGATTAGAAGCATAAGTCATACTGTTGGTATCGGGACCCGCGTCGTTGCAGAAATGTCGCTACAGGTTGTGGAAAGACTTCGATTGCGACATGTCATGAAAGCCTCGTGGAAGTTTCTCGAGTGGCACGGGGACGAGCCATTTGATTTGGCCTGCTCCAAGTGCTAGGCTTGGATGACAACGACGTACTTTTGAGTTACAAGAATGAGTGAGCAACACAAGAAGAGTGCAATTGATGACCATAAAAAGCTGACACACAACACAGTCTCGATAATCACCACTAATGCATGATGTACGAAACATTTAGGAGGAGCACGTTTGGCTAGCAAACATGAATTGAGTGATTTGCAAGGCAGTGTTATCTGCAAGAAGGAATGCATGAAATTCGCAAATGAATAAGACTGGTTCAAATACTATCGACAGAAATTTTATTTCTGTTGTCAACTAGTATTAATTAGTTGTGTGGGAGCAGGGGGATATTTCCCTTGCACCATACATCTACATACACGTTGCGTGTGATGTGGCCTAGTTTTGCGTACAAAGAACTATCTAGTTGTCAGTTTTTTGAGTGAACGAGTGTGGTGGGGAGGAGAGAGATTAGTGTTAGATGCAGAGCAGTGCGGGCAGTTGTGTGTCGGACGTTGTATGTCGGACGGTGGGTCGCCGACAGGAATTATGCGTGCTGCCATCTGTCGGCAGGTGAGGTAATGAAGCAGCTTGAATGGTGACAGAAATGATGAAAATAGTTATCTAAAGAGTAATAGCGACGACAGTTGGCAGACACTTATTTCAGCGTTGACAGTTAGTTTGGGGTGTGTGCTTGCATGACACTGGAAGTCTGTTGACGGTAGAGAAGTAGACAAGACGGCAAGAATTTTCGGCGTTCTCGCGGAGAAGTAATAGAGAAGCAGCCATAAGTATTGAAGTGAGGGCGTTGATCGGCACTCTGGTTTCCCTTCAAACCGAATAAATCTTTCGCCTTTTACTAAAGATTTCCGTGGAGGGGAACATTAAATGAGTCTAGAAGGTATTTTTTGTAGTGCTCGGCTATTGCTGAGCCACAATCACAAGTAAAACGTAATGTGAGTAGCAAGAGGTAGATTGTGTTGTGAGAATGAAGGGCGTGGATTAGCGGATCACGTTTGACCTGAAATGGCGTGCAGTGTGTTAGACGATTGTGTAGAGAGAGAGAGAGAGAGGGGGGGGGGGTAGAGGGGGGCAGAGCTATTTATTGTCCTGCAAACTCTTGGTGAACCCTTTCCGTACCTCAGTTGTAGATGATTTGAGAATGTTTACTTGCACTGCAGTTGCTCAACAGCATATAAGCTGATATTTGGAAGTGAATGATGAATGATTGTCTTTGTAATAAATACTGGTATGTGATAAGTAGATTTTGTTTTGAAAGCCAAAATAATTTTTACCGCAGAAGTTTGTGATTTGTAGGTATGATGTGAGTGAGATTTGGGCTGAAGATGGTGGTTAGTTGGGCAGGATGAGTATTTCAATTGTTTTCAATAGAGTGGATATTAGTGGCACTGGCTTGTTGCCATAATGTGGCATTGGTTCTTTGTTCATAACAGTGTACTCAGTTTTGTAGAAGATTTAGGTGAGAAAGAGACAGTTGTTGAATATGACATAGATAGCTAGAAATGAATTGAGTAGCAATTTCCTGCTAGGTGTAGTTTGGGTATGATGTGTCTCAGTGAGAGATAAATCTTGAAATTGAAGGGTTGTTCCTTGCTACAGTCTTGGAAACTATGTATCTGCTGTTGACTCCAATGTTTTCAAGATTACTTGTGTACAAAATTGGCCAGACTTTGCAGTTTCTTCTTCAATAAATCAGTGGAAGGTGGTGCAGATAATGGTAAAAATGTTCAGTGCCTCCTGTGAGTTGTTGATGCTGCTTGTCTTTTAAGTAAAATTGATAGGGGCTCTTGATTGACCCAGCCATACACAGAGCTGGTGCATACTTGGCTTGAGAAGACTTTGGTCAGTAAATGATGAAATACCGACACAGTGGTCACAACAAAGCTCCTTTCCCTGCATTTTAGTTTCCCTCGGGTATAGAGTGACATGTTATTGGCAGAGGATGTGCAGATAATCACTTTGATCAGGCTGTTCGTTTTTTTAATGCTCTTTTACCAGAATCCATTCATAGTGATTAGTGTGTTCTCTGTTGGAACACGATGAGAACATTGTGTGAAGTGCACAGAAGTAGCTATTTGAGTATGTATGAAAATGTGAGGTAACCACTGTTACTCCTAAATTTCTGTGGAATTAAGTTTTCTGTGTGTGTGTGTGTGTGTTTGAAAATCCCAGAGGTTCAAGTTGGTAGTTTATATGTTGCAAGCGAAAAAAGCTTTTTAGTAAACTGAGGCACTAGCATTAGTTCCCTGTTCACTGTGACAAGGAAGCTAGTATAAAAAGTAGTTTGTGGTTTTGTTTGCAAAGAAGTGCTCATGGGATGAAAGCACTGCTTGAGATTATTCTGAGATGATGGGGGGGATTGCTAAACATCTAGCATTTTAGTAAGGAGCTTGTCGGAGTATTTGTATAGTTGTAAGATTATTTGTTATTTTATGAGAAATTTCTTTATTCATAGCACATGGGCCATCATAGTTGAAGCATAAAGATTGGCATGGTATGCGTAGGTCTGTAAAATGTCCTGACAGTGATGTTCATAGGGACTTGTTGTATACTTTGATTCTTCATCTGTTTAACAGTAGACATAAGAAATGTATTAGTGGAGCAAGTAGCTGTGAAATTAGTAGTGTATGATTGATAGTATGGACGTGGCGCTTGAAGGAAGTGTTTGTTTAGCTGTGGGTGTTTTCATAATTGCCATGTGAGGAGAAGCAATACTCGTGATAGGCGACGAGAGGTACAGAGAGAAACACATTTATTGCGAGTATTGTATATCAGCAGCTCTTGGGCGGGTATCAAGTAAGACGCAAAGTGAAACGAAAGAGGAAGTATGCATGAAAGTGGCCAAATATCGACAAGAGTTCGCACTGTTAGGGTGAGGTGAATAAGCTAGTGCGGTGCGAAAATTTTCGAAGAGAGAGGCGGTTTTAAAGAAAGCACAAGAGTCCTATGAATGCCCTCTTGTGTGTTTCTCTTTCAGTGGCTATTTGGCATGTCTGCTTGCGCCATAGAAAGCTACTGTATGTGCCCCAGGCCCCCATCTAGCGGCCGGAGGTGCAAGCGGTGTTTACATACAGTCTCGCCTGAGGCAATGGTCTCTCATTTCGGAACGCAAGAAGCACTGGTAGCGCACAAAAATAGCCGAGTGAGATCATTGCGGCCAAGTAAGGGTAGAAGTAGGTTCTTTGCAGAATGTCTGAGCTTAAGAAATTCTTCGATAAGTAAATCGCGAAATGTGAAGAATGTGTCGTATTCTCGTAGGGCGTGTTGACGGTCTCGTGGCATAAGTAGCGAGCGGTGATAGCTTGCAAGCAAGATCATACTTCACAGGATCATTTCTGTAGTATGTCTTCAACTCTCTCTAGTTCAACGCTGGAGTAGACGTAACCACGATGATGAGTGGTAGCACTCTCCCTGAGCGTGAGGCTTGCGATCAAGATTCATCGCATCTTGGTTGTAATCGATGATCGTTCACCACATTCTGAGGGATGTGGGAAGGGAATAGCGCTTTCCGAGTGGTGGTTTTATTATATAGATTAGAAGCATAAGTCATACTGTTGGTATCGGGACCCGCGTCGTTGCAGAAATGTCGCTACAGGTTGTGGAAAGACTTCGATTGCGACATGTCATGAAAGCCTCGTGGAAGTTTCTCGAGTGGCACGGGGACGAGCCATTTGATTTGGCCTGCTCCAAGTGCTAGGCTTGGATGACAACGACGTACTTTTGAGTTACAAGAATGAGTGAGCAACACAAGAAGAGTGCAATTGATGACCATAAAAAGCTGACACACAACACAGTCTCGATAATCACCACTAATGCATGATGTACGAAACATTTAGGAGGAGCACGTTTGGCTAGCAAACATGAATTGAGTGATTTGCAAGGCAGTGTTATCTGCAAGAAGGAATGCATGAAATTCGCAAATGAATAAGACTGGTTCAAATACTATCGACAGAAATTTTATTTCTGTTGTCAACTAGTATTAATTAGTTGTGTGGGAGCAGGGGGATATTTCCCTTGCACCATACATCTACATACACGTTGCGTGTGATGTGGCCTAGTTTTGCGTACAAAGAACTATCTAGTTGTCAGTTTTTTGAGTGAACGAGTGTGGTGGGGAGGAGAGAGATTAGTGTTAGATGCAGAGCAGTGCGGGCAGTTGTGTGTCGGACGTTGTATGTCGGACGGTGGGTCGCCGACAGGAATTATGCGTGCTGCCATCTGTCGGCAGGTGAGGTAATGAAGCAGCTTGAATGGTGACAGAAATGATGAAAATAGTTATCTAAAGAGTAATAGCGACGACAGTTGGCAGACACTTATTTCAGCGTTGACAGTTAGTTTGGGGTGTGTGCTTGCATGACACTGGAAGTCTGTTGACGGTAGAGAAGTAGACAAGACGGCAAGAATTTTCGGCGTTCTCGCGGAGAAGTAATAGAGAAGCAGCCATAAGTATTGAAGTGAGGGCGTTGATCGGCACTCTGGTTTCCCTTCAAACCGAATAAATCTTTCGCCTTTTACTAAAGATTTCCGTGGAGGGGAACATTAAATGAGTCTAGAAGGTATTTTTTGTAGTGCTCGGCTATTGCTGAGCCACAATCACAAGTAAAACGTAATGTGAGTAGCAAGAGGTAGATTGTGTTGTGAGAATGAAGGGCGTGAATTAGCGGATCACGTTTGGCCTGAAATGGCGTGCAGTGTGTTAGACGATTGTGTAGAGAGAGAGAGAGGGGGGGGGGGTAGAGGGGGGCAGAGCTATTTATTGTCCTGCAAACTCTTGGTGAACCCTTTCCGTACCTCAGTTGTAGATGATTTGAGAATGTTTACTTGCACTGCAGTTGCACAACAGCATATAAGCTGATATTTGGAAGTGAATGATGAATGATTGTCTTTGTAATAAATACTGGTATGTGATAAGTAGATTTTGTTTTGAAAGCCAAAATAATTTTTACCGCAGAAGTTTGTGATTTGTAGGTATGATGTGAGTGAGATTTGGGCTGAAGATGGTGGTTAGTTGGGCAGGATGAGTATTTCAATTGTTTTCAATAGAGTGGATATTAGTGGCACTGGCTTGTTGCCATAATGTGGCATTGGTTCTTTGTTCATAACAGTGTACTCAGTTTTGTAGAAGATTTAGGTGAGAAAGAGACAGTTGTTGAATATGACATAGATAGCTAGAAATGAATTGAGTAGCAATTTCCTGCTAGGTGTAGTTTGGGTATGATGTGTCTCAGTGAGAGATAAATCTTGAAATTGAAGGGTTGTTCCTTGCTACAGTCTTGGAAACTATGTATCTGCTGTTGACTCCAATGTTTTCAAGATTACTTGTGTACAAAATTGGCCAGACTTTGCAGTTTCTTCTTCAATAAATCAGTGGAAGGTGGTGCAGATAATGGTAAAAATGTTCAGTGCCTCCTGTGAGTTGTTGATGCTGCTTGTCTTTTAAGTAAAATTGATAGGGGCTCTTGATTGACCCAGCCATACACAGAGCTGGTGCATACTTGGCTTGAGAAGACTTTGGTCAGTAAATGATGAAATACCGACACAGTGGTCACAACAAAGCTCCTTTCCCTGCATTTTAGTTTCCCTCGGGTATAGAGTGACATGTTATTGGCAGAGGATGTGCAGATAATCACTTTGATCAGGCTGTTCGTTTTTTTAATGCTCTTTTACCAGAATCCATTCATAGTGATTAGTGTGTTCTCTGTTGGAACACGATGAGAACATTGTGTGAAGTGCACAGAAGTAGCTATTTGAGTATGTATGAAAATGTGAGGTAACCACTGTTACTCCTAAATTTCTGTGGAATTAAGTTTTCTGTGTGTGTGTGTGTGTTTGAAAATCCCAGAGGTTCAAGTTGGTAGTTTATATGTTGCAAGCGAAAAAAGCTTTTTAGTAAACTGAGGCACTAGCATTAGTTCCCTGTTCACTGTGACAAGGAAGCTAGTATAAAAAGTAGTTTGTGGTTTTGTTTGCAAAGAAGTGCTCATGGGATGAAAGCACTGCTTGAGATTATTCTGAGATGATGGGGGGGATTGCTAAACATCTAGCATTTTAGTAAGGAGCTTGTCGGAGTATTTGTATAGTTGTAAGATTATTTGTTATTTTATGAGAAATTTCTTTATTCATAGCACATGGGCCATCATAGTTGAAGCATAAAGATTGGCATGGTATGCGTAGGTCTGTAAAATGTCCTGACAGTGATGTTCATAGGGACTTGTTGTATACTTTGATTCTTCATCTGTTTAACAGTAGACATAAGAAATGTATTAGTGGAGCAAGTAGCTGTGAAATTAGTAGTGTATGATTGATAGTATGGACGTGGCGCTTGAAGGAAGTGTTTGTTTAGCTGTGGGTGTTTTCATAATTGCCATGTGAGGAGAAGCAATACTCGTGATAGGCGACGAGAGGTACAGAGAGAAACACATTTATTGCGAGTATTGTATATCAGCAGCTCTTGGGCGGGTATCAAGTAAGACGCAAAGTGAAACGAAAGAGGAAGTATGCATGAAAGTGGCCAAATATCGACAAGAGTTCGCACTGTTAGGGTGAGGTGAATAAGCTAGTGCGGTGCGAAAATTTTCGAAGAGAGAGGCGGTTTTAAAGAAAGCACAAGAGTCCTATGAATGCCCTCTTGTGTGTTTCTCTTTCAGTGGCTATTTGGCATGTCTGCTTGCGCCATAGAAAGCTACTGTATGTGCCCCAGGCCCCCATCTAGCGGCCGGAGGTGCAAGCGGTGTTTACATACAGTCTCGCCTGAGGCAATGGTCTCTCATTTCGGAACGCAAGAAGCACTGGTAGCGCACAAAAATAGCCGAGTGAGATCATTGCGGCCAAGTAAGGGTAGAAGTAGGTTCTTTGCAGAATGTCTGAGCTTAAGAAATTCTTCGATAAGTAAATCGCGAAATGTGAAGAATGTGTCGTATTCTCGTAGGGCGTGTTGACGGTCTCGTGGCATAAGTAGCGAGCGGTGATAGCTTGCAAGCAAGATCATACTTCACAGGATCATTTCTGTAGTATGTCTTCAACTCTCTCTAGTTCAACGCTGGAGTAGACGTAACCACGATGATGAGTGGTAGCACTCTCCCTGAGCGTGAGGCTTGCGATCAAGATTCATCGCATCTTGGTTGTAATCGATGATCGTTCACCACATTCTGAGGGATGTGGGAAGGGAATAGCGCTTTCCGAGTGGTGGTTTTATTATATAGATTAGAAGCATAAGTCATACTGTTGGTATCGGGACCCGCGTCGTTGCAGAAATGTCGCTACAGGTTGTGGAAAGACTTCGATTGCGACATGTCATGAAAGCCTCGTGGAAGTTTCTCGAGTGGCACGGGGACGAGCCATTTGATTTGGCCTGCTCCAAGTGCTAGGCTTGGATGACAACGACGTACTTTTGAGTTACAAGAATGAGTGAGCAACACAAGAAGAGTGCAATTGATGACCATAAAAAGCTGACACACAACACAGTCTCGATAATCACCACTAATGCATGATGTACGAAACATTTAGGAGGAGCACGTTTGGCTAGCAAACATGAATTGAGTGATTTGCAAGGCAGTGTTATCTGCAAGAAGGAATGCATGAAATTCGCAAATGAATAAGACTGGTTCAAATACTATCGACAGAAATTTTATTTCTGTTGTCAACTAGTATTAATTAGTTGTGTGGGAGCAGGGGGATATTTCCCTTGCACCATACATCTACATACACGTTGCGTGTGATGTGGCCTAGTTTTACGTACAAAGAACTATCTAGTTGTCAGTTTTTTGAGTGAACGAGTGTGGTGGGGAGGAGAGAGATTAGTGTTAGATGCAGAGCAGTGCGGGCAGTTGTGTGTCGGACGTTGTATGTCGGACGGTGGGTCGCCGACAGGAATTATGCGTGCTGCCATCTGTCGGCAGGTGAGGTAATGAAGCAGCTTGAATGGTGACAGAAATGATGAAAATAGTTATCTAAAGAGTAATAGCGACGACAGTTGGCAGACACTTATTTCAGCGTTGACAGTTAGTTTGGGGTGTGTGCTTGCATGACACTGGAAGTCTGTTGACGGTAGAGAAGTAGACAAGACGGCAAGAATTTTCGGCGTTCTCGCGGAGAAGTAATAGAGAAGCAGCCATAAGTATTGAAGTGAGGGCGTTGATCGGCACTCTGGTTTCCCTTCAAACCGAATAAATCTTTCGCCTTTTACTAAAGATTTCCGTGGAGGGGAACATTAAATGAGTCTAGAAGGTATTTTTTGTAGTGCTCGGCTATTGCTGAGCCACAATCACAAGTAAAACGTAATGTGAGTAGCAAGAGGTAGATTGTGTTGTGAGAATGAAGGGCGTGAATTAGCGGATCACGTTTGGCCTGAAATGGCGTGCAGTGTGTTAGACGATTGTGTAGAGAGAGAGAGAGGGGGACAGAGCTATTTATTGTCCTGCAAACTCTTGGTGAACCCTTTCCGTACCTCAGTTGTAGATGATTTGAGAATGTTTACTTGCACTGCAGTTGCTCAACAGCATATAAGCTGATATTTGGAAGTGAATGATGAATGATTGTCTTTGTAATAAATACTGGTATGTGATAAGTAGATTTTGTTTTGAAAGCCAAAATAATTTTTACCGCAGAAGTTTGTGATTTGTAGGTATGATGTGAGTGAGATTTGGGCTGAAGATGGTGGTTAGTTGGGCAGGATGAGTATTTCAATTGTTTTCAATAGAGTGGATATTAGTGGCACTGGCTTGTTGCCATAATGTGGCATTGGTTCTTTGTTCATAACAGTGTACTCAGTTTTGTAGAAGATTTAGGTGAGAAAGAGACAGTTGTTGAATATGACATAGATAGCTAGAAATGAATTGAGTAGCAATTTCCTGCTAGGTGTAGTTTGGGTATGATGTGTCTCAGTGAGAGATAAATCTTGAAATTGAAGGGTTGCTCCTTGCTACAGTCTTGGAAACTATGTATCTGCTGTTGACTCCAATGTTTTCAAGATTACTTGTGTACAAAATTGGCCAGACTTTGCAGTTTCTTCTTCAATAAATCAGTGGAAGGTGGTGCAGATAATGGTAAAAATGTTCAGTGCCTCCTGTGAGTTGTTGATGCTGCTTGTCTTTTAAGTAAAATTGATAGGGGCTCTTGATTGACCCAGCCATACACAGAGCTGGTGCATACTTGGCTTGAGAAGACTTTGGTCAGTAAATGATGAAATACCGACACAGTGGTCACAACAAAGCTCCTTTCCCTGCATTTTAGTTTCCCTCGGGTATAGAGTGACATGTTATTGGCAGAGGATGTGCAGATAATCACTTTGATCAGGCTGTTCGTTTTTTTAATGCTCTTTTACCAGAATCCATTCATAGTGATTAGTGTGTTCTCTGTTGGAACACGATGAGAACATTGTGTGAAGTGCACAGAAGTAGCTATTTGAGTATGTATGAAAATGTGAGGTAACCACTGTTACTCCTAAATTTCTGAGGAATTAAGTTTTCTGTGTGTGTGTGTGTGTGTGTTTGAAAATCCCAGAGGTTCAAGTTGGTAGTTTATATGTTGCAAGCGAAAAAAGCTTTTTAGTAAACTGAGGCACTAGCATTAGTTCCCTGTTCACTGTGACAAGGAAGCTAGTATAAAAAGTAGTTTGTGGTTTTGTTTGCAAAGAAGTGCTCATGGGATGAAAGCACTGCTTGAGATTATTCTGAGATGATGGGGGGGATTGCTAAACATCTAGCATTTTAGTAAGGAGCTTGTCGGAGTATTTGTATAGTTGTAAGATTATTTGTTATTTTATGAGAAATTTCTTTATTCATAGCACATGGGCCATCATAGTTGAAGCATAAAGATTGGCATGGTATGCGTAGGTCTGTAAAATGTCCTGACAGTGATGTTCATAGGGACTTGTTGTATACTTTGATTCTTCATCTGTTTAACAGTAGACATAAGAAATGTATTAGTGGAGCAAGTAGCTGTGAAATTAGTAGTGTATGATTGATAGTATGGACGTGGCGCTTGAAGGAAGTGTTTGTTTAGCTGTGGGTGTTTTCATAATTGCCATGTGAGGAGAAGCAATACTCGTGATAGGCGACGAGAGGTACAGAGAGAAACACATTTATTGCGAGTATTGTATATCAGCAGCTCTTGGGCGGGTATCAAGTAAGACGCAAAGTGAAACGAAAGAGGAAGTATGCATGAAAGTGGCCAAATATCGACAAGAGTTCGCACTGTTAGGGTGAGGTGAATAAGCTAGTGCGGTGCGAAAATTTTCGAAGAGAGAGGCGGTTTTAAAGAAAGCACAAGAGTCCTATGAATGCCCTCTTGCGTGTTTCTCTTTCAGTGGCTATTTGGCATGTCTGCTTGCGCCATAGAAAGCTACTGTATGTGCCCCAGGCCCCCATCTAGCGGCCGGAGGTGCAAGCGGTGTTTACATACAGTCTCGCCTGAGGCAATGGTCTCTCATTTCGGAACGCAAGAAGCACTGGTAGCGCACAAAAATAGCCGAGTGAGATCATTGCGGCCAAGTAAGGGTAGAAGTAGGTTCTTTGCAGAATGTCTGAGCTTAAGAAATTCTTCGATAAGTAAATCGCGAAATGTGAAGAATGTGTCGTATTCTCGTAGGGCGTGTTGACGGTCTCGTGGCATAAGTAGCGAGCGGTGATAGCTTGCAAGCAAGATCATACTTCACAGGATCATTTCTGTAGTATGTCTTCAACTCTCTCTAGTTCAACGCTGGAGTAGACGTAACCACGATGATGAGTGGTAGCACTCTCCCTGAGCGTGAGGCTTGCGATCAAGATTCATCGCATCTTGGTTGTAATCGATGATCGTTCACCACATTCTGAGGGATGTGGGAAGGGAATAGCGCTTTCCGAGTGGTGGTTTTATTATATAGATTAGAAGCATAAGTCATACTGTTGGTATCGGGACCCGCGTCGTTGCAGAAATGTCGCTACAGGTTGTGGAAAGACTTCGATTGCGACATGTCATGAAAGCCTCGTGGAAGTTTCTCGAGTGGCACGGGGACGAGCCATTTGATTTGGCCTGCTCCAAGTGCTAGGCTTGGATGACAACGACGTACTTTTGAGTTACAAGAATGAGTGAGCAACACAAGAAGAGTGCAATTGATGACCATAAAAAGCTGACACACAACACAGTCTCGATAATCACCACTAATGCATGATGTACGAAACATTTAGGAGGAGCACGTTTGGCTAGCAAACATGAATTGAGTGATTTGCAAGGCAGTGTTATCTGCAAGAAGGAATGCATGAAATTCGCAAATGAATAAGACTGGTTCAAATACTATCGACAGAAATTTTATTTCTGTTGTCAACTAGTATTAATTAGTTGTGTGGGAGCAGGGGGATATTTCCCTTGCACCATACATCTACATACACGTTGCGTGTGATGTGGCCTAGTTTTGCGTACAAAGAACTATCTAGTTGTCAGTTTTTTGAGTGAACGAGTGTGGTGGGGAGGAGAGAGATTAGTGTTAGATGCAGAGCAGTGCGGGCAGTTGTGTGTCGGACGTTGTATGTCGGACGG
This sequence comes from Schistocerca nitens, assembly GCF_023898315.1. NCBI lineage: Eukaryota > Metazoa > Arthropoda > Insecta > Orthoptera > Acrididae > Schistocerca > Schistocerca nitens. The sequence continues at coordinate 616,388,671 of NC_064617.1, forward strand.
TGGGTCGCCGACAGGAATTATGCGTGCTGCCATCTGTCGGCAGGTGAGGTAATGAAGCAGCTTGAATGGTGACAGAAATGATGAAAATAGTTATCTAAAGAGTAATAGCGACGACAGTTGGCAGACACTTATTTCAGCGTTGACAGTTAGTTTGGGGTGTGTGCTTGCATGACACTGGAAGTCTGTTGACGGTAGAGAAGTAGACAAGACGGCAAGAATTTTCGGCGTTCTCGCGGAGAAGTAATAGAGAAGCAGCCATAAGTATTGAAGTGAGGGCGTTGATCGGCACTCTGGTTTCCCTTCAAACCGAATAAATCTTTCGCCTTTTACTAAAGATTTCCGTGGAGGGGAACATTAAATGAGTCTAGAAGGTATTTTTTGTAGTGCTCGGCTATTGCTGAGCCACAATCACAAGTAAAACGTAATGTGAGTAGCAAGAGGTAGATTGTGTTGTGAGAATGAAGGGCGTGAATTAGCGGATCACGTTTGGCCTGAAATGGCGTGCAGTGTGTTAGACGATTGTGTAGAGAGAGAGAGAGGGGGACAGAGCTATTTATTGTCCTGCAAACTCTTGGTGAACCCTTTCCGTACCTCAGTTGTAGATGATTTGAGAATGTTTACTTGCACTGCAGTTGCTCAACAGCATATAAGCTGATATTTGGAAGTGAATGATGAATGATTGTCTTTGTAATAAATACTGGTATGTGATAAGTAGATTTTGTTTTGAAAGCCAAAATAATTTTTACCGCAGAAGTTTGTGATTTGTAGGTATGATGTGAGTGAGATTTGGGCTGAAGATGGTGGTTAGTTGGGCAGGATGAGTATTTCAATTGTTTTCAATAGAGTGGATATTAGTGGCACTGGCTTGTTGCCATAATGTGGCATTGGTTCTTTGTTCATAACAGTGTACTCAGTTTTGTAGAAGATTTAGGTGAGAAAGAGACAGTTGTTGAATATGACATAGATAGCTAGAAATGAATTGAGTAGCAATTTCCTGCTAGGTGTAGTTTGGGTATGATGTGTCTCAGTGAGAGATAAATCTTGAAATTGAAGGGTTGTTCCTTGCTACAGTCTTGGAAACTATGTATCTGCTGTTGACTCCAATGTTTTCAAGATTACTTGTGTACAAAATTGGCCAGACTTTGCAGTTTCTTCTTCAATAAATCAGTGGAAGGTGGTGCAGATAATGGTAAAAATGTTCAGTGCCTCCTGTGAGTTGTTGATGCTGCTTGTCTTTTAAGTAAAATTGATAGGGGCTCTTGATTGACCCAGCCATACACAGAGCTGGTGCATACTTGGCTTGAGAAGACTTTGGTCAGTAAATGATGAAATACCGACACAGTGGTCACAACAAAGCTCCTTTCCCTGCATTTTAGTTTCCCTCGGGTATAGAGTGACATGTTATTGGCAGAGGATGTGCAGATAATCACTTTGATCAGGCTGTTCGTTTTTTTAATGCTCTTTTACCAGAATCCATTCATAGTGATTAGTGTGTTCTCTGTTGGAACACGATGAGAACATTGTGTGAAGTGCACAGAAGTAGCTATTTGAGTATGTATGAAAATGTGAGGTAACCACTGTTACTCCTAAATTTCTGTGGAATTAAGTTTTCTGTGTGTGTGTGTGTGTTTGAAAATCCCTGAGGTTCAAGTTGGTAGTTTATATGTTGCAAGCGAAAAAAGCTTTTTAGTAAACTGAGGCACTAGCATTAGTTCCCTGTTCACTGTGACAAGGAAGCTAGTATAAAAAGTAGTTTGTGGTTTTGTTTGCAAAGAAGTGCTCATGGGATGAAAGCACTGCTTGAGATTATTCTGAGATGATGGGGGGGATTGCTAAACATCTAGCATTTTAGTAAGGAGCTTGTCGGAGTATTTGTATAGTTGTAAGATTATTTGTTATTTTATGAGAAATTTCTTTATTCATAGCACATGGGCCATCATAGTTGAAGCATAAAGATTGGCATGGTATGCGTAGGTCTGTAAAATGTCCTGACAGTGATGTTCATAGGGACTTGTTGTATACTTTGATTCTTCATCTGTTTAACAGTAGACATAAGAAATGTATTAGTGGAGCAAGTAGCTGTGAAATTAGTAGTGTATGATTGATAGTATGGACGTGGCGCTTGAAGGAAGTGTTTGTTTAGCTGTGGGTGTTTTCATAATTGCCATGTGAGGAGAAGCAATACTCGTGATAGGCGACGAGAGGTACAGAGAGAAACACATTTATTGCGAGTATTGTATATCAGCAGCTCTTGGGCGGGTATCAAGTAAGACGCAAAGTGAAACGAAAGAGGAAGTATGCATGAAAGTGGCCAAATATCGACAAGAGTTCGCACTGTTAGGGTGAGGTGAATAAGCTAGTGCGGTGCGAAAATTTTCGAAGAGAGAGGCGGTTTTAAAGAAAGCACAAGAGTCCTATGAATGCCCTCTTGTGTGTTTCTCTTTCAGTGGCTATTTGGCATGTCTGCTTGCGCCATAGAAAGCTACTGTATGTGCCCCAGGCCCCCATCTAGCGGCCGGAGGTGCAAGCGGTGTTTACATACAGTCTCGCCTGAGGCAATGGTCTCTCATTTCGGAACGCAAGAAGCACTGGTAGCGCACAAAAATAGCCGAGTGAGATCATTGCGGCCAAGTAAGGGTAGAAGTAGGTTCTTTGCAGAATGTCTGAGCTTAAGAAATTCTTCGATAAGTAAATCGCGAAATGTGAAGAATGTGTCGTATTCTCGTAGGGCGTGTTGACGGTCTCGTGGCATAAGTAGCGAGCGGTGATAGCTTGCAAGCAAGATCATACTTCACAGGATCATTTCTGTAGTATGTCTTCAACTCTCTCTAGTTCAACGCTGGAGTAGACGTAACCACGATGATGAGTGGTAGCACTCTCCCTGAGCGTGAGGCTTGCGATCAAGATTCATCGCATCTTGGTTGTAATCGATGATCGTTCACCACATTCTGAGGGATGTGGGAAGGGAATAGCGCTTTCCGAGTGGTGGTTTTATTATATAGATTAGAAGCATAAGTCATACTGTTGGTATCGGGACCCGCGTCGTTGCAGAAATGTCGCTACAGGTTGTGGAAAGACTTCGATTGCGACATGTCATGAAAGCCTCGTGGAAGTTTCTCGAGTGGCACGGGGACGAGCCATTTGATTTGGCCTGCTCCAAGTGCTAGGCTTGGATGACAACGACGTACTTTTGAGTTACAAGAATGAGTGAGCAACACAAGAAGAGTGCAATTGATGACCATAAAAAGCTGACACACAACACAGTCTCGATAATCACCACTAATGCATGATGTACGAAACATTTAGGAGGAGCACGTTTGGCTAGCAAACATGAATTGAGTGATTTGCAAGGCAGTGTTATCTGCAAGAAGGAATGCATGAAATTCGCAAATGAATAAGACTGGTTCAAATACTATCGACAGAAATTTTATTTCTGTTGTCAACTAGTATTAATTAGTTGTGTGGGAGCAGGGGGATATTTCCCTTGCACCATACATCTACATACACGTTGCGTGTGATGTGGCCTAGTTTTACGTACAAAGAACTATCTAGTTGTCAGTTTTTTGAGTGAACGAGTGTGGTGGGGAGGAGAGAGATTAGTGTTAGATGCAGAGCAGTGCGGGCAGTTGTGTGTCGGACGTTGTATGTCGGACGGTGGGTCGCCGACAGGAATTATGCGTGCTGCCATCTGTCGGCAGGTGAGGTAATGAAGCAGCTTGAATGGTGACAGAAATGATGAAAATAGTTATCTAAAGAGTAATAGCGACGACAGTTGGCAGACACTTATTTCAGCGTTGACAGTTAGTTTGGGGTGTGTGCTTGCATGACACTGGAAGTCTGTTGACGGTAGAGAAGTAGACAAGACGGCAAGAATTTTCGGCGTTCTCGCGGAGAAGTAATAGAGAAGCAGCCATAAGTATTGAAGTGAGGGCGTTGATCGGCACTCTGGTTTCCCTTCAAACCGAATAAATCTTTCGCCTTTTACTAAAGATTTCCGTGGAGGGGAACATTAAATGAGTCTAGAAGGTATTTTTTGTAGTGCTCGGCTATTGCTGAGCCACAATCACAAGTAAAACGTAATGTGAGTAGCAAGAGGTAGATTGTGTTGTGAGAATGAAGGGCGTGAATTAGCGGATCACGTTTGGCCTGAAATGGCGTGCAGTGTGTTAGACGATTGTGTAGAGAGAGAGAGAGGGGGACAGAGCTATTTATTGTCCTGCAAACTCTTGGTGAACCCTTTCCGTACCTCAGTTGTAGATGATTTGAGAATGTTTACTTGCACTGCAGTTGCTCAACAGCATATAAGCTGATATTTGGAAGTGAATGATGAATGATTGTCTTTGTAATAAATACTGGTATGTGATAAGTAGATTTTGTTTTGAAAGCCAAAATAATTTTTACCGCAGAAGTTTGTGATTTGTAGGTATGATGTGAGTGAGATTTGGGCTGAAGATGGTGGTTAGTTGGGCAGGATGAGTATTTCAATTGTTTTCAATAGAGTGGATATTAGTGGCACTGGCTTGTTGCCATAATGTGGCATTGGTTCTTTGTTCATAACAGTGTACTCAGTTTTGTAGAAGATTTAGGTGAGAAAGAGACAGTTGTTGAATATGACATAGATAGCTAGAAATGAATTGAGTAGCAATTTCCTGCTAGGTGTAGTTTGGGTATGATGTGTCTCAGTGAGAGATAAATCTTGAAATTGAAGGGTTGCTCCTTGCTACAGTCTTGGAAACTATGTATCTGCTGTTGACTCCAATGTTTTCAAGATTACTTGTGTACAAAATTGGCCAGACTTTGCAGTTTCTTCTTCAATAAATCAGTGGAAGGTGGTGCAGATAATGGTAAAAATGTTCAGTGCCTCCTGTGAGTTGTTGATGCTGCTTGTCTTTTAAGTAAAATTGATAGGGGCTCTTGATTGACCCAGCCATACACAGAGCTGGTGCATACTTGGCTTGAGAAGACTTTGGTCAGTAAATGATGAAATACCGACACAGTGGTCACAACAAAGCTCCTTTCCCTGCATTTTAGTTTCCCTCGGGTATAGAGTGACATGTTATTGGCAGAGGATGTGCAGATAATCACTTTGATCAGGCTGTTCGTTTTTTTAATGCTCTTTTACCAGAATCCATTCATAGTGATTAGTGTGTTCTCTGTTGGAACACGATGAGAACATTGTGTGAAGTGCACAGAAGTAGCTATTTGAGTATGTATGAAAATGTGAGGTAACCACTGTTACTCCTAAATTTCTGAGGAATTAAGTTTTCTGTGTGTGTGTGTGTGTGTGTTTGAAAATCCCAGAGGTTCAAGTTGGTAGTTTATATGTTGCAAGCGAAAAAAGCTTTTTAGTAAACTGAGGCACTAGCATTAGTTCCCTGTTCACTGTGACAAGGAAGCTAGTATAAAAAGTAGTTTGTGGTTTTGTTTGCAAAGAAGTGCTCATGGGATGAAAGCACTGCTTGAGATTATTCTGAGATGATGGGGGGGATTGCTAAACATCTAGCATTTTAGTAAGGAGCTTGTCGGAGTATTTGTATAGTTGTAAGATTATTTGTTATTTTATGAGAAATTTCTTTATTCATAGCACATGGGCCATCATAGTTGAAGCATAAAGATTGGCATGGTATGCGTAGGTCTGTAAAATGTCCTGACAGTGATGTTCATAGGGACTTGTTGTATACTTTGATTCTTCATCTGTTTAACAGTAGACATAAGAAATGTATTAGTGGAGCAAGTAGCTGTGAAATTAGTAGTGTATGATTGATAGTATGGACGTGGCGCTTGAAGGAAGTGTTTGTTTAGCTGTGGGTGTTTTCATAATTGCCATGTGAGGAGAAGCAATACTCGTGATAGGCGACGAGAGGTACAGAGAGAAACACATTTATTGCGAGTATTGTATATCAGCAGCTCTTGGGCGGGTATCAAGTAAGACGCAAAGTGAAACGAAAGAGGAAGTATGCATGAAAGTGGCCAAATATCGACAAGAGTTCGCACTGTTAGGGTGAGGTGAATAAGCTAGTGCGGTGCGAAAATTTTCGAAGAGAGAGGCGGTTTTAAAGAAAGCACAAGAGTCCTATGAATGCCCTCTTGCGTGTTTCTCTTTCAGTGGCTATTTGGCATGTCTGCTTGCGCCATAGAAAGCTACTGTATGTGCCCCAGGCCCCCATCTAGCGGCCGGAGGTGCAAGCGGTGTTTACATACAGTCTCGCCTGAGGCAATGGTCTCTCATTTCGGAACGCAAGAAGCACTGGTAGCGCACAAAAATAGCCGAGTGAGATCATTGCGGCCAAGTAAGGGTAGAAGTAGGTTCTTTGCAGAATGTCTGAGCTTAAGAAATTCTTCGATAAGTAAATCGCGAAATGTGAAGAATGTGTCGTATTCTCGTAGGGCGTGTTGACGGTCTCGTGGCATAAGTAGCGAGCGGTGATAGCTTGCAAGCAAGATCATACTTCACAGGATCATTTCTGTAGTATGTCTTCAACTCTCTCTAGTTCAACGCTGGAGTAGACGTAACCACGATGATGAGTGGTAGCACTCTCCCTGAGCGTGAGGCTTGCGATCAAGATTCATCGCATCTTGGTTGTAATCGATGATCGTTCACCACATTCTGAGGGATGTGGGAAGGGAATAGCGCTTTCCGAGTGGTGGTTTTATTATATAGATTAGAAGCATAAGTCATACTGTTGGTATCGGGACCCGCGTCGTTGCAGAAATGTCGCTACAGGTTGTGGAAAGACTTCGATTGCGACATGTCATGAAAGCCTCGTGGAAGTTTCTCGAGTGGCACGGGGACGAGCCATTTGATTTGGCCTGCTCCAAGTGCTAGGCTTGGATGACAACGACGTACTTTTGAGTTACAAGAATGAGTGAGCAACACAAGAAGAGTGCAATTGATGACCATAAAAAGCTGACACACAACACAGTCTCGATAATCACCACTAATGCATGATGTACGAAACATTTAGGAGGAGCACGTTTGGCTAGCAAACATGAATTGAGTGATTTGCAAGGCAGTGTTATCTGCAAGAAGGAATGCATGAAATTCGCAAATGAATAAGACTGGTTCAAATACTATCGACAGAAATTTTATTTCTGTTGTCAACTAGTATTAATTAGTTGTGTGGGAGCAGGGGGATATTTCCCTTGCACCATACATCTACATACACGTTGCGTGTGATGTGGCCTAGTTTTGCGTACAAAGAACTATCTAGTTGTCAGTTTTTTGAGTGAACGAGTGTGGTGGGGAGGAGAGAGATTAGTGTTAGATGCAGAGCAGTGCGGGCAGTTGTGTGTCGGACGTTGTATGTCGGACGGTGGGTCGCCGACAGGAATTATGCGTGCTGCCATCTGTCGGCAGGTGAGGTAATGAAGCAGCTTGAATGGTGACAGAAATGATGAAAATAGTTATCTAAAGAGTAATAGCGACGACAGTTGGCAGACACTTATTTCAGCGTTGACAGTTAGTTTGGGGTGTGTGCTTGCATGACACTGGAAGTCTGTTGACGGTAGAGAAGTAGACAAGACGGCAAGAATTTTCGGCGTTCTCGCGGAGAAGTAATAGAGAAGCAGCCATAAGTATTGAAGTGAGGGCGTTGATCGGCACTCTGGTTTCCCTTCAAACCGAATAAATCTTTCGCCTTTTACTAAAGATTTCCGTGGAGGGGAACATTAAATGAGTCTAGAAGGTATTTTTTGTAGTGCTCGGCTATTGCTGAGCCACAATCACAAGTAAAACGTAATGTGAGTAGCAAGAGGTAGATTGTGTTGTGAGAATGAAGGGCGTGAATTAGCGGATCACGTTTGGCCTGAAATGGCGTGCAGTGTGTTAGACGATTGTGTAGAGAGAGAGAGAGGGGGACAGAGCTATTTATTGTCCTGCAAACTCTTGGTGAACCCTTTCCGTACCTCAGTTGTAGATGATTTGAGAATGTTTACTTGCACTGCAGTTGCTCAACAGCATATAAGCTGATATTTGGAAGTGAATGATGAATGATTGTCTTTGTAATAAATACTGGTATGTGATAAGTAGATTTTGTTTTGAAAGCCAAAATAATTTTTACCGCAGAAGTTTGTGATTTGTAGGTATGATGTGAGTGAGATTTGGGCTGAAGATGGTGGTTAGTTGGGCAGGATGAGTATTTCAATTGTTTTCAATAGAGTGGATATTAGTGGCACTGGCTTGTTGCCATAATGTGGCATTGGTTCTTTGTTCATAACAGTGTACTCAGTTTTGTAGAAGATTTAGGTGAGAAAGAGACAGTTGTTGAATATGACATAGATAGCTAGAAATGAATTGAGTAGCAATTTCCTGCTAGGTGTAGTTTGGGTATGATGTGTCTCAGTGAGAGATAAATCTTGAAATTGAAGGGTTGTTCCTTGCTACAGTCTTGGAAACTATGTATCTGCTGTTGACTCCAATGTTTTCAAGATTACTTGTGTACAAAATTGGCCAGACTTTGCAGTTTCTTCTTCAATAAATCAGTGGAAGGTGGTGCAGATAATGGTAAAAATGTTCAGTGCCTCCTGTGAGTTGTTGATGCTGCTTGTCTTTTAAGTAAAATTGATAGGGGCTCTTGATTGACCCAGCCATACACAGAGCTGGTGCATACTTGGCTTGAGAAGACTTTGGTCAGTAAATGATGAAATACCGACACAGTGGTCACAACAAAGCTCCTTTCCCTGCATTTTAGTTTCCCTCGGGTATAGAGTGACATGTTATTGGCAGAGGATGTGCAGATAATCACTTTGATCAGGCTGTTCGTTTTTTTAATGCTCTTTTACCAGAATCCATTCATAGTGATTAGTGTGTTCTCTGTTGGAACACGATGAGAACATTGTGTGAAGTGCACAGAAGTAGCTATTTGAGTATGTATGAAAATGTGAGGTAACCACTGTTACTCCTAAATTTCTGTGGAATTAAGTTTTCTGTGTGTGTGTGTGTGTTTGAAAATCCCTGAGGTTCAAGTTGGTAGTTTATATGTTGCAAGCGAAAAAAGCTTTTTAGTAAACTGAGGCACTAGCATTAGTTCCCTGTTCACTGTGACAAGGAAGCTAGTATAAAAAGTAGTTTGTGGTTTTGTTTGCAAAGAAGTGCTCATGGGATGAAAGCACTGCTTGAGATTATTCTGAGATGATGGGGGGGATTGCTAAACATCTAGCATTTTAGTAAGGAGCTTGTCGGAGTATTTGTATAGTTGTAAGATTATTTGTTATTTTATGAGAAATTTCTTTATTCATAGCACATGGGCCATCATAGTTGAAGCATAAAGATTGGCATGGTATGCGTAGGTCTGTAAAATGTCCTGACAGTGATGTTCATAGGGACTTGTTGTATACTTTGATTCTTCATCTGTTTAACAGTAGACATAAGAAATGTATTAGTGGAGCAAGTAGCTGTGAAATTAGTAGTGTATGATTGATAGTATGGACGTGGCGCTTGAAGGAAGTGTTTGTTTAGCTGTGGGTGTTTTCATAATTGCCATGTGAGGAGAAGCAATACTCGTGATAGGCGACGAGAGGTACAGAGAGAAACACATTTATTGCGAGTATTGTATATCAGCAGCTCTTGGGCGGGTATCAAGTAAGACGCAAAGTGAAACGAAAGAGGAAGTATGCATGAAAGTGGCCAAATATCGACAAGAGTTCGCACTGTTAGGGTGAGGTGAATAAGCTAGTGCGGTGCGAAAATTTTCGAAGAGAGAGGCGGTTTTAAAGAAAGCACAAGAGTCCTATGAATGCCCTCTTGTGTGTTTCTCTTTCAGTGGCTATTTGGCATGTCTGCTTGCGCCATAGAAAGCTACTGTATGTGCCCCAGGCCCCCATCTAGCGGCCGGAGGTGCAAGCGGTGTTTACATACAGTCTCGCCTGAGGCAATGGTCTCTCATTTCGGAACGCAAGAAGCACTGGTAGCGCACAAAAATAGCCGAGTGAGATCATTGCGGCCAAGTAAGGGTAGAAGTAGGTTCTTTGCAGAATGTCTGAGCTTAAGAAATTCTTCGATAAGTAAATCGCGAAATGTGAAGAATGTGTCGTATTCTCGTAGGGCGTGTTGACGGTCTCGTGGCATAAGTAGCGAGCGGTGATAGCTTGCAAGCAAGATCATACTTCACAGGATCATTTCTGTAGTATGTCTTCAACTCTCTCTAGTTCAACGCTGGAGTAGACGTAACCACGATGATGAGTGGTAGCACTCTCCCTGAGCGTGAGGCTTGCGATCAAGATTCATCGCATCTTGGTTGTAATCGATGATCGTTCACCACATTCTGAGGGATGTGGGAAGGGAATAGCGCTTTCCGAGTGGTGGTTTTATTATATAGATTAGAAGCATAAGTCATACTGTTGGTATCGGGACCCGCGTCGTTGCAGAAATGTCGCTACAGGTTGTGGAAAGACTTCGATTGCGACATGTCATGAAAGCCTCGTGGAAGTTTCTCGAGTGGCACGGGGACGAGCCATTTGATTTGGCCTGCTCCAAGTGCTAGGCTTGGATGACAACGACGTACTTTTGAGTTACAAGAATGAGTGAGCAACACAAGAAGAGTGCAATTGATGACCATAAAAAGCTGACACACAACACAGTCTCGATAATCACCACTAATGCATGATGTACGAAACATTTAGGAGGAGCACGTTTGGCTAGCAAACATGAATTGAGTGATTTGCAAGGCAGTGTTATCTGCAAGAAGGAATGCATGAAATTCGCAAATGAATAAGACTGGTTCAAATACTATCGACAGAAATTTTATTTCTGTTGTCAACTAGTATTAATTAGTTGTGTGGGAGCAGGGGGATATTTCCCTTGCACCATACATCTACATACACGTTGCGTGTGATGTGGCCTAGTTTTGCGTACAAAGAACTATCTAGTTGTCAGTTTTTTGAGTGAACGAGTGTGGTGGGGAGGAGAGAGATTAGTGTTAGATGCAGAGCAGTGCGGGCAGTTGTGTGTCGGACGTTGTATGTCGGACGGTGGGTCGCCGACAGGAATTATGCGTGCTGCCATCTGTCGGCAGGTGAGGTAATGAAGCAGCTTGAATGGTGACAGAAATGATGAAAATAGTTATCTAAAGAGTAATAGCGACGACAGTTGGCAGACACTTATTTCAGCGTTGACAGTTAGTTTGGGGTGTGTGCTTGCATGACACTGGAAGTCTGTTGACGGTAGAGAAGTAGACAAGACGGCAAGAATTTTCGGCGTTCTCGCGGAGAAGTAATAGAGAAGCAGCCATAAGTATTGAAGTGAGGGCGTTGATCGGCACTCTGGTTTCCCTTCAAACCGAATAAATCTTTCGCCTTTTACTAAAGATTTCCGTGGAGGGGAACATTAAATGAGTCTAGAAGGTATTTTTTGTAGTGCTCGGCTATTGCTGAGCCACAATCACAAGTAAAACGTAATGTGAGTAGCAAGAGGTAGATTGTGTTGTGAGAATGAAGGGCGTGGATTAGCGGATCACGTTTGACCTGAAATGGCGTGCAGTGTGTTAGACGATTGTGTAGAGAGAGAGAGAGAGGGGGGGGGGGTAGAGGGGGGCAGAGCTATTTATTGTCCTGCAAACTCTTGGTGAACCCTTTCCGTACCTCAGTTGTAGATGATTTGAGAATGTTTACTTGCACTGCAGTTGCTCAACAGCATATAAGCTGATATTTGGAAGTGAATGATGAATGATTGTCTTTGTAATAAATACTGGTATGTGATAAGTAGATTTTGTTTTGAAAGCCAAAATAATTTTTACCGCAGAAGTTTGTGATTTGTAGGTATGATGTGAGTGAGATTTGGGCTGAAGATGGTGGTTAGTTGGGCAGGATGAGTATTTCAATTGTTTTCAATAGAGTGGATATTAGTGGCACTGGCTTGTTGCCATAATGTGGCATTGGTTCTTTGTTCATAACAGTGTACTCAGTTTTGTAGAAGATTTAGGTGAGAAAGAGACAGTTGTTGAATATGACATAGATAGCTAGAAATGAATTGAGTAGCAATTTCCTGCTAGGTGTAGTTTGGGTATGATGTGTCTCAGTGAGAGATAAATCTTGAAATTGAAGGGTTGTTCCTTGCTACAGTCTTGGAAACTATGTATCTGCTGTTGACTCCAATGTTTTCAAGATTACTTGTGTACAAAATTGGCCAGACTTTGCAGTTTCTTCTTCAATAAATCAGTGGAAGGTGGTGCAGATAATGGTAAAAATGTTCAGTGCCTCCTGTGAGTTGTTGATGCTGCTTGTCTTTTAAGTAAAATTGAAAGGGGCTCTTGATTGACCCAGCCATACACAGAGCTGGTGCATACTTGGCTTGAGAAGACTTTGGTCAGTAAATGATGAAATACCGACACAGTGGTCACAACAAAGCTCCTTTCCCTGCATTTTAGTTTCCCTCGGGTATAGAGTGACATGTTATTGGCAGAGGATGTGCAGATAATCACTTTGATCAGGCTGTTCGTTTTTTTAATGCTCTTTTACCAGAATCCATTCATAGTGATTAGTGTGTTCTCTGTTGGAACACGATGAGAACATTGTGTGAAGTGCACAGAAGTAGCTATTTGAGTATGTATGAAAATGTGAGGTAACCACTGTTACTCCTAAATTTCTGAGGAATTAAGTTTTCTGTGTGTGTGTGTGTGTGTGTGTTTGAAAATCCCAGAGGTTCAAGTTGGTAGTTTATATGTTGCAAGCGAAAAAAGCTTTTTAGTAAACTGAGGCACTAGCATTAGTTCCCTGTTCACTGTGACAAGGAAGCTAGTATAAAAAGTAGTTTGTGGTTTTGTTTGCAAAGAAGTGATCATGGGATGAAAGCACTGCTTGAGATTATTCTGAGATGATGGGGGGGATTGCTAAACATCTAGCATTTTAGTAAGGAGCTTGTCGGAGTATTTGTATAGTTGTAAGATTATTTGTTATTTTATGAGAAATTTCTTTATTCATAGCACATGGGCCATCATAGTTGAAGCATAAAGATTGGCATGGTATGCGTAGGTCTGTAAAATGTCCTGACAGTGATGTTCATAGGGACTTGTTGTATACTTTGATTCTTCATCTGTTTAACAGTAGACATAAGAAATGTATTAGTGGAGCAAGTAGCTGTGAAATTAGTAGTGTATGATTGATAGTATGGACGTGGCGCTTGAAGGAAGTGTTTGTTTAGCTGTGGGTGTTTTCATAATTGCCATGTGAGGAGAAGCAATACTCGTGATAGGCGACGAGAGGTACAGAGAGAAACACATTTATTGCGAGTATTGTATATCAGCAGCTCTTGGGCGGGTATCAAGTAAGACGCAAAGTGAAACGAAAGAGGAAGTATGCATGAAAGTGGCCAAATATCGACAAGAGTTCGCACTGTTAGGGTGAGGTGAATAAGCTAGTGCGGTGCGAAAATTTTCGAAGAGAGAGGCGGTTTTAAAGAAAGCACAAGAGTCCTATGAATGCCCTCTTGCGTGTTTCTCTTTCAGTGGCTATTTGGCATGTCTGCTTGCGCCATAGAAAGCTACTGTATGTGCCCCAGGCCCCCATCTAGCGGCCGGAGGTGCAAGCGGTGTTTACATACAGTCTCGCCTGAGGCAATGGTCTCTCATTTCGGAACGCAAGAAGCACTGGTAGCGCACAAAAATAGCCGAGTGAGATCATTGCGGCCAAGTAAGGGTAGAAGTAGGTTATTTGCAGAATGTCTGAGCTTAAGAAATTCTTCGATAAGTAAATCGCGAAATGTGAAGAATGTGTCGTATTCTCGTAGGGCGTGTTGACGGTCTCGTGGCATAAGTAGCGAGCGGTGATAGCTTGCAAGCAAGATCATACTTCACAGGATCATTTCTGTAGTATGTCTTCAACTCTCTCTAGTTCAACGCTGGAGTAGACGTAACCACGATGATGAGTGGTAGCACTCTCCCTGAGCGTGAGGTTTGCGATCAAGATTCATCGCATCTTGGTTGTAATCGATGATCGTTCACCACATTCTGAGGGATGTGGGAAGGGAATAGCGCTTTCCGAGTGGTGGTTTTATTATATAGATTAGAAGCATAAGTCATACTGTTGGTATCGGGACCCGCGTCGTTGCAGAAATGTCGCTACAGGTTGTGGAAAGACTTCGATTGCGACATGTCATGAAAGCCTCGTGGAAGTTTCTCGAGTGGCACGGGGACGAGCCATTTGATTTGGCCTGCTCCAAGTGCTAGGCTTGGATGACAACGACGTACTTTTGAGTTACAAGAATGAGTGAGCAACACAAGAAGAGTGCAATTGATGACCATAAAAAGCTGACACACAACACAGTCTCGATAATCACCACTAATGCATGATGTACGAAACATTTAGGAGGAGCACGTTTGGCTAGCAAACATGAATTGAGTGATTTGCAAGGCAGTGTTATCTGCAAGAAGGAATGCATGAAATTCGCAAATGAATAAGACTGGTTCAAATACTATCGACAGAAATTTTATTTCTGTTGTCAACTAGTATTAATTAGTTGTGTGGGAGCAGGGGGATATTTCCCTTGCACCATACATCTACATACACGTTGCGTGTGATGTGGCCTAGTTTTGCGTACAAAGAACTATCTAGTTGTCAGTTTTTTGAGTGAACGAGTGTGGTGGGGAGGAGAGAGATTAGTGTTAGATGCAGAGCAGTGCGGGCAGTTGTGTGTCGGACGTTGTATGTCGGACGGTGGGTCGCCGACAGGAATTATGCGTGCTGCCATCTGTCGGCAGGTGAGGTAATGAAGCAGCTTGAATGGTGACAGAAATGATGAAAATAGTTATCTAAAGAGTAATAGCGACGACAGTTGGCAGACACTTATTTCAGCGTTGACAGTTAGTTTGGGGTGTGTGCTTGCATGACACTGGAAGTCTGTTGACGGTAGAGAAGTAGACAAGACGGCAAGAATTTTCGGCGTTCTCGCGGAGAAGTAATAGAGAAGCAGCCATAAGTATTGAAGTGAGGGCGTTGATCGGCACTCTGGTTTCCCTTCAAACCGAATAAATCTTTCGCCTTTTACTAAAGATTTCCGTGGAGGGGAACATTAAATGAGTCTAGAAGGTATTTTTTGTAGTGCTCGGCTATTGCTGAGCCACAATCACAAGTAAAACGTAATGTGAGTAGCAAGAGGTAGATTGTGTTGTGAGAATGAAGGGCGTGGATTAGCGGATCACGTTTGGCCTGAAATGGCGTGCAGTGTGTTAGACGATTGTGTAGAGAGAGAGAGAGGGGGACAGAGCTATTTATTGTCCTGCAAACTCTTGGTGAACCCTTTCCGTACCTCAGTTGTAGATGATTTGAGAATGTTTACTTGCACTGCAGTTGCACAACAGCATATAAGCTGATATTTGGAAGTGAATGATGAATGATTGTCTTTGTAATAAATACTGGTATGTGATAAGTAGATTTTGTTTTGAAAGCCAAAATAATTTTTACCGCAGAAGTTTGTGATTTGTAGGTATGATGTGAGTGAGATTTGGGCTGAAGATGGTGGTTAGTTGGGCAGGATGAGTATTTCAATTGTTTTCAATAGAGTGGATATTAGTGGCACTGGCTTGTTGCCATAATGTGGCATTGGTTCTTTGTTCATAACAGTGTACTCAGTTTTGTAGAAGATTTAGGTGAGAAAGAGACAGTTGTTGAATATGACATAGATAGCTAGAAATGAATTGAGTAGCAATTTCCTGCTAGGTGTAGTTTGGGTATGATGTGTCTCAGTGAGAGATAAATCTTGAAATTGAAGGGTTGTTCCTTGCTACAGTCTTGGAAACTATGTATCTGCTGTTGACTCCAATGTTTTCAAGATTACTTGTGTACAAAATTGGTCAGACTTTGCAGTTTCTTCTTCAATAAATCAGTGGAAGGTGGTGCAGATAATGGTAAAAATGTTCAGTGCCTCCTGTGAGTTGTTGATGCTGCTTGTCTTTTAAGTAAAATTGATAGGAGCTCTTGATTGACCCAGCCATACACAGAGCTGGTGCATACTTGGCTTGAGAAGACTTTGGTCAGTAAATGATGAAATACCGACACAGTGGTCACAACAAAGCTCCTTTCCCTGCATTTTAGTTTCCCTCGGGTATAGAGTGACATGTTATTGGCAGAGGATGTGCAGATAATCACTTTGATCAGGCTGTTCGTTTTTTTAATGCTCTTTTACCAGAATCCATTCATAGTGATTAGTGTGTTCTCTGTTGGAACACGATGAGAACATTGTGTGAAGTGCACAGAAGTAGCTATTTGAGTATGTATGAAAATGTGAGGTAACCACTGTTACTCCTAAATTTCTGTGGAATTAAGTTTTCTGTGTGTGTGTGTGTGTGTTTGAAAATCCCAGAGGTTCAAGTTGGTAGTTTATATGTTGCAAGCGAAAAAAGCTTTTTAGTAAACTGAGGCACTAGCATTAGTTCCCTGTTCACTGTGACAAGGAAGCTAGTATAAAAAGTAGTTTGTGGTTTTGTTTGCAAAGAAGTGCTCATGGGATGAAAGCACTGCTTGAGATTATTCTGAGATGATGGGGGGGATTGCTAAACATCTAGCATTTTAGTAAGGAGCTTGTCGGAGTATTTGTATAGTTGTAAGATTATTTGTTATTTTATGAGAAATTTCTTTATTCATAGCACATGGGCCATCATAGTTGAAGCATAAAGATTGGCATGGTATGCGTAGGTCTGTAAAATGTCCTGACAGTGATGTTCATAGGGACTTGTTGTATACTTTGATTCTTCATCTGTTTAACAGTAGACATAAGAAATGTATTAGTGGAGCAAGTAGCTGTGAAATTAGTAGTGTATGATTGATAGTATGGACGTGGCGCTTGAAGGAAGTGTTTGTTTAGCTGTGGGTGTTTTCATAATTGCCATGTGAGGAGAAGCAATACTCGTGATAGGCGACGAGAGGTACAGAGAGAAACACATTTATTGCGAGTATTGTATATCAGCAGCTCTTGGGCGGGTATCAAGTAAGACGCAAAGTGAAACGAAAGAGGAAGTATGCATGAAAGTGGCCAAATATCGACAAGAGTTCGCACTGTTAGGGTGAGGTGAATAAGCTAGTGCGGTGCGAAAATTTTCGAAGAGAGAGGCGGTTTTAAAGAAAGCACAAGAGTCCTATGAATGCCCTCTTGTGTGTTTCTCTTTCAGTGGCTATTTGGCATGTCTGCTTGCGCCATAGAAAGCTACTGTATGTGCCCCAGGCCCCCATCTAGCGGCCGGAGGTGCAAGCGGTGTTTACATACAGTCTCGCCTGAGGCAATGGTCTCTCATTTCGGAACGCAAGAAGCACTGGTAGCGCACAAAAATAGCCGAGTGAGATCATTGCGGCCAAGTAAGGGTAGAAGTAGGTTCTTTGCAGAATGTCTGAGCTTAAGAAATTCTTCGATAAGTAAATCGCGAAATGTGAAGAATGTGTCGTATTCTCGTAGGGCGTGTTGACGGTCTCGTGGCATAAGTAGCGAGCGGTGATAGCTTGCAAGCAAGATCATACTTCACAGGATCATTTCTGTAGTATGTCTTCAACTCTCTCTAGTTCAACGCTGGAGTAGACGTAACCACGATGATGAGTGGTAGCACTCTCCCTGAGCGTGAGGCTTGCGATCAAGATTCATCGCATCTTGGTTGTAATCGATGATCGTTCACCACATTCTGAGGGATGTGGGAAGGGAATAGCGCTTTCCGAGTGGTGGTTTTATTATATAGATTAGAAGCATAAGTCATACTGTTGGTATCGGGACCCGCGTCGTTGCAGAAATGTCGCTACAGGTTGTGGAAAGACTTCGATTGCGACATGTCATGAAAGCCTCGTGGAAGTTTCTCGAGTGGCACGGGGACGAGCCATTTGATTTGGCCTGCTCCAAGTGCTAGGCTTGGATGACAACGACGTACTTTTGAGTTACAAGAATGAGTGAGCAACACAAGAAGAGTGCAATTGATGACCATAAAAAGCTGACACACAACACAGTCTCGATAATCACCACTAATGCATGATGTACGAAACATTTAGGAGGAGCACGTTTGGCTAGCAAACATGAATTGAGTGATTTGCAAGGCAGTGTTATCTGCAAGAAGGAATGCATGAAATTCGCAAATGAATAAGACTGGTTAAAATACTATCGACAGAAATTTTATTTCTGTTGTCAACTAGTATTAATTAGTTGTGTGGGAGCAGGGGGATATTTCCCTTGCACCATACATCTACATACACGTTGCGTGTGATGTGGCCTAGTTTTGCGTACAAAGAACTATCTAGTTGTCAGTTTTTTGAGTGAACGAGTGTGGTGGGGAGGAGAGAGATTAGTGTTAGATGCAGAGCAGTGCGGGCAGTTGTGTGTCGGACGTTGTATGTCGGACGGTGGGTCGCCGACAGGAATTATGCGTGCTGCCATCTGTCGGCAGGTGAGGTAATGAAGCAGCTTGAATGGTGACAGAAATGATGAAAATAGTTATCTAAAGAGTAATAGCGACGACAGTTGGCAGACACTTATTTCAGCGTTGACAGTTAGTTTGGGGTGTGTGCTTGCATGACACTGGAAGTCTGTTGACGGTAGAGAAGTAGACAAGACGGCAAGAATTTTCGGCGTTCTCGCGGAGAAGTAATAGAGAAGCAGCCATAAGTATTGAAGTGAGGGCGTTGATCGGCACTCTGGTTTCCCTTCAAACCGAATAAATCTTTCGCCTTTTACTAAAGATTTCCGTGGAGGGGAACATTAAATGAGTCTAGAAGGTATTTTTTGTAGTGCTCGGCTATTGCTGAGCCACAATCACAAGTAAAACGTAATGTGAGTAGCAAGAGGTAGATTGTGTTGTGAGAATGAAGGGCGTGGATTAGCGGATCACGTTTGACCTGAAATGGCGTGCAGTGTGTTAGACGATTGTGTAGAGAGAGAGAGAGAGAGAGGGGGGGGGGGGGTAGAGGGGGGCAGAGCTATTTATTGTCCTGCAAACTCTTGGTGAACCCTTTCCGTACCTCAGTTGTAGATGATTTGAGAATGTTTACTTGCACTGCAGTTGCACAACAGCATATAAGCTGATATTTGGAAGTGAATGATGAATGATTGTCTTTGTAATAAATACTGGTATGTGATAAGTAGATTTTGTTTTGAAAGCCAAAATAATTTTTACCGCAGAAGTTTGTGATTTGTAGGTATGATGTGAGTGAGATTTGGGCTGAAGATGGTGGTTAGTTGGGCAGGATGAGTATTTCAATTGTTTTCAATAGAGTGGATATTAGTGGCACTGGCTTGTTGCCATAATGTGGCATTGGTTCTTTGTTCATAACAGTGTACTCAGTTTTGTAGAAGATTTAGGTGAGAAAGAGACAGTTGTTGAATATGACATAGATAGCTAGAAATGAATTGAGTAGCAATTTCCTGCTAGGTGTAGTTTGGGTATGATGTGTCTCAGTGAGAGATAAATCTTGAAATTGAAGGGTTGTTCCTTGCTACAGTCTTGGAAACTATGTATCTGCTGTTGACTCCAATGTTTTCAAGATTACTTGTGTACAAAATTGGTCAGACTTTGCAGTTTCTTCTTCAATAAATCAGTGGAAGGTGGTGCAGATAATGGTAAAAATGTTCAGTGCCTCCTGTGAGTTGTTGATGCTGCTTGTCTTTTAAGTAAAATTGATAGGGGCTCTTGATTGACCCAGCCATACACAGAGCTGGTGCATACTTGGCTTGAGAAGACTTTGGTCAGTAAATGATGAAATACCGACACAGTGGTCACAACAAAGCTCCTTTCCCTGCATTTTAGTTTCCCTCGGGTATAGAGTGACATGTTATTGGCAGAGGATGTGCAGATAATCACTTTGATCAGGCTGTTCGTTTTTTTAATGCTCTTTTACCAGAATCCATTCATAGTGATTAGTGTGTTCTCTGTTGGAACACGATGAGAACATTGTGTGAAGTGCACAGAAGTAGCTATTTGAGTATGTATGAAAATGTGAGGTAACCACTGTTACTCCTAAATTTCTGTGGAATTAAGTTTTCTGTGTGTGTGTGTGTGTTTGAAAATCCCAGAGGTTCAAGTTGGTAGTTTATATGTTGCAAGCGAAAAAAGCTTTTTAGTAAACTGAGGCACTAGCATTAGTTCCCTGTTCACTGTGACAAGGAAGCTAGTATAAAAAGTAGTTTGTGGTTTTGTTTGCAAAGAAGTGCTCATGGGATGAAAGCACTGCTTGAGATTATTCTGAGATGATGGGGGGGATTGCTAAACATCTAGCATTTTAGTAAGGAGCTTGTCGGAGTATTTGTATAGTTGTAAGATTATTTGTTATTTTATGAGAAATTTCTTTATTCATAGCACATGGGCCATCATAGTTGAAGCATAAAGATTGGCATGGTATGCGTAGGTCTGTAAAATGTCCTGACAGTGATGTTCATAGGGACTTGTTGTATACTTTGATTCTTCATCTGTTTAACAGTAGACATAAGAAATGTATTAGTGGAGCAAGTAGCTGTGAAATTAGTAGTGTATGATTGATAGTATGGACGTGGCGCTTGAAGGAAGTGTTTGTTTAGCTGTGGGTGTTTTCATAATTGCCATGTGAGGAGAAGCAATACTCGTGATAGGCGACGAGAGGTACAGAGAGAAACACATTTATTGCGAGTATTGTATATCAGCAGCTCTTGGGCGGGTATAAAGTAAGACGCAAAGTGAAACGAAATAGGAAGTATGCATGAAAGTGGCCAAATATTGACAAGAGTTCGCACTGTTAGGGTGAGGTGAATAAGCTAGTGCGGTGCGAAAATTTTCGAAGAGAGAGGCGGTTTTAAAGAAAGCACAAGAGTCCTATGAATGCCCTCTTGTGTGTTTCTCTTTCAGTGGCTATTTGGCATGTCTGCTTGCGCCATAGAAAGCTACTGTATGTGCCCCAGGCCCCCATCTAGCGGCCGGAGGTGCAAGCGGTGTTTACATACAGTCTCGCCTGAGGCAATGGTCTCTCATTTCGGAACGCAAGAAGCACTGGTAGCGCACAAAAATAGCCGAGTGAGATCATTGCGGCCAAGTAAGGGTAGAAGTAGGTTCTTTGCAGAATGTCTGAGCTTAAGAAATTCTTCGATAAGTAAATCGCGAAATGTGAAGAATGTGTCGTATTCTCGTAGGGCGTGTTGACGGTCTCGTGGCATAAGTAGCGAGCGGTGATAGCTTGCAAGCAAGATCATACTTCACAGGATCATTTCTGTAGTATGTCTTCAACTCTCTCTAGTTCAACGCTGGAGTAGACGTAACCACGATGATGAGTGGTAGCACTCTCCCTGAGCGTGAGGCTTGCGATCAAGATTCATCGCATCTTGGTTGTAATCGATGATCGTTCACCACATTCTGAGGGATGTGGGAAGGGAATAGCGCTTTCCGAGTGGTGGTTTTATTATATAGATTAGAAGCATAAGTCATACTGTTGGTATCGGGACCCGCGTCGTTGCAGAAATGTCGCTACAGGTTGTGGAAAGACTTCGATTGCGACATGTCATGAAAGCCTCGTGGAAGTTTCTCGAGTGGCACGGGGACGAGCCATTTGATTTGGCCTGCTCCAAGTGCTAGGCTTGGATGACAACGACGTACTTTTGAGTTACAAGAATGAGTGAGCAACACAAGAAGAGTGCAATTGATGACCATAAAAAGCTGACACACAACACAGTCTCGATAATCACCACTAATGCATGATGTACGAAACATTTAGGAGGAGCACGTTTGGCTAGCAAACATGAATTGAGTGATTTGCAAGGCAGTGTTATCTGCAAGAAGGAATGCATGAAATTCGCAAATGAATAAGACTGGTTCAAATACTATCGACAGAAATTTTATTTCTGTTGTCAACTAGTATTAATTAGTTGTGTGGGAGCAGGGGGATATTTCCCTTGCACCATACATCTACATACACGTTGCGTGTGATGTGGCCTAGTTTTGCGTACAAAGAACTATCTAGTTGTCAGTTTTTTGAGTGAACGAGTGTGGTGGGGAGGAGAGAGATTAGTGTTAGATGCAGAGCAGTGCGGGCAGTTGTGTGTCGGACGTTGTATGTCGGACGGTGGGTCGCCGACAGGAATTATGCGTGCTGCCATCTGTCGGCAGGTGAGGTAATGAAGCAGCTTGAATGGTGACAGAAATGATGAAAATAGTTATCTAAAGAGTAATAGCGACGACAGTTGGCAGACACTTATTTCAGCGTTGACAGTTAGTTTGGGGTGTGTGCTTGCATGACACTGGAAGTCTGTTGACGGTAGAGAAGTAGACAAGACGGCAAGAATTTTCGGCGTTCTCGCGGAGAAGTAATAGAGAAGCAGCCATAAGTATTGAAGTGAGGGCATTGATCGGCACTCTGGTTTCCCTTCAAACCGAATAAATCTTTCGCCTTTTACTAAAGATTTCCGTGGAGGGGAACATTAAATGAGTCTAGAAGGTATTTTTTGTAGTGCTCGGCTATTGCTGAGCCACAATCACAAGTAAAACGTAATGTGAGTAGCAAGAGGTAGATTGTGTTGTGAGAATGAAGGGCGTGGATTAGCGGATCACGTTTGGCCTGAAATGGCGTGCAGTGTGTTAGACGATTGTGTAGAGAGAGAGAGAGAGGGGGGGGGGGGTAGAGGGGGGCAGAGCTATTTATTGTCCTGCAAACTCTTGGTGAACCCTTTCCGTACCTCAGTTGTAGATGATTTGAGAATGTTTACTTGCACTGCAGTTGCACAACAGCATATAAGCTGATATTTGGAAGTGAATGATGAATGATTGTCTTTGTAATAAATACTGGTATGTGATAAGTAGATTTTGTTTTGAAAGCCAAAATAATTTTTACCGCAGAAGTTTGTGATTTGTAGGTATGATGTGAGTGAGATTTGGGCTGAAGATGGTGGTTAGTTGGGCAGGATGAGTATTTCAATTGTTTTCAATAGAGTGGATATTAGTGGCACTGGCTTGTTGCCATAATGTGGCATTGGTTCTTTGTTCATAACAGTGTACTCAGTTTTGTAGAAGATTTAGGTGAGAAAGAGACAGTTGTTGAATATGACATAGATAGCTAGAAATGAATTGAGTAGCAATTTCCTGCTAGGTGTAGTTTGGGTATGATGTGTCTCAGTGAGAGATAAATCTTGAAATTGAAGGGTTGTTCCTTGCTACAGTCTTGGAAACTATGTATCTGTTGTTGACTCCAATGTTTTCAAGATTACTTGTGTACAAAATTGGCCAGACTTTGCAGTTTCTTCTTCAATAAATCAGTGGAAGGTGGTGCAGATAATGGTAAAAATGTTCAGTGCCTCCTGTGAGTTGTTGATGCTGCTTGTCTTTTAAGTAAAATTGAAAGGGGCTCTTGATTGACCCAGCCATACACAGAGCTGGTGCATACTTGGCTTGAGAAGACTTTGGTCAGTAAATGATGAAATACCGACACAGTGGTCACAACAAAGCTCCTTTCTCTGCATTTTAGTTTCCCTCGGGTATAGAGTGACATGTTATTGGCAGAGGATGTGCAGATAATCACTTTGATCAGGCTGTTCGTTTTTTTTAATGCTCTTTTACCAGAATCCATTCATAGTGATTAGTGTGTTCTCTGTTGGAACACGATGAGAACATTGTGTGAAGTGCACAGAAGTAGCTATCTGAGTATGTATGAAAATGTGAGGTAACCACTGTTACTCCTAAATTTCTGTGGAATTAAGTTTTCTGTGTGTGTGTGTGTGTGTGTTTGAAAATCCCAGAGGTTCAAGTTGGTAGTTTATATGTTGCAAGCGAAAAAAGCTTTTTAGTAAACTGAGGCACTAGCATTAGTTCCCTGTTCACTGTGACAAGGAAGCTAGTATAAAAAGTAGTTTGTGGTTTTGTTTGCAAAGAAGTGCTCATGGGATGAAAGCACTGCTTGAGATTATTCTGAGATGATGGGGGGGATTGCTAAACATCTAGCATTTTAGTAAGGAGCTTGTCGGAGTATTTGTATAGTTGTAAGATTATTTGTTATTTTATGAGAAATTTCTTTATTCATAGCACATGGGCCATCATAGTTGAAGCATAAAGATTGGCATGGTATGCGTAGGTCTGTAAAATGTCCTGACAGTGATGTTCATAGGGACTTGTTGTATGCTTTGATTCTTCATCTGTTTAACAGTAGACATAAGAAATGTATTAGTGGAGCAAGTAGCTGTGAAATTAGTAGTGTATGATTGATAGTATGGACGTGGCGCTTGAAGGAAGTGTTTGTTTAGCTGTGGGTGTTTTCATAATTGCCATGTGAGGAGAAGCAATACTCGTGATAGGCGACGAGAGGTACAGAGAGAAACACATTTATTGCGAGTATTGTATATCAGCAGCTCTTGGGCGGGTATCAAGTAAGACGCAAAGTGAAACGAAAGAGGAAGTATGCATGAAAGTGGCCAAATATCGACAAGAGTTCGCACTGTTAGGGTGAGGTGAATAAGCTAGTGCGGTGCGAAAATTTTCGAAGAGAGAGGCGGTTTTAAAGAAAGCACAAGAGTCCTATGAATGCCCTCTTGTGTGTTTCTCTTTCAGTGGCTATTTGGCATGTCTGCTTGCGCCATAGAAAGCTACTGTATGTGCCCCAGGCCCCCATCTAGCGGCCGGAGGTGCAAGCGGTGTTTACATACAGTCTCGCCTGAGGCAATGGTCTCTCATTTCGGAACGCAAGAAGCACTGGTAGCGCACAAAAATAGCCGAGTGAGATCATTGCGGCCAAGTAAGGGTAGAAGTAGGTTCTTTGCAGAATGTCTGAGCTTAAGAAATTCTTCGATAAGTAAATCGCGAAATGTGAAGAATGTGTCGTATTCTCGTAGGGCGTGTTGACGGTCTCGTGGCATAAGTAGCGAGCGGTGATAGCTTGCAAGCAAGATCATACTTCACAGGATCATTTCTGTAGTATGTCTTCAACTCTCTCTAGTTCAACGCTGGAGTAGACGTAACCACGATGATGAGTGGTAGCACTCTCCCTGAGCGTGAGGCTTGCGATCAAGATTCATCGCATCTTGGTTGTAATCGATGATCGTTCACCACATTCTGAGGGATGTGGGAAGGGAATAGCGCTTTCCGAGTGGTGGTTTTATTATATAGATTAGAAGCATAAGTCATACTGTTGGTATCGGGACCCGCGTCGTTGCAGAAATGTCGCTACAGGTTGTGGAAAGACTTCGATTGCGACATGTCATGAAAGCCTCGTGGAAGTTTCTCGAGTGGCACGGGGACGAGCCATTTGATTTGGCCTGCTCCAAGTGCTAGGCTTGGATGACAACGACGTACTTTTGAGTTACAAGAATGAGTGAGCAACACAAGAAGAGTGCAATTGATGACCATAAAAAGCTGACACACAACACAGTCTCGATAATCACCACTAATGCATGATGTACGAAACATTTAGGAGGAGCACGTTTGGCTAGCAAACATGAATTGAGTGATTTGCAAGGCAGTGTTATCTGCAAGAAGGAATGCATGAAATTCGCAAATGAATAAGACTGGTTCAAATACTATCGACAGAAATTTTATTTCTGTTGTCAACTAGTATTAATTAGTTGTGTGGGAGCAGGGGGATATTTCCCTTGCACCATACATCTACATACACGTTGCGTGTGATGTGGCCTAGTTTTGCGTACAAAGAACTATCTAGTTGTCAGTTTTTTGAGTGAACGAGTGTGGTGGGGAGGAGAGAGATTAGTGTTAGATGCAGAGCAGTGCGGGCAGTTGTGTGTCGGACGTTGTATGTCGGACGGTGGGTCGCCGACAGGAATTATGCGTGCTGCCATCTGTCGGCAGGTGAGGTAATGAAGCAGCTTGAATGGTGACAGAAATGATGAAAATAGTTATCTAAAGAGTAATAGCGACGACAGTTGGCAGACACTTATTTCAGCGTTGACAGTTAGTTTGGGGTGTGTGCTTGCATGACACTGGAAGTCTGTTGACGGTAGAGAAGTAGACAAGACGGCAAGAATTTTCGGCGTTCTCGCGGAGAAGTAATAGAGAAGCAGCCATAAGTATTGAAGTGAGGGCGTTGATCGGCACTCTGGTTTCCCTTCAAACCGAATAAATCTTTCGCCTTTTACTAAAGATTTCCGTGGAGGGGAACATTAAATGAGTCTAGAAGGTATTTTTTGTAGTGCTCGGCTATTGCTGAGCCACAATCACAAGTGAAACGTAATGTGAGTAGCAAGAGGTAGATTGTGTTGTGAGAATGAAGGGCGTGGATTAGCGGATCACGTTTGACCTGAAATGGCGTGCAGTGTGTTAGACGATTGTGTAGAGAGAGAGAGAGGGGGGGGGGGTAGAGGGGGGCAGAGCTATTTATTGTCCTGCAAACTCTTGGTGAACCCTTTCCGTACCTCAGTTGTAGATGATTTGAGAATGTTTACTTGCACTGCAGTTGCACAACAGCATATAAGCTGATATTTGGAAGTGAATGATGAATGATTGTCTTTGTAATAAATACTGGTATGTGATAAGTAGATTTTGTTTTGAAAGCCAAAATAATTTTTACCGCAGAAGTTTGTGATTTGTAGGTATGATGTGAGTGAGATTTGGGCTGAAGATGGTGGTTAGTTGGGCAGGATGAGTATTTCAATTGTTTTCAATAGAGTGGATATTAGTGGCACTGGCTTGTTGCCATAATGTGGCATTGGTTCTTTGTTCATAACAGTGTACTCAGTTTTGTAGAAGATTTAGGTGAGAAAGAGACAGTTGTTGAATATGACATAGATAGCTAGAAATGAATTGAGTAGCAATTTCCTGCTAGGTGTAGTTTGGGTATGATGTGTCTCAGTGAGAGATAAATCTTGAAATTGAAGGGTTGTTCCTTGCTACAGTCTTGGAAACTATGTATCTGCTGTTGACTCCAATGTTTTCAAGATTACTTGTGTACAAAATTGGCCAGACTTTGCAGTTTCTTCTTCAATAAATCAGTGGAAGGTGGTGCAGATAATGGTAAAAATGTTCAGTGCCTCCTGTGAGTTGTTGATGCTGCTTGTCTTTTAAGTAAAATTGATAGGGGCTCTTGATTGACCCAGCCATACACAGAGCTGGTGCATACTTGGCTTGAGAAGACTTTGGTCAGTAAATGATGAAATACCGACACAGTGGTCACAACAAAGCTCCTTTCCCTGCATTTTAGTTTCCCTCGGGTATAGAGTGACATGTTATTGGCAGAGGATGTGCAGATAATCACTTTGATCAGGCTGTTCGTTTTTTTAATGCTCTTTTACCAGAATCCATTCATAGTGATTAGTGTGTTCTCTGTTGGAACACGATGAGAACATTGTGTGAAGTGCACAGAAGTAGCTATTTGAGTATGTATGAAAATGTGAGGTAACCACTGTTACTCCTAAATTTCTGTGGAATTAAGTTTTCTGTGTGTGTGTGTGTTTGAAAATCCCAGAGGTTCAAGTTGGTAGTTTATATGTTGCAAGCGAAAAAAGCTTTTTAGTAAACTGAGGCACTAGCATTAGTTCCCTGTTCACTGTGACAAGGAAGCTAGTATAAAAAGTAGTTTGTGGTTTTGTTTGCAAAGAAGTGCTCATGGGATGAAAGCACTGCTTGAGATTATTCTGAGATGATGGGGGGGATTGCTAAACATCTAGCATTTTAGTAAGGAGCTTGTCGGAGTATTTGTATAGTTGTAAGATTATTTGTTATTTTATGAGAAATTTCTTTATTCATAGCACATGGGCCATCATAGTTGAAGCATAAAGATTGGCATGGTATGCGTAGGTCTGTAAAATGTCCTGACAGTGATGTTCATAGGGACTTGTTGTATACTTTGATTCTTCATCTGTTTAACAGTAGACATAAGAAATGTATTAGTGGAGCAAGTAGCTGTGAAATTAGTAGTGTATGATTGATAGTATGGACGTGGCGCTTGAAGGAAGTGTTTGTTTAGCTGTGGGTGTTTTCATAATTGCCATGTGAGGAGAAGCAATACTCGTGATAGGCGACGAGAGGTACAGAGAGAAACACATTTATTGCGAGTATTGTATATCAGCAGCTCTTGGGCGGGTATCAAGTAAGACGCAAAGTGAAACGAAAGAGGAAGTATGCATGAAAGTGGCCAAATATCGACAAGAGTTCGCACTGTTAGGGTGAGGTGAATAAGCTAGTGCGGTGCGAAAATTTTCGAAGAGAGAGGCGGTTTTAAAGAAAGCACAAGAGTCCTATGAATGCCCTCTTGTGTGTTTCTCTTTCAGTGGCTATTTGGCATGTCTGCTTGCGCCATAGAAAGCTACTGTATGTGCCCCAGGCCCCCATCTAGCGGCCGGAGGTGCAAGCGGTGTTTACATACAGTCTCGCCTGAGGCAATGGTCTCTCATTTCGGAACGCAAGAAGCACTGGTAGCGCACAAAAATAGCCGAGTGAGATCATTGCGGCCAAGTAAGGGTAGAAGTAGGTTCTTTGCAGAATGTCTGAGCTTAAGAAATTCTTCGATAAGTAAATCGCGAAATGTGAAGAATGTGTCGTATTCTCGTAGGGCGTGTTGACGGTCTCGTGGCATAAGTAGCGAGCGGTGATAGCTTGCAAGCAAGATCATACTTCACAGGATCATTTCTGTAGTATGTCTTCAACTCTCTCTAGTTCAACGCTGGAGTAGACGTAACCACGATGATGAGTGGTAGCACTCTCCCTGAGCGTGAGGCTTGCGATCAAGATTCATCGCATCTTGGTTGTAATCGATGATCGTTCACCACATTCTGAGGGATGTGGGAAGGGAATAGCGCTTTCCGAGTGGTGGTTTTATTATATAGATTAGAAGCATAAGTCATACTGTTGGTATCGGGACCCGCGTCGTTGCAGAAATGTCGCTACAGGTTGTGGAAAGACTTCGATTGCGACATGTCATGAAAGCCTCGTGGAAGTTTCTCGAGTGGCACGGGGACGAGCCATTTGATTTGGCCTGCTCCAAGTGCTAGGCTTGGATGACAACGACGTACTTTTGAGTTACAAGAATGAGTGAGCAACACAAGAAGAGTGCAATTGATGACCATAAAAAGCTGACACACAACACAGTCTCGATAATCACCACTAATGCATGATGTACGAAACATTTAGGAGGAGCACGTTTGGCTAGCAAACATGAATTGAGTGATTTGCAAGGCAGTGTTATCTGCAAGAAGGAATGCATGAAATTCGCAAATGAATAAGACTGGTTCAAATACTATCGACAGAAATTTTATTTCTGTTGTCAACTAGTATTAATTAGTTGTGTGGGAGCAGGGGGATATTTCCCTTGCACCATACATCTACATACACGTTGCGTGTGATGTGGCCTAGTTTTGCGTACAAAGAACTATCTAGTTGTCAGTTTTTTGAGTGAACGAGTGTGGTGGGGAGGAGAGAGATTAGTGTTAGATGCAGAGCAGTGCGGGCAGTTGTGTGTCGGACGTTGTATGTCGGACGGTGGGTCGCCGACAGGAATTATGCGTGCTGCCATCTGTCGGCAGGTGAGGTAATGAAGCAGCTTGAATGGTGACAGAAATGATGAAAATAGTTATCTAAAGAGTAATAGCGACGACAGTTGGCAGACACTTATTTCAGCGTTGACAGTTAGTTTGGGGTGTGTGCTTGCATGACACTGGAAGTCTGTTGACGGTAGAGAAGTAGACAAGACGGCAAGAATTTTCGGCGTTCTCGCGGAGAAGTAATAGAGAAGCAGCCATAAGTATTGAAGTGAGGGCGTTGATCGGCACTCTGGTTTCCCTTCAAACCGAATAAATCTTTCGCCTTTTACTAAAGATTTCCGTGGAGGGGAACATTAAATGAGTCTAGAAGGTATTTTTTGTAGTGCTCGGCTATTGCTGAGCCACAATCACAAGTAAAACGTAATGTGAGTAGCAAGAGGTAGATTGTGTTGTGAGAATGAAGGGCGTGAATTAGCGGATCACGTTTGGCCTGAAATGGCGTGCAGTGTGTTAGACGATTGTGTAGAGAGAGAGAGAGGGGGGGGGTAGAGGGGGGCAGAGCTATTTATTGTCCTGCAAACTCTTGGTGAACCCTTTCCGTACCTCAGTTGTAGATGATTTGAGAATGTTTACTTGCACTGCAGTTGCACAACAGCATATAAGCTGATATTTGGAAGTGAATGATGAATGATTGTCTTTGTAATAAATACTGGTATGTGATAAGTAGATTTTGTTTTGAAAGCCAAAATAATTTTTACCGCAGAAGTTTGTGATTTGTAGGTATGATGTGAGTGAGATTTGGGCTGAAGATGGTGGTTAGTTGGGCAGGATGAGTATTTCAATTGTTTTCAATAGAGTGGATATTAGTGGCACTGGCTTGTTGCCATAATGTGGCATTGGTTCTTTGTTCATAACAGTGTACTCAGTTTTGTAGAAGATTTAGGTGAGAAAGAGACAGTTGTTGAATATGACATAGATAGCTAGAAATGAATTGAGTAGCAATTTCCTGCTAGGTGTAGTTTGGGTATGATGTGTCTCAGTGAGAGATAAATCTTGAAATTGAAGGGTTGTTCCTTGCTACAGTCTTGGAAACTATGTATCTGCTGTTGACTCCAATGTTTTCAAGATTACTTGTGTACAAAATTGGCCAGACTTTGCAGTTTCTTCTTCAATAAATCAGTGGAAGGTGGTGCAGATAATGGTAAAAATGTTCAGTGCCTCCTGTGAGTTGTTGATGCTGCTTGTCTTTTAAGTAAAATTGATAGGGGCTCTTGATTGACCCAGCCATACACAGAGCTGGTGCATACTTGGCTTGAGAAGACTTTGGTCAGTAAATGATGAAATACCGACACAGTGGTCACAACAAAGCTCCTTTCCCTGCATTTTAGTTTCCCTCGGGTATAGAGTGACATGTTATTGGCAGAGGATGTGCAGATAATCACTTTGATCAGGCTGTTCGTTTTTTTAATGCTCTTTTACCAGAATCCATTCATAGTGATTAGTGTGTTCTCTGTTGGAACACGATGAGAACATTGTGTGAAGTGCACAGAAGTAGCTATTTGAGTATGTATGAAAATGTGAGGTAACCACTGTTACTCCTAAATTTCTGTGGAATTAAGTTTTCTGTGTGTGTGTGTGTGTGTGTGTTTGAAAATCCCAGAGGTTCAAGTTGGTAGTTTATATGTTGCAAGCGAAAAAAGCTTTTTAGTAAACTGAGGCACTAGCATTAGTTCCCTGTTCACTGTGACAAGGAAGCTAGTATAAAAAGTAGTTTGTGGTTTTGTTTGCAAAGAAGTGCTCATGGGATGAAAGCACTGCTTGAGATTATTCTGAGATGATGGGGGGGATTGCTAAACATCTAGCATTTTAGTAAGGAGCTTGTCGGAGTATTTGTATAGTTGTAAGATTATTTGTTATTTTATGAGAAATTTCTTTATTCATAGCACATGGGCCATCATAGTTGAAGCATAAAGATTGGCATGGTATGCGTAGGTCTGTAAAATGTCCTGACAGTGATGTTCATAGGGACTTGTTGTATACTTTGATTCTTCATCTGTTTAACAGTAGACATAAGAAATGTATTAGTGGAGCAAGTAGCTGTGAAATTAGTAGTGTATGATTGATAGTATGGACGTGGCGCTTGAAGGAAGTGTTTGTTTAGCTGTGGGTGTTTTCATAATTGCCATGTGAGGAGAAGCAATACTCGTGATAGGCGACGAGAGGTACAGAGAGAAACACATTTATTGCGAGTATTGTATATCAGCAGCTCTTGGGCGGGTATCAAGTAAGACGCAAAGTGAAACGAAAGAGGAAGTATGCATGAAAGTGGCCAAATATCGACAAGAGTTCGCACTGTTAGGGTGAGGTGAATAAGCTAGTGCGGTGCGAAAATTTTCGAAGAGAGAGGCGGTTTTAAAGAAAGCACAAGAGTCCTATGAATGCCCTCTTGTGTGTTTCTCTTTCAGTGGCTATTTGGCATGTCTGCTTGCGCCATAGAAAGCTACTGTATGTGCCCCAGGCCCCCATCTAGCGGCCGGAGGTGCAAGCGGTGTTTACATACAGTCTCGCCTGAGGCAATGGTCTCTCATTTCGGAACGCAAGAAGCACTGGTAGCGCACAAAAATAGCCGAGTGAGATCATTGCGGCCAAGTAAGGGTAGAAGTAGGTTCTTTGCAGAATGTCTGAGCTTAAGAAATTCTTCGATAAGTAAATCGCGAAATGTGAAGAATGTGTCGTATTCTCGTAGGGCGTGTTGACGGTCTCGTGGCATAAGTAGCGAGCGGTGATAGCTTGCAAGCAAGATCATACTTCACAGGATCATTTCTGTAGTATGTCTTCAACTCTCTCTAGTTCAACGCTGGAGTAGACGTAACCACGATGATGAGTGGTAGCACTCTCCCTGAGCGTGAGGCTTGCGATCAAGATTCATCGCATCTTGGTTGTAATCGATGATCGTTCACCACATTCTGAGGGATGTGGGAAGGGAATAGCGCTTTCCGAGTGGTGGTTTTATTATATAGATTAGAAGCATAAGTCATACTGTTGGTATCGGGACCCGCGTCGTTGCAGAAATGTCGCTACAGGTTGTGGAAAGACTTCGATTGCGACATGTCATGAAAGCCTCGTGGAAGTTTCTCGAGTGGCACGGGGACGAGCCATTTGATTTGGCCTGCTCCAAGTGCTAGGCTTGGATGACAACGACGTACTTTTGAGTTACAAGAATGAGTGAGCAACACAAGAAGAGTGCAATTGATGACCATAAAAAGCTGACACACAACACAGTCTCGATAATCACCACTAATGCATGATGTACGAAACATTTAGGAGGAGCACGTTTGGCTAGCAAACATGAATTGAGTGATTTGCAAGGCAGTGTTATCTGCAAGAAGGAATGCATGAAATTCGCAAATGAATAAGACTGGTTCAAATACTATCGACAGAAATTTTATTTCTGTTGTCAACTAGTATTAATTAGTTGTGTGGGAGCAGGGGGATATTTCCCTTGCACCATACATCTACATACACGTTGCGTGTGATGTGGCCTAGTTTTGCGTACAAAGAACTATCTAGTTGTCAGTTTTTTGAGTGAACGAGTGTGGTGGGGAGGAGAGAGATTAGTGTTAGATGCAGAGCAGTGCGGGCAGTTGTGTGTCGGACGTTGTATGTCGGACGGTGGGTCGCCGACAGGAATTATGCGTGCTGCCATCTGTCGGCAGGTGAGGTAATGAAGCAGCTTGAATGGTGACAGAAATGATGAAAATAGTTATCTAAAGAGTAATAGCGACGACAGTTGGCAGACACTTATTTCAGCGTTGACAGTTAGTTTGGGGTGTGTGCTTGCATGACACTGGAAGTCTGTTGACGGTAGAGAAGTAGACAAGACGGCAAGAATTTTCGGCGTTCTCGCGGAGAAGTAATAGAGAAGCAGCCATAAGTATTGAAGTGAGGGCGTTGATCGGCACTCTGGTTTCCCTTCAAACCGAATAAATCTTTCGCCTTTTACTAAAGATTTCCGTGGAGGGGAACATTAAATGAGTCTAGAAGGTATTTTTTGTAGTGCTCGGCTATTGCTGAGCCACAATCACAAGTAAAACGTAATGTGAGTAGCAAGAGGTAGATTGTGTTGTGAGAATGAAGGGCGTGAATTAGCGGATCACGTTTGGCCTGAAATGGCGTGCAGTGTGTTAGACGATTGTGTAGAGAGAGAGAGAGGGGGGGGTAGAGGGGGGCAGAGCTATTTATTGTCCTGCAAACTCTTGGTGAACCCTTTCCGTACCTCAGTTGTAGATGATTTGAGAATGTTTACTTGCACTGCAGTTGCACAACAGCATATAAGCTGATATTTGGAAGTGAATGATGAATGATTGTCTTTGTAATAAATACTGGTATGTGATAAGTAGATTTTGTTTTGAAAGCCAAAATAATTTTTACCGCAGAAGTTTGTGATTTGTAGGTATGATGTGAGTGAGATTTGGGCTGAAGATGGTGGTTAGTTGGGCAGGATGAGTATTTCAATTGTTTTCAATAGAGTGGATATTAGTGGCACTGGCTTGTTGCCATAATGTGGCATTGGTTCTTTGTTCATAACAGTGTACTCAGTTTTGTAGAAGATTTAGGTGAGAAAGAGACAGTTGTTGAATATGACATAGATAGCTAGAAATGAATTGAGTAGCAATTTCCTGCTAGGTGTAGTTTGGGTATGATGTGTCTCAGTGAGAGATAAATCTTGAAATTGAAGGGTTGTTCCTTGCTACAGTCTTGGAAACTATGTATCTGCTGTTGACTCCAATGTTTTCAAGATTACTTGTGTACAAAATTGGCCAGACTTTGCAGTTTCTTCTTCAATAAATCAGTGGAAGGTGGTGCAGATAATGGTAAAAATGTTCAGTGCCTCCTGTGAGTTGTTGATGCTGCTTGTCTTTTAAGTAAAATTGATAGGGGCTCTTGATTGACCCAGCCATACACAGAGCTGGTGCATACTTGGCTTGAGAAGACTTTGGTCAGTAAATGATGAAATACCGACACAGTGGTCACAACAAAGCTCCTTTCCCTGCATTTTAGTTTCCCTCGGGTATAGAGTGACATGTTATTGGCAGAGGATGTGCAGATAATCACTTTGATCAGGCTGTTCGTTTTTTTAATGCTCTTTTACCAGAATCCATTCATAGTGATTAGTGTGTTCTCTGTTGGAACACGATGAGAACATTGTGTGAAGTGCACAGAAGTAGCTATTTGAGTATGTATGAAAATGTGAGGTAACCACTGTTACTCCTAAATTTCTGTGGAATTAAGTTTTCTGTGTGTGTGTGTGTGTGTGTGTGTGTTTGAAAATCCCAGAGGTTCAAGTTGGTAGTTTATATGTTGCAAGCGAAAAAAGCTTTTTAGTAAACTGAGGCACTAGCATTAGTTCCCTGTTCACTGTGACAAGGAAGCTAGTATAAAAAGTAGTTTGTGGTTTTGTTTGCAAAGAAGTGCTCATGGGATGAAAGCACTGCTTGAGATTATTCTGAGATGATGGGGGGGATTGCTAAACATCTAGCATTTTAGTAAGGAGCTTGTCGGAGTATTTGTATAGTTGTAAGATTATTTGTTATTTTATGAGAAATTTCTTTATTCATAGCACATGGGCCATCATAGTTGAAGCATAAAGATTGGCATGGTATGCGTAGGTCTGTAAAATGTCCTGACAGTGATGTTCATAGGGACTTGTTGTATACTTTGATTCTTCATCTGTTTAACAGTAGACATAAGAAATGTATTAGTGGAGCAAGTAGCTGTGAAATTAGTAGTGTATGATTGATAGTATGGACGTGGCGCTTGAAGGAAGTGTTTGTTTAGCTGTGGGTGTTTTCATAATTGCCATGTGAGGAGAAGCAATACTCGTGATAGGCGACGAGAGGTACAGAGAGAAACACATTTATTGCGAGTATTGTATATCAGCAGCTCTTGGGCGGGTATCAAGTAAGACGCAAAGTGAAACGAAAGAGGAAGTATGCATGAAAGTGGCCAAATATCGACAAGAGTTCGCACTGTTAGGGTGGGGTGAATAAGCTAGTGCGGTGCGAAAATTTTCGAAGAGAGAGGCGGTTTTAAAGAAAGCACAAGAGTCCTATGAATGCCCTCTTGTGTGTTTCTCTTTCAGTGGCTATTTGGCATGTCTGCTTGCGCCATAGAAAGCTACTGTATGTGCCCCAGGCCCCCATCTAGCGGCCGGAGGTGCAAGCGGTGTTTACATACAGTCTCGCCTGAGGCAATGGTCTCTCATTTCGGAACGCAAGAAGCACTGGTAGCGCACAAAAATAGCCGAGTGAGATCATTGCGGCCAAGTAAGGGTAGAAGTAGGTTCTTTGCAGAATGTCTGAGCTTAAGAAATTCTTCGATAAGTAAATCGCGAAATGTGAAGAATGTGTCGTATTCTCGTAGGGCGTGTTGACGGTCTCGTGGCATAAGTAGCGAGCGGTGATAGCTTGCAAGCAAGATCATACTTCACAGGATCATTTCTGTAGTATGTCTTCAACTCTCTCTAGTTCAACGCTGGAGTAGACGTAACCACGATGATGAGTGGTAGCACTCTCCCTGAGCGTGAGGCTTGCGATCAAGATTCATCGCATCTTGGTTGTAATCGATGATCGTTCACCACATTCTGAGGGATGTGGGAAGGGAATAGCGCTTTCCGAGTGGTGGTTTTATTATATAGATTAGAAGCATAAGTCATACTGTTGGTATCGGGACCCGCGTCGTTGCAGAAATGTCGCTACAGGTTGTGGAAAGACTTCGATTGCGACATGTCATGAAAGCCTCGTGGAAGTTTCTCGAGTGGCACGGGGACGAGCCATTTGATTTGGCCTGCTCCAAGTGCTAGGCTTGGATGACAACGACGTACTTTTGAGTTACAAGAATGAGTGAGCAACACAAGAAGAGTGCAATTGATGACCATAAAAAGCTGACACACAACACAGTCTCGATAATCACCACTAATGCATGATGTACGAAACATTTAGGAGGAGCACGTTTGGCTAGCAAACATGAATTGAGTGATTTGCAAGGCAGTGTTATCTGCAAGAAGGAATGCATGAAATTCGCAAATGAATAAGACTGGTTCAAATACTATCGACAGAAATTTTATTTCTGTTGTCAACTAGTATTAATTAGTTGTGTGGGAGCAGGGGGATATTTCCCTTGCACCATACATCTACATACACGTTGCGTGTGATGTGGCCTAGTTTTGCGTACAAAGAACTATCTAGTTGTCAGTTTTTTGAGTGAACGAGTGTGGTGGGGAGGAGAGAGATTAGTGTTAGATGCAGAGCAGTGCGGGCAGTTGTGTGTCGGACGTTGTATGTCGGACGGTGGGTCGCCGACAGGAATTATGCGTGCTGCCATCTGTCGGCAGGTGAGGTAATGAAGCAGCTTGAATGGTGACAGAAATGATGAAAATAGTTATCTAAAGAGTAATAGCGACGACAGTTGGCAGACACTTATTTCAGCGTTGACAGTTAGTTTGGGGTGTGTGCTTGCATGACACTGGAAGTCTGTTGACGGTAGAGAAGTAGACAAGACGGCAAGAATTTTCGGCGTTCTCGCGGAGAAGTAATAGAGAAGCAGCCATAAGTATTGAAGTGAGGGCGTTGATCGGCACTCTGGTTTCCCTTCAAACCGAATAAATCTTTCGCCTTTTACTAAAGATTTCCGTGGAGGGGAACATTAAATGAGTCTAGAAGGTATTTTTTGTAGTGCTCGGCTATTGCTGAGCCACAATCACAAGTAAAACGTAATGTGAGTAGCAAGAGGTAGATTGTGTTGTGAGAATGAAGGGCGTGAATTAGCGGATCACGTTTGGCCTGAAATGGCGTGCAGTGTGTTAGACGATTGTGTAGAGAGAGAGAGAGGGGGGGGGGGGTAGAGGGGGGCAGAGCTATTTATTGTCCTGCAAACTCTTGGTGAACCCTTTCCGTACCTCAGTTGTAGATGATTTGAGAATGTTTACTTGCACTGCAGTTGCACAACAGCATATAAGCTGATATTTGGAAGTGAATGATGAATGATTGTCTTTGTAATAAATACTGGTATGTGATAAGTAGATTTTGTTTTGAAAGCCAAAATAATTTTTACCGCAGAAGTTTGTGATTTGTAGGTATGATGTGAGTGAGATTTGGGCTGAAGATGGTGGTTAGTTGGGCAGGATGAGTATTTCAATTGTTTTCAATAGAGTGGATATTAGTGGCACTGGCTTGTTGCCATAATGTGGCATTGGTTCTTTGTTCATAACAGTGTACTCAGTTTTGTAGAAGATTTAGGTGAGAAAGAGACAGTTGTTGAATATGACATAGATAGCTAGAAATGAATTGAGTAGCAATTTCCTGCTAGGTGTAGTTTGGGTATGATGTGTCTCAGTGAGAGATAAATCTTGAAATTGAAGGGTTGTTCCTTGCTACAGTCTTGGAAACTATGTATCTGCTGTTGACTCCAATGTTTTCAAGATTACTTGTGTACAAAATTGGCCAGACTTTGCAGTTTCTTCTTCAATAAATCAGTGGAAGGTGGTGCAGATAATGGTAAAAATGTTCAGTGCCTCCTGTGAGTTGTTGATGCTGCTTGTCTTTTAAGTAAAATTGATAGGGGCTCTTGATTGACCCAGCCATACACAGAGCTGGTGCATACTTGGCTTGAGAAGACTTTGGTCAGTAAATGATGAAATACCGACACAGTGGTCACAACAAAGCTCCTTTCCCTGCATTTTAGTTTCCCTCGGGTATAGAGTGACATGTTATTGGCAGAGGATGTGCAGAT
The DNA here is from genome assembly GCF_023898315.1 of Schistocerca nitens. Classification (NCBI taxonomy): domain Eukaryota; kingdom Metazoa; phylum Arthropoda; class Insecta; order Orthoptera; family Acrididae; genus Schistocerca; species Schistocerca nitens. The sequence continues at coordinate 616,426,790 of NC_064617.1, forward strand.
AATCACTTTGATCAGGCTGTTCGTTTTTTTTAATGCTCTTTTACCAGAATCCATTCATAGTGATTAGTGTGTTCTCTGTTGGAACACGATGAGAACATTGTGTGAAGTGCACAGAAGTAGCTATTTGAGTATGTATGAAAATGTGAGGTAACCACTGTTACTCCTAAATTTCTGTGGAATTAAGTTTTCTGTGTGTGTGTGTGTGTGTGTGTTTGAAAATCCCAGAGGTTCAAGTTGGTAGTTTATATGTTGCAAGCGAAAAAAGCTTTTTAGTAAACTGAGGCACTAGCATTAGTTCCCTGTTCACTGTGACAAGGAAGCTAGTATAAAAAGTAGTTTGTGGTTTTGTTTGCAAAGAAGTGCTCATGGGATGAAAGCACTGCTTGAGATTATTCTGAGATGATGGGGGGGATTGCTAAACATCTAGCATTTTAGTAAGGAGCTTGTCGGAGTATTTGTATAGTTGTAAGATTATTTGTTATTTTATGAGAAATTTCTTTATTCATAGCACATGGGCCATCATAGTTGAAGCATAAAGATTGGCATGGTATGCGTAGGTCTGTAAAATGTCCTGACAGTGATGTTCATAGGGACTTGTTGTATACTTTGATTCTTCATCTGTTTAACAGTAGACATAAGAAATGTATTAGTGGAGCAAGTAGCTGTGAAATTAGTAGTGTATGATTGATAGTATGGACGTGGCGCTTGAAGGAAGTGTTTGTTTAGCTGTGGGTGTTTTCATAATTGCCATGTGAGGAGAAGCAATACTCGTGATAGGCGACGAGAGGTACAGAGAGAAACACATTTATTGCGAGTATTGTATATCAGCAGCTCTTGGGCGGGTATCAAGTAAGACGCAAAGTGAAACGAAAGAGGAAGTATGCATGAAAGTGGCCAAATATCGACAAGAGTTCGCACTGTTAGGGTGAGGTGAATAAGCTAGTGCGGTGCGAAAATTTTCGAAGAGAGAGGCGGTTTTAAAGAAAGCACAAGAGTCCTATGAATGCCCTCTTGTGTGTTTCTCTTTCAGTGGCTATTTGGCATGTCTGCTTGCGCCATAGAAAGCTACTGTATGTGCCCCAGGCCCCCATCTAGCGGCCGGAGGTGCAAGCGGTGTTTACATACAGTCTCGCCTGAGGCAATGGTCTCTCATTTCGGAACGCAAGAAGCACTGGTAGCGCACAAAAATAGCCGAGTGAGATCATTGCGGCCAAGTAAGGGTAGAAGTAGGTTCTTTGCAGAATGTCTGAGCTTAAGAAATTCTTCGATAAGTAAATCGCGAAATGTGAAGAATGTGTCGTATTCTCGTAGGGCGTGTTGACGGTCTCGTGGCATAAGTAGCGAACGGTGATAGCTTGCAAGCAAGATCATACTTCACAGGATCATTTCTGTAGTATGTCTTCAACTCTCTCTAGTTCAACGCTGGAGTAGACGTAACCACGATGATGAGTGGTAGCACTCTCCCTGAGCGTGAGGCTTGCGATCAAGATTCATCGCATCTTGGTTGTAATCGATGATCGTTCACCACATTCTGAGGGATGTGGGAAGGGAATAGCGCTTTCCGAGTGGTGGTTTTATTATATAGATTAGAAGCATAAGTCATACTGTTGGTATCGGGACCCGCGTCGTTGCAGAAATGTCGCTACAGGTTGTGGAAAGACTTCGATTGCGACATGTCATGAAAGCCTCGTGGAAGTTTCTCGAGTGGCACGGGGACGAGCCATTTGATTTGGCCTGCTCCAAGTGCTAGGCTTGGATGACAACGACGTACTTTTGAGTTACAAGAATGAGTGAGCAACACAAGAAGAGTGCAATTGATGACCATAAAAAGCTGACACACAACACAGTCTCGATAATCACCACTAATGCATGATGTACGAAACATTTAGGAGGAGCACGTTTGGCTAGCAAACATGAATTGAGTGATTTGCAAGGCAGTGTTATCTGCAAGAAGGAATGCATGAAATTCGCAAATGAATAAGACTGGTTCAAATACTATCGACAGAAATTTTATTTCTGTTGTCAACTAGTATTAATTAGTTGTGTGGGAGCAGGGGGATATTTCCCTTGCACCATACATCTACATACACGTTGCGTGTGATGTGGCCTAGTTTTGCGTACAAAGAACTATCTAGTTGTCAGTTTTTTGAGTGAACGAGTGTGGTGGGGAGGAGAGAGATTAGTGTTAGATGCAGAGCAGTGCGGGCAGTTGTGTGTCGGACGTTGTATGTCGGACGGTGGGTCGCCGACAGGAATTATGCGTGCTGCCATCTGTCGGCAGGTGAGGTAATGAAGCAGCTTGAATGGTGACAGAAATGATGAAAATAGTTATCTAAAGAGTAATAGCGACGACAGTTGGCAGACACTTATTTCAGCGTTGACAGTTAGTTTGGGGTGTGTGCTTGCATGACACTGGAAGTCTGTTGACGGTAGAGAAGTAGACAAGACGGCAAGAATTTTCGGCGTTCTCGCGGAGAAGTAATAGAGAAGCAGCCATAAGTATTGAAGTGAGGGCGTTGATCGGCACTCTGGTTTCCCTTCAAACCGAATAAATCTTTCGCCTTTTACTAAAGATTTCCGTGGAGGGGAACATTAAATGAGTCTAGAAGGTATTTTTTGTAGTGCTCGGCTATTGCTGAGCCACAATCACAAGTAAAACGTAATGTGAGTAGCAAGAGGTAGATTGTGTTGTGAGAATGAAGGGCGTGAATTAGCGGATCACGTTTGACCTGAAATGGCGTGCAGTGTGTTAGACGATTGTGTAGAGAGAGAGAGAGGGGGGGGTAGAGGGGGGCAGAGCTATTTATTGTCCTGCAAACTCTTGGTGAACCCTTTCCGTACCTCAGTTGTAGATGATTTGAGAATGTTTACTTGCACTGCAGTTGCACAACAGCATATAAGCTGATATTTGGAAGTGAATGATGAATGATTGTCTTTGTAATAAATACTGGTATGTGATAAGTAGATTTTGTTTTGAAAGCCAAAATAATTTTTACCGCAGAAGTTTGTGATTTGTAGGTATGATGTGAGTGAGATTTGGGCTGAAGATGGTGGTTAGTTGGGCAGGATGAGTATTTCAATTGTTTTCAATAGAGTGGATATTAGTGGCACTGGCTTGTTGCCATAATGTGGCATTGGTTCTTTGTTCATAACAGTGTACTCAGTTTTGTAGAAGATTTAGGTGAGAAAGAGACAGTTGTTGAATATGACATAGATAGCTAGAAATGAATTGAGTAGCAATTTCCTGCTAGGTGTAGTTTGGGTATGATGTGTCTCAGTGAGAGATAAATCTTGAAATTGAAGGGTTGTTCCTTGCTACAGTCTTGGAAACTATGTATCTGCTGTTGACTCCAATGTTTTCAAGATTACTTGTGTACAAAATTGGCCAGACTTTGCAGTTTCTTCTTCAATAAATCAGTGGAAGGTGGTGCAGATAATGGTAAAAATGTTCAGTGCCTCCTGTGAGTTGTTGATGCTGCTTGTCTTTTAAGTAAAATTGATAGGGGCTCTTGATTGACCCAGCCATACACAGAGCTGGTGCATACTTGGCTTGAGAAGACTTTGGTCAGTAAATGATGAAATACCGACACAGTGGTCACAACAAAGCTCCTTTCCCTGCATTTTAGTTTCCCTCGGGTATAGAGTGACATGTTATTGGCAGAGGATGTGCAGATAATCACTTTGATCAGGCTGTTCGTTTTTTTAATGCTCTTTTACCAGAATCCATTCATAGTGATTAGTGTGTTCTCTGTTGGAACACGATGAGAACATTGTGTGAAGTGCACAGAAGTAGCTATTTGAGTATGTATGAAAATGTGAGGTAACCACTGTTACTCCTAAATTTCTGTGGAATTAAGTTTTCTGTGTGTGTGTGTGTGTGTGTGTGTTTGAAAATCCCAGAGGTTCAAGTTGGTAGTTTATATGTTGCAAGCGAAAAAAGCTTTTTAGTAAACTGAGGCACTAGCATTAGTTCCCTGTTCACTGTGACAAGGAAGCTAGTATAAAAAGTAGTTTGTGGTTTTGTTTGCAAAGAAGTGCTCATGGGATGAAAGCACTGCTTGAGATTATTCTGAGATGATGGGGGGGATTGCTAAACATCTAGCATTTTAGTAAGGAGCTTGTCGGAGTATTTGTATAGTTGTAAGATTATTTGTTATTTTATGAGAAATTTCTTTATTCATAGCACATGGGCCATCATAGTTGAAGCATAAAGATTGGCATGGTATGCGTAGGTCTGTAAAATGTCCTGACAGTGATGTTCATAGGGACTTGTTGTATACTTTGATTCTTCATCTGTTTAACAGTAGACATAAGAAATGTATTAGTGGAGCAAGTAGCTGTGAAATTAGTAGTGTATGATTGATAGTATGGACGTGGCGCTTGAAGGAAGTGTTTGTTTAGCTGTGGGTGTTTTCATAATTGCCATGTGAGGAGAAGCAATACTCGTGATAGGCGACGAGAGGTACAGAGAGAAACACATTTATTGCGAGTATTGTATATCAGCAGCTCTTGGGCGGGTATCAAGTAAGACGCAAAGTGAAACGAAAGAGGAAGTATGCATGAAAGTGGCCAAATATCGACAAGAGTTCGCACTGTTAGGGTGAGGTGAATAAGCTAGTGCGGTGCGAAAATTTTCGAAGAGAGAGGCGGTTTTAAAGAAAGCACAAGAGTCCTATGAATGCCCTCTTGTGTGTTTCTCTTTCAGTGGCTATTTGGCATGTCTGCTTGCGCCATAGAAAGCTACTGTATGTGCCCCAGGCCCCCATCTAGCGGCCGGAGGTGCAAGCGGTGTTTACATACAGTCTCGCCTGAGGCAATGGTCTCTCATTTCGGAACGCAAGAAGCACTGGTAGCGCACAAAAATAGCCGAGTGAGATCATTGCGGCCAAGTAAGGGTAGAAGTAGGTTCTTTGCAGAATGTCTGAGCTTAAGAAATTCTTCGATAAGTAAATCGCGAAATGTGAAGAATGTGTCGTATTCTCGTAGGGCGTGTTGACGGTCTCGTGGCATAAGTAGCGAGCGGTGATAGCTTGCAAGCAAGATCATACTTCACAGGATCATTTCTGTAGTATGTCTTCAACTCTCTCTAGTTCAACGCTGGAGTAGACGTAACCACGATGATGAGTGGTAGCACTCTCCCTGAGCGTGAGGCTTGCGATCAAGATTCATCGCATCTTGGTTGTAATCGATGATCGTTCACCACATTCTGAGGGATGTGGGAAGGGAATAGCGCTTTCCGAGTGGTGGTTTTATTATATAGATTAGAAGCATAAGTCATACTGTTGGTATCGGGACCCGCGTCGTTGCAGAAATGTCGCTACAGGTTGTGGAAAGACTTCGATTGCGACATGTCATGAAAGCCTCGTGGAAGTTTCTCGAGTGGCACGGGGACGAGCCATTTGATTTGGCCTGCTCCAAGTGCTAGGCTTGGATGACAACGACGTACTTTTGAGTTACAAGAATGAGTGAGCAACACAAGAAGAGTGCAATTGATGACCATAAAAAGCTGACACACAACACAGTCTCGATAATCACCACTAATGCATGATGTACGAAACATTTAGGAGGAGCACGTTTGGCTAGCAAACATGAATTGAGTGATTTGCAAGGCAGTGTTATCTGCAAGAAGGAATGCATGAAATTCGCAAATGAATAAGACTGGTTCAAATACTATCGACAGAAATTTTATTTCTGTTGTCAACTAGTATTAATTAGTTGTGTGGGAGCAGGGGGATATTTCCCTTGCACCATACATCTACATACACGTTGCGTGTGATGTGGCCTAGTTTTGCGTACAAAGAACTATCTAGTTGTCAGTTTTTTGAGTGAACGAGTGTGGTGGGGAGGAGAGAGATTAGTGTTAGATGCAGAGCAGTGCGGGCAGTTGTGTGTCGGACGTTGTATGTCGGACGGTGGGTCGCCGACAGGAATTATGCGTGCTGCCATCTGTCGGCAGGTGAGGTAATGAAGCAGCTTGAATGGTGACAGAAATGATGAAAATAGTTATCTAAAGAGTAATAGCGACGACAGTTGGCAGACACTTATTTCAGCGTTGACAGTTAGTTTGGGGTGTGTGCTTGCATGACACTGGAAGTCTGTTGACGGTAGAGAAGTAGACAAGACGGCAAGAATTTTCGGCGTTCTCGCGGAGAAGTAATAGAGAAGCAGCCATAAGTATTGAAGTGAGGGCGTTGATCGGCACTCTGGTTTCCCTTCAAACCGAATAAATCTTTCGCCTTTTACTAAAGATTTCCGTGGAGGGGAACATTAAATGAGTCTAGAAGGTATTTTTTGTAGTGCTCGGCTATTGCTGAGCCACAATCACAAGTAAAACGTAATGTGAGTAGCAAGAGGTAGATTGTGTTGTGAGAATGAAGGGCGTGAATTAGCGGATCACGTTTGGCCTGAAATGGCGTGCAGTGTGTTAGACGATTGTGTAGAGAGAGAGAGAGGGGGGGGGGGTAGAGGGGGGCAGAGCTATTTATTGTCCTGCAAACTCTTGGTGAACCCTTTCCGTACCTCAGTTGTAGATGATTTGAGAATGTTTACTTGCACTGCAGTTGCACAACAGCATATAAGCTGATATTTGGAAGTGAATGATGAATGATTGTCTTTGTAATAAATACTGGTATGTGATAAGTAGATTTTGTTTTGAAAGCCAAAATAATTTTTACCGCAGAAGTTTGTGATTTGTAGGTATGATGTGAGTGAGATTTGGGCTGAAGATGGTGGTTAGTTGGGCAGGATGAGTATTTCAATTGTTTTCAATAGAGTGGATATTAGTGGCACTGGCTTGTTGCCATAATGTGGCATTGGTTCTTTGTTCATAACAGTGTACTCAGTTTTGTAGAAGATTTAGGTGAGAAAGAGACAGTTGTTGAATATGACATAGATAGCTAGAAATGAATTGAGTAGCAATTTCCTGCTAGGTGTAGTTTGGGTATGATGTGTCTCAGTGAGAGATAAATCTTGAAATTGAAGGGTTGTTCCTTGCTACAGTCTTGGAAACTATGTATCTGCTGTTGACTCCAATGTTTTCAAGATTACTTGTGTACAAAATTGGCCAGACTTTGCAGTTTCTTCTTCAATAAATCAGTGGAAGGTGGTGCAGATAATGGTAAAAATGTTCAGTGCCTCCTGTGAGTTGTTGATGCTGCTTGTCTTTTAAGTAAAATTGATAGGGGCTCTTGATTGACCCAGCCATACACAGAGCTGGTGCATACTTGGCTTGAGAAGACTTTGGTCAGTAAATGATGAAATACCGACACAGTGGTCACAACAAAGCTCCTTTCCCTGCATTTTAGTTTCCCTCGGGTATAGAGTGACATGTTATTGGCAGAGGATGTGCAGATAATCACTTTGATCAGGCTGTTCGTTTTTTTTAATGCTCTTTTACCAGAATCCATTCATAGTGATTAGTGTGTTCTCTGTTGGAACACGATGAGAACATTGTGTGAAGTGCACAGAAGTAGCTATTTGAGTATGTATGAAAATGTGAGGTAACCACTGTTACTCCTAAATTTCTGTGGAATTAAGTTTTCTGTGTGTGTGTGTGTGTGTGTGTGTGTTTGAAAATCCCAGAGGTTCAAGTTGGTAGTTTATATGTTGCAAGCGAAAAAAGCTTTTTAGTAAACTGAGGCACTAGCATTAGTTCCCTGTTCACTGTGACAAGGAAGCTAGTATAAAAAGTAGTTTGTGGTTTTGTTTGCAAAGAAGTGCTCATGGGATGAAAGCACTGCTTGAGATTATTCTGAGATGATGGGGGGGATTGCTAAACATCTAGCATTTTAGTAAGGAGCTTGTCGGAGTATTTGTATAGTTGTAAGATTATTTGTTATTTTATGAGAAATTTCTTTATTCATAGCACATGGGCCATCATAGTTGAAGCATAAAGATTGGCATGGTATGCGTAGGTCTGTAAAATGTCCTGACAGTGATGTTCATAGGGACTTGTTGTATACTTTGATTCTTCATCTGTTTAACAGTAGACATAAGAAATGTATTAGTGGAGCAAGTAGCTGTGAAATTAGTAGTGTATGATTGATAGTATGGACGTGGCGCTTGAAGGAAGTGTTTGTTTAGCTGTGGGTGTTTTCATAATTGCCATGTGAGGAGAAGCAATACTCGTGATAGGCGACGAGAGGTACAGAGAGAAACACATTTATTGCGAGTATTGTATATCAGCAGCTCTTGGGCGGGTATCAAGTAAGACGCAAAGTGAAACGAAAGAGGAAGTATGCATGAAAGTGGCCAAATATCGACAAGAGTTCGCACTGTTAGGGTGAGGTGAATAAGCTAGTGCGGTGCGAAAATTTTCGAAGAGAGAGGCGGTTTTAAAGAAAGCACAAGAGTCCTATGAATGCCCTCTTGTGTGTTTCTCTTTCAGTGGCTATTTGGCATGTCTGCTTGCGCCATAGAAAGCTACTGTATGTGCCCCAGGCCCCCATCTAGCGGCCGGAGGTGCAAGCGGTGTTTACATACAGTCTCGCCTGAGGCAATGGTCTCTCATTTCGGAACGCAAGAAGCACTGGTAGCGCACAAAAATAGCCGAGTGAGATCATTGCGGCCAAGTAAGGGTAGAAGTAGGTTCTTTGCAGAATGTCTGAGCTTAAGAAATTCTTCGATAAGTAAATCGCGAAATGTGAAGAATGTGTCGTATTCTCGTAGGGCGTGTTGACGGTCTCGTGGCATAAGTAGCGAGCGGTGATAGCTTGCAAGCAAGATCATACTTCACAGGATCATTTCTGTAGTATGTCTTCAACTCTCTCTAGTTCAACGCTGGAGTAGACGTAACCACGATGATGAGTGGTAGCACTCTCCCTGAGCGTGAGGCTTGCGATCAAGATTCATCGCATCTTGGTTGTAATCGATGATCGTTCACCACATTCTGAGGGATGTGGGAAGGGAATAGCGCTTTCCGAGTGGTGGTTTTATTATATAGATTAGAAGCATAAGTCATACTGTTGGTATCGGGACCCGCGTCGTTGCAGAAATGTCGCTACAGGTTGTGGAAAGACTTCGATTGCGACATGTCACGAAAGCCTCGTGGAAGTTTCTCGAGTGGCACGGGGACGAGCCATTTGATTTGGCCTGCTCCAAGTGCTAGGCTTGGATGACAACGACGTACTTTTGAGTTACAAGAATGAGTGAGCAACACAAGAAGAGTGCAATTGATGACCATAAAAAGCTGACACACAACACAGTCTCGATAATCACCACTAATGCATGATGTACGAAACATTTAGGAGGAGCACGTTTGGCTAGCAAACATGAATTGAGTGATTTGCAAGGCAGTGTTATCTGCAAGAAGGAATGCATGAAATTCGCAAATGAATAAGACTGGTTAAAATACTATCGACAGAAATTTTATTTCTGTTGTCAACTAGTATTAATTAGTTGTGTGGGAGCAGGGGGATATTTCCCTTGCACCATACATCTACATACACGTTGCGTGTGATGTGGCCTAGTTTTGCGTACAAAGAACTATCTAGTTGTCAGTTTTTTGAGTGAACGAGTGTGGTGGGGAGGAGAGAGATTAGTGTTAGATGCAGAGCAGTGCGGGCAGTTGTGTGTCGGACGTTGTATGTCGGACGGTGGGTCGCCGACAGGAATTATGCGTGCTGCCATCTGTCGGCAGGTGAGGTAATGAAGCAGCTTGAATGGTGACAGAAATGATGAAAATAGTTATCTAAAGAGTAATAGCGACGACAGTTGGCAGACACTTATTTCAGCGTTGACAGTTAGTTTGGGGTGTGTGCTTGCATGACACTGGAAGTCTGTTGACGGTAGAGAAGTAGACAAGACGGCAAGAATTTTCGGCGTTCTCGCGGAGAAGTAATAGAGAAGCAGCCATAAGTATTGAAGTGAGGGCGTTGATCGGCACTCTGGTTTCCCTTCAAACCGAATAAATCTTTCGCCTTTTACTAAAGATTTCCGTGGAGGGGAACATTAAATGAGTCTAGAAGGTATTTTTTGTAGTGCTCGGCTATTGCTGAGCCACAATCACAAGTAAAACGTAATGTGAGTAGCAAGAGGTAGATTGTGTTGTGAGAATGAAGGGCGTGAATTAGCGGATCACGTTTGGCCTGAAATGGCGTGCAGTGTGTTAGACGATTGTGTAGAGAGAGAGAGAGGGGGGGGGGGTAGAGGGGGGCAGAGCTATTTATTGTCCTGCAAACTCTTGGTGAACCCTTTCCGTACCTCAGTTGTAGATGATTTGAGAATGTTTACTTGCACTGCAGTTGCACAACAGCATATAAGCTGATATTTGGAAGTGAATGATGAATGATTGTCTTTGTAATAAATACTGGTATGTGATAAGTAGATTTTGTTTTGAAAGCCAAAATAATTTTTACCGCAGAAGTTTGTGATTTGTAGGTATGATGTGAGTGAGATTTGGGCTGAAGATGGTGGTTAGTTGGGCAGGATGAGTATTTCAATTGTTTTCAATAGAGTGGATATTAGTGGCACTGGCTTGTTGCCATAATGTGGCATTGGTTCTTTGTTCATAACAGTGTACTCAGTTTTGTAGAAGATTTAGGTGAGAAAGAGACAGTTGTTGAATATGACATAGATAGCTAGAAATGAATTGAGTAGCAATTTCCTGCTAGGTGTAGTTTGGGTATGATGTGTCTCAGTGAGAGATAAATCTTGAAATTGAAGGGTTGTTCCTTGCTACAGTCTTGGAAACTATGTATCTGCTGTTGACTCCAATGTTTTCAAGATTACTTGTGTACAAAATTGGCCAGACTTTGCAGTTTCTTCTTCAATAAATCAGTGGAAGGTGGTGCAGATAATGGTAAAAATGTTCAGTGCCTCCTGTGAGTTGTTGATGCTGCTTGTCTTTTAAGTAAAATTGATAGGGGCTCTTGATTGACCCAGCCATACACAGAGCTGGTGCATACTTGGCTTGAGAAGACTTTGGTCAGTAAATGATGAAATACCGACACAGTGGTCACAACAAAGCTCCTTTCCCTGCATTTTAGTTTCCCTCGGGTATAGAGTGACATGTTATTGGCAGAGGATGTGCAGATAATCACTTTGATCAGGCTGTTCGTTTTTTTTAATGCTCTTTTACCAGAATCCATTCATAGTGATTAGTGTGTTCTCTGTTGGAACACGATGAGAACATTGTGTGAAGTGCACAGAAGTAGCTATTTGAGTATGTATGAAAATGTGAGGTAACCACTGTTACTCCTAAATTTCTGTGGAATTAAGTTTTCTGTGTGTGTGTGTGTGTGTGTTTGAAAATCCCAGAGGTTCAAGTTGGTAGTTTATATGTTGCAAGCGAAAAAAGCTTTTTAGTAAACTGAGGCACTAGCATTAGTTCCCTGTTCACTGTGACAAGGAAGCTAGTATAAAAAGTAGTTTGTGGTTTTGTTTGCAAAGAAGTGCTCATGGGATGAAAGCACTGCTTGAGATTATTCTGAGATGATGGGGGGGATTGCTAAACATCTAGCATTTTAGTAAGGAGCTTGTCGGAGTATTTGTATAGTTGTAAGATTATTTGTTATTTTATGAGAAATTTCTTTATTCATAGCACATGGGCCATCATAGTTGAAGCATAAAGATTGGCATGGTATGCGTAGGTCTGTAAAATGTCCTGACAGTGATGTTCATAGGGACTTGTTGTATACTTTGATTCTTCATCTGTTTAACAGTAGACATAAGAAATGTATTAGTGGAGCAAGTAGCTGTGAAATTAGTAGTGTATGATTGATAGTATGGACGTGGCGCTTGAAGGAAGTGTTTGTTTAGCTGTGGGTGTTTTCATAATTGCCATGTGAGGAGAAGCAATACTCGTGATAGGCGACGAGAGGTACAGAGAGAAACACATTTATTGCGAGTATTGTATATCAGCAGCTCTTGGGCGGGTATCAAGTAAGACGCAAAGTGAAACGAAAGAGGAAGTATGCATGAAAGTGGCCAAATATCGACAAGAGTTCGCACTGTTAGGGTGAGGTGAATAAGCTAGTGCGGTGCGAAAATTTTCGAAGAGAGAGGCGGTTTTAAAGAAAGCACAAGAGTCCTATGAATGCCCTCTTGTGTGTTTCTCTTTCAGTGGCTATTTGGCATGTCTGCTTGCGCCATAGAAAGCTACTGTATGTGCCCCAGGCCCCCATCTAGCGGCCGGAGGTGCAAGCGGTGTTTACATACAGTCTCGCCTGAGGCAATGGTCTCTCATTTCGGAACGCAAGAAGCACTGGTAGCGCACAAAAATAGCCGAGTGAGATCATTGCGGCCAAGTAAGGGTAGAAGTAGGTTCTTTGCAGAATGTCTGAGCTTAAGAAATTCTTCGATAAGTAAATCGCGAAATGTGAAGAATGTGTCGTATTCTCGTAGGGCGTGTTGACGGTCTCGTGGCATAAGTAGCGAGCGGTGATAGCTTGCAAGCAAGATCATACTTCACAGGATCATTTCTGTAGTATGTCTTCAACTCTCTCTAGTTCAACGCTGGAGTAGACGTAACCACGATGATGAGTGGTAGCACTCTCCCTGAGCGTGAGGCTTGCGATCAAGATTCATCGCATCTTGGTTGTAATCGATGATCGTTCACCACATTCTGAGGGATGTGGGAAGGGAATAGCGCTTTCCGAGTGGTGGTTTTATTATATAGATTAGAAGCATAAGTCATACTGTTGGTATCGGGACCCGCGTCGTTGCAGAAATGTCGCTACAGGTTGTGGAAAGACTTCGATTGCGACATGTCACGAAAGCCTCGTGGAAGTTTCTCGAGTGGCACGGGGACGAGCCATTTGATTTGGCCTGCTCCAAGTGCTAGGCTTGGATGACAACGACGTACTTTTGAGTTACAAGAATGAGTGAGCAACACAAGAAGAGTGCAATTGATGACCATAAAAAGCTGACACACAACACAGTCTCGATAATCACCACTAATGCATGATGTACGAAACATTTAGGAGGAGCACGTTTGGCTAGCAAACATGAATTGAGTGATTTGCAAGGCAGTGTTATCTGCAAGAAGGAATGCATGAAATTCGCAAATGAATAAGACTGGTTAAAATACTATCGACAGAAATTTTATTTCTGTTGTCAACTAGTATTAATTAGTTGTGTGGGAGCAGGGGGATATTTCCCTTGCACCATACATCTACATACACGTTGCGTGTGATGTGGCCTAGTTTTGCGTACAAAGAACTATCTAGTTGTCAGTTTTTTGAGTGAACGAGTGTGGTGGGGAGGAGAGAGATTAGTGTTAGATGCAGAGCAGTGCGGGCAGTTGTGTGTCGGACGTTGTATGTCGGACGGTGGGTCGCCGACAGGAATTATGCGTGCTGCCATCTGTCGGCAGGTGAGGTAATGAAGCAGCTTGAATGGTGACAGAAATGATGAAAATAGTTATCTAAAGAGTAATAGCGACGACAGTTGGCAGACACTTATTTCAGCGTTGACAGTTAGTTTGGGGTGTGTGCTTGCATGACACTGGAAGTCTGTTGACGGTAGAGAAGTAGACAAGACGGCAAGAATTTTCGGCGTTCTCGCGGAGAAGTAATAGAGAAGCAGCCATAAGTATTGAAGTGAGGGCGTTGATCGGCACTCTGGTTTCCCTTCAAACCGAATAAATCTTTCGCCTTTTACTAAAGATTTCCGTGGAGGGGAACATTAAATGAGTCTAGAAGGTATTTTTTGTAGTGCTCGGCTATTGCTGAGCCACAATCACAAGTAAAACGTAATGTGAGTAGCAAGAGGTAGATTGTGTTGTGAGAATGAAGGGCGTGAATTAGCGGATCACGTTTGGCCTGAAATGGCGTGCAGTGTGTTAGACGATTGTGTAGAGAGAGAGAGAGGGGGGGGGGTAGAGGGGGGCAGAGCTATTTATTGTCCTGCAAACTCTTGGTGAACCCTTTCCGTACCTCAGTTGTAGATGATTTGAGAATGTTTACTTGCACTGCAGTTGCACAACAGCATATAAGCTGATATTTGGAAGTGAATGATGAATGATTGTCTTTGTAATAAATACTGGTATGTGATAAGTAGATTTTGTTTTGAAAGCCAAAATAATTTTTACCGCAGAAGTTTGTGATTTGTAGGTATGATGTGAGTGAGATTTGGGCTGAAGATGGTGGTTAGTTGGGCAGGATGAGTATTTCAATTGTTTTCAATAGAGTGGATATTAGTGGCACTGGCTTGTTGCCATAATGTGGCATTGGTTCTTTGTTCATAACAGTGTACTCAGTTTTGTAGAAGATTTAGGTGAGAAAGAGACAGTTGTTGAATATGACATAGATAGCTAGAAATGAATTGAGTAGCAATTTCCTGCTAGGTGTAGTTTGGGTATGATGTGTCTCAGTGAGAGATAAATCTTGAAATTGAAGGGTTGTTCCTTGCTACAGTCTTGGAAACTATGTATCTGCTGTTGACTCCAATGTTTTCAAGATTACTTGTGTACAAAATTGGCCAGACTTTGCAGTTTCTTCTTCAATAAATCAGTGGAAGGTGGTGCAGATAATGGTAAAAATGTTCAGTGCCTCCTGTGAGTTGTTGATGCTGCTTGTCTTTTAAGTAAAATTGATAGGGGCTCTTGATTGACCCAGCCATACACAGAGCTGGTGCATACTTGGCTTGAGAAGACTTTGGTCAGTAAATGATGAAATACCGACACAGTGGTCACAACAAAGCTCCTTTCCCTGCATTTTAGTTTCCCTCGGGTATAGAGTGACATGTTATTGGCAGAGGATGTGCAGATAATCACTTTGATCAGGCTGTTCGTTTTTTTAATGCTCTTTTACCAGAATCCATTCATAGTGATTAGTGTGTTCTCTGTTGGAACACGATGAGAACATTGTGTGAAGTGCACAGAAGTAGCTATTTGAGTATGTATGAAAATGTGAGGTAACCACTGTTACTCCTAAATTTCTGTGGAATTAAGTTTTCTGTGTGTGTGTGTGTGTGTGTGTGTGTGTTTGAAAATCCCAGAGGTTCAAGTTGGTAGTTTATATGTTGCAAGCGAAAAAAGCTTTTTAGTAAACTGAGGCACTAGCATTAGTTCCCTGTTCACTGTGACAAGGAAGCTAGTATAAAAAGTAGTTTGTGGTTTTGTTTGCAAAGAAGTGCTCATGGGATGAAAGCACTGCTTGAGATTATTCTGAGATGATGGGGGGGATTGCTAAACATCTAGCATTTTAGTAAGGAGCTTGTCGGAGTATTTGTATAGTTGTAAGATTATTTGTTATTTTATGAGAAATTTCTTTATTCATAGCACATGGGCCATCATAGTTGAAGCATAAAGATTGGCATGGTATGCGTAGGTCTGTAAAATGTCCTGACAGTGATGTTCATAGGGACTTGTTGTATACTTTGATTCTTCATCTGTTTAACAGTAGACATAAGAAATGTATTAGTGGAGCAAGTAGCTGTGAAATTAGTAGTGTATGATTGATAGTATGGACGTGGCGCTTGAAGGAAGTGTTTGTTTAGCTGTGGGTGTTTTCATAATTGCCATGTGAGGAGAAGCAATACTCGTGATAGGCGACGAGAGGTACAGAGAGAAACACATTTATTGCGAGTATTGTATATCAGCAGCTCTTGGGCGGGTATCAAGTAAGACGCAAAGTGAAACGAAAGAGGAAGTATGCATGAAAGTGGCCAAATATCGACAAGAGTTCGCACTGTTAGGGTGAGGTGAATAAGCTAGTGCGGTGCGAAAATTTTCGAAGAGAGAGGCGGTTTTAAAGAAAGCACAAGAGTCCTATGAATGCCCTCTTGTGTGTTTCTCTTTCAGTGGCTATTTGGCATGTCTGCTTGCGCCATAGAAAGCTACTGTATGTGCCCCAGGCCCCCATCTAGCGGCCGGAGGTGCAAGCGGTGTTTACATACAGTCTCGCCTGAGGCAATGGTCTCTCATTTCGGAACGCAAGAAGCACTGGTAGCGCACAAAAATAGCCGAGTGAGATCATTGCGGCCAAGTAAGGGTAGAAGTAGGTTCTTTGCAGAATGTCTGAGCTTAAGAAATTCTTCGATAAGTAAATCGCGAAATGTGAAGAATGTGTCGTATTCTCGTAGGGCGTGTTGACGGTCTCGTGGCATAAGTAGCGAGCGGTGATAGCTTGCAAGCAAGATCATACTTCACAGGATCATTTCTGTAGTATGTCTTCAACTCTCTCTAGTTCAACGCTGGAGTAGACGTAACCACGATGATGAGTGGTAGCACTCTCCCTGAGCGTGAGGCTTGCGATCAAGATTCATCGCATCTTGGTTGTAATCGATGATCGTTCACCACATTCTGAGGGATGTGGGAAGGGAATAGCGCTTTCCGAGTGGTGGTTTTATTATATAGATTAGAAGCATAAGTCATACTGTTGGTATCGGGACCCGCGTCGTTGCAGAAATGTCGCTACAGGTTGTGGAAAGACTTCGATTGCGACATGTCATGAAAGCCTCGTGGAAGTTTCTCGAGTGGCACGGGGACGAGCCATTTGATTTGGCCTGCTCCAAGTGCTAGGCTTGGATGACAACGACGTACTTTTGAGTTACAAGAATGAGTGAGCAACACAAGAAGAGTGCAATTGATGACCATAAAAAGCTGACACACAACACAGTCTCGATAATCACCACTAATGCATGATGTACGAAACATTTAGGAGGAGCACGTTTGGCTAGCAAACATGAATTGAGTGATTTGCAAGGCAGTGTTATCTGCAAGAAGGAATGCATGAAATTCGCAAATGAATAAGACTGGTTCAAATACTATCGACAGAAATTTTATTTCTGTTGTCAACTAGTATTAATTAGTTGTGTGGGAGCAGGGGGATATTTCCCTTGCACCATACATCTACATACACGTTGCGTGTGATGTGGCCTAGTTTTGCGTACAAAGAACTATCTAGTTGTCAGTTTTTTGAGTGAACGAGTGTGGTGGGGAGGAGAGAGATTAGTGTTAGATGCAGAGCAGTGCGGGCAGTTGTGTGTCGGACGTTGTATGTCGGACGGTGGGTCGCCGACAGGAATTATGCGTGCTGCCATCTGTCGGCAGGTGAGGTAATGAAGCAGCTTGAATGGTGACAGAAATGATGAAAATAGTTATCTAAAGAGTAATAGCGACGACAGTTGGCAGACACTTATTTCAGCGTTGACAGTTAGTTTGGGGTGTGTGCTTGCATGACACTGGAAGTCTGTTGACGGTAGAGAAGTAGACAAGACGGCAAGAATTTTCGGCGTTCTCGCGGAGAAGTAATAGAGAAGCAGCCATAAGTATTGAAGTGAGGGCGTTGATCGGCACTCTGGTTTCCCTTCAAACCGAATAAATCTTTCGCCTTTTACTAAAGATTTCCGTGGAGGGGAACATTAAATGAGTCTAGAAGGTATTTTTTGTAGTGCTCGGCTATTGCTGAGCCACAATCACAAGTAAAACGTAATGTGAGTAGCAAGAGGTAGATTGTGTTGTGAGAATGAAGGGCGTGAATTAGCGGATCACGTTTGGCCTGAAATGGCGTGCAGTGTGTTAGACGATTGTGTAGAGAGAGAGAGAGGGGGACAGAGCTATTTATTGTCCTGCAAACTCTTGGTGAACCCTTTCCGTACCTCAGTTGTAGATGATTTGAGAATGTTTACTTGCACTGCAGTTGCTCAACAGCATATAAGCTGATATTTGGAAGTGAATGATGAATGATTGTCTTTGTAATAAATACTGGTATGTGATAAGTAGATTTTGTTTTGAAAGCCAAAATAATTTTTACCGCAGAAGTTTGTGATTTGTAGGTATGATGTGAGTGAGATTTGGGCTGAAGATGGTGGTTAGTTGGGCAGGATGAGTATTTCAATTGTTTTCAATAGAGTGGATATTAGTGGCACTGGCTTGTTGCCATAATGTGGCATTGGTTCTTTGTTCATAACAGTGTACTCAGTTTTGTAGAAGATTTAGGTGAGAAAGAGACAGTTGTTGAATATGACATAGATAGCTAAAAATGAATTGAGTAGCAATTTCCTGCTAGGTGTAGTTTGGGTATGATGTGTCTCAGTGAGAGATAAATCTTGAAATTGAAGGGTTGTTCCTTGCTACAGTCTTGGAAACTATGTATCTGCTGTTGACTCCAATGTTTTCAAGATTACTTGTGTACAAAATTGGCCAGACTTTGCAGTTTCTTCTTCAATAAATCAGTGGAAGGTGGTGCAGATAATGGTAAAAATGTTCAGTGCCTCCTGTGAGTTGTTGATGCTGCTTGTCTTTTAAGTAAAATTGATAGGGGCTCTTGATTGACCCAGCCATACACAGAGCTGGTGCATACTTGGCTTGAGAAGACTTTGGTCAGTAAATGATGAAATACCGACACAGTGGTCACAACAAAGCTCCTTTCCCTGCATTTTAGTTTCCCTCGGGTATAGAGTGACATGTTATTGGCAGAGGATGTGCAGATAATCACTTTGATCAGGCTGTTCGTTTTTTTAATGCTCTTTTACCAGAATCCATTCATAGTGATTAGTGTGTTCTCTGTTGGAACACGATGAGAACATTGTGTGAAGTGCACAGAAGTAGCTATTTGAGTATGTATGAAAATGTGAGGTAACCACTGTTACTCCTAAATTTCTGTGGAATTAAGTTTTCTGTGTGTGTGTGTGTGTGTGTGTGTGTGTTTGAAAATCCCAGAGGTTCAAGTTGGTAGTTTATATGTTGCAAGCGAAAAAAGCTTTTTAGTAAACTGAGGCACTAGCATTAGTTCCCTGTTCACTGTGACAAGGAAGCTAGTATAAAAAGTAGTTTGTGGTTTTGTTTGCAAAGAAGTGCTCATGGGATGAAAGCACTGCTTGAGATTATTCTGAGATGATGGGGGGGATTGCTAAACATCTAGCATTTTAGTAAGGAGCTTGTCGGAGTATTTGTATAGTTGTAAGATTATTTGTTATTTTATGAGAAATTTCTTTATTCATAGCACATGGGCCATCATAGTTGAAGCATAAAGATTGGCATGGTATGCGTAGGTCTGTAAAATGTCCTGACAGTGATGTTCATAGGGACTTGTTGTATACTTTGATTCTTCATCTGTTTAACAGTAGACATAAGAAATGTATTAGTGGAGCAAGTAGCTGTGAAATTAGTAGTGTATGATTGATAGTATGGACGTGGCGCTTGAAGGAAGTGTTTGTTTAGCTGTGGGTGTTTTCATAATTGCCATGTGAGGAGAAGCAATACTCGTGATAGGCGACGAGAGGTACAGAGAGAAACACATTTATTGCGAGTATTGTATATCAGCAGCTCTTGGGCGGGTATCAAGTAAGACGCAAAGTGAAACGAAAGAGGAAGTATGCATGAAAGTGGCCAAATATCGACAAGAGTTCGCACTGTTAGGGTGAGGTGAATAAGCTAGTGCGGTGCGAAAATTTTCGAAGAGAGAGGCGGTTTTAAAGAAAGCACAAGAGTCCTATGAATGCCCTCTTGTGTGTTTCTCTTTCAGTGGCTATTTGGCATGTCTGCTTGCGCCATAGAAAGCTACTGTATGTGCCCCAGGCCCCCATCTAGCGGCCGGAGGTGCAAGCGGTGTTTACATACAGTCTCGCCTGAGGCAATGGTCTCTCATTTCGGAACGCAAGAAGCACTGGTAGCGCACAAAAATAGCCGAGTGAGATCATTGCGGCCAAGTAAGGGTAGAAGTAGGTTCTTTGCAGAATGTCTGAGCTTAAGAAATTCTTCGATAAGTAAATCGCGAAATGTGAAGAATGTGTCGTATTCTCGTAGGGCGTGTTGACGGTCTCGTGGCATAAGTAGCGAGCGGTGATAGCTTGCAAGCAAGATCATACTTCACAGGATCATTTCTGTAGTATGTCTTCAACTCTCTCTAGTTCAACGCTGGAGTAGACGTAACCACGATGATGAGTGGTAGCACTCTCCCTGAGCGTGAGGCTTGCGATCAAGATTCATCGCATCTTGGTTGTAATCGATGATCGTTCACCACATTCTGAGGGATGTGGGAAGGGAATAGCGCTTTCCGAGTGGTGGTTTTATTATATAGATTAGAAGCATAAGTCATACTGTTGGTATCGGGACCCGCGTCGTTGCAGAAATGTCGCTACAGGTTGTGGAAAGACTTCGATTGCGACATGTCATGAAAGCCTCGTGGAAGTTTCTCGAGTGGCACGGGGACGAGCCATTTGATTTGGCCTGCTCCAAGTGCTAGGCTTGGATGACAACGACGTACTTTTGAGTTACAAGAATGAGTGAGCAACACAAGAAGAGTGCAATTGATGACCATAAAAAGCTGACACACAACACAGTCTCGATAATCACCACTAATGCATGATGTACGAAACATTTAGGAGGAGCACGTTTGGCTAGCAAACATGAATTGAGTGATTTGCAAGGCAGTGTTATCTGCAAGAAGGAATGCATGAAATTCGCAAATGAATAAGACTGGTTCAAATACTATCGACAGAAATTTTATTTCTGTTGTCAACTAGTATTAATTAGTTGTGTGGGAGCAGGGGGATATTTCCCTTGCACCATACATCTACATACACGTTGCGTGTGATGTGGCCTAGTTTTGCGTACAAAGAACTATCTAGTTGTCAGTTTTTTGAGTGAACGAGTGTGGTGGGGAGGAGAGAGATTAGTGTTAGATGCAGAGCAGTGCGGGCAGTTGTGTGTCGGACGTTGTATGTCGGACGGTGGGTCGCCGACAGGAATTATGCGTGCTGCCATCTGTCGGCAGGTGAGGTAATGAAGCAGCTTGAATGGTGACAGAAATGATGAAAATAGTTATCTAAAGAGTAATAGCGACGACAGTTGGCAGACACTTATTTCAGCGTTGACAGTTAGTTTGGGGTGTGTGCTTGCATGACACTGGAAGTCTGTTGACGGTAGAGAAGTAGACAAGACGGCAAGAATTTTCGGCGTTCTCGCGGAGAAGTAATAGAGAAGCAGCCATAAGTATTGAAGTGAGGGCGTTGATCGGCACTCTGGTTTCCCTTCAAACCGAATAAATCTTTCGCCTTTTACTAAAGATTTCCGTGGAGGGGAACATTAAATGAGTCTAGAAGGTATTTTTTGTAGTGCTCGGCTATTGCTGAGCCACAATCACAAGTAAAACGTAATGTGAGTAGCAAGAGGTAGATTGTGTTGTGAGAATGAAGGGCGTGAATTAGCGGATCACGTTTGGCCTGAAATGGCGTGCAGTGTGTTAGACGATTGTGTAGAGAGAGAGAGAGGGGGGGGGGTAGAGGGGGGCAGAGCTATTTATTGTCCTGCAAACTCTTGGTGAACCCTTTCCGTACCTCAGTTGTAGATGATTTGAGAATGTTTACTTGCACTGCAGTTGCACAACAGCATATAAGCTGATATTTGGAAGTGAATGATGAATGATTGTCTTTGTAATAAATACTGGTATGTGATAAGTAGATTTTGTTTTGAAAGCCAAAATAATTTTTACCGCAGAAGTTTGTGATTTGTAGGTATGATGTGAGTGAGATTTGGGCTGAAGATGGTGGTTAGTTGGGCAGGATGAGTATTTCAATTGTTTTCAATAGAGTGGATATTAGTGGCACTGGCTTGTTGCCATAATGTGGCATTGGTTCTTTGTTCATAACAGTGTACTCAGTTTTGTAGAAGATTTAGGTGAGAAAGAGACAGTTGTTGAATATGACATAGATAGCTAGAAATGAATTGAGTAGCAATTTCCTGCTAGGTGTAGTTTGGGTATGATGTGTCTCAGTGAGAGATAAATCTTGAAATTGAAGGGTTGTTCCTTGCTACAGTCTTGGAAACTATGTATCTGCTGTTGACTCCAATGTTTTCAAGATTACTTGTGTACAAAATTGGCCAGACTTTGCAGTTTCTTCTTCAATAAATCAGTGGAAGGTGGTGCAGATAATGGTAAAAATGTTCAGTGCCTCCTGTGAGTTGTTGATGCTGCTTGTCTTTTAAGTAAAATTGATAGGGGCTCTTGATTGACCCAGCCATACACAGAGCTGGTGCATACTTGGCTTGAGAAGACTTTGGTCAGTAAATGATGAAATACCGACACAGTGGTCACAACAAAGCTCCTTTCCCTGCATTTTAGTTTCCCTCGGGTATAGAGTGACATGTTATTGGCAGAGGATGTGCAGATAATCACTTTGATCAGGCTGTTCGTTTTTTTAATGCTCTTTTACCAGAATCCATTCATAGTGATTAGTGTGTTCTCTGTTGGAACACGATGAGAACATTGTGTGAAGTGCACAGAAGTAGCTATTTGAGTATGTATGAAAATGTGAGGTAACCACTGTTACTCCTAAATTTCTGTGGAATTAAGTTTTCTGTGTGTGTGTGTGTGTGTGTGTGTGTGTGTGTGTGTGTGTTTGAAAATCCCAGAGGTTCAAGTTGGTAGTTTATATGTTGCAAGCGAAAAAAGCTTTTTAGTAAACTGAGGCACTAGCATTAGTTCCCTGTTCACTGCGACAAGGAAGCTAGTATAAAAAGTAGTTTGTGGTTTTGTTTGCAAAGAAGTGCTCATGGGATGAAAGCACTGCTTGAGATTATTCTGAGATGATGGGGGGGATTGCTAAACATCTAGCATTTTAGTAAGGAGCTTGTCGGAGTATTTGTATAGTTGTAAGATTATTTGTTATTTTATGAGAAATTTCTTTATTCATAGCACATGGGCCATCATAGTTGAAGCATAAAGATTGGCATGGTATGCGTAGGTCTGTAAAATGTCCTGACAGTGATGTTCATAGGGACTTGTTGTATACTTTGATTCTTCATCTGTTTAACAGTAGACATAAGAAATGTATTAGTGGAGCAAGTAGCTGTGAAATTAGTAGTGTATGATTGATAGTATGGACGTGGCGCTTGAAGGAAGTGTTTGTTTAGCTGTGGGTGTTTTCATAATTGCCATGTGAGGAGAAGCAATACTCGTGATAGGCGACGAGAGGTACAGAGAGAAACACATTTATTGCGAGTATTGTATATCAGCAGCTCTTGGGCGGGTATCAAGTAAGACGCAAAGTGAAACGAAAGAGGAAGTATGCATGAAAGTGGCCAAATATCGACAAGAGTTCGCACTGTTAGGGTGAGGTGAATAAGCTAGTGCGGTGCGAAAATTTTCGAAGAGAGAGGCGGTTTTAAAGAAAGCACAAGAGTCCTATGAATGCCCTCTTGTGTGTTTCTCTTTCAGTGGCTATTTGGCATGTCTGCTTGCGCCATAGAAAGCTACTGTATGTGCCCCAGGCCCCCATCTAGCGGCCGGAGGTGCAAGCGGTGTTTACATACAGTCTCGCCTGAGGCAATGGTCTCTCATTTCGGAACGCAAGAAGCACTGGTAGCGCACAAAAATAGCCGAGTGAGATCATTGCGGCCAAGTAAGGGTAGAAGTAGGTTCTTTGCAGAATGTCTGAGCTTAAGAAATTCTTCGATAAGTAAATCGCGAAATGTGAAGAATGTGTCGTATTCTCGTAGGGCGTGTTGACGGTCTCGTGGCATAAGTAGCGAGCGGTGATAGCTTGCAAGCAAGATCATACTTCACAGGATCATTTCTGTAGTATGTCTTCAACTCTCTCTAGTTCAACGCTGGAGTAGACGTAACCACGATGATGAGTGGTAGCACTCTCCCTGAGCGTGAGGCTTGCGATCAAGATTCATCGCATCTTGGTTGTAATCGATGATCGTTCACCACATTCTGAGGGATGTGGGAAGGGAATAGCGCTTTCCGAGTGGTGGTTTTATTATATAGATTAGAAGCATAAGTCATACTGTTGGTATCGGGACCCGCGTCGTTGCAGAAATGTCGCTACAGGTTGTGGAAAGACTTCGATTGCGACATGTCATGAAAGCCTCGTGGAAGTTTCTCGAGTGGCACGGGGACGAGCCATTTGATTTGGCCTGCTCCAAGTGCTAGGCTTGGATGACAACGACGTACTTTTGAGTTACAAGAATGAGTGAGCAACACAAGAAGAGTGCAATTGATGACCATAAAAAGCTGACACACAACACAGTCTCGATAATCACCACTAATGCATGATGTACGAAACATTTAGGAGGAGCACGTTTGGCTAGCAAACATGAATTGAGTGATTTGCAAGGCAGTGTTATCTGCAAGAAGGAATGCATGAAATTCGCAAATGAATAAGACTGGTTCAAATACTATCGACAGAAATTTTATTTCTGTTGTCAACTAGTATTAATTAGTTGTGTGGGAGCAGGGGGATATTTCCCTTGCACCATACATCTACATACACGTTGCGTGTGATGTGGCCTAGTTTTGCGTACAAAGAACTATCTAGTTGTCAGTTTTTTGAGTGAACGAGTGTGGTGGGGAGGAGAGAGATTAGTGTTAGATGCAGAGCAGTGCGGGCAGTTGTGTGTCGGACGTTGTATGTCGGACGGTGGGTCGCCGACAGGAATTATGCGTGCTGCCATCTGTCGGCAGGTGAGGTAATGAAGCAGCTTGAATGGTGACAGAAATGATGAAAATAGTTATCTAAAGAGTAATAGCGACGACAGTTGGCAGACACTTATTTCAGCGTTGACAGTTAGTTTGGGGTGTGTGCTTGCATGACACTGGAAGTCTGTTGACGGTAGAGAAGTAGACAAGACGGCAAGAATTTTCGGCGTTCTCGCGGAGAAGTAATAGAGAAGCAGCCATAAGTATTGAAGTGAGGGCGTTGATCGGCACTCTGGTTTCCCTTCAAACCGAATAAATCTTTCGCCTTTTACTAAAGATTTCCGTGGAGGGGAACATTAAATGAGTCTAGAAGGTATTTTTTGTAGTGCTCGGCTATTGCTGAGCCACAATCACAAGTAAAACGTAATGTGAGTAGCAAGAGGTAGATTGTGTTGTGAGAATGAAGGGCGTGGATTAGCGGATCACGTTTGACCTGAAATGGCGTGCAGTGTGTTAGACGATTGTGTAGAGAGAGAGAGAGAGAGGGGGGGGGGGTAGAGGGGGGCAGAGCTATTTATTGTCCTGCAAACTCTTGGTGAACCCTTTCCGTACCTCAGTTGTAGATGATTTGAGAATGTTTACTTGCACTGCAGTTGCTCAACAGCATATAAGCTGATATTTGGAAGTGAATGATGAATGATTGTCTTTGTAATAAATACTGGTATGTGATAAGTAGATTTTGTTTTGAAAGCCAAAATAATTTTTACCGCAGAAGTTTGTGATTTGTAGGTATGATGTGAGTGAGATTTGGGCTGAAGATGGTGGTTAGTTGGGCAGGATGAGTATTTCAATTGTTTTCAATAGAGTGGATATTAGTGGCACTGGCTTGTTGCCATAATGTGGCATTGGTTCTTTGTTCATAACAGTGTACTCAGTTTTGTAGAAGATTTAGGTGAGAAAGAGACAGTTGTTGAATATGACATAGATAGCTAGAAATGAATTGAGTAGCAATTTCCTGCTAGGTGTAGTTTGGGTATGATGTGTCTCAGTGAGAGATAAATCTTGAAATTGAAGGGTTGTTCCTTGCTACAGTCTTGGAAACTATGTATCTGCTGTTGACTCCAATGTTTTCAAGATTACTTGTGTACAAAATTGGCCAGACTTTGCAGTTTCTTCTTCAATAAATCAGTGGAAGGTGGTGCAGATAATGGTAAAAATGTTCAGTGCCTCCTGTGAGTTGTTGATGCTGCTTGTCTTTTAAGTAAAATTGATAGGGGCTCTTGATTGACCCAGCCATACACAGAGCTGGTGCATACTTGGCTTGAGAAGACTTTGGTCAGTAAATGATGAAATACCGACACAGTGGTCACAACAAAGCTCCTTTCCCTGCATTTTAGTTTCCCTCGGGTATAGAGTGACATGTTATTGGCAGAGGATGTGCAGATAATCACTTTGATCAGGCTGTTCGTTTTTTTAATGCTCTTTTACCAGAATCCATTCATAGTGATTAGTGTGTTCTCTGTTGGAACACGATGAGAACATTGTGTGAAGTGCACAGAAGTAGCTATTTGAGTATGTATGAAAATGTGAGGTAACCACTGTTACTCCTAAATTTCTGTGGAATTAAGTTTTCTGTGTGTGTGTGTGTGTGTTTGAAAATCCCAGAGGTTCAAGTTGGTAGTTTATATGTTGCAAGCGAAAAAAGCTTTTTAGTAAACTGAGGCACTAGCATTAGTTCCCTGTTCACTGTGACAAGGAAGCTAGTATAAAAAGTAGTTTGTGGTTTTGTTTGCAAAGAAGTGCTCATGGGATGAAAGCACTGCTTGAGATTATTCTGAGATGATGGGGGGGATTGCTAAACATCTAGCATTTTAGTAAGGAGCTTGTCGGAGTATTTGTATAGTTGTAAGATTATTTGTTATTTTATGAGAAATTTCTTTATTCATAGCACATGGGCCATCATAGTTGAAGCATAAAGATTGGCATGGTATGCGTAGGTCTGTAAAATGTCCTGACAGTGATGTTCATAGGGACTTGTTGTATACTTTGATTCTTCATCTGTTTAACAGTAGACATAAGAAATGTATTAGTGGAGCAAGTAGCTGTGAAATTAGTAGTGTATGATTGATAGTATGGACGTGGCGCTTGAAGGAAGTGTTTGTTTAGCTGTGGGTGTTTTCATAATTGCCATGTGAGGAGAAGCAATACTCGTGATAGGCGACGAGAGGTACAGAGAGAAACACATTTATTGCGAGTATTGTATATCAGCAGCTCTTGGGCGGGTATCAAGTAAGACGCAAAGTGAAACGAAAGAGGAAGTATGCATGAAAGTGGCCAAATATCGACAAGAGTTCGCACTGTTAGGGTGAGGTGAATAAGCTAGTGCGGTGCGAAAATTTTCGAAGAGAGAGGCGGTTTTAAAGAAAGCACAAGAGTCCTATGAATGCCCTCTTGTGTGTTTCTCTTTCAGTGGCTATTTGGCATGTCTGCTTGCGCCATAGAAAGCTACTGTATGTGCCCCAGGCCCCCATCTAGCGGCCGGAGGTGCAAGCGGTGTTTACATACAGTCTCGCCTGAGGCAATGGTCTCTCATTTCGGAACGCAAGAAGCACTGGTAGCGCACAAAAATAGCCGAGTGAGATCATTGCGGCCAAGTAAGGGTAGAAGTAGGTTCTTTGCAGAATGTCTGAGCTTAAGAAATTCTTCGATAAGTAAATCGCGAAATGTGAAGAATGTGTCGTATTCTCGTAGGGCGTGTTGACGGTCTCGTGGCATAAGTAGCGAGCGGTGATAGCTTGCAAGCAAGATCATACTTCACAGGATCATTTCTGTAGTATGTCTTCAACTCTCTCTAGTTCAACGCTGGAGTAGACGTAACCACGATGATGAGTGGTAGCACTCTCCCTGAGCGTGAGGCTTGCGATCAAGATTCATCGCATCTTGGTTGTAATCGATGATCGTTCACCACATTCTGAGGGATGTGGGAAGGGAATAGCGCTTTCCGAGTGGTGGTTTTATTATATAGATTAGAAGCATAAGTCATACTGTTGGTATCGGGACCCGCGTCGTTGCAGAAATGTCGCTACAGGTTGTGGAAAGACTTCGATTGCGACATGTCATGAAAGCCTCGTGGAAGTTTCTCGAGTGGCACGGGGACGAGCCATTTGATTTGGCCTGCTCCAAGTGCTAGGCTTGGATGACAACGACGTACTTTTGAGTTACAAGAATGAGTGAGCAACACAAGAAGAGTGCAATTGATGACCATAAAAAGCTGACACACAACACAGTCTCGATAATCACCACTAATGCATGATGTACGAAACATTTAGGAGGAGCACGTTTGGCTAGCAAACATGAATTGAGTGATTTGCAAGGCAGTGTTATCTGCAAGAAGGAATGCATGAAATTCGCAAATGAATAAGACTGGTTCAAATACTATCGACAGAAATTTTATTTCTGTTGTCAACTAGTATTAATTAGTTGTGTGGGAGCAGGGGGATATTTCCCTTGCACCATACATCTACATACACGTTGCGTGTGATGTGGCCTAGTTTTGCGTACAAAGAACTATCTAGTTGTCAGTTTTTTGAGTGAACGAGTGTGGTGGGGAGGAGAGAGATTAGTGTTAGATGCAGAGCAGTGCGGGCAGTTGTGTGTCGGACGTTGTATGTCGGACGGTGGGTCGCCGACAGGAATTATGCGTGCTGCCATCTGTCGGCAGGTGAGGTAATGAAGCAGCTTGAATGGTGACAGAAATGATGAAAATAGTTATCTAAAGAGTAATAGCGACGACAGTTGGCAGACACTTATTTCAGCGTTGACAGTTAGTTTGGGGTGTGTGCTTGCATGACACTGGAAGTCTGTTGACGGTAGAGAAGTAGACAAGACGGCAAGAATTTTCGGCGTTCTCGCGGAGAAGTAATAGAGAAGCAGCCATAAGTATTGAAGTGAGGGCGTTGATCGGCACTCTGGTTTCCCTTCAAACCGAATAAATCTTTCGCCTTTTACTAAAGATTTCCGTGGAGGGGAACATTAAATGAGTCTAGAAGGTATTTTTTGTAGTGCTCGGCTATTGCTGAGCCACAATCACAAGTAAAACGTAATGTGAGTAGCAAGAGGTAGATTGTGTTGTGAGAATGAAGGGCGTGAATTAGCGGATCACGTTTGGCCTGAAATGGCGTGCAGTGTGTTAGACGATTGTGTAGAGAGAGAGAGAGGGGGGGGGGGTAGAGGGGGGCAGAGCTATTTATTGTCCTGCAAACTCTTGGTGAACCCTTTCCGTACCTCAGTTGTAGATGATTTGAGAATGTTTACTTGCACTGCAGTTGCACAACAGCATATAAGCTGATATTTGGAAGTGAATGATGAATGATTGTCTTTGTAATAAATACTGGTATGTGATAAGTAGATTTTGTTTTGAAAGCCAAAATAATTTTTACCGCAGAAGTTTGTGATTTGTAGGTATGATGTGAGTGAGATTTGGGCTGAAGATGGTGGTTAGTTGGGCAGGATGAGTATTTCAATTGTTTTCAATAGAGTGGATATTAGTGGCACTGGCTTGTTGCCATAATGTGGCATTGGTTCTTTGTTCATAACAGTGTACTCAGTTTTGTAGAAGATTTAGGTGAGAAAGAGACAGTTGTTGAATATGACATAGATAGCTAGAAATGAATTGAGTAGCAATTTCCTGCTAGGTGTAGTTTGGGTATGATGTGTCTCAGTGAGAGATAAATCTTGAAATTGAAGGGTTGTTCCTTGCTACAGTCTTGGAAACTATGTATCTGCTGTTGACTCCAATGTTTTCAAGATTACTTGTGTACAAAATTGGCCAGACTTTGCAGTTTCTTCTTCAATAAATCAGTGGAAGGTGGTGCAGATAATGGTAAAAATGTTCAGTGCCTCCTGTGAGTTGTTGATGCTGCTTGTCTTTTAAGTAAAATTGATAGGGGCTCTTGATTGACCCAGCCATACACAGAGCTGGTGCATACTTGGCTTGAGAAGACTTTGGTCAGTAAATGATGAAATACCGACACAGTGGTCACAACAAAGCTCCTTTCCCTGCATTTTAGTTTCCCTCGGGTATAGAGTGACATGTTATTGGCAGAGGATGTGCAGATAATCACTTTGATCAGGCTGTTCGTTTTTTTAATGCTCTTTTACCAGAATCCATTCATAGTGATTAGTGTGTTCTCTGTTGGAACACGATGAGAACATTGTGTGAAGTGCACAGAAGTAGCTATTTGAGTATGTATGAAAATGTGAGGTAACCACTGTTACTCCTAAATTTCTGTGGAATTAAGTTTTCTGTGTGTGTGTGTGTGTTTGAAAATCCCAGAGGTTCAAGTTGGTAGTTTATATGTTGCAAGCGAAAAAAGCTTTTTAGTAAACTGAGGCACTAGCATTAGTTCCCTGTTCACTGTGACAAGGAAGCTAGTATAAAAAGTAGTTTGTGGTTTTGTTTGCAAAGAAGTGCTCATGGGATGAAAGCACTGCTTGAGATTATTCTGAGATGATGGGGGGGATTGCTAAACATCTAGCATTTTAGTAAGGAGCTTGTCGGAGTATTTGTATAGTTGTAAGATTATTTGTTATTTTATGAGAAATTTCTTTATTCATAGCACATGGGCCATCATAGTTGAAGCATAAAGATTGGCATGGTATGCGTAGGTCTGTAAAATGTCCTGACAGTGATGTTCATAGGGACTTGTTGTATACTTTGATTCTTCATCTGTTTAACAGTAGACATAAGAAATGTATTAGTGGAGCAAGTAGCTGTGAAATTAGTAGTGTATGATTGATAGTATGGACGTGGCGCTTGAAGGAAGTGTTTGTTTAGCTGTGGGTGTTTTCATAATTGCCATGTGAGGAGAAGCAATACTCGTGATAGGCGACGAGAGGTACAGAGAGAAACACATTTATTGCGAGTATTGTATATCAGCAGCTCTTGGGCGGGTATCAAGTAAGACGCAAAGTGAAACGAAAGAGGAAGTATGCATGAAAGTGGCCAAATATCGACAAGAGTTCGCACTGTTAGGGTGAGGTGAATAAGCTAGTGCGGTGCGAAAATTTTCGAAGAGAGAGGCGGTTTTAAAGAAAGCACAAGAGTCCTATGAATGCCCTCTTGTGTGTTTCTCTTTCAGTGGCTATTTGGCATGTCTGCTTGCGCCATAGAAAGCTACTGTATGTGCCCCAGGCCCCCATCTAGCGGCCGGAGGTGCAAGCGGTGTTTACATACAGTCTCGCCTGAGGCAATGGTCTCTCATTTCGGAACGCAAGAAGCACTGGTAGCGCACAAAAATAGCCGAGTGAGATCATTGCGGCCAAGTAAGGGTAGAAGTAGGTTCTTTGCAGAATGTCTGAGCTTAAGAAATTCTTCGATAAGTAAATCGCGAAATGTGAAGAATGTGTCGTATTCTCGTAGGGCGTGTTGACGGTCTCGTGGCATAAGTAGCGAGCGGTGATAGCTTGCAAGCAAGATCATACTTCACAGGATCATTTCTGTAGTATGTCTTCAACTCTCTCTAGTTCAACGCTGGAGTAGACGTAACCACGATGATGAGTGGTAGCACTCTCCCTGAGCGTGAGGCTTGCGATCAAGATTCATCGCATCTTGGTTGTAATCGATGATCGTTCACCACATTCTGAGGGATGTGGGAAGGGAATAGCGCTTTCCGAGTGGTGGTTTTATTATATAGATTAGAAGCATAAGTCATACTGTTGGTATCGGGACCCGCGTCGTTGCAGAAATGTCGCTACAGGTTGTGGAAAGACTTCGATTGCGACATGTCATGAAAGCCTCGTGGAAGTTTCTCGAGTGGCACGGGGACGAGCCATTTGATTTGGCCTGCTCCAAGTGCTAGGCTTGGATGACAACGACGTACTTTTGAGTTACAAGAATGAGTGAGCAACACAAGAAGAGTGCAATTGATGACCATAAAAAGCTGACACACAACACAGTCTCGATAATCACCACTAATGCATGATGTACGAAACATTTAGGAGGAGCACGTTTGGCTAGCAAACATGAATTGAGTGATTTGCAAGGCAGTGTTATCTGCAAGAAGGAATGCATGAAATTCGCAAATGAATAAGACTGGTTCAAATACTATCGACAGAAATTTTATTTCTGTTGTCAACTAGTATTAATTAGTTGTGTGGGAGCAGGGGGATATTTCCCTTGCACCATACATCTACATACACGTTGCGTGTGATGTGGCCTAGTTTTACGTACAAAGAACTATCTAGTTGTCAGTTTTTTGAGTGAACGAGTGTGGTGGGGAGGAGAGAGATTAGTGTTAGATGCAGAGCAGTGCGGGCAGTTGTGTGTCGGACGTTGTATGTCGGACGGTGGGTCGCCGACAGGAATTATGCGTGCTGCCATCTGTCGGCAGGTGAGGTAATGAAGCAGCTTGAATGGTGACAGAAATGATGAAAATAGTTATCTAAAGAGTAATAGCGACGACAGTTGGCAGACACTTATTTCAGCGTTGACAGTTAGTTTGGGGTGTGTGCTTGCATGACACTGGAAGTCTGTTGACGGTAGAGAAGTAGACAAGACGGCAAGAATTTTCGGCGTTCTCGCGGAGAAGTAATAGAGAAGCAGCCATAAGTATTGAAGTGAGGGCGTTGATCGGCACTCTGGTTTCCCTTCAAACCGAATAAATCTTTCGCCTTTTACTAAAGATTTCCGTGGAGGGGAACATTAAATGAGTCTAGAAGGTATTTTTTGTAGTGCTCGGCTATTGCTGAGCCACAATCACAAGTAAAACGTAATGTGAGTAGCAAGAGGTAGATTGTGTTGTGAGAATGAAGGGCGTGAATTAGCGGATCACGTTTGGCCTGAAATGGCGTGCAGTGTGTTAGACGATTGTGTAGAGAGAGAGAGAGGGGGACAGAGCTATTTATTGTCCTGCAAACTCTTGGTGAACCCTTTCCGTACCTCAGTTGTAGATGATTTGAGAATGTTTACTTGCACTGCAGTTGCTCAACAGCATATAAGCTGATATTTGGAAGTGAATGATGAATGATTGTCTTTGTAATAAATACTGGTATGTGATAAGTAGATTTTGTTTTGAAAGCCAAAATAATTTTTACCGCAGAAGTTTGTGATTTGTAGGTATGATGTGAGTGAGATTTGGGCTGAAGATGGTGGTTAGTTGGGCAGGATGAGTATTTCAATTGTTTTCAATAGAGTGGATATTAGTGGCACTGGCTTGTTGCCATAATGTGGCATTGGTTCTTTGTTCATAACAGTGTACTCAGTTTTGTAGAAGATTTAGGTGAGAAAGAGACAGTTGTTGAATATGACATAGATAGCTAGAAATGAATTGAGTAGCAATTTCCTGCTAGGTGTAGTTTGGGTATGATGTGTCTCAGTGAGAGATAAATCTTGAAATTGAAGGGTTGCTCCTTGCTACAGTCTTGGAAACTATGTATCTGCTGTTGACTCCAATGTTTTCAAGATTACTTGTGTACAAAATTGGCCAGACTTTGCAGTTTCTTCTTCAATAAATCAGTGGAAGGTGGTGCAGATAATGGTAAAAATGTTCAGTGCCTCCTGTGAGTTGTTGATGCTGCTTGTCTTTTAAGTAAAATTGATAGGGGCTCTTGATTGACCCAGCCATACACAGAGCTGGTGCATACTTGGCTTGAGAAGACTTTGGTCAGTAAATGATGAAATACCGACACAGTGGTCACAACAAAGCTCCTTTCCCTGCATTTTAGTTTCCCTCGGGTATAGAGTGACATGTTATTGGCAGAGGATGTGCAGATAATCACTTTGATCAGGCTGTTCGTTTTTTTAATGCTCTTTTACCAGAATCCATTCATAGTGATTAGTGTGTTCTCTGTTGGAACACGATGAGAACATTGTGTGAAGTGCACAGAAGTAGCTATTTGAGTATGTATGAAAATGTGAGGTAACCACTGTTACTCCTAAATTTCTGAGGAATTAAGTTTTCTGTGTGTGTGTGTGTGTGTGTTTGAAAATCCCAGAGGTTCAAGTTGGTAGTTTATATGTTGCAAGCGAAAAAAGCTTTTTAGTAAACTGAGGCACTAGCATTAGTTCCCTGTTCACTGTGACAAGGAAGCTAGTATAAAAAGTAGTTTGTGGTTTTGTTTGCAAAGAAGTGCTCATGGGATGAAAGCACTGCTTGAGATTATTCTGAGATGATGGGGGGGATTGCTAAACATCTAGCATTTTAGTAAGGAGCTTGTCGGAGTATTTGTATAGTTGTAAGATTATTTGTTATTTTATGAGAAATTTCTTTATTCATAGCACATGGGCCATCATAGTTGAAGCATAAAGATTGGCATGGTATGCGTAGGTCTGTAAAATGTCCTGACAGTGATGTTCATAGGGACTTGTTGTATACTTTGATTCTTCATCTGTTTAACAGTAGACATAAGAAATGTATTAGTGGAGCAAGTAGCTGTGAAATTAGTAGTGTATGATTGATAGTATGGACGTGGCGCTTGAAGGAAGTGTTTGTTTAGCTGTGGGTGTTTTCATAATTGCCATGTGAGGAGAAGCAATACTCGTGATAGGCGACGAGAGGTACAGAGAGAAACACATTTATTGCGAGTATTGTATATCAGCAGCTCTTGGGCGGGTATCAAGTAAGACGCAAAGTGAAACGAAAGAGGAAGTATGCATGAAAGTGGCCAAATATCGACAAGAGTTCGCACTGTTAGGGTGAGGTGAATAAGCTAGTGCGGTGCGAAAATTTTCGAAGAGAGAGGCGGTTTTAAAGAAAGCACAAGAGTCCTATGAATGCCCTCTTGCGTGTTTCTCTTTCAGTGGCTATTTGGCATGTCTGCTTGCGCCATAGAAAGCTACTGTATGTGCCCCAGGCCCCCATCTAGCGGCCGGAGGTGCAAGCGGTGTTTACATACAGTCTCGCCTGAGGCAATGGTCTCTCATTTCGGAACGCAAGAAGCACTGGTAGCGCACAAAAATAGCCGAGTGAGATCATTGCGGCCAAGTAAGGGTAGAAGTAGGTTCTTTGCAGAATGTCTGAGCTTAAGAAATTCTTCGATAAGTAAATCGCGAAATGTGAAGAATGTGTCGTATTCTCGTAGGGCGTGTTGACGGTCTCGTGGCATAAGTAGCGAGCGGTGATAGCTTGCAAGCAAGATCATACTTCACAGGATCATTTCTGTAGTATGTCTTCAACTCTCTCTAGTTCAACGCTGGAGTAGACGTAACCACGATGATGAGTGGTAGCACTCTCCCTGAGCGTGAGGCTTGCGATCAAGATTCATCGCATCTTGGTTGTAATCGATGATCGTTCACCACATTCTGAGGGATGTGGGAAGGGAATAGCGCTTTCCGAGTGGTGGTTTTATTATATAGATTAGAAGCATAAGTCATACTGTTGGTATCGGGACCCGCGTCGTTGCAGAAATGTCGCTACAGGTTGTGGAAAGACTTCGATTGCGACATGTCATGAAAGCCTCGTGGAAGTTTCTCGAGTGGCACGGGGACGAGCCATTTGATTTGGCCTGCTCCAAGTGCTAGGCTTGGATGACAACGACGTACTTTTGAGTTACAAGAATGAGTGAGCAACACAAGAAGAGTGCAATTGATGACCATAAAAAGCTGACACACAACACAGTCTCGATAATCACCACTAATGCATGATGTACGAAACATTTAGGAGGAGCACGTTTGGCTAGCAAACATGAATTGAGTGATTTGCAAGGCAGTGTTATCTGCAAGAAGGAATGCATGAAATTCGCAAATGAATAAGACTGGTTCAAATACTATCGACAGAAATTTTATTTCTGTTGTCAACTAGTATTAATTAGTTGTGTGGGAGCAGGGGGATATTTCCCTTGCACCATACATCTACATACACGTTGCGTGTGATGTGGCCTAGTTTTGCGTACAAAGAACTATCTAGTTGTCAGTTTTTTGAGTGAACGAGTGTGGTGGGGAGGAGAGAGATTAGTGTTAGATGCAGAGCAGTGCGGGCAGTTGTGTGTCGGACGTTGTATGTCGGACGGTGGGTCGCCGACAGGAATTATGCGTGCTGCCATCTGTCGGCAGGTGAGGTAATGAAGCAGCTTGAATGGTGACAGAAATGATGAAAATAGTTATCTAAAGAGTAATAGCGACGACAGTTGGCAGACACTTATTTCAGCGTTGACAGTTAGTTTGGGGTGTGTGCTTGCATGACACTGGAAGTCTGTTGACGGTAGAGAAGTAGACAAGACGGCAAGAATTTTCGGCGTTCTCGCGGAGAAGTAATAGAGAAGCAGCCATAAGTATTGAAGTGAGGGCGTTGATCGGCACTCTGGTTTCCCTTCAAACCGAATAAATCTTTCGCCTTTTACTAAAGATTTCCGTGGAGGGGAACATTAAATGAGTCTAGAAGGTATTTTTTGTAGTGCTCGGCTATTGCTGAGCCACAATCACAAGTAAAACGTAATGTGAGTAGCAAGAGGTAGATTGTGTTGTGAGAATGAAGGGCGTGAATTAGCGGATCACGTTTGGCCTGAAATGGCGTGCAGTGTGTTAGACGATTGTGTAGAGAGAGAGAGAGGGGGACAGAGCTATTTATTGTCCTGCAAACTCTTGGTGAACCCTTTCCGTACCTCAGTTGTAGATGATTTGAGAATGTTTACTTGCACTGCAGTTGCTCAACAGCATATAAGCTGATATTTGGAAGTGAATGATGAATGATTGTCTTTGTAATAAATACTGGTATGTGATAAGTAGATTTTGTTTTGAAAGCCAAAATAATTTTTACCGCAGAAGTTTGTGATTTGTAGGTATGATGTGAGTGAGATTTGGGCTGAAGATGGTGGTTAGTTGGGCAGGATGAGTATTTCAATTGTTTTCAATAGAGTGGATATTAGTGGCACTGGCTTGTTGCCATAATGTGGCATTGGTTCTTTGTTCATAACAGTGTACTCAGTTTTGTAGAAGATTTAGGTGAGAAAGAGACAGTTGTTGAATATGACATAGATAGCTAGAAATGAATTGAGTAGCAATTTCCTGCTAGGTGTAGTTTGGGTATGATGTGTCTCAGTGAGAGATAAATCTTGAAATTGAAGGGTTGTTCCTTGCTACAGTCTTGGAAACTATGTATCTGCTGTTGACTCCAATGTTTTCAAGATTACTTGTGTACAAAATTGGCCAGACTTTGCAGTTTCTTCTTCAATAAATCAGTGGAAGGTGGTGCAGATAATGGTAAAAATGTTCAGTGCCTCCTGTGAGTTGTTGATGCTGCTTGTCTTTTAAGTAAAATTGATAGGGGCTCTTGATTGACCCAGCCATACACAGAGCTGGTGCATACTTGGCTTGAGAAGACTTTGGTCAGTAAATGATGAAATACCGACACAGTGGTCACAACAAAGCTCCTTTCCCTGCATTTTAGTTTCCCTCGGGTATAGAGTGACATGTTATTGGCAGAGGATGTGCAGATAATCACTTTGATCAGGCTGTTCGTTTTTTTAATGCTCTTTTACCAGAATCCATTCATAGTGATTAGTGTGTTCTCTGTTGGAACACGATGAGAACATTGTGTGAAGTGCACAGAAGTAGCTATTTGAGTATGTATGAAAATGTGAGGTAACCACTGTTACTCCTAAATTTCTGTGGAATTAAGTTTTCTGTGTGTGTGTGTGTGTTTGAAAATCCCTGAGGTTCAAGTTGGTAGTTTATATGTTGCAAGCGAAAAAAGCTTTTTAGTAAACTGAGGCACTAGCATTAGTTCCCTGTTCACTGTGACAAGGAAGCTAGTATAAAAAGTAGTTTGTGGTTTTGTTTGCAAAGAAGTGCTCATGGGATGAAAGCACTGCTTGAGATTATTCTGAGATGATGGGGGGGATTGCTAAACATCTAGCATTTTAGTAAGGAGCTTGTCGGAGTATTTGTATAGTTGTAAGATTATTTGTTATTTTATGAGAAATTTCTTTATTCATAGCACATGGGCCATCATAGTTGAAGCATAAAGATTGGCATGGTATGCGTAGGTCTGTAAAATGTCCTGACAGTGATGTTCATAGGGACTTGTTGTATACTTTGATTCTTCATCTGTTTAACAGTAGACATAAGAAATGTATTAGTGGAGCAAGTAGCTGTGAAATTAGTAGTGTATGATTGATAGTATGGACGTGGCGCTTGAAGGAAGTGTTTGTTTAGCTGTGGGTGTTTTCATAATTGCCATGTGAGGAGAAGCAATACTCGTGATAGGCGACGAGAGGTACAGAGAGAAACACATTTATTGCGAGTATTGTATATCAGCAGCTCTTGGGCGGGTATCAAGTAAGACGCAAAGTGAAACGAAAGAGGAAGTATGCATGAAAGTGGCCAAATATCGACAAGAGTTCGCACTGTTAGGGTGAGGTGAATAAGCTAGTGCGGTGCGAAAATTTTCGAAGAGAGAGGCGGTTTTAAAGAAAGCACAAGAGTCCTATGAATGCCCTCTTGTGTGTTTCTCTTTCAGTGGCTATTTGGCATGTCTGCTTGCGCCATAGAAAGCTACTGTATGTGCCCCAGGCCCCCATCTAGCGGCCGGAGGTGCAAGCGGTGTTTACATACAGTCTCGCCTGAGGCAATGGTCTCTCATTTCGGAACGCAAGAAGCACTGGTAGCGCACAAAAATAGCCGAGTGAGATCATTGCGGCCAAGTAAGGGTAGAAGTAGGTTCTTTGCAGAATGTCTGAGCTTAAGAAATTCTTCGATAAGTAAATCGCGAAATGTGAAGAATGTGTCGTATTCTCGTAGGGCGTGTTGACGGTCTCGTGGCATAAGTAGCGAGCGGTGATAGCTTGCAAGCAAGATCATACTTCACAGGATCATTTCTGTAGTATGTCTTCAACTCTCTCTAGTTCAACGCTGGAGTAGACGTAACCACGATGATGAGTGGTAGCACTCTCCCTGAGCGTGAGGCTTGCGATCAAGATTCATCGCATCTTGGTTGTAATCGATGATCGTTCACCACATTCTGAGGGATGTGGGAAGGGAATAGCGCTTTCCGAGTGGTGGTTTTATTATATAGATTAGAAGCATAAGTCATACTGTTGGTATCGGGACCCGCGTCGTTGCAGAAATGTCGCTACAGGTTGTGGAAAGACTTCGATTGCGACATGTCATGAAAGCCTCGTGGAAGTTTCTCGAGTGGCACGGGGACGAGCCATTTGATTTGGCCTGCTCCAAGTGCTAGGCTTGGATGACAACGACGTACTTTTGAGTTACAAGAATGAGTGAGCAACACAAGAAGAGTGCAATTGATGACCATAAAAAGCTGACACACAACACAGTCTCGATAATCACCACTAATGCATGATGTACGAAACATTTAGGAGGAGCACGTTTGGCTAGCAAACATGAATTGAGTGATTTGCAAGGCAGTGTTATCTGCAAGAAGGAATGCATGAAATTCGCAAATGAATAAGACTGGTTCAAATACTATCGACAGAAATTTTATTTCTGTTGTCAACTAGTATTAATTAGTTGTGTGGGAGCAGGGGGATATTTCCCTTGCACCATACATCTACATACACGTTGCGTGTGATGTGGCCTAGTTTTACGTACAAAGAACTATCTAGTTGTCAGTTTTTTGAGTGAACGAGTGTGGTGGGGAGGAGAGAGATTAGTGTTAGATGCAGAGCAGTGCGGGCAGTTGTGTGTCGGACGTTGTATGTCGGACGGTGGGTCGCCGACAGGAATTATGCGTGCTGCCATCTGTCGGCAGGTGAGGTAATGAAGCAGCTTGAATGGTGACAGAAATGATGAAAATAGTTATCTAAAGAGTAATAGCGACGACAGTTGGCAGACACTTATTTCAGCGTTGACAGTTAGTTTGGGGTGTGTGCTTGCATGACACTGGAAGTCTGTTGACGGTAGAGAAGTAGACAAGACGGCAAGAATTTTCGGCGTTCTCGCGGAGAAGTAATAGAGAAGCAGCCATAAGTATTGAAGTGAGGGCGTTGATCGGCACTCTGGTTTCCCTTCAAACCGAATAAATCTTTCGCCTTTTACTAAAGATTTCCGTGGAGGGGAACATTAAATGAGTCTAGAAGGTATTTTTTGTAGTGCTCGGCTATTGCTGAGCCACAATCACAAGTAAAACGTAATGTGAGTAGCAAGAGGTAGATTGTGTTGTGAGAATGAAGGGCGTGAATTAGCGGATCACGTTTGGCCTGAAATGGCGTGCAGTGTGTTAGACGATTGTGTAGAGAGAGAGAGAGGGGGACAGAGCTATTTATTGTCCTGCAAACTCTTGGTGAACCCTTTCCGTACCTCAGTTGTAGATGATTTGAGAATGTTTACTTGCACTGCAGTTGCTCAACAGCATATAAGCTGATATTTGGAAGTGAATGATGAATGATTGTCTTTGTAATAAATACTGGTATGTGATAAGTAGATTTTGTTTTGAAAGCCAAAATAATTTTTACCGCAGAAGTTTGTGATTTGTAGGTATGATGTGAGTGAGATTTGGGCTGAAGATGGTGGTTAGTTGGGCAGGATGAGTATTTCAATTGTTTTCAATAGAGTGGATATTAGTGGCACTGGCTTGTTGCCATAATGTGGCATTGGTTCTTTGTTCATAACAGTGTACTCAGTTTTGTAGAAGATTTAGGTGAGAAAGAGACAGTTGTTGAATATGACATAGATAGCTAGAAATGAATTGAGTAGCAATTTCCTGCTAGGTGTAGTTTGGGTATGATGTGTCTCAGTGAGAGATAAATCTTGAAATTGAAGGGTTGCTCCTTGCTACAGTCTTGGAAACTATGTATCTGCTGTTGACTCCAATGTTTTCAAGATTACTTGTGTACAAAATTGGCCAGACTTTGCAGTTTCTTCTTCAATAAATCAGTGGAAGGTGGTGCAGATAATGGTAAAAATGTTCAGTGCCTCCTGTGAGTTGTTGATGCTGCTTGTCTTTTAAGTAAAATTGATAGGGGCTCTTGATTGACCCAGCCATACACAGAGCTGGTGCATACTTGGCTTGAGAAGACTTTGGTCAGTAAATGATGAAATACCGACACAGTGGTCACAACAAAGCTCCTTTCCCTGCATTTTAGTTTCCCTCGGGTATAGAGTGACATGTTATTGGCAGAGGATGTGCAGATAATCACTTTGATCAGGCTGTTCGTTTTTTTAATGCTCTTTTACCAGAATCCATTCATAGTGATTAGTGTGTTCTCTGTTGGAACACGATGAGAACATTGTGTGAAGTGCACAGAAGTAGCTATTTGAGTATGTATGAAAATGTGAGGTAACCACTGTTACTCCTAAATTTCTGAGGAATTAAGTTTTCTGTGTGTGTGTGTGTGTGTGTTTGAAAATCCCAGAGGTTCAAGTTGGTAGTTTATATGTTGCAAGCGAAAAAAGCTTTTTAGTAAACTGAGGCACTAGCATTAGTTCCCTGTTCACTGTGACAAGGA
This sequence comes from Schistocerca nitens, assembly GCF_023898315.1. Taxonomy (NCBI): domain Eukaryota; kingdom Metazoa; phylum Arthropoda; class Insecta; order Orthoptera; family Acrididae; genus Schistocerca; species Schistocerca nitens. The sequence continues at coordinate 616,467,499 of NC_064617.1, forward strand.
AGCTAGTATAAAAAGTAGTTTGTGGTTTTGTTTGCAAAGAAGTGCTCATGGGATGAAAGCACTGCTTGAGATTATTCTGAGATGATGGGGGGGATTGCTAAACATCTAGCATTTTAGTAAGGAGCTTGTCGGAGTATTTGTATAGTTGTAAGATTATTTGTTATTTTATGAGAAATTTCTTTATTCATAGCACATGGGCCATCATAGTTGAAGCATAAAGATTGGCATGGTATGCGTAGGTCTGTAAAATGTCCTGACAGTGATGTTCATAGGGACTTGTTGTATACTTTGATTCTTCATCTGTTTAACAGTAGACATAAGAAATGTATTAGTGGAGCAAGTAGCTGTGAAATTAGTAGTGTATGATTGATAGTATGGACGTGGCGCTTGAAGGAAGTGTTTGTTTAGCTGTGGGTGTTTTCATAATTGCCATGTGAGGAGAAGCAATACTCGTGATAGGCGACGAGAGGTACAGAGAGAAACACATTTATTGCGAGTATTGTATATCAGCAGCTCTTGGGCGGGTATCAAGTAAGACGCAAAGTGAAACGAAAGAGGAAGTATGCATGAAAGTGGCCAAATATCGACAAGAGTTCGCACTGTTAGGGTGAGGTGAATAAGCTAGTGCGGTGCGAAAATTTTCGAAGAGAGAGGCGGTTTTAAAGAAAGCACAAGAGTCCTATGAATGCCCTCTTGCGTGTTTCTCTTTCAGTGGCTATTTGGCATGTCTGCTTGCGCCATAGAAAGCTACTGTATGTGCCCCAGGCCCCCATCTAGCGGCCGGAGGTGCAAGCGGTGTTTACATACAGTCTCGCCTGAGGCAATGGTCTCTCATTTCGGAACGCAAGAAGCACTGGTAGCGCACAAAAATAGCCGAGTGAGATCATTGCGGCCAAGTAAGGGTAGAAGTAGGTTCTTTGCAGAATGTCTGAGCTTAAGAAATTCTTCGATAAGTAAATCGCGAAATGTGAAGAATGTGTCGTATTCTCGTAGGGCGTGTTGACGGTCTCGTGGCATAAGTAGCGAGCGGTGATAGCTTGCAAGCAAGATCATACTTCACAGGATCATTTCTGTAGTATGTCTTCAACTCTCTCTAGTTCAACGCTGGAGTAGACGTAACCACGATGATGAGTGGTAGCACTCTCCCTGAGCGTGAGGCTTGCGATCAAGATTCATCGCATCTTGGTTGTAATCGATGATCGTTCACCACATTCTGAGGGATGTGGGAAGGGAATAGCGCTTTCCGAGTGGTGGTTTTATTATATAGATTAGAAGCATAAGTCATACTGTTGGTATCGGGACCCGCGTCGTTGCAGAAATGTCGCTACAGGTTGTGGAAAGACTTCGATTGCGACATGTCATGAAAGCCTCGTGGAAGTTTCTCGAGTGGCACGGGGACGAGCCATTTGATTTGGCCTGCTCCAAGTGCTAGGCTTGGATGACAACGACGTACTTTTGAGTTACAAGAATGAGTGAGCAACACAAGAAGAGTGCAATTGATGACCATAAAAAGCTGACACACAACACAGTCTCGATAATCACCACTAATGCATGATGTACGAAACATTTAGGAGGAGCACGTTTGGCTAGCAAACATGAATTGAGTGATTTGCAAGGCAGTGTTATCTGCAAGAAGGAATGCATGAAATTCGCAAATGAATAAGACTGGTTCAAATACTATCGACAGAAATTTTATTTCTGTTGTCAACTAGTATTAATTAGTTGTGTGGGAGCAGGGGGATATTTCCCTTGCACCATACATCTACATACACGTTGCGTGTGATGTGGCCTAGTTTTGCGTACAAAGAACTATCTAGTTGTCAGTTTTTTGAGTGAACGAGTGTGGTGGGGAGGAGAGAGATTAGTGTTAGATGCAGAGCAGTGCGGGCAGTTGTGTGTCGGACGTTGTATGTCGGACGGTGGGTCGCCGACAGGAATTATGCGTGCTGCCATCTGTCGGCAGGTGAGGTAATGAAGCAGCTTGAATGGTGACAGAAATGATGAAAATAGTTATCTAAAGAGTAATAGCGACGACAGTTGGCAGACACTTATTTCAGCGTTGACAGTTAGTTTGGGGTGTGTGCTTGCATGACACTGGAAGTCTGTTGACGGTAGAGAAGTAGACAAGACGGCAAGAATTTTCGGCGTTCTCGCGGAGAAGTAATAGAGAAGCAGCCATAAGTATTGAAGTGAGGGCGTTGATCGGCACTCTGGTTTCCCTTCAAACCGAATAAATCTTTCGCCTTTTACTAAAGATTTCCGTGGAGGGGAACATTAAATGAGTCTAGAAGGTATTTTTTGTAGTGCTCGGCTATTGCTGAGCCACAATCACAAGTAAAACGTAATGTGAGTAGCAAGAGGTAGATTGTGTTGTGAGAATGAAGGGCGTGAATTAGCGGATCACGTTTGGCCTGAAATGGCGTGCAGTGTGTTAGACGATTGTGTAGAGAGAGAGAGAGGGGGACAGAGCTATTTATTGTCCTGCAAACTCTTGGTGAACCCTTTCCGTACCTCAGTTGTAGATGATTTGAGAATGTTTACTTGCACTGCAGTTGCTCAACAGCATATAAGCTGATATTTGGAAGTGAATGATGAATGATTGTCTTTGTAATAAATACTGGTATGTGATAAGTAGATTTTGTTTTGAAAGCCAAAATAATTTTTACCGCAGAAGTTTGTGATTTGTAGGTATGATGTGAGTGAGATTTGGGCTGAAGATGGTGGTTAGTTGGGCAGGATGAGTATTTCAATTGTTTTCAATAGAGTGGATATTAGTGGCACTGGCTTGTTGCCATAATGTGGCATTGGTTCTTTGTTCATAACAGTGTACTCAGTTTTGTAGAAGATTTAGGTGAGAAAGAGACAGTTGTTGAATATGACATAGATAGCTAGAAATGAATTGAGTAGCAATTTCCTGCTAGGTGTAGTTTGGGTATGATGTGTCTCAGTGAGAGATAAATCTTGAAATTGAAGGGTTGTTCCTTGCTACAGTCTTGGAAACTATGTATCTGCTGTTGACTCCAATGTTTTCAAGATTACTTGTGTACAAAATTGGCCAGACTTTGCAGTTTCTTCTTCAATAAATCAGTGGAAGGTGGTGCAGATAATGGTAAAAATGTTCAGTGCCTCCTGTGAGTTGTTGATGCTGCTTGTCTTTTAAGTAAAATTGATAGGGGCTCTTGATTGACCCAGCCATACACAGAGCTGGTGCATACTTGGCTTGAGAAGACTTTGGTCAGTAAATGATGAAATACCGACACAGTGGTCACAACAAAGCTCCTTTCCCTGCATTTTAGTTTCCCTCGGGTATAGAGTGACATGTTATTGGCAGAGGATGTGCAGATAATCACTTTGATCAGGCTGTTCGTTTTTTTAATGCTCTTTTACCAGAATCCATTCATAGTGATTAGTGTGTTCTCTGTTGGAACACGATGAGAACATTGTGTGAAGTGCACAGAAGTAGCTATTTGAGTATGTATGAAAATGTGAGGTAACCACTGTTACTCCTAAATTTCTGTGGAATTAAGTTTTCTGTGTGTGTGTGTGTGTTTGAAAATCCCTGAGGTTCAAGTTGGTAGTTTATATGTTGCAAGCGAAAAAAGCTTTTTAGTAAACTGAGGCACTAGCATTAGTTCCCTGTTCACTGTGACAAGGAAGCTAGTATAAAAAGTAGTTTGTGGTTTTGTTTGCAAAGAAGTGCTCATGGGATGAAAGCACTGCTTGAGATTATTCTGAGATGATGGGGGGGATTGCTAAACATCTAGCATTTTAGTAAGGAGCTTGTCGGAGTATTTGTATAGTTGTAAGATTATTTGTTATTTTATGAGAAATTTCTTTATTCATAGCACATGGGCCATCATAGTTGAAGCATAAAGATTGGCATGGTATGCGTAGGTCTGTAAAATGTCCTGACAGTGATGTTCATAGGGACTTGTTGTATACTTTGATTCTTCATCTGTTTAACAGTAGACATAAGAAATGTATTAGTGGAGCAAGTAGCTGTGAAATTAGTAGTGTATGATTGATAGTATGGACGTGGCGCTTGAAGGAAGTGTTTGTTTAGCTGTGGGTGTTTTCATAATTGCCATGTGAGGAGAAGCAATACTCGTGATAGGCGACGAGAGGTACAGAGAGAAACACATTTATTGCGAGTATTGTATATCAGCAGCTCTTGGGCGGGTATCAAGTAAGACGCAAAGTGAAACGAAAGAGGAAGTATGCATGAAAGTGGCCAAATATCGACAAGAGTTCGCACTGTTAGGGTGAGGTGAATAAGCTAGTGCGGTGCGAAAATTTTCGAAGAGAGAGGCGGTTTTAAAGAAAGCACAAGAGTCCTATGAATGCCCTCTTGTGTGTTTCTCTTTCAGTGGCTATTTGGCATGTCTGCTTGCGCCATAGAAAGCTACTGTATGTGCCCCAGGCCCCCATCTAGCGGCCGGAGGTGCAAGCGGTGTTTACATACAGTCTCGCCTGAGGCAATGGTCTCTCATTTCGGAACGCAAGAAGCACTGGTAGCGCACAAAAATAGCCGAGTGAGATCATTGCGGCCAAGTAAGGGTAGAAGTAGGTTCTTTGCAGAATGTCTGAGCTTAAGAAATTCTTCGATAAGTAAATCGCGAAATGTGAAGAATGTGTCGTATTCTCGTAGGGCGTGTTGACGGTCTCGTGGCATAAGTAGCGAGCGGTGATAGCTTGCAAGCAAGATCATACTTCACAGGATCATTTCTGTAGTATGTCTTCAACTCTCTCTAGTTCAACGCTGGAGTAGACGTAACCACGATGATGAGTGGTAGCACTCTCCCTGAGCGTGAGGCTTGCGATCAAGATTCATCGCATCTTGGTTGTAATCGATGATCGTTCACCACATTCTGAGGGATGTGGGAAGGGAATAGCGCTTTCCGAGTGGTGGTTTTATTATATAGATTAGAAGCATAAGTCATACTGTTGGTATCGGGACCCGCGTCGTTGCAGAAATGTCGCTACAGGTTGTGGAAAGACTTCGATTGCGACATGTCATGAAAGCCTCGTGGAAGTTTCTCGAGTGGCACGGGGACGAGCCATTTGATTTGGCCTGCTCCAAGTGCTAGGCTTGGATGACAACGACGTACTTTTGAGTTACAAGAATGAGTGAGCAACACAAGAAGAGTGCAATTGATGACCATAAAAAGCTGACACACAACACAGTCTCGATAATCACCACTAATGCATGATGTACGAAACATTTAGGAGGAGCACGTTTGGCTAGCAAACATGAATTGAGTGATTTGCAAGGCAGTGTTATCTGCAAGAAGGAATGCATGAAATTCGCAAATGAATAAGACTGGTTCAAATACTATCGACAGAAATTTTATTTCTGTTGTCAACTAGTATTAATTAGTTGTGTGGGAGCAGGGGGATATTTCCCTTGCACCATACATCTACATACACGTTGCGTGTGATGTGGCCTAGTTTTGCGTACAAAGAACTATCTAGTTGTCAGTTTTTTGAGTGAACGAGTGTGGTGGGGAGGAGAGAGATTAGTGTTAGATGCAGAGCAGTGCGGGCAGTTGTGTGTCGGACGTTGTATGTCGGACGGTGGGTCGCCGACAGGAATTATGCGTGCTGCCATCTGTCGGCAGGTGAGGTAATGAAGCAGCTTGAATGGTGACAGAAATGATGAAAATAGTTATCTAAAGAGTAATAGCGACGACAGTTGGCAGACACTTATTTCAGCGTTGACAGTTAGTTTGGGGTGTGTGCTTGCATGACACTGGAAGTCTGTTGACGGTAGAGAAGTAGACAAGACGGCAAGAATTTTCGGCGTTCTCGCGGAGAAGTAATAGAGAAGCAGCCATAAGTATTGAAGTGAGGGCGTTGATCGGCACTCTGGTTTCCCTTCAAACCGAATAAATCTTTCGCCTTTTACTAAAGATTTCCGTGGAGGGGAACATTAAATGAGTCTAGAAGGTATTTTTTGTAGTGCTCGGCTATTGCTGAGCCACAATCACAAGTAAAACGTAATGTGAGTAGCAAGAGGTAGATTGTGTTGTGAGAATGAAGGGCGTGGATTAGCGGATCACGTTTGACCTGAAATGGCGTGCAGTGTGTTAGACGATTGTGTAGAGAGAGAGAGAGAGGGGGGGGGGGTAGAGGGGGGCAGAGCTATTTATTGTCCTGCAAACTCTTGGTGAACCCTTTCCGTACCTCAGTTGTAGATGATTTGAGAATGTTTACTTGCACTGCAGTTGCTCAACAGCATATAAGCTGATATTTGGAAGTGAATGATGAATGATTGTCTTTGTAATAAATACTGGTATGTGATAAGTAGATTTTGTTTTGAAAGCCAAAATAATTTTTACCGCAGAAGTTTGTGATTTGTAGGTATGATGTGAGTGAGATTTGGGCTGAAGATGGTGGTTAGTTGGGCAGGATGAGTATTTCAATTGTTTTCAATAGAGTGGATATTAGTGGCACTGGCTTGTTGCCATAATGTGGCATTGGTTCTTTGTTCATAACAGTGTACTCAGTTTTGTAGAAGATTTAGGTGAGAAAGAGACAGTTGTTGAATATGACATAGATAGCTAGAAATGAATTGAGTAGCAATTTCCTGCTAGGTGTAGTTTGGGTATGATGTGTCTCAGTGAGAGATAAATCTTGAAATTGAAGGGTTGTTCCTTGCTACAGTCTTGGAAACTATGTATCTGCTGTTGACTCCAATGTTTTCAAGATTACTTGTGTACAAAATTGGCCAGACTTTGCAGTTTCTTCTTCAATAAATCAGTGGAAGGTGGTGCAGATAATGGTAAAAATGTTCAGTGCCTCCTGTGAGTTGTTGATGCTGCTTGTCTTTTAAGTAAAATTGAAAGGGGCTCTTGATTGACCCAGCCATACACAGAGCTGGTGCATACTTGGCTTGAGAAGACTTTGGTCAGTAAATGATGAAATACCGACACAGTGGTCACAACAAAGCTCCTTTCCCTGCATTTTAGTTTCCCTCGGGTATAGAGTGACATGTTATTGGCAGAGGATGTGCAGATAATCACTTTGATCAGGCTGTTCGTTTTTTTAATGCTCTTTTACCAGAATCCATTCATAGTGATTAGTGTGTTCTCTGTTGGAACACGATGAGAACATTGTGTGAAGTGCACAGAAGTAGCTATTTGAGTATGTATGAAAATGTGAGGTAACCACTGTTACTCCTAAATTTCTGAGGAATTAAGTTTTCTGTGTGTGTGTGTGTGTGTGTGTTTGAAAATCCCAGAGGTTCAAGTTGGTAGTTTATATGTTGCAAGCGAAAAAAGCTTTTTAGTAAACTGAGGCACTAGCATTAGTTCCCTGTTCACTGTGACAAGGAAGCTAGTATAAAAAGTAGTTTGTGGTTTTGTTTGCAAAGAAGTGATCATGGGATGAAAGCACTGCTTGAGATTATTCTGAGATGATGGGGGGGATTGCTAAACATCTAGCATTTTAGTAAGGAGCTTGTCGGAGTATTTGTATAGTTGTAAGATTATTTGTTATTTTATGAGAAATTTCTTTATTCATAGCACATGGGCCATCATAGTTGAAGCATAAAGATTGGCATGGTATGCGTAGGTCTGTAAAATGTCCTGACAGTGATGTTCATAGGGACTTGTTGTATACTTTGATTCTTCATCTGTTTAACAGTAGACATAAGAAATGTATTAGTGGAGCAAGTAGCTGTGAAATTAGTAGTGTATGATTGATAGTATGGACGTGGCGCTTGAAGGAAGTGTTTGTTTAGCTGTGGGTGTTTTCATAATTGCCATGTGAGGAGAAGCAATACTCGTGATAGGCGACGAGAGGTACAGAGAGAAACACATTTATTGCGAGTATTGTATATCAGCAGCTCTTGGGCGGGTATCAAGTAAGACGCAAAGTGAAACGAAAGAGGAAGTATGCATGAAAGTGGCCAAATATCGACAAGAGTTCGCACTGTTAGGGTGAGGTGAATAAGCTAGTGCGGTGCGAAAATTTTCGAAGAGAGAGGCGGTTTTAAAGAAAGCACAAGAGTCCTATGAATGCCCTCTTGCGTGTTTCTCTTTCAGTGGCTATTTGGCATGTCTGCTTGCGCCATAGAAAGCTACTGTATGTGCCCCAGGCCCCCATCTAGCGGCCGGAGGTGCAAGCGGTGTTTACATACAGTCTCGCCTGAGGCAATGGTCTCTCATTTCGGAACGCAAGAAGCACTGGTAGCGCACAAAAATAGCCGAGTGAGATCATTGCGGCCAAGTAAGGGTAGAAGTAGGTTATTTGCAGAATGTCTGAGCTTAAGAAATTCTTCGATAAGTAAATCGCGAAATGTGAAGAATGTGTCGTATTCTCGTAGGGCGTGTTGACGGTCTCGTGGCATAAGTAGCGAGCGGTGATAGCTTGCAAGCAAGATCATACTTCACAGGATCATTTCTGTAGTATGTCTTCAACTCTCTCTAGTTCAACGCTGGAGTAGACGTAACCACGATGATGAGTGGTAGCACTCTCCCTGAGCGTGAGGTTTGCGATCAAGATTCATCGCATCTTGGTTGTAATCGATGATCGTTCACCACATTCTGAGGGATGTGGGAAGGGAATAGCGCTTTCCGAGTGGTGGTTTTATTATATAGATTAGAAGCATAAGTCATACTGTTGGTATCGGGACCCGCGTCGTTGCAGAAATGTCGCTACAGGTTGTGGAAAGACTTCGATTGCGACATGTCATGAAAGCCTCGTGGAAGTTTCTCGAGTGGCACGGGGACGAGCCATTTGATTTGGCCTGCTCCAAGTGCTAGGCTTGGATGACAACGACGTACTTTTGAGTTACAAGAATGAGTGAGCAACACAAGAAGAGTGCAATTGATGACCATAAAAAGCTGACACACAACACAGTCTCGATAATCACCACTAATGCATGATGTACGAAACATTTAGGAGGAGCACGTTTGGCTAGCAAACATGAATTGAGTGATTTGCAAGGCAGTGTTATCTGCAAGAAGGAATGCATGAAATTCGCAAATGAATAAGACTGGTTCAAATACTATCGACAGAAATTTTATTTCTGTTGTCAACTAGTATTAATTAGTTGTGTGGGAGCAGGGGGATATTTCCCTTGCACCATACATCTACATACACGTTGCGTGTGATGTGGCCTAGTTTTGCGTACAAAGAACTATCTAGTTGTCAGTTTTTTGAGTGAACGAGTGTGGTGGGGAGGAGAGAGATTAGTGTTAGATGCAGAGCAGTGCGGGCAGTTGTGTGTCGGACGTTGTATGTCGGACGGTGGGTCGCCGACAGGAATTATGCGTGCTGCCATCTGTCGGCAGGTGAGGTAATGAAGCAGCTTGAATGGTGACAGAAATGATGAAAATAGTTATCTAAAGAGTAATAGCGACGACAGTTGGCAGACACTTATTTCAGCGTTGACAGTTAGTTTGGGGTGTGTGCTTGCATGACACTGGAAGTCTGTTGACGGTAGAGAAGTAGACAAGACGGCAAGAATTTTCGGCGTTCTCGCGGAGAAGTAATAGAGAAGCAGCCATAAGTATTGAAGTGAGGGCGTTGATCGGCACTCTGGTTTCCCTTCAAACCGAATAAATCTTTCGCCTTTTACTAAAGATTTCCGTGGAGGGGAACATTAAATGAGTCTAGAAGGTATTTTTTGTAGTGCTCGGCTATTGCTGAGCCACAATCACAAGTAAAACGTAATGTGAGTAGCAAGAGGTAGATTGTGTTGTGAGAATGAAGGGCGTGGATTAGCGGATCACGTTTGGCCTGAAATGGCGTGCAGTGTGTTAGACGATTGTGTAGAGAGAGAGAGAGGGGGACAGAGCTATTTATTGTCCTGCAAACTCTTGGTGAACCCTTTCCGTACCTCAGTTGTAGATGATTTGAGAATGTTTACTTGCACTGCAGTTGCACAACAGCATATAAGCTGATATTTGGAAGTGAATGATGAATGATTGTCTTTGTAATAAATACTGGTATGTGATAAGTAGATTTTGTTTTGAAAGCCAAAATAATTTTTACCGCAGAAGTTTGTGATTTGTAGGTATGATGTGAGTGAGATTTGGGCTGAAGATGGTGGTTAGTTGGGCAGGATGAGTATTTCAATTGTTTTCAATAGAGTGGATATTAGTGGCACTGGCTTGTTGCCATAATGTGGCATTGGTTCTTTGTTCATAACAGTGTACTCAGTTTTGTAGAAGATTTAGGTGAGAAAGAGACAGTTGTTGAATATGACATAGATAGCTAGAAATGAATTGAGTAGCAATTTCCTGCTAGGTGTAGTTTGGGTATGATGTGTCTCAGTGAGAGATAAATCTTGAAATTGAAGGGTTGTTCCTTGCTACAGTCTTGGAAACTATGTATCTGCTGTTGACTCCAATGTTTTCAAGATTACTTGTGTACAAAATTGGTCAGACTTTGCAGTTTCTTCTTCAATAAATCAGTGGAAGGTGGTGCAGATAATGGTAAAAATGTTCAGTGCCTCCTGTGAGTTGTTGATGCTGCTTGTCTTTTAAGTAAAATTGATAGGAGCTCTTGATTGACCCAGCCATACACAGAGCTGGTGCATACTTGGCTTGAGAAGACTTTGGTCAGTAAATGATGAAATACCGACACAGTGGTCACAACAAAGCTCCTTTCCCTGCATTTTAGTTTCCCTCGGGTATAGAGTGACATGTTATTGGCAGAGGATGTGCAGATAATCACTTTGATCAGGCTGTTCGTTTTTTTAATGCTCTTTTACCAGAATCCATTCATAGTGATTAGTGTGTTCTCTGTTGGAACACGATGAGAACATTGTGTGAAGTGCACAGAAGTAGCTATTTGAGTATGTATGAAAATGTGAGGTAACCACTGTTACTCCTAAATTTCTGTGGAATTAAGTTTTCTGTGTGTGTGTGTGTGTGTTTGAAAATCCCAGAGGTTCAAGTTGGTAGTTTATATGTTGCAAGCGAAAAAAGCTTTTTAGTAAACTGAGGCACTAGCATTAGTTCCCTGTTCACTGTGACAAGGAAGCTAGTATAAAAAGTAGTTTGTGGTTTTGTTTGCAAAGAAGTGCTCATGGGATGAAAGCACTGCTTGAGATTATTCTGAGATGATGGGGGGGATTGCTAAACATCTAGCATTTTAGTAAGGAGCTTGTCGGAGTATTTGTATAGTTGTAAGATTATTTGTTATTTTATGAGAAATTTCTTTATTCATAGCACATGGGCCATCATAGTTGAAGCATAAAGATTGGCATGGTATGCGTAGGTCTGTAAAATGTCCTGACAGTGATGTTCATAGGGACTTGTTGTATACTTTGATTCTTCATCTGTTTAACAGTAGACATAAGAAATGTATTAGTGGAGCAAGTAGCTGTGAAATTAGTAGTGTATGATTGATAGTATGGACGTGGCGCTTGAAGGAAGTGTTTGTTTAGCTGTGGGTGTTTTCATAATTGCCATGTGAGGAGAAGCAATACTCGTGATAGGCGACGAGAGGTACAGAGAGAAACACATTTATTGCGAGTATTGTATATCAGCAGCTCTTGGGCGGGTATCAAGTAAGACGCAAAGTGAAACGAAAGAGGAAGTATGCATGAAAGTGGCCAAATATCGACAAGAGTTCGCACTGTTAGGGTGAGGTGAATAAGCTAGTGCGGTGCGAAAATTTTCGAAGAGAGAGGCGGTTTTAAAGAAAGCACAAGAGTCCTATGAATGCCCTCTTGTGTGTTTCTCTTTCAGTGGCTATTTGGCATGTCTGCTTGCGCCATAGAAAGCTACTGTATGTGCCCCAGGCCCCCATCTAGCGGCCGGAGGTGCAAGCGGTGTTTACATACAGTCTCGCCTGAGGCAATGGTCTCTCATTTCGGAACGCAAGAAGCACTGGTAGCGCACAAAAATAGCCGAGTGAGATCATTGCGGCCAAGTAAGGGTAGAAGTAGGTTCTTTGCAGAATGTCTGAGCTTAAGAAATTCTTCGATAAGTAAATCGCGAAATGTGAAGAATGTGTCGTATTCTCGTAGGGCGTGTTGACGGTCTCGTGGCATAAGTAGCGAGCGGTGATAGCTTGCAAGCAAGATCATACTTCACAGGATCATTTCTGTAGTATGTCTTCAACTCTCTCTAGTTCAACGCTGGAGTAGACGTAACCACGATGATGAGTGGTAGCACTCTCCCTGAGCGTGAGGCTTGCGATCAAGATTCATCGCATCTTGGTTGTAATCGATGATCGTTCACCACATTCTGAGGGATGTGGGAAGGGAATAGCGCTTTCCGAGTGGTGGTTTTATTATATAGATTAGAAGCATAAGTCATACTGTTGGTATCGGGACCCGCGTCGTTGCAGAAATGTCGCTACAGGTTGTGGAAAGACTTCGATTGCGACATGTCATGAAAGCCTCGTGGAAGTTTCTCGAGTGGCACGGGGACGAGCCATTTGATTTGGCCTGCTCCAAGTGCTAGGCTTGGATGACAACGACGTACTTTTGAGTTACAAGAATGAGTGAGCAACACAAGAAGAGTGCAATTGATGACCATAAAAAGCTGACACACAACACAGTCTCGATAATCACCACTAATGCATGATGTACGAAACATTTAGGAGGAGCACGTTTGGCTAGCAAACATGAATTGAGTGATTTGCAAGGCAGTGTTATCTGCAAGAAGGAATGCATGAAATTCGCAAATGAATAAGACTGGTTAAAATACTATCGACAGAAATTTTATTTCTGTTGTCAACTAGTATTAATTAGTTGTGTGGGAGCAGGGGGATATTTCCCTTGCACCATACATCTACATACACGTTGCGTGTGATGTGGCCTAGTTTTGCGTACAAAGAACTATCTAGTTGTCAGTTTTTTGAGTGAACGAGTGTGGTGGGGAGGAGAGAGATTAGTGTTAGATGCAGAGCAGTGCGGGCAGTTGTGTGTCGGACGTTGTATGTCGGACGGTGGGTCGCCGACAGGAATTATGCGTGCTGCCATCTGTCGGCAGGTGAGGTAATGAAGCAGCTTGAATGGTGACAGAAATGATGAAAATAGTTATCTAAAGAGTAATAGCGACGACAGTTGGCAGACACTTATTTCAGCGTTGACAGTTAGTTTGGGGTGTGTGCTTGCATGACACTGGAAGTCTGTTGACGGTAGAGAAGTAGACAAGACGGCAAGAATTTTCGGCGTTCTCGCGGAGAAGTAATAGAGAAGCAGCCATAAGTATTGAAGTGAGGGCGTTGATCGGCACTCTGGTTTCCCTTCAAACCGAATAAATCTTTCGCCTTTTACTAAAGATTTCCGTGGAGGGGAACATTAAATGAGTCTAGAAGGTATTTTTTGTAGTGCTCGGCTATTGCTGAGCCACAATCACAAGTAAAACGTAATGTGAGTAGCAAGAGGTAGATTGTGTTGTGAGAATGAAGGGCGTGGATTAGCGGATCACGTTTGACCTGAAATGGCGTGCAGTGTGTTAGACGATTGTGTAGAGAGAGAGAGAGAGAGAGGGGGGGGGGGGGTAGAGGGGGGCAGAGCTATTTATTGTCCTGCAAACTCTTGGTGAACCCTTTCCGTACCTCAGTTGTAGATGATTTGAGAATGTTTACTTGCACTGCAGTTGCACAACAGCATATAAGCTGATATTTGGAAGTGAATGATGAATGATTGTCTTTGTAATAAATACTGGTATGTGATAAGTAGATTTTGTTTTGAAAGCCAAAATAATTTTTACCGCAGAAGTTTGTGATTTGTAGGTATGATGTGAGTGAGATTTGGGCTGAAGATGGTGGTTAGTTGGGCAGGATGAGTATTTCAATTGTTTTCAATAGAGTGGATATTAGTGGCACTGGCTTGTTGCCATAATGTGGCATTGGTTCTTTGTTCATAACAGTGTACTCAGTTTTGTAGAAGATTTAGGTGAGAAAGAGACAGTTGTTGAATATGACATAGATAGCTAGAAATGAATTGAGTAGCAATTTCCTGCTAGGTGTAGTTTGGGTATGATGTGTCTCAGTGAGAGATAAATCTTGAAATTGAAGGGTTGTTCCTTGCTACAGTCTTGGAAACTATGTATCTGCTGTTGACTCCAATGTTTTCAAGATTACTTGTGTACAAAATTGGTCAGACTTTGCAGTTTCTTCTTCAATAAATCAGTGGAAGGTGGTGCAGATAATGGTAAAAATGTTCAGTGCCTCCTGTGAGTTGTTGATGCTGCTTGTCTTTTAAGTAAAATTGATAGGGGCTCTTGATTGACCCAGCCATACACAGAGCTGGTGCATACTTGGCTTGAGAAGACTTTGGTCAGTAAATGATGAAATACCGACACAGTGGTCACAACAAAGCTCCTTTCCCTGCATTTTAGTTTCCCTCGGGTATAGAGTGACATGTTATTGGCAGAGGATGTGCAGATAATCACTTTGATCAGGCTGTTCGTTTTTTTAATGCTCTTTTACCAGAATCCATTCATAGTGATTAGTGTGTTCTCTGTTGGAACACGATGAGAACATTGTGTGAAGTGCACAGAAGTAGCTATTTGAGTATGTATGAAAATGTGAGGTAACCACTGTTACTCCTAAATTTCTGTGGAATTAAGTTTTCTGTGTGTGTGTGTGTGTTTGAAAATCCCAGAGGTTCAAGTTGGTAGTTTATATGTTGCAAGCGAAAAAAGCTTTTTAGTAAACTGAGGCACTAGCATTAGTTCCCTGTTCACTGTGACAAGGAAGCTAGTATAAAAAGTAGTTTGTGGTTTTGTTTGCAAAGAAGTGCTCATGGGATGAAAGCACTGCTTGAGATTATTCTGAGATGATGGGGGGGATTGCTAAACATCTAGCATTTTAGTAAGGAGCTTGTCGGAGTATTTGTATAGTTGTAAGATTATTTGTTATTTTATGAGAAATTTCTTTATTCATAGCACATGGGCCATCATAGTTGAAGCATAAAGATTGGCATGGTATGCGTAGGTCTGTAAAATGTCCTGACAGTGATGTTCATAGGGACTTGTTGTATACTTTGATTCTTCATCTGTTTAACAGTAGACATAAGAAATGTATTAGTGGAGCAAGTAGCTGTGAAATTAGTAGTGTATGATTGATAGTATGGACGTGGCGCTTGAAGGAAGTGTTTGTTTAGCTGTGGGTGTTTTCATAATTGCCATGTGAGGAGAAGCAATACTCGTGATAGGCGACGAGAGGTACAGAGAGAAACACATTTATTGCGAGTATTGTATATCAGCAGCTCTTGGGCGGGTATAAAGTAAGACGCAAAGTGAAACGAAATAGGAAGTATGCATGAAAGTGGCCAAATATTGACAAGAGTTCGCACTGTTAGGGTGAGGTGAATAAGCTAGTGCGGTGCGAAAATTTTCGAAGAGAGAGGCGGTTTTAAAGAAAGCACAAGAGTCCTATGAATGCCCTCTTGTGTGTTTCTCTTTCAGTGGCTATTTGGCATGTCTGCTTGCGCCATAGAAAGCTACTGTATGTGCCCCAGGCCCCCATCTAGCGGCCGGAGGTGCAAGCGGTGTTTACATACAGTCTCGCCTGAGGCAATGGTCTCTCATTTCGGAACGCAAGAAGCACTGGTAGCGCACAAAAATAGCCGAGTGAGATCATTGCGGCCAAGTAAGGGTAGAAGTAGGTTCTTTGCAGAATGTCTGAGCTTAAGAAATTCTTCGATAAGTAAATCGCGAAATGTGAAGAATGTGTCGTATTCTCGTAGGGCGTGTTGACGGTCTCGTGGCATAAGTAGCGAGCGGTGATAGCTTGCAAGCAAGATCATACTTCACAGGATCATTTCTGTAGTATGTCTTCAACTCTCTCTAGTTCAACGCTGGAGTAGACGTAACCACGATGATGAGTGGTAGCACTCTCCCTGAGCGTGAGGCTTGCGATCAAGATTCATCGCATCTTGGTTGTAATCGATGATCGTTCACCACATTCTGAGGGATGTGGGAAGGGAATAGCGCTTTCCGAGTGGTGGTTTTATTATATAGATTAGAAGCATAAGTCATACTGTTGGTATCGGGACCCGCGTCGTTGCAGAAATGTCGCTACAGGTTGTGGAAAGACTTCGATTGCGACATGTCATGAAAGCCTCGTGGAAGTTTCTCGAGTGGCACGGGGACGAGCCATTTGATTTGGCCTGCTCCAAGTGCTAGGCTTGGATGACAACGACGTACTTTTGAGTTACAAGAATGAGTGAGCAACACAAGAAGAGTGCAATTGATGACCATAAAAAGCTGACACACAACACAGTCTCGATAATCACCACTAATGCATGATGTACGAAACATTTAGGAGGAGCACGTTTGGCTAGCAAACATGAATTGAGTGATTTGCAAGGCAGTGTTATCTGCAAGAAGGAATGCATGAAATTCGCAAATGAATAAGACTGGTTCAAATACTATCGACAGAAATTTTATTTCTGTTGTCAACTAGTATTAATTAGTTGTGTGGGAGCAGGGGGATATTTCCCTTGCACCATACATCTACATACACGTTGCGTGTGATGTGGCCTAGTTTTGCGTACAAAGAACTATCTAGTTGTCAGTTTTTTGAGTGAACGAGTGTGGTGGGGAGGAGAGAGATTAGTGTTAGATGCAGAGCAGTGCGGGCAGTTGTGTGTCGGACGTTGTATGTCGGACGGTGGGTCGCCGACAGGAATTATGCGTGCTGCCATCTGTCGGCAGGTGAGGTAATGAAGCAGCTTGAATGGTGACAGAAATGATGAAAATAGTTATCTAAAGAGTAATAGCGACGACAGTTGGCAGACACTTATTTCAGCGTTGACAGTTAGTTTGGGGTGTGTGCTTGCATGACACTGGAAGTCTGTTGACGGTAGAGAAGTAGACAAGACGGCAAGAATTTTCGGCGTTCTCGCGGAGAAGTAATAGAGAAGCAGCCATAAGTATTGAAGTGAGGGCATTGATCGGCACTCTGGTTTCCCTTCAAACCGAATAAATCTTTCGCCTTTTACTAAAGATTTCCGTGGAGGGGAACATTAAATGAGTCTAGAAGGTATTTTTTGTAGTGCTCGGCTATTGCTGAGCCACAATCACAAGTAAAACGTAATGTGAGTAGCAAGAGGTAGATTGTGTTGTGAGAATGAAGGGCGTGGATTAGCGGATCACGTTTGGCCTGAAATGGCGTGCAGTGTGTTAGACGATTGTGTAGAGAGAGAGAGAGAGGGGGGGGGGGGTAGAGGGGGGCAGAGCTATTTATTGTCCTGCAAACTCTTGGTGAACCCTTTCCGTACCTCAGTTGTAGATGATTTGAGAATGTTTACTTGCACTGCAGTTGCACAACAGCATATAAGCTGATATTTGGAAGTGAATGATGAATGATTGTCTTTGTAATAAATACTGGTATGTGATAAGTAGATTTTGTTTTGAAAGCCAAAATAATTTTTACCGCAGAAGTTTGTGATTTGTAGGTATGATGTGAGTGAGATTTGGGCTGAAGATGGTGGTTAGTTGGGCAGGATGAGTATTTCAATTGTTTTCAATAGAGTGGATATTAGTGGCACTGGCTTGTTGCCATAATGTGGCATTGGTTCTTTGTTCATAACAGTGTACTCAGTTTTGTAGAAGATTTAGGTGAGAAAGAGACAGTTGTTGAATATGACATAGATAGCTAGAAATGAATTGAGTAGCAATTTCCTGCTAGGTGTAGTTTGGGTATGATGTGTCTCAGTGAGAGATAAATCTTGAAATTGAAGGGTTGTTCCTTGCTACAGTCTTGGAAACTATGTATCTGTTGTTGACTCCAATGTTTTCAAGATTACTTGTGTACAAAATTGGCCAGACTTTGCAGTTTCTTCTTCAATAAATCAGTGGAAGGTGGTGCAGATAATGGTAAAAATGTTCAGTGCCTCCTGTGAGTTGTTGATGCTGCTTGTCTTTTAAGTAAAATTGAAAGGGGCTCTTGATTGACCCAGCCATACACAGAGCTGGTGCATACTTGGCTTGAGAAGACTTTGGTCAGTAAATGATGAAATACCGACACAGTGGTCACAACAAAGCTCCTTTCTCTGCATTTTAGTTTCCCTCGGGTATAGAGTGACATGTTATTGGCAGAGGATGTGCAGATAATCACTTTGATCAGGCTGTTCGTTTTTTTTAATGCTCTTTTACCAGAATCCATTCATAGTGATTAGTGTGTTCTCTGTTGGAACACGATGAGAACATTGTGTGAAGTGCACAGAAGTAGCTATCTGAGTATGTATGAAAATGTGAGGTAACCACTGTTACTCCTAAATTTCTGTGGAATTAAGTTTTCTGTGTGTGTGTGTGTGTGTGTTTGAAAATCCCAGAGGTTCAAGTTGGTAGTTTATATGTTGCAAGCGAAAAAAGCTTTTTAGTAAACTGAGGCACTAGCATTAGTTCCCTGTTCACTGTGACAAGGAAGCTAGTATAAAAAGTAGTTTGTGGTTTTGTTTGCAAAGAAGTGCTCATGGGATGAAAGCACTGCTTGAGATTATTCTGAGATGATGGGGGGGATTGCTAAACATCTAGCATTTTAGTAAGGAGCTTGTCGGAGTATTTGTATAGTTGTAAGATTATTTGTTATTTTATGAGAAATTTCTTTATTCATAGCACATGGGCCATCATAGTTGAAGCATAAAGATTGGCATGGTATGCGTAGGTCTGTAAAATGTCCTGACAGTGATGTTCATAGGGACTTGTTGTATGCTTTGATTCTTCATCTGTTTAACAGTAGACATAAGAAATGTATTAGTGGAGCAAGTAGCTGTGAAATTAGTAGTGTATGATTGATAGTATGGACGTGGCGCTTGAAGGAAGTGTTTGTTTAGCTGTGGGTGTTTTCATAATTGCCATGTGAGGAGAAGCAATACTCGTGATAGGCGACGAGAGGTACAGAGAGAAACACATTTATTGCGAGTATTGTATATCAGCAGCTCTTGGGCGGGTATCAAGTAAGACGCAAAGTGAAACGAAAGAGGAAGTATGCATGAAAGTGGCCAAATATCGACAAGAGTTCGCACTGTTAGGGTGAGGTGAATAAGCTAGTGCGGTGCGAAAATTTTCGAAGAGAGAGGCGGTTTTAAAGAAAGCACAAGAGTCCTATGAATGCCCTCTTGTGTGTTTCTCTTTCAGTGGCTATTTGGCATGTCTGCTTGCGCCATAGAAAGCTACTGTATGTGCCCCAGGCCCCCATCTAGCGGCCGGAGGTGCAAGCGGTGTTTACATACAGTCTCGCCTGAGGCAATGGTCTCTCATTTCGGAACGCAAGAAGCACTGGTAGCGCACAAAAATAGCCGAGTGAGATCATTGCGGCCAAGTAAGGGTAGAAGTAGGTTCTTTGCAGAATGTCTGAGCTTAAGAAATTCTTCGATAAGTAAATCGCGAAATGTGAAGAATGTGTCGTATTCTCGTAGGGCGTGTTGACGGTCTCGTGGCATAAGTAGCGAGCGGTGATAGCTTGCAAGCAAGATCATACTTCACAGGATCATTTCTGTAGTATGTCTTCAACTCTCTCTAGTTCAACGCTGGAGTAGACGTAACCACGATGATGAGTGGTAGCACTCTCCCTGAGCGTGAGGCTTGCGATCAAGATTCATCGCATCTTGGTTGTAATCGATGATCGTTCACCACATTCTGAGGGATGTGGGAAGGGAATAGCGCTTTCCGAGTGGTGGTTTTATTATATAGATTAGAAGCATAAGTCATACTGTTGGTATCGGGACCCGCGTCGTTGCAGAAATGTCGCTACAGGTTGTGGAAAGACTTCGATTGCGACATGTCATGAAAGCCTCGTGGAAGTTTCTCGAGTGGCACGGGGACGAGCCATTTGATTTGGCCTGCTCCAAGTGCTAGGCTTGGATGACAACGACGTACTTTTGAGTTACAAGAATGAGTGAGCAACACAAGAAGAGTGCAATTGATGACCATAAAAAGCTGACACACAACACAGTCTCGATAATCACCACTAATGCATGATGTACGAAACATTTAGGAGGAGCACGTTTGGCTAGCAAACATGAATTGAGTGATTTGCAAGGCAGTGTTATCTGCAAGAAGGAATGCATGAAATTCGCAAATGAATAAGACTGGTTCAAATACTATCGACAGAAATTTTATTTCTGTTGTCAACTAGTATTAATTAGTTGTGTGGGAGCAGGGGGATATTTCCCTTGCACCATACATCTACATACACGTTGCGTGTGATGTGGCCTAGTTTTGCGTACAAAGAACTATCTAGTTGTCAGTTTTTTGAGTGAACGAGTGTGGTGGGGAGGAGAGAGATTAGTGTTAGATGCAGAGCAGTGCGGGCAGTTGTGTGTCGGACGTTGTATGTCGGACGGTGGGTCGCCGACAGGAATTATGCGTGCTGCCATCTGTCGGCAGGTGAGGTAATGAAGCAGCTTGAATGGTGACAGAAATGATGAAAATAGTTATCTAAAGAGTAATAGCGACGACAGTTGGCAGACACTTATTTCAGCGTTGACAGTTAGTTTGGGGTGTGTGCTTGCATGACACTGGAAGTCTGTTGACGGTAGAGAAGTAGACAAGACGGCAAGAATTTTCGGCGTTCTCGCGGAGAAGTAATAGAGAAGCAGCCATAAGTATTGAAGTGAGGGCGTTGATCGGCACTCTGGTTTCCCTTCAAACCGAATAAATCTTTCGCCTTTTACTAAAGATTTCCGTGGAGGGGAACATTAAATGAGTCTAGAAGGTATTTTTTGTAGTGCTCGGCTATTGCTGAGCCACAATCACAAGTGAAACGTAATGTGAGTAGCAAGAGGTAGATTGTGTTGTGAGAATGAAGGGCGTGGATTAGCGGATCACGTTTGACCTGAAATGGCGTGCAGTGTGTTAGACGATTGTGTAGAGAGAGAGAGAGGGGGGGGGGGTAGAGGGGGGCAGAGCTATTTATTGTCCTGCAAACTCTTGGTGAACCCTTTCCGTACCTCAGTTGTAGATGATTTGAGAATGTTTACTTGCACTGCAGTTGCACAACAGCATATAAGCTGATATTTGGAAGTGAATGATGAATGATTGTCTTTGTAATAAATACTGGTATGTGATAAGTAGATTTTGTTTTGAAAGCCAAAATAATTTTTACCGCAGAAGTTTGTGATTTGTAGGTATGATGTGAGTGAGATTTGGGCTGAAGATGGTGGTTAGTTGGGCAGGATGAGTATTTCAATTGTTTTCAATAGAGTGGATATTAGTGGCACTGGCTTGTTGCCATAATGTGGCATTGGTTCTTTGTTCATAACAGTGTACTCAGTTTTGTAGAAGATTTAGGTGAGAAAGAGACAGTTGTTGAATATGACATAGATAGCTAGAAATGAATTGAGTAGCAATTTCCTGCTAGGTGTAGTTTGGGTATGATGTGTCTCAGTGAGAGATAAATCTTGAAATTGAAGGGTTGTTCCTTGCTACAGTCTTGGAAACTATGTATCTGCTGTTGACTCCAATGTTTTCAAGATTACTTGTGTACAAAATTGGCCAGACTTTGCAGTTTCTTCTTCAATAAATCAGTGGAAGGTGGTGCAGATAATGGTAAAAATGTTCAGTGCCTCCTGTGAGTTGTTGATGCTGCTTGTCTTTTAAGTAAAATTGATAGGGGCTCTTGATTGACCCAGCCATACACAGAGCTGGTGCATACTTGGCTTGAGAAGACTTTGGTCAGTAAATGATGAAATACCGACACAGTGGTCACAACAAAGCTCCTTTCCCTGCATTTTAGTTTCCCTCGGGTATAGAGTGACATGTTATTGGCAGAGGATGTGCAGATAATCACTTTGATCAGGCTGTTCGTTTTTTTAATGCTCTTTTACCAGAATCCATTCATAGTGATTAGTGTGTTCTCTGTTGGAACACGATGAGAACATTGTGTGAAGTGCACAGAAGTAGCTATTTGAGTATGTATGAAAATGTGAGGTAACCACTGTTACTCCTAAATTTCTGTGGAATTAAGTTTTCTGTGTGTGTGTGTGTTTGAAAATCCCAGAGGTTCAAGTTGGTAGTTTATATGTTGCAAGCGAAAAAAGCTTTTTAGTAAACTGAGGCACTAGCATTAGTTCCCTGTTCACTGTGACAAGGAAGCTAGTATAAAAAGTAGTTTGTGGTTTTGTTTGCAAAGAAGTGCTCATGGGATGAAAGCACTGCTTGAGATTATTCTGAGATGATGGGGGGGATTGCTAAACATCTAGCATTTTAGTAAGGAGCTTGTCGGAGTATTTGTATAGTTGTAAGATTATTTGTTATTTTATGAGAAATTTCTTTATTCATAGCACATGGGCCATCATAGTTGAAGCATAAAGATTGGCATGGTATGCGTAGGTCTGTAAAATGTCCTGACAGTGATGTTCATAGGGACTTGTTGTATACTTTGATTCTTCATCTGTTTAACAGTAGACATAAGAAATGTATTAGTGGAGCAAGTAGCTGTGAAATTAGTAGTGTATGATTGATAGTATGGACGTGGCGCTTGAAGGAAGTGTTTGTTTAGCTGTGGGTGTTTTCATAATTGCCATGTGAGGAGAAGCAATACTCGTGATAGGCGACGAGAGGTACAGAGAGAAACACATTTATTGCGAGTATTGTATATCAGCAGCTCTTGGGCGGGTATCAAGTAAGACGCAAAGTGAAACGAAAGAGGAAGTATGCATGAAAGTGGCCAAATATCGACAAGAGTTCGCACTGTTAGGGTGAGGTGAATAAGCTAGTGCGGTGCGAAAATTTTCGAAGAGAGAGGCGGTTTTAAAGAAAGCACAAGAGTCCTATGAATGCCCTCTTGTGTGTTTCTCTTTCAGTGGCTATTTGGCATGTCTGCTTGCGCCATAGAAAGCTACTGTATGTGCCCCAGGCCCCCATCTAGCGGCCGGAGGTGCAAGCGGTGTTTACATACAGTCTCGCCTGAGGCAATGGTCTCTCATTTCGGAACGCAAGAAGCACTGGTAGCGCACAAAAATAGCCGAGTGAGATCATTGCGGCCAAGTAAGGGTAGAAGTAGGTTCTTTGCAGAATGTCTGAGCTTAAGAAATTCTTCGATAAGTAAATCGCGAAATGTGAAGAATGTGTCGTATTCTCGTAGGGCGTGTTGACGGTCTCGTGGCATAAGTAGCGAGCGGTGATAGCTTGCAAGCAAGATCATACTTCACAGGATCATTTCTGTAGTATGTCTTCAACTCTCTCTAGTTCAACGCTGGAGTAGACGTAACCACGATGATGAGTGGTAGCACTCTCCCTGAGCGTGAGGCTTGCGATCAAGATTCATCGCATCTTGGTTGTAATCGATGATCGTTCACCACATTCTGAGGGATGTGGGAAGGGAATAGCGCTTTCCGAGTGGTGGTTTTATTATATAGATTAGAAGCATAAGTCATACTGTTGGTATCGGGACCCGCGTCGTTGCAGAAATGTCGCTACAGGTTGTGGAAAGACTTCGATTGCGACATGTCATGAAAGCCTCGTGGAAGTTTCTCGAGTGGCACGGGGACGAGCCATTTGATTTGGCCTGCTCCAAGTGCTAGGCTTGGATGACAACGACGTACTTTTGAGTTACAAGAATGAGTGAGCAACACAAGAAGAGTGCAATTGATGACCATAAAAAGCTGACACACAACACAGTCTCGATAATCACCACTAATGCATGATGTACGAAACATTTAGGAGGAGCACGTTTGGCTAGCAAACATGAATTGAGTGATTTGCAAGGCAGTGTTATCTGCAAGAAGGAATGCATGAAATTCGCAAATGAATAAGACTGGTTCAAATACTATCGACAGAAATTTTATTTCTGTTGTCAACTAGTATTAATTAGTTGTGTGGGAGCAGGGGGATATTTCCCTTGCACCATACATCTACATACACGTTGCGTGTGATGTGGCCTAGTTTTGCGTACAAAGAACTATCTAGTTGTCAGTTTTTTGAGTGAACGAGTGTGGTGGGGAGGAGAGAGATTAGTGTTAGATGCAGAGCAGTGCGGGCAGTTGTGTGTCGGACGTTGTATGTCGGACGGTGGGTCGCCGACAGGAATTATGCGTGCTGCCATCTGTCGGCAGGTGAGGTAATGAAGCAGCTTGAATGGTGACAGAAATGATGAAAATAGTTATCTAAAGAGTAATAGCGACGACAGTTGGCAGACACTTATTTCAGCGTTGACAGTTAGTTTGGGGTGTGTGCTTGCATGACACTGGAAGTCTGTTGACGGTAGAGAAGTAGACAAGACGGCAAGAATTTTCGGCGTTCTCGCGGAGAAGTAATAGAGAAGCAGCCATAAGTATTGAAGTGAGGGCGTTGATCGGCACTCTGGTTTCCCTTCAAACCGAATTAATCTTTCGCCTTTTACTAAAGATTTCCGTGGAGGGGAACATTAAATGAGTCTAGAAGGTATTTTTTGTAGTGCTCGGCTATTGCTGAGCCACAATCACAAGTAAAACGTAATGTGAGTAGCAAGAGGTAGATTGTGTAGTGAGAATGAAGGGCGTGGATTAGCGGATCACGTTTGACCTGAAATGGCGTGCAGTGTGTTAGACGATTGTGTAGAGAGAGAGAGGGGGGGGGGGGTAGAGGGGGGCAGAGCTATTTATTGTCCTGCAAACTCTTGGTGAACCCTTTCCGTACCTCAGTTGTAGATGATTTGAGAATGTTTACTTGCACTGCAGTTGCACAACAGCATATAAGCTGATATTTGGAAGTGAATGATGAATGATTGTCTTTGTAATAAATACTGGTATGTGATAAGTAGATTTTGTTTTGAAAGCCAAAATAATTTTTACCGCAGAAGTTTGTGATTTGTAGGTATGATGTGAGTGAGATTTGGGCTGAAGATGGTGGTTAGTTGGGCAGGATGAGTATTTCAATTGTTTTCAATAGAGTGGATATTAGTGGCACTGGCTTGTTGCCATAATGTGGCATTGGTTCTTTGTTCATAACAGTGTACTCAGTTTTGTAGAAGATTTAGGTGAGAAAGAGACAGTTGTTGAATATGACATAGATAGCTAGAAATGAATTGAGTAGCAATTTCCTGCTAGGTGTAGTTTGGGTATGATGTGTCTCAGTGAGAGATAAATCTTGAAATTGAAGGGTTGTTCCTTGCTACAGTCTTGGTAACTATGTATCTGCTGTTGACTCCAATGTTTTCAAGATTACTTGTGTACAAAATTGGTCAGACTTTGCAGTTTCTTCTTCAATAAATCAGTGGAAGGTGGTGCAGATAATGGTAAAAATGTTCAGTGCCTCCTGTGAGTTGTTGATGCTGCTTGTCTTTTAAGTAAAATTGATAGGGGCTCTTGATTGACCCAGCCATACACAGAGCTGGTGCATACTTGGCTTGAGAAGACTTTGGTCAGTAAATGATGAAATACCGACACAGTGGTCACAACAAAGCTCCTTTCCCTGCATTTTAGTTTCCCTCGGGTATAGAGTGACATGTTATTGGCAGAGGATGTGCAGATAATCACTTTGATCAGGCTGTTCGTTTTTTTAATGCTCTTTTACCAGAATCCATTCATAGTGATTAGTGTGTTCTCTGTTGGAACACGATGAGAACATTGTGTGAAGTGCACAGAAGTAGCTATTTGAGTATGTATGAAAATGTGAGGTAACCACTGTTACTCCTAAATTTCTGTGGAATTAAGTTTTCTGTGTGTGTGTGTGTGTGTTTGAAAATCCCAGAGGTTCAAGTTGGTAGTTTATATGTTGCAAGCGAAAAAAGCTTTTTAGTAAACTGAGGCACTAGCATTAGTTCCCTGTTCACTGTGACAAGGAAGCTAGTATAAAAAGTAGTTTGTGGTTTTGTTTGCAAAGAAGTGCTCATGGGATGAAAGCACTGCTTGAGATTATTCTGAGATGATGGGGGGGATTGCTAAACATCTAGCATTTTAGTAAGGAGCTTGTCGGAGTATTTGTATAGTTGTAAGATTATTTGTTATTTTATGAGAAATTTCTTTATTCATAGCACATGGGCCATCATAGTTGAAGCATAAAGATTGGCATGGTATGCGTAGGTCTGTAAAATGTCCTGACAGTGATGTTCATAGGGACTTGTTGTATACTTTGATTCTTCATCTGTTTAACAGTAGACATAAGAAATGTATTAGTGGAGCAAGTAGCTGTGAAATTAGTAGTGTATGATTGATAGTATGGACGTGGCGCTTGAAGGAAGTGTTTGTTTAGCTGTGGGTGTTTTCATAATTGCCATGTGAGGAGAAGCAATACTCGTGATAGGCGACGAGAGGTACAGAGAGAAACACATTTATTGCGAGTATTGTATATCAGCAGCTCTTGGGCGGGTATCAAGTAAGACGCAAAGTGAAACGAAAGAGGAAGTATGCATGAAAGTGGCCAAATATCGACAAGAGTTCGCACTGTTAGGGTGAGGTGAATAAGCTAGTGCGGTGCGAAAATTTTCGAAGAGAGAGGCGGTTTTAAAGAAAGCACAAGAGTCCTATGAATGCCCTCTTGTGTGTTTCTCTTTCAGTGGCTATTTGGCATGTCTGCTTGCGCCATAGAAAGCTACTGTATGTGCCCCAGGCCCCCATCTAGCGGCCGGAGGTGCAAGCGGTGTTTACATACAGTCTCGCCTGAGGCAATGGTCTCTCATTTCGGAACGCAAGAAGCACTGGTAGCGCACAAAAATAGCCGAGTGAGATCATTGCGGCCAAGTAAGGGTAGAAGTAGGTTCTTTGCAGAATGTCTGAGCTTAAGAAATTCTTCGATAAGTAAATCGCGAAATGTGAAGAATGTGTCGTATTCTCGTAGGGCGTGTTGACGGTCTCGTGGCATAAGTAGCGAGCGGTGATAGCTTGCAAGCAAGATCATACTTCACAGGATCATTTCTGTAGTATGTCTTCAACTCTCTCTAGTTCAACGCTGGAGTAGACGTAACCACGATGATGAGTGGTAGCACTCTCCCTGAGCGTGAGGCTTGCGATCAAGATTCATCGCATCTTGGTTGTAATCGATGATCGTTCACCACATTCTGAGGGATGTGGGAAGGGA
Source organism: Schistocerca nitens (assembly GCF_023898315.1). NCBI lineage: Eukaryota > Metazoa > Arthropoda > Insecta > Orthoptera > Acrididae > Schistocerca > Schistocerca nitens. The sequence goes on from NC_064617.1 coordinate 616,494,417, forward strand.
ATAGCGCTTTCCGAGTGGTGGTTTTATTATATAGATTAGAAGCATAAGTCATACTGTTGGTATCGGGACCCGCGTCGTTGCAGAAATGTCGCTACAGGTTGTGGAAAGACTTCGATTGCGACATGTCATGAAAGCCTCGTGGAAGTTTCTCGAGTGGCACGGGGACGAGCCATTTGATTTGGCCTGCTCCAAGTGCTAGGCTTGGATGACAACGACGTACTTTTGAGTTACAAGAATGAGTGAGCAACACAAGAAGAGTGCAATTGATGACCATAAAAAGCTGACACACAACACAGTCTCGATAATCACCACTAATGCATGATGTACGAAACATTTAGGAGGAGCACGTTTGGCTAGCAAACATGAATTGAGTGATTTGCAAGGCAGTGTTATCTGCAAGAAGGAATGCATGAAATTCGCAAATGAATAAGACTGGTTCAAATACTATCGACAGAAATTTTATTTCTGTTGTCAACTAGTATTAATTAGTTGTGTGGGAGCAGGGGGATATTTCCCTTGCACCATACATCTACATACACGTTGCGTGTGATGTGGCCTAGTTTTGCGTACAAAGAACTATCTAGTTGTCAGTTTTTTGAGTGAACGAGTGTGGTGGGGAGGAGAGAGATTAGTGTTAGATGCAGAGCAGTGCGGGCAGTTGTGTGTCGGACGTTGTATGTCGGACGGTGGGTCGCCGACAGGAATTATGCGTGCTGCCATCTGTCGGCAGGTGAGGTAATGAAGCAGCTTGAATGGTGACAGAAATGATGAAAATAGTTATCTAAAGAGTAATAGCGACGACAGTTGGCAGACACTTATTTCAGCGTTGACAGTTAGTTTGGGGTGTGTGCTTGCATGACACTGGAAGTCTGTTGACGGTAGAGAAGTAGACAAGACGGCAAGAATTTTCGGCGTTCTCGCGGAGAAGTAATAGAGAAGCAGCCATAAGTATTGAAGTGAGGGCGTTGATCGGCACTCTGGTTTCCCTTCAAACCGAATAAATCTTTCGCCTTTTACTAAAGATTTCCGTGGAGGGGAACATTAAATGAGTCTAGAAGGTATTTTTTGTAGTGCTCGGCTATTGCTGAGCCACAATCACAAGTAAAACGTAATGTGAGTAGCAAGAGGTAGATTGTGTTGTGAGAATGAAGGGCGTGGATTAGCGGATCACGTTTGACCTGAAATGGCGTGCAGTGTGTTAGACGATTGTGTAGAGAGAGAGAGGGGGGGGTAGAGGGGGGCAGAGCTATTTATTGTCCTGCAAACTCTTGGTGAACCCTTTCCGTACCTCAGTTGTAGATGATTTGAGAATGTTTACTTGCACTGCAGTTGCACAACAGCATATAAGCTGATATTTGGAAGTGAATGATGAATGATTGTCTTTGTAATAAATACTGGTATGTGATAAGTAGATTTTGTTTTGAAAGCCAAAATAATTTTTACCGCAGAAGTTTGTGATTTGTAGGTATGATGTGAGTGAGATTTGGGCTGAAGATGGTGGTTAGTTGGGCAGGATGAGTATTTCAATTGTTTTCAATAGAGTGGATATTAGTGGCACTGGCTTGTTGCCATAATGTGGCATTGGTTCTTTGTTCATAACAGTGTACTCAGTTTTGTAGAAGATTTAGGTGAGAAAGAGACAGTTGTTGAATATGACATAGATAGCTAGAAATGAATTGAGTAGCAATTTCCTGCTAGGTGTAGTTTGGGTATGATGTGTCTCAGTGAGAGATAAATCTTGAAATTGAAGGGTTGTTCCTTGCTACAGTCTTGGAAACTATGTATCTGCTGTTGACTCCAATGTTTTCAAGATTACTTGTGTGCAAAATTGGTCAGACTTTGCAGTTTCTTCTTCAATAAATCAGTGGAAGGTGGTGCAGATAATGGTAAAAATGTTCAGTGCCTCCTGTGAGTTGTTGATGCTGCTTGTCTTTTAAGTAAAATTGATAGGGGCTCTTGATTGACCCAGCCATACACAGAGCTGGTGCATACTTGGCTTGAGAAGACTTTGGTCAGTAAATGATGAAATACCGACACAGTGGTCACAACAAAGCTCCTTTCCCTGCATTTTAGTTTCCCTCGGGTATAGAGTGACATGTTATTGGCAGAGGGTGTGCAGATAATCACTTTGATCAGGCTGTTCGTTTTTTTAATGCTCTTTTACCAGAATCCATTCATAGTGATTAGTGTGTTCTCTGTTGGAACACGATGAGAACATTGTGTGAAGTGCACAGAAGTAGCTATTTGAGTATGTATGAAAATGTGAGGTAACCACTGTTACTCCTAAATTTCTGTGGAATTAAGTTTTCTGTGTGTGTGTGTGTGTGTGTGTGTTTGAAAATCCCAGAGGTTCAAGTTGGTAGTTTATATGTTGCAAGCGAAAAAAGCTTTTTAGTAAACTGAGGCACTAGCATTAGTTCCCTGTTCACTGTGACAAGGAAGCTAGTATAAAAAGTAGTTTGTGGTTTTGTTTGCAAAGAAGTGCTCATGGGATGAAAGCACTGCTTGAGATTATTCTGAGATGATGGGGGGGATTGCTAAACATCTAGCATTTTAGTAAGGAGCTTGTCGGAGTATTTGTATAGTTGTAAGATTATTTGTTATTTTATGAGAAATTTCTTTATTCATAGCACATGGGCCATCATAGTTGAAGCATAAAGATTGGCATGGTATGCGTAGGTCTGTAAAATGTCCTGACAGTGATGTTCATAGGGACTTGTTGTATACTTTGATTCTTCATCTGTTTAACAGTAGACATAAGAAATGTATTAGTGGAGCAAGTAGCTGTGAAATTAGTAGTGTATGATTGATAGTATGGACGTGGCGCTTGAAGGAAGTGTTTGTTTAGCTGTGGGTGTTTTCATAATTGCCATGTGAGGAGAAGCAATACTCGTGATAGGCGACGAGAGGTACAGAGAGAAACACATTTATTGCGAGTATTGTATATCAGCAGCTCTTGGGCGGGTATCAAGTAAGACGCAAAGTGAAACGAAAGAGGAAGTATGCATGAAAGTGGCCAAATATCGACAAGAGTTCGCACTGTTAGGGTGAGGTGAATAAGCTAGTGCGGTGCGAAAATTTTCGAAGAGAGAGGCGGTTTTAAAGAAAGCACAAGAGTCCTATGAATGCCCTCTTGTGTGTTTCTCTTTCAGTGGCTATTTGGCATGTCTGCTTGCGCCATAGAAAGCTACTGTATGTGCCCCAGGCCCCCATCTAGCGGCCGGAGGTGCAAGCGGTGTTTACATACAGTCTCGCCTGAGGCAATGGTCTCTCATTTCGGAACGCAAGAAGCACTGGTAGCGCACAAAAATAGCCGAGTGAGATCATTGCGGCCAAGTAAGGGTAGAAGTAGGTTCTTTGCAGAATGTCTGAGCTTAAGAAATTCTTCGATAAGTAAATCGCGAAATGTGAAGAATGTGTCGTATTCTCGTAGGGCGTGTTGACGGTCTCGTGGCATAAGTAGCGAGCGGTGATAGCTTGCAAGCAAGATCATACTTCACAGGATCATTTCTGTAGTATGTCTTCAACTCTCTCTAGTTCAACGCTGGAGTAGACGTAACCACGATGATGAGTGGTAGCACTCTCCCTGAGCGTGAGGCTTGCGATCAAGATTCATCGCATCTTGGTTGTAATCGATGATCGTTCACCACATTCTGAGGGATGTGGGAAGGGAATAGCGCTTTCCGAGTGGTGGTTTTATTATATAGATTAGAAGCATAAGTCATACTGTTGGTATCGGGACCCGCGTCGTTGCAGAAATGTCGCTACAGGTTGTGGAAAGACTTCGATTGCGACATGTCATGAAAGCCTCGTGGAAGTTTCTCGAGTGGCACGGGGACGAGCCATTTGATTTGGCCTGCTCCAAGTGCTAGGCTTGGATGACAACGACGTACTTTTGAGTTACAAGAATGAGTGAGCAACACAAGAAGAGTGCAATTGATGACCATAAAAAGCTGACACACAACACAGTCTCGATAATCACCACTAATGCATGATGTACGAAACATTTAGGAGGAGCACGTTTGGCTAGCAAACATGAATTGAGTGATTTGCAAGGCAGTGTTATCTGCAAGAAGGAATGCATGAAATTCGCAAATGAATAAGACTGGTTCAAATACTATCGACAGAAATTTTATTTCTGTTGTCAACTAGTATTAATTAGTTGTGTGGGAGCAGGGGGATATTTCCCTTGCACCATACATCTACATACACGTTGCGTGTGATGTGGCCTAGTTTTGCGTACAAAGAACTATCTAGTTGTCAGTTTTTTGAGTGAACGAGTGTGGTGGGGAGGAGAGAGATTAGTGTTAGATGCAGAGCAGTGCGGGCAGTTGTGTGTCGGACGTTGTATGTCGGACGGTGGGTCGCCGACAGGAATTATGCGTGCTGCCATCTGTCGGCAGGTGAGGTAATGAAGCAGCTTGAATGGTGACAGAAATGATGAAAATAGTTATCTAAAGAGTAATAGCGACGACAGTTGGCAGACACTTATTTCAGCGTTGACAGTTAGTTTGGGGTGTGTGCTTGCATGACACTGGAAGTCTGTTGACGGTAGAGAAGTAGACAAGACGGCAAGAATTTTCGGCGTTCTCGCGGAGAAGTAATAGAGAAGCAGCCATAAGTATTGAAGTGAGGGCGTTGATCGGCACTCTGGTTTCCCTTCAAACCGAATAAATCTTTCGCCTTTTACTAAAGATTTCCGTGGAGGGGAACATTAAATGAGTCTAGAAGGTATTTTTTGTAGTGCTCGGCTATTGCTGAGCCACAATCACAAGTAAAACGTAATGTGAGTAGCAAGAGGTAGATTGTGTAGTGAGAATGAAGGGCGTGGATTAGCGGATCACGTTTGACCTGAAATGGCGTGCAGTGTGTTAGACGATTGTGTAGAGAGAGAGAGAGTGAGGGGGGGGGGTAGAGGGGGGCAGAGCTATTTATTGTCCTGCAAACTCTTGGTGAACCCTTTCCGTACCTCAGTTGTAGATGATTTGAGAATGTTTACTTGCACTGCAGTTGCACAACAGCATATAAGCTGATATTTGGAAGTGAATGATGAATGATTGTCTTTGTAATAAATACTGGTATGTGATAAGTAGATTTTGTTTTGAAAGCCAAAATAATTTTTACCGCAGAAGTTTGTGATTTGTAGGTATGATGTGAGTGAGATTTGGGCTGAAGATGGTGGTTAGTTGGGCAGGATGAGTATTTCAATTGTTTTCAATAGAGTGGATATTAGTGGCACTGGCTTGTTGCCATAATGTGGCATTGGTTCTTTGTTCATAACAGTGTACTCAGTTTTGTAGAAGATTTAGGTGAGAAAGAGACAGTTGTTGAATATGACATAGATAGCTAGAAATGAATTGAGTAGCAATTTCCTGCTAGGTGTAGTTTGGGTATGATGTGTCTCAGTGAGAGATAAATCTTGAAATTGAAGGGTTGTTCCTTGCTACAGTCTTGGAAACTATGTATCTGCTGTTGACTCCAATGTTTTCAAGATTACTTGTGTACAAAATTGGTCAGACTTTGCAGTTTCTTCTTCAATAAATCAGTGGAAGGTGGTGCAGATAATGGTAAAAATGTTCAGTGCCTCCTGTGAGTTGTTGATGCTGCTTGTCTTTTAAGTAAAATTGATAGGGGCTCTTGATTGACCCAGCCATACACAGAGCTGGTGCATACTTGGCTTGAGAAGACTTTGGTCAGTAAATGATGAAATACCGACACAGTGGTCACAACAAAGCTCCTTTCCCTGCATTTTAGTTTCCCTCGGGTATAGAGTGACATGTTATTGGCAGAGGATGTGCAGATAATCACTTTGATCAGGCTGTTCGTTTTTTTAATGCTCTTTTACCAGAATCCATTCATAGTGATTAGTGTGTTCTCTGTTGGAACACGATGAGAACATTGTGTGAAGTGCACAGAAGTAGCTATTTGAGTATGTATGAAAATGTGAGGTAACCACTGTTACTCCTAAATTTCTGTGGAATTAAGTTTTCTGTGTGTGTGTGTGTGTGTGTGTGTGTGTGTGTGTGTGTGTGTGTGTGTTTGAAAATCCCAGAGGTTCAAGTTGGTAGTTTATATGTTGCAAGCGAAAAAAGCTTTTTAGTAAACTGAGGCACTAGCATTAGTTCCCTGTTCACTGTGACAAGGAAGCTAGTATAAAAAGTAGTTTGTGGTTTTGTTTGCAAAGAAGTGCTCATGGGATGAAAGCACTGCTTGAGATTATTCTGAGATGATGGGGGGGATTGCTAAACATCTAGCATTTTAGTAAGGAGCTTGTCGGAGTATTTGTATAGTTGTAAGATTATTTGTTATTTTATGAGAAATTTCTTTATTCATAGCACATGGGCCATCATAGTTGAAGCATAAAGATTGGCATGGTATGCGTAGGTCTGTAAAATGTCCTGACAGTGATGTTCATAGGGACTTGTTGTATACTTTGATTCTTCATCTGTTTAACAGTAGACATAAGAAATGTATTAGTGGAGCAAGTAGCTGTGAAATTAGTAGTGTATGATTGATAGTATGGACGTGGCGCTTGAAGGAAGTGTTTGTTTAGCTGTGGGTGTTTTCATAATTGCCATGTGAGGAGAAGCAATACTCGTGATAGGCGACGAGAGGTACAGAGAGAAACACATTTATTGCGAGTATTGTATATCAGCAGCTCTTGGGCGGGTATCAAGTAAGACGCAAAGTGAAACGAAAGAGGAAGTATGCATGAAAGTGGCCAAATATCGACAAGAGTTCGCACTGTTAGGGTGAGGTGAATAAGCTAGTGCGGTGCGAAAATTTTCGAAGAGAGAGGCGGTTTTAAAGAAAGCACAAGAGTCCTATGAATGCCCTCTTGTGTGTTTCTCTTTCAGTGGCTATTTGGCATGTCTGCTTGCGCCATAGAAAGCTACTGTATGTGCCCCAGGCCCCCATCTAGCGGCCGGAGGTGCAAGCGGTGTTTACATACAGTCTCGCCTGAGGCAATGGTCTCTCATTTCGGAACGCAAGAAGCACTGGTAGCGCACAAAAATAGCCGAGTGAGATAATTGCGGCCAAGTAAGGGTAGAAGTAGGTTCTTTGCAGAATGTCTGAGCTTAAGAAATTCTTCGATAAGTAAATCGCGAAATGTGAAGAATGTGTCGTATTCTCGTAGGGCGTGTTGACGGTCTCGTGGCATAAGTAGCGAGCGGTGATAGCTTGCAAGCAAGATCATACTTCACAGGATCATTTCTGTAGTATGTCTTCAACTCTCTCTAGTTCAACGCTGGAGTAGACGTAACCACGATGATGAGTGGTAGCACTCTCCCTGAGCGTGAGGCTTGCGATCAAGATTCATCGCATCTTGGTTGTAATCGATGATCGTTCACCACATTCTGAGGGATGTGGGAAGGGAATAGCGCTTTCCGAGTGGTGGTTTTATTATATAGATTAGAAGCATAAGTCATACTGTTGGTATCGGGACCCGCGTCGTTGCAGAAATGTCGCTACAGGTTGTGGAAAGACTTCGATTGCGACATGTCATGAAAGCCTCGTGGAAGTTTCTCGAGTGGCACGGGGACGAGCCATTTGATTTGGCCTGCTCCAAGTGCTAGGCTTGGATGACAACGACGTACTTTTGAGTTACAAGAATGAGTGAGCAACACAAGAAGAGTGCAATTGATGACCATAAAAAGCTGACACACAACACAGTCTCGATAATCACCACTAATGCATGATGTACGAAACATTTAGGAGGAGCACGTTTGGCTAGCAAACATGAATTGAGTGATTTGCAAGGCAGTGTTATCTGCAAGAAGGAATGCATGAAATTCGCAAATGAATAAGACTGGTTCAAATACTATCGACAGAAATTTTATTTCTGTTGTCAACTAGTATTAATTAGTTGTGTGGGAGCAGGGGGATATTTCCCTTGCACCATACATCTACATACACGTTGCGTGTGATGTGGCCTAGTTTTGCGTACAAAGAACTATCTAGTTGTCAGTTTTTTGAGTGAACGAGTGTGGTGGGGAGGAGAGAGATTAGTGTTAGATGCAGAGCAGTGCGGGCAGTTGTGTGTCGGACGTTGTATGTCGGACGGTGGGTCGCCGACAGGAATTATGCGTGCTGCCATCTGTCGGCAGGTGAGGTAATGAAGCAGCTTGAATGGTGACAGAAATGATGAAAATAGTTATCTAAAGAGTAATAGCGACGACAGTTGGCAGACACTTATTTCAGCGTTGACAGTTAGTTTGGGGTGTGTGCTTGCATGACACTGGAAGTCTGTTGACGGTAGAGAAGTAGACAAGACGGCAAGAATTTTCGGCGTTCTCGCGGAGAAGTAATAGAGAAGCAGCCATAAGTATTGAAGTGAGGGCATTGATCGGCACTCTGGTTTCCCTTCAAACCGAATAAATCTTTCGCCTTTTACTAAAGATTTCCGTGGAGGGGAACATTAAATGAGTCTAGAAGGTATTTTTTGTAGTGCTCGGCTATTGCTGAGCCACAATCACAAGTAAAACGTAATGTGAGTAGCAAGAGGTAGATTGTGTTGTGAGAATGAAGGGCGTGGATTAGCGGATCACGTTTGGCCTGAAATGGCGTGCAGTGTGTTAGACGATTGTGTAGAGAGAGAGAGAGGGGGGGGGTAGAGGGGGGCAGAGCTATTTATTGTCCTGCAAACTCTTGGTGAACCCTTTCCGTACCTCAGTTGTAGATGATTTGAGAATGTTTACTTGCACTGCAGTTGCACAACAGCATATAAGCTGATATTTGGAAGTGAATGATGAATGATTGTCTTTGTAATAAATACTGGTATGTGATAAGTAGATTTTGTTTTGAAAGCCAAAATAATTTTTACCGCAGAAGTTTGTGATTTGTAGGTATGATGTGAGTGAGATTTGGGCTGAAGATGGTGGTTAGTTGGGCAGGATGAGTATTTCAATTGTTTTCAATAGAGTGGATATTAGTGGCACTGGCTTGTTGCCATAATGTGGCATTGGTTCTTTGTTCATAACAGTGTACTCAGTTTTGTAGAAGATTTAGGTGAGAAAGAGACAGTTGTTGAATATGACATAGATAGCTAGAAATGAATTGAGTAGCAATTTCCTGCTAGGTGTAGTTTGGGTATGATGTGTCTCAGTGAGAGATAAATCTTGAAATTGAAGGGTTGTTCCTTGCTACAGTCTTGGAAACTATGTATCTGTTGTTGACTCCAATGTTTTCAAGATTACTTGTGTACAAAATTGGCCAGACTTTGCAGTTTCTTCTTCAATAAATCAGTGGAAGGTGGTGCAGATAATGGTAAAAATGTTCAGTGCCTCCTGTGAGTTGTTGATGCTGCTTGTCTTTTAAGTAAAATTGAAAGGGGCTCTTGATTGACCCAGCCATACACAGAGCTGGTGCATACTTGGCTTGAGAAGACTTTGGTCAGTAAATGATGAAATACCGACACAGTGGTCACAACAAAGCTCCTTTCCCTGCATTTTAGTTTCCCTCGGGTATAGAGTGACATGTTATTGGCAGAGGATGTGCAGATAATCACTTTGATCAGGCTGTTCGTTTTTTTTAATGCTCTTTTACCAGAATCCATTCATAGTGATTAGTGTGTTCTCTGTTGGAACACGATGAGAACATTGTGTGAAGTGCACAGAAGTAGCTATTTGAGTATGTATGAAAATGTGAGGTAACCACTGTTACTCCTAAATTTCTGTGGAATTAAGTTTTCTGTGTGTGTGTGTGTGTGTGTGTGTGTGTGTTTGAAAATCCCAGAGGTTCAAGTTGGTAGTTTATATGTTGCAAGCGAAAAAAGCTTTTTAGTAAACTGAGGCACTAGCATTAGTTCCCTGTTCACTGTGACAAGGAAGCTAGTATAAAAAGTAGTTTGTGGTTTTGTTTGCAAAGAAGTGCTCATGGGATGAAAGCACTGCTTGAGATTATTCTGAGATGATGGGGGGGATTGCTAAACATCTAGCATTTTAGTAAGGAGCTTGTCGGAGTATTTGTATAGTTGTAAGATTATTTGTTATTTTATGAGAAATTTCTTTATTCATAGCACATGGGCCATCATAGTTGAAGCATAAAGATTGGCATGGTATGCGTAGGTCTGTAAAATGTCCTGACAGTGATGTTCATAGGGACTTGTTGTATACTTTGATTCTTCATCTGTTTAACAGTAGACATAAGAAATGTATTAGTGGAGCAAGTAGCTGTGAAATTAGTAGTGTATGATTGATAGTATGGACGTGGCGCTTGAAGGAAGTGTTTGTTTAGCTGTGGGTGTTTTCATAATTGCCATGTGAGGAGAAGCAATACTCGTGATAGGCGACGAGAGGTACAGAGAGAAACACATTTATTGCGAGTATTGTATATCAGCAGCTCTTGGGCGGGTATCAAGTAAGACGCAAAGTGAAACGAAAGAGGAAGTATGCATGAAAGTGGCCAAATATCGACAAGAGTTCGCACTGTTAGGGTGAGGTGAATAAGCTAGTGCGGTGCGAAAATTTTCGAAGAGAGAGGCGGTTTTAAAGAAAGCACAAGAGTCCTATGAATGCCCTCTTGTGTGTTTCTCTTTCAGTGGCTATTTGGCATGTCTGCTTGCGCCATAGAAAGCTACTGTATGTGCCCCAGGCCCCCATCTAGCGGCCGGAGGTGCAAGCGGTGTTTACATACAGTCTCGCCTGAGGCAATGGTCTCTCATTTCGGAACGCAAGAAGCACTGGTAGCGCACAAAAATAGCCGAGTGAGATCATTGCGGCCAAGTAAGGGTAGAAGTAGGTTCTTTGCAGAATGTCTGAGCTTAAGAAATTCTTCGATAAGTAAATCGCGAAATGTGAAGAATGTGTCGTATTCTCGTAGGGCGTGTTGACGGTCTCGTGGCATAAGTAGCGAGCGGTGATAGCTTGCAAGCAAGATCATACTTCACAGGATCATTTCTGTAGTATGTCTTCAACTCTCTCTAGTTCAACGCTGGAGTAGACGTAACCACGATGATGAGTGGTAGCACTCTCCCTGAGCGTGAGGCTTGCGATCAAGATTCATCGCATCTTGGTTGTAATCGATGATCGTTCACCACATTCTGAGGGATGTGGGAAGGGAATAGCGCTTTCCGAGTGGTGGTTTTATTATATAGATTAGAAGCATAAGTCATACTGTTGGTATCGGGACCCGCGTCGTTGCAGAAATGTCGCTACAGGTTGTGGAAAGACTTCGATTGCGACATGTCATGAAAGCCTCGTGGAAGTTTCTCGAGTGGCACGGGGACGAGCCATTTGATTTGGCCTGCTCCAAGTGCTAGGCTTGGATGACAACGACGTACTTTTGAGTTACAAGAATGAGTGAGCAACACAAGAAGAGTGCAATTGATGACCATAAAAAGCTGACACACAACACAGTCTCGATAATCACCACTAATGCATGATGTACGAAACATTTAGGAGGAGCACGTTTGGCTAGCAAACATGAATTGAGTGATTTGCAAGGCAGTGTTATCTGCAAGAAGGAATGCATGAAATTCGCAAATGAATAAGACTGGTTCAAATACTATCGACAGAAATTTTATTTCTGTTGTCAACTAGTATTAATTAGTTGTGTGGGAGCAGGGGGATATTTCCCTTGCACCATACATCTACATACACGTTGCGTGTGATGTGGCCTAGTTTTGCGTACAAAGAACTATCTAGTTGTCAGTTTTTTGAGTGAACGAGTGTGGTGGGGAGGAGAGAGATTAGTGTTAGATGCAGAGCAGTGCGGGCAGTTGTGTGTCGGACGTTGTATGTCGGACGGTGGGTCGCCGACAGGAATTATGCGTGCTGCCATCTGTCGGCAGGTGAGGTAATGAAGCAGCTTGAATGGTGACAGAAATGATGAAAATAGTTATCTAAAGAGTAATAGCGACGACAGTTGGCAGACACTTATTTCAGCGTTGACAGTTAGTTTGGGGTGTGTGCTTGCATGACACTGGAAGTCTGTTGACGGTAGAGAAGTAGACAAGACGGCAAGAATTTTCGGCGTTCTCGCGGAGAAGTAATAGAGAAGCAGCCATAAGTATTGAAGTGAGGCCGTTGATCGGCACTCTGGTTTCCCTTCGAACCGAATAAATCTTTCGCCTTTTACTAAAGATTTCCGTGGAGGGGAACATTAAATGAGTCTAGAAGGTATTTTTTGTAGTGCTCGGCTATTGCTGAGCCACAATCACAAGTAAAACGTAATGTGAGTAGCAAGAGGTAGATTGTGTTGTGAGAATGAAGGGCGTGGATTAGCGGATCACGTTTGACCTGAAATGGCGTGCAGTGTGTTAGACGATTGTGTAGAGAGAGAGAGAGAGAGGGGGGGGGGTAGAGGGGGGCAGAGCTATTTATTGTCCTGCAAACTCTTGGTGAACCCTTTCCGTACCTCAGTTGTAGATGATTTGAGAATGTTTACTTGCACTGCAGTTGCACAACAGCATATAAGCTGATATTTGGAAGTGAATGATGAATGATTGTCTTTGTAATAAATACTGGTATGTGATAAGTAGATTTTGTTTTGAAAGCCAAAATAATTTTTACCGCAGAAGTTTGTGATTTGTAGGTATGATGTGAGTGAGATTTGGGCTGAAGATGGTGGTTAGTTGGGCAGGATGAGTATTTCAATTGTTTTCAATAGAGTGGATATTAGTGGCACTGGCTTGTTGCCATAATGTGGCATTGGTTCTTTGTTCATAACAGTGTACTCAGTTTTGTAGAAGATTTAGGTGAGAAAGAGACAGTTGTTGAATATGACATAGATAGCTAGAAATGAATTGAGTAGCAATTTCCTGCTAGGTGTAGTTTGGGTATGATGTGTCTCAGTGAGAGATAAATCTTGAAATTGAAGGGTTGTTCCTTGCTACAGTCTTGGAAACTATGTATCTGCTGTTGACTCCAATGTTTTCAAGATTACTTGTGTACAAAATTGGCCAGACTTTGCAGTTTCTTCTTCAATAAATCAGTGGAAGGTGGTGCAGATAATGGTAAAAATGTTCAGTGCCTCCTGTGAGTTGTTGATGCTGCTTGTCTTTTAAGTAAAATTGATAGGGGCTCTTGATTGACCCAGCCATACACAGAGCTGGTGCATACTTGGCTTGAGAAGACTTTGGTCAGTAAATGATGAAATACCGACACAGTGGTCACAACAAAGCTCCTTTCCCTGCATTTTAGTTTCCCTCGGGTATAGAGTGACATGTTATTGGCAGAGGATGTGCAGATAATCACTTTGATCAGGCTGTTCGTTTTTTTAATGCTCTTTTACCAGAATCCATTCATAGTGATTAGTGTGTTCTCTGTTGGAACACGATGAGAACATTGTGTGAAGTGCACAGAAGTAGCTATTTGAGTATGTATGAAAATGTGAGGTAACCACTGTTACTCCTAAATTTCTGTGGAATTAAGTTTTCTGTGTGTGTGTGTGTTTGAAAATCCCAGAGGTTCAAGTTGGTAGTTTATATGTTGCAAGCGAAAAAAGCTTTTTAGTAAACTGAGGCACTAGCATTAGTTCCCTGTTCACTGTGACAAGGAAGCTAGTATAAAAAGTAGTTTGTGGTTTTGTTTGCAAAGAAGTGCTCATGGGATGAAAGCACTGCTTGAGATTATTCTGAGATGATGGGGGGGATTGCTAAACATCTAGCATTTTAGTAAGGAGCTTGTCGGAGTATTTGTATAGTTGTAAGATTATTTGTTATTTTATGAGAAATTTCTTTATTCATAGCACATGGGCCATCATAGTTGAAGCATAAAGATTGGCATGGTATGCGTAGGTCTGTAAAATGTCCTGACAGTGATGTTCATAGGGACTTGTTGTATACTTTGATTCTTCATCTGTTTAACAGTAGACATAAGAAATGTATTAGTGGAGCAAGTAGCTGTGAAATTAGTAGTGTATGATTGATAGTATGGACGTGGCGCTTGAAGGAAGTGTTTGTTTAGCTGTGGGTGTTTTCATAATTGCCATGTGAGGAGAAGCAATACTCGTGATAGGCGACGAGAGGTACAGAGAGAAACACATTTATTGCGAGTATTGTATATCAGCAGCTCTTGGGCGGGTATCAAGTAAGACGCAAAGTGAAACGAAAGAGGAAGTATGCATGAAAGTGGCCAAATATCGACAAGAGTTCGCACTGTTAGGGTGAGGTGAATAAGCTAGTGCGGTGCGAAAATTTTCGAAGAGAGAGGCGGTTTTAAAGAAAGCACAAGAGTCCTATGAATGCCCTCTTGTGTGTTTCTCTTTCAGTGGCTATTTGGCATGTCTGCTTGCGCCATAGAAAGCTACTGTATGTGCCCCAGGCCCCCATCTAGCGGCCGGAGGTGCAAGCGGTGTTTACATACAGTCTCGCCTGAGGCAATGGTCTCTCATTTCGGAACGCAAGAAGCACTGGTAGCGCACAAAAATAGCCGAGTGAGATCATTGCGGCCAAGTAAGGGTAGAAGTAGGTTCTTTGCAGATTGTCTGAGCTTAAGAAATTCTTCGATAAGTAAATCGCGAAATGTGAAGAATGTGTCGTATTCTCGTAGGGCGTGTTGACGGTCTCGTGGCATAAGTAGCGAGCGGTGATAGCTTGCAAGCAAGATCATACTTCACAGGATCATTTCTGTAGTATGTCTTCAACTCTCTCTAGTTCAACGCTGGAGTAGACGTAACCACGATGATGAGTGGTAGCACTCTCCCTGAGCGTGAGGCTTGCGATCAAGATTCATCGCATCTTGGTTGTAATCGATGATCGTTCACCACATTCTGAGGGATGTGGGAAGGGAATAGCGCTTTCCGAGTGGTGGTTTTATTATATAGATTAGAAGCATAAGTCATACTGTTGGTATCGGGACCCGCGTCGTTGCAGAAATGTCGCTACAGGTTGTGGAAAGACTTCGATTGCGACATGTCATGAAAGCCTCGTGGAAGTTTCTCGAGTGGCACGGGGACGAGCCATTTGATTTGGCCTGCTCCAAGTGCTAGGCTTGGATGACAACGACGTACTTTTGAGTTACAAGAATGAGTGAGCAACACAAGAAGAGTGCAATTGATGACCATAAAAAGCTGACACACAACACAGTCTCGATAATCACCACTAATGCATGATGTACGAAACATTTAGGAGGAGCACGTTTGGCTAGCAAACATGAATTGAGTGATTTGCAAGGCAGTGTTATCTGCAAGAAGGAATGCATGAAATTCGCAAATGAATAAGACTGGTTCAAATACTATCGACAGAAATTTTATTTCTGTTGTCAACTAGTATTAATTAGTTGTGTGGGAGCAGGGGGATATTTCCCTTGCACCATACATCTACATACACGTTGCGTGTGATGTGGCCTAGTTTTGCGTACAAAGAACTATCTAGTTGTCAGTTTTTTGAGTGAACGAGTGTGGTGGGGAGGAGAGAGATTAGTGTTAGATGCAGAGCAGTGCGGGCAGTTGTGTGTCGGACGTTGTATGTCGGACGGTGGGTCGCCGACAGGAATTATGCGTGCTGCCATCTGTCGGCAGGTGAGGTAATGAAGCAGCTTGAATGGTGACAGAAATGATGAAAATAGTTATCTAAAGAGTAATAGCGACGACAGTTGGCAGACACTTATTTCAGCGTTGACAGTTAGTTTGGGGTGTGTGCTTGCATGACACTGGAAGTCTGTTGACGGTAGAGAAGTAGACAAGACGGCAAGAATTTTCGGCGTTCTCGCGGAGAAGTAATAGAGAAGCAGCCATAAGTATTGAAGTGAGGGCGTTGATCGGCACTCTGGTTTCCCTTCAAACCGAATAAATCTTTCGCCTTTTACTAAAGATTTCCGTGGAGGGGAACATTAAATGAGTCTAGAAGGTATTTTTTGTAGTGCTCGGCTATTGCTGAGCCACAATCACAAGTAAAACGTAATGTGAGTAGCAAGAGGTAGATTGTGTTGTGAGAATGAAGGGCGTGAATTAGCGGATCACGTTTGGCCTGAAATGGCGTGCAGTGTGTTAGACGATTGTGTAGAGAGAGAGAGGGGGGGGGGGTAGAGGGGGGCAGAGCTATTTATTGTCCTGCAAACTCTTGGTGAACCCTTTCCGTACCTCAGTTGTAGATGATTTGAGAATGTTTACTTGCACTGCAGTTGCACAACAGCATATAAGCTGATATTTGGAAGTGAATGATGAATGATTGTCTTTGTAATAAATACTGGTATGTGATAAGTAGATTTTGTTTTGAAAGCCAAAATAATTTTTACCGCAGAAGTTTGTGATTTGTAGGTATGATGTGAGTGAGATTTGGGCTGAAGATGGTGGTTAGTTGGGCAGGATGAGTATTTCAATTGTTTTCAATAGAGTGGATATTAGTGGCACTGGCTTGTTGCCATAATGTGGCATTGGTTCTTTGTTCATAACAGTGTACTCAGTTTTGTAGAAGATTTAGGTGAGAAAGAGACAGTTGTTGAATATGACATAGATAGCTAGAAATGAATTGAGTAGCAATTTCCTGCTAGGTGTAGTTTGGGTATGATGTGTCTCAGTGAGAGATAAATCTTGAAATTGAAGGGTTGTTCCTTGCTACAGTCTTGGAAACTATGTATCTGCTGTTGACTCCAATGTTTTCAAGATTACTTGTGTACAAAATTGGCCAGACTTTGCAGTTTCTTCTTCAATAAATCAGTGGAAGGTGGTGCAGATAATGGTAAAAATGTTCAGTGCCTCCTGTGAGTTGTTGATGCTGCTTGTCTTTTAAGTAAAATTGATAGGGGCTCTTGATTGACCCAGCCATACACAGAGCTGGTGCATACTTGGCTTGAGAAGACTTTGGTCAGTAAATGATGAAATACCGACACAGTGGTCACAACAAAGCTCCTTTCCCTGCATTTTAGTTTCCCTCGGGTATAGAGTGACATGTTATTGGCAGAGGATGTGCAGATAATCACTTTGATCAGGCTGTTCGTTTTTTTAATGCTCTTTTACCAGAATCCATTCATAGTGATTAGTGTGTTCTCTGTTGGAACACGATGAGAACATTGTGTGAAGTGCACAGAAGTAGCTATTTGAGTATGTATGAAAATGTGAGGTAACCACTGTTACTCCTAAATTTCTGTGGAATTAAGTTTTCTGTGTGTGTGTGTGTGTGTGTGTGTGTGTGTTTGAAAATCCCAGAGGTTCAAGTTGGTAGTTTATATGTTGCAAGCGAAAAAAGCTTTTTAGTAAACTGAGGCACTAGCATTAGTTCCCTGTTCACTGTGACAAGGAAGCTAGTATAAAAAGTAGTTTGTGGTTTTGTTTGCAAAGAAGTGCTCATGGGATGAAAGCACTGCTTGAGATTATTCTGAGATGATGGGGGGGATTGCTAAACATCTAGCATTTTAGTAAGGAGCTTGTCGGAGTATTTGTATAGTTGTAAGATTATTTGTTATTTTATGAGAAATTTCTTTATTCATAGCACATGGGCCATCATAGTTGAAGCATAAAGATTGGCATGGTATGCGTAGGTCTGTAAAATGTCCTGACAGTGATGTTCATAGGGACTTGTTGTATACTTTGATTCTTCATCTGTTTAACAGTAGACATAAGAAATGTATTAGTGGAGCAAGTAGCTGTGAAATTAGTAGTGTATGATTGATAGTATGGACGTGGCGCTTGAAGGAAGTGTTTGTTTAGCTGTGGGTGTTTTCATAATTGCCATGTGAGGAGAAGCAATACTCGTGATAGGCGACGAGAGGTACAGAGAGAAACACATTTATTGCGAGTATTGTATATCAGCAGCTCTCGGGCGGGTATCAAGTAAGACGCAAAGTGAAACGAAAGAGGAAGTATGCATGAAAGTGGCCAAATATCGACAAGAGTTCGCACTGTTAGGGTGAGGTGAATAAGCTAGTGCGGTGCGAAAATTTTCGAAGAGAGAGGCGGTTTTAAAGAAAGCACAAGAGTCCTATGAATGCCCTCTTGTGTGTTTCTCTTTCAGTGGCTATTTGGCATGTCTGCTTGCGCCATAGAAAGCTACTGTATGTGCCCCAGGCCCCCATCTAGCGGCCGGAGGTGCAAGCGGTGTTTACATACAGTCTCGCCTGAGGCAATGGTCTCTCATTTCGGAACGCAAGAAGCACTGGTAGCGCACAAAAATAGCCGAGTGAGATCATTGCGGCCAAGTAAGGGTAGAAGTAGGTTCTTTGCAGAATGTCTGAGCTTAAGAAATTCTCCGATAAGTAAATCGCGAAATGTGAAGAATGTGTCGTATTCTCGTAGGGCGTGTTGACGGTCTCGTGGCATAAGTAGCGAGCGGTGATAGCTTGCAAGCAAGATCATACTTCACAGGATCATTTCTGTAGTATGTCTTCAACTCTCTCTAGTTCAACGCTGGAGTAGACGTAACCACGATGATGAGTGGTAGCACTCTCCCTGAGCGTGAGGCTTGCGATCAAGATTCATCGCATCTTGGTTGTAATCGATGATCGTTCACCACATTCTGAGGGATGTGGGAAGGGAATAGCGCTTTCCGAGTGGTGGTTTTATTATATAGATTAGAAGCATAAGTCATACTGTTGGTATCGGGACCCGCGTCGTTGCAGAAATGTCGCTACAGGTTGTGGAAAGACTTCGATTGCGACATGTCATGAAAGCCTCGTGGAAGTTTCTCGAGTGGCACGGGGACGAGCCATTTGATTTGGCCTGCTCCAAGTGCTAGGCTTGGATGACAACGACGTACTTTTGAGTTACAAGAATGAGTGAGCAACACAAGAAGAGTGCAATTGATGACCATAAAAAGCTGACACACAACACAGTCTCGATAATCACCACTAATGCATGATGTACGAAACATTTAGGAGGAGCACGTTTGGCTAGCAAACATGAATTGAGTGATTTGCAAGGCAGTGTTATCTGCAAGAAGGAATGCATGAAATTCGCAAATGAATAAGACTGGTTCAAATACTATCGACAGAAATTTTATTTCTGTTGTCAACTAGTATTAATTAGTTGTGTGGGAGCAGGGGGATATTTCCCTTGCACCATACATCTACATACACGTTGCGTGTGATGTGGCCTAGTTTTGCGTACAAAGAACTATCTAGTTGTCAGTTTTTTGAGTGAACGAGTGTGGTGGGGAGGAGAGAGATTAGTGTTAGATGCAGAGCAGTGCGGGCAGTTGTGTGTCGGACGTTGTATGTCGGACGGTGGGTCGCCGACAGGAATTATGCGTGCTGCCATCTGTCGGCAGGTGAGGTAATGAAGCAGCTTGAATGGTGACAGAAATGATGAAAATAGTTATCTAAAGAGTAATAGCGACGACAGTTGGCAGACACTTATTTCAGCGTTGACAGTTAGTTTGGGGTGTGTGCTTGCATGACACTGGAAGTCTGTTGACGGTAGAGAAGTAGACAAGACGGCAAGAATTTTCGGCGTTCTCGCGGAGAAGTAATAGAGAAGCAGCCATAAGTATTGAAGTGAGGGCGTTGATCGGCACTCTGGTTTCCCTTCAAACCGAATAAATCTTTCGCCTTTTACTAAAGATTTCCGTGGAGGGGGACATTAAATGAGTCTAGAAGGTATTTTTTGTAGTGCTCGGCTATTGCTGAGCCACAATCACAAGTAAAACGTAATGTGAGTAGCAAGAGGTAGATTGTGTTGTGAGAATGAAGGGCGTGGATTAGCGGATCACGTTTGACCTGAAATGGCGTGCAGTGTGTTAGACGATTGTGTAGAGAGAGAGAGAGTGAGGGGGGGGGGTAGAGGGGGGCAGAGCTATTTATTGTCCTGCAAACTCTTGGTGAACCCTTTCCGTACCTCAGTTGTAGATGATTTGAGAATGTTTACTTGCACTGCAGTTGCACAACAGCATATAAGCTGATATTTGGAAGTGAATGATGAATGATTGTCTTTGTAATAAATACTGGTATGTGATAAGTAGATTTTGTTTTGAAAGCCAAAATAATTTTTACCG
This sequence comes from Schistocerca nitens, assembly GCF_023898315.1. NCBI lineage: Eukaryota > Metazoa > Arthropoda > Insecta > Orthoptera > Acrididae > Schistocerca > Schistocerca nitens. The sequence continues at coordinate 616,514,284 of NC_064617.1, forward strand.
CAGAAGTTTGTGATTTGTAGGTATGATGTGAGTGAGATTTGGGCTGAAGATGGTGGTTAGTTGGGCAGGATGAGTATTTCAATTGTTTTCAATAGAGTGGATATTAGTGGCACTGGCTTGTTGCCATAATGTGGCATTGGTTCTTTGTTCATAACAGTGTACTCAGTTTTGTAGAAGATTTAGGTGAGAAAGAGACAGTTGTTGAATATGACATAGATAGCTAGAAATGAATTGAGTAGCAATTTCCTGCTAGGTGTAGTTTGGGTATGATGTGTCTCAGTGAGAGATAAATCTTGAAATTGAAGGGTTGTTCCTTGCTACAGTCTTGGAAACTATGTATCTGCTGTTGACTCCAATGTTTTCAAGATTACTTGTGTACAAAATTGGCCAGACTTTGCAGTTTCTTCTTCAATAAATCAGTGGAAGGTGGTGCAGATAATGGTAAAAATGTTCAGTGCCTCCTGTGAGTTGTTGATGCTGCTTGTCTTTTAAGTAAAATTGATAGGGGCTCTTGATTGACCCAGCCATACACAGAGCTGGTGCATACTTGGCTTGAGAAGACTTTGGTCAGTAAATGATGAAATACCGACACAGTGGTCACAACAAAGCTCCTTTCCCTGCATTTTAGTTTCCCTCGGGTATAGAGTGACATGTTATTGGCAGAGGATGTGCAGATAATCACTTTGATCAGGCTGTTCGTTTTTTTAATGCTCTTTTACCAGAATCCATTCATAGTGATTAGTGTGTTCTCTGTTGGAACACGATGAGAACATTGTGTGAAGTGCACAGAAGTAGCTATTTGAGTATGTATGAAAATGTGAGGTAACCACTGTTACTCCTAAATTTCTGTGGAATTAAGTTTTCTGTGTGTGTGTGTGTGTTTGAAAATCCCAGAGGTTCAAGTTGGTAGTTTATATGTTGCAAGCGAAAAAAGCTTTTTAGTAAACTGAGGCACTAGCATTAGTTCCCTGTTCATTGTGACAAGGAAGCTAGTATAAAAAGTAGTTTGTGGTTTTGTTTGCAAAGAAGTGCTCATGGGATGAAAGCACTGCTTGAGATTATTCTGAGATGATGGGGGGGATTGCTAAACATCTAGCATTTTAGTAAGGAGCTTGTCGGAGTATTTGTATAGTTGTAAGATTATTTGTTATTTTATGAGAAATTTCTTTATTCATAGCACATGGGCCATCATAGTTGAAGCATAAAGATTGGCATGGTATGCGTAGGTCTGTAAAATGTCCTGACAGTGATGTTCATAGGGACTTGTTGTATACTTTGATTCTTCATCTGTTTAACAGTAGACATAAGAAATGTATTAGTGGAGCAAGTAGCTGTGAAATTAGTAGTGTATGATTGATAGTATGGACGTGGCGCTTGAAGGAAGTGTTTGTTTAGCTGTGGGTGTTTTCATAATTGCCATGTGAGGAGAAGCAATACTCGTGATAGGCGACGAGAGGTACAGAGAGAAACACATTTATTGCGAGTATTGTATATCAGCAGCTCTTGGGCGGGTATCAAGTAAGACGCAAAGTGAAACGAAAGAGGAAGTATGCATGAAAGTGGCCAAATATCGACAAGAGTTCGCACTGTTAGGGTGAGGTGAATAAGCTAGTGCGGTGCGAAAATTTTCGAAGAGAGAGGCGGTTTTAAAGAAAGCACAAGAGTCCTATGAATGCCCTCTTGTGTGTTTCTCTTTCAGTGGCTATTTGGCATGTCTGCTTGCGCCATAGAAAGCTACTGTATGTGCCCCAGGCCCCCATCTAGCGGCCGGAGGTGCAAGCGGTGTTTACATACAGTCTCGCCTGAGGCAATGGTCTCTCATTTCGGAACGCAAGAAGCACTGGTAGCGCACAAAAATAGCCGAGTGAGATCATTGCGGCCAAGTAAGGGTAGAAGTAGGTTCTTTGCAGAATGTCTGAGCTTAAGAAATTCTTCGATAAGTAAATCGCGAAATGTGAAGAATGTGTCGTATTCTCGTAGGGCGTGTTGACGGTCTCGTGGCATAAGTAGCGAGCGGTGATAGCTTGCAAGCAAGATCATACTTCACAGGATCATTTCTGTAGTATGTCTTCAACTCTCTCTAGTTCAACGCTGGAGTAGACGTAACCACGATGATGAGTGGTAGCACTCTCCCTGAGCGTGAGGCTTGCGATCAAGATTCATCGCATCTTGGTTGTAATCGATGATCGTTCACCACATTCTGAGGGATGTGGGAAGGGAATAGCGCTTTCCGAGTGGTGGTTTTATTATATAGATTAGAAGCATAAGTCATACTGTTGGTATCGGGACCCGCGTCGTTGCAGAAATGTCGCTACAGGTTGTGGAAAGACTTCGATTGCGACATGTCATGAAAGCCTCGTGGAAGTTTCTCGAGTGGCACGGGGACGAGCCATTTGATTTGGCCTGCTCCAAGTGCTAGGCTTGGATGACAACGACGTACTTTTGAGTTACAAGAATGAGTGAGCAACACAAGAAGAGTGCAATTGATGACCATAAAAAGCTGACACACAACACAGTCTCGATAATCACCACTAATGCATGATGTACGAAACATTTAGGAGGAGCACGTTTGGCTAGCAAACATGAATTGAGTGATTTGCAAGGCAGTGTTATCTGCAAGAAGGAATGCATGAAATTCGCAAATGAATAAGACTGGTTCAAATACTATCGACAGAAATTTTATTTCTGTTGTCAACTAGTATTAATTAGTTGTGTGGGAGCAGGGGGATATTTCCCTTGCACCATACATCTACATACACGTTGCGTGTGATGTGGCCTAGTTTTGCGTACAAAGAACTATCTAGTTGTCAGTTTTTTGAGTGAACGAGTGTGGTGGGGAGGAGAGAGATTAGTGTTAGATGCAGAGCAGTGCGGGCAGTTGTGTGTCGGACGTTGTATGTCGGACGGTGGGTCGCCGACAGGAATTATGCGTGCTGCCATCTGTCGGCAGGTGAGGTAATGAAGCAGCTTGAATGGTGACAGAAATGATGAAAATAGTTATCTAAAGAGTAATAGCGACGACAGTTGGCAGACACTTATTTCAGCGTTGACAGTTAGTTTGGGGTGTGTGCTTGCATGACACTGGAAGTCTGTTGACGGTAGAGAAGTAGACAAGACGGCAAGAATTTTCGGCGTTCTCGCGGAGAAGTAATAGAGAAGCAGCCATAAGTATTGAAGTGAGGGCGTTGATCGGCACTCTGGTTTCCCTTCAAACCGAATAAATCTTTCGCCTTTTACTAAAGATTTCCGTGGAGGGGAACATTAAATGAGTCTAGAAGGTATTTTTTGTAGTGCTCGGCTATTGCTGAGCCACAATCACAAGTAAAACGTAATGTGAGTAGCAAGAGGTAGATTGTGTTGTGAGAATGAAGGGCGTGGATTAGCGGATCACGTTTGACCTGAAATGGCGTGCAGTGTGTTAGACGATTGTGTAGAGAGAGAGAGAGTGAGGGGGGGGGGGTAGAGGGGGGCAGAGCTATTTATTGTCCTGCAAACTCTTGGTGAACCCTTTCCGTACCTCAGTTGTAGATGATTTGAGAATGTTTACTTGCACTGCAGTTGCACAACAGCATATAAGCTGATATTTGGAAGTGAATGATGAATGATTGTCTTTGTAATAAATACTGGTATGTGATAAGTAGATTTTGTTTTGAAAGCCAAAATAATTTTTACCGCAGAAGTTTGTGATTTGTAGGTATGATGTGAGTGAGATTTGGGCTGAAGATGGTGGTTAGTTGGGCAGGATGAGTATTTCAATTGTTTTCAATAGAGTGGATATTAGTGGCACTGGCTTGTTGCCATAATGTGGCATTGGTTCTTTGTTCATAACAGTGTACTCAGTTTTGTAGAAGATTTAGGTGAGAAAGAGACAGTTGTTGAATATGACATAGATAGCTAGAAATGAATTGAGTAGCAATTTCCTGCTAGGTGTAGTTTGGGTATGATGTGTCTCAGTGAGAGATAAATCTTGAAATTGAAGGGTTGTTCCTTGCTACAGTCTTGGAAACTATGTATCTGCTGTTGACTCCAATGTTTTCAAGATTACTTGTGTACAAAATTGGCCAGACTTTGCAGTTTCTTCTTCAATAAATCAGTGGAAGGTGGTGCAGATAATGGTAAAAATGTTCAGTGCCTCCTGTGAGTTGTTGATGCTGCTTGTCTTTTAAGTAAAATTGATAGGGGCTCTTGATTGACCCAGCCATACACAGAGCTGGTGCATACTTGGCTTGAGAAGACTTTGGTCAGTAAATGATGAAATACCGACACAGTGGTCACAACAAAGCTCCTTTCCCTGCATTTTAGTTTCCCTCGGGTATAGAGTGACATGTTATTGGCAGAGGATGTGCAGATAATCACTTTGATCAGGCTGTTCGTTTTTTTAATGCTCTTTTACCAGAATCCATTCATAGTGATTAGTGTGTTCTCTGTTGGAACACGATGAGAACATTGTGTGAAGTGCACAGAAGTAGCTATTTGAGTATGTATGAAAATGTGAGGTAACCACTGTTACTCCTAAATTTCTGTGGAATTAAGTTTTCTGTGTGTGTGTGTGTGTGTGTGTTTGAAAATCCCAGAGGTTCAAGTTGGTAGTTTATATGTTGCAAGCGAAAAAAGCTTTTTAGTAAACTGAGGCACTAGCATTAGTTCCCTGTTCACTGTGACAAGGAAGCTAGTATAAAAAGTAGTTTGTGGTTTTGTTTGCAAAGAAGTGCTCATGGGATGAAAGCACTGCTTGAGATTATTCTGAGATGATGGGGGGGATTGCTAAACATCTAGCATTTTAGTAAGGAGCTTGTCGGAGTATTTGTATAGTTGTAAGATTATTTGTTATTTTATGAGAAATTTCTTTATTCATAGCACATGGGCCATCATAGTTGAAGCATAAAGATTGGCATGGTATGCGTAGGTCTGTAAAATGTCCTGACAGTGATGTTCATAGGGACTTGTTGTATACTTTGATTCTTCATCTGTTTAACAGTAGACATAAGAAATGTATTAGTGGAGCAAGTAGCTGTGAAATTAGTAGTGTATGATTGATAGTATGGACGTGGCGCTTGAAGGAAGTGTTTGTTTAGCTGTGGGTGTTTTCATAATTGCCATGTGAGGAGAAGCAATACTCGTGATAGGCGACGAGAGGTACAGAGAGAAACACATTTATTGCGAGTATTGTATATCAGCAGCTCTTGGGCGGGTATCAAGTAAGACGCAAAGTGAAACGAAAGAGGAAGTATGCATGAAAGTGGCCAAATATCGACAAGAGTTCGCACTGTTAAGCCGTCGGCACACGGACCGTGCTGCCGAACGTTAACGTTGAGCGTGCCCAGTTCAACGTGCTGCTCAACGCTCAGGAATGATGCGACTTGTGCATACGGTACGTGGACCCCAACGTGGTATACGCGATCGCAACGCACTCAAGCGACAGTTGAGGGAAGTTTCTAGTTCGTTAATCACACTGTTTACTCAACGGGCGCGTAAAATTCCCACGTTAGCTCTATTAAAATGCACATTTCTTCAATCGTCCACGAAAAGGAAAGTACCATTTCCAATCAATAAGGACACAGGCTTATAAAAGTTCCATTACAAGTAGTGCGTTACAAAATTGGAATACTTTCCGCATAAGATAAACATTATTTCATCATTCCCACATTTTAGTAAAACCCCAAGGTCAGTCTTACTTGATCACTGTTCGTACCCAGTAGCAGAATCTTTGCAACATGTCAATTACGAAGCGTAAAAGAAAAAGGAGAAAAAATACCTTTATACAAGTAGCGTAAGCTGTCCTTTAGATTAAGCCAATCGAACAAAGTCACCCCTCAAAAAAAGGTGAACTTGTATTTACATAAAATCAAACATTACAGTCTATACTTATATTAAACTAATAATAAAGTATCAGAACCTAATAAAAACGCGAATGTTAGGAAAAAAAAAATTTGTCGTGTCAGGACGCGAACCACCGCCCCAACAAAAAAAACTTCATTAGTATACAATGATGCTATTCATTACGCTATACCAACATCACATCTGCTAAATCTAATGATAGTATCTTACCTCTTGCCAAAAACTTTAATCGTAGATATTTTACTAACTGAAATTTAATTATAACACATTGTACCAAGAACAATGCGTTTTGGGTGGATCTTCAGTGTGTCGCTGCCTTCAAATAGCCTACTCTCATTATACGCAAGTTACAATAATTATTTTGCCGCGAATATGATGTTTCTCATTATTTTATTGGAACGAATCACACAGTTAACAACGAGTTTTGCAGTGATTCTCAATTTGCTGGTGCTCGGAACGGCATATATACGTATAGGCTTGAAATGAATGACAATATGGCGCGTCACAACTCTGTACTGAAGGGAGACGGCGTGCGTGTGACGTAGGAGGCGTTGTGCCATGTCATTGGTCAACGCTCAGACGCACGCTGAGAATATCTGACATGCCAGATATTGCTCTGCACGTTCGGAAAGACTCCCGAGCGTGCTATTCCATGCTGTGACGTCAGAAACTCGGCACGCTCAACGCTCAACGTTCGGATGCACGGTCCGTGTGCCGACGGCTTTAGGGTGAGGTGAATAAGCTAGTGCGGTGCGAAAATTTTCGAAGAGAGAGGCGGTTTTAAAGAAAGCACAAGAGTCCTATGAATGCCCTCTTGTGTGTTTCTCTTTCAGTGGCTATTTGGCATGTCTGCTTGCGCCATAGAAAGCTACTGTATGTGCCCCAGGCCCCCATCTAGCGGCCGGAGGTGCAAGCGGTGTTTACATACAGTCTCGCCTGAGGCAATGGTCTCTCATTTCGGAACGCAAGAAGCACTGGTAGCGCACAAAAATAGCCGAGTGAGATCATTGCGGCCAAGTAAGGGTAGAAGTAGGTTCTTTGCAGAATGTCTGAGCTTAAGAAATTCTCCGATAAGTAAATCGCGAAATGTGAAGAATGTGTCGTATTCTCGTAGGGCGTGTTGACGGTCTCGTGGCATAAGTAGCGAGCGGTGATAGCTTGCAAGCAAGATCATACTTCACAGGATCATTTCTGTAGTATGTCTTCAACTCTCTCTAGTTCAACGCTGGAGTAGACGTAACCACGATGATGAGTGGTAGCACTCTCCCTGAGCGTGAGGCTTGCGATCAAGATTCATCGCATCTTGGTTGTAATCGATGATCGTTCACCACATTCTGAGGGATGTGGGAAGGGAATAGCGCTTTCCGAGTGGTGGTTTTATTATATAGATTAGAAGCATAAGTCATACTGTTGGTATCGGGACCCGCGTCGTTGCAGAAATGTCGCTACAGGTTGTGGAAAGACTTCGATTGCGACATGTCATGAAAGCCTCGTGGAAGTTTCTCGAGTGGCACGGGGACGAGCCATTTGATTTGGCCTGCTCCAAGTGCTAGGCTTGGATGACAACGACGTACTTTTGAGTTACAAGAATGAGTGAGCAACACAAGAAGAGTGCAATTGATGACCATAAAAAGCTGACACACAACACAGTCTCGATAATCACCACTAATGCATGATGTACGAAACATTTAGGAGGAGCACGTTTGGCTAGCAAACATGAATTGAGTGATTTGCAAGGCAGTGTTATCTGCAAGAAGGAATGCATGAAATTCGCAAATGAATAAGACTGGTTCAAATACTATCGACAGAAATTTTATTTCTGTTGTCAACTAGTATTAATTAGTTGTGTGGGAGCAGGGGGATATTTCCCTTGCACCATACATCTACATACACGTTGCGTGTGATGTGGCCTAGTTTTGCGTACAAAGAACTATCTAGTTGTCAGTTTTTTGAGTGAACGAGTGTGGTGGGGAGGAGAGAGATTAGTGTTAGATGCAGAGCAGTGCGGGCAGTTGTGTGTCGGACGTTGTATGTCGGACGGTGGGTCGCCGACAGGAATTATGCGTGCTGCCATCTGTCGGCAGGTGAGGTAATGAAGCAGCTTGAATGGTGACAGAAATGATGAAAATAGTTATCTAAAGAGTAATAGCGACGACAGTTGGCAGACACTTATTTCAGCGTTGACAGTTAGTTTGGGGTGTGTGCTTGCATGACACTGGAAGTCTGTTGACGGTAGAGAAGTAGACAAGACGGCAAGAATTTTCGGCGTTCTCGCGGAGAAGTAATAGAGAAGCAGCCATAAGTATTGAAGTGAGGGCGTTGATCGGCACTCTGGTTTCCCTTCAAACCGAATAAATCTTTCGCCTTTTACTAAAGATTTCCGTGGAGGGGAACATTAAATGAGTCTAGAAGGTATTTTTTGTAGTGCTCGGCTATTGCTGAGCCACAATCACAAGTAAAACGTAATGTGAGTAGCAAGAGGTAGATTGTGTTGTGAGAATGAAGGGCGTGGATTAGCGGATCACGTTTGGCCTGAAATGGCGTGCAGTGTGTTAGACGATTGTGTAGAGAGAGAGAGAGGGGGACAGAGCTATTTATTGTCCTGCAAACTCTTGGTGAACCCTTTCCGTACCTCAGTTGTAGATGATTTGAGAATGTTTACTTGCACTGCAGTTGCACAACAGCATATAAGCTGATATTTGGAAGCGAATGATGAATGATTGTCTTTGTAATAAATACTGGTATGTGATAAGTAGATTTTGTTTTGAAAGCCAAAATAATTTTTACCGCAGAAGTTTGTGATTTGTAGGTATGATGTGAGTGAGATTTGGGCTGAAGATGGTGGTTAGTTGGGCAGGATGAGTATTTCAATTGTTTTCAATAGAGTGGATATTAGTGGCACTGGCTTGTTGCCATAATGTGGCATTGGTTCTTTGTTCATAACAGTGTACTCAGTTTTGTAGAAGATTTAGGTGAGAAAGAGACAGTTGTTGAATATGACATAGATAGCTAGAAATGAATTGAGTAGCAATTTCCTGCTAGGTGTAGTTTGGGTATGATGTGTCTCAGTGAGAGATAAATCTTGAAATTGAAGGGTTGTTCCTTGCTACAGTCTTGGAAACTATGTATCTGTTGTTGACTCCAATGTTTTCAAGATTACTTGTGTACAAAATTGGCCAGACTTTGCAGTTTCTTCTTCAATAAATCAGTGGAAGGTGGTGCAGATAATGGTAAAAATGTTCAGTGCCTCCTGTGAGTTGTTGATGCTGCTTGTCTTTTAAGTAAAATTGAAAGGGGCTCTTGATTGACCCAGCCATACACAGAGCTGGTGCATACTTGGCTTGAGAAGACTTTGGTCAGTAAATGATGAAATACCGACACAGTGGTCACAACAAAGCTCCTTTCCCTGCATTTTAGTTTCCCTCGGGTATAGAGTGACATGTTATTGGCAGAGGATGTGCAGATAATCACTTTGATCAGGCTGTTCGTTTTTTTTAATGCTCTTTTACCAGAATCCATTCATAGTGATTAGTGTGTTCTCTGTTGGAACACGATGAGAACATTGTGTGAAGTGCACAGAAGTAGCTATTTGAGTATGTATGAAAATGTGAGGTAACCACTGTTACTCCTAAATTTCTGTGGAATTAAGTTTTCTGTGTGTGTGTGTGTGTGTGTGTGTGTGTTTGAAAATCCCAGAGGTTCAAGTTGGTAGTTTATATGTTGCAAGCGAAAAAAGCTTTTTAGTAAACTGAGGCACTAGCATTAGTTCCCTGTTCACTGTGACAAGGAAGCTAGTATAAAAAGTAGTTTGTGGTTTTGTTTGCAAAGAAGTGCTCATGGGATGAAAGCACTGCTTGAGATTATTCTGAGATGATGGGGGGGATTGCTAAACATCTAGCATTTTAGTAAGGAGCTTGTCGGAGTATTTGTATAGTTGTAAGATTATTTGTTATTTTATGAGAAATTTCTTTATTCATAGCACATGGGCCATCATAGTTGAAGCATAAAGATTGGCATGGTATGCGTAGGTCTGTAAAATGTCCTGACAGTGATGTTCATAGGGACTTGTTGTATACTTTGATTCTTCATCTGTTTAACAGTAGACATAAGAAATGTATTAGTGGAGCAAGTAGCTGTGAAATTAGTAGTGTATGATTGATAGTATGGACGTGGCGCTTGAAGGAAGTGTTTGTTTAGCTGTGGGTGTTTTCATAATTGCCATGTGAGGAGAAGCAATACTCGTGATAGGCGACGAGAGGTACAGAGAGAAACACATTTATTGCGAGTATTGTATATCAGCAGCTCTTGGGCGGGTATCAAGTAAGACGCAAAGTGAAACGAAAGAGGAAGTATGCATGAAAGTGGCCAAATATCGACAAGAGTTCGCACTGTTAGGGTGAGGTGAATAAGCTAGTGCGGTGCGAAAATTTTCGAAGAGAGAGGCGGTTTTAAAGAAAGCACAAGAGTCCTATGAATGCCCTCTTGTGTGTTTCTCTTTCAGTGGCTATTTGGCATGTCTGCTTGCGCCATAGAAAGCTACTGTATGTGCCCCAGGCCCCCATCTAGCGGCCGGAGGTGCAAGCGGTGTTTACATACAGTCTCGCCTGAGGCAATGGTCTCTCATTTCGGAACGCAAGAAGCACTGGTAGCGCACAAAAATAGCCGAGTGAGATCATTGCGGCCAAGTAAGGGTAGAAGTAGGTTCTTTGCAGAATGTCTGAGCTTAAGAAATTCTTCGATAAGTAAATCGCGAAATGTGAAGAATGTGTCGTATTCTCGTAGGGCGTGTTGACGGTCTCGTGGCATAAGTAGCGAGCGGTGATAGCTTGCAAGCAAGATCATACTTCACAGGATCATTTCTGTAGTATGTCTTCAACTCTCTCTAGTTCAACGCTGGAGTAGACGTAACCACGATGATGAGTGGTAGCACTCTCCCTGAGCGTGAGGCTTGCGATCAAGATTCATCGCATCTTGGTTGTAATCGATGATCGTTCACCACATTCTGAGGGATGTGGGAAGGGAATAGCGCTTTCCGAGTGGTGGTTTTATTATATAGATTAGAAGCATAAGTCATACTGTTGGTATCGGGACCCGCGTCGTTGCAGAAATGTCGCTACAGGTTGTGGAAAGACTTCGATTGCGACATGTCATGAAAGCCTCGTGGAAGTTTCTCGAGTGGCACGGGGACGAGCCATTTGATTTGGCCTGCTCCAAGTGCTAGGCTTGGATGACAACGACGTACTTTTGAGTTACAAGAATGAGTGAGCAACACAAGAAGAGTGCAATTGATGACCATAAAAAGCTGACACACAACACAGTCTCGATAATCACCACTAATGCATGATGTACGAAACATTTAGGAGGAGCACGTTTGGCTAGCAAACATGAATTGAGTGATTTGCAAGGCAGTGTTATCTGCAAGAAGGAATGCATGAAATTCGCAAATGAATAAGACTGGTTCAAATACTATCGAGAGAAATTTTATTTCTGTTGTCAACTAGTATTAATTAGTTGTGTGGGAGCAGGGGGATATTTCCCTTGCACCATACATCTACATACACGTTGCGTGTGATGTGGCCTAGTTTTGCGTACAAAGAACTATCTAGTTGTCAGTTTTTTGAGTGAACGAGTGTGGTGGGGAGGAGAGAGATTAGTGTTAGATGCAGAGCAGTGCGGGCAGTTGTGTGTCGGACGTTGTATGTCGGACGGTGGGTCGCCGACAGGAATTATGCGTGCTGCCATCTGTCGGCAGGTGAGGTAATGAAGCAGCTTGAATGGTGACAGAAATGATGAAAATAGTTATCTAAAGAGTAATAGCGACGACAGTTGGCAGACACTTATTTCAGCGTTGACAGTTAGTTTGGGGTGTGTGCTTGCATGACACTGGAAGTCTGTTGACGGTAGAGAAGTAGACAAGACGGCAAGAATTTTCGGCGTTCTCGCGGAGAAGTAATAGAGAAGCAGCCATAAGTATTGAAGTGAGGGCGTTGATCGGCACTCTGGTTTCCCTTCAAACCGAATAAATCTTTCGCCTTTTACTAAAGATTTCCGTGGAGGGGAACATTAAATGAGTCTAGAAGGTATTTTTTGTAGTGCTCGGCTATTGCTGAGCCACAATCACAAGTAAAACGTAATGTGAGTAGCAAGAGGTAGATTGTGTTGTGAGAATGAAGGGCGTGGATTAGCGGATCACGTTTGACCTGAAATGGCGTGCAGTGTGTTAGACGATTGTGTAGAGAGAGAGAGAGAGAGAGAGAGAGAGAGAGAGGGGGGGGGTAGAGGGGGGCAGAGCTATTTATTGTCCTGCAAACTCTTGGTGAACCCTTTCCGTACCTCAGTTGTAGATGATTTGAGAATGTTTACTTGCACTGCAGTTGCACAACAGCATATAAGCTGATATTTGGAAGTGAATGATGAATGATTGTCTTTGTAATAAATACTGGTATGTGATAAGTAGATTTTGTTTTGAAAGCCAAAATAATTTTTACCGCAGAAGTTTGTGATTTGTAGGTATGATGTGAGTGAGATTTGGGCTGAAGATGGTGGTTAGTTGGGCAGGATGAGTATTTCAATTGTTTTCAATAGAGTGGATATTAGTGGCACTGGCTTGTTGCCATAATGTGGCATTGGTTCTTTGTTCATAACAGTGTACTCAGTTTTGTAGAAGATTTAGGTGAGAAAGAGACAGTTGTTGAATATGACATAGATAGCTAGAAATGAATTGAGTAGCAATTTCCTGCTAGGTGTAGTTTGGGTATGATGTGTCTCAGTGAGAGATAAATCTTGAAATTGAAGGGTTGTTCCTTGCTACAGTCTTGGAAACTATGTATCTGCTGTTGACTCCAATGTTTTCAAGATTACTTGTGTACAAAATTGGTCAGACTTTGCAGTTTCTTCTTCAATAAATCAGTGGAAGGTGGTGCAGATAATGGTAAAAATGTTCAGTGCCTCCTGTGAGTTGTTGATGCTGCTTGTCTTTTAAGTAAAATTGATAGGGGCTCTTGATTGACCCAGCCATACACAGAGCTGGTGCATACTTGGCTTGAGAAGACTTTGGTCAGTAAATGATGAAATACCGACACAGTGGTCACAACAAAGCTCCTTTCCCTGCATTTTAGTTTCCCTCGGGTATAGAGTGACATGTTATTGGCAGAGGATGTGCAGATAATCACTTTGATCAGGCTGTTCGTTTTTTTAATGCTCTTTTACCAGAATCCATTCATAGTGATTAGTGTGTTCTCTGTTGGAACACGATGAGAACATTGTGTGAAGTGCACAGAAGTAGCTATTTGAGTATGTATGAAAATGTGAGGTAACCACTGTTACTCCTAAATTTCTGTGGAATTAAGTTTTCTGTGTGTGTGTGTGTGTGTTTGAAAATCCCAGAGGTTCAAGTTGGTAGTTTATATGTTGCAAGCGAAAAAAGCTTTTTAGTAAACTGAGGCACTAGCATTAGTTCCCTGTTCACTGTGACAAGGAAGCTAGTATAAAAAGTAGTTTGTGGTTTTGTTTGCAAAGAAGTGCTCATGGGATGAAAGCACTGCTTGAGATTATTCTGAGATGATGGGGGGGATTGCTAAACATCTAGCATTTTAGTAAGGAGCTTGTCGGAGTATTTGTATAGTTGTAAGATTATTTGTTATTTTATGAGAAATTTCTTTATTCATAGCACATGGGCCATCATAGTTGAAGCATAAAGATTGGCATGGTATGCGTAGGTCTGTAAAATGTCCTGACAGTGATGTTCATAGGGACTTGTTGTATACTTTGATTCTTCATCTGTTTAACAGTAGACATAAGAAATGTATTAGTGGAGCAAGTAGCTGTGAAATTAGTAGTGTATGATTGATAGTATGGACGTGGCGCTTGAAGGAAGTGTTTGTTTAGCTGTGGGTGTTTTCATAATTGCCATGTGAGGAGAAGCAATACTCGTGATAGGCGACGAGAGGTACAGAGAGAAACACATTTATTGCGAGTATTGTATATCAGCAGCTCTTGGGCGGGTATCAAGTAAGACGCAAAGTGAAACGAAAGAGGAAGTATGCATGAAAGTGGCCAAATATCGACAAGAGTTCGCACTGTTAGGGTGAGGTGAATAAGCTAGTGCGGTGCGAAAATTTTCGAAGAGAGAGGCGGTTTTAAAGAAAGCACAAGAGTCCTATGAATGCCCTCTTGTGTGTTTCTCTTTCAGTGGCTATTTGGCATGTCTGCTTGCGCCATAGAAAGCTACTGTATGTGCCCCAGGCCCCCATCTAGCGGCCGGAGGTGCAAGCGGTGTTTACATACAGTCTCGCCTGAGGCAATGGTCTCTCATTTCGGAACGCAAGAAGCACTGGTAGCGCACAAAAATAGCCGAGTGAGATCATTGCGGCCAAGTAAGGGTAGAAGTAGGTTCTTTGCAGAATGTCTGAGCTTAAGAAATTCTCCGATAAGTAAATCGCGAAATGTGAAGAATGTGTCGTATTCTCGTAGGGCGTGTTGACGGTCTCGTGGCATAAGTAGCGAGCGGTGATAGCTTGCAAGCAAGATCATACTTCACAGGATCATTTCTGTAGTATGTCTTCAACTCTCTCTAGTTCAACGCTGGAGTAGACGTAACCACGATGATGAGTGGTAGCACTCTCCCTGAGCGTGAGGCTTGCGATCAAGATTCATCGCATCTTGGTTGTAATCGATGATCGTTCACCACATTCTGAGGGATGTGGGAAGGGAATAGCGCTTTCCGAGTGGTGGTTTTATTATATAGATTAGAAGCATAAGTCATACTGTTGGTATCGGGACCCGCGTCGTTGCAGAAATGTCGCTACAGGTTGTGGAAAGACTTCGATTGCGACATGTCATGAAAGCCTCGTGGAAGTTTCTCGAGTGGCACGGGGACGAGCCATTTGATTTGGCCTGCTCCAAGTGCTAGGCTTGGATGACAACGACGTACTTTTGAGTTACAAGAATGAGTGAGCAACACAAGAAGAGTGCAATTGATGACCATAAAAAGCTGACACACAACACAGTCTCGATAATCACCACTAATGCATGATGTACGAAACATTTAGGAGGAGCACGTTTGGCTAGCAAACATGAATTGAGTGATTTGCAAGGCAGTGTTATCTGCAAGAAGGAATGCATGAAATTCGCAAATGAATAAGACTGGTTCAAATACTATCGACAGAAATTTTATTTCTGTTGTCAACTAGTATTAATTAGTTGTGTGGGAGCAGGGGGATATTTCCCTTGCACCATACATCTACATACACGTTGCGTGTGATGTGGCCTAGTTTTGCGTACAAAGAACTATCTAGTTGTCAGTTTTTTGAGTGAACGAGTGTGGTGGGGAGGAGAGAGATTAGTGTTAGATGCAGAGCAGTGCGGGCAGTTGTGTGTCGGACGTTGTATGTCGGACGGTGGGTCGCCGACAGGAATTATGCGTGCTGCCATCTGTCGGCAGGTGAGGTAATGAAGCAGCTTGAATGGTGACAGAAATGATGAAAATAGTTATCTAAAGAGTAATAGCGACGACAGTTGGCAGACACTTATTTCAGCGTTGACAGTTAGTTTGGGGTGTGTGCTTGCATGACACTGGAAGTCTGTTGACGGTAGAGAAGTAGACAAGACGGCAAGAATTTTCGGCGTTCTCGCGGAGAAGTAATAGAGAAGCAGCCATAAGTATTGAAGTGAGGGCGTTGATCGGCACTCTGGTTTCCCTTCGAACCGAATAAATCTTTCGCCTTTTACTAAAGATTTCCGTGGAGGGGAACATTAAATGAGTCT
This sequence comes from Schistocerca nitens, assembly GCF_023898315.1. Classification (NCBI taxonomy): domain Eukaryota; kingdom Metazoa; phylum Arthropoda; class Insecta; order Orthoptera; family Acrididae; genus Schistocerca; species Schistocerca nitens. The sequence continues at coordinate 616,529,887 of NC_064617.1, forward strand.
AGAAGGTATTTTTTGTAGTGCTCGGCTATTGCTGAGCCACAATCACAAGTAAAACGTAATGTGAGTAGCAAGAGGTAGATTGTGTTGTGAGAATGAAGGGCGTGGATTAGCGGATCACGTTTGGCCTGAAATGGCGTGCAGTGTGTTAGACGATTGTGTAGAGAGAGAGAGAGGGGGACAGAGCTATTTATTGTCCTGCAAACTCTTGGTGAACCCTTTCCGTACCTCAGTTGTAGATGATTTGAGAATGTTTACTTGCACTGCAGTTGCACAACAGCATATAAGCTGATATTTGGAAGTGAATGATGAATGATTGTCTTTGTAATAAATACTGGTATGTGATAAGTAGATTTTGTTTTGAAAGCCAAAATAATTTTTACCGCAGAAGTTTGTGATTTGTAGGTATGATGTGAGTGAGATTTGGGCTGAAGATGGTGGTTAGTTGGGCAGGATGAGTATTTCAATTGTTTTCAATAGAGTGGATATTAGTGGCACTGGCTTGTTGCCATAATGTGGCATTGATTCTTTGTTCATAACAGTGTACTCAGTTTTGTAGAAGATTTAGGTGAGAAAGAGACAGTTGTTGAATATGACATAGATAGCTAGAAATGAATTGAGTAGCAATTTCCTGCTAGGTGTAGTTTGGGTATGATGTGTCTCAGTGAGAGATAAATCTTGAAATTGAAGGGTTGTTCCTTGCTACAGTCTTGGAAACTATGTATCTGTTGTTGACTCCAATGTTTTCAAGATTACTTGTGTACAAAATTGGCCAGACTTTGCAGTTTCTTCTTCAATAAATCAGTGGAAGGTGGTGCAGATAATGGTAAAAATGTTCAGTGCCTCCTGTGAGTTGTTGATGCTGCTTGTCTTTTAAGTAAAATTGAAAGGGGCTCTTGATTGACCCAGCCATACACAGAGCTGGTGCATACTTGGCTTGAGAAGACTTTGGTCAGTAAATGATGAAATACCGACACAGTGGTCACAACAAAGCTCCTTTCCCTGCATTTTAGTTTCCCTCGGGTATAGAGTGACATGTTATTGGCAGAGGATGTGCAGATAATCACTTTGATCAGGCTGTTCGTTTTTTTAATGCTCTTTTACCAGAATCCATTCATAGTGATTAGTGTGTTCTCTGTTGGAACACGATGAGAACATTGTGTGAAGTGCACAGAAGTAGCTATTTGAGTATGTATGAAAATGTGAGGTAACCACTGTTACTCCTAAATTTCTGTGGAATTAAGTTTTCTGTGTGTGTGTGTGTTTGAAAATCCCAGAGGTTCAAGTTGGTAGTTTATATGTTGCAAGCGAAAAAAGCTTTTTAGTAAACTGAGGCACTAGCATTAGTTCCCTGTTCACTGTGACAAGGAAGCTAGTATAAAAAGTAGTTTGTGGTTTTGTTTGCAAAGAAGTGATCATGGGATGAAAGCACTGCTTGAGATTATTCTGAGATGATGGGGGGGATTGCTAAACATCTAGCATTTTAGTAAGGAGCTTGTCGGAGTATTTGTATAGTTGTAAGATTATTTGTTATTTTATGAGAAATTTCTTTATTCATAGCACATGGGCCATCATAGTTGAAGCATAAAGATTGGCATGGTATGCGTAGGTCTGTAAAATGTCCTGACAGTGATGTTCATAGGGACTTGTTGTATACTTTGATTCTTCATCTGTTTAACAGTAGACATAAGAAATGTATTAGTGGAGCAAGTAGCTGTGAAATTAGTAGTGTATGATTGATAGTATGGACGTGGCGCTTGAAGGAAGTGTTTGTTTAGCTGTGGGTGTTTTCATAATTGCCATGTGAGGAGAAGCAATACTCGTGATAGGCGACGAGAGGTACAGAGAGAAACACATTTATTGCGAGTATTGTATATCAGCAGCTCTTGGGCGGGTATCAAGTAAGACGCAAAGTGAAACGAAAGAGGAAGTATGCATGAAAGTGGCCAAATATCGACAAGAGTTCGCACTGTTAGGGTGAGGTGAATAAGCTAGTGCGGTGCGAAAATTTTCGAAGAGAGAGGCGGTTTTAAAGAAAGCACAAGAGTCCTATGAATGCCCTCTTGTGTGTTTCTCTTTCAGTGGCTATTTGGCATGTCTGCTTGCGCCATAGAAAGCTACTGTATGTGCCCCAGGCCCCCATCTAGCGGCCGGAGGTGCAAGCGGTGTTTACATACAGTCTCGCCTGAGGCAATGGTCTCTCATTTCGGAACGCAAGAAGCACTGGTAGCGCACAAAAATAGCCGAGTGAGATCATTGCGGCCAAGTAAGGGTAGAAGTAGGTTCTTTGCAGAATGTCTGAGCTTAAGAAATTCTTCGATAAGTAAATCGCGAAATGTGAAGAATGTGTCGTATTCTCGTAGGGCGTGTTGACGGTCTCGTGGCATAAGTAGCGAGCGGTGATAGCTTGCAAGCAAGATTATACTTCACAGGATCATTTCTGTAGTATGTCTTCAACTCTCTCTAGTTCAACGCTGGAGTAGACGTAACCACGATGATGAGTGGTAGCACTCTCCCTGAGCGTGAGGCTTGCGATCAAGATTCATCGCATCTTGGTTGTAATCGATGATCGTTCACCACATTCTGAGGGATGTGGGAAGGGAATAGCGCTTTCCGAGTGGTGGTTTTATTATATAGATTAGAAGCATAAGTCATACTGTTGGTATCGGGACCCGCGTCGTTGCAGAAATGTCGCTACAGGTTGTGGAAAGACTTCGATTGCGACATGTCATGAAAGCCTCGTGGAAGTTTCTCGAGTGGCACGGGGACGAGCCATTTGATTTGGCCTGCTCCAAGTGCTAGGCTTGGATGACAACGACGTACTTTTGAGTTACAAGAATGAGTGAGCAACACAAGAAGAGTGCAATTGATGACCATAAAAAGCTGACACACAACACAGTCTCGATAATCACCACTAATGCATGATGTACGAAACATTTAGGAGGAGCACGTTTGGCTAGCAAACATGAATTGAGTGATTTGCAAGGCAGTGTTATCTGCAAGAAGGAATGCATGAAATTCGCAAATGAATAAGACTGGTTCAAATACTATCGACAGAAATTTTATTTCTGTTGTCAACTAGTATTAATTAGTTGTGTGGGAGCAGGGGGATATTTCCCTTGCACCATACATCTACATACACGTTGCGTGTGATGTGGCCTAGTTTTGCGTACAAAGAACTATCTAGTTGTCAGTTTTTTGAGTGAACGAGTGTGGTGGGGAGGAGAGAGATTAGTGTTAGATGCAGAGCAGTGCGGGCAGTTGTGTGTCGGACGTTGTATGTCGGACGGTGGGTCGCCGACAGGAATTATGCGTGCTGCCATCTGTCGGCAGGTGAGGTAATGAAGCAGCTTGAATGGTGACAGAAATGATGAAAATAGTTATCTAAAGAGTAATAGCGACGACAGTTGGCAGACACTTATTTCAGCGTTGACAGTTAGTTTGGGGTGTGTGCTTGCATGACACTGGAAGTCTGTTGACGGTAGAGAAGTAGACAAGACGGCAAGAATTTTCGGCGTTCTCGCGGAGAAGTAATAGAGAAGCAGCCATAAGTATTGAAGTGAGGGCGTTGATCGGCACTCTGGTTTCCCTTCAAACCGAATAAATCTTTCGCCTTTTACTAAAGATTTCCGTGGAGGGGAACATTAAATGAGTCTAGAAGGTATTTTTTGTAGTGCTCGGCTATTGCTGAGCCACAATCACAAGTAAAACGTAATGTGAGTAGCAAGAGGTAGATTGTGTTGTGAGAATGAAGGGCGTGGATTAGCGGATCACGTTTGACCTGAAATGGCGTGCAGTGTGTTAGACGATTGTGTAGAGAGAGAGAGAGAGAGAGAGAGAGAGAGGGGGGGGGTAGAGGGGGGCAGAGCTATTTATTGTCCTGCAAACTCTTGGTGAACCCTTTCCGTACCTCAGTTGTAGATGATTTGAGAATGTTTACTTGCACTGCAGTTGCACAACAGCATATAAGCTGATATTTGGAAGTGAATGATGAATGATTGTCTTTGTAATAAATACTGGTATGTGATAAGTAGATTTTGTTTTGAAAGCCAAAATAATTTTTACCGCAGAAGTTTGTGATTTGTAGGTATGATGTGAGTGAGATTTGGGCTGAAGATGGTGGTTAGTTGGGCAGGATGAGTATTTCAATTGTTTTCAATAGAGTGGATATTAGTGGCACTGGCTTGTTGCCATAATGTGGCATTGGTTCTTTGTTCATAACAGTGTACTCAGTTTTGTAGAAGATTTAGGTGAGAAAGAGACAGTTGTTGAATATGACATAGATAGCTAGAAATGAATTGAGTAGCAATTTCCTGCTAGGTGTAGTTTGGGTATGATGTGTCTCAGTGAGAGATAAATCTTGAAATTGAAGGGTTGTTCCTTGCTACAGTCTTGGAAACTATGTATCTGCTGTTGACTCCAATGTTTTCAAGATTACTTGTGTACAAAATTGGTCAGACTTTGCAGTTTCTTCTTCAATAAATCAGTGGAAGGTGGTGCAGATAATGGTAAAAATGTTCAGTGCCTCCTGTGAGTTGTTGATGCTGCTTGTCTTTTAAGTAAAATTGATAGGGGCTCTTGATTGACCCAGCCATACACAGAGCTGGTGCATACTTGGCTTGAGAAGACTTTGGTCAGTAAATGATGAAATACCGACACAGTGGTCACAACAAAGCTCCTTTCCCTGCATTTTAGTTTCCCTCGGGTATAGAGTGACATGTTATTGGCAGAGGATGTGCAGATAATCACTTTGATCAGGCTGTTCGTTTTTTTAATGCTCTTTTACCAGAATCCATTCATAGTGATTCGTGTGTTCTCTGTTGGAACACGATGAGAACATTGTGTGAAGTGCACAGAAGTAGCTATTTGAGTATGTATGAAAATGTGAGGTAACCACTGTTACTCCTAAATTTCTGTGGAATTAAGTTTTCTGTGTGTGTGTGTGTGTTTGAAAATCCCAGAGGTTCAAGTTGGTAGTTTATATGTTGCAAGCGAAAAAAGCTTTTTAGTAAACTGAGGCACTAGCATTAGTTCCCTGTTCACTGTGACAAGGAAGCTAGTATAAAAAGTAGTTTGTGGTTTTGTTTGCAAAGAAGTGCTCATGGGATGAAAGCACTGCTTGAGATTTTTCTGAGATGATGGGGGGGATTGCTAAACATCTAGCATTTTAGTAAGGAGCTTGTCGGAGTATTTGTATAGTTGTAAGATTATTTGTTATTTTATGAGAAATTTCTTTATTCATAGCACATGGGCCATCATAGTTGAAGCATAAAGATTGGCATGGTATGCGTAGGTCTGTAAAATGTCCTGACAGTGATGTTCATAGGGACTTGTTGTATACTTTGATTCTTCATCTGTTTAACAGTAGACATAAGAAATGTATTAGTGGAGCAAGTAGCTGTGAAATTAGTAGTGTATGATTGATAGTATGGACGTGGCGCTTGAAGGAAGTGTTTGTTTAGCTGTGGGTGTTTTCATAATTGCCATGTGAGGAGAAGCAATACTCGTGATAGGCGACGAGAGGTACAGAGAGAAACACATTTATTGCGAGTATTGTATATCAGCAGCTCTTGGGCGGGTATCAAGTAAGACGCAAAGTGAAACGAAATAGGAAGTATGCATGAAAGTGGCCAAATATCAACAAGAGTTCGCACTGTTAGGGTGAGGTGAATAAGCTAGTGCGGTGCGAAAATTTTCGAAGAGAGAGGCGGTTTTAAAGAAAGCACAAGAGTCCTATGAATGCCCTCTTGTGTGTTTCTCTTTCAGTGGCTATTTGGCATGTCTGCTTGCGCCATAGAAAGCTACTGTATGTGCCCCAGGCCCCCATCTAGCGGCCGGAGGTGCAAGCGGTGTTTACATACAGTCTCGCCTGAGGCAATGGTCTCTCATTTCGGAACGCAAGAAGCACTGGTAGCGCACAAAAATAGCCGAGTGAGATCATTGCGGCCAAGTAAGGGTAGAAGTAGGTTCTTTGCAGAATGTCTGAGCTTAAGAAATTCTCCGATAAGTAAATCGCGAAATGTGAAGAATGTGTCGTATTCTCGTAGGGCGTGTTGACGGTCTCGTGGCATAAGTAGCGAGCGGTGATAGCTTGCAAGCAAGATCATACTTCACAGGATCATTTCTGTAGTATGTCTTCAACTCTCTCTAGTTCAACGCTGGAGTAGACGTAACCACGATGATGAGTGGTAGCACTCTCCCTGAGCGTGAGGCTTGCGATCAAGATTCATCGCATCTTGGTTGTAATCGATGATCGTTCACCACATTCTGAGGGATGTGGGAAGGGAATAGCGCTTTCCGAGTGGTGGTTTTATTATATAGATTAGAAGCATAAGTCATACTGTTGGTATCGGGACCCGCGTCGTTGCAGAAATGTCGCTACAGGTTGTGGAAAGACTTCGATTGCGACATGTCATGAAAGCCTCGTGGAAGTTTCTCGAGTGGCACGGGGACGAGCCATTTGATTTGGCCTGCTCCAAGTGCTAGGCTTGGATGACAACGACGTACTTTTGAGTTACAAGAATGAGTGAGCAACACAAGAAGAGTGCAATTGATGACCATAAAAAGCTGACACACAACACAGTCTCGATAATCACCACTAATGCATGATGTACGAAACATTTAGGAGGAGCACGTTTGGCTAGCAAACATGAATTGAGTGATTTGCAAGGCAGTGTTATCTGCAAGAAGGAATGCATGAAATTCGCAAATGAATAAGACTGGTTCAAATACTATCGACAGAAATTTTATTTCTGTTGTCAACTAGTATTAATTAGTTGTGTGGGAGCAGGGGGATATTTCCCTTGCACCATACATCTACATACACGTTGCGTGTGATGTGGCCTAGTTTTGCGTACAAAGAACTATCTAGTTGTCAGTTTTTTGAGTGAACGAGTGTGGTGGGGAGGAGAGAGATTAGTGTTAGATGCAGAGCAGTGCGGGCAGTTGTGTGTCGGACGTTGTATGTCGGACGGTGGGTCGCCGACAGGAATTATGCGTGCTGCCATCTGTCGGCAGGTGAGGTAATGAAGCAGCTTGAATGGTGACAGAAATGATGAAAATAGTTATCTAAAGAGTAATAGCGACGACAGTTGGCAGACACTTATTTCAGCGTTGACAGTTAGTTTGGGGTGTGTGCTTGCATGACACTGGAAGTCTGTTGACGGTAGAGAAGTAGACAAGACGGCAAGAATTTTCGGCGTTCTCGCGGAGAAGTAATAGAGAAGCAGCCATAAGTATTGAAGTGAGGGCGTTGATCGGCACTCTGGTTTCCCTTCAAACCGAATAAATCTTTCGCCTTTTACTAAAGATTTCCGTGGAGGGGAACATTAAATGAGTCTAGAAGGTATTTTTTGTAGTGCTCGGCTATTGCTGAGCCACAATCACAAGTAAAACGTAATGTGAGTAGCAAGAGGTAGATTGTGTTGTGAGAATGAAGGGCGTGGATTAGCGGATCACGTTTGACCTGAAATGGCGTGCAGTGTGTTAGACGATTGTGTAGAGAGAGAGAGAGAGAGAGAGAGAGAGAGAGAGAGAGGGGGGGGGGGGTAGAGGGGGGCAGAGCTATTTATTGTCCTGCAAACTCTTGGTGAACCCTTTCCGTACCTCAGTTGTAGATGATTTGAGAATGTTTACTTGCACTGCAGTTGCACAACAGCATATAAGCTGATATTTGGAAGTGAATGATGAATGATTGTCTTTGTAATAAATACTGGTATGTGATAAGTAGATTTTGTTTTGAAAGCCAAAATAATTTTTACCGCAGAAGTTTGTGATTTGTAGGTATGATGTGAGTGAGATTTGGGCTGAAGATGGTGGTTAGTTGGGCAGGATGAGTATTTCAATTGTTTTCAATAGAGTGGATATTAGTGGCACTGGCTTGTTGCCATAATGAGGCATTGGTTCTTTGTTCATAACAGTGTACTCAGTTTTGTAGAAGATTTAGGTGAGAAAGAGACAGTTGTTGAATATGACATAGATAGCTAGAAATGAATTGAGTAGCAATTTCCTGCTAGGTGTAGTTTGGGTATGATGTGTCTCAGTGAGAGATAAATCTTGAAATTGAAGGGTTGTTCCTTGCTACAGTCTTGGAAACTATGTATCTGTTGTTGACTCCAATGTTTTCAAGATTACTTGTGTACAAAATTGGCCAGACTTTGCAGTTTCTTCTTCAATAAATCAGTGGAAGGTGGTGCAGATAATGGTAAAAATGTTAAGTGCCTCCTGTGAGTTGTTGATGCTGCTTGTCTTTTAAGTAAAATTGAAAGGGGCTCTTGATTGACCCAGCCATACACAGAGCTGGTGCATACTTGGCTTGAGAAGACTTTGGTCAGTAAATGATGAAATACCGACACAGTGGTCACAACAAAGCTCCTTTCCCTGCATTTTAGTTTCCCTCGGGTATAGAGTGACATGTTATTGGCAGAGGATGTGCAGATAATCACTTTGATCAGGCTGTTCGTTTTTTTTAATGCTCTTTTACCAGAATCCATTCATAGTGATTAGTGTGTTCTCTGTTGGAACACGATGAGAACATTGTGTGAAGTGCACAGAAGTAGCTATTTGAGTATGTATGAAAATGTGAGGTAACCACTGTTACTCCTAAATTTCTGTGGAATTAAGTTTTCTGTGTGTGTGTGTGTGTGTGTGTGTGTGTGTTTGAAAATCCCAGAGGTTCAAGTTGGTAGTTTATATGTTGCAAGCGAAAAAAGCTTTTTAGTAAACTGAGGCACTAGCATTAGTTCCCTGTTCACTGTGACAAGGAAGCTAGTATAAAAAGTAGTTTGTGGTTTTGTTTGCAAAGAAGTGCTCATGGGATGAAAGCACTGCTTGAGATTATTCTGAGATGATGGGGGGGATTGCTAAACATCTAGCATTTTAGTAAGGAGCTTGTCGGAGTATTTGTATAGTTGTAAGATTATTTGTTATTTTATGAGAAATTTCTTTATTCATAGCACATGGGCCATCATAGTTGAAGCATAAAGATTGGCATGGTATGCGTAGGTCTGTAAAATGTCCTGACAGTGATGTTCATAGGGACTTGTTGTATACTTTGATTCTTCATCTGTTTAACAGTAGACATAAGAAATGTATTAGTGGAGCAAGTAGCTGTGAAATTAGTAGTGTATGATTGATAGTATGGACGTGGCGCTTGAAGGAAGTGTTTGTTTAGCTGTGGGTGTTTTCATAATTGCCATGTGAGGAGAAGCAATACTCGTGATAGGCGACGAGAGGTACAGAGAGAAACACATTTATTGCGAGTATTGTATATCAGCAGCTCTTGGGCGGGTATCAAGTAAGACGCAAAGTGAAACGAAAGAGGAAGTATGCATGAAAGTGGCCAAATATCGACAAGAGTTCGCACTGTTAGGGTGAGGTGAATAAGCTAGTGCGGTGCGAAAATTTTCGAAGAGAGAGGCGGTTTTAAAGAAAGCACAAGAGTCCTATGAATGCCCTCTTGTGTGTTTCTCTTTCAGTGGCTATTTGGCATGTCTGCTTGCGCCATAGAAAGCTACTGTATGTGCCCCAGGCCCCCATCTAGCGGCCGGAGGTGCAAGCGGTGTTTACATACAGTCTCGCCTGAGGCAATGGTCTCTCATTTCGGAACGCAAGAAGCACTGGTAGCGCACAAAAATAGCCGAGTGAGATCATTGCGGCCAAGTAAGGGTAGAAGTAGGTTCTTTGCAGAATGTCTGAGCTTAAGAAATTCTTCGATAAGTAAATCGCGAAATGTGAAGAATGTGTCGTATTCTCGTAGGGCGTGTTGACGGTCTCGTGGCATAAGTAGCGAGCGGTGATAGCTTGCAAGCAAGATCATACTTCACAGGATCATTTCTGTAGTATGTCTTCAACTCTCTCTAGTTCAACGCTGGAGTAGACGTAACCACGATGATGAGTGGTAGCACTCTCCCTGAGCGTGAGGCTTGCGATCAAGATTCATCGCATCTTGGTTGTAATCGATGATCGTTCACCACATTCTGAGGGATGTGGGAAGGGAATAGCGCTTTCCGAGTGGTGGTTTTATTATATAGATTAGAAGCATAAGTCATACTGTTGGTATCGGGACCCGCGTCGTTGCAGAAATGTCGCTACAGGTTGTGGAAAGACTTCGATTGCGACATGTCATGAAAGCCTCGTGGAAGTTTCTCGAGTGGCACGGGGACGAGCCATTTGATTTGGCCTGCTCCAAGTGCTAGGCTTGGATGACAACGACGTACTTTTGAGTTACAAGAATGAGTGAGCAACACAAGAAGAGTGCAATTGATGACCATAAAAAGCTGACACACAACACAGTCTCGATAATCACCACTAATGCATGATGTACGAAACATTTAGGAGGAGCACGTTTGGCTAGCAAACATGAATTGAGTGATTTGCAAGGCAGTGTTATCTGCAAGAAGGAATGCATGAAATTCGCAAATGAATAAGACTGGTTCAAATACTATCGACAGAAATTTTATTTCTGTTGTCAACTAGTATTAATTAGTTGTGTGGGAGCAGGGGGATATTTCCCTTGCACCATACATCTACATACACGTTGCATGTGATGTGGCCTAGTTTTGCGTACAAAGAACTATCTAGTTGTCAGTTTTTTGAGTGAACGAGTGTGGTGGGGAGGAGAGAGATTAGTGTTAGATGCAGAGCAGTGCGGGCAGTTGTGTGTCGGACGTTGTATGTCGGACGGTGGGTCGCCGACAGGAATTATGCGTGCTGCCATCTGTCGGCAGGTGAGGTAATGAAGCAGCTTGAATGGTGACAGAAATGATGAAAATAGTTATCTAAAGAGTAATAGCGACGACAGTTGGCAGACACTTATTTCAGCGTTGACAGTTAGTTTGGGGTGTGTGCTTGCATGACACTGGAAGTCTGTTGACGGTAGAGAAGTAGACAAGACGGCAAGAATTTTCGGCGTTCTCGCGGAGAAGTAATAGAGAAGCAGCCATAAGTATTGAAGTGAGGGCGTTGATCGGCACTCTGGTTTCCCTTCAAACCGAATAAATCTTTCGCCTTTTACTAAAGATTTCCGTGGAGGGGAACATTAAATGAGTCTAGAAGGTATTTTTTGTAGTGCTCGGCTATTGCTGAGCCACAATCACAAGTAAAACGTAATGTGAGTAGCAAGAGGTAGATTGTGTTGTGAGAATGAAGGGCGTGGATTAGCGGATCACGTTTGACCTGAAATGGCGTGCAGTGTGTTAGACGATTGTGTAGAGAGAGAGAGGGGGGGGGTAGAGGGGGACAGAGCTATTTATTGTCCTGCAAACTCTTGGTGAACCCTTTCCGTACCTCAGTTGTAGATGATTTGAGAATGTTTACTTGCACTGCAGTTGCACAACAGCATATAAGCTGATATTTGGAAGTGAATGATGAATGATTGTCTTTGTAATAAATACTGGTATGTGATAAGTAGATTTTGTTTTGAAAGCCAAAATAATTTTTACCGCAGAAGTTTGTGATTTGTAGGTATGATGTGAGTGAGATTTGGGCTGAAGATGGTGGTTAGTTGGGCAGGATGAGTATTTCAATTGTTTTCAATAGAGTGGATATTAGTGGCACTGGCTTGTTGCCATAATGTGGCATTGGTTCTTTGTTCATAACAGTGTACTCAGTTTTGTAGAAGATTTAGGTGAGAAAGAGACAGTTGTTGAATATGACATAGATAGCTAGAAATGAATTGAGTAGCAATTTCCTGCTAGGTGTAGTTTGGGTATGATGTGTCTCAGTGAGAGATAAATCTTGAAATTGAAGGGTTGTTCCTTGCTACAGTCTTGGAAACTATGTATCTGTTGTTGACTCCAATGTTTTCAAGATTACTTGTGTACAAAATTGGCCAGACTTTGCAGTTTCTTCTTCAATAAATCAGTGGAAGGTGGTGCAGATAATGGTAAAAATGTTCAGTGCCTCCTGTGAGTTGTTGATGCTGCTTGTCTTTTAAGTAAAATTGAAAGGGGCTCTTGATTGACCCAGCCATACACAGAGCTGGTGCATACTTGGCTTGAGAAGACTTTGGTCAGTAAATGATGAAATACCGACACAGTGGTCACAACAAAGCTCCTTTCCCTGCATTTTAGTTTCCCTCGGGTATAGAGTGACATGTTATTGGCAGAGGATGTGCAGATAATCACTTTGATCAGGCTGTTCGTTTTTTTAATGCTCTTTTACCAGAATCCATTCATAGTGATTAGTGTGTTCTCTGTTGGAACACGATGAGAACATTGTGTGAAGTGCACAGAAGTAGCTATTTGAGTATGTATGAAAATGTGAGGTAACCACTGTTACTCCTAAATTTCTGTGGAATTAAGTTTTCTGTGTGTGTGTGTGTGTGTTTGAAAATCCCTGAGGTTCAAGTTGGTAGTTTATATGTTGCAAGCGAAAAAAGCTTTTTAGTAAACTGAGGCACTAGCATTAGTTCCCTGTTCACTGTGACAAGGAAGCTAGTATAAAAAGTAGTTTGTGGTTTTGTTTGCAAAGAAGTGCTCATGGGATGAAAGCACTGCTTGAGATCATTCTGAGATGATGGGGGGGATTGCTAAACATCTAGCATTTTAGTAAGGAGCTTGTCGGAGTATTTGTATAGTTGTAAGATTATTTGTTATTTTATGAGAAATTTCTTTATTCATAGCACATGGGCCATCATAGTTGAAGCATAAAGATTGGCATGGTATGCGTAGGTCTGTAAAATGTCCTGACAGTGATGTTCATAGGGACTTGTTGTATACTTTGATTCTTCATCTGTTTAACAGTAGACATAAGAAATGTATTAGTGGAGCAAGTAGCTGTGAAATTAGTAGTGTATGATTGATAGTATGGACGTGGCGCTTGAAGGAAGTGTTTGTTTAGCTGTGGGTGTTTTCATAATTGCCATGTGAGGAGAAGCAATACTCGTGATAGGCGACGAGAGGTACAGAGAGAAACACATTTATTGCGAGTATTGTATATCAGCAGCTCTTGGGCGGGTATCAAGTAAGACGCAAAGTGAAACGAAAGAGGAAGTATGCATGAAAGTGGCCAAATATCGACAAGAGTTCGCACTGTTAGGGTGAGGTGAATAAGCTAGTGCGGTGCGAAAATTTTCGAAGAGAGAGGCGGTTTTAAAGAAAGCACAAGAGTCCTATGAATGCCCTCTTGTGTGTTTCTCTTTCAGTGGCTATTTGGCATGTCTGCTTGCGCCATAGAAAGCTACTGTATGTGCCCCAGGCCCCCATCTAGCGGCCGGAGGTGCAAGCGGTGTTTACATACAGTCTCGCCTGAGGCAATGGTCTCTCATTTCGGAACGCAAGAAGCACTGGTAGCGCACAAAAATAGCCGAGTGAGATCATTGCGGCCAAGTAAGGGTAGAAGTAGGTTCTTTGCAGAATGTCTGAGCTTAAGAAATTCTTCGATAAGTAAATCGCGAAATGTGAAGAATGTGTCGTATTCTCGTAGGGCGTGTTGACGGTCTCGTGGCATAAGTAGCGAGCGGTGATAGCTTGCAAGCAAGATCATACTTCACAGGATCATTTCTGTAGTATGTCTTCAACTCTCTCTAGTTCAACGCTGGAGTAGACGTAACCACGATGATGAGTGGTAGCACTCTCCCTGAGCGTGAGGCTTGCGATCAAGATTCATCGCATCTTGGTTGTAATCGATGATCGTTCACCACATTCTGAGGGATGTGGGAAGGGAATAGCGCTTTCCGAGTGGTGGTTTTATTATATAGATTAGAAGCATAAGTCATACTGTTGGTATCGGGACCCGCGTCGTTGCAGAAATGTCGCTACAGGTTGTGGAAAGACTTCGATTGCGACATGTCATGAAAGCCTCGTGGAAGTTTCTCGAGTGGCACGGGGACGAGCCATTTGATTTGGCCTGCTCCAAGTGCTAGGCTTGGATGACAACGACGTACTTTTGAGTTACAAGAATGAGTGAGCAACACAAGAAGAGTGCAATTGATGACCATAAAAAGCTGACACACAACACAGTCTCGATAATCACCACTAATGCATGATGTACGAAACATTTAGGAGGAGCACGTTTGGCTAGCAAACATGAATTGAGTGATTTGCAAGGCAGTGTTATCTGCAAGAAGGAATGCATGAAATTCGCAAATGAATAAGACTGGTTCAAATACTATCGACAGAAATTTTATTTCTGTTGTCAACTAGTATTAATTAGTTGTGTGGGAGCAGGGGGATATTTCCCTTGCACCATACATCTACATACACGTTGCGTGTGATGTGGCCTAGTTTTGCGTACAAAGAACTATCTAGTTGTCAGTTTTTTGAGTGAACGAGTGTGGTGGGGAGGAGAGAGATTAGTGTTAGATGCAGAGCAGTGCGGGCAGTTGTGTGTCGGACGTTGTATGTCGGACGGTGGGTCGCCGACAGGAATTATGCGTGCTGCCATCTGTCGGCAGGTGAGGTAATGAAGCAGCTTGAATGGTGACAGAAATGATGAAAATAGTTATCTAAAGAGTAATAGCGACGACAGTTGGCAGACACTTATTTCAGCGTTGACAGTTAGTTTGGGGTGTGTGCTTGCATGACACTGGAAGTCTGTTGACGGTAGAGAAGTAGACAAGACGGCAAGAATTTTCGGCGTTCTCGCGGAGAAGTAATAGAGAAGCAGCCATAAGTATTGAAGTGAGGGCGTTGATCGGCACTCTGGTTTCCCTTCAAACCGAATAAATCTTTCGCCTTTTACTAAAGATTTCCGTGGAGGGGAACATTAAATGAGTCTAGAAGGTATTTTTTGTAGTGCTCGGCTATTGCTGAGCCACAATCACAAGTAAAACGTAATGTGAGTAGCAAGAGGTAGATTGTGTTGTGAGAATGAAGGGCGTGGATTAGCGGATCACGTTTGACCTGAAATGGCGTGCAGTGTGTTAGACGATTGTGTAGAGAGAGAGAGAGAGAGAGAGAGAGGGGGGGGGGGTAGAGGGGGACAGAGCTATTTATTGTCCTGCAAACTCTTGGTGAACCCTTTCCGTACCTCAGTTGTAGATGATTTGAGAATGTTTACTTGCACTGCAGTTGCACAACAGCATATAAGCTGATATTTGGAAGTGAATGATGAATGATTGTCTTTGTAATAAATACTGGTATGTGATAAGTAGATTTTGTTTTGAAAGCCAAAATAATTTTTACCGCAGAAGTTTGTGATTTGTAGGTATGATGTGAGTGAGATTTGGGCTGAAGATGGTGGTTAGTTGGGCAGGATGAGTATTTCAATTGTTTTCAATAGAGTGGATATTAGTGGCACTGGCTTGTTGCCATAATGTGGCATTGGTTCTTTGTTCATAACAGTGTACTCAGTTTTGTAGAAGATTTAGGTGAGAAAGAGACAGTTGTTGAATATGACATAGATAGCTAGAAATGAATTGAGTAGCAATTTCCTGCTAGGTGTAGTTTGGGTATGATGTGTCTCAGTGAGAGATAAATCTTGAAATTGAAGGGTTGTTCCTTGCTACAGTCTTGGAAACTATGTATCTGTTGTTGACTCCAATGTTTTCAAGATTACTTGTGTACAAAATTGGCCAGACTTTGCAGTTTCTTCTTCAATAAATCAGTGGAAGGTGGTGCAGATAATGGTAAAAATGTTAAGTGCCTCCTGTGAGTTGTTGATGCTGCTTGTCTTTTAAGTAAAATTGAAAGGGGCTCTTGATTGACCCAGCCATACACAGAGCTGGTGCATACTTGGCTTGAGAAGACTTTGGTCAGTAAATGATGAAATACCGACACAGTGGTCACAACAAAGCTCCTTTCCCTGCATTTTAGTTTCCCTCGGGTATAGAGTGACATGTTATTGGCAGAGGATGTGCAGATAATCACTTTGATCAGGCTGTTCGTTTTTTTAATGCTCTTTTACCAGAATCCATTCATAGTGATTAGTGTGTTCTCTGTTGGAACACGATGAGAACATTGTGTGAAGTGCACAGAAGTAGCTATTTGAGTATGTATGAAAATGTGAGGTAACCACTGTTACTCCTAAATTTCTGTGGAATTAAGTTTTCTGTGTGTGTGTGTGTGTGTGTTTGAAAATCCCTGAGGTTCAAGTTGGTAGTTTATATGTTGCAAGCGAAAAAAGCTTTTTAGTAAACTGAGGCACTAGCATTAGTTCCCTGTTCACTGTGACAAGGAAGCTAGTATAAAAAGTAGTTTGTGGTTTTGTTTGCAAAGAAGTGCTCATGGGATGAAAGCACTGCTTGAGATCATTCTGAGATGATGGGGGGGATTGCTAAACATCTAGCATTTTAGTAAGGAGCTTGTCGGAGTATTTGTATAGTTGTAAGATTATTTGTTATTTTATGAGAAATTTCTTTATTCATAGCACATGGGCCATCATAGTTGAAGCATAAAGATTGGCATGGTATGCGTAGGTCTGTAAAATGTCCTGACAGTGATGTTCATAGGGACTTGTTGTATACTTTGATTCTTCATCTGTTTAACAGTAGACATAAGAAATGTATTAGTGGAGCAAGTAGCTGTGAAATTAGTAGTGTATGATTGATAGTATGGACGTGGCGCTTGAAGGAAGTGTTTGTTTAGCTGTGGGTGTTTTCATAATTGCCATGTGAGGAGAAGCAATACTCGTGATAGGCGACGAGAGGTACAGAGAGAAACACATTTATTGCGAGTATTGTATATCAGCAGCTCTTGGG
Source organism: Schistocerca nitens (assembly GCF_023898315.1). Classification (NCBI taxonomy): domain Eukaryota; kingdom Metazoa; phylum Arthropoda; class Insecta; order Orthoptera; family Acrididae; genus Schistocerca; species Schistocerca nitens. The sequence goes on from NC_064617.1 coordinate 616,546,523, forward strand.
CGGGTATCAAGTAAGACGCAAAGTGAAACGAAAGAGGAAGTATGCATGAAAGTGGCCAAATATCGACAAGAGTTCGCACTGTTAGGGTGAGGTGAATAAGCTAGTGCGGTGCGAAAATTTTCGAAGAGAGAGGCGGTTTTAAAGAAAGCACAAGAGTCCTATGAATGCCCTCTTGTGTGTTTCTCTTTCAGTGGCTATTTGGCATGTCTGCTTGCGCCATAGAAAGCTACTGTATGTGCCCCAGGCCCCCATCTAGCGGCCGGAGGTGCAAGCGGTGTTTACATACAGTCTCGCCTGAGGCAATGGTCTCTCATTTCGGAACGCAAGAAGCACTGGTAGCGCACAAAAATAGCCGAGTGAGATCATTGCGGCCAAGTAAGGGTAGAAGTAGGTTCTTTGCAGAATGTCTGAGCTTAAGAAATTCTTCGATAAGTAAATCGCGAAATGTGAAGAATGTGTCGTATTCTCGTAGGGCGTGTTGACGGTCTCGTGGCATAAGTAGCGAGCGGTGATAGCTTGCAAGCAAGATCATACTTCACAGGATCATTTCTGTAGTATGTCTTCAACTCTCTCTAGTTCAACGCTGGAGTAGACGTAACCACGATGATGAGTGGTAGCACTCTCCCTGAGCGTGAGGCTTGCGATCAAGATTCATCGCATCTTGGTTGTAATCGATGATCGTTCACCACATTCTGAGGGATGTGGGAAGGGAATAGCGCTTTCCGAGTGGTGGTTTTATTATATAGATTAGAAGCATAAGTCATACTGTTGGTATCGGGACCCGCGTCGTTGCAGAAATGTCGCTACAGGTTGTGGAAAGACTTCGATTGCGACATGTCATGAAAGCCTCGTGGAAGTTTCTCGAGTGGCACGGGGACGAGCCATTTGATTTGGCCTGCTCCAAGTGCTAGGCTTGGATGACAACGACGTACTTTTGAGTTACAAGAATGAGTGAGCAACACAAGAAGAGTGCAATTGATGACCATAAAAAGCTGACACACAACACAGTCTCGATAATCACCACTAATGCATGATGTACGAAACATTTAGGAGGAGCACGTTTGGCTAGCAAACATGAATTGAGTGATTTGCAAGGCAGTGTTATCTGCAAGAAGGAATGCATGAAATTCGCAAATGAATAAGACTGGTTCAAATACTATCGACAGAAATTTTATTTCTGTTGTCAACTAGTATTAATTAGTTGTGTGGGAGCAGGGGGATATTTCCCTTGCACCATACATCTACATACACGTTGCGTGTGATGTGGCCTAGTTTTGCGTACAAAGAACTATCTAGTTGTCAGTTTTTTGAGTGAACGAGTGTGGTGGGGAGGAGAGAGATTAGTGTTAGATGCAGAGCAGTGCGGGCAGTTGTGTGTCGGACGTTGTATGTCGGACGGTGGGTCGCCGACAGGAATTATGCGTGCTGCCATCTGTCGGCAGGTGAGGTAATGAAGCAGCTTGAATGGTGACAGAAATGATGAAAATAGTTATCTAAAGAGTAATAGCGACGACAGTTGGCAGACACTTATTTCAGCGTTGACAGTTAGTTTGGGGTGTGTGCTTGCATGACACTGGAAGTCTGTTGACGGTAGAGAAGTAGACAAGACGGCAAGAATTTTCGGCGTTCTCGCGGAGAAGTAATAGAGAAGCAGCCATAAGTATTGAAGTGAGGGCGTTGATCGGCACTCTGGTTTCCCTTCAAACCGAATAAATCTTTCGCCTTTTACTAAAGATTTCCGTGGAGGGGAACATTAAATGAGTCTAGACGGTATTTTTTGTAGTGCTCGGCTATTGCTGAGCCACAATCACAAGTAAAACGTAATGTGAGTAGCAAGAGGTAGATTGTGTTGTGAGAATGAAGGGCGTGGATTAGCGGATCACGTTTGGCCTGAAATGGCGTGCAGTGTGTTAGACGATTGTGTAGAGAGAGAGAGAGGGGGACAGAGCTATTTATTGTCCTGCAAACTCTTGGTGAACCCTTTCCGTACCTCAGTTGTAGATGATTTGAGAATGTTTACTTGCACTGCAGTTGCACAACAGCATATAAGCTGATATTTGGAAGTGAATGATGAATGATTGTCTTTGTAATAAATACTGGTATGTGATAAGTAGATTTTGTTTTGAAAGCCAAAATAATTTTTACCGCAGAAGTTTGTGATTTGTAGGTATGATGTGAGTGAGATTTGGGCTGAAGATGGTGGTTAGTTGGGCAGGATGAGTATTTCAATTGTTTTCAATAGAGTGGATATTAGTGGCACTGGCTTGTTGCCATAATGTGGCATTGGTTCTTTGTTCATAACAGTGTACTCAGTTTTGTAGAAGATTTAGGTGAGAAAGAGACAGTTGTTGAATATGACATAGATAGCTAGAAATGAATTGAGTAGCAATTTCCTGCTAGGTGTAGTTTGGGTATGATGTGTCTCAGTGAGAGATAAATCTTGAAATTGAAGGGTTGTTCCTTGCTACAGTCTTGGAAACTATGTATCTGTTGTTGACTCCAATGTTTTCAAGATTACTTGTGTACAAAATTGGCCAGACTTTGCAGTTTCTTCTTCAATAAATCAGTGGAAGGTGGTGCAGATAATGGTAAAAATGTTAAGTGCCTCCTGTGAGTTGTTGATGCTGCTTGTCTTTTAAGTAAAATTGAAAGGGGCTCTTGATTGACCCAGCCATACACAGAGCTGGTGCATACTTGGCTTGAGAAGACTTTGGTCAGTAAATGATGAAATACCGACACAGTGGTCACAACAAAGCTCCTTTCCCTGCATTTTAGTTTCCCTCGGGTATAGAGTGACATGTTATTGGCAGAGGATGTGCAGATAATCACTTTGATCAGGCTGTTCGTTTTTTTAATGCTCTTTTACCAGAATCCATTCATAGTGATTAGTGTGTTCTCTGTTGGAACACGATGAGAACATTGTGTGAAGTGCACAGAAGTAGCTATTTGAGTATGTATGAAAATGTGAGGTAACCACTGTTACTCCTAAATTTCTGTGGAATTAAGTTTTCTGTGTGTGTGTGTGTTTGAAAATCCCAGAGGTTCAAGTTGGTAGTTTATATGTTGCAAGCGAAAAAAGCTTTTTAGTAAACTGAGGCACTAGCATTAGTTCCCTGTTCACTGTGACAAGGAAGCTAGTATAAAAAGTAGTTTGTGGTTTTGTTTGCAAAGAAGTGATCATGGGATGAAAGCACTGCTTGAGATTATTCTGAGATGATGGGGGGGATTGCTAAACATCTAGCATTTTAGTAAGGAGCTTGTCGGAGTATTTGTATAGTTGTAAGATTATTTGTTATTTTATGAGAAATTTCTTTATTCATAGCACATGGGCCATCATAGTTGAAGCATAAAGATTGGCATGGTATGCGTAGGTCTGTAAAATGTCCTGACAGTGATGTTCATAGGGACTTGTTGTATACTTTGATTCTTCATCTGTTTAACAGTAGACATAAGAAATGTATTAGTGGAGCAAGTAGCTGTGAAATTAGTAGTGTATGATTGATAGTATGGACGTGGCGCTTGAAGGAAGTGTTTGTTTAGCTGTGGGTGTTTTCATAATTGCCATGTGAGGAGAAGCAATACTCGTGATAGGCGACGAGAGGTACAGAGAGAAACACATTTATTGCGAGTATTGTATATCAGCAGCTCTTGGGCGGGTATCAAGTAAGACGCAAAGTGAAACGAAAGAGGAAGTATGCATGAAAGTGGCCAAATATCGACAAGAGTTCGCACTGTTAGGGTGAGGTGAATAAGCTAGTGCGGTGCGAAAATTTTCGAAGAGAGAGGCGGTTTTAAAGAAAGCACAAGAGTCCTATGAATGCCCTCTTGTGTGTTTCTCTTTCAGTGGCTATTTGGCATGTCTGCTTGCGCCATAGAAAGCTACTGTATGTGCCCCAGGCCCCCATCTAGCGGCCGGAGGTGCAAGCGGTGTTTACATACAGTCTCGCCTGAGGCAATGGTCTCTCATTTCGGAACGCAAGAAGCACTGGTAGCGCACAAAAATAGCCGAGTGAGATCATTGCGGCCAAGTAAGGGTAGAAGTAGGTTCTTTGCAGAATGTCTGAGCTTAAGAAATTCTTCGATAAGTAAATCGCGAAATGTGAAGAATGTGTCGTATTCTCGTAGGGCGTGTTGACGGTCTCGTGGCATAAGTAGCGAGCGGTGATAGCTTGCAAGCAAGATTATACTTCACAGGATCATTTCTGTAGTATGTCTTCAACTCTCTAGTTCAACGCTGGAGTAGACGTAACCACGATGATGAGTGGTAGCACTCTCCCTGAGCGTGAGGCTTGCGATCAAGATTCATCGCATCTTGGTTGTAATCGATGATCGTTCACCACATTCTGAGGGATGTGGGAAGGGAATAGCGCTTTCCGAGTGGTGGTTTTATTATATAGATTAGAAGCATAAGTCATACTGTTGGTATCGGGACCCGCGTCGTTGCAGAAATGTCGCTACAGGTTGTGGAAAGCCTTCGATTGCGACATGTCATGAAAGCCTCGTGGAAGTTTCTCGAGTGGCACGGGGACGAGCCATTTGATTTGGCCTGCTCCAAGTGCTAGGCTTGGATGACAACGACGTACTTTTGAGTTACAAGAATGAGTGAGCAACACAAGAAGAGTGCAATTGATGACCATAAAAAGCTGACACACAACACAGTCTCGATAATCACCACTAATGCATGATGTACGAAACATTTAGGAGGAGCACGTTTGGCTAGCAAACATGAATTGAGTGATTTGCAAGGCAGTGTTATCTGCAAGAAGGAATGCATGAAATTCGCAAATGAATAAGACTGGTTCAAATACTATCGACAGAAATTTTATTTCTGTTGTCAACTAGTATTAATTAGTTGTGTGGGAGCAGGGGGATATTTCCCTTGCACCATACATCTACATACACGTTGCGTGTGATGTGGCCTAGTTTTGCGTACAAAGAACTATCTAGTTGTCAGTTTTTTGAGTGAACGAGTGTGGTGGGGAGGAGAGAGATTAGTGTTAGATGCAGAGCAGTGCGGGCAGTTGTGTGTCGGACGTTGTATGTCGGACGGTGGGTCGCCGACAGGAATTATGCGTGCTGCCATCTGTCGGCAGGTGAGGTAATGAAGCAGCTTGAATGGTGACAGAAATGATGAAAATAGTTATCTAAAGAGTAATAGCGACGACAGTTGGCAGACACTTATTTCAGCGTTGACAGTTAGTTTGGGGTGTGTGCTTGCATGACACTGGAAGTCTGTTGACGGTAGAGAAGTAGACAAGACGGCAAGAATTTTCGGCGTTCTCGCGGAGAAGTAATAGAGAAGCAGCCATAAGTATTGAAGTGAGGGCGTTGATCGGCACTCTGGTTTCCCTTCGAACCGAATAAATCTTTCGCCTTTTACTAAAGATTTCCGTGGAGGGGAACATTAAATGAGTCTAGAAGGTATTTTTTGTAGTGCTCGGCTATTGCTGAGCCACAATCACAAGTAAAACGTAATGTGAGTAGCAAGAGGTAGATTGTGTTGTGAGAATGAAGGGCGTGGATTAGCGGATCACGTTTGACCTGAAATGGCGTGCAGTGTGTTAGACGATTGTGTAGAGAGAGAGAGAGAGAGAGAGAGAGAGAGAGAGAGAGAGTGAGGGGGGGGGTAGAGGGGGACAGAGCTATTTATTGTCCTGCAAACTCTTGGTGAACCCTTTCCGTACCTCAGTTGTAGATGATTTGAGAATGTTTACTTGCACTGCAGTTGCACAACAGCATATAAGCTGATATTTGGAAGTGAATGATGAATGATTGTCTTTGTAATAAATACTGGTATGTGATAAGTAGATTTTGTTTTGAAAGCCAAAATAATTTTTACCGCAGAAGTTTGTGATTTGTAGGTATGATGTGAGTGAGATTTGGGCTGAAGATGGTGGTTAGTTGGGCAGGATGAGTATTTCAATTGTTTTCAATAGAGTGGATATTAGTGGCACTGGCTTGTTGCCATAATGTGGCATTGGTTCTTTGTTCATAACAGTGTACTCAGTTTTGTAGAAGATTTAGGTGAGAAAGAGACAGTTGTTGAATATGACATAGATAGCTAGAAATGAATTGAGTAGCAATTTCCTGCTAGGTGTAGTTTGGGTATGATGTGTCTCAGTGAGAGATAAATCTTGAAATTGAAGGGTTGTTCCTTGCTACAGTCTTGGAAACTATGTATCTGTTGTTGACTCCAATGTTTTCAAGATTACTTGTGTACAAAATTGGCCAGACTTTGCAGTTTCTTCTTCAATAAATCAGTGGAAGGTGGTGCAGATAATGGTAAAAATGTTCAGTGCCTCCTGTGAGTTGTTGATGCTGCTTGTCTTTTAAGTAAAATTGAAAGGGGCTCTTGATTGACCCAGCCATACACAGAGCTGGTGCATACTTGGCTTGAGAAGACTTTGGTCAGTAAATGATGAAATACCGACACAGTGGTCACAACAAAGCTCCTTTCCCTGCATTTTAGTTTCCCTCGGGTATAGAGTGACATGTTATTGGCAGAGGATGTGCAGATAATCACTTTGATCAGGCTGTTCGTTTTTTTAATGCTCTTTTACCAGAATCCATTCATAGTGATTAGTGTGTTCTCTGTTGGAACACGATGAGAACATTGTGTGAAGTGCACAGAAGTAGCTATTTGAGTATGTATGAAAATGTGAGGTAACCACTGTTACTCCTAAATTTCTGTGGAATTAAGTTTTCTGTGTGTGTGTGTGTGTGTTTGAAAATCCCTGAGGTTCAAGTTGGTAGTTTATATGTTGCAAGCGAAAAAAGCTTTTTAGTAAACTGAGGCACTAGCATTAGTTCCCTGTTCACTGTGACAAGGAAGCTAGTATAAAAAGTAGTTTGTGGTTTTGTTTGCAAAGAAGTGCTCATGGGATGAAAGCACTGCTTGAGATTATTCTGAGATGATGGGGGGGGATTGCTAAACATCTAGCATTTTAGTAAGGAGCTTGTCGGAGTATTTGTATAGTTGTAAGATTATTTGTTATTTTATGAGAAATTTCTTTATTCATAGCACATGGGCCATCATAGTTGAAGCATAAAGATTGGCATGGTATGCGTAGGTCTGTAAAATGTCCTGACAGTGATGTTCATAGGGACTTGTTGTATACTTTGATTCTTCATCTGTTTAACAGTAGACATAAGAAATGTATTAGTGGAGCAAGTAGCTGTGAAATTAGTAGTGTATGATTGATAGTATGGACGTGGCGCTTGAAGGAAGTGTTTGTTTAGCTGTGGGTGTTTTCATAATTGCCATGTGAGGAGAAGCAATACTCGTGATAGGCGACGAGAGGTACAGAGAGAAACACATTTATTGCGAGTATTGTATATCAGCAGCTCTTGGGCGGGTATCAAGTAAGACGCAAAGTGAAACGAAAGAGGAAGTATGCATGAAAGTGGCCAAATATCGACAAGAGTTCGCACTGTTAGGGTGAGGTGAATAAGCTAGTGCGGTGCGAAAATTTTCGAAGAGAGAGGCGGTTTTAAAGAAAGCACAAGAGTCCTATGAATGCCCTCTTGTGTGTTTCTCTTTCAGTGGCTATTTGGCATGTCTGCTTGCGCCATAGAAAGCTACTGTATGTGCCCCAGGCCCCCATCTAGCGGCCGGAGGTGCAAGCGGTGTTTACATACAGTCTCGCCTGAGGCAATGGTCTCTCATTTCGGAACGCAAGAAGCACTGGTAGCGCACAAAAATAGCCGAGTGAGATCATTGCGGCCAAGTAAGGGTAGAAGTAGGTTCTTTGCAGAATGTCTGAGCTTAAGAAATTCTTCGATAAGTAAATCGCGAAATGTGAAGAATGTGTCGTATTCTCGTAGGGCGTGTTGACGGTCTCGTGGCATAAGTAGCGAGCGGTGATAGCTTGCAAGCAAGATCATACTTCACAGGATCATTTCTGTAGTATGTCTTCAACTCTCTCTAGTTCAACGCTGGAGTAGACGTAACCACGATGATGAGTGGTAGCACTCTCCCTGAGCGTGAGGCTTGCGATCAAGATTCATCGCATCTTGGTTGTAATCGATGATCGTTCACCACATTCTGAGGGATGTGGGAAGGGAATAGCGCTTTCCGAGTGGTGGTTTTATTATATAGATTAGAAGCATAAGTCATACTGTTGGTATCGGGACCCGCGTCGTTGCAGAAATGTCGCTACAGGTTGTGGAAAGACTTCGATTGCGACATGTCATGAAAGCCTCGTGGAAGTTTCTCGAGTGGCACGGGGACGAGCCATTTGATTTGGCCTGCTCCAAGTGCTAGGCTTGGATGACAACGACGTACTTTTGAGTTACAAGAATGAGTGAGCAACACAAGAAGAGTGCAATTGATGACCATAAAAAGCTGACACACAACACAGTCTCGATAATCACCACTAATGCATGATGTACGAAACATTTAGGAGGAGCACGTTTGGCTAGCAAACATGAATTGAGTGATTTGCAAGGCAGTGTTATCTGCAAGAAGGAATGCATGAAATTCGCAAATGAATAAGACTGGTTCAAATACTATCGACAGAAATTTTATTTCTGTTGTCAACTAGTATTAATTAGTTGTGTGGGAGCAGGGGGATATTTCCCTTGCACCATACATCTACATACACGTTGCGTGTGATGTGGCCTAGTTTTGCGTACAAAGAACTATCTAGTTGTCAGTTTTTTGAGTGAACGAGTGTGGTGGGGAGGAGAGAGATTAGTGTTAGATGCAGAGCAGTGCGGGCAGTTGTGTGTCGGACGTTGTATGTCGGACGGTGGGTCGCCGACAGGAATTATGCGTGCTGCCATCTGTCGGCAGGTGAGGTAATGAAGCAGCTTGAATGGTGACAGAAATGATGAAAATAGTTATCTAAAGAGTAATAGCGACGACAGTTGGCAGACACTTATTTCAGCGTTGACAGTTAGTTTGGGGTGTGTGCTTGCATGACACTGGAAGTCTGTTGACGGTAGAGAAGTAGACAAGACGGCAAGAATTTTCGGCGTTCTCGCGGAGAAGTAATAGAGAAGCAGCCATAAGTATTGAAGTGAGGGCGTTGATCGGCACTCTGGTTTCCCTTCAAACCGAATAAATCTTTCGCCTTTTACTAAAGATTTCCGTGGAGGGGAACATTAAATGAGTCTAGAAGGTATTTTTTGTAGTGCTCGGCTATTGCTGAGCCACAATCACAAGTAAAACGTAATGTGAGTAGCAAGAGGTAGATTGTGTTGTGAGAATGAAGGGCGTGGATTAGCGGATCACGTTTGACCTGAAATGGCGTGCAGTGTGTTAGACGATTGTGTAGAGAGAGAGAGAGAGAGAGAGAGAGAGAGAGAGAGAGAGAGGGGGGGGGGGGTAGAGGGGGACAGAGCTATTTATTGTCCTGCAAACTCTTGGTGAACCCTTTCCGTACCTCAGTTGTAGATGATTTGAGAATGTTTACTTGCACTGCAGTTGCACAACAGCATATAAGCTGATATTTGGAAGTGAATGATGAATGATTGTCTTTGTAATAAATACTGGTATGTGATAAGTAGATTTTGTTTTGAAAGCCAAAATAATTTTTACCGCAGAAGTTTGTGATTTGTAGGTATGATGTGAGTGAGATTTGGGCTGAAGATGGTGGTTAGTTGGGCAGGATGAGTATTTCAATTGTTTTCAATAGAGTGGATATTAGTGGCACTGGCTTGTTGCCATAATGTGGCATTGGTTCTTTGTTCATAACAGTGTACTCAGTTTTGTAGAAGATTTAGGTGAGAAAGAGACAGTTGTTGAATATGACATAGATAGCTAGAAATGAATTGAGTAGCAATTTCCTGCTAGGTGTAGTTTGGGTATGATGTGTCTCAGTGAGAGATAAATCTTGAAATTGAAGGGTTGTTCCTTGCTACAGTCTTGGAAACTATGTATCTGTTGTTGACTCCAATGTTTTCAAGATTACTTGTGTACAAAATTGGCCAGACTTTGCAGTTTCTTCTTCAATAAATCAGTGGAAGGTGGTGCAGATAATGGTAAAAATGTTCAGTGCCTCCTGTGAGTTGTTGATGCTGCTTGTCTTTTAAGTAAAATTGAAAGGGGCTCTTGATTGACCCAGCCATACACAGAGCTGGTGCATACTTGGCTTGAGAAGACTTTGGTCAGTAAATGATGAAATACCGACACAGTGGTCACAACAAAGCTCCTTTCCCTGCATTTTAGTTTCCCTCGGGTATAGAGTGACATGTTATTGGCAGAGGATGTGCAGATAATCACTTTGATCAGGCTGTTCGTTTTTTTAATGCTCTTTTACCAGAATCCATTCATAGTGATTAGTGTGTTCTCTGTTGGAACACGATGAGAACATTGTGTGAAGTGCACAGAAGTAGCTATTTGAGTATGTATGAAAATGTGAGGTAACCACTGTTACTCCTAAATTTCTGTGGAATTAAGTTTTCTGTGTGTGTGTGTGTGTGTGTGTGTTTGAAAATCCCAGAGGTTCAAGTTGGTAGTTTATATGTTGCAAGCGAAAAAAGCTTTTTAGTAAACTGAGGCACTAGCATTAGTTCCCTGTTCACTGTGACAAGGAAGCTAGTATAAAAAGTAGTTTGTGGTTTTGTTTGCAAAGAAGTGATCATGGGATGAAAGCACTGCTTGAGATTATTCTGAGATGATGGGGGGGATTGCTAAACATCTAGCATTTTAGTAAGGAGCTTGTCGGAGTATTTGTATAGTTGTAAGATTATTTGTTATTTTATGAGAAATTTCTTTATTCATAGCACATGGGCCATCATAGTTGAAGCATAAAGATTGGCATGGTATGCGTAGGTCTGTAAAATGTCCTGACAGTGATGTTCATAGGGACTTGTTGTATACTTTGATTCTTCATCTGTTTAACAGTAGACATAAGAAATGTATTAGTGGAGCAAGTAGCTGTGAAATTAGTAGTGTATGATTGATAGTATGGACGTGGCGCTTGAAGGAAGTGTTTGTTTAGCTGTGGGTGTTTTCATAATTGCCATGTGAGGAGAAGCAATACTCGTGATAGGCGACGAGAGGTACAGAGAGAAACACATTTATTGCGAGTATTGTATATCAGCAGCTCTTGGGCGGGTATCAAGTAAGACGCAAAGTGAAACGAAAGAGGAAGTATGCATGAAAGTGGCCAAATATCGACAAGAGTTCGCACTGTTAGGGTGAGGTGAATAAGCTAGTGCGGTGCGAAAATTTTCGAAGAGAGAGGCGGTTTTAAAGAAAGCACAAGAGTCCTATGAATGCCCTCTTGTGTGTTTCTCTTTCAGTGGCTATTTGGCATGTCTGCTTGCGCCATAGAAAGCTACTGTATGTGCCCCAGGCCCCCATCTAGCGGCCGGAGGTGCAAGCGGTGTTTACATACAGTCTCGCCTGAGGCAATGGTCTCTCATTTCGGAACGCAAGAAGCACTAGTAGCGCACAAAAATAGCCGAGTGAGATCATTGCGGCCAAGTAAGGGTAGAAGTAGGTTCTTTGCAGAATGTCTGAGCTTAAGAAATTCTTCGATAAGTAAATCGCGAAATGTGAAGAATGTGTCGTATTCTCGTAGGGCGTGTTGACGGTCTCGTGGCATAAGTAGCGAGCGGTGATAGCTTGCAAGCAAGATCATACTTCACAGGATCATTTCTGTAGTATGTCTTCAACTCTCTCTAGTTCAACGCTGGAGTAGACGTAACCACGATGATGAGTGGTAGCACTCTCCCTGAGCGTGAGGCTTGCGATCAAGATTCATCGCATCTTGGTTGTAATCGATGATCGTTCACCACATTCTGAGGGATGTGGGAAGGGAATAGCGCTTTCCGAGTGGTGGTTTTATTATATAGATTAGAAGCATAAGTCATACTGTTGGTATCGGGACCCGCGTCGTTGCAGAAATGTCGCTACAGGTTGTGGAAAGACTTCGATTGCGACATGTCATGAAAGCCTCGTGGAAGTTTCTCGAGTGGCACGGGGACGAGCCATTTGATTTGGCCTGCTCCAAGTGCTAGGCTTGGATGACAACGACGTACTTTTGAGTTACAAGAATGAGTGAGCAACACAAGAAGAGTGCAATTGATGACCATAAAAAGCTGACACACAACACAGTCTCGATAATCACCACTAATGCATGATGTACGAAACATTTAGGAGGAGCACGTTTGGCTAGCAAACATGAATTGAGTGATTTGCAAGGCAGTGTTATCTGCAAGAAGGAATGCATGAAATTCGCAAATGAATAAGACTGGTTCAAATACTATCGAGAGAAATTTTATTTCTGTTGTCAACTAGTATTAATTAGTTGTGTGGGAGCAGGGGGATATTTCCCTTGCACCATACATCTACATACACGTTGCGTGTGATGTGGCCTAGTTTTGCGTACAAAGAACTATCTAGTTGTCAGTTTTTTGAGTGAACGAGTGTGGTGGGGAGGAGAGAGATTAGTGTTAGATGCAGAGCAGTGCGGGCAGTTGTGTGTCGGACGTTGTATGTCGGACGGTGGGTCGCCGACAGGAATTATGCGTGCTGCCATCTGTCGGCAGGTGAGGTAATGAAGCAGCTTGAATGGTGACAGAAATGATGAAAATAGTTATCTAAAGAGTAATAGCGACGACAGTTGGCAGACACTTATTTCAGCGTTGACAGTTAGTTTGGGGTGTGTGCTTGCATGACACTGGAAGTCTGTTGACGGTAGAGAAGTAGACAAGACGGCAAGAATTTTCGGCGTTCTCGCGGAGAAGTAATAGAGAAGCAGCCATAAGTATTGAAGTGAGGGCGTTGATCGGCACTCTGGTTTCCCTTCAAACCGAATAAATCTTTCGCCTTTTACTAAAGATTTCCGTGGAGGGGAACATTAAATGAGTCTAGAAGGTATTTTTTGTAGTGCTCGGCTATTGCTGAGCCACAATCACAAGTAAAACGTAATGTGAGTAGCAAGAGGTAGATTGTGTTGTGAGAATGAAGGGCGTGGATTAGCGGATCACGTTTGACCTGAAATGGCGTGCAGTGTGTTAGACGATTGTGTAGAGAGAGAGAGAGAGAGAGAGGGGGGGGGGGGTAGAGGGGGACAGAGCTATTTATTGTCCTGCAAACTCTTGGTGAACCCTTTCCGTACCTCAGTTGTAGATGATTTGAGAATGTTTACTTGCACTGCAGTTGCACAACAGCATATAAGCTGATATTTGGAAGTGAATGATGAATGATTGTCTTTGTAATAAATACTGGTATGTGATAAGTAGATTTTGTTTTGAAAGCCAAAATAATTTTTACCGCAGAAGTTTGTGATTTGTAGGTATGATGTGAGTGAGATTTGGGCTGAAGATGGTGGTTAGTTGGGCAGGATGAGTATTTCAATTGTTTTCAATAGAGTGGATATTAGTGGCACTGGCTTGTTGCCATAATGTGGCATTGGTTCTTTGTTCATAACAGTGTACTCAGTTTTGTAGAAGATTTAGGTGAGAAAGAGACAGTTGTTGAATATGACATAGATAGCTAGAAATGAATTGAGTAGCAATTTCCTGCTAGGTGTAGTTTGGGTATGATGTGTCTCAGTGAGAGATAAATCTTGAAATTGAAGGGTTGTTCCTTGCTACAGTCTTGGAAACTATGTATCTGCTGTTGACTCCAATGTTTTCAAGATTACTTGTGTACAAAATTGGCCAGACTTTGCAGTTTCTTCTTCAATAAATCAGTGGAAGGTGGTGCAGATAATGGTAAAAATGTTCAGTGCCTCCTGTGAGTTGTTGATGCTGCTTGTCTTTTAAGTAAAATTGATAGGGGCTCTTGATTGACCCAGCCATACACAGAGCTGGTGCATACTTGGCTTGAGAAGACTTTGGTCAGTAAATGATGAAATACCGACACAGTGGTCACAACAAAGCTCCTTTCCCTGCATTTTAGTTTCCCTCGGGTATAGAGTGACATGTTATTGGCAGAGGATGTGCAGATAATCACTTTGATCAGGCTGTTCGTTTTTTTAATGCTCTTTTACCAGAATCCATTCATAGTGATTAGTGTGTTCTCTGTTGGAACACGATGAGAACATTGTGTGAAGTGCACAGAAGTAGCTATTTGAGTATGTATGAAAATGTGAGGTAACCACTGTTACTCCTAAATTTCTGTGGAATTAAGTTTTCTGTGTGTGTGTGTGTGTGTTTGAAAATCCCAGAGGTTCAAGTTGGTAGTTTATATGTTGCAAGCGAAAAAAGCTTTTTAGTAAACTGAGGCACTAGCATTAGTTCCCTGTTCACTGTGACAAGGAAGCTAGTATAAAAAGTAGTTTGTGGTTTTGTTTGCAAAGAAGTGATCATGGGATGAAAGCACTGCTTGAGATTATTCTGAGATGATGGGGGGGATTGCTAAACATCTAGCATTTTAGTAAGGAGCTTGTCGGAGTATTTGTATAGTTGTAAGATTATTTGTTATTTTATGAGAAATTTCTTTATTCATAGCACATGGGCCATCATAGTTGAAGCATAAAGATTGGCATGGTATGCGTAGGTCTGTAAAATGTCCTGACAGTGATGTTCATAGGGACTTGTTGTATACTTTGATTCTTCATCTGTTTAACAGTAGACATAAGAAATGTATTAGTGGAGCAAGTAGCTGTGAAATTAGTAGTGTATGATTGATAGTATGGACGTGGCGCTTGAAGGAAGTGTTTGTTTAGCTGTGGGTGTTTTCATAATTGCCATGTGAGGAGAAGCAATACTCGTGATAGGCGACGAGAGGTACAGAGAGAAACACATTTATTGCGAGTATTGTATATCAGCAGCTCTTGGGCGGGTATCAAGTAAGACGCAAAGTGAAACGAAAGAGGAAGTATGCATGAAAGTGGCCAAATATCGACAAGAGTTCGCACTGTTAGGGTGAGGTGAATAAGCTAGTGCGGTGCGAAAATTTTCGAAGAGAGAGGCGGTTTTAAAGAAAGCACAAGAGTCCTATGAATGCCCTCTTGTGTGTTTCTCTTTCAGTGGCTATTTGGCATGTCTGCTTGCGCCATAGAAAGCTACTGTATGTGCCCCAGGCCCCCATCTAGCGGCCGGAGGTGCAAGCGGTGTTTACATACAGTCTCGCCTGAGGCAATGGTCTCTCATTTCGGAACGCAAGAAGCACTAGTAGCGCACAAAAATAGCCGAGTGAGATCATTGCGGCCAAGTAAGGGTAGAAGTAGGTTCTTTGCAGAATGTCTGAGCTTAAGAAATTCTTCGATAAGTAAATCGCGAAATGTGAAGAATGTGTCGTATTCTCGTAGGGCGTGTTGACGGTCTCGTGGCATAAGTAGCGAGCGGTGATAGCTTGCAAGCAAGATCATACTTCACAGGATCATTTCTGTAGTATGTCTTCAACTCTCTCTAGTTCAACGCTGGAGTAGACGTAACCACGATGATGAGTGGTAGCACTCTCCCTGAGCGTGAGGCTTGCGATCAAGATTCATCGCATCTTGGTTGTAATCGATGATCGTTCACCACATTCTGAGGGATGTGGGAAGGGAATAGCGCTTTCCGAGTGGTGGTTTTATTATATAGATTAGAAGCATAAGTCATACTGTTGGTATCGGGACCCGCGTCGTTGCAGAAATGTCGCTACAGGTTGTGGAAAGACTTCGATTGCGACATGTCATGAAAGCCTCGTGGAAGTTTCTCGAGTGGCACGGGGACGAGCCATTTGATTTGGCCTGCTCCAAGTGCTAGGCTTGGATGACAACGACGTACTTTTGAGTTACAAGAATGAGTGAGCAACACAAGAAGAGTGCAATTGATGACCATAAAAAGCTGACACACAACACAGTCTCGATAATCACCACTAATGCATGATGTACGAAACATTTAGGAGGAGCACGTTTGGCTAGCAAACATGAATTGAGTGATTTGCAAGGCAGTGTTATCTGCAAGAAGGAATGCATGAAATTCGCAAATGAATAAGACTGGTTCAAATACTATCGAGAGAAATTTTATTTCTGTTGTCAACTAGTATTAATTAGTTGTGTGGGAGCAGGGGGATATTTCCCTTGCACCATACATCTACATACACGTTGCGTGTGATGTGGCCTAGTTTTGCGTACAAAGAACTATCTAGTTGTCAGTTTTTTGAGTGAACGAGTGTGGTGGGGAGGAGAGAGATTAGTGTTAGATGCAGAGCAGTGCGGGCAGTTGTGTGTCGGACGTTGTATGTCGGACGGTGGGTCGCCGACAGGAATTATGCGTGCTGCCATCTGTCGGCAGGTGAGGTAATGAAGCAGCTTGAATGGTGACAGAAATGATGAAAATAGTTATCTAAAGAGTAATAGCGACGACAGTTGGCAGACACTTATTTCAGCGTTGACAGTTAGTTTGGGGTGTGTGCTTGCATGACACTGGAAGTCTGTTGACGGTAGAGAAGTAGACAAGACGGCAAGAATTTTCGGCGTTCTCGCGGAGAAGTAATAGAGAAGCAGCCATAAGTATTGAAGTGAGGGCGTTGATCGGCACTCTGGTTTCCCTTCAAACCGAATAAATCTTTCGCCTTTTACTAAAGATTTCCGTGGAGGGGAACATTAAATGAGTCTAGAAGGTATTTTTTGTAGTGCTCGGCTATTGCTGAGCCACAATCACAAGTAAAACGTAATGTGAGTAGCAAGAGGTAGATTGTGTTGTGAGAATGAAGGGCGTGGATTAGCGGATCACGTTTGACCTGAAATGGCGTGCAGTGTGTTAGACGATTGTGTAGAGAGAGAGAGAGAGAGAGAGGGGGGGGGGGTAGAGGGGGACAGAGCTATTTATTGTCCTGCAAACTCTTGGTGAACCCTTTCCGTACCTCAGTTGTAGATGATTTGAGAATGTTTACTTGCACTGCAGTTGCACAACAGCATATAAGCTGATATTTGGAAGTGAATGATGAATGATTGTCTTTGTAATAAATACTGGTATGTGATAAGTAGATTTTGTTTTGAAAGCCAAAATAATTTTTACCGCAGAAGTTTGTGATTTGTAGGTATGATGTGAGTGAGATTTGGGCTGAAGATGGTGGTTAGTTGGGCAGGATGAGTATTTCAATTGTTTTCAATAGAGTGGATATTAGTGGCACTGGCTTGTTGCCATAATGTGGCATTGGTTCTTTGTTCATAACAGTGTACTCAGTTTTGTAGAAGATTTAGGTGAGAAAGAGACAGTTGTTGAATATGACATAGATAGCTAGAAATGAATTGAGTAGCAATTTCCTGCTAGGTGTAGTTTGGGTATGATGTGTCTCAGTGAGAGATAAATCTTGAAATTGAAGGGTTGTTCCTTGCTACAGTCTTGGAAACTATGTATCTGCTGTTGACTCCAATGTTTTCAAGATTACTTGTGTACAAAATTGGCCAGACTTTGCAGTTTCTTCTTCAATAAATCAGTGGAAGGTGGTGCAGATAATGGTAAAAATGTTCAGTGCCTCCTGTGAGTTGTTGATGCTGCTTGTCTTTTAAGTAAAATTGATAGGGGCTCTTGATTGACCCAGCCATACACAGAGCTGGTGCATACTTGGCTTGAGAAGACTTTGGTCAGTAAATGATGAAATACCGACACAGTGGTCACAACAAAGCTCCTTTCCCTGCATTTTAGTTTCCCTCGGGTATAGAGTGACATGTTATTGGCAGAGGATGTGCAGATAATCACTTTGATCAGGCTGTTCGTTTTTTTAATGCTCTTTTACCAGAATCCATTCATAGTGATTAGTGTGTTCTCTGTTGGAACACGATGAGAACATTGTGTGAAGTGCACAGAAGTAGCTATTTGAGTATGTATGAAAATGTGAGGTAACCACTGTTACTCCTAAATTTCTGTGGAATTAAGTTTTCTGTGTGTGTGTGTGTGTGTTTGAAAATCCCAGAGGTTCAAGTTGGTAGTTTATATGTTGCAAGCGAAAAAAGCTTTTTAGTAAACTGAGGCACTAGCATTAGTTCCCTGTTCACTGTGACAAGGAAGCTAGTATAAAAAGTAGTTTGTGGTTTTGTTTGCAAAGAAGTGATCATGGGATGAAAGCACTGCTTGAGATTATTCTGAGATGATGGGGGGGATTGCTAAACATCTAGCATTTTAGTAAGGAGCTTGTCGGAGTATTTGTATAGTTGTAAGATTATTTGTTATTTTATGAGAAATTTCTTTATTCATAGCACATGGGCCATCATAGTTGAAGCATAAAGATTGGCATGGTATGCGTAGGTCTGTAAAATGTCCTGACAGTGATGTTCATAGGGACTTGTTGTATACTTTGATTCTTCATCTGTTTAACAGTAGACATAAGAAATGTATTAGTGGAGCAAGTAGCTGTGAAATTAGTAGTGTATGATTGATAGTATGGACGTGGCGCTTGAAGGAAGTGTTTGTTTAGCTGTGGGTGTTTTCATAATTGCCATGTGAGGAGAAGCAATACTCGTGATAGGCGACGAGAGGTACAGAGAGAAACACATTTATTGCGAGTATTGTATATCAGCAGCTCTTGGGCGGGTATCAAGTAAGACGCAAAGTGAAACGAAAGAGGAAGTATGCATGAAAGTGGCCAAATATCGACAAGAGTTCGCACTGTTAGGGTGAGGTGAATAAGCTAGTGCGGTGCGAAAATTTTCGAAGAGAGAGGCGGTTTTAAAGAAAGCACAAGAGTCCTATGAATGCCCTCTTGTGTGTTTCTCTTTCAGTGGCTATTTGGCATGTCTGCTTGCGCCATAGAAAGCTACTGTATGTGCCCCAGGCCCCCATCTAGCGGCCGGAGGTGCAAGCGGTGTTTACATACAGTCTCGCCTGAGGCAATGGTCTCTCATTTCGGAACGCAAGAAGCACTGGTAGCGCACAAAAATAGCCGAGTGAGATCATTGCGGCCAAGTAAGGGTAGAAGTAGGTTCTTTGCAGAATGTCTGAGCTTAAGAAATTCTTCGATAAGTAAATCGCGAAATGTGAAGAATGTGTCGTATTCTCGTAGGGCGTGTTGACGGTCTCGTGGCATAAGTAGCGAGCGGTGATAGCTTGCAAGCAAGATCATACTTCACAGGATCATTTCTGTAGTATGTCTTCAACTCTCTCTAGTTCAACGCTGGAGTAGACGTAACCACGATGATGAGTGGTAGCACTCTCCCTGAGCGTGAGGCTTGCGATCAAGATTCATCGCATCTTGGTTGTAATCGATGATCGTTCACCACATTCTGAGGGATGTGGGAAGGGAATAGCGCTTTCCGAGTGGTGGTTTTATTATATAGATTAGAAGCATAAGTCATACTGTTGGTATCGGGACCCGCGTCGTTGCAGAAATGTCGCTACAGGTTGTGGAAAGACTTCGATTGCGACATGTCATGAAAGCCTCGTGGAAGTTTCTCGAGTGGCACGGGGACGAGCCATTTGATTTGGCCTGCTCCAAGTGCTAGGCTTGGATGACAACGACGCACTTTTGAGTTACAAGAATGAGTGAGCAACACAAGAAGAATGCAATTGATGACCATAAAAAGCTGACACACAACACAGTCTCGATAATCACCACTAATGCATGATGTACGAAACATTTAGGAGGAGCACGTTTGGCTAGCAAACATGAATTGAGTGATTTGCAAGGCAGTGTTATCTGCAAGAAGGAATGCATGAAATTCGCAAATGAATAAGACTGGTTCAAATACTATCGAGAGAAATTTTATTTCTGTTGTCAACTAGTATTAATTAGTTGTGTGGGAGCAGGGGGATATTTCCCTTGCACCATACATCTACATACACGTTGCGTGTGATGTGGCCTAGTTTTGCGTACAAAGAACTATCTAGTTGTCAGTTTTTTGAGTGAACGAGTGTGGTGGGGAGGAGAGAGATTAGTGTTAGATGCAGAGCAGTGCGGGCAGTTGTGTGTCGGACGTTGTATGTCGGACGGTGGGTCGCCGACAGGAATTATGCGTGCTGCCATCTGTCGGCAGGTGAGGTAATGAAGCAGCTTGAATGGTGACAGAAATGATGAAAATAGTTATCTAAAGAGTAATAGCGACGACAGTTGGCAGACACTTATTTCAGCGTTGACAGTTAGTTTGGGGTGTGTGCTTGCATGACACTGGAAGTCTGTTGACGGTAGAGAAGTAGACAAGACGGCAAGAATTTTCGGCGTTCTCGCGGAGAAGTAATAGAGAAGCAGCCATAAGTATTGAAGTGAGGGCGTTGATCGGCACTCTGGTTTCCCTTCAAACCGAATAAATCTTTCGCCTTTTACTAAAGATTTCCGTGGAGGGGAACATTAAATGAGTCTAGAAGGTATTTTTTGTAGTGCTCGGCTATTGCTGAGCCACAATCACAAGTAAAACGTAATGTGAGTAGCAAGAGGTAGATTGTGTTGTGAGAATGAAGGGCGTGGATTAGCGGATCACGTTTGACCTGAAATGGCGTGCAGTGTGTTAGACGATTGTGTAGAGAGAGAGAGAGAGAGGGGGGGGGGGTAGAGGGGGACAGAGCTATTTATTGTCCTGCAAACTCTTGGTGAACCCTTTCCGTACCTCAGTTGTAGATGATTTGAGAATGTTTACTTGCACTGCAGTTGCACAACAGCATATAAGCTGATATTTGGAAGTGAATGATGAATGATTGTCTTTGTAATAAATACTGGTATGTGATAAGTAGATTTTGTTTTGAAAGCCAAAATAATTTTTACCGCAGAAGTTTGTGATTTGTAGGTATGATGTGAGTGAGATTTGGGCTGAAGATGGTGGTTAGTTGGGCAGGATGAGTATTTCAATTGTTTTCAATAGAGTGGATATTAGTGGCACTGGCTTGTTGCCATAATGTGGGATTGGTTCTTTGTTCATAACAGTGTACTCAGTTTTGTAGAAGATTTAGGTGAGAAAGAGACAGTTGTTGAATATGACATAGATAGCTAGAAATGAATTGAGTAGCAATTTCCTGCTAGGTGTAGTTTGGGTATGATGTGTCTCAGTGAGAGATAAATCTTGAAATTGAAGGGTTGTTCCTTGCTACAGTCTTGGAAACTATGTATCTGTTGTTGACTCCAATGTTTTCAAGATTACTTGTGTACAAAATTGGCCAGACTTTGCAGTTTCTTCTTCAATAAATCAGTGGAAGGTGGTGCAGATAATGGTAAAAATGTTCAGTGCCTCCTGTGAGTTGTTGATGCTGCTTGTCTTTTAAGTAAAATTGAAAGGGGCTCTTGATTGACCCAGCCATACACAGAGCTGGTGCATACTTGGCTTGAGAAGACTTTGGTCAGTAAATGATGAAATACCGACACAGTGGTCACAACAAAGCTCCTTTCCCTGCATTTTAGTTTCCCTCGGGTATAGAGTGACATGTTATTGGCAGAGGATGTGCAGATAATCACTTTGATCAGGCTGTTCGTTTTTTTAATGCTCTTTTACCAGAATCCATTCATAGTGATTAGTGTGTTCTCTGTTGGAACACGATGAGAACATTGTGTGAAGTGCACAGAAGTAGCTATTTGAGTATGTATGAAAATGTGAGGTAACCACTGTTACTCCTAAATTTCTGTGGAATTAAGTTTTCTGTGTGTGTGTGTGTGTTTGAAAATCCCAGAGGTTCAAGTTGGTAGTTTATATGTTGCAAGCGAAAAAAGCTTTTTAGTAAACTGAGGCACTAGCATTAGTTCCCTGTTCACTGTGACAAGGAAGCTAGTATAAAAAGTAGTTTGTGGTTTTGTTTGCAAAGAAGTGCTCATCGGATGAAAGCACTGCTTGAGATTATTCTGAGATGATGGGGGGGATTGCTAAACATCTAGCATTTTAGTAAGGAGCTTGTCGGAGTATTTGTATAGTTGTAAGATTATTTGTTATTTTATGAGAAATTTCTTTATTCATAGCACATGGGCCATCATAGTTGAAGCATAAAGATTGGCATGGTATGCGTAGGTCTGTAAAATGTCCTGACAGTGATGTTCATAGGGACTTGTTGTATACTTTGATTCTTCATCTGTTTAACAGTAGACATAAGAAATGTATTAGTGGAGCAAGTAGCTGTGAAATTAGTAGTGTATGATTGATAGTATGGACGTGGCGCTTGAAGGAAGTGTTTGTTTAGCTGTGGGTGTTTTCATAATTGCCATGTGAGGAGAAGCAATACTCGTGATAGGCGACGAGAGGTACAGAGAGAAACACATTTATTGCGAGTATTGTATATCAGCAGCTCTTGGGCGGGTATCAAGTAAGACGCAAAGTGAAACGAAATAGGAAGTATGCATGAAAGTGGCCAAATATCAACAAGAGTTCGCACTGTTAGGGTGAGGTGAATAAGCTAGTGCGGTGCGAAAATTTTCGAAGAGAGAGGCGGTTTTAAAGAAAGCACAAGAGTCCTATGAATGCCCTCTTGTGTGTTTCTCTTTCAGTGGCTATTTGGCATGTCTGCTTGCGCCATAGAAAGCTACTGTATGTGCCCCAGGCCCCCATCTAGCGGCCGGAGGTGCAAGCGGTGTTTACATACAGTCTCGCCTGAGGCAATGGTCTCTCATTTCGGAACGCAAGAAGCACTGGTAGCGCACAAAAATAGCCGAGTGAGATCATTGCGGCCAAGTAAGGGTAGAAGTAGGTTCTTTGCAGAATGTCTGAGCTTAAGAAATTCTCCGATAAGTAAATCGCGAAATGTGAAGAATGTGTCGTATTCTCGTAGGGCGTGTTGACGGTCTCGTGGCATAAGTAGCGAGCGGTGATAGCTTGCAAGCAAGATCATACTTCACAGGATCATTTCTGTAGTATGTCTTCAACTCTCTCTAGTTCAACGCTGGAGTAGACGTAACCACGATGATGAGTGGTAGCACTCTCCCTGAGCGTGAGGCTTGCGATCAAGATTCATCGCATCTTGGTTGTAATCGATGATCGTTCACCACATTCTGAGGGATGTGGGAAGGGAATAGCGCTTTCCGAGTGGTGGTTTTATTATATAGATTAGAAGCATAAGTCATACTGTTGGTATCGGGACCCGCGTCGTTGCAGAAATGTCGCTACAGGTTGTGGAAAGACTTCGATTGCGACATGTCATGAAAGCCTCGTGGAAGTTTCTCGAGTGGCACGGGGACGAGCCATTTGATTTGGCCTGCTCCAAGTGCTAGGCTTGGATGACAACGACGTACTTTTGAGTTACAAGAATGAGTGAGCAACACAAGAAGAGTGCAATTGATGACCATAAAAAGCTGACACACAACACAGTCTCGATAATCACCACTAATGCATGATGTACGAAACATTTAGGAGGAGCACGTTTGGCTAGCAAACATGAATTGAGTGATTTGCAAGGCAGTGTTATCTGCAAGAAGGAATGCATGAAATTCGCAAATGAATAAGACTGGTTCAAATACTATCGAGAGAAATTTTATTTCTGTTGTCAACTAGTATTAATTAGTTGTGTGGGAGCAGGGGGATATTTCCCTTGCACCATACATCTACATACACGTTGCGTGTGATGTGGCCTAGTTTTGCGTACAAAGAACTATCTAGTTGTCAGTTTTTTGAGTGAACGAGTGTGGTGGGGAGGAGAGAGATTAGTGTTAGATGCAGAGCAGTGCGGGCAGTTGTGTGTCGGACGTTGTATGTCGGACGGTGGGTCGCCGACAGGAATTATGCGTGCTGCCATCTGTCGGCAGGTGAGGTAATGAAGCAGCTTGAATGGTGACAGAAATGATGAAAATAGTTATCTAAAGAGTAATAGCGACGACAGTTGGCAGACACTTATTTCAGCGTTGACAGTTAGTTTGGGGTGTGTGCTTGCATGACACTGGAAGTCTGTTGACGGTAGAGAAGTAGACAAGACGGCAAGAATTTTCGGCGTTCTCGCGGAGAAGTAATAGAGAAGCAGCCATAAGTATTGAAGTGAGGGCGTTGATCGGCACTCTGGTTTCCCTTCAAACCGAATAAATCTTTCGCCTTTTACTAAAGATTTCCGTGGAGGGGAACATTAAATGAGTCTAGAAGGTATTTTTTGTAGTGCTCGGCTATTGCTGAGCCACAATCACAAGTAAAACGTAATGTGAGTAGCAAGAGGTAGATTGTGTTGTGAGAATGAAGGGCGTGGATTAGCGGATCACGTTTGACCTGAAATGGCGTGCAGTGTGTTAGACGATTGTGTAGAGAGAGAGAGAGAGAGAGAGAGAGAGAGAGAGAGGGGGGGGGTAGAGGGGGGCAG
This sequence comes from Schistocerca nitens, assembly GCF_023898315.1. Classification (NCBI taxonomy): domain Eukaryota; kingdom Metazoa; phylum Arthropoda; class Insecta; order Orthoptera; family Acrididae; genus Schistocerca; species Schistocerca nitens. The sequence goes on from NC_064617.1 coordinate 616,570,598, forward strand.
AGCTATTTATTGTCCTGCAAACTCTTGGTGAACCCTTTCCGTACCTCAGTTGTAGATGATTTGAGAATGTTTACTTGCACTGCAGTTGCACAACAGCATATAAGCTGATATTTGGAAGTGAATGATGAATGATTGTCTTTGTAATAAATACTGGTATGTGATAAGTAGATTTTGTTTTGAAAGCCAAAATAATTTTTACCGCAGAAGTTTGTGATTTGTAGGTATGATGTGAGTGAGATTTGGGCTGAAGATGGTGGTTAGTTGGGCAGGATGAGTATTTCAATTGTTTTCAATAGAGTGGATATTAGTGGCACTGGCTTGTTGCCATAATGAGGCATTGGTTCTTTGTTCATAACAGTGTACTCAGTTTTGTAGAAGATTTAGGTGAGAAAGAGACAGTTGTTGAATATGACATAGATAGCTAGAAATGAATTGAGTAGCAATTTCCTGCTAGGTGTAGTTTGGGTATGATGTGTCTCAGTGAGAGATAAATCTTGAAATTGAAGGGTTGTTCCTTGCTACAGTCTTGGAAACTATGTATCTGTTGTTGACTCCAATGTTTTCAAGATTACTTGTGTACAAAATTGGCCAGACTTTGCAGTTTCTTCTTCAATAAATCAGTGGAAGGTGGTGCAGATAATGGTAAAAATGTTAAGTGCCTCCTGTGAGTTGTTGATGCTGCTTGTCTTTTAAGTAAAATTGAAAGGGGCTCTTGATTGACCCAGCCATACACAGAGCTGGTGCATACTTGGCTTGAGAAGACTTTGGTCAGTAAATGATGAAATACCGACACAGTGGTCACAACAAAGCTCCTTTCCCTGCATTTTAGTTTCCCTCGGGTATAGAGTGACATGTTATTGGCAGAGGATGTGCAGATAATCACTTTGATCAGGCTGTTCGTTTTTTTTAATGCTCTTTTACCAGAATCCATTCATAGTGATTAGTGTGTTCTCTGTTGGAACACGATGAGAACATTGTGTGAAGTGCACAGAAGTAGCTATTTGAGTATGTATGAAAATGTGAGGTAACCACTGTTACTCCTAAATTTCTGTGGAATTAAGTTTTCTGTGTGTGTGTGTGTGTGTGTGTGTGTGTGTGTGTGTTTGAAATTCCCAGAGGTTCAAGTTGGTAGTTTATATGTTGCAAGCGAAAAAAGCTTTTTAGTAAACTGAGGCACTAGCATTAGTTCCCTGTTCACTGTGACAAGGAAGCTAGTATAAAAAGTAGTTTGTGGTTTTGTTTGCAAAGAAGTGCTCATGGGATGAAAGCACTGCTTGAGATTATTCTGAGATGATGGGGGGGATTGCTAAACATCTAGCATTTTAGTAAGGAGCTTGTCGGAGTATTTGTATAGTTGTAAGATTATTTGTTATTTTATGAGAAATTTCTTTATTCATAGCACATGGGCCATCATAGTTGAAGCATAAAGATTGGCATGGTATGCGTAGGTCTGTAAAATGTCCTGACAGTGATGTTCATAGGGACTTGTTGTATACTTTGATTCTTCATCTGTTTAACAGTAGACATAAGAAATGTATTAGTGGAGCAAGTAGCTGTGAAATTAGTAGTGTATGATTGATAGTATGGACGTGGCGCTTGAAGGAAGTGTTTGTTTAGCTGTGGGTGTTTTCATAATTGCCATGTGAGGAGAAGCAATACTCGTGATAGGCGACGAGAGGTACAGAGAGAAACACATTTATTGCGAGTATTGTATATCAGCAGCTCTTGGGCGGGTATCAAGTAAGACGCAAAGTGAAACGAAAGAGGAAGTATGCATGAAAGTGGCCAAATATCGACAAGAGTTCGCACTGTTAGGGTGAGGTGAATAAGCTAGTGCGGTGCGAAAATTTTCGAAGAGAGAGGCGGTTTTAAAGAAAGCACAAGAGTCCTATGAATGCCCTCTTGTGTGTTTCTCTTTCAGTGGCTATTTGGCATGTCTGCTTGCGCCATAGAAAGCTACTGTATGTGCCCCAGGCCCCCATCTAGCGGCCGGAGGTGCAAGCGGTGTTTACATACAGTCTCGCCTGAGGCAATGGTCTCTCATTTCGGAACGCAAGAAGCACTGGTAGCGCACAAAAATAGCCGAGTGAGATCATTGCGGCCAAGTAAGGGTAGAAGTAGGTTCTTTGCAGAATGTCTGAGCTTAAGAAATTCTTCGATAAGTAAATCGCGAAATGTGAAGAATGTGTCGTATTCTCGTAGGGCGTGTTGACGGTCTCGTGGCATAAGTAGCGAGCGGTGATAGCTTGCAAGCAAGATCATACTTCACAGGATCATTTCTGTAGTATGTCTTCAACTCTCTCTAGTTCAACGCTGGAGTAGACGTAACCACGATGATGAGTGGTAGCACTCTCCCTGAGCGTGAGGCTTGCGATCAAGATTCATCGCATCTTGGTTGTAATCGATGATCGTTCACCACATTCTGAGGGATGTGGGAAGGGAATAGCGCTTTCCGAGTGGTGGTTTTATTATATAGATTAGAAGCATAAGTCATACTGTTGGTATCGGGACCCGCGTCGTTGCAGAAATGTCGCTACAGGTTGTGGAAAGACTTCGATTGCGACATGTCATGAAAGCCTCGTGGAAGTTTCTCGAGTGGCACGGGGACGAGCCATTTGATTTGGCCTGCTCCAAGTGCTAGGCTTGGATGACAACGACGTACTTTTGAGTTACAAGAATGAGTGAGCAACACAAGAAGAGTGCAATTGATGACCATAAAAAGCTGACACACAACACAGTCTCGATAATCACCACTAATGCATGATGTACGAAACATTTAGGAGGAGCACGTTTGGCTAGCAAACATGAATTGAGTGATTTGCAAGGCAGTGTTATCTGCAAGAAGGAATGCATGAAATTCGCAAATGAATAAGACTGGTTCAAATACTATCGACAGAAATTTTATTTCTGTTGTCAACTAGTATTAATTAGTTGTGTGGGAGCAGGGGGATATTTCCCTTGCACCATACATCTACATACACGTTGCGTGTGATGTGGCCTAGTTTTGCGTACAAAGAACTATCTAGTTGTCAGTTTTTTGAGTGAACGAGTGTGGTGGGGAGGAGAGAGATTAGTGTTAGATGCAGAGCAGTGCGGGCAGTTGTGTGTCGGACGTTGTATGTCGGACGGTGGGTCGCCGACAGGAATTATGCGTGCTGCCATCTGTCGGCAGGTGAGGTAATGAAGCAGCTTGAATGGTGACAGAAATGATGAAAATAGTTATCTAAAGAGTAATAGCGACGACAGTTGGCAGACACTTATTTCAGCGTTGACAGTTAGTTTGGGGTGTGTGCTTGCATGACACTGGAAGTCTGTTGACGGTAGAGAAGTAGACAAGACGGCAAGAATTTTCGGCGTTCTCGCGGAGAAGTAATAGAGAAGCAGCCATAAGTATTGAAGTGAGGGCGTTGATCGGCACTCTGGTTTCCCTTCAAACCGAATAAATCTTTCGCCTTTTACTAAAGATTTCCGTGGAGGGGAACATTAAATGAGTCTAGAAGGTATTTTTTGTAGTGCTCGGCTATTGCTGAGCCACAATCACAAGTAAAACGTAATGTGAGTAGCAAGAGGTAGATTGTGTTGTGAGAATGAAGGGCGTGGATTAGCGGATCACGTTTGACCTGAAATGGCGTGCAGTGTGTTAGACGATTGTGTAGAGAGAGAGAGAGAGAGAGAGAGAGAGGGGGGGGTAGAGGGGGACAGAGCTATTTATTGTCCTGCAAACTCTTGGTGAACCCTTTCCGTACCTCAGTTGTAGATGATTTGAGAATGTTTACTTGCACTGCAGTTGCACAACAGCATATAAGCTGATATTTGGAAGTGAATGATGAATGATTGTCTTTGTAATAAATACTGGTATGTGATAAGTAGATTTTGTTTTGAAAGCCAAAATAATTTTTACCGCAGAAGTTTGTGATTTGTAGGTATGATGTGAGTGAGATTTGGGCTGAAGATGGTGGTTAGTTGGGCAGGATGAGTATTTCAATTGTTTTCAATAGAGTGGATATTAGTGGCACTGGCTTGTTGCCATAATGTGGCATTGGTTCTTTGTTCATAACAGTGTACTCAGTTTTGTAGAAGATTTAGGTGAGAAAGAGACAGTTGTTGAATATGACATAGATAGCTAGAAATGAATTGAGTAGCAATTTCCTGCTAGGTGTAGTTTGGGTATGATGTGTCTCAGTGAGAGATAAATCTTGAAATTGAAGGGTTGTTCCTTGCTACAGTCTTGGAAACTATGTATCTGTTGTTGACTCCAATGTTTTCAAGATTACTTGTGTACAAAATTGGCCAGACTTTGCAGTTTCTTCTTCAATAAATCAGTGGAAGGTGGTGCAGATAATGGTAAAAATGTTCAGTGCCTCCTGTGAGTTGTTGATGCTGCTTGTCTTTTAAGTAAAATTGAAAGGGGCTCTTGATTGACCCAGCCATACACAGAGCTGGTGCATACTTGGCTTGAGAAGACTTTGGTCAGTAAATGATGAAATACCGACACAGTGGTCACAACAAAGCTCCTTTCCCTGCATTTTAGTTTCCCTCGGGTATAGAGTGACATGTTATTGGCAGAGGATGTGCAGATAATCACTTTGATCAGGCTGTTCGTTTTTTTAATGCTCTTTTACCAGAATCCATTCATAGTGATTAGTGTGTTCTCTGTTGGAACACGATGAGAACATTGTGTGAAGTGCACAGAAGTAGCTATTTGAGTATGTATGAAAATGTGAGGTAACCACTGTTACTCCTAAATTTCTGTGGAATTAAGTTTTCTGTGTGTGTGTGTGTGTTTGAAAATCCCTGAGGTTCAAGTTGGTAGTTTATATGTTGCAAGCGAAAAAAGCTTTTTAGTAAACTGAGGCACTAGCATTAGTTCCCTGTTCACTGTGACAAGGAAGCTAGTATAAAAAGTAGTTTGTGGTTTTGTTTGCAAAGAAGTGCTCATGGGATGAAAGCACTGCTTGAGATCATTCTGAGATGATGGGGGGGATTGCTAAACATCTAGCATTTTAGTAAGGAGCTTGTCGGAGTATTTGTATAGTTGTAAGATTATTTGTTATTTTATGAGAAATTTCTTTATTCATAGCACATGGGCCATCATAGTTGAAGCATAAAGATTGGCATGGTATGCGTAGGTCTGTAAAATGTCCTGACAGTGATGTTCATAGGGACTTGTTGTATACTTTGATTCTTCATCTGTTTAACAGTAGACATAAGAAATGTATTAGTGGAGCAAGTAGCTGTGAAATTAGTAGTGTATGATTGATAGTATGGACGTGGCGCTTGAAGGAAGTGTTTGTTTAGCTGTGGGTGTTTTCATAATTGCCATGTGAGGAGAAGCAATACTCGTGATAGGCGACGAGAGGTACAGAGAGAAACACATTTATTGCGAGTATTGTATATCAGCAGCTCTTGGGCGGGTATCAAGTAAGACGCAAAGTGAAACGAAAGAGGAAGTATGCATGAAAGTGGCCAAATATCGACAAGAGTTCGCACTGTTAGGGTGAGGTGAATAAGCTAGTGCGGTGCGAAAATTTTCGAAGAGAGAGGCGGTTTTAAAGAAAGCACAAGAGTCCTATGAATGCCCTCTTGTGTGTTTCTCTTTCAGTGGCTATTTGGCATGTCTGCTTGCGCCATAGAAAGCTACTGTATGTGCCCCAGGCCCCCATCTAGCGGCCGGAGGTGCAAGCGGTGTTTACATACAGTCTCGCCTGAGGCAATGGTCTCTCATTTCGGAACGCAAGAAGCACTGGTAGCGCACAAAAATAGCCGAGTGAGATCATTGCGGCCAAGTAAGGGTAGAAGTAGGTTCTTTGCAGAATGTCTGAGCTTAAGAAATTCTTCGATAAGTAAATCGCGAAATGTGAAGAATGTGTCGTATTCTCGTAGGGCGTGTTGACGGTCTCGTGGCATAAGTAGCGAGCGGTGATAGCTTGCAAGCAAGATCATACTTCACAGGATCATTTCTGTAGTATGTCTTCAACTCTCTCTAGTTCAACGCTGGAGTAGACGTAACCACGATGATGAGTGGTAGCACTCTCCCTGAGCGTGAGGCTTGCGATCAAGATTCATCGCATCTTGGTTGTAATCGATGATCGTTCACCACATTCTGAGGGATGTGGGAAGGGAATAGCGCTTTCCGAGTGGTGGTTTTATTATATAGATTAGAAGCATAAGTCATACTGTTGGTATCGGGACCCGCGTCGTTGCAGAAATGTCGCTACAGGTTGTGGAAAGACTTCGATTGCGACATGTCATGAAAGCCTCGTGGAAGTTTCTCGAGTGGCACGGGGACGAGCCATTTGATTTGGCCTGCTCCAAGTGCTAGGCTTGGATGACAACGACGTACTTTTGAGTTACAAGAATGAGTGAGCAACACAAGAAGAGTGCAATTGATGACCATAAAAAGCTGACACACAACACAGTCTCGATAATCACCACTAATGCATGATGTACGAAACATTTAGGAGGAGCACGTTTGGCTAGCAAACATGAATTGAGTGATTTGCAAGGCAGTGTTATCTGCAAGAAGGAATGCATGAAATTCGCAAATGAATAAGACTGGTTCAAATACTATCGACAGAAATTTTATTTCTGTTGTCAACTAGTATTAATTAGTTGTGTGGGAGCAGGGGGATATTTCCCTTGCACCATACATCTACATACACGTTGCGTGTGATGTGGCCTAGTTTTGCGTACAAAGAACTATCTAGTTGTCAGTTTTTTGAGTGAACGAGTGTGGTGGGGAGGAGAGAGATTAGTGTTAGATGCAGAGCAGTGCGGGCAGTTGTGTGTCGGACGTTGTATGTCGGACGGTGGGTCGCCGACAGGAATTATGCGTGCTGCCATCTGTCGGCAGGTGAGGTAATGAAGCAGCTTGAATGGTGACAGAAATGATGAAAATAGTTATCTAAAGAGTAATAGCGACGACAGTTGGCAGACACTTATTTCAGCGTTGACAGTTAGTTTGGGGTGTGTGCTTGCATGACACTGGAAGTCTGTTGACGGTAGAGAAGTAGACAAGACGGCAAGAATTTTCGGCGTTCTCGCGGAGAAGTAATAGAGAAGCAGCCATAAGTATTGAAGTGAGGGCGTTGATCGGCACTCTGGTTTCCCTTCAAACCGAATAAATCTTTCGCCTTTTACTAAAGATTTCCGTGGAGGGGAACATTAAATGAGTCTAGACGGTATTTTTTGTAGTGCTCGGCTATTGCTGAGCCACAATCACAAGTAAAACGTAATGTGAGTAGCAAGAGGTAGATTGTGTTGTGAGAATGAAGGGCGTGGATTAGCGGATCACGTTTGGCCTGAAATGGCGTGCAGTGTGTTAGACGATTGTGTAGAGAGAGAGAGAGGGGGACAGAGCTATTTATTGTCCTGCAAACTCTTGGTGAACCCTTTCCGTACCTCAGTTGTAGATGATTTGAGAATGTTTACTTGCACTGCAGTTGCACAACAGCATATAAGCTGATATTTGGAAGTGAATGATGAATGATTGTCTTTGTAATAAATACTGGTATGTGATAAGTAGATTTTGTTTTGAAAGCCAAAATAATTTTTACCGCAGAAGTTTGTGATTTGTAGGTATGATGTGAGTGAGATTTGGGCTGAAGATGGTGGTTAGTTGGGCAGGATGAGTATTTCAATTGTTTTCAATAGAGTGGATATTAGTGGCACTGGCTTGTTGCCATAATGTGGCATTGGTTCTTTGTTCATAACAGTGTACTCAGTTTTGTAGAAGATTTAGGTGAGAAAGAGACAGTTGTTGAATATGACATAGATAGCTAGAAATGAATTGAGTAGCAATTTCCTGCTAGGTGTAGTTTGGGTATGATGTGTCTCAGTGAGAGATAAATCTTGAAATTGAAGGGTTGTTCCTTGCTACAGTCTTGGAAACTATGTATCTGTTGTTGACTCCAATGTTTTCAAGATTACTTGTGTACAAAATTGGCCAGACTTTGCAGTTTCTTCTTCAATAAATCAGTGGAAGGTGGTGCAGATAATGGTAAAAATGTTCAGTGCCTCCTGTGAGTTGTTGATGCTGCTTGTCTTTTAAGTAAAATTGAAAGGGGCTCTTGATTGACCCAGCCATACACAGAGCTGGTGCATACTTGGCTTGAGAAGACTTTGGTCAGTAAATGATGAAATACCGACACAGTGGTCACAACAAAGCTCCTTTCCCTGCATTTTAGTTTCCCTCGGGTATAGAGTGACATGTTATTGGCAGAGGATGTGCAGATAATCACTTTGATCAGGCTGTTCGTTTTTTTAATGCTCTTTTACCAGAATCCATTCATAGTGATTAGTGTGTTCTCTGTTGGAACACGATGAGAACATTGTGTGAAGTGCACAGAAGTAGCTATTTGAGTATGTATGAAAATGTGAGGTAACCACTGTTACTCCTAAATTTCTGTGGAATTAAGTTTTCTGTGTGTGTGTGTGTTTGAAAATCCCAGAGGTTCAAGTTGGTAGTTTATATGTTGCAAGCGAAAAAAGCTTTTTAGTAAACTGAGGCACTAGCATTAGTTCCCTGTTCACTGTGACAAGGAAGCTAGTATAAAAAGTAGTTTGTGGTTTTGTTTGCAAAGAAGTGATCATGGGATGAAAGCACTGCTTGAGATTATTCTGAGATGATGGGGGGGATTGCTAAACATCTAGCATTTTAGTAAGGAGCTTGTCGGAGTATTTGTATAGTTGTAAGATTATTTGTTATTTTATGAGAAATTTCTTTATTCATAGCACATGGGCCATCATAGTTGAAGCATAAAGATTGGCATGGTATGCGTAGGTCTGTAAAATGTCCTGACAGTGATGTTCATAGGGACTTGTTGTATACTTTGATTCTTCATCTGTTTAACAGTAGACATAAGAAATGTATTAGTGGAGCAAGTAGCTGTGAAATTAGTAGTGTATGATTGATAGTATGGACGTGGCGCTTGAAGGAAGTGTTTGTTTAGCTGTGGGTGTTTTCATAATTGCCATGTGAGGAGAAGCAATACTCGTGATAGGCGACGAGAGGTACAGAGAGAAACACATTTATTGCGAGTATTGTATATCAGCAGCTCTTGGGCGGGTATCAAGTAAGACGCAAAGTGAAACGAAAGAGGAAGTATGCATGAAAGTGGCCAAATATCGACAAGAGTTCGCACTGTTAGGGTGAGGTGAATAAGCTAGTGCGGTGCGAAAATTTTCGAAGAGAGAGGCGGTTTTAAAGAAAGCACAAGAGTCCTATGAATGCCCTCTTGTGTGTTTCTCTTTCAGTGGCTATTTGGCATGTCTGCTTGCGCCATAGAAAGCTACTGTATGTGCCCCAGGCCCCCATCTAGCGGCCGGAGGTGCAAGCGGTGTTTACATACAGTCTCGCCTGAGGCAATGGTCTCTCATTTCGGAACGCAAGAAGCACTGGTAGCGCACAAAAATAGCCGAGTGAGATCATTGCGGCCAAGTAAGGGTAGAAGTAGGTTCTTTGCAGAATGTCTGAGCTTAAGAAATTCTTCGATAAGTAAATCGCGAAATGTGAAGAATGTGTCGTATTCTCGTAGGGCGTGTTGACGGTCTCGTGGCATAAGTAGCGAGCGGTGATAGCTTGCAAGCAAGATTATACTTCACAGGATCATTTCTGTAGTATGTCTTCAACTCTCTAGTTCAACGCTGGAGTAGACGTAACCACGATGATGAGTGGTAGCACTCTCCCTGAGCGTGAGGCTTGCGATCAAGATTCATCGCATCTTGGTTGTAATCGATGATCGTTCACCACATTCTGAGGGATGTGGGAAGGGAATAGCGCTTTCCGAGTGGTGGTTTTATTATATAGATTAGAAGCATAAGTCATACTGTTGGTATCGGGACCCGCGTCGTTGCAGAAATGTCGCTACAGGTTGTGGAAAGCCTTCGATTGCGACATGTCATGAAAGCCTCGTGGAAGTTTCTCGAGTGGCACGGGGACGAGCCATTTGATTTGGCCTGCTCCAAGTGCTAGGCTTGGATGACAACGACGTACTTTTGAGTTACAAGAATGAGTGAGCAACACAAGAAGAGTGCAATTGATGACCATAAAAAGCTGACACACAACACAGTCTCGATAATCACCACTAATGCATGATGTACGAAACATTTAGGAGGAGCACGTTTGGCTAGCAAACATGAATTGAGTGATTTGCAAGGCAGTGTTATCTGCAAGAAGGAATGCATGAAATTCGCAAATGAATAAGACTGGTTCAAATACTATCGACAGAAATTTTATTTCTGTTGTCAACTAGTATTAATTAGTTGTGTGGGAGCAGGGGGATATTTCCCTTGCACCATACATCTACATACACGTTGCGTGTGATGTGGCCTAGTTTTGCGTACAAAGAACTATCTAGTTGTCAGTTTTTTGAGTGAACGAGTGTGGTGGGGAGGAGAGAGATTAGTGTTAGATGCAGAGCAGTGCGGGCAGTTGTGTGTCGGACGTTGTATGTCGGACGGTGGGTCGCCGACAGGAATTATGCGTGCTGCCATCTGTCGGCAGGTGAGGTAATGAAGCAGCTTGAATGGTGACAGAAATGATGAAAATAGTTATCTAAAGAGTAATAGCGACGACAGTTGGCAGACACTTATTTCAGCGTTGACAGTTAGTTTGGGGTGTGTGCTTGCATGACACTGGAAGTCTGTTGACGGTAGAGAAGTAGACAAGACGGCAAGAATTTTCGGCGTTCTCGCGGAGAAGTAATAGAGAAGCAGCCATAAGTATTGAAGTGAGGGCGTTGATCGGCACTCTGGTTTCCCTTCGAACCGAATAAATCTTTCGCCTTTTACTAAAGATTTCCGTGGAGGGGAACATTAAATGAGTCTAGAAGGTATTTTTTGTAGTGCTCGGCTATTGCTGAGCCACAATCACAAGTAAAACGTAATGTGAGTAGCAAGAGGTAGATTGTGTTGTGAGAATGAAGGGCGTGGATTAGCGGATCACGTTTGACCTGAAATGGCGTGCAGTGTGTTAGACGATTGTGTAGAGAGAGAGAGAGGGGGGGGGGGTAGAGGGGGGCAGAGCTATTTATTGTCCTGCAAACTCTTGGTGAACCCTTTCCGTACCTCAGTTGTAGATGATTTGAGAATGTTTACTTGCACTGCAGTTGCACAACAGCATATAAGCTGATATTTGGAAGTGAATGATGAATGATTGTCTTTGTAATAAATACTGGTATGTGATAAGTAGATTTTGTTTTGAAAGCCAAAATAATTTTTACCGCAGAAGTTTGTGATTTGTAGGTATGATGTGAGTGAGATTTGGGCTGAAGATGGTGGTTAGTTGGGCAGGATGAGTATTTCAATTGTTTTCAATAGAGTGGATATTAGTGGCACTGGCTTGTTGCCATAATGTGGCATTGGTTCTTTGTTCATAACAGTGTACTCAGTTTTGTAGAAGATTTAGGTGAGAAAGAGACAGTTGTTGAATATGACATAGATAGCTAGAAATGAATTGAGTAGCAATTTCCTGCTAGGTGTAGTTTGGGTATGATGTGTCTCAGTGAGAGATAAATCTTGAAATTGAAGGGTTGTTCCTTGCTACAGTCTTGGAAACTATGTATCTGCTGTTGACTCCAATGTTTTCAAGATTACTTGTGTACAAAATTGGCCAGACTTTGCAGTTTCTTCTTCAATAAATCAGTGGAAGGTGGTGCAGATAATGGTAAAAATGTTCAGTGCCTCCTGTGAGTTGTTGATGCTGCTTGTCTTTTAAGTAAAATTGATAGGGGCTCTTGATTGACCCAGCCATACACAGAGCTGGTGCATACTTGGCTTGAGAAGACTTTGGTCAGTAAATGATGAAATACCGACACAGTGGTCACAACAAAGCTCCTTTCCCTGCATTTTAGTTTCCCTCGGGTATAGAGTGACATGTTATTGGCAGAGGATGTGCAGATAATCACTTTGATCAGGCTGTTCGTTTTTTTAATGCTCTTTTACCAGAATCCATTCATAGTGATTAGTGTGTTCTCTGTTGGAACACGATGAGAACATTGTGTGAAGTGCACAGAAGTAGCTATTTGAGTATGTATGAAAATGTGAGGTAACCACTGTTACTCCTAAATTTCTGTGGAATTAAGTTTTCTGTGTGTGTGTGTGTGTGTGTGTGTGTGTGTGTGTGTGTTTGAAAATCCCAGAGGTTCAAGTTGGTAGTTTATATGTTGCAAGCGAAAAAAGCTTTTTAGTAAACTGAGGCACTAGCATTAGTTCCCTGTTCACTGTGACAAGGAAGCTAGTATAAAAAGTAGTTTGTGGTTTTGTTTGCAAAGAAGTGATCATGGGATGAAAGCACTGCTTGAGATTATTCTGAGATAATGGGGGGGATTGCTAAACATCTAGCATTTTAGTAAGGAGCTTGTCGGAGTATTTGTATGGTTGTAAGATTATTTGTTATTTTATGAGAAATTTCTTTATTCATAGCACATGGGCCATCATAGTTGAAGCATAAAGATTGGCATGGTATGCGTAGGTCTGTAAAATGTCCTGACAGTGATGTTCATAGGGACTTGTTGTATACTTTGATTCTTCATCTGTTTAACAGTAGACATAAGAAATGTATTAGTGGAGCAAGTAGCTGTGAAATTAGTAGTGTATGATTGATAGTATGGACGTGGCGCTTGAAGGAAGTGTTTGTTTAGCTGTGGGTGTTTTCATAATTGCCATGTGAGGAGAAGCAATACTCGTGATAGGCGACGAGAGGTACAGAGAGAAACACATTTATTGCGAGTATTGTATATCAGCAGCTCTTGGGCGGGTATCAAGTAAGACGCAAAGTGAAACGAAAGAGGAAGTATGCATGAAAGTGGCCAAATATCGACAAGAGTTCGCACTGTTAGGGTGAGGTGAATAAGCTAGTGCGGTGCGAAAATTTTCGAAGAGAGAGGCGGTTTTAAAGAAAGCACAAGAGTCCTATGAATGCCCTCTTGTGTGTTTCTCTTTCAGTGGCTATTTGGCATGTCTGCTTGCGCCATAGAAAGCTACTGTATGTGCCCCAGGCCCCCATCTAGCGGCCGGAGGTGCAAGCGGTGTTTACATACAGTCTCGCCTGAGGCAATGGTCTCTCATTTCGGAACGCAAGAAGCACTGGTAGCGCACAAAAATAGCCGAGTGAGATCATTGCGGCCAAGTAAGGGTAGAAGTAGGTTCTTTGCAGAATGTCTGAGCTTAAGAAATTCTTCGATAAGTAAATCGCGAAATGTGAAGAATGTGTCGTATTCTCGTAGGGCGTGTTGACGGTCTCGTGGCATAAGTAGCGAGCGGTGATAGCTTGCAAGCAAGATCATACTTCACAGGATCATTTCTGTAGTATGTCTTCAACTCTCTCTAGTTCAACGCTGGAGTAGACGTAACCACGATGATGAGTGGTAGCACTCTCCCTGAGCGTGAGGCTTGCGATCAAGATTCATCGCATCTTGGTTGTAATCGATGATCGTTCACCACATTCTGAGGGATGTGGGAAGGGAATAGCGCTTTCCGAGTGGTGGTTTTATTATATAGATTAGAAGCATAAGTCATACTGTTGGTATCGGGACCCGCGTCGTTGCAGAAATGTCGCTACAGGTTGTGGAAAGACTTCGATTGCGACATGTCATGAAAGCCTCGTGGAAGTTTCTCGAGTGGCACGGGGACGAGCCATTTGATTTGGCCTGCTCCAAGTGCTAGGCTTGGATGACAACGACGTACTTTTGAGTTACAAGAATGAGTGAGCAACACAAGAAGAGTGCAATTGATGACCATAAAAAGCTGACACACAACACAGTCTCGATAATCACCACTAATGCATGATGTACGAAACATTTAGGAGGAGCACGTTTGGCTAGCAAACATGAATTGAGTGATTTGCAAGGCAGTGTTATCTGCAAGAAGGAATGCATGAAATTCGCAAATGAATAAGACTGGTTCAAATACTATCGAGAGAAATTTTATTTCTGTTGTCAACTAGTATTAATTAGTTGTGTGGGAGCAGGGGGATATTTCCCTTGCACCATACATCTACATACACGTTGCGTGTGATGTGGCCTAGTTTTGCGTACAAAGAACTATCTAGTTGTCAGTTTTTTGAGTGAACGAGTGTGGTGGGGAGGAGAGAGATTAGTGTTAGATGCAGAGCAGTGCGGGCAGTTGTGTGTCGGACGTTGTATGTCGGACGGTGGGTCGCCGACAGGAATTATGCGTGCTGCCATCTGTCGGCAGGTGAGGTAATGAAGCAGCTTGAATGGTGACAGAAATGATGAAAATAGTTATCTAAAGAGTAATAGCGACGACAGTTGGCAGACACTTATTTCAGCGTTGACAGTTAGTTTGGGGTGTGTGCTTGCATGACACTGGAAGTCTGTTGACGGTAGAGAAGTAGACAAGACGGCAAGAATTTTCGGCGTTCTCGCGGAGAAGTAATAGAGAAGCAGCCATAAGTATTGAAGTGAGGGCGTTGATCGGCACTCTGGTTTCCCTTCAAACCGAATAAATCTTTCGCCTTTTACTAAAGATTTCCGTGGAGGGGAACATTAAATGAGTCTAGAAGGTATTTTTTGTAGTGCTCGGCTATTGCTGAGCCACAATCACAAGTAAAACGTAATGTGAGTAGCAAGAGGTAGATTGTGTTGTGAGAATGAAGGGCGTGGATTAGCGGATCACGTTTGACCTGAAATGGCGTGCAGTGTGTTAGACGATTGTGTAGAGAGAGAGAGAGGGGGGGGGGGTAGAGGGGGGCAGAGCTATTTATTGTCCTGCAAACTCTTGGTGAACCCTTTCCGTACCTCAGTTGTAGATGATTTGAGAATGTTTACTTGCACTGCAGTTGCACAACAGCATATAAGCTGATATTTGGAAGTGAATGATGAATGATTGTCTTTGTAATAAATACTGGTATGTGATAAGTAGATTTTGTTTTGAAAGCCAAAATAATTTTTACCGCAGAAGTTTGTGATTTGTAGGTATGATGTGAGTGAGATTTGGGCTGAAGATGGTGGTTAGTTGGGCAGGATGAGTATTTCAATTGTTTTCAATAGAGTGGATATTAGTGGCACTGGCTTGTTGCCATAATGTGGCATTGGTTCTTTGTTCATAACAGTGTACTCAGTTTTGTAGAAGATTTAGGTGAGAAAGAGACAGTTGTTGAATATGACATAGATAGCTAGAAATGAATTGAGTAGCAATTTCCTGCTAGGTGTAGTTTGGGTATGATGTGTCTCAGTGAGAGATAAATCTTGAAATTGAAGGGTTGTTCCTTGCTACAGTCTTGGAAACTATGTATCTGCTGTTGACTCCAATGTTTTCAAGATTACTTGTGTACAAAATTGGCCAGACTTTGCAGTTTCTTCTTCAATAAATCAGTGGAAGGTGGTGCAGATAATGGTAAAAATGTTCAGTGCCTCCTGTGAGTTGTTGATGCTGCTTGTCTTTTAAGTAAAATTGATAGGGGCTCTTGATTGACCCAGCCATACACAGAGCTGGTGCATACTTGGCTTGAGAAGACTTTGGTCAGTAAATGATGAAATACCGACACAGTGGTCACAACAAAGCTCCTTTCCCTGCATTTTAGTTTCCCTCGGGTATAGAGTGACATGTTATTGGCAGAGGATGTGCAGATAATCACTTTGATCAGGCTGTTCGTTTTTTTAATGCTCTTTTACCAGAATCCATTCATAGTGATTAGTGTGTTCTCTGTTGGAACACGATGAGAACATTGTGTGAAGTGCACAGAAGTAGCTATTTGAGTATGTATGAAAATGTGAGGTAACCACTGTTACTCCTAAATTTCTGTGGAATTAAGTTTTCTGTGTGTGTGTGTGTGTGTTTGAAAATCCCAGAGGTTCAAGTTGGTAGTTTATATGTTGCAAGCGAAAAAAGCTTTTTAGTAAACTGAGGCACTAGCATTAGTTCCCTGTTCACTGTGACAAGGAAGCTAGTATAAAAAGTAGTTTGTGGTTTTGTTTGCAAAGAAGTGCTCATGGGATGAAAGCACTGCTTGAGATTATTCTGAGATGATGGGGGGGATTGCTAAACATCTAGCATTTTAGTAAGGAGCTTGTCGGAGTATTTGTATAGTTGTAAGATTATTTGTTATTTTATGAGAAATTTCTTTATTCATAGCACATGGGCCATCATAGTTGAAGCATAAAGATTGGCATGGTATGCGTAGGTCTGTAAAATGTCCTGACAGTGATGTTCATAGGGACTTGTTGTATACTTTGATTCTTCATCTGTTTAACAGTAGACATAAGAAATGTATTAGTGGAGCAAGTAGCTGTGAAATTAGTAGTGTATGATTGATAGTATGGACGTGGCGCTTGAAGGAAGTGTTTGTTTAGCTGTGGGTGTTTTCATAATTGCCATGTGAGGAGAAGCAATACTCGTGATAGGCGACGAGAGGTACAGAGAGAAACACATTTATTGCGAGTATTGTATATCAGCAGCTCTTGGGCGGGTATCAAGTAAGACGCAAAGTGAAACGAAAGAGGAAGTATGCATGAAAGTGGCCAAATATCGACAAGAGTTCGCACTGTTAGGGTGAGGTGAATAAGCTAGTGCGGTGCGAAAATTTTCGAAGAGAGAGGCGGTTTTAAAGAAAGCACAAGAGTCCTATGAATGCCCTCTTGTGTGTTTCTCTTTCAGTGGCTATTTGGCATGTCTGCTTGCGCCATAGAAAGCTACTGTATGTGCCCCAGGCCCCCATCTAGCGGCCGGAGGTGCAAGCGGTGTTTACATACAGTCTCGCCTGAGGCAATGGTCTCTCATTTCGGAACGCAAGAAGCACTAGTAGCGCACAAAAATAGCCGAGTGAGATCATTGCGGCCAAGTAAGGGTAGAAGTAGGTTCTTTGCAGAATGTCTGAGCTTAAGAAATTCTTCGATAAGTAAATCGCGAAATGTGAAGAATGTGTCGTATTCTCGTAGGGCGTGTTGACGGTCTCGTGGCATAAGTAGCGAGCGGTGATAGCTTGCAAGCAAGATCATACTTCACAGGATCATTTCTGTAGTATGTCTTCAACTCTCTCTAGTTCAACGCTGGAGTAGACGTAACCACGATGATGAGTGGTAGCACTCTCCCTGAGCGTGAGGCTTGCGATCAAGATTCATCGCATCTTGGTTGTAATCGATGATCGTTCACCACATTCTGAGGGATGTGGGAAGGGAATAGCGCTTTCCGAGTGGTGGTTTTATTATATAGATTAGAAGCATAAGTCATACTGTTGGTATCGGGACCCGCGTCGTTGCAGAAATGTCGCTACAGGTTGTGGAAAGACTTCGATTGCGACATGTCATGAAAGCCTCGTGGAAGTTTCTCGAGTGGCACGGGGACGAGCCATTTGATTTGGCCTGCTCCAAGTGCTAGGCTTGGATGACAACGACGTACTTTTGAGTTACAAGAATGAGTGAGCAACACAAGAAGAGTGCAATTGATGACCATAAAAAGCTGACACACAACACAGTCTCGATAATCACCACTAATGCATGATGTACGAAACATTTAGGAGGAGCACGTTTGGCTAGCAAACATGAATTGAGTGATTTGCAAGGCAGTGTTATCTGCAAGAAGGAATGCATGAAATTCGCAAATGAATAAGACTGGTTCAAATACTATCGACAGAAATTTTATTTCTGTTGTCAACTAGTATTAATTAGTTGTGTGGGAGCAGGGGGATATTTCCCTTGCACCATACATCTACATACACGTTGCGTGTGATGTGGCCTAGTTTTGCGTACAAAGAACTATCTAGTTGTCAGTTTTTTGAGTGAACGAGTGTGGTGGGGAGGAGAGAGATTAGTGTTAGATGCAGAGCAGTGCGGGCAGTTGTGTGTCGGACGTTGTATGTCGGACGGTGGGTCGCCGACAGGAATTATGCGTGCTGCCATCTGTCGGCAGGTGAGGTAATGAAGCAGCTTGAATGGTGACAGAAATGATGAAAATAGTTATCTAAAGAGTAATAGCGACGACAGTTGGCAGACACTTATTTCAGCGTTGACAGTTAGTTTGGGGTGTGTGCTTGCATGACACTGGAAGTCTGTTGACGGTAGAGAAGTAGACAAGACGGCAAGAATTTTCGGCGTTCTCGCGGAGAAGTAATAGAGAAGCAGCCATAAGTATTGAAGTGAGGGCGTTGATCGGCACTCCGGTTTCCCTTCAAACCGAATAAATCTTTCGCCTTTTACTAAAGATTTCCGTGGAGGGGAACATTAAATGAGTCTAGAAGGTATTTTTTGTAGTGCTCGGCTATTGCTGAGCCACAATCACAAGTAAAACGTAATGTGAGTAGCAAGAGGTAGATTGTGTTGTGAGAATGAAGGGCGTGGATTAGCGGTTCACGTTTGGCCTGAAATGGCGTGCAGTGTGTTAGACGATTGTGTAGAGAGAGAGTGAGGGGGGTAGAGGGGGACAGAGCTATTTATTGTCCTGCAAACTCTTGGTGAACCCTTTCCGTACCTCAGTTGTAGATGATTTGAGAATGTTTACTTGCACTGCAGTTGCACAACAGCATATAAGCTGATATTTGGAAGTGAATGATGAATGATTGTCTTTGTAATAAATACTGGTATGTGATAAGTAGATTTTGTTTTGAAAGCCAAAATAATTTTTACCGCAGAAGTTTGTGATTTGTAGGTATGATGTGAGTGAGATTTGGGCTGAAGATGGTGGTTAGTTGGGCAGGATGAGTATTTCAATTGTTTTCAATAGAGTGGATATTAGTGGCACTGGCTTGTTGCCATAATGTGGCATTGGTTCTTTGTTCATAACAGTGTACTCAGTTTTGTAGAAGATTTAGGTGAGAAAGAGACAGTTGTTGAATATGACATAGATAGCTAGAAATGAATTGAGTAGCAATTTCCTGCTAGGTGTAGTTTGGGTATGATGTGTCTCAGTGAGAGATAAATCTTGAAATTGAAGGGTTGTTCCTTGCTACAGTCTTGGAAACTATGTATCTGCTGTTGACTCCAATGTTTTCAAGATTACTTGTGTACAAAATTGGCCAGACTTTGCAGTTTCTTCTTCAATAAATCAGTGGAAGGTGGTGCAGATAATGGTAAAAATGTTCAGTGCCTCCTGTGAGTTGTTGATGCTGCTTGTCTTTTAAGTAAAATTGATAGGGGCTCTTGATTGACCCAGCCATACACAGAGCTGGTGCATACTTGGCTTGAGAAGACTTTGGTCAGTAAATGATGAAATACCGACACAGTGGTCACAACAAAGCTCCTTTCCCTGCATTTTAGTTTCCCTCGGGTATAGAGTGACATGTTATTGGCAGAGGATGTGCAGATAATCACTTTGATCAGGCTGTTCGTTTTTTTAATGCTCTTTTACCAGAATCCATTCATAGTGATTAGTGTGTTCTCTGTTGGAACACGATGAGAACATTGTGTGAAGTGCACAGAAGTAGCTATTTGAGTATGTATGAAAATGTGAGGTAACCACTGTTACTCCTAAATTTCTGTGGAATTAAGTTTTCTGTGTGTGTGTGTGTGTGTGTTTGAAAATCCCAGAGGTTCAAGTTGGTAGTTTATATGTTGCAAGCGAAAAAAGCTTTTTAGTAAACTGAGGCACTAGCATTAGTTCCCTGTTCACTGTGACAAGGAAGCTAGTATAAAAAGTAGTTTGTGGTTTTGTTTGCAAAGAAGTGATCATGGGATGAAAGCACTGCTTGAGATTATTCTGAGATGATGGGGGGGATTGCTAAACATCTAGCATTTTAGTAAGGAGCTTGTCGGAGTATTTGTATAGTTGTAAGATTATTTGTTATTTTATGAGAAATTTCTTTATTCATAGCACATGGGCCATCATAGTTGAAGCATAAAGATTGGCATGGTATGCGTAGGTCTGTAAAATGTCCTGACAGTGATGTTCATAGGGACTTGTTGTATACTTTGATTCTTCATCTGTTTAACAGTAGACATAAGAAATGTATTAGTGGAGCAAGTAGCTGTGAAATTAGTAGTGTATGATTGATAGTATGGACGTGGCGCTTGAAGGAAGTGTTTGTTTAGCTGTGGGTGTTTTCATAATTGCCATGTGAGGAGAAGCAATACTCGTGATAGGCGACGAGAGGTACAGAGAGAAACACATTTATTGCGAGTATTGTATATCAGCAGCTCTTGGGCGGGTATCAAGTAAGACGCAAAGTGAAACGAAAGAGGAAGTATGCATGAAAGTGGCCAAATATCGACAAGAGTTCGCACTGTTAGGGTGAGGTGAATAAGCTAGTGCGGTGCGAAAATTTTCGAAGAGAGAGGCGGTTTTAAAGAAAGCACAAGAGTCCTATGAATGCCCTCTTGTGTGTTTCTCTTTCAGTGGCTATTTGGCATGTCTGCTTGCGCCATAGAAAGCTACTGTATGTGCCCCAGGCCCCCATCTAGCGGCCGGAGGTGCAAGCGGTGTTTACATACAGTCTCGCCTGAGGCAATGGTCTCTCATTTCGGAACGCAAGAAGCACTAGTAGCGCACAAAAATAGCCGAGTGAGATCATTGCGGCCAAGTAAGGGTAGAAGTAGGTTCTTTGCAGAATGTCTGAGCTTAAGAAATTCTTCGATAAGTAAATCGCGAAATGTGAAGAATGTGTCGTATTCTCGTAGGGCGTGTTGACGGTCTCGTGGCATAAGTAGCGAGCGGTGATAGCTTGCAAGCAAGATCATACTTCACAGGATCATTTCTGTAGTATGTCTTCAACTCTCTCTAGTTCAACGCTGGAGTAGACGTAACCACGATGATGAGTGGTAGCACTCTCCCTGAGCGTGAGGCTTGCGATCAAGATTCATCGCATCTTGGTTGTAATCGATGATCGTTCACCACATTCTGAGGGATGTGGGAAGGGAATAGCGCTTTCCGAGTGGTGGTTTTATTATATAGATTAGAAGCATAAGTCATACTGTTGGTATCGGGACCCGCGTCGTTGCAGAAATGTCGCTACAGGTTGTGGAAAGACTTCGATTGCGACATGTCATGAAAGCCTCGTGGAAGTTTCTCGAGTGGCACGGGGACGAGCCATTTGATTTGGCCTGCTCCAAGTGCTAGGCTTGGATGACAACGACGCACTTTTGAGTTACAAGAATGAGTGAGCAACACAAGAAGAATGCAATTGATGACCATAAAAAGCTGACACACAACACAGTCTCGATAATCACCACTAATGCATGATGTACGAAACATTTAGGAGGAGCACGTTTGGCTAGCAAACATGAATTGAGTGATTTGCAAGGCAGTGTTATCTGCAAGAAGGAATGCATGAAATTCGCAAATGAATAAGACTGGTTCAAATACTATCGACAGAAATTTTATTTCTGTTGTCAACTAGTATTAATTAGTTGTGTGGGAGCAGGGGGATATTTCCCTTGCACCATACATCTACATACACGTTGCGTGTGATGTGGCCTAGTTTTGCGTACAAAGAACTATCTAGTTGTCAGTTTTTTGAGTGAACGAGTGTGGTGGGGAGGAGAGAGATTAGTGTTAGATGCAGAGCAGTGCGGGCAGTTGTGTGTCGGACGTTGTATGTCGGACGGTGGGTCGCCGACAGGAATTATGCGTGCTGCCATCTGTCGGCAGGTGAGGTAATGAAGCAGCTTGAATGGTGACAGAAATGATGAAAATAGTTATCTAAAGAGTAATAGCGACGACAGTTGGCAGACACTTATTTCAGCTTTGACAGTTAGTTTGGGGTGTGTGCTTGCATGACACTGGAAGTCTGTTGACGGTAGAGAAGTAGACAAGACGGCAAGAATTTTCGGCGTTCTCGCGGAGAAGTAATAGAGAAGCAGCCATAAGTATTGAAGTGAGGGCGTTGATCGGCACTCTGGTTTCCCTTCAAACCGAATAAATCTTTCGCCTTTTACTAAAGATTTCCGTGGAGGGGAACATTAAATGAGTCTAGAAGGTATTTTTTGTAGTGCTCGGCTATTGCTGAGCCACAATCACAAGTAAAACGTAATGTGAGTAGCAAGAGGTAGATTGTGTTGTGAGAATGAAGGGCGTGGATTAGCGGATCACGTTTGACCTGAAATGGCGTGCAGTGTGTTAGACGATTGTGTAGAGAGAGAGAGAGAGAGGGGGGGGGGGGGTAGAGGGGGACAGAGCTATTTATTGTCCTGCAAACTCTTGGTGAACCCTTTCCGTACCTCAGTTGTAGATGATTTGAGAATGTTTACTTGCACTGCAGTTGCACAACAGCATATAAGCTGATATTTGGAAGTGAATGATGAATGATTGTCTTTGTAATAAATACTGGTATGTGATAAGTAGATTTTGTTTTGAAAGCCAAAATAATTTTTACCGCAGAAGTTTGTGATTTGTAGGTATGATGTGAGTGAGATTTGGGCTGAAGATGGTGGTTAGTTGGGCAGGATGAGTATTTCAATTGTTTTCAATAGAGTGGATATTAGTGGCACTGGCTTGTTGCCATAATGTGGCATTGGTTCTTTGTTCATAACAGTGTACTCAGTTTTGTAGAAGATTTAGGTGAGAAAGAGACAGTTGTTGAATATGACATAGATAGCTAGAAATGAATTGAGTAGCAATTTCCTGCTAGGTGTAGTTTGGGTATGATGTGTCTCAGTGAGAGATAAATCTTGAAATTGAAGGGTTGTTCCTTGCTACAGTCTTGGAAACTATGTATCTGTTGTTGACTCCAATGTTTTCAAGATTACTTGTGTACAAAATTGGCCAGACTTTGCAGTTTCTTCTTCAATAAATCAGTGGAAGGTGGTGCAGATAATGGTAAAAATGTTCAGTGCCTCCTGTGAGTTGTTGATGCTGCTTGTCTTTTAAGTAAAATTGAAAGGGGCTCTTGATTGACCCAGCCATACACAGAGCTGGTGCATACTTGGCTTGAGAAGACTTTGGTCAGTAAATGATGAAATACCGACACAGTGGTCACAACAAAGCTCCTTTCCCTGCATTTTAGTTTCCCTCGGGTATAGAGTGACATGTTATTGGCAGAGGATGTGCAGATAATCACTTTGATCAGGCTGTTCGTTTTTTTAATGCTCTTTTACCAGAATCCATTCATAGTGATTAGTGTGTTCTCTGTTGGAACACGATGAGAACATTGTGTGAAGTGCACAGAAGTAGCTATTTGAGTATGTATGAAAATGTGAGGTAACCACTGTTACTCCTAAATTTCTGTGGAATTAAGTTTTCTGTGTGTGTGTGTGTGTGTGTGTGTGTGTTTGAAAATCCCAGCGGTTCAAGTTGGTAGTTTATATGTTGCAAGCGAAAAAAGCTTTTTAGTAAACTGAGGCACTAGCATTAGTTCCCTGTTCACTGTGACAAGGAAGCTAGTATAAAAAGTAGTTTGTGGTTTTGTTTGCAAAGAAGTGATCATGGGATGAAAGCACTGCTTGAGATTATTCTGAGATGATGGGGGGATTGCTAAACATCTAGCATTTTAGTAAGGAGCTTGTCGGAGTATTTGTATAGTTGTAAGATTATTTGTTATTTTATGAGAAATTTCTTTATTCATAGCACATGGGCCATCATAGTTGAAGCATAAAGATTGGCATGGTATGCGTAGGTCTGTAAAATGTCCTGACAGTGATGTTCATAGGGACTTGTTGTATACTTTGATTCTTCATCTGTTTAACAGTAGACATAAGAAATGTATTAGTGGAGCAAGTAGCTGTGAAATTAGTAGTGTATGATTGATAGTATGGACGTGGCGCTTGAAGGAAGTGTTTGTTTAGCTGTGGGTGTTTTCATAATTGCCATGTGAGGAGAAGCAATACTCGTGATAGGCGACGAGAGGTACAGAGAGAAACACATTTATTGCGAGTATTGTATATCAGCAGCTCTTGGGCGGGTATCAAGTAAGACGCAAAGTGAAACGAAAGAGGAAGTATGCATGAAAGTGGCCAAATATCGACAAGAGTTCGCACTGTTAGGGTGAGGTGAATAAGCTAGTGCGGTGCGAAAATTTTCGAAGAGAGAGGCGGTTTTAAAGAAAGCACAAGAGTCCTATGAATGCCCTCTTGTGTGTTTCTCTTTCAGTGGCTATTTGGCATGTCTGCTTGCGCCATAGAAAGCTACTGTATGTGCCCCAGGCCCCCATCTAGCGGCCGGAGGTGCAAGCGGTGTTTACATACAGTCTCGCCTGAGGCAATGGTCTCTCATTTCGGAACGCAAGAAGCACTGGTAGCGCACAAAAATAGCCGAGTGAGATCATTGCGGCCAAGTAAGGGTAGAAGTAGGTTCTTTGCAGAATGTCTGAGCTTAAGAAATTCTTCGATAAGTAAATCGCGAAATGTGAAGAATGTGTCGTATTCTCGTAGGGCGTGTTGACGGTCTCGTGGCATAAGTAGCGAGCGGTGATAGCTTGCAAGCAAGATCATACTTCACAGGATCATTTCTGTAGTATGTCTTCAACTCTCTCTAGTTCAACGCTGGAGTAGACGTAACCACGATGATGAGTGGTAGCACTCTCCCTGAGCGTGAGGCTTGCGATCAAGATTCATCGCATCTTGGTTGTAATCGATGATCGTTCACCACATTCTGAGGGATGTGGGAAGGGAATAGCGCTTTCCGAGTGGTGGTTTTATTATATAGATGTTTTTAATCACGTTCACACTTTTACTTATAAAATACTTTATTAAAATATACATAGGTTCACTTCATAAAAGACACACGAAGATTGACTATTGCGCCCCATCACTCACACATATATACACAAACAGCTGTCACCACAATCGATACTTCTCGAACATACTTTCTCATATCCGATATAAATGTATTACATAATTCCAACACACCTCCTTACATTTATATCGCGATGTTTAACATATTCCTAATTTTAATGAATTTTTCTTTACATAACGACTTTGTGAATATATCTGCAACATTTTCATTTGAATCTACTTTAACAATATCAATGAGTCCCTGTAAATAATACTCATTCACAAAATGGTAATGCACTTCTATGTATTTTGAATTCTTTGTAAAATTACCAAACTTCGCTATATTTAATGCTCCTGAATTGTCTTCATATATGACAATAGGTTTTTCAAATTTAACATTAAAAATGTCTAAAATATCACGTACAAGTTTCACCTCGCTTACAGCTTCAGACAATGCTACATATTCTGCGAAAGTTGAAGCCTTTGTAACACTCGCTTGTTTTCTTGACTTCCAAAATACAACATTACCAAATAACCTAATTACATAACCAGAAGTTGACTTTCTATCCACACTATCACCTGCCCAATCTGAATCCACAAAACAATCTAATATCTCAGCACTTTCATTCCTACAATAGTTTAATTTCAAATCTTTAGTTAAATATAAATATTTCAAAATTCTCAAAGCATATTTAAAATGAGTACTACTGTAACAACTTTGGAATCTGCTCAAGTAATTCACACTATAGCTAATATCTGGTCTAGTACCCGAACTTACGTACAAGAGTGCACCTATCAAGTTTCTATATCTAACATCATTACAATCTTCATACGCTGGTTCCAACTTTAAATTTACTTCCATTGGAGTTTTGTACAAGATCGAATCTTCAATTTTATATTTCGCAGCTAACGAATCAATATATTTTTCTTGACTCAAACTCATAACTCTTGTTTCACAATCATAATTAATATCGATGCCAAGATATCTTTTTACCTCACCTAAATCTTTCATATTAAATCGTTTTGACAATAAGTTCTTAATCTTAACAATTTTTTCTTTTCTCACACAGCAAATGAGCAAATCGTCGACAAAAATAATCAAATAAATCAAGACATCTCCATCTCGCAATACATAAAGACAATAATCATATTTACTCCTTTTAAAACCTAAACTTCTTAAAAACTCATCAAGACAATTGTACCAAGCTCGTGAGCTTTCTCGCAAACCATACAATGCTTTATACAATTTACAGACTCTATCCGTACCATCATCATATCCTCTTGGCTGCTTTACATAAACTTCAGATAAAACTTTACAATTTAGAAACGCAGTCTCTACGTCCATTTGTTCTATAACCAAACCTTCTTGACAACAGTATGACAACAAAATCTTTAATGTTTGCATATTGGTTACTGGAGAATAAATATCCTCGACGACTTCTTTTTGTTGAAACCCCCTGACAACTAATCTTGCTTTGTAAACACTTTCTGATTTCTTTGTGAAAACCCACTTTACATCAATGGCTTCTTTATCAACTGGTTTATCTACTAATTCCCATGTTTTGTTTTTGTTCAAACAATCAATTTCCTTATTCATCGCTTTTTCCCAATAATTTGATTCGGCGCTGTTAATCGCCTCCTCAAAGCTTTCCGGACTATTTGCACTGCAAAAGTTTACATAAATAAAGTTGCTGTAAACATAATCATTTAATATTTTTGGTTTTCTTTCTCTAGATGATCTCCTCAACCCAAGTACTTTCTCTGGTTCATGATTATCAGAAAGCTTTTCATTTTTCTCAATTTCCTTCTGTTTTTCTATTAGTTCAGTTTCATTTTCTATACTTTTGTGTTCAGAATCACTAGAATATTCACTTACTGAATCATAATCTTTAAACCCAATACATTTAACACCACTTTCAACAATGTCCACATGTCGAGCAACAACTATCTTATTATTTATTAGCACTCTGTAGCCTACTTCACAATAACCCATTAAAACCCCCAAATCGGCTTTCCTATCCCATTTTGACTTCCTCAGTTGCTCAGGTACTCTTACAAAAACTCTACTCCCATACAATTTCAAATGATTAACATTAGGTCTTTTCCCCAGTAATATCTCATAAGGAGTTTTCTTTTCAATGGTGTTAGCTAAAGTTCTGTTTTTGAGGTACGCTGCTGCACAAACCACTTCAGGCCAAAATCTCTTGTCTACTCGCGCTTCGGCTAGCAGACACCGAGACATGTCCATGATGGATCTGTTATACCTTTCAGCAGTACCATTAAGCTCATGCACATAAGGTGGACAAGCATTCAATACAATTCCTTTTTGTCTCACAAATTCATAGACATTTTCATTTAAATATTCCTTCCCATTGTCACATCTTATCTTTTTAACAGTTTTCCCAGTGAGATTCTCAACTTCATTAATATACTCTACAAAACAATTGTATACTTGATCTTTAGATTTTATGGTGTAAACACGAGCTGCCTTACTGTAATCATCAATGAAAGAAAGAAAATATCTTTCCCCATGCATTCCAGTAGTTGAGTGAGGCCCATTTAGATCTGTGTGAACAATTTCTAAAATTTCTTTTGCTTTGGTTCTATTATTTTTAAAAAGAACATTATGCATTTTGTTTTCGATACAGATTTTACATTTCATAAATTCTGATTCTAGTTCTGAAGGAACCCCATCTAACAATTGATGTTTACATAAAGTATTTAAATGATTGAAATTAACATGTCCCAAAATGCGATGCCATTTTTCCTTTGTTGTCATATTATTGTCTTTACTCATAACATTAACATTAACTTCTCCTTTATTAATAGTACTACTCATTTTATACAACCCACTCTCTTTCCATGCAATCGCAATCAATCCATTAGCTTTATCAAAAATTTTAGCATTATTCCTTACCGATACAATTTTGTGATTACCTGTAATTTTGGCATAACTGATCAAGTTTTTGTCTATGTCTTTTACAAAGAAAACATCTCGCATATTAATTGGAACCATTTGATCATAGACAGGAAAATTACTAATTACATTACCAACTTTAGTAGCTTGCAAAATTTTTCCATCAGCAATTTTTACATTTATAGGTTGTTTTAAAGTTATACTCTTAGAAAAATATTCCTCATTATTAATAACATGATCAGTACAGCCACTGTCTAATAACCAATTGATTTGAATTTGATTGTTGTTACTTGACTCTACTGTTCTATTTTGACCTATCATGGAATTAACCTCTGTTATAAAACTACTCATACCATGATCACTCTGATGGTAACCTTGCTTGCTGTGATGCCGACCGCTGCTAAAACCATGCTGCTCTCCTCGACCACGTTGCCTGCTGCCATAACCTCCACGCTGCATGTTGCCGTAATTTCCACGCTGTACATTGCTATAGCCTCCACGCTGCATATTTCCATTACCTCTGTCGCTACTTTGAAAATGTACTCCACGATGCCATGTGCCTCTGTTACTTGTTCTTCCCTGGTTACAATCACGTTTGAAGTGACCTGCTTTGCCGCATCGATAACATACTTGCTCCTGATTTCTTGAATTTAATTTTCTTTCTGTGTGAAATGCATTTGATTTTACCTCTTCATTTCCAGTTTTTGCATTCAATAATTGAATCTTACTTTTAACATATTCAACTGTCTGGTCCTCTTCCTTCAAGACGTCCACTAAGTCCCCAATATAGCTCATTGACTCTGGTAACGTTCGCAGCATATAATTTAACTTCTCCTTTTCCGTTACTTTAGCGCCTGCAGATTTCAGCTCATTTACAGTTTTTTCAAATGCACTGAAAAATGTCCCCGTATCACTGTAATCACTTAACCTCAATTTGTCCAACTTGTTTCTGCATAATATTTGAAGGGCTGTAGACTCTTTCGAATATAATTCATCAAATTTCTTCATGATCTCGAAAGCACTTTCTCTGTCACTCACGAATTCTAGTTGCTTATGAAGAGGAGAAGCATAAGTCATACTGTTGGTATCGGGACCCGCGTCGTTGCAGAAATGTCGCTACAGGTTGTGGAAAGACTTCGATTGCGACATGTCATGAAAGCCTCGTGGAAGTTTCTCGAGTGGCACGGGGACGAGCCATTTGATTTGGCCTGCTCCAAGTGCTAGGCTTGGATGACAACGACGTACTTTTGAGTTACAAGAATGAGTGAGCAACACAAGAAGAGTGCAATTGATGACCATAAAAAGCTGACACACAACACAGTTTGATTTGGCCTGCTCCAAGTGCTAGGCTTGGATGACAACGACGTACTTTTGAGTTACAAGAATGAGTGAGCAACACAAGAAGAGTGCAATTGATGACCATAAAAAGCTGACACACAACACAGTCTCGATAATCACCACTAATGCATGATGTACGAAACATTTAGGAGGAGCACGTTTGGCTAGCAAACATGAATTGAGTGATTTGCAAGGCAGTGTTATCTGCAAGAAGGAATGCATGAAATTCGCAAATGAATAAGACTGGTTCAAATACTACCGACAGAAATTTTATTTCTGTTGTCAACTAGTATTAATTAGTTGTGTGGGAGCAGGGGGATATTTCCCTTGCACCATACATCTACATACACGTTGCGTGTGATGTGGCCTAGTTTTGCGTACAAAGAACTATCTAGTTGTCAGTTTTTTGAGTGAACGAGTATGGTGGGGAGGAGAGAGATTAGTGTTAGATGCAGAGCAGTGCGGGCAGTTGTGTGTCGGACGTTGTATGTCGGACGGTGGGTCGCCGACAGGAATTATGCGTGCTGCCATCTGTCGGCAGGTGAGGTAATGAAGCAGCTTGAATGGTGACAGAAATGATGAAAATAGTTATCTAAAGAGTAATAGCGACGACAGTTGGCAGACACTTATTTCAGCGTTGACAGTTAGTTTGGGGTGTGTGCTTGCATGACACTGGAAGTCTGTTGACGGTAGAGAAGTAGACAAGACGGGAAGAATTTTCGGCGTTCTCGCGGAGAAGTAATAGAGAAGCAGCCATAAGTATTGAAGTGAGGGCGTTGATCGGCACTCTGGTTTCCCTTCAAACCGAATAAATCTTTCGCCTTTTACTAAAGATTTCCGTGGAGGGGAACATTAAATGAGTCTAGAAGGTATTTTTTGTAGTGCTCGGCTATTGCTGAGCCACAATCACAAGTAAAACGTAATGTGAGTAGCAAGAGGTAGATTGTGTTGTGAGAATGAAGGGCGTGGATTAGCGGATCACGTTTGACCTGAAATGGCGTGCAGTGTGTTAGACGATTGTGTAGAGAGAGAGAGAGAGAGGGGGGGGGGTAGAGGGGGGCAGAGCTATTTATTGTCCTGCAAACTCTTGGTGAACCCTTTCCGTACCTCAGTTGTAGATGATTTGAGAATGTTTACTTGCACTGCAGTTGCACAACAGCATATAAGCTGATATTTGGAAGTGAATGATGAATGATTGTCTTTGTAATAAATACTGGTATGTGATAAGTAGATTTTGTTTTGAAAGCCAAAATAATTTTTACCGCAGAAGTTTGTGATTTGTAGGTATGATGTGAGTGAGATTTGGGCTGAAGATGGTGGTTAGTTGGGCAGGATGAGTATTTCAATTGTTTTCAATAGAGTGGATATTAGTGGCACTGGCTTGTTGCCATAATGTGGCATTGGTTCTTTGTTCATAACAGTGTACTCAGTTTTGTAGAAGATTTAGGTGAGAAAGAGACAGTTGTTGAATATGACATAGATAGCTAGAAATGAATTGAGTAGCAATTTCCTGCTAGGTGTAGTTTGGGTATGATGTGTCTCAGTGAGAGATAAATCTTGAAATTGAAGGGTTGTTCCTTGCTACAGTCTTGGAAACTATGTATCTGCTGTTGACTCCAATGTTTTCAAGATTACTTGTGTACAAAATTGGCCAGACTTTGCAGTTTCTTCTTCAATAAATCAGTGGAAGGTGGTGCAGATAATGGTAAAAATGTTCAGTGCCTCCTGTGAGTTGTTGATGCTGCTTGTCTTTTAAGTAAAATTGATAGGGGCTCTTGATTGACCCAGCCATACACAGAGCTGGTGCATACTTGGCTTGAGAAGACTTTGGTCAGTAAATGATGAAATACCGACACAGTGGTCACAACAAAGCTCCTTTCCCTGCATTTTAGTTTCCCTCGGGTATAGAGTGACATGTTATTGGCAGAGGATGTGCAGATAATCACTTTGATCAGGCTGTTCGTTTTTTTAATGCTCTTTTACCAGAATCCATTCATAGTGATTAGTGTGTTCTCTGTTGGAACACGATGAGAACATTGTGTGAAGTGCACAGAAGTAGCTATTTGAGTATGTATGAAAATGTGAGGTAACCACTGTTACTCCTAAATTTCTGTGGAATTAAGTTTTCTGTGTGTGTGTGTGTGTGTTTGAAAATCCCAGAGGTTCAAGTTGGTAGTTTATATGTTGCAAGCGAAAAAAGCTTTTTAGTAAACTGAGGCACTAGCATTAGTTCCCTGTTCACTGTGACAAGGAAGCTAGTATAAAAAGTAGTTTGTGGTTTTGTTTGCAAAGAAGTGCTCATGGGATGAAAGCACTGCTTGAGATTATTCTGAGATGATGGGGGGGATTGCTAAACATCTAGCATTTTAGTAAGGAGCTTGTCGGAGTATTTGTATAGTTGTAAGATTATTTGTTATTTTATGAGAAATTTCTTTATTCATAGCACATGGGCCATCATAGTTGAAGCATAAAGATTGGCATGGTATGCGTAGGTCTGTAAAATGTCCTGACAGTGATGTTCATAGGGACTTGTTGTATACTTTGATTCTTCATCTGTTTAACAGTAGACATAAGAAATGTATTAGTGGAGCAAGTAGCTGTGAAATTAGTAGTGTATGATTGATAGTATGGACGTGGCGCTTGAAGGAAGTGTTTGTTTAGCTGTGGGTGTTTTCATAATTGCCATGTGAGGAGAAGCAATACTCGTGATAGGCGACGAGAGGTACAGAGAGAAACACATTTATTGCGAGTATTGTATATCAGCAGCTCTTGGGCGGGTATCAAGTAAGACGCAAAGTGAAACGAAAGAGGAAGTATGCATGAAAGTGGCCAAATATCGACAAGAGTTCGCACTGTTAGGGTGAGGTGAATAAGCTAGTGCGGTGCGAAAATTTTCGAAGAGAGAGGCGGTTTTAAAGAAAGCACAAGAGTCCTATGAATGCCCTCTTGTGTGTTTCTCTTTCAGTGGCTATTTGGCATGTCTGCTTGCGCCATAGAAAGCTACTGTATGTGCCCCAGGCCCCCATCTAGCGGCCGGAGGTGCAAGCGGTGTTTACATACAGTCTCGCCTGAGGCAATGGTCTCTCATTTCGGAACGCAAGAAGCACTGGTAGCGCACAAAAATAGCCGAGTGAGATCATTGCGGCCAAGTAAGGGTAGAAGTAGGTTCTTTGCAGAATGTCTGAGCTTAAGAAATTCTTCGATAAGTAAATCGCGAAATGTGAAGAATGTGTCGTATTCTCGTAGGGCGTGTTGACGGTCTCGTGGCATAAGTAGCGAGCGGTGATAGCTTGCAAGCAAGATCATACTTCACAGGATCATTTCTGTAGTATGTCTTCAACTCTCTCTAGTTCAACGCTGGAGTAGACGTAACCACGATGATGAGTGGTAGCACTCTCCCTGAGCGTGAGGCTTGCGATCAAGATTCATCGCATCTTGGTTGTAATCGATGATCGTTCACCACATTCTGAGGGATGTGGGAAGGGAATAGCGCTTTCCGAGTGGTGGTTTTATTATATAGATTAGAAGCATAAGTCATACTGTTGGTATCGGGACCCGCGTCGTTGCAGAAATGTCGCTACAGGTTGTGGAAAGACTTCGATTGCGACATGTCATGAAAGCCTCGTGGAAGTTTCTCGAGTGGCACGGGGACGAGCCATTTGATTTGGCCTGCTCCAAGTGCTAGGCTTGGATGACAACGACGCACTTTTGAGTTACAAGAATGAGTGAGCAACACAAGAAGAATGCAATTGATGACCATAAAAAGCTGACACACAACACAGTCTCGATAATCACCACTAATGCATGATGTACGAAACATTTAGGAGGAGCACGTTTGGCTAGCAAACATGAATTGAGTGATTTGCAAGGCAGTGTTATCTGCAAGAAGGAATGCATGAAATTCGCAAATGAATAAGACTGGTTCAAATACTATCGACAGAAATTTTATTTCTGTTGTCAACTAGTATTAATTAGTTGTGTGGGAGCAGGGGGATATTTCCCTTGCACCATACATCTACATACACGTTGCGTGTGATGTGGCCTAGTTTTGCGTACAAAGAACTATCTAGTTGTCAGTTTTTTGAGTGAACGAGTGTGGTGGGGAGGAGAGAGATTAGTGTTAGATGCAGAGCAGTGCGGGCAGTTGTGTGTCGGACGTTGTATGTCGGACGGTGGGTCGCCGACAGGAATTATGCGTGCTGCCATCTGTCGGCAGGTGAGGTAATGAAGCAGCTTGAATGGTGACAGAAATGATGAAAATAGTTATCTAAAGAGTAATAGCGACGACAGTTGGCAGACACTTATTTCAGCGTTGACAGTTAGTTTGGGGTGTGTGCTTGCATGACACTGGAAGTCTGTTGACGGTAGAGAAGTAGACAAGACGGCAAGAATTTTCGGCGTTCTCGCGGAGAAGTAATAGAGAAGCAGCCATAAGTATTGAAGTGAGGGCGTTGATCGGCACTCTGGTTTCCCTTCAAACCGAATAAATCTTTCGCCTTTTACTAAAGATTTCCGTGGAGGGGAACATTAAATGAGTCTAGAAGGTATTTTTTGTAGTGCTCGGCTATTGCTGAGCCACAATCACAAGTAAAACGTAATGTGAGTAGCAAGAGGTAGATTGTGTTGTGAGAATGAAGGGCGTGGATTAGCGGATCACGTTTGACCTGAAATGGCGTGCAGTGTGTTAGACGATTGTGTAGAGAGAGAGAGAGAGAGGGGGGGGGGGGTAGAGGGGGACAGAGCTATTTATTGTCCTGCAAACTCTTGGTGAACCCTTTCCGTACCTCAGTTGTAGATGATTTGAGAATGTTTACTTGCACTGCAGTTGCACAACAGCATATAAGCTGATATTTGGAAGTGAATGATGAATGATTGTCTTTGTAATAAATACTGGTATGTGATAAGTAGATTTTGTTTTGAAAGCCAAAATAATTTTTACCGCAGAAGTTTGTGATTTGTAGGTATGATGTGAGTGAGATTTGGGCTGAAGATGGTGGTTAGTTGGGCAGGATGAGTATTTCAATTGTTTTCAATAGAGTGGATATTAGTGGCACTGGCTTGTTGCCATAATGTGGCATTGGTTCTTTGTTCATAACAGTGTACTCAGTTTTGTAGAAGATTTAGGTGAGAAAGAGACAGTTGTTGAATATGACATAGATAGCTAGAAATGAATTGAGTAGCAATTTCCTGCTAGGTGTAGTTTGGGTATGATGTGTCTCAGTGAGAGATAAATCTTGAAATTGAAGGGTTGTTCCTTGCTACAGTCTTGGAAACTATGTATCTGTTGTTGACTCCAATGTTTTCAAGATTACTTGTGTACAAAATTGGCCAGACTTTGCAGTTTCTTCTTCAATAAATCAGTGGAAGGTGGTGCAGATAATGGTAAAAATGTTCAGTGCCTCCTGTGAGTTGTTGATGCTGCTTGTCTTTTAAGTAAAATTGAAAGGGGCTCTTGATTGACCCAGCCATACACAGAGCTGGTGCATACTTGGCTTGAGAAGACTTTGGTCAGTAAATGATGAAATACCGACACAGTGGTCACAACAAAGCTCCTTTCCCTGCATTTTAGTTTCCCTCGGGTATAGAGTGACATGTTATTGGCAGAGGATGTGCAGATAATCACTTTGATCAGGCTGTTCGTTTTTTTAATGCTCTTTTACCAGAATCCATTCATAGTGATTAGTGTGTTCTCTGTTGGAACACGATGAGAACATTGTGTGAAGTGCACAGAAGTAGCTATTTGAGTATGTATGAAAATGTGAGGTAACCACTGTTACTCCTAAATTTCTGTGGAATTAAGTTTTCTGTGTGTGTGTGTGTGTGTGTGTGTGTGTGTGTTTGAAAATCCCAGCGGTTCAAGTTGGTAGTTTATATGTTGCAAGCGAAAAAAGCTTTTTAGTAAACTGAGGCACTAGCATTAGTTCCCTGTTCACTGTGACAAGGAAGCTAGTATAAAAAGTAGTTTGTGGTTTTGTTTGCAAAGAAGTGATCATGGGATGAAAGCACTGCTTGAGATTATTCTGAGATGATGGGGGGATTGCTAAACATCTAGCATTTTAGTAAGGAGCTTGTCGGAGTATTTGTATAGTTGTAAGATTATTTGTTATTTTATGAGAAATTTCTTTATTCATAGCACATGGGCCATCATAGTTGAAGCATAAAGATTGGCATGGTATGCGTAGGTCTGTAAAATGTCCTGACAGTGATGTTCATAGGGACTTGTTGTATACTTTGATTCTTCATCTGTTTAACAGTAGACATAAGAAATGTATTAGTGGAGCAAGTAGCTGTGAAATTAGTAGTGTATGATTGATAGTATGGACGTGGCGCTTGAAGGAAGTGTTTGTTTAGCTGTGGGTGTTTTCATAATTGCCATATGAGGAGAAGCAATACTCGTGATAGGCGACGAGAGGTACAGAGAGAAACACATTTATTGCGAGTATTGTATATCAGCAGCTCTTGGGCGGGTATCAAGTAAGACGCAAAGTGAAACGAAAGAGGAAGTATGCATGAAAGTGGCCAAATATCGACAAGAGTTCGCACTGTTAGGGTGAGGTGAATAAGCTAGTGCGGTGCGAAAATTTTCGAAGAGAGAGGCGGTTTTAAAGAAAGCACAAGAGTCCTATGAATGCCCTCTTGTGTGTTTCTCTTTCAGTGGCTATTTGGCATGTCTGCTTGCGCCATAGAAAGCTACTGTATGTGCCCCAGGCCCCCATCTAGCGGCCGGAGGTGCAAGCGGTGTTTACATACAGTCTCGCCTGAGGCAATGGTCTCTCATTTCGGAACGCAAGAAGCACTGGTAGCGCACAAAAATAGCCGAGTGAGATCATTGCGGCCAAGTAAGGGTAGAAGTAGGTTCTTTGCAGAATGTCTGAGCTTAAGAAATTCTTCGATAAGTAAATCGCGAAATGTGAAGAATGTGTCGTATTCTCGTAGGGCGTGTTGACGGTCTCGTGGCATAAGTAGCGAGCGGTGATAGCTTGCAAGCAAGATCATACTTCACAGGATCATTTCTGTAGTATGTCTTCAACTCTCTCTAGTTCAACGCTGGAGTAGACGTAACCACGATGATGAGTGGTAGCACTCTCCCTGAGCGTGAGGCTTGCGATCAAGATTCATCGCATCTTGGTTGTAATCGATGATCGTTCACCACATTCTGAGGGATGTGGGAAGGGAATAGCGCTTTCCGAGTGGTGGTTTTATTATATAGATGTTTTTAATCACGTTCACACTTTTACTTATAAAATACTTTATTAAAATATACATAGGTTCACTTCATAAAAGACACACGAAGATTGACTATTGCGCCCCATCACTCACACATATATACACAAACAGCTGTCACCACAATCGATACTTCTCGAACATACTTTCTCATATCCGATATAAATGTATTACATAATTCCAACACACCTCCTTACATTTATATCGCGATGTTTAACATATTCCTAATTTTAATGAATTTTTCTTTACATAACGACTTTGTGAATATATCTGCAACATTTTCATTTGAATCTACTTTAACAATATCAATGAGTCCCTGTAAATAATACTCATTCACAAAATGGTAATGCACTTCTATGTATTTTGAATTCTTTGTAAAATTACCAAACTTCGCTATATTTAATGCTCCTGAATTGTCTTCATATATGACAATAGGTTTTTCAAATTTAACATTAAAAATGTCTAAAATATCACGTACAAGTTTCACCTCGCTTACAGCTTCAGACAATGCTACATATTCTGCGAAAGTTGAAGCCTTTGTAACACTCGCTTGTTTTCTTGACTTCCAAAATACAACATTACCAAATAACCTAATTACATAACCAGAAGTTGACTTTCTATCCACACTATCACCTGCCCAATCTGAATCCACAAAACAATCTAATATCTCAGCACTTTCATTCCTACAATAGTTTAATTTCAAATCTTTAGTTAAATATAAATATTTCAAAATTCTCAAAGCATATTTAAAATGAGTACTACTGTAACAACTTTGGAATCTGCTCAAGTAATTCACACTATAGCTAATATCTGGTCTAGTACCCGAACTTACGTACAAGAGTGCACCTATCAAGTTTCTATATCTAACATCATTACAATCTTCATACGCTGGTTCCAACTTTAAATTTACTTCCATTGGAGTTTTGTACAAGATCGAATCTTCAATTTTATATTTCGCAGCTAACGAATCAATATATTTTTCTTGACTCAAACTCATAACTCTTGTTTCACAATCATAATTAATATCGATGCCAAGATATCTTTTTACCTCACCTAAATCTTTCATATTAAATCGTTTTGACAATAAGTTCTTAATCTTAACAATTTTTTCTTTTCTCACACAGCAAATGAGCAAATCGTCGACAAAAATAATCAAATAAATCAAGACATCTCCATCTCGCAATACATAAAGACAATAATCATATTTACTCCTTTTAAAACCTAAACTTCTTAAAAACTCATCAAGACAATTGTACCAAGCTCGTGAGCTTTCTCGCAAACCATACAATGCTTTATACAATTTACAGACTCTATCCGTACCATCATCATATCCTCTTGGCTGCTTTACATAAACTTCAGATAAAACTTTACAATTTAGAAACGCAGTCTCTACGTCCATTTGTTCTATAACCAAACCTTCTTGACAACAGTATGACAACAAAATCTTTAATGTTTGCATATTGGTTACTGGAGAATAAATATCCTCGACGACTTCTTTTTGTTGAAACCCCCTGACAACTAATCTTGCTTTGTAAACACTTTCTGATTTCTTTGTGAAAACCCACTTTACATCAATGGCTTCTTTATCAACTGGTTTATCTACTAATTCCCATGTTTTGTTTTTGTTCAAACAATCAATTTCCTTATTCATCGCTTTTTCCCAATAATTTGATTCGGCGCTGTTAATCGCCTCCTCAAAGCTTTCCGGACTATTTGCACTGCAAAAGTTTACATAAATAAAGTTGCTGTAAACATAATCGTTTAATATTTTTGGTTTTCTTTCTCTAGATGATCTCCTCAACCCAAGTACTTTCTCTGGTTCATGATTATCAGAAAGCTTTTCATTTTTCTCAATTTCCTTCTGTTTTTCTATTAGTTCAGTTTCATTTTCTATACTTTTGTGTTCAGAATCACTAGAATATTCACTTACTGAATCATAATCTTTAAACCCAATACATTTAACACCACTTTCAACAATGTCCACATGTCGAGCAACAACTATCTTATTATTTATTAGCACTCTGTAGCCTACTTCACAATAACCCATTAAAACCCCCAAATCGGCTTTCCTATCCCATTTTGACTTCCTCAGTTGCTCAGGTACTCTTACAAAAACTCTACTCCCATACAATTTCAAATGATTAACATTAGGTCTTTTCCCCAGTAATATCTCATAAGGAGTTTTCTTTTCAATGGTGTTAGCTAAAGTTCTGTTTTTGAGGTACGCTGCTGCACAAACCACTTCAGGCCAAAATCTCTTGTCTACTCGCGCTTCGGCTAGCAGACACCGAGACATGTCCATGATGGATCTGTTATACCTTTCAGCAGTACCATTAAGCTCATGCACATAAGGTGGACAAGCATTCAATACAATTCCTTTTTGTCTCACAAATTCATAGACATTTTCATTTAAATATTCCTTCCCATTGTCACATCTTATCTTTTTAACAGTTTTCCCAGTGAGATTCTCAACTTCATTAATATACTCTACAAAACAATTGTATACTTGATCTTTAGATTTTATGGTGTAAACACGAGCTGCCTTACTGTAATCATCAATGAAAGAAAGAAAATATCTTTCCCCATGCATTCCAGTAGTTGAGTGAGGCCCATTTAGATCTGTGTGAACAATTTCTAAAATTTCTTTTGCTTTGGTTCTATTATTTTTAAAAAGAACATTATGCATTTTGTTTTCGATACAGATTTTACATTTCATAAATTCTGATTCTAGTTCTGAAGGAACCCCATCTAACAATTGATGTTTACATAAAGTATTTAAATGATTGAAATTAACATGTCCCAAAATGCGATGCCATTTTTCCTTTGTTGTCATATTATTGTCTTTACTCATAACATTAACATTAACTTCTCCTTTATTAATAGTACTACTCATTTTATACAACCCACTCTCTTTCCATGCAATCGCAATCAATCCATTAGCTTTATCAAAAATTTTAGCATTATTCCTTACCGATACAATTTTGTGATTACCTGTAATTTTGGCATAACTGATCAAGTTTTTGTCTATGTCTTTTACAAAGAAAACATCTCGCATATTAATTGGAACCATTTGATCATAGACAGGAAAATTACTAATTACATTACCAACTTTAGTAGCTTGCAAAATTTTTCCATCAGCAATTTTTACATTTATAGGTTGTTTTAAAGTTATACTCTTAGAAAAATATTCCTCATTATTAATAACATGATCAGTACAGCCACTGTCTAATAACCAATTGATTTGAATTTGATTGTTGTTACTTGACTCTACTGTTCTATTTTGACCTATCATGGAATTAACCTCTGTTATAAAACTACTCATACCATGATCACTCTGATGGTAACCTTGCTTGCTGTGATGCCGACCGCTGCTAAAACCATGCTGCTCTCCTCGACCACGTTGCCTGCTGCCATAACCTCCACGCTGCATGTTGCCGTAATTTCCACGCTGTACATTGCTATAGCCTCCACGCTGCATATTTCCATTACCTCTGTCGCTACTTTGAAAATGTACTCCACGATGCCATGTGCCTCTGTTACTTGTTCTTCCCTGGTTACAATCACGTTTGAAGTGACCTGCTTTGCCGCATCGATAACATACTTGCTCCTGATTTCTTGAATTTAATTTTCTTTCTGTGTGAAATGCATTTGATTTTACCTCTTCATTTCCAGTTTTTGCATTCAATAATTGAATCTTACTTTTAACATATTCAACTGTCTGGTCCTCTTCCTTCAAGACGTCCACTAAGTCCCCAATATAGCTCATTGACTCTGGTAACGTTCGCAGCATATAATTTAACTTCTCCTTTTCCGTTACTTTAGCGCCTGCAGATTTCAGCTCATTTACAGTTTTTTCAAATGCACTGAAAAATGTCCCCGTATCACTGTAATCACTTAACCTCAATTTGTCCAACTTGTTTCTGCATAATATTTGAAGGGCTGTAGACTCTTTCGAATATAATTCATCAAATTTCTTCATGATCTCGAAAGCACTTTCTCTGTCACTCACGAATTCTAGTTGCTTATGAAGAGGAGAAGCATAAGTCATACTGTTGGTATCGGGACCCGCGTCGTTGCAGAAATGTCGCTACAGGTTGTGGAAAGACTTCGATTGCGACATGTCATGAAAGCCTCGTGGAAGTTTCTCGAGTGGCACGGGGACGAGCCATTTGATTTGGCCTGCTCCAAGTGCTAGGCTTGGATGACAACGACGTACTTTTGAGTTACAAGAATGAGTGAGCAACACAAGAAGAGTGCAATTGATGACCATAAAAAGCTGACACACAACACAGTTTGATTTGGCCTGCTCCAAGTGCTAGGCTTGGATGACAACGACGTACTTTTGAGTTACAAGAATGAGTGAGCAACACAAGAAGAGTGCAATTGATGACCATAAAAAGCTGACACACAACACAGTCTCGATAATCACCACTAATGCATGATGTACGAAACATTTAGGAGGAGCACGTTTGGCTAGCAAACATGAATTGAGTGATTTGCAAGGCAGTGTTATCTGCAAGAAGGAATGCATGAAATTCGCAAATGAATAAGACTGGTTCAAATACTACCGACAGAAATTTTATTTCTGTTGTCAACTAGTATTAATTAGTTGTGTGGGAGCAGGGGGATATTTCCCTTGCACCATACATCTACATACACGTTGCGTGTGATGTGGCCTAGTTTTGCGTACAAAGAACTATCTAGTTGTCAGTTTTTTGAGTGAACGAGTGTGGTGGGGAGGAGAGAGATTAGTGTTAGATGCAGAGCAGTGCGGGCAGTTGTGTGTCGGACGTTGTATGTCGGACGGTGGGTCGCCGACAGGAATTATGCGTGCTGCCATCTGTCGGCAGGTGAGGTAATGAAGCAGCTTGAATGGTGACAGAAATGATGAAAATAGTTATCTAAAGAGTAATAGCGACGACAGTTGGCAGACACTTATTTCAGCGTTGACAGTTAGTTTGGGGTGTGTGCTTGCATGACACTGGAAGTCTGTTGACGGTAGAGAAGTAGACAAGACGGGAAGAATTTTCGGCGTTCTCGCGGAGAAGTAATAGAGAAGCAGCCATAAGTATTGAAGTGAGGGCGTTGATCGGCACTCTGGTTTCCCTTCAAACCGAATAAATCTTTCGCCTTTTACTAAAGATTTCCGTGGAGGGGAACATTAAATGAGTCTAGAAGGTATTTTTTGTAGTGCTCGGCTATTGCTGAGCCACAATCACAAGTAAAACGTAATGTGAGTAGCAAGAGGTAGATTGTGTTGTGAGAATGAAGGGCGTGGATTAGCGGATCACGTTTGACCTGAAATGGCGTGCAGTGTGTTAGACGATTGTGTAGAGAGAGAGAGAGGGGGACAGAGCTATTTATTGTCCTGCAAACTCTTGGTGAACCCTTTCCGTACCTCAGTTGTAGATGATTTGAGAATGTTTACTTGCACTGCAGTTGCACAACAGCATATAAGCTGATATTTGGAAGCGAATGATGAATGATTGTCTTTGTAATAAATACTGGTATGTGATAAGTAGATTTTGTTTTGAAAGCCAAAATAATTTTTACCGCAGAAGTTTGTGATTTGTAGGTATGATGTGAGTGAGATTTGGGCTGAAGATGGTGGTTAGTTGGGCAGGATGAGTATTTCAATTGTTTTCAATAGAGTGGATATTAGTGGCACTGGCTTGTTGCCATAATGTGGCATTGGTTCTTTGTTCATAACAGTGTACTCAGTTTTGTAGAAGATTTAGGTGAGAAAGAGACAGTTGTTGAATATGACATAGATAGCTAGAAATGAATTGAGTAGCAATTTCCTGCTAGGTGTAGTTTGGGTATGATGTGTCTCAGTGAGAGATAAATCTTGAAATTGAAGGGTTGTTCCTTGCTACAGTCTTGGAAACTATGTATCTGCTGTTGACTCCAATGTTTTCAAGATTACTTGTGTACAAAATTGGCCAGACTTTGCAGTTTCTTCTTCAATAAATCAGTGGAAGGTGGTGCAGATAATGGTAAAAATGTTCAGTGCCTCCTGTGAGTTGTTGATGCTGCTTGTCTTTTAAGTAAAATTGATAGGGGCTCTTGATTGACCCAGCCATACACAGAGCTGGTGCATACTTGGCTTGAGAAGACTTTGGTCAGTAAATGATGAAATACCGACACAGTGGTCACAACAAAGCTCCTTTCCCTGCATTTTAGTTTCCCTCGGGTATAGAGTGACATGTTATTGGCAGAGGATGTGCAGATAATCACTTTGATCAGGCTGTTCGTTTTTTTAATGCTCTTTTACCAGAATCCATTCATAGTGATTAGTGTGTTCTCTGTTGGAACACGATGAGAACATTGTGTGAAGTGCACAGAAGTAGCTATTTGAGTATGTATGAAAATGTGAGGTAACCACTGTTACTCCTAAATTTCTGTGGAATTAAGTTTTCTGTGTGTGTGTGTGTGTGTTTGAAAATCCCAGAGGTTCAAGTTGGTAGTTTATATGTTGCAAGCGAAAAAAGCTTTTTAGTAAACTGAGGCACTAGCATTAGTTCCCTGTTCACTGTGACAAGGAAGCTAGTATAAAAAGTAGTTTGTGGTTTTGTTTGCAAAGAAGTGATCATGGGATGAAAGCACTGCTTGAGATTATTCTGAGATGATGGGGGGGATTGCTAAACATCTAGCATTTTAGTAAGGAGCTTGTCGGAGTATTTGTATAGTTGTAAGATTATTTGTTATTTTATGAGAAATTTCTTTATTCATAGCACATGGGCCATCATAGTTGAAGCATAAAGATTGGCATGGTATGCGTAGGTCTGTAAAATGTCCTGACAGTGATGTTCATAGGGACTTGTTGTATACTTTGATTCTTCATCTGTTTAACAGTAGACATAAGAAATGTATTAGTGGAGCAAGTAGCTGTGAAATTAGTAGTGTATGATTGATAGTATGGACGTGGCGCTTGAAGGAAGTGTTTGTTTAGCTGTGGGTGTTTTCATAATTGCCATGTGAGGAGAAGCAATACTCGTGATAGGCGACGAGAGGTACAGAGAGAAACACATTTATTGCGAGTATTGTATATCAGCAGCTCTTGGGCGGGTATCAAGTAAGACGCAAAGTGAAACGAAAGAGGAAGTATGCATGAAAGTGGCCAAATATCGACAAGAGTTCGCACTGTTAGGGTGAGGTGAATAAGCTAGTGCGGTGCGAAAATTTTCGAAGAGAGAGGCGGTTTTAAAGAAAGCACAAGAGTCCTATGAATGCCCTCTTGTGTGTTTCTCTTTCAGTGGCTATTTGGCATGTCTGCTTGCGCCATAGAAAGCTACTGTATGTGCCCCAGGCCCCCATCTAGCGGCCGGAGGTGCAAGCGGTGTTTACATACAGTCTCGCCTGAGGCAATGGTCTCTCATTTCGGAACGCAAGAAGCACTGGTAGCGCACAAAAATAGCCGAGTGAGATCATTGCGGCCAAGTAAGGGTAGAAGTAGGTTCTTTGCAGAATGTCTGAGCTTAAGAAATTCTTCGATAAGTAAATCGCGAAATGTGAAGAATGTGTCGTATTCTCGTAGGGCGTGTTGACGGTCTCGTGGCATAAGTAGCGAGCGGTGATAGCTTGCAAGCAAGATCATACTTCACAGGATCATTTCTGTAGTATGTCTTCAACTCTCTCTAGTTCAACGCTGGAGTAGACGTAACCACGATGATGAGTGGTAGCACTCTCCCTGAGCGTGAGGCTTGCGATCAAGATTCATCGCATCTTGGTTGTAATCGATGATCGTTCACCACATTCTGAGGGATGTGGGAAGGGAATAGCGCTTTCCGAGTGGTGGTTTTATTATATAGATTAGAAGCATAAGTCATACTGTTGGTATCGGGACCCGCGTCGTTGCAGAAATGTCGCTACAGGTTG
Source organism: Schistocerca nitens (assembly GCF_023898315.1). Classification (NCBI taxonomy): domain Eukaryota; kingdom Metazoa; phylum Arthropoda; class Insecta; order Orthoptera; family Acrididae; genus Schistocerca; species Schistocerca nitens. Next base: position 616,614,551 of record NC_064617.1, read on the forward strand.
TGGAAAGACTTCGATTGCGACATGTCATGAAAGCCTCGTGGAAGTTTCTCGAGTGGCACGGGGACGAGCCATTTGATTTGGCCTGCTCCAAGTGCTAGGCTTGGATGACAACGACGTACTTTTGAGTTACAAGAATGAGTGAGCAACACAAGAAGAGTGCAATTGATGACCATAAAAAGCTGACACACAACACAGTCTCGATAATCACCACTAATGCATGATGTACGAAACATTTAGGAGGAGCACGTTTGGCTAGCAAACATGAATTGAGTGATTTGCAAGGCAGTGTTATCTGCAAGAAGGAATGCATGAAATTCGCAAATGAATAAGACTGGTTCAAATACTATCGACAGAAATTTTATTTCTGTTGTCAACTAGTATTAATTAGTTGTGTGGGAGCAGGGGGATATTTCCCTTGCACCATACATCTACATACACGTTGCGTGTGATGTGGCCTAGTTTTGCGTACAAAGAACTATCTAGTTGTCAGTTTTTTGAGTGAACGAGTGTGGTGGGGAGGAGAGAGATTAGTGTTAGATGCAGAGCAGTGCGGGCAGTTGTGTGTCGGACGTTGTATGTCGGACGGTGGGTCGCCGACAGGAATTATGCGTGCTGCCATCTGTCGGCAGGTGAGGTAATGAAGCAGCTTGAATGGTGACAGAAATGATGAAAATAGTTATCTAAAGAGTAATAGCGACGACAGTTGGCAGACACTTATTTCAGCGTTGACAGTTAGTTTGGGGTGTGTGCTTGCATGACACTGGAAGTCTGTTGACGGTAGAGAAGTAGACAAGACGGCAAGAATATTCGGCGTTCTCGCGGAGAAGTAATAGAGAAGCAGCCATAAGTATTGAAGTGAGGGCGTTGATCGGCACTCTGGTTTCCCTTCAAACCGAATAAATCTTTCGCCTTTTACTAAAGATTTCCGTGGAGGGGAACATTAAATGAGTCTAGAAGGTATTTTTTGTAGTGCTCGGCTATTGCTGAGCCACAATCACAAGTAAAACGTAATGTGAGTAGCAAGAGGTAGATTGTGTTGTGAGAATGAAGGGCGTGGATTAGCGGTTCACGTTTGGCCTGAAATGGCGTGCAGTGTGTTAGACGATTGTGTAGAGAGAGAGTGAGGGGGGTAGAGGGGGACAGAGCTATTTATTGTCCTGCAAACTCTTGGTGAACCCTTTCCGTACCTCAGTTGTAGATGATTTGAGAATGTTTACTTGCACTGCAGTTGCACAACAGCATATAAGCTGATATTTGGAAGCGAATGATGAATGATTGTCTTTGTAATAAATACTGGTATGTGATAAGTAGATTTTGTTTTGAAAGCCAAAATAATTTTTACCGCAGAAGTTTGTGATTTGTAGGTATGATGTGAGTGAGATTTGGGCTGAAGATGGTGGTTAGTTGGGCAGGATGAGTATTTCAATTGTTTTCAATAGAGTGGATATTAGTGGCACTGGCTTGTTGCCATAATGTGGCATTGGTTCTTTGTTCATAACAGTGTACTCAGTTTTGTAGAAGATTTAGGTGAGAAAGAGACAGTTGTTGAATATGACATAGATAGCTAAAAATGAATTGAGTAGCAATTTCCTGCTAGGTGTAGTTTGGGTATGATGTGTCTCAGTGAGAGATAAATCTTGAAATTGAAGGGTTGTTCCTTGCTACAGTCTTGGAAACTATGTATCTGCTGTTGACTCCAATGTTTTCAAGATTACTTGTGTACAAAATTGGCCAGACTTTGCAGTTTCTTCTTCAATAAATCAGTGGAAGGTGGTGCAGATAATGGTAAAAATGTTCAGTGCCTCCTGTGAGTTGTTGATGCTGCTTGTCTTTTAAGTAAAATTGAAAGGGGCTCTTGATTGACCCAGCCATACACAGAGCTGGTGCATACTTGGCTTGAGAAGACTTTGGTCAGTAAATGATGAAATACCGACACAGTGGTCACAACAAAGCTCCTTTCCCTGCATTTTAGTTTCCCTCGGGTATAGAGTGACATGTTATTGGCAGAGGATGTGCAGATAATCACTTTGATCAGGCTGTTCGTTTTTTTAATGCTCTTTTACCAGAATCCATTCATAGTGATTAGTGTGTTCTCTGTTGGAACACGATGAGAACATTGTGTGAAGTGCACAGAAGTAGCTATTTGAGTATGTATGAAAATGTGAGGTAACCACTGTTACTCCTAAATTTCTGTGGAATTAAGTTTTCTGTGTGTGTGTGTGTGTGTGTGTGTGTGTGTGTTTGAAAATCCCAGAGGTTCAAGTTGGTAGTTTATATGTTGCAAGCGAAAAAAGCTTTTTAGTAAACTGAGGCACTAGCATTAGTTCCCTGTTCACTGTGACAAGGAAGCTAGTATAAAAAGTAGTTTGTGGTTTTGTTTGCAAAGAAGTGCTCATGGGATGAAAGCACTGCTTGAGATTATTCTGAGTTGATGGGGGGGTTTGCTAAACATCTAGCATTTTAGTAAGGAGCTTGTCGGAGTATTTGTATAGTTGTAAGATTATTTGTTATTTTATGAGAAATTTCTTTATTCATAGCACATGGGCCATCATAGTTGAAGCATAAAGATTGGCATGGTATGCGTAGGTCTGTAAAATGTCCTGACAGTGATGTTCATAGGGACTTGTTGTATACTTTGATTCTTCATCTGTTTAACAGTAGACATAAGAAATGTATTAGTGGAGCAAGTAGCTGTGAAATTAGTAGTGTATGATTGATAGTATGGACGTGGCGCTTGAAGGAAGTGTTTGTTTAGCTGTGGGTGTTTTCATAATTGCCATGTGAGGAGAAGCAATACTCGTGATAGGCGACGAGAGGTACAGAGAGAAACACATTTATTGCGAGTATTGTATATCAGCAGCTCTTGGGCGGGTATCAAGTAAGACGCAAAGTGAAACGAAAGAGGAAGTATGCATGAAAGTGGCCAAATATCGACAAGAGTTCGCACTGTTAGGGTGAGGTGAATAAGCTAGTGCGGTGCGAAAATTTTCGAAGAGAGAGGCGGTTTTAAAGAAAGCACAAGAGTCCTATGAATGCCCTCTTGTGTGTTTCTCTTTCAGTGGCTATTTGGCATGTCTGCTTGCGCCATAGAAAGCTACTGTATGTGCCCCAGGCCCCCATCTAGCGGCCGGAGGTGCAAGCGGTGTTTACATACAGTCTCGCCTGAGGCAATGGTCTCTCATTTCGGAACGCAAGAAGCACTGGTAGCGCACAAAAATAGCCGAGTGAGATCATTGCGGCCAAGTAAGGGTAGAAGTAGGTTCTTTGCAGAATGTCTGAGCTTAAGAAATTCTTCGATAAGTAAATCGCGAAATGTGAAGAATGTGTCGTATTCTCGTAGGGCGTGTTGACGGTCTCGTGGCATAAGTAGCGAGCGGTGATAGCTTGCAAGCAAGATCATACTTCACAGGATCATTTCTGTAGTATGTCTTCAACTCTCTCTAGTTCAACGCTGGAGTAGACGTAACCACGATGATGAGTGGTAGCACTCTCCCTGAGCGTGAGGCTTGCGATCAAGATTCATCGCATCTTGGTTGTAATCGATGATCGTTCACCACATTCTGAGGGATGTGGGAAGGGAATAGCGCTTTCCGAGTGGTGGTTTTATTATATAGATTAGAAGCATAAGTCATACTGTTGGTATCGGGACCCGCGTCGTTGCAGAAATGTCGCTACAGGTTGTGGAAAGACTTCGATTGCGACATGTCATGAAAGCCTCGTGGAAGTTTCTCGAGTGGCACGGGGACGAGCCATTTGATTTGGCCTGCTCCAAGTGCTAGGCTTGGATGACAACGACGTACTTTTGAGTTACAAGAATGAGTGAGCAACACAAGAAGAGTGCAATTGATGACCATAAAAAGCTGACACACAACACAGTCTCGATAATCACCACTAATGCATGATGTACGAAACATTTAGGAGCAGCACGTTTGGCTAGCAAACATGAATTGAGTGATTTGCAAGGCAGTGTTATCTGCAAGAAGGAATGCATGAAATTCGCAAATGAATAAGACTGGTTCAAATACTATCGACAGAAATTTTATTTCTGTTGTCAACTAGTATTAATTAGTTGTGTGGGAGCAGGGGGATATTTCCCTTGCACCATACATCTACATACACGTTGCGTGTGATGTGGCCTAGTTTTGCGTACAAAGAACTATCTAGTTGTCAGTTTTTTGAGTGAACGAGTGTGGTGGGGAGGAGAGAGATTAGTGTTAGATGCAGAGCAGTGCGGGCAGTTGTGTGTCGGACGTTGTATGTCGGACGGTGGGTCGCCGACAGGAATTATGCGTGCTGCCATCTGTCGGCAGGTGAGGTAATGAAGCAGCTTGAATGGTGACAGAAATGATGAAAATAGTTATCTAAAGAGTAATAGCGACGACAGTTGGCAGACACTTATTTCAGCGTTGACAGTTAGTTTGGGGTGTGTGCTTGCATGACACTGGAAGTCTGTGGACGGTAGAGAAGTAGACAAGACGGCAAGAATTTTCGGCGTTCTCGCGGAGAAGTAATTGAGAAGCAGCCATAAGTATTGAAGTGAGGGCGTTGATCGGCACTCTGGTTTCCCTTCAAACCGAATTAATCTTTCGCCTTTTACTAAAGATTTCCGTGGAGGGGAACATTAAATGAGTCTAGAAGGTATTTTTTGTAGTGCTCGGCTATTGCTGAGCCACAATCACAAGTAAAACGTAATGTGAGTAGCAAGAGGTAGATTGTGTTGTGAGAATGAAGGGCGTGGATTAGCGGATCACGTTTGGCCTGAAATGGCGTGCAGTGTGTTAGACGATTGTGTAGAGAGAGAGTGAGGGGGGTAGAGGGGGACAGAGCTATTTATTGTCCTGCAAACTCTTGGTGAACCCTTTCCGTACCTCAGTTGTAGATGATTTGAGAATGTTTACTTGCACTGCAGTTGCACAACAGCATATAAGCTGATATTTGGAAGCGAATGATGAATGATTGTCTTTGTAATAAATACTGGTATGTGATAAGTAGATTTTGTTTTGAAAGCCAAAATAATTTTTACCGCAGAAGTTTGTGATTTGTAGGTATGATGTGAGTGAGATTTGGGCTGAAGATGGTGGTTAGTTGGGCAGGATGAGTATTTCAATTGTTTTCAATAGAGTGGATATTAGTGGCACTGGCTTGTTGCCATAATGTGGCATTGGTTCTTTGTTCATAACAGTGTACTCAGTTTTGTAGAAGATTTAGGTGAGAAAGAGACAGTTGTTGAATATGACATAGATAGCTAAAAATGAATTGAGTAGCAATTTCCTGCTAGGTGTAGTTTGGGTATGATGTGTCTCAGTGAGAGATAAATCTTGAAATTGAAGGGTTGTTCCTTGCTACAGTCTTGGAAACTATGTATCTGCTGTTGACTCCAATGTTTTCAAGATTACTTGTGTACAAAATTGGCCAGACTTTGCAGTTTCTTCTTCAATAAATCAGTGGAAGGTGGTGCAGATAATGGTAAAAATGTTCAGTGCCTCCTGTGAGTTGTTGATGCTGCTTGTCTTTTAAGTAAAATTGAAAGGGGCTCTTGATTGACCCAGCCATACACAGAGCTGGTGCATACTTGGCTTGAGAAGACTTTGGTCAGTAAATGATGAAATACCGACACAGTGGTCACAACAAAGCTCCTTTCCCTGCATTTTAGTTTCCCTCGGGTATAGAGTGACATGTTATTGGCAGAGGATGTGCAGATAATCAGTTTGATCAGGCTGTTCGTTTTTTTAATGCTCTTTTACCAGAATCCATTCATAGTGATTAGTGTGTTCTCTGTTGGAACACGATGAGAACATTGTGTGAAGTGCACAGAAGTAGCTATTTGAGTATGTATGAAAATGTGAGGTAACCACTGTTACTCCTAAATTTCTGTGGAATTAAGTTTTCTGTGTGTGTGTGTGTTTGAAAATCCCAGAGGTTCAAGTTGGTAGTTTATATGTTGCAAGCGAAAAAAGCTTTTTAGTAAACTGAGGCACTAGCATTAGTTCCCTGTTCACTGTGACAAGGAAGCTAGTATAAAAAGTAGTTTGTGGTTTTGTTTGCAAAGAAGTGATCATGGGATGAAAGCACTGCTTGAGATTATTCTGAGATGATGGGGGGGATTGCTAAACATCTAGCATTTTAGTAAGGAGCTTGTCGGAGTATTTGTATAGTTGTAAGATTATTTATTATTTTATGAGAAATTTCTTTATTCATAGCACATGGGCCATCATAGTTGAAGCATAAAGATTGGCATGGTATGCGTAGGTCTGTAAAATGTCCTGACAGTGATGTTCATAGGGACTTGTTGTATACTTTGATTCTTCATCTGTTTAACAGTAGACATAAGAAATGTATTAGTGGAGCAAGTAGCTGTGAAATTAGTAGTGTATGATTGATAGTATGGACGTGGCGCTTGAAGGAAGTGTTTGTTTAGCTGTGGGTGTTTTCATAATTGCCATGTGAGGAGAAGCAATACTCGTGATAGGCGACGAGAGGTACAGAGAGAAACACATTTATTGCGAGTATTGTATATCAGCAGCTCTTGGGCGGGTATCAAGTAAGACGCAAAGTGAAACGAAAGAGGAAGTATGCATGAAAGTGGCCAAATATCGACAAGAGTTCGCACTGTTAGGGTGAGGTGAATAAGCTAGTGCGGTGCGAAAATTTTCGAAGAGAGAGGCGGTTTTAAAGAAAGCACAAGAGTCCTATGAATGCCCTCTTGTGTGTTTCTCTTTCAGTGGCTATTTGGCATGTCTGCTTGCGCCATAGAAAGCTACTGTATGTGCCCCAGGCCCCCATCTAGCGGCCGGAGGTGCAAGCGGTGTTTACATACAGTCTCGCCTGAGGCAATGGTCTCTCATTTCGGAACGCAAGAAGCACTGGTAGCGCACAAAAATAGCCGAGTGAGATCATTGCGGCCAAGTAAGGGTAGAAGTAGGTTCTTTGCAGAATGTCTGAGCTTAAGAAATTCTTCGATAAGTAAATCGCGAAATGTGAAGAATGTGTCGTATTCTCGTAGGGCGTGTTGACGGTCTCGTGGCATAAGTAGCGAGCGGTGATAGCTTGCAAGCAAGATCATACTTCACAGGATCATTTCTGTAGTATGTCTTCAACTCTCTCTAGTTCAACGCTGGAGTAGACGTAACCACGATGATGAGTGGTAGCACTCTCCCTGAGCGTGAGGCTTGCGATCAAGATTCATCGCATCTTGGTTGTAATCGATGATCGTTCACCACATTCTGAGGGATGTGGGAAGGGAATAGCGCTTTCCGAGTGGTGGTTTTATTATATAGATTAGAAGCATAAGTCATACTGTTGGTATCGGGACCCGCGTCGTTGCAGAAATGTCGCTACAGGTTGTGGAAAGACTTCGATTGCGACATGTCATGAAAGCCTCGTGGAAGTTTCTCGAGTGGCACGGGGACGAGCCATTTGATTTGGCCTGCTCCAAGTGCTAGGCTTGGATGACAACGACGTACTTTTGAGTTACAAGAATGAGTGAGCAACACAAGAAGAGTGCAATTGATGACCATAAAAAGCTGACACACAACACAGTCTCGATAATCACCACTAATGCATGATGTACGAAACATTTAGGAGGAGCACGTTTGGCTAGCAAACATGAATTGAGTGATTTGCAAGGCAGTGTTATCTGCAAGAAGGAATGCATGAAATTCGCAAATGAATAAGACTGGTTCAAATACTATCGACAGAAATTTTATTTCTGTTGTCAACTAGTATTAATTAGTTGTGTGGGAGCAGGGGGATATTTCCCTTGCACCATACATCTACATACACGTTGCGTGTGATGTGGCCTAGTTTTGCGTACAAAGAACTATCTAGTTGTCAGTTTTTTGAGTGAACGAGTGTGGTGGGGAGGAGAGAGATTAGTGTTAGATGCAGAGCAGTGCGGGCAGTTGTGTGTCGGACGTTGTATGTCGGACGGTGGGTCGCCGACAGGAATTATGCGTGCTGCCATCTGTCGGCAGGTGAGGTAATGAAGCAGCTTGAATGGTGACAGAAATGATGAAAATAGTTATCTAAAGAGTAATAGCGACGACAGTTGGCAGACACTTATTTCAGCGTTGACAGTTAGTTTGGGGTGTGTGCTTGCATGACACTGGAAGTCTGTTGACGGTAGAGAAGTAGACAAGACGGCAAGAATTTTCGGCGTTCTCGCGGAGAAGTAATAGAGAAGCAGCCATAAGTATTGAAGTGAGGGCGTTGATCGGCACTCTGGTTTCCCTTCAAACCGAATAAATCTTTCGCCTTTTACTAAAGATTTCCGTGGAGGGGAACATTAAATGAGTCTAGAAGGTATTTTTTGTAGTGCTCGGCTATTGCTGAGCCACAATCACAAGTAAAACGTAATGTGAGTAGCAAGAGGTAGATTGTGTTGTGAGAATGAAGGGCGTGGATTAGCGGATCACGTTTGGCCTGAAATGGCGTGCAGTGTGTTAGACGATTGTGTAGAGAGAGAGTGAGGGGGGTAGAGGGGGACAGAGCTATTTATTGTCCTGCAAACTCTTGGTGAACCCTTTCCGTACCTCAGTTGTAGATGATTTGAGAATGTTTACTTGCACTGCAGTTGCACAACAGCATATAAGCTGATATTTGGAAGCGAATGATGAATGATTGTCTTTGTAATAAATACTGGTATGTGATAAGTAGATTTTGTTTTGAAAGCCAAAATAATTTTTACCGCAGAAGTTTGTGATTTGTAGGTATGATGTGAGTGAGATTTGGGCTGGAGATGGTGGTTAGTTGGGCAGGATGAGTATTTCAATTGTTTTCAATAGAGTGGATATTAGTGGCACTGGCTTGTTGCCATAATGTGGCATTGGTTCTTTGTTCATAACAGTGTACTCAGTTTTGTAGAAGATTTAGGTGAGAAAGAGACAGTTGTTGAATATGACATAGATAGCTAAAAATGAATTGAGTAGCAATTTCCTGCTAGGTGTAGTTTGGGTATGATGTGTCTCAGTGAGAGATAAATCTTGAAATTGAAGGGTTGTTCCTTGCTACAGTCTTGGAAACTATGTATCTGCTGTTGACTCCAATGTTTTCAAGATTACTTGTGTACAAAATTGGCCAGAATTTGCAGTTTCTTCTTCAATAAATCAGTGGAAGGTGGTGCAGATAATGGTAAAAATGTTCAGTGCCTCCTGTGAGTTGTTGATGCTGCTTGTCTTTTAAGTAAAATTGAAAGGGGCTCTTGATTGACCCAGCCATACACAGAGCTGGTGCATACTTGGCTTGAGAAGACTTTGGTCAGTAAATGATGAAATACCGACACAGTGGTCACAACAAAGCTCCTTTCCCTGCATTTTAGTTTCCCTCGGGTATAGAGTGACATGTTATTGGCAGAGGATGTGCAGATAATCACTTTGATCAGGCTGTTCGTTTTTTTAATGCTCTTTTACCAGAATCCATTCATAGTGATTAGTGTGTTCTCTGTTGGAACACGATGAGAACATTGTGTGAAGTGCACAGAAGTAGCTATTTGAGTATGTATGAAAATGTGAGGTAACCACTGTTACTCCTAAATTTCTGTGGAATTAAGTTTTCTGTGTGTGGGTGTGTGTGTGTGTGTGTGTTTGAAAATCCCAGAGGTTCAAGTTGGTAGTTTATATGTTGCAAGCGAAAAAAGCTTTTTAGTAAACTGAGGCACTAGCATTAGTTCCCTGTTCACTGTGACAAGGAAGCTAGTATAAAAAGTAGTTTGTGGTTTTGTTTGCAAAGAAGTGCTCATGGGATGAAAGCACTGCTTGAGATTATTCTGAGATGATGGGGGGGATTGCTAAACATCTAGCATTTTAGTAAGGAGCTTGTCGGAGTATTTGTATAGTTGTAAGATTATTTGTTATTTTATGAGAAATTTCTTTATTCATAGCACATGGGCCATCATAGTTGAAGCATAAAGATTGGCATGGTATGCGTAGGTCTGTAAAATGTCCTGACAGTGATGTTCATAGGGACTTGTTGTATACTTTGATTCTTCATCTGTTTAACAGTAGACATAAGAAATGTATTAGTGGAGCAAGTAGCTGTGAAATTAGTAGTGTATGATTGATAGTATGGACGTGGCGCTTGAAGGAAGTGTTTGTTTAGCTGTGGGTGTTTTCATAATTGCCATGTGAGGAGAAGCAATACTCGTGATAGGCGACGAGAGGTACAGAGAGAAACACATTTATTGCGAGTATTGTATATCAGCAGCTCTTGGGCGGGTATCAAGTAAGACGCAAAGTGAAACGAAAGAGGAAGTATGCATGAAAGTGGCCAAATATCGACAAGAGTTCGCACTGTTAGGGTGAGGTGAATAAGCTAGTGCGGTGCGAAAATTTTCGAAGAGAGAGGCGGTTTTAAAGAAAGCACAAGAGTCCTATGAATGCCCTCTTGTGTGTTTCTCTTTCAGTGGCTATTTGGCATGTCTGCTTGCGCCATAGAAAGCTACTGTATGTGCCCCAGGCCCCCATCTAGCGGCCGGAGGTGCAAGCGGTGTTTACATACAGTCTCGCCTGAGGCAATGGTCTCTCATTTCGGAACGCAAGAAGCACTGGTAGCGCACAAAAATAGCCGAGTGAGATCATTGCGGCCAAGTAAGGGTAGAAGTAGGTTCTTTGCAGAATGTCTGAGCTTAAGAAATTCTTCGATAAGTAAATCGCGAAATGTGAAGAATGTGTCGTATTCTCGTAGGGCGTGTTGACGGTCTCGTGGCATAAGTAGCGAGCGGTGATAGCTTGCAAGCAAGATCATACTTCACAGGATCATTTCTGTAGTATGTCTTCAACTCTCTCTAGTTCAACGCTGGAGTAGACGTAACCACGATGATGAGTGGTAGCACTCTCCCTGAGCGTGAGGCTTGCGATCAAGATTCATCGCATCTTGGTTGTAATCGATGATCGTTCACCACATTCTGAGGGATGTGGGAAGGGAATAGCGCTTTCCGAGTGGTGGTTTTATTATATAGATTAGAAGCATAAGTCATACTGTTGGTATCGGGACCCGCGTCGTTGCAGAAATGTCGCTACAGGTTGTGGAAAGACTTCGATTGCGACATGTCATGAAAGCCTCGTGGAAGTTTCTCGAGTGGCACGGGGACGAGCCATTTGATTTGGCCTGCTCCAAGTGCTAGGCTTGGATGACAACGACGTACTTTTGAGTTACAAGAATGAGTGAGCAACACAAGAAGAGTGCAATTGATGACCATAAAAAGCTGACACACAACACAGTCTCGATAATCACCACTAATGCATGATGTACGAAACATTTAGGAGGAGCACGTTTGGCTAGCAAACATGAATTGAGTGATTTGCAAGGCAGTGTTATCTGCAAGAAGGAATGCATGAAATTCGCAAATGAATAAGACTGGTTCAAATACTATCGACAGAAATTTTATTTCTGTTGTCAACTAGTATTAATTAGTTGTGTGGGAGCAGGGGGATATTTCCCTTGCACCATACATCTACATACACGTTGCGTGTGATGTGGCCTAGTTTTGCGTACAAAGAACTATCTAGTTGTCAGTTTTTTGAGTGAACGAGTGTGGTGGGGAGGAGAGAGATTAGTGTTAGATGCAGAGCAGTGCGGGCAGTTGTGTGTCGGACGTTGTATGTCGGACGGTGGGTCGCCGACAGGAATTATGCGTGCTGCCATCTGTCGGCAGGTGAGGTAATGAAGCAGCTTGAATGGTGACAGAAATGATGAAAATAGTTATCTAAAGAGTAATAGCGACGACAGTTGGCAGACACTTATTTCAGCGTTGACAGTTAGTTTGGGGTGTGTGCTTGCATGACACTGGAAGTCTGTTGACGGTAGAGAAGTAGACAAGACGGCAAGAATTTTCGGCGTTCTCGCGGAGAAGTAATAGAGAAGCAGCCATAAGTATTGAAGTGAGGGCGTTGATTGGCACTCTGGTTTCCCTTCAAACCGAATAAATCTTTCGCCTTTTACTAAAGATTTCCGTGGAGGGGAACATTAAATGAGTCTAGAAGGTATTTTTTGTAGTGCTCGGCTATTGCTGAGCCACAATCACAAGTAAAACGTAATGTGAGTAGCAAGAGGTAGATTGTGTTGTGAGAATGAAGGGCGTGGATTAGCGGATCACGTTTGACCTGAAATGGCGTGCAGTGTGTTAGACGATTGTGTAGAGAGAGAGAGAGAGAGAGAGAGAGAGGGGGGGGGTAGAGGGGGACAGAGCTATTTATTGTCCTGCAAACTCTTGGTGAACCCTTTCCGTACCTCAGTTGTAGATGATTTGAGAATGTTTACTTGCACTGCAGTTGCACAACAGCATATAAGCTGATATTTGGAAGCGAATGATGAATGATTGTCTTTGTAATAAATACTGGTATGTGATAAGTAGATTTTGTTTTGAAAGCCAAAATAATTTTTACCGCAGAAGTTTGTGATTTGTAGGTATGATGTGAGTGAGATTTGGGCTGAAGATGGTGGTTAGTTGGGCAGGATGAGTATTTCAATTGTTTTCAATAGAGTGGATATTAGTGGCACTGGCTTGTTGCCATAATGTGGCATTGGTTCTTTGTTCATAACAGTGTACTCAGTTTTGTAGAAGATTTAGGTGAGAAAGAGACAGTTGTTGAATATGACATAGATAGCTAAAAATGAATTGAGTAGCAATTTCCTGCTAGGTGTAGTTTGGGTATGATGTGTCTCAGTGAGAGATAAATCTTGAAATTGAAGGGTTGTTCCTTGCTACAGTCTTGGAAACTATGTATCTGCTGTTGACTCCAATGTTTTCAAGATTACTTGTGTACAAAATTGGCCAGACTTTGCAGTTTCTTCTTCAATAAATCAGTGGAAGGTGGTGCAGATAATGGTAAAAATGTTCAGTGCCTCCTGTGAGTTGTTGATGCTGCTTGTCTTTTAAGTAAAATTGAAAGGGGCTCTTGATTGACCCAGCCATACACAGAGCTGGTGCATACTTGGCTTGAGAAGACTTTGGTCAGTAAATGATGAAATACCGACACAGTGGTCACAACAAAGCTCCTTTCCCTGCATTTTAGTTTCCCTCGGGTATAGAGTGACATGTTATTGGCAGAGGATGTGCAGATAATCAGTTTGATCAGGCTGTTCGTTTTTTTAATGCTCTTTTACCAGAATCCATTCATAGTGATTAGTGTGTTCTCTGTTGGAACACGATGAGAACATTGTGTGAAGTGCACAGAAGTAGCTATTTGAGTATGTATGAAAATGTGAGGTAACCACTGTTACTCCTAAATTTCTGTGGAATTAAGTTTTCTGTGTGTGTGTGTGTTTGAAAATCCCAGAGGTTCAAGTTGGTAGTTTATATGTTGCAAGCGAAAAAAGCTTTTTAGTAAACTGAGGCACTAGCATTAGTTCCCTGTTCACTGTGACAAGGAAGCTAGTATAAAAAGTAGTTTGTGGTTTTGTTTGCAAAGAAGTGCTCATGGGATGAAAGCACTGCTTGAGATTATTCTGAGATGATGGGGGGGATTGCTAAGCATCTAGCATTTTAGTAAGGAGCTTGTCGGAGTATTTGTATAGTTGTAAGATTATTTGTTATTTTATGAGAAATTTCTTTATTCATAGCACATGGGCCATCATAGTTGAAGCATAAAGATTGGCATGGTATGCGTAGGTCTGTAAAATGTCCTGACAGTGATGTTCATAGGGACTTGTTGTATACTTTGATTCTTCATCTGTTTAACAGTAGACATAAGAAATGTATTAGTGGAGCAAGTAGCTGTGAAATTAGTAGTGTATGATTGATAGTATGGACGTGGCGCTTGAAGGAAGTGTTTGTTTAGCTGTGGGTGTTTTCATAATTGCCATGTGAGGAGAAGCAATACTCGTGATAGGCGACGAGAGGTACAGAGAGAAACACATTTATTGCGAGTATTGTATATCAGCAGCTCTTGGGCGGGTATCAAGTAAGACGCAAAGTGAAACGAAAGAGGAAGTATGCATGAAAGTGGCCAAATATCGACAAGAGTTCGCACTGTTAGGGTGAGGTGAATAAGCTAGTGCGGTGCGAAAATTTTCGAAGAGAGAGGCGGTTTTAAAGAAAGCACAAGAGTCCTATGAATGCCCTCTTGTGTGTTTCTCTTTCAGTGGCTATTTGGCATGTCTGCTTGCGCCATAGAAAGCTACTGTATGTGCCCCAGGCCCCCATCTAGCGGCCGGAGGTGCAAGCGGTGTTTACATACAGTCTCGCCTGAGGCAATGGTCTCTCATTTCGGAACGCAAGAAGCACTGGTAGCGCACAAAAATAGCCGAGTGAGATCATTGCGGCCAAGTAAGGGTAGAAGTAGGTTCTTTGCAGAATGTCTGAGCTTAAGAAATTCTTCGATAAGTAAATCGCGAAATGTGAAGAATGTGTCGTATTCTCGTAGGGCGTGTTGACGGTCTCGTGGCATAAGTAGCGAGCGGTGATAGCTTGCAAGCAAGATCATACTTCACAGGATCATTTCTGTAGTATGTCTTCAACTCTCTCTAGTTCAACGCTGGAGTAGACGTAACCACGATGATGAGTGGTAGCACTCTCCCTGAGCGTGAGGCTTGCGATCAAGATTCATCGCATCTTGGTTGTAATCGATGATCGTTCACCACATTCTGAGGGATGTGGGAAGGGAATAGCGCTTTCCGAGTGGTGGTTTTATTATATAGATTAGAAGCATAAGTCATACTGTTGGTATCGGGACCCGCGTCGTTGCAGAAATGTCGCTACAGGTTGTGGAAAGACTTCGATTGCGACATGTCATGAAAGCCTCGTGGAAGTTTCTCGAGTGGCACGGGGACGAGCCATTTGATTTGGCCTGCTCCAAGTGCTAGGCTTGGATGACAACGACGTACTTTTGAGTTACAAGAATGAGTGAGCAACACAAGAAGAGTGCAATTGATGACCATAAAAAGCTGACACACAACACAGTCTCGATAATCACCACTAATGCATGATGTACGAAACATTTAGGAGGAGCACGTTTGGCTAGCAAACATGAATTGAGTGATTTGCAAGGCAGTGTTATCTGCAAGAAGGAATGCATGAAATTCGCAAATGAATAAGACTGGTTCAAATACTATCGACAGAAATTTTATTTCTGTTGTCAACTAGTATTAATTAGTTGTGTGGGAGCAGGGGGATATTTCCCTTGCACCATACATCTACATACACGTTGCGTGTGATGTGGCCTAGTTTTGCGTACAAAGAACTATCTAGTTGTCAGTTTTTTGAGTGAACGAGTGTGGTGGGGAGGAGAGAGATTAGTGTTAGATGCAGAGCAGTGCGGGCAGTTGTGTGTCGGACGTTGTATGTCGGACGGTGGGTCGCCGACAGGAATTATGCGTGCTGCCATCTGTCGGCAGGTGAGGTAATGAAGCAGCTTGAATGGTGACAGAAATGATGAAAATAGTTATCTAAAGAGTAATAGCGACGACAGTTGGCAGACACTTATTTCAGCGTTGACAGTTAGTTTGGGGTGTGTGCTTGCATGACACTGGAAGTCTGTTGACGGTAGAGAAGTAGACAAGACGGGAAGAATTTTCGGCGTTCTCGCGGAGAAGTAATAGAGAAGCAGCCATAAGTATTGAAGTGAGGGCGTTGATCGGCACTCTGGTTTCCCTTCAAACCGAATAAATCTTTCGCCTTTTACTAAAGATTTCCGTGGAGGGGAACATTAAATGAGTCTAGAAGGTATTTTTTGTAGTGCTCGGCTATTGCTGAGCCACAATCACAAGTAAAACGTAATGTGAGTAGCAAGAGGTAGATTGTGTTGTGAGAATGAAGGGCGTGGATTAGCGGATCACGTTTGGCCTGAAATGGCGTGCAGTGTGTTAGACGATTGTGTAGAGAGAGAGTGAGGGGGGTAGAGGGGGACAGAGCTATTTATTGTCCTGCAAACTCTTGGTGAACCCTTTCCGTACCTCAGTTGTAGATGATTTGAGAATGTTTACTTGCACTGCAGTTGCACAACAGCATATAAGCTGATATTTGGAAGCGAATGATGAATGATTGTCTTTGTAATAAATACTGGTATGTGATAAGTAGATTTTGTTTTGAAAGCCAAAATAATTTTTACCGCAGAAGTTTGTGATTTGTAGGTATGATGTGAGTGAGATTTGGGCTGGAGATGGTGGTTAGTTGGGCAGGATGAGTATTTCAATTGTTTTCAATAGAGTGGATATTAGTGGCACTGGCTTGTTGCCATAATGTGGCATTGGTTCTTTGTTCATAACAGTGTACTCAGTTTTGTAGAAGATTTAGGTGAGAAAGAGACAGTTGTTGAATATGACATAGATAGCTAAAAATGAATTGAGTAGCAATTTCCTGCTAGGTGTAGTTTGGGTATGATGTGTCTCAGTGAGAGATAAATCTTGAAATTGAAGGGTTGTTCCTTGCTACAGTCTTGGAAACTATGTATCTGCTGTTGACTCCAATGTTTTCAAGATTACTTGTGTACAAAATTGGCCAGAATTTGCAGTTTCTTCTTCAATAAATCAGTGGAAGGTGGTGCAGATAATGGTAAAAATGTTCAGTGCCTCCTGTGAGTTGTTGATGCTGCTTGTCTTTTAAGTAAAATTGAAAGGGGCTCTTGATTGACCCAGCCATACACAGAGCTGGTGCATACTTGGCTTGAGAAGACTTTGGTCAGTAAATGATGAAATACCGACACAGTGGTCACAACAAAGCTCCTTTCCCTGCATTTTAGTTTCCCTCGGGTATAGAGTGACATGTTATTGGCAGAGGATGTGCAGATAATCACTTTGATCAGGCTGTTCGTTTTTTTAATGCTCTTTTACCAGAATCCATTCATAGTGATTAGTGTGTTCTCTGTTGGAACACGATGAGAACATTGTGTGAAGTGCACAGAAGTAGCTATTTGAGTATGTATGAAAATGTGAGGTAACCACTGTTACTCCTAAATTTCTGTGGAATTAAGTTTTCTGTGTGTGTGTGTGTGTGTGTGTGTGTTTGAAAATCCCAGAGGTTCAAGTTGGTAGTTTATATGTTGCAAGCGAAAAAAGCTTTTTAGTAAACTGAGGCACTAGCATTAGTTCCCTGTTCACTGTGACAAGGAAGCTAGTATAAAAAGTAGTTTGAGGTTTTGTTTGCAAAGAAGTGCTCATGGGATGAAAGCACTGCTTGAGATTATTCTGAGATGATGGGGGGGATTGCTAAACATCTAGCATTTTAGTAAGGAGCTTGTCGGAGTATTTGTATAGTTGTAAGATTATTTGTTATTTTATGAGAAATTTCTTTATTCATAGCACATGGGCCATCATAGTTGAAGCATAAAGATTGGCATGGTATGCGTAGGTCTGTAAAATGTCCTGACAGTGATGTTCATAGGGACTTGTTGTATACTTTGATTCTTCATCTGTTTAACAGTAGACATAAGAAATGTATTAGTGGAGCAAGTAGCTGTGAAATTAGTAGTGTATGATTGATAGTATGGACGTGGCGCTTGAAGGAAGTGTTTGTTTAGCTGTGGGTGTTTTCATAATTGCCATGTGAGGAGAAGCAATACTCGTGATAGGCGACGAGAGGTACAGAGAGAAACACATTTATTGCGAGTATTGTATATCAGCAGCTCTTGGGCGGGTATCAAGTAAGACGCAAAGTGAAACGAAAGAGGAAGTATGCATGAAAGTGGCCAAATATCGACAAGAGTTCGCACTGTTAGGGTGAGGTGAATAAGCTAGTGCGGTGCGAAAATTTTCGAAGAGAGAGGCGGTTTTAAAGAAAGCACAAGAGTCCTATGAATGCCCTCTTGTGTGTTTCTCTTTCAGTGGCTATTTGGCATGTCTGCTTGCGCCATAGAAAGCTACTGTATGTGCCCCAGGCCCCCATCTAGCGGCCGGAGGTGCAAGCGGTGTTTACATACAGTCTCGCCTGAGGCAATGGTCTCTCATTTCGGAACGCAAGAAGCACTGGTAGCGCACAAAAATAGCCGAGTGAGATCATTGCGGCCAAGTAAGGGTAGAAGTAGGTTCTTTGCAGAATGTCTGAGCTTAAGAAATTCTTCGATAAGTAAATCGCGAAATGTGAAGAATGTGTCGTATTCTCGTAGGGCGTGTTGACGGTCTCGTGGCATAAGTAGCGAGCGGTGATAGCTTGCAAGCAAGATCATACTTCACAGGATCATTTCTGTAGTATGTCTTCAACTCTCTCTAGTTCAACGCTGGAGTAGACGTAACCACGATGATGAGTGGTAGCACTCTCCCTGAGCGTGAGGCTTGCGATCAAGATTCATCGCATCTTGGTTGTAATCGATGATCGTTCACCACATTCTGAGGGATGTGGGAAGGGAATAGCGCTTTCCGAGTGGTGGTTTTATTATATAGATTAGAAGCATAAGTCATACTGTTGGTATCGGGACCCGCGTCGTTGCAGAAATGTCGCTACAGGTTGTGGAAAGACTTCGATTGCGACATGTCATGAAAGCCTCGTGGAAGTTTCTCGAGTGGCACGGGGACGAGCCATTTGATTTGGCCTGCTCCAAGTGCTAGGCTTGGATGACAACGACGTACTTTTGAGTTACAAGAATGAGTGAGCAACACAAGAAGAGTGCAATTGATGACCATAAAAAGCTGACACACAACACAGTCTCGATAATCACCACTAATGCATGATGTACGAAACATTTAGGAGGAGCACGTTTGGCTAGCAAACATGAATTGAGTGATTTGCAAGGCAGTGTTATCTGCAAGAAGGAATGCATGAAATTCGCAAATGAATAAGACTGGTTCAAATACTATCGACAGAAATTTTATTTCTGTTGTCAACTAGTATTAATTAGTTGTGTGGGAGCAGGGGGATATTTCCCTTGCACCATACATCTACATACACGTTGCGTGTGATGTGGCCTAGTTTTGCGTACAAAGAACTATCTAGTTGTCAGTTTTTTGAGTGAACGAGTGTGGTGGGGAGGAGAGAGATTAGTGTTAGATGCAGAGCAGTGCGGGCAGTTGTGTGTCGGACGTTGTATGTCGGACGGTGGGTCGCCGACAGGAATTATGCGTGCTGCCATCTGTCGGCAGGTGAGGTAATGAAGCAGCTTGAATGGTGACAGAAATGATGAAAATAGTTATCTAAAGAGTAATAGCGACGACAGTTGGCAGACACTTATTTCAGCGTTGACAGTTAGTTTGGGGTGTGTGCTTGCATGACACTGGAAGTCTGTTGACGGTAGAGAAGTAGACAAGACGGCAAGAATTTTCGGCGTTCTCGCGGAGAAGTAATAGAGAAGCAGCCATAAGTATTGAAGTGAGGGCGTTGATTGGCACTCTGGTTTCCCTTCAAACCGAATAAATCTTTCGCCTTTTACTAAAGATTTCCGTGGAGGGGAACATTAAATGAGTCTAGAAGGTATTTTTTGTAGTGCTCGGCTATTGCTGAGCCACAATCACAAGTAAAACGTAATGTGAGTAGCAAGAGGTAGATTGTGTTGTGAGAATGAAGGGCGTGGATTAGCGGATCACGTTTGACCTGAAATGGCGTGCAGTGTGTTAGACGATTGTGTAGAGAGAGAGAGAGAGAGAGGGGGGGGGGGGGTAGAGGGGGACAGAGCTATTTATTGTCCTGCAAACTCTTGGTGAACCCTTTCCGTACCTCAGTTGTAGATGATTTGAGAATGTTTACTTGCACTGCAGTTGCACAACAGCATATAAGCTGATATTTGGAAGCGAATGATGAATGATTGTCTTTGTAATAAATACTGGTATGTGATAAGTAGATTTTGTTTTGAAAGCCAAAATAATTTTTACCGCAGAAGTTTGTGATTTGTAGGTATGATGTGAGTGAGATTTGGGCTGAAGATGGTGGTTAGTTGGGCAGGATGAGTATTTCAATTGTTTTCAATAGAGTGGATATTAGTGGCACTGGCTTGTTGCCATAATGTGGCATTGGTTCTTTGTTCATAACAGTGTACTCAGTTTTGTAGAAGATTTAGGTGAGAAAGAGACAGTTGTTGAATATGACATAGATAGCTAAAAATGAATTGAGTAGCAATTTCCTGCTAGGTGTAGTTTGGGTATGATGTGTCTCAGTGAGAGATAAATCTTGAAATTGAAGGGTTGTTCCTTGCTACAGTCTTGGAAACTATGTATCTGCTGTTGACTCCAATGTTTTCAAGATTACTTGTGTACAAAATTGGCCAGACTTTGCAGTTTCTTCTTCAATAAATCAGTGGAAGGTGGTGCAGATAATGGTAAAAATGTTCAGTGCCTCCTGTGAGTTGTTGATGCTGCTTGTCTTTTAAGTAAAATTGAAAGGGGCTCTTGATTGACCCAGCCATACACAGAGCTGGTGCATACTTGGCTTGAGAAGACTTTGGTCAGTAAATGATGAAATACCGACACAGTGGTCACAACAAAGCTCCTTTCCCTGCATTTTAGTTTCCCTCGGGTATAGAGTGACATGTTATTGGCAGAGGATGTGCAGATAATCAGTTTGATCAGGCTGTTCGTTTTTTTAATGCTCTTTTACCAGAATCCATTCATAGTGATTAGTGTGTTCTCTGTTGGAACACGATGAGAACATTGTGTGAAGTGCACAGAAGTAGCTATTTGAGTATGTATGAAAATGTGAGGTAACCACTGTTACTCCTAAATTTCTGTGGAATTAAGTTTTCTGTGTGTGTGTGTGTTTGAAAATCCCAGAGGTTCAAGTTGGTAGTTTATATGTTGCAAGCGAAAAAAGCTTTTTAGTAAACTGAGGCACTAGCATTAGTTCCCTGTTCACTGTGACAAGGAAGCTAGTATAAAAAGTAGTTTGTGGTTTTGTTTGCAAAGAAGTGCTCATGGGATGAAAGCACTGCTTGAGATTATTCTGAGATGATGGGGGGGATTGCTAAGCATCTAGCATTTTAGTAAGGAGCTTGTCGGAGTATTTGTATAGTTGTAAGATTATTTGTTATTTTATGAGAAATTTCTTTATTCATAGCACATGGGCCATCATAGTTGAAGCATAAAGATTGGCATGGTATGCGTAGGTCTGTAAAATGTCCTGACAGTGATGTTCATAGGGACTTGTTGTATACTTTGATTCTTCATCTGTTTAACAGTAGACATAAGAAATGTATTAGTGGAGCAAGTAGCTGTGAAATTAGTAGTGTATGATTGATAGTATGGACGTGGCGCTTGAAGGAAGTGTTTGTTTAGCTGTGGGTGTTTTCATAATTGCCATGTGAGGAGAAGCAATACTCGTGATAGGCGACGAGAGGTACAGAGAGAAACACATTTATTGCGAGTATTGTATATCAGCAGCTCTTGGGCGGGTATCAAGTAAGACGCAAAGTGAAACGAAAGAGGAAGTATGCATGAAAGTGGCCAAATATCGACAAGAGTTCGCACTGTTAGGGTGAGGTGAATAAGCTAGTGCGGTGCGAAAATTTTCGAAGAGAGAGGCGGTTTTAAAGAAAGCACAAGAGTCCTATGAATGCCCTCTTGTGTGTTTCTCTTTCAGTGGCTATTTGGCATGTCTGCTTGCGCCATAGAAAGCTACTGTATGTGCCCCAGGCCCCCATCTAGCGGCCGGAGGTGCAAGCGGTGTTTACATACAGTCTCGCCTGAGGCAATGGTCTCTCATTTCGGAACGCAAGAAGCACTGGTAGCGCACAAAAATAGCCGAGTGAGATCATTGCGGCCAAGTAAGGGTAGAAGTAGGTTCTTTGCAGAATGTCTGAGCTTAAGAAATTCTTCGATAAGTAAATCGCGAAATGTGAAGAATGTGTCGTATTCTCGTAGGGCGTGTTGACGGTCTCGTGGCATAAGTAGCGAGCGGTGATAGCTTGCAAGCAAGATCATACTTCACAGGATCATTTCTGTAGTATGTCTTCAACTCTCTCTAGTTCAACGCTGGAGTAGACGTAACCACGATGATGAGTGGTAGCACTCTCCCTGAGCGTGAGGCTTGCGATCAAGATTCATCGCATCTTGGTTGTAATCGATGATCGTTCACCACATTCTGAGGGATGTGGGAAGGGAATAGCGCTTTCCGAGTGGTGGTTTTATTATATAGATTAGAAGCATAAGTCATACTGTTGGTATCGGGACCCGCGTCGTTGCAGAAATGTCGCTACAGGTTGTGGAAAGACTTCGATTGCGACATGTCATGAAAGCCTCGTGGAAGTTTCTCGAGTGGCACGGGGACGAGCCATTTGATTTGGCCTGCTCCAAGTGCTAGGCTTGGATGACAACGACGTACTTTTGAGTTACAAGAATGAGTGAGCAACACAAGAAGAGTGCAATTGATGACCATAAAAAGCTGACACACAACACAGTCTCGATAATCACCACTAATGCATGATGTACGAAACATTTAGGAGGAGCACGTTTGGCTAGCAAACATGAATTGAGTGATTTGCAAGGCAGTGTTATCTGCAAGAAGGAATGCATGAAATTCGCAAATGAATAAGACTGGTTCAAATACTATCGACAGAAATTTTATTTCTGTTGTCAACTAGTATTAATTAGTTGTGTGGGAGCAGGGGGATATTTCCCTTGCACCATACATCTACATACACGTTGCGTGTGATGTGGCCTAGTTTTGCGTACAAAGAACTATCTAGTTGTCAGTTTTTTGAGTGAACGAGTGTGGTGGGGAGGAGAGAGATTAGTGTTAGATGCAGAG
Source organism: Schistocerca nitens (assembly GCF_023898315.1). NCBI lineage: Eukaryota > Metazoa > Arthropoda > Insecta > Orthoptera > Acrididae > Schistocerca > Schistocerca nitens. Next base: position 616,637,148 of record NC_064617.1, read on the forward strand.
CAGTGCGGGCAGTTGTGTGTCGGACGTTGTATGTCGGACGGTGGGTCGCCGACAGGAATTATGCGTGCTGCCATCTGTCGGCAGGTGAGGTAATGAAGCAGCTTGAATGGTGACAGAAATGATGAAAATAGTTATCTAAAGAGTAATAGCGACGACAGTTGGCAGACACTTATTTCAGCGTTGACAGTTAGTTTGGGGTGTGTGCTTGCATGACACTGGAAGTCTGTTGACGGTAGAGAAGTAGACAAGACGGCAAGAATTTTCGGCGTTCTCGCGGAGAAGTAATAGAGAAGCAGCCATAAGTATTGAAGTGAGGGCGTTGATTGGCACTCTGGTTTCCCTTCAAACCGAATAAATCTTTCGCCTTTTACTAAAGATTTCCGTGGAGGGGAACATTAAATGAGTCTAGAAGGTATTTTTTGTAGTGCTCGGCTATTGCTGAGCCACAATCACAAGTAAAACGTAATGTGAGTAGCAAGAGGTAGATTGTGTTGTGAGAATGAAGGGCGTGGATTAGCGGATCACGTTTGACCTGAAATGGCGTGCAGTGTGTTAGACGATTGTGTAGAGAGAGAGAGAGAGAGAGAGAGAGGGGGGGGGGGTAGAGGGGGACAGAGCTATTTATTGTCCTGCAAACTCTTGGTGAACCCTTTCCGTACCTCAGTTGTAGATGATTTGAGAATGTTTACTTGCACTGCAGTTGCACAACAGCATATAAGCTGATATTTGGAAGCGAATGATGAATGATTGTCTTTGTAATAAATACTGGTATGTGATAAGTAGATTTTGTTTTGAAAGCCAAAATAATTTTTACCGCAGAAGTTTGTGATTTGTAGGTATGATGTGAGTGAGATTTGGGCTGAAGATGGTGGTTAGTTGGGCAGGATGAGTATTTCAATTGTTTTCAATAGAGTGGATATTAGTGGCACTGGCTTGTTGCCATAATGTGGCATTGGTTCTTTGTTCATAACAGTGTACTCAGTTTTGTAGAAGATTTAGGTGAGAAAGAGACAGTTGTTGAATATGACATAGATAGCTAAAAATGAATTGAGTAGCAATTTCCTGCTAGGTGTAGTTTGGGTATGATGTGTCTCAGTGAGAGATAAATCTTGAAATTGAAGGGTTGTTCCTTGCTACAGTCTTGGAAACTATGTATCTGCTGTTGACTCCAATGTTTTCAAGATTACTTGTGTACAAAATTGGCCAGACTTTGCAGTTTCTTCTTCAATAAATCAGTGGAAGGTGGTGCAGATAATGGTAAAAATGTTCAGTGCCTCCTGTGAGTTGTTGATGCTGCTTGTCTTTTAAGTAAAATTGAAAGGGGCTCTTGATTGACCCAGCCATACACAGAGCTGGTGCATACTTGGCTTGAGAAGACTTTGGTCAGTAAATGATGAAATACCGACACAGTGGTCACAACAAAGCTCCTTTCCCTGCATTTTAGTTTCCCTCGGGTATAGAGTGACATGTTATTGGCAGAGGATGTGCAGATAATCACTTTGATCAGGCTGTTCGTTTTTTTAATGCTCTTTTACCAGAATCCATTCATAGTGATTAGTGTGTTCTCTGTTGGAACACGATGAGAACATTGTGTGAAGTGCACAGAAGTAGCTATTTGAGTATGTATGAAAATGTGAGGTAACCACTGTTACTCCTAAATTTCTGTGGAATTAAGTTTTCTGTGTGTGTGTGTGTGTGTGTGTTTGAAAATCCCAGAGGTTCAAGTTGGTAGTTTATATGTTGCAAGTGAAAAAAGCTTTTTAGTAAACTGAGGCACTAGCATTAGTTCCCTGTTCACTGTGACAAGGAAGCTAGTATAAAAAGTAGTTTGTGGTTTTGTTTGCAAAGAAGTGATCATGGGATGAAAGCACTGCTTGAGATTATTCTGAGATGATGGGGGGGATTGCTAAACATCTAGCATTTTAGTAAGGAGCTTGTCGGAGTATTTGTATAGTTGTAAGATTATTTATTATTTTATGAGAAATTTCTTTATTCATAGCACATGGGCCATCATAGTTGAAGCATAAAGATTGGCATGGTATGCGTAGGTCTGTAAAATGTCCTGACAGTGATGTTCATAGGGACTTGTTGTATACTTTGATTCTTCATCTGTTTAACAGTAGACATAAGAAATGTATTAGTGGAGCAAGTAGCTGTGAAATTAGTAGTGTATGATTGATAGTATGGACGTGGCGCTTGAAGGAAGTGTTTGTTTAGCTGTGGGTGTTTTCATAATTGCCATGTGAGGAGAAGCAATACTCGTGATAGGCGACGAGAGGTACAGAGAGAAACACATTTATTGCGAGTATTGTATATCAGCAGCTCTTGGGCGGGTATCAAGTAAGACGCAAAGTGAAACGAAAGAGGAAGTATGCATGAAAGTGGCCAAATATCGACAAGAGTTCGCACTGTTAGGGTGAGGTGAATAAGCTAGTGCGGTGCGAAAATTTTCGAAGAGAGAGGCGGTTTTAAAGAAAGCACAAGAGTCCTATGAATGCCCTCTTGTGTGTTTCTCTTTCAGTGGCTATTTGGCATGTCTGCTTGCGCCATAGAAAGCTACTGTATGTGCCCCAGGCCCCCATCTAGCGGCCGGAGGTGCAAGCGGTGTTTACATACAGTCTCGCCTGAGGCAATGGTCTCTCATTTCGGAACGCAAGAAGCACTGGTAGCGCACAAAAATAGCCGAGTGAGATCATTGCGGCCAAGTAAGGGTAGAAGTAGGTTCTTTGCAGAATGTCTGAGCTTAAGAAATTCTTCGATAAGTAAATCGCGAAATGTGAATAATGTGTCGTATTCTCGTAGGGCGTGTTGACGGTCTCGTGGCATAAGTAGCGAGCGGTGATAGCTTGCAAGCAAGATCATACTTCACAGGATCATTTCTGTAGTATGTCTTCAACTCTCTCTAGTTCAACGCTGGAGTAGACGTAACCACGATGATGAGTGGTAGCACTCTCCCTGAGCGTGAGGCTTGCGATCAAGATTCATCGCATCTTGGTTGTAATCGATGATCGTTCACCACATTCTGAGGGATGTGGGAAGGGAATAGCGCTTTCCGAGTGGTGGTTTTATTATATAGATTAGAAGCATAAGTCATACTGTTGGTATCGGGACCCGCGTCGTTGCAGAAATGTCGCTACAGGTTGTGGAAAGACTTCGATTGCGACATGTCATGAAAGCCTCGTGGAAGTTTCTCGAGTGGCACGGGGACGAGCCATTTGATTTGGCCTGCTCCAAGTGCTAGGCTTGGATGACAACGACGTACTTTTGAGTTACAAGAATGAGTGAGCAACACAAGAAGAGTGCAATTGATGACCATAAAAAGCTGACACACAACACAGTCTCGATAATCACCACTAATGCATGATGTACGAAACATTTAGGAGGAGCACGTTTGGCTAGCAAACATGAATTGAGTGATTTGCAAGGCAGTGTTATCTGCAAGAAGGAATGCATGAAATTCGCAAATGAATAAGACTGGTTCAAATACTATCGACAGAAATTTTATTTCTGTTGTCAACTAGTATTAATTAGTTGTGTGGGAGCAGGGGGATATTTCCCTTGCACCATACATCTACATACACGTTGCGTGTGATGTGGCCTAGTTTTGCGTACAAAGAACTATCTAGTTGTCAGTTTTTTGAGTGAACGAGTGTGGTGGGGAGGAGAGAGATTAGTGTTAGATGCAGAGCAGTGCGGGCAGTTGTGTGTCGGACGTTGTATGTCGGACGGTGGGTCGCCGACAGGAATTATGCGTGCTGCCATCTGTCGGCAGGTGAGGTAATGAAGCAGCTTGAATGGTGACAGAAATGATGAAAATAGTTATCTAAAGAGTAATAGCGACGACAGTTGGCAGACACTTATTTCAGCGTTGACAGTTAGTTTGGGGTGTGTGCTTGCATGACACTGGAAGTCTGTTGACGGTAGAGAAGTAGACAAGACGGCAAGAATTTTCGGCGTTCTCGCGGAGAAGTAATAGAGAAGCAGCCATAAGTATTGAAGTGAGGGCGTTGATCGGCACTCTGGTTTCCCTTCAAACCGAATAAATCTTTCGCCTTTTACTAAAGATTTCCGTGGAGGGGAACATTAAATGAGTCTAGAAGGTATTTTTTGTAGTGCTCGGCTATTGCTGAGCCACAATCACAAGTAAAACGTAATGTGAGTAGCAAGAGGTAGATTGTGTTGTGAGAATGAAGGGCGTGGTTTAGCGGATCACGTTTGGCCTGAAATGGCGTGCAGTGTGTTAGACGATTGTGTAGAGAGAGAGAGAGGGGGACAGAGCTATTTATTGTCCTGCAAACTCTTGGTGAACCCTTTCCGTACCTCAGTTGTAGATGATTTGAGAATGTTTACTTGCACTGCAGTTGCACAACAGCATATAAGCTGATATTTGGAAGCGAATGATGAATGATTGTCTTTGTAATAAATACTGGTATGTGATAAGTAGATTTTGTTTTGAAAGCCAAAATAATTTTTACCGCAGAAGTTTGTGATTTGTAGGTATGATGTGAGTGAGATTTGGGCTGAAGATGGTGGTTAGTTGGGCAGGATGAGTATTTCAATTGTTTTCAATAGAGTGGATATTAGTGGCACTGGCTTGTTGCCATAATGTGGCATTGGTTCTTTGTTCATAACAGTGTACTCAGTTTTGTAGAAGATTTAGGTGAGAAAGAGACAGTTGTTGAATATGACATAGATAGCTAAAAATGAATTGAGTAGCAATTTCCTGCTAGGTGTAGTTTGGGTATGATGTGTCTCAGTGAGAGATAAATCTTGAAATTGAAGGGTTGTTCCTTGCTACAGTCTTGGAAACTATGTATCTGCTGTTGACTCCAATGTTTTCAAGATTACTTGTGTACAAAATTGGCCAGACTTTGCAGTTTCTTCTTCAATAAATCAGTGGAAGGTGGTGCAGATAATGGTAAAAATGTTCAGTGCCTCCTGTGAGTTGTTGATGCTGCTTGTCTTTTAAGTAAAATTGAAAGGGGCTCTTGATTGACCCAGCCATACACAGAGCTGGTGCATACTTGGCTTGAGAAGACTTTGGTCAGTAAATGATGAAATACCGACACAGTGGTCACAACAAAGCTCCTTTCCCTGCATTTTAGTTTCCCTCGGGTATAGAGTGACATGTTATTGGCAGAGGATGTGCAGATAATCACTTTGATCAGGCTGTTCGTTTTTTTAATGCTCTTTTACCAGAATCCATTCATAGTGATTAGTGTGTTCTCTGTTGGAACACGATGAGAACATTGTGTGAAGTGCACAGAAGTAGCTATTTGAGTATGTATGAAAATGTGAGGTAACCACTGTTACTCCTAAATTTCTGTGGAATTAAGTTTTCTGTGTGTGTGTGTGTGTGTGTGTGTGTGTGTGTGTTTGAAAATCCCAGAGGTTCAAGTTGGTAGTTTATATGTTGCAAGCGAAAAAAGCTTTTTAGTAAACTGAGGCACTAGCATTAGTTCCCTGTTCACTGTGACAAGGAAGCTAGTATAAAAAGTAGTTTGTGGTTTTGTTTGCAAAGAAGTGCTCATGGGATGAAAGCACTGCTTGAGATTATTCTGAGATGATGGGGGGGATTGCTAAGCATCTAGCATTTTAGTAAGGAGCTTGTCGGAGTATTTGTATAGTTGTAAGATTATTTGTTATTTTATGAGAAATTTCTTTATTCATAGCACATGGGCCATCATAGTTGAAGCATAAAGATTGGCATGGTATGCGTAGGTCTGTAAAATGTCCTGACAGTGATGTTCATAGGGACTTGTTGTATACTTTGATTCTTCATCTGTTTAACAGTAGACATAAGAAATGTATTAGTGGAGCAAGTAGCTGTGAAATTAGTAGTGTATGATTGATAGTATGGACGTGGCGCTTGAAGGAAGTGTTTGTTTAGCTGTGGGTGTTTTCATAATTGCCATGTGAGGAGAAGCAATACTCGTGATAGGCGACGAGAGGTACAGAGAGAAACACATTTATTGCGAGTATTGTATATCAGCAGCTCTTGGGCGGGTATCAAGTAAGACGCAAAGTGAAACGAAAGAGGAAGTATGCATGAAAGTGGCCAAATATCGACAAGAGTTCGCACTGTTAGGGTGAGGTGAATAAGCTAGTGCGGTGCGAAAATTTTCGAAGAGAGAGGCGGTTTTAAAGAAAGCACAAGAGTCCTATGAATGCCCTCTTGTGTGTTTCTCTTTCAGTGGCTATTTGGCATGTCTGCTTGCGCCATAGAAAGCTACTGTATGTGCCCCAGGCCCCCATCTAGCGGCCGGAGGTGCAAGCGGTGTTTACATACAGTCTCGCCTGAGGCAATGGTCTCTCATTTCGGAACGCAAGAAGCACTGGTAGCGCACAAAAATAGCCGAGTGAGATCATTGCGGCCAAGTAAGGGTAGAAGTAGGTTCTTTGCAGAATGTCTGAGCTTAAGAAATTCTTCGATAAGTAAATCGCGAAATGTGAAGAATGTGTCGTATTCTCGTAGGGCGTGTTGACGGTCTCGTGGCATAAGTAGCGAGCGGTGATAGCTTGCAAGCAAGATCATACTTCACAGGATCATTTCTGTAGTATGTCTTCAACTCTCTCTAGTTCAACGCTGGAGTAGACGTAACCACGATGATGAGTGGTAGCACTCTCCCTGAGCGTGAGGCTTGCGATCAAGATTCATCGCATCTTGGTTGTAATCGATGATCGTTCACCACATTCTGAGGGATGTGGGAAGGGAATAGCGCTTTCCGAGTGGTGGTTTTATTATATAGATTAGAAGCATTAGTCATACTGTTGGTATCGGGACCCGCGTCGTTGCAGAAATGTCGCTACAGGTTGTGGAAAGACTTCGATTGCGACATGTCATGAAAGCCTCGTGGAAGTTTCTCGAGTGGCACGGGGACGAGCCATTTGATTTGGCCTGCTCTAAGTGCTAGGCTTGGATGACAACGACGTACTTTTGAGTTACAAGAATGAGTGAGCAACACAAGAAGAGTGCAATTGATGACCATAAAAAGCTGACACACAACACAGTCTCGATAATCACCACTAATGCATGATGTACGAAACATTTAGGAGGAGCACGTTTGGCTAGCAAACATGAATTGAGTGATTTGCAAGGCAGTGTTATCTGCAAGAAGGAATGCATGAAATTCGCAAATGAATAAGACTGGTTCAAATACTATCGACAGAAATTTTATTTCTGTTGTCAACTAGTATTAATTAGTTGTGTGGGAGCAGGGGGATATTTCCCTTGCACCATACATCTACATACACGTTGCGTGTGATGTGGCCTAGTTTTGCGTACAAAGAACTATCTAGTTGTCAGTTTTTTGAGTGAACGAGTGTGGTGGGGAGGAGAGAGATTAGTGTTAGATGCAGAGCAGTGCGGGCAGTTGTGTGTCGGACGTTGTATGTCGGACGGTGGGTCGCCGACAGGAATTATGCGTGCTGCCATCTGTCGGCAGGTGAGGTAATGAAGCAGCTTGAATGGTGACAGAAATGATGAAAATAGTTATCTAAAGAGTAATAGCGACGACAGTTGGCAGACACTTATTTCAGCGTTGACAGTTAGTTTGGGGTGTGTGCTTGCATGACACTGGAAGTCTGTTGACGGTAGAGAAGTAGACAAGACGGCAAGAATTTTCGGCGTTCTCGCGGAGAAGTAATAGAGAAGCAGCCATAAGTATTGAAGTGAGGGCGTTGATCGGCACTCTGGTTTCCCTTCAAACCGAATAAATCTTTCGCCTTTTACTAAAGATTTCCGTGGAGGGGAACATTAAATGAGTCTAGAAGGTATTTTTTGTAGTGCTCGGCTATTGCTGAGCCACAATCACAAGTAAAACGTAATGTGAGTAGCAAGAGGTAGATTGTGTTGTGAGAATGAAGGGCGTGGATTAGCGGATCACGTTTGACCTGAAATGGCGTGCAGTGTGTTAGACGATTGTGTAGAGAGAGAGAGAGAGTGAGAGGGGGGGGGGGGTAGAGGGGGACAGAGCTATTTATTGTCCTGCAAACTCTTGGTGAACCCTTTCCGTACCTCAGTTGTAGATGATTTGAGAATGTTTACTTGCACTGCAGTTGCACAACAGCATATAAGCTGATATTTGGAAGTGAATGATGAATGATTGTCTTTGTAATAAATACTGGTATGTGATAAGTAGATTTTGTTTTGAAAGCCAAAATAATTTTTACCGCAGAAGTTTGTGATTTGTAGGTATGATGTGAGTGAGATTTGGGCTGGAGATGGTGGTTAGTTGGGCAGGATGAGTATTTCAATTGTTTTCAATAGAGTGGATATTAGTGGCACTGGCTTGTTGCCATAATGTGGCATTGGTTCTTTGTTCATAACAGTGTACTCAGTTTTGTAGAAGATTTAGGTGAGAAAGAGACAGTTGTTGAATATGACATAGATAGCTAAAAATGAATTGAGTAGCAATTTCCTGCTAGGTGTAGTTTGGGTATGATGTGTCTCAGTGAGAGATAAATCTTGAAATTGAAGGGTTGTTCCTTGCTACAGTCTTGGAAACTATGTATCTGCTGTTGACTCCAATGTTTTCAAGATTACTTGTGTACAAAATTGGCCAGACTTTGCAGTTTCTTCTTCAATAAATCAGTGGAAGGTGGTGCAGATAATGGTAAAAATGTTCAGTGCCTCCTGTGAGTTGTTGATGCTGCTTGTCTTTTAAGTAAAATTGAAAGGGGCTCTTGATTGACCCAGCCATACACAGAGCTGGTGCATACTTGGCTTGAGAAGACTTTGGTCAGTAAATGATGAAATACCGACACAGTGGTCACAACAAAGCTCCTTTCCCTGCATTTTAGTTTCCCTCGGGTATAGAGTGACATGTTATTGGCAGAGGATGTGCAGATAATCACTTTGATCAGGCTGTTCGTTTTTTTAATGCTCTTTTACCAGAATCCATTCATAGTGATTAGTGTGTTCTCTGTTGGAACACGATGAGAACATTGTGTGAAGTGCACAGAAGTAGCTATTTGAGTATGTATGAAAATGTGAGGTAACCACTGTTACTCCTAAATTTCTGTGGAATTAAGTTTTCTGTGTGTGTGTGTGTTTGAAAATCCCAGAGGTTCAAGTTGGTAGTTTATATGTTGCAAGCGAAAAAAGCTTTTTAGTAAACTGAGGCACTAGCATTAGTTCCCTGTTCACTGTGACAAGGAAGCTAGTATAAAAAGTAGTTTGTGGTTTTGTTTGCAAAGAAGTGCTCATGGGATGAAAGCACTGCTTGAGATTATTCTGAGATGATGGGGGGGATTGCTAAGCATCTAGCATTTTAGTAAGGAGCTTGTCGGAGTATTTGTATAGTTGTAAGATTATTTGTTATTTTATGAGAAATTTCTTTATTCATAGCACATGGGCCATCATAGTTGAAGCATAAAGATTGGCATGGTATGCGTAGGTCTGTAAAATGTCCTGACAGTGATGTTCATAGGGACTTGTTGTATACTTTGATTCTTCATCTGTTTAACAGTAGACATAAGAAATGTATTAGTGGAGCAAGTAGCTGTGAAATTAGTAGTGTATGATTGATAGTATGGACGTGGCGCTTGAAGGAAGTGTTTGTTTAGCTGTGGGTGTTTTCATAATTGCCATGTGAGGAGAAGCAATACTCGTGATAGGCGACGAGAGGTACAGAGAGAAACACATTTATTGCGAGTATTGTATATCAGCAGCTCTTGGGCGGGTATCAAGTAAGACGCAAAGTGAAACGAAAGAGGAAGTATGCATGAAAGTGGCCAAATATCGACAAGAGTTCGCACTGTTAGGGTGAGGTGAATAAGCTAGTGCGGTGCGAAAATTTTCGAAGAGAGAGGCGGTTTTAAAGAAAGCACAAGAGTCCTATGAATGCCCTCTTGTGTGTTTCTCTTTCAGTGGCTATTTGGCATGTCTGCTTGCGCCATAGAAAGCTACTGTATGTGCCCCAGGCCCCCATCTAGCGGCCGGAGGTGCAAGCGGTGTTTACATACAGTCTCGCCTGAGGCAATGGTCTCTCATTTCGGAACGCAAGAAGCACTGGTAGCGCACAAAAATAGCCGAGTGAGATCATTGCGGCCAAGTAAGGGTAGAAGTAGGTTCTTTGCAGAATGTCTGAGCTTAAGAAATTCTTCGATAAGTAAATCGCGAAATGTGAAGAATGTGTCGTATTCTCGTAGGGCGTGTTGACGGTCTCGTGGCATAAGTAGCGAGCGGTGATAGCTTGCAAGCAAGATCATACTTCACAGGATCATTTCTGTAGTATGTCTTCAACTCTCTCTAGTTCAACGCTGGAGTAGACGTAACCACGATGATGAGTGGTAGCACTCTCCCTGAGCGTGAGGCTTGCGATCAAGATTCATCGCATCTTGGTTGTAATCGATGATCGTTCACCACATTCTGAGGGATGTGGGAAGGGAATAGCGCTTTCCGAGTGGTGGTTTTATTATATAGATTAGAAGCATAAGTCATACTGTTGGTATCGGGACCCGCGTCGTTGCAGAAATGTCGCTACAGGTTGTGGAAAGACTTCGATTGCGACATGTCATGAAAGCCTCGTGGAAGTTTCTCGAGTGGCACGGGGACGAGCCATTTGATTTGGCCTGCTCCAAGTGCTAGGCTTGGATGACAACGACGTACTTTTGAGTTACAAGAATGAGTGAGCAACACAAGAAGAGTGCAATTGATGACCATAAAAAGCTGACACACAACACAGTCTCGATAATCACCACTAATGCATGATGTACGAAACATTTAGGAGGAGCACGTTTGGCTAGCAAACATGAATTGAGTGATTTGCAAGGCAGTGTTATCTGCAAGAAGGAATGCATGAAATTCGCAAATGAATAAGACTGGTTCAAATACTATCGACAGAAATTTTATTTCTGTTGTCAACTAGTATTAATTAGTTGTGTGGGAGCAGGGGGATATTTCCCTTGCACCATACATCTACATACACGTTGCGTGTGATGTGGCCTAGTTTTGCGTACAAAGAACTATCTAGTTGTCAGTTTTTTGAGTGAACGAGTGTGGTGGGGAGGAGAGAGATTAGTGTTAGATGCAGAGCAGTGCGGGCAGTTGTGTGTCGGACGTTGTATGTCGGACGGTGGGTCGCCGACAGGAATTATGCGTGCTGCCATCTGTCGGCAGGTGAGGTAATGAAGCAGCTTGAATGGTGACAGAAATGATGAAAATAGTTATCTAAAGAGTAATAGCGACGACAGTTGGCAGACACTTATTTCAGCGTTGACAGTTAGTTTGGGGTGTGTGCTTGCATGACACTGGAAGTCTGTTGACGGTAGAGAAGTAGACAAGACGGCAAGAATTTTCGGCGTTCTCGCGGAGAAGTAATAGAGAAGCAGCCATAAGTATTGAAGTGAGGGCGTTGATTGGCACTCTGGTTTCCCTTCAAACCGAATAAATCTTTCGCCTTTTACTAAAGATTTCCGTGGAGGGGAACATTAAATGAGTCTAGAAGGTATTTTTTGTAGTGCTCGGCTATTGCTGAGCCACAATCACAAGTAAAACGTAATGTGAGTAGCAAGAGGTAGATTGTGTTGTGAGAATGAAGGGCGTGGATTAGCGGATCACGTTTGACCTGAAATGGCGTGCAGTGTGTTAGACGATTGTGTAGAGAGAGAGAGAGAGAGAGAGAGGGGGGGGGGTAGAGGGGGACAGAGCTATTTATTGTCCTGCAAACTCTTGGTGAACCCTTTCCGTACCTCAGTTGTAGATGATTTGAGAATGTTTACTTGCACTGCAGTTGCACAACAGCATATAAGCTGATATTTGGAAGCGAATGATGAATGATTGTCTTTGTAATAAATACTGGTATGTGATAAGTAGATTTTGTTTTGAAAGCCAAAATAATTTTTACCGCAGAAGTTTGTGATTTGTAGGTATGATGTGAGTGAGATTTGGGCTGAAGATGGTGGTTAGTTGGGCAGGATGAGTATTTCAATTGTTTTCAATAGAGTGGATATTAGTGGCACTGGCTTGTTGCCATAATGTGGCATTGGTTCTTTGTTCATAACAGTGTACTCAGTTTTGTAGAAGATTTAGGTGAGAAAGAGACAGTTGTTGAATATGACATAGATAGCTAAAAATGAATTGAGTAGCAATTTCCTGCTAGGTGTAGTTTGGGTATGATGTGTCTCAGTGAGAGATAAATCTTGAAATTGAAGGGTTGTTCCTTGCTACAGTCTTGGAAACTATGTATCTGCTGTTGACTCCAATGTTTTCAAGATTACTTGTGTACAAAATTGGCCAGACTTTGCAGTTTCTTCTTCAATAAATCAGTGGAAGGTGGTGCAGATAATGGTAAAAATGTTCAGTGCCTCCTGTGAGTTGTTGATGCTGCTTGTCTTTTAAGTAAAATTGAAAGGGGCTCTTGATTGACCCAGCCATACACAGAGCTGGTGCATACTTGGCTTGAGAAGACTTTGGTCAGTAAATGATGAAATACCGACACAGTGGTCACAACAAAGCTCCTTTCCCTGCATTTTAGTTTCCCTCGGGTATAGAGTGACATGTTATTGGCAGAGGATGTGCAGATAATCAGTTTGATCAGGCTGTTCGTTTTTTTAATGCTCTTTTACCAGAATCCATTCATAGTGATTAGTGTGTTCTCTGTTGGAACACGATGAGAACATTGTGTGAAGTGCACAGAAGTAGCTATTTGAGTATGTATGAAAATGTGAGGTAACCACTGTTACTCCTAAATTTCTGTGGAATTAAGTTTTCTGTGTGTGTGTGTGTTTGAAAATCCCAGAGGTTCAAGTTGGTAGTTTATATGTTGCAAGCGAAAAAAGCTTTTTAGTAAACTGAGGCACTAGCATTAGTTCCCTGTTCACTGTGACAAGGAAGCTAGTATAAAAAGTAGTTTGTGGTTTTGTTTGCAAAGAAGTGCTCATGGGATGAAAGCACTGCTTGAGATTATTCTGAGATGATGGGGGGGATTGCTAAGCATCTAGCATTTTAGTAAGGAGCTTGTCGGAGTATTTGTATAGTTGTAAGATTATTTGTTATTTTATGAGAAATTTCTTTATTCATAGCACATGGGCCATCATAGTTGAAGCATAAAGATTGGCATGGTATGCGTAGGTCTGTAAAATGTCCTGACAGTGATGTTCATAGGGACTTGTTGTATACTTTGATTCTTCATCTGTTTAACAGTAGACATAAGAAATGTATTAGTGGAGCAAGTAGCTGTGAAATTAGTAGTGTATGATTGATAGTATGGACGTGGCGCTTGAAGGAAGTGTTTGTTTAGCTGTGGGTGTTTTCATAATTGCCATGTGAGGAGAAGCAATACTCGTGATAGGCGACGAGAGGTACAGAGAGAAACACATTTATTGCGAGTATTGTATATCAGCAGCTCTTGGGCGGGTATCAAGTAAGACGCAAAGTGAAACGAAAGAGGAAGTATGCATGAAAGTGGCCAAATATCGACAAGAGTTCGCACTGTTAGGGTGAGGTGAATAAGCTAGTGCGGTGCGAAAATTTTCGAAGAGAGAGGCGGTTTTAAAGAAAGCACAAGAGTCCTATGAATGCCCTCTTGTGTGTTTCTCTTTCAGTGGCTATTTGGCATGTCTGCTTGCGCCATAGAAAGCTACTGTATGTGCCCCAGGCCCCCATCTAGCGGCCGGAGGTGCAAGCGGTGTTTACATACAGTCTCGCCTGAGGCAATGGTCTCTCATTTCGGAACGCAAGAAGCACTGGTAGCGCACAAAAATAGCCGAGTGAGATCATTGCGGCCAAGTAAGGGTAGAAGTAGGTTCTTTGCAGAATGTCTGAGCTTAAGAAATTCTTCGATAAGTAAATCGCGAAATGTGAAGAATGTGTCGTATTCTCGTAGGGCGTGTTGACGGTCTCGTGGCATAAGTAGCGAGCGGTGATAGCTTGCAAGCAAGATCATACTTCACAGGATCATTTCTGTAGTATGTCTTCAACTCTCTCTAGTTCAACGCTGGAGTAGACGTAACCACGATGATGAGTGGTAGCACTCTCCCTGAGCGTGAGGCTTGCGATCAAGATTCATCGCATCTTGGTTGTAATCGATGATCGTTCACCACATTCTGAGGGATGTGGGAAGGGAATAGCGCTTTCCGAGTGGTGGTTTTATTATATAGATTAGAAGCATAAGTCATACTGTTGGTATCGGGACCCGCGTCGTTGCAGAAATGTCGCTACAGGTTGTGGAAAGACTTCGATTGCGACATGTCATGAAAGCCTCGTGGAAGTTTCTCGAGTGGCACGGGGACGAGCCATTTGATTTGGCCTGCTCCAAGTGCTAGGCTTGGATGACAACGACGTACTTTTGAGTTACAAGAATGAGTGAGCAACACAAGAAGAGTGCAATTGATGACCATAAAAAGCTGACACACAACACAGTCTCGATAATCACCACTAATGCATGATGTACGAAACATTTAGGAGGAGCACGTTTGGCTAGCAAACATGAATTGAGTGATTTGCAAGGCAGTGTTATCTGCAAGAAGGAATGCATGAAATTCGCAAATGAATAAGACTGGTTCAAATACTATCGACAGAAATTTTATTTCTGTTGTCAACTAGTATTAATTAGTTGTGTGGGAGCAGGGGGATATTTCCCTTGCACCATACATCTACATACACGTTGCGTGTGATGTGGCCTAGTTTTGCGTACAAAGAACTATCTAGTTGTCAGTTTTTTGAGTGAACGAGTGTGGTGGGGAGGAGAGAGATTAGTGTTAGATGCAGAGCAGTGCGGGCAGTTGTGTGTCGGACGTTGTATGTCGGACGGTGGGTCGCCGACAGGAATTATGCGTGCTGCCATCTGTCGGCAGGTGAGGTAATGAAGCAGCTTGAATGGTGACAGAAATGATGAAAATAGTTATCTAAAGAGTAATAGCGACGACAGTTGGCAGACACTTATTTCAGCGTTGACAGTTAGTTTGGGGTGTGTGCTTGCATGACACTGGAAGTCTGTTGACGGTAGAGAAGTAGACAAGACGGCAAGAATTTTCGGCGTTCTCGCGGAGAAGTAATAGAGAAGCAGCCATAAGTATTGAAGTGAGGGCGTTGATTGGCACTCTGGTTTCCCTTCAAACCGAATAAATCTTTCGCCTTTTACTAAAGATTTCCGTGGAGGGGAACATTAAATGAGTCTAGAAGGTATTTTTTGTAGTGCTCGGCTATTGCTGAGCCACAATCACAAGTAAAACGTAATGTGAGTAGCAAGAGGTAGATTGTGTTGTGAGAATGAAGGGCGTGGATTAGCGGATCACGTTTGACCTGAAATGGCGTGCAGTGTGTTAGACGATTGTGTAGAGAGAGAGAGAGAGAGAGAGAGAGGGGGGGGGGGTAGAGGGGGACAGAGCTATTTATTGTCCTGCAAACTCTTGGTGAACCCTTTCCGTACCTCAGTTGTAGATGATTTGAGAATGTTTACTTGCACTGCAGTTGCACAACAGCATATAAGCTGATATTTGGAAGCGAATGATGAATGATTGTCTTTGTAATAAATACTGGTATGTGATAAGTAGATTTTGTTTTGAAAGCCAAAATAATTTTTACCGCAGAAGTTTGTGATTTGTAGGTATGATGTGAGTGAGATTTGGGCTGAAGATGGTGGTTAGTTGGGCAGGATGAGTATTTCAATTGTTTTCAATAGAGTGGATATTAGTGGCACTGGCTTGTTGCCATAATGTGGCATTGGTTCTTTGTTCATAACAGTGTACTCAGTTTTGTAGAAGATTTAGGTGAGAAAGAGACAGTTGTTGAATATGACATAGATAGCTAAAAATGAATTGAGTAGCAATTTCCTGCTAGGTGTAGTTTGGGTATGATGTGTCTCAGTGAGAGATAAATCTTGAAATTGAAGGGTTGTTCCTTGCTACAGTCTTGGAAACTATGTATCTGCTGTTGACTCCAATGTTTTCAAGATTACTTGTGTACAAAATTGGCCAGACTTTGCAGTTTCTTCTTCAATAAATCAGTGGAAGGTGGTGCAGATAATGGTAAAAATGTTCAGTGCCTCCTGTGAGTTGTTGATGCTGCTTGTCTTTTAAGTAAAATTGAAAGGGGCTCTTGATTGACCCAGCCATACACAGAGCTGGTGCATACTTGGCTTGAGAAGACTTTGGTCAGTAAATGATGAAATACCGACACAGTGGTCACAACAAAGCTCCTTTCCCTGCATTTTAGTTTCCCTCGGGTATAGAGTGACATGTTATTGGCAGAGGATGTGCAGATAATCACTTTGATCAGGCTGTTCGTTTTTTTAATGCTCTTTTACCAGAATCCATTCATAGTGATTAGTGTGTTCTCTGTTGGAACACGATGAGAACATTGTGTGAAGTGCACAGAAGTAGCTATTTGAGTATGTATGAAAATGTGAGGTAACCACTGTTACTCCTAAATTTCTGTGGAATTAAGTTTTCTGTGTGTGTGTGTGTGTGTGTGTTTGAAAATCCCAGAGGTTCAAGTTGGTAGTTTATATGTTGCAAGTGAAAAAAGCTTTTTAGTAAACTGAGGCACTAGCATTAGTTCCCTGTTCACTGTGACAAGGAAGCTAGTATAAAAAGTAGTTTGTGGTTTTGTTTGCAAAGAAGTGATCATGGGATGAAAGCACTGCTTGAGATTATTCTGAGATGATGGGGGGGATTGCTAAACATCTAGCATTTTAGTAAGGAGCTTGTCGGAGTATTTGTATAGTTGTAAGATTATTTATTATTTTATGAGAAATTTCTTTATTCATAGCACATGGGCCATCATAGTTGAAGCATAAAGATTGGCATGGTATGCGTAGGTCTGTAAAATGTCCTGACAGTGATGTTCATAGGGACTTGTTGTATACTTTGATTCTTCATCTGTTTAACAGTAGACATAAGAAATGTATTAGTGGAGCAAGTAGCTGTGAAATTAGTAGTGTATGATTGATAGTATGGACGTGGCGCTTGAAGGAAGTGTTTGTTTAGCTGTGGGTGTTTTCATAATTGCCATGTGAGGAGAAGCAATACTCGTGATAGGCGACGAGAGGTACAGAGAGAAACACATTTATTGCGAGTATTGTATATCAGCAGCTCTTGGGCGGGTATCAAGTAAGACGCAAAGTGAAACGAAAGAGGAAGTATGCATGAAAGTGGCCAAATATCGACAAGAGTTCGCACTGTTAGGGTGAGGTGAATAAGCTAGTGCGGTGCGAAAATTTTCGAAGAGAGAGGCGGTTTTAAAGAAAGCACAAGAGTCCTATGAATGCCCTCTTGTGTGTTTCTCTTTCAGTGGCTATTTGGCATGTCTGCTTGCGCCATAGAAAGCTACTGTATGTGCCCCAGGCCCCCATCTAGCGGCCGGAGGTGCAAGCGGTGTTTACATACAGTCTCGCCTGAGGCAATGGTCTCTCATTTCGGAACGCAAGAAGCACTGGTAGCGCACAAAAATAGCCGAGTGAGATCATTGCGGCCAAGTAAGGGTAGAAGTAGGTTCTTTGCAGAATGTCTGAGCTTAAGAAATTCTTCGATAAGTAAATCGCGAAATGTGAATAATGTGTCGTATTCTCGTAGGGCGTGTTGACGGTCTCGTGGCATAAGTAGCGAGCGGTGATAGCTTGCAAGCAAGATCATACTTCACAGGATCATTTCTGTAGTATGTCTTCAACTCTCTCTAGTTCAACGCTGGAGTAGACGTAACCACGATGATGAGTGGTAGCACTCTCCCTGAGCGTGAGGCTTGCGATCAAGATTCATCGCATCTTGGTTGTAATCGATGATCGTTCACCACATTCTGAGGGATGTGGGAAGGGAATAGCGCTTTCCGAGTGGTGGTTTTATTATATAGATTAGAAGCATAAGTCATACTGTTGGTATCGGGACCCGCGTCGTTGCAGAAATGTCGCTACAGGTTGTGGAAAGACTTCGATTGCGACATGTCATGAAAGCCTCGTGGAAGTTTCTCGAGTGGCACGGGGACGAGCCATTTGATTTGGCCTGCTCCAAGTGCTAGGCTTGGATGACAACGACGTACTTTTGAGTTACAAGAATGAGTGAGCAACACAAGAAGAGTGCAATTGATGACCATAAAAAGCTGACACACAACACAGTCTCGATAATCACCACTAATGCATGATGTACGAAACATTTAGGAGGAGCACGTTTGGCTAGCAAACATGAATTGAGTGATTTGCAAGGCAGTGTTATCTGCAAGAAGGAATGCATGAAATTCGCAAATGAATAAGACTGGTTCAAATACTATCGACAGAAATTTTATTTCTGTTGTCAACTAGTATTAATTAGTTGTGTGGGAGCAGGGGGATATTTCCCTTGCACCATACATCTACATACACGTTGCGTGTGATGTGGCCTAGTTTTGCGTACAAAGAACTATCTAGTTGTCAGTTTTTTGAGTGAACGAGTGTGGTGGGGAGGAGAGAGATTAGTGTTAGATGCAGAGCAGTGCGGGCAGTTGTGTGTCGGACGTTGTATGTCGGACGGTGGGTCGCCGACAGGAATTATGCGTGCTGCCATCTGTCGGCAGGTGAGGTAATGAAGCAGCTTGAATGGTGACAGAAATGATGAAAATAGTTATCTAAAGAGTAATAGCGACGACAGTTGGCAGACACTTATTTCAGCGTTGACAGTTAGTTTGGGGTGTGTGCTTGCATGACACTGGAAGTCTGTTGACGGTAGAGAAGTAGACAAGACGGCAAGAATTTTCGGCGTTCTCGCGGAGAAGTAATAGAGAAGCAGCCATAAGTATTGAAGTGAGGGCGTTGATCGGCACTCTGGTTTCCCTTCAAACCGAATAAATCTTTCGCCTTTTACTAAAGATTTCCGTGGAGGGGAACATTAAATGAGTCTAGAAGGTATTTTTTGTAGTGCTCGGCTATTGCTGAGCCACAATCACAAGTAAAACGTAATGTGAGTAGCAAGAGGTAGATTGTGTTGTGAGAATGAAGGGCGTGGTTTAGCGGATCACGTTTGGCCTGAAATGGCGTGCAGTGTGTTAGACGATTGTGTAGAGAGAGAGAGAGGGGGACAGAGCTATTTATTGTCCTGCAAACTCTTGGTGAACCCTTTCCGTACCTCAGTTGTAGATGATTTGAGAATGTTTACTTGCACTGCAGTTGCACAACAGCATATAAGCTGATATTTGGAAGCGAATGATGAATGATTGTCTTTGTAATAAATACTGGTATGTGATAAGTAGATTTTGTTTTGAAAGCCAAAATAATTTTTACCGCAGAAGTTTGTGATTTGTAGGTATGATGTGAGTGAGATTTGGGCTGAAGATGGTGGTTAGTTGGGCAGGATGAGTATTTCAATTGTTTTCAATAGAGTGGATATTAGTGGCACTGGCTTGTTGCCATAATGTGGCATTGGTTCTTTGTTCATAACAGTGTACTCAGTTTTGTAGAAGATTTAGGTGAGAAAGAGACAGTTGTTGAATATGACATAGATAGCTAAAAATGAATTGAGTAGCAATTTCCTGCTAGGTGTAGTTTGGGTATGATGTGTCTCAGTGAGAGATAAATCTTGAAATTGAAGGGTTGTTCCTTGCTACAGTCTTGGAAACTATGTATCTGCTGTTGACTCCAATGTTTTCAAGATTACTTGTGTACAAAATTGGCCAGACTTTGCAGTTTCTTCTTCAATAAATCAGTGGAAGGTGGTGCAGATAATGGTAAAAATGTTCAGTGCCTCCTGTGAGTTGTTGATGCTGCTTGTCTTTTAAGTAAAATTGAAAGGGGCTCTTGATTGACCCAGCCATACACAGAGCTGGTGCATACTTGGCTTGAGAAGACTTTGGTCAGTAAATGATGAAATACCGACACAGTGGTCACAACAAAGCTCCTTTCCCTGCATTTTAGTTTCCCTCGGGTATAGAGTGACATGTTATTGGCAGAGGATGTGCAGATAATCACTTTGATCAGGCTGTTCGTTTTTTTAATGCTCTTTTACCAGAATCCATTCATAGTGATTAGTGTGTTCTCTGTTGGAACACGATGAGAACATTGTGTGAAGTGCACAGAAGTAGCTATTTGAGTATGTATGAAAATGTGAGGTAACCACTGTTACTCCTAAATTTCTGTGGAATTAAGTTTTCTGTGTGTGTGTGTGTGTGTGTGTGTGTGTGTGTTTGAAAATCCCAGAGGTTCAAGTTGGTAGTTTATATGTTGCAAGCGAAAAAAGCTTTTTAGTAAACTGAGGCACTAGCATTAGTTCCCTGTTCACTGTGACAAGGAAGCTAGTATAAAAAGTAGTTTGTGGTTTTGTTTGCAAAGAAGTGCTCATGGGATGAAAGCACTGCTTGAGATTATTCTGAGATGATGGGGGGGATTGCTAAGCATCTAGCATTTTAGTAAGGAGCTTGTCGGAGTATTTGTATAGTTGTAAGATTATTTGTTATTTTATGAGAAATTTCTTTATTCATAGCACATGGGCCATCATAGTTGAAGCATAAAGATTGGCATGGTATGCGTAGGTCTGTAAAATGTCCTGACAGTGATGTTCATAGGGACTTGTTGTATACTTTGATTCTTCATCTGTTTAACAGTAGACATAAGAAATGTATTAGTGGAGCAAGTAGCTGTGAAATTAGTAGTGTATGATTGATAGTATGGACGTGGCGCTTGAAGGAAGTGTTTGTTTAGCTGTGGGTGTTTTCATAATTGCCATGTGAGGAGAAGCAATACTCGTGATAGGCGACGAGAGGTACAGAGAGAAACACATTTATTGCGAGTATTGTATATCAGCAGCTCTTGGGCGGGTATCAAGTAAGACGCAAAGTGAAACGAAAGAGGAAGTATGCATGAAAGTGGCCAAATATCGACAAGAGTTCGCACTGTTAGGGTGAGGTGAATAAGCTAGTGCGGTGCGAAAATTTTCGAAGAGAGAGGCGGTTTTAAAGAAAGCACAAGAGTCCTATGAATGCCCTCTTGTGTGTTTCTCTTTCAGTGGCTATTTGGCATGTCTGCTTGCGCCATAGAAAGCTACTGTATGTGCCCCAGGCCCCCATCTAGCGGCCGGAGGTGCAAGCGGTGTTTACATACAGTCTCGCCTGAGGCAATGGTCTCTCATTTCGGAACGCAAGAAGCACTGGTAGCGCACAAAAATAGCCGAGTGAGATCATTGCGGCCAAGTAAGGGTAGAAGTAGGTTCTTTGCAGAATGTCTGAGCTTAAGAAATTCTTCGATAAGTAAATCGCGAAATGTGAAGAATGTGTCGTATTCTCGTAGGGCGTGTTGACGGTCTCGTGGCATAAGTAGCGAGCGGTGATAGCTTGCAAGCAAGATCATACTTCACAGGATCATTTCTGTAGTATGTCTTCAACTCTCTCTAGTTCAACGCTGGAGTAGACGTAACCACGATGATGAGTGGTAGCACTCTCCCTGAGCGTGAGGCTTGCGATCAAGATTCATCGCATCTTGGTTGTAATCGATGATCGTTCACCACATTCTGAGGGATGTGGGAAGGGAATAGCGCTTTCCGAGTGGTGGTTTTATTATATAGATTAGAAGCATTAGTCATACTGTTGGTATCGGGACCCGCGTCGTTGCAGAAATGTCGCTACAGGTTGTGGAAAGACTTCGATTGCGACATGTCATGAAAGCCTCGTGGAAGTTTCTCGAGTGGCACGGGGACGAGCCATTTGATTTGGCCTGCTCTAAGTGCTAGGCTTGGATGACAACGACGTACTTTTGAGTTACAAGAATGAGTGAGCAACACAAGAAGAGTGCAATTGATGACCATAAAAAGCTGACACACAACACAGTCTCGATAATCACCACTAATGCATGATGTACGAAACATTTAGGAGGAGCACGTTTGGCTAGCAAACATGAATTGAGTGATTTGCAAGGCAGTGTTATCTGCAAGAAGGAATGCATGAAATTCGCAAATGAATAAGACTGGTTCAAATACTATCGACAGAAATTTTATTTCTGTTGTCAACTAGTATTAATTAGTTGTGTGGGAGCAGGGGGATATTTCCCTTGCACCATACATCTACATACACGTTGCGTGTGATGTGGCCTAGTTTTGCGTACAAAGAACTATCTAGTTGTCAGTTTTTTGAGTGAACGAGTGTGGTGGGGAGGAGAGAGATTAGTGTTAGATGCAGAGCAGTGCGGGCAGTTGTGTGTCGGACGTTGTATGTCGGACGGTGGGTCGCCGACAGGAATTATGCGTGCTGCCATCTGTCGGCAGGTGAGGTAATGAAGCAGCTTGAATGGTGACAGAAATGATGAAAATAGTTATCTAAAGAGTAATAGCGACGACAGTTGGCAGACACTTATTTCAGCGTTGACAGTTAGTTTGGGGTGTGTGCTTGCATGACACTGGAAGTCTGTTGACGGTAGAGAAGTAGACAAGACGGCAAGAATTTTCGGCGTTCTCGCGGAGAAGTAATAGAGAAGCAGCCATAAGTATTGAAGTGAGGGCGTTGATCGGCACTCTGGTTTCCCTTCAAACCGAATAAATCTTTCGCCTTTTACTAAAGATTTCCGTGGAGGGGAACATTAAATGAGTCTAGAAGGTATTTTTTGTAGTGCTCGGCTATTGCTGAGCCACAATCACAAGTAAAACGTAATGTGAGTAGCAAGAGGTAGATTGTGTTGTGAGAATGAAGGGCGTGGATTAGCGGATCACGTTTGACCTGAAATGGCGTGCAGTGTGTTAGACGATTGTGTAGAGAGAGAGAGAGAGTGAGAGGGGGGGGGGGGTAGAGGGGGACAGAGCTATTTATTGTCCTGCAAACTCTTGGTGAACCCTTTCCGTACCTCAGTTGTAGATGATTTGAGAATGTTTACTTGCACTGCAGTTGCACAACAGCATATAAGCTGATATTTGGAAGTGAATGATGAATGATTGTCTTTGTAATAAATACTGGTATGTGATAAGTAGATTTTGTTTTGAAAGCCAAAATAATTTTTACCGCAGAAGTTTGTGATTTGTAGGTATGATGTGAGTGAGATTTGGGCTGGAGATGGTGGTTAGTTGGGCAGGATGAGTATTTCAATTGTTTTCAATAGAGTGGATATTAGTGGCACTGGCTTGTTGCCATAATGTGGCATTGGTTCTTTGTTCATAACAGTGTACTCAGTTTTGTAGAAGATTTAGGTGAGAAAGAGACAGTTGTTGAATATGACATAGATAGCTAAAAATGAATTGAGTAGCAATTTCCTGCTAGGTGTAGTTTGGGTATGATGTGTCTCAGTGAGAGATAAATCTTGAAATTGAAGGGTTGTTCCTTGCTACAGTCTTGGAAACTATGTATCTGCTGTTGACTCCAATGTTTTCAAGATTACTTGTGTACAAAATTGGCCAGACTTTGCAGTTTCTTCTTCAATAAATCAGTGGAAGGTGGTGCAGATAATGGTAAAAATGTTCAGTGCCTCCTGTGAGTTGTTGATGCTGCTTGTCTTTTAAGTAAAATTGAAAGGGGCTCTTGATTGACCCAGCCATACACAGAGCTGGTGCATACTTGGCTTGAGAAGACTTTGGTCAGTAAATGATGAAATACCGACACAGTGGTCACAACAAAGCTCCTTTCCCTGCATTTTAGTTTCCCTCGGGTATAGAGTGACATGTTATTGGCAGAGGATGTGCAGATAATCACTTTGATCAGGCTGTTCGTTTTTTTAATGCTCTTTTACCAGAATCCATTCATAGTGATTAGTGTGTTCTCTGTTGGAACACGATGAGAACATTGTGTGAAGTGCACAGAAGTAGCTATTTGAGTATGTATGAAAATGTGAGGTAACCACTGTTACTCCTAAATTTCTGTGGAATTAAGTTTTCTGTGTGTGTGTGTGTTTGAAAATCCCAGAGGTTCAAGTTGGTAGTTTATATGTTGCAAGCGAAAAAAGCTTTTTAGTAAACTGAGGCACTAGCATTAGTTCCCTGTTCACTGTGACAAGGAAGCTAGTATAAAAAGTAGTTTGTGGTTTTGTTTGCAAAGAAGTGCTCATGGGATGAAAGCACTGCTTGAGATTATTCTGAGATGATGGGGGGGATTGCTAAGCATCTAGCATTTTAGTAAGGAGCTTGTCGGAGTATTTGTATAGTTGTAAGATTATTTGTTATTTTATGAGAAATTTCTTTATTCATAGCACATGGGCCATCATAGTTGAAGCATAAAGATTGGCATGGTATGCGTAGGTCTGTAAAATGTCCTGACAGTGATGTTCATAGGGACTTGTTGTATACTTTGATTCTTCATCTGTTTAACAGTAGACATAAGAAATGTATTAGTGGAGCAAGTAGCTGTGAAATTAGTAGTGTATGATTGATAGTATGGACGTGGCGCTTGAAGGAAGTGTTTGTTTAGCTGTGGGTGTTTTCATAATTGCCATGTGAGGAGAAGCAATACTCGTGATAGGCGACGAGAGGTACAGAGAGAAACACATTTATTGCGAGTATTGTATATCAGCAGCTCTTGGGCGGGTATCAAGTAAGACGCAAAGTGAAACGAAAGAGGAAGTATGCATGAAAGTGGCCAAATATCGACAAGAGTTCGCACTGTTAGGGTGAGGTGAATAAGCTAGTGCGGTGCGAAAATTTTCGAAGAGAGAGGCGGTTTTAAAGAAAGCACAAGAGTCCTATGAATGCCCTCTTGTGTGTTTCTCTTTCAGTGGCTATTTGGCATGTCTGCTTGCGCCATAGAAAGCTACTGTATGTGCCCCAGGCCCCCATCTAGCGGCCGGAGGTGCAAGCGGTGTTTACATACAGTCTCGCCTGAGGCAATGGTCTCTCATTTCGGAACGCAAGAAGCACTGGTAGCGCACAAAAATAGCCGAGTGAGATCATTGCGGCCAAGTAAGGGTAGAAGTAGGTTCTTTGCAGAATGTCTGAGCTTAAGAAATTCTTCGATAAGTAAATCGCGAAATGTGAAGAATGTGTCGTATTCTCGTAGGGCGTGTTGACGGTCTCGTGGCATAAGTAGCGAGCGGTGATAGCTTGCAAGCAAGATCATACTTCACAGGATCATTTCTGTAGTATGTCTTCAACTCTCTCTAGTTCTACGCTGGAGTAGACGTAACCACGATGATGAGTGGTAGCACTCTCCCTGAGCGTGAGGCTTGCGATCAAGATTCATCGCATCTTGGTTGTAATCGATGATCGTTCACCACATTCTGAGGGATGTGCGAAGGGAATAGCGCTTTCCGAGTGGTGGTTTTATTATATAGATTAGAAGCATAAGTCATACTGTTGGTATCGGGACCCGCGTCGTTGCAGAAATGTCGCTACAGGTTGTGGAAAGACTTCGATTGCGACATGTCATGAAAGCCTCGTGGAAGTTTCTCGAGTGGCACGGGGACGAGCCATTTGATTTGGCCTGCTCCAAGTGCTAGGCTTGGATGACAACGACGTACTTTTGAGTTACAAGAATGAGTGAGCAACACAAGAAGAGTGCAATTGATGACCATAAAAAGCTGACACACAACACAGTCTCGATAATCACCACTAATGCATGATGTACGAAACATTTAGGAGGAGCACGTTTGGCTAGCAAACATGAATTGAGTGATTTGCAAGGCAGTGTTATCTGCAAGAAGGAATGCATGAAATTCGCAAATGAATAAGACTGGTTCAAATACTATCGACAGAAATTTTATTTCTGTTGTCAACTAGTATTAATTAGTTGTGTGGGAGCAGGGGGATATTTCCCTTGCACCATACATCTACATACACGTTGCGTGTGATGTGGCCTAGTTTTGCGTACAAAGAACTATCTAGTTGTCAGTTTTTTGAGTGAACGAGTGTGGTGGGGAGGAGAGAGATTAGTGTTAGATGCAGAGCAGTGCGGGCAGTTGTGTGTCGGACGTTGTATGTCGGACGGTGGGTCGCCGACAGGAATTATGCGTGCTGCCATCTGTCGGCAGGTGAGGTAATGAAGCAGCTTGAATGGTGACAGAAATGATGAAAATAGTTATCTAAAGAGTAATAGCGACGACAGTTGTCAGACACTTATTTCAGCGTTGACAGTTAGTTTGGGGTGTGTGCTTGCATGACACTGGAAGTCTGTTGACGGTAGAGAAGTAGACAAGACGGCAAGAATTTTCGGCGTTCTCGCGGAGAAGTAATAGAGAAGCAGCCATAAGTATTGAAGTGAGGGCGTTGATCGGCACTCTGGTTTCCCTTCAAACCGAATAAATCTTTCGCCTTTTACTAAAGATTTCCGTGGAGGGGAACATTAAATGAGTCTAGAAGGTATTTTTTGTAGTGCTCGGCTATTGCTGAGCCACAATCACAAGTAAAACGTAATGTGAGTAGCAAGAGGTAGATTGTGTTGTGAGAATGAAGGGCGTGGATTAGCGGATCACGTTTGGCCTGAAATGGCGTGCAGTGTGTTAGACGATTGTGTAGAGAGAGAGAGAGAGGGGGACAGAGCTATTTATTGTCCTGCAAACTCTTGGTGAACCCTTTCCGTACCTCAGTTGTAGATGATTTGAGAATGTTTACTTGCACTGCAGTTGCACAACAGCATATAAGCTGATATTTGGAAGCGAATGATGAATGATTGTCTTTGTAATAAATACTGGTATGTGATAAGTAGATTTTGTTTTGAAAGCCAAAATAATTTTTACCGCAGAAGTTTGTGATTTGTAGGTATGATGTGAGTGAGATTTGGGCTGAAGATGGTGGTTAGTTGGGCAGGATGAGTATTTCAATTGTTTTCAATAGAGTGGATATTAGTGGCACTGGCTTGTTGCCATAATGTGGCATTGGTTCTTTGTTCATAACAGTGTACTCAGTTTTGTAGAAGATTTAGGTGAGAAAGAGACAGTTGTTGAATATGACATAGATAGCTAAAAATGAATTGAGTAGCAATTTCCTGCTAGGTGTAGTTTGGGTATGATGTGTCTCAGTGAGAGATAAATCTTGAAATTGAAGGGTTGTTCCTTGCTACAGTCTTGGAAACTATGTATCTGCTGTTGACTCCAATGTTTTCAAGATTACTTGTGTACAAAATTGGCCAGAATTTGCAGTTTCTTCTTCAATAAATCAGTGGAAGGTGGTGCAGATAATGGTAAAAATGTTCAGTGCCTCCTGTGAGTTGTTGATGCTGCTTGTCTTTTAAGTAAAATTGAAAGGGGCTCTTGATTGACCCAGCCATACACAGAGCTGGTGCATACTTGGCTTGAGAAGACTTTGGTCAGTAAATGATGAAATACCGACACAGTGGTCACAACAAAGCTCCTTTCCCTGCATTTTAGTTTCCCTCGGGTATAGAGTGACATGTTATTGGCAGAGGATGTGCAGATAATCACTTTGATCAGGCTGTTCGTTTTTTTAATGCTCTTTTACCAGAATCCATTCATAGTGATTAGTGTGTTCTCTGTTGGAACACGATGAGAACATTGTGTGAAGTGCACAGAAGTAGCTATTTGAGTATGTATGAAAATGTGAGGTAACCACTGTTACTCCTAAATTTTTGTGGAATTAAGTTTTCTGTGTGTGTGTGTGTGTGTGTGTGTGTGTGTGTGTGTTTGAAAATCCCAGAGGTTCAAGTTGGTAGTTTATATGTTGCAAGCGAAAAAAGCTTTTTAGTAAACTGAGGCACTAGCATTAGTTCCCTGTTCACTGTGACAAGGAAGCTAGTATAAAAAGTAGTTTGTGGTTTTGTTTGCAAAGAAGTGATCATGGGATGAAAGCACTGCTTGAGATTATTCTGAGATGATGGGGGGGGTTTGCTAAACATCTAGCATTTTAGTAAGGAGCTTGTCGGAGTATTTGTATAGTTGTAAGATTATTTGTTATTTTATGAGAAATTTCTTTATTCATAGCACATGGGCCATCATAGTTGAAGCATAAAGATTGGCATGGTATGCGTAGGTCTGTAAAATGTCCTGACAGTGATGTTCATAGGGACTTGTTGTATACTTCGATTCTTCATCTGTTTAACAGTAGACATAAGAAATGTATTAGTGGAGCAAGTAGCTGTGAAATTAGTAGTGTATGATTGATAGTATGGACGTGGCGCTTGAAGGAAGTGTTTGTTTAGCTGTGGGTGTTTTCATAATTGCCATGTGAGGAGAAGCAATACTCGTGATAGGCGACGAGAGGTACAGAGAGAAACACATTTATTGCGAGTATTGTATATCAGCAGCTCTTGGGCGGGTATCAAGTAAGACGCAAAGTGAAACGAAAGAGGAAGTATGCATGAAAGTGGCCAAATATCGACAAGAGTTCGCACTGTTAGGGTGAGGTGAATAAGCTAGTGCGGTGCGAAAATTTTCGAAGAGAGAGGCGGTTTTAAAGAAAGCACAAGAGTCCTATGAATGCCCTCTTGTGTGTTTCTCTTTCAGTGGCTATTTGGCATGTCTGCTTGCGCCATAGAAAGCTACTGTATGTGCCCCAGGCCCCCATCTAGCGGCCGGAGGTGCAAGCGGTGTTTACATACAGTCTCGCCTGAGGCAATGGTCTCTCATTTCGGAACGCAAGAAGCACTGGTAGCGCACAAAAATAGCCGAGTGAGATCATTGCGGCCAAGTAAGGGTAGAAGTAGGTTCTTTGCAGAATGTCTGAGCTTAAGAAATTCTTCGATAAGTAAATCGCGAAATGTGAAGAATGTGTCGTATTCTCGTAGGGCGTGTTGACGGTCTCGTGGCATAAGTAGCGAGCGGTGATAGCTTGCAAGCAAGATCATACTTCACAGGATCATTTCTGTAGTATGTCTTCAACTCTCTCTAGTTCAACGCTGGAGTAGACGTTACCACGATGATGAGTGGTAGCACTCTCCCTGAGCGTGAGGCTTGCGATCAAGATTCATCGCATCTTGGTTGTAATCGATGATCGTTCACCACATTCTGAGGGATGTGGGAAGGGAATAGCGCTTTCCGAGTGGTGGTTTTATTATATAGATTAGAAGCATAAGTCATACTGTTGGTATCGGGACCCGCGTCGTTGCAGAAATGTCGCTACAGGTTGTGGAAAGACTTCGATTGCGACATGTCATGAAAGCCTCGTGGAAGTTTCTCGAGTGGCACGGGGACGAGCCATTTGATTTGGCCTGCTCCAAGTGCTAGGCTTGGATGACAACGACGTACTTTTGAGTTACAAGAATGAGTGAGCAACACAAGAAGAGTGCAATTGATGACCATAAAAAGCTGACACACAACACAGTCTCGATAATCACCACTAATGCATGATGTACGAAACATTTAGGAGGAGCACGTTTGGCTAGCAAACATGAATTGAGTGATTTGCAAGGCAGTGTTATCTGCAAGAAGGAATGCATGAAATTCGCAAATGAATAAGACTGGTTCAAATACTATCGACAGAAATTTTATTTCTGTTGTCAACTAGTATTAATTAGTTGTGTGGGAGCAGGGGGATATTTCCCTTGCACCATACATCTACATACACGTTGCGTGTGATGTGGCCTAGTTTTGCGTACAAAGAACTATCTAGTTGTCAGTTTTTTGAGTGAACGAGTGTGGTGGGGAGGAGAGAGATTAGTGTTAGATGCAGAGCAGTGCGGGCAGTTGTGTGTCGGACGTTGTATGTCGGACGGTGGGTCGCCGACAGGAATTATGCGTGCTGCCATCTGTCGGCAGGTGAGGTAATGAAGCAGCTTGAATGGTGACAGAAATGATGAAAATAGTTATCTAAAGAGTAATAGCGACGACAGTTGTCAGACACTTATTTCAGCGTTGACAGTTAGTTTGGGGTGTGTGCTTGCATGACACTGGAAGTCTGTTGACGGTAGAGAAGTAGACAAGACGGCAAGAATTTTCGGCGTTCTCGCGGAGAAGTAATAGAGAAGCAGCCATAAGTATTGAAGTGAGGGCGTTGATCGGCACTCTGGTTTCCCTTCAAACCGAATAAATCTTTCGCCTTTTACTAAAGATTTCCGTGGAGGGGAACATTAAATGAGTCTAGAAGGTATTTTTTGTAGTGCTCGGCTATTGCTGAGCCACAATCACAAGTAAAACGTAATGTGAGTAGCAAGAGGTAGATTGTGTTGTGAGAATGAAGGGCGTGGATTAGCGGATCACGTTTGGCC
The DNA here is from genome assembly GCF_023898315.1 of Schistocerca nitens. Lineage (NCBI taxonomy): Eukaryota > Metazoa > Arthropoda > Insecta > Orthoptera > Acrididae > Schistocerca > Schistocerca nitens. Next base: position 616,667,110 of record NC_064617.1, read on the forward strand.
TGAAATGGCGTGCAGTGTGTTAGACGATTGTGTAGAGAGAGAGAGAGAGGGGGACAGAGCTATTTATTGTCCTGCAAACTCTTGGTGAACCCTTTCCGTACCTCAGTTGTAGATGATTTGAGAATGTTTACTTGCACTGCAGTTGCACAACAGCATATAAGCTGATATTTGGAAGCGAATGATGAATGATTGTCTTTGTAATAAATACTGGTATGTGATAAGTAGATTTTGTTTTGAAAGCCAAAATAATTTTTACCGCAGAAGTTTGTGATTTGTAGGTATGATGTGAGTGAGATTTGGGCTGAAGATGGTGGTTAGTTGGGCAGGATGAGTATTTCAATTGTTTTCAATAGAGTGGATATTAGTGGCACTGGCTTGTTGCCATAATGTGGCATTGGTTCTTTGTTCATAACAGTGTACTCAGTTTTGTAGAAGATTTAGGTGAGAAAGAGACAGTTGTTGAATATGACATAGATAGCTAAAAATGAATTGAGTAGCAATTTCCTGCTAGGTGTAGTTTGGGTATGATGTGTCTCAGTGAGAGATAAATCTTGAAATTGAAGGGTTGTTCCTTGCTACAGTCTTGGAAACTATGTATCTGCTGTTGACTCCAATGTTTTCAAGATTACTTGTGTACAAAATTGGCCAGAATTTGCAGTTTCTTCTTCAATAAATCAGTGGAAGGTGGTGCAGATAATGGTAAAAATGTTCAGTGCCTCCTGTGAGTTGTTGATGCTGCTTGTCTTTTAAGTAAAATTGAAAGGGGCTCTTGATTGACCCAGCCATACACAGAGCTGGTGCATACTTGGCTTGAGAAGACTTTGGTCAGTAAATGATGAAATACCGACACAGTGGTCACAACAAAGCTCCTTTCCCTGCATTTTAGTTTCCCTCGGGTATAGAGTGACATGTTATTGGCAGAGGATGTGCAGATAATCACTTTGATCAGGCTGTTCGTTTTTTTAATGCTCTTTTACCAGAATCCATTCATAGTGATTAGTGTGTTCTCTGTTGGAACACGATGAGAACATTGTGTGAAGTGCACAGAAGTAGCTATTTGAGTATGTATGAAAATGTGAGGTAACCACTGTTACTCCTAAATTTTTGTGGAATTAAGTTTTCTGTGTGTGTGTGTGTGTGTGTGTGTGTGTGTGTGTGTGTGTGTGTTTGAAAATCCCAGAGGTTCAAGTTGGTAGTTTATATGTTGCAAGCGAAAAAAGCTTTTTAGTAAACTGAGGCACTAGCATTAGTTCCCTGTTCACTGTGACAAGGAAGCTAGTATAAAAAGTAGTTTGTGGTTTTGTTTGCAAAGAAGTGCTCATGGGATGAAAGCACTGCTTGAGATTATTCTGAGATGATGGGGGGGATTGCTAAACATCTAGCATTTTAGTAAGGAGCTTGTCGGAGTATTTGTATAGTTGTAAGATTATTTATTATTTTATGAGAAATTTCTTTATTCATAGCACATGGGCCATCATAGTTGAAGCATAAAGATTGGCATGGTATGCGTAGGTCTGTAAAATGTCCTGACAGTGATGTTCATAGGGACTTGTTGTATACTTTGATTCTTCATCTGTTTAACAGTAGACATAAGAAATGTATTAGTGGAGCAAGTAGCTGTGAAATTAGTAGTGTATGATTGATAGTATGGACGTGGCGCTTGAAGGAAGTGTTTTTTTAGCTGTGGGTGTTTTCATAATTGCCATGTGAGGAGAAGCAATACTCGTGATAGGCGACGAGAGGTACAGAGAGAAACACATTTATTGCGAGTATTGTATATCAGCAGCTCTTGGGCGGGTATCAAGTAAGACGCAAAGTGAAACGAAAGAGGAAGTATGCATGAAAGTGGCCAAATATCGACAAGAGTTCGCACTGTTAGGGTGAGGTGAATAAGCTAGTGCGGTGCGAAAATTTTCGAAGAGAGAGGCGGTTTTAAAGAAAGCACAAGAGTCCTATGAATGCCCTCTTGTGTGTTTCTCTTTCAGTGGCTATTTGGCATGTCTGCTTGCGCCATAGAAAGCTACTGTATGTGCCCCAGGCCCCCATCTAGCGGCCGGAGGTGCAAGCGGTGTTTACATACAGTCTCGCCTGAGGCAATGGTCTCTCATTTCGGAACGCAAGAAGCACTGGTAGCGCACAAAAATAGCCGAGTGAGATCATTGCGGCCAAGTAAGGGTAGAAGTAGGTTCTTTGCAGAATGTCTGAGCTTAAGAAATTCTTCGATAAGTAAATCGCGAAATGTGAAGAATGTGTCGTATTCTCGTAGGGCGTGTTGACGGTCTCGTGGCATAAGTAGCGAGCGGTGATAGCTTGCAAGCAAGATCATACTTCACAGGATCATTTCTGTAGTATGTCTTCAACTCTCTCTAGTTCAACGCTGGAGTAGACGTAACCACGATGATGAGTGGTAGCACTCTCCCTGAGCGTGAGGCTTGCGATCAAGATTCATCGCATCTTGGTTGTAATCGATGATCGTTCACCACATTCTGAGGGATGTGGGAAGGGAATAGCGCTTTCCGAGTGGTGGTTTTATTATATAGATTAGAAGCATAAGTCATACTGTTGGTATCGGGACCCGCGTCGTTGCAGAAATGTCGCTACAGGTTGTGGAAAGACTTCGATTGCGACATGTCATGAAAGCCTCGTGGAAGTTTCTCGAGTGGCACGGGGACGAGCCATTTGATTTGGCCTGCTCCAAGTGCTAGGCTTGGATGACAACGACGTACTTTTGAGTTACAAGAATGAGTGAGCAACACAAGAAGAGTGCAATTGATGACCATAAAAAGCTGACACACAACACAGTCTCGATAATCACCACTAATGCATGATGTACGAAACATTTAGGAGGAGCACGTTTGGCTAGCAAACATGAATTGAGTGATTTGCAAGGCAGTGTTATCTGCAAGAAGGAATGCATGAAATTCGCAAATGAATAAGACTGGTTCAAATACTATCGACAGAAATTTTATTTCTGTTGTCAACTAGTATTAATTAGTTGTGTGGGAGCAGGGGGATATTTCCCTTGCACCATACATCTACATACACGTTGCGTGTGATGTGGCCTAGTTTTGCGTACAAAGAACTATCTAGTTGTCAGTTTTTTGAGTGAACGAGTGTGGTGGGGAGGAGAGAGATTAGTGTTAGATGCAGAGCAGTGCGGGCAGTTGTGTGTCGGACGTTGTATGTCGGACGGTGGGTCGCCGACAGGAATTATGCGTGCTGCCATCTGTCGGCAGGTGAGGTAATGAAGCAGCTTGAATGGTGACAGAAATGATGAAAATAGTTATCTAAAGAGTAATAGCGACGACAGTTGGCAGACACTTATTTCAGCGTTGACAGTTAGTTTGGGGTGTGTGCTTGCATGACACTGGAAGTCTGTTGACGGTAGTGAAGTAGACAAGACGGCAAGAATTTTCGGCGTTCTCGCGGAGAAGTAATAGAGAAGCAGCCATAAGTATTGAAGTGAGGGCGTTGATCGGCACTCTGGTTTCCCTTCAAACCGAATAAATCTTTCGCCTTTTACTAAAGATTTCCGTGGAGGGGAACATTAAATGAGTCTAGAAGGTATTTTTTGTAGTGCTCGGCTATTGCTGAGCCACAATCACAAGTAAAACGTAATGTGAGTAGCAAGAGGTAGATTGTGTTGTGAGAATGAAGGGCGTGGATTAGCGGATCACGTTTGGCCTGAAATGGCGTGCAGTGTGTTAGACGATTGTGTAGAGAGAGAGTGAGGGGGGTAGAGGGGGACAGAGCTATTTATTGTCCTGCAAACTCTTGGTGAACCCTTTCCGTACCTCAGTTGTAGATGATTTGAGAATGTTTACTTGCACTGCAGTTGCACAACAGCATATAAGCTGATATTTGGAAGCGAATGATGAATGATTGTCTTTGTAATAAATACTGGTATGTGATAAGTAGATTTTGTTTTGAAAGCCAAAATAATTTTTACCGCAGAAGTTTGTGATTTGTAGGTATGATGTGAGTGAGATTTGGGCTGAAGATGGTGGTTAGTTGGGCAGGATGAGTATTTCAATTGTTTTCAATAGAGTGGATATTAGTGGCACTGGCTTGTTGCCATAATGTGGCATTGGTTCTTTGTTCATAACAGTGTACTCAGTTTTGTAGAAGATTTAGGTGAGAAAGAGACAGTTGTTGAATATGACATAGATAGCTAAAAATGAATTGAGTAGCAATTTCCTGCTAGGTGTAGTTTGGGTATGATGTGTCTCAGTGAGAGATAAATCTTGAAATTGAAGGGTTGTTCCTTGCTACAGTCTTGGAAACTATGTATCTGCTGTTGACTCCAATGTTTTCAAGATTACTTGTGTACAAAATTGGCCAGACTTTGCAGTTTCTTCTTCAATAAATCAGTGGAAGGTGGTGCAGATAATGGTAAAAATGTTCAGTGCCTCCTGTGAGTTGTTGATGCTGCTTGTCTTTTAAGTAAAATTGAAAGGGGCTCTTGATTGACCCAGCCATACACAGAGCTGGTGCATACTTGGCTTGAGAAGACTTTGGTCAGTAAATGATGAAATACCGACACAGTGGTCACAACAAAGCTCCTTTCCCTGCATTTTAGTTTCCCTCGGGTATAGAGTGACATGTTATTGGCAGAGGATGTGCAGATAATCACTTTGATCAGGCTGTTCGTTTTTTTAATGCTCTTTTACCAGAATCCATTCATAGTGATTAGTGTGTTCTCTGTTGGAACACGATGAGAACATTGTGTGAAGTGCACAGAAGTAGCTATTTGAGTATGTATGAAAATGTGAGGTAACCACTGTTACTCCTAAATTTCTGTGGAATTAAGTTTTCTGTGTGTGTGTGTGTGTGTTTGAAAATCCCAGAGGTTCAAGTTGGTAGTTTATATGTTGCAAGCGAAAAAAGCTTTTTAGTAAACTGAGGCACTAGCATTAGTTCCCTGTTCACTGTGACAAGGAAGCTAGTATAAAAAGTAGTTTGTGGTTTTGTTTGCAAAGAAGTGATCATGGGATGAAAGCACTGCTTGAGATTATTCTGAGATGATGGGGGGGGTTTGCTAAACATCTAGCATTTTAGTAAGGAGCTTGTCGGAGTATTTGTATAGTTGTAAGATTATTTGTTATTTTATGAGAAATTTCTTTATTCATAGCACATGGGCCATCATAGTTGAAGCATAAAGATTGGCATGGTATGCGTAGGTCTGTAAAATGTCCTGACAGTGATGTTCATAGGGACTTGTTGTATACTTTGATTCTTCATCTGTTTAACAGTAGACATAAGAAATGTATTAGTGGAGCAAGTAGCTGTGAAATTAGTAGTGTATGATTGATAGTATGGACGTGGCGCTTGAAGGAAGTGTTTGTTTAGCTGTGGGTGTTTTCATAATTGCCATGTGAGGAGAAGCAATACTCGTGATAGGCGACGAGAGGTACAGAGAGAAACACATTTATTGCGAGTATTGTATATCAGCAGCTCTTGGGCGGGTATCAAGTAAGACGCAAAGTGAAACGAAAGAGGAAGTATGCATGAAAGTGGCCAAATATCGACAAGAGTTCGCACTGTTAGGGTGAGGTGAATAAGCTAGTGCGGTGCGAAAATTTTCGAAGAGAGAGGCGGTTTTAAAGAAAGCACAAGAGTCCTATGAATGCCCTCTTGTGTGTTTCTCTTTCAGTGGCTATTTGGCATGTCTGCTTGCGCCATAGAAAGCTACTGTATGTGCCCCAGGCCCCCATCTAGCGGCCGGAGGTGCAAGCGGTGTTTACATACAGTCTCGCCTGAGGCAATGGTCTCTCATTTCGGAACGCAAGAAGCACTGGTAGCGCACAAAAATAGCCGAGTGAGATCATTGCGGCCAAGTAAGGGTAGAAGTAGGTTCTTTGCAGAATGTCTGAGCTTAAGAAATTCTTCGATAAGTAAATCGCGAAATGTGAAGAATGTGTCGTATTCTCGTAGGGCGTGTTGACGGTCTCGTGGCATAAGTAGCGAGCGGTGATAGCTTGCAAGCAAGATCATACTTCACAGGATCATTTCTGTAGTATGTCTTCAACTCTCTCTAGTTCAACGCTGGAGTAGACGTAACCACGATGATGAGTGGTAGCACTCTCCCTGAGCGTGAGGCTTGCGATCAAGATTCATCGCATCTTGGTTGTAATCGATGATCGTTCACCACATTCTGAGGGATGTGGGAAGGGAATAGCGCTTTCCGAGTGGTGGTTTTATTATATAGATTAGAAGCATAAGTCATACTGTTGGTATCGGGACCCGCGTCGTTGCAGAAATGTCGCTACAGGTTGTGGAAAGACTTCGATTGCGACATGTCATGAAAGCCTCGTGGAAGTTTCTCGAGTGGCACGGGGACGAGCCATTTGATTTGGCCTGCTCCAAGTGCTAGGCTTGGATGACAACGACGTACTTTTGAGTTACAAGAATGAGTGAGCAACACAAGAAGAGTGCAATTGATGACCATAAAAAGCTGACACACAACACAGTCTCGATAATCACCACTAATGCATGATGTACGAAACATTTAGGAGGAGCACGTTTGGCTAGCAAACATGAATTGAGTGATTTGCAAGGCAGTGTTATCTGCAAGAAGGAATGCATGAAATTCGCAAATGAATAAGACTGGTTCAAATACTATCGACAGAAATTTTATTTCTGTTGTCAACTAGTATTAATTAGTTGTGTGGGAGCAGGGGGATATTTCCCTTGCACCATACATCTACATACACGTTGCGTGTGATGTGGCCTAGTTTTGCGTACAAAGAACTATCTAGTTGTCAGTTTTTTGAGTGAACGAGTGTGGTGGGGAGGAGAGAGATTAGTGTTAGATGCAGAGCAGTGCGGGCAGTTGTGTGTCGGACGTTGTATGTCGGACGGTGGGTCGCCGACAGGAATTATGCGTGCTGCCATCTGTCGGCAGGTGAGGTAATGAAGCAGCTTGAATGGTGACAGAAATGATGAAAATAGTTATCTAAAGAGTAATAGCGACGACAGTTGGCAGACACTTATTTCAGCGTTGACAGTTAGTTTGGGGTGTGTGCTTGCATGACACTGGAAGTCTGTTGACGGTAGAGAAGTAGACAAGACGGCAAGAATTTTCGGCGTTCTCGCGGAGAAGTAATAGAGAAGCAGCCATAAGTATTGAAGTGAGGGCGTTGATCGGCACTCTGGTTTCCCTTCAAAACGAACAGATCTTTCGCCTTTTACTAAAGATTTCCCTGGAGGGGAACATTAAATGAGTCTAGAAGGTATTTTTTGTAGTGCTCGGCTATTGCTGAGCCACAATCACAAGTAAAACGTAATATGAGTAGCAAGAGGTAGATTGTGTTGTGAGAATGAAGGGCGTGGATTAGCCGATCACGTTTGGCCTGAAATGGCGTGCAGTGTGTTAGACGATTGTGTAGAGAGAGAGAGGGGGGGGGGGTAGAGGGGGACAGAGCTATTTATTGTCCTGCAAACTCTTGGTGAACCCTTTCCGTACCTCAGTTGTAGATGATTTGAGAATGTTTACTTGCACTGCAGTTGCACAACAGCATATAAGCTGATATTTGGAAGCGAATGATGAATGATTGTCTTTGTAATAAATACTGGTATGTGATAAGTAGATTTTGTTTTGAAAGCCAAAATAATTTTTACCGCAGAAGTTTGTGATTTGTAGGTATGATGTGAGTGAGATTTGGGCTGAAGATGGTGGTTAGTTGGGCAGGATGAGTATTTCAATTGTTTTCAATAGAGTGGATATTAGTGGCACTGGCTTGTTGCCATAATGTGGCATTGGTTCTTTGTTCATAACAGTGTACTCAGTTTTGTAGAAGATTTAGGTGAGAAAGAGACAGTTGTTGAATATGACATAGATAGCTAAAAATGAATTGAGTAGCAATTTCCTGCTAGGTGTAGTTTGGGTATGATGTGTCTCAGTGAGAGATAAATCTTGAAATTGAAGGGTTGTTCCTTGCTACAGTCTTGGAAACTATGTATCTGCTGTTGACTCCAATGTTTTCAAGATTACTTGTGTACAAAATTGGCCAGAATTTGCAGTTTCTTCTTCAATAAATCAGTGGAAGGTGGTGCAGATAATGGTAAAAATGTTCAGTGCCTCCTGTGAGTTGTTGATGCTGCTTGTCTTTTAAGTAAAATTGAAAGGGGCTCTTGATTGACCCAGCCATACACAGAGCTGGTGCATACTTGGCTTGAGAAGACTTTGGTCAGTAAATGATGAAATACCGACACAGTGGTCACAACAAAGCTCCTTTCCCTGCATTTTAGTTTCCCTCGGGTATAGAGTGACATGTTATTGGCAGAGGATGTGCAGATAATCACTTTGATCAGGCTGTTCGTTTTTTTAATGCTCTTTTACCAGAATCCATTCATAGTGATTAGTGTGTTCTCTGTTGGAACACGATGAGAACATTGTGTGAAGTGCACAGAAGTAGCTATTTGAGTATGTATGAAAATGTGAGGTAACCACTGTTACTCCTAAATTTTTGTGGAATTAAGTTTTCTGTGTGTGTGTGTGTGTGTGTGTGTGTGTGTGTGTGTGTGTGTGTGTGTGTGTGTTTGAAAATCCCAGAGGTTCAAGTTGGTAGTTTATATGTTGCAAGCGAAAAAAGCTTTTTAGTAAACTGAGGCACTAGCATTAGTTCCCTGTTCACTGTGACAAGGAAGCTAGTATAAAAAGTAGTTTGTGGTTTTGTTTGCAAAGAAGTGCTCATGGGATGAAAGCACTGCTTGAGATTATTCTGAGATGATGGGGGGGTTTGCTAAACATCTAGCATTTTAGTAAGGAGCTTGTCGGAGTATTTGTATAGTTGTAAGATTATTTATTATTTTATGAGAAATTTCTTTATTCATAGCACATGGGCCATCATAGTTGAAGCATAAAGATTGGCATGGTATGCGTAGGTCTGTAAAATGTCCTGACAGTGATGTTCATAGGGACTTGTTGTATACTTTGATTCTTCATCTGTTTAACAGTAGACATAAGAAATGTATTAGTGGAGCAAGTAGCTGTGAAATTAGTAGTGTATGATTGATAGTATGGACGTGGCGCTTGAAGGAAGTGTTTGTTTAGCTGTGGGTGTTTTCATAATTGCCATGTGAGGAGAAGCAATACTCGTGATAGGCGACGAGAGGTACAGAGAGAAACACATTTAATGCGAGTATTGTATATCAGCAGCTCTTGGGCGGGTATCAAGTAAGACGCAAAGTGAAACGAAAGAGGAAGTATGCATGAAAGTGGCCAAATATCGACAAGAGTTCGCACTGTTAGGGTGAGGTGAATAAGCTAGTGCGGTGCGAAAATTTTCGAAGAGAGAGGCGGTTTTAAAGAAAGCACAAGAGTCCTATGAATGCCCTCTTGTGTGTTTCTCTTTCAGTGGCTATTTGGCATGTCTGCTTGCGCCATAGAAAGCTACTGTATGTGCCCCAGGCCCCCATCTAGCGGCCGGAGGTGCAAGCGGTGTTTACATACAGTCTCGCCTGAGGCAATGGTCTCTCATTTCGGAACGCAAGAAGCACTGGTAGCGCACAAAAATAGCCGAGTGAGATCATTGCGGCCAAGTAAGGGTAGAAGTAGGTTCTTTGCAGAATGTCTGAGCTTAAGAAATTCTTCGATAAGTAAATCGCGAAATGTGAAGAATGTGTCGTATTCTCGTAGGGCGTGTTGACGGTCTCGTGGCATAAGTAGCGAGCGGTGATAGCTTGCAAGCAAGATCATACTTCACAGGATCATTTCTGTAGTATGTCTTCAACTCTCTCTAGTTCAACGCTGGAGTAGACGTAACCACGATGATGAGTGGTAGCACTCTCCCTGAGCGTGAGGCTTGCGATCAAGATTCATCGCATCTTGGTTGTAATCGATGATCGTTCACCACATTCTGAGGGATGTGGGAAGGGAATAGCGCTTTCCGAGTGGTGGTTTTATTATATAGATTAGAAGCATAAGTCATACTGTTGGTATCGGGACCCGCGTCGTTGCAGAAATGTCGCTACAGGTTGTGGAAAGACTTCGATTGCGACATGTCATGAAAGCCTCGTGGAAGTTTCTCGAGTGGCACGGGGACGAGCCATTTGATTTGGCCTGCTCCAATTGCTAGGCTTGGATGACAACGACGTACTTTTGAGTTACAAGAATGAGTGAGCAACACAAGAAGAGTGCAATTGATGACCATAAAAAGCTGACACACAACACACTCTCGATAATCACCACTAATGCATGATGTACGAAACATTTAGGAGGAGCACGTTTGGCTAGCAAACATGAATTGAGTGATTTGCAAGGCAGTGTTATCTGCAAGAAGGAATGCATGAAATTCGCAAATGAATAAGACTGGTTCAAATACTATCGACAGAAATTTTATTTCTGTTGTCAACTAGTATTAATTAGTTGTGTGGGAGCAGGGGGATATTTCCCTTGCACCATACATCTACATACACGTTGCGTGTGATGTGGCCTAGTTTTGCGTACAAAGAACTATCTAGTTGTCAGTTTTTTGAGTGAACGAATGTGGTGGGGAGGAGAGAGATAAGTGTTAGATGCAGAGCAGTGCGGGCAGTTGTGTGTCGGACGTTGTATGTCGGACGGTGGGTCGCCGACAGGAATTATGCGTGCTGCCATCTGTCGGCAGGTGAGGTAATGAAGCAGCTTGAATGGTGACAGAAATGATGAAAATAGTTATCTAAAGAGTAATAGCGACGACAGTTGGCAGACACTTATTTCAGCGTTGACAGTTAGTTTGGGGTGTGTGCTTGCATGACACTGGAAGTCTGTTGACGGTAGAGAAGTAGACAAGACGGCAAGAATTTTCGGCGTTCTCGCGGAGAAGTAATAGAGAAGCAGCCATAAGTATTGAAGTGAGGGCGTTGATCGGCACTCTGGTTTCCCTTCAAACCGAATAAATCTTTCGCCTTTTACTAAAGATTTCCGTGGAGGGGAACATTAAATGAGTCTAGAAGGTATTTTTTGTAGTGCTCCGCTATTGCTGAGCCACAATCACAAGTAAAACGTAATGTGAGTAGCAAGAGGTAGATTGTGTTGTGAGAATGAAGGGTGTGGATTAGCGGATCACGTTTGGCCTGAAATGGCGTGCAGTGTGTTAGACGATTGTGTAGAGAGAGAGAGAGAGGGGGACAGAGCTATTTATTGTCCTGCAAACTCTTGGTGAACCCTTTCCGTACCTCAGTTGTAGATGATTTGAGAATGTTTACTTGCACTGCAGTTGCACAACAGCATATAAGCTGATATTTGGAAGCGAATGATGAATGATTGTCTTTGTAATAAATACTGGTATGTGATAAGTAGATTTTGTTTTGAAAGCCAAAATAATTTTTACCGCAGAAGTTTGTGATTTGTAGGTATGATGTGAGTGAGATTTGGGCTGAAGATGGTGGTTAGTTGGGCAGGATGAGTATTTCAATTGTTTTCAATAGAGTGGATATTAGTGGCACTGGCTTGTTGCCATAATGTGGCATTGGTTCTTTGTTCATAACAGTGTACTCAGTTTTGTAGAAGATTTAGGTGAGAAAGAGACAGTTGTCGAATATGACATAGATAGCTAGAAATGAATTGAGTAGCAATTTCCTGCTAGGTGTAGTTTGGGTATGATGTGTCTCAGTGAGAGATAAATCTTGAAATTGAAGGGTTGTTCCTTGCTACAGTCTTGGAAACTATGTATCTGCTGTTGACTTCAATGTTTTCAAGATTACTTGTGTACAAAATTGGCCAGACTTTGCAGTTTCTTCTTCAATAAATCAGTGGAAGGTGGTGCAGATAATGGTAAAAATGTTCAGTGCCTCCTGTGAGTTGTTGATGCTGCTTGTCTTTTAAGTAAAATTGAAAGGGGCTCTTGATTGACCCAGCCATACACAGAGCTGGTGCATACTTGGCTTGAGAAGACTTTGGTCAGTAAATGATGAAATACCGACACAGTGGTCACAACAAAGCTCCTTTCCCTGCATTTTAGTTTCCCTCGGGTATAGAGTGACATGTTATTGGCAGAGGATGTGCAGATAATCACTTTGATCAGGCTGTTCGTTTTTTTAATGCTCTTTTACCAGAATCCATTCATAGTGATTAGTGTGTTCTCTGTTGGAACACGATGAGAACATTGTGTGAAGTGCACAGAAGTAGCTATTTGAGTATGTATGAAAATGTGAGGTAACCACTGTTACTCCTAAATTTCTGTGGAATTAAGTTTTCTCTGTGTGTGTGTGTGTGTGTTTGAAAATCCCAGAGGTTCAAGTTGGTAGTTTATATGTTGCAAGCGAAAAAAGCTTTTTAGTAAACTGAGGCACTAGCATTAGTTCCCTGTTCACTGTGACAAGGAAGCTAGTATAAAAAGTAGTTTGTGGTTTTGTTTGCAAAGAAGTGATCATGGGATGAAAGCACTGCTTGAGATTATTCTGAGATGATGGGGGGGGTTTGCTAAACATCTAGCATTTTAGTAAGGAGCTTGTCGGAGTATTTGTATAGTTGTAAGATTATTTGTTATTTTATGAGAAATTTCTTTATTCATAGCACATGGGCCATCATAGTTGAAGCATAAAGATTGGCATGGTATGCGTAGGTCTGTAAAATGTCCTGACAGTGATGTTCATAGGGACTTGTTGTATACTTCGATTCTTCATCTGTTTAACAGTAGACATAAGAAATGTATTAGTGGAGCAAGTAGCTGTGAAATTAGTAGTGTATGATTGATAGTATGGACGTGGCGCTTGAAGGAAGTGTTTGTTTAGCTGTGGGTGTTTTCATAATTGCCATGTGAGGAGAAGCAATACTCGTGATAGGCGACGAGAGGTACAGAGAGAAACACATTTATTGCGAGTATTGTATATCAGCAGCTCTTGGGCGGGTATCAAGTAAGACGCAAAGTGAAACGAAAGAGGAAGTATGCATGAAAGTGGCCAAATATCGACAAGAGTTCGCACTGTTAGGGTGAGGTGAATAAGCTAGTGCGGTGCGAAAATTTTCGAAGAGAGAGGCGGTTTTAAAGAAAGCACAAGAGTCCTATGAATGCCCTCTTGTGTGTTTCTCTTTCAGTGGCTATTTGGCATGTCTGCTTGCGCCATAGAAAGCTACTGTATGTGCCCCAGGCCCCCATCTAGCGGCCGGAGGTGCAAGCGGTGTTTACATACAGTCTCGCCTGAGGCAATGGTCTCTCATTTCGGAACGCAAGAAGCACTGGTAGCGCACAAAAATAGCCGAGTGAGATCATTGCGGCCAAGTAAGGGTAGAAGTAGGTTCTTTGCAGAATGTCTGAGCTTAAGAAATTCTTCGATAAGTAAATCGCGAAATGTGAAGAATGTGTCGTATTCTCGTAGGGCGTGTTGACGGTCTCGTGGCATAAGTAGCGAGCGGTGATAGCTTGCAAGCAAGATCATACTTCACAGGATCATTTCTGTAGTATGTCTTCAACTCTCTCTAGTTCAACGCTGGAGTAGACGTTACCACGATGATGAGTGGTAGCACTCTCCCTGAGCGTGAGGCTTGCGATCAAGATTCATCGCATCTTGGTTGTAATCGATGATCGTTCACCACATTCTGAGGGATGTGGGAAGGGAATAGCGCTTTCCGAGTGGTGGTTTTATTATATAGATTAGAAGCATAAGTCATACTGTTGGTATCGGGACCCGCGTCGTTGCAGAAATGTCGCTACAGGTTGTGGAAAGACTTCGATTGCGACATGTCATGAAAGCCTCGTGGAAGTTTCTCGAGTGGCACGGGGACGAGCCATTTGATTTGGCCTGCTCCAAGTGCTAGGCTTGGATGACAACGACGTACTTTTGAGTTACAAGAATGAGTGAGCAACACAAGAAGAGTGCAATTGATGACCATAAAAAGCTGACACACAACACAGTCTCGATAATCACCACTAATGCATGATGTACGAAACATTTAGGAGGAGCACGTTTGGCTAGCAAACATGAATTGAGTGATTTGCAAGGCAGTGTTATCTGCAAGAAGGAATGCATGAAATTCGCAAATGAATAAGACTGGTTCAAATACTATCGACAGAAATTTTATTTCTGTTGTCAACTAGTATTAATTAGTTGTGTGGGAGCAGGGGGATATTTCCCTTGCACCATACATCTACATACACGTTGCGTGTGATGTGGCCTAGTTTTGCGTACAAAGAACTATCTAGTTGTCAGTTTTTTGAGTGAACGAGTGTGGTGGGGAGGAGAGAGATTAGTGTTAGATGCAGAGCAGTGCGGGCAGTTGTGTGTCGGACGTTGTATGTCGGACGGTGGGTCGCCGACAGGAATTATGCGTGCTGCCATCTGTCGGCAGGTGAGGTAATGAAGCAGCTTGAATGGTGACAGAAATGATGAAAATAGTTATCTAAAGAGTAATAGCGACGACAGTTGTCAGACACTTATTTCAGCGTTGACAGTTAGTTTGGGGTGTGTGCTTGCATGACACTGGAAGTCTGTTGACGGTAGAGAAGTAGACAAGACGGCAAGAATTTTCGGCGTTCTCGCGGAGAAGTAATAGAGAAGCAGCCATAAGTATTGAAGTGAGGGCGTTGATCGGCACTCTGGTTTCCCTTCAAACCGAATAAATCTTTCGCCTTTTACTAAAGATTTCCGTGGAGGGGAACATTAAATGAGTCTAGAAGGTATTTTTTGTAGTGCTCGGCTATTGCTGAGCCACAATCACAAGTAAAACGTAATGTGAGTAGCAAGAGGTAGATTGTGTTGTGAGAATGAAGGGCGTGGATTAGCGGATCACGTTTGGCCTGAAATGGCGTGCAGTGTGTTAGACGATTGTGTAGAGAGAGAGAGAGAGGGGGACAGAGCTATTTATTGTCCTGCAAACTCTTGGTGAACCCTTTCCGTACCTCAGTTGTAGATGATTTGAGAATGTTTACTTGCACTGCAGTTGCACAACAGCATATAAGCTGATATTTGGAAGCGAATGATGAATGATTGTCTTTGTAATAAATACTGGTATGTGATAAGTAGATTTTGTTTTGAAAGCCAAAATAATTTTTACCGCAGAAGTTTGTGATTTGTAGGTATGATGTGAGTGAGATTTGGGCTGAAGATGGTGGTTAGTTGGGCAGGATGAGTATTTCAATTGTTTTCAATAGAGTGGATATTAGTGGCACTGGCTTGTTGCCATAATGTGGCATTGGTTCTTTGTTCATAACAGTGTACTCAGTTTTGTAGAAGATTTAGGTGAGAAAGAGACAGTTGTTGAATATGACATAGATAGCTAAAAATGAATTGAGTAGCAATTTCCTGCTAGGTGTAGTTTGGGTATGATGTGTCTCAGTGAGAGATAAATCTTGAAATTGAAGGGTTGTTCCTTGCTACAGTCTTGGAAACTATGTATCTGCTGTTGACTCCAATGTTTTCAAGATTACTTGTGTACAAAATTGGCCAGAATTTGCAGTTTCTTCTTCAATAAATCAGTGGAAGGTGGTGCAGATAATGGTAAAAATGTTCAGTGCCTCCTGTGAGTTGTTGATGCTGCTTGTCTTTTAAGTAAAATTGAAAGGGGCTCTTGATTGACCCAGCCATACACAGAGCTGGTGCATACTTGGCTTGAGAAGACTTTGGTCAGTAAATGATGAAATACCGACACAGTGGTCACAACAAAGCTCCTTTCCCTGCATTTTAGTTTCCCTCGGGTATAGAGTGACATGTTATTGGCAGAGGATGTGCAGATAATCACTTTGATCAGGCTGTTCGTTTTTTTAATGCTCTTTTACCAGAATCCATTCATAGTGATTAGTGTGTTCTCTGTTGGAACACGATGAGAACATTGTGTGAAGTGCACAGAAGTAGCTATTTGAGTATGTATGAAAATGTGAGGTAACCACTGTTACTCCTAAATTTTTGTGGAATTAAGTTTTCTGTGTGTGTGTGTGTGTGTGTGTGTGTGTGTGTGTGTGTGTGTGTTTGAAAATCCCAGAGGTTCAAGTTGGTAGTTTATATGTTGCAAGCGAAAAAAGCTTTTTAGTAAACTGAGGCACTAGCATTAGTTCCCTGTTCACTGTGACAAGGAAGCTAGTATAAAAAGTAGTTTGTGGTTTTGTTTGCAAAGAAGTGCTCATGGGATGAAAGCACTGCTTGAGATTATTCTGAGATGATGGGGGGGATTGCTAAACATCTAGCATTTTAGTAAGGAGCTTGTCGGAGTATTTGTATAGTTGTAAGATTATTTATTATTTTATGAGAAATTTCTTTATTCATAGCACATGGGCCATCATAGTTGAAGCATAAAGATTGGCATGGTATGCGTAGGTCTGTAAAATGTCCTGACAGTGATGTTCATAGGGACTTGTTGTATACTTTGATTCTTCATCTGTTTAACAGTAGACATAAGAAATGTATTAGTGGAGCAAGTAGCTGTGAAATTAGTAGTGTATGATTGATAGTATGGACGTGGCGCTTGAAGGAAGTGTTTTTTTAGCTGTGGGTGTTTTCATAATTGCCATGTGAGGAGAAGCAATACTCGTGATAGGCGACGAGAGGTACAGAGAGAAACACATTTATTGCGAGTATTGTATATCAGCAGCTCTTGGGCGGGTATCAAGTAAGACGCAAAGTGAAACGAAAGAGGAAGTATGCATGAAAGTGGCCAAATATCGACAAGAGTTCGCACTGTTAGGGTGAGGTGAATAAGCTAGTGCGGTGCGAAAATTTTCGAAGAGAGAGGCGGTTTTAAAGAAAGCACAAGAGTCCTATGAATGCCCTCTTGTGTGTTTCTCTTTCAGTGGCTATTTGGCATGTCTGCTTGCGCCATAGAAAGCTACTGTATGTGCCCCAGGCCCCCATCTAGCGGCCGGAGGTGCAAGCGGTGTTTACATACAGTCTCGCCTGAGGCAATGGTCTCTCATTTCGGAACGCAAGAAGCACTGGTAGCGCACAAAAATAGCCGAGTGAGATCATTGCGGCCAAGTAAGGGTAGAAGTAGGTTCTTTGCAGAATGTCTGAGCTTAAGAAATTCTTCGATAAGTAAATCGCGAAATGTGAAGAATGTGTCGTATTCTCGTAGGGCGTGTTGACGGTCTCGTGGCATAAGTAGCGAGCGGTGATAGCTTGCAAGCAAGATCATACTTCACAGGATCATTTCTGTAGTATGTCTTCAACTCTCTCTAGTTCAACGCTGGAGTAGACGTAACCACGATGATGAGTGGTAGCACTCTCCCTGAGCGTGAGGCTTGCGATCAAGATTCATCGCATCTTGGTTGTAATCGATGATCGTTCACCACATTCTGAGGGATGTGGGAAGGGAATAGCGCTTTCCGAGTGGTGGTTTTATTATATAGATTAGAAGCATAAGTCATACTGTTGGTATCGGGACCCGCGTCGTTGCAGAAATGTCGCTACAGGTTGTGGAAAGACTTCGATTGCGACATGTCATGAAAGCCTCGTGGAAGTTTCTCGAGTGGCACGGGGACGAGCCATTTGATTTGGCCTGCTCCAAGTGCTAGGCTTGGATGACAACGACGTACTTTTGAGTTACAAGAATGAGTGAGCAACACAAGAAGAGTGCAATTGATGACCATAAAAAGCTGACACACAACACAGTCTCGATAATCACCACTAATGCATGATGTACGAAACATTTAGGAGGAGCACGTTTGGCTAGCAAACATGAATTGAGTGATTTGCAAGGCAGTGTTATCTGCAAGAAGGAATGCATGAAATTCGCAAATGAATAAGACTGGTTCAAATACTATCGACAGAAATTTTATTTCTGTTGTCAACTAGTATTAATTAGTTGTGTGGGAGCAGGGGGATATTTCCCTTGCACCATACATCTACATACACGTTGCGTGTGATGTGGCCTAGTTTTGCGTACAAAGAACTATCTAGTTGTCAGTTTTTTGAGTGAACGAGTGTGGTGGGGAGGAGAGAGATTAGTGTTAGATGCAGAGCAGTGCGGGCAGTTGTGTGTCGGACGTTGTATGTCGGACGGTGGGTCGCCGACAGGAATTATGCGTGCTGCCATCTGTCGGCAGGTGAGGTAATGAAGCAGCTTGAATGGTGACAGAAATGATGAAAATAGTTATCTAAAGAGTAATAGCGACGACAGTTGGCAGACACTTATTTCAGCGTTGACAGTTAGTTTGGGGTGTGTGCTTGCATGACACTGGAAGTCTGTTGACGGTAGTGAAGTAGACAAGACGGCAAGAATTTTCGGCGTTCTCGCGGAGAAGTAATAGAGAAGCAGCCATAAGTATTGAAGTGAGGGCGTTGATCGGCACTCTGGTTTCCCTTCAAACCGAATAAATCTTTCGCCTTTTACTAAAGATTTCCGTGGAGGGGAACATTAAATGAGTCTAGAAGGTATTTTTTGTAGTGCTCGGCTATTGCTGAGCCACAATCACAAGTAAAACGTAATGTGAGTAGCAAGAGGTAGATTGTGTTGTGAGAATGAAGGGCGTGGATTAGCGGATCACGTTTGGCCTGAAATGGCGTGCAGTGTGTTAGACGATTGTGTAGAGAGAGAGTGAGGGGGGTAGAGGGGGACAGAGCTATTTATTGTCCTGCAAACTCTTGGTGAACCCTTTCCGTACCTCAGTTGTAGATGATTTGAGAATGTTTACTTGCACTGCAGTTGCACAACAGCATATAAGCTGATATTTGGAAGCGAATGATGAATGATTGTCTTTGTAATAAATACTGGTATGTGATAAGTAGATTTTGTTTTGAAAGCCAAAATAATTTTTACCGCAGAAGTTTGTGATTTGTAGGTATGATGTGAGTGAGATTTGGGCTGAAGATGGTGGTTAGTTGGGCAGGATGAGTATTTCAATTGTTTTCAATAGAGTGGATATTAGTGGCACTGGCTTGTTGCCATAATGTGGCATTGGTTCTTTGTTCATAACAGTGTACTCAGTTTTGTAGAAGATTTAGGTGAGAAAGAGACAGTTGTTGAATATGACATAGATAGCTAAAAATGAATTGAGTAGCAATTTCCTGCTAGGTGTAGTTTGGGTATGATGTGTCTCAGTGAGAGATAAATCTTGAAATTGAAGGGTTGTTCCTTGCTACAGTCTTGGAAACTATGTATCTGCTGTTGACTCCAATGTTTTCAAGATTACTTGTGTACAAAATTGGCCAGACTTTGCAGTTTCTTCTTCAATAAATCAGTGGAAGGTGGTGCAGATAATGGTAAAAATGTTCAGTGCCTCCTGTGAGTTGTTGATGCTGCTTGTCTTTTAAGTAAAATTGAAAGGGGCTCTTGATTGACCCAGCCATACACAGAGCTGGTGCATACTTGGCTTGAGAAGACTTTGGTCAGTAAATGATGAAATACCGACACAGTGGTCACAACAAAGCTCCTTTCCCTGCATTTTAGTTTCCCTCGGGTATAGAGTGACATGTTATTGGCAGAGGATGTGCAGATAATCACTTTGATCAGGCTGTTCGTTTTTTTAATGCTCTTTTACCAGAATCCATTCATAGTGATTAGTGTGTTCTCTGTTGGAACACGATGAGAACATTGTGTGAAGTGCACAGAAGTAGCTATTTGAGTATGTATGAAAATGTGAGGTAACCACTGTTACTCCTAAATTTCTGTGGAATTAAGTTTTCTGTGTGTGTGTGTGTGTGTTTGAAAATCCCAGAGGTTCAAGTTGGTAGTTTATATGTTGCAAGCGAAAAAAGCTTTTTAGTAAACTGAGGCACTAGCATTAGTTCCCTGTTCACTGTGACAAGGAAGCTAGTATAAAAAGTAGTTTGTGGTTTTGTTTGCAAAGAAGTGATCATGGGATGAAAGCACTGCTTGAGATTATTCTGAGATGATGGGGGGGGTTTGCTAAACATCTAGCATTTTAGTAAGGAGCTTGTCGGAGTATTTGTATAGTTGTAAGATTATTTGTTATTTTATGAGAAATTTCTTTATTCATAGCACATGGGCCATCATAGTTGAAGCATAAAGATTGGCATGGTATGCGTAGGTCTGTAAAATGTCCTGACAGTGATGTTCATAGGGACTTGTTGTATACTTTGATTCTTCATCTGTTTAACAGTAGACATAAGAAATGTATTAGTGGAGCAAGTAGCTGTGAAATTAGTAGTGTATGATTGATAGTATGGACGTGGCGCTTGAAGGAAGTGTTTGTTTAGCTGTGGGTGTTTTCATAATTGCCATGTGAGGAGAAGCAATACTCGTGATAGGCGACGAGAGGTACAGAGAGAAACACATTTATTGCGAGTATTGTATATCAGCAGCTCTTGGGCGGGTATCAAGTAAGACGCAAAGTGAAACGAAAGAGGAAGTATGCATGAAAGTGGCCAAATATCGACAAGAGTTCGCACTGTTAGGGTGAGGTGAATAAGCTAGTGCGGTGCGAAAATTTTCGAAGAGAGAGGCGGTTTTAAAGAAAGCACAAGAGTCCTATGAATGCCCTCTTGTGTGTTTCTCTTTCAGTGGCTATTTGGCATGTCTGCTTGCGCCATAGAAAGCTACTGTATGTGCCCCAGGCCCCCATCTAGCGGCCGGAGGTGCAAGCGGTGTTTACATACAGTCTCGCCTGAGGCAATGGTCTCTCATTTCGGAACGCAAGAAGCACTGGTAGCGCACAAAAATAGCCGAGTGAGATCATTGCGGCCAAGTAAGGGTAGAAGTAGGTTCTTTGCAGAATGTCTGAGCTTAAGAAATTCTTCGATAAGTAAATCGCGAAATGTGAAGAATGTGTCGTATTCTCGTAGGGCGTGTTGACGGTCTCGTGGCATAAGTAGCGAGCGGTGATAGCTTGCAAGCAAGATCATACTTCACAGGATCATTTCTGTAGTATGTCTTCAACTCTCTCTAGTTCAACGCTGGAGTAGACGTAACCACGATGATGAGTGGTAGCACTCTCCCTGAGCGTGAGGCTTGCGATCAAGATTCATCGCATCTTGGTTGTAATCGATGATCGTTCACCACATTCTGAGGGATGTGGGAAGGGAATAGCGCTTTCCGAGTGGTGGTTTTATTATATAGATTAGAAGCATAAGTCATACTGTTGGTATCGGGACCCGCGTCGTTGCAGAAATGTCGCTACAGGTTGTGGAAAGACTTCGATTGCGACATGTCATGAAAGCCTCGTGGAAGTTTCTCGAGTGGCACGGGGACGAGCCATTTGATTTGGCCTGCTCCAAGTGCTAGGCTTGGATGACAACGACGTACTTTTGAGTTACAAGAATGAGTGAGCAACACAAGAAGAGTGCAATTGATGACCATAAAAAGCTGACACACAACACAGTCTCGATAATCACCACTAATGCATGATGTACGAAACATTTAGGAGGAGCACGTTTGGCTAGCAAACATGAATTGAGTGATTTGCAAGGCAGTGTTATCTGCAAGAAGGAATGCATGAAATTCGCAAATGAATAAGACTGGTTCAAATACTATCGACAGAAATTTTATTTCTGTTGTCAACTAGTATTAATTAGTTGTGTGGGAGCAGGGGGATATTTCCCTTGCACCATACATCTACATACACGTTGCGTGTGATGTGGCCTAGTTTTGCGTACAAAGAACTATCTAGTTGTCAGTTTTTTGAGTGAACGAGTGTGGTGGGGAGGAGAGAGATTAGTGTTAGATGCAGAGCAGTGCGGGCAGTTGTGTGTCGGACGTTGTATGTCGGACGGTGGGTCGCCGACAGGAATTATGCGTGCTGCCATCTGTCGGCAGGTGAGGTAATGAAGCAGCTTGAATGGTGACAGAAATGATGAAAATAGTTATCTAAAGAGTAATAGCGACGACAGTTGGCAGACACTTATTTCAGCGTTGACAGTTAGTTTGGGGTGTGTGCTTGCATGACACTGGAAGTCTGTTGACGGTAGAGAAGTAGACAAGACGGCAAGAATTTTCGGCGTTCTCGCGGAGAAGTAATAGAGAAGCAGCCATAAGTATTGAAGTGAGGGCGTTGATCGGCACTCTGGTTTCCCTTCAAAACGAACAGATCTTTCGCCTTTTACTAAAGATTTCCCTGGAGGGGAACATTAAATGAGTCTAGAAGGTATTTTTTGTAGTGCTCGGCTATTGCTGAGCCACAATCACAAGTAAAACGTAATATGAGTAGCAAGAGGTAGATTGTGTTGTGAGAATGAAGGGCGTGGATTAGCGGATCACGTTTGGCCTGAAATGGCGTGCAGTGTGTTAGACGATTGTGTAGAGAGAGAGAGGGGGGGGGGGGTAGAGGGGGACAGAGCTATTTATTGTCCTGCAAACTCTTGGTGAACCCTTTCCGTACCTCAGTTGTAGATGATTTGAGAATGTTTACTTGCACTGCAGTTGCACAACAGCATATAAGCTGATATTTGGAAGCGAATGATGAATGATTGTCTTTGTAATAAATACTGGTATGTGATAAGTAGATTTTGTTTTGAAAGCCAAAATAATTTTTACCGCAGAAGTTTGTGATTTGTAGGTATGATGTGAGTGAGATTTGGGCTGAAGATGGTGGTTAGTTGGGCAGGATGAGTATTTCAATTGTTTTCAATAGAGTGGATATTAGTGGCACTGGCTTGTTGCCATAATGTGGCATTGGTTCTTTGTTCATAACAGTGTACTCAGTTTTGTAGAAGATTTAGGTGAGAAAGAGACAGTTGTTGAATATGACATAGATAGCTAAAAATGAATTGAGTAGCAATTTCCTGCTAGGTGTAGTTTGGGTATGATGTGTCTCAGTGAGAGATAAATCTTGAAATTGAAGGGTTGTTCCTTGCTACAGTCTTGGAAACTATGTATCTGCTGTTGACTCCAATGTTTTCAAGATTACTTGTGTACAAAATTGGCCAGAATTTGCAGTTTCTTCTTCAATAAATCAGTGGAAGGTGGTGCAGATAATGGTAAAAATGTTCAGTGCCTCCTGTGAGTTGTTGATGCTGCTTGTCTTTTAAGTAAAATTGAAAGGGGCTCTTGATTGACCCAGCCATACACAGAGCTGGTGCATACTTGGCTTGAGAAGACTTTGGTCAGTAAATGATGAAATACCGACACAGTGGTCACAACAAAGCTCCTTTCCCTGCATTTTAGTTTCCCTCGGGTATAGAGTGACATGTTATTGGCAGAGGATGTGCAGATAATCACTTTGATCAGGCTGTTCGTTTTTTTAATGCTCTTTTACCAGAATCCATTCATAGTGATTAGTGTGTTCTCTGTTGGAACACGATGAGAACATTGTGTGAAGTGCACAGAAGTAGCTATTTGAGTATGTATGAAAATGTGAGGTAACCACTGTTACTCCTAAATTTTTGTGGAATTAAGTTTTCTGTGTGTGTGTGTGTGTGTGTGTGTGTGTGTGTGTGTGTGTGTGTGTGTGTGTGTGTGTTTGAAAATCCCAGAGGTTCAAGTTGGTAGTTTATATGTTGCAAGCGAAAAAAGCTTTTTAGTAAACTGAGGCACTAGCATTAGTTCCCTGTTCACTGTGACAAGGAAGCTAGTATAAAAAGTAGTTTGTGGTTTTGTTTGCAAAGAAGTGCTCATGGGATGAAAGCACTGCTTGAGATTATTCTGAGATGATGGGGGGGTTTGCTAAACATCTAGCATTTTAGTAAGGAGCTTGTCGGAGTATTTGTATAGTTGTAAGATTATTTATTATTTTATGAGAAATTTCTTTATTCATAGCACATGGGCCATCATAGTTGAAGCATAAAGATTGGCATGGTATGCGTAGGTCTGTAAAATGTCCTGACAGTGATGTTCATAGGGACTTGTTGTATACTTTGATTCTTCATCTGTTTAACAGTAGACATAAGAAATGTATTAGTGGAGCAAGTAGCTGTGAAATTAGTAGTGTATGATTGATAGTATGGACGTGGCGCTTGAAGGAAGTGTTTGTTTAGCTGTGGGTGTTTTCATAATTGCCATGTGAGGAGAAGCAATACTCGTGATAGGCGACGAGAGGTACAGAGAGAAACACATTTAATGCGAGTATTGTATATCAGCAGCTCTTGGGCGGGTATCAAGTAAGACGCAAAGTGAAACGAAAGAGGAAGTATGCATGAAAGTGGCCAAATATCGACAAGAGTTCGCACTGTTAGGGTGAGGTGAATAAGCTAGTGCGGTGCGAAAATTTTCGAAGAGAGAGGCGGTTTTAAAGAAAGCACAAGAGTCCTATGAATGCCCTCTTGTGTGTTTCTCTTTCAGTGGCTATTTGGCATGTCTGCTTGCGCCATAGAAAGCTACTGTATGTGCCCCAGGCCCCCATCTAGCGGCCGGAGGTGCAAGCGGTGTTTACATACAGTCTCGCCTGAGGCAATGGTCTCTCATTTCGGAACGCAAGAAGCACTGGTAGCGCACAAAAATAGCCGAGTGAGATCATTGCGGCCAAGTAAGGGTAGAAGTAGGTTCTTTGCAGAATGTCTGAGCTTAAGAAATTCTTCGATAAGTAAATCGCGAAATGTGAAGAATGTGTCGTATTCTCGTAGGGCGTGTTGACGGTCTCGTGGCATAAGTAGCGAGCGGTGATAGCTTGCAAGCAAGATCATACTTCACAGGATCATTTCTGTAGTATGTCTTCAACTCTCTCTAGTTCAACGCTGGAGTAGACGTAACCACGATGATGAGTGGTAGCACTCTCCCTGAGCGTGAGGCTTGCGATCAAGATTCATCGCATCTTGGTTGTAATCGATGATCGTTCACCACATTCTGAGGGATGTGGGAAGGGAATAGCGCTTTCCGAGTGGTGGTTTTATTATATAGATTAGAAGCATAAGTCATACTGTTGGTATCGGGACCCGCGTCGTTGCAGAAATGTCGCTACAGGTTGTGGAAAGACTTCGATTGCGACATGTCATGAAAGCCTCGTGGAAGTTTCTCGAGTGGCACGGGGACGAGCCATTTGATTTGGCCTGCTCCAAGTGCTAGGCTTGGATGACAACGACGTACTTTTGAGTTACAAGAATGAGTGAGCAACACAAGAAGAGTGCAATTGATGACCATAAAAAGCTGACACACAACACAGTCTCGATAATCACCACTAATGCATGATGTACGAAACATTTAGGAGGAGCACGTTTGGCTAGCAAACATGAATTGAGTGATTTGCAAGGCAGTGTTATCTGCAAGAAGGAATGCATGAAATTCGCAAATGAATAAGACTGGTTCAAATACTATCGACAGAAATTTTATTTCTGTTGTCAACTAGTATTAATTAGTTGTGTGGGAGCAGGGGGATATTTCCCTTGCACCATACATCTACATACACGTTGCGTGTGATGTGGCCTAGTTTTGCGTACAAAGAACTATCTAGTTGTCAGTTTTTTGAGTGAACGAGTGTGGTGGGGAGGAGAGAGATTAGTGTTAGATGCAGAGCAGTGCGGGCAGTTGTGTGTCGGACGTTGTATGTCGGACGGTGGGTCGCCGACAGGAATTATGCGTGCTGCCATCTGTCGGCAGGTGAGGTAATGAAGCAGCTTGAATGGTGACAGAAATGATGAAAATAGTTATCTAAAGAGTAATAGCGACGACAGTTGGCAGACACTTATTTCAGCGTTGACAGTTAGTTTGGGGTGTGTGCTTGCATGACACTGGAAGTCTGTTGACGGTAGTGAAGTAGACAAGACGGCAAGAATTTTCGGCGTTCTCGCGGAGAAGTAATAGAGAAGCAGCCATAAGTATTGAAGTGAGGGCGTTGATCGGCACTCTGGTTTCCCTTCAAACCGAATAAATCTTTCGCCTTTTACTAAAGATTTCCGTGGAGGGGAACATTAAATGAGTCTAGAAGGTATTTTTTGTAGTGCTCGGCTATTGCTGAGCCACAATCACAAGTAAAACGTAATGTGAGTAGCAAGAGGTAGATTGTGTTGTGAGAATGAAGGGCGTGGATTAGCGGATCACGTTTGGCCTGAAATGGCGTGCAGTGTGTTAGACGATTGTGTAGAGAGAGAGTGAGGGGGGTAGAGGGGGACAGAGCTATTTATTGTCCTGCAAACTCTTGGTGAACCCTTTCCGTACCTCAGTTGTAGATGATTTGAGAATGTTTACTTGCACTGCAGTTGCACAACAGCATATAAGCTGATATTTGGAAGCGAATGATGAATGATTGTCTTTGTAATAAATACTGGTATGTGATAAGTAGATTTTGTTTTGAAAGCCAAAATAATTTTTACCGCAGAAGTTTGTGATTTGTAGGTATGATGTGAGTGAGATTTGGGCTGAAGATGGTGGTTAGTTGGGCAGGATGAGTATTTCAATTGTTTTCAATAGAGTGGATATTAGTGGCACTGGCTTGTTGCCATAATGTGGCATTGGTTCTTTGTTCATAACAGTGTACTCAGTTTTGTAGAAGATTTAGGTGAGAAAGAGACAGTTGTTGAATATGACATAGATAGCTAAAAATGAATTGAGTAGCAATTTCCTGCTAGGTGTAGTTTGGGTATGATGTGTCTCAGTGAGAGATAAATCTTGAAATTGAAGGGTTGTTCCTTGCTACAGTCTTGGAAACTATGTATCTGCTGTTGACTCCAATGTTTTCAAGATTACTTGTGTACAAAATTGGCCAGACTTTGCAGTTTCTTCTTCAATAAATCAGTGGAAGGTGGTGCAGATAATGGTAAAAATGTTCAGTGCCTCCTGTGAGTTGTTGATGCTGCTTGTCTTTTAAGTAAAATTGAAAGGGGCTCTTGATTGACCCAGCCATACACAGAGCTGGTGCATACTTGGCTTGAGAAGACTTTGGTCAGTAAATGATGAAATACCGACACAGTGGTCACAACAAAGCTCCTTTCCCTGCATTTTAGTTTCCCTCGGGTATAGAGTGACATGTTATTGGCAGAGGATGTGCAGATAATCACTTTGATCAGGCTGTTCGTTTTTTTAATGCTCTTTTACCAGAATCCATTCATAGTGATTAGTGTGTTCTCTGTTGGAACACGATGAGAACATTGTGTGAAGTGCACAGAAGTAGCTATTTGAGTATGTATGAAAATGTGAGGTAACCACTGTTACTCCTAAATTTCTGTGGAATTAAGTTTTCTGTGTGTGTGTGTGTGTGTTTGAAAATCCCAGAGGTTCAAGTTGGTAGTTTATATGTTGCAAGCGAAAAAAGCTTTTTAGTAAACTGAGGCACTAGCATTAGTTCCCTGTTCACTGTGACAAGGAAGCTAGTATAAAAAGTAGTTTGTGGTTTTGTTTGCAAAGAAGTGATCATGGGATGAAAGCACTGCTTGAGATTATTCTGAGATGATGGGGGGGGTTTGCTAAACATCTAGCATTTTAGTAAGGAGCTTGTCGGAGTATTTGTATAGTTGTAAGATTATTTGTTATTTTATGAGAAATTTCTTTATTCATAGCACATGGGCCATCATAGTTGAAGCATAAAGATTGGCATGGTATGCGTAGGTCTGTAAAATGTCCTGACAGTGATGTTCATAGGGACTTGTTGTATACTTTGATTCTTCATCTGTTTAACAGTAGACATAAGAAATGTATTAGTGGAGCAAGTAGCTGTGAAATTAGTAGTGTATGATTGATAGTATGGACGTGGCGCTTGAAGGAAGTGTTTGTTTAGCTGTGGGTGTTTTCATAATTGCCATGTGAGGAGAAGCAATACTCGTGATAGGCGACGAGAGGTACAGAGAGAAACACATTTATTGCGAGTATTGTATATCAGCAGCTCTTGGGCGGGTATCAAGTAAGACGCAAAGTGAAACGAAAGAGGAAGTATGCATGAAAGTGGCCAAATATCGACAAGAGTTCGCACTGTTAGGGTGAGGTGAATAAGCTAGTGCGGTGCGAAAATTTTCGAAGAGAGAGGCGGTTTTAAAGAAAGCACAAGAGTCCTATGAATGCCCTCTTGTGTGTTTCTCTTTCAGTGGCTATTTGGCATGTCTGCTTGCGCCATAGAAAGCTACTGTATGTGCCCCAGGCCCCCATCTAGCGGCCGGAGGTGCAAGCGGTGTTTACATACAGTCTCGCCTGAGGCAATGGTCTCTCATTTCGGAACGCAAGAAGCACTGGTAGCGCACAAAAATAGCCGAGTGAGATCATTGCGGCCAAGTAAGGGTAGAAGTAGGTTCTTTGCAGAATGTCTGAGCTTAAGAAATTCTTCGATAAGTAAATCGCGAAATGTGAAGAATGTGTCGTATTCTCGTAGGGCGTGTTGACGGTCTCGTGGCATAAGTAGCGAGCGGTGATAGCTTGCAAGCAAGATCATACTTCACAGGATCATTTCTGTAGTATGTCTTCAACTCTCTCTAGTTCAACGCTGGAGTAGACGTAACCACGATGATGAGTGGTAGCACTCTCCCTGAGCGTGAGGCTTGCGATCAAGATTCATCGCATCTTGGTTGTAATCGATGATCGTTCACCACATTCTGAGGGATGTGGGAAGGGAATAGCGCTTTCCGAGTGGTGGTTTTATTATATAGATTAGAAGCATAAGTCATACTGTTGGTATCGGGACCCGCGTCGTTGCAGAAATGTCGCTACAGGTTGTGGAAAGACTTCGATTGCGACATGTCATGAAAGCCTCGTGGAAGTTTCTCGAGTGGCACGGGGACGAGCCATTTGATTTGGCCTGCTCCAAGTGCTAGGCTTGGATGACAACGACGTACTTTTGAGTTACAAGAATGAGTGAGCAACACAAGAAGAGTGCAATTGATGACCATAAAAAGCTGACACACAACACAGTCTCGATAATCACCACTAATGCATGATGTACGAAACATTTAGGAGGAGCACGTTTGGCTAGCAAACATGAATTGAGTGATTTGCAAGGCAGTGTTATCTGCAAGAAGGAATGCATGAAATTCGCAAATGAATAAGACTGGTTCAAATACTATCGACAGAAATTTTATTTCTGTTGTCAACTAGTATTAATTAGTTGTGTGGGAGCAGGGGGATATTTCCCTTGCACCATACATCTACATACACGTTGCGTGTGATGTGGCCTAGTTTTGCGTACAAAGAACTATCTAGTTGTCAGTTTTTTGAGTGAACGAGTGTGGTGGGGAGGAGAGAGATTAGTGTTAGATGCAGAGCAGTGCGGGCAGTTGTGTGTCGGACGTTGTATGTCGGACGGTGGGTCGCCGACAGGAATTATGCGTGCTGCCATCTGTCGGCAGGTGAGGTAATGAAGCAGCTTGAATGGTGACAGAAATGATGAAAATAGTTATCTAAAGAGTAATAGCGACGACAGTTGGCAGACACTTATTTCAGCGTTGACAGTTAGTTTGGGGTGTGTGCTTGCATGACACTGGAAGTCTGTTGACGGTAGAGAAGTAGACAAGACGGCAAGAATTTTCGGCGTTCTCGCGGAGAAGTAATAGAGAAGCAGCCATAAGTATTGAAGTGAGGGCGTTGATCGGCACTCTGGTTTCCCTTCAAAACGAACAGATCTTTCGCCTTTTACTAAAGATTTCCCTGGAGGGGAACATTAAATGAGTCTAGAAGGTATTTTTTGTAGTGCTCGGCTATTGCTGAGCCACAATCACAAGTAAAACGTAATATGAGTAGCAAGAGGTAGATTGTGTTGTGAGAATGAAGGGCGTGGATTAGCGGATCACGTTTGGCCTGAAATGGCGTGCAGTGTGTTAGACGATTGTGTAGAGAGAGAGAGGGGGGGGGGGGTAGAGGGGGACAGAGCTATTTATTGTCCTGCAAACTCTTGGTGAACCCTTTCCGTACCTCAGTTGTAGATGATTTGAGAATGTTTACTTGCACTGCAGTTGCACAACAG
Organism: Schistocerca nitens; assembly: GCF_023898315.1. Classification (NCBI taxonomy): domain Eukaryota; kingdom Metazoa; phylum Arthropoda; class Insecta; order Orthoptera; family Acrididae; genus Schistocerca; species Schistocerca nitens. The sequence continues at coordinate 616,696,728 of NC_064617.1, forward strand.
CATATAAGCTGATATTTGGAAGCGAATGATGAATGATTGTCTTTGTAATAAATACTGGTATGTGATAAGTAGATTTTGTTTTGAAAGCCAAAATAATTTTTACCGCAGAAGTTTGTGATTTGTAGGTATGATGTGAGTGAGATTTGGGCTGAAGATGGTGGTTAGTTGGGCAGGATGAGTATTTCAATTGTTTTCAATAGAGTGGATATTAGTGGCACTGGCTTGTTGCCATAATGTGGCATTGGTTCTTTGTTCATAACAGTGTACTCAGTTTTGTAGAAGATTTAGGTGAGAAAGAGACAGTTGTTGAATATGACATAGATAGCTAAAAATGAATTGAGTAGCAATTTCCTGCTAGGTGTAGTTTGGGTATGATGTGTCTCAGTGAGAGATAAATCTTGAAATTGAAGGGTTGTTCCTTGCTACAGTCTTGGAAACTATGTATCTGCTGTTGACTCCAATGTTTTCAAGATTACTTGTGTACAAAATTGGCCAGAATTTGCAGTTTCTTCTTCAATAAATCAGTGGAAGGTGGTGCAGATAATGGTAAAAATGTTCAGTGCCTCCTGTGAGTTGTTGATGCTGCTTGTCTTTTAAGTAAAATTGAAAGGGGCTCTTGATTGACCCAGCCATACACAGAGCTGGTGCATACTTGGCTTGAGAAGACTTTGGTCAGTAAATGATGAAATACCGACACAGTGGTCACAACAAAGCTCCTTTCCCTGCATTTTAGTTTCCCTCGGGTATAGAGTGACATGTTATTGGCAGAGGATGTGCAGATAATCACTTTGATCAGGCTGTTCGTTTTTTTAATGCTCTTTTACCAGAATCCATTCATAGTGATTAGTGTGTTCTCTGTTGGAACACGATGAGAACATTGTGTGAAGTGCACAGAAGTAGCTATTTGAGTATGTATGAAAATGTGAGGTAACCACTGTTACTCCTAAATTTTTGTGGAATTAAGTTTTCTGTGTGTGTGTGTGTGTGTGTGTGTGTGTGTGTGTGTGTGTGTGTGTGTGTGTGTGTTTGAAAATCCCAGAGGTTCAAGTTGGTAGTTTATATGTTGCAAGCGAAAAAAGCTTTTTAGTAAACTGAGGCACTAGCATTAGTTCCCTGTTCACTGTGACAAGGAAGCTAGTATAAAAAGTAGTTTGTGGTTTTGTTTGCAAAGAAGTGCTCATGGGATGAAAGCACTGCTTGAGATTATTCTGAGATGATGGGGGGGTTTGCTAAACATCTAGCATTTTAGTAAGGAGCTTGTCGGAGTATTTGTATAGTTGTAAGATTATTTATTATTTTATGAGAAATTTCTTTATTCATAGCACATGGGCCATCATAGTTGAAGCATAAAGATTGGCATGGTATGCGTAGGTCTGTAAAATGTCCTGACAGTGATGTTCATAGGGACTTGTTGTATACTTTGATTCTTCATCTGTTTAACAGTAGACATAAGAAATGTATTAGTGGAGCAAGTAGCTGTGAAATTAGTAGTGTATGATTGATAGTATGGACGTGGCGCTTGAAGGAAGTGTTTGTTTAGCTGTGGGTGTTTTCATAATTGCCATGTGAGGAGAAGCAATACTCGTGATAGGCGACGAGAGGTACAGAGAGAAACACATTTAATGCGAGTATTGTATATCAGCAGCTCTTGGGCGGGTATCAAGTAAGACGCAAAGTGAAACGAAAGAGGAAGTATGCATGAAAGTGGCCAAATATCGACAAGAGTTCGCACTGTTAGGGTGAGGTGAATAAGCTAGTGCGGTGCGAAAATTTTCGAAGAGAGAGGCGGTTTTAAAGAAAGCACAAGAGTCCTATGAATGCCCTCTTGTGTGTTTCTCTTTCAGTGGCTATTTGGCATGTCTGCTTGCGCCATAGAAAGCTACTGTATGTGCCCCAGGCCCCCATCTAGCGGCCGGAGGTGCAAGCGGTGTTTACATACAGTCTCGCCTGAGGCAATGGTCTCTCATTTCGGAACGCAAGAAGCACTGGTAGCGCACAAAAATAGCCGAGTGAGATCATTGCGGCCAAGTAAGGGTAGAAGTAGGTTCTTTGCAGAATGTCTGAGCTTAAGAAATTCTTCGATAAGTAAATCGCGAAATGTGAAGAATGTGTCGTATTCTCGTAGGGCGTGTTGACGGTCTCGTGGCATAAGTAGCGAGCGGTGATAGCTTGCAAGCAAGATCATACTTCACAGGATCATTTCTGTAGTATGTCTTCAACTCTCTCTAGTTCAACGCTGGAGTAGACGTAACCACGATGATGAGTGGTAGCACTCTCCCTGAGCGTGAGGCTTGCGATCAAGATTCATCGCATCTTGGTTGTAATCGATGATCGTTCACCACATTCTGAGGGATGTGGGAAGGGAATAGCGCTTTCCGAGTGGTGGTTTTATTATATAGATTAGAAGCATAAGTCATACTGTTGGTATCGGGACCCGCGTCGTTGCAGAAATGTCGCTACAGGTTGTGGAAAGACTTCGATTGCGACATGTCATGAAAGCCTCGTGGAAGTTTCTCGAGTGGCACGGGGACGAGCCATTTGATTTGGCCTGCTCCAATTGCTAGGCTTGGATGACAACGACGTACTTTTGAGTTACAAGAATGAGTGAGCAACACAAGAAGAGTGCAATTGATGACCATAAAAAGCTGACACACAACACACTCTCGATAATCACCACTAATGCATGATGTACGAAACATTTAGGAGGAGCACGTTTGGCTAGCAAACATGAATTGAGTGATTTGCAAGGCAGTGTTATCTGCAAGAAGGAATGCATGAAATTCGCAAATGAATAAGACTGGTTCAAATACTATCGACAGAAATTTTATTTCTGTTGTCAACTAGTATTAATTAGTTGTGTGGGAGCAGGGGGATATTTCCCTTGCACCATACATCTACATACACGTTGCGTGTGATGTGGCCTAGTTTTGCGTACAAAGAACTATCTAGTTGTCAGTTTTTTGAGTGAACGAATGTGGTGGGGAGGAGAGAGATAAGTGTTAGATGCAGAGCAGTGCGGGCAGTTGTGTGTCGGACGTTGTATGTCGGACGGTGGGTCGCCGACAGGAATTATGCGTGCTGCCATCTGTCGGCAGGTGAGGTAATGAAGCAGCTTGAATGGTGACAGAAATGATGAAAATAGTTATCTAAAGAGTAATAGCGACGACAGTTGGCAGACACTTATTTCAGCGTTGACAGTTAGTTTGGGGTGTGTGCTTGCATGACACTGGAAGTCTGTTGACGGTAGAGAAGTAGACAAGACGGCAAGAATTTTCGGCGTTCTCGCGGAGAAGTAATAGAGAAGCAGCCATAAGTATTGAAGTGAGGGCGTTGATCGGCACTCTGGTTTCCCTTCAAACCGAATAAATCTTTCGCCTTTTACTAAAGATTTCCGTGGAGGGGAACATTAAATGAGTCTAGAAGGTATTTTTTGTAGTGCTCCGCTATTGCTGAGCCACAATCACAAGTAAAACGTAATGTGAGTAGCAAGAGGTAGATTGTGTTGTGAGAATGAAGGGTGTGGATTAGCGGATCACGTTTGGCCTGAAATGGCGTGCAGTGTGTTAGACGATTGTGTAGAGAGAGAGAGAGAGGGGGACAGAGCTATTTATTGTCCTGCAAACTCTTGGTGAACCCTTTCCGTACCTCAGTTGTAGATGATTTGAGAATGTTTACTTGCACTGCAGTTGCACAACAGCATATAAGCTGATATTTGGAAGCGAATGATGAATGATTGTCTTTGTAATAAATACTGGTATGTGATAAGTAGATTTTGTTTTGAAAGCCAAAATAATTTTTACCGCAGAAGTTTGTGATTTGTAGGTATGATGTGAGTGAGATTTGGGCTGAAGATGGTGGTTAGTTGGGCAGGATGAGTATTTCAATTGTTTTCAATAGAGTGGATATTAGTGGCACTGGCTTGTTGCCATAATGTGGCATTGGTTCTTTGTTCATAACAGTGTACTCAGTTTTGTAGAAGATTTAGGTGAGAAAGAGACAGTTGTCGAATATGACATAGATAGCTAGAAATGAATTGAGTAGCAATTTCCTGCTAGGTGTAGTTTGGGTATGATGTGTCTCAGTGAGAGATAAATCTTGAAATTGAAGGGTTGTTCCTTGCTACAGTCTTGGAAACTATGTATCTGCTGTTGACTTCAATGTTTTCAAGATTACTTGTGTACAAAATTGGCCAGACTTTGCAGTTTCTTCTTCAATAAATCAGTGGAAGGTGGTGCAGATAATGGTAAAAATGTTCAGTGCCTCCTGTGAGTTGTTGATGCTGCTTGTCTTTTAAGTAAAATTGAAAGGGGCTCTTGATTGACCCAGCCATACACAGAGCTGGTGCATACTTGGCTTGAGAAGACTTTGGTCAGTAAATGATGAAATACCGACACAGTGGTCACAACAAAGCTCCTTTCCCTGCATTTTAGTTTCCCTCGGGTATAGAGTGACATGTTATTGGCAGAGGATGTGCAGATAATCACTTTGATCAGGCTGTTCGTTTTTTTAATGCTCTTTTACCAGAATCCATTCATAGTGATTAGTGTGTTCTCTGTTGGAACACGATGAGAACATTGTGTGAAGTGCACAGAAGTAGCTATTTGAGTATGTATGAAAATGTGAGGTAACCACTGTTACTCCTAAATTTCTGTGGAATTAAGTTTTCTCTGTGTGTGTGTGTGTGTGTTTGAAAATCCCAGAGGTTCAAGTTGGTAGTTTATATGTTGCAAGCGAAAAAAGCTTTTTAGTAAACTGAGGCACTAGCATTAGTTCCCTGTTCACTGTGACAAGGAAGCTAGTATAAAAAGTAGTTTGTGGTTTTGTTTGCAAAGAAGTGCTCATGGGATGAAAGCACTGCTTGAGATTATTCTGAGATGATGGGGGGGATTGCTAAACATCTAGCATTTTAGTAAGGAGCTTGTCGGAGTATTTGTATAGTTGTAAGATTATTTGTTATTTTATGAGAAATTTCTTTATTCATAGCACATGGGCCATCATAGTTGAAGCATAAAGATTGGCATGGTATGCGTAGGTCTGTAAAATGTCCTGACAGTGATGTTCATAGGGACTTGTTGTATACTTTGATTCTTCATCTGTTTAACAGTAGACATAAGAAATGTATTAGTGGAGCAAGTAGCTGTGAAATTAGTAGTGTATGATTGATAGTATGGACGTGGCGCTTGAAGGAAGTGTTTGTTTAGCTGTGGGTGTTTTCATAATTGCCATGTGAGGAGAAGCAATACTCGTGATAGGCGACGAGAGGTACAGAGAGAAACACATTTATTGCGAGTATTGTATATCAGCAGCTCTTGGGCGGGTATCAAGTAAGACGCAAAGTGAAACGAAAGAGGAAGTATGCATGAAAGTGGCCAAATATCGACAAGAGTTCGCACTGTTAGGGTGAGGTGAATAAGCTAGTGCGGTGCGAAAATTTTCGAAGAGAGAGGCGGTTTTAAAGAAAGCACAAGAGTCCTATGAATGCCCTCTTGTGTGTTTCTCTTTCAGTGGCTATTTGGCATGTCTGCTTGCGCCATAGAAAGCTACTGTATGTGCCCCAGGCCCCCATCTAGCGGCCGGAGGTGCAAGCGGTGTTTACATACAGTCTCGCCTGAGGCAATGGTCTCTCATTTCGGAACGCAAGAAGCACTGGTAGCGCACAAAAATAGCCGAGTGAGATCATTGCGGCCAAGTAAGGGTAGAAGTAGGTTCTTTGCAGAATGTCTGAGCTTAAGAAATTCTTCGATAAGTAAATCGCGAAATGTGAAGAATGTGTCGTATTCTCGTAGGGCGTGTTGACGGTCTCGTGGCATAAGTAGCGAGCGGTGATAGCTTGCAAGCAAGATCATACTTCACAGGATCATTTCTGTAGTATGTCTTCAACTCTCTCTAGTTCAACGCTGGAGTAGACGTAACCACGATGATGAGTGGTAGCACTCTCCCTGAGCGTGAGGCTTGCGATCAAGATTCATCGCATCTTGGTTGTAATCGATGATCGTTCACCACATTCTGAGGGATGTGGGAAGGGAATAGCGCTTTCCGAGTGGTGGTTTTATTATATAGATTAGAAGCATAAGTCATACTGTTGGTATCGGGACCCGCGTCGTTGCAGAAATGTCGCTACAGGTTGTGGAAAGACTTCGATTGCGACATGTCATGAAAGCCTCGTGGAAGTTTCTCGAGTGGCACGGGGACGAGCCATTTGATTTGGCCTGCTCCAAGTGCTAGGCTTGGATGACAACGACGTACTTTTGAGTTACAAGAATGAGTGAGCAACACAAGAAGAGTGCAATTGATGACCATAAAAAGCTGACACACAACACAGTCTCGATAATCACCACTAATGCATGATGTACGAAACATTTAGGAGGAGCACGTTTGGCTAGCAAACATGAATTGAGTGATTTGCAAGGCAGTGTTATCTGCAAGAAGGAATGCATGAAATTCGCAAATGAATAAGACTGGTTCAAATACTATCGACAGAAATTTTATTTCTGTTGTCAACTAGTATTAATTAGTTGTGTGGGAGCAGGGGGATATTTCCCTTGCACCATACATCTACATACACGTTGCGTGTGATGTGGCCTAGTTTTGCGTACAAAGAACTATCTAGTTGTCAGTTTTTTGAGTGAACGAGTGTGGTGGGGAGGAGAGAGATTAGTGTTAGATGCAGAGCAGTGCGGGCAGTTGTGTGTCGGACGTTGTATGTCGGACGGTGGGTCGCCGACAGGAATTATGCGTGCTGCCATCTGTCGGCAGGTGAGGTAATGAAGCAGCTTGAATGGTGACAGAAATGATGAAAATAGTTATCTAAAGAGTAATAGCGACGACAGTTGGCAGACACTTATTTCAGCGTTGACAGTTAGTTTGGGGTGTGTGCTTGCATGACACTGGAAGTCTGTTGACGGTAGAGAAGTAGACAAGACGGCAAGAATTTTCGGCGTTCTCGCGGAGAAGTAATAGAGAAGAAGCCATAAGTATTGAAGTGAGGGCGTTGATCGGCACTCTGGTTTCCCTTCAAACCGAATAAATCTTTCGCCTTTTACTAAAGATTTCCGTGGAGGGGAACATTAAATGAGTCTAGAAGGTATTTTTTGTAGTGCTCGGCTATTGCTGAGCCACAATCACAAGTAAAACGTAATGTGAGTAGCAAGAGGTAGATTGTGTTGTGAGAATGAAGGGCGTGGATTAGCGGATCACGTTTGGCCTGAAATGGCGTGCAGTGTGTTAGACGATTGTGTAGAGAGAGAGAGAGGGGGACAGAGCTATTTATTGTCCTGCAAACTCTTGGTGAACCCTTTCCGTACCTCAGTTGTAGATGATTTGAGAATGTTTACTTGCACTGCAGTTGCACAACAGCATATAAGCTGATATTTGGAAGCGAATGATGAATGATTGTCTTTGTAATAAATACTGGTATGTGATAAGTAGATTTTGTTTTGAAAGCCAAAATAATTTTTACCGCAGAAGTTTGTGATTTGTAGGTATGATGTGAGTGAGATTTGGGCTGAAGATGGTGGTTAGTTGGGCAGGATGAGTATTTCAATTGTTTTCAATAGAGTGGATATTAGTGGCACTGGCTTGTTGCCATAATGTGGCATTGGTTCTTTGTTCATAACAGTGTACTCAGTTTTGTAGAAGATTTAGGTGAGAAAGAGACAGTTGTTGAATATGACATAGATAGCTAGAAATGAATTGAGTAGCAATTTCCTGCTAGGTGTAGTTTGGGTATGATGTGTCTCAGTGAGAGATAAATCTTGAAATTGAAGGGTTGTTCCTTGCTACAGTCTTGGAAACTATGTATCTGCTGTTGACTCCAATGTTTTCAAGATTACTTGTGTACAAAATTGGCCAGACTTTGCAGTTTCTTCTTCAATAAATCAGTGGAAGGTGGTGCAGATAATGGTAAAAATGTTCAGTGCCTCCTGTGAGTTGTTGATGCTGCTTGTCTTTTAAGTAAAATTGATAGGGGCTCTTGATTGACCCAGCCATACACAGAGCTGGTGCATACTTGGCTTGAGAAGACTTTGGTCAGTAAATGATGAAATACCGACACAGTGGTCACAACAAAGCTCCTTTCCCTGCATTTTAGTTTCCCTCGGGTATAGAGTGACATGTTATTGGCAGAGGATGTGCAGATAATCACTTTGATCAGGCTGTTCGTTTTTTTAATGCTCTTTTACCAGAATCCATTCATAGTGATTAGTGTGTTCTCTGTTGGAACACGATGAGAACATTGTGTGAAGTGCACAGAAGTAGCTATTTGAGTATGTATGAAAATGTGAGGTAACCACTGTTACTCCTAAATTTCTGTGGAATTAAGTTTTCTGTGTGTGTGTGTGTGTGTGTGTGTGTGTGTGTGTGTTTGAAAATCCCAGAGGTTCAAGTTGGTAGTTTATATGTTGCAAGCGAAAAAAGCTTTTTAGTAAACTGAGGCACTAGCATTAGTTCCCTGTTCACTGTGACAAGGAAGCTAGTATAAAAAGTAGTTTGTGGTTTTGTTTGCAAAGAAGTGCTCATGGGATGAAAGCACTGCTTGAGATTATTCTGAGATGATGGGGGGGATTGCTAAACATCTAGCATTTTAGTAAGGAGCTTGTCGGAGTATTTGTATAGTTGTAAGATTATTTATTATTTTATGAGAAATTTCTTTATTCATAGCACATGGGCCATCATAGTTGAAGCATAAAGATTGGCATGGTATGCGTAGGTCTGTAAAATGTCCTGACAGTGATGTTCATAGGGACTTGTTGTATACTTTGATTCTTCATCTGTTTAACAGTAGACATAAGAAATGTATTAGTGGAGCAAGTAGCTGTGAAATTAGTAGTGTATGATTGATAGTATGGACGTGGCGCTTGAAGGAAGTGTTTGTTTAGCTGTGGGTGTTTTCATAATTGCCATGTGAGGAGAAGCAATACTCGTGATAGGCGACGAGAGGTACAGAGAGAAACACATTTATTGCGAGTATTGTATATCAGCAGCTCTTGGGCGGGTATCAAGTAAGACGCAAAGTGAAACGAAAGAGGAAGTATGCATGAAAGTGGCCAAATATCGACAAGAGTTCGCACTGTTAGGGTGAGGTGAATAAGCTAGTGCGGTGCGAAAATTTTCGAAGAGAGAGGCGGTTTTAAAGAAAGCACAAGAGTCCTATGAATGCCCTCTTGTGTGTTTCTCTTTCAGTGGCTATTTGGCATGTCTGCTTGCGCCATAGAAAGCTACTGTATGTGCCCCAGGCCCCCATCTAGCGGCCGGAGGTGCAAGCGGTGTTTACATACAGTCTCGCCTGAGGCAATGGTCTCTCATTTCGGAACGCAAGAAGCACTGGTAGCGCACAAAAATAGCCGAGTGAGATCATTGCGGCCAAGTAAGGGTAGAAGTAGGTTCTTTGCAGAATGTCTGAGCTTAAGAAATTCTTCGATAAGTAAATCGCGAAATGTGAAGAATGTGTCGTATTCTCGTAGGGCGTGTTGACGGTCTCGTGGCATAAGTAGCGAGCGGTGATAGCTTGCAAGCAAGATCATACTTCACAGGATCATTTCTGTAGTATGTCTTCAACTCTCTCTAGTTCAACGCTGGAGTAGACGTAACCACGATGATGAGTGGTAGCACTCTCCCTGAGCGTGAGGCTTGCGATCAAGATTCATCGCATCTTGGTTGTAATCGATGATCGTTCACCACATTCTGAGGGATGTGGGAAGGGAATAGCGCTTTCCGAGTGGTGGTTTTATTATATAGATTAGAAGCATAAGTCATACTGTTGGTATCGGGACCCGCGTCGTTGCAGAAATGTCGCTACAGGTTGTGGAAAGACTTCGATTGCGACATGTCATGAAAGCCTCGTGGAAGTTTCTCGAGTGGCACGGGGACGAGCCATTTGATTTGGCCTGCTCCAATTGCTAGGCTTGGATGACAACGACGTACTTTTGAGTTACAAGAATGAGTGAGCAACACAAGAAGAGTGCAATTGATGACCATAAAAAGCTGACACACAACACAGTCTCGATAATCACCACTAATGCATGATGTACGAAACATTTAGGAGGAGCACGTTTGGCTAGCAAACATGAATTGAGTGATTTGCAAGGCAGTGTTATCTGCAAGAAGGAATGCATGAAATTCGCAAATGAATAAGACTGGTTCAAATACTATCGACAGAAATTTTATTTCTGTTGTCAACTAGTATTAATTAGTTGTGTGGGAGCAGGGGGATATTTCCCTTGCACCATACATCTACATACACGTTGCGTGTGATGTGGCCTAGTTTTGCGTACAAAGAACTATCTAGTTGTCAGTTTTTTGAGTGAACGAATGTGGTGGGGAGGAGAGAGATAAGTGTTAGATGCAGAGCAGTGCGGGCAGTTGTGTGTCGGACGTTGTATGTCGGACGGTGGGTCGCCGACAGGAATTATGCGTGCTGCCATCTGTCGGCAGGTGAGGTAATGAAGCAGCTTGAATGGTGACAGAAATGATGAAAATAGTTATCTAAAGAGTAATAGCGACGACAGTTGGCAGACACTTATTTCAGCGTTGACAGTTAGTTTGGGGTGTGTGCTTGCATGACACTGGAAGTCTGTTGACGGTAGAGAAGTAGACAAGACGGCAAGAATTTTCGGCGTTCTCGCGGAGAAGTAATAGAGAAGCAGCCATAAGTATTGAAGTGAGGGCGTTGATCGGCACTCTGGTTTCCCTTCAAACCGAATAAATCTTTCGCCTTTTACTAAAGATTTCCGTGGAGGGGAACATTAAATGAGTCTAGAAGGTATTTTTTGTAGTGCTCCGCTATTGCTGAGCCACAATCACAAGTAAAACGTAATGTGAGTAGCAAGAGGTAGATTGTGTTGTGAGAATGAAGGGTGTGGATTAGCGGATCACGTTTGGCCTGAAATGGCGTGCAGTGTGTTAGACGATTGTGTAGAGAGAGAGAGAGAGGGGGGTAGAGGGGGACAGAGCTATTTATTGTCCTGCAAACTCTTGGTGAACCCTTTCCGTACCTCAGTTGTAGATGATTTGAGAATGTTTACTTGCACTGCAGTTGCACAACAGCATATAAGCTGATATTTGGAAGCGAATGATGAATGATTGTCTTTGTAATAAATACTGGTATGTGATAAGTAGATTTTGTTTTGAAAGCCAAAATAATTTTTACCGCAGAAGTTTGTGATTTGTAGGTATGATGTGAGTGAGATTTGGGCTGAAGATGGTGGTTAGTTGGGCAGGATGAGTATTTCAATTGTTTTCAATAGAGTGGATATTAGTGGCACTGGCTTGTTGCCATAATGTGGCATTGGTTCTTTGTTCATAACAGTGTACTCAGTTTTGTAGAAGATTTAGGTGAGAAAGAGACAGTTGTCGAATATGACATAGATAGCTAGAAATGAATTGAGTAGCAATTTCCTGCTAGGTGTAGTTTGGGTATGATGTGTCTCAGTGAGAGATAAATCTTGAAATTGAAGGGTTGTTCCTTGCTACAGTCTTGGAAACTATGTATCTGCTGTTGACTTCAATGTTTTCAAGATTACTTGTGTACAAAATTGGCCAGACTTTGCAGTTTCTTCTTCAATAAATCAGTGGAAGGTGGTGCAGATAATGGTAAAAATGTTCAGTGCCTCCTGTGAGTTGTTGATGCTGCTTGTCTTTTAAGTAAAATTGAAAGGGGCTCTTGATTGACCCAGCCATACACAGAGCTGGTGCATACTTGGCTTGAGAAGACTTTGGTCAGTAAATGATGAAATACCGACACAGTGGTCACAACAAAGCTCCTTTCCCTGCATTTTAGTTTCCCTCGGGTATAGAGTGACATGTTATTGGCAGAGGATGTGCAGATAATCACTTTGATCAGGCTGTTCGTTTTTTTAATGCTCTTTTACCAGAATCCATTCATAGTGATTAGTGTGTTCTCTGTTGGAACACGATGAGAACATTGTGTGAAGTGCACAGAAGTAGCTATTTGAGTATGTATGAAAATGTGAGGTAACCACTGTTACTCCTAAATTTCTGTGGAATTAAGTTTTCTGTGTGTGTGTGTGTGTGTGTGTGTGTGTGTGTTTGAAAATCCCAGAGGTTCAAGTTGGTAGTTTATATGTTGCAAGCGAAAAAAGCTTTTTAGTAAACTGAGGCACTAGCATTAGTTCCCTGTTCACTGTGACAAGGAAGCTAGTATAAAAAGTAGTTTGTGGTTTTGTTTGCAAAGAAGTGCTCATGGGATGAAAGCACTGCTTGAGATTATTCTGAGATGATGGGGGGGATTGCTAAACATCTAGCATTTTAGTAAGGAGCTTGTCGGAGTATTTGTATAGTTGTAAGATTATTTATTATTTTATGAGAAATTTCTTTATTCATAGCACATGGGCCATCATAGTTGAAGCATAAAGATTGGCATGGTATGCGTAGGTCTGTAAAATGTCCTGACAGTGATGTTCATAGGGACTTGTTGTATACTTTGATTCTTCATCTGTTTAACAGTAGACATAAGAAATGTATTAGTGGAGCAAGTAGCTGTGAAATTAGTAGTGTATGATTGATAGTATGGACGTGGCGCTTGAAGGAAGTGTTTGTTTAGCTGTGGGTGTTTTCATAATTGCCATGTGAGGAGAAGCAATACTCGTGATAGGCGACGAGAGGTACAGAGAGAAACACATTTATTGCGAGTATTGTATATCAGCAGCTCTTGGGCGGGTATCAAGTAAGACGCAAAGTGAAACGAAAGAGGAAGTATGCATGAAAGTGGCCAAATATCGACAAGAGTTCGCACTGTTAGGGTGAGGTGAATAAGCTAGTGCGGTGCGAAAATTTTCGAAGAGAGAGGCGGTTTTAAAGAAAGCACAAGAGTCCTATGAATGCCCTCTTGTGTGTTTCTCTTTCAGTGGCTATTTGGCATGTCTGCTTGCGCCATAGAAAGCTACTGTATGTGCCCCAGGCCCCCATCTAGCGGCCGGAGGTGCAAGCGGTGTTTACATACAGTCTCGCCTGAGGCAATGGTCTCTCATTTCGGAACGCAAGAAGCACTGGTAGCGCACAAAAATAGCCGAGTGAGACTTTTGGGCCAAGTAAGGGTAGAAGTAGGTTCTTTGCAGAATGTCTGAGCTTAAGAAATTCTTCGATAAGTAAATCGCGAAATGTGAAGAATGTGTCGTATTCTCGTAGGGCGTGTTGACGGTCTCGTGGCATAAGTAGCGAGCGGTGATAGCTTGCAAGCAAGATCATACTTCACAGGATCATTTCTGTAGTATGTCTTCAACTCTCTCTAGTTCAACGCTGGAGTAGACGTAACCACGATGATGAGTGGTAGCACTCTCCCTGAGCGTGAGGCTTGCGATCAAGATTCATCGCATCTTGGTTGTAATCGATGATCGTTCACCACATTCTGAGGGATGTGGGAAGGGAATAGCGCTTTCCGAGTGGTGGTTTTATTATATAGATTAGAAGCATAAGTCATACTGTTGGTATCGGGACCCGCGTCGTTGCAGAAATGTCGCTACAGGTTGTGGAAAGACTTCGATTGCGACATGTCATGAAAGCCTCGTGGAAGTTTCTCGAGTGGCACGGGGACGAGCCATTTGATTTGGCCTGCTCCAATTGCTAGGCTTGGATGACAACGACGTACTTTTGAGTTACAAGAATGAGTGAGCAACACAAGAAGAGTGCAATTGATGACCATAAAAAGCTGACACACAACACAGTCTCGATAATCACCACTAATGCATGATGTACGAAACATTTAGGAGGAGCACGTTTGGCTAGCAAACATGAATTGAGTGATTTGCAAGGCAGTGTTATCTGCAAGAAGGAATGCATGAAATTCGCAAATGAATAAGACTGGTTCAAATACTATCGACAGAAATTTTATTTCTGTTGTCAACTAGTATTAATTAGTTGTGTGGGAGCAGGGGGATATTTCCCTTGCACCATACATCTACATACACGTTGCGTGTGATGTGGCCTAGTTTTGCGTACAAAGAACTATCTAGTTGTCAGTTTTTTGAGTGAACGAATGTGGTGGGGAGGAGAGAGATAAGTGTTAGATGCAGAGCAGTGCGGGCAGTTGTGTGTCGGACGTTGTATGTCGGACGGTGGGTCGCCGACAGGAATTATGCGTGCTGCCATCTGTCGGCAGGTGAGGTAATGAAGCAGCTTGAATGGTGACAGAAATGATGAAAATAGTTATCTAAAGAGTAATAGCGACGACAGTTGGCAGACACTTATTTCAGCGTTGACAGTTAGTTTGGGGTGTGTGCTTGCATGACACTGGAAGTCTGTTGACGGTAGAGAAGTAGACAAGACGGCAAGAATTTTCGGCGTTCTCGCGGAGAAGTAATAGAGAAGCAGCCATAAGTATTGAAGTGAGGGCGTTGATCGGCACTCTGGTTTCCCTTCAAACCGAATAAATCTTTCGCCTTTTACTAAAGATTTCCGTGGAGGGGAACATTAAATGAGTCTAGAAGGTATTTTTTGTAGTGCTCCGCTATTGCTGAGCCACAATCACAAGTAAAACGTAATGTGAGTAGCAAGAGGTAGATTGTGTTGTGAAAATGAAGGGTGTGGATTAGCGGATCACGTTTGGCCTGAAATGGCGTGCAGTGTGTTAGACGATTGTGTAGAGAGAGAGAGAGAGAGGGGGGTAGAGGGGGACAGAGCTATTTATTGTCCTGCAAACTCTTGGTGAACCCTTTCCGTACCTCAGTTGTAGATGATTTGAGAATGTTTACTTGCACTGCAGTTGCACAACAGCATATAAGCTGATATTTGGAAGCGAATGATGAATGATTGTCTTTGTAATAAATACTGGTATGTGATAAGTAGATTTTGTTTTGAAAGCCAAAATAATTTTTACCGCAGAAGTTTGTGATTTGTAGGTATGATGTGAGTGAGATTTGGGCTGAAGATGGTGGTTAGTTGGGCAGGATGAGTATTTCAATTGTTTTCAATAGAGTGGATATTAGTGGCACTGGCTTGTTGCCATAATGTGGCATTGGTTCTTTGTTCATAACAGTGTACTCAGTTTTGTAGAAGATTTAGGTGAGAAAGAGACAGTTGTCGAATATGACATAGATAGCTAGAAATGAATTGAGTAGCAATTTCCTGCTAGGTGTAGTTTGGGTATGATGTGTCTCAGTGAGAGATAAATCTTGAAATTGAAGGGTTGTTCCTTGCTACAGTCTTGGAAACTATGTATCTGCTGTTGACTTCAATGTTTTCAAGATTACTTGTGTACAAAATTGGCCAGACTTTGCAGTTTCTTCTTCAATAAATCAGTGGAAGGTGGTGCAGATAATGGTAAAAATGTTCAGTGCCTCCTGTGAGTTGTTGATGCTGCTTGTCTTTTAAGTAAAATTGAAAGGGGCTCTTGATTGACCCAGCCATACACAGAGCTGGTGCATACTTGGCTTGAGAAGACTTTGGTCAGTAAATGATGAAATACCGACACAGTGGTCACAACAAAGCTCCTTTCCCTGCATTTTAGTTTCCCTCGGGTATAGAGTGACATGTTATTGGCAGAGGATGTGCAGATAATCACTTTGATCAGGCTGTTCGTTTTTTTAATGCTCTTTTACCAGAATCCATTCATAGTGATTAGTGTGTTCTCTGTTGGAACACGATGAGAACATTGTGTGAAGTGCACAGAAGTAGCTATTTGAGTATGTATGAAAATGTGAGGTAACCACTGTTACTCCTAAATTTCTGTGGAATTAAGTTTTCTGTGTGTGTGTGTGTGTGTGTGTGTGTGTGTGTTTGAAAATCCCAGAGGTTCAAGTTGGTAGTTTATATGTTGCAAGCGAAAAAAGCTTTTTAGTAAACTGAGGCACTAGCATTAGTTCCCTGTTCACTGTGACAAGGAAGCTAGTATAAAAAGTAGTTTGTGGTTTTGTTTGCAAAGAAGTGCTCATGGGATGAAAGCACTGCTTGAGATTATTCTGAGATGATGGGGGGGATTGCTAAACATCTAGCATTTTAGTAAGGAGCTTGTCGGAGTATTTGTATAGTTGTAAGATTATTTGTTATTTTATGAGAAATTTCTTTATTCATAGCACATGGGCCATCATAGTTGAAGCATAAAGATTGGCATGGTATGCGTAGGTCTGTAAAATGTCCTGACAGTGATGTTCATAGGGACTTGTTGTATACTTTGATTCTTCATCTGTTTAACAGTAGACATAAGAAATGTATTAGTGGAGCAAGTAGCTGTGAAATTAGTAGTGTATGATTGATAGTATGGACGTGGCGCTTGAAGGAAGTGTTTGTTTAGCTGTGGGTGTTTTCATAATTGCCATGTGAGGAGAAGCAATACTCGTGATAGGCGACGAGAGGTACAGAGAGAAACACATTTATTGCGAGTATTGTATATCAGCAGCTCTTGGGCGGGTATCAAGTAAGACGCAAAGTGAAACGAAAGAGGAAGTATGCATGAAAGTGGCCAAATATCGACAAGAGTTCGCACTGTTAGGGTGAGGTGAATAAGCTAGTGCGGTGCGAAAATTTTCGAAGAGAGAGGCGGTTTTAAAGAAAGCACAAGAGTCCTATGAATGCCCTCTTGTGTGTTTCTCTTTCAGTGGCTATTTGGCATGTCTGCTTGCGCCATAGAAAGCTACTGTATGTGCCCCAGGCCCCCATCTAGCGGCCGGAGGTGCAAGCGGTGTTTACATACAGTCTCGCCTGAGGCAATGGTCTCTCATTTCGGAACGCAAGAAGCACTGGTAGCGCACAAAAATAGCCGAGTGAGATCATTGCGGCCAAGTAAGGGTAGAAGTAGGTTCTTTGCAGAATGTCTGAGCTTAAGAAATTCTTCGATAAGTAAATCGCGAAATGTGAAGAATGTGTCGTATTCTCGTAGGGCGTGTTGACGGTCTCGTGGCATAAGTAGCGAGCGGTGATAGCTTGCAAGCAAGATCATACTTCACAGGATCATTTCTGTAGTATGTCTTCAACTCTCTCTAGTTCAACGCTGGAGTAGACGTAACCACGATGATGAGTGGTAGCACTCTCCCTGAGCGTGAGGCTTGCGATCAAGATTCATCGCATCTTGGTTGTAATCGATGATCGTTCACCACATTCTGAGGGATGTGGGAAGGGAATAGCGCTTTCCGAGTGGTGGTTTTATTATATAGATTAGAAGCATAAGTCATACTGTTGGTATCGGGACCCGCGTCGTTGCAGAAATGTCGCTACAGGTTGTGGAAAGACTTCGATTGCGACATGTCATGAAAGCCTCGTGGAAGTTTCTCGAGTGGCACGGGGACGAGCCATTTGATTTGGCCTGCTCCAAGTGCTAGGCTTGGATGACAACGACGTACTTTTGAGTTACAAGAATGAGTGAGCAACACAAGAAGAGTGCAATTGATGACCATAAAAAGCTGACACACAACACAGTCTCGATAATCACCACTAATGCATGATGTACGAAACATTTAGGTGGAGCACGTTTGGCTAGCAAACATGAATTGAGTGATTTGCAAGGCAGTGTTATCTGCAAGAAGGAATGCATGAAATTCGCAAATGAATAAGACTGGTTCAAATACTATCGACAGAAATTTTATTTCTGTTGTCAACTAGTATTAATTAGTTGTGTGGGAGCAGGGGGATATTTCCCTTGCACCATACATCTACATACACGTTGCGTGTGATGTGGCCTAGTTTTGCGTACAAAGAACTATCTAGTTGTCAGTTTTTTGAGTGAACGAGTGTGGTGGGGAGGAGAGAGATTAGTGTTAGATGCAGAGCAGTGCGGGCAGTTGTGTGTCGGACGTTGTATGTCGGACGGTGGGTCGCCGACAGGAATTATGCGTGCTGCCATCTGTCGGCAGGTGAGGTAATGAAGCAGCTTGAATGGTGACAGAAATGATGAAAATAGTTATCTAAAGAGTAATAGCGACGACAGTTGGCAGACACTTATTTCAGCGTTGACAGTTAGTTTGGGGTGTGTGCTTGCATGACACTGGAAGTCTGTTGACGGTAGAGAAGTAGACAAGACGGCAAGAATTTTCGGCGTTCTCGCGGAGAAGTAATAGAGAAGAAGCCATAAGTATTGAAGTGAGGGCGTTGATCGGCACTCTGGTTTCCCTTCAAACCGAATAAATCTTTCGCCTTTTACTAAAGATTTCCGTGGAGGGGAACATTAAATGAGTCTAGAAGGTATTTTTTGTAGTGCTCGGCTATTGCTGAGCCACAATCACAAGTAAAACGTAATGTGAGTAGCAAGAGGTAGATTGTGTTGTGAGAATGAAGGGCGTGGATTAGCGGATCACGTTTGGCCTGAAATGGCGTGCAGTGTGTTAGACGATTGTGTAGAGAGAGAGAGAGGGGGACAGAGCTATTTATTGTCCTGCAAACTCTTGGTGAACCCTTTCCGTACCTCAGTTGTAGATGATTTGAGAATGTTTACTTGCACTGCAGTTGCACAACAGCATATAAGCTGATATTTGGAAGCGAATGATGAATGATTGTCTTTGTAATAAATACTGGTATGTGATAAGTAGATTTTGTTTTGAAAGCCAAAATAATTTTTACCGCAGAAGTTTGTGATTTGTAGGTATGATGTGAGTGAGATTTGGGCTGAAGATGGTGGTTAGTTGGGCAGGATGAGTATTTCAATTGTTTTCAATAGAGTGGATATTAGTGGCACTGGCTTGTTGCCATAATGTGGCATTGGTTCTTTGTTCATAACAGTGTACTCAGTTTTGTAGAAGATTTAGGTGAGAAAGAGACAGTTGTTGAATATGACATAGATAGCTAGAAATGAATTGAGTAGCAATTTCCTGCTAGGTGTAGTTTGGGTATGATGTGTCTCAGTGAGAGATAAATCTTGAAATTGAAGGGTTGTTCCTTGCTACAGTCTTGGAAACTATGTATCTGCTGTTGACTCCAATGTTTTCAAGATTACTTGTGTACAAAATTGGCCAGACTTTGCAGTTTCTTCTTCAATAAATCAGTGGAAGGTGGTGCAGATAATGGTAAAAATGTTCAGTGCCTCCTGTGAGTTGTTGATGCTGCTTGTCTTTTAAGTAAAATTGAAAGGGGCTCTTGATTGACCCAGCCATACACAGAGCTGGTGCATACTTGGCTTGAGAAGACTTTGGTCAGTAAATGATGAAATACCGACACAGTGGTCACAACAAAGCTCCTTTCCCTGCATTTTAGTTTCCCTCGGGTATAGAGTGACATGTTATTGGCAGAGGATGTGCAGATAATCACTTTGATCAGGCTGTTCGTTTTTTTAATGCTCTTTTACCAGAATCCATTCATAGTGATTAGTGTGTTCTCTGTTGGAACACGATGAGAACATTGTGTGAAGTGCACAGAAGTAGCTATTTGAGTATGTATGAAAATGTGAGGTAACCACTGTTACTCCTAAATTTCTGTGGAATTAAGTTTTCTGTGTGTGTGTGTGTGTGTGTGTTTGAAAATCCCAGAGGTTCAAGTTGGTAGTTTATATGTTGCAAGCGAAAAAAGCTTTTTAGTAAACTGAGGCACTAGCATTAGTTCCCTGTTCACTGTGACAAGGAAGCTAGTATAAAAAGTAGTTTGTGGTTTTGTTTGCAAAGAAGTGCTCATGGGATGAAAGCACTGCTTGAGATTATTCTGAGATGATGGGGGGGATTGCTAAGCATCTAGCATTTTAGTAAGGAGCTTGTCGGAGTATTTGTATAGTTGTAAGATTATTTGTTATTTTATGAGAAATTTCTTTATTCATAGCACATGGGCCATCATAGTTGAAGCATAAAGATTGGCATGGTATGCGTAGGTCTGTAAAATGTCCTGACAGTGATGTTCATAGGGACTTGTTGTATACTTTGATTCTTCATCTGTTTAACAGTAGACATAAGAAATGTATTAGTGGAGCAAGTAGCTGTGAAATTAGTAGTGTATGATTGATAGTATGGACGTGGCGCTTGAAGGAAGTGTTTGTTTAGCTGTGGGTGTTTTCATAATTGCCATGTGAGGAGAAGCAATACTCGTGATAGGCGACGAGAGGTACAGAGAGAAACACATTTATTGCGAGTATTGTATATCAGCAGCTCTTGGGCGGGTATCAAGTAAGACGCAAAGTGAAACGAAAGAGGAAGTATGCATGAAAGTGGCCAAATATCGACAAGAGTTCGCACTGTTAGGGTGAGGTGAATAAGCTAGTGCGGTGCGAAAATTTTCGAAGAGAGAGGCGGTTTTAAAGAAAGCACAAGAGTCCTATGAATGCCCTCTTGTGTGTTTCTCTTTCAGTGGCTATTTGGCATGTCTGCTTGCGCCATAGAAAGCTACTGTATGTGCCCCAGGCCCCCATCTAGCGGCCGGAGGTGCAAGCGGTGTTTACATACAGTCTCGCCTGAGGCAATGGTCTCTCATTTCGGAACGCAAGAAGCACTGGTAGCGCACAAAAATAGCCGAGTGAGATCATTGCGGCCAAGTAAGGGTAGAAGTAGGTTCTTTGCAGAATGTCTGAGCTTAAGAAATTCTTCGATAAGTAAATCGCGAAATGTGAAGAATGTGTCGTATTCTCGTAGGGCGTGTTGACGGTCTCGTGGCATAAGTAGCGAGCGGTGATAGCTTGCAAGCAAGATCATACTTCACAGGATCATTTCTGTAGTATGTCTTCAACTCTCTCTAGTTCAACGCTGGAGTAGACGTAACCACGATGATGAGTGGTAGCACTCTCCCTGAGCGTGAGGCTTGCGATCAAGATTCATCGCATCTTGGTTGTAATCGATGATCGTTCACCACATTCTGAGGGATGTGGGAAGGGAATAGCGCTTTCCGAGTGGTGGTTTTATTATATAGATTAGAAGCATAAGTCATACTGTTGGTATCGGGACCCGCGTCGTTGCAGAAATGTCGCTACAGGTTGTGGAAAGACTTCGATTGCGACATGTCATGAAAGCCTCGTGGAAGTTTCTCGAGTGGCACGGGGACGAGCCATTTGATTTGGCCTGCTCCAAGTGCTAGGCTTGGATGACAACGACGTACTTTTGAGTTACAAGAATGAGTGAGCAACACAAGAAGAGTGCAATTGATGACCATAAAAAGCTGACACACAACACAGTCTCGATAATCACCACTAATGCATGATGTACGAAACATTTAGGAGGAGCACGTTTGGCTAGCAAACATGAATTGAGTGATTTGCAAGGCAGTGTTATCTGCAAGAAGGAATGCATGAAATTCGCAAATGAATAAGACTGGTTCAAATACTATCGACAGAAATTTTATTTCTGTTGTCAACTAGTATTAATTAGTTGTGTGGGAGCAGGGGGATATTTCCCTTGCACCATACATCTACATACACGTTGCGTGTGATGTGGCCTAGTTTTGCGTACAAAGAACTATCTAGTTGTCAGTTTTTTGAGTGAACGAGTGTGGTGGGGAGGAGAGAGATTAGTGTTAGATGCAGAGCAGTGCGGGCAGTTGTGTGTCGGACGTTGTATGTCGGACGGTGGGTCGCCGACAGGAATTATGCGTGCTGCCATCTGTCGGCAGGTGAGGTAATGAAGCAGCTTGAATGGTGACAGAAATGATGAAAATAGTTATCTAAAGAGTAATAGCGACGACAGTTGGCAGACACTTA
Source organism: Schistocerca nitens (assembly GCF_023898315.1). Taxonomy (NCBI): domain Eukaryota; kingdom Metazoa; phylum Arthropoda; class Insecta; order Orthoptera; family Acrididae; genus Schistocerca; species Schistocerca nitens. The sequence goes on from NC_064617.1 coordinate 616,718,275, forward strand.
TTTCAGCGTTGACAGTTAGTTTGGGGTGTGTGCTTGCATGACACTGGAAGTCTGTTGACGGTAGAGAAGTAGACAAGACGGCAAGAATTTTCGGCGTTCTCGCGGAGAAGTAATAGAGAAGCAGCCATAAGTATTGAAGTGAGGGCGTTGATCGGCACTCTGGTTTCCCTTCAAACCGAATAAATCTTTCGCCTTTTACTAAAGATTTCCGTGGAGGGGAACATTAAATGAGTCTAGAAGGTATTTTTTGTAGTGCTCGGCTATTGCTGAGCCACAATCACAAGTAAAACGTAATGTGAGTAGCAAGAGGTAGATTGTGTTGTGAGAATGAAGGGCGTGGATTAGCGGATCACGTTTGGCCTGAAATGGCGTGCAGTGTGTTAGACGATTGTGTAGAGAGAGAGAGAGGGGGACAGAGCTATTTATTGTCCTGCAAACTCTTGGTGAACCCTTTCCGTACCTCAGTTGTAGATGATTTGAGAATGTTTACTTGCACTGCAGTTGCACAACAGCATATAAGCTGATATTTGGAAGTGAATGATGAATGATTGTCTTTGTAATAAATACTGGTATGTGATAAGTAGATTTTGTTTTGAAAGCCAAAATAATTTTTACCGCAGAAGTTTGTGATTTGTAGGTATGATGTGAGTGAGATTTGGGCTGAAGATGGTGGTTAGTTGGGCAGGATGAGTATTTCAATTGTTTTCAATAGAGTGGATATTAGTGGCACTGGCTTGTTGCCATAATGTGGCATTGGTTCTTTGTTCATAACAGTGTACTCAGTTTTGTAGAAGATTTAGGTGAGAAAGAGACAGTTGTTGAATATGACATAGATAGCTAGAAATGAATTGAGTAGCAATTTCCTGCTAGGTGTAGTTTGGGTATGATGTGTCTCAGTGAGAGATAAATCTTGAAATTGAAGGGTTGTTCCTTGCTACAGTCTTGGAAACTATGTATCTGCTGTTGACTCCAATGTTTTCAAGATTACTTGTGTACAAAATTGGCCAGACTTTGCAGTTTCTTCTTCAATAAATCAGTGGAAGGTGGTGCAGATAATGGTAAAAATGTTCAGTGCCTCCTGTGAGTTGTTGATGCTGCTTGTCTTTTAAGTAAAATTGATAGGGGCTCTTGATTGACCCAGCCATACACAGAGCTGGTGCATACTTGGCTTGAGAAGACTTTGGTCAGTAAATGATGAAATACCGACACAGTGGTCACAACAAAGCTCCTTTCCCTGCATTTTAGTTTCCCTCGGGTATAGAGTGACATGTTATTGGCAGAGGATGTGCAGATAATCACTTTGATCAGGCTGTTCGTTTTTTTAATGCTCTTTTACCAGAATCCATTCATAGTGATTAGTGTGTTCTCTGTTGGAACACGATGAGAACATTGTGTGAAGTGCACAGAAGTAGCTATTTGAGTATGTATGAAAATGTGAGGTAACCACTGTTACTCCTAAATTTCTGTGGAATTAAGTTTTCTGTGTGTGTGTGTGTGTGTGTGTGTGTGTGTGTTTGAAAATCCCAGAGGTTCAAGTTGGTAGTTTATATGTTGCAAGCGAAAAAAGCTTTTTAGTAAACTGAGGCACTAGCATTAGTTCCCTGTTCACTGTGACAAGGAAGCTAGTATAAAAAGTAGTTTGTGGTTTTGTTTGCAAAGAAGTGCTCATGGGATGAAAGCACTGCTTGAGATTATTCTGAGATGATGGGGGGGATTGCTAAGCATCTAGCATTTTAGTAAGGAGCTTGTCGGAGTATTTGTATAGTTGTAAGATTATTTGTTATTTTATGAGAAATTTCTTTATTCATAGCACATGGGCCATCATAGTTGAAGCATAAAGATTGGCATGGTATGCGTAGGTCTGTAAAATGTCCTGACAGTGATGTTCATAGGGACTTGTTGTATACTTTGATTCTTCATCTGTTTAACAGTAGACATAAGAAATGTATTAGTGGAGCAAGTAGCTGTGAAATTAGTAGTGTATGATTGATAGTATGGACGTGGCGCTTGAAGGAAGTGTTTGTTTAGCTGTGGGTGTTTTCATAATTGCCATGTGAGGAGAAGCAATACTCGTGATAGGCGACGAGAGGTACAGAGAGAAACACATTTATTGCGAGTATTGTATATCAGCAGCTCTTGGGCGGGTATCAAGTAAGACGCAAAGTGAAACGAAAGAGGAAGTATGCATGAAAGTGGCCAAATATCGACAAGAGTTCGCACTGTTAGGGTGAGGTGAATAAGCTAGTGCGGTGCGAAAATTTTCGAAGAGAGAGGCGGTTTTAAAGAAAGCACAAGAGTCCTATGAATGCCCTCTTGTGTGTTTCTCTTTCAGTGGCTATTTGGCATGTCTGCTTGCGCCATAGAAAGCTACTGTATGTGCCCCAGGCCCCCATCTAGCGGCCGGAGGTGCAAGCGGTGTTTACATACAGTCTCGCCTGAGGCAATGGTCTCTCATTTCGGAACGCAAGAAGCACTGGTAGCGCACAAAAATAGCCGAGTGAGATCATTGCGGCCAAGTAAGGGTAGAAGTAGGTTCTTTGCAGAATGTCTGAGCTTAAGAAATTCTTCGATAAGTAAATCGCGAAATGTGAAGAATGTGTCGTATTCTCGTAGGGCGTGTTGACGGTCTCGTGGCATAAGTAGCGAGCGGTGATAGCTTGCAAGCAAGATCATACTTCACAGGATCATTTCTGTAGTATGTCTTCAACTCTCTCTAGTTCAACGCTGGAGTAGACGTAACCACGATGATGAGTGGTAGCACTCTCCCTGAGCGTGAGGCTTGCGATCAAGATTCATCGCATCTTGGTTGTAATCGATGATCGTTCACCACATTCTGAGGGATGTGGGAAGGGAATAGCGCTTTCCGAGTGGTGGTTTTATTATATAGATTAGAAGCATAAGTCATACTGTTTGTATCGGGACCCGCGTCGTTGCAGAAATGTCGCTACAGGTTGTGGAAAGACTTCGATTGCGACATGTCATGAAAGCCTCGTGGAAGTTTCTCGAGTGGCACGGGGACGAGCCATTTGATTTGGCCTGCTCCAAGTGCTAGGCTTGGATGACAACGACGTACTTTTGAGTTACAAGAATTAGTGAGCAACACAAGAAGAGTGCAATTGATGACCATAAAAAGCTGACACACAACACAGTCTCGATAATCACCACTAATGCATGATGTACGAAACATTTAGGAGGAGCACGTTTGGCTAGCAAACATGAATTGAGTGATTTGCAAGGCAGTGTTATCTGCAAGAAGGAATGCATGAAATTCGCAAATGAATAAGACTGGTTCAAATACTATCGACAGAAATTTTATTTCTGTTGTCAACTAGTATTAATTAGTTGTGTGGGAGCAGGGGGATATTTCCCTTGCACCATACATCTACATACACGTTGCGTGTGATGTGGCCTAGTTTTGCGTACAAAGAACTATCTAGTTGTCAGTTTTTTGAGTGAACGAGTGTGGTGGGGAGGAGAGAGATTAGTGTTAGATGCAGAGCAGTGCGGGCAGTTGTGTGTCGGACGTTGTATGTCGGACGGTGGGTCGCCGACAGGAATTATGCGTGCTGCCATCTGTCGGCAGGTGAGGTAATGAAGCAGCTTGAATGGTGACAGAAATGATGAAAATAGTTATCTAAAGAGTAATAGCGACGACAGTTGTCAGACACTTATTTCAGCGTTGACAGTTAGTTTGGGGTGTGTGCTTGCATGACACTGGAAGTCTGTTGACGGTAGAGAAGTAGACAAGACGGCAAGAATTTTCGGCGTTCTCGCGGAGAAGTAATAGAGAAGCAGCCATAAGTATTGAAGTGAGGGCGTTGATCGGCACTCTGGTTTCCCTTCAAACCGAATAAATCTTTCGCCTTTTACTAAAGATTTCCGTGGAGGGGAACATTAAATGAGTCTAGAAGGTATTTTTTGTAGTGCTCGGCTATTGCTGAGCCACAATCACAAGTAAAACGTAATGTGAGTAGCAAGAGGTAGATTGTGTTGTGAGAATGAAGGGTGTGGATTAGCGGATCACGTTTGGCCTGAAATGGCGTGCAGTGTGTTAGACGATTGTGTAGAGAGAGAGAGAGAGGGGGGTAGAGGGGGACAGAGCTATTTATTGTCCTGCAAACTCTTGGTGAACCCTTTCCGTACCTCAGTTGTAGATGATTTGAGAATGTTTACTTGCACTGCAGTTGCACAACAGCATATAAGCTGATATTTGGAAGTGAATGATGAATGATTGTCTTTGTAATAAATACTGGTATGTGATAAGTAGATTTTGTTTTGAAAGCCAAAATAATTTTTACCGCAGAAGTTTGTGATTTGTAGGTATGATGTGAGTGAGATTTGGGCTGAAGATGGTGGTTAGTTGGGCAGGATGAGTATTTCAATTGTTTTCAATAGAGTGGATATTAGTGGCACTGGCTTGTTGCCATAATGTGGCATTGGTTCTTTGTTCATAACAGTGTACTCAGTTTTGTAGAAGATTTAGGTGAGAAAGAGACAGTTGTTGAATATGACATAGATAGCTAGAAATGAATTGAGTAGCAATTTCCTGCTAGGTGTAGTTTGGGTATGATGTGTCTCAGTGAGAGATAAATCTTGAAATTGAAGGGTTGTTCCTTGCTACAGTCTTGGAAACTATGTATCTGCTGTTGACTCCAATGTTTTCAAGATTACTTGTGTACAAAATTGGCCAGACTTTGCAGTTTCTTCTTCAATAAATCAGTGGAAGGTGGTGCAGATAATGGTAAAAATGTTCAGTGCCTCCTGTGAGTTGTTGATGCTGCTTGTCTTTTAAGTAAAATTGATAGGGGCTCTTGATTGACCCAGCCATACACAGAGCTGGTGCATACTTGGCTTGAGAAGACTTTGGTCAGTAAATGATGAAATACCGACACAGTGGTCACAACAAAGCTCCTTTCCCTGCATTTTAGTTTCCCTCGGGTATAGAGTGACATGTTATTGGCAGAGGATGTGCAGATAATCACTTTGATCAGGCTGTTCGTTTTTTTAATGCTCTTTTACCAGAATCCATTCATAGTGATTAGTGTGTTCTCTGTTGGAACACGATGAGAACATTGTGTGAAGTGCACAGAAGTAGCTATTTGAGTATGTATGAAAATGTGAGGTAACCACTGTTACTCCTAAATTTCTGTGGAATTAAGTTTTCTGTGTGTGTGTGTGTGTGTGTGTGTGTGTGTGTGTTTGAAAATCCCAGAGGTTCAAGTTGGTAGTTTATATGTTGCAAGCGAAAAAAGCTTTTTAGTAAACTGAGGCACTAGCATTAGTTCCCTGTTCACTGTGACAAGGAAGCTAGTATAAAAAGTAGTTTGTGGTTTTGTTTGCAAAGAAGTGCTCATGGGATGAAAGCACTGCTTGAGATTATTCTGAGATGATGGGGGGGATTGCTAAGCATCTAGCATTTTAGTAAGGAGCTTGTCGGAGTATTTGTATAGTTGTAAGATTATTTGTTATTTTATGAGAAATTTCTTTATTCATAGCACATGGGCCATCATAGTTGAAGCATAAAGATTGGCATGGTATGCGTAGGTCTGTAAAATGTCCTGACAGTGATGTTCATAGGGACTTGTTGTATACTTTGATTCTTCATCTGTTTAACAGTAGACATAAGAAATGTATTAGTGGAGCAAGTAGCTGTGAAATTAGTAGTGTATGATTGATAGTATGGACGTGGCGCTTGAAGGAAGTGTTTGTTTAGCTGTGGGTGTTTTCATAATTGCCATGTGAGGAGAAGCAATACTCGTGATAGGCGACGAGAGGTACAGAGAGAAACACATTTATTGCGAGTATTGTATATCAGCAGCTCTTGGGCGGGTATCAAGTAAGACGCAAAGTGAAACGAAAGAGGAAGTATGCATGAAAGTGGCCAAATATCGACAAGAGTTCGCACTGTTAGGGTGAGGTGAATAAGCTAGTGCGGTGCGAAAATTTTCGAAGAGAGAGGCGGTTTTAAAGAAAGCACAAGAGTCCTATGAATGCCCTCTTGTGTGTTTCTCTTTCAGTGGCTATTTGGCATGTCTGCTTGCGCCATAGAAAGCTACTGTATGTGCCCCAGGCCCCCATCTAGCGGCCGGAGGTGCAAGCGGTGTTTACATACAGTCTCGCCTGAGGCAATGGTCTCTCATTTCGGAACGCAAGAAGCACTGGTAGCGCACAAAAATAGCCGAGTGAGATCATTGCGGCCAAGTAAGGGTAGAAGTAGGTTCTTTGCAGAATGTCTGAGCTTAAGAAATTCTTCGATAAGTAAATCGCGAAATGTGAAGAATGTGTCGTATTCTCGTAGGGCGTGTTGACGGTCTCGTGGCATAAGTAGCGAGCGGTGATAGCTTGCAAGCAAGATCATACTTCACAGGATCATTTCTGTAGTATGTCTTCAACTCTCTCTAGTTCAACGCTGGAGTAGACGTAACCACGATGATGAGTGGTAGCACTCTCCCTGAGCGTGAGGCTTGCGATCAAGATTCATCGCATCTTGGTTGTAATCGATGATCGTTCACCACATTCTGAGGGATGTGGGAAGGGAATAGCGCTTTCCGAGTGGTGGTTTTATTATATAGATTAGAAGCATAAGTCATACTGTTGGTATCGGGACCCGCGTCGTTGCAGAAATGTCGCTACAGGTTGTGGAAAGACTTCGATTGCGACATGTCATGAAAGCCTCGTGGAAGTTTCTCGAGTGGCACGGGGACGAGCCATTTGATTTGGCCTGCTCCAAGTGCTAGGCTTGGATGACAACGACGTACTTTTGAGTTACAAGAATGAGTGAGCAACACAAGAAGAGTGCAATTGATGACCATAAAAAGCTGACACACAACACAGTCTCGATAATCACCACTAATGCATGATGTACGAAACATTTAGGAGGAGCACGTTTGGCTAGCAAACATGAATTGAGTGATTTGCAAGGCAGTGTTATCTGCAAGAAGGAATGCATGAAATTCGCAAATGAATAAGACTGGTTCAAATACTATCGACAGAAATTTTATTTCTGTTGTCAACTAGTATTAATTAGTTGTGTGGGAGCAGGGGGATATTTCCCTTGCACCATACATCTACATACACGTTGCGTGTGATGTGGCCTAGTTTTGCGTACAAAGAACTATCTAGTTGTCAGTTTTTTGAGTGAACGAGTGTGGTGGGGAGGAGAGAGATTAGTGTTAGATGCAGAGCAGTGCGGGCAGTTGTGTGTCGGACGTTGTATGTCGGACGGTGGGTCGCCGACAGGAATTATGCGTGCTGCCATCTGTCGGCAGGTGAGGTAATGAAGCAGCTTGAATGGTGACAGAAATGATGAAAATAGTTATCTAAAGAGTAATAGCGACGACAGTTGGCAGACACTTATTTCAGCGTTGACAGTTAGTTTGGGGTGTGTGCTTGCATGACACTGGAAGTCTGTTGACGGTAGAGAAGTAGACAAGACGGCAAGAATTTTCGGCGTTCTCGCGGAGAAGTAATAGAGAAGCAGCCATAAGTATTGAAGTGAGGGCGTTGATCGGCACTCTGGTTTCCCTTCAAACCGAATAAATCTTTCGCCTTTTACTAAAGATTTCCGTGGAGGGGAACATTAAATGAGTCTAGAAGGTATTTTTTGTAGTGCTCGGCTATTGCTGAGCCACAATCACAAGTAAAACGTAATGTGAGTAGCAAGAGGTAGATTGTGTTGTGAGAATGAAGGGCGTGAATTAGCGGATCACGTTTGACCTGAAATGGCGTGCAGTGTGTTAGACGATTGTGTAGAGAGAGAGAGAGAGAGGGGGACAGAGCTATTTATTGTCCTGCAAACTCTTGGTGAACCCTTTCCGTACCTCAGTTGTAGATGATTTGAGAATGTTTACTTGCACTGCAGTTGCACAACAGCATATAAGCTGATATTTGGAAGCGAATGATGAATGATTGTCTTTGTAATAAATACTGGTATGTGATAAGTAGATTTTGTTTTGAAAGCCAAAATAATTTTTACCGCAGAAGTTTGTGATTTGTAGGTATGATGTGAGTGAGATTTGGGCTGAAGATGGTGGTTAGTTGGGCAGGATGAGTATTTCAATTGTTTTCAATAGAGTGGATATTAGTGGCACTGGCTTGTTGCCATAATGTGGCATTGGTTCTTTGTTCATAACAGTGTACTCAGTTTTGTAGAAGATTTAGGTGAGAAAGAGACAGTTGTTGAATATGACATAGATAGCTAGAAATGAATTGAGTAGCAATTTCCTGCTAGGTGTAGTTTGGGTATGATGTGTCTCAGTGAGAGATAAATCTTGAAATTGAAGGGTTGTTCCTTGCTACAGTCTTGGAAACTATGTATCTGCTGTTGACTCCAATGTTTTCAAGATTACTTGTGTACAAAATTGGCCAGACTTTGCAGTTTCTTCTTCAATAAATCAGTGGAAGGTGGTGCAGATAATGGTAAAAATGTTCAGTGCCTCCTGTGAGTTGTTGATGCTGCTTGTCTTTTAAGTAAAATTGATAGGGGCTCTTGATTGACCCAGCCATACACAGAGCTGGTGCATACTTGGCTTGAGAAGACTTTGGTCAGTAAATGATGAAATACCGACACAGTGGTCACAACAAAGCTCCTTTCCCTGCATTTTAGTTTCCCTCGGGTATAGAGTGACATGTTATTGGCAGAGGATGTGCAGATAATCACTTTGATCAGGCTGTTCGTTTTTTTAATGCTCTTTTACCAGAATCCATTCATAGTGATTAGTGTGTTCTCTGTTGGAACACGATGAGAACATTGTGTGAAGTGCACAGAAGTAGCTATTTGAGTATGTATGAAAATGTGAGGTAACCACTGTTACTCCTAAATTTCTGTGGAATTAAGTTTTCTGTGTGTGTGTGTGTGTGTGTGTGTGTGTGTGTGTGTGTTTGAAAATCCCAGAGGTTCAAGTTGGTAGTTTATATGTTGCAAGCGAAAAAAGCTTTTTAGTAAACTGAGGCACTAGCATTAGTTCCCTGTTCACTGTGACAAGGAAGCTAGTATAAAAAGTAGTTTGTGGTTTTGTTTGCAAAGAAGTGCTCATGGGATGAAAGCACTGCTTGAGATTATTCTGAGATGATGGGGGGGATTGCTAAGCATCTAGCATTTTAGTAAGGAGCTTGTCGGAGTATTTGTATAGTTGTAAGATTATTTGTTATTTTATGAGAAATTTCTTTATTCATAGCACATGGGCCATCATAGTTGAAGCATAAAGATTGGCATGGTATGCGTAGGTCTGTAAAATGTCCTGACAGTGATGTTCATAGGGACTTGTTGTATACTTTGATTCTTCATCTGTTTAACAGTAGACATAAGAAATGTATTAGTGGAGCAAGTAGCTGTGAAATTAGTAGTGTATGATTGATAGTATGGACGTGGCGCTTGAAGGAAGTGTTTGTTTAGCTGTGGGTGTTTTCATAATTGCCATGTGAGGAGAAGCAATACTCGTGATAGGCGACGAGAGGTACAGAGAGAAACACATTTATTGCGAGTATTGTATATCAGCAGCTCTTGGGCGGGTATCAAGTAAGACGCAAAGTGAAACGAAAGAGGAAGTATGCATGAAAGTGGCCAAATATCGACAAGAGTTCGCACTGTTAGGGTGAGGTGAATAAGCTAGTGCGGTGCGAAAATTTTCGAAGAGAGAGGCGGTTTTAAAGAAAGCACAAGAGTCCTATGAATGCCCTCTTGTGTGTTTCTCTTTCAGTGGCTATTTGGCATGTCTGCTTGCGCCATAGAAAGCTACTGTATGTGCCCCAGGCCCCCATCTAGCGGCCGGAGGTGCAAGCGGTGTTTACATACAGTCTCGCCTGAGGCAATGGTCTCTCATTTCGGAACGCAAGAAGCACTGGTAGCGCACAAAAATAGCCGAGTGAGATCATTGCGGCCAAGTAAGGGTAGAAGTAGGTTCTTTGCAGAATGTCTGAGCTTAAGAAATTCTTCGATAAGTAAATCGCGAAATGTGAAGAATGTGTCGTATTCTCGTAGGGCGTGTTGACGGTCTCGTGGCATAAGTAGCGAGCGGTGATAGCTTGCAAGCAAGATCATACTTCACAGGATCATTTCTGTAGTATGTCTTCAACTCTCTCTAGTTCAACGCTGGAGTAGACGTAACCACGATGATGAGTGGTAGCACTCTCCCTGAGCGTGAGGCTTGCGATCAAGATTCATCGCATCTTGGTTGTAATCGATGATCGTTCACCACATTCTGAGGGATGTGCGAAGGGAATAGCGCTTTCCGAGTGGTGGTTTTATTATATAGATTAGAAGCATAAGTCATACTGTTGGTATCGGGACCCGCGTCGTTGCAGAAATGTCGCTACAGGTTGTGGAAAGACTTCGATTGCGACATGTCATGAAAGCCTCGTGGAAGTTTCTCGAGTGGCACGGGGACGAGCCATTTGATTTGGCCTGCTCCAAGTGCTAGGCTTGGATGACAACGACGTACTTTTGAGTTACAAGAATGAGTGAGCAACACAAGAAGAGTGCAATTGATGACCATAAAAAGCTGACACACAACACAGTCTCGATAATCACCACTAATGCATGATGTACGAAACATTTAGGAGGAGCACGTTTGGCTAGCAAACATGAATTGAGTGATTTGCAAGGCAGTGTTATCTGCAAGAAGGAATGCATGAAATTCGCAAATGAATAAGACTGGTTCAAATACTATCGACAGAAATTTTATTTCTGTTGTCAACTAGTATTAATTAGTTGTGTGGGAGCAGGGGGATATTTCCCTTGCACCATACATCTACATACACGTTGCGTGTGATGTGGCCTAGTTTTGCGTACAAAGAACTATCTAGTTGTCAGTTTTTTGAGTGAACGAGTGTGGTGGGGAGGAGAGAGATTAGTGTTAGATGCAGAGCAGTGCGGGCAGTTGTGTGTCGGACGTTGTATGTCGGACGGTGGGTCGCCGACAGGAATTATGCGTGCTGCCATCTGTCGGCAGGTGAGGTAATGAAGCAGCTTGAATGGTGACAGAAATGATGAAAATAGTTATCTAAAGAGTAATAGCGACGACAGTTGGCAGACACTTATTTCAGCGTTGACAGTTAGTTTGGGGTGTGTGCTTGCATGACACTGGAAGTCTGTTGACGGTAGAGAAGTAGACAAGACGGCAAGAATTTTCGGCGTTCTCGCGGAGAAGTAATAGAGAAGCAGCCATAAGTATTGAAGTGAGGGCGTTGATCGGCACTCTGGTTTCCCTTCAAACCGAATAAATCTTTCGCCTTTTACTAAAGATTTCCGTGGAGGGGAACATTAAATGAGTCTAGAAGGTATTTTTTGTAGTGCTCGGCTATTGCTGAGCCACAATCACAAGTAAAACGTAATGTGAGTAGCAAGAGGTAGATTGTGTTGTGAGAATGAAGGGCGTGGATTAGCGGATCACGTTTGGCCTGAAATGGCGTGCAGTGTGTTAGACGATTGTGTAGAGAGAGAGAGAGGGGGACAGAGCTATTTATTGTCCTGCAAACTCTTGGTGAACCCTTTCCGTACCTCAGTTGTAGATGATTTGAGAATGTTTACTTGCACTGCAGTTGCACAACAGCATATAAGCTGATATTTGGAAGTGAATGATGAATGATTGTCTTTGTAATAAATACTGGTATGTGATAAGTAGATTTTGTTTTGAAAGCCAAAATAATTTTTACCGCAGAAGTTTGTGATTTGTAGGTATGATGTGAGTGAGATTTGGGCTGAAGATGGTGGTTAGTTGGGCAGGATGAGTATTTCAATTGTTTTCAATAGAGTGGATATTAGTGGCACTGGCTTGTTGCCATAATGTGGCATTGGTTCTTTGTTCATAACAGTGTACTCAGTTTTGTAGAAGATTTAGGTGAGAAAGAGACAGTTGTTGAATATGACATAGATAGCTAGAAATGAATTGAGTAGCAATTTCCTGCTAGGTGTAGTTTGGGTATGATGTGTCTCAGTGAGAGATAAATCTTGAAATTGAAGGGTTGTTCCTTGCTACAGTCTTGGAAACTATGTATCTGCTGTTGACTCCAATGTTTTCAAGATTACTTGTGTACAAAATTGGCCAGACTTTGCAGTTTCTTCTTCAATAAATCAGTGGAAGGTGGTGCAGATAATGGTAAAAATGTTCAGTGCCTCCTGTGAGTTGTTGATGCTGCTTGTCTTTTAAGTAAAATTGATAGGGGCTCTTGATTGACCCAGCCATACACAGAGCTGGTGCATACTTGGCTTGAGAAGACTTTGGTCAGTAAATGATGAAATACCGACACAGTGGTCACAACAAAGCTCCTTTCCCTGCATTTTAGTTTCCCTCGGGTATAGAGTGACATGTTATTGGCAGAGGATGTGCAGATAATCACTTTGATCAGGCTGTTCGTTTTTTTAATGCTCTTTTACCAGAATCCATTCATAGTGATTAGTGTGTTCTCTGTTGGAACACGATGAGAACATTGTGTGAAGTGCACAGAAGTAGCTATTTGAGTATGTATGAAAATGTGAGGTAACCACTGTTACTCCTAAATTTCTGTGGAATTAAGTTTTCTGTGTGTGTGTGTGTGTGTGTGTGTGTGTGTGTGTGTTTGAAAATCCCAGAGGTTCAAGTTGGTAGTTTATATGTTGCAAGCGAAAAAAGCTTTTTAGTAAACTGAGGCACTAGCATTAGTTCCCTGTTCACTGTGACAAGGAAGCTAGTATAAAAAGTAGTTTGTGGTTTTGTTTGCAAAGAAGTGCTCATGGGATGAAAGCACTGCTTGAGATTATTCTGAGATGATGGGGGGGATTGCTAAACATCTAGCATTTTAGTAAGGAGCTTGTCGGAGTATTTGTATAGTTGTAAGATTATTTGTTATTTTATGAGAAATTTCTTTATTCATAGCACATGGGCCATCATAGTTGAAGCATAAAGATTGGCATGGTATGCGTAGGTCTGTAAAATGTCCTGACAGTGATGTTCATAGGGACTTGTTGTATACTTTGATTCTTCATCTGTTTAACAGTAGACATAAGAAATGTATTAGTGGAGCAAGTAGCTGTGAAATTAGTAGTGTATGATTGATAGTATGGACGTGGCGCTTGAAGGAAGTGTTTGTTTAGCTGTGGGTGTTTTCATAATTGCCATGTGAGGAGAAGCAATACTCGTGATAGGCGACGAGAGGTACAGAGAGAAACACATTTATTGCGAGTATTGTATATCAGCAGCTCTTGGGCGGGTATCAAGTAAGACGCAAAGTGAAACGAAAGAGGAAGTATGCATGAAAGTGGCCAAATATCGACAAGAGTTCGCACTGTTAGGGTGAGGTGAATAAGCTAGTGCGGTGCGAAAATTTTCGAAGAGAGAGGCGGTTTTAAAGAAAGCACAAGAGTCCTATGAATGCCCTCTTGTGTGTTTCTCTTTCAGTGGCTATTTGGCATGTCTGCTTGCGCCATAGAAAGCTACTGTATGTGCCCCAGGCCCCCATCTAGCGGCCGGAGGTGCAAGCGGTGTTTACATACAGTCTCGCCTGAGGCAATGGTCTCTCATTTCGGAACGCAAGAAGCACTGGTAGCGCACAAAAATAGCCGAGTGAGATCATTGCGGCCAAGTAAGGGTAGAAGTAGGTTCTTTGCAGAATGTCTGAGCTTAAGAAATTCTTCGATAAGTAAATCGCGAAATGTGAAGAATGTGTCGTATTCTCGTAGGGCGTGTTGACGGTCTCGTGGCATAAGTAGCGAGCGGTGATAGCTTGCAAGCAAGATCATACTTCACAGGATCATTTCTGTAGTATGTCTTCAACTCTCTCTAGTTCAACGCTGGAGTAGACGTAACCACGATGATGAGTGGTAGCACTCTCCCTGAGCGTGAGGCTTGCGATCAAGATTCATCGCATCTTGGTTGTAATCGATGATCGTTCACCACATTCTGAGGGATGTGGGAAGGGAATAGCGCTTTCCGAGTGGTGGTTTTATTATATAGATTAGAAGCATAAGTCATACTGTTTGTATCGGGACCCGCGTCGTTGCAGAAATGTCGCTACAGGTTGTGGAAAGACTTCGATTGCGACATGTCATGAAAGCCTCGTGGAAGTTTCTCGAGTGGCACGGGGACGAGCCATTTGATTTGGCCTGCTCCAAGTGCTAGGCTTGGATGACAACGACGTACTTTTGAGTTACAAGAATTAGTGAGCAACACAAGAAGAGTGCAATTGATGACCATAAAAAGCTGACACACAACACAGTCTCGATAATCACCACTAATGCATGATGTACGAAACATTTAGGAGGAGCACGTTTGGCTAGCAAACATGAATTGAGTGATTTGCAAGGCAGTGTTATCTGCAAGAAGGAATGCATGAAATTCGCAAATGAATAAGACTGGTTCAAATACTATCGACAGAAATTTTATTTCTGTTGTCAACTAGTATTAATTAGTTGTGTGGGAGCAGGGGGATATTTCCCTTGCACCATACATCTACATACACGTTGCGTGTGATGTGGCCTAGTTTTGCGTACAAAGAACTATCTAGTTGTCAGTTTTTTGAGTGAACGAGTGTGGTGGGGAGGAGAGAGATTAGTGTTAGATGCAGAGCAGTGCGGGCAGTTGTGTGTCGGACGTTGTATGTCGGACGGTGGGTCGCCGACAGGAATTATGCGTGCTGCCATCTGTCGGCAGGTGAGGTAATGAAGCAGCTTGAATGGTGACAGAAATGATGAAAATAGTTATCTAAAGAGTAATAGCGACGACAGTTGGCAGACACTTATTTCAGCGTTGACAGTTAGTTTGGGGTGTGTGCTTGCATGACACTGGAAGTCTGTTGACGGTAGAGAAGTAGACAAGACGGCAAGAATTTTCGGCGTTCTCGCGGAGAAGTAATAGAGAAGCAGCCATAAGTATTGAAGTGAGGGCGTTGATCGGCACTCTGGTTTCCCTTCAAACCGAATAAATCTTTCGCCTTTTACTAAAGATTTCCGTGGAGGGGAACATTAAATGAGTCTAGAAGGTATTTTTTGTAGTGCTCGGCTATTGCTGAGCCACAATCACAAGTAAAACGTAATGTGAGTAGCAAGAGGTAGATTGTGTTGTGAGAATGAAGGGCGTGGATTAGCGGATCACGTTTGGCCTGAAATGGTGTGCAGTGTGTTAGACGATTGTGTAGAGAGAGAGAGAGGGGGACAGAGCTATTTATTGTCCTGCAAACTCTTGGTGAACCCTTTCCGTACCTCAGTTGTAGATGATTTGAGAATGTTTACTTGCACTGCAGTTGCACAACAGCATATAAGCTGATATTTGGAAGTGAATGATGAATGATTGTCTTTGTAATAAATACTGGTATGTGATAAGTAGATTTTGTTTTGAAAGCCAAAATAATTTTTACCGCAGAAGTTTGTGATTTGTAGGTATGATGTGAGTGAGATTTGGGCTGAAGATGGTGGTTAGTTGGGCAGGATGAGTATTTCAATTGTTTTCAATAGAGTGGATATTAGTGGCACTGGCTTGTTGCCATAATGTGGCATTGGTTCTTTGTTCATAACAGTGTACTCAGTTTTGTAGAAGATTTAGGTGAGAAAGAGACAGTTGTTGAATATGACATAGATAGCTAGAAATGAATTGAGTAGCAATTTCCTGCTAGGTGTAGTTTGGGTATGATGTGTCTCAGTGAGAGATAAATCTTGAAATTGAAGGGTTGTTCCTTGCTACAGTCTTGGAAACTATGTATCTGCTGTTGACTCCAATGTTTTCAAGATTACTTGTGTACAAAATTGGCCAGACTTTGCAGTTTCTTCTTCAATAAATCAGTGGAAGGTGGTGCAGATAATGGTAAAAATGTTCAGTGCCTCCTGTGAGTTGTTGATGCTGCTTGTCTTTTAAGTAAAATTGATAGGGGCTCTTGATTGACCCAGCCATACACAGAGCTGGTGCATACTTGGCTTGAGAAGACTTTGGTCAGTAAATGATGAAATACCGACACAGTGGTCACAACAAAGCTCCTTTCCGTGCATTTTAGTTTCCCTCGGGTATAGAGTGACATGTTATTGGCAGAGGATGTGCAGATAATCACTTTGATCAGGCTGTTCGTTTTTTTAATGCTCTTTTACCAGAATCCATTCATAGTGATTAGTGTGTTCTCTGTTGGAACACGATGAGAACATTGTGTGAAGTGCACAGAAGTAGCTATTTGAGTATGTATGAAAATGTGAGGTAACCACTGTTACTCCTAAATTTCTGTGGAATTAAGTTTTCTGTGTGTGTGTGTGTGTGTGTGTGTGTGTGTGTGTGTGTGTGTGTGTGTGTGTGTTTGAAAATCCCAGAGGTTCAAGTTGGTAGTTTATATGTTGCAAGCGAAAAAAGCTTTTTAGTAAACTGAGGCACTAGCATTAGTTCCCTGTTCACTGTGACAAGGAAGCTAGTATAAAAAGTAGTTTGTGGTTTTGTTTGCAAAGAAGTGCTCATGGGATGAAAGCACTGCTTGAGATTATTCTGAGATGATGGGGGGGATTGCTAAACATCTAGCATTTTAGTAAGGAGCTTGTCGGAGTATTTGTATAGTTGTAAGATTATTTGTTATTTTATGAGAAATTTCTTTATTCATAGCACATGGGCCATCATAGTTGAAGCATAAAGATTGGCATGGTATGCGTAGGTCTGTAAAATGTCCTGACAGTGATGTTCATAGGGACTTGTTGTATACTTTGATTCTTCATCTGTTTAACAGTAGACATAAGAAATGTATTAGTGGAGCAAGTAGCTGTGAAATTAGTAGTGTATGATTGATAGTATGGACGTGGCGCTTGAAGGAAGTGTTTGTTTAGCTGTGGGTGTTTTCATAATTGCCATGTGAGGAGAAGCAATACTCGTGATAGGCGACGAGAGGTACAGAGAGAAACACATTTATTGCGAGTATTGTATATCAGCAGCTCTTGGGCGGGTATCAAGTAAGACGCAAAGTGAAACGAAAGAGGAAGTATGCATGAAAGTGGCCAAATATCGACAAGAGTTCGCACTGTTAGGGTGAGGTGAATAAGCTAGTGCGGTGCGAAAATTTTCGAAGAGAGAGGCGGTTTTAAAGAAAGCACAAGAGTCCTATGAATGCCCTCTTGTGTGTTTCTCTTTCAGTGGCTATTTGGCATGTCTGCTTGCGCCATAGAAAGCTACTGTATGTGCCCCAGGCCCCCATCTAGCGGCCGGAGGTGCAAGCGGTGTTTACATACAGTCTCGCCTGAGGCAATGGTCTCTCATTTCGGAACGCAAGAAGCACTGGTAGCGCACAAAAATAGCCGAGTGAGATCATTGCGGCCAAGTAAGGGTAGAAGTAGGTTCTTTGCAGAATGTCTGAGCTTAAGAAATTCTTCGATAAGTAAATCGCGAAATGTGAAGAATGTGTCGTATTCTCGTAGGGCGTGTTGACGGTCTCGTGGCATAAGTAGCGAGCGGTGATAGCTTGCAAGCAAGATCATACTTCACAGGATCATTTCTGTAGTATGTCTTCAACTCTCTCTAGTTCAACGCTGGAGTAGACGTAACCACGATGATGAGTGGTAGCACTCTCCCTGAGCGTGAGGCTTGCGATCAAGATTCATCGCATCTTGGTTGTAATCGATGATCGTTCACCACATTCTGAGGGATGTGGGAAGGGAATAGCGCTTTCCGAGTGGTGGTTTTATTATATAGATTAGAAGCATAAGTCATACTGTTTGTATCGGGACCCGCGTCGTTGCAGAAATGTCGCTACAGGTTGTGGAAAGACTTCGATTGCGACATGTCATGAAAGCCTCGTGGAAGTTTCTCGAGTGGCACGGGGACGAGCCATTTGATTTGGCCTGCTCCAAGTGCTAGGCTTGGATGACAACGACGTACTTTTGAGTTACAAGAATTAGTGAGCAACACAAGAAGAGTGCAATTGATGACCATAAAAAGCTGACACACAACACAGTCTCGATAATCACCACTAATGCATGATGTACGAAACATTTAGGAGGAGCACGTTTGGCTAGCAAACATGAATTGAGTGATTTGCAAGGCAGTGTTATCTGCAAGAAGGAATGCATGAAATTCGCAAATGAATAAGACTGGTTCAAATACTATCGACAGAAATTTTATTTCTGTTGTCAACTAGTATTAATTAGTTGTGTGGGAGCAGGGGGATATTTCCCTTGCACCATACATCTACATACACGTTGCGTGTGATGTGGCCTAGTTTTGCGTACAAAGAACTATCTAGTTGTCAGTTTTTTGAGTGAACGAGTGTGGTGGGGAGGAGAGAGATTAGTGTTAGATGCAGAGCAGTGCGGGCAGTTGTGTGTCGGACGTTGTATGTCGGACGGTGGGTCGCCGACAGGAATTATGCGTGCTGCCATCTGTCGGCAGGTGAGGTAATGAAGCAGCTTGAATGGTGACAGAAATGATGAAAATAGTTATCTAAAGAGTAATAGCGACGACAGTTGGCAGACACTTATTTCAGCGTTGACAGTTAGTTTGGGGTGTGTGCTTGCATGACACTGGAAGTCTGTTGACGGTAGAGAAGTAGACAAGACGGCAAGAATTTTCGGCGTTCTCGCGGAGAAGTAATAGAGAAGCAGCCATAAGTATTGAAGTGAGGGCGTTGATCGGCACTCTGGTTTCCCTTCAAACCGAATAAATCTTTCGCCTTTTACTAAAGATTTCCGTGGAGGGGAACATTAAATGAGTCTAGAAGGTATTTTTTGTAGTGCTCGGCTATTGCTGAGCCACAATCACAAGTAAAACGTAATGTGAGTAGCAAGAGGTAGATTGTGTTGTGAGAATGAAGGGCGTGGATTAGCGGATCACGTTTGGCCTGAAATGGTGTGCAGTGTGTTAGACGATTGTGTAGAGAGAGAGAGAGGGGGACAGAGCTATTTATTGTCCTGCAAACTCTTGGTGAACCCTTTCCGTACCTCAGTTGTAGATGATTTGAGAATGTTTACTTGCACTGCAGTTGCACAACAGCATATAAGCTGATATTTGGAAGTGAATGATGAATGATTGTCTTTGTAATAAATACTGGTATGTGATAAGTAGATTTTGTTTTGAAAGCCAAAATAATTTTTACCGCAGAAGTTTGTGATTTGTAGGTATGATGTGAGTGAGATTTGGGCTGAAGATGGTGGTTAGTTGGGCAGGATGAGTATTTCAATTGTTTTCAATAGAGTGGATATTAGTGGCACTGGCTTGTTGCCATAATGTGGCATTGGTTCTTTGTTCATAACAGTGTACTCAGTTTTGTAGAAGATTTAGGTGAGAAAGAGACAGTTGTTGAATATGACATAGATAGCTAGAAATGAATTGAGTAGCAATTTCCTGCTAGGTGTAGTTTGGGTATGATGTGTCTCAGTGAGAGATAAATCTTGAAATTGAAGGGTTGTTCCTTGCTACAGTCTTGGAAACTATGTATCTGCTGTTGACTCCAATGTTTTCAAGATTACTTGTGTACAAAATTGGCCAGACTTTGCAGTTTCTTCTTCAATAAATCAGTGGAAGGTGGTGCAGATAATGGTAAAAATGTTCAGTGCCTCCTGTGAGTTGTTGATGCTGCTTGTCTTTTAAGTAAAATTGATAGGGGCTCTTGATTGACCCAGCCATACACAGAGCTGGTGCATACTTGGCTTGAGAAGACTTTGGTCAGTAAATGATGAAATACCGACACAGTGGTCACAACAAAGCTCCTTTCCCTGCATTTTAGTTTCCCTCGGGTATAGAGTGACATGTTATTGGCAGAGGATGTGCAGATAATCACTTTGATCAGGCTGTTCGTTTTTTTAATGCTCTTTTACCAGAATCCATTCATAGTGATTAGTGTGTTCTCTGTTGGAACACGATGAGAACATTGTGTGAAGTGCACAGAAGTAGCTATTTGAGTATGTATGAAAATGTGAGGTAACCACTGTTACTCCTAAATTTCTGTGGAATTAAGTTTTCTGTGTGTGTGTGTGTGTGTGTGTGTGTGTGTGTGTGTGTGTGTGTGTGTGTGTGTTGAAAATCCCAGAGGTTCAAGTTGGTAGTTTATATGTTGCAAGCGAAAAAAGCTTTTTAGTAAACTGAGGCACTAGCATTAGTTCCCTGTTCACTGTGACAAGGAAGCTAGTATAAAAAGTAGTTTGTGGTTTTGTTTGCAAAGAAGTGCTCATGGGATGAAAGCACTGCTTGAGATTATTCTGAGATGATGGGGGGGATTGCTAAACATCTAGCATTTTAGTAAGGAGCTTGTCGGAGTATTTGTATAGTTGTAAGATTATTTGTTATTTTATGAGAAATTTCTTTATTCATAGCACATGGGCCATCATAGTTGAAGCATAAAGATTGGCATGGTATGCGTAGGTCTGTAAAATGTCCTGACAGTGATGTTCATAGGGACTTGTTGTATACTTTGATTCTTCATCTGTTTAACAGTAGACATAAGAAATGTATTAGTGGAGCAAGTAGCTGTGAAATTAGTAGTGTATGATTGATAGTATGGACGTGGCGCTTGAAGGAAGTGTTTGTTTAGCTGTGGGTGTTTTCATAATTGCCATGTGAGGAGAAGCAATACTCGTGATAGGCGACGAGAGGTACAGAGAGAAACACATTTATTGCGAGTATTGTATATCAGCAGCTCTTGGGCGGGTATCAAGTAAGACGCAAAGTGAAACGAAAGAGGAAGTATGCATGAAAGTGGCCAAATATCGACAAGAGTTCGCACTGTTAGGGTGAGGTGAATAAGCTAGTGCGGTGCGAAAATTTTCGAAGAGAGAGGCGGTTTTAAAGAAAGCACAAGAGTCCTATGAATGCCCTCTTGTGTGTTTCTCTTTCAGTGGCTATTTGGCATGTCTGCTTGCGCCATAGAAAGCTACTGTATGTGCCCCAGGCCCCCATCTAGCGGCCGGAGGTGCAAGCGGTGTTTACATACAGTCTCGCCTGAGGCAATGGTCTCTCATTTCGGAACGCAAGAAGCACTGGTAGCGCACAAAAATAGCCGAGTGAGATCATTGCGGCCAAGTAAGGGTAGAAGTAGGTTCTTTGCAGAATGTCTGAGCTTAAGAAATTCTTCGATAAGTAAATCGCGAAATGTGAAGAATGTGTCGTATTCTCGTAGGGCGTGTTGACGGTCTCGTGGCATAAGTAGCGAGCGGTGATAGCTTGCAAGCAAGATCATACTTCACAGGATCATTTCTGTAGTATGTCTTCAACTCTCTCTAGTTCAACGCTGGAGTAGACGTAACCACGATGATGAGTGGTAGCACTCTCCCTGAGCGTGAGGCTTGCGATCAAGATTCATCGCATCTTGCTTGTAATCGATGATCGTTCACCACATTCTGAGGGATGTGGGAAGGGAATAGCGCTTTCCGAGTGGTGGTTTTATTATATAGATTAGAAGCATAAGTCATACTGTTGGTGTCGGGACCCGCGTCGTTGCAGAAATGTCGCTACAGGTTGTGGAAAGACTTCGATTGCGACATGTCATGAAAGCCTCGTGGAAGTTTCTCGAGTGGCACGGGGACGAGCCATTTGATTTGGCCTGCTCCAAGTGCTAGGCTTGGATGACAACGACGTACTTTTGAGTTACAAGAATGAGTGAGCAACACAAGAAGAGTGCAATTGATGACCATAAAAAGCTGACACACAACACAGTCTCGATAATCACCACTAATGCATGATGTACGAAACATTTAGGAGGAGCACGTTTGGCTAGCAAACATGAATTGAGTGATTTGCAAGGCAGTGTTATCTGCAAGAAGGAATGCATGAAATTCGCAAATGAATAAGACTGGTTCAAATACTATCGACAGAAATTTTATTTCTGTTGTCAACTAGTATTAATTGGTTGTGTGGGAGCAGGGGGATATTTCCCTTGCACCATACATCTACATACACGTTGCGTGTGATGTGGCCTAGTGTTGCGTACAAAGAACTATCTAGTTGTCAGTTTTTTGAGTGAACGAGTGTGGTGGGGAGGAGAGAGATTAGTGTTAGATGCAGAGCAGTGCGGGCAGTTGTGTGTCGGACGTTGTATGTCGGACGGTGGGTCGCCGACAGGAATTATGCGTGCTGCCATCTGTCGGCAGGTGAGGTAATGAAGCAGCTTGAATGGTGACAGAAATGATGAAAATAGTTATCTAAAGAGTAATAGCGACGACAGTTGGCAGACACTTATTTCAGCGTTGACAGTTAGTTTGGGGTGTGTGCTTGCATGACACTGGAAGTCTGTTGACGGTAGAGAAGTAGACAAGACGGCAAGAATTTTCGGCGTTCTCGCGGAGAAGTAATAGAGAAGCAGCCATAAGTATTGAAGTGAGGGCGTTGATCGGCACTCTGGTTTCCCTTCAAACCGAATAAATCTTTCGCCTTTTACTAAAGATTTCCGTGGAGGGGAACATTAAATGAGTCTAGAAGGTATTTTTTGTAGTGCTCGGCTATTGCTGAGCCACAATCACAAGTAAAACGTAATGTGAGTAGCAAGAGGTAGATTGTGTTGTGAGAATGAAGGGCGTGGATTAGCGGATCACGTTTGGCCTGAAATGGCGTGCAGTGTGTTAGACGATTGTGTAGAGAGAGAGAGAGGGGGACAGAGCTATTTATTGTCCTGCAAACTCTTGGTGAACCCTTTCCGTACCTCAGTTGTAGATGATTTGAGAATGTTTACTTGCACTGCAGTTGCACAACAGCATATAAGCTGATATTTGGAAGTGAATGATGAATGATTGTCTTTGTAATAAATACTGGTATGTGATAAGTAGATTTTGTTTTGAAAGCCAAAATAATTTTTACCGCAGAAGTGTGAGTGAGATTTGGGCTGAAGATGGTGGTTAGTTGGGCAGGATGAGTATTTCAATTGTTTTCAATAGAGTGGATATTAGTGGCACTGGCTTGTTGCCATAATGTGGCATTGGTTCTTTGTTCATAACAGTGTACTCAGTTTTGTAGAAGATTTAGGTGAGAAAGAGACAGTTGTTGAATATGACATAGATAGCTAGAAATGAATTGAGTAGCAATTTCCTGCTAGGTGTAGTTTGGGTATGATGTGTCTCAGTGAGAGATAAATCTTGAAATTGAAGGGTTGTTCCTTGCTACAGTCTTGGAAACTATGTATCTGCTGTTGACTCCAATGTTTTCAAGATTACTTGTGTACAAAATTGGCCAGACTTTGCAGTTTCTTCTTCAATAAATCAGTGGAAGGTGGTGCAGATAATGGTAAAAATGTTCAGTGCCTCCTGTGAGTTGTTGATGCTGCTTGTCTTTTAAGTAAAATTGATAGGGGCTCTTGATTGACCCAGCCATACACAGAGCTGGTGCATACTTGGCTTGAGAAGACTTTGGTCAGTAAATGATGAAATACCGACACAGTGGTCACAACAAAGCCCCTTTCCCTGCATTTTAGTTTCCCTCGGGTATAGAGTGACATGTTATTGGCAGAGGATGTGCAGATAATCACTTTGATCAGGCTGTTCGTTTTTTTAATGCTCTTTTACCAGAATCCATTCATAGTGATTAGTGTGTTCTCTGTTGGAACACGATGAGAACATTGTGTGAAGTGCACAGAAGTAGCTATTTGAGTATGTATGAAAATGTGAGGTAACCACTGTTACTCCTAAGTTTTCTGTGTGTGTGTGTGTTTGAAAATCCCAGAGGTTCAAGTTGGTAGTTTATATGTTGCAAGCGAAAAAAGCTTTTTAGTAAACTGAGGCACTAGCATTAGTTCCCTGTTCACTGTGACAAGGAAGCTAGTATAAAAAGTAGTTTGTGGTTTTGTTTGCAAAGAAGTGCTCATGGGATGAAAGCACTGCTTGAGATTATTCTGAGATGATGGGGGGGATTGCTAAACATGTAGCATTTTAGTAAGGAGCTTGTCGGAGTATTTGTATAGTTGTAAGATTATTTGTTATTTTATGAGAAATTTCTTTATTCATTGCACATGGGCCATCATAGTTGAAGCATAAAGATTGGCATGGTATGCGTAGGTCTGTAAAATGTCCTGACAGTGATGTTCATAGGGACTTGTTGTATACTTTGATTCTTCATCTGTTTAACAGTAGACATAAGAAATGTATTAGTGGAGCAAGTAGCTGTGAAATTAGTAGTGTATGATTGATAGTATGGACGTGGCGCTTGAAGGAAGTGTTTGTTTAGCTGTGGGTGTTTTCATAATTGCCATGTGAGGAGAAGCAATACTCGTGATAGGCGACGAGAGGTACAGAGAGAAACACATTTATTGCGAGTATTGTATATCAGCAGCTCTTGGGCGGGTATCAAGTAAGACGCAAAGTGAAACGAAAGAGGAAGTATGCATGAAAGTGGCCAAATATCGACAAGAGTTCGCACTGTTAGGGTGAGGTGAATAAGCTAGTGCGGTGCGAAAATTTTCGAAGAGAGAGGCGGTTTTAAAGAAAGCACAAGAGTCCTATGAATGCCCTCTTGTGTGTTTCTCTTTCAGTGGCTATTTGGCATGTCTGCTTGCGCCATAGAAAGCTACTGTATGTGCCCCAGGCCCCCATCTAGCGGCCGGAGGTGCAAGCGGTGTTTACATACAGTCTCGCCTGAGGCAATGGTCTCTCATTTCGGAACGCAAGAAGCACTGGTAGCGCACAAAAATAGCCGAGTGAGATCATTGCGGCCAAGTAAGGGTAGAAGTAGGTTCTTTGCAGAATGTCTGAGCTTAAGAAATTCTTCGATAAGTAAATCGCGAAATGTGAAGAATGTGTCGTATTCTCGTAGGGCGTGTTGACGGTCTCGTGGCATAAGTAGCGAGCGGTGATAGCTTGCAAGCAAGATCATACTTCACAGGATCATTTCTGTAGTATGTCTTCAACTCTCTCTAGTTCAACGCTGGAGTAGACGTAACCACGATGATGAGTGGTAGCACTCTCCCTGAGCGTGAGGCTTGCGATCAAGATTCATCGCATCTTGGTTGTAATCGATGATCGTTCACCACATTCTGAGGGATGTGGGAAGGGAATAGCGCTTTCCGAGTGGTGGTTTTATTATATAGATTAGAAGCATAAGTCATACTGTTGGTATCGGGACCCGCGTCGTTGCAGAAATGTCGCTACAGGTTGTGGAAAGACTTCGATTGCGACATGTCATGAAAGCCTCGTGGAAGTTTCTCGAGTGGCACGGGGACGAGCCATTTGATTTGGCCTGCTCCAAGTGCTAGGCTTGGATGACAACGACGTACTTTTGAGTTACAAGAATGAGTGAGCAACACAAGAAGAGTGCAATTGATGACCATAAAAAGCTGACACACAACACAGTCTCGATAATCACCACTAATGCATGATGTACGAAACATTTAGGAGGAGCACGTTTGGCTAGCAAACATGAATTGAGTGATTTGCAAGGCAGTGTTATCTGCAAGAAGGAATGCATGAAATTCGCAAATGAATAAGACTGGTTCAAATACTATCGACAGAAATTTTATTTCTGTTGTCAACTAGTATTAATTAGTTGTGTGGGAGCAGGGGGATATTTCCCTTGCACCATACATCTACATACACGTTGCGTGTGATGTGGCCTAGTTTTGCGTACAAAGAACTATCTAGTTGTCAGTTTTTTGAGTGAACGAGTGTGGTGGGGAGGAGAGAGATTAGTGTTAGATGCAGAGCAGTGCGGGCAGTTGTGTGTCGGACGTTGTATGTCGGACGGTGGGTCGCCGACAGGAATTATGCGTGCTGCCATCTGTCGGCAGGTGAGGTAATGAAGCAGCTTGAATGGTGACAGAAATGATGAAAATAGTTATCTAAAGAGTAATAGCGACGACAGTTGGCAGACACTTATTTCAGCGTTGACAGTTAGTTTGGGGTGTGTGCTTGCATGACACTGGAAGTCTGTTGACGGTAGAGAAGTAGACAAGACGGCAAGAATTTTCGGCGTTCTCGCGGAGAAGTAATAGAGAAGCAGCCATAAGTATTGAAGTGAGGGCGTTGATCGGCACTCTGGTTTCCCTTCAAACCGAATAAATCTTTCGCCTTTTACTAAAGATTTCCGTGGAGGGGAACATTAAATGAGTCTAGAAGGTATTTTTTGTAGTGCTCGGCTATTGCTGAGCCACAATCACAAGTAAAACGTAATGTGAGTAGCAAGAGGTAGATTGTGTTGTGAGAATGAAGGGCGTGGATTAGCGGATCACGTTTGGCCTGAAATGGCGTGCAGTGTGTTAGACCATTGTGTAGAGAGAGAGAGAGGGGGGTAGAGGGGGACAGAGCTATTTATTGTCCTGCAAACTCTTGGTGAACCCTTTCCGTACCTCAGTTGTAGATGATTTGAGAATGTTTACTTGCACTGCAGTTGCACAACAGCATATAAGCTGATATTTGGAAGTGCATGATGAATGATTGTCTTTGTAATAAATACTGGTATGTGATAAGTAGATTTTGTTTTGAAAGCCAAAATAATTTTTACCGCAGAAGTTTGTGATTTGTAGGTATGATGTGAGTGAGATTTGGGCTGAAGATGGTGGTTAGTTGGGCAGGATGAGTATTTCAATTGTTTTCAAGAGAGTGGATATTAGTGGCACTGGCTTGTTGCCATAATGTGGCATTGGTTCTTTGTTCATAACAGTGTACTCAGTTTTGTAGAAGATTTAGGTGAGAAAGAGACAGTTGTTGAATATGACATAGATAGCTAGAAATGAATTGAGTAGCAATTTCCTGCTAGGTGTAGTTTGGGTATGATGTGTCTCAGTGAGAGATAAATCTTGAAATTGAAGGGTTGTTCCTTGCTACAGTCTTGGAAACTATGTATCTGCTGTTGACTCCAATGTTTTCAAGATTACTTGTGTACAAAATTGGCCAGACTTTGCAGTTTCTTCTTCAATAAATCAGTGGAAGGTGGTGCAGATAATGGTAAAAATGTTCAGTGCCTCCTGTGAGTTGTTGATGCTGCTTGTCTTTTAAGTAAAATTGATAGGGGCTCTTGATTGACCCAGCCATACACAGAGCTGGTGCATACTTGGCTTGAGAAGACTTTGGTCAGTAAATGATGAAATACCGACACAGTGGTCACAACAAAGCTCCTTTCCCTGCATTTTAGTTTCCCTCGGGTATAGAGTGACATGTTATTGGCAGAGGATGTGCAGATAATCACTTTGATCAGGCTGTTCGTTTTTTTAATGCTCTTTTACCAGAATCCATTCATAGTGATTAGTGTGTTCTCTGTTGGAACACGATGAGAACATTGTGTGAAGTGCACAAAGTAGCTATTTGAGTATGTATGAAAATGTGAGGTAACCACTGTTACTCCTAAATTTCTGTGGAATTAAGTTTTCTGTGTGTGTGTGTGTGTTTGAAAATCCCTGAGGTTCAAGTTGGTAGTTTATATGTTGCAAGCGAAAAAAGCTTTTTAGTAAACTGAGGCACTAGCATTAGTTCCCTGTTCACTGTGACAAGGAAGCTAGTATAAAAAGTAGTTTGTGGTTTTGTTTGCAAAGAAGTGCTCATGGGATGAAAGCACTGCTTGAGATTATTCTGAGATGATGGGGGGGATTGCTAAACATCTAGCATTTTAGTAAGGAGCTTGTCGGAGTATTTGTATAGTTGTAAGATTATTTGTTATTTTATGAGAAATTTCCTTATTCATAGCACATGGGCCATCATAGTTGAAGCATAAAGATTGGCATGGTATGCGTAGGTCTGTAAAATGTCCTGACAGTGATGTTCATAGGGACTTGTTGTATACTTTGATTCTTCATCTGTTTAACAGTAGACATAAGAAATGTATTAGTGGAGCAAGTAGCTGTGAAATTAGTAGTGTATGATTGATAGTATGGACGTGGCGCTTGAAGGAAGTGTTTGTTTAGCTGTGGGTGTTTTCATAATTGCCATGTGAGGAGAAGCAATACTCGTGATAGGCGACGAGAGGTACAGAGAGAAACACATTTATTGCGAGTATTGTATATCAGCAGCTCTTGGGCGGGTATCAAGTAAGACGCAAAGTGAAACGAAAGAGGAAGTATGCATGAAAGTGGCCAAATATCGACAAGAGTTCGCACTGTTAGGGTGAGGTGAATAAGCTAGTGCGGTGCGAAAATTTTCGAAGAGAGAGGCGGTTTTAAAGAAAGCACAAGAGTCCTATGAATGCCCTCTTGTGTGTTTCTCTTTCAGTGGCTATTTGGCATGTCTGCTTGCGCCATAGAAAGCTACTGTATGTGCCCCAGGCCCCCATCTAGCGGCCGGAGGTGCAAGCGGTGTTTACATACAGTCTCGCCTAAGGCAATGGTCTCTCATTTCGGAACGCAAGAAGCACTGGTAGCGCACAAAAATAGCCGAGTGAGATCATTGCGGCCAAGTAAGGGTAGAAGTAGGTTCTTTGCAGAATGTCTGAGCTTAAGAAATTCTTCGATAAGTAAATCGCGAAATGTGAAGAATGTGTCGTATTCTCGTAGGGCGTGTTGACGGTCTCGTGGCATAAGTAGCGAGCGGTGATAGCTTGCAAGCAAGATCATACTTCACAGGATCATTTCTGTAGTATGTCTTCAACTCTCTCTAGTTCAACGCTGGAGTAGACGTAACCACGATGATGAGTGGTAGCACTCTCCCTGAGCGTGAGGCTTGCGATCAAGATTCATCGCATCTTGGTTGTAATCGATGATCGTTCACCACATTCTGAGGGATGTGGGAAGGGAATAGCGCTTTCCGAGTGGTGGTTTTATTATATAGATTAGAAGCATAAGTCATACTGTTGGTATCGGGACCCGCGTCGTTGCAGAAATGTCGCTACAGGTTGTGGAAAGACTTCGATTGCGACATGTCATGAAAGCCTCGTGGAAGTTTCTCGAGTGGCACGGGGACGAGCCATTTGATTTGGCCTGCTCCAAGTGCTAGGCTTGGATGACAACGACGTACTTTTGAGTTACAAGAATGAGTGAGCAACACAAGAAGAGTGCAATTGATGACCATAAAAAGCTGACACACAACACAGTCTCGATAATCACCACTAATGCATGATGTACGAAACATTTAGGAGGAGCACGTTTGGCTAGCAAACATGAATTGAGTGATTTGCAAGGCAGTGTTATCTGCAAGAAGGAATGCATGAAATTCGCAAATGAATAAGACTGGTTCAAATACTATCGACAGAAATTTTATTTCTGTTGTCAACTAGTATTAATTAGTTGTGTGGGAGC
This sequence comes from Schistocerca nitens, assembly GCF_023898315.1. Lineage (NCBI taxonomy): Eukaryota > Metazoa > Arthropoda > Insecta > Orthoptera > Acrididae > Schistocerca > Schistocerca nitens. The sequence goes on from NC_064617.1 coordinate 616,747,336, forward strand.
AGGGGGATATTTCCCTTGCACCATACATCTACATACACGTTGCGTGTGATGTGGCCTAGTTTTGCGTACAAAGAACTATCTAGTTGTCAGTTTTTTGAGTGAACGAGTGTGGTGGGGAGGAGAGAGATTAGTGTTAGATGCAGAGCAGTGCGGGCAGTTGTGTGTCGGACGTTGTATGTCGGACGGTGGGTCGCCGACAGGAATTATGCGTGCTGCCATCTGTCGGCAGGTGAGGTAATGAAGCAGCTTGAATGGTGACAGAAATGATGAAAATAGTTATCTAAAGAGTAATAGCGACGACAGTTGGCAGACACTTATTTCAGCGTTGACAGTTAGTTTGGGGTGTGTGCTTGCATGACACTGGAAGTCTGTTGACGGTAGAGAAGTAGACAAGACGGCAAGAATTTTCGGCGTTCTCGCGGAGAAGTAATAGAGAAGCAGCCATAAGTATTGAAGTGAGGGCGTTGATCGGATCCTTCCAAAACCCAGGCGATCGTTGTAGGCAAAACCACTCCTTCCTTCCGCCTCCTTGATTTCTATCTCACCGTTTATGGCCGTCCCATCGCTCTCACCCCCACCCTTAAGTACCTTGGCGTCACCCTCGACCGTCGTCTCTCCTGGACTCCCCATCTCCAGACAATCCAAGCCAAGGCACGTTCCCGACTCCGTCTCCTCAAGCTCCTTTCTGGCCGTACGTGGGGTCTGGACCCCTCCACCATCCTCCACACCTATAAGTCCCTCATCCGCCCTATCCTCTGTTACGCCCATCCAGCCTGGATCTCCGCCCCCCCTTCCTTTTATAAATCCCTCCAAATCCTTGAACGCCATGCTCTCCGCCTTGCCTATCGCATCCGTCTCCCCTCCCCCACGCGGATCCTGTATGACCTTACCCCCTTCCCCCACCTCCTCCTCTTCCTCGAAAGGATACGAATCCTATACACCTCCCGTAAACTCGATCCTCCTCACCCGCTCGTCTCCCCGATCCTCTCCCACCCCCGCCCGCTGCCGCGCCTGTACTCCCATGTCCCACCCGGTCTCCATCTCTCCACCCTCCTTACCCTCTCCCGAGGTGGCTTCCGCCAGCTCCCTCTCCCTGATGATGTCCTCCTCCCCTCCATCTACCCCTCCTATCAACTTTGATCCCCCCCCTCCTCCTGTGTCCTATCCTTTAGGCACCCTCCCTCCCTCCTATCCCCTCCCTTCTCTTTCCTTTCCCCCCTCCCTCCTCCCCTCTCCCCCGGGCTTCCCCACCCCCTTCCTCCCTCCCCCTCTCTCCTTTGCCCATGGCATCCCTGCTCTCCCCTCTCGCTCTCCCTCTCCACTTCCTCCTCCTCCTCTCTTGGCAGGTCCCCGGACTCGCACACGCATAGTGAACATTCGCGCGCCGGAGATCATCGCCTTCTGTGTCTCGTGTGTGTGCCGCCGTTTAGTGTTTTTGGTGTCCGCCGTCCCACTACTACGTTCACTTGTGCCGTCGGATTCATCAGTGTTGTGTGCGCCGTGCCAATGTGTTATCAGTGTTGTTATCGTCACGTGTGAACGACTCCGTGTTTTTTGTGTCTATGTGACATCTTTCTTTTGCCCGTCACTTTGTTTCATTGTCTTTCTCCGTTTTTCTACTTTTGTAAACCGCTGTGGCTGAAGAGCGGCGTAGTGTGCCGCTGCCAGCCTACTTGCTTTGTACAGGTATTAAAATAACAATAAAGTAAAAAAAAAAAAAAAAGCGTTGATCGGCACTCTGGTTTCCCTTCAAAACGAATAAATCTTTCGCCTTTTACTAAAGATTTCCGTGGAGGGGAACATTAAATGAGTCTAGAAGGTATTTTTTGTAGTGCTCGGCTATTGCTGAGCCACAATCACAAGTAAAACGTAATGTGAGTAGCAAGAGGTAGATTGTGTTGTGAGAATGAAGGGCGTGGATTAGCGGATCACGTTTGGCCTGAAATGGCGTGCAGTGTGTTAGACGATTGTGTAGAGAGAGAGAGAGGGGGGTAGAGGGGGACAGAGCTATTTATTGTCCTGCAAACTCTTGGTGAACCCTTTCCGTACCTCAGTTGTAGATGATTTGAGAATGTTTACTTGCACTGCAGTTGCACAACAGCATATAAGCTGATATTTGGAAGTGAATGATGAATGATTGTCTTTGTAATAAATACTGGTATATGATAAGTAGATTTTGTTTTGAAAGCCAAAATAATTTTTACCGCAGAAGTTTGTGATTTGTAGGTATGATGTGAGTGAGATTTGGGCTGAAGATGGTGGTTAGTTGGGCAGGATGAGTATTTCAATTGTTTTCAATAGAGTGGATATTAGTGGCACTGGCTTGTTGCCATAATGTGGCATTGGTTCTTTGTTCATAACAGTGTACTCAGTTTTGTAGAAGATTTAGGTGAGAAAGAGACAGTTGTTGAATATGACATAGATAGCTAGAAATGAATTGAGTAGCAATTTCCTGCTAGGTGTAGTTTGGGTATGATGTGTCTCAGTGAGAGATAAATCTTGAAATTGAAGGGTTGTTCCTTGCTACAGTCTTGGAAACTATGTATCTGCTGTTGACTCCAATGTTTTCAAGATTACTTGTGTACAAAATTGGCCAGACTTTGCAGTTTCTTCTTCAATAAATCAGTGGAAGGTGGTGCAGATAATGGTAAAAATGTTCAGTGCCTCCTGTGAGTTGTTGATGCTGCTTGTCTTTTAAGTAAAATTGATAGGGGCTCTTGATTGACCCAGCCATACACAGAGCTGGTGCATACTTGGCTTGAGAAGACTTTGGTCAGTAAATGATGAAATACCGACACAGTGGTCACAACAAAGCTCCTTTCCCTGCATTTTAGTTTCCCTCGGGTATAGAGTGACATGTTATTGGCAGAGGATGTGCAGATAATCAGTTTGATCAGGCTGTTCGTTTTTTTAATGCTCTTTTACCAGAATCCATTCATAGTGATTAGTGTGTTCTCTGTTGGAACACGATGAGAACATTGTGTGAAGTGCACAGAAGTAGCTATTTGAGTATGTATGAAAATGTGAGGTAACCACTGTTACTCCTAAATTTCTGTGGAATTAAGTTTTCTGTGTGTGTGTGTGTTTGAAAATCCCAGAGGTTCAAGTTGGTAGTTTATATGTTGCAAGCGAAAAAAGCTTTTTAGTAAACTGAGGCACTAGCATTAGTTCCCTGTTCACTGTGACAAGGAAGCTAGTATAAAAAGTAGTTTGTGGTTTTGTTTGCAAAGAAGTGCTCATGGGATGAAAGCACTGCTTGAGATTATTCTGAGATGATGGGGGGGATTGCTAAGCATCTAGCATTTTAGTAAGGAGCTTGTCGGAGTATTTGTATAGTTGTAAGATTATTTGTTATTTTATGAGAAATTTCTTTATTCATAGCACATGGGCCATCATAGTTGAAGCATAAAGATTGGCATGGTATGCGTAGGTCTGTAAAATGTCCTGACAGTGATGTTCATAGGGACTTGTTGTATACTTTGATTCTTCATCTGTTTAACAGTAGACATAAGAAATGTATTAGTGGAGCAAGTAGCTGTGAAATTAGTAGTGTATGATTGATAGTATGGACGTGGCGCTTGAAGGAAGTGTTTGTTTAGCTGTGGGTGTTTTCATAATTGCCATGTGAGGAGAAGCAATACTCGTGATAGGCGACGAGAGGTACAGAGAGAAACACATTTATTGCGAGTATTGTATATCAGCAGCTCTTGGGCGGGTATCAAGTAAGACGCAAAGTGAAACGAAAGAGGAAGTATGCATGAAAGTGGCCAAATATCGACAAGAGTTCGCACTGTTAGGGTGAGGTGAATAAGCTAGTGCGGTGCGAAAATTTTCGAAGAGAGAGGCGGTTTTAAAGAAAGCACAAGAGTCCTATGAATGCCCTCTTGTGTGTTTCTCTTTCAGTGGCTATTTGGCATGTCTGCTTGCGCCATAGAAAGCTACTGTATGTGCCCCAGGCCCCCATCTAGCGGCCGGAGGTGCAAGCGGTGTTTACATACAGTCTCGCCTGAGGCAATGGTCTCTCATTTCGGAACGCAAGAAGCACTGGTAGCGCACAAAAATAGCCGAGTGAGATCATTGCGGCCAAGTAAGGGTAGAAGTAGGTTCTTTGCAGAATGTCTGAGCTTAAGAAATTCTTCGATAAGTAAATCGCGAAATGTGAAGAATGTGTCGTATTCTCGTAGGGCGTGTTGACGGTCTCGTGGCATAAGTAGCGAGCGGTGATAGCTTGCAAGCAAGATCATACTTCACAGGATCATTTCTGTAGTATGTCTTCAACTCTCTCTAGTTCAACGCTGGAGTAGACGTAACCACGATGATGAGTGGTAGCACTCTCCCTGAGCGTGAGGCTTGCGATCAAGATTCATCGCATCTTGGTTGTAATCGATGATCGTTCACCACATTCTGAGGGATGTGGGAAGGGAATAGCGCTTTCCGAGTGGTGGTTTTATTATATAGATTAGAAGCATAAGTCATACTGTTTGTATCGGGACCCGCGTCGTTGCAGAAATGTCGCTACAGGTTGTGGAAAGACTTCGATTGCGACATGTCATGAAAGCCTCGTGGAAGTTTCTCGAGTGGCACGGGGACGAGCCATTTGATTTGGCCTGCTCCAAGTGCTAGGCTTGGATGACAACGACGTACTTTTGAGTTACAAGAATTAGTGAGCAACACAAGAAGAGTGCAATTGATGACCATAAAAAGCTGACACACAACACAGTCTCGATAATCACCACTAATGCATGATGTACGAAACATTTAGGAGGAGCACGTTTGGCTAGCAAACATGAATTGAGTGATTTGCAAGGCAGTGTTATCTGCAAGAAGGAATGCATGAAATTCGCAAATGAATAAGACTGGTTCAAATACTATCGACAGAAATTTTATTTCTGTTGTCAACTAGTATTAATTAGTTGTGTGGGAGCAGGGGGATATTTCCCTTGCACCATACATCTACATACACGTTGCGTGTGATGTGGCCTAGTTTTGCGTACAAAGAACTATCTAGTTGTCAGTTTTTTGAGTGAACGAGTGTGGTGGGGAGGAGAGAGATTAGTGTTAGATGCAGAGCAGTGCGGGCAGTTGTGTGTCGGACGTTGTATGTCGGACGGTGGGTCGCCGACAGGAATTATGCGTGCTGCCATCTGTCGGCAGGTGAGGTAATGAAGCAGCTTGAATGGTGACAGAAATGATGAAAATAGTTATCTAAAGAGTAATAGCGACGACAGTTGGCAGACACTTATTTCAGCGTTGACAGTTAGTTTGGGGTGTGTGCTTGCATGACACTGGAAGTCTGTTGACGGTAGAGAAGTAGACAAGACGGCAAGAATTTTCGGCGTTCTCGCGGAGAAGTAATAGAGAAGCAGCCATAAGTATTGAAGTGAGGGCGTTGATCGGCACTCTGGTTTCCCTTCAAACCGAATAAATCTTTCGCCTTTTACTAAAGATTTCCGTGGAGGGGAACATTAAATGAGTCTAGAAGGTATTTTTTGTAGTGCTCGGCTATTGCTGAGCCACAATCACAAGTAAAACGTAATGTGAGTAGCAAGAGGTAGATTGTGTTGTGAGAATGAAGGGCGTGGATTAGCGGATCACGTTTGGCCTGAAATGGTGTGCAGTGTGTTAGACGATTGTGTAGAGAGAGAGAGAGGGGGACAGAGCTATTTATTGTCCTGCAAACTCTTGGTGAACCCTTTCCGTACCTCAGTTGTAGATGATTTGAGAATGTTTACTTGCACTGCAGTTGCACAACAGCATATAAGCTGATATTTGGAAGTGAATGATGAATGATTGTCTTTGTAATAAATACTGGTATGTGATAAGTAGATTTTGTTTTGAAAGCCAAAATAATTTTTACCGCAGAAGTTTGTGATTTGTAGGTATGATGTGAGTGAGATTTGGGCTGAAGATGGTGGTTAGTTGGGCAGGATGAGTATTTCAATTGTTTTCAATAGAGTGGATATTAGTGGCACTGGCTTGTTGCCATAATGTGGCATTGGTTCTTTGTTCATAACAGTGTACTCAGTTTTGTAGAAGATTTAGGTGAGAAAGAGACAGTTGTTGAATATGACATAGATAGCTAGAAATGAATTGAGTAGCAATTTCCTGCTAGGTGTAGTTTGGGTATGATGTGTCTCAGTGAGAGATAAATCTTGAAATTGAAGGGTTGTTCCTTGCTACAGTCTTGGAAACTATGTATCTGCTGTTGACTCCAATGTTTTCAAGATTACTTGTGTACAAAATTGGCCAGACTTTGCAGTTTCTTCTTCAATAAATCAGTGGAAGGTGGTGCAGATAATGGTAAAAATGTTCAGTGCCTCCTGTGAGTTGTTGATGCTGCTTGTCTTTTAAGTAAAATTGATAGGGGCTCTTGATTGACCCAGCCATACACAGAGCTGGTGCATACTTGGCTTGAGAAGACTTTGGTCAGTAAATGATGAAATACCGACACAGTGGTCACAACAAAGCTCCTTTCCGTGCATTTTAGTTTCCCTCGGGTATAGAGTGACATGTTATTGGCAGAGGATGTGCAGATAATCACTTTGATCAGGCTGTTCGTTTTTTTAATGCTCTTTTACCAGAATCCATTCATAGTGATTAGTGTGTTCTCTGTTGGAACACGATGAGAACATTGTGTGAAGTGCACAGAAGTAGCTATTTGAGTATGTATGAAAATGTGAGGTAACCACTGTTACTCCTAAATTTCTGTGGAATTAAGTTTTCTGTGTGTGTGTGTGTGTGTGTGTGTGTGTGTGTGTGTGTGTGTGTGTGTGTGTGTTTGAAAATCCCAGAGGTTCAAGTTGGTAGTTTATATGTTGCAAGCGAAAAAAGCTTTTTAGTAAACTGAGGCACTAGCATTAGTTCCCTGTTCACTGTGACAAGGAAGCTAGTATAAAAAGTAGTTTGTGGTTTTGTTTGCAAAGAAGTGCTCATGGGATGAAAGCACTGCTTGAGATTATTCTGAGATGATGGGGGGGATTGCTAAACATCTAGCATTTTAGTAAGGAGCTTGTCGGAGTATTTGTATAGTTGTAAGATTATTTGTTATTTTATGAGAAATTTCTTTATTCATAGCACATGGGCCATCATAGTTGAAGCATAAAGATTGGCATGGTATGCGTAGGTCTGTAAAATGTCCTGACAGTGATGTTCATAGGGACTTGTTGTATACTTTGATTCTTCATCTGTTTAACAGTAGACATAAGAAATGTATTAGTGGAGCAAGTAGCTGTGAAATTAGTAGTGTATGATTGATAGTATGGACGTGGCGCTTGAAGGAAGTGTTTGTTTAGCTGTGGGTGTTTTCATAATTGCCATGTGAGGAGAAGCAATACTCGTGATAGGCGACGAGAGGTACAGAGAGAAACACATTTATTGCGAGTATTGTATATCAGCAGCTCTTGGGCGGGTATCAAGTAAGACGCAAAGTGAAACGAAAGAGGAAGTATGCATGAAAGTGGCCAAATATCGACAAGAGTTCGCACTGTTAGGGTGAGGTGAATAAGCTAGTGCGGTGCGAAAATTTTCGAAGAGAGAGGCGGTTTTAAAGAAAGCACAAGAGTCCTATGAATGCCCTCTTGTGTGTTTCTCTTTCAGTGGCTATTTGGCATGTCTGCTTGCGCCATAGAAAGCTACTGTATGTGCCCCAGGCCCCCATCTAGCGGCCGGAGGTGCAAGCGGTGTTTACATACAGTCTCGCCTGAGGCAATGGTCTCTCATTTCGGAACGCAAGAAGCACTGGTAGCGCACAAAAATAGCCGAGTGAGATCATTGCGGCCAAGTAAGGGTAGAAGTAGGTTCTTTGCAGAATGTCTGAGCTTAAGAAATTCTTCGATAAGTAAATCGCGAAATGTGAAGAATGTGTCGTATTCTCGTAGGGCGTGTTGACGGTCTCGTGGCATAAGTAGCGAGCGGTGATAGCTTGCAAGCAAGATCATACTTCACAGGATCATTTCTGTAGTATGTCTTCAACTCTCTCTAGTTCAACGCTGGAGTAGACGTAACCACGATGATGAGTGGTAGCACTCTCCCTGAGCGTGAGGCTTGCGATCAAGATTCATCGCATCTTGGTTGTAATCGATGATCGTTCACCACATTCTGAGGGATGTGGGAAGGGAATAGCGCTTTCCGAGTGGTGGTTTTATTATATAGATTAGAAGCATAAGTCATACTGTTTGTATCGGGACCCGCGTCGTTGCAGAAATGTCGCTACAGGTTGTGGAAAGACTTCGATTGCGACATGTCATGAAAGCCTCGTGGAAGTTTCTCGAGTGGCACGGGGACGAGCCATTTGATTTGGCCTGCTCCAAGTGCTAGGCTTGGATGACAACGACGTACTTTTGAGTTACAAGAATTAGTGAGCAACACAAGAAGAGTGCAATTGATGACCATAAAAAGCTGACACACAACACAGTCTCGATAATCACCACTAATGCATGATGTACGAAACATTTAGGAGGAGCACGTTTGGCTAGCAAACATGAATTGAGTGATTTGCAAGGCAGTGTTATCTGCAAGAAGGAATGCATGAAATTCGCAAATGAATAAGACTGGTTCAAATACTATCGACAGAAATTTTATTTCTGTTGTCAACTAGTATTAATTAGTTGTGTGGGAGCAGGGGGATATTTCCCTTGCACCATACATCTACATACACGTTGCGTGTGATGTGGCCTAGTTTTGCGTACAAAGAACTATCTAGTTGTCAGTTTTTTGAGTGAACGAGTGTGGTGGGGAGGAGAGAGATTAGTGTTAGATGCAGAGCAGTGCGGGCAGTTGTGTGTCGGACGTTGTATGTCGGACGGTGGGTCGCCGACAGGAATTATGCGTGCTGCCATCTGTCGGCAGGTGAGGTAATGAAGCAGCTTGAATGGTGACAGAAATGATGAAAATAGTTATCTAAAGAGTAATAGCGACGACAGTTGGCAGACACTTATTTCAGCGTTGACAGTTAGTTTGGGGTGTGTGCTTGCATGACACTGGAAGTCTGTTGACGGTAGAGAAGTAGACAAGACGGCAAGAATTTTCGGCGTTCTCGCGGAGAAGTAATAGAGAAGCAGCCATAAGTATTGAAGTGAGGGCGTTGATCGGCACTCTGGTTTCCCTTCAAACCGAATAAATCTTTCGCCTTTTACTAAAGATTTCCGTGGAGGGGAACATTAAATGAGTCTAGAAGGTATTTTTTGTAGTGCTCGGCTATTGCTGAGCCACAATCACAAGTAAAACGTAATGTGAGTAGCAAGAGGTAGATTGTGTTGTGAGAATGAAGGGCGTGGATTAGCGGATCACGTTTGGCCTGAAATGGTGTGCAGTGTGTTAGACGATTGTGTAGAGAGAGAGAGAGGGGGACAGAGCTATTTATTGTCCTGCAAACTCTTGGTGAACCCTTTCCGTACCTCAGTTGTAGATGATTTGAGAATGTTTACTTGCACTGCAGTTGCACAACAGCATATAAGCTGATATTTGGAAGTGAATGATGAATGATTGTCTTTGTAATAAATACTGGTATGTGATAAGTAGATTTTGTTTTGAAAGCCAAAATAATTTTTACCGCAGAAGTTTGTGATTTGTAGGTATGATGTGAGTGAGATTTGGGCTGAAGATGGTGGTTAGTTGGGCAGGATGAGTATTTCAATTGTTTTCAATAGAGTGGATATTAGTGGCACTGGCTTGTTGCCATAATGTGGCATTGGTTCTTTGTTCATAACAGTGTACTCAGTTTTGTAGAAGATTTAGGTGAGAAAGAGACAGTTGTTGAATATGACATAGATAGCTAGAAATGAATTGAGTAGCAATTTCCTGCTAGGTGTAGTTTGGGTATGATGTGTCTCAGTGAGAGATAAATCTTGAAATTGAAGGGTTGTTCCTTGCTACAGTCTTGGAAACTATGTATCTGCTGTTGACTCCAATGTTTTCAAGATTACTTGTGTACAAAATTGGCCAGACTTTGCAGTTTCTTCTTCAATAAATCAGTGGAAGGTGGTGCAGATAATGGTAAAAATGTTCAGTGCCTCCTGTGAGTTGTTGATGCTGCTTGTCTTTTAAGTAAAATTGATAGGGGCTCTTGATTGACCCAGCCATACACAGAGCTGGTGCATACTTGGCTTGAGAAGACTTTGGTCAGTAAATGATGAAATACCGACACAGTGGTCACAACAAAGCTCCTTTCCCTGCATTTTAGTTTCCCTCGGGTATAGAGTGACATGTTATTGGCAGAGGATGTGCAGATAATCACTTTGATCAGGCTGTTCGTTTTTTTAATGCTCTTTTACCAGAATCCATTCATAGTGATTAGTGTGTTCTCTGTTGGAACACGATGAGAACATTGTGTGAAGTGCACAGAAGTAGCTATTTGAGTATGTATGAAAATGTGAGGTAACCACTGTTACTCCTAAATTTCTGTGGAATTAAGTTTTCTGTGTGTGTGTGTGTGTGTGTGTGTGTGTGTGTGTGTGTGTGTGTGTGTGTGTTTGAAAATCCCAGAGGTTCAAGTTGGTAGTTTATATGTTGCAAGCGAAAAAAGCTTTTTAGTAAACTGAGGCACTAGCATTAGTTCCCTGTTCACTGTGACAAGGAAGCTAGTATAAAAAGTAGTTTGTGGTTTTGTTTGCAAAGAAGTGCTCATGGGATGAAAGCACTGCTTGAGATTATTCTGAGATGATGGGGGGGATTGCTAAACATCTAGCATTTTAGTAAGGAGCTTGTCGGAGTATTTGTATAGTTGTAAGATTATTTGTTATTTTATGAGAAATTTCTTTATTCATAGCACATGGGCCATCATAGTTGAAGCATAAAGATTGGCATGGTATGCGTAGGTCTGTAAAATGTCCTGACAGTGATGTTCATAGGGACTTGTTGTATACTTTGATTCTTCATCTGTTTAACAGTAGACATAAGAAATGTATTAGTGGAGCAAGTAGCTGTGAAATTAGTAGTGTATGATTGATAGTATGGACGTGGCGCTTGAAGGAAGTGTTTGTTTAGCTGTGGGTGTTTTCATAATTGCCATGTGAGGAGAAGCAATACTCGTGATAGGCGACGAGAGGTACAGAGAGAAACACATTTATTGCGAGTATTGTATATCAGCAGCTCTTGGGCGGGTATCAAGTAAGACGCAAAGTGAAACGAAAGAGGAAGTATGCATGAAAGTGGCCAAATATCGACAAGAGTTCGCACTGTTAGGGTGAGGTGAATAAGCTAGTGCGGTGCGAAAATTTTCGAAGAGAGAGGCGGTTTTAAAGAAAGCACAAGAGTCCTATGAATGCCCTCTTGTGTGTTTCTCTTTCAGTGGCTATTTGGCATGTCTGCTTGCGCCATAGAAAGCTACTGTATGTGCCCCAGGCCCCCATCTAGCGGCCGGAGGTGCAAGCGGTGTTTACATACAGTCTCGCCTGAGGCAATGGTCTCTCATTTCGGAACGCAAGAAGCACTGGTAGCGCACAAAAATAGCCGAGTGAGATCATTGCGGCCAAGTAAGGGTAGAAGTAGGTTCTTTGCAGAATGTCTGAGCTTAAGAAATTCTTCGATAAGTAAATCGCGAAATGTGAAGAATGTGTCGTATTCTCGTAGGGCGTGTTGACGGTCTCGTGGCATAAGTAGCGAGCGGTGATAGCTTGCAAGCAAGATCATACTTCACAGGATCATTTCTGTAGTATGTCTTCAACTCTCTCTAGTTCAACGCTGGAGTAGACGTAACCACGATGATGAGTGGTAGCACTCTCCCTGAGCGTGAGGCTTGCGATCAAGATTCATCGCATCTTGCTTGTAATCGATGATCGTTCACCACATTCTGAGGGATGTGGGAAGGGAATAGCGCTTTCCGAGTGGTGGTTTTATTATATAGATTAGAAGCATAAGTCATACTGTTGGTGTCGGGACCCGCGTCGTTGCAGAAATGTCGCTACAGGTTGTGGAAAGACTTCGATTGCGACATGTCATGAAAGCCTCGTGGAAGTTTCTCGAGTGGCACGGGGACGAGCCATTTGATTTGGCCTGCTCCAAGTGCTAGGCTTGGATGACAACGACGTACTTTTGAGTTACAAGAATGAGTGAGCAACACAAGAAGAGTGCAATTGATGACCATAAAAAGCTGACACACAACACAGTCTCGATAATCACCACTAATGCATGATGTACGAAACATTTAGGAGGAGCACGTTTGGCTAGCAAACATGAATTGAGTGATTTGCAAGGCAGTGTTATCTGCAAGAAGGAATGCATGAAATTCGCAAATGAATAAGACTGGTTCAAATACTATCGACAGAAATTTTATTTCTGTTGTCAACTAGTATTAATTGGTTGTGTGGGAGCAGGGGGATATTTCCCTTGCACCATACATCTACATACACGTTGCGTGTGATGTGGCCTAGTGTTGCGTACAAAGAACTATCTAGTTGTCAGTTTTTTGAGTGAACGAGTGTGGTGGGGAGGAGAGAGATTAGTGTTAGATGCAGAGCAGTGCGGGCAGTTGTGTGTCGGACGTTGTATGTCGGACGGTGGGTCGCCGACAGGAATTATGCGTGCTGCCATCTGTCGGCAGGTGAGGTAATGAAGCAGCTTGAATGGTGACAGAAATGATGAAAATAGTTATCTAAAGAGTAATAGCGACGACAGTTGGCAGACACTTATTTCAGCGTTGACAGTTAGTTTGGGGTGTGTGCTTGCATGACACTGGAAGTCTGTTGACGGTAGAGAAGTAGACAAGACGGCAAGAATTTTCGGCGTTCTCGCGGAGAAGTAATAGAGAAGCAGCCATAAGTATTGAAGTGAGGGCGTTGATCGGCACTCTGGTTTCCCTTCAAACCGAATAAATCTTTCGCCTTTTACTAAAGATTTCCGTGGAGGGGAACATTAAATGAGTCTAGAAGGTATTTTTTGTAGTGCTCGGCTATTGCTGAGCCACAATCACAAGTAAAACGTAATGTGAGTAGCAAGAGGTAGATTGTGTTGTGAGAATGAAGGGCGTGGATTAGCGGATCACGTTTGGCCTGAAATGGCGTGCAGTGTGTTAGACGATTGTGTAGAGAGAGAGAGAGGGGGACAGAGCTATTTATTGTCCTGCAAACTCTTGGTGAACCCTTTCCGTACCTCAGTTGTAGATGATTTGAGAATGTTTACTTGCACTGCAGTTGCACAACAGCATATAAGCTGATATTTGGAAGTGAATGATGAATGATTGTCTTTGTAATAAATACTGGTATGTGATAAGTAGATTTTGTTTTGAAAGCCAAAATAATTTTTACCGCAGAAGTGTGAGTGAGATTTGGGCTGAAGATGGTGGTTAGTTGGGCAGGATGAGTATTTCAATTGTTTTCAATAGAGTGGATATTAGTGGCACTGGCTTGTTGCCATAATGTGGCATTGGTTCTTTGTTCATAACAGTGTACTCAGTTTTGTAGAAGATTTAGGTGAGAAAGAGACAGTTGTTGAATATGACATAGATAGCTAGAAATGAATTGAGTAGCAATTTCCTGCTAGGTGTAGTTTGGGTATGATGTGTCTCAGTGAGAGATAAATCTTGAAATTGAAGGGTTGTTCCTTGCTACAGTCTTGGAAACTATGTATCTGCTGTTGACTCCAATGTTTTCAAGATTACTTGTGTACAAAATTGGCCAGACTTTGCAGTTTCTTCTTCAATAAATCAGTGGAAGGTGGTGCAGATAATGGTAAAAATGTTCAGTGCCTCCTGTGAGTTGTTGATGCTGCTTGTCTTTTAAGTAAAATTGATAGGGGCTCTTGATTGACCCAGCCATACACAGAGCTGGTGCATACTTGGCTTGAGAAGACTTTGGTCAGTAAATGATGAAATACCGACACAGTGGTCACAACAAAGCCCCTTTCCCTGCATTTTAGTTTCCCTCGGGTATAGAGTGACATGTTATTGGCAGAGGATGTGCAGATAATCACTTTGATCAGGCTGTTCGTTTTTTTAATGCTCTTTTACCAGAATCCATTCATAGTGATTAGTGTGTTCTCTGTTGGAACACGATGAGAACATTGTGTGAAGTGCACAGAAGTAGCTATTTGAGTATGTATGAAAATGTGAGGTAACCACTGTTACTCCTAAGTTTTCTGTGTGTGTGTGTGTTTGAAAATCCCAGAGGTTCAAGTTGGTAGTTTATATGTTGCAAGCGAAAAAAGCTTTTTAGTAAACTGAGGCACTAGCATTAGTTCCCTGTTCACTGTGACAAGGAAGCTAGTATAAAAAGTAGTTTGTGGTTTTGTTTGCAAAGAAGTGCTCATGGGATGAAAGCACTGCTTGAGATTATTCTGAGATGATGGGGGGGATTGCTAAACATGTAGCATTTTAGTAAGGAGCTTGTCGGAGTATTTGTATAGTTGTAAGATTATTTGTTATTTTATGAGAAATTTCTTTATTCATTGCACATGGGCCATCATAGTTGAAGCATAAAGATTGGCATGGTATGCGTAGGTCTGTAAAATGTCCTGACAGTGATGTTCATAGGGACTTGTTGTATACTTTGATTCTTCATCTGTTTAACAGTAGACATAAGAAATGTATTAGTGGAGCAAGTAGCTGTGAAATTAGTAGTGTATGATTGATAGTATGGACGTGGCGCTTGAAGGAAGTGTTTGTTTAGCTGTGGGTGTTTTCATAATTGCCATGTGAGGAGAAGCAATACTCGTGATAGGCGACGAGAGGTACAGAGAGAAACACATTTATTGCGAGTATTGTATATCAGCAGCTCTTGGGCGGGTATCAAGTAAGACGCAAAGTGAAACGAAAGAGGAAGTATGCATGAAAGTGGCCAAATATCGACAAGAGTTCGCACTGTTAGGGTGAGGTGAATAAGCTAGTGCGGTGCGAAAATTTTCGAAGAGAGAGGCGGTTTTAAAGAAAGCACAAGAGTCCTATGAATGCCCTCTTGTGTGTTTCTCTTTCAGTGGCTATTTGGCATGTCTGCTTGCGCCATAGAAAGCTACTGTATGTGCCCCAGGCCCCCATCTAGCGGCCGGAGGTGCAAGCGGTGTTTACATACAGTCTCGCCTGAGGCAATGGTCTCTCATTTCGGAACGCAAGAAGCACTGGTAGCGCACAAAAATAGCCGAGTGAGATCATTGCGGCCAAGTAAGGGTAGAAGTAGGTTCTTTGCAGAATGTCTGAGCTTAAGAAATTCTTCGATAAGTAAATCGCGAAATGTGAAGAATGTGTCGTATTCTCGTAGGGCGTGTTGACGGTCTCGTGGCATAAGTAGCGAGCGGTGATAGCTTGCAAGCAAGATCATACTTCACAGGATCATTTCTGTAGTATGTCTTCAACTCTCTCTAGTTCAACGCTGGAGTAGACGTAACCACGATGATGAGTGGTAGCACTCTCCCTGAGCGTGAGGCTTGCGATCAAGATTCATCGCATCTTGGTTGTAATCGATGATCGTTCACCACATTCTGAGGGATGTGGGAAGGGAATAGCGCTTTCCGAGTGGTGGTTTTATTATATAGATTAGAAGCATAAGTCATACTGTTGGTATCGGGACCCGCGTCGTTGCAGAAATGTCGCTACAGGTTGTGGAAAGACTTCGATTGCGACATGTCATGAAAGCCTCGTGGAAGTTTCTCGAGTGGCACGGGGACGAGCCATTTGATTTGGCCTGCTCCAAGTGCTAGGCTTGGATGACAACGACGTACTTTTGAGTTACAAGAATGAGTGAGCAACACAAGAAGAGTGCAATTGATGACCATAAAAAGCTGACACACAACACAGTCTCGATAATCACCACTAATGCATGATGTACGAAACATTTAGGAGGAGCACGTTTGGCTAGCAAACATGAATTGAGTGATTTGCAAGGCAGTGTTATCTGCAAGAAGGAATGCATGAAATTCGCAAATGAATAAGACTGGTTCAAATACTATCGACAGAAATTTTATTTCTGTTGTCAACTAGTATTAATTAGTTGTGTGGGAGCAGGGGGATATTTCCCTTGCACCATACATCTACATACACGTTGCGTGTGATGTGGCCTAGTTTTGCGTACAAAGAACTATCTAGTTGTCAGTTTTTTGAGTGAACGAGTGTGGTGGGGAGGAGAGAGATTAGTGTTAGATGCAGAGCAGTGCGGGCAGTTGTGTGTCGGACGTTGTATGTCGGACGGTGGGTCGCCGACAGGAATTATGCGTGCTGCCATCTGTCGGCAGGTGAGGTAATGAAGCAGCTTGAATGGTGACAGAAATGATGAAAATAGTTATCTAAAGAGTAATAGCGACGACAGTTGGCAGACACTTATTTCAGCGTTGACAGTTAGTTTGGGGTGTGTGCTTGCATGACACTGGAAGTCTGTTGACGGTAGAGAAGTAGACAAGACGGCAAGAATTTTCGGCGTTCTCGCGGAGAAGTAATAGAGAAGCAGCCATAAGTATTGAAGTGAGGGCGTTGATCGGCACTCTGGTTTCCCTTCAAACCGAATAAATCTTTCGCCTTTTACTAAAGATTTCCGTGGAGGGGAACATTAAATGAGTCTAGAAGGTATTTTTTGTAGTGCTCGGCTATTGCTGAGCCACAATCACAAGTAAAACGTAATGTGAGTAGCAAGAGGTAGATTGTGTTGTGAGAATGAAGGGCGTGGATTAGCGGATCACGTTTGGCCTGAAATGGCGTGCAGTGTGTTAGACCATTGTGTAGAGAGAGAGAGAGGGGGGTAGAGGGGGACAGAGCTATTTATTGTCCTGCAAACTCTTGGTGAACCCTTTCCGTACCTCAGTTGTAGATGATTTGAGAATGTTTACTTGCACTGCAGTTGCACAACAGCATATAAGCTGATATTTGGAAGTGCATGATGAATGATTGTCTTTGTAATAAATACTGGTATGTGATAAGTAGATTTTGTTTTGAAAGCCAAAATAATTTTTACCGCAGAAGTTTGTGATTTGTAGGTATGATGTGAGTGAGATTTGGGCTGAAGATGGTGGTTAGTTGGGCAGGATGAGTATTTCAATTGTTTTCAAGAGAGTGGATATTAGTGGCACTGGCTTGTTGCCATAATGTGGCATTGGTTCTTTGTTCATAACAGTGTACTCAGTTTTGTAGAAGATTTAGGTGAGAAAGAGACAGTTGTTGAATATGACATAGATAGCTAGAAATGAATTGAGTAGCAATTTCCTGCTAGGTGTAGTTTGGGTATGATGTGTCTCAGTGAGAGATAAATCTTGAAATTGAAGGGTTGTTCCTTGCTACAGTCTTGGAAACTATGTATCTGCTGTTGACTCCAATGTTTTCAAGATTACTTGTGTACAAAATTGGCCAGACTTTGCAGTTTCTTCTTCAATAAATCAGTGGAAGGTGGTGCAGATAATGGTAAAAATGTTCAGTGCCTCCTGTGAGTTGTTGATGCTGCTTGTCTTTTAAGTAAAATTGATAGGGGCTCTTGATTGACCCAGCCATACACAGAGCTGGTGCATACTTGGCTTGAGAAGACTTTGGTCAGTAAATGATGAAATACCGACACAGTGGTCACAACAAAGCTCCTTTCCCTGCATTTTAGTTTCCCTCGGGTATAGAGTGACATGTTATTGGCAGAGGATGTGCAGATAATCACTTTGATCAGGCTGTTCGTTTTTTTAATGCTCTTTTACCAGAATCCATTCATAGTGATTAGTGTGTTCTCTGTTGGAACACGATGAGAACATTGTGTGAAGTGCACAAAGTAGCTATTTGAGTATGTATGAAAATGTGAGGTAACCACTGTTACTCCTAAATTTCTGTGGAATTAAGTTTTCTGTGTGTGTGTGTGTGTTTGAAAATCCCTGAGGTTCAAGTTGGTAGTTTATATGTTGCAAGCGAAAAAAGCTTTTTAGTAAACTGAGGCACTAGCATTAGTTCCCTGTTCACTGTGACAAGGAAGCTAGTATAAAAAGTAGTTTGTGGTTTTGTTTGCAAAGAAGTGCTCATGGGATGAAAGCACTGCTTGAGATTATTCTGAGATGATGGGGGGGATTGCTAAACATCTAGCATTTTAGTAAGGAGCTTGTCGGAGTATTTGTATAGTTGTAAGATTATTTGTTATTTTATGAGAAATTTCCTTATTCATAGCACATGGGCCATCATAGTTGAAGCATAAAGATTGGCATGGTATGCGTAGGTCTGTAAAATGTCCTGACAGTGATGTTCATAGGGACTTGTTGTATACTTTGATTCTTCATCTGTTTAACAGTAGACATAAGAAATGTATTAGTGGAGCAAGTAGCTGTGAAATTAGTAGTGTATGATTGATAGTATGGACGTGGCGCTTGAAGGAAGTGTTTGTTTAGCTGTGGGTGTTTTCATAATTGCCATGTGAGGAGAAGCAATACTCGTGATAGGCGACGAGAGGTACAGAGAGAAACACATTTATTGCGAGTATTGTATATCAGCAGCTCTTGGGCGGGTATCAAGTAAGACGCAAAGTGAAACGAAAGAGGAAGTATGCATGAAAGTGGCCAAATATCGACAAGAGTTCGCACTGTTAGGGTGAGGTGAATAAGCTAGTGCGGTGCGAAAATTTTCGAAGAGAGAGGCGGTTTTAAAGAAAGCACAAGAGTCCTATGAATGCCCTCTTGTGTGTTTCTCTTTCAGTGGCTATTTGGCATGTCTGCTTGCGCCATAGAAAGCTACTGTATGTGCCCCAGGCCCCCATCTAGCGGCCGGAGGTGCAAGCGGTGTTTACATACAGTCTCGCCTAAGGCAATGGTCTCTCATTTCGGAACGCAAGAAGCACTGGTAGCGCACAAAAATAGCCGAGTGAGATCATTGCGGCCAAGTAAGGGTAGAAGTAGGTTCTTTGCAGAATGTCTGAGCTTAAGAAATTCTTCGATAAGTAAATCGCGAAATGTGAAGAATGTGTCGTATTCTCGTAGGGCGTGTTGACGGTCTCGTGGCATAAGTAGCGAGCGGTGATAGCTTGCAAGCAAGATCATACTTCACAGGATCATTTCTGTAGTATGTCTTCAACTCTCTCTAGTTCAACGCTGGAGTAGACGTAACCACGATGATGAGTGGTAGCACTCTCCCTGAGCGTGAGGCTTGCGATCAAGATTCATCGCATCTTGGTTGTAATCGATGATCGTTCACCACATTCTGAGGGATGTGGGAAGGGAATAGCGCTTTCCGAGTGGTGGTTTTATTATATAGATTAGAAGCATAAGTCATACTGTTGGTATCGGGACCCGCGTCGTTGCAGAAATGTCGCTACAGGTTGTGGAAAGACTTCGATTGCGACATGTCATGAAAGCCTCGTGGAAGTTTCTCGAGTGGCACGGGGACGAGCCATTTGATTTGGCCTGCTCCAAGTGCTAGGCTTGGATGACAACGACGTACTTTTGAGTTACAAGAATGAGTGAGCAACACAAGAAGAGTGCAATTGATGACCATAAAAAGCTGACACACAACACAGTCTCGATAATCACCACTAATGCATGATGTACGAAACATTTAGGAGGAGCACGTTTGGCTAGCAAACATGAATTGAGTGATTTGCAAGGCAGTGTTATCTGCAAGAAGGAATGCATGAAATTCGCAAATGAATAAGACTGGTTCAAATACTATCGACAGAAATTTTATTTCTGTTGTCAACTAGTATTAATTAGTTGTGTGGGAGCAGGGGGATATTTCCCTTGCACCATACATCTACATACACGTTGCGTGTGATGTGGCCTAGTTTTGCGTACAAAGAACTATCTAGTTGTCAGTTTTTTGAGTGAACGAGTGTGGTGGGGAGGAGAGAGATTAGTGTTAGATGCAGAGCAGTGCGGGCAGTTGTGTGTCGGACGTTGTATGTCGGACGGTGGGTCGCCGACAGGAATTATGCGTGCTGCCATCTGTCGGCAGGTGAGGTAATGAAGCAGCTTGAATGGTGACAGAAATGATGAAAATAGTTATCTAAAGAGTAATAGCGACGACAGTTGGCAGACACTTATTTCAGCGTTGACAGTTAGTTTGGGGTGTGTGCTTGCATGACACTGGAAGTCTGTTGACGGTAGAGAAGTAGACAAGACGGCAAGAATTTTCGGCGTTCTCGCGGAGAAGTAATAGAGAAGCAGCCATAAGTATTGAAGTGAGGGCGTTGATCGGATCCTTCCAAAACCCAGGCGATCGTTGTAGGCAAAACCACTCCTTCCTTCCGCCTCCTTGATTTCTATCTCACCGTTTATGGCCGTCCCATCGCTCTCACCCCCACCCTTAAGTACCTTGGCGTCACCCTCGACCGTCGTCTCTCCTGGACTCCCCATCTCCAGACAATCCAAGCCAAGGCACGTTCCCGACTCCGTCTCCTCAAGCTCCTTTCTGGCCGTACGTGGGGTCTGGACCCCTCCACCATCCTCCACACCTATAAGTCCCTCATCCGCCCTATCCTCTGTTACGCCCATCCAGCCTGGATCTCCGCCCCCCCTTCCTTTTATAAATCCCTCCAAATCCTTGAACGCCATGCTCTCCGCCTTGCCTATCGCATCCGTCTCCCCTCCCCCACGCGGATCCTGTATGACCTTACCCCCTTCCCCCACCTCCTCCTCTTCCTCGAAAGGATACGAATCCTATACACCTCCCGTAAACTCGATCCTCCTCACCCGCTCGTCTCCCCGATCCTCTCCCACCCCCGCCCGCTGCCGCGCCTGTACTCCCATGTCCCACCCGGTCTCCATCTCTCCACCCTCCTTACCCTCTCCCGAGGTGGCTTCCGCCAGCTCCCTCTCCCTGATGATGTCCTCCTCCCCTCCATCTACCCCTCCTATCAACTTTGATCCCCCCCCTCCTCCTGTGTCCTATCCTTTAGGCACCCTCCCTCCCTCCTATCCCCTCCCTTCTCTTTCCTTTCCCCCCTCCCTCCTCCCCTCTCCCCCGGGCTTCCCCACCCCCTTCCTCCCTCCCCCTCTCTCCTTTGCCCATGGCATCCCTGCTCTCCCCTCTCGCTCTCCCTCTCCACTTCCTCCTCCTCCTCTCTTGGCAGGTCCCCGGACTCGCACACGCATAGTGAACATTCGCGCGCCGGAGATCATCGCCTTCTGTGTCTCGTGTGTGTGCCGCCGTTTAGTGTTTTTGGTGTCCGCCGTCCCACTACTACGTTCACTTGTGCCGTCGGATTCATCAGTGTTGTGTGCGCCGTGCCAATGTGTTATCAGTGTTGTTATCGTCACGTGTGAACGACTCCGTGTTTTTTGTGTCTATGTGACATCTTTCTTTTGCCCGTCACTTTGTTTCATTGTCTTTCTCCGTTTTTCTACTTTTGTAAACCGCTGTGGCTGAAGAGCGGCGTAGTGTGCCGCTGCCAGCCTACTTGCTTTGTACAGGTATTAAAATAACAATAAAGTAAAAAAAAAAAAAAAAGCGTTGATCGGCACTCTGGTTTCCCTTCAAAACGAATAAATCTTTCGCCTTTTACTAAAGATTTCCGTGGAGGGGAACATTAAATGAGTCTAGAAGGTATTTTTTGTAGTGCTCGGCTATTGCTGAGCCACAATCACAAGTAAAACGTAATGTGAGTAGCAAGAGGTAGATTGTGTTGTGAGAATGAAGGGCGTGGATTAGCGGATCACGTTTGGCCTGAAATGGCGTGCAGTGTGTTAGACGATTGTGTAGAGAGAGAGAGAGGGGGGTAGAGGGGGACAGAGCTATTTATTGTCCTGCAAACTCTTGGTGAACCCTTTCCGTACCTCAGTTGTAGATGATTTGAGAATGTTTACTTGCACTGCAGTTGCACAACAGCATATAAGCTGATATTTGGAAGTGAATGATGAATGATTGTCTTTGTAATAAATACTGGTATATGATAAGTAGATTTTGTTTTGAAAGCCAAAATAATTTTTACCGCAGAAGTTTGTGATTTGTAGGTATGATGTGAGTGAGATTTGGGCTGAAGATGGTGGTTAGTTGGGCAGGATGAGTATTTCAATTGTTTTCAATAGAGTGGATATTAGTGGCACTGGCTTGTTGCCATAATGTGGCATTGGTTCTTTGTTCATAACAGTGTACTCAGTTTTGTAGAAGATTTAGGTGAGAAAGAGACAGTTGTTGAATATGACATAGATAGCTAGAAATGAATTGAGTAGCAATTTCCTGCTAGGTGTAGTTTGGGTATGATGTGTCTCAGTGAGAGATAAATCTTGAAATTGAAGGGTTGTTCCTTGCTACAGTCTTGGAAACTATGTATCTGCTGTTGACTCCAATGTTTTCAAGATTACTTGTGTACAAAATTGGCCAGACTTTGCAGTTTCTTCTTCAATAAATCAGTGGAAGGTGGTGCAGATAATGGTAAAAATGTTCAGTGCCTCCTGTGAGTTGTTGATGCTGCTTGTCTTTTAAGTAAAATTGATAGGGGCTCTTGATTGACCCAGCCATACACAGAGCTGGTGCATACTTGGCTTGAGAAGACTTTGGTCAGTAAATGATGAAATACCGACACAGTGGTCACAACAAAGCTCCTTTCCCTGCATTTTAGTTTCCCTCGGGTATAGAGTGACATGTTATTGGCAGAGGATGTGCAGATAATCAGTTTGATCAGGCTGTTCGTTTTTTTAATGCTCTTTTACCAGAATCCATTCATAGTGATTAGTGTGTTCTCTGTTGGAACACGATGAGAACATTGTGTGAAGTGCACAGAAGTAGCTATTTGAGTATGTATGAAAATGTGAGGTAACCACTGTTACTCCTAAATTTCTGTGGAATTAAGTTTTCTGTGTGTGTGTGTGTTTGAAAATCCCAGAGGTTCAAGTTGGTAGTTTATATGTTGCAAGCGAAAAAAGCTTTTTAGTAAACTGAGGCACTAGCATTAGTTCCCTGTTCACTGTGACAAGGAAGCTAGTATAAAAAGTAGTTTGTGGTTTTGTTTGCAAAGAAGTGCTCATGGGATGAAAGCACTGCTTGAGATTATTCTGAGATGATGGGGGGGATTGCTAAGCATCTAGCATTTTAGTAAGGAGCTTGTCGGAGTATTTGTATAGTTGTAAGATTATTTGTTATTTTATGAGAAATTTCTTTATTCATAGCACATGGGCCATCATAGTTGAAGCATAAAGATTGGCATGGTATGCGTAGGTCTGTAAAATGTCCTGACAGTGATGTTCATAGGGACTTGTTGTATACTTTGATTCTTCATCTGTTTAACAGTAGACATAAGAAATGTATTAGTGGAGCAAGTAGCTGTGAAATTAGTAGTGTATGATTGATAGTATGGACGTGGCGCTTGAAGGAAGTGTTTGTTTAGCTGTGGGTGTTTTCATAATTGCCATGTGAGGAGAAGCAATACTCGTGATAGGCGACGAGAGGTACAGAGAGAAACACATTTATTGCGAGTATTGTATATCAGCAGCTCTTGGGCGGGTATCAAGTAAGACGCAAAGTGAAACGAAAGAGGAAGTATGCATGAAAGTGGCCAAATATCGACAAGAGTTCGCACTGTTAGGGTGAGGTGAATAAGCTAGTGCGGTGCGAAAATTTTCGAAGAGAGAGGCGGTTTTAAAGAAAGCACAAGAGTCCTATGAATGCCCTCTTGTGTGTTTCTCTTTCAGTGGCTATTTGGCATGTCTGCTTGCGCCATAGAAAGCTACTGTATGTGCCCCAGGCCCCCATCTAGCGGCCGGAGGTGCAAGCGGTGTTTACATACAGTCTCGCCTGAGGC
Source organism: Schistocerca nitens (assembly GCF_023898315.1). NCBI lineage: Eukaryota > Metazoa > Arthropoda > Insecta > Orthoptera > Acrididae > Schistocerca > Schistocerca nitens. The sequence goes on from NC_064617.1 coordinate 616,770,939, forward strand.
AATGGTCTCTCATTTCGGAACGCAAGAAGCACTGGTAGCGCACAAAAATAGCCGAGTGAGATCATTGCGGCCAAGTAAGGGTAGAAGTAGGTTCTTTGCAGAATGTCTGAGCTTAAGAAATTCTTCGATAAGTAAATCGCGAAATGTGAAGAATGTGTCGTATTCTCGTAGGGCGTGTTGACGGTCTCGTGGCATAAGTAGCGAGCGGTGATAGCTTGCAAGCAAGATCATACTTCACAGGATCATTTCTGTAGTATGTCTTCAACTCTCTCTAGTTCTACGCTGGAGTAGACGTAACCACGATGATGAGTGGTAGCACTCTCCCTGAGCGTGAGGCTTGCGATCAAGATTCATCGCATCTTGGTTGTAATCGATGATCGTTCACCACATTCTGAGGGATGTGCGAAGGGAATAGCGCTTTCCGAGTGGTGGTTTTATTATATAGATTAGAAGCATAAGTCATACTGTTGGTATCGGGACCCGCGTCGTTGCAGAAATGTCGCTACAGGTTGTGGAAAGACTTCGATTGCGACATGTCATGAAAGCCTCGTGGAAGTTTCTCGAGTGGCACGGGGACGAGCCATTTGATTTGGCCTGCTCCAAGTGCTAGGCTTGGATGACAACGACGTACTTTTGAGTTACAAGAATGAGTGAGCAACACAAGAAGAGTGCAATTGATGACCATAAAAAGCTGACACACAACACAGTCTCGATAATCACCACTAATGCATGATGTACGAAACATTTAGGAGGAGCACGTTTGGCTAGCAAACATGAATTGAGTGATTTGCAAGGCAGTGTTATCTGCAAGAAGGAATGCATGAAATTCGCAAATGAATAAGACTGGTTCAAATACTATCGACAGAAATTTTATTTCTGTTGTCAACTAGTATTAATTAGTTGTGTGGGAGCAGGGGGATATTTCCCTTGCACCATACATCTACATACACGTTGCGTGTGATGTGGCCTAGTTTTGCGTACAAAGAACTATCTAGTTGTCAGTTTTTTGAGTGAACGAGTGTGGTGGGGAGGAGAGAGATTAGTGTTAGATGCAGAGCAGTGCGGGCAGTTGTGTGTCGGACGTTGTATGTCGGACGGTGGGTCGCCGACAGGAATTATGCGTGCTGCCATCTGTCGGCAGGTGAGGTAATGAAGCAGCTTGAATGGTGACAGAAATGATGAAAATAGTTATCTAAAGAGTAATAGCGACGACAGTTGGCAGACACTTATTTCAGCGTTGACAGTTAGTTTGGGGTGTGTGCTTGCATGACACTGGAAGTCTGTTGACGGTAGAGAAGTAGACAAGACGGCAAGAATTTTCGGCGTTCTCGCGGAGAAGTAATAGAGAAGCAGCCATAAGTATTGAAGTGAGGGCGTTGATCGGCACTCTGGTTTCCCTTCAAACCGAATAAATCTTTCGCCTTTTACTAAAGATTTCCGTGGAGGGGAACATTAAATGAGTCTAGAAGGTATTTTTTGTAGTGCTCGGCTATTGCTGAGCCACAATCACAAGTAAAACGTAATGTGAGTAGCAAGAGGTAGATTGTGTTGTGAGAATGAAGGGCGTGGATTAGCGGATCACGTTTGGCCTGAAATGGCGTGCAGTGTGTTAGACCATTGTGTAGAGAGAGAGAGAGGGGGGTAGAGGGGGACAGAGCTATTTATTGTCCTGCAAACTCTTGGTGAACCCTTTCCGTACCTCAGTTGTAGATGATTTGAGAATGTTTACTTGCACTGCAGTTGCACAACAGCATATAAGCTGATATTTGGAAGTGAATGATGAATGATTGTCTTTGTAATAAATACTGGTATGTGATAAGTAGATTTTGTTTTGAAAGCCAAAATAATTTTTACCGCAGAAGTTTGTGATTTGTAGGTATGATGTGAGTGAGATTTGGGCTGAAGATGGTGGTTAGTTGGGCAGGATGAGTATTTCAATTGTTTTCAATAGAGTGGATATTAGTGGCACTGGCTTGTTGCCATAATGTGGCATTGGTTCTTTGTTCATAACAGTGTACTCAGTTTTGTAGAAGATTTAGGTGAGAAAGAGACAGTTGTTGAATATGACATAGATAGCTAGAAATGAATTGAGTAGCAATTTCCTGCTAGGTGTAGTTTGGGTATGATGTGTCTCAGTGAGAGATAAATCTTGAAATTGAAGGGTTGTTCCTTGCTACAGTCTTGGAAACTATGTATCTGCTGTTGACTCCAATGTTTTCAAGATTACTTGTGTACAAAATTGGCCAGACTTTGCAGTTTCTTCTTCAATAAATCAGTGGAAGGTGGTGCAGATAATGGTAAAAATGTTCAGTGCCTCCTGTGAGTTGTTGATGCTGCTTGTCTTTTAAGTAAAATTGATAGGGGCTCTTGATTGACCCAGCCATACACAGAGCTGGTGCATACTTGGCTTGAGAAGACTTTGGTCAGTAAATGATGAAATACCGACACAGTGGTCACAACAAAGCTCCTTTCCCTGCATTTTAGTTTCCCTCGGGTATAGAGTGACATGTTATTGGCAGAGGATGTGCAGATAATCACTTTGATCAGGCTGTTCGTTTTTTTAATGCTCTTTTACCAGAATCCATTCATAGTGATTAGTGTGTTCTCTGTTGGAACACGATGAGAACATTGTGTGAAGTGCACAGAAGTAGCTATTTGAGTATGTATGAAAATGTGAGGTAACCACTGTTACTCCTAAATTTCTGTGGAATTAAGTTTTCTGTGTGTGTGTGTGTTTGAAAATCCCAGAGGTTCAAGTTGGTAGTTTATATGTTGCAAGCGAAAAAAGCTTTTTAGTAAACTGAGGCACTAGCATTAGTTCCCTGTTCACTGTGACAAGGAAGCTAGTATAAAAAGTAGTTTGTGGTTTTGTTTGCAAAGAAGTGCTCATGGGATGAAAGCACTGCTTGAGATTATTCTGAGATGATGGGGGGATTGCTAAACATGTAGCATTTTAGTAAGGAGCTTGTCGGAGTATTTGTATAGTTGTAAAATTATTTGTTATTTTATGAGAAATTTCTTTATTCATAGCACATGGGCCATCATAGTTGAAGCATAAAGATTGGCATGGTATGCGTAGGTCTGTAAAATGTCCTGACAGTGATGTTCATAGGGACTTGTTGTATACTTTGATTCTTCATCTGTTTAACAGTAGACATAAGAAATGTATTAGTGGAGCAAGTAGCTGTGAAATTAGTAGTGTATGATTGATAGTATGGACGTGGCGCTTGAAGGAAGTGTTTGTTTAGCTGTGGGTGTTTTCATAATTGCCATGTGAGGAGAAGCAATACTCGTGATAGGCGACGAGAGGTACAGAGAGAAACACATTTATTGCGAGTATTGTATATCAGCAGCTCTTGGGCGGGTATCAAGTAAGACGCAAAGAGAAACGAAAGAGGAAGTATGCATGAAAGTGGCCAAATATCGACAAGAGTTCGCACTGTTAGGGTGAGGTGAATAAGCTAGTGCGGTGCGAAAATTTTCGAAGAGAGAGGCGGTTTTAAAGAAAGCACAAGAGTCCTATGAATGCCCTCTTGTGTGTTTCTCTTTCAGTGGCTATTTGGCATGTCTGCTTGCGCCATAGAAAGCTACTGTATGTGCCCCAGGCCCCCATCTAGCGGCCGGAGGTGCAAGCGGTGTTTACATACAGTCTCGCCTGAGGCAATGGTCTCTCATTTCGGAACGCAAGAAGCACTGGTAGCGCACAAAAATAGCCGAGTGAGATCATTGCGGCCAAGTAAGGGTAGAAGTAGGTTCTTTGCAGAATGTCTGAGCTTAAGAAATTCTTCGATAAGTAAATCGCGAAATGTGAAGAATGTGTCGTATTCTCGTAGGGCGTGTTGACGGTCTCGTGGCATAAGTAGCGAGCGGTGATAGCTTGCAAGCAAGATCATACTTCACAGGATCATTTCTGTAGTATGTCTTCAACTCTCTCTAGTTCTACGCTGGAGTAGACGTAACCACGATGATGAGTGGTAGCACTCTCCCTGAGCGTGAGGCTTGCGATCAAGATTCATCGCATCTTGGTTGTAATCGATGATCGTTCACCACATTCTGAGGGATGTGCGAAGGGAATAGCGCTTTCCGAGTGGTGGTTTTATTATATAGATTAGAAGCATAAGTCATACTGTTGGTATCGGGACCCGCGTCGTTGCAGAAATGTCGCTACAGGTTGTGGAAAGACTTCGATTGCGACATGTCATGAAAGCCTCGTGGAAGTTTCTCGAGTGGCACGGGGACGAGCCATTTGATTTGGCCTGCTCCAAGTGCTAGGCTTGGATGACAACGACGTACTTTTGAGTTACAAGAATGAGTGAGCAACACAAGAAGAGTGCAATTGATGACCATAAAAAGCTGACACACAACACAGTCTCGATAATCACCACTAATGCATGATGTACGAAACATTTAGGAGGAGCACGTTTGGCTAGCAAACATGAATTGAGTGATTTGCAAGGCAGTGTTATCTGCAAGAAGGAATGCATGAAATTCGCAAATGAATAAGACTGGTTCAAATACTATCGACAGAAATTTTATTTCTGTTGTCAACTAGTATTAATTAGTTGTGTGGGAGCAGGGGGATATTTCCCTTGCACCATACATCTACATACACGTTGCGTGTGATGTGGCCTAGTTTTGCGTACAAAGAACTATCTAGTTGTCAGTTTTTTGAGTGAACGAGTGTGGTGGGGAGGAGAGAGATTAGTGTTAGATGCAGAGCAGTGCGGGCAGTTGTGTGTCGGACGTTGTATGTCGGACGGTGGGTCGCCGACAGGAATTATGCGTGCTGCCATCTGTCGGCAGGTGAGGTAATGAAGCAGCTTGAATGGTGACAGAAATGATGAAAATAGTTATCTAAAGAGTAATAGCGACGACAGTTGGCAGACACTTATTTCAGCGTTGACAGTTAGTTTGGGGTGTGTGCTTGCATGACACTGGAAGTCTGTTGACGGTAGAGAAGTAGACAAGACGACAAGAATTTTCGGCGTTCTCGCGGAGAAGTAATAGAGAAGCAGCCATAAGTATTGAAGTGAGGGTGTTGATCGGCACTCTGGTTTCCCTTCAAAACGAATAAATCTTTCGCCTTTTACTAAAGATTTCCGTGGAGGGGAACATTAAATGAGTCAAGAAGGTATTTTTTGTAGTGCTCGGCTATTGCTGAGCCACAATCACAAGTAAAACGTAATGTGAGTAGCAAGAGGTAGATTGTGTTGTGAGAATGAAGGGCGTGGATTAGCGGATCACGTTTGGCCTGAAATGGCGTGCAGTGTGTTGGACGATTGTGTGGAGTGAGAGAGAGAGGGGGGTAGAGGGGGACAGAGCTATTTATTGTCCTGCAAACTCTTGGTGAACCCTTTCCGTACCTCAGTTGTAGATGATTTGAGAATGTTTACTTGCACTGCAGTTGCACAACAGCATATAAGCTGATATTTGGAAGTGAATGATGAATGATTGTCTTTGTAATAAATACTGGTATGTGATAAGTAGATTTTGTTTTGAAAGCCAAAATAATTTTTACCGCAGAAGTTTGTGATTTGTAGGTATGATGTGAGTGAGATTTGGGCTGAAGATGGTGGTTAGTTGGGCAGGATGAGTATTTCAATTGTTTTCAATAGAGTGGATATTAGTGGCACTGGCTTGTTGCCATAATGTGGTATTGGTTCTTTGTTCATAACAGTGTACTCAGTTTTGTAGAAGATTTAGGTGAGAAAGAGACAGTTGTTGAATATGACATAGATAGCTAGAAATGAATTGAGTAGCAATTTCCTGCTAGGTGTAGTTTGGGTATGATGTGTCTCAGTGAGAGATAAATCTTGAAATTGAAGGGTTGTTCCTTGCTACAGTCTTGGAAACTATGTATCTGCTGTTGACTCCAATGTTTTCAAGATTACTTGTGTACAAAATTGGCCAGACTTTGCAGTTTCTTCTTCAATAAATCAGTGGAAGGTGGTGCAGATAATGGTAAAAATGTTCAGTGCCTCCTGTGAGTTGTTGATGCTGCTTGTCTTTTAAGTAAAATTGATAGGGGCTCTTGATTGACCCAGCCATACACAGAGCTGGTGCATACTTGGCTTGAGAAGACTTTGGTCAGTAAATGATGAAATACCGACACAGTGGTCACAACAAAGCTCCTTTCCCTGCATTTTAGTTTCCCTCGGGTATAGAGTGACATGTTATTGGCAGAGGATGTGCAGATAATCAGTTTGATCAGGCTGTTCGTTTTTTTAATGCTCTTTTACCAGAATCCATTCATAGTGATTAGTGTGTTCTCTGTTGGAACACGATGAGAACATTGTGTGAAGTGCACAGAAGTAGCTATTTGAGTATGTATGAAAATGTGAGGTAACCACTGTTACTCCTAAATTTCTGTGGAATTAAGTTTTCTGTGTGTGTGTGTGTTTGAAAATCCCAGAGGTTCAAGTTGGTAGTTTATATGTTGCAAGCGAAAAAAGCTTTTTAGTAAACTGAGGCACTAGCATTAGTTCCCTGTTCACTGTGACAAGGAAGCTAGTATAAAAAGTAGTTTGTGGTTTTGTTTGCAAAGAAGTGCTCATGGGATGAAAGCACTGCTTGAGATTATTCTGAGATGATGGGGGGATTGCTAAACATGTAGCATTTTAGTAAGGAGCTTGTCGGAGTATTTGTATAGTTGTAAAATTATTTGTTATTTTATGAGAAATTTCTTTATTCATAGCACATGGGCCATCATAGTTGAAGCATAAAGATTGGCATGGTATGCGTAGGTCTGTAAAATGTCCTGACAGTGATGTTCATAGGGACTTGTTGTATACTTTGATTCTTCATCTGTTTAACAGTAGACATAAGAAATGTATTAGTGGAGCAAGTAGCTGTGAAATTAGTAGTGTATGATTGATAGTATGGACGTGGCGCTTGAAGGAAGTGTTTGTTTAGCTGTGGGTGTTTTCATAATTGCCATGTGAGGAGAAGCAATACTCGTGATAGGCGACGAGAGGTACAGAGAGAAACACATTTATTGCGAGTATTGTATATCAGCAGCTCTTGGGCGGGTATCAAGTAAGACGCAAAGTGAAACGAAAGAGGAAGTATGCATGAAAGTGGCCAAATATCGACAAGAGTTCGCACTGTTAGGGTGAGGTGAATAAGCTAGTGCGGTGCGAAAATTTTCGAAGAGAGAGGCGGTTTTAAAGAAAGCACAAGAGTCCTATGAATGCCCTCTTGTGTGTTTCTCTTTCAGTGGCTATTTGGCATGTCTGCTTGCGCCATAGAAAGCTACTGTATGTGCCCCAGGCCCCCATCTAGCGGCCGGAGGTGCAAGCGGTGTTTACATACAGTCTCGCCTGAGGCAATGGTCTCTCATTTCGGAACGCAAGAAGCACTGGTAGCGCACAAAAATAGCCGAGTGAGATCATTGCGGCCAAGTAAGGGTAGAAGTAGGTTCTTTGCAGAATGTCTGAGCTTAAGAAATTCTTCGATAAGTAAATCGCGAAATGTGAAGAATGTGTCGTATTCTCGTAGGGCGTGTTGACGGTCTCGTGGCATAAGTAGCGAGCGGTGATAGCTTGCAAGCAAGATCATACTTCACAGGATCATTTCTGTAGTATGTCTTCAACTCTCTCTAGTTCAACGCTGGAGTAGACGTAACCACGATGATGAGTGGTAGCACTCTCCCTGAGCGTGAGGCTTGCGATCAAGATTCATCGCATCTTGGTTGTAATCGATGATCGTTCACCACATTCTGAGGGATGTGGGAAGGGAATAGCGCTTTCCGAGTGGTGGTTTTATTATATAGATTAGAAGCATAAGTCATACTGTTGGTATCGGGACCCGCGTCGTTGCAGAAATGTCGCTACAGGTTGTGGAAAGACTTCGATTGCGACATGTCATGAAAGCCTCGTGGAAGTTTCTCGAGTGGCACGGGGACGAGCCATTTGATTTGGCCTGCTCCAAGTGCTAGGCTTGGATGACAACGACGTACTTTTGAGTTACAAGAATGAGTGAGCAACACAAGAAGAGTGCAATTGATGACCATAAAAAGCTGACACACAACACAGTCTCGATAATCACCACTAATGCATGATGTACGAAACATTTAGGAGGAGCACGTTTGGCTAGCAAACATGAATTGAGTGATTTGCAAGGCAGTGTTATCTGCAAGAAGGAATGCATGAAATTCGCAAATGAATAAGACTGGTTCAAATACTATCGACAGAAATTTTATTTCTGTTGTCAACTAGTATTAATTAGTTGTGTGGGAGCAGGGGGATATTTCCCTTGCACCATACATCTACATACACGTTGCGTGTGATGTGGCCTAGTTTTGCGTACAAAGAACTATCTAGTTGTCAGTTTTTTGAGTGAACGAGTGTGGTGGGGAGGAGAGAGATTAGTGTTAGATGCAGAGCAGTGCGGGCAGTTGTGTGTCGGACGTTGTATGTCGGACGGTGGGTCGCCGACAGGAATTATGCGTGCTGCCATCTGTCGGCAGGTGAGGTAATGAAGCAGCTTGAATGGTGACAGAAATGATGAAAATAGTTATCTAAAGAGTAATAGCGACGACAGTTGGCAGACACTTATTTCAGCGTTGACAGTTAGTTTGGGGTGTGTGCTTGCATGACACTGGAAGTCTGTTGACGGTAGAGAAGTAGACAAGACGACAAGAATTTTCGGCGTTCTCGCGGAGAAGTAATAGAGAAGCAGCCATAAGTATTGAAGTGAGGGTGTTGATCGGCACTCTGGTTTCCCTTCAAACCGAATAAATCTTTCGCCTTTTACTAAAGATTTCCGTGGAGGGGAACATTAAATGAGTCTAGAAGGTATTTTTTGTAGTGCTCGGCTATTGCTGAGCCACAATCACAAGTAAAACGTAATGTGAGTAGCAAGAGGTAGATTGTGTTGTGAGAATGAAGGGCGTGGATTAGCGGATCACGTTTGGCCTGAAATGGCGTGCAGTGTGTTGGACGATTGTGTGGAGTGAGAGAGAGAGGGGGGTAGAGGGGGACAGAGCTATTTATTGTCCTGCAAACTCTTGGTGAACCCTTTCCGTACCTCAGTTGTAGATGATTTGAGAATGTTTACTTGCACTGCAGTTGCACAACAGCATATAAGCTGATATTTGGAAGTGAATGATGAATGATTGTCTTTGTAATAAATACTGGTATGTGATAAGTAGATTTTGTTTTGAAAGCCAAAATAATTTTTACCGCAGAAGTTTGTGATTTGTAGGTATGATGTGAGTGAGATTTGGGCTGAAGATGGTGGTTAGTTGGGCAGGATGAGTATTTCAATTGTTTTCAATAGAGTGGATATTAGTGGCACTGGCTTGTTGCCATAATGTGGCATTGGTTCTTTGTTCATAACAGTGTACTCAGTTTTGTAGAAGATTTAGGTGAGAAAGAGACAGTTGTTGAATATGACATAGATAGCTAGAAATGAATTGAGTAGCAATTTCCTGCTAGGTGTAGTTTGGGTATGATGTGTCTCAGTGAGAGATAAATCTTGAAATTGAAGGGTTGTTCCTTGCTACAGTCTTGGAAACTATGTATCTGCTGTTGACTCCAATGTTTTCAAGATTACTTGTGTACAAAATTGGCCAGACTTTGCAGTTTCTTCTTCAATAAATCAGTGGAAGGTGGTGCAGATAATGGTAAAAATGTTCAGTGCCTCCTGTGAGTTGTTGATGCTGCTTGTCTTTTAAGTAAAATTGATAGGGGCTCTTGATTGACCCAGCCATACACAGAGCTGGTGCATACTTGGCTTGAGAAGACTTTGGTCAGTAAATGATGAAATACCGACACAGTGGTCACAACAAAGCTCCTTTCCCTGCATTTTAGTTTCCCTCGGGTATAGAGTGACATGTTATTGGCAGAGGATGTGCAGATAATCACTTTGATCAGGCTGTTCGTTTTTTTAATGCTCTTTTACCAGAATCCATTCATAGTGATTAGTGTGTTCTCTGTTGGAACACGATGAGAACATTGTGTGAAGTGCACAGAAGTAGCTATTTGAGTATGTATGAAAATGTGAGGTAACCACTGTTACTCCTAAATTTCTGTGGAATTAAGTTTTCTGTGTGTGTGTGTGTTTGAAAATCCCAGAGGTTCAAGTTGGTAGTTTATATGTTGCAAGCGAAAAAAGCTTTTTAGTAAACTGAGGCACTAGCATTAGTTCCCTGTTCACTGTGACAAGGAAGCTAGTATAAAAAGTAGTTTGTGGTTTTGTTTGCAAAGAAGTGCTCATGGGATGAAAGCACTGCTTGAGATTATTCTGAGATGATGGGGGGATTGCTAAACATGTAGCATTTTAGTAAGGAGCTTGTCGGAGTATTTGTATAGTTGTAAAATTATTTGTTATTTTATGAGAAATTTCTTTATTCATAGCACATGGGCCATCATAGTTGAAGCATAAAGATTGGCATGGTATGCGTAGGTCTGTAAAATGTCCTGACAGTGATGTTCATAGGGACTTGTTGTATACTTTGATTCTTCATCTGTTTAACAGTAGACATAAGAAATGTATTAGTGGAGCAAGTAGCTGTGAAATTAGTAGTGTATGATTGATAGTATGGACGTGGCGCTTGAAGGAAGTGTTTGTTTAGCTGTGGGTGTTTTCATAATTGCCATGTGAGGAGAAGCAATACTCGTGATAGGCGACGAGAGGTACAGAGAGAAACACATTTATTGCGAGTATTGTATATCAGCAGCTCTTGGGCGGGTATCAAGTAAGACGCAAAGTGAAACGAAAGAGGAAGTATGCATGAAAGTGGCCAAATATCGACAAGAGTTCGCACTGTTAGGGTGAGGTGAATAAGCTAGTGCGGTGCGAAAATTTTCGAAGAGAGAGGCGGTTTTAAAGAAAGCACAAGAGTCCTATGAATGCCCTCTTGTGTGTTTCTCTTTCAGTGGCTATTTGGCATGTCTGCTTGCGCCATAGAAAGCTACTGTATGTGCCCCAGGCCCCCATCTAGCGGCCGGAGGTGCAAGCGGTGTTTACATACAGTCTCGCCTGAGGCAATGGTCTCTCATTTCGGAACGCAAGAAGCACTGGTAGCGCACAAAAATAGCCGAGTGAGATCATTGCGGCCAAGTAAGGGTAGAAGTAGGTTCTTTGCAGAATGTCTGAGCTTAAGAAATTCTTCGATAAGTAAATCGCGAAATGTGAAGAATGTGTCGTATTCTCGTAGGGCGTGTTGACGGTCTCGTGGCATAAGTAGCGAGCGGTGATAGCTTGCAAGCAAGATCATACTTCACAGGATCATTTCTGTAGTATGTCTTCAACTCTCTCTAGTTCTACGCTGGAGTAGACGTAACCACGATGATGAGTGGTAGCACTCTCCCTGAGCGTGAGGCTTGCGATCAAGATTCATCGCATCTTGGTTGTAATCGATGATCGTTCACCACATTCTGAGGGATGTGCGAAGGGAATAGCGCTTTCCGAGTGGTGGTTTTATTATATAGATTAGAAGCATAAGTCATACTGTTGGTATCGGGACCCGCGTCGTTGCAGAAATGTCGCTACAGGTTGTGGAAAGACTTCGATTGCGACATGTCATGAAAGCCTCGTGGAAGTTTCTCGAGTGGCACGGGGACGAGCCATTTGATTTGGCCTGCTCCAAGTGCTAGGCTTGGATGACAACGACGTACTTTTGAGTTACAAGAATGAGTGAGCAACACAAGAAGAGTGCAATTGATGACCATAAAAAGCTGACACACAACACAGTCTCGATAATCACCACTAATGCATGATGTACGAAACATTTAGGAGGAGCACGTTTGGCTAGCAAACATGAATTGAGTGATTTGCAAGGCAGTGTTATCTGCAAGAAGGAATGCATGAAATTCGCAAATGAATAAGACTGGTTCAAATACTATCGACAGAAATTTTATTTCTGTTGTCAACTAGTATTAATTAGTTGTGTGGGAGCAGGGGGATATTTCCCTTGCACCATACATCTACATACACGTTGCGTGTGATGTGGCCTAGTTTTGCGTACAAAGAACTATCTAGTTGTCAGTTTTTTGAGTGAACGAGTGTGGTGGGGAGGAGAGAGATTAGTGTTAGATGCAGAGCAGTGCGGGCAGTTGTGTGTCGGACGTTGTATGTCGGACGGTGGGTCGCCGACAGGAATTATGCGTGCTGCCATCTGTCGGCAGGTGAGGTAATGAAGCAGCTTGAATGGTGACAGAAATGATGAAAATAGTTATCTAAAGAGTAATAGCGACGACAGTTGGCAGACACTTATTTCAGCGTTGACAGTTAGTTTGGGGTGTGTGCTTGCATGACACTGGAAGTCTGTTGACGGTAGAGAAGTAGACAAGACGGCAAGAATTTTCGGCGTTCTCGCGGAGAAGTAATAGAGAAGCAGCCATAAGTATTGAAGTGAGGGCGTTGATCGGCACTCTGGTTTCCCTTCAAACCGAATAAATCTTTCGCCTTTTACTAAAGATTTCCGTGGAGGGGAACATTAAATGAGTCTAGAAGGTATTTTTTGTAGTGCTCGGCTATTGCTGAGCCACAATCACAAGTAAAACGTAATGTGAGTAGCAAGAGGTAGATTGTGTTGTGAGAATGAAGGGCGTGGATTAGCGGATCACGTTTGGCCTGAAATGGCGTGCAGTGTGTTAGACGATTGTGTAGAGAGAGAGAGAGAGAGGGGGGTAGAGGGGGACAGAGCTATTTATTGTCCTGCAAACTCTTGGTGAACCCTTTCCGTACCTCAGTTGTAGATGATTTGAGAATGTTTACTTGCACTGCAGTTGCACAACAGCATATAAGCTGATATTTGGAAGTGAATGATGAATGATTGTCTTTGTAATAAATACTGGTATGTGATAAGTAGATTTTGTTTTGAAAGCCAAAATAATTTTTACCGCAGAAGTTTGTGATTTGTAGGTATGATGTGAGTGAGATTTGGGCTGAAGATGGTGGTTAGTTGGGCAGGATGAGTATTTCAATTGTTTTCAATAGAGTGGATATTAGTGGCACTGGCTTGTTGCCATAATGTGGCATTGGTTCTTTGTTCATAACAGTGTACTCAGTTTTGTAGAAGATTTAGGTGAGAAAGAGACAGTTGTTGAATATGACATAGATAGCTAGAAATGAATTGAGTAGCAATTTCCTGCTAGGTGTAGTTTGGGTATGATGTGTCTCAGTGAGAGATAAATCTTGAAATTGAAGGGTTGTTCCTTGCTACAGTCTTGGAAACTATGTATCTGCTGTTGACTCCAATGTTTTCAAGATTACTTGTGTACAAAATTGGCCAGACTTTGCAGTTTCTTCTTCAATAAATCAGTGGAAGGTGGTGCAGATAATGGTAAAAATGTTCAGTGCCTCCTGTGAGTTGTTGATGCTGCTTGTCTTTTAAGTAAAATTGATAGGGGCTCTTGATTGACCCAGCCATACACAGAGCTGGTGCATACTTGGCTTGAGAAGACTTTGGTCAGTAAATGATGAAATACCGACACAGTGGTCACAACAAAGCTCCTTTCCCTGCATTTTAGTTTCCCTCGGGTATAGAGTGACATGTTATTGGCAGAGGATGTGCAGATAATCACTTTGATCAGGCTGTTCGTTTTTTTAATGCTCTTTTACCAGAATCCATTCATAGTGATTAGTGTGTTCTCTGTTGGAACACGATGAGAACATTGTGTGAAGTGCACAGAAGTAGCTATTTGAGTATGTATGAAAATGTGAGGTAACCACTGTTACTCCTAAATTTCTGTGGAATTAAGTTTTCTGTGTGTGTGTGTGTTTGAAAATCCCAGAGGTTCAAGTTGGTAGTTTATATGTTGCAAGCGAAAAAAGCTTTTTAGTAAACTGAGGCACTAGCATTAGTTCCCTGTTCACTGTGACAAGGAAGCTAGTATAAAAAGTAGTTTGTGGTTTTGTTTGCAAAGAAGTGCTCATGGGATGAAAGCACTGCTTGAGATTATTCTGAGATGATGGGGGGATTGCTAAACATGTAGCATTTTAGTAAGGAGCTTGTCGGAGTATTTGTATAGTTGTAAAATTATTTGTTATTTTATGAGAAATTTCTTTATTCATAGCACATGGGCCATCATAGTTGAAGCATAAAGATTGGCATGGTATGCGTAGGTCTGTAAAATGTCCTGACAGTGATGTTCATAGGGACTTGTTGTATACTTTGATTCTTCATCTGTTTAACAGTAGACATAAGAAATGTATTAGTGGAGCAAGTAGCTGTGAAATTAGTAGTGTATGATTGATAGTATGGACGTGGCGCTTGAAGGAAGTGTTTGTTTAGCTGTGGGTGTTTTCATAATTGCCATGTGAGGAGAAGCAATACTCGTGATAGGCGACGAGAGGTACAGAGAGAAACACATTTATTGCGAGTATTGTATATCAGCAGCTCTTGGGCGGGTATCAAGTAAGACGCAAAGTGAAACGAAAGAGGAAGTATGCATGAAAGTGGCCAAATATCGACAAGAGTTCGCACTGTTAGGGTGAGGTGAATAAGCTAGTGCGGTGCGAAAATTTTCGAAGAGAGAGGCGGTTTTAAAGAAAGCACAAGAGTCCTATGAATGCCCTCTTGTGTGTTTCTCTTTCAGTGGCTATTTGGCATGTCTGCTTGCGCCATAGAAAGCTACTGTATGTGCCCCAGGCCCCCATCTAGCGGCCGGAGGTGCAAGCGGTGTTTACATACAGTCTCGCCTGAGGCAATGGTCTCTCATTTCGGAACGCAAGAAGCACTGGTAGCGCACAAAAATAGCCGAGTGAGATCATTGCGGCCAAGTAAGGGTAGAAGTAGGTTCTTTGCAGAATGTCTGAGCTTAAGAAATTCTTCGATAAGTAAATCGCGAAATGTGAAGAATGTGTCGTATTCTCGTAGGGCGTGTTGACGGTCTCGTGGCATAAGTAGCGAGCGGTGATAGCTTGCAAGCAAGATCATACTTCACAGGATCATTTCTGTAGTATGTCTTCAACTCTCTCTAGTTCAACGCTGGAGTAGACGTAACCACGATGATGAGTGGTAGCACTCTCCCTGAGCGTGAGGCTTGCGATCAAGATTCATCGCATCTTGGTTGTAATCGATGATCGTTCACCACATTCTGAGGGATGTGCGAAGGGAATAGCGCTTTCCGAGTGGTGGTTTTATTATATAGATTAGAAGCATAAGTCATACTGTTGGTATCGGGACCCGCGTCGTTGCAGAAATGTCGCTACAGGTTGTGGAAAGACTTCGATTGCGACATGTCATGAAAGCCTCGTGGAAGTTTCTCGAGTGGCACGGGGACGAGCCATTTGATTTGGCCTGCTCCAAGTGCTAGGCTTGGATGACAACGACGTACTTTTGAGTTACAAGAATGAGTGAGCAACACAAGAAGAGTGCAATTGATGACCATAAAAAGCTGACACACAACACAGTCTCGATAATCACCACTAATGCATGATGTACGAAACATTTAGGAGGAGCACGTTTGGCTAGCAAACATGAATTGAGTGATTTGCAAGGCAGTGTTATCTGCAAGAAGGAATGCATGAAATTCGCAAATGAATAAGACTGGTTCAAATACTATCGACAGAAATTTTATTTCTGTTGTCAACTAGTATTAATTAGTTGTGTGGGAGCAGGGGGATATTTCCCTTGCACCATACATCTACATACACGTTGCGTGTGATGTGGCCTAGTTTTGCGTACAAAGAACTATCTAGTTGTCAGTTTTTTGAGTGAACGAGTGTGGTGGGGAGGAGAGAGATTAGTGTTAGATGCAGAGCAGTGCGGGCAGTTGTGTGTCGGACGTTGTATGTCGGACGGTGGGTCGCCGACAGGAATTATGCGTGCTGCCATCTGTCGGCAGGTGAGGTAATGAAGCAGCTTGAATGGTGACAGAAATGATGAAAATAGTTATCTAAAGAGTAATAGCGACGACAGTTGGCAGACACTTATTTCAGCGTTGACAGTTAGTTTGGGGTGTGTGCTTGCATGACACTGGAAGTCTGTTGACGGTAGAGAAGTAGACAAGACGGCAAGAATTTTCGGCGTTCTCGCGGAGAAGTAATAGAGAAGCAGCCATAAGTATTGAAGTGAGGGCGTTGATCGGCACTCTGGTTTCCCTTCCAACCGAATAAATCTTTCGCCTTTTACTAAAGATTTCCGTGGAGGGGAACATTAAATGAGTCTAGAAGGTATTTTTTGTAGTGCTCGGCTATTGCTGAGCCACAATCACAAGTAAAACGTAATGTGAGTAGCAAGAGGTAGATTGTGTTGTGAGAATGAAGGGCGTGGATTAGCGGATCACGTTTGGCCTGAAATGGCGTGCAGTGTGTTAGACGATTGTGTAGAGAGGGGGGTAGAGGGGGGCAGAGCTATTTATTGTCCTGCAAACTCTTGGTGAACCCTTTCCGTACCTCAGTTGTAGATGATTTGAGAATGTTTACTTGCACTGCAGTTGCACAACAGCATATAAGCTGATATTTGGAAGTGAATGATGAATGATTGTCTTTGTAATAAATACTGGTATGTGATAAGTAGATTTTGTTTTGAAAGCCAAAATAATTTTTACCGCAGAAGTTTGTGATTTGTAGGTATGATGTGAGTGAGATTTGGGCTGAAGATGGTGGTTAGTTGGGCAGGATGAGTATTTCAATTGTTTTCAATAGAGTGGATATTAGTGGCACTGGCTTGTTGCCATAATGTGGCATTGGTTCTTTGTTCATAACAGTGTACTCAGTTTTGTAGAAGATTTAGGTGAGAAAGAGACAGTTGTTGAATATGACATAGATAGCTAGAAATGAATTGAGTAGCAATTTCCTGCTAGGTGTAGTTTGGGTATGATGTGTCTCAGTGAGAGATAAATCTTGAAATTGAAGGGTTGTTCCTTGCTACAGTCTTGGAAACTATGTATCTGCTGTTGACTCCAATGTTTTCAAGATTACTTGTGTACAAAATTGGCCAGACTTTGCAGTTTCTTCTTCAATAAATCAGTGGAAGGTGGTGCAGATAATGGTAAAAATGTTCAGTGCCTCCTGTGAGTTGTTGATGCTGCTTGTCTTTTAAGTAAAATTGATAGGGGCTCTTGATTGACCCAGCCATACACAGAGCTGGTGCATACTTGGCTTGAGAAGACTTTGGTCAGTAAATGATGAAATACCGACACAGTGGTCACAACAAAGCTCCTTTCCCTGCATTTTAGTTTCCCTCGGGTATAGAGTGACATGTTATTGGCAGAGGATGTGCAGATAATCAGTTTGATCAGGCTGTTCGTTTTTTTAATGCTCTTTTACCAGAATCCATTCATAGTGATTAGTGTGTTCTCTGTTGGAACACGATGAGAACATTGTGTGAAGTGCACAGAAGTAGCTATTTGAGTATGTATGAAAATGTGAGGTAACCACTGTTACTCCTAAATTTCTGTGGAATTAAGTTTTCTGTGTGTGTGTGTGTGTGTGTTTGAAAATCCCAGAGGTTCAAGTTGGTAGTTTATATGTTGCAAGCGAAAAAAGCTTTTTAGTAAACTGAGGCACTAGCATTAGTTCCCTGTTCACTGTGACAAGGAAGCTAGTATAAAAAGTAGTTTGTGGTTTTGTTTGCAAAGAAGTGCTCATGGGATGAAAGCACTGCTTGAGATTATTCTGAGATGATGGGGGGGATTGCTAAGCATCTAGCATTTTAGTAAGGAGCTTGTCGGAGAATTTGTATAGTTGTAAGATTATTTGTTATTTTATGAGAAATTTCTTTATTCATAGCACATGGGCCATCATAGTTGAAGCATAAAGATTGGCATGGTATGCGTAGGTCTGTAAAATGTCCTGACAGTGATGTTCATAGGGACTTGTTGTATACTTTGATTCTTCATCTGTTTAACAGTAGACATAAGAAATGTATTAGTGGAGCAAGTAGCTGTGAAATTAGTAGTGTATGATTGATAGTATGGACGTGGCGCTTGAAGGAAGTGTTTGTTTAGCTGTGGGTGTTTTCATAATTGCCATGTGAGGAGAAGCAATACTCGTGATAGGCGACGAGAGGTACAGAGAGAAACACATTTATTGCGAGTATTGTATATCAGCAGCTCTTGGGCGGGTATCAAGTAAGACGCAAAGTGAAACGAAAGAGGAAGTATGCATGAAAGTGGCCAAATATCGACAAGAGTTCGCACTGTTAGGGTGAGGTGAATAAGCTAGTGCGGTGCGAAAATTTTCGAAGAGAGAGGCGGTTTTAAAGAAAGCACAAGAGTCCTATGAATGCCCTCTTGTGTGTTTCTCTTTCAGTGGCTATTTGGCATGTCTGCTTGCGCCATAGAAAGCTACTGTATGTGCCCCAGGCCCCCATCTAGCGGCCGGAGGTGCAAGCGGTGTTTACATACAGTCTCGCCTGAGGCAATGGTCTCTCATTTCGGAACGCAAGAAGCACTGGTAGCGCACAAAAATAGCCGAGTGAGATCATTGCGGCCAAGTAAGGGTAGAAGTAGGTTCTTTGCAGAATGTCTGAGCTTAAGAAATTCTTCGATAAGTAAATCGCGAAATGTGAAGAATGTGTCGTATTCTCGTAGGGCGTGTTGACGGTCTCGTGGCATAAGTAGCGAGCGGTGATAGCTTGCAAGCAAGATCATACTTCACAGGATCATTTCTGTAGTATGTCTTCAACTCTCTCTAGTTCAACGCTGGAGTAGACGTAACCACGATGATGAGTGGTAGCACTCTCCCTGAGCGTGAGGCTTGCGATCAAGATTCATCGCATCTTGGTTGTAATCGATGATCGTTCACCACATTCTGAGGGATGTGCGAAGGGAATAGCGCTTTCCGAGTGGTGGTTTTATTATATAGATTAGAAGCATAAGTCATACTGTTGGTATCGGGACCCGCGTCGTTGCAGAAATGTCGCTACAGGTTGTGGAAAGACTTCGATTGCGACATGTCATGAAAGCCTCGTGGAAGTTTCTCGAGTGGCACGGGGACGAGCCATTTGATTTGGCCTGCTCCAAGTGCTAGGCTTGGATGACAACGACGTACTTTTGAGTTACAAGAATGAGTGAGCAACACAAGAAGAGTGCAATTGATGACCATAAAAAGCTGACACACAACACAGTCTCGATAATCACCACTAATGCATGATGTACGAAACATTTAGGAGGAGCACGTTTGGCTAGCAAACATGAATTGAGTGATTTGCAAGGCAGTGTTATCTGCAAGAAGGAATGCATGAAATTCGCAAATGAATAAGACTGGTTCAAATACTATCGACAGAAATTTTATTTCTGTTGTCAACTAGTATTAATTAGTTGTGTGGGAGCAGGGGGATATTTCCCTTGCACCATACATCTACATACACGTTGCGTGTGATGTGGCCTAGTTTTGCGTACAAAGAACTATCTAGTTGTCAGTTTTTTGAGTGAACGAGTGTGGTGGGGAGGAGAGAGATTAGTGTTAGATGCAGAGCAGTGCGGGCAGTTGTGTGTCGGACGTTGTATGTCGGACGGTGGGTCGCCGACAGGAATTATGCGTGCTGCCATCTGTCGGCAGGTGAGGTAATGAAGCAGCTTGAATGGTGACAGAAATGATGAAAATAGTTATCTAAAGAGTAATAGCGACGACAGTTGGCAGACACTTATTTCAGCGTTGACAGTTAGTTTGGGGTGTGTGCTTGCATGACACTGGAAGTCTGTTGACGGTAGAGAAGTAGACAAGACGGCAAGAATTTTCGGCGTTCTCGCGGAGAAGTAATAGAGAAGCAGCCATAAGTATTGAAGTGAGGGCGTTGATCGGCACTCTGGTTTCCCTTCAAACCGAATAAATCTTTCGCCTTTTACTAAAGATTTCCGTGGAGGGGAACATTAAATGAGTCTAGAAGGTATTTTTTGTAGTGCTCGGCTATTGCTGAGCCACAATCACAAGTAAAACGTAATGTGAGTAGCAAGAGGTAGATTGTGTTGTGAGAATGAAGGGCGTGGATTAGCGGATCACGTTTGGCCTGAAATGGCGTGCAGTGTGTTAGACGATTGTGTAGAGAGAGAGAGAGAGAGGGGGGTAGAGGGGGACAGAGCTATTTATTGTCCTGCAAACTCTTGGTGAACCCTTTCCGTACCTCAGTTGTAGATGATTTGAGAATGTTTACTTGCACTGCAGTTGCACAACAGCATATAAGCTGATATTTGGAAGTGAATGATGAATGATTGTCTTTGTAATAAATACTGGTATGTGATAAGTAGATTTTGTTTTGAAAGCCAAAATAATTTTTACCGCAGAAGTTTGTGATTTGTAGGTATGATATGAGTGAGATTTGGGCTGAAGATGGTGGTTAGTTGGGCAGGATGAGTATTTCAATTGTTTTCAATAGAGTGGATATTAGTGGCACTGGCTTGTTGCCATAATGTGGCATTGGTTCTTTGTTCATAACAGTGTACTCAGTTTTGTAGAAGATTTAGGTGAGAAAGAGACAGTTGTTGAATATGACATAGATAGCTAGAAATGAATTGAGTAGCAATTTCCTGCTAGGTGTAGTTTGGGTATGATGTGTCTCAGTGAGAGATAAATCTTGAAATTGAAGGGTTGTTCCTTGCTACAGTCTTGGAAACTATGTATCTGCTGTTGACTCCAATGTTTTCAAGATTACTTGTGTACAAAATTGGCCAGACTTTGCAGTTTCTTCTTCAATAAATCAGTGGAAGGTGGTGCAGATAATGGTAAAAATGTTCAGTGCCTCCTGTGAGTTGTTGATGCTGCTTGTCTTTTAAGTAAAATTGATAGGGGCTCTTGATTGACCCAGCCATACACAGAGCTGGTGCATACTTGGCTTGAGAAGACTTTGGTCAGTAAATGATGAAATACCGACACAGTGGTCACAACAAAGCTCCTTTCCCTGCATTTTAGTTTCCCTCGGGTATAGAGTGACATGTTATTGGCAGAGGATGTGCAGATAATCACTTTGATCAGGCTGTTCGTTTTTTTAATGCTCTTTTACCAGAATCCATTCATAGTGATTAGTGTGTTCTCTGTTGGAACACGATGAGAACATTGTGTGAAGTGCACAGAAGTAGCTATTTGAGTATGTATGAAAATGTGAGGTAACCACTGTTACTCCTAAATTTCTGTGGAATTAAGTTTTCTCTCTCGCTCTGTGTGTGTGTTTGAAAATCCCAGAGGTTCAAGTTGGTAGTTTATATGTTGCAAGCGAAAAAAGCTTTTTAGTAAACTGAGGCACTAGCATTAGTTCCCTGTTCACTGTGACAAGGAAGCTAGTATAAAAAGTAGTTTGTGGTTTTGTTTGCAAAGAAGTGCTCATGGGATGAAAGCACTGCTTGAGATTATTCTGAGATGATGGGGGGATCGCTAAACATGTAGCATTTTAGTAAGGAGCTTGTCGGAGTATTTGTATAGTTGTAAGATTATTTGTTATTTTATGAGAAATTTCTTTATTTATAGCACATGGGCCATCATAGTTGAAGCATAAAGATTGGCATGGTATGCGTAGGTCTGTAAAATGTCCTGACAGTGATGTTCATAGGGACTTGTTGTATACTTTGATTCTTCATCTGTTTAACAGTAGACATAAGAAATGTATTAGTGGAGCAAGTAGCTGTGAAATTAGTAGTGTATGATTGATAGTATGGACGTGGCGCTTGAAGGAAGTGTTTGTTTAGCTGTGGGTGTTTTCATAATTGCCATGTGAGGAGAAGCAATACTCGTGATAGGCGACGAGAGGTACAGAGAGAAACACATTTATTGCGAGTATTGTATATCAGCAGCTCTTGGGCGGGTATCAAGTAAGACGCAAAGTGAAACGAAAGAGGAAGTATGCATGAAAGTGGCCAAATATCGACAAGAGTTCGCACTGTTAGGGTGAGGTGAATAAGCTAGTGCGGTGCGAAAATTTTCGAAGAGAGAGGCGGTTTTAAAGAAAGCACAAGAGTCCTATGAATGCCCTCTTGTGTGTTTCTCTTTCAGTGGCTATTTGGCATGTCTGCTTGCGCCATAGAAAGCTACTGTATGTGCCCCAGGCCCCCATCTAGCGGCCGGAGGTGCAAGCGGTGTTTACATACAGTCTCGCCTGAGGCAATGGTCTCTCATTTCGGAACGCAAGAAGCACTGGTAGCGCACAAAAATAGCCGAGTGAGATCATTGCGGCCAAGTAAGGGTAGAAGTAGGTTCTTTGCAGAATGTCTGAGCTTAAGAAATTCTTCGATAAGTAAATCGCGAAATGTGAAGAATGTGTCGTATTCTCGTAGGGCGTGTTGACGGTCTCGTGGCATAAGTAGCGAGCGGTGATAGCTTGCAAGCAAGATCATACTTCACAGGATCATTTCTGTAGTATGTCTTCAACTCTCTCTAGTTCTACGCTGGAGTAGACGTAACCACGATGATGAGTGGTAGCACTCTCCCTGAGCGTGAGGCTTGCGATCAAGATTCATCGCATCTTGGTTGTAATCGATGATCGTTCACCACATTCTGAGGGATGTGCGAAGGGAATAGCGCTTTCCGAGTGGTGGTTTTATTATATAGATTAGAAGCATAAGTCATACTGTTGGTATCGGGACCCGCGTCGTTGCAGAAATGTCGCTACAGGTTGTGGAAAGACTTCGATTGCGACATGTCATGAAAGCCTCGTGGAAGTTTCTCGAGTGGCACGGGGACGAGCCATTTGATTTGGCCTGCTCCAAGTGCTAGGCTTGGATGACAACGACGTACTTTTGAGTTACAAGAATGAGTGAGCAACACAAGAAGAGTGCAATTGATGACCATAAAAAGCTGACACACAACACAGTCTCGATAATCACCACTAATGCATGATGTACGAAACATTTAGGAGGAGCACGTTTGGCTAGCAAACATGAATTGAGTGATTTGCAAGGCAGTGTTATCTGCAAGAAGGAATGCATGAAATTCGCAAATGAATAAGACTGGTTCAAATACTATCGACAGAAATTTTATTTCTGTTGTCAACTAGTATTAATTAGTTGTGTGGGAGCAGGGGGATATTTCCCTTGCACCATACATCTACATACACGTTGCGTGTGATGTGGCCTAGTTTTGCGTACAAAGAACTATCTAGTTGTCAGTTTTTTGAGTGAACGAGTGTGGTGGGGAGGAGAGAGATTAGTGTTAGATGCAGAGCAGTGCGGGCAGTTGTGTGTCGGACGTTGTATGTCGGACGGTGGGTCGCCGACAGGAATTATGCGTGCTGCCATCTGTCGGCAGGTGAGGTAATGAAGCAGCTTGAATGGTGACAGAAATGATGAAAATAGTTATCTAAAGAGTAATAGCGACGACAGTTGGCAGACACTTATTTCAGCGTTGACAGTTAGTTTGGGGTGTGTGCTTGCATGACACTGGAAGTCTGTTGACGGTAGAGAAGTAGACAAGACGGCAAGAATTTTCGGCGTTCTCGCGGAGAAGTAATAGAGAAGCAGCCATAAGTATTGAAGTGAGGGCGTTGATCGGCACTCTGGTTTCCCTTCAAACCGAATTAATCTTTCGCCTTTTACTAAAGATTTCCGTGGAGGGGAACATTAAATGAGTCTAGAAGGTATTTTTTGTAGTGCTCGGCTATTGCTGAGCCACAATCACAAGTAAAACGTAATGTGAGTAGCAAGAGGTAGATTGTGTTGTGAGAATGAAGGGCGTGGATTAGCGGATCACGTTTGGCCTGAAATGGCGTGCAGTGTGTTAGACGATTGTGTAGAGAGGGGGGTAGAGGGGGGCAGAGCTATTTATTGTCATGCAAACTCTTGGTGAACCCTTTCCGTACCTCAGTTGTAGATGATTTGAGAATGTTTACTTGCACTGCAGTTGCACAACAGCATATAAGCTGATATTTGGAAGTGAATGATGAATGATTGTCTTTGTAATAAATACTGGTATGTGATAAGTAGATTTTGTTTTGAAAGCCAAAATAATTTTTACCGCAGAAGTTTGTGATTTGTAGGTATGATGTGAGTGAGATTTGGGCTGAAGATGGTGGTTAGTTGGGCAGGATGAGTATTTCAATTGTTTTCAATAGAGTGGATATTAGTGGCACTGGCTTGTTGCCATAATGTGGCATTGGTTCTTTGTTCATAACAGTGTACTCAGTTTTGTAGAAGATTTAGGTGAGAAAGAGACAGTTGTTGAATATGACATAGATAGCTAGAAATGAATTGAGTAGCAATTTCCTGCTAGGTGTAGTTTGGGTATGATGTGTCTCAGTGAGAGATAAATCTTGAAATTGAAGGGTTGTTCCTTGCTACAGTCTTGGAAACTATGTATCTGCTGTTGACTCCAATGTTTTCAAGATTACTTGTGTACAAAATTGGCCAGACTTTGCAGTTTCTTCTTCAATAAATCAGTGGAAGGTGGTGCAGATAATGGTAAAAATGTTCAGTGCCTCCTGTGAGTTGTTGATGCTGCTTGTCTTTTAAGTAAAATTGATAGGGGCTCTTGATTGACCCAGCCATACACAGAGCTGGTGCATACTTGGTTTGAGAAGACTTTGGTCAGTAAATGATGAAATACCGACACAGTGGTCACAACAAAGCTCCTTTCCCTGCATTTTAGTTTCCCTCGGGTATAGAGTGACATGTTATTGGCAGAGGATGTGCAGATAATCACTTTGATCAGGCTGTTCGTTTTTTTAATGCTCTTTTACCAGAATCCATTCATAGTGATTAGTGTGTTCTCTGTTGGAACACGATGAGAACATTGTGTGAAGTGCACAGAAGTAGCTATTTGAGTATGTATGAAAATGTGAGGTAACCACTGTTACTCCTAAATTTCTGTGGAATTAATTTTTCTCTGTGTGTGTGTGTGTGTGTGTGTGTTTGAAAATCCCAGAGGTTCAAGTTGGTAGTTTATATGTTGCAAGCGAAAAAAGCTTTTTAGTAAACTGAGGCACTAGCATTAGTTCCCTGTTCACTGTGACAAGGAAGCTAGTATAAAAAGTAGTTTGTGGTTTTGTTTGCAAAGAAGTGCTCATGGGATGAAAGCACTGCTTGAGATTATTCTGAGATGATGGGGGGATTGCTAAACATGTAGCATTTTAGTAAGGAGCTTGTCGGAGTATTTGTATAGTTGTAAAATTATTTGTTATTTTATGAGAAATTTCTTTATTCATAGCACATGGGCCATCATAGTTGAAGCATAAAGATTGGCATGGTATGCGTAGGTCTGTAAAATGTCCTGACAGTGATGTTCATAGGGACTTGTTGTATACTTTGATTCTTCATCTGTTTAACAGTAGACATAAGAAATGTATTAGTGGAGCAAGTAGCTGTGAAATTAGTAGTGTATGATTGATAGTATGGACGTGGCGCTTGAAGGAAGTGTTTGTTTAGCTGTGGGTGTTTTCATAATTGCCATGTGAGGAGAAGCAATACTCGTGATAGGCGACGAGAGGTACAGAGAGAAACACATTTATTGCGAGTATTGTATATCAGCAGCTCTTGGGCGGGTATCAAGTAAGACGCAAAGAGAAACGAAAGAGGAAGTATGCATGAAAGTGGCCAAATATCGACAAGAGTTCGCACTGTTAGGGTGAGGTGAATAAGCTAGTGCGGTGCGAAAATTTTCGAAGAGAGAGGCGGTTTTAAAGAAAGCACAAGAGTCCTATGAATGCCCTCTTGTGTGTTTCTCTTTCAGTGGCTATTTGGCATGTCTGCTTGCGCCATAGAAAGCTACTGTATGTGCCCCAGGCCCCCATCTAGCGGCCGGAGGTGCAAGCGGTGTTTACATACAGTCTCGCCTGAGGCAATGGTCTCTCATTTCGGAACGCAAGAAGCACTGGTAGCGCACAAAAATAGCCGAGTGAGATCATTGCGGTTCTTTGCAGAATGTCTGAGCTTAAGAAATTCTTCGATAAGTAAATCGCGAAATGTGAAGAATGTGTCGTATTCTCGTAGGGCGTGTTGACGGTCTCGTGGCATAAGTAGCGAGCGGTGATAGCTTGCAAGCAAGATCATACTTCACAGGATCATTTCTGTAGTATGTCTTCAACTCTCTCTAGTTCTACGCTGGAGTAGACGTAACCACGATGATGAGTGGTAGCACTCTCCCTGAGCGTGAGGCTTGCGATCAAGATTCATCGCATCTTGGTTGTAATCGATGATCGTTCACCACATTCTGAGGGATGTGCGAAGGGAATAGCGCTTTCCGAGTGGTGGTTTTATTATATAGATTAGAAGCATAAGTCATACTGTTGGTATCGGGACCCGCGTCGTTGCAGAAATGTCGCTACAGGTTGTGGAAAGACTTCGATTGCGACATGTCATGAAAGCCTCGTGGAAGTTTCTCGAGTGGCACGGGGACGAGCCATTTGATTTGGCCTGCTCCAAGTGCTAGGCTTGGATGACAACGACGTACTTTTGAGTTACAAGAATGAGTGAGCAACACAAGAAGAGTGCAATTGATGACCATAAAAAGCTGACACACAACACAGTCTCGATAATCACCACTAATGCATGATGTACGAAACATTTAGGAGGAGCACGTTTGGCTAGCAAACATGAATTGAGTGATTTGCAAGGCAGTGTTATCTGCAAGAAGGAATGCATGAAATTCGCAAATGAATAAGACTGGTTCAAATACTATCGACAGAAATTTTATTTCTGTTGTCAACTAGTATTAATTAGTTGTGTGGGAGCAGGGGGATATTTCCCTTGCACCATACATCTACATACACGTTGCGTGTGATGTGGCCTAGTTTTGCGTACAAAGAACTATCTAGTTGTCAGTTTTTTGAGTGAACGAGTGTGGTGGGGAGGAGAGAGATTAGTGTTAGATGCAGAGCAGTGCGGGCAGTTGTGTGTCGGACGTTGTATGTCGGACGGTGGGTCGCCGACAGGAATTATGCGTGCTGCCATCTGTCGGCAGGTGAGGTAATGAAGCAGCTTGAATGGTGACAGAAATGATGAAAATAGTTATCTAAAGAGTAATAGCGACGACAGTTGGCAGACACTTATTTCAGCGTTGACAGTTAGTTTGGGGTGTGTGCTTGCATGACACTGGAAGTCTGTTGACGGTAGAGAAGTAGACAAGACGGCAAGAATTTTCGGCGTTCTCGCGGAGAAGTAATAGAGAAGCAGCCATAAGTATTGAAGTGAGGGCGTTGATCGGCACTCTGGTTTCCCTTCAAAACGAATATATCTTTCGCCTTTTACTAAAGATTTCCGTGGAGGGGAACATTAAATGAGTCTAGAAGGTATTTTTTGTAGTGCTCGGCTATTGCTGAGCCACAATCACAACTAAAACGTAATGTGAGTAGCAAGAGGTAGATTGTGTTGTGAGAATGAAGGGCGTGGATTAGCGGATCACGTTTGGCCTGAAATGGCGTGCAGTGTGTTAGACGATTGTGTAGAGAGAGAGAGAGAGGGGGACAGAGCTATTTATTGTCCTGCAAACTCTTGGTGAACCCTTTCCGTACCTCAGTTGTAGATGATTTGAGAATGTTTACTTGCACTGCAGTTGCACAACAGCATATAAGCTGATATTTGGAAGTGAATGATGAATGATTGTCTTTGTAATAAATACTGGTATGTGATAAGTAGATTTTGTTTTGAAAGCCAAAATAATTTTTACCGCAGAAGTTTGTGATTTGTAGGTATGATGTGAGTGAGATTTGGGCTGAAGATGGTGGTTAGTTGGGCAGGATGAGTATTTCAATTGTTTTCAATAGAGTGGATATTAGTGGCACTGGCTTGTTGCCATAATGTGGCATTGGTTCTTTGTTCATAACAGTGTACTCAGTTTTGTAGAAGATTTAGGTGAGAAAGAGACAGTTGTTGAATATGACATAGATAGCTAGAAATGAATTGAGTAGCAATTTCCTGCTAGGTGTAGTTTGGGTATGATGTGTCTCAGTGAGAGATAAATCTTGAAATTGAAGGGTTGTTCCTTGCTACAGTCTTGGAAACTATGTATCTGCTGTTGACTCCAATGTTTTCAAGATTACTTGTGTACAAAATTGGCCAGACTTTGCAGTTTCTTCTTCAATAAATCAGTGGAAGGTGGTGCAGATAATGGTAAAAATGTTCAGTGCCTCCTGTGAGTTGTTGATGCTGCTTGTCTTTTAAGTAAAATTGATAGGGGCTCTTGATTGACCCAGCCATACACAGAGCTGGTGCATACTTGGCTTGAGAAGACTTTGGTCAGTAAATGATGAAATACCGACACAGTGGTCACAACAAAGCTCCTTTCCCTGCATTTTAGTTTCCCTCGGGTATAGAGTGACATGTTATTGGCAGAGGATGTGCAGATAATCACTTTGATCAGGCTGTTCGTTTTTTTAATGCTCTTTTACCAGAATCCATTCATAGTGATTAGTGTGTTCTCTGTTGGAACACGATGAGAACATTGTGTGAAGTGCACAGAAGTAGCTATTTGAGTATGTATGAAAATGTGAGGTAACCACTGTTACTCCTAAATTTCTGTGGAATTAAGTTTTCTCTCTCGCTCTGTGTGTGTGTTTGAAAATCCCAGAGGTTCAAGTTGGTAGTTTATATGTTGCAAGCGAAAAAAGCTTTTTAGTAAACTGAGGCACTAGCATTAGTTCCCTGTTCACTGTGACAAGGAAGCTAGTATAAAAAGTAGTTTGTGGTTTTGTTTGCAAACAAGTGCTCATGGGATGAAAGCACTGCTTGAGATTATTCTGAGATGATGGGGGGATTGCTAAACATGTAGCATTTTAGTAAGGAGCTTGTCGGAGTATTTGTATAGTTGTAAAATTATTTGTTATTTTATGAGAAATTTCTTTATTCATAGCACATGGGCCATCATAGTTGAAGCATAAAGATTGGCATGGTCTGCGTAGGTCTGTAAAATGTCCTGACAGTGATGTTCATAGGGACTTGTTGTATACTTTGATTCTTCATCTGTTTAACATTAGACATAAGAAATGTATTAGTGGAGCAAGTAGCTGTGAAATTAGTAGTGTATGATTGATAGTATGGACGTGGCGCTTGAAGGAAGTGTTTGTTTAGCTGTGGGTGTTTTCATAATTGCCATGTGAGGAGAAGCAATACTCGTGATAGGCGACGAGAGGTACAGAGAGAAACACATTTATTGCGAGTATTGTATATCAGCAGCTCTTGGGCGGGTATCAAGTAAGACGCAAAGTGAAACGAAAGAGGAAGTATGCATGAAAGTGGCCAAATATCGACAAGAGTTCGCACTGTTAGGGTGAGGTGAATAAGCTAGTGCGGTGCGAAAATTTTCGAAGAGAGAGGCGGTTTTAAAGAAAGCACAAGAGTCCTATGAATGCCCTCTTGTGTGTTTCTCTTTCAGTGGCTATTTGGCATGTCTGCTTGCGCCATAGAAAGCTACTGTATGTGCCCCAGGCCCCCATCTAGCGGCCGGAGGTGCAAGCGGTGTTTACATACAGTCTCGCCTGAGGCAATGGTCTCTCATTTCGGAACGCAAGAAGCACTGGTAGCGCACAAAAATAGCCGAGTGAGATCATTGCGGCCAAGTAAGGGTAGAAGTAGGTTCTTTGCAGAATGTCTGAGCTTAAGAAATTCTTCGATAAGTAAATCGCGAAATGTGAAGAATGTGTCGTATTCTCGTAGGGCGTGTTGACGGTCTCGTGGCATAAGTAGCGAGCGGTGATAGCTTGCAAGCATCTCCGGCGGTACACCGCAAGGTTACCGCCCTTCGATAGTGCCCTTCTAGCGCTTATCGAAGTGTTAGGTGTTCCAGCCAGCCAGCCAGCCAGCCAGCCAGCCAGCCAGCCAGCCAGCCAGCCAGCCAGCCAGCCCAGAAGCAGCAGCAGCAGCAGCAGCAGCGGCAGCAGCAGCGGCAGCAGCAGCAGCAGCAGCAGCAGCAGCAGCAGTTCCCGGTCCCGGCCTGCAGCAGTGGTCGGGCAGCCAGCCAGCCCTCCGGCGGCAGCAGCAGCAGTCCCGCCAGCAGCAGCTCCGCCAGCAGCAGCAGCAGCAGCCGCCGCCGCCGCCGCCCCGGCCCCGTCCGCGGCAGCAGCGTTCCTGCCTCTCGCCGTCCAGCCAGCAGCAGCAGCAGCAGCAGCCGCCGCCCCGGCCCCGTCCGCGGCAGCAGCGTTCCCGCCGTCCGCCGTCCCCCAGTGTGTGTTCTGTCCTTTAGTGCTGTGTTTTTTCTTCTCCTTGTCATCATGTCCGCCCCCACCACCACCGTCACTACTACCACCACCGTCATCGTGTATACGTCCCCTTCCGCCGCCTCCACCACTATCACTTGGTGTGCCCAGTCCCACCCCCCTCCTTCCATCCCTCCCCTCCTCTCTATCCCTTCGCCCTCGCTCTTTGTCCCCCCCTCTTCCGCTTCTTCCTCTCGTTCTGATCCCTTCCCCCCACTCCCCCAGCCTGTCACTGCAGCTCCGGCTCGGGTGGTGGCCCGTCGGGCCACTGCCCACACCCAGCTTTCCCCGTCGCCATCGCCATCTCCGCCACCACCACCGCCATCTTCGTCGTCGTCACCATCACTGCCACCTTCGCCTGCACCGTCACAGTCATCTCCGGCGCCGGCTGTTGCGTCCGTGCCGGGACCTGCCCCTTCCCACCACCTCCCCATCGTTCCCGTCCCTCTTATCACCACCCGCCCATCTGCAGCTGTCAAACGCCCTAGTGGCGCCCCCACTTCCTCTGCTCCTAAAAAGGCTCCACCCCGCCCCCCATCCCCACCCCAAAATGCCATGGACGTCTCCCCACCTGGCCCCGCTCCCTCCTCCTCCTCCCCGCCCGGTCTCTACAAATATCTCCTGTCCCGTCCCGATCCTTCCTTCCTCGAGGCCCGGAATCTCTCCCTCCTCCTCCGCCGCCATTTCCCTGGCGCCCCCATATCTCTCCTTACTCCCAGACGGGACTCTGTTCTTATCTCCTCCCCCAGCCCGACCCTCCATACTGACATCCTCTCCCGCCTCCCCATCACCCGTTTTGGTCCTAACGCCTCCCTCACCCCTGCTCCCTCTCCTTCTCCTACCCGCCAACCCCAACCCCCGCGTCGCCCGCCGACCCTCACCGCCGTGATCACTCGGCTTAGTCCGTCGATCACGGAGGAGGAGGTGTTGGCGGAGCTGAAGGCCCATCCCACCCTGGAGGTGCGGGCAGTCCGCCGCATTTTTAACGCGACCGGCCCCACCCGCCTTATGCGGGTGTTCTCTGAGGACGCCCCCTCCATTGACCGCCTCCTGAAGGAGGGTGCCCTCCTCTTCAATCAGCGGTACAAGGTCGACCCCTCCCGTTCCCCCCCTCAATCCCTGCGCTGCCAGAGATGTCTGCGCTACAATGCACATACAACAGCCGAGTGCCGCGAGGCTCCCACCTGCCCGCATTGTCGACAAGCGCACTTTCTCCGGCAGTGCCCCAACCTCCAATCCCCTCCCTCCTGTAATACCTGCAGCCTCCCCCACCCTACCTACTCCCAAAAGTGTAAAGCCCGGCCCCCTCCCACCACCCCTGAACTCACCGTACCTGTCCGTCCCCTGGATGCCCCCACCCCTCCTGGCAATTCCCTTCGTCCCCCCCCCCCACTGCTGAGGACATCATCAGGTTCCTCACTATTGTCCTCCAAAACGTCCATCCCTTTCAGCGCCCCCACACCCTCCAACAGATCTCCCTCGCCGCCCG
The DNA here is from genome assembly GCF_023898315.1 of Schistocerca nitens. Lineage (NCBI taxonomy): Eukaryota > Metazoa > Arthropoda > Insecta > Orthoptera > Acrididae > Schistocerca > Schistocerca nitens. The sequence continues at coordinate 616,802,432 of NC_064617.1, forward strand.
TTCCATATTCCACCTTAAAATGTACGCCACCTATTCCAATAACCAGGCCCATTTCACCTTCTCCCGCCTTGACACCCTCGTCTAAATCCTATCATGGCGCGACAGCATCGTATCCTTTTCAACAATATCCGCTCCCTTCCCGCCAACAAGAACCTCTTCCTGCACACCCTTGCTACCCACCGTGTGGATGCCTTCCTCCTCAATGAAACCTTTCTCCAACCCCACCACTCCATTCACACCTCCCCCTATCTCCTCCACCGATCCGATAATCCCCTCCCAGTGGCGCGTGGCGGCGTTGCCATTGGCCACCACCGCCAGATCCCCGTTCGGCTCCAACCTCTCCTTCCCGACCCCACCGAACACCTGATCCTTAGTCTCTTCTTCCCCGGCCTTACCGTTACCAGTGCCACCATCTATGTCCGCCCTAACGCCCCTCTTCCTTTCGACTTCCTCTCCCACATCGACCGTACCTTCTCCTCCTATGTGATCGCCGCCGACCTCAACATCCATAGTCGCTCCGCTGCCCAGTTACGGCGGTGGCATCGGTTCCTCTCCTCCCTTCAAGGCGACCTCATCCCCATCCCCCAGCACACCCGCCCCGAATCCAATTCCACTCCCGATGTTATTCTTTCCTCCCCCAACCTCCTTGGTCGCATTACGGTGGATGTCCTGGAGCCTATTGGTAGTGACCATCTCCCTGTCCTCCTCACCGTTTCAGACGGTCGTCGCCCCCGCCCCGACCCTCGTAATGACCCTCCCCCCAAGTACATCCATGACTATTCCCGTGCCGACTGGAATGCCTACCGGGATACCCTCTCCACTCAGGTCGACAGCCACCCTCTCGCCTACCGCCGTCCCGATGATGTCTCCCATGCCGCCTCCTTTCTCCAGCAGACCTTGTCTGAGGCCGTGGAGGCCCACGTCCCTACTGTTGCCATCCACCCCCACCGTCCTACCTTGCCACCACAGGCCGTCCTCCTCCTCCGTGAATCCCGTCGTCTCTACCGTGCCTTCCTCCGCACGCGTGACCCGGACACCCTACGACGCCACCGGCAACTACAGCGACACATTCGAAATTTGCTCGCGGCTAAGAAACGCCGGGACTGGCGACAGACATGCACCCGTTTAAATGCTACCCTTCCTATAAACTCGTCCAAGTTCTGGACCGCCTTCCGTCGCCTTACCGGAACAAAGCCCTCCCCCAACTATCCTCTTCTCCACGATGACCACCCATTCCCTGACGCCCTTAGTAAGGCCAACCACTTTGCCTCCTACCTGTCCGATGTGTTTTCCATCCCTGATGATCCCCGGTTCGATTACTCCCTCTTCCCCGATATCCGCGATCTAACTGACACCTCTGTCCCTCCCCTCGCTCCTGGTTTCCAGTACTTGGACAACATTCCACACACGGAACTTAATGCCCCCATCACTACACAGGATCTCATTACTACACTCCGCACCAAACGCAACACCGCTCCTGGTCACAATCGTGTCACCTACCGTCACCTTCGTGAAGCTCCTGTCTCTTTCCTCTCCACCCTGGCCAGGCTCTACAATGTAGTCCTGTCCACTGGTTACTACCCCGACCTGTGGAAAACCTCTCGTATCCTCATGTTCCTCAAACCTGGCAAATCGCCGTCCGCCGTCTCCTCCTACCGTCCCATCAGCCTTACCTCGGTCTTCAGCAAGGTCCTGGAATCTATCCTCACCCGCCGCATCCACCAGCATCTCCGCCAGCACCGCCTCCTCCCCGTTACCCAGTGTGGCTTTCGGCCGTCCTTCTCTTCCGACGATCTTCTCCTTCACCTCACTCATCTCCTTTCCGAACAGCTCAATTCCCGTCGCTCCGCAATCTTCCTCTCTCTTGACCTCGAACGCGCATATGACCGCGTATGGCATTCCGGTCTCCTCTTCAAGCTCCAAACCTTCGCCCTTCCCATTAACTACGTTCGTCTGATCGGTTCCTTTCTCTCCCGCCGTCCTTCCCATGTCACCATCCATAACACCGATTCCTACACCTTTTTCCCCTCCGCCGGTGTGCCCCAAGGCTCCGTCCTCTCCCCCCTTCTGTACTTGTTGTACACGGCGGACATGCCGCCGCCGCCACCCCCCGTCCACCTTCTCCAGTTTGCCGATGACACCGCCTTCCTTGCCCTTGCCCCCACCCTGCAACGCTCCCAACACCTTCTCCAATCCCATCTTGACCGGTTCACCGCTTGGTGCAACCAGTGGTTGCTCAAGGTCAATCCTTCCAAAACCCAGGCGATCATTGTAGGCAAAACCACTCCTTCCTTCCGCCTCCTTGATTTCTATCTCACCGTTTATGGCCGTCCCATCGCTCTCACCCCCACCCTTAAGTACCTTGGCGTCACCCTCGACCGTCGTCTCTCCTGGACTCCCCATCTCCAGACAATCCAAGCCAAGGCACGTTCCCGACTCCGTCTCCTCAAGCTCCTTTCTGGCCGTACGTGGGGTCTGGACCCCTCCACCATCCTCCACACCTATAAGTCCCTCATCCGCCCTATCCTCTGTTACGCCCATCCAGCCTGGATCTCCGCCCCCCCTTCCTTTTATAAATCCCTCCAAATCCTTGAACGCCATGCTCTCCGCCTTGCCTATCGCATCCGTCTCCCCTCCCCCACGCGGATCCTGTATGACCTTATCCCCTTCCCCCACCTCCTCCTCTTCCTCGAAAGGATACGAATCCTATACACCTCCCGTAAACTCGATCCTCCTCACCCGCTCGTCTCCCCGATCCTCTCCCACCCCCGCCCGCTGCCGCGCCTGTACTCCCATGTCCCACCCGGTCTCCATCTCTCCACCCTCCTTACCCTCTCCCGAGGTGGCTTCCGCCAGCTCCCTCTCCCTGATGATGTCCTCCTCCCCTCCATCTACCCCTCCTATCAACTTTGATCCCCCCCCTCCTCCTGTGTCCTATCCTTTAGGCACCCTCCCTCCCTCCTATCCCCTCCCTTCTCTTTCCTTTCCCCCCTCCCTCCTCCCCTCTCCCCCAGGCTTCCCCACCCCCTTCCTCCCTCCCCCTCTCTCCTTTGCCCATGGCATCCCTGCTCTCCCCTCTCGCTCTCCCTCTCCACTTGCTCCTCCTCCTCTCTTGGCAGGTCCCCGGACTCGCACACGCATAGTGAACATTCGCGCGCCGGAGATCATCGCCTTCTGTGTCTCGTGTGTGTGCCGCCGTTTAGTGTTTTTGGTGTCCGCCGTCCCACTACTACGTTCACTTGTGCCGTCGGATTCGTCAGTGTTGTGTGAGCCGTGCCAATGTGTTATCAGTGTTGTTATCGTCACGTGTGAACGACTCCGTGTTTTTTGTGTCTATGTGACATCTTTCTTTTGCCCGTCACTTTGTTTCATTGTCTTTCTCCGTTTTTCTACTTTTGTAAACCGCTGTGGCTGAAGAGCGGCGTAGTGTGCCGCTGCCAGCCTACTTGCTTTGTACAAGTATTAAAATCACAATAAAGAAAAAAAAAAAAAAAAGCTTGCAAGCAAGATCATACTTCACAGGATCATTTCTGTAGTATGTCTTCAACTCTCTCTAGTTCAACGCTGGAGTAGACGTAACCACGATGATGAGTGGTAGCACTCTCCCTGAGCGTGAGGCTTGCGATCAAGATTCATCGCATCTTGGTTGTAATCGATGATCGTTCACCACATTCTGAGGGATGTGGGAAGGGAATAGCGCTTTCCGAGTGGTGGTTTTATTATATAGATTAGAAGCATAAGTCATACTGTTGGTATCGGGACCCGCGTCGTTGCAGAAATGTCGCTACAGGTTGTGGAAAGACTTCGATTGCGACATGTCATGAAAGCCTCGTGGAAGTTTCTCGAGTGGCACGGGGACGAGCCATTTGATTTGGCCTGCTCCAGGTGCTAGGCTTGGATGACAACGACGTACTTTTGAGTTACAAGAATGAGTGAGCAACACAAGAAGAGTGCAATTGATGACCATAAAAAGCTGACACACAACACAGTCTCGATAATCACCACTAATGCATGATGTACGAAGCATTTAGGAGGAGCACGTTTGGCTAGCAAACATGAATTGAGTGATTTGCAAGGCAGTGTTATCTGCAAGAAGGAATGCATGAAATTCGCAAATGAATAAGACTGGTTCAAATACTATCGACAGAAATTTTATTTCTGTTGTCAACTAGTATTAATTAGTTGTGTGGGAGCAGGGGGATATTTCCCTTGCACCATACATCTACATACACGTTGCGTGTGATGTGGCCTAGTTTTGCGTACAAAGAACTATCTAGTTGTCAGTTTTTTGAGTGAACGAGTGTGGTGGGGAGGAGAGAGATTAGTGTTAGATGCAGAGCAGTGCGGGCAGTTGTGTGTCGGACGTTGTATGTCGGACGGTGGGTCGCCGACAGGAATTATGCGTGCTGCCATCTGTCGGCAGGTGAGGTAATGAAGCAGCTTGAATGGTGACAGAAATGATGAAAATAGTTATCTAAAGAGTAATAGCGACGACAGTTGGCAGACACTTATTTCAGCGTTGACAGTTAGTTTGGGGTGTGTGCTTGCATGACACTGGAAGTCTGTTGACGGTAGAGAAGTAGACAAGACGGCAAGAATTTTCGGCGTTCTCGCGGAGAAGTAATAGAGAAGCAGCCATAAGTATTGAAGTGAGGGCGTTGATCGGCACTCTGGTTTCCCTTCAAAACGAATAAATCTTTCGCCTTTTACTAAAGATTTCCGTGGAGGGGAACATTAAATGAGTCTAGAAGGTTTTTTTTGTAGTGCTCGGCTATTGCTGAGCCACAATCACAAGTAAAACGTAATGTGAGTAGCAAGAGGTAGATTGTGTTGTGAGAATGAAGGGCGTGGATTAGCGGATCACGTTTGGCCTGAAATGGCGTGCAGTGTGTTAGACGATTGTGTAGAGAGAGAGAGAAAGAGAGAGAGAGCGAGAGAGAGAGAGGGGGGGGGTAGAGGGGGACAGAGCTATTTATTGTCCTGCAAACTCTTGGTGAACCCTTTCCGTACCTCAGTTGTAGATGATTTGAGAATGTTTACTTGCACTGCAGTTGCACAACAGCATATAAGCTGATATTTGGAAGTGAATGATGAATGATTGTCTTTGTAATAAATACTGGTATGTGATAAGTAGATTTTGTTTTGAAAGCCAAAATATTTTTTACCGCAGAAGTTTGTGATTTGTAGGTATGATGTGAGTGAGATTTGGGCTGAAGATGGTGGTTAGTTGGGCAGGATGAGTATTTCAATTGTTTTCAATAGAGTGGATATTAGTGGCACTGGCTTGTTGCCATAATGTGGCATTGGTTTTTTGTTCATAACAGTGTACTCAGTTTTGTAGAAGATTTAGGTGAGAAAGAGACAGTTGTTGAATATGACATAGATAGCTAGAAATGAATTGAGTAGCAATTTCCTGCTAGGTGTAGTTTGGGTATGATGTGTCTCAGTGAGAGATAAATCTTGAAATTGAAGGGTTGTTCCTTGCTACAGTCTTGGAAACTATGTATCTGCTGTTGACTCCAATGTTTTCAAGATTACTTGTGTACAAAATTGGCCAGACTTTGCAGTTTCTTCTTCAATAAATCAGTGGAAGGTGGTGCAGATAATGGTAAAAATGTTCAGTGCCTCCTGTGAGTTGTTGATGCTGCTTGTCTTTTAAGTAAAATTGATAGGGGCTCTTGATTGACCCAGCCATACACAGAGCTGGTGCATACTTGGCTTGAGAAGACTTTGGTCAGTAAATGATGAAATACCGACACAGTGGTCACAACAAAGCTCCTTTCCCTGCATTTTAGTTTCCCTCGGGTATAGAGTGACATGTTATTGGCAGAGGATGTGCAGATAATCACTTTGATCAGGCTGTTCGTTTTTTTAATGCTCTTTTACCAGAATCCATTCATAGTGATTAGTGTGTTCTCTGTTGGAACACGATGAGAACATTGTGTGAAGTGCACAGAAGTAGCTATTTGAGTATGTATGAAAATGTGAGGTAACCACTGTTACTCCTAAATTTCTGTGGAATTAAGTTTTCTGTGTGTGTGTGTGTGTTTGAAAATCCCAGAGGTTCAAGTTGGTAGTTCATATGTTGCAAGCGAAAAAAGCTTTTTAGTAAACTGAGGCACTAGCATTAGTTCCCTGTTCACTGTGACAAGGAAGCTAGTATAAAAAGTAGTTTGTGGTTTTGTTTGCAAAGAAGTGCTCATGGGATGAAAGCACTGCTTGAGATTATTCTGAGATGATGGGGGGATTGCTAAACATGTAGCATTTTAGTAAGGAGCTTGTCGGAGTATTTGTATAGTTGTAAAATTATTTGTTATTTTATGAGAAATTTCTTTATTCATAGCACATGGGCCATCATAGTTGAAGCATAAAGATTGGCATGGTATGCGTAGGTCTGTAAAATGTCCTGACAGTGATGTTCATAGGGACTTGTTGTATACTTTGATTCTTCATCTGTTTAACAGTAGACATAAGAAATGTATTAGTGGAGCAAGTAGCTGTGAAATTAGTAGTGTATGATTGATAGTATGGACGTGGCGCTTGAAGGAAGTGTTTGTTTAGCTGTGGGTGTTTTCATAATTGCCATGTGAGGAGAAGCAATACTCGTGATAGGCGACGAGAGGTACAGAGAGAAACACATTTATTGCGAGTATTGTATATCAGCAGCTCTTGGGCGGGTATCAAGTAAGACGCAAAGTGAAACGAAAGAGGAAGTATGCATGAAAGTGGCCAAATATCGACAAGAGTTCGCACTGTTAGGGTGAGGTGAATAAGCTAGTGCGGTGCGAAAATTTTCGAAGAGAGAGGCGGTTTTAAAGAAAGCACAAGAGTCCTATGAATGCCCTCTTGTGTGTTTCTCTTTCAGTGGCTATTTGGCATGTCTGCTTGCGCCATAGAAAGCTACTGTATGTGCCCCAGGCCCCCATCTAGCGGCCGGGGGTGCAAGCGGTGTTTACATACAGTCTCGCCTGAGGCAATGGTCTCTCATTTCGGAACGCAAGAAGCACTGGTAGCGCACAAAAATAGCCGAGTGAGATCATTGCGGCCAAGTAAGGGTAGAAGTAGGTTCTTTGCAGAATGTCTGAGCTTAAGAAATTCTTCGATAAGTAAATCGCGAAATGTGAAGAATGTGTCGTATTCTCGTAGGGCGTGTTGACGGTCTCGTGGCATAAGTAGCGAGCGGTGATAGCTTGCAAGCAAGATCATACTTCACAGGATCATTTCTGTAGTATGTCTTCAACTCTCTCTAGTTCAACGCTGGAGTAGAAGTAACCACGATGATGAGTGGTAGCACTCTCCCTGAGCGTGAGGCTTGCGATCAAGATTCATCGCATCTTGGTTGTAATCGATGATCGTTCACCACATTCTGAGGGATGTGGGAAGGGAATAGCGCTTTCCGAGTGGTGGTTTTATTATATAGATTAGAAGCATAAGTCATACTGTTGGTATCGGGACCCGCGTCGTTGCAGAAATGTCGCTACAGGTTGTGGAAAGACTTCGATTGCGACATGTCATGAAAGCCTCGTGGAAGTTTCTCGAGTGGCACGGGGACGAGCCATTTGATTTGGCCTGCTCCAAGTGCTAGGCTTGGATGACAACGACGTACTTTTGAGTTACAAGAATGAGTGAGCAACACAAGAAGAGTGCAATTGATGACCATAAAAAGCTGACACACAACACAGTCTCGATAATCACCACTAATGCATGATGTACGAAACATTTAGGAGGAGCACGTTTGGCTAGCAAACATGAATTGAGTGATTTGCAAGGCAGTGTTATCTGCAAGAAGGAATGCATGAAATTCGCAAATGAATAAGACTGGTTCAAATACTATCGACAGAAATTTTATTTCTGTTGTCAACTAGTATTAATTAGTTGTGTGGGAGCAGGGGGATATTTCCCTTGCACCATACATCTACATACACGTTGCGTGTGATGTGGCCTAGTTTTGCGTACAAAGAACTATCTAGTTGTCAGTTTTTTGAGTGAACGAGTGTGGTGGGGAGGAGAGAGATTAGTGTTAGATGCAGAGCAGTGCGGGCAGTTGTGTGTCGGACGTTGTATGTCGGACGGTGGGTCGCCGACAGGAATTATGCGTGCTGCCATCTGTCGGCAGGTGAGGTAATGAAGCAGCTTGAATGGTGACAGAAATGATGAAAATAGTTATCTAAAGAGTAATAGCGACGACAGTTGGCAGACACTTATTTCAGCGTTGACAGTTAGTTTGGGGTGTGTGCTTGCATGACACTGGAAGTCTGTTGACGGTAGAGAAGTAGACAAGACGGCAAGAATTTTCGGCGTTCTCGCGGAGAAGTAATAGAGAAGCAGCCATAAGTATTGAAGTGAGGGCGTTGATCGGCACTCTGGTTTCCCTTCAAACCGAATTAATCTTTCGCCTTTTACTAAAGATTTCCGTGGAGGGGAACATTAAATGAGTCTAGAAGGTATTTTTTGTAGTGCTCGGCTATTGCTGAGCCACAATCACAAGTAAAACGTAATGTGAGTAGCAAGAGGTAGATTGTGTTGTGAGAATGAAGGGCGTGGATTAGCGGATCACGTTTGGCCTGAAATGGCGTGCAGTGTGTTAGACGATTGTGTAGAGAGAGAGAGAGGGGGACAGAGCTATTTATTGTCCTGCAAACTCTTGGTGAACCCTTTCCGTACCTCAGTTGTAGATGATTTGAGAATGTTTACTTGCACTGCAGTTGCACAACAGCATATAAGCTGATATTTGGAAGCGAATGATGAATGATTGTCTTTGTAATAAATACTGGTATGTGATAAGTAGATTTTGTTTTGAAAGCCAAAATAATTTTTACCGCAGAAGTTTGTGATTTGTAGGTATGATGTGAGTGAGATTTGGGCTGAAGATGGTGGTTAGTTGGGCAGGATGAGTATTTCAATTGTTTTCAATAGAGTGGATATTAGTGGCACTGGCTTGTTGCCATAATGTGGCATTGGTTCTTTGTTCATAACAGTGTACTCAGTTTTGTAGAAGATTTAGGTGAGAAAGAGACAGTTGTTGAATATGACATAGATAGCTAGAAATGAATTGAGTAGCAATTTCCTGCTAGGTGTAGTTTGGGTATGATGTGTCTCAGTGAGAGATAAATCTTGAAATTGAAGGGTTGTTCCTTGCTACAGTCTTGGAAACTATGTATCTGCTGTTGACTCCAATGTTTTCAAGATTACTTGTGTACAAAATTGGCCAGACTTTGCAGTTTCTTCTTCAATAAATCAGTGGAAGGTGGTGCAGATAATGGTAAAAATGTTCAGTGCCTCCTGTGAGTTGTTGATGCTGCTTGTCTTTTAAGTAAAATTGATAGGGGCTCTTGATTGACCCAGCCATACACAGAGCTGGTGCATACTTGGCTTGAGAAGACTTTGGTCAGTAAATGATGAAATACCGACACAGTGGTCACAACAAAGCTCCTTTCCCTGCATTTTAGTTTCCCTCGGGTATAGAGTGACATGTTATTGGCAGAGGATGTGCAGATAATCAGTTTGATCAGGCTGTTCGTTTTTTTAATGCTCTTTTACCAGAATCCATTCATAGTGATTAGTGTGTTCTCTGTTGGAACACGATGAGAACATTGTGTGAAGTGCACAGAAGTAGCTATTTGAGTATGTATGAAAATGTGAGGTAACCACTGTTACTCCTAAATTTCTGTGGAATTAAGTTTTCTCTCTCTCTCTCTCTCTGTCTGTGTGTGTGTGTGTGTGTGTGTGTGTGTGTGTGTGTGTGTGTGTTTGAAAATCCCAGAGGTTCAAGTTGGTAGTTTATATGTTGCAAGCGAAAAAAGCTTTTTAGTAAACTGAGGCACTAGCATTAGTTCCCTGTTCACTGTGACAAGGAAGCTAGTATAAAAAGTAGTTTGTGGTTTTGTTTGCAAAGAAGTGCTCATGGGATGAAAGCACTGCTTGAGATTATTCTGAGATGATGGGGGGATTGCTAAACATCTAGCATTTTAGTAAGGAGCTTGTCGGAGTATTTGTATAGTTGTAAAATTATTTGTTATTTTATGAGAAATTTCTTTATTCATAGCACATGGGCCATCATAGTTGAAGCATAAAAATTGGCATGGTATGCGTAGGTCTGTAAAATGTCCTGACAGTGATGTTCATAGGGACTTGTTGTATACTTTGATTCTTCATCTGTTTAACAGTAGACATAAGAAATGTATTAGTGGAGCAAGTAGCTGTGAAATTAGTAGTGTATGATTGATAGTATGGACGTGGCGCTTGAAGGAAGTGTTTGTTTAGCTGTGGGTGTTTTCATAATTGCCATGTGAGGAGAAGCAATACTCGTGATAGGCGACGAGAGGTACAGAGAGAAACACATTTATTGCGAGTATTGTATATCAGCAGCTCTTGGGCGGGTATCAAGTAAGACGCAAAGTGAAACGAAAGAGGAAGTATGCATGAAAGTGGCCAAATATCGACAAGAGTTCGCACTGTTAGGGTGAGGTGAATAAGCTAGTGCGGTGCGAAAATTTTCGAAGAGAGAGGCGGTTTTAAAGAAAGCACAAGAGTCCTATGAATGCCCTCTTGTGTGTTTCTCTTTCAGTGGCTATTTGGCATGTCTGCTTGCGCCATAGAAAGCTACTGTATGTGCCCCAGGCCCCCATCTAGCGGCCGGAGGTGCAAGCGGTGTTTACATACAGTCTCGCCTGAGGCAATGGTCTCTCATTTCGGAACGCAAGAAGCACTGGTAGCGCACAAAAATAGCCGAGTGAGATCATTGCGGCCAAGTAAGGGTAGAAGTAGGTTCTTTGCAGAATGTCTGAGCTTAAGAAATTCTTCGATAAGTAAATCGCGAAATGTGAAGAATGTGTCGTATTCTCGTAGGGCGTGTTGACGGTCTCGTGGCATAAGTAGCGAGCGGTGATAGCTTGCAAGCAAGATCATACTTCACAGGTTCATTTCTGTAGTATGTCTTCAACTCTCTCTAGTTCTACGCTGGAGTAGACGTAACCACGATGATGAGTGGTAGCACTCTCCCTGAGCGTGAGGCTTGCGATCAAGATTCATCGCATCTTGGTTGTAATCGATGATCGTTCACCACATTCTGAGGGATGTGGGAAGGGAATAGCGCTTTCCGAGTGGTGGTTTTATTATATAGATTAGAAGCATAAGTCATACTGTTGGTATCGGGACCCGCGTCGTTGCAGAAATGTCGCTACAGGTTGTGGAAAGACTTCGATTGCGACATGTCATGAAAGCCTCGTGGAAGTTTCTCGAGTGGCACGGGGACGAGCCATTTGATTTGGCCTGCTCCAAGTGCTAGGCTTGGATGACAACGACGTACTTTTGAGTTACAAGAATGAGTGAGCAACACAAGAAGAGTGCAATTGATGACCATAAAAAGCTGACACACAACACAGTCTCGATAATCACCACTAATGCATGATGTACGAAACATTTAGGAGGAGCACGTTTGGCTAGCAAACATGAATTGAGTGATTTGCAAGGCAGTGTTATCTGCAAGAAGGAATGCATGAAATTCGCAAATGAATAAGACTGGTTCAAATACTATCGACAGAAATTTTATTTCTGTTGTCAACTAGTATTAATTAGTTGTGTGGGAGCAGGGGGATATTTCCCTTGCACCATACATCTACATACACGTTGCGTGTGATGTGGCCTAGTTTTGCGTACAAAGAACTATCTAGTTGTCAGTTTTTTGAGTGAACGAGTGTGGTGGGGAGGAGAGAGATTAGTGTTAGATGCAGAGCAGTGCGGGCAGTTGTGTGTCGGACGTTGTATGTCGGACGGTGGGTCGCCGACAGGAATTATGCGTGCTGCCATCTGTCGGCAGGTGAGGTAATGAAGCAGCTTGAATGGTGACAGAAATGATGAAAATAGTTATCTAAAGAGTAATAGCGACGACAGTTGGCAGACAAGTAGACAAGACGGCAAGAATTTTCGGCGTTCTCGCGGAGAAGTAATAGAGAAGCAGCCATAAGTATTGAAGTGAGGGCGTTGATCGGCACTCTGGTTTCCCTTCAAAACGAATAAATCTTTCGCCTTTTACTAAAGATTTCCGTGGAGGGGAACATTAAATGAGTCTAGAAGGTATTTTTTGTAGTGCTCGGCTATTGCTGAGCCACAATCACAAGTAAAACGTAATGTGAGTAGCAAGAGGTAGATTGTGTTGTGAGAATGAAGGGCGTGGATTAGCGGATCACGTTTGGCCTGAAATGGCGTGCAGTGTGTTAGACGATTGTGTAGAGAGAGAGAGAGAGGGGGGGGGGGGTAGAGGGGGGCAGAGCTATTTATTGTCCTGCAAACTCTTGGTGAACCCTTTCCGTACCTCAGTTGTAGATGATTTGAGAATGTTTACTTGCACTGCAGTTGCACAACAGCATATAAGCTGATATTTGGAAGTGAATGATGAATGATTGTCTTTGTAATAAATACTGGTATGTGATAAGTAGATTTTGTTTTGAAAGCCAAAATAATTTTTACCGCAGAAGTTTGTGATTTGTAGGTATGATGTGAGTGAGATTTGGGCTGAAGATGGTGGTTAGTTGGGCAGGATGAGTATTTCAATTGTTTTCAATAGAGTGGATATTAGTGGCACTGGCTTGTTGCCATAATGTGGCATTGGTTCTTTGTTCATAACAGTGTACTCAGTTTTGTAGAAGATTTAGGTGAGAAAGAGACAGTTGTTGAATATGACATAGATAGCTAGAAATGAATTGAGTAGCAATTTCCTGCTAGGTGTAGTTTGGGTATGATGTGTCTCAGTGAGAGATAAATCTTGAAATTGAAGGGTTGTTCCTTGCTACAGTCTTGGAAACTATGTATCTGCTGTTGACTCCAATGTTTTCAAGATTACTTGTGTACAAAATTGGCCAGACTTTGCAGTTTCTTCTTCAATAAATCAGTGGAAGGTGGTGCAGATAATGGTAAAAATGTTCAGTGCCTCCTGTGAGTTGTTGATGCTGCTTGTCTTTTAAGTAAAATTGATAGGGGCTCTTGATTGACCCAGCCATACACAGAGCTGGTGCATACTTGGCTTGAGAAGACTTTGGTCAGTAAATGATGAAATACCGACACAGTGGTCACAACAAAGCTCCTTTCCCTGCATTTTAGTTTCCCTCGGGTATAGAGTGACATGTTATTGGCAGAGGATGTGCAGATAATCACTTTGATCAGGCTGTTCGTTTTTTTAATGCTCTTTTACCAGAATCCATTCATAGTGATTAGTGTGTTCTCTGTTGGAACACGATGAGAACATTGTGTGAAGTGCACAGAAGTAGCTATTTGAGTATGTATGAAAATGTGAGGTAACCACTGTTACTCCTAAATTTCTGTGGAATTAAGTTTTCTCTCTCGCTCTGTGTGTGTGTTTGAAAATCCCAGAGGTTCAAGTTGGTAGTTTATATGTTGCAAGCGAAAAAAGCTTTTTAGTAAACTGAGGCACTAGCATTAGTTCCCTGTTCACTGTGACAAGGAAGCTAGTATAGAAAGTAGTTTGTGGTTTTGTTTGCAAAGAAGTGCTCATGGGATGAAAGCACTGCTTGAGATTATTCTGAGATGATGGGGGGATTGCTAAACATCTAGCATTTTAGTAAGGAGCTTGTGGGAGTATTTGTATAGTTGTAAAATTATTTGTTATTTTATGAGAAATTTCTTTATTCATAGCACATGGGCCATCATAGGTGAAGCATAAAGATTGGCATGGTATGCGTAGGTCTGTAAAATGTCCTGACAGTGATGTTCATAGGGACTTGTTGTATACTTTGATTCTTCATCTGTTTAACAGTAGACATAAGAAATGTATTAGTGGAGCAAGTAGCTGTGAAATTAGTAGTGTATGATTGATAGTATGGACGTGGCGCTTGAAGGAAGTGTTTGTTTAGCTGTGGGTGTTTTCATAATTGCCATGTGAGGAGAAGCAATACTCGTGATAGGCGACGAGAGGTACAGAGAGAAACACATTTATTGCGAGTATTGTATATCAGCAGCTCTTGGGCGGGTATCAAGTAAGACGCAAAGTGAAACGAAAGAGGAAGTATGCATGAAAGTGGCCAAATATCGACAAGAGTTCGCACTGTTAGGGTGAGGTGAATAAGCTAGTGCGGTGCGAAAATTTTCGAAGAGAGAGGCGGTTTTAAAGAAAGCACAAGAGTCCTATGAATGCCCTCTTGTGTGTTTCTCTTTCAGTGGCTATTTGGCATGTCTGCTTGCGCCATAGAAAGCTACTGTATGTGCCCCAGGCCCCCATCTAGCGGCCGGAGGTGCAAGCGGTGTTTACATACAGTCTCGCCTGAGGCAATGGTCTCTCATTTCGGAACGCAAGAAGCACTGGTAGCGCACAAAAATAGCCGAGTGAGATCATTGCGGCCAAGTAAGGGTAGAAGTAGGTTCTTTGCAGAATGTCTGAGCTTAAGAAATTCTTCGATAAGTAAATCGCGAAATGTGAAGAATGTGTCGTATTCTCGTAGGGCGTGTTGACGGTCTCGTGGCATAAGTAGCGAGCGGTGATAGCTTGCAAGCAAGATCATACTTCACAGGTTCATTTCTGTAGTATGTCTTCAACTCTCTCTAGTTCTACGCTGGAGTAGACGTAACCACGATGATGAGTGGTAGCACTCTCCCTGAGCGTGAGGCTTGCGATCAAGATTCATCGCATCTTGGTTGTAATCGATGATCGTTCACCACATTCTGAGGGATGTGGGAAGGGAATAGCGCTTTCCGAGTGGTGGTTTTATTATATAGATTAGAAGCATAAGTCATACTGTTGGTATCGGGACCCGCGTCGTTGCAGAAATGTCGCTACAGGTTGTGGAAAGACTTCGATTGCGACATGTCATGAAAGCCTCGTGGAAGTTTCTCGAGTGGCACGGGGACGAGCCATTTGATTTGGCCTGCTCCAAGTGCTAGGCTTGGATGACAACGACGTACTTTTGAGTTACAAGAATGAGTGAGCAACACAAGAAGAGTGCAATTGATGACCATAAGAAGCTGACACACAACACAGTCTCGATAATCACCACTAATGCATGATGTACGAAACATTTAGGAGGAGCACGTTTGGCTAGCAAACATGAATTGAGTGATTTGCAAGGCAGTGTTATCTGCAAGAAGGAATGCATGAAATTCGCAAATGAATAAGACTGGTTCAAATACTATCGACAGAAATTTTATTTCTGTTGTCAACTAGTATTAATTAGTTGTGTGGGAGCAGGGGGATATTTCCCTTGCACCATACATCTACATACACGTTGCGTGTGATGTGGCCTAGTTTTGCGTACAAAGAACTATCTAGTTGTCAGTTTTTTGAGTGAACGAGTGTGGTGGGGAGGAGAGAGATTAGTGTTAGATGCAGAGCAGTGCGGGCAGTTGTGTGTCGGACGTTGTATGTCGGACGGTGGGTCGCCGACAGGAATTATGCGTGCTGCCATCTGTCGGCAGGTGAGGTGATGAAGCAGCTTGAATGGTGACAGAAATGATGAAAATAGTTATCTAAAGAGTAATAGCGACGACAGTTGGCAGACACTTATTTCAGCGTTGACAGTTAGTTTGGGGTGTGTGCTTGCATGACACTGGAAGTCTGTTGACGGTAGAGAAGTAGACAAGACGGCAAGAATTTTCGGCGTTCTCGCGGAGAAGTAATAGAGAAGCAGCCATAAGTATTGAAGTGAGGGCGTTGATCGGCACATTCGAGGGTTGGATTCCCTCACTTCCTCATCGAGGACTCGCACTGCCTGGGCTACTCTCAGGGTGTACCTTCAACGTGGAAGAGCCCCACTCGTGCTTGTCGCGTTGTTGCCCGTCTGCACGCCGTCACTGCTGCCCGCCGCCGCCGCTTGGTCTCCGTCTGTCGGTGCTCGCCGCCGCCGCCGTCGTCGTCTGTTCGCCGCCGCCGCTTGGTCGCCGTCTGTCGGTGCTCGCCGCTTCCTCTTCTGCCGCCGCCACCTGGTCGCCGCTTCTTCAGCCGCCGCCGCCGCTGTCGCCGTCTCTTGGTGCTCGCCGCTTCTTCTGCCGCCGTCTCTTGGTGCTCGCCGCTTCTTCTGCCGCCGTCTCTTGGTGCTCGCCGCTTCTTCTGCCGCCGTCTCTCGGTGTTCGCTGCCGCCTGCGATCATGGACGCCACAACTACCACCATCATCTACACCTCTCCTTCACTTGCCCCCACTGTAACGTCATGGAGTGCTTCCTCTGGGATTCACCCGTCTCATGCACCTCCCCTACTCAGTCTCCTCCCCATCTATCTCCTCTCCATCGATGTATCCCCACCTGTACGTCACTCCTGCTCCTACCCCTGTTACTGCCCCTGCTACTTCTCCCGCTACTGCCTCTGCCCCTGCTCCCAACCCCCCTCCCACTCCTGTCGCCCGCCGAGACGACTTCCCCCCTCTACCCCCTGCGACTACCGCTGCTTCCCCTACCAGAGTCTCCGCCCGCCGCGCCACAGTCGCCGCCACAGAGCGCCCTACCCTCTCATCCGGTGCTCCTGCCTCACAGGAGGGCCCTGCCTCCCACCACCTCCCCATCCATCCAGTCCCTCATCCCTCCTCCCAGGCAACACCCGCCAAAAAATCTTCCAAACGGCCCAGTGGCGACCTCTCCTCTACTCCTTCCTCCAAAAGGCCACTGCCCGCCCCGCCTCCCCCACCTCCCACTGACCCCACTATGGATACCACCCCACCTCCCTCCTCTCCAGCCCCCTCCCTGTATACCTTTGTCCTCGCAAACCCTGATCCGAAATTCCTGGATGCCCGCACCCTCACCCTTGAAATCCGGAAGTACATCCCCAGTGCACCCATCCCCCAACTTATCCCTCGCAGAGACTCTGTTCTCATCAAGTCTCCCTCTCCATCCTTCCATACTGATCTCCTCCGGCGCCTTCCCCGCATCACCTTTGGGCCCCACGCATCCCTCACCCCATTCCTTACATCCTCCTCTCCTCGCCAACCCCAACCGCCTCGTCGTCCGCCGACCCTCACTGCCGTCATCACAAAACTCAGCCCTGTGGTCACGGAGGCTGAGGTGTTGGCGGAACTGAATGCCCACGCCTCCCTGGAAATCCGCTCTGCCCGCCGTATTTACAACTCCTCTGGCCCTACTTTCCTCATGCGTATCTTTACAGAGTCCGCCTCCTCCATCGACCACCTCCTCACGCAGGGAGCCCTGATTTTCAACCGCCGCCACCCTGTTGACCCGTCCCGTTCCCCTCCTCAATCTTACCGCTGCCAGCGTTGTCTTCTGTACAATGACCACCTCACCCAGAACTGCAAGAACCCACCCACCTGCCCCCATTGTAAAGCCTCCCACTTCCTCAAACAGTGTCCCAACCTCGCCTCCCCCCCATCCTGCAACACCTGCAATGAACCTCACCCCACCTATTCCTCCAAATGCAAAGCCAAGCCCCCTCCCACCAACCCTGAACTCACTGTCCCCCTTCGCCCCATTGACCCACCTATCCACCCTAACAATTCCCTCCGCCCTCCCCCTACGGCAGACGACATCATCCGGTTCCTCACCGTCGTCCTGCAGAACATCCACCCCTTCCAGCGCCCCCACACACTCCAGCAGATTTCCCTCGCTGCCCGCTCTGTTTTCCACTTAAACACCTACGCCACATACTCCCACAACCAGGCCCACTTTACCTTCACCCGTCTAGACACCCTCGTTTAAGCCCCTCTACCCTTCCCGCACCCTTCCCGCACCCATTCTCATGGCTCGTCAACAGTATCGTCTCCTCTACCTCAGCATTCGCTCCCTCCTTGCAAACAAATACCTCTTCATGCATACCCTCTCCCAGCACCAGGTTGACTCCTTCATCCTTAATGAAACCTTCCTCCAACCCCGCCATGTGGTCCGCATCTCCCCTTATCTCCTTCACCGCACTGACAATCCCCTTCCCCTAGCTCGAGGCGGGGTCGCTATCGGCCACCTCCGGCATCTCCCTGTCCGGCCACAACCCCTCCTCAATGACCCAACCGAACACCTTCTCCTCAGCCTCTTTTTTCCCTCCCTCACCGTCACCTGTGCCACTATCTATATTCGCCCCGCAGCTCCTCTCCCCTTTGACTTCATTTCCCATGTTGACCGTACCTTCTCCACCTATGTGATCGCCGCTGACCTCAACATCCACAGCCGTGACCCTGCCACCCTTCGGCGGTGGCATCAGTTCCTTGCCACCCTCCATGGTGACCTTGTTCCTCTCCCACAGCACACCCGTCCTGAAAGTAACTCCACCCCCGATGTTATCCTCGCTTCCCCCAACCTCCTTGGTCGCATTGCCGTTGATGTCCTCGATCCCGTCGGTAGTGACCATCTCCCTGTCCTTCTCACCATCTCCTCTACCCGTCCTGCCACTGCAGCCACCCGCCCCCCTGCCCCTCCAAAGTCTGTCCATGACTACCACCGTGCCAATTGGGATGCCTACCGGGAATCCATTGCCTTACAGGTCGACAGCCACCCCCTCACTTTCCACCACCCTGATGACGTCACCCATGCCTCTTCCTTCCTCCAGAAGACCATCACTGACGCTGTGGAGGCTCATGTCCCTACCAAACTCATCCACCCTCACCGCCCTACGCTTCCTCCGCAGGCCGTCCTTCTTCTGCGTGAATCCCGCAGGCTCTACCGCTCCTTCCTCCGCACTCGTGACCGGGATACTCTCACCCGCCACCGGCAATTACAGCGACATATCCGGAACCTCCTTACAGCAAAGAAACGCCGGGACTGGCGTCAGACATGCACACGCCTCAACTCCACCCTCCCTGTCAACTCCTCCAAGTACTGGTCAGCCTTCCACCGCCTTACTGGTAGCCATCCCACCCCGCATTACCCCATCCTCCATGACGATCGCCCTTTTCCTGACAACCTCAGTAAGGCTAACCATTTTGCTTCCCACCTATCCGAGGTCTTCTCCATTCCTGACGATCCCCATTTTGATTACTCCCTCTTCCCCACTGTCCTTGACCGCACTGACACCTCGGTCCCCCCGCTCGCCCCTAGCTTCCAGTACTTGGATCGGCTACCCCCCTCCGACATCAACACTCCCATCACCATGCAAGACATCACACTCGTCCTCCGCTCCAAACGCAACACCGCCCCTGGTCATGATGGCGTCACCTACCGTCACCTCAAGGAATCCCCTCCATCCTTCCTGTCTGTCCTTGCTACCCTGTACAATGTCCTCCTCTCCACTGGATTTTACCCTGACCTGTGGAAGACTTCCCGTGTCCTGCTGTTCCCTAAGCCTAACAAACCCCCCTCTGCTACCTCTTCCTATCGTCCCATCTGCCTCACCTCCGTGTTCAGTAAGGTCTTTGAGGCCATCCTCTCTCGCCGTATCCACTGCCACCTTAACCAGCACCGCCTCCTTCCTCTTACCCAATGTGGCTTCCGGCCTTCCTTCTCTGCTGACGACCAGCTCCTTAACCTTACCCATCTTCTTTCCCTCCAACTTAACTCCCGTCGCTCTGCTATCTTTGTTTCCCTTGACCTCCAGAACGCCTATGACCGTGTCTGGCATCCCGGGCTCCTTTTCAAACTCCAGACCTATGCTCTCCCCATCAACTTCGTCCGTCTCGTTGCTTCCTTCCTCTCCCATCGTCCCTCCTATGTGACTATCCACAATTCCAACTCCCGTACTTTCTACCCCTCTGCCGGCGTGCCCCAAGGTTCTGTCCTTTCCCCTCTCCTCTATCTCCTGTACACTGCTGATATGCCCAAACCTCCCCCTCCTGTTCATCTTCTCCAGTTCGCTGATGACACCGCCTTCCTAGCCCTTTATCCTACCCTTCAACGGTCCCAACGTACTCTCCAAACCCACCTTGACCAATTCACCGCTTGGTGCAACCAGTGGTTCCTCCGTGTTAATCCCTCCAAGACCCAGGCGATCATCATAGGCCGCACCACCCGTTCCTTCCGCCTCCATGATTTCTACCTCACCATTTATGGCCGTCCTATCCACCTCACTCCTACCCTCAAATACCTTGGCCTCACCCTCGACCGCCACCTCACCTGGACTCCCCATCTCCTTACCATCCAAAACAAAGCTCACAACCGCCTCCGCCTCCTGAAACTCCTGTCCGGCTGGACATGGGGTCTGCATCCTTCTACCATCCTCCACACCTACAAATCCATGATCCGCCCCATCCTTTGTTATGCCAGCATCGCTTGGATTTCCGCCCCTCCCCGGTTCTATAACGCCCTCCAAATCCTCGAACGCCATGCGCTCCGCCTCGCCTTCCGCATCCGCCTTCCGTCCCCCACGCGCATCCTCTATGACCTCATCCCCTTCCCCCACCTTCTCCTTTTCCTTGAACACATCCGCACCCTCTATGTTGTCCGTCGCCTTGATCCCCCTCACCCCCTGGTGTCTCCCTTCCTCTCCACTCCCGACCAGTTGCCGCGCCTTTACCGTTGTGTCCCTCCCTCTCTCCATCTCCACACCCTCCATCTCCTTTCCCAACACAACTTCCACCGTCTATCGCTCCCGGATGATGAGCTTCGCCCTGACATCTACCCTTCCTACCAACTCTAACCCCCTCTTCCTGCCTCCTCCTCAGGGCTCCCTCTCCTCCCCCTCCCTCCTTCTGAGCGGATTTCCCCTCCCCCTCCATCTCTTGTGCCTTCTTTCAGTGTCTCTGCGCTCCCTCCTGCCCTGTCTTCCCTTTTCCTCTCCCGCCCCATGTGTCTCCTGCCTCTTCGTGAACCCACGGTTACCCCTCCTCCCTTCCTCCCGCCGCTTCCCCAGCTGCCCCATGCTCTCCCCTCCTTTTCCATCCTCTCTGCCCTTTCCCTCGGCAGGTCCCACCTGGTAGTTTTATTCTTCGTCGTGTGTGCTCCGAGTGGGTTTTAAGTGTGTTGTTTCGGAGTGTTTTTAATACTGTGGCCGACTTTTAACCTGTGCCTGTGCATCTAGTGACTTCCATGTGTTTTAAGAATCACCAATTGTGTTTTTTAACTTTCTGGTGACTTTTTTAACTGTCCCCAATGAACGTCTACATGTCAGTGTATTTTTCCCTCCATTTTCTCCCCTTATATTGTTTTATGTTCCCCTTTTTTACCTCCTTATGTATGTATTATTTTATTCTTGTTTTAATTGTCCTGTCACTCGGCTGAAGAGCGGCGGATTGTGCTGCTGACAGCCCTCCCCTGCCCATATGGGGCAGGGGAATGAAATCACAATAAAGAAAAAAAAAAAAAAAAAAAACAGGCGTTGATCGGCACTCTGGTTTCCCTTCAAAACGAATAAATCTTTCGCCTTTTACTAAAGATTTCCGTGGAGGGGAACATTAAATGAGTCTAGAAGGTATTTTTTGTAGTGCTCGGCTATTGCTGAGCCACAATCACAAGTAAAACGTAATGTGAGTAGCAAGAGGTAGATTGTGTTGTGAGAATGAAGGGCGTGGATTAGCGGATCACGTTTGGCCTGAAATGGCGTGCAGTGTGTTAGACGATTGTGTAGAGAGAGAGAGTGAGAGGGGGGTAGAGGGGGACAGAGCTATTTATTGTCCTGCAAACTCTTGGTGAACCCTTTCCGTACCTCAGTTGTAGATGATTTGAGAATGTTTACTTGCACTGCAGTTGCACAACAGCATATAAGCTGATATTTGGAAGTGAATGATGAATGATTGTCTTTGTAATAAATACTGGTATGTGATAAGTAGATTTTGTTTTGAAAGCCAAAATAATTTTTACCGCAGAAGTTTGTGATTTGTAGGTATGATGTGAGTGAGATTTGGGCTGAAGATGGTGGTTAGTTGGGCAGGATGAGTATTTCAATTGTTTTCAATAGAGTGGATATTAGTGGCACTGGCTTGTTGCCATAATGTGGCATTGGTTCTTTGTTCATAACAGTGTACTCAGTTTTGTAGAAGATTTAGGTGAGAAAGAGACAGTTGTTGAATATGACATAGATAGCTAGAAATGAATTGAGTAGCAATTTCCTGCTAGGTGTAGTTTGGGTATGATGTGTCTCAGTGAGAGATAAATCTTGAAATTGAAGGGTTGTTCCTTGCTACAGTCTTGGAAACTATGTATCTGCTGTTGACTCCAATGTTTTCAAGATTACTTGTGTACAAAATTGGCCAGACTTTGCAGTTTCTTCTTCAATAAATCAGTGGAAGGTGGTGCAGATAATGGTAAAAATGTTCAGTGCCTCCTGTGAGTTGTTGATGCTGCTTGTCTTTTAAGTAAAATTGATAGGGGCTCTTGATTGACCCAGCCATACACAGAGCTGGTGCATACTTGGCTTGAGAAGACTTTGGTCAGTAAATGATGAAATACCGACACAGTGGTCACAACAAAGCTCCTTTCCCTGCATTTTAGTTTCCCTCGGGTATAGAGTGACATGTTATTGGCAGAGGATGTGCAGATAATCACTTTGATCAGGCTGTTCGTTTTTTTAATGCTCTTTTACCAGAATCCATTCATAGTGATTAGTGTGTTCTCTGTTGGAACACGATGAGAACATTGTGTGAAGTGCACAGAAGTAGCTATTTGAGTATGTATGAAAATGTGAGGTAACCACTGTTACTCCTAAATTTCTTTGGAAGTAAGTTTTCTGTCTGTGTGTGTGTGTTTGAAAATCCCAGAGGTTCAAGTTGGTAGTTTATATGTTGCAAGCGAAAAAAGCTTTTTAGTAAACTGAGGCACTAGCATTAGTTCCCTGTTCACTGTGACAAGGAAGCTAGTATAAAAAGTAGTTTGTGGTTTTGTTTGCAAAGAAGTGCTCATGGGATGAAAGCACTGCTTGAGATTATTCTGAGATGATGGGGGGGGATTGCTAAACATCTAGCATTTTAGTAAGGAGCTTGTCGGAGTATTTGTATAGTTGTAAGATTATTTGTTATTTTATGAGAAATTTCTTTATTCATAGCACATGGGCCATCATAGTTGAAGCATAAAGATTGGCATGGTATGCGTAGGTCTGTAAAATGTCCTGACAGTGATGTTCATAGGGACTTGTTGTATACTTTGATTCTTCATCTGTTTAACAGTAGACATAAGAAATGTATTAGTGGAGCAAGTAGCTGTGAAATTAGTAGTGTATGATTGATAGTATGGACGTGGCGCTTGAAGGAAGTGTTTGTTTAGCTGTGGGTGTTTTCATAATTGCCATGTGAGGAGAAGCAATACTCGTGATAGGCGACGAGAGGTACAGAGAGAAACACATTTATTGCGAGTATTGTATATCAGCAGCTCTTGGGCGGGTATCAAGTAAGACGCAAAGTGAAACGAAAGAGGAAGTATGCATGAAAGTGGCCAAATATCGACAAGAGTTCGCACTGTTAGGGTGAGGTGAATAAGCTAGTGCGGTGCGAAAATTTTCGAAGAGAGAGGCGGTTTTAAAGAAAGCACAAGAGTCCTATGAATGCCCTCTTGTGTGTTTCTCTTTCAGTGGCTATTTGGCATGTCTGCTTGCGCCATAGAAAGCTACTGTATGTGCCCCAGGCCCCCATCTAGCGGCCGGAGGTGCAAGCGGTGTTTACATACAGTCTCGCCTGAGGCAATGGTCTCTCATTTCGGAACGCAAGAAGCACTGGTAGCGCACAAAAATAGCCGAGTGAGATCATTGCGGCCAAGTAAGGGTAGAAGTAGGTTCTTTGCAGAATGTCTGAGCTTAAGAAATTCTTCGATAAGTAAATCGCGAAATGTGAAGAATGTGTCGTATTCTCGTAGGGCGTGTTGACGGTCTCGTGGCATAAGTAGCGAGCGGTGATAGCTTGCAAGCATCTCTGGCGGTACACCGCAAGGTTACCGCCCTTCGATAGTGCCCTTCTAGCGCTTATCGAAGTGTTAGGTGTTCCAGGTGCCAGCCAGCCCAGAAGCAGCAGCAGCAGCAGCAGCAGCAGCAGCAGCAGTTCCCGGTCCCGGCCTGCAGCAGTGGTCGGGCAGCCAGCCAGCCCTCCGGTGGCAGCAGCAGCAGTCCCGCCAGCAGCAGCTCCGCCAGCAGCAGCCGCCGCCGCCGCCGCCGCCGCCGCCCCGGCCCCGGCCCCGTCCGCGGCAGCAGCGTTCCTGCCTCTCGCCGTCCAGCCAGCAGCAGCAGCAGCAGCAGCAGCAGCAGCAGCCGCCGCCCCGGCCCCGTCCGCGGCAGCAGCGTTCCCGCCGTCCGCCGTCCCCCAGTGTGTGTCCTGTCCTTTAGTGCTGTGTTTTTTCTTCTCCTTGTCATCATGTCCGCCCCCACCACCACCGTCACTACTACCACCACCGTCATCGTGTATACGTCCCCTTCCGCCGCCTCCACCACTATCACTTGGTGTGCCCAGTCCCACCCCCCTCCTTCCATCCCTCCCCTCCTCTCTATCCCTTCGCCCTCGCTCTTTGTCCCCCCCTCTTCCGCTTCTTCCTCTCGTTCTGATCCCTTCCCCCCACTCCCCCAGCCTGTCACTGCAGCTCCGGCTCGGGTGGTGGCCCGTCGGGCCACTGCCCACGCCCAGCTTTCCCCGTCGCCATCGCCATCTCCGCCGCCGCCACCACCACCACCACCGCCATCTTCGTCGCCGTCACCATCACTGCCACCTTCGCCTGCACCGTCACAGTCATCTCCGGCGCCGACTGTTGCGTCCGTGCCGGGACCTGCCCCTTCCCACCACCTCCCCATCGTTCCCGTCCCTCTTATCACCACCCGCCCATCTGCAGCTGTCAAACGCCCTAGTGGCGCCCCCACTTCCTCTGCTCCTAAAAAGGCTCCACCCCGCCCCCCATCCCCACCCCAAAATGCCATGGACGTCTCCCCACCTGGCCCCGTTCCCTCCTCCTCCTCCTCCCCACCCGGTCTCTACAAATATCTCCTGTCCCGTCCCGATCCTTCCTTCCTCGAGGCCCGGAATCTCTCCCTCCTCCTCCGCCGCCATTTCCCTGGCGCCCCCATATCTCTCCTTACTCCCAGACGGGACTCTGTTCTTATCTCCTCCCCCAGCCCGACCCTCCATACTGACATCCTCTCCCGCCTCCCCATCACCCATTTTGGTCCTAACGCCTCCCTCACCCCTGCTCCCTCTCCTTCTCCTACCCGCCAACCCCAACCCCCGCGTCGCCCGCCGACCCTCACCGCCGTGATCACTCGGCTTAGTCCGTCGATCACGGAGGAGGTGGTGTTGGCGGAGCTGAAGGCCCATCCCACCCTGGAGGTGCGGGCAGTCCGCCGCATTTTTAACGCGACCGGCCCCACCCGCCTTATGCGGGTGTTCTCTGAGGATGCCCCCTCCATTGACCGCCTCCTGAAGGAGGGTGCCCTCCTCTTCAATCAGCGGTACAAGGTCGACCCCTCCCGTTCCCCCCCTCAATCCCTGCGCTGCCAGAGATGTCTGCGCTACAATGCACATACAACAGCCGAGTGCCGCGAGGCCCCCACCTGCCCGCATTGTCGACAAGCGCACTTTCTCCGGCAGTGCCCCAACCTCCAATCCCCTCCCTCCTGTAATACCTGCAGCCTCCCCCACCCTACCTACTCCCAAAAGTGTAAAGCCCGGCCCCCTCCCACCACCCCTGAACTCACCGTACCTGTCCGTCCCCTGGACGCCCCCACCCCTCCTGGCAATTCCCTTCGTCCCCCCCCTACTGCTGAGGACATCATCAGGTTCCTCACTATTGTCCTCCAAAACGTCCATCCCTTTCAGTGCCCCCACACCCTCCAACAGATCTCCCTCGCCGCCCGTTCCATATTCCACCTTAAAATGTACGCCACCTATTCCAATAACCAGGCCCATTTCACCTTCTCCCGCCTTGACACCCTCGTCTAAATCCTATCATGGCGCGACAGCATCGTATCCTTTTCAACAATATCCGCTCCCTTCCCGCCAACAAGAACCTCTTCCTGCACACCCTTGCTACCCACCGTGTGGGTGCCTTCCTCCTCAATGAAACCTTTCTCCAACCCCACCACTCCATTCACACCTCCCCCTATCTCCTCCACCGATCCGATAATCCCCTCCCAGTGGCGCGTGGCGGCGTTGCCATTGGCCACCACCGCCAGATCCCCGTTCGGCTCCAACCTCTCCTTCCCGACCCCACCGAACACCTGATCCTTAGTCTCTTCTTCCCCGGCCTTACCGTTACCTGTGCCACCATCTATGTCCGCCCTAACGCCCCTCTTCCTTTCGACTTCCTCTCCCACATCGACCGTACCTTCTCCTCCTATGTGATCGCCGCCGACCTCAACATCCATAGTCGCTCCGCTGCCCAGTTACGGCGGTGGCATCGGTTCCTCTCCTCCCTTCAAGGCGACCTCATCCCCATCCCCCAGCACACCCGCCCCGAATCCAATTCCACTCCCGATGTTATTCTTTCCTCCCCCAACCTCCTTGGTCGCATTACGGTGGATGTCCTGGAGCCTATTGGTAGTGACCATCTCCCTGTCCTCCTCACCGTTTCAGACGGTCGTCGCCCCCGCCCCGACCCTCGTACTGACCCTCCCCCCAAGTACATCCATGACTATTCCCGTGCCGACTGGAATGCCTACCGGGATACCCTCTCCACTCAGGTCGACAGCCACCCTCTCGCCTACCGCCGTCCCGATGATGTCTCCCATGCCGCCTCCTTTCTCCAGCAGACCTTGTCTGAGGCCGTGGAGGCCCACGTCCCTACTGTTGCCATCCACCCCCACCGTCCTACCTTGCCACCACAGGCCGTCCTCCTCCTCCGTGCATCCCGTCGTCTCTACCGTGCCTTCCTCCGCACGCGTGACCCGGACACCCTACGACGCCACCGGCAACTACAGCGACACATTCGAAATTTGCTCGCGGCTAAGAAACGCCGGGACTGGCGACAGACATGCACCCGTTTAAATGCTACCCTTCCTATAAACTCGTCCAAGTTCTGGACCGCCTTCCGTCGCCTTACCGGAACAAAGCCCTCCCCCTACTATCCTCTTCTCCACGATGACCACCCATTCCCTGACGCCCTTAGTAAGGACAACCACTTTGCCTCCTACCTGTCCGATGTGTTTTCCATCCCTGATGATCCCCGGTTCGATTACTCCCTCTTCCCCGATATCCGCGATCGAACTGACACCTCTGTCCCTCCCCTTGCTCCTGGTTTCCAGTACTTGGACAACATTCCACACACGGAACTTAATGCCCCCATCACTACACAGGATCTCATTACTACACTCCGCACCAAACGCAACACCGCTCCTGGTCACGATCGTGTCACCTACCGTCACCTTCGTGAAGCTCCTGTCTCTTTCCTCTCCACCCTGGCCAGGCTCTACAATGTAGTCCTGTCCACTGGTTACTACCCCGACCTGTGGAAAACCTCTCGTATCCTCATGTTCCTCAAACCTGGCAAATCGCCGTCCGCCGTCTCCTCCTACCGTCCCATCAGCCTTACCTCGGTCTTCAGCAAGGTCCTGGAATCTATCCTCACCCGCCGCATCCACCAGCATCTCCGCCAGCACCGCCTCCTCCCCGTTACCCAGTGTGGCTTTCGGCCGTCCTTCTCTTCCGACGATCTTCTCCTTCACCTCACTCATCTCCTTTCCGAACAGCTCAATTCCCGTCGCTCCGCAATCTTCCTCTCTCTTGACCTCGAACGCGCATATGACCGCGTATGGCATTCCGGTCTCCTCTTCAAGCTCCAAACCTTCGCCCTTCCCATTAACTACGTTCGTCTGATCGGTTCCTTTCTCTCCCGCCGTCCTTCCCATGTCACCATCCATAACACCGATTCCTACACCTTTTTCCCCTCCGCCGGTGTGCCCCAAGGCTCCGTCCTCTCCCCCCTTCTGTACTTGTTGTACACGGCGGACATGCCGCCGCCGCCACCCCCCGTCCACCTTCTCCAGTTTGCCGATGACACCGCCTTCCTTGCCCTTGCCCCCACCCTGCAACGCTCCCAACACCTTCTCCACTCCCATCTTGACCGGTTCACCGCTTGGTGCAACCAGTGGTTGCTCAAGGTCAATCCTTCCAAAACCCAGGCGATCATTGTAGGCAAAACCACTCCTTCCTTCCGCCTCCTTGATTTCTATCTCACCGTTTATGGCCGTCCCATCGCTCTCACCCCCACCCTTAAGTACCTTGGCGTCACCCTCGACCGTCGTCTCTCCTGGACTCCCCATCTCCAGACAATCCAAGCCAAGGCACGTTCCCGACTCCGTCTCCTCAAGCTCCTTTCTGGCCGTACGTGGGGTCTGGACCCCTCCACCATCCTCCACACCTATAAGTCCCTCATCCGCCCTATCCTCTGTTACGCCCATCCAGCCTGGATCTCCGCCCCCCCTTCCTTTTATAAATCCCTCCAAATCCTTGAACGCCATGCTCTCCGCCTTGCCTATCGCATCCGTCTCCCCTCCCCCACGCGGATCCTGTATGACCTTATCCCCTTCCCCCACCTCCTCCTCTTCCTCGAAAGGATACGAATCCTCTACACCTCCCGTAAACTCGATCCTCCTCACCCGCTCGTCTCCCCGATCCTCTCCCACCCCCGCCCGCTGCCGCGCCTGTACTCCCATGTCCCACCCGGTCTCCATCTCTCCACCCTCCTTACCCTCTCCCGAGGTGGCTTCCGCCGGCTCCCTCTCCCTGATGATGTCCTCCTCCCCTCCATCTACCCCTCCTATCAACTTTGATCCCCCCCTCCTCCTGTGTCCTATCCTTTAGGCACCCTCCCTCCCTCCTATCCCCTCCCTTCTCTTTCCTTTCCCCCCTCCCTCCTCCCCTCTCCCCCGGGCTTCCCCACCCCCTTCCTCCCTCCCCCTCTCTCCTTTGCCCATGGCATCCCTGCTCTCCCCTCTCGCTCTCCCTCTCCACTTCCTCCTCCTCCTCTCTTGGCAGGTCCCCGGACTCGCACACGCATAGTGAACATTCGCGCGCCGGAGATCATCGCCTTCTGTGTCTCGTGTGTGTGCCGCCGTTTAGTGTTTTTGGTGTCCGCCGTCCCACTACTACGTTCACTTGTGCCGTCGGATTCATCAGTGTTGTGTGCACCGTGCCAATGTGTTATCAGTGTTGTTATCGTCACGTGTGAACGACTCCGTGTTTTTTGTGTCTATGTGACATCTTTCTTTTGCCCGTCACTTTGTTTCATTGTCTTTCTCCGTTTTTCTACTTTTGTAAACCGCTGTGGCTGAAGAGCGGCGTAGTGTGCCGCTGCCAGCCTACTTGCTTTGTACAGGTATTAAAATAACAATAAAGTAAAAAAAAAAAAAAAAAAAAAGCTTGCAAGCAAGATCATACTTCACAGGATCATTTCTGTAGTATGTCTTCAACTCTCTCTAGTTCAACGCTGGAGTAGACGTAACCACGATGATGAGTGGTAGCACTCTCCCTGAGCGTGAGGCTTGCGATCAAGATTCATCGCATCTTGGTTGTAATCGATGATCGTTCACCACATTCTGAGGGATGTGGGAAGGGAATAGCGCTTTCCGAGTGGTGGTTTTATTATATAGATTAGAAGCATAAGTCATACTGTTGGTATCGGGACCCGCGTCGTTGCAGAAATGTCGCTACAGGTTGTGGAAAGACTTCGATTGCGACATGTCATGAAAGCCTCGTGGAAGTTTCTCGAGTGGCACGGGGACGAGCCATTTGATTTGGCCTGCTCCAAGTGCTAGGCTTGGATGACAACGACGTACTTTTGAGTTACAAGAATGAGTGAGCAACACAAGAAGAGTGCAATTGATGACCATAAAAAGCTGACACACAACACAGTCTCGATAATCACCACTAATGCATGATGTACGAAACATTTAGGAGGAGCACGTTTGGCTAGCAAACATGAATTGAGTGATTTGCAAGGCAGTGTTATCTGCAAGAAGGAATGCATGAAATTCGCAAATGAATAAGACTGGTTCAAATACTATCGACAGAAATTTTATTTCTGTTGTCAACTAGTATTAATTAGTTGTGTGGGAGCAGGGGGATATTTCCCTTGCACCATACATCTACATACACGTTGCGTGTGATATGGCCTAGTTTTGCGTACAAAGAACTATCTAGTTGTCAGTTTTTTGAGTGAACGAGTGTTGTGGGGAGGAGAGAGATTAGTGTTAGATGCAGAGCAGTGCGGGCAGTTGTGTGTCGGACGTTGTATGTCGGACGGTGGGTCGCCGACAGGAATTATGCGTGCTGCCATCTGTCGGCAGGTGAGGTAATGAAGCAGCTTGAATGGTGACAGAAATGATGAAAATAGTTATCTAAAGAGTAATAGCGACGACAGTTGGCAGACACTTATTTCAGCGTTGACAGTTAGTTTGGGGTGTGTGCTTGCATGACACTGGAAGTCTGTTGACGGTAGAGAAGTAGACAAGACGGCAAGAATTTTCGGCGTTCTCGCGGAGAAGTAATAGAGAAGCAGCCATAAGTATTGAAGTGAGGGCGTTGATCGGCTCCCACCCAGTCTCCATCTCTCCACCCTCCTTACCCTCTCCCAAGGTGGCTTCCGCCAACTCCCCCTCCCTGATGATGTCCTCCTCCCCTCCATCTACCCCTCCTACCAACTTTGATCCTTCCACCCCCCTCCTGTGCATGCTCCTCAGGGCACCCTCCCTCTCTTCTCTCCCTTTTTCCCTCCCCCCCTCCTTTTCTCTCCCCTCCTCCCCCGGGCCTCCCCTCCCCTGTCCCTCTCCCTCCTGCCCCCGTCTCCTCCGCCATTGGCGTCCTTTTCTCCCTTCTCCCCCACCTCACCCCCGTTCCCCTCTTGGCAGGTCCCCCGACTCGCACACGCTACGTGGACTTTCGCGCGCCGGAGATCGCCGCCATCAGTGTCTCGTGTGTGCCTTCGTGTTTAGTGTTCAGTGTTCCCCGTCACACTCCATTGTTCACCAGTGCCATCGTCTTCTTCGGTGTTTGTGCGTCGTCTCAACAGTTTGCAGTGTGGTTTTTATCGTCGAGTGTGAACGGCTCCGTGTTTGTCTCTCTGTGTCTCCTGTTTTTCGCCCACCATTTTGCAACTTTTATGTTTTTCTCATGTTTTTGCTGCTTCTGTCTTCTTTGGCTGAAGAGCAGCGTAGTGTGCTGCTGCCAGCCTGCCTATTGTATAGGCTTTAAAATGACAATAAAGTAAAAAAAAAAAAGCGTTGATCGGCACTCTGGTTTCCCTTCAAAACGAATAAATCTTTCGCCTTTTACTAAAGATTTCCGTGGAGGGGAACATTAAATGAGTCTAGAAGGTATTTTTTGTAGTGCTCGGCTATTGCTGAGCCACAATCACAAGTAAAACGTAATGTGAGTAGCAAGAGGTAGATTGTGTTGTGAGAATGAAGGGCGTGGATTAGCGGATCACGTTTGGCCTGAAATGGCGTGCAGTGTGTTAGACGATTGTGTAGAGAGAGAGAGAGGGGGGTAGAGGGGGACAGAGCTATTTATTGTCCTGCAAACTCTTGGTGAACCCTTTCCGTACCTCAGTTGTAGATGATTTGAGAATGTTTACTTGCACTGCAGTTGCACAACAGCATATAAGCTGATATTTGGAAGTGAATGATGAATGATTGTCTTTGTAATAAATACTGGTATGTGATAAGTAGATTTTGTTTTGAAAGCCAAAATAATTTTTACCGCAGAAGTTTGTGATTTGTAGGTATGATGTGAGTGAGATTTGGGCTGAAGATGGTGGTTAGTTGGGCAGGATGAGTATTTCAATTGTTTTCAATAGAGTGGATATTAGTGGCACTGGCTTGTTGCCATAATGTGGCATTGGTTCTTTGTTCATAACAGTGTACTCAGTTTTGTAGAAGATTTAGGTGAGAAAGAGACAGTTGTTGAATATGACATAGATAGCTAGAAATGAATTGAGTAGCAATTTCCTGCTAGGTGTAGTTTGGGTATGATGTGTCTCAGTGAGAGATAAATCTTGAAATTGAAGGGTTGTTCCTTGCTACAGTCTTGGAAACTATGTATCTGCTGTTGACTCCAATGTTTTCAAGATTACTTGTGTACAAAATTGGCCAGACTTTGCAGTTTCTTCTTCAATAAATCAGTGGAAGGTGGTGCAGATAATGGTAAAAATGTTCAGTGCCTCCTGTGAGTTGTTGATGCTGCTTGTCTTTTAAGTAAAATTGATAGGGGCTCTTGATTGACCCAGCCATACACAGAGCTGGTGCATACTTGGCTTGAGAAGACTTTGGTCAGTAAATGATGAAATACCGACACAGTGGTCACAACAAAGCTCCTTTCCCTGCATTTTAGTTTCCCTCGGGTATAGAGTGACATGATATTGGTAGAGGATGTGCAGATAATCACTTTGATCAGGCTGTTCGTTTTTTTAATGCTCTTTTACCAGA
This sequence comes from Schistocerca nitens, assembly GCF_023898315.1. Lineage (NCBI taxonomy): Eukaryota > Metazoa > Arthropoda > Insecta > Orthoptera > Acrididae > Schistocerca > Schistocerca nitens. The sequence continues at coordinate 616,834,627 of NC_064617.1, forward strand.
ATCCATTCATAGTGATTAGTGTGTTCTGTGTTGGAACACGATGAGAACATTGTGTGAAGTGCACAGAAGTAGCTATTTGAGTATGTATGAAAATGTGAGGTAACCACTGTTACTCCTAAATTTCTGTGGAATTAAGTTTTCTGTGTGTGTGTGTGTGTGTGTTTGAAAATCCCAGAGGTTCAAGTTGGTAGTTTATATGTTGCAAGCGAAAAAAGCTTTTTAGTAAACTGAGGCACTAGCATTAGTTCCCTGTTCACTGTGACAAGGAAGCTAGTATAAAAAGTAGTTTGTGGTTTTGTTTGCAAAGAAGTGATCATGGGATGAAAGCACTGCTTGAGATTATTCTGAGATGATGGGGGGGATTGCTAAACATCTAGCATTTTAGTAAGGAGCTTGTCGGAGTATTTGTATAGTTGTAAGATTATTTGTTATTTTATGAGAAATTTCTTTATTCATAGCACATGGGCCATCATAGTTGAAGCATAAAGATTGGCATGGTATGCGTAGGTCTGTAAAATGTCCTGACAGTGATGTTCATAGGGACTTGTTGTATACTTTGATTCTTCAGCTGTTTAACAGTAGACATAAGAAATGTATTAGTGGAGCAAGTAGCTGTGAAATTAGTAGTGTATGATTGATAGTATGGACGTGGCGCTTGAAGGAAGTGTTTGTTTAGCTGTGGGTGTTTTCATAATTGCCATGTGAGGAGAAGCAATACTCGTGATAGGCGACGAGAGGTAGAGAGAAACACATTTATTGCGAGTATTGTATATCAGCAGCACTTGGGCGGGTATCAAGTAAGACGCAAAGTTTTTTTTTTTTTTTTTTTTCTTCATTGAATTTCAATTGCCCCCTGAAGGGGGCGGGCTGGCAGCAGCTGACTACGCCGCTCTGCAGCCTACAGAATTTGTGTTAAAAAGAGGAAGATAATAAAAAATAACAGTTGGCGATAAAATCGGTGACTTAAAGGTAAAATGGCAGAAAATTCTAGAACTGAAAACATAAAACACATGGGTGATGATGCTAAGATAATACACAAGAAGCAGAAAAATAACAGACAGACAGTTAAAAAAAAACACGGCGACAGTCTGGTTTCTGTTCGCAAGATATAAAATGCACACCTAGCGACAGCATGATTTCTGTTCGCAACACTGTGGAAAGACGCACAATACTGAACACTCACTTAAACACGGCACTAAAAAGTGGGCACAAATATGACATACCACAGCCGAGAGCAGGTGGGGGGGAAGCTGGACAGATGATGAAGAAAATAAAAAAGGGGGGAAGGAGAAGAAAAGTGAAGGGTGGGAGGGGGGAAAGAAGCCAATGGAGAAGACCCATAAGAGGGGTTGGGGGTGCTGAGCAGACGTGCCAGGGAGTGGGGAAGGCAGAGGAGGGGAATGCAAAAGGACTCGGGGGGGTGGGGGAGGTGAAGGGACACAAGGGGAGGTGGGGCGGGAGAAAACACAGGATGGAAGGGGGGAGGAAGAGGGAGCCCAGGGAAAGGTCGGAGGAAAGGAGGGGGGTGAGGATCAGAGTTGATAGGAAGGATAAATGGAGGGAGAGAGGGCATCACCCGGTAGGGGGAGTTGACGGAAGCCACCTTGGGAAAGGAGATGGAGGGTGTAGAGATGGAGGGTAGGGGGGACACAACGGTGAAGATGTGGCAGGGGGCAGGGATGGGAGAGGAGAGGAGCAACCAGGGGGTGAGGGGGTTCAAGACGGCGGAAGGTGTAGAGGATGCGGATATGTTCGAGGAATAGGAGCAGATGGGGGAAAGGAATGAGATCATAGAGGATCTGCGTGGGGGACGGGAGGCGGATACGGAAGGCGAGGCGGAGTGCATGACGCTCAAGGATCTGGAGGGACTGATAGAGTTTGGGGGGGGGGCAGATATCCAGGCAGGACTGGCATAACAGAGGATGGGACGGATTAAGGATTTGTAGGTGTGGAGGATGGTAGAGGGGTGCAACCCCCATGTCCGGCCAGAGAGGAGTTTGTGGAGTCAGAGGCGGTTGTGGGCTTTGGATTGGGTGGAGCGGAGATGAGGTATCCAGGTGAGGTGACGGTCAATGGTGAGGCCAAGGTAGGTGAGGGTGGGGGTGAGGCAGACAGGACGTGTGCAGACAGTAAGGGAGAAATCCAGGAGCCGGAAGGAGCGAGTGGTACGACCTACGATGATTGCCTGGGTCTTGGAAGGATTGAGTTTCAGGAGCCATTGGTTACACCATGCAGCAAAAAGGTCAAGGTGATTCTGGAGAAGGCGTTGGGACCGTTGGAGGGTAGGAGCGAGGGCGAGGAATGCGGTGTCATCAGCATATTGCAAGAGGTGTACTGGAGGGGGGGGTTGGGGCATATTGACCGTGTACAGGAGGTAGAGGAGAGGGGAGAGGACAGAGCCCTGGGGCACACCGGCAGAGGGGTAGAAGGTGTGGGAATTGGCATGATGGATGGTAACATAGGAGGGGCGGTGGGAGAGGAAGGAGGCCACCAGACGGATGTAGTTGATAGGAAGGGCGTAGGTTTGGAGTTTAAACAGGAGACCGGGATGCCAGACACGGTCGTAGGCCTTTTCGAGGTCAAGTGAGACAAAAATGGCGGAGCGACGGGAGTTAAGCTGGAGGGAGAGGAGATGAGTGAGGCGGAGGAGTTGGTCATCAGCAGAGAAGGAAGGTCGAAAGCCACATTGGGTGTTTGGGAGGAGGTGGTTTTGGTGGAGGTGGAGATGGATGCGCCGGGAAAGGATGGATTCCAAGAGCTTGCTGAACACCGATGTGAGACAGATAGGATGATAGGAAGAGGCATCAGATGGAGGCTTATTGGGTTTGGAGAACATCAGGATACGGGAGGTTTTCCACAGGTCGGGATAGAAGCCAGTGGCAAGGATGACATTGTAGAGGGTGGCAAGGAGGGTAAGAAAGGAGGGAGGGCAGTGTTTGAGGTGGCGGTAGGTAACGCAGTCGTGGCCGGGAGCAGTGTTGCGTTTAGTGCGGAGTGTGAGGCTGATGTCCTGTGCAGTGATGGGAGTGTTAAGTGCAGATGGCGGGGTGTGGCCCAAGTACTGGAAGCTAGGAGCAAGGGGAGGAACAGAGGTATTCGTACGGTCCATGACATCAGGGAAGAGGGAATAATCAAAGTGGGGATCATCTGGGATGGAAAAAACATCAGAGAGGTGGGAGGCAAAGTGGTTGGCCTTACTGAGGTTGTCAGGAAAGGGACGGTCATTAAGGAGGAGAGGGTACTGGGGGGTGGGGCGGTTCCCAGTAAGGCGGTGGAAAGCAGACCAATACTTGGAAGAGTTGATGGGGAGCGTGGCGTTGAGTTGTGTACATGTCTGGCGCCAGGCTCGGCGTTTCTTCGCAACAAGCAGGTTGCGGATGTGTCGCTGTAATTGCCGGTGGCGAGTAAGTGTATCCCGGTCACGAGTGTGGAGAAAAGAGCGGTAGAGGCGGTGGGACTCTCGAAGGAGAAGGACGGCCTGTGGAGGCAGGGCGGGGCGGTGAGGGTGGATAGCTTTGGTGGGGATATGGGTGGCGACGGCGTCAGACAAGGTCTAGTGCAGGAAGGCAGCAGTGCGAGAGATGTCATCAGGAGACTGGAGGGTAAGGTCATGGCCGTCAACCTGGGTGTGAATGGAATCCTGGTAGGCATCCCAGTTGGCACGGGAGTAATCATGGACAAGTTTAGGAGGGACGGCAGGGCGAGGAGCGTGGCGGGGATGGCGACCGTTAGAGATAGTGAGGAGGACAGGAGCATGGTCACTGCCAATGAGGTCAAGGACAGCCACGGTGATGCGCCCAAGGAGGTTTGGAGAGGCAAGGACCACATCAGGAGTGGTGTTGGATTCGGGCCGGGTGTGCTGAGGCAGGGGAACCAGGTCGCCCTGGAGAGTGGTGAGAAACTGATGCCACCGCCAGAGGTTGGCAGGATCACGGCTGTGGATATTGAGGTCGGCGGCAATCACGTAGGTGGAGAAGGTGCGGTCAATGTGGGCCAGGAAATCGTACGGGATGGGGGTGCGAGGGCGGACATAAATGGTGGCACAGGTGATGGTAAGGGTGGGGAAGAAGAGGCTGAGGGTGAGATGCTCGGCAGGATTGTTAAGGAGAGGTTGGGGCCGGACAGGGAGGTGCTTGAGGTGGCCCATAGCAACTCCGCCACGCGTGAGAGGGTACGGGTTATCGGTGCGGTGTAGGGTGTAAGGAGCCGTGGAGACGGAGATACGGGGTTGAAGGAAAGTTTCATTTAGGACAAAAGCATCCACGCGGTGCTGACGGAGGGTGTGGGGGAAGAGGAGTTTGTGGGTGGGCAGGGAGCGAATGTTGTGGTACAGGATACGGTACGGTTGTTGTACCATGGGAGTGGAGAGTTAAACAAGGGTGGTGAGGGGGGTGAAGGTGAAGTGGGCCTGGTTGTGGGAGTATGTGGCATAGGTGGTAAGATGGAAGATGGAACGGGCAGCGAGGGCGATTTGGGAAAGAGTGTGGGAGCGCTGGAAGGGGTGGATGTTTTGGAGCACAATGGTGGTGAAGCGGATGATGTCCTCAGCAGTAGGGGGAGGGCGGAGCAAGTTGTTGGGGTGGATGGGGTCATCAACAGGACGGACAGGCACGGTGAGCTCAGGGGTTACTGGTGGAGGTTTCGCTTTACACTTTGAGGAGTAGGTAGGATGTGGGTCGTTGCAAGTGTTGCAGGAGGGGGGAGAGGTGAGGTTGGGGCAATGCTTGAGGAAGTGGGAAGCTTTGCAGTGGGGACAAGTAGGGGGGTTCTTGCAGGCAGAGGTTAGGAGGTCGTTGTAGGTGAGACAGCGCTGGCAGCGGTAGGATTGGACTGGGGAATGGGAGGGGTCCACCTTATGGCGCTGATTGTAGATGAGGGCGCCCTTGGTGAGGAGGCGGTCAATGGAGGAGGAGGATTCGGTGAATATCCGCATGAGAAAAGTCGGCCCGGCATCATTGAAGATGCGACGGGCCGAGCGGATTTCAATGTTGGGCCGGGAGTTGAGTTCCGCCAACACCTCAGCCTCCGTGATCACGGGGCTAAGCTTCGTGATCACAGCGGTGAAGGTTGGCGGACGTCGAGGAGGTTGAGGCTGACAGGGAGAGGACGGGGTGTGGTAGGGGGTGAGGGTTGCACGTTGGCCAAATTGGATACAGGGGATGCGGGAGAGGAGATCGGTGTGGAGGGAAGCACTGGGGGATTTTATGAGGACCGAGTCCTTGCGAGGAATCAGTTGGGAGATGGGAGCATTGGGGTAGTATTTCCGGATGGCGAGGGTGAGGGAGCGGGCATCAAGGAATTGAGGGTCAGGATTGGAGAGGACAAAGGTGTGGGTAGCAGGCGTGGCGGGGGCGGGGTTCGGAGCCGCGTCCATGGGGGTGGGTGGGTCACTGGGGTTGGGGAGTTTTTTGGAGGAGACTTCGGGGGAAGGGTCAACATTCGGGCGCTTTGAAGGTTTCGTGGGCACGACCGGGTGGAGAGGGGGCAGGGGTACGGGTTGCAGGGGGAGATGGCGGGGGGCAGGACCACCCTGAGCAGTGGATGACGCAGACGGAGGGGGGGTGGGTGTCACTGAGACTGTGGAACGGCGAGCAGAGATCCGTGCTGGCTTGGAGCCTGTCGGAGGCGGTGCGGGGAGCGGCAGAAAGTCAGTAGTTGTCGATGGGGCGACAGTGATAGGGGAGGAGGAGTTGGGGGTGGTTACAGCCTAAAGTGGCGCTGGGGTGGGGTGGACAGGGAGAGAAGGAAGGACGGGAAGTGGGGTGGAGGAGGAGCTCCATGTGATGGTGGTTGGAGCAGCGGAGGGAGAGGTGAAAATGATAGTGGTGGTGGTGGTGGGTTGGGACATGGTGGCGGCGTGCGAGAAAGGCGGCGGCGGAGACCAGACGGCGGCGACCGGCAGGCGGCGGCGGCGGCGGCGGGCGGCGAGCACCGGCAGGCGGCAGGCGACGGCGGCGAGCACCGGCAGGCGGCAGGCGGCGAACAGGCGGCGGCAGCGGCGGCAGGCGGCGACGGCGGCGGCGGCGGCGAGGACCGGCAGGCGACGACCACACGGCGGCGGCGGCGGCGGCGGCGAGCACCGGCAGGCGGCGACCAGGCGGCGGCGGTGGCGGCGAGGACAGGACGGCGAGCAGTATTGACGGCGAGCAGACGACACGGCAAGGAAACGGCGGGAATCTTCCACGTCGATGTTGCACCCTGAGAGTAGCCCAGGCAGTGAAACTCTTCGATGAAGACGAGAGGGAATCCAACCCTGAGAGGGAATCCAACCCTCGAATGCGTAAGACGCAAAGTGAAACGAAAGAGGAAGTATGCATGAAAGTGGCCAAATATCGACAAGAGTTCGCACTGTTAGGGTGAGGTGAATAAGCTAGTGCGGTGCGAAAATTTTCGAAGAGAGAGGCGGTTTTAAAGAAAGCACAAGAGTCCTATGAATGCCCTCTTGTGTGTTTCTCTTTCAGTGGCTATTTGGCATGTCTGCTTGCGCCATAGAAAGCTACTGTATGTGCCCCAGGCCCCCATCTAGCGGCCGGAGGTGCAAGCGGTGTTTACATACAGTCTCGCCTGAGGCAATGGTCTCTCATTTCGGAACGCAAGAAGCACTGGTAGCGCACAAAAATAGCCGAGTGAGATCATTGCGGCCAAGTAAAGAGTAGAAGTAGGTTCTTTGCAGAATGTCTGAGCTTAAGGAATTCTTCGATAAGTAAATCGCGAAATGTGAAGAATGTGTCGTATTCTCGTAGGGCGTGTTGACGGTCTCGTGGCATAAGTAGCGAGCGGTGATAGCTTGCAAGCATCAGAGGGTTGGATCCCCTCAGTCGACGACGTCAGGTTGCAACGCCTGGGCTACTCTCAGGTTGTAATCTCCGTCTTCGGCGGTTGTGTCTGTCTGTCTGTCTGTCTGCCTGCTCGTCGCTTCCTGCTGTCGCTGTTCGTCCGTCTGTCCGCCTGCCTGCTCGCTGTCCACCGCCGCCGCTGCTGCCTGCTGTCCGTCCGTCCGTCCGTCTGCCTGTTCGCCGCCGTCTGCTGTCCGTCCGTCCGTCTGTTCGCCGCCGCCGCCGCCGCCGCCGCCGCCGCCAGCCGGTGCCCGCCGCCGCCGCCGCCACCGCCACCGCCGCCATCCGGTGCCGCCTGGTCGCCGCCGTCCTGACCCTGGTCTACGGCCGTCTTCGTCTTCATCCGTCTTCGTCTGTCCCCAGTTTCTGTCCTTTCCTCTCCGTTCTGTTCGTTATTGTTCCTGTCTACCGTCATGTCCGCCCCCACCACCGCTGCCACCGCTACCACCACCGCCATAGTTTATACTTCCCCTTCCGCCGCCTCCACCACTATAACTTGGTGTGCCCAGTCCCACCCCCCTCCTTCCGTCCCACCTCTCCTCACTCTCCCTTCACCCTCTATCTTTGTCGCCCCCTCTCCCGCTTCTTCCTCTCGCCCCTCTCGTTCTGATCCTTTCCCACCACTCCCCCAGCCTGTCACTGCAGCTCCGGCTCGGGTGGTGGCCCGTCGGGCCACTGTCCACGCCCAGCTCTCACCGTCACCTTCGCCATCACCGCCGCCACTGCCACTGTCATCGTCGTCGCCTTCGCCTTCGCCTTCACCTTCACCGTCACCATCACCATCACCATCTCCGGCGCCGACTCCGGCCCCGGGACCTGCCCCTCCCCGCCACATTCCCGTTGTTCCCGTCCCCCACACCTCCTCCACCGCCGTCAAGCGCCCCAGTGGCACCCCTGCTTCCTCTGCTTCCAAAAAGGCTCCGCCTCGTCCTCCTTCCCCCACCCATGATGCCATGGATGTCTCCCCGCCTGTCCCTGCCCCCTCCTCCTCCTCCTCTACCCCCTCCTCCTACCGCTACCTCCTCTCCCGTCCTGATCCCTCTCTCCTTGAAGCCCGGAACCTCCCCCTCTTCCTTCGCCAGCATTGTCCTGGTGCCCCCATCTCCCTCCTCACTCCTCGCCGTGATTCGGTCCTCATCTCCTCCCCCAGCCCAACCCTCCACACATACCTCCTTTCCCGCATCCCTGTCACCTGCTTTGGCCCTCATGCCTCTCTCACCCCTGCTCCTTCTCCAACTCCCTCCCGCCAACCCCAACCTCCGCGTCGCCCACCAACTCTCACCGCCGTGATCACTCGGCTTAGTCCAGTGATCACGGAGGAGGAGGTGTTGGCGGAGCTCAAGGCGCATCCCCATTTGGAGGTGCGTGCGGTTCGCCGCATACATAACGCTGCCGGCCCCACCCGCCTTATGCGGGTTTTTTCTGAGCACGCCCCCTCCATTGACCGTCTCCTGAAGGAGGGTGTCCTCCTTTTTAACCAGCGGTACAAGGTCGACCCCTCCCGTTCCCCTCCTCAATCCCTGCGCTGCCAGAGGTGTCTGCGCTATAACGCGCACCCCACAGCTGAGTGCCGCGAGGCCCCCACCTGCCCGCATTGTCGGCAAGCGCACTACCTCCGGCAGTGCCCTAACCTCCAATCCCCTCCTTCCTGCAATACCTGCAATCTCCCCCATCCCACGTACTCCCAAAAGTGTAAAGCCCGGCCTCCTCCAACCACTTCTGAACTCACCGTCCCTGTCCGTCCCCTGGACGCCCCCACCGCTCCTGGCAATTCCCTTCGTCCCCCCCCCCCCCAACCGCTGAGGACATCATCAGGTTCCTCACCATCGTCCTCCCGAATGTTCATCCCTTTCAGCGCCCCCACACCCTCCAGCAGATCTCCCTTGCCGCCCGTTCCGTATTCCAACTCAAGATGTACGCCACCTACTCCAACAACCAGGCCCATTTCACCTTCTCCCGCCTTGACACCCTCGTCTAATCCCGATCATGGCGCGACAGCAACATATCCTTTTAAAAAACATCCGCTCCCTACCCGCCAACAGGAACCTCTTCCTGCACACCCTTGCCACCCACCGCGTGGATGCCTTCCTCCTTAATGAAACCTTCCTCCAGCCCCACCACACCATTCACACTTCGCCCTACCTCCTCCACTGCTCCGATAATCCCCTCCCAATTGCGCGTGGCGGAGTTGCCATTGGTCACCACCGCCAGATCCCCGTTCGTCTCCAACCTCTCCTTCCCGACCCCACCGAACACCTGATCCTTAGTCTCTTCTTCCCCGGCCTTACCGTTACCTGCGCCACCATCTATGTCCGCCCCCAACGCTCCTATTCCCTTCGACTTCCTCTCCCACGTCGATCGTACCTTTTCCTCCTACGTGATCGCTGCCGACCTCAACATCCATAGTCGTTCCGCCGCCCAGTTACGGCGGTGGCATCGGTTCCTCTCCTCCCTTCAACGTGACCTAATCCCCATCCCCCAGCACACCCGTCCCGAAACCAATTGCACTCCTGATGTTATCCCCTCCTCCCCCAACCTCCTTGGCCGCATAACGGTGGAAGTCCTGGAGCCTATTGGTAGCGACCATCTCCCTGTCCTCCTCACCGTTTCAGACGGTCGTCGCCCCCGCCCCGACCCTCGTAATGACCCTCCCCCTAAGTATGTCCATGACTATTCCCGTGCCGACTGGAATGCCTACCACGATACCCTTTCCACCCAGGTCGATAGCCACCCCTTCACCTACCACCACCCTGACGATGTCACCCATGCCGCTTCCTTTCTCCAGCAGACCTTGTCTGAGGCCGTGGAGGCCCACGTCCCTACTGTCGCCATCCACCCCCACCGTCCTACCTTACCCCCACAGGCCGTCCTCCTCCTCCATGAATCCCGTCGTCTCTACCGTGCCTTCCTCCGCACGCGTGACCCGGAGACACTACGACGCCACCGGCAACTCCAGCGACACATTCGTAATTTGCTCGCGGCTAAGAAACGCCGGGACTGGCGACAGACATGCACCCGTTTAAATGCTACCCTACCAATAAACTCGTCCAAGTTCTGGTCGGCCATCTGTCGCCTTACTGGAACTAAGCCCTCCTCCATCCTCCACACCTATAAATCCCTCATCCGCCCTATCCTTTGTTATGCCCATCCGGCTTGGCTCTCCGCCCCCCTCCCTTTTATAAATCCCTCCAAATCCTTGAACGCCATGCTCTCCGCCTCGCCTATCACATCCGTCTCCCCTCCCCCACGCGGCTCCTGTATGATCTCATCCCCTTCCCCCACCTCCATCTTTTCCTTGAAAGGATACGTATCCTGTACACCTCCCGTAAACTCGACCCTCCTCACCCGCTCGTCTCCCCGCTCCTCTCCCACCCCCACCCGCTGCCGCGCCTGTACTCCCACGTCCCGCCCGGTCTCCATCTGTCCACCCTCCTTACCCTCTCCCAAGGTGGCTTCCGCCAGCTCCCCCTCCCTGATGATCCTTTCGTCCCCTCCCCCCCGCCGCTGAGGACATTATCAGGTTCCTCACCATCGTCCTTCAAAATGTTCATCCTTTTCAGCGCCCCCACACCCTCCACCAGCTACCCCTCACCGCCCATTCCGTTTTCCAACTAAACATGTACGCCACCTACTCCAACAACCAGGCCCATTTCGCATTCTCCCATCTTGACACCCTCGTCTAAACCCCTGTGATGGTGCGACAGCACCGTATCCTTTTCAACAACATCAGCTCCCTTCGCGCCAACAAGAACCTTTCCCTGCACACCCTTGCCACCCAACATGTGGATGCCTTCCTCCTCAATGAAACCTTCCTCCAACCCCACCACATCGTCCACACGTCGCCCTACCTCCTTCACCGCTCCGATAATCCCCTCTCAATTGCATGTCGTGGAGTTGCCATTGGTCACGACCGTCAGATCGCCGTTCGGCTCCAAACTCTCCTTCCCGACCCCACCAAACACCTGATCCTTAGTCTCTTCTTCCCCAGCCTTACCGTCACCTGCGCCACCATCTATGTCCGCCCTAACGCCCTATTCCCTTTGAATTCCTCTCCCATATTGACTGTTCTTTCTCCTCCTACATGATCGCCGCCGACCTCAACATCCATAGTCGTTCCGCCGCCCAGTTACGGCAGTGACATCGGTTCCTCTGCTCCCTTCATGGCGACCTACACCCCATTCCCCAGCACACCCGTCCCGAATCCAACTCCACTCCCGATGTTATCCTTTCCTACCCTAACCTCCTTGGCCGCATAACGGTGGATGTCCTGGGGCTTATTGGTAGCGACCATCTCCCTGTCCTCACCGTTTCAGACGGTCGTCGCCACTACCCTGACCCTCCCCCAAAGTACATCCATGACTATTCCCGTGCCAACCGGAGTGCCTACTGGGATACCCTCTCCACCCAGGTCGATAGCCATCCCTTCACCTACCACAACCGTGACAATGTAACCCAGCAGACGTTGTTTGAGGCCGTCGATGCCCACGTCTGTACTGTCGCCATCCATCCCACCATCCTCCCCTACCCCCACAGGCCGTCCTCCTCCTCCGTGAATCCCGCCGTCTGTACCATGCCTTCCTCCACACGCATCATCGGACGCACTACGTCACCACAGGCAACTCCAGCGACACATCCGAAAATTGCTCGCGGCTAAGAAACGCCGGGACTGGCGACAGACATGCACCCGTTAAAATGCTACCCTACCTATAAACTCGTCCAAGTTCTCGTCAGCCTTCCGTCGCCTTACCGAAACTAAACCCTCCCCCTACTATCCTCTAATCCATGATCACCCCTTCCCTGACACCCTTAGTAAGGCCAATCACTTTGCCCCCTACCTCTCCTATGTGTTTTCCATCCCCAATTATCCCCAGAGCGATTACTCCCTCTTCCCGGATGTCCGTAATCGAACTGGCACCTCTGTCCCTCCCCTCGCACCTGGTTTTCCAGTACTTGGACAACATTGCACACAGGGAACACAATGCCCATATCACAATACAGGATCTCATTACTAAACTCCGCACAAAACGCAACACCGCTCCTGGTGACGATTGTGTCACCTACAGTCACTTTCGTGAAGCTCCTGTCTCCTTCCTCTCCACCCAGGCCAGGCTTTACAATGTAGGCCTGGCCATCGGTTACTACCTCGACCTGTGGAAAACAACCCGTATCCTGATGTTCCATAAACCTGGCAAACCACCGTCCGCCATCTCCTCCTACCGTCCCACCAGCCTTACCTTGGTCTTCAGCAAGGTCCTGGAATCTATCCTCACCCGACGCATCCACCAGCATCTCCGCCAGCACTGCCTCCTTCCCGTTACCCAGTGTGGCTTTCGGCCGTCTTTCTCTTCAGACGACCTTCTCCTTCACCTCAGCTTAATTCCCGTCGCTCCGCAATCATCCTCTCCCTGGACCTCGAACGTGCTTATCACCGTGTATGGCTTTCCGGTCTCCGCTTCAAGCTCCAAACCTTCGCCCTTCCCATTTACTACGTCCGTGTGATTGGCTCCTTTCTCTCCCACCGTCCTTCCCACGTCACCATCCATAACACAGATTCCTACACCTTTTTTCCCTCCGCCGGTGTGCCCCAAGGCCCCGTCCTCTCCTCCCTTCTGTGCCTTTTGTATATGGCGGACATGTCGCCGCCGCCACTCCCCCCCCCCCCGTCCACCTTCTCCAGTTTGCCGATGACACCGTCTTCTTTGCCCTTGCCCCCACCCTGCAGCGTTCTGAACACCTTCTCCAGTCCCATTTTGACCGGTTCACTGCTTGGTGCAACCAGTGGTTGCTCAAGGTCAATCCCTCCAAAATCCAGGCGATCATTGTAGGCAAAACCACCCCTTCCTTCCACCTCCTTGATTTCTATCACACCCTCTATGGCCGTCCCATCGCCCTCACCCCAACCCTCAAGTACCTTGGCGTCACCCTCGACCATCGCTTCTCCTGGACCCTCCATCTCCGGACAATCCAAGCCAAGGCACGCTCCCGACTCTGTCTCCTCAAGCTCCTTTCCGGCTGTACGTGGGGTCTGGAACCCTCCACCATCCTCCACACCTATAAATCCCTCATCTGCCCTATCCTTTGTTACGCCCATCCGGCCTGGATCTCTGCCCCCTACCTTTTCTAAATCCCTTCAAATCCTTGAACGCCATGCTCTCCGCGTCACATATCGCATCCGTCTCCCCTCCGCCACGTGGATCCTGTACGATCTCATTCTGTTCCCCCACCTCCTATTCCTTGAAAGGATTCGGATCCTGTACACCTCCAGCAAACTCGATCATCCTCACCCACTTGTCTCGCCTATCCTGTCCCACCTCGCCCGCTGCTGCGCCTGTATTCCCACGTCCCACCTGGTCTCCATTTCGCCACCCCCTTACCCTTTCCCAAGATGGCTTCCGCCAGCTCCCCCTCCCTGCTGATGTCCTCCTCCCCTCCATCTACCCCTCCTATCAACTTTGATCTTCCTCCCACCACTTCCTGTGTCTTTTCCGTTCGGCACCCTCCCTCCCTTCTCTCTCCTTTTCCCCCATCCCCCTTCCTCCACCCCTCTTTCCCCGGGCTTCCCATCCCCCTCCTCCCTTCCCCCTATCTCCGCTGTCCGTGGCATCTCTGCTCTCCCCTCTGCCTCTCCCACTTCCCTCCCCTTCTCTTGGCAGGTCCCCGGACTCGTACACGCTTAGTGAACATTTGCGCGCCGGAGATCATTGCCATCAGTGTCCCGTGTGTGCTGTCATGTTTAGTGTTCATTGTTGAGTGTTCACCGTCACACTCCATCATTCACCAGTGCCATCGGCATCTTCAGTGTTTGTGCTTCGTGTCAACAGTTTGTAGTGCGTATTGTCATCGAATCTGAACGGCTTCATGTTTTTTTTTGTTCATGTGTCTACTGTTTTTTTCCCGCTGTTTAGTTCCAACCCATGTGTCATCTCTGTTTTCTCATTGTACTCTCTTTGGCTGAAGAGCGACGTATTGTGCTGCTGCCAGCCTACCTGTTATACTGGTATTAAAATCACAATAAGAAAAAAAAAAAAACTTGCAAGCATCTCCGGCGGTAATCCTAAAGGATGCCGCCCTTCGATTGGCCTTTCGGTTCTTATCGAAGCGTTAGATGTATTTCAGGTTCCAGCCAGCAGCGGTCCCACCCAGCAGCGGTCCCAGCCTGCAGCAGCAGCAGCAGCATCCCCACCGGCCAGCCAGCCAGGTCGCCTCCCCCGCCAGCAGAGTGGGGCTTTGACCCCAGTCTCCTTCATCATTTCTGCGTCCCTTTTACACTTGTGTTTCTCGTCGCCTTGTCCGTCCCTTGTTTGCTTCTTTGTCCTGTCCTGTGCTTTTCCCCTTGTCACATTGTCAACCCCCACCACCACCACTACAGCCACCACCACTGCCATAGTATACACATCTCCCTCCACCGCCGCCACCACAATCATGTGGTGCGCCCAATACCCCCCTCAATCCAACTCCCCGCTCCTCACTGTGCCATCTCCCTCACTCTTTGTTGCTCCATCCAAGGCTCCTTCCTGCCTCACCTCCTCTGATCCTTTCTCTCCACTCCCCACCTCTGCTCCATCCGCTTCCTCCCCCCCCGCTAGGGTGGTGGCCCGGAGGGCCATGGCCCACGCTTAACTTTCCCCTTCGCCCTCTTCATCATCACCATCGCCATCGCCCTCACCATCTCCGGCGCCGACTCCAGCATCGGGACCTGCCCCTCCACGCCACCTTCCAGTTGCTCCCGTCCCCCACACCTCCGCCGCCGTCAAACGCCCTAGCGCCACCCTGCCTCTTCGGATAGAAAAAGGCTCTGCGCCGTCCCCCTTCACCTGTCCAAGATGCCATGGATGTCTCGCTGTCTGTCCCTGCCCCCTCATCCTCATCCTCCTCCCCCTCCCTCCCCCCGTCTCCTACATCCTCTCCCATCCTGATCCCTCCCTTCTTGAGTTTTGGAACCTCACCCTCTTCCTTCGCCAGAATTTTCCTGGTGCCCCATCTCAATCCTCACTCCTCGCCGTGATTCGGTGCTCATCTCCTCCCCCAGCCCTACCCTCCACACAGATCTCCTGTAACCCGCTTTGGGGACTAATGCCTCCCTCACCCATGCTCCTTCCCTGCATCCGTCCCACCAACCGCAACACCCGCGTCGCCCGCCGACCCTCACCGCCGTGATCACTCGGCTTAGTCCAACGATCACAGAGGAGGTGTTGGCGGAGCTCAAGGCGCAACCCCATCTGGAGGTGCGTGCGGTTCGCCGCATCCATAACTCAGCCGGCCCCACCTGCCTTATGCGGGTCTTTTCTGAACACCCCCCCCTCCATCGACCGTCTCCTGAAAGAGGGTGCCCTTCTCTTTCGCCAACACTACGAAGTTGACCCTTCCCGTTCCCCTCCTCAATCCCACCCCTGCCAAAGGTGCTTGCGGTACAATGTGCCACGAGGCCCACAACTGCCCGCACTGTAGGCAAGCCCACTTTTTTCAGCAGTGACCCAATCTCCAGTCCCCCCCTCCTCTAATACCTGTAATCTCCCTAATGCTACTTATTCCCAGAAATGTAAGGCCCGTCCCCCTCCTACCACTCCTGAACTAACTGTTCCTGTCCGCCCTCTGGACGCCCCCACCCCTCCCGGCAATTCCCTTTGCCCACCCCCTACCACTGAGGACATCATCAGATTCCTCTCCATCGTCCTCCAAAATGTACACCCGTTCCAGTGCCCCCACACCATCCAACAGATCTCCCTCGCCGCCCGTTCCGTTTTCGACTTAAAAATGTATGCCACCTACTCCAACAACCGGGCCCATTTCAAGTTCTCCCATCTTGACGCCCTTGTCTAAATCCCTGTCATGGCGCGACAGCACCGTATCCTATGCAACAACATCGGCTCTCTTCCCACCAACAAGAACCTCTTCCTGCACACCCTTGCCACCCACCGCGTTGATGCCTTCCTCCTCAATGAAACCTTCCTCCAACCCCACCATACCGTCCACACTTCACCCTACCTCCTTCACTGCTCCGATAATCCCCTCCAGATTGCGTGTGGTGGAGTTGCCATTGGTCACCACCGCCAAATCCCAGTTCGGCTCCAACATCTTGCCGACCCCACCGAACACCTGATCCTTAGTCTCTTCTTCTCCGGCATTACCGTCACCTGCGCCACCAGCTAAGTCCGCCCTAACGCCCCTATTCCCTTCGACTTCCTTTCCCACATTGACTGTACCTTCTCCTACGTGATCGCCGCAGACCTCAACATCCATAGTCGTTCCACCGCCCAGTTATGGTGGTGGCATCCTTTCCTCTCCCCCCTTCAAGGCGACCTCATCCCCATTCCCCAGCACACCTGTCCCGAATCCAACTCCACTCCCGATGTTATCCTCCCCTCTCGTAACCACCTTGGCAGCATAACGGTGGATGTCCTGGAGCCTATTGGTAGCGACCATCTCCCTGTCCTCACCGTTTCAGACGGTCGACGCCCCCGCCCCGACACTCATAATGACCTTCCCCCAAAGTACGTCCATGACTATTTCCGTGCCAACTGGAATGCCTACTGGGATACCCTTTCCACCCAGGTCGATAGCTATCCCTTCACCTACCACCACCCTGACAATGTAACCCATGCCGCCTCCTTTCTCCAGCAGACCTAGTCTGAGGCCGTGGAGGCTCACGTCCCTACTGTCGCTATCCACCATCACCATCCTACCTTACCCCCACAGGCCGTCCTCCTCCTCGGTGAATCCCACCATCTCTACCGTGCCTTCCTCCACACGCATCATCGGACACACTACGACGCCACCGGCAACTCCAGTGACACATTGGAAACTTGCTCGTGGTTAAGAAACGCCGGGACTGGTGCACCCGTTTAAATGCTACCCTTCCTATAAACTCGTCCAAGTTCTGGTCAGCCTTCCGCCGGCACACCGGATCTAAACCCCCCCTACTATCCTTTCCTTCATGATAATCAATCCTTCCCTGACAACCATAGTAAGGCCAATCAGTTTTCCTCCTACCTCCGATGTTTTACCATCCCCGACGATCCCCAGTTCAATTACTCCCTCTTCCTGGATGTTCTCGATCGAACTGACACCTCTGTCCCTCCCCTCGCACCTTACTTGGACAACATTGCCCACACTGAACTCAATGCCCCTATCACTACACAGGATCTCATTGCTACACTCCGCACGAAACGCAGAACTGCTCCTGGTCACGATCGTGTCACCTATCGCCGCTTTTGTGAAACTTCTGCCTTTTTCCTCTCCACCCTGGCCAGGATCTATAATGTAGTCCTGTCCACCGGCTACTACCCCAACCTGTGGAAAACCTCCCATATCCTGATGATCCTTAAACCCAGTAAACCGCCATCCGCTGTCTCCTCCTACCGACCCATCAGCCTTACCTCGGTCTCCAACAAGGTCCTGGAATCTATCCTCACCCGACGCATCCACCAGCACCGCCTCCTTCCCGTTACCTAGTGTGGCTTTCGGCCATCCTTCTCTTCTGACGCCCTTTCCTTCACCTCACTCATCTCCTCTCCAAACAGCTTAATTCCCGTCACTCTACTATCTTCCTCTCCCTTGACCTTGAACGAGCCTATGACCGCATGTGGCATTCCGTTCTCCTCTTCAAGCTCCAAACCTTCGCCGTTCCTATTAACTACGTCCGTCTGATTGGCTCCTTTCTTTCCCAACGTCCGTCCTACGTCACCATCCACAATACCGATTCCTACACCTTTTCCCCCTCCGCTGGTGTGCCCCAAGGTTCGGTCCTCTCCCCTCTTCTGTACCTTTTGTATACGGCGGACATGCCGCCGCCTTCACCCCCCTATCCACCTTCTCCAGTATGCCGATGACACTGCCTTCCTTGCCCTTGCCCCCACCCTGCAGTGCTCCGAACACCTCCAATCCCATCTTGACCGGTTCACCACTTGGTGCATCCACTGGTTGCTTAAGGTCAATCCTTCCAAAACCCAGGTGATCTTTGTAGGCAAAACCACCCCTTCCTTCCGCCTCTTCGATTTCTATATCACCATCTATGGCTGTCCTATCACCCTCACCCCCACCCTTAAGTACCTTGGCGTCACCCTTGACTGTCGCCTCTCTTGGACCCCCCACTTCTGGACAATTGAAGCCAATGCACGCTCCTGCCTGTTTCCTCAAACTCCTTTCGGGCCATACATGTGGTCTGGACCCCTCCACCATCCTCCATACCTATAAATCCCTCATTCGCCCTATCCTTTGCTACGCCCACCCTGCCTGAATCTTCGCTCCCCCTACCTTTTACAAATCCCTTCAGATCCTAGAACGCCATGTTCTCCGCCTCGCCTATCCTATCCGTCTCCCATCCGCCACACAGATCCTGTATGACCTTATTCCGTTCCCCCACCTCCTCCTTTTCCTAGAACGGATACGGATCCTATACACCTCCCGTAAACTCGGTCCCCCTCACCCGCTGGTCTCCCATCCTCTCCCGCCCCCCTCCGCTGCTGCGCCTGTATTTCCACGTCCCACCTGCTTTCCATCTCTCCACTCTCCATACCCTCTCCCAAGGTGGCTTCCGGCAGCTCCCCCTCCCTGATGATGCCCTCCTCCCCTCCATCTACCCCTCCTACCAACTTTGATCCTCCCCTCCCACTTCCTGTGTTTTTTTCCTTAGTGCACCCTCTCTCCCACTCCTTTCCCTCCATCCTCCTTCCTCCCCCTCCTCCCCCTACCCCCTCCTCTCTTCCTCCCCCATGCTCCCCCTACTTCCCTTACCCCCTCATCCCTTCATTCCTCCCCCCTGCCATTAGTGTACCTGCTCTCCCCTCTCCCACCTCCACCACCTTCCTCCCCTCCTGGCAGGTCCGCGGACTTGTTCACACTAAGTGGACATTCGCGCACCAGAGATCATCGCCATCAGTTTAGTGTCTGTGCCGTTGTGATTGTGTTTTATGGCCGTGTGCACCAACCCCGGTCAAAAAGCATGATAACCAAGGTCCTGCGATCATGGTTAAAAGTAAATCGCGTTTAAAATGTTTCTGCAGTGCACCAACGTTAATCGCTGGTCAGCAAACCGTCGTCAGCCAACTGCGCATTTTACTGCGGTAAACTCTCTTCATTGCAATGGAACGTGCCCTGGCAACACAAAGATGTTAGTAAACATGAAATTGCACAGATAATCGCTGGTGCCACGTTCTATCTTTGCTGTTTTTTCTGTCGACAAGCAGAAGTGTGTGTATGTACCTCGGTACCTATTTCTGATCTGTTGGTTTCTTTTTTGGAGAATAATGGAGAATAAAAGAAGAACACCGAATTTCTCAAAGTACGAGATAGATGTACTTCTTGAACTGGTGGGTGCAACTGCATCCGTTCTTGAAAATAAGAAAACCGACGGCTGCAGCTTAAAAGAAAAACAGGCAATGTGGTCCCATGTGGAGGCGCAGTTTAATTCTACTCCTGGTAAGTTTAGTCATGAATAACTTTTCTAGGTTCATCGTAAGCGTAGGATATGGCACACACTGGCTTTTAGTTTGAAACTGTTATTGGCGTACCACTGAAATACGTGATAGGACTATGTATATTTATGGTTGGAATTGTTTTGTTTGTTTTAAATTTAAAATTCAATGCCGTGCTACTGTTAACTAAATATTATGTGACTAACGGAAGCTTTTATGTTGAAAATTGTGAACATACGTCTCTCACTTAGCCCTGTGACGTATTCTTCATATATGCCTATACCACTTTCTTTTTAATGAACTGATATGTAGACAAAAGCCATATACAGATCTTAGATTTTTATTGCAATTATAAGTTAAGAGCCTCAGAATGCAAAATGGACTTATGAATGCAAATAATATTAGAATTAATTTATGGTACTACAAACTACATTTATTTAATTTCAGGTGTGACAAAAAGATCCTGTGACAGGCTGGAAACCTGTTATGAAAATATGAAAAGAAGACTTCGAAAAGACCTTGCAGAAGAAGAGGTGGAAGTGTATAAAACAGGTGGGGGGAAGCCTGCCCAAAAAACCATGATCCATGATCGGGCTAAACTATTATAAATTGTTGGTTCCTCAGTGAAACCGTTAACAAATGCATATGATTCCGATGCACAGTTTAGCATGATTGTGGATGTTGTCAACATGGAGAGCAGTGCAGTGCAGTGCAGTGAGAACATGCCACCTGCTTCAGTTGTCGAGTTAGCAGAGTGCACACAATCTAGCACTTCCCACACACCTGTCGTAATACTAAGTAAAGAGACACCAAATAATGTTCTGATGGATGTCACCCAGTTGCAATCTGCTTCACAGTCTCCTGATGAACCCAGTGAAAACATTTGCACGCCAAAAAATACATGGCATTGTCGCAGGATGCCTGCAAAACCAAGGCCATCAGGTTCGGGAACAGTGATTGACAATGTGTGCAAGAAGAGAGTGGAACTACTGGAGGCCCAATTACTCATGATGAAGGCAGAGCACCAAAAGGAGCTGAGGATAAAAAGTTTAAAGAATCTGGCCCTGAAAGAAAAACTATAGTACTGGAAGAAGAAAAATGCCAGTGACACGTGACCTTTTTTTTCCTGTGACAGTGAATTTTTTTTAATTTTTTGTGCGATGTTGTATTTTGTCTAATGTATTAAAGTTGTCTCACAGTTCAAATTGTTTCTCTGTGTTTGTTCTGTTAGTGATACTGCTTCTATCCTAGTTGGTGTCTGTCTAATATCTGCTTACAGCTTATTTGGTCTGGACTAAGATTCATCCAATCACTTAAAATTAGAATTGCTTCATATATAAAAAGAGATTAGCAACACTGCAGTTTACACAAGTAAGATACATGTCAGTTGCAGGCCTGCAGCCAGTCAGGTGCCAATTTCTACTTAAATCACTTAACAATGAGGTAGACTGTTAATGAAACAAAATTATAGTAATAAAGCATTCTTGTTACTCTAACTTTGGAATGAACATATGTGCTGTAACAGTTATATACATGAGGCCCAATGTTATCATGTTTTGCATTGTTTGTACCAGAATATCCTAACATATTAAATTATGAGGTAAAGTGCTCCAAATCATAATTTTGTGTGTGCCATTTTCCGTGCCATACTCTGCACCAGGTAATGTTTATAATGGGAACCTGTATCTTTTATGACAATACAATTTGAAGTGAGGCATGTTGAGAAATACATTGCTGTGATGGGTTCTCTTTTCTGCAAAAGTAAGCATAGCATATGTGGCTTTCCAAGCCACACCACTTGGTAATGTGTGTGGTGGAAACCTGTAACATTTATCAAACAGTATTTGTGGAGAGGCATTATTGAATAATACTTTGCTAATATGGACAATAGTGAGATTAGCATTGTGTGGCTTCTCTAGCAATACTCTGCACCTGTTAATGTTTACAATGTCAGCCCATAACTTTTATCACAGCAAAATTTGTAGCAAGATATTTTCAGAAATGCATTCCTATGATGGGTCACTGGTTTCTGCTATAGTAGTCATAGCATGTGTGGCTTTCTTAGCAATATTCTGCACCTGCTAATGTTTAACTTCTGCCACAACTGTATTTGTAGTGAGGCATTTTTCTGTGGCACTATGCAATGACAAGGAATTCCCTTCTCTACAGGTGAGCATTAAATATGTGAAAAAACTGCATCAATATCAGTGACAGAGTAAGAGAGGGAGTTTCCCTCAGTAATAACTTAAAGTATGACACTTCGTACTGTCAACCCACAGCATTACAGTTCTGCTTTCATATCTTCTGAAGTAGCACACTCCTTAACTAATTATTGCTCTTGCACTGATCTCCAAAGTATTAGACATTGCTGACAACATTCCATTGCCTTTCGTAGCAATGAGAACTTGTTTTTGGTGGCAATTTCTAAACACAAATTTGTCTTCAATTTCAGATATATATATATATATATATATATATATATATATATATATATATATATATATATATATATATATATATGCCATACAGTTGTGCATAATATTGTGTAAAGTGCTGCTACACGCATGACTGACTAGAATTAACAACGGAATTCAATTCTTTGCACAACCTTATGGCCACACACACTAATGTTTAAGAAAATCATATTGTAAATAAAGAGTAGTGATGAATATGGAAATAATTTAACAAATAAACAATCCCAATCTGACATTTTATGTTAATACACAAGTGATTATTTATTTTGTGCCCATGTGTGAACTGCATATTCACAATTTTAAGCTAATCTAGGTGATAAGACTGCATTAATACTGAGGAGAAGTGCAGTAAAATAATCTCTAAACTGAAAGGTTCTGATAATAAAGAATGTGCTCTTTTAATATTGCAAAACTGTTGGACATTCACATATTTGTTGTTACAGTAGAAAATTTAAGAGATGTTTAGGATCTATAGTGAACATAATACGGAAATATCCATTATATTTTATTCCACTCGCTTTTACTCTCACCCTCTCTAAATGTAATGGAGTCATTTGTTCTCAAATTTAAGTACATACCCAGAAACTGAACATGTATATAAATAACAGAGTACTGCATTGCTTTCACAACCAATGTGATGCAAGAAATATATCTTTAATAATGAATTAGCAACAGTTTCACACAAAAAAAAAAAATCTCAGAAAAGCAGCAGCTGGGTAATTGTCTGTAGGCAGCACATCCTGTCCCTGGCACAACAAAACCTCAAATTTCGCATCACACACCCAGTTCAGTGAGTACTTTTATGTTCGCTATACAGCAGAAACAAAATAGATTACATGCTGAAATAATCTGAAAAATTGAAAATACGGCGAAATCCCATAACTATAATCATAATTTTTCATTACGAACATTGTCTGAATTTATGTTATATTATCGGAAATGTTCATTAATTATAGCACGGCGAACTGATCGTCCAGGTAATGTATCATCACGATACATCTGCTGTCCAGGTAGCACTGGTTCGTTGTCTTCAATGTTGGGGCCTCTCTCATCACGTAACTGATTTAAAAGTCGAGAAATTTCAGGATCTTCTGGTGGTTCATCACTGCTTGTACTCCTCGCAATATTATGCAAGACAGCCGTACCCAAAATGATTGACATTGCTTCCTGAGGATTACATCTTATTCCTACAGATAATATGGGAAATTTTCTCTTCCACATACCGTATTTTCTCTCAACAGTGTTTCTAGTTTTAATATGAGACCTGTTATACAGATGCTCTGCTTCATTTTGCGGATTTAAAAGTGGAGTTAACAAGTAGGATTTACATGTATAACCACTATCTCCCAATAAGTGATCTTGTGGTATTTCTCCGTTTTCAAATTGAGCTCTGCGAGCGCAATTGAGAAATATGGTACTGTCGTGCACAGAGCCCGGCCATCGAGCGACAATATCTCTTATTAACAAATTGTGATCACTAATGGTTTGACAGTTAAAGGAAAAATATGATTTCCTATTGCGGAAAAGTTCAGCATTATGACCTCCAGGAGACTGAATTCTTATATGGGTACAATCCAAGGTACCAAGAACGCCAGGAAATCGGTCCAATTGACTAAAACCATACATCACAGAGCGCACTTCTTCTCTTGTAGGAAATGTTATAAAGCGAGGAGATAGTGATGCCATGATGTCTGATACATCACTGATGATTCGTTGTGCTGTTGTACGATGTATATTACTGTTGTCCCCAATAAGAATGTTGAATGCAGCTGTTGCATATGCCCTTAAAGTAATCAAAAGTCTGTTTATCGGATAAACAGGGTTATTCCGATCAGTAGGAAATTCTAACCTATCATTAATTTGATTTAATAACCACCACACTGTTTCTTTTGACAGACGAAATCTCTCTTCAAACTTCCTGTCACCATAATCTTCGAAAGGGTTTCCCCTTTCCACAATCACTCCAACACGATTTCGGTCACGATTTAAATGGTCAAGGTGTAACAAATCTTCCTCAATGCCATCCATAACATCAAAACGCGCCGCCATCTTAATAGCGTATGCTTTTAAAACCGTGGTTATGTCGAGAAAACCGGGAAAGAGCCCGGTTAAATATAACCGCGGTCGACTCCCTCGTTTAACTTAGATCAATGTTGGTGCACCAGAATACTGCGCTGAACAGGATTATATATCGACTTAACCGCGGTTAACTGTTAATCGAGATTGGTGCACTCGGCCATTAGTGTGTTTCGCCGCCACGTTCTTCTTTCACTTGTCCCGTCTCATTCGTCAGTGTGTGTGTGGAGTGCTGACAGTTTTTCGTGTGTTTCGTTTAGTCTGAACGGCTTTATGTCTTTTTATTTATTGTATCTCCGGTTTTTTAACCACAGATTTGTTACTTTTCCATCTCCTTTTTCTCTATTATTGTACTCCTTGAGGCTGAAGAGTGGAGTAGATGTATCTGCTGCCAGCCTGCCTTTGTATAAGGTGAACAAATGACAATAAAGAAAAAAAACACTAATCGTCATACATTTCTGGCAGTATCTCAGAAGAGTACCGCTCTTCGATAACTGCATACCTGGAGATACATGCGGTACACTGGATTTTCAACCCTGCTGGCCCCACCCACATTATGCGGGTGTTTTCTGAACACGCCCCTTCCATCGACCTTCACCTGAAGGAGTGTGCCCTCTTTATCCATCACCGATACATAGTCGACCCCTCCCACTCCCCTCCTCAATCCCTCTGCTGCCAGAGGTGCTTGCGTGCTAGATTTGTCACCATCGTCCTCCAACACATCCACCTGTTCCAGTGCCTCCACACCTTCCAGCAGATATCCCTCACCGCTCGATCCCTCTTCTACCTTAACACCTATCCCACATATTCCCATAACCAAACTCACTACACCTGGTAGCCATTGACCACCACCGCCAGATTCCTGTTTGGCTCCAACCCCTCCTTCCCAACCCCACAGAACACCCGATCCTTAGCCTCTTCTTCTCCGTCCCTACCATTATCTGTGCCACCATCTATGTCCGCCCTACTGCCCCTATTCCTTTTGACTTGCTTTCCTACATCGACCATACCTTCTCCTCCTATGTGATTGCTGCCGACTTCAACATCCATAGTCGTTCCGCTGCCCAGTTACGATGGTTTCATCGGTTCCTCTCCACCCACCAAGGTGACCTCGTTCCCATTCCCCAGCACACCCGCTATGAATCCAATACCACTCCAGATGTCGTACTCTCCTCCCTTAACCTACTTGGCTGCATAGCCATGGGCATCCTTGACCCTATTGGCAGTGACCATCTCTCTGTCCTCCTCACCATTTCAGACTGGTCGCCCCTGTCCCGATCCTCGCATCGACCCTCCCTCGTAATGTGTCCATGATTATTCCCTTGTCAACTGGAATGCCCACTGGGATACCCTCGCTACCCAGGTCGACAGCCACCCACTCACCTACCACCACCCTGATGATGTTACCCACGCCGCCTCCTTTCTCCAGCAGACCTTATCTGAGACCATGTAGGCCCACGTCCCTACCGTCGCCATCCACTTGCACCATCCCACTTTACCCCCACAGGCTGTCCTCCTCCTCCATGAATCCCGCCGTCCCTACCATGCCTTCCTTCTCCCGTGTGACCAGGACACACTACAACGCCACGGGCGACTACAACGACATGTCAGAAACTTGCATGCGGCTAAGAAACGTCGGGACTGGCGATAGACATGCACCTGTCTTAATGCTACCCTACCTATCAACTAGTCCAAGTACTGGTCAGCCTTCCACCGCCTTTCCGGATCTAAATTCCGCCCCCCTACTACTGCTCCTTCATAATGACCACCCCTTCCCTGACAACCTTAATAAGGCCAATCACTTTGCCTCCTACATCTTCGATATCTTCACACTCCCTTATGATCCCCAGTTCGATTACTCCCTATTCCCAGATGTCCGCGATTGAACTGACACCTCATTGGCTCCACTCGCTCCTGGCTTCCAGTATTTAGACAACATTACACACGACGATCTCAATGGCCCCATCACTACTCGGGATATCATCAATACACTCCGCACGAAACGCAACACCGCTCCTGGTCATCATCGTGTTACCCATCACCACCTCCGTGAAACTCCTGCCTCCTTCCTCTCTGCCCTGGCCAGGCTATATAATGTGGTCTTGTCCAGTGGCTACTACCCCGACCTGTGGAATACCTCCCCGATACTGGATGCTTATGTTCCTCTAGCCCGATAAACCACCATCCATTGTCTCTCTCCCAGCAGCCTTACCTCGGTCTTCAGAAATGTCCTGGAATCCATCCTTACCCAACAGGTCCACCAGTATCTCTGCCATCACCGCCTCCTTCCCGCTACTGAGTGTGGATTTCGACCGGATGACCTCCTTCACATCACTCATCTCCTCTCCGAACAGCTCAACTCCCGTCACTCCACCATCTTCCTCTCCCTCGACCTTGAACGTGCTTATGACCGTGTAGCGCATTCTGGTCTCCTCTTCAAGCTGAAAACCTTCGCCCGTCGTATGAACTTCATCTGTCTGATTGGGTCCTTTCTTTCCCAACATCCTTCCTATGTCACCATCCATAACACGGATTCCTACATCTTCTACCCCTCCACCGGTGTGCTCCAAGGTTCTGTCCTCTCCCCTCTTCTCTACCTCCACCCCCCGTCCACTTTCTGCAGTAAGCCAATGACACCACCTCCCTTGCTCTCGCCCCCACCCTACAATGCTTCCAACACCTTCTCCAATCCATCTTGGTGTAACCAGTGGTTGCTCAAGGTCAATCCTTCCGAGATCCAGGCGATCATTGTAGGCAAAACCACCACTTCCTTCCGTCTCCTCGATTTCTATATCACCATTTATGGTTGTCCTATCACTGTCACCCCCACCTTTAAGTACCATGGCGTCACCCTTGTCCGTTGCGTCTCCTGGATCCCCCATTTTGGACAATCTAAGCCAAGGCACGCTACTGACTCCATCTCCTCAAGCTCTTTTCTGGCCGCACATGGGATCTGGACCCCTTGCCATCCTCCAGACCTATAAATCTCTCATCCGCCATATCCTCTGCTATGCCCATCCCACCTGGATCTCCGCCCCTCCTACCTTTTACAAATCCCTTCAAATCCTAAAACGCCATGTGCTCTGCCTCGCCTATCGTGTGCCGCTACCCTCCCATGCATCCTATATGACCTCATTTCGTTTCCGCATCTCCCTTTTCCTTGAATGGATACGGGTCCTCTACACCTCCCGTAAACTAGATCCCCCTCACCTGCTTGTCTCTGCCATACTCTCCCACCCATGTCCACTGCCACGCCTGTATTCCCATGTTCCACCTGCTCTCCATCTCTCCACTCTCCATACCCTCGCCCAAGGTGGCTTGCGCCAACTCCCCCTCCCTGATGATGCCCTCATCCCCTCCATCTACCCCTCGAACCAACTTTGATCCTCCCCTTCCATCTCCTGCGTCTTTTCCCAAGGGCATCCTCTCTCCCTCCTCCCTTCCCCCCTCTCCCCCAGGATTCTCCTACCCCCATACCTACTTTCCTCCCCATCCCATCTCCTCTGCCACTGGCATCTACACCCTCCCCTCTCCCTCCTCCCCCACCTTTTCCCTTTGGCAGGTCTGTGGACTCGTACAGATACAGTGAACATTCGCATGCAGATCATCGCCACTTTTTTTTTTTTTTTTTTTTTTTTTTTTTGCCACCATGGTGTTAGTGCCTTAGCGTTTCACCACCCATGCTCCATCATTCACATGTGTCATTTCAGTCGCCTATGTTAGTGTAGCAGTGCTGAACGTGTTTTATTTTACTGCACCTGTGAACAGCTCCATGTTTTTTACTTTGTGTGTCTACTGTTTTTTTGTCCATCATTTTGTTTTGTTTTTCTATGTCTTCCTATGTTCTGCTTGTATTACCTGTGGCCGAAGAGCGGCGCAGTATTGCCGCTGCACGCCTACCATGTACACTCCTGGAAATTGAAATAAGAACACCGTGAATTCATTGTCCCAGGAAGGGGAAACTTTATTGACACATTCCTGGGGTTAGATACATCACATGATCACACTGACAGAACCACAGGCACATAGACACAGGCAACAGAGCATGCACAATGTCGGCACTAGTACAGTGTATATCCACCTTTCGCAGCAATGCAGGCTGCTATTCTCCCATGGAGACGATCGTAGAGATGCTGGATGTAGTCCTGTGGAACGGCTTGCCATGCCATTTCCACCTGGCGCCTCAGTTGGACCAGCGTTCATGCTGGACGTGCAGACCGCGTGAGACGACGCTTCATCCAGTCCCAAACATGCTCAATGGGGGACAGATCCGGAGATCTTGCTGGCCAGGGTAGTTGACTTACACCTTCTAGAGCACGTTGGGTGGCACGGGATACATGCGGACGTGCATTGTCCTGTTGGAACAGCAAGTTCCCTTGCCGGTCTAGGAATGGTAGAACGATGGGTTTGATGACGGTTTGGATGTACCGTGCACTATTCAGTGTCCCCTCGACGATCACCAGTGGTGTACGGCCAGTGTAGCAGATCGCTCCCCACACCATGATGCCGGGTGTTGGCCCTGTGTGCCTCGGTCGTATGCAGTTCTGATTGTGGCGCTCACCTGCACGGCGCCAAACACGCATACGACCATCATTGGCACCAAGGCAGAAGAGACTCTCATCGCTGAAGACGACACGTCTCCATTCGTCCCTCCATTCACGCCTGTCGCGACACCACTGGAGGCGGGCTGCACGATGTTGGGGCGTGAGCGGAAGACGGCCTAACGGTGTGCGGGACCGTAGCCCAGCTTCATGGAGACGGTTGCGAATGGTCCTCGCCGATACCCCAGGAGTAACAGTGTCCCTAATTTGCTGGGAAGTGGCGGTGCGGTCCCCTACGGCACTGCGTAGGATCCTACGGTCTTGGCGTGCATCCGTGCGTCGCTGCGGTCCGGTCCCAGGTCGACGGGCACGTGCACCTTCTGCCGACCACTGGCGACAACATCGATGTACTGTGGAGACCTCACGCCCCACGTGTTGAGCAATTCGGCGGTACATCCACCCGGCCTCCCGCATGCCCACAATACGCCCTCGCTCAAAGTCCGTCAACTGCACATACGGTTCACGTCCACGCTGTCGCGGCATGCTACCAGTGTTAAAGACTGCGATGGAGCTGCGTATGCCACGGCAAACTGGCTGACACTGACGGCGGCGGTGCACAAATGCTGCGCAGCTAGCGCCATTCGACGGCCAACACCGCGGTTCCTGGTGTGTCCGCTGTGCCGTGCGTGTGATCATTGCTTGTACAGCCCTCTCGCAGTGTCCGGAGCAAGTATGGTGGGTCTGACACACCGGTGTCAATGTGTTCTTTTTTCCATTTCCAGGAGTGTATATGGTCTTAAAATGACACTAAAGGGGAAAAAAGCACTAATCGGCATCTTCCCCCCCCCGTCCCCCTCCCTCTTCCCTCCTCCCGCTAGCATGCCCCTGGCTTTATTGTATGCACAGTAAGTTTTTAGTGCGCCAGAGATTGTCGCCACTGTGATAGTGTTTGTCCTCCTGTCAATTACTCTGGCTCTCCTTCAGTGCTCTTCCATTCTTGTGTGAAACTCTGTGCCTACCTTGTGTACCATGCTGAACGTTTGTTTACAAACAGCACATCCGTGAAAGCCTTCATATGTCTGTCTCCTGTTTTTATCATTGAGGCGTGTTTGTTTATATGTCTTCTTGTTTTATGTTTTGTTTTTTCTGCGGCCGTAGAGTGGCATAAACAGGCAGCTGTCAAAAGGTGTTAACATTACAATAAAGAAAAATAAGCACTGATCGGTGCTCTGGCCTCCCTTCAAAACAAATAAATCTTTACTTTCCACAGAGGGGAACATTAAATGAGTCTGTTTTGGAAATTTTTTGTAGTTCTCAGCTATCCTAAGCTATAACCAGTAGTAAGACATAAGTAATAACTTGTGTTTTCATTATGGCCATGTGAGGAAAAGTAATACTCCTGAGTGTGAAAAGAGATACAGGGAGAAAACCATTTATTACGAGTACTGTGTCTCAGAGCTCTTAGGTGGATATCAAGTAAGATGTAAAGTGAAACGAAAAAGGTAGTATGGCTGCAAGGGCCAGATGTCCACAAGGATCTTGTACTGTTGGAGTAAGATGAAGATGCTAGTGCGGTGTGAAAATTTTCAAAAAGAGAGACGGTTTTAAAGAAAGCACAAGAGTGCTTTGAATGCCCTCTTGTGAGTTACTCTTTCAGTGGCCATTTGGCATGTCTGCTTCCACCACAGAATGCTACTGTAAGTGCCCCAGGCTGCCATCTAGCGGCCGGAGGTGCAAGCGGTGTTTACATACAGTCTGAATAGTTTCTCGTTTCGGAAAGTAAAAATTACTGACAGCACACAAAGTAGCTGAGTGAGGAATCCAGTCATGTTGGAGCCCTGACAGTGGTTACTAGCGATTATGTGTGCATTGTTCGTTACGGCCAGAAGTGTTGCTTGGCGTTGTGTAGTCTTAGTGCCTGAAGTCGATGCATAATTATTGTTCACCTTGTAAGGCAATGTTGTTATTTCATATGTGTCCCATTGTACCAGGTGTATATAGCTGACAGGCGTTCTGCATAAGTGTCTATAGGCTGCCAGCGCCCTGACTATGTCAGTTGAGCCGGGGCGAAGCTAGGACTGGAATCCTTGGCAAGGTGACTTCAGGTGCTCCTTCATGTGGCAATTTGACACTGGCCCTGACGGCCGTCGAGGCAAGCTGCCGGCTGTGCTGATACAGACACCACCCAACAGGCTAAGGACTGAGCGCATCGTGTCTACTGCCACAAGTCACCGATAACCAATGAGAGTTATAATGATTCATATGAACTCTGTGCACAGCCTCATGAGAGGGACCGATCTTCCTCTTCGTCCTCTGATGATTCCCATGGCATGCTGGTGATAGACCTCTCACCTAGTGATGGTCAAACCATGTCAGCATCCAGCATTAATACAACCAATTACCACGTGGATGCCCTGTCAGGTGCTACTTTGTTTCCACCATCTTGATGGCCCAACAGGCCTTCTGGGGATTCAAACCGTGTTGGTCCCCTTTATGGTCGACATTTTAAACGGTCTTTCATTCGCCCCTGTCGCAGAAGCTAGTATTAAGCTTCCAATGCCTCCACATCTGGAGCTGTGACAACTGTTGCTGGCATCAACCAGGTCAAGCGTCCCCCTCCCGTCCCCACTTCTCAGAATCCACCGCCACCACCACCACCACCACCGCCACCACCACCAACAAAGAAGAAGAAGATCCCTCCTGTCACTGTTTACAATCCCATGAGCTGCATTAAACTGAATAATGAACTGCAATATCTTATTGTGGGCCAACCGTGGGCCATATACCACAAAGTCTACATCAAGTACCTGCTTGACACCATGGATAATTGTCTCCAAGTCCTCAACTTTGTACAGTCCAAGGCTGCGTGGACTACTACACTCATCAGGCTTCTGGTGACAGAAGAAGAATAGTCATCATGAAAGAGTTTCCTTGCGAAGTTACAGAAACAGACTTCAGGGATGAAATACTTCATCTCAAGTTCCTGGACCCTTTGGCCCACCAATACAACAAGAGGGATCCTGAGACCTGGAAACTAATCCCTAAGCCCATCCATGTTGTCTCACTTATTAGCAGAGAGGACGCCGAACATGTTTACCTAATCATCTATCGTCCTTGCACCAAGGTGCGAATTGAATCATATGAAGACCGCCACAGTCCATCCATCTGCTGTAGGTGTCAACGTTTCCGCTACACTGGCAGTTACTGTTCACTGTGTTTTCTGTGCTGGCTCACATCTGTCAGAGGACTGCAAACTTCCAGCATCAGAAAAACCCATGTGTGCTTGCTGTTTGGGCACTTCTCACAATCCCCACCACCTGGCGTCCTATAAAGGTTGTCCTATATACCAGAAGGTTATGAAGTCTTTCTGCCGTCCACAAATTAAACCAAGGATGAATCGGCCACCCCCACAATCACGGGACCACACTCATTTCCCTGTCTTCTGGGGTAAATCAAACAACCATCCCACCACGGATACTCAGACACCTGACGCATCTGCGATACAGGAGCCCCCACCGGCTCCGTCCCCTACAACCACATTCACTGCTGCAGCTCAGTTTTCTCCTGCTCAGCCATCTTCTGTGACGCGTACCAAAGCCCAGCAAGCTGACAGACTGACTGCGGCCTTCTCTTGCCCACCTGCTGAAGTGTCACAACCCTCGATTGTGGCGCCTTCTCCACCAACCACCATGTCCACCCCTGCCCGTCAGGGTCAAGCCACCATGCCCACCTGGGATGTTCCTCCAGCGGTAGAGACGGATGCTTCTTTCTGTGATGACATGTGAGAGATCCTACAGGTCATCTCTCTGTTCACATCAGGGCTGTCATTTGTGAAGCAGCTCAAAAGATCCGTTGGTTGGAGGGTGATCTCACCAAGGTCTTCGACCTTTTTTGAAGGGCTCAGCCAGATTTTGTTATAATAGTGAATCATTCACCACACAACCATCAGCCCCCTCGGGATCTAGATGTCTGTATCTTTAATGCTAATGGTCTTAAATGTATGAAGACTGAAGTGAACACTTTCCACTACAACCACCATGTAGACATTTTACTTTCTGTGGCTACTTGAGCCCTTACTTACCATTTCTTGAAGCTGTTCTCCGTACCTTGACATCATTTAACAAACTCATTGTTGGGACAGATCTCAATGCTAAGCATCTGGCTTGGCATTCTCACATTGCTAACACCAATGGCATACTCCTCCTTGACCTCAAAATCCTCTGGCACTGTCGGTCTATGGCCCCCACACTCCCACCCATATACCAGTCCGCCCTGACTGCCAGCCAGACGTTCTGGATGTGGCCATTTTCAAGAACATTGTGGTGCAGTTTTTGTTGGAAACACTCCATGAACTGGCCTCTGTCCGCGACCCCATGCTCCTGCACATTACTGATGTTGCTCTATCTTTAGACGTCCATTCTACCTTGACCATCACAGGTTGGGACATTTTCCAGGCTCCTTAATAACACCACTCGGCAACATCTTGAACTAACAATGTCTGCCAATCTGGTTAATGCTGTTGATGAAGGCCTCTACTTCCATTGTCCCAAATGCTTTAACCACACTTGATGACTTGCCTCCCCTCTTGCACGACCTCAAAATACATAAGAACCACTACTGCTTTTGGTGGAAGCATTTTCATAATCGTCAGGAGTCTGCAACATGCAATTGGAGAACAAGATGCCGGTCTTCCTCCTCCAACATAAATCCGAATTGGCATTTGTCCATGCCCTATGGCGCTCCACAGTGAAGACCAACCATGCCATCCCCGCAGTGCATGGTTTAACTTATGATGCCCTCCATGTGGTAGAAAATCTGGCCGATGCATTCCAGGCCCAGATGCAGTTGCTCATCCATGAACTCATGTCTGATGAACTCCAAGATTAATCCGATATTCTATTGGCTGTTGTTGCTTTCAGACAAAGACCATGTGTGACTGTCCCTCACCTTAGTCCCTAGTGGAAATCCAATGGATCCTCCAGCAGGAGCATGGGCAGTTGGCTCCAGGTTTGGATGGCATTTTAAACAAACACCTCTGCCAGCTCCCTGCAAGCCGATGGTGTTATTTACCACAATCCTGAACTGTTGTCTCACAGTTGGCCTTTTGCCCCCACAGTGGAAACAGGACAAACTGATTGCCATCCCCAAGCCCTCTAAGGATCCTATAGTCCTACTAACGACAGGCCCATTAGCCTTCTGAATAGTATGGACAAGATTCTAGAATCATTGATCCTCCACCGCATTTCCAACCCTCTGGTGACAGCTGAGACAATCTGTCCAGAACCACTTGGATTCGCTTACCACTTTTTGGCCGAACTCCCAAGTCCTTAGAAGATCTGGCAGGACAGTCTTGTATACAAAATGCTAGGCCGGCCGAAGTGGCCGTGCGGTTAAAGGCGTTGCAGTCTGGAACCGCAAGACCGCTACGGTCGCAGGTTCGAATCCTGCCTCGGGCATGGATGTTTGTGATGTCCTTAGGTTAGTTAGGTTTAACTAGTTCTAAGTTCTAGGGGACTAATGACCTCAGCAGTTGAGTCCCATAGTGCTCAGAGCCATTTGAACCATTTTTTGTACAAAATGCTGACTCAGACTACCATCCCTGACATCTATGTGAAGTTTGCGGATAATTTCCTCCACGACAGGACTTTCTTGGTTACTCAGTAAGGTCAATGCTCCAGCTTATGTCACATGTCGATGGGTACCCCTCAGGGCTCTGTGTCGTCTCCCATCCTTTTTAACATTCATGTTAACAATCTGCCAGTCCTCTCAAACTGCCACCTGGCACAATGCAGTGATGATACGGTGCTCTATACCACCGGCCACAGCACAGACCAGCTCATTGCTTGCCTCCAGAAACAGATGGGCATTACAGTGACCTGGTGTCATTTCAGCAATATTGCCCATAATGTCACCTACACTACAGCAGTCTACTCCAGTAAACTAGTAAACTGCGCCTCATCTTCCGCCACAACATCACTATTGCAGGCATCCAGGTCCCATGGTCCTATGATACCAAATACTTAGGTGTCTGGATGGATAAAAACTCCTCTTCCATCACCATGCAGAATATGTGACCCGAAAAGGAGTAAAGCTGATAAAAGCTTTGTACACAATGTTCACCAGTGGGCTATAATTAGTGCTTCTGGGATGCAGACCCTCCAGCACCTACAGAATAAGGTGCTACGGCGGATTTGTAAGTAATATTGATAAGTGATCAGTGAATTGAGTTTTGAAATCCAAAATATTTTTACTTCTCAAGTTTGTGATTTGTGGGTATGATGTGAGTGAGATTTGAGTTGAAGACAGTGGTTAGTTGGGCAAACTTACTATTTAGTGTTAGATGCAGAGCACTGTGGACTGTTGAGTGTCGGACGGTGCATGTCAAACGATGGGTTGCTGATGGGAATTCCACAAGCTGCAGGTGAGGTAATGAAGCAGCTTTGATGGTGGTAGAAATGCTGAAAATTGTTGTCTAAAGAGTAATAGCGACATCATTTGTGGCAGACACGTATTCCAGCATTGGCAATTAGTTTTGCGATGTGCGCTTGCATAACACTGGAAGTCTGTTGTCGGTAAATAAATAGACAAAACGGAAAAAAATTCTGAAAGTGAAGTTATAGAGAAGCAGCCAGAACTATTGAAGTGAGGGCGTTGATCGGCACTCTGGTTTCCCTTCAAAATGAATAAGTCTTTCGCCTTTTCCGTGGAGGGAAACATTAAATGAGTCTGTTTTAGAAATGTTTTGTATATCTCAGCTATCCTGAGCCACAATCACTAGTAAAACGGAAGAAATAACTTGTGGCAGTAGCAACAGGTAGATTGTGATGTGAGAATGAAGGGCATGGAGTAGCGGAGCACATTGTGTCAAATTGAGATTGTAATAGGCCGTATCGTAGTATAATGAAATGAGTACATTTACCCCGAAATTGCGTGCAGTGTACATCCGTCAGTTAGACGATTGCAGAAAGGAAGAGAGATTGGTAGTTATTCTATGAGTTGTATAAATGTCAGGAAACTAATTTGGGAATAGCATAAATGAATTGCAATGTAAATGGTGCTTGTGATGAAGTATGCTAGGCAGTATTGTTCAGAAGTGAAAGTGAATGCTTTGTATTGTGAAGAGTCGTTGGATGTGTGTTTGTGAAACGCACAAGTGGCATAATTTTGGAAAATTTTGCTGAACCATTTCCATACCTCAGTGCTAGGTGTTTTGAGAGTGTTTACTATGTTAGAAGATCGATTAAGGAAAGGCAAACCTACGTTTTTAGCATTTGTAAACTTAGGAAAAGCTTTAGCCAATGTTGACTGGAATACTCTCTTTCAAATCCTGAAAGTGGCAGGGGTCAAATAGAGGGAGCGAAAAGCTATTTACAATTTGTACAGAAACCAAATGGCATGAATGAACAAACCTCACATTATAATGAATTAGGAAATGCACGAGATTAACAACCAAATATACAAGAACATGTGCTAAGGAGCACTTCAACCGGACAAAGCACAGTTGTACGTAATTATGAGCCACGGAATGTGCATGTCTTCTTCGACGAATGACTGGTTGTGAGCATACTGTAAGTACGCTGACTTGCGGCGACCAATAGCATTGCCGCTGTTGTCGAGAGCGCGAGACTGTAGCGAGTGGCAGAGTAGACTGTGAAGTAAACATAAAGATGAAACTTCCTGGCAGATTAAAACTGTGTGAAGTGGCAGAAGTAAAGCTGTGAGTACCGGGCGTGAGTCGTGCTTCGGTAGCTCAGATGGTAGAGCACTTGCCCGCGAAAGGCAAAGGTCCCGAGTTCGAGTCTCGGTCGGGCACACAGTTTTAATCTGCCAGGAAGTTTCATAAAGATATTTAGGTATTTGCATATTCGATGGATAATCTGAACGATTCTGTGGAATGAGTCAGCTTACAGGGTATAGATACTTGATAGAGTTAACATTAATGAACATATTATATTTTTTAGTACTGCTCATGCTACTACACTTAAACAACAGGCTCATTTTTTTTTGCAAGCTATCGACTTTTCCATAAAAATTCGGCCATAGAACAGAAAGAGTTGTTCAGATGAAATGATTGTAGGTTAACTTAAAATCTTGTTTTGCTTCCTGTCAGACATTTTATGTTACTGGGCAAATGATGAAAACTTTTTGTTGCTGTATGTTGAACGCCTTTCAGAGCCATTAACGGCTTTAATAATTGCTAATAAATGCAGTCTAAGGCGCTGCAGTTATGGACTGTGTGGCTGGTCCTGGTGGAGGTTCGAGTCCTCCCTCGGGCATGGGTGTGTGTGTTTGTCCTTAGGATAATTTAGGTTAAGTAGTGTGTAGCCTTAAGGACTGATGACCTTAGCAGTTAAGTCCCATAAGATTTCACACACGTTTGAACATTTTTTGCTAAGAAATGTCGCTGTTTCCTCTGATGTTGTTCTTTTCAAATTCTGACGGATTATTTATGACGAAATACAGTAATATTTAAGTATTGTCAAGGCGCAATTAAAACGCCTGACGTTCCTGTAAAGGTGCCTACTTGAGGACCACGGGTGAAAACTACATATCATTTTTGCTGCTCGCTTTTATGCGATCAGTACTTTCATTCTAAGTAAGTAGTTACGCCAGAAAACTATTACATAAGGCGTTAGTGAGTAGAAATACGGAAAATATGTTGTTTTGTTCGTTTTCAAGACTACAAATTATACGAACAACATAAGTAGCTGAACTTAACGGTCTGAGCAGTCAGGAGTTGCTTCTTTCAGTTTAAGTTTTCATCAGTACTGAATTGCCCTCTCTGTTTGTTGATTGGATAGCCACTGAATTGCTATTTATTTATTTAATGGGATAATAATAATTATGAAAAGGTGGCAATTTTATTTAAGCACTGTTTTTACTCTTTCGATTGTTGCGAGTCAGCGATAGTGCAATGCTGCTCGCTTTGGAGAATACACATTTTATAAGAATTATTTGGTCCAGGAAACACTTTTGCGAGCACGGTTGCGATTTAGACGGTATTCGCGTAATTGTACTGATTAAAAGTTATCGTTTCTGAAAGACGCAGGTTCGATTGAAGCTGTGTGCACTTTTGCGCGTATAATGAAAATATTCATAACACATCGCGTAGTCCGCAGCTCGTGGTCGTGCGGTAGCGTTCTCGCTTCCCACGCCCGGGTTCCCGGGTTCGATTCCCGGCGGGGTCAGGGATTTTCTCTGCCTCGTGATGACTGGGTGTTGTGTGCTGTCCTTAGGTTAGTTAGGTTTAAGTAGTTCTGAGTTCTAGGGGACTGATGACCATATATGTTAAGTCCCATAGTGCTCAGAGCCATTTGAACCACATCGCGTAACAAAAAGAAACATGCGAATCACAACCGTGATCAAACGAAGAAAATATATAATAACATAAATGTTCTTCGCTGTTATTCAGGAGAGGCTCAGATTAGACCTTGTAATTTTTAGTTACAGGAAATCACAAGACGTTACACTTTAGAGATATTTGTTTTGAATAACTTATATTTACCTTCTCTCTCTCTCTCTCTCTCTCTCTCTCTCTCTCTCTCTCTCTCTCTCCTTTTTACAGCCTTTATACCTTCACATCGATTAAGTAACTTTTCCTTCTCTACCGACCAGTACGAGAACAAAATTCAGACGCAACAAAATGTCTTACATCGAATTATTACATGCTTAACCCTTAACAAACATATATAGTTTCGTAGTACAAACAATGCTAATTTATTCCGTGCACTAGAAAGTCTGATACACTGAGCACAAAAATGAAAATAATAAAATTATAATTACATTTTTAATATCATGAATACTTCTTTAAATCATGAAAATAAGGTTTGACATCGTCGTAATATTAATTTTCATCATTGTAGCACTACGTTGCCCCCTTTGGTTGTACAGTCACACTTGTTTGACTGGACATCCAAGCAGGCTTATTTTCCTTGTCTGTTCTGTTTAAAGTTCACTGTGTTCTTTCACTCGGAAGCATGTGCTTTGTTTACTTTTAAGTCTCAGGGATTTTTAGTTACGCTCCCCCATTCGGGCAAAGGCCAATGGGAAAAACCCCGGAAAAAAACCACAGCGGAGCGAGCACATCTTCCATACCCTCTTTTTTAATTTTCAACATTTAAATATTCACTTCGTATGACATTTAATAATGGTACAATTTCGTGTTAGTGCCGCTGGTGACGACGGCTGGCGACTTGGTTTACTGCACCACCGATGTCTCGCCCCATCAGGTAAGTCTGCGATGGACTGCGATGACGTGGCAGGGTGCGGCAAGGGATGACGGATGATGTTGCTGCAGTATGCTGCCCTCACTGACACGTGTGCTCAGCATCCCAGCATACAGTCACATGAAATTCAAACAGCAGTATCAGTTCCTTAAATTAACATCTAAATTACATCATATTTCAGGCACTCTTTCACTCAACAAGAAGAATGTGTTTTTATTTTTTTTGTTGAGGTGTTCGACTGTTTGTGAGTTTCTTTATCATGATGCAAGTCCATTCGTCCTTCCGACGTAACTGACTATCTGCAATTAAAGGTTCATGTAATTACGTTACAACATTGATACAATTCTGCAACGGGTTTAATGATATAGTCAGTAGCAGTTCCCAACACTATTACGACTCACCACTGTTGCTGACTGATCGATAAAAACACTTGCTCTTGAGTTTTAGTTTGCCTGGAATGTTATGTCCATGCATGTGGTCCCAATAACATTCTGAATACTTGGCATTACTAAACACTCGTAGCACAAAATTTGAAAACGAAATTATGGTAACACAACCCACTCATTGAGCGTCCACTTTTGTGTTAAATTCCACTCTTTCGCCAGTGAAATAAAGTTCGTACGCGCAGAGGATAATGTTCACAGGAAGTCTTTGTTCATAGGTCATCTGTGACATGTTCACTCCACCACGTAGTCACTTGATCACAGTTATCAAGTCTGACAAGGTAAAGTCCTTGTGCTACCCGTAAGAATGTCTTTACACAGTCTAGTTCCATAATGATAAATAACTGAATGATTGTACATATCAAATGCAGTACATAATTGTAGTCATTTACAATATAAAAGCAAATCCTAAGTCATATATTTTCTCGAAAAGGTGCTCCTGGACTTACAAAGAATTGTGCAGTGATAAACACAATTCTGTATATGTTTGTCTGTGTAATGATCTGTTCAGACATGGACAACATCTTGTTCGACCTAGTTTATAGCTCATGCAAGTCCGAGCACTAACTTACGGTGGAAAATTTGTTAAACCCATACGTAACTCGCGTAAACTTTACATGCTGTAAGTGTATCCTGTACACAGTCTGAAAGAAAAAAAGAACATAACTTGCTCACCCTAGTGAGTTCAAAATAGTTAACAATCAACAAAATGAAACGTTTATTTTCTAAAGTCACTATATCCTACTGTTGTGTGAAATATGCAGTTCTGTTCACTGTTCATAGTTTCACACGCATAAGTTCCTGAAAGTGTACTGAATCTCAACAAGTTTGTATTATGTTTGATTAAGTGTCTTAGAGTGGAATCATCTTGAAGCAATTCTTCTTCTCCTTGCTGCAGCTCGGCGTCCTCTTCTCCGTCGAACTGGAGTTGAAATTTTCTTACAACTAATTGGTGTTCTGAGAGTCTCTTCCTCCAAGCAGTACTGATGCTTCCAATGTTGTATGTTCCTATTCTCCTACACGCCACATCGCAGTGTGTCCATGAAATACTTATACACTAGTCCATTAATTAATAATTGTCACAGCCTACTCGCACAGTACTTGAGTATTTGATGTTTGACTTCACCTCATTACGGCACACGTAAAAGGTCATCTACTGTACTTAAGATACATATCTTTTCAAGTCTTTGTGATTGTATAGTCCTTTCTGTCTATTTGAGTTGGGATAGACCAAGAAATAATGAAATTTGCGAAACGCCCATACCACTGCCAATGCTTCAAGCTCTGTAGTGGAATATGCGCGTTCGCATTCCGATAATACACGACTTGCGAA
The DNA here is from genome assembly GCF_023898315.1 of Schistocerca nitens. NCBI lineage: Eukaryota > Metazoa > Arthropoda > Insecta > Orthoptera > Acrididae > Schistocerca > Schistocerca nitens. The sequence goes on from NC_064617.1 coordinate 616,874,969, forward strand.
AGATATTATTTTTAATTGCTCGTGTCCATCTACGGTTTCTGTTGGAAATAAACACGCACCTAACCCAGTACATGAAGCATCTGAGGTTATGCAAAAATCCTTACTGAGATGTGGATGGTGCAAGATTTCAGCATTTAACAAGCAATGCTTGATCGTGTCGAAATTATGTGCACACTGGTCAGTCCACACCCACGGCGCATTCTTTTTCAGAAGCCCCAATAGATGTTCGCTGTTAAACCATTGATTAGGCACGAACTTTCGGAAAAAGGATACAAGACCCATATATGTCTTTAATTGTCTTTTGTTGGCCGGATATGGACAATTTCTGATAGCCTCGAGTTTCGTACTATCCGGGAAGATTCCTTCTGATGATACTATATGTCCTAGAAACTTTATCTCCGTCTTTCCAAACTTGGACTTCTTAAGGTTAACCGTAACACCGGCAAGTTCAAATTTGTGTAACACCAAGTTAATTAGTTTGATATGCTCGTCCCACGTTGGTGAAGCAATCAATAAATCATCCACATAGACAGTAACTTGCTCTAACAAATCCGGGCCTAGGACAGTGTCAGGCGCATTAATAAAGACTCCGGCACTGACATTCAATCTGAATGGCAATACTCTGAATTGATAGCTTCTTCCTCTATAAATAAATGCTGTATATTTCCTAGATCTTGGCGTTGAGACCACCTGCCATGCCAGTATGACGCGCGGAGGTCGAGGCTTGATAGAAGCTTCATCCCATGGAGCTTCTGTAATAGTTCTTCTAGATTCTCAGGCCGCGTCCTGACAGGCATAATAATTTGATTAATCCGGCGAGCGTCGAGAACCAACCTTACGCTTCCATCGGATTTCATTACTGGTAAAAGTGGGTTACTATATGGTGATAACAAGGTGTCAATAATTCCCCATTCCAGGATTCGTCGAATTTCTTTTGTTACTGCTTCCCCTTTCGCGCTGGGTATTGAGTACGTTTGATGACAGTAAATTTCACGGGGAAACACTTGCATGTCGTACACGTAATCTTTAATTAGTCCAGGTTTGTTTCAAAAATACTTTACGATAATTAGTAAGTGTGTCTAATAATTGCTTTTGTTGCAGTCTGTCAAGACCAGAGGATTGTTGTACTTTTTCTACTATTTCAGAGAGGTGGATATTCTCCTCGTCCTTCACATCTTCCATGACCGGGAATGTACTGCAATTGAAACTATCTTGAAGCCGCCATAAATGTGCGCGAATCGGTTCTATCTTTAAAATTTGACAATATTTGCCATGCAATTCTTTGGTCTTTACCAAGTCTAACCTGACTCTCGTGTCACCGAAACACATGCTGCATTCACCCTTTGCGAGATCGATTATAGTTTCCGTCTCTCGCAAAATATCTAATCCGAGGAGACAGTTCACGGCTAAATTCTTTACAATAAGGAAGGTGCACTCTTTGGCTCCCATTCCAAAATTAATACAAATCCGTGTCTGTTCCCGAACTAGTTGGGCTTTCTGACTAATGGCTCCTGTAACTCGACAATTAGTGACTGGAAAAACCGGGATCTTTCTAATCTTCTTTAAGTGAAGAAAGAACGATTCATTCAGCACAGAAACATATGCTCCAGTATCTAAAATCACCGTAGTTTGAATACGATAAATATCACAAAGTATAGCTGCTTGTACAACTTCCCGTTCAAACAAATTACACTTCTTCCGAAAATCTTGACATAATTCCTCTCGTATATCGACTCCGTCATTATATCTTAACATCTGCATAGTTGAACTACGTTGCTGAGCAACATCAACAGAATTACTCCTACACACTGCATCTTTTGCATCGTTCGAACCGATCGCTGCTGATTGATTCTATGCGACACACATTCTCATTGTTTCTACAGCTGGTTGTCTGCACGCTTGGTTGACCGTTATTACTAACATCATTCATGCAAGTGCCCCCTAGACACCCTGCGACTGACACACGGGAGCAGAATGTCGTCGCATCTAGTTTGACTGACTGGTACTGGTTGATGGTTGCGGTTCACTTACATCAATGATCTTGATATTTTGATTCGGTGGTTGCCATGACTGCGCATTCACATGCTGCTGCATGTTGCTTGACATATTTGTATTGTACGGGGGTTGTACATGATTGTTGTTGTGATATTGCGGTGGCCTAGCCTGCTGCCATTGCTGTTGTGCATAATTCTGTGTTGACCAGTTATGTGGTGGTTGCATGTTTTGCTGATTATTTGAAAAATTACCGTTATTGTAATTGGCGTTAGCTCTAAAATCTCGTTTCCGTTTCTTTGAAAAGTTTCCGTTATTGTTTTGTCCACTATTGTTCTGTGGATGATAATTGTGATTCGCAGCATTACCGTACTGTCCATTTGTGTTCATATTGTGGTTCTGCCATCCTGAATAATTCGGACTATTCCAATGATTTTGATTCCCATAGTAGGTGTTTCTATTACTATTGTTCTTGTGGTTTCGCTCGTTGCCATTACCATTACCATTATTCGACGAATTATACCCATAATGGTGTCTGTCCTCTTCGATAACCAAATCTAGAGTCCAGTACAGATAGAAAATGTTCCACGTTGTCTTCAGGAATGTGAAACAATTTCTCCTTTAGATCACGCGGTAACTTCTCCTTTAATATCTTTAAAACATCACACTCAGGAATTGGTGTGGATAAATATTTCACTTTGTCCAGATACTTTTCGAAATATTTCCGCAAAGTACCACCTTTTCTATTAAATGGCTCAGGACTATAAACTTCTTTTCTTAATCGGCCTTGTACCCCACGCGACCAATACTTGTTTAAAAAAGCTTGTTCAAATTAATCGAAGCTGCATTGTTCAGCTTTCTGTGTCGCGAACAATATGGGTAATGGTAAAGACAATTTTCTCCCTTTCGTTCCAAGTTTTTGGCATTATTCCGCGTATCCCTTTGATAAACACAATTGGATGGGGTCCGTTCTTATCATCGGTAAACTTCTGAAACTGTGAATGCTTCACTAAAGCATCCTGCGTCACCAATGCTTGTGTATGGTCTTGATAAACGGATGTTACTCCACGTGTTGAGTGAAATTATTGCCCGTCTGCCCCCTACTTTCAGTTAAAGGCGTTTCATAATGATCAGGGTGTGTTTCTGTGATACTAACACACTCCGGTGAACTGTTATGAGGTGTTTGCATACGTGTTTCATTAAGCACTTTCTGCACGTTTTGTAATTCATTCTGGAGTTCATGAATCTTTGTGTTGTTTTCATGTATCAGTTGCGATCCTGCTCGTTGTAACATCACAGGTAGTTCCTTCTGTATAACAGTACTAATTTGTTTGTCATTTAACCATGTGTTGAATGTGGTCACAACGCGTTCTTCTTGTTCTTTGCATTTTTGTTCTATTACGTTTTGTTTATCAACTGTAAGGTTTTCTATACGTGTACTTATGTTGCGTATTTCTGCTTCCAAAGAAGTGTGTGTTTGTTGTAATTTGTCCACATCCTGGGTTACTTGCTTTACATTCTGTGGTAAGTCATGGTATGTTTGTTGCATACTTGAAATGTTGTTCTGTATAGCAGACAACTGGGCATCTATTTGCTGTCGCAGCTGGCGATCGTGTTCTTTTAACCGGTTTTCAAGCTTTTGATCCATCTCTTTTGAGAACTGTGAAAAGCTTAACTGCGTACGCTCGTCTAATTGACTGATGCGTTCATCCAAGGTCCTAATCCGTTCATCTACTCTGCTAATACGTTTATCTAAATTATTATTAATCCCAGTTGCAAGCTGTTTAGCAGTTTCTTGTTCACGCTGTATCTGTGATTGTTCCTGTATTTTATACATTTATTCCATTTTCATCATTAAGAGAGAAAATGGATCCATTACTGTTTGTGTTGGCTCTACCGGTGGTAAATCGACTGTAACTGTTGTTTCTTGTGGTTCTGCTTCAGTATGCACTTGAACTACCGTCTGTATTCTGCCTGAGTGTTCTACAGCAGATGGATCACTGACTTTAATGTTAGTGTCCTGTTCTATATCCTCTGTCTGATCTGAAAAAATATTATCAATTTCTACATCACTAGTTATTCCTTCCTCCTCTGAATGTTCTACAGTGACTTCCTGCTGTGTAGATTTTCTTACACGTCGCACTGTTTTCACCATGTTTGCAAATGTTTGGGTGGAGGTCTAATCGGGAAAACGTCACACGCAACACATCAATTATTCCGTCACACAAAACATAAAATAATTACTCACTGCACCAGATTGGAATCAGTACTATAAATGTTCTTTCGTTTGATTAAAATTCAGTTCCAATCTCGTTCAGTTAACCTCTACTGAAAACACTTGATGCTGAGTTTCACTGATCCTTCTCGCAGTTATTTAAATATAATTGACTCTTATAGCTTCCTAAGAGGACACACTCACAAAATGTAATCTTTTTTTTTTAGTAAGATGCAGCACCAGGTTGAAGAAGATGTCGTGCTTACCTTATGCAGTGCTTCGTTCTGCTCCCGCTGGTATGGAATGGTACAGCAAAAATATGGTGCTTCGGGGTTATTCATTTAATGGGATAATAATAATTATTGAAAGGTGGCAATTTTATTTAAGCACCGTTTTTACTCTTTCGATTGTTGCGAGTCAGCGATTGTGCAATGATGCTCGCTTTGGAGAATGATTTGGTCCAGGAAACACTTTTGCGATCACGGTATTTTCGCGTAATTGTACTGATTAAAAGTTAGCGTTTCCGAAAGAGGCAGGTTCGATTAAAGCTGTATGCACTTTTGCGCGTATAATGAAAATATTCATAACACGTCGCGTAACAAAAAGAAAAATGCGAATCAAAACCGTGATCAAACGAAGAAAATGTATGATAACATAAATGTTCTTCGCTGTTATTCAGGACAGGCTCAGATTAGACCTTGCAATTTTTAGTTATAGGAAATCGCAAGACGGTACACTTTAGAGATATTTGCTTTGAATAACTTATATTTACCTTCTCTCTCTCTCTCTCTCTCTCTCTCTCTCTCTCTCTCTCCTTTTTACAGCCTTTATACCTTCACATCGATTAAGTAACTTTTCCTTCTCTACCGACCAGTACGAGAACAAAATGACTCAACAAAATGTCTTACATCGAATTATTACATGCTTAACCCTTAACAAACGTATATAGTTTCGTAGTACAAACAATGCTAATTTATTCCGTGCACTAGAAAGTCTTCGATACACTGAGCACAAAAATGAAAATCATAAAATTATAATTACATTTTTAATATCATGAATACTTCTTTAAATCATGAAAATAAGGTTTGACATCGTCGTAATAATAATTTTCATCGTTGTAGCACTACAGTACGTACTATGTTGACTGACTCCTGTTCATGTGCTACATCAACTGTTAGTATGTATGTCTCTCTGTCTGTTGTACATAACGGAATATAGTGTGTTTTCCCCAAAATTCAGGGAGACCTCGTTTTCAGAGCATCACTTAATAATTCTTTAGAACACATCATTAACAACCTCTCTGATGGGTTTTATTATAACACTACCATCGTCTGCAAAAAGTACAAATTCTGCTTTATGAATGTTAAGTGGGACGTCATTTACATATGTAAGGAATAAAAGTGGACCTGAAATTGAATGCTGTGGGACTCTCTTTGAAATTTCTCGGCAGTCAGTAAAATTTTCTCTCCTTCCAACATTGCTAGAATTATTCAGCACAACGTTTTGCATTCAGTTTGTTAAGTATAATTCGAACCATTTGTTTGTAAAACTAGCGATTGCACGAAACATAAAAGTTTTTCTAAGATGGTCTATGTAGTGAAACGCCTTAGAAAGATCGCAAAAAATACCAGCTAGCGATATTTTATTATTAAAGGCTTGTAATATTTGGTGAGTGAATGTACGAGGGCAGTTCAATAAGTAATGCAGCACATTTTTTTTCTCGGCCAATTTTGGTTGAAAAAACCGGAAATTTCTTATGGAATATTTTCAAACATTCCCGCTTCGTCTCGTATAGTTTCATTGACTTCCGACAGGTGGCAGCGCTATACGGAGCTATTAAAATGGCGTCTGTAACGGATGTGCGTTGCAAACAACGGGCAGTGATCGAGTTTCTTTTGGCGGAAAACCAGGGCATCTCAGATATTCATAGGCGCTTGCAGAATGTCTACGGTGATCTGGCAGTGGACAAAAGCACGGTGAGTCGTTGGGCAAAGCGTGTGTCATCATCGCCGCAAGGTCAAGCAAGACTGTCTGATCTCCCGCGTGTGGGCCGGCCGTGCACAGCTGTGACTCCTGCAATGGCGGAGCGTGCGAACACACTCGTTCGAGATGATCGACGGATCACCATCAAACAACTCAGTGCTCAACTTGACATCTCTGTTGGTAGTGCTGTCACAATTGTTCACCAGTTGGGATATTCAAAGGTTTGTTCCCGCTGGGTCCCTCGTTGTCTAACCGAACACCATAAAGAGCAAAGGAGAACCATCTGTGCGGAATTGCTTGCTCGTCATATGGCTGAGGGTGACAATTTCTTGTCAAAGATTGTTACAGGCGGTGAAACATGGGTTCATCACTTCGAACCTGAAACAAAACGGCAATCAATGGAGTGGCGCCACGCCCACTTCCCTACCAAGAAAAAGTTTAAAGCCATACCCTCAGCCAGTAAAGTCATGGTTGCAGTCTTCTGGGACGCTGAAGGGGTTATTCTGTTCGATGTCCTTCCCCATGGTCAAACGATCAACTCTGAAGTGTATTGTGCTACTCTTCAGGAATTGAAGAAACTACTTCAGCGTGTTCGTAGGCACAAAAATCAGAACGAACTTCTCCTTCTTCATGACAACGCAAGACCTCACACAAGTCTTCGCACCCGAGAGGAGCTCACAAAACTTCAGTGGACTGTTCTTCCTCATGCAACCTACAGCCCCGATCTCGCACCGTCGGATTTCCATATGTTTGGCCGAATGAAGGACGCAATCCGTGGGACGCACTACGCGGATGATGAAGAAGTTATTGATGCAGTACGACGTTGGCTCCGACATCGACCAGTGGAATGGTACCGTGCAGGCATACAGGCCCTCATTTCAAGGTGGCGTAAGGCCGTAGCATTGAATGGAGATTACGTTGAAAAATAGTGTTGTGTAGCTAAAAGATTGGGGAATAACCTGGTGTATTTCAATGCTGAATAAAACAACCCCTGTTTCAGAAAAAAATGTGTTGCATTACTTATTGAACTGCCCTCGTATAAATGGCATTGTTAGTTGAGCAACACTTCCGGATGCCAAAACTCTGATTCGCCAATTCTTTTTGCTTAAATGTGGGACTATCTTGAGTAAATTGCGATTTCGGAAAATGAAGTCAGTAAGAAATTAGACGATAGTTATTTAAGATTTTCTTGTCACCTTTTCTCTTAAAGAGATTTAACAACTGCATATTTTAATCTGTATGGTCAAAGAAGTAATGTGGCTACGTCGTTTACTTCTGTAGGTGGCACTGTGTCATATTGCCGTGTGTAGCATGTGGTGGTATGGACTGTTAGAAATTGTGAGCGATCTCAACAACTGCAGCGACTTCAAAGTGGGTGTTACTGTAGAGTAAATTTGTTACATACGAGAGATAGGCACGATGTTTAATTATCAGCTCGAAAAATTAAGCTTATATGATTAACTGTTTGCAGGTGCATGTCTGCAGACCTGGTACACATTGAAATACCCGCGCCACAGAACTATAGTACGACAAAAGAGGGACCATAATAAAATTTCGAAGCCCATTGATACAGTGGAGTACGTCCAGTAATTAGTTTCCTGCATGTGTAGGGGAATAAGGCTGAAAAATCCATGTTGGTTTTGTGGGAGTGTAGACAAGAATGCACCATCGTACGACATTGTAATTATGTGGCGCAGATGCTTTTAGTATTATGGTAAAACAATTCTGAATGACGAAGAGGAAAGTGGCAGATCATCTCCCTGTGAAGAACCGGGAATCGATTGAAGACCGTGAAAGTTTTATTGTCAAAAAAGATAATTATTACTATCCTGGTGAAATACGTACGAAATCGTGTGAAGCTATATCTCTGATAACATTAACATTACCTATGCTTTCCTCTAACATTCCATGGCAATGTAGTGAAACTTTATTATCGTAATCAAAAATTTGATCTGTAACTGTACAACTTGCGTTATGAAAACCCTTAATCCAAAATGTCGATATTCTGACAGAGAAGAAACACGAAAATTAATTACTCTTCCTATAAATCATCAAAAATCAACTCTCTAGTACCGGTAGATTTTAAAAACATTCTCTAACCTCTCTGAACAATTATACTGCAATGTTCCTGCACGTAACAGACAACTTACCTCGTCTTGCCACTGCAACTATACAAATACATTTTATCCAGGAATATGCTAAAACAATTCAAAAGAAATACTGGGATCCAGGCAGACTGCAATGCACTGTCACAACTACTGATGCAACTGTTCTTTTGTTTTATTTTTACAGTTTTTATAGAAATTAAGTGATCAGGAGGGGTTTAGTCAACAAGTCTTAGGCAGTGTAAAAAATGAAAGGAATCAATATAAACTTCTAATTTATTACGTTCCGAAATTGGAAGATTCGTACGCTGACACACTTTACTCAGACCTATATTTTCCTTGAACAGTTTGGTTAGCAAAACTTTATTTAAACGGCAATGTCTATAACCGATAATCACGTATCTGGTCACAACAAGGATATGAATATTCCTTTCAATTACTGAAAAAATCCCTCCAATGCGCAACCAAGCAACTACTACGTGGAGCAAAAAGGCAAATTACCAAAAATCCTCGATCAATACCAAAGTCTCCTACGGCGGGCTGTGTACGACCTCTTCTGATGCGATTTCTCTCGATGCCAGTCTGCGTCCGACCACTCTCAACGACTGTTTGCTCGCTGCCTATCGCAACAATAATATCTCAGACTCAGAGTTTGCGTGTGCACGCAACAGTAGAATCAGTAGACAACTTAAAAAAAAAAAAAAAAATGGATATCAGTTAAGGGGCGCGAAAGGGAAGCAGTGGTTGAGAAGGGAGTGAGACAAGGCTGTAGCCTATCTCTGATGATGTTATGCAGCCTTTATAGGGTCTTATGAAGCAGGGGATAATCCGTCGGCTTTGACCAATGACGTCATACATTTGTCATAGATAGTGATGTCTTCACTTCAAGGCATAGATAATAAAACAGTTCTGTGTTCCGGATAAGCGCTTTAATTGTATATTACAGTAATTGAATGTGAATCTAAAAGCGATCGCTTGGTATTCCTTAAATTATTCATCGTGTGATTTAATTAAATTAATTAGTTGTTTCTTATTCAAACGGTACTTAATTTTATTCGTAATGATATTGAGGTAATTTGGATTACTAGTTTGTTATTGTAGAACAATTTTTAGTGCCTTATTTTCGTTTATAGTAATGGATTTGTCTGTTGCAATGAATCTTGACGGTTTAAGACAAGCTATGGGCGAAGACACGTTGACCACAATTTGTTTCTTGCAAATGTGTGGTCTTATTGCTGATTACGTGCGATGTCGTGAGTGTGGCGAACATATGCGCCTCACCAGTGTATCAAGTCCCCGTACTCACGACTTATTCGTATGGCGCTCCCTTCGAGAGGCATTATGAAAATCACGTACTGTTGGTGTTTGAGATATCCTGTGTGGCTCTGTGTGCATGAATGTCGTGTGAGTAAGCGTACAGTTGTGGATTGGTACTCGTTTTGTAGGGAAGTTTGTGGGGAATATATAAAATATAGGAGTCCGTTGGGGGGGGGGGGGGTGTTATGGTCGAAGTTGACGAGTCGCATTTTGGGAAAAGGAAGTACAACAGGGGGGAACCTCCGTTGGGATTATGGGTGTGGGGAGCAGTAGTTACAGGTCAGCATTGTGAAGATGTAGTGTTCAGAGTAGTACCAAATAGAACTAAGGAGGTTTTGGTTAGGTTAATTGAAGATCAGGGTTCTATTGTTATCACAAATGGGTTTTCTTCATATTGGGATTTAGGGGATAGATCATTATCCACAGGTGCCTGCACTAACAGTATGGAAGGGTACTGGTCAGCGGTCAGATCTCTTATAGGGAAAGGGAAACGTCAGATTTCGACACTTCAAAGCCACCTAGACGAGTATTCGTGGAGACAAACTATTCCGCGGACATATTCCCCGTTTAAATGTTTTATTAAACATGTTGACAAAATGTACCGTCCCAAATATCTCAGCTAATTTCACAATGTGTGTGTGTGTGTGTGTGTGTGTGTGTGTGTGTGTGTGTGTGTGTGTGTGTGTGTGTGTAGGAGAGGGACAGAAAGAGAGAGAGAGAGAGGTTTCGTAATGTTGTGTTTGTTGTGAGTGTGGGTAAGTGATTTTCGTTACTGTCTGTCTAGGCGAGCTTCGGTTATTCCTCGATATTTCCGTGTGGTAAGTTCACTTTTCCATTTGCGTCTTTCACTATATTTCACTATTTTGACATATTTCACTGTTTTATTCCACCAATATGTGTATTTTCGTGTTGTGAAGTACGTAATAGAAATTTCTCAGATGTCAATCTTCTTTCGTTTCCCAGCACTAGCATCAGTACATTTTCGAATGTGTACTTGCTACATCAAAGGCGAAACCCACGGCACAACTAAAATTTGTATCCCGTCCTTCACTTCGCCTTTATACTAACACTATATATGTCAGTTGGCGAGCAAGATACAAATGTTGCGTATAGCTATATAGCTCAAGTAACGAATGGGATTATATTAGCGTCCAAGGCAACAAAAAAACTGTACCCCATAGTGAAGTACGGGATACAAATTGTACATGTGTCGTCGTCTTGTCTCCGTGTAGTTCAATTGAGGTACAGGTTGCAAATGTAACGTACATTTCTACTTCCACATTTTCGTTACCAGTGTACATATATATTGAGGTCAACGGAAGTCTGCTATGCATATATTACATACGTAGGTCCTTCTGTCATGATATGTAAGTAAGAAAAGACTGTTAGTAATAGCGGAGACGAAATAAACACATCTACAATTTGTATCCCGTGTTCCAATTAGGGTTTACTGAAGCGGAGGATACATCGTTCAAGTGAACAACAGGGCAGTAATCCTAGTGAAAACGAAGAAATCTACTTACGACAAACTCGTATTCCGTACTGCACTTAAGCAACACACTTCGAACGAGCTTTTAATTTGTATCCTTTGATTCATTTACGGTTTAGTGAAGCAGGGTATACATAGTTCAAGTGAACAACAGGACAGCAATGCTAGTTAAAACTAAGAAATTGACGCACGCTAAACTTGTATCCCGTACTGCACTTAACCCAATACAGCTCGAAAGAGTTTCGAGATACAAGTGACATACATGTAACGTGATGTATTCCTTGCTAGTAATATGTTCCATTCATTTATTTACATTGTATTTTGCGGAGAAATACTAAGATACAAACACGCGATATCGTTAACGTGAAAATACTACTCGCCCTTATATATGTGAAGTACAGTTTTTCTCTCTTGCATTCCTTTTTTTTTTATATTCTTCTCAGCTCTTTCATCTTTGCAATAGATTCTCTCTGGCCAATTCTGACGTCATTGGTCAATGCCGACGGGTTGTATCCCCTGCTAAACTAGACCCTCCCTGTTTTCGTTTAAGTGACAGTAGATTTTCCGAAGATTTTGCCTCTGAACTGTAAAACTTGTTCACGTTGGTCGGTAATACACTAATACACACTAAGTATCGAATATGCATTTATTAATCACTGAGACAAAACGAACAAACATGGCAGAACAACAATTTACGCGCCAAGAGAAGATAGAACTAAACAGTCGTAAGAACAAGAGTCAAAGATAAGGCGCTCTGCGCCAGAGACGCCACAAACTTATCACTCCTTTGAATGGTTAATATTTTGTACACTGTCGTAGAACTTCCCGCCAGTTTAGGAAACGAAAAAAAATGTATTTTGGAAAGACCTTTGGTATGCAGCAACATATACGCTGCATATTTTCATATTATCATCATCATCATCATCATCATTTAAGACTGATTATGCCTTACAGCGTTCAGTCTGGAGCATAGCCCCATTATAAAATTCCTCCAGGATCCCCTATTCACTGCTAACATTGGTGCCTCTTCTGATGTTAAACCTATTACTTCAAAATCATTCTTAACTGAATCCAGGTACCTTCTCCTTAGTCTGCCCCGACTCCACCTACCCTCTACCGCTGAACCCATGAGTCTCTTGGGTAACCTTGCTTCTCCCATGCGTGTAACATGATCCCACCATCTAAGCCTGTTCGTTCTGACTGCTACATCTATAGAGTTCATTCCCAGTTTTTCTTTGATTTCCTCATTGTGGACACCCTCCTGCCATTGTTCCCATCTACTAGTACCTGCAATCATCCTAGCTACTTTCATATCCGTAACCTCAACCTTGTTGATAAGGTAACCTGAATCCACCCAGCTTTCGCTCCCATACAACAAAGTTGGTCGAAAGATTGAACGGTGCACAGATAACTTAGTCTTGGTACTGACTTCCTTCTTGCAGAAGAGAGTAGATCGTAGCTGAGCGCTCACTGCATTAGCTTTGCTACACCTCGCTTCCAGTTCTTTCACTTTGTTGCCATCCTGTGAGAATATGCATCCTAAGTACTTAAAACCGTCCACGTGTTCTAACTTTGTTCCTCGTATTTGGCACTCAATGCGTTTATATTTCTTTCCCATTGACATTACTTTCGTTTTGGAGATGCTAATCTTCAAACCATAGTCCTTACATTTCTGATATAGCTCTGAAATATTACTTTGCAAACTTTCAATCGAATCTGCCATCACAACTAAGTCATCCGCATATGCAAGACTGCTTATTTTGTGTTCACATATCTTAATCTCATCGAGCCAGTCTATTGTTTTCAACATATGATCCATAAATAATATGAACAACAGTGGAGACAGGTTGCAACCTTGTCTTACCCCTGAAACTACTCTGAACCATGAACTCAATTTACCGTCAACTCTAACTGCTGCCTGACTATCCATATAAAGACCTTTAATTGCTTGCAAAAGTTTGCCTCCTATTCCATAATCTCGTAGAACAGACAATAACTTCCTCCTAGGAACCCGGTCATATGCCTTTCCTAGATCTATAAAGCATTGATACAATTCCCTGTTCCACTCATAACAATTCTCCATTATTTGCCGTAAGCTAAAGATCTGGTCCTGACAACCTCTAAGAGGCCTAAACCCACACTGATTTTCATCCAATTGGTCCTCAACTAATACTCGCACTTTCCTTTCAACAATACCTGAGAAGATTATACCCACAACGCTGATTAAAGAGATACCTCTGTAGTTGTTGAAATCTTTTCTGTTTCTATGTTTAAAGATTGGTGTGATTAATGCTTTTGTCCAGTCTGATGGAACCTGTCCCGACTCCCAGGCCATTTCAATTTTCATATTAAGGAAATATAAATTTGAATTTCATCAAACGCACGTTAGTTTCCAGAGCATTGAACTCGAGATCGCATTGCCCTCTTGTAACCCAGTCGTAGCTAATGTCACGTTATCTCGCCAGCTGATGACAGTAGATATTCAGAGCATAGGACACGTGATGCAGCCAGGAAACAGCATGATCACTCTTAAAGCCTAGTTTACAAGATGACATTGGGTTGCGACACTTGTTGCGTGGAATGAGTTGCACCCACGTGGTTTCATAGACATGGCGACACAATATACAATTCAGTTTCGTCGTTTTGAGGGTCCCTGAGTCGTGTCTGAAATTAAACTTTTGGCAGCTGCACGTCGCACGAGTTGTGATGGAGTTAAAGCTTGCTGCGTGCGTGGAATTGCTGCATAAGACAAAAAAATAAGAAACGTGTTTCGATTCGTGACTGGATGAATATAAGACGTCAGCTCGGTTGCTCAGCATCCTTGCTGAAATAATTTATAACGGAAGATCCAAGAAGTTTTTTAATTATATTAGAATGTCACCAGAACTGTTCACGTTTCTTCTAAATAGAGTTAGTTATTCGATAAGGAATAAAGGTACTGTAATGCATGAAGCACTGTCGCCAGAACTGAAATTACATGACATATTGCGTGCATTACAATCGAGAACATTCGGCATGCTATAGGATACGGTTTTAGTTGGTGATGACAATTTTTGTAAACACAAATAATTATTAACATTAACAGTAATAATTATTAACATTAGCAACAATAACTATTCGAATCAGGCCGCACTAAGAAGAGAATGGTTTGCAAACTACTCTCTTGAAGATAGATCTGTACAGTGGTAATATTTCAAAATTCAAACATATGTGAATGGGGAGCACTGCAGTGATGAATACTGAATAAAGAATCCAGTTTCTTGAATTTGTATAGCCTTCCCTCCTGTCAACAATATTCCTTAACAAAGGGTTGACCAGCTCGAACGATGGTATTTTAGTCTTGTAGACGTGAGTATTGCCACAGCTACAATTACACCTGCTTGTATTTTTTTAAATTCAGTTGTATATGTGCTCCTAACTCAATAAATTTTGCCCTGCAGCTCAGATACTCTCTAACCATCTATGTTACGATCGCACATGACGTTCTCTGCAGCAGTAATATGTTGCTTATTTTTGTAATCAGCATCACTGAAATCCAACAAACACCTATGCAAAGCATAGATATCCAAAAAGCGAACATTATTCTCCATTCCCCACTTCATATTTCGGTTTTTCTGCACTCTACGAACACACATAACCTCAAAACTCATGCAACTAGTGCCGCCGAAGTTGGAACACGCCGAAAGTGTTTAGTTTTGGGCTAGGCGCAAATTGAGAAGCGTATAGCACATGTGACGTGACACGACACTACAGTGCGACACGCACGAGTGGCGCGAATCCAGCGCATATTGAGACTCGTACAGCATATTTCGCACGCGCCGACTTCTGACGCTCTGCGCTGACAGAACCAAAGCGCGCACACCCTGTTATTTTTCTCAAACGATTTTACAGAAACTATTCACTGAAAATATTTGATTTTTGCCTTACTTATAGCGTTATATGTCATCTTCGTGGCGAAGTGCCCATCATCTAGCTAATGGCCATTCTTATTGTGATGTACACATTTTAGTAAGGCACTACGGAAAACTCAAAAAGTTTGTAACGAAAATTAGGAGTTGCTATGATTTTGCGTCTGGTGCGTATTACACTATATGTTGCTGCGTAAGAAATTTAGCTAACATGATGAATTTTTGTTTAGACTTGGGAGGAGGTCTCTATCTGCCTCCGACCTCGAGAAAATGGAACCTATGTAGCGCGTTCACTTCCGATCTCACGCCCGCGAGAATAAAATACTCGCAACATGTCTCATATCTCCTGAATCGTTCGAGACATCGAAACGAGAATTTTGCGAATCATAGCAAACAAGGAGGAGAGTGTTTTGCCAATTTTTAAACACACGGAACTTTCTTATCTATGGCTATATATCAGTAATTATACTTCCCTTTTTATTTATTTCATTCCAGTGACTGTAATTTTTTAAGAGTTATCGACAGCTAGCGAAACAAGAGCTTCCTAGTATGAAAATAAACATCGAATTTCTTTTCTTGCGTTACTGCAAACCGACAGTATGAGGTTTTTCGTAAACTATTGAGCTCTTTAATTGCCAATTACTTGTTTAATGAGGCACTCTCTTTCAGAATTCTGTCGCAATAGCTGCTGTGAGATGAGTTTGTGCAAATTACACTGTATTGTGGCACAGGAAGTACAATTAAACCTGTCAACAAGCGAAATGTGGCCGTTACTCATAAACGGTGATGCTTCTTCGAATGAGAAAAGGTTAATAATTCACATAAAAAATTGCCAATTCTGTTTTAATTTTGGTCAAATCCCCGTAAACCATTGTATTTTAAACACTGAACGACTGGAATGGAAACTTACGAAAGGATTTTATTCCTTCTCCTGATCTGAGCAGTATTAAAATAATGACGACCATTCCCTTCAGGTGGAATGATAGTCACATGTCAGTTGCTGGTTACTCACATACGGCTTGCCAAACTGACAGTGTGTGATTCGCGAATAAAATAGTTGTTACCGAGAAAAATAAACAATTGATCTGTCGCTCAACACAGTGGTCAGTGCATTGTCAGCAGCTGAGCATAATGCGCGCGAAAGGAATACGGAAGCTAGCCATGTGTGCCTTGTGAGTGGGAGTTCGAAAAACGTCGTCATGAAAGTAGATCTGCCTTTCTCAGCAATACATTTCATCAAATTAAATATATTTAATCACCATACTCTTTCAGGGTACTCCTATTTTCGTAATAATACAGACCATTTTTTTAATTTGTGTAGCCTGTCGTGTCATTAGTTTATTAATGCTGAAGATTTGTGTGCAACAACTGAAATGCTTTTTCTCAACACGCCGAACCAATTAAAACATTGTCATTTGTGACTGCTTTACGACTGTTTCTAGCTTGCAGTGGAAATGTGATGTCTACATGTACAAAAAATGGTTCAAATGGCTCTGAGCACTATGGGACTTAAAATCTGAGGTCATCAGTCCTCTAGAACTTAGAACTACTTAAACCTAACTAACCTAAGGACATCACACACATCCATGCCCGACGCAGGATTCGAACCTGCGACCGTAGCGGTCACGCGGTTCCAGACTGAAGCGCCTAGAACCGCTCCGCCACCAGCGGCCGGCCCACATGTACACTCGACAGCAAAAAAAGTGGGTCACGCATGAATTTCAACGTGTATGCTGCACCTCTATGTATGCAACCAACATAGCATATCTGTGTTGCACATAGTCGCAACCCTCCACATTACAGTTGTTGTAAGTTACACAATGGGTACCGCTAGAGACTACTAGAGAACACCGGTCTTTATGACAGTCCTTCCAGATGTAAAGTAACACCACGATAGTACAGAAGAGATCAGACAGTTGCAACCTCCCCACAAAATTCTTTCTCTTTTAATGTAACCTCAAAACAGAAAAATTCCTAAACCTCTCAACAGTAAAATTATTATTATGTCATTCACATTCGTGTGTAATGTCCCAACAAAAAAATAAATTCACTAACCTGGTAAAGATACAATGTAACTAACCTCTCAATTAAATTGTCGCTCACTTATGACTTTTTCAATAATTGACTATGAATTTAACCTGGTAAATTTTGGACGTCAGCAGTGCTGCGTCATGGCCCTGAAAGATCATTCTGAATAAAAAAGAGAAAAATTCTTACCTCAATGAAGTCGCCGGATAACGCATATATATCTGCTCTTACAACATTTTTTTCTGGCACAGCCCTGTGCAATGCTGGCCGATAGATTTGTCATTTATGAAAGGGAAACAACTGATTTTTCCTTTGCAATAATCGGGATGATCATGGATTGGAGAAATTAGCAAATTCTTTAAATTGAAATCAATTGTTGTTAAAAATTACTTTATATGAGAAAGATTATTATTAGGATATTTTTAAAACATTTACATGGGGCTTGAGATAACATTACTACATATGCGCGAGGCTGCTTTTTACCTCATACAATAATACTCAGGCTCCGGCATCGCTGCACCGCGACCGGGCCAGCCAACACGATACACCAGACCAGAGCAGACTGCAGACTAGCAACAACTTACTGCTACAGCTACACAGTTCCTACTCCAGTCAACACTGCTCTCTGGTCAGAGATTCTCTTATACCTTGCATATCGCAGGCAGCGCATGAGCAATACATCGAAATTACATCTGCTCGGACCTCTTACACAGTCCTTAACGTGTGTAAACTAAACTTAATTACAATAAGGGACATTTCAAACGTTGTGGGACAACTAATTTTGTCACATAAATCGTTCATTAATCCTTAGGCATAATTAAATATTTGAGACAGTATATGGATTTATAACTTTGTATGGCAATTGGAAACAAGTTCTTTGCTGTCTAAAAGGTTTACCCAACACATGCTGAACGTCATTCAACAGGGAGTGGTTTCACATCAACTTTATGTAATACTAAGCAGTTACAAGAAATTGTCATTAACGGCGGCAATCACTCTATGGAAATCCCAACATTAACAGCGAATCACAAATGGTTCAAATGGCTCTGAGCACTATGGGACTCAACTGCTGAGGTCATTAGTCCCCTAGAACTTAGAACTAGTTAAACCTAACTAACCTAAGGACATCACAAACATCCATGCCCGAGGCAGGATTCGAACCTGCGACCGTAGCGATCTTGCGGTTCCAGACTGCAGCGCCTTTAACCGCACGGCCACTTCGGCCGGCAGCGAATCACAGGTAATATCATTGTTCACATTACTTTTACACAAAGTTGTACTTTAAATGACATGACCAATGTCTTCGTTCTGGATCCGGATGCAAACCCAGAACGTAAAGCCATTGTTAACCAAGGAAAGCTTCGTGCCTTATCGAGACTCGATCGCTAGGCAGAACAAGACGTCAAATATTGACGTTTGCATCAGTATCAGTTATCAATTCTCAACTTGAACGTAAATGACGATAATGTTTGTACGAAACCAGGAACCCTAACTTGACAATTACCTTCTTGGTAATTAACCTCGAAAGACGTTGTATATTGTTGCATTCTCAAGGAACAAAGGATGCACATGTTTAAAATTGAAATGCCATCATGTAATGCTGGTGACAAGGATGCGAACCCAGCACCTAATCGGATTGTTGAATAAGTACGTAAAATCAGAATGTTGATATCACAGTTTGTCACCAGTAGAGAGGTTGGAACCTTAAATTACGACTGAAGTTGTATTGCCTGAACGGGATTCGAACCCGGCGCCTACCGCCGTCATTGTCTAACAAGGAACAGACGATAAATGTCCAATGTTGGTCCACCATCAGCGAAATGTGCGCACGTTTAACTAGAAATAAGGCGACGAAAACGTCTATGCCGACTGGGACGCGAACGCCGCACACATGGTAATGAAGATACGTTAATAATCAAATTCTTATTCAGTAGTGGCTAGGAGTAGCATGTTTAGTTGCAAACCTTAAGGCCTTTCTCATCCCTAGTAACGTGTTGCCTAATATCTGCGATATAATGGTGTTAATTTACAAGTGGATTGACTGCCGTAAAGAGCAATGTTCTCTAGTAGTCGTGTATCATTGAGATGTAAATGAAGTGCCTCAACAGAGAGTAATTTCCGTCGTGCAGCATGTATTGTTTCAGACACACTGAGTACATGTTATAAACGCACAAAACGTGTATTATATACTACGTATATATTATTAATTGGAGAAGCTACCGCCAAACCTGTTTACTTTTACATTCCGCTTAGTTGCCGTGGTTGAATACACGTTTTCTTAAGGCTACATCTAATGCAGAGCGCTTACTAGAAAGAATATTTTCCTGCGTCATGCTATTGCTAGCTAGGTGAAATATTTTGTGGCAGCTATGTTTAAAATGAATGTATTTTTAAACATATTGTTCGTCAAATATTTGAATGAATCGTCAACTGTAGGTGTGCCTGCACATGTTATACCGTAATAGTTGTAGCTGCGTTAGTTTATAATGCAGTTAGGTGTAGCTTTTGATCCTTCTAGGGGTGATCGTGGCCTTGCGGCCCGGGTCTGCACTAGCCTCGGCTCGCGAGCTACGGGCCAGCCAGGCTGGCCGAGACGAGACGGAAGTAAGCGAGCTGGCGGTGGCGTTGGTGGGCCAACAGCCCGGAATGAGCCAGCACGGCTGCGCCGCATGCCTCTGCCTCTGCCACTCCGTTTGACGTAAATATGTTTACCTCCTCTCCTGGCATCAGTATAAGAGCGGCAAGCAGAAATACACATCAGCCCCCTCACCCCCTGGTTGCTCCTCTCCTCTCCCATCCCCGCCCCCTGCCACGTCTTCACCGTTGTGTCCCCCCTACCCTCCATCTCTACACCCTCCATCTCCTTTCCCAAGGTGGCTTCCGTCAACTCCCCCTCCTGGATGATGCCCTCTCTCCCTCCATTTATCGTTCCTATCAACTCTGATCCTCACTCCCCCTCCTTTCCTCTGTCCTTTCCCTGGGCTCCCTCTTCCCCCCCCCCTTCCGTCCTGTTTTCTCCCCACTAAACCAAACCTCTCCCTACCTCCCTTCTCCCCCCCAGTCCTTTTGTATTCCACTCCTCTGCCTGCCCCACTCCCTGTCGCGTCTGCCCCCCACCCCTCTTCTGGGTCCTCATCCTCCATCAGCTCCTTTCCCGGTTCCCCCCTCCGCTTTTACTCTCCTTTCCCCCCTTTCTTTTATTTTCCCATCTTCTGTCCAGTTTCCCCCCACCTGCACTCGACTGTGGTGTCACATTTGCCAACTTTTTTAGTGCAGTGTTCCAGTGACTATTCAGTGTTGTTTGTCTTTCTCGTGTTGCGAACAGAAACCATGCTGTCGCTAGGTGTGAATTTTATGTCTTTTGCGAACAGAATCCAGACTGTCGCCGTGTTTTTTAATTGTCTATTGTTTTCCCTGTCTGCTTCGTATGTATTTTTATTAGCATCATCATCCCTCTGTTGTTGCTTTAAGTTCCACGATTTCTTTTCGCCTTGTTACTCTCTAAGTCTCCGCTTTTATCGCCTGTTTTGTTATTATTTGTTCTCTTGATCTTTGTCACAAAATCTGTCGGCTGAAGAGCGGCATGCTAAGCTGCTGCCAGCCCGCCCCCTTCGGGGGGAATTGAAATTCAATAAAGGGAAAAAAAAATACACATCAGGCTGTCTGCCGTAATGGCTCACTGGGAGAGGTCTATTCGCAATAGAGTCGTCGCTCTCATTGAAGAAGGAGGATGTTCCATCAGAGAAGCTGGCAGACGGTATGGCGGACCACATACCACTGCAATGAGAACGTGGAGGATCTGCCTTGAAAGAGGCATCAACAACACGGCTCCTGGCTCAGGTAGGAAGAGAGTGAGCTCACAGCAGGAGGACAGGGACCTAGTGTCTAGGAGCAGAGAAAATCCGTTTCTGAACGCGAAGCAGTTGCGGCAGGAGATCAACTTCCCCGGCTCCAGTGACACGATTCGCCGAAGGCTGAGGGACGCTGGACTGCATGCACGACGATCGGCCATGAAACAAGAGCTCAGCGAAGACAACGTTTTATACTGGCTAGCATTGGCGGAGCTCCATCTGAGGACGTCGTGGGACAACGTCATTTTCACTGATGAGAATGTGTTTTCCACCAGTAACGACGGTCCACGAATCGTTTGCAGGCCGCAAGGGACTCGCCATCGACGCGAATATGTATCCACGACGAGAAGAAGTGGCCGGCCATGAGTTACCTGCTGGGGTTGGATTTCTATGAGAGGGGAGGGAATTCTTCACAGGATAGAAGTAACTCTGGACAGCGTGCAGTATGCCCACATATTGGAAAATGTGATGCTTCCGTCAGTGCGAATGCTGTACGCAGAAGTGGACGTCACATTGCAAGAGGACCATTCTCCCATTCACATGTCTGCATTTGTTCAGCAGCGGCTCTCCATGATTGGCGTCAACGTCATGGACTGGCCGCCACGGGCGGCTGATATGAACCCCATGGAAAACATGTGGGCTGAGGTCGCCAGAACATCAACAGAGAACTGGCCACGAAACCAACCAACTACTGCGGACGCTCTTTGGGACTGCGTCCTGGAAGCCTGAGAGCAAGTTGCTTCTTTAGGCCGTTACGTCCGACGGCTTATATATTCTATGCCAAGATGCATGATAAAGTACAAAATAATGAAGGATTCTGGATAAAATATTAGTCCTTAAAATGTTTTGTTATGTCTTCTTTTTCATTTTTCCTCATTGGGAGCTAGTGGAAGGTAGCGTGGCAACAGAAAAGATACAATATGGGTTAGTTTTCCTTTGAGTTGCCTTTTTAATTTAAGTGGGTTTCTTTTGAATATACAGTTAGTTAAATATTCTATTTTGATTTCATTTATACACTGTCTAGATACTTAAAAATTAATCTGCGTAGATGGACTTTGTCACAGTGGTTTTTGTTATTTCAAATACATCTCTCTCTTCCCCTCCATCCATGAATACACCCTCCGTCCTCCACACAATACGCAAACGATTTCATATTATGTTTACTCGTTGTCAATACCTCCTCTATTCTCTCTCACACACTCTCTCTGACACTATCTTCTCTGCCTCGTGATGACTGCGTGTTGTGTGATGTCCTTAGGTTAGTTAGGTTTAAGTAGTTCTAAGTTCTAGGGGACTGATGACCATAGCTGTTAAGTCCCATAGTGCGCAGAGCCATTTGAACCATTTCTCTGGCACTATCGCCGCAAGTGCCCTCCTATTCCATTCCCCCAAAACTTTATAAACAAATCTAGCGGTTTCCATTGACGCTATATTTTCTTTTTTAATTGCTGCTGTCTTTACTCTCTATCATTCCTCTCAACACCTATGAAACCGTATTCTTTGATCTCCCCTTCCCTATAACCCATTCTTCGTTCTGAAAACAGTCCTTCCTTATCTCTCAGTCCTAAGATAAAACGAACTGTGGCACACACCTAAGTAAGCAATACTTTGCAAGCATTTCACGCTTATATTTTGCACTTCTGCTCTTCTATCCATTCCCAGATCCCGCCCTCCTTCCTGTTACCCGTCCCTTGACATCTGCATCTACATCTAAATGAATACTCTGCAATTCATAATTATGTGCTTGGTAAGGGGTTCTGTGGTCTGGTGGTTCAAAATGGTTCAAATGGCTCTGAGCACTATGGGACTCAACTGCTGAGGTCATTAGTCCCTAGAACTTAGAACTAGTTAAACCTAACTAACCTAAGGACATCACAAACATCCATGCCCGAGGCAGGATTCGAACCTGCGACCGTAGCGGTCTTGCGGTTCCAGACTGCAGCGCCTTTAACCGCACGGCCACTTCGGCCGGCTGTGGTCTGGTGGATTAATCTTGTATTGATGTGTAAAATGTGTAGGTTCACATCTCACGTCAGGCGTAGATTTTTAACACACACAAGTAACTCTCCTTCACCCCTAGTAACGCCAAGTGCAGAACGCCAGTAAGCTCCGTAGTCCAATTTCCGCAGTAAAGATAACAGCCCTTCGCTGCCGACTGGGGAGGATCGGCATTCGTTTGAGCTGTGACAGATGGAGAAACCCCGGAAGGCAGAGACTCTGTCACCAGCAAGCCGTCATACACTAGAAAACGTACTTCATTTAATGAAGGAATGGCCATGTAAGTTCACAAGGCTCTTACTTTATTTGAAACTGAGACGTTGAAAATTGTGGTGCTGGACTGGGATTCGAATTCGATTTCACTGTGTTCCCCAAGATTGCAAACTCTTCTAGGCATCCTCGAAAGGCACCTATCTGGTTTCGAATCCTGATCAGCACAATATTCATTATTTCATTTCAAGCCCTAGCATGTGCACTCCGAACTACTAGTGAAAAATAGTTGCATTTTCAACGTCTCTTCGTGCGCTATCAGATGTAACGTGTTCGTTTCAACTCACAGCCACATGATGAGCTTTTTATCACAACATTACAATATCAAACGTTTCCTTACATCTTTTCAAGTTCAAACATTCCTCTCCATCCTACTGGCGAAAACGGATTTGGGTTTGTCGTTGTGTTCGTTGTGATCACCAACGACGATATGTTGTGGATTCAACTTCTAGCCAGCAGAGTATTTTCCATCACATCACTGAAAGTACAAACATGCCACTTCTAGCTATTATTGGAAAAGAATTTGTTAAAGTGTCTTCATGACCACGTGTGCGGGGGTTGAATTCCATTCAGCACAGAACTTTTCGTCGCCTGATGTCTAGCTAAACATGCACAATCTCGCTACTGGCGAACCAACAATAGCTATTTATCGTCTGTTCCTGGCTAGAAAACAACGGCTCTAGATGTTGGGCTCGAATCCCAGTCAGGCAAAAACAATTCTATCGTCATTTAAGGTTCCAACATATCGCTATTGGTGAAAACATTTAATATTTAACTTCTGATTTTACGTACTTCGTTAGCAATCCGATTAGGTGCTGGGTTCGCATCCCTGTCACAAGCTTTACATGATGGCATTTCAATTTTAAACATGAGCATACCTTGTTCCTTGTGAATGACACCGTATTAATCGTCGTTGGGGCTAGTTCCCAGGAAGGTAACTGTTGTGACAGGATTCCCAGTTCAGTACAAACATTTTCGTCATTTATTTTCAGGATCTGAATTGATAACACTGTTCTACAAAAAAAACCTTTTTTTCTATTTCTGATAAAAATATTGTGATCCTAGTTTTATTTTGACTGCTGAATTGAAAACTGTTTTTGGTTTTTTTCTGTCAGGGATAGTTTATGAGTAATCGCAATTTTATTTCTCTTTTCAGTTCGTGATATAGTGCAGCAAACGTGAGGTGAAATTCGACAAACAAATGCACATCTTTATGATGTTATAAGTTCATCACATCAATGGAGGGTGGGATCTAACTTATAACACAGTAACCTTTGTGTATACACTTTAAAGCATTTATTTGACATGAGAAATTACAGAATTGACAAACAATGAACCACTGCATTGTAATGCACATCACTTTTTTCTCTTGTATTGTGAATCTTTCTTCTCTCGAATGATATTCCAGCAATAATCTGCAAACATAGAAGGTACCCACTTCCCTTCATAGCGCCTTTCTATGGTAGAAATATCTTTATGGAATCTTTCCCCATGTTCATCCGATACGTCACTACAACTCTCTGTGAAGTAGTCCAGATGAGAGTCCATCATATGTACCTTCAAAGACATATTGCACCCCAAATCCTGATATGCTTTGATCATATCCTTCACCATTGCTTTGTAGTTAGTAGCTCTTCTTCTTCTTCCAAGGAAGTTTTCCGACACCATCTTGAAACAGTCCCATACGGTTGTTTCTTTATCAGTTAAACATGCTTCAAAATTTGCATCTTTCTGCAGCTCCCTGATTTGTGGGCCCACACATACATCTTCCGTTATTTTTGCAGCTGAAAGATGGGGGAATTTGGTAGCTAGATATGCAAACCCACAGCCTTTTGGATCCATGGCCTTCACGAATTGTTTCATCAGGCGAAGTTTGATGTGAAGTGGTGGAAGTAGTATATATTCAGGAGCTACCAGACTTCCACGTTGTACATTCTTTTCGCCAACTTTCCATCTTCACCTAGGCCATTTCGTTTTCACGTAGTCAGAGTTTCGGTCTCGACTATCTCACTCGCAAAGAAAACAGGCATACTTTGTGTAGCCTTGTTGCATTCCCAGTACCACAGCAATTACTTTGAAATCTGCACATATTTTCCATTTATGTTCATTGTATTTTAATGAATTTAGCATCCTTTGTACGAATTCGTAATTCTCTTTTGTCAAACTAGCGTAAGCTACTGGAACAGAGGGTATTTTATTTCCGTTGTGGAGCAAAACACCCTTCAGACTTGTTTTCGGTGCATCTATGAAAAATCTCCTGTGAAATATAAGTGAAGTTCAGCACTTTCATCAGGCCAGCAACGTCTTTGCAAAATGTCAGTGCTTCGTCAGTTGAAAAATAAGAAATAAAGGCACGTTCTCTGTGCCTGAACACACTGATTTTAGTACTTTGGTGCAGTAGATAATACTCTTGTAATCTTGAACCAAGCAGCTGCGCCTTTTGTTTACTTAGTCCTAGATCACGTACTAAATCATTTAAATCTGCCTGTGTTAACAAATGTGGCGATGACTCACTTGTGCAGTGATCTAAAGAATCATCATCTGTGATTTCTTTAGTACTACTTATTTCACTGTCACTCGGAATTTGACCTCGGGCTCTTGAAGGTACTGGAAGGTTGTCGGAATGCTGCACTGGCATTCTCGCTGAAGGCAGATCTGGGTAAACAATGTGCCTCTTCGACTTTTTGTTTGTAAAACCCTGAATTTTTGTTAGACAGAAATAACAATCAGTAACATGGTCCTTAGGCTCCCTCCACACCTTGGGAACAGCAAACAACGCCACATTCTCTTTACCTTTCCACCACTGAATTAGTTTCCAGTAACATGTAGCACAACAGAAATGTGATGCCTATTCTTTATCTTGGTCTCCTACCTCTACTCCAAAGTAATGTTTGTATGCTTTCTTTATGACTGAAGAAATTTTCTTCCTATTTCTGGCAAAAGTGAACTTCCCACAGATGTAGCAGAAGTTGTCCGGCTTATATCAACATCCACGACGACGTGGCATTTGTGCAAATTTAAAAATACCACTCTGGTAATACACCTGTATTAAATTAATAGTAGGGAACTAGAGGAACGCTGATGTGTAAAAACAAGCAGTCGTTTTACCTTCAGCACCAGGCTCAATCAGTTTACACGCAGGAACTAAAAGATTCAACAGTGCTCGGAAATATGACACACAGTTACTTGTCAGCCAAAAAAACCCACTCGTTAAGACTGACACAAATTGCGGCTAACACCACTGTTGTAAACTCGATGCACCTGCCCCTAGGAGGCGTGAAGCTTTACTGCCGAGGCAGCGACCGGCTGTCGCCGTTCCAGTTAATGAGATGTTTCAGGTGGTCTTAATGACATAGGTGTGGTGGGGGATAACCTAATGATGTCTGATTCTTCCCACCTGCTGTTGTACAAGAACTTATCACGTTCTATCACTATTGGATACGGCAACATACCCGTATTTCTCTACAACGTCTCTGTGTATGCCTTAAATTGTGAATATACATATTACATAAAAAGTATCCCTGACAACGATATTTTGTTTATTTGAATTTCCCATGGTAAAATGGTCTAGAAGCACAAACTTTAATATCAGAAATAGAACCCATGTCGAACAGTGATAATTGATACTGGTGCAAACGTCTATACATCACGTCTCTTTATGCCTAGTGATCGGGTCTCAATAAGGCACAAACAAAGCTTCGCTTAGTTAGCAATGGCTATAGATGCTGGGTTTGAATCCAGGTCCTGAACGACGATGTTGGTCATGTCATTTAAAGTTCAAATTTGTATACACGTAGTTGTTGATGGGTGACGAGAACAATGATACTGCTGGTGATTCGCTGTTAATGTTGAGACTTCCGTAGAGTGCTTGTTGCCGTTAATCGCGTTGTTTTACGGGTTCGTCCAATATCCTGTTTCCAGAGCCACTCGCCGTTGAGCGACGTTCAGCACGTGGATGGAAAACCTTTTCGAGAGCGAAAAACTTTTTTTCAATTGCCGTACAGCTTTGTAACTCCATATATTGTCTCAAGTATTTAATTTTGACTAAGGATTACTGTACGATATATGTAAAATAATCCGTTTTCTCAGAACTTTTGGAATGTCACTTGTAATTAAGGTTAGTTTATGAGTGTTATGGGGTGTCTCATCGCTAAGAACGTGTTTTGTAATATGTTTAGTATGACGATATTATTTGACGCTTAGACCGACTGCCATAAAGACCTTTGGTCTCTAGTAGTCTCTTGCGGTACTCATTGCGTGTAATCAAACGACTGTACCCCACGAGGTTTTCGTGTTTAGAGGGCCTGCAACACAGCTACGTTATGTTGGTTGTATTCGGCAGTGATCCACTGTTTTTGCTGTCAAGTGTACATAGTATAATGTCTCTTATTACACCCATATCCAAGTAACAGTAGTGAAACTTACGTTCTTGATTCCTTGGACGCTTTTTACCAGTTGCACAAGGGGGTCATATCCGTGGAAATTACGCCATTTCCACCTTTTTGCAACAGATGATAGAGATACATCAGCATTACAGGCAGCAAGTAGATAACCTTGTTTTACTTTCCTGCCTTGCTTCTAAATCACGTGACTTTATAATATTCCTTACTTATTCACTACCTTCACGATGAATCGCCTGTCCCTTGTTACGATCTGAAAAAGTTGTGGAGGCAGAAGATATAATCCCAGTGGCTAATGGCTCATCGGTTATTGAACTGTGCCAGTGAGGGCTGTTCCGACAGTCGTATTGCGATTGGCTGCGCTCGAATTACGTCACCCGGCAGGAAAGCCGCGCCTGCGTCAGACAGCGCGCATTACAAAAGCTATGTTGTGGTTTTGTAAATGAATTACAGACTTTTCAGGCACGTTAGAGACACATATGCAGGGTGGTCCATTGATCGTGACCGGGCCAAATACGTCACGAAATAAGCGTCAAATGACAAAACTACAAAGAACGAAACTTGTCTAGCTTTAAGGGGATACGGAATCGGATTTTGGGTTAAAAAATCGAATTTTTTTTTATTGGCGTATTATATTCTGCCATGTTTCCTCTTTAATATGACGTATCATACATAGCTCTACTACAATTATAACTATTTTATTTTTATATATTTGTGAGATCGGGTATTGCGCTTTAGTTATACACGTCTCTCGTGGCTGACCATGAACTTTTTGGCAGTACCTTTAAAGTGACATGAATTCAAATATCCCGGTTTCCAGCGACTATTTATACACTAGTTGCCCGAAAATGTTTCTCTCTGGTTTCCTCAAGTTACTCTTTGACTTTGTGGCGGGACTGTTTTGTAAACAGTGTGATATAAGAAAGTAGTTGTTGTTGAGTTATTTCGTATTTAGTGCTTCATTTTTCGCAGTGAAAATGCCTAGAGCTAAAGCAAAAGTATTTAAAAAGCGTGTGAACTGGCAAAAGAAAAGAAATAATGATTCATTAGCAAAGCAAAGCAGTTCATCATCATCACTGTTGGAAAATGTGAATCCACTTATTACTGATTTGCCGAACGAACTTACACCAAATGAAAACAGTGCTTCTCATAAAAAACTAAGAGATTTGGAAGAGAAATATAATTTACTTGATAGAGGGAATGAAGTTTTTGAACTCATTGATACGAATATATTGTGTGAAGCTCTTGAAAACAGTTTGTGCTGCAAAAAATGTCATGGAAACGTTTCTCTGAAAGTAGAATCCCTTGTTGGCCTGGCTGCCCAGTTTAATTTAATATGCAGTGTTTGTAAATACAGCTGTAAGTTTCCAAGTTCGGTTTCAGTAACTGTAAATAATGGATACAAGAAAACTGAACTTTATAGTGTAAATATTAGGTTAGTTTATGGATTGCGAGCAATTGGTAAGGGCAAAGCAGCTGGTGATATGCTATGTGGTGTTCTAAATCTTCCAAGTGCACCTTCAAAGTTTGAAGCTTACAATTATGTACTAGGATCTGCAGTTGAAGATGTAGCACAGAAGTCAATGCAGGTTGCTGTGGAAGAAGCAGTGGAAGAAAATGACGGCAGTCGTGACCTCACAGTGGCGTTTGATGGCACGTGGCAGAAAATGGGCCACACCTCCAACAATGGTGTTGTAACAGCAACTAGTGTTGATACTGGCAAGGTTATTGATGTTGCAATAATGTCTAAATACTGTAGGTGCACAGGCAGGCTGAAAAATGAACACAGTGATGCCTGTATTGCTAATTATTATGGTAGTAGTGGTGGCATGGAGGTTGCTGGGGTGAAGAAAATTTTTCATCGCTCTTCACAGTGGTATAATGTTCGCTATGTCAAATATCTGGGAGATGGTGACTCTAAAGCATTCAAAGAAGTTTTGGAAAGCAAACCATATGGGAACAGTGTAAATATAAGCAAACTTGAATGTATAGGACATGTGCAGAAGAGAATGGGTGCCAGGCTGAGAAGGTTAAAATCAGTTATGAAAGGGAAAAAACTAGATGATGGGAAAACCTTGGATGGCAGAGGAAGATTGACTGATTCCATAATAGACCACATTCAGAACTGCTATGGCCTTGCAATCAGGCAAAATACAGGCAATCTTGAAGAAATGAGGAGAGCTATATGGGCTTTATATTTCCACACCGCATCCACGGATGAGCATCCACAACATGGTTTGTGCCCCAAAGGTGAAAACAGCTGGTGTAAATACAATAGGGGACTAACAACAGGAGAGAAATACATTCACCACCACAGTCTACCATCAGCCATCATGGCAGAAATAAAGCCCATTTTCAGAGATCTGGCTGACAGAAGTCTTCTGATGAAATGTCTTCACGGAAAAACGCAGAACCCCAACGAGTGCTTGAATAGTGTGATATGGCATCGTCTCCCAAAAACAGTGTTTGTCGGAATTAATACACTACATTTTGGTGTGTATGATGCTGTGGCAACCTTCAATCTTGGAAATATAACTAAATGCCAGGTCCTTCAAAAGTTGGGTATGTGTGTTGGTTCCCGTACGGTACGTGCTATGTTCTTTTTAGATCAGCACAGACTAAGGCATGCTGATAATATAATCAAGACATTAGTGAAAAAAGCAAGACAGGTGCATAGGGGTGCCAAAAGAAGACTTGAAGATGATTATGAAGACTGTGAAGGGGGTATTAGCTACGGATCAGGAATGTTTTAATCTTCTTTCTCCGTTTCCCGTAAGTTTACTTTTTACTTCATCTAGGAACATTATCTCAGGTACTGGTCAACCTAGAAGTCTGAAATTTTTATGACGTAGTGACATAGGTCCCTATTACATACTGAAACAACGATTTTTTAATTACTTGATTTACAAAAGACTTAGGGGTGATAGTCTAGTAAAAAGCGATGGAAAAAATTTACTTAAAAATAAATGTACAATATCTCTGTAAGAAAATACTTTGACAATAAACTGTTGTTTCAGTATTGTTGTAACATATGAATGCACATACAGTAAAATTTTTACCTCTCTGTCTCCAGTAGTTTGTGAGAAAATGTTCCCTATAGTAGGCATATATTAACATTGCGGGGATAGGTGATTCCGTATCCCCTTAAGGAGGAAACGAGATTGCACTGTGGTTGGCCTACTAGATGGCGCTGCCATAGGTCAAACGGATATCAACTGCGTTTTTTAAAATAGGAACCCCCATTTTTATCACATATTTGTGTAGTACGTAAAGAAATATGAATGTTTTAGTTGGACCACTTTTTTCGCTTTGTGATAGATGGCGCTGTAATAGTCACAAACGTATAAGTACGTGGTATCACGCAACATTCCGCAAGTGCGGACGGTATTTGCTTCGTGATACATTACCCGTGTTAAAAATGGACCGTTTACCAATTTCGGAAAAGGTCGATATCGTGTTGATGTATGGCTATTGTGATCAAAATGCCCAACGGGCGTGTGCTATGTATGCTGCTCGGTATCCTGGACGACATCATCCAAGTGTCCGGACCGTTCGCCGGACAGTTACATTATTTAAGGAAACAGGGAGTGTTCAGCCACATGTGAAACGTCAACCACGACCTGCAACAAATGATGATACCCAAGTAGGTGTTTTAGGTGCTGTCGTGGCTAATCCGCACATCAGTAGCAGGCAAATTGCACGAGAATCGGGAATCTCAAAAACGTCGGTGTTGAGAATGCTACTTCAACATCGATTGCACCCGTACCATATTTCTATGCACCAGGAATTGCATGGCGACGACTTTGAACGTCGTGTACAGTTCTGCCACTGGGCACAAGAGAAATTACGGCACGATGGCAGATTTTTTGCACGCGTTCTATTTAGCGATGAAGCGTCATTCACCAACAGCAGTAACGTAAACCGGCATAATATGCACTATTGGGCAACGGAAAATCCACGATGGCTGCGGCAAGTGGAACATCAGCGACCTTGGCGGGTTAATTCATGGTGCAGCATTATGGGAGGAAAGATAATTGGCCCCCATTTTATCGATGACAATCTAAATGGTGCAATGTATGCTGATTTCCTACGTAATGTTCTACCGATGTTACTACAAGATGACAGAATGGCGATGTACTTCCAACATGATGGATGTCCGGCACATAGCTTGCGTGCGCTTGAAGCGGTATTGAATAGCATATTTCATGATAGGTGGATTGGTCGTCGAAGCACCATACCATGGCCCGCACGTTCACCGGATGTGACGTCCCGGGATTTCTTTCTGTGGGGAAAGTTGAAGGATATTTGCTATCGTGATCCACCGACAACGCCTGACAACATGCATCAGCGCATCGTCAATGCATGTGCGAATATTACAGAAGGCGAACTACTCGCTGTTGAGATTAATATCGTTACACGTATTGCCAAATGCATTGAGGGTGACGGACATCATTTTGAGCATTTATTGCATTAATGTGGTAATTACAGGTAATCACGCTGTAACAACATACGTTCTCAGAAATGATAAGTTCACAAAGGTACATGTATCACACTGGGACAACCGTAATAAAATGTTCAAACGTACCTACGTATTTTAATTTAAAAAACCTACCTGTTACCAACTGTTCGTCTAAAGTTGTGAGCCATATGTTTGTGACTATTACAGCGCCATCTATCACAAAACGAAAAAAGTAGTCCAACTAAAACATTCATATTTCTTTACGTACTACATGAATAGGTAATAAAAAATGGGGATTCCTATTTAAAAAAACGCAGATGATATCCGTTTGACCTATGGCAGCGCCATCTAGTGGGCCAATCATAGCGCCATCTGGTTTCCTCCTTCAAGCTAGACAAGTTTCGTTCTTTGTAGTTTTTTCATTTGACGCTTATTTCGTTAGATATTTGGCCCAGTCACGTTCAATGGACCACCCTGTGCATACACATACGCTCAAAACTAAACCTAAAAAAAAAACGTAACATAGTTCGACATAGGAGGTAATAAAGAATGAGTAAAACAAACTTACCACCATTCCGTAATTTTCAAGTGCTTCGGTCGGCTGTAGTTACTGACGACAAGCGACACTTCATTTCTTACATGGTTTAGATGCCTTCCACATGAGATTCTTCCTTGTGTCACTCTTCTTTCTTGCTTCTACTAGTCTTTCTTTATTTAAATGCCTGATCGCCTTCTAACATACAAACTAATTATGTTTTCGTGTACTTGAGGAAACTTCGTTTCGATAATCGAAGTTAAACTTTTAATTACGTTGTTACATTTCGTAATTGTTTGTCCATGGAAACCTGAAAATATTCGAACTGTTTCACGGTATTCACCCGGTCTGTTGTTGGTGTTAGAAGACCTCCCACGAGAAACAATATTGATCCATGACTGAGAACTTGTTCCAGGAATCGAGCACATTTCAGTGCGTGATCCCAAGGGTTTATCGATAGTACGACTTTTAAATGCTAGATAGCCAGCCAAGTATTGAACAGAGGCAGGAGTAGTAACTTATGTATCAGCACTATTTTGACCTATTTCGTGGACCGTTCTCAGGAATTCTTCTTACTCTTCGACAATACCTAAGATGTCACAACTATCTGCACGTTTCACTTGTCGTTCGTCTGTTATCTCAATACAGAGTTCACCTGTGATGAAGTTCAAGATGTCGCCATCGTGTGTTTCAGTACCAGTATCAGCAGAAACGGCATTGACTCTTTCTTCAGCAACTGCTGCACTGCCTTATAGAGGTATGTCGTCTGCGTTTCCAGTTAAAAGAAGAAGCCGAATTCTGTGTTTGACCTCTACAGCTGTGGAATTATTGTAGAACGCACCAAGTCCTCGAATTCTAGAAAAATAATTTTCCAAGCAGCCCTGATTTAGACGTGATGTTAAGATAAACTTCACGTTATCTTTCTTTACCTCTTCGAGTAACCCTAGAAGGGATGTAATTGAGACTATAAACCCCTTCTGAAATGGCAACAAACCCTTCCTGTTTCCACTGCGCATTTCATGGCAAACATCGCGAAACCTTTTTAAAGTGTTCTCTTGAGTTTTAAATTCAGACCAAATCCGCAACGTAAAGGCGTGACATCATCTATGGGAGTTCTAGAATTAAAAACGTCGAATACATCGTTTACTGAATCAAAAAACATGCTTTCCCGTTCATTTCCCAAAACATATAAGAGAGCTTTAGCCGTGCGACGTGAAAATAAGCGGGCTGCCATCCCAACATTTTGTCGAGCACGTCCTGTAAGACTGATGTGCGCTCCTGAAATGTGATGAATATTCAGATCGCCTTTCTGGCTGTCTAACAAACTGTCAATTACATTCTTGGTTTTCAAAGTTCCATCAGGAAGCGATAACCCTTCATCTAAGAAGTGGTTCCTAAGGAGCTTCAATAAATGTGGCACATCGTAAAAAACCCACATTTTCCTTTCACTGTGCGCTGGATTTTTGAAAAAGGTTTTTGAGGTATTGACACAAAGTTCACTCCACACTTTAGAGTTTTTTGCACCCATATCACATGTTACAGCCACAATATGTAGTCCCGAATTTTCAATTTTTAATATTATATCTAGTTGCAGGCCACAGTTCATTGTTACATCAAAATTATAATTAATCGGCTGCTTCCAAGATGAATACAAACTACGAATCTTTGTAACTAGAACATTTGTGTGAGGTCCAAAAATACCTGTCTTCCGAAGCATCATAGCAGATTCTACCATCAATGTTCATTTCATCGAAACACAACACAGTTGTCTTCTGTTGAGGGGTAAATGTACGACTCTTTGCTTTCAAAATTGCCAAAACTTCTTCTGAAATACCTGGATTACACTTAAAATTCGTAGTCCATTTTTGAAGTGTTTCTCGACATGGCAAAGGAATATTTCGCTTCCTCAAACATGTATAAGCTTTTTGAGAAAGAGCCTTTAGAGTTAGGGCATTGGCAGTATCCTGAGCACTCCATTGCCTGGCAACAAACAGCGAATTTTTCCTGGAGTGATATTTTGTATTTTTTTGTTTACGATACTTGCTTTCACTGTAGCACTTCATTTTGTCTTCTTTAATAAGACGCATCTAACAGTATTGGCTTTCTTCAGGGCTGCTTCACACTTTTTAAGGCTACTTTCAAGCACGGCATTTTTCTTATAAAGAACTTCTATTTCTGATTTCAGTCTTTTTATTTCTTCGTCCTTCACTTTCAAAACAGTGTGTTCACAAATGGGCACTGTATTTGTGTCTTGGTCCAGTTTCCTTTTTCTTGGGGACACAGACTGCAAGGTATCAATTGCTCTCTTGCGCACATCTCTCTTCTGATAATGTAGAGCTCGCTCGTGAACATCCTACAGGAACAAAAAAGCCCGTTAATTGTTTCGTTTACGATTAATAATTAGTACGAAAATGATACTTTTTCACTAAAAAATAACTCATTGGAGAAGATAAAACTTAACGAATTAGTACCTTAATCTAATTGATCATTATAACACAGCAGCTTGCTAACCTCATTGTCAGGTTCAGTGCTGTTTTCGCTGTATGTAAATCTCCGCGCTAGTTGGGTAAATGTTGAGATGGAACTGCATCTACTTGAAGTTTCTTCTTTTGCGGCAACCCCATGAGTTCGTTCTTTAAATCCCACTCGTAATCCTCAGGAAGAAAATGAATGGAGCAGATACAGGCATTAATAACATTAATTTTGTGAGCTCGCTTGCACCGAGTTATCCATTCTTGGGAAAACGATGATACACTATACCACTAGCTTTAGTTCCATAATTTTTACAGTTTGCAACTGCACAGTTACTCATATTTCTATACATAATTCGGTCTGCTCGTAACACGCGCCACTAATAAACACACACAGTATGAAGGGTATATGTAACTGAAAACTGTTATGTATTAACGAAAGGAGATGGAGTGCTTAAATGGCGAAAAGGGAAACACTACTCAGTGATAATAAAATTCAGTAGACAGTAGGGCTGTATTTTTCAGACGGGCAATACTTCCACTGCCGAAGTGAACTTATCGCAAGGACCTCCTTCCCGCTCCCGACCTCACCCCTCCAGCAGTGCACGCGTGGTGCGCGGCGCAAGAAACTGTGCCACAACCACAATGCCGCGCGACCTGGGGCCCTAGTCTATATCGTTCACACCGATCGGTGCACTAGGTTAGTTTCGGTACTGACGTCTTAATTTTCGATTCTTTATCTGAATTCCCTATTCAGTAAGCTTATGAGACCTGTTACCGAACGGTCCTCCTGCCGATTTTTCGACAACTGTATTGATAGGTTTTGGATTTCGGTATGGCCCTCTCGTTTATTATTTTAAACTTATTGAGGGGTTTCAGCTTTGGATTTAGTGATTGTGTTACTAAAGAATCACCACAGGATGCATCCAGTTGGAGAGTGAGTTCGTAACAGACTATTTTCCTTTGTCAGAAATATGGTTAGGTTAGGTTAGGTTGTTACTGTGAATGCTTACAATATTCTCTCACAATACCTGTTATTTTTATGTGGTTAAGAGTTTGAAGATAATTAAATATCAAGACATCGGCTCTGCTTAGATATATTACATGGGTGTTAACTGAAATTACTAGTGACTTCGCGTACCCTTTTCCGCAAATGGTTTACTTATTAATTACCGAAACGTATTTAAAACTTTTAAGTAACAATGCAAAGGAATTTTGTGAAGTCTGATAGAGGAAACCTTCCAAAATTGCATGCATTTACGGCTTACGCCCGCATCATTCGGCAATGAAGTGAGCTGCATCTTCTTGAATGGAACTACATAAAATAAAGCGTCTATAGAATGCGAGTTGTAGTAGAGAAATTGATAAGGCGATGAACTGTCGTAGCAAAGGATGTAGGTTTGTATACTACTAGATGCGATTTTTTTCCGTCTTCATGTCTGCAACACATTCTGAGACTTCGTTAATCGTCAAAGTTAAGCATTTTTCCGAAATATTCGTTGTAATTGACACGTAAAAGCGTGCTTTCTCAGTAACGAGTATCTCCGATTTCGTTACTTCCATATGCTTAAGAAATGAAACATGAAATTACTGTGTGTGAAACAATTGACAGTGACATTTATACTACTTCTTGTCACAAATAATTCTCCATTTTTTTTCGGAATACGTAGCGATTTCCGAGAGTGTGTTCAGAAAGGAATCTAAGAGCACAACGTAAATTATTGCGAATGAAACTAGCAGCAATTATCTTTATACTCTAGCTTGTCACAAGTATTTATCAGTGAACGAATCCGTAACAACAGTAGACAGAGACGATGGGTTCCCGCTGCAATATTTTCAGACTATACCACCATATCTGAAACATTTTGATTCATCAGATGCATGTTATAAACTACAACGAACTTCTATAGCTGCACTCGCCACATGCTCTCGAAAAGGTGACGTTTTAAATTTTGTTTTTATGAACCAAATCGTTGATGCATCATATAGGGAAGCAGGCTACTTCATCATTTGGGCCTCTAGGAGCGAGCTACAACCACATTCTATGCATCTTCTTATTCTTTGACGCTCTCTTTAACATTTTTCGGGTTTGTGAAGGTGTGTTCCGTCCATGTAACTAATTGTAGGCAGTTTATTCCCACACAGGTCTCGCTTCTGTTATTTGTGAAGCATCATCACGAATAAAGGAAGCGTAATGCATATGACAATAAACAAACTGTCTTCAATTAGTTGCATAGACAGAACATACCTCCACGGATTTTGAATCAACTAAGGAACGACGGAAAACAGAAAAAAGACGAATTTTCTCGCGTGTTTCTATAGACGTATTTGTACAGTGTGGTTCTATACTCCCTTCATAACTCATACTTCGACATGTAAAATCCAAAACAAGACGTCGATGTGAATGAGAATAAAATGACGTAATGTGACATTTACGACAGTTTCCAGAACACAGTCAATATTCTATCCTTATCATGTATTCATGCAAGCCCGTGGTCAGCGAAATTAGAACAGTATTGCATACTCTAACCACACTTCTCCGTACTGTGAAGAATGGTATGCTCGTGTCGGCTGCTAACCGCTTCGAGTTCGTGCTGCTGTGGCACTGCAGTGCGCATGTGCGGATCTGAGGCAGATTGCTTTTCATTGGTTGGCGAGAGGAAAACTGACAACAGCGTTTCAGTTCGCTGGGACTGTTCGGTGTCGCTTTCGAAATGCTTACTGAATAATGTTGGGGCTCTGTTTCGAAAACAAGACCGTACGGTGCGCTCGAGTACCGAACCGATCGGCAACATGGCGGAAAGATACAGAACAGGGTCCCTGGCACAGGCACGTGTCGTGTCGCAATTCGCGTGGTCCCATTTGAACCAGTGAAGTTACAAAAATTCGCACTGCGCTGGGTTGTGCCACACGCACTTTATGTGTCTCAGTTTGCGCATGCTTAAGGCGCGTACACACAAACAGGAAAAGTTAATGGTTTTCATTAATATACATAGTGTAGCTACAAGAAAAGCTAAGTTTTCACATGTATTATTGATCTTCTTTTTGAGTATGTTATACTTTAAGATACATCACACAAATGTGCCAGTAAAATTTAAAATAACAACATAATACTCTGCTCTTCTGGGCTGAGAGCGTTACGTTTTAAACGAGAGTAAAACGCTTTGTGGTTTAAGAAATTCATCCCACAATTCTCACATGTAACATACTTCATTTGCGTAAAAGAAAATTTACTTTGACAGTCACTCTTTTCAAACCACCATTAGCAATATTTTTGCGAGACCTGTTCGTTTATCAGAGAACGCCAGGATACAGGCATTATTACGCAGCTGCATTGATGCAGGAAGCCCTTATATTCGTATATATAAAGCATTAAGAGATCTTACATTACGCCATAAAAGAAACAGAACATCAGAGGATAGTACAAGAGAATCGGAATTACTAAAATGCATATTTCGGCTTGAAGGGCACATTGGTTTTTCCAGATTCACAATGAAGCAGCCTTACCTGATATTAAGCTGTTGAGTGAAGTTTTCGAGATGTAAATTTTCTTGGAGTACCAGTACTGTACTGTCTCATGTTTAGTTACTTGTTACAGCATAAGGCCACACGTGCCAGAAGATGAAAACGTGCATTTGAAGTTCAGCGAACAATTGGCACTAGCCAATACTGTAGAATGAAACACTTCATTTCGAATAAATTGACTGCCTCAGTGGAAAAGATAAATAAAAAGCCAAATTTCTTTAGCAAAACGACAAAATTAACTTCATTGTTCTGCAAGGCGATTAATGCTTGGCTGCCAGAAACGTGGAAATAAAATAAAATCAGGAAACTGAAACTAGCAATACATTTTTGACTTCCGTAATTATTTGAATATATTTTAATTCATAGCCGCGGGGGATTAGCCGAACGGTCTCAGGCGCTGCAGTCATAGACTCTGCGGCTGGTCCCGGCGGAGGTTCGAGTCCTCTCTCGGGCATGGGTGTGGGATTGTCCTTAGGATAATTTAGGATAAGTAGTGTGTAAGCTTTTGGACTTATGACCTTAGCAGTTAAGTCCCATAAGATTTCACCCACATTTGAACATGTAATTCATATGATAGCTCCCGTCCACAGAAATCCGTTTTGTTTTCATTTGACGTGGGGGACGTAAACAAGGAGGAAACAGTGAAATCACGAAACGCAAAGACGTGTCACATGGGGACTACTCCCCTCCCAACTACAAATCTGCGCATGGGCGAAAATGGCAGCTAGGGCGCGCCAGAAAAATTTTCCTCATTCACATCTGGCTGCTTACTGCTACTGCCAATACAGCTAGCAGCCACACTTCAAGTAGCCGGAAACAGTAGAAGTACTGCACATACGACACTCAACTGTGCGTGCGCATGAGCCCACTGGCCACTGCTCAAACGATCCTAATGTAAACGGTTCTGACGTCACTCTAATAGAAAGCAATTTATTGTTACGAGGTATTGTATCGTCTCTGTCCTAAGGCCTATGTGACATTTTGCTGTTGGCAGACCATTGTGCGTGCACAGTGGTTTGTTGTTGTGTATGGCGTATTTCATTTTGGTTTTTTCTCTTGTTTATGTTTTATTGCTGCAGTAGTATTCTACAGTAGCGGGATACACTAATATTCTCTAATATTCTTTGTTAGACTATCAGTTCTTACCAGTCAAAATTACAAAAATTTAACTGAAAAGTAACACAATGAAAAATTCACGGAATTCCGAAAAATTCTTGGGTTTTACCCGGTTTTCTCCTGGATGAAAAATCCCCTGGTTTTTGCTGGATTTGGCAGTTGTCCTGGGGCGTATACACCTTGCTTAACAAATCCTTCTTTTACCACTGATAAATTCTTGAATAGAAATAATTAGTCAATTTTGAACCTGTAAATGGTGAGCAATAATATTGTCTCTGTGATCTGTTATTCAACAGACATGACCCACATTGTAACACTGATCTCTAAAATGCCCACAGAACATGAAATATACCAACTGAAAAATATTATCATCAGGATCTTTCACTAGTCTCCAATGTCAGTCAATATGATTATCTCTACACATAAATATGTATGTTGCTGAAAAATTCCTGTATTTGTTTCAATAATTATAAACAACTACCGTCCACATATTCAACAGGCTGAATGAACAACACCACTAGAAAGTGTTAAGTGAAGCCCAATAAATCACAATAATCGCTAGTACATTATGATGCCACAAAATGAGTGCATTGGAAGCACACGGTATGGATTCATCCTGCAAGAAGCATAGAGTTCAAACTTGAAGTGTTAGACCCCTTGCCATTTAAGTTTCCTATTTTCCCCAAAATTTGAACAGTAGTGATATGTGATATTTAATCATGTTAAATTACTTTTTCTGTGATGTAAACCACCTAGATAGCTTTGTATTCAGCACATGATACCACACTCCATCAGTCACAAATATGGTTAAAAGTGGTTATGAGAACTCTCCAAAGATGTTAAGTTTTTGTGTGACCCCACTCTCACTCTTGTATCTGACTCATCCCTACGAAGGACATTTGTGGTCTGTTGAGTGGACTGTGAGCTCTTGGAACATTTTCTGGGTTATGGACAACAATTCAATAGTTGGTTATGTGATAGTTTCTTATTGCTTCAACTTTCTTGTGAAGTCTTTGCCACTGCAATACATATTAATCTGATGAAAGAAGCACTACACTTAACTTAGATAGAAATCTTTCAGTTACTTCTGCATTTATTTATTTGATACATGACAAAATGTTCCTTGGATCATATGATAATGTGATCCATAGTTTAAATGTGAGTGGTTCAGTGAAGTGGTGGGACTGTGTATACAATTGTAAAAGTTATGCCTGGCCTAATAAGTGATTAAAGTTCATATGAACCTGGTCACATTCTTGAACAATTCTCTGGACCTTACACATCATTCTGTGGTGAGCACACAATGGAAGTCTCACCTCACCTTCCACATGACCTTTCCCCATAATTTCTAAGTTTGGGAAATTATGGCACAGTTTCTGTAGCTCATTCTCCTACATCACTTCAGGGTCCTTATCATGCACACAAGATTCATATATGATGATCTTGCAATAAAAAACATCATACAAAGCAGTGTAGCAACACTGCAGAATTTTGTTTTTCACATAGTTTCAGAGGTCATATATGAATAAATGAGGTACTCACTATGTAGTGACGTTTGACCTTTCCAGAAGCTTGCAAAAGGAAGTCTACTGCTCACACATAACTAACATACACTATTTACACCAGCAAATCGATTGCGATGTGATAAATTTCAAGCACTAAGGTCTCCACTTACACAGCTGGTAACATACACACACAGTAATAGTTCACTAATTCTCTCATAATTGAATAAACTGATTTTCCTTTCAGGATTCAAAAATACACTTCAACAATGTTAAACTAACAAGGAATGGGCAAAAAACTAAGAGACAACATAAACTTCAGCAAATTTAGGTCATTAGACCAACATATTAGAACATATACATTTTCAATCATTGCCATAAGTGAATGTTCCCTACACAACAATTCTTAGTATTTTCTTAGAGAAAGATAGCAACTTCTTGAATTACCTTTCAGACTTATTTGTCCAAAATGCAAATGTCTGCTTTGCTCAACAACAGTGTCAGGTTTTGGGGACATTATCTCTATTCAAGGCAATTAGCCCACAGTGAATATTCCTTTCCTTTCAAAAACAGAGAATAAACCATCATTTAATCTTCCATGTTCTCAAGAAGTTATATTATCATTTCATTTTATAGGTTCTCTCTATTCTGTAGTGGGAAAATTTTATTCCATCTATCATTGTTACTCCAGATATTATAAACTTCATGATTTCATAAAGTGAATTAGTTTTTACTCACCTTCTGTATCTTGTCATCTAAATAGTTACCTCTAATGAATGTTCTCTTTCTGTGACCTTTCTTCCCTTTTCCACTTTAAATCATGAAATTTGATCTGAAACTATCTCCTTATACTTGGCTCAGAATACACCAATGGTTGACAGAGAAGCACAGTTGAGGATGGAAGGTGGCAATGTTGCAAGTTTGTCGATGAGTGTCCACACAGTATGGCTCTAGCAGCAACAGCTGTGTGGTTCTGTACTATCTTCTCATGCTCCCTGTTGATGAGCCAGTGTTGAATTCCCTTTACTAGATTACAACATCCTTCTCACTTAATGAACACACTCCAGCATACAAAACAATACTGTTTGCCTCTTATTTGTACATATCAACAAAAGCAACATGATGTGCACTGCCTTTTACCATAATTATTATGTTTCGTGTTTAGTTGGCATACTTACATGAATAGGGTGTTCAAATGGATCTGAAACCATGTGAATACAGTAACTAACACCATATGAAAACACAAATTGCTTACATACTTAATGATAACTGTAGTGCGCATGCAGTAGACACCATTCACTCAAAAGATGAAACATGCATCATGTCTACAAACACTAAAGGAAGACGAATTATGGCAAATGGTGCATGTCACTTA
The DNA here is from genome assembly GCF_023898315.1 of Schistocerca nitens. Classification (NCBI taxonomy): domain Eukaryota; kingdom Metazoa; phylum Arthropoda; class Insecta; order Orthoptera; family Acrididae; genus Schistocerca; species Schistocerca nitens. Next base: position 616,917,508 of record NC_064617.1, read on the forward strand.
GTTCAAAGCCAGTTCCTTCTTCAACACTATCATTATCTTTGCTACAGTCCATGGGAGAAATGCTGAAATTGCCTATGGGTGTAACTAAGGGCATTTGTACCATAATCGAGTGAGTCATGTGTATGTAATTTCAAGTAAAACACAAAAAACTGTGCACAACTTAGAAAAAATAATTGGTCTTGTTTTATCCCAACCTTAATATATACAACCAGACAAAGATTAATTATGATTTTTACTGAATTTTAAAAAACTGGACTTGTCTCTCTCTTCACCAAACAACTCCATTTTATGAAGTTACATGAATAAACATGTAGCTAAATAACCAACTATTAGCTCTTTGCAAGTTACTGAATATGATGAGTGGTCTGAGAATTATAAAAAAAAAGTCGATGTCATTGTAAGTCCTAGCTGTACATTGTTACTGTGGTATCCTTCATATGAACTGGATGATGCCAGGCGTCTTCATTCACTGCTTCTGAATGGCATACAATATTAAATCATTTCTCTGGTGTTACTTGTGCCACCACTTCCTCCAACAATTACTAACTTTCTTCCACAGTGAAGCCTGTATTATTCGTTGTCACATAATGTTAGATATGCACCCAAATCATTTCAATGGTACTGAAGTGGTAGTGGTTTGGAGAAAGTCTACAAACCTCGTGACCATGTTCTCTAGCTACCTCATCAACAACATACAGTTTAAATTGTGGCTAATTTTGTTTCACAACATTCATATTGTGACATTTTAACCATTCAAAATGGTTGGCGTTTCTCATTCTCAGCATCAAAACTTTATAACTGAATCATGTAGGTCTCATCCATTACAATGGCAGCAGGCCAATTTAAGTAGTCACTTGTTTTCCTTGACTTGCAAACCGGGAGACAGTTTGATGCGAAACCAACGGAAGTTCTAGCATGTAAGATAATAATCCTTGCATTCCTTTCCTACAACAATAGCAGTACTTCCACATCATAGCTTAAAAGTGTTCTTAAACATGGACAAAGCCACACAATGATATCATTTCTCCCCGTTATAATTTTCCATTCACAAACGTTTTGTGTATCTGAAACATAGGATGTTTTGACTATTGTTTACTGAGAAGTCCTTCCATCACTGAATAATTCTGACTTGTAAAGAGCAACTCACAGCTTCTTCATGATTGTGGCAATGAACATCAGCTTGTTGGAATGGAGTCCAGGTTCATTACTCATTGTTATCTTCCTCCTTTTACTGGGTGTCCCTGGCTTAAATAAACCAGCCCCTTCACATTCTGAACAGTATTTTTCCTTACAGACTTTCACAATTTTTTGTTCCTCTCTTCAAAGCCTCTGTAATTCTTTAAACTACATTCCTGAGGGGCAGTAGGGTTACACTGTTGTCTGTCATTCTTCAAAAAATATTCCTGCAACAAGCACACAATCTTACGTATCTGACCAGGGAAGACATGAGCAAATTTCTGAACTTTCCATTCAGCAGCCCTAATTTTCTGCACACTCCCACTGCAAGCTTCAGATGTTCCACAGAGCAAGATAAACTCATCGCTCAAAGAAATGAACTAAAACGGAACACAGCTCTTAGGGCACCAGCCTCAGGTGTTGACTGTCACTGACTAGTAGACACAACCTGTCACTGTAGAGCCACTTGAGGCAGGGGCAGATACAAACTTCAATTCCAGGGGGTGGGCAGGAGAAGAGAATAAATTGTTCATGATTTTGGATTATTTTCAAAATGTTTTATCTTTGGCATATTTTTTAAAGAAAAAGGTCCTAATATGGCAGAGAGGGGGAATTAAAGTAATGGCTTTTTATTGTGCAGGTTATTTTTAATGCAGATTCTCCATGCCGCACCCTCTCCACATCCCTGAAAAAATATAACTTGACACAGCTACATAGGATTGTAATATTAATAAAAATAACAATAGAATATATCAAGTATTTTATTACAATAAAATACAGTTCACAGGAAAAACTCAAGCCATCTCTTCATAATCTACAAGTGTACAACTTTGCTTCCGCCTTCTTTTCCCCAACAATTGAGGCTTTAATGAAACATATTGGTTACACATGTATCATTCAAAGTTTTTTCCATCACTAGCCACTACTTTCTCCCATCTTTTGGGCAGTGTACGAATCCCGCATTAAAAAAATTGTTCATCTTTGAAGCGATCCACGAATCGATCCAATTTGTGACTTCTTCAGGAGATCGGAAGTGTTGGTCAGCCAGGCCATGCACCATTGATCTAAACAGGTGATAGTCAGAGGGAGCAATGTCTCGAGAATATGGTGGGTGGGTTAGGTCTTCCCAGTTTAATGTTTCAAAATATGTTTTTATCTCTTTTGCAACATGGGGTCGAGCCTTGTCATGCTAAAAAATCACTTTATCATGCCACTCGCTGTATTGAGGTCGTTTGTCTTTTAATGCTCTGCTAAAACGCATTAATTGCATTCTATAACGAGCAGCTATGATTGTTTCACTTGGTTTTAATACCTCATAGTACACAACGCCGAGCTGGACCCACCAAATGCAGAGCTGGGAATATTCAGTTTGGCCGTCGACGTGGAAGCTTGGCCAAGACATCTCCATGATTTTTTTAGTTTAGGATTATCATAATGAACCCACTTTTGTCCCCAGTCACAATGCGATGCAGAAATCCCTTCAGTTTTTGCCTCTGAAACAACTGTTCACAAACACACAAACGCCATTCAATGTCTGTTGGTTTCAGCTCACACAGGACCCAAGTTCCTTCTTTCTGTATCATGCCCATAGCCTTGAGGCGTTTTGAAATGGCTTTCTGTGTCACTCCCACTAACCATGCCAATTCTTCTTGAATTTCATGCGAGTATTCACTCAGCAATGTCTCCAAATCTGCATCTTCAAAAACATTCTCTCTTCCACCAGTATGCCAGTCTACGACCTTAAAATACCATTCTTGAAGTGTTGAAACCAGTGACGACACGTTCTTTCACTAATAGTGTCCTTACCATATGTACTTGAGAGCATTCAATGAGACTCAGCCGCTGTTTTCTTCATATTGAAACAAAAGAGTAACACCTCCCGCAAATGACGACAACTAGGCTCGTAAAGTGACATCTTCAATCAAAAACAACTTTATGATGCAGACACAAATTGACTAATGTTTGAATGAGGTTATGTTGACCGAGGTCCAAGCTAACTGCCCAATGTCTGCGAACTGTGTCTTTCGACCGCTACTTCCTGTTGTCACCACCTATCGGCAAACGGCGGGAGCAAAGTCGTACACCTTGTATATAAATCTAAAAATATTTCTAGATACTGGTATTTAGCAGTATCAATGTCACTATCTCAACTGAATTGCAATGAAGCTAAACCAGCAAGTCATTCTTCCCCCATGATTGATTGAAGTCAAGTCTTGAACCAATGAAGAGTTGAGAATGTACATTCTGCTGCTGTTACAATTACAGGCAGTATGGCAAAAATTTTTTGAATCATGAAAATGCAAGAATACATTTTACTGTCCCACAACTTCTGGTGATATCAAGAAGACACTCTGGAATTCTAAGACCAATATCAACATAGCGCTTACATCTGGTCATCCAAAATTGGAACTCTTGCATTAGAAATGAAATAGAAGTTCACTGAAGTTGCTTGTACACCTCTGTTGTTCCATTCGCAATTTCAGTGTCTTTTATGTGGTACCGGTACTTTTTGCTTTCCGAAATGAGAGACCTTTGCCTCAGGTGCAAACACTGCTTGCACTTCCGGCCGCTACATGGCAGCCTGGGGCACATACAGTAGTATTCTACGGTGGAAGCAGACATGCCAAACAGCCACTGAAAGAGTAACTCAGAAGAGGGCAGTCATAGCACTCATGTGATTTCTTTCACACTGCCCCTCTCTTCGAAAATTCTCGCACAGCACTAGCATGTTCATCTTACCCTAACAGTGCAAGCTCCTTATTGATATTTGGCCACTTGCATCCATACTTCCTGTTTCGTTTCACTTTCCATCATACCTGATACCCACCCAAGAGCTGCTGATATATGGTCCTTGCAATAAATGTTTTTCTCCCTGTATCTCTTTTTGCCTACCACAAGTATTGCTCTTCCTCACATGGCCATTATGCAAACACCCACAGCTAACAAACGCTCCCATTCAGCACCACGTCCATACTATCAATCACACACCAGTAATTTCACAGGTACTTGCTCCACAAATAAGTTTTTTAATATGTACTGTTAAACAGATGAAGAATCAAAGTATACAGCAAGTCTCTATGAACATCATTGTCAGTACTTTCACAGATCTATGTGTACCATGCCAATGTTTGTGCTTCAACTATGATGGTCAATGTGTTATCAATACAGAAATTTCTCATAAAATAACAAATAATTTGATAACTATAGAACTACTCTGACTAGCTCCTTACTAAAATTCTAAATTGGGCATATGAAAACTTCTGAAAAAAGCATTATGCAGAAAAATGTTTAAAGGAATAATTACTCATTGTGACCAAATAATTACTAAAATCATTGAAAAAAATTCTTGTTATAAAGATTTTTATTTCAGATAATGTAGTCTCTGTGATAGACACTGCTTTGTTCTTTGCAGTATCTTCATAATGCTATATAAACTTTAAAAGGCATGCTGGTGGCTGTTTTATCTCAGAAACCTATGACAGTAATAAAGTATGTTTCCTATGTCACTGACTGTGAAATTTAATTCATACAAACTTTGTTGTTAAATGCAAAACACAGTCATTATTCTGTTTGCTAGTGAAGGCAGATCACCTCCTGCCAGCTGGGAATACAAGCGTACATTTTATATATATATGACAGGATTGTAGGAAGTAAGCAACAATTTATAAATGTTGAATTGAAATGCAAGAATCTAAATTATATTTGACATGGCAGTAAGTTTCTATTAGTCTGGACTTCATTGTTGCAATTTGTGTTACATAAGATAACATAATGCACTAATTTTTTTCCTTATGAGTGATGGTAGTTCTCCAAAGTGGAATGTGAATGTAACTGTCTTTGTTCTGGTGTGTCTGTTCGCATGGTATAGTTCACCTATCGTCTATATTATGTTACATTTAGTTATATTACAACTTTTATCTTTTTGATACAGAAATACTTGACACATTTTATTTCTCATAATGTCAGTTATTGTATCTGAATTATATGGTAACAAGGCAGTGCTTGTCGAAGTCAGTCGTAATTTGTCAACAAAGTCTGATTCTATTACTTTGTGTATGACTCATGACTGGTTATCTGTTTGAACATAATTGTATTGGTCTTCTGCAGCTTGAGGTTTGTCTTCCTGTAGTATGTGGGACAGTAATCCTAAATGGAAGATCTTGAAAGACAAGGGGACACAGAAAAAGTGGGTGTGTGGCTGTTGGTCACACTATTATGATTGACACATCCCCCAATTCTAAATAAACATGTGCACATCTTACTGGGATGTTCAGTCTTTGCTTGGTGGTTGCCAAGGATGAAGCTCCTGTCCAAGTGCGAGGCTCACACAGTTATACTGTTTTTAAATGAAGAAGATGTTAAACATATTGAAATTCAATGATTGGTTAATGGAAATGTGTGGAGAATGGTACATGGATGTAGAAATGCTTGCAAGTGTTTTAGAAAGTCTACAGCCATTCTTACTGAAATTTGCAATGAACAAATGAGAAGGAGATGGTCAATTTCTACACATAAGCAAACCATGCGTGAAAATCGGCACCTTACTCATTATGATTTCTGCCTTACAGTTCCTGAGTTTTCCTGAAGCACTGTGCACAGGATTTTAACAGAAAAGTTACAATATCAAATGATGTGAGCAAGGTGAGTGTCATGGATGTTGCTAAAAGACCACTAACTGCAAAATTCTTCACTGCTTTGCACATGAAAATAACAACTTTTTTGACTAGATTATCATGGGTCACTGATTGTAATTGCTCCTCTTTACACCTGAGACCAAAGAAAAATGACACAAGTAGTAGAAGCATTAATCTTTGCTGAAGCTGCAAAATTCAAAGACTGTCTGGTGGTAAAGGCATTTAAACTATGTATTGAGATCAGACGAGTTTATTATTAGTTGACTTTTTGCCTGCTGGGAGCACAATAAAGAATGGCAGGTACTGTGAATCACTGGAAGCATTTCATATGGACAGTTCAAAAACAGATAGGAGAAATGTTGAGCAAGGACTGAAGTATTCTTCCCCAACATTGCCTGCATAGACATATGTCAAACTATTGCTCTCTTTGATGTGTCAGTAGAACATTATCACCCACCCATGCTATGATTTGGATGCACCCAGTGACTACCACCTGTTCCCAAAGATGGGAGATCATTTGGCTGGAAGACAATTCACCTGCAATGAAGAGGTGAAACATGAGGCTCAGTGCTTCCTCAAGAACTTCGACAGTGTGACATGTGCATACAAAAACTGTCACAGCATCTATAAAAATGCATTGACCAAATAATAATAATAATAATAATAATAATAATAATAATAATAATAATTTTATTGTCTTTAAGCCATTACAGCAATAGACAAAGTCATACATATAATACAATACAGTACAGTACATGCTATAAAAGGACAGAATTGTTAAGAACTTTACAGTTTAATATCACAGGTCATGAAATCCTTTACATTGTAGAATGGGTTTACAACTAACCAGTCATAAAGTGTTTGTTTGTATTGTTGCTCTGGTAAATTTTGTATACCTTGTGGAAGTTTGTTAAATAATTTGTGGCCCATAAGTTCATAACTGTTAACTGATTTTGACAGTCTGTGGTAGGGCGTATAGATAGAGCTGTTTGTCCTAGTGCTGTAACAATGTATATTTGCCCTGCGTTTTACTTTAGGTAAGTTCTTTTTTGTGTAGATTAAAACATAATAAATATATAGGTTTATTACTGTCATGATTTTTTGTTGAGTAAACAAAGGTTTACAATGAGCCTTGTATGGTGAGCCTGTAATTATCCTAATAGGTTTCTTTTGCAGCAATAGTATATCATGCACACAAGTGGAGTTTCCCCATAAAATAATGCCATAGGATATGATGCTTTGGAAAAATGAGTAGTAAGATACTCTAACATAATTTTTAGGTACACAGTGCATTAATCGCCTTAACAAATAGATTACCCTAGACAATTTACCGCTAATATACTTAATATGTGGATGCCAAGAAAGTTTATCATCCAAATATACCCCCAAAAATTTAACACAACTAGGATCATCTGATGGAAACTTGTCTTTTAAACTAAATACCATCTGCTGGGTTTTGCTTTCATTAAGCAAGAACCAATTTGCTTAAAACCAGAGTGAAGCTTGCTCAATTGTCTCTGTAACACATGTTTTAAGGCTATTAAGATCATTACTGCTGTTCAGAAATGTTGTATCATCAGCATAGAGTACTGTTCTGGATTTGATAAATGATGGCAGGTCATTTATCATTATTAGGAAAAGGAAAGGGCCCAGCACGGATCCCTGCGGAACACCTACCTCAACTTGTTCTATACTGGACATTTCTTTCCCAACACAGAAAAATTATGGTAAATGTTCACCTTTTAAAATGATCTAAATATTTTGGGAAACTTTTTTATTTATTAAAAAAATTAAGACCTTTCTTTTAAATTTCCCTCATAGATAATCAGTGGGAAATGTTGCAAATCAACTGGGTAAGCACAATCCCTGAACATACTTGGGGAGGGGTGGACTTAAGTATTAAGTAGCTATGATTAATCTGTATGATTAATCTGTGAGAGGCCGGAAGTAGAGGTGTAATGAATGGCTTCCATATGAGAAAAGTAAGTAGATTTTAATGCAATTTGGGAACATATTTTCACTGCTAGGTGTGGTTTCTTTTTTGTTTGTTTATTCATTATGGTCCATTGCTCTGTCATTTCATTGTTGTTTTGAGAGTTAATAAATTCATTTGGAGTGACATCTAACAGCAATGTTTCTTTCTTCATTTGATAATATTATAACATTGTAAAACATACACAGTTTGTGATAAGAAAAGTACTAACATTTTGCATTGTCTTTCTTGATTGTAGGATTGAAATTTATTATGAGAAAAAGGGAAATGCCTTTCTATGCCACTGAGTTTGTATGTAGATACCTAATGGCCGCCAAGTTGAATTTTAATAACAAGAGTTTCCACAAGAGGGAATTTCTATTTTATGAACACATTTCAAGTGTATGAGTAAAATGATCATTTTTTGGAATAAGCAAATGAAGAAAGAAAATAGTGTATCCTGCACATGTTGTTTTGTAAGGCAAAAGCCACCATTGTAATTAACAATAAGAATTATTTCATATGTAGAGAATTTCTCGAGCCCTCTTCTTCCCTAAGCTGGTTCTGAAAAGGCTCACTGCCTTTTTGTGAGACATTGGTGTGAGCAGACTTAGACTGAATTCATTCATTATCAAGAAGTTATTTATTTTACATATATTTTCTATATTACATGTATTTCTATATATTTTCTATATCACATATGGTGTCTAGTTTCAAAAGTATGTGTTCTTTAGTGTCGCCACCAGTGGACATTATGATGGAGGCAGATGTGCTGGTATATGTAGTGCATTGGAATAGCACAGAAACCAGTCGCGGAGGGCACACATGATACGTAGTGTGGGTAGACTTGCTGCAGAGGTATTGACCAATGGGTGGCAATAAGCCTGGTGGCAGTACCTAAATTTTGTTGTTAATATATGTAAGTGTTTTATATGATGAAAAATAATTTGAATAGGTGTTTAGTGCAATCTGTTGCAATTGTCTTTTAATACAGGTGTGAGCTAAATGATTTTGGACACACAAACCTAGGGATGTTTCATGTGTTTAACAAAAAGAGTTAATATATGCCCAAACTTTGAATTACGACTTGAGTGGAACCATTTAATATACACTCATATTTATTCATTTAAATGTCTTTTCATTATTTAATGTTCATTTTGTGATCATAATCCCCCCCCCCCCCCCCCCCCGTCCAGAAACAGCCGCCATTTTTGTAGTTCATGAACTTCAGTTATTTTGATATAGTAAGAAGCAACCACAACTGAGATTCAGATGAAACAGTTCTTAAGATAAAATTTTCAGTACATGAAATATATTCATCTGCTCTATTTTGTGAATGCTGTTGTAGGATATATAAGTTATTACAAGATTTAAAAAAATTGTTCCCTGAAAGAAAAAAATATTTATTATAAAATTTATGTTGATAACAATGTTGTTGTTTAGAGCTGATCATGCAGAAATGCAACATATGGTGGCTAGTTTTAACAGTATGTATCCTTTAGTGTCACCACCAGTGGACATCATGATGGAGGCAGATGAGCTGGCAATTGTAGTGCAGTAGAACAGTGCAGAAATCAGCCATGGAGGGCATATACAATATGTAGTATTGACAGACCCATTGCAAAGGTATTATTGACTCATGGATGGCAATATGCTGGGTGGCAGTACCTACATTTTGTTGCCTTCTCCCCATTCCTGTCCCCTGGGCAGAGGCTGAGTTCCAGCATTAACAAGAACAAGGCTTTGTTTATTTTATTTAGATGAGTCGGTGAACCAACTCTTTGGTGGTGACACAAAAGCCTGAAGGTGCTATGTACCTTGGCAGGGACTGTTAATGCACAATGTGTCACACATTCGTGTCCAAGCCCATGACCAGCAGAGCTGCTGGCAAAGTCGTTGAGGGACCAGCATTTTTCATGCATCAAGTGTCTACCTGCAATCGCTGTTGCATGCAGCCTCTTGGACTTTCTTTGAGCTTTACCAGTTTAATCACTTGCGTTTTGGAGTCTTGTCTGCACCAGGAATGTATCAAGAGTATTTGGAGCAGTTGATTCAGGACATTAAATGTTGTGTCAGTTACCTTAATGACATGTGATTAAGAGCCTCTACAAGAGAGGAGCATGTAGAAAACCTTCAGTCAGTTTTCCAAAGCCCCCGGGATAGCCTTCAGTGCAAGCTGGAGTAGTACACTTTTTTCCTTCCCACAGATGCATATTTTGCGTCATCTGCTTAGCAAAGATGGCCTACTGACAGAGGATTACATGAAAGCCATCATCAACCTGCTGGTGCCCAAGAACCTGAAGGAGCACCAATCTTTTCTGGATAAGATTTTGTATTATGCCCAATTTATTCCCTGCACACATCTGCCATCCTCTTTTAACAGACTTCACCAGAAAGGTGTTAAGTTTGTCTGGTCTGCAGATTGCCAATGGGCTGTTCAGTCTCTCAAGTAGTGTTTGTGCTCTGCTCCCTGTTTGACTTCTTTAACCGTGGTCTGTGACATGTCACAGTATGGCATTGGGGCAATTCTTTCCCTTAGGAAATGGGATGACACTGAACAGCCCATTGCTTATTCATCAAAAACACTTTCTGCTATGCAGTGTAATTATTCACAGATGGAAAAGGAGGCACTAGCTATTATTTTCAGAGCTAAAAAGTTCCACATGCTTGTTTGGCATGCTTTTCCTCCTCATAATTGACCACAAGCCACTAGTTTCCGTATTTGGCCCACGTTCGAAGTTGCCTGATAAGGCTGATTACCGATTGCAGAGGTGGACGCTCTTTCTCAGTTACTGTTGCTATGACATTGGCTGCTGTTCATTCAGTGGCTCAGAGATGAGTTCAAAATGCAACATTTTTTTTAAAATTATTTGCTCAATAACATAAAATGTCTGACAGGTAGAAAAGCAAGTTTTAAATCAAATTTAAAATCATTTCTAGTGGGCAATTCCTTCTACTCAGTTGGTGAATTTGTTCTTAAGAACTGGTAGCCAGTTAAAAAAAAAACATTTTTGAACATCATTTTGATAATAGAAACTTTCAGATTCTTTATGGAACATCTACCCAAGTAACCGTCCAGCATGCCAATCCTGATGTGCTATTGTGGCTACATGTGGGGCCTGATCAGGAGTTTGAGAGGAAGGAGGCTCTTGTGTTTGGGCTGGATGATGCCTTTTTTCCAATTTTCCATTGATGGCATGACAGGAGAGTTCACTACTGCCCTGACCGCTGACCAGCTATTCTGGAAGATGTTTTTGTGATTAAGATGGGTTGGTTTGAGCGTGTTTCTTCAGAAGTGGATGTGGTTAGGCATATCTTTTCCCTCCTACGTGAGCAATTGAGGGGGTTCACATGCTTGCGCTACAGAAACATGGATGAGGGAAAAAGCGACACAGAGAGTGCAGCAAAGCCCTCCACAAAAACTTCTGAGCACTCAGAAACAAGTAACATACAGTCGGACAAAGTTGAGGACGTAATACAATACTTTGATGTGAAAATCTGCATAACCACAAAGGTTACTGCTGCAAAAGTACTAGAGTTGAAACACAAAGTCACTCATTGGGCAATGTCATGCGCAAAACTGACTGGCTGTATAGAACAGTTAGAAAAAGAAAATAACTGGTTTAGGGAAGAAAACAAAAACAAGATGGTCAGTTTGTTTGCTAGTGTGGCAGCTGCTGCTTCACTCATTCAGGTGGTCACCATAGAATCACAGATTGAGACCACACAAGCCAATCAAGGTAGCACACTATTCATCAGATCCAAGGACAAGAAAGATGCAAATTGTGTACTAGGATGTCGGACAGAGCTATTTGCTCCGAAGAAAGAAAAGATAAGAAAAAAGAAAATGAAGACAGCAAACAGTGTAGTCATAAATGAAACAGAAACAGCAGAGGAAATCAGGAAGCTGAAACAGAATTTGGAGCTAAATAAAGAAGTGATATGCGAGACAACTAGGAAGGGTAGGCCGAAAGTGAAAGTGTATGACATCCCAATTACCATGGCAGAAAGTGAGTTAATTGAGTGACTGTACAAGTGTAACTTGGATTGATTGACAGACAGGAAGCAGTGCTTGGTAGAAACAAAAGTCAGGTTTAAAACTGGCCCATGGGAGAAGCTGCCTGTAAATTATACACTGGAGGTAAATCCAAAAGTCAGAGCACAATTGGTTTTGCAGAAAAGAATATACATTGGTTTTCAATCAACCACTGTGGAGGACTACACCGCTGTCAGAAAATGCTATAACAGTCACAACTGCGGGCACATTGCAAAGTACTGTAAGGAAAACTGACATGCTCCTACTGTTGAGATTTTGGCTGCCTAAAAAAGAATCGTAAAAATACTAAGCGACTCCTGTGTGCATTGTATGTGCAAAAAGGAAGACGTCTTGCATCTAATGAGGTAAAGGCTGTGTGATGTGCCATATGTTCTTGGAGCAGGAAATTCAGAAAACCAAATATGGATTCTGAGCCATTGTGTAAGCTGCTGGCAAACATCACAGGGAACCACAGAACAAATACAAATGCAGAAAATATCACATTGACAATCGAAGAAGGTGAAACAATGTCCAGGAAGACAACTATTAAATTCAAGACACTGATCCAAACAGATTACACAATTACCTGTCATCGTTGTAAGATATGGAGACCTCCACCAAAAAGAAAGTGAGGTGCAGAAATAGCCAAAATATTCTGGTCCACTGTGAAGGGCAGAATGAGAAAAGACATAGTGACATAAACTGAGAATTTGACTGACCATATAGACAGGGGCGATAATGAGATGGACAGTGGAAAGGTCAATAGTAAGAATAATGGAGAGAGGGAGTGGAGTTTCGGGGAGTGGCTAAGAAGAAAGGAAAACCAGGAACAGACAGCATGCCTACCTCTAGACAAGGAAGACTTAAAGAGAGGACACGCTATCAAGTTCAGAAAAAGTTGAAAGTGCAATAATTGCAAGGTGGACAGCACACACGTTTTAATATTGGAGTATGATAGCATGCAACAGCTAATAGAGGAAGATTATGAAAATATACATATGACAGTGGTAATTAGGAAAAGGATACAAACAGTGGCAGACAGGGCATGAAAAATGGAAGAAGTTTATAGCCAGACTGCAGCCTGTTTATGAACTGTGTGTAAATGCAATGAGATTGGCTGAATTAGTGGATATGCATGTGTTATCCATAACAGTAGGACACCTGGTTAGGCACAGTCATCCAAAAGGCTGTACCATAAATTTTCCTGTCATGGAGGGAGTTGATCATATTCAGCTCATTGCCAATAACTTGGCTACAAGTATGAAGTAACTGTAGAGTCTGTTTGATGTTGTCTTTAAGAGGAGACAGAAGACACTTGATATTGGGCATGTGTGCAGGCAATTAGTGATGACACATGGCCGAATTGTATATGATTACAGGTTACACAGACCCCACAGCTATATGTTCAAGAGGTTCCTGTAACTTTCACTTATAATCAAATCACACCCCAGTGGTAAAGGCACAGAGACAAATGTTTAAAACCAGCCACATAAATGTAATGGACAGTGCCATGGTGTTGCATGAACTTGGGAAAGAGTTAGAGGAGTTGAAGCTACACACACTATGTATACAGGAGCTTTATTCTAGAAATGGGCCATTACCCCACACGCCAGTTTCAGCACAGGTCATGACGTCAGGTCAACATCCAATGGCCATGATTGTGGTGCCAAATAGAGACATAACAATGACAAGGGTACATCAACTTTGTGACAAGCACACGGTGGCAATAGAAATAATGACTGCCATAGGAAAATTTTACGTAACTAATCAATATTTTCAATAATCAGCAGATACAACCACACACAGAAAACTTAAAAATGGTAGCAATACTGGGCTGACACAATACACACATTTTTGTAATGGACACAAACAGGAAATCAGAAGTGTCGAATACCAGAGTAATGGATGAAAGAGGACTCTGCTTCAGGACATTGTACAAGAACTTGACCTTTATGTCATGAGTAGGACACTCAGCCAACTACTTTCCAAAATTGTACAGGTGCACCAACAAGTATAGATATCACCCTCACAAACTCGAAAGTCAGTGACCACATTGCCAGCTGAAAGGTTTGTGATGGACTTACAACAATTGATCATAATCTCATTTAGTTCAAATTACAAACACAGATAATGATTTGGACATTAACATCCAGCATGAGAACCTGTAGAATCTACGCAGAGTGAATTGGGAACTTTTAAAGGCAGAATTCAAGAACATTACATAGTTCTAAAATCTACATTTTTCAAAAAATCCCTAGGAAACAAACTACATGGGTATCCCTGAACCTCGTCTGTGGGGAGAAACAACTTGACCATGTTGCTATAAGCAGACAGTCTTCATCAGAGATAATCAATGAAAAAGTTGCTAAGAGTGCAGGTTTAGATTCAGACCACTATCTATCTATCGTTAAATTCAAAATTAGGCCAATATATAAAACAAAGAGCCAATATCAACCTAAAAAGTTTGACACTCAGAAATTAACTAAGGAAGATTATTTAAGGACACTTTTGGAAAAGAGAACACCTAAGACATGGGAAACTTCAAAAAGACATACTACAGAGAGCAGAAGAAAGTATTCTCCTTACCAAAAAATGGAAACATGCTTGGTGGAAGATGAGTGAGATGAACTAATCCTAACAAGAGAACTAGCTTGGAACAATGGAATGCAAATAAAAATGATAAGAACAGGAACTCCCTATAAGAAGCCCTGAAGCAAACATCAAAAGGCCTTAAAAAGATCAATGTACAATACATGAAAGACCAACTAGCATCAATAGACTCCAACTTCAAACAGAACAATGCTAGAGACTTTTGTAAAACTTTCAAAAGTAGCTTAAAGAAGTACACTCTGCCTAGTCTATTTTTCACATACCCAAAAATGCAGAAAACTGCATATAATAGCACAGAGAACTGTAGAATACTTGCTGAATACTTTGAAGAACTACATAACTGTGCTCCACCAAAAGAAAAATTTAATTTCGATATTGTAAACCCAACACCACCGGACGCAAAGCTGCCAACCACAGAGGAAATAAAAGAAATCATGAAAGACTTTAAAAATAATAAAGTTCATGGAGAGGATAATATAGTTGCTGAACTATGGAAGTGCTTTAGTGATACAATGTCTATCAGAAATACTCAAAGAAGTCTGGACAACACACAGCTTACCACCAGAATGGACATCAGCACTTATACATCCACTACATAAAAAATGGAAGAAAACATACCCTAGCCATTATAGGGGAATCTCTTTCTTAGTAGTGACCTGCCTAGAAAAGCAGTTCAAAAGGCAGAATTTTGGGAGATAAAGAAAACAACTAGATGAAAGTGGACTCAAGAAGAAAGGGAACAACACTTTAAAAGGATGAAGGAAATTTGGAAACTAAGGAAATCTAATACAGTGAAGAGTAGCCAAAGTTCATTCATCGTACCCTCCAAATGGGTTATTCGAAAGAAGAAGAAGAAGAAGAAGAAGAAGAATTCAAGATACAACCAGTGCAAGGAAGTGGATTTGATGTTGATGCCAAAGTGGACAAATTGGTGCTAGCACTGCAGATGACACACAAAAAGTCAATCTCAACATTTGGTAGCAAGTCAAAAGGATTTTAAATTCTCTGTAGCTGCACCCTATGGTCTTTAAGACATAAAGCAAGGCAGGCAAGGAGATACTATTGGAGATCTTTAGAGGAGACAGAACAAAGAAGGCTAATTTTCTATCAAACAGTCTAAACAACAACATAAAGATCTACTAATATGGGAAATGTGAGTAGAAAAAGGGTAGGCATACATTAAGGAGCAAATGGTAACAGGTGTTTGCGGTTCCCCATACAAACTTGCAACAAATAAGGTTGGTCACCCACTGTATTATCAACTCTGAGAAGATCTGATGGCATGATGATGACAGACTGGGAGATATCAGTTCAGTACCGACTCAGAACTTTGTTGCCAGATGATACAATGACAGAAGACACGCAGTTCCATCAGAAATCTTACTCTGAATTGCTAGAGGAGCATGTGAATAACAGTGTTGTGATTCCATTTGTCCAGGAGAAAGTGAGACTGACGATAATAAAGTTAAAGAAGAAGAAACAACCACGACCTGATAGAATTCTAGCAGAAGTGTTGCATCAGTTAGTGGACCAAATTGTGGCACATATAACTATGTTATTAAGCGAATGTATTTTGGATGGTTGGGTGCCCAGAATCAGGAAAATTTCAAAAATCATTATGCAAAAAAAAGTGGAAAACAAAGCCCCAAGAGAACAGAAATCTTGCAGGCCAATTTCCTTGTGTAAATGCTCTATCCAGAGTACAGGAAAAGCTTCTGTGCTGCCACCTGAGGGCTCATAGATGGTTAGTAGGCATGAGCCCCTGCAGTTTAGTTTCAGGAAAGCGAAGTCCACTGTGAATATTCTGAACACCTCAGATGACAAGTACGTTATAGGGATAATGACTGATATTGTTGGGGTGTTTGATAATTTATGGTGGCGTTCCCTGTTCAAAAGACTGAAACAGATGGGCTGTCCAAGGTGTGTCTATAACAGTATGTGAGATTAATGCACAGACAGGCAGGTGCAATTAGAATGTCCTGGAAAGAAAATTGTGAAAGACATCTCTAAAGGCTGCCTACAGGGCACTGTTTGTGTTCCAGAATTCTGCAATGTTGGCGTAGAGCCAGTACTGAACCAGCTTCAGAGTATAACACACATCAGGGACTGCACCACCTACACAGATGTTCTAATAATTATAGTCTCTGCTAACACAAGGGCTAAATTAGGAGAAAACAGTAGGGTAATTGTTGAAAGACCAAGAAACTGGTGCACAGAAAACAAACTAATTATAGCAGCATGCAAAGCAGTCTGTATGTTACTAAAAGGAATATTATCAAGAATGAGAAATCCAACAGTCAGAATAAATGACAGGAATGCATTAGGAAATAAAACAGTCTATAGTATAATAAGGAATGAGAAACTGTGGCATAAGTTGAACTTGCTCACCCCTAAGATATCAGCTTATGAACTGCAAGTCTACTTGGCTGAGAGACAACCAATAACAGGTCCTACATCATGATAACGAGAACACACCACAGCGGAAAACCCACCTACAATATCCTTCTGGAAGTAGTGAGGAGACGAGGCTTGGGGAGGACCAGGAAGGACTTACTGAGACTGGCAGCCATCTTCCAATCTCTACAGTGTGGGTGGCACAGCAGCACAGCCCCTCTGAATCCTGAGTTTCACCTCTGCACACAGGGGGTTAACCATCTAGACAAATAAGGGATCCATCTTGGTTCTAATACCAAGTACACTGATACCAAGTACAATAGTGTAGTGTTGTGTAGTGCAGTGCTTTCTAAAATAGTGTTGTAGTAGCGTAGTTGAGAATTATAAATTACAAAATTTTTGATCTACCAATATAGTATAATAGACTAGTACTGTGTGTCTTCTGGAGTCCGGATGAACAAATGTCTGTGTGCCAGATGGCCAAATGGTAGTGCACAAACTTTTTTGTTATAATAATAATAATAATAATAATAATAGTTGTTTCAAAGTAGCCAATGTATTTGTATTTCCTCCTTTAAATAGCATAATGCTGTTTTCACTACATTAATTATTATGTGCTTTACTCACGCCAATTGATATGCCAACATTCAGTTGATTCTTTTATATAGATAACAGTCTAAAAGAAAATAGTAAATCAATAAATATATAGCTATAGATGTGAAATTCTGTCGTCGCTCTCACATTGCACATTTTCCTACTCCAGTTGGTGCTCGAATTGTACTGAGATATGACCCATGTGAAGGAGTGGCGTGATGTCATGGTCAGTCAATCCTGGCATCAAATGTGGAGGGTTCTTGTGGGGTATGTGCTCTGAACTAGGCTGCACCACCATGCCCATTTTCTCTGTGGCTGGTCCCAGAGCACCCTTGGGAAAGGATGCACATCAATTTTGCCGGTCCATTTTCGGACAACATATGGTTGTTGGTGGTTGATGCATAGTCCAGTTTCTCGTATGTAGCCAAGTTGTCTTCCACTTTGTCAATTGCCATTGTTTGCATGATAACGAGAACACACCACAGCGGAAAACCCACCTACAATATCCTTCTGGAAGTACTGAGGAGACGAGGCTTGGGGAGGACCAGGAAGGACTTACTGAGACTGGCAGCCATCTTCCAATCTCTACAATTGTTTTTACCATTGAGGGTACCCTCAGGACCCTTGTTTTTGATGATGTTAGGCAATTTGTGTTGTGCAAGTTTGAAGACTTTTGTAATACCCAAACAAAGAAGTCAGTTTCAGCCTCTTATCACAGTGATGCTTTCTTGAGTTTAATGGATTGTTTGTAAGGTCACCAGCCATGAGATTTTCTGTTTCTGTTGCATCCTGTGCCACAAATCATAGACCACTGTAGCTTGTCACGTTTTCCTCCCAGGTCTGCAATTTGGTTCCTGTTCTTTGGTCAGTGACAGTGGTGACTGTTGGGTGTCATTTTGGGCCACATGGCTCAACAGATATTTTTTTTTATGGATGTCAATAAGGTGCAGCTGACCTGTCATGCAAATCACTTGCGCCCACACCCTGTTAGAATATCACCGCCATTGCCATAGGTTCAGCCAGGCAGAAGGTTTGGTAATGATGTTCCATTTATGGGTCCCCAGCTGTGGGTATATTAATGCCTACATAAAACAGTTGCAAAACTGTTTGGGAAGAAAAATGTCAAGACTTCAAACCAAATAGCCTTATCATAATGCTAACTATGTGGATGGAGAGGTTTGCATGTTTCTGTGAAGCTGAGGATTATTCTGGTAGTAGGATAGCTACTGACAGAGTCTCCCAAGCAAGACAGGTCTCAGCGAATGAACCTAACAAAGGGTGTCACACAGCACCCCCTGTCTTTCCACATTATTTCCATTGTCTTATTTGCCAACTAGGGATACCAGTGATGCCTCTCAGTAAATAGCCTTACACTGACACTTTGAAAGCAGAGGGGCTTGATGATACCTCAGATACCCAGACATTGGGTGTTGAACCATTGGAAACAGGTTGATGTAGAAAACAGCCAAAGTTGCAAGATTGTAGTTTTTTTTTAATTTAATTTGTGACTAGTTTTGTGTTACCAGAACCCATTCTCAAATCATCCAAACAGCAAAATGGATGATTTGAAAATGGGTCCAGGTAACCCAAAGCTGTTCACCAATTAAATAAAAAAATGAATCTTGCTACTTAAGCTGTTTTATACATTGAACTGGTTAACACAAGTTGCAATGCAGTTGTTAACCCAGCATGCTGGATATCTGTAGGAAACTGTTTCTGCAACTGGACTGGGTGATAGGCTAGTCCAAGAAGTGGAAAATGTCATTGAAGAGGGGACCAGATTGAGATCAAAGCCTAGTTTGGGACACAGAGGAAGTGTTTAAGAGAACATAAAGGAAGTCAAAAAATTGTTTCCAAAGAACAAATGAAAGGAATTAAAAGGTTGGAACCTAAGACCTTCAAGAAAAGAATGCCTTTGAGTGAAGGGGGTTATTGAGACTCCTTCCACTTCCAAGACGGGGTAAGAGAACAAGGGAAGAGTCCATTACTCCCATTGTCCAGGTTAACTGTATTGAGAAAAATCTAGGGGGAAACAGACCTATTGTAATGCAACCTCAGATTTTAGGATTGTGATAATCCAACAAGGATATCCACTTCTTAAGAAAACTTACATGTGCATATTCTGGCAAAAACAGTGGCAGAAAGCGAAACATGTGGAAATTCAAGAAACTCCTGCGTGCAAAGTCCGTTATTGGGAAGTAAACAAACCTATGTAAACTCGCATATGCAAATCCCAGTGAAAACACTGGCGGAAAACGATTCGTGTGGTAAATCTGTAAGCAAATATTAGTGGAAAACTGTGACGTATAAGAAAAAAGACAAATGTGAAAGAAATCCAACAAAACAGATCGACAAAAGTGATTTCTTTGTCATCGGCGATTCCATATTAAAAAATGTAGTGGTTCCGAACAGTAAAGTCGAGGTTCGCCCTGGAATCCGACCACAGCAGATTGTGAAACATTTCAACAACATTAGGAACACGGAAAAATCCAACCAAAACAACAATGATTCCAACACAAATTTTAAAGGCGTGATAATTCACGTAGGGACAAATTCCATTAGAAGCAGCAGACAAGAAGAAATCATAAATGATATTCGTAATGTAATTCGGTCAGCCAAAGGTTTGTTTACAAGCTCCAGAATTGTTATCAACGGAATTCTACAAAGAAGATCGGTGAGTAACGCGTATACAAACAAAATAAACATTGGCATTAGGGAACAGTGCGACGAACTTGGTGTTGTATTTGTTGACCCAAATAAATTCCTCGACGACAAATGTCTGGGTAGGGATGGCCTGCACCTAAACAGACTAGGTGCAATGACTTTCAGTAAAATGCTCCTGGAGTTATGTAAAATTATAAAAAATAAGGGAAACTAATACGGTCTGCAGGGGGTGACTATCCAAGAATACCATATGCAAACAAAAAACGTGAGTGTAATCATAATAAGGAAGCAGTTGAACCAAAACAGAACGACATTAAAACGAAAAAAAGTGGGAATGCAAATAGTACTGGAAAAAATTACTTAACAGTTGTTCACCAAAATATATGTTCCCTAGCAAATAAGACCCAACAGCTAGAAGTGGAGCTGGAGTCTACAGAGTGCTCAGTTGTTTGTCTCACTGAGCATTGGTGCAATGAGGCTGAAATTAATCAGTTAGTCTTGCAGTCTTATAATTTAGCGTGTGCATACTGTAGGACTTCTATGAAGTGTGGAGGGTGTTGTATTTATGTAAAACAAAATTATCAGTATAAGACCAGAAGCGATTTATGTGTAATCAGTGAAGAGCAACATTTTGAACTGGCAGCAGTTGAAATCAGGGACCAATACAGGTGTAGGAATTTGATTATCTTATGTATATACAGATCTCCTAGTGGAGACTTCAATATCTTTTTCTCCAAACTTAATCATGTTCTTAACAAGATATCCACTCCAAAGAACCACATTCTCATATGTGGAGACCTAAATGTTGATAAACTGAATCCTGATTCTACATGGGACTCATTACAAAGTCTTGCTCAAAGTTTCAATTTAGTTCCAATGGTTAACAGTGCAACCAGAATAACAAAATACTCAAAGACAGCTGTTGATCAGGTATTAACAGATTTAGGTAAAGATAACTGTGAGGTGGTGGTAGCAGAGCTAGGATTATCTGATCACTCAGCTCAAATCATTAATATAAAAGTGGCTCCAGAAGAAACAAAGAAAATGCATATTTACAGACGAATTTTTTCTAAAAAAAAATAGACATGAGTTTGCCAAACAGATAGCAGGACAAACATGGGACTCAGTATACTCAGAAGTAGGTGCAAATGAAAAATTCAAAAATTTCATGACATTGTTTAAATTAAATTTTGAAGTAACATTTCCTAAAGTATTATGTCCATTATCAACAGCAGGAAAAAGCAAGTGGGTCACAAAAGGAATCAAAAAATCATCTGAAACACTCAAGTACCTGAGCTCCATTAAACACAGCCAAACTAATCCTGCTTTCTCACTCTTTTATAAAAGATATAGGAAAACATATAGGAAAATATTGCTTGCAGCAAAGAGAGCTCATAACTCCAAAATAGTGCACTCTGCTGAAAACAAAAATAAGGCAGTATGGAAGATTGTGAAGCAGGAAACTGGTACCAGGAAAATGAATCTGTCAAACTTGAAAATCAAAGAGGAAGGGACTCTAATAAAAGACCCAATATATTTGGCAAACTATATAAATGATTATTTTAGTAGCATAGGAATAAAATTACAGGAAAATTTTCTAACAGCCCCTCAGGTCAAAAAGCCAAATAATGGTGTATCACACTCAATGGTGTTATTCCCTACAACACAGGAAGAAGTCTATAAAGCAGTCAGCAAACTGAGAAACAAAAACTCAGCTGGTCTGGATGAAGTCCCCATTTTTATAATTAAGGATTGTATCAAGAGCCTACTTCCACCTTTAGTTGATATTATAAATCAATCTTTCAATCAGGGCTACTTTCCAGACTATTTAAAATATGCGAAATTACTACCTCTCTTCAAAAAAGGTGATGCAGGAATAATTGAAAATTATAGGCCAATTTCTCTACTATCATGCTTTGCAAAAATATTAGAAACTATTATGAAAGATAGGCTAATGAATTATTTAAATAAATACAACTTACTGTCTGTTGACCAGTTTGGATTTCGATCAGGGAAAAGCACAGAATCAGCAACGGCACACCTCACAAAACACATTCTAGAAGCATTAGATAAAGGGAACTACACAACAGGTATATTTCTTGATCTAACTAAAGCGTTTGATACAGTAGACCACAACATATTGTTAAATAAGTTAGATGAACTTGGAATAAGGGGACTTGTGAACAAATGGTTCCAGTCATATCTCAAAAATAGAAGACAGATAACTGAAATCTCACATATTTCAAGTTGCTCAAACTATATTGTTAAGTATACTTCAGACCCAAATTATGTAAATATAGGTGTCCCACAGGGTAGTGTCCTTGGCCCAGTACTATTCCTCATTTACATAAATGACTTCCCACAGAGCATCAAGCATGGACAAACAATATTGTTTGCAGATGACTCAAATGTTCTAATCAGTGACAAATCACCAGATGCACTAAAAGAAAAAGCCAAACAAACACTAAACAGTGTACGTGAGTGGGCATCCAATAATAAACTAACACTAAATCTTAAAAAAACAAATGCTGTTAACTTCTATGTCTGCAAAAAACCACACTATAACAACTTTAAGTTAAACAATGAAACTATAGAATGTGTAGACTACACAAAATTTCTTGGTATGCATGTTGACAGTCAGTTAAAATGGGAAGAACATATTAAAATACTTAGTAACAGAATCGCTACAGCATGCTATGCTCTGAGAATTCTGACTGCAGTTTGTGATACTACATGTGTCAGATCTGTATATTTTTCTTATATCCACTCTGTTATTACCTATGGAATAATATTTTGGGGAGTCAACAGTAAAAATATTCAAATAGTTTTCAAATTACAGAAAAGAGCAATTCGTATAATAACCAAGAGTGGCAGTAGGGCTCACTGCCTTGAACATTTCCAAAAGCTGGAAATCCTAACTGTCCCCTGTGAATACATTTTTCAAAGTGTTATGTATGTAAAAAAAATATTGACTGCTATATGAAGAATTCTTTAGTACACAGCTATGAAACTAGAAACCAATACAATCTGCATCTAGAGAGGAAAAATAAAGTTAAAACTCAGCAGAGCTTGTTGTACAATGCTGTTAAATTATATAATAAATTACCCCAAAAAATAAAAGATATTGACACAATCGGACAGTTCAAAACAAAACTAAAATTTTTTTTATTAAATAAAAGTTATTACGCAGTAATGGACTATCTGAATTAAAACATGTAGTGTAATTAAAGTAGCCTGCATTGTAATACATGAGGAAATCAAAAATTGTACAGTACTATAAGAAAATTGCACAAGGATATAAAACTAATTTAAGATATCTCAAAAATGTGTGTAAATACAAATTTTAATTGTATAATTGTAGGTATATTGTATTGTATATGATTTTGCTGACGAAATCCACACAATGTAAATTGTTACATGGATTAATAAAGAAATCAATCAATCAATCAAACCTCACAGCAGAAGGAAGTAGTTCATGTGGCTCTCTTTGAAAAAGACTGGCAAAGATATAAGTCAGGGCTCCAAATAAAGGAGGGTCTGTCTGGACAGAGATGATATAATCTTTGTTTGTGAGGAGATGGGAACAGCAGTGGCTGAAGACGATAGTACCATGGGTGGAGGTGAATCTTTTATTCTAGACATCAGAGGAAGTTTTCAAGACTGCAAAGATATTGGTCTCAAATGAAATTTCATTCATGCTGATGATGATAAACGTTTGTTACAGATACTTCGTGATGTTCAGGATGAAACAGTGTAAGGAAGGGAGCATGAGAAAATTTATACTGACCACAGCTTACCTGCCCCAAGGACAATGCTTTTCCTTCCCAGGAAGTGATGAGACCAGCAGACACTTTTTTGGAGCTCTGGAACATCATATCAGTTGTGCAACTGGATGTGTGATTTTTATCTTACAAAGGCCACAGTTCATAGTAACTGATAGGAAGTCATCCAGTGACACAAAAGTGATACCTGACATTCGCCAGGGATGGGTTATAGGCCCTCTGCTATTTATAATCTATATTAACTATTTGGGAGACAATGTGAACAAGGTGACGATGTCATTTATCATGTGTGGTGTAAAAAATAATGGTTGATCTTGAACAGTAACATGTGTGAAAGCCTCCACATGAGTAATAAAAACAGACTGTTAATTTTCAGTTAGATGATAAATAATATAAATATAATGGTTGGTGTTTCTGTTAAATACATAAGGTTTATAGTTACAATCAACCTAATTTGGAACCATAACAGAAAATGTTCTTGGGAGGACAAACTTAAGACTTTTTTATTTTTGCAGGAAACTAAAAAGATGCAACAAATCTATCCAAGAGGCTGCCTACACTGCATTTCTCTGTCCTCTACTAAAGTACTGCTGCATGGCACGGGCTCCTTACTAAAGGTTCAATGAAGGGCAGCTCATTTTGTGTTATCACAAACAGGAGAGAGTTTCATGGTCATGATACACAGCTTGAGGAGGCAGTCATTAAACCAAAGACATTTTTCATTGGAGCGAGATTTTTCACAAAATTCAATCATAATCTTTCTCTTCCAAATGCAAAAATATTTTGTTCACTCTCACCTACATAAGGGGAAATAATCATTGTAACAAAATAAGAGAAATTAGGGTTCACACAGAAAGATTTAGCTGTTCATTTTTCCAAAATTCTATTCGAGATCATAACAGTCGAGAAACAGTCTGAAACTGGTTCTATGAACCATCTGCCAAATGCTTGGATGTGAACTGTAGGTAGCAGTAGGAATGTGGTTAAGTAAACAACTGCTGATTGGTTGCATTGTCAACGCCCACAGCCTAGTGTGGGGGAAGCGCTGACACACTAACGGCAGAGGTGAAATACCTACTGGTGAGCAATCTAGAGATTCAGTTCCTTCAAACCATTTGGCAAGAATTTGAGTGACTTCCCAAAATTGGGGAAGTGACTGTTATGTAGAGGACAAGGGGTTATTTTTAGGAAATATGGTGCGAAATTTTGATTTAATGTGTTTCAGTGCGCGATGCGCCAGCCTCACGGCAGACGGTGGACGAAGGCTGGCCGGCGTGTTATCCAGGTGACACAGTTTTGCAGCTAGCATCAGTATGTGTGTACGTCCACGGCAACCATCAACAGCCAGAATGCAGCATTAGCAGAATTACACAGGTGCGGGCCGCGTGTGGCGTGGTTGTGTTAGCCAATTCATCGAGAACATTCTAACAAACATGGCGCTGTGTAACCGGTGGATTCAGCAACGGTCTGCATCGCAGGTGGGCATCAGAGGTGGGCGTTGGCATTCGGTTCGACCGATTGGGTGTTCGGTCGCTGTTACGTCATAGTCATCAGTGACGCTGTCACCGAGGACCGGCTGGCAGAGGGTGTTGCCTGCTGCTGCACCGGTGACTCCCGGCGTCATCGTGAGCCTGGCCGGGCCTCATGCCGCTAACTTCCTACTGCCTGCACAGCCGCTGACTGAGCGCGGCGTCATGTTCCCCGGACTGCGCGAATCAGCACGTCTCCACCATGACACGAGCAGTGGGGCTGAGCTAACAGAAAATGTATTGGAAGAACCAACAATAAAGAGGAAGACTGCCAAAAACAGCCACCTTCTTCTACCCAGCCACGTCCTACAACCCCGACCACGTCACTCGCTCCAGTCATCCTATTACAGTTATGTCAAATTACAAGCTGCAAAAGGTAGAGAGGTATATATTTACTTACCATTAGATAAATAATTAAAATATGTTATTGCTTCCACATGGGCTGCCAGCAACCTGGTAACACTTTTTTTTGTGCTGGTTTTCAAATGTTTGGGTCACCCTGTGTCTGTCTGTTGTGCTGTGCTCTTTTAGCACCAAACACTACAGAAAATGGGTTACCTCTTGTTGTGCATTAAAATACACACACTATTGTTTGTTATTGTTTGCAGACAAGAAAAGCTGCTTTAAAATACACACACTGTCATGTATTAGTGCTAGCAGCCAAGAACAGCTGCTTTACGGTATGTAGTGAAATATTGTTTACAGTTATGAGACAATTGTGTATCTGCTATAATAATTGTGGTTGGTCATCAGTTGTATTAACATTTCATTGCAAGTTTAGCAAGAAATGGATCGATCTACTTCTGGGCTGCCAGTATCAAGGAAATGAAGATGTACTATACCATTAGATAAGGAGGGACTATGCTATTGTCTGAACAACTACCTAGATAAAAGTGCTCCAGTGACTATAACGTATCTCCTGCATGTGATGATGATCGAGCTTACAACCCTCAAGAATCAAGAGCTTCTTCATATTTATATGTAAGTGGTGATGACTCCTGTTCTGATGACTTTGGTGGTACCATATTGAACTCTGATAATGGCAATGAAAATGATATCCCAATTGGAAAAAATATAACAAGAGTAATTCTTAATTGGGATTCAGAAGTTAATATTTGCACCAATTATATCCCTTCTGATGTTTAGAAAATGCTGGCAACACAACACATAGTTAACAATATGGTGTTGGAAAGAAACAGATATGCAGCACAGAAACTGTCCAAAATTCCAGGCAAAACAGATCTTGGGCTAGCCAATTGTTTTGAAACTTCTGAGGAAGAAATACGCAAGTTTATTGGCAGAACACTGAGAAAAAGAACAGAAAAGGAGAAGCTATAATGAAACCAAAGGCTGTGCTGGATTACAATAAGACAAAAAAGGCATTGATCTCAGTGATCAGATATCTTTGTATTATTCACCATTAGCAAAGGGAGTGAAATTGCAGAGCAAAGTTGCAATGAAACTTCTAGTAGGGACCACTATAGTAAATGCTTGGATTCTCCATTTTAAAAAGAGCGCTTTGAGGGGAAAAATTTATATGCGTATGCTGCCTGTGCCAGTCCTATACCATGAAAGAAAGCCCATACTATAAGTGAAATTGAGGAACCGGCAAGAAAATTTCAGTGGCACTCCACATTGTGCTACAAAAGGATTTTCGCTCAGGAAGGCAAAAAAAGCAGCAGGCAACAAAACCAAGAAAGTTACAGCCTTCTGCAATGACTACCAGGACAACCTAAAATGTGCATCAGTTGTGTAAATGAAAACCACATTGTGGAATGATTCTTTAAGATTGCAGTGTTTAAATGGTGTGAAGGTTATGTTAATAAGTATTTTTTGTATTGTTTGTGTAAGTTGTGTGTTTTGCAAATAAATTAGTATACCAAAATCTCCTTCAGAAACAAAAAAAAAGATACTATAGAACCAAGACTGGCTTTTTAAGATTGCAGTTGTGAAAGAGTGCAAAGTTTGTGTGAAAATGAATTTTTTGTATTGTTTCCTGTAAGGTATGTAATAACCAAATACAGCAGTGTGGTAAAAACATCCAACAAAAAAATGTTGCTTCAGGTTCATTTTGGGTCAGATGGCCATACTGCAGTAGTTTATGCAGCAATATGTCCCCTTTGTTATAGACAGCCCAAAAAGCAGCTACATGGTGAAGTGTCATATAGGGTATAGTTACGCTTGTGATGTGTGGGACACCAGTGACCGAAGATGCATTTCAGCGAAGTTTTCGTCAGGTCACTAGTGGGCCAATATGCAATACAGACAAGATATCAAATCTTCCTCCAGAGGGCGAATATTAATAAGGGTAAGGAAACTAGCCGGCTGGAGTGGCCGAGCAGTTCCAGGCGCTAGATTCTGGAACCACGCGACCGCTATGGTCACAGGTTCGAATCCTGCCTTGGGCATGGATGTGTGTGACGTCCTTAGGTTAGTTAGGTTTAAGTAGTTCTAAGTTCTAGGGAACTGATGACCTCAGAAGTTAAGTCCCATAGTGCTCAGAGCCATTTGAACCTTTTTTTGGTAAGGAAACTAACTTCAACAGTAGAAGAAGGGAAGAAGCAACTGACATAACTTTAGGGTCTATCTAAATGGGTAGTTATATCAAAGAATGGAATGTGGCTTTGGAGTCATCCTGATCTGACCATGTGTATATTAAGTGTGGGGTTGAGATTGGTGTTCTGTGGGCTGAGGATGACATGGCGGCCGGTCGGTACCATTGGGCCTTCATGGCCTGTTCAGGCGGAGTTTAGTTATTTTTTAATCCAGTTGATTTAGAGGAAATGACATATGAAGTGAGATCTGGTACCATCATGACCTCACATTTAGAAAACCATCCCATCACCAAGAAGTGGTCAAATGGGAATCTTGGTGGAGTAACAATCTTATGTTCAACTCCGCAGGAAGGAAAGAATAATGGGAAAAATTTCAGAAGGTCTTTGCCAATTACATTCATACTATTGAGCAAGTGAAGCAGCTGCCCTGGAAGGTATTCTGTAAGCAGGTGGAAGGTACAGCTTTCAGGGCTAAAGTTCAATATCCTTAAGAATCCAACACTTCAGAAGGCACCCTAAGGGGAAGGCTGGATGTTCTCCTCAAGACCCATTTCACTGTGGCAGTAAATCAGACAACAAATTCAATACCTGTGAGGTACTGATTTGCAGGTAACCAACCGAGAACTGAGAATCTGGCAGAGAATGTGTTTACTTTAGAAAAACCAGTGGGCAGTGGGAAAATTTCAACCATCCAAGATAGTGTGCCCAGATGGTATTGTCCTGACTTGACTGCAATTAGCAGGAGAGAGGGATTAATCAGACTCCAATGCAGATTGTATTAGAACCAGACTGGCAGCAGGAGTCATTCCTAATTCGTGGAGGGCAATAATATTTTATTTTGTTTTATTTTATTTTGCATTCTGAAGGAAGGGAAAATTGATCATACGAATGCTGAGCATACAGGATCAATCAGTCTGCCCTCCTTTCTTATGTTGACATTAGGAAAAAAAAGTGGTTAATGTGCACGTTAGGGAAATGAAGTAACTTGAGTTTACTGTTCATGAACACCATCATGCACATCAATCAAAGAAACAGCACTTCTACTTGTTGGGAAGATAGAGAAAGCTCTACATTTTATGGAATTTTTTTTCTATGTTTTCCTGAATATTGAGGGTTCTTTTAGCAGTATGGCCTTTGAATCCATTGTTAAAGCTTGCAGAAGCTGCATTATGCTCACTATGTGTAGATGCTGAGTAAACAGCCAATGACGGATGCAAAAATGGTGATCCACACTTCCACAGAATGTCCACAAGGTGAGATTTTGTCACCTCTATTGTGGAACCTAATGGTAAATGAACTTGTTAAAGAGTTAAATTCTTGAAGTTACTTTTGTGAAGGATATACAGACTGTTAGACATTTTAATACTTCACAAATTTGCAAGTATCATTAGAACAGCGGCACAATTCACCCTGAACATTGTGCATAACTGGTCTAAAACACAGAACCTAAGAGTTAAACCCAGCAAAGTTGTTGTAGTGCTGTTCATGGGACAGCATGTCCAGTACACATATTGGGTTCTTAAGCTTTTTAATTAAATTCTACAGTGGAGAGGATGGTCAAGTAGCTAGGGGTAACCTGGATGTGAAACTTATATGGGACCCTCATCCAAGGAACATAAGTTCCGAGCCAAAAGATGCTCTCATGTATCCTAGAAGGACTTGTGGCGTAAATTGGGGTCAAGTCTCAGGAACATGTACTGGATACACACCTCTGCATCAAGACCTATGAGAATTTATGGTGTGACAATACAGTGGAATAAAGCAGAACAGAATGTGGCAGATTTGAAGATTGGGTAGGTGCACATATTGGCCTGCCTGGCTGTTAAACATGGAATTAGTTGCACATCCCCTGGTGGAATGGAGACCTGCTGAACATCCTCCCATTAAAGTTTTGGGTTGAAATGTAGACAGTGGCAGGGCATCCAGTTTTAAAAACTGGAAACCTTTACACTATCCATAATCACACATTAATAAGAATGAACCACTATACTGCCCAGAAGACAGAATCTGGTTTACTGACGGGTCAAAAACAAATGAAGGTTCTGGGAGTGGGGTACATGGAGTACATTCTAGGCTAGAGAGTGGAATCTCTCTAGGGAAGGTGGCTACACTCCCCAGGCCATCAGACAATGCACGGAGAATGCATTGTGGTGCTAAAAGGTCTGTAACATCTACATTTATTCAGACAGCTGAACAGCTCTGGAATCTATTTCACCCTGCAATGAGATCAAGAATGGTCACAGAATGACAAGAATCCCTTTTAAGGGTAGAGAAAAGCAACAGTGTAAACCCAGTGTGGGTACATGATGATCACATAGGAATTGGTGGTAATGAACAAGCTGGTAGTCTGCCCATGGCAGGTGCACTGACTCCATTTATTGGACTGGAAACTGCCTTAATCATCACTAAGATGATAGTAAAATCACAGATAAATAGTTGTATCAGGAGGCAGAATGTTGGGGCTAATATTCAGAAACAAAAAAAAAATGTGGTAAACTAATAATGTCAAAACTGTATTTCAAGAGAATTTCTGCAAACGTGAGCTTGAACTGGAGGCAGATTAAACTGATGGTACATCTGACTGCCATTAGGATGCCAGGGAACACCTGCAGGCAATGGGTGCAGGGAAAGAAGCCCCTATGTGCAAAATATCTGTTGTGGGGAATGAACCGTACCACATTTAATCTTCCAATGTGAAGCACTGTAGGCTTAAAGACACAAAATACTTGGATCATTAATTCCTAAAGAGTTCCTCTGACACAGATATAGTAAATGGTCTACTGGTCTTCAAGGTTACCAGCTGGCTTTAACTGAATGACAGAAAGAGAAAACACACAATAAACGTAATTTTGCTGTGGGCAACAGGGACTAAGACCATTGTTGTATCATTTCCCTAACTAAATCAGATCAAACCAAGACATCATTACATACTGTTCTTTCACTGTGTTGAAAGCGTCAGTCTGGAACCACACGACTGCTACGGTCGCAGGTTTGAATCCTGCCTCGGGCATGGATATGTGTGATATCTGTAGGTTAGTTAGGTTTAAGTAGTTCTAAGTTCTAGGGGATTGATGACCTCAGAAGTTGAGTCCCATAGTGCTCAGTGCCATTTTGTTGAAAGTGTAGAGAGATTTTTCTAAGTTGGGTCTTAACAAAATTTGTTGTAAAGAGTGTAATAGTTTCTGTATTGGACAAAGGAGTACACAATGTTTCAAGACTATATTGCAAGGGGAGCTAAAGAAAAATCTGCCTTCTGTAATCACATTATAAGCATGCAATACAAGATATAGAGAATAACCTTGAAATTTTGCATAGTACCCCCGAAGGCTTGCCAACGAACATGTTAGAAGAAGTGGACATCCTCACTCACCTTCAAGAAAGAGCAGATACATTACCCAAAGATCAAACAGAGCATAGAGAAAAACAATTACCATGTAGAGAAAAGCAATTCCCAGAACAGCTTGTCAGACTGATGTGAGGGTGCTGCATCATGTTGATTACCTAGTGCACGTTTTATCCATAATTTCATGATTTTGTTGGCATAAGAGGCATTCAGGTGAAAATGAGACAGATGGAAAAAAGTGGTAAAATGGCAATGACTACTCCAGAAAGGCCTTGAAGGCCCAGCAGTATGGTTCAGCCGCCATGTCATCCTCAGCCCATAGGCATCACTGGATGCGGATGTCAAGGGGTAGGTGGTCAGCGCACCACTCACTTGGTCGTTGTCAGTTTTTGTGACCAGTGCCACTGCAGAAGTTTCACTTGAAAGTCCTTACACGTCTTATGTATGGCCCTGATCTCTGACCCTGTGATTTCCATATTTTTGGAGCCCTGAAGAAAGACATTCATGACTGCTGGTGAAGAGGTGCCTGCCTATCTGGGTACAGTGGTTCTGTAGGCAGCCACAAACATTTTTCTGGCAAAGCAATGGACTGTTTGTCTCACAATGTGGCAAATGAGTGGCACTGATTTAATGTTGTACAACACACTCCTGGTATGATCACACCACAGGAGTGCTGAAAAAGCATAAATATCCTTTGCTGCTTAGGGTTACAGTCAAATTTCATCAAATGGTTTTGAATGGTCCCTAATGGTTCCACCCAGTACACCAGAGCAAAACTTACTGTTCTACATTGCAAAGGGGTACAATCATGTTCATTTGGATTGCAGCTCCATGATGTCCTTAGAGAAAGCCTGAATTGGCCTTGAGGGGGGGGGGGGGGTTCAGCAGTGTTGAAGGCTGTCAAGAATGTTATCTTGTTGCTCATCACAATGTTTTCCTTGGCCACCCATAAGAGAACAGCTTGATTTCAATGCTGGTCTTTGCGGTTATGATGTCCATCACATAGGTGCTGCAAGAAGAGTTGATATATGTGTGTAAGCAGGGGTGTGATGACCTTCCCATTGTGTGACACACCCATGGTGGTATTGGGCAGAATTGTGGTGAAATTTGGTGCCAATGTGACATCTTTAACCATATTACACCTCATATGAAACTCTGACCTCTGGCTTTTTTTTCTTGTGTGTCGACACATTGCTGTTTGAAGTGTCACTGAGCTGAAGGCTGATGTCACGGGATGCCATGCTTTTGCACCATTACAGAGGAAGTTTGTAAGCACATTTAAGCCAAATTTTAAACTTCTGAGTTGTGGTGGGAGGCAGTATGGGCTTTTAAAAAAGTGTCCCTTTAACTGTGTTGCATAGTATATTTAAAGCATAGTACTGGCCTTTACTTTTAGTATATAATACACCTACTCAGGAAGCAAGCTGAAAGAGTGTAAGGGGCTGCCTATAGTTAAAAGTTGCAGTCCGTACCATCCATTTGCTTAAAAGAAAGTGCCATCCATTTGCTTAAAAGAAACTGATTGTGTTGTTGTTGTTCCAATTGACAGTATGTGAGGAATATGTGATGGTGTGGATGTCAAAAATTGTGATGTAAAGCATTCCCAGTGTGTTATACAGGATGTTTCAAAGTGAATATCCAGATTTTAAGGCTTTGTAACATTTATTCAACTTGCAAATGTAAACAATACATCAAATGAAAGAACAACTCAGTTTTTCTTATGAGTGTTCAAAGTGAGCACTATTCATCACATGTCACATATTGAGTCGATATGTGCAGACTTTGCAAATGAAATATTCCTGCATGAAGATGAAGATTTTCTGGGTCATGTTTTCTTCAGTGATTAATTGACACTTCGGCAAAGTGGAAATGTGAACATACATAATGTGCTCTTCTGGGGGTCAGCAAATTCTCCACAATAAGGTACAGTTGCAATGAGACTCTCCTAAATTGAATATTTTTGTGCCATATCCCAGTGTAAAGTTTATGGGCCTATTTTTTTCAATGAAGCAACTGCAACTGGTGTTTGTTATTTTGATGTGCTAGAACTGTGGCTCTTTTCTAAATTGCAAGAAATTGATCCACAGATCTTTATTTGGCAGCAAGATGGTGTTCCACTGCACTAGCATAACTTGGTACTCAATTGGTTAAATGACATTATACCCACTGCTGGATTGTCCACAAGGGGCTAGATGACAGTGCTTGTTTTACATGGCTTCCATGTTCACCTGATCTGATGCCATGTGAGTTTATCTTCAGAGTTTCATAAAGGATCATGTGTATGTACTCAGCTGATCTACCCAATGTAAGAAACAGGATCAAAGCATATGTTTAAACAATTACTCCAGCACACTGATCGAGTTTTGGGAAGAACTCACCTATCGACTCAATGTGTGCAATGTGACAAATGGTGCTCACATTGAACACTTCTGAGAAAACTATTTGAGTTGCTTTTCCATTTGATGTATTACTTACACATGTAAGTGGACTGTAATAAATGCTACAAAGCCTTAAAACCCAGATTTTCATTTTGAAACACACTGTATATCTGAATGGCTCATGTTTTTCCAGGTAGCATTCTTGAAATCGAATAATATTTTGGCTTTATATCATTCTGATGTTGTAAGGTTATGTGGCATGCATTATACATGTGATATGTTTCCATCCCTTCAGCAAGCAGCTCAGCAACACTCGTGAGGGAAAGCTCTTGCAAGTAGATGCAACTGAAGTCATATTTTGCAGTGAATACTAAACATATTGGTGGAAAATTTTATGCGCCATGTTTTGTAATTATAAATCTCTGTCTTTATTTTGAGATTCCAACATAATTGCAAAGCAATTTCATGTACTTCCTGTACTGATCATTCACTGAAATTATGGAAATCATTTACTCATTGTGGTGTGCCAAAGGGAGTAATAATATTGTGTAAAGTGGAGAACCATACCCCTGAAATTCTTACTCATTTGTCAGCAGAGGATTCTTATTTGTGGCTAGTAATAATTAAAATAAATCTGAGATTACATGACATACACTACCACAATACAAACAAAAAATAATATTCAGATACTCAGACGTCTTGCTGTCCAAGACAGCAACCACATCCTTTCACATTTGAATAGGTAATTTGAGGTGATAATTTATTAGTTGTCCCATTTATAAACTATCGATTATTTAGATTTCATGTTCAAGTGGTTTGTCATAGTAAGATGATGATTGGTCATCATGATTAACCATTAAAAATAATCAATGTTCTCAAAAATGATCAAATGTGTGTGAATTCCTAAGGGACCAAACTGCTGAGGTCATCTATCCCAAGACTTACACACTATTTAAACTAATTTAAATTAACTTATGCTAAGAACAACATAGACATCCATGCATGAGGGAGGACTAGAACCTCCGGTGGGACATGGCGCCTCAAACCACGCCGCCACTCCGCGCAGCCTCTGTGTTCTCAGATGCATGCTTAGGAATCAATAGTACATAAACTGAATCTGAGTACTAATACACCAAATAAGGGAAAGGCAACCACTTACCTACAGCAGTAGGCCTATAGTGCAATAGTTAAGTGGTTGCCTTTCCCTTATTTTATATATTTTTTGAGCCAGTAATTTCCATTACTGTTATGAATCTGAGTATTGTAACTTTGTATAAATTGTGGCTTCTTTTTTTAAATTGTTGTGTGATGTGGTTGTTTATATTCCTTTTTCAGCGCAATTGGAATAACATAATTCACCCTGGATATATCTAACCCTAATACAACTTACAGAAGTAGTTTTGAACAGCTACTTTTCTGCCAAAAACTGATCGCAGGCTAATTACTATTGCCTTCTAGCGACAGTCACTTGTCCCATAGGAATGGGGTGCTTAAGATGAATGTCCACATAGTTTACACTGTCTTACATTAAGAGCAATGAAAAAGTTATAGGGCCTGGAAGCTGCTGTAAATGTTAAAGAGTGCTCAATGAAAGATGGTTTTCACATGTAATGTGTCTAGAAATGGAGTCATTAAATGAATTGATGAGAGAAGCATCTGGACAGATACCTGTACTGGCAGTATATCAATGTAAATAGCAAAATATTATAAAAGAATAAGGTAGGAATGTCATCCCCCTTTAGTCAGGCCCTTTTGCCTTGTGCCTGTATTACAAGGATGAGTTCCTTCTGCCTTGTGCCTGCATTACAAGGATGAGTTCCTTCACAAACCATACATTTATGAAATTTGGAAATAGGTTGAAATCTAGAGCAAGAGAATAATTCAAAGATCATCCTTACCTCACACTGATGAACTATCATTAGAATGTTATTCCCAAGAAGGTGTGTTAATTTACAATGTCATGAAATTTCTTTGCATCAGATAGTGACAGAATGATATCAGCATATGTGATTTTTATTATTGCTTACTTAAATACTGTTACATTCAACAAAGAATATATGATTCTCTTGATTGTCATTAATATGTAGTTGTATGCGTCCATGGTAGTAAGATGACATTTTATTATTAAAAATTTTGTTCAGTATTTGCTGATCACTTAAAATGACATACTTTGTGACTGCAACTATATTATTATCGGTCATGCAACTAATCTGTACAATAGTGTTGATGAAGTAATAAAACAAATTATGAAAACTGTACAGGTAATAAGGTGAAAGACAACCATTCACCATGTAAAGGAAGCATTGAATTCCCACTGGACTCAGAAATAAAAATTGTCAAATATATCACATATGTTTTGAAAGCTGTAACATTTTTTTTTGAGCAATTGTGTGTATGACATGCAAGTTCCCTCCCTTCACAGGTCATATCCTCTAGAGTACACATAAAAAATGGCATATGGGTTTATGTTGAGGTTCTACTTTATTTCATCATTTTTCTGTGCTGTCATCTTCTGTGGCATAAACTTCTATTTTTTGTATTGCATTGTCTATTGTGTTTGTCCATGATCATCATAAAACTTCTGTATATGATGAACAAATAAGGCAGCTGTGAACATTTTTCCCAATATTAATGCTGTTAATTACCTCTTCAGCTCAACAAAGCTCTTGTTGTACACACTGGATCCCAACAGCCTTTTCTGCAGTGAATCAGTCATGTTTCCTGTAAAGGAACTATAATCTTTTAATTTAGTCTGTTTTTGTCATGCACAACTGTTTGCTAGTTTGTCAATATTTGAATGTATTTTCTGTGAGTCTTGTTTTAGTTTCTTGCATTTGTCTGTGTTTTATGTCTTCTTGTCATTTATTTTTAAGTCACACAGAATATGGTTCCATAATTCGGGGAGCAGTTCAGTCAGTATGAATCAGAGTGCATTAAAATTCAGTACTTTACTGCACCACCTAGTGAGAGTTTCCAGAATGATTGAAAGAAATAAGCGTGAGAAATGTGCCATGTCACATGTAGTTGCTAAGAATTTTTTTGCTTGCTGATGATATTTGTTGGATAAGAAGAATTATTTGAAAGTTTTGTTTTGTGAGTGTATTGTGCCTGATTCCTTGAATTTTTTATTTTCTTGTGTATAACTCTAGCATACAGATAGTTAGTCAACAGCACAATATGAATTCTCCTTCCAACTTATTAGGGAATTATTTGGAATGTGAGTGAAAGTTAAGGAACTTGGTGCTCCTTGGCATGGTTGAAACATTAATTAAAAATAAAAACATAGCAATCCTGGAAAGGATAGATATGAAATTTAAAGGACAGTAACATGTTTATCCAGTTTTAGTATGTGAAGTCTGCAAGCTAAATATGCTACTTATAGATCTTATCGTGGAGAGAGCTGTTGGTGTTATTTAGTAATTCGTTATAAAATGGGAAGGAGATACATATGTGAACTTACTGAAAAGCCCGAGAACCAAAGTTCTGACAGGTAAATGTCACAGCCCTCTGCAGTAAGGAAACACATGCCACACATGTTCTGGAAGGAATCTGTGAATTGTCACATGAAGAGGAATTTGTGATTGTTGCAAAGAGACAGTACTTCAGATAATGTTGTTAAGTTGTAATGGGAAAGAAGTTGATAGTTTTACTACCTACTTTTGAAATCTGGTAAATGCATGTGACTAAAGGAATCCAACATAAATACCTGTGAAATATTAAATTAGTGTTCCAGTGTCTCATATAGTAACACACATTTTAAAGCCAGTGTGTCCATATATTGTTTCCATTTTTAGATGTATGAGTGATAAAATTAATCAAGAGGAACAATTCACTGAAAGAACAGAACACAACACAAGACCAGCATGTGCAATAGACTTCACAATGTTGTCCTTGGTCTACAGCATTCGTCAATAATAAAAAAATGATGTGTCTTGAGAAGTAATAATACAGTGAAGCTCTTGAACTAAGAAATTTTCCTCAACCACATATTCTTTGCTTTCAAAAAAACTGTTAACTCTTATAATTACAATATGAAATGAAACAATAACAATTTTACTCAGGTACAATGACATTGTTATAATGGTAGATATGCTCTTTCTTACACAAAACAAATGTTGTAAGAAAGGATTGGCAGGAAAAGTAATTGTTTCATGATTTCTCTATAAGAAATGCCAAACCTTTGAATTTAAACTATTCACAATTTCATAATGGTTCATCATAGTAATATTAAGATTACTGGCAGTTCTTTCCATAATCCATCATCATAGCATCAAATATAAGTATCATCTCTAAGACGTCTCATGAACACTGGCTGTGTATCTGTAAGATATGTGCTGAGATGTGCTGATCGAGAGATGCCCCCTTCTTTGCACGTCAGCCAATAAGTGTCGAGCAAACCTTTTCCCTGGAAAACAGAAAACAAATAAAACTCATATAGCATGCACAGTATACAATTTTTACGGTCAGTGATAGCTACAGGAGATACATCCCAATGTATTTCTTTATTTTTATATTCAGGTTTCTTTTGACAGTTGGGCAAGTTTTTTCACACTTGCAGTCGCTATCCATGTGTAGAAAAATTTCTATTCTTGAAG
This sequence comes from Schistocerca nitens, assembly GCF_023898315.1. Classification (NCBI taxonomy): domain Eukaryota; kingdom Metazoa; phylum Arthropoda; class Insecta; order Orthoptera; family Acrididae; genus Schistocerca; species Schistocerca nitens. Next base: position 616,955,770 of record NC_064617.1, read on the forward strand.
CTGAGAGTTACTAGTGGAAATGGCATTGTTTATTGGAGATCCCATGTATTTGTAAAGTCAAAATTACCATGGCCCAAATGGGCTACAGGTTACTTACATTGGGAGGAATGCTAGAAGTTTTATATTATTCCATGAAATGTCTGGCTTGCCCCCTCAAAATCTCGTGGAATACTCATTATGTAGCAAAAACTTCAAGATACACGATTTATACAGGGTTATTCATAAGTTTTTTTAAACTTTATTTTTATATTCTTATATAAATCCAGGGCTTCAGAAGATGACTTTGTGTAAACTATAAGACATACAGAAGATAGACGCTCGTCAGTGGATACAGCATATCTTCAAGATTTTAACATACATTACAGGTGCTCAATGTGGACACTGTTCTTGACATGGCAAACATTAAAATGTGTGTGAAATTCAGTGAAGGTGCTTACACAAATTTCTCAGGAAGTTGCAACAGTAACCCACTTATGAAATCTATGACAATAACAGTGCAGATGATTTCTCTACACCTTCTGACACACCTGTCCCATAGTGCAACTACACCACAGTGCATATTATCAATTGAAACTTGCAGAGATGCTCTATTGAGAGATGCTCTATGCAGAGATGCTCTATCCACCGATGTTTGTAATTTTTCTGTATATCTTGTAGTTCTGACATAGTTACCTTCTGAAATCCCAGAGGTACTTAAGGGTAATATTGTGTATTGATCTTGAAAGCTCTTTAATCACAAGAGTAACAGATACAAATCTGCTGGTGAATGAATTGTAGATCAGGTATCAGTCAATGTTTTTGGGAGATGAGATGCATTACAGAAATCAATTGTATGGTTGAGGAGATTTGACGCAATCATCTAATGCAGCTCAGGGGAGAGTACAATGTTTCCTACTAAAATTTGCTTTAACATAGCTAGTGTAGAGCAGTAGTTTGAAAACAGTGGATAAGTTCCATTGCTGGTAGAAATTTTGTGTAGATACTATGAGGTCTTTCAGTGACTACTAACAGCCTATATTCATGGCAGAACAAAGACTGAAGTATAGAGCCAATTGTCAAAGGGAAACTAACCAGTCATATATATACTGTCAAGAAAAATATTCCAGCTCGAAGAATATAATGGATGAATCTGCTGCTGCAGTTTAGGGCATAAGTGACTAGTGATGAGCTAACGAACAGGAGTGTCTACAGACTATGTTGTTTTATGACATATGGATATGTGTGCTCACAATATGTAACAGCATCACGAATGTATTTAATAGCTATGACAATGACACATAAATGTGTCAGCTCATTTTAAGTTGACATGGCTTAAAGCCACAAAAATCTGTACCTGATAATGGCCTAAGGCCGAAATTGCAATCATGAAATAAAAAGAGTGTTACAGTCACTGGCATATATATGATGTCTTTTATAAAGGTCTACATGACTGTGAATCCCAGGTATAAAAAGTTAATTAATTCTCAAAAGTTTTCTGTAAGTCTACAATTACTAGAAGTGCAGGTTTGCCTTTCCTTAATCTTTCTTCCAAGATAAGTCGTAGGGTCAGTATTGCCTCACGTGTTCCAACATTTCTACAGAATCCAAACTGAACTTCCCCAAGGTTGGCCTCTACCAGTTTCTCCATTTTTCTGTAAAGAATTTATGTTAGTATTTTACAGCCATGACTTATTAAACTGATAGTTCTGTAATTTTCACACCTGTTAACATCTGCTTTCTTCAGGATTGGAATTATTATATTCTTCTTGAAGTCCGAGGGTATTTTGCCTGTCTGATACATCTTGCTCACCAGATTGAAGAGTTTTGTCATGGCTGAGGCTCCCAAGGCTGGCTCTAATTTTCTACTTTCATCAGTTAAATTCAATATCTCTTCTGTCACCCAAAGATTTCTACTAGCCCTTGTCTTTTTACCTACTTGGTCTAATGGAATGTTTATTCCTGGGGCCTTGTTTCGACTTAGCTCTTTCAGTGCTCTGTCAAACTCTTCAGGCAATATCATATCTCCCACTTCATCTTCATCAATGTCCTCCTGCATTTCCATAATATTGCCCTCAAGTACATTGCCCTTGTATGGACCCTCTGCTTTCCCTTTTTGCTTAGAACTGTTTTTCCATATGAGCTGCTGATATTCATACAAGTAGTTCTCTTTTCTTCAAAGGCCTCTTTAATTTTCCTGTAGGCAGTATCTATCTTACCCCTAGTGCCTCTAGATCCTTACATTTGTCCTCTAGCCATCCCTGCTTAGCCATTTTCCACTTCCTGCTGATCTCGTTTTTGAGAAGTTTGTACTCATTTTTGCTTGTTTCATTTACTGCATTTTTATATTTTCTCCTTTCATCAGTTAAATTCAATATCTCTTCTGCCACCCAAAGATTTCTACTAGCCCTTGTCTTTTTACCTACTTGGTCCTCTGCTGCCTTCACTATTTCATACCCATTCTTCTTCTACTGTAATAATTTCCCCCATATTTGTGAATCGTTCCCTAACACTCTCCCTGAAACTCTCTACAACCTGTGGTTTTTTCAGTTTATCCAGGTCCCATATCCTTAAATTCCCACCTTTTAGCAGTTTCTTCAGTTTTAATCTACAGTTCATAACCAACAGATTGTGGTCCGAGTCCACATCTTCCCCTGGAAATGTATTACAATTTAAAGCTGGATTCCTAAATCTCTGTCTTTCCATTATGTAATTGATCTGAAACCTTCCAGTACCTCCAGGCCTCTTCCACATATATAACCTTCTTTCACGATTCTTGAACCAAGTATTAGCTATGATTAAGTTATGCTCTGTGCAGAATTCTACCAGGCGGCTTCCTCTTTCATTCCGTACCCCCATTCAGTATTCACCTACTACTTTTCCTTCTCTTCCTTTTCCTACTATACAATTCCAGTCCTCCGTGACTATTAAATTTTTGTCTCCCTTCACTATCTGAATCATTTCTTTTATCTCATCATAAATTTCTTCAATCTCTTCATCGTCTGTGGAACTAGTTGGCACATAAACTTGTACTACTTTGGTCGGCATGGGCTTCGGGTCTATCTTGGCTACAATAATGCATTCACTATGCTGTTCATGGTAGCTTACCCATACTCTGATTTTTTTATTCATTGTTAAAACTTACTCCTGCATTACCCCTATTTGATTTTGTATTTATAACCCTGTATTCACAGGACCAGAAGTCTTGTTCTCCCTGCCACCAAACTTCACTAATTCCCACTATGTCTAACTTTAATCTATCCGTTTCCCTTCTTAAATATTCTAACCTACCTGCCCGATTAAGGGATCTGACATCCCACTCCGATCTGTAGAATGCCAGTTTTCTCTCTCCTCATAATGACATCCTCCTGAGTAGTCCCCACCCAGAGATCCAAATGGGGGACTATTTTACCTCCGGAATATTTTACCCAAGAGGACTCCATCAACATTAACCATACAGTAAAGTTGCATGCCCTTGAAAAAAATTACAGCTGTAGTTTCCCCTTGCTTTCAGCCATTTGCAGTACCAGCACAGCAAGGTCGTTTTGGTTAATGTTACAAGGCCAGATCAGTCAATCATCCAAACTGTTGCCCCACCCCCCTCCCCCCAACTACTGAAAAGGCTGCTGCCCCTCTTCAAGAACCACATGTTTGTCTAGCCTCTCAACAGATACCCTTCCATTGTGGTTGCACCTATGGTAAGACTATCTGTGTCACTGGGGCATGGAAGCCTCCCCACCAACAGCAAGGTCCATGGTTCATGGGGAGGGGGGGTCTTGGTCAGGTATGACCTTGGAATACCGTATTGGCTTGGGTGAAGTTTGGTAGTGTGTTCAATGGAGCATGGAGCTCAGAGAGCATTCCACACACCCAAAACCGTGCAGAGAGTGAGGGAAGCTTTTGAACATAATCTTCTGCCCACCAACAGTCATGTATTTTAGGGGTGAGTCGAAGTAGTTTATGCTGAACCCTTAAGGAGATCAAATTTTATCCTTTCAAATAGCGTTGAAACTTATTCCCAGATACAAGGAAGCTCAAGGTATTTCCCATACTGCCATAATAAATTTGCTAAGCAAAATACCTGGTTCCTTGAATAATTTGTTCACTTCTGATGAAGACCATTTACAACTTTGAGGCTTCGTCAACAAACAATTTGTGCAGTACTGGTCTCCAGTGAAGCTCAAAGAGCTGCATGAAAAGCCACTACATTCTCCCAAAGTGACAGCTTGTGGTGGATTTGATGTTTTTGGGATTTTAGGCCTTTTTCTTTAATGATGCTGGATAAATAGTGACTGTTAATTCACATTTAGCAAGAGGGGACATTAGCTTAGTTCAGACACATGACACATCATGGCTGTTATTTGTGGAATGTTTGGAAGTGCTGTCACTCGTTTTGGAGGCATCACTTGGTCTCCTTGGCCATCTGACAATTCTGTGCAAAATATTTTCGTATGGGGATTCTTGAAAGACCATTTCCTCTGGAGACGTAATAATGAATGTACAAGAACTCAAACAAATGTATCCAAGTTGGAGAAGAATAGTGCTTCTAATTCTGATGATGGGAAAGAAACAGATCAAGGGTTCAAAAGTTCAGACAGTTCAAAAATGTCATATCCAACAATTGAAGGTTTTCCCCTCACCCAGTAAATATCAAGTAAGCTACAGAGTTCTGGTAAATACACATGTGAAATATTTATGGGATTTATTATAACAGTGGTTATGTAATGGCCATTAAAATGCATTAGAAATTTTTCTAGTAACAATGTATGTTATGCTACTTCCCAAGCAGAAAGAAGTCAAGCCAGCTTCATTGACCAGTTAAGTGTGACAAAACGAATGTGCAGCAAATAGGAAGTGATATAACTGCCAAAACCAAATTAATTTGAACACATCCAGTACCAGATACAGTCTTTTATCTAAACTGAGTAAAGCCAATTTTGGATGCCGACCATGTAGGAAGGCACTCTAACTTAGTGTTGTGTGGTGGTCACACTGTATCAGAGGTGATACTGTCATCATTAATTGAGGGTACTCCCACCACAGAAACTTGATAAATCCTAGGAAGGAGAGGGACATGCACTGAAGAATAATGCATGGTAATATTTGCAGTTACACCCTACAAAACAAATGATTCCTAAGTTATCATTCAACTGATATTTCAGTAAGATGGAGGAAAACATAATAATAATAATAATAATAATAATAATAATAATAATAATAGAAATAATAACAATACTTTATTCAACATTGAATGATGCATTGCATATGTACAAAAACAGGCTACAATTCTTGATACATAACACAATAATACATTCTTCTGAATACATCATTGATTAACAAAGTGATTAGATTGCAAATAAAATGGTTTTCTTAACACTGTTAACAATTTTTTCAAAACACTTCTTATTTTGCATGTAATTATGATAGTCCTTTAATGTGTAAAATAGGTTTTGTGACAGGAATTTCTGTAGCTGAAATTTAAATTTCAGTATGGGAAGGTTCATAACTACTGGGCAGTGCTGGGCTAATTTTAAATAAACATATTGTGGACACTTTTATTTCTGTTCTGTGGCTGCTGATGTAAATTTTTTCTTTATTTTTGGTATTTTACTGATGCAAATCTTTTAGCAAATAATACGGCTTTTAGAATGTACGTATTTACTAGGTTAGCACACCACATTTTGGAAACAGGCCATAGCATGGTTCCTTGTAGTTTGCTCCACAGATGATTTTTATAGCTCATTTTTGGAATAGCAATAGTTTATTTAGATTTGCTTTGGTTGTTGCTCCCCAAATATATATTCCATAATTCAGGTGAGAGGAAAATAAAACGTGGTATGCATTCTTTAGGACAATAGTGTCTTTGCAGTACTTACTAACCATAGTAACTGCAAATATATTCCTAGACAATTTACTTGAACTTACTTGCTAGAATGTCAGCATGTGTGTTCCATTTTAGATTATTTGTTTGACTGAGGAGTTTTACACTAAACTCTTTTATTTACTTATTCATGGCCTATGTATAGAGTAATTTCATCATTAAATCTACTATTGTTGAAGTTCATGAGACATGTTTCACTGGTGTTACATTTAAGTGCCTTTCATTAAAGTATTGAACAATTTCATTTGTCACATTATTACACTGGGTCTCTAGTTCATTAAATGATTCCTTTTTATACTCAATGGATGTATCATCTTTACACAGAACTACTTTGGAACTTTGAGTGCAATATTTTATGTCATTTACATAAATTAGAAACAGAAGAGGACTCAGTACCAAGCCCTATGGCAGTACGTATTTTATATTAATGATTTTGGATTTGTGAACACCACTTTCATCTTCAAGCAGTACACACTTTTTCAGTATTCATGTAAGACTTTACTAGCACATGAGCAGTGTCTCTGATACCAAGGTTCCATAGCTTATCTAATGGATAGTAGAGTTCACACACACAAAAACTTTTTGTAGCTCAAGGTAAATACCTGCAACATGTTGCTTGTTCCCGATTCCACTTATTACCTCTTCAGTTAACTGAGCAGCTGCTGTGCTAGTTGATTCACATTTTAAGAATCCCTTTTCATTTCCAAACATTACATTGTGCTTGTTGGCAAAGTTTATAATTCTTTTATACACAGAATGACTTTTTCAACTGTTTTGGGAAAGACACGAAGTATTGAGATAGGTCTGTAGTTTTCAGTTTCGTATTTTTGCCCTTTTTTAAAGACCAGTGTTATCTGGTCTGTTTTTAGTCTGCCTGGGAAGGTGCCAGATTTTATCACATTATTTTCTGCTACAGACAGAGATGCAGATACTTTTGTCTGCACACTTTTAATACATTACTACTGAGGCCATCATGCCATGCAGAACCAAAGATTTCAAAGAGCTAATGAGGTTCATTATTTCTATGCAGTTTGTGGGGACTAGATATATGTTATGCTCCAATGGATAGCCTTTAAAATTATACTGTAGGTTTTGTTGTTTGTCATTGATAGCTTCACCTAATGAAGAAAATTATTCATTGAAAATATTTGCAATTTAAAGTTGTCTTTTATGACTATACCACTGCGATCAACAAGTCCATACAGAAATTGTCTCTGCCTATTCTAAACCTTTTTATCTCTCCCCACCAGTTGAAACATTCTGTGAAGCCTTAAGCTTGTTTGCAATATATGTAGTTGCTTCTGGTGTGTATTAATAAATCTGTATATTATTTTTGATAAATTTTGAAGGCCTTCTTTAGATTGAGATTTTCCTCATTATTCAACATTGCACTATGGAATAACTCAAATTTTTCCCTTGCTTCAATGACATCATTATTTATACAGATACTTTTGCTTATATTTTTTGTTTAACTTTTGTGGCTGCAACTGGGCATGTGGCATCACAACAGTACAAGAAGACAGCAGCAAAGCTATCATTAAAAAAGCTATTATTCTCAAACCATGGTGTGTGTGCTAACATGAAGCTCAGTCTGTTGATGTTATCATTATACGTAATTCTTTGGCTTACATATAGTGTCTTTTAGTGACAAAGGGCATCTCACTTGCTCCAACTGAGGCTGTACTGGCTGATGATCAGAGATGGCTACTTTTAGCACAGATGTGCTGTAGGAAAGATGGGTGATATTTTTTATTATGTTCTCCAGGCAATTTGTTGCCAATTTCTGGAGTTGGCTTGTTGGTAAGTGGGTTTGGATTTAATTCATCAAGTAGAAGGTGCAGCTTTTTGGAGTTGGAATCATTGGTTAATAAATCCATATTTATATCCCCTGCTATTATAATATTTACATGACCATTTATCCCAGAAAATGTACTGTCTATATATACATATCAACAAGCGAGAGAGATTTTTGAAAAATGTATCCATACACGCCCCAGGTGACCTGTACACACCAATAATTGCTGTTTTAGATTTATTGTAGCAAGTTCTGTGACTCCAATGCAGAATGCACTTAGTGTTGATAACACCGAAATTACTTGCATTTACAGTGAAGTTTGCTACACGACCACCAGTCTTGTTTTTCCTGCTAAAGGCAGAACAAAATTACACAGACAGAGGTTGACTAATGCTAATCAGGTCTTCAGTGTACTAATGTTCAGTTGTGACTGAGATATCAGGTCTGTCGACATACCCATTGATATCCAGATTATTGTGCTTATCTTTAAGACTAGCAAGATTCTGGTGTACGACATTACATCAGAGTTTGTCCTGCTAGACCATACAGGGTGATTTAGGTCTAAAGTAAATTTCTGTACAGATTGTTACAGATTTATGTTATGGGGAAGCATTTCGCATAATTCCCACATGGATTTAAATAATGGTGGTCAGAACTTTCGGAGCTGTTGATATATGATATCACGAGCTGTTTTTCATACAGGTAGTAGCTAGTTGTAAGGCTGTGCATTGAAATGTCGCTTGGCTGTATGCAGCAAAAGTTTGGGCCATGGCTTCTACTGAGTATAGTTCTTATGACCGTACCTGGTCTTTGAGCCAAAGGGTATCCTACGAAAATCCTCACAGTTTTCTCATTCTGGTGCTTATACCAGAATTACAGAAACTTCACTATGGAACCACTGTCTCTGTATATCCCTGTTATGCTTTGATGCTTCATTAACCAACATTCAGTATTTTTGTTTTGAAAGTGTTTTAGATAGCTTTTTTTTAGTTTTTCTCCTGCCTTTGGCTATTCTATCAGCTGTTAAAATAAGTCTACAAATCTCTCGCCAGAGTGCAGTAGAATTTGGTAACATTAGTATCACTACCTAGTGAGAGTTTCACAAATGATTATTGGAACAAAGCACATGAGATGTGTCCCGCTACTTTTCTTTACTTGCTGACAGCATTTGCGGATAATGTGCATTATTTTTGTGAGTGTGCCTCTTTTTGTGAGTGGATTGTGTCTGAGTTTAATGAGTTTTACTTTCTAGCAAATAACAATGCAATATGAATTCAGTGTTCAATTTATCATGTAACAATTTGGTACATGCGGATTACATGAAGGTTCTGTGGTTGCGAAGTGAAAAATGCATTTTTCTGTTTCACTTATACCGTGACAAATAGTAGTGAGAATGCCTGGAGTGAGGACAGTATCACAGACTTAAAAATTTTCACAGTTTCCACGTAAAGGTGAAAAAACACAGTTCCAGTGAAAAACATTTAAATGATTTTATTGAATTTTTAGTACTAGGGAATTTGGACATTATGTGCCAACTAGAGTGTGCTTACCGCCTTGATATCAAGGCATACAATGAAAGTGTATCAAAAATGGGTACATTGTGAGTGAACTGATGCAACTGTGGCAATTTCGAGCTTGCCCTAAGGGGCTGTGATAAAACAGAAAATTCCCAGAACCAGGAATTTTTCGAGGTCTAGTTGATCTGGACCTGGAAGAGCAGTTGAACTGAATGGCCAGCGTCTTGAAAAGAGAATATAAGATGAACATTAACAAAAGCAAAATGAGGATAATGGAATGTAGTTGAATTAACCCAACTGATGCTGAGTTAGGAAAGGAGACACTTAAAGCAGTAGATGAGTTTTGCTACTTGGGCAATACAATAACTGATGGTGGTCAGAGAGGACATAAAATGTAGACTGGCAACGGCAAGGAAAGCGTTTCTGAAGAAGAGAAATTTATTAACATTGAGTATAGATTTAAGTGTCAGGAAGTCTTTTCTGAAAGCATTTGTATGGAGTGTAGCCATTTATCGAAGTGAAACAAGAACGATAAATAGTTTAGACAAGAAGAGAATGGAAGCTTTCGAAATGTGATGCTACAGAACTAACAAGGAGGTACTGAATAGAATTGGGGAGAAGAGGAATTTGTGGCACAACTTGACTAGAAGAAGAAGGGATCGGTTGGTAGGACACAGTCTGAGGCATCAAGGGATCACCAGTTTAGTATAGGAGGGAAGCGTGGAGGGTAAAAATCATAGAGGGAGACCTAGGGATGAATACTCTTAAGCAGATTCAGAAGGATGTGGGTTGCAGTAGTTACTCAGAGATTAAGAGGCTTGCGCAGGATAAAGCAGCATGGAGAGCTGCGTCAAACCAGTCCCTGGACTGAAGAGCACAACAACAACAATAACAGCAACAACAGTTGATCTGATGGCATAACTGGATGCCATGGTGAAGGAGCACATTGGAAAACCGTTTTTTAGGCCTTTTCAAAACAATTCAAAATTAAATGCTGGAATTAATTTATGAGTTATAACCCTGTCTCATCAGGAATGAACTGTCGATAACAAATTTCCTTTCTGTAGACGTTGTTGAAACCACTGACAGTGACAGTGCAAATTTGTCATAAGTGCTCATACTAATTCAGTATGAGCTGCTAGAGAAAAATTAACGAAAGATTTATGTCCTTTGTGCGACCTAAAAGTTACACAGCACAAGCTGTTATCAGCGAGCTGGAGAAAATGAACGTGAATGAATCACCTGAGAAACTAATAGCTCAGTGTCAATGACAGTGCTCCTGTTACGAGTGATTGGCCACAAAAATGTAGTTCAAATCAGAATTTAAGTGTCATATAAAAATGCTCTCTTCATTTACTGTTATGCACATCAATGAAATTTAACCGTTGAAAGTTGTGTGACAGGCAACGTCCAAGTGCAGATCTTCTTCTGCAACTTGAAAGGAATTTCTACATTTTTCCCCAGTCTCCTAAACACACAGCTGTTCTTGATTAGAGAGTGAAGAAATGTATTACTATCTGTCATCAGTCAATCAAATGAAATTTCAAATCACAGAACGTAACCATTGTAAAAAAAAAAAAAAAATTACCAAAAGCAAATTGTTGAGTGCATGGAAAAAAATCATTGATGATACTAGGACAGCAAACAAGGGTATGGGACATGAGGGTTTCTTCCAAGACTAAGATTTCCTCTTCTGGCTACATTTCTTTCATAAAGTCCTGTCACATTGCAACATATATTCAATCATCTCCTTAAAACGAATTTTGATGCAGTGAGAGCCTCTAAATACGAGGTTGCCCGGAAAATACGTATGAAAGTTGAATAATGTCTTTATGTTACAAGTTGCAGTCATCGCCAGGTGGGACTACTGCTGTAATCAATACCATCAACGCTCAGATCGTGTCAGAGCACTCTGCGTGAAGGTGGGAGTGTGCAGCAGCTTGTTGACACTTACCCTTCTTCACCTGCCGCCAGCATGAAGCTGTCTCTGATTGAGGAACAGCGCGTCAACATCAAGTTTCTTGCAAAGCTAGGCAAGAATGGCCGTGAGATTTTTGAGTGTTTGAATTAAGTTTACAGGGACAATTCTCTGAAGGAACCAACCGTGAACAAGTTGTTAAAAAGTTTCTGGGATGGCCGAGCAGAAGTGAACGATGATCCTCACCCAGGACGCCCGTCGACATTAAGTTCCGATGCAAATGTTGAACGAATTCAGGCTTGTGTTCTTATAGACCATAGATTGACAGTCAGAATGATTACAAAATTGTTGAGGCTTTCGTGACCACTTGTTGACAAACTGCCTATTGGCTTCTGTCTCGGGTTCTTCGGCCGACGTTCATCTAATGATTTTTCTGACGTTTCGCCAGCACGAGTGGCTGGCATTGTCAAAGCTTCACCCTCCATTGCCGGTGGTGAACTGGAGCCGAGCTCGCGGGTGCAGGCTATATGTACCTGGCGCGCCAACGTCCGAGGGCTTCTCCGCGGTCATTTCCGGTGCGGTTCTCCTCTTGCTACCTGCGACGGTCGTTCGCTGCAGTACGGGAAGCCAGGATCCGTTGACCTTAAGGCTTTCCTCTTTCTTGTTCAAACTGTTCGCGTGTTTTTGTATTTCTACAGCTTCTCTGAACAAGCGCGTGTGATAGTGCTTCTCTACAGCCAGAGCTTCCGTGTCGGCGAATTTTATTACATGGTCGGTCTCATTCAGTGCGTGCTCTGCCACGGCCGATTTCTCCACCTGCCCCAACCTGCAATGTCGCTTATGCTCTTTGATCCTGGTGTTAATGGATCGTCCAGTCATTCCGATATAAACTTTTCCGCATGTGCATGGTATGCGGTATATTCCCGACATTGCAAGTGGGTCTCTTTTCTCCTTCGCCGATCTAAGACACTCTTTGATCTTCCTTGTCGGTTTGAAAATCGTCTTTACGCCATGTTTGCGCAATATACGGCCGATTCTGTCCGTCACTCTGGGAATGTATGGCAGAAAGGCCGTACCCGACAATTCTTTTTCCGGTTCCTTACTTCGCCGAGGGTTGGGCTCTGTTACACTTCTAATATAATTTGTGGAGTAACCATTGCTCCTCAGGACAGTTTCCAGGTGTTGCATTTCTCGTTTGAGGTGTTGCGGCTCACATATTCGTCCTGCTCTCGTTACGAGCGTACTAATCATGCCTCTTTTCTGGCTCGGGTGGTGGTTTGACAGTTTGTGCAGGTATCGGTCCGTGTGAGTCGGTTTTCGATACACGCTGTGTCCCAGATCTTCGCCGTCCCTTGTGACCAGAACATCTAGAAATGGCAGTTTCTTGTCCTTTTCTACTTCCATGGTAAATGTTATGTTGGCATGGAGGCTGTTCAAGTGTCTTAGGAAGTCACTGAGCTGTTCTTCACCATGGCTCCACACCACGAAAGTATCATCGACGTACCTGTACCACACCTTAGGTTTGTAAGTCGCCGAGTCCAGTGCCTGTGCTTCGAATTGTTCCATGAAGAAGTTGGCCACCACTGGACTGAGAGGACTACCCATGGCGACGCCTTCCAGCTGCTCGTAGAAATCGCCATTCCACGTGAAATAGCTCGTGGTGAGACATGCATGGAAGAGCTTTCTGATGTCTAGCGGAAAAATGGAACCGATGTGCTCCAGAGCGTCACTGAGTGGCACTTTCGTAAATAACGAAACAACATCAAAGCTGACCAGGATGTCGTTTGGTGCAAGTTTCAGTTTCTTCAGCTTCTCAATGAAATGTCCTGAGTCCTTAATGTATGTGTCGGTCTTCCCCACGTGTGGCTGGAGCAGAGAGGCCAAGTGTTTTGCCAGTTTTCACCACCGCCCAAGCACATTGTATCTACGAAAGAATGGAACGAGCTTTTCTTCGTGAGCGAATACATACAACACGGAGAGACTTGGCAAGAACGGATCAGGAACTTCTGGACCTTTTCTATCAACTAAGTAGCAGAATGCATCGAGACGACTGGGACAAGATTGACAGCATCACTCACAGGAGCATGCAGAACGAACTCGAGCGCTGCACCGATCGACAGAAGAAAAAGTTTGAAAGATGCCGGAAGCACACCGACAAGGCGACTCCCGACATGTCACACACAGTGGTCAACCTCACTGAACGACAATTGACCGAAGAGGAAGTGTCTGTTCTTCAAAAAGGAGGGAATTTCGCTATCATCCCGAGAACTATACCTATGGAGGACATCATTGCCAACACTGAAGCAGCCATTCGTACCCTTCCTTGTGAAAGGGCAGAGGAAATACGCACGGAAACAGCCAGGATACTGCGCCGAGCAAAACCACCAGCTTGCAACCTGAAGAAAGAAGAGGTACAAGCCATTAAGAATCTCAACGCCGACAAGAGTATATTGGTACTGCCTGCCGATAAGGGGAATGCGACCGTCGTAATGAAGACCGAAGATTATGAGCAAAAGATCCGAGACCTATTAGATCTGACGACGTACCGAAAACTAAGCGCAGATCCGACGCAACGTATCACACGGAATACGAATCGATTAATCAAGGCGTCTTCTCTGCCGGCGGACATACAGAGAAACCTGCGCAACACAGAAGCCCTACCACCTCGGCTGTATGGATTACCCAAGATCCATAAGAACAACGTTCCACTGAGACCGATCGTTAGCGCTCCTGGATCACCGACATATAAACTGGAAAAACACTTGGCCTCTCTGCTCCAGCCACACGTGGGGAAGACCGACACATACATTAAGGACTCAGGACATTTCATTGAGAAGCTGAAGAAACTGAAACTTGCACCAAACGACATCCTGGTCAGCTTTGATGTTGTTTCGCTATTTACGAAAGTGCCACTCAGTGACGCTCTGGAGCACATCGGTTCCATTTTTCCGCTAGACATCAGAAAGCTCTTCCATGCATGTCTCACCACGAGCTATTTCACGTGGAATGGCGATTTCTACGAGCAGCTGGAAGGCGTCGCCATGGGTAGTCCTCTCAGTCCAGTGGTGGCCAACTTCTTCATGGAACAATTCGAAGCACAGGCACTGGACTCGGCGACTTACAAACCTAAGGTGTGGTACAGGTACGTCGATGATACTTTCGTGGTGTGGAGCCATGGTGAAGAACAGCTCAGTGACTTCCTAAGACACTTGAACAGCCTCCATGCCAACATAACATTTACCATGGAAGTAGAAAAGGACAAGAAACTGCCATTTCTAGATGTTCTGGTCACAAGGGACGGCGAAGATCTGGGACACAGCGTGTATCGAAAACCGACTCACACGGACCGATACCTGCACAAACTGTCAAACCACCACCCGAGCCAGAAAAGAGGCATGATTAGTACGCTCGTAACGAGAGCAGGACGAATATGTGAGCCGCAACACCTCAAACGAGAAATGCAACACCTGGAAACTGTCCTGAGGAGCAATGGTTACTCCACAAATTATATTAGAAGTGTAACAGAGCCCAACCCTCGGCGAAGTAAGGAACCGGAAAAAGAATTGTCGGGTACGGCCTTTCTGCCATACATTCCCAGAGTGACGGACAGAATCGGCCGTATATTGCGCAAACATGGCGTAAAGACGATTTTCAAACCGACAAGGAAGATCAAAGAGTGTCTTAGATCGGCGAAGGAGAAAAGAGACCCACTTGCAATGTCGGGAATATACCGCATACCATGCACATGCGGAAAAGTTTATATCGGAATGACTGGACGATCCATTAACACCAGGATCAAAGAGCATAAGCGACATTGCAGGTTGGGGCAGGTGGAGAAATCGGCCGTGGCAGAGCACGCACTGAATGAGACCGACCATGTAATAAAATTCGCCGACACGGAAGCTCTGGCTGTAGAGAAGCACTATCACACGCGCTTGTTCAGAGAAGCTGTAGAAATACAAAAACACGCGAACAGTTTGAACAAGAAAGAGGAAAGCCTTAAGGTCAACGGATCCTGGCTTCCCGTACTGCAGCGAACGACCGTCGCAGGTAGCAAGAGGAGAACCGCACCGGAAATGACCGCGGAGAAGCCCTCGGACGTTGGCGCGCCAGGTACATATAGCCTGCACCCGCAAGCTCGGCTCCAGTTCACCACCGGCAATGGAGGGTGAAGCTTTGACAATGCCAGCCACTCGTGCTGGCGAAACGTCAGAAAAATCATTAGATGAACGTCGGCCGAAGAACCCGAGACAGAAGCCAATAGGCAGTTTGTCAGTCAGAATGATTGCTGACGAGCTGTCAATCCCCAAAACAGTCGTTCACGAAATTCTGACACAAAAACTTGAAACGAAGAAATTGTGTGCGAAAATCGTACCGAAGCTCTTGACACCAGAACAGAAAGCAAAGAGGTTTGAGTGCTGTGAGGATTGGTTGGAAGCAGAGGAACGAGGGGACTTTCTCAACCGAGTCATCACTGGAGATGAGTCCTGGTTTTACGAATTCGATGTGGAGCTCAAATCTCAAAGCAAGGAATGGAAACTAGCAGGAGAACCAAGAACAAAAAAGTCACTAAAATCAAGGTCCAATGTGAAGACAATGTTGACTGTTTTTTTTTTTTTATTCTAGGGGCATTGTTCACAAGGAATTTGTCCCTACCGGCCAGAGAGTGAACGGAAATTTTTACGTTGAAGTTCTGACACATCTCTGAGCTCGTGTGGCCCGAGTTCGAGCAGAGTTGGCAAAAGGGGGCAGGTGGATCCTTCATCACGACAATGCGCACGCTCACATGTGACTCGTTGTGCGCGAGCTTTTGGCCCGAAGCTCAATCACCGTGACAGACCACCCACCTTATTCACCCGATTTAGCCCCGAGTGAATTATTCATGTTCCCGAAATGCAAAATGGTCCTTCGGGGGCGGCACTTTGGAGATGTGGAAGCCATCAAGGCGGGAACGACACGGCAACTGAACAACTTCACAACTGAAGACTTTCAGCAATGTTATCAAGAATGGAAACGGCGTTGGCAGAAGTGTATTATGACTCAGGGCGAGTACTTTGAAGGAGACCATATTGTAGTACCTCAATAATTGTAAAATAAAGTTATTAGTAAACTTTTATATGTATTTTCTGGACAAACCTCGTATATATCTCGGTTTGAAGCTTGTGTCCAGCATGCTAGGTAGGGCCTCACTAGATACTGAAGATCACTGGGAACAGAAAGAGCCAACTGCAAAATGAGAATGTGTCACTGAATCAAGAATGATGTGTGCGCGAAATGTCTGCAACTGCATCATGACACAGATCAGTGATCGATTAGATTTCAATAATAATAATTCATGTCATTGTTTTCCAAACATAAAATTATTTTCCCAGAAAAAGAACTGAAAGTAGCTCTTAATCTGTTTACATGACAATGTTAAGACTTAAGTCATGAATTGTCAATTTTATGAAAGAGGTGCTTTGACCATGTTGAACTTACTTTATGAAGCAGTTTGGCAAAAGCTTCTGAAAGTGTTAAGGTTCTGCAGATAACAGTAAACTTTCCAGTGACGTCAGGAGAGGCAGAAAGCTGATTCTCTACATTAAAGTGAGTATAATGCGTAATACTATGAATGAGGACAGACTTTGTGTACTTGCAATGTGTTCTCTCGAAAAAAACTACCGAATCAGCCAAATTTCACTGAAATGATGATGACCATTTTGCAGCGCAGGAGGGGAGACTATCAAATTTCATCTACAAACAAATGAACTAAAGTAGGTTTAAAGAGGCAGTTCCTTTGTTGTAATTATCAGTTTAGCTTCCAAAATTAAGTGCATTAAAAGGGAGTAAGGGCAGTGATATGTTTAGCCACCAATGTCACATTTTCCAAAGTGCAGCCTCAGACTTAGTGCAGTTTGCTGTGCTAAGTTATCAAATTTTCTGACAAGTTAGCCCAAGACACCATACTAAAAATAACACATTTAGGAGAGATTTTTCATGTGCTACATCACTTAAAATGCATATACTTATAACACCTAGGTATAAATAGCACGACTAATTGATATGTAGTTGCTCATGTCAGCCAATCACAGTGCAAGGCCCGTACCTCACAGAAACATCAGTGTTTCATCACGCGAACTCATAAGCGCCACGGTATGAGCAGGTAGAAACTTTTTAAACGCCAGAAGTTTAGAAATGAAAATATCAAAACATTAAGCGTGCAGCGAAGCTAACATATACCATTTAAAAGCTCATTCAAATTGTGTCTTTTAATATGATTCATTGCGGTAAATTGCTGGGAAATGCAACGTTGGGATAAAATCTTATAGATTTTGTGTTGGATTAGATTTTGATGTTATTTAGTAGTTGATTATGAAAATGTTTGGCTAAAATGTGATATTGAACCCCCCCCCCCCCCAACCTGAAATCTTGATTGTTGTGACATGCAGATATGTAGTGTAGCTGGAGGTCTAAGTTACATCTGATTGATTAATGTCACAGCCATCCCCATTATGGAAACCACGAGCTGCGCCTGATTTATACTTTACTTAAGAAAACACAGCATTTTGATGCTTCTTCATTCCCTGTCATCTCCAAAGACTTTACTGAAATACACACCAGTCGATCTCAGCTGTCTTTCATTGACCACGGCTAAATCAGCAGTTTTCAGCAACCAGAAAAGTGGTTATAACTGTGATGGGAAAATACACTTATGTTAAGAAACTAAATGTGCTCAACATTGAACTGCAAGGTAACTTAAGATACGGGACACGCAAAAGTACAGTTCCATGTTACTTCAGTGGAAATGAAACATCAAAATTGGAGGTTTTGGAAGAGCATGCAAGAGCCAAATTTGTCAGAGTTATAATCAGTGCATCAATTTTCCACTATTGGCACATTCAAGCATGGACTTTAAAAGCTGCTCGAGCACTTACTTTGGACAATTTTATAACTTGTTTGTAGTTTGTCAGTGCCTTTCACGAATAATACACAGTGTATCAAAAAGAATCATTCGGTTAAAGAAAAATCATAACAATTATGTTATTTGAGATATGTGCATGAACAGCGTACTTTAGAAAGAGCAAACTCTCGAGTCTTAGGTGGTTCCCGCTAGGTAGCAGCAGTGTGTGCAATCTTCAGTTCTTGTAAAAATGGTGTCAGGACAACAGAAAGCATTTTGTGTTCAACATTTTGTGCAGTGCGGGTCAGTAGTAACTGTTTGGCGTGACTTTTGTACTAGGTAGGATGTGAATCCTTCTACAGCACAGAGCATTAGACGATGGCATGAACAATTCTGGGAAACAGGTTGTTTGTGTAAGGCAAATCGCTGGATCGTCCGCTGAGTACCTGACACAGACATCGAACGCATCCATCATAGTTTCACGAGAAGTCCATAGAAACCTTTTTCTTTTCCCACAGTTGGAGACTGAGGATTTGAAACGACTTCATTTAACAACAGGATGAGGCACTGACACATTGGCATCTGGAACTGCGGGAATTTTTAAATCAAAGAATTACTGAATGATGGATCTGTTGCACTGGACAAAATGATTACTGGCCTCCATCATCACCAGACCTAACTATATGTGCTTATTTATTGTGGGGGTTTATAAAAGACTGTTTTTGTGCCTCCATTACCAACAACAATGAATGAACTGAGACATCGCATAACAGCAGCCGTGGAAGCTGTAACTCAAGACAAGCTCGCTGCAGTGTGGGAACAATTTGAATACTGCATTGACATATGCCATGCATCTCGGGGGGGGGGGGGGGGGGGGGGGGGGGGAAATATTGAATACCTATGAAAAGATATGAAAAAAAAAACTTTCTGAGTTTCCCATTCATCAAAAAACAAAATTAGTGTATATGCGTCTTAGTGTCAGAAACATAGATGTGCCAAATCAGATGATTCTTTTTGATACACCCTGTATGATCTTTTATCAGGGCATGTCATTAAGGCCATGGCTCAAAGAAAGATTGAAGAAGACCAAATTATTACATAGGCAGTAGGAACTCTTATCTCGAAATCTGGCAGAAAATTAAAAACGGATTATGGTGATATGTAAATTACACCAATGGCAAGATACCATTAACACCATTGTGTGGCAGCAATGATAATTATACCAATGACAGTCCCATTAAAACAGAGTTACTAAAGCACATTTTCCCCACTTCCTTCACCAAAGAAGAGTAAAAATTCCAGAATTTGAATGAAGAACAGCTCCCAACATGAATAACTTAGAAGCAGATAGCCTTGGTGTAGCGAAGCAACTTAAATCACCTAATGAAGGCAAGTCTTCCGGTCCAGATTGTATGTCAGTTAGGTCCCTTTGAGAGCATTCTGATGTAGGCTTATAGTTCCATATTCAGAAATCAACAACAACCACTTGCTCAACAAATGACCCGCACCTAAAGATGGGAAAGTAGCATAGGTCAAACCTGTACTCAAGAAAAGAAATAGCTGTAATCCGGAGAATTACAGACCCAGATCACTTACGTCGATTTGCAGTAGGATTCTGGAACATGTACTGTCTTTAAACATTAAGAACTACCTCAAAGAAAACGATCTGTTGATAGCATGGGTTTGGAAAATATGGTTGTTGTTAAAAACAGCACGTACCGTATTCAGGCAGAGTAATGATTGCTGTTGATAGGGAATCACAAATTGATTCCTCATTTCCAGATTTCCAAGAGTTTGACACCGTTCCTCACAAGCATCTTCTAACCAGTGGAGTATCATTTCAGTTGTGTGACTGGGTTCATGATTTCATGTCAGAAGGGACACAGTTCGTAGTAGTTGACAGAAAGTCACAGTAAAACAGAAATGATATTTGGCATTCCCCTTTGCTGTCCCTAATTTGTATAAATGTTGCGGGTACCAAGTCATGGAAAGATCAAAGCCAATTGCAAAATGAATTATCCAAGATATCTGTATTGTGTGAAAAGTGGCACATAACTCTAAATAAAGTAACATGTGAGGTAATTGACATAAGTATGGGAGGCAATGCGTTAAATTTCGATTACATGATGAATCACACAAATTTAAAGGTTACCACTTCAGCCAAATATCTAGTTATGAGCAACTTACATTGGACATAGAAATGGTTGAAGAAAATACAGTGTTGAAGGGAGTGTGAACAGAAGACTGCATTTTATTGGAAAGACAGCAGGTGCAACAGGTCTACTAAAGAGACTGCCTACTCTACACTTTTCTGTCCTCTTCTGGAGAATTGCTGTGTGGTATGAGATTCTTACGAGATAGGACTGATGGAAAATGCCGAAAAAGTTAAGTGTTGGGCAGCTCATTTTGTATTACCATGAAACAGGAGTGAGAGAGTGTTACAGATATGATGCATGAGCTGGAGTGGCAATCCTTAAAAAATGGCATTTTTCATTGTAGCAAGATCTTTTGATGAAATTTCAATTGTTTACTTTGCATGTAGCTTGAGAGTGGAACAGTAGAGATATAGTCTGACAGTGGATTGATGAATAGTCTGCCAGGAACTTGCAGAATAATCATTGAAATGTGATGTACGCTATTAATTTGGTAACAGGAACGTGATATATTATATTCATGGGAATGTTAACATTAGTGAGAAATGCATGTGGTCTTGTGACCAGAGACAGTATTTTAAAATAAAATGTCATCCTCTGGAACATTATCACTTAGTCGGGGAAAATCAACAGTTGATATGGTAGCATCAGATCATAAGTCTACACTAATTTACAAACTAGATTTATAATTGTTTACAGGAAATCAGGTGTCGTTTGATCTTTAAGTTTCAAGGAAACTAACAGCAGTGTATTCACAGAAACAGTAGTGCTGCACCAGAGGCAGGGTGGGACCCAGGACTATCAAAGACTCCTGTGGTGAGGGTACTGCGACCTCACAATGTGGTAGCAATTGTAACAGATAACTTAAGTAACAGTTATTTATATCTTTATGTAGTACTTTCACTGCAGTTTTAGTAGCTACTGCCATCTTTATTAGCCTCTTTGGTGACAACAGGTTTTGCATCCTTGGCAACTTACATGAGTTTTATGAATAATGTTAGTAAGTTCCCCACTAGTAGGGAGAGAATTGTACCTTGGAATCGT
This sequence comes from Schistocerca nitens, assembly GCF_023898315.1. Classification (NCBI taxonomy): domain Eukaryota; kingdom Metazoa; phylum Arthropoda; class Insecta; order Orthoptera; family Acrididae; genus Schistocerca; species Schistocerca nitens. Next base: position 616,976,934 of record NC_064617.1, read on the forward strand.
TATTCAGACTTTCAGTTCTAGCCAGCTCTAATGGCACTTATTTTATGTGTGCTGCAATCTTCTTTTAAAGTTACAAAATTTACTGTGGAAATTTTCCAAACCTGAAAGATTGTTCCATGGTATAACTTGGTCATACACCTAGAAATATTCTGCTCAAATTTAAAAATGTTAAAAAGTCGAGAAAGTCTTGTTGATACAGTATTTAATACCAAGAAATGGAAATATATATATATATATATATATATATATATATATATATATACACACACAAAATTCAAGCTTTCGCAACAAACTGTTGCCTCATCAGGAAAGAGGGAAGGAGAGGGAAAGACGAAAGGATGTGGGTTTTAAGGGAGAGGGTAAGGAGTCATTCCAATCCCGGGAGCGGAAAGACTTACCTTAGGGGGAAAAAAGGACAGGTATACACTCGCACACACACACATATCCATCCACACATACAGACACAATGTATGTGTGGATGGATATGTGTGTGTGTGCGAGTGTATACCTGTCCTTTTTTCCCCCTAAGGTAAGTCTTTCCGCTCCCGGGATTGGAATGACTCCTTACCCTCTCCCTTAAAACCCACATCCTTTCGTCTTTCCCTCTCCTTCCCTCTTTCCTGATGAGGCAACAGTTTGTTGCGAAAGCTTGAATTTTGTGTGTATATTTGTGTTTGTTTGTGTGTCTATCGACCTGCCAGCGCTTTTGTTTGGTAAGTCTCATCATCTTTCTTTTTAGATATATTTTTTCCAAGTGGAATGTTTCCCTCTGTTATATATATATATATATATATATATATATATATATATATATATATATATATATATATATATATATATATATATATATACAAGCAACAGTACCTCCATTATGACAGCTGCCACCCATTCCACATCAAACGGTCCCTTCCCTACAGCCTAGGTCTTCGTGGCAAACGAATCTGCTCCAGTCCGGAATCCCTGAACCATTACACCAACAACCTGACAACAGCTTTTGCATCTCGCAACTACCCTCCCGACCTGGTACAGAAGCAAATAACCTGAGCCACCTCCTCATCCCCTCGAACCCAGAATCCCGCACAGAAGAACCACAAAAGTGCCCCACTTGTGACAGGATACTTTCCGGGACTGGACCAGACTCTGAATGTGGCTCTCCAGCAGGGATACGACTTCCTCAAATCCTGCCCTGAAATGAGATCCATCCTTCATGACATCCTCCCCACTCCACCAAGAGTGTCTTTCCGCCATCCACCTAACCTTCGTAACCTGTTAGTTCATCCCTATGAAATCCCCAAACCACCTTCCCTACCCTCTGGCTCCTATCCTTGTAACTGCCCCCGGTGTAAAACCTGTCCCATGCACCCTCCCACCACCACCTACTCCAGTCCTGTAACCCGGAAGGTGTACACGATCAAAGGCTGAGCCACATGTGAAAGCACCCACGTGATTTACCAACTGACCTGCCTACACTGTGATGCATTCTATGTGGGAATGACCAGCAACAAACTGTCCATTCGCATGAATGGACACAGGCAGACAGTGTTTGTTGGTAATGAGGATCACCCTGTGGCTAAACATGCCTTGGTGCACGGCCAGCACATCTTGGCACAGTGTTACACCGTCCGGGTTATCTGGATACTTCCCACCAACACCAGCCTATCCGAACTCCGGAGATGGGAACTTGCTCTTCAATATATCCTCTCTTCCTGTTACCCACCAGGCCTCAATCTCCGCTAATTTCAAGTTGCCGCCACTCATACCTCACCTGTCATTCAACATCATCTTTGCCTCTTCACTTCTGCCTCGACTGACATCTCTGCCCAAACTCTTTGTCTTCAAATATGTGTGCTTGTGAAATGTCTGCTTGTGTCTGTATATGTGTGGATGGATATGTGTGTGTGTGCGAGTGTAACCCGTCCTTCCTTCCACCTAAGGTAAGTCTTTCCGCTCCCGGGATTGGAATGACTCCTTACCCTCTCCCCTAAAACCCACATCCTTTCGTCTTTCCCTCTCCTTCCCTCTTTCCTGATGAGGCAACAGTTCGTTGCGAAAGCTTGAATTTTGTGTGTGTGTTTGTGTTTGCAATCCTGAAGCTTATGAAAGAATAGTACTAAGTATGATTGGTACTGGTAAATTCAAGCATAAAGATGGTGCAGTAGGCACAGTTGCAATTGCTTATGCTGGTATAGGAGTAATATCTGTCAGAATTTACAATTTGGCATTTGTATTTCCATTTGATAAAATATGAAATTGTCTGAAGATTTATGGCTCTGTCTACGACATGAGGAAGGATACATGGTTAGAGGAAAGTTTCTTCAGTAAACTAAGTGGAATCATGATAGCTAGACTGGACTCAGAGAAGCATATCCCTTTGTGGCCACAGAGCTTATGTCGTAACATACAAAAATACTTATTCAGTCTGTAACTCAATGGAGCATTTGAGGGATTCTTGTGATTACAGAAGGCGTGCAGACCTTCCTAGTGAAACAGCCTATCAGCAGATAAAACATACTGATAAATATACAACCATTTTGTCAAGCTGAAATGAAGTCATAGCTTTGCAGTCCAGTCAACACAATCAAGTATCTGAATAGAGGATGTGGACACTGCAGTGAAAACAGGTGAAGTGGAAGTTGCGAGCGCATTGGAGTCAGTTGTACCACAAACTGACGAACTTGATATCCTCCAACAGTGTCAATACAATACGACTGACCAGACAGAAATGAAAAGGAAAGCAGATAGCATGGATCAAGCTGAAGAAACTCAGCAATGAATCCATGAAGTACACGACAGGTACCGTTAATCAAGAAATAAGTTAGCTGTCGAGAACTATGGCAAAGTAGTAGGAAATTATGCACACTACAAATGAGGAAAAAGTGGTTAAGGTATGAATAAGTTATGAAGAAACTGAAGCAAACACAGATGTGATAGAAATAAAGGAGCTCCCTGTGGCTAATGATACATAAAACAGCAATACGGAAAAGAGTGGCCTCACTGGTTACTACCACAGAGAGACCCAGGAGCAGACAACGAACAGTGAAAAAAAACAGGAAAGACACAGAGAGGATATTGACACTTCGGTGTTAAGAAAAGAAACCTAAGTATGAAAATGAAGATCAAGTAGACATGTCAGTCACAGTTGTGCCCACACAAGAGTATGAGGATGTGGGACAAATGAATCATAAAAATAGATCCTGGTTTGATGAACGCCCTTATACAGCAGGAGGTATTTTATAATTCTTTTAAAATCCATCCCCAAACATACTAGGCTTCAATGAAGCAGACCTATACCAATGCCAACAATAAATGTAAATAAATTAACGAGGAAATATGAAATAATCGTTACTTGCCGATTTCTGTGTAGCAATCCTACAAGAAATTTGGACTGACAAAATAGAGGTTACATCCAACAAATCTTAATCAAAGATCATCAGGAGTGATGGAGGCAGGACATGTACATTAGTGAGAGAGAGAATTCTATTTTCAGAAACAGAACTATTGTATTATGGCTGTAGAATATATGGACTTTTTCTGACATCTTAATAGTTAGTATATATACCCCTTCTGGGCCAGGTAACAAAACAGAGAGCAAAATTTTTTAGGACAGAAGGATACTTGTTGTGTAAGAATCTACAGGAAATTGCCTTAGATGGTGATATAAACTGTGAATTGAATGTTATTGGTCAATGTTTAAACTTCAGCACTTCATCAGAACTAATGACACTCATTGAAAGCCTTGGCTTCCACAACACATGGAAAGCAAAAAATACACCAGTATCGACTTACAGAAACATACATCAGTGAGAAGGCGGGCTAAATTTATGCAACAGTGTCATTAAAAACAAATGAAGTAAATTCTGAAATAACAGCTTTCGCCTTCTCTGATCTTTGCTGTTGCATGACCTACATCAAGATGTAAAAGCAGCAAGTCAAATGTGTAAGAGGGACTTGGAAGCTGAATGTCAGAATTTGAACACGAATTTCATGGCGTAGGGCAGATGTGTACAAAGGACTGAACTGGTGGGCAAAGCTGCCAAAGCCAAGGTTTAAGTAGTGGTTAATACTCTTTTCAAGCTACAAATGGAGGGAGCAGGAAGACACATTCAATTCTTATTATTCATGTCTCTGTGTAGCATACATACAAACATAGGGTGTGATTGGCGAAGTATTAACAGGATCGTCTGAAAGTAAAACCAAAATAATCAATGGAGTTGAGAACAAACACTGTTGTATCATCTTCTCAGACACAACAAAAGGAGGAATCAAACAGATAGTAAAAGAACACAATCGGAGGAAGGCAATGTGGTGAGAGATCAGAACAGAATTCAGCAAGAAGTCCATAAATACTTTCAAATCTCCAGGGTGAGGATGTTACCAATGATAGAGAAGCATGAGACATGTAACAGACAAGCATGACACTGAAGAAATTCTTGCATCAATAGGACTAGCAGCAAAAGGGAAGTCACCAGGCTTAGATAGAATACCCACTGAGTTTTATAAGAAATTTTTCAAGATGATAAAACAGCATATCTCTGGTGTCATGAATTACATTTGGACACATGATGATATTCTGAGAGGTTTTAAAGGATTAGTTGCGCTTGATCCAAAAGGAACAAAGGCAAAACCTTTTTCTTAGTTGAGGCTTATCTCCTTTTTCTACTGTGACTGTAAGACATTAAGAGAACTTTGAAGACTAGGCTGAAACAGGTGGTGAAGAAAGTCGTATGAGACAAGCACTACAAGCGCTGTTATTGGCAAATATGTAGTACAGACTGTAACTTAAGTTGATAGGGGCAATGTCAACAAGAAAACTGAGTGCAGGCATATTATCAGTCGACTTCTTGAAAGCATTTGAGAGAATGAGTTAGCGGTATTATTTTTTTAAAGAAATTTTCTCCATATGACTAGATTCGTGGTAATTTATTTCACACAATCGGGATTTAGGCTCTATAACCATTCTCAAGCGCAATTTGTAATCGCAAAAAATGTGCGACCTGTGTAAATGAAGTGACATCGTTGAAATAACAATTATATGGTTTTATGAGCCAATCATCATTACTTTATTACTTAAATAATAAATATTACCCCAGTTATGACTCTCGGGAGTCTGGTACCACAGTTATCTTACATGGTGTACTGTTTCTTCAGTGACGAGGGCTTCCACACTCTTTGCATTCGTTAACCTTCAACTCTTATATAAATGCAGAGTTTTATGGATAATGCTTTTGATGGGCAGTTTGTCAGACATATCTCCTTATTTTGAAATAATTTTTATTCAGTTTTAGATGTTGAAGGTGGGGGACTTTGCATCTCAGTATTCTGGGACTGTGTCACATATTTATAAAGGGCGTTCAAAAAGTTTTTCTTAGTTGTCTCTAATTTTTTTATTTTTTGCAGGAGGAGAATGAAATTTTTTGTGAACACCCTTGGAACATCTAGCTATACATTGTGCCTACTCAATGTAGCCTCCACCAGCTGGGACACATCTGGCCAAACGTTCTTTTCATGACGTAAATGCACTTTGGTAAAATTCTGGGGATTGTCTTTTACACCATTGCTTGACGCAGAAAATAAGGTCTTAGTCATTATCAAATGTGGGCCTTCAGACGACCAAAGAGGTAAAGCCAAGTCCAGACTGTAGGGAGGATGAGGAACAATTTTCCAACCCATTTTCCTGATTTTCTCTTGCATCAAAACGGCTGTATGGGGTTTGGCATTGTCATGGTGTTGTCTGATGAGCTGACCCTGAAGCTGTGGTCTGTGGGTCTTTATGGCACGTCACAGCTTGTCCAGTGACAAACAGTAAAAGGTCCCGGTTAATTGTGGAGCCAGGTTCCAAAAAGTCAATGAAAATAACACCACACTGATCCCAGAAGAAGGAGGCCATAACCTTTTGGCCTGCTGTTCATGGAAGTCTTGGTTTCTTCTTCCAAGGGGAACCCGGATGACGTCACTCCACAGATTGGGTTTTGCTCTTGGGTTCAGACAAAAACAACCATATTCCATTGTGGGTAATGGCACTGTCAAAACACTGTTTCCACTCTTCGGTAAAGGTCTTCATGAGATCCTCGCACACATACTATCTTATTTTTTTCGTATTTCCTGACAATTATCTAGGCACCCAACGTGCACAGATTTTTCTGTACCCTAGTGACTGTACCAGTGATACCACACTACCCAATGACAAACGAGTCATTTCAGCAAGCTGTTGTGTCATCACACATCTGTCATTTTGGATGATTTGATCAATGGTCTCCATATTCATATCACTCACTGGCGCCGATGTTGTACCGCATCGTGAATTTTCCAGTAGAGAGAAATCACCTTTTTTAAACCTCTGCAACCACCACTGGATACCACTGCGATCGACTGTGTCCTCCCCATAAACAGAGAGCAACTTCCTATGAATCTATATGGCAGAGTCATCACCAGTCCTGAAGAGGAACTCCATCACCGACCATTGTCGCAACTTGACATCTGCCTCATGTTCCATTATGGGTCACCTGTAAATAAAAGAAAATACTTTTATATACCAACTTATAGCTAAATGTTTCAAGTAACTTCACAAAAAATTTCATTCTCCTTCTGCAAAAATAAAAAAAATTGCAGACGACTGTGCAAAACTTTTTGAACGCCCTTTGTAATTTAAATCTGACAGGAGCTGATAAAGTTTTGTAGCAATAGAAAAGTGCACCAGAAGCCATCATGCTTGCTGTTGCAGGGTCTCAGGGTCGAATCTGAGACCCAAGTTGGCAGAGCTGAAGCCAGGATCCACCGAGCCATATTTCATCAGTAGGCTGAGCAAGTTCAAGGGTATCAAGGGGCAGTTCAGAGTGATACAGCGGTATTTGGTAACATTTCCTTATTCCAATAATTTACAGTACTCGATGGGTGAAGTGTAGTGTTGGCGTGCCATCCGTGCACTGTCCTGCGAGTCCAGCCAGCTCAGCAGACTCCTGGTATGCCGATGCTGCTGCTGCCATCATCAGGGCTGCCCTGTTGGAAGTCAGCCATGTTCTCACGGTCCCCACCTGTCAATGCATTGCGACTTGCACTGCGCTGCTGCCCGTGATTCCGGAGACCGCTACAGTCCCTGGTCCTCGTCGCCCTCTACCCCGTTTGGCTTGCTCTGTCTGACCATGGGATGAAGGTGGGTGTACTGATCACCCGTGGCGCAACTTGCAGCTAGTGGTGCTTGCCGGATGGCAACACCCACCTCCGTCTTTACTGCCGTTGCAGAGCTGCTGTGCCTCATGCAGCGTATGCCTCACCCAGAACCCAGTATGCCAGGTGTGAAGCGAATGTGGCCCGCAGACTCAAGTGGAACTTAGCCCCTCCTGGATCCATTACAGACCGCTTTCACTGCCCTCTTTCAGGCAGACTGTGCGATCTCCAAGTTCGAGGCTGCCATTCCGCCCCACCCCGGTGTTGTGTCCCTGGAGGTGGGATATAGCCCAAACAAGTAAATAGAATACAAGTTTATGCAGAATACTTATAACATTGCTGTCAGACTGGCCACTATAATCAAAGACCAGCACAGGTCCGTCCCGACACTTTAATGACCTGGCACACTCTGTCCCAAGCTAAAATTGCCCGTCTATTAATATTGGTTTCTCCCTCACTTCTGATGTAGTGTCAGAGAGAGACAGAAACTATGGCAGGGACAAATTCCCCCACATCAGCCATTTACAAATCGCCACTCTTGGCTCTGGCCTAGTGCCCCACCTCCTACATGGCACTAAGTTAAAGGAACACTGCAGTTTCCTACTTCATTGTTGCTCCACTCAAAACAAATCGTGCGTGCAATACCTCCATTGCAGCCATGTTTATCTTGCCTGGCCTACTGGCTGTCAACTGTTACCACTCTCTGCCAGCGGCCTCAGATTTCGTCACCCAACCGTGCCTTCATTGAATTTTGATAAAATTTCCCTTTCCCTCGACTAGGACTGACACTAGCACAGCACACCTCCTTCCTTTCAACAAGATTCGTCTCGAATTGAGATAAAACAGATGTAGCCTGTATCTGCGTAAACATTCCTTGTTCACAAAACTTACATTCTACAGACTAAAACTAACGAGAACATCAAAATATTAACTCTATGCCTATACACTGTTTACGCTGGTTACCCATGCCAGAGGCAACTGATGTGTTGGCACCTCCTCCACTGGTGTATGTTTCCACATTGTCCACAAAGACTCAAGAAAAATAGTAAAACGGCACACCCTGTGGCTGAAATACCCATTGTTATTTCCTGTTGCTCTGATGCTGTTGTAATGTTTGAATGTGTTCCAATACTTTATTAACTGTGATAGATCATTCCTGTGCATTAATGTGCGTAAAACTCTAGGTTTAAAGTGGAGTTCAAATATGTCAGATTCTGCACTGGTAATATCTCCAGGACCCATTCCGGATAAATCAACGTACCTTGAAACAAAGTTAAAGCTGTGTCACCCGTACATGATGCTGTAAGACGGAAATCCTCTCCCACAATCTCACAAACCATACCATTTATAATTATTTCACTCTCCCGCAGTTGCAACCTCCTTATTTTATCCGCTCTCTGATTGTCGGCGTAAGTACTGAATATAACCAATGTGTCCCTACCTTCTGGAAGTAGGAATGTGTCGATAACACCTCTTTCTCACAATCGGAGCCATCCGACTTCGCATGTACTACTGTCTGAAAAAACTGGTTGATTAGGGCAAATCATCACTCGTCCTTGCGTACAATGTTCCACTATGACAATGGTAGTACTCCGTGGCTTCTCAGCTCGCTGAAATTAAAAGTATGTCTCTTGGCCTAATCTGCACCCATTTGCTGATCTCCTTCCATTTGACTGGGTAGGGATGAATTGTATAACACTCATGTCGTGATTCAGCTCCGACTACTAGAAAATTGAAATTGATGTAAACTTGCACCCCATCGCACCTGTACCAATGATACATGAAAGAATATTGGTATAGCGGCCGTGTTACCTCCACTACATATTCTATATCTGGTGGAAATTGCCTCTTTGCTAATTGTAATCCTCTGTAAAGATCATCTGGCGAGAATAGCACTGGACTAATATGCCTGTTTACTGCATGATATACTGCTTTCTGTAAGATCATAACTTCTGTACGTGCATCACTTAATCAGTCTGCTAATGCCCTGAGCAACCTGGCAATAGCCAACTTACCATTCAATATGTTAAATCATTTCTGCAGTATCTCTAAATCGCTATTTATGGTTTCCCATGTCTTTCTCGTATATCGAGTCAACGCCTCTAAGGTTTGTACGAGCTTCATGTCATTAAAGACACTCTTTTCTAGGCTTGACAAGCATGTTGCATGCCACTCTGTGGTTCCTCCACCTCACTGACCGCTTGCTCCACCTGCATTACCAATTGATTCAATGCTCGGACATCATTGTCATCCGCTGTACCAAATACTGTTTTCAGTATCTTCCCCCCTGCATTTATCCATCCCCTCTTGCGCCTAGTTACCGCCTGTGGCACACTCTCCACTAAACAAGACAATTGCTCCCTAAGTTTAGAATAAGTCAACTGTAATTATTGATACTTCCCTTGTACTTCTTTTAATATGTGACTCCTTTCCCCCTCGGTATACAATTCTGAGAATGATTCCTGTAATTTTCGTACTTCATTCTTGATCTTCCATACCTCTATTGTTGTTCGTAGCGACCACTTATGACTTGTTACTAATACCGGGTGATCAAAAAGTCATTATAAATTTGAAAACTTAATAAACCACGGAATAATGTAGACAGAGAAGTAAAAATTGACACACGTGCTTGGAATGACATGGGGTTTTACTAGGAAAAAAAAAGAAGTTCACAAAATGTCCGACAGATGGTACTGGACAGCAAAACTGCTACCATGATGGGTGAGAGGTATGCCAATATGTTACAGAATCGCATTATCCCCAGCCTGGCTGATAATCACCTACTGGAATGTACGATGTTTATGCAGGATGGCGCTCCACCCCGTATTGCTAGACACGTGAAAGATCTCTTGCGCGCGTCGTTTGGTGATGATCGTGTGCTCAGCTGCCACTTACGTCATGCTTGGCCTCCCAGGTCCCCAGACCTCAGTCCTTGCAATTATTGGCTTTGGGGTTATCTGAAGTCGCAATTGTATTGTGATCGACCGACATCTCTAGGGATGCTGAAAGACAACATTCAACACCAGTGCCTCACTATAACTCCTGACATGCTTTACAGTGCTGTTCACAACATTATTCCTTGACTACAGCAATTGTTGAGGAATAATGGTGGACATATTGAGCATTTCCTGTAAAGAACATCATCTTTGCTTTGTCTTACTTTGTTATGCTAATTATTACTATTCTGATCAGATGAAGTGCCATCTGTCGGACATTTTTTTAACTTGTATTTTTGTGGTTCTAATAAAACCCCATGTCATTCCAAGCATGTGTGTCAATTTGTACCTCTCTGTCTACGTTATTCCGTGATTTATTCAGTTTTCAAATTTATACTGACTTTTTGATCACCCGGTATATCTGGCTGCCATGAGTACAGTACCCCCGACTGCAAGGGGATAATTATCTGCTGATTTCTGGCTCCACTGCTATGACCACAGATCAGCATCCCTATGGCTATCATCCAGCACGTCCACATATGTTCTGACCCTGCGAAGAAAAGGAACGAAACATGCCTGTACCACCCCTTTTCCACTACAAGTTACTACAACATCGTATGATATCCTCAGAAATTCCTGATAGTTCACTCTGCCCCTAAAAAATTCTCTGAAAAAAAATAGTGTCCCCCATACAATGACAAAACTAAAACAACAAACAAGAAAAATGCAGCTATTATTGGATGCACCAAAATGCTAGAAAAAGAGAGAGAGAACCCCCCCCCCCCCCACACACACACATGCACATAAAAACGAAAATTATCCATTGATACAAAAATACAAAATGTGAACATGCTATACAATATTATACATACAATAATTTACTCCCTCCATGAGCGTAATGCATACAGAACTTTATGCGTCCACTGTTGTCTTTCCCCCGAGACCTTCTTCTTCCGTTTGCTTTACCTAGCCTCTGCAATTGGGACACTTCCTTGTAATTGAGGTAATCCATCCACCATTCCTTTAAAAGGCTTTACTCTACTCACGTGTATAATTGATGTTTTTGTTGGCAGCTGCACTTTAACATTCACAGGTGAAGTCCTCTCCACGACCTGGTATGGTCCGTGGTACTTCCTCAAGAATTTTTTCGTCTTTTCCTTAGGTGTATATGGATTCATGATTAATACCCATTGACCTAACCTGTGTGGTAAAGTCCCAACCACTTATTTGGTTCTTCCTGCCTCTCTAACGCTTTCGTATTGGCCTTCTGTACCCTCTTCCAGACTTCCCGTATTGTCCGTGCAAATTCCCTCACTGCGCCCCCTTTAGCTCCCGATTTGGACATAGAACATCAAATGGCAGTGGCATCTTTTGTCCATAGACCAACCCTCAAATGTATTTTAGTGTTATAACACGATACCATGTATGGAAGATAACGTCCCAGTTATCATGGTTTCCATTCACAAAATAACTTAGCATTTTCTCTGTTCTCCCATTTGTATGCGGACGAAAGGGACTGGTTCATAATTTTTTAATTCTCAATAGACGACACAACTGTGACATTAATTTGGACATGAAGTTTGTTCCCTGATCCGTAATTATGGTATCAGGCACCACAAACTTCAATAACCAGTTATTGACTAAAGCTAGTGCTACTGTACTTGCCTGTTGGCCTCGTATTGCGACCATGGCTAGAAACCACGAAAAGTGATCAATTATGGTTAAAACATAACGATTCCCTGCCAGTGTTTTGTTGTATGGCTCGCAAGTATCTAGCCCGATAAACTCGAATGGTTTCGAAGCCTCTGGTAACCGTTGCAATAGAATTCTTGCACGCATCACATCTGCTTGCTGTGCACACAGCACACAATTTGCTACGTATTGTTCCACATCTCTTCTCCAAGTGCGCCACCAAAATCATTCTGCCACTTGTCTTCCTGTTGCTCAACGATCACCTTGCCCCAAGAGCACATGATCATAGGCCTGCCTTAAGACTTCCTCTCTCAAACTCTTTGGTCCCACTACCCATGGTCTGCACCTGGTAACTCTACACGACAAATTTCCCTCCACAATGAAATGTGGTCGAGTTCTAAAACCCTGGCACTCCTCATCCTCTGCTTGTGCCCTTTGCTGGTCTGTGACACTCATACTCATTACTTCTAATGCGTCTAACTTGTGACTTAATGCATCTGCATTCCTGTGTTTCTTCCCTGGCTTATGAATTGCTTCAAAGTCAAATTCAATTAATTTTAGAGTCAACTGTGTTAATTGGCTAGAAGGATCCTTGAGTCCCAGTAATCATCTCAATGCTGCATGATCCGTCACGACCTTAAACTTCGTACCATAAAGGTAACAACGAAAATATGTTACTCCATATATTACAGCCAACATCTCCTTTTCTGTTGTGGGATAGCTCTGCTCTGCCCTATTTAACTGTCTAGAAGCATACGCCACGGGATTTAGATTAGATTAGTTTTTCGTTCCATAGATCCGTGCTGAGGAGATCCTCGTGGATGTGGAACGTCTCTTTTTTTTTTTTTTTTTTTTTTTTTTTTTTTTTTTTTTTTTAAAGCTGAAATAACAATACTAATAGTATGAATATACACAATACATCATTTGTCTCTATTAAAAAATTCATCAATGGAGTAGAAGGAGTTGGCCACTAGTAAGTCTTTCAGGCTCCTTTTAAACTGATCTTTATTTGTAACTAAATTTTTCATGTTTACTGGCAAATTATTGAAGATGAGTGTTCCTGAGTAGTGGACCCCTTTTTGAACTAAAGTAAGTGCTTTTAAGTCCTTGTGCAGATCATTTTTGTTCCTGGTATTGTATGTATGAACTGAGCTGTTTGTTGGAAAAAGAGATATATTATTTAGGACAAATTTCATTAATGAGTAAATATACTGAGAGGCAGTAGTTAGTATACCCAGTTCTTTGAAGAGGTTTCTACAGGACGTCCGTGAATTTACTCCACAAATAATACGTATTACACGCTTTTGGACTCTGAAAACTTTTGTTTGACTTGAAGAGTTACCCCAAAATATTACACCATATGACATTCTGAAATGGAAGTAGGCAAAGTATGCAAGCTTTTTCATTTTTTTGTCGCCTATGTCTGCTAACACTCGAATTGCAAATACAGATTTGTTAAGGGGACGCTCATGTCCATTCACCATTTGCCCCAGAACACATCCTACTGCGCCATTTGAAGAGTCACATAAGGAGATGAAGTCTTTTTCAAAATTTGGAAACACCAACACTGGACCAGAAACTAATCTCATCTTTAACTCATTGAAAGCTTCCTGACATACCTCCCTCCATTGAAATTTAATCCCTGTCCTTAAAAGCTTTGTCAACAGCTTGGCTATTTTAGCAAAATCTTTTACAAATTTACGATAATGTGAACATAACCCAATATATGATTGTAATTGCTTCGTTGTACGTGGTGTCAGAAAATTTTGAACTGCTTCTGTTAACCAAGGATCAGTTTGAACCCCTTGTTCTCTAATTACATGACCTAAAAATTTGACCTGCGTCTGTGCAAAATTACATTTTTCTAAACTTAATGTTAACTGTGCCGACCGCAATCTTCTAAAGACTTCTTTTAAATGTGTTACATGTTCTGGTATATGCTTTGAAAATACTATAATGTCATCTAGATAAACCATACATGTCTTTGGTTTCAACCCCATTAAAACCCCATCTAATAATCTCTGAAAAGTTGCCGGTGCATTCGTCAACCCGAATGGCATACGTATATACTGATAGTGTCCCCCAGGAACAGTAAAAGCTGTCTTTGCCCTATCCTCTGGCGCTACTTCCAACTGATGGTATCCACTCCGTAAATACATCATCGTAAAATACTTACATTGTCCCAGATTGTCCAATGTGTCCTTGATATTCGGAATCAAATATGCGTCTGAAATGGTTTTCGCATTCAGAAACCTATAATCACAACAAAACCTATATTTCCTTGTACCATCCACTGACTTCTTAGGTATGAGAACTACATTGCTTGAATATGGGCTATCACTATGCTCTATGGTTCCATCCCATAGTTGTTCAATAAACTCCTCTAGGAGTGGTTGCATATGATATGCTATCCTATATGGTTTCCTAAACACTGGTGTATTATCCTCTTTTGGTATGTGATGCTTGATAATCAGTGTTGCCAGTAACCTACCCTCTGTTCTGAATAAATCGCTGAATGTCAATAACAATTCCTCCAATGCGACTCTGTCGTCTCCCTGCAAATGCTGTATTTTTCCCCCTTAATTGTGCTGCAGCGACATTTTGCTTATGGCTCGCCTCTAAATCCTCCCTATCAATGTCATCTTCATCAAAAACTCCCAATGTGGCCAATAAAAACCCTTTAGACAAGCTAAAATCCGCTCTGTTGAAGTTAGCTATACTTACAGGAACCCTATAATCTTCTTCCTCATAACTTTCGTGAACTAAACTCCTCCGCACAAAACAGTGTGCATTATCCAACTCCTCATTACTCGAGAGTGGCTCCACATGTACAACATCTCCTTTGGTAAGTTGGTATTCATCGAAACCCAAACTACCTTCCCTGTATCTGCCGGTATGTTATCCTGCTGATTGACCTTTAATGAATTCGTTCGCAGTTTATCTGGCGTCACCTTCACGTTAAGTCCACCTTGCGACATTCGTCAATTTTCAACCGTTCCCCCCTTGTGAAACGTTGTTCCACGGAGTTCAACTGTTTGTTGCAAAAATCTATCTTCTTATGATGTTTGTCAAGGAAGTCCAGTCCGAGAATCACTGAATACCCCTCACCCACACATGGTAACACCTCTACCTGCTCAATAAACTTAGTTCTTGTGATCACAAATTGAAGTACCATCGTACCCAATGACTCCACTTTATTATCTCCCACCCGATGTAACCTATAATGTGGTGGCTCAAACCTTCTCCTGCTAACCAGGTCCAGACTAATAACAGACATGTGTGCCCCTGTGTCGACGAGAAACCTTTGTTCCCTCCCGTTCACCAAGCCTAATAAGCAGCATTCTGTCTGTGCACCCACAAGCACATTACCTAATTTCACTGGGACCGGCCACCGATGGTTGAAGCAAACCTGTTCCCTTTTAACGGCTGCTGCCACCGAGGTTCCCCCCTACTTTTACTCCTGCAGTTCACTGCCCAGAGTCCCATTTTCCCACATGAGTAACACCACTACTGACGCTGACTTTGCCTCCTAATGTGCCCTACCTGGGCACAATCAAAACACTTAATTTCCGCTGCCAGGAGTCTATGCTCCACCCTTCGCTTCGTCACATAATCTACCCCCTCTAAGTATGTGCCAATCCTTAGAGCCACCACAAGATCACTGGGTTTCTCCATTCTCACCCGATGTTACATCTCCAGTGGTACTCCCCGCAAAAACGCATCTAACATTCTGTTCTCAGCCTCTTTTATTAGTCTCCCCTTTCTGTGACAGTTCGAACGTTTGTACATTCAGTTTTCGAATTCCTGTCTGAGAAAACGTCCACAGCCTCATTTCTCCTCATAACTAATGCACTTAATTTTTCACGAAAAAAACTGGTACTATTCTGTTTTTGATTCCTCTGGCATAACCAGCCTCAAGCTCTGAAAACATTCCCACATTGTTCAATGTTTCATAGTACAATATGTATGACTTGGCCTTCCCATTTAAGCACAACTTCACCACCCTCAACATTACAAAATCTGACCACCCATTGGCCTCAGCCATTGTGATAATGTCAGTAAGGAATACCAACACATCTCCATTGCTTTACCCAAAAAGGGGTTAATCAATTCCACGATTGCCGGGTAAAATGGTCTGTGACACCCCACGATCTGTAATTTACTTTCACCTGACGTCCCTTCCCCTACTTGCAGTGCCTCAAATCTACCTGCTAATTCTTCATATTTTTCTTTGTCACTTATTCTCACCTCTGATAATACCCAAATTTGCTCTGTTAGAGTGGCTACAGCTTCCACTGTAGTCACTGCTGCAGCCTCTGCTGCTTGCCATGTTTCCACCATTCTTGCTAGCTCCACTGTCGCCATTAATTTCACTCCGCTACTCCTTAAACTTAGTTTTTGTGGCGAATCATCACCCATCTGCATTATGAATAATTGCATGCCAAATGACCAAATCTCTTACAAATAAAACAATTCTTTGGCACCCACTTTGCACACGGTAATCTGTGGCCTGACAGGTTACAAAAATTACATCGCTTAGGCGCTATGTTATCATGTCCCCCATTTCCCCTGAATCCAGATAAATCTACAGGCCCCTCTGGCCTTACAAAAGACACTTTTAAAAAGTCCATCCTAATTAACAAAAGAATGACACACAAACCATAAATCAAACACTCACCCCTCAACATTGTGCTCATGTGCAGGTGAACAGTCATGCTTTCCTCCCTATACTGGTATGGACGAACACCTCCCAAATGACAAGACGTAACAAGAAATGCATGACCACCTGTCATGAACTCAACCAAACACCTCAACTACCCCTCTACACAGGCACACCTCAACGCTACTTGTTTGACATAAGATGTGGGAGTGGAAATCCGGTACCAGCATTGTAACCGGCACCACTTCTGACACCCTGTTGCAGAGTTGGGGGGTTGAACCCGAGCCTCCAGTTGGCAGAGCTGAAGCCAGAACCCACCAAGCTGTATTTTGTCAGGAGGCTGAGCAAGTTCAAGAGCATCAAGGGGCAGTGCATAGTGATATAGTAGTATTCGGTAACATTTGTTTATTCCGATAATTTACAGTACTCGATGGGTGAAGTGTAGTGTCGGTGTGCCGTCCGCGTGCTGTCCCGTGAGTCCAGCTGGTTCAGCAGACTCCTGGTATGCTGACGCTTCCATAATCAAGGCTGTCCTGCTGGTATTTGGCCATGCTCTCGCTGTCAGCACCAGTCGATGCGTTGTGACTAGCACCGTGATTCTGGAGACCGCTACAGTCCCTGGTCCTCGCTGCCCTCTGCCCCATTTGGCCTGCTCTGTCTGGCCATGGGATGAAGGTGGTGTATTAGTTACCTGTGGCCCTCGGGCCACCACTGCTCCCAGGACAGGACTGGGCTCAAACCCATACCCTCCTGGATGCTGTGCCACAACTTGCTGCTAGTCGTGCTTGCTGGATGACAACACCCGCCGCCATCTCTGGCGCTGTTGCAGAGCTGCTGTGCCTTCTGCAGCGTATGCCTTGCCTGGGCCCTGGTACGCCAGGTGGGAAGTGAACGTGGCCCATAGATTCGAGGGTAACCGAGCCCCTCCTGAACCCGCTGCAGACCTCTGTCACTGCCCTCTTTCAGGCAGACCGTGCGATCTCCGAGTTCCAGGCTGCCATTCCGTCCCACCCCATGTTGTGTCCCCAGAGGTGGGATATAGCCTAAAGAAGTATGTAGAAAGCAGAATACAAGTTTATGCAGAATACTTATAACATTGCTGCCAGATGGGCCCCTATAAGTGAAGACCAGCACACGTCCGTCCCGAATCTCGACTGACCTGGCACTCTCTTCCCAAGCTAAAATTGCCCATCTATTTATATTGGTTTCTCCCTCGCTTCTGATGTAGTGTCAGAGAGTGACAGAAACTATGGCAGCGATAAATTCCCTCACGTCAGCCATTTACAAATCGCCACTCTCGGCTCTGGCCTAGTGCCCTGCCTCATACATGGCAATAAGTTAAAGCAACACTGCAGTTTCCTGCCTCATTGATGCTCCACTCAAAACAAATCATACATGCAATACCGCCATCGCAGCTCCGCGTCCACGAGTGCCATCTTTACCTTGCCTGGCCTGCTGACTGTTGACTGTTACCATACTCTGCCAGCAACCCCAGATTTCATCGCCCAACTGCGCCTTCATTGAATTTTGATAAAATTTCCCTCTCCCTCGACCAGGACTGACACTAGTGCAGCATTGCTGAATGATACGGTCACAAATGTCGATTCTATTAAATGGCGCTACGTCATCCAGCTAACATACTATTAAACAGTAGCTTGAAAATTTATGAATGTTGCAGCTGTGGCAGATATGGGAGATAATTGCAAGTTTTTACTCCTCCTATTATAATTAGTAAGAAAAAATCATAAAGGCCCCTCCAGTGGCAATGAATATCGAACCAAGGTGATTCGAGGGAGTGTTTATTTCTGAAGTACTGCGTCAATCTGTGGTACCAATACCTACTGTTATGCTACCTGCTTTGAAGAATTTGTCACCCACACTGGATTTATATCACAGCTCTCAAATACCTTGCTGTGTTTCACTGTCAACACAGTGAGCATATCTTAAGTTACTAATGAGAGAGGAGAAAAAAATTGTTGTGCAAGTTTTTATGCCACAAGACGTCAACCATTACAAAAATTCTATGTGCACCAGACAATTGGAAATAATTGCAGCCTAACTATGAGACACAATCTGTCATTATGTCACGAACAACAACCCCACTGAACCAGCAGCAGATATTCCTTGTCACTATGAATAAGTTCTACTCACTTGTAAAGTTGTTGCAATTGGAAAAACTTAATGAGGTGAAGATTTACAGAGGTAAGACAGCTGCAGATGGAAAAATCCTTGTTGGACAGCAATTTCCAACATGCTAGGAAATCCTTTGTACATTGCAATTCATGACCAACCTTTCAAGAGTTACTGGACTTCAATTTATATGATGGTAGACTCATGTGGTTGCCATCTGAAGAAGTTTATTGCACCAAATGGAAAATGTGAATTTACATCTGAAACGGAGCTGTAAAATTATCCTTGGTTAGAACTTCTTGCACATATAATGAGGTATTATGGACAGCAGAACAACGGAACATCGTATTGATGAAGCTAATCAAGCTTGTTTCTGCAATTAGGATTGTCCTGTCACTGACTGTATATCAAGGAATCTGGCAGAGGAAATCCTCAGAATTGGTAACATCCCAGTCGTTGTTGCTAAATATAGGGATGTCCCAGAATTTCCGAAGACAGCCACCCTGGAGAATCAGAAAGTCACCCAACGAGGGTTGTTTTTCATACAAAACTGATGCCTGAAGTGATATACTGTTTCCACACGTTGTAAGGGTCCTACTGCAATTGCTAGATGGGTAACTGCATTGAGACAAACCTGTATTTACATGATTTGGTTGATTACAACCATCTCTAATGGGGTGAGAGTGAGCAGCACCTAATGACACCTATCACACAACCAGCAGAGCAATGCTTACCATCAACTATTTAGGGTCGCCTTCGTGACAGTGTGGATGACCATCTGGACCCACAACATTCCAAGTTCATCTATGGTCATCAGAAGCCTCCCTAGATCTAAAAGTCTTGCACCTGTAGCCCTCATGCCCGATTCCGAAGTCCTTCCTCTCCTGAAACTAAAAACCAAATGCCCTTTTCCACTTACTGTGTGAGTTCTACTTTGGCTCTTGTCTAAGAAGCACATGTATTTGTTTGCTGGCCAATGGCAAACCGAGAACAACTGCTGCACCAATTGGATGTCTGAAAGTTTGTCATTTGTCACCCCTCCCAGTTGTTTTCCAGTATCCATCTAATAGGATGAAGAGAAGCAGAAATCCTGACCTCCGCTCCTGCAAAACAAAAATAGAAAATTACCGGGTAACACCAGAAAGAGAAAGATGATACTGAATGGCAGAAAGGGCAGTCTAATGACAGATTCGGAGTTGGTAGCATGTAACTCGCTATTGTTCTACGTTTGTATATCCACGCAATTTATTAGTGATTAAAGGTTATAACACTTTCCTTTCATAAGTTTGCATCCCAGTACATTTGATTCTTAGTTCACAAATGGTTTGCAGATTAGATTCACAAATCTTGATGTTTTTCCAGAGTGTGCTGTTCATTCAAATACCTGATGTTTGGCTTTGACTCCCTTTTTAGTGTATGATTAACCCTGTGGTAGTCATAATATGAGGATCTCTGCTGCTGTTTATGGTATTATATGATCATACAAGCTTAGCGTCCAAACTACTGGAGTGGCATGCATTCACATTTCCTTTGCCTCTCCTGTGTTTCCCATGGGCCACACATTGAGAACTGAAGAAGTAATATTAGCAATCCTCTAAATATCCATCATTTTATACTGTGTTGTGCACAGAAAAATGTTAGTTAAACTGATTTGGTGCTGTACATCCTGAAAATAACATTAAATGACTATTTGCCATGTGGAGTAAGGGTTTCTTTTCTTTAATCATTTTATTTAATTTCATAATCAATTAGCAGTCATATAGGCACTAATATTGCGCCAAAGAAACTGGTATAGGCATGCATATTCAAATGCAGAGATATGTAAACAGGCAGAATATGACACTGCAAGAAACATTAAATCTCCGACATCGCAGCAGCTGGAAAAAGGTCCATTGATGACTGAAGGTAATTGTTGAAAGTGATGGAAGTGCAACCCTTCTGTAAATTTCTGCAGATTTTAATGCTGGGCCATCATTGAGTGTCAGCATGTGAATCATTCAACAAAACATCAGTGGTATGGGCTTTCAGAGTGAAAGGCCCACTCGTGTAGCATTGATGACTGTACGACACAAAGCTTTGTGCCTGTCTGGCCCATCAACACCGACATTGGACTTTTGATGACTGGAAACATGTTGCCTGGTTGGACAAGTCTCGTTTCAAATTGTATCAAGTGGATTGATGTGTACAGGTATGAAGACAACCTCATTTCAATTTGATAGTAATTACATTACACAACTTGTCACTTGACCTGAACAATAAGGACAACTGGATCGCTGATGAAAGTTGTACAGCTAAGAAAGTGTTAAAATACCAACCAGTAAACTAGAACCCAGGTAATTCATTGTTGTGTAGATAGTTGACCCATCAGAAAAATTACTGAGGCACTACTTTTGTCCATGCTGAATCCTTCACAATTATTTGAATGTCTTGCACCACATATTAAGCCAAAATAATTGATATTGAATTATCCATTGCTTGTAGGATACCAGGTATGAAGTCGAAGTAGTCTGCATTGCAGTCCATGCATGAGTAGCTTGTCAAAATACTTGCGCAGTTCATGATGGTATTCCTGTGTGAAGGAGAGAGATCAACTGAATCATTCATGTACTTTGGGTGATATTGCACAGCAGTCCTGAAGCACAAGTTTGTGCTACTAAAAGACCAAAAGACCTGCACTACTGCAAACTTTGAAAAGAAAAAAATGGAAACTACAGTATTGTTGTTGGTAGGAAAATAAAAAGTGCCAAACATCTTGCATTCGTCAGTGCAAGGTTGCAGCCCCACCAAGGCAATCGGAAGCGGTGGTCCAATCACCCGCCCTTCTTAAATAACCTGATTACTGAAACTAGGACGAGAATACAAAACCAGATGGATAAACTGGTAACGACCTAGGGCATGAAAAGGAAAACAAAAACTGGCTTTTGGAATATACGAACCTTGAGGGAGAGTAGCAAGCTGGAACAAGTGACAAGGGAAATGAATAACTACAGGCTTGATATCCTGGGATTGAGAGTTTGGTGAAATGCAGACATTGGATGGAATTACATTTTTATATTCAAGATGTGAAGAGGAAGAGGAACACTGGGCTGGAGTTGGGCTATTCTTGACCAAGGCAGCAAAGAAGAGCCTTCTAGAATGGAGACCTGTGTCCAGTAGGATCATGATTGCCAGATTTAAGATGAAGGTCCGAAACGTGTTGCTCATCCAATGCTATGCCCCCACAGAGACATCAGAGATTGAGAAGAAGGTGTTCTATTACCTGCTATGAGAGACTGTAAGGAAAGTGAGCAAGAAAGATATCGTCATTGTTATGGGAGATATAAATGCCAAGGTGGGAAATAACAATGAGGGTTTGGAACAGATAATGGGGGCACATGGCTTGGATTAAATGAATGATAATGGGGAAAGATTTACTTACTTCTGTGCAAGCCATGACCTTGTAACAGGAGGGACCTTGTTTTCTCATCGGAGATGTCATAAGATAACACGGGTATCCCCAGATCATATTAGAGAAAATCACATTGATCACATCGCGGTATCCAGGAAGTTCAGGAGGAGCCTGGAAGATGTGTGGAATGGAAGAGGAGCAGTTGCAAGTCTCGACCATGATCTGGTGTACTGAATGTTTACTGAATGAAGATTGTGGCTTCCAGAAAGAAATTCAAGCCAAGGAATAGAAGATTCGATGTAGGTAAACTGAAAGATCCACAGATAGATGAGGGGTTCCAGCTGGAGCTCCAGACTAGATTCAAGGCACTGGAACTGGAGATGGCTGAGGATAAGGACTTGGAGGAAATGTTGACAGAAGTTAAGAATACTTTTGTGCAAGTGAGTGAGACATAACTTGGCTTTAAAAATCACCTGTGGAGAGATTGGATGTCTGAACATACCTGGAGGAAAATGACCCATAGAAAGGAGGCCAAGGGAAGAGTAAATCAGAGCAGGACCAGGCAACAAAAAGTACAGGCACAAGCTGACTAAAGAGCAGCAGATAAGGAAGTGAAAAAGAGTGTGAGAAGAAACCACATAATGTGTATAGATGAACAGGCTGACAGAGCTGAACGGGCAGTGACCAGTAAGGAATGAGAAACTGGAGATACTAACTACACATGAAGAATAATCACATAGGTCGATGGAACACTTTAGCAAAGTTCTAAATAGAGATGTTGGTGGTGAGATAGAAGAACAAGAACAAACAGAATACAATGATCCTAGTCCCAGCATTGTTGTAAATGCACCCACGAAAGCAGAAATTCGGATAGCACTGCAGCAGATCAAGAATGGGAAGACACTAGGACCAGATAATATAGCATCTGAGATGCTCTAAACAGACTTCGACACCACTGTTGAGTTATTGTACATCCTCTTAGAGAAGATATGGAGAGAGGAGAAACTGCCAACAGACTAGTAACGAGGTATTATCATGAAAATACCCAAAAAAGGAGATATTACTAAGTGCAACAACTGGCGGGGCATTACCCTATTGTCAGTAGTGAGTAAGGTTCTTTCGAGGATCATTTTAAACTGCATTAAGGTTTACACAACTGAG
Organism: Schistocerca nitens; assembly: GCF_023898315.1. Classification (NCBI taxonomy): domain Eukaryota; kingdom Metazoa; phylum Arthropoda; class Insecta; order Orthoptera; family Acrididae; genus Schistocerca; species Schistocerca nitens. The sequence goes on from NC_064617.1 coordinate 617,000,065, forward strand.
GAGAGAGCAGGTGGGTTTTAGAAAACATCGAAACTGTGTGGACTTTATTAATACTCTTAGAAATATTCTGGAACAAAGTGTGCAGTGGCAACACACCCTCTACCTTACCTTCATTGACTTTGAAAGGCTTTCAACTCTGTCAGTCAAATAGTCATGTGGGATACTCTTGCAAAATATGGCATTCCAATGTGATTATTAACATCATTGAGGAAATGTATGAAGACTATGAGTACCAAGTACTACATAATGGAGCACTAACAGAGCCTCTCCAAGTTAATGCAGGAGAACGATAAGGGTGTATTCTTTCGCCAACACTATTTCTTTTGGTGTTGGACCATGTGATGAAGAGAGTGATAGGGGGACGGAAGAGAGGAGTGCAATGGGGGATGCAGGATAGGCTCGAAGATCTAGATTTCGCAGATGACAACTGCTTAATGGCACAACGATATCGAGACATCGAAGGGAAACTGGACAGGTTACAGAGAGAGGTGGAAGTTGCAGGCCTCAAGATAAATATTCGCAAAACCAAAGAAATGTGAATAAGTTCGACCATCACGAATAGGCTGGCCATTAATGGAGAGGATGTAGAACAGGTCCAATCGTCCCACTATCTCGGAAGTATAGTCACGACTACAGGAGGCACTGAGGAGTACATCCGTAGTCGCATCCGCAAAGAAAATGGTGCGTTTGTACAACTGTACCCTGTTGGGAGAAACAGGAACATCTAAAAGAAGACCAAACTCTAGGTTTTCAACAGCAATGTGAAGGCTGTTCTGTTGTATGGTTATGAAACTTGGAAGGTGACTAACCACATTGAAAACCAGCTCCAAGTTTTTATCAACCGCTGTCTCCAGCGTATTTTAAATGTGAGATGGCCAGATATAATGAAAAGTGAAGATCTTTGGAGGGAGACAAATCAGCAACCAGTTAATACAAAAATCAAGGAAAGAAAATGGAACTGGATTGGGCATACATTGAGGAAACCAGATGGAGCTGTTGAAAGAGTGGTATTGGATTGGAACCCTTAAGGAGTTAGAAAACATGGTCGTCCCAAATAGACAGGAAAAGGACGATCAAGAGAGAAGCTGCAGAGGATGGGAAAACCTGGAGTGAAGTGAAGAGACTTGCTAGACATCATACCAGTTGGAAGGATTTCGTCACAGCCCTATGTTCCAGAGGGAACGACAGGAATTAAGTAAATAAGTAAGTAAGGACATACAACAATGCCTTATAATGCCTCCAAACCCAGAATTCTAATGGATTGAGGTCTGGTGAAAGGAGACACCATACTACTGAATCTACTTAATCAATCCATCGTACATGAAATGTTGCAGTGAGGGAATATCACAAAATCCATAGAAAATGTAGTGGTGCCAGTTGTGCATGAAACACAGTCGCTGTCTTTGTGAGAGGGTAACCTTCTCCATCAGTGCTGGTAATTCACCTTTCAGAAATCAGTGGTGTATAGCACCTGTGAGTATGTTTGGTAAAGTTCATGGCCGAACAAGTGTCACTTGTCAGTGCCCATAAATTGATACTGAAGTGATCCTGATGCCTCACTTACATGATTCTTTGAGCATTTTAATCTGCCCACATATGAATATTGTGATAATTTATATGCCATCTCTTGTGAATCCTGCCTCATCTGTAAATAAAATGCAGGCTGCAAAATGTGGATCTGTAATGTCCTGTATCTCAACATGTATTGGTTTCTGGACATATAATTAAAGGATCATTCCATCTAGTTTCGAGCAATACTACCAAACTACAGAATATGTGATTTTTTTTAAACATCTTGTATATACTGAAACACCACCAGATCAATTGAAATTATACTGGCTGTCCCTCATATAGGTAATCAGACACATTTTCTCTGATGTTTTGACAGATATTTGCAATTTAGTTTGTACAACATGTAGCTGGAGTAGACAAACAAATCCTGCTCATCAGTTCTCCTATATGACACCCAGTGTCGACAGAAAGTGTTGGTTTGTTTTGCATTGCAAACAAAATTTTTAGATTGTAATTTTATGAGCACTTTTGATAGAGCATTCCAAAAGTAGTCTAGTGCATTATTCGTTTTATCGATATGTATTTACAGGAACAGTAAAATATGAAGAATAAGCAGTACACCAGCAGCGACTGAGTAGCACTTGTGCATGGCAGTAGCAATGAGCATGGGCCAGGGCAGTGCTTTCACTGCTGGAGTACTGGTTATTCTTTGTGGTTTACTATCCTTGTTAACACACATCAATAAAGTGAATATCACACTAGGCTAATCCTGGATCGCTCTGTTGGATGGAGATGCAAAATTCCACTTTAAAAATCGTTTTGTTTGTAATGAGAACAGAACCGATGCTTTCCATCAACGCTGTGTGTTGCATGAAAGATGTGATGAGCCATATTGATTTGGGCTGAATCCAGCTAATGTTGCAAAAGCGAAATTGCAAATATCTGCTGAAACACCAGAGAAAGTGCACCTGAGGACTCTTTGGACACCCTGTACACACTGTTGAGTCACATGTATCAGGTTACAGTAAACTTATGATAGAACAAATATGATTGTGGAAACTGCAAGTAGTCTGATCTAGTATCTGAAGATAAAAAAATGTTTTTAGTAATTCTTTACCTTGACATCGACAAGTCCTCTGTGCTCTGTGCGGAAACCTCCAACAGCATCCAGGGCCTGCTTCATTTCAAGACTGATGTGGATTCTCATTGCTGTCAACAAAATAAATACTTCTTCATACAAAACACAGTTTTCTGATGAAAAGCTCATTACATTTGGAAGTCATGGTAAATTAAGATTTATGTTCAGAATCTATATTAACTTTCATAAAACTAAATTTATCATAGGTAAATGTCATTCTGATTCATAAATTCCAGTCCAAACAACAGCATAAATGCAGCAGATTTGAAAAATCATTGCATATAAATGTGATTTGCTGTGAGCTATTTCACACTAACAATTAATATTAAAGTTGGACATTAAGTATTTTGGAAAATCAGAAAAAAAGTATGATTAGTGATATTTTTATTAGATCTATCAACTACGTGCAAAACATGCTATCATCAGAAATTATTTTGTGACATCAGTGTGCTTGGAGATTTTAAATAGGTGTTAATTGGCCACTGAATATTTTAAGTGTTGCATAATCCTGATCTGCTTATCTGTTTAGTGTTAATATATCAGGGGCCCTATTACTCAGTTATCCTGAGATGTGACCAATACATCGTTATACAGGTTACAGCAAATTTAAGTTCAATTTTTATGTAAAAGTAAACAAATTAGAATTCTATGCGAAGCCACTCATGCTAAGCCTTTTTCAGCCAACAGTTCTTTAACATAAAGGAAGATGCCAGTGTGCACGTAAACCAAAAATTGAAAAATAATAATATTTCTGAAGGCACTGTGTATTTCATCACTGTAGTAAGCAAGAGGCGTCACGTCACATATAGATGGTATCTTAGGAGGAGAGTTCAATCTTCAAGGAAGTAACAGAAACAATCATTTGAAGAGAAAAACTTCATGCAGACATAATTTGCCTAATTCAAAATGGTTTCTGAGGAAAAACACATTTAATTTACATTGTTATTTATTTTGTGTATTATTCAATACATTGTCAGGTTTACACTTGTACAACAGCTAGTAAACATTACAACACATGTCTTACAAAGTATCAGCTGAAAAATATGCATTTTTAACACATTGAAGCAATGTGCTGAAAATTCTGATAGACAATGTACAATTATGAGTTTGATGTGTTGGGAAGTGACACCAGTATTCTTTGACAGCAGTAAGATCTCTCTCATCACAGAAGTTGTAAATAGACACAATATTTGCTTATTCGTCATTAGTGAAGATGTGTGGCATTTCAGTCAGTGTGTGTACAAACTCAATTAAACGATGCTTCTCTTTAATGAACTCTCAATCCTTCCAGCTAATTCAACACAGCATGGACAGTGGCATTTTCGGTGGGCTACTTTAGTGGCAGAAGGACTTCCTGAGTAAAGAGTTAAGCAATAAGATATGTTGGGCTAGAATAAGAAGTTGGGTGGATAAGACAAATGTGTGCATGCCTCTATCCCAAAAATAAATGTACATTAAATGTTCTGTTTTGGAAACTATTCGGAATGGGGCTTATGCCTATATGAAGGTTTTTGCTTCAGATCAGCATTCCTATTATATCCCAGAACATCGATAATTTCTCCTGGGATACGCTGTATGTTATGCGCCACACTATGTAACAACCGACATCCATTTACAGACTGTTTGATATTTTACTTGCAATGGTATGACACAAAAGTTAAAAGCAGTTATTGAATTAATGTATAGAGGACACATTGCAACTTGACGGATTCATTCCATGAATGAGAAGTTACGTAGATTGTAGATTTAATCTGGCCAAGCCTCAGCACAGCCAAACTTACGCTAAATTCTAGCGACCTGAGAAGATGTACGAAGATCACACATGGACTGTAGATGGTGGGAACCGTTAAACACAGGAACCAGGTTCGACAATAGTGGTGATGTAGAGAAAAATCTGCCTTGAATCAGGACCTCAGAAGAGGAAAATGGCTTCCTTCTTGAACATGATTAATATGGCAGAATAGAATAAGCAATATCAACAGGGAGACGTGGTAAAAATACATTACCGATATGATACACAGCAAGCAAGTAAATCAGCTTAGGGAAAAAACAGAAATAAAAAATTCTGATGATTACTTATGAATATAACAATTAAAGTAAAAGGTATTTATAATGGATAACTGGTAATAAAAGCAATCAGTTCAGTTACAATTGCAATACTATATATAAATAGTTAGTTTGTAATCAACCAGTAGAAGAAACATATCAACACTCAACAGCATGTAAGATTAGAAGAACTATGGCTTCATTATATGTTCTCATTTATATAGAAAAAGTGATAAATAATAAGATAAAGACTAATTATGTGAATTATGGGTGAATTTTGCGAGAGATAATACCAATTTGAATTCTCCAGTAGTTAGTGGAGACAATTTCCTATAACAATGACACTACACATACATAGACATCAAATGATTTACATATGTTTCTTTTATGAGATCAATCTGCACAATTATGAATAACTTTAAATCCAGTCTGCGTTGTGTAGCAATTTCTTGTCTTTATAGCACATATACAATGCTGCTTATATCTCTGCTGAAAGATATTTTATTTAAATCATTTTTGTTGTGCTGATATACGAATATCGACACAGATTTGTGACACCAGAAGCCAGGGATATGGTACAGTGAATGAATAGAAAGCTACGATTTGCTAGTGGCAAGTCAATGTTATACAGTGGTTTGAGTGGTGGCTCAACTGCATTCGATAGTGCTGTTGGTGCTCTTTAAAGTCCTGAGGTACTTACAGACTTTTTTGCAGTAGTCTTGCATGCAGCTTAGTAAAAATCACATCTTATGCTGAATACTGAATATCTCCTATGAACCATAAATATATTTTGGTGACTAAAATGAGATTCTGTATTTTTTTAATTTCTGTGAATTAATGTGCAATTCAGTTTAACTGAATTGTGTATGAACTTCAGCATTCAGCACAACCAATCATTAGTGGTTAATCATGTGCCAGCTTCTATCAAGTCTGTGTTGCATAGTTTCAAAAGATCGCTCTGCCTTCAAGTGAAGTTTAATAAACTCTAATTGAAACTTACATCAATTAGTGTCTCCTAAATCAGTCCACATACGTGCTGAAATATGCAGACTTTTCAACCAGTCGCTGATAATTTTAAGAACAGATAATTATGATGGTGCATGGGTACTCCTAGTGTCTAGACAACACAGGATAATTTATCCATGTATTCACACTTTCTGCCAGACTGTGGTGAAGTGGCAGTGAGCAATACTCATTCAATATCAATGAATCTGCCTCATGTCCAGCATGCAAAAGTCACAGCATGTGACAGAAAGTAAACTGCAGAGCAAACATGTCTAAAAGATAGTGGTCATCAGTACTTTGGACATATGAAAAGATTATTATCATTACATTACAGGATCTTGATGACTGTCACAGTGTAATGCCACAAAGACATGATCTAGGTCCTGTTTTGCTGAATAGAATCTGCAATGGCTCCAGGACCAATCTAGTGTTCTTGCAACTTTTTAAGCAGCAAGAGGACTATCATCAGCAGTAATTGGCACTGTTAGAACAGCAACAACAACAATAACAGTGAAAGATTCAGCTGATGCAGTAGCAAGGCATGAGAGCCACCCAGCACCAAGTTCTGCCTTTCCTATGCCAGATTAATGGATGGAGAGTGGAACACATACCCACACTGGGTGCAATGTTTAAAGCTTTCCAGGTACACAACAGTACCCTATGAAATACTGTTTCTTTCTTGGGCTGCTACAAATGGTTAACCTCTCATTTGTTTCTGGTGAAGTACTCTCTTCTCTTAAGAAAATGAATTTTATCATGTTCTGTTATTAGTGGGGAATATCACATAACTGCTAGACTAGCATCTTTTCAGTGCCATAAGCAATGCAGAGAGTAGTAATGTATGTAGAGTTCTGATTTGTAAAGTCTCAGGAATGCAAATATTCCTGTGGGTAATCCTAAGTTGGAGGCATCGTTGTTTGGTCACTGGGACGAGTTCTACACCTATAGAGCATTTCCACGTGAATATCAGGGCAGCCTGCACGCTGGGCAGCATTATACAAAGAAGGTCATATCATGGGGGTTGATATAACTTAATGAACTGACCATTGAACTCCATCTGCTGTGAGGTTGTATCTCACCAATAGCCCACTGGTGTAGAAGCTTTTTATTTTATTGAAAATTTGATGGCAATAAATCAAGTGTGGACACTGGAGTAAAGTGTTCAGTATACTGGGAACACCAGAAGATCCTGAAGAAGATTCCAACAGGTGGGTTGAAATGTCTATGAAGAAATTCAAGAGAAAAATGATGTGGCATAACATGCTAGTAGATTTTTACCTCCAATGAAAATGGCCTTGAAAGCCTGCAGACTTAATAAATGTATGTACTTCCGGAAGCTTGGCTCCCCTGCAGTTTTCGTATACACACTGACAGCCTGTTACTTAGAGCAACTTGCAAAGGGGTGGCCATAAGAAAAATTGAATAACTAATGAAGGTATAACATTCTATGAGTCAGAGCATTTAATGTCAGAAGTTTGGGCGTATTAGGAAAGCTAAAATATCTAAAATGGGAAATACATAGATTCAGTCTAGATATAGTGTGGATCTTTGAAGTAAAGTGGAAAGCAGCTAAGGATTTCTGGCCATACGAATATATGGTAACATCAAACACCAGCAGAAAATGGTATTTCTGCGATAGAATTAATTATGAATAGGAAGCTAGGGCAGAGAATGTGCTGTTGTCAACAGTTTAGTGGTATTGGTGTTCTCATCAGATTCAACAGCAGGTCAGTGCCAACAACAGTAGTTAAGGGATATATACCAACATCACAAGCAAAATATGAAGAGATGGAGAAAGTATATGAGGGTATAGAACTGGGAGCTTGGTGTGCAAATGGAGATGAAACTCTAATAGTCATGGAATGAGGAACTCGGTATGCAAATGGAGATGAAAATGTGATAGTCATAGGGGATTGGAATGTGGTGGTAGAGGAAGGAATAGAAGAGGGGTAATGGCAAAATATAGGGTTTGCAGTAGCAGTGAGACAGGAGGAAGAGTAACTAAGTTCTGTTACAAATTTTAGATGATAATAGCGAATACTGTAAGAGAAGAAGGTATGCTTGGAAAATACCGGGACACACAGGAAGAGTCCAGATGGATTACATCATGGTCAGACAGAGATTTCGAAGTCAGGTATTGGATTGTAAGGTGTAATCAGCAGCACTTAGAGACTTAAATCATAATATGGTTATGGTTAAGAGTGGACTGAAGTTTGAGATAATCAACCAGAAGAATCAATGTGGAAGGAAGTGGAATACTGAAGACTCAGTAATGATGAGACGAATTTGATGTTCGCTGAAGATGTGGATACTGCAATAAGGAATTGCAGAGTAGGTGTTCAGTTGAAGAGGACTGGCCATCTCTGATATGGTAATCATTGGTGTTGGGCAAACATAAATAGGTACAAGAAAGGCAATTGCAAAGAAGCCTTGATAAGAGAAGAAATACCTCAGTTTGACAAAACAAGGAAGTACAAATATTCTCAGGGAAAGACAGGAATACAGGAATATATGGTACATCACTTGGGAATGAAACAACTATGAAGTGCAGGGAAGCAAAGGTGAAATGACTGCAGTAAAAATGTTAGGAAATGGAAAAAGGAACGATCATCAGAAGGACTAACTTAGGATACAGAAAAGTTGAAACAGCCTTTGGTGAAATTAAAGGCAAGAAAGGTGACATTAAGAGGGCAGTGGGGATTCCACTGTTAAATGCATAGGGAAAAGTGGGTAGGTGGAACGAGTACACTGATGGCCACTATAATGGGGAGGATTTGTCTTGTGATAGCAAACGAAGTTATAGTCGATTTGGAAGATACAGAGTAGCCAGTATTACAGTCAGAACTTGAAAGAGCGCCAGAAGACCTGAGATCAAATAAGGCAGAAGGGCTATAAAGCATTCCATCAGAATTCCTAAAATCATTGGGGAAGGGAGAGCTGAACAACTGGCCAAGTTGATGCCTAAAATATATCTGTCAGACTTTAGGGAAAATATCATCCACACGATTTGGAAGTAGCAAAGGCTAATAAGTGTGCAAACTATCACACAATCTGCTTAACAGATCATTCATTCAAGCTCCTGAAAAGAATAATTTATGGAAGGATGGAAAAGAAAATTGGGGATGTGTTAGATGATAAATCAGTATGTCTTTCGATAAAGGCGCTGGAGAGGCGGGTCTGATGTTGCGTTTTATAATGATAGCAATCCTGCATTCGACATTTTAAGGTGGAGTATTGTGTTCAGAATTCCAAGAAAAATAGGAGTAAGCTATCCGGAAGACAGTTAATACAAATTATGCAGTAGAACCACAGAGGAAAAATAAAATTGGGCAACCAAGAGTGAAGTGCTCAGATTAAAAAACGTGCAAGACAGGGCTGCAGTTTTTCAAGCCTGCTGTTCAACCTACATATCAAAGAAGTAGTGACAGAAATAAAAGGAAGGTTCTAGGGTGGGATTAAAATTCAGGGTGAGAGGATGTCAGCAATGAGATTCACTGATGACACTGCTATTCTCAGTAAAAGTGCAGAAGAATTCAGGATCTATCGAATGGAATGAACGGTTTAATGAGTACACAATATGGATTGAGAGTAAATCAGGAAAAGACTAAAATAATGAAAAGGACCAGAAATTATGGTAGTGAGAAACTTAACATCAAAACTGGTGGTCACAAAGTAGTCGAAGCTAATGAATTCTGTTACCTTGGAGCAAAGGAATCCGTGATGTACTAAACAAGATGGACATAAGACACAGACTAGCACAAGCCAAGAGGGCATTTCTGGCCAAGGGAAGCCTACTGGTCTTAATTTGAGAAAGAAATTTCTGACACTGTGCTTCTGGAACACAGCATTGTGCTGTAGTAAAACACGGATTGTGGGAAAACCGGAACACAAGAGATTTGAAGCATTTGAGATGTGGCACTAAGAAGGATGTTGAAAATTGGGTAGATTGATAAGGTAAGAAATTAGGTGGTTCTTCACAGAATCAGTGAAGAAACGATCTTATTGAAAAAACTGACAAGAAAAAGAGAGAAGACATTGGAAAATAACCTCCATGGTACTAGATGGAGATGTAGGCGGCAAAAAATTTAGTTAAAGACAGAGATTGGAATGTATAAATAACTGAGGATGTAGGCAAGTGCTACAATGAGACGAAGAGGTCAATGCAGGAGAGGAATTAGTTGCAGGCCACATAAAGTTAGAGTGCTGAGAAAACATCAGGGTAGAATGGTCCCTCATCCTGCAGTAAAAATCACAGCACATCTGGAATCAATGAAAGATTGAATGACGAGGACAGACCAGAATGTTATCTCACTCCCTTCTCAATTACTGCTTCCTTTTTCATGATCAACTCCAAAAACTGCAGTCTGTTTGCTGTACAATTTATTGGTAATCATTCGGTCCCTTATTTCATCCTTGCTGCCATCTGAACTTGTATTTTGCAGTTAACATTAATTACTGCAGTTAACACTGATATAAGTTTACACTGTCATAAGCTGCCTCTAAATCTGAAAATACTGTAAACCTCAATTTGTCTGTCTTTAGTCCTACATAACTCTAGAACCAAAACTAATTTTCCTGTGATCATCTTCTACCAGTATTTTCATACCTTTATCAATAAGTGATGTCAGTATTTTGCAACTTATTAAAGTGATTGTTCAGTTATATTCACACCTGTTATCATCTGCAGTCTTTGGAACTGAGATTATTATATTCTTTTTGAAGTCTGAGGGTATTCCACCTGTGTTGGATGTCTTGCAGATAAAGTGGGATAATTTTTTCATGGTTTGCTCTCCAAAGGATCAGACTGATTCTTAAGGAATATTGTCTATGCCAGATACCTCTTTGTGACATACATATTTCAGTGTTCTATCAAATCTTTATGCAGTATCACAATTTCTGTCTCAACTCCATCTGTTTCCCTTCCCTTTCTGTAATATTATCTTCCAAGTTAATTTCTTCTGTACAGTCATTCTGTATATTCACTCCACCTCTTAACCTTCCATTCTTTGCTTAGAACAAAATTGACATAGGAGCTCTGATATTCATACATATGATTCTTTTTCCTGCAAAAGCTCTTTAGTTTTCCTTTAGGTGTGATATATCTTTTTTTCCATGGTCATGCATCCTTCTACAAGTTTTCATTTCTCCTGCAGCCATTCCTGCCTTGCCATTTTCCCATTTCTATCAGTCTCATTTTCCAGATGTATGTAATCCATTTTGCCTGCATCGTTTCATGCTGTTTTATATTTTCTTCTTTCATTGCTTAAGTTAAATATTTCGTTTGTTATCAAGGAATTCTACTGGATCTGAGCTTATTGTTAATTTGTCCTTTGCTGCATCAATATTTCATCTCTAAATGCTACCCATTCCCTTTCTATTGTAGTCTTTGCCCTTGGTTCAGTCAATTGTTGCATAATACTCTCTTTGCAAGTTCCTACAACCTCTGGTTGTTTCATTTATTCAGGTAAAAAAAACATTTGATTCATCTGAAATATTCATGTTTCTTGTAACAACGTGATAAAATGTGGAAGGCCATTGTTCAAAGTTAATTTCACAGAAATGATTAATAGCACTATTATATCTCTGACTGCCATGTACCTTTTGGCTCACAGTGATGAACAGAATCTATTGTTTTAACAAATGTAGTGTACACATTGATAAAAACGTCATTACAGGTAAATTTTCGAGTCCCAAAAATTAAATAAACATGTTTATCGAAACATGGAAGTATCACTCTTCACACAAGTTTATAAACAGACTGTAACAATTTCACTCACTACAAGATTTATTTACAGAGTTGGGTTGATTTCGGGGGAAGAGACCAAACTGCGAGGTCATCGGTCTCATCAGATTAGGCAAGGATGGGCAAGCAAGTCGGCCGTGCCCTTTCAAAGGAACCATCCCGGCATTTGCCTGAAGTGATTTAGGGAAATCACGGCAAACCTAAATCAGGATGGCCGGACGCGGGATTGAACCGTCGTCCTCCCGAATGCAAGTCCAGTGTGCTAACCACTGCGCCACCTCATTCGGTATTTATTTACAGACTGATTGTGTTTATGTAAATGTATTTTTTCTTTAATGATATGAATAAAATAGAAAGAAACATTCCACATGGGAAAAATATATTAAAAACAAAGATTCCATGACTTACCAAACGGGAAAGAGCTGGTAGATAGATACAATAAAAAACACACAAACACACACACAAAATTTCAAGCTTTCGCAACCAACAGTTGCTTTGTCAGGAAAGAGGGAAGTCATTCCAATCTCGGGAGCGGAAAGACTTACCCTAGGGGGAAAAAAGGACAGGTATACAATCGCACACACACACACACACACACACACACACACACACACACACACACACACACACACATATCCATCCACACATATACAGACACAAGCAGACATATTTAAAGGCAAAGAGTTTGTACACATCACACAACCACCTAACCTTTGTACACGTCAGATCTCTGCCCAAACTATTTGCCTTTAAATATGTCTGCTTGTGTCTGTATATGTGTGGATGGATATGTGTGTGTGTATGTGTGTGTGTGTGTGTGCAAGTGTATACCTGTCCTTTTTTCCCCCTAAGGTAAGTCTTTCCGCTCCCGTGATTGGAATGACTCCTTACCCTCTCCCTTGAAACCCACATCCTTTCGTCTTTCCCTCTCCTTCCCTCTTTCCTGATGAAGCAACCGTTGGTTGCGAAAGCATGAAATTTTATGTGTGTGTTTGTGTGTTTTTTATTGTGTCTATCTACCAGCGCTTTCCCGTTTGATAAGTCATGGAATCTTTGTTTTTAATGTATTTTTTCTTTAATTTATTGGTCTCTAGGCTTAACCTAGACAGTGGGCCATGGCATCTCTTATTCTAGTATACATGTAAGGTGCTTCTGGAGGCACATAATATGTGATATTACATAATGACTTAACATAATAATCCATAAAACAATTATTATATACAAGTGATACAGTTTGAATGATTGTTTTGATGTGTTCATCGTTTGATTTGGGTAGTTAAAACTTTGTTTATGTCCTTTTTGGCTCTCATTAGAAAGATGTTTTATTGACATATGCTCTGAGTTGACCAATGTGGTTTAGAAGTTATAGTCACTGGCTGAGGACAATCAGTTTGCTGGTTCCATTTCCACCTTTTGTAATTATTTATCACTCAACAATGTTATTTCTAGAAGGATTCAGAACTTCATTTTTTTGTGGAATGTGGGAATTTATACCGGAATGTATAAATTATAGCACTGTCAGCTGAGGGAAGCAATTCAGTTCTGTATGTACTTTTGTGTGTGCTTAATAAATGTGCTTTCAGTGTGAAGTGTTGGATCTTATTGACTACACTGGTATCATAGCTGATCATTCTGAATTCTATCTGGTATATTTTGGTGAAGTTGCCATATATTTCTAAAGCTATGTTTACACTGAGGTATTTGTCGTGGAGATTTGTGCCCGGCACATGTAGCCGATGGGGTGTGGCATAAGTTGCAAGTTTCTGTGTCATGTGCCTGCAGCATCGTCGCCAGAATTCCGAGAATGTTCTGGCACATGTATCCACTCGCTGATCAAAAACATGGCACAAATCCCAGATACATTTTCAACTACGCATGCGCAGTTCACAGGCAGGCTCATTGCATTGCATCTGGGGTACAAGTAATCAGTTGTGTGTACAAGGAGGTTAGGTTTTTGTAGTATTCTGTATCAGTCCTTAAATATCAATCTGCAAAGAAGGAGTGGACTAAATATAATACTCTGAAAGTTATTGAAGAATTTCGTGAAAGGTGTTTGTTGTGGGATCTCACATCCCCCAATTACAAAAACAGGAATGCCAAACGAGATGCAGTTCATGAGCTTGTGTGTTTATTCGAAGTTTCCGATAAGAAGCTGGACAGTAAATTACACAACCTGAGGTCACAATTGATCAGGGAATTAAATAAATATGTTTCTTTGAAGACATCAGGTACTGGAAGAGAGGAGATTTACTCATCACAATGATATGCCTTCGAATCATTGCTCTTCCTAAATGATATAAACAAAACAAGAATGCGTTTATCCACATTTGAGGTAAGTTATATCGTATTTATTTTACATTATTTTTATTAAAAATATTTATTTACATATCAGTCAGGAATGTAATCATGTTGTTTACACCTGTGCATGCAAAAAGAAAGCATTTTCTATGGATTTGATATTCATCACTGAATTAAGCAAACAAATACTGCCACTCCACTTCTCCTTTGTCGGTGACAGAATATGCAGCAAACTCATCCCTCACTTGCTTTGTGTCTTCGGCAACATTTGTACCCGTTCTTGGTAGCGATGTGAGTGGTGGGTGGTCTCTCCATCTCCCAGGCTCTATGGTCCCTCGTTCTATATTTTCATAATTGAAACTGCCTGGTGGCGAATAAATTATGTGAGCTTCTCAATTTCATCTTAAGAAATTGTGGAGATAAATGCAGCACAAAGTTACAATACTTGCTCTCTGCGGATTGAGGTGAATCAGTTTTCGTAGAACACAAAAGACTCATGATAATATGCCAAATGCATTTTCTACATGTCAACAGGGACTACTGAGCCTGTAATTATATATTCATTCTATGCTGACTTTGTTATGACTTCCTGGGAAGGGCTTCATGACATGTTGTTGTAATGCAAAGGGATCATCAGCAACAATTACGTAGGGTGTAGACACTGTTCTTCCAGACAGATAATCCTAGTACATGCAGTGCAGATGCACTTGATATTTAACAGAAATTACGATTGATGAGCAAAGAGGGGAAAGTTGAAAGATGGAAGAAGTATATAAAGGGTGTACACAATGGAGCTGAAGGCAATATTATAGAAATGGAAGAGGATGTAGACGAAGAGGAGATGGGAGACATGATACTGCAGGCAGAACTTGACAATGCACTGAAAAGCCTAAGTTGAAACAGTGGTCCAGGAGTAGACAACATTCTGTTAGACCTACTGATAGCCTTGGTGAGCCAGTCATGACAAAATTCAACCATCTGGTGTGCAAGATATATGAGACGGGCAAAATACCCTCAGACTTAAAGAAGAATGTAGTAATTCCAATTCCAGGTGTGAATAATATTGAACTATGAGTTTAATAAGTTGTGGTTACAATATACTAACATGTATTCCTTAGAGAAGAATGGAAAAACTGCTAGAAGGTGACCTTAGGGAAGACCAATTTGGAATTTGGAGAAATGTGGGTACATGGAAGACAATACTGACCCTATGAATTACCTTAAAAGATAGGTTAAGGAAAGGGAAACCTACGTTTATATCATTTTTAGACTCAGAGAAAGCTTTTGACAATGTTGATTGGCATACTCTCTTTTAAATTCTGAAGATAGCAGGAGTAAAATACATGCACAGAAACCAGTCAGTAGTTATACGAGTGGAATGGTATGAAAAGGAAGCAGTGATTGGGAAGGGAGTGAGACAGGATTGTAGCCTATCCCAGATATTATTCAATCTGTTCAAGAAACAAGCAGTACAGGAAACCAATGAAAAACTTGGAGAAGGCATTAACATTCAGGGAGAAGAAATAAAAGCTTTGGGGTTTGCTGATGATATTGTAATTCTGTCAGAGATGGCAAAGAACTCAGAAGAGCAGCGGAATGGAATGGACAGTGCCTTGAAAGGCGAGCATAAGGAGAACATCAACAAAAGCAAAACAAGGGTAACGTAATGCAGTCCAATTAAATCAGCTGATGCTTAGAGAATTAGATTAGGAAATGTGACACTTAAAGTGGAAAAGGCATTTTGCTCTTTGGACAGTAAAATAACTGATGACGGCCAAAATACAGAGGATATAAAATGTGGACCAGCAATGGCGAGAAATGCGTTTCTGAAGAAAACAAATTTGTTAATGTTGAATATAGACTTAAGTGTTGGGAAGTTTTCCCTAGAAGTATTATTATGGAGTGTAGGAATGCATGGAAATGAAACATGGACAATAAAAAGTTTAGACAAGAAGGGAATAGAAGCTTCTGAACTGTGGTGCTACAGAAGAATGCTGAAGATTAAATGGGCAGATCATATAAATAATGGCGAGGTGCTGAAGAAAGTAGGGAAGAAAAGAAGTTTGTGCCACAACCTTACTAGAAGAAGGGATTGGTTGACCTGACATGTTCTGAGACATCAAGGGGTAGCCAGTTTAGTATTGGTGGGATGTGTGGGATGTAAAAGTCATAAAGGAAGACCAAGAGATAAATGCGGTAAGCAGATTCAAAAGGTTGTAGGTTGCAGTTGTTATTCAGATATAAAGAGGATTATACTGGATAGAATAGCATGGAGAGCTGCATCAAACGAATCTTTGGACTGAAGAGCTGGTAACAGATGAGTCTCTCAGAGAAGCGTGTAAGTATGTTTCCGAAATTCTTTAATGATTTGTAGACAGGCAGTAAGGCAAACGGTGGCAAAGAAGAGGAAGAAGGAGGAGGATATATTATTGACAAACTCATTAATAGTTACAGAGATACTGAGATAGATGGTATGTATGGATTCAGCAGGGAAGGACTTTGTATGTTGGTACACAACATATAAATTTAACCAACCACATTATATGGGTTGGTGATTTGAAAGGACACCTGGTTTACTGAATCTAATATTCTTAAAAACTGTGAGCTCTGACATTTATCAAAAAAATTAGAAATGTTTGCAGAAATATTTGATAATTCTCATGTACATGGGAAATATGGTGGATGAATAAAAATCCATGCATTGGAAAAAACTGAAACATCATTCAATCAGTATTAGCTGACCAACATGGTGTCAGTGGCACTGTTATTACTGATATTCACGATAATGAAAATGAATGATATTATGACCTCGGTGAAACGGTACAGTGACAAAGACTGATCACAGAACTGGCTGCCACAGGAAATACAGCTGACATGAATGAAATTATATCAAACTTTTCAAGAGTTTAGAGCAATATGCCTTATCATATAATAATATTATTATTAATAGAGTCAGTATTTCAAGAACTTCACAAACACAGGTTTGTTATAATACAAGAATCTGATGACTTAATACAGGCCTACCTTAGAGACATGAAGCAATATTCATGGGATAATAAAGATTTCAAATATACTTAATGATCATTCACACACATTCCAAATTTTCTTGGACCTAACCTGTAAAAACAAATACAGAGAAAGTAGTTGCACAGGTAATTAATCAATTGCTGCAGACGGTTGAAATCACCTTCAACATGACCATGGTGATGAGTTTTATAGTGGAAAGTTCAAGATAAAATGGGAACTGCCTGGTACAAACCAATATCAATATTCTCGCGTATGAAAGTAAGAAGCTCATGACTTTTGAATAGAATGATAAAAACCTATGTCTCAGCACATTCTTCCATGGATCATATCAACTGACAGAATTTCTTTCAGAAATAATTGAGCAGTATAACTTAACTGTACATTGAACAACAAACATGAAACCAATTGGCATTTGTGGTAAAGTGCTAAATACTAAATACTCAAATCAAAATCATGAATACAGGCAAATAGATATATAATATATGTGATTTCGTATGTATCTAAAAATACAACTTGCATTTGAGAAATCCCAGCTACCAAGTTGGTCAACAAATGTATTTGCAGTACCATAGGTGCAGCAGAAGAATCTGAGAACACACATTGTAAAGGACAATGAGGGCATTGATTAGTAAGAAATGTTTTCACTGAAGAATTACATAGAAACACTGAAATGGACATGTTTCTCCTTGACTACATCATAAGATGATTTAACAAAGTCTTGTTTCAGTGTCTTGGTTTCCATTCTTCACACAACAGTAGGGGAGATGTCAAAGAGATGATATGTAAGAAGGCTCATAAACCCTCAAACTGTTCAGTAGGATAGCATTTTTGTTAGAAAGTTTATATGAGGTACCAGTATTCTCAACAACCTACTTGTAGGATTAAACTTTACTACATGTGACTATTGTAGTGAATAGTGTATGGTGAATTGTGAACTGGGAACAAAGCTGGAAAAAATGAGTAGCATATACTGATAAAGGAATTAAGCTGTGGACAAAGCTTTCAAAGAACATGATACTGCATACACCAAAAATAATGATCAAGGAGAACATCACACTGCAGACCATATTTTAGTTGATAAAGCAAAGTGAATATGTGCAAGAAGAGAGACTGGTATAGCATTACGTATTGTTGGATCTGTCAGTAATAAAACAATGTGTGACAAACTTAAACTACATGGCAAGGTAAATTTTCGACAAGTTGTGCATGCAGCTCATTGTCAACTAAAGAAAATACAAGGGTATTTTAAAAAATGTGCTTTTTACTGTACCTGCTATGCTACTGTACAGTCTGAGAATTTGTGAGACTTGTTGCATACCACATCTTTAACATCCATATTACTGTTGTGTGATGAAGGGAAACCAAGACACTGAGCCAAGACTTTGTTCCCTCACCTTATTATGTACTCTACGAGAAACATGTCCAGGTCAATCTTTCTCTGTAATTCAATCATCATGCCCAGGAGCTAAATGTGTTCTGCAGCATAAAAAATAATAATAAGAAGACTGATTATAATGTAATAGATTCTACCATTACTTCTGACATCCTCATCATCAAATGGAGCTCTTCCATTCATAATTCCTGCACTGACAGGGCTTTCATCTGTTGAATCATTAGCTGGAAGAACAGCAGCTATCACCCAAATAGTGAAAATGAAAGAAGCACTCAAGAACAGCAGTGTGATGGAATCTGTGGCTATTAGAAAAGGACTATATTTAAAACCATACTGTTAAGCATTGAGGTACAACAAATTTTTGCATTCTAAGATTTTTGGGAAGTGTTTCTCCTAAATACTTTTCCTAAGACTATCTGGAAATCAAAAGAATGTGTTATTCTAAATTTAGATGTTCAGGAGAACCTGTATCTTATTATGTGGAATATGTAAAAAAAGAAAAAACCGTGCATCTGCTACTTTGATTCTTTTGGAGCAGTATAGTTACTGAAGATGTGCTCCAACTTTTAGAGTACCTCATGGAGGACAGAGTGGGGCAGCAGCAGTTCCTTGGTGACTATGAAAAAGAGACTTGGGGAAAACACTAACTGAGTTTCTGTGGTTGGATGTTTGCAAGTATGTGGATGTAGATGAGTGCAATGAAGTGGTTCAGTCTTCCTGGTGCTGATTAAGAGCCCAAAGCATCAGTGGCATCAGTCCTCTGTGGTGATAGGTGTCTCAATGGTCTGGATGAAGTGTTAGTGCTGGATGCTGATGGCGGGCCACTCCTCTGTGAAGTACTGCAGCTCCTCCCACCCATGAATGAGGAGGTGTTATTGCACACCTTCACCCACTCACAGATGATAGTGGAAAGGGGGGAGGGGAGGGCAGATTGTTGCAATATTGTGTTACACACTGCTTGCAGAATGGTTTGAGCAATCTGTTATGGCTAGGATACAGACCTGATTCTCTGCACCTGAGGAATGAACTTGGGAAGACCCTAAATGGAGTTCTATGATTGGGTATTTGCATACATGTTTTTGATGTATTTATTAGAGGTTCTTCCTATATTCCTCTTCCACAAGATATAGATAAGAAAAAAGCTATTATTAATGTTAAAAATTCCACCAATTCTTGCTTTGCTTGGTTCATTCTGGCTAATGAGAAATTTTTTAATGAAAGATGCACAGTGTGTAAGTAATAACTTCGTACATGACATTCATGAGTATTATAAACACAATAGGACTGAATCCCCCATCAGACTCGAGGACACTGCAGAATTTGAGAGACAGAATCCCTGCATGTTAATTATACAGCTTTGAGAAAGACAAGTCTAATAGGCACAATGTGCAGAAAAAGAAGATCAGTCATAAAGTTGCTGGACTACTTCACTATTTCTAGTTTGAAGGTCGATGTGAAAAAAATGCTAATTTGTTGCTCATGTTAGATGGCACTAAGCAGCATTACTATTTGATCAAAAACATGTTCTGCCTTATTTACACCCAACTGACTGCACACAGGACAGAAAAATGTATTCATTCTAGGTGTCTAAATTCATTTTATATGAACAGTCATCTGACAGAGCAACAACAGAATTGTTCCATCTTGAATGTGGTACATGAAGGGGTGCCTACTGAAGTGCAGAAGCTCTTTAGGGTTTAAAAATTTTTCACCCAAGGAGCAAGTATCATTAACAGTACTCGCTTTGAATGTCTTCTCGTTTCTGTGGTGGCTGTGAGGGTTACAACACAAATTAACATATACCATTTGCTGCATTGTACTAGGTTGTCTGTTCATATGATTCAAATCCTAATTTTTTAAAACCTTTGATATTACAGATCCTACAAACTGGTTGGTCTCTGAGGTTCAAGTACTTGCAGAGGAAGTTGTTGCCATCTATGGTGCCAGTTTTTGATTTAATACATGACGGCAAGTTGTTAATCATTATTAGGAACAGGAACTGTTAGGCAGGAAGTTAAATAGGTACACAACAAAACAGCTGACTGTTATAAAGGTGGGCTTCCATTGGCAAATATAAGGGGAAAAAGTGTGGTTCACTGTCATCTAAATGGTAAATTTCATGATGTGGCACACCTGTAACCTAAATTGCATACTTCCACATCACATACCTGTGTTTTTCCAAAATTTGAATGGGTATGATACTAACTTCATTACTGAGCAGTTCATTGGGTTTGGTCTACATATTCACCAGTTTAGTCTTCTAACTGAGAGCACAGAAAGATCTGTTTTGTTTTCAGAGTGTATCAACAAGAATATAACGCTATACCTCATGGATTCAATAAGATCGTCTTAGGCAGCACTTCAGAAAATCTCAAAACTCACACGTTGTATTGATGCTAAAGTCCAGCTCATAAACAAGGAAGGGATTTTCTTGTGCTAAACCTGGTTTCAGCAGTGAGATTCTACGAAACTGTAGTATGTCTACTAGTTCCAGTAAACTAACAGGTGGTGTGAAAATGGATGTGGAATACAAGGATGCAATGTGTGTTTGGCAGGAATTTAATACTTCTAACTTTGAGGATGCAAGGCTTTACGTGTCCACAGAGATATATCTCTTTGAAGTTGTATTTGAGCAATTCCAGAGTGTAGGCTATGCCTGGCAACATACACCTGGGTGCTTCTGCTACACAATGCCAAGGTTATCATGGGATGCAATGCTGAAGAAAACACATGTTAAGCTCATTTTAACCAATGTTGACATGCTGTTGTTTTTGGAGTCCAGGATTTGTGTGAGAGTTTACTAATGTATTTACAGACATGAAAGGGCAAGTAACCAGCAAATGGGTAAATTGTTTAACAACACTGTTATCTGTTGAAGTTACACATACTGTACTTTGATGTTAATAATTTATACCAGTTTGCCATGCAACTGTTTGTACCTATTGAAACTGAAGGTTTTTGGTGGCCGATTTGTGCTGAAATAGGTAGACTGGATTTTTTAACTGTGGTAGATATTTCTGGTATCGGATGTCTCTTTGTTATAGACTTCTCATATCCTAATCTCATTTACTTATTGATTTTTAGTACCATAGATTTAGGTAGCAACTGAATTGCAATGATAGAAAATATATCAGATTTATAGAATTCAAATATCAGTTGCTCAACAATAAAAGATACTATCTAAATAAGATACTTGCTGAAGAATATGCACTCAATTATTGGAAAATTGTGTTTCACTATGGGAGGGCAGGTAATAAACATAGGACGCACAGTTGTGGTAAATATTACAATAAATAAACACATCTATAAGAAAACCAAATTTTCACATGTCTATGATAGTAGTGTCCAAAATAATACAGGCTGCAGCACTTAAATCTGGACAGATTTCAGTTTGAATTTTCCACCATAATGTAGCTCCATTGGAGGTCACAAATGGCGTTATTGAAAGGCATAGGCATCTAGTAAACTGTCAGAACTTCAAAATGGCCGAGATGTTATGGACAATTGCGGAGTACAACCGAAGAGCTGCGATTACCAAAAGTCTTTGCGCTGGGCGTTTGCACACTGAAGGTGTTTGATTCTTTGGGTACCTGAGATCAACTGTTTACAATATTGTTGTCATGTATAATGCTTTGTAGAAGTCTGAGGAAGGTTCTGCTAACCCGGCGAGGAAACCTCATTCGAGAAAATGCTTGTCACGAACTGCAGCAGTCATCGAAAAGGCTGAGGCACTGATTTCGGAGAACCCTGGGCAATCGCTGAGGAAATTGGAGTCAGTATTGAATTTGAGCGAGCGAAAAGTGCGTCAAATGGCAGAGGAGGACTTAGTACAAGCCATTTAGTCCAAAACTGGCCCTCAGATAACACCGACATGTTCTGGTCAAAGGAGTTCTGGCCCCCAAACAGCCTGAATTTGAACTCCCTCCGCTACTATGTTTGGAGTGTAATCGGGAAGAGTTATCAATAAAACGAGGCACCCGAAGGTCACATCTCTATGCACTGCTTTCGAAACAGCATGCGTGAGTATGGACGGCGCTGTTTTAAAGAGTGCGTGCGATCACTTCAGGGCAAGTTTGGAGACGGTCATTGTGGTTGAAGGAGGTTAACTCTTGAAAGATGCCACTAATTATATGTAAAAGGATTTTTATTTTCATTTGTATTTTGTTTTAATAAATGTACTTTTTTAAAAATTTCGTTTGTCCACACAACAACTTAAGGTGCTTAACTCAGATGAGGCAGGTTCTCCAGATGAGCAAAGTTTACATGACGAGCAAAACAGTTTGTTGCTGGAGATGGTTCCTCCCCAAGCTGATGATTATGCTGTGGGAAAAAAGAGACATATTTTATACTAAAGAAAGTTCCACCAATGCATCAACATGGCTATGGAGTTGATTAGAGTCACCTGCAATATTCAATTCAATCAGAATCTCTGATTGTATCAGTATATTGATCTAATCTCCTGTAAACTGTCATTCATGCCTCATGCAGTTGGAAAAGATTTTTATAACTTAATGAAAAACATAATTTTTAGCAAAACAGCACTGTGACATTAAATTACTTAATCATTGGGATGATTGTGCAGGCGAGAAAATCGATTGCCAAGCCAAATTTTGAGTGGTATAGCATCTTACATGAAGAATAGTGGCTCTGAAAATTGCCTGTGATGATATGTATATTGTATCTATCAGAACTCCACATGTATCGTTGTCATTATGAGTTAGTGAAAATTCGTTTTGAAGATCCATGTTGCTTTATATGGAAACAGATAGCATCATTTATTGGGTGATAAGTTATGATCCATACGAGATGATCAGATGCCATCCCAGCACATTCAGCATGTCTGGATATAAAGTTGTTAACGCATATGGCATGAAGCCAGATAATAATATGAGTAAGGTTATTGGTTTGATGACAGATGAGGCAAACAGACGTAAATTGTGGAGTCTGTAGCTGTATGATTAAAAAAGTATGCATAATGTGCAGAACTGGGTGCTGTTTAAAGGTGGACAATTTGCCCACACGCTGCTATTTGCCCAATGTTTATAAACACTTCACACACAAATAGCATCTAGCATAGTAACACCGTTTCGGTATGCAGTTTTCGTAGACTCCACTGGGAGAACTGTAACCAATTTTGAGAGTCGCTGCAATGTTGTTAATGGAATGAAATATGGAGAAAATGAAATGTGTTGGGATGTATCATTGTACCCACCAAACACTTCTTTTGTTAACCATACTTGCACTTTTGTACTACCTTGTAGCGATGCGCTGGTAAAATTTTAGCTTAATTTCTTTCATCAGTCGCTGTTCTTTTTCTTTGGCATATTTTAGTCTTCACATTTCCAGTTTTTTGAAATATTTTTGCTCCCCTCAGTCCTTATGCAGCATATACACAGTCCAGTCACATTAATGTGACACCACCTCTGCTCGAAATCAATGTGCAATAACCACTCATAACGGCAGGCGCCAGCACTAGCAGGGGCGAGTATATAAAGCTTTTCATGAGGATGTGAAAAAGAGTGAGTTGTTGTAATGCGGAATGAAGCGATTTATCTGATGTCCAAAAGGGCATGATTATTGGCTTTTGTACCAAGGACATAAGCATTTCCAGAAGATCTACGTTTGGAAACTGTTCACGTGCTGCTGTGATATATTGTGGGCGGCAAAATGGCGCTTTCCAGAAATGGCGCCATGGCAATGTTGCGCACCTTTGGCCATAGATAACAGGGTGAGATGTGTACAGGCGAATAGGTGTGCATCTGTTGAGCAACTGACTGCCCAAAGAACCAAAGGGCTACCAACAGTGTCTCCTCAACGTCTTTACAGAAAACGTTAGAGCTTGTGGTCCTTTGCAGCAGCACCTGGTTCATACACCCATGCTGACTGCAGTTCTTTGGCAATGAAGAATGATGAACCACACGTCTAATTAGTAGCGACAGGTGACCTTTTCAGATGAATCACGTTTTATTCTCTATCAGGCAACAAACACACAACAACAATCGGCGGGAGGGTGCAGGCTAGAGGGCATGCCCAGGGATCTCGTCATTTCGGAACCCACAATGGATCAACACAAGTATGCATCTCTCCTTGGGGCCCATGTCCACCCTAACATGTAGTTTGGTTTTCTTCAACACAATTGCATCTATCAGCATGACAATACAACATACCACACAGCTTGAAGTGTATGTGCATGGTTCAGAGATCACCAGGATGAGTACTGTATTCCTGTGGCCACTAAACTCCCCAGATATAAACCTAAACTAAAATCAGTGGGTCCACCTTGATGAGGCTAGTTTCACCATGGATCCTCAGCTTAGCAACTTAGTGCAACTGGCCATGGCACAGGAGTCAGCATGGCCCCACATCCCTATCTGTATACTCCAGAACCTCACTAACTCTCCTCCTGGACGGCTTACAGCAGTCTGTAAAGCAAAGAGTGATTATCCATGCTTATGACAGGTGGTCACATTAATGTGACTGGACAGAGTACATTACATCCAACTCTTATTTTTTGTAATTCAGGGAATAAACTATATCCACTGTGCCTGAGTGTGGGATGCAGTTTATACCATGTGCTTTCTGTGCATTACTTGTTTTTATTTCTGCATGTTTCAAATAAATGGCGGAATATGCTTCAAGAAAGCTGTTTATCACAGTTATATTTCAGTTATTTTCTAATATAAATAGTATTCAGATTGGACATCTATATTTTTGGCGAATCACATCAATCGTTTAAATTTAGCATTTTAGTCTTATTTTGTCCTAGAAGGGTGTATCAACCTCTAATATAAACTCTTCGTCCATAAAATATAAGCTCAGGACTGAGGAGGTTATGTTGACAAAAACAGCTCGCAAGGGTGAGACACAATCAGGTTGTGCACATCGTGGAAGTCTGAACAGCTTCACATATGTGTGATTGCTACAAAAGCACATCATACTTTGATGGGCTTCATAAACACAGGTAAACACACGAACTGTACCTGAGTCATGTATTTGCTTATACACTCCTGGAAATGGAAAAAAGAACACATTGACACCGGTGTGTCAGACCCACCATACTTGCTCCGGACACTGCGAGAGGGCTGTACAAGCAATGATCACACGCACGGCACAGCGGACACACCAGGAACCGCGGTGTTGGCCGTTGAATGGCGCTAGCTGCGCAGCATTTGTGCACCGCCGCCGTCAGTGTCAGCCAGTTTGCCGTGGCATACGGAGCTCCATCGCAGTCTTTAACACTGGTAGCATGCCGCGACAGCGTGGACGTGAACCGTATGTGCAGTTGACGGACTTTGAGCGAGGGCGTATAGTGGGCATGCGGGAGGCCGGGTGGACGTACTGCCGAATTGCTCAACACGTGGGGCGTGAGGTCTCCACAGTACATCGATGTTGTCGCCAGTGGTCGGCGGAAGGTGCACGTGCCCGTCGACCTGGGACCGGAGCGCAGCAACGCACGGATGCACGCCAAGACCGTAGGATCCTACGCAGTGCCGTAGGGGACCGCACCGCCACTTCCCAGCAAATTAGGGACACTGTTGCTCCTGGGGTATCGGCGAGGACCATTCGCAACCGTCTCCATGAAGCTGGGCTACGGTCCCGCACACCGTTAGGCCGTCTTCCGCTCACGCCCCAACATCGTGCAGCCCGCCTCCAGTGGTGTCGCGACAGGCGTGAATGGAGGGACGAATGGAGACGTGTCGTCTTCAGCGATGAGAGTCGCTTCTGCCTTGGTGCCAATGATGGTCGTATGCGTGTTTGGCGCCGTGCAGGTGAGCGCCACAATCAGGACTGCATACGACCGAGGCACACAGGGCCAACACCCGGCATCATGGTGTGGGGAGCGATCTCCTACACTGGCCGTACACCACTGGTGATCGTCGAGGGGACACTGAATAGTGCACGGTACATCCAAACCGTCATCGAACCCATCGTTCTACCATTCCTAGACCGGCAAGGGAACTTGCTGTTCCAACAGGACAATGCACGTCCGCATGTATCCCGTGCCACCCAACGTGCTCTAGAAGGTGTAAGTCAACTACCCTGGCCAGCAAGATCTCCGGATCTGTCCCCCATTGAGCATGTTTGGGACTGGATGAAGCGTCGTCTCACGCGGTCTGCACGTCCAGCACGAACGCTGGTCCAACTGAGGCGCCAGGTGGAAATGGCATGGCAAGCCGTTCCACAGGACTACATCCAGCATCTCTACGATCGTCTCCATGGGAGAATAGCAGCCTGCATTGCTGCGAAAGGTGGATATACACTGTACTAGTGCCGACATTGTGCATGCTCTGTTGCCTGTGTCTATGTGCCTGTGGTTCTGTCAGTGTGATCATGTGATGTATCTGACCCCAGGAATGTGTCAATAAAGTTTCCCCTTCCTGGGACAATGAATTCACGGTGTTCTTATTTCAATTTCCAGGAGTGTATTTAATGCAGCAGCACAGATGTTTGTGAGACCTCTACCCCTGATGGTTGGACAGTGGCTGGCAGCTTTGCACTTTCTTTCCTCAAGCAATCGAATGTTGTTAAAAAACAGCTTTTATATTTATATCTTCAATCGATTATGAAATATTTTGCGTGTTGCTTCACAGATAAGTCACAGTTCGTGTTAAAAATATATGTAACTATATGTTAGAACATAAGTCTAAGCTCTTTGTATGAATGTTCACCAATTTTCCGTTTAAGACAACAAAACAAAAAGAACAAAAAAAAAACACTGTCGACTGAGATATTAATACTTATTGTGAAATGTAGTAACATTGCAAGACTTTTCTGGGGCACACCGCCGCCATCTAAAGAGAGTACCATGACACACTTGGTGTGACATCACGCAGTGTGGTCCACGTTTGGTGGTGTGCTATACTGACAGAATTGAGGTACATGGTCTGCAACATTTCTCAAACGATTTTACAGAGTGTATTAGGTAAAAAAAAGATTTCAGTGCTACTTGCGCCTTTATCTGTCAGTTTCAGGGTGAAATACCCACCATTTCGTTAATGGTTACAGTTATTGTGACATTTCACGTATAAGTAACAAATTCGAAAACGGTGCAATGGAAAATTGGGGTCGCTATGACCTTGCATTTGGAGCATATTAGACCACATGTTGCTGTGTATGAAATATAGCTAACATTTTGAATTTTTCTTTGAATTTGGGAGGGAATCAATTACTGTCCCTAGTCTTGAGAAAATAGATTTTATGTAGAACGTTCACTTCCAATCCGATGCACACAGGAATCAAATATTCATAACATCCCTTATATCTGGTAAATTGTTCAAGATATCGAAACGAAATTTTGGTAAATGATAGCACTAAAAAGGAGCGCATTCTGCCACATGGTTAATATACTGAGCTTTATCTATGGTGATCTTGCAGAAGCCACAGTTTTTATTTTAATGCTTTCAAATCAGTACTGTAATTTTTCAAGAATCATAGATAGCTAGTGAAAAGAGAATTTCCTAGTACGAAAAACATGAAATTTCTTCTCATGTGCTATTGTAACCGACATAATGAGATTTCCCATAAGGTGTTGACCTCACTGGTCACCAACAGTTTGTTTAATGAGATATACTGTTTCAGGATTCTGTCACAATAGCTACTGGAAGGTGAGTTTGTTTAAATTATGTTGTGTTTTGGCAAAAAAAGGATAGTTACATCAGTCAACAAAAGAAATGTAGCCGTTACCAATAACCGATTATCCTTCTTCGAATGAGAAAAGGTATATTTTGGTATATTTTGTGATCTGTCAAGGGCATTTGACTGTGTAAATCACAATATCCTTTTAAGTAAATTAGAATATTGTAGTGTAACAGGAAATGCTGCAAAATGGTACAAGTCTTATATCTCTGGCAGGAAGCAAAGGGTGTTATTAGGAAAGAGACATGTATCAAGCTATCAGGCATCATCCAACTGGGAACTAATTACATGTGGGGTCCTACAAGGTTCCATTTTAGGGCCCTTACTTTTTCTTGTGTATATCAATGACCTTTCATTAGTAACATTACCAGAAGCCAAATTCATTTTTTTTTGCTGATGATACAAACATTGCAATAAATAGCAAATCAAGTGTAGTCTTAGAAAGGTCAGCTAATAAAATATTTATGGACATTAATCACTGGTTCCTAGCCAATTCTTTGTCACTAAACTTTGAAAAAACACACTACATGCAGTTCAGAACTTGTAAGGGGTGCCTCACGAGTATATGCCTAACATACGATGGCAAGCAGATAGAAGAAGTGGACAGTATTAAATTCTTGGGATTGCAGCTTGATAATAAATTCAACTGGGAGGAGCACACCGCAGAACTGCTGAAGCGTCTTAACAAATCTCTATTTGCAATACGAATTGTGTCAGACATAGGGGATATAAAAATGAAAAAGCTGGCATATATGCTTAGTTTCATTCCATAATGTCATATGGGATTATTTTTTGGGGCAATTCATCAAGCCAAGCTAAAGTATTCCGGGCACAAAAACGTGCAGTGAGAGTTATATGTGGTGTGAACTCAAGAACATCTTGCAGAAGCCTGTTCAGTGAACTAGGGATACTAACTACTGCTTCCCAATATATTTATTCCTTAATGAAATTTGTCATTAAAAATATATCACTTTTTCAAATCAACAGCTCAATTCATGGAATCAGTACTAGAAATAAGAATAATCATCATATGGATTTAAAGCCACTTAGTCTTATACAAGAAGGTGTGCATTATTCAGGAACACACATCTTCAACAACTTGCCAGCAGCCATAAAAAGCTTAACAACCAATGAAATTCAGTTTAAGACAAGCCTAAAGGATTTATTGGTGGCCAACTCCTTCTACTCCATTGATGAATTTCTCAGTAGAACTAACTAATTCGTGTGTGTATATACATATAAGTACAATATAACTTCTGCACAATTTCAGTGCAGTAATGTGTTCATTGTAAATAAGTGTGTGAATGTGTGTCCCACAAACTTTTTTACTTAAAATTCAATGCATTAGTATTTGTAAAATGATTATTTCATACAGCATTCATTAAAAAAATGACGACCATGCCAATTGGGACCTGTGGAATGGTACATTAGCTTATTTGTTTGAGTTGTAAATATCTGTCATGTATTGTTGTTTTTCTGACATGATCTACATCCCGGAGGACCTCCTCACTACGGATCAATTGGAATGAAAGTAAATCTAATCTAACATTTCAGACAAAAATAAATCGGCAATTCTGTTGCAATTTTGGCAGAATCATGTATCCTGTCGTATTTTAATAGTGAACAAGTGGGAATGAAATTTAGCAAAGGATTTTCTTGTTGTTCTTTGTCTGAGAAATACGAAAGTAATTCAGAGCAACTAGTGTATCATCTTTTTGTTCCTATCCTTATTTAGACTGAAGTGGTGAATGTCTTCACCTCAATTATCTTTTGATGTGTTAAAAATAAGTATGTATCCTCTCCGCTGCATGGTGAAAATCTCATTCTGGAAACGAAACATCCCCAAGGCTGTGGCTAAGCCAAGTCTCCGCAATATCCTTTCTTTCAGGAGTGCTAGTTCTGCAAGGTTCGCAGGAGAGCTTCTGTAACATGTGGAAGGCAGGAGACGAGGTACTGGCAGAAGTAAAGCTGTGAAGACAGGGCGTGAGTCGTGCACGGGTAGCTCAGTTGGTAGAGCACTTGGCCGCGAAAAGCAAAGGCCCCGAGTTCGAGTCTCCGTCCGGCACACAGTTTTAATGTGCCAGGAAGTTTCATAAGTTATGTATGTTTATAAATGATTTTGTACCTTCAAAGAAAAAACGCAGCTTTGGTTTTCTATTGGAGCCCGAGTTTTGACACTTCTGACATTCACCTTATGGTGTAAGAGGGTCGTCCACAAAGTAAGTTCCATTTCTGTTTTTATCTGGGGCAGCGCTACGATCGCAATTCAGAGCATGCGCGGCAGTTACTCTGACTCAAGGAGAAGACATGAACGCCATTTTCAGATCGCTGCCGCCGACATGTGCTTTGTAGTGCTTCTTTATAATGTCAGCAGTAATCGTAAATGCCGCTGCGTGTGGAATCAGATCTGTGATTCGTTTTCTAAATGCAAAGAAAGTTAAAGCAAAGGAAATTCATCGGCAAATCTGCGAGGTTTACGGACAAAATGCTATGAGTGGTTCAATGGTTAGGAGATGGGTCAGACTATTCAATGAAGAGCGTGATCAAGTGCATGATGAAGAACGAAGTGGATGCCTGTCTGTGGTTACTGATGAACTGGTTCACACAACTGAAGAGAAGATTAAGCACAACAA
This sequence comes from Schistocerca nitens, assembly GCF_023898315.1. Taxonomy (NCBI): domain Eukaryota; kingdom Metazoa; phylum Arthropoda; class Insecta; order Orthoptera; family Acrididae; genus Schistocerca; species Schistocerca nitens. The sequence continues at coordinate 617,030,496 of NC_064617.1, forward strand.
GTCCTAGCGACTCCTTGGTGGTCAACACTTCAACGACGATGACGAGCTGAAAGAACATGTTACCACATGGTTGAATACACAGGCGGCAAACTTCAATGAAGAAGGCATACAAAAACTTGTACAACGCTGTGACAAGTACCTACAAAATTTCGGAAGCTATGTAGAAGAGTAGCTTAACAGTTGTAGATTTTTGTGCAACAAATATTTTTTCTCTATATGTACACGTTTGTTTTATATAACCAAACGGAACCTACTTTGTGGACATACCTCGTGTAAGTCCGTGAAATATGATGATCAGTGTTTTAAGAGGCTACACAAAAGATCAGTTTACAGCTTAAATGTTGGGACAGCGTACATTTTCTCTAGCCTTATGAAGTCTAAAGTTATTATCATCTAAAAATGCACCTATAATGGCGTGCAACCGGTTGTGTTACCTAATGAAGGAACCTCTAAAGAGCTAATGTGGCCCGGAAAATTTTCATTCACTATCAGAAAGATTTTTTAAAGGATTTTTAAAAAATTTTTTGGAGAATTTTTGGGAGTTTCTTTACAGTAACAATATATTATTAATTGTTTTGCGTAAAATTGGCGTTTTAATGCTCAGAATACACATTCCAACGTGAAGTTCAAAATATGTAATATTTACAAAAATTGTACTAGTAATTTCTGATAGGGCTCCGCAAGCACTATCCGTGGACACTTAGTTTATAAAAATTGCACAGGGCATTGGTAATACATAAATTCTTAAAGTTCATTTTAACTGTTAAATCTTCAGTATTGAAGAGCTTAAAAAGTACTTGCTTGATCGTGGGCACGTTTTCATACAAGCACTCGTCTTATGTTTGTATGTCATTGGTTTTTCTGTGGCTGTCTCGGATCGGTTTTTACTGAATTTATGCCCATTTAGTGGTCGCTGTGGTAACTCGTTTCCGCCCCTTGCATGCTTCTTGCCAATGGATAAGCGCATGTGGGTTCTTCCAGCTGCTGATCCATAGCACGAGTTCACCTGCTGCCGTCCTGCAGCCATGGGATATCTCCTACTCTCAGTGTCCACCAGTGACTGACTCAGAATAAGCATGCACTCAGACACTCCTCCTCTTCCCATCACAGTCGCTGTGTTTACGTGAAGCTCCCGAAACAGGATTTCGTAGACCCATTTCCCAATACCGCTTCTGATTAATCATTTAAACACGGCAAAATTGATTCTGGAAATTCGGTTCTAGCTGCCTTTTCTCGATTGCCACAATCGACTTTTGCTCCCTTGTAAACAATAAACCATTTTGAAACGAGCTTGGGTGTTCATTAACGTCCTGTTGTTAAAAATATTCGCCTAATATGGTCGGAGTGACTTTTTGTGAAGTGGATAAGTAGAAATATTAAATGCAGCTTGATTTAACTTAAGAGAAATAGCAATTGTGCTGACTAAATCAAAAACCGAAACAGGTGCATTCGATGTGCCTCGCTTAACATGGCTAGCAATTTCGTTTCTAGCCTTAACAAGTAAGCGCGACAGCGAGAAACGATTTCCGAAATTCGGTTTTCGTCTTTCGGAACATGTGTCACATATAAACGTAGCGAGTAAGATGCAAGCTTGCAGTTGGGTTTTTTAAAGGTTTGGCTTTCAGCCATATCAAGCTGTACCCTCACAGTATGCAAACTAATATTTAAGATTAAATACAAATATGGCAGCTGAAGGAAATTAAATACATTATTTATAAGAATTTACTTTTACAGAACGTGTTTCGGACCACTATTGTAACACCTGTGTAAATTATTAATGCAAAATACTTGACCTCTTTTTATCACTACTAATCAAATAATACGAGTAATAATATGTCTGTTATCAATAAAAATCTCTTGAGGTGGCTACCAGGTTTCCTTTGTTACTAAGAGAAAAACGGATATTTTGTAGGCAGACTTTCATGAGTGTACTGTAGAGCAGATCATTTATCGGGCTATGATCTGGCTGCCGGCGGAGCGGCTGAATGCATGCAGAATCGGTTGACAACATATCCAGATAGTGGCATGGATGCGACACGCTGTGCATGTCCTTTGGGTGCAGTCAGGGTTGGGTGTTTGTCATTAACGGAAGTGACGGTCAGAAGCAAAGTCTCATAGGGGCCATCGCCTGAAGTCGATTTGCTGCAGCCTAGCTGTGAAGTCCCTGCCCTCCAGTCTTAAAATGAAGTGTCTACTCTGCAGTCTCCAGATCAAATGCCTTGCCTAGTGTTCCACAAAAATGTCTGTGGCCATAGCAATCCATCCGATTACCGAATTTAGATTTTTCTTTTCGACAATCAAACGATCTTTCAATACCTTTCACAGCTGTTGCGTTCCATCCATGTTTCCCATGGCTGAAATACCAGATACACTATTCAAAGAACTTATTCTTTGACGGCATTCTGTCGACTGGCAAATTGAACTGCTACATTACCTGAAGATACTGAACCACTGAGAAGGAAACGCGTCTTATGACAACTCTTAATTGGTAAAAATTAGACATATTTCTGAAGGTTATGAGATGACATGGTCACGTATTAAATTCATGGTACTGCAATATAGACAAGACGAATAGACAATGAAATGTAGATAAGATGAATATCTACCACTACAGTCACGGAACTTGCTGTACCAAATGTCGAAAATCACATTTTAAGACAAGTCTGCAAAATACGGGATAGCAGCTGCCAACGAGAGATGTTGACTGAAAGTACAAGATGAAGGAACTAGTGACAGAACTGCATTCGATAACAGTGAAATGTATTAGAGGTGTTCAAAAGAAAAGGTACGAAACAACACTGTGGCTCTTTATTCAGAAATAATCACCAGAGGCCTGAGCACAACTACCGCACTGTCCCACGGGCCGAACGATTCCCTGTTCCCGGGATTCCTGTGACTGTGACAGGAGCCACGCCTCCCCTGATCCTTCAGTTCGTCATCCGAGTTGAAGGGCTTCCTTTGGGATGGGTTTTTAGCGGACCAGACGCATGGAAATCGTAGGGCGAAATGACCGGGCTGTAGGGCGGATGCTCGAGCTGCTCCCGCCTGAACCTGGACACTCGCTTTGTGTGACCTTGGAGATGTGGGAATACGCATTATTGTCGACCAGAATCAGTCCCTCCGTGAGCAGCGCAGGCCGTTTCCTCTTGATGGGCTTACGCAGGCTACGTAGTGTCTCGCAGTACACGTTACTGTTAATGGCTTTCTGTTCTCAAGGAATTCGATGAGTATCAGACTTCGGACGTCGAACAACAATGGAAGGCCCACCTTGCGTGCTGAGGGTACAGCTTTAAATTTTTTAGGGGTAGCTGACAGTCCATGCTTTCATTGCTTAGATGTCTCATTACGTTATCCCAAAAGCACCATATGCATATTTCAGCCGGTTTGATTGTTATGACGTTTCGTACCTTTTGATTTGAAAACTCCTTATAAATAAGTGTGCCATACTATAGAGCGAAACGTGCAAATAACTTTAAGTTCTGTTCTTGGGTGACAATCTAACAATCATCTCTAGAATCGCGAATAATTATAAAAGAAGCGCCAAAAGGGTGGGACAATGATATTTGCGTTATGGTGGTTGCTGCTCGTTCCACCGAGCAGCACATCAGAAACAGCTGCAGATTCCGTAAAGGAACTGTACACTGTATACAGCATAACAATGTCTCATAGCAAATTAAATTTATCACAGTGTTTTACGAAGTAATATCCCAACAAGTCACATTTAGTTCTTGTATTTTCCACAGCAGGCGTTATATCAGCGACGATTCGGAACTAGTTCGTAGATTATCCGGAAGAGGTAACACCATAGCCTCTGTTTGTTGTTGCCGACTCTTATAAAATTCTTCCTGCAAAACAGTGGCTCGTTCGGGTAACGATGATGGAGGTCTATAACGGTCACGCACGCTTAACTCCAAATAAACGAGAAAGGCTCAGTAATATTGAAATTTGGCAGCTGTGGTGGCCAGTTCAAAAATGGTTCAAATGGCTCTCAGCACTTTGGGACATAACAGCTGAGGTCATCAGTCCCCTAGAACTTAGAACTACTTAAAATTAACTAACCTAAGGACATCACATACATCCATGCCCGAGGCAGGATTCGAACTTGCGACAGTAGCGGTCGTGTGGTGGCCAGTGGAGATGCGAAAATTCGTCCTTGTGCTCACAAAACCAGTCCTGGACGATTTGAGCTGTGTGGACAGGGACGCTGTAGTCTTGGAACACAGCATCAGCAGTGTGGAAAAATATTGTACCATGGGACAGACATGATAGGGCAAAATCGTTACATAAACATTGGTAGATAGTGGTTAGAACACTGGAGTTGCATTCGGGAGGACGACGGTTCAAAACCGCATCTGGCCATCCTGAATAGGTTTTTCGTGGTTTTCCTACGCAGCATTTGGCAAATGCCAGAACAGTTCCTTTGAAAGGGCACGTCAATTTTCCCTTATCCAATGGGACAGATAACGTCGCTGTTTCGTCCCCTCGCCAAAATCAACCAACCAACTGTGGTAGCTATGCAACCTTGCAGAGTAATCATGGGCCCATGGAATACCATGAAACGGCTACCAAAAACACGACCGAATCCCAACCAAGTTTCACTCTTTGGGCATAAACAAGGCCAGAAGTTTGAAACAGTATGAACAAGACTCTTCCGACAAAATGACATTTCCGGGTTTTATGGCTTTTCCTGTTATGGGCACCGAGCGAGGTGGCGCAGTGGTTAGCACACTGGACTCGCATTCTGGAGGACGACGGTTCAATCCCGCGTCCGGCCATCCTGATTTAGGTTTTCCGTGATTTCCCTAAATCGCTCCAGGCAAATGCCGGGATGGTTCCTCTGAAAGGGCACGGCCGACTTCCTTCCCTAATCCGATGAGACCGATGACCTCGCTGTTTGGTCTCTTCCCCCAAAAACCAACCAACCAACCAACCTGTTATGGGCATCTGCATCAATGAGTGGTTCTGGAATTCCAGCTCGCCTTGTAATTACCTGTTTATGGAGCTCCATTTGTCTTGTTGTGGTGCTGTGCTGACAGGGTTCACAAGTGCAATATTCAGTCCTGCTGCGACTTCTGCAGCTCTCACCCTCTTTATGTTTCGTCACAATCCTCTTCAATGACTGCCCGCCACGATCACTCTACACACACGTTTGTCCTGGATGTGACTGAGCGGATGATGTTTTTCCGCTTCCTCTGTTTGATATATAAATCTTGGATGTGGTGCTTCTTGAAAGGCCCACACTTCGCCTGCCTCGGTTACGAGCTCCCACCGTACGAGCACCAGTAGTTTGTCCACATTGGAATTTACTTAGATCCGACATAAAGCACGTAAAATTTCAGAGAATACTGTTCTGATCACGACTGATACTTGTGACGTATTGAGGACATTGCACAGATGCTGTTCGTGGTCAAATACAACAGCGCAACCTGCGGGCTTGGTTAGGAGTTGCATTTACGTTCAAGCACCCATTTCTCGCAGTGTTTCCGTATTCTTGCCCAGCCCCTGTACTAGTCACTTATACGGAACCACTAACCTTCGCCGGTGGACTCCATGCGCGAGGCGGTGTTGACGGTGTCGCCGAAGAGGCAGTAGCGCGGCATCTTGGAGCCGACGATGCCGGCGACGACGGGCCCCGTGTGGGCGCCGCAGCGGATCTGCAGTGTCTCTCCGGGCCGGTGCGGCACGGGGAAGAGTGCTGCAGCCGCCAGCAGGTCCAGCGCCATCGTCGCCACCTCGGTCACGTGCTTGTCGCCTGCAACAGCGGCCAACAGGCGCCGGCCCTCGATCACCTCCCACACTACCACTGCTCAAAACTACGCTACTGGCCTTTGAAATCTATGCACCACGAAGACAGCATGCAACAAACGTGACTTTGGTATGAAATGTACAGTGTGTTTGGATATCCCGCTGATTAGCATTTCGTTTTATAATTGCAGCACAACCACGCAAACTGGGTAGGAGCAACGCCATCACATTTTTTATACAAGGAGAGATTGTGCAGTGAGTTTCTCAGTTAGAAATCGCATTTGATCGGAAATTATATTTGAATGTTGGTTGCTTGTGAGAAGATCGTATTACGTTTTGCGGAAGTAGGAGAAATGTCTGTAGCCTGTTGGTAAACTCATGATCGAGAGAGAGAGTCTTCACCCTGCCTACCCAGCTACGTCACAAGATGCTTCTCGGGGCCCACGAGAAATACGGGCCCCACAACGAACTTGGGTCGTCACACCAGTCGCCTGGCGGCCGGAGAGGCCGTGCGGTTCTAGGCGCTGCAGTCTGGAGCCGAGCGACCGCTACGGTCGCAGGTTCAAATCCTGCCTCGGGTGTGGATGTGTGTGATGTCCTTAGGTTAGTTAGGTTTAATTAGTTCTAAGTTCTAGGCGACTGATGACCTCAGAAGTTAAGTCGCATAGTGCTCAGAGCCATTTGAACCAACTAGTCGCCTCGTCCGCCATTCTTCGCGAACACTCAGCTCCGTGCAGGACCCTTGGGAAATCAATATGTCAATGAAGAGGTACCCAACAAAGGTCTTCACTTTGTCATCTACTATCGAGAGCTTCCAAGCATTTAAATGCACAGTTAAGATTTGTTACACTCGCCTGAAATACGCTGACAGAAAAAAGAAAATCGCAACACTAAGGAGGAGTTGTGCAACATAAATGAAAGTAGGTAGGCATGTTTCTATGTCTGAAAGATGATGTCTATTCAAATTTCACACCAGTCGCATAAGAGTGGCGCTAATGACGCCACTATGAGGATGCAAATCAGATTTGCTTTACGCTGTAACATTTCTTAGCGTTAGTTAACTTTGAGACTGAACGTGGTAAGGTGATGTTAGTCAAGAATACCTTTAAGGCGACAAAGAAGCCATTATCAACACCTCATTTACCTTGAACGAATACGTGTAATATGGCTACGAGAACCTAGATATCCCCTATAAAAAACTGCAGAAAGACTTTGCTGGAGTGTAGCCACTGACATGATTGCTGGCAGCGGTGATCACGAGAATGTAGGATCGCAGGAAGAGTGTGCTCCAGCCGGCCACTTGGCACTACCGAGAGGAAGACCACTGTGTTCAGCGTATGGCCCTACCACATCGTACTGTACCCGCAGCAGAAATTACGCAGCAGTTGGCACCACACTGAGAAAACGAACTGTTACAAACGGGTTGCTTCAGACACAGCTCCAAGCTCTGTAGACACTCTACAGGGTGCATTCCACTGACCCCGAACCATCGCCATTTGCGACTTCAGTGGTGTCAACCGAGAGTTCACTGGAGGGTAGGGTGGAGGTCTGTTGTGTCTTCTGATGAAAGCTGGTTCTGCCTCAGTGCTGGTGATGGCGGTGTGTTGGTTAAGAGAAGGCCAGTTGAGGGCCTGCAACCAACCTGTCTACATGTTAGACACACTGAACCTACACCTGAAATTATGATTTGGGATGTAATTTTTTTTGACAGTAGGAGCACTCTGCTGGTTATCTCACGCACCTTAATTGCCAATTTGTATGTCAGTCTGGTGATTCGACCTGTTGTGCTGCCATTCATGAACAGTGTTACAGTGGGAGTTTCCCAACAGCTTTCCTCTCGCTCAAATGGTTCAAATGGCTCTGAGCACTATGGGACTTAACTTCTGAGGTCATCAGTCCCCTAGAACTTAGAACTACTTAAACCTAACTAACCTAAGGACATCACACACATCCATGCCCGAGGCAGGATTCGAACCTGCGACTGTAGCGGTCGCACGGTTCCAGACTGTAGCGCCTAGAACCACAACGGCCACTCCGGCCGGCCCTCTCGCTCACATACGTTGTTGTAACCCAACAAGCTCTACAGAATATCGACATGTTGCCTTGGCTTGCTTGATTACCAGATCTGTCTCCACATATGGGGCATCATTGGACAACTCCAGCGTCATTCACAGCCAGCTTTAACCATCCATGTATTGGCCAATCAAGTACAACAGGCATGGAACTGAGACACCCAACTGGCATACGGCACCTCTACAACACAATGCATCAACGTTTGCATGCTTGCATTCAACATTCTGGCGGTTACACCGGTTTTTAATGTGCCAGAATTTCTCATTTGCAACGGCTTATCTCGTGCTTACATTAACAATCTCTTACATGTAACGTAGACAAATGTGTTCTCGTAATTTCATTACTCTACATTAATTATTTTTTCTGTTGCGATTTTTTTCTCTGTTAGTGTAGCTACTCGCTCCCCGATGGAGACGGCAGCTGGCGCTGCTAAGACCTGCAGTGCCATGTGCTATGACGTATGCGCCACGGCCTGTCTTTCTCGTGTGTCTCGATGCTTCTGCAAATTGGTTTACAATGTTGTACCAAACCTTTCACAGCGTGCACTTTAAATTTGTGGCGACTCTCTGCGCAGATACGTCGGGCAGCATTTATTTTTAGGTAAATGACTTAACGAGTTAACACTGTAAAGAATACAGCAGACGACTGCCCTTTTCTGAAATACACTATTATAGGTTAAATTACAAAACGCAGGAACAGAAGCCATACGACCAAGTCAGTATTCATACATCTACTACGAATATAGAAACGAGTGTCTGTTCATCTGATTGCATGTTCTTCTAAAACGATTGATATATTTAGACAGGATTTTAAAAACCTTAGAATTTAAGACTTAGTCTTCTCTTGTGCTTCCGCTAAGAGGTGAAACGCAGCAGTTCTTGTTACACGAGTTGTATTCAAAGAGCTAACGGGGAATTATTAATTTCGCATATTGCATAGTGCGATTCACAAGAATTTTTCGTCCCCATATTGGTAATCATATCTAAAAGGTATCTGTAGAATATTAGCGATATCGAATATTTAGTGTATTGTCAGTTGTCAAAAATGTTATGAGCCTGCCAACCGTTTCTGAAAGTAATGCTGTTGTCCGCCCAAGTTTCGTCGACGCAAAAGAACTTTCCGCCTTCCTCTCTTAATTTTCTTACTCGTATCAAGTATTTGCATCGCCACTCAAATACATCATCTTTTTCTGCTAGCATCTTTCTTTTACTTATAAATATCTTCCAGATAAATCCCATTTCACGCAGTGTCTTATGCAAAATATATTTCTGTCAAGGAAAATAGATTTTTTGTTTTACCACAATAAGTAATTTGCATTATGTTGGCACTCTTTTCTGTTCTATGTTGTTTATTCTACGTAAGAGTCTCAAATTGTTCGTTGAATTGTCAATTTTGTGGAGCTGTTTATAATGATGGGCTTTCTCATGAAGTTCTTAGCTCTCTTTCTTGGAGATTTCAGCAAACCGCATAGTTTATTTTCACTTTCTTTTCTGACCCATCCTACTGTAGTAAGGCTTACTTCTGCATGAACTACCCAACAATCCTTTTTCTGCCAACTCTGTAATGCATGCTTTAATTATGTTACAGACCACTGAAAGCTCTTTGCTCCTAAAGTACTTCTTTGCATTGTGCAGATTTTCTTGATGTAGCACGCTTATTCATCACTTCCTAATAACGAACTGCACCACAAAATATACTAACTGAACTGAGTGACAGTGCTAAGAAAAATCACACGAACTTAATCAACGTGAATCATCACACACTGCACTGCACTGCTGAACAGGATGTGGGTGTGCCTGTAGCGCAGTTGCCAGGTTTTCCTGGGAAAGGCCACCAAGAGCGCTGCTCACTCATGTGTTTACCAGCAGACTATTTCAGCACTTGTTGAATCATGGCCTAGCCAGACTGCAGTTTATCGTTGGGATTTTCGTATTGACCAGGATCCAACGACTCTCATATGAATATCGTATCAGTGTGTTCAGGAGGCCCATACTAAACCGCATGCGAGATTTCGATGATCCATGTGTCTAGCGCCTGAGAAGGCAGAAGTATTGCATGTTCAGTCATGCAGTATCTTACTGCTATGTCACGTACCTTACAACAAGACAAGCATCCACATGAACAGAGAGGGAATGTCATGGCTAGCATACAGCTATGGAGTCGTGTGTTCAGGAGGGCCATGGGCTCTACTCAAGGACATGTAGGATCTCGACAGCCCCATCTGACTGGTGGCTGAGAGGGCAGATTTATTGCTCGCTTGGCTGTGCAGAATCATACTGCCACATTATGTATCTTGCAGAAAAAGGAGTATCTGCATGGAGAGAACATCTGGAGCACCACTGACTGTCAGCATGGTGGCTTTTGATGCAACATGCAGTACATTTCTTTTGGCCACAATTGCCATCTTTGCTTATGCTAGTCTGCTTTTTGTATCAGTCTTGCTTCGCATGTCATGAGTTATTTTGCTTCCAACGGAGGATAATTCCTCCACTTTGTCTACTTCATGGCTCCAGTTTTGATGATAAGTTTATTGCTTGCCTTGTTTCAGATACTCCCCATTGCTTATTTATTCCTTTGGTTTACTCTCCATCCAAGGTGTGTATTCATTAGACTACTCATTGCAGTCTCTAAGTCCTGCATTTTTCTGTGAGGATAACCATGTCGTTACTGAATCTTATGACTGATATCCTTTCAGCCTGAACTTAAACCTACTTCTTAAGCTTTCTTTTATTTGCATCATTTCTTCTTAGGTGACAAGTTGAATAGTAGGGGCCAGAGACTGCAGCCATGTCTTATAACCTTTCTGATACCAGCACTTTGTTCATGGTCATCCAGTATTATTTTTCCCTCTTGGTTCTTATACGTACTGTATTTTACCATTTTTTCCCCATAGTATCTACCTAATTTCCCAGAATTTCGAATATCTGCACCATTTTACGTGGTCGAACGCTTCTTCTAGGTTGAAAAGTCCTGGTTCAAATGGCTCTGAGCACTATGAGACTTAACATCTGTGTCATCAGTCCCCTAGAACTTAGAACTACTTAAAAATAACTAACCTGAGGACATTACACACATCCATTCCCGAGGCAGGATTCGAACCTGCGAGCGTAGCTGTCACGCGGTTCCAGACTGAAGCGCCTAGAACCGCACGGCCACATCGACCGACTGAAAAGTCCTGTGACCGTATCTAGATTTTTCTTAAGTCTTGGGTATATTATCAGTCACGAAGTCAGACTTTCCTCTTTGGTCCCTTACCTTTCCTAAAGGTAAACTGAACATTTTTCAGTATATTATTCTTGTCAGCATCCTGTATACTCCAAATGTTCGACAGAATGTGTGACAGTTCTCATTCTTATCTTGTATAACTACAAAACATCTGATGGCGTACCTAAGATTCATTGATTCAACAAACCAACTTGAACAGTCGTTTGGTTGCCATTTCTCCCAATGATCTAAAGAGTTCAGAAGGAACATTATCTATGCCTTCTGTCCTATGTGATCACCAGCCCTCCAAAACTATGACTATAATACTCTGTCTTCTATGTCTTCCATATCGACTCCCAATTCTTCTTCTGTCATGTCATAAGGCAGTCCCTTCCTCTCGTAGAGTCCTTCAATTTACAGATATCTCCTTTCTCCTGTGCATTTAACAGTAGAATTCCTGTTGCACTCTTAATGTTGAGCCTTTTGCTTTTAATTTTACCAAAGGTTGTTTTGATTTTTCTATATGCTGAATCAGTCCTTCTGACAACCGTTTCCTTTTCTATTGCTGCATGTCTTTTCCGGCTGCCAGTACACTTCAACTTCCATGCACTTTCCGTGTGTTACATTTCTAAAAATCTTAAGCTGCTGAATTCCTGTCTTGGCCTGAAAATTTTTGTTCTTCTTCCTTTTGTCTATAAATGATGCAATTATTTTGTTAGTTGAACAACCAGTAGCTTTCTTAAACCTGTATTTGTCTGTTCAAATTCTGCGATATCCTTTTTTAGAGAAGTCCCTTGCTCTTCAGCCAAAGTGCCTGTTGTGAGATTCATTATTGCAATATCATTGCACTTAGAGAACTTCAAACGGACTTTTTATTCGTCGGTTCTTCTGTCCCCCCTTCTTTCCCGATTAATTCTTCTGAACAGTTATGTTAAATTTAAGTCTACACTTCATCATTAATAAATTGTAATTTATCTGCTCCTGGGTACGCCATACTATCCAATTCCTGATTTAGGAATCTCTGTCTGACCATGATTTTATCCAGCTGATATCTTCCCATACCACCAGGCTTTTTTCAAGTATACCTCCTCCTCTTGTGATTTTTGAACAGTATAATCGCTATTACTGGCTGAAATTTATTGCAGAATTCAATTACAATTTCTCCTCTTTCATTCAAATACCTGTGATCGTTAGATTTTCATCTCCCTTTATAAAATGTATTACACGTTCAGTATCCTCTATGTTATTTCTATCTCTTCATCTTCTGCTTGTGTCGTCGGCAAGTATTCTTGCACTAATGTTGTTGGCTTCACTTTTCTGTAGATTCTGTTGAGAATCACTGAATTATTAACAATAGCTCACTGTCGGTTCTACATTCCTATTCATGACGAATCCTACTCTCGGCACACCACCTGTCTCAGGTTGCAACACTGTCTCCAAATGATGTCCTCTGTTAAGTAAAAAAAAGGCCCCTTCCATTGTTAAAGAAGAAGATATCGCAGACTGATTCTTTGAAACGTGCAGTAGAGTGTTAACAGTCGACGTAACTACATCTACATCTACATCCATACTCCGCAAGCCACCTGACGGTGTGTGGCGGAGGGTACTTTGAGTACCTCTATCGGTTCTCCCTTCTATTCCAGTCTCGTATTGTTCGTGGAAAGGAAGATTGTCGGTATGCCTCTGTATGGGCTCTAATCTCTCTGATTTTATCCTCATGGTCTCTTCGCGATATATACGTAGGAGGGAGCAATATACTGCTTGACTCCTCGGTGAAGGTATGTTCTCGAAACTTCAACAAAAGCCCGTACTGAGCTGCTGAGCGTCTCTGTTGCAGAGTCTTCCACTGGAGTTTATCTGTCATCTACGTAACGCTTTCGCGCGATTACTAAATGGTTCTGTAACGAAGCGCGCTGATCTCCGTTGGATCTTCTCTATCTCTTCTATCAACCCTATCTGGTACGGATCCCACACCAGTGAGCAGTATTCAAGCAGTGGGCGAACAAGTGTATTGTAACCTGCTTCCTTTGTTTTCGGATTGCATTTCCTTAGGATTCTTCCAATGAATCTCACTCTGGCATCTGCTTTACCGACGATTAATTTTATATGGTCATTCCATTTTAAATCACTCCTAATGTCCACTCTCAGATAATTTATGGATTTAACTGCTTCCAGTTGCTGACCTGCTATATTGTAGCTAAATGATAAAGGATCTTTCTTTCTATGTATTCGCAGCACATTACACTTGTCTACATTGAGATTTAACTGCCATTCCCTGCACCATGCGTCAATTCGTTGCAGATTCTCCTGCATTTCAGTACAATTTTCCATTGTTACAACCTCTCGATATACTACAGCTTCATCCGCAAAAAGCCTCAGTGAATTTCAGATCTTATCCACAAGGTCATTTATATATATTGTGAAGAGCAACGGTCCTACGACACTCCCCTGCGGCACACCTGAAATCACTCTTACTTCGGAAGACTTCTTTCCATTGAGAATGACATACTGCGTTCTGTTATCTAGGAACTCTTCAATCCAATCACACAATTGGTCTGATAGTCCATATGCTCATACTTTGTTCATTAAACGACTGTGGGGAACTGTATAAAACGCCGTGCGGAAGAAACACGGCATCTACCCAGGAACCCGTTTCAATGGCCCTCTGAGTCTCGTGGACGAATAGCGCGAGCTGCGTTTCACACGATCGTCGTTTTGGAAACCCATTCTGATTCCTACAGAGTAGGTTTCTAGTCTCCAGAAAAGTCATTATACTCGAACATAATACGTGTTCCAAAATTCTACAACTGATCGACGTTAGAGATATAGGTCTATAGTTCTGCACATCTGTTCAACGTCCCTTCTTGAAAACGGGGATCAGGCTGTCATGTGGTGGTTTGTGGGCTTGAAGGGACCAGACTGCTACGGTCATCAGTGCGCTATCATGTGGATATTGATAGAGGTTATTCACGCACGTCCGATATTCAGGCCTTAGGCAGTCTCCACTTCTTTAGCTTTATTTACACGATGGCAGAGGGTACTTCTCATTATAGCATGTGTTAGTATTTCTTCCCGTTCCATTCATGTATGTGGTGTGGGAGCAATGACTGCTTAAATGCCACGCCTAGGATACTATTAGCCTAAGTTTTTTATTGTCCCTACGGGAACGATACGTATGAGACTGCAGTATCTTTCTAGATAATGTTCTTGTAGTCTTTCGTCCGAAGACTGGTCTGATGCAGCTCTCCACACTACTCTATCCTGTGAAAGCCTCTTTATCGCCGAATAACTCGTGCAGTCTACATTGTTCTGAACCTATTTATTGCATTCATCTCTTGGTCTTCCTCTACATTTAATACTCCTTCCCCCTCCCTCCCCCCCCCCCCCCCCCCCCCACACACACTTCAGTACTAAATTGGTGATTTTTTGATCTCTTGCAATGTGGCCTATAGACTGATCCCTTCTTTTAGTCAAATTATGCCACAATTTTTTTTCTTTCCAGTTCAGTATATCCGCGTTGGTTATATGACCTACTCTTCTAATCTTCAGCATTCTTCTGCAGCACCACATTTCAAAAGTAAGTCCACGTTTAGGAAGTACTTCCTAGCACTTAAATGTGTATTAGATAATAATAAATTTCTCTTTCTTTTCTTCTCATTATCAGTCTACATTTTATATCCTCTCTACTTTGGCCATCATCAGTTGTCTTACTGACCAAGTAACAAAACCCATCTACTACTTTCAGTATCTCGTATCCTAATCTAATTGTCTCTAAATCCTGATTTAATTCGGCTACATACCATTCGCCTTGTTTTGCTTTTATTGATGTTCATATTACGTCCTAATTTCAAGACACTGTCCATTCCGTTCAACTGCTCTCCCAAGTCCTTCGCTATCTCTGACAGAATTACAGTGTCGTCGGCAAAACTCAAAGTTTTTATTCTTTCTCACTGGACTTTACTTCCTTCACCAAATTTTTCTTTGGTTTTCTTTACTACTTGCCCAGTGTACAAATTGTATAACATTGGGAATCGGCGACAACTATATCTCACTCACTTCTCAACACTGCTTCCTTTTCATCCCTCTCAACTCTTATAACTGCCGCTAGTTTCTGTAAACGTTGTGTAGAATCTTTCGCTCTTTGTACTTTACCCGAATTTCAAAGAGTTGCCGCGCAGGGTAGCCTTACGGTCTAAGAAGCCATGCCACGGCTCGCGCGGCATGTGTGTGTGTGTGTGTGTTGTCATTAGCGCATGTTACTTTAAGTAGTGTGTAAGCCTAGGGACCGATGGCCTTAGCAGTTTCGTCCCATAAGAACTTACCATAAATTTCCAAATTAATTTTTTTTTCAAAGCGTTTATTCCATCGTCATTGTCGAAAGCTAACTCACTTCATTGCGGTTATTGAAACTAGGTTTTCCCGATAAAGTTGACGTCTTTCTCCTTGAGCTCTCCTATGAGTCAAACAAACCTGTGACGGTCCGTACTTCCTGTCTTTATATACGTTCAGTGTCTCCCGTTAGTCCTATTTGGTTTGGGTCCCACATGTCTGATCAACATTCTATGATGGGAACACTAGTTTTTTTTAAGCAACTTCCTCAGTGTGCTGATAGGATTTTGCTAGTACGTTATGAAACAACCGAAATCTGCCATGTGCTTTACGTACAATTTGATGCCCATACAAATCGGTACACCCAAGTATTGACATATGTTGACTGATTGCAATTGCGTTTAACTCATATAATAGTCATAGACACCACACTTTTGTGAAACACATAATTTTATATTTAGTACCTTTAAAGTATACTGCAAAGTTAGTCACCAATTTGGAACCGTATCGAGATCAGACTGGATATTTGTGCAAATTTTCTGCCGACTACTTCAGTACAGGTAACTGCATAATTTACAAAAAATCTGAGGTTCTTTTACTATCATCTATCATCATATGTTCATTTAATGTTTCATTACAGATAATCGTATTAACAGCAAAATTTCTGAGTTTGCTACAAAATTCTGCCAGATTTTACATTTACATACAAAACGTTTCCTTGGTGCAAACTTGACGTTATTTGTAATGCAAGCTTCTCCATCTAGGAAAACACGCTGCAACCTCACTACCAAGAAATCCTCAATCGAATCACAAATTTCGTCTAATAATCCATGTAATCTGAAGATTTTCAGAAAAGATGTAGTGCCTCAATCCGTGGCTTTCAGGATGTTGTGACAGAAGAACATGAGTTGAGTCCCACATGACCAGTGTCTTTGGAAACCAGGCTGACTGATATGGTCATTCCATTCGAGATACTTCATAACATTTGAGCTTAGAATAATTTCTACGATTGTACAACAGGTACACGTCAAATATATTGGACTATAATTTCGTGGGTCACGTCTGCTACCATTCTTCTACAAGGGTGTACTGAAAAGTAATGCCTCTGAATTTTTAGCGTGAGAACTCTTAAAGCTTTTTAAATAAAACCGTCATTAAAAGTCTTCATATTTATTCTTTGCGTCTACATATTTGCAGCTCTTTGCCGCTAGACGGCTCCAAATTGTAGCATGTAAGATGGCGGCGTGTAAAGTATCTAAGCAGGTGCGTAAGAAACAGTGTGCTGTGGTTACGTTTCGAATTCGAACAGTTCGTCCACACATGGAGCAGTCTCTTCTTCAGCACACCAGTGCCGAACTACACATGAGAGTTTGACATCTGCTCAATCTGACGCTTTGGGTTCATTGGCATTGATAGTATTGGAACAACCTGTGTTCTAGTGCAAAGTTATCCAAGATGGCAGCGATGACATAATCCCAGATGGCGGCCTGTAGACTTGGCAACTGCGCATGACGTCATCTAAGATTGTGGATTTTGGCAGGTAGTTTGAATTTTGGTGGTAATATGCCATGCCCCCCTCGCCCAGAAAAGTGGCGGGAAGTTCAAATTCCCACGGGATACTGTGTCAAACCAAGAAAAATGGTGGGAAAAAGGGACATGTCTTTATTATTTAACCAGTTTCAATAATGTGTGTTCTCCACGAGCTCTAGAGCTCAACTGACATAGTTGATATCGTCGCCACCAGAGAGCGCCACCATGACATCATCCAAGATGGTGGATTTTGGAGGGAAGTTAGAATTTTGGCGGGAAGAAGGTCAATTGGGCTACCTCCACTAACCTAACCCCCCTCCCCCCAGGAAATGGCGCTAAGTTCAAATTCCAACATGATAATGCGGTACACCTATGATAATGGTGGGAAAAACAGACTTGTCTTTATTAGTTAACGAATTTCAGGCAGGTGTGTTCGCCACTGAGTCTGGCCTCCAACTGGCTTAGTTCATATCGCTGCCACCAGAGGGTGCTCTCCTGATGTCATATCATGACGCAAGTACCGTTATTCAAGATGACGGTAGCCACTGTGTTCATCGCAAGCTCCATAGACCAACTGACTTAGTTCATAACATCAATACCAGAGGACGCCATCGCGACATCGCGTAATGACGCAAGATCGTGTGCTCTCTCATATGCGCCCGTTACAATCGGACACGCACCATGCCACAGGCCCTCGGGCATCCGACCGCTTACATCACACATTCTTGGCCGCCACCTCCATACATGTGCTGGACATAGTCTTCTGTAGATATCCTAACACTCACATTGCGCATCTAAGCTATCAGTTACCTAAGTAATTAATTCCATTTTAATTTTAATCATATTCAATAATTCAATTTACAATTTCAATATTCAATGATCAAATTAGACGTTCCACATTTTCACACTATCAGTGATGCATTCAGTCATGACCTAGCACCATCCCCCCCCCCCCCCCCCCCACACACACACATACACACCCCACTAGCTCTAGAAAACTGTGGGAAAGAAAGGACACTTGTACTAACCTCAGCCACCCAACCGCCACCTCCTCCTAGCAACCGGCGCCAAGTTTGAATTCTGGCAGTAAATAAAGCTCACTTGTGCTTTTGCTACCAACGTAAGAAAATTGCTGCAAACAAAGCTCACCACCACCACTAACCTAAGGCACCAGACTGCCACCTTTTCCTAGGGGCGGGTGGTAAAAGGACTCAGCGTGCACTAGGCTGATTGAGAGAGGAAGAAGTGAACTTTATTTACTTGGGAGCACTTTATTAAGGAATCTATTATATCTATCACAGAACACTCGCTCTGACATCCCCCACATCATACAGGACTGCAAACAACTCCTACATAACTCACATATAAGGTTCTACACACACTCTTGCTAATTGTAAACTGTCAAAAATATCACATTGCACAATCTACACACATGTGAACCACTAATAAATAATGCAATACATTTACGTCCAGATAGCCTAACAACTCATAAATTCTCAAAATTATAAGCCAATTAAAAGGCTCTGCTTGCTAATTGTCATCTGTCCAAATCATACACCAGACTTTATTTAAACAATTAGAGGCAGCACCACCACCAAGTGTATTCGCCACAGAGTCCATAGCCCAACTCACTTAGTTCACATCAATGACACTAGAGGACGCTGTAGTGACACAAGTACCATAATCTAAGATGGCGCCACGTAGTGGGTTCACCACGAGCTCCAGACCCCAACTGGCTTACTACATTTCGTCGCCATCAGAGGACGCCACCGCGACACCAACTGATGATGCAAGTACAGTTATCGATGATGGCGGCAAACAGTATGTTCTCCACGAGGTCTAGTACTCAAGTACCACCAGCAGAAGACGCTGTTGTCCCTTTCCTGACGTAAACCAAGATGGTTAGGGAAAACGACTCAGCCTGCTCTGGGCTGCTGGTGAGCGTAAGGAATGACTGCACTCTATAACAATTTTCGAACATTTTATTTAGGCATGTATTATATTTATCAGACTATCACAAAACACCCACCCAGATGTGTCTGGGTCCATGTTGCACAGCCCACAGACGCACAAACAAATCATAATTTCAGTAAACAATAGCAAACTGCTCCTAAATAATGCAGTACACATATCTGCAAAAACACGCTCAATACTCGTAAACTGTCCAAATAATGCATGACACAGCCTACAGGGCCACTCACAAAATAACAGAACAGACGCACGCAAGCACCCAACACCACACCGTGTCCCTCACGAAGTCACATGCCTGACAGCCGTCAAACCACGCATGGATCCCTGCTCGGTTTCAAAAAACATGAGGTGGTGACAGCCCCATTCATACTCCACACTCGTGAAATTCCTATCCAAATACGTGTTCACCTAGACGACGACAATGACGCGAGCGAAGCTGGTCCGCGTGCGCCACATTGACTGAATATAGAGCCTAAGCATGCCTAAGAATGCTCTGTGACTCCCATACAATGAGAGATAGATCGTAAAATTAAACACTATGCTTGAGGTGATAGAAATGTGTAGAGTGCTATCTCGTATACTTTGATCATTTATGTGTTCGAGAGTTAAGAGTTAATGGACGTACTGCTCAGTGATCTATCAATGTTCGCAATGATGCCCACACAGTGGAGACGGGCATGGTTTAGCTATGATACTGAAATTGGGGAAACATGCTGTCACATCAGTGGCCGGTGCTGAACTTAGTGTAAAATCCTTTGCACTATCAATGCTGTTGCTTAATATTACAGTACATCGACAGTGTCTTTTCCACCACATCCGCGCATTGTTTACCTCATAATGACTGAGTGGCATAGCTTGTTTGAGTTGGGGAAGAAGTTTTGTGGGTGGGTGACAACTTCTAAGGGTTGCTAGCAGCTAAACAGCGATCGCGTACATGACTGCAAAATTACGAATAACTCGAAATGGGACACTGAGCCATCATCTATTCCATCACGGTGACATATGAATTTAAATGTAGAGGTCATGAATCACTTTCGGACGGTAGTTTGGAAACTTCACAATGCTGCCAAACTCTTCTAGTTTCTTTATGTTGTAAGTGTGTTTTATTTAAAAATAATTCAGTGTTATGCTATCTGCGGTAAGAATATGATTTACATAGTCTGATGTCTAGTTTTCTGTGAGAGGTCGTGGATCAGAGCGTCTTAATGCCAGTTCAGAATCTGACATAGACCTCGAAGACGGGGCAGAAAAAAGAAATGTTTGGCAATGTACAAAACACGTTAGAAAACAGTGTTTCAAACAATGAAATAGGGCCACAGGGGGCGTTTCTTGCGATTTACAGTATAGTACGTGGGATACGATCATTCTCCTAGAGTAGAGGTGATGAAAAAACTACCCTCTGAAGTGTATCAATACGTGTGTATTTAATAGGTTTGTTCCACACAGGGAGCAGTAGCAGCAGCAGGTTGACAGGTAAATTCAGTGAGGGATGAAGTACGCCGTTATGAATGCCTGGAGGGCTGCACGCTGTGCTATTCTGGGAAGCATTGCGAAATCTCTCTCTCTCTCTCTCTCTCTATGTCTCTCTCTCTCTCCGTGCTGGACCTCTAACGCAGCTTTGCGTCATCGCGCGAGTCATGGCGTCTATGTGAGTTCTATATCGGATGAAGTTATTTGAGCTTCTATAGTTGTTAATTTTTGTCTGCTGGGGGGTAGAGAATAACGATGATAGCACGTTGGGCTTATAGATTTGAATGGACGTGGATCTGCAGTACTTGTATGCAGTTTGGGAACGTACCACAATGCGCGCATTTGAGCCGAATGGTCAAAACACGGCCCTGTCGCAGTAACTCAGTTCGCTCTGTTTCTAGATGGGCTGCAGAAGGTGGTGGATATGGCTTTGTCCGACTTCCGCTCAGTTCCGACTTAAAATGGCATGATCACATGCGCAAAGCTGTAGAAATGGAAGCAGTTGCAAGATGTGTAGGGACTGACTAAGACCATGTTGGCTTTTTACTGTAGCTGATAGGTTCTAGCTAGGTGACTCATTCTGAGATATGAAAGCGCCAGAGATATGATTCACATGTGGCTGTCATCCGGCGCAGGTATGTGGCTGAATAGGAGGACCTGATCTCAAATCGTAGACATCATTTCTAGCGGATAGTGTAAAACTAGAGGTGTGAAAAGCTAGTGTACATTTCTTCCGACCTCAATAAGCATACGATTTGCTACTGATTGAGCCGGCCGCGGTGGTCTCGCGGTTCTAGGCGCTCAGTCCGGACCCGCGCTACTGCTACGGTCGCAGGTTCGAATCCTGCCTCGGGTATGGATGTGTGTGATGTCCTTAGGTTAGTTATGTTTAAGTAGTTCTAAGTTCTAGGGGACTGATGACCACATATGTTTAGTCCCATAGTGCTCAGAGCCATTTGAACCATTTTGCTACTGTTTGTGATCCTTGTTAGTCAGTCATCGCCTTTGACTCAAATAGGTAAGAAAAGGGGTTCGCTACGCTTTCAACTACCTAGTTTCAACTACCTCTCAAGGTCACCCAACCGCTCACTTCCGCATCCGAAATACAGGCACATAGATCGATGTATGTAGGAAATGTCTTAGGATTTTTGGTAGGTTAGCGAATAAGACAGGTAAATATCCTCTTACAAAATATTTATTAACTTTTGCATATACATTTACACACAGAAAACAACTCTTTCCTTATTTTTCTTAGGTGTAGCTTTAATAATGTCCAATTTAATTTTTAACTTATAACTTAAATCCACATCCGAATCATCTATTTCTTTCTCCAGCCAGTAATTCGACAAATACAGAGAAGGTATATTCTCGAATTCTAATAAATATCTAATTTTCTTCCTGGGAAATACTTGTTTTATGGCTTTAACTATTAGCTCCCTCCTGCAGCTCTTCTAGGCGAGAGCATTCAGAGATTTTAATTTTTCCTCGTATCTCCTCCATGACGCTGCTGTTAAAGCGTTCCACGTCCTCCTGTGTGTATGTCAGCAACTCTCCTGCTCCACATTCTTGCGGGATTTCTGTAAAGAACTTTAAGTTTACAATTTTTGCAAACGAGTGGCCATTAAATGCAGTTATTCCATCAGATTTAAACTCGGCAAATGACTGTTCTGTTGCTAGGTGGACAAGATCCAGCTCGCCACACTTAGATAGAATATAACCGTCCTTTTTAAGCCGTTCCAAATTGGAATAGAGCTAAATAAACACATTTTTCGTGTATCCCTTAATATAATAAACGTTCTCGATTCCACTGATTTCGGCCAGTACTCCAACACGTGACCAGTTTCCATGGCTGTTTTCTGTAAATGCCAATATTTTGTATTCCCCCTTCGTAGTCAGATTTTTCCATACAGAATGTTTAAATACGTACGTAAACCTGGTCTGCACATCGGCAATAGCTTCTTCCTTTTCCAATTGCAGCTTATATTCTTGCTTTATAGCAGTTGTCTTCTCCATATACTCCAGTTTCCTTTTCTTTACTTCGAGTTTCTCCGTTTCCAGTTTTCGTTTCGGTACACTTAAAACGTTAACTGCACTTGAAGGAGTAATTTCTTTAATGGGCAATAGTTTAAGTCTGTTTGATACATTTGTCCTTTTTCTTAAGACTTGGGGTATAACATTATTTGTAGGAACCAGTCACAATTCGGCGATATCTATATCGGACGGTATTGTGGAGACTGAGAAAAATAAGTTTCTCCTGCTTTAACATAACACTTCTGTGTAATACTTATATTGTCTTTGTTTGAGTCAGAGTTAAGAATCTCCACGTAGTTTACAGGTAGATAATTAAAACTGTATGCAGACAGAGCATAATTTATAAGCTTTTCTCGGTCTTGAGAGTCCGGCAGACTTACTTGCACACCAGTCAATTTTCGGGTGTTCTTATTACCCCAGTAGACAAATTGTAGAACGTTGTTAAACACCACACAGCAACTGTTCTGTAAATTATTAGTTAGCTGACACCACATGGATGCAATTGGCACAGAGTAAAGTGGAGCACATTGTAAATACTGCTTTTTGGTGTCTAATACAGTTAAACAGCTTTGCAATGGGTCGAACACACGATCCATTCGGTAGTTGAATATTGTGGCCTCCAGCCTGGTAATACCATGCTCCTTAGCCAAAGAAGACGTAAAAGTTTCCCGAAGTCGCGTGTAGGGACACTTTATAAAAACTGTAAGATGGTTACCTATAACTTTGTTTACTCCTGGACTTGTGATTTGACATATAAATTTGTTATATACCTTTACCCTACAATTGGAGCTGATCCACGTTAAACAGTCTATTCCAGCTGTTTTATCGTTGTCCACAGACACATCGCTGATGGTCTCCTTCCATGGAGAAGTCGTGGGTTGATATTAGGTAGTCGCACATCTCCATTTTATTAAAAATGCCGGCAAAGTCATACAATGAAGGCTTTCACGACCGGATGGTACTGTCGTTGATAATTTTTCCGGGTTATATGGCCGTGGTCCATGGAATACTTCTATTCCTAACGTTTCGTCCAATACTACGTTGGACATCCTCAGAGGTATGGCTGGTCCTGTTGAGTCCTGCCGACTGACGAGTCGGGCGTCGGAGAGCGGCCTAAATACCGAGGAAAGTGGGCGTGGTCTAGCTTGCACATAGTAGCAGAGAGAAGACTAGTCAAAGATAAAATGTAACTATCGATAATAGTCCGTCATAGATAAAAATCACTTATCGATTCTGTAACGCCACTGTCCACATCTCGCTTAAGTTCAAGGCCTCTTCTTTTCTATTAAAATTATCTTCATGTTTATAAATTTCAATAGCCTCCCTATACAGTCGTGGATAACAGTTCGTGGTAGCACTTAAAACTGTAGTTTCAGAAAACTTAACTACATGGTCACCTGACTGAAGTGCATGTTCCGCAACGGCCGATTTATCTATTTTTCCCGGTCGGCAAAGACTTTTATGCTCCTGTACCCTCGTATTCACACTTCTTTTCGTAGTACCAATATAGACCTTGCCACAAGTACACTAAATTTTATACACACCGCTAAATGATAATGGTGGCCTTCTATCTTTAACAGAACGAAGTACTTGTCCTGTTTTTCTGGTAGGTTTGAATACCGGTTTCACTTTATGTTTCAGCAAAATTTTGCCGATTCGATCTGTAACCTTACTAATGAAAGGTAAAGACACCGTGTTCTTCCATTGTTGTGTACCATCCTTGCCTTTGGCTTGCTGTAATTAGGTCTTAAAACGCTATTAATTTCTTTGTTTCAGTACCCACGTCCGCAGCTCGTGGTCGTGCGGTACCGTTCTCGCTTCCCGGGCCGGGTTCCCGGGCTCGATTCCCGGCGGAGTCAGGGATTTTCTCTGCCTCGTGATGACTGGGTGTTGTGTGATGTCCTTAGGTTAGTTAGCTTTAAGTAGTTCTAAGTTCTAGGGGACTGATGACCAGAGTTGTTAAGTCCCATAGTGCTCAGAGCCATTTTTTGAGTACCCATTCTTTTCGAAGGTTTTTTTCAGATGATTCAGTTCCGTATCCAGATGTTCCGGCGTAATTTAACTAAGGGGGAGAGAAAGGCCCTCAGGGATTTAAATGCGGACGAAGGGATCATTGTTCTTCCATCTAATACAGGCTCTGAGCACTATGGGACTCAACTGCTGTGGTCATAAGTCCCCTAGAACTTAGAACTACTTAAACCTAACTAACCTAAGGACAGCACACAACACCCAGCCATCACGAGGCAGAGAAAATCCCTGACCCCGCCGGGAATCGAACCCGGGAACCCGGGCGTGGGAAGCGAGAACGCTACCGCACGACCACGAGATGCGGGCTCTAATACAGGCAATGCCACTGTGGTGATGAACAAAGAGGACTACAGAAGTAAGATTTTGGATCTATTAGTGACGGGACATTACAATAAACTTAGAAGAGACCCGACGGCTGTTATTTTGAGGAAAACAAATACGTTGATAAAGTCTTCTACTTCCATTCCACAGAAGGATAAAAAAGTTTTGCCAAGGAGTGAAGCTAAGTGTCCCAGACTTTATGGTTTACCTAAAGTTCACAAAATAAATCTCCCTCTGAGACCCATTGTTAGTGCGATTGATTCCCCTACTTATCAAATATCTAGGTATCTAGCTACTCTTCTACAACCATACATTGGTAAGACTGATTCTTATGTGAGGGGCGGTTCTAGGCGCTTCAGTTTGGAACCGCGTGACCGCTACGGTCGCAGGTTCGAATCTTGCCTCGGTCATGGATGTGTGTGATGTCCTTAGGTTAGTTAGGTTTAAGTAATTCTAAGTTCTAGGGGACTGATGACCACAGATGTTAAGTCCCATAGTGCTCAGAGCCATTTGAACCATCTTATGTGAGGGATTCACGTCATTTTATTGAGAAAATTGAAGATCTAACCTTGGCTCCTGTAGACATTTCGGTCAGTTTTGATATTGTATCTCCGTTTACTATGATTCCGGTCGATGAAGTTACGGTTTACATAACGGAAGTTTTCCCTGAAGATTTGACTGCTCTGTTTAGACACTGTCTTACATCTAGCTAGTTTCAGTGGGATGACGAGTTTTATGAGCAAGTGGACGGTGTTGCCATGGGTAACCGGTTGAGCCCTGCGACTGCCAATTTTTACATAGAGAAATTTGAACAATTAGCGTTGAATAAAGCAAATAAGAAACCATGTTGTTGGTATCGTTATGTAGACGACACATTCGTGGTTTGGACGCACGGTAAAAAAGCCGTAGACGAATTTTTTGATTATCTTAATAGCGTAAACCCTAAAATTCAGTTTACCATTGAAGTGGAAAAAGACCATGCTATTTCGTTTCTCGATGTGTTAGTCATGAGACAGACCGATGGCAGTCTAAAACATAGTTTCGGAAGAGCACACATATTGATAGATACTTACATAAGAACTCCAATCATCACCAACAACAGAAAAGAGGTGTAATCAAAAGTTTAGTGGACAGGACAAAACGGATTTGTACGCTGGAACATCAGGATACGGAACTGAATCATCTGACACAGGCCTTCGAAAAGAATGGGTACTGAAACAAAGAAATTAATAGAGTTTTAAGACCTAATTACAGCAGGCCAAAGGACAAGGATGGTACACAACAATGGAAGAACACGGTGTCTTTACCTTTCATTAGTAAGGTTACAGATCGAATCGGCAAAATTTTGCTGAAACATAAAGTGAAACCGGTATTCAAACCTACCAGAAAAATAGGACAAGTACTTCGTTCTGTTAAAGATAGAAGGCCACCATTATCATTTAGCGGTGTGTATAAAATTTCGTGTACTTGTGGCAAGGTCTATATTGGTACTACGAAAAGAAGTGTGAATACGAGGGTACAGGAGCATAAAAGTCTTTGCCGACCGGGAAAAATAGATAAATCGGCCGTTGCGGAACATGCACTTCAGTCAGGTGACCATGTAGTTAAGTTTTCTGAAACTACAGTTTTAAGTGCTACCACGAACTGTTATCCACGACTGTATAGGGAGGCTATTGAAATTTATAAACATGAAGATAATTTTAATAGAAAAGAAGAGGCCTTGAACTTAAGCGAGATATGGACAGTGGCGTTACAGAATCGATAAGTGATTTTTATCTATGACGGACTATTATCGATAGTTACATTTTATCTTTGACTAGTTTTCTCTCTGCTACTATGTGCAAGCTAGACCACGCCCACTTTCCTTGGTATTTAGGCCGCTCTCCGACGCCCGACTCGTCAGTCGGCAGGACTCAACAGGACCAGCCAAACCTCTGAGGATGTCCAACGTAGTATTGGACGAAACGTTATGAATAGAAGAATTCCATGGACCACGGCCATATAACCCTGAAGAATTATGAACAACAATGCCGGCAAAGTCTTGCGTTATGTCTAAATCCATGAGGTAATAATCGTCTACAAGTAGCTGCTGCAATATCCCGGGCAACTCCTCCATTAGAACATCCAATTTAACGTCCGCTAATTCCACTTTATATGGTATAGCCACAGGAGTTTTATATTTCTTCGAAATCGTCTCCAGTGCTTCCTTGCCGATTTTGTCCAATATGCCTCTTGCTGTCACACTGTCGCTTCCATGTGGGAGAAATTGTAGCTTCGCCTTGACACCATGTCTCGCTGTGATGAACTTAGAGAATTTACTACGTAGATAATAGTTAAATGAGCCAGACAGCTCCTTTTTTAACATTAGAGATCGTCCCTTCTCTAGCTGCTCCTGACAGTCCTCTTGATCACAGATTTTAACTACCACACTGTTATCGCAAAAGGGTTCTGTAATAGGAGAAAGCACATTTAAATTCTTCTTGCTAAGAAGCATACCATTTTCCGTGTAATTTATGTTACCAATGTCAGAAACAAGATCGTCCAGGTTCTCCAGTAGTAACCATAAACCAAAGCGTTCGTCAGTTGGTCTCGTCCTCCTCTCTAATAGTTGAGGCATATAAAGTACTTTGGAGGAATCCATGTTGACACTTTCACAGAAGACTGAGCTATCATGTGTCACTTCACTAGCAGATAAAGCACTGGGATTGCAGAAGGCACATATAATTTTGTCACGTCATTCTGAAGCGACATTTGGACATTCGAATCTCTCTTCAAAGAATTCTTCTTAGCGACGCATGAACATTTATAATGAATGGAAAACTGGATCCAAGAAATGTGTGTCACTGAGCTGCTGAGAATCGACACTGGCTGAGGCATTAGAGCGTGCATGTTTGGTGTGGGATTATTGGAGACGATGCAATTCTTTGACAGTTCATTGAAGCAACCTTGATGGGAACATATACAGACAATATCTTACCGAAGTACCATTGCTCTCTTAAGAGAAGCACTAATTGATAAGACAGATATACACTGGTGTCCAAAATTAAAGCAACAAACCGCAATTTGCCGTGTTGTGTCCATGTTGTGTCTGATTCACGGTATAATCATACAAAATGTCAACAGATGTCCGTACAATCGTATTCTGCACAGAAGATACCGTTTCAGTCAATGGACAACCATTTAAATAATGATTTCAGGGCACCTATGAAACGGGGTAGTGTTTGCCGGGTAGTCCCACATCCACAATTGCTGTATATACAGTCACAGACGGTGCAGTATGGCACAAAGAAGACGCCTACCAGACTCTCTGCAGTGGAGTGTAAGCAGGACAGTCGCAAACTGATGTGACCCGAAGGCTTAATGTGAATCGTTCTGTTGTTTGACAAACGTGGTGACAACTTATAGAAATCGAAACAGTATTCCGAAGACCAAGGCAGGGCCGACCATGTGTGACATCAGGAAGGGAGTACCGTTATCTGGCCGAAAGGGCACGACGGTACCACCTTTGCACTGCACGACAAATGCCATCTGACATCGCAGCATTCACTGGGCGCGCTGTATTGAGACAAACGGTGTCTGGAGAACATGCTGGCCACTCTAGTCGAGCGATGTCGTTATCCTGAAGGAAGTCATTCACAAGATGTGCACGATGGGGCGCGAATTGTCGTCCATGAAGACGAATGCTTCGCCAACATGCTGCCGATATGGTTGCACTACCGGTCGGATGATGGCATTCACGTGGCGTACAGCCGTTACTGTGCCTTCCATGACCACCAGCGGCGTACGTCGGCCCCACATAATGCCCCCATGCCCCCTCCCCCCAAAAACCTCCCCTTGCAGGGAACCTCTTCCTTGCAGCACACACTGGACAGTGTGTCTCTGGCGATCATCTGACCGGGTTACCCACAAACACGTCTGGTTGAAGGCATATGCGACACTCATCTGTGAAAAGAACGTGATTCCAGTCCTGAGCCGTCCATTTGGCTTCTTGGGCCCATCTGTACCGCGTTGCATGGTGTCGTGGTTGCAAAGATGGACCTCACCATGGACGTCGGGAGTGAAGTCGCACATCATGCAGCCTATTGCGCACAGTTTGAGTCGTAACACGACATCCTGTGGCTGCACAAAAAGCATTATCCAATCTGGTGGCGTTGCTGTCACGGTTCCTCCGAGTCATAATCCGTAGGTAGTGGTCATCCGCTGCAGTAGTAGCCCTTGGGCGGCCAGAGCGAGACATGTCATCGACAGTTCCTGTCTTTCTGTATCTTCTCCATGTCTGAACAACATCGCTTTGCTTCACTCTGAGACTCCTGGACACTTCGCTTGTTGAGAGCCCTTCCTGGCACAAAGTAACAATGCGGACGCGAGCGATTCGTGGTATTGACCGTCTAGGTCTGGTTGAATTACAGACAACACGAGCCTGTAACTCCTTCCTGGTGTAATAATTGGAACTGATCGCCTGTCGGACCTCCTCCGCCTAGGCGCTGTTCATGCATGATTGTTTACATCTCTGGGTGGATTTAGTGACATCTCTGAATATTCAAAGGGACTGTGTCTGTGATACAATATCCACAATCAACGTCTATCTTCAGGAGTTCTGGGAACTGGGATGATGCAAAACTTTTTTTGACGTGTGTATGTCTGGGTCTCTGCGAGTTGTCAAACAATATTTTCCAAAGACGTGTTTGTTCAATTGAGGCTGACAATTGACGTGTGTATAGTGTCGTAGGCTCTGGACTGGACTAGCATATAAGATGCGTCGGGAAGTTTCGAGATACATGAACGCCATCCGCTGCATTGTTAAGTGATGCACCTGATCTAAATAACAACCTATAATAACCTCCGTGATCGGCACGGTTTGTCTGGACTAGACGTGCGTGTTGTGATATATTTCATGGAAGAGATTAGCAGGCGTTGGTGTCGTGGTGTCGCAGGTGATCAGCATTAGGGGCAATTGCATTGTCTGACTCCACCGTCCATTTTGACACATGATGTCCTTTTTTATTTATTTCCACGTCAAGTTCTGTAGGACCAAACTGAGGAGCAAATCTCCAAGGTCATGGAAGGTGTCAGTACGTGAAATTACAACATAAAAGCAATAACAGAAAAAATAAAATGTTTATGAACCCAAAAACAAATCAGTCTATCAGGTTAAGTAAAGGCAATCAACAATACAACAAGAATCAGCTTAATTTTTCAAGGAACTCTTCAACAGAATAGAAGGAGTGATCCATGAGGAAATTTCAGTTTCGATTTGAAAGCTCGTGGATTACTGCTAAGATTTTGGAATTCAGGTGGTAGCTTATTGAAAATAGATACAGAAGTATACTGCACACCTTTCTGCACAAGACTTAAGGAAGTCCCATCCAAATGCAGGTTTGATTTCTGTCGAGTATTAACTGAGTGAAAACTGCTTATTCTAGGGAATAAGCTAATATTGGCAACAAAAAATAACAGTAAGGAATATATATATATATTGAGAGGCCAATGTCAAAATACGCAGACTAGTGAACAAGGGTTGACAAGAGTTTCGTGAACTTACACCACTTATTGCCTGAACCGCCAGTTTCTGAGCCAAAAATATCCTTTTAGAATGGGAAGAGTTACCCCAAAATATAATACCATACGACATAAGCGAATGAAGATAAGCAAAGTAGACTAATTTTTGTGTCGAACGATCACTCACTTCAGATACTGTTCGAATAGCAAAAATAGCAGCATTAAATCCTTGAACAAGATCCTGAACGTGTGCTTTCCATGACAATTTACTATCCATCTGAACACCTAGAAATTTGAACTGTTCAGTTTCACTATTCATATGCCCATTCTGTGAAATTAAAACGTCAGGTTTTGTTGTATTGTGTATTAGAAACCGCAAAAACTGAGTCTTACTGTGATTTAGCGTTAGTTTATTTTCTAAAATCTGTGAATTTAGCTCATGAACTGCACTATTTGAAACAGAGCCAATGCTGCACACGACATCCCTCACTACCAAGCTAGTGTCATTGGCCCCAACACTGATCCATGGGGCAACCCCCACTTGACTGTACACCAGTCAGACCCCACATCACAGCCATTCTCAACATTGTGAATAATGACCTTTTGCTGTCTGTTACTAAAGTGAGAGGTGAACCACTGTGAGCTACTCTAAGTATTCTGTCATGATCCAACTTCTGGAACAATATGTTGTGATCAACACCATCAAATGCATTAGTTAAATAAAAAAATATGCCTAGCGTTCGAAACCTTTTGTTTAACCCACCCAGTACCTCACAGAGAAAAGAGAATATAGCATTTTCAGTTGTTAAACACTTCTAAAGCCGAACTGTGCATTTGTTAGCAAATCATGTGATATAAAATGATCAACTACCCTTTTCAACAACTTAAGCAAACACTGATGGCATAGAAATAGGTCTAAAATTGTCTACATGATCCCTTTCTACATTTTTATAAAGCGGATTTACTGCTGAGTACTTTAATCGTTCAGGAAACTGATCATTCCTAAAGGAAAAATTACAAATATGGCTAAATGCAGTGCTAACATGTGGAGCACAGTACTTTAATATTCTGCTAGGGACTCCATTATAACCATGAGAGTCCTTAGTCTTCAGTGATTTATTTATTCACTCAATCTCCCCCTTGTCTGTATCACAGAGGAGTATTTCGGTCATCAATCTTGGAAAGGTATTTGCCAAGAAAGTTATATGATTCCCCGGTAGAAACAAAATTTTAATTTAATTCTCCAGCAATTTCCAGAAAATGATTGTTAAATACTGTACATATATCTGATTTATCAGTAACAGAAATATTTTTACTACGAACTGACTTTATATCGTCTACATTTTGCTGCTGACCAGATACTTCCTAACAACTGACCTCGTGGTTTTAATTTTATCTTGTGAATTAGTTATTCTATTTGCATACCACATACTCTTTGACATCGTAATAACTTACAATACTGTTTGCAATGTGCTACTGTAGCTTGATCGTGACAACATCTAACTTTTTGATATAATTCCCACTTTCTTCTACATGACATCCTTATCCCAGTAGTCAGCCACCCGGGCTGCCTATCATTGCTATTACCCAGTTTAGAACGTCCTAATGGAAAGCAACTCTCAAAGAGCATGAAAAATGTGTTAAGGAAAGCGTTATATTTATTACCAAAGTTATCAGCACTATAAACATCCTGCCACTCTTGTTCCTTGATGAGGATTAAAAAACTCTCTATTCTTGTTGGATTAACTTTCCTACGTAGTTTGTAATTATATGTGACATTTGTTTGAGTAGAAAAGCCTTTTAGTGTTAAAATTTGTGCATCATGGTCTGAAAGGCCATTCACCCTTTTACTAACAGAATACCCATCTAGTAATGAAGAATGAATAAAATTATTGTCTATGGCTGTGCTACTGTTCCTCTGCACCCTAATTCGAAAAAATACAGTCTGCATAAGATCATATGAATTTAGGAGATCTACCATAATCTTTTTTCTTGCACCATCTTATACAAAATTTGTATTGAAATCACCACATATAACTAATTTCTGGTATTTCCTATAAAGTGAATCAAGAACTCCCTCAAGCTTGAGCTAAAATGCTCTGAAGTCAGAGTTAGGGGACCTATAAACAACAACAATTAGAAGTTTAGTTTCACTAAATTCAACTGCCCCTGCACAACATTCAAATATATTTTCAGTGCGGTTTGATGATGCGTCTATGGACTCAAGTGGTATAGTGTCCTTTACATACATAGCCACTCCCCCATCCCACAAGGAACTCCTTGAAAAAGAGCCAGGTAATCTGTATCCTGGTAAAGGAAGCCCCTGAATTGTCAAACTATTTAAGTGGTGTTCCGATATACCAACAATTTCAGAGTCAACATCTATAACAAGTTCACTAATTTTATATGTAATACCTCTTATATTTTGATGAAATATGCTCATTCCTTTTCTACTTGGAAACATGAGATCCTCTGAAGATGAGCCCTTAGTTAGAGGGACTTCCTTTATGCAGGTATACTTATCAGCTGACTTCAATCTAAAAAAGGTGCAGCTCTAACACCAACTACTACAGGAATTTTTCCATGAGTGATCCCACCACCACCCACTACACTGTCACCTTTAAGCTTCGCCAGCCTCCCCTTCCCCTTCCTATTGAGGTGCAGGTCATGCCTAGTGAAACCTGACCTACTGATAGACCCAACTGGCACCACTGAAATATGACTCATGCCCTCTGCCATGAGCGCCTTCTTCAGCCCCATGTTAACGCACCTAACAGCCACATTAAGATGAGGCCGATCATGACGCTGAAACAGTTGCACGAAGTGCACGTTAGAGCCACCAATTTGAGTTGCTGTCTTTACCTGGTCACCACCTACATTATATTCTCCATCCCTATCAAAACTTTTCCCTGCTCCACCCACTATCACTACCTGATCCTCCTTCATGAAATTCCTTCATAACTCCCCCATATGCTGAGCCAACACTGCACTAGGATTCACAATGCTGGTCACCTGGTACTCACTCCCCAACACTTCCTGCAACTGTTGGCCCACACCTCTACCGTGTGAACTATCTAGCAACAGAACCTTATTCTTTCTGTTAGACTTTGCAACTGACCTAGGCCTCCTAATTGCTGAGGACTGCTGCATTTTCCCTTCATCTGCAGCTATAGGAGGCTCCTCTCCACTCAACTCTGACAACTGGTCAAATGTATTGCATGTACGCAAAGTATAACTGTCTGAATACCTCCTCCTCCTCCTAGCTGACTTCTTGCCAACTGCCACTTCCCATTCCCCACCACCCTTTACCCTCCTCAACCTATCTAGTTCCTCCTTTGCGCGTTGTAACTGCACCTGAAGGGCACAGATCTTACGCTCCAACTCCTCTAGCAACTTATTCTACTACAGATTCTACTTTCCTAGGAGAGGATCTCGCCAGAATGCCCACTGGCTTCCCCATTGCATTCCTCCCAATGAAAATACTTTGAACAAATCCAACACCGTAACCCACTACTCACAAACCTATGACAGAGCCCACACTTCTCACTCATGGTAAAATTTTACAGTTACTGAAAAAAACTATACGTCTACGTTACCTAAGTCATTTACACCAGCAGAACTATTTATGAAACTAACAACAGCGGTCTCGAAATTCTCTGTCTACTACGAAAGCAACTACTTGTATTAATACTACTACACCACAACTAATATCAATTCCAACAAAACTTCGCAAAATGATTAGCTAAAACCAAAAATTCAAGCGGCCACTGGATCACTTAACGAAGTTAAAACTCTGTTTTGTTGGTCATTATTACAAAAAAATGGTTCAAATGGCTCTGAGCACTATGGGACTTAACTTCTGAGGTCATCAGTCCCCTAGAACTTAGAACTACTTAAACCGAAGTAGCCTAAGGACATCACACACATCCATGCCTGTGGCAGGATTTGAAACTGCGACCGAAGCAGTCGCGCGGTTCCAGACTGTAGCGTCTAGAACCGCTCGGCCACTCCGGCCGGCGGTCATTACCACACATACACACACACACACACACACACACACACACACACACAGTCTGGTCATTACGCAGGAAGACCTTGTGAGGTGTGGTTGTTTCGCGTACACCCGCGCACACACACACACACTCTCTCTCTCTGTCTCTGTCTGTCTGTCTCTCTCTCTCTCTCTCTCTCTCTCACACACACACACACACACCCACACACACACGCACAGCCTGGTCATTACACAGGAAGAACTTGTGAGGTGTGGTTGTTTCGCGTACACCCGCGCGCACTCTCTCTCTCTCTCTCTCTCTCTCTCTCTCTCTGTCTCACACACACACACACAGCCTGGTCATTACACAGGAAGAACTTGTGAGGTGTGGTTGTTTCACGTACACCCGTGCGCATGTGTGTCTGAGTCTGCCTGTCTCTATGTGTATTCGTCTGTGTGTATGTGCATATGTATATTTGTAGTATATTTAGTGGATAACCTAGATTAGTTTGGAGTCGACTACGCTTTTTAAGTACGTTTCTGTGATATTTGTTATCTCATTTAAGTATATATTTTATTCCTGGAAGGGAAATTTATTTCCTTTGGTGGTTTTCGATTTTTGTTTCGTTATTTTCTATTCCAGGGCTTGTTTTTAGTATCAATTGATCCTTTTTCGTTGTATAGACGTAACAAAAATTGCGATATTGCTTCTCACGGTTCGGTTTTTCAGTTTCCAGTACCGCTGTCTTCGTTTGAGCCATATAGGTCATGGGAAAAAATCGATTACAGTTGTGCGATTGTTGTATTTTTATGTTCGGTTTTTTATTCTAGACTAATTCGTGTGTTTCTGGTATCGCTGTCTTCGCTTGTGCTATAGGTAAAGTGAATTATTCGATTCCAGCTTTGTATTTGCTGTAGGTATATTTCGTTTATTCTAGTTGAATTCGCGTGTCCTGTTTTTGGAGTTTTAGGTTGCTCGCGAATGATCTTACCTTTATAAACTTTTGTTTGTAATTTGATCCCGTGGTTATCCCGTAAATATCATTTTATTTGTTGACTGAAGTAATTTGCGTGTTTCTTACGTTTGTTTTTGAGCATGGTGGTCTGTGCTGTGGTCACCATCTTGAAGTGTGTAATTGACCTGTTATTAAATACTGTCTGTGACTGTTTTAGTAACTACGGTAAATCATCTTCTTTAGTCCTAACATGACACCGAGCGAGGTGGCGCAGTGGTTAGCAAACTGGACTCGCATTCGGGAGGACGACGGTTGAATCCCGTCTCCGGCCATCCTGATTTAGGTTTTCCGTGATTTCCCTAAATCGTTTCAGGCAAATGCCGGGATGGTTTCTTTGAAAGGGCACGGCCGATTTCCTTCCACATCCCTCCGTAAGAGCTTGCGCTTCGTCTCTAATGACCTCGTTGTCGACGGGACGTTAAACACTAATCACCACCACCACCACCACCACCACCTCCTAACATGACGTCATTGGCCAAAGCAGACGGGTGGAATCGGACCTTACCCTATTCCCAAAACAAGATCCCATACGATGGTCTCAACAATGGAGAAAATGGCGGGATACGGGAAAAGTCCTCTCTTTCCTATACATTTATCAGGATAGGTAGCATGAAGACGATTACGGAAGACCATCGCCAAACGTGAAAGAGTCCTGTTATCTTGAAACTGTGCGACATTCCAGTAAAGGCACGTTCCGGTAGTTGTGCAACTTCGTCTTGGACACATTGCAAAAAGCGTGCTCCAGTTCAGCGGCAAGCTAAGGAGATCGATGAACTAATCACCCACGATTCCATATAGTACGTTTACACTTCACTGTCTCTGTGTGACGTTCCAGGGGGATCATCACCACTCAAAGCACATGTTGTGACAGTTAATGCTTCATTGTGACGATTCCGTGCTAAGACATGTAATAAGAAAATAAGAACAACATGAAATGAAAAAGAGAGATATCCCCTCCAAGAGGTTATGTATCGAGCCCTTTGCTACGAATTCGAACCACTACAATATATTTAACCGCTCTCCTGTCAAAAGTGATACTGCGGTAACCTGTTATGCAGTATCTTTTCCTTGTCTTCGACTTCATTTTTTGTTGTCTACGCTGTTTGGCTTGATGATCACGTTTTAAGTTGGCTCTATTTCTAATATTGTAGTGGCGCTAACAATATATTCCCTCTTGTACAGTGAAAAACGACCACAGTTTATTACATGTTATTCAGGATCAGGACAAGGGGTTGATTTTTGTCACATGTTGACTGGAAACTGCGGATCCAAAAGAAAAAAAGAGAAACTGTAGGCAACAGATGGGACAGAGGTATTTATCTGACAAAGATGTGTGTATCAATGGGATGTCTGGAAGCGATTCTGAACAATTGCACAACTTCATCAAAACGCCCCTTGCGCACGTCAGTAGATGTTTTCTGTTGTTACCTTGGGTAATGTAAATTAATGGTAGATCTACGAGGGAAGGTAAAAATTTCACTCTTTGTTACACAGATTAATTATGTTTTACGTTGGTATATGTCATGCAGTAATGTAAATCAAATGTTTTACGTGCAAAGTAGTTTTATTTGTACAACCACTTTTTTAACAGAAATTAATCGAAAGGTATGTAAGAAGGCTACTATTTCATGATCAACAGTTAAGAAAGGGCGGCAGAATTAGAGGGTGGCCATAATTCTCAAGAAAAATTTCCCGTTAGGACTTTCGGCCCCGGCAGCCGTAAATAAAAAAGTCAAGAAAGTGTACAGCGTGGTACTGGATGATCAGCGATCGGAGGTACGTAAAACAGTTACGTCTCAGGAGCACTAGGAGAGAGTGTACCGTTCAGGCTACATGAAATGTGAACTAGGAGAATGCTTTATGCACGATGGATGCCACATTTGTAGATTACTGACCAAAGACAAATGCAAACAGAATTTCTCAGCAATATTTGCACTGTTTAGGACAGCCTCAACTGATCTGTTGCAACGATTTGTTGCTGTGGATGAACTTAGGACTACAACGTCACGCCAGAAATGAAGCTGCTATCACAACGAGGGGTCGAATCATGTGGCCAGTCATAAAAAGAAAAAAAAAGTTCATTTAATCTACATCTAAATCTACATTTATATTCCGCAAGCCACCCAACTGTGTGTGGCGGAGGGCACTTTACGTGCCACTGTCATTACCTCCCTTTTCTGTTACAGTCGCGCATCGTTCGCGGGAAGAAGGACTGCCGGAAAGCCTCCGTGCGCGCTCGAATCTCTCTAATTTTACATTCGTGATCTCCTCGGGAGGTATAAGTAGGGGGTAGCAATGTATTCGATACCTCATCCAGAAACGCACCCTCTCGAAACCTGGACAGCAAGCTACACCGCGATGCAGAGCGTCTCTCTTACAGAGTCTGCCACTTGAGTTTGTTAAACATCTCCGTAACGCTATCACGATTTCCAAATAACCCTGTGACGAAACGCGCCGCTCTTCTTTGGATCTTCTCCATCTCCTCTGTCAACCC
Organism: Schistocerca nitens; assembly: GCF_023898315.1. NCBI lineage: Eukaryota > Metazoa > Arthropoda > Insecta > Orthoptera > Acrididae > Schistocerca > Schistocerca nitens. Next base: position 617,068,198 of record NC_064617.1, read on the forward strand.
GATCTGGTATGGATCCCACACTGATGAGCAATACTCAAGTATAGGTCGAACGAGTGGTTTGTAAGCCACCTCCTTTGTTGATGGACTACATTTTCTAAGGACTCTCCCAATGAATCTCAACCTGGTACCCGCCTTACCAACAATTAATTTTATATGATCATTCCACTTCAAATCGTTCCGCACGCATACTCCCAGATATTTTACAGAAGTAACTGCTACCAGTGTTCATATAATCATACAATAAAGGATCCTTCTTTCTATGTACTCGCAATACATTACATTTGTCTATGTTAAGGGTCAGTTGCCACTCCCTGCACCAAGTGCCTATCCGCTGCAGATCCTCCTGCATTTCGCTACAATTTTCTAATGCTGCAACTTCTCTGTATACTACAGCATCATCCGCGAAAAGCCGCATGGAACTTCCGACACTATCTACTAGGTCATTTATATATATTGCGAAAAGCAATGGTCCCATAACACTCCCCTGTGGCACGCCAGAGGTTACTTTAACGTCTGTAGACGTCTCTCCATTGAGAACAACATGCTGTGTTCTGTTTGCTAAAAACTCTTCAATCCAGCCACACAGCTGGTCTGATATTCTGTAGGCTCTTACTTTGTTTATCAGGCGACAGTGCGGAACTGTATCGAACGCCTTCCGGAAGTCAAGGAAAATGGCATCTACCAGGGAGCCTGTATCTAATATTTTCTGGGTCTCATGAACAAATAAAGCGAGTTGGGTCTCACACGATCGCTGTTTCCGGAACCCATGTTGATTCCTACAGAGTAGATTCTGGGTTTCCAAAAACGACATGATACGCGAGCAAAAAACATGTTCTAAAATTCTACAACAGATCGCCGTCAGAGATATAGGTCTATAGTTTTGCGCATCTGCTCGACGACCCTTCTTGAAGACTGGGCCTACCTGTGCTCTTTTCCAATCATTTGGAACCTTCCGTTCCTCTAGAAACTTGCGGTACACGGCTGTTAGAAGGGGGGCAAGTTCTTTCGCAATCTGCTAGAAACGTGTGATGTAAGTGTTTTCTGGCATGCAAAAGCTATTCTCCGCGTTGATTACGAAGTTACCCAGTAGTTAACGATATCTGATAGTCTTCTCGTCCAGATGAATGAAACGAGGAGATTACGCCGCAAAACAAGTGCTCTTTCGACATGAAGACACTGTCTGTAGCTGTTAGGTCGAGAAATCTTCACATTCTCCTAGTACTGATAGTGAAGGTTTAAATTCGGTAGCGACTTGTACAAAACTAGTAATGACGTTTGTATGGCTCCTATTATATTCTGCTCTGAGTGTTACTGCTTCAGAGGGCCAAGACAAACACTGCTTATTCACCACCACTAAATATGCAGCGAAGTTTCGTAGTATGACGGAAACAGTGATGCTGTTAAGTGAGAAACGCCACAGCTGGATGTGACACTGCTATATGACGGAAGGGTGTCAGTACTGGGTCGATGTTACAGGCTTATCCTTCCTATGGTTTCCCTAAATAAATGCCTTTGAATTATTGGATGAATCAGATTTTGATGACCTCATCATTAACAAACACTCAACATATCCTTTCATCTCATAAATTCTGTAACCATACATTTCCAACAGTGTCTTTAATGATGCATACCTAGTCTTTCAGTTTATTTTCTAAAACTAGTGTTGAAGTATGTATCGTCTGCAGTGCACTGTGAAATTTTTACTAGTGTGAGCGATTCTCCCAGTTCCAGATATCACGCTTACCTCTGAAATAACTAGTTGTGCGTCTAGAAATTTAACGCTATATTTACTTTACGAGTTCCTTTCATGTTGTAAATTACAACATTAGTTAGCGATGGAAAGGTCTATCTGGATTTTTTAAATTTATTTATTCAATCTACTAAATCATAATTAAAACGTTTCTAAAACCATCCACATCCATACTGACACGAAATTTTTAACCATTGGCAGTAATTTAATTATATCACGCGTGTTTGTGCTATAAAACGAAGCATTAATACACGAATGATGGATATTAATGAACATTCAGGATTTGATGTTAGTAGGATCATTTCATGGTGTTACAATTACATCCTAAAAGTGTTCCAACAGCGACGACGAGAATTAAGTTTTCAACAAACTTTCCAATAAAAATAACTTGTTTCCGATCAATCTCTGTTTCGTTTTAGTATAAATGAGCGATATTTTTTAGACCTGGAGCCAAGATAATTCTTTAATTGAAATATAAATAATGAAAACCGAACTCTACACAGAAATTTTAAACTGTTTCCCGATGAAAAAGGAGTAGACCGTCAACTAGCTAGCAAATAAATCCATGGATCCCGTTCTGAAAGTGGTTAGACGTCGTCTTCGACCCCATATCTTAATCTTGATATTTTGCCTTGCTGAGGCCTTGGTTAAGGTAGGCGCGCACTTCTAAGGGCTTTTTTGATCTGATTTATTGCTGTATTTGGACACTAGTGGCATCATTATGTGAGATTAATTATGCGTGGAGAAGGTGCAGATCTACGTTGACAATATTTAATAGCCTTACCAGGGAGTGGTTTAAGTCGCTGTCTCCGTAGTGGGTTAACACTGTAAGGCTTTATGGAATGCTAATTTGACTGATAACGACTTGAGGATTAGAGGTTTGCAAACGAATCGCTGTATTCGGCAAAGGCACGACTTGGAATAAATTCGTTAAGGAAGAGCTGTTTAGCTCAGCAGTTGCGGATGATCGTAGCGATAACAACAAAACTAGAGACGAATTACTAAAGAAAGCTGATGAAGAAGCTGCGTGAAGTCAAATGTATCACTATTAGACGATCAGCTAAGGCCTTAGAATATGAGAAGGAATAAGATTGCTTGAAAGACTGGAGTAAAATTGAAGAACTGGGGTACTCTCTTTCCTCCGCTCATTATTGTTAAGTAATGTCGTATTACGTACACATAATCTGCAAGGATCGTGCCGTACCATTCTTGACGGGTAGCCCAGATGCCACCATGTAAGAGTCGCCGATGGTCTCCACCTTGTACACATCGTAGCACTCTATGCGAGCGTCGAACAGCTTGTAGATGGAGTTCAGAAAAGTGACTACCTGTAATAAAACAAGCGGTTCTGTAATAATAACACGCGTTTTTGGAAAGAAGTAAATTGTTTTCTGAATGATACGTTGCAAGCACACAGGGACCCACCTCAAGAGGGGAGCTAATGGCTGCTATCTCAGTGAAGCCCACGATGTCGCTGAAGTACACAGTCACCGCTGCGTAAAATTCCGCCGGAACCTGCAACAGATATACCATGTACAGTAACAGCACGAAGCTTTCCTTGCTTCTATGGTCTGCATAAACATTAAAAGCCCTGTGAATGTAATGTTTCTTCGACAGATGTTATCAGACACTACCAACTCCGAGTTGCAGTAGTAACAAGAAGGAAAATGGTCAACTAAGCTTTCCCTTTTAACCAGCTATATTTAAGCCAACTGTCCGTATCTTCTCAGAAAAGGTACGGTTTTATGCAAAATGAGCTTAGTATACCATTAAAAAAAATTCAGTAAACTAATGGAAAAGGGAAGATACAAACTCAAAATCCAAATTATCTGGTCTCGGAATTAGTACTGATGTGCAAAAAGTATGAACGAAAGTAACTTTCTCATGATATGACACTGCCAAGTAGCATAGCTCTATGAAAGTTGGACCATTCAGCAAAAAGAGAACTGCTGCAGTATAGTACAGAAGATAACTGAAATTAATACGCAATGAGACAAACAGAAATGACACTTTTATTCAAAGACAATAATTACACTGAAGTCATCGTGATTTATGTTGGTCCTCTGGTCATTACAAACGGTGGGCTATGGTTGCTAATGGGATGTGTGATCGCCATAGGCGTCAATTCTTGCTCTTCAACATATTTCCAAGAGGCGAACAGAAATGACAGTTTTATTCAAAGAAAATAAGTGCACTGAAGTGTCCGCGGGACCTTGTAAATTGTGGAACATGGTTCTTAATAGCGTGTGTGATCAACACAGACGCAATACATGCTCTGCAACGTGCTTCGATGCTAGCCGCAAGATTGGTACGGAGTTCTTGTGGTAGGGAGTTTCACTCCTCAATCACTCCGGTTGACAACTGCCGGATGGCCGTTGGTGCACGTGGACGCACTGCAATACTTCTCCCCAATGCATCCTAGACGTGATCGACAGGATTAGTCGGGGGTTGGTTAGGCTAGTCCATTCGTTGAATATGGTCTCCTTCCAAGAGCTGTGCTGTGCGATGTGGTCGCGCATTGTCATCCACAAAGAAAGAAGTATGGGTCGATTACACCACTGAAAAGACAAACAAGGGAAAGGAGTGCAGTGTCACAATGACGCTGGACGACGGGTTTACCTTGTTCAAAAGTGTGGACGTCAGTAAGCCAATGCAATATTATGCCTTACCACACCACAACACCTGGACCAGCAATCATGTTCGACAATGATCCTGGATGCGTTATGCGTTCCCATTTCTCGCAGTTTAAAGGTATGCCCAGCATTGTAGAATATTATCGTTTTCGTGGTCTACGTATTATGGTGCACAGGGGAGGGGGGCGGGGGCCTTACTGTTACATGGGCGTACTGATCTCCAAATCTTTGAACTAGTTACACTCACCAATCAACGCTACTGTGAAACTGTACTACTGCCCCACGTGCGTTTCATAGAGCTATGTTATTTGTCAGGGACACGTCATGCGAAAATAATTTTCCACCCTAAGTTTTGCACACCGGTGTACTTTTTATTCCTTTTTCCGTACTTGCAGTCAGCATATTTTTCTACTTAAATGCTAAGTCTGACATTTTGGAGCAATTATTTTGTAGAAATACGCTGAAGTGGCAAGGGAACTGATATAGACATGCATATTCAATTACAGAAATATGTAAAGAGGCAGAAAACGGGGCTACGGTTGGCAACGCCTATGTAAGACAAGTGTCTCGCGCAGTTGTTCAAATGGCTCAAATAGCTCTGAGCACTATGGGACTTAACTTCTGAGGTCATCAGTCCCCTAGAACTTAGAACTACTTAAACCTAACTAACCTAAGGACATCACACACATCCATGCCCGAGACAGGATTCGAACCTGCGACCATAGCGGTCGCGCGGTTCCAGACTGTAGCGCCTAGAACCGCTCGGCCACTCCGGCCGGCTTTGAGCGTATCTGGGATGCCTTGCAACGTGCTCTTCAGAAGAGATCACTCCCTCGTATTCTTGCGGATTTATGGACAGCCCTGCAGGATTCATGGTGTCAGTTCTCTCCAGCATTACGTCAAACATTAGTCGAGCCCACGTCATGTCGTGCTGCGGCACTTCTGCGTCCTCGTGAGGGCCCTACACGATGTTAAGCAGATGTACCAGTTTCTTTGCCTCTTCAGTATGTATAATTCCTTTCGGAAGGTACATACATTTAGCGTAAGAACTGACTTTCTTCTTTTTTTAACAAGTTATAAAAGAGTGTCATAATAGATTTTATGATACAATGTATCTAACTTCATGAGTCACTACTTGGTATTTATTTTAAGACGAATTTTAAAACATCTAAGTAAGGTTGGAAGCCAGACGAGCTTCTTACATAGCTGAAGACGCAGCGCCAACCTTGCCAGAAGTGAAGTGAACCTGCGCGGCGGCCTAGTAACACTGACCAATCCGAGTGCGCTTTTTAAGCGGTTTTCCACGCTCGTTTAGACAAATACTGAGATGCATCCCAATTTACCCTTCAGGAACTACGATAAATTAAATTCAATAACGGCACACAAAAAAACGAAGTTTACACTATTTACAGACGAAAGTTGTACACAAAATTAGTTTAATTGACGACAGAAAGGGCGTCGACTCACAAAATAAATTTGGCAGATCACAGATGCTAGCAAAGAGAAGTTAGAAAGCTGGCATTCACGGGACATTCAGGTACTGTATTCTACTCTGCGCAACAGAATTAAATCATTACTTTTTCGAAACCCTTTAATTCCCACGCATTGCGATGCAGAAGTTTGAAATTTTGCTCTAAGGTGCGCACAGCCTCACACCGTAAGGGCGCAAAACCTTGGCGCCCTGCGACACAACACCTTCGGGCACGACGACGCTTCAAATAGCAAGGAGTCAATACGTGCGAAAGGAAGGCCAGAGCTCTGCAGTTCACGTGCGCTGTAACATGGGTTAATTATGACACACTCGCACCAAACTTCACCACAAACCCGTCCGAAGCCACCGTGGAAGTTTCACGTGGTGGGAAGTTTGTCACACTCCCTCTTACCCGCAGTGTACTCCTTTCGACGCCTCTGAGGTGGAGGTCAGGGCCGCGACGCCCGTTGTTGAAATCAGGTGGATTTTTTAAATGAGAGTCCGAGGAAAGCATTACAGACACTGCAGATTTGAATCGGTACGAAGAGGCCTCAATGGATGGTATAAAGTGGGTGGTGTTAAGGGCGCCAATGAAACCACCGATTTACCTGGTACGTTGATTCCCATACATTTAGCGGTCGAAAACGACAGTTCGCAGTAAGCAACAAGAATACATTTTTGACAAACTTTGACACTGCTAATATCCTCGGATGTTTCCACGCTTCTCTAAGGACGTTGTGGGGCTGCATCCCCTTTGGAGGCAGCGCGACTGCAATTTTTGCTCCCGTGTACAGTTTGAAACGACTAGGGGCCGTTCACAACCATTCGACGAAATTTGAACGTGATCTGTGGCAGGAAAGGGTACTTGTGCATTCTCATTCCCCCTATTTCTCGTCTTCCTGTGTCGTGATCACGGTTGACTTTAGGCTCTGCACATTAATGCCACCACTTTTCCGTGCAGATTGTGGGAGCAGTGTGTCTGGAATGTTTTCCTCGGCCACTCGTAAGGAAGCCGCTTGATTGCAACCAGGAGCGTCGCCGTTCTAACCTCCACTGCAGAGGTGCCAAAAGAAGTTGTGAAATGTGGGCAAGAGGGGCTGTGACGACCTCACCAGCATGCCCACTTTGGGCAGAATAGTGGTGAAGTTTGGTGCCAATGTGATACCATTAACCCACCTTACACGCCCATAAACTTCTAGCCCGTGGCTTCTTTTTCGCACTTGTCGGCACCTTGCTATTGAAGTCGAACCCGAGAGTGTCGTCACAGGCGTCACGCTATTGCACCATTACAGAGGAGGGTTATGCGCACCTTTGACACAAATTTCAAACTTATGGTGGGAACTACAGTGTATCAAATAAGCCGTCTTTCATTTATGTTGCACAGTGTAATTAGTTCCGTCCATTTCGTTCGAACCTTTATTCTCAGCGTGCGTGGTTAATATAGTCAAGTACATGCATTGAGTTCCCACAGTGCTTTATTATTTTGTGTTTCCAGTTGTTGGTGGTGCGTGGATGTTATCCGCAATATAATTCACGTAAAACGCTGCAGGAAGCGTGATACTACAGTATAAGTAAAAGACACTTGCTATATCAGGGGGAACATCCTCGTATAAATAAAAGAAAAAAAATGGAATAATCTTTAAAAGAAGCTGTTGAGGGCAGTGATTGCCTCTGCTGGTAACTCCCAGCTGAGAATAGCGAGCAGCACCTCGTACCTGTCGGGTCCTCTTGAGCTGCTGGGCGACGCTGGGCGGCAGCATCTGGCACAACAGCATGTCGCTGATCCGCTTCTCGCGCTTCAGTTCGCGCGCCTTCTGCGCCAGGTGTGTCGAGTACATCTGGAACAGGACAGTGCCGCGAGAAGCCAGTGGCAAAACCGTGGTACCTATCTGTGCAAACGGCTCCATTATTCTGCACAGCTGATCAGCCAAATCCAACACCACGAAGGATACTAGCTAACTAAAATTTATTTATAGTTTGTATAAAGGGTGATTCAGCTGCCCGTACCAAAGTCGTTTTATGCAACCCGCAATGTAATATCTGACCTTCAGAAACCACGTGCGAGATTTTCATATTCTCTCACACGCTATGCTCGAACTACACTACTGGCCATTAAAACTGCTACACCAAGAAGAAATGCAGATAATAAACGGCTATTCACTGGACAAATATATTACACTAGAACTGAGATGTGATTACATTTTCACGCAATTTGGGTGCATAGATCCTGAGAAATCAGTACCCAGAACAACCACCTCTGGCCTTAATAACGGCCTTGATATGCCTGGGTATTGAGTCAAACAGGCGTATTGTGACGAGCCAGTTGCTCGGCCACCATTGACCAGACGTTTTCAATTGGTGAGAGATATGGAGACTGTGCTGGCCAGGGCAGCAGTCGAACATTTTATGTATCCAGAAAGGCCCGTACGGGACCTGCAACATGCGGTCGTGCATTATCCTGCTGAAATGTAGGGTTTCGCAGGGATCGAATGAAGGGTAGAGCCACGGGTCGCAACACTTCTGAAACGTAACGTCCACTGGTCAAAGTGCCGTCAATGCGAACAAGAGGTGACCGAGACGTGTACCCAATGGTACCCCATACCATCACGCCGGGCGATACGCCAGTATGGTGATGACGAATACACGCTTCCAATGTGCATTCACCGCGATATCGCCAAACACGGATTCGACCATCATGATGCTGTAAACAGAATCTGGATTCATCCGAAAAAATGACGTTTTGCCATTCGTGCACCCAGGTTCGTCGTTGACTACACCATCGCAGGCGCTCCTGTCTGTGATGCAGCGTCAAGGGTAACTGCAGCCATGGTCTCCGAGCTGATAGTCCATGCTGCTGCAAACGTCGTCGAACTGTTCGTGCAGATGGTTGTTGTCTTGCAAACGTCCCCATCTGTTGATTCAGAGATTGAGACGTGGCTGCACGACCCGTTACAGCCATGCCGATAAGATGCCTGTCATCTCGACTGCTAGTGACACGAGGCCGTTGGGATCCAGCACGGCATTCCGTATTACCATCCTGAACACACCGAATCCATATTCTGCTAACAGTCATTGGATCTTGACCAACGCGAGCAGCACTATCGCTATACGATAAACCATAATCGCGATAGGCCACAATCCGACCTTTATCAAAGTCGGAAATGTGATGGTACGCATTTATCCTCCTTACACGAGGCATCACAACAACTTTTCACCAGGCAACGCCGGTCAACTGCTGTTTGTGTATGAGAAATCGGTTGGAAACGTTCCTCATGTCAGCACGTTGTAGGTGTCGCCACTGGCGCCAACCTTGTGTGAATGCTCTGAAAAGCTTGTTCCTGTCGGTTAAATTTCGCGTGTGTAGCACGTCATCTTCGTGGTGTAGAAATTTTAATGGCCAGTAGTGTATTACTCCTACAGAAAAGATGAACAGGACCTTTATGTAGAAAATGTAATGTAGTTAAATTATGTACTGGGCTACCTTTTCCTTGGAGGCCACGGTTTGCGAATTATTCAAGAAAAACGTACGAAAGTGATTTCCAAAGGCACCTCGACCTGCACTCTCATCCCTCATCAACCAGTTTTTCTAGTCTGTTGTTTGTGGCACTCTGTCCTACCACTGTACAAAAATATCCGAGCTATTCCCGATATTCGACCTCTGCCGGTCTGTATTGATTGAACTATTAACCAACAGCATAGCCAGATATTTCGTGAATGTTACTAACTGAAAAGTGCTCGTGAAGGCATCGAAAGGAAAACAACTTTTCTAAACTTTACACTAAAATTAATTACGTTGACAATTCAATCCAAACTAAACCCTTACATGCACAGTAGCTTCGTTGTCAGAAGGCCTGACGAATACAACGATGTAACTATTTATTCTATGCTACTAAAGGTCGCAAATTCAGACAAAAAGCCATTTTTACAGTTTTTAAGTGCTCGACTAATCAGTTGGCAAAACAAGGCTAATCAATGAAGACCATATAAGATCGAACGTGGGAAATAATTTGCGCGTTCGCAAATTTTTGTGCATTGGTAGGAGGGAGCGCCATGAACAATACACTAGAAATACTGAGAGGGAGGTTGGGGGGGGGGGGGGTTGAGGGAGACCTGACTGTGGGAATGGTAGTGCGTTTGAACGTCACTTTTTCACGTTATTCTTGAATAACTCGAAATCTACGGCCTGTAGAGGAGAAATAGCCAATTAAAAAATTGAGCTACACTGAATTTCCTACAAAAATGTCGTGTTTATTTTTTCTGTAGGACTAACGGTTGGCCCGTAGCGGACGAAATAATACGAAAATCTGGCGCGCGGTGTTTGACGGCCAGATTTCACATTGTGGGTTGCATAAAAAGATATCGATAGGGGCAGCTGAATAACTCTGTATAATAGGAAGAATAGATGATCAGGGGGAAGATGTGGTGTGTGTGTGTGTGTGTGTGTGTGTGTGTGTGTGTGTGTGTGTGTACGTACCACGTGTGAATTTGTCACCTATGGCAGCAACAGCGACTCTAACCGCAATGGATGGCAAGTACGAACAAAAATATAAGAAGTAAAAAATAATGAAAGAATCATGAGCTCCGTCACTGCCGGTCCCAAGCCCTGAGCCTCATCTCGCAAGTGATGAGGAAGGAGGAGGGGGAGGAGTGAAACCTCGTGAAAAAAACTGGGTCTTGGTCAGGATGGTAGCACTCTGTAAGCGCCCCTGCCTAGGGTTACAGGTGAAATCTGGCCAACGGTCTCAAAGCCGGAAGAGGAATCGTAGCTCCCAACAGCAGAGAGAGCGGAAGAACCTAAAGGAGAAAACAAAGAAAAATAATCATTTCGGACTAACAGTTCGATCTTATGTTGGAATTTATTTCCTACCATGTACAATGTACAATTTTAATTGCGGAATGGAAAGTCCACTGTTGTTGTTGTTGTGGTCTTCAGTCCTGAGACTGGTTTGATGCAGCTCTCCATGTTACTCTATCCTGTGCAAGCTTCTTCATCTCCCAGTACCTACTGCAACCTACATCCTTCTGAATCTGCTTAGTGTATTGATCTCTTGGTCTCCCTCTACGATTTTTACCCTCCACGCTGCCCTCCAATGCTAAATTTGTGATCCCTTGATGCCTTAAAACATGTCCTACCAACCGATCCCTTCTTCTAGTCAAGTTGTGCCACAAACTTCTCTTCTCCCCAATCCTATTCAATACCTCCTCATTAGTTACGTGATCTACCCACCTTATCTTCAGCATTCTTCTGTAGCACCACATTTCGAAAGCTTCTATTCTCTTCTTGTCCAAACTGGTTATCGTCCATGTTTCACTTCCATACATGGCTACACTCCATACAAATATTTTTAGAAACGACTTCCTGACACTTAAATCAATACTCGATGTTAACAAATTTCTCTTCTTCAGAAACGATTTCCTTGCCATTGCCAGTCTACATTTTATATCCTCTCTACTTCGACCATCATCAGTTATTTTACTCCCTAAATAGCAAAACTCCTTTACTACTTTAAGTGTCTCATTTCCTAATCTAATCCCCTCAGCATCACCCGATTTAATTTGACTACATTCCATTATCCTCGTTTTGCTTTTGTTGATATTCATCTTATATCCTCCTTTCAAGACACTGTACATTCCGTTCCACTGCTCTTCCAAGTCCTTTGCTGTCTCTGACAGAATTACAATGTCATCGGCGAACCTCAAAGTTTTTACTTCTTCTCCATGAATTTTAATACCTACTCCGAATTTTTCTTTTGTTTCCTTTACTGCTTGCTCAATATACAGATTGAATAACATCGGGGAGAGGCTACAACCCTGTCTCACTCCTTTCCCAACCACTGCTTCCCTTTCACGCCCCTCGACTCTTATAACTGCCATCTGGTTTCTGTACAAATTGTAAATAGCCTTTCGCTCCCTGTATTTTACCCCTGCCACCTTCAGAATTTGAAAGAGAGTATTCCAGTTAACGTTGTCAAAAGCTTTCTCTAAGTCTACAAATGCTAGAAATGTAGGTTTGCCTTTTCTTAATCTTCCTTCTAAGATAAGTCGTAAGGTTAGTATTGCCTCTCGTGTTCCAACATTTCTACGGAATCCAAACTGATCTTCCCCGAGGTCCGCTTCTACCAGTTTTTCCATTCGTCTGTAAAGAATTCGCGTTAGTATTTTGCAGCTGTGACTTATTAAACTGATAGTTCGGTAATTTTCACATCTGTCAACACCTGCCTTCTTTGGGATTGGAATTATTATATTCTTCTTGAAGTCTGTGGGTATTTCGCCTGTCTCATACATCTTGCTCACCAGATGGTAGAGTTTTGTCATGACTGGCTCTCCCAAGGCCATCAGTAGTTCTAATGGAATGTTGTCTACTCCCGGGGCCTTGTTTCGACTCAGGTCTTTCAGTGCTCTGTCAAACTCTTCACGCAGTATCTTATCTCCCATTTCATCTTCATCTACATCCTCTTCCATTTCCATAATATTGTCCTCAAGTACATCACCCTTGTATAAACCCTCTATATACTCCTTCCACCTTTCTGCCTTCCCTTCTTTGCTTTGAACTGGGTTGCCATCTGAGCTCTTGATATTCATACAAGTGGTTCTCTTCTCTCCAAAGGTCTCTTTAATTTTCCTGTAGGCAGTATCTATCTTACCCCTAGTGACACAAGCCTCTACATCCTTACATTTGTCCTCTAGCCATCCCTGCTTAGCCATTTTGCACTTTCTGTCGATCTCATTTTTGAGACGTTTGTATTCCCTTTTGCCTGCTTCATTTACTGCATTTTTGTATTTTCTCCTTTCATCAATTAAATTCAATATTTCTTCTGTTACCCAAGGATTTCTATTAGCCCTCGTCTTTTTACCTACTTGATCCTCTGCTGCCTTCACTACTTCATCCCTCAGAGCTACCCATTCTTCTTCTACTGTATTTCTTTCCCCCATTCCTGTCAATTGTTCCCTTATGCTCTCCCTGAAACTCTCTACAACCTCTGGTTCTTTCAGTTTATCCAGGTCCCATCTTCTTAAATTCCCACCTTTTTGCAGTTTCTTCAGTCCACTAGAAGTAAAGAAAAAGTAAAGAGTACTCCATTGCTTTATACAATGCATCGGGACCTAGAGTTCTGGCGAGTCCCAACATCTGCAGTAAGGATGAGTCGGAATATCCTTGGTATCCTTCCAAACTCAAGTTGAAAAGGAAAGTTTTCGCTAGCACCTTGAATGTAAGCTCAGTACTAAAAGCTGATAAACAGGGAGAATGTGTAATTCTCGTAGACAAACATGAAATACAAATTTTAGCAGTAAAAGAAACAAGATTTTTGAACGAAAATGTTACAGAATTCAAAAACCACAGGATTTCTAAGAGAAAACCAGCAGTAAAGATTATGAAAGACATGTGAGTACTTGGTACCGTGTTCTATATTCATAAAAATTCAGTAAAAAGCTTTACAGAATTCAAAACCCCTTTAAGAAACACTCTTTCTTCCCACATTGAAATGCAAGAAGAAGCAATATACCACTGTTAATTGCCATGGACCAATTAATGATAACAATAGCAAAAACCCGATTAAAGAGAAGCATTGAGAGAACTTTTGGAGGACGAAATATCAAAAATTCCATACTGAAATACTGCGAAGCTACGGGGGCATTTTAAGACAGAATTTTGTTTTTTGAGTCATCAGTCTTCTGACTGCTTTGATGCAGCCCTCCACGAATTCCTCTCCTGTGCCAACCTCTTCACCTCAGAGTAGCACATGCAACCAATGTCATTAATTATTTGCTGGATGTATTCCAATCTCTGTCTTCTTGTACAGGTTTTGCCCTCTATAGCTCTAGTACCATGGAAGTCATTCCCTGATGTCTTAACAGATATCCTATCATCCTGTCCCTTCTCACTGTCAGTGTTTTCCACATATTACTTTCCTCTCCAATTCTGTGCAGAAACTCCTCATTCCTTACCTTATCAGTCCACCTAATTTTCAGCATTCTTCTGTAGAACCACATCTCAAATCCTTTGAATCCTTTTTTTTTAGGTTTTACCACAGTCCATGTTTCACTACCATACAATACTGTGCTCCAACCAGACATCCTCAGAAATTTCTTCCTCAAATTAAGACCTATGTTTGATACTAGTAGACTTTATTGGCCAGGAATAACTTTTTTGCCAGTGCTGTGCTGGTCTGCTTTTGATGTCCTCCTTGCTCCGTCCGTCATCGGTTATTTTGCTGCCTAGGTAGCAGAATTCCTCAACTTGGTCTACTTCGTGACCATCAGTCCTGATTTTAAGTTTCTTGCTATTCTTATTCCTGGTATTTCTCATTACTTTCGTCTTTCTTCGAGTTATTCTCAATCCTTATTACGTACTCATTAGACTGTTCATTCCATTTAGGAGATCATGTAATTCTTGTTCACTTTCACTCACGATAGCAATGTCATCAGCCAATCGTATCATTGATATCTTTTCGTCCTGAATTTAAATTTCACTTCCTGAGTCTTTCTTTATTTCCGTCATTGTTTCTTCGACGTACAGATTGAACAGTAGGGACGAAAGACTGCTTCCCTGTCTTACACCCTTTTTAATGCATTCTTTTTCGTCCACTCTTATTATTCCGTCTTGCCTCTTGTCCATATTGTGTATTACCCGTCTTCCCTATAGGTTACCCCTATTTTTTTCAGAACTTCGGACATCGTGCACTATTTGACATTGTCGAACGCTTTTTCCAGGTCGACAAATCCTATGAACGTGTCTTGATTTATCTTTAGTCTTGCTTCCATTGTTGACCGCAACGTTAGAATTGCTTCTTTGGTGCTTTTACCTTTCCTAAAGCCAAACCGATTATTATCTAACACAGCCTCGATTTTCTTTTCCATTCTTCTGTATATTATTTTTGTAAGTAGCTTTGATGCATGAGCTGTTAAGCTGATTGTGCGATAATCCTCGCACTTTTCAGCTCTTGTCTTCATAACAATGTGGATGATATTTTTCCGGAAGTCAGATGATACGAAGCCAGACTCATACATTCTATACACCAATGTAAATAGTTGTACTGGTGCCACTTCCTCCAATGATGTTATTAATTCTGATGGAACGTTGTCTATCTCTTCCACCTTATTTGGTCTTAAGTACTCCAAAGTTCTCTTGAATTCTGATTCTAATATTGGATGCCCTATCTCTTCTAATTCGACTCCTGTTTATTCTTCTATCACATCAGACGAATCCCCCCTCCTCATAAAGGCATTCAATGTACTCTTTCCACCTATCCGCTCTCTCGTCTGCATTTAACAGTGGAATTTCCATTGCGGTCATAACGTTACCGCCCTTGATTTTAATGTCACCGAAAGTTGTTTAGACTTTCCTATATGCTGAGTCAGTCCTTCCAAGAATCCTTTCTTTTTCAGTTTCCTCACATTTTTCAAGTAGCCATTTCGTCTTATCAACCCTGCATTTCCTACTTATTTCATTCCTCAGCAGCTTATATTTCTGGGTTACTGAGTTTCCCTGAATATTTTTGTACTTCCTTCTTTCATCGATCAACTGAAGTATTTCTTCTGTTACTCATGGTTTCTTCACAATTGGCTTCTTTGTATCTATGTTTTTCTTTCCAACTTCTGTGAGTGCTCTTTTTAGAGATGTCCATTTATCTTCAACTGTACTGGCTACTGAGCTACTCCTTATTGCTGTGTCTATAGTTTTAGAAAACTTTACGCGTATCTCGTCATTCCTTAGTACTTCAGCATTCCACTTCTTTGCGTATTAATTCTTCCTTACTAATGTTTTAAATTCAGCCTACTCTTCCTCATTACTACATTGTGATCTGAGTTTATATCTGCTCCTGGGTACACCTTACAATCCAGTATCTAGTTTCGGAAGCTCTGCCTGACCATGATGTAATCTAACTGGAATCTTCCGGTATCACCTGGCCTTTTCCAAGTATACCTCCTTTTCTTTTTATTCTTGAACAGAGTAGTCGCTATTACTAGCTGAAATTTATAACAGAACTCAGTTACTCATTTTCCTCTCTCATTCCTTGTCCAAAGCCCATATTTTCCTGTAACCTTTTCTTCTACTCCTTCTTCCACAATTGCATTCCAGTCCCCCATTACTATTAAATTTTCATCTGCTTTTATGTGCAGTAATACACTTTCAACATCCTCATTTATTTTCTCTATCTCTTCATCTTCAGCTTGTGACGTCGGCATGTATACTTGAACTATCGTTGTCGGTGTTGGTTTGCTGTGATTCTGATAGGAACAACTCTATCACCGAAATGTTCACAGTAACATACTTTGTGCCCTACTTTTCTATTCATAACGAATCCCTCTCCCGTTATAACATTTTCTGCTGGCCAGTAAATTTCTAGCTTCCCTACCATGTTCAAGCTTCATGATACTCCACGCCCCCAACTCGTAGAACGTAGCGCTAGCAGGATAAAATTGACACAATGAAGTAACGGATACTTGTATAATTCTTGAAAGTCTGTTGTTGACATATCCTCCACAGATGAACTAGGCCATTGCCATGCCGTACACAGTACTGCGACTCCCCTGAGAGGAGTGTCTCTCCTGGGTCAGTGTTTTTGGGTGTGCAACTGTTGGCCCGCCTCTGTGCTGTTGCCTCGGGGTTGCTGTGCCACAGTCTGTTGTGTTCCAGACGTAGCTGAGGTGTCCAAGTCGAACCTTGCCTCGCTGAAGAAAAGACCATTTTCGGACGCGAGATCCTTGGTGCGGCTGTATGATACTGCAGGATCGAGTGAACAGTACACTACCAGTCGAAAGTTCTTGCTCATCCGTGATAAAACTATACGCTTTATTTCAATGTACAAACACATCATAATGAAACAAATATTTTCTTTCTGTGTCACTAAGTAAAATACAATAAAGCTTAGATTTTAGTCGCTTCTAAGTATCCACCACTTGCCCTCAGAAGAGCTGCACAAACTCTTGGCATTCTGGAGATAATATTTTACAGTATTTATACAGGTATTGCAGTCCAACTCGTCTGTAAATTGTTCCATAGGTAATTTAGATGATCTCAGTTTTCTGCCTCCCTGTCAAGTTCATCACCTAAGAGTTCAATAGGATGTGAGTCATGTGAGAGACTTGGCCAAATCATATTCTTCAGTTGCCCGTATTTCTCCTCTCTATTGACGTGCTCTCAGCACAAGTTATAAGCATGTTCGGGATGGTTGTCCCGCTGAAGAACAAACCTACGATCAATTATCTATCGCCAGATGGAACTGCATTGTTTATCGGTATCCTGTGATCTCGTCTCTTCTTTAAGGTTCTATTAATTCTCAATAGATCGCCGACTTTATCACCCCCAAAACAACCCCACATCATTAGCGATCCTCCACAATGCTTCACTGTTGGGGTCCCACACTGACTCTTCATACGTTCTCCTCTAAGTCAACGAACAAACATTTGACGATGGCTTCGAAATATTTCAAACATAGATTCGTCCGTGAATAACCTATTGGACCATGCTGCACTCTTCAGGTTTTACGTTACGTTACGTTTTCGCTGCCTCTGGTCAGAAGAGATATCTATTTATATCCTGTTCATTCCTAACAGACAGTGTTACTGTCGTTTCAATCGTCTTCTCTTCCGTTATCCATACCGCTTCTGATTATACTAAACATGGTCTCAAATGTGCTAAAGTAATCTATATCATTCTAAACGGCTTTTACTATTATTATTGTTACTTTTATTGTTATTAGTGTAAATTATCATCGTTATCGTCGTCATCATCTTCATCATCTTAACTATTATTGTTGTTATACTTTTGTAAAATCTTTGGTATGTGTTACTCCTGGTCAGATGTAAGAGAGGGCCTTAAAGCCCTAATCTGGTCAGGCTAAATAAGCAGTAACTAAATAAATAAAATTATTGTCGTTGGGCCGGCCGTTGTGGCCGAGCGGTTCTAGGCGCTTCAGTCTGGAACCGTGCGACCGCTAAGGTCGCAGGTTCGAATCCTGCCTCGGGCATGGATGTGTGTGATGTCCTTAGGTTAGTTAGGTTTAACTAGTTCTAAGTTCTAGGGGACTGATGACCTCAGATGTTAAGTCCCACAGTACTCAGAGCCATTTTTATTGTCGTTGGGTGCAACGCCTTGATGCTCCTTTCTCGGCAAAGAAAACCGCAACAACAATCGCCCTGCTTCCAGTCTGCGGGACTCCCGAAGTCACTGCACTGTCCGTTTGGGAAATAGTGCTGCCGCGAAGAAGCCCATAAACTTATTTAGGGTGTACATGGCGTGTCAGTAGAATCAGAATCCTGTACGCCCGAGCGACCGGTGCATCTGTCCTGCCTGTTGGACGTTCAATTCTGATCTTCCTTTTTAGTTTTTGCTATCCGGACGGAGCCGCTTAAATCTTCATGGTGCTGAGTAAGGTTCTACAGAAGCCAGCGATACCATATTCGCGTGACAGTAGTAGGATCCCGCCCAATGCAGACAGCAGTATCGGAGAACGATGAGACGCTGTCTCGACACACGACGATCCCGCCGCTGTCGAAACACAACTCACGCTGGTAGACTGTTCTCCCACTTTAATCAGGCATAACACGATTTTCTTACAGACAAGCAACATTCAAATGCGATTTCTGAATGAGAAACACTCACGTAATCATTCGTTGTACAGAGAACGTAGTTAGCGTTACTCATGCCTGCTTTGTACTGTTGCGCTGAAATATCAATCATTCGAATACCCAATCATGTAGGACACTTCATACCAGTTTGACGTTCGTTCCATACCATCTTCATAGTATGGGATCTTTAATAGCCAACATTGTAGTAATCGCTCCAAATCATAGTTTATTGACCTTAGCACCCTCTCCTTCGCTCGCGTATACTGTATGGTCTGCACAGATTTCTTTTTATTTATTTTTTGTTTAGTCGAATTTGTATGTTCTAACTCCCATTCCTAATGAGTAAATCTACGAAGCCAATTTGTCGTGTTGGTTCTTAAATAGCTATATTTTATCTATTTCACATATTACATCAACCTCTAGCCTTTTCATGCTAAGTAAGGCCATGGAAGCATGGTCATTTTCGAATGTACTTTCGACCAAAATGCGATTCTGGTAGATGGACTCAGAAGGATTTGGTAATCTTCCTTTTGAGTTCTCATGGTAATATTTCTGTAGAAACTTTCATCCCGCAACACACATTTTTTTAATATCTAACCAAGAAGTTAAATACTAGTTTTCATAGATGTAACTTTGAAAATTTGTTTAAAAATTCTTTCACCAACTACTTCACCCCCTTAGGGGCTGAATTTCCAAAAACGATGACATAAATATTTTTTTTATTTGTAACCGGGACGCCAAATACAAATTCACTTAGATTTAACTTTGAAAATGCTCTCATAATAAAACATTTTCATCAAACTTTTCATCCCCAATTTCACCCCCTTAGGGATTGAATTTCTTAAAGCAATGAAACACCTATTTTGTTATTTCTAAACAAGAAGGCGAATACCAATTTTCATAGACGTAGGTTTAAATATGCTTAAGTAGTTCTTTAATAAAGATTTATTTAAAAAATTACCCGCCATTTCACCCCCTTAGCGGCTGAATTTCCAAAAATTCAGAAACGCTTATTTTTTTGTTTCTAACCGAGAACCCAAAAACCAATTTTCGTAGTTCTAGGTTCAAAATTGCCTTAATAGCGACATATTTTTTTTAAAAAAAACCTTTTATCCTCTGTTTCACCCCTTTAGGAATGGAAATTTCTAAAAAAAAACCCTTTTTAAAAGGTGTCTAAAGTATAAGGACAACAACTTCTCCAAATTTCAAGTTCCTGTGCTTAGCCGTTTGCGCTTGGCGATGATGAGTCAGTGAATCCAGTCAGGACATTTCCTTGTATATGAAGAGATTGCTTAATGTTTTTCAAACAGAGCGAATAGTGGGGTAAACGTTTAAGCATTCGTAACACTCCAAAAAATATTTAACACTAACGTAAGAGGAATCTACACTCAAGTTCAGAATAAACAGAACGCCTTGAATGACTAGAGATAAGACGTTCATATTCACAGGACATGTACATTAGTATATTCTGCAGAAATGATTAGCATTTGAGCCATGTCGGCTAGCGGGTTCAAGGTCAAAACGATACCGGCTGCGCAACGCCATCTACCGATAAAACGTGTCTGCGGCACTTGTTATCGCTATAAACCGAATGCGATGGATCAGTGTGACCTGACGAGACATATGGGAGGCTTTGCAGATGTATGCGCAAAGCGTACCGTCAGATCAGTATGCTTGAAAGAGGGCGCATTATTGGCATGAGAGAATGTGATGGATCCATGCGGGAAATTGCTGCTGCTGTGGGACAAAGTGTTTCGGCAGTGCAACGAGTGTGTACAGAATGGTTTATGGAAGGCCGTAGAACACGATGAGATGGGACAGATCACGCCACTCAGACCACCCCGCGAGAGGATCGACGCATCATACGAATAGCATTGCAGGGCAGATCCGTCCCTTCCTCGGCTCTGGCGCATCAGTGGAACAGTGCAACACATCGTATACCATCAGCGGTGACAGTCCGCCGCCATTTATTATGGCATCGGCTACGTGCGCGTCGTCCTCCACCTACCTTTGACAAATGTATAGAAACGTGCTGGACGGCAACGGTGTGTGGAACGACATCACTGGGGACAGGAATGGCATCAGATAGTGTTTTCGGAGGAATCCAGTTTCTGTTTGTTTGAAAATGATGGCCACATTTTGTTTCACCGCAGATAGGGAAATCGGCATCACAGTGACTGCATTCGGAGAAGACATACAGCGCCAACTCAAGGCGCTATGATGCGGGGATTATACTGGGTACAACCAGAAATTACAGTTAGTCCCTGTCCAGGGCTTGTGACCCGTATGCCCTATGCTAATGACATCCTACGACCCATAACCATACCAGTTCTGCACAACAGCCCCGATGCCATTTTTCAGTAGGACAATGCACGTACACATGTTGACGCACGAAAACATCCGTTCTTGGTGTCAAAGATTATCAGCCTTTTGCCATGGCCCGCCAGATCACCAGACTTGTCGCCAATCGAAAATGTGTGGGATGTGGTGAAATGACGGGCATAGTGCTGTCACCCAATGCCAACCACCACCACGATGAACTTTGGAACCAGGTGAATGAAGCGTGGATGACTATACAACATGACGCCATTTGCGCATTATAAGCGTCGATGCTATCATGCAAGGAACAAGTTGTCAGGGCCCATGGCAGACGCTGTGCCTACTAGGCAACAGGACATACGCTGAACAGAAGTGATGAAATGCTAATCATTTCTACACTGAAGGTGTTCTGTTTTTTCTGAACATGAGTGTGTGTAGGGAAGTAGGAGAAAAACACATTATTAAAAAAATATCTTGTTAAAAGGATATCCCTTGTGAGTGCTGTAGTCGTATTAAAACACGAAAGATCGAGCAGGTTTAAAAAGCTCATAGGCTAGAATGAAAATTTTATTCTGTTCCATTTAGCAACCCGTTTTTCACAGTAAGCAGATTCTGGCACATTGCCGACGAGGGAAACGCCCCATCGCATGCCCCTCAGATTTATTAGTAAGATGGACTAGTGGATACCCGTCGAAAACTTAACACAGATCAAGCACGAGAACAGGAAGAAGATGTGCTGAACTGTGAAAAAAGAAAATGAATGGTCCAAGCTCACAGTGTCAACACCAAGCAAATCTGAATAGTCGTAGTTATGGGGCCACGCAGTTGGACGACAAAGGGAGAGATCCGTGTTCAAATCTCCCTCATGCTTAAACCTATTTTTCACAAAGTTACGAACTGTCTGTCCGGTCATTGACATGTATTTAAATTTGTGTCGTGGTGGAACGTCCTTATGGAACAGCGAGGTGTAAGGAAGGGACCTCGAGACGTATGTACCTCCCATTTGTTCTACACAAGTACCACATGTTACAATGGCTGCGTTACGTACGGAAGTTTTGACTTTTGAATGCCTTTGTTGTGACATAGTTCACACCCCTCTATTCGTTCCTCTCATTTCTGTGAGAGTTCTGTGCGGCATCTCGTCTGCTTTCATTGTTCATCACATTTTCTTGACCGGCCGCTGTGGCCGAGCGGTTCTAGGCGCTTTAGGCCGGAACCGCGCGACTGCTACGGTCGCAGGTTCGAATCCTGTCTCGGGCATGGATGTGTGTGATGTCCTTAGGTTAGTTAGGTTTAAGTAGTTCTAAGTTGTAGGGACTGATGAAAAATGGTTCAAATGGCTCTGAGCACTATGGGACTTAACATCTGAGGTCATCAGTCCCCTAGAACTTAGAACTACTTAAACCTAACTAACCTAAGGACATCACACACATCCATGCCCGAGGTAGGATTCGATCCTGCGACGTTAGCGGTCTCGCGGTTCCAGACTGTAGCGCCTAGAACCGTTCGGCCACCTCGGCCGCCTAGGGACTGATTACCTCAGATGTTAAGTCCCATAGTGCTCAGAGCCATTTGAACCATTGTCTTGAACATTTACTTGCGACTGTAATATATTCTTACCACAAGACTCATATTCTATAACCACAGTATTGTATGACAACTGCCAAGACTGCAGAAGGAGAGGAGATACGTCAGCGACCGGGCGGAAGGTTCACAATATTGTGGAAACAATGGGGTACGAGGGAAATTAGGGCACAGGTCCCCCACTTCGCTGTTCAATACCATGACCACACAACCACAACGCTGTGAATCTGAGTCCACTCAGTATTGCACATCGTAATCTAGGACGGTTCACTGCTTCTATTTTTCTTTTCTTATCACAGTTAAGTACATCTTCTTCCTATTTTCATGCGTGATCTATGTTCAGTTTTTGACGGGCTATCCACTGGCCCACTTTACCACTAAATCTGAGGGGGGTGCGATGGGGAGCTACCCTTGCAGGTAGTGTCAGTGTCGTAAGGCTACCCTGAGGCTGTGTAGTGGCTACGGCGCTATGGACGACCTCGAGGGTCACAGGAACTCACCTGAAGAGTGGTGATGTTGTGGTGGACGAGTACAATGATTACAGTAACTCATCCGTATAGAGGCGATTTTGTTGTAGACGAACACAATGACTGTGGAGTCTTAACTGTGCAGTGGCGATGGCGATGCGGATGAGCATGCTGATAACAGAGACACACCTGTCTAGTGGCGATGACGTTGCAGACGAGAACTGTGATGACAGAGACTCACCTGTATAGTGGCGACAGCGTTGCGTACGAGCACGATGATGACGGGGGAGACCATGAGCACCAGCACCAGCAGCGCGATGCCGTATGCCTCCTTGCGGTTGGCGTCCGAAATGCTCATCCCCACGTATTGCCTGTGGATACGTGTGTCAGTACACCTCACTGCTAAGGTGACATTGGTAAGCGCACATAAACATTCTGCTGTGCGAATTAAAATTTAGATAGTGAACTGGTACCGCAACAGCGCAAATATTATGAGTTTTGCTGACTTTATCATTACGTTTGTGTGTTATTTCCAGAGTTATGAAGCATCAGTCCTGTTGATATTGTATTGATGGTTAATTTGCAAATTTATCCCCGCCAGCTCTAAAGAAAGTAAAGAGTTACATAATTCTAAATATTGCAAAAAGTGACAAAATGTCAGAGAATTAGTCTGCAGTATAATGTTTTAACAATTGTACTGCCGAGCACAATTATTTTCATCGGTTCACAGATCTCAGGTTCCTATGATCACTTGCCATTTTCATATTCCTGTATAATAAACAACGTTCTGTAACATCTTGTGCATGCTCAAGTCATCTGCTGTAACAATCAGGTATGACTCCAATTCTTATTTGAGGGCATGGTTGATGCCCCAGTGTCTGTTAGTTACTTACTGTTTACTAAGTTATCCACACCCAGAACACGTTATGCGGTATATGACTACTGTATTCAGTTTTCTCCTATATAAAAATATTATAATACTTTTTGCTAAACTATTTGGTCAGCATTCAAACTACAACTTTAAGGGCTTTGACTTGGGCACATAGAAGATGTTACGAAAAGTTGGTTGTTGTACGATATCTGAAGATGATTCTGGTTATGGAAAACGGGCAGTTGTGGGCGGATGGAAGTACTGCGTCAGGCAATAAAATCGTTGAAAATAATTCATAATACCAAGTTGGATTACGAAGAGGATAGAAGAGATTCAAATAAGAACCACGATTCGTCATGGGTCTGTTTAATCGCCGTGACAAAAGTGCTCTGCAAACTGCAGTGTTGCCCACTACAAGAAAGAATTGCGCATCACAGGCAACCCCACAAAATTCCAAGAGCTACATTTCAAAATGAATCCATGTACATACTACTTCCCTCGACATATTGTTCGCATAATCAATACCGAAATTAGGCCGAATACAGTGCGTTATAAACAGTGTTTCTCCCACGTACCACCCAAGAACGGAATAAGGTGGAGGTGGAAAGAGCCGGGGAGGGGGGTTGTTGTTGTAGAATACAGCTATAAATGTAAACCTAAAAGTGCCAAAGTTTCGTTTGACGACGTTTTGCTATACAGGGTGAGTCACTAACTGTTGCCACCTAGAATGACTCCGAAAATATGATAGTAGCTGAAAAGTTTGTTGGACAAAAATTGCGTGGGACAACGGTGGCTATAATATGACGTTGGTTTTCTGTTGCTAGGTGGGGTCACTTCAGAGATATGAAGGTCAACTTTGTTTTTTTAAATGGGATGCTATAGCTTGGTACTTATTTTCTGATAGTGGCTATCGAGACGAATCCAATGATGTGTAACAGAAAGGTCTTTGAAGGTCAACAAAGGTCGGAAAGGTGGTATGGACGTCCATTTACAGAAGGTGTTCGAAGTGATGACCACTGGTATCAATGCAGTGCTAAATATCAGTGTCCACCAACAATTAACTGGTACGGATTGTATGCGTCGCATTGAATTCTGCCGATGGGCTCAACTTCAGATTCAGAGGGATGACACATTTATTAATTTCATTTTATTTACTGACGAGGCTACATTCACGAACCATGGGAATGTTAATTTGCATAACATGCATAATTGGGCAAGTGAAAAATCATGTTGGTTGCGGCAAGTTGCACACGAAAAACCGTGGTCATTGAATGTATGGTGTGGGATTCTTGATGACAGATTTACAGGCCCCTATTTGATCGAAGGAAATCTTAATGGTAGAAAGTACACCACATTTCTGTAAGAAACATTAGGTCTGTTATTGGAAGAAATACGTTTAGGAACAAGGAAGAGAATGTGGTATCAACACGATGGCTGTCGGGCATATTTCTCGCTGATGGCTAGAAATGATTTGCAGAGGTAATTCCCAAATCGTTGGATTTGACGCGGAGGAGATGTGCCGTGACCGGCTCGTTGAGCAGACTCGACGCCTCTAGATTTTTCCTCTTGGGGAGTCGTAAAAGACATTGTTTATAAAGACGTTCCAACTATACCTGAAGATATGTGAGGGAGAATTGTCAGAGCATGTGCTTCGATAAGTGCCGATGTGATAAGGAATACCACTCAATCTATGATAAGAAGATTGCAGCACTGCATAGATACCAATGGTCATCACTTAGAACGCCTTCTCTAAATGGATTTTCATGCCACCTTTTTGATCTTTGTTGACCTTCAAGGACTTTAATGTTACACATCATTGGATTCACCTCGATAGCCGCTATCAGAAAATAAGTAGCAAACTGTAGCACCTCATTTAAAAAAAAAAGTTGACCTTTATATCTCTGAAGTGACCCCACCTAGCAACAAAAAACCAACGTCATATTATGACCCCTGTTGTCCCACGCAACTTTTGTCCCACTAACTTTTCAGCTCCTACCATACTTTCGGAGTTATTCTTGGTGGCAATAGTTAGTGATTCACTCTGTATAAACTGTCTGAGTGGCAGGATTATTTTCGTATTTGTAGGTCCTTGCTTGTGGAGTACCGTTATACGAGGGCAGTTCAATAAGTAATGCAACACATTTTTTTTCTGAAACAGGGGTTGTTTTATTCAGTATTGAAATACACCAGGTTATTCCCCAATCTTTTAGCTACACAACACTATTTTTCAACGTAATCTCCATTCAATGCTACGGCCTTACGCCACCTTGAAATGAGGGCCTGTATGCCTGCACGGTACCATTCCACTGGTCGATGTCGGAGCCAACGTCGTACTGCATCAATAACTTCTTCATCATCAGCGTAGTGCGTCCCACGGATTGCGTCCTTCATTGGGCCAAACATATGGAAATCCGACGGTGCGAGATCGGGGCTGTAGGGTGCATGAGGAAGAACAGTCCACTGAAGTTTTGTGAGCTCCTCTCGGGTGCGAAGACTTGTGTGAGGTCTTGCGTTGTCATGAAGAAGGAGAAGTTCGTTCTGATTTTCGTGCCTACGAACACGCTGAAGTCGTTTCTTCAATTTCTGAGGAGTAGCACAATATACTTCAGAGTTGATCGTTTGACCATGGGAAGGACATCGAACAGAATAACCCCTTCAGCGTCCCAGAAGACTGTAACCATAACTTTACCGGCTGAGGGTATGGCTTTAAACTTTTTCTTGGTAGGGGAGTGGGTGTGGCTCCACTCCATTGATTGCCGTTTTGTTTCAGGTTCGAAGTGATGAACCCATGTTTCATCGCCTGTAACAATCTTTGACAAGAAATTGTCACCCTCAGCCACATGACGAGCAAGCAATTCCGTACAGATGGTTCTCCTTTGCTCTTTATGGTGTTCGGTTAGACAACGAGGGACCCAGCGGGAACAAACCTTTGAAGATCCCAACTGGTGAACAATTGTGACAGCACTACCAACAGAGATGTCAAGTTGAGCACTGAGTTGTTTGATGGTGATCCGTCGATCATCTCGAACGAGTGTGTTCGCACGCTCCGCCATTGCAGGAGTCACAGCTGTGCACGGCCGGCCGCACGCGGGAGATCAGACAGTCTTGCTTGACCTTGCGGCGATGATGACACACGCTTTGCCCAACGACTCACCGTGCTTTTGTCCACTACCAGATCACCGTGGACATTCTGCAAGCGCCTATGAATATCTGAGATGCCCTGGTTTTCCGCCAAAAGGAACTCGATCACTGCCCATTGTTTGCAACGCACATCCGTTACAGACGCCATTTTAACAGCTCCGTACAGCGCTGCCACCTGTCGAAAGTCAATGAAACTATACGAGACGAAGCGGGAATGTTTGAAAATATTCCACAAGAAATTTCCGGTTTTTTCAACCAAAATTGGCCGAGAAAAAAAATGTGTTGCATTACTTATTGAACTGCCCTCGTATATTGCACGATATACTGTAATGATGTGAAATGTGTCACTTTACGTGTTAGTAGCTTAATTGTTTATTATTTAATATTTTCTGTCGTAACGTAAGTATAATTAATTATTTACAGTAAACTTAATGAGAGCAAATATATAATCTAATTACATAATTTAAATACCTAACTGCTTAAACAGTTATGTAAAAGGTTATCAGGAGTGAGTTGTACGTATTATTCTTATGGCATGTTTTGTCTGATGAATACTAAAAGATTATTTACTTCACTATATAATTCCATGTGACTTAACTGATCGAAATATGCGGAGTATATTAACTTACTGATTTGTTTCTCTTCAGCGCTTAAAATAGTATGTAGAAGAACAATGACTAAACTGAGTTGTTTACGATTCTCAATAATGTGTTTACTGCAACTTGAAGTTCAAACTACATACAGTCCTGCATGCAGGACTTTTAGAATTCTACACTCCTGGAAATGGAAAAAAGAACACATTGACACCGGTGTGTCAGACCCACCATACTTGCTCCGGACACTGCGAGAGGGCTGTACAAGCAACGATCACACGCACGGCACAGCGGACACACCAGGAACCGCGGTGTTGGCCGTCGAATGGCGCTAGCTGCGCAGCATTTGTGCACCGCCGCCGTCAGTGTCAGCCAGTTTGCCGTGGCATACGGAGCTCCATCGCAGTCTTTAACACTGGTAGCATGCCGCGACAGCGTGGACGTGAACCGTATGTGCAGTTGACGGACTTTGAGCGAGGACGTATAGTGGGCATGCGGGAGGCCGGGTGGACGTACCGCCGAATTGCTCAACGCGTGGGGCGTGAGGTCTCCACAGTACATCGATGTTGTCGCCAGTGGTCGGCGGAAGGTGCACGTGCCCGTCGACCTGGGACCGGACCGCAGCGACGCACGGATGCACGCCAAGACCGTAGGATCCTACGCAGTGCCGTAGGGGACCGCACCGCCACTTCCCAGCAAATTAGGGACACTGTTGCTCCTGGGGTATCGGCGAGGACCATTCGCAACCGTCTCCATGAAGCTGGGCTACGGTCCCGCACACCGTTAGGCCGTCTTCCGCTCACGCCCCAACATCGTGCAGCCCGCCTCCAGTGGTGTCGCGACAGGCGTGAATGGAGGGACGAATGGAGACGTGTCGTCTTCAGCGATGAGAGTCGCTTCTGCCTTGGTGCCAATGATGGTCGTATGCGTGTTTGGCGCCGTGCAGGTGAGCGCCACAATCAGGACTGCATACGACCGAGGCACACAGGGCCAACACCCGGCATCATGGTGTGGGGAGCGATCTCCTACACTGGCCGTACACCACTGGTGATCGTCGAGGGGACACTGAATAGTGCACGGTACATCCAAACCGTCATCGAACCCATCGTTCTACCATTCCTAGACCGGCAAGGGAACTTGCTGTTCCAACAGGACAATGCACGTCCGCATGTATCCCATGCCACCCAACGTGCTCTAGAAGGTGTAAGTCAACTACCCTGGCCAGCACGATCTCCGGATCTGTCCCCCATTGAGCATGTTTGGGACTGGATGAAGCGTCGTCTCACGCGGTCTGCACGTCCAGCACGAACGCTGGTCCAACTGAGGCGCCAGGTGGAAATGGCATGGCAAGCCGTTCCACAGGACTACATCCAGCATCTCTACGATCGTCTCCATGGGAGAATAGCAGCCTGCATTGCTGCGAAAGGTGGATATACACTGTACTAGTGCCGACATTGTGCATGCTCTGTTGCCTGGTTCTAGGTGCCTGTGGTTCTGTCAGTGTGATCATGTGATGTATCTGACCCCAGGAATGTGTCAATAAAGTTTCCCCTTCCTGGGACAATGAATTCACGGTGTTCTTATTTCAATTTCCAGGAGTGTACTTTACTCAGCAACTCTTGTCCATAGTTTTAATTTACCACTGATGTAGTACCCTTTAATATGCGTTTCTGAATAACTCTGGTTTTTAGATTTACGAAAACGTAAATTTATTGCAAACCAATACATATGAAGAAAACATTATTTACAGTTTCCTCTGTTGTCGCCTTTAGCCTGATTGCAATGCTTCTGTCATTTCCAAAAACAATTAATTCTATTTGATGTGTATTAAACGGAAGGTCCGTTGCGCACACAAGAAAAGTATTGGACCCATTACTAAGCCTTATGAATCTGTAACAGCTGCGAGTCGATAGATACGACCTAGATTCTTTCTTTGGACGACTTTGTACATCTGGACCGACAAATAGTAACAGAAATGCTACGCTTAGAAATATAATTTAATATGAAGACCAGAGCAGATAAGCAAAAGCATATCTATGAGAAAAATAAATCTGGGGACTGACATAGAAAATAATAATCATTAATTTGAATGTATAGTCACATGATGGACGTGATAAAATTGATTCATTTTCATTTCATCATTTATGGGCCCACGGCTATGTGTCATATTACTTTAGTATAAAGCATTACACAGCAGATGTAATCGCAATTTGCGTTTGAAGGTGCTTGGATTTTTAATGTGTGCACTATATGTTGAATGGAAGGATGATGTAATATATCAGTACTTTAATAGTGGGTAGTCTATGCGCTCTACAGGCTTTGTACCACACTCCATAGTCAGGAACATGGTGTGTATTAGGAGAAATTGGTATGGACGCAGCGGGAATATAAAAAAAACCATCTAAAGCAAAACTGGTTGACGATATAGTGGACCATCATCCTGTACAATTGCAATGGTCCTCTGTAGATGATTACAAGCCTACGGATCCGGATAAGCAGAATGGATATTGCAACTATATAACGTTTGGGAGAAACGTTTATATCTTCCTCCGCTAAAAGAACCTGGTTTTTAAGCTTTGATTTATAACTATGGAAGTGGACTGTTCGATTTTAATCCTGTCTAAATTCTAACGATACATAAGTATATTTCAGGATCAGTATGGGATGTACTTGGCGTGGAAGACTGTAGCTGTAATGGAATGTTTATTAATTATGGAAGGGATTACCCTACACAACGTCACTGTACTTAAATGGCACCGACAGGCGTTTGGCAGCTATGTTACAGATATCTGATTCCACTGCTTCGCTCGATGGGCTGTATTTTGATCGTAAGTGGATTGCATTTCGAAATCAGGATGGATTCAACATAAACGTGTATGGCACGGAAGACTCTACTTTTACTGGAACATTTGTTAATGGTGGAAGGGAGTATCACACACAACGTCACTGTACTTACATAGCACTGACTGAAGTTCGGAAACTATGTGAGAGTATTTCGCGAATAATTGTTTTTTGTAGAAATACGTCCTTTGATGAGTCTTGAGCTGCTGATTCTAAAGTAGCAACAAAAAGAACACTGAGTACTGATGCACTGACACTGCTTGGTCGAAGAAGGGAATGCCGAGACAGAATGTGTAGTTCTTAGCTGTCAACTGCCCCTAGATATTATGTCCGTTTGCCGCACAGGTTCCCCACGGTATATGAAAGGGCTCCACCTTCGTACCTCACTATACCTTCTGAATTTCGCCGTAACTTTGAGGTCATTGTCGGCTTTTATGCATAGATCTGGGTAAATGATACGTACTGGTGGAGAGTAATATCGATTCAACAGCTCGACGCTACATAGTCGCTGTCTGCCTATACTGTGAGACCACATCCGTTCGTGTTACGTGGTTGATCTGCGAAGTAAAAGCATCACATGGATGCTGCAAGGGTCGTACAGGTTGACGTACTCCAAAAAAATGGTTCAAATGGCTTTGAGCACTATGGGACTCAACATCTGAGGTCATCAGTCCCCTAGAACTTAGAACTATTTAAACCTAACTAACCGAAGGACATCACACACATCAGTGCCCGAGGCAGGATTCGAACCTGCGACCCTAGTGGTCGCGCGGTTCCAGACTGAAGCTCGGCCACCACGGCCGGCTGACGTACCCCATTCGAATATGTGATGGAAAAAGAACTCTGCGAAAGATGACGTATTTTTCCCGTAATTAGGGTATGTATGGAAATATGTAGACAATGTTTTACTTGGAACTTCCTGGCAGATCAAAACTGTGTGCTGGACCGAGACTCGAACTCGGGACCTTCGCCAGGAAGTTTCATGTCAGCGCACACTCCGCTGCAGAGTGAAAATCTCATTTTGGAATTTTTTAATTGATTAGCTTGTGAGACTAGGATGGGAGAGTAATCGATAATACTGATAAGATGTACCCTCTACCATGTACTGTAGCCGGCCGAAGTGGCCGTGCGGTTAAAGGCGCTGCAGTCTGGAACCGCAAGACCGCTACGGTCGCAGGTTCGAATCCTGCCTCGGGCATGGATGTTTGTGATGTCCTTAGGTTAGTTAGGTTTAACTAGTTCTAAGTTCTAGGGAACTAATGACCTCAGCAGTTGAGTCCCATAGTGCTCAGAGCCATTTGAACCATGTACTGTACAGCTACTTGCAGTGTATTTTTTTAGATGTGGGATGTTCGTAGGAGATGGGTTGTCTGCAAGAGGACTGGAGGACCTATGGGAGACTTGGTAGTCGAAATGAACGTAACTAAATCTATGGCACACTAATAAGACTAGAGATCCCATATACTCTCATCGGAAGCGTTAACTGCCGCAAAATGTCTAGCAGAAAACATCTGGAGTGAACTGGAGTAGAATGCATATGTAGATTTCGGATTCATTTGCTGGGATCTTAAGGGAAGCAATCCAGACATTAAAAGCTGACAAGTCGGTGAGCTGAAGCAGAAGAATATCTCAGGCTCAAATTCATCTGCATGGATTTTTAATGGGGGGGTGTGATCCTCCAACTAAGAAGTGACGGTGTAGGAGGCGAGTGACCGCAAATCCCGTCGGTATGTCACCGAAAGATTGTGGCACCACTATTCGGATCGAGGTGTAAGACGTACTAAGATGACTGCTGTTGCTGGAGGTGACGTTGACAGTGATCTGGTCTTGCTTGTACTTGTTGATTAATTAGCTCTCGATGTACGGCAGTTGGCTGAGAGTATAATTACTGGGTTTGCTTGTAAATAAGTAACTGCTCCTATGCTTATGGTTACCACACATGTGGATATATTCCGTTTTAGAGGGAATATAGCGCCGGCCGGTGTGGCCGAGCGGGTCTAGGCGCTTCAGTCTGGGACCGCATGACCGCTACGGTCGCAGGTTCGAATATTGCCTCGGGCATGGATGTATGTGATGTCTTTAGGTTAGTTAGTTTTAAGTATTTTAAAGTTCAAGGGGACTAATGACCTCAGATGTTAAGTCCCATAGTGCTCAGAGCCAGAGGGAATATAGCATCGTGGTCGGTCCACTATCGAAGAGCGTGGGGTTAAAACATGAGCAGTGCTGTGATTACATTCCGAATCTCTCCCTGAATTATGCGTGGAGATGTGAGGCTGTTGCACCAATGTAAATGATTTCATGGATAGTGTGCTGGAAGATCTGTGATGCTGTTAGATTCATATTATAGAAGAATGCTCCATTTGAAAAATAAGGTGATATATTTATCACGAAACACTATGTTGTCAGCGAAGACTCTGGCACCATTACACTGTCGTAGTTCTGGCGTAGCAATCGTAGGAATACGATAAAGGAGATTAGGACACGTCCAGGGATGTATTTATATGCGATCATTCGATATCGATGAATTTCAGAGTGTCAGATTTTCTTTGTGCAGTCCTCGTATAGTAGGCTCAGCAGTAAGGCTTCCTTGGCCATTGAAAACCAATATCTGGTGAAGTGATCATAGAGGAGATTTAGAGTATATACAGACGTATACAGACCTTCATTTTTGCTGTATCATTACGCAAGTGACTGGAAAAGGAGCAAAGAAAGCAGTAATACTGCTACGACATAGTCCACACAGTGCAGTGGTTTTCAGAATACGTATTTAGATGTAGGCTCCTGTCTGTAGCAGGGTTTCAACACCGGTAAGCTACAGCGATTTGTAGAGGATTGAGAATTGGTGGGTGTTGGAGCTAACTGTAGATAGATTCACTATTGAATCTAAAATAGCTGAAGGGACCTGCTGCAGTTCTATTGCGTAATTTACTACAGATCACTAGAAGCTGTACCACTCACAAAAAATAATTGGACGGGAGCATCCGCAGGGT
Source organism: Schistocerca nitens (assembly GCF_023898315.1). NCBI lineage: Eukaryota > Metazoa > Arthropoda > Insecta > Orthoptera > Acrididae > Schistocerca > Schistocerca nitens. Next base: position 617,101,431 of record NC_064617.1, read on the forward strand.
GGTAAATTTCACCCTGAACGTTAAAGTGACACTCTGATATAAAGGAGGATGACAGGTGATCACTTTACCGCTTCTTTCACGTGTTGTGGCCAGACATATTATAGACTCTTGCATACGTCTCGTGAACTGATTACAGTGAGAAAATTAAAGGCTAATACGGACGTTTTTACTTAGAGACAGCGCAAAAGTTCCGTCTGTTGTTTCCTCGATAAATAAGAGATAACATTCTTCCATGAGTTTTACATGCCTATAAATGGATGGATCGACATCTTAATAGGCAGACTAAATTTACACATATATGTATACTCCACAAGCCATCGGACAGTGTTTGGTGGAGATACCCTGTACCACTACTATTAATTTCCTTTCCTGTTCAACTTGCAAACAGAGAGAGAGAAAAGAAGACTACCTACATGCCTCCGTGATAGCGCTAATTTCTCGTATCTTATCTTCGTGGTTCTTACATGTAATGTATGTTGATGGCAGTAGAATCCTTCTGCAGTCAGCTTCAAATGTCGATTCGCAATAGTATTTCTCAAAAAATGACATCGTCTTCCCTCCAAGGATTCCCATTCGAGTTAACTGTCGAGTGTAATCCGACCGCGGGGGGATAAATACTCACCATACAAAGGGGATCTCATGACCAATTTAATTAATTAGTCGATCACTTTGATATCAATGACATGCCGCAGGGCAGTAGAAGCGAGCGCGAGAGCGCCACTTATATAATTCGCGAGTAGGAGATAGGAGACGTAATCAGGTGTTTTTTCGTTGCGGCGGTAATCAGGTGTTTTTCTTTGTGGCGAGATCTTTTAACCAAATTTCAATACCTATTTACACTGGGAGTGGGAGAGAGGGTCATCGTAATGAAATCAGCTATATTAGCTAATTTATAAAGTGATACATAGTATTAACCTGATATTTAGAGGTGACTATCGTAATAAAATTAGCTCTATTACCGGATTTATAAAGTGATATTTACTTCTCGTCTGTGCTGCTATTTGTCTACCTTAAGAGAGTTCGAAAGGAGGAGGCTTCCTGTGGCAACAGCAGAGCATGCTCTTAGCGCACTGTCACAAGCCAAAAATGAGTTTCAATTCCAATCTTGTAATAAAAAAACACTCCGTCTACAGGCCACAAGTGGCCCATCGGGACCATCCGACCACCGTGTCATCCTCGGCGAGGATGCTGAAAGGAGGGGCGTGGGGTCAGCACACCGCTCTCCCGGTCGTAATGATGGTATTCTTGACCGAAGCCGCTACTATTCGGTCGAGTAGCTCCTCAATTGGCATCACGAAGCTGAGTGCACCCCGAAAAATGGCAATAGCGCATGGCGGCCTGGATGGTCACCTATCCAAGTGCCGGCCACGCCCGACAGTGCTTAACTTGGGTGATCTCACGGGAACCGGTGTAGCCGCTGCGGCAAGGCCGTTGCCCTAATCCTATAATGCAGGACGTAATAGATATTAAGCTGATATGAACAGATTTTTTTTTCGGAATGAAACAGTACTTAGAGGAAATATAACCTATGTCATACTGTTATACATGATTTCACACTAAGAAAGGTACTGCGATGTCGAAACGCGTGAATGCTCTCATCTCTTCTGTCTTGAAAATGATGCACATAAAAGGGAGATATCTACATTTCGCATGAGAAATTCGAGATATGTGGACAACTCGCCATCTCCGGTTGGGTAAAGTGAATTTTTTTAAACTGGGGAGAGTGGAATTGCAGTCAGAACTCTGTGCCAAAGCCGCACGTCTTTGTCTCTCAGTGTGCTAGGAGTTAGTGAGGCTGCTCTGTTGTCAGTGGCTGACCACAAGCTGCAACTAAGCCTGTGGCGACTGGTCAGCTGCGAAGAAAGTTTCTGGATGGCAGTTCTTCAGGTACACAATACACTCGGTAATTACTGTTGGACTAGACTGGAGGTGACTCTCCTGTTTTTTCGTCTTATGATGCCATTTTTAAGTAAGGTTATGAGCATTACACTCATAAAAAATATCATAGAATGTATTCCCCCTGTTGCTGTTGGCTAGGATGCGACTCGCAACTCATAAACAGGTATAAGTGTGTTTCATTCCCCAATGATGTTCATGCAAGACTTACGTGTATAGGGGCACGGATTTATAGTAGCACTGGGACAATGGGATGCCGTCATAATACTGTTGTTATCCATCTTTATGTCTCTCCCGGCATAAGAAGTCACCCTCATTCTGCCAACGGCCTTTTAAAAAGGGCGGAGGGGCAGACAGAGGTTCAGGGCACTCTCTTTTCCTAGGGGTGGGAAATTGCCACTAAAGGCGGAAGAATCAGCAATGACCAACAGCATGAGGATGCAGAAGGCAATGGAAACAACTGCATTCAAGACATGTAACGTGTATCCACAGGAAATGTGACTTGTAATTGATCTCTCCATTGGCAAAAGATTCCGGAATAGTCCCCCATTCGGATCTCTGGGATGGGAGTGCCAAGAGGGACGTTACCATGAGAAAAAGATTTGAATAATTAATGAAAGTATAACGTTCTACGAGTCGGGGCGTGGAATGTCAGAAGCTTGAACGTGGTAGGGAAGCTAGAAAATCTGAAAAGGGAAAATCAAAGGCACAATCTAGATATAGTAGGGGTCAGTGAAGAGAAATGGAAAGAAGACAAGCATTTCTAGTCAGATGAGTATAGGATGATATCAACAGCAGCAGAAAATTGTATAACGGGAGTAAGTTTCAAAATGTCTCTGAGCACTATGGGACTTAGCTTCTGAGGTCATCAGTCCCCTAGAACTTAGAACTACTTAAACGTAACTAACCTAAGGACATCACACACATCCATGCCCGAGGCAGGATTTGAACCTGCGACCGTAGCGGTCGCACGGTTCCAGACTGAAGCGCCTACAACCGCTCGGCCACAACGGTCGGCGAGTAGGTTTCGTTATGAACAGGAAGATAGGGCACAGAATGTGTTACTGTGAATGGTTCAGAGGTAGGGTTGTTCGTATCAGAATCGACAGCTATCCAACACACACAACGATAGTTCACGTATACATGCCGACGTCGCAAGTAGAAGATGAAGAGATAGAGAAAGTGTATGAGGATATTGAAAGGGTAATGCAGTATGTAAAGGAATATGAAACTCTAATAGTCATGGGAGACTGGAATGCACTTGTAACGAAGTGAAGGAGTAGAAGAAAAGATTAAAGAGGAATATGGACTAGGGACAAGGAATGAAAGAGGAGAAAGACTAATTGAGTTTTGTAACAAGTTTCAGCTAGTATTAGCGAATACTCTGTTCAGGAATCACAAGAGGAGGAGGTGTGCTTCGAAAAGACCGCGTGATACGTGAAGATTTCATGGTCAGACAAACATTCCGAAATCAGATACTGGAATGTAAGGCGACCCCAGGAGCAGATATAGACCCAGATCACAATATAGTAGTGATGAAGAGCAGGCTGAAGTTTAAGACATTAGTCAGGAAGAATCAATACCCAAAGAAGTGGGATACGGAAGTACTAAGGAATGACGAGATACGGTTGAAGTCCTCTAAAACTGTAGCTACAACAATAAGGAATAGCTCAGTAGGCAGTACAGTTGAAGAGCAACGAATATCTCTAAAAAGGGCCATCACAGAAGTTGGGAAGGAAAACATAGGTACAAAGAAAGTAACTGAGAAGAAACCATGGGTAACAGAGGAAGTACTTCAATTGATAGATGAAAGGAGGAAGTAGAAAAATGTTCCGGGAAACTCAGAAATCCAGAAATACAAGTCGCTGAGGAATGAAATAAACAGGAAGTGCAGGGAAGCTAAGACGAAATGGCTGCAAGAAAAATGTGAAGCCATGAAAAGAAATGATTGTCGGAAAGACACGCTCAGCATACCAGAAAGTCAAAACAGACTTCGGCGACATTAAAAGCAAGGGCGATATCATTCAGAGTGCAACGGGAATTCCACTGTTAAATGCAAAAGAGAGAGCGGATAGGTGGAAAGAATACATTGAAAGCCTCTATGAGGGGAAGATTTCTCTACTGTGATAGAAGATGAAACAGGAGTCGATTTAGAAGAGGTAGGGCATCCAGAATTAGAGTCAGTATTTAAAAGAGTTTTGGAGGACTTAAGATCAAATAAGGCAGAAAGGATAGAAAACATTCCATCAGAATTTCTAAAATCATTGGGAGAAGTGGTAACAAAACGACTATTCACCTGGGTGTGTAGAATGTATGAGTCTCTGGCGACATACCTTCTGACTTGCGGAAAAGCATCATCCACACAATTCCGAAGTCGGCAAGAGCTGACAAGTGCGAGAATTATCGCACGATCAGTCTAATAGCAAATGCATCCAAACTGATAACAAGAAAAACATACGGAAGAATGGAAAAAAATTGAGGATGCGCTAGATGAAGTTCAGTTTGGCTTTAGGAAACTTAAAGGCACGAGAGAGGTAATTCAGACATTGCGGTTAATAATGGAAGCAAGACTAAAGAAAAATCAAGAAACGTTCATAGGATTTGTCGACCTGGAAGAAGCGTTCGACAATGTCAAATGGTGCAAGATGTTAGAAATTCTGAAAAAAGTGTGGGTTAGCTATAGGGAGAGACGGGTAGTATACAATACGTACAAGAGCCAAGAGGGAATAATAAGAACGGATGACCAAGAACGAAGAGCTCGGATTAAAAAGGGTGTAAAACAAGGATGTAGCCTTTAACCCCTACTGTTCAATCTGTACATCTAGGAAACAGTGTTCCGAAAAAAAGAAAGGTTCAGGAGTGGAATTAAAATTCAAGGTGAAAGGATATCAATGATACGATTCCCTGATGACTTTGGTATCCTGAGTGAAAGTGAAGAAGAATTACACGTTCTGCTGAATGGAATGAACAGTCTAAAGAGTACAAAATATGGATTGAGAGTAAATCGAAGAAAGACGAAGTAGTAGAAATGAGATCAGCGTGAAACTTAACGTGAAGTTAAGGAATTGTGCTACCTATGCAGTAAAGTAACCAGTGACGGATGGAGCAAGGAGGACATCAAAAGCAGACTATCAATGGCAAAAAGGGCATTCCAGGCCAAGAGAAGTCTACTAAAATCAAATATCGGCCTTAATTTGAGGAAGAAATTTCTGAGAATTTACGTCTGGAGTACAGCATTGTATGGTAGTGAAACATGGACTGTGGGAAAGAGAAGAGAAGAGAATCGAAGCATTTTAGATGTCGTACTACAGACGAATGTTGAAAATTAGGTGGGCTGATAAGGTAAGGAATGAGGAGGTTCTGCGCAGAATCGGAGAGGAAAGGAACACGTGGAAAACACTGATAAGGAGAAGGGTTAGGATGATAGGATATCTGTTAAGACTTGAGGGAATGACTTCCATGGTACTATAGGTACTTGTAGAGGGCAAAAACTGTAGAGGAAGACAGAGATTGGAATACATCCAGCAAATAGTCAAGGACATAGGCTGCAAGTGCTATTCTGAGATGAAGAAATTAGCACAGGAGAGGAATTCGTGGCGGGCTGCATCAAACCAGTTAGAAGACTCATGACCAAAAAAAAGTGTGTATCCACAGGACATATAGGCTGTAATTTAAAAAGTGTTAAGGTGATCTCTTTATTGGCAAATGATTCCGGATTAGTCCCCCATTCGGATCTTTGGGATGGGAGTGCCAAGAGGGAGGTTACCATGAGAAAAAGACTGAATAATTAACGAAAGCATAACGTTCTACGAGTCTGGGCGTGGAATGTCAGAAGCTTGAACCAGGTAGGGAAACTAGATATTCCGAAAAGAAAAATGCATAGGATCAATTTAGTATAGTAGGGGTCAGTGAAGTGAAATGCAAAGAAGGCAAGATTTGCTGGTCAGATGAGTACAGAGTAATTTCAACAGCAGCAGAAAATAGTATAGCAGGAGTAAGATTCATTATGAACAGGAAGGCAGGTCGGAGAGTTGGTCACTTGAACAATTCAATGACAAGTTTGTTCTTATCAGAATCGACAGCAAACTAAAACCGACAATGATAGTTCAAGTATACATACCGACATCTCAAGATGAAGATGAAGAGATAGGGAAAGTATATGGGGATATTGAAAGGTTAATACAATACGTACTGGGAGATGAAAATGTAATAGTCACAGGGGACTAGAATGTAGTGAGAGGGGAAGGAGTAGAAGAATAGGTTACAGGAGAATATGGGCTTGGGACAAGGAATGAGAGAGGAGAAAGAATAAATGAGTTCTGTAATAAATTTCAGCTAGTAATAGCGAATACTCTCTGCAAGAATCACAGAGGTGGAGGTATACTTGGAAAAGGCCGGGTGATATGGAAAGATTTCAGTTAGATTACATCATAGTCAGACAGAGATTCCGAAATCAGATATTGAATTGTTAGACGTACCCAGGAGCAGATAAAGACTCAGGTCACAATGTAGTAGTGATGAAGAGTAGGCTGACGTTTGTGACAGTAGTCAGGAAGGACCAATATGCAACAGAGTGGGATACAGAAGTACTAAGGAATGACGAGATGCGGTTGAAGTTCTCTAAGACTATAGATACAGCAATAAGGAATAGCTCAGTAGGCGGTACAGTTGAAGAGCAATGGACATCTCTAAAAAGGGCCATCACAAAAGCTGGAAAGAAAAACATAGGTACGAGGATGATAACTACAAACAATCCACGGGCAACAGAAGAAATACTTCAGTTGATCGACGAAAGGAGGAAGTACAAAAATGTTCCACGATACTCAGGAATCCAGAAACACAAGTCAATTAGGCCTGGAATAAATAGGAAACGCAGGGACGCTAAGACGAAATGGCTGCGTGAAAGATGTGAAGAAATAGAAAAAGAAATGATTGTCGGAAAGACAGACTCAGCATACAGGAAAGTTAAGACAATCTTCACTGACACTAAAAGCAAGGTTTGTAACATTAAGAGTGCAACGAGAATTTCACTGTTAAATACAGAGTAGTGAACGGATAGGTGGAAAGAGTACATTGAAAACCTAAATGAGGGAGAAGATTTGTCTGATGTGAGTGAAGAAAGGAGCCGACTAGAGGATATAGGGGATCAGGTATTAGAATCAGAATTTAAGAGAGCTTTGGAGCACTTTTAAGATCAAATAAGGTAGAAGGGATAGAAGACATTCCTTCAGAACTTCTACAATCATTGGGGGAAGTGGCCACAAAACCACTATTCACTTTGGCATATAGAATGTATGAGTATGGCGACATACCATCTGACTTTGGGAAAATATCATCAACACTATTCCGAAGCTGACAAGTGCGAGAATTATCGCTCGATCAGTTTAACAGCTCATGCACCCAAATTGCTGACATGAATAATATACAGAAGAATGGAAAAGAAAATTGAGGACGTGCTAGATGACGATTAGTTTGGCTTTAGAAAAGGTGAAGGCACGAGAGAGGCAATTCTGACATTGCTGTTGATAGTGGAAGCAAGGCTAAAGAAAAATCAGGACACATTAATAGGATTTGTCGACCTGGAGAATGCGTTCGATTATGTAGAATGGTGCATGATGTTCGAAATTCTGAAGAAAATAGAGGTAAGCTATTGGGAGAGACGGGTAGTATACAATCTGTACAAGAGCCAAGAGTGAATAATAAGAATGGATGACCAAGAACTAAGGGCTCGGATTAAAAAGGGTGTAAGACAGGGATGTAGTATTTCGCCCCTACTGTTCAGTCTATACATTGAAGAAGCAATTCCGGAAATAGAAAAAAAGGTTCAGGAGTGGAATTAAAAATGAAGACGAAAGGAAATCAATGATACTATTCACTGATGACATTGCTATCCTGAGTGAAAGTGAAGAAAAATTACATGATCTCCTGCATAGTATGAGCAGTCGAAATAGCACAGAATAAGGATTTCGAATAACTTGAAGAAAGACGAAAGTAATGAGAAGTACCAGAAATGAGAGTAGCAAGAAATTTAACATCAGGACTGATTGTCACGAAGCAGATGAAGTAAAGGAGATCTAAATGGTTCAAATGGCTCTGAGCACTATGGGACTTAACATCTATGGTCATCAGTCCCCTAGAACTTAGAACTACTTAAACCTAACTAACCTAAGGACATCACACACATCCATGCCCGAGGCAGGATTCGAACCTGCGACCGTAGCAGTCGCGCGGCTCCGGACTGAGCGCCTAGAACCGCTAGACCACCGCGGCCGGCAAAGGAGATCTACTGACATCGAAAGCAGACTAGTATCCCTTTTCTCTGTGTGTTGGGTGATGAGGAGGGCAAAGGGGTGGCGACAGGTGGGGGGGGGGGGGAGGGAGGTTTCCAAGAGAAGTCTACTAGCATCAAACAGAGGCCTAAATTTAAGGAAGAAGAAATTTCTGAGAATGTTAAGCATTGGAGTACAGTACTGTATGGTAGTGATACATGGACTGAGGGAAAATCGGAACAGAAGAGAATCGGAGCATTTGAGATGTGGTGCTACAGACCAAAGTCGAAAATTAGGTGGACTGATAAATTATGAAGTTCTGTGCAGAATCGGAGAGAAAAGGACTATGTGGAAAACACTGACAAGGAGAAGGGACAGAATGATAGGACATCTATTAAGACATGGGGGAATGACTTCTGTGGTACTAGAGAAAGCTATAGAGAGCAAAAACTCTAGAGGAAGACAGAGATTGGAATACATCCAGCAAATAATTAAGGACATAGATTGCAAGTGCTTCTCTGAGATGAAGTGGTTGGCACTTGAGAGGGATTCGTGGCGGGCCGCATCCAACCAGTCAGAAGACTGATGACCTGAAAGAAAAAGTCCCTCCCAGCAGTGATTCACTTGTAAATCGGTAGTAGGCTACTTCTCTACATTTCGGTTATAGTGTGCTATCCTGTTACTACTACCCATCCTTCACACAAAGAGCTGTTGGCTAGACTGGCTGGAGGAACTCTCTGATGCTGGACTAATAGCGAAAGTGTACTCTCTACTTCCAGGAGTGAATGATGACACTGGCTGTTTCTACTTTCTAGCACTTGATCAATGGAAATGTGGCAACTACTCCTTTCCACCTCCCATGCTTCACAGCCAGAGAAAAAATTTGTTTATCCACTTATTTTAATTTCCCACCATTAAGATGATGGGAAATTAGACTGTACCAGTATTGTGGGTCTACCATTTTTGATTGTGAAATCCCTTGCTTGTGGTAAAATTCAATTTTGGCAGTAAATTCAAATAACTTAATCAATTAACTTGACATCAAAGGTGTGCTTGTACTGGCGAGAGAGCAGGCTGGGGACTACCTGGGAGCTGGAAAAGTGGCTTAGAGCTGAACTGGGGAGGGATGACAAAAAAGTGTCCCAGGATCAGCATCCCTTTTCTCTGTGTGTTGGGGGGCAAAGGGGAAGGAGACAGGTGGGGTGGGGGAGTGTAGGGAGAGGTTTCTCAGAAGGATGGCTTATCCCTGGGGGCTCATAAATCAACCCAGGAGGTTATGAATCACTTAGTAGTACAATAGGTAACGGTCACAAATCAATCAGCTGTCACAGTTTAATTAATTAGCTTATCAAATGTGAACCAGAACTCCCTTTACCCCACTGCTTACATCTTATGAACACTTCTGGAGAAGCTGCTGAGAACTTGTCGCTTCATTGCTAGGACAGTGTATCAGTGGGTAGGGATGACGAAGTTAGTAGAGAAATCGGCTTCTGGTTAGGGTAATTATGGCATCTCAGATAAAGAATGTTCTTTATTTAATGGAGTGGGGACAGCAGCTCGAGATCGTGATGGCAAACTTATATGTGTCATTGTTTTCATACACAGTTGTTATAATTTACACTGAGTGACCAGAAGTCAGGAGAAGGCGAAGGTTCATGAGCAGATGATTGGCTGCTGAAGTCCATTTGGTGCACTTGTTGCTGTACAGTCCTAGTAGACATGGATTCCCAGCAACTCTCATTGAAATCGGTGGGCATCTCAAGCATAGTGATCGTCACCAGACTTGTGGCTCTGTGGGTGCCACACGACGTCGGTTTGTTAAACACATGTCATCCTGTGCGGAAGTTTAATCATGTGGAAACATTGTCTCTACGGCATTGCAGACGTCCATAGGCACTGTTGATCTCTTGAACCCGAATTCATGTGTTATCCTCGATATCGACTTTGTGTGTGGTGATGTGATGTACGCCAGATCACTGTGGTTATCTGCCGCTAGTACTGTTACTCGTTTACGCCCACTCAGGGGGCACATACAGCTTACGGTATGCTGCAGACGCGAAAGCATTGTCACCCCGCAGGTCACCAGTTTCCATCTTAACAAGAAGCTCCAAAACAAGGATATCATGTTATCGGGGGAGGGTGGGGGGGGGGGTCTGTCTTTGCCGCTAAGATGAAGTTAAGAAACAACATCTTGCAGAAACTTGGAGGTACGACATGGGGATCATAAGCTCCAACACTATTAACATCTGCTCTTGGCCTGGTATACCCTGTGGCAGAATACTGCACAGCAGTTTGGATCGATAGCCCATGCAACAGATTCGTCGATTCGCAACTCAGCCAGACTATGCGCGTCATCACAGAAACAATCAGAAAAACTCCAGCTTATAGGCTGCCTACTCCAACTTTCTGGCTGCCTATATTCAGCCGCGTAGCTCCCTCAACTTAGCGCCGTGAAGCCTCTCTCAAGTGGGAGTTTACAAAAACAGATGATGACCCTTACCTCGCTGCACATGAGAACATTCCTGTACTAAGACAAACAAACTTTGCTGCCGTCACCCACCTCTACAAGGTGCAAAATCTCTTGTGGACACCGGAGCAACAGCAGTAGACTGATGAACAGCAATATGGCAGAACAACGCTACTAAAGAACAGCTGAAGATGCCCTGCAACTCGATCAGGCCACCAGGGTCTGAAGAGCATTGCAAGATCTGGTCTGCAATCAATAGAGTAAGGACAGATAGCGGAAGATGTACTGACCCAATGTACAAATGGGGATTAACAACATCTCCCAGCCGTGACTGCACTGCAGAACGACAAACTGTTCAGCACATCATACGTACGTGCCTAAATTGTTCTTTTCCTGGCGATCCAGAGGAGTTCCAGTCTGCAACTAAGGCATCAGTGGTGTATGTTCGGCAGTTAGGGATAAGCCTTTGACTTTCTGTGCTTTGTAAATACTATAAATTTAATCAACTAATAGTCATGACATTCTTTTCTACTTCTTAAATATCTGTATATGTATTTTAAAGTACAAATGTTTCGTTGTGTAACTTGATGCTAGCCATACGCTAAATAAATGAATAATCTTCGATATGCTTCTCGCACCAATTATCGTCCCACGCTCAAAGAAGTTTTTCTCGGCACGTGCTGACTGTTACAGTACATATCCATATGGACTTAAATGTTGTGTCTATACTCGCACTTTTAGCGCTATCTAGCCGCAATGTTTGGACGTCATTCACATTACATATTCAAATGGAACAACCCCTCCTGTGCCTTGTGGCTGTTAAGCCGTTAAGCCGTGTGTCCTCTACCAAGTAACTACTGCAAGAACTTTCCGAGGTGTTTATATTAAAACAGAAACCTGCATAAGTTTACTTCTACAAGTTGCTTCAGCAAGTTGATTTTTGCAAGTACTTGTAGAAGTGTTTCCTCTAGGGTTGCGTCATGAGACAGGGAAGTGGACGTTTACAGTGCCATGGTTAAAAATAGAGAACCAGCCACTGTGGCGGCGCTTTCTTACTACTGAAGAAAAATCGTAACCAAAAAACAAAGGCCGGGTGGTGGCCGTGCAGTTCTAGGCGCTACAGTCCGGAACCGTGCGACCGCTACGGTCGCAGGTTCGAATCCTGCCTCGGGCATGCACGTGTGTGATGTCCTTAGGTTAGTTAGGTTTACGTAGTTCTGAGTTCTAGGGGACTGATGACCTCAGAAGTTAAGTCACATAGTGCTCAGAGCCATTTGAGCCATTTGAACCAAAAAACAAAGTTAAAGAAAAAATAAATGTTTCAATGAAGAAGCTGATACAGTGGCTTACGATTTATGCTATCAAGAATCATTATTGAATGAAATAATGTCAGAGGATTTTGCCCAGGCAAAAACTATCTGAGAATGTCGTATGTTATTTTCGAGCCTTTCTTGTCTGTCTCTTGTATAATCACATATTCGAAAACAGGATCCAAAGAAGGTGGCTAGTTGTATCACCAAGAGACGGCCACGCTATAAGAGGCGATCAAAAACGTTTGTGTGCCAATGACGCAAAATCATCACGAGTATTGATGCAGTCATCCCCATGATGCACCAAGTTGAAAATACCCGTTTGGTGTCCTGCTGCAGGAACAAGTTTGTAATTGCGTGCTGCGCATCCTCGTACGACGGGAATCGTCGACGTTTCAAGGTGTATTTAACGGACTGAAGGCGTGATAGTCACACAGGGAGAGATCAGACCTACAAGGCGGGTACTCGAGTGTCTCTCATTGTTGTTGTTTGTAATGGATGAGGCTGTCTTCTCAGATCGCCCGTGTCTAGTGTCGAATCACGACCAGCACAAAACTTGGCGCACCATTCCACAATGGTGGTCTTCGACGGACAAGCTGACCCATACACATTCCTCAAAAAACAAAAAAATGGTTCAAATGGCTATGGGACTTAACATCTGAGGTTATCAGTCCCCTAGACTTAGAACTACTTAAACCTAACTAACCTAAGGACATCACACACATCCATGCCCGCAGCAGGATTCGAACCTGCGACAGTAGCAGCAGCGCGGTTCCAGACTGAAGCGCCTAGAACCGCTCGGCCACAGCGGCCGAAACAGTTTTCACTAACTTACGGATGCTATTTCTGCAAGTTGACAAAACTTGCGGCAGTTGACTTTCTGTGAGTGTATTCACGTGCAAGAACTTCCAGAAGTAGCATCTATAAGCGACTTGCAGAAGTTTGTTTGCTGGTGGGAACACGACTTTACACAAATATATGACGGTGTTTTAAATGTACCTTCATTTTAATGAATTTAAAATTCTGTGCTCATTTGGATATGGCTACCTTGCGTTCCTTTTTAAACAACTGGTGGCACATTGATATTTAAGGAATAAAAATCTATACTTAGTCCGAAAGTAAAAATATATTTGGTTTTTGCATCAAACAATACGATTAGGTGGTAATGTTTTCTAGTTCCTCAGAAGGTAAACAGTTTTGATTTTACATACCTGATCATCACTCGGAGCTCTCTCTGCAATTTCCGTAGTTCGTCCACATAGGAGGCCATATTGTCGAAGTATTCTATGGCTTCGTCCACACTCTGCTGTCGCTTTTTATTACCAAAGATTTCTTTCTTCCTGCAAATGTAAGAGAAACGTTACGAGCATAAAGTTCTAGGATATTTCTGAAAAGTTCGTTACATTTTATTCTGTACCTGTCTTGTAGCAAACGATTATCATATGCATGGTTTCAACTTCCCATTGTGAGACTTAAGGGATCGCGGCAGCTATTTGCTAGTTACACTTCGGTAGGGTAACCTAAAACATTTTATAAAATCAGGCGTTTGATAGGTAATGCTACGGTGGACGTATAATCGAAGTATTATTTGATGTTATTGAAGCTTCATTCATTTCACCCACATCGATCCTAATACTTCATTTCGTTTCAGCCCAGTTAATTAATTTTGTATAGAAACTATGTCTCCTACTAATACTGGTTCACTTTGGAGTGTTGTAGGCAGCGTATAAAACTATTTACAATAGTTTAAGACAGCAGAGTTTGTGATTCTTAACGCGCAGATCTTATTCTGTAATAATGAAACACTTTGGGAGACATTTTATGATACGCCAATAGTCATGTTATGACACCGCGCACGTGAAAAAGGAATCGTCTTGTGTCATCTACTGGGTAGAATTCCATAGCTTATGTAGATAATCTCATTTTACATTACCTCAAAATTGTTTCCCATTTTGATCTGTAGTTCTATATTCTATCATCAGTACTTACGTACGGGGCATTTATTTTACATTTTCATCCCTGTACTTGACTGGTAGAGTATAAATTTTCCATTAGCTACTTGTTTATTTGTTATTTTTTCCATCTGAAAAGAGGCGCAGCTTTCATGATCATCAAATACTGTTGGCACTGCTATTGCAATTTTAGTCACATTTTGTGTTACATCGGTGGTCGTTAAAGCGATACACACATTCTGTTGACTGATCATCGTCGCAAATCTTTTCTACCGGAACCTTTGAAAGTCAGTATTTACATCTTCTGTTTTGATATTTTCACATCGTATTCTTGCACGCTATAATCCAGTATATACACTATGTGATCAATAGTATCCGGACACCTGGCTGAAAATGACTTACAAGTTGGTGGCGCCCTCCATCGGTAATGCTGCAGTGCAATACGAGTATAGTGTTGGACCACCCTTAGCCTTGATGACAGCTTCCACTCTCGCCGGCATACGTTCAATCAGGTGCTGGAAGGTTTCTTGGGGAATGGTAGCCCATTCTTCAAGGGGTGCTGCACTCAGGAGAGGTATCGATGTCGGTCGGTGAGGCCTGGTACGAAGTCGGCGTTCCAAAACATCCCAAAGTTGTTCTATAGGATTCAGATCTGGACTCTGTGCAGGCCAGTCCATTACAGGGATGTTACTGTCGTGTAACCACTCCGCCACAAGCCGTGCATTATGAACAGGTGCTCGATCGTGTTGAAAGATGCAATCGCCATCCACGAATTGCTCTTCAACAGTGTGAAGCAAGAAGGTGCTTAAACATCAATGTAGGCCTGTGATGTGGTAGAGCCACGCAAAACAACGAGGGGTGGAAGCCCCCTCAATGAAAAACCCGACCACATAATAACACCACCGCCTCCGAATTTTACTGTTGGCACTACACACGCTGGCAGATGACGTTCACCAGGAATTCGCCATATCCACACCCTGCCATCGGATCGCCACATTGTGTACCGTGATCCGTCACTCCACACAACGTTTTTCTACTGTTCAATCGTCCAATATTCACACTCCTTACACCAAGCTAGGCGTCGTTTGGCATTTACTGGCATGATGTGTGGCTTATCAGCAGCCGCTCGACCATGAAATCCAAGTTTTCTCACCTCCTGCCTAACTGCCATAGTACTTGCAGTCGATCCTGGTGCAGTTTGGAATGCCTGTGTGATGGTCTAGATAGATGTCTGCCTATTACATATTACGACCCTCTTCAACTGTCGGAGGTCTCTGTCAGTCAACAGTCGAAGTCAGCCTGCATTCTTTTGTGCTGTATGAGTCCCTTCAAGTTTCCGCTTCACTATCACATCGGAAACAGTGGACCTAGAAATGTTTAGGAGTGTGGAAATCTCGCGTACAGACGTATGACAGAAGTAACGTCCAGTTACCTGACCACGTTCGAAATCCGTGAATTCCGCGGAGCGCACCGTTCTGCTCTCTCATGATGTCTAATGACTACTGAGGTCGCTGATATGGAGAACCTGGTAGTAGGTGGCAGCACAATGCACAAAACCTATGTTTTTGGGGGTGTCCGGGTACTTTTGACCAGTGTAAGTCCTTTGGAGGTTGTCTTCATTTCCATAAATGATAATTTGGTCATCTGCAAATAAGAAATATTTCTGATATTTATGTCCTGTCTTATCTTCGGATAACATTCCATGAGAATGCTCTCGCTATAACCGTTAAATAATGTAGCAAAAGGAGAAACCTTTCTGTGGGACTTCAGTTCACTGTTGCCTGATAACTTTTCAAATTTGATCATAACGATCCTTAGCTGGTGTTCCGTGCCCAGTATTGAACCTATCGATGCCTGTTTTCTAAAGCAAAGATTCCAGTACCGTTTTTAGTGAACTTGCGAGTCTTTCCGTTTGGGCACGAGATCTATTTTTTTCTGCTCAACTTAAGGTTTATGAGAGGTCGTTTCTTATTTAAAGTTTATGTGAGTATATGTTTAATATATCCTGAATTCGGAAATGCAGGAACTTCGAGTACGCTAGTCATACAGGTGAAAAAAAAGGCTCTGAGCACTATGGGACTTAACTTCTGAGGTCATCAGTCCCCTAGAACTTAGAACTACGTAAACCTAACTAACATAAGGACATCACACACATCCATGCCCGAGGTAGGATTCGAACCTGCGACCGTAGCGGTCGCTCGGTTCCAGACTGTAGTGCCTAGAACCGCACGGCCACTCCGGCCGGCACAGGTGAAAAACATTTGAATTATAAACGGACCTGAATAAAAAAGAACACAAATCATATTTTGAAATAAAGCATAACTTTACAACTTTTGATGCACAAAAATTTATATGACAGTTTATATTTTCATTCGAATGTA
This sequence comes from Schistocerca nitens, assembly GCF_023898315.1. NCBI lineage: Eukaryota > Metazoa > Arthropoda > Insecta > Orthoptera > Acrididae > Schistocerca > Schistocerca nitens. The sequence goes on from NC_064617.1 coordinate 617,117,706, forward strand.
ATTTCTTGGCACATGTGTATCGTTAGTTTTGGAAACATGACCAGTCAACAAATTTGTAACAGTGTGTGAGAAAGGGACAAATTCGTAGGTGTGACTAGTTGATTACCAGCTGGGTGCAGTAACTGGTTATTTGTATAATATACAGTTTGATTTCACTGTTATTGTGATGAAAATGGAATGTATCGTCTGTGTCAAAAGTGCACTAAGAGATTTTTTTCTTTTTCTGAATAAAAAGCCAAAAAGGAAGCTAGCGTTTTATTCAAGCAACTGATAAAAACAGGACCATTATTAACACCAGGTCAAGAGAAGAAATCATCCTCGAAACAACACTGCCGAAGTTAAGCATCTGTAATCATTTATTGAATGAACTTTACTCCAAATTAGTTCGAAGTCCAAAACAGAAGCTGTCTACTCTGAAATGCTTTCATTAACTACACTGAAGAGCCAAAGAAACTGGTATACCTGCCTAATATCGTGTAGGGCCCCCGCGAGACGCAGAAGTGCCGCAACACGAAGTGGCATGGACTCAACTAATGTCTGAAGTAATGCTACGGGGAACTGACACCACGAATCCTACAGGGCGGTCAATAAATCCGTGTGAGTACGAGGGGGTGCAGATCTGTTCTGAATAGCACGCTGCAAGGCATCCAAGATATCCTCAATAATGCGCATGAATGGAGAGTTTGGTGGCCAGCGGAAGTGTTTAAACTCAGAAGAGTGTTCCTGGAGCCACTATGTAGCAATTCTGGACGTGTGAGGTGTGGCATTGTCCTGCTGGAATTGCCCAGATTCCTCGGAATGCACTATGGACATGAATGGGTGCAGGTTATCAGACAGGATGCTTACGTACCTGTCACTTGTCAGAGTCATATCTAGACGTATCAGGGGTCCCACATCATTCCAACTGCACATGCCCCACACAATTACAGAGCCTCCACCAGTTTGAACATTCCCCTACTGACATGTAGGGTCCATGGATTCATGAGGTTGTCTCCTTACCCTTACACGTCCTTCCGCTCGATACAATTTGAAACGAGACTCGTCCAACCAGGCAACATTTTTCCACTCCTCAATAGTCCAATGTCAGTGTTGACGGGCCCAGGCGAGGTGAAAAACTTTGTGTTGTGCAGTCATCAAGGGTACACGAGTGGGCCTTCGGCTCCGAAAGCCCATATCGATGATGTTTCGTTGAATGGTTGGCATCTAACACTTGTTGATAGCTCAACATTGAAATCTTCATCACTTTGCAGAGAGGTTGCACTTCTGTCGCGTTGAACGATTCTCTTCAGTCATTGTTGGTCCCATTCTTGCAGCATGTTTTTTTCGGGCCCCAACGATGTCTGAGGTTTGGTGTTTTGCCGGATTGCTGATATTCACGGTACACTCGTCAAATGGTCGTACGGGAAAATCCCCACTTCATCGCTACTTCGGAGATGCTGTGTCCCATCGCTCGTGCACCGACTGTAACATCACATTCACACTCATTGAAATCTTGATAACCAGTCATTGTAGCTGCAATAGCCGATCTAACAACTGTGCCAGACACATGTTGCCTTATATAGGCGTTGCCGACCTCAGTGCCGTCTTCTGCCTGTTTACATATCTCTGTATTTGAATACACATGCCTATAGCAGTTTGTTTGGCGCTTCGTTGTAGTTGTTCTCATTAATATTATTGTGGGAGCTGGGTGCACTTCACATCAATTTTATTTTTCTTTGTGTCTAATGTTTAACATATTTCTAATGATACGTTCAATTTCATTGAATTTATTCACTGGAATGCTATGAGTAGGAACGGCCTTATTTTGGGTACATGCATTAGATTCTTTCAGTTTACCTTGTCTTTCACTGTCATCATCATCACTATGCTGTGCAGTTTTAATGTATCTTAGACAAGAGTCTGAAAGAAGACGATTTGAAAAATAACGAACTATAATTTTCTTCAGACAAATGGATCGACTTATTACTGTACCACAAACTCAGTTTTATGTTTCACTGTATGTAACTATGCACTCACGAGGGGAGGCCGCAAATTGTGAAATTCGATGCATACTGCGCATAATAAAAGCCCATGGCCAGAGGTGTAATGTGGCAAAGCACCAAGATGCACTTCTCAGCCGTTGTCGAGAAAATCGACAGTTAAAAGAAACCGTTGCGGAGAAATACTCTCTACGATTTATAATTTCCTATAGCGTCGTGGCGCAGCGGTAAGTGCTCGGGTTCGTAATCCGAAGGTCGCCGGATTGAATCTCGCGCCGTGCAACCTTTTTTTTTAGTATTTGTTTTTTGTAATTCATATATATATATATATATATATATATATATATATATATATATATATCGTGGGGTCTCTACTCTAATTCGAATGTTTGACTTACACTATACGTATTCGTTTCGGAAAATCGTTTCTACGTATTCCGTTAACTAAACGTGTAAACTTTATGAAGACAATTAATAATTCGTTTGCGGAAAACATAATCATGTTCGAAGTCGCTAGTTTTTTCACGACAAACGACTGTCAACAACTTATTATATGCATAATTGTTGCAACTGATTGCCGGGAATTATATATATACACACACACACACACACACACACACACACACACACACACACACACACACACATATTACAAAAAACAAATACTAAAAAAAATGCATGACGCGAGATTCGATCCGGCGACCTTTGGATTACGAACCCGAGCGCTTACCGCTACGCCACAACGCTGTAGGAAACTATACATCGTAGAGAGTATTTCACCGTAACGGTTTCTTTTAACTCGATTTTCTCGACAACGGCTGAGAAGTGCATATTGGTGCTTTGCCACGTTACACCTCTGGCCATGAGCTTTTATTATGCGAAGTATGAATCGAATCTGAATTTCACAATTGGCGGCCTCCCCTTGTCAGTATAAGAAATATAAATTATATGTAGTATATAGTGCCAATGGCCTTGCCGCAGTGGTAACACCAATTCCCGTCATATCACCGAAGTTAAGTGCTGTCGGACTGGTCTAGCACTGACCATCCGGTCTGCCGAGCGCTATTGGCAAGAGGGGTGCACTCAGCCCTTCAAAAATGGTTCAAATGGCTCTGAGCACTATGGGACTTAACATCTATGGTCATCAGTCCCCTATAACTTAGAACTACTTAAACCTAACTAACCTATGGACATCACACACATCCATGCCCGAGGCAGGATTCGAACCTGCGACCGTAGCATTCGCGCGGCTCCGGACTGGGCGCCTAGAACCGCTAGACCACCGCGGCCGGCACACTCAGCCCTTGTGAGGCAAACTGAGGAGCTACTTGATTGAGAAATAGCGGCTCCGGTCTCGTAAACTGACATTTGGCCGAGAGAGCAGTGTGCTGATTGATTGATTGATTAATTGAGAGAGTTTCGGATCAAACGACGAGGTCAACAGCCCCGCGATTCCAAAGTGGGTTACCTAAGATAGAGGGTCGGCTAAAAATGGATGGATTCAGTCAGAGAAGTCAAATTATAAAAGAATGAACATTAAACACACACAGTAAAAGCATAAAAGGCGAGACCAAATCTAAAAACTGAAAGAATAAGGAGGGTGTCATGGGCTCACAGACCGTGAAGACTGCAAAAGGACTCCCAACCACAACCAACCCGCCCCTGCCCCAAGACTAAAGGAGAATCTTATATCCGGAAATAAAAACCGCTTTCACGGAGGACACCGAGGACCAGGTCAATCATCCGTGGATCGTCTGCTAATATTAAATTTAAGGAAGCAAGAAAACTATACTAATACGAAGGGTCGAAAGAAGGGTACATGCCGCCAATATGTGAGATATCATCAGACTGGCGCCACAACCACATTGTGGAAGTGGGTCGTTATGTAGGAGGAAACAATAGGTGAGCCGGATATGGCCAATGCGTAAACGGCATAAAACAGTGGACTCCATCTGAGAGGGACGGAAACAAGTGCCCCAAACTGCAGTAGACTCCTTGATTGTGCGGAGTTTATTACTGTGAGAAGTAGCACTCCAGATGGCATTCCACTGTTGGGCAAAAAGAGATTTGACGTAGATCCGCAAATCCGCAGCTGGAGTCATGAAAGGAAATAGGAGGAAAGTATCTGCTTCTCTAGCCAAACTGTCAGCCAATTCATTCCCTGGGATTCCCATATGACTTGGGTTCCAGAGAAAGACGACTGAGAATGTTCAAATGTGTGTGAATTACTAAGGGATCAAACTGCTTAGGTCATCGGTCCCTAGACTTACACACTACTGAAACCAACTTATGTTAAGAACAACACACACACCCATGCCCGAGGGAGGATTCAAACCTTCGACAGGAGGGAAAGATGACTAAACAGGCGGCATGCTCAGGGGCAGAGAGAAGGTCATGGATGGCAGAGACCAAGGGGTGAAGAGAGTAGCATCGATCGATAGCCGGCAAGCTGCTCAAGGAGTCGGAACAGATTAAAACACTATGGAGGGAGGCCTGAGAAACAGAAAGGAGGGCCCTGTGAATGGCTAGAAGTTCTGCTGTAAATACACTACATGATCCTGGCAACAAATGGTGCTTGAAGCCGGTAGGAGACCTGCAAGCGTATCCCACCTTATCAATAGTCTTAGAACCATCAGTGTAAAAGATGGTGGCACCCTGGAATTCCGCAAGGATGGCACATACAAGACCATAGGAGCAACAGATACCTTAGGACCCTGGAAGAGATCGATCCTAATCTGTGGACTAGGCACCATCCAATGGAGGGTATGGGAGGAAAGACATGGGGTACAGTCCAGTGAGTGCAGATGGAGACCCCAGCAGAGGGTAGTGAGACGCATGCCAACTGGCAATCCCACTTGTGGGCGGGTGTTAGGAGGGAGACAACCCTCATTGACGAAGAGCACAGGATGGTCAGGGAACTGGCGAATGGCGACTGCATAAGAAACAAGGAGTTTGCTCCATTGGATGTGTAGAGAGGGAATCCATGCTTCTGTGAGGAGACGACCAACAGCACTAGTGCGAAAGGCACCAGTAGCCAGATGCACCCCATAATGATGGACAGGGTCAAGGAGTTTCAAAGTGGAAGGAGCTGCTGAGCCATAAACCTGACTACCATAATAGAGTCTGGACAAGACCAGATCACTGTGCAGATAGAGAGGAGTGGAACGGTCTGCACCCAATATATGTGGGGCCCAGGAGGTGGAGAGCATTAAGCTTTCACATGCATGTAGCCTTTAGGTGGCGCATGTGGGGCAACCATGTCAGCTTGTTATAAAAAATAAGGCCCAAGAAACGGGACTGTGCTATAACATCGAGGAGTTGGTTGCCTAAATAAATTTATGGATCTGGGTGTACTGTGGGTCGATGACAAAATGCATAACCTGCGTTTGGGTGGGGGAAAACTTGAAGCCATGGGCGGTGGCCCACACAGAGGCCCGTCGAATGGCACCTTGGAGCTGGCGCTCAACAGACACCAGCGAGTGGGAGCTGCATCAATGCAAAAATCGTCAACGTACAATGCCGGGGTAACCAGAGGCTCAACAGAGTGCAGAAGCCAATTTATGGCAATGGGGAAGAATGTGACACTTAGCACAGAACCCTGTGGGATACCATTCTCCTGAATCTGAGGAGTGCTGAGTGAAGTGCCAACACGAACCCAGAAGTGTCAGTAAGATAAAAACTCTTGGATAAAAACCGGAAGGGGACCACAGAAGCCCCAGTCATGGAGGGTAACTAAAATGTGATGGCACCAAGCCATGTCATACGCTTATTTAGGTCAAATAAAACTGTGACAAGGTGGGTTAGATGGTCAGTTGTGGATCGCCCTGCCCAGAAGCCACTCTGATATGGTGACAAAGCTGAGATTCGAGTACCCAACATAATCTGGAGTTGACCATCCTTTCAAGCAGTTTTCAAAGCACATTCATAAAGCTAATGGGTCTGTATGTGTCAAGAGACATCTGGTTTTCTCTGGGCTTAAGGACAACGATAACTATACTGTCTCGCCACTGTTACAGAAAAGCACCTGTGAGCCAGATGTAATTGAATACCCTGAGGAGCTGTTACCTCTGGGGAATATCCAAGAGTTGAATCATCTGATTGTGAATGGAATCTGGCCTTGTGGCAGTGTCTTGTGATGAGCTAAGAACCTGCACCAATTCCCATTCAGTGAAAGGTGCATTATAGGGCTCAACATGGTGTGGGATGAAATGGAGGGGGGTCTGTTGAACTCTGCGTTTCTGCTGGAGAAAGGTAGGAGGATAGGAAGTGGACGACAATGCCACCACAAAGTGTGTCGCAAGGTGTTCCGGTGTTCCATGAGGACCAATGGATCAGTGCTTAGAGTTCTTTGGAGGTTCAGACCCTGGACAGTTGACTGTTGCTGGCGGTCCAGAACGCTACAGAGCTTTGACCAAACCTGGAACGAAGAGGCATACGTCCCCAGGGAGGAAACATAGCGCTCCCAGCATTCCTTTTCACCCCGCTTAATAAGTTAGCGAGTCTTAGCTCAGATACGCTTAAAAGTGAGGAGGTTGGTCTAGGAGAGATGTCGCTTAAATCGCTGCAGCGCCCGTCGGTGGTTCAGGACAGCGACTACGACATCCTCGATTCACCACGGTACCGGCAGATGACGAGGGAGCCCTGTGCATAGGGGGAGAGCAGTGCCAGCAGCACAAAGAAGAGCAGCAGAGATGCCTTGCACGACTACATCAATGGAATTAGAGAGGGATGTGTCGAAGCGGACAGCAGACATGTATAAAGGCCAACTGGCCCTGCATAATGCCCAGCATGGGGGCCTGTCTGCCTGGCAGCAGCAGGGCAAGGACAGTGTCACAGGAAAGTGGTTACTGTCACAAATGTCATCATGGGATGACCTATGTAGGGAAGCCACGAGGGCAAGGGAGAAGATCGTGAGATCGATAGCAGAGAAGGTGCCATGAGTGGCACTGAAGTGGTTAGGGGAACCATCACTGAGGAGACACAAATCGAAGTCTGTGATAATTTGGTTGATTAGGATATTCCGACCTGTTGAAGTGACATTCCCCCACAGTGGATGGTGAGCATGGAAATCCCCAAGGAGGAGAAACGGGGGTGGGAGTGGCTGGATTAAGGTAAATAGTTCAACATAAGCAAGTGGCCGAACTGGAGGGAGGTAGACATTGCAAAGGGTGATTGCTGGAGTCGTTTGCACTCTAACCACTATCACTTCCAAGGTGGTATGTAGGGGGATCCAATCACTAAAGACATCGGAGTTAACCAAAGTGCAGACCCCACCAGATGTTATCCCAGGGCCAGCATGGTTCCTACAGAAAGCCCAATAACTGCAGAAAGCTGGAGAGTGGTCAGCATGGTAAGGCCGGCCGCGGTGGCCGTGCGGTTCTAGGCGCTGCAGTCCGGAGCCACGGGACTGCTACGGTTGCAGGTTCGAATCCTGCCTCGGGCATGGATGTGTGTGATGTCCTTAGGTTAGTTATAAGTTCTAGGGGACTGATGACCTATGATGTTAAGTCCCATAGTGCTCAGAGCCATTTGAACCATTCATCATGGTAATGCGTTTCTTGGAGAACAAGACAGAATGCAGAATAAGAGGAGACAAGACGTTGCATTTCTGCTAGGTGACGATAGTACCCACTGCAGTCCCACTGGATGATCATGCGGCATGAGTCCAAGGTAGGAATGAAGGAGTCGAGGAGGAGGTCAGGTCACATTGTCAGTAGTTGTCACCGACAAGGATGGGGTGACATCCATAAATAATATGTCAGACTCAGGTTGCAAGAGGGGAGATGGCACCTCTGGGGGCACTGAGGGCGCCTTGTAGTGGGATTTATGTTTCTTCTTCTTCTCTTTCTGAGGTGGAGGAGGGCAGGACACAGGGGGAGTACAGCCGTCTGCAAGATTGGGGTCTGAAAGAGAGCAGGCGACCTTGTGGCGCACAGATGATGCACCTCGTGGCCGAGTGGACGTGAGAGTCTTCTTACCTGAGAGACACCAGGGAGAGGGTTCCTGGGAGGGAGCCTGATCACCAGCAGATGCCGAAGAAGGGGGGCACTTCTTCAGCCAGGGAGGGGGAGCGACTCCCTACCAGGAGATTGTGGGAACTGCAGGGGAGGTGGAGGAGAGAGTGGGGTGGGGCTCGGTAAGGACGAGGAAGGAGGAGGAGGAGGAAAGGAAGTAAAAGAGGCAAAAGTTGAAGACAGTGACACCAGGTGGAGTCTCTCATACTTTTGGTGAGCCTCAGCGTAAGGCAGATGATCCAGAGACTTGTATTCTTGTATCTTCTTTCTCTCTTGTAAGCCAGGCAATCCAGCAAGCGAGGGGAGTGGCGGTCAGCATAGTTGACACACACAGGTGGAGGAACACAAGGGCTTCCCTCATGGACTGGGTGGCCACAGTCACCACACAAAGGGTCTGCTGTACAGCGGAAAGACGTGCCCAAAATGCAAGCACCGAAAGCACCACATAGGTGGAGGGATGTACAGCTTCACATCACATCTGTAGCACATAACCTTGACCTTCTCTGGGAGATTATCCCCCTCGAAAGCCAGAATGATGGCTCCAGTATCAGTGCAGTAGTCTTTGCAACCCTTCTGCACATGTCCAACTAAATGAACGCCACACCGCTCCAGTTTAGCCTGGAGCCTCATCAGTTTCCAGGATGAGGTGCCTCTGAAAATTGACGTCCCGGACCATATTCAGAACTTGGTGAGGAGTGATAGACACTGGAACATTGCCAAGACGATCACAGGCATGAAGAGCTGTGGACTGAGTGGCAAAAGAAGCTCTGATCAACAGGGAGTCCAACCGAATCGTGCTAAGAGACGTCACCAAACTTGTCCTCGGTATTTTCCCCGAAAACCAATGGCTTTGTGGCGGTGAAAGTGTCCCCATCGGTCCTAGTACAGACGAGGTAACTGGAAAAGGGTTTCAGCTGAAGACGGCGAGCCTGGCCCTCTTCCCATGGGGTACCCAGGGAAGGGCAGGCTGCCAGGTAATATGAGGCAGCATTTAAGGATCCTTAGCCATTCAAAGAGACGATCGTGTGAGAACAGCCAGATTTTTGCAGCTTGATACGCTTCATGGGCCAAGCATCCGCCCTAATAGCACCCGCTCCAACCAGGGGCTCTCCCCTTGGGCACCACCCAGCCACAGTAAGGGCCAACCGGCACAGTGGCGATTGCCGGGAGGGAACAGCTCAGGTATCACTAGTGTGATCCCTTTGTTGTCAGGGGGCTCAGCCATTTGGGTACATAACAGCCCCACCACATGGACTGGCTACACGTGGTGGTGACCTAGCAGGGTGGAAGGGGGCTATAGCGAGGAAGCAGAGGGGAAGGGAGGGGGGAGACGAATCTACACCATAGATGCTAGGGAGGGAGTTCTTCCCCATATGGCTCACACTTAGAGCAGGAAATTTTGAAGTGGAGGTCAAACCTCAAGTCGGGACCGAAACGCCAAAAGGGTGAAAAAACAGGTAAAGGGAACTAAACTGCAACCAATACAGGAAACCAGGAGAATAGCCAGGTCGACATAAATCAGAACACCGAGAGAGGGGGAGAAGGTGGCAATGGGGAAGGAGCAGGGATAGGGAGGGAGGGGGCATGGAGAAGGAAATGCAGCTAGGGAATGAAGAATGAACTGCAATTGCTCGCAGCCCCGTATGCGTCATGGACGAACTCATGAAAGAACCGTGAGCCCCCGTGATGGGGGGGGGGGGGGCGTGTGCTGACCACATGCCCCTCTATATCCACATCCCATTAAGTCTGTGGGCTGTGGATGACGAGGCATCCGGTCTGTACCGTTGGGCCTTCCAAACCCTGTTCGGATGGAGTTTAGTTTAGTATTTTTTAGTAGTATGTAGTAACAAGTGGCTCGGCTCCCAATGCTTTGACCCCAATGAAGAATTCAATGACGTTGTTTCGAACTAACTGCAGTCTGGAACAATTGTATGCAGAAGTAATTTGTAATATCGTTAAGAGAAATGGCAAGTGTTTAAATTATTAAATTCACCTTAGTTACCCTAGTATCATGTGTACAACCTAGTGAAGACCAACTTCTTGGTAGCCTTCTTATGGCTAAAGAAATATTTAGCAGAAAAGAAATAATCTTTATTGGTCATTAGCATAATATACACGCAACTGTACCCACCCATACTAGTGAAAACCGCCTTCCTGCTGATTCACGCTTTCTCGGTTTCCAATACAGTTCCACATTGTGTATCAGATGTCAGGTCTCGAGCAGTCCCAAGATTTCATATCAGCGCACACTCCACTGCAGAGTGAAAATCTCATTCTGGAAACATCCCCCAGACTGTGGCTAAGCCATGCCTCAGCAATATCCATTCTTCCAGGAGTGCTATATCTGCAAGGTTCGCAGAAGAGCTTCTGTGATGTTTGGAAGGTAGGAGATGAGATACTGGCAGAACTGAGGATATGAGGACGGGTCGTGTGTCGTGCTTGGGTAGCTCAGTTGGTAGAGCACTTGCCCGCTAAAAGCGAAGGTGCTGAGTTCGAGTCTCGGTCCGGCACACAGTTTCAATCTGTCAGGAAGTTTCATATCAGCGCACACTCCGCTGCAGACTGAAAATTTCATTCTGGAATGTATGTCCATGTATGGCGAAGCCGCGAACACCACTGCCGTCACAGCCGGCGGCTAGTGTTATAAGGGCGTACCATCAGCTCACTGGCAGTCATAGTTCTTGACAATGCCCAAGGAGTACTTGGTCTAAACCCGTGTAATTCTAATTGCTTGACGTCACTGAATCACACCCATCAGAGAGCTTAGCTCTTCATGACATAATATGGGTAGCAGTTAAAATTTACACAAATGCGATGGTCATCATTGGGTGGATACTGTTTAATAAAAGATAAGTCAATGATGTTCTTTCATGGTTGTTGTTGCTGTTGTCTTCAGTCCAGAGACTGGTTTGATGCAGCTCTCCATGCTACCCTATTCTGTGCAAGCTTCTTCATCTCCCAGTACCTACTGCAACCTACTGTTTAGTTATATATCTCTTGGTCTCCCTTTACGATTTTTACCCTCCACGCTGCCCTTCAGTACTAAATTGGTGATCCATTGATCCCTCAGAATATGTACTACCAACCGATCCCTTCTTCTAGTTTAGTCAGTCATCTTCAACATTCTTCTGTAGCACCACATTTCGAAAGCTTCTATTCTCTTCTTGTCTAAACTATTTATCGTCCATGTTTCACTTCCATACATGGCTACACTCCATACAAATACTTTCAGAAACGACTTCCTGACACTTAAATCTATACTCGATGTTAACAAATTTCTCTTCTTCAGAAACGATTTCCTTGCCACTGCCAGTCTACATTTTATATCCTCTCTACTTCGACCATCATCAGTTATTTTGCTCCCCAAAAAGCAAAACTCATTTACTACTTTAAGCGTCTCATTTCCTAATGTAATTCCCTCAGAATCACCCGATTTAATTTCACTACATTCCATTATCCTCGTTTTGCTTTTGTTGATGTTCATCTTATATCACTGTCCATTCCATTCAGCTGCTGTTCCAGGTCCTTTGCTGTCTCTGACAGATATACAAATATACAATGCCATCGGCGAACCTCAAAGTCTTTATTTCTTCTACATGGTTTTTAATTCCTACTTCAAATTTTTTTTTGTTTCCTTTACTGCTTGCTCAATATACAGATTGAACAACTTGGGCGATAGGCTACAACCCTGCCTCACTCCCTTCCCAACCACTGTTTCCCTTTATTGCGCCTCGACTCTTATAAGTGCCATCTGGTTTCTGTACACATTGTAAATAGCCTTTCGCTCCCTGTATTTTACCCCTGCCAACTTCAGAATTTGAAGGATAGCATTCTAGCCAACATTGTCAAAAGCTTTCTCTAAGTCTATAAATGCTAGAAACGTAGGTTTGCCTTTCCTTAATCCATCTTCTAAGATAAGTCGTAGGGTCAGTATTCCTCACGTGTTCCAACATGTCTACTGAATCCAAACTGATCTTCCCCGAAGACGGCTTCTACCAGTTTTTCCATTCGTCTGTAAAGAATTCGTGTTAGTGTTTTGCAGCCGTGACTTATTAAACTAATAGTTCGGTAATTTTCACATCTGTCAACACCTGCTTTCTTTGGGATTGGAATTATTATATTATTCTTGAAGTCTGAGGGTATTTCACCTGTCTCATACATCTTGCTCACCAGATGGTAGAGTTTTGTCAGGGCTGGCTCTCCCAAGGCTATCAGTATTTCTAATGGAATGTTGTCTACTTCTGGGGCCTTGTTTCGACTTAGGTCTTTCAGTGCTCTGTCAAACTCTTCACGCAGTATCATATCTCCCATTTAATCTTTATCTACATCCTCCTCCATTTGCATAATATTGTCCTTCAGAACATCGCCCTTGTAACAGACCCTCTACATACTTCTTCCACCTTTGCTTAGGACTGCTTTACCATCTGAGCTCTTGATATTCATACAAGTGGTTCTCTTATTTCCGAAGGTCTCTTTAATTTCCCTGTAGGCAGTATCTATCTTACCCCTAGTGATATACGCCTCTACATCCTTACATTTGTCCTCAAGCCATCCCTGCTTAGCCAATTTGCACTTCCTGTCGATCTCATTTTTGAGACGTTTGTATTCCTTTTTGCCTGCTTCATTTACTGCATTTTTATATTTTCTCCTTTCATCAAATAAATTCAATATCTCTTCTGTTCCCCAAGGATTTCTATTAACCCTCATCTTTTTTACCTACTTTATCCTCTGCTACCTTCATCTCTCAAAGCTACCCATTCTTCTTCCACTGTATTTCTTTCCCCATTCTTGTCAAACGTTCCCTAATGCTCTCGCTGAAACTCTCTAAAACCTCTGGTTCTGTCAGTTTATCCAGGTCCCATCTCCTTAAATTCCCACCTTTTTGCAGTTTCTTCAGTTTTAATCTGCAGTTCATAACCAATAGATTGTGGTTACGGTCCACATCTGCCCCTGGAAATATCTTACAATTTAAAACCTGGTTTCTAAATCTCTGTGTTACCATTACATAATCTATCTGAAACCTTCCAGTATCTCCAGGTTTCTTCCATGTATACAACCTTCTTTCATGATTGTTGAACCAAGTGTTGGCTATGATTAAGTTATGCTCTGTGCAAAATTCTACCAGGCGGCTTCCTCTTTCATTCCTTATCCCCATTCCAGATTCACCTACTACGTTTCCTTCTCTTCCTTTTCCTACTATCGAATTCCAGTCACCCATGACTATTAAATTTTCGTCTCCCCAAACTATCTGAATAATTTCTTTTATCTCATCAAACATTTTATCAATCTCTTCGTCATCTGTGGAGCTAGTTGGTATGTTAACTTGTACTACTGTGGTAGGCGTGGGCTTCATGTCTATCTTTGCCATAATAATGCGTTCACGATGCTGTTTGTAGTAGCTTATCCTCACTCCTATTTTTTTATTCATTATTAAACCTATTCCTGCATTACTCCTATTTGATTTTGTATTTATAACCCTGTATTCACCTGACCAGAAGCCTTGTTCCTCCTGCCACCGAACTTCACTAGTTCCCACTATAACTAACTTTAACCTATCCATTTCCCTTTTGAAATTTTCTAACCTACCTGCCCGATTAAGGGATCTGACACTACACGCTCCGATCCTTAGAACGTTTTCTTTCTCCTGATAACAACGTCCTCCTGAGTAGTCCCCGCCCGGAGATCCGAATGGGGGATATTTTACCTCCGGAATATTTTACCCAAGAGGACGCCATCATCATTTAACCATACAGTAAAGCTGCATGCCCTCGGGAAAAATTACGGCTGTAGTTTCCCCTTGCTTTCAGCCGTTCGTAGTTCCAGCACAGCAAGGCCGTTTTGGTTAGTGTTACAAGGCCAGATCATCAGTCAATCATCCCGACTGTTGCCCCTGCAACTACTGAGAAGGCTGCTGCCCATCCTCAGGAACCACACGTTTGTCTGGCCTCTCAACAGATACGCCTCCATTGTGGTTGCACCTACGGTACGGTTATCTGTATCGCTGAGGCACGCAAACCTCCGCACCAACGGCAAGGTGCATGGTTTATAGGGGTGGTATGTGCAGTAAATGTTCTCTACGCTCTAGTTTATGTGAGTGTCTCTCATTTCAGATATTTGCATGATGTGTTGCATTCTCCGAACCTTTCTTAATTTCTTCACACCAGACTATTCTCAGATATAGATATATGGCCACAAAAGTTTTCCAGTTACATAGAACTTCCATAGAGCACATGGAATGTTTTCCATATGTGTGAACCATACTGATACAGATCTGGTATAGTGCTTCATTTTTCACTTTTTCAAAAAGTGCCCTATATACTGTCCAGTAACATTAATGTGACCGTCGCCTTTGTTTGACGTCAACGTGCAATAGTCACTCACAGATGGCAGGTGGCAGCACTAGCAAAGGAAAGTATATAAAGTGTGTCGAGCGGTCGCGGACAACAGTGCAGAGCTGTTAACCTAATGTGGAAACAGAGTGATTTATTTGACATCCAAGAGGTCATTAGCTCTGACTTTCGGACCGAGGATGGAAGCATTTCTGAAACGGCTAAGTTTGTAAACTGTTCACATGCTGCCGTGCTTAAAGTATGCCATGCATGACGAAATGGCGCTATGCAAAACTGGTGACGATGCAATTATTGGGCACCACGGTCCACAGATGACAGGGGTGAACGATGGCTGCGGAGATGTGTATGGGCGAAAAGATGTGCAACTTTTGAGAAACTGACGGCCCAGATGAACCTAGGGGCTACCAATAGTGTATCCTCACTAACCGTTCAGCGAACAGTGCTGCATGTGGGCCATTGTAGGAAGCGCCTGGTTCATGCGCTCATGATGGCTGGAATTTTCACGGCAGTGCCACAGTCGGACGTCCACTGGGTGGCGACAGACGGCCTTGTTAGATGAATCACTTTTTATGCTCCACTGGACAGATGGGCGTTGGCAAGAACGAGGTGAACTGTCTGAAAGCAAAGGCAGGCCAAAGTAGGGAGGGTTATGGTCTGGCATAGCGCAACGTGTAACACAGCTCACAGTGCATGTGCGAGGTTCGAAGAGCGCCAGGATGGGTTTACCGTGCTCCCATGATCACCAAACTACTCGAATTTAAAACCAATGGAGAATCTATGGTAACATCTCGATCAGGTGGTTTGTGCCAAGGATCCTCAACCGAGGAACCTAGCGCAGCTGGCCACAGAACAGAAGTCGGCATGGATCCAAATCCCTGACAGTATCTTCCCGAATCTCATTGACTCTTTTCCTTGCACATCTCGCAGCAGTCCACGCTGCGAAAGGTGGTTATTCAGGCTTTCGACAGGTGGTCACATTAATGAGACTGGACGGTGTAGCTACACTGTCAGAAAGAGGCGCCCGGTTTTGTAGTAAATATAAAAAATGTATGTATGTATGTACGTATGTTCCACATCTCCTCCTAAATCTCTAGACCAATTTCAACCAAACTTCTTGGTGCACATATCACTTATTGTCTGGAAAATTTCGTTGTGGGAGTAGAACAAACTTACCTATCAAAAGGGGAGGGGGGTTAAAAGGCAGTGTAGCCCATGACGCGTGCAAATTCATTCTTTTTATTCGTCTAACATTAGGGAATGAGAGCACATAGTGACTTGCAAAAAACTTAATGTTAAACCTTTAAGAAAGTTTTTCTCGATGACAACAGCCACAAAATGGTGAAAGGAAAAATGTTTATCGTTTACTACATCTTCGCTGTTCATGTTGTAAAACCACCACATGAAGCATGACGTTTTAATTTGTCACTTCCTTACTACAGACTGTATGCGCGACAGATTTTGTAGACACTATTCACATATACCACTGAATCCACCAGCAAAATTATATCGTTGTATGACTCATACTTCAGGAGTTATGACGTCATAAATACTGAGATGCATGAAAAACTGCCACATCATGCACAACGTTTTAATTTATTACGACTTTGCTACTTACTCTATTTGCAACACATTTCGTTAACGGTATTCACGTATGACGCCAAATGCATGTACAAAAATATACCATTACATGACACATAATTCAGGAGATATGACGTCAACTACTGAGATGCATGAAAACGGCCGTATCATGCATCACGTATAATTTATTACTTCTTTACTATTCACTATACTCACAACATATTTCGGCGATAGTAGCCACATGACCCACTGAATGTACTTCCAAAATTATATTACTGTATGACAATTACTTCAGGAGATACGAAATTCGTTAGAGATGCGGTTGAAATACATATACAAATATGTGTGAAATACGTTAAATACATTAAAAATGTATTTATTTACTTAGTAAATATATAGTTATTTACTTAGTAAATATATAGTTAAGGCTCACCGGCCACTTGACCATCTTCTTCTTATGTGCGAATGCACAAACAGTGCCCGAACTCTTACGGGAATCGGCAACGAGCCGCGAGTAATGAGTATAATGGGCGGGGGCACTAAGAATGTAGTGCGGGACAATACGTTGAGAATGTGGGTTTCGCGGGAGGCGTGCCAGAGATAAATCCCTGCCAAGTAAGCAGGAGATCCAGGGTTCGAGTCGCGGCCGGGGCACACATTTTCATCTGTCCCCGTTGACGTATGTCAACGCCTGTAAGCAGCTAAGGGTGTTCATTTCATTGCAATAAAATATATTTGACATGTGGGGTATGCAGACAAAATTATATTATTGTATGACACATACATCAGAAGATACGACCGAAATTCGCTATAAATGCGGTTGAAATATGTGTACAAATACATTTTAAATATATGTAAAGTATTTTGACATGTCCGTATGCGGACAAAGCCATGGGAAAAACTTATTTGATGGCCCTGGAAAGATTTGAACTAAATTTGGTACATATATTAGTCACCATCTTGAAAGAAATACTGTGGCAGGGAGAACCACTAACCTCCTACTGTGTCAGGGATGATAATGTGGAGAGAGAAGTCGGTAGAAGGAGATGGACAGACAGAGAGGGGGAAGGAGAATATGGACGCAGGTAGGTGGGAGGAGGATATGGACAGAGAGAGGGAAGGGGTGAAATGTACAGAGAGAGGGAAAAGGAGAAGGAGATGGACAGAGTATAAGCAAAGAGGAGGTGATGAATCAAGAAAAGGAAGTGGAAGATATGGGGAGAACGAAGGGGGGAAGGAAATTGAGAGAGAGGGGTTGAGGCAGGTATGGACAGTGAAAGTGAAGCGGAGGCAGTGGACGGAGAGAGAAGAGAAGAAGATGGACAAGGAGAGGGGATGAGGAGATGTACAGAGAGAGGGGGAAGAAGGAGTTGGACAAAGGGGGGAGTGAAGATGTGATTAGAGGGACAGAGGAGGAGATGGGCAGAGGGAGAAGGAGCAGTTGGTCAGAGAGGGAGAAGCGAATGGACAGAGAGGGGCAGAGGTGATGTGATTACAGGGGGAGTGGAGGAGATGGACAGAAGTAGTGGGAATAGATGGACATAGGAGGAGATGGTTGGAGAGGGGTCGGAGTAGATGGGCAGAGCTAAGGGTAGGAGGATATGAACAAGAGTGGGTGTGGAGGACATGGACAGAAAGAGGGAGTGGAGGAGGTGGACAGAGGAGAGGGGAAGGAGGAGATGGACAAGAAGAGGAGAAGGAGGAGATGGAATGATAGAAGATTGGAGTAAATACATACTGGACAATGCCAGATACTCAGCTTGTGATGCTATAAAAGGCAGTTGTACTCTCTTGAAAGACACTGACCTCTTTTGAATACCGCTGTAGTCCTCCATTTGGGCGGTGAGCTGGTCGTACTTTTTGCCTATGGATGGCACATAGTTGAATGAAGAGTGCAGCAGGTCGTTGCCGATTGCCTCGTGCCGCACGTACTCGATGTAGTTGTTGCCGACCAGCGGCCCACGGCCGTAGTAGTTAATACCGTACACCATGGCGATGCCCATGTTCTCGATGCTGCGCAGCAGGTTCTTGAATGCTATCAGATACCTACAAGAACAATGAAGCACAAAAATATGTCACTCGGTACAACTGAAGCGTCAATAATGAAATACTGGAGCGCCATATACATCGTCTCACTTTCCGCATCCGCCTACCCTCCCACATTTAAATATTGATACTGTATCAAACTATAAATTTCTTCCTGCTCTTCACATATGTGCAATAGTTACTGACGTTCTGACACCCACCATCCAGCGGTTTCACCCATGACTTCCATTCTCAGTGCTCAACCACATTTATATCAGCAGATTTCCTCAGCTTTACACATACACTCTCCATACCCTTTTCCATAATACGTAAATCACCAGCACCAACTTGACCGTGAAAGTCGCCCACTAATGTACCCATTCTTCCTTATTAAACAGAATCATCTTTTTCCCGCCCAGGGCTCCTCTTCTCCCACTCGTGACCTTCCACTTCCAGGAGCTTAGGTCCGTGTCCTCTCCTAATAATACCACCTGCTCCCTTTCCAAAAGACTCTCTCACATAATATTCGCGACACATGTCACGTCATATTCACCCAACACCTGGTGCACATTTCATACTCAAAATCAGCAGATTCCATATCTCATCTAACCTTACTTCCTCATAGTGATAGAACCATCATTACCACAAATAATGAGAGAATTAAATCAATAGATACGCACTTTACTTATTATTTATTTAACATCTATTTGGTTTATATATTTAAAACTATTTGACCGAAAACCGGAAGCACATATCACTTCTGGCAATTCAGCCTCCAGCAGTGTGGCGAAATAACAACGACAAGAGTAACAACAAACGTAGTAGCTGTGACTATATGTATATTCGTGAACAAGGAACGAACATTATGAAATACAAGAGTACTGCTGCTGTCTTATTGTTTAGCATTCATCTTACTTTATAAGGTCAAATATATTTGTTATATTTCATTCTAAAAATAAATCGCACTTAGGTTAGTCGACTTGTTTGATGTTACCGTAATTTGAGGCAACAAATATTTTTAAAGGAGTCATTATGTCTCCTTTTCTGGAGACGACTGGAAATCCAACTGATCTACATCAGCGCGAGGTTCCGTCTTTGAACCATATCTATCCCAAACTTTGTCGTCATAAAATAATTTGCACTTCTAGAGGTGTGGAGAGAACTATTACGTTCTTATGAAACTAGCCGAAACTGAAATTCCAAAATGAACAACAACGTAACACCCTGGTAGTGAGAGGTCACTAACGCGTCATAATTTAACGCTATTATAACTGGTATTACATAACATTCGAACTAATTTACTAATTTCTCAATTTCAACCACTGCTCTGTCCGTAAGTGTCATTTGATTTAGTTTAAATCTTGTTGCTTAAGAATTATAAGTATTCGCCATATCTCACTAGGTTTTACATCAGTATCTCTTTATGGCGTCTAATGCTCTACGACTTTAAAGACAAACGATGGAGGTAATTGCTTGATAGACTTCTGTAATTGTGAAATGCTAATTCGGATTGAACGGAAATACTGTAACACGATAGACATGTAGTTAGCTCGTTTACTTATTTGCTGATTTAATTCTTAGATTTTTACCAAGGAATTCTCTGTGACGAGGTATATCTTAATTGTTTTGTAAAGACGGAACACTTGTGTAATGCAAATTGTTAAGACGCCTATGAAACGGGCGTACAAAATCAATAGTACTTTTGAAAGGGGTGTATTTGGGCTAGGAATGTACTGACATTCAAAATTTGTACGGCGTTTACAGACAAACCTTAAAGTGTACTACTAGTGTATCAAGGAGTGTTCAACCTCAATGAGCCTTTAGCTCTGTTTCTCTCAAGATAAGGTAAGCTCCTGTCCCCCTTCTCAGAGGAGAGGTAACCAAACTACGGGGCCGGTACAAAAATATGGGTGTTTTCATCTCATGCACTGTCCCCCACAGCCAATAGGGATCGAGTTCCCACTCCATTCTTTTTATTATTCCAGTTGTGTACGTTTTGTCATTCATTTGAGGTCTGTACTCGGTATTGAAAAGTATATAAGAAAATTTTGGGTTACTAAGAATAAATTTCCACAACCCTTTTTTGTTAAAGTTACTTTGTAATGTAATTATTTTTTACTTCAATAGAAAACTAAAAAATAAAGTTAAATTAGAGAGATATTACTACATTTCCCATTGGTTATTTACATTATTCTATACAGTATATACACTGAATAGCCAAAGAAGCTGGTTTACCTGCTTAATATCATGTAGGACCCCCCGTGAACATGTAGAAGTGCCGCAGCAGAACATGGCTTGGACTCGACTAATGTCTGCTGGATGGAATTGACACCATAAATCCTGCAGGAATATACATAAATTCGTAAGAGTATGAGGGACTGCATATCTTTTCTGAAAGCATGTCGCAAGGCATTCCAGGTATGTTAGTAGCGTTCATTTCTGTGGAGTTTGGTGGCCAGTGGAAGTGTTTAAATTCAAAAGAGTGTCTCTGGAGCTACTCTGTAGCAATTCTGGACGTACGGGATGACGCATTATCCTGCTGGATTTGCCCAAGCGCGTCAGAATGCACAGTGGACACGAAAGGATGCAGGTGATCAGACAGGATGCTTAAGTACGTGTCACCTACCAGAGTTGTGTCTAGACGTCTCAGGGGTCCCATATCACTCCAACTGCACACGCCCCACACCGTTACAGAGCCTCCACCAGCTTAAACAGTACCCTGCTGACATGCAGGGTCCATGGATTCATGAGACTGTCTCCATAACCGTACACGTCCATCCGCTCGATTCAATTTGGAACGAGATTCGTCCGACCAGGCAACATGTTCACAGTCACAATAGTCCATCGTCGGTGTTGACGGTCCCAGGCGAGGTGTAAAGCTTTGTGTTGTGCAGCCATCAAAGGTACACGAGTGGGCCTTCGGCTCCGAAAACCCATATCGATGATGTTTCGTTGAATGGTACACACGCTGACAATTGTTGATGGCCAGGCATTGAAATCTGTGGTAATTTACGGAAGGATGGCACTTCTGTCACGTTGAACGATTCTCTTCAGTCGTTGTTGGTCATGTTCTTGCAGGATATTTTTCTGGCTGCAGAGATGTCGGAGATTTGATGTTTTACTTGATTCCTGATACCCACAGTGCACTCCTGAAGTGGTAGTACGAGAAAATCCCCACTTCATCGTTATCTAGGAGATGCTGTGTCCCATCGCTCTTGCGCCGACTATAATACCATGTTCAAACTCACTTAAAGCTTGATAACCTGCCGTTGTAGTCGCAGTAACTTATCTAACAACTGCGCCAGACACTTGTTGTCTTATACAGACGTTGACGACCGCAGCGCCGTATTCTACCTGTTTACATATACCTGCATTTGAATATGCATGCTTTTACCAGTTTCTTTGGCGCTTCAGTGTATAATATATGGGAAATCTAGAGACGAAGTTATATGACTAGCAGCAGGTGAAGAAAAAACCATAATCACACATACATGTAAATAGTATGCGATATACACACGTATAAGTACACGTACACACACCTATGACAAACATTTCATGCTACTATGCTTTACAATATACAGTATAAATACATCCATTCTCTCCATCTCTCACACACACTGCAATCCAAGTGGATAGTGTGAATGTGGATGGTACTGATCGTGCCTCTACACATGAACCGCTTGTCATCATGATGTGATAGCCCAACTTTCAGCTACACTGGTGTATAGACGAAGTGTGGAGTGACACTACCACCGCCAAGCAGGTACCTCTTGTAATCCTCGATTGTTAGAGCCTTTGAGGCCACATGATGGACACCATTAGCACAATTTTTGGTTGCGCCTGTGTCTGCATGGTATGTGTATATTTGCTATCAGATCACCAGAAACACCACAATCTGTGTACGATTCACCTTGTCTTTCAGCAGGCCGATAGCTCTCTTGTTTTGAGATGTAAGGCCCTAAGGATTATCAGCCATTTATCTAGATATGTCGAGTGCTTCAGGATGGTAACATTTTACTTTATGGATCGTTGCCTTTTGCTCTGTAGATGAAACTGTCTATATTTATTTGAATCAGAGAAGTTTGTCTTCGCAAACTCATAGTGGAAGTCGTAGATGTGGAGTCCGCAAAGGACCAGTACACACATACCGACATAGACTGCTTTTGTGACCTCCACTGAAAACTTACCCATCTCTAGAGCGACTAATCCTTCATGGATGATAATTGCCCACTTAAAATTTGGCCACACGATGTAATCTCTAGCGCCATAATGGCCACCCCAACAGTAAATGAAATGAATTTCGCTACACTTTCCGAAATATTCCATAGTTTTCCTAAAAACCTAGCGCGAATGTTTGAAGGAGATGGCGCAAGTGAATTTAATAGGTTCCATTCCCAAACAGAGACACTGCTGGAGGTTTCTGTAGCGTATGATGTATCTCTTTTCTCTGATTGATCCCCAGCATCATAATCAACTTGGGGACAGAATCACTGTGCAGGACTACATGTTCCACACATAGCAGCAAGTCTCTGTGAGCATCATTATATCCACTTTTCTATCCAAGGGCAGACATCAATATGGCAGTCAACTGCCTACTTATATAAACATCATCATCCCATGATTGGTCATGGGAACGTTGTTGTGGTAAATCTCATCCGCACTCTTTGCAAGATATATGAGCTCAGAGAGCAACCATCTTCGATGATTATCCCCAGTGTATAATTTTAACTAGTTAATCCTGGAATCATACTGGCATATAACTTGATATGCAGCTGCATATGGTATGTGACGTTCTATGAAGGTAGTGTGAGAGGTAGTGAGGTCGCCTTCACAATTTGACACAGGAACTAGTAGGCGTGAAATTTGCATAAATGTCAAAGGAGTAGTACTTCTGGTGATGAGCATTCTCAAATTTAAAGAAGTTGTTTGCCTCAGTAGGCATGTTCACATGTACTGGTTTCTGGCTACTGCAGTCAATGAGATGTCATTCCAAATACTCAATTGAAGTAAACGAGTTTAGACGTCTAGGGCAGAAATGTCTTACTCCATTTTTGACATACTTTTAATACAGGTGTAGGGTTGTATCTCAACCTCAGACAATAGCAACAAATCTACATTTTTGGGGCAGTGATCAGCTGCTTTTGAAAAATAGATTATTGCTTTTTTTATCTACATCCAGGCCATAAACATGAAATGAATAGTTCGGAGTCAGTGTTAGTGGGTACTGGAATTTAATAGGGATTGAGATTCCAGTGAAGTTATAATGTTTATGGACATTTGATATTTAGTATGTAGTTGTATGCTCTGCATATTTCCGGTAATTTCTGTCGCAAGCCGGAAGTGATCGTATGATCAAAACTGATCGTCATGACATTGGACATTAATAACTGTGTCTTTAGCGGAAATATCTTTTGGAAAATTGATGAAACTGGAGCCCCCAATTACTGGATTGTATGCATGTGAGTATGCAACGGGGTAGAGTGCGTGACTGAGTGCCTTACCAGACCATCTTTCCTGCATATCAGAAAAAGGGTCGATATGACACTCCTGGTAAATGCTCTGAACCAGTCTGCAACTAACTTGCCCAAGGATGTCACATCATTACCTTTACAAATGTAGACAACAGACCTTTCGTCAACATTGTCTCTACCTTCTTTTGGGGGTGCATGAATTCACAGCATAGAAATGTGCTGCACGATACCATGGGTCACTGATGCTTCTGGAAAGCATACTGACCAATATAGGTAGGTATGTGTTAAGGAGAGTATTACGGTCTCATTAGCCTTCATTAGAATTGTCTGTGTGAGAACATGAGATCGGATCGCCATAAGCACCAGCAACCAAGGAACAGTCCAATAGTGACCGTTAACAGGGCAGACTGGTGGGCTGCTGCTAGATCTAGGACGATGACGTCAAGATGGCTCATGATGTAGGGAGCATGGCACAGACTGCAGTCCATACCAGGATGACGATGATGAAGATGATAATATTGGTGGCATTTGGAATAATGGCTTCCAGTATTTCATCCAGCTTGGCATCTCAATGTGAGCACGTGTGAAATCATTTGGATTAATGGATTCTAATATTTTATCCCATTTGGCATATCGGTCTCATTGTTAGTGGGTGTGGCCTGACCCATTCTACTGGCAGAGTTCTGTGTATCTCTTTCAACCCCATGGTGGCGATCTCATTGTAGAATTCTGCAATAAAGATAAGGGTTGCCTTAGATAACAATTGCATTATTATTCTTCAATTGCATACAAAGAGAGAGGGAGAGAGAGAGAGAGAGAGAGAGAGAGAGAGAGAGAGAGAGAGAGAGAAGTGTATATTTGCATTCACAAAACTCATTTCTTAATGATTCTAGAGATAAACTGAGTAGCTTTATTAGCTCTTCGAATTCAGTAACGTTTCATGAGAATGAGAATGAGGACATGCCAGCCTGACGCATCACACTCCGTTGCAGCAATAAATTTCATCTTTTCAGGTGTTATCTTGGTGCAAACTGTAAACCAAGTGATGTTTCCCAGCAAAACATTGCTTATACATGTACCACAAGGCCCCAAGTTGGAGCCTGAAGAGATATGAATCTGCAAGTGGCAACTACCATCTTATCTCCCCTCCCACAGTACTGTATAGGTAGTGGCAGCAGTGACGAACTTAAACAATAAGAATGCGTGGCGTCTTTGCCAGCGTGTCATTATGTCATCTTATTCCTCCTGCGACCATCCAGTGACACAGCAAGACATATTGCCACAATGCTCAGTGGATTGATACCACTACCTAATCGCTGTTGGCAGATTCAATGAACCATTGTATGTTATACAACTGCCTGGTGAAAACAGCTGTCATCACATCATTATGATTGTCACTGCTTGTTACTACATCCAGGTGCCCATGGCTTGCACCGCTGTTGTAAGAGACAGAGCGACATGTGGGAGATGGCAGGCCAACCACACCTGCAGGGACACGTACAGTGCACAGCAGTCGACCACAGCACATACTGCAGAGGCCTGTTGCTGCACTCACTGCTCTGCAGTGAGCAGCAGCCAACATAGCTGGGCTTCTCCCTGGCCTGCTTCAGGGAGAGTGCACCTCCGTTAGTAAACAAATAGAGTGGCATGAGGAAGGTAGGCTTCCTGGCTGAGGTATGTGCCTTGGTTCACACATTAAATGATTGGGACTTTTCTACATACAAGATTAGTTGGATAGGTCCATGGGAACAGGGAACCTCTGCAATTATATATCCCATCCTTGACAAACGGCATAGGCGATGTGTGATGAACACGTACCTAAAAACACCTGCACATTATGGGGGAGCTGAATAAAAACAGCTTTCTTTTTAAAAAAGAAAGATGATATCATTTTTTAGTAACCCAACCTAAAGGTATTTATACATTGTCTGAAGCACATATAAAACAACGTTTGTCATCTTCACCACACATTTACGTGACATCAAAATGATGGGCAGTTATACACCTTTAGATTTCTAATTTATGTATTCTTGAAGACTTTATGCAAGCACGGCACTTTTTCATGGCATTTGACGTAAACAATGCTGTCTGTATGATCAAAGTTTCGAAATAATGTCGCCATATTTTTGTATGCCATTCCAGCATCGTCCCTACACTTTTAATGGTTATAGTGAGTCAACGAAGCAGCTGTCTGGTGCTACTGTTCTAAACGGCCTGCGTGAAGCGACACTAGAGGAGAACATCGTCAGTACTTGTCCAGTGTTGTTGAATGCAACAATCGCAACATCTTTAGACACAAACTAGCCACACGCACTGTAGAAGCCCCGCACATCTGCTGCAATGTATCATCGAGGAATGCCTCAAGTGTGAAGCAGCATCGCCACATTCATACCAATCGCTGCATAATTCCTATGAGAGGCGAGCAATTAATAACACAATCGAGCTACAATAACACATACGGGATTGGAAATTTCTCATGATTCAAATTCAATACAGATGGCTACTGGGCCTCTCTTAGACTCTCATTTTGCTATGGGGACTTGATCACAGCAACTGGAGTTAATTTCTTAAACTGCTTTTGGCTGAGTATGCCTCCAAATTCATCACCTTTATAATAAAAAGAGCGAACGTTAGCGAACATATTGTACAGTAGAAATATGTTGCTATTGTCTTAGTAAAACTGCAGAGTATAGTATGGATAGTATACAGAATTCTGGAACGCTCTTGCACTGGTTAGTTTACAGTTATCGAATATGCTGGAATTCTTCTTCACATTCCCTCTCCTGTCTGTTTACAGCTCCAGGACAATGAACTGAGGCATTTCTAGTTGAACAGATGTCCTAATAGCTCAACTACGTTTTGATGTTGTAGGTTGAACTGCTTACTCATAAAGTTCCCATTAATGAAAATCTAATGGCAGTTGAACACTTGCATTCATTACACGCGAAAGTTTCAAATTTTCCTCGACTGATACAGGTAAGTGGAAAACTTTTCACACTATCACATGAAACACAGCTTTATTCTCTTATTTCTCCTATTAAATGCACTTATTATTATCCATAGCACTTAGAACGAGAATCAGTTCTGGTTCAGTGTTCATAATGATAAGTTTACTATCGTCAAAGTACCCCTTAAACATTTTGAGGGGGGATGCGCACACATAGTGACCACTTATCGATCTGTCTATAAACCATCCTGCATTTTGTAAAGCTTTCGGGTCCGAATTTGATGTCAAAATGTGACGTTTCTTGTGCGGTCGATCTCGATGCTATTAAGTTCTTATATTACATATTGAAACGGACCAACGTATTACGTAAAAGTGGCGATTTTGTGACTGACAGGTTTTCGTCCTTCTTCATAAATATATCTTCCAGGTAGAGAAAACTGCTGCTTGAATGTTTTAATTCATCTTGGTGTTGATTAAGAATCCATATCTCATTGATATTATTAAACGCTGTTGAACCAAGAGATTTGCTGGAGAAATGGTCCTGGTGAGCGATCTGCTTGTCGCATTGAACTGAGGATGTTATATTCAGTGACATCATTGCGCAATTTCAATCCTGCTGATTCAAGAAACTCATAGTTCTCACATGTCATCACATTGTCCTCCTGCTGTGAAGTGATATACTGATGGCCATGTGCACTGATTTTATATTTTACACCGATTCTACTTCGAATGAAGATGTATTACGGTTTGTTCTGCTTGAAAATGGACTAAATTCCCTTCCTTCTCCACAATGTTCAACTAGAGATGGTCTAATGTCTGAACTGTCACTGAGAGGTATATAGGGCTGCTCGGCACCTCAGCAAGTTTGTATGTTGGTCCCACTGTACTGAAGACTCCGTAGATTGCGTGAATTAATTGGTTATTCAGATGTGAATTCATTGCGCTATTACACTCAACGTGAATTGTGCGAACTGGGAGCATATCCACAGCTTGATCCAACATGTAAATTTTCGTAGTATCGCTTTCTCGGCGAATCTCGATGATAAAATCTTTCTCGGGTTGACAGCCGTGTCAATGCGTTGTTCTCCAGCAACGTTTCAGCAAGTCTCTTACTTGATATCTTCAGGTGAAGTGTCGGGTTGACGTTGTCGCTCGCACCTTTGTATCCTGTCCTTTAGGGGGACTTAGTGATGAAGTTTTTTTCCTCGGACATTTACTTCAATGGGTATTGGGTGACTGTTTTTTGTGGCTTTGCTGTTTGGTTGATCTTGTACGGTTATGTGCGCATTTGATGTGTTTGCTTGTATTGCATGAGTTATGGCGACGTGACGATGATGGTATTGGTGATTTGATGGGGGTGAGAGAGGGTGATATGATGGTGGGTGATAAGTTGTATGTGTTTAGTCAAAGAATATTGACCCTGGTCGTTTGTGGCGGTTGTGGGTAGGGTCTTATTGACCCTGTGAGTTGATGAGAGGGTTTGTTGACCTGCTGGTTGTTTCGTAGAACGCTGCAGCTAGGTCAGCGGACGCTCCTGTAGGGGAATTACGTCCACAGCTGCGTGCAGGTCATCGGTGGGGAATCGGAAGGACAGGTGTAAGGCGCGTTTGAGGGCCCTATTTTGTAACCTTTGTAGTTTCAGAATGTGATTCTTGGCTGCATAGCCCCATACTGGGGATGCGTATTCCATTATGGGGCGTATGAGAGAGCAGTAGACTCGTATTCCTATGTCTGCTGTTAAGGCGCTTCCTGTGTTTAAGATTGGATATAGAGCGCTCATACGATCGCTGGCTCGGCGGCGCAGGTCGTCTATATGTGCCCGCCATCTCAGCCTCTTGTCTAGGGTCACCCCTGGATATTTGGCGGTATTGCGACAGGGGAGTTCTTGACCATTTAGTCTTAGGTGTAAGGGTGGTCGCCTCCGTGGCCCACGCGGTCCTAGTCGGCGTGTGATCAACATTGCCTTCGTTTTGTCGCTGTTAATAGTGATGCGCCACTTTTTTGACCAGTCCTCGGTAGCGTTGAGGACTCTTTGAAATCATCTGGTGACCAGATCCCTATCTGGGTTGCGGGTAAAGAACGCAGTGTCATCTACATATTGTGCAGTGTGCACCAGGGACGCGGTGGGAGTGTCTGCCGTGTACAGGCTGTACAGGACAGGCCCCGGTACCGACTCCTGGGGCACTTCTGCAAGTATGCTTTTTGTCGACACGAAATTGTCGACCATGACGGAGAATGTTCTGTTCGAGAGATAGCTTTTGAGTAACTTGACTATCGTCCCGGGGAAGCCTTGTGTGTATAGTTTGTACAGTAGCCCATTGTGTCACACGATATCGAAGGCTTTGGCTACGTCAGGTACCACTATCTCACAGTAGCTTCTGCGGTTGAAGGACTCGGTGGCTGCTTCAACGACTCTCACGATCTATTGAGGGGGGGGGGGGGGGGGGAGTGTTTCTGCCTGAATCCAAACTGGAGGTCAGGCAGAATTTGCTCTCTGGAGATGTGTTGCTCAGCAGGTGTAACCAGGAGGCGCTCGTACATTTTACTGAGAGTGGGCTGAAGACTAATCGGTCTGTAGTGCTGTGGGAATAATGGGTCCTTACCGGGTTTAGCTATCGCGACCGCCTCATCGCGTTGAAGACGTTCGCGATGTGTGTGATTGCCATTGGCGGGAGGTGCTTAACTAACTGATTTGTGAGCCGGTCGTGGCCTGGGGCCTTTTTGTTGGGCAGGGACCTAATGACTTTTGCCACGTCTTCTGGGGCGAAAAGTGGGGTGTTTTCGTTCCCGTCGTCGTCAGCTGCAAGGAATACTGCGCGCTGTTGACGGGCTGTGTTTTCGTTGTCCTCGTCCTGCGCCTCTGCTGGTTGGAATTGCTGTTCGAACGCATCGGCGAGCGCATTGGCCTTGTAGACAGCGCTGAAGACAAGGATTCCTCGCTCACCGTGCAGAGGCGACATACGGGCGCGTGTTCGTGTAAATTGTTTTGTAGCTTGCCATAGACTGTTGTCGTCTACTTTGAGGGCTGATAGGCGGGCAGACCATTGCTGGTGGTGGTACTCATTGAATGCTACTTTCAGCTCTCTCTGTAGACGGTTGAGCAGCCTTCTAGATGCCGTGTTTCTTGTTATTTACCATTCTTTTGCGAGCCTATTTTTGTGCCTAATTGGCGCAAGCAGGTGCTCCGGGAGTTGTATTTGAGGAGGCGGGCCTCCCTGCTGTCGGGGTGTGGCCTCCTCAACAGCCAGCAGGATCGTGTTTGTGAGGTCTTTGAGCGCCTGTTCTGCTGTATCTGCAGTTAGAGGCGGGGCGCGAGCAATTTCAGAAGCGACGTTTTACTGAAAATGCTCCCAGTTCCACGACACTTGGTTTGTGGAAGTGCTACCCTTTCTCCCACGTCGACCTCGAATGTAACTGGATTGTAATCGGAGGACATTCTGTTTATTGTCCTCGCGGTTACGAAGCCTGTTATTCTCCTTGTCAGAGCTATATCAAGGACGTCTGGCCGGCCTCCGTTTTCAGGAAAGTGGGTCGGCTATTCTGGACCCCAGACGTCGAACTGGTGGCCTCGCGCGAGTCGTTGCAGTTGACGACCGGCACTGGTCGAGATTCTAGAATGCCAGTCTTCGTGTTTGGCATTGAGGTCGCCTCCTATTACGAGCTTGCCTCTGATTTGTGCCAATGTGGGAATGTCGTCCTCATCTAAAGCTGGCGTCTGATGGCGGTAAGCTGCAACGACTGTGAGGGGGCCTTTCGCTGTGGCTATTTCCACAGCCGCCGTTTCTAACGAACGGGTAGCTGGGGGATATATCTGGTGGTGGGGGATCCCTATATTTACGTATATATCCACCCCACCTCCTGCGGCTGGCCTGTCGCTTCTGTAGCTGTGATAGTTGGGGACTGCCGCTTTTACTCCCGGTTATAGGTGTGTTTCGGACATCATGCAAACCTCGATATTAAGCTGCTTTATGATGTCTCGGAACTCCATAACTTGGTTGAAGATGCCGTCTGCGTTAAAGATGCACATTTTCAGACCGCAATATGGGAGTGTCTATCCATGTTTGGCTGTAGTTGTTGCTTGGGATGTCGCTGAGGGTTTCGACTGCTTGACTGCTGCTTGTAGGGCGGCGAGAATCTGTGCATTTGCTGCTCAATTTCCCGCATCATCTGCGCGAGAAGATTCAGAGTTTGGGACATGACTCCCAGCACAGGATCGTTTGTGGAAGGCGAGAGGGCAGTCTCACTCAGATTTTGTGTGACATGGTGACTGCCATTGGTCTGACAGTCCGCTCCCTCCGCCTCCCGCAGACTGGTCTTTGGGACGGGGGTTAAGACTTCTCTAGAGCATTATCCGTTGTTAGGGATCCGGTCAGGGGGAGGAGTGTCCTGGAATGTTTCTAGGGGTGTTGGCTGCTCGATTCCGCTTCCACCCCGGCCAGCAGAGGAGCGCTAGTGCGCGCTTCCGTGTTGGCCACGATGTTGGCGAACGTCGCGACAGCTGTTACTTCTCGGAATTTGCCTCTGTAGGCCGGCCTGTCCCGTCTTGTTGGGATTTCAGGTCGGCTGGGGAACTTTGCCTGCGGTTTGTATGGGAGTGCATTTGTGCCTCTGTAGCATTGAGTGTAGTTCTTATGGACCTTACAGCCCAGGTAACTAGCTGTGTACCCTTCGCCACATAGCGCACATTGTATTCTGCGGTCGTCTTTTTTTATTGGACAGGCCCTGGAGTCATGCCCTCAGAACACTTCCTGCATCGTGCAGGCATGTCGCAGGGGGAGGCTACATGTTTCCGTTCCTGACACCTAAAACATCGTACGCACAAGAGTTCCCTGGGAGCATAGTTAAGCAGATTAAAAGCTATCTCACGAACAGAGCTTTCTCTGTCAAGGTAGAAACAGCCACCTCCACCAAAAGTCCTATTCTTGCTGGGGTGCCACAGGGATCGGTCCTGGGGCCCGTTTTGTACAGTCTGTACATTGCGGACACTTCTGCAGCCCCCTGGTGCACACCGCACAGTTGCTGACGACACAGCCTTTTACTCTCGTAATGTGAATTAGGACTGGGCCATTCGTAGGCTACAATGGGTTTTAGATAACACAGAAACCTGGGCTCGTCGCTGGCGCATCACCATCTATCCTGAAAAGACACAGGCTATGCCGATCACCCGGAGACTCGGGAGACGTGGGCCCCCTCAACGCACCCCCCCCGCCCCCTCCCCCCGCCCCCACATTCACCTGTACCTATATGGGGTATGGATACCGACTCCTCTGGCGCAGATCCGCCAAGTATCTCGACGTAACTTTGGACTCGAGACTAACGTGGAAACCCCACATAGAAGAGGTCCACAGGAAGGTCTGTGCCAGGATGTCCATCCTATACCCAGTCCTCAACACAATCAGCTCCCTTCTCTGGTGTGTAGGAATAAAGGTCTGACAGGCCCTTATATGACCAGTAATGGAGTATGCGTGCCCTGTCTGGGGATACGCGGCGAAGCAGCTTCTGGGCAAACTACAGAAGCTGCAGAATCACGCCCTCAGAATCTGCACGTCGCTGCCGAAATCCAACTCCTCAAAGAAAGATTCCAAGAGCTGACAACGGCTTTCTATGAGAGCTCTTACATATCTGGAAAAAACCTCATTCACTCCTTAGGTCGATATGACATGTCCCATGATAAGCGCAAACACCCTATAACAATCTTCGACGACTAAGTCGAAGAACAAAAAACCCAAAATCTCAAGTCCTAAAACCAATCTTTAATGCTTAAAATACCCAACATCTCGCCAACCTCAAGCAACTACAAGACACCACCAAGAAATCACCAAAATATACAGACAGCCAAAACAATCAAAGATAATCACACACACGCAACACACATTGTGGCATAAAAGCCAACAGGCTATAAACTCCTCCATACACTTCCCCAAGGAGGGGAAAGAAAAAGGTGAGACAGAGAGAGAGAGAGACGGGCGTGAATCTGACACTTCGCCTGAAGATGGCAAGTAAGAAACTTGATGAAACGTTGCTGGAGAACAACGCATTGACTCGGCTTCAACCCTAGAAGATTTTAGTACACATCACTCCAATGTTTGTAACACACACAGCGCAGCCCATACCAGATCCTCTGGCAACATCTAAATTTACGCTGCCATATTCGTTAAATTTACACATTGTCTTTGGTGATGTATCGTATTCTGTGTAAACACTCCACAAAATCTTGGGATTTTGAGTTTATTGACGAATTTAAGTAAATCTGTATTCGTAAGTGGTCTGTCTGGTAATATGGCTGTGTAACTTCTTTTATAAATAGACCAAGTCTTTCCTTGTATGGATTTAAATATAATACTTTCCTGATGACGATGCCCTTCATCATACTGTAATGTCTTTAAGCCTCCTGTAGTTTTTCCTCTAAGTTCTGTGCATTTATTGTTGTCTGGGTTACGACAACCACCACTCCCACCAACGGATAAACTGCTGATAGCCCAGCAAGTGATGAAGTTAGAAATAGGATAGTCGACCAGATGTATTACGCAGTGGTAAGATCCTAGGAATTTTAAGATGTCTGTTTCTTCTATCTCCTTTCTGTCTCATGACAATTTTCGCCCCTACCACCACTGATTGGATACATTTTTTTAAACATCCTACAGGTTTTTTTCTTCGCTTCTTTAACGTACGACGAGCTGCGTTCGTGACATATCGGAAATTTGACCCAGCATCCAATTTAAGTTTGACATGCGTTGTTTTATCAACTGTGAATGCCACAGTATGTTGTCCCATGCCTATGTCACTTCTTTGCCGAATTTTCTTGGCCTTTTCAGCTAAAATTCGACTGGCAGCACGACGTTTTGTATTTTGAAATATGCACCAAATCACCTAGAATAAATTTATGATTGCATGGAGTTCAATGCAATTCTATACCACATTTAGAAGCTCTTTATTCTGGCAGCACGATGTTTTGTATTTTGAAATATGCACCAAATCACCTACAATAAATTTCTGATTGCATGGAGTTCAATGCAATTCTATACCACATTTAGAAGCTCATTATCATGTAGATTATAGGCCCAATTTTTAATGTTATGGTGTCTGGTTTGGTGAAGCTGCACAATTCTTTGTGGGAGAATACCCAGGCATTTGTATGAACCACGAAGATTAAACCGCATCCACATGCTATTTTTATTGTTCTGTTCAAACGCTCCACAATAAACACTTATATGATGGAGACTGCCGGCCGTGGTGGCCAAGCGGTTAAAGGCGCTACAGCCTGGAACCGCGCGGCCGCTACGGTCGCAGGTTCGAATCCTGCCTCGGGCATGGATGTGTGTGATGTCCTTAGGTTAGTTAGGTTTAATTAGTTCTAAGTTCTAGGCGACTCATGACCGCAGAAGTTAAGTCGCATAGTGCTCAGAGCCATTTGAACCATATGATGGAGACTGCGAGTAGTGATTTATCCTGTACCACTCCATTACTGCCTTGAAATATCAATCGTAAAATTCGCCTCGCACTGTCTGCTGCAATTGTTTAAACACATACGCACCATGAAACTCCCTGGCAGATTAAAACTGTGTGTTGGGTCGAGACTCGTATTTCGTGGGCAAGTGCTCTATTGACTGAGCTGCCCAAAAATGACTCACGATCCATCCTCACAGTTTAACTTCCGCCAGTATCTCATCTTATACGTTCCCAACTTTAAAGGAGCTCTCCTGAGCTCGAGTCTCAATTCGACACACAGTTTTAATCTGCCAGGAAATTTCAAATCAGCACACACACCGCTGCAGATCAAAAATTTCATTTTGTATATGCATCTCCGCCTCAGTCTTTGGCTTCACAGGTAGGGCCCAGGTAATTTGGAATAGATATCTATAACCTTTATCTGCCCATGAATGTTGTCTCATATTTATAAGACTGGCCTGCCATATATTGTCCAAATCACATGTTATGAGGCACCTGTGTGGAAATGTTTTATGCACTGGCCTGTAGAGCTCCCCGACCACTGTCTCCATAATTATTACCAGATAACGCCTCTATCTCTAAACTCTGAATGACTGATATTATATCGTTTGTATGATCTTTATTCGCTGTGGCAGCCGGCGCTGTGAGCAGTTATATGTACTCTATAACCTCATTGGGATTATCACAGTAAATGCACTCAAGAGAGTGCGTTTTGTCGACATACTGCCACATACTAAAAAGGTTTTTATATGATGTACAATTTATTTAGTTTTGGACTAGCTGTGGTGATGGTTTGTTCTACATACATACTAAGATGGTATCTGTTCTTTCGGACATGTCCGAAAGAACAGATACCATCTTCATATATATATATAGTTAAGGCTCACCGGCCACTTGACCATCCTCTTCTTCTGTGCGGATGCACAAACAGTGCCCGAACCCTTACGGGAATCGGCAACGCGCCGCGAGTAATGAGTGTAATGGGCGGGGGCACTACGAATGTAGTGCGGGACAATACGTTGAGAATGTGGGTTTCGCGGGAGGCGTGCCAGAGATAAATCCCTGCAGTCGCACTATCCTCTGTGTCCTCGGTGGCTCGGATGGATAGAGCGTCTGCCATGTATGCAGGAGAACCTGGGTTCAAATCGTGGTCGGGGCACACATTTTCATCTGTCCTCTTGGACGTATGTCAGCTAAGGGTTTTCATTTCATTGTAATGGTTTGTTCTGCCATTTAACTCTTTTATCTCAGTTTTATGTTAATGGATTCGTTCATGCATGTCGTACAACTCGGGTTTTATAGTTATCCCACCATTTCAGTTCCGTTAATTGGGCATTGAGACTTCTCTCGACTGCTTCAGTTTTTCACTCCATATATGGCTCAGATCACTGGATTCTGTCATTAAACTGTTTCGCCTTGGATTAATGTCTCGCCTTTTGTAGCCGCTGCATTGATAATGCCATCCAATTCCGTTAGCCTTGTGTTGACTGCTTAAATTTGTCTGTCAACATATACATATATGTTTAATCGGTGCACTATCCCCTTGGAATGAGTGCACTGCATCCTTTCAAATTTTTCCATAGTCTACAAGCGTACTGACACAGTTGGTACACTGACTTTAAAGCACTGGAGAAATTGCTGCATATGGCAATAAGTTCACTGAATATCATGTTAGTTCCTACAAATGCTGATAAATATGCTTTGAATTCATATTGTTATTTTGGAAAGCATTGTTGGAAAAAATGTTTCAAACATTTTTAAAATACTCTTGATCACATGAAATATGTATTAGAATGTTAATAAATTTCAATGAAGTAGTATCATCTTCAGACCTATCTCTGAAATGCAAATAATGTAACAACTTACAGGCACACAGAAACAATGAAAGTTGGAAAGTAAGACCTATACAAGTAAAACAAAATTAATAAAAAGATATGTAATGATAATTAAATGGACACCCTAGCTGCAAACAGGCGTTGGTGTACTTCACGGTGGCTCAGATGGATAGAGCGTCTGCCATGTAAGCAGGAGATCCCGGGTTCGAGTCCCGGTCGGGGCACACATTTTCAGCATGTCCCCAATGAAGTACACCAACGCCTGTTTGCAGCTAGGGTGTCCATTTAATTATCATTTCATTTCTAGCAAAGCTGCATGGTCATCCACGGGAACTGTTCTTTCGGGAACGGATACTA
This sequence comes from Schistocerca nitens, assembly GCF_023898315.1. Classification (NCBI taxonomy): domain Eukaryota; kingdom Metazoa; phylum Arthropoda; class Insecta; order Orthoptera; family Acrididae; genus Schistocerca; species Schistocerca nitens. Next base: position 617,153,711 of record NC_064617.1, read on the forward strand.
CCGTGATATATATAAAAAGGTATGTATATAACTTCAGGTAGTGAGTGGAGGTGGCAGATGGAGCATGAAAAAGTACAAAAATCGATTGCTGAATAGTGTGAATAGGCTTTGTGTTAAATAGGAGAAGCTTTGGCCAACAGCTGCAGCAATACATCAGTAGGAGTCAATGAGGCGAAACATAAGGCAAAAATATGTCAAAAATATTAAAATTATAAATCTGACTGTAAAAAGGGAAATAATACGTTAGATTACATTGGCACCAACTGCTATGAGCAGCAGTTAATCAGTGAAACAATAGTAAAAGTAAACACAGAAACCAGTAACAACCGGTTATGGGAAGAATAGTTGCCGTTTGTGGACAATACATGAAACAACAAAAAAATCTTAGGAACATTATCGCACCAAAGACAATTAAAAGTGATGCTACTGGTTGTCATGGACACAGTGTGAAGATGTGATACGTTTGCAGTAAGCACACGATAAACCAAAGATTCAATGGCGACGAGATGAAGATATTGTCGTTTTGGAAGCAAAGATTTGGTGAAAAACAGATTCGTCGAAATGCAGATGCTGTCGGTCGCCATGGAGATGTATATATTCGTTGAGCTGCTGGGAACTGATGACAGAAAAAGTCGTGTCTGGGGTTCATCTGTGGTAATGCAGACATTGTGCCAGTGTTACAGTGACGCCATGAAACCACTAGGCACAACAGAAATGTGAAGATCAGTGAACATACAGAAGTATGCAGCATTAAAAGTGGTTGGCCTGGAACTTGAATGTGGAAAATATTTATAAGCGACCGCAATATGCTTCTTAAAAATAATTGGCCTGGGAATCTAGCATAGAAAAAAAATACAAACAACGAAACTTGATGAAAATAGAAACTAAGTATGACTATAATTTCAAAGATATAAAAGAGGATAAAAAGAATACACAAAAGAGCAGTAATGTTCTATAACAAGTCATAGGAAAGATCATAAATAATTTTTCTCTGAAGTTCAGTTGTTCATTTAGTAAAAAAGATGGCTGGTTTTTGTAATGCGCATAAATCTGTGTCCTCGAGGGTGTTTAGCAAGTTCTCTTGAGGGGCATTGTGCATAATACCAAAATTATTTTTGATAAAGCCTGGCAAGTCATCATATATGTACATCTGCACGGCGACTGACACCGTCCGCTTTTCAATACATCAGTGATTTGCTGAAACGTTGTCTCCACAGCGACTAACAACATTGGGCTATCGCCATTATATGTTTGATTTATCGTCTGCTTACTTCGGATGTATCACATCGATATTCTCCATGCCATCCCCATGACAACCAGTAGCATTGCCTTCAATTGCATTTGCAGTAGTCGTGTTCCCAAAAATTTTCTTTGTACTTTTACATACTGCCTGCAGAGGGCAACTATCCTTCCCGTAACTGATCGTTATGAGTTCCTGTATTTACGTTTTATCATTGTTTTACTGATTAACTTCCGTTAATAGTAGTTAATAACTATATGATTTAATGTATTATTCCTGTTTCTATTCTCATATTTATAATTTTAATACTCTGACACATTTTTACCTTGCATTTGGCCTCATTGGCTCCTACTGATGCAGTGTGCCAGCCAATGGGTGTAGCTTCTCCTATTTAACCTATACTGTATTCACACTATTCAGCAGTCGACAATAATGCCTTTGCACATGTAGTTCGTACTCTGCCTGCCACCTCCACTTGCTGCATGGGGGTAAATATCCTTCGATTAATTTTGTTTCATTTTATGGATATTAAATTTAATTTTCATTGTTTCTGTATCCCTCTAAGTTGTAAAATTATTTGTATTTCAGAGGTTGGTCTGAAGACGATCATAATTGATTGGAACTGGTTACCATTTTAATAAATGTGTTACATGATCAAGTCTGCTTTAAAACTTTTTTAATCACATTGTCTTGTTTGAGGGTCATAATAAGTTCACATTATCTTTACCAACTTCTTTGGGATTATGGAATATACTTCTGTATCTGATCCTGGTTTTCTACTGCAATAGCCCGCATTCGTGGTCGTGCGGTAGCGTTCTCACTTCCCACGCCCGGGTTCCCGGGTTCGATTCCCGGCGGGGTCAGGGATTTTCTCTGCCTCGTGATGGCTGGGTGTTGTGTGATGTCCTTAGGTTAGTTAGGTTTAAGTAGTTCTAAGTTCTAGGGGACTGATGACCATAGATGTTAAGTCCCATAGTGCTCAGAGCCATTTGAACCATCTACTGCAATATAGTCAACTATGATAACATTGTTGGGCTCTGCTTTCTTTGGGGGGGTGGAATATCACCAATTCTGCTGAACATCTGTCTATGCTCTGCCAAATTTCTTGTAATGGTAGCTGATTGGCTGAAGTAATGTTTGTGAGAACATATAAACATGCTCGAATTGGACACCCTCTGGATGTGTATCAATGATAAGACACTGGTCTTCCAACAGTTAGTTGGCCCAATAATTGTAGCATGTATATTAGTGGGAAGTGGAGGTCGATTCTTCTTATTGTTTTCAGTATTATTTTTTGCATGGCCAATCAGTTACGAGGGTAATAATAATTAATGAAACAAATTGGTCTGGGGAAAGAATTGTTAGTAGGGCAAGTTTGGTACTTCTATGGCTTTAAGTTGGCATCCCTGGGATGAGCCTGATCAACTGATGTATCAAAATTGTTTTGTTTATAACCTCACAAATACGTTTCAAGATGGCGAGTCAGCTTGAAACGTCCACATTAGTTGAGCAACTTTCTGTTATTCGTTTTTTACTTGCTGAAGGCGAGAAACAAGTGAATATACTCGTATACTGTAGAATGTCTAAAGTTTATCGTGAAGGTTGTATGAATCGTGCAAATTTTTACAAGTGGGTAGAGAAGTTCAAAAATGGTCGCGACTCTGAGACTGACGAACACCATTCTGTCCGACTAGTTGCAGTTTCAACTCCCTCACTTGAAAGTCGAATTGATGACATTATTCGTGCCGACCGCCGTGTGACTGTAGAAATAATAGTTGATAAGGTTCAAGTTAGTACTGGCACAGTTCATAACATTATCTGTAACAAGCTGAAGTACCGCAAAACATGTGCAAGATGGGCCCCAAAGGAGTTGACGCTACTACACAAGGAAACAAGGTAGAGAGTGAGCACAGAGCTAAAGGAACGTTGTGAAAGAGAAGGTGAGCACTTCCTCAACAAAATTTTAACTTTTGATAAAACTTTGGTTCACTATTATGAGCCAGAATCAAAAAGACAGAGCATGGAGTGAAAGCACACCAACTCACCTGTCAAGAAAAAATTCAAAACCCAAGCATCAGCAGGAAAAGTCATGTTGACAGTGTTTTGGGATGCAGAAGGTTCAGGTTTTTGTGATAATCTCGAAGACCAGCGTACAATGAACAGCCAGCACTACTCGGATTTGCTTTTAAACAAGGTGAAGCCAGCCATGAGAGAGAGAGCTGTGATTCTCCACCAAGGCAACACACGTCCTCATATTGATCGACTAACCCTTGAAACCATCGACAAAATGGACTGGGAAGTCCTGCCTCATCCCACTTACAGTCATGATTTAGCACCTAGAGATTTCAATTTGTTTGGTGCACTGAAGGAAGCATTACGTGAGGAGAGGTTCCAGGACAACAAGGATGTGAAAAAGTTTGTGGGAAATTGGTTCAAACATCAAGATAAAGAGTTCTCTGCAGCCGGCATAAAAAAGCTTGTAGCCTTTTGGAACACATGCATAAATGTTCAAGGGGATTATGTTGGAAAGTAGAAAAAGTACTGTTTTGTAAAAGTGAACTCTTTTTTTCTCCAGACCAATTTGCCTTTTAATTATTGAATGATCCTCATACTATGAGGATCTTGTGGCAAGAGATTTCGTCCACTTGGTCATGGCAATGACTATGTCTTTACAACAGGATATAGGCGATTTTATAGTTTCCATTATAGTTTTTCACTTTAGTGTAGTAGGATATAGGAACATACTTAAATATGAGTGCAGCTCTGTGCCTACATCTGGCATGGTTGGTTTGCACATATTAACCAGCATTGTCACACAACATGAACTGTAGAGTTGAGCGATGGTTTCTTCCAATGGATAAGGAGTTTTGAGTGCTGACTCCAACAGATTGCTCCATATTCTCTCGTAGAATCGATGGACACACAGTTGCCACCTTAGTGACCGTCTAGACTCTAGAGCATGCTGAATCGTGTAACTGGTGTCCTCTTCTAAACAGATGCTCTCTCTCTCGTTAAACAGCTTAGTTGTTGTGGGAAGTCACCTGCAGAGACTTACGTTCACCCAAAGTTGAACGAGACAATTTGTGTTGATGTATAGATATATCCACTCATTTGTAGCAACACGACCTTGGTATCAATATACTAGGGATTTTCGGAAACCACCGCCAGACAGAAACTCATGATTGAATACCGTTTGCATACTGACGTGTTTGATGCCACAGATGTTAAGCCTGTAAGTCCTCTTAAATAAATTCAACTTCATTTCGGGTGGCATCTCCAGCAGGATGTTTGTAGGGCACATGCTCTTCATCACTCAGTGCTGCCCAGCAGAGGTGGTAACGATGACACTTGATATGTAGCAACACATTGTGTAATACTTTTTTTACATGCTTCTTATTTGGATAAAATCAAGTACAAAATATTTGATTAAAAGTATTGGGTTGATGAGGGGGAAATAAGATCACTTTTGTAGGAGATATTTTTTATTTACATATGTATATACATTCCATTCATTCAGTTCTACAATATTTTGCAAATAATTGGTTATTAAGGACCTTAAATTCAAATTGAAACGTGTTCAATCGTATAGGAACAACGACATACATAGGTATTTCGTTTGTACATTCCGTATCTACAGATTTTCTGCTTATGGTGGTCAACTGTTGTAGATATTAGTACTGAGGAATACAAGCATTTATGCATCGTTCTGATGGCCTCATATTTAGACTGGGATTGCTTAAGTAGTCTATAACGTCAGCATTCTCAGCTCTGATGAACTGGCGCCAGTGACATAAACTATCTGTGATGATCATTAATATACAGTATTGTTCATGCAAATTGACGACACCTGTGTGTTTAATGTATATGCACTGTCTCCTGAAGTTAAATCCAGTATTATTTCTCCATATTTAACTTCTTTAGTCACCTTCATTCCAAACATATTGAGTTAATAGAAGTAAGTGCTGTGTTTGACTTGGTCGTCATCTTTCTTTCAATGTATTCCATCATACCGCTCACGTAATCCCACTTGTCCCATGTGTACTGTACCCTAGTACTGATCCATTGGACAGTCTCCATTTCAGGTAATATGTCAGAGTCACTATGAGGGGCCAGGTCTAAATTCACACAGTTAAATCCACTAGCAGTCAGATTGTAGGTATCGGCGAAAGGCAGTATCATGGAACCACTGAGCAGAGCTTCTTACAACAGCTGCTACTGTTCTGGCTGTGACGGTGCAGGACAGTCCGATAAATTCAGAAGAGTGCCTGGGGGGTTGCTATGGTGGTGCAGACAGCAGTAAGTCGAACAACTGTATGTCCTGGGCCAGTATTTCCGCTAGTACAGAACCAGGGACCTGTTGTGCTGTTGGAACAAAATACAATATGTGAGTTTAGTGCTTATGATTTTAATAATAATATTTTTTGGTAATACTAATATGGGATGGACTATATTACTTACTCTTCTTCTGATTGATAGCTCTCTGCTGGTGTTTTGTAATGCTTTTGCTACAGTGAACAAAGTGTGTATGACAATGCTCATACAACGGGATATACACTGATCAGGCAGAACATTATAACCACTGTCCAGGTACCAATATAAACCCATCCAGGGGATAGCAGCCTCACCTGGCGAAGACTGATTGCTAGTCAGACACATGCATGGTGCATGTAATATCAATGAGCGTGCTGTCCGTGTAAAGAGTGGGGAAGGCACATGATCTATCTGAGTTTGACCGAGGGTAGATTGTGATGGCATGGAGGCTCGGCACAAGTATTCCAGAAGCTGCACGACTGGTTGAGTGTTCGAGGTGCTGTGGTGAGTGTCTTCAATATGCGGCGAAACCAAGGCAAAACCACATCCAGACGTCGTGGGTTTGGATACCTATCTCTCATAATAGATGTCAGATATCATAGTCTGGAAAGAGTGCTAAACAGCACAGACGATGCACTGGGATTGAACTGACATCAAACTTTAATGCTGGGCAGAGTATAAGTTTGTCTGAACAAGCAGTGCACCGAACAATCCTAAAGATTGGCCTCTGCAGCCGACGACTCATGCATGTGCCAATATTACAGCCACGACATTGGCAACCATGACTGAAATGGATATGTGATATCAGTGGCAGAGCGTTGAATGATCTGATGAATCCCGATACCTTCATCATTATCATGCCAATGGGATAGGGGGAATATGCATCATTCAGGGGAACAGCTCCTTGACACCTGGACTCTGCAACAGAGACAAGCTCAATTATACTATGGAGCACATTCATGTGGGCATCCATGGGTCCAGTGGAGCTCGTGCAAGGCACTATGACGGCCAAGGAGTATTGTGCAGTGGGGGCAGACCACGAGAACCCCTTCATGAGGATAATGTTTCCTGATGGTAGTAGCATTTTTCACCAAGATAATGTGCCATACCACAAGGCAAGGAGTTTGATGGACCGATTCAAGGAACAGAGTGGCGAGTTCCAGTTCATGTGTTGGCCCCTGAACTCGCCAGATCTGAACCTGATCGAAAAAATTTGGAATATGACTGAATGTGACATCAGAGCACATTATCACCCTCTCCACATGGGAATTAAGTGACATGTTTGCGGATATAGCACCAACTCCTTCCAGCGACCTGCCAAGGCCTCATTGCTTCTATACCATGATGCGTTGCCGCTGTTACCTGTACCAAAGGTGTACACAGGGTGTTAAAAAAAGGTACGGCCAAACTTTCAGGAAACATTACTCACACACAAATAAAGAAAAGATGTTATGTGGACATGTGTCCGGAAACGCTTACTTTCCATGTTAGAGCTCATTTTAGTTTCGTCAGTATGTACTGTTCAATGGAGCACGTTATCATGATTTCATATGGGATACTCTACCTGTGCTGCTAGAACATGTGCCTTTACAAGTACGACACAACATGTGGTTCATGCACGATGCAGCTCCTGCACATTTCAGTCCAAGTGTTCATACGCTTGCCGGCCGAAGTGGCCGTGCGGTTAAAGGCGCTGCAGTCTGGAACCGCAAGACCGCTACGGTCGCAGGTTCGAATCCTGCCTCGGGCATAGATGTTTGTGATGTCCTTAGGTTAGTTAGGTTTAACTAGTTCTAAGTTCTAGGGGACTAATGACCTCAGCAGTTCAGTCCCATAGTGCTCAGAGCCATTTGAACCATTCATACGCTTCTCAACAACAGATTCGGTTACCGATGGATTGGTAGAGGCGGACCAATTCCATGGCCTCCACGCTGTCCTTACCTCAACCCTCTTGACTTTCATTTATGAGGGCATTTGAAAGCTCTTGTCTACGCAACCCCGGTACAAAATGTAGAGACTCTTCGTGCTCATATTGTGGACGGCTGTGATACAATGCGCCATTCTCCATGGCTGCATCAGCGCATCAGGGATTCCATGCGACGGAGGGTGGATGCACGTATCCTCGCTAACGGAGGACATTTTGAAAATTTCCTGTAACAAAGTGTTTGAAGTCACACTGGTACGTTCTGTTGCTGTGTGTTTCCATTCCACGATTAATGTGATTTGAAGAGAAGTAATAAAATGAGCTCTAACATGGAAAGTAAGCGTTTCCAGACACATGTCGACATAACATATTTTCTTTCTTCGTGTGTGAGGAATGTTTCCTGAAAGTTTGGCTGTACCTTTTTGTAACACTCTGTATACCAGCTATTAGGCACTTGGTGATAATGTTCTGGCTGTTCAGTGTTTGTTAAATTGGGGAGGGGGATATCGATTCGTAACGACCCCAGGGGGTGGAAAAAAGCACTATCATTCTCGTACTGGCCCTGTTTTTCAGTAACCTCACCTTGTGCCTGTTGGAAGGGAGGGACTTGTCTTATCTTTACATAAGGAGAACAATAGGCCAACGAGGCTGAACTCTACTCACTGTACACCACTTACACTATGCTCATGTGGCTTTTTGAGTGACTGTATATTGGCAACAAAAATTCTGTTCAAATAATGTGAGTGCTCACTCCATAGGTATTCTTACTTAATGGTTCTCTTTTGAAATACATGGCCAAGCACAACTTGGTAACGCTGCCATGGCCGCCCTATAGTCCCGACCTCTCTCCGCTGAACTTCTTCCTATTCTCCAGGATCAAAACCGCGCTCAGAGGACGCCCTTTTGAGAGTGCTGAGGACATCCGAAAGGCTGTGACAACACTCTTAAACAAAGTTCTGTTCAAGGCCTTCGAGTGAAGTGCTGGAAGAAGTCTGTAGATGCTAAAGGTAATTATTTTGAAGAATTTTAAAGCTTTGTACACATATTGCTAATAAATATTTTTTAAAAAAGATACATTTCATGAATTTTCTATACACCATGTATTTCTAACACCAACAAAAAATTTTATTAATCGAAAATAATTTTTATAAAAAGCGTTTTATGGTGAAAGTAAAGCAGACAGAAAAAAAAGTATTTGGGTGTGTGTATCTTGGAATAGCCTCTCGTGAATTCGTGGGCAGTTCTATGGGAACTGATTCATTATGAACTTTGCTTACTGTTTTTTGTATCTCCCTATTGACCAACTAGGGCCACATAAAAAGTTCATTTCCTCGTGCTTCTTTGTTGTTTCCCGTTTTTACAGTACTGTACTACTACATCTTCTCCTCGTATTTCATTTCCTTTGTTTCGCTCATATTATTCCTGATTTCTGATTCATTCTGCTTATAAATCCTTGTAGGTTTAGCGTTTTATCTTCTCTCCATTATTTACTATTCTTCGATATCGTTGCTCTACAGTGTTTTTTTTTTCTTTTTTCTGTGATCCATGTCACTGTTGACTTCTTTTACCTGAAATACAGGAATATTTCTTTCGTTAGACTTTACTCATCCATTCGATACTTTCACTTTATCCTTAGCTGCAATATTTTTTATATGTTCACGTAGCTCTTCGCATTGCTTCTCATTTCCCAACGATCTGTTATTTGTATTGCAACTGTTACTTATCTTTTTTGAATGATTTCTTAAAGCCTTCAGGTGCTATTTTCTTTATTTCCTGTACGATTGTACAATTTCGACCTTAGGCCATTTTCAAGTATTTATGGATGATTTTTTGGTAACAGATTATGTCATACACGTCATTGCTCCTATGACATCATGTTATGCAATTGCAACAACTGCTCGAAAGTAGCGTGCTCCTAAAATAGCGTGAACACCTCAAACTAATTTATGAGCATAACATAATGTCATAGGAGCAATGATGTATATAACAACATCTGTTACCAAAAATCATACACAAAATACTTGAAATTGGCCTAAGGCCGAAATTGTACAATCGTACAGGAAATGAAGAAAATGGCAGCTGAAGGCTTCAAGAAATCATTCAAAAAATTCATCGCAGCTGTGGACCCTATCGTACTGAAAATGCTACTTATCTAATAACCTGCGTTTCAGGTACCTCAGTTCTGTACAACTTACAATTCATCTCTAAGAATTCGCATGCATATAAAAATTCTGGCCTTACCATTATGGTATAGTGTTTTAGTTTTGTTGTTCTAGAGAGACATTTCTCATTGTAAATATTTATAGTTATTCCATATCCTCTTTGTATCTATCGAAAATTTTTCTAGTCTGTTCTGCTGTGTGGTTGCTCCAAGATAGTAAATTTACTATTTTCTGTTTTCCCTCCGGGTTGTTTGGTGCTTTTGTCATAATTGTCATAAATTTTCATTATTTGGATTCGCAGCTCTTGTATTTTTCGTGTTGTTACATTCAACAATACATAAATATTGCATATTCCAGCTGAAATGTTGACACCAGTTGTGTTGGCTGTTCTTTCCATAAGATTTATTTGAATAACTGCTTCTCTCAAATTTTGTAGAAGTATTGTAAAATCTTCTGCAAAAGTCAGACATTTTACCTTATTAGAAACTAATTTCCTTTCCAAAACTAGCACTTTTTTCAAAAAGACACTTTAATGTCTTGCCTAAGATTGGTATCCATTTCAAATGACTGAGAAATTTCTCCTACAAATTTTACTCTAAAGTAAATCGCATTCGCAAGAATTTCATGAATTATATGTGCTAATTTTGCTTAACACCAAATTTTCTAATGATTTATCTCTCTACAGAATTTTTCAACAAAAATGCAATAAATAGTTCTAAATTTGTAAATAAATAAAACCTTTTGCCCATTCATGCAATATCTAGCAGTGTATGCATGTGGAAACCACACATCTGCAATGTTTCAAACCGAATGACTACATTATTGATCATCATGCCAACAACAGATGCTGGAATAAGGATGTATTGCTTGTCTACGGAATGATGTACCATTATACAGTAAATATCGAGTCCTCAAAATTTCGATTATTTTGAAATTCTTCGCTCAAGTTCCCTAATTTGCACCGATGCTAAAGACCGCTGCATATAAAAAAGAGTAATGCCAAACTGGGTTTAAGTTATATTTCGTATTAGCTTAAAGCAAACGTTGTTCTGTACTGTATCTATGATAATACTACTTCTGAGTTTTAATAAAATTTTGCATGTTTTTAATAATAGTGTACAGAGTAGCACATTAGATTAATCATCAATGCGTCTTTAGATGGTACTTATGAATGCTATAAACTGATGGATCGACATTCTGAATGAATGTATTTATTTAGCCATCGGCATTAACAAACAACATCAAAGCAATAATATCAGTGAATGAGTAATATAAAAAAATAACTAATAACACACCACAGCTTGCAGTTAAGGTCTTTTTTCCTTACATTAATTATCCTTTTACTTCTATATTTTCACGTTTGTTTTAACCCTCATTGCCCTAATACAGTGTAATCAGTGAAATATAATGAAGTTTTGGGAGCTGCAAAAGAAACACAATGAAGAATAGATGGAAAACGGTGCTTCATACAGGATGAATGACTAAAACTGGCACCGCAAATACTGCGGAAATGGAAAATGCTATTGATGAGCAGAAGGTACTTTTCAAAATATGGTATCTCGTAAACGACACGCACTAGAGTCTTGCAACAAATACCTCTCACATTCTAATTGAGACTACTTTAATTTTTAAATGTCAATAGGCATTGTTCCATTTAAAAAGTGTATGTTCGCACAAAAAATGCACTTTCTAAGCGTTATTACAATCTGTTGATAGGCTAACAATATGAGTTCCTGACAAGTCATCCATTCTGTGAAGACCACACGTCAGTAGCCATTTCCATTTCCGCAATATTTGAGATGCAAGTTTCAGGTGATTACCCCATACGTATTTTTAGGAACATTTTTATAGAATTTATCGTAAATGATCAGATCTACACAAAATTGTAAGTATTAAATGTACCACATCATGAACGAGCATTAAACTAACTGTGTCATATTTTATACGAAAATGTGCAATGTATTAGCGCCTATTAATATCGCTTTGTCACTATAATTGGCCTACTGGTCGGAAAATTTTGAATCTCTTGCAAATTATTGTGACTAGCTTAACTGACAATTGCAGTGGTCAGGGGGCAGCAATGGAAGTTGGACATAATTAGAAGCGAGTCCAGTGAGACGCTGTGGATTGGAGTAGTACAGTGGGAGCTCTATTTGGGACGCATTACGGGAAGGGGGTGGTGTCTGGGATGCAGTGAAGGAAGTGCTTCGTGAGACACGGTGGAGTGAGGTCCCGTTTTTACTGCGGTGAGGAAAGGACTCGCTTCTAGGTCGCGATGCAGTGAAGTGTTGCACATAGTTTTCTGGTCGGCGAATAGCTGCATACGTGTACAGTGGGCGCACCTTGAAATTCCGCGAATAATGCCCATTATATACTTAGTGAAATGTATCTATGTTGTTGACAGGCTGTGAAACAGCTTAACAAAGAACTTTACTTACGATTCGTAAAATTGCAACTTTATTTACGGGTTGCAAAAAAATCGTTTTTAAGCCCTCGCTTACTATTTTTAATAGATGATGGGAAAACTCAGTTAAATATTTATTGAGTAACAATTAAATCTCTCCAGGCACAATAAAATATTTAACGCAGTTAATATTTTGCAGTAAGTTTATAAATTTTCCATCGGCCTACGTTTGTACCTAGATTGATAGACAGGAAGGTCAAAGACTTATAAAAATCGATCGTACATTTAGTTCCATGCCTTCAACCTCGCAAGCAAGCAATAATTTAAACCGGATGCAAGGTTGCAGTATGCACTTACCTCCAGACACCACTGCTGTCCGTCTCCTTGATCTGGTTGGTGAGGTGCTCCAACATGGCGGCGTTCACAGACGTGTACCAGTGCAGCACCTCGGGCAGCGTGCTCTCGTCTGAGTAGGTCTTCCGCCTGAAACGACACCGTTCGAAACTTTCAGGGTACCGAAACAGACGACTCTCATAAACATGCACATTAGACATAGTATGAGGCTTGTCAGCTAGTGAACTGAGCATTTCACACGTAGCAGCGGCTACAGATAAAAAGACGGGAAAGAGAAAAATCTTTTACAAAACCCAAGCAACAGTAATTAGTCGACAGAACAAAGTACAATGTAAAGAGACAAAAAAATCATAAGGCTGCTCTAGTTCTATTTCTCTTCTTTGGTGTCTCTGTCAAATGACAAGTTTCAGCTGAAGGCTCTCCATCGTGTCCTGTTCTGAGTGTCTTCCTTCATGTTCGTCCATTCTTAATGTCGTACAGCAATCCAATACTCTTTCCACCACTTCATTGCATTCCTTACACTTTTCCCTCTATAATTTCTTGTTGCAGGCAGTTCCTAAGCTGTACATGACCTAGTGAAGACTCTTTTTCCTGTTCTGAACCTCTTTCTTCCCCTGTTTCCTTCATTACGTCTTCATTCTTAAGTGTCAGTTCGCTTCACCTTAAACGTTTTTCTCTGTAGTCCTACTTAAAAACTTTCTTAATATCTTTCCTCCTACATTTTAGCTGCTAAGATTCACTTCTATATACCACTGAGACTGCTTAACCTTTTAAAACCCTCTCTTCCCCATGGACACCATCCTCCTTATTTCTTCACTATAAATTTCATTCCATATAATTATACTTCCTAGGTACAGAAAAAATTACACGTGTTCTATCTTTTTCCCGACTAAGATTATGTAAACTGTCGTTCACTTCTGATTGACTGGAACTGATCGGCTGTCGGACCCCCTCTGTCTACTAGGCGCTACTCATGCATGGTTGTTTACATCTTTGGGCGGGTTGAGAGACGTCTCTGAACAGTCAAAGGGACTGTGTCTGTGATACAATATCCACAGTCAACGTCGATCTTCAGGAGTTCTCGGAACTGGGGTGATGCAAAACTTCTTTTGATGTGTGAATATTTACAGGTCTAGCTAGCTTTACAAGGCTGTTAGGAATCATCCCGGCATTTGCAAGACGTAACTCTGAGTAACGGAGAAAAGTCGAAATCAGGACTGCCAGGTGGGAGGGTAGAGCTTCCATCCTTCCTGATACTTGCTTTTGATACTTTTTTAGCGACAAAACAGCCCTTTTCAGTAACTGAACGATGTGAACGTTAATGAAGCTGTATCAATAGATTTATGGAAAGCGCGTATTAGTGTGAAACAAGCGAAACATTTGGAATGTAAGATGTTATGTCACTTTATGGAAGATACAGCAAATGACGACTTTGTTTGGTAGTTGTGTGAACCATGTGAACCAGTGAATGTAAAACGAGGTTAGTTGCGTACATCACATTACACATCTCCACAAGGATCTGTTACGTTCGGCAGTGGTTTGAGGCTTGGGGGATGGTGGGGGCGGGGGTGGGGGGGGGGAGACTGGCACCAGCGTTCGCTGTGCGCCTACCTCAGGGCTCAACACACGGCCCTGCGTTATTCATGGCTGAGGTCGGATACACGGCGCCGCAGCTCTGCTGCAGGCGGCGGAAGAACCTGCTCTGCGATGCGGCGCCTCGAGGAAAGAGTGTCTTTGTCTCCTCGAGGCACTTACTCTTAGGAAGCTCGCTGGAACGTAAAGCCTGGCAAATGTCGAAGCGCTGTCTGTATCGCGTTCGCCCTGCAAACTCTAACTTCGGATTTGGGCGTCTGTTTGTGAAGGACCATGCCCGTCAATTAAAAGTTGAAAGGAAATAACTAGCTTTGTCTCCATGCTCAAAGAAATTGTACCCTAAATAATAGATATGGTGTGGCACCGTGTATCGTCATAGTGCACAACATCTGGCAATGATTAGCTAATTTATTTTGTACTTCGTTGGTCAAATTTAGAACAGATACTGTGATGTGAATAATGGAAATTGAAAAAGTAAGTTTATAACAAAATTTCAACCTTTACCACTCTGTATGTGAATACTTAAATCTCGTCAGGAATTATTGTATGGCATGGAAGACCAAATTAACGAGAAACAAGCTTTGTCTCCAGTTGAAAAAAGTTATGCAATCTGTCAGACGTTTCTTTTATCCGTAGGTAGACTGTGAATTAGTTGTATAGCTACGTATTTCACTCCTTTGTGTGCCAAAGTTGTAATTACTCAACAAGAGTGCAGACTATAGTTCCTTCTGGAATTGTAATTCTATCTATATTAACCAAATATTCTAGACCATCACAAACTGTTAATTATTTCTTGTTGGCACATTGTATTGAAAGGAGTGTAATATTTGACAGTACAAATCGGATGAGTGGTGTTTTTCCAGACTTTGAAGGCTAGTCTATTAATGTTATTTTAAAGCTAGTTTATTAATGCTAAAACAGATCATAAAGCCTTATTTAATATATCCTATATTGGTAACTAGTTAATGTTATCTACATTAAAGTCGTCCAGGTAAATTATTATCAGAGAAAGGATCAATCGAAAGACCTCGTATTGCACCTGTTAGACAAAATTCATTTGTCCTACAGTTTTCCACTGAGTGAAGTCGATCACTGAATTTTTTTTTAAAATACACAACTGTTGCTGCCAAGGACAGTGTGTTATACTCAGACCATTTACCAACCAAAAAGGAAATCGACATTCTAACTCATTTAGAAAGTTTTCCATTGGGTATAGGTCGGGACTTCGGGAGCCAGTCCAGTGCACGAATGTAAGTGTCCAAAAACCACTGTCTCTCCGACGCTGCTTTAAAACACAAATAGTCATCGTATCTGAACTGTTCCTTCACTGCACACAGTATACAGCGCTGTTCAGTATGTTCATATTTTTGCGCAATTAGCGGTTTCGTAAGGCGACGTGTACGAGTCAGGCAAAATCCCACGAAATCTCATGTAAAGGGAGGGGACAATGAAATTCTCACGTCAACTTTTCAGAGAATATACATCATTATAATGGATACAATTTCATTTTTTAAAATTAATCCTGAGCATAGACAACAGTAAAGTGTCCATCAATCCTTATGGCCTCTCTAAAATGAACGGAATGGTTTACACGCGTGTATGCCCGGGATTACCTGACTTAAAACATTTGCCGCGTGAGTGTCAGATTTCGTTCGGGCAGTTCCCTGCTGTGCCGGTCGAGATCCGTGCGTGACAGTCAGGAGTCAGTTGAGATACTCTGCAAGGCACATAAAGCCTCGAAATCAACGTTCTAGCAAGAACTTAATCGTTTGTGGAAGGAACCTACTCTGAAGTTCACCGACAAGAATGCTCTTTGTGATCAGATAAGTGCGGTAGCGTTCTCGCTTCCCGCGCCCGGGTTCGATTCCCGGCGGGGTCAGGGATTTTCTCTGCCTCGTGATGACTGGGTGTTGTGTGATGTCCATAGGTTAGGTAGGTTTAAGTAGTTCTAAGTTCTAGGGGACTGATGACCATAGATGTTAAGTCCCATAGTGCTCAGAGCCATTTGAACCATTTGATCAGATAAATCAAGGGATCGGTAAGCCACAAAACATGCGTTTTAAAGGAAGGTACAAACAATGTTGTCTTTCATCAGCTAAGTAAGTAAAGGTTCAGTGACATCGTGTATATCAATGAAACGTGAAGTTTTTTAGGATCCGTCAAAACGGTTAACACTGTTGTCGCGGAGTCTTTTTGTCCAGTGAACAATGGTATGCAGACTATGTCGGAAAGAAGGCAGATTCGTTGCAGATATTATATTTTTACTTCGTGTTAAGATGCCTATTAAATGCGCCTCTATAAATCTCGAATCATACTCAAATTTTAATTTGTATTTGTAGGTGGCCAAGTGAGAAAATCGCGATTGTTGCAAGCTAGTGAGAAGTATGCTTCCTACCGTAGTTCGCGGACGTTTCATGGTTCCATCTCATCCGACTTTTCAAGTAACGTGAGAACCGACTGAGGAAAACAGTGGGAAGTCGTTCGCACCGCTCCTGCTTCGGCCATCTCTCGCGAGATACTCCAAATATCTGAGCTATTCCCAAAGGCCTTACTATTACTAATGCCCATCTCTTTTGATGAATGATTAACCGTCCATACGAGATGCTGCAAGACTTGCAGAGTCTACTTTGTTTCAGGTTAAAGCTGCAGACACACAGATCGGTGCTGCACGGAACCTCGCGAGCGCCTGTGGTCGTGGTTTGACCAACGCGTGTAGTCACCAATCGGGGTGACAAGGCGCTGTGCGCCTAGGGCAATAGGCTGTACTAGCTGCACGAGGGGGATGTACTGGTAAAAACGTCTAATGAGCGTCTTCCTGCACCAAAAGACATGGATGTCATGTGTCCAATCATTGCAGTAGAGGCAACAGTTGGATGACCAGGGAGTGAGTGAAGAATTAGGGAAGATGGTGTTGCATCTATTTTGAATTTGCTTATTTGCGAAAATTATTTGCAGAAACAACGATATGTAGAGACCCATTTGGCAGCTTTCAAGACATTTAATTTAAATGGACTCGTTGTATTGCATCTTAAACGTTATTACCATTTTCGTCTCTAATTTCACAGAGCAAAATATAGTACGTAGAAGAGATGTTTGAGGTATTTTTAGTGGTATGAAGCAAAAGCATGAATATATCATATAAATTTAATTATTTAAAAATTATGGGGTAAACCTTAGGTGAGGTGGAGGAATGGGGGTACCACTGTATCTCACTAAATATAACAAGGGGGAAGAGGGGGGGATCCAAATTTAGGAAAAAAAAACCTCACGCAATTGATGGATGTCACTCAAGTGTAGTGGGAGGATCGAACCCTACCCACTAAAAGCACCCACATATCGTAACACCATCTCCTCCGTATTTCACTGCTGGCAATGCACATGATGGTAGGTAAAGTTCTCCAGGCACCATCTTCGATTCTCGCCTTGTATCCGCTGCTTAATACACAATCGTCGATGCCGCCGTATCACGGCATTACGTCTTACCTAACGCTGGTTTGATCGGTATTGGAGTACGCGGTTGTGGTGTGTGGCAAGACCGCTGACTTACACATCGTGGAGATGCAGAGGGTGCAGAATGGAGCTCTAAAACTCGGTTTGCGCTTCCCTAGACTGTATTCAGTTCGTCTGCTGCACGAAGACAATGGAATGTCGCATTTGCCGGATGGAATCCGGCAGAGTGCACGTGCCTTCTAAGGAAAGTCGTTAAAATCGGTTCATCATGGCACTGGCCCACCAACTACATCACAGGCGGACAAAAAGTTGCGCTGACCTGCTGGAAGAATAATTTTCTCCTCTGCAACCTGAGGTAAACTCACCTCCACACCACAAGAGGCCCATCTTGCACAGAGAATAATTTACTCTGAAGGAAGATTAAGACGATCATCTCCACAAGTTACGCAAAACATAAAACCACACCGAGAGGTTCAGCAGAAATAACATTTTAATGCTTAACCTACAAACATGCCGAGCAAGGAATACTCGACAATTAACGCGACTTGCGACGTTCTGCAGGCATTCGCCAAACTCACACGCATCCATCATATTGCCATATTCATCACACCAAATCACTCGCTTCTCGTCATCCACTATCGAGAGGCGTCGGTCTTTACCCCACCTCAAATGTAGCTTAGCGTGGCTTATGAATAGCTGCTCGATCATTGTACCCCATTCTCTGTGACGCCCTACACACAGTCATTGTGCTAGGTGGACTGCTGCTTGCATTTTATAACTCGTGAGTGATTCCTTCCGCTGATTTCATGCCGTTTTTTACGACCGCCGTCCGCAGTGCTCGAGTCCCTATCCGTTAGTACACGAGGTCTGTCTGGTCTTAGTTTAGCTGTGGTTGTACCTTCGCGTTTCGACTTCACAAACACGTCACCAACAGTCCACTTGGGTAACATTACAGGGATTTCAATGCCAAATAACTTGATGCTAATAGTGACAATTCTTTCGCATAAAAATGCGTAGTCCTTGAAAAAGTGCTCAGAGTTTTGTTAATTAGAATGGAAACGCTTGCTTTTGCTCATTTATGTTTACAAAAAATTGATGAAATTTCCAAATTTCTCATTTCCTTGTCCCTTCTTTTTTGTTTCTGACAGAGTAGTTATGTGCGCCTTCAGTCGACTAATTTCATTCTCTATTTCGGTGTGTTTATTTGTCAGGCTTTGAACGTTCCATGTACCAACTCTCAATGTCCTTTTACTTTCAATAATTGTCGTAAAGAGTTTCTGTCCGATTTCCGAGGCTCCGCTTTAGATTCACAAACTCGTAGAAGTTTTTAGTGGATAATGGGGTGCTGGCCCATTGACCCAACCCCAACTTGCAGGACCAGGATTTGATATCAGGGTTTATTCCCCTAGGAGTGTTGGCTTCACCACGCCTGTAGAGACCCCCTTCTCTAGGTGGGACACGTTTCGCCTGCCTCCTCCGCTGAGACCTATCCAGCCTGGGGGGGAGGGGGGGGGGCAATGCCAGTAGCTACGCTACCGCCAGCATAGCCCTCAACTTCGCTGGAGCACGCAAACCCTCCCACCCGGTACTGAATGTACCTTCGATAAGGCAGTGTACCTTGGGAGGGCATGCGTTATTTCGCTACCAAAATAGTAAAATTCCTTCAGTTCGTCCTTAATATTGATGTTAGATTGTAGGTAAACTGTAAAGAAGATTGTGGAAGCGTTAGAGATTATTTGCTATTGGGATGTTGGAAGTTAGATGAACTTTTGGAATAGGAAGAGGAGGTTCTCCCCAGAATATAAGAGAAAAATGATCAACTGGGACGGTTGGTCATGTCGGGGAATAAATTGCCTAGTACCAGAGGGAACTGTAGAGGGCAGGAACTTCTCAGGGAAGCCGGATTTTCTATTTTAGCAATACTGAATTGAAATTGGCAAAGAAATATGAGCTCTTGAAAAATGTAATTTATCCACTTTTGGCCATGAGTGAATATTTCCGTTTGCTCCAAGATGTCCTCTTCCCAGTTCTTCCCTAAAGTATGCAGCACTTTAAGATCGTTGTCCATTGTAACAATGGGTCCTGTTCAGTCTATATGCTTCACTATAGGTGACTTATTAACTTTACCAAATCTGAAACAATACAATGTTATCTAAAACGCGTTTTAAAGTGTCTGCCCGTTTGGACAACGTAGTATTTGTTGCACTGACTGCATGGAACTTTATAAATCCCTGATTTGCTTTTCTCAGTTGGTTGTGAGATGTCATGCATCAACTTCTTCCTTAAGTTGTTTGTGGTGGCAACGATGATCCCGATATCTTTGTTTCTGAACAGAACAGCTTGGTTATTTTGTCCGAAATGACCCTAAAAGTAGGATAGTTATACGAGTATACTTAAGTTTTTTGTATGTTTGGTGCGTTGTGGCTGTGTTAATTTGTTTGCCTTTGCTTTTTGTTATATGTTCTGAAAGTGCATCTATTTCATGTTCATAATGCCTATTGTTATGTGCAATGGATCTAATTGTGTTAATTTATCTCTCATAGTCAGCAGCACTAAATGGGGATTTCTGTGCTTTGTTTAAGAAAACTCTGAATGCAGTTTGTTTATATGAGTTGGGGTGTGTGGTGAACTTACCAGCAACAGTGTCTTTGTTTGCTGGTTTTCTATGCACACTGATGTTCAAGGTGTGGTTAGTATGAGTTACTGTCATGTCTAAAAGTTTAGTTTGTTATCTTTCTGGTGTTCTGTGATGAAGTGAATTTTTTGTGTAAAATATTGAACTTACTTAACAAAGTTTCTGTTTGTTCTTCAGTCCCATTATATGCCATGGGTGTTTCATCTATGTATTTGTATCAGTGCATAATTTTCTAGGTGACGTCGTCGTTGATCTTCAAAAGTTTATTTTTAATTTGGCTTAAAAAATTACGTGAGTTTCACGAGGATAGGACAGGTGGTCGATCGTGGCCTTGCTCAAGGAAGCAGCCAGATAAATGCCTGAAATGATTTAAGAAAATCACGGGTAACCTGAATCAGGATGGAAGGACAGAGCAAACTCCATACTTCCGAATATGAAGTCAGTATCTTAACAACTGCGCTGTCTCATTCGGTAGTCCCTGCCCTGTAATGCTCTTTTGAACACCAAATAACTTACAATATCACACATAGTTTTGTACTGAATTACTGAAAGCTCTCTAGGACCATGAACAAGTGTATCTCCTTTTTCTTGCCTCAGTCCATCTGGAAAACTGAGAGTCAAGATCCCGTCTGTTGAATGAGATGTTGAGCTCAGAGGAAAGAAAATACACTGTTATCATGTACTCTAGATGACTGATTCATAGCTGAATTGCTGACAAGGCAAGTCTCATTTCTTCATCGATGGATTTGAGTCCCTTTTTTTGATATTTTAATCTCAGTCAACGTTGAGAAGCCCACTTCAGACAGATATGTAGTTGGAAATGATAAGAATACATTAATTACCATACCGGAGACAGACCGGTATTCACTGCTTATTGATAATCAAAATATATCCAGAGACACTTAGAAAAATTTTGATTTCGATGTTCTGTCTGCTTTAGAACCTGCGAGTTCTTTTTGCAAGCATAAACTTCAATTACTTGGAAGAAGTATCGAAGCCATGAGTAGCTCACGAACGTAGTCAAATTTTTCAACACCCTCTCCAAAATATTTCTTGAAATTTTGCTGCAAGAATACTAAATTACTTTAATTAAATCCATCAACACCTTATTAACATGAGTAAGGGGCATACAGTTGGGAACTTCACGCACGATCTATTTTCAGTTATCTGTATCCACAAATGTAACTTATTAATAAATCCTTGAATATTATCGGCCGTAGTCAGAGTATTGGCGTTTCTGCCTTACCTTTTTCTACTTAGGTCACTTAAGTGTACGAAAGTCTCGGAAAGATATGACAGTTAAGATACACATTCACGATCCACAAATAAATCCGCGTACTCATGCCCCACACTACTCAAAAATGCAAGTACATCTCTAAGTTCAAACATTCAAGTTATCACTTTACCTCGAGATAATCGCCGTACTTCTGTCTACAGCTGAAGCGTAGTGAGTGTGCTGTGACGTCGTTTCGTGACACAAAACGCTAAAAAGCCGCTTATTTAGAGGCCGCAGTTTGATGAAGTTCACGGCTTTTACTACTTAACCCACCAAAGTTTTGAGAGGAGATGGCAAAGAATTACTAACAACGGCTTCGCGATGAGTGAAACAATGGTTGGGTCGTAAGTTAGGATTTACTTCGCGTACTTTATACCAATCCTTTCACTCGGCCTATCATAAAAGCGGCTCCGTCTGTACAGACACTGAGGCATTCCTCCCACTTTACATTACAGACCAAATATTCATTAGTCGCCCAATTTATTTCTTTACCAGTTTCTCGTTTGGAGAGTTCTCTGCAAAAACATGAATTACTTGCAATTAAATCCCCATCAACATACCTTACGTAGAAAGGCAGTTGCGCATGGCTGCCATTATCGGTGGATTCGTCGATCTACGTTGAAAACTTACGGCTGGTCTCTATTTTTTCCTTCAAAACATCTTCGATGTCAGTGGAAATATCACTAACTCGGCAACTGAATGTGTCAGCAGAGACAGAAATATTTGAAATTTCAATGGCAGCTTCTGAACCAAGGACTATTTTATTATTTTTTTTACACACGGACATTAACGACGTTTCTGCTATTGCGTGTGGGTTTTTGGCCTTTAAAATTAGTTCGGCTTCCTTATAGCTAGTTTCCTGCACTTTCTGCAAATTGCGTACCGACGTAGTCACGCGCTTCACTTGTTTTTTATTTTGTTCGAACAGCCGACGAAGGTAAGTCACATTTTTACTTAACAGGGGGGAATGTTTTGTTAACAATCGTCGTTTCAATTTACTGGGAACCATAGCAGCACTACTGAGTTCTTTATTAAAACTCAGCGTACGCGAGGACTGGGCATGTCTTGTTAATATATCAAAAAAATTCGTAATATAAATAATTATCACTATATTGCCTTTGAAATACTTTATGTTTCTCTTTCGATGTTCGGTTTCACTACTTGCACTCGAAGACTGGAACTTATTCATATCCAAAAAAAGGAAAATGGAAAATTTAGTAACACTATAATAAAAATTACTGGTGTAGCAATCACAACATTCGCACTACTGCAGAGCACAGCTGTGATAAAACAGCGATGAAATACTCAAACAATAGAAAGTAAAGGATGGAATAACAAC
Organism: Schistocerca nitens; assembly: GCF_023898315.1. Taxonomy (NCBI): domain Eukaryota; kingdom Metazoa; phylum Arthropoda; class Insecta; order Orthoptera; family Acrididae; genus Schistocerca; species Schistocerca nitens. The sequence continues at coordinate 617,176,399 of NC_064617.1, forward strand.
AATATTGTTGAACTGAAATAATGTGTTGTTGTCTGACAATGTGTGGATCCTTTGATGGAGAATGGTGAAAAAAGAGTAGTAAAGTTTTTGAAGCGGCTACAAACTGGAACAAATATCAAAACAAAGCAATAAAAATAATGAGAGAGGGACATTTTTTTAATCTCTGGATTTTTAGGGCAAAGCACTTAAGCTAGCCGCACGTAAGAGACGCAGTGTCATGAAGTACTCTCACCGCAACGGCACTGCCGGTGCAGTGGTAAATGCGAGAATACAATTAACTTTACAACTAACTTAAGCAAAGTATAACAATATTGAGAAAATAAATTAGATTTAACTTCTATGAAAATACAAGTTATCAGCATGTATTAACCCTTTGACTGCTACAGGTGTGCTTTTTGCTTCCGGTGCTGAGCACGAATTTGTTGTCGCTGTTCTGCATGTCTATAGAAAACTGATGAAAGAAAATGGTTTTTACATATCTTATAGTCTTATATCTTCGCTCGACAAGGGACTGAATTTCTTTTTGTTAGTCGTCATAGTTACTGTGTTGCATGAAATTAAGTAAAACATAGTTCGAAAGATTAAGGAGTTTGCAGAGGTAAAAACACACTTTTCATATCTTAAATATGGTTGATTTTAGCTCATATATTGCTTTGTATGAAATGTACATAATATATCGAAATTTTGTTTAGAACTTAGAGCAAAACATAATCTCATTTAATTCTCGAGATACTAGTCTTATATACGGCAGAAAGTCGTGCGCAGCACACCCAATTCCGTTCCTGTCATTGTAAATAATGTGGTCATTACAATTATCATCATAATATTAATACTTGAACACGAAAATTGAAGTTCCGATTTTTAATACTAATTGATACGGCGGCTAATGATCCTCATATAATTTGGAAGGCACTTTGCCATAGATGTGCGCAAAGAAAGAATAATGTGGGTGTGTTACCGTTGACAGCGGTAAAAGAAAGTAGAAACTTTCACATTCATAACACTGATGCTACAGTCTCTATCACGCATTAAAATCTCCAATACCTGAACATCGAAAACTGAAGAGCTACTACCAACGTCTGCCCTGCACACCGATCACGTGCTATGGTAGAAATGACACACGAAAGTAACACCATTTCTTGAAATTGCATACTAGGGGCTTTCATGTTTAATTGTTTCATTTGCAGTAAAACAAGCATACCGGGCAGTTGCAATGCGACAGCTGCTAGGTCGATGATGTTGTCAGCAATGAAAATCAACACATCGTAGTAACAAAATCTGTAAATAATGCTGTATATGGGCGTCGCTATTTTACCTACTTTTCTGTAAGAGTAACTTTGTGGTCATTTGCTGCCATTACCTGAAAATTTGAAATAAGTTTCCAATTTTTAAATTCTTCATTTTGAATATCTACGACTTCCGACTTCCCTTATATGCAGAAAAAATATTTTTTTTAGGGTATGCCCACTACGAGAATACTAACAGGTATACATATCCTCTAGAAGAGATAAAAGGAAATAGACACATACATGAGAAAAGTTTTCATTTTTCTCTAACATTGCTACCAACTGCTAATGCGTAACGATCGGGTGCTATGGTACAAACGACACGTGAAAGTAACAACGCATCGTGAAATTGCATTCTAGGGACGCTCATGTTTAAATGTTGTAGATAGTTCATTTGCAGTAACACATCCATACTGGACAGCTCCAATGCCGCAAATGCTACGTTGTTGATGTTGTCGACAGTGGAAAGCGAAACGTAATAGCGGAACCGTTGGGGATAACAAACGCTGTTTATTAGCGTCGTTTTTTCACTTACTTTGTTCTAAGAGCAAACGGAACTAACTGTGGTCGTTTGCCGCCGTCACCAAAAATTTTGGTAGTTCCAGTCTTCAGTATTTCCATTTTGAGTAGTTATAAAGTCCCTTATTATACGGAAACTATATTTCTGTTAGGCTATGCTTCAAAGAAGAAGATTAACGGTCCGTACTGAAAGACGAAGAGCTACAGAGACACAAATTTTGTGTAGAGCAATAATAGGAATAATGCAGATATTGATAACGATAATTCTGTTGTCGTTCTGAAAGATACATTTAAATGTGCTCTGAACATAATTCCAAGTAATTTTCAGAACTGTAATTGTGGTTTGATGAATTTACAGTGCATATTTTGTAGTGCATGTCATTTCGCGTCTGAGGTGACTTTACGCAATACAACAGCATTCGTATTGTGTTGTCTCAAGGGAAAAGTTAATTCTGTCGCCATTGACACAAAATGTATTTTTCAGTGCAGTGTATCAAAGGCTCCCTTCAAATGACTGAACAATTAAAAGAAATCAAAGAATTATTTCAAGAATACAGGTAGCTACAATGCAGCATATGCCACGGATTAGTTCTGCTGCTAAAATTACAGTCACTTTAAGATACATGACATTTTTATCACAGACCAAGTCCATTGAAGCAACTGGTCAACTTTCGGCCACAGGCGATACTGTTATATCTTAAACGATTCAGGATATCGAAACGAGTTTTTGTTCCAAACTTACAAACGACAGTACACAAAGATGCATATATACTATATGATAAATACTTGGAACTCTTTTATTCGGTAATGTATGGAAGTAAAGAAAAATCAAGACACATACATAGGATTTGTTGACCTGAAAAACACGTGCGACAATGTAAAATAGTGCAAGATGTTTGAAATTCTGAGAATAATAGATGTCAGCTATAGGAAGAGACGGCTAATATACAATATGTACAAGAACTAGGGAGAATAATAAGAGTGGACTACCATGACCGAAGTGCACGGATTAAAGAGAGTGTAAGATAAGGATGTAGTCTTCCACCCATACTGTTCAATCTTTACATCGAAGAAGCAATGATGGAAATAAGAGAAAGATTCAGGAGTGGGATTAAAATTCAAGGTGAAAGTACATCAATGGTACGATTCGCTGATGACATTGCTATCCTGAGTGAATGTGAAGAAGAATTACATGATCTGCTGAATAGAATGAGCGGTCTAATGAGTACAGAGTATGGACTGAGAATTAATCGAAGAAAGACGAAAGTAATAGCAAGAAAGAATAGCGAGAAACTTAACGTTAATATTGGTGAACACGAAGTAGATGAAGATAAGGAATTCTGCTACCTAGGCAGCAAAATAACCAATGACGGACGGAGCAAGGAGGAATCAAAAGGAGATTAGCAATGCCAAAAAGGGCTTTCCTGGCCAAAAGAAGTCTACAGTTATCAAAAAAGGCCGTAATTTGAGGAAGAAGTTTCTGAGAATGTACGAGTCTGGAGCACAACATCGTATGGTAGTGAAACATGGACGCTGGGAAAACAGGAACAGAAGAGAATGAAGCGTTTGAGATGTGGTTGTACAGCCAAATGTTGAAAATTAGATGGACTGATAAGGTAAGGAATGAGGAGATTGTGCGCAGAATCGCAGATGAAAGAAATATGTCGAAAACACTGGCAACTAGAAGGAACAGGATGATAGGACATCTGTTGAGACATCAGGGAATGACTTCCGTGGTACTAGAGGGAGCTGTAGAGACCGGAATACATCCAACAAATAAGAGACGTAGGTTGCAAATGCTACTCTGAGATGAAGAGGTTCGCACAGGAGAGGAATTCGTAGCGGGCAGAAGACTCCTGACCCCCCCCCCCCTCCCCCCTACACACACACACACAAACACAAAAAAAAGTAAGTAACTCGTCTTCAGGGGAACAGGACGCGTAAACACAGGTCAATAGCATTAAGGAAAAGTGGCAGTGAGGTGTTGAGGATGTGTTTAAACACGTTTAAACATGTCCTCAACACTTCAGGATCGGCGGAGCATGACGCGTAAATTCGTGCACAGCAATCAAAGAGTCAAATAACGAAAGAAGGAACAATTACTTTACTACCTAAATTCGAAGAAAATAAACTACATTTAAATTCTTCAAAATACATAAAAAATTTGCAGTGTATCTAAAATTGAAATCACTTAACTTCTTAAAATTTAATGTAAATGTCCGCGTCACAGCCTTCACATTGTGGCGACACGCCAGACTGCCGTGGCACACAAGTGCGCCGCGTCACACCGGTTGCGCATCGCTGCCCTAGATCTTGGCACAATTGCTCATTAGAAAAGTGAAATATTCCCCACTTGCAACTGAAAGGAGAAACTTTATAAGATAACAAAAAATTATTTGATAAAACAAGTATCTCTCTTCTGCCTCTTCTTCTGTCCTCCACCCACTCCCCCAACGTGTACAATCGCAAGATATTTCATTACCTTTCAGTGCACATCACCCCATAGTCAACCAAGATACCTAAAGAAGAGCACCAATATGTTCACAGTTTCTTGTAAAAGGAACCCAGTACAAACGTAACTTCCTCAGATTTACAAATAAGGTAAAGAAGCACGAATTCTGTTGCTGCTGGACCATGAAGTTGTTTTTGTATGTCAATCCTTAAAAAAGGTGGAAATTTTTTAAGTTCAGGAGTACACTATTTGTTAAGAAGTGTAATGAATTGCACAATTAATTGATTGTAGAAATCTCTCAGAACAATTTGTGTTGGTCAACTACCGCGAAAAGTTTCACATTTTCCTGTGTCAGTGATGGAGACATCAGCGTTATGAGTATGCCTGCAACAGACCTGTCGTTCGCCGTGCCTAGCTGACGTGACGTCACCAACAAGCGCCGAGGCCTTCCTTTGAGTCGGTGTTGCCGGAGGCCGGACTGTTTGGCGATCAGCAGCAGCTCAGAGCACAGCATAGGAGAGCGGGGCTGCGCGGCCCGGCACGCCGTGGCGCGCTCTGTCTTCATTAGCGCGCCGCCTGGCAGGTGGCAAACACGTCCTTCCCTCCCTTCCCCACCCACCGGGTCACATATTGCCGCCGGATCGGCAAACACCGGCGTTCTCGCGGGGATCGAATGGCAGTCGTTTGTGCCGGAGGAAAACGGTTTCTGAAAATCGATTAGCACGAATTCCAAACCGAACGGAATGAAGCACGTCCGCCAGTGGCGACAAGGGGGATGATCGGTGACACTCATTTATTATCTGTCATATTATTTTCATTTCAGGAGGCATGTGTACTGTTCGACCCCGACTGTGATTTAATCCCAATTATCCGCCGACTTTCATGCACAGTGATCGTTTGCATGCACAAGATCGATAGCTGACTTAAATATCTTTGGCACATATCCTCAATTTACGTGTTATTATCTAAATTTCGATTTTATTTCAGATAAAATTCTGACACTTTAATTTTGGTCATAATTTTCTGATTTATTTGATACCACGCACACAAAGTTCCTTTACTGATGTCAATATCTTTCATCGAGCCAACTACACATTTCCAGAGTTGTGTTTTGTGTCCACAACAAATTATACGCTGATTTATTGGAACACCCATGTACATACACGCCGACGAGCCAAAGAAAGTGGTACACCTGCCTAATATCGTATAGGGACCCGTCGAGCACGCAGAAGTGCCACACGTCCTTCGGTTGTTTGCAGATGACGCTGTCGTTCGTCAACTAATAAAGTCATCAGAAGAAAAAACAACTGCAAAAGGATTTACAAAGACTATCTGAATGGTGCGAAAAGTGGCAGTTGATCCCAAATAACGAAAAGTGTGAGGTCATCCACATGAGTGCTAAAAGGAACTCGTTAAACTTCGGTTACACGATAAATCAGTCTAATGTAAAAGCCGTAAATTCAACTAAATACCTAGGTATTACAATTACGAACAACTTAAACTGGAACTGCGTTATATTGGCAAGACACTTAGAAACTGTAACAGACCTACTAAGGAGACTGCCTACACTACGCTTGTCCTTCCTCTTTTAGAATACTGCTGCGAGGTGTAGGATCCTTACCAGAGAGGACTGACGGAGTACATCGAAAAAGTACAAAGGAAGTCAGCACGTTTTGTATTATGGGGAAATATGGGAGAGAGTGTCACAGAAATGATACGGGATTTGGGCTGGAATTCATTAAAAGAAAGGCGTCTTTCGTTGCGACGGAATCTTCTCACGAACTTCCAATCACCAACTCTCTCCTCCGAATGCGAAAATATTTTGTTGACACGGACCTACATAGGGAGAAACGATCACCACGATAAAATAAGGGAAATCAAAGCTCGTACGGAAAGATATAGGTGTTCGTTCTTTCCGCGCGCTATACGAGATTGGAATAATATATAATTGTGAATGTGGTTCGATGAACCCTCTGCCGGGCACTTAAATGTGATGTGCAGAGTATCCATGTAGATGTAGATGTGGAATTGCTACAGAGTGGCTCCAGGTACACTCTTCTGAGTTCAAACATTTCCGCTGGTCGCCAAATTCTCCAGACATGAACGTTTTTGAACATATCTGGGATGCCTTGTAACATGCTGTTCAGATCTCCAACCCCTCATACTCTTACAGATTTATGGACAGGCTGCGTTTTATTGGCATGACACTTAGAAAATGTAACAGACCTACTAAGGAGACTGCCTACACTACGCTTGTCCTTCCTCTTTTAGAATACTGCTGCGAGGTGTAGGATCCTTACCAGAGAGGACTGACGGAGTACATCGAAAAAGTTCAAAGAAAGTCAGCACGTTTTGTATTATCGCGAAATGTGGGAGATAGTGTCTTCCTGGAATTGCCCAAGTCTGTCGGAATACATAAGGGACATGAATGGATGCAGGTGATCAGACAGAATCCTTACGTACTTGTCACCTGCCACAGTCGACCGCAGCGCCTTTTCTGTATTTGAATACGCGTGTCTATAAGAATTTTTTTGGAGCTTCATTGTAGTACATGGTAACGTAATGGGTTTTCTCGAGAAGCACTTCATCATACCGATACACAACATTCAATACGTGGTAATTTACGTAGTTCGTACGTCATCATTTTGAGTGCGTCCCAAGTCAAGAATGTTTCTGCTATTACAGACGGCGTTGGGTATGACAGTAAATTCGAACGTGCAAACCAACACAAGAAAAGACAGTATCTCAAAAATACTGAATTAATTAAAACATATGTCACGAGCATTCAGCTCGGGAAAGTTTTAATGAAGAAAGAACGTTTACTCGCGCAACAGAAGTGAATGAGATATGTCACGTAATTATTTTGACAAATTTGTTTGAAAAGTATTCATTTTCAGTTGTCATCAAAGTTCTGACTCAGGAAAGTTTTATGTCAACTGACTCTTGCCACGGAAGCTCACATAATTACATTAGTAATTATTATTTTTAATGTCAACCACATTTAAAAATCGCTATAAATACTGATCCCATACGAGAAGAACTGGCGACTGCCAGAGACATTTGAAGCTGCAGTATACAGAGCCTGGCAGAACAAGTGAAGCCTCCAAAGAAACGAAGTGAAGTTTCGCGCGTTGAGAGAGTGTGTGATGTTATTTCAACGATTACGATCCTCATCTTCACATCATGAAGCAGGCTGCAGATCCTGTTCCGGAAACCGTCTGTTTCTCAGACGACCGACACTTCTGTGTTCAAAAATGTTCAAATGTGTGTGAAATCTTATGGGACTTAACTGCTAAGGTCATCAGTCGCTAAGCTTACACACTACTTAACCTAAATTATCGTAAGGACAAACACACACACCCCTGCCCGAGGGAGGACTCGAACCTCCGCCGGGACCAGCCGCACAGTCCATAACTGCAGCGCCTCAGACCGCTCTGCTAATCCCGCGCGGCACACTTCTGTGTGCAGTGGACTTGTAGTACATGCCGATTCTCGGCAGACGATCTTGCTGCATTCATTCTAAATGGTTACACCATTTTGTTATATTTTTTTAAATTTTTCTTTCCAAATAGAAAATCTGCAGCCTTTGTCTTATTACTGTGTTTTGTACTCAGACCATCAGCGTGCACCGTTTGACTGCACTGAGTAATTTCATCTCAGCTGACGTTATTTTCCTTCTGTGTTTTTTCTAGAGGACCGACGTCTCGTCTCCATATTGTACTACGGGAACCGCCGTTGTTTTTTAAAGTTCCAGCTTAGTATCTTCTCTTCTGTGAATTGTTCAACAAATATCTTTACATTTGCAAAGTTTGATTTGTATGTCGCAATCTGATGTTGTCGGGGAGGGTGTCATAAGGTTGGCGTATCCTCTCCTGAGACAAGCTGTCTCTTAACTATTGTAACTGCTTGCTGGCACCGGAATGCAGTTGACATCCGAGTTAGTTACACACGTGTTCTATAGGGGACACACCTAGGAATCTTGCTCGCCATAGGAGTTCACAGAGACAATTGCCGTGTGGATGATAATTCTCCAATTGAAAAACGTCACCACAATACTGTAACATGAGAGGCAGCACGTGAAGACACAGGATGATCGTGACATACCGTTGTGCCGTCAGAGTTCCCTCAACCACAAACAGCTGTGACCACAAGTCATACACGACGGTTTCCCAAACCATGCAGTCAGAGCAGCACCACTGTCCGAGGCATTCAAAGCACCACTCCAAACTTAGCCATTTGTGTAATAGTGTTAATGGCGATGTTCTCTTTTGGACGGTAATTCCCCAGTATGACTGTTGCTAGTCTCCAGCCAACGGTGCGCGATGACACGGAATGATGTAGATGTCCATAACTTGTTCTCGGATGTCAGGCGCAGGTGTGAAGGCGTTACGATGTACTTGTTGCACAATACGGTGTTCTCCCTTGTGGTGGTCAAACGTCGTCAACCAGAACCTTGACCAACCAGTATGCCTGCCCTCATGTTCTTACGCAGGCCAACATTAGGGCACTTCCACGTGCGAATAGCCCGCGAATTTGGATGCTGCATGTGTCGACCAGCCGACACCTAAATGATGACATACGTCAAAGAAGGCGAACTTCTTAGCCAACTTCGCTTTTAAACAACCTTTGTTGTCCATTACCGGTTCCGGTAAGCATGGTTACCATATTCAGATCTCGATAGAAGTTATTACGTGTCTTCTATAACCGCTGTACAAGTACTCTCCCTAAAACATTTCTAGATTTGTAAGGGACGAGATGAGCGATTCATCTGCTAGTCAAGATTAAAACCCCAATATGCGGTGTAATTAGCCACATGTGCGTGTCCCATACCACACACTATTTTATATTGTGGTTTTACCATTGACTGCCGATGCATCGTTTATCTCGTCCCTCACATACCGGTCAACGTTTTAGGAAGAGTACTTGTACTTATGGTATAAGGAGGCATGCAATAACGTTTTATAGAGATCTAGAAGTGGTCACCATCCTTACCGAAGCCGGTAATAGATAATAAAGGTTGTTCAACAAGCGATCTTGGTTAAGAAGTTCGGTTTCTCTCAAGCAATTAAAACAGTTCACCCCTTACTACTCAAGATGAGTTAACTAACGATGACGTTGTTACTGTTGTTTGAGTAGATCCGTTCCAGACAGAGGGGAGTTTATTCTGAGCAACTTTACGAACCAGGTATGTGTCAACGTCTGCTGCACACATATCTTATAAGTTTTAAGTTAGTAAAATGTCAGCCATGTTGGCGCCCAAGAGACAGTAGTCTTTCTTTGCATGCTTTACAAAACAGACATTAGTGTCTTACCGACTTCCCTTTTAATGTATGAGTTACAATCAAAACGAATGAGTAAATTAAGTTACAAAACGCGCCATCTTCCCACCCTGGCTGCACGACAGAGATTAAAGGCAAAAATTTACAACTATTTTTCATATTGACCTTACTGCACTGGGTAGTGTTTGCCAGTTACATCTCGAAATGTGCTTAAAATGTGTTGAAAATGTTGAAGGAGGACACATGGTGCCTCAGTTCTACCTACTGTATTAAGGAGCCAGTCTGATGGATATTGACACTGTAAAATGTCAGGATGACGTCTCATAATGGTGAGGTAGGCGGTGAGGGCCAAGAACCAGCTCCTTAGCGGTCGTGGAATTGGAATTGCAACGGTATCAACAACATATTTTATTCAGCAAGTAGTGATACGGCCGCTCAAGGCGACGTCTCGACGGCGTGCTTTCACCGTGGGCAGCAGAGCTTGCCTCAGCAAAACACGCGGCAGCACGTGGCAGTGAACAGCAGCGTGAGGACGCACGCCAGTCAGGAAGGCGGCCACAGTAGAGGCGCAGCGTCAGCACTTTGGCGACATCACGGCTAATTCAGGCGTTCCGGCCGCTGCAGAGTGCGAGTGTGATGGTCAACCTGCAGCTCACGGGGTCAGCTGCCAGATGCTGCTAGGCGCGGACTGCGAACCGAGGACCTCTTGGTGGCGCTCAGGACTCAGTTGATGACAGCCTGCAGGAGGCCGCAGCTGAACGCCGCCAGTCCATGCCCTAGCAGCATCGGGTTAACCCGAGGCCCAGCGGAGGCAGTGGCTAGTTGAAGGCAAAACTGGTTCTACTGGGAGGTTATAATTAAACTGACGGTGTTCCGAGTGCTACAGTGTGAGCTACATAGTCACAGGACGCTGAAATATCGTTGCTGTTTTCATTAATCGGTGTACTCGCAGAATATGCTAAAAAAATTAATAGTTCCACATTGAGCCACAAGGTAAAAATATGACGCTGTAAGTTTCCTGTTTTGGTATAACTTTGTCACTTGGTGACGCGTATTGATTTCTTTTGTGAAGCCACTGTTGTTATAAAGGTTAATAAGGTTGAAGTTTTCCGTATCGAAAACAATGACTATTGACTAGAAAGACCGTGCATTGCTGATAAAATTGTTTTATAAGGACGGCAGCAATAGCAGCGCTGCAATGCGGGAGTATCAAAAATGGTTCAAATGGCTCTGAGCACTATGGGACTTAACATAGTGGTCATCAGTCCCCTAGAACTTAGAACTAGTTAAACATAACTAACCTAAGGACATCACACACATCCATGCCCGAGGCAGGATTCGAACCTGCGACCGTAGCAGTCGCGCGGTTCCGGACTGAGCGCCTAGAACCGCTAGACCACCGCGGCCGGCGCAGGAGTATCGCCAACACAAACAGTTGTGAAAAGGCCCCGTGTAATAAATGGCCAAAAGAATATAATCAAGAAATTTGAAGGGACAGGTGTATTAAATGGTGCAGCAGGAAAGGCAGGCAGTCCATTCCCATGGCAATTGTTGACGAAGTTGCTGTAGCTTTAGCTGACCGTGCAGCACATGGCTCAAAATCTGCAACCAGTGTTCGTGCTGTGTCACAGGAATTGTCTCTCCAAGGATAAACAATTCAAAAGATTTTGTGACGTATTTCACACGCGTGTCTCTACAAGAATCAGAATGTGCACCAAAGGAAACCCCAAGATGAGCTACATCGCCGTGATTTTGCCCTCCGTTTTTTGGAGCTCATGGAAATGGATGGCATATCACTGGGTAATATTCTTCGGGGAGTTCTTTTCTATCACATATTGTGCAGGAACATCCACTGCACTCAGCTCATGTGACCGTGTGGTGTTTCACAAGTTCCTTCATTCTTCGTCCGTTTCTCTTCGAGGAGATGATATCACGCGGGCCTGTTAGGTGCACAGCGACATCTCCGCGTCATAAGGACCTCCTTTGCAATGCATGATTCCAGTTTTGCAAGAACCCAGCTGTGTTCGCACCACTATTTTCATGCAAGATAGGGTGACATCTCATGTCGGTCGCCAAGTGAAAGATCCGTTTCGAGAAACCTTCAGTAACGACCACATCATCTGTAGGCAATTGCAAAATGTGTGGCCTTCCAGATCCCACACGTAAATCCATGTGACTTCTGGTTGTGGGGGTATCAGAAAGATCATGTCTATCAGGGATACATCCAGACTCTACCTGATCTGAAGGGTAGCATACAACGACGTATCGCTTTGATTACATTGGGAGTGCTGCGAGCAATTATCAACCATGCCGTGTTACGGATGCAGCTGGTTGCTGAGTCGAGAGACCGTATTAAACATACGTTGTAACTTCTGACCATATCTTAATAAACGTGCCAGGATCACTATTATCATGTATTTCATTGTTCCTCCCCTTTTCCAGCACCCACACCACATTCAGACTGCTTAAAGCGCCATATTTTCACCTGGTGGCAGAAAGTAGATTTATTATTTCTTTCCATATACTCCTCGAGCGCATCGATTAACCAACAACCCATGAAATTTCAGCGTCCTGCAATGTATACAGCCCGCACTGCAGCACTCGGAACACCACCAGTGTAATTATAACCATCCAGTACATCTGTAACTCCATACATACTCCACCAGACCCCTTACAGAGCATGACAGAGGGTACCTTGTAGAACTGCTACTCGTTTAATTTCCTGTTCCCCTTGCAAAACAGAGTGACGGGGAAACGACTGTGAATATGCCCCCACATGAGCCCTAATATCTCTTTTCTTCCTGGTCCTTTTGCGAAATATATACGCTTGGCGGCAGCAGAATCGTTCTGCAGTCAGCTTCGAACGCCAGATCTCTAAATCTTCTCAATAATATTTTGCGAAAAGAAAATCGCCTTCTCTTCAGCGATTCCCATTTAGAGTTCTCAAAGCATCTCTGTAATACTCACGTGGTGATCGAACCTACTGGTAACAAATCTACCAACCCACCTCTGAATTCATTCGATGTCTCGCTTTAATCCGACGTGGTGGGGATCCCAAAGACTCGAGCGGTACTCAAGAATGGGTTCCACTAGCATTCTATACATTTTCCTAAAATTCTCCCCATAAACCGAAGTCGACAATTCGTCTTCTCTACTATTGACCTTATGGGCTCATTCCATTTCATATTGCTTTGCAAAGTTACACTGTGGAGAATTGATGATAACTGTTGTCTGTAAATAAGAGGTCACATTTTTCAGTTTAGTATAAAAAATCCCTAAAACTAACTGTGCGGTATTTGGTCATTCTAAACTGATGCAAAGAAGCATCAATGACATGAGACCTCGAGTGTGCAAATCACTTGTAATGTCATTCTGGCTGTTTTGTAACATACCATTAAAGTATGTTTATCACCATAGTTATAAAAGGCAACCACAAAGAATCTCAAACAAAGTCAGTCACGATTCCTCTTCCACTCAGTTTAAAAAGCGAGCTCCTCGCCAGGCCGTGAAGGCCCAAGGGATGTGTCCCGGCCACCTTGTCATCCTCTGCCTTACGGCGTCATGCGGATGCGGTATGGAGGGGCATGTGGTCAGCACGCCGCTCTCCCGGCCGTTTCGCAGACCATGGAGCCGCTACTACTCGGTCCAGTAGCTTCTCAATTAACATTACGTGGCTGACACCCAAACCTCCAGATGTCAGACACTCATATCGATGGTAAACGTTGTATGTCTGTAGAGTATTAACCAAAACACCGGTTTAGTTGATATTCTGTGCTGTCGTCCAGCAGATCGGGCATAAATGTTGATTAAAAGTAAGACCAGAACTACGGAGCACATCAAAAGCATACTTGTGAGAAATTAACGCATTTTGCTTCCGTGTGGAAGTTGGTAGTGCGTTAGATCCACGTGCCAATGGTTCCGAGTGCAAATCACAGTGACGAAAATTTTTTTATTGTTTTTTTGCGTAAAGGTTTTACATGGGACAATTGAATCACACATGCGGAAGTAATAGTAACAATACTCATTAATAATAATCAAAGTAATAAGATCAATAATAAGTACATAACGTTCAACTAACGAAATGAAAGCAGACTGCCAAAAGAACACTGTTACAAATTCAGAAAAGTCCTTTTACATGTCAAGAAAATGTTCTCCCAAACAACAGTTTCAAGCGTAAACAGTTGAAAAAGGAATAGTCAATCTTGGGATTTGAACGGGGGACCCATGTTACGACAACAGAACACCCACGCGAGATTTGCAATACACTCTCTGATGGATACCCTTTTCCTGTGTTCCGTTCCTCTTGTGATACTTTTAATTACCATTTACGCATGTTCTAATGGACAATTGCACACAGCACGAACTAAGTCGGTGTTTTGGTTGCTACTCTATCGACATACAACGTTTAGTATCGATGTTAATTTCTGATATATGCAGGTTTGGATGTGAATGCAGCCCGTACCAGTCATTCCACCAAGGAAAACCCCTTGACAGTATCGGGAAGCGAACCTGAGACCTTCACATGGCACCCATCGACGCTGACCAGTCAGCTACAAAGGCGGACCTAACTCAGTTCACATTTACTAATTATTTCACGATTATGCAATTTTTAATCACTAACAGCTTCTTTACAGGGTCGTTGATTTTTTTGTGATCTGACGGTAAAAAAGGAAACAATCGCTTTTCAAAAGCCACAGTTTCGGTGTTCATTTTAAAGTAAGTAACATGCGTTTTTCTTCGTCATCCTGCTTTAAGTTAGAAAAAGGTTTAATTATTATTGTATAACTGTGTTTTCCAACTTCCAGGAAGCAGTTGACATTAATAGTTATTTATTTAACACATTCATGTAAATCGATTTCTATATATTATTTTATTGTATGGTACCATGCCCGTAACAAGTCGTTCATTTTGTTAGGAGGCATGATCCTTTGTATGAAAATGATCACGTCCACGTGTGGACGGACTATTTCGGTAACCGATTCTATAATCTTTGTTCCAGTTTGGACGCACAGCGATCTTACTGCTCTCACTAGTTCCCTGAACAGAGGGCTAAGCTTTTGTAAATGAGTAGTGGACTTGGTTTTGCGACACGAGGCAATGTACTTAAATGAATAATTCTTGCGTGTTTCCATCCTCTCGTTTTGTTTGTAGATCCCGCAATTCTATGACTTTTCCACTCAACATCTTTTTCGATCTAATTCTAAGATCTTTCTTTGATTATTTAGTGGGAAATGTAACTGTTTTGCTAAATATGATGAACGCCTATCGACAGAATAAATGGTTATGTGCTAGTTTTGTTAGACAATTTCGTTTATCTTCTGTTTTTCTGAAATACAACCCCAAATTGCACTTTTACTATCATCGTCACTTCACACAGTAATTAAACGGCCTTGTTAACTGAAATACATTTCGAACGGCTTGTGTAATGGAAAGTAGCGAAAATGGCTCTGTGTCTTGTGTCGTTAGTGTGCTAATTCTAGTTGATCCCATATCTATCGAGCAGTCATAATCCGAATTTATTTTTTGCGAGCAATTGTTTTAACATTTATTAAGTAGTATGGCCTGTACTAGTTAGTGGATCTTCATTGAGTTAAGTGGGCATGATGAGCAGAGAAGTTAATGCATTTGGCAGGCACATAATTTTGTTATAACGTCATGTTGGCAAATATTAGTAAAGAAATAGGATATTTCTATGTATTAAAACGCTAAGGTCTGTACTTCGCCCATGGTTAAAGGTTAAGAAAATCCTTGATTTCAAAGATGTTGGCCGGTCAGGTATAGACACCAAACTTTCCCATAGGTCCTAGCAGTATCTATGTGCTAAACAACTATGTAAATGGAATACGTATATAACAATTTTACCGTTCCCTTTCAACTGGCACAATAAAACGTACAACAAATGACGTCACTTCGACCTTTCTAGGAGACCGGTGACCTCGGTACTTAACAAGACTCAAAATTCGTAGTCCTAATCACATTTTAACAGTCCCAGCAACCCGTTTCAACTTCGCAGCCATCATCAGATCTGCAAGAGAAAAATAAAAATAAAGGTATTTCAGAATTTGTGAAAAATAAACATTAATCTGTTACAGACAAACAGAAAAACAAGTAAGCTTATTACCTCACAAGGCAGTAATACAGAGAACGCGTATCGTTGGGTGAATTGACTAACAATGTTTAGTTGACGTCATGTGTCGCCTATATTAACTCCGACAGTATCTTACATTGAGCTCAGTGGCGCATTGTAGCCATACTTTCGCAATGAACTCGCAAACTTCCCGTTCGCGGATCCATGTTTACAGCAATGTTACTGCTTTAAGTATCGTATATTGTCACCTGATTCAGTTTTCGCTATTAACTATGCCACACTTTTTAGAACGTGACATTTGCCGATCACAAGTCGCGAATTACGATTAAATTGTAAATATGAGTTGACAGCCTTCATTCTTCTTCTACACGTGGAAACGCTACCGCCTACAGGCTACATGATATGACGTTATGCGCAGATGTACACCATTGTCCACCAAAAGGGCAACGCTATTAACGGCGTGCAAGAAACGACAAACTGGCACATTCAAATGATTAGTACTTCAGCACAACCGCGAAAAATATGTAGCATTATCGCCTTCTACATTCTGTACAGAGTGTGAACCAGAACTCCACCGACAATGTTCCAGATTTGGTAGCATATCCCAAAACAACGAACAAAGTCTAGCAAACATGGACTGTAGAAAATACCTTAAGAGCCGTGAGCATCTGTTCACTAGAAGATATTTATTTCACAGTAGAGTAGATAAACACGTGTTCAAGTCTGTTAAGGTATGCACTTTAAGGCCGATGTTTTCTTAATTTTTTTGTTTTGTTTTGATCCATACTACGGTCTCTCAAAGTATGGAAAGCAAAGAGCTTTCTGTAGAAGAGATATTTCTCACAGTTGCGAAAAAGAACAAGTGCACATAGCTCTTGAGGTATTTATTTTAGAGTCCATGTTCACTAGACTTCGTTTCTTCTTTTGATCCATGTTACCATCACTGAAAGTCTGTCAGAGTTCTGGTTCAACCTGTATAAAGATTAAACAGCCTATTTCTCTTTTGGAAATTGCATTTGAATGTTATTTGTTTATCAAGAGATTGTGCTGGGCCCATGTGTGAATAAGAAACGTCTACAAACGTCTACAAACACGTGTTGGTATCCGACAGTGTCAGGGTCGTAGCCTATCGATATTGTTGTTTATCTTTCCGTGATATTGCTGCTCGCTTTGGCTGGATTCTCACGACTGTCATGCGAATATGAAATCACTGTATGCAGGACTGCCATACTAAAAGCCATGCACGATCTCCAATGCTACTAGCGCCCGAGAGGAAAGACAAACACAGATGTGACAAACGTCATCAGGTAAGTCCTAATATCGTGTCAGACCTCCTTTTGCCCTGCGTAGTGCAGCAACTCAGCATGGCATGATCTCAACAAGTCGTTGCAAGTCACCAGCAGAGATACTGAGCCAGGCTACCTCTATACCCATCCATAATTGCTAATGTATTTCCGATGAAGGATTTTGCGCACGAACTGACTTCTCAATTATGTCCCATAAATGTTCGATGGGCCGTCAAATCATTCGCTCTTATTGTTCAGAATGTTCTTCAAACCAGTCGCGAACAGCTGTCAAAAATGGCTCTGAGCACTATGCGACTTAACATCTGCGGTCATCAGTCCCCTAGAACTTAGAACTACTCAAACCTAACTAACCTAAGGACATCACACACATCCATGCCCGAGGCAGGATTCGAACCTGCGGCCGTAGCGGTCGCGCGGTTCCAGACTGAAGCGCCTAGAAATGCTCGGCCACTCGAGCCGGCGAATAGCTGTCGGCTGGTGATATGCCGCACTGTCATCGATAGAAATTCGATCGTTATTGGGGAACATGAAATCTGTGAATGGCTGCAAATGGTCTCCAAGTAGGTGGATATAACCATTTCTCGTCAATTATCGGTTCAGTTGGATCAGAGGACCCCGTCAATTCTATGTAAAACCACAGCCCACACCATTCTGGAGCCGCCACACCAGCTTGCAGAGAGCCTTTTTCTCACCTGGTTCCATGACTGGGGTGAGGTGTCTCCATCACATTCGAACACTACCAACAGTTTTTTCCCCATGAAGCACTCTTCTGACTAGTTTGATACGTCCCGCCATGAATTCCTCTCCTGTGCCAACTTTTTAATTTCATAGTAGGACTTGCAAACTACGTCCTCAATATTTTTCTGTTTGTATTCTAATCTCTGCTATCCTCTACATTTTTATCCTCTATTGCTCCCGTTAATACAATGGAAGTTATTCCGTGATGTCGATAACAGATGTCCTACCGTCCTGCCTCTTGTTCTAGTCAGTGTTTTTGATATATTCGTGTCCTCGCCGATTCTCCGGAGAACCTCCTCGTTCCTTACCTCATCAGTTCTTACCAACTGAATTCGGGACTCATCTGACTAGGTCACGACTTTCCAGTCGTCTAGGGTCCAACGGATACAGTCACGAGAGCAGGAGAGGCGCTGCAGGCGATGTCGTGGTGTTAGTAAAGGCACACGTGGTCGTCCGCGGCCATAGCCCGTTAACGCCGCATTTCGCCGCACTGTCCTAATGGATATGTTCGTCGTACGGCCCACATTGATTTCTGCGATTATTTCACGCAGTGTTGCTTGTCTATTAGCACTGACAACTCTACGCAAACGCCGCTGCTCTCTATCGTTAAGTGAAGGCCGTCGGCCACAGATTTGTTCGTGGTGAGAGGTGATGCGGTACTCTCGGCACGCTCTCGACACTGTAGATCTCGGAATATTGAATTCCTAACGATTTATGAAATGGAATGTCCCATGCATCTAGCTCCAACTACCATTCCGCGTTCAAAGTCTGTTAATTCACGTCGTGCTGCCAAAATCATTTCGGAAACTTAGAGATCTTATAATTAAATTTTACCCGAGACATTTACGTCTCATCTACGATAATGACAGAAGCTGAAGAAATGAATTAAAATTTATGCTACAGCCGGGGCTCGAAACGGTGTCTTCTTACTTACGAAGGCTCCATCGCAGCAATGTTGCCAACAGTGCAACAATGTTGACCAGAGTGCTGCGGTGGTGTAATGGTCAGCCTTTCTTCTTACTAAGCAAGAAATTTTAATTCATTTCTTCAGCTACCATCACTGTCGTACACTTCGGAAACCTTTTCACAAGAATCACCTGACTACAAATGACATCTCCACCAATATACTGCCCTTTTATACACTGTGTGCGTGAAACTAACATCATCTGCATATGTTCATAAAGCTATCTCGTGACTTTTGTCAAGTGAGTGTAGCTCAATTCGACTGAAACGTTCCTCTGATTGCCGTCACAGTGAGTTATCAGCCCCTGTTCCAGTGTGTAAGGCGCGCACGTTTCGAGCACTCAACAACGCTGCACGGCACACGCTGGTACTGTGGTCGCCTTGGGCTGGTCGGGCAACGACCCTGCCGGGCCGACCGGCCGCGCCGCCATCCGTTTCGCAGCCGGAGCGGTCATCGAGGCGCGGCATAACGAGGTAACGCGACCCGCCTGGCCACGCCCTCTGCTCTGGGGATATTCCGACGCTCCATCACGCGGCTGGGTATACGGCCGTTCTTTCTCAATGGCTGCTCACGACATACCAGCCAACAACCCCACGAACAGCCTCTGCTGCTGACACGAGAAAGCGGACTCGTGGCCAAATTTGTAAAGTGATGACGTGGCCGCTGTAGTGTGGTGGCTGGGTCTGCTCCGAATCGGTACAGGTTCAAGGCGAACGTTTAAAATAATCTTCCTGTAATCTCTGCGAGCCCAGTAGCATTCTGAATGGAATGCATTGTTTACAAATTCCGTTATCTCTTGTACCAACTGCTGGTTCAACTGGCTCTGAGCACTATGGGACTTAACTTCTGAGGTCATCAGTTCCCTAGAACTCAGAACTACTTAAACCTAACTAACGTAAGGACATCACACACATCCATGCCCGAGGCAGGATTCGCACCTGCGACCGTAGCGGTCGCGCGGTTCCAGACTGTAGCGCCTAGAACCGCTCGGCCACTCCGGCCGGCATCTCTTGTACCCCAGCCAGCATTCCGTAATGCTGCTGAGTTACTTGGCGCAAAATACGCGTAACCTTTCATTAACGTTGAAGCTACTGGATGAAACACGACTTCATTAGTTAGGTTGTTCAAACGATACTGAATTTCTGAAACAAGTGCAGTGCACTCTTTATTATCTGTGTCAATACCAGCAGCTGTCAGCACACCCGTTTCAGCGAGAAGTCTTCCTTCAATATTCAGACGAATCCAGTAACACAGTTTGTAAGTGTTTTCATTTTGCATCACAGTTGATGTAGAATCATAGTGAGCGGACGCTGGTTCACCAAGTGGTTTGTACTTTTGATGTTCGAAGTGAGTAACAGAGTCGACAACGAGAAATTTTTCTCTCTTACTGAGTTTGTAATTCATCTTCTTTTTCTGCTTAGACACTGGACTCGTATTAGGGAGGACGACGGTTCAATCCCGCGTCCGGCCATCCTGATTTAGGTTTTCCGTGATTTCCCTAAATCGCTCCAGGCAAATGCTGGGATGGTTCCTTTGAAAGAGCACGGCCGACTTCCTTCCCTGTCCTTCCCTAACCCGATGAGACCGATGACCTAGCTGTCTGGTCTCCTCCCCCCAAACAATCCAATCCAATCTTTTTCTGCATTCACCACACTGTCAATGAGGGTTGACAGAGAATGATGACAATATTTACAGCCCTGTGTGTCCTAGTGATGATAGAATTTGTCGACAGTGCGGAATTAAAATGTTTTCACATTTTTCAACGTCTTCTTTTTCTTTTCAGACACAACATGCTTTCTATATACGACAGCCATTACATTTCCTGAAGTGTAATCCAATAGTTATTTCTTCGCCATCGAAATCCATTACCTTTCCGTCTTGATCTCTAATTGACATACTTAGTTCTGAATATGTCTTGCCACTGAGGTGGGACTAGAGGAGGTAATGTTATTTCATAAATGAATTTTAACCTGAGCTACGGCGGGAAACAGTCACGCAAACAGTCAAATTCTATCAGTGCTTTTGTTACCTCACTGTGCGACGGATTGCAATTTCAGTCGATTGTAAGTAGGCTGTTTATTTTTCTTATTAGCAACGTTACGTATCGCTCTGTATGAAAATCACTGGCTGTGCTGTGTGCAGTCTGTGGCTAGTTTGCATTGTTGTCTGCCATTGTAGTGTTGGGCAGCTGGATGTGAACAGCGCTTAGCGTTGCGCAGTTGGAGGTGAGCCGCCAGCAGTGGTGGATGTGGGGAGAGAAATGGCGGAGTTTTGAAATTTGTAAGACTGGATGTCATGAACTGCTATGTATATTATGAGTTTTCAACACTATTAAGGTAAATACATTGTTTGTTCTCTATTAAAATCTTTCATTTGCTAACTATGCCTATCAGTAGTTAGTGCCTTCCGTAGTTTGAATCTTTTATTTAGCTGGCAGTAGTGGCGCTCGCTGTATTGCAGTAGTTCGAGTAACGAAGATTTTTGTGAGGTAAGTGATTTGTGAAAGGTATAGGTTAATGTTAGTCAGGGCCATTCTTTTGTAGGGATTTTTGAAAGTCAGATTGCGTTGCGCTAAAAATATTGTGTGTCAGTTTAAGCACAGTCATGTATAATTGTTCTAAGGGGACGTTTCATATGTCGACCCTTAGCCGAGGATACCTCACTGGAATCTTCTGATTTTTTCTTGTAGTTTGTGTAATTAGTGTAGCTTTTGTTTATTGCTAGCGCGTAATTATAGAGAGAATTTCCTTTGTAGTTGTAGTTTTTCATTGTCGTGCACAGTTGTGGCATGCATGTAGATTTGCACCAAGTATTTCGCAGCTGCGCTTGCAATTAACTAAATATTATTTTCAATGCTATGTTAATGTGTTTTGTTATTTTGCTCTTCAAATTGGGCTTTTCTGTATTGTCGTGTGAAATATTGTGACAATAATGGCGTGTGAAAAGCGTAGTATTAGGCTTCAAAGTAAACTGAGAAATGACAGTGAAGACGAAAGCAGTGTGTTAGCGCCGCAGAGTAATGAATTAACTAATGTTCAAAGTAGTAATTTGGTAATTGTGCATAGGGAAATGGAGCGGGCTGCAAATAATGGTGTAGGCAGTGAAACAATTAGTGAACAGGGAAGCATTATCGATCGATCGGTCGGCAACAGCTCGCCTCAGGAATCCGAAATGACAGAACACAATATTGCTAATACTGTAGACTCAGGTTTTGGGTCCTTACCGTTTTCTCAAATGAGTCAAGACACATTTTCTGCTTGTCAAAACGTGAATGTTGCCGGTGAAAATGCACTGCCAAAAAGTATAGAGAAACACATTCCAGTCACTAATACATTATTATTGCAATTAATGCAACAAATGGAACAAAATCAGACACAAACACAACAACAGTTAGACGCAATGGAACAAAATCTTCACACCATGCTTGAACAAACACGTGAAGATTTAACTACTGAGTTACATAAAATGGAATCGAAATGTCAAAAAGTCTGTAAAAACACAAATTTGTGAGCATTTCCAACCTATTTTTTCGCGTCATGGAAATGCATTGCAGAATCACGAAGCAGCCATAAAAGAACTGCAAACTATTGTTCATGAAAATCATGAGACCTTGCAAGCTAAAATTGACTCAGTTGCATCTACTGATTCGGTTACGCAACTTGCAAAAACTCAGGAAAACTTAAAGGACACAGTAGATACGATTTCAACACAAATGGACACTCTGAAACTTGGTTCAGAAAAACACACAGAGGAAATAATTTCACTATCGGATAAAGTAGCCGAACTTTCAGATCAGTTCACTAACTTATCTACAAAGGTAGATGATGATCCGAATGACACAAGACCTGTAGCTTTCACTGACACTGAAGAGTATGAACAAATTAGAAAATTCATACAAAATCAAAATCAAATCAATATACAGTACAAAAGAGAAATCCGGGAAGTACAAGATCAGTTGGCACAAGTAATACAATAATTACATATTTCAGAGGACACTCGCGCTCCAGTACGGGAAGAGGGACATAGAAATACGGAGCAACCACAAAATAATAACACAAGACACTTCGGAAATTATGAAAGAAATTGGCAAGGTGCACCGAATTTTGAGATGGAACCGCCGACACGACGTAACAATGACCGATATGCTACTCGCCGACACGATGATTTTGACTATAAGCTGTTCATTGTTACATGTAAATTCAAAACATTTAAGAGTTCTGGCAACGACATTCTTCCACGAGCATGGCTTCATCAATTCTCTCATTGTTTTCCTCCCAACTGGTCATTAGAGCACAGATTAGAATTTATGTGTGGCTATTTAGAGAATGAACCAGCTGTAAGAATGCGATCGGTCATTCACGATTGCCACAGTGAAGGACAATTTTATCATGCCTTCCTCTCAGCATATTGGTCTCAAGCTACACAAGACCGAGTAAAACATAGCATCATGATGATGAAACACTTTGAATAATCTGAATTTTCCAGTCTTGTCAAATATTTTGAAGACATGTTGCATAAGAATCAATATCCTTCAAACTCATACAGCCCTTCAGAACTCATCCGAATTTGCTTAATCAAATTACCTGAATATTTACGACATATTATTTTGGCAGGACGTTGCAAAGACGACATTGAAGCTTCTCAGGGACTCTTACAAGAATTAGAAATTGACACTGATAATCGCGGAACGCGAAAACAGGAACACAACAATTACAGGTCACATCCGTCACAATTCCATGACGACAGAAACAATAACTGGACACGACAAATCTATTCTTACAACGCAAATCGTGACCAAAACAGACACCACCCGTATGACAACCATTGGCAGAGTAGTAATAATTACAGAGAAAGATCGCATTTCCGTAGTAATGAATATGACAGAGATAACCATAGAAACAGACAATATGGGAACCAAAATAATTATTATCAAGGGAGACAGAATAACTTCAGACGCAATGGTCCACGACGCAGTTACGATTCTGGGAGAAATTCTCTACCACATGACCGACAAACAAGAAACTATGTAAACTACCGACAAAGCGACAGACCTGAATTCCATCAGAACTGGCGAGCTTCAAACAGGGCACGGCCTTCTCGTCAAGGTGAATTTGTAGAAATTAGGTCTCCTAATCCCAATAACGACGCGCGCCAACAAAGAGACAGACAATGACTCGCACCGCAGGCAGCCACGTGCGCCGGCTGCCTCAGAGAAAAATAACATAGACGCTAACCTTGAGAAAAATTCCAGCATTCTTTACCGACGTATACAACATGATAATTGCGTTGAAGCTGAAACTCTGCGTACTAGGAAGAGTAAAGGTTTACACCACATTTCACATGTAAAACCGTTTATTGAAAGATAATCTGCTTTTTAACTTTGTCTTTGCGATATTACTTTTCACTTTACATTACTAGTATGCTTTGTCAGACTTACAATTTGTTAACATGCAACAATGTTTGAGGTTAAATATCCAGTCAAGAACCAAGAGAACGTATTTAAACACAAATTACGAATGCATTGTTATTGTGAACAGACGACACAGTGTTATTGTGTGTGTACATTCTTGCTTGTTAGTTGCACGATTACGTAACGATTATAAGGCTTACATACTTAGTACATATACTGGTACTGCTAATAAGATTTTAATGCAACATTTTGGTTTACTTGAAAATACATTCTGGATTTAAAGTACTTTCTGTGAGATACCAGATGACACAGTGGTTAGTTTATGTGACAGCTACACGATTTTATCACGACGCTACTAATGAGTGACAATTTACAATGTTGCTTTTGCGGTGTATCTATTTTATATCTGCACAGTTTTTCTGAATTCTTCTGGAAAGTAAAACATGTTTTAGTAGTAACTTTTATGGTATAGCTGCAATAAGACAGCCTTTTTTGTAGCACAACAATACATACAGTGTAGTACTTTCTTGATCACGGTACTGTACGTAATAACTAAGATATCTATACGCAAAGCATTTCACTTTTGTTTATCATGAGGTAAGTACATTGACTTCTGCAGAACTTAGCTTTCAGAGGACGATAACTACATCACTTCCACAGAGATTATCTTACAACAAGACGCACAGTTTAGCGCTACAGGACACGCATTTGAGTGATTAATTTTGTACTTAAACCATTTATTTTTTTAAATTTTTTGATATACAAAGAAAGTTTTCTGTGATACATTTCATTCCATTGCTGTAATCTGTAACACCTGATGGTATAATTACATTAATCCTCAGGGGGGGTACACGCCTTCTTTGTGTACCATGTGTGTGGCAAGCACAAGGAGCCCTAGCTAATATGGTATTTGCTTATACGACTTTACACATCGGTACCATATTTCTCCAACACAAAATACACAGCTACCTGATTATTTAACAGAGAAACAAACATTTTTTTCCTACGTCAGTGACAGATGTTTACGCAATTACACAGGTGGTTAACTTCACACTTATGAAATTGTATTTTGTCTGTACTCTGTGAACCCTTCATATTTTTCAGAACCATTGTGATACTATGAGGGCTTTGAATGATGTATTTGGTATGAGATCATGATTTTTAAAGTACGTTTGAGGTAGATGAAACTTTTGACATGAGCAGATAATTTTTTTTAGGTTTTGAAATTATTGAAAGAAGCTGCGACAATTCTGAGATGTGATTGATCTGTTATGATGTTATTATTGGGATGACGATGTGTATTATGCTGTTGAGGTACGTTTATGATCAATAAGCTGAGAATCGTACTTTATAGAGTTATGAAATGTGTGTACATGCGTGAATGTATCACAATTCCACCGAAAATGTTTTGGACACTGTTATATTTACAGGATTTGGTTTCTACACATTTGTAACGTAAATTTTCGACCTGTGAAATTTTCATATGAGACTGTCACTGTAGCAGAAACTGGTGTCGTAAATATTTCGGTAAGAAAGTTAAGTGACCACCTGCACGTAATGCGTGGTGGGCACCCAGCTGCGCGATAGTCGCCTGGAAAAAAGCCATTAGTGTGTGTCTTTCAGAGGCACAGGTGGAGAAAAAAAAAGGGAGGCCATTATCCTCACTATTGACATTCCTTTGTAGAAAGCATCGCAAATACGACATGCTCAAACTTGAAAACATATGATTATACTGTGGAGCTCTTAATTTATGATATTTACCAAAATGCCTAATGAAACGATGAGAAACATTTCACGGCTATTGTCTTGCTAGTTGAGAGAAATGCCTTATGGCTTGCTTTATGTATTTATTTACTCAATTTGTTTAATATCTTGTTCCTAGCTGCACTGCAGCATTGGTTAAAATAAAATTTAATAGATGTACTAATATAGTTATTTTATGCCTACAGATCCAGTCAATAAGAAATTTATGATATACTTCCAAGAAAACGAGGGCGCATAAATAGACATTTCCCTTCACAGGAATTGCATAAATAATTTTTTTACGATTTGGTAACTTATCTGCTAGTGTAAGTTCTCGTGATGCATCACTCTAGTGTTAAGATGTGACATAGGTATTAAACATGGCCATTTTTACTGTAATATTTTTTCTGCTTGAGCTTTGTCATGATTAGATATAAGTTATAGCATTTGCTGCTGCTGTTTGCTAGGCATAGTGTTACTGAATTTGACTTTGCATTACTCTGTTAAGCCAGCTTTACTACTGATTTATTTTTCTTGTTGCTGCACATTGGCTCATATTAGTTGTAATGCTGCATTTGCTTGGTAATTTAGATTTACTGTAGCTTGCTTTGCCAATTTCCATTTTTTTATCATTGCTGTTTGTGTTAATTGTTTTGCGCTGCTGCATTGCCTCGTCCCTTGGTATATATATCTGAGCTCAGTAGATTTAAGTTAACTTAAGAGGGGGTAGACTATATAAGAAACTATGATGAATTGGAAGAAATGCATTGAGAAGCTATAAGAAAATGGTTTGGCCAAAAAAGTAGTGTACAGTGGAGAAAAACTATTTTTGAAAAAGGATGTGAACAGAATACAGAAAGCATACTGGGACAGGATTTTTTTTTTTTTTTTTTTTGGCTGGAGCAAATGTCGAAATAAGAGGAAAGATCTATGGAATGAAGTTTTGGGTTGGACTGCAGTACCAAATGTTACACTGAAAACAAACCCTGTCCTTTCCTTTTGTCTTATCCCACCATGTGTTTGTGTACCCTTGTGTATTTGTTTTCTTCCTGTCTCTGTGTAGTTTCATAGAATTTTTTCTTCTTCTAATACTAAGCTACATTCACTATGATGAGGAATACTGTTATCCTCAAATATAATTGGCATTAATAATATGTTATTTACCTTGTAAATATGCTTAGACATTATTTATTCTGTTTTGTTTTAATGCTCATGTGTAAAGTTGATGTTTCAAAAGTTATTCTGATCTTTTATGTATTTACTTATGTCATAATTCCTGTAACACTGTTGTATATGTTATTTCGATTATTTTGTAAAGCCTGTATTACTACAAATGTTATCTGTATTGTTATGTTCTTTAATGATGTATTTTGTACCTTTGTAATTGTATTCTTATGTTATGAAATTGTAATTGACACCAGTTCATCATATTACTAACTTGTAAGTTCCATTTCACTGCAGACGTTTCTGTTGGTCATAGTATATGGACAATATGTGAGAAGTAGGGACTATTAGTGTTTGCACGTGTGTTGATAATTCAGCAAGTGACTGGTTAACAGCATTGCTGGTTCTAAGGACAATTCCAAAAACTTTGTGAGTGCACAAGTGGTGGTTATGGACTTGCTATATTATCCGCAAGACTCTTCAATGGTAATTGTGCACCTGCACAGTCACAACAGATGGCTGCTGGCCATCTCTACAAGGACTACAGTGGGTCTGCATCTTTGATGACCCACCAATACCATTATTTCTACAAGGACTACAGTGGGTCTACACCTTTGCTGACTCACCAGTACCATTATTTCTACCAGGACTACAGTGGGTCTGCTCTGTGATGACCTACCTACCAATATTCTTCAAGAGTCAGCACTGTCTTTCCCTTGGAAGGACAACACTACTTCTTCAAGACAGCAAGGAAATCCACTACTTCTGTATGCATTTTCTTTTAGTGCTCAGACTTTGAGAAAAAAAACTGCAATTTTACTGTGATGAATGATCAGGACTGTCTTTATGGACTGTGAGAAAATTTTAGCTTTTGACCAGCATTGTATCAATAAGTGTGTGCATTTGATTTCTTTGTTATCGTAATTATGAAAAAATTTTTCAAATCATTATTGGCCACTGCCCAAAAAATTTGTAAAATTTTTTGTGGGGAGCATGGGGGCCATGTAAGTAGGCTGTTTATGTTTTCTTATTAACAACGTTACATAGCGCTCTGTATGAAAATCACTTGCTGTGCTGTGTGCAGTCTGTGGCTGGTTTGCATTGTTGTCTGCCATTGTAGTGTTGGGCAGCTGGATGTGAACAGCGCTTAGCGTGGCGCAGTTGGAGGTGAGCCGCCAGCAGTGGTGGATGTGGGGAGAGAAATGGCGGAGTTTTGAAATTTGTAAGACTGGATGTCATGAACTGCTATGTATATTATGAGTTTTCAACACTATTAAGGTAAATACATTGTTTGTTCTCTATTAAAATCTTTCATTTGCTAACTATGCCTATCAGTAGTTAGTGCCTTCCGTAGTTTGAATCTTTTATTTAGCTGGCAGTAGTGGCGCTCGCTGTATTGCAGTAGTTCGAGTAACGAAGATTTTTGTGAGGTAAGTGATTTGTGAAAGGTATAGGTTAATGTTAGTCAGGGCCATTCTTTTGTAGGGATTTTTGAAAGTCAGATTGCGTTGCGCTAAAAATATTGTGTGTCAGTTTAAGCACAGTCATGTATAATTTTTCAAAGGGGACGTTTCAGATACAACGAGAAAATAGCGCGACTGACAAAGGAAAAGTAACGTTCTTGCTAAATATTACACTTGCGTAAGCTGACGATATTAAATTAAAAAAAAAAGAATTAGCGTCTCACGGTATATATTCCATAGATGATACCTATAACTAAGCACCTATGTAACAAATTATGAGAAGACACACTGCGAAAACTTCACAGATTTTGTTGCACAGAGCTAGGCTTTGGAGATAAGTAAGGGACTCTTCGGAAAACTTGTTATACCTAGACAAAGAGTTTTTCAAAGGTGTCAAGTCAAATGGATATATGAATGAAAGGCATACCAAATTAAAATTTTGTGTGAAAGCAGACTCACTGAAATTCGCTCACATTAAAGTGTTCTAATGTTTTTGAAGTTACAGTGTCCGAGGACTGTTGTGGAGCAATAATGTTGGTCAATGTCATATTGCCTGTAGGCGTTCAGTTGTAAAAGTACCAGAGCTTAGTTTGTTGCCATGTCCACCTATCTGTCTTTCTTTCTTTCTCTTTCTCTCTCTCTCTCTCTCTCTCCCTCTCTCTCTGTCTCTCCCGTCAAATCGCCTCGTCAGGTAATACATACAGACATGTTATTTTTGAGTTTCAATGTTTTGTTGACACAAGACCAGCAACCTTTTTAATATTTCGTGAAGCATTTAGAAACACATCTGTCAAAGTTGCAGTGCTCATTGTTTTTGACTTTCTAAGCAGGCACATGTTGACTGTGACTCACTTCTGCGAACATCTTATAAATCATATGTTACCATTTTGATGTTTGTTGTTAAGACCAGGCACTTCCAGCTTGACAATGAACTATTTGCCAAACATATGTACTGAAACTGTGAGAGATTTGTTAATAAACTCTTCATGAAAGAGACGTATTAATTTTGTAGTTTTTACGTATTATAGTAAGGACATTAGCTATGAAATCGAGGACCAACATTTACGCTAGAACGGAGGTGAAAACGTTTGCATCGGTGGTCATGGTGTTCACTCTTAGCAAGCACGCTATTAATTGCTTAAGTTTCACTTCTTTGAAAAGCATTAACAACGTATGATCCCATGTTTGTACTCAACTGCAATGATTTTTCTGGGTGCGTGCCTAAATCAGATTATATAATGGCACTTCTTAAGGACGGTGAAGAACACCGCCTCACAAAAAGGCACCGCGACGGGCAGACGAGAACGAAGTGAAACTTCACAGCTTGAGAGCGATTCTGATGTTATTTCTGTGACTACAAAATCGAGAGAAATTTATAAGTAACTAGTCTGTGTGAGCGAACTTTTCAGTAGGAAATCACCATTTCGACGGGGACTTTTGCACTGAGCGGTTGGGTTATATGTCATAGTGCCGTTGTATTCTCTCTTGAGGTAAGCTGGGCAAATATTCTGGGTACTGACACTGGATCTGAGATGAAGTCCGAGATCGACTCACACATGTTCTATCGATAACATATGTGGGGGTATTGCTGGCCACGGAAGTACCTCAACATCACGCAGTCATTTCGTAGAGAAATGTGTCATGTGTGGAATTTGGAAAATGGTACCACAATACTGTCGCGTGAGAGGTAACATGAGAAGACACAAATGTTCTGTCAGAGTTGCCTCTATCAGTAGCATCTGTGGCCTGACGTCATATCGGAAAGCGTCCCACACCGTATAGCCGATACTCGTACCGCTGTGCCTCTCCAGAGCTATTGGAAGAATAGGACTACTCCTCAGCCCGCCGCCGCGATCACCGACGATTGTCGGCCAGGGTAGTGATTCGTCACTGAATAGTGCCACCCTTTCATCAGCAATCCATGCTTCCCGGCGATCACACCACACCAATCGTGGCCATTTGTGTTGCAGTTTTAATCGCAGACTACACATGGCACCATAATGCCCTGGTCCAGCTGCTGCGCTTCTGCGACCTAAGGTATGGGATGACGCTGAATGCTGAAGGGGTCCCCTACTTGTTCTTCTTCGGTAGGAGGTGGTCAGACGTGGTCGACCGGAACTATGACGATTGAGTATGCCTGCCCTCACTTTCCCATGCAGTCCAACGCCAGGCCACTGTTACAACCAAATGCCTCACAGATACACAAATTGTACGATTCGACCTGTCGGCCAAATGGTGACATACAATGAGGCCCCTTTCAAACTCTGTCAGATGCTAAAACGCTGTCTTACACGAGTACGTGCCACTTCTGTATCCTTCAGAGTATAACTCAACTTCTGACTTTTCATCTCACTTATATACACTACTGGACCTGGCAACAAAACGTGAACAACAGTAAATGCACTCTGTCGATCATTTTACCTGTTACAGAGAATTGCAACTCATTACTTATGCACCTGCCCATTGTGTGCTTTTTTACAAAGGTACCTTGACATCAGACCACGTCTTCTGCACGCTTCATTTTTTTATGCCGGGCAGTGAACATACCATCTCAGTGTTGAGGTGTATTTGTTACAACTACAGAATCGTTGGTTCATAATTAAAATGTCGCCATCACACGGACAAGCATTTTATTACTATAATATTCTTTCCAACAGCCATCAAAATCCTTTAAAAAAGTAAATCACTTCATTGTTTTTAATTCATTCACAAGCTCGGCATATAGAAAAAGAGTGTTAACCATGAGGTATAATTATTGCTTTTTTCGTATAATATACAATATGAAAGCTCAACAATGTCAGGTAGGATTTTCCAGGAAGGATCAGGAAGGATGGGGCTGGCCAGGGTGGCCGAGCGGTTCTATGCGCTTCAGTCTGGAACCGCGCTGCTGCTACGGTCGCAGGTTCGAATGCCTCGGGCATGGATGTGTGTGATGTCCTTAGGTTAGTTAGGTTTAAGTAGTTCTAAGTACTAGGGGATTGATGATCTCAGATGTTAAGTCCCATAGTGCTCAGAGCCATTTGAACCAGGCAGGATGGGATTTTTCAGTATACTGAATTTATAGACTTCGGTGATAAGTAGACGGTGATATTATCCGCAGCAAGATTGGTGGCTTAGAGTTGAAAATTATTTAGCCTGGAAGATACTTCGATTTTTACAGCTGTGTGACACTGAAGCTGCAAAGCTTTGGACCGCGACGCTAGTAGAAAATGCACTTGGAACTAAAAGGTTTTTGACTCGAACTTTCTAGGAATACCCACAAGATTAATTTTTTTACTTTTTCCGTCTCTTATTTTAACAAAGGATGCTGTCAACAGAACATTGTAGTGACCATTGTCCCGTCGATAACATCGTGGGATAAGGAAGAAGTACTAATTCATCAGGCTGACAACCTTTTGTGACAGCTGCTTTATGAAACATTGTGTCGCACCTCCCATTACGTGTGATTCGTGACGAATTCTTACAACTGCTTGAAAAATGAGCAAGGCAGATGCACAAAAGACACAGCTGATTTTGTGTAACAAACGCATTTCGATCATTAACAGACAATGCGTTTAACATTTCGTCAAGGCATTACGAAATCCTTCTGTACTGGAGTTAGCTAGATGGGTCCATCCTACAATTTCCGATTGAATTGGATTAGTGATCTACCTTTGCGAATCGGCATTTGGTCACAAGCCCAGCATTTGGTCACAAAATGATTCTCAGGATACTGCACATCTGTTATTAACATGATGTCCTCTACTGGAATTCATATTGCTTACTGACCCGTACCGTGTCGATAGGTCGCGGTATGTCATCCACATATCTCTGCCTGTAGCGGAGAGGTGCGCCGTTTTGACGTACGGAAGCGGCAGTGTGAGGCGTGAGTCGGACGGCGGCAGGCGGCAGGCGGCAGGCGGCGCGGCAGTAAGGGCTCTTCAAGCACGTGCTGTTGTGATTTGAGTTCTCATTCTCGTGGCTCCGGAGCACACGAGGCAGCCGAAGCTCTTCCGGCTGCGGAAGTCAGTGGCTGCGACGCCTCGGTTTAGGGGGGAGCGTGGTGTCTCACAAGGGAACCTCCCCATCGCACCCCTCTCAGATTTAGTTATAAGTTGGCACAGTGGATAACCCTTGAAAAACTGAACACAGATCAATCGATAAAACAAGAAGAAGTTGTGTGGAACTATGAAAAAAATTAGTAAAATATACAAACTGAGTAGTCTATGCCAAGATAGGCAACATCAAGGACAGTGGGACTCAAGGAGCGCCGTGGTCCCGTCGTTAGCGTGAGCAGTTGCGGAACGAGAGGTCCTAGGTTCAAGTCTTCCCTTGAGTGAAAAGTTTAATTTTTTATTTTCAGTTTATGTGACAAACTCTTATGTTTTCATCACTTTTTTGGGAGTGATTATCACATCCACAAGAAGACCTAAATCGGCCAAGGTAGAAGAATCTTTTTACCCATTCGCCATGTGTACAAGTTAGGTGGGTCGACAACATATTCCTGTCATGTGTCGCACATGCCGTCTCCAGTGTCGTATAGAATATATCAGATGTGTTTTCCTGTGGAGGAATCGGTTGATCTATGACCTTGCGATCAAATGTTTTCGGTTCCCATTGGAGAGTCACGTCCTTTCGTTTACCAATGGTACGGAACTAAGCTGAGGTACCTTACTTCTGTCGAGTGAAGACAGGGACAGCGTGAGGTTCGCAAAATGTTCCTTTCAATTTTCTTTCCCAGTGCGTCGCCATCTGCTCATGCACCTAACACGCCTGCACTGCTATTAGAACTCAAAAAATACAGGCTCAATCTTTCTGCTTGCTTAAACCCAACTCATGAGTACGTTAAAAGGGAATTCAAGAGGCCTGCACGTGTTTATACCAACTGCTTATTACTCCAGCGCGTATTCGTAATTTTCTATAATTAAGACATACTGTTTCTTTTATCTTCCTATGTATGATAGCTTTTTGGAGTTTGGTTACGTCATTTATTGCTGTGATTGGCTTTGATGCTTTCTAGCTAACTTGTTAATTCTGGGAGAAAGGATTAGTGCCAATTGCTTGGTATTTAAGGTACTGTTTGATACTGTAATCGCCGGCAGGGGTGATCGAGCGGTTCTGCTCGCTACAGTCTGGAACCGCGCGACCACTACGGTCGCAGGATCGAATCCTGCCTCGTGCATGATGTGTGTGATACCCTTAGGTTAGTTGGGTTCAAGTAGTTCTAAGTTCTAGGGGACTGATGACCTCAGAAGTTAAGTCCCCTATTGCTCAGAATCATTTGAACCATTTGATAAAGTAATCGAAGTTCGTTTACCAACCGCGTGCATCCATTCAAATATTGTCGATTTTCCCTTCCGCCTGGCGGCCTATTGGTACCGTTACGCCATCGGCCGTTGTTTTAAAACTGAATTGCCGTTGACTGTGAAACGTCCCCTTTGAAAAAAATTATGAAATATGAAACGTCCCATTAGAAAAATTATGAACGACTGTGCTGGTAAACTTCTAGGTTATTTGATACAAAGACAGGTGAGTAAAACTGAACGTACTCAGACAGTTCTCTCTTTCTTTATTCTGATCATTACTAAACTGACACACAATAATTTTTTATTAGCGCAACGCAATCTGACTTTCAATAATCCCTACAAAAGAATGGCCACATCTTTAGAAATTTCCTTTTTCTGGCGGACACGTCCAGATCGTCCGCTTATAGTAACCTCTCAAAACTCTGGCATCTCTCTCTCCACATCCACCACTGCTGGCGGCTCACATCCAACTGCCCAACGCTACGCGCTGTTCACATCCAACTGCCCAACACTACACAAGCGAATATTCCAACAATGAGTCCAGCCAGCCACAAACTGCACACAGGACTGTCAGTGATTTTCGTACAGAGCGCTACGTGGCGTTACCAACATAAAAACCTAAACAGCCTACTTACAACTGATGAATCTTCTTATTTCCTTGCTGAGATACACTATGTGATCAAAAGTATCCGGACACCCCAATAAACATATGTATTTCATATTAGGTGCATTGTGCTGCCACCTAGTGCCAGGTACTCCATATCATCGGCCTCAGTAGTCGTTAGAAATCGTGAGAGAGCAGAACGGGCACTCCACGGAACTCACGGATATAGAACGTGGTCAGGTGACTGGGTGTCACTTGTGTCATACGTCTGTACGCGAGACTTCCACCCTCCTAAACATCTCTAGGGCCACTGTTTCAGATGTGATAGTGAAGTGGAAACGTGAAGGGACACGTACAGCACAAAAGCGTACAGGCCGACCTCGTCTGTTGACTGACAGAGACCGCTGACAGTTGAAGAGGGTCGTAATGTGTAATAGGCAGACATCAATCCAGACCATCACACAGAAACTCCAAACTGCATCAGGATCCACTGCAAGTACTATGACACTTAGGCAGGAGGTGACGAAACTTGGATTTCATAGTCGAGCGGCTGCTCATAAGCCACACATCACACCGGTAAATGCCAGACGACGCCTCGCTTGGTGTAAGGAGCGTAAACATTGGACGATTGACACAGTGGAAGAACGATGTGTGGAGTGACGAATCAAGGTACACAGTATGGCGATCCGATGGAAGGATATGGGTATGGCGAATACCCAGTGAACGTCATCTGCCAGTGTGTGTAGCGCCAACAGTAAAATTCGGAGGCGGTGGTGTTATGACGTGGTCGTGTTTTTCATGGCACTATCACAGCACAGACCTACACTGATGTTTTAAGCACCTTCTTGCTTCCCACTGTTGAAGAGCAATTCGGGGATGGTGATTGAATCTTTCAACACGTACGAGCACATGTTCATAATGCACGGCCTTTGGCGGAGTGGTTACACGACAATAACATCCCTGTGATGGACTGACCTGCACAGAGTCCTGACCTGAATCCTGTAGAACTCCTTTGGTATGTTCTAGAACGTCGACTTCGTGCGAGCGCTCAGTGACCGACATCGATACCCCTCCTCAGAGCAGCACTCCGCGAAGATTGGGCTGCCATTCCCCAAGAATCCTTTCAGCACCTGACTGAAAGTATACCTGCGAGATTGGAAGCTGTCATCAAGGCTAAGGGTGGATCAGCACTATATTGAATTCCAGCATTATCGATGGAGGGCGCCACGAACTTGCAAGTCATTTTCAGACAAGTGTCCGGATACTTTTGATCACATAGTGTATTTGTGTTTGGTCAGTAAAAAGGCCGCAATGTTTTTCTTGCTGTTAATACTGGAGGGCTTGGTTTCTGCCCCTTTATTGGTGTGTGGGCTTGTAATTTTATTAGTTGAACTTAAAGATCCTTTTTGTTGCCAGGTGATACTAGCAATTACTAGCGCCATGCGCTAAATTGTCTCGATTATGCGGGACGTGTCTATAGCCTGAATAATTACCTTGGTGCAGTCGGTTGGACTCTGAGGTAGAGGGTTGCGCTACCTCTTGATCAGCAGTTCTCAAGTCGGCCAAAAAAAATTAATAACTTTTGAAACTTTTTGTTGTTCTTAACATGTTTTTAATTAATTTTTAAGAGCGTACAAGTAAATTTTACATAATTGTTTTGATCGATCTTTTAAGCATAATTTTATTTTTAAACTCTTCATTAGTTCGTGTTTGCATACAAAAAGAGCAATAAGGGATTTTGGGTTCGCCTTGATGCAGAACATTTTTGTTATTTATTTATTTG
The DNA here is from genome assembly GCF_023898315.1 of Schistocerca nitens. Classification (NCBI taxonomy): domain Eukaryota; kingdom Metazoa; phylum Arthropoda; class Insecta; order Orthoptera; family Acrididae; genus Schistocerca; species Schistocerca nitens. The sequence goes on from NC_064617.1 coordinate 617,212,484, forward strand.
TCCCGCAAACTAATTTCAGCGACAAATATCGTCATCATCAATGGGTTCTTTGATTCTAAAACATGCAGAAATAGCATACTTGCAAAACACTGTAAAACATTATTATATAAGTACTGCTTTTTTTCCAAATATTGTTTCCGTGAGTAATTTCGTAATATGTAATATCTTATTTGCTATACGTCACAGCATGATTTTACAATTGTTGCCGTTGTTTTCGGCGTATTTCCTGCGTTTATTTGCTTCCGTTTCTCTGGGCATACGTCGTGTCTTATGCAACTGCGCGTGTGGCTGTTAGCAAACAAATACAAAAACGTGAACTTATGTATGTCAGCGTTACACAACTGGAATTGCGGTGTGTTGTGGATACAGTTCTGGTGTGTACTAGGTTATTACGTAGTTCATCATGTACTCACGTACGTTGGACGGTTTGCAGCTACTTTTGGACACAGAGAAAGATAACCTTCGCACCTTATTCGTGATCCAAAACATTACGCCATCTTGCTGTGTCGCGAGAAATGTATCGCATATTGCGAGAAGTTTATGAAAATTTTAGCGGAAGTTCTGATGACTTCTTCTCACCATTTATGTCTCTGTGCGTGTTGGTGGGGAGTGATTCTGTTCGTTTCTGTCTCCCTGTTTTGTGTCCTGTGTCAGTTCTCTTAGAGCTGTAAAGAGTATGTTGTTGCAAAGTGTTGTGTTTTCGTTTATTACGTTTTTTCCTTCCTCTATAGCCTTTTGTATGTAATAATTTTCTTTTATTGTTACACTACCGGCCATTAAAATTGCTACACCAAGATGAAATGCAGATGATAAACGGGTCTTCATTGGTCAAATATATTATACTAGAACTGACATGTGATTACTCTTTCATGCAATTTGAGTGCATAGATCCTGAGAAATCAGTACTCAGAACAACCACCTCTGGCCGTAAGAACGGCCTTGATACGCCTGGGCATTGAGTCAAACAGAGCTTGGATGGCGTGTACAGGTCAAGCTGCCCGTGCAGCTTCAACACGATACCACAGTTCATCAAGAGTTGTGACTGGCTTATTGTGACGAGCCAGTTGCTCGGCCACCATTGACCAGACGTTTTCAGTTGGTGAGAGAACTGGAGAATGTGCTGGCCAGGGCAGCAGTCGAGCATTTTCTGTATCCAGAAAGGCCCATACAGGACCTGCAACATGCAGTCATGCATTATCCTGCTGAAATGTAGGGTTTCGCAGGGATCGAAAGAAGGCTAGAGCCACGGGTCGTAACACATCTGAAATGTAACGTCAACTGTTAAAAGTGCCGTCAATGCGAACAAGAGGTGACCAGGACGTGTAACCAATGGCACCCCGTACCATCACGCCGGGTGATATGCCAGTTTGGTGATGACGAATACACGCTTCCAATGTGCGTTCACCACGATGTCGCCAAACACGGATGCGACCATCATGATGCTGTAAATAGAACCCGGATTCATCCAAAAAATGACGTTTTGCTATTCGTGCATCCAGGTTCGTCGTTGAGTACACCATCGCAGGCGCTCCTGTCTGTGATGCAGCGTTGTAACCGCAGCCATGGTCTCCGAGCTGATAGTCCGTGCTGCTGCAAACGTCGTCGAACTGTTCGTGCAGATGGTTGTTGTCTTGTAAACGTCCCCATCTGTGACTCAGGGATCGAGACGTGGCTGCACGATCCGTTACAGCCATGCGGATAAGATGCCTGTCATCTCGACTGCTAATGTTACGAGGGCGTTGGGATCCAGCACGGCGTTCCGTATTACCCTCCTGAACCCACCGATTCCATATTATGCTAACAGTCATTGGATCTCGACCAACGCGAGCAGCAATGTCGCGACATGTTTTTTGCTCGCGTATCATGTCATTTCTGGAAACCCAAAATCTACTCTGTAGGAATCAACATGGATTCCGGAAACAATGATCGTGTGAGACCCAACTCGCTTTATTTGTTGATGAGACCCAGAAAATATTAGGTACAAGCTTCCAGGTAGATGCCATTTTGCTTGATTTCCGGAAGGCGTTCGATACAGTTCAGCACTGTCGCCTGATAAACAAAGTAAGAGCCTACGGAATATCAGATCAGCTGTGTGGCTGGATTGAAGAGTTTTTAGCAAACAGAATACAGCATGTTGTTCTCAATGGATAGACGTCTACAGACGTTAAAGTAACCTCTGGCGTGCCACAGGGGAGTGTTATGGGACCATTGCTTTTCACAATATAAATGACCTAGTAGATAATGTCGGTACCTTCTAAAACATAAGGAACGAAGTGTCCAAGCAACCACAAAACGGTATGGGTTTCCGACCGCGGAAAAAAGAAAGAATCTGGGCGCAATATGATGTCCGTAGTGTATACGGTCCTGGAACGAGTAAGGAAGGCCAATTGTGTCCTAATCCAAGACCAATTTGCCATGTGACCTCCACAGGTAAAGCGATGTCGTATCGTATCTGTACACGCACAACGACTACAGAAATCCGTATGGCTAAGCCCAATATGGAAAAGTCGCTTCTTCGTTGAAATTAAGTTATTTACTACGTTATACAACGCGGGCGCTGCGCCCATCAACAAAATCGGAAGATTGATATGGAACCCAAATGTCGTCCAGGTTGTTTGCGAGGATTCTCTTTCAACGAAGTTCGGGCAAAGGAGTGCTGCACAAAGCGTCTTCAGGAATTTCATGGTGAGGGTGGGTCTCCATGAAATGTCATTCCCTAAATAGCTCACCGGAAGACAGAAGTCACGAATGAGTTTTAACTTCTAATTTATGCGGCCAACATCAATAGGGGGTTCAACACTATCAGGACGGCACAGAGAAATAAACGAGACGTGACTGTGTGAATTTCTTGAGTAGGTCGTACATATAGCATGTGCATCTTCCTTCGTATATCAGCCAGGCCCAACCCACGAAAGGAACAAGACTTCATGACCACCTCATACCGTAGGGGAAATACGTCTTTTCCATAAGAAACGACCAGACAATTGTTGTAGTTTCTTCGTCATCATCAAGAAAAGCGGATAAACTTGGGCCATGTAATAAGCTTTGCATAAGACATATGTATCCAGTATTCGGACTCGCTGGAGCCGAGTAAGAGAGCGCCTTTCATGTTCTAATAACGCGTCCTGAATTTTTTCCGAATCAGACTTCCAGTTGAGCGTCGCCATTTTGAGTGGACAACGCTTAATGATGATACCGAGAGACGTATGCCGATCCACTGCAGCAGCCCAGGGAACAACCGCGTCATCAAAACCTCGCAAAGTAAGAAGCCTGCAATTACCTTCATTAAGTAGTGCACCTGAGCTCCGACAATAATCATCTATTACAGCCCTCAGTCGAAGTATATCAGCAAGTTTGCGGAGTAGAACTATCACGTTATCTGCGTATGCAGGAACAACTGTAGTCCCTCCGGAAAGCGTCCAACTGTTCAGCTAGGATGTGAGCATTCGAAGTAGGGGCTCCAGAGACAACACAAACAAAGACGTTGACAGCAGTCTTCCTTGAGACACTCTCCGACGGATCGTTATCGGGGGCGTCAGTTGGCCATTAACAACCACCGAAACTAAAATAAACGTCAACAGATTTGAGAGAACTCGGCGTGTGTCAACAGTAAAACGAACTGCCCTCAGAATCCGAAGCAAAAAGTCGTGATTAACACGATCAAAGCTTTATCAAAGTCTAGAAAAGCAAGGGCACAAGGGACGGCCGTTATAGCAGCAACCGAAATCACGTCACGACTCTCGATTGTAGAGTAAGAATGATGCGACCAGGTACGCTGCTTTGATGTTTTGCAGCAGTCGTCTCCATCAGAGCCGACACCCTACTGTGAACTGCTCTCGCTACAGTCTAAATCAAAGTTTAACAAAGTAACTGGGCTAAAGCTATCAGGGGCAGCCGGTCCAGGGCGTTACGGCATTAAAACAATATATCCCACTTTGAACGAGGTCGGCACTGCTCTCCCCTGTAACACTTCATTCAGAAGGGACGTAAAGGTAGCTTCCAACAACGGCCAAAAGTGTACGTAAAATTCCTTAGGAAGTCCATCCACACCGGAGAAGGCGATCCCACAGTAAGTTTTTTTAAAATTCCTCAGGCTGAAATGCAGCTACGAACGTTTCATTATGTTCTGGTGTAATTGCCGCAGCCAAGATGCTGACTAGTAGGTCGTAAGCGGTTTCACTGGACTAGATGCCTACATGACACGCACTATATCAACTTGCGCCATTACGATACGTCCATTACGTGCAGTGAGAGAGTGAATAAAAGCGCGTCGGTGACGGGTCTGATGCCGAAGCAAATGATATAAGGAGGTCAGTTCTTCCGTCACCAGTGACCGTGGCTTGAATCGCATTTTCAAACCTTCCATTTATATTCTTTTCCAGGTCAACAATTTTGCCTTTACACGGCTAACATCCATAATTCGCAAAGCTGTCGTAAGCGGCAAATTCAGGAAACCGTTGGCGGCTGAAGGCGAAGGAGCATTGATTGCACCGTCTCAGAGTGCAACGAACGACACAAAGATGAAAGGAGGGGGGGGGGCAGGGAGAGGGACTCCGCTCCCTCTCCACACACAGGCAGCTCAGGAGGAGCCACTTCGCGAGCAGGAGGGATGCTGGAGACAACTTCTTCGCCACTCACCACACCATAGACGAGAAGTATCTTAGCGTCGAGAGGAGCAGGACAAACAATCGATGTGGAGGAGGCTGGGGCAGGAGACACAGCCAAATCCTCATTCTCACCGTCTTGAGTGCGACGTCGCATGTTTGTCACTATTACAGGTTCTACCCTGTGGAAAACAGGATTCTGAACCTGTTGAGGAGGTAAATTCCTGTACACCATTATCAGAACTGACTTTTTGTTCATTACGATCCGAAGTAAAAGTAGGTCCGACGGCGGGAGTGGGAGGAACAAGATCAGCAACCGTCAATCTGCGACACTGCACTAATGACGGCTTTAATATGAAAACCTACCGCGGGCAATCAGACCGAATGTGTCCACTTTCATTACATAGGAAGCAGATTCTCTCTCGACCAGTATACATGACACGAACGCCGTAACCACACACTTATAAATGTGATGGAATATGTATTTCCACGGAACGAATTCCACTATAACACTGTAATCTGTGTTGAGTAGAAATGGTTCAAATGGCTCTGAGCACTATGGGACTCAACTTCTGTGGTCATCAGTCCCCTAGAACTTAGAACTACTTAAACCTAACTAACCCAAGGACATCACACACATCCATGCCCGAGGCAGGATTCGAACCTGCGACCGTAGCAGTCGCGCGGTTCCGGTCTGAGCGCCTTAACCGCGAGACCACTGTGTTGAGTAGACCAACGTTCACGACGGACGTTTCTAACGTTACCGTAAGCAGTCAATATGTCCTTTAGAAATTTATCATCATCCGCCGGCGGGAGGTTGAACATTCAAACATTGGTACAGTCAATTTTAGCATCTGCGAGTGACAACATACTAACGGAACTATAGCGATGCTTGAACGGGACTTAAGAACCACGTCGCGACAGTAATCTTTCAACGTGAAGGGGATCCGTAAATGTCACGTAAAACACGTACTCATCTGCGTCAAAATAAGCGGTGTGGGCCTGATCAAAGATCACAGGAATTTTATCGACAAGCGTCTCGTGGATTTCTAGAGACCCGGGCTGTATGTGTCGCGTTGCTTCATTGAAAGTAAAGCTCACAGTACCTTTTCGTGCAATACACGTGGAAACCATGGAGGCCACAGCGAAGTGGCCGATGCCGCTGCAAGTAGAGAACAAAGACAGACTGTAACACCATAGCTGTAATACTCTACTGATTTATTTTGCTTTTGTTTTATTTAATATTACGTTGTTGAGCTTGTGTAAATGTGTTTGAATCGATAACATAAAATTGTATACTCTTTTCTCTGTAATAACTTTGATGTCTTGATTTGATTCTATGCAATGTAGTATATCTGTCATTTAAATTCTTTGTCCCATTTGGAGGGAACAAAACTTACTATATATAATTGTAAATTTTGTGTGAATAATTTTTGGTAGAAATGCCAATATGTGCAAGTGTTGTGTTTTATTTAATGTGTTTGGTTGCTGTTATGCAAACTGCTGATCCTCACTTAGGGTTCTTAGTTATTCTGTATGTAAAAGTTGTTGTGATTCCCCTCGGGAACGGAACTGTGTAGCGCGCGCAAATTGTGGTTGGCCTAAGTAGAAAAGGTGGAACATGAGTCAGTCGGGGACGAGCTACGAGTCGGGGACGAGCGACGAGTCGGGGACGAACTACCAAACTGTGCACTGCCATGTAAAAGATGCATATTGTGCTGGTTCCGAAAGAGGCTTTTCCTGCCGCTTTCCAATGCCTCGGATGGATGGATAAATAGCTGGAACTATTCTGGAATTTGTATCCATCATCGCCACCAAGAAATGACAGAGTCCAGCAATTCTACCTGCAATTCCACCTACCAACATGCAATCGCTACCACATTGCGCAATCACTGTATAGTAATGTACAGTGAAGGATCAGCTTAATGGATGTGTTAGTGTGCTCAAATATAAGGTAATTTATAACTGAATTTATGTACCTACCTTGATTTTTCTCCTCATCATAACACCTCTCAGGTTCCTCTCCGTTTGAACTAAAGTGATTTCCGAGTGTCCTTACTGAAAGAACATTAAAGCCCAGTGTTTTGCTAATTGATGCCTCTTGAACTTAGTAAAAAGAAAGTTAAAGTTAATGTGGCAAGAGAGTGAGTTAAAGTAAATGTTGTTTGCTGAAAATAATTTTCCTATTAAAACTGCTTATTAAAGTGCTGCTGCCAATTGCAAAATTAAAAGTTCTTAAGACTGAGGCTTATAAAGTTTTGCTTAGCAAATGATCACCTTGCTATCTGTAGTAAATTCTAAAAGGTGAGTCAGTTTCTTGCAATTTTGTCAACATTGTGTTTCACTGTAGTAAAAGTGGAAAACTGCAATAGTAAGAAATTATATGTTCATGATTGCTAAGTGTTTGTCTCTCTTGTGTATTGGAAGTGCATATTAATAGTATAACTGGATCCACAGTTTGTCTATTGTGTTAATGCTCGGTAACAAGTAACGGAAAGACCATTAATTATGAAAATCATAATTTCTTTGTGCAAATGATTGTGAGAAGCAACCTTTCAGTGGATTCCAATTCACTTTCATTTTAAATAGTAAAGTATTTAACTGAGAGAGATTTAACCTATATCCAATTAATGATTCTGCAGTGAATAGTAACGTTATAAAGACTATTCAGTTTGAATAAGCCCTGAAAGTAATAGTGTGTTTCGTTATCTATTATAATTTTACAAATAGTTAGTGCTGCTCTAGCTGTTGGTTCCAACCTTAACGTTAACATATGCAGGTGTCAGAGTTCATTGCACTCGCGTGTGGCCAAGTCTAGGTTGTGTTTGTCCGTTAAAGTTACGCATACCTACTTTATTAAAAGAGAACGTTAATCTTTCTCTTGCCTAATTAGGCTGGCGACCGTTTTCCTTTTTCTTTAAACAGTGCAGATAGCAAAAATCTTGTTCGTTACTGTTCGAATATTTACGTAATTCTGACTTTCATTTTCCGATAAGCCACCTCCATTAGGTACAACACGGTCAACATAACAAAATTCCTCTCAGAGGGTAACACTGCTCTGTTGCTTTATACCATAATTGCTCTAACAAGATAGTTTTATTTCACGACCTGCTTCCAACTTTAAGGTTATGGTATAGCACTAGCGGACAGAAGTGTTATAAGATTGTAAGGCGGGGCGGAGGCGCTGCGACTCAGTCGGCAGGGAAAACACTAACGAGGAAAACTAAAGCTCTGTATAAGCTCTGTATCCTTTATACAGAGCTTTAAGTGAAACTTCACACAAATGACGATGCGGCAAGTGAAATAAACAAGAACCTTCCCGCTCGGCTCTCGAAGCGGAACTGGACCACAACGACTACTTATGGACGGTACCTTCGCTCAGATACACCAGTTACATAATAGACGAGTAAAACGTCTATTGCGATTTTCTCCGAATTGCCAGAATAGTGCGTCTTACTATTTGCGCATTATGTTGTTTTAATGGTCTACTAAAGACGTACAACGTCTGAATTTAATCTGTGATCCCAACGTCGTGCCCTCCCATTGTTAATTGTGAAACGTATCTTACAACAAGTGGCATGTAATTGGGAGAATTTGGTGATTCCATAGTCTTATGTCCATATGGTACTGTAGCCCTAACTGATATAACTTACATGTAGGACCAGCATTGTGGAACACATCTCTAGAAGCTTTATAACATCCCCAATATATATACACTCCTGGAAATGGAAAAAAGAACACATTGACACCGGTGTGTCAGACCCACCATACTTGCTCCGGACACTGCGAGAGGGCTGTACAAGCAATGATCACACGCACGGCACAGCGGACACACCAGGAACCGCGGTGTTGGCCGTCGAATGGCGCTAGCTGCGCAGCGTTTGTGCACCGCCGCCGTCAGTGTCAGCCAGTTTGCCGTGGCATACGGAGCTCCATCGCAGTCTTTAACACTGGTAGCATGCCGCGACAGCGTGGACGTGAACCGTATGTGCAGTTGACGGACTTTAAGCGAGGGCGTATAGTGGGCATGCGGGAGGCCGGGTGGACGTACCGCCGAATTGCTCAACACGTGGGGCGTGAGGTCTCCACAGTACATCGATGTTGTCGCCAGTGGTCGGCGGAAGGTGCACGTGCCCGTCGACCTGGGACCGGACCGCAGCGACGCACGGATGCACGCCAAGACCGTAGGATCCTACGCAGTGCCGTAGGGGACCGCACCGCCACTTCCCAACAAATTAGGGACACTGTTGCTCCTGGGGTATCGGCGAGGACCATTCGCAACCGTCTCCATGAAGCTGGGCTACGGTCCCGCACACCGTTAGGCCGTCTTCCGCTCACGCCCCAACATCGTGCAGCCCGCCTCCAGTGGTGTCGCGACAGGCGTGAATGGAGGGACGAATGGAGACGTGTCGTCTTCAGCGATGAGAGTCGCTTCTGCCTTGGTGCCAATGATGGTCGTATGCGTGTTTGGCGCCGTGCAGGTGAGCGCCACAATCAGGACTGCATACGACCGAGGCACACAGGGCCAACACCCGGCATCATGGTGTGGGGAGCGATCTCCTACACTGGCCGTACACCACTGGTGATCGTCGAGGGGACACTGAATAGTGCACGGTACATCCAAACCGTCATCGAACCCATCGTTCTACCATTCCTAGACCGGCAAGGGAACTTGCTGTTCCAACAGGACAATGCACGTCCGCATGTATCCCGTGCCACCCAACGTGCTCTAGAAGGTGTAAGTCAACTACCCTGGCCAGCAAGATCTCCGGATCTGTCCCCCATTGAGCATGTTTGGGACTGGATGAAGCGTCGTCTCACGCGGTCTGCACGTCCAGCACGAACGCTGGTCCAACTGAGGCGCCAGGTGGAAATGGCATGGCAAGCCGTTCCACAGGACTACATCCAGCATCTCTACGATCGTCTCCATGGGAGAATAGCAGCCTGCATTGCTGCGAAAGGTGGATATACACTGTACTAGTGCCGACATTGTGCATGCTCTGTTGCCTGTGTCTATGTGCCTGTGGTTCTGTCAGTGTGATCATGTGATGTATCTGACCCCAGGAATGTGTCAATAAAGTTTCCCCTTCCTGGGACAATGAATTCACGGTGTTCTTATTTCAATTTCCAGGTTTATATATATATATATATATATATATATATATATATATATATATATATATATACTCCCGTGCCACCCAACGTGCTCTAGAAGGTATATATATATATATATATATATATATATATATATATATATATATATATATATATATAACGAGTGGAATATGAACGTGTGGAAAATTAAGTAACTCAATAATATTCATTCAATTATGTAATTATTTCTTAAAAAGGTGATAATTATGTAAAACAGAGACAATATTTGTCTCAGATTCTTTGTTAATCTATGTCATTCTTTTCTTTTGTTTTGTACCCTTTTGTCGTCTTCTTCTGATGTACGTCGCCGACGCAAGACGCTAATCGATTTGAGGTCTGTTGAATGAAAAGCATTTAACGTAAAATTATTGTACTTTTATGTTCGTTTTCTGGTAAAAAAAAAACAAATAGAGCCAAATGCGTTAAAACTATTTATGATTAATTATTGAAAAATCACTTCCTCTTTTAATTATAATTTTGTATTAATTGTCTTATCATAGCTGCAAGAAGCGCAGCCATTGTTAGTTGCGATTATATAGCAACTTCGTCTGTACTTCTGGTCGAAATATCAAGGTTTTGTGTTAAACTAATTTGCAGAACAGTGTTAATAATTTTTTTGGTGGCATCAATTTAAATGATTAATTATTTATTGAGCAAAGGAAAATCTTAATTAAAAAAGAAATCTCTATCTTTTGTTGGCCGCCATCTTAACTTTTATCTCAGCGGCAAATTTAAATTACTTGAAACTGCAAACAATGTTCCGATGTGTAAGAAATAAATGTGCACCGGTGGTACTGACCTATTTATAAAAGAAAAAATTATTCGAATCAAACTGCATTTTCTAAGAACAGTGCTGACGGTATTTATTGTTGAACAAGACTTCATTGCTTATGTATGAGGCCAAAATTAAACTACGCACGAATCACGGACAAAAATATTTCTGGTAGCATACGTCAGTGTTGTGTGCGGGTAGTATTCTGTGGTTCCTTTTCATGATCAATTTGCTAAGAATAATTAAATCCATCGGACAAAAATTATAAAAGCTCTGATGTACGATATGTGATTTTAGTGATATGAACACAGCTTACAGTCAACATTATTACACTACGTCAGGTGGAATTCTTGTGCATTTTGAACAAAATAATTATCCGAGAGAAGTTGTAGTATGAATGATGCATTATACATGTGTATAATATTGTCAGTATCATTTGCAAAATCAAATCAATGCAACTGCCAAATAACAGAGTGAATTCAAACCGCAGAATACCATAGAGTATCATATCATCCATATTCATTGCATTTGTCCATGTTGATGATACGCAAAACCGCCACACTGGCGCCCGAACGGGGAACACCAACGCACATTTGTTCATTTAAATGAAATAATGACACAAAAAATTTGTAATGTATTACAGGTATAAATTGTCACAACAATTTATTAATTATTTGTATGTATTGTTTTTGACGAACATTGACATCTGTCCACTGACTTGCTGTACTACTAAGAAGTGAGGATACGGAGGCAGAAATGATATCAGATCCTCCAGTAGAACAATCTGTTCACACTCCTTCTCAGTCATTAGAGAATTTAATTACCGATGACAATGTTGTAGATTATGTTCCGACGGATAGTGAGACTGAGGAGCTGCCGAAGCAAACTGGCACTCCACCAGTCAATCAGTTAGGAAATAGAGACACTATTTGTACCGGTCCAGGGGCACAACGCACAAGCTATGCAGTTACAGAATATGTTAACAGTATTATTCGAAAAATTTACTATCCAGCAGAGGGAAGAATGGGCTAGAGAGAGACAGGAACAAGAAATTAAAGACCAAGAAAGGGAAAGGAAATTAGTTGAAAATATCAACAACATATTTCTTCAAAGAGATGAGGAAATTGTCCGCCAGATCAATCAAACTTTAAACGAACGGGATATTGCAATTACTAATCATGTGAAACAAGAGATCGATGCAGTGAAATCCACGATCGAACCATTAGTGAAAATTCCAGTTCAGGTTAGCAGCCTTCAAACTGATGTGGATAAACTTGAAAATAGGTTCAAAGCTCTAGCCACGGCTGTCGAAACATTGCAGAAGATATTCCTTCCGAAATCCATAGGCAAGTCAAAACCGAGATAGCCAGAGCGATGTATCCTGAAAACCGTAACTCACAAAATCTGTCATTATGCAGCAATAACAACAATGAAGCTGACAGGCAAACGTACACAGAACATTCTACACCGAATCTTGTTGTACCGCAAAGAAAACCAGACTTTGGTAATCAAATGATTTTCCCACAGCAGTACGTGACAACAAGAAACAATCATGATAACGAAGCGGAGTGTACTTGTAAAAAGGTAAATGCAACACCTGCAAATGATAGCAGTTCAATGCAACTAACAACTCTGACGCATGAAGAGAGTCTCATCAAGCATCGGTAGTTTCAGATCTTCAATGAAGAAAGCAAAAGAAACGTACACCCTGTTGTATTTATCCGTAATTTCAAAAGTGTTCTCCCAAAATCATGGTCAGAAGAACAAAAGATACAATTTGTGGTATCACATATATCTGGTGATGCGTCATTATGGGCATTAAATGCCACAGAAACTTGTAAAACCTTTCATGACTTTGAAAAGGCGTTTTCAGATCAATTTTGGTCGGCGTTTATTCAAGAGCGACTTCGTAAAACAGTATACAATGCCGAAGTCTATAATCCAAAATGAGGTTCATTAAGGAAATATTTTGAAAAGTATGTTAACGTGATCAGATACTGGGATGAGCCAGTTACCACTAGAGATTTGTGACGAGCACTAAAAGCTAGACTACCGATCCACATTAGAGAGAAACTGTTCAATGTTACAGACACCGACTTAAAAGAATTTCTGTGTGTAATCGATTCCTTGGATCTTGTGCAGGAGGACGCCAGAAATACTTCTGTCACCAGCAATACGAACAGTCCGAACGGAGAGAATTCATGGAATTCAAACAAGGGAAATAGGGGCGAAGCTAGTCCTAAACAAAATAAAAATAAATCTTATGGAAACAGCAATTACAACAATAACAGTAATAGAAACCAATACAACCAAGATTGTGGTTACAACGATAATAATAACAAGGATTATAGGAAAGCTGAAGAATACCAACAGCCGAATGGTAATCCAAGGCAGCATCACAATCAGAATTCACATTTTCATAGTGACATTAATAACCGAAAAAGACGGAATGATCACAGACCAGACAGTCCGTACAAAGATAAGCCAAAGAATATGCGCGGAAATAACGAATATTGGCGGCAACCAGGACCAAGCCATTGGCAACCGTCGCAAGGTTCTTTTAATACAGGCAGGCCGATAAACTATGTCCAAGCTATTCCGATGGCAAACAGCCAATATCCACCGTGGTAGGATACAAGCAGGCCACCTCAAACTCCAACAGAAAATTCACAAAATGTGAAAATAACACAGGTACCTTCTGATACCAAACAAAATTCCCAGAAGCCGACAAACTAATTGCGGTCCCTGTAGGCCTTCGCCAGGCGACCGAGGGCAACATGGAAGCCAATAGGTCGAAGAAGCACAATATAAACATGATTCGATATCAGGATGGAAATAAATTAGAAGATGAGCTATATCAATAACCTGTCATTTCTGATAAGATAGAAATGGAAATAATTCAAGCAAGTGTCACCGGGAGTATAAATGGGATACCAACTACAATTCTGCTCGATACAGGTGCAAATGTATCCGTAATGAATATGCAATTTTTCAAGAAGGTTTCGCAACTAGGAAAATTACCGATCTTACCCGACGCAAATTTCAAGGTTATTGGAGCACTGGGAAATAAGACACCAACCATAAAATTCCAGGCACAGGGGAAGTTACCTTTGGAAATGATCGCTTGACATGCACGTTCCTATTGATAGATAAGTTATCCGTACCAGTGCTACTTGGACTTGAGTTCCTTCGGGAAAAGGAAGTTATAATTTATCTCGCCCGGGGGACGTGTGATCTTAATCACCAACAGCGACCGATAACTTTGATGTTGAATCGGGAGTTCGGCGCAAACCTTCCATTAATGCAAAAGTTCCACATTTCAGTATGAAGTCATATAAAATGACTTATCAGGGACATTCCGGTTAAAAGAAGTCAAACATGGATCTCTGTCCCAAGAAATGATAAAATATGTGTATTTGCCATGAACATTGAAATGTACTGTTATCTCGATTGTTGGAGAATGATCTAATGATCACAACAATGTAGCAGATTCGTGAAGTTTTATACTGTATTATGTTTACGTAACTGGATAAAATTTTGATCTTGTTATTCAGTGATTGTTATTGCGAAAATATGTGCAAATGTACGGGACCTCTTTTCATGAAAGGTGTCGTTCGCATATAGACTGTGGGTAAGTATTATGGACATGTACTCACAGCAATCAGAAAGTTGATCTGTGTCTTACAAGAACTGCACAAAAGTCTAGTGGACACTGATTTATTTAGTGAAAAATGTGAACAGTGATAAACTGTGATCAAGAAACCTTAAGAACACTCATGTAGTGTCGAAGGTAACAGCAACGCTATGGACGTTAAGCTCTGTTGCCAATATTAGCAGTTAAAAGGAACTCGTGATCTCTAATAATTCGATTCGGAGCGTCTTTGCGGGTAAAATATTATGTGACTGACTGTAGAGCCAGCCGCGCCGCACGAAAGCAATGCAACGTTGGGTTCGCAGCACGTCGCGAGAGAGAAAGTGTAATCACATTCTCCGAGTATACACAAAGCACGCTACGGACACGTGTGTGATTAACAGTGCCGTGATTGAAATGTGCATATTGTGATGAATTCCTAAACGAATCACTACATCGTATAGAACAGTGTCAAGTGCAAGACATACCTAAAAAAAAATAAATAACTAAATTCATTCCTTCTGTGTGAATGCGAGTGATATGGACAGTAGTAACAAATTTTCTCCACAGGATGGTAAGAGTGTTTATCTTGTCACTGACACTTGTATTTTGACATTTCATGTACCCGTCTTGAACTGAATGACGAGGCACAAGAGAATCCTGAGCTGCTGCAGGGGTAGTTCCGGCCGGCAGCAGATCGCAATCACGACGCAGCCGACGGCAGTTGACGCTACGCCGACGCGGCCAGGGGCGGACCGGCGGCAGTCACTACCTGACTGCGTTCCGACGGGTCGACGTGGAAGAAATTTTTATAACGTCAACGACACATTGTTATGTCATAACCAAGCAATATATTAAAACTGTTAAAAAAACCACCATAAAACTTCAATGTATTTCGCACATACGACAGAAACATAAATCCGTGTTACAGTATGTACAATCTCAACTATGTCAAGCCTACCTGTAAATAGTAGGTGAGTGTATTGTCTTGAAGCCCTTTGGAAGCTTTTTATCCCGGTTTTCCGATTACAGCTAACCCGAATGGGGGGGGGGGGGGGGAATAAGATAATCCGGAAAGTATCCGAAGCAATTTCCGGGGCACAGCTTGACGGTCAACGCATGGGAATATTACTGGATGTTCGTCATGGGAAAAAAATTAACGAAAATTTGATCGACAGATGGTGCTGTAAGCGTCGTAATATGCACACCAACGGACGCGCGGCAAACGGCTGTTCTCAGTTTACGTCCGAGACTCCCAAAACTACTTTCTCCATGAAGGTCGCGCGTTGCTGGTAAAGCTCTTTTACAAGAAGGTGACTGTGAACCAGTAGCCCTGCAGAAGTTCCGGACACTCAGGTGTATGAAAAAAAGGCTTTGATCTGATGGATGATAATGGTCTGGAGGAAATGATTACAAAATTCGAAAAGGCACGTTCGTTTGAAGTGCAGCGTAGCAGAGAAAGGAATGCAGTTGATCATACGTCTGTCGAAGATGTGGCCACAGCACTGCAGAAGGCGCCGAGTGGTGGAGCGCGAACATGCAGCGCACGACGGTTCGCCAGAACGCTGGACATGGTTGCGAACTTGGTGCATAAAATCATACAAAACTTCCAGCATTGCTAGCCATACAGAATCGTCCATGTTCAAGAGCTGATCCCAGCTGACCTGCCAGCAGGACAGACGTTCGTTCTGGAATTCCTTGCTCGCTGCTCCCATGGATGTGGACAATGAATGGCCGTGAAATATTCTGTGGACAGAGTAATTTCATTTCCATCTCCAAAGACATGTCGATACGCAAAATTGCAGAATATTCCGAGGAGATGAGTCCTGCCGGTCCTGTTAGCTGCACTGTTACTGGTAAACGCTATGAGAGTCTTTCGCGCGCCATTGTCATTCCAACCCTTCACAGCGTGGATATGATGGTAGAATTCTTTTTCTGTGAGATGGCGCTCCTCCGCACATTGCAAAGCCAGTGAAGTGGCTGTTGCAGAGAGATTTTTCAGCTGTCATTTCCCTACGGTCTGGCCGTCCAGATCACTTGATCTTAATCCGTGTGACTTCTGGCTGTTGGGTTATCGGAAAGATGTTGTGTTTAGTGCTCCAATTATGAACGAAGCTGAACTGAAGGCACTAAGAGCGCACTGCATTCTGAACTTGATCTCCAATACACACCGATTTGCTGTGGAAAATTCTGGCTCTCGGTTTCAACTTGTGGCACGAAGCTTAGACAACATACTGAATGTGTCCTGCACCAGTCTCACGACAGTTCGGTGTCATTTTGCTTGTTATGCGGCTTTGTGCTCTAAGACAATTAAAAACCGACGTCTTCACTGCGGTTTTTGGACTCAGGATGATTCAAAATCAGTTTTTCCCATCAGATTTGATACTTCCCTCCCGTGGTGGATGCGTTTCCCTAATTTGTGCACTCAAGCACAGTGAGCAGTATAGGTAGGTGTGATGTGCAACACAAACTATGCCCGCCGTATTGCGATTCATCTATCATTTGTAGCCGACCCTATTTACAGCGCCATCTATTGGAAAAATATTTGGTAAATTTTTTGTTTCGTAATGTTTCTCCTTGAGCCAATAACATGCTATTCGATTTTGACTTCATTCTGATTAGTGGTTCTCTTTCTACCGTGCGGTCTAGGGCGCCTTGCCACGGTTCGCGCGGCTCCTCCCCGTCGGAGGTACGAGTCCTCCCTAGGGCATAGGTGTGTGTCTTGTCCTTAGCGTAAGTTAGTTTAAGACAGATTAAGTAGTGTGTAGGCCTAGGGACCGGTGACCTCAGCAATTTGGTCCCATAGAACTTACCACAAATTTCCAAAATTTCTCTTTCTACAATGTTTTGAAACTGGAATTTTGATTATTGACATACTGTGTACATCACTTAAAATCTCGAAGCTTTTGGCGGTCTTACTGCAACTAATGTTCACTTTTACTTCGATTATTTTTATTTTTTTCGCATTGTCTTCGTAGCCATTCTTAATGTTGTATGACTCCATCTCGTCGAAAAGAATGTCATGTAGTTCGTAAGTTCCACGTTTTATAGTAAACCTGTTCATAATTTACTAACCGCCTATCCGATTATAGAAGTAGAAATTATTGTTTCTAAACGTAATATTCGGTTTGCAATAGTATGAAAATAATTAAAATAAGTGATTTTGTATGTGCCATGAGAAAGTTTAGCGTCGGGTTAAAGACAGCAGTTATAACCGACTTTTTACCCGACAGGCTAAATCTTAAAAATGTGTGCAATGGTATCCACTTTGATATTGACAGTATGTTCTAAAAATGTATTGTAGTTGTATAGTTATAATTCACTGTACAGTTTTTGAGGAGAGGGAGGAGGGGTGGAATAGGAACACGGGGACATGCAGGAATGCAAGGATAGGGACGAGAAATGAGGGGGAAGGAGTGGGGAGGGAAAAGGAGAGAGGAGGGGAGTTCAAAGCCATATTTTGTCCAGAATAGACACTGCATTCCCACTGAAGTCTGATCTTAGACCCTGACATTGCCGCTGCAAGCACGGTCTGTAGGCAGCTACCACACCACATGTCTCTGTGTGGCGATAAAATTCGCTTTACAGTTTCTATTTCTGACAATAATTAAAGGGAAACGTCTCAAATTCAAGTGCATGTAGATAACTACACTGTCTCTCAGCATGCCAAAAATATGTTCTTACATTTAATTAGGACCAGAGCTGCGCTAATTTTTTTGAAACAGGAAAAATTTTCCCGTTCGCGAACAGCTTCAAACTTATGACGTCATACCTAAAAACTATCGAACTCACAATACTTCCATTTCATTGATTACCAAAATACTTGGCTCGGCAAAGAATCTTTTCATTGTTGCATACGGTATTGCATTTGCTGTATGCAAGCTTTTTTAAACGCCGGTTTTACCCAACTATGTTAATATTCATCTCGTAATAAGCATGAAGTTTAAAATCTCTATCTCCTACAAAAATAATGTAAAAATTCTGAAATTCACGTATGATGCATCTCTTAGTATTATTTCTAGATCAGTCAAATATCTTACTGCAGGTTTAAGTTTGTTACTAAAACTCGAGAAATTTTTGTGTTTGGGAAAATTTCTTTCTTGTCATTACATATAACGAAAACTGTTACCGACATTGAAATAACTTCTTGATTTCTACGCAAAACGAAATTTATTTAAAATTGCAGCCTAACTTACCATAAGGAGGTGACAGCAGCTGGCTGAACAACATTTCTTAGTCTCGCTAGAAGAAAGAGAATGTAATCGAAATAGATTCACAAACGTAAGATTTAACGGTAGTGAGAAATACGAGGGCAGTTCAATAAGTAATGCAACACATTTTTTTTCTGAAACAGGGGTTGTTTTATTCAGCATTGAAATACACCAGGTTATTCCCCAATCTTTTAGCTACACAACACTATTTTTCAACGTAATCTCCATTCAATGCTACGGCCTTACGCCACCTTGAAATGAGGGCCTGTATGCCTGCACGGTACCATTCCACTGGTAGATGTCGGAGCCAGCGTGGTACTGCATCAATAACTTCTTCATCATCCGCGTAGTGCCTCCCACGGATTGCGTCCTTCATTGGGCCAAACATATGGAAATCCGACGGTGCGAGATCGGGGCTGTAGGGTGCATGAGAAAGACCAGTCCACTGAAGTTTTGTGAGCTCCTCTCGGGTGCGAAGACTTGTGTGAGGTCTTGCGTTGCCATGAAGAAGGAGAAGTTCGTTCTGATTTTTGTGCCTACGAACACGCTGAAGTCGTTTCTTCAATTTCTGAAGAGTAGCACAATACACTTCAGAGTTGATCGTTCGACCATGGGGAAGGACATCGAACAGAATAACCCCTTCAGCATCCCAGAAGACTGTAACCATGACTTTACCGGCTGAGGGTATGGCTTTAAACTTTTTCTTGTTAGGGGAGTGGGTGTGGCGCCACTCCATTGATTGCCGTTTTGTTTCAGGTTCGAAGTGATGAACCCATGTTTCATCGCCTGTAACAATCTTTGACAAGAAATTGTCACCCTCAGCCACATGACGAGCAAGCAATTCCACACAGATGGTTCTCCTTTGCTCTTTATGGTGTTCGGTTAGACAATGAGGGACCCAGCGGGAACGAACCTTTGAATATCCCAACTGGTGAACAATTGTGACAGCACTACCAACAGAGATGTCAAGTTGAGCACTGAGTTGTTTGATGGTGATCCGTCGATCATCTCGAACGAGTGTGTTCGCACGCTCCGCCATTGCAGGAGTCACAGCTGTGCACGGCCGGCCCGCACGCGGGAGATCAGACAGTCTTGCTTGACCTTGCGGCGATGATGACACACGCTTTGCCCAACGACTCACCGTGCTTTTGTCCACTGCCAGATCACCGTAGATATTCTGCAAGCGCCTCTGAATATCTGAGATGCCCTGGTTTTCCGCCAAAAGAAACTCGATCATTGCCCATTGTTTGCAACGCACATCCGTTACAGACGCCATTTTAACAGCTCCGTACAGCGCTGCCACCTGTCGGAAGTCAATGAAACTATACGAGACGAAGCGGGAATGTTTGAAAATATTCCACAAGAAATTTCCGGTTTTTTCAACCAAAATTGGCCGAGAAAAAAAATGTGTTGCATTACTTATTGAACTGCCCTCGTACATTAAAGTAGCTACAAACTAGTCTGGTGCAATGTGAAAACACCGCTTAAAGCAGAGTCATTCGAAGGTCCCTGCTCGTACTGATAGATGTAATCAAGTCTTCGATGCGGTGTTGTTAATATGCCTGATTTATTTTATGTTTCCTGCATCATTCCTTACACATATTTCACTGCTTTGTGCCAGTCATCTGGTGTAATTTTTTTGACTGCGTCTTTCAAAAGGCGTTCCACTTCAGTCAAGGTAATTTTTTTACATTCTCGGCAATAATGGTTCAAAAATGGTTCAAATGGCTCTGAGCACTATGGGACTTAACATCTATTGTCATCAGTCCCCTAGAACTTAGAACTACTTAAACATAACTAACCTAAGGACAGCACACACATCCATGCCCGAGGCAGGATTCGAACCTGCGACCGTAGCAGTCGCGCGGCTCCGGGCAATAATGTGACGTTTGATATGATCCCAAATGTGTTCTAATACGTTCAAATGACAAGGGTACGGTGTTAAAACTATCTGAGCACGTTATGCCCGCATTATTTTGCTATTTCATCCATAAGGTAAACTGGACACACAGGTTTGCGTTACGATACAAGTTCTGTTAATTATGCGATTTTCATATGGCGATCAACAAGTGTGTTACGTTTCTGTAGCCAGCAAACGATGTCCTTCTTCCTCGTTGCCTTTCTGGGCACCTGATACTGCATAACACAATGATATGGAGCGTTATCCATAACAACTAAAGGGTTTTTCGGTTAAGTTTCGAAGCAAGGCAGTCCACAAAATCACCTCTACATGGTAGTCGGAGGTCTTATTAGAAATGAATAAGAGCAGACAATCAGGAATGAAAGCATTTGAATGCCGGGTAATCGCTACAATAATTCTCTTTCCTCTGCCGATCGGAGCTGTCGTACAGCAGCTGATGATCTTCTTGGTCCAGCATTCTTCCCAGCATTTTTTTTTTTTTAAGTTCAACCATGTTTCATCGAGCCAAACGATATCATCAGAATGTATGCATGTCTGAAGGACGCTGTCTTTTGAAGATGCAGTCACTGTATAAAGACAGACGTTGACCAAGGTTAAAATGACGGTGTTATATTTGCCTTCCTGTGCGGGAAACACGAATTGTGGTAGCATATAGGTTGTGACTGGGAGACATAAGTGACGTGAAATGTATGTTTTGACGTAGAATCCGAACATGCAACAACGGTTCCTATTTGAAAATACAAAGCTGAACCCCACCCATGCAGGAGGACTGATAAGAAGGTTGCCAGCGGCAGCTCAGGCGGAAGTCCCTTTTAGTAATATTAACTTCTCACCTAGAACATCTTTTCATACGACAAGTCAGTTTCGAGATATTTAGTTGTCTCAAGCTAAAACGAACACTCTGTATCGTCTGCGACGCTTTGTTCTAGACCTAACACCTTTGTTCTTTGAAATCGATAGCAGTTAAGGAGAAACAATAAATACATCTGTCTGTATTTAAAGATACTAACATTTAACAGTGGCCTGGAAACAGGTAATACTTTAAGCAAGAAGGACAATGCAATGGCACCCTCTGATTACTTACTTACTCCTTGGTGCTACAGCACATGAAGGGCCTTGGCCTCTGTGATGATCACAGCCAAATTCTGGCGATTTCCTGCTCGTTTCCTCCATCTCCTGAGTCCAATCTTTCTCAAATCATATTCCACATCCTCCAGCCATCGTTTCCGGGGTCTCCCTTCGAGCCTTTTGCCACCTGGATTTCCTGTGTAAACCTTTTTGACAGCTAGATCCTCCGACATTCGCTCTACATGGCCCAGCCATCTCAGTCTGTTAAACTTAATTTCAGTCATCATATACAGTTCCTTGTTTCTCCTTATCCTCCATTGCCCCGCCTCATACACGGCTCCAAAAACCTTTCTTAATATTTTCCTCTTCCATCTTCTCAAGAGCTCTTCTTGTGCCACAGTCATTTCTGAACCATACGTTACCACCGGTCTTATCTTTTTCAAGTTCCTACAACATAGGGCAGAGAGAGCTCTAAAGGCGTGGTGAAGACAGTCTCCCTAAGAGAGAAACCCTGATACAAATACAAGCCCTCCAGGCTGGGAGTTGATCAGGGGGCTAACAGCAACATACCGAAAAAAAACGTACTGTTACGAAACTCAAAGATAGGAACCCTCTGATTACCGCGCCAATAATATTCTTCTCACACTGTGCAAGTCCGTCGAATACTTGCTCTGTGTTCAGGTACCTACTATTTCACTACCACTCATCTTCTAGACGAATACCAACCAGGCTTCCGCAAAATCTTAGCATAGCGTGTGCTTTAATAAAGGTACGCTTCATATTGAAGCAAAGCCTTTGTTGCTCTTGAACTTCATTTTACTTTCAATCATGGTACGCCAAATTACTCTCTAAATGCTGCACAGAGGGTTGGCTCAACCCACTTGTCACCAACAGTGTATCATCTGTGAGACCACAAATTTGCAATGGAGAAAGCTAATGTAGTGCATATCCCAGGGTTTGATGTCAGTCTGATGTTGCGGTCTTTAGTTGTAAGACTAGCTTGGCGCAGCTCTGTTATCAGCTTACAGCCGTTTCTGATGACAGTAAGCTGAACTTTGTGTTTATTGCGGCAGTGTTTGCGAGCACCTACCTGAACTCTATGAGTCTGTTGATGAAGGAGGACTTGTTGAGCTCCCCCTCAAAGCCCGGCAGCGATACTGTGGGCCACGAATCCATGGCGG
Source organism: Schistocerca nitens (assembly GCF_023898315.1). Lineage (NCBI taxonomy): Eukaryota > Metazoa > Arthropoda > Insecta > Orthoptera > Acrididae > Schistocerca > Schistocerca nitens. Next base: position 617,235,026 of record NC_064617.1, read on the forward strand.
CGAGCGCCTCATCCGTCACCAGGAAGCGCTGCGTCAGGTTGGACCTGCAACACCACCGAAAGCCAGTCAGCGACCAAGCTGCAACACAGGCTGCAGGACGACTCGTCACGTAACACGACGTCTATGAGCGGACATTACTTTACAAAAATTACACATTTTAAATTGTTCTTTTTCTTCCCTATACTGTTCTTTGAGCCCTTCACTCCTTACTGGGCTCAGCTGTCCTCAGTCTAACAACACCTACAACTCAGCGAAAAGTTTTAATAAATTAAATTGTTTCTAGCCTTTTGAAAGTCTATGTATTGTGCATTTATCATTTATCATAAAATTGAAAACATTCGTTCGAATTTTGGATCACCACAACGAAGAGAAACAGCAACGAGTCACAAGGATGGTTTAACAAGGTTTAGTTTGATCAAACCATGACCGGTTTCGGATTTATTACAAATCAATCTTCAGATGATTGTTACATGTTTTGTTGTTTTCTTGCTGGGGCCTCGTTTTGTATCCGTTAGTGGTTTGCTGAACTAGAATGGACAGAAAACTTTTTTTCGCTGTTTGGTAAAGTTTACGACAGATTTATTTCTTATCACTTCTATCGAAGCGTTTAAGAAAATGTTTTAAAGTTATTTAAACTTACTTACCTGCTGTATGCGTCTGTGTGACGAAGTCGCCCTATGCGTTTGCTGTGAATTTTGAAATCAACATATTTGCAGACGTCCAATATGCGAGTGCTGTTCAGTTTACTGAAAAACACCTTACACCACTACATGATCTATTTAATGGCAGCACACTCGATAAACATTTACAAAGCCTGGCCCAGATTCTTGTCAGTAACATAAACATTGTTTTCAAAGATCTTACAGTCATAAAGATGTTGGGTTACTCATGCTGTGAGCGTAACCAGTGGATACAAAACGAGGCCGCAACAAGAAAACAACGAAACGTGTAACAACCGTCTGAAGATGGATTTGTAAGAAATCAGAGACTGTTCATGGTTTGATGCAAATAAACCTTAAACAATATTTGTGGGTGGTCGCTGTTTCATTTACAAAACTTGTAGTATTACTACCACGATTCTCAACATGTCAATTTTCAGCAAAATGGTGTGACTGTAATTTTTTTCCTTTACGTGGAGGGGGGGGGGGGGTTTAAATGCTAAAGGTATGTACATCGACATCTACATGGATACTCTGCAAATCACATTTAAGTGCCTGGCAGAGGGTTCATCAAACCACCTTCACAATTCTCTATTATTCCAGTCTCGTACAGCGCGGAAAGAATGAACACCTATATCTTTCCGTACGAGCTCTGATTTCCCTTATTTTATTGTGGTGATCGTTCCGCCCTATCTAGGTCGGTGTCAACAAAATGTTTTCGCATTCGGAGGAGAAAGTTTGTGCCGCGCGGTATTAGCCGAGCGGTCTCAGGCGCTGCAATCGTGGACTGTGCGGCTGGTCCCGGCGGAGGTTCGAGTCCTCCCTCGTGCATGGGTGTGTGTGTTTGTCCTTAGTGTAATTTAGGTTAAGTAGTGTGTAAGCTTAGGGACTGATGACCTTAGCAGTTAAGTCCCATAAGATTTCACAACATTTTTTTGAGAAACTTGGCGATTGGAATTTCGTGAGAAGATTCCGTCGCAACGAAAAACGTCTTTCTTCTAATGATTTCCAGCCAAATCCTGATCATTTCTGCGACACTCTCTCCCATATTTCGCGATAATACAAAACGTGCTGCCTTTATTTGAACTTTTTCGATGTACTCCGTCAGTCCTACGTGGTAAGATTCCCACACCGCGCAGCAGTGTTCTAAAAGAGGACGGACAAGCGTAGTGTAGGCAGTCTCCTTAGTAGGTCTGTTACATTTTCTAAGTGTCCTGCCAATAAAAGGCAGCCTTTGGTTAGCCTTCCCCACAACATTTTCTATGTGTTCCTTCCAATTTAATTTGTTCGTAATTGTAATATCTAGGTATTTAGTTGAATTTACGGCTTTTAAATTAGACTGATTTATCGTGTAACCGAAGTTTAACGAGTTAATTTTAGTATTCATGTAGATGACCTCACACTTTTCGTTATTTATGGTCAACTGTCACTTCTCGCACCATTCAGATATTCTTTCTAAATCGTTTTGCAGTTTGTTTTGGTCTTCTGATGACTTTATTAGTCGATGAACGACAGCGTCATCGGCAAACAACCGAAGACGGCTCCTCAGATTGTCTCCCAAATTGTTTATATAGGTAAGGAACAGCAAAGGGGCTATAACACGACCTTGGGGAACGCCAGAAATCACTTCTGTTTTACTTGATGACTTTCCATCAATTACTACGAACTGTGACCTCTCTGACAGGAAATCGCAAATCCAGTCACATAACTGAGACGATATTCCATAAGCACGCAATTTTATTACGAGCCGCTTCTATGGTACAGTGTCAAAAGCCTTCCGGAAATCCAGGAATACGTAATCGATCTGAAATCCCTTGTCAATAGCACTCAGCACTTCAAAGTGATCTGTCAGGTTCTATCGGCGTGACTGATTAATGATGTGTTTCCGGGTGTTCAGCCGCTCTGTTGTTTCCGTTTTATGCGCAGCATATCGTCCAGCAACCCAGCAATCATTTTCAGGTGCTGCGAGTTTTGCTGTTAAGTCTACTCAGCCAAGCTGTGAACATTTGTTTGTCTCGCATGACAATTTATAGTCGAGTTCCACTTCCGATTCCCATTGCGCCCTTTGATGCTCCAGATTACTCTGCTATTCACAATTAAGTCTCTGTCAGAGGGTTCAATGAACCACTTTCTAGCTGTCCCTACCGTTCCACTCTCGTACGGCGCGACGGAAAAACGAGCACTTAAATTTTTCTGTGTGAGCCCTGATTTCTCTTATTTTATCGTGATGATCATTTCTCTCTATGTAGGTAGGTGCCAACAGAATTTTTCCGCATTCGGAGGAGAAAACTGGTGATTGAAATTTCATGACCATTCTCCCATCTCGACGAAAAACGCCTTTGTTTGATGATTGCCACTCCAATTCATGTATCATGTCTGTGGCACTATCTCCCCGATTTCGACATAATACAAAACGAGCCGCCCTTCTTTGAACCTTTTCGATGTCATCCATCAGTCCCACCTGATGTGGATCCTACGCCGCACAGCAATACGCCAGAATAGGGCGGACAAGTGTGGTGTAAGCAGTCTCTAAAGATTTGTTGCACCTTCTAAGTGTTCTGCTAATGAATCGCAGTCTTTCATTTGCTCTACCGAGAACATTATCTATGTGATCGTTCCAATTTAGGTTACTTGCAATTGTAATCCCTAAGTATTTAGTTGAATTTACAGCCTTCACATTTGTGTGCCTTATCGTGTAATCGAAATTAAGCGGGTTTATCTTAGTACTCATGTGAATACTTCACACTTTTCTTAATTCAGGGTCAACTGCCACTTTCCGCACCATACAGGTATCTTATATAAATCATTTTGCAATTCGTTTTGATCATCTCATAACTTTACAAGACGGTAAATGAAGCATCATCTGTAAATAATCTAAGAGGGCTACTCAGATCGTCTCCTATGTCGTTAACATAGATAAAGAACAATAGAGGGCATATTCCACAGGCACTCAGTTTGGTTAGAAGACGCTTGTGAGGAACGGTGTCGAAAGCCTTCTGGAAATCTAAAAAGTTACGGTATCTCAGAAAGTTTGGTAGTGTATATTAACAGCTGTCTTCCTTCGCTGTTTTAGACGGGTACGTCACTGTTTTTTTCTTTCTATCTTCCCTAGTCTGTTTTAACAACTTGTGACATTCACGTGAAATGCGATACACACCCAGATCATCTTTAACATTGAAAAAACACTGGATGCCATGTTTCCGTAAGAGTCTACCTACCTTTCCTGCTATTGCAGCAGCGTAAAGCAGATAAGCGATCTTGGCTTCTCTTTCTCAGATTCCGTTAGATCTTCCTTCTTGATTTTGACAACAACACCCGCTCAATTTGACGATCTTTCGTTGACTATCTAACTTTCTGTTAAAGTTGTTTTTGTGCTTTTGAAAGGTTATTTTCTCCTAAGGAATTCCTTACTTTTAAATTTTTTTTTGTTCTTTTGAAAGACTGAAATGAGACACGTTGCACAAGTATTGGGCCATACAGCAATGCTGAATCAAACATAGCTCCGTGAAACACGTCGGTGTGATACAACGAACTTTAACAGTTCGTCTTGCTGATCTTGCCTATCTGATTCTTAATGGAATCTAATGATGTCACCAGAATTAGGAAACGCATCGTTAGGCACGGAACATACCTTGGACCACCACCCACCACCCACGAAAGAAAATTAAATGAGTTTCTCTTCGTTCTCGTACACTATCTAATCGAAAGCACCCGGAAACCCCTACGTTGAGCGTCAGAAGCGATCGACAGCGAGAGACGACTGGATACGCGACACCCCAGCAACAACAGCAACATCAGGGGAAAAGCTGTGCCCTGCGTGCGAGCGACCATCTCGCGCTACAATACGGCTGCTTACAGCTGACCAGCTGTTTCTATAAAACGGCGCCCCTAAACTGTAGAATACTGTAGGTGGAGAGTAAGGCTACAAAATTAACTTCACGTAGGTAAGTAAAAGCGAAAAGGAATTCTGTACATGAAATTTACAAAGGGATGAATCTTCATGGAGAATTTTGTAATCTATATAATCAGCTACGGTCACCAGACAAATTATTCGAATAGACGTAAAAGAGCAGAGTACAATACAACAAGAAGTGAGTTACTGGTGTTGTTTAAACTTTAAAAAGAACACATGCAAAGGAAGACTATCCACAAAAAGTAACACAGATTCAGGCGAAGGCAGCCATGTTTGTATTCCAGATGAAGCAGCAAATAAAGTGCGAAAACGTTTTGTCAGCGCAAAGAAGCGACTGAAAGAAACAGACGCTACAGTTTCATCAGTTTACGTTGGAGAAGTAGGGCAGCTCTCAATCGAGGCTAGGCCTTAGTATCATCGTTATCATCACACAGAAGTGCGAAACAAACGTTACATTATATTAGGAGCAAATGTATTGGCACTACGCAAGATCGTACAAATTCTGGAGGAATATTCTTCCAAGAAAGATTTAGCAATTTTTTTACTTGCAGATGATAACTGGGGATCGCATGACAGAATACTAGTGTTTGCTAGCGAAAAGGGAAAATCATGTTTATCAAACTACGAATATTCTTTTAGAATGGAAAAGCAAACAGTTTGAACAGCTGTTTGTGCTCCACGCCGACCTTAATAGTTATTGGGAGGAAATTAACACCATTCCAGCTGTTCATGTTTTGTTGCCAAATAAAAAGCGAGAAACATATGATTTTTTTAAAAAAAAACTATCAAAACTAATGTGCCTGGATGGAACCCTGCATCTCTGATGATGGACTTCGAAATTGCCATCGTCCAAGCAGCTAACAGTTTGTTTCCTGGAACAGAGACTGCTGGTTGCAATTATCAGTTTAATCAATGTTTGTGGAAACAAGTACAGTGTTAAACTTCCTGGCAGATTAAAACTGTGTGCCGGACCAAGACTCGAATTCGGGACCTTTGCCTTTCGCGGGCGAGGCAAAGGTCCCGAGTTCGAGTCTCGGTCCGGCACACAGTTTTAATCTGCCAGGAAGTTTCATATCAGCGCACACTCCGCTGTAGAGTGAAAATCTCATTCTGGAAGTACAGTGTTGCAGCCTCGTTCCAACCTAAAGGAAAAGGAGAAAATATGCCGCCACATAAGAATGGGTTCTGTTCGAGACATCTTCCCTTCGAAATGTTGGATGAGAATACGCCTGAAAACCAAAAGCTTCAGGTCTTTTACCATATATTGTGGATCTGTGGCTCGATAACGAACATATGCCAAGAGAGATGTGCAATTTTCAAACTGGCGGAACCGAAGAAGAAACACATTAATATCAAAAGTTCAGCCGAATATTTCCTCTTTGCTGAAAAATCTGAGAAGATGCAGAGTACCACTGCCACTAGTTTCACCGATTGATTTTAAACCTTGATGGAAACAGAAGAAAAAAGTCAGCAATGAAGACTGACGAAACAATTGCAAAGCCTTTAAAGAAACTCCAAACTGATGGAAATTAAACATAATTTCTGACTTGTGTGGCCTACTCACAGAAATTAAAATGACAAAGGAAACGTCAGAATCGTTGAAACATTTGTAAACACTGAAAAGTAGTTAAATGTAATCATTGGAAATCTTGTAAATAATGTAAAAAAATTTAGTGGGGGACGAAAAGAGACTATCTCCTCGTGGTGTTCTCTGGAAACTACAAAAAAGTCGAAAAAATATCTCTTGAAACGTGTAAAATATTTCCTAATAAAGACTGACAAGACTATCTCAAATACCAAGCTTTTTCTAAGAGATAATCGCAGCATTCTCCTTGAGAGGTTCATAGAATCAAAATCTGTATGGGCGGTTACCGAATACAAGATCTTTGCAGCGGAATCGCAGACAAACGTAATGCAATGAAATCCATACTTCCTCCCTCCGTTAGAAGTTGAGCAAACCAGAGTGAAACTAGCAAAAGCAAAATAAGTTATCATTAAAACATGGACATATATTAAAACTATGTCGTGTATTACAGCAGGCCTATTAAGGATGCGGCTAGGAGAACAAGATCGGTCACCCTCGCTCGGGCCTGTGTTGTGAGTGCTCGCGTAAAAATGGGACGGTCAGTCGTCATTACGTAGCGCAGCACGGCCGATTGGTAGGGCAGAAGCGCAGACAATGTGCTGCCTTCAGAGAAATGACCATAATTAGGTTCGGCGAAACCTCAGATACCAACATAAAGTGTATACGGCGCAGTGCTTAAGGGGGCCCCTACTCCAGGGGCTTCGCCAACGCCTCGTAAGCCTGATATTGCGTGGGCAATGAAGACGATGTTCGTGCGACTCTGACTTGGGCGGCGACACATGGGGAGGCATCGGGCAGTTCTCTTAACATTTCCAAATCGAAGCTTCTGCTCATTGGTGAGGGTCAACCTGAGCGATAAGTCGTTCCTCTAAGTGTGGCCAACAGCGTCCGCTGTTTGGGCTTTGATTTTATGAATGACCTCCGGCGTTCAGCGGCAACCAACGGTAGACGTCTCTCCCATACGATCAAGGCTGGCCTTGTGAACCACCGGCTTAGATCCTTCGACACTGTACAGCGTGCGCAATACGTGAATGTTTACCACGCCTCACGCATCCCCCATGTGGCACAAGTGTTCCCGGTTCCGATTACCCTCGCACGTCGTATGTCGATGGCGATGGGATCCTTTGTCTGTACCGGGAGGTTATTTAAAGTTCAATAGTCCTCGCTTGCCCTCCCGCGGGAGCGTGGTGGAGTGGGCTTATTCCATGTGCCAGACGGAGTTAGGGCACTTTTTGTTAGCTCCCAACTGGAAGCCTGGCGTCGCTGCCCGACGAGCCTGACCGGATTGTTTTTGCACGAACACGAGCCAGCCTCCATGTCAGCCACAGTCATGCTATCAGACATTCTACCCCCCTTTATTATTTTCGGCACTTCTTTCTTGAAGTGAGTTACATCCAGTACTCCTCACCCCTTTCAGGTATACGCCAGACAAAGACTGTACACGATTAATTACAAATGTGTCGAACCCGCAAACCCATGGAACACAAGTTTCCCCAGTTCAAATGGCGTCGTGTGTGGAAAGCGGTACATGCCGGTTATCTCGACACCAGCGTCCAGTCCACCTGCTATATCACCGTCAATGGCAAAGCGGCCAACCAGTTTCGTTTGCACCGCACCCGCCTCGCTGACACACCCTTCTGTGTACACTATGGTGTAGAGGACACAGACGCCCATCCGTTCTCATGCGGTCCGTTGTCTGACGTCTGGAGGCTCTCGCAGCGTATCTTGGCTTTACTTACCTGACACACGCCTGTTCAGATCACTTTCCTGACTCTTTTATTCCCGGATGTGATTCCTTACTCTTCAACAAATCTAACGCTGTGAACTGGATACGTGGTCATACGGTCCGCTACCTTTTCGGCCCCGACGAGACAGAAGAACTAGGTTATTGGACGTACCTTAACGATCGACACTGTGTACTTGTTCGCAACCCCAGATACAAGCAGCTCTTTTCCAGTTTTCTACGGAGCGCCTTTCACGACCCGCCTTCCGGCTGGAACGTCCAAGCCATGAGAAGTTGATGCTTTTTTGCCGACATGATGTTCTGAATGCACTACGAACGGAATCTCCGTTAAAATTTCGAGAGGACACGTTTGGATGTTCCGCTAATCGGAAGGTGCGAGCGACTCTTGGAATAATTTAAAAAAAGTAATAAATAAATAAATAAAAATAAAAAAGTAAAAACAGGGGAAATTCCACTCAAAATTTAAGTTTTGTTCTACTTTGCCGATAGCAACTAAAGTTTCAAATCGCATCTATTATGTAAAGAAGGAGCGCTACCCAGGTTTAGGAGTCCATAACTTCACTGGTTTTAGAGTCTTGAATTTTTAATGTGATTTCAATAGTATTCTTGAAAACCAACTTTCGGTACTCACAGCACAATTTTCGCATGACAGATTTTTTAGGTACATTCTCAAGACATAGTTCTACGGTTCTGTGCATTCATTTTATGAGAAATATTATTAATTTTTGTTTTCAGTGTTTATTTCAAATTCGTGCCTTAAATTTTCTTTAATTATCGATACATAAATATGATGATAAAATAAATGAATTACATTTTAGATAATATTAATGCGTAGAAGTACGCAAATACATCAAAACTAGTTCCTGCAAAAATTTGATTCAGATAGGTTAACATTTATGACAAAAAGTTGATACTGAACTTAGAACAACAAACTTATTGTAAAACGGATTTCAACATTTTTATCAGAAAATGAATGTTACTACAAGACACATACCCATTAAAATTCACCGATACGATAATGTTTTCTCTTCTTCCTTACGTGAGGCTGCTTCTTGTAATTCCATGATCAAGGTAGTCTTTCTGTTGAATTTTCTGAATAAAAACCTACTCACAGTCTTCTTCAGGTGGTACAGTGGTGGGGATATCTGATCGTACGCCAATGCCTTTTTCCTTCGAGCTTGTTGATTGCACTGAACAGGGCTTCATTGTATTCTCTAAATTTTCATGTACACAGTGAACAGGCAAAGGAAGTGATTTCCAACAATTGACTGCCAATTGTTTCCCTTCGGTTTTCCTGGAAATCTTGCAACTGGTTTTTCCCAGTTTCAGTTTATGCCAAGTTCTGTGTAAAACTGGTTCCGTCTGATGGTGATAGAAACCAAAAATTATCTTTGGCATCTTTCCGTGTGTCACGTCCCTTTATACAGTCCGTATTTCGAACATTTCCTAGACGTGAAACTTCCTGGCGGATTAAAACTGTGTGCCGGACCGAGACTCGAACTCGGGACCTTTGCCTTTCGCGGGCAAGTGCTCTACCACCTGAGCTACCCAAGCACGACTCACGCCCCATCCCCACAGCTTTACTTCTGCCAGTATCTCGTCTCCTACCTTCCAAACTTTCAGAAGCTCTCCTGCGAACCTTGCAGAACTAGCACTCCTGAAAGAAAGGATATCCGGAGACATGGCTTAGCCACAGCCTGGGGGATGTTTGCAGAATGAGATTTTCACTCTGCAGCGGAGTGTGCCCTGATATAAAACTTCCTGGCAGATTAAAACTGTGTGCCGGACCGAGACTCGAGCTCGGGACCTTTGCCTTTCGCGGCTTCTGTAAAGTTTGGAATGTAGGAGACGAGATACTGGCAGAAGTAAAGCTGTGAGGATGGGGCGTGAGTCGTGCTTGGGTAGCTCAGTTGGCAGAGCACTTGCCCGCAAAAGGCCAAGGTCCCGAGCTCGAGTCTCGGTCCGGCACGCAGTTTCAGTCTGCCAGGAAGTTTCATGGTTCAAATGGCTCTGAGCACTATGGGACTTAACTTCTGAGGTCATCAGTCCCCTAGAACTTAGAACTACTTAAACCTAACTAACCTAAGGACATCACACACATCCATGCCCGAGGCAGGATTCGAACCTGCGACCGTAGCGGTCGCGCGGTTCTAGACTGTAGCGCCTAGAACCACTCGGCCAGAAAGTTTCATATCAGCGCACACTCCGCTGCAGAGTGAAAATTTCATTCTCATTTCCTATACGTAGTTGTAATTCGAATACAGCCAAATCGTTTTGGGATCTAAGAGTAAATACTCCGGAGATGTGAAATAGTCATTAAATTTCAATTGAGAAAAGTTTTAGGTTGGAGCCTCCCCTTAAAATAGAAAACAGCTGTTTTTAAAGGGATGAAAAGTAGCATAATGGTCGGGTTAGGAACTCCAAAGAAGTCAGACACAGCAACATCAGTGCATCAGTGCAGGATGCCTAGTCTACATGTTTATCGTACGTGGTAGTGTCTTGATATCCTTACAAGGGGAGGCCACCAATTGTGAAATTCAGATTCGATTCATATTGCGCATAATAAAAGCTCATAGCCAGAGGTGTAATGTGGCAAAGCACCAAGATGCACTTCTCAGCCGTTGTCGAGAAAGCGACAGTTAAAAGAAACCGTTGAGGTGAAATACTCTCTACGATGTGTAACTTCCCACAGCGTCGTGGCGCAGCGGTAAGCGCTCGGGTTCGTAATCCGTAGGTCGCCGGATCGAATCTCGCGCCATGCAACTTTTTTTTAGTATTTGATATATATATATATATATATATATATATATATATATATATATATATAAAATTCCCGGCAATCAGTTGCAACAATTATGCATATAATAAGTTGTTGAAAGTTGTTTGTCGTGGAAAAACTGGCGACTTCGAACATGATTATGTTTTCTGCAAACAAAGTTGTATTTCACAAATGTTATTAATTGTCTTCATAATGTTTACACGTGTAGTTAACGGAAGACGTAGAAACGATATTCCGAAACGAATACGTGTAGTGTAAGTAAAACGTTCGAATTAGAGACCCCATGATATATATATATATATATATATATATATATATATATATATATATATATATATTTGAATTACAAAAAACAAATACTAAAAAAAAATTGCACGGCGCGAGATTCGACCCGGCGACCTTTAACTTACGAAACCAAGCACTTACCGCTGCGCCACGACGATATAGGAAGTTATACATCGTAGAGAGTATTTCACCGCAACGGTTTCTATTAACTCGATTTTTCTCGACAACGGCTGAGAAGTGCATCTTGGTGCTTTGCCACATTACACCTCTGGCCATGAGCTTTTATTATGCGCAGTATGAATCGAATCTGAATTTCACAATTGGCGGCCTCCCCTTGTTAGTGTTCTATTAATGTGCTTTAGAACTCTGAACTAAGTTCAGTTTACAACAACATTACAATAGCTTCCATACAAAAGATTATGGACACTTGGAGAGGGGACAGCGAGAAGCTGAAGTGGAAAAAAAGAAGGAAAAGAAAAACGATTTTAAGCGATATAACTGAAGAAAGTATTGATCATACGGGAGCAGAGGAATAAAGATCTCAATAATTTTCCCAACATTTTCACTACGAAAATACACTTTTTGTGGAGGAACAATCAACGAATGAATCTGAAGTGAGATTAGGTTACCATAATCTGCTTTTCAGCTTGCAGAGCGTGTTATGCTGTCAATGTGTGCGCTCGGCAACTTATACACCGCAGGTCGACGTTTGGATGATTATAGTTTCATTGCAAGACGTGTGGTTTCAGAACCAATAGATCCACTACAGATCAGAATTTTGCCATCAGACAAATCCTTGAAAAATGTTATGAGTATAACATTGACGTCCACCAGCTGTTGATTTCAAACAAGCTCATGATAGTATCAAAAGGTATCAACTCTGGAAAGCAGTGCAAGGCGCAGGAGTTCGCAACAAACTAATAAGAGTGATCCAAATGACTTTGAGAAGAACAGTATGTAAAGTAAGGTTGAGGGCACTTTATCAAAGGCATTTGAAGCTAACCAAGGATTGCGATAAGGTGATGTGCTCTCCACTATTCTGTTTAACGTAGCGTTGGGGGGGGGGGGGGGGTAATGCGAAAGATACAAAGCGGCAACCCTGCGGGAACACTGTTCAATAGAGTGACATAGGCTCTTGCATACGCAGATGATACTGATTTGTTGTCCAGGAGGAAACAGGACCTGGAAGAAAAACTTCAAAAATTAGAAAGATGTGGAGCAGAGGTGGGACTGACAATTAATCAGTCAAAGACGAAGTACATGTTAACATCTAGGAAACGGTATAGTGAAGGAGAAAGAAGCATGACTTTGAACGGGAAAAAATTTGAACGCTGTGAGAGGTTTAAACACCATGGGTTACCGGTAACTGAGAATAATGATATGAGGATTACAGCTGGTAACAGGAGCTAGTTCGCACTGATTAATGTATTTAAAGCAAGGAGCCTTAGAAGGAATCTCAAGCTGATAGTGTATCGGACTGTAGTTATGTGGGCCTATGGTTCGGAGACTTGGACAGTGACACAAAATGACGAGGAGTTGTTGCAGAGATGGGAAAGGAAGATACTTAGGAAAATCTTCGGGCCAGTGAATGATAGGGGGTTTTGCCGAATCAGAAATAATGAGATTAGAGAGTTGTACAAGAAATCAGTTATCCTGACAGAAATAAAGAGTAATAGGCTACGTTGGTTTGGGACATATAGAAAGAACGGTGGAGAGCAGCTCAGGCAAGAAAGTTTTCAAAGGAAAACCAGGTGAACGCCGTATAATGTGCAGACCAAGGGACAGATGGCTAGACAACGTGGAGGAGGACTTTTGAAGAATGGGAGTTAGAAGATGAAGAGCCAAGGCAGCCAGTAGAGAAGAGTGGACGGAGATTGTCCAGGAGGCCAAGGCCCTACACGGGCTATAGTGCCAAGGAGTAAGTAAGCAAAATCAGTCTCGTCGACTTCCATTTCTTCAATGTGAAATTTCACGATTCTAGAAGTCTGCAGCGACGATTAAGTCGATGTTTAGGGTTACATATACATGCTGCTTTGATACGTAACGAAGAGAACGAAAACCACCCACAGAAGCTCACTGGCAGACTCAAGAGCTTGGCTTCAAATTAGCATTACTCAAAAACTGGTACAAGTAGTGAAAAGTAAAATAAGTAATATTCATTGACGTTCTGTGTTTTTAAGTTTAACCTTGCAATAAAATAGTAATGAAACGAAAGTTTAGCAATTTAAGTTTCGTCCTAAAATGGCAGTCAGCGTAAGGTTCCAATAGTCGTAAGAAACACCTCGTTTCTCACTTAGCTGCCCAACGTTCTTTGCATCGTCGAAATATTGAAAGAAATGTTGAATTTCATTGCCATTTCTCATTACGTTGAATTTCATCGCACGTTCTCACTAACACAACAGTTTTAATAATAAATTTGCCACGAAACCCGTTGACGAGCCACCCTGAAGCGATAAACTGTTGTTCACTGCTGTAGTGCGAGCGCGAGTCAGCTTGCACTTGTAGCTGTGCTGGACTGCTAGACTTCTTAAGAGTGCCTGTGCCAGTGAAAGCCGGTTAGCTCGACAAGAGCCCCGGGATCCGTGAGAGTGTCACTCCTGCCGCCCGGGGTGGCCGAGAGGTTCTAGGCGCTACAGTCTGGAACCGCGCGACCGCTACGGTCGCAGGTTCGAATCTTGCCTCGGGCATGGATGTGTGTGATGTCCTTAGGTTAGTTAGGTTTAAGTAGTTCTAAGTTCTAGGGGACTGATGACCTCAGAAGTTAAGTCCCATAGCGCTCAGAGCCATTTGAACCATTTTTGAATGTCACTCCGTGCAAATGTCACTCAGTGCAAATGTTCCAACTCCGGTCAGTGCAGGGACGATTAAAGCCGGTTGTGGATGACGCTGGAGTTATTGTCTGATGATGTCCCATATGTGCTCCGTTGGAAGCAGATAGGGTGTTCGAGGAGGCCAAGCCAACATGTCGGCACTTAGTAGAGTATGTTGGATTACAACAGCTGTACGTGGATGAGCATTATCCTGTTGGAAAACAGCCCCTAGAACAGCACAACATGTCGAATCACCAGACTGACGTACAACCTAGCAGTCGTGGTGGTTGGGTTTCGGGTTCCGCTGAATAGGACAGGTGTCCACTATAAGCAGGAGGCGGCTACACGGGTGTGGCGTGGACTGGGCGGTTTTTTTTAGGTTAGAGGGTCTCCGGAAAACTCAAGAAGGGCTTCAGTCACAATGGGTGCAAGCTGAACACAGGAGGAACGTAGATACAGGAACCATTGGTATAACAGTTGTAAATTGTCGTAGCTGTGTTGAGAAAGCACCAGAGCTCCAAGCGCTAATAGAAAGCTCTGATGCTCAAATCTTTATAGGCACTGAAAGCTGGCTAATGCCGGATGTAAGCACAGTAGAAATTTTTGCGAAGAACCTAACGGTCTTCCGAAAGGATAGGCTAAACACGGTTGGTGGTGGCGTGTTTGTTGCTGTCAGAAGTACTTTAACTTGTCGCGAAATTGACGTAGATACTTCCTGTCAGTTAGTATGGGCAGATTCGTTTTTCTCAGTGGATACTCTGTACTGATTAGACTGTTCATTCCGTTCAGCGGATCACGCACGTTTCTTCACTTCACTCACGATAGCAATGTCATCAGGGAATCGTATCGTTGATATATATTCACCTTGAATTTTTATTACACTCCTGAACCTTTCTTTTTTTTTCCATTATTGCTTCCTCGATGTACAGATTCAACAGTAGGGGCGAAAGACTACATCTTTGTCTTACACCCTTTTTAATACGAGCAATTTGTTTTTGGTTATTATTCCCTATTGGCTGTTACATATATTGTATATGACCCTTCTCTCCCTATAGCTTACCCCTAATTTTCACAGGATTTCGAACATCTTGCGCCATTTTACATTGTCGAACCCTTTTTCCAGGTCTACAAATCCTATGCACGTGTCTTGATTTTTCTTTAGTTTTGCTTCAATTATTAACCGCAAAGTCAGAATTGCTTCCCTAGCGACTTTACCTTTTCTAAAGCCAAACCGATCGTCATCTAGCGCATCCTCAATTTTCTTTTCCATCCTTCTGTATATTATTCTTGTAAGTAACTTGGATACATGAGCTGTTGAGCTGATTGTGCGATAATTGTCGCACTAATCATCTCTTGGCGTTTTCGGAATTGTGTGGATGATTTTTTTCGTAAGTCAGATGGTATGTCACCAGAGTTATACATTCTACACACCAACGTGAATAATCGTTCTGTTGCCACTTACCCCAACGATTTTAGAAATTCTGATGGAATGTTATCGATCCCTTCTGTCTTACTTGATCTAAAGTCATCCAAAGCTCTTTTAAAAATGTGCTTCTAGTACCGGGTCCCCATCTCTTCTGAATCGACTCCTGTTTCTTCTTCTATCACATCAGACAAATCTTCCCCCTCATAGAGACCTTCAATGTGTTCTTCCCACCTATCGGCTCTCTCCTCTGCATTTAACACTTGAATTCCCCTTGCACTCTTAGTGTTATCACCTTTGCTTTTAATGTCACTGAAAGTTGTTTTGAGCTTACTGTATGCTGAATCTGTGCTTCTGACAATCATTTCTTTTTCGATGTCTTCATATTTTTTTCCGGCAGCCATTTCGTCTTAGCTTCCCTGCACTTTCTATTTATTTCATTCCTCAGCGACTTGTATTTCTCTATTCCTGAGTTTCCCGGAACATTTTTGTACTTCCTCCTTTCATCGATCGATTGAAGTATTTCTTCTATTACCCATGGTTTCTTCGCAGTTGCCTTCTTTGTACCTATGTTTTCCTTGCGAACTTTTGTCATGACCCTTTTTAGATATGTCCATTCCTATTCAGCTGTACTGGTTACTGAGCTATTCCTTATTGCTGTATCTATAGTCTTAGAGAACTTCAACCGTATCTCGTCATTCCTGAGTACTCCCATATCCCACTTCTTTGCGTATTTATTCTTCCTGACTAATGTCTTAAACTTCAGCCTACTCTTCGTCGCTACTATATTGTGGTCTGAGTCTATATTTGCTCCTCAGTACGCCTTACAATCCAGTAACTGATTTCGGAATCTCTGCCTGACCATGATGTAATCTAACTGAAATCTTCCCGTATCACCCTCCTCCTCCTTCTGCTTCTTAAACAGAGTATTCGCTATTACTAGCTGAAACTTGTTACAGAACTCAATTAGTCTTTCTTCTCTCTCACTGCTTGTCCCAAGCCCATATCCACCTGTATCCTTTTCTTCTACTCCTTCCCCTACAACTGCATTCCAGTCTCCTATGACCATTAGATTTTCATCGCCCTTTAGATATTGCTTTACTCTTTCAGTATGCTTATACACCTTCTCCATCTCTTCATCTTCAGCTTGCGACGTTGGCACATATACCTGAACTATCGTTGTGGGTATTGGTTTGCTGTCGCTTCTGACAAGAACAACCCTATCACCGAACTGTTCACAGTAACACACTCTCTGCCCTACCTTCCTCGTCGTAACTAGTCCTACTCCCGTTATATCATTTTCTGCAGATGTCGATATTACCCTGTACTCATCTGACCATAAATCCTTGTCTTCTTTCGACTTCACTTCACTGACCCCTACTATATATAGATTGAACCTTTGCATTTCCCTTTTCAGATTTTCTAGTTTCCCTACCACGTTCAAGCTTCTGACATTCCACGCCCCGACTCGTAGAACGTTATCCTTCCGTGACTATTCAATCTTTTTCTCATGGTAACCTCCCCCTTGGCAGTCCGTTCCCAGAGATCCGAATGGTGGACTATTCCGGAATCTTCTGCCAATGGAGAGATCATCATGACACTGTTTCAATTGCATTCCACATGTCCTGTGGATACACGTTACTTGTCTTTAAAGTAGTGGTTTTCATTGCGTTCTGTATCCTCATGCAGTTGATCATTGCTGAATCTTCCGCCTTTAGGGGCAGTTTCCCACAAGAGATTCCCCTGAACATCTGTCCGCTCCGCCGCCGTCTTTGACAAAGCCGTCGGCAGAATGAGAGGTGACCTCTTATGCCGGAAGTCTTCTGCCGCCAATGCTGATTATTAATCAAAATTTAAGCTTCGGCGTGATTCGAACCCGGGACCGAAGATGTTTTGATTATGAATCAAAGACGCTACCGATTTGTAACAGTTCGTCGCATCATTGTGGTGCCAAATGCTGCTCAGATTGCTTCTGCAGATGCAGTACGATGCACCAGAGCCGTATGCCGAACACTATGTTTTTCCCTCTCGGTGCTGCTTTGTGGCCGCCCTGAGCCCGTTCTTGCGACCGTACATTCCTGCGACCACCGCTGCCAGCAGTCATGTGCAGTGACTGCATAACTGCCAAGTCCTTCTGCGATATCACAGAAGCACATCCAGCTTCTCGTAGCCCTATTACACGACCTCGTCCAAAGTCAGTGAGTCGTTGATAATGACGTCTTTGTCGCCTTAAAGGCATTTTTGACTAACGTCAGCAACTCAAAAGTTCACGACCGTTGTAGCGTGTTTTTAAAGTAAATCTCATTTACATCCTCATGTGGCGCTACTACCGCCATTGTTATGGGAATGGCGAGAAAACTGAACAGAAATAATCTTTCAGATGTAGAAACACACCTGCCAACGTTCGTTTATGTCGTGCAACACTTTTTCCGTCAGTGTATATAGACACGAAAAACTTTTAAAGGATTTCTCATAAAAAAATTCGGAGACCTTATTTTCCAGCACTCCCTTGAGCAAATAATTTACGCTGTTCTTTAAAATTGTTCATGAGCTGCTGTAAATGAGATTTTGAGAATAAGCACTTTGAAAACTTGTACTGGATCCAGATTAGACCATGATTGGGAATTTGACCTTTAAGTGTTTGACGAACTTGCATATTTTTTCACTTCGGACTTTGAGGACTTTAATTCTGAACGGGATAGTGCTGTGACGAAATCAGAATTTATCGCACAATTTAGACCCTTATTTTATTTGAGCTTTCAAGGAACTTTAATCAGTGGAGGAAGAGGAGATTAGCGTTTAACGTCCTGTCGACAACGAGGTCAATAGAGACGGAGCACCAGCTCGGATCAGGGATAGATGAGGAAGGAAATCGGCTGTGCCCTTTAAAAGGAACCATCCCGGAATTTTCCTTAAGCGATTTATGGGAATCACGGAAAACCTAAATTTGGATGGCCGGACGCGGGTTTGAACCGTCGTCCTCCCGAATGCGAGTCCAGTGTGCTACCCACTGCGCCACCTCACACGGTTTTAATCGATCTACTGGAACATTTCGTACCCCAAAGACAGTCATCCGTCGTCTCGTTACAGATGTTTGCATTTTATTTCAAAACACAATTTTATTAAGAAAAATAGTAGCCCGCGTCTTTTGTTGACTAGAACTCAACAATTTATGGGGCAGAGCAATGTACGTTTGGTCAACCATGTACGACAGACAAGCTGTTTCGTCAGAAATTCGGCCAAACGCTTTACCCATCCCCTTGGTACCTAACAGGAAAGCCGGCCGAAGTGGCCGTGCGGTTAAAGGCGCTGCAGTCTGGAACCGCAAGACCACTACGGTCGCAGGTTCGAATCCTGCCTCGGGCATGGATGTGTGTGATGTCCTTAGGTTAGTTAGGTTTAACTAGTTCTAAGTTCTAGGGGACTAATGACCTCAGCAGTTGAGTCCCATAGTGCTCAGAGCCATTTGAACCATTTGAACCTAACAGGAAAAAAAAAGCGTTGGGGAATGTTTCTAAAACATGCCAGGAACAAAAACTCATTGTAAGTAAATTTTTCGTGGTGACTTCCAGCGAGTTGTTTACATTACCCACGTACCGCGACTTGTTGGTAATTTCCTTGATGGCTGAGAGCCGCACACCTGAAAACCTGTAGCCATAATCTCGGCTGAAATTAGTGTCTTTGACCTTCTTTCATCATTTCGAAATAAATTCACAATTTTTAACTGCAAAGCTAGTAATGAACTGAACATCCTAATCTATTTACTGGCATCTCACAATAATCTGTACTGCTTGTAACTTCTACGAAATAAACATAGCGATAATGATACCCAACCAATAGTAATAACAATAAGATTTGCCAAAGAGCAAAGAAAGCTGATACAACTCAGTTTCACTCTAGAAAAGCGAGACAACCATACCATTACGCACATGTAACACACTGTAGCAACGTGTAGTCGCATTAATTAAATACTGAGGCTCTATTTCACATCGCAAACACATTAAAGTGCACAAATGGAATTAGCAATGTTACCACTACTACTGAAAAACTTCCAGTTCGTCCGAAGCATTTAACTGAAGGATTATCAGCTTGTTTAAGTGATTTGTACAGTTCCAGTTAATTAGTATATCGATAAAAACTACGATTCACTGGGTCTGTCCCTCTACAAAACTGAACAAGTCAGCCATAGACCCAGATCACAACACAATAATGATGAAGGGTGGACTGAAGTTTAAGTGAATCGTTCAGAAGAATCAGCGTAGAAAGAAGTGGGATGCTGAAGTAATAAGAACGGATAAGACGCATCTGAATTTCACTCAAGGTGTGGATACTGCGATTAGGAAGACCACAATAGGTAGTTAAGTTGAAGAGGGGTGGACATATCTAAAAGAGCAATCACAGATGTTGGAAAGATAAACATAAGTATTGGGAAGATAACTACAAAGAAATCTTGAGTGACAGAAGAAATATTTCAGCAGATCGACGAAAGAAGGAAGTATAAAAATGTTCAGGGAAATTCAGGAATACGCACACAGAAATACAAACCACTTAGGAATAAAAGAGATAGGAAAAGCAGGGAAGGCAATGCGAAATGGCTGCAGAAGAAATGCTAGGAAATAGAAAAAGAAATGTTCTTCGGGCTGGCTCAGCATATAGAAAAGTCAAAACATCCTTCGGCGGAATTAAAAGCAAGGGTGGCATCATTAAGAGTGCAGTGAGAATTTCTCCGTTAAACGCAGACGAGAGAGGGGACAAGTGGAAAAAGTGCACTGGAGGTCTCTATGTCTCTATGAGGGAGAGGAATTATCTGGTGATATGAGAAAATAAATTGGAGTCGATTTGGGGGACATAGGGAATCCAGTATTAGAGTCAGAATTTAAATAACTTTGTGAATAAGGCAGAAGGGACAGGTAACATCCCATTGTAAAGTCCAAAATCATTGGGGAAAATGACAACAAAACGTCTATTCAAGTTTGTTTGTGGGATCTATAAGACAGGCGACAGAGCATCAGACTTTTGGAAAAATATTGTCCCTACAATTCCGAAGATAGCAACGGCAGATAAGGGCGAGAATTACCGCAAAATCAGCATAAAGCTGGTGCATCAAAGCTGCTGACATAATAATGAGAATGGGAAAGAAAACGCAGGATCTATTGGATGGCGATCAATTTAGTTTTAGGAAAGATAAAGGAACCAGAGACAGTCTTGACGCTACTCTTGATAATAGAAGCAAGACTGACGATAATTAAGACCCAATGATAGCATCTGTTGTTCTGGAATAAACGTTCAACATTGAAAAATGGTGCAAAATGTTCGAAAATTTGAGAAAAATAGAGGTAAGCTGTTAGCAAAGACGCGTAATTTACAATGTGCACAATAACCAAGAGGGAATAATAGGACAGCAACAGATAAGGATGAAGTGCTCGAATTAGAAAGCGTCTAAGCCAGGGCTGTAGTCTTTCACCCCTGCTGTTCAATCTGTACATCGAAGAAGTAACGACGAAAGTAAAGGAGAGATTCAGGGGTGGGATTAAAGTTCAAGGTGAAAGGATATCAATGATAAGACTCGCTGATGATATTGCTATCCTCAGTGAAAGTGAAGATGAACTAAAGGATCTGTTGAATGGAATGTAAAGTCTCATGAGTACAAAATATGATCTAAGACTAAATTGAAGAAAGACGAAAGTAACGAGAGGGAGCAGAAATGAGAACAGCTAGGAATGTAGTTTCAGATTGTATGATCACGAAGTAGGTGAAGCTAAGGTATTCCGCTACCTAGGCAGCAAAATAACCCATGATCGATGGAGGAAAGGAGTCATAAAAAGCGGTCTAGGATTGGCAAATGAGGCATTCCTGGCCATAGACGTCTACTAGTTAATTTGAGGAAGAAATTTCTGAGAATGTACTTTTGGAGCACAGCATTGTATGGATTGATGGAAAACCAGAAAAGAAGAGAATCGAAGCATTTGAGATGTGATGTAAGTGAAGAATGTTGAAAATCCGGTGGACTGATAAGGTAAGGAACGAGGAGGTTCTCTGCAGAATCGGCAAAGAAAGAAATATAGGGAAAACACAAAAAGAAGGGGCAGGACCATAGGACATGTGTTAAGACATCAGAGAATAACTTCCAAGGAGCTGTGGGGGTAAAAACGGTACAAGAATTCAGAATTTGCAATACATTTAGCAAACAATTGAGGACGTAGGTCAATGCTACTTTGAGATGAAGAGGTTGGCACAGGAGAGGAAATCGTAGCGGGCGGTAGGCGGTTTTGCCTTTGCCACATCCTCATACGTAGATTGGTGACGTCCCGGACGTACATGCTTCCCCTGTCTCTATACTCAGTTTCTCAAACATTAATTGTACAATGCGAAGGTCGATCTATCTAACCAGAACAAGTCGTCACTGGCCAGTTCACAACCAGTTTTTCCAAGTAAATAGTTTTGGAAATGAAGACATTTAGTACGCCGTGATCGCTGTATAGAAACTTTTAGTGTTCCAAGATGACCGGTTTCAACAGTCTTATGCTGCCATCATCTGATATTATGGTACTTCTTATAAAATTACCATGTTGCATTACATGAAGTCAAAACACAAAAGGCACTCCACAGATATATAGATCTTGATAAAAAAAAACACATAGGTGATAAAATGCACAAAATATGTAGGTGTGTGAAGTGTCTTTTGTGCTTTGTAGTCATGTAATGTAACGTGGCACTTATATAACAAGTTCCATAAGATCAGATAATGGCAGCATAAGACTTTTGAAACCAGTCATCTTGGAACAGTATAAGTTTCCATACTGTAATCGCGGCGTGCTAAGTGTGTTCTTCATTTCCAACCATTCAGGTCGCCCCATACCACAACAAGTGTACTTTACTAAATAGTTCTGTAGTATGTTTTAAATAAATATTTGTAACTATAACAATAACATTGCTTTAGAAGAAAATAAATGTTGATACAATTTATGTTTTAAGTTAGTAAGTGTATAGTATTCTGTGTCAGACATTTTCTTACTCACTACGGAGTTTGTGCTGCGTTGAGAGGTAGAAATTTTAGGGATGCCCGCGAGACGATGTCGAAACTGGTACCGCTATGGCTACTAATTGCAATGAATTAGTTTCGGGTCTACAACACTGTTTATTTTGTCACATGTAATAGACATCATACAACCTCATCAGAAATATACACTGAATGCAGTTTATATTAAAGTAAGTAAAATAACTGGCTGTGTCTTTCTTCTTTAGCCGGCCGCGGTGGTCTAGCGGTTCTAGGCGCTCAGTCAGGAACCGTGAGACTGCTACGGTCGCAGGTTCGAATCCTGCCTCGGGCATGGATGTGTGTGATGTCCTTAGGTTATTCGGTTTAAGTAGTTCTAAGTTCTAGGGGACTTATGACCACAGATGTTGAGTCCCATAGTGCTCAGGGCCCAGGGCCTTTCTTCTTTATGTGAGAGTAAAGGAGGTGAGTTATATTGCTTCCTACTTTCGTTGATCAGTCGAAGGATTTCTTCAGTTACCCAAGGTTTCCTCGCAGTTATATTTCTTCGTACAGCTTCTATGGTTGGTCTTTTTGAAGACGTCCACTCCTCTTCGTGCCAAACGCGTGGTATGGTATTCATTACCGCAGTATGTGCAGCCTTAGAGAACTACAAACGCCGCTCATCATTCCCCAACACTTCAGTATCTCACTTCTTTCCACACTGATTCTTCCGGACGACTCTGTTGACTAAATTGCGATGTTAGAATAAATCTGCTCCTGGGTATGCCCTACAATTATGTGTCTGTCTCCAGGCCTTTTGTATGTATACCTCCTCCTACTGTGATTTCTGAAGGATGTATTCGCTGCCACTAGCTGTGTAGTTTAGTTAGTCTTCCTCCTCTCGCATTCTTACCAAAACGCCCTGGCCTACTACGGTGTTCCAGTGATCCATGATTGCTACATCTTCGTCTCCCTCTACTTGCTGAATTACACGTTCATTATCAAAAAAAATGGTTCAAATGGCTCTGAGCACTATGGGACTCAACTGCTGAGGTCATAAGTCCCCTAGAATTTAGAACTACTAAAACCTAACTAACCTAAGGACAACATACACATCCATGCCCGAGGCAGGATTCGAACCTGCGACCGTAGCGGTCGCGCGGTTCCAGACTGTAGCGCCAGAACCGCTCGGCCACCGGCGGCCGGCCGTTCATTATCTCCTTACTACACTTCCACTATATCTTCATCTTCTTCTTGTCATTTCACCATGTACACCTGAACTGTTGCTGTTTGCATTCATTTGCTGTCCATTGTACTAAGAGTAACCCTATTACTGAACTGCTCGCAGTACCTTACTCTTCGCCGTACCTTCCTATTCATGACCAATCCCACACCTGTTACATTATTTTCGGCTGATGTTGCTATTAATCTCTATTCACGTGACCAAAAGACGTGTTCTTCTTTCATTCCACTTCAATGAATGCTACTAAAACTGGACTGAGCAATTACATTTCCCTTTTCAGATTTTCTAACTTCCCTTGCACATTTAGCCTTCTGACTCGTAGAGTGTTACCATTTCACTGATTATTCTACGTTCTCCTCTTTCTCACCCTCTCATTAGCGGTCCCCTCCAGGAGATCCGACCTGGCGGTTTCGGGTATCTTTTGCCGATGGAGAGATCATAATGACACTTTAAAAGTACATTTCGTATGTCTTGTAACCATTAAGCGTCTTTAATGCAATGGTTGCCGCTGCCTTCTTCATCCTCGTACCGTTGGTCACTGCTGATTCTTCGGCCATTTAGTGGCAGTATCCCAAGCCAGGAGCAAGATGTTTCTCCGAACCTCTGTCTGCTCCTCCACAATCTTTAATAAGGCTGTTGGCAGAGCTAGGGTAACTCTTTGTACTGGAGACCTTCGGCTGCCAATACTGCAATTTTGCAAAATTTAAGCAGTGGGGAGGATAGACAAGGATAAACCGGAGGACCAAGAGAGTCTGGAATACTACTCGTAGACGTTATCTCAGTTTTATTTCTTCGTCGTCTTTCTTAGGCGGGGAGAGCTGTACTGTGCGAACGTTGCAAGACGTCTCTTAAAGTCTAACGAGTAAAGCTTTAGACAGTTTTTACAGAGGATGGCTTGCCTAGCTGTGACAGGAGGCTGCTGTATAGCTTTCCAAAGAGGGACCAACACCCTACTAAACAGACGGTCTTAATGTTTAGGCTCATCAGGGTAAATATTGAGGTATGGATTAGGCCAAATAACATAATTGAGCATTTGAAGGCAATAATTGCACCCATAAGAGAATGCTTGTAGCTAACAGATAAATAAATGCGTCATAAGTTCGTAACTTGTACTATACAGGGCTATTACAAATGATTGAAGCGATTTCATAAATTCACTGTAGCTCCATTCATTGACATATGGTCACGACACACTACAGATACGTAGAAAAACTCACAAAGTTTTGTTCGGCTGAAGCCGCACTTCAGGTTTCTGCCGCCAGAGCGCTCGAGAGCGCAGTGAGACAAAATGGCGACAGGAGCCGAGAAAGCGTATGTCGTGCTTGAAATGCGCTCACATCAATCAGTCATAACAGTGCAACGACACTTCAGGACGAAGTTCAACAAAGATCCACCAACTGCTAACTCCATTCGGCGATGGTATGCGCAGTTTAAAGCTTCTGGATGCCTCTGTAAGGGGAAATCAACGGGTCGGCCTGCAGTGAGCGAAGAAACGATTGAACGCGTGCGGGCAAGTTTCACGCGTAGCCCGCGGAAGTCGACGAATAAAGCAAGCTGGGAGCTAAACGTACCACAGCCGACTGTTTGGTAAATCTTACGGAAAATTCTAAAGCAGAAGCCTTACCGTTTACAATTGCTACAAGCCCTGACACCCGATGACAAAGTCAAACGCTTTGAATTTTCGGCGCGGTTGCAACGACTCATGG
The DNA here is from genome assembly GCF_023898315.1 of Schistocerca nitens. Classification (NCBI taxonomy): domain Eukaryota; kingdom Metazoa; phylum Arthropoda; class Insecta; order Orthoptera; family Acrididae; genus Schistocerca; species Schistocerca nitens. Next base: position 617,260,152 of record NC_064617.1, read on the forward strand.
AAGAGGATGCGTTCAGTGCGAAACTTTCAGTGATGAAGCAACATTTTTTCTTAATGGTGAAGTGAACAGACACAATGTGCGAATCTGGGCGGTAGAGAATCCTCACGCAAGTTAACGTGTTTTGTGCAATCTCACGGTTTAATGTTTATGGCCCCCTTTTCTTCTGTGAAAAAAACGTTACAGGACACGTGTATCTGGACATGCTGGAAAATTGGCTCATGCCACAACTGGAGACCGACAGCGCCGACTTCATCTTTCAACAGGATGGTGCTCCACCGCACTTCCATCACGATGTTCGGCATTTCTTAAACAGGAGGCTGGAAAATTGGCTCATGCCACAACTGGAGACCGACAGCGCCGACTTCATCTTTTAACAGGATGGTGCTCCACCGCACTTCCATCACGATGTTCGGCATTTCTTAAACAGGAGATTGGAAAACCGATGGATCGGTCCTGGTGGAGATCATGATCAGCAATTCATGTCATGGCCTCCACGCTCTCCTGACTTAACCCCATGCGGTTTCTTTCTGTGGGGTTATGTGAAAGATTCAGTGTTTAAACCTCCTCTACCAATAAACGTGCCAGAACTGCGAGCTCGCATCAACGATGCTTTCTAACTCATTGATGGGGACATGCTGCGCCGAGTGTGGGAGGAACTTGATTATCGGCTTGATGTCTGCCGAATCACTAAAGTGGCGCATATCGAACATTTGTGAATGCCTAAAAAAAAACTTTTTGAGTTTTTGTATGTGTGTGCAAAGCATTGTGAAAATATCTCAAATAATAAAGTTATTGTAGAGCTGTGAAATCGCTTCAATCATTTGTAATAACCCTGTAACTACTACTGACACCAGAAGAATGTTGGACAGAGAGACATTTTATTTCATTACATTGTTAGTTATCTCATCTTCAGCAATTCGTAACAAATGGCAAGCAAACAAGATTGGCTTATAAAAGGATGTCTGACGAAGTCTAGGCCCTAACACGCAATCTGGAAAACGACCATGGTATAGCTGCATTCGTATCAGGCTTCGGATGTCTCACTTTCTGTCTTTCTTTGTTTTGCGAAATTAGGGTTCTGTTAAGAACTTTCCTTGACTGCTATACAGTAAACGGTGTTCATCTGGTGTCATATGTACCAGTCTCCTTTAGTGTGTAACTGGCGAAAATTATAACATTTGCTTGGCGTAATCTTATGTTTATAGGTCGTTCTTAATATTTCTGTCTTTGTAAAGGCAGTCATTTCTTCACTGTAAGTGACGTTACAGCGAGCTTTGACCCAAGTCATTTCTGCGTTTGCCTTTTCTGTTGCTTTGAATGGATGACTCAATTGTATTGATGATGTAATTAATTATTCAGAGGCACTGTACAGTGTTTTGTTTTTATTGACTGGGATCCTTACCAGGTGGGATTGACGGAGGACATCGAAAGGGTGCAAAAAAGGGCAGCTCGTTTTGTATTATCACGTAATAGAGGAGAGAGTGTGGCAGATATGATACACGAGTTGGGATGGAAGTCATTAAAACAAAGACGTTTTTCGACGCGGCGAGATCTATTTACGAAATTTCAGTCACCAACTTTCTCTTCCGAATGCGAAAATATTTTGTTAAGCCCAACCTACATATGTAGGAATGATCATCGAAATAAAATAACAGAAATCAGAGTTCGAACAGAAAGGTTTAGGTGTTCGTTTCTCCCGCACGCTGTTAGGGAGTGAAATGGTGGAGAGATAGTATGATTGTGGTTCGATGAACCCTCTGCCAAGCACTTAAATGTGAATTGCAGAGTAATCATGTAGATGTAGATGTAGATGTAGATTTACTGAGTATCAAAATTAAGTTTGGTCCTATGACTATAACGTACTTCAGTGCTTGAAGAATTGCTGCTGATTCTGTAGTATAAACTGAGGCCTCTTTCAGCAGTGAATACTTACCCGACAGCAAAAAAGAAAAACCCGGTCCATAAATTGTCATTTAACGTTATTTTGGAACTGTCAGAGTACATGAAGTAGTGAATTGGCCTCTTATTTGTACATCCCTCAATAATTCCTCGAATAGATATTGACAACTTACATCTCGATGGTGATAATAAGGGACATGTGTCAACTGTACATTACTGGGGCAGAGTCATAATGATAAACTGTGGTTTAGAGTGGAATAATGGCTTTCATTTCTAACTATTAGCTGTCGTGACGATTCTACTACACTCATCAGATGGAGACTACCCTTGGAATTATTAGACACTCTACAAATGATATTTCAGTGAAATAATATTTATCTAAAATAGCTGCGTTGGTAGACAAACCAAAAGGCAGTTCTGTTAAGAGAGTGTTGGTTTTTTGTGCACATCATTGCTCTTAATTTTGATATAGCCGCACCTCATTCCTGACAAGCCGTGTTTGTAAATGAGCATCATACCAGTGATGCAACACCATTAAAAATCAAATTTATCAGGTTAGGTTCAGGTTGTGCAAATAAAACGTGGCTACCAGAGAACCAAACATATTTCAATAAATTGTCCGAGACATGGCAGTGTCATGTGGTAACACTGTGCACACTTAGGTTGATAATTAAGTCAGCATAATAAATAGGAAAAGTAATTAGCTGTGAAACATGTTAATCAATGCAGTATTTTATTACACTAAGAATGGCGAAAACAACTTAACGGTTGGAGTGCATACAGTCGAGATCTGAGTTTTAATTCAGCAAGCATAGCAGAATTTAGTCAGTGGCAAACTGAGCACAGGTAGGCCAGATAGCGCATTCTAGGGCAGACGCAGCCGGCGGCCCCCAGATACTGCCAGTCAGCATGGCAGGCTAAACCAGTGGGGCCTGGAAAATGCAGGAGCAGGCAAAGGGATATTCAAAAAGAACCTGGAGCAAAAGTCAAGACTTAGCTTTCACGTGCAGGCATACCTTCACATTGCTTCCTGTGGATGTGTCCATCAATGGACGTAGCCTAAGGGAAAAATAATCCACCTTACATTTTATTGTGGCAAACAGTAGCGATCTCGTAGTATTCATTAAAGTAACAATTAGAGTTTTTCTGCAGGTCAGTAATGGTAAGGAAGGATGTAATTAAAAGTAGTTAATATTTGGCAAACTATAGTGTCTGATGTCACTGCTACCAAGAATGAGGACCAGTGGGTTGTCAAACAGTTATTAGAAGAGACATGGCTCGGAGGCTAGACTGGATGGACGTGTGCCAAGTGTCGCTCCTTTTGGACTGCACTGTGCTTTTGTAATGCTAACGCTGGGCCACTGTAGTTGTCTCAGTAAAACAACGTAGGCAATGAACTTTGTCAATGCATTTTAAGTATATTTCTACTGGTGGCAAACTGGTAGGCTTAGAAGCAAGTGACTGGTGAGCAAGGCTTATATCGTGTACGATGCATCACTCCCGAGTGTCAAGGTAGATTGGGTATGGTGTACCAGCAAGCCGTTTACTAAAATGGTTCAAATGGTTCTAAGCACTATGGGACTTAACATCTGAGGTCATCAGTCCCCTAGACTTACAACTACTTAAACCTAACTAACCTAAGGACAACACACACATCCATGCCCGAGGCAGGATTCGAACCTGCGACCGTAGTGGCAGCGCGGTTCAAGACTGAAGCGCCTAGAACCGCTCGGCCCCAGCGGCCGGCCAAGCCGTTTACTACTCAAAACTGATGATATTGACGCCGATGATACTCTTTTGATCGTGACTCGTAATTCAGTGAAGTCTGCGGTTTGGAGAATACTTAATTAATTATTTACAGCTTTTCAAACTATCCCGGCGAGCTGTGATATGAATCGCATGGCAAAGAGCATTAACTTTCTGTCCCGAACATAGATGAGACGTGTTACAGCGTCTATAAAACATATATTCTTATGTGAGTGAAGTTTCATGCGTGGCCTTTGTGTCGCATCAGCACACCCATGTTTGGGCAAACTCTGTGAATTCAGATAAGCGCCATCTTTGTTTTTGTTTAGATGTGGTTACGAATGTACAACCACTCATTCTGAGGACACTAGGGGTCCACAATATAGAGAGCATTTGCCAGATTAAGTTTCTCTGCAACTGCAGGTCTACTAAAATTCCCCAATTATGGTAGTGTTGGAAACTTAATTAGGTAGAATTCACATTTTGGAGCGCAGCAGACTGATAACCGCACTGGAGGTAAGGATAGGTGAATTTGACAGGGCGAAGAAGTGCGGTTGGGCTTGAAGGACAGCATGGCACGTAGGACACTATCATTAGCTGGGCACGCACTCCTGTAATCTGCCACTTACTGTAACAATGCATTATGTCCAAAGTTTTCTCAGATTTGAGCAATGTAAAATTTATTGTGTTCGTTAGCAACACAGTAGATAAATTCAGTTTCACAATTAATCTCACTACGACAGCATACTAGCAATGTTTCAAGTCTGTAACTAGTTTGCTGCAGCTCTTCATGCTGTTTCTATCCTGTGCAAGTCTCTTTACCTCTGCATAATACTGCAGCCTATACTCACTTCAACATGTTTACTTTAATCAAGCCTTGGCCTCCCTCTACAGCCTTTACCCCGACACTGCCCTCCATTAAGAAACTGACAATCCATTAATGCCACATGATGTGTCATATTAACAGATCTCTCCTTATAGTCAAATTGTACCCTAAATTTATTTCCTCTCCAATCGATTCAGTACCTCTACATTTGTTTCCCTATGTACCTGTCTAAACTTAAGCATTCTGCTGCAGTACTACATTTCAAAATCTTCTAATGTCAAAATAAAAATTCAACGCAATATTTCTTTTCTTTTTAGTCATCAATCTTCTCATTGGTTTGGTGCGCTCCGCCTCTGCTGTGCCAACCACTGCATCTCGAAATAGCACTTACAGTCTACGTCCTTAGTTATTCGCTGGATGCTTTCGAATCTCTGTCTTCCTCTACAGCATCTGATTGGTAGATAGCAAATACGGGATCGGATTTTGTCAAGGAAAAGTTTTCGAAAGTTAGTGATATATTTTCATTGACGTTTTAATTAATTAATAGTGATTAAAGCTTCGTCTTTTGGACGAGGTTACCCTAAATTATTCTTCGGCTGTGATACTTTAGTCACTTTATATCTTACGTCACTTTTTAAATTGGAAACCAAATGACCACAAAATGAGACATGATAAAGTAAATATTATTAAAAAACCTGATGCTAAAGAGATGGATAATTTGAAGCAATTTTATTTTATAACAGAAAGTGTTTCTTACGTAAGAACAGAATGTAATTTTATTACATGAAAAACGCTTTGGAGATAATGTTGGAGTTAACACTGGCACCGAGAGTTTGTTATTATTAATTCCCATTCAGGTATCTATTCAGCCATCCTTGTGCTTATTTCACACGTAAATATACAGGATGTAGAAAAACAACCCTCAGGGCAGGGTCCTCGAATCGAGCAAAATTTTCCAAGTAACGACAGGACATAAATGCACCGTTGTGGAGCTGTGGACAAACTTACGATCCCTCGTCAGTGAATGGCTGTCATTTAGACTCTTAATTTCCGACCTATCGATATCTGAAAAATTTTACTAGATTCGACGTGCCCTGCTATGCTGTGGCCTTTCTCCACCCGTTCTTAATCACACAATTACATTGAGTTAATGGAGGCCACAGTACCGCTCTAAAATCAAGTTTTAACACGTAAAACTCATTATTATGCAGAACTTCTTAAACGGATTATTTATTACCGCGTCGTTCGTCTGGGACGAACTACGTCAGCTTTACAGTTTCAATATTTTCGTGTAAAAAGAATTATATTTTAAATTCATTCTGCACTCCACCTATTAACGAAAAAGAGGGAATCGCAAGTGTGTTATGGGGAGAAAAACACGTACTGATGAAACTTCCCGAGTAACATCCACGTCTTGAAGAAACATTCTGACACGTTTCCCGCTCCTCATCTGTCTGACGTGGTGTTCGGAAGCTTCTGTAGTCGTATAACGGAACAAGGTAGAACAACAAACTGGATGTGTGTTGAAGAACTCAGTGATACTCAACTGGTAAGCACATAAAAAATGAGAGAAAGCCACATTGTACACACATACATCGCTCTCTATCTCTCTCTATTTATTTATTGGCGAAACTTAAGAATATTTGCTTAAAAATCGAATGTCTTACAAATAAAATCGTGCCACCGTGTCACTTTGGTTTTAGAAAATGCAAAAGTAATACAATTACGCACATGTACCAATGTTACTAACGTCTTTTTATTGGATTTTCATGTACAGTCGTGGACAAAACGAGCGAGACCCCTCGCCTTTTCGTTATGCTGATCCGCATAGTTTTAAAGTCTGTTACACAGCATAACAGGCAAGGCAACGAAGTGCTACCAACATACTATGCACAGGCTTGAAATTGAAAAACTATTCGAACTTTGTCAGACTATTTTCAATCATTTGTAAGACTATATTAATGCTGATTAGTGTGTTAAACACAACACGTAAATATAAGATATAAATGAAAGAAGAAACGCTAATTAGTATGAACTGTACCAAAAAAATTGAATTTCAGCTTATCGAGATAACATAACTATTTCAGTAAGACAAAGTACCCCAGATCGCTACGTATTAGCAAAACATTACGCGCGTTCGGCCGCGAAACGGTCTGTGTCAACGTTCAGACCAGTCATACTGGATTACCGTTGCTGACCTACCATGAAAGTGTGAGAATTTAGCAATGCGTGAAGATTCATAACGAAATTCAGTTAAAAATCATTCAGTGCTACACTTAAGTCAATTCAGTTATTGACAAAGTGGAAAAAGTAAGCAACAACAAGTATGAAATTCTACAAGAGTTTCATATTGACATCCACAGGGCGCCGGTACAGAATAAAGGCAGCAATAAAACGCATTGGGGGTGCAAGAATTTCTTAAAATTGCTTTACTGATAGTCTATCTGCCTCCATCGAGATTAGAACCGAAAACAAACCAGACCTCCCTTGCATTAGCAAACACCTTTCACTACGCTAGCAGACAACCCAGGCAAACAGCCTTCTATTATTATCCCAGATATGAATAAGCCGGCAATTTTGTAATGAAAATGGCAAAATGATCAGCATTTCCTGTTGCATAGAGCTTTTTGGACTCAAAAACATGTATTTTCTACCTTTATGTCACCGCTTATGTGACAATCATTCGGGATGCTTATCGAAATAACAAAACACTGTTAGTAGGATAATTCTGCACCACCCCAGGAAATAAATGGCGACCTAGCAGCCAAACGTATTCTACAATGTTTCGATTTCTCCATTAGACTCGCCACAGCCAGAAAACGTTCATTAGCCGAAGTGTTTCTTAAGCTAGCTAGCAATGGGAATGCTCGCACTTATAAGAGGCGGTGGCATTAATACTGGGATCTGAATTACCACATGCATAGACAAATGGATTTTATTTGCATTCTTGTAAACGTGATTTGGATCGAAAGCGTAGCTACGATTAATATGCTGATGTATCGACTGCAACTAGAACATTTCGAAAAATGAGTAGGGGGAATTATTTATGCGACCCTCATCTTCAGTAACTGTCGTAGCTATTTTCGTTGTTAGGATTTCACCATCTAAATCGGTAGAAATAGAACCCTACTAGTCTCACTTTCTTGACCGTCATCTGCCTACCGAACCCTTAAAACCCGTTTACCTCGAGTACGGATAGACATAATAAGCGGAAATGTATCGCACTTCCTACGGTATACGGTCCCTTGGTGGTGTAAGAAAGTGAGCATCTATGTCAACGCAATCTAAAGATACGGCGGTTTATGTAAAGAAAATTTACGCGAAAGGTCAAAAAATAACTCTAAGAACTATGCGACGAAACTGCTTAGGTCATCAGTCCCCTAGACCTAGAACTACTTAAACCTACTTAACCTAAGGACAACCCACACATCCATGCTCGAGGTAGGATTCCAACTTGCAATGGAAGTAGAAGCGAGGTTCGTGACTGAATCGCCTAGAACCGCTCGGCCACCGCACCCGGCGAAACCCTTATCACCTCAGGTATAATGATAATACATACTGTCTAGTGAGTATAAGCTGTATTCGCCAGCAACTCAGATCGTTTGATCACGGAACTTTTACGAAGCAACATTCAAATTTTGTTCGAAGTCGTCTGCAATATCCACTTTTAAACACCCTAGGAACGTCGTATGCGATATCCACTTCTGAAGACGCTGGCAGATACTGCAGTACCATAACACGTAGTTAAGAAATTATTGTTATTGGTCCATGCATGATACTTTATATCAGTATGAATTTATCGCACCTAGGTGTTTGTCTACGGCTGAAAATAATGAACAAAAAATAAATAAATAGCAAGCAAGTTCGATGTTCAAATCAAATGTAACTCAGATGTCGTAATTACAACATAATTTCGTTGTTACATCAACATGACTAGATCTACAGGATTTCTTTGCAATCCAGACTTACGTGCCTAGCAGTTTGTCAATTTCGTGTCTGTGCATAGTATGTTGGTAGCACTTCGTCGCCTTGCCTGTTATGCTGTGTAGCAGACTTTAAAGCTGTGCGGATCAGCATAATGAAAAGGCGAGGGGTCTCGCTCGTTTTGTTCACGACTGTACATACCACACATACACGGTTGATTCACATTAATGTGACCATCGCCAATGTGCGACACGTCAACATACAATAACCATTCATAAACAGCTGGTGGCAACAGTAGCAGTAGAAGATATACAAAGCCGCGTCTGACGTCCAAAAGGGCAAGAATAATGGCTTTCGGATCAAAGGAGGGTGTAAGCGTTTCCGAAACGGTTAAGTTTTTAAACTGTTCGTGTTCCGCTGTGGTTAAAAACCGGCGCCGAGGCAACTGTGGTGCACCACGGGGCATGGATCAGAGAGGCGAACGACAGCTGCGGAGATGAGTACGGGCGAAAAAACTGAAACTATTGAGCAGCTGACCGCGCAGTTGAGCCAAGGGGCTACAAACAGTGTCTCCTCAACGACCGTGCAGTGAACGTTGCTGCGTATGGGCCTCAGGAGCAGGCAGCTTGTTCATGCTGCAATAATGACTGCTGTTTACCGCCAACGAAGGCTGGAATTTGCTCGCCAATATCGCAATTGGACGTCCACTGAGTGTCGACATGTGACCGTTTCAGATAAATCACGTTTTATGTTCCATCAGACATTTGGCCGTTGGCGTGTACGGCATATAACGTCTGAAAGCAAACACCCTGAAACAGCTGACTGGAAGGAACAGCGGATCAACACAAGTACGCATCTGTCATCGAGGACCGTGTCCACCCCTACATTCAATCTTTCCTCGGCATAATGGCTCCTATCAGCAGGATAATGCAACACATCACACACAGCTCACAGTATACGTGCGTGACTCGAAGAGCATCAGGATGAGTTTATCTGGCCACCAATCTCTACGAAATTAAACCCAAAAGAGAATCTGCGGGACCGCCTTGATCGGGCTGCTCGCGCCATGGATTCTCAGCCGAGAAGCTTAGCAGAGCTGGCCACAGAACTGCGATCAGCCTGACTCCCCCACCCTGTCTGTATCTTTTAGAACTCCACTCTTTTCCTCCAAGTCCTCCAGAAAAATGTGATTATTGGGGCTTTTGAAAGGTGACGCATGAGACATTCCATTTCGGAAATCGATAGGGAATTCCATATCCCGAGGCCCACAGAGTCAACACTGTGCCAAAGCATTATCTCTCACCACGGACGACTCGCTGGCCGACGGCCTTCACTTAACGATAAAGAGCAGCGGCGTTTGCGTAGAGTTTTCAGAGCTGACAGACAAGCAACACTACGTGAAACAGTCACAGAAATCAATTGTGGACGTACGACGAACTATCCATTTGGACACTGCTGCGAAATTCGGCGTTAATGGGCTGACGCGAGTGACGCGAGTGACGCGAGTGCTGCTGCTAACAGAACGATGGAGTCATGGACCCAAGTTGTCAACAAGGCAGTGTGCAAGCTGGTGGTGGCTCCATAATGGTGAGGGTTGTGTGGAATGGACTGGGCCCTCTGGTCCAACTGAACCGATCATTGACTGGAAGTTATTAAGTTCGGCTAGGAATGCTTGTCGAGAATTCCATGTTCCATAATAATATAGGCTGCTTATTGCAGGTGCAACGAACGTATTTGAGCGGAATGCTTGCAGAATCTATTGTATCCGATTCCTTTATTAATATATTTATATGAAAGGATATGTCCTGACCGATTCATTGACTCATCGTTGCCTTGGCCAAAACTCTACGTGCAGAAACTTGAAATTAGGAGAATGTGTTGATATTATACTGCAAGCACCGTTTAAGATGGAATTTTTCGAAATTCGACACCTAAGGGGTTAAACAGAAGGAGAAAGGTCTTCTGAAAAGTGTTACTATTAATGCAGCTTTTAAGCTAGAACTACGAAAATTGATATGCGGTTTCTCAGTGAGAAATTAAAAAAAACACGAGTTGCAGTGTTTTTGGAAATTCAACACCAAAGGCTGATTTTTTTTCGAAAATAAATTATTATTAGAGAATTAAAAAAGCATTTTTAAAGCTTTATCTATGAAAACTGGCATTGGAATTCTCGGTTGGAAATAGAAAAATACTGCTCCAGTGTTTTTGGAAATTCAACTCCTAATGGGGTAAAATAGGTGATGAAAGTTTTTAAAGAAATGTTTCAATACTAAAACATTTTTAGAGCTACTTCTATGAAAACTGATGTTAAATTTTTACTTTAGAAATAAAGCAACTTGTGTTAGGGGATGAAAGTTTCTATGGAAGTATCACCACAAGAGCTCGAAGGGTAGGAGACCCTGCTTCGGTGGCCTTAATTAGCGTGAAAAGTTTAGGAAGAATTGCAATTTGCGAACGAAATCAAAGAATACTATTTAACAGTTACCATGACAAATTAGCTTTGTCAGAATTGCATAGAAAAAGAAACGGTTTTTAATAAATTAATTTTTCAGCGTTCCCAAGATATGTAAATAAATTATGTTTATTGCAATTACTACGCAAACGCGAGCGTAGCAGCGGTTGCTAAGCTATTCAGTTGTATAGTGTATATTCAGCAAGGTGAGGAATAACTGAAGATTCCATCTCTTACCCTTCTCGAATAACCTACCGAGTCAGCTTCATCGCAGATTCATTTGCCTGGATCAGTTATCGATGCGAAGAGGTGGCGAGTTTGCGGTCAAAATGCTGAGTATGGGATAATGAGTCGACGACATGGCGTTTCATGACCTCTCAGTTGCGTAGGAGAACGGTCGTTTGATAATGCCAGGTGTCGTTCTTCCACTAGGCAAGGATTTGCTCCACCGTTTCAGACTCTGTTCTGACTGCTCCCTACTTCAGCAATAAGATACCCAAACATTAAGTTTGGTGGCCGGATCTGTCAGAATTTTTTATCGTACTTCCTTTCATATGATTGGTTTCGGTGTAAACAAGCTGCATGATGATTTTAGGATTTTGACATAGTATCAAAATAAGAGAAGTAAATAATATTCTTGTAGAAAATATTTATTAAATTTTGCAAATGCATTTTCACACACATAAACCACTCTTTCTTCATGCTTGTTTGGTGTAGTTTTAATAACATCTACCTTAATTTTTTACTTAGTATTTGAATCTACACACATCAAAATAACTTTTGCATCACCCCGGTTCCCAGAACTCCTGAAGATAGACGTTGACTGTGGATATTGTATCACAGACACACTCGCTGTGACTGTTCAGAGATGTCACTAAACCTGCCCAAAGATGATAAGCAGCGCCTATTAGACGGAGGGGGTCCGACAGCTGATCAGTAACAGTCATTCCACCAGGGAGGAGGTACAGGCTCATGTTGTCTGTAGTTCAACCAGGCCTAGACGGTCTATATCACGGTACGATCGCGTTCGCCAGGAAGGGCTCTCGAAAAGGGAAGTGTACATGCGTCTCGAAGTGAATCAAAGCGATGTTGTTCCGACATGGAGGATATACAGAGAGACAGGAACTATCGATGACATGCCTCGCTCAGGCGGCCCAAGGGCTGCTACTGTAGTGGATGACCGCTACCTACGGATCATTGGTCGGACGAACACTGACGGCAATGCCATCATGTTGGATAATGCTTACGACTCAAACTGTGCGCAATAGGCTGCATGATGTGCAACTTCACTCCCGACATCCATGGCTAGGTCCATCTTTCCAACCACGTCACTATGCTGTGAGGTACAGATGGGCCCAACAGCATGCCCAATGGACCGCTTAGGATTGTTATCACGTTCTCTTCACCGATGAGTGTCGCATATGCCTTCAACCAGACAATCGCCGAAAACGTACTTGGAGGCAACCCGGTCAGGCTGAACGCCTTAGGCACACTGTCCAGCGAGTGTAGCAAGGTGGAGACTCCCTGATGTTTTGGGGTGGCATTACGTGGGGCCGACGTACGCCGCTGGTGTTGATGGATGGCGCCGTAACCGCTGTGAATGCCATCCTCCGATCGATAGTGCTACCATATCGGCTGGATATTGGCGAGGCATTCGTCTTCATGGGCGACAATTCACGCCCCCATCGTGCACATCTTGTGAATGACTTCCTTCAGGAGAACGACATCGCTCGACTAGAGTGGCCACCATGTTCTCCAGGCATGAACGCTATCGAACATGCATGGGATAGATTGAAAAGGGCTGTTTATGGACGACGTGACCCACCAACCACTCTGAGGGATCTACGCCGAATCGTTGTTGAGGAGTGGGACAATCTGGACCAACAGTGCCTTGATGAACTTGTGGATAGTATGCCACGACGAATATAGGCATGCATCAATGCAAGAGCATGTGCTACTGGGTATTAGAGATACCGGTGTGTACAGTAATCTGGACCACCTCCTCTGAAGGTCTCGGTGTTTGGTGGTACAACATGCAATGTGTATTTTTCATGAGCAATAAAAAGGGCAGAAGAGATGTTTATGTTGATCTCTATTCCAGTTTTCTGCACAGGTTCCGTAACTCTCGGAACCGAGGTGATGCAAAACTTTTTTTGATGTGTGTACATTTTAACTATCAAATAATTTTTCAACTAATAATTAATGGTGGAGAATAATAAAGGTCCAGTTTATAACTCTCTGTTCGTACGTGTTTTCAAACTAACGTGAGACCAAATTTCAATTTTTAAGTTTAGGGGAAGTACCCTAGGCTTTTGATTACTCGCTCTGCGGCACCGTTAATATGTTTCTGACTGTTGCCAAACGTAAAAGAAACGCTAAGTCTGAAACAGCGTTACTTCTATCGTAAAGACCATCCAACAGTACAGAGGTATTTCTTATCTCATGCAGCTTGTAGTTTCGCCCAAGGCACTGCAGCCGTCGTCTTTCATGCTTTCATTTCCGGTACCACGTGTTAAGGTGTTTTACGACAAGAAATACTCCGCTTAAGACAGTATCTTTCCATTCAGAACTCTCGATGTCGTCAGTTTATAGTACCTTGCCCCTAAATCTTGAGCGTAGGTCGTTGTTGCTTAATGGACACGTTGGACCAGCGCCCTTAATTCCTCAAAGGTCGTCGTTCTCCGCATGTAGACGAAGCAAGGAGCACAAGCGTTGCCCTTTGCGGGCAGTCACAGTTAGATTTCCCAGGGAACATCCTCCTGCGTTTCATGCTACTGAAGCTGTCAATTTTTTTGATTATTTTACGCTCATGGAAACGGAAAGTGTTACATCATGAATATCTTGACAAAACGCTACCGTACTGATATTTCGGGATTGGGATACCTATGGGATATGTTGGTTAAAATGTTGTTTAGTTGTGAGCTGACTTTCAGTATTTTCGGTAAGAAATTCATTCATACAGATGAAGGCTGAGGTAAGATCATGGAGGCTGTTGGTGGTGTCTAACATTTCTGGAACGTTTCAGGTGTAAATCGCAACATAGCACCTGCAGCTCTGTTGACTATAGCAAAGCGACTGCAGAACGAGTGGTGCCAAGGTGAATTCAGGACATCAGCGGCAAGAAGAGTATGCGTGGATCCTTCTGGAAGTACTGTTCCACGAGAAGATCGTAAAATTGTTCGCCGGCTCTGGTAAGTAGATTATTATCAGGCTAAAGATAAGTGATCAGAAGCGGAGTTTGACTACGAGTATAGTGTTCTGGTTGCATACTTCAGAAATCACGCCACCACTGTTACATGAGTGCTTCCTTCGTTTCCGCTGTGGTTCCGCGAGTATGACGAATCAGAGAACTGTGGCGCTGCTGTCACACCCGTCGACTCGTTCTCTCTTACTGAAGCACGCAGAAGTGATGCAGTCCTCTCAGGGGACGTGAAAACGCACGTGGGCGAGTATCTGGTGATGTTACATAGTGGGATTCCACGTTACGATGCACGGCGAAGCGTGAAATAAAAGATATGACGTGTTACATTTTTGCATTTTGGAGAGGAACGTGGCCAACGAGGAGCGCCACTGTTTTATGTCACAAACAGAACGTAGAAGCCGCCATGTTGTATGGCGCTAAACATAATATATGATGGTTTTTCTTTCTCATAGAGTACGTGATACGAATATAAGCTGTATCGAGGCATCAGAAAATTGAGTATCTCTCGAAAACGCATCTTTTCGCTACGAGTTGTTGTAATAACATGACAAGAAACTTCTTATCGGTAGGTAACGGCTTCGCATAGTTGATGTTTTTAGTGTTATATTTTGTGTGCCACGTAAGTATACCGATTCAACACTACAGTAAAATGATGATCTATAAAAAGCGCGTCTTTTGGTGCAATTTGCATATTAAATATCGAATAATGATATTTAGATTCAGTCTTTAGGCAGTTTATATCATATACGGTGACGATGCAGCCCTGTTGAAACCGTAGCGCAGTTGATAGTGTCGTGAGCAGAGAGCTAAGGAGAAAGTTGTAATCGGTTCGCGTCTTAACAATTCAAAATCTTTTCTTTCACCATTTGCTTTCTAAAAGATCCTAGGTCTTTCTCATTCATTTAATAGAAGTGTTATCTCAAAAGTCGATGTTATTTATTATAAATGATGTATCTGCTGCAATTCTTGATCCAAATGGGAACGGCTGGAATGTTTCCCCAGTGGCCAGAAATCTTAACGTGACTGCCAGTCTATGTCAGAAAGTTAACCGAAGTTACACACTGAAAGTTTTTGCTATTATGAAACTTTCTGTAAAATATATACTGCATATCTGTCTCTGGGTTTATGGACTGATATATATTTGCATCTTGTCGGTGAACATCTTTTTCAATGATGATGAGCAACTTCGAAAAAAAATCTCCTCTCTCTTTCGAATGAAATTACGAGACGAATCTCGATCTTGAAGTGTGATGTACGTTATGTCAGAGTGTTGGTAGTCAATGAAACATCGAGAATATGGGTATTATTAAACTGACAGTAGACACTACACCTTAATTATATTCAATTTTAAACCGAAAATCGGATAAAAATGCAAATGAGTTAACAAATAAATTCGACTAGCATGTTTCTCAAATCTTTGTACAGGATTATGTAATTTTCCGCTTGAAGAAATGGGCAGGTGAAGCCATTGACGAGCCCAGAATCTTTTTCACGATTTTCTCCGCTCTTCTTCGCTAATCGCTGACAGAGTTAACACAGCTATTTCACGAGCGTGCATTTTAATAAAGGAACTGTGTGGTTTGTGAGCCAAATCTGTCTCTCGGAAGGTCGCAGGTCCCGTCCACGTCCTCGTCAATGTTATCTGCCCCTTTCCGTGGGAGGACTTCGTTTTAGGCTAGTCGTGGCTTATTGTTAGGAAGGAAGATGAGTACACGATCTTGCTGGTGTAAAGTGGCACTGACAAGGTGAAATGACTGACTGTAAGGGACCAGATGTGAGGCTGTGAAGAGTGTAAGATGTAAATTAATTGATGCAAAGTACACTACAGGAAATGCGTTCCATTAGAGGAGGAGTGAATCTGGAATACGTTTCACGCTTCAGGCGAAAAACACGGAAATGTCGACCAAAGCAAACAAAATTGTTGTATTCTTGTTTATTCCATCACCACCATGACAAAAACATCTGTGGTGCGTCAAACGAAAACAGGACACAGCTCAACGTCACTCTTATATCCCTACCACAAAAAAGCGCCTGCTTCTGTATTCATTTTCTTATGGCAACCTGCGTTTATGAACTAACAGCGAGTAGTGTAGGTTATCAGTCGTTTCTGCAATTTATTTTAATAATGTATCACTATTTAGAGACTGCAGTTCATCCTCATTTCACGTTTTCTGGTACTGTAGTTACAGATTCGGTAACATCTCGAAAGTGTGTATCCTATGTTAATGTAATTGTTAGACATTCTCTGAATAGATAATATTAAAATAAATTTATAGCCGTCTTCGAAAAGGTTTTTCCTACGTAAGCGTATATACACTAAAGCGCCAAAGAAACTAGGATAGGCATGCGTATTCAAATACAGAGGTACACAAACAGACAGAATACGGCGCTGCGGTCACGAATGCCTATATAAGACAACTAGTGTATTGCGCAATGGTTAGATTGGTTACTACTGCTACAATTGCAGTTATCAAGATTTAAGTGAGTCTGAACGTGGTGTTATAGTCGGCTCACGAACGATGGGATACAGCATCTCTGAGGTAGCGATAGAGTGGGGATTTTCCCGTACGGCAATTTCATGAGTGTACCGTGATTCTTATGAATCCGGCAAAACATCAAATCTCCGACATCGCTGCTGTCGGAGAAAGATCCGGCAAGAACGGGACCAACAACGACTGAAGAGAACCGTTCAACGTGGCAGAAGTGCAACCCTTCCGGAAATTGCTGCAGTTTTCATTGCTGGGCCATCAGCAAGTGGCAGCGTGCGAACCATTCAATACAACATCATCGATATGGGATTTTGGAGTCGAAGGCCCACACGTGGTTCCTTGATGACTGGATGACACAAAGCTTTACGCCATGCCTGGGCCCGTCAACGCCGACATTGGACTGTTGATGACAGGAAACATGTTGCCTGGTCGGACGAGTCTCGTTTCAAATTGTATCAATCGGATGGACGTGTACGGATATAGAGACAACCTCATGAATCCATAGAAAAAGTTGGAAATTTGTGGTAAGTTCCTTTAGGACCAAACTGCTGAGGTCATTGGTCCCTAGGCTTACACACCACTTAATGTAACTTAAATTAACTTACGCTACGGACAACACACACACCCGTGCCCGAGGGAGGACCGAATCTTCGACGGGGCCAGCCGCGCGAACCGTGTCAAGGCGCCTGAGACCACGCGGTTACCCCGTGTGGCGAATCCATGGAACCTACATGTCGGCAGGGGAATGACTCTGACAGGTGGCACATACGTAAGCATCCTGTCTGCCTACTTGCATCCATTCATGTCCATTATGTATTCAGACGGATTTGGGCAATTCTAGTAGGACAATGTGACACTCTATATGTCCACAATTGCTACAGAGTGGCCCCAGAAACACTCTTCTGAGTTTAAACACTTCCGCTGGTCACCAAGCTCTCCAGACATGAGCATTATAGAGCATATCTGGAATGCCTTGCAACGTGCTGTTCAGAAGAGATCTTCATCCGCTCGTACTTTTACGGATTTATGGACAGCCCTGCAGGTTTCATAGTGTCAGTTCCCACCAGCAATATTTCAGACATTAATCGAGTCCATTCCACGACGTATTGTGGCACTTCCGCTGGCTCGCGAGGGCTCTACATGATGTTAGGCGAGTGTTCCAGTTTCTTTGGCTCTCCAGTGCATAACCAGAACAAAGTCCATGCCAACCGATCAGTCGTTGATATTGCTATATAACTTGCTTCTGTCATTTAGGTTGCTACAAAAGCGAAATCATGATTGTATCAAATAAATGAATAGGAAGTGGCAGTCTAATGGCGGAAATTACTTTCAAAATGATTGCTTATTTAGCGCCGGGACTGTCGCAAGTCAGCGGTTAGATTTGCGAACTCTTGTACTCGCTCTCCTTTCTGAGCGAGTCAAGTCCGCTTGTGCCTGACAGCAGACTCAGGAGACGAGTGGGCTGCGGCGGAGACTCACAAGTCTAGTACACGGGAGCACGGAGACAGCGTGACCGGAGATGACGTCACAGGACTTGCTGGCGCGTTTACAGCGAGCATACGGAGCTCGTTTCTGACCTCTAGTACAGATGATACTCAGTTCCTCCATTAACAGACTAGAACGGATTACTGTAAGCTCGACTGAGACACCTAGTTGTCATGCATCGTTTACTAGGCACAGCGTACGACAAAAAAAGGAGATTTGCATTGTGTAGTGTCGGAGTCAGCTGGGACACTGAACAGCATTTTATGATTTCCGGTGAATAATCTCGCATCTGTTTGTGGCTTTCAGATCGCTGTCAACCTGCCCACAGACGACCTGCTGGAAGGTCACAGAGAACGGCGACTCTTGAGATGTACATTTTCTCAAACTCTGGAATCAGAGTGTGAGGAGTTATTGTATATGACAACAAAACGGATCTGGCAACTGGTGAACGGAAGCTGAATGTACGCTCGTATGTGGCAAAAACGGGAAGCGCATGATACCAAACAGCACATTCCATAATTGAAGTGCAATTCACACCTCACAAATGTCTTGAGGAATGTTCAGGTCGTTGACTGGCTTGTTCCGTCTGTAGACTTGTAACCCACAAAACATCTCTGGAATGCACATGACACAACATATGTATAAGACATGATAAGAAATTTCTAAGGATGACACTCGGAAGCTTTCACTCTCATGCCACAACGAACACAAGAGTATATCATTGGCACTGGATCTCACACATCATTCTAGTAAGGATGAATAAGTTTTTTTTGTCAATCGAGGGTTCGCCCTTACGAGCTGTTCCGGCCTCACCATCTCTTAGTCTGTCTTTCCACGCCCCATCTTCCAACAGGATAATATTCCATAGCTTGCCGGGAGATTCTCTGAGGTGACATACGCAATACATCCTGATATTCTATGAATTACTGTTTTAGTTAATAGCTGTACCCCCCCCCCCCCCCAAATCTGTTGTTCCCTTATTTCATTTCTTATGTTGTCTTCTCTTGTGTAGCCTTTCATGGATCCAAAGAACTTCATTTCAGATGTTTCAGGTTGTCTTAGATCTTTTGATCTTAATGTCCAACTTCCTGCTCAATGTACACATATAAAAAATTTTTTTTCATCACTCTGCTTCCCAGAGCTCCTGAAGATAGACACTGACTGTGGATACTGTATCACAGACACAGTCCCTTTGACTGTTCAGAGATGTCACTAAACCCGCCCAAAGATGTAACCAACCATGCATGAACAGCGCCTATTAGACGTAGGTGGTCTGACAGCCGATCAGTTCGTCATTCCACCAGGAAGGAGATACACGGCTCGTGTTCTCTGTAGTTCAACCATGCCTAGACAGTCAAAACCGCGGTTCGATCGAGTGCGCATTGTCACTTTGTGCTAGGAAGAGCTCTCAACAAGGGAAGTGTCCAGGCGTCTCGGAGTGAACCAAAGAGATGTTGTTCGGACATGGAGGAGATACAAAGAGACAGTAACTGTCGATGACATGCCTCGCTCAGCCCCCCCCCCCCCCCCCCCAAGGGCTACTACTATAGTGGATGACTGCTACCTACAGATTATGGCTCGGAGGAACCCTGAAAGCAATACCACCATGTTGAATAATACTTTTTGTGCAGCCACAGGACTTCGTGCAATAGGCTTCATGATGCACAACTTCATTCCCGACGTCCATGGCGAGGTCCATCTTTGCAACCACGACACCATGCAGTGCGGTACAGATGGGCCCAACAACATGCCGAATGGATCGCTTAGGACTGGCATCACGTTGTCTTCTCCGATGAGTGTCGCATATGCCTTCAACCTGACAATCGTCGGAGACGTGTTTGGAGGCAAGCCGGTCAGGCTGAACGCCTTAGACACACTGTCCAGCAAGTGCAGCAAGGTGGAGGTTCCTCTGATCGATAGTGCAACCATATTGGCAACATTTCGGGGAAGCACTCGTCTTCATGGACGACAATTCACACCCCAATCGAGCACATTTTGTGAATTACGTCCTGCAGGATAACGATGTCGCTCGAACAGAGTGGCCAGTATGTTCTCCAGACACGAACCCTATCGAACATGCCTGGGATTGATTTACGTGACCCACCGACCACCCTAAGGGATCTACGCCGAGTCACGGTTGAGGAGTGGGACAATCTGGACCAACAGTGCCTTGATGAAGTTGTGGATAGTATGCCACGACGAATACCGACATGCGTCAATGCAAGAGGACGTGCTACTAGGTATTAGAAGTACTGGTGTGTACAGCAATCTGGATCACCACCTCTGGAGGTCTCGGTGTATGGTGGTACAACATGAATGTGTGGTTTTCATGAGCAATAAAAGGGAGGAAATGATGTTTATGTTGACCTATTTTCCAATTTTCCGCAAAGGTTTCGGAACTCTCGGAACCGAGGTGATGCAAAACTTTTTCTGATGTGTGTAGCACTGTGGGCAGTGCAATGACTTTACAAAAATTCATTTGGGTTTCTATTCTTGTTTTACCCTTCAGTATTCTTATTGTGCCACATAGATGTTGACAGGTACGATGTTCCTTATTTATATATTTATCTACTTCAAAAGCTATATCATATCCTAGATACTGGATATGGGACAACTGTTCCATTATTATATTGTTAAAGATTTTCTTAGTGCTTAAGGGGTATTTTCCTGAAAAGGTTATTTTTTATTGTTGATATCTGTAGATTATATTTTAGTCTTATATTGTTTAATTTGTGTACCGCAATTTGAAGTATGTCTTGATTGTCCTGTAAGGTTACCTGGTCGTCGGCAAAAAGCTTCCTATTTAGAAGTTTGCCGGGCACAGTTCCTATACCTTCATCCTTTCCCTAACCAGGTCGTCGCTGTGGATGTTGAATAGTCTAAGTGACATACTACAGCCTTGCCTTACCCCCTGGCTTATCTCTAATTCCAGCGTCAGCTCTATTCTTGTTTTGGTGTTTTTGTATGAAACTTGGCACACATCAGTTGTCTGGGGGAACTCTTTTCTCAATTATTGATTACAGATTTATTCTGTGGACGCAGTCAAATGCCTTCGCAAAGTCGATAAATGCTAGGTGTTTCTCAAAATTGAATTCTCGCCTTTTTGTACAATTTTTTTCAAAGTGAAATCATTGTCGGCAAAAGAGCTTCCTTTACGGAAACCTGCTTGCTGTTCTGATAACATTCAATCATAATCGTTTGGAAGCCTTTCATTAATTGCTTTCCTGTAGATTTTATAAGAAACATTCAGAAGACTGATTCCTCTGAAATTACTTGTTACTTCGTTCCCCTTTTTCCAACAGTAAAATAAGCACCTCTCCATCGCTCCATCTTTCTGGTACCGGACTCACTGAGCTATGCTGGCGGGAGCTACGCTCCATGCTCTTGGTAGGGCCACCCATGCCAGATGGGTCAGTAGGTAACGCACCAGACAAAGAGTGGTCCCTCCAGGGGTTCCCTTCCTGGGAGTATGTGTGCGGCGACCCCATGTGCCCTTAGCCAAGTCTGACATTGCTTCGACTTACTTGTATTAGACTTTTTGATTTCTTTTCTATCGGTCTTTCTTGGCCAAGTCTTGTTTTTCTCCGACAATATTATGTTGCGAGGCCCGAGGCTGCCTTTCATTTTCATCATTTTCATTCTCTACGCCTACCTTTCATGGGGGGGGGGGGGGGGGGGGGAGGCCTCCTTGGGCGTTTTGAAGCCACCCTTCCTAGCGGAGCAAACCCTTAACAAAAAACCTGTTCCTCCAAGTTGGGGTTTATGGGATAAGGCTGATAATCTGCCGACGTAAAAGTCTTCATTGTCGTAAGCTTTAAAATAAACCCCGCATAAAAACCGTAAATCATGGACGAAAGACCATGCGAAGAAAAGGCTGAGAATTGCATAATAAAGGATGTCTAGGGACTCATGAGGCTGAACCTAACAATGCAGTCAAAGATTAAAATGTCAATATAGCAATCATTACAGAAACCAAAAAGAAGCTCAGGAGTGCCAAATACCTAAAAGATTACATTGAGTTATGCTTCACATTACGTTATGCTCAATTATACATTATGTTACACTCTATCTGAGTAAAGAGCATGTAATGGAGTGGCAGTATTGATAGACAGAAAAAGGGGAGATAACATACAGCAATAATCACTACTGAACGAAAGTGTCATCACAGTAAGACTGGAATTTGATAGAGGCCGTCTTGCAATTATAGAAACCCATGCGCCAGAAGAAGGGAAGAAGGAAGAAACAGATCTTTACTACGAAGACTTACTTAAACACATGTATAAAATAGACCTTGTCATCTTGGAGGAAGAGTTAAATCTAAGAATAGGTAAAGAACCCATCCACCATTTGATCGGCAACAATTGTGAAGATACAATTAAGGAAAATCGAATGAAATTGAGAATCTGTCACCTTTAATGAACTGGAAGTGACAAATACATTTTTTAATACGAAAGATATATGTACACTAACGGAAAAAAATATTGCAACACGTAGAAGAAGTTGTGCAACATAAACGAAAGTTGGTAGGCGTATTTCCACATCTGAAACATGACGTCATTTCAAATTTCGCACCAGTCGCATAAAAGTGACGCTACTAGCGCCACTACGAGGATACAAATCACGTTTGCTTTAAATATACGCTGTTAACGGTCGAGAGCGTTACTTACCTTTTAGATTGGACTTACTCAAGAATGCCTTTAAGGCGACAAGGATACCAACACATCACTGAGTTTTAACAAGTTCGTCTAATAGGGCTATGAGAAGCTGGATATTCTTTATGCGATACTGCAGAAACACTTGGCAAGAAAGTATCCGCTGCACACGATTTCAGGCTGCGGTGGTAGCGAGAGTGTACGGTTGCCAGAAGACTGGGCTTCGGACGGCTATATGGCTCTACCGAGAGGGAAGACCATCGTGTTGGGAATATGAGTCCGCCGCATCGTACTGCATCTGCAGCAGCAATTTGAACAGCAGTTGGCACAACAGCGACGGAATGAACTGTTACAAATCGCTGGCGTCAAAGACAGTACCGCGCCAGACGTTTTGTAGCGTGCATTCCACTGCCACCAAACTACCACCATTTGCGACTTCACTAGTGTCAAGTGAGGGCTCATTGGAGGCAGGGTGAAGGTCTGTTGTGTTTTCTGATGAAAGCTTGTTCTACCTCGGTGCCTGCGACGGCTGTGTGTTGTTTGGATTAAGGTCAGTTGGGAATCTGCACCCACTCTGCGTGCTAGCCGCACTAGACACCAAACCTGGAATTATAGTCTGGGGTGCGATTCGTATGACAGCAGGGGCACTCTCGTGGTTATCCCATGCAGCCTGACTGCATTATTGTACGTCAGTCTGGTGATTCGACCTATTATGCTGCTATTCATGAATAGCATTCTAGGGGCGTTTACCAACGTGCTCTACAGAGTGTCGGCATGTTGCATTTGCCTGCTCGATCACCGGATCTGTCTTCAATCGAGTACGTACGGGACCTCACTGGACGACAAGTCCAGCGTCCTCTACAAGGAGCATTAACCGTCCCCGTATTGGCCGACCAAGAGTCACCGACATGGAACTCCATCCTACAAACTAACATCCGGCACTTGCACAACACAATGCAGGCATGTTTGCATGCTTGCAGTCAACATTCTGGCGGTTACACCAGCTATTAATGTACCAGCATTTCAGATTTGCAATGTAATCTCCCTCTTACATTAACCTGGGATCTTGTAAAGTTAATCACTTGAATATGTTGTCTAGACAAACGTATTCCTGAAATTTCTTTACTCAGCATTAATTATTTTTTGATATTACGATTTCGTTTTCCTCAGCGGAAATATACATGGTCGTCACGAGGCCACAGATCTCTTATTAATTATATCACAGTAAACAGTAACCTAGCTTCAAAGGTGTTAGATATAGACTACAAGTCTACAGAGTGAGAGACGTGGGTACAGACCATTTCTTGTTAAATCAAAGATTCAACTTTGGGAAAGATGGAAGAAACAGAACAAGAGGAAAAACCAAAAAAAACCAAACAAAATTATTTTTAAGGTGCATCTGCTCCAAGGAGAGAGTTTAAGGAACCTATATCAGTGGAGGCTAACTGAGCTACTCCAACAAACGCCGTCATACGGAGATCTAACTGAAGAATGGACAAACATAAAAAAATAGTAAAATATAGGTCGCTAAAGAAGTACTGGCTGAAAAACCCTTAACGAATCGCAAAACGGAACTTAAGATTTGGAACGAAGAGCTACAAGAAGCCGTATAACAGAAAAATAAAGCACATATAGCGTTCTTACAGAAACAGACCGAGGAACCTAGAGGAAAAATAATGAAATCAGAAAGAAACTAAAATAGTCAGACAGGCACATAAATCTTCGTGGGAGGCATTTATAAGCAATATTGAACAGGATACGCTTGGCAGACAGGAAACAGCATTTAAACTGATCAGACAACTAAAAAGAGCTGACAAAGATACTGCAAATATATAACTATCAGTCCTTCAGAAGACTGGATACATCACTACAAGTAATTTTGGTATAATACGAATGTGGAACTGATAGACCTGATGGAATTAAAACACGCATTCGAGAAAAAAAAACAACTGAAAAGCACCTGGGTTAGATGGAATTAACTCAGAACCGATAATATGTGGTGGGATATTTCTAGAATTCAGAATGCTCCACCTCTATAACAAGTGTTGTCATACAGGTGAAATACCAGAAAAATGGACATTAGTTCAGAATATATTGAAAGTTAAATCGTTTAGTGCCCGTAATGTGACAAACATTTCTACTCATTTTTATATCGGACTGGGGTTTTATCTGGCGACCATTGTCATGTTTTCATCGATAAGTGTATTCTCAATAACCTCAACTGCCACGTCTACAAGTTCTCTCTTCTAGAACGTGTTCTTTTACACTCTTACCAAGTCTGCTCGAGCTATGTGGGACAATGGTTAAACTACCGAGACAGCTTTCGGCAGAAGTGGCTTTCAGATGCTGATCTGCAATCCAGATGCGGGTTTTCCCTCGTTTCCGTAAATCAGTTAAGGCTGAAGTGTTCATCTTTAGCATGCTAACATAAACGGGTTTTCCTCGTTTATTATATTTAAACAAATAAGTCGACTCCCAGTATTTCCTTCGTCTCCGAGTAAAATCACGTGCGACACACAAAAACTTTTCGGAAACTTTGGTACAAAAACTTCATGTAAAATTTGAACGTGTTTTTCGTGTTAATTTTATCAAAACTCTTGCTCCTGTGGTGATATAGTGTATAGTAGTAAATCAACAATTGTGAACAAAACCTGTGCTTTTCAGAAATGTGATATACTGATATAGTATTAACTGCAAACTTAACCTGTGCTTTTCAGGAACTTTGGCAACAGTTCTCTAATTTCATTGTGTATTTATGCGAAAAAGGTATATTTTTGAGACAGTTAGGACGCTTGCTAAAATTTTCGTATATCGGTTGTGTTTTGAATAATCCGTTTCGTAACAAATCGGTCTTTTGATTTACATTAATTATTAATTATGTCTTTAAGAGGAGTATATATTCTCTGCGTGTAATTTAAATTAACTAATAGGAGTGTATAGTCTATGTATGTATTTTATATTAACGCTACTACGTAATTTTCTTAGTGACCATAACATGAAAACTTTTCAGGCAAACAGTAAACCTTGTTTTAAGTTTCGTGTTGCCTCGCTTTTGACGGTAAATCGCTTTAGTTCCTCCAGGCTACTGGTAAAACTTGTAGATATCACACACATGACGTAGAAGAGAATCAGCAAGCTTAGTATAACGCTCTTTCGTTTAGTATTCTGTAAGATATTGCATCAGGTATAAATTATTTGTTTACTTTTCTGTAAAATATTACACCACGAATAATGCAGCTCCATTGTGTTTGCGGTTTCCAGACAAGGAGTGAGCTGCTTGCTATTTGTAAGTAGCTGAAAATCGCCCTGACTGCTGTCAAAAGCAAGTGGAAGTTCTTGCAGATAGGTGCGTTGGAAGGGCTACTGAGAGTTTTGTACGAGAGATACCAAAGATACTTCATGTGTTGTCCTCTCCTGTGGATGCTGTCTTTTCTGCAGGAAATGTAGGTCCCTTATTACTCATCCACTTGGCTGTGAATGGCGGCCAATGGTAGGTTAGGCATTCTGTTCAGAGGAGACAGTGAGAATTGAAGATGTTACGCCTACCTACCTAACAAAAAAGTTGTGAAGCAATGAGACTCACTTCACCTGTTGTCTGGAAAACCTGCTGTGTCCTGTGTCAAGGGGCAGCGAAAGCAAGTTTTTTTTCCATCAGTCTTCTGACTGCTTTGATGCGGCCCGCTACGAATTCCTCTCCTGTGCTAACCTCTTCATCTCAGAGTAGCACTTGCAACCTAAGTCTTCAATTACTTGCTGGACATATTCCAATCTCTGTATTCCTCTACAGTTTTTGCCTACAGCTCTCTCCAGTACCGTGGAAGCCATTTCCTCATGTCTTAACAGATGTCCCATCATCCTGTCCCTTTTCCTCATCAGTGTTTTCCAAATATTCCGTTCCTCTCGTATTCTGAGCAGAACCAGCTAATTCCTTACCTTATCAGTCCACCTAACTTTCAACATTCGTCTGTAGCACCACATCTCAAATGCTTCGATTCTCTTCTGGCCCGGTCTTCCCACAGTCCATGTTTCACTATCATACAATTATCATACAATGCTGTACTCCAGACGTGCATTCTCAGAAATTTCTTCCTCACATTAAGGCCGATATTTTATATTAGTAGACTTCTCTTGGCCAGAAAAGTTCTTTTTGCCATTGCTAGTCTGCTTTTTATGTCCTCCTTGCTCCGTCCGTCATTGGTTATTTTACTATCTAGGTAGCACACTTCCTTAACTTCATCTACTTCGTGACCATCAATCCTGATGTTAAGTTTCTCGCTGTTCTCATTTCTACTACTTCTCATTACCTTCGTCTTTCTTCTATTTACCCTCAGTCCACACTCTGTATTCATTAGACTGCTCATTCCGTTCAGCAGATCATGTAATTCTTCTTCACTTCACTCAGGATAGCAATGTCATCAGCGAATCCTATCATTGATGTCCTTTCACCTTGAATTTTAATTCCACTCCTGAACCTTTCTTTTATGTCCACCATTGCTTCCTCGATGTACAGATTGAACACTAGGGGCGAAAGGCTACATCCTTGTCTTACACCCTTTTTAATCCGAGCACATCGTTCTTGGTTTTTCACTCTTATTATTCCCTCTTGGCTGTTGTACATATTGTATATGACCCGTCTCTCCCTATCACTTACCCCTACTTTTCTCAGAATTTCGAACATCTTGCACCACTGTACACTGTGGAACGCTCTTTCCAGGTCGACAAACGTGTCCTGATTTTTTGTAGTCTTGCTTCCGTTATTAACCGCAACGTCAGAATTGCCTCTCTCGTGCCTTTACCTGTCCTAAAGCCAAACTGATCGTCATCTAGCGCATCCTCAAATTTCTTTTCCATTCTTCTGTACATTATTCTTGTAAACAGCTTGGATGCCTGAGCTGTTAAGCTGATCGTGCGGTAATTCTCGCACTTGTCAGCTCTTGCCTTCTTCTGAACTGTGTGGATGCTGTTTTTACGAAAGTCAGATGGTATATCCCCAGACTCATACGTTCTACACACCAACGCGAATAGTCGTTTTGTTGCCACTTCCCCCAACGATTTTATAAATTCTGATGGAATATTATCTCTTCCTTCTGACTTATGTGACCTTAAGTCCTCCAAAGCTGTTTTAAATTCTGATTCTAGTATTGGATCCCCTATGTCTTCTAAATCGACTCCTGTTTCTTCTTCTATCACGTCAGACAAATCTTCTCCCTCACAGAGGCTTTCAATGTATTCGTTCCACCTATTCGCTCTTTCCTCTGCATTTAACAACTGTGGGATTCCCGTTGCACTCTTAATGTTATCACCCTTGCTTTTAATGTCACCGAAGCTTGTTTTGACTTTCCTGTATGCTGAGTCTATCCTTCCGACAAACATTTCTTTTTCGATGTCTTCACATTTTTCCTGCAGCCATTTCATCTTAGCTACCCTGCACTTCCTATTTATTTCATTCCTCAGCGACTTGTATTTCTCTATGCCTAAGTTTCCTGGAACATTTTTGTACTCCCTCCTTTCATCGATCGATTGAAGTATTTCTTCTGCTATGCATGGTTTCTTCGCAGTTACCTTCTTTCTACCTATGTTTTCCTTCCGAAATTGTGTGATGGCCCTTTTTAGAGATGTCCATTCCTCTTCAACTGTACTGGCTACTGAGCTATTCCTTACTGCTGTATCTGTAGCCTTAGAGAACTTCAACCGTATCTCGTCATTCCTTAGTACTTCCGTATCCCACTTCTTTGCGTATTGATTCTTCGTGACTAATTTCTTAACCTTCAGCCTACTCTTCATCACTACTATATTGTGATCTGAGTTTATATCTGCACCTGGGTATGCCTTACAATCCAGTATCTGATTTCGGAATCTCTGTCTGACCATGATGTAATCTAACTGAAATCTTCCTGTATCACCCGGTCTTTTCGAAGTATGCCACCTCCTCTTGTGGTTATTGAACAGAGTATTCGCTATTACTAGTTGAAACTTGTTACCGAACTCTATTAGATTTTCATCCCCCTTTACATATTGTATTACCCTTTCAATATCCTCATAAACCTTCTCTATCTCTTCATCTTCAGCTTGCGACGGCTGTATGTATACCTGAACTATCGTTGTCAATGTTGGTTTGCTATCGATTCTGGTAAGAACAACCCTGTCACTGTATTGTTCACAGTAACTCAGTACAAGAGGGTAAGGCTCTGTTAGACGTCGACAATTGAAACGTACAGCAAACAAGGGCACTCCTTAGGAAAATGACAGCAAGGGATAGGAAGGAACGCCAGCTGCTCTCAGTTCCTATGCTGGGGGACCTTATCAGCGCACTGCAGAAGCTATTCGGGCAATCACTGGCGTATGTTGGAAAAACGATGCCTATCGTCTGGGCTCCGAGACCATACTCGGACCATTCCAACGACCAGCAGAGGAGGTGCAGAATACCAGCCTTGCTCAGGAACTTGCAATGGAACTGACCATCTACAGCATTATTCCTAGAACAGATCGTTACCCGCTTGTGCTCATGATCTGATGACAGAGTGTATGCCGTTAACGTTGACAGCACTCACATGGTAGGATTGGGACATCTTAATGCGGAGTATGTGGATGCAAATGGCGATCTGTCGGTGTAATGGGGCCCCTTGTCTACCATCCTTGTGGCAGACACTTCTATCGCTGCCCTTCTGCGGGTGTCAGGCTCTCCCCAAGGGAATCTGGTGCGTCTTCTGGCCCCATTTCAGCAGCCCTGTCACCGAGCGGGGAAAGGGTCGACGACGGCGCGTGTTCACGGGCTTCAGTCATGGGAACGTCTGGGGTGGTTGAGGGCACCGTTCTGTCCGTGGTGTCGGATGCTTCCTTGGGGGCGGTTGGCAACGACGTGTCAGAGTCGCGTCGGCAGCTTTCTCCCTGTCTCCTCCCCGTTGGTCATCTCCCGTTGAGAGGCGGCGTTTCTTATGACGCTTCGGCGACCGTTGTGTCCATCCGTGTCGAGGGACTGGGGTCAGTACCTTCGGCCATGGGCCGGCGTCCGGAACAGACGCCTGTGTTACGACGACGGCGGTATGGTGGCGGGCGTTGTGTCCTTCAAGGGAGTCTGGTCGTGCGGCGCCGTCGTCACGCGGTCGCATGGGACTGCAGCATGGGCGTGGCATTTGTGCACGCCGGCCGCACCGGCACCGCTTCCACGTACGTAAGCGATAACGCAGTCGGCACAGCTGTCTGTACTGGTTCGCATGTGGCACCTGGACGAGGCGGCGCTGGAGGCAGTTGGATCGGACGTGGCCCTCCTGTCCACAGCCAGCACACGTCCGCGGTTGTCCTTCGTAAATAATGATGGCTCGGCAAGCGCCGATGAGCACATACGACGGCATGTGTTTGCGGAGTTCGATGCCTACCTGTCGGACTCCATTGAGAAGGTGATAGGTTTCAAAGGTGTTCCACTTCTCTTGCATGTAGCTTAGGACCGTGCCATGTGGCCGTAATGCGCCAGTGACGAGCGCGGACGGGACTTCGAACGGCATTTCGAATATGCGCAACGTACGCACTGCCATACCCGCGTTGTCCAAGGTGACCGTGCTGGCGTCGCCGTCTGCATGGCGAAAGCAGTAGCCGTTGATGAAACGTCGGAGTAGATTGTCACATGCCTCTCCGTTCTTCATCTTGAGATAGACAGATTGTACTGGAAATGATACACAAATGTATGCCTATCAGCTCGTGGGATCGCATGTCGCCTCTCAAAAATCGTTGGATTTCATAAGCCTTTGGACGCCGGAGGGAACCGTTGAACGTGAGTTTCATCGTCGCCTGGCGGTAAGAGAATGCCATATCTAGTGTGAGTTCCAAGTCACAACAATGAAACGCAGTACCTCGCGCAGCGAGTAAACAAACACGTCCGGAGCGCTGCTCAGCGCGCCGCGCATCCGAGTCCTGTCACGCTAAATGCCTTCTGCTCCCCCTAGACCACGGGTGTTCTGCTAATCTACCGATAACAAGAACCATCATTAGTCTAAGCAGATCAGTAACTGTAGCCGGAGACACTGAATTTTAGCTCCTTTTTGATTTCTCAAGTCATATCTATTACAGAAAATTCTAGTACGGTATGCCTACAGTACCGCTACTTCGTTGACACTATCGAAGATACGACTGACGTTCCGTTTTTAAATTGAAATAATAAAATTAATTCCAAGGGATCGACGATTATTAGGTGTCGTATTATGACCATAGGTCGATAGTGGTCCGTTTACGCAGAATTTTGCTGTGTCTTAGATATCAAGAACACACACATAGTAATGGCATAATCTGAAAGTCAGATTCATGTCTGAGGGAAGTAGTGAACTGGCTATGATTTACTAAGCATCTGTGTCACCCGCAGGCCAGGGCCTGCACGTAAGTCGCCCACTCACTGCATGACAGAACGTATGCTTAGAGTCAAAGAGAAGTTCCGTTTCGGAGACTCTACTCGTTTCGCAACAATGCGAGCATGCTCACCTGAGTGTACTGCCGTTGGTGAAGATGTAGAAGGCCACTTCTGAGCGCTCCTGCTGTATTCTGGTCACCAGTTTTCCCAGGTCCGTGGCTATTGTCACCTGAAACAGATCAGGGAATCAAAGGTTACGTAAGCTTAGTTACTCAAAGGAAACTTATAGTGGGGAAAGAAATAGTTACTCCCCAATGGTTGCTCGGCACTAAAATACGCTTGGTATTACGTTAAAGGATTGATAATTATGATGTAAACTTCGACGTTGTTAACATTAATGCATTGCAACTGTTGCGCTTCCATCATTCAGTCATACTTGGGAATATTGACAAACGACAGACGAAGTACATCGACAAGTCACACTTACAAACCAGTTAACTTTTTAAAACTCCATATGTTTCGAGTATTCGCCGATAGATCGTCAGTTTACTACGTATATATCTATACTTGTAATTATTTTCGTTATTATCGGGGGGCTAACATTATCTATGTGTTGGTGTATTTCCGAATAGGCCTACACTATTACACTCTCGTCAGTGTCATCAAGAAAATCCTCACCTGGTATGCGCATCCTCCATCAATTCCTGCCCCTTACACCTGTTCCCCTATTCCCCGGCCCGACCCCCAGCTCCACCCAACGAGAGAGTCCGAAACTGAACTGTGTCGCACTCATATTGCCGTAGATTGTGATAGATTATTTCTCGGTTCAGGCTAACGCACATCACAGTTTATGAGAACTGGCATCCAGAAAAAATAGTCCGAGTAAATCTACGCTTGGAGGATGTTTAGAACAATACAATAAAAATTATTCATTACCATCTATGCTAATACTTCCTCTCTAGAATATTTTTTTGCAGTCTATGTTGAGATTGACAATGGCCTCGTCACAGTGGTAACACCATTTCCCGTCAGATCACCGAAGCTACGCGCTGTTGGGCTTGGCCACCACTTGGATGGGTGACCCTCCGGTCTGCTCAGTGCTGTTGGCAAGCGGGATGAACTTAGCTCTTGTAAGGAAAATTGAGGAGCTACTTGACTGAGAAGTAGCGGCTCCAATCACGAAAACTAAAAGGCCGGGAGAGCGGTGTGCTGACCACATGCCCCTCCATATCCACATTCGATGACGCCGATATGCTGAGGACGACACGGCGGTCGGTTAATACCCATGGGCCTTCCGAGGCCTCTTCGGACGGAGTTTAGTTTTTTAGTTCTATGTTGACATCGGCCAACCTCCAAATTCCGACGTAGGCCTCTATATTTTATCTTTTAAGGATAGTTATGAAATCAAAAAAGATTATTAATTTTTTGTTGCGGTCTTTAGTCTGAAGACTGGTTTCATGCATATCTCACGGCGTTATTCTGTGCAAGAATCTTCTTCTCCGAATAGCTACTACAACTCACGTCGTTTTGAACCTGCTTGCTGTACTCGTCTCTTGGTTTCTCTCTACAATTTTTATTTGCCGCTCTCCCCCCCCCCTCCCCCCGCCCCCACTCTCTCCCCGGCACACACACTCCTTGCCAATGATTCCTTGACGTCTCAGAATTTGTCTTATCAACTGATCCCTTCTTTTAGTCAAGTTTTTTCTCAAATTCCTTTTCTCCCCAATTATACTGAGTGCCTCTCCAACAGATCTACCCATATAATATTCACCATTATTCTGTGGCAGCAAATTCAAAGGCTTCTGTTCTTGCTGTACTGCTTATCGTCCACGTTTCACTTGCATAAAAGTCTACTCTCCAAACAAATGCCTTAGGAAAAGCTTTCCTAACAGAGAAAATCATAACAAGTTTCTCTTCTTCAGAAACGCTTTTCTTGCCATTGCTAGTCTGTATTTTATATCGTCTCTGCTTCCGCAATGATCTGCTATTTTACTGCACATATAGCAAAACCAATCTACTGCTTTTAGTGTCTCATTTCCTAACCTAATTACCTCAGCGTCGTCTGATTTAATTCGAACACATTCCATGACATTTGTTTTGTTTGTTTGATGTTCATCTTATAGTCTCATTTTAACACACCGCCCATTTTCTTCAACTGCACAACCAAATATTTTGCTGTACTGACAGAATTGCACCAACATCGGTAAATCGCAAAGTTTTTCTTTCTTCTCCCTGAACTTTAATTCTCTCGTCTCTTCGGCTTCCTTTGCTGCTCGATGTTCAGAGTGAAAAACATCTGGCAAATGCTATATACCTTTCTCCTGCCTTTCTTAACCGTCGTATCCTTTTCATGTCCATCGATTCGTATAACTGCTGTCTGGTTTCTGTCCAAGTTGTATTTAACATTTTGCTTCTTCTACTTCACCTCAGCTACCATCAGAATTTGAAATAATGCATTACAGTCAACACGGTCAAAGACTTTTCCTCAAAAGCTATGAAAGTAGCTCCTTAACGGGTCAGTATAGCCTCCCGTGTACCTACATTTTTCCGGAACCTAGAATGATCTTCCCCGAGGCTGGTTTCTACCGGTTTTTCCATCATTCTGTAAATAATTCGTGTCATTATTCTGCAACCATAATTTATTAGACTAATAGTTCGGTAATTCGGTAAGCACCTACTTTCTTTTGAACTGGAATTATTACATTCTTCTTTAAGTCTGCGGGCATTTCCTCTGTCTCATTTAGGGTGATTCAGCTGCCCTTACCGTTTTATATTAACCCGCGCTACGACTGTATCAGGAACGGTAGGCAGACAGGCGACAGGGCTTTGGGCGAAATCATACGGTAAAAAACACAAGTGAGGACTGGCAATGAGTTACACGATCATTTTGGACCAAGACATACCTTACTTATGCCATACTTATCCAAGTGTCTCAAATCTTTCTTTGTGAAATTAGCGGTGTAGTTATGAAGGTTTGCTTGTAGTTGTAGGTTTATTCCATTTGTAGTATTTAATATTTCATAAATGGTTCAGAAACATTGACTTATACAGTGTGTTTCACCATCGTAAACAACGAAATTAACAGGAAATTTCAAAACGGGTAGCATGTAAGAAACAACTTTCAGATATGTAACCCAATGAAAAGGTTAATTTATGACTCGCCTTGTTAATGTGCTAAAATCGTTTTATAAACAAAATTTGTACAATAGGTCTAAGATGTCTTCGTGTACTTTACCCTTTTATTCTGTGACATTTAGACAATATGCTTCACGCTTTCACAGTCAACAGGCCAACAACGTTGTTCTCTCATGTGGCGTTGGATAAAACGATATCGGTAGGGGCAACTGATTCACCAAGTGTATCTAGCGCACCAGGTGGCATAGTTTTGTCATGGCTGGCTCTCCCAAGGATACTAGCAGTTCTCAGGAAATGTCGTCAATTCGAGGGGTCTTGATTCGGCTTAGGTCTTTCAGATCACTGTCAAATTCTTCTCGGAGTATCATTATACACTGCTTCCTCTTTTCAGCTTTCCATTCATTATTTGGTACCTCTTCATGTTCATGCAGCTGTTTCTCTTTTCTCCAAAGGCATCTTCAATTTTCTTGTAGACGGCATTACACATCATTCTATATCTTTACATTTGTTCTCTAGCCATTCCTGGTTAACCATTTTTGCACTTTCTGTCAGTCACATTTTCTAGACGTTCGTATTCCTCTTCGGATTCTACATCTACTGCATTTTTATATTGTATCACTTCGTCAATTAAATTCAGTATTTATGCAGCGAAAACTCCAGGTTGAAATGTCAACTGTATAAGGAAAAGGACAGAGCCCCACTCATCGTAAAGACGACAAGTTGAGTTACAGACACACGCAAAGAAAAGAAGGCTTTGGCCGAAAGCTGAATGTGTAACCGTCTTCTTGTTGTGCCTATCTGCAACTCAGACTCAATATTTCATGTGATATCTAAAGATTTCTACTAGGTCAAGTCTTTTTACTCATGTAAACCATTGCTATCTTCACTACTTCATTCCACTGTTTCAGTCATTCGTTGCGAAATGCTCACTTCGATACTCTCAACAACCTCAGATTTTGTAGCTTATACGAGACCCGTCTCCTTTATTTCCTGATTAATAATCATTTATTTATTTACTTTTTATTTATGAAGGATATCAATATACACTCTAAGACAAAACAAAACAACGCACGACCAAAGAATTATCTAAATAGTACGGAAATCGATAGATATCGTGTACCTGTCATAGGGGCTCATTTCGAAGCGGGACTCATAAATGAAAACAACTTAGGCATTGAAATTCCAGGCGTAAGACGTGTCTGCAGACGCATCGGACAGCGGAGGCAAACGAATCTTACTGTTGCCCGCCGTACGGCCCAACTAACAGGAGTGCTGGTCTGGGGTGCCATTTCGTTTCCCTTTGGTTGTCACTCGCGACAACCTTACAGCACAGCGGTACGTTGATGATATTCTACGCCTCGTCATGGCAAACCATACTGGGCTTGCATTTAAGCAAGATAATGTCCGTCCTCAAACGATGAGAGTTTCTACTTCTTGTCTTCGTGCTGTCCAAACCCTACCTTGGCCTGCAAGGTCGCCGGATCTCTCCCCAGTTGATAACGTTTGGAGAACTATGGGCGGGGCCATCCGATCAGATCGGGATTTTGATTATCTGACTCGCCAATTGGACACAGTTTGGTACGATATTCCTCAGGAGGACACCCAACAACTCTGACAATCAATAACAAGCCGAATAACTGTCTGCAAATGGCTCTGAGCACTATGGGACTTAACTGCTGAGGTCATCAGTCCCCTAGAACTTAGAACTACGTAAACCTAACTAACCTAAGCACAACACACACATCCATGCCCGAGGCAGGATTCGAACCTGCGATCGTAGCGGTGGCGCGGTTCCAGTTTGTAGCGCCTAGAACCACTCTGCCACTCCGGACGGCAACTGTCCGCATAAGGTCCAGAAGTGGATTAAGATAGTCCTGACTGTGTGAAATTGTGATGCTGTTTCTCTTGAATATATCATCCAAATTTTCTGAAATTATATTCTTTTATTTGTCTGTGCATGTATATGACATCTGCGGATCGAAATCAGCCTTTCGTTATGTGTGAGTCAAATGATAAGAGAGGGTGACATGTCACGCAGAAGTTGGAACTCAAATTTCTGAAAACAGTGCTTGAAAACGGAAACCGTGCATAGGATATCCAGTGTACAAATATGGAACTGGCATTAATTCGTTCTGGAAGAGTTGATCTTAGTTTTATGTTCGGCAACAAATTATTAAGACGATATACGGACAGTTTACATAAACACATTATCTGACGATGTTAGTGAATTTTCAACATGTGGGAAACTGTTTCGTTACTGAAGTTAGGTGAAGACATTCTGCGAACGAAATGTTAAGAACACGTCGCTTTTTCATCTACTCTCAACCGGAACCCAGTTAGAGTTTTCTAAGACGAGATAATTTGGTTAAATATGTTGCATAGTTGTCCGCTAACGTATCAAGTAGTTACACGGTTTCGTTACGAGAAATCAGATCGCTAGGTTTGTAATAAACCAGTTATTACTTGTTCTGGTCCGCCTGTTTCTAACATAACAAAATTTCATCCCATTCGGATAATTCCTTCATGGTGATTTTTTTTTTTTTTTTTTTTTGTCTACGACTGTATGTCGTGTACTTACTCATTTGCACATATTTCAATAATCGTCTACTGGGCCACTTAAAAGAATTATGTTTTCTGGTGAATCGTTGAATTATCGATTACATCACTTGAAAAAGTACGGCGGCGTATCGCACTTAGGGACATCACAACAGAGACAGCTAACAGTACCTTTACACCTTCTGCAGAGAAAATTGCTTCAGCTGCATATTTCATAAGTTTGTTCTCTAAAATGATGCAGCTCTACTTTAGTAGCAAAAGCTCTGCCGATTTTTGGCATAAATTAATTGAAAATGATTTTCAAGAAACAGTAAGAAGTAATTCTATGCGTAAGTGAATTTCGACGTTACCTTATATCACGCAACGGGTCAGTACAAACTGAAGAACCTGTCACTTAAGAGCACAATGTGGTGCTACAAACATACAATACAGTCTGAACGAAGGAGCTTATGACTAAGGAACACACGTACCTTTACTTACATCTCTCCCTCCCTCCCCCCCCCTCTCTCTCTCTCCCTCCCTCCCTCTCTCTCTCTCTCTCTCGCACACACTCACACTCACACACACACACACACACACACACACACACACACACACTGCAATTGATCGGTAAGTGGGTAAAAATGAGATAATTTCTCATGCAGAAGGTGTGGTGAAACGCAGACGATATGAGACACAACACAGGCAGAGAGAGATATAAACCGGAAACTCATCCTTCTCTGGCTTTCCATTATACTGTATAAGCACTTTGGGGTGCTTTTATGAGATTGTTTGCTAGGGGTCGGTATGCTATTATGGTTACATAAATATGGAAGAAAGACAGCGAACCGTGTTATTATGCTAGCAACTCAGGCCTTGTGCTACTAAAAGGATTGCAAGGACACGTTTTATGAAACAACAGGTTTTTTTGCTGCTAAATTATTTATGAAAATACGATATTAGCAAAGAAATAAGGGCAGTATGAGGCACTGCTACAGGTCGGGAACTGATATAGACCCAGAAATCATATTAATTCAGATACTTCCGTTTCAGAAAAACTGCATCCGCCTTTTGACAGCGTTGCTTCCTGTGATCTACTAATACTGTTTGAAGCATCGTTTACATGTTAAAACTTCGTTGCAAACGAAGAGAAGGAAAAGCTTAGAACTTTACGAGGTCAGAAACTCGAAAGTTAACCGTCCGTAAACCGTTCAGTTACCCTAGTTAAAGACGTATACTGAACTACAAACAGCAGAATACTCGCAGGTGCTTTTGAGTTTTTTAAGGGAGGTTACGAGGAACCTAGTAATGGTTACGTACCGCCATCCAAAGTTGTTTAATGTGTCACAGGATCGCTCTGTCAACGACACCGCGCCGCAAGATTGTTAAGAACGTTACAATTTCTCGTCCTGTCAAACTGCATTTTTGAAGTGATTCAAATCTGTAGAAAGATCATTTAAGAATTTTTCAGATACATGTAGTATGTATAACATATGTTCCAGCTCCACCGGTCTGCCCTCAGACGGGCCGACCGAACGCCGTGTCACCCTCAGCCAATGGCGTCATTTGAAAGCAATATGGAGAGACCTGAGGGCAGCACACCGCTACCAACTTCGTAGACATCCTCAGTTAGCGTCAAGAAGCTAAGTGGACGCCATTCCAGTCATTCCAGCAAGGAAAGATCCCTGGCAGCACCAGGAAGTGAACCGAGCGAGGTAGCGCAGTGGTTAGACACTGAACTCACATTCGGGAGGACGACGGTTCAATCCCACGTCCGGCTATCCTGATTTAGGTTTTCCGTGATTTTCCTAAATCGCTCCAGGCAAATGCCGGGATGGTTCCTTTCAAAGGGCACGGCCGACTTCCTTCCTCGTCCTTCCCTAATCCGATGAGACCGATGACCTCGCTGTCTGGTCTCCTTCCCCAAACAACCCAACCCCCAGGAAGAGAAACCAGTCCTCTGCATGCCTTCCAGTCGCGCTGACCCTCAGCTGTGGATGAGGACCTGTATGCACACTATACAGAAGTAGTTACCACACTGCGGATCGAAATCAGCCTTTTGGTATGTGTGAGTCATATTATAAGAAAGAGAGAGTGACATGTCACGCAGAAGTTGGGATTCAAATTCCTGAAAACAGTGCTTGAAAATGGAAACCGTGTATAGGATATTCAGTGTACAAATATGGACCTGACATTAATTCGTTCTGGAAGAGTATCACTATATATCAATTTTAGTTTCATGTTCGGCAACAAATTATTAAGACGATATACGGACAGTTTACAAAAACACATTATCTGGCGATGTTACTGGATTTTGTTACTGAAGTTAGCTGAAGACATTCTGCGAACGAAATGTTAAGAACAGGTCGCTTTTTCATCTACTCTCAACCGGAATCCTGTTAGAGTTTTCTATCACGAGATAATTTGGTTAAATATGACGCATAGTTGTCGGATAATGTATCAAGTAGTTACACAGTTTCGTTATGAGAAATCAGATCGCTAGGTTTGTAATAAACCAGTTATTACTTGTTCTGGTCCGCCTGTTTCTAACATAACAAAATATAAGATTCATTGAGCCGTGTGCGGTTCGCATTCTTGCCGTTCATAACTCGACGTCTTGTATAGTTGTAGGGGCGTCTCGTTTCCTTCTTGTGCTAATGGCGCCACTGAGTTTGCTAGTATTGTTTGTCTGCGAGTGGCAGCAGCAGCAGTTATCGATAGTACTATCTCTGGTGCGACCGCATGTATTTCTGGGCCGTCGTATGTGTCAGGCAGTCCAGCTTCGGATGGAGAAGCGAGGAGGTCTGCAGCGCGTGGGCAGGCCGGGACCATTGGCGGCGGCCGGCCGGAGTGGCCGAGCGGTTCTAGGCGCTACAGTCTGGAACCGCACGACCGCTACGGTCGCAGGTTCGAATCCTCCTGCCTAACGGCCCAATTTCCTGCCCTGGAGGTTAGCGTAATTTTCGGCAGTGTACTTTTTCTTGTCTTGCTGATGCTGTCTGGCATGGCGTGTAATTTGACAGCTTCCTTGACTGGGGTATGGATAATTGTTTTCCTTGGTCACCTTGGTTATAGTGGTTCCTTCTGTATTTTGGTGTTTTAAACACCAGATTCTGGAGCGCAGTACTATCTGTCACTTCACCCTCGCCTGAATTACTTCATCGTTGTACTGGTTATCTGCCGTTAGGTAAGAGGGTTGATCGCCGTTTAGACTGTGTCTAATTTGAGTTGCCCTCTTTAGGTGAACATCACTCTTGGCTGCCAGTCTCACCTCTTGCACAGCTGTAGTGACCTTCCTCAGGTCGATCGGTGCAGCACTGTCTGTGGATCACGCCGTCTTACTTGGTCAAGTTCTCATAATTGTTTAAAATTTACCTTAATGTTTTAATGTGTAATTGCCTTCCTCACTTGTAATTCAGGCCTTCAGCCGTTGACTGTGTGTAACATTGCTTGTGGCCTTCAGCCGACAAATAATTTGCAATTCTTTCTTAATAAGGCCTTCAGCCGTTACTATGCCTTGTTACAGTTTCTTGATTGTTTAAGAAGAAAATATCTTAGTATTTGTTAACGTGTAACTGTTTTCCTCTCTTGTAATTCAGGCCTTCAGCTGTTGAATATTCTGAAGTTGCTTGTGGCCTTCAGCCGACAGATAATTTTGAATTCTTTCTTAGTAAGGCCGTGAGCCATCAGTGTAGTAAATTCCTTTAAAATGATTGCTGAAAATTATTTTCTCGAATAAAGTGTATGTGTTCACTGTAGCCAACGGTAACTGATTACAGCCCCATCAACCATCGTTGCCTTGCCCTGCCTCTCTCTGACTACCAGGTCCC
The DNA here is from genome assembly GCF_023898315.1 of Schistocerca nitens. Taxonomy (NCBI): domain Eukaryota; kingdom Metazoa; phylum Arthropoda; class Insecta; order Orthoptera; family Acrididae; genus Schistocerca; species Schistocerca nitens. The sequence goes on from NC_064617.1 coordinate 617,300,665, forward strand.
ATACATGCTGTAAGAAAACATGATGAAGAATATTCCAAAACGTCAGTGACACAGCTGTCTGGTGTATAACTAAGTCTTCTCTTATACTAGTCTGAAAACGTGGGTCTGTTATACAGCACAAAAATGTTGCCATTTTCAAAAAGAAAATGGTTCAAATGGCTCTGAGCACTATGGGACTTAACAAAAATGGTTCAAATGGCTCTGAGCACTATGGGACTTAACATCTGTGGTCATTAGTCCCCTAGAACTTAGAACTACTTAAACCTAACTAACCTAAGGACATCACACACATCCATGCCCGAGGCAGGATTCGAACCTGCGGCTCCGGACTGAGAGCCTAGAACCGCTAGACCACCGCGGCCGGCTATGGAACTTAACATCTGTGGTCATCAGTCCCCTAGAACTTAGAACTACTTAAACCTAACTAACCTAAGGACATCACACACATCCATGCCCGAGGCAGCATTCGAACCTGCGACCGTAGCGGTCACGCGGTTCCAGACTGAAGCGCCTAGAACCGCACGGCCACACCGGCCGGCTTGCCATTTTCACTTCGTCTGACAAGTTCCCCCTCGCCTTCTCCTCCTCTTATTCTTTCATGATTCTCGGAAAGGAGGTTCGGCAGTCAAATAATGTTTCTATTGTTTAATCCGTATAAACTCCTTTAGTATATTTTCCTGCTACGTATATCTGTTTTTGGGTTCCGAGCAACATAAATTCTTTCATTTTTACTAAAACAACACTAAAGCTTAATTGCAACAGAACTTAATTAGATAGAAGTATGCTGTAGAGCTCACTTCAATAAATGCAAAATGTTCTCTGCTTGTGGGAAACTTCTGTAGTTTTATTCATACGAAATCGAAGAATGTTTTCACGTTCATCAATCTCTCCTACCCTTTCACTCAGCCTGAGAACGTTCTCAGGCGATGTATATTCTCTGACTTGCTTTATTAATGAGAACCTGAGAATGTCCTCCGAATTTCCAGAAATAAAGTACATTCTCCGTTTTATTCATACGACACAATGGAAGTTCAGAATCTCTGCTCAGCTGTACGGACCTCTTAGCAATCTGTTTAATCTTGGATGAAAAAGTAAACACCGGTCTATGTGCTCATTGTTTGTTGACGATGTAGACTCTCCCAGACCGCGCTCTTCTATATGACGTAACAGTGTGATGCTGTTCAGTAACGGACAATCGTAGGGGAGTCTATGAAGTGTGTTTCCCTGTGTCTGTTGTTGCGGAAGAAACATACGCTTTATAGATGCACGTCAGACTCCACCACAGAGCTTGGCCATTCGCTTCCTGTGGACAGATCGCCTTTAATAGCGTCCTACGACCTCCCTACAAAGGGCACTGTAGAGTGGTTTGAGATTTAATCAATTGCATTGACAGACAGCCGAGTGATTAGATACAGCTGGCCACATATATTCTGCCACTGGTCGAATTTTCACGATGAAAAGTCTTTGTATTCATTACGGGGATGCAAACCAGCTATCTCCAGGTTGAGCCACATTTATTTCAGCGTTACAACTACTTTGCTGTCGAATGAGATAGTACGATGCACACCAACATATTTTATCAAGCGTAGGCCTTTGAATATTTTGACATTGTTAAGCCTACATTTTTTATTTTAATTTTATTTATCGGTTTATTTAACCTGGCAAGATTATAGCCATCAAGCCCTCTCGTACATCTGGGCAGGCATACCACGTATTTTACACTGGATATACACTGAGGTGGCAAGTCATAGGATACCTCCTAATATCCTTCGACCCGGTGTAGTGCAGAAAGTCGACGAGGCATGGACTCAACAATTTGTTGGAAGTCCCCTGCAGAAATACTGACTACAGCCGTCCATAACTGCGAAAGTGTTGCCGGTTTAGGATTTTGTGCACAAACTGACCTCCCGATTATGTCCCATAAATGTTCGATAGTCTACATGTCGGGCGATCTGTGTGGTCAAATCATTCGCCCGAATTGTCCAGGACGTTCTTCAAACTAGTCGATAACAATTTTGGCCCGGTGACATGACGCATTGTCGCCCACAAAAATTCCAACCATGAATGGTTGCACATGGTCTCCAAGTAACCGAACATGGTCATTTCAAGTCAATGATCGGTTCAGTTGAACAAGAGGGCGCAGACCATTCCGTGTAAACACTGACCACACCGTTATGGAGGCACCATCAGCCGCGCGGAGCGGCCGAGCGATTTGAGGCGCCATGTCACGAATTGCGCGGCCACTGCCGCCGGAGGTTCGAGTCCTCCCTCGGGCATGGGTGTGCGTGTTGTTCTTAGCATAAGTTAGTTTAAGTAGTGTGTAAGTCTAGGGACCGATGACCTCAGCAGTTTGGTCCCTCAGAAATTCACACACATTTGAATATTTGACGCACTATCAACTGCACAGTGTCTTGTTGACAACTTGTGTCCACGGCTACGTGGGGTCTGTGCCGCACTCCATCACCTGTTACAAACTGAAATCGCTGCTCATCTGACCAGGTCACGGTTTTCCAGTCGTCTAGGGTCCACTCGATATGGTCACGAGCTCAGGAGAGGCGTGGCAGGTGATTCGTGCTGTTAGCAAAGGCACTCGTCTGCTGCTATAGACCCTTAACGCCAAATTTCGCCGCACGGTCCTCAAGGAAACGTTCGTCGTATGTCCGCCATTAGTTTCTGCGGTTATTTCATTCAGTGTTGCTTGTCTGTTAGTCCTGACAGAACTAGACAACGCCGCTGCTCTCGGTCATTAAGTGAAGGCCGTCGGCCCCTGTGTTGTCCGTGGTAGGAGGTAATGCCAGATATTTAGTATTCTTGGCGCATTCTTGACACTGTGGATCACGGAATATTGAATTCCTCAACGATTTCCGAAATGGAAAGCTCCAACCCCCACTGCGCGTTCAAAGTCTGTTATTTTCCGCCGGGCGACCATAATAACGTATATAAATTGCAATTGTTTGAAAGAAAATGCCTTTTTTGCATGCTGCACATCGAAATTTTAATTTTTATTTATGCACCCAGACGCGTTTCGCCTTTTTTACAAGGCATCTTCAGTGGGTCTCCTGAAATTTAACATGATTTGTCCATTTTTACACATAGGTTATGGTTTCACATCTAGGTTACAGATTCAAAAACAGTTCCTTAACGTTTTTAAGAAATGGAAAGGTACTTACAGGTAACTTCTAATTCATTGCATCTAATCAAACTGCTTTTTCTCATCTGGCAACCAGGTGGACATCTTACAGTTCACTTTCAGTTCACTGTTTACGTTACACAACACTGTAACTGCCATCTTTTTGATAAAGAGTTTCATTTGTTTTTCTGTTACCAGCAATCTCAGTTTTTTTGCATCCAACTGTTTTGTGATGTGTGTGTGAGTATTGGAGAGACTTTTTTATGTAAAATAAAAATTATTTATTTTATTTTTATTACTATTTTTATTCATTTATTTGTTCTTAATAATAACAATAATAATAATTATTATTATATTTTCCTGTATATCCTTATGAGAGGAATCAGATGTGTAATCATTTGTTGGGATTTCTATTATATGATCAATCAGTGTAAACAGTGAGTTTTTAGTCATATTTACTTGGTCATTTAGTAGTTGTTTCTTTACAGCCTTTGTTTTGTAAATATGATAATTTTCCTGTAATGTTAGGAGATGTCTTTCATTATTTATTCTAATTATTTTCATATCATTTTCTCTTGTAGTAGGTTTGTGGTTACTTTCTCTCAAATGTTCTGCAAAAGTTGAGTGGCTCGTACCATATTTCCATGCTCTGATACGTTTTTTGTACTGGGTGTCATATGTTTTGCTGTTTTGTCCTATTTACCTTCCACCACATGTGTTGCACTGTAGTTGATATATTCCTGCTTTTTGGTAGATACAGTATCTGTGTTTTTTGATATTTTTGGAATGTGCCTTTGGGTTGAATTGTCTGTTTTGAATGCTATGTTTATCCCTTGTCTTTTGAAAATGTTTGTTATTTTACGTGTGAGTTTGTGCTTGTATGTCATTGTGTACAATCTTGAATTTTATTTCTTGTTTTTATGTATTCTTTGCGTCGTTATTGTTCTGTCACTGTTTGTGCCTGTTTGTGTAGTGTTTTGTTGTACTGTTGTTTGTGGGTATTTATGTACTGTGTTCACTGACTGTATTTGTTTTTTAATTTTTTTGTTTAATTAGGTGGCTAGATCCCTATTGTACCCATTGTTTGTTGCTATTTGTGTGATGTTGTCTAGTTCTTTCTGATAATTTTCTGTGCTGAGTGGTACTGTGTTGAGTCTACAAAGCATGTATCTGAGTGCTGATTGTTTCTGTGAGTGTGGGTGATCAGAAGTCTGATGTAGGAGTGTGTCAGTTGTTGTAGGTATACGGTAGATTTCAAAACTATGCTAAAAAGTTTATTTGGTTATTCTGTTCTTTTTCCATTTTTATTATTCGCACACGATGTATAAAAAAATAATTAGAAATTGCACTAACGTAGGTTTCCAGTTAAGGTTGCTAGCAGGAATGGGTATAGAGAAACGTATGGAAGAGGGGGAGAAGATGAATTTGATTAAACAGATTTACAGACTATAAGACAATAGAAGGTCGCGTGACTTATAGACAAAGGAAATGAGAAAGAAGAATGACTGTAGGAAGACAGGAGAATTGGCTTTGCCATTAGGCAGATGAAAATTAGGCCATAAACATCATTTTCGCGGAAGCGATACAGGATGGTAACAGAAGGAAGTACTTCAGCCTTTTCTTAAAAGTAGCAGAGCGGGAGAATTTATTGCTGAGACGGACAGTGACAGCGGTAGAGTTTACTATTTTTTTTCGTTTTTTGAGTGTACACAACTAGGGTTCTAGACAGAGGAGACGTTGTGTTTATATTATGATGGTACGAAAGATGTTTAATCTCTGAAGCGATGTACTGGGTTGCTTTCGTACTGAGGAGTCGGTAAAGCAGATGTAGCGTGTGGTAGCCCCGTAACTTGTCTGGTCGCAACCACCTTCAATGGCCGTATGATGCACTGACATGGTCATATCGACGGATGTTGCTGGTGTAAAGCATACTACGATTCATGGTTAGCTCTAACCGTCTTGTGTTTTCACTGCTCGTGCACCGTGAATTATAACACAATAGTGGAGGTTCGGTAGAACGAGTGAATGATTGCTCGACTTTGCGTTTCATATACTGTGGAAATCTGCTTGGAAACTTTTTGAGGGCATAGAGGTGAGTGAATGTCTTCCGGCAGGTGGCAGTAGTATCCTTTGCCCAATTTAGATCCTCATCTACAATTACAACCAAGTTCTCCAAAGCTTTCTGATATGGTATTGGGATGCCGTCAAGTTCAATGAGCGGCAACTGATGTTAATTTATGGGGGGATACTAAGCTTACTTGCGACTTATTTGCATCGTGTTTAAGCCCCAGCTTTTGCCCATATTACCACCGAAGATAGATCATCACTCATAGGCAACCGCAGATCTGATAGACACAGCTGGAGGTCGTCGGCATGAAATGTTATTCACAGGAACATCAAACTGATGAAATATCATCTACATATAATGAAAACAAAAATACGCCTAAGACTTACACTTGTGGCATTCCTGAGAGAACACATTTCCAGAAAGGTTTTTCATTCCCACAGACAACACTTCGCTGTCGGTATTTCAAGTAGCTTTCAGACTGCTTCAGCGCACTATCTGAGAAATTTAGCTGCGCTATTTTTCTGAGCAACGTGTCAAAGTATTCACTAACTTAATCGTGAACAAGATATTCCAAAGTTCCGGAGACAGAACGCTGGTCGGTAATCTCAATGCGATTGCCGGCCGATGTGACCCAGCGGTTCTAAGTGCTTCAGTCCGGAACCACGCTGCTGCTGCGGTCGCACGTTAGAATCCTGCCTCGGGCATGGATGTGTGTGTTGTCCTTAGGTTAGTTAGGTTTAAGTAGTTCTAAGTCTAGGGGACTGATGACTTCAGATGTTAAGTCCCATAGTGCTTAGAGCCATTTGAACCAGTTTTGAACAAAGCGATTGCGGGTTTACGATCTTAGGGGTAGGTCTCACTATGTACAATATATCATGGCAGTCGCTGCTACCTTCCATTAGTAGAGTGTGCTACCATCCCCAAGTCTGCATGTAAACTTAAAATCATTTATCCCAGGTATTATAAACCTACAACTTTGGGACTAAGTTGGCAAGCCGACTTGTTCAGGATGGTAACATACCGCACACGCGGTAGCTCCGACTATCATAGAACATCATGCTCAGAGCCCAACAAAGTACTTTCTCGTTGACATCAGATGTTACTGAAAGGTGTCAGGTTGTGAGGTCCAAACGGGACATGGTGACGACTCCTGTAACTTCGTCACTAGGCCTGGCGCCCTGTTCTCATTTATCAGAAGATTTAATAAATGTTGGGAGTGGTCTACGGAGAATATTCGCTAAATGAATGGAATTTCCGCTGGACACAACACATCTAATTTTTCTGTTCAGAACTTCAAGATTTCCTAGCGTCCTTGTGCTCGCCATTTAATCGATAGTGACAACTGGACATGCCGAGAAGTAGCATCGGGTTCTGAATGAGTAACAAACCTGTAAGATCGCATGTGCCCTAGAATTCTCTTTAATCGAGTAAATCCAAAACTTGTTTCCTTCGCAAAAAAAGAAATACTCAGATTGATGAAAATGAAAGAAACATCGTAAAGTACAAGTACACAATCTTCCGTTAGTCATAATTTTGACGTCCTAAACAAATAGCTGTATTCCTTGTTATTTTAAACGAGTACGGACTGGGTTTACAGTTCTAAAATAATGGTATTGCTTGTCACTCTGTGCATATCGGGTGGTTATAGTTAAATATTCCCTTTTTAACATATTACGACACGGAATTTTTCCCGAGGACATGCAGCTTTACTGTATGATTAAATGATGATGGCGTCCTCTTGGGTAAAATATTCCGGAGGTAAAATAGTCCCCCATTCGGATCTCCGGGCGGGGACTACTCAAGAGGACGTCGTTATCAGGAGAAAGAAAACTGGCATTCTACGGATCGGAGCGTGGAATGTCAGATCCCTTAATCGGGCAGGTAGGTTAGAAAATTTAAAAAGGGAAATGGAGAGGTTAAAGTTAGATATAGTGGGACTTAGTGAAGTTCGGTGGCAGGAGGAACAAGACTTTTGGTCAGGTGATTACAGGGTTATAAATACAAAATCAAATAGGGGTAATGCAGGAGTAGGTTTAATAATGAATAAAAAAATAGGAGTGCGGGTTAGCTACTACAAACAGCATAGTGAACGCATTATTGTGGCCAAGATAGACACAAAGCCCATGCCTACTACAGTAGTACAAGTTTATATGCCAACTAGCTCTGCAGATGATGAAGAAATTGATGAAATGTATGACGAGATAAAAGAAATTATTCAGGTAGTGAAGGGAGACGAAAATTTAATAGTCATGGGTGACTGGAATTCGTCAGCAGGAAAAGGGAGAGAAGGAAACATAGTAGGTGAATATGGATTGGGGGGAAGGAATGAAAGAGGAAGCCGCCTTGTAGAATTTTGCACAGAGCATAACTTAATCATAGCTAACACTTGGTTCAAGAATCATAAAAGAAGGTTGTATACCTGGAAGAATCCTGGAGATACTAATAGGTATCAGATAGATTATATAATGGTAAGACAGAGATTTAGGAACCAGGTTTTAAATTGTAAGACATTTCCAGGGGCAGATGTGGATTCTGACCACAGTCTCTTGGTTATGAACTGCAGATTGAAACTGAAGAAACTGCAAAAAGGTGGGAATTTAAGGAGATGGGACCTGGATAAACTGAAAGAAACAGAGGTTGTAGAGAGTTTCAGGGAGAGCATAAGGGAACAATTGACAGGAATGGGGGAAAGAAATACAGTAGAAGAAGAATGGGTAGCTCTGAGGGATGAAGTAGTGAAGGCAGCAGACGATCAAGTAGGTAAAAAGACGAGGGCTAATAGAAATCCTTGGGTAACAGAAGAAATATTGAATTTAATTGATGAAAGGAGAAAATATAAAAATGCAGTAAATGAAGCAGGCCAAAGGGAATACAAACGTCTCAAAAATGAGATCGACAGAAAGTGCAAAATGGTTAAGCAGGGATGGCTAGAGGACAAATGTAAGGATGTAGAGGCTTGTCTCACTAGGGGTAAGATAGATACTGCCTACAGGAAAATTAAAGAGACCTTTGGAGAGAAGAGAACCACTTGTATGAATATCAAGAGCTCAGATGGCAACCCAGTTCTAAGCAAAGAAGGGAAGGCAGAAAGGTGGAAGGAGTATATAGAGGGTTTATACAAGGGCGATGTACTTGAGGACAGTATTATGGAAGTGGAAGAGGATGTAGATGAAAATGAAATGGGAGATAAGATACTGCGTGAAGAGTTTGACAGAGCACTGAAAGACCTGAGTCGAAACAAGGCCCCGGGAGTAGACAACATTCCATTAGAACTACTGATGGCCTTGGGAGAGCCAGTCATGACAAAACTCTACCATCTGGTGAGCAAGATGTATGAGACTGGCGAAATACCCACAAACTTCAAGAAGAATATAATAATTCCAATACCAAAGAAAGCAGGTGTTGACAGATGTGAAAATTACCGAACTATCAGTTTAATAAGTCACAGCTGCAAAATACTAACGCGAATTCTTTACAGACGAATGGAAAAACTGGTAGAAGCGGACCTCGGGGAAGATCAGTTTGGATTCCGTAGAAATGTTGGAACACGTGAGGCAATACTAACCTTACGACTTATCTTAGAAGAAAGATTAAGAAAAGGCAAACCTACGTTTCTAGCATTTGTAGACTTAGAGAAAGCTTTTGACAACGTTAACTGGAATACTCTCTTTCACATTCTGAAGGTAGCAGGGGTAAAATACAGGGAGCGAAAGGCTATTTACAATTTGTACAGAAACCAGATGGCAGTTATAAGAGTCGAGGGGCATGAAAGGGAAGCAGTGGTTGGGAAAGGAGTGAGACAGGGTTGTAGCCTCTCCCCGATGTTATTCAATCTGTATATTGAGCAAGCAGTAAAGGAAACAAAAGAAAAATTCGGAGTAGGTATTAAAATTCATGGAGAAGAAGTAAAAACTTTGAGGTTCGCCGATGACATTGTAATTCTGTCAGAGACAGCAAAGGACTTGGAAGAGCAGTTGAACGGAATGGACAGTGTCTTGAAAGGAGGATATAAGATGAACATCAACAAAAGCAAAACGAGGATAATGGAATGTAGTCAAATTAAATCGGGTGATGCTGAGGGGATTAGATTAGGAAATGAGACACTTACAGTAGTAAAGGAGTTTTGCTATTTAGGGAGCAAAATAACTGATGATGGTCGAAGTAGAGAGGATATAAAATGTAGACTGGCAATGGCAAGGAAATCGTTTCTGAAGAAGAGAAATTTGTTAACATCGAGTATAGATTTAAGTGTCAGGAAGTCGTTTCTGAAAGTATTTGTATGGAGTGTAGCCATGTATGGAAGTGAAACATGGACGATAACCAGTTTGGACAAGAAGAGAATAGAAGCTTTCGAAATGTGGTGTTACAGAAGAATGCTCAAGATAAGGTGGGTAGATCACGTAACTAATGAGGAGGTATTGAATAGGATTGGGGAGAAGAGAAGTTTGTGGCATAACTTGACTAGAAGAAGGGATCGGTTGGTAGGACATGTTTTGAGGCATCAAGGGATCACAAATTTAGCATTGGAGGGCAGCGTGGAGGGTAAAAATCGTAGAGGGAGACCAAGAGATCAATACACTAAGCAGATTCAGAAGGATGTAGGCTGCAGTAGGTACTGGGAGATGAAGAAGCTTGCACAGGATAGAGTAGCATGGAGAGCTGCATCAAACCAGTCTCAGGACTGAAGACCACAACAACAACACGACACGGAAACTAACTACCGTACGAGTACCAAACTTGGTAACATTAATGTCGAGAGTATCGGGTGCACGATTTCCATTCGTCACAGCGCCATCGTCCAGTTCCAGCTATGGCCACCAGGTGCTGAGGTCAGTCATCGTGATTCATAGTCTCACACACCTGACCAGTCGCAGTGCACTTGTTGACGTGTCAACATGAGCTTGGACAAACGGAGCAGGGCATTATTGGTGAAGCTCTGTTATCAAAACAGCAGCAATGCTGCAGCTAAACTTCGGCAATATCGCCAGCTGAAAGGATTACAGAAGGTTCGTCTTTCTCCACCTGCCGTGCAAAGAATGGTGAAGAAGTTCGAATCAATTGGAGAACAGGGCATGACTCTGGTGAGAGACCGACGACCGGTTGCACCACAGGTGGTTGATGAAATTGCTGTTGCTATGGCAGACAACGCTGCACTCAATTTCCGATCGTCAGGCAGTGCACCTTTTGTGTCACTACAGTTGAACAGCCCATGGGTCCACTGTACGGAAGGTGCTTCGAACCATTCTGAAATGGTATCCATACAAGATCCATATCGTACAGCAGCGTGCACCACATGACGCACAACGACGTGTTGACTTCTCTCTCCACTTTCTCTCAAGGACTGAAGTTGACGAGGGCTGGCCCTGGACCATCCTTGGGCAGGCGAAGCTTATTTTTCTCTGACGGCTGAAGTGAACATCGCCGAGTATGGGGATCTTCACCTCCAGCCACTGTGCATGAAGTTCCTCTGTATGGTTGATCATTGACCCATTCTTTTTTGAACAGGTTGGCGCTCAAGGACCAAAGACGTGCATTGTGACAGGCCAGCGTTACCGCGATATGCTACTTCAGCATGACATACCCGCCCTACTGGAGATAGACAGTTTTCATGCAAGATGGGGCCCCACCTGCTTCTCCCAAACACACTTGGAATCGATCGAATTATTAGCTGACCGTTTCCAAATGCTTGGCCGGCACGACACCTGATATCACTCCCTATGATTTCTCGTTTTGGGGCTACCTAAGCGGTAGGGTTTACCAGGGGAGTAGTCACACATACACTGACCTGAAGTGCAGCATATCAAGAGAAGCAGCCAACACTCCTACGGACATGCTTTGTTCTGCTGTGAGGAATGCAACCCTACGATTTCACACCCTTCTAGACACTGATGGGTGCCATATCGAGTCCGTTTTGTAGCAGTAATGGCACCGGTATGTAATGGTATGATATACCATCGCAGCACAATAAAAGTGATTCAGCATTGATTCTGCATTATTTCTCTTCCCCTTGTCCTTGACATTAACGGTACCAAGTTTGGTACTCGTACGGTGATTAATTTCCGTATTATAAATTGTTAAATAGAGGACGTTTAATTATAACCACCCGGTATATTTAGGAGTGGCGCTACGAGATCGTATGGAATAAAACGGGTAGCTAACATCAGTAATGGGGAGGGCTACTGGCAGATTTCTTGCGAGGATTACGGGGAAGTGTAGTGTGTAGGTATCATTAAAGTAACAACATACGACGCTATAACGCCAAATATTCGAGTGAACCTGACGTAAAACGTCGAAGAAACATATACGAACTACATGAATCGTAAGATATGGGTATAAGGAGTAACAAAGACTGAATATAGTCTGGTGGTGTTGTGGACACATGTTGTAGTAAGTGGAAGACAAACGGAGAAGAGACGAAGGCGGGATCATTTCAGCGACTGTGTGGGTCGCAAATAGGCAGATCCAATGGTATAAGCGATTTTAACAAAGGGCAGATTGTTATGGTTCGGTACCTGGGGACGTACATATCGGAGCGGCAAAGCTGCTCGGATGTTCGCGTGCTACTGTCCTAAGCATCTGTGGAAAGTAGTTGAAGAAAGAGAGTCTTCTCCACGTCTCCTCAGGTGGAGGTCGGACGCTTGCCCGCTCTGTACAGCAGTATGGGCGGCGATGTATGACGGATATGACGACTGAGTATCGTGCTGATGCAGGCAAAAGTGTTTAGAAGCACACTGTTCAGCGAACACTGTTGGGCATGAGGCTCCGCAACAGGCGACCCGGGGGTGTTCCCATGTTGAGCCAAGTACGTCGTCAGTTACGACTTCAGGAGGCAAAGGATCGTCGAGATTGGACCGTAGATCAGTGGTCATGTGTCAACCGGTCCAATATGTCAGGTTTTATAGCAGGTCGGTGGTTGTGCAAGGATACGCCGTCGTCTCGAAATGTGCACTGAACAACTGAAGCAGGCCGCTGGGGGGGAAGTATAACGCTATGACTAGAATTTACGTGGGCTGTCATGGGACCTGTGATAGTGATCGACGGCACCACGACAGCTGTGGACCACGTGAACGTTATTGCGGTGGACTACACGAACGTTATTGCGGTGGACTACACGAACGTTATTGCGGACCTCCTACAACCCGTCATACTTGATGATTTGGCTGGCCGAAGTGGCCGTGCGGTTAAAGGCGCTGCAGTCTGGACCCCCAAGACCGCTACGGTCGCAGGTTCCAATCCTGCCTCGGGCATGGATGTTTGTGATGTGCTTAGGTTAGTTAGGTTTAACTAGTTCTAAGTTCTAGGGGACTAAAGACCTCAGCAGTTGAGTCCCATAGTGCTCAGAGCCATTTGAACCATTTTTTGAACTTGATGATTTCGTGAACTGCGGTAGCATCATACAGTAGGATGACTGTCTGTGTCACAACGAGAGAATCGTGCTTCAGTGGTTCGATGAGAGTGATGATAAATTCCCTTTGACGTCATTGCTACTTGACTTGTCGAATCCATGCCACGGTGCTGTACTGGTTGCCAAAGGTGGTCAAACATGCTCTTAACCAGGTGGTCACAATGTTTTGGCTCATCTGAGTAAAAATGGGGCGTTTCAGGACGAAAAGTAAATGATTTAGGAGGTCTTAGTATAGACTACTTCTAATAAAATATTACATATTACTTGTGTCCCACCTTTATTAATTACGGAGATACTGCTGGTTACAGAGATAAGTTTTCATTTTGCTTCTTGGTATTCCAGTTGCTTTGGGTTTATTTAAGTATTAGAGAACCCGGCATGCTTCGCAGTTGCTAAATACGCTTGGGAACTGGATATACGAGGGCTGACTCAAAAGTAATGCCTCCACCTTCGTAACTCTTCAACAGTTGGCAGCATTGGTATGCGGCAGGTACTGCCTTGTTCCGTAGCCTCTTCTCTACAGCTCCTGTTGGCGGGAAGCCTTAGCATCGGACGGTTGTGTTGCTACAGTGTAAAGTATGGAACCCTGCGCAGACGGTCGGTCATGTGATTTAAGCAACGTGCACTCATTGAATTAGGGGGTGTCACCCCAAAGGAATGAAAGCAGTTTATGGTGATTGTGTTGATGTGAGTACTGTGCGTCATTGGGCGAGTACGTTTAAGGATGTTGAGGCAGGAACATCTGACCTGAGTGACAAACAAAGAGTTGGACGTCCTGTGACAGCAACCACTGAGTTCACAAGCAAAATGTTGACACATTGATTCAGAACGATCGTCGTCTCAGTCAGAGAAAAATTGCTAACACAGTGGGCATTTCACAAGAACGTATGGGTCACATTATTGCTTTGCTTGGCTATCGGAAGATCTGTGCACCACAGCAGAACTCCAGAGACTGAATTTCACCACCATATGGCATACTCCATACAGACCAGATTTAGCACCGTCTGACTTCCATCTGTTCCCAATAAGGAAAGACGATCTGCGGGGACATAATTATGCTTCTGAAGAAGACTTGAGAGAACTGTGAGACTTCGGTTGGGGAAACAGAGCGCCGACTTCTTCCGTGACGGCTTCAGAAAACTTGGTCATCGTTGGCAGAAATGTATCCAGTTGGCTGGTGATTATGCGGAAAAGTGAATATTGGTAATTAAAGATCACATTCTAAGGATTATTTCTGCGTTTGATTTATTAAAATATTCCCATACAAACCCAGCTAACGAAGGTGGAGGCTTTACTTTTCATTCAACCTTCGTATTTCCTAAACTCCTACCCCTCCCCCTTCTCTCTGTCCATCGCCTCTCCCCTCCGTCTCTCTATTTCTCTGCCCTCTTACCTCTCTCTCTCAACTTCAGCCTTGTTTACTGCAAATGAAAACGGAATCTTGACGGGAATTGCGATCGTATAAAATGAATGGGTAAACCGGTTAGGATGATTCGTATGCTGGGTACGAGAGATGCCTCTCCTCCTGGTGGAGCTGTGAGGATAGTAACTTCAATGACAGTGTTTGGCATAGTTTGAATCTGTGATTGGTGCTGGACTAAAAAGTTTCGGACGGATCAGATTATGTAGTAGTGTTCTAAACATAAGCCGATAAGCCATAAATACAACTTCCCTATATTCTGTAAAACTGACGACAGGGAAGAAAACAAAACAGCATATTCTTGCGAATGTAGTTTATGTATGAAACCGTATATAAGGAGAAAGAATATATGTGGGAGAAGTAATTTGTCTATTGGTTTAAAGGCCTTCATATCGTAGCTGAAACTGACACGAGAAACTAATCGGAACAATACATTTTTAAAAAAACAGCACAGCATTTCTCTACTCGCAGTCGGTTTTGACAGAAAACCTTTACAGTATGGTTTAAAAATATATATATGAGAGCTCCTGTCCTTATGAACGATTCTTAGAATATTGCATAAAATCCGAAATAAATCGGTCAAGAAAGTAAATTGGTCAAGAACTCTTCGAGATTTTTGGTAACATCGTTTTCTGCTTTATATTTGTATAACATATATTATATTTTTTTTAAAAAAAATGTGTATCCCATGTCCATTCGAATGTTCATTAGACTATCGTGTAAAAATTTGAGGTGAATCGTCCAAAAATTTTGGAGATTTTTGTTAACAACATTGCCTATGTCTGTTCGAACGTTTCGTAGACTATCACTAAAACGTTGAAGTAAATAGGTCAAGTACTTTTCAAGATTTTTGATAACAACGTTAAACATCGACTCGTATTTATATAGTAATATAGACTGTCATTTTTGTTTTGAAGGCCATGTTCAGAAGTTGTGCTTGGACTTTTCAACTGTGATTTGCTGACCAATTCTACTGTGTTATTTAAGTAAGCTGCAGTTATTTACAATCACTGAGCATGCCGGCATGATATTCGTGTTTGTATTTTGTAACGGAAACACTTCTGATGTTTGTCGAGAATACGTAACAGGCGCAAGGCAGCAGATTAAAGAGTGTTTACTCGTGTTTTTTTACTGAACTGCGTGATAGTGGTGCAGTTGCCAGCATGGCCTCGATCCTTATCAGTCATTGACGGCGAATCAACACTTTCGAGAAGGAGAGGAAAGTATAAGAGCGCTTGTCAGTAAATGTGTGTATGGTACACTATTATTTGACTGAGCATGTTATGTTACCGCATCGCCTTAGATGGCTCCGTTATCTAGACTTTCTGGAAGGAAACAGACTTCCATTGTTGTTGGAAGAGATTCTTTTAGCTGCATGGACGGGGCCCCTGTACATTTTAGTCTTAAAGGGACGCGTCATCTAAATCTAATATTCTCCAGAAATCTATTCGCAAAATTTTTTGGCCCTACAAAATGTTACACCCAGGTATTTATATGTGGTGATCGATACCAGTTGTAACTCACTGGTACTGTAGTCACAGGATACCTTCTTTTTCTTCTTCTTTTAAGTGCACGTGATAAAAGCACGCAGTGGCACATCTAGAAAGGAAACAATATACTCGTAAAAGTTAGAAAGTTAGCCGAAGCAACAGTCTATGACGGAGCGAGGGGACACATGGAATTACCAGCTACATATCTTTTAAACGGTACCGAATAAATAGTCGGAGAGAAGTGACCACAAAACGGCAAGAGGCCTCCAGATATATCGCCAAAGATAATACCAAAGTGAACCCGGTGCTGATTCTTAACTTCTGGCACGAGAAAAAGAAGTCAATGTTCCAGAATAATGACGAACACTATGAGGCCCTCGCTTTCAACGACGACTATTAACATCATATTTGTCTGGCCGCATCGCCATTGTGCGACTGTGATGAAGAAGAGGATGTCAATCACATTTTTTTGCTGCATGAATAGATACAACGCTACAAGACACCTCCATCGGTTGCTGTTTGCCGACGCGTTACAGTAATGCTCTACTTGAAAGACCTGAAAATATATAACATTTTTGTTGCAGGAGCAGGTAAAAATCTAATGTGATTCTACTGTAATTTTATTTTTCTGATGATGCGTGATGATGTGTTAAATCCAATGAGTACGTTGCTCTTCAATGTGTTTAATCTTATGTACACTGACGGGAGCCGGGCGGGATTAGCCGAGCGGTCTCAGGCGCTGCAGTCATGGACTGTGCGGCTGGTCCCGGCGGAGGTTCGAGTCCTCCCTCGGGCATGGGTGTGTGTGTTTGTCCTTAGGATAATTTAGGTTAAGTAGTGTGTAAGTTTAGGGACTAATGACCTTAGCAGTTAAGACCCATAAGATTTCACACACACACACGCTGACGGGAAAAAAGTCGCATCACCAAGGAGTTGTGCGACATAAACGAAATTTGGCAGGCGTGTTTCTACAGCTGAAAGGTGATGTCTATTCAGATTTCGCTACAGGTGTTTAAGAGTGACGCTAGTAGCGTCACTGTGAGAATGCAAATCAGGCTTGCTTTACATACACGCTGTAACGGTCGTGAGCTAAATTACCTTTGAGACTGGACGTGGTGAGTTTATGTTAGACAAGATAAAAAGTGTAGATGTGGTATTGAGTCAAATGCATATCGGAAATCGCGAAATGCTGCATCTACCTGACCGCCCTGACCCATGGCTTTCAAGATGCCACGTGAGGAAAGTGCGATTTGTGTTTCACATGGTCGATATTTTGGGAATCCATAGTGGTTGTCCTGGAGGGGGACGTTCTGTTGTAGATACCTCATTACTTTGAGTTCTGTAACGTATTGATGTCAAGGATACTGGATGTTCTGCCATACGTCTTAAAAACGGGTGTGGCCTGTGCTTTCTTCCAAATATTGGACACGGTTTTTTGATTAAGGGATCTAGCGGATTATGTTTAAACAAGAGGCTAGCTCAGCCGCAATATCGGTACAGAATCTGATAGGGATTCCATCAGGCCATGGAATTTTTTTCAATTTTAGTGAATTCATATATTTCCCAATACCACTGACACCATTATCTTCATCAACGATGTTTGCAGTGGTGGGAGAATTAAATTGGGATTTTCCTTTGCAAACGAACATTTGAAAACGGAGTTCTGCATTTCTTGCTGCCTTGAGTTTGAGTTTCCATCGTCCATAAGCGAGGCTTGACGCACTGTCCTCATAGGTGTCCGCAGGGGTGGAGGGAGGGGAGTGAAATGAGGGAGTAGTTACCCCTCCTGGAATCTGGGGTGGAGACATTCAATCATTACAGTATTTTCACGGATTTCTAGAAACGATTGTGTGTGATTCGACTAAAACTCGAATGCACTGGCTAAAACATTGATATTAGCAAGCTCTACATAGCTTCAGTTTGTTTCCTTGTCAAGTTGTCCACGGTAAAATATACAGTTTTCTCGCCGCAGCGGTGGTCTCGCTGTTTCGCGCATGATGTATATGAAGCTTTATAGAATCTTTCGAATTGAGGTCATCATTTTACCCCTCTGTCTATTGCTCGTACATCCCCTATAAAGTTGCAGAAAGGGAGAATTCAACATTCCTCATAAAGTAAACACGGTCCTAGTTACCCTTCCCTTACCGCATAAATTAATAGCAAACGTAGTTTACCATTTGTCTGAGGACAAAGAAGAGCTAACTAGGTATGCTAAGACTGCATTCATGGGAGGGCGATTGTAGTACACTCTGTACGACACCTTCATGTTATACTGGGGGTACGTTCGTGTATTCGTATAGGAACCCAAATGAATCAGCTGAAATGAAGAAATACTATTTGCTGCACTAGATGAGAGGAAAAAAGTATGAAACTTCATGGTCGAATAGATGACATCTATAGGAGTTGGAACATTCCCAAATCCTAAGGAGTGCAACTGAATGCGACATGCAATCATATAGCTATTTGGGCTCGAATGCTGCAGTCCATTTGCTCTCGAACTGTCAACTTTGTCACGCCAATCGAGGTTGTGATTTTTAACTAACTTTGTCTTGTCGACATTATGGTTTAAAGTTTATGTATATTTAGAACGTTTTCGTTCTCCAATCAAAGAAGTGGAGCGGGCTGTTTGAGATCCGGCCCATTAAAGAGATAAGATTATGTTCAGCCAATTATTCAAGAGGCTGATAGTGGGGCAGATGGGGCTTTGATCTGGAATTAAATGGGAGTGGATTACCATTTCTGGCATTCATCTTACAACCAAGAAAATACTCTCGAAGGACTTGGTCGGAGCTGGGAGAGTGGAATATTATTACTTTTGAGGTATCGTCCTTCGTCGAGCGTGGTGACGCATCTGAAAGCCAAAATGTTCAGCACGTTTAAAGTGTATGTATACTATTGAACTAAGTGTAGTGCTAGTACTGCAGCAAAAGCATTAATTGCTTTATCACTAATAGTCAAAAAGAAACGTCTGAGAGTAAGCTCAGCGCTCTCAGACTCGCAGCATTATTTTGTGAATTACTAATATTAATAACATGCTAGAATGCTGCGTTCACTCTATCATATGGGAAGTATGAGAATGAACACTAAATTACTACACCCCCGTAAAATTTACGGTTGTGTTAGTGTATGCAAAAGGACATTTTCTACATAATTTGGTATTTTACATACCACTGGAAATCTAATAAGTGTAATCAGTTATGCCTAACCTACAATTTATGACTTCCTTTGATTAAACTTTGGACTAGTAAACTTTACGATGGTTTAATAGTAATATAAAAATAATTACAGGTACGTGTTCGTGATTAATTTAATCGAAACCCGGACTCGTTAATACGATGCACTTTGGCGTCCTATAGATCGTCCAGATTAATGCAGACTGGATTGTAGCACGAATCTGCTAGCTTATTTGGAAGAACACTATTGTTATTTTCAAAAGCAATTAATGAAATCTACTTACGGACCTACCGCACATTTTTCATTAAATCGCTGTCATATCACATCGACGGATTCCGGTCGATCTATAGCGTGAGAGTAATGAATTTAAACGAGGTTTCAGCGCTCGCTGAGAATTTGTAGCGACTTCGACGAACTGTCAACCAGATTCTCGAGCGACTTGTATAGCCACTACATTATTCATAGAAAGCAGTTTTTCGCCGTTCAGCGTACTACTCTCAAGAGGAAAAGGGTATTAACGTTAATTGCGAGTGATAACACTTTTTCCTGGGGTTTTTTATGGCTCTGAATATAACTGAATGTTTCCACTCAGAGAACTTTACGTAAGATCAGTGAAGTTAGCCAACAAGTACAAAGTTAACCGAAGTTGGCGTCCTTTTCTTTGCTTCCATTCCCCCGTGAGAAGCAGTATACGAGGCTTCACAATAGCATGCCAGACTGGGAGATGAGGACCACTTAGATCAGCCATTGGCTATTAAGTTGGTCCCACCGCTCAGTTTGAGGGCTCTTTTGGAAGGTTTTCACGTTCGTCTCGTCAGATATTGGCCGTGGGTTAAATCTGTTCCGCCCTGCGCCCTTGCACACCAGCAAAAATACAAGCTTTCAAAATACTTTGGTTCAGTTTTTATTATGCCAGTCAGCAGTACAGAATTAAGAAATAGAACAAATGAAAACAATGCATCACTCCATTAAAATGATCAAATGCTTTGAAAGGGGAAATACGTAGCCTACTATAGACGCCGTCAGACTTTAAGATTTCCTATTCTATCGCTCTGAGGTGTGGCATTTTTTGTAGTTATTTTTGTTGGTAGTACTAGTGAAATATGCTTACCTTTCTAGGTAAAAAAGTATTCCACCTTTAAAAAAATCTTGGATAACTATTTGACCTTTCTTGTACTTCCTGTTAAATTTAGTAGTTGGGGCGCAGTAAATCGTCAAATTCATCAAATCGCTGACATAAACAGTGGCAATTTTAGGGTTTTGCCCCCTCTTGGATAAATTTCTGCTTACGACCATGGTTGTCGTCTTGGCAGTCGAACCCGTCATTCAGCATATCCCTAACCTATAGCCCTGTGCTTTGTTTCACATTTATAATACAGCAGTCTGCTCAGAAGTTTCTTTACAATGACTGTATACCAACTATTCTTCTACAACCGAGCCACAGTCACCCCACATTCCACTCTCTAGAGATAAATGGTTCGAGTTGCATATTGATATACGACACTATTGTCTCTTTATCTAGCTTGCTGAAAATATAAATGCCTCATGGTCATTAATACCATTTTCAGTGTGAACATCCTCAAAGAGGTTAGTTCTGTTTATTGCTGTTTGATCTAATATATTTCCTTCACGAGCTGGCTTCCGCACAATCTGTCCTTGACAGTTCTCAGACAAAGTAGCTCGTAATATTTTGCAGGACGTTTTGGCACGCCCACTACTTAGAAAACTGCAATTTTCCCAATTAATTATTGGATGACTTAAGTCTCCTTAGCGAACTGAGATCTCCTTTAAAATTTTCCGTTACATCTGGGAATGAATGTGGTTGTAGATAGAAGGATCTGATTATAGTTTATGACCATCCTAGATACTGGGTCCTGCCCACACAGTCTGGCATGCAATTTTAATGTCTATATCGGTGGATATGAATTTCTTGTCTACTGCGACGAATACACCACCTTTCCATATAACTTACATTTTCCCAAAAAAACTCACTACCATCAGTGTCTGGTTTTAATCAGCTTTCTGTACCTAGTATTTACTCGAGCCCCATTGCGTTTCAGGAGTGCTCTAAACTTTGGAACTTGGTCGGGAATGCTTTGGTAGGTAATCACTAGGGCTTCAATACTCCCACCTGTGAGAGGAGAGGGAGGGGCAAGGGCGCGTCCCTTTGGATCTTATACTGAAACTTCCTGGTCCCCTAAGGTTATCGTTCTCTGCCAGAGGTTGAAAATACCACCTCAGTTTCAAATTTCGTTTATTATCACGACCGGTTTCGGCATCTCATAAGCCCATCCTCAGGTGTCGCAACTGTGCTGTGGCCCTCGAGCACCGCGGTGGACGTGTACTAGGCGCGGTGTGCTACCTATGGGCGCAGAACAGACTCCCTGTTTTACAGCTGAAGCCGTATTTTCAACCTCTGGTATAGTGCTCAGTTGCGGATGTTCTTCCAACAGGATTGTTTATCGTATCTGGACTTAATGGAGAACAGCCCAGTCTAGAAAAAAACCTTGTGTACGACCAACACACAGTCAGCTACGTGATTAGCAGCCTCTGATGTGCCGTCTCTGACCCACTTATAGGGATCCTATTTTTAACTCTATGGTTCAAGTCCACGAAGTCGCAACCCAGCTTGTCACAGAACCATCAGAGTCTCTGGTTCAGTCCCTCCACTCAGAACGATCAGTTCTGGGGACAGTTCTGCAAATTGTGAGCTATGTTGAAAATCCGTGGGCAAAGGAGGTCGTCTCAAGCGTCTCTGCCAGTCGCTGGAATGATTCAGTTTTGACCCCAGTGTCCAGAGAAGAGGCACCGTTTGTTGGAATGTGCGCCACAATCTGCAATTGGTTCACCTTGTTTCCTAAACGCTACAGGAATAGCCTCTTAATGCATGTTCTTTCCCATCCCATTTCCCTACTGGGTAGCAGCTAAACTGAGTCTCACTTGCTCAGTTTCCGTTTCAGTGCAAGTCAGCACCCCGAAGTACATAGTTGGTTGGGGGCTCGATATAACATCCTCAGTTCTCCTTAGCCCTGTCTCTCCTACACGGGGTGCCTACCCCTACCTTCGAAACGCCACTCACAGTAAAGTGGACGAGTGATAGATTCCACTAGAGGAGACAAGATCCAGAAGGACTTCACGTACTTTCCAGAATCTTGGTACAGGAATCTCTGGAGCGTCTGTAGCATACCGCTTCTCAGCAACTTCCGATCGCTTGACAATAGTCAGGACGATTTCCAGCTGCATACGGAAGTCAACTAACTCATCCTGTGTTAGATAACAGCGTTCACAGTGAGACTGCATTGTGGCTGGTGCAATATTTTATAGAACAGTAAACAAATAAATTTGAAATAAGCTTGATGGTTCTCTTTTAGTTTCTGGATCCGTTTAGGTAGAAGTATTACCAATTATCTCCAAGAATTGAAGCAATTGGTACGAATTTCTATGTAGGAAACAGAAAATCATAGGATAAAAGTTACTAATTTCCTGTAACTTTTTTGGGATCATAGTAGCTGGCAAATTAAAAAAAAAGCGTTTATTTACGACAAATGCAGATAATATACACTTCTGTTGAATGTAAAAACTAAATGTAACACAGTGTGGTACTTATAATAGGTGCTATAGTAACTAAATCACAGATAACGACTTACTACGAAATAGGTTACGCACAACGCACATAGCTTTCAAAAATTCTCAACTGTCTCTAGCGTGAGGTGTTTTGTATTGGCTAATATGACTGCAGTTTGTTAATCACATATCATGATTATGAGATGAGCGTATCCTAAAACGTGTTGTGTCTTCCGTAATGCTGATGCAACTGAACATGTGCCGATAACAGTCCAGCAACAAAATAAAAAATACGATGTATAAGTAATTGTTTTGACTGATTCACTAACTCATCATCGGCCAGCCGAAACCGCTGAGAATAGAAACTTGAAGTTCGGGTAGTCGTCGACCTTATAGTACGATTCCATTTAAGAAGGGATTTTTCGAAATTCTGCTCCCTAGGGAACGAAAGTTTTTTTGAAAATATGTCTCTCTAAGGATATTTTTAAGCTAGAACTACGAAAATTCGTGCTTTGTTTCTCGGTCTGAAATAAAATATGTGTTTCAGAATTTTTGGAAATTCAACCCCTAAGTCGGTGAAATAGTGGGGGAAAGTTTTTGAAAATAAATCATTATTAAAGAACTACTAAAGCACTTCGAAAGTACGTCTATGAAAACTGGTATTTCACCTCTGGGTTAGAAATAGGAAAAAGGTGTTTCAATGTTTTTGGAAATTCAACCCCTAAGGGGAAGAAATAAGGGATGAGAAGTTTAATGAAGATGTTTCGTTATGAAAGCAGAATCGCTTTAAGGTCAGAAGTCCCAACGGAAAAGACCATGCTTCTATGACCTAACTCGCGTGAAAAGTTCAGAAGATGTTGCAGTTTATGAACTAAATCAAAGAGTGCTATTTAACAAGCACCACAACAAATCAGCTTAGTCTAAACAGCACAGAAAAAGAAACGGATATTCAATGTATTAATTTTTCAGTAGACCTATTATGAGTTTATAAAATTACTACGCAACGTAATAATTTGTCTTATTAATGATAAAATAGATATAATGTTTAAATGTGATTCCATGTACAGATGAAAGAATTCAGTAGCGGGTGTAAGAGTGGTGCTAATAACTGTAGAACCACATATCCGATTTGTCTCTTTCTGTTTTTAACTCGCTGTATCTACAGTTTTTACCCTCTACAGCTCTCTTTAGTACCATGGAAGCTATTCCATGATATCTTAACAGATATCGTACCATCCTGCCCCTTCTTCTAGTTAGTGTTTTCCACACATTTCTTTCCTCGCCGATCCTGCGGAGTACCTTCTCGTTCCTTAACTTATCAGTCCACCTAATTTTCAACATTCATCTGTAGCACACATCTCAAATTCTTCGATTTTCTTCTTTGCTGATTTTCCCATAGTCCATGCTTCACTACCACACAATGTTGTGTTCCAAACGTACATTCTCAGGAATTAGTTCCTCAAATTAAGGCCTATGTTTGACACTAGTAGAGTCCTCTTAGCAAGTAATTCCCTTTTTGCCAGTGATAGTCTGCTTTTTATGTCCTTCTTGCCTCGTCCATCATTAGTTATTTTACTGCCAAGGTAGCAGACTTCCTTAACTTCATCTACTTCGTGACCATCAATCCTGATCTTTTCTCTCTGTTCTCATTTCTGCTACTTCTCATTACTTATTCTCTCATCCATTTACTCTCAATCCATATGTTGTACTCATTAGACTGTTGATTCCATTCAGCAGATCCTAATTCTTCTTCACTTTCAGTGAGGATAGCAACGTCATCAGCGAATTTTAGCGTTGATATCCGTTCAAGTTGAATTTTAATTCCATTTTTGAGCCTTTCTTTTATTTCCTTCATTGCTTCTTCGATGTATAAATTGAACACCCTTTCTAATCCGAGTACTTCGGTCTTGGTACTCCACGCTTATTATTTCCTCTTGGTTCTTGTACATATTGTATATTGCCCTTCTATCTCTGTAGTTTACTCCCATTTTTCTCAGACTTTCGATCATCTTGCACCATTTTACATCGTCGAACGCTTTTCCCAGGTCGACAAATCCTATGAACATTTACTGATTTTTTTAGTCTTGCTTCCATTATCAACTGCAACGTCAGAATTCCCTCTCTGGTGCCTTTACATATCCTAAAGCCAAACAGATCCTCAACTTTCTTTTCCATTCTTCTGTGGATGCACGAGCTGTTAAGCTTATTGTGCGATAATTCTTGCAGTTGACCAGTCTTGCAATCTTTGGAATTGTATAGATGATGCTTTTCCGAATGCCGGATGGTACATCACCAGACTCATACATTCTGCACACAAACGTTAATAACAGTTTTGTTGCCATTTCTCCAAATGATTTTAGAAATTCTGATGGAAAGTTATCTATCCCTTCGGCCTTATTTGATACTAAGTCTTCCATAGCTTTCTTAAATTCTGATTCTAGTGGTTGATTCCCTATCTGTTCTATATCGACTCCTGTTGTTTTTTCTACCACCTATAGACAAGTCCTCTCCATCAATGTACTCTTTCCACCTACCTGCTCTCTCCTCTGTATTTAACAGTGAAATTCCCGTTGCACGTTTAATGTTACCACCACTGATTTTGATTTGTCCGAAGGTTGTTTTGACTTTCCTATATGCTGAATCCATTCTTCCGATAATCATTTCTTCACATTTTTCATGCAGCCATTTCGTCTTAGTTTCCCTGCACTTCATGTTTATTTCGTTCCTAAGTGATTTGTATTTCTATATTCCTGAATTTCCCGGAACATTTTTGTACTTTCTTTTTTCATCGAGCAAATGAAGTATTTCTTCTGCTATCCGTATTTTCGTCGCAGGTACCTATGGTTTCCTTTCCAACTTCTGTGACTGCCCTTTTTAAAGATGTCCATTCGTCTGCAACTGATAGCAGTGCCTATAGCCTCGGGGAACGTAAAGCGTACCTCAGCATACCTTAGGACATTCCTAACACACTTCTTTGCATATTGATTCTTCCTGACTAGTCTCTTAAACTTCAGCCTACTCTTCATCACTACTAAATTGTGATCTGAGTCTCTACCTGTTCCTGGCTACGGCTTACAATCTAGTACCTTATTTCGGAATCTCTGCTGACCATGATGGAATCTAAGTGAAATCTTTCCGTATCTCCCTACCTTTTCCAAGTATACCTCTTCCTTTTGTGATTGTTGAGCAGAGTATTAGCTATTACTAACTGAAATTTATTGCAGAACTCAATATTTCTTCCTCTCTCATTTCTAGTACCAAGCCCATATTCTCCTGTAATTCTTTCTTCTGCTCCTTCCCTACAACCGCATTCCAGTCTCCCATAACTATTAGATTTTCATCTCCCTTTACGTACTGAATTAGCCATTCAATATCCTCATATATTTCCTCTATCTCTTCGTCTTCGGCTTGCGCCCTCGACATGTATATCTGACTTGTCGTTGTCTGTCTTGGTTTGCTGGCGATTCTGATGAGATCAGCCCTATTACTGAACTCTTGGTTGTATGTGTTATTATTATTATTATTATATGTTTCTTACATGTGTACCCATGAGCGACAGAGATACAAATTTTAGGGGCAAAGATGCTATTTTTTGTGAGCAGATAGCAAGACCACGATGATAGCAAACGGCCACTAGAAGAAGAGCCGACGGTCATCTACAAACTGAATTAATGGTTAGAAGAATTATTGATGTCAGAGCTACATCGGGACTTTATGCGACATTAGCGGTGACGAGTGAAAATGTTCATATACTTTATTTATTTTCGCTTTGGTTTATTTTGCTAGCATTAACGAATTTAGGAAAGTGATAATCGGTTGTCCTTTTGATGTAAAATTTCCCCACTCAGTGCCAAGACATCGCCTCGAAAGCTGAGTAACAATTAACAGGAGCCATTTCCAAAGACAAATCAAGGCTGTACGTTACTTTTTTTTTAAGGAACAGTTAAGGGTTGCTGTCAGCCAACCCCTGGAGAGCTGAAGAGGCTTTATTTTGCTCTGATCTGTTTCACTGTTATGGTAAAAAGTGGTTGTGGCATTCATTGACTGCTTCTCTATATGAAAACAAAATGGAGCTACTGTGCGTTAAACTAACACGAAACTCCGATCCTTAATTCGCCCCGTAATAGGAATGAAAGGAAGTGGAAGATATTTTCGCCTTAAAGAAATCAAAAGAACCGTTTAATGAAAATTACAAAAAGACATCTTAAGAGGTTGGGGGCGACTTGGAGCAGGAGAGGCACCACAGGACATTTTAATTTCAACAAGTACAAAAACATAACATGTGAAATTTCATCATTTTTTCACTTACTATTGGTTGCATTTGTTGCTGTAGGTACACTTTCCTTCATAAGTAAGAGAGATTCTTCGATGACTTTTGCACAGCATAGGAACCATATTTACAGGTGTATGAAACTCTAGAATTTATTTAATTTACATTTTCAATTTCAGATTTATATGTAATTATCTCAATTTTACATATAAATCTGAAGTTTAAAATGTAACAGCTCAAGGGTATAAGATGAACATCAACAAAAGCAAAACGAGGATAATGGAATGTAGTCGAATTAAGTCGGGTGATGCTGAGGGAATTAGATTAGGACATGAGACACTTAAAGTAGTAAAGGAGTTTTGCTATTTGGGGAGTAAAATAACTGATGATGGTTGAAGTAGAGAGGATGTAAAATGTAGACTGGCAATGGCAAGGAAAGCGTTTCTGAAGAAGAAAAATTTGTTAACATCGAGTATTGATTTAAGTGTCAGGATGTCGTTTCTGAAAGTATTTGTATGGATTGTAGCCATGTATGGAAGTGAAACATGGACGATAAATACTTTAGACAAGAAGAGAATAGAAGCTTTTGAAATGTGGTGCTACAGAAGAATGCTGACGATTTTTACCACAATTTCACGTGTAAAAAATTATTTTTTTATGTTTTTAAACTTCCATTGCTATGAGTGTGAATCCTGAATCCTTCCTGGTCATGCTGACAAAGTTTTAAGAATTTATATGTAAAAGTATAGACAGTTGGAAATTAAAATGTCCTGTGGTGCCTCTCCTGTTCCAAGTCAACCTGTTTGACGTCTTACCCCCTTAAAGTAAATATTAGCGAATGATCACTTAGAGACATTCTTTTACTTTAATATTTAGCCGGGCAACGTCACGAAGCGTCAGAGAAGTTGTAATTAATCAGCAAGGCTGAAGTAATATTAACAAACAGTTCTTCTGTTAAAAATATTTAAAATGTTCTTATCAGTCATCCTAACGTAAAGGTAGCAGACAAAGAAAAATATAATAAGATTGCACGGTTACTGGTGAGAGAAATAAACGAAATAAGCACGCGGCAAAGATATTATTTCAATACGGGGAGGAAAGAAACAAAAGAGAGATAGTCTGCAGTGGGAAAATTTTACTTCTGACTGAGCGATCTGGTACAGCTAAGAATTTTAAATGTCTTGACGTATATAACTGATAAGTATTTACGTCTTTAAATACAACTGTATCGCAAGTAATTAGTTATATGCTAGATGTATTAGGTAGTAACGTAGCACAGCAGGCGGAAGGCAACTGCTAATTGTGTAATTAACCGTAACATATATTCAATTTTATCCCACGTTAACGTGTAGAGCAAGTATATAGATGAATCCTCAGCGTATGTAGAAGCATCTTCAGATTACCATTTCCGTAAAGTTTATTTATTATTCACATACTTGATGTGAAGGAGTTACACTGGGAGTCCATATTTATTATTCGATTACACTAATTACTTATGGTGAGATTTAAGTTGTATTAATAAGAAATGTGTAGCGTGCACAACGTCAGTCATTACCTGCAAAGTATTCGGTTCAGTGATACACGATTTGAAAGCTGACTTTATGGTTGTTGTTGTTGTGGTCTTCAGTCCTGAGACTGGTTTTATGCAGCTCTCCATGCTACTCTATCCTGTGCAAGCTTCTTCATCACCCAGTGCCTACTGCAGCCTACATCCTTCTGAATCTGCATAGTGTATTCATCTCGTGGTCTCCCTCTACGATTTTTACCCTCCACGCTGCCCTCCAATACTAAATTGGTGATCCCTCGATGTCTTAGAATATGTCCTACCAACCGATCCCTTCTTCTAGTCAAGTTGTGCCACAAGCTCCTCTTCTCCCCAATACTATTCAATACCTCCTCATTAGTTATGTGATCTACCCATCTAAGCTTCAGCATTCTTCTGTAGCACCACATTTCGAAAGCTTCTATTCTCTTCTTGTCTAAACTATTTATCGTCCATGTTTCACTTCCATACATGGCTACACTCCATACAAATACTGTCAGAAACGACTTTCTGACATTTAAATCTATACTCGATGTTAACAAATTTTTCTTCTTCAGAAACGATTTCCTTTCCATTACCAGTCTACATTTTACATCCTCTCTACTTTGTCCATCATCAGTTATTTTGCTCCCCAAATAGCAAAACTCCTTTACTACTTTAAGTGTATCATTTCCTAATCTAATTCCCTCAGCATCACCAGACTTAATTCGACTACATTCCATTATCCTCGTTTTGATTTTGTTGATGTTCATCTTATACCGTCCTTTCAAGACACTGTCCATTCCGTTCAACTGCTCTTCTAAGTCCTTTGCTGTCTCTGACTGAATTACAATGTCATCGGCGAACCTCAAACTCTTTATGATGTGTAGATTTACACATGTGCAATGGTCGTAACGACATACAAATTCGATTAAAGAAAAAAAAGAAATAAAATAAGATAAATCGGTGTAGTATGCAGAGTGATTGTTATTAACGTTTAAAAACTCCTGAAGCGGCTCAGACGACGCTGATACAAATAATTTAAGACATGTTGAATATGTGACGTCATTATATGACGTACCTCGCTGCACGTGCAGCGGTTGGGGTTGTTCGTCATACTCTCGCCGGTAGTGGACAGTACTTCATATCGCTGCCTTATGCTCCTCTGTTTTCAAACCTTTTGCAAATACGATCTGTTATAAACGGAGTAGCTTTAAAATTACTGTACTTGCTGTAACTAAGCAAAAATTGTTCTGGTTTTATGTTTCTTTCCTTTCGTTACTTCTTTTTTTGTTTACAGATTTTATTTAGTAAAGAACACATAGATCATTTACTGGTAGCGACGCAGTTTGGGTAATAGTTATTTACTTGTGACGCAATATGGTAGGTTTTTGTTGGACTATACTTCGCAATTAACCAGCGGAGACCGCGAGGCCAGAAAATAAAGTAATGAATATTATGTCAATATAAACAAACTGTCTAACGCTATGCAAAGAAATACAGCCTACCAGGCCCAGGAATCATACCCTGAATCCCAAGCGCTTAAGTCGGGCACGTAGACACGGGGCCACACCGAGTACTTGACTTGGGTTGGGGTGGTGAGGTGCGACAGAGAGATAGGCTCCGCTGCTACACGTACGGTGAGGTACGTCATCTAGTGTCGTGACGTCTTCAACATTTGTCATCTATTTGCCGACGTTTGGGACCCATGTGTCTTATATTTAACTAGCACACTTGGGCCAGCGTGACCTACGTCACATCGGAGTTTGTTAAACATTAATAAGAATCAGCCCGTATTATAGTCTTCTAATACTTGCTGGTGGCAGAGCACCAAACGAACCAGAAGTGCGAACTGTTCACTGTTACTTTCGCCGAGAGCAACACACTGCAAGATGTAGACGTCTGGGAGTGAGGAGACAGAGGTGCTCGTTTTAGACCGACGTTACTCCTTTCTCGGAGCACGTGTACAGTCGTGCTTTTGAAAGCTAGAGTGGAATTAGGGCTTGTTAAGGCTGCTTTCTGTGCTCTGTCAAATCGCAGAACGGCATTGAGTGTAGCGCATCATTAAGCTCTGCTCGGGAGCCTCGTGCTCTGAGACGAGTACGGCCGTGTGTACTCTCGACGGCACAGTGGGACGGCGGGCTTCTGCAGGCTCTCATTACGCCGGGGTCGCCAGCAGTGTGGGGCCGTCTCGCGCCGCCTCTATAGAAACCCCGCCCTTTCCCCTCTGACTCCGAGAGACTCCTCACTAGACCTGCGGGCAGGGGTAATGGGGAAACCACTTAATGAAGCCACCCAGCCAGACGCGCCACCATGCATTAAAGTGCAAGCTCTCGGTAAATTGGGCGGCGCCGACCCGATCGGTGGTTGGCCCTTCTCCTGGCGTTAATTGATTGGGCTTTAAGGGCTTATTTCTCGGGGAAATCTAATTTAAACTCCTCGTTTGCTGCACAGACCACTTGTAAAGCGAACGCTGCGAAAATCTACATTTTAAAAATTATATTGAAGCCTATAGATTGGATTGGATTAATATTGTGCTCCTTCTGTTCTTATTTTGCTCTAATATTCTGATGTTTACATAAGTATTACACATCATATTCTCTATATGTAATTGTCATGCTCAACATCTGTCAAACGTTAAAACTGTTTCTGTCTACTATTATTTTCTACTCCAACTACTTCTTGACCCACTAGCATGTGCCATTCTTATTTACAGAAACTGTTTTCTTCCTTAATAGATTCATCTTCTCTTACATGGATACTTTGTAAAAACTACAAGTTTAGGTCAAACACCAGATGATCCTATGCAAAAAATACCATAATTAGTCACAATGATTATAAACGGAAAGCGCCGGCCTCTGTGGCCTAGCGGTTCTAGGCGCTTCAGTCCGGAACCGCGCTGCTGCTGCGGTCGCAGGTTCGAATCCTCCCTCGGGAGTGGTTGTGTGTGTTGTCCTAAAGTTAGTTAGGTTTAAGTAGCTCTAAGTCTAGAGGACTGATGACCTCAGATGTTAAGTCCCATAGCGCTTAGAGCCATCTCAACCATCTAAACGGAAACCCATTCGAAGCAAGAAAGAAACTACTCACAGAAAATGTGCCCAGTCATGATCATTTACATCTAGATCAACGCCACACATTTACTGTAGCAATATTATAGCATGTCTGAAAGAATCAGATTTATACATAAGACGGCATAACAGGGCGTAGAATATGGCGAGACTGGGGCGGCATATTCTCTTATATCACAAAACAGAGTCGAAGATTACAGAAGTCGTTCCAGAGATGATCTCTCTATGTTTTGTGATACAAAGCTTTTGCTACTTCAGTCTAGCTACATTCTTCGCCCTGTTAACATATAAATATGTTAATATCCAGAACTACATAATTTACAAGTAATATAGGCTATTACCGTCTTCTGCGATTGTAATAAAATTCTTGTTTAGACCATATTCATTTCGCTTCACTTCAAAACATCTTCAGTAGTTACTGTAACAATGTGATATCTCTTAAAAATCTGTTTGCCAAGATCGTAAATAGTTCTCATGTTTTAAATTGCTACTATTAAATCAAAATTATTACTCGTGATACGTTCTTTCCTATTTCATTCCTAATATTCTTCTACATACAGGGTTTACTACGCTGCAGGTCAATAGCATTTAAGTTTATTTTTGTTGTGATGTTATGTAGGTCGACTTAAAGCACGTATACTTTCTTTTACGTCTTGTGTGTGTGTGTGTGTGTGTGTGTGTGTGTGTATAATGCTTCCACGTTCACAAATAACAGAATAAAAGGCGACCGCAACCTGTAACATCAAGGCAAATTACGCGAGTTGTATGTAGATCTACACATAAGAACCAAAAATATATGCAGTGTCAGACAAATGGAGTATACTGCAAGCGAACATATGTGGACATTGCCCTATTTATAATGATTTAAGAGATGTATTGAACATTTGTTTTTGGGCTACTGTCGCGCACGTATGGGTGTTACTCACCCATCCTCTTCGACGTTTTATTCTAGCTCAACCTACCTCATTGCTTTCAACCTCTGTGTGTGTTAATGGCTTCTGCGATGGTAGTCGAAGAATACCTTCGGATTCTTGTAAAATGCCACAGTGTAGAGTACTTACCAGAGTTTCTCAATTGGTACTTTGTAAAAGCACATGCAGCAATATTTACTAACTGTTGTACATGTGTAAACCTGACGATGTATTGAATAATACCGAAAATAAATAACAATGTAGATTAAAGGGGTTCTGCCTCGGAAACCTCTAGGAATAGGGCATATTTCCATACGAATATTTTTGCTTCAAATGCTAATTCCTGTCATATCCCTGAATATTAAACATTCCTCCTGGGGCACCCAGCGTATGTGGAAGAACATCAGGAATTAAGTAGGAAACAAAACATCGCGAATAATAATAATGTAATACTGATTATCAGTAGCTTTTTAGAACACGAAGCCTGTTTACGATATTGACAAACAGATTTTGAAGGAAAGCCTCCTTGTTACACCGACCACGAAAATGGTTTTAAATAAAGTGAAACCTGGCTGGTCTAAGTAAAACTTTTACTATGGTTAAAAAAGACGTTATGTGGGGTGCATCAGAAGCAGTCTGAGATGCTTCTGGTAGGTTGCACTGACAAAGAGCTGTTAAGAAAAGAATTCCATACGTTGCGACGTTCCCGAGTTAATTAGCATTGAAGTTGGCGAATCAGGCGTCCGCCTCCATAGCTGCATGGTCAGCGTAGCCGTCTCCCATGTCGAGGACCTGGATTCGATTCCTTGTACTGCCAAGGCTTTTCCCTTGGTTGGAGGATTGGTGCGGGGTGCGCTCAGCCCAGGGATGCCAATTGAGGAACAAATTTATCGAACAGTAATGGCTTCTCGGTCTTATTTCTTTTTTTCCTTTTTTTTTAAGTCT
Organism: Schistocerca nitens; assembly: GCF_023898315.1. Lineage (NCBI taxonomy): Eukaryota > Metazoa > Arthropoda > Insecta > Orthoptera > Acrididae > Schistocerca > Schistocerca nitens. The sequence goes on from NC_064617.1 coordinate 617,333,632, forward strand.
GCAAAACGGCCGGCACAGCGGTGTGCTGACCACATGCTCCTCCATACTGCATCTGCATGATGCCACGAGGCAAAGAAGATACGACGGCCGCTGGACATCCCTGGGCTTTCACGCCATGGCGAGGAGCTCTCGAGTTTAGCCATACGACGGTTGCGCGCGCAAATTCAAGCGGTCCGCCGGAGACGGTGTTGTCAATTGTATTCTTCGATTAGCTTCCTAAAACTGAACAAGACGGTGATACAGGAAATTGGACGTGGGACGGTAGTAAGGACTGAACCCGAATTAGCGCGGTCCCGTGCGCTGTCATCTACTTTATGAGAGCATCTGGCACTAGTAATTATTGTATCTGGCGGGCCGCTTGAATTAGTGCGCTCAACTGCCCGATTGGATAACTTCAGCGCTAATTAACTTGGAAATGACTCAAAGTATAGAATATTTTTTTAGCAATTAATTCTCAGTATGTACAACCTAGCCTGCAACTCCCTTAGGTGCTTTTCACTCTGTTTCTGATCAGCCTCTAAAAGCTATATTACTTACGTAGCTGCGACTGTGGAAACGAGACTTAATAACAAAAAAGACAACATACATTACACGAAGTTGATGTATAACGTTGATAAAGAATCAAATGTCACGACCTAATGGATGCCCTATAATTAATGATTTTTGTAAGTATGTATTATGTTGTGGACATTTGTACATATGATTACTAAGAATTTTTTGATAAAGAAAATGGTGTACAAAATCTCTTAATTGTCTCGATCACAAAAGAAATATTACATTACATTGAATGCTACACTGAAGAGCCAAAGAAACTGGTACACTTGCCTGATATCGTGTAGGGCCCCGCGAGCACGCAAGAGTGCCGCAACACCATTTGACATAACCCGACTAATGTTTGAAGTAGTGGTGGAGCGGACTGACACCATGAATCCTGCAGGCCTGTCCATAAATCCGTAAGAGTACGAGGGGGTGGAGATCTCTTCTGAACAGCACGTTGTAAGGCATCCGAGATATGCCCAATAATGTTCATGTCTGGGGTGTTTGATAGTCAGCGGAAGTGTTTAAACTCGGTCGTGTGTTCTTGGAGTCACGCTGTAGCAATTCTGGAATTGTAGGATGTCGCATTGCCCTGCTGGAATTGCGCAACTTCGTCGGAATTTACATTGGACATGAATGGATGCAGGTGATGAGGCAGGGTGCTGACGTACCTGTCAGACTCGTATCTAGACGTATCAGAGGTCGGATATCACTCCAACTTCACACGCCCCACACGATTACAGAGCCTCCACCAGCTTGAGCAGTCCCCTGCTGACATGCAGGGTCCATGAATTCGTGGGGTTTCCTCCATACCCGTACGCGTCCAACCTCTTGATACAGTGTGGAACGAGAAAAATTTTGGAAGTTTGTGGTAAGGTCTTATGGGACCAAACTACTCAGGTCATCGGTTCCTAAGCCTACATACTACTTAATCTAACTTAAACTAGCTTACACTATGGACAACACACACACCCATGCCCGAAGAAGGGTTCGAAACTCCGACAGGGGAAGCCGCACGGACCGTGACAAGGTGCCTTAGACCGCGCGGCTGGAACGAGACTCTTTCGACCAGGCAACATTTTTCCGGTCATCAACAGTCCAATATCGATGTTGACGAGTCCAGGCGAGGCGTAAAGCTTTGTGTCGTTCAGTCATCAAGGGTACACGAGACGATGTTTCATTGAATGGTTCGCACGCTGACACTTGTTGATGTTCCAGTATTGAAATCTGCAGCAATTTCCGGAAGGATTGCACATCTGTCACATTGAACGATTCTCTTCAGTATTTGTCGGTTCCGTTCTTGCAGGGTCTTTTTCCGGCGGCAGCGATGTCGGAGTTTTAATGTTTCACCGGATTCCTGCTATTCGCGGTACACTCCTGAAATGGTCGTACGGGAAAATCTCCACTTCATCGCTACCTCGGAGATGCTGTGTCCCATCGCTCTTGCGCACCACGTTCAAACTCATTTAAATCTTGATAACCTGCCATTGTAGCAACAGTAACCGATCTAACAAATGCGCCATACTTGTTGTCTTATATAGGCGTTGCCGACCGCAGCGCCGTATTCTGCCTGTATACATATCTTTGTATTTGAATACGTATGTCTATACCAGTTTCTTTGGCGCTTTAGTGTAGTTTCGGTTGGTGAACAACTGTCTTCAGATCACTCATGGTAAAGACACTGTGTCTACGTGTACTGTAAACTAGAATGCCATTGTCTGATATTATATCTCAGTACATGCTCAATAAAGTGCCAAGTTTCAGTATGCTGTTAGGTATACCGACGAAGTTACAGAGTGACATACCGAACCACGCTTAATAAGAAGTATACCAGAGCAGAAAATTTACACGTCTTCATTACGCTCTAGCCTACACTGTATGTATGCACAATGTATTTGCCATGAGTGATACGAACGTGGTTGTTTGGCAGCTGAAACTAGTTCTGTAATGTAATATACTTTTCGAGATTAAGATAACCAAAAATTTTATAACTTTTGAAAAAGTTTTAATCATATGTATGATGGCTTTTCTCCATCGCCTGACAATGTCAGATCTTACTAATATGGAATTGATTTTGATTTTTGATCATTGTGCTTAATTACGATATTTTTTATTGCATTTACGTAACCGAAGTACGCCTTTGGACACAGACTATTAGCTTTAAGAATGTGACATACAGCTATTGTCCCAGATCATGATTATTCAAAAATATTTAAAGCTGTGAATCAGTGACTCGTTAGAGTTATTTCTGTATCTGTTACTTCAAATATACTCATTGCTCAGTTTTACATATTCCGTATTCTTCTTTCGATAGTTGACCTCTTTAAAGCTTTTTCAAGTGTCTTAAATGCCTTAGCGAGTATTCCACTGATATGAATGTTCCTCTGATTAAGGCTTTTCAATACAGTCTTCCTTGTCTATTCTTTGTCCATTCATGTAAATTTTAATGTTCTTCTACTGCGCCACATTAAAATTGCAGTCTGATTATTTTTCTCCCGTTTTCCATAGATCACGTTTCACATCTGCAAAATGTTGTGCTCTAGAAGTACCGTTTGAGATACATTTTCCGCATCAGTATTTGGTTTCATTTGGGCTCTTCTGCTGGAGGATTTTCCTTGCATGCACCAATGCATTCCTGGCATCTGGTTTATTTCGAATGTCTAATATCAGCAAGAGAGTAATTGGCGGAGCCCTCTTTCCTGGATTCCGACTGACTGTTTTTGAATCATAGTGACAGCAATTTTGCAAATATCGACTGAGTGATAGATGATGTCACAGCCAATCGATGGAACAGATATCTCAATAATATGATAGAATCAACTTCCCAATGTAGTTACTATCGGAAATAATGGCATCTGACCAAGTTTTCAAGGAAGTTGTCCATAGGAAACTTCTTTGTAACTATGTACTTGGGTAGGAACTAGAACATATGCAACTATTGAAAAATAACTGGACGCACTAAGCAAGGTACCGAGAATATTCTTCCACGTTCATAGAGTTGCACATTGCACATTCATTTGGTGGGAAATGAATAATGGTCGGAGTTTCTTTTATTCCTATTTATCTTCCACTTCCACCCTGTTTAGCCCGCTTTCAGTGTTTATTGTCGGTCATTAAACTATGTACGAAACTCTGAAAAAGTTTCTCATGCACACTGAACACCTGGCCCACAGCTCGTGGTCTAGTGGTTAGCGTTGCTACTTCTGGATCATGGGACCCCGGGTTCGATTCCCGGCCGTGTTGGGGATTTTCTCTGCCCTGGGACTGGGTGTTTGCGTTGTCCTCATCATTTCATCATCATCATCATCATCATCATCATCATCATTCGTAACAATGGCTAAATTGGACTGAGTAAAGAAACTGGACTGTGTGAAAAATTGAGACTTTGTATGGGCACTGACGACCGCGCAGTTGAGCGCCCAACAAAACGAAACATAATCATCATCAAACTGGATATCTGGTGTGTTATGTGCGGCAGTGTGAGGCCTTGCAGCATCTAAGCTGAAGAAGATCCTCGTGGTTTGCGCCGGGAAAGATCCGCATGAGGCATCGTGAACGAACAAGGCTCGCAGCCTTTCTTGTAAAAACATATGGAATGAACTGTTACATAAAAAGTCCTGAAAGGAAGTTTTCCGAAAGTAGTTACTGATATGCCTCACAAATAAACGAACATTCAAAGTACTGATTACAACTAATTAATGTCCATTAAAGATGGACACAGCCCCATAACTACAGGCGAACGGCTGACAAGCCTTTGCTGACGTCAGCAGGTTTAATTGTCTTTACGTACGTTAGCTGCAGTCCTTATGGGCCCTTTGATGGTGTGATCTGTAATTGGTCATTAGTATAGGATTGTATTACGTGGCATGAGTGAAAGTTATACGACCTTGTTACCAAATGAAACAGGAATGCGCTTTCTAATGATTACAGCACATACTCGTACTATGCAGTAAATGTGAGTCACTGTAGTCACAGATTACTAATTTTTTTGTTTTGTGAGATGCACAAAATTTACACTTATTAACATTTAAAACAAATCTCTGAACAACTTTGAAATCCTCCGAAGCTTTTTACGGATAATATTGCGTTGTAAACTGACACTATTTGGACGACTTCCGACGTGATCATCTTTGAGATATAGATACTTAAAAATACTTTGGGTTATTTAAAATTTACCTTTTAAAAATACGATTCTATAATCAGTATTATTGATTTCTCCATTTTAGGCTTAGTGTAGTTAATTAAAGATAATTTTACACCAACGCCTTTCACTTTTGTTTACAATGCATCTTCTGCGGTCTTTCTGCAAATTTGATACATATGTTAGTACATTTTTCGTTGTTTTAGATTAAAAACAGAATTTTTTATGAAGTTCGTGTGCAATTTACTCAAGGTGTTTCTACCTCTTTTTTACATATTCCTCAAAACATTGTTTCTTCCCTCTTTGATAGCAGAGGCTGATGTCGAAAGAAACTTCGTTACGCTTATAGACTTCGCAGTTTTTGCCTTTTGCACTTTTCCTTACGCTGCATTTGCGTTATTTAAACTTCACCTCGCTTTTGGAAATTAATTTGTGTGTGTGTGTGTGTGTGTGTGTGTGTGTGTATGATGGGGGGATGGGCAGGGGAGAGAGAGAGAGAGAGAGAGAGAGAGAGAGGGAGAGAGAGATTTGAAGGCCGGGTAGGGTAGTTGGAGAATGTGTGTGTGTGTGTGTTTGTTTGTTTGCGTAAGCCAGTGTAAATTGGTATGCTCAGCAGAAATGTGAGGGGATTTGAGTCAGGTTCTATTTTTTTTTTTCTTGGGAAGGGGGATTGTGATTATAGGACAGAAACTGGGAGTAGATAGTAGTTGTAGATGGAGCCTGTGGTTATGAGTATATTTAATGTTATACTGAGTCGTCAGTCAGTTTGAAGAGTGTGTGGTATCACGTTGCTCTGATCGTTTATGAGTTGCTTCTTTCCTGTTATAGTTTTATGAATGTGTTAGTTTCCTTGTAAGGTGAGAAAGTGTTTTTTGTTGTTATTGTTGTTTATCCTTATAATTCCCATGGCTGTGTCTCTGGTCGTAATTTCATGTTGGTGATGCTGTAAGTGGATGTTTTGTCTTGTACTTCTATTCTCTTAAATAATCTCTGTATCTGGTGTCAAATGTCCTCCTGATTTGACATACGTATCTTCTGTCACACGTATTGCATTTCAGCTGGTATAGATCAGTTTTTCCTATTGTTTTTGGAAAGTGATGACCTGTTTCTATGTCTTCTTCTTCTTAGCGTTTATTCCGCACCAGCAGGATCCACTTGTTGACACATCTGCCTCCATTTGGGTCTGTCAAGGGCCTCTTCACAGGTGGCATTAATGAATTCCATATCCTTCATGATACGGTCCATCCGTTGTGTCTTGGGTCTGCCACGAGATCATCGGCCATTTATGTCCAGGTGCATAACTGTTCTTGCCACCGAGTCTGCTTTACGGCACATGACGTGTCCGTACCATCTTCACCTACTTTTCCGTAGTTTGTCTCAGATAGGTGCAACTCCAAGTCGCCGTCGAACGTCGACATTTGTTGCATGATTAAATCGGGTAATTGGAGCATACACATTTCCATCACGTGGAGAGCCTGCTCATGCTTCTTTGTCGTTCGCCAACACTCTGACTCTAAGGTGCAACTGGGCATACTGTAGTCTTATAAACCTTTGACTTAAGGCGTAAAGGCATACAAGGATCACACAGGACACCAGTCACCTGGCGGCATTTCATCCCAGTTGTGTAAACACAAGCACGGATATCCGGTAGACTTTCAGCATCACTGCATATGAGTGAACCAAGATATTTGAATTGCTCCACTTTCTTGAAACCTTCACTACCGACTTTGGTGGCCCCATAGGCTTGAATGTCACACTCCACGTATTCTGTCTTCTACATATTCAGTCGGAGGCCAAATTTAGCAAGTCGTTTATTCCAATGCTGCATCTGCTCCTGGAGGTCTTCACGGTGCTCGCTTGCCAGTAAAACATTGTCAGCACGTAGGAGTGATTAAGGATAGGGTGGCTGTAGGTCGTATGTCATGCTGTCCATACAGAGGATAAACAGTAGAAGTGACAGTGCTGAACAGTGATGCACTCTCCGACAGTGCTAGTGAAAGGGAGTGATGCACATCGGACATTGCTGGAGACATTTCGATACAGCAGTTGGAGCATTTGGACGTAGGCTTCAGGGACATTGTGAGATCGTAATCCATGCCAGATAAGCTGACGTGGGACACGGCCGAAGGCCTTTTCCAGATCGAGGAATGACATATGAATATCCTTGTTCCTCTCAAGGTGGTTTTTGAAAATGTTAGTATTCTGTGTTTATTTGTGGTTGTATATAATTGTGTACGATCTTTTGTTTTCTGTTTCTTTCTTATTTTGTGTTTTTTCCTCACTTGTATTTTGTGTGTTTATTTGTATGGAATTCTGTCCTTGTGTTGGTGACAGCTGCGTGTTTGCTCTTTTCTGTTTCTTGATTTTATTGTTCATCTTTGTAACTAAATTTTCTTTGTATCCCTTGTTTGTAACTATTTGAATTATGGTATGCATTTCATTTAATAGTTTCCTGCGTCTAATGGTACTGTGCTTAGATTGTGGAGCACGAATGTAAGTGTTGCCTGCTTTTGAGAATTCGGGTGTTGTGATGTCTCTTGGATAATTGTGTCCGCCGTTGTCGGTTTTCCGTATATGTGAAATGTGTGTTAGTTCGTTTGCATCTTTATGGTGATGTTCAAGAAATTTAACTGCAAAATTTGCTCTTTTCTATAGTAAAATGTATGTTATAATGAACAGAATTTATGTCTGTGTGTAACTGGTCAATTTTACTGCTTGGTTCACCTATCAGGCACAAGATGTCATCCATATATCTAATCCATTATAGGATGTTGTTCTTATTTGGCAGTATTTTGTTTAATATCACCTGTTCTACAGGGTTCATAAATATGTTTCCCGTGGTTCCCAGCACTTGGGATACCATTGGTAATACTTCATTTCGTAAATAGCATTCATTATTGAACTGGGAATAGCTCTGTTCTGTTAATACACTCCTGGAAATGGAAAAAAGAACACATTGACACCGGTGTGTCAGACCCACCATACTTGCTCCGGACACTGCGAGAGGGCTGTACAAGCAATGTTCACACGCACGGCACAGCGGACACACCAGGACCCGCGGTGTTGGCCGTCGAATGGCGCTAGCTGCGCAGCATTTGTGCACCGCCGCCGTCAGTGTCAGCCAGTTTGCCGTGGCATACGGAGCTCCATCGCAGTCTTTAACACTGGTAGCATGCCGCGACAGCGTGGACGTGAACCGTATGTGCAGTTGACGGACCTTGAGCGAGGGCGTATAGTGGGCATGCGGGAGGCCGGGTGGACGTACCGCCGAATTGCTCAACACGTGGGGCGTGAGGTCTCCACAGTACATCGATGTTGTCGCCAGTGGTCGGCGGAAGGTGCACGTGCCCGTCGACCTGGGACCGGACCGCAGCGACACGCGGATGCACGCCAAGACCGTAGGATCCTACGCAGTGCCGTAGGGGACCGCACCGCCACTTCCCAGCAAATTAGGGACACTGTTGCTCCTGGGGTACCGGCGAGGACCATTCGCAACCGTCTCCATGAAGCTGGGCTACGGTCCCGCACACCGTTAGGCCGTCTTCCGCTCACGCCCCAACATCGTGCAGCCAGCCTCCAGTGGTGTCGCGACAGGCGTGAATGGAGGGACGAATGGAGACGTGTCGTCTTCAGCGATGAGAGTCGCTTCTGCCTTGGTGCCAATGATGGTCGTATGCGTGTTTGGCGCCGTGCAGGTGAGCGCCACAATCAGGACTGCATACGACCGAGGCACACAGGGCCAACACCCGGCATCATGGTGTGGGGAGCGATCTCCTACACTGGCCGTACACCACTGGTGATCGTCGAGGGGACACTGAATAGTACACGGTACATCCAAACCGTCATCGAACCCATCGTTCTACCATTCCTAGACCGGCAAGAGAACTTGCTGTTCCAACAGGACAATGCACGTCCGCATGTATCCCGTGCCACCCAACGTGCTGTAGAAGGTGTAAGTCAACTACCCTGGCCAGCAAGATCTCCGGATCTGTCCCCCATTGAGCATGTTTGGGACTGGATGAAGCGTCGTCTCACGCGGTCTGCACGTCCAGCACGAACGCTGGTCCAACTGAGGCGCCAGGTGGAAATGGCATGGCAAGCCGTTCCACAGGACAACATCCAGCATCTCTACGATCGTCTCCATGGGAGAATAGCAGCCTGCATTGCTGCGAAAGGTGGATATACACTGTACTAGTGCCGACATTGTGCATGCTCTGTTGCCTGTGTCTATGTGCCTGTGATTCTGTCAGTGTGATCATGTGATGTATCTGACCCCAGGAATGTGTCAATAAAGTTTCCCCTTCCTGGGACAATGAATTCACGGTGTTCTTATTTCAATTTCCAGGAGTGTAGTTCTAGCAGTTTGCCTATTTCTCTGATGTATTAATGTGATAATGTACTGTGTCTCTTACGATTTTGTTCTATAACGTTTATTGTTTCAGTTACTAGCGTATTGGAATATGTATTCTCTACATCAAAAGACAGGAACGTGGCAGTGTCTGGAACCTGTATGTATTTTGTGTACTGTATCAATCCGTGAAAATCAACTCGCAGCCGCCCCCTTCTTTCTTCCTTCTTCCCAAAATGCACTTTCGTCTTCCAGCAGTAACTTACCAAATTACCACAAATTGACCAGAACTTAGTTCCGTATCTACCGCGTATTATTGGCATGTATTATCGAAATGGACAGAGACCGCGAAATGTGACCAAGTGTTCATCCACAGTCATGCACCATCCTGCAATGTAGGTATCCCTCGGGTAGTTTCTCACATCTCTGACCGGTTTGTCACTCCAATGTTCATGCCACAATGTTGCATTGTCAAAGCACAACACCCTCAGAATAGCATGGAAGCGGCTGTGAGACATAATTTCACTTAACAGTGTGTGGCCATTTTCAACACTCCAAAGTTAACTTATATCTTTATTTCTTGACTCGCAAACACTTGGAAGAATCAGAACACCACAAAACGTTTTCAAATCATGCAAATCTTGTAAACGATTCGTCCTTCGTTATTGGTCCACATACACAATACATACACATACACAATACATGAAAGAACAACGGAAAACAAGATTCTTCATTATCATAGTTCGTAATCGAATACCTTGTAGGTAGCCACTCCTCTTTCGATACAGCCTTTTTCCTCCATCTATTAGAAATTCAAACATGAGTGGCTGAAGCCCTTACTTAAATCCCATTACGAGATAACAATAACTGACATTCAACAGAATTTTCATTAAATTGTCTTTCTTCATAAAGGGAGTCTTCAGGAACACCATTGTTCTCTTCGTGTTGTTCTGAGTTTTCAGCCACATCTACGTCGGTAGTGTGTCACTGGGCATCCTGGTGGCATTCATTGCACAGCATCCATCAGCACTTTTTTATCGTCGCATCCAGTCACGTGCCATTCTCGGAATCCTGCCATTAGCATCAACACTTTTTATCATCAAAGTCACCTGTGCCGCATCTCCCCACTAGCTGCGCATGTGCCCCATGTTACCACTCAGCCACCAGTTCCGCTTGGGACGCGACAGCGACCGGACGTGTCGGTACTTCCGCGTAGTCGTAGCGCCGCAAGCCGTGTTTATAGAAATTCTTGGATTGTGACCTGTGATATTCTCAGTGCTTCTTCGCTACCGTCGTACACAAGCTTCTTAATTCACTCACAGCGGTCCCGACCGCTCATATAGTGCAGTTATGGCTCCCAGTGCACCTCGTAAGAATACCCTGTGTTTTGCATTTGAGAAATCTTCCAGGAATGTGCAACCGAGTTCTCTAGAAATCCATGACTGGACAGTAGATATTATTGGCATCACCTCCGATCAGAGCCACACAGCAAATTATGACATGGCGGAATACTGTTTCTTTGTGAAGTTTTTAGACCAGATACAACTGGAGAAAATTTTGGTGAATACAGGTGGGAAAGCAGAGTTCCGACATCGTGATCAGTCGGTGAGTACAGTTTCAATAACTAACGCTGACATTGAGTATAAACAAGTGCGAGTGTTCAATTTGCCACCTGAGGTTGAGAGTTGTTTTCTTAGAGATGTCCTCGCCAAATACGGTGACATACGACGGATTAGAAACGAAAAATGGTCGAGCCGTCACAAACTCCAATGTTATAGTGAGGTTCGCTCAGTTGACATGGCTATTAAAGTCATTATCCCATCCTATATAATGGTTTGTGGTTATAATGCTCATGTCATTTACGAGGGACAAGTAGGCACTTGTTTTATCTGTAACACGAGTGGCCATTTACGAGAGGATTGGCCACGGCGCATAGTCGTACTCGAAACAATCTGCAACAACGACAGAGATTAACATTGGCTGATGTCCTAACTCAAAATCAGTCGCCTTCTGTGACTGACTCCCAACAGAGTGCATCTGTGTCAGAGGAAAACGATCTCGGTAACGGCACCTTCCCACCCTTGCTTCAAAACCCGTGGCCAGTGACCCTTTAGCCACCGGTGTTGCACTATCTGTCGGTAACAAACGGCGACGCACTAGTGACGGTAGTGCTTCCGGCGATCAGGTAGTAAAAAATCAAACCGATGTCGCGGAGCCACGGGCCTCCACACAGGACACGCATGTGTCGGATGGCTCAGTTACGACCCGCCAAATTCCCCATTCAACCGCCCGACGCAGAAACTGTCAATACGAGTGCAGCCGAGTGTTTACAGCAATCCGTTCAGATGCCGTTTGCCGACTCGCCGCAGGTGGCCAACACACAAGAGGCGGCAGTCAGTCAACTGCAACTCGTAAAGAAGATGAAGCACGCGGCGTAGAGCATTACATAAACAGCCGCCACCTCGAAACTGCTTCCAAACAACACGAGGACCCGGACAGCTGTATACAAACATCCAGTGGGGCTCCAAACAAACACAGTGAGCCCACTGAAGCCGCGTCTAAGCCGCGTCTTCGGACTTGCCGTTACCCGTTCCGAAGCAAGGACTTTCACATACTGCTTACAGCCATGACTCGCCGACTCCGCCGTCTCCAATGACACTTCGGACGACTTTGCGACGGCAAAATAAAGTTAAACCAAAGGACTCCGTGGCTGGAAGTAACTCAAAAAGTAAAGTCAGAGCAAAAACTGGTACAAAACCTGCGGATGTAGGTTCGAAGTCCGACGGTGAGATGGACTGGGCTTCCTACGCTTCCCGTCACCCATAAGTCTCGGACGATCATGAGTCAAGCATATAAGTTTTTGTCCCTGAACATTAATAGAGTTAGGACAGATTTAAAATTAGCAATGCTACGGCAGTTTATCTATGAGACCGAAGATGATATAGTTCTGTTACAGGAAGTGTATATCTTAAGTTTTCATGTATCAGGATTTGCAACAATCGTAAACACCGTGGCGGACAGGGGTACAGGTACGGCCATTCTATCACGAGACGGAATCCCAGTGAGCAATATCGAAATTTAGGACTCCGGTAGAGGCATAACTTGCCAAATTTTTGTCGTTACCCTAGTCAATATCTATGCTCCATCTGGAACGACCTTAAAATCAGAAAGAGCTAACTTCTTTAAACAAGACATCATATACTTGTTACGCCGCAACCCAACCCAGTTGATAATTAGTGGTGATTTCAACTGTTTGATCCACATGAAAGACCAATCGCCAAACTTTAATTACTGTAGGGAACTACATGATCTGGTGCGTCACCTGCAGCTGAAGGATGCGTGGGAACTAAAATTTCCTACCCTGGTGAAGTACACATACCTGACCACTACCGTATGTAGCCGTCTAGACCGTTTGTACATCTCTGAGAACATTTGCCAACATATTCTGGACGCCGATGTCATTCCGGCTAGTTTCTCCGACCACTGCGCCCTCTGTGTCACGATAAATCTGGCCAAACAGCATACTAAATGGCATAGGATTCCGTGGAGCATAAATGTTTCTAATCTCGCCGATGCCTTGCTACAAGATGTCATCTCCACGACATGAGCGGATTGTCTCAAGCAATGCTGCAGATATCCGAGCAAGATAGCCTGGTGGAATGCTGTGGTCAAACGGAAAATGCTATTTTCCTTAAGAAACTTCAGTTGGCTGCGGGCGCAAGATGTCAAACGCACGATTGATTTTTACCAGACAGTTCTGCGAGAATTATATGCGACTACGACACCAACCAACACGCAGCTTGAAGGACTGAAGATCAGATCTAAAGCAAAATCGCTTCAAGAGGACGAACTTGCATCGCTGTATCACCTCATAAAACATCGTGCCCGTCGCAAGCGAGCTTTTATCGGGGAGCTGGACACAGATGATGGACTCCGTTTGACCCGACAGAGTGATATTCTTACTGCAGTTTTCCGGTACTTCACGGATCTGTACTCGCAATGCGATACATATGGTGATGACGGCGGCGATATCGTGCGTGCTCTGCCCACCGTAGTCACGCCTGCGGAAAACTCGGCGGTCGTACACGATTTTGCTCCAGACGAAGTCCTTGAACTGATTTCTGGCTCGCCATCGAATAAACCCCCTGGCCCTGATGGTTTGCCACGGGAATTTTATGTGCGCTTCTGGCCCATAATCGGACACGCATTTACAGATGTTCTCAATGAAGTGATGCGAAGGAGTGACGTGCCGGCCGAAATGAAGGAAGGCCGAATTGTATTGATACCAAAAAGCAAACACTGAAAAACCTTAGATAACTTCCGACCTATCACTTTACTCAATTTTGATTACAAAACCTTCGCCAGAGCACTCAACAGCAGATTGTCTCCGTTAATGAAGCAAGTGATTCACAACCATCAATCATGCATCCCTGGTCGCACTATTATGACGCCTCTTTCTGAATATAGAGATGTAATAGCCATAGCGTCAGTCACTAACGTGAATCTCGCATTGCTGTTTATCGACTTTTGCAAGGCTTTTGATCGCGTCCGCCACTAGTACCTCCTACAGCTACTGCAGCGGTGTGGTTTTGATCAACGGGTTATAAATGTCGTGCAACATTTCGTCACGGGAATTACAACCAGAATCAGCGTAAATGGACAGCTTACTCAACCCATCGAGGTCCAAAGAGGAGTGCCGCAGGGGAGCCCTCTCTCCATGATGTTATTTGTTTTATCGCTCGAGCCGCTCTTACGCTCTATTCATGACAAACTTGCAGGCCTTTCGATCGCCGAGACATCCTTCGTGGTTCGTGCATACGCCGACGACGTCGGAGTGTTATTGTGCAACGACGGAGACGTATCAAACCTCAAGACCGCGGTAGACGAGTACTGTCGTGCTTCCGGTACTAAAATCAACGCCGGTAAATGCACCTTTGTCAACATTCGAGGATTCGAAGCCCACTCCACTCTGGGGATGATTATCGACAAATGCCCGCTAAAAATGAATGCAAAAAATTGGAAGCAGGTCACCAATAAAATGCAAGGTGCCATCTATGAAAACAATTGGCGGTCCGTTAACATTCTCCAACGCATACGACTCCTCAGCAGTTATATATTCAGTAGAGCGTACTATATGGCCCAACTATTTCCAGTCCCCAAGATGCAGGCCAAACACGTGATGAAACTCTCTAATAGATTTATCTGGCAAGGGCATCTGTTCAAAGTGAAATACACCACGCTGACAGGCCGGCGGACTCAACATGCCTGATATTAACCGAAAGTGTACTGCGTTGTATATTAAACGAATCACCCATTTGTTGGACAAGGAACCTCTCAGCGTAACCAGCTGGCTCTTCCGAACCTTACAACCCACCGATATGCACCCACCCATTCATGTAGGTAAAATACATTACAAACTACGATATGTCAAGCAGTTTTTTCTTGAAGTAAGCTATATTGATGGACATTATTTCACGCAGGATTTACCGACAACGCACCTGTTATTAAAAAGATGGACATCTCCAATAGTCCGGAATACCATTGAACTTAAATGCCCGAGTGTTCATTGGAAGGCAGTTTGGGACAACATAAGTTTAACTGTCCACACTGCTGAAGTGGCGTCCACACGGTATAAAGTGGTAAACGATGCTATACCCACTAATGAAATGTTGCATAGAATCGGTTTAAGTGACAGTGATAAATGCGTCCGCTGTGGTCTGGTCGACACCTTACGCCATCGCTTCACTTGTGGCGGTCATCTCATGAACTGGAAATGGGTGCAGCAGGGGCTGGGCCTGATTACCCGCAGCAGCCCAGCCAGCCACTGCACCGACATCCTGCTCTGGCCGGACGCGAAACATTTTCCCGCTACCAAGAAAAACACCGTGATGTGGATGTTAGGACAGTTTGTGACATATATCATCATCCACAATAGTAAAGATAATCTCATTAGTTTCGAGGCTTACATGAGAACGGCACGCTGGAAGATGAAACGTTACCCAAATTTCAGGAAGATGTTTGCTAACATGTTAGACATAATTTTTGAAAAACAAGGCGTAGGGTAATTCTCGACGCCGGTAAGGACACAAATCACATGCAAGACTATGTAGCGAACGAAATACACAATGAATAAGGGGTTACACCTGTTCCTAGGACTGCTCCTGACTTCTCAATGGTGTTATTAACTTAATTATGACGTTTTCATTAATTTATGTTCCTGTGCATCTCTTGTTATCCGTTTGTATGCTCCAAATGACTTTGAGTTTGGACGGTTATTAATCAAATGCAGAACTGCCATTCTAGTTAAGACAGTCAATTATATATATGTTTGCGTTTTGGTTCTATGTCTCTGCCTGGACTGAAGAGGCTATTGTCAGGTTACTATTTTTGTTCTATTTTGTAAGCCTACAAATGGCACTATATTGAAATGTGTTCTTCAGTCTATTGTTGGATACAATTCGTGTTGAAACAGTTCCAGCACTTCATTATTTTGTTTTTGTGCTTATGTACATATGTGGTTGTTTTAATAAAGGAAAAAAAAGTGGTCAGCGCGACAGAATGTCGATTCTAAGGGCGCGGGTTCGATTCCCGGCTGGGTCTGATGTTTTCTCCGCTCAGGGACTGGGTGTAGTGTTGTCCTAATTATGATCATTTCATCCCCATCGATGCGAAGGTCGCCGAAGTGGCGTCAAATTGAAAGACTTGCACCTGGCGAACGGTCTACTCGACGGGAGACCCTAGCGACACGACATTTTTATCATTTCCTGTCCAGCAGAAGTGCCGCTGGCAGCAGCAGTGGCAGCAGCAGTAGCAGCGATCAGCTGGCAAGAAGAGGACGCTATCGGTTAGTCCACCTCTAATTATCACTATTACTATTATTATTATTATTATCATTATGGATGTGTGAGTGTAGGTGTTGTCATACTTAGGACTTTGTTATTACTATTACACACGTGGACAAACAGGTGTTGCAAACATCACAGCTCCAGTCCCTCTCCACAGGATGTCGTCCTGACCTAGCGTTGTTCAACTATGCAATAGCACAGCTGCTGCATCGGCAGCAAATGCTTGACACGATGCTGGATGAAAACACACAAATGTTGCCTCCAGAACCACAGCAGCAGCAGTCACTCTCCACAGCATATCTTCCAGACCTTTCAGACTTGGTGCCATCCGACTATGCTTTAGCAAAACAACAGCAGCCAAGTACCACAAGGGCGCTGTTATTGTTAAGCACATACAGTGTTATTGTCATTGATTCTAAACATGTGAATGTAGACATGGCACCTGAAAATGACTTTGAAGTAGTTACAGAAGTATAAAATGCGCAAACCGTTGTTGCTGTGCAATATGGTGGAAGGTATCAAGAGAAAGATCCTCTGATACGCCTATTAACATTCACTTGTTCGTAAAGTGTCCAAAGTAGATATGCATGGTGAGGCAATCCTAGAATTAACTTCGTGAGACACAAATATATATATATATAAAACATTTGAATATTGTTAAACTGAAAGACCTCTGTTACACATTATGCGTTACAAAAGACAGATTGCGCTGTTGGCGCCTATGTGTGAGAGATCCATACCAGTTGGTGAGTATTTTCGCAAGAACAGTGTGAATATAGAGTAAGTGAAGCAATGAATCTATGCCTGTATTGCTCAAGCACAATACTGTGTAAGTGCTAAGACAGTAACTACAAAATCTGGAGGCTGAATTTACTGAAGGAGTGCCCATCTAACAGCAAACAGCATCTACTGGCCTGAATATGATTCAGGCCAAATTCAAGACATATAGGAACCAAGTATTGTACTGTAGTACTGTAAACCCAAGTGATTGTATGTATAAAAGCGCGCACGTGTGTGTGTGTGGGGGGGGGGGGGGGGTGTAAATAAAAATAGTGGTCTACGAGAAAATTGGTCATATTTCTATCACGCTAGAATAACTTTAATGGTGAAAGGATCAAATAATAACACAGATATAACAAACTAACTCATGGATCATTATCAGTGACAATACATCTTTTTCAAAATGGGACTGCAAAGATACATCAAGCTAAGAGAGGAGCAGAATGATGTTTTATAGAAAATTTACATAACAGCAACTGACCAGCTACTATGGACTTTTTTTATATACAATATTTACACTGTATACACTATACATGACTATCAGAGAAACATTATACTAAGAAAGGAGTATATTACGCCCACAAATCCGCACAAATACACACGCACACACACAAACAAACACGCACACACACACACACACACACACACACACACACACACACACACACACAAACACAAACACACACGCACACATACACAAACACACAGGCACGCACAATCACACAAGTGCATAGCGTGAAACGGAAGGTTCCTGATCCCATCAGAAAAGATGAAGCGTTTGTCGTCAAGGCGTGACAAGCCGACTTTAAGTTACACCTC
Organism: Schistocerca nitens; assembly: GCF_023898315.1. Taxonomy (NCBI): domain Eukaryota; kingdom Metazoa; phylum Arthropoda; class Insecta; order Orthoptera; family Acrididae; genus Schistocerca; species Schistocerca nitens. The sequence goes on from NC_064617.1 coordinate 617,351,102, forward strand.
ATGGCCCCTGTGACTGAAAAACTACTTGCTGCACCATATGAGGAGATTCATTATCACCAAGTAGACGCTTCTTATAGTCTTCGATGACGGAAGCCTGTGGAGCTGCACAGTACAGAGCCTTAGCCCGTCTGTGGCTGGAACCTACATATACATCTTATTCATCTGAGCCCTGCAAACTCCATAATCTGCGGGGCATTCGCCTTGTCTTTCATCATTTTGTTCTGAGGCGTTATGTTGTAAGAATTATCGGCTGTATATCCAGTTGTGTCGAGTTCCATGGGACTGCACCTAATTACTTCATGAGGATCGTAGTCTTTCATCCAGTGGGTGACACTGTCCGTATTCATATACAGTAACTTGACGTCAGTGAAGCTTGGTTTCGCAAACTCGTAGTGGAATCAGTACATGTGGAGTCTGGAGAGGTCCAAAACAAACATACTGATATAGACAGGATCCGTGAACTCCACTGAAACCTTAGCCGTCTCCACAGCGACTAACTCACTTAAAATTTGTCCTGGTGACGTAATCTCTTGAGCCATAATGTCTATCCCAACAGTAAACCAAACGAATTTGGAGCAAGTTTCTAGCATTCTCCATGATTTTTACGAAAACTGAATTGTTCCATGATTTATAAAACTCTTTTTCGAAATCACACTTCACAAAAGCCCTCTGTTTGGTATCAACTTCGATAGACTTCTTCAACCAGGGACGCTGATTCATAGAGATGCCACGGGTTCATCTAAGAAGTCACATCCCCAATTCGAGACGCTGCTGGAGGTTTGTATTCTGTGGAATGTATCTCTGCTTATTCCACAGCGTTCTCTTCAGCTTGGGGACAGGACCATTTAATGCGACAAATCGCTGTGTTCGTCTCGAAAATTGGTAGTGTATTTCACGTCTGCCTAACAGCATCAGCAGCCACACCTTGGATCTTATCCTTCAGTCCGATGACTTCCTCTTTGAACAGCCATCGGAACTCTTCAAATGGAAGAGTTTGTTGCATGATATGCCCGTAGAAATTGTTTACATCCGTGTGAGGGACGTAACTCAAATAGAAAGATGGCCTGTACTGTTCCCCTCTCAGTCACGGGTTATTCGCCTTGGCGTACCTGTAGAAGCACTGGTAAAGTCCTCCTCGAATCCCGCGTTCGAATAAAAAGTAACAGTTAACATCAGTCAACTGTTAGACGTTCATAATTGTCTTTCTTATCACCACTTCTGACAAAAGCCCTGTTGTCACCACGAGCTGTCATTCATTCTCACGACCGTGCGGCCAGTGTGTCTGACAAAAAAAAAATCTATCATTTTACTGCGACTGTCTTGAACTATGGTTGCTACCAGCGTTGGAACACAAGAAACACCTTGCAGACTTGTCCGTTCTCAGGTTTCGCCAGCAGGTCTCAGGTCGTATTGCAGCGCAGGTGGCTGCGCTTATTTCGCGACGGGTGTGGAAAAAATTAGAATTCCTTTATTTTTACGACTCACTTACTGCATGGTTGGGTACGTGAGTGACAGCTCATGATCGCAGCAGGATCGGCGACACGTGGCAGAAGAATCACCACAAAGTGATTTTTTTTGTAGCAGAAGTGGTAGCTTGCCTGATAATTTCTCTCGGTACACATGTAACCCCTCTGTCCACTGCCGCCTCCCCCAATCCGAAGAAAGATGAAAGTAACGATAAGTACAAGATAAGAGAGCAGCGGGAAACATAACATCAGGACTGATGATCACGAAGTAGATGCAGTTAAGCAATTCTATTGCCTAGGCAGCAAAATAACCAATGACAGATGGAACAAGGACATTAGAAGCAGACTAGTACTGGCAAGAAGGGCATTTCTGGCCAAGAAAGTCTACTAGTATCAAACGTAGGCGCTAACTAGAGGAAAAACTTTCTGAGAATGTTCGTTTGGAGTACAGTATTATATAGTAGTGATAGTAGTGAAACGTGGGCAGTGGGCAAACCGGAACAGAACAGAATCGAAGCATTTGAGATGTAGTGCTACAGGCGAATGTTTAAAATTATGTGGACTGTTAAGGTTAGGAGTAAAGAGGTTCTGCACGTAATCGGAGAGGAAGAGAATACAATGACAAGCCAAAATATTATGTCCACCTGCTTAATAGCTTGTTGGGCTACCACAGGTTGTTGGTAGGTTTGTGAAGTCTGTGTTATCAGATGTCTACGCACAGTTCATGTAATTCCCGCAAACAGCTGGACGCTGATTTGTGTACGCTGTGATGGCGTCCGGTAACGAACCAGATGGGTTCCATCGGATTCAATCAGGCGAATTTGGTTGCCAAGATATGAACGTAAGTTAACGTAAGTTAAGCTCAAACCACTGCAGAGTTGTTCTGGTTATGAGACATGGACAATCATCCCGCTGAAATATGACACCGCCGTCGGTGAAGACATCAAGCAAGAAGCGACGCAGGCGGTCAACAGTTGTCAGCTTGTCTTCGATTACTAGCATACATCCCATTCAAGCGCAGGGAAATGCCTCTCATAGCATGATACTGCTCCCAGTGGCCTGCGTCCATGGCGCAGTACACTTTCCGAGCCGCTGTTCCCCTGGACGACGGCACTTGTGGAGACGTCCATCGGCCTTATGTAGCAAAAATGTGATTGATCCGACGAGACGACACGGTTCCATTGATTCATCGTCTAATCTCTATGATCCCGTGTCCATTGCAACCGCAACTAACTATGTCGTTGGCTCAGCATGTGAACACGGTATGGGTCGCCTGCTGCGAAGCCCCATTTTTTTTTCAACACTGTGCGCTGAACTGTGGAGTCCAAAGCACTTGTGCGTGCACCAGCATTGTGCTCTTTCGGCAGAGATGGTAGATATCGCCACCTATCCCACTTTCCAGAGCAGGCAAGCTACGAACGCCACATTCTAGGAAGAGTCGTGGACGTCCAATCATTTAGCGTCTAGTGGTAATTTTACTGTCCTATCACTTTCCGTAGACGCTCACGACTGTAGACAGTATCATGTGAACATTCAACCAGTTTCGCCGTTTTCGAGATTCATCGTTCACAGGCTTCGCGTAATAATAATCTGCCCTGTGTCAAAGTCGTTGATATCAGTGGATTTCCCCATTTATGGTCCATATTGTCACCAGAATGATCCCCCAGCCCTGTTTGCTCCGCTTATGTACTCGTACTTTCCTCACCAGGTCTCGTTTCCACAACGCCACCAGGTGGCATTCAACTTCGCGGTGGGCTGTGATCATAATGTTTTGACTGATCAGTGTATGTGAAAAACTCCGAGAAGAAGAAGGGAAAGGATGATAGCATATCTGTTAAGACATCAGGGAATAACTTCCGTGGTACTTGAGGGAGCTGTATAGGGTGAAAACTGTAAAGACTGGAATTCATCCAGCAAATAACTGAAGACGTAGATTGCAAGTGCTACTTTGAGATGATGAGGATGTTACAGGAGAGCAATTCGTGGAAGGCCGCATCATACCAGTCAGAAGACCGATGACTCAAATAAAAAAAGATAGACAGGAATGTAGTTTTTCGCCCCTTCTGTTCAATCTCTATGTCGAAGAAGCAATGACGGAAATAAAAAAGGATTCAAGAGTGCTATCAAAATTTAAGATTCACTGATGAGATAGCTATCCTAAGTGAAAGTGAAGGAGAACTTTAGGACACGTTGCATGTAATGACCGGTTTAATGAGTACAGAATATGGCTAAAGATTAAATAAAAAAAGACAAAAGCAATGAGAAGTAGCAAAAATGAGAATACCGAGATACTAATGATCAGAATTTGTGAGCACAAAGTAGATGAAGTTGAGGAATTCTGCTACCTAAACAGCAACGTAACCCTAGATGGATCGAGCAAGGAGGACATAGAAAGCAGACTAATACAGGCAAGAAGGGCTTCCTGGTCAAGACCAGTCTATTAGTATCAAACGTAGTGTAGCATATGAACCGTATTCGATCAAAAAGTACGCCAGCGGTAGTGAATTGCGACAGAGCCAGTCGCAGACAGGCAAGAGTATTATGCCTTACGAAGCAAAACACAGCCGACAGGCATTGTGAAGCAGAGCCAGCTGGGTGCGGTATAGCAACAGCTGACGCTGTAAAACTCAATTAGAGGCACTGAAGCCTTTGCTCACTTGCCACCACGGAAGCGTTTAGAGTACACGCCTTAAGCCCTAAGCGAACATAGTCTGGACCATATAAGTACTCAGCCACTCGTGTACTGAAATAATCTCTTATCAGTCATGGCCTCGAGTCACTAAAGCAGGGAACAATTAGATATAATAAGTAAGAAAAATAGGGAAACAAAAATACGGAAACTGTGGTTAAAAAATGGTTAAAATGGCTCTGAGCACTATGGGACTTAACTTCTGAGGTCATCAGTCCCCTAGAACTTAGAACTACTTAAACCTAACTAACCTAAGGACATCACACACATCCATGCCCGAGGCAGGATTCGAACCTGCGACCGTAGCGGTCACCCACTTCCAGCCTGTAGCGCCTAGAACCGCTCGGTCGCCCCGTCCGCCGAAACTGTGGTCTAGTTTGCGGATAGGATTAGGAAAATTAATGAACGTACCTATAAATTAGGATAGGATGCTGCAGTCAATGAAATTATTTTGCAAGAAGCTGAGTAGAGATTGCTCGATGTTCTTTTAAGAGGATTGCATGCAGAAACGTCAAGACGTGTATGGACAGGGCGTTCGACAGATTTGTGCGCAGCATTGCGGTTAGCTATAGAGTGTGAGGAGATCGATTTATCGGCTGGAATTCAGGGTAAACGGACAGTGTTTGCAGCTGAAATAAAATGTTTCAGGTGTGGACGAATGGGGCATGAAAAGAGGCAGTGTCGCCAGCTCAGGGTTATGTGGATAAAGTAAGAGTAAATAATAGTTTTAGAAGTAGAAGACCGGGAAGAATAAAGTGTTAAACGGCAACGGGTACCCCACGTCCATCTACACTCATTCCCAGTAAGATTGGATTCCACGAAATCGTATGCAGAGATGGAGTGTGCAATAAGAGGAATAGTAGGAAAGAAGGGGTGCAAGATATTATTGGACACAGGGGTGCATGTGTCAGTCGACAGTAGTGACCTGATGAAATGTAAGCAATGGGATCTACCACGGTACAGACTGCATGGAGTGGGGGATGAAGATGTGACATCATTAGGGTCGATGGACATAGAATTTTACCAGACGCAGTTCAATTTAAACAATATGTACAGATGATGCCACACATGAATGAGGGCTACGACACGATTCTAGGATTAGATTTCTTATATAAGCATAGTGCCATAATCGATCTCTAGAAACGTAGATGGAACTTGACGGAAAAATGTTTCAACATAGATGGAACTAGACGGAAAAGTGTTTCAGTCAGATGAAGCCATTGCCAGGGCAACCATGCCGCGAAGAGAGTTGTCACGAAAGACGAACTTATTAAACTGCAGACGACCTCACTAAGACTTGATTTGCCCAATTGTGTATCTACGGGTAGCAACATAGATGGAACTTGACGGAAAAATATTTCAACATAGATGGAACTTGACGGAAAAATGTTTCAGTCAGATGAAGCTATTGCCAGGGCAGCCATGCCGCGAAGAGAGTTTGTCACGAAAGACGAACTTATTAAACTGCAGACGACCTCACTAAGACTTGATTTGCCCAATTGTGCATCTACGGGTAGTGGGGAATCACTCTGGGCTAGTGGTGGGTCGAACCGTTAGAAAATAATGAAGTATTAGATCAGGTGGGTTGTTTAGTTAAAAGTGGTACTGTACACATACAATAGGGGAAAAAGGAGGTATAAGAGGTAAAGGGGTAAAAGAAGGTACCAGTTTCTTTAGGTAATTTTATCGCAGAGGACATACGATTAACAGAGTTGATAATCGCTAATATGGATATCCTGGAGGAAGAAGAATGTGACAAAAGGGGTACCAACCACGGACAGTCGCACTGAAATTGCATTACGAGGAAAAGCGAAGCCCCTAAAGGGAAGAAATAGGGAACGGATGGGAAAATTACTTTTGGAATTTAAAGATTAATTTTTTTCTAAAATGGTCATTACCAGCTACACATATTACACGGCACCACATACCAACGGGAAATGAATCACCAGTCTACAGCAAACAGTACAGAATACCTAGGTATTTGCTGCCAATTTTGGAGGAATTTATCGATCATGAGCTTGAAGATGGAATAATTGAAGAAAGTGATAGTGCATAGGGGAGGGGGGGGGTAGAAATATTCGGTCGTCATGTCAAAAAAATTAATGGATGAAAATATAGGTTTTGTTATGATTACAGATATCTAAATGTGAAAACTACGAGTATAACGGACTCCTATCCTTTGCCAAACATCACAAAACCTCGGATAATCTACGGAAATGCAAGATCTGTCAACAATGAATCTGAACAGTGGTTATCACCAAACAGAGTCTGCACCGCAGGAGCGACACAAAACAGCATTTTTGGCACCCTGGGGCCGCTACCAATTCAAAAGAATGCCATTCGGATTACAAAATGCACCTGCAACGTTTCAGAGATTGTTGGATGGAGTACTCTAGGTTTAAAATCATGGCAATGCTTAGTGTATCTCGATGGGAGTGATACACAGCATATTCAGCGAATACGGGAAGTCTGCCCAAGACTAGAAGCAGCGAAGTCAGAATTGAGTACAGAAAAGCGTAATTTTGTGATGTAAGAGATAGCATATCTAGATCATATCATAAATAAAGATGAATTTAAGAGAGACTCAAGTTTAATTAGAGATCTACGTGAGTTTCCTATACCAGAACCTGTACGGGAGTTGCAGTCGTTCTTAGGAGTCACAAACTCTTACAGCCGGTAAGTAAAAGGATTTGCGGATATTGCCAGACGATTGACACAGTTGTTAAAGTAGGATACTAAATTTGTGTTGTCAGAAGAGTGACAGCATGCTTTTAAGGGGCTATAAGGAGCTTTGATTCCGGTATTGATATTTCCTGATTTTAATAGAGAATTTGTTTTATCATGTGACGCATCAAACCATACACTTGGCTGTGTGTTGTAGAGGTAGAAGGCATAAAACATCCGGTAGCTTAAGCTTCAAGACAACTAAATTCTGCAGAAAGAATGTTAAGCCTTATTTACGGAATGACATATTTCAAATGTTATTTGTATGGTAAAAAGTTTATATTGATAACAGATCAGGCTGCATTAAAATACACATATCAAAAGATGTTTTCCATCACCCCGGTTCCTAGAACTCCTGAAGATAGACGTTGACAGTGGGTATTGTATCACAGACACAGTCCCTTTGACTGTTCAGAGATGCCACTAAACCTGCCCAAAGATGTAAACAACCAACAATGAGCAGCGCCTACTAGACGGAGGGGGTCAGACAGCAGTTCGTCATTCCACCAGGAAGGAGGTACACGGCTCGTGTTGTCTGTAGTTCAACCATGCCTAGACGGTCAATACCGCGGTTCGATTGCGTCCGCATTGTTACTTTGTGCCAGGAAGGGCTCTCAACAAGTGAAGTGTCCAGGCGTCTCACAGTGAACCAAAGCGATGTTGTTCGGACATGGAGGAGATACAGAGACACAGGAACTGACGATGACATGCCTCGCTCAGGCCGTCCAAGGGCTACTACTGCAGTGGATGAACGCTACCTACGGATTATGGCTCGGAGGAACTCTGACAGCAACGCCAACGTGTTGAATAATGCTTTTCGTGCAGCCACAGGACGTCGTGTTACGACTCAAACTGTGTACAATAAGCTGCATGATACGCAACTTCACTTCCGACGTCCATGGTGAGGTCCATCCTTGCAACCACAACACCATGCAGCACGGTACAGATGAGCCCAACAACATGCGGAATGGACCTCCGGGATTGGCATCAAGTTCTCTTCGCCGATGAGTGTCGCATATGCCTTCAACAATACAATCATCGGACACGTGTTTGGAGGCAACCCGGTCAGGCTGAACGCCGTGGGCACACTGTCCATCGAGTGCAGCAAGGTGGAGGTTCCCTGCTGTTTTGAGGTGGCATTATGAGGGGCCGACGTGATCATGGAAGGCGTCGTAAAGGCTGTACGATACGTGAATGCCATCCTCCGACCGATAGTGCAACCATATCGGCAGCATATTGGCGAGGCATTCGTCTTCATGGACGACAACTCACGCCCCCATCGTGCACATCTTGTGAATTACTTCTTTCAGGACAACGACATTGCTCGACTAGAGTTGTCAGCAAGTTCTCCAGACATGAACCCTAACGAACACGCATGAGGGGGATTGAAAAGGGCTGTTTATGGACAAAGTGACCCACCAACCACTTTGAGGTATCTACGCCGAATCGCCATTGAGGAGCGGGAGAATCTGGACCAACAGTGCCTTGATGAGCTTGTGGATAGTATGCCACGGCGAATACAGGCATGCATCAATGCAAGAGGATGTGCTACTGGGTATTAGAGGTTCGGTGTGTACAGCAATCTGGATCACCACCTCTGACGGTCTCGCTCTATGGTGGTACAACATGCAGTGTGTGGTCTTCATGAGCAATAAAAAGGGCAGAAATGGTGTTTATGTTGATCTCTATTTCAATTTTCTGTACAGGGTCCGTAACTCTCAAAACCGAGGTGATCCAAAATTTTTTTTGATGTGTGTTTGTGGGGTTAGATGATCCTTCCAGTAGGCTGACGCGATGGGCAGTATGACTAAGTGAATTAGATTTCGAAGTCACATATAAACCTGGGAAGAAGCGTGGAAATACGGATGACACAAGTGGAAAAGTAGCAATATTAGCTGTTAGGTTAAAGAACATAAGGAATGACAAACTGCACAATAGCGGATGACGAATGTAAGCAGTATTTTTTGGAGTTACAGTTTTGCTTGCAGGATGGGTTGCTATGCAGAGAAACCTAGTTGGGCATATTAATGGGTCATGGAGGTTGCAGAGCTACCAACAGCAGAGTAGCAGAGACGTACTGGTTATGGAATAGGTAGGCAGATATAAGCCAGTAAATGCAGAATGTCATACAGTGCGCAGAGACAGCGGATGTGTGTCGAAAAGAGTACCATTACAGAGGTCACCTGTGGAATTACCATCATTCGAATTTCTGAGGATTTATGTTTTAGGTCCATTCAGTAAAACGCTTGCAGAGAATAAGTATATACTCACAATCACTGACCATTTGTCAAGATTCATACAAATGTTACCATGCCAAACCAGTAGGTAGCAACAGTGGCGCAAGTACTTGTGAATAATTGGATACTGAAGTTTTGAGTGCCTGAAATAATAGTAACAGACCGGAGAACGAACTTACTGACAGATCTATCCAAGGAATTGCATAAGTTACTGAATGCGAGGAAGTAAAACGACGAGTCGTCTCTATCCACAAGCCAATGGAGGAACTGAAACAGTGCATAGGGCAATCGGGAAGGTGCTTGAATATTATGTTATCCCGCATCATACCAACTGGGATGTCTATTTAAAGTTCTTCGTCTCCGCCTGCAACTCAAGACAGCATACGAATTCAGGATTATCGCCACACAAAGTAGTATATTGCCGTAAAACGTTATCACCATTCGACATGTTGAAAACGAACAAAAGGAAGACTGGAGAGTCTGTTAAGGAATTTCCCAGAGTGATTAGAGAAATTTGGAGTGGAATATGGAGAGCAAATAAACGAGTATGGGAGAAACAGGAAGAACCAGTCGGCCATACGGCAAGAATGCCACGTTATAAGGTTGGTCAGTGGATGATGCTATCAACCATGTATCCGCCCAAGGGGAAGGCAAAGAAGTTACATCACAGTATCAGTGGTCATACTAAGTGGTAGAGACTACGTCGCCAGTAAATGTCAAGATTAAATTGCCAACATGAACGACGATTATGTGTATAGGGTTGAAACCTGGAAGTTATTCCGGGGGTAAGAGATGTGGACGAGAAAGGGAGAGTGAGGAGAAAGGTGACAGAAGATAAATAAGAGGTTGTGAATAAAACATTAACGAGAAACCAGTATGGATTAAGGGGAGAGAGTGAGGAGAAAGGTGACAGTAGATAAATAAGAGGTTGTGAATAAAACATTAACGAGAAACCAGTATGGATTAAGGACTAGAATAAAGTTATTTAATATTTTTTTCAGGTTAGGTATAATTTAGTGTAATTAGTATGAGCAGCTGCTGAGCAGCAATGAATTTAAGGGGGAGGAAGTTAATAGGTATTCCTGGCCGGAGGTGAGCTCCAGGGAAGGTGAGTCGATGCAGTTCATAGCGGGCCTACTCATCTTCGTCGGGGTGGAAGCGTTACAGAAACAACACCTGGAAGGGGGAGTGCTGTGCACCAAGCGGGTAGACGTAGTGATCACCAGTCATCGCTGGGTGATACAAGTGGTATTCAACGCATCGGAGATTCTAACGGTGTGTGAAGTTTGGAAGAATCATTCTTAAAATTCCGTCAGGGAACGGAAAGGCACGAGACACCCAAAGGAAGTGTTGGTATATGTGAGAGAATACGTGGAGCGTACGAGAAATTAAGTAGTGAGATGATCCAGGTAATGGGGGTTATTCCACACACGCGAAGGAAGAGGGTTTGGACCGACGCTGGAGGTCGGCTTATGAAAACAGTATTTGGCAGTTCTGATGAGGAAGACATTCGTATGGTGAACGACACCCATAGAAGAGGTTAAGCACTGGGAAAAAGGGAACGAAGTTGTGAGTGATTGGCCCACTATGCAGACTGAAAGTTTAGAGAAGGAGATAGTGAATAATACACGACTACTACCACTGGCTGAAGAAGTAATGCAATACGCCAGAGCTGTAGAAGACGCCGTTAATCAGAATATCAGGGAATTACGAACCGAAACAGAAGTATTAGACACGGAAATAGTAATGACAAAATGGTTGCAGTTCCTAGAGGATAGTGTTTGGGAAGCACGAAGGAAAGTAACAGAGCTACAGGAAGTTATGCGGCAGGCTGTAGGGGTCAGTTAGGGGTAAACTTATTGTGACCAGAGCACTATTTAGAGGGTCTAAGGAAAGTATAAAAGGAACTACCGCCGGAGTTGCGTGTGGTTTTAAAGCCTGAGCACAAAAGCTTATCTTTCTATTTCATGGTAGCCACAGGATGGGTGAGAACCCTCCCCCCCCCCCCCCCCCATCCCCTGAGAACAGCACTCCATTTACTGTCTGCTCCACACAGTAACAAACATGAGAGTCACCGTTTGAAGACAAACTGGCGCAGGGCGAAATAGACTCCGCAGTGCGTACAGGTGCTGGCCTCTATCAACACCTATCAAGCAGGCAATTTACCAGTCAAAAGCAACACGTTCATACCATAGTAAGAGGAGGGAAACCCTTTGTGTTGTGCCGCCTGGAATATCCACAATTATGTCGACTACAGCGTTTGCAAATAAAGGTCATAAAACTTCAACCCGACGCCTTTTACCTTGATGCCACAAATACACTGAAATAGTTGCCATGCAGGCCTATTATCGTCCCTACCTTCTTGGCAGCGAGCGGAACTGTCCAACTACGCCTCGCGCCGTACGCTACGGGATGAGGACATGAGTTGCTATGTGAAATATGCATGTTAAGACCAATTCTACCAGCCCTCTCATTCTCTACATTCGTTTCAGATATATATAAAATTAGCGTTGAACAGCACCTATTCGTTCAGTCTGATCAGTGTCATCCGTGAAACGATCTTTAGATGTTGACGCATACATATGAAGCAACTAACGTTTGCGAACACTATCATTTCGAAGGCATCTCATTTGCCGCCACAACCCCAGGTTTGTCAAAATTCGAGTGGCAGAACCATAATTATTCGGTTCACGCTTATGATCTCTTTGTAGCTGAGAAAAGAAGCAGGCCAAGTGATATGAAGCGTAAAGTAGTTGCACACCTGCACTACATCAAGTAGCTGGTCAGCATTCTAAACACCTAGATTTACTGCTATTCCCCAAGGTGAGAAGCTTCACTACGCCTGGATCAAGATGATGTCCCGCCTACTTTCCGCCCAACTGTCGGAACATCATGGCATGTGGCACTTATGCCACAGACACCTCATTTCTTTTACCAAGCGTTAGTAGTCATAAAGACATCTGATTGATTGCTTGAGTCAGGAACTGGTAAGTGAGGCAATGCAAACTGGGGATAAAAAAGTTCTTAAAGTTTAAGAACGCCTACCACTTCTCACACCACTTCCACACAACAGATAAATATGCATAGGAACTGGATATAGGTCCATCTCGTCTTCCAAAAAATGGTTCAAATGGCTCTGAGCACTATGGGACTCAACTGCTGTGGTCATAAGTCCCCTAGAACTTAGAACTACTTAAACCTAACTAACCTAAGGACAGCACACAACACCCAGCCATCACGAGGCAGAGAAAATCCCTGACCCCGCCGGGAATCGAACCCGGGAACCCGGGCGTGGGAAGCGAGAACGTTACCGCACGACCACGAGATGCGGGCATCTCGTCTTCCCCTCTCTCTTTGTCCATCTCCTCGCACCCCTCTGTCCTCGTACCATCTCTCTGACTTCGAGCCTTGTTTATTTTTATTACAAACAAAATCTTGACTCGGACTTGAAGTCGCTTAAAATGAATGGTTAAATTGGTTGGGATCATGCGTATACCGGGTACGTGAGAGGCGTCTCCGGTTGCTGTCTCTGAGGATAGTAGCGTCAACGACGGTATTTCGAATAGTTTTAGTTTCGAACGGATACGATTACAAAGACTCCCCATGTCCTCTTATCGTAGCTAAAAATGACTGTAAGAAAGAAATCTGTCTTCATTTTTTGACAGTATAGCACAGCATTTTCTTTCTAGATCCATGCCGTATCTTCCGCGAGAAAAGCGCGAGTTGATTTTCGCGTGACTGTTTTTTTCGGAATCCGTGTTGGTTGCCGTGGATTATGTCATCCTGTTGGACATGTCTCATTCCGTAGACCTCAGAATGACTTTGTCACCATTGACATTCTATACATATAACCGGATGGTTCAAATGGCTCTAAGCACTATGGGACTTATCATCTGAGGTCATCAGTCCCCTACACTTAGAACTACTTAAACCTAACTAACCTAAGGACATCACACACATCCATGCCCGAGGCGGGATTCGAACCTGCTACAGTAGCAGCAGCGGGGTTCCGGACTGAAGCGCCTACAACCGATCGGCCACAGCGGCCGGCCATATAACTGGAACTTCTTGGGTTTTTGTGAAATGTCTTTCGAAATATTATACTACGGTGATCGTTCAAGGGTTCAGAGATTGTCCTTCGACAGTCAAACGGGATTCATTTAACATCTATGTATCACCCTTTGCTTTGTTTTACATATATTGTGCAATAGAGACTGCTCGTTTAGAGGTTTCTTCACAGCGACTTTATACCATGAAGAATCCCTTCCATCATGGACTGTTTCATATGTTTCCAGTGATTGGTCAACTGTTCTTCTAAACCTGACCCACAGTTTCCCTAGAAGCTCCTGTACAGAACTAACTGTTTCGAATTACTCCTTGTGATATCACACTGCTGCCTCGTGCTTGGTTTCCTGAATATGTACAGTTCCATACAGGTGACAGCACCTACCAAACAGCTCAGAGTTACATGGGATTATTAGTGCATTACTAGTTAAAACCAACCATATTTGATTGTACAAATCAAGAGAACAGAACTTACGGTCTGGATTAACAGGTCAACGCCAATGATCTGCTTAGGGTCCCTACAACAATTTTTGTTGCCTGTTATACTGGTATCTATTTGGCTATTAAAAATGAAATCACAACTGAATTCTACTGTGCGAATGCACGAATTTCACGGACTCCACATTACGGAATATAGTAATCTTTCGGGAGGTAGTATAACGTCGAGAGAGAACCGTTCGACGGAAAGAAGTACTTGTGGAGTACGGTACAGATTACAAAAATGTACGCAGATAAATGTGTCCTTAAACCTAACTTTCAAAACTCTTAAGCAGTTCCGTACCAGTTGAAATCTTGAAATTTTCAATATTAATTGTTTTCATTGATCTTAATCTATGGGACTACTCCTTTCCAATAATATATAACACATACATATTAGTGTATTATTTCTGGTTTATTCGTTCATTTCAACAAAGAAACTGTGTGGGCGTGACCATTTTCGATGAATCTGAACAGTTGAAGAAAGTAAGTGTCGTCAGTTATTTAGGAGATGGGGATTCAAGACCTTTCAAAGCACACGGAGAAAATATAATTATCAGTTAAATGGAGTCCACAGGTCATGTATAAAAGCGAATGGGTACGACGCTGCGATAACTGAAACTCCATGCAAGGGGAAAATGTAAGTTTGGCAGAGGATTAGATGGTGAGAACAGAGTCGCAGAATCTATCATAGATAAAATCCAGAATTATTATGGCATGGTCATCAGGCGAAGAGATGCAAGAAAAGCTGTATAAGAAGTTTTGTTTTATATCCCTTCAACAGACGATAAACCCATTCAGGAAGTGATCCATGGTGTAAATACAATAGAGCATAGCAGAATGACGAGAAATGTATTCGCAAACCAGCTACATCTTTTGCCATAGCGGAGGTCTTGAAAGAAACTTTCAGAGATTTGTCAGATGTAAGACTATTCAAGAAAATATACTTATATGGATATGGTGTCTGTTCTTTCGGACATGTCTTCATGGCCACATCCACAATCCTAACGAGTCCCAACGGCTTAATCTGGGGGCGAATATCCAAGAAAGTGTCTGTGTTAATTATGACTTTGCGTCAATTACGACACTGACTTTTGTGTCTTTGATGCAGTGGGAAGGTTGACTGAAGGAAATGTAAGGTGCGAAGCCTGAAAAGACTGCTACAAACTGTTGGTTGTTTCACGGTGAATCAAATGTTAAATTTAGATAAAGAAATAGTGGGGCATTAGAGAGAGCTATCAGAGATCTTGAAACAGGGGCAAGACAACGCAGGCGAACTTTCTCTGTTCGTATTCGTTGTTTTCAAGTGAGATGGTAGAGGTGCAGACAACCCATCTTATGGAACTGGGATGCATAGACATCTTTAATGGCTGTTTCCCGTAAGCTGTACTTTTTAAAAATAATGTGTACAGTTCCTCAGCATATTCTTGGCAGAATCTGTTCAAAATTAATGGATACACTAATCGGAGCGTAGTGCACATTTTAACATAGGGATTTTCCTATTTTGTAAATCCCAAAGAAGTTAGAGCCTTACTTACATAGAAAAACGTAGACAGTTTCTTATTTTGATGTCCTCATTTTACAGAAATTATTATTATCTTAAAACTAATTAGTATTTTAATAAATCGTTCTGTTAAAGTGGTCAGAAATGTGTAACTTTCAAGCCACATTTATTACAAATTTTAATTCCCAATAGTTTCTGATAAAAGAGTCCTTTCATATGAATAAATGTTACATTAATTAAGATAGGGATTACTAACCTGCACGGACCCCCTTAATGATTAGATATATAAATGCGAGTGAAGCAAATCTGAAATCTACCAGCCATGGATAAATAAAGGCATATTTGCTAACGCTGGACAGACAGCTGCGCTCTGGATCCTTTGCTTTTCCTGATATAAATCAATGATCTACCACTAAACATAACAGAGGAATGAAAAATTTTTCTCTTCGCAAATGACTCACTTGAAAAACGTGGAACGAAATAAAAATTATGTAGCTAACAGGATAGTCCGTAACATCAACTCGAGCATTTCAGAGAACAGACTGACAATTACAACAAAACGCTATGCATACACTTTCTGACACGGAACTGATGTAAAAGTGAAGTTTTATTACTGAAACATACTCAACATACATAGTCGACCATTTTAAATTCTGAGGACTGACGTTAAATGTAATGCTTTCTTGGAAGGATCACGGTGTAGATCTTGTGCACAAATTGAATACTGCGAACTGCAATAAGAATGATTATTGTCTTTGACACTGAAACGCGAACGTTTGCCCACTTTGATTACTTCCGCACTGTCATCTCTTATGGTATTTTATTTTGGAGTAACTCTGGTCAGACTGATCCACGGTATCAGTTGGCGATCTTCGTGTAGGCCGTTGTTCAGATGTCTCTGAATTCTACTCTAGCGTTCCTGCACATCTGTTCCATTACTGCATCTTTTGTTGACGATAATGAGTCATTCGGAAGAAACAACAGCATTCCTTCAGTGCACACTAGACAGATAAACTACAGGGCGACGTGCACTATTCAGCAGGTTTCATTTTCAGTGGATCTACGACAGAACTGAAAAATAACCAACTAATTGTTAAATTTCGAATCAGAAACGCATGTTAAAAGGTTTCCTTATTGCACACTCCTACGCTGAATACTTTCCTCTGTAATTTTATATTTATTATTTTAGTAATTCTTGAAACTTTTTTTATAAATTTTCTAATGACCATTCAGTAAACTATGTACTGACTCTTTCCCTGATCGTGTATCCCTGGCTCACATGGTTTCGAAGAACCTGATAAATAAATGAAATAAACTAAATCTGTCCTATTTAATATTAAAAAGGAAAACACTTTTTAATGTTCTGCGAAATAATACTCATTTGCTCACCATGAAAATATGTATTTAGCTTTTACAGAAAAAAGTAGCTACCTATACGGTAATCCCTACAAGCTTCCAGCATCCACACAACCACAAGTATGCTTTCGATACACTGGTGCATCGCCTCATATCTGTTCCATTGTCCAAATTAGCTTTTCAAACAGAACTTCAAACCATCAAACAAACTGCTTCCAGCAATGGCTACAGCGCTGCCCAGAGCTATAATATTCTATGAAAACAGAAAATAAATAAAGTTACATCACATCTGTACACTGGCCACCAAAAGTTATTCAGGAGTTACAAATACTGATGTAAAATTCCATACGTTGCCAATATTTCAAACAAAAAGTTGAAGTCTTCCAAATATAGATCTGCACTGTACAACACCAATAACATAAAAAAATGTATCCCAACCCTTGGCACAGAGTGGCGTGTATAAAATCACTAGCAACCAGTGTGAAAAAGTGTGTACGGGTCAGTCAAGCAGAGTCGCGGCAATTAGGCTACGTGAACATGAGATAAGCTAGCGATTGAGGAAGCAAGATTCGACCTTTGCCGATCATCTTTTATTAGAAAACCGTTTACATGATGTAGAATGTGCAGTTTTACATTCTGCCAAGAAAAGGAGAAAGATGACCTTACTGGAAATATGGGAAATCAACAAAGAAATGACTTACAATGCCAGCCTAGTATTAAATGATCAATTTCCATGTTCCCCTTTCTTCCGGGTAAATTAAGTTTTCGTTTCAAATACCAGATTCAAAATGCAAATTCATCTTATTTCTCATCATAGGTTAAATGTAACTCCACATAAAACTATATCTACACCCTTTTTTAGTTACTGTAATTATTGTAATGTTTTCCTATGTAAACACTTTGTGATTTTTATGTCTTCTGTGTGAATAATATCTGTTCAAGTCGCACATCATATATATCTGTGCTTGCGACATTCAGTTGTCGCCTGAAGTGAGACTGAGCAGCCGAACGTCGGTTCGTGAGCAAATAAATATAATTTGACAGAACATTAGCATGTGTTTTTCCTTTTAATATTATCATCACGTTCTGCCAAGTACCGATAGAAAATTCAGTTATCTGTCGTATTAGACAATAAGACAACGCAGTTTATCGCATATTTCCACACACAACTGGTTTCAATGTTTGCAACTGTAAAAGCGACGTGCCCCGACAGAGAGAACGGAGTACTGTGGCACGCAGGGCACTACATGTATTTACCGGCTTACCACAAACACTCAGTTTATGTGGAATGGAGCAGTGTGGTCAGGTACGGATTCCTCTTCTGATTAATATGCTCTGCGAGCGTGTAACCTGCGCTTGACCCCAAGCCCTTAAGCTTATCATGAACTGCGCAGTCGGTATGTTTCTACAGCCACTGGAATGCTGACTCACTATTGTCAGATAGAGTGATCTAACATTTGCCCTAGTTCAGGCTTTACCAAAAACTACGAACTTGGCGCAAATTTTCAATTTTTCTTGCAGCCCTTACATTTGCTTTATGAGGCTGAACGGCCATTACGATCACTGTAAAGACTAGTAAAGTTTCCTGTCTTGAGGTGAAATACTGTTAGCCAAATTTTCTAAAATACTTTCACTTCCACAAGAGGCATGCATAAAAAAACTTATAAAGAAGAAAGAAAATATTGAGAAAAATTGCTTAGACGCTTACTAGAACCGAATAGTGTTATTTTTGTTTGGAACAACATTTTGAACAATTTTAAGACGTTTAATTATTTTAGAAACAGTTACGTTTCAGGTAACTGTATATTTTTTACATTCAGGTACAAGTACAATGTTTTCCGGTTTATCCTCCTTTGTACGTTACCACAACACACTGGCTATTAATTGATACCATCTTCAGTCTTTCTGTGCTTGTCTGGGTGTAAGACCTGCGTTTCTGTCGAAACATAAACGGACCGTAAAATGCTTGAAGAGGCGTTTTGATAATCTATTTGAAGTTGGAAGGTTGTATCAGTGCTATAATGGACGCTATAAAAAATACATGGAAGTCACAGACTGTGTAGTGCTTACTTACTTTAGTGATGCGTTTCGGTTTATATATCATCAGATTAATTATAAAAAAATTCTGTAAAGAGTAACAAATGACACATAGCGCATAACAGTAGTTAACTGACCACTACAAACACACAGAAAATAAATCGACGTACAATGTGAAAACATACCAAGGTCAAGGAAAACACGTCATACGTAGGTATGGACTCAAATATCTTATCCATTTACCACGGGGCTTCATTATGCACATAAAATTTTGGTCATATTTCTGAAATTTTCCCCGTATATGTTATTATCATTAGGTTCTACTTTGCATTCTCTCATTTGGCAACTTCCTTCCCGACAGATTCTACTGTTTCCTTGTCCGCCCACTCCAGCCTCAGTTTCCACACCTGGATGTCTTGACTGATGTACGACTGTATGTTTATTTTGCCATTGCTATTGTGTGCTGTGAATTTTACCAATCGACAAAATCATTTTATAGTAATGACCAGTGTTGCCTATGAAGCCTACGTTGTAGATGTAAAAAAAATTAGATCTATTTCCTGCGCTTGGTACTATGTGCAGACGGTCAATGTATGTATATCTGTTGCAAATCAGAAGTGTCTCGTAATAAAAAGCTTATTCAACCAGCCGACTTGTAAAGTGCCCCCTCGCATCGTTAGCTGGCGATCTCCTATTAGCTGTCCTCCCCTACAACATGAGATTTGAAACTTCCTGGCAGATTAAAACTGTGTGCCGGATCGAGACTCGCGATACGGACGTTTGCCTTTCTTGAGCAAGTCCTCTACCAACTGAGCTACCCAAGCACGACTCACGACACGTCCTTACAGCTGTACCTCCGGCAGTACCTTGTCTCCTACCTTCCAAACTTCACACAAGCTCTCCTGCGAAACATGAGATTTGTTTTTGTGGTCATGTCAGTGCTTATTTCGTAGTTTTTGAGTGGATATAAGTTTGTTTTGTAATTAAGCACGGCCTCCAGGTCGTGTCTTCGTCATTCCTCATAGCAACATAATAATTAATCTTAAGTATTAATGCTCACCACTACTTCCACATGGCAGTCTAGTTGTCTTCCTGAAGGGTGTAGCCGCCGTAACGATTCAGTTTCGCGTTGTCTAATGGACGAGATATTTGACTCCATATCTACGTATGACGTGTTTTCCAAAATCTTGCTATGTTTTCACATTGTACTCTAATTTATTTCCAGTTTATTATTAGTGATCAAATAATTACTGTTATCCACTATGTGTTATTTGTGACGCTTTACGGATTATTTTAGATGAAGCTGATGATATATGAACCGAGACGTGTCATTAAAGAAAGTGGTCACCACACAGCCTGTGACTTCCATGTATTTTTTTTTTTATAGCATCCATTATAGCACTTCAAATTATTTAAAAATTGGCTCATATATGGAAGTGACTTCACATCACACCAGTTATCTAATTGGAAATAAATGTTTCTATGAAGTTTGTGAACGTTACGTCCTATTTGTTTAAGTCATGGCCTACGGACAATTATCAGCCAACCTGCCTCCGGCAGTGAGCAATACGTACACAAGCGGATCAAAAGTATTGGGCTACCTACTAGGGAGCATTAATATAGGTTGTGTCTAAGGCGGTATGAACTCTGCTGGGAACACTTTCAGTGAGGTGTCTGAATGTCTGCGGAGCGACGGCAGGCCACTATTCCTCAAGTGCCGAAACCAGAAAAGGTAGTGTTGATAGACGCTGGGTTTCGGAAGGAAGTAGACGTTCTAACTCATTCCAGAGTGGTTCCACTGGATTCAGGTTGGGTCTCTGGGGAGACCAGTACAGTTCAGGATTATTATTGTCCACAGACCATTGCCTTAGAGATGCTGCTATTTGACAGATTGAATAGCCATGCTGATACAAAAAAATCTTCATCTCCGAACTGTATCTCTATTGTAAGCAGAACACAGCGCTGTAAAATGTGTCACATCTTTCCGCATTTAGCATTTCCTAAGCGCAGTAAGGGAACGACAACTAACCACGAAAACTGCCTGATACTATAGCACCAGCCCCTCCGTACGCTGGTACTACACGTGATGGCAGGTAACGTACTCCAGGCATTCATCAAATCTGAAAAACTTCCATTGGACTCCCACAGGGTGTAGCATGGTTCATCACTCCAAACCATTCGCTTTCGGTTGCTTAGCATTGACTATGGATACGAGTTGCTTATGAGGAGCTGTTCGACCACTTATACACCATTCTTTTTAACTCCATAAACACAGTCATAGTGCTAGTTGGACTGTTCGTAACTATGTGATCGAAAGTATCCGGACACCTGGCTGAAAATGACTTACAAGTTCGTGGCGCCTTCCATCGGTAATGTTCGAATTCAATATGGTGTTGGCCCACCCTTGATGACAGCTTCCACTCTCGCAGGCGTACGTTCAATCAGGTACTGGAAGGTTTCTTTGGGAATGGCAGCCCATTCTTCACGGAGTGCTGCGCTGAGGAGAGGTATCGATGTCGGACGGTGAGGCCTTGCTCGAAGCCGGCGTTCCAAAACATTCCAAAGGCGTTCTATAGGATTCAGGACAGCAGTCTGTACAGGCCAGTCCATTACAGGGATGTTATTGTCGAGTAACCACTCCGCCACAGGTCGTGCATTATGAACAGGTGCTCGATCGTGGTGATAGATGCAGTCGCCATTCCCGAATTGCTCTTCAACAGTGGGAAGCAAGAAGGCGCTTAAAACATCAATCTAAACCTGTGCTGTGATACTGACAAACAAAACAAAAAGGAGTGCAAGCCCCCTCCATGAAAAACACAACCACACCATAACACCAACGCCTCCGAATTTTACTGTTGGCACTACTCACGCTGGCAGAGGACGTTCACCGGGCATTCGCCATACCCACACGCTGCCATCGTATCGCCACATCGAGTACCGTGATTCGTCACTCCAGACAACGTTTTTCCACTGTTCAATCGCCCAATGTTACGGTCTTTACACCAAGCGATGCGTCGTTTGGCATTTTCCGGCATGATGTGTGGTTTATGAGCCCCGCTCGACCATGAAATCCAAGTTTTCTCACCTCCTGCCTGACTGTCATAGCACTTTCAGCGGATCCTGTTGCAACTTGGAATTAGTGTGTGATGGACTGCATAGATTTTTGCCTATTACAGGCCTCTTGAAGTGCCTGCGGTCTCTGTCAGCCAACAGACGAGGTCGGTCTGTACACTTTTGTGCTGCACGTGTCGTCTCACGTGTCCACTTCACTATCACACCGGAAACAGTGGACCTATGGATGTTTAGCAGGGTGGAAATCTTGCGCACATACGTATGACAAGTGACACCCAATCACCTGACCACGTTCGAAATCCTTGAGGTCCGCAGAGCGCCTCATTCTGCTCTCTCACAATGTCTAATGACTACTGAGGTCGCTGATATGGAGTACCTGGCAGTAGGTGGCAGCACAAAGCACCTAATATGAAAAAAGTGTGTTTTGGGGGTGTTCTGATACTTTTGATCACATAGTGTAGCACTTAGCAACTCTCGATCGATTCCTTTCGGTGATTTCATGCGATTCTTTGCAACCGCCCTCCACAATGCTGGGCAGTCCCTGTTTCTCACTATGAAAGGTCTGCCTGGTCTTAGTTTAACTATGGTTGTTCCTTCGTGTTTCCACTTCCCAGTCTCATCAAGAACAGTGGACTTGGGCAGCCTTAGAGGGGTTTAAATGTCACCGATCCATCTGTTACTCAAGTGACAGCCAATAACTATTCCACGTTCCAAGTCACTGAGCTCTTCTGACCGGTCGATCCTGCTGTTACTTTTTCTGTACAGACAGCGCAACGCTCCCCTCCTTCTTTTATACTGGCGGGTTCGCCTTTCGTGACATCTAGTGATCAATTCCGCATTACAATGGCGTGTCAGGATACTCTTGATCACATAATTTACTTCAGTAAACGAAAGTTATATATGTAGTGAGACATACATGGGCACACAATCACACAAGGGTTTGGACTTGTCATAAATTTTTATCACCTCCAAACTACTTAGTTACGATATAATTTTTGTGTACTTTCAGGTAGATACCTGCAGTCCTGGTACAAACTGAAACCGCCGGGTCACAGTACGGTACCACGTAGCTAAAGGAGCCAAAACAAAGTGGTTTACGAAGGAAAATGGCTAAAACAGCTGTATGTTTTGAGAAGTTATTTTCTGTAGTCGTCCAGTTTCGGAATCTCAGTAATGCCATCTTCAGGCCTCTATGCATTCCATCTATAGACAATCAGATACATCGATACTTGCATAAATAGGAGCCATCAATACTTGAATTCCGTGAATTCGTTTAAGGAGTGTTTACTTCGAAGACTTGAGCTGCGCTCCCCCATTCGGATCTGCGGGAGGGGGCTGCCAACAGGGAGGTGACCATGAGAAAAAGATTGAATAATGAACGAAAGGATAACGTTCTACGAGTCGCAGAGTGGAATGTCAGAAGTTTGAACGTATTAGGAAACATAGGAAATCTAAAAAGGAAAACGCATAGGCTCAGTCTGGATATAATGGGAGTCAGTGAAATGAAACAGAGAGAAGATAATGATTTCTGGTAAGGAAAATAAGGGTTAATAGCAAAGCAGCAGAAAACGGTGTAACGGGAGTAGGATTCATTATGAACAGAGAGGTAGGGCAGAGAGTGAGTTACTTTGAACAGTTCAGTGATAGGGTTGTTCTCATAAGAATCGACAGCAAACCGACATCGACAACAGGTGCACATGCCGACGTCGCAAGCCGAAAATAAAGAGATAGAGAAAGTACGTAAGGATACTGAACTGGTAAATCAATACGCAAAGGGAGATGAAAATCAAATAGTCATGGGGAACTGGATTGTGGTTTAGGGGGAGGAGTAGAAGAAAGAGTTAGGAGAGAATATGGGTTTGGTACGAGGAATGAGAGAAGAGAGAGACTAATTGAGTTCTGCAATAAATTTCAGCTAGTAAAAGCGAATTCTCTAGAATCAATGATCAAAGAAGTGGGAAACACAAGTGCTGAGGAATGAAGAGAGACGCTTGAAGTCCTCTGATGCTATAGATACTGCGATAGTGAATACGTCAACAAGCAGTTCATTTGTAGAGGAATCGACATCTCTCAAAAGGGCACTCACAGAAATTGTAAAGAACAACGTAAGTACAAGGAAGGTAACTGCGAAGAAACTAAGAATAACAGAATAAATGCTTCATTTCACTCACGCAAGTAGCTGACAAGCATAATGTATAGAAAAATGAAAAAGAAAATTGACCATCTGTTAGATGACGCTCACTTTGGCTTTGGGAAAGGCAAAGGCACAAGAGAGGCAGTTGTGACGTTGCAGTTGATAATGGAAGCAAGACGGAAGAAAAATCAGAACACTTTCAGAGGATATACTGACCTGGAAAAGTGTCCGACAATGTAAAATAGTGCAAGATATGTTGCTTGAGGCTTTCACGACGAACATGTTGTATATATGGTTCTCGGGCGAGACGTCGGATGTCATAGTGAAAACTCTACAATATTTCATCAGCGCAACTGGCCGACATCTTCAGGCGCGACGAACACACTGCTAAGGCAGGTTTTCTTTTTTTTTTTTGACTTTATTGTTATTTTATCACCTGAACAATCAGGTACGCTGGCAGCGGCATGCTACGCCGCTCTTCAGCCATAGAGTTGACAATAACAGTACAATAATGGAGAATTAAAATGAACATAGTGACGGGCAAAAAATAGTGGTCACAGACACACAAAAAACACGGAGCCGTTCACACTCGACGAGAAAGACACTGAAAACACGTTGACACGGCGCACATAACACTGATGAATCCGATGGCACAAGTGAACGTAGAAGCGTGACGGCGGACACTAAAAACACAAAACGACGTCACACACACGACACACAGATGGCGATGATCTCCGGCGCGCGAAAGTCCACGTAGCGTGTGCGAGTCTGGGGACCTGCCAAGAGGGGAACTAGGGTGAGGGCGGGTGGAGAGGGTGGAGAGGGGAGAACAGAGATGGCAATGGCCGAGGAGATGGGAGGAGGAGTAGAAGGACAGGGGAGGGGTGGCCCGGGGGAGGAGTGGGGAGAAGGGGAGGAGGGATGGAGGGTGCCCAAAGGAACAGATACAGGAAGAGGGAGATGGAGGGGAGGAGGACATCATTAGGGAGGGGGAGCTGGCGGAAGCCACCTTGGTAAGGAGGGTGGAGAGATGGAGACTGGGTGGGACGTGGGAATACAGGCGCGGCAGCAGGCGGGGGTGGGAGAGGATCGGGGAGACGAGCGGGTGAGGAGGATCGAGTTTACGGAAGGTGTACAGGATCCGTATCCTTTCAAGGAAAAGGAGGAGGTGGGGGAAGGGGATGAGATCGTACAGGATCCGCGTAGGGGAGGGGAGACGAATGCGATAGGAGAGGCGGAGAGCATGGCGTTCAAGGATTTGGAGGGATTTATAAAAGGTAGGGGGGGCCGAGATCGAAGCCGGATGGGCATAACAAAGGATAGGGTGGATGAGGGATTTATAGGTGTGGAGGATGGTGGAGGGGTCCAGACCCCACATACGGCTGGAGAGGAGCTTGAGGAGACTGAGTCGGGAGCGTGCCTTGGCTTGGATTGTCCGGAAGGCTAAGCCAGGACCAGAGCCCCCTTTTTATGCCAGTCTTACGCAGGAAATGCGCATGCGTGGAGGCGCCAAATTCAATGACCAAGAGCGACGATATCAACCGATATCTGAAAGGGCAGCAGCGCCACCTACAGGATGAAGAACCAAAGACTTCGGCGCACGCGCGGAGGCTGCCTACGCTGCTCTGCGCTGCCATCGGCCGTCCCAGCGACCTCTGTCGGAAGCCGCAAGCGTGGAGTCTGCCGCTGCTGCTCTGCGCTGCCATCGGCCGCCCCAGCGACCTCTGTCGGAAACCGCAAGCAAAAATGCGCGTCCGCGTAGGCGCGTGATTATCCTCCCGTTGTCAACATAATATTTATGTTGCTGGCGAATCGTCATCCGTCGTATGACCAATAGTACTCCTCTCTGCTCGATGTGACTTCAATATGGCCACTGCTGGATCCCAAGGTGTACTGAGCTGTAAGCCCGTGTCTCTGTTTACAAGATTTGTCGAGCTACGTATTTGCACTGCTTCCTTAATAACACGGTCCCAGTACGAACTCGTCGATCCCTTCAAGGCGATCTCATCCCCATCCCCCAGCACACCCGTCCCGAATCCAACTCCACTCCCGATGTTATCCTTTCCTTCCCCAACCTCCTTGCCCGCATAACGGTGGATGTCCTGGAGCCTATTGGTAGCGACCATCTCCCTGTCCTCCTTACCGTTTCAGACGGTCGTCGCCCCCTCCCTGACCCTCGTAATGACCCTCCCCCTAAGTACATCCATGACTATTCCCGTGCCAACTGGAATGCCTACCGGGATAACCTTTCCACCCAGGTCGATCACCACCCCTTCACCTACCACCACCCTGACGATGTAACCCATGCCACCTCCTTTCTCCAGCAGGCCTTGTCTGAGGCCGTGGAGGCCCACGTCCCTACTGTCGCCGTCCACCCCCACCGTCCTACCTTACCCCCACAGGCCGTCCTCCTCCTCCATGAATCCCGCCGTCTCTACCGTGCCTTCCTCTGCACGCATTACCCGGACACACTACGACGCCACCGGCAACTCCAGCGACACATTCGTAATTTGTTCGCAGCTAAGAAACGCCGGGACTGGCGACAGACATGCACCTGTTTAAATGCTACCCTACCTATCAACTCGTCCAAGTTCTGGTCAGCCTTCCGTCGCCTTACCGGAACTAAACCCTCCCCCTACTATCCTCTTCTCATTGCTGATCACACCTTCCCTGACTCCCTTAGTAAGGCCAATCACTTTGCCTCTTACCTCTCCGATGTCTTTTCCATCCCCAATGATCCCCAGTTCGATTACTCCCTCTTCCCGGATGTCCGCGATCTAACTCTCTGTCCCTCCCCTCGCTCCTGGTTTCCAGTACTTGGACAACATTGCACACACGGAACTCAATGCCCCTCTCACTACACAGGATCTCATTGCTACACTCCACACGAAACGCAACACCGCTCCTGGTCACGATCGTGTCACCTACCGTCACCTTCGTGAAGCTCCTGTCTCTTTCCGTCCTGGCCAGGCTCTACAATGTAGTCCTGTCCACCGGTTACTACCCCGACCTGTGGAAAACCTCTCGTATTCTGATGTTCCTTAAACCTGGCAAACCGCCATCCGCCGCCTCCTCCTACTGTCCCATCAGCCTTACCTCGGTCTTCAGCAAGGTCCTGGAATCTATCCTCACCCGCCGCATCCACCAGCATCTCCGCCAGCACCGTCTCCTTCCCATTACCCAGTGTGGCTTTCGACCGTCCTTCTCTTCCGACGATCTTCTCCTTCACCTCACTCATCTCCTTTCCGACCAGCTTAATTCCCGTCGCTCCGCAATCTTCCTCTCCCTGGACCTCGAACGAGCTTATGACCGCGTATGGCATTCCGGTCACCTCTTCAAGCTCCAAACCTTCGCCCTTCCCATTAACTACGTCCGTCTGATCGGCTCCTTTCTCTCCCGCCGTCCTTCCTACGTCACCATCCATAACACCGACTCCTACACCTTTTTGCCCTCCGCCGGTGTGCCCCAAGGCTCCGTCCTCTCCCCCCTTCTGTACCTTTTGTATACGGCGGACATGCCGCCGCCCTCACCCCCCGTCCACCTCCTCCAGTTTGCCAATGACACCGCCTTCCTTGCTCTTGCCCCCACCCTGCAGCGCTCCCAACACCTTCTCCAATCCCATCTTGACCGGTTCACCGCTTGGTGCAACCAGTGGTTGCTCAAGGTCAATCCCTCCAAAACCCAGGCGATCATTGTAGGCAAAACCACCCCTTCCTTCCGCCTCCTTGATTTCTATCTCACCATCTATGTCCATCCTATCGCCCTCACTCCCACCCTTAAGTACCTTGGCGTCACCCTCGACCGTCGCCTCTCCTGGACTCCCCATCTCCGGACAATCCAAGCCAAGGCACGCTCCCGACTCCGTCTCCTTAAGCTCCTTTCTGGCCGTACGTGGGGTCTAGACCCCTCCACCATCCTCCACACCTATAAATCCCTCATCCGCCTTATCCTTTGTTACCCCCATCTGGCCTGCATCTCCGCCCCCCCCCCTACCTTTTATAAATCCCCCCACATCCTTGAACGCCATGCTCTCCGCCTCGCCTATCGCATCTGTCTCCCCTCCCCCATGCGGATCCTGTATGATCTCATCCCCTTCACCCACCTCCTCCTCTTCCTTGAAAGGATGCGGATCCTGTACACCTCCCACAAACTCGATCCTCCTCATCCGCTTGTCTCACCCATCCTCTCCCACCCCTGCTCGCTGCCGCGCCTGTATTCCCACGTCCCACCCGGTCTCCATCTCTCCACCCTCCTCACCCTCTCCCAAGGTGGCTTCCGCCAGCTCCCCCTCCCTAATGATGTCCTCCTCCCCTCCATCTACCGCTCCTATCAACTTTGATCCACCCCCCCCACTTCCTGTGTCCTTCCTTTAGGCACCCTCCCTCCCTTCTCTTTCCTTTTCCCCCATCCCCTCCCTCCTTTTCTCTTCCCCCGGCTTCGCCTCCACCTTCCTCCCTTCCCCCTATCTCCCCTGCCCATGGCATCTGCTCTCCCCTCTCCCTCTCCCACCCCCCTCCTCCTCTCTTGGCAGTTCCCTAGACTCGCACACGCTACGTGGACTTTCGCGCGCCGGAGATCATCGCCATCAGTGTCTCGTGTGTGTGACGTCGTTTTGTGTTTTTAGTGTCCGCCGTCACGCTTCTATGTTCACTTGTGCCGTCGGATTCATCAGTTATGTGCGCCGTGTCAACGTGTTTTCAGTGTCGTTATCGTCGAGTGTGAACGGCTCCATGTTTTTTGTGTATCCGTGACCACTCTTTTTTGCCCGTCACTATGTTCATTTTAATTCTCCATTATTGTACTGTTATTGTCAACACTATGGCTGAAGAGCGGCGTAGCATGCCGCTGCCAGCCTACCTGATGTTTCAGGTGTTAAAATAACAATAAAGAAAAAAAAACTCATCGATGCGAGAAATTTGGTATGTTGATAATTCATAGAGTGGCTCGTACTGAGACAATGCTCGGCCACTGCAGACTTTTCTGGTTGCTCCAGACGAGTGTAGCGTCGGTTTTCAGTACATCTCTCTTCTAGAGTGCGACAAGTTTGTCCTATGTACGTCATGCCGCAGCTACAAGGAATCTCATAAGTACTGGGTCATCTTAGGCCAAGGCTGTCCTTAGATGAGCCCAAGAGATCTCTGAGTTTTGCCGGCGGACGAAAGACACATTTAACTTTATGCCTCCTCAATAATCTTCCTATTTTTGATCGGTTGATATCGTCGCTATTGGTCATCGAATTTGGCGCCTCCACGCATGCGCACTTCCTGCCTAAGACTGGCATAAATAGGGAGCTCTAATCCTGACTTAGCAGTGTGTTCTTCGCACCTGAAGATGTCGGCCAGTTGCGCTGATGAAATATTGTGGAGTTTTCACTATGACATCCGACGTCTCGCCCGAGAACCATATATACATGGTGCAAGATGTTCGAAATTCGAGTAAAATAGGGGTAAGCTACAGGGAAAGATGGGTAATATACAATACGTACAAGAACCAAGAGGAAAAAAAAGACTGTAAGACCAAGAACGATGTACTTACCGTTCAATCTATACATCGAAGAAGCAACGACGAAAATAAGATAAGGTTCAAGAGTGGAATTAAAATTCAGGGTAGAAAGATATCAGCGATAACATTGGCTGATAACATTGCTATTCTCACTGAAACAGAAGAAAAATTAGGGATCATCGAATGAACTGTCTAATAAGCACAGAATGTAGATTGAGAGTAATTCGAAGGAAGACGAAACCTGTGAGAAACAGCAGAAATGAGAACAGCGAGAAACTTGGCATCAGGACTGGTGATCAGCAAGTAGACGAAGTTAGGGAAATCTATTAGACAAGCAGCAAAATAACGCAGGATGGACGAAGCAAGGGGGACATTAAAAGCACACTAGCACTGGCAAAATGGGCCCTCCTGGCCAAGAGAAACCTATTAGTATCAAACAAAGGCCTTATTTTGAGGCCGAAATTTCTGAGAATGTACATTTGGAACTCAGCATTGTAAGGTGATGAATCACTGATTGAGGGAAAACCTGAACAGAAGATGGTTCAAATGGCTCTAAGCACTATGGGACTTAACATCTGAGGTCATCAGTCCCCTAGACTTAGAACTACTTAAACCTAACTAACCTAAGGACATCACACATATCCATGCCCGAGGCAGGATTCGAACCTGCAAGCGTAGCAGCAGCGCGGTTCCGGACTGAAGCGCCTAGAACCGCTCGGCCACAGCGGCCAGGCTGAACAGAAGAGAGTCGAAACATTTGAGGTGTGGTGCTAAAGATGAGTGTTGAAAATTAGGTGTAGTCGTAAGAAAGGTACGAGGAGATCCTCAGCAGAATCGGCGAGGAAAAAAAAAAAAAATGGAAACGTTGACAAGAAGAAGGGTCAGGATGACAGGACTATTAAAATTATTTTAATAAAAGAGACTTGATCACAAAGTATTCTGTAATTTTAATATAATTTTAGAGATCGCTGTGTTTCTGTCTGATAATTTTCCAAAAATTTCTGACGGAACATCTGTTAAGACATCAGGGAATAACTTCCATGGTACTAGAGGTAGCTGTAGAGGGTGAAAACTGTAGAGGAAGACAGAAATAGGAATACATCCAACAAATAATTGAGGACATAGGTTGCAAGTGGTACTCTGAGATGAAATGGTTCGCACAAGAGAGAAATTCGTGTCGAGCCGCATCAAGTCAGCCAGACGATTGATAACTTTAAAAAATAAATAAAAACATAAAAATGAAAAGTGCGCACATCCACCTCTCTCTTAAAACCGAATGGCGTAAACACAACACGCTTTCTACAGGAAATAAACTGTTACGAGCTCTGTTGGCGCCATGTCTCTGTTACCAGATGAGATACGTTGCGTGCCGCGCTTCGCGGTTTGCGTGTCTGTGGCCAGAGTGCTTTAGCACCCATCATGCGGATGAAACCTTTCAACTTACCGAGAAGAGTACACCATTATGCGTTTTACATGTGATTACTTTCAGATAACGGCTGATAAATACGGTAGTTAGCGAAGTATGGAGGTAATCAACAATAGTGGCGTAGTATTTATTACGTTTCCAGGAGGAGAAGTACATGCATTCCAGAGCCAGTACAATAAATTAAGGGTCTCGGCCGGATAGCCGTGGTTGTTAAAGCGTCATTTCCGGGACGGGGCGATGTGTCTACCAAGATCGAATCCGCCCGGCGGTTTAACGACGAGAGCCGGTGTGCTGGCCAGCCTGGATGTGGTTTTTACGCGGCTTCTCACATCTCAGTAAGTGAATACCGGGGGTGGTACCAAGGTCCGCCTCAGACAGCCTATATGATCTGCAAATATTTAGGAAACTTTCTTTCAATTTCACGTGAATAACACTGCGTGGAGACAGTTGGGGCACAAAAATTTCGACTTGGATAATTGGCTAGCGAGAGGAAAGGCATCCGGCCACCCTTTAAATTAACCGTGCCAGATCATTTATTAACCATGCCAACACTGCGCTGATGCGGGACAAAGGCACAAGAAAAAGAAGATGGTTCAAATGGCTCTGAGCACTATGGGACTTACCAGCTGTGGTCATCAGTCCCCTAGAACTTAGAACTACTTGAGCCTAACTAGCCTAAGGACATCACACACATCCATGCCCGAGGCAGGATTCGAACCTGCGACCGTAGCAGTCGCGCAGAAAAAGAAGAAAAATAGAATAAATTAAGGGAACAAGCGAAAGATTCGCCCATAACTGAAGAGTTTGGAAATAAAAGTGTGACTGACACATACACTTAGACACAGTAATGTTGATGTAGCAGTTGCCTACAGCTCTTCCTAATTCCAGGTATTAGACTTGCAAACTTCACTCATAGGTATTAAATATTCTCAAGTATTCATGGAGTGAATTACAAGTAAGGCTGTTCGAAAGAATCAGTTGGGGAGACATATCCCGTTGGTGAACTGCAGTGTTCTGGTCTATATTGTTCAAATCTGGTCAAAAGAGATTAACGTTGTCTGTTACGTCGCGTTCTGTAGGGATGCAGATAAATGTTACAAAGCAGGACTTTCGAGCTTAATCTCGATCATTATTAGTGGAAACATTCGCGGATACAGCTTAC
This sequence comes from Schistocerca nitens, assembly GCF_023898315.1. Lineage (NCBI taxonomy): Eukaryota > Metazoa > Arthropoda > Insecta > Orthoptera > Acrididae > Schistocerca > Schistocerca nitens. Next base: position 617,382,953 of record NC_064617.1, read on the forward strand.
GCCCTTCCAGCCATTCTCCATGCAAACACGGATAACTGACTCATTAGCGTAGGAATTGGTTGGCTGAGAACCCAAAGGGTACGTCAGTAGCCATTCGTGTAATTCGGAAATTTCTTGGATACCTACGTTTCCATTTAATCTTGTGCTACAGGTAAGTCCATATATACTCTTTAGAATACAAATCGTGGTATTCAGCTGGCCAACTGAAACGCTGAAAAGAGCGTGAATGCTACTGGGACACGCTGACACTTATCGCTTCTTGTACCAAACAGTTATTACCTTGGACCTGTTTACATCACATGTAGCATACAATCGTTGTTATAGGCCCAATATGATCAATAAAAGGACGCACCCATTTTATGAAATTTCTTCATAATGTACGTTCTGAAATTTCATACTGGTACTTCATTGATGAATTAGAGAAATTTGTGCTGAGCTGCAAACAGGCTAATGCTTTCTAAAACACTAAATTCGTCGTCGTCAACCCCTGCCTGTTGAGATATTTCTCGGATCTCACTTTGCACGCTAATTTGCCCTTGAATCCAACTATTATATCAACACACGCACGCTAAAAATATCACCTTACACATCAGCGATCTCACTATTTAGTTAGCTGTGTCGTCTTGGCATTCAAATGGTACGAAACCCTACATGACAGCACAGACCGTTTTACGCAGTAAACATGAAGTCAAGTGGATCATCATCAACAGGTGTCGCAACTTGTATACAGGGCGGCGCAGAAAAGCTGCGACTATGTTAGAGGGGTTGAAGAGGATTCAGCCAGGATAGGAACCCGTACCCGGAAAAGTCATTCAACGACGCTATAGAGCATCGAAGTTATAGGCGCCGGCGCCTGCCACTATGCCACCCCTTTGGCAGCAAATGCGACTTTGTCCGCTACTGACCACAGGCGAAATGTCACACAGTGTTGTTTGTTATTCAGTGGTTTCCTGGAACCCTTTAAAATCTCCCAAGACCTTTCTGCGCAGCAGCTGGTTCTATATTTTCCACTGGCGATCGTGTCAATTAGTTGCGGTCATTGAATAACAAACAACATCGCGAGACGTTACGCCTATGGTCTGTCAGCATACAAAGTCACGTTTGCTGCGGAAGTTGCGGCTTAGTGTCTGTAGCGTTGTTGGATGAAGTTTACGGAATAGGGGTTCCTATCGTCGATTTGTTCCCCAAAGCACCCTCTACAACCCCTCAAAGTTTTGTGGCAATATTTCTAGGGCATCCTGTATGTGAAATCACGAAAAAGTGGATTAAGTGATGGATATCTAATGTTACTTACAGGCTGTAGTCTAGCCCTACGTTCCTATGTTATTCAGTATTATATATATATCCTGTAAGTAACATTAGTGTATATATATATTTTTTTTGTGTGTCTGTGTGTGCGCGTTTTAGAAAGTCTTTCCTGAAGCTATTTCAGTGTAAATTACAGGCGGCGACTGCAAACTAAATCTTAAATTAATGTCTATAGAGGAGGTTTTTGTCAGTGATGCTCAACATCTTCACTAAATAATAAAACCTTCTCCAGTAATGAATTGAATAGGACAGATTTACGGAAAGCTGTCTGCAGTCAGTGTAGGTAGGTATATACCGTTTGATATTCTGAAGGCAGCGGGGATAAAAGCGAGTTTAGAGTTTTTTGTGGAGAGCCATGGAACGGCAGCAGTAGATGAGAAGGGAATGAGACATGGTGTACACTATCCAGTTTGTCATTCAATGTATATACTTACAAAGAAGTAAATGAAAGCCAGTAGAAATTCTTAAAATTAATTAAAGTTCGGGGAGAAGGAATCAAAAGTTTTACGTTTACGGATGGCATCGTAATTCTGTCATTGATGATAAAAGTTCTGGATGAACAGTTACACGAAATGGTTAGTATCTTGAAATGTGGCCTCCGTTGAATAGGAAGATAAGCGAAAGACGAATAATGGAATGTAGCTGAATCAAATCACGCGATGCCATGGAAATTATATTAAGAAATCTGACGCTAAAATCAGTAGACGAGTATTTCTATTTGGATATGAAGGTAACGACGACTGTCGGCTAGTAGGGAATACAAAACGCTGCCTATCAATAGTAATTAGCCGGCCGATGTGGCCGAGCGGTTGTTCAGTCCGGAACCACGCCGCTGCTACGGCCGCAGGTTCGAATCCTGTGTGATGTCCTTAGGTTAGTTAGGTTCATATCTGATGACCTCAGATATGTTTAGAGCCATTTGAACCAATAGTAAGAATTTTTATGAAACAGATTATTTTGATGTCACCGAATATACAAGTACTTATTATGGTGTCTTTCTTGATCCTTTTTATGTGCAGTGTAGCGTTCTATGGAAGTGAAATGTGGATGATAAACCGTTTAGACGAGAAGACTACAGAATATGGTGGTAGAGAAGAATACTGAAGATTAGATGGGTAGATAGGGTAATGAATGAAGAGATCCTGAATAGGAGATAAAAAACAATTTATGAGACAGTTTGACTACTCTGAGGAATCAATTGGGGGCATATATTCTAACATACCACACCTCCTCTGGCTGCATCATACCTCCTTCAGTTTAGTTTATTGGTTTTATGTAACATTTTCGTCCTTGTTTCTCTTGACATACATTTTCTATTATCGATTAGATGCCCACTTGACCAGTTTAGTCTTTTCCTAGGAGTAAACCTGGACGGCGACAAAGAGACATGCATTCACATTTTTGGAACATATTTATTAAAATAAACGATGAGTCCCAAAATACATCGGCTTGGACTATATTACTCTTAAACCACTTAATCGCTTTATATTTTGCCAATCAGAAAAATGAGAGAATATTGACTTAAAGCAACCACAATATGTTCCGTCAGCATCAGAAGTAAAAAAAATTACGTGAGAACACTGAGGCGTCAAGGAATCGTTAATTTAGTTTTGGAGGGACGTGTGGGGAAGTAAAAATTATAAATGGAGACCAAAGCTTGATTACAGAAAGCAGGTTCAAATGTTTCTAGGCTGCAGTAATTACGTAGAGATGAAGAGGTTTGCACAGTGTACGCATCAAACTAGCCTTCGGACTGAGGATCACAACAATAACACACACACACACACACACACACACACACACACACACACACACACACACACATATATATATATATATATATATATATATATATATATATATATATATATATATATATATATATATGTGTACGGCCAAACTTTCAGGAAACATTTCTCACACATAAATAAAGAAAAGATGTTATGTGGACATTTGTCCGGAAACGCTTAATTTCCATGTTAGAGCTCATTTTAGTTTCGTCAGAATGTACTGTACTTCCTCGATTCACCGCCAGTTGGCCCAATTGAAGGAAGGTAATGTTGACTTCGGTAATTGTGTTGACATGCGACTCATTGCTCTACAGTACTAGCATCAAGCACATCAGTACGTAGCATCAACAGGTTAGTGTTCATCACGAGCGTGGTTTTGCAGTCAGTACAATGTTTACAAATGCGGAGTTGGCAGATGCCCATTTGATGTATGGATTAGCACGGGGCAATAGCCGTGGCGCGGTACGTTTGTATCGAGACAGATTTCCAGAACGAAGGTGTCCCGACAGGAAGACGTTCGAAGCAATTGATCGGCGTCTTAGGGAGCACGGAACATTCCAGCCTATGACTCGCAACTGGGGAAGACCTAGAACGACGAGGACACCTGCAATGGACGAGGCAATTCTTCGTGCAGTTGACGATAACCCTAATGTCAGCGTCAGAGAAGTTGCTGCTGTACAAGGTAACGTTGACCACGTCACTGTATGGAGAGTGCTACGGGAGAACCAGTTGTTTCCGTACCATGTACAGCGTGTGCAGGCACTATCAGCAGCTGATTGGCCTCAACGAGTACACTTCTGCGAATGGTTCATCCAACAATGTGTCAGTCCTCATTTCAGTGCAAATGTTCTCTTTACGGATGAGGCTTCATTCCAATGTAATCAAATTGTAAATTTTCACAATCAACATGTGTGGGCTGACGAGAATCCGCACACAATTGTGCAATCACGTCATCAACACAGATTTTCTGTGAACGTTTGGGCAGGCATTGTTGGTGATGTCTTGATTGGCCCCATGTTCTTCCACCTACGCTCAATGGAGCACGTTATCATGATTTCATACGGGATACTCTACCTGTGCTGCTAGAACATGTGCCTTTACAAGTACGACACAACATGTGGTTCATGCACGATGGAGCTCCTGCACTTTTCAGTCGAAGTGTTCGTACGCTTCTCAACAACAGATTCGGTGACCGATGGATTGGTAGAGGCGGACCAATTCCATGGCCTCCACGCTCTCCTGACCTCAACCCTCTTGACTTTCATTTATAAGGGCATTGAAAGCTCTTGTCTACGCAACCCCGGTACCAAATGTAGAGACTGTTCGTGCTCGTATTGTGGACGGCTGTGATACAATACGCCATTCTCCAGGGCTGCATCAGCGCATCAGGGATTCCATGCGACGGAGGGTGGATGCATGTATCCTCGCTAACGGAGGACATTTTGAACATTTCATGCAACAAAGTGTTTGAAGTCACGCTGGTACGTTCTGTTGCTGTGTGTTTCCATTCCATGATTAATGTGATTTGAAGAGAAGTAATAAAATGAACTCTAACATGGAAAGTAAGCGTTTCCGGACACATGTCCACGTAACATATTTTCTTTCTTTGTGTGTGAGGAATGTTTCCTGAAAGTTTGGCCGTACCTTTTTGTAATTCCCTAAGCCTCTAACTGAACTGTACACATAATGTATGTGACTTTAGTAAAATTACATGAAAACATTCCGCTTTTACACATAATTATGACGCAAGATTTATTTTAATGCTACCTGATCACTGTTTAATTGAAATATTCAGCAGTAGCGAATGCTTACATTGTACAAGGAGAAAGAAAAACGCGGAGCTTGCCATAATATTTTGTTTACGTTGGTTTCAGCGCTATAGATACACCTTCAGTCATGTCCAGACTTAGTATGCGGGGTTCAAAGAGAGACATCGTGTTCTGTGCTCACGGAGTCGCATCGATATTTCAGTCATCCATTCACGAGATTACAGTATGGCATTCGTTATGTTCCTACTCGTGTAATATTGCTCCGAGTATTAAACGGTGTATCCAGTTTACTTTTGTTCTGATTCTTATGATTCGTGAATTGTACAGCATGTGGTCCCCCAAAGGATAAATTTATTTTTTGTTGCCAATGCTTATCGAGTTACATATTTTAATCGAAAATTTCACAAAAGTATTTTAGATTTATTTTCATCTCATAGACATTCATGAAGTTCACACCATTTTTGAACTGTTCACACGTGCTGTTATGTTTTTACGTGAGTCAGTATTTGATCGGAAAACATACGACCGGGTTCATTGTGCCTTCAGCGGGATCATTAGTCAAAAAAAGGAGCTAATGTCAGCAGAAATATTTTGAATTATTCGTTTGTATATTGCAGCTAGTAATGTAAGTCAGTGTTACCAAGACTCCGTGTTGTTCCAGACTATGTTCGACATGATTATTATATTTCACGTTCTTCTTGAGGGTTGGCATCAGGCTTACAAATTGTGATTTCACATCCTCATGCAACGTGATCCGCCTCTCAGGCAGGTCACACTCATACGTGCGGATCATGCCAGGAAATTCCAGGATCTAATCGTGATCTTTCATTCATTCAAATATTCGTTTGCGCTTTCTGTTTCTTCTATGTTGCGGACTGAAAACATTTCCTACTTATGGATTTTTCAATTAAATGGTGATCACGTAGCGTTAATAATTATTCCTGGGTCAAAATTTTGTATTAAGGTAGAACATTTTCAGGGAATTTTACTGACCATATATGTAATGTATTCGGTTTATCTCAATAAAAAGAGATAGGTGAGTTTCAAACTGTTTTAAAATGTTTTGTTATATAAGCTGTGAATCAGTACTTCCAGGGAAGACTACACATACGACAATGAATTAGATATATTTGAACAACTATTCCTCTCATTTTTTATAGATCACAGATGATGGCTCATATGAAAAGTTTTTGGTTGAAAACAATAAGAAAAATTCACTACCTATACAATAAACATAATTTTATACTACATTTTTCTTCAGTGGAGTGATCCAAGTTTTTGTCAGGTGTGCACAACATCTTCAATAAATAATGAAATCTTCTGCCGTTATTAATCTAGTAAGAGCAGCAGATGAAGTATGAAGATGCATGATAGAATCGAATCGAAATGAAGATTCAGTCGACACTACATTCTCGTATGTACGTTGGAAACTTTAATAGTGGCATCCATTTATTTACAACTCATACAGAACAGATAAATGCTTCAAAATTTTACTGTACTTCTGAGTAGTCACCAGCATTGTGTATAACCTGTTGCCAGCGATGTGGAAGTCGTAGGATACCCTTGACAATGTCAGCTGTGTTGATAGATCGGGTGGAGCGACCTATGGCCTGACGAATCTCTGTAACAGTTCTGAAGCGAATGGAATGTAGTGCTTCCTTCAATTTAGGAATCAAGATGACATCATAAGCTCTTGAGGAGACCTGCACGACATGAAGGTCCAAAAAATTAAATTTTTTATTTAAGAAAATTCTGTGATTCTTGCAAAAATACATACTCTATGTATACTACCTTACCAGTTTCGTGTTTCAGAGCATTCTTAAAGCAGACGGGCCGCGTGAATGCCCAGCTGTCACACTACTGCCGAACCTTACCAACAAAGTCTCGTTATTTAATTTTGGCGTTGCTATTTCCATAGCAACTCGTTTGCCTAATACCCTTGACTGTACTGTGGGCAGGGATTTATTGCACTCGATCTTTCTGTCGATACGGCTGGATTGCTTGAGTTCACTTATGTTTTTCAAATACGTTTTTGCTGTAAATTTGTTGTTGTGACTACGTATTTCAACCATTTTACACCGTAAAATGCTTGCAGCTGTAAATTTAACGGTAATCAGCACAAGCATGCTGTTGGAAGTCGTAAAAATGAAGAAACTGTTACGCGGAAGTGGAGTTAGGCCCAAATGTCGGGTCAATTCTAGTGTCCGATACCACCCACCGGCTTTGACAAGTGACGTAATGTATGATGTTATTTTGTTTGTGCCCCAGATGCTGTCGATGAACGTTAAACGATTTCTCTGGATTTCCTCTTTACGCGCGTGTATTAAAATTCGATGTAGATTGCTTTATTTTCATCTCGTAATCTGTTTTCGGCATCTTTTCTTAATGAACGTAATCGTGATTTATAAGTAGTCGTGATTTATAAGGTCTTGATTTCTCACGCTGTTCGTTATGGAGGAGTCAGTTGTTTTTACTGCGAAAATTCTGCTTCAGAAATTGAGCGACCGTAAATCAACTATAAAATTTTTGCAATCATTGGGAGTCATTGCTGAATTTCGCAAGTGCAGTGCCTGTGGAAATTATATGGTTTTGACGAATTTTGCGTTTTCACGAACTTCTGACGAATACATGTGGAGGTGCAGAAAAAAATAACATATGGAGATCCATACGCAGACGAAAGGCGTAAGGCAGAGATGCTGCTGACGTGGTTCTAAAGATCGAGACTGAATTTAGAAGTAATTGTCATGCTAACCTACTATTTTTGCTACGAATATTCTTGCAAATCTGTCATGCACGAAGCAGATGTTTCGTGTGGCACTGTAGTCGACTGGTTCTGGTTTTGTAGAGAAGTCTGCGGGGACTTTATAAAGTATAGGGGGTCATACGGGATCCAGGGGTTATAGTTCAAGTAGGTGAGTCACATTTTGGAAAGAGAAAGTACGAAAGGGGCACGAGGTTGCTGGGCTTTGGGTTTTTGGGGTAGTAGATTCTGGAGGACATTGTGCTGGTGTTGTATTTATGGTTGCACCAAATCGGACAAAGGAAGTCTTGACATCTTTAATAGAAGATTATGTGGAAGAAGGTTCTCTAGTCATGTCGGATGGGTTTGCTTCGTACAAGGGCTTGTGTGAAAGTGGTTACCATGATTTGGTCGTGAATCACAATATTCAGTTTAAAGATTATAAGACGGGGGCCATGTACTAATACTATCGAGGGATATTAGGGGGCTGTAAAATCTATTGTTGGGCGGGGAAAGAGAAGGATTTCAGTGTTGCAAGGCCATTTAGATGAATACTGTTGGAGGAAGAGTATTCCTTAAGATTATTGTTTATTTCTTGCATTTATGAAATTAGTCAGCAAAATGTACAAGTCTCGTTTTGTTAGTAAGGAGTTGGTGGGTCTGATACTTTTTTCTTGTTTTACGTTGCGTTTTTTTTATGTTACTGTATTGTGCGAGTGCTACTTTTTTGGTTTCTCTGGAGGGAGGTTTTCCTGTAGTTTTAATATTTTCTGGTTGCAATGGTGGCCCGAGGGGTATTGCTGTGTCTTTGCCGGAGGGGTTTATGTAATTCACTTGTGGTTTCATTTTTTTATTATTTTAAAATTTTGCATCTGATTGAGGGAGGGTGGCAGGGAAGAACTGATTTTAGTGGTACCTCATTCATGCCTAGCAGTTTGCTTTTCTTATTATTTTCTCATTAATTATTCTGAATTTGGCTTCTTTCGTTACTGTTTGACCTTCTAATATTATTATTTCTTGTTATGTCCTTATTTCGTTCTTGTCAGCCACGATCTTTGACTCTTTTGGAAGTTCATATGCGGTAAGTTTCTTTTTATGTGGCCACCTTTATGTTTTCCTTTTCGATGTTTCTGATACAATTGTCTTACTTTTACTGTCACTCCTGGTGTATCGATTTTACTGAGTGTTATTTGGAGCTACTGTAGCTGGTGTGACTTTCGTGTAGGTTTGGTCTTTTTTGCGTTTTATTTCTTTACGTGAGCAGTAATGTGTGTAAAGATTTTCATTGTTTGAAAGTCTAGTCATATTCTGTAGTTCACTAACAAGACCATTTTTTAAGCACGTTTCTGATATAAGATTTTTGTGCAACAAACAGTAATATTGGAATCGGTAACTAGAAATGACCCCCTACATAGATTGCTTCTAGTTACCGATTCCAACTATTCCACGGTTCATTATTTAGATAATTTTTGCAGTACGTGTGGAAGATATAACATAATATAGGCACTCGTAATTGCTCTCGTGTTCTTATTTATTTCAGTCATCTTCAACTGGTTTAAATGAAATTCGGGCGTAAATAATAGTCGCGTTAAATGTGTTATTTTATGGCATGCTACTTTGTTTTGTTTATGAGTGTGATACGTTCCATTCATAGACTGTCCATTGCAGCATCTTTGCCTTACGTCTGACGTCATTGGTCAAAGACGACGGGTGGTATCGGACACTAGAATTTATCCGAAATGTCTCCAGGCAGTGTTTCAAAACGAAAGTTGAAACATCTTACCAAAAATGAACAAGATGTTGGTGTTGTAAACAGTGAAACTAACGGTTACGTTTTAATTAGTAAGTGCATACTTCCCGAATTGCTTTTGTCTGCTACCAAATGGAAACGCTGTAGTAGTGAAAAATCACTTACATTCAGTGAGAATGTAATTTCAAGTGGGTAAAGTAACGAAATGTAGAGTGACATTTCCTGTAACATGCACAAAATATAGTGAAGTGACTATTTGTGTTGCTTAGGCCATGAGGTGCATTGGAAAGGAAAGAAAAGCAGCCCTCTTATTCTGTGCTATGATGCATCTCTCACTGCTGCCTGTGAAATTTGAGAGGTATTATAAACGATTGCATAGTAGTCTAAAAGAGGTCAGTGAAGCATCTATGCAGAGGGCGGCGAAAGAAACTATAGATAATTGTTGCGGCATTGGAAGGTTATTAGTAGGTCAGTTGTTAGACATGGTGTGCGATAGAATCACTACCTTGGTGATGGTGATTCTAAAGGCATCAGTAGCGTTGTGGCTGCTAAACCATATAAGGAAACTGAAATTTAAAAATTGAAAGTATTGGACATGTTCAGAAGAGACTTACGAAACACTGCAATGACAAGACAGGAAAAAGTGTAACGGCAAAGAAATTGCTGGACAGGGCAACCTCACAAAACCAGAAGTAGAAAACCTCACAGAACACTATGGTCTAGCCATCACCATGGTCTAGCCATCAGGAGAAGCAGCATATTAGTGAGACGAGAAAAGCAACTGGGCAACTCTGCACTCATGAGCATCTACAGCGTGGGCAGTGCCCAAAAGAAAATGCACAAAATATAGTGAAGTGACTATTTGTGTTGCTTAGGCTTTGTGTTGCTTTCATGGTGAAAGTGTAATAGTTATGAAGCAAACTGTCAAAAACATGCAAATGCACACCCCATGCCAGAAAACGTTATGTTTATGGTAGAACTAAAGCCGGTACATAGAGATCTTTCAGATTCTAAACTCCTTGAAAAAAGTTTACATGACAAAACACAGAATACGAATATCAGCTTCAATAGTTGCATTTGGGGACTTTTGTCAAAAGCTGTTTTTGTTGGTGTGTCAGCTTTTCAAATTGATGTGACGAAGTAACAAGCAGATTAAAACCATGAGCAGACTAGGCACCAAGACTGGGACCAACAAGAAAGTTGCGCAGCTGCGAGTGGAGAGAAAACGTGTCGCTGTAGCTGAAAGGGCTGCTGAAAGTTGAAAGTATGGCTGAAAAGCTGCTGAAAGTATGGCAAAGAAGTCCAGAATAACAAAGAAAAGAAATAAGACTAAAGAAGATGGAAAGGACACTCAGAATCAACATGATTATGAAGTTTGCCTTTTTTTGACATGTTATCATTGAGAAGATAATGACATGCAAATCTTTAGTTTCAGTTTCCTGTAATCAATGTTTTCGCATACTATTGTATCATTATCTCGTTTAATATTAAAGCTAAGGAACAAAATTTCGTACGAATGATGATATAGTGATTGCCTGTACATGGAACAACATTATTGAGCAGTGTATTAAATACTTTAAGCTGGAACATGTCATATGTTCTTAAATTATTAGAAGAAAAATTTACTTCTAAAAAACATTTTTTTAAAAATACACTAAACAACAAATTGATCAATATTCTTGGTTTACTATCTCAACAAGTTAGTAAATAAAAGAAGAAAAATTGGTCGAATAGTGTGGAAGTACAGTGCACATAAAATAACAATTACACGTAATTCAGTATGTAAGATAAATCAATATTCATTCCACTATAAATTCGACAGTTTTTAAATGTTTTTCACACAGAGGTAGCAATCTTCTAATTACTTGGTTAAAGTTTCATTCCAGTATCTATTAAAATTTTTGAGTTATTAAATTTCAAAGTACTAGTAAAAACTATAAGCCATGACGACCAGGTCACTTTAAGTCTGTTGTTTGTGGTGGGTGGTACAGCACTTCTCAGGCTAATCGAGTGGAAAGATCAGTGACAACTTGCTCCATATGCGCCTGAGCATTGTCCTGCGAAATGTTGGGCGGGTCCTGCAGAAAACATCGCCGTTTCTTTCCCTAGGCTGGTGACATGTTGTATTCCAAAAATGAAGAGCTGAGAGACAGGAGCGCCTCCCCTTTGCGCAGGACCCGCCCATCATTTCGCGTGACAATGCTCAGGCTCATTTGACGCAAGTTGCGATTGATTTGTTCGATAGATGGGGGCGGAAAGTCCTGTACCACCTACCATACTCCCCAGACGTAAGCACTTGTGATTCCAACTTGATTCCTAAATTGTAGGAAGCACTTCATAGCATTCTCTTCAGAATTGTTACAGAGATACGTTGGGGAATAGACCGCTCCACTGGATCTATTAACGCAAATGGCCCGTCTAATGGTATCTTACGACTTCCGCAACGCTGAGAATGGGTTATACACAATGCTGGGGACTACCCTGTAGGGCAGTAAAACCTTGAAATATGTATCGATGAGTGTTATTCGTTACTTAGGTCCGAGCCAGAAACCAGAGTGAAAATCCGATGAAACTTTGGACTGCATACCCGTCGATCGCGTTACATCGCTCTTGACAGTACGGACCATACGGTGAGCACGTAGAGAGACCTGGAAAACAGTGTTCCGCCAAATGTGAGGGCCTGCTCAGAGATTTCGACTGATTTCATGCGGCTCGTATAACGTAACTGCATTTCCTACTTCATGACAATTCTGCGCCGCACACTGCAGGGGCAATGAGGACGCTCCTGCTGCGCCTTCGATGGGAAATGTTTGATCACCAATCGTACAGCTCGGACTTGACTCCCTCTGAGTTTTATCTCACCTCGCAATAACCACTGGCTCTGAAGACAAAATTTGGCACAGGGAACCAGCTGCAGGTCAGCATAGAGAAATTGTAGGAAACACAGACAGCTTTTCTATAATGAGGTATTGGAAAGCTGGTACAACGCTACGACAAATGTCTAAGATGGAGTGGCGACTACGCTGAAAAGTATTTGGAAGGTGTAGCTAATTATTCAAAGTAAAAAATTGCATAAACAAAACTTTTTACAGTAAAATACTTTTAATGACTAGACAGAAATTTCCCTCTTACAATTAAAGAAGGTTAACAAGTTTCGGATGTTATATACAAGCATCGTCATGTTGTTCAAAACTCAGAAAAGGGCTAAAAATACATTTTATAACATCATTAGCTGTACTCATGGATGACATGCATTCGTAAATACCAACAAAATGCCAGTACGTAGTTTAAAAACATCACCTTGAGCAAGCTAGGTTTTAGACCTTCTGACTATCATTGCTCCGAGGTATTTATTTTCGACTGCATTTTCACAGCATTTTTTCATTTTGAGCGATATGAAGGTGGTTTTAGACAGCAACCGAAACTAGATATCATACATTAACAGTAATAGGAAAACTGTGGTCCTGATTTTTACTTTAGATTTTTTAATTTACTAAAACATATAAAGACCGCCGTCTCCTCCCTGAGAATGTCAGGCTCCAATCAAACATTTTTTATTTTCACTGTGGTTCCCATGTTGTGACCGATAGTACTGCCGACCCTCGTAATTTCTGCAACTTCTAATGAATAATTGGTTCAAAAATGGTTCAAATGGCTCTGAGCACTATGCGACTTAACTGCTGAGGTCATCAGTCTCCTAGAACTTGGAACTATTTAAACCTAACTAACCTAAGGACATCACACACGTCCATGCCCGAGGCAGGATTCGTACCTGCGACCGTAGTGGTCGCGTGATTCCAGACTGTAGCGCCTAGAACCGCTCGGCCATTCCGGCCGGTGAATAATTGGTACTACAGTAGTGGAAATCAGTATAAATGCATGAATATTTGTAGGAAGATTAGCAATGTCGGTTGAAATACTTCTGCGCAATGTGCTTATATAAATAAAAGTTTTGCATCACCCCGGTTCCTAGAACTCCTGAAGACATACATTGACTGTGGATATTGTATCACAGATACAGCCCCTTTGACTGTTCATAGATGTCACTAAACCCGCCCAAAGATGTAAACAACCATGCAACAGCAGCGCCTACTAGACAGAGTTGGTCAGACAGCCAATCAGTTCCAGTTATTCCACCGGGAAGGTGGACAGACAACACGTGTCGTGTTGTCTGTAGTTCAACCATGCCTAGACGGTCAATACCGCGGTTCGATCGCGTCCGAATTGTTATTTTTTGCCAAGAAGGGCTCTCCAAGGGAAGTCTTCAGGCGTCTCGGAGTGAAGCAAAGCGATTTTGTTCGGACTTGGAGGAGATACAGAGAAACAGGAACTGACGATGACATGCCTCGCTCAGGCCGCCCAATCGCTACTACTGCAATGGATAATCGCTACCTACAGATTATGGCTCGGAGGAACCCTGACAGCAACGCCACCATGTTGAATAATGCTTTCCGTGCAGCCACAGGACGTCGTGTTACGACTCAAACTGTGCGCAATATGCTGCATGAGGCACAACTTCATTCCCGACGTCCATGGCGAGATACATCTTTGCAACCACGACAACAAGCAGCCCGTTACAGACGGGCCCAGCAACATGCCGAATGGACTGCTCAGGATTGGCGTCACGTTCTCTTCACCGATGAGTGTCGCATATGCCTTCAACCAGAGAATCGTTGGAGACGTGTTTGGATGCAACCCAGTCAGGCTGAACGCCTTAGACACACTGTCCAACGAATGTAGCAAGGTGGAGGTTCCCTACTGTTTTGGGGTGTATTATGTGTGGCCGACGTACGCCGCTGGTGGTCATGGAAGGCGCCGTAACGGTTGTACGATACGTGAATGCCATCCTAAGACCGATAGTGCATTCATAGCGGCAGTATATTGGCGAGACATTCGTCTTCGTGGACAATTCGCGCCCCCTTCGTGCACATCTTCAGGATAACGACATCGCTCGACTAGAGTGACTAGCATGTTCTCCAGACATGAAACCTATCGAACATGCCTGGGATAGAAAACGCCTGTTTATGGACGACGTGACCCACAAACCACTCTGAGAGATTTACGCCAAATCGCCGTTGAGGAGTGAGACAATCTGGACCAAAAGTGCCTTGATGAACTTGTGGACCGTATGTCACGACGAATGCAGGCATGCATCAATGCAAGAGGACTTGCTACTGGGTATTAGAGGTACCGGTGTGTACAGCAATCTGGACCACCACCTCTGAAGCTATGGTGGTACAACATGCAACGCGTGGTTTTAATGAGCAATAAAAAGGGCGGAAATGATGTTTCTGTTGATCTGTATTCTAATTTTCTGTACAGGTTCCGGAACTCTCAGAACCGAAGTGATGCAAAACGTTTTTTAATGTGTGTATATACAGTAGTATGAGATCCAATATAGTGTCAAATGCAGTCAAAAGGCATCGCATTTAATGGCTTTAGTAAAGTATATCAATGATTCAAGTGGGAGAGGGTGAAACTGGGTATAAAGGCAGTCGTCTATGTGCGGTGTTAGCGCGGGTGTTCCTGCCATTCCTGCAGACAGGAAACAGACACCATTAGTGACAGCGCGTATTGTGTGCATAAATCACAACCACGCAGACAACAGCTATCATGTAATGATATAGCAAAAATCGATATGTAGAAGGAAATGAGACTCTCTGATCGCCAAATATCCAAGAAGTTACACCATTCAAGTACAGTCATTTATAATTTGTTTGATTTGGCCCACGATATTGACAGAACAGAAAATAAGGGCGAAGTAGAAAATTGTCTGAGCCATCAAAATGGTTACTTTCGATTAAAGCAAGGGCTACAAACTGCTATTCTTCTCAACGTATTGCTAAGTTACAGTTCTTAGTAGCTGTTGGACGTATATGGCAATTTTCGTCATACGACGAACATTCAAGAAACGGCTGCAGAAACGTGCTCTAACACCACGCATAAACAGGCTGGATTGGAGTTCGCTGAGAAATATGTATCATGGACTTGAGAATATGATAAAGTGATCTTCATCGTTGAGAAGAAGTTTAATTTAGACAGGCCGGATGGATTCCAATAAGACTGGCATTATGTGAATACTGAGCAGCAGGTAAGGATGAGCAGAAGTTCTGGTGGTGGACGTATTGTGATTTGGGCAGCATTCTGCAGCAAATGCAAATCAATCACTGCTTGGAGAAACACTATAATCAACTCTACCATGCACGCTGAGATGCTAGAAACAGGATTGAACAGAAAGCATGAGGAATGTATGAGGACTTAGGGCAAGAAAGTCTATTGTTTCAAGAAGATAATTCACCTGTGGACGATCCTGCTACAAGAAAATAGTGTTTGAAGATAAAGATATCGGTGTCTTGCCCTGGCCTGCACGTAGGCTAGATTTGAACCATGTAGAAAAACCTCTGAGGAAGACTCACAAGGCGTATTTATCGCAATGGAAGGCAATTTCAGGCTGTATGAGAGCTGTAAAGAGTGATACGAGAAGAATGGGCGGCAGTTTCACTGCGAGAACTACAAACCCTAACAAAATCAGTGTCGAATTTTTAAGAACAGAGGCTGGACAAAGTACGAAAAATGCAATAACACACTAGGACAGTGAGTGCCTTTATACCAATTTCCATCCAGGGAATGCAAATGCCTTATTTTGTAACTTTTGTTATGAGAGAAACTATGTAATTCCTTCATGATTGCCTGCCTCGGTGGCCGAGCAGTTCTAGGGGCTTCAGTCCGGAATGACGCGGCTGCTATGGTCGCAGGTTCGAATCCTGCCTCGGGCATGGATGTGTGTGATGTCCTTAGGTTAGTTAGACTTAAGTAGTTCTAAGTTTAGGGGACTGATGACCTCAGATGTTAAGTCCCATAGTGCTTAGAGCCATTTGAACCATCCTTCGTGATTATTTATACTTTATTTGTAGCTACAACCTTCATAACAAATTCGTTACACGTAAGCTTTAGACATTATACAGGGTGAAGAAAAATTCGCGCACTCGAACTTCGCAGAGCGACTCCTCACTTACAAGCAATACAAAAATGTTTCTCACAAAATTTCGCCCTGCGCATATTTCTGGCAGTAAATGGACGTTAAAGATTGGCGATCAGCCAACACTGTGATCACGTGTACGGTAACTACCTCCGTCAGGTAGTAGACCAGTGTTGTGCAGTTGGTGCAAAGAATTGCATTTTGGGTTAGCATGGTGGAGGTCGAGGATTCGATTCTAGAACGAGCCTTATTTGTTTTTCTTTGCTAAAAGTAATCTGTGTGGTACGGTATCTGGCGTCTTAATCTTCATACAGCGATTACAGTGCGCCTTCTACGAAACATTTGCTTTTAAATACTATGAAAACAGAAATGGAAGTACAATCGTTTTCAATGGTCAGCTTTTAAAGGAGCATTATGCACGTCGTGGACGGGAACTGTTTTGCGTCACTGAGTCTGCTAGAATCCGGACTTGTTTCCTGTGTACCCTGCCCCTATGGTCCCATCGAAATTATTTGCGAAGACCTACTGGTGAAGTAAGGCCCTAACGATATGTGAAACGTCCCCTTTTAAACAATTTTACGAGACTGTGCTTAACCTGACACACAATATTTTTAGCGCAACGCAATCTGACTTTCAAAAAAATCCCTACGAAAGAATGGCCCTGACTAACATTAAACTATACCTTTCACAAATCACTAAATCACTTACCTCACAAAAATCTTCGTTACTCCCACTACTGCAATACAGCAAGCGCCACTACTGCCAGCTAAATAAAAGTTTCAAACTACGGAAGGCACTAACTACTGATAGGGATAGTTAGCAAATGAAAGATATTAATAGAGAACAAACAATGTATTTACCTTGATATCATCATATATAAATATAGCAGTTCATGACAAATTTCAAAACTCCGCCATCTCTCTCCCCACATCCACCACTGCTGGCGGCTCACCTCCAACTGCGCAACGCTACGCGCTGTTCACAGCCAGCTGCCTAACACTACAATGGCGAGTATTACAACAATGCAAAGCAGCCACAGACTGCACACAGCACAGCCAGTGATTTTCATACAGAGGTGGCGTTACCAATAAAAAAACCTAAACAGCCTACTTACATATGTAATTGACATGAATGTGGCAATAAATGTGGTTGGTATTAATCGATGGGACCACTGGGGGAGGGTACACACAAAACAAGTCTGGAATCTGGTAGATGCAGTGGTGCGAAAAAATTCGTGTCCACGATTGTAAGTCCATTTCTGTGTTCGTAGTACATAACTGCAAATGTTTTGTACATACTGTAGAATGAATATTGCTTTTAGCAACTTAAAACAAATAATCCTCGATCTCCTGCATGCTATCCCAAAACGTTAACCCTTCAACCAACTGCACAGCACAACTGCTATATGCTAACAGAGGTAGTTACTGTACGTGTGATTACTGTGTTGCCAGATTGCCAAACTTTACATCCATTTACTGTGCGAAATATGAGCACGATAAAAATTTGTGATAGACATTTTTGTGTTGCTAGTATGTGAGGAATCGCGCTGAGAAATCAGAATGGCCGAATATTTCTGCTCCTCTTGTATTACTTTCGTAGGAGCCAGGCCTTTATACGGAACTCCACTACTGTGTTAACGAATAGGGGGTGCGAGTACCTGCGCCTCTATGTCGCCGACCTCCTGGCGGTCGACGAGCGTGTCGCGCAGGCTGAGCGAGGTCTGCACGATGAGCGCGAGCACCGGCACGAACGGCAGCACCAGCATCTGCAGCAGCTGCAGGCGGCGCCCGCTGCGGTACGCCGGGTTGGCCGCCCTGCAGGCGCAGCCGTGCACGCCCGACGCCGCCGCGGCCGCCGCCGCCTCCGCCGCGATCGACTCGGACACGTCGTCCGACGAGACGGAGCGCACCGAGCCAGTGTCGTGCACGCGCACGTCGGCCGGCGGCGGCGCCAGGCCGTTGCTGCCGCCGCCCGCCTGCATCGCGCTGGCCGCCGTCGTGGCCGGCGCAGCCGCCGCCGCGGGCGCCGAGCCGCGCCTGCCGACAGAAACGCGTCGCGCGTTACAATCGAGGCGTACTGGACAGGGCCCGAGGTACGTTTACCCCTGTACAACTTCCCGTGAGCACTAGGTCAGTGTGGGACTTGTACAAAGAGGCGAGTGGCCGGATGCAACGAACTCACTGCAAGCCTCTCATCTGTGAGCATGGGTCATTGTGCACACATGCAGGAGTCTCTCTTTCCCACATAAAACTAAACACGAGCATGTATACAAGACACAACATAACCGGTGAATATTACACTACTGGCCATTAAAACTACTACACCAAGAAGAAATGTAAATGATAGACGGGTCTTCATTGGACAAATATATTATACTAGAACTTGAAACGTCCCCTTAGAAGAATTTTACACGACTGTCCTTAAACTGACACACAATATTTTTTTAGCGCAACGCAATCTGACTTTAATGGCGAGTATTACAACAATGCAAAGCAGCCACAGACTGCACACAGCACAGCCAGTGATTTTTGTATACAGAGGGGGCGTTACCAATAAAAAAAACCTAAACAGCCTACTTACAAACTGACATGTCATTACATTTTCACGCAATTTGGGTGCATAGATCCTAAGAAATCAGTATCCAAAATAACCACCTCTGGCCGTAATAACGGCCTTGATACGCCTGGGCATTGCGTCAGACAGAGCTTGGATGGCGTGTACAGGTACAGCTGCCCATGAAGCTTCAATACCATACCACAGTTCATCAAGAGCAGTGGCTGGCATATTGTGACGAGCCATTTGCTCGGACACCATTGACCAGATGTTTTCAATTGGCGAGAGATCTGGAGATTGTGCTGGCCAGGGCTGCAGTCGAACATTTTCTGTATCCAGAAAAGCCCGTACAGGACCTGCAACATGCGGCCATGCATTATCCTGCTGAAATGTAGGGTTTCGCAGGGATCGAATGAAGGGTAGAGCCACGGGTCGTAACACATCTGAAATGTAACGTCCACTGTTCAAAGTGCCGTCAGTGCGAACAAGAGGTGACAGGTACGTGTAACCAATGGCACCCCATACCAACACGCTGGGTGATACGCCAGTATGGCGATGACGAATACACGCATGCAATGTGCATTCACCGCGATGTCGCCAAACACGGATGCGACAATCATGATGCTGTAAACAGAACCTGGATTCATCCGAAAAAATTACGTTTTGCCATTCGTGCACCCAGGTTCGTCGTTGAGTACACCATCGTAGGCGCTCCTGTCTGTGATGCAGCGTCAAGGGTAACCGCAGCCATGGTCTCCGAGCTGGAAGTCCGTGCTGCTGCAAACGTCGTTTAGCTGTTCGTGGAGATGGTTGTTGTCTTGCAAACGTCCCCATCTGTTGACTCAGTGGCTGCACGATCCGTTACAGCCATGCGGTTAAGATGCCTGTCATCTCGACTGCTAGTGATACGAGGCCGTTGGGATCCATCACGGCGTTCCGTATTACCCTCCTGAACCCACCGATTCCATATTCTGCTAACAGTCATTGGATCTCGACCAACGCGAGAAGCAATGTTGCGATACGATAAACCGCAATAACGATAGGCTACAGTCCGACCTTTATCAAAGTCGGAAACGTGATGGTGCGCAATTCTCCTTCTTACACGAGGCATCAGAACAACGTTTCGTCAGGCAACCCCGGTCAACTGCTGTTTGTGTATGAGAAATCGGTTGGAAACTTTCCTCATGTCAGCACGTTGTAGGTGTCGCCACCGGCGTCAACCTTGTGTGAATGCTCTGAAAAGCTAATCATTTGCATATCACAGCATCTTCTTCCTGTCGGTTAAATTTCGCGTCTCTAGCACGTCATCTTCGTGGTGTAGCAATTTTAATGGTCAGTAGTGTATATAAATTGGAAAAGGAAGGAACACAAAGGAAAGGAACTAATCATATCAGCTGCATCGGGGTTTTGTGCAGAATCAGTGACGACTAGTGGAAATGTGTGCCACAGTGAGACTCGAACCTGCGATATCCTGCTTTCTAGGCAGTTGCGTTAAAAACTGCGCCACGCTCATACAGAGTTTATAGCAAATGTGCAGACTATCAAAGTCTGTTCCCCAGCCTACCCACACTCCCACCTAGCACCACCTATCTGCATCCCCATTCCTGTCTTGATGTTCGTTAATTTTAGATTCTCACTGGAGATCAAACGTACCTGTGCATGGGCACCGAAGGTTATGGATTCAGTGTCCATCGAGGGGAATCATATGAATGCGTGATGCCTGTCCTTTTGGACGCTTCCAGAAGAAGAGATACCACACATTCATATAACACACAGTGAAAGTGAATTGAAAGGTGTTGGAGAAGTTCAAGATGAAATCTTCAGTGCGACAGTGGGACTGCCTCTTCCCCCTTTCGTTTATTGGTAAGAGCGCTGATAAAAGCAATAAGCGTAGGGACAGGAATTCTGCTGGGTAGAAGGATCGTCACCTTGGGCTATGCAGATGATGTATTAGGGACAGTCAAATGAAAACGAGACAGAAAAGAAATAAAGTAAGTAAATTTTTTATTTCAAAAGCAGTCGCCATATTTATTAATACATTTATCCCACTGTGAGATAACATAATCAATGCCTTCATGGGTAAATATTTGCTGTTGCCTCAGGAACCATGATTGCGCCCAGGGATACACCTTTATGTTCAATGTAAACCGACAGCCACAAACATCTTCCTTCAGGGCTCCAAAAATAAGGAACTTGCATGGCAATAGATCGGGACAGTGCGGAGGATGTGTAAGGGTTTCCCAGTGAAACCTCTGCTGTGTAGTCATAGTGCCCTTAGCAACATGTCGCCCCATTCTTACGCATCCTCCATACACTCCCAATCTCTCGACTCCCAATCTCTCAACAATCTTGGCGACATGTGGGCCCGCCCTTACAGATCCTCTATACAGTGCCAATCTCTCAATTTATTTTCGTGGTTTTGGAGATCTGAAGAAAGACATTCTTGCCCATCGATTTGCTTTGGATGGTAAGGTATATGCCGGGTACAATCATAGCGGACTTTTTACATGTTTCACTGTGGGATAAATATATTAAAGGTTCTGGCGATTAATTTTGAAAAAAATAAAGAGTTTACTTTTTTTCCATCTGTCTCGTTTTTATTTCATTGCTCTTTAAAGATTTTCATGTTTGGAATACATTTTCACACACTCTTGCACTATTGACTGTAAACATGAGAGAGGACAAGTTATGCTCTCATCTGTCTTTCGTATATGGAAACTTATGGAAGATTTTGTTACAACCTGATGTACCTTGAGCGAGACTCTAGAAAGTTAACAGCCTAAGCAGACATTGATGGGGCCTGGTAGGGCGCTAAAAGCATGAGTTAATTTTATGGTCTTAGCTTGTAGAAACGGCATGTTGGGAGTTGGCGGCTAGCCCATCTGTCAGTAAATCTTGCCAGACAGGTCCACAGACATACGGGGCAGATAAAGCAGCCCCTCTTCGAGACAGGTCTCCAGCAGAACAATGCCATGGTACCTGCATTGCCGCCAGCCAAAGCATGGGCTGATGGACTGAAGGAATGCATCTACACAGTGGAGTTGTAAACTGGGCATTATATGCAGAGCCACATGTGATAAAATTTCACAAGTTTTTGTGTTTACCGATATTGCAAATAGGCCTCTGACCCACTTCGATTGGCCGCCTCAGTTGTATAAGAAACTCCAGCGTCTGAGGAACGTTTAGAGATAGAATCTTCATTACACCTCATAGCTCCAAGGCATAGGCGATTTAGATAAAGATCTTCAAGATTGTATCTGTTCACTTGTTGCCATGGGCAGTGATGCAGCTTCGGAGAATACATCTTCCCCTCCTTTTTTTCCAAAGATGCAGTTCCGTAACTCTTGCCCTAGTTCGACAGGAGTTTGTGCTGTCATGTGTGGGGAAGATTTAGTGGATGGATGTGTCACACACTGAAATCCTATGATTGGCTCAAGACGGCGTGAAGGCGATTTCGTTCTTGCACTTGGTGGGAAAACGGATATTTTTTTGTTTTCTTTCTGGAGAGGTGTGAAGTACTTGGGTGCTGGACTTTGGTCTGGTAAGAAGACTTCTGATCGAAGCTATGGCATGTGTGGTTGGTACTCGGGACCTGTCCTAAGATGGAATTCACTTGCGATTATTTGGACTGGGGAGCCTGTGGTGCAGTTCTTAATGTACTGACAGTGTGACTACAAATCTCTCGGACTACTCGTTTGCCGTGGGTACACTCATTCGTTTTTGGTTTACTAGTCTTTACATTTGGTATCCTTGTGGGCTCTGTCACATAAGTGAGCCGAATTAGTCCTTGGTATGAACAGCGGATGGATGTGTCACACACTGAAATCTACCATAATTTCAGGGCTCTGGTAGAGAGTAAACTGCGATCTGCCTGCCTGATCGCTAGGCCGTCAGATTTTTGCATTTCTTTCGCGGCCGCGATCGATTCACAGGTGCCGCTTCACACCTCACCTCCGGCGCACACTTCTCACCAGCTGCGAGTTACATCGCTGCACGAAGCAAACAGGTTATGCACTGCCGCTCCGGCCTTGTTAGGGCGTACAAATCTCAATCGCCACTTGATCTCAGCTGCACCAATATAGAGAAACTTCAGTAGATTTGAACAATCAAAGTCTGCTCAGCGTCAGATCAATTCAGATTGCGTTATCCACACTGTTAGGGCCAGATTACTTGACTCACTTCTTCCACCCTGGATCCTTGTCCACTGTGGTCTTAAACCTGGTATTAGTTGTTTATGGTATTCAATCAATAACTTGTTTAGTATAATTTATGTCCACTTTTGCCTTTTGAAAAATAAATGTTGTTAGAACTCCAGCAAATTTTACTTCATTCCCAATCATTTATAACAGCCGCAGGGTTAACTTTGAAACATAATGCATGAACTAAGTGTTTCTGTTTCCAGAGAAATAAACGTTTAGTGTTCATCAGCTTAGCGTGGTTTTCAAGAGATTGAATCGAAGCCTGGACTACTTGTGAGATAAAGTTATATTTCGATGTAGCAAACACGTTGAAGTAATACTTGATATGGCAGCATTTGTCCTCTGCTGGCAAGAATACGAACTGTTGGAGTTAACCTTGTCGCTAAGGCTATAGCTTCTCTGTATTTTGTGTGCATGTTCGCTACCATTGGCGTATCAAGATGCAATATCACTTCGAAATCGCGACTACAGGTATTAGACACAATACTCGTTACCACATATGTGTATCCCACCATGCTCTCATGTATTGTATGAAGGTATTAATCATCCCAGTACATGGGTATTTTTCTACGACTTCGTCTTTTCCTCAGAGCTATCGACTGCGTCGACAGTCGCTGCTAGCACAGCAGACATCTTGATCACCGGAACAGCGTTCGAGGTTCTACCTATAGGCATGACTGGAATCATGCATACCTATATTTCGAGACAGAGGAAATTTAATTAACAGTTGTTTCCAACAT
The DNA here is from genome assembly GCF_023898315.1 of Schistocerca nitens. NCBI lineage: Eukaryota > Metazoa > Arthropoda > Insecta > Orthoptera > Acrididae > Schistocerca > Schistocerca nitens. Next base: position 617,406,781 of record NC_064617.1, read on the forward strand.
AAGAGTCGTGTGACAGGAGAAGGAACAATAATCACTTGTATATTTTGATGACATCTAAGTCTTCATCCATACTCCACAAGACACCTCATGGTTTGTGGAGGAGATTACTTTATGTACCACTGTCGACTCGTCCATTTCCTTTTACAGTCGCGAATGGCGTGCCATTAGAACGATTGCTGATATAATTCCAAGTGTGGGAAAATAGAGTGCAGTTTATCATAAGAAACGGGATAGATAGGAAGTTTGAAAAAATACAAGATGGCTTGTAAGAGAGGTACTCTGAGTGTCACGATGCGTAGACAGATAGAACTGTTTCTGAGGCCCTTCTGAATATTGCTGAGTGGTGAAAAGTATAGTACGTACAGCCAGCAGGTAGGTTATACAGTTCTTGACAGGACACAGGCCAAAAATGTATGCAATAACAGGAGAACTGGTGGAAGATGCATGTTATCTAGAAGGGACACCAGAGCACATAGTTTTCGGAAGTGGTGGACTCAATTAGAGACGGTGAAAAATCTCTCCTGAGAGGTATCTATGTATGGGACACTTTACTCAGTTTGTAACGCCGGAAATGCATATCCTCCTGAAACTTCCTGGCAGATTAAAACTGTGTGCCCGACCGAGACTCGAGTTCGAGTCTCGGTCGGGCACACAGTTTTAATCTGCCAGGAAGTTTCATATCAGCGCACACTTCGCTGCAGAGTGAAAATCTCATTCTGGAAACCTCCCCCAGGCTGTGGCTAAGCCATGTCTCCGCAATATCCTTTCTTTCAGGAGTGCTATTTCTGCAAGGTTCGCAGAAGAGCTTCTGTTAAGTTTGGAAGGTAGGAGACGAGGTACTGGCAGAAGTAAAGCTGTGAGTACCGGGCGTGAGTCGTGCTTCGGTAGCTCAGTTGGTAGAGCACTAGCCCGCGAAAGGCAAAGGTCCCGAGTTCGAGTCTCGGTCGAGCACACAGTTTTAATCTGCCAGGAAGTTTCATATCAGCGCACACTCCGCTGCAGAGTGAAAATCTCATTCTGCATATCCTCCTATTTCCATCTATTGTACTATAGATTTTTCCTTATTTTGTTACCTGAAGATATGACATTTCTGTGTCTTCATATATTGTAATTGTTTTAGTCGATGTATAATTGGTTTGTTTTCTAAATATTATTTGTATTTTTACTCTGGGTCTTGCCTAGGGAAAACTATGCTATCGAACGAATACATCGATAGGTCGTGTGGAGAACCAAAGTGTTTAGGATCTTTGGTAGTGTTAATTCTGTCGCGTGGAGCGCGGGCAGAGGGGAGTCTGGCTGGAGGAGGGCGGTGGAGCAGGTGTGTTGTGTGACGCTCCCGCGAGTTGCCGCGCTTTCGGGGTTTGGCAGCATGTAATTGCGCTCGACTTGCTATGTTAGTTTCTGACACGGTGTCGCGGACGGGAAGCATTAGCTGGCGCACATCAAGAGCCCGTTTCGCCTGGTGACCGTGTCGAGAAGAAGGCGCGCCAACATCCAGCTTCTGCAACAGCGACGGCCGACAATGAGTGACTGTCGCCACCTCCTCGATCGACGGCTTCGAATCGTCAATCACCCAACAAGGAAGGCTGGAAGCACGTAAAGTTTTAGAACTGTATGGCAGACCTCAGCTTTAAAAATTGTTGCATCACAAAATTACAGCAACTTAGCATGAACCTTTGTTGCTCATTGTCCCAATTGCATTACCAAGCAGGGTCCCTTCCTTTTCCGAAATGAACCCGAGTGTCGATGAAATTCAAACGCCAGCATTAAAGTAATATCATTCCATTTCACTGCTTTAATTTCAAAGTTCAGTTAAGGGGCTCCGGAAAGACTCAAAATCATGAAAAGTTCAATTTTTACTTTTTTGCGTTTTCTGAATCTGCAGACTATTACCTTTTAATAGATATATAATTTATTCAATTCCGAAGACTACAACTATTTTTAAATTTTTTTTGAAATGTGTTCTACATTGGCGTGACCCACTGTGGCGCTGTTAAACTGCTGTCAAATGGTGTTATTATTAACGTCCGTGTTCATCAGGTACATTTTAGTGATGTGAGATAAAGTATGTGTTGTGGCTAACCTGTGATGGTTCAATATATTGCTGGTGTAATTGTCGATTGTTTCATGTTTATTTACTCTGTCGTTATCTCGAAAATATTCGTAATTACTTTTACTCATTATTATACTTCAACGAAACAGAGACTCAAGAAACAGAATTAAAGTTATTAGAAATCCTCTGAAGGCTTTTAAGAAAAGGAGAAATGTTGTAAAGCCAAAGGTATTTAGAAATATGGGAATGAAGATAGGTTCTAACATGGTACGAGCGATGCTTGCTTTAGACAAGGAACGCCTTCGGGCTGCAGACAGGGCTGTAAAGAGTCTAGAAATACAAGCAAGAGTAAACAGGAGGAGGAACATGAGGAAGCTGGAGGAGGAGTTTGCAGAGGATGAAGATAATCCATCCTATGGACCTGGAATGCACTTTGTCGCTCGATTCCCAAAACTTTTATTTTCTCATACTAATTACATGTTTTCTAAGGATCTTCCAAACATATTTTTTTCAAACTTTCAGTAAATGTTACACAGTACCTTCTGCATAATTTAACACAGCCTTTTTCCAAAAAACTGTATATTTTTGAATATATAAATAAAAAATTGCAAAAAAATGTTGTGAATTTTCATTACAATTGAAAAAAATCATCTTTAATAACTGAACTAAAATTTTGTAAAATCCCTGTATTAAGTTGTAGCCCATATTCCAATAAATAATCTGTAAAAAGTTCAACTTCCTACCTCAAATACTTTGTGAGGAAAGATGTAATTTATAAGCGTTATTTTAACATTGCAAGTATAGGGCGTTCCGGAGCCCCTTAAAGTATTCATAGCTGGCTACAATATTTAGATTACACAAGCACAAATTAAGAGTGCGAGTTTTGTTACCGTATTTTAGCTTACCTGTGACTGCAGCTCAGCTTGGTACGTACTAAATTTTACTATTGTTAATTGTTCAGAATCATTTAATTCAAGTTCAAAGTTAAATCTCTTATTTCTAAATTGCGTAGATTCGAGTAGCTTTTGAGATGATTGTTGAGGTAGCCCAAGACTAACCTTATTTTATTGAATTTCGGAGTGCTTTAGAAACAAAGATCACTATTAATTTCAGCCACTAAATTAACTTTCAATTTTCTGGTTTTATTAATTCTTTTGCTAAATTAAGTCAGAGTGTAGCGAAATTTATTACTTCTGACAAACTTTCAGTTTTCACACTACACGTGTCAATCTTCAGTTGCCACGCTTTTAGTGCTAATTGTATGTGCAATAACCTTTCTTTTTCAGTTATTATAGTAGTTGTCCTAGGACTGGCGACCGTAATTTTCCCCAAATCTCAAATATATAATTAACGCCAATTAACTGTTAACGTAACGGCCGCACATTTACTTTCTTTATTAACTTTACCCCTTTTCAAAATTAATTTCCACCAGTTTCATTTGCATTTTTCTTTTCATTTAGATGTAACCCTTTCCTCCCTCTTTACCGACAGATTAACTTCGGTGACGATTGCTTTTCCCAAATTTCCATTAGGTACACGCGGTTTAATTTTTCACTGTCATTAAGGTCGATAAGTGAGGGGGAGGTTACACGTGGCGACCTGGTGAGAGGACAATCTTCGGATTTGAGGTTGTTCTGGACACGAATTTTGCATTGTGCAAATCTCGTAACAAAGTACTGGTTACGAACAGCTCGTTGCGTCAACGAGAATAAGTAGTGGGAGTAATCCTAATTATATTTGAGAGTTGGCATTTATATTGAAAATTGGTAAAATGAGTAAAGGCAACAATTACCAGAATTTGGTAGACTTGGGTACGGAACAATCGGTCGAACAGTGGGAAACGCGCACCGCGGTACCAATTGTTCTGGGGCAGGCGGCTAGCATGAAAGACGCGACCGCCGAAACGCAACAAAGAGCAGAAATGGAATTCCAAACTTTAGAAAATGTTTCGGAATCTGAAGTGAAAACCAAATCTGAACCCCTTGATGACGAATACGGGGGATTAATTAAAGAGGAAGCCGCTACGGAAGTAAAACCGGTAGTTTCCGGGAATTTAACTGTTGTATTGAATGTTTTGAGTAACGAAATCAAGAGTCAGTCGGCAGAAATTAAAGCTCAGTCTGAAAAAATTGACAGGAAGCTAGACAATCAGAACAAAGCTGTTAATGTTGTTAACAATAATGTTGGAGTTGTTAACACAAAAGTTGATAAAATCAAAGAAGATATTGTTGTAATTAATACCGAAATCGGTAATCTTAAACAGGAAATGATAGGCGTTCAGGCGGAAATTGCGAGCATAAATACTCGTTTTGATTCCGAAATTAGCAAAATCGAGAAAAGTGTAGGAGAAGCAGTTGCTCCGATCATCGAGAATAAGGTGACGGTACAAATTCAATTAGTGAAAAAAGAGGATCAACAGAAGGTGGAAACTTTAAAGGTTTTAGTATCCGAAGTAGATACTGAAGTGAGGAAGCAGGCTAATACCTGTGAAGAGAAAAGAAGGGAAGTAGAAACGCTTGCGACAACCACTTGCCAAGTCATTACGAGAGTGTCGGAATTAGAAAAGAAACTTGACGAAAAACAGAGCTATGTGCCAATCTGTGCACATAGTTCGGAATTGTTGACGAAAGAGCAGCGGTTCGACCCCTTGAAAATAGGCGGTATACACCCGACGGATTTCATTAAAAATTGTGAAAGAGTTTTACCCAGATCATGGACTAATGAGAGAAAAATTAATGCGGTTGTTGGCTGGTGATGCCAAGCGTTGGGGCTTAAACCTCAACATTACGAACCTGACTTTTGACGAGTTTAAAAATTTGTTTCTGGCTGAATACTGGTCAGAGCAAAAACAGCAAAGTGCCTGGCGCGAATTTGTCGTATCGAGGCCTTTAGATGCGAATTCGCGCGGTTCGATGAAGGAGTTTTGTGAGGGCTGGATCCGCAAGTTGGAATATTTGCGTGATCGCCACACGGAATCCGAAATAGTCTGGGAACTCTACGAGAAGCTTCCAGATGACACAAAACGCTACGTAGGAAGCAATTACAGGACAATCAATGATTTCCTGGAAAGAGTTTAGGACGAGAACAATTGGCGCAATAATCGCGACAGTGGTAGAGGCCGTGGTAACAACAACGGGTACCAAAGCAACCACAACAATGATAACTATGGGAATAATGCCTACCGCAATCTTGGCAGCAATAACAATAGTGGTTCGGGCCGTAATGACAATCGGTGCAATGCAAATAATAACAGGAATGACGGAAACCAGTATCATACTAGCGTGATACGGGCTTCGCAGAATAGTAGTAACGCCAGAGGGTGTGATCAGCCGCCTCAGCAGCATCCGGGGAGCGTATCTGCTGGGACGAGACAGGGAACTATTAGCCGCGCCGGTGCGGGGCCGACCGGTCGTGGAGAAATTTTGGCGGGCCAATAACAGTAGAAAACCCAGGAATCGTCGTTATGAAAATTCCGTAGGGAATAATCAACGGCGGGAGAGGGTGCCAGTGTTAAGAGAAAGGAGTGCGCCCACATGCAGTAGATCAGCTGTATTCACGGCAGTAGAAAATACGTTCACTGTCAGTGAGAACAATGTAAGTAGTTCAAAAATGGCTCTGAGCACTATGGGACTCAACTGCTGAGGTCATTAGTCCCCTAGAACTTAGAACTAGTTAAACCTAACTAACCTAAGGACATCACACACATCCATGCCCGAGGCAGGATTCGAACCTGCGACCGTAGCGGTCTCGCGGTTCCAGACTGCAGCGCCAGAACCGCGCGGCCACTTCGGCCGGCTAATGTAAGTAGTGTTCCGGAAATAGATTATAAAGTGGCAGCTGTAACACCCACATCAGAACTGGAGATTGAGTTTAAGAATGATTCGCCGGCTGGGGTAGCCGAGCGGTTCTGGGCGCTACAGTCTGGAATCACGCGACCGCTACGGTCGCAGGTTCGAATCCTGCCTCGGGCATGGATGTGTGTAATGTCCTTAGGTTAGTTAGGTTTAAGTAGTTCTAAGTTCTAGGGGACTGATGACCTCAGAAGTTAAGTCCCATAGTGCTCAGAGCCATTTTAAGAATGATTCGCAATTGTTGAGAGAACATCAGATGTCGGATAACACGTCCGTCATTGAGCGAGGGGTGCAGAGAGGGATGAGGTCTGGTTAAGGCAGTTTGGTCGCTTATACGACGAACTAAGAGATTATAGGGGCCTGTACGGGAGAAGTGTTTATGGGGAGCGCGGGCAGGATTTGCCGCGTCTCGTCCCACAGGAAGATAGTATTTGTGAAGTGGTAGAAAGTTCTGGCCCTAACCGGGAGACTTTACTAGAAATAGTTGATTTTAACGGGGAGCACGAGCAAGATTCGTCGTGTTTCGTCCCGCAGGAGTTGGATGTTGAAGTAGTAACGTAAAGTTCTGGCCCTAACCGGCAGACTTTACCGAAAGTTATAGTGGTCGAAGTAGCCGACCCATCCGACGCCAAGCTCCAGTTTAAACATTGCGAGAGTATTAAAGAGAAAGATTACGAAAATTTTAGTGATAGCCGGACACGATTGGTAGAAAAGCAATAGATTACGACGTGTATGAGGTTAGAGCTGACATTATACGGTCAGACGATAGCAGTGTGGGTTGCACAGATCCAGAGGAAGTAATTGCAGATACTACTGGGCACATTCCTTCAGGTAGATTGGCAGATGGGATCAATCTGACCAAAGAGGAATCAACGAAGGTGACAATTAGTGAATTGATAGCAACGCAACACTCACTAGTTGACGAGTTACAGGAAAAGGTTTCGGTATTGGAGGCGAAGCTACAGACTAAGCCTCAGGACAAACGTGTTGAAATTAAAACTTTATGTGGACAGAGGCTGAAAAAGCCGCCAGAGAAGCCGGATTTATGATCAAAGCCGGATGTTTTTTTCTGGAATGACCTGGATATAGACGAGGATTTATTGTGGGAAAATAAAAAACAGTCGAGGATAAGTGTATACAGATAGTAGTGTCTGTTAATATGCACGACCTACAAGTAAACGTGTTGACTGACACCGGTGCAGAATTGAGTGCTGTATCTGGGAAAATACACTCCTGGAAATTGAAATAAGAACACCGTGAATTCATTGTCCCAGGAAGGGGAAACTTTATTGACACATTCCTGGGGTCAGATACATCACATGATCACACTGACAGAACCACAGGCACATAGACACAGGCAACAGAGCATGCACAATGTCGGCACTAGTACAGTGTATATCCACCTTTCGCAGCAATGCAGGCTGCTATTCTCCCATGGAGACGATCGTAGAGATGCTGGATGTAGTCCTGTGGAACGGCTTGCCATGCCATTTCCACCTGGCGCCTCAGTTGGACCAGCGTTCGTGCTGGACGTGCAGACCGCGTGAGACGACGCTTCATCCAGTCCCAAACATGCTCAATGGGGGACAGATCCGGAGATCTTGCTGGCCAGGGTAGTTGACTTACACCTTCTAGAGCACGTTGGGTGGCACGGGATACATGCGGACGTGCATTGTCCTGTTGGAACAGCAAGTTCCCTTGCCGGTCTAGGAATGGTAGAACGGTGGGTTCGATGACGGTTTGGATGTACCGTGCACTATTCAGTGTCCCCTCGACGATCACCAGTGGTGTACGGCCAGTGTAGGAGATCGCTCCCCACACCATGATGCCGGGTGTTGGCCCTGTGTGCCTCGGTCGTATGCAGTCCTGATTGTGGCGCTCACCTGCACGGCGCCAAACACGCATACGACCATCATTGGCAACAAGGCAGAAGCGACTCTCATCGCTGAAGACGACACGTCTCCATTCGTCCCTCCATTCACGCCTGTCGCGACACCACTGGAGGCGGGCTGCACGATGTTGGGGCGTGAGCGGAAGACGGCCTTACGGTGTGCGGGACCGTAGCCCAGCTTCATGGAGACGGTTGCGAATGGTCCTCGCCGATACCCCAGGAGCAACAGTGTCCCTAATTTGCTGGGAAGTGGCGGAGCGGTCCCCTACGGCACTGCGTAGGATCCTACGGTCTTGGCGTGCATCCGTGCGTCGCTGCGGTCCGGTCCCAGGTCGACGGGCACGTGCACCTTCCGCCGACCACTGGCGACAACATCGATGTACTGTGGAGACCTCACGCCCCACGTGTTGAGCAATTCGGCGGTACGTCCACCCGGCCTCCCGCATGCCCACTATACGCCCTCGCTCAAAGTCCGTCAACTGCACATACGCTTCATGTCCACGCTGTCGCGGCATGCTACCAGTGTTAAAGACTGCGATGGAGCTCCGTATGCCACGGCAAACTGGCTGACACTGACGGCGGCGGTGCACAAATGCTGCGCAGCTAGCGCCATTCGACGGCCAACACCGCGGTTCCTGGTGTGTCCGCTGTGCCGTGCGTGTGATCATTGCTTGTACAGCCCTCTAGCAGTGTCCGGAGAAAGTATGGTGGGTCTGACACACCGGTGTCAATGTGTTCTTTTTTCCATTTCCAGGAGTGTATTTGAGTTACTGAAAGACAGACCTGGTATCGTAGTTGTGCCAGTAACAGGAGTGAAAATTATCGGTGCTACTGGGAAGGCCAGTAAACCGGTCACAAAACAAATTTTTGTCAACTTCGAGATATGTGGGGCACGATTTGAACAAGAGTTTGTCGTCGTGCCAGACGTAACTACGGAAGTAATTATTGGGTTATATTGGCTATTAAAGTACCGTACAGTGATTAATTGCGAAAGCAATAGTAGTTAGTTTTGACGTGGCAGGAGATGGTGTGCATAGGCAATACCAGCCTATACAAATTCTTAACTGGCCGGATGGTATTGACGTAGGTATGATATTGAACTACTGTAACGTGAGGAATCTCGGCATTGACAATAGTGTAGAAAGTTAATTGGAAAGTATTGTAGACAGTGTGTCAAACGTAACACACGAACAAAGACGAGGCCTATATGAAGTGATAATGAGGAATAAGAGTGTGTTTTCAGACAAACCGGGACATGTGGAAGAGATAATCAAATTCCCTCCACGGATTGACACTAGTATCGGTGTGAAAAAGGATCGTTTGCGAGAAATAATGAAGCTAAGAGCTCGCATACGTCGTCATGTCGCTAAAGCTCGTTTTGCTAAGTTTGCCATCGGAGACTTACTACTTGTAAAAGCTCATGAGAAATCGAGCGAGATAGACAATGAAATCTCTAAATTTAAGTTTGTTTATAATGGACCATATAAAGTCATTGGTATAACTCACACAAATGCTTATTGCTTAGAGTATCCAAGCTCTGGAAAGCTATTAGGTATACGGAACACTGAAGACCTGAAATTGTACCAACCAAGGATTGATTAATACCACAGTACAGTATGTAAATATAGAGTGTAAGATTTAAGGATGTGCCATGTTCCGATGCTTTTGCCTGACCCAGAGGTCGTTAAAGAAGTTGTCATTAGTAAGTAATTAATTTTGATTAAATGATTTAAGAATAACTGATTAGTAATCAATTGAAAAATCCAAGCTGCTAGTTTAAGTTTTCAGCTGAGTCACAATAGATTAAGGAATGTAAATATGATTTTGTAACTAGCTGTAAGATTTCATAAATATGTGCTTTGCTAGTCATTGCCGATGTACTTAGACACGGTTTTAAGTTTCAGGCTAGTACATGCGTATGATGATGGACAGTGTTGAGTTATCCACTGTCATAGTGTTAATGGACTCCTTGAGATTATTCGGGAGTGAGTTTTTCCGAAAGAATTCAGTGAAACGGACGTTCTGGAAATGCCGTTACACAGGCGAGTGAGATCAAGCGTGCCGCACAGGCGGACGCAACAATACTGGCGAGGCGGAGCCGCTGTCAGCTCTTGTGCCGCTGTCGGCTCTTGTGCCGCTGTCGGCATTCTTTGTACTTGCGGGTACGGATGGCGGAGCTGTTTTTCTTCCCGGACAGCTGATGTGAAAGAATTCTGCTGTCAATATTTATGTTTTTGTCGATCTGCTGTATATTATTTTCTTGTTTAGCGCTAAGTGAACTCTCGTGGCGAGAATATTAATTATGATAAGGTTATATAAAAATGTGTGTTCTATATAATTAATTATTAATTTGCGTATTTTGATTTACCTGTTTTTTATGACCATGTACTCTGGTTAATTTTTTAAATAGTATTCCATTTCTTGATACTGTTAGGAATTTTGATGATTTTAGAATAGCTAAACCAATTTCTATGTTTTCTATGAATTTTAATATGTTGTCAACCTGTTTTCTTTTGTCTAAGATGACAGAGTGGAATACGATTAGTAGGAGTGTCTCCACTCAATTATTATGGTCTAAAAATTGGTTTATGGTTAATTAGCCTAGTGCTAAATTTTCTTGATGTTTTGAGCATATGCATTTCAGCTGTTTTTTTTTTCTTTTTGGGACGTTTTCTGAGTCTGTTTCCGTTACACGAACTTCCAATATATGCATTTATGTCGATGTATAATTGGTTTGTTTTCTAAATATTATTTGTATTTTTACGCTGGGTCTTGCCTAAGGAAAACTATGCTATTGAACGAATAGATCGATAGGTCGTGTTCTCCACACGACCTATCGATGTATCCGTTCGACAGCATAGTTTAGCAGTGTTTAGGATCTTTGGTAGTGTTAACTCTGTCGTGTGGAGCGCGGGCAGAGGGGAGTCTGGCTGGAGGAGGGCGGTGGAGCAGGTGTGTTGTGTGACACTCCCTCGAGTTGCCGCGCTTTCGGGGTTTGGCAGCATGTAATTGCGCTCGACTTGCTATGTTAGTTTCTGACACGGTGTCGCGGACGGGAAGCATTAGCTGGCGCACATCAAGAGCCCGTTTCGCCTGGTGACCGTGTCGAGAAGAAGACGCGCCAACATCCAGCTTCTGCAACAGCGACGGCCGACAATGAGTGACTGTCGCCACCTCCTCGATCGACGGCTTCGAATCGTCAGTCACCCAACAAGGAAGGCTGGAAGCACGTAAAGTTTTAGAACTTTATGGTAGACCTCAGCTTTAAAAATTGTTGCATCACAAAATTACAGCAACTTAGCATGAACCTTTGTTGCTCATTGTCCCAATTGCATTACCAAGCAGGGTCCCTTCCTTTTCCGAAATGAACCCGAGTGTCGATGAAATTCAAACGCCAGCATTAAAGTAATATCATTCCATTTCACTGCTTTAATTTCAAAGTTCAGTTAAAGTATTCATAGCTGGCTACAATATTTAGATTACACAAGCACAAATTAAGAGTGCGAGTTTTGTTACCGTATTTTAGCTTACCTGTGACTGCAGCTCAGCTTGGTACGTACTAAATTTTACTATTGTTAATTGTTCAGAATCATTTAATTCAAGTTCAAAATTAAATCTCTTATTTCTAAATTGCGTAGATTCAAGTAGCTTTTGAGATGATTGTTGAGGTAGCCCCAGACTAACCTTATTTTATCGAATTTCGTAGTGCTTTAGAAACTAAGTTCACTATTAATTTCAGCCACTAAATTAACTTTCAGTTTTCTGGTTTTATTAATTCTTTTGCTAAATTAAGTCAGAGTGTAGCGAAATTTATTACTTCTGACAAACTTTCAGTTTTCACACTACACGTGTCAACCTTCAGTTGCCACGCTTTTAGTGCTAATTGTAAGTGCAATAACCTTTCTTTTTCAGTTATTATAGTAGTTGTCCTAGGACTGGCGACCGTAATTTTCCCCAAATCTCAAATATATAATTAACGCCAATTAACTGTTAACGTAACGGCCGCACATTTACTTTCTTTATTAACTTTACCCCTTTTCAAAATTAATTTCCACCAGTTTCATTTGCATTTTTCTTTTCATTTAGATGTAACCCTTTCCTCCCTCTTTACCGAAAGATTAACTTCGGTGACGATTGCTTTTCCCAAATTTCTATTAGGTACACGCCGTTTAATTTTTCACTGTCATTAAGGTCGATAAGTGAGGGGGAGGTTACAAGTTGGGAATTGTATTGAGTGCTGGAAGTGGTCGGACATCAATTCATCCAGAGGTGACTCATGATATAGTTATAAGACAGACCTATAGGAAGGCCACAGGCATCGTTGCAGAAGGCAAATGGAGAAGTAGATGGACCATCAGCAACGTACAAAACATCCATGGTGCGTTTAGTTTGGTAATGTGAGGATACACTCCTTATTTCCGCCTATTAATTCAAACGCTATGTAACAGAACCACCCTTTAGCTACACCACTATGAAACTGTTTGCATTGGAGGTTAGTGTATTCTGGCCGTAATGGTGAAACTGAAGTGGATGTAACGTATTAGATATCCAACTACTTAAAGTACCTCTGACAGAAATTAATTTAAAAAGCGTTATAGGTTCTGATTTCTACTGACTTTAAAGGTGTCCAACGTGATTATATAGATTTATTGTTGAAAATCGCAGGGTCGAAATTCCATGAGCAAACATAAATAACTCCAAATTAGCATGCATACGAAAAGTACTGTGGTGCAAATGACGAAGCCAAGAATGGGAGGTCCCTACACCACAGTTAGCACTTATCTGACAGTAATTCACTGGACTGACAGAGATTGTGAACTGCAAACTGCACACTAATACGCCATATACTTTGACGGAAAATAAACAACACCAAAAGATAATTAATGTAGAGTAATGAAATTTTGAGAATACATTAATCTAGGTAAAATATCTCAGTAATTAACACTGCAAGATCACAGCTTAATGTAACTGCGAGATGCTGGTTCATGAATAACCGGTGTAATCGTCAGAATGTTGAATGCAAACATGTATGCATTATGTTGTACACGTGCTGGATGTCAGTTTATGGAATAGGGTCACATGTCTGTTGCACTTGGTCATTCAGTAGAGGAACGGTTAATGCTGATTGTGAATGGCTCTAGAGCTGTAATTCAATGATGATGCATACGTGCTCGATTGGAGGCAGATCTGGTGATTGAGCAGGCCGAGGCAACATGATGACACTCTGTAGAGCATGTTGCGTTACAACAGCGGTACGTGGGCGATCGTTATTGTGTTGCAAAATACCACCTGGAATGCTGTTCATGAATGGCAGCACAACAGATGGAATCACAAGATTAAGGTACAAATTTGCACTCAGGGTGCGTGAGATGAGCACGAGAGTGTTCCTACTGTCATATGAAATTGCACCCAAGGCTATAACTCAAGGTGTAGGTCCAGTGTCTCTAAGCCGCAGGTAGGTTGGTTGTAGGGGCTCACCTGGCCCCTTTCTAACCAACACATGGCCATCACTGCACCGAGGTAGAACCAGCTTTCATCAGAAAATACAACAGACGTTCATCCTGCCCGCCAATGTGCTCTTGCTTGACAACACCGAAATCATAAACGGCGATGCTTTGGATCAGTGGAATGCACGTTGCAGGGCGTCTTGCTCGGCGCTGTCCTTATGAAATTTCGCTGCGTCAGTGCTAATTGCTGCTCAAATTGCTGCTGCAGATGCATTACGATGCGATAGAGCTATACGCCGAACACGATGGCCTTCCCACTCAGTAGTGCCACGTGGACATCTGGAGAACTGCCTTCTTGCGACCGTTCACTCTCGTGATTACCGCTGCCACCTATCACGTACAGTGGCTACATTCTTACCAATATCGCAGAACATGCAGCTTCTCGTAGCTCTGTTACACGACCTGGTTCAAAACCTGTGAGGTGTTGATAATGACGTCTTTATTGGCATAATGGCATTCTTGACTATCATCAACTCACTACGTCCAATCTCAAAGGCAACTAATACTCACGACCGTTACAGTTTGTATTTAAAGCTAACCTGATTTGCATACTGACAGTGGCGCTACTAGCTCCACTTTATGCGACTGGTACAAAATTTAAATAGACATCATCTTTCAGATATAGAAATACACCTGCCAACTTTCGTTTATGTCGCGCACCTTCTTGATGTTGCGATTTTTTTTCGGTCAGCGTACATGTACGGCTACGACTGCTGCTGTTCTCAGGGGCGAACGCTGTATGCCATGAGCAATTGAAGCCGGAGCAGCAAACCCGGAAGTGAGTCTCCAATCACAAACGAAATTACGATGCCATGTGAACCGATGCTCTTGATCACAAAATTCGCTAAAATCTGTCCCGCAGAAACAAATCAAATCGGCTAGAACTGACTCACACCTAAAATCGAAGGTATGAGGGACATTGGGGCTACTACACGACACTAATACTTCTGTATCGTTATGAGTCTCATTCTGACAGCCTGATCACGACTTCCCTGTATCTCCGCCTTCCCCATACTCACTGCCGTTTCTCCTCCTCAGTACTATCTGGAACCCTACACTCGAGGTGCAGCTGCATCAAAAAGCACAATCCACCAATGGCGGGACGTGAGAGGTGTTTTTCGCCAATCAGCAGATCCTTTCCCACTAATCTTCTCTCTACTGGTGCATTGAACAGGTGCCCTCTGGTACAGGCCTCGACATCACAGTCATCTCTCCAGTCAAGACATAGATTCACCATCTGTGTGGGAATACTTTTGTGGGAGTCAACATTCCCCCACAAAAAATGCCTGTGCAGCGGACGTCAGGGTGATTGATATTCAAGTCCCGAACATCACGTCATCTAACATCGACTGGTTTGATGTGGCCTGTCATGAATTCCTCTCCTGTGGTAATCTTTTAGTCTCAGAGTAGCACTTGCAACCTACGTCCTCAATTGCTTGCTAGATATATTCCAATATCTGTCTTCCTCTACAGGTTTTACTTTCTACAGCTCCATCTAGCACCATGGAACTTATTCCATGATATCTTCACAGATGTCCCACCATACTGTCCCTTCTTCTTGTCAATGTTTTCCACATATTCTTTTCCTCTCGGATTCTGTGCAGAATATCCTCATTCCTTACCTTATCAGTCCACCTAATTTTCAACATTCGTCTATGGCACCACATCTCAAATGCTTCGATTCTCTTCTGCCACGTTTTTCCCGCAGTTCATGTTTCACTATCATACAATGCTGTGTAAAAACATACATTCTCAGAAATTTCTTTCTCAAATATGTTTCATACTAGTATGCTTCTCTTGGCGAGGAATGCCCTTTCCGCCAAGGCTAGTCTACTTTTGATGATCCGTCGGCCATTGGTTATTTTGCTGCCTAGGTAGCAGAATTCCTTAACTTTGTCTACTTCGTGACCATCAATCGTAATGTTAAGTTCTCATTTCTGTGTACATCTCATTACATTTGCCTTCTTCGATTTACTCTCTGTCCATATTCTGTACTGGTTAGACAGTTCACTCCATTCAGCACATTATGTAGTTCTTCTTCACTTTCATTGTGGATAGCAATGCAATCGCGAATCGTACCATTGATATTCTTTCACACTGAATTTTAATTCCACTCCTGAACCTTTCTATTATTTCCCTCATTGCTTCTTTGATGTATAGATTGACCAGTAGGAGCAAAAGACTACATCTCTGTCTTACACGGCCGACCGTTGTGGCCGAGCGGTTCTAGGCGCTTCAGTCTGGAACCGTGCTGCTGCTATGGTTGCAGGTTTGAATCCTGCCTCGAGCATGGATGTGTGTGATGTCCTTAGGTTAGTGAGGTTTAAGTAGTTCTAAGTGTAGGGGATTGATGACCTCAGATGTTAAGTCCCGTAGTGCTTAGAGCCATTTGAACCTGTCTTACACCGTTTTTAATCCGAGCAGTCAGTTCTTAGCCTTCCCATCTCATTATTACCTCTTGGCTCTTGTCCATGTTGTCCCTATTGTTCCTTCAAAGGTTCGATCATCTTGAACCATTTGACTCTGTCGAACGCTTTTTCCATGTCGAGAAATCCTATGAACGTGTCTTGATATTCCACTAGTTTTACTTACCTTAGCAACTGCATAGCCAGAATTGCTTCTCTTGAGCTTTTACCTTTCATAAAGCCAAACTGATCGTCATCCAACACATCCTCAACTTTCTTTTGCATTCTATTGTATATCATTCTTGTCAGCAACGTGGATGCATGAGCTCTTAAGTTGATTGGGTGATAATTCTCGCGCTTGTTAGCTGTGGCAGTCTTCGGAATTTTGTGGATGATATTTTTCCGAAGGTCAGATGGTATGTCACCAGGCTTACACATTTTACACACCAACGTGAACAGCAGTGTTCAGTCTTCCAGGGCCCTGTTGAATTCTGGTTCTAATACTGGATCCTCTATCTCTTCTAAATCGAATCCTGCTTCTTCTTATTCTATCAGTTTAGACAAATGTTCCCCCCACCGAGGTCTTCAGTGTACTCTTATCACCTGTCCGCTCTCTCCTTTGCATTCAAAACAATTCGCCGAAAGTTGTTTCGACTTTCCTATATACTGATAATAATTCCTTTTTCGATTTTTCATTTTTCATGCAGTCATTTCGACTTAGCTTATTTCTTTCCTCTTTGATTTGTATTTCTTTATTCCTGAATTTTCCTGAACATTTTTGTACTGACTTTCTTCATCGATAACTGGAGTATTTCTTGTGTTACCCATAGTTTCATCTACAGGGATGAATTACTAGCGCACCGTGGCTTCGCGATCCAGCAAAGGAACCATTAAAATTCAGGCGCTAACCTCTGCACAGAAGTTCCCTGTGTTTTGCAAAACACGTGTTCCTACGGAACAGAGCAAAACCACCTCCTGCTAAGGCCCATTCGCCGCCGTTCGTGCCACTAGAGGAAGAGGGTGACCAAGACTCCTCGTCATCACCCCAGTATACCTGAGCCCAGTCCTTCAAATTCTCTAAATTCCGAGCAACGAAGTGGCTGTTCTGCTGTCGAAACTAGCGGCTACTGCCGCTCCCAGCAGCAGCCTTAGCTGGCCATGAGGGAGACGAGCTTCGAACATGAGCACAGTTCCTCCACCTCAAAACGCTACATGCAGCATTACCTTACAAACAGCGCCATGTCTATTCACTGTCAATCGTCCACACTGTTCACTGAAGTGGTCACTGTGGCTCCTTAATGTGACACGTATGACCTGATGTTCAGATGTTCCTTAATTGTGCCTACCGCCTTTCGAGGACTAGGGCTCGGATTCTGTAGAGCTGTCTTCAGATGAACCGGTGTTACGTTTGCAATATTTGGCTTATTATTTATACTCTGTTTTTAGTATGACTTGTAGTGCGGTATTTATAACTTTATAAAGTTGATTTTCACCGCAAGTATATAGACAGTAGGATTCTAGATAAGTGCAATGTGACATGAAAATTTGCGGTACGTTTCTTTTCATGACTGCGTAGATGATCGCGCCTGCACTAGTGAGGAGCTGTTGTCCCGTCACAGGGCGCATATGGCAGCGAGAGGGCAGAGGGAGCGCCACACCGAGCGTTGCTGGGCCGGCGTGACACAGAAGCGGACAGTTGGAAGCACGTAGCTGATTAGGGCTCATCACCTGGTTGCCAGCGTGGGGGCTGCAGAGCAGTGGCGGCCTACAATATGGCGTTGTGTCGCTGCGGTCCATATATTAGTCTGATGCCAGAGGCTGCCTGAAAATTGCGGGCTGGCACAGGATGTACTGTGTCCAAAGTAAATGTGCAGTACGGAACACGTGGTGATTTCGACGTGATCCAGCACTGGAAGCAAGTGCAGATAGCGCCTGGAAAGGTGTGTGGTGGTGCAGGGACCTTGTATGTGGTTCTGGCCACACTTGTTTTGTTTCAGTGTGGCTGACCCAACGAGTTGCTACGAGACACAATTTTCTGTAGAAGAAATGGAGTTCACTGTCTGCCACAGATGGAAAGAGACGCTGGGGATACAGAGTGTCGTGGAGCTGATATTAGTATTGAAGCATTCAAAAATTATTATTAGTCTCGACCATTGTATTTATTAATTTCATATTGCCTTACGCGTTTCGGCTTACATCATTCTCAAAGGCTCAAAATATCCAACGCATTCACAGGTAAAATGAAACCTAATCTGTCACACACGGATACGAAGTATCTGATCTACATTATTTGATGACATCTGAGTGCAAAGTGACGTCTGTGTTATAGATATTTTGAGCCTATGAGAATGACCTAAGGCAAAACGCGTAAGATAGGATAAAACTAATAAACAGGTTGGTTAAGAGTAATATCAGTTCTTGAGCGCATTACGAAATGGTTGCAATATCTAACAAAGCACTTATGTATTTTACTGCAATGTGGAAGGAGCTGCAATGGACTGCAATGATCAGCGCGGGGCCAGGCCGGCTGCAACACGCACGTCGTTGAGCTGCGGTAGCAGATGGTGTTTTCATTGAAGTGTCCAGCAGAAGATGGCAGCTCATAGAAATGGAGGAATGATGCTGGGGAGTTTCGGTAACGATGATACAGAACCTCGTAGTAGTCAGAGTCCTGACTTACCAAACTACCTTGTGACGTTGTGCACCAGATTGGTGAACTCAGCCTAATATTGCTGCTGTTGTGAAGAAGCATGGCAAAGCTTCATCGTAACTGCATAAAGTTTATTTGCATACATGCTCGTGGTACAATCTGAGTGTACCAAGGTTACTTTGAATTTGAAAACATGGCGTCGCCTTAGTGAGACAATTGCGTCTTAGCGATAAGTCATTGTATTTTTTCTTATTTATGAATTTACCCAGTAGATTCTATAGCAGCTTGTATATTCATGTAGACTGTGCTTCCCCCTCGGCCTGACTTTCCTGTGATTAGTTGATGTGGGCGTTGCACTTAAACAGCTCTGTAAGCGTACTGACACCTGCAATGCATGTGACTGCATCCAGTGCCTGTTCAGCAGTCGTATAGTCATATATTAACAGCTCCTTTCACCTGTTTATGAATAAGTCGTTGCATTTGTTTGAGTTGATCAAATGCAAACCCCAGCAACCAGCGTCAATCCTCTGCAGGTCTTCCTCAAATTCGCTACAGTTATATATAGTGGGAATTAGTGAAGTTCGTTGGCAGGAGGAACAGGACTTCTGGTCAAGTGGATGCAGTGTTCTAAATACGAAATCAAAAAGGGGTAATGCAGGAGTAGGTTTAATAATGAATAGAATCGTAGGAACTCGGATAAGCTACTATGAACGGCGTAGTGAACGAATTATAGTAGCCGAGATAGACAGGAACCACACACCCGCCACAGTAGTACAAGTTTAAATGCCAACTAACTTCACAAATGAGGAGGAGATTGAGAAAATGTATGATCAGATAACAGGAACTATTCAGGTAGTTAAGGGAAACGAAAATTTAATAGTCGTGGGGGGACTGGAAATCGATAGTAGAAAGAATAAGAGAAGGAAAAGTAGTAGGTGAATAAGGATTGGCGGATAGGAATGAAAGAGGAAACAGCCTTGTAGAACATTGGACAGAGAGTAATTTAAACATGGCTAACACTTGGTTTAAGAATTATGAAAGAAGGTTGTATACGTGGAAGAAACCTGGAGACACAGGAAGGTCTCAGACTGATTATATAAAGGAAAGACAGAGATTTCGGAACCAGGTTCTAAACTGTAAGACATTTCCAGTGGCAGATGTGGACTCTGGCCGCAATTTGTTGTTTATTAACTGCAGATTAGAACTGAAGTAACTGCAATTGAACGGTAGAAAACAGTAATGGAAAGGAATACAGTAGAAGGAGGATGGGTAGCTTTAAGAAATGAAATAGAGAATGCAGCAGAGGATCAAACAGGTAAAAAGATGAGGAATACTAGAAAACCTTGGCTAACACAAGAGATATATTGTCCGCCCCGGTATCTGAGTGGTCAGCGCGACAGAATGTCAATCCCAAGGGCCCAGGTTCGATTCCCGGCTGGATCGGGCATTTCCTCCGCTCAGGGACTGGGTGTTGTGTCATCATTTCATCCCCATCGACGATCAAGTCACCGAAGTGGCGTCAAATCGAAATACTTGCACCTGGCGAACGGTCTACCCGACGGGAGGCCGTAGTCACACGATATTTTACAAGAGATATAGAATTTAATTGATGAAAGGAAAAAAATATAAAAATTATATAAAGGAAGCAAGCTGCATTGAATACAAAAGTCTAAAAAAAGAGATAGACAGGAAGTGCAAAATGGCTAAGTAGGAATGGCTAGAGGGCAAGTGTAAGGATGTAGAAGCATATCTCACTAGAGGTAAGATAGATGCTGCCTACAGGAAAATTAAAGAGAGCTTTGGTGAAAACAGAGCCGCTTGTATGAATGTCAAGAGCTCAGACTGAAAACCAATAATGGAAATGGAAGTGGACGTAGATGAAGATGAGAAGGGAGATTGATACTGCTTGAAGAATTTCACGAAGCAGTGACAGACTTACGTCGAAACAAGGCCCTGGGAGTAGACAACATTCAGTTAGAGCTACTGATATCCTTAAGAGAGTTAGCGATGTCAAAACTCTTCCATCTGGTGAGCAAAATGTATGAGACAGGCGAAATACCCTCAGATTTCAAGAAGAATATAATAATTCCAGTTCCAAAGAAAGCTGTTCTAACAGGTGTGAAAATTACCGAACTACCAGTTTAATGGGTCACGGTTGCAAAATACTAACACGACTCCTTTACCGAAGAATGGAAAAACTTGTAGAAGCCGACCTCGAGGAAGATCAGTTTGCTTTCAGGAGAAATGGAGGAACACGGTAGGTAATACTGAGACCCTACGACTTCTCATAGAAGACAAGTTAAGGAAAGGCAAACCTACGTTTATAGTACTTGTGGACTTAGAGAAAGCTTTTGATAATGTTGACTGGAACACACTCTTTCAAATTCTGAAGGTGGCAGTGGTAAAATACAGAGACTGAAAGGGTATTTACGATTTGCACAGAAACCAGATGGCAGTTGTAAGTGTCCTGGAGCACAGAAGCGAAGAATGGTTGAGAAGGAAGATGAACATCAACAAAATCAAAACGAGGATTATGGAATGTAGTCGAATAAAATTGGGTGATGCTGACGGAATTACCTTAGGAAACGATACACTTAAAGTAGTAGATGAGTTTTACTATTTGGGAAGCAAAATAACTGATGATAGTCAAAATAGGGAGGATGTAAAATGTAGATTGGCAATGGCATGAAATTTGTTAAGATCGAGTATAAGCGGGCAATTCGGAACGTAAGGAACGATAGGTCGCGAAATGGAAACCACAGTGAAATCAAAACTGTTTTATTTGCAACAGTTAGCTACAACTTCCTGCTACTTATCTCCATAATCGCCGATCCGACTTAGGCGTCTGTCCTGGCGTTGTACCAACTTTCCAATACCCTCGTTATAGAAGGCAGCCACCAGTGCTTCCTGCCAATTCTCTATGCTGGCTTACAGCTCGTTGTCTGTGCCAAAATGTTGTCTTCATAGCCAGCGGTTCATGTGAGCAGAGATGAAACTCAGAGGGAGACAATTACGTGCTGTATTGTGGGTAACAAAACATTTCCAATTGAAAATGATGCAGGAGCATCTTCATTGCCCCTGCAGAATGTGGCTGAGAATTGTCTTGAAGAAGAAAGCGCACAACAGCTATGTAATGTTGGCAGCATACACTCCTGGAAATTGAAATAAGAACACCGTGAATTCATTGTCCCAGGAAGGGGAAACTTTATTGACACATTCCTGGGGTCAGATACATCACATGATCACACTGACAGAACCACAGGCACATAGACACAGGCAACAGAGCATGCACAATGTCGGCACTAGTACAGTGTATATCCACCTTTCGCAGCAATGCAGGCTGCTATTCTCCCATGGAGACGATCGTAGAGATGCTGGATGTAGTCCTGTGGAACGGCTTGCCATGCCATTTCCACCTGGCGCCTCAGTTGGACCAGAGTTCGTGCTGGACGTGCAGACCGCGTGAGACGACGCTTCATCCAGTCACAAACATGCTCAATGGGGGACAGATCCGGAGATCTTGCTGGCCAGGGTAGTTGACTTACACCTTCTAGAGCACGTTAGGTGGCACGGGATACATGCGGACGTGCATTGTCCTGTTGGAACAGCAAGTTCCTTTGCCGGTCTAGGAATGGTAGAACGGTGGGTTCGATGACGGTTTGGATGTACCGTGCACTATTCAGTGTCCCCTCGACGATCACCAGTGGTGTACGGCTAGTGTAGGAGATCGCTCCCCACACCATGATGCCGGGTGTTGGCCCTGTGTGCCTCGGTCGTATGCAGTCCTGATTGTGGCGCTCACCTGCACGGCGCCAAACACGCATACGACCATCATTGGCACCAAGGCAGAAGCGACTCTCATCGCTGAAGACGACACGTCTCCATTCGTCCCTCCATTCACGCCTGTCGCGACACCACTGGAGGCGGGCTGCACGATGTTGGGGCGTGAGCGGAAGACGGCCTAACGGTGTGCGGGACCGTAGCCCAGCTTCATGGAGACGGTTGCGAATGGTCCTCGCCGATACCCCAGGAGCAACAGTGTCCCTAATTTGCTGGGAAGTGGCGGTGCGGTCCCCTACGGCACTGCGTAGGATCCTACGGTCTTGGCGTGCATCCGTGCGTCGCTGCGGTCCGGTCCCAGGTCGACGGGCACGTGCACCTTCCGCCGACCACTGGCGACAACATCGATGTACTGTGGAGACCTCACGCCCCACGTGTTGAGCAATTCGGCGGTACGTCCACCCGGCCTCCCGCATGCCCACTATACGCCCTCGCTCAAAGTCCGTCAACTGCACATACGGTTCACGTCCACGCTGTCGCGGCATGCTACCAGTGTTAAAGACTGCGATGGAGCTCCGTATGCCACGGCAAACTGGCTGACACTGACGGCGGCGGTGCACAAATGCTGCGCAGCTAGCGCCATTCGACGGCCAACACCGCGGTTCCTGGTGTGTCCGCTGTGCCGTGCGTGTGATCATTGCTTGTACAGCCCTCTCGCAGTGTCCGGAGCAAGTATGGTGGGTCTGACACACCGGTGTCAATGTGTTCTTTTTTCCATTTCCAGGAGTGTAGCTTCAGGCTTAATTTCTCACCAGGCCATCGTAGTTTGCGGGAGATACTATTGTTCTAGGTATCTTTATGTGCTCCCTGTGTGCTCAGAACTAAAAAGAACGACGTAACGCGGTCGACGGGCATACTAGAGACACTGCCCAACACACCTGCGCAAAACGTCATCGGATTTTCACTGTGGTTTCCATTTCACGACCGATCGTTCCTTACTTTCCGAATAACCCTCATAGATTGAAGCATCAGGAAGTCCTTTCTGAAAGTATTTATATGGAGTGTGCCATGTATGGAAGTGAAACATGGACGATAAACAGTTTAGACAAGAAGAGAATAGAAGCTTTTGAAATGTGGTTTTACAGAAGAATGCTAAAGAATTGATGGGTACACCACGAAACTAATGAGCAGGTACTGAATGGAATCGGAGAGAAGGGAAACGTGTTGCACAACCTGACTAGAAGAAGGGATGGGTTGGTAGGACACATTCTGAGGCATCAAGGGATCACCGATTTATTAATGGAAGGAAGCATGGGCGGGTAAAAATCGTAGAGAGAGACCAAGAGAAGAATACAGTAAGTAGATTCTGAAGTATCTAGATTGCAGTAGTTACTCAGAGATGAAGAGGCTTGCACAGGACAGCGTAGCATGCAGAGGTGCATGAAACCAGACCACAACAAAAATGGTTCAAATGGCTCTGAGCACTATGGGACTCAACTGCTGAGGTCATTAGTCCCCTAGAACTTAGAACTAGTTAAACCTAACTAACCTAAGGACATCACAAACATCCATGCCCGAGACAGGATTCGAACCTGCAACCGTAGCGGTCTTGTGGTTCCAGACTGCAGCGCCTTTAACCGCACGGCCACTTCGGCCGGCAGACCACAACAACAATTCTAACAACTGCATCACACCGCACTGGTTATCCCTGTCTAAATTTCTAGGTTGACGAAAGGTGCACTGCATGTGATAGGCTTAGAAAGCACTCTTCTCTGGTTGTAAACTAGCTTGCATAGTGGGGGGAGGGAGTGAGGGGGGAGGCGTGGGGGGTCACAAAATGGTTTCTACGTGTTACTGAACCACAACATGAATGGCCCTTGACTGTGACCCCTCACGTAGCATTACTCACCACCATTTTCTATTTTTTTCAAAGACTTTTTGGTAGAGATAATCTTTCATCTGATGAAGACTGAACTATACTGCTGGCCATTAAAACTGGGAATGCGTGATGGGTACATGCAATACGAGTCAAACTGGCATGCTTTGATGAGGGAATGATTTGTATTTCAGAGCAACCATACGAAATATGTACAAGTAACGCCATCTAAATTCTCTATACAAAGGAAGATTATACATCTACATCACTATTCTGCAGGTCATACTTCAGCGCTTGGCAGAGGGTTAGCAACAAACAATCCAGAGCTGATAGAGAGCATCATGACTGGTACAGGGATTAGTGATCACAAGGTCGTTGTAGCTAGGCTCAATACCGTTTCTTCCAAATCCACCAGAAACAAACGCAAAATAATTTTATTTAAAAAAGCGGATAAAGTGTCACTAGAAGCCTTCCTAAGAGACAATCTCCATTCCTTGCGAACTGACTATGCAAATGTAGACGAGATGTGGCACAAATTCAAAGATATAGTAGCAACAGCAATTGAGAGATTCATACCTCATAAATTGGTAAAAGATGGAAGTGATCCCCCGTGGTACACAAAACAGGTCCGAAATCTGTTGCAGAGGCAACGGAAAAAGCATGCGAAGTTCAGAAGAACGCGAAATCCCGAAGATTGGCTAAAATTTACAGACGCGCGAAATTTGGCACGGACTTCAATGCGAGATGCCTTTAATAGGTTCCAAAACGAAACATTGTCTCGAAATTTGGTAGAAAATCCGAAGAAATTCTGGTCGTATGTAAAGTACACAAGCGGCAAGACGCAGTCAATACCTTCGCTGCGCAGTGCCGATGGTACTGTTACCGACGACTGTGCCGCTAAAGCGGAGTTATTGAACGCAGTTTTCCGAAATTCCTTCACCAGGGAAGATGAATGGAAGATTCCAGAATTTGAAACACGAACAGCTGCTAGCATGAGTTTCTTAGAAGTAGATACCTTAGGGGTTGCGAAGCAACTCAAATCGCTTGATACGGGCAAGTCTTCAGGTCCAGATTGTATACCGATTAGGTTCCTTTCAGATTACGCTGATACAATAGCTCCCTACTTAGCACTCATATACAACCGCTCGCTCACCGATAGATCTGTACCTACAGATTGGAAAATTGCGCAGGTCGCAGCAGTGTTTAAGAAGGGTAGTAGGAGTAATCCATCTATCTACAGACCTATATCATTGACGTCGGTTTGCAGTAGGGTTTTGGAGCATATACTGTATTCAAACATTATGAATCACCTCGAAGGGAACGATCTATTGATACGTAATCAGCATGGTTTCAGAAAACATCGTTCTTGTGCAACACAGCTAGCTCTTTATTCGCACGAAGTAATGGCCGCTATCGACAGGGGATCTCAAGTTGATTCCGTGTTTCTGGATTTCCGGAACCCTTTTGACACCGTTCCTCACAAGTGACTTCTAATCAAGCTGCGGGCCTATGGGGTATCGTCTCAGTTGTGCGACTGGATTCGTGATTTCCTGTCAGGAAGGTCGCAGTTCGTAGTAATAGACGGCAAACCATCGAGTAAAACTGAAGTGATATCAGGTGTTCCCCAGGGAAGCGTCCTGGGACCTCTGCTGTTCCTGGGTGACAATCTGAGCAGGTCTCTTAGGTTGTTCGCAGATGATGCTGTAATTTACCGTCTACTAAGGTCATCCGAAGACCAGTATCAGTTGCAAAGCGATTTAGAAAAGATTTCTGTATGGTGTGGCAGGTGGCAGTTGACGCTAAATAACGAAAAGTGTGAGGTGATCCACATGAGTTCCAAAAGAAATCCGTTGGAATTCGATTACTCGATAAATAGTACAATTCTCAAGGCTGTCAATTCAACTAAGTACCTGGGTGTTAAAATTACGAACAACTTCAGTTGGAAAGACCACATAGATAATATTGTGGGGAAGGCGAGCCAAAGGTTGCGTTTCATTGGTAGGACACTTACAAGATGCAACAAGTCCACTAAAGAGACATCTTACACTACATTCGGTCATCCTCTGTTAGAATATTGCTGCGCGGTTTGGGATCCTTACCAGGTGGGATTGACGGAGGACATCGAAAGGGTGCAAAAAAGGGCTGCTCGTTTTGTATTATCACGTAGTAGGGGAAAGAGTGTGGCAGATATGATACGCGAATTGGGATGGAAGTCATTACAGCAAAGACGTTTTTCGTCGCGGCGAGATCTATTTACGAAATTTCAGTCACCAACTTTCTCTTCCGAATGCGAAAATATTTTGTTGAGCCCAACTTACATAGGTAGGAATGATCATCAAAATAAAATAAGAGAAATCAGAGCTCGTACAGAAAGGTTTAGGTGTTCGTTTTTCCCGCGCGCTGTTCGGGAGTGGAATGGTAGAGAGATAGTATGATTGTGGTTCGACGAACCCTCTGCCAAGCACTTAAATGTGAATTGCAGAGTAGTCATGTAGATGTAGATGTAGATGTAGATGTAGATGTAGATGTATTTGTCTACCGTTTCACTTCCAAACAGCACGCGGAAAAAACGAACAATTTGGAAGTTAGAAATTTGTGGTAAGTTCTATGGGACCAAACTGCTGAGGTCATCGGTCCCCAGGCTTACACACAGCTTTATCTAACTTAACGTAACTTACGCTAAGGACAACACACACACACCTATGCCCGAGGGAGGACTCGAACCTCCGACGGGAGAAGCACGAACAATTAAATCTTTCCGTGCGAGTTTTGATTTCTCTTACTGCAATGATCATTTCTATCTATAAAGGATGGCGTCAACAATTCGGAAGAGAAAGTAGGTGATTGAAATTTCGTGAAAATATCTCGCTGCAACGAAAATGCCATTATTTTAATGATCGCAACCCCAGACCGCTTATTATATGTGTGACGCTCTCTCTCCTGTTTAGAGATAATACAGAACGAACTGCCCTCTTTAAAACTTTTTTTAAGTAGTAGAAGGTCTAAAACACTTCATTGGGGAACGTCAGATATCACTTTTGTTTTACTAGAAGACTTTCCGTCGATTATTACAAGCAATATCATTAAAAGCCGCTATCGAGGAACGGCGTCAAAAGCTATGTAGAAATTTCGAAATGTGGAATCAATGTGATATCATCTTTCTACAGATTCATCATTTCGTGTGAATAAAAGCAAGTTGTATTTGACAACAACGATATTTTCTGATCCGTGCTATTGGTAGGAATACATAATAATTCTAAAATCCTACTGCAAATCGATGTCCATCATATGAATCTGTAATTCAGCGGATTACATTAATTTCCTTTCTTGAGTACTGGTGTGACCCTTGCAACTTCCCAGTCCTATGTTACGGATGTTTAGTCGAATGAAAGATTACATACCGTTCCTAAGTATGAAGCTATTATATCAGCATACTCTGAAAAGTACCTCATTGAAATGGAACCAGGACTGAAAGATTCGCCGTTTTTAAGTGATTTAATCTGCTTTGCTACATCGAGGATATACACTTCTAAATTACTCACGCTGGCAGCTGCTCTTGATTCGAACTCTGGAATATTTACGTCGCCTTCTTTGCTCAAAGAATTTCGGAAAACCACGGCGGGTTTCACATTCAGAAACAGCATTTGGATGTAGTTTGTTTGTAAGATGATCTTGTTATGTCTCACGTTTACCGGCACGTGACAGCGGCAGGATCGTCGCCTATCGAGGATACCATTTAACGTTGCTGTTCGCCTTGGTTGGGAACCACCAACTGCCATATTGCCATGCAAATAAGAAATCGATAAATTCAAGAGGCCGTGCAGGGCCTCAGCCCTCCACGTGACTAGTATATATTATATATGTTAACCGATTGGTGCATGGTGGGTTTCACCACTGACAGAAGACCAGTGATGAGTTCAAGGTGGACATGTGCAGCTGTCACAGCTTGGAACGAAGATCTACATCAGGGCTTAACAACTGGCCGGTTTTGAGCGCGAGTACTCGCGTCTGCTCAGGCACGTGCTCGCGAGCAGGTGCAAGGCCGCGGAGTAGGGAAGGAGGGGAGGGAGGGGAAATGCGCGCACGTTTGAATAGGGCCGCAGCGTGCCTATTGAATTCGCACCGACTGTGTAATGTTTAAAGTACTAAGATCAGCTCCAACAGTCACTTCGCTGGTTAAGAATCATGTCAAGTCGCCGTTGTGTAACCCCAACCATGCTTTCGCAGTTCAACCCCCATTGGGAGGAATTTTATCTGTTTACAGAAAAAGATGGAGTTGCAAAATGTTTAGTATGTCACAAAACGCTGAATTCTTTTAGGAAATTTAATTTGCAGCGACATTATATGTCGTAACACGCGAAAGACAATGGAAGTGGAAAATTGAATATTGAAGAGATTCGTCCTGAGCTGCAACTATAAATTATTGACCTGCAGTGTGACAGAGAATACGGAGACAAATTTCAGAACAAGAAAAACATTTTGGAATTCTACAGACACTTCCCTCAGCATAGATTTCCTCGTTTGCACAAACTGGCGGCTACAATAATATCAATGTTCGGTTCCACGTATGTTTGTGAACAACTGTTCTCTGCAATGAAATGTAACAAGACGCGCCTGAGAAACGCATTTTCTGATCGAAATTTAAAATGCACGCTGCGCCTACAATGCACAAGAACAATTACTCCGAACATAAACACAATTGTAAAGGGCAAAAAGTACAAGATAACCGAGAATCCCACACTTCAGTGAGACCTTTTATTGTGTAACAGTTCCCAAATTAATACGAATGTAGAGGCATACACTTAGCTAATAAAATTGTCTGGCACGTGTACATTCTCCTTTATTTGTTTCGTTTATCGCACTATAATTCGTGAGTGATATCCCTGCAGGGGCCAGCCGAAGTGGCTGGGCGGTTCTAGGCGCTGCAGTCTGGAACCGCGAGACAGCTACGGTCGTGGGTTCGAATCCTGCCTCGGGCATGGATGTGTGTGATGTCCTTAGGATAGTTAGGTTTAACTAGTTCTAAGTTCTAGGGAACTAATGACCTCAGAAGTTGAATCCCATAGTGCTCAGAGCCATTTGATATCCCTGCAGGTGGCCGCGGATTTACATTGACTGGCGGCAGCTGTTTTGTGCCTCACATGACTCTCCCCACTCTCCGCTCTGGTCCGGTAGTGGGGGTAGCGTGCTTGCGCTGCTCCTTGCTCGCGCCTTGCTGCTCACAGCTTGCTCTGCGAGCACGTATGTTGTGAAGCCCTGATCTACATCTACATCTACATCTACATTTATACTCCGCAAGCCACCCAACGGTGTGTGGCGGAGGGCACTTTACGTGCCACTGTCATTACCTCCCTTTCCTGTTACAGTCGCGTATGGTTCGCGGGAAGAACGACTGTCTGAAAGCCTCCGTGCGCGCTCTAATCTCTCTAATTTTACATTCGTCATCTCCTCGGGAGGTATAAGTAGGGGGAAGCAATATATTCGATACCTCATCCAGAAACACACCCTCTGGAAACCTAGCGAGCAAGCTACACCGCGATGCAGAGCGCCTCTCTTGCAGAGTCTGCCACTTGAGTTTATTAAACATCTCCGTAACGCTATCACGGTTACCAAATAACCCTGTGACGAAACGCGCCACTCTTCTTTGGATCTTCTCTATTTCCTCCGTCAACCCGATCTGGTACGGATCCCACACTGATGAGCAATACTCAAGTATAGGTCGAACGAGTGTTTTGTAAGCCACCTCCTTTGTTGATGGACTACATTTTCTAAGCACTCTCCCAATGAATCTCAACCTGGTACCCGCCTTACCAACAATTAATTTTATATGATCATTCCACTTCAAATCGTTCCGCACGCATACTCCCAGATATTTTAGAGAAGTAACTGCTACCAGTGTTTGTTCCGCTATCATATAATCATACAATAAAGGATCCTTCTTTCTATGTATTCGCAATACATTACATTTGTCTATGTTAAGGGAGAGTTGCCACTCCCTGCACCAAGTGCCTATCCGCTGCAGATCTTCCTGCATTTCGCTACAATTTTCTAATGCTGCAACTTCTCTGTACACTACAGCATCATCTGCGAAAAGCCGCATGGAACTTCCGACACTATGTACTAGGTCATTTATATATATATATTGTGAAGAGCAATGGTCCCATAACACTCCCCTGTGGTACGCCAGAGATTACTTTAACGTCTGTAGACGTCTCTCCATTGATAACAATATGCTGTGTTCTGTTTGCTAAAAACTCTTCAATCCAGCCACACAGCTGGTCTGATATTCCGTAGGCTCTTACTTTGTTTATCTGGCGACAGTGCGGAACTGTATCGAATGCCTTCCGGAAGTCAAGAAAAATAGCATCTACCTGGGAGCCTGTATCTAATATTTTCTGGATCTCATGAACAAATAAAGCGAGTTGGGTCTCACACGATCGCTGTTTCCGGAATCCATGTTGATTCCTACAGAGTAGATTCTGGGTTTCCAAAAACGACATGATACTCGAGCAAAAAACATGTTCTAAAATTCTACAACAGATCGACGTCAGAGATATAGGTCTATAGTTTTGCGCATCTGCTCGACGACCCTTCTTGAAGACTGGGACTACCTGTGCTCTTTTCCAATCATTTGGAACCTTCCGTTCCTCTAGAGACTTGCGGTACACGGCTGTTAGAAGGGGGGCAAGTTCTTTCGCGTACTCTGTGTAGAATCGAATTGGTATCCCGTCAGGTCCAGTGGACTTTCCTCTGTTGAGTGATTCCAGTTGCTTTTCTATTCCTTGGACACTTATTTCGATGTCAGCCATTTTTTCGTTTGTGCGAGGATTTAGAGAAGGAACTGCGGTGCGGTCTTCCTCTGTGAAACAGCTTTACGCGTGTTATCCTCTGTTTCAATGCCATCATCATCCCGGAGTGTCTGGATATGCTGTTTCGAGCCACTTACTGATTAAACGTAAGACCAGAACTTCCTAGGATTTTCTGTCAAGTCGGTACATAGAATTTTACTTTCGAATTCACTGAACGCTTCACGCATAGCCCTCCTTACGCTAACTTTGACATCGTTTAGCTTCTGTTTGTCTGAGAGGTTTTGGCTGCGTTTAAACTTGGAGTGAGGCTCTCTTTGCTTTCGCAGTAGTTTCCTAACTTTGTTGTTGTACCACGGTGGGTTTTTCCCGTCCGTCACAGTTTTACTCGGCACGTACCTGTCTAAAACGCATTTTACGATTGCCTTGAACTTTTTCCATAAACACTCAACATTATCAGTGTCGGAACAGAAATTTTCGTTTTGATCTGTTAAGTAGTCTGGAATCTGCCTTCTATTACTCTTGCTAAACAGATAAACCTTCCTCCCTTTTTTTATATTCCTATTAACTTCCATATTCAGGGATGCTGCAACGGCCTTATGATCACTGATTCCCTGTTCTGCACATACGGAGTCGAAAAGTTCGGGTCTGTTTGTTATCAGTAGGTCCAAGATGTATCTCCACGAGTCGGTTCTCTGTTTAATTGCTCGAGGTAATTTTCGGATAATGCACTCAGTATAATGTCACTCGATGCTCTGTCCCTACCACCCGTCGTAAACATCTGAGTGTCCCAGTCTATATCTGGTAAATTGAAATCTCCACCCAAGACTATAACATGCTGAGAAAATTTATGTGAAATGTATTCCAAATTTTCTCTCAGTTGTTCTGCCACTAATGCTGCGGAGTCGGGAGGTCGGTAAAAGGAGCCAATTATTAACCTAGCTCGATTGTTGAGCGTAGCCTCCACCCATAATAATTCACAGGAACTATCCACTTCTACTTCACTACGGGATAAACTACTACTAACAGCGACGAACACTCCACCACCGGTTGCATGCAATCTATCCTTTCTAAACACCGTCTGTACCTTTGTAGAAATTTCGGCAGAATTTATCTCTAGCTTCAGCCAGCTTTCTGTACCTATAACGATTTCAGCTTCGGTGCTTTCTATCAGCGCTTGAAGTTCCGGCACTTTTCCAACGCAGCTTCGACAGTTGACAATTACAATACCGATTGCTGCTTGGTCCCCGCATGTCCTGACTTTGCCCCGCACCCGTTGAGGCTGTTGCCCTTTCTGTACTTGCCCAAGGCCATCTAACCTAAAAAAACCGCCCAGCCCACGCCACCCAACCCGTGCTACCCGTGTAGCCGCTTGTTGCGTGTAGTGGACTCCTGACCTATCCAGCGGAACCCGAAACCCCACCACCCTATGGTGCAAGTCGAGGAATCTGCAGCCCACACGGTCGCAGAACCGTCTCAGCCTCTGATTCAGACCCTCCACTCGGCTCTGTACCAAAGGTCCACAGTCAGTCCCGTCGACGATGATGCAGATGGTGAGCTCTGTTTTCATCCCGCTAGCGAGACTGGCAGTCTTCAGCAAATCAGATAGCCGCCGGAAGCCAGAGAGGATTTCCTCCGATCCATTGCGACACACATCATTGGTGCCGACATCAGCGACCACCTGCAGATGGGTGCACCCTGTACCCTTCATGGCATCCGGAAGGACCCTTTCCACATCTGGAATGACTCCCCCCGGTATGCACACGGAGTGCACATTGGTTTTCTTCCCCTCTCTTGCTGCCATTTCCCTAAGGGGCCCCATTACGCGCCTGACGTTGGAGCTCCCAACTACCAGTAAGACCACCCTCTGCGACCGCCCGGATCTTGCAGACTGAGGGGCAACCTCTGGAACAGGACAAGCAGCCATGTCAGGCCGAAGATCAGTATCAGCCTGAGACAGAGCCTGAAACCGGTTCGTCAGAAAACTGGAGAGGCCTTCCGTTCAGCCCTCCAGAATGTCTTTCGCCCCCTGCCACACCTTGAGACGATCTCCCACTCTACCACAGGTGAGGGATCAGCCTCAATGCGGGCAGTATCCCGGGCAACCACAGTCGTAGTCCGATCGGGGGATGCGTGGGACGAGCTGGCCGTCCCCGACAAACCCCCATCCGGACCCCCACAGTGATGCCCATTGGCTACAGCCTCAAGCTGTGTGACCGAAGCCAACACTGCCTGAAGCTGGGAGCGAAGGGATGCCAACTCAGCCTGCATCCGAACACAGCAGTTGCAGTCCCTATCCATGCTAAAAACTGTTGTGCAAAGAACGTCTGAACTAATCTACAAAGAGCGCAAACAAATCGACACAAAATTTAAACGGTTATTAAAATACAAGATTGCCTAGTAAATGCAGTAATGCTGCTACTTGCGCACTGCTGACACACTGCTCGGCGGCGGAAGGAGACTACGCGATTTTACACTATTCAGGTACTAAAACGCGATGCTACAACTCTCAAATACTATAATACGCCCGAAATTTATGAATTAAACAATGCAAGTACGAAAAACACGCAAAGAAATTAAGAATTAAACTATGTAACAAATGAGTGAGCTAGGAGTATACGACTTGCTGCTGCAGCTGCTTATCCAACGGCGGGAGGGAGCACACTGACTGATATGTCCCAATGCACAGCTGATGACTAGGAATCAGTCCTCAACTACAAGTTCATAATGTCACAAAGAACATTGAAAGAGTGAAATATACGCTCTAGAGCAGTGGTTCCCAACTTTCTAGAAATAATTTCCCAGAATTGCAATAAGATATTATCTATTACTCCCCATGCTTAGCACCTAGTAGCTCATTTATTATTACTCAGTGAATAATGAAGCTATCTCAAGCCTATTTCGGGTATTACCTACAATTCGGTTAAGGAACTTTCATGAGATATTAAGGCATATGAGATGTATACATTTAATTTTTCCTGTCATGGACGTACGGTGAAAAGTGCCAAGTAAGTGTGTAGTGGGTGAACTGTGTGAAAGTCGTTTCATGTGCTGGAACATCAATCATATTGTGTCGCGCACTAAAAAGTCTTGTAAATATTGGTAACTTAAGTAACCAGTAAGTCAGTCTTACGGAATAGTGATAATAGTGACGATCTTTCAGAAATTTAGTTTCGTGACCAAAACACATGTAAATCGATCTTTGTTTTTACTCTAAAAAAATTTCATTTGCCTCTAAGTGGGTCATTACCCCTGTGTTGTGCACCACTGCACTAGAGCGATGCGGTCAGTTTATGCGTACAATAACGATACCGTTGAGAATGTTGTGAGGTACGCTGAGGCAGCAGGGTGCGGTTTCTTGAATGGTACACAATATGGAGTCCTATCATCGACCACAGGTGAAATTATAGAGAATTATATAGATTTCAAGACAACTATCAAACACTACTGGACAAAGCGATGTGCAATTAACTGTGATAAAGGCAATGTGTTTTCCTGCCAAACTATATGAACCTGACCAAATAATACATTAATAATAATAATAATAAAATTCCATGCTGTCGATCCGTAGTCGGAAAAGAAAGCACATTTTCGTAGGTGACTTGACAAAGCAGCGATGATTACCTTTGTGATAACTAAATGAAAAAATTAGTACGAAGCGCATTCACACACAAAAAAGAACAATTAGATATGTGTGCTCACACTCACACAACATACAGTCTATATTTAGAGTATACGGTTTGTCTGTCTTTGAGAAACTGTTGAAAAATAGGTATTATTTTCTTTGCATAATTTGCCTCTACGAATGCTTCGAATCTGCGTTGCATGCACTAGCAATGACATTTCTCAGTATGAGGTTAAAATAAATACTCAGCACTCAAGTTAACTAATAAAACTCGAGCGCTGCACTCCATAAAACTGCTGCTGAGAAAACTGTGCTTGATTCCATGGACATTCAGTAGCACATTTAGTTCTGAGTGGATGTTTGTAGTATCAGATGCAATTAAGAGGCTCACGTAGGATATTAACTATAGGTTCACATTCTTATAAGAACGAGTCTCTTAAAGGCTCACTGTGCCAAATATTAACATTACGAATTTTAGGAGTCTTTGAAAAATTATAAAGAATGTAGCAACCAGCCGCGAAAAAATAATTTATTTATCTTGCTGCAAATCGATTTCGACTGATACCAGTCATCAACGGTGCATTTTTCTAACCGATACACGCCATAAGTAGAAGTACTGTCCTTGGCAGATTCCTATCACGATATAAATCTACTTATAGCATGTATCGGTTAGAAAAATGCACCGCTGATGACTGATATCAGTCGAAATCGATTTGCAGCAAGATAAATAAATTATGTTTCCGCGAGTGGATGCTACATTCATTATAATTTTATATTCCACGGTCGCTGCACAGAAAGGGAACGTTATGGAGCCCAACATTCTTTGAAAAATATTTTTAAATTTTATCACCTCCAGTTTGAACTATCGTGGTTGACACGTCAACAGATGTTACAGCGTGTAGTACAAAACAATAGGCATAAGTGAAAGAGCACTGTCGGATTTACTTTACACTGAGCTGACGAAAGTCAAGGGACGTCTCCTTATATCGTGTTTGACCCTCTTTCGCCTGGCACAGTGCAGCAACTCGACGTATCATGGACTCAACAAGTCGTTGAAAATCCTTTGCAGAAATATTGAGCCATACTGCCTGTGTACCCGTCCATAACTGAGAAAGTGTAGCCGGTGCCGTATTTTGTACATCTCTCGATTATGACCCACAAATATTCGAAGGGTAGCCAAATCATTCGCTAGAATTGTCCAGAATATTCTTCAAGCCAATCGCGAACAGTTGTGGCCCGATGACATGCCGCATTGTCATACATAAAAATTCTATCGTTGTTTGGGAATATGAAATCCAAAATGGTTGAAAATGATCTTCAACTAGCCGAACTTAACCATTTCCAATCAATGATGAGTTCAATTCGACCCGAGGAACCAGTCCATTCCACGAAAACACAGCCCACACCATTAAGGACCCACCACTAGCTTGTACAGTGCCTTGCTGACAACTTGGGTCGATGGCTTCATTTGGTCGACGACACACTGGAATCCTACCATCAGCTCTTACCAACTGAAATCGGGACTCATCTGACAAGGCCACCGTTTTCCAATCGTCTAGGGTCCAACCGATATGGTCTCGAGTCCAATAGAAGCACTGCAGGTGATGTCTTGCTGTTAACAAAGACATCCGCGTCGTTCGTCTGCTGCCGTAGCCCATTAACACCAGATTTGGCCTCACTGTCCTAAAGGATACTTTCGTTGTGCGTTTCACATAAATTTCTGAGGCCATTTCACGCAGTGTTGCTTGTCCGTTAGCACTGACAACTCTACGCAAACGCCAGTGCTGTCGGCCGTTAAGTGGAGGCTGTCGGCCACTGAGATAGCCGTCATGGGTGGTAATACCTGAAATTTGATATTCTAGGCACGCTCTTGACACTGTGGAGCTAGGAATATTGAATTTCCTGACGATTTCCGCAATGGAATGTCCCATGCGTCTAGCTCTAACAACCATTCCGCTTTCAAAGTCTGTTAATTCCCATCGCGCGACCGTAGTCACGTGACAATTTCCACATGAGGCACCTGGATACAAATGACAGCTGCGCTAATGACTGCCCTTTTATACCCATCATTTGTCGCCTCAGTGTATTTATCATGTTGGGTCGAGATCCAGAATTATAATTGCTAAACTTTTTATTGGATGGGCCATGCCACTGTTATTGAAAAAGTTCCGATTAATACTCGTTCAGTTTTGCTGGTTGGTGGCCAAGGCTTAAAGAGTGGGACTCGCAGTTGAGAGGGAGAGAAAGAGGTTCAAATACCATTCTGGTTTCTCTAAACACCTTAAAAGGAAGGGTAGCAATGATTATTTCGATAAAAGCGCGGCTAATTTTTACCCCGTTTTGTCCATGACGGACTGGAGTCCCATATATTTTGAACTCTTCGTCTACTGTAGCGATTCTCAGCCTGTAGGATGCACACCACTAGGATAGTGATAAGAGAAACGAAGAAAAGTACAGCCTGACATAATAAAAATTACTCCGCACTTACCTGAGGTAAACGATCTACTTTACGTATAGTGTGCTTTGGATTCTGGTTTTGTCAATATAACGGATCGGTGTTACAAATAGCAGCTGATATACTTATAATCTTGGTAACTTGTAAGGTGTGTAACATTGTGGCTTCATTGTCAAAACACTCAATACACAGTGTATTGTATGAGGCCAAAGGGGGAGGGGGGCGGGCGTGATGGTAATTGACTGGAAACTGAGTCATGGATACTGAAAGCTTGAGAAACGTTGGCCTCCATGGCTTTAAACAATAACCTTCCTTTCTTTCCCTTTTTGGAGATCCTGGATTAGCAACGAACTCGGGCATGAGAGTTGCATTATTTACAAGTACAAGAACTTGGGCGTAAGAAAATACTAGAGAGTTTGGATATGTTATTTACGAACAGAGGACAATTTTATGACCACTACTGTCAAGTTATGCTGCCTATCTTGGCATTTCTAATAGGAAATAACCTAGCTGTTTTTGTGAAAGTTGCACAATGAACCGTGACCAAGCCCAAAATATTTCGAATGTGGTTGAAAAAAGCGATTCATCCTTCAATATCTCGGTAAATAATAAAGATATAATTTTACCAGTATAGAGAATTACTTGTTCTTTTGCGTATATTTATCTGGTGGAAGTTGCTTTTTGAACCCTAGGACGTTTGTGTCCGAATAAGTGAATCGTGAAGTCAAAGATTTACGTGAGAATAACTCCTTTTCTTGGCAATCATTTTGATATCTATCTTAAATGAGCGTGGTTCGTGAAATCAAAAATTTACGTGAGGTTGGCTATTTTTTTTGCGGGAATGATTTTGCTGTCTGTCTGATATGAGCCAGTCTAAAGATTTGAGTTCCTGTCGTAGCACAAATCATCGGGTCTCACTCCATATAGCCGGCCGCTGTGGCCGAACGGTTCTAGGATATTTAGTCCGGAACCACGCTGCTGCTACGGTCGCAGGTTCGAATCCTGCCTCGGGCATAGATGTGTGTGCTGTTCTTAGGTTAATTAGGTTTAAATAGTTCTAATTCTTGGGGACTGATGCCCTCAGATGTTAAGTCCCACAGTGCTTAGAGCCATTTGAACCAATCACTCCATATAACTAGCAGTACAGTTGCTACGATAAACATCTAGTCTCACGGTAATCCTTGATTTGAAGTATCATACATAAATTAATCGATTATTGTAAGAAAACGTTTGAACTATGTGTTGCACACATGCTGGACAAAATCGAAATATGGAGTTATCAAGAAGAGACATTAATATAAATTGCTAGTAAGCCAGATGATAATAATGTTACGTAGTGGAAGAGTAGCTGTTGATTACATTCAAAGGG
This sequence comes from Schistocerca nitens, assembly GCF_023898315.1. Lineage (NCBI taxonomy): Eukaryota > Metazoa > Arthropoda > Insecta > Orthoptera > Acrididae > Schistocerca > Schistocerca nitens. Next base: position 617,445,049 of record NC_064617.1, read on the forward strand.
GTTAACTGCGGCTCGTAGAACTGAATCATCAGCATGTGGCCGGTTAATAACTAGCATGCGGACAGTAGTAAATTTAAACTATTCTTTACTTACCAAGACAGTCTGCTACGTGGACGTGTAGTGCGGTGGATTAAGGAAAACACAGAAGTTATATCTTCGTCACTTCAGAAATTCTCAGAACTAAGAAATTATAACAGTGAATCTCAGAAATGATTGTGTAATCCTCTGAAAGTTTCGTGTTCTGATCAATTGGACGCGAGTGATGATTTAGTGCGAAAAGGGCCAAAGTGCATTAATTTATAAATTACAACTAATAGCGATTTCGAATCCTGCCTCGGGCATGGATGTGTGTGATGTCCTTAGGTCAGTTAGGTTTAAGTAGTTCTAAGTTCTAGGGGACTGATGACCTCAGAAGTTAAGTCCCATAGTGCTCAGAGCCATTTGAACCATTTGAATAGCGATTTCCATATAGGAGCTGCACTCTGTTTCATATTTCTGTACCTGAGAATGCATCGTGTCTAATTGTAGGATCTCTTATTTAAGCATTAAAATCTATACAAATTTTCTCACGCACAGCCAATCATATTAGGGGAATTTCCACGAAAAGTCAAGAAAATGTATACGCCTGATATCATACTGTCATCTACATATCTTCCTCGTATTATAATTTGTGGCAAATAAAGAGATCTCTATGATTGTTACTGACAGAAAACACTTTGATGAAATGTGGCTCGTAAAGAACCAACGTAACTGGAAGACCTGAAAGACTCTGTATACACCAGCGGATCGATGTAACTTCATCCTCTGCGAGTGGTTCGATACAGGCCATTAGCCCTCTCTCCCACTCTCTGTCTTGCAAAAGTAAGTCTTTTTCTGACGTCAGCTTGAATGAATCGTTCGTGAGAATAGGTACACGTGTTTGTCATATTTACCGAAGCTGTTAAAGGCCTAGAAACAATCGTAAGTGAGTTACCACCAGAGAACTACCTGTTTACTAGCGTCTGAAGAAAATCTGGTATTTTCAATAGGAATACCATTGGAAAAATGTAGTACGGTCGGTCTTCTTATCCTAGTCAACTTTCGAGATGTTTTATCAAAAAACAGAATGAGAATCCAACAAATTATTATGGAAATGTTTGATTTCAATGTAGCGGCCACGGTTTGTTTGTAGACCTGACAGAGAACAAATAGGAGAGAGAGCAGCGCATATTGGCGATGTTAGCTATTAAGTATTTTTACTAAATACATTTTTGGAAATAGTCTGTTTTATTTACACATCAAAGATCCATACTCCTCAATGAACCTACACTCCTGGAAATGGAAAAAAGAACACATTGACACCGGTGTGTCAGACCCACCATACTTGCTCCGGACACTGCGAGAGGGCTGTACAAGCAATGATCACACGCACGGCACAGCGGACACACCAGGACCCGCGGTGTTGGCCGTCGAATGGCGCTAGCTGCGCAGCATTTGTGCACCGCCGCCGTCAGTGTCAGCCAGTTTGCCGTGGCATACGGAGCTCCATCGCAGTCTTTAACACTGGTAGCATGCCGCGACAGCGTGGACGTGAACCGTATGTGCAGTTGACGGACTTTGAGCGAGGGCGTATAGTGGGCATGCGGGAGGCCGGGTGGACGTACCGCCGAATTGCTCAACACGTGGGGCGTGAGGTCTCCACAGTACATCGATGTTGTCGCCAGTGGTCGGCGGAAGGTGCACGTGCCCGTCGACCTGGGACCGGACCGCAGCGACGCACGGATGCACGCCAAGACCGTAGGATCCTACGCAGTGCCGTAGGGGACCGCACCGCCACTTCCCAGCAAATTAGGGACACTGTTGCTCCTGGGGTATCGGCGAGGACCATTCGCAACCGTCTCCATGAAGCTGGGCTACGGTCCCGCACACCGTTACGCCGTCTTCCGCTCACGCCCCAACATCGTGCAGCCCGCCTCCAGTGGTGTCGCGACAGGCGTGAATGGAGGGACGAATGGAGACGTGTCGTCTTCAGCGATGAGAGTCGCTTCTGCCTTGGTGCCAATGATGGTCGTATGCGTGTTTGGCGCCGTGCAGGTGAGCGCCACAATCAGGACTGCATACGACCGAGGCACACAGGGCCAACACCCGGCATCATGGTGTGGGGAGCGATCTCCTACACTGGCCGTACACCACTGGTGATCGTCGAGGGGACACTGAATAGTGCACGGTACATCCAAACCGTCATCGAACCCATCGTTCTACCATTCCTAGACCGGCAAGAGAACTTGCTGTTCCAACAGGACAATGCACGTCCGCATGTATCCCGTGCCACCCAACGTGCTGTAGAAGGTGTAAGTCAACTACCCTGGCCAGCAAGATCTCCGGATCTGTCCCCCATTGACCATGTTTGGGACTGGATGAAGCGTCGTCTCACGCGGTCTGCACGTCCAGCACGAACGCTGGTCCAACTGAGGCGCCAGGTGGAAATGGCATGGCAAGCCGTTCCACAGGACTACATCCAGCATCTCTACGATCGTCTCCATGGGAGAATAGCAGCCTGCATTGCTGCGAAAGGTGGATATACACTGTACTAGTGCCGACATTGTGCATGCTCTGTTGCCTGTGTCTATGTGCCTGTGGTTCTGTCAGTGTGATCATGTGATGTATCTGACCCCAGGAATGAGTCAATAAAGTTTCCCCTTCCTGGGACAATGAATTCACGGTGTTCTTATTTCAATTTCCAGGAGTGTATAATAAAAGCGACTTTTACGATTTTTTGAAAAAAACTAATGAAGCAATCAACGTCAATCTTTTTGCACATTATTTACAGAGTCTCGAATAATTTCTGATGTTTCATAAAGAAAATCAGTCGTCAATAGCACCCATCCGAGGAGTTAAATACCTGTCCAATATGAGGTGTATCTATGACGTAATCTTATACGAAATAAAAAATAAATAAAAGTAAGAAATAAAAAAATTCCTAATCTGTGAGGTATTGTGCACGGAATAATAGACAGTTTTCTTTAAAACTTGACAACGTAATAAAATGGCTGACGTTTCAAACAAAGATGTAGTTTCGTAATGTGTTTTTGGTCTCGTTTCTTGTAATAAGTGGTGAATAAATAAAAATAAAAATTAGGCTGTTACTCTATGCGTATATTCCAAAGCAGTAACTCAGCCAAGTTTCAGAAATATATCTTTATTATTGTGCCCACAGTCCACACCGCCAACTTGAGATGCAGTGTACCTATACCGCAGTGTAGGGGCAAGATGATTCTGGCCACGGGAAAGATGAAAGTACTGATGAAAACTGAATATTTTTTTATTTTTAGAAAGTATAAGACAGTACATTAATTAATTAAACATCACTATGTATGTCTTATTCAGTAGTATTTGATGAAAGGATTATTACTCTAAAAATTATTATAGTGTTCTTCATTAACAAAAATCAAATCCAAATTTTTCTCATTCGAAGTCTGAACAATCTTCAACTCATCATACGAAGCACTTCCGACACACTATCCACACTACTGGTGCCGGGTCAGCTTACATTCACCACATGCAGGACACTGCACTGCATTGTACCTGCTCTGAAGGATTTTCTTTACCGTTTGAAATGTTCATGTTTCACCTTGGGTGCTTCCTTATCACCCAACCACGGTTTCTTAAAGATGGTCTTGTTAACACACTTGCGTTTTGCGTATTGTGACGTATCAGTGTTTATACGTGGTATCTCTTTAGGCAACAGTTTAAAATTGAAAAATCTTCGGCACTATTTCGATTTAATGAGGGTAGCATATTTTGAAGGTCCTGGCTCTTTATTATGCTGTATCGGATGTTCATCAGAAGACTCATTATGAGTTGCTGTGGGTTCGTCTTCCGGTGCCGCAGCCTGAACGGGAGGACTCTCAGTTTCTACATGGTTTGTAACATAAATGGGAGATGTGGTTTCTGTCAGTGCAAAATAATGCTCATTAAACACAAGAGGGTCGTAAGAGTGGACGTAACATTCTTTCAGTCAATTAGCTGTATTAGTGACTGTAACTACTTTGAAATTAGCGGAGTTCAATAGTTGATAAGGTCGTCAAAAAGCACCAGTCGTCTGTTGTAACAGTCTTTGATTTTTGAAACAGGACTAACAAGAAGGAAATATTGACTATGGAAGGAAGACTGACTATTCATCTGCAACAAAGAATAACCAAATATCTTACAAATTATTCCACAAGAGCTTATGTTGAGTGTCTCGATATTTATAACACATCAAGCAAGATATGTGACAATTTCCTATCGCACAGCGTATGATGTGTATTATACGGTGGGGGGAATGACATGCTCCCTGTCATTAGAGATAATACACTTCAATTTCTCATGCGGCACCCGTTTTCTCTGTGGCCCACGCACGTGAAAGTATTATATATTGCACTGGTGATGTCACACGGAGATTAATAATCATTTTATTTTGGTTTAGTTGCACGACCGTGCCACCGAAACTGTTTTGTCATTTGAAAATCGATGACAAACATTATATGATCAGCATTAGTATTAACTAATCTTTTCTTATCCGCAGACAGTATAGTCCTCTTCCTCATCATGTAACTGAAATTAATAGTAGCGGTCCTAGTTGTACACTCCTGGAAAAAATAGCAAACCCAGTTAGAGATTTCCAATTCAGTCAAGATTTATTGTTACAACAGTACATAAGGAGTGCATAAAATGCCTCATTTACAGATCAATACCACAAGCTGTTACGAGGTAACAGGTATCGACCCATGCTGCAACACCCGTATTAGCACGTGGTGCAGCCTCCACGGACGGCAGTGCAGGCTCTGGCTCTGTCATCCAGTCGATCATAGAGGTGGCAAATGCTGTCCTGGGATACGTTATGCTACGCTTGCTCGCCCTGTTCACGTAGTTCTGTAAGTCACAAGAGTCACTTCTCATCCCATCATAGTGCACACGCGCTCGATTCGAGACAAGGGTGGAAATCGTGCTGGCCACGAAGGTGCTGCATCTCTTGCAGAGTACGTTGAGTTTCATGGGCAGTGTGTGGGCGAGCGTTATCCTGTTGGAACAATCTTCCTGATGCAAGAACGGCAAGAGAACAAGTCTAACGACAGTTTGAAAGCACCGAGCGCTGGTTAGAGTCCACTCCAGAAACAACAAAGTTGGAAGAGATTTGTAGCTTATCGCATCCAAGACCATAAGCCCTGAGTGTGTCTTGGACGAATGCGCTCTACGAAACAGCGCTCATCATGTGTACCGTCGTAAGCTCAAACGACCATCACCTGCATTTCAGGCGGAATCTGCTTTCATCGCTGCAGACCACGGTAAGTCATTCCATGTTACGACTGATCATCTGACGACACCAGTAGAGCCGTGCACGTCGTAGCTGTGGCGTGAGTGGAAGACGGCTTACAGGAGTGCATTCCCGTAGTCTCATCCCTAATAACCGGTTCACAATAGTTCGTTCTGATACATGCGGGCTCGCAAACCCTCTTATTGTGGTGTGGTAGCTGCTCTCACAATATGACGGCCCTGGCGAGTGACTGCGCTGTGTGAACGTCATAACCTCGACTGTTGGTGTGAGAAAGTTCACGTGAGCACTGATATCAGCAACTCTGCACAACACGCAGCACGGCTATATTGTGTGGCGGCTCTCCGAAACGACCATCCCGTCACTCGGAAGGCCATAATTTGACCCCCTTCAAACTTGCTCGGCTGCCTGTAGTAAGTGCGGCTTTTTGTCTCTAGCATGGTTACATGCTTGCTTGCTTCACACGTTTGCACTACACAGAGCCTCCTGCTGTGAGCATTCCCTATTAAAGGGTAGACCCGGATGGCGCTCTGGTTGCTATGCCAACATACTGTCTGTTGGCAGACGACGATGAAACCATTACCACATTTACTGTCTCTCAGGTTCGAATCCTGCCTCGGGCATGGATGTGTGTGATGTCCTTAGGTTAGTTAGGTCTAAGTAGTTCTAATTTCTAGGGGACCGATGACCTCAGAAGTTAAGTCTCATAGTGCCCAGAGATATTTGAACCATTTTGAAGGACCCACTAGGCATTTGCATGACCAGTTCTTTGAAAATAAGCACATGGGTATGAATTCGAATTCGTAAACCATTCGAGAAATAAAGATGAGGAGTTGAATAAGATTATCAAAACTGCTCTGAATAAAATGTCGCGTTTCGAGCCCACCGTCTCAGAATGAGCACTGCCTAATTGAACCTAACACACAACTCGCAGGGAAGCGGTTACTAGTAAGAAGGCAGTCAGTGCCGCTTCTGAAATCAGCGCTGTCACCTATAAGGAGCTGATTTCCTCCAACAGAAACAGTCGGAAGGCTGGTAATAGCAGGATCTTGCGTCTGCTTCCCTCAGCAACCGACACGAGAGTAAACGTTTTACTTCGGAATCTAACATCCGAACGACCCTGATACCTTCCTTCTCAACTCTAGTTAGTCCCGGTATAAGAAAACGCGTAATCTAATTTTCAGCTGTGCCGTAAGTTGTCACATCTTTGCTTGTGTCATGGGATTGGCACAACTTCACGGTGTGCAGACTGGTCGGATACAGTCGCCACCAGGAGGGAGTTGCGGGAGATAAGTAGGCTGTGCGTGGCGTCAGCGGGAGCGAGCTATCAGAAACACGTGCACAACTAGTAGCCGCAGTTTTTACGACGTGACGTATTCCTATTAAACTAAGAATCTGGCTGGTGGATGGTACGCCCTGCGTGTTGGAAGCATGTTATACTCTGGGATGCCTCCTACTATTGTGTCGGACCTCCTTCTTCCAGGCGTAGTGCAGCAACTCGACGTGGAATGAATAGGTCGTTGGAAGTCCCCTATAGAAATACTGACCCACGCTGCCTCTAGCCGTCCATAATTGCGACAGTCTTGCCACTTCTCTACTATGTCACATAAATGTTCGATGGGATTCATGTCAGACGATTTGGGTGGCGAAATCATTCTCTCAAATTGTCCAAAACGTTCTTCGAACTAGTCGTGAACAGTTGTGGCCCGGTGACATGACAACATTGTTTGGGAATATGGAGTCCATGAATGGTTGCGAATGGTCTCCAGGTAGCCGAACATAATCACTTCCAGTCGATGGTCGGTTCAGTTGGACCAGAGTACATAGTCCACTCCATAAAAACAAAACCAACACAATTAAGGAGCCACCACCAGCGTGCACAATGCCTTGTTGATGACTTGGATTCATGGTTCCGTAGGATGTGCGCCACCCTCGAAGTATATCATCAACTGAAATCGGGACTCATCTGACCAGGCCACGCCGGCCGGTGTGGCCGTGCGGTTCTAGGCGCTTCAGTCTGGAATCGCGTGACCGCTACGGTGGCAGGTTCGAATCCTGCCTCGGGCATGGATGTGTGTGATGTCATTTGGTTAGTTAGGTTTAAGTAGTTCTAAGTTCTAGGGGACTGATGACCACAGATGTTAAGTCCCATAGTGCTCAGAGCCGTTTAAACCATTTGACCAGGCCACGGTTTTCCAGTCGTCGAGCTTCCAGCCGATGTGGTCACGAGCCCAGGTGAGCACTCCAGGTGATGTTGTGCTGTTAGCAAAGCCACTCGCGTTGGTCATCTACTGCCACAGCCCATTAACGCTAAATTTTGCCGAACTGTCCTAGTGGATATGTTCGTCGTACGTCCCACATTGATTTCTGCAGTTATTTCACGCAGTGTTGCTTGTTTGTTACCACTGACAATTATACACAAACGCCTTTGCTGTGAAGGCCATCTGCTACTGCGTTGTCAGTGGTGAGAGGCAATGTCTGAAATTTAGTATTCTCGGCACGGTCTTGACACTAGGGATCTCGGAATACTGAATTCACAAACGACTTCCCACATTGTATGCCCCACGCTTCTAGCTCCAACTACCATTCTGCATTCAAAGTCTTAATTCCCGTCTTGCGACCATAATCACGTCGGAAACATTTTTACATGAATCACCTGAGTGCAAATTAAAACTCCAGCAATGCCCTGTCCACTAACATACTGCCCTTTCACACCTTGTGTAGACGACACTACCGCCATCGGTAGATGTGGACATCGTTATCCCATGACTTCTTCACCCGAGCATAGCTGAGATCTGACGTATAAACTAATGGGAATGGTTTAAATCTTCGACACTGCAGAACTGAGGTGTACAGCTTGACAAGCGGTGGAAACGTTACCTGTGAGGCTGTTGACGAAGCTTATTGCTGTTTATTGTACTTTGCCCTTCCTTGTTAGACTGTCTGTCTAGTCTAACTGACGCGGAGTCACTTCAAGTAATTCGTATTGAATGCTGGGTTGTTATTAAAGGAGTGCGTTGGTGTTTGTTGTAAGTGATTTCAGACAGCGAGCTTAATCTCTGTATGTCCTTGTGTTATGCTAGTTCGGTGGGGCTAGTGCGTGCTGTTGCTCCGGTGCTTGGGACTGCATTGGCGGCCGGCTATGTGTACGCATGCAAGCACTTAGCTGTAGATAAGATCGCACCAATCCTGTATGATTATATATAGTAATGCTGAGTGAGTTCACTCGATCTTTTGTTGGCTCTTGTGTCAAACTGTTTGTTACTACGTTGCAAATGGCTGCTGAGAACTGTGCCCTGAAGCTGAAATGTTCCACGGCCACTTTCCCTCAATACTGTATTATTTAAGGAGTATTGTAACTGTTAGTATAGCTTCGGTTTTAGAGTACTGACTAATTCATGGACGTCTGGCTTAGTGGGTTGAGTTCAGATTTAAACTGTTATACAGTAATTTTTAACTAGGGAATCTTTAATTTCATGATTTTGTAGCGGCACCACAGTTTAAGATAGGGAAGTTAGAGTTGGTGCAATATTTCGGACTGCACAAGTTACAGCCGGGTGCAGGCTGGATTGCAGTAACTTACGCTGACCAGCGGTTGCGAAGTGGAATGGAGGCCACAGAGGCCATCGAACTGCTGAAAAGCGTTAACGCAGCAGTTCGCATGTCACAACCTATAAGATGAAGGGGCCCACTGGCGCAACTGTGGTGTGGGGTGTACGTGACTCAGAGCGATGCGTTAGCGAAACAGAGCTGAGAAGCCGTGTATAAATAGGTGTGGTTTTCTAACGAGATTCATCCAAGTGTGGCAGCTCTCCTGACGGCGGGGCGTGTCACACTACTGGCGACACACGGCAACAGATGGGGCGACAGCGTCCCAGTCCACGGCGGGTCGTTGGTTCGACACTCTGAGCCCGACGCGGGGTCCGCAGCTAGCCAGGGTGGGACACTCTTTGGTTCGCTGCCGCCGACAGGCGTCTCGTCTCCCGACACACGCAGGAGACTTACAAGGCGAGGTTTGCAGGTTCGGACGCCGGAACGGGAGCGGTCATTGCCGCCGCATTCCCAGCTACGCCAGCCGAGTAACAAGCAGCAACGCGGCCGGCTACGGCTGCCGGCGGAGCAGTGCGGAGTCAACGGGGCGGTGGCCGATGAGTCGGCTGCTAGCGCAGCCATCCTGAGGTAATTGGAACTCTGCAGCTGGCGTACAAGGCCGGCTCGACACAGTGCATTGCACAGGCCACTGGGGTGCTACCTCAGCAATACGGGGCCTGTGACGCAGACCTAGGTGAACGGAGCTCTGTAAGGGAAATGAATAAATCATTTGAAAAGCTCGGACGAGTTTTAATACTGCACCTGCTGGCACCCATCCGCTACAGTTTTAAGATACGAGTGTTAAAGGGAAAAATGCTGGCTCTATGAGCAAAAGGAATTGTTAGCGAATGTTTCTGTGATCACGCTTTAATATAACTTCCCATTCAGAAGAGCCTACTCTGATATCATTTGCGTTACTAGTGTTGGCCAGATTGTTCAGTTATGTTGTATACAACTAAAACGTTCATTTGTGTTGGTTGTACTGTGATGGTGGACGCAGATGATCTGAGAAGAGTATAAGCGCAATTCAAGTTACGTTTTCTGTACCTAAACACCAATTGGGGTGAAAAAGATTTGATTGATGGTGCAACACAATACTTAACATCACTATGTTTTTGAATTTTTATTTAATTACTTGAATAATTAATGAATGTTCCAAAATGCCATACTGCATTCACTGGACCCAGTTCCCGCTTCACTCCATATATGTAACACAGCCAATCTTGTTCTACCTACTACTGATCCACCAATTAGAGGAGAGACCATGAACAGCTCATAATCCCTCCACGAGAAATTTTGGAGACTAGCCAATGAGGCAGAGAAAGGACAGCTTTCTGTCATCCTCTCCTAATGAGATCCAAGATTATTCGCGTGGAAATTTCCACGTATGATGACTAGAGAGACATGGCGATTGTTTGTGCAACAAATTGTTGCGACACCAACTTGTCGGAGGACGTGAGTCCTTAGACGTTACCCTATTCTCATACCTGTCTTGGTAAAACAAAGGTTGTTCCACTGCTTAACCTACGACTGTGTACAAGCTTATACCCAGAAGAGATAGGCCTTCAGCTCCTCCTCTCTTGGCATCTCTCGGTCGCACCATTTGAGAAGCACTCATTATTAGACATAAGAAATAGCCTGTCTGCAATTTTGTGGCACTGTTCTGCATTACCAGCCACCCAGGAACCCATATAAGGCTCTTATTTTCCAAGTCACCGCAGACCATTGATACGAGACACGTAACTGCGCTCCTGTTGTCACAGAGCAACTCCTCATGGTGTGACTACAGCGAGCGGGCAGAGTGCGCATCTTCCCTGATGAATAGCTCGTTAGCACAGCTTACACTCAGTGCACTTTGAGGGCAAGTTTATACACTTTTTGTTGATACGTTGATACAGTTTGGGTCAAACTGACAGGGGCATGGGGCACATTGGTACACTTCTGGGGCAAGTTGATACCATTTGGGGTGGTAAGTCGATATAGTTTTGGAGCAAGCTGATACAATATTGGGAAAAAACGCACTCTGGGACAATTTAACACAATTTTACTGAGCATCGTTGTCTCTAATACCATCAGTTTTCAATAATCATCATTATTGCTGCTTCATAATTAATTTTCACTACACATATGTGGATACAACATAAAAAGATACACATACAAAATTTCTGTATCTCTCATTATCTCAGTTTCTTCATTTATACACCACAATACATTTCCTCTCTATCTGTAACATTTACTTTAATGAGATGACAACCGCAGCTGCAGACATACATGTGTGCCTGGCGAGTACAAAGGACAGGCAGGAAGGCCAGACGGTTAAGGTCATTCATGTACGCCTCGGTGAGGGAATAGGCAAACGTGCACTGTAGCACGGAGACTCCCTGTTGTCCACTTTTCAACATTCTTGTCAACACCGTCATTTCCTGTTCTCGTTTGTACGTGCTACAACTTTCACCTGATGGTTCCCTTCTGCTTATGTCTCGATCGAATAAACACAGCCGCTCGGAGTGGCCGTGCGGTTCTAGGCGCTACAGTCTGGAACCACGTGACCGCTACGGTCGCAGGTTCGAATCCTGCCTCGGGCATGGATGTGTGTGTTGTCCGTAGGTTCGTTAGGTTTAAGTAGTTCTAAGTTCTAGGGGACTTATGACCTCAGCAGTTGAATCCCATAGTGCTCAGAGCCATTTGAACCATTTTTGAATAAACACAATTTGATTTAGTGACGTACTCAAGACAAATGACACAAACACATATAACCGTAAGGACACGGATTACCTTAATGAACTGATGTGTCCAGTGTTATAAAAGGAGAACTCTGCAGTTTCTCAGCATCACTCGCGGCCGCGTGGAACAGGAAACGGTGGTTATGACCGAACAAAAGAAATTTGATTTCCTAATCTACACAATACAATTTAATCTGAAAGAACATGAATTATGCTACAGAAACGACGTATGAGATTAATAGATATGTGTTTATTGACGGTAGTTACTTGGCAGTATTTTTGAGGTTTAACGAATACTCGTTATTAGAGATTGTATTGTGGGATTATCAGAATTCTTTAAGTTACCAGCAGATTTTGAGAGCTGTTTCTCTTTTTCATGCAACATTCAAGAAATACTGCATTTCGTATCATTTGTACAACTTCCGCATTTTCGAACGTGTGCCATGTATTCGTCATCATCTAACAGGTCATGGATTAGTGCCTAGCAGCCTAAGAACTTCCGCAATAAAACGGGTAATGTTCACCGTTTCTCACATGCGTTTCCCCTTTAGAACTTGTAACTGTGCTTCCGAATTGTTTGTCCGCGATGTCCAACCTGCCACATTATTCAGAAATGGATTACAATGTGGGCTCCAACCCGCCACGTTATTCCGAAAGGGATGATAATGTTCGCTCGGTATCAGCAGTTCCTGAATCAGCGTTATCTGAGCATTGCTAGTCTGTGTAAACAGTGAACATCCATCAAGTGAAAACACCAGTCATATTCGCATCCACAGCAGTATTTCGGAATAGCGCCTATCATCATTACAAACGAAACAGCTGTTTGGGTGTTTCCGCCACTATTTAAATCAAACGATAAGCAGTATCTTCCTTATATTCTTTATTGCTACCATCGAGTTTGCGTAGTACTCAGAAACTACACATATCACCCCAGTTCCGAAAGTCCCCGAACCTGTACAGAAAATTGGAATAGAGATTAACGTAAATATAATTTCCGCCCTTTATATTGCTCATGAAAACCACTTATTGCATGTTGTACTACCATACAGCGAGAGCTTCAGTGGTGGTGGTCCAAACTGCTATACACACCAGTACCCCTAATGCCCAGTAGCAAGTCCTCTTGCATTGATGCACACCTCTGTTCGTCGTGGCAAACTGTCCACAAGTTCATCAGGCACTGTTGGTCCACACTGTCCCACTCCTCAACAGCGATTCGGCGTAGATCCCTTAGAGTGCTTTGTGGGTCACGTCGTCCATAAACATCCCTTTTCAATCCATCCCAGGCATGTTCGATCGGGTTCATGTCTGAAGAACAAGCTTTCCACTCTAGTAGAGCGATGTCGTCATCCTGAAGGAAGTCATTCACAAGATGTGCACGATGGGGGCTCGAATTGTCGTCCATGAAGACGAATGCCTCGCCAATATTCTGCCGATATGCTTGCACTAGCGATCGGAGGATGGAATTCACGTATCGTACAGCCGTTACGGCGCCTTCCACAACCATCAGCGGCGTACCTTGGCTCCACATAATGCCACCCCAAAACATCAGGGAACCTCCACCTTGCTGCACTCGCTGGACAGTGTGTCAAAGGCATTCAGCCTGACCGGGATGCCTCCAAATACGTCGGAGTAAAGTTTCGCATCATGCAGTCTACTGCTCACAGTTTGAGTCGTAACACGACGTCCTATGGCTACACCAAAAACGTTGTTCAACATGGTGGCGTTGCTGTCAAGGTTCCTCCAAGCCATAATCCGTAGGTAGCGGTCATCCACTGCAGTAGTAGCCCTTAGGTGGCCTGAGCGAGGCATGTCATCGAGAGTTTCTGTCTCTCTGTATCTCCTTCATGTCCGAACAACATCGCTTTTGTTCACTCCGAGACGCCTGGACACTTCACTTGCTGAGAGCCCTTCCTGGCACAAAGTAAAAATGCGGACGCAATAGAACCGCGGTATTGACCGTCTAGGCATGGTTGAACTACAGACAACACGAGCCGTGTACCTCCATCCTCGTGGATTGCCTGTAACTGATCGGCTGTCGGACCCCCTCCGTCTGATAGGCGCTGCTCATGCATGGTTGTTTACATCTTTGGGCGGGTCTAGTTACATCTCTGAACAGTCAAAGGGACTGTGTCTATCTTCAGGAGTTCTAGCAACCGGGGTGATGAAAAACATTTTTTGATTTGTGTATCACGGTTTTGTCATTGTACTTATCTGCACTGATGGGGAAAGGCATACCCTTTCTTGTCGTCCAGTCGTCTAGCGCGCCTATCTACTGGATGATTATAATTAAAGTGCAGCTACGCACCGAGGTCCAGCGTGGGCGGTAATTATCGTATGGCAGCGAAACTTGGCTGGTGCGTTAATGCAGAAAAGACGCACGCAGAAAAAAAAAATAGTTCCAGTTTTAGCCACCAGATGCAAATCTGGCGCTATGAAAGCAAGAAAGACGTATAGAAAGGTTTCCATATTTAATGGATTGGGAACTGGATGTGGGAAGAAAAGGTCAGACAAATGAGGCCTAATGTTCCTTTTATTAATAACCACCTTTACACAATTCATTCGGTATGAGCAACGGAGACGTCGACGAAGTGCTCATCCGTAACCCATAAAACGACGTGGTCAACAGTTGCTCACAACAGTTCCAGTGGAATCTAATTAATGTGTTCCTGTATACAGGCTATCAGATAAGGTAAAGTTCGAATGGATCCCTGCTAAACGTGTTCTTTTATATATGCCCAGATACGAAAGCCACATGGATTCAGACCAGGACGCGTGGAGAGGACGCGCGGTTACAGGCGCCATGTCACGGATTGCGCGGCCCCTCCCACCAGAGATTCGAGTCCTCCCTCAGGCATGGGTATGTGTGTTGTTCTTAGTACAAGTTAGTTGAAGCAGTGTGTAATTCTAGGGACCGATACCTCAGCAGTTTGGTCCCTTAGGAATACACACAAATTTGAACATTCAGATCAGGTGATCTTGCAGACCATGAATCTGGAAAACCTCTTGAACTAACACGTTCAAGAACGGTTGCATTAAGCAGTTCTTTCACTATGCGAATGACATGAGGTGTTGCCCCATCTTGCATGAAAACAATGGTTTCCATATAGTTGCGCTCTTACAAAGCAGGAATCACATGCTGCACAAGGAGGACTCTATTAAAGCACAGACATCACGGCACACCTAACAGGTTCTCTAGGTGCATTCTCTTCAAAAAAGAACGGACCGAGAATAAAGGTGCATGTGAATCCACACCACACAGTCACACAGGGGGTGTACAATTGTTCTTCGTCTACAATAAGCGGTTTAATGGTATCCCAAACTCGGCAGATCTGTGTATTCACTGCAACTTGTTGTGTAAAATTTGCCACGTCTCTCCACAGAATACTGCCGGCCACATGTCATCGACTTCGATACGTGCCAGAAACCGAAGAGCAAAATCAGAAGGTTGCTGCGGACCATGAGGCTTCAGTCGCTGCACCGTCTGGATTTTATACTGGTAGCAGCGTAAAACAGACCGCAATATTTTTCGTATTTTTGACCATGGGATGAACATTCTAGCGACCCTTCGCGAGCACTAACACTACTGCGGCACATGCTGTATGGTCAGTTTTCCAAATGTTTGTTAATCGTGTAACTGATGCAGAACTGTGGTACCAGCATAGCAGCCACTTAGTGGGATGTGGAAAAACACCTAAAAATCGCCGGTCGGAGTGGCTGAGCGGTTCTAGGCGCTACAGTCTGGAGCCGCGCGACCGCTTCGGTGGCAGGTTCTAATCCTGCCTCGGGCACGGATGTGTGTGATGTCCTTAGGATAGTTGGGTTTATGTAGTTCTAAGTTATAGGGGACTGATGACCTCAGAAGTTAAGTCCCATAGTGCTCAGAGCCAATTGAACCTAAAAATCGTTTCCAGGCTGGCTAGCACACATACTCTCAATCCACTGGGCGGATTTGATCTGGGGCTGGCGGACTTCCCCATACTGGAAGAAATGTTTTAACATGCCCAGCTATCTGGATGAGTAAGTGTAATTTCGTCTTGTAATTTACATTTCATGGTTTTGTTTATTTTTCCAAGAATTTTGTCAATAATTGTATGATAATGTCCAATGTTTTTCGCTACAGTTTTAAGTGTTGCAATTTCTGATTTAATATCGTACTGACGGTGGACATTTGTATAGTCTATTAATGCAAGATAGGAAATAGGTTTCTTTCTGGCTTCTAAGACGCCAGTAGTTTTTGTGGATCATTGTATCTGTAATTGTCGGTTTTCTGAAATGTTGAAGGTAGTGCTGGATTTTCTTTCCGCATTTCTAGATCTGGAAAATTTATTTTGTTGTTCCCTCCTGTTCTATTGTGATTGTGATGATGGGGTGTAATTCCATGAAATTTTAAAGGGCTGTATCTATTTTTGTGTCATCAGCATATCTTTGGTAGTAGTATATTTTATTGTTCCACTCTGTGTGCTTACTGAAGAAATCGTTTTTATTTTTGGAAAATAATATATTTGCTGGAGTGCATGCAAGGTACTTTCCCATTGCAAAGCCTTTCTCTTATCTGTGGCATTCGTTGTTAAAGATAAAACAGATGCGCAACGAAGTATGTTCAAGTAGTGAGATAAATTCTTCTACTACTACTTTTCACATTCAGCTATGTCTCCAAGGTTGGTTGGTTGGTTTTTGGGGGAAGAGACCAAACAGCGAGGTCATCGGTCTCATCGGATTAGGGAAGGAAGTCGGCCGTGCCCTTTCAGAGGAACCATCCCGGCATTTGCCTGGAGCGATTTAGTATGTCTCCAAGGATGTTTTTCAATAATGTGGATAGTGTCACTGACTGGTACATTACTATATCGATTGGTAATGTCAAATGAAAATAATTTAGAACCTCTGTGGTTTTATGTGTTTTATATGACGTAAAAGGTCTGTTGAATTTTTGATTTTATGTGGTTTGTTACAAGCATAATTTTTATTACGTATGTCATTCAGTTTCTTTTTCAGATGTAGGCACTACTACTCATGTAGTTCACTATAGGCCTGATCAATAAATTTTCATTCTGTATTTTTGGTTGTGCTTGCAATTTGGGAGCTAATGGTTTCACCATTATACACCATCGTGTTCCAGCATTGTCAAGTAAGATATCTGTATTGCTTAAAGTTTTTTAATAGGCATCTGAAATCTGTTTGTTAGGTCTCTCAATGCGTTTTATGTCGTTCTTACTAAAAAAACAGAATTTCTGGGATGTTTCAGATCATTGTGTTCATATCTACTAAAAATGTTTGTACCTTCAAAACGATCAACGATCATCTGATTGTCAAGTGTACCTATCAATGCAATTGTATTCTCTAGGAAATATATCTGTCCAGAAATTAACCCACAAATAAGAAATGAACAACAAGTGTTGCAGCGTTACATTTTTAGGAATAAATTTTGAAACGTTAAGTAACTATGAAAAGAAAATGGTGAAATGCCAGACAAAAGGAGAAACAAAAAGAAAGATTGACGCTACGCTAGAAATACAAATTTACTGTTCAGCTTAGAAAGCAAATAACCAATACAAGCAAGATTTATGAATTGTTTTGATACAGTGAAAGAACAAAGTTCATAAAAATTTTACAATGGATTTCCAGAAAACAACTGTTCAAGAAATTTTAAATAACTTCATATAACTAAAGGTTTTTTATTTAATGAAATATTTAATGAAGCACGTTGCAGGAAAACACTAATTGTCTCGGCAAGTGCAATTACAACTCAGATTCAACTCGACTAACGTGCTATTTTTTAAGTTAATCACGATTGTTTACCACGGATATTTCCCAGGAACTCACCGGATGCTATCTATATATACTCAGGTTTGCCTCCTTTGTCTGTATCTAATTAGTCCTGACAGCAAACAGCTTAATGGTGGCTGTCCTTTTACAGCCAATTTGGGCGTCTTCCGCTCTCAAATCGATCATTCGGCTGGGTCGCAGCACCGCCCTAGTATCCTTCCGAGGGAAAACCGTGGGGAGACAGTGAATTACTTTCCAGCCAGGAGAAAGGTAATTTAGTGTGCTACGTTGCAATAATCCCTTATTTACGACGTTAATACCATTAGAAGACTACCATCCAGTTCGTAAACACCTAAAAGTATCACATTATCGACATATAAGTGCTCCGCTCGCCACGTTTGGAGCGAGTTTCTTTCGTCTCCTGAGTCTTGCGTGGTCGCGAAAACGAAGCATATTATACGACTGACGACCTGAAATTAAGCCTGAAAAATGAGACGTGCTTTTACAGGAATTAGCTGTCCACTCATAGTGTGAAAGTGTAATCATCCTTTACGCTAAGAGGAGGGCGATGACCCGTCACTTAACACACCCAGCTGTTTCCTCAAGTTAACTCTCTTTCTGTTGACACAGTCCCAAAATCGTGTATTATTACACAGTGGCAAAAAAACTGACAGAAGTTCTCAGTGAGGAAATTCGGAGAAATACGATTCACCACGTCTCCTAGCAGTTCTTTTATAATGATAATCATTTATAATTCAACATTTGAGTGCATTCATTTATTTTTGGGTTGTGATAATGGTCAGTTACAGAACCTTTCAAGAAATTTGAACAGCAACTGTCAATAAAGATGTCTTATCCAAGACATGTGCTATGTAACAGAGAGAGATGGTGTGTGAGCGATTTATTGAATGCTAGATTACATGTAGACTTAAAAATGGAACGTAGCTACAAAAATTTGAATTCCTAAATTGTTAAGTGGTAATTCAGCTCTTTACCGCCTTAGTATATTGCCATCGCCATAGGATTTTAGTCATTTATCGAAAAAAATATGATCACACTCTCTGTACCCTTAACAGGAGCGGACCAGACATGCTTAATGTACGCTAAGCATATTGTCAATGTTGTTCTTGTTGTGGTCTTCAGTCCAGAGAATGGTCTGATGCAGCTCTCCATGCTACCCTATCCTGTGCAAGCTTCTTCATCTCCCAGTACTTACTGCAACCTACATCCTTCTGAATCTGCTTAGTGTATTCATCTCTTGGTCTCCCTCTACGATTTTTACCCTCCACGCTGCCCTCCAATGCTAAATTTGTGATCCATTGATGCCTCAGAACATGTCCTACCTACCGGTACCTTCTTTTTGTGAAGTTGTGCCACAAACTCCTCCCCAATTCTATTCAATACTTCATCATTAGTTATGTGATCTACCCATCTAATTTTCAGCAATCTTCTGTAGCACCACATTTCGAAAGCTTCTATTCTCTTCTTGTCCAAACTATTTATCGTCCAGGTTTCACTTCCATACATGGCTACACTGCATACAAATACTTTCAGAAACGACTTCCTGACATTTAAATCTGTACTCGATGTTAACAAATTTCTCTTCTTTAGAAACGCTTTCCTAGCCATTGCCAGTCTACATTTTATATCCTCTCTACTTCGACCATCATCAGTTATTTTGCTCCCCAAACAGCAAAACTCCTTTACTACTTTAAGTGTCTCATTTCCTAATCTAATTCCCTCAGCATCACCCGAATTAATTCGACTACATTCCATTATCCTCGTTTTGCTTTTGTTGATGTTCATCTTATATTCTCCTTTCAAGACACTGTCCATACCGTTCAACTGCTCTTCCAAGTCGTTTGCTGTCTCTGATAGAATTACAATGTCGTCGGCGAACCTCAAAGTTTTTATTTCTTCTCCATGGATTTTAATACCTAATCCGAATTTTTCTTTTGTTTCCTTTACTGCTTGCTCAATATACAGATTGAATAACATCGGGGAGAGGCTACAACCCTGTCTCACTCCCTTCCCAACCACTGCTTCCCTTTCATGCCCCTCGACTCTTATAACTGCCATCTGGTTTCTGTACAAATTGTAAATAGCCTTTCGCTCCCTGTATTTTACCCCTGTCACGTTTAGAATTTGAAAGAGAGTATTCCAGTTAACATTGTCAAAAGCTTTCTCTAAGTCTACAAATGCTAGAAACGTAGGTTTGCCTTTCCTTAATCTTTCTTCTAAGATAAGTCGTAAGGTCAGTATTGCCTCACGTGTTCCAGTATTTCTACGGAATCCAAACTGATCTACCCCGAGGTCGGCTTCTACCAGTTTTTCTATTCGTCTGTAATGAATTCGTGTTAGTATTTTGCAGCTGTGACGTATTAAACTGATAGTTCGGTAATTTTCACATCTGTCAACACCTGCCTTCTTTGGTATTGGAATTATTATATTATTCTTGAAGTCTGAGGGTATTTCGCCTGTCTCATACATCTTGCTCACCAGATGGAAGAGTTTTGTCAGGACTGGCTCTCCCAAGACCGTCAGTAGTTCTAATGGAATGTTGTCTACTCCTGGGGCCTTGTTTCGTATCTCCCATTTCATCTTCATCTACATCCTTTTCCATTTCCATAATATTGTCCTCAAGTACATCGCCGTTGCGTGGACCCTCTATATACTCCTTCCACGTTTCTGCTTTCCATTCTTTGCTTAGAACTGGGTTTCCATCTCATCTCTTTGTGTTCATGCAAGTGGTTCTCTTATCTCCAAAGGTCTCTTTCATTTTCCTGTAGGCAGTATCTATCTTACCCCTAGTGAGATAAGCCTCTACATTCTTACATTTGTCCTCCAGCCATCCCTGCTTAGCCATTTTGCACTTCCTGTCGATCTCATTTTTGAGACGTTTGTATTCCTTTTTTCCTGCTTCATTTACTACGTTTTTGTATTGTCTCCTTTCATCAATTAGATTCAATATTTCTTCTGTTACCCAAGGATTTCTACTAGCCCTCGTCTTTTTACCTACTTGATCCTCTGCTGCCTTCACTACTTCATCCCTCAGAGCTACCCATTCTTCTTCTACTGTACTTCTTTCCCCCATTCGTGTCCATTGTTCCCTTATGCTCTCCCTGAGACTCTGTAGAACCTCTGGTTTAGTCAGTTTATACAGGACCCATCTCCTTAAATTCCCACCTCTTTGCAGTTTCTTCAGTTTTAATCTACAGTTCATAACCAATAGATTATGATCAGAGTCCACATCTGCCCCTGGAAATGTCTTACAATTTAAAACCTGGTTCCTAAAGTTCTGTCTTACCATTATATAATCTATCTGATACCTTCTAGTATCTCCAGGATTGTTCCATGTATACAACCTTCTTTCATGATTCTTGAACCAAGTGTTAGCTATGATTATGTTATGCTCTCTGCAAAACTCTACCCGGCGGCTTCCTCTTTCATTTCTTAGCCCCAATCCATATTCACCTACTATGTTTCCTTCTCTCCCTTTTCCTACTGTCGAATTCCAGTCACCTATGACTATTAAATTTTCGTCTCCCTTCACTATCTGAATAATTTCTTTTATCTCATCATACATTTCTTCAATTTCTTCGTCATCTGCAGAGCTAGTTGGCATATAAACTTGTACTATTGTAGTAGGCAGGGGCTTCGTGTCTATCTTGGCCACTATAATACGTTCACTATGCTGTTTGTAGTAGCTTACCCGCACTCCTATTTTTTTATTCATTATTAAAGCTACTCCTGCATTACCCCTATTTGATTTTGTATTTATAACCCTGTATTCACCTGACTAGAAGTCTTGTTCCTCCTGCCACCGAACTTCACTAATTCCCACTATGTCTAACTTTAACCTATCCATTGTCAGTGACTGAGCAAATAAGGAAAAGAAATCAGTACAGAGTCTTATTATTGAAATACATATGCCTATCTATAACCATGCGTTAAAAATGGAAATAAAATAGTAAAAGAAATAACGAAGCATTAGCAGTTGGTAGACAGAAAATAACCGAAATGTAAAGATAACATACAGAGCAAAGGGTCTAGATCTGAGATTGTGCAACATGTGCTGTATTGCATAGCAGTGGAATAGTACAGAATGTAGATGCGTATGCCGACCGCGGTGGTCATGTGGTTCTAGGCGCTGCAGTCCGGAACCGCGGGACTGCTACGGTCGCAGGTTCGAATCCTGCCTCGGGCATGGATGTGTGTGATGTCCTTAGTTAGGTTTAAGTAGTTCTAAGTTCTAGGGGACTGATGACCTAAGCTGTTAAGTCCCATAGTGCTCAGAGCCAATTGAACCAATTGTAGATGCTTATATTACAAGGTCACTACTGCTGACGGCTGCGACTTGTTCTGTTCATTATTTTCTCTATCTTTTAGTAAGATTTCCACCATTTTCTGTGTGGGACATATATTTTGGTTTAAGTAGTAATAAATTGCCGAAACCACTAATGGAAATGTTATTCCCCGTATAATTATCATACTTGTAAACCATATGTATATACATTGAAGCGCAAAAGAAACTGGTATAGGCATGCATATTCAAATACGGAGATATGTAAACAGGCAGAATACAGCACTGCGGTCTGGCGCAGTTGTTATGTTACTGCCGCTACAGTGGTAGGTTATGAAGATTTAAGTTTGTGGTGTTATGGTCGGCGCACGAGCGATGGGACACAGCATTTCCGTGGTAGCGATGAAGTGGGGGTTTTCCCGTACGACCATTTCACGAGTGTACCGAGAATATCAGGATCCGGTAAAACATCAAATCTCCGACATCGCTGCGGCCGGAAAAAGGTCCTGCAAGAACGGGACCAACGATGACTGAAGAGAATCGTACAACGTGACGGAAGTGCAACCCTTCCGCAAACTGCTAAAGATATCAATGCTGGGCCATCAACAAGTGTCAGCCTGCGAACCATCGATATGGGCTTTCGTAGCCGGAGGCCCACTCGTGTACCCTTGATGACTGCACGACACGAAGCTTTACGCCTCACCTGGGCGCGTCAACACCGACATTGGGCTGTTGAAGACTGGAAACATGTTGCCTGATCGGACGAGTCTCGTTTCAAATTGTATCGAGCGGATGAAAGCATACGGGTATGGAGGTAGCGTCATGAATACATGGAGCCTGAGTGTCAGCAGGGAACTGCTCAAGCATGTGGTGGCTTTAAAAGTGGTAGCGATGAAGTGGGGGTTTTCCCGTACGACCATTTCACGAGTGTACCGAGAATATCAGGATCCGGTAAAACATCAAATCTCCGACATCGCTGCGGCCGGAAAAAGGTCCTGCAAGAACGGGACCAACGATGACTGAAGAGAATCGTACAACGTGACGGAAGTGCAACCCTTCCGCAAACTGCTAAAGATATCAATGCTGGGCCATCAACAAGTGTCAGCCTGCGAACCATCGATATGGGCTTTCGTAGCCGGAGGCCCACTCGTGTACCCTTGATGACTGCACGACACGAAGCTTTACGCCTCACCTGGGCGCGTCAACACCGACATTGGGCTGTTGATGACTGGAAACATGTTGCCTGATCGGACGAGTCTCGTTTCAAATTGTATCGAGCGGATGAAAGCATACGGGTATGGAGGTAGCGTCATGAATACATGGAGCCTGAGTGTCAGCAGGGAACTGCTCAAGCATGTGGTGGCTTTAAAAGTGGTGTGTGACGTGAACAGTTGTAGTGATATGGGTCCCCTGATACGTCTAGATACGACTCTGACAGATGACACGTACGTAAGCATCCTGTCTGATCATCCATTCATGTCCATTGAGCTTTCCGACGTACTTGGGCAGTTTCAGTAGGACAATGCGACACCCCAAACATCCACAATTGCTACAGAGTAGTCCTAGTAACACTCTTCTGAGTTTAAACACTTCCGCCGGCCTCCAGATTCCTCAGACATGAACATTATTGAGCATACCTGGATGTCTACTGTTCAGAGGAGATTTTCACCCCCTCGTATTCTTACGGTTATGGACAGCCCTACAGGATTCATGGAGTCAGTTCCAGCCAGCACTACTTCAGACATTAGTCGACTCCATGTCACGTCGTGTGTCGGCACTTCTGCGTGCTCGGGGGGACCCTATACATTAATAGGCAGGTGTACCAATTTCTTTGGCTCTTCAATGTACGAATATCGTCGAATACTATAACTGAAAATGATTTTATTATTGTTGCTATGATTGTTAGTTATTTTTTCTAAAATATCACAATGTGGTTTACTCAAATGTTCAAATGTGTGTGAAATTTTATGGGACTTAACAGCTAAGGTCATCAGTCCCTAAGCTTACACACTACTTTAACCTAAAGTATCCTAAGGACAAACACACACACCCATGCCAGAAGGAGGACTCGAACCTCCGCCAGGACCAGCCGCACAGTCCATGACTGCAGCGCCCTAGACCGCTCGGCTAATCCCGCACGGCAATGTGGTTTACTGTAAAATTACAAGAGCATACTTTCCTAGGTGAGCCAATCGATACATTCTTTTACGTATACGTATATCTCGTGAGAAGACCATACAGGTAAGTTAAAGAGATCCAAGCTCACACGAAAGTTTACCAGCAGTCTTCCTTCCCCCCGAATCATTCGCGTCTAAATCAGGAAAGAATGGTAGCGACAGTTACATACAAAGCACCGTCTGCGACACACGGTCATATGTTTGCGCAGTACTGAAGTAGATGTAGATGCAGTGTGATGTATAAAAGTTTCCCAAATTCTGAGACGTGGTTTCCAGTATGCTTCTTCTTGGAGTCTGAACGCGTCATATTTGATAAAACAATAGCACTAGTTGAAACTTTGATAATACAAAGCGATCAAATATACAGGAGGAATGTGCTGAAAAGGATTCCGTCCACGGAAGGCCTACGGTCTAATCTACTTGGTGGCATACGAAGTATAGTAGATGTACGTGTTAACCACCGAGTACTCATGCAGCTGAACAGCAAAAACAGCTACACTGTCTGATTTAAAGTATCCGGACACCCATATTTAATGCTGAATCGACCACAGGAGGTGGATCCGACCTGAACCCAGTGGAACATCTTTACATAGAGTTGCAACGTAGACTCGCGGTCCATGCTAAAGGAGGGGTGGTGTGTTCCAAACTCGTCATTTCTTCAGTTTTGAATACAAATCGTCAGCAATGACGGCCGCAAACTCAGGACATAAGAAGTCACCCTCGTTCTGCCAGCGGCCTTGTCAAAGAACGCGGAGTAGCGGCCACAAGTTCAGGGCCCTCTCTCGCCCTTGGGGTGGGAAATTGCCCCTAAAACTGAAACAATCGTCGTTGGTCAACGGCACTCGGATGCAGAGGGCAATGGATACCACAACTCTAAAGACGTATAAACTGTATACACAGGACACGAGGACTGTAATTAAAAAAAGTGTGATAAACCAAAAGATGCCGAGCTAGGCCCCCATTCGGATCTCTTGGAGGGGCCTGCCAAGTGGGAGGTGATTATGAGAAAAAGACTGCGTAATCAACGAAAGGGTAACGTTCTACGAATCGGAGCGTGGAATAGCAGAAGTTTGAATTTCCTACGGAATCTAGAATATCTGAAAAGGGAAACACTAGACTAAGTCTACGTACAGTGGGGGTCAGTAAAAGGATATGGAAAGACGCCAAGTATTTCTGATCAGACGAGCAAACATGGAATAACGAGAGTAGGATTACTTATGAATAGGAGGGTAAGAACAGAGTGTGAGTTACTGTGAACAGTTCAGTGATAGTGTTGATCTCACCAGAATCAACAGCAAACCAACACCGATAACAATATTTGAGGTGTATATACGGATGTCACGAGCAGAAGATGAAGAGATAGAGAAAATATGTGAAGCTACTGAGCAAGTAATTACTTACGTAAGGAGAGTTGAAAATTTAATAGTCTTGTAGGATCGGAATGCGGTTATATAAGGAGGAGTACTAGGAATGAGAGAGTGAAAGACGAGAAAGATTAATTGAGTCTGAAATTAATTTCATATAGTGACAGAGAATACTCTGTTCAAGAATCAGAAAAAAAGGTATACTTGGAAAAGGCAGGGGGACACAGGTTTAGTTTTGTTATATTACATCATAGTCAGGCAGATATTCCAAAATCACGTGTTGGATTGTAAGGCGTATGCAGTAGCAGATATAGACCACAATCTGGTACTGATGAGGAGCAGGCTGACGTTTAAGAGATTAGTCAGGAGGAACTAATGCGCAAAGAAGTGAACTATAGATACTACGGTAATGAAATTAGTAGGCAGAGTAGTTGAAGTGTAATGCGTATCTCTAGAAAGAACAATCACAGAAGTTGGAGAGAAAAATGTGGGTACAAGGAAGGTACCTGCAAAGAAACCATGGGTGACAGATGGAATACTTCAGTTGACCGACGAAAAAAGGAAGTCCAAAAAATGTTCCGAGAAATTTCACAGCTCATGCATGCAAGTTGCTGTCAAGAATAGTATACAGAATAATGGAAAAAAAATCTGTTAGATGGCGATCAGTTTGGTTTTAGCAAAGGGAAAGTCACCAGATAGGCAGTTATTACGTTGTTGTTGATAATGGAAGCAAGCCTGAAGCAAAACCAAGAACGTTCAAAGGTTTTGTCAACTTCTAGAAAGTGCTGGACAACGTAAAATGTTGCAAGATGTTCAGAATTATGAGAAAAGCTGGGCAAATTGTAGGGAAAGCCGGGAAATTATAATACATACGAGAATCAAGAGGGAACAATAAGAGGGGAAGATCGAGAACGAAGTGCTTGGATTAAAAAGGGTGCAAGACAAGGATGTAGTATCTCGCTCCTGCTGTTCGGTACAGAGTGGAAAACAATTCACGCATCTACATCTACATCTACATCCATACTCCGCAAGCCACCTGACGGTGTGTGGCGTACCTTGAGTACCTCTATCGGTTCTCCCTTCTATTCCAGTCTCGTATTGTTCGTAGAAAGAAGGATTGTCGGTATGCCTCTGTGTGGGTTCTAATCTCTCTGATTTTATCCTCATGGTCTCTTCGCGAGATATACGTAGGAGGGAGCACTATACTGCTTGACTCCTCGGTGAAGGTATGTTCTCGAAACTTCAACAAAAGCCCGTACCGAGCCACTGAGCGTCTCTCCTGCAGAGTCTTCCACTGGAGTTGATCTATCATCTCCGTAACGCTTTCGCGATTACTAAATGATCCTGTAACGAAGCGCGCCGCTCTCCGTTGGATCTTTTCTGTCTCTTCTATCAACCCTATATGGTACGGATCCCACACTGCGGAGCAGTATTCAAGCGTACTGTAACCTACTTCCTTTGTTTCCGGGTTGCATTTCCTTAGGATTCTTCCAATGAATCTCAGTCTGGCATCTGCTTTACCGACGATCAACTTTATATGATCATTCCATTTTAAATCACTCCTAATGCGTACTCCCAGATAATTTATGGAATTAACTGCTTCCAGATGCTGACCTGCTATATTGTAGCTAAACGATAAGGGATCTTATTTCTATGTATTCGCAGCACACTACACTTGTCTACATTGAGATTCAATTGCCATTCCCTGCACCATGCGTCAATTCGATGCAGATTCTCCTGCATTTCAGTACAATTTTCCATTGTTACAACCTCTCGATACACCTCAGCATCGTCCGCAAAAAGCCTCAGTGAACTTCCGATGTCATCCAAAACTTCGCAGCGTGATTCCTCACATACTAGCAATATAAAACTGTCTTTCACAAAATTTCGTCCTGCGCATATTTCTGGCAGTAAATGGACTTAAAGATTGGCAAGCTGGCAACACTGTAAATACGTGTACGGTAACTACCTATGTCAGCATGTCACAACAGCTCTGTGCAGTTTGTGCAGTGGATAGTGTTTTGGTTTAACATGCAGGTGGTCGAAGGTTCGATTGTGGGTCGAGGCTTATTTGTTTTCATTTGCTAGATGTAGTCTGCATGGTATAGTAACTGGCGTCTTAATCGTCGTACAGCGATTACAGTGGACCTTTTCAAACATTTGCAGTTACGTGGTACGAACACAGAAATGGAAATATAATTGTTTTCACTGGACAGCTTTAAAGAAAAATTTTGCACGTCGTGGATGGAATTGTTTTACACCACTGCATCTATTAGGTGCCAGATTTTTTTGTGTGTACCTTCCTCTAATGGTCCTCTCGATTAATACCAACTATTATTTTTGCCACATTCAGGTCCACTACATTTCGTAAGGGCCTTATGTCCCCAGCAGGGTCGTTGCAAATAATTTCGATTGGATCATTGAGGGAGCGTACACAGAAAATAGATCTAGAATCTAGCAGATGCATTGGTGCGAAACACTTCGCGTCCACGTCGTGCAAAAGACTTCTTTAATAGCTGACCAATTAAAATGATTGTAGTTCCGTTCCTGTGTCCGCAGCTCGTGGTCGTGCGGTAGCATTCTCGCTTCCCGCGTCCGGGTTCCCGGGTCCGATTCCCGGCGGGGTCAGGGATTTTCTCTGCCTCGTGATGACTGGGTGTTGTGTGATATCATTAGGTTAGTTAGGTTTAAGTAGTTCTAAGTTCTTGGGGACAGATGACCATAGATGATAAGTCCCATAGTGCTCAGAACCATTTGAACCAACCATTCCTGTGTCCATAGTACATAACTGCAAATGTTTTGTAGAAGACCCGCTGTCATCGCCAGATACCGTACCACGCAGACTACCTTTAGCAAATAAAACCAAATAAGCCTCGATCCAGAATAGAAACCTCAACCTACTGCGTGCTAATCCAAAACGCTATCTACTGCACCAGCTGCACAGCACTGCTCTATCTGCAGACAAGGGCAGTTACTGTGTACCTGATTAGGAACGTTGCCAGACTGCCAGTCTTTAACGTCCACATCTAGGTCTTGTAGAGGGGAATGAGAACTTAATATTTCGAATAGAAAACCATGTCTGGAAACGTGCTTTTGCGGTTGTTTCAGTTCAGATGTTTAACTCATCCACTGCTGTCAGATGAATTGAATTAGATATGACGCAGTCTAATTATCAGGTAACAATTCGAAAGGAAACATAATTGAACATCTATTTATCACTTAAGCACATTGCTTTGTATTAACACTTAAATATTACGTTCTATACGTACAGTATGCTGTTTTTTTTTTATATTTTGGAATAATGTAAACGCCGGGCACTGTGGCCGAGCGGTTCTAGGCGCTTCAATTCGGAACCGCGCTGCTGTTACGGTCGCAGGTTCGAATCGTGCCTCGGGCATGGATGTGTGTGATGTCCTTAGGTTAGTTAGGTTTAAGTAGTTCTAAGTCTAGGGGACTGATGACCTCAGATGTTAAGTCCCATAGTGCTTAGAGCCATTTGAACCATTTGAAATAATGTAAACGCATAATGTTTAAGTCTTAGTACGAACGAATGTGCTTAAGTGAAAAGTGGATGTTTCGTTATGTTTCCTTTAGAAGTATTACCTAATAAGTGTAGTGCGTCACGCCTAATTCTATTCCTTATGCAGAAGCACCACACTTTTAGAGCTCTCCCTCGTCAGAGCGAGAAGTCATCTGTCAGGGAGTGTGAGAATTGCTTAATCTCGCATCAGTGGCCGGACTGAGCTATGATATTACCGAGCGGATGGTTGGCTTTTCACTCACTATGTAGTCGTCCGTCTCTACCTGCAGCTCTTCCCACCGACACAGTACCCTGCACCTCAACAGCGAGAATAAAGGATGAAAGGCCGGCCGCGGTGGTCTCGCGGTTAAGGCGCTCAGTCCGGAACCGCGCGACTGCTACGGTCGCAGGTTCGAATCCTGCCTCGGGCATGGATGTGTGTGATGTCCTTAGGTTAGTTAGGTTTAAGTAGTTCTAAGTTCTAGGGGACTGATGACCACAGAAGTTAAGTCCCATAGTGCTCAGAGCCATTTGAACCATTTTAAAGGATGAAGGGGAAAATACATTGGGTAACCTGATTCATAATACATGTTTCCTCGACTGCCACAACTGCTAATTCATTTCCTTGAATTCCCTTGTGCCCTGGTACCCAGCTGAATGGTTTATGATGAGTCGTGTTAGTTGTCAAAACATCCAGGAACGCATCCTCGATTGAACCGAATATTATTGTTCATCAGTGGGTTCCTCATAACTGTTGAGTTTTTTCTGGAAGATATTCTCCCATCACTGGAATCGCACAACAGCACGGAAGAGCGGCGGTGATCTGACTGGTAGCCCAGGATCACTGTAAGTGTAGAAAAAATTAGTCATTGTTCAAATGGTTCAAATGGCTCTGAGCACTATGGGACTTAACATCTATGGTCATCAGTCCCCTAGAACTTAGCACTACTTAAACCTAACTAACCTAAGGGCATTACACACATCCATGACCGAGGTAGGATTCGAACCTGCGACCGTAGCGGTCGCGAGGTTCCAGACTGTAGCGCCTAGAACCGCTCGGCCACTCTGGCCGGTTTACTCACTGTAATTACAGTTTCAGATGGCCAGTCGGAATTTATCATTGCAGAGGCTTCATCCAGAATGTGAAATGAGTGGTTGAGTGAGAGGAGTGGAGTGTGGATGGGTAAATTCAGCGTTCGCGCTCACTGTACCTCTGACGGCGCCAGCGTCGGGACGGCTGCCCACCGTGTCTGTAAACAAGAAACGCACGTTAGTGTGGGCAGCACGTTCTTATGACTGCTTTCACATCAGGAAGCGGTTAATCTGATCTCATACAAAATCCGCCTAAACCGTTCCGAGACTGATTTCATTTGTGCCGTACAAGAGACGTCAGCGCGGTAACTACGGTGGAGGCTTGAACTAACAACTGTGAAGAACAGGATGTATTCGACCAGTCAGTTGTGAACAGGTTAAGTACTATCCCACCACGACATTAGTGCACTTGACCTCCCGTGGCCGTTACAGGAAACACCCTGTGACTTTACAGAAAACAAGTGCAGTAGTGACTAAGGAAAACGCATGGCGGTGTGAATGATTTCTAGACAGTTGTGCAGATGCTATTAACCGTTTCAGCGTGTCCTCCTAAAATATCATGATAAAAACTCGCGATAAGCAGACGGAAGAGCCCTCAAAACCAGGAGCAATAAATAATATCGTAGTCGACTAAAAGTGGACGAGCGACCATAATGTCAACTATATTCTGTTTGTTGTGTCGCATATCACAGTGGATGTGTGTGCGAATTCCTAAAGGACCAAACTGCTGAGGTAATCGGTACCTAGACTTACTTACTACTTAAACTAACTTGTGCTAAGAACAACACACACACATCCATGCCCGAGGGAGGACTCGAACCTCCAGCGGGAGGGGCCGCGCAATCCGTGACATGGCGCCTCTAACCGAGCGGCCACTCCACGTGGCATCACAATGGATTAACATGTCTAAATCGGGAGTTCATGACTTTATCAAGAATGCTTTGGAGAAGAGAAAAGTGTGTGCAAAGCTTGTCCCTTACACCTTGACTCCCAAACAGAAACGACGTGTGCACCCCTGTCGCGACTCCACTGAAATGCAAAAAACGGACAATTCTTTTCTGCAAAAAATGGTACTAGCGACGAGACTTGGTATTATTAGTAAGTAACTAGCACAAATGACCGTCTAGAAATTAACAAGAGGAGACAACACTTTGACCACACAAGCGACATTGAAGCCAATGTGACTTTGCGAGCCGACCAATATTCCAAAGAAGGACGTTCCCAACTGTGTCGGATGGCTGTATGAAGTTCTATTTGTTGCACAGACTATTCACAACACATTGTCTTAACTTTTCACTATTTTTTATTAATCCAGTATTGAAGTTTGTTGAACCGACGGACTTCACAGGCCAGGAAATACTTCTAATGTTTGACTATAGCTGAAATTAGATCTTCTGTTCTAGCAGCATTTTCGTTTGTAGAAACCTGTATTAAACCGAGTAAAAATTAATTATGTATGACTACGCTATGCAAAGATTTCACAAACCAGATTAAGCTAGGTTCTCTATGATGAATATCTGCTGTCCATTCGCTGCAGAGTCACTTACAAACCGACTTGCAGTGTTTCAAGAAGCCATAGAAACGAATATCTACAGAATTTTTGTTAATAACTAGTTTCTAGTTTCTGGGATAAGGATGCCAATGAGTAAATGGAAGTGGCTCTGTTATTATCAGTTGTTCTGATTAAATGTCTCAACGAAAAGTATAAATCCAGTTTTGAATTTACTGAAAATTCCGTAACTCATTTAATCTGCTCATACCAGCATTAATTTTTTTTACAGTTTTTCTCAAAACGTCGAAATTTAACATTCCTCGCTCCGATTCGGAGAACATTCATTAGTCTTCCTTGTACCTCGATTCCCTAGTTATAATCGCCAACGAACAGTTATGTGGCAGCGATTGACAAACGTGTGGCTTATTCGAATTCAGGACGTGGGGATTTTTATTTCCAGCTTTTGACAGATTTGTCGAGGGCTTGCGTTCAAAAGAGGTTAAAGGGATGGACAGCATTAATTTGGAACTTCTAAAATACACTATCTGTTCGAAAAAGTCCGATGCCGATTAGTGGATAATAACATGAGGTATGTCCACCTTTATGACCGCATGAACTCTGCTGGGATGTGATGACGATGATGTTTGGTTTTGTTGGGCGCTCAACTGCGCTTTCATCAGCACCCGTACAAAGTCCCAATTTTTCACACAGTCCAAATTTTTTACTCAGTCCAGTTCAGCCACTGTCATGAATGCTGATGGTTATTATGATGAAATGATAAGGACAACACAAACACCCTGTCCCCGGGCAGAGAAAATTCCCAACCCGGCCGGGAATCGAACCTGGGACCCTGTGATACAGAGGCAGCAACGCCACCCACTAGACCACGAGCTGCGGAACTGCTGGGCTGTGGTGAGGTATCTGAATGTCTGTGGAGGAATGGCAGAACAGTGGTGCCTGCAGTTAATTCGACGTTGTAACTCATACGAAAGACATTCCAATCGGGCTGGGATTCTGGGTAGGCCAGTTCATTTCAGGAATGTTATGGCCCACAAACCACTGTCTCATAGATGCATTGTTATACTGATGAAAACAGTTATCGTCTCCGAGCTGCTCCTCTACCACATGCAGTACATAATGTTGTAAAATGTGTACATATATCCTTCCGCATTTAGAATGGAATAAGAGGACCGCACCCCAACCAGGAAAAAATATCCCTACAGCGTAACACCACCTTCTCCGTACGACACTGCTAGGGCTACGCATGATGTCAGGTATCGTTCTCCAGCAACTTGCAAAACCCAAATCCTTCCATCGGAATGTCACAAGGTATAGTGTCACTCATCACTCCGAATAACTCGTTTCCAATTACCCAGTGTTCAGTGACGTCGCTCTTTACATAACCAGTGTCGCATGTCTCTGACTTCAGAAATGTATGGCTTTGAGAAGCTGCTCGACCATTCTGTCCCATTATTTTTAACTCCCTACACACAGTCACTGCGTTACTGGACTACTGATAGCTCTGTGGAACTCATGAGTGATTCCATCCGCCGATTTCATGCGATTTGTTACAACCACCATCCGCAATGTTCGACGGTCGCTACCCGTCACTACATGGGTTCTGCCTGGTGTTGATCTAGCTGTGCTTGTTCCTTCACGATTCCACAACAGAGCTGTCTCCCACCAGTCGACCTGTGCAGCTTTAGAAGGATTGAAATGTCCCTGATGTATCTGTTAATCAGGTGATATCCAATGGATATCCCATGTTCGAAATGAATGAGCTCTTCTGACCGACCCATTCTGCCACTATCTTTTTGTACTGACAATACAATACTGCTCTCCTCTTAGTATACTGGCGGGTTCTGCTCTCCTGGCATCTACTGATTAATTCCGCTTTGGATAGGGATATAGGAATACTTTTGATCAGGCAGTTCCGGCCGATGTGGCTGAGCGGTTCTAGGTGCTTCAGTCTGGAACCGCGCTGTTGCTACAGTCGCAGGTTAGAATTCTGCCTCGGGCATGGATGTGTGTGGTGTCCTTAGGTTTAAGTAGTTCTAAGTCTAGGGGACTGATGACCTCAGCTGTTAAGTCCCATAGTGCTTAGTGCTATTTGAACCATTTGATCAGGCATTGTTATTATACGGTTAGTTGGTTACTAAGTAACATGTTCCATAAACCACTTAAACCTTTTATGGAAATGAGGTAGAACGAGTCACTTTACAGAAAATATGTACATGGTTAGTGTTATCATTAATGAATACATTATTTCTTTGCTCCTCATTTTACTAAGTTTGGAAGCTCCTCTTGATGTTCCTCCGTGTTTGTGATTTAAAATTGTCTTGCTTTGAAACTCAGCCTTATGCAAACAATAGTTTATTTTTGTCTTTACCCAAACATGTTTCGACACCTATGTGTCGTCTTCTGTGGGTCAAATTTTTATTTCATCAAATTACATCGCTACATGAACTACATCTAACCGGTGTATAATAATGCAGTCCATCTAGCGATGTAGTTTTAAGAAATAAAAGTTTTACCCACAGAAGATGACATATAGGTGTCGAAACATGTCTGGGTAAGTATAAAAATAAACTAAGTGTATTT
Source organism: Schistocerca nitens (assembly GCF_023898315.1). Lineage (NCBI taxonomy): Eukaryota > Metazoa > Arthropoda > Insecta > Orthoptera > Acrididae > Schistocerca > Schistocerca nitens. The sequence continues at coordinate 617,478,968 of NC_064617.1, forward strand.
GCATAAGGCTGATTAACAAAACAACCCAATTTCTTTGCTCCTACTCATGCAACTAACTAAAATGTTTTATTTTTTATTTTTAAATACTGACTACCATTTTTTAAATAGCAATTCGGCCGCTGGAATAGGAACAGTTGCCCAAGAGAAATGATTTTAAGTTTGATTTATAACTTGCTTTGCTACCTGTCAGCCATTTTATGGTACTGGGACATTTATCACAAATTTTTGATGCTGCATATTCAACTCCTTCTGAGTCATTTCAGCTTTAATAATAGGTAATAAACGTCATTTTTCCCTCTACTGTTTTAGATATGGACATCACTGTTCACCGATATTAGTGAGCACGCCGTTCATATGATCAATGAACAGGTGAAGCGCTTCGATCTCGTGTGGTAAAACAATAAAGGCGTCGTCAAAATAATGAAAGAAGCAAGATGGACGAAGAGGAGTTGAATTTAATGTGTGTTCTTCAAAATGTTTCTCAAAGACAGCCAAGTCTCTTAAGGAAAATACTAGTAGAGCAAAGAGAGAGAAGGACTCCGTATTTTGCAGAGAGACGAAGATCTAATTGGGTTTCCCGCTGATAAAGGTAATGGCACAGCGTTCTTAAGGCCATATCGTATCATGATAATGTGTCATAACGTTTGGAAAACAGTACATACAAGAGTATAAATGACAATAACAATGGAAAACACATGAGTATTTGCTCAGTCACACCATAACATTTACCATTATACAAAAAGTAGGTGGTCATCAAAATATGTTGAAACAATTTGTTAGTTTTGTGAGGGGCATGGACTGCTAATAACATTCATGTATTTTCCACAGGGACTTTTGCGTATAAAGAGCCACGTCCAAACAGACGAAAATTTTTTCTGGATTCAAACTGTGTTGTTTAGTTATGTCCCTGAACATCTGAAAGTTTTTAATATTATGTTCGATGTGGCCAACTATTGACTCTAGCAAATACACTAGGTACTTAAGCAAGGCTGTATGTTTGAAAATCTATAGCATTAACAGGTCGCAATGGAACGACTTCTTTGAGGATTTTAGGCAAACAGTACAGCCTTGGTGGCTTAGGAGATTCTATGTCATATTGCAGACAAGGATACTTACTTAGCTTCCCTGTTATTCTGTTGGCTGATAAAGCAGGATTGCCGTTTATACTTTTATATGTACTGTTTTCTAAACGTAATGACACATTATTGTGATACAATATGGCCTTAAGAACGCTGTGGTATTACCTTTATCAGCGGGAAGCACCATTAGATCTTGGTATTTCTGCAAAATACGGAGTACTTCTCTCTCTTTGCTCTACTAGTATTTGCCTTAAGAGGCTTGGCTGTTGCTAATTTGTGACTTTTAGGGGGTAACATAATCGGCGGCGTCCTGTGAGAGATGCTGTACGGCCTGTTTCAGTCTACCGATGATATTCACAACAGGTACTGTACATGTCTACGTACGAACTATATAACGTGATCCGATTTTGTCATTTAGGATAAAAACGATAAAACTAATAAAAAATTCTGACCTGCCACACAATAAGCAATAGAATATGATAACGCAGTCTCGTAGGCTGTACGGTACGCTTGCTTTCAAAATACCAAATAACGTTAAACACTTAAACACTAATCAAGAAAATGAATTCTTTTTATGTTTTCATAAACAAGTAAAACTCGACAATGAATAAAATGTGTTGTACATACTGTACATTTTCGTATTAAAGTACATCTTTTGATCACGGGTAGATCGTCCCACACTCATTTCCGTCGTATTTTTTTAAATTTATGATAAAAATGATCATGTAATACCGATAGGGGTACAATAATTCCAGTAGGTATGTATTAATAAAAATTGGAAGAAGATTAAGAATCGCAGTATTAGAGTATGAATCGTTTCTCGCTTTTTAACAATGATAAATTTGGTCATTTTAGTGGATGGTTTACTGTTCGTATTGCTCACTGTGAAGGCATTGAGAGTATTGGTAGTCTTGAAATTTTTAATAACTTGACGTCATTGCTTATCTTACTTATAATGTTGGAGAAGTATTCAGTAAGGCTAATGGTATGTCTTATTTTTACTCGACGATGCCTTTTGTTCTGAGGACTCATAGACGTCGTAAGCTGGATCAAGATGAAGCTATTTACGTATGGTGTAAAGGATCTGCTGTATGTAAAAATGTAAAACATGTTGGTGATCTGACTGTATGTTGTTACATAAATAAAGAAACCTGAGTCGAAAAAGAAAAACAAATCATATTGATTTTGCTAAAAGCCAAGAAGCGATTCTTGGTGTTGTAGCTCTCAGGAGCACTCTGGGATACTCTCTGTGTGTGGCACCCCTGTACATCGTTGAGAGTCGTAGTTAGATTGCGTACCACAACACAGTGCTGTGACTTACTTATCTTATTGTGGTTTTTATTTATAAGACTAAATATTCATTCCTGATTAAAAACTTGCCTTAGAATTTGAAATGCAGTCTGATGCAATGTACATGGTGAGCTACAGAATTCAGTCGTCTTTAGCAGAAAAAGATGGCGGTGGTATTTCTTTACTGCAAACAACATTCAGATGCTACTGCTGCACATTATAAAACTGATACGAGGAGCTTCGTACATAATTCAGTACAATGATAGCAGGCAATGGACATATGGTATGCTGCAGTGTTGATGCCTGCTATTTTCTTATCTACACAAATATTAAGAGAACGTGAATTACAAGATACGAGACACATTTTAACGGTATTCTTATCATTTGCGAAAAGATCATATTTCAATGTATTTGGTCAAATTCGTAATTTAAAAAAGCATGGAAATCTGTTAGGTGTCAGACTGATGTCTGCAAATACGTCGGTGTTTCATCTCAGTTACAGTAAAAAAAAAAAAAAGCCCATTGGGACTAAAGTTTTACAGTACGCTAATGTCACGGAAATTATTGACCAATTGCGAAACAGTGGACTTAAAATTAGTCTTTACGTGATATACCACTGCTTTCATCTTGCAAGCAGCAAACAGTTATCGCTTAAACTTGCTTCCTCCTCTATTGAAACAAAATTGTTACATTGCATTAACAAAGGCAAAAGTTGCGAGCTGGATGCATTAAATGCACAAAATATTAGGGCTACGCGGAAAGTAAAGCTCATCTTCATCTATATCCTCTTCCATTTCCATAATATTGCCCCAAGTACGTCGCCCTTGTAATAAACCCTCTATATACTCCTTCCACATATTGGCTTTCCCTTCTTTGCTTAGGACTGCTTAACCGTCTGAGCTCTTGATATTCATACAGGTGGTTCTCTTTTCTCCAAAGGTCTCTTTAATTTTTCTGTAGGCAGCATCTATCTTTCCCCTAGTGATATATGCTTGCACGTCCTTACAGTTGTCTTCTACCCATTTCTGCTTAGCCATTTTGCACTTCCCTTCGGTCTCATTTTTAGACGTTTGTAATGCCTTTCACCTGCTTCATTTATTACATTTTTATACTTATTCCTTTCATCGATTAAATTCAATATCTTTAGTGTTACCCAAGGATTTCTACTACCCCTCGTCTTTTTAACTACTTGATCCTCTGCTGCCTTCACTATTCCTTTCCCCTATTCTTGTCAATCGAACCCTAATGCACCCTCTGAAACTCTCTACGACCTCTGGTTCTTTCAGTTTAGCCAGGTCCCATCTCGTTAAAATCCTGCCTTTCTGCGGTTTTTTCAGTTTTAATCTGCACCTTATAATCAATAAATTGGGGTCAGAGTCCACATCTGCCCCTGGAAATGTCTTACAATTTAAAATCTGCTTCCGAAACCTCTGTTTTACCATTACATAACCAATCAGAGACCTGCCGGTGTCTCCAGACCTCTTCCCCGTATACAACATTCTTTCGTGAGTCTTAAACCGAATGTTAGCGATGATTAAATCATGCTCTGTGCAAAATTCTACCAGAGCATTCCTTTCCCCTAGGCAATATTGACTTGCTATTTTTCGTTGTTCCTTTTCCTACTATTGAATTCCAGTACCCCACCACAATAAAATTTTCGTATCTCATCATGTTCAATCCCTTCATCATCTGCGGAGCTAGTTGGCATATAAACTTGTATTATTGTGGTACTGTGGGCCTATCTCTGTCTTGGCTATAATGCGTTCACTATGCTGTTTACAATAGCTTACCTGGAATTCTATTTTATTATTCATTAAGAAATCCACTCATGCGTTACTCCTGTTTGAATTTGTATTTGAAAATCTGTATTCACCCGACCAGAAATCCTGTTCCTCCTGCCACCGAAATTCACTAATCCCTACTATGTCTGTTTTCCGTGTTTAAATTTTCTAACGTACCTGCCCGATTAAGGAATCTAACATTCCACTCTCCGATCCATAGAATGTCAGTCTTGTTTCTCCTGTTAACGACATCCTCCTCAGTAGCCCCACCCAGAGGTCCGTATGGGGGACGGTTTTACCTCTGGAATATGTTATCCAAGAGGACACCATCATCATTTAACCATACAGTAGAGCTGGGTACTCTAGTGAAAAATTACGGCTGTGGTTTTCCCTTGTTTTCAGCCATTCGCAGTACCAGCACAGCACCCGTTTTAGTTGTTATTTCAAGGCCAGGTCAGTCAATTGTTCTGCTGTTGCTCCAGCAACTACTGAAAAGATTGCTGCCCTTTTCAAGAACCACATGTTTGACTTGCGTCTTAACAGATACCTCTCCATCGTGGTTGCACCTACGGTACGGCTATCTGTATCGCTGAGGCACGCAAGCCTCACCATCAGTGGCAAGGTCCATGGTTCATGGGGGGGGGGGGGGAGGAGGGGACACTTTAAGGTCTGACTAAATAGTTGGAGAATTTTATCAGTTAATATTTCAGTATAGAGAAAGGCATCACCTGCAGAATGTCTCAGGATACTACTTTGATAGTAACTTCAGACATTTTGCAAATGATGTATTTATCTATGCTGAAATATTAACTGATGAAACTCGCCAAATATCTAGTCTGACCATAGTAAGATTTCAAAGTGCTGCAAGGATTGGTACTTGCCTAACACGTTTAGAAATCTGAAATTGCGTTCTTCACAAAACGCACATAGTTAGTAGACTACGAAGAGCAGTGATTAAACTTATAACTCACATTTAATTGACTATAACAAGTTGTAGGGATGTATAGGTAAAATAGGTGGCAGCTTTCTGTTCATTGGAAGGGAACTTAGAAAGTGCAATCAATCTACAAAGGAGAGTGCTTACGAAACGTTACGTCGACCAATCATCTAATATTATTTAAGTTTGTTAGAATTTGCCAAGTAGAGTTAACAAGGGATACTTAACGAACACAGAGGAATGAAGCACCAATGGTCTCAGGTTAGTCTAACTCAAGGTTATGTGTCACAAAAGTCCTTGAAACTTTAAATTAGCACAGGCTTGAAAACAGACATCAACTATCCTGCAAAAGCCTGCATACAAAGTTTGATGAACCAGTATTTAGCGAGGAGTCTAGGAATGCACTACAAATACCTACGTATCGCTTCAATAAGGACAACAATAACAATGTTAGATAAATTACAAAGTTTTAAAATGGGTTAAAAACAGTCTTCATGACGATAAAATATTTATTTGCAATGATTACCGCTTTTGGGCGGAATGTGACCATCTTCAGACCATTTATTCAATGCCTGTAGGCGGTGGCGGTGAATGGAGCAAGTATTGTGACACGAACGTCAACTGCTCACTTGACCAGTAACCGCTGCAAATAAATGTTTTATAACGACCAAGACTGTTTTTTATTCAATGAAAAGTATTTTAGCCAGAACGCTGTTCTTTTCTCCACGCGAAATTTTCTTAAAAGTTACTGATTACAAGGATATTTAAACAGTCATTATATTCACACTAGATATGTAAATGGAGCGGGAAGAGCTCTAATACAGTGGGTAGCACTCTTTGCCGTGCATTTCACAGTGGTTTGCAGAATGAGGATGTAGATGTAGACCGTGAAACAAAATAGTTTGCAGGCTCTTCTTTGTCTTTGTGTGCCTAGCGTAGGGTCGACAGATATTCGGGCAGCCGGCTGCGATGAATAACACTTGTGTATGGCCTCGGCCACGGCAGTTGCAGGCAGCGGGAAGCTGTAGCATAGAGTACTGCCCTTTTGTTTCGCGGGCAACCGCATCTGTCAGGGGCATGTGCGACTGCACGGCGCCCCAGGAGGCAAATGGCGCCGTTGCAAAGGTCACGAGCTCGCACAGACTGTCATGTTTTAAATTCACCAAAGTTATTGCAACTGTGCCGCTCCTCCTCATCATTAACGAACATACGGCAACGGTGTAGCGTTCCTCTTTGGCTGCCGCAGCTGACCTACCCACCGGCTCCCGAACGCCATCGCATGCAAACTGATGGTCGTCTTTGATTCTCAGCGTGATGGGAACGTACGTCGTTGTTTCGCCAATGCTCAGAAACTGTCGTGTTCAGAATCTTAAAAGAAACAATTCTTCTTATCCATTCCGAAACAAAACTACATTCGCCAAATTGCGTATGAAAAAGGGCTCGCGCAAAGTGACGTACTGCCTGTGAAGTAACGTATTTCAGTCTAGAGCGCTGGACGATTCCATCTTGTTGTTTCGAAGGGTCGGCGGCCTCAGTTGACTGTTGCTTACCAACCTGAGCTCGTCGCCCATTCTCCTTATTACATAACACGACACCACAGCTTTTGTACACCATAGCTGCGGGGAACGTTCTTCGTAATCAGGCATATTTCATTATATGCAATGTTACTAAATTTTTGTCGAAAGGAGGGAAACGAAGCAGTTATCTCATTAAAAGTGGACTTGAGAGGTTTCCAATAAAGAAAATAAAGAAGGAATGGAAAATGTTGCTGCAAGTACTTGACAGGGCTTCAGTACTTCAGAAAGACTCCTAAGACGGAGAAGAAAATTTTCTGTTCAGATAATATTCTCGGAAAGTTTAACAGAGGGTTTGCATGTACCTTCCACATGACAGGTGTTCTTTATTTCACATTTTCAGTATCGTAGCAAACGATGTCCACTATGCTAAATTTCAACCCATTTTTTGTTTTATAATATCTCCTTCCACCATCTACTTCGAAGGAAATATTATAAAACAAAAAATGGGTTGAAATTTAGCATAGTAGACATCGTTTGCTACGATACTGAAAATGTGAAATAAAGAACACCTGTCACGTGGAAGGTACATGCAAACCCTCTGTTAAACTTTCCGAGAATATTATCTGAACAGAAAGTAGAGAGGATATAAAATGTAGACTGGCAATGGCAAGGAAAGCGTTTCTGAAGAAGAGAAATTTGTTAACGTCGAGTATAGACTTAAGTGTCAGGAAGTCGTTTCTGAAAGTATTTGTATGGAGCGTAGCCATGTATGGAAGTGAAACATGGACGATAAATAGTTTAGACAAGAAGAGAATAGAAGCTTTCGAAATGTGGTGCTACAGAAGAATGCTGAAGATTAGATGGGTAGATCACATAACTAATGAGGAGGTGTTGAATTGGATTGGGGAGAAGAGAAGTTTGTGGCACAACTTGACTAGAAGAAGGGATCGGTTGGCAGGACATGTTTTGAGGCATCAAGGAATCACAAATTTAGCATTGGAGGGCAGCGTGGAGGGTAAAAATCGTAGAGGGAGACCAAGAGATGAATACACTTTTCAGATTCAGAAGGATGTAGGTTGCAGTAGGTACTGGGAGATGAAGAAGCTTGCACAGGATAGAGTAGCATGGAGAGCTGCATCAAACCAGTCTCAGGACTGAAGACCACAACAACAACAACAACAACAATATCTCCTTCTGCAAACTGAGGAGCTACTTGATTGAGAAGTAACGCTCTGATTTCGTAAACTGATCTACGGCTGGGAGAGCAGTGTGCTGACCACATGCCCTTCCATATCCGCATCCAGTGACGCCTTTGGGCAGAGGACGACACGGCGGATTCTCGTATTCTCTCTCTACATTATTACCCCCACCCCAATGGGAGGTTGACAGATCTTTGCCCCGTAGTATTTCTTTCCAGATCGTCACTAATATTTGTACCTAACTGGACTGAAATCGTTCCAGGTGTTTAGGATGAGCTTTTTACCCATGGCTTTGCCCACATACACGCTTGTCAAACATGCGATTGCGTATGTTCTTGCTTCCAGATTTCGATGACACAAACGTTTTCTGAGTATCGTACCCAATAATAATGTAAAAAAAAAAAAACTTTACGGTAGATCCAAAAGAAGGCGGCTGTAAACGGGGCCGAAACGTTGGTTTCTCCAGTATAGTTTTTTACATTATGACGCGGCACGATACTCAGAATACTTTTATGTCAGATGTCAAATATATTTCGCATACGTGGTTCTAAATAAATTTCACCTGTATCTGCATGAAATTTCATCCTGTAGTTTCCTTTTTACGCAGTTTAATGTTTACGACGTGTCTCCTAAACTATGTGTCTACAATGATACAATTTTGCTGGTACAATCAGTGCTATATGTGAAAACCGTTTACAAAGTTTGTCTCACATACAGCTATAAGTAAAGAAGTAATAAATTAAAATTCCATGCATCATGCGGCACTTGTACTGTACGAACAACGAAAATTTAAATAATAAACATTTCCCCTCCCTTAGTTTTTTTGTATTTGTTATGAGAAAATGTTTCGAAAGATTTATAATTATATATATAAAGTTTGTTGCAAGTCACTAAGTGCTCTCATTCTCAAATACTGGATGAATAAAATATGGGTATTCGCGCGTCGTGGGCTGCACTTCTTTTTCAGTCCCATCCCTTTCATAGGCGGTTCATAGGCGATTCTTTCCAAACAGTAAATGATAAGTATACCAAGTTTGTCTGTAATAAGTACACGGTGTTTATAAATGAATATCGCGGTTTTAACGCTTTATAATATTTATTGTATTAAACTTACAGTTATAAATGATATGTCAAATGAAAGAGCTACAAAAAGGGTTTTACCAAGAACCTTATAAATGTTCAATGTGAGCACAATTTGTCACACGGCACACATCAAGTCTATAGCCGAGTTCTTCCCAAACGTTGATAAGTGTGTCTTCAGTGATTGTAGCAACAGTTGCTTCAGTCCGGTTCTTAATTGAGGGAGATCTGCTGGTAGCGGAGGCATGTACACACGATCCTTGATGAAGGAAAAAATCGCAGGACGTTAGGTCGGGTGAACGTGAAGGCTATGCAAATCAAACCCTGTCATTGGGACCCTTGCAGCCTATCCAGCATTTGGGTACAGTGAAGTTCAACCAATCGCATACTTCGCTATTATTTAACTGTCTGAGTTGCTCTTTCATTTGATATATCATTTATAACTGTAAGTTTAATATAATAAAAATTATAAAGCGAAAAGGAAAGATATTCATTTATAAACACCCCGCACCCCGTACAGTGGTTTAAGAGGAGATGTGTAACATACAAACACAGATATATAAGTACTCTAGTGAAAAACTGTTGACTTTGACGTTTATCTTTGTGGAATTATTGGCCGTACTAACATAACTTGTTAATACGATCGATTGTAGACTCACTAACTGTCGCTTACAAGTTACACGAGATGTGCATTTGTGCATAGGTCACTGCTGTCCCACTGCACTTCCACAGCAATGTGGTAGTCGCTCGCAACGGAGGCCTCAACTCTGTCTTCGTCCCTTCCTTATACTGTGCCATCTGTAGTGGTATGGGCAAAATTATTTTGTGCACGTTCTACTTCTGTGTGGTTGTTTATCAGATCCACGAATTATATAAACAGTGCATTCTCTTTTAAGGTGGCTACTAAGAAAGTGGACCATGTGTTTCATTTACTTCGAAATAAATGATAATAGAAGTAAGTTGGCTTCAAATTTACTGTCAGAACATTGCCAATAACTTACGTTGTTGTTGCGGCTGTTGGCTTGAGTTGGGGGCACGGTTTGATGTGGCTCTCCACGCTAGTGTATCCTGTGCAAGCCCATTTATCTCTGCACAACCACTACACCCGACATCCAATTCAACCTACCTACTGTATGTAGTCAAGCACAAGTATCGCTATAAGACATTAATCCTCCATTACCAAACAAACGATTCCGCGGTGTTTCAGGATGCGTCCTGTCAACCAACCGATGCCTTCATTTGGCCGGCAAGGCCATAAATTCCTATTCTCCCCGATTCGATTCAGCAGCTCGTCTTTAGGTACCGGATCTACACATTCATTCTTTAGCATTCTCCTACAGTGCTACATTTCGAAAGCTTCTGTTCTCTTCTTCTCTATATTGTTTATCGTATCGCTTTCGTACAAGGTTACTCTCTACATAAATACTTCAGAAAAGTCTTCGTACCAATCAAATTTGTATTTCGATGTTAACAAACTTCTCTCGTTCAGAAATGCTTTATTTGCTGTTGTTAGTCTGCATGTTATATCCTCTCTGCTTCCATCACAGTCACTTGTTTTACGGCCCAAATAAAAGATCTAATCTATTTTTAGTATCTCATTCCCTATCTAGTTTCCAAAGCATCCTCTGACTGCACTCGAGTACGTTCCATTGCCCTTATTTTACGTTTCTCGATGTATACCGCAATCTCTTTTCTAGACGTTATTCATTCCGTTTTCCTGCTCCCCAAGTTCTTTTCCGTCTCTGACAGAATTACAGTATCATTCAGCAAATCTCAAATTTTTGTATCTTCTTCATGAAGCTTTTTCCCTTTTGCAAAGCTGTCCAAGGTTTCCTTCAGAATTCACAATATACAATCTGAAAGCTGCAAATCTACAAATTCTACAAGCTTAGATTTGCCTATATTCTGCGTATCTCCAAGGTAAGTCGTAGGGTCACTTTTCTGGAACTCAAACTGGTGTTGCCCAAAGTGACTCATGGTGACATGATTCTGTCAGCTGTGACACACTCAGATATTAACTGCAAATTATAATCTCCTAAAAAAGAAAAAGAAGAATATGAGTGAGATGTTCCGTAAACGTCTCAGAAAATTTCCTCGGAAAGTATTTCATCAGCTTCACAATACTTTATTCGTTTGGTGTCTACTAATTTACCTGTCTAAGGTACACTCCTCATCTTTGAGTATTACAACGTGACAAGAAGTTCATACAGGGGATCTTTCAGACTATAATCCCTGTGTCTATAGACAAGGAAAGGTTAGAACTACGTACAATTATACGGCTCTTTCGCAGACTACGATATCTAAGTCCTTAGCTAAGGCAAGCTTAGAAATACTAAGAAGTGAAGTACTCGAACTCGTGGGAAACATCTACGTAATGTAATCGCCGTGACTTTTAATTTTGATCTAGTGTGCTATGCATACAGCGAACATAATGTAGAATGTACACATGCTGATCTTGTCAAGTGTGCATACTATTCAGTTACGCTGATTTTAATTACTTCATTCAAACTCCTCATCTGCACTTCGATGACGAATAGGGAAAGAACGTACGACATTCCAGCAACTTTAATTTTGGGAATCATGACTCTTCAGGTGCCGGCCGGCCGGAGTGGCGGTGCGGTTCTAGGCGCTACAGTCTGGAACCGAGCGACTGCTACGGTCGCAGGTTCGAATCCTGCCTCGGGCATGGATGTGTGTGATGTCCTTAGGTTAGTCATGTTTAATTAGTTCTAAGTTCTAGGCGACTGATAACCTCAGAAATTAAGTCGCATAGTGCTCAGAGCCATTTGAACCATCTTCTGGTGCCGCTTGCGTTTACATCGTAAGGCAGGGCTATCTAAAATGTACCTAGAAAGAGTGAATAATTGCGCTGCCGTTTTCATCATGTTCTGCTGAAGAAATGAGGTAAGCAAGTACCGGGTGACCAAAAAGTCAGTATAAATTTGAAAACTGAATAAATCACGGAATAATGTAGATAGAGAGATACAAATTGACACACATGCTTGGAATGACATGGGGTTTTATCAGAACCAAAAAAATACAAAAGTTCAAAAAATGTCCGACAGACCAGAGTAGCAATAATTAGCATAACAAAGTAAGACAAAGCAAATATGATGTTCTTTACAGGAAATGCTCAATATGTCCACCATCATTCCTCAACAATAACTGTAGTCGAGGACTATTGTTGTGAACAGCACTGTAAAGCATGTCCGGAGTTATGGTGAGGCATTGGCGTCGGATGTTGTCTTTCAGCATCCCTAGAGATGTCGGTCGATCACGATACACTTGCGACTTCAGGTAACCCCAAAGCCTATAATGGCACGGACTGGGGACTGGGAGGCCAAGCATGACGAGAGTGGCGGCTGAGCACACGATCATCACCAAACGACGCGCGCAAGAGATCTTTCACGCGTCTAGCAATATGGGGTGGAGCGCCATCCTGCATAAACATCGTACGTTCCAGCAGGTGTTTATCAGCCAGGCTAGGGATGATGCGATTGTGTAACATATCGGCGTACCCCTCACCCGTCACGGTAGCGGGTACAAAACCAAAATCACGCATTTCCTCGAAGAAGAAAGGCCCGATAACGGTAGATGTGGTAAATCCAACCCATATCGTGACTTTCTCGTCGTGCAATGGAGTTTCCACGACAGTTCTAGGATTTTCGGTAGCCCAAATTCTGCAGTTGAGGGCGTTGACAGACCGTCGGAGCGTGAAATGAGCTTCGTCGGTCCACATCACGTTACTCAACCAATCGTCATATTCCGCCATCTTTTGAAACGCCCACACCGCAAATGCCCTCCGCTTCACTAAATCTCCAGGTAATAGTTCGTGAATCCGATGGATTTTGTACGGATAGCATAGGAGGGTACGCCTCAGTGCCAACCAAACAGTAGTGTATGGAATGCCGGTGCGACGTGCGACTGCACGAGCGCTGACTTCCCCATGCATAGAGGAACCCGCTACAGTCTCCATTTCTTCCTGAATTGTCTCAGCAGCATTACGCCTTGTGCTCGGTCGGCCACTACGGGGTCTATCGTCTAAACAACGCGTGGCTTCGAACTTCGAAAACATTCTCGCCTCAGCTGCATTTGTCAACGGACCTTTACCCGTTCGAATCCCCTTCCTATGGCGATAGGATCGTAACGCTGAACTAGCACATTCCCCATTCTGATAATACAGCTTCACTCAAAGTGCCTTTTCAGGTAACGTCAACATGCTGCGCCTGCTGGCGCATCTGATTCTCTCTCTCATTACAGCTCCTTTTATACACGATTGTCATGTGCAGTCACTGACGTTTTGCTGTCCAGCGCCATCCGTCGGACATTTTGTGAACTTTGTTTTTTTTTTTGTTCTAACAAAACCCCATGTCATTCCAAGCATGTGTGTCAATTTGTACCTCTCTATCTACATTATTCCGTGGTTTATTAAGGTTTCAAGCTTATACTAATTACCTGGTATACTGAGTACTCTAAAGCCGTCCGTAGCTGAGAAAGTGCTGCCAGTTCATGATTTTGTGCACGAAATGACCTCTCGATCCCATAAATGTTCGATGGGTGGCCAAAATCATGCGCTTCAGTTGTCTAGTATGTACTTGAAACCAACAGCGAACAACTAATTCCCAGTGACACGGCGTATTATCATCCATAAAAACTCCATCGATGTTTGGGAACATAAGGTCCATAAATGGCTGCAAATAGTCTCCATGTAACCGAACATAACCATTTCCAGCCAATATCGGTGTAGCTGAACCAGAGGACCTAGTCTACTCCATGTAAACACAAGACTCACCATTATGAACTCACGATCAGTTTACACTGTGCCTTGTTGACAACTTGGGTCCATGGCTTCATGGGGTCTGCAGCACACTCGAACCCTGTCACCAGCTACTTTCAACTGAAATCGTGACTCATCTGACCAGGCCACGGTTTTGCAGTCGTCTAGGGTCCAACTGATAAGCACGGTCACGATACTAGGAGAGGCGCTGCAAGCGATGTTGGGCTGTTAGCGAAGGCACTCGCGTCGGTCGTCTGCTGCCACAGCACATTAACGCCAAACTTCGCCTCTTTGTCCTAACGGATACTTTCGATGTACGTCTCACATTGATTTCTGCGATTATTTCACAGTATGTTGCTTGTTTGTTAGCACTGACAACTCTACGCGAACGCCGCTGCTCTCGATCGGCCACTGCGTTGTGTGTGGTGGCAGGCAATGCCTGAAATTTGCTATTCTCAGCACTCTCTTGGGACCGTGGATCTCGGAATACTGAATTGCCTAACGATTCACGAAATGGAATGCACCCTGCGTCTAGTCCAACTACTATTCCGCATTTAAACTCTGTTCATTGAAGTCGTGCGGCCATAACCACGTCGGAAAATTTTTCACATGAAGCCACCTGAGCACAAATGACAGTTCCGCCAAAGCAATGCTCTACTGTATCTTGGTAAGCTATGTGCATATCGCTATCCCCTGACTTTTGTCACCTCAGTGTAATGTATAACGTTTGTAGCCACCAAACTACGATAACTAACAAGAAGTTAATACCTGTTTGGAACTGAAGATGTATGTGGTTATTTTCAGTACCACGATGCTATTCTTGAAAACTTGTTCATCCAGTTTTCTCAGCCAGGGTGAATTTTCGGCTGACCAGCAGTGAATATTGCAGTGATTCGTTTAGCATTCTTTGCGAACGATGATTCATCCGTAAGCAAAATCTTTCATAGAAACGCCACATTACTTCGCAGTAGTTGTAGATACTATCAAGAGAAGATACAATTCCAAAACTGTAACCTACAGCGACGGGAAAAAATCGCAGCACCACAAAATAATTTCGGGAATACACTTGGCTAGATAGCGTATTTAAGTCATCAACGTTGAAAGATCACGGGTTAATGAAAGAGCGAGATAAACCATTTCAAAAGTGAAATGCTTGTCATTAATAACTGGCGTAGTCACCAGAATGGTGAACGCAAGTATGCAAACGTGCATGCATTGTGTTGTATAGGTGCAAGCTGTCACTTTCTGGGATGGAGTTCCATGTCTGTTGCACTTTGTCGGTCAATACAGGAACAGTTAATGCTGTTTGTGGACGACGCTGCAGTTGTCGTCCGATGATGTCTCGTATGTGCTCGATTGGAAACAGATCTGGTGATCGAGCAGGCAGAGGCAAGAAGTCGACACTTAGCAGAGCATGTTGGTTATAACATCGGTATGTGGGCGGGCGTTAACCTATTGGAAAACATCCCTGGAATGCTATTTATGAACGGCAGTATAATCGAGCACCAGACTGACGTACAAATTTGGGTGGAATAAAAACGAAAGTGCTCCTTCTGTCACACGAAATTGCACTCCAGACCATAAGTTCAGGTGTAGGTCCAGTGTGTCTAGCAAGCAGGCAGAATGGTTGCGGCCCTCAACTTGCCTCCTCCTATCCAACAACACACGGTCATCACTGGCACCGAGGCAGAACCAGGTTTCATCAGGTAACACAACAGAGCTCCATCCTGCTCTCCAGTGAGCTCGCTTGACAGCACTGAAGTCGCAAATGGTAGTGGTTTGGGGTGGATGGAATGCACGCTACGTGGCATCTGGCGGAAAGCTGTCCTTGGAGTAACCGATTTGTAACGGTTCGTTTTGTCACCGTGGTGCCAACTGCTCCTCAAATTGCTGCTGTAGTTACAGTAAGATGTGTCAGAGCCTTACGCCTAACACGACGGTCTTCCCTCTAGGTAGTGTCACGTGGCTGTTGGGAGTCCAGTCTTCTTGCATCTGGACATCCCCGTGACCACCGCTGCCAGAAATCATGCATGGTGGCTCCATCCCTGCCAAGTCTTTCTGCAATATCGCAGAAGCCCTATTACACGATCTCTTTCAGACCCAGTAAGGTGTTGATAATGGGGCCTTTTTCAACTTTAAAGACATTCTTGACTAACTTCTACTCGCCACATCCAATCTCAAAGGTAATTAACTCTCACGACCGTTAAACGTTTATTTAAAACAAACCTGATTTGCATCCTCATAGAGGTGTTAGTAGCGCCACTCTCATACTACTGGCGGGAAATATGAATAGACATCATCTTGCAGATGTACGAGTAGAAACACGCTTACCAACTTTCGTTTATATCGCACAACTGCTTCTTGGTGTTGCGACTTTCTTCCGTTACTATGAAGGTGTTGATGGAATGAAATTTATCAAGGATGATTTGCTTAGGAATATGGTATTTGCAGACCACACCATGGCTAATACTATTCGCACATTCAAGCTGTTTCATAGGGAAACATGGGTTGTGTCTTACCACAGGTAAAATTTTAACTCAATTTCTCTCACCACTTGCTGTTGTTTTTCGTTATCGTATTTTGTTCTCCACTCTGGAAAAACCTTGTGATAATGATCTAAAAATGTTATTTCTACTCTCATTGATTTCAAAAGTAATGTGACGCAATTTGGATAAGCAAAAAAATAAATAAATAAAATCCTGGTTGAAAGAACTGTACCGGTAATCTGTGACACACATATTAACAATCAAATGGTTTGGGGCCGGCCGAAGTGGCCGTGCGGTTAAAGGCGCTGCAGTCTGGAACCGCAAGACCGCTACGGTCGCAGGTTCGAATCCTGCCTCGGGCATGGATGTTTGTGATGTCCTTAGGTTAGTTAGGTTTAACTAGTTCTAAGTTCTAGGGGACTAATGACCTCAGCAGTCGAGTCCCATAGTGCTCAGAGCCATTTGAACCATTTGAATCAAATGGTTTACTTCATGAAAACCTACCGTTAAACTTTGACTGATCTTGAACTATGGAAATCACTTCTCTGTGTTTATTAACACTACCTATATTAACACTACTATATTGTACTACTAAACCTTCGTAAAATATACTATTGTAGTTGGTACCAATTCGTGGTTCCCGTCAATCTGGTATTGTCAGTACAGGGAGTGAAACCGGACATTTTGTACTTTAATTGTAATTACCTAGTTCATAAACTATAAATTATGACTACCTTTGAATAAAATATGGATTAATAAAATTTACCATGGTTTAGTGACAATGTAAAATTCCCCCCCCCCCCTTCCTGTTAGTGTTCCAGGGTTAAAGAATAATTGATGGACAGGAGCGCATCTCGTGGTCGTGCGGTAGCGTTCTCGCTTCCCACGCCCGGGTTCCCGGGTTCGATTCCCGGCGGGGTCAGGGATTTTCTCTGCCTCGTGATGGCTGGGTGTTGTGTGTGATGTCCTTAGGTTAGTTAGGTTTAAGTAGTTCTGAGTTCTAGGGGACTGATGACCATATATGTTAAGTCCCATAGTGCTCAGAGCCATTTGAACCATTTTTGGACAGGAGCATAATGATGCTAATGTAACACAGGAGCATGACAAACTAAGCAGACAAAGTATATAAATAAAGTCGCGATCTTGAAACTAATTAATTAAGAGAAAACTGCCAGAAATCAAGCTTGTACCACTCTTAATTTTCAAGATTCTCAATTCGTTTAGCACATATATTTTTGGGATGAAAATAGAGTTATGCAAACCTTCTGAGAATTAAAATGCAATTGTATCATTAGCATACTTTTAAGGGAAGAATCTTTTAAAGAATGTTGTTGTTGTTGTGGTCTTCAGTCCTGAGACTGGTTTGATGCAGCTCTCCATGCTACTCTATCCTGTGCAAGCTTCTTCATCTCCCAGTACCTACTGCAACCTACATCCTTCTGAATCTGCTTAGTGTATTCATCTCTTGGTCTCCCTCTACGATTTTTACCTTCCACGCTGCCCTCCAATGCTAAATTTGTGATCCCTTGATGCCTCAAAACATGTCCTACCAACCGATCCCTTCTTCTGGTCAAGTTCTGCCACAAACTTCTCTTCTCCCCAATCCTATTCAATACCTCCTCATTAGTTACGTGATCTACCCACCTTATCTTCAGCATTCTTCTGTAGCACCACATTTCGAAAGCTTCTATTCTCTTCTTGTCCAAACTGGTTATCGTCCATGTTTCACTTCCATACATGGCTACGCTCCATACAAATACTTTCAGAAACGACTTCCTGACACTTACATCTATACTCGATGTTAACAAATTTCTCTTCTTCAGAAACGCTTTCCTTGCCATTGCCAGTCTACATTTTATATCCTCTCTACTTCGACCATCATCAGTTATTTTGCTCCCCAAATAGCAAAACTCCTTTACTACTTTAAGTTTCTCATTTCCTAATCTAATCCCCTCAGCATCACCCGATTTAATTTGACGACATTCCATTATCCTCGTTTTGTTTTTGTTGATGTTCATCTTATATCCTCCTTTCAAGACACTGTCCACTCCGTTCAACTGCTCTTCCAAGTCCTTTGCTGTCTCTGACAGAATTACAATGTCATCGGCGAACCTCAAAGTTTTTACTTCTTCTCCATGAATTTCAATACCTACTCCGAATTTTTCTTTTGTTTCCTTTACTGCTTGCTCAATATACAGATTGAATAACATCGGGGAGAGGCTACAACCCTGTCTCACTCCTTTCCCAACCACTGCTTCCCTTTCATGCCCCTCGACTCTTATAACTGCCATCTGGTTTCTGTACAAATTGTAAATAGCCTTTCGCTCCCTGTATTTTACCCCTGCCACCTTCAGAATTTGAAAGAGAGTATTCCAGTTAACGTTGTCAAAAGCTTTCTCTAAGCTTTTTAAAGAATATCCATATTAATTTGGAGAAAAATTTATAATTTTAATTAGGCAACAATGACGTAGACTAAAAACAAGAACATACTGCACAGAGATGTACTTAACACTATTTTTTCAGATGAACTGTGATGGAAAACTGAAAATGAGTTTTCCAAGGTAAAATTAAAGTTTCAACTGGATAGGGAGTTCACAACAACGTCCTATTCGACTTTTGAGTTGTTTATTTCCATGGCACAATACGAACGGGTTCTCAACTAGATTTACTGAGATGATTCCCTCATAATAAGCCTCAATTTGTCGCCTGTTAAATACCTACACGCCTCTCACCACGCGAGAGACAGGTCAATTCCAGCACCTCAGAAAAATCAACAATGTGGAGGTCGAGAGTAGGTTGTGCTCTGGAGTTATTAGTGAAGTGTACTGAAGAGATAGTCTGCTCTGTGCCAGTATGGGTACTGCTTATTACTGCTACTGCCGTTCCCAGAGTTATGACATGTTACAAATGACAAGATATTATAAACATGTAACTGAGTGACTGGGATATGTTCGCGAAAATATCAGCTGAGAAAACTGATTTCTACAATGAATGAAAATAAATCTACATTGTTACACAGAATTAAATAATCACTTCTTCGGAACTCTGTAGATGCCTCCCATGGTGACGCCTGGGTTTGACATTTGCCTGAAAGGTGCTTATAACGTACTTCTGTAATTGTGCTGAAGTGTGAAGCACAGTGACGTCATCCTCGAGCTCGGCGATATTTCAAACAGCAAGGTGTCCACACTTGCGGAAAGAAGGCCACACAGATCGGAAGTTTTGGTGAGCTGTAAGTTTGGTAAATGATGTCACAGTACCACCAAATTTCATCAAAATTCTGCTCAACGCCAACGTGGAAGTTCCACACGATAAGAAGGTCCTGACAGCCCCTCCTACACACATTTCAATCCTTATTTTCACGTGTTTGCGATGGAGCTCGGAAACGCGACACCCAGCGTTGAAATCGCACGGATTGAAACCATTAGGGACCGTTCAAAACCATTCGACGTTATTTGAACGTGATCCGAAGCGGCAAACGCAACTTACATTTTTTCATCCGTTGTGAAGATTTTAGTATTAATAAACACAGAGAAGTGATTTCCATTGTTCAAGATCAGTCAGAGTTAAATTAAGGTTTTCGTGAAGTAAACCGTTTTGGATGTTAATATGTAATGTACACATTACCGGTAAACTTCTTTCACTATTTTTGTGTGTTATATAATCACAAATTAACAATTTTTGGATTTCTTCCTTTCTTGCAGTGTGAAATCTTGCTTCTTGCCAAATTCCATGATGCTGGGATTTGATGAATGAGTTTTCGGGTATCAGAATACGTAACAAAATGGCCATGTCTTTTGCTTGCACTGACTTAGATGCTTAAGAGTTTTACACGGCCAAGAGTATGGACTTTAGTAAGCGACATACATTTGAACTTGATAATTCTACTCGTTCCTGAGAAATAATGGTTTTTAACAGTCGGACCGATAAACAGACACAGACAGACGGACAACGAAGCGATCGTATAATGGTTCCGTTTGTGCAGACTGTAGCAGGGAATCCTAAAAAAACGGTAATCTCTAGTGATCCGTCTTGCAGACATCTCTAGTAGCCATCTGCAGAACGGGAGAAGGATGCAGTAACGGCGTCATAGAAGTCCCGACGGAAAAATTTTAATGATTGTCACATGTCACCACCCGCTGCATTGCTGCATTTTCTGCATTACTCGTGTCGGGAGATTATGCCGTTTCACCACTAAGAGACCAGCATCTACATGGTGTTCTTTTACAGTTGCTCGATTCGAATTAGTAATTGTGGAAGGAAAAGTTATCTCTGGTTCGGTGACCACAGTGTTAGTTTGTTCGCAATGAAAAGTATTATGGTAACTACCGAAAGGAGGAAAACCCAGGACTCTGAAGACGATAAACGATGCAGTCATTGATGAAGGCACAGATGAAATTTTTGATCACTACCCGTGCTCGGCCATCTGTGGAACTAAACTCGATTTCCGATATATACGTGTGCTTCTTTTATGACTCCACCTCCCACTACAACTTTACAGCCACTCTGCTCGACGTCATAACATTTTATGTCTCACTGTGCTCCGCTCGTGAACTCTGTTGGGATTCGTTAGTGTTGACTAGTTTTACCTATGGGTTTCCTCTCGTTCTCGAGTATAAATTTCATTTCTGGAAAGTTCCGAATGGCTTCATCTGAGCCAGTGTTTGATTGTTGGCAGTGCAGGTACTGTGATTATCGGAAGAGCTAAGCTATAAATATCGTCGAACATAATTTAGTAATAGAACATTGGGTAAAACATTAATAAACGTTAGTAAAAATGATATCATTTCTGGAAACTATATGGTTACAGTGACTTGGAGGAAATGTACATTTAATTTCTTGTTAACCTGAATGAAAATTTAATAATAGATTTTGTCACCAACTGCTTGCGACAGTGTGAATATTTATTACAATGTCGGAAAGGATAAGTTAAGAGCTAAAGGACACGGCGAATACAATTTTTTTCCGTTTATATATTTACTGAAAGGTACTTGCAGTCATAATCCAAGGGGTGTTTGGCCAGTCTACAGTAATACCTCAAAGAGGCTTTTTATGGGTGCTATACAGCAACCCGCTGTTTTGCGGAGTAGCTTATTCCCTAAGCGGAACCGAACTAGGGTTCTGCGAATGCTACTCATTTCACCGTAAAACAACGTTTCTTCGATTAGTATATTACTCCATGCTTTCCGCTTTAAACAACTACATCTACTGGACTCTTCAGTCCATTGCAGCCCGATCTGATATCCCGTACACTCATATTTTATTCATTAGGTGACAATTTGGAATTGTGTCGAACACCTTCTGAAAGGGAAGGAACACGTCATAAACATGGGAGATGGTATCTACTGCTTTCCGAATCTTGCAGACGAACTTTACAGAATCTGCAGGGGAAGTTTTAAGTTTGAAGAAAGTTCACAATACGTAAGATGAAAACGTGTTCTAAAATGACGCAATTGACGTCAGCGGTATTGGTCTTCAGTTTTCTATATCCGTTCGACGAATGTTGATGGAAACGGGATTGACTTGCTCATTTCTCCAATCGCTAGATCCACATCATTCCTCCAGCGACCTACAGTAGATCGCTGATAGAAGGAAGCAAGATCTTGCACATACACTACGTAGAAATAACTTCAAAGAGCTGTTTTGGAAATTTTTTCCTTAATTGAAAGGCAGATATAAGCCCCAAGAACGGTTTCGTTGACAAACAATTAGCTTTTCATCTTGCCTTTGTTGCATCAACCATCATGCACAGCTGTTTTTTCTTCTCGGAATGTTAGCGGTTACATTATTCACTATGTGTTCCTCACTTCTGTTCCTCATTGTTCAACGATGATGTATGCTAGTCTGCCAATCACGTTCCGCGCTAAGTTGTTTTCCTGTTACGTGTCGAATGTGTTTCTGTATACTAATTTTGAACCAGAAACTGTTGCATTTACTCCATTCTTTTTCTAAGGTTAAATAAGCAACGTAATGCAATAAAGAAGATGTGAGCGTTAATCTAGTTATGGCTTCTGTCACTGAATTCTTCTTATTATTCACTTGGATCAGGCGTACCAGTTGATAGTTATTCACTTTATTGTTACAACGTTGATAGTTCATTTCTGTATGACTAAATTCACTCATTTAAGATCTTCCATTTTTGTTTTCATTACGTGTCACATTTAAAACACTAAGATTGCACAGCATACATTGTGAGGCACATAAATGGAATGTGATAGGTCTAGCTGAGCCAGAGGATTTCAAATGAAGCTTGGTGATTTACTTGCTGATCACATTTGAGGTGCCCAGATTACAAAGCTTTTATATTTGCTGCATGAAGTTGAACGGCGCATAGTAGAACAATAAAATTGTAATACTGAGCCTGAAAGTGTGGCTGTCCCAAACGATTAATTTTCTTAGTACGTTAACAAGGACCACATTCATTCAGAAGACTAGTGGCAGGCTATTTATCCACTTCTCAATAGCAAAGGAAACAGAAATTATGCCGATTATTGTATGGCATTTAATATATCATTCAGAGAAATTTAGACTGGTGACTCAAAACACACTCTAAGGCAAAAGAGCTACGCCCCGCGAAGGAATTATTCGAATGGGACAGATATCGGTAGATGTGATGTACATGTATAGAGAAAGAAATGACTACAGTTTCAGAAAAGCCGGTGAACTTATTCAAGAGAAATGGAGTCACAAATTAAGGAAGTCAATAACGCGTTGGCCCACGTTCGGCCCTTACGCAAGTAGTTATTCGGATTGGCGTTAATAGATAGAGTTGTAGAACGACCTCCTCAGGGATACCTGACAAATTCAGCCCAACTGCGGAATTAAATCGTCAAAATCCCGAGTTGGTTGAAGGGCCCTGCCCATAATGTTGCACACGTTCTCAATTTGGGAGAGATTCGGCGACCTTACGGGCCAAAGCAGGGTTTGGCAAGCACCAACACAAGCAACAGAAACTCTCTCCGTGTGCGTCCGGGCATTATCTTGCTGAAATGTAAGCCCAAAGTAGTTTGACATGAAGGGCGACAAATGGGGAGTAGAATATCGTCGACGTATCGCTGTGTTGTCAGCGTATTGCGGATGACTACCAAAGGGGTCCTGTGATGAAAAGAAACGACACCCATATTATCACTCTTGGTTGTCCGGGCGTATATCGGGCGACAAAATGGTTCAAATGGCTCTGAGCACTATGGAACTTAACTACTGAGGTCATCAGTCCCCTAGAACTTAGAACTACTTAAACCCAATCAACCTAAGTACATCACACACATCCATGACCGAGGCAGGATTCAAACCTGCGACCGTAGTATGTCGCGCGGTTCCAGACTGTAGCGCCTAGAACCGCTCGGCCATCCCGGACGGCTATCGGGCGACAGCCACGTCGGTATGCCACTGCTGTCAGGAGTCTCTCCAGACACGTCTTCGCCTATAATCCCAATGACCGAAGTACACTTGGCTTTAGCGATGAGTCCTGCTTCGAACTGAGCTCAGATGGCCAGCGAATTCGTGTCTGGAGACGCCCTGGACAGCAAAGGGATCCGTACCTGACAGTCGCCTGCCATTCGGTCCTAGAACCAGGAGTGATGGTCTCGGGTGCCACTCCATTTTGGTTGTCATCCACTGCACGCTTAAAGTACAGCGCTAGGTTGGAAGATTTACGTGGGCTTCGGCATACAAAATGTCCCAGTGACACTGATGTAAAAGCTTTTCTGAAAGAAATAGAAACTAGACACTATGGATACAGCGTAAATATTGCGAAACTGAATGTGTCGGTCATATGCAAAAAAGACTGGGAACTACTCTGTGGAAACTGCGGCAAGAGCTATCACGGAAGAAACTGTCAGATGGAGAAACCATCAAAGGAAAGGGAAGGCTAACAGATGACGGAAAAGATAAGCATCAGACATATTACGGCATGGCCGCTACAGCTAATGCCATAGATCTATAAAAAAAAACGAAGGAAGCAGTGTGGGCCGCTTATTTCCATAAGTTGTCCCCCCATGAACCGTGGACCTTGCCGTTCGTGGGGAGGCTTGCGTGCCTCAACGATACAGATAGCCGTACCGTAGGTGCAACCACAACGGAGGGGTATCTGTTGAGAGGCCAGACAAACGTGTGGTTCCTGAAGAGGGGCAGCAGCCTTTTCAGTAGTTGCAGGGGCAACAGTCTGGAGGATTGACTGATCTGGCCTTGTAACACTAACCAAAACGGCCTTGCTGTGCTGGTACTGCGAACGGCTGAAAGCAAGGGGAAACTACGGCCGTAATTTTTCCCGAGGGCATGCAGCTTTACTGTATGATTAAATGATGATGGCATCCTCTTGGGTAAAATATTCCAGAGGTAAAATAGTCCCTCATTCGGATATCCGGGCGGGGACTACTCAAGAGGACGTCGTTATCAGGAGAAGCAAAACAGGCATTCTACGGATCGGAGCGTGGAATGTCAGGTCCCTTAATCGGGCAGGTAGGTTAGAAAATTTAAAAAGGGAAATGGATAGGTTAAAGTTAGATATAGTGGGAATTAGTGAAGTGCGGTGGCAGGAGGAACAAGAATTCAGGTCAGGTGAATACAGGGTTATAAATACAAAATCAAATAGGGGTAACGCAGGAGTAGGTTTAATAATGAATAAAAAAATAGGAGTGCGGGTAAGCTACTACAAACAGCATAGTGAACGTATTATAGTGGCCAAGATAGACACATGCCTACTACAATAGTACAAGTTTATATGCCAACTAGCTCTGCAGATGACGAAGAAATTGAAGAAATGTATGACGAGATAAAAGAAATTATCCAGGTAGTAAAGGGAGACGAAAATTTAATAGTCATGGGTGACTGGAATTCGACAGTAGGAAAAGGCAGAGAAGGAAACATAGTAGGTGAATATGGATTGGGGCTAAGAAATGAAAGAGGAAGCCGTCTGGTAGAATTTAGCACAGAGCATAACTTAATCATAGCTAACACTAGGTTCAAGAATCATAAAAGAAGGTTGTATACAGGGAAGAGTCCTGGAGACACTAAAAGGTATCACTAAAAGGTGTCAGAACTACTGACGGCCTTGGGAGAGCCAGTACTGACAAAACTCTATCATCTGGTGAGCAAGATGTACGAGACAGAGATTTAGGAACCAGGTTTTAAATTGTAGGACATTCCCAGGGGCAGCTGTGCACTCTGACCACAATCTATTGGTTATTAACTGTAGATTAAAACTGAAGAAATTACAAAAAGGTGGGAATTTAAGGAGATAGGACCTGGATAAACTGACTAAACCTGTGGTTGTACACAGTTTCAGGGACAGCATAAGGGAACAATTGACAGGAATGGGGGAAAGAAATATAGTAGAAGACGAATGGGTAGCTCTGAGGGATGAAGTAGTGAAGGCAGCAGAGGATCAAGTAGGTAAAAACACGAGGGTTAGTAGAAATCCTTGAGTAACAGAAGAAATATTGAATTTAATTGATGAAAGGAGAAAATATAGAAATGCAGTAAATGAAGCAGGCCAAAAGGAATACATACGTCTCGAAAATGAGATCGACAGGAAGTGCAAAATGGCTAAGCAGGCATGGCTAAAGGACAAATGTAAGGATGTAGAGGCTTATCTCACTAGGGGTAAGATAAATACAGCCTACAGGAAAATTAAAAGACCTTTGGAGAAAAGAGAGCCACTTGTATGAATATCAAGCGCTCAGATGGAAACCCAGTTCTAAGCAGAAAGGTGGAAGAAGTATATACAGGGTCTATACAACGGCGATGTACTTGAGGACAATATTATGGAAATGGAAGAGGATGTAGATGAAGATGACATGGGAGATATGATACGGCGTGAAGAGTTTGACAGAGCACTGAAAGACCTGAGTCGAAACAAGGCCCCGGGAGTAGACAACATTCCATTAGAACTACTGACGGCCTTGGGAGAGCCAGTCCTGACAAAACTCTACCATCTGGTGAGCAAGATGTACGAGACAGGCGAAATACCCTCAGACTTCAAGAAGAATATAATAATTCCAATCCCAAAGAAAGCAGGTGTTGACAGATGCGAAAATTACCGAACTATCAGTTTAATAAGTCACGGCTGCAAAATACTAACGCGAATTCTTTACAGACGAATGGTAAAACTGGTAGAAGCCGACCTCGGGGATGATCAGTTTGGATTCCGTAGAAATATTGGAACACGTGAGGCAATACTGACCTTACGACTTATCTTAGAAGAAAGATTAAGGAAAGGCAAACCTACGTTTCTAGCATTTGTAGACTTAGAGAAAGCTTTTGACAATGTTAACTGGAATACTCTCTTTCAAATTCTGAAGATGGCAGGGTTAAAATACAGGGAGCGAAAGGCTATTTACAATTTGTACAGAAACCAGAGCCCGCATCTCTCATCGAGCGGTAGCGTTCTCGCTTCCCACGCACGGGTTCCCGGGTTCGATTCCCGGCGGGGTCAGGGATTTTCTCTGCCTCGTGATGGCTGGGTGTTGTGTGCTGTCCTTAGGTTAGTTAGGTTTAAGTAGTTCTAAGTTCTAGGTGACTTATGACCACAGCAGTTGAGTCCCATAGTGCTCAGAGCCATTTGAACCATTTTGAACCAGAAACCAGATGGCAGTTATAAGAGTCGAGGGGCATGAAAGGGAAGCAGTGGTTGGGAAGGGAGTGAGACAGGGTTGTAGCCTCTCCCCGATGTTATTCAATCTGTATATTGAGCAAGCAGTAAAGGAAACAAAAGAAAAATTTGGAGTAGGTATTAAAATCTATGGAGAAGAAATAAAAACTTTGAGGTTCGCCGATGACATTGTAATTCTGTCAGAGACAGCAAAGGACTTGGAAGAGCAGTTGAACGGAATGGACAGTGTCTTGAAAGGAGGATATAAGATGAACATCAACAAAAGTAAAACGAGGATAATGGCATGTAGTCGAATTAAGTCGGGTGATGCTGAGGGAATTAGGTTAGGAAATGAGACACTTAAAGTAGTAAAGGAGTTTTGCTATTGGGGGAGTAAAATAACTGATGATGGTCGAAGTAGAGAGGATATAAAATGTAGACTGGCAATGGCAAGGGAAGCGTTTCTGAAGAAGAGAAATTTGTTAACATCGAGTATAGATTTAAGTGTCAGGAAGTCGTTTCTGAAAGTATTTGTATGGAGTGTAGCCATGTATTGAAGTGAGACATGGACAATAAATAGTTTGGACAAGAAGAGAATAGAAGCTTTCGAAATGTGGTGCTACAGAAGAATGTTGAAGATTGGGTGGGTAGATCACGTGACGAATGAGGAGGTATTGAATAGGATTGTGGAGAAGAGACATTTGTGGCACAACTTGACTAGAAGAAGGGATCGGTTGGTAGGACATGTCCTGTGGCATCAAGGGATCACAAATTTAGCATTGGAGGGCAGCGTGGAGGGTAAAAATCGTAGAGGGAGACCGAGAGATGAATACACTAAGCAGATTCAGAAGGATGTAGGTTGCAGTAGGTACTGGGAGATGAAGGAGCTTGCACAGGATGGATTAGCATGGAGAGCTGTATCAAACCAGTCTCAGGACTGAAGACCACAACAAGAACAACATTCACAGAGAAAGACCCAGTACATGCTTTGTATCTGAAAGGTTCAGATTCTTGGTGTGAATACCAGAGACAAATATCCAGAGGAGATGAGTATCAACACAAACATTCCTTAGAAGCAGCTGTGACGGAAGTAATAAAACCGTATACAGAGACCTTGAGAGTGCAACATTGCTCTCTAAGTGTCTACATGGTTGTACACAGAACTTGATTGAAAGCTTCAACCAATGTGTTTGGGAAAATGTCACGAAAACAGTGTTAGTGGGTGGAAATACTTTAAAAATTGATGTTCTTGATGCCGTTATTTACTTCAGTGGTGGAGCTCAAGCTGCGAAATTTGTTTTGTGTAGAATGGTCATATGACCAGGAAACAACTGCTCTTTTGCATCCGTACTATTTGACCGAGAACGTGTCATTAAATCCGAAATGGACTTCTGCATGTATCTAAGCCAGCAAGAATTTCAAAAATAGTAAATAAGAAGATGAAGCAGTACGAGGAATTAGAAGCGTGGAGCATTATGTGATCATTGCATTTAAGTTTCTAGCGATTTTGCCGAAAACTAATTTTTACAGTTTCAGGTACGCATAAAAACTGAAAGCATAGTCCTGTAAGACTGCAATTTTCAGCAGTTGTAGTACGCGAGAGAGTAAACCTAAAACTCCTGAATTGTTTGGTTTGATGAAGCATTTTAAGAAATACATTTAATTATACCAAATAACATTAATATCTCCAGTGTAGAGTAATTTCAAAATGCTGTCTCAGACTCATTTATATTTTAACTGAAAAACTTCAATATCTATGTCGCACATATTCTCAACAAAGTACATTGAATTCTGATGAACAGTGTTAACATTATGTGTGCCGAAGCACAAAATGGATTTTTTCATTAGAACATTTTAAATGTTTAATGAATAAAAAAATTTTACCTACACTTAGCAGCTGTTTCATTTTCCTAGAGGTAAATGCCTGGCCTCCCATCTATAATTGTTCCAATTTTCATAGTTGTGCCAATAATTTTGAGAAAAATATAATAAAAAATGTAAGATCTCCTCCTGCCCCTCCCTCTGTCCCTCTGCTCCTCCCCCCGTCTCTATCTGCAATCGTTTAACGGTTGACTTCCTCACCTCCACTTTAGACATCGCAGAGTGATTCCCATAGTACTAGAGGGACCTGTGTAGGGCAAATACTGTAGGCGAAGACAAAGACTGGAATACATCCAGCAGGTAATTGAGGACGTAGCGTGCAAAAGCTACTCTTAGATGAAGAAGTTGGCGCAGGTGAATACTTCGTGGAGGGCCACATCAGACCAATCGGAGAATGATAACTCAGAAAAAAAAGGACAGCTTGAAATCTTGGTCACCATGTTTTGGAATATTAATGTTTTTGCATAGAGCACGGCTGTAAGTCAACAGAGGTGTTTCAAACGTCCGTCATTTTGAAACACTATCATACTGCAGACGTTTAGGATAATCATTTTCTAAATTGCTATTGATTATCGAGTGGTGTGTAAAAAAATAAGCAAATGTACTTGATAAGGCACAGCAACTCTCGTAACGCTAGCAGTGAAGATGACAGACGAGTGTGATTTAAGATTACATAGCTACATTTCACAGCTCATGTTCTTCGTTTCAATACACACACATCAAAAAAAGTTTTGAATCACCTCGGTTCCGAGAGTTCCGGAACCTATACAGAAAATTAGAATAGAGATCAACAGAAACATCGTTTCTGCCCTTTTTATTGCTCATGAAAACTACACATTGCATGTTGTACCACCATACAGCGAGAGCTTCAGAGGTGGTGATCCAGACTGCTGCACACACTGGTACCTCTAATAGCCAGTAGCACGTCCTCTTGCACTGATGCATGCCTGTATTCATCTTGGCATGCTGTCCACAAGTTTATCAAGGTACTGTTGGTTCAGATTGTCCCACTCCTCAAATGCGATTCGGCGTAGATCCCTCAGAGTGGTTGGTGGGTCACGTTACCCATAAACGGCCCTTTTCAATCTATCCCAGGCATGTTCGATAGGGTTCATGTCTGGAGAACATGCTGGCCCCTCTAGTCGAGCGATGTCGTTATCCTGAAGGAAGTCATTCACAAGATGTACACGACGGGGGCGTGAAATCTCGTCTGTGAAGACGAATGCCTCGCCAATATGCTGCCGATACGGTTGCACTATCGGTCGGAGGATGGTATTTACGTACCGTACAGCCGTTACTGCGCCTTCCATGACTACCAGCGGCGTACGTCGGCCCCACATAATGCCATCCCAAAATAGTAGGGAACCTCCACCTTGCTGCACTCGTTAGACAGTGAGATTAAGTCATTGTCCGCAGCTCGTGGTCGTGCGGTAGCGTTCTCGCTTCCCACGCTCGGGTTCCCGGGTTCGATTCCCGGCGGGGTCAGGGATTTTCTCTGCCTCATGATGACTGGGTGTTGTGTGTTGTCCTTAGGTTAGTTAGGTTTAAGTAGTTCTAAGTTCTAGGGGACTGATGACCATAGATGTTAAGTCCCATAGTGCTCAGAGCCATTTGAACCATTTTTTTAAAGTCATTCAACTTGACTGGGTTGCCTCCAAATTGTCTCCGACAATTGACTGGTTGAAGGCATATATGCGGCACTCTGCAATATGATAGTGTTTCAAAATGACGGACGTTTGAAACACCTCTGATGCCAATCCTGAGCGGTCCATTAGGCATGTTGTTGGGCCCACCTGTACCGCGCTGCATGCTGTCGTGGTTGAAACGATGGACCTCGCCATGGACATCGGGAGTGAAGTTGTACATCATGCAGACTATTGCGCACAGTTTGAGGCGTAACACGACGTCCTGTGGCTGCACGAAATCATTACTGAACATGGTGGCATTGCTGTCAGGGTTCCTCCGAGCCATAATCCGTAGGTAGTAGCGTCATCCACTGCAATAGTAGCCCTTGGGCGGCCTGAGCGAGGCATGCCATCCACAGTTCCTGTCTCTCTGTATCTCCTCCATGTCCGAACAACATCGTTTTGGTTCACTCCGATACGCCTGGACACTCCCCTTGTTGAGAGCCCTTCCTGGCACAAAGTAACAACATGGACGCGATCGAAAGCGGTATTGACCGTCTAGGCATGGTTGAACTACAGACAGCACGTGCTGTGTACCTTCTTCTTGGTGGAATGACTGGAACCGATCTTCTGTCGGACCCCCTCCGTCTAATAGGCGCTGCTCATGCATGGTTGTTTACATCTTTGGGCTGGTTTAGTGACATCTATGAACAGTCAATTGGACTGTGTCTGTGATACAATATCCACAGTCAACCTCTATCTTCAGAAGTTCTGGGAATTGGGTGAGGCAAAACTTTTTTTATGTGTGTATATGGAAACAACTAACTGAGTACCCACCGTTGCCCAGATGTGTATTAATTCCAGTCTACGATTAGTAAATTTCCTGCTTCTCTCGCTCTCTGTCCATCTACTCCTGCTCCCTCCCACCATCCATCTACTCCACCCCTTCTTTCTTCTCGCCCCTCTCTTTGTCCATTTTGTATGCCTCCCTTTCTCTGTCCTTCTCACTGCCCTCCCTGACCCTATCCTCCGCCTTCTTCACATTGTTCAACATCTCCTGTTTCCTTCCTCTGTCCATCTCTTCCTCTTCCCTCTCTGTATCGCTTCATGTTCACTCTGCCTGTCCATTACTTCCTCTCCCTCTCTTTGTCCATTTCCTCATCTTTTCTTTCTCTGTCTATTTTTTCCCTTCCCCTCTCTCTGTCCATCTCATTCTTCCCCTATCTACGTCTATCTCCTCCTTCCCCCTCTCTGTCCATATCCTCCTTCCCTCTTCACTCTCCCAGTTACCGCCCCTACACCAATAGGAAGTTTCTGGTACTGACCCACACAGTATTGATATCGATCCAGGGGTTTAGGAGGAGATTTTTATCCGTGGCGTTCCCCATGTATGCACATGTCACATATATTTCACATTTATTTGTACATATGTTTATCAAATGTTTGTACTCATATTACACCTGTATATGTATGGAAACACGCCCTGCAGTTCCGTTTGCACGTAGTTCAATGTTTATGACGGCATGTCTCGCGAATTACGAGTCGTACAACGATATTACTTTGTAGGTACATCGAATGGTATATTTGGATACTGTCTGCGAAATCTGTTGTGAATAGAATTGGTAGTAAAGAAGTAACAATTCTTAACGTCAAGCGTGATGGAGCAGTTATTTATTCGTGTCAGTGTTTATGACATCATATCTCTTGAACTGTGGGTAATACAGTGATATAATATTGCGGTACATTCAGCGGCATATGTGGACACCGTCTGCGAGTATATTTAGCATCACATAAGTAATTAATGTAAACGTCATGCATGACGCCGCAGTTTTTCGGGAACCTCAGTGTTTATATCGTCATATCTCATAGGCAATGTGTTGTACAACGATATAATTTTGCTGGTACATTCAGTGGTATATGTGAATGCTTTCTGCAAAATGTATCGGGATACACTTAATAGAAAAGAAGTATTAAATTATACGACATGTATGATGCGGCAGTTCTAGTGTGTAGCGGAAACGTAGTAAGCGATATACTTTTTTTCCTCTCATCATTTTGGGCGGGCTGTCATCGAGTAAATGTTTCGTAAACGTATGAAATTACCTGTAAACTCTGTTGCAAGTGATTAAGTGCTTTTATTCTCAAATTTTGGATGAATATCGCCTGGCTGTATGCATATCGTGAGCTACGCTACTTTTTCACCCACACCCCTTTGATAGATAGGTGGTTCTTACTTCCACAGCGATTATTTTCAAATATTAAGTGGTAATGTACACAGTTTGGTTGATATCGGTACAGTGGTTTAAGAGTAGATGTGGAACATTCATACATACCTTTGTATATCCAGTTTTATAATATGTGTGAATTAATATAATATCTTTAATCATTTATATTTATCATAGAGTGTTATGCGATGTACTTCTGTTGCTGTTGTTGTTGTTGTGGTCTTCTGTCTTGAGACTGGTTTGATGCAGCTCTCCATGCTACTCTATCCTGTGCAAGCTTCTTCATCTCCCAGGACCTACTGCAACCTACATCCTTCTGAATCTGCTTAGTGTATTCATCTCTTGGTCTCCCTCTACGATTTTTACCCTCCACGCTCCCCTCCAATACTAAATTTGTGATTCCTTGATGCCTCAGAACATGTCCTACCAACCGATCCCTTCTTCTGGTCAAGCTCTGCCACAAATTTCTCTTCTCCCCAATCATATTAAATACCTCCTCACTAGTTATGTGATCTACCCATCTAATCTTCAACATTCTTCTGTGGCACCACATTTCGAAAGTTTCTATTCTCTTCTTGTCCAAACTATTTGTCGTCCATGTTTCAATTCCATACATGGCTACACTCCATACAAATACTTTCAGAAATGTCTTCCTGACACTTAAATCTATACTCGATGTTAACAAATTTCTCTTCTTCAGAAACGCTTCCCTTGTCATTGCCAGTCTACATGTTATATCCTCTCTACTTCGACCATCATCAGTTATTTTGCTCCCCCAATAGCAAAACTCCTTTACTACTTTAAGTGTCTCATTTTCTAATCTAATTCCTTCAGCATCACCCGACTTAATTCGACTACATTCCATTATCCTCGTTTTACTTTTGTTGATGTTCATCTTATATCCTCCTTTCAAGACACTGCCCATTCCGTTCAACTGCTCTTCCAAGTCCTTTGCTGTCTCTGACAGAATTACAATGTCATCGGCGAACCTCTCAAAGTTTTTATTTCTTCTCCATGGATTTTAATACCTACTCCGAATTTTTCTTTTGTTTCCTTTACTGCTTGCTCAATATACAGATTGAATAACATCGGGGAGAGGCTACAACCCTGTCTCACTCCCTTCCCAACCACTGCTTCTCTCATGCCCCTCGACTCTTATAACTGCCATCTGGTTTCTGTACAAATTGTAAATAGCCTTTCGCTCCCTGTATTTTAACCCTGCCACCTTTAGAATTTTAAAGAGAGTATTCCAGTTAACATTGTCAAAAGCTTTCTCTAAGTCTACAAATGCTAGAAACGTAGGTTTGCCTTTCCTTAATCTTTCTTCTAAGATAAGTCGTAAGGTCAGTATTGCCTCACGTGTTCCAGTATTTCTACGGAATCCAAACTGATCATCCCCGAGGTCGGCTTCTACCAGTTTTACCATTCGTCTGTAAAGAATTCGCGTTAGTATTTTGCAGCCGTGACTTATTAAACTGATAGTTCGGTAATTTTCGCATCTGTCAACACCTGCTTTCTTTGGGATTGGAATTATTATATTCTTCTTGAAGTCTGAGGGTATTTCGCCTGTCTCGTACATCTTGCTCACCAGATGGTAGAGTTTTGTCAGGACTGGCTCTCCCAAGGCCGTCAGTAGTTCTAATGGAATGTTGTCTACTCCCGGGGCCTTGTTTCGACTCAGGTCTTTCAGTGCTCTGTCAAACTCTTCACGCAGTATCATATCTCCCATTTCATCTTCATCTACATCCTCTTCCATTTCCATAATATTGTCCTCAAGTACATCGCCGTTGTATAGACCCTCTATATACTCCTTCCACCTTTCTGCCTTCCCTTGTTTGCTTAGAACTGGGTTGCCATCTGAGCTCTTGATATTCATACAAGTTGTTCTCTTCTCTCCAAAGGTCTCTTTAATTTTCCTGTAGGCAGTATCTATCTTACCCCTAGTGAGACAAGCCTCTACATCCTTACATTTGTCCTCTAGCCATCCCTGCTTAGCCATTTTGCACTTCCTGTCGATATCATTTTTGAGACGTTTGTATTCCTTTTTGCCTCCTTCATTTACTGCGTTTTTATATTTTCTCCTTTCATCAATTAAATTCAATATTTCTTCTGTTACCCAAGGATTTCTACTAGCCCTCGTGTTTTTACCTACTTGATCCTCGGCTGCCTTCACTACTTCATCCCTCAAAGCTACCCATTCTTCTTCTACTGTATTTTTTCTTCCATTCCTGTCAATTGTTCCCTTATGCTCTCCCTGAAACTCTGCACAACCTCTGGTTCTTTCAGTTTATCCAGGTCCCATCTCCTTAAGTTCCCAACTTTTTGCAGTTTCTTCAGTTTTAATCTACAGGTCATAACCAATAGATTGTGGTCAGAGTGCACATCTGCCCCTGGAAATGTCTTACAATTTAAAACCTAGTTCCTAAATCTCTGTCTTACCATTATATAATCTGATACCTTTTAGTATCTCCAGGGTTCTTCCATGTATACAACCTTCTTTCATGATTATTAAACCAAGTGTTAGCTATGATTAAGTTGTGCTCTGTGCAAAATTCTACCAGGCGGCTTCCTCTTTCTTTTCTTAGCCCCAATCCATATTCACCTACTACGTTTCCTTCTCTCCCTTTTTCTACTACCGAATTCCAGTCACCCATGACTATTAAATTTTCGTCACCCTTCACTATCTGAATAATTTCTTTTATTTCGTCATACAGTTCTTCAATTTCTTCGTCATCTGCAGAGCTAGTTGGCATATAAGCTTGTACTACTGTAGTAGGTGTGGGCTTCGTATCTATCTTGGCCACAATAATGCGTTCACTATGCTGTTTGTAGTAGCTTACCCGCATTCGTATTTCCCTATTCATTATTAAACCTACTCCTGCATTACATCTATTTGATTTTGTGTTTATAACCCTGTAGTCACCTGACCAGAAGTCTTGCTCCTCCCGCCACCGAACATCACTAATTCCCACTATATCTAACTTTAACCTATCCATTTCCGTTTTTAAATTTTCTAACCTACCTGCCCGATTACGTGATCTGACATTCCGCGCTCCGATCTGTAGAACGCCAGTTTTCTTTCTCCTGATAACGACATCCTCTTGAGTAGTCCCCGCCTGGAGATGCGAATGGGGGACTATTTTACCTCCGGAATATTTTAACCAAGAGGACGCCATCATCATTTAATCATACAGTAAAGCTGCATGCCCTCGGGAAAAATTACGGCCGTAGTTTCCCCTTGGTTTTAGCCGTTCGCAGTACCAGCACAGCAAGGCCATTTTGGTTAGTGTTACAAGGCCAGATCAGTCAATCCTCCAGACTGTTGCCCCTGCAACTACTGAAAAGGCTGCTGCCCTTCTTCAGGACCCACATTTTGTCTGGCCTCTCAACAGATACCCCTCCGTTGTGGTTGCATCTACGGTACGGCTATCTGTAGCGCTGAGGCACGCAAGCCTCCCCACCAACGGCCAGGTCCATGGTTCATGGGGGGGGGGGGGGGGGATGTACTTCTATGTACATAAATTACCATCAGTGACATCATATATAATGAAGATCTGTAAATTCAAAAGTTTGCCAAATGACATGATAATTCATTATAACTTAACACCTATCAAATCGTAATCACACCATAATTTAAACACTTCATTACTGTACACGTTTTTATAGGGAAGGGGACGCCAACTACTGAATAATTTTAAAATTATCCATTACTTTTAAGTTTCTTAGTTACATAATTCTATAATGAAGGATGTCGAGGGACGGATGAAATTGTCGACGATCCCAAGCGACAGTTGCGGTACGCAAATGCGCGTGATCTTTACTTGAAGTAAGAGTTAAAATAGTTCAAATAGCTCTGAGCACTATGGGGCTTAACATCTGTGGTCGTCAGTCCCCTATAACTTAGAACTACTTAAACCTAACTAAACTAAGGACATCACACACATCCATGCCCGAGGCAGGATTCGAACCTGCGATCGTAGCGTTCACGCGGTTTCAGATTGAAGCGCCTAGAACCGCACGGTCACACCGGCCGGCCCAAGAAGTAAGAGTAATCTGGTAAATTATGTCTCTCGCTTGCGTATGCAGAATTTATCACTTGCCATCAGCAATGACAACTCGCAACAAATGAAGTATAAATTCAGCAACTCGCTACGATCACGTTTCATCCTCGCATTAGCTACGGCATTCAGAGCAGAGCGCTCAGAACATACTGCACGCTCACTTACTGTGGGAGAATGGGTGACGTAGGTGTGCAGAACACGGTTAAACTCGACCGTCATCGTCCGTGACTCCAACTATAGTAATTAGCAATCACCGCAAAAACTGGTCAGCTAAATTGTTGGAAAGTAAATACTAATTTTGATTGTCCGTTTCTCTGAAGCACTGGTTTTTTTGTAATGGTACACTGTCAGCGGGTACGGGAGCTACATATGCTGATACAACCAGCTTTCTTTCACAGTCGGTACAGTAGTGTGTGGAGTGCCGCGGGAACAAAGAGACAGCCTATCTCCAGATTAGCCTCTCAGGGGTCGAGATAGGGCGGCACGCCGGACAAAGGCAGTGAAGCCAGCAAGAGAAGCCTGCCATTGTCGCGCCGAACCGCGGAAACCACTACAAGCAGGGCACCTCGTCAGGACACAGCGAAAGGCCCTTCCAGATCCTCGTGGACTAACCAAACGAGTGAGACTCAGCTCTTTCGTGCTAGCTCATCGAAGTTCTTATAAATTCTATGCAAATTAACTCTACAAGGGAGAGACATTTCCATTGACACAACAGAAAATGAAGCATCTCACACGCACTAGAAACTAAAGTCCAAATGTATCTACATGGAAACCATGACACGGATCCAAGACGTGTCTTAAGGTCTGGGAAAAAAAATGTTACGTACACTTGAGCAGTCATGATGCTGTGAGAGGTAAAAAGGAATGATAGGATGTTATACTTTGTAGACAGCTGTCTCATCAGATACTGAACATTAATTCTGGTTGACAGAGACGGTGGATGGAATATAATAGCCTGACCTTCTGGATTAAATCAACCCAGCATTCGCCTGAACTGATTTACCGAAAGAGAAAAGCGTCGTGTTCCAATAATTATCTGCAATATTTCTCCATCGTTTTGCAGTGAACCTTTGTCATTTCTTGAGAATGCTTGTATTAAGTTTTGTTTCAGTTCATATTATTCTATTTAGAAAGCTTTCTTCTCAAAAATCACTGCATTTCTGTTATATCTACTCTTATTTTTTCTCTTCTAGATTTTGGTCATTACAGAGCTTATCTTCATGAACCATTGTTCTACCAAATATATAGTCTATGTAGACTAATTTATAAACCTCAAACTGTTGTTTCATACTTTTACCTAATTGACCTGTGTTTAAACGAGCATGTGAGCACACCGCTGCCCAGCCGTTAATGTTGACTTTTCAACTAGTAGCTCCTGCGTTGTCTTCACGAAGTAGAGTGTACGTCTCCACATCCTAACACCACCCATGGTAACTCCTTGGTAGTACAAGCAATCAAACACGATTTCCAGTATAGGTAGCCAAGAAAACCTCCTCTTCTGTAAACTTCTTGTTGTATTTTCTATGTCCATGTGTAGCTTGTAATTATGTCTAACTCTCAAAATTCTGTAGGTTTCAACTGTTTTTTTTTTGTATATTTCTCATGTTTCCCAGTAATCTAGAGTGACGTACAGACTTTTGTGTGTACAGTCATTCCGGCTTCATTCAGTAGTGCTCCTCCCGTTACTAGATTCAGTGCGAAGCATCTCTGCAAGTTATAACCTTCACAATGTACAATTTCATGTCCTTTGTTTTAATCGTACCAAACTAGATAGGTCTCCATCCGTTCAGAGTTACATTTTACAATGATTTCCTAAATCACTTAAGGGAAATGCCTAGACTTTTCACCCCATTTTTCCCAGTCGAAGATTTTGTCGCTTGATGACACTGGAAATATCTGCTTCAGTTGTGTTTTGGTTTTATTATAAACACGACCTGTTTCGGGAAAACTATATTCCCATCTTCAGGTGTACAAATTTACTGAAACAACGGAGGAAATGTAGCATAAGTCCGTGTAGTATATAAGGAAATAGAAAAAGTAACTACCAATGGTAATTATCTTACAAGCATAACAGAAAAAAAAGCGATGGGATTGTGCAGTTTAGAAAAGAGGAAACATGGAAAGGGAAATGAACTGTGTGGGGCCTCCAAATAGGGGACTGAAAAACCTTACAAAAATTCCCACCTTGTATCTCAGTTGTGGATGTTCTGTTAAAAATATCCTATCTATTATCCTGTCTTCGACGGGATGTTAAATCCTAATGTTCCTTTCCGTACTTGCTTTAATCGTTTTAACGGCAGAATTTAATTACTATTACGTGTCTACTTCACGTGTAATTGTGTGCTGTAATTACTACGCTTTCACGTAAAAGTCGTTTGTTTATTCTGCAGGATTTTTTAGATGTTTCAATTGGGTTACCGCGCAGGCTGCTCATTACGGAAATGAGAGTATCTGTGGAAACCTGCTGCGCGTATGAGCGCTGTTTACGTGGTAACGGAAGTGTACATCTCAAGCGGGCACCACTTCTGTTCATAAGTACCCGAAGTAGAGGACCTAGGACTGCGTCAAACTGTGACCAAGGACGAGAAAGCAGTTGTATTTTACGTTCATAATTTTCGGCGTTCCACAGTGTTACTGCTATAGCTCATGGTATTTACTTCGAGAATTACCGAAATGCTAAAGAAACTGAGTAGAAATAAAGGAGAAGGTATGGTTGTATAGAGAACAGTGGAATACAACGATCTACAAAATCTCCATTCTACATCTACATCTACATGGATACCCTGCAGATCACATTTAAGTGCCTGGCAGAGGGTTCATCGAACCACCTTCACAATTCTCTATTATTCCAATCTCATATAGCGCTCAGAAAGAACGAGCACCTATATCTTTCCGTACGAGCTCTGATTTCCCTTATTTTATCTAGGTGATCTTTCCTCCCTATGTAGGTCGGTGTCAACAAACTGTTTTCGCATTCGGAGGGGAAAGTTGGTGATTGGAATTTGGTGAGAAGATTTCGTCGCAACGAAAAACTCCTTTCTTTTAATGATATCCAGCCCAAATCCTGTATCATTTCAGTGACACTCTCTCCCATATTTCGCTATAATACAATACGTGCTGCCTTTCTTTGGACTTTTTCGATGTACTCCGTCAGTCCTATCTGGTAAGGATCCCACACCGCGCAGTGGTATTCTAAGAGAGGACGGACAAGCGTAGTGTAGGCAGTTACATTTTCTAAGTGTCCTGCCAATAAAACACAGTCTTTGGTTAGCCTTCCCCACAACATTTTCTATGTGTTCCTTCCAATTTAAGTTGTTCGTAATTGTAATACCTAGGTATTTAGTTAGTTTGCGGCTTTTAGATTAGACTGATTTATCGTGTAACCGAAGTTTAAGGAGTTCCTTTTAGCACTCATGTGGATGACCTCACACTTTTCATTATTTAGGGTCAACTGCCACTTTTCGCACCATTCAGATATCTTTTCTAAATTGTTTTGCAGTTTGTTTTGATCTTCTGATAACTTTATTCGTCGATAAACGACAGCATCATCTGCAAACAACCGAAGGCGGCTGCTCAGATTGTCTCCAAAATCGTTAATATAGATAAGGAACAGTAAAGGTCCTATAACACTACATTGGGAAACGCCAGAAATCACTTCTGTTTTACTCGATGACTTTCCGTCAGTTACCACGAACTGTGACCTTCGAGCACAATACATGTTCTAAAACCCTACTGCATATCGACGTTGACGATATGGGCCTGTAATTTAGTGGATTACTCCTACTATCTTTCCTGAATATTGGTGTGACCTGTGCAACTTTCCAGTCTTTAGGTACGGATCTTTCGTCGAGCATTCTCAGAAAGGAACCTAATTGGTATACAGTCTGGACCAGAAGACTTGCTTTTATTAAGTGATTTAAGTTGCTTCACTACTCCGAGGACATTTACTTCTACGTTACTCATGTTGGTAGCTGTTCTCGATTCGAATTACGGAATATTTACTTCGTCTTCTTTTGTGAAAGCATTTCGGCAGACTGTTTTTAGTAACTCTGCTTTGGCAGCACTGTCTTAGATAGTATCTCCATTGCTATCGTGCAGAGAAGGCATTGATTGTTTCTTGCCGCTAACATTATCTTGGGTCACAAGATATCTGTTCTTGGTGACTTGGATTCAGACGTAAAATTATATTATTCTAAAACCTGATCGGGCACCAAACAGCGCTAAGTACATTAGTAGAACTGAGAATAACTGACAGCTCCAAATAGTGACACGTTTCACTACAAGAAACACAACTCTGTCGCTGCCGGTAAATGTATACAATTCTGTGTTTTTTTGCTTCTGATCCATCCATCATTCGTCAAATTTTATTGGTGAGCTTGTAAGTGGGCTGTTTAGGTTTTTTTATTGGTAACACCACCTCTGTATGAAAATCACTGGCTGTGCTGTGTGCAGTCTGTGGCTGCTTTGCATTGTTGTAATACTCGCCATTGTAGTGTTAGGCAGCTGGCTGTGAACAGCGTAGCGTTGCGCAGTTGGAGGTGAGCCGCCAGCAGTGGTGGATGTGGGGAGAGAGATGGCGGAGTTTTGTAATTTGTCATGAACTGCTATATATATGATGATATCAAGGTAAATACATTCTTTGT
This sequence comes from Schistocerca nitens, assembly GCF_023898315.1. NCBI lineage: Eukaryota > Metazoa > Arthropoda > Insecta > Orthoptera > Acrididae > Schistocerca > Schistocerca nitens. Next base: position 617,520,140 of record NC_064617.1, read on the forward strand.
TCTCTATTAATATCTTTCATTTGCTAACTATCCCTATCAGTAGTTAGTGCCTTCCATAGTTTGAATCTTTTATTTAGCTGGCAGTAGTGGCGCTCGCTGTATTGCAGTAGCTTAAGCAGCGAAGATTTTTGTGAGGTAAGTGATTTGTGAAAGGTATAGTTTAATGTTAGTCAGGGCCATTCTTTTGTAGGGATTTTGTGAAAGTCAGATTGCGTTGCGCTAAAAAATATTGTGTGTCAGGTTAAGGACAGTCGTGTACAATTGTTCAAAGGGGACGTTTCATATGGCGACCCTGCCGTATGAAAGGTAAGTGACCGTGACGTAATTCGTTGTGAGCGACCAGGTGTGCCAGCCGCCTTGAGAAAAAGCCATTAGGTGGTAGAAAAAAAAGGCGAAACCATCTACTATCTCACATCGTGCTCCGTTGTTTCCTATCATTCCTTCTAAATTAAAAGAATTTGCTGCAGTTGATCTATTGGGACCCCTTGTCAGAACATCGAATGGATTTTCGTACGTTCTAGTCGCTGTTGAACTTACTTCCAGATTTGTTTCTTTCACTCCGTTACGTAAAGCCACTGGACGATCTGTATCCAACGCCTTTGTTAAAAATTTCTTACGTGAAGTTGGCCACATTGCTAAAGTCATTTCAGATAACGGACCGCAATTCAGATCTGCTGTTTGGTCACGCATGCTTCGCAACCATAAAATCAAACCTGTTTTTATTTCATTGTACTCACCACATTGTAACCCCTCCGAACGGATTATGAAAGAAATCAATAAGCTTTGCAGACTTTATTGTCACAGAAAGCATCAGCATTGGGACAGATATTTACACTTATTTCAAAACGTGCTGAATGAAATGCCTCATGATTCCACTGCTTTACCACCTACTCTTGTACTAAAGAATGAAGAACCACCGAACAGAATGAGAGAGCTTGTACCTTTCCCGAATACACGTAAACTTCGACACAAAGATATAATTGATTTGACTCTTAAAAATATAAAATCTGCAGCAGACAAAAGGAGAAAACTACACGGTAAAGCAAATGCAAAGAAATTGTATATTGGTCAGAAAGTTCTCATTAAAGCTCATTCATTGTCACATAAGAAGAAACACTTGAGTCACAAATTCTTTCTAGTTTACAATGGACCTTACAGAATCCGACGTATACCACATGATAATTGCGTTGAAGTTGAAACTCTGCGTACTACGAAGAGTAAAGGTTTACACCACATTTCACACGTAAAACCGTTTATTGAGAGATAATGTGCTTTTTTAACTTGAGATTTTAATGCAACATTTTGGTTTATTTGAAAATACATTCTGAAATTAAAGTGCTTTCTGAGAGATACCAGATGACACAGAGGTTAGTTTATGTGACAGCTACACGATTTTATCACGACGCTACTAATGAGTGACAATTTACAATGTTGCTTTTGCGGTGTATCTGTTTTATATCTGCACAGTTTTTCTGAATTCTTCTGGAAAGAAAAACATGTTTTAGTGGTAACTCTTGTGGTATAGCAACAATGAGACAGCCTTTTTCGTGGCACAGCGATACGTTACAGTACAGAACTTTCTTCATCACGCCAATAAGCGTAATAACTACGATATCTATACACAAAGCATTTCACTTTTGTTTATCATGAGGTAAGTACATTGACTTCTGCAGAACTTAGCTTTCGGAGGACGATAACTACGACACTTCCACAGAATTATCTTACAGCAAGACGCACATTTAGCGCTACAGGACACGCATTTGAGAGATTAATTTTGTACTTATGCCATTTATTTTTCAAGATTTTTGAATTACAAAGAAAGTTTTCCATGATACATTTCATTCCATTGCTGTAATCTGTAACACCTGAGGGTATAATTACATTAATCCTCAGGGGGGTACACGCTTACTTTGTGTAGCATGTGTTTGGCGAGCACAAGGAGCCCTAGCTAATATGGTATTTGCTTATACAACTTTACACATCGGTACCTTATTTCTCTAACACAGAATTACACAGCTATCTGATTATTTACCTGAGAGAGACAAACATTTATTTTACTACATCAGTGACAGACGTTTACGTAATTACACCGTTGGATAACTTCACACTTACGAAATTGTATGTTGTTTTTACTTTGTGAACTGTTCATATTTTTTTCAGAACCATTGTGATACTATGAGAGCTTTGAATGATGTATTTGGTATGGGATCATGATTTTTAAAGTACGTTTGAGGTAGATAACACTTTTGAAATGAGCAGAGAATTTTTTTTAGGTTTTGAAATTATTGGAGGAAGCTACGACGATTTTGAGAGTTGACTGAGGTGTTATGATGTTATTTTTACGACGACGATGTGTATTATGCTGTTGAGGTATGTTTATGATCAATAAGCTGATGCTATATAAGGAATGTGATTACGTGTTTATATGTATATGAATAATGGATAGAAGTTAGGGACACTGACTTGTAAAAAAGGATGTTGGAAACCAAGAATCGTACTTTAAGAGTTATGAAATGTGTGTAAATGTGTGACTGTATCACAATGCTGACGAATATTTTTTTTGGACACTTATATTTATAGGATTTTGTTTCTACAGATTTGCAACGCTAATTCTTGACCTGTGAAATATTTTTATATAAGACTGCCACTGTAGCGGAAACTGCTGTCGTAAATATTTCCGTAAGAAAGTTAAGTGACCACCTGCACGTAATACGTCGTGGGCACCCAGATGGGCGACAGACGCCCGAGAAAAAAGCCATTAGCGTGTGCCTTCCAGCGGCACAGGTAGAAAAAAAAAGGGAGGCCATTATCCTCGCTATTGACGTTCCTTTGTAGAAAACATTGTAAATACGACACGCTAATAATAACTTGGAAACATTCTTACATCTGCACACCTGATTAGGACAAGTGTATATCTACGAGAGTTGAGAGAATGTCTACTAACTTATGAAATGTCACATGACTATTGAATGATATTTTTATGCTTTGGTTTGCGTAATTTCTTATTTCATTTGATATCTGGTTTCCAGCTGTCTTGCAGCATTGGTTTCATAAAATAAAATTAAATGCATTTGCTAATGTGAACACTTTCTGTCAACAGATCTATTAAATAATTACTTTATGATCCACATTCTTCGAAAAAGGAGCTCTTGGAATGGAAAGAACAATAAGAAGGGACTAGTAACAGGAACTGCATACATAATTTTCTTTTCAACTACTTGGTAATTTTTTTGGTAGAGTAAGTTATCGTGATGCATCACTCTAGTGTTAAGATGTGACATAGGTATTAGACATGGCCATTTTTAGTGTAATACTTTTTCTGCTTGAACTTTGTCATATTTAGGTATAAGTAATGCTGTTTGCCAGGCATAATGCTACTGAATTTTAATTTGTGTTACTCTGCTAAGCCAGATTTATTTTTCTTGTTTGCTGCGCATTGCCTCATATTAGTTGTAATGTTGAATTGCTTGGTAATTTAGATTTACTGTAGCTTGCTTTGCCAGCTTGAAAATTTTTGTCATTGATGTTTGTGTTACTTGATTTGTTCTGCTGCATTGCCTCGTCCCTTAGTTTAGCATCTGAGCTCAGTAGATTTAAGTTAGCTTAAGAGGGGGTAGACTATAAGAACCTAACTATGGAGAATATGGAAAGAATGCATTCAAAGTTATATGAAAAAGATTTGGGCCAAATGAGTATTGTACAATGAGCCATATTTATTTTGAAAGAAATACGGTTAGAATACAGAAAAGAGGTACAGATAGAACTTTTTGGGAATAATGATGAATGAAGGGAGATCTCCAAGAACAAAAAAGGTTTTGTTCGCAAAATACTGCAGTACCAAATGTTATATTGAAAACAAACCCTGTCCTTTCCTTGTGTTATTCCGCTATATGTTTGTGTACCCTAGGGCATTTATGTTTTTTTTCCTGTCTTTATATGTTTGTCTGATAAGACTTATGTTGTAGAATTTTTCTAATACTAAGCTACATTCACTATGATGAGGAATACTGTTATCCTCAAATATAATTGGCATTAATAATATGTTATTTACCTTGTAAATATGCTTAGACATTATTTATTCTGTTTTGTTTTTATGCTCATGTGTGAAGTTGATGTTTCAAAAGTTATTCTGATCTTTTATGTATGAACTTATGTCATAATTCCTGGAACACTGTTGTATATGTTATTTTGATTCTTTTGTAAAGCTTGTACTACAAATGTTATCTGTATTGTTATGTTCTTTAATGATGTATTTTGTACCTTTGTAATTGTATTCTTATGTTATAAAATTGTAATTGACACCAGTTCTTCAAATTAAGTACCATTTCACTGCACACGTTTCTGTTGGTCATAGTATATGGACAATATGTGAGAAGTAGGGACTGATAGTGTTTGCACGTGTGTTAATAATTCAGCAAGGGACTGGATGACAGCATTGCTGGTTCTAAGGACAATTCCAAAAACTTTGTGAGTGCACAAGTGGTGGTTATGGACTTGCTATATTATCCGCAAGACTCTTCAATGGTGATTGTGCACCTGCACAGTCACAACGGATGGCTGCTGGCCATCTCTACAAGGACTACAGTGGGTCTGCATCTTTGATGATCCATCAATACCATTATTTCTACAAGGACTGCAGTGGGTCTGCACCTCTGGTGGCCCACCAATACCGTAATCTCTACCAGGACTACAGTGGGTCTGCTCTGTGATGACCTACCCCCCAATACTCTTCAAAACTTCGACTGACTCCGCTGTGAGTTTGCTCTGTTGTGGCCCATTACCTGTCAGCATGTCAAGAGTCAGCACTGTCTTTCCGTTGGAAGGACAACACTACTTCTTCAAGACTGCATGGAAATCCACTACTTCCGTGTGCATTTTCTTTTACTGCTCAGACTTTGAGAAAAACACTGCAATGTGATGAATGATCAGGACTGTCTTTATGAACTGTGAGAAAATTTTAGCTTTTGACCAACATTGTATCAATAAGTGTGTGCATTTGATTTCTTTGTTATTGTAATTACGATTATGAAAAATTTTAACAAATATGTATTGGCCACTGCCAAAAAAAATTTGTAAAATTTTTTGTGGGTAGCATGGGGGCTATGTAAGTGGGCTGTTTAGGTTTTTTTATTGGTAACACCACCTCTGTATGAAAATCACTGGCTATGCTGTGTGCAGTCTGTGGTTGCTTTGCATTGTTGTAATACTCGCCATTGTAGTGTTAGGCAGCTGGCTGTGAACAGCGTAGCGTTGCGCAGTTGGAGGTGAGCCGCCAGCAGTGGTGGATGTGGGGAGAGAGATGGCGGAGTTTTGTAATTTGTCATGAACTGCTATATATATGATGATATCAAGGTAAATACATTCTTTGTTCTCTATTAATATCTTTCATTTGCTAACTATCCCTATCAGTAGTTAGTGCCTTCCATAGTTTGAATCTTTTATTTAGCTGGCAGTAGTGGCGCTCGCTGTATTGCAGTAGCTTGAGCAGCGAAGATTTTTGTGAGGTAAGTGATTTGTGAAAGGTATAGTTTAATGTTAGTCAGGGCCATTCTTTTGTAGGGATTTTGTGAAAGTCAGATTGCGTTACGCTAAAAAATATTGTGTGTCAGGTTAAGGACAGTCGTGTACAATTGTTCAAAGGGGACGTTTCAAGCTCATGGAACGTAGCAAACTGCTCAAAAAAGCTGTGTATATGCGAATTTGTGTGGGCTTAAATTCAAAGGAAGCGGCATCGAAGCTTTTTTTTTTTTTAGACATCAGTCTTGCAATTGCAATCTATTTTCACAGTTATTTGTTGGATTTATTTCAGTCCATGAACCATGTATTTCAATCCAAGACACATGGACCTAACTGTCGGTGGGGTGGCTTACGTGCCTAAGCGATTCAGACAGCAGCACCGTAACTGCAATCACAACGGAGAGGACTCTGTTGAGAGATCAGAAAAACGCGTGGTTCCTGAAAGACAGAGTGTGGTTCCTAAAGAGGGGCAGCAGCCTTTTCAGTAGTTACAGGTGTTACAGTCTGGATGATTGAACTGATCTGGCCTTCTAACATCAACCAAAACGATCTAGCTGTGCTGGTACTGCGAACTGCTGAGCGCAGGAGGAAACTACAGCCGCAATTTTTCCCGAGGGCACGCAGCTGTACTCCATGGTTAAATGATGATGGCGTCCTCTTTGATAACATATTTCAGAAGTAAAACAGTCGTCCTTCGAATCTCCGGGCGAGGACTACTCAGGAGGATGTCGTCATGAGGAGAAACAAAAGTGGCATTCTACGGATCGGAGAGTGAAATGTTGCATTATTTAATCGGGCAGGTAGGTTAGGAAATTTGAAAACGGAAATGGATATTTTGAAGTTCGAAATTGTGGGAATTAGTGAAGTTCGGTCGCAAGGGCAACATGATTTCTGGTGGCTTGAATACAGGTTTTTAAATGCGAAATCAAATAGGGGTAACGCAGGAGTGGGTTTAGTAACGAATAAGAAAATAGAAATGTAGGTGAGATATTGTTAACAGCATAGTGAACGCATTTACGTAGCCAAGACAGATGATTAAATGATTGAAGAAATGTATGATGAGATAAAAAGAAATTATTCAGGTAGCTAAGGGAATCGATAAGTTAATTGTGGTTGGCTACTGGAATTCAATAGCAGGAAAAAAAGAGGAAGAATAGTAGATCAATACGGCCTAGAGGAAAGGATTGAAAGAGGAAGCCGCCTGGTAGACTTTTGCCCAGAGCATAATTTAATCGTCGCTAACACTTTGTAAGTCGGCTGTTTAGGTTATATTGGTAACGCCACCGCCACGTAGCGCTCTGTATGAAAATCACTGGCTGTGCTGTGTGCAGTCTGTGGCTGGGTGGCGTTGTTGGAATTTGCTATGGTAGTGTTGGGAAGTTGGCTGTTAAAAGCGCGTAGCGTTGCGCAGTTGGAGGTGAGCCTCCAGCAGTGGTGGATGTGGGGAGTGAGATGGCGGAGTTTTGGACAGAGATAGTAAATTTGTAAGACTGGATGCCATGAACTGATATATATATATATATATATATATATATATATATATATATATATATTTTACGACTTTTGAACACTATTAAGGTTAATACATTGTTTGTTCTCTATCAAAATCTTTCATTTGCTAACTATGCCTATCAGTAGTTAGTGCCTTCAGTGGTTAGAATCTTTTATTTAGCTGGCAGTAGTGGCGCTCGCTGTATTGCAGTAGTTCGAGTAACGAAGATTTTTGTGAGGTAAGTGATTTGTGAAAGGTATAGTTTAATGTTAGTCAGGGCCATTCTTTTGTAGGGATTATTAAAAGTCAGATTACGTTGCGCTAAAAATATTGTGTGTCAGTTTAGTGTTGATCAGAATAGGTAAAGAGCGAAATGTCTGAGTACGTTCAGTTCTGCTCAGCTGTTTGAAAATCAAATAACGTACGGGGTTTACCAGTACAGTAATTCACTAATTTTTCTAAGGGGACGTTTCAACTTGTTTGAAGAATTATGAAAGAAGATTGTATATGGGGAAGAGGTCTGGAGACACCAGAAGGTCTCAGACTGGCTATATAATGGCAAGACAGAGATTCCAGGGCCACATTATAAATTGAAACACATTTGCAGGCTCATACGTGGACTCTGACCACAATTTGTTATGAACCGTAGATTAAAACTGAATAATTTGGAGAAAAGTAGGAAATGAAGGATATGGAACCTGGATAAGTTGAAAGAACCAGATGTTGTTGAATGTTTGAGTGAGAGCATTAGGCAACGATTGACTAACACAGGGAAAAGTATATACTAGAAAACGAGCGGATGGCTTTCAGAGATGAAACAATGAAGGCAGCCGAGGATCAACTAGGTAAAAAGAAAATGCCTAAAAGAAAACTTTGGATTACACATGAGATACCGAATTTAATTGACGAAAGGGGAGAATGTAAAAATGCCGGAAATGAAGAAGACGAAAGGGAATATGAACATGAAAAAATTGGATAGATAGGATGAGCAAAATGCCTAAGCAAGACTGGCTGGAAGCCAACTGTAAGGATTTATAAGCATATATCACTAGGAGAAAGATAGACTAGGGAAAATTAAAGAGGCCTTCGAGAAAAGAAAAGCTGCGGTATGGATATTAAGAGCTCAGATGGAAAAAAACCAGTCCTCAGCAAAGAAGGGCAAGCAGAAGGAATATCGGTAGAAGGAGAATGTAGAGGGTTTATACAAGGGAGATGAAGCTGAAGCAATATTATAGAAATGGAAGTGGACATAGATGAAGATAAGATGGGAGATGTGATACTGCGAGAAGAATTTGAGAGAGCAGTTAAAGATGTAAGTCGAAACAAGGCCCCAGGAGTAGACGACATTCTGTCAGAACTACTGATAGGCTTTAGAAAGCCAGCTATGAGACAACTATTCCATCTAGTGCGCAACATGTGTCAGGTGGGCGAAATAGTCTCAGATCTCAAACCACAAGAAGAATATAATAATTGCAATTCTGAAGAAAGCAGGTGCTGACACGTATGAATACTACCGAACTATTATTTAATTAGTCATGGTTGCAAAATACTAATGCAAATTCTTTACAAACGAATGGAAAGTCTAGTAGAAACTGAACTCGGGGAAGATTAGTTTGGATTCCGGGGAAAGGTGGGAACACGCGAGACAATACTAATCCTACGACTTATCTTAGACGATAGGTTAAGTGAAGGGAAACCTACGTTTATAGCATTTTTAGACTAGGAGAAAACTTTCGAGAATGTTGATTGGAATACCCTATTTGAAATTCTGAAGGTTACGGGGTAAAATACACTGAGCCTGAGGCTATTTACAACTTGCGTACAAACGAGACGGCAGTTATGAGCCGAGAGGCGTGCAAGGGAAATAGTAGTTGAGAAGGGAGTGTGACAGGGTTGTAGCCTATCCTGGATGTTATTCAATCTGTGCACTGAGCAAGCATTAAAGGAAACTAAAGAAAAATTTGGAATAGAATTGTGGCTCAGGTGTAAGAAATAAAAACTTGGAGGTTTGCCGATGGCAGTGTAATTCAGCAAAGGACTTGGAAGAGTAATTGAACGGTATGGAAACTGTCTTGAGAGAAGAACATCAGATAAATATCAACAAAATCAAAACAAGAATAATGAATGTAGTCAAATTAAATAAGTTGATGCTAATGGAATTAAATTAGGAAATGAGAAATTTAAAGCAGTAGAACTGTTTTGCTATTTGAGCAGCAAAATAACTGGTGATGGCCGGGGTAGAGAGGATATAAAACGTAGACTGGCGATGGCAAGAAAAGCCTTTCCGAAGAAGAAAAATTTGTTAACATCAAATATAGGTTTAAGTGCTAGGAAGTCTTTTCTAAAACTATTTGTCTGGAGTGTAGCCATGTATGGAAGTGAAACATGGACAATAAACAGTTTAGACAAAAAGTTACAAAATAATATCGAAGATTAGGTGGGTAGAGACAAGAAATTTGTGGCACAACTTGATCAAAAGAAGGAATCGATTGATAGGACACATTCTGAGACATGAAGGGATCACCAATTTAGTATTGGAGAAGTGTGGGGTGTAAAAGTTGTAGAGGGAGACCGATAGATGAATACATCGCGTAGAATCAGACCTCTACAGCTCCCACTAGCAACGCGGAAGTTATTCCCTGATGGCTTAACATATATGCTATCATCCTGTCCCTTCTTCTTGTCAGTGTTTTACATACACATCGTTTCTTACCGATTCTGCGGAGACGCTCCTCATACCTTACCTTACCAGTCCACCTAATTTACAACAATCTTTTACAGCACCATATCTCAGATTTGTCTATTCTCTTCTGTTCCAGTTTTCCCACAGTCCATGTTTCACTACTTCACAATGCTTTGCTCTAAACTACATTCTCATAAATTTCTTCCTCAAACTGAGGCCTATTTTTGATACCGATAGTCTTCTCTTGGGCAGGAATGTCCTTTCTGCCTCTGCTAGTCTGCTTTTTGTGTCATCCTTGTTCAATCCGTGATGGGTTATTTTGCTCCCAAGGTAGCAAAATTTATTAACTACTCGTATTTCGTGATCATCAATTTTGAAGTTACGTTTATCATTGTTCTCACTTCGGCTACTTGTCATTACTTTGTTTTTTTTTTTTTTTTTTTTTTTAAGGTTTTCTCTCAAAGCATACTCTGTACTCATTAGTCAGCACTTACACTAAACAGTTCCTGTAAGTCTTCTTCAGTTTCACTGAGGAAAGAAATGTCATCAGCGAATCTTATCATTGATATAATTTCACATTGAACTTTAATTACCCACTTGAACCTTCCTTTTATTTCCATCACAGCTCCTTCAATATATAGACTCAACAATAGGGGCGACAGATTTTCGTCATTGCTTCTACAATGTATAGCCTCAACAATAGGGGTGAAAGACTACATACCGGTCTTACATACTTTTAATTCGAGCACTTTTTTCTTGGTCTTCCAGTCTTATTGTTCCCTCTCAGTTCTTGTACATATTGTATATTAACCGTCTTATCCTATAGCTTACCCTTGTTTTTCTCATAATTTCGATCATCTTGCAATATTTGACATTGTCGCACGCTTTTTCCAGGTCTACTAATCCTATGAACGTGTCTTGATTTTTCTTTAGTCATACTTCCATTACGTAATTCGACGTCAGGACTGCCTCTCTGGGGCCTTTACCTTTCCTAAAGTCAAACTGGTCGACATCTAACAAATCCACAGTTTTCTTTTTCGTTCTTCTGGATCTTATTCTTGTCAGCAATTTGGATGCATGAGCTGTTAAGCTGATTGTGCGAACCTGATCAGATGTTACATGAATTGTATCAACGAGCCAATCGTGACTCTCCAAAGATCCTGGCTGTACCGAACGCGTTGATTTGTCGAAACTTAAGGTGTTTGTACCTTTTCTTGCAACACACTTGGAACCCATTGCAAGCTTTACGAACGGACTACACCTCTGCCAACAGACACACACAACAACTGACGCTACGGACCAAACAACGATGCGACATACACGAGGACACAAACAACACTGAGGAGAAGCTGCGGTGAGGTGCTAAACTAACAACCTTCCCCTCGGCACTCCAGGCAGTACTACCCCTAGAACTTAAAAAGAATACATAATTTTAGTGAAATAAACACAAAATTATAACCAAAGTAAATGCACTCTGTTCGAAAGTGCATATATATAAAATAAATGTCTACTGCAAGGCAGAATTCAATGTGCTGTAGCTACACTGCGCGAAGTGTAGCACAGTTCCTCCTTGTTACGCTGTCTACAAGCAGTTCGAACCTGACACACTCTTTGACAGAGATTCTCCTAAGGCCATCCAGTAATAATGAGGATTCCTCGGCCGACACAGTGAAATTTTTAACTGGTCCTGCGTATGATACTGCGATATGAATAGCTTCGTAGGCAGTTCAGTTGAAGACTGATGGGTAGCTCTAAACTGGCAGTCACCGAGATTGAAAAATGGAAACCTAGGTACAAGGAAGGCAACAGCGAAGAAACCATAGGTAACTGAAGAAATACTTCAGTTTATCGAAGTACAAAAATTTGCAGGGAAATTCAGGAATACAGAAATACAAGTCTCTTAGGAATGAGATGAATAGGAAGTGCATGGTAGCTAAGGTGAAATGACTGCAGGGAAAATCTCAGGAAATCGAAGAAGAAATCATTATCGGAGAGATTGACTTCCGTGAAAGTAAAAGTAAGAATGCAATGGGATTTCCACTGTTAAACGCAGAGAAGAAAGCGTGTAGGTGGAAAGAGTACATTGCAGGCCTCTCTGAGTGAGAGGACTTGTCTGTGACATGATAGAAGAAGCGGAAGTCCAAAGGGAAGAGATAGGGGATCCGATATTAGAGTTAGAATTTAAGACAGCTTTGGAAGACTTAAGATCAAATAAGGCATAAGCGATAGATAACATTCCATCAGAATTTCTAAAATCTTAGGAGAAAGTGGCAAAAGAGCGACTGTCCACGGTGGTATGTAGAATGTATGAGCCTGGCGATATACCATTAGACTTTCGGAATAACATCATTCACACAGTTCTGAAGATTTCAAGAGAAGACAAGTGCGAGAATTTTATCGCATGATCAGCTTAACAGCTCATGCATCCAAGTTTCTGACAAGATTAATATACATAAGAATGGGAAAGAAAATTGAAGCTCTGTAAGAATTTCTAACGTTGCGATTGACAATGAAAGCAATAGTGAAGAGAAAACAAAGCACTTTCATAGAAACTGCCGACCTGGAAAAAGCATTTGACAATGTCAAATAGTGCAAGATGTTCGAAATTACGAGAAAAACAGGGGAAAGCTATGAGAAATCACGAGAAATATACAATATGTAGAAGAACCAAGAGGAAACAAAGGAAGATCATGAATGAAGTGCTTGGATTAAACAGGGGATATGACAGGGATCTAATCTTTCGATCCTGATGACCAATCTCACATTGTAGAAGCAATGGTGGAAATAAAAGAAAGATTCAAGAGTGGGATTAAAATTCAAGGCGAAAGCATTTCAACGATAAGATTCGCTGATGACATTGCTATCCTGAGTGAATGTGAAGAAGAATTACAGATCTGGAATGCGCAGTCTCGTGAGTACAGGACAAGTTGTGAGAGTAAAGAGAAGAAAGACGAAAGGAATGACAAGCAGCCGACTAGAGAACAACGAGATGTTCAGCATCAAAATTGGCCATCACGAAATACACGAAGTTAAGGAATTCTTCTTTCTTGGCAGCAAAATAACCCATGATGGACGGAGCGAAGAGAACATAAAAAGCTGACTAGCACAGACGGAAAGGGCATTCCTGGCCAAGAGAAGTCTGGTAGTATCGAATATACGCCTTAATTTGAGGAAGAAATTACTCAGAATGTACGTGTGGAGCACAGAATTGTATGACAGTGAAACGAACTGTGGGAAACAGGAGTAGAAGAGAGTTGGAGCGTTTGAAATGTGGTGTTACCGAAGGATGTTGAAAATTAAGTGTACTGATAAGATAAGGAATGAAGGGGTTCTTCGCAAAATCGAGGAGGGAAGGTATGTATGGAAAACACTGTCAAGAAGAAGGGAGAGGATGGTAGGGCATATGTTAAGCCATCAGGGAATAACTTCCGTGGTACTAGAGGGAGCTGTAGAGGGTAAATGCTGTAGAAGAAGACAGAAATTGGAATGCATCCAACAAATATTTGAGAGCGTGGTTGCATGTGCTTCTCTGAGATGAATGGATGGCGCAGGAGAGGAATTCGTGGTGAGAAGACTGATGACTCAAATACAGTATGATTCATCGGGGTCACTCTTGCGTTTTATGGAATCAAAAATCAGCCTCCATATGTCACTTTGAGCAATATCTTGCGTGTATGGGACACAAACTGTGTTAATTCATGGAGAGTGCAGGCTGGAGATTTGTAAGAAAGTATAGACCTTTCGATTCGAGAGATTGTCTGTGGATTACAAATGAGGGAGCTGGGCAGGCCGATCAGGGATCCATACGTCCCTCAAGGAATCTGAAGTGTGAGCTGCAATGTGTGGAATGTTCCATTATCCTACTGGGATGTGCCATTTGGTGCACGGGTCGTGAAGAGTATGGCAACATGTGCCATTCTTGTCTCATAATGGCCAACATTCAGCTTCTTTCAATAGTTACCAAATCTCGAAAGAACAACAGACTTGCTTGCAGGGGAAACAGTACTTTTAATGACGCGTTCCGCCCTTCTGAGGCATCATCAGAAATTTTGATATATTGCAAAACCTACATTCATCGCAACTGTGGGGACCGTTGTGTTTACCTTATACTTAATGATCAGTTGAAAAAGTAGTGCTAGCATAGGATCTTCTACCGCCGCAAAAAGAAACGACGCTCATCGCTGAACACTGTACAGCGTTCGACTCAGTTCGGCACTGTCGCTTGCTCCAAAAAGTGCGCGCTTACAGTCTATACGATGACATATGCTGTTTGATTGAAAGTTTTCTAACGGACAGAAAGCAGTATATCATCCTGAATAGGGAGACTTCAACAGAAACAAGCCTAACATCAGGTGTGCCCCAGGGCAGCGTAATAGGTCAGCTGCTTTTTACGACTTACATAAATGATCTTGTTGATGGTATTGACAGTGGCATTAGACTGTTTGCCGATGATGCTGTAGTCTACAAGAAAGTAGCATCACACGAAAGTTGTGAACAAATCAGTGAGGATTTGCAGAAAATAAATGCGTGGTGTAATGACTGGCAGTTATCTCCCAATATTAGTAAGTGTAACCTATTGATTATAACAAAGAGAAAATCCCCATTAATGTACGAGTACAAAATAAATGTCCAGTATTTGGAAGCGGTAACATCCGTCAAGTATCTGGGTGTGACTATTCGAAATGATCTCAAATGAGACGATCAGATTACACAAGTAACGGGTAAGGCGAACTCTAGATTGCGGTTTATTTGTAGATTCCTGAAGCGATGCAATCCTTCAACAAAGGAAATTGCTTACAATACTTTAGTTCGTCCAGCCTTAGAGTATTGTTCGTCTGTATGGGACCCTTACCAGTTGGATCTCATTCAAGAGATTGAGAAGGTCCCAAGAAGAGCGGCAAGATTCGTGACTGGTACATTTAGCCATCGCGAGAGTGTTACAAATCTCATAGAAAGTTTGAAGTGGGACGACGCACTAAACGGAAGGGGCTGCTCACTAGATTCCAAAATCCGATCTTCGCCAAGGGTGTAGAGCATATATTATTAGCACCAACTTTCAAATCCCGCATTGATCACCATTCAAAGATAAGGGAAATTAGTGGTCGTACTGAGGGGTTCAGACAGTCGTTTTTTCCTCGAACGATCCGCGAGCGGAACAGAGGGAGGGGGGGGGGGGAGGAGGGAGGAGGTATGACTTTGGCGCGAATAGTGCCCTCCGCCACACACCGCTTGGTGGCTAGCGGACTATATATGTAAATGTAGACACTATACCATGCAAGTCTCTGTTGTCTGTGCTATATTGTCAACGGAAAAAAGACCCAAGGCAAATCAAAGTACTCACTCATTTTTCAGTAAGCTGTTCCACACGGTTCTCGGTGACACTCTACCTGTAATCTCTTCCTGGATTTCAGTTTTTATCACCCGTCTATTCGTCAAAACCAAACGATCAACTCAAGGATCTTCTCGTGGTGCAGTCGTTCTGGGTCTGCTTTTTTTGCTCCGCTGACGCCTTGAATCCATCTTATAAACCCTCATTCAGCTGTCACGGAACTACAGCTAAATGTCTGTGCGGTCTGTCGGCATGATGCTGTCATGCCTCTAATGCAAAAGATTCGGCCTTTCTGGAAGTCTGAAAGTTGTACGTGTACATACTTCCGAAAAGTTCCAATAACGTTAGAAATGCCCAATAGGTATGATGTACATTCTCCTTTCTTCATGTAGGGAATGTCTTTTCTGTGATTAAAATCCTACAAACGTTAATCAGCATATCCCACAGTGGTACTGGGGTATCAGTTTGGCACCGTTTGCTGGAATTTTTTATGGTGTGACAGATTCCATTTCCTTGAGAGTGAAACGCTCCTTCTCCTCTCGGGGATACCTGGCAGCTGGCGAAGCCGCACTCGTGACGTCGGCTAGAGCCCACGCACGTTTGAACGCTTTTACCCGAACGAGCGCCCTGTCTCAATTGAACACTCGAGACAAGTGAGCCTAACGCAGTACCCCTGGGGTTTTATTCCTGTACCGAGTCTCGTTCGTTTCGAGTGGCGATTTTCGTTTACGCGTCAGCGCTAAAACTGCGTGTGTTGCAAGAGCTGCCTGCTATGCAATTTGGAATGTAGATGGTGAAATTGAGGTTATGTGGGACTATCGTTTTCTTTTACGAAAAAAATCGAAATGTATTAACAAAATGTAGGAACAAGCAATGACCAAAACAGAATTCATAGTGGAAGTTCGTATCAAAAGAGGTGAGGTAAATCCTTTACACTACTGAGAACTGACAGAATTCGAAAAGACCATACATTTATGCGCTCGAGAAAATATACAATCAAAACACATCTAGAACGCAGCAAGTAGCGCCTTTTTGCTGCATCCTTTGTATTTTTTTTTCTTGCGGAGTACCAAATGTCAAAGAAAATTTCTTTTTTCTTCAAATAACTTCGACTTTTGCTCTGAGGAAATACACTAACGGAAAAAAATCGCAACACTAAAAAATAATTAACGTAGAATAATAAAATTTCGGTAATAGGTTTGTCTAGGTAACATATTTACGGAATTAATATTACAAGTTCAATGTTTAATGTAAGCGCGAAATAGGATATTTCTAATGTGAAATGCTGGTACATTAACAACCAGCGTAACCGCCAGAATGTTTAATGCAAGCATGCAAGCCTCTATGTTTTGTGTTGTACAGCTGCCGGATGTCAGTTTGTGGGATGCAGTTCTATGCCTGTTGCACTTGGTCATTACAGGATCGGTTAATGCTGGTTGCGGATGACGTTGGTTCAAATGGCTCTGAGCACTATGGGACTTAACATCTGAGGTCATCAGTCCCCTAGAACTCAGAACTACTTAAACCTAACTAACCTAAGGACATCACACACATCCATGCCCGAGGCAGGATTCGAACCTGCGAGCGTAGCAGTCGCGCGGTTGCGGACTGAAGCGCCTAGAACCGCTGGACCACCGTGGCCAGCGGATGACGTTGAATTTGTCTTCCGATGATGATCCATATTTGCTGGATTGGATACAGATTGGTTATCGAACTGGCCAAGGCAACACATAAAAACTCTCTAGAGGATATTTGGATAAAACGGCAGTATGTGGGCGATCGTTATTCTGTTGGGAAAAAAACCTGGAACGCTGTTCACGAATGACAGCACAACTACACCGAATCACCAGATTCACGTACAAAAAATTGTTCAAATGTGTGTGAAATCTTATGGGACTTACCTGCTAAGGTCATCAGTCCCTAAGCTTACACCCTACTAAACCTAAATTATCCTAAGAACGAACACACACACACACCCATGCCCGAGGGAGGACTCGAATCTCCGCCGGGACCGGCCGGACAGTCCATGGCTGCAGCGCTTTAGACCGCTCGGCTAATCCCGCGCGGCGATTCACGTACAAGTTTGCAGTCAGGTGCGCTGGATAACCACAAGAGTACTCCTGCTGTCGTATGAAATTGCATCCCGGATCATAACTCCAGGAGGTCCAATGTGTCTAGCGCGCAGACAGGTTGCTTGCAGATCCTTAACCACCGTCCTTCTAACCAACACACGGCCATCACGGTACGGAGGCAGAACCATCTTTCATCAGGAAACACGACAGAACTCCATCCGATCTTCCAATGACCTCTCGCCTGATACCACTGAAGTTGCAAATGGCGGTAGTGTGGGATCAACGGAATGCACGCTAAAGGGTGTCTGGCTTGGAGCCGTCCCCGAAGTAACTGATTTGTAAGAGTTCCTTTGTGCCAACTGCTGCTGCAGATGCAGTAAGATGCACCAGAACCATACGCCAATGACGAGAGTCTTCCCTCTCGGGAGTGCCACGTGGCCATCAGGAGCCTGGCATTATTGCTGTCTTACATTCCCGTGACCACCGCCGCCGCCAGTCATGTACAGTGGCTACATTCCTGCCAAGTCTTTCTGCAGTATCGCAGATGGAATATCTACCTTCTCGCACACCTGTTACACGACCTCGCTCAAACTCAGTGAGTAGTTGATAATGGCATCTTTGCCACCTTAAAGACATTGTTGACTAACATCAGCGCACGACGTCCAGTTTCAAAGATACATCTTTCAGATGTAGAAACACGCCTGCTAACTTCCGTTTATGCCGCACAACTCTTTCTTGATGTTACCACTTTTTCCCTCAGTAAAGTTTTCACTAAACCACGTTCATGTTTTTATGTTCTTTTTTATGTAACATGTAAACTTTTTCTCTGTTCTCTTGTAAAAGAACACTAGTACGAAAAAAACCAGGATCTTGTAGAACCTTTCAGCTTGTCGCGAAAAAAAAATTCTGAAAACACGAAATCCCAAGATTTCTATAACAATAGTGAGCTCGGCGGGAGTAGGTTGACTTCCATCGTTAGCAGACGCCGCCATAGTCCAACAATCTGGTGCATTTAGCAGCGACACTCTCTGGTGGGAAAGATGTTACCATTTGACAGCTCGAGCGATACTAGCGCTCCAACCCGTTCTGAAGTAGCCACATGGATCGTAAGGATAATGTTTTTTTGAATTACTTTCCTTCTTAATTACCGAAATATTTGTAATATCTTTCAATTGACAGTTATAGCTTACACTATATCTTGTAGTATACTGTATTAGATTACCAAAAGAGATGAATAACCGGGAAAAAATTTATTAACAGCGTAATCCCACTGATTCACAGACGTAAGCTACAATTTACTTCAAAGAAATATTTTCGAATATATGTATAATTGCAGCTTACTCCGGTGAAAGCAAGAGATTATAAATAAATATTTCATGCATGAGAAGCATAAATGTCTATTGTATTCTGATCTTATTACGATAGACACGTTCCCTGACACGTAAATTTCTTTTATTGTCTGTACTGATTCGCCAATTCTTACACTTCACTCGATTTTCTAGTACACAAAATTTTTTGTAGATGTTATAATCTACAATTATAGATAAAGACATCTAAGGTGAAAGGTTAGGGCCTGTGTACCATCGCCGTGTCTCATTTCCTGCTACTACCTTTGACATAATACCTCTGAAACAGGAAGGTCTCTGGCAATCACGATTTCAGTTAATTAGAATACAGATTGAATTAGGTATCAGACCTTAATAATAGGGCAACAAAAACAGGTAGACTTTGATCACTAAGAGTTTCCGCAAACCCAAAATATGAAACAGCTCTTAATTTAATTAAAAGGGGAACAAAAATGGATCAAATGGCTCTGAGCACTATGGGACTGAACATCTGTCGTCATCAGTCCCCTAGAACTTAGAACTACTTAAACCTAACTAAACTAAGGACATCACAAACATCCATGCCCGAAGCAGGATTCGAACCTGCGACCGTAGCGGTCACGCGTTTCCAGACTGAAGCGCCTAGAACCGCACGGCGACACCGGCCGGCCAAAGGGGAACAGGCAACCCTTCAACAATAACAGCATCAGTTAAGAAAAATTACCGAAACGAAAACAGGCAGGCCGTCTTTAATAACAGCTTAAGTAAAATAACTAAATACAAACAGGCAAGCCTCCAATAATGAGAGTTTCAGTTAAGTAAAATTACGTCCGCAGCTCGTGGTCTTGCGGTAGCGTTCTCGCTTCTCGCGCACGGGGTCCCGGGTTCGATTCCCGGCGGGGTCAGGGATTTTTCTCTGCCTCGTGATGACTGGGTGTTGTGTGTTCATCATCATTTCATTATCATTGACTCGCAAGTCGCCGAAGTGGCGTCAACTAAACAGGACTTGCAATACGGCGGCCGAACTTCCCCGCATGGGGCCTCCCGGCCAACAATGTCATACGATCATTTCATTTCACCAAATAGAAAACAGACAGGCCTTGAACGATAACAGCTTCAGTCAAGCAAAAGTACCAAATGCTAAACAGGCAGGCCTTCTTTACTCGAAAGATTAACCACGTGATAATAAGTTTGCAATTTAATAATTAATATCAAACTTGTCTTTTGTTTTCACCTTAAAACACTCAAGGACAAGTGAATTCCAATTTTAATCAATTCATTTTCGTCGATGAGAGCTAACAATTTACGTCACATCTAACAGCTAATGAACCTCTGGTTACCGATCACCACAGGACAACAGAACACATAAGTACTAGTGCCCAATGCATCACTTAAACGGTACACTATTACGCGCTATGCTCTCTATATGCCAAATCATCAGCCCAATCTAGTTGTTAATCGCGCAGCCTGGCTTAAGTAGCTTAGCACACCTTAAGGTAGATACATTCTGAAGTAAGCCAGGTACAGCACTAAATCTACATAGAGCCCACTTATCCTAGGTGACTAAACAGCACACTATCCCAAGGGAGCGCGGTGCACTCAAATGGTTCAAATGGTTCTTAGCACTATGGGACTTAACATCTGAGCTGATCAGTCTCCTAGAACTTAGAACTACTTAAACCTAACTAACCTAAGGACATCACATACATCCATGCCCGAGGCAGGAATCGAACCTGCGAGGTAGTGGTCGTGCGGTTCCAGACTGAAGCGACTAGAACCGCTCGGCCACACGGTCGGCCTCACGGTGCACTCACAACTAACTTAGAATTAGGGGGGAGGGGGGGAGCAGCCCTTAAGGGCGTAAGAAAATAAGGATATCAAATAAAATCTTCCAGAAGCAGCACACATTCGTAGAAACGTAATCACGTTCCGCCATAAGAATATAAAACGTCACTGTAGGACACTTACAGCATGAGCACAGACATAGAGAGAGAGAGAGAGAGAGAGAGAGAGAATAACCCACGGCTTGCTATTAGCCTGAAGCCGGACTCAGTAACAGCAATACCACGCCACAACGCCTTTGCAACTGATGTGGCCTGCACTCTGCGCTAGGGTGTGGCATCAGACAGAGACAACACTGACCTTGTTCCGCGCCTGCTGATGGTCCACGAGAACCACTGCAAGAAAATCGTTCTTAATCTGTAGCGCCTCCAGCCCATAATTTTTCTTGATAGCTGCACGTGCAATAGCACCTCTTTTCACTATAAGACGATTTTTCTAACCATTAGTGAACACTCGCCAAAATAGCAAGGCCAAGGAGCTTGCAAGTAACAACAAGGACGCAACAAAATTCAAACTGCACGCCACTCACAAATTTGCCGCCCGGAGCGTGTCTACGGAAAACTACCACGAACAATGGTGACGAGACTGCACTAAAACACTTAATAGCAGACCTGTGACGCGACACCAAACCAATCAACTCAACATAAATGGTCTCCATTCAGTAAGTGGATATATGTCTGTGCATCAACGACCTCGCACACTGTTTGAGTATCCTCCGAAAAAACCGAAAATTCAAACAAATAGTGCGGACAGCCATTAGCACTTTGCTGGCCACGATACCTCTCCTCAGTGCAGCACTCTGTGAAGAATGGGCTGCCATTCCCATGAAACCTTCCAGTATCTGACTGAACGTACGCCTGCGAGAGTGGAAGCTGTCATCAAGGCTATGGGTGGGCCAACACCACGCACTAATCACGCTTTGCTTTGACCCCACAAGACTAGGTTAAAATGAATAATCATGCCCTGTAGTAGTCCAACTACTTTCGAAAGACTCTCAGATCCGACCGCTGGATGAAACAAGCACCTCGAACAGTCACTACCCTATTTCGAACCGGTTTATGGTATTTCCTCCACTCACCAAATAGGATAAAGCTCTAAAGTTGAAAGAAAGAAGGACACAGACAAAAATACCACAGATATACACGGAATAAATCGAATTTATCGTCTCATAATAGACCACGCCAAGTCCGACTCGATGTTATGAAAAACAAATGGTTCAAATGGCTCTAAGCACTATGGACTTAACATCTGAGGTCCTCAGTCCCCTAGACTTAGAACTACTGTACTTAAACCTGACTAACCTAAGGACATCACACACATCGATGCCCGAGGCAGGATTCGAACCTGCGACCGTAGCAGCAGCGCGGTTCCGGACTGAAGTGCCCAGAACAGCTCGGTCACAGTGGCCGGCTATGAAAAACAACCTCCAGATTGCTTATGTCCCCACGTTCTAATTAAAGACCCCCAAAAGCTCAGCGTGTAAAACACTTCCTTTCTCACAAAAAGCGGAAAGCGCCTGTACTGATCACAGGATCATTCACTTCCGACTTCACACAGCAACACTTTTAAAAATTCAACTCCACCTCATACGACCCACGAATCCCGTCTTACCCTCACAAAATGGTTCAAATGGCTCTGAGCACTATGGGACTCAACTGCTGAGGTCATTAGTCCCCCAGAACTTAGAACTAGTTAAACCTAACTAACCTAAGGACATCACAAACAGCCATGCCCGAGGCAGGATTCGAACCTGCGACCGTAGCGGTCTTGCGGCTCCAGACTGCAGCGCCTTTAACCGCACGGCCACTTCGGCCGGCTCTTACCCTCACAAGGGCTGCCGGTCGATTCCTCTGTTTTGCGAGTGCTGTACTGCTCTACGAAAAACTTGACCTTTCAGCCAATCCGAAGCCAGTGGCGGCCGGTTATCACGTGCCAATGTTCTACAGCACACTGTAAATATCGAACTAATGTTACGCCATTTCCCTTCGAATGCAAGCTAGAAATAGCACTAAAATTATGCCGTTTCTCTTTAAACGCTTGTTGTTATAGAAACAAAACGGACGACAGTATGTTTTGGAGCTCTGTCTCCGCCGTTAGAAGAATCCAGTGCTTAATGACGA
Source organism: Schistocerca nitens (assembly GCF_023898315.1). Classification (NCBI taxonomy): domain Eukaryota; kingdom Metazoa; phylum Arthropoda; class Insecta; order Orthoptera; family Acrididae; genus Schistocerca; species Schistocerca nitens. Next base: position 617,542,520 of record NC_064617.1, read on the forward strand.
AATGATGATCAGCCGTGTTACTATCAATTCAGCTGTTTGTTTTCAACTGCGCATGCTCTGGCGGAACTTCATCCCTTCCGGACATAAGAATGCTACACTGCTCGCAGCACCAGGTCAGTATTTTTCTTTGATTGTGTACGTAACGTACTGTGCAAGCGTGTAAGAGATTTTTAAGAAGCAGTTGATGTATTGGTGCGGTGGCGGACTGGACGTCATTCCTGCTTCACTCGTCAGGTAAATAGGTTTAGTTTCGCCTCTACCGTAGCACCGTGTGGCTCCCTATTTTTCTGTTAAGTGTCGCGCGAGTCCTTGTCGCGTCGCATTGCTGTTTGTCGTCTGTTGTTTGGTGTTTGCACAGCTGTTTCTGACGTGGCGTGTCTTGCGGTGTGATGTACAGCATAGTTCCCACTGCTATTCCTGTAGAGGAATATGAGCTTCAGTTTTGATAAATCCATGCGGCATGTGTAGCCAGCTCTTCAGAGATACTACACTGGCTGATGGACGAGATTAAAGTTACAAAAAAAATGGTTGAAATGGCTCTGAGCACTATTGGACTTAACATCAGAGGTCATCAGTCCCCTAGAACTTAGAACTACTTAAAACTAACTAACCTAAGGACATCACACACATCCATGCCCGAGATTAAAGTTACAGATCAGGTGCATACTGTGTACTTTGATTCAGAATTATGTGTTTTTTGCTAAATTTCTTGGCTCGCTACAAGTTGACTGGATACAGTTATGCCACGATTCTCAGGTCCCCTTTACACATCGTGATGGTCCTACTAGCATGGTTCTTCTGGCTAATGCAGAAGTGATTTACACAAGTTTTTTTGTGTTGCAATGGAAATGGATTTTTGAGAAATCACACACATATCGGCACGGTAGCCAAGTGGTCAAGTGCAGCGACTGGCAATTTGTCGGCGTGGGTTCAAATCCTGCTGGTATCATCTATTTTGTCCTTTTTTTATTCTCGCAGTATTAAGCGGTTAATTGTAAAATTTAAATATATTCAGTTTATAAACATAAAATCAATGTACACAACTTTGTTATGATTACTACCCTTGCAAGTTAAATGAATGTAAGCCACCGCAGTGTAACACGTTCGTAAAGTTTTTCATGAGCCTTCACCGTCAGAAGCGGAATGTAGGGATTTTCATTGGCCATTTCCTGCTCCCACTGGTAGAGATCCTGCAGCGTGCTGCGTCCTCACAGGACCTTTACAACTCCACTGCAACAGTGTCGAAAACACCGACCATTAAGACAAATGATGTACCTCTAGGACTAGCCACAACCACTTGGCAGGACTAAGTAAAGACCGGCCTAACACCTCCAGGCTGGAGAATATCTGCTGCCTCAAGATTGTGGCTTCAGATGTACAACCACCCCACAAGCACCCAAAAATGATAGTAGTATCATTTACTGCTGGCAAAAATACAATTTTCTCCTTCAAACCTTAAGCATAAAAAATTAATCAACTTGAGTTTAGGATAATAGTAAAATTTCCCATGCACCAGATGAAGAATTTATTGGTTATTCTCACAAAGCTGCAGAATACATTGCAGCACTTGTATCTTACGACTGCCTGCTAGTAAGGAAATCTTCCATCTTAATCTCTGCTGCTGTGCAGAAGAGGGAAATGTCAGCTCTTCCACTGAGCTATTACTGGTCTGCTGCATACAATCTTAGGTTCATCAATCACTTCCGTTAGCACCCGTCTAAGACCTTTCGCCTCCAAAGGATATTCTCCATTTACTCTTCCCAGAGAGTTAAGGTTAATAGTAACAAGAAAAATAATGATTCAGTTCTGATGAAGCATTTTCCTCCTCGTCCTAAGGCCTTTAGAGTTCGGAGTTCCCTCAGCCCAGCCAACGCTGAGAGTAATGCCAGTCTCTACTTTCCTCTTCGTCACATCACACAGTACTCTAACTGCCTTGAACTTCAGCCTTTCGTACAGTTTTACCTCTTCCACTGATTCCCAGCAAGTTTTCTATCTCTTTGTGATTTTCTTTGTTGAGCTTCTGTCTGTTTGCCCGTTTATCAGCCGTACATAAATGCCAGTTTTCTCTCTGTCGACTTTTTTCTTGCGTTTTGTGAGCGGCACCTGTAAAAGCTCCATAATTGCTGGATCACTCAGCTGCTTTCATTTATCTTTCGCATGAGCCCTCTTTTTACCGGCATGCTTAATTCCATCTACGACTCTGAATGATTCATTGTATCATGTCTTGAAGGCAGTTTACCTTGCGCTAATCTGAGGACCTCAAAAATAGTTGAGCCCTTTTTTAGCATATCCTTTTGTTCAAATACCTTCATTTTTCTTTGAGCAAGTCTGTGCTTAAGAGGCTGTCTTGCACGTGGGAGGAACTGTCTCACTAAATTTTCATCTTGAGTTTCTTCAAAATGCAGATGTGAATTATTTTGACAAGCAGTCAAGGATGAAGTGTGAACATGGAAACACGAAATCTGTGGAGATCCCGGGCTGTGTGCATACGGGGAGTTGTGATACCATTATTTTGAAAGTTGAAAATAAGCTGTACAGGAGCAACAAAAGAAGATGTATCGAATGAAAGAGGAGGAGGAGGGGGGGGGGAGGCAGAGCAGGTGAGAGAAGGAGTGGGAGAATAGTAGTAGGAGGAGGAAGAGCAGGAGAAGATGGTGATGGACGTGGCAGTTTATGTATGCACGATGGAGAAGGCTGCGAAAATTGAGGGAGGTGCCACACTGAAAGCAGGATGGTACTGAGGGGAGGATATCGCAATGCAAATTTATCGCTATCTGTAACACACAGTGACTGAGGTACTAGATACTGGGGATTGAGAAAAATATGGACATTACAAAGAAACATTACCATGTGTAATGAAAACCATTGGCTATCAAAATAGCTTCTCGTCGTCTCGAAACGGATAAATACATGTACTGTATGATATAACATTGTTCCTGCAAAATAGTGGCAAGTTCAGATAACGGTGGTTGAGGTTCACAGCGGTCACAGACCTTCTGTCCAATGTTGACCCACAGAATAAGTCCTGGAAGATGCGATTTGAGTGATCAGGGGCCCTGTCGTCTTGTCACACTGCATCACCATTGGGGAACAAACACTAGCATAGCATGGACCTAATCAGCCAAAATGTCGTATAATCCTTGGCAGTAATACGGCCTTGCATAGTAACCAAGAGACTCACGGTGATACGCCTGCCCTACTCATCATCGAAGCCTCGCCATATTTTACTTTTGGGACGTAAAATCGGTCAGAAGCTGGAAACAGTATGAAACAAGACTTATCCGACAAAATGACTTTCTTCTGTTGCTCCAAAGTCCAGGTTTCATGGCTTCGGCAACACGTTTTGCTGCTACTGGCATTTGCATCACTGGTGAATTGTTTTGGAATTCCAGTTCGCCCTGCAATCCCTGATTGTGGAGCTCCAGTCGAATTGTTTTGGTGGTGACAGGGTTTGCGAGTGCGGCATTCAGTTCTGCGGTGACTATTGTCACCGTGATCCTCTTATGTTTCGTAGCAGTCCTCTTCAATGACCGTTTGTGACCAACAATCAATGCACACTTTCGTGCGGGCTGTGATTTAGCAGACGGTGCTTTCACCGTTTTTCCTGCATGTGAAATAAACATTCCAAACTCCAAACACTTCAGCACACTTGGTTACGAATAACCAACCATGCGAGCACCATTAATCTGCTTAGGTTCGACCTCCCTTCGATCTGATGTCATGCACTTCCAACTAATCAATGTCCATAGCTCGTGGTTTCGCGGTCGCGTTCTGTCTTCCTGAGCACGGGGTCCCGGGTTCGATTGCCGGCGGGGTCAGGGATTTTCACCTGCCTCGAGATGACTGCGTGTTTGTGCTGTCCTCATCATTTCATTACCATTCATGAAAGAGGCGAGATTGGACTGAGCAACTGAGCAAAGGTTGGGAATTTGCACGGGCACTGATAACCGCGCAGTTGAGCGCCACACAAACCAAGCATCACATCATCCACCTACTCAAAACGCTGTTCTGATGACGACTGACGGTTGTGACATATTTTGGACAATGTATAGGTACCGTTCGTCGTCAAATACAACAGTGCCACTTGCAGGCTTCGGCGGCGTCTGCATTTATATTAGAGCATCCATTTTCGCGGTGGTTCCATATTTCGGTCCGACCCTTGTACTTCGCCAATTTTGGTATTAATATCTTCTCCTTTCTGTCTTTTAAAGTACACCAGATGTTAAATTTACCTGAAATGCGTGTTATTAGTGCTTTCACGTGTAATATGAAGCTTGGGAAGTCAAATGCCTTTTACTACACAAATAATTCGATAATGTTTCCAGACTTGTTTGCCACTGTTTTTGTCAGCTGAGCTTTCGTATTTTAGAAAACCTTCACACCTGATATATATATATATATATATATATATATATATATATATATATATATATATATATATATATAAGCCCCGCCAGGTAAGCCAACCCCATGTTGCAGTCCCATCGTCCCTGCATCCTCAAAAAGTACTGGTCTGGGCCGCCATTTCTTCCTGGACTCGGGTAGGCGCGCCGGCCCCGGATCGAATCCGCCCCGCGGCTTAACGATGGAGACCGGTGTGCTGGCCAACCTGGATGTGGTTTTTAGGCGGTTTTCCACATTCCAGTAGGTGAATACTAAGCTGGTCCCCACGTCCCGCCTCAATTACGCAGCTCACAGACATCTGAGCACTTTCGCACTATTCCATGGATTACACTAGACAACTACAGTTGGGGTACACTAATTCCATCCCAGGGGGTATGGGCTGGCGGCAGGAAGGGCATCCGGCCACCCCTTCAATTAACCTTGCCAAATCCGATTAACCATGCCGATCCTGCGTCATTGCGGGAAAAAGGCACAAGCAATATATATATATATATATATATATATATATATATATATATATATATATATATATATATATATATATATATATATGTGTGTGTGTGTGTGTGTGTGTGTGTTCAGATATGTCACTAAACCCGCCCAAGGATGTAAACAACCAAGCATGAGCAGCGCCTATTAGACGGAGGAGCTCCAACAGCCGATCAGTTCCAGACATTCCACCAGGAAGGAGGTACACGGCTCATGTTGTCTGTAGTTCAACCATGCCTAGACGGTCAACACTGTGGTCCGATGGCGTCGGTATTGTTACTTTGTGCGAAGAAGGGCTCTCAACAAGGCAAGTGTCCAGGCGCGTCGGAGTGAATCAAAGCGATGTTGATCGGACGCAGAGGAGATACAGAGAGACAGGAACTGTCGATGACATGTCTCGCTCAGGCCGCGCAAGGGTACTACTGCAGTGGATGACCGTTACCTGCGGATTATGACTGTGAGGAACCCTGACAGCAAGGCCACCATGTTGAATAATGCTTTTGGTGCATCCACAGGACGTCGTGTTACGACTCAAACTGTGCGCAATAGGCTGCATAATGCGCAACTTCACTCCCGACGTCCATGGTGAGGTCCATCTCTGCAACCAAGACATCATGCAGCGCGGTACAGATGGGTCCAACAAAATGCCGAATGGACTTCTCAGGATTGGCATCACGTTCCCTTCACCGATGAGTGTCCCATATGCCCTCAACCAGACAATCGTCGGAGACGTGTATGGAGGCAACCTGGCCAGGCTGAACGCCTCAGACACACTGTCCAGCGAGTGCAGCAAGGTGGAAGTTCCCAGCTGTTTTGGGCTGGCATTATGGGGGGCCGACGTACGCCGCTGGTGGTCATGGAAGGCGCCGTAATGGCTGTACTATACGTGAATGTCATCCTCCGACCGATAGTGCAACCATATCGGCAGCATATTGGCGAGGCATTCGTTTTCACGGACTGCGATTCGGACTTCCGGCGTGCACATCTTGTCAATGATTTCCTTCAGGATAACGACATCGGTCGACTAGAGTGGCCCTCATGTTCTACAGACATGAAACCTATCGAACATGCCTGGGATAGACTGTAAAGGGCTGTTTATGGACGACGTGGCCCGCCAACTACTCTAAGGGATCCATGCAGAATCGCCGTTGAGGAGTGGGACAATCTGGACCAATAGTTCCTTGATGAACGTGTGGATAGTATGCCACGACGAATACAGGCATGCATCAGTACAAGAGGACGTGCTACTAGGTATTAGAGGTACTGGTGTGTACAGCCATCTGGACCACCGCCTCTGAAGATGTCGCTGTATGGTGGTACAACAAGCAATGTGTGGTTTTCATGAGCAATATAAAGGGCAGAAATTATGTTTATGTTTATCTCTATCTCTATTCCAATGTTTGGTACAGGCTCCGGAAATCTCGGAACGAGGTGATGCAATACTTTATATATATATATATGGTGTTTCAAAAATGACAGGTATATTTAAAACGGCAATAAAAACTAAACGAGCAGCGATAGAAATACACCGTTTGTTGCAATATGCTTGGGACAACAGTACATTTTCAGGCGGACACTCTTTCGAAATTACAGTAGTTACAATTTTCAACAACAGATGGCGCTGCAAGTGATGTGAAAGATATAGATGACAACGCAGTCTGTGGGTGCGCCATTCTGTACGTCGTCTTTCTGCTGTAAGCGTGTGCTGTTCACAACGTGCAAGTGTGCTGTGGACAACATGGTTTATTCCTTAGAACAGAGGATTTTTCTGGTGTTGGAATTCCACCGCCTAGAACACAGTGTTGTTGTAACAAGACGAAGATTTCAACGGAGGTTTAATGTAACCAAAGGACCGAAAAGCGATACAATAAAGGATCTGTTTGCAAACTTTCAACGGACTGGGAACGTGACGGATGAAGGTGCTGGAAAGGTAGGGCGACCGCGTACTGCAACCACAGAGGGCAACGCGCAGCTAGTGCAGCAGGTGATCCAACAGCGGCCTCGGGTTTCCGTTCGCCGTGTTGCAGCTGCGGTCCAAATGACGCCAACGTCCACGTATCGTCTCATGCGCCAGAGTTTACACCTCTATCCATACAAAATTCAAACGCGGCAACCCCTCAGCGCCGCTACCATTGCTGCACGAGAGACATTCGCTAACGATATAGTGCACAGGATTGATGACGGCGATATGCATGTGGGCAGCATTTGGTTTACTGACGAAGCTTATTTTTACCTGGACGGCTTCGTCAATAAACAGAACTGGCGCATATGGGGAACCGAAAACCCCATGTTGCAGTCCCATCGTCCCTGCATCCTCAAAAAGTACTGGTCTGGGCCGCCATTTCTTCCAAAGGAATCATTGGCCCATTTTTCAGATCCGAAACGATTACTGCATCACGCTATCTGGACATTCTTCGTGAATTTGTGGCGGTACAAACTGCCTTAGACAACACTGCGAACACCTCGTGGTTTATGCAAGATGGTGCCCGGCCACATCGCACGGCCGACGTCTTTAATTTCCTGAATGAATATTTCGATGATCGTGTGATTGCTTTGGTCTATCCGAAACATACAGGAGGCGGCGTGGATTGGCCTCCCTATTCGCCAGACATGAACCCCTGTGACTTCTTTCTGTGGGGACACTTGAAAGACCAGGTGTACCGCCAGAATCCAGAAACAATTGAACAGCTGAAGCAGTACATTTCATCTGCATGTGAAGCCATTCCGCCAGACACGTTGTCAAAGGTTTCGGGTAATTTCATTCAGAGACTACGCCATATTATTGCTACGCATGGTGGATATGTGGAAAATATCGTACTATAGAGTTTCCCAGACCGCAGCGCCATCTGTTGTTGACAATTGTAACTACTGTAATTTCGAAACTTTATCTGCCTGAAAATGTACTGTTGTCCCAAGCATATTGCAACAAACGGTGTATTTCTATCGCTGCTCGTTTAGTTTGTATTGCCGTTTCAAATATACCGGTCATTTTTGAAACACCGCCTGCCCATGTGCTTGGAGCATCGCCGGCTAAGCCGCGGCCTCGGCGTGCAGACACCTGCTGTGCTGCGGCCGGTGGGTCGGGAGCCCTCCGATCGCGGTCGCCACCTCGGGCTGCGGACACGGCGCGGTCCCAAATGCCGCTCAATAAGTCGGCGCGCACCGCCGCGCCGGCCAGGGTTGGGGCCTTGTCCGCGGCTCCAATCAGCGGGCCGTCACCGCAGCTCACCGGACCCGCGCTCGAGGATAACGAATGGATTCGCCGCAGCGCCTCCCCGCAGCAATTTCGTTGCGCTGACAAAACACTCTTCGTTTGTCAAAACGTACTTCAAGCGACAGCGTCGGACGTAATCATTTCTACGGATGTATAGCTTCAAATATCTGACAATACCTGTTTTCTCTTGTTCCTGTTGTCGAGCAAGTAAATAATTGGAAACTAAATAGTGAAAACATTGGGTACAGCGGAAAAATGCTCCTTTATGAGCACAAAAATGGAAATATGTATGTTTTTAAAAGATCCTGACTCAAAATTAGGATACCAGCACTACATTGGTTGACTCTGCTGGACATGTATGCTCTTGGAACTTGAACAGTAACGCATATCGTAAGTTGGCTGAGCATCTCCTTGAAGCTTTCGCGCTTACTAAATGAACATGTAACGAAACGTGTTGCTCTTCTTTTGAACTTCTTTGTTTGTTCTAGCTGTTCTATCTCATAAGGATCCTATATTCAAGGGCAATATTCAAGTATTGGTCGAGCGAGCTATTTGTAAGCCACTTCTTCTGTTGATGGAATACATTTCCTGGGGTTCAACCAATAAATCTCAGCCTGGCTTCAGACGTACCAGTGACTAATTTTACGTTGTCGTTCCACTTCAAATAGCTCCGTACAACCATGCGGAATAGTTGCGCGGTCTAAGGCGCTTTGCCACGGTTTGGCGGCTCCCCGCCGCCGGATGTTCGACTCCTCCCTCGGGTATGGGTGTGTGTATTGTCCTTAGAGTAAGTTAGTTTAAGTTAGATTAAATAGTGTGTAAGCCTAGGGACCGATAACCTCAGCAGTTTGGTTCCAAAGGAACTTACCACCACCAGCTCCATACAGGTAATGCTAGATATTTTATGGAAGTAACTGCTTCCAGTGATTGTTCTGAAATTTTGTAATCATACACTAAAGAGTCTTTCCATCTATGTATTCACAATAAGTTACATTTGTTTATGTATACGGTCAGGTGCTACTCCCTGCACCAAGCGTCGATCCTATGCTGCTCTTCCTGCATTTCGCTACAATTTTCTGGCTGCACTACTTCTCTATATACAACAACATTATCCGCGAGAAACCTCATAAACTTTCGACATGATCTACTCTTGAATTTATATTATATATATTCTGAAAAGTAGTGCTCCTATAATACTCTACTGGAGCACTCCCGAAGTTACTTGTACGTCTGAAGACTTCTCTCTGTTCACAATGACATGCTCTGTTCTGTTTGCTAGAAACTCTTCAGTCGAGTCACAGAGTTGGCCTGACTTTTCATATGCTCGGATTTTGTTCATTAAGCGTGTAAGTAGGCTGTTTAGGTTTTTATATTGGTAGCGCTACGTAGCGCTCTGTATGAAAATCACTGGCTGTGCTGTGTGCACTCTGTGGTTGGTTTGCATTGTTGGAATTTGCTATTGTAGTGTTGGGCAGTTGGCTGTTAACAGCGCGTAGCGTTGCGCAGTTGGAGGTGAGCCGCCAGCAGTGGTGGATGTGGGGAGTGAGATGGCGGAGTTTTTGAGAGCGGATGATCTTGACGTGTGTCCATCAGAGACAGTAAATTTGTAAGACTGGATGTCATGAACTGATATATATATATATATATATATATATATATATATATATATATATATATATATATATATATATATATATATATATATATGTATTATAACTTTTCAACATTATTAAAGTAAATACATTGTTTGTTCTCTATCAAAATCTTTCATTTGCTAACTATGTCTATCAGTAGTTAGAATGTTTTATTTAGCTGGCAGTAGTGGCGCTCGCTGTATTGCAGTAGTTCGAGTAACGAAGATTTTTGTGAGGTAAGTGATTCATGAAAGGTATAGGTTATTGTTAGTCAGGGCCAGTCTTTTGTAGGGATTTTTGAAAGTCAGATTGCGTTGCGCTAAAAATATTGTGTGTCAGTTTAAGCACAGTCATTTATAATTTTTCTAAGGGGACGTTTCAAGCGGCCGTGTGGACTGTATCTAGCACCTTTCGGAAATCAAGGAACACAGCATCTACCTGGATGCCTGTATCCTTTCTGTGTCTCGTGGACGAACAGAGCGAGCTGGATTTCGCACGAGCGTTGTTTTCGGAAGCCGTGTTGGTTCCTATAGCGGAGATTTTCGGTTTCCATAATACACGAATATATAACGTGTTACAAAATTTTACAACAGACCGACCTCAGAGATACAGGATTATAGCTTTTTGCGTCTGTTCGACTATCCTCCTTGGAAACGAAAATGACATGTGCTTTTTTCCAATCATTAGAAACGCTTTGCTCCTCAAGACACCTACGGCACACTGCTGCTAGTATAGGGGCAAGTGTTTTTCACGTACTCTGAGTAGAATCGAACTGGAATCCCGTCGGCTGGAGTGACCTTTCCTCTGTTTAGCGACTTCAGTTAATAATAAAGGTTATTAATATCAGTCATATCTCATTGACTTCCCAGTTTCCGGTAAATGCTTGTTTACGAACTTTGAATTACGTTCCATTTACTCTGAAGGAGAGTATTCCGTTTGAATTACTTCCTAAGTGCGATTGCTGATCTCCAGATTACATCCATAGTTCCAGAGGGGACCTAGATAACGGAAAGGTGGTTTCACATAGCAGGGAGCGGAGGAGAATACTCGCGAAAACTCCCCATTAGCGTCAGGATTTTACTGCAAGGGGAGGGGGATACCGATGAGCGAGGCCAAACAAACTTCTTGTGTGCTAGCGCCACGTTCGCAGAAGCAGGCAATGTCACCAGAAGTTTCCCGCAGCCAATTCGTTCAATAGCACCCGCGTCCGGAATGGCTTCCTTCCTTAGCCCCCCCCCCCCCTTTCGTGGATTCAAATATCTGGGTGGCACAAAAAAATGGTAGTTCGACCGCTGTCGTCCTGGTTCTTCCATTTACTATGTCAGCCGTTCATTTTATTTCCAAAACATCCCCGAAAGGAAAATGCTACCAGTTAGTTCACAACCATCCAATCTATCGAATTAAAATATAGTGGACTAACACTGGATGAAAACTATCCCGGAACTGTCACATACTAAAAATCAGAAGAAAGCCCGCAATAGGCTAAAACTACTAATCGACCGAAAGTGGGGATTACATCACACGACAGTCATCTTGGTATAGGAGGACCATCCAGAAATTAAATAACGTCTCGCCATAACAAGATATTTTTTAATAGCAATACAGAAACTGAGTATACACGTTTTGGCACATATTTTGTCTACTTTTCCACATAGCCGCCCTTGACACTAAGGCACCTGACGGACCTTGGCACTAGTTTTTGTGTACACTCTTCAAACCATGTGGTCTACTGTCTATCCAGCCAGGTCACGACAGGATCCTTCTGTTCTTCACCATTTGCGAATCGTTTACCATCATGATGCTCCTTCTGTTTTGCAAACAGAAAAATGTCCTTGGTGACAGGTCCGGACTGTATGGAGGATGCTCTAAGGTGTCCCAACAGAATTCCTCATGCAGCAAGGCTTGCGTCTGCCGGGCAGTATGCGGAGGTGCATCGTTGTGCAACAGAATAATTCCACGCGAGAGCTTGCGTCTCCAGCGGTTCTGGATAACGCGGCGAAGACGTTCAGGGAAGCCACAGCGTGCTTTGCACCATCAGTGATTCTTATGTTGTGGGGCGTGAAGTCGACGAGTAGCAGGATGCAGAAGCCATCAGTCTTTGGGCTGATGTAGTTTGTTTGAACTTGCTTGACTGTGGGGGTGTCATGAGAAACCCATGTTCTATCTCCTATAACAATCTGGTAAATGAAAGAGATGCCATTCCCTCCTATTCGTGAGACTCCAAGAACGCTAATGCAGCACCGATGCTCGCAGCTTTCTGACCATCTTCGAGCGTGCTTGGCACCCAACATGCACAGATTTTGTGGTATTTAAAGAACTATTTCGTACACAGTTGAAGGAGACACTTCTTGATGTCGTACATGCACGTCGCTTATCCTGAATCGTCGATTCTCTCGAATGATGTAATCCACCTTTTACTCCAGCATATCTATGATGAAGGAGGGTCTCTCTTCGTCACGAACATCTCTTCTCCCATTCCTAAACATTAAGCCCCACTTTCGGTCACCGGATGCATTCATTCCACCTTCGCCATTATTAGTAAGAAGCCTGCAGAAAGACGGATAACGCAACGCACTTCACATTTGGCGGGATTCGGAATCAGCAGAGCCGAAGTCACAGCTATCTCTGCACGTGGCCTGTATGATCAGACTTAACTTTCTCGATGATCCTCGTATAAAGCCTCTGTTCATGTCGTTTTTACCTTTGCCAATGTAGCATGGACTTCCAGATCACCAGAATTTTATCGCTCCAACAAAATCATGGAACGATATGCAAATGTAAACTTGAGTCTCAACACCCAACAGCCTCCATTGTAATTTCAATCTTCTTACCCTCGCAGACAATGAACTAATCACTGAAATACACGCTCCCTTCCAACCATAACCTACTTACGCCATCCCAGCCCATAGAAAATGAAGGCTCTAACAGCCTCCCTTCACCAGTTTGGCATCCCAAAACATCTAACTCAGACGTTAAGAGCTGACACAGCGGTTCGAGCAGCAAATTTCTGAGCTTCTTGTTACTGACGGAAGAGTTAAGTGCGCTGAATACTGTGACTCTTACGAGTGTTTGTGCTCCACCATAATTACCTGTAAGAGATGTTTTGCAGCGCCTTGCTGAAAGCCTCTTAAATTACATTTCCACTGCACCACTCCATAAAATGGTTTACTCCCAGATTAAGTTATGTTTATATACATGTAAATGTTCGTTTGTTCAAAATCCGAACCTCCGAAAGATTGCTTTGAAATTTTGACAAAACGTTGAATTCCAATACGGGTGTGTTTCTAAATACCTAATTCTTTAATACACGTATACTTTTAATACACATAATATATAAACATATATATATATAATATACGAAGGGAAAGCATTGTCACCAAAAACCTCAAAATGTACCTTTGTGATTTATTTCAGTTTTTTACACGTTACTATAATAAACGTTTAGACATACATAGGCTACATACTTTGTAATATATAAATATATGTATAAAGTATACAATAGAGAGACGCTGTTAGCAAACAGAAAATTTGTATTTATGGCTTAATGGTTTATCATTAGAATACTGGCGCTCGGGGTAGCCCCGCGGTCTCAGGCGCCTTGTCACGGTCCGTGCGACTCCCCCCGTCGGATATTCGAGTCCTCCCTCGGGCAAGGATGTGTGTGTTGTCCATAGCGTAAGTTAGTTTAAATTAGATTAAGGAGTGTGCAGGCTTAGGGACCGATGACCTCAGCAGTTTAGTCCCATAAGAGCTTATTTCCATTTTCTAAAATAACTGATCTAACGGTAGCAAAATCTCCAGTTTCCAATTAGAATACTACTACTACTACTACTACAGAAGCTGAATTTGCCGTAACAGTAAACAAGGCTAAAGGTCAGAAAGAGGGGAGGTATAGGAGATGGACATATAGTTGGAGGAAATGGACACAGACGATGGGAAGAAGATAGCGCACAGAGAGAGGAGGCAGAAGGAGATGGAGGGAGAGGGGGAGGACAAGATGGAAGGAGGAAGAGGGAGGAGGTGGTGAACTGAGAGAGGGGGAGTGGGAGGGGCAGGAGGAGACGGTGAGAGAGGAGTGGGAGGAGAAGATGGATAGAGAGAGGGGGAGGAGGTGATAGACAGAGAGCTGGGGAAGGAATAGGAGATGTACAAAAAAAGGGGGGAGAGATGGACAGAGACAGGAAAGAGAAGGAGATTAGACGTACATCCAATTCCCATACATATTAGAAACGTGCGCTTTCTCTTTTGTTATTTTTTTTTTTTTTTCATTTAAGCGGACCGAGCCACAGCAAAGCGTGGCCGGGCAGGGCTGATTTTTTACGGAAAACTGTTGTCTCAAACTTTAAATCGTCGCAAATACACATTTATTCGAGCCAAAGGAGTTTGGAGTCATTATAGAGACGTGAGCACCGCACAACAGGCAGAGAGCGATCGAAGAACCGCTAGCAATTCTTCTGAGTTCCATTACATATCTCTGCAACTTTTCATACGAATTTGTAATGCAGTCGATCCGCAGCCCAAGCTACCATCACACTCGAGCTAGTCACCAAACGACTTTCCACCACCGTGTTTCACAAACTGACATAGTACTCCTTCTGTCTTCTCAAAATGAGAAAATTCAAGTAATTGGTGAAGCCTAGCCGAAGCCTGATTGCACACATTTACTGTATGTGATTTTCACAGCAGTTTCCTATCAAACTTGAGTCCTAGACACCTGACCGCATCGGACTAGGGAAGGTCCCATCCGTCTACAGAGACATGGTGGTTTGAGGGTCTCTTTCTGGAAGTTAACAGCATACCATTGCATTTCGTCGAGTTTAATTTAATTTTCGAGGAACAGATGAAAGCTCTGCCAGTGCACTGCCCTTTTATACGTTGTATACGCGATACTATCGTCATCTGTGTATGTATATATTGCTGTCCTATGACTTTTGTCACCTCAGTGTAGTTAACGAATAGTTGATATGTCTCTCTGTTGAAAGCTCTATGTTCCTCAATGATTTGCCGCATATTGAACGTATTGTCTGTGCACGATCTACCTTTCCTAAAAGCCGTCTGCTCTTCTAGTAGAATATTTCCAACAGTTGCTACTAGTGCCTGTGTTAGTACTTTAGAATATGTTTTATAGCACGCGTTTAGCAGAGAAATATTCCTATAGTTCTCGCAATTATTTCTGTGTCCTTCCATGTAAATAGGTGTTATTATTTCCAGGTATTGGTTCAAATAGCTCTGAGCACTATGGGACTTAACATCTCTGGTCATTAGTCCCCTAGAACTTAGAACTACTTAAACCTAACTAACCTAAGGACATCACACACATCCATGCCCCAGGCAGGATTCGAACCTGCGACCGTAGCAGTCGCGCGGTTCCGGACTGAGCGCCTAGAACCGCTAGACCACCGCGGATTTCCTGGTATTGTATGTGAATTAATATAGTTGAGAAACTGGGATTTCAATGTGTGAGGTGGATATTTAATCAGCTCTGTGTTAATCCCGTCACTTCATGGTGTTTTCCTATTTTCTTTTATTTTATACATTGAGTCTTCTAATCCCTTCATTTCTATTCTATCTTTTATGAGGAAGAAATGTGTTAATTATTCGGAATTTGCCGTTTACATTTAATACATTCTCTCCATTGTTGGCCATAATATTATAAACTGGGCCACTTTTAACTCTAGTATTCATGTTCCCTCAAATTACGACAGTCATTTTTACACTGGCGTCCAAAATTAAAGCAACTAACCGAAATTTTGCAAAGCTGCGTTTATTTTGCCACAAAACAATATGAACAGGTGATAGTAAAGTGGAAACAACGTGAAGAATATAGAAAGTAAACAACTGCAAGATGCAGTACGTTAGACAAATATGTTCTTCGTTTCTTCCAACTTAACGGATTTACACACATAGTCCGACAACTGGTTACTGTGCTCAGTATGGGGTGTGACCACCTCTGGCAGCAGTACAGGCCTGACAGCGATGAGGAATCTACATCTACATCTGCATTTATACTCCGCAAGCCACCCAACGGTTTGTGGCGGAGGGCACTTTACGTGCCACTGTCATTACCTCCTTACCTGTTCCATTCGCGTATGGTTCGTGGGAAGAACGACTGCCGGAAAGCCTCCGTGTGCGCTCGAATCTCTCTAATTTTACATTCGTGATCTCCTCGGGAGGTATAAATAGGGGGAAGCAATATATTCGATACCTCATTCAGAAACGCACCCTCTCGAAACCTGAACAGTAAGCTACACCGCGATGCAGAGCGCCCCTCTTGCAGAGTCTGCCACTTGAGTTTGCTAAACATCTCCGTGACGCTATCACTCTTACCAAATAACCCTGTGACGAAACGTGCCGCTCTTCTTTGGATCTTCTCTACCTCCTCTATCAACCCGACCTGCTACGGATCCCACACTGATGAGCAATACTCAAGTATAGGTCGAACGAGTGTTTTGTAAGCCACCTCCTTTGTTGATGGACTACATTTTCTAAGGATTCTCCCAATGAATCTCATCCTGGCACCCGCGTTACCAACAATTAATTTTGTATGATCATTCCACTTCAAATCGTTCCGTACGCATACTCCCAGATATTTTACAGAAGTAACTGCCACCAGTGTTTGTTCCGCTATCGTATAATCATGCAATAAAGAATCCTTTTTTCTATGTATTCGCAATACATTACATTTGTCTATGTTAAGGGTCAGTTGCCACTCCCTGCACCAAGTGCTTATCCGCTGCAGATCTTCCTGCATTTCGCTGCAGTTTTGTAATGCTGCAACGTCTCTGTATACTACAGCATCATCCGCGAAAAGCCGCATGGAACTTCCGACACTATCTACTAGGTCATTTATATATATTGTGAAAAGCAATGGCCCCATAACACTCCCCTGTGGCACGCCAGAGGCTACTTTGAGGTCTGTAGACGTCTCTCAATTGAGAACAACATGCTGTGTTCTGTTTGCTAAAAACTCTTCAATCTTCTGTAAACGATGTCGTCAATCTCACCCTGAGGCAACAACGCCAATTCTTGCTGAATATCTGCTAGTAAGTCATGGAGGGCGGTTGGTGGATGCTAACGTGATGCAACCCATGTCCCTAGTGAATCCTAGACTTCCTCTGTGAGATTCAAATCGGGAGAGCGAGCATCCTGCTCACATCTTGATATCGGTCTCTTTCCACAATTTCTGGCTCCCGAAATCTTGTTCCACATTCCCTTCGATGCGAATCCTTCGAGAATCACACTCTAGACCAAATTGAGCCTCATCTGTGGAAAGAACATTGGTCCACTATTTGACCCTCCATGTGGCATGTTGACTCCACTCGAGATATTCCCTTCTGTTAGGAGGCGTCAGAGGTACAGATATAGTAGGTCTCCAGCAAATAAGGCCACTCGGCGGAAGCCTTCTGTACACCACCAGTGGCTGCTGCGAGGTCAGATACCTGTTGCCGTGGAGTATTAAGGCTGTATCGTCGTAGCCTTACACGCAAATAACGGTCCTCTCTTCCTAATGTCACACGTGGTCGGCCCTGCTCTAGTCTTCGGGATATTATCGCCGCATCCGGCAACAGAACAATGCACTTTAAGCTATCGCGCCACATCAGTTGGCCTTCCATTCTTCCAATGTCTCTCCACCACACAGATCTGGTAGGCGTCTGCTCTGCGCAATACAGCACAGTCCATGACAGTGTACACAGCAATCGTGGATTTGCACTATCTAGCAAACACTACCCCGTTTGATAGGTGCCCTGACGTCATCGTTAGCTTGATTGTTCGTTGACCGGAATGCTATCTTCTCTGCAGAACACGATCATACGGACATCTGTAGACAGTTTGTAAGATTACATCGAAAATTAGACACAGGACGGGGAAATAGGGGTTTGTTGCCTAAATACAGTATTTATTCAAATTGTTACTGTGATTCTAGAGTTATATTATTACTAGTGGTTCCGGACTTGCATCCAGCTGTTTGTCAATATGTATATTATCTTCCTGTATCTGTCAACTATGCCATACCCTCCCGAGCTCAGAGCGTCGGCAGTTATTTTCCTCCTTTCCTCCTTTGCAAAGAGTCTCTTGCGTCTCCTCCTGATATCAATGGCGTTGTTCGAGTCCTTTACCTGTCCGGCACACGCAGCCGCCCGCCGTCCACATGGCTTCAGTTTCCAGTTTTTAAAATTCACATTCTCTGTATGGTAACGGCTCATGTCAGTTTATTGCCACATAGACACCCTTCATCCTTTTCCTTACAATATCCTCTCTAATGCTTTTAACATTCCAATCTCCCCGCATAGTTAACTACAGCAGGCCTATTCAGAGGGCGACTAGGCGAACGCAAGCGTCGACGCTCTCACGCCACCTGAATAGAGAACACTTGAGGTAAATATGGCGGGCAGTGTCATTATGTAACGCAGATTTTAGGCTGCCTTTAGAGGAATGACAAAATGATAAAACCGAAGTAGTTTTACACGAAAGTGTATGTACTCACACTGAGGTGAGAAAAGTCATGGAATACCTCCTAATACCGCGTCAGACTTCCTTTTGCGCAGCGTAGTGCAGAAATGCGACGTGTCACGGACTCAATAAATCGTTGGAAGGCCCTTGCAGAAATATTGAGCCATGCTGCCTCTATAGCTGACCACAATAGCGGAAGTAAGTGCATGAATCTGTGCAGCAACTGACCTCAGATAAGATTATAAATGAGCTCAATTTATTTTATTTATTTACTTTTTTTTTCAAGTCATCGGTCTTCTGACTTGTTTGATGTAGCCCACTATGGTTCCTCTCCTGTGCCAACCCCTTCATCTCAGAGTTGCACTTGCAAATGAAGTCCTCAATTATTTGTTGGATGTATACTACTCTCTTTCTTCCTTTAAAGTTTCTACCCTCTAGTACCATGGAATTAACAGATGTCCTATCATTCTGCCCCTTCTCCTTGTCAGTGTTTTCCACATACTCCTCTCCTCTCCGATTCTTTGCAGAACCTCCTCATTTCTTACCTTATCAGTCCACCTAATTTTCAACATTCACCTGTAGCACATGTCAAATGCTTCGATTCTCTTCCGCTCCGGTTTTCCCACAGTCCATGTTTCACGACTCTACAATGCTGTGCTCCAAACGTACATTCTCAGAAATTTTCTCCTCAGATTAAGGCCCTTGTATGATACCAACAGCTTTCTATTGCCAGGAACGCCCTTTTCGTCAGTGCTAATCTCTTTAGATGTCCTCTTTGCTCCGTCCGTCATTGGTTATTTTGCTGCCTAGGTAGCAGAATTCCTTAACTTTATCCACATCCTGATCACCGATCCTGATGTCAAGTTGCTCTCTTTTCTCATTTCTGCTACTTCTCATTACTTATGTCAGTTATCCATTTACTCTCAATCTATGTGTTGTACTCATTAGACTGTTAATTCCATTCAGCAGATCCTAATTATTCGTCACTTTCAGTGAGGATAGCAGTGTCGCCGGCCGTGGAGGCCGAGCGGTTCTAGGGGCTTCAGTCCGGAACCGCGTGACTGCTACGGTCAGAGGTTCGAATCCTGCCTCGGGTATGGATGTGTGTGATGTCCTTAGGTTATGGCTCTGAGCACTATGGGACTTAACATCTGAGGTCATCAGTCCCCTAGAACTTACAACTACTTAAACCTAACTAACCTAAGGACAGCACACACATCCATGCCCGAGGCAGGATTCGAACCTGCGACCGTAGCAGACGCGCGGTTCCAGACTGAAGTGCCTGGAACCGCTCGGCCACAACGGCCGGCTGTCCTTAGTTCTAAGTAGTTCTAAGTTCTAGGGGGCTGATGACCTAAGATGTTAAGTCCCATAGTTCTCAGAGCAATTTGATAGCAATGTCATCAACGAATGTTATCGTTGAATCCTTTGACCTTGAATTTTAATTTCAGTCTTGAATCTTTCTTTTATTTCCTTCATTGCTTCTTCGACTTACAGACTGAGCAGTAGGGGCGAAAAACTACGTCCCTGTCTTAGGCATTTTTTAATCCGAACACTTCGTTCTTGATCGTCGTCTCTTATTACTCCCTCTTGTACATACTGCACATTATCCCTCTCTCCCTATAACTTACCCATTTTCCCCAGATTTTCGAACATCTTGCACCATTTTACGTTGTCGAACGCTTTTTCCAGGAAAACAAATCCTAGGAACGTGGATTTTCTTTTACTCTTGCTTCCATTATCAACCGCAATGTCATAATTGCCTGCCTCGTGCCCTTACCCTTCCCAAAGCCAAAGTGATCGTCATGTAACACATCCTCAATTTTCTCTTCCATTCTTCTGTATATTGTTCTTACCAGTGACTTACATGCATGAGCTCTTAAGCTGATTGTGCGGTAATTCTCGCGCTTGTCGGCTATTGCAGTTATCGGAATTGTGTGGATGATATTTTTGCGAAATTCAGATGGTACGTCGCCAGTCTCATACATTCTACACACCAGCGTGAATAGTAATTTTGTTACCAGTTCTCCCAATGATTTTAGAAATTCTGTTATCTATCCTGTCTGCCTGCTTATCTGATCTTAAGTCCTCCACAGCTCTTTCAAATTCTAATTCTAATACTGGATCCCCTGTCTCTTCTAAAGCGACTTACGTGTCACATCAGACAAATCTTCCCCCTAATAGAGGCCTTCGATTAACTCTTTCCACCTACCTGCTCTCTCCTGTACATTTAACAGTGGAAATTCTGTTGCACTTTTAATGTTAACATATTTGCTTTTAATTTCACCCAAGGGTATTTGACTTGCCTATATGCTGAGTCAATCCCTCTGAAAATCATTTCTATATCGATTTCTTCACGTTTTTTGTGCAGCAGTTTCGTCTTAGGTTCCAGCAGTACTTATTTATTTATTTCCTCGGCGACTTCTCTTTCTGTATTCCTCAATTTCCTTAAAATCTTCGTACGTCCTTCTTTCAACGATCAACTGAAGTATTTCTTCTGTTACCCATGGTTTCTTTACAGTTACCTTCTTTGTACATAAGTTTTCCTTTCCAGCTTCTGTTATTGTCGTTTTTAGAGATGTCCATTTCTCTTCAACTGAACTGCCTACTGCCGGCCGCAGTGGCCGAGCGGTTCTAGGCGCTTCAGTATGGAACCGCGCCACCGCTACGGTCGCACGTTCGAATCCTGCCTCGGGTATGGATGTGTGTGATGTCCTTAGGTTAGTTAGGTTTAAGTAGTTCTAAGTTCTGGAGGACTGATGACCTCAGCTGTTAAGTCCCATAGTGCTCAGAGCCATTTGAACCATTTGAACTGCCTGCTGAGCTGTACCTTATTGGCTATGTCGTCATCCCTTAGTACTTCCGTATCCCACTTCTTTGCATATTGATTCTTCCTGACTAATTTATTAGACTTCAGGCTACTCTTCATCACTACAGCATTGTGATTATGAGTGTATATCTGCTGCTGGCTACGCCTCACAGTCGGGTATCTGATTTCGGAATTCCTGTCTGACCATGATGTAATCTAACTGAAATCTTCCTATATCACCTTGCCTTTTTCAAGTATACCTCCTCCTCTTATGATTCTTAGACAGAGTATTCACTATTACAGAACTCATTTACTCTTTCTCCTCTCTCATTCCTCGTCCCAACCCCATATTCTCCTGTAACCCTTTCTGCTACTCCTTCCCCTACAACTGCATTCCAGTCCACAATGACTATTAGATTTTCATCTCTCTTTACGTCCTGTATTACCCTTTCAACATCCTCATATACTTTTTCTACCTCTTCATCTTCAGCTTGCGACGTCGGCATGTATAGCTGAACAATCGTTATCTGCGTTGGTTTGCTGTCGAGTCTTATAAGAACAAGGCTATCACTGAACTGTTCACAGTAACACACTGTCAGCCCTACCTTCCTACTCATAACGAATCCTACTCCCGTTGTACCATTTTCTGCTGCTGTTGGTATTACCCTGTACTCATCTGAACAGAAATCCTTGTCTTATTTCCATTTCACTTTACTATATCCAGATCTTTGCATTTCCCTCTTCAGATTTTCTAGCTTCCCTGTCACGTTCAAGCTCCTGACATTCCACGCCCGGCTCGTAGAACGTTTTCCTTTCGTTGGTTATTCAATCTTTTTCTCGTGGTGATCTCCCTTTGGCAGTCCCCTCCCGGAAATCCGAATGCGGGACTATTCCAGAATCTTTTGCCAATGGAGATATCATCATGACATTTTTTCAATTACTGACCACATGTTTTGTGGGTACCAGCTATATGTCTTTAATTCACTGGTTTCCATTGCCTTCTGCTGTTGATCATCGCTGATTCTTCCGCCTTTAGGGGCAGTTGTCCATCCCAATGGCAAGAGAGTGCTCTAAATCTCTGTCCACTCCTCCGTCCTCTTCGACAAGACCGTTGGCAGAATGAGAGTGACTTGTCACGCCGGAAATCTTCAGTCGGCAATGCTGATTATTAATCAAAATCAGCGGTGTCGGGTTTCGAACTCTGGACCAAGGACTTTGTATTACTAGTCCAAAACGCTACCCCTAGACCACGGTGCAAGAACCTCTCGATTACTTCCCATTGCCGGCCGGAGTGGCCGTGCGGTTCTAGGCGCTACAGTCTGAAGCCGAACGACCGCTCCGGACGCAGGTTCGAATCCTGCCTCGGGCATGGATGTGTGTGATGACCTTAGCTTAGTTAGGTTTAATTAGTTCTAAGTTCTAGGCGACTGATGCCCGCAGAAGTTAAGTCGCATAGTGCTCAGAGCCATTTGAACCATTTTGAACTTCCCATTAATGTTCCATGGGATTCATGTCAGGTGGTCTGGATGGCCAAATCATTCGCTCAGCTGTCCAGAATGTTCTTCAAACTAATCATCAACAATTGTAGCCCGGTGACACAGCCCACCGTCATCAATAAAAATTCCGTAGTCGTTTGGGAACATGAAGTACATGGATGACTGCAAATGGTCTCCAAGTATATGAACATAACAATTTACAGTAATGATCCGTTCAGTTGGACCAGAGGACAGCCAGCACCATTATGGAGAGGTCACCAGCTTGCACAGAGCCTTGCTAGAAACTTATGTCCATGGATTCGTGGAGTATGCGCCATACTTGAAACCTTGCATCAGTTCTTACCAACTGAAATTGGGACTCATCTGACCAGCCCACAGTTTCGTTTCGTCTAGGGTCCAACGGATATGGTCACTATCGCAGGAGAGGCGTTGCAGGTGATGTTGGGCTGTTAGCAAAGGTACTCGGTCCGGTCGTCTGCAGCCACAGCATATCAGAGTGAAATTTCGTCGCAATGTTTCGCCGCAATGCCGTAAAGGGATACTTTCGTTGTACGTGCCACATGGATTTCTGCAGTTATTTCACGAAGTGTTGTTGCTTGTCTCTTAGCACCGACAACTCTACGAAAACTCCGCTGCTCCCGGTCGTATAGGACATCGACCACTGCGTCATCGGTGGTGAGAGGCGATACCTGAAAGTTGTTAATCTCGGTTCACACTTGACTCCTTTGATTTCTTAATACTGAGTTCCCTAACGATATCCGAGATGGAATGTCCTATGCGTATAGGTCCAACTACCATTCCGCGTTCAAAGACTGTAAATTTCTATTGTACGGACATAATCACGTCAGAAACCTTTTCACGTGAATGGTCTAAGTGATGGGTCCGCCAATGAAGTGCCCGCTTATACCTCGTGTCCGCTATATGTGTTACTGAGTATCGCAATCCCATGACTTTCGCTACCTCCGTGTAATGGTGAAGCGTAGGTCTTTTGAAATCGATGAAAATCAGCATTATGGCCTTATTAGGAGCATCACTGAGAAGATAAGACACACCAGTATCAATTAATTACAATTCATTGCTGAGCGACCAGCTGCAGTTAGAACTTTTTCACATATAGTGAGACAGGCAATTAAGTTGAGTTTCATGATAAAGTGAGTCCTGTAGCTTTGTATAAAACTTTTCTTCGATGTAAGTCTCCACAACTTTTCAAGTTTGCAGCTACGATTGTGTCGATGTTTGGACGAACGTACTTGTACGAGCAACTTTTTTCCCCAATGAAGAAAACGAACTCTACCCACAGAAGGTCACAGACAAACTTCAATTTAAAAGTGTGTCTCGGCATCGGCATTGCTCACAAACTGTTACTAGACACTCACGCTGTACTAAAAAGCAAAGCCGGCCGTTGTGGCCGAGTGGTTCTAGGCGTTTCAATCCGGAACCGCGCTACGGCTACGGTCACAGGATCTAATCCTGCCTCTGGCATGGATGTGTGTGATGTCCTTAGGTTAGTTAGGGTTAAGTAGGTCTACGTTCTAGGGGACTGATGACCTCAGATGTTAAGTCCCATAGTGCTCAGAGCCATTTTTTTTTTAAAGCAAAATAAGTGGTATTCATCGACAGGGAGTGTTTCTATGTTTGATGCGAAATACAACCTCATGTCAATTCTAACTTCGTCCAAAAACGACATTCATCATAAGGCTGCATCAGTCGTATCACATATCATATTTCGAATGAAGCTGCCCCGCGTTCTTTCCTCATCAGTTACAAGAAATATGAGGTTCATTTCATTGTCATTTCTCACAAATACGACAGCTTTAGAAATAAATTTGCCGCGAAAGGTACGGGTTAGTCATCCATGAAGGGATACATCTCCTTAGATCTATTAAAAGCCGCAAAAAAGACTCGCTGACCACAGTTTCTCGGGGAGAGGCACCATGTTCCGATTCCTCCCCACTCCGTTACTCTCAATGAACCGTCGGTTGCTCACTGCTGTGGCTTGAGCGCGAGCCAGCTAGCAGATCGGGGAACAGGTCTTATCTACAGTAGCCTTCATGTTTATAAGGAATAAAATGTTGCCATGTATGTCACGAGTTATTTTACCATCTCAAATGTTTTGTAGTCAGTTCGTAAATTTTTGTAATGGAGCGGTTGAAGAATAGCAATTTGACGGCTTCCTGCTCGCACCCAATAGATGAAACGTAATTAATGGTGAATTAAAGAAAAGGGAAAGGTGCGTAGAAATAGAGGAACAAAAATTAATTACGTTATAGTAACGTGTTTTGGTTTAAATCTCGAGTTCGATAACAAGCTGTCGTTCAATCACTGTGCACCATATCCCTTTGCCTTTTCATTTTATTTCACTTTCTTGTTACGCCAACGCCTCCTCTGGCATATCAGCGGACTTCTGTGCTGGATGCCATGTGGGGGCACACATTAGCTGTGAGCCGCTGCCGTCCGTTCTAGGGTCCATAGTCTGATTCTGCACTCTCCGGTGTATCTCGCACTGAGCTGCGTGTTGGTACCAGGAGCGCAGCATCCTTCTCCTGCTGGCGCTCACAGCCACTGCTGCAGGGCCAGAGTCAGCGCCACGCAACACCGCTAGAGTGCCGACGAGGACGTCACTGGCCGAGACACGAAGCCGCCCGCGCTTGTGGTGGGGAGGGGGGGGGGGCGCGTTGTACCCCACGTGACACCACAACTAATCAAGTTTGTTGACGATGTCAGTCAGGAAATATGTTCTCATGTTAGCAATGTACAACCCATACAGAATTGCACATAATATTGTAGCAGTGTTCAAGAGGATATTTACGAATTTATTACAGGATACACACCATAAAAACATTCTTGACTAGTGTTGGTGCCATTATGGCTTCACACACCATTAAAACCTTTCTTAAAACGACATCATATTTACATGAATTATTTAAATACAGCTTTTTATCTTTCGTGGCCAGTGTAATTGAACTAACAGGAAACATACATTAATACAGAGAAGAGACAGTGAAAAATAAAAGAACGCTATTGGCTTAAGGATCTATTCACTAAGATCAATAAAGGCGTTACATCGTTAAAACTTTGCAACTGCCATAATCAGTGATTACTTCACCTCGTAACAGATGATCAAAAGATTGTGATGTAAGTTGTATTCTACTTTTTTACATAAAAAAGTAATAATTTCTCTGCCAGATGTGATGTACACTATGAGAACGTGAAATAGATGATAATAATCAGTAGGGGAAAGTTGGTAAAACAGTGTGCTGTCGGTTTGATGACATACAGACTCACGTCGTTTAGAGCTCCTCTGTGCGTAACATACAGGCTGATTCAGAATTCCTATTATGCAGTTATAGCTGCTGTAGAGAGGATTCAGGGTAGAAATATTTGGTAATAAATCCACATCCGTAAAAACACCTAATCGATGATAAACAACTATGAAAGAGCGTCAAAAGATACACTGCACGTGCATCAACCAATTCGTATCTGCGTGCACTACAACATATGCTCCAAGTGGCGACCACGAGTTTCGTTGCACAAAGTGTACCTGCGAACATTGTTCACACACACACGGTCCAAATGTCCTTGAGTGTTCTAAACTACCTCCGCTGCAGCCATTAACGGACAAGGAAATCGTCCTGTGATTCCACGTAGCCCCTCAGGAAAATGTCCAGAGATGTTAAACCGGGCGATCGTGGTGGTCAATGAATCTGTCCACTGCGGCCTACCCACATCTCCCCGAATGTTGACCTCTTAACAACAAATAATCCTGAGCAAACAGGCAGCATCATGACAGATACAGGTATCAGCGACCAAAGGGTTGTTGTAGTGAGACTGAATACGGTAACACCCAAACCCACCAAAAATAAAAGCAAAATACATCTGTTTAAACAAGCAGATAAAAATTAACTCGAGGACTAGTTTGAATTAATTTGTGTGAATAGTTTGAATTAATCTGTGAAAACTGGGGTTAGTATTTCTAACCGCAGAACTATCTGGTGGCAAAAATTTTTTAACAGTTTTGAGCAATTTTGCCTAGTGTTTAAAAGACAATCTTTTCAATATCTTTAAAACTACCCGACGTCCAAGGCTAGATCCATCTTTGCAACCATGACACCATGCAGCGTAGTACAGATGGGCCCAACAACATGCCAAATGGACCGCTCAGAACTGGCATCACGTTCTCTTCACCGACGAGTGTCGCATATGCCTTCAACTAGACAATCGTCGGAGACGTGTTTGGAAGCAACCCGGTCAGGCTGAACGCCTCAGACACACTGTCCAGCGAGTGCAGAAGGTGTAGGTTCCCTGCTGTTTTGGGGTGGCATTATGTGGGGCAGATGTACGCCGCTGGTGGTCATGGAAAGCGACGTAACGGCTGAACCATATGTGAATGCCATCCTCCGACCGATAGTGCAACCATATCGGCAGCATATTGGCGAGGCATTCGTCTTCATGGACGACAATTCGCGCTCCCATCGTGCACATATTGTGAGTGACTTCCTTCAGGATAACGTCATCGCTCGACTAGAGTGGCCAGCATATTCTCCAGACATTAACTCTATCGAACGTGCCCAGGATAGATTGAAATGGGCTGTTTATGGACTACGTGACCCACCAACCAATATGAGGGATCTACGCCGAATCGCCGATGAAGAGTGGTACAATCTGGACCAACAGTGTCTTGATGAACTTGTGGATAGTATGCCACGACGACTACCGGCATGCTCAATGCAAGAGAACGTGCTACTGGGTTGAAATGATAATTAAATAGACACCCTAGCTGCAAACAGGCGTTGATCTACTTCATTGGGGACATGCTGAAAATGTGTGCCCCGACCGGGACTCGAACCCGGGATCTCCTGCTTACATGGCAGACGCTCTATCCATCTGAGCCACCGCGGGCACAGAGGAGAGTGCGTCTGCAGGGACTTATCCCTTGCACGCTCCCCGTGAGATCCACATTCCCAACATGTCCACACCACTACATTCGTAGTGCGCCTAATAGATGTTTGCCCATCATACTCATTACTCGTGGCAGATTAATCTACCAAGTCCCGTACGAGTTCGGGCATAGCGTGTGCGTTCGCACAAGAAAGTCAATATATAGTGCTACTGAGTATTAGAGGAACGGGTGTGTACAGCAATCTGGACCACCACCTCTGATGGTGTCGCTGTATAGTGGTGCAACATGCAATGTAGTTTTCATGAGCAATAAAAATGGCGGAAATGATGTTTATATTGATCTCTATTCCAATTTTCTGAACAGGTTCCTTTTTTAAGTGTGTATTTTTCATTTGTTTTTTGTGTGTAATATGCCTGTTTGTTTGTGTGTGTGTGTGTGTGTGTGTGTGTGAGAGAGAGAGAGAGAGAGAGAGAGAAGAGGGGCGAGAGGGAGAGATATTAATTATTTATTCTGGTTATACCTCTTATTTCTGTTTGTTATTGATTTAATGGCTAACATCATCAGAGATTCATTGCATGTATGGATTTGGTCATTAAGTGGTATCTTTGTCATTGCAAGGGCTCTCTTTATGTAAAAGCATCGTTGTACATTCATGAGTTTTCAGCTGTAATTGTTCACTCTAATACCTTTCATGTCTTGTTCTATGTTGGATGGTTCATGTCGATGTTTTATCAGTTGTTTGGCGAAGGTAGACTGTCTATTTTCATACTTCCAGCTTCTTATATGTTCTTTAAACCTAGTTTAGAAGTTACTACCTGTCATCCCCAGATATACTGATTCATATTCTTGGCACTGACTGGTATATACCTGGTCCTTGGTATTTATCTAGTTTGTCTGTTGTTTGGAAATGTGACTGGAGTGTGTTTCCTTTTCTGTAAGCAATGTCTAATCCCTGTTCCTTTAATACGAGGGTTGAAACTTAAATAATGGCAACTATTTATTTATTCACAACCGATACAAAAGAGTTACATGTTTGCACCTGTTACTGTCCTTCAAAGTAGACACCAGCGTCGTGTAGAACCCGTTGCCAGCAATGTGGAAGGCGTATTATACCGTTAGCAGAGCCTGTTCTGTTGATGGTGCGAATGGAGCAGTCTGCAGCCTGTCGAATCTCTGGAACTGTTGTAAAGCGAATTGCATGAAGTGGCTCCTTCATCTTCGGAATCAAATCAAAGTCACAAGAACTTAAGCCCGGAGCGTATGGTGGATAGTACACTACTTCCCAGTCCCATCGACCGATCAGATCAGCCACAGCTGCGCTTTATGCGTCCGCGCATTGTCGTGCAAAATGATGGGTGGGTTGCGCAGAAAGTGTCACCGCTTCTTTCGCAAAGCTGGTCGCAGATGATGCTCCAAAAACTAACAGTAATACAGTGCACTGACGGTCTGCCGTGGAGGAACGTAATGCGTTAGGGTAACGCCATGACAGTCGTACACGAGAAACACCATAACTTTCACCATACTGGGGCTCTGACGCACTTTCGACTTTCGCGGCGACCCATAATGACGCCATTCCTTGGATTGGCGTTTCAGTTTTGGCTCGTACGATGTAACCCATGTCTCATCCAGTGTTACGATTCGGCGTAAGAAAGCCTCTCTTCCGCGCTCATAGCGCTCCAAGTACGTCTGAGCAGCGTCGTAACGCATCCATCTGCGTTTCCGTCAATTCATACGGAACCCATCGTGATGCAATTTTTCGCATGCCCAGGCGTTCCTTCAGGATGTGAGGCACAGTCGTATACGCTAATCCGGTTACGTGGGCGAGCTCACAATCGTATGGCGTCGATCACTGTCAACTAACGCGACAACAGCATGCACTACTTCAGAGACGCTAGGACGACCCGCCCGATGCATGTTTGCCACTGTTTGCCGAAATTCGTTGAAGGCTTTTACACAACGTGCCACTGTTCTGTACGGCAATGCCAATTCTCAGCACGCGTCTTGAAGACTTTGACGACAGTGTCGTGCTCTACGACCGCTGGCACGTTAAATCTTAATCCGACTCCATTGTTCCTGTTTCGAAAACAGAGAAGCACCGTTTTAGACTGCTCGCTCAAAGGTGACTGTGTTTCTTCGGTCGTGCGTATACTGGTGACAAACGACGAACGATAAGGTACACTCTTTTTTTTGTGATATGTTACAATACAGCATCACTGGTCTATTGCGGTCTCAAAGATTAGTATAAACTGCCTGCGAGAATTGGATGTTCCGTGCTACAGACGCATCTCTCTGGAATAAGTAACTAAAAATGTATATTTGAGGACTCTGTGTGAAGCGACTACAGAGATCGGACGTGTTTTATGTTGGAGAGATTTTGCTGTTGTTGTGCGACGCTATTAAGCTCCATTGCGAATGTTTGGTTAGTTGATGGCACAATAAACAAAATCAATCAAGGTGCGTATTTATCAATTTATAAAAGATTTGACAAACATTCTTCAGATATCACGCGACGTAGATCGATCGGAGGTGCAGTGTGGAATGATAGTCCGAGCCTGTGTCTTTTCACGGTCAGTATTCATCGAGAAAATATCTCAGAAGCAATAAACATTTCGTTGATAAAAAAGTTAGACACAGTAATCCATACACGTCATACAACATAGCACCTAGTTGTGCCGCACGATCTTCGTAGCAAAATAAACATTTTAGAGATTTCAGGTGGAGCAGTTCCGACGAGGAGTATCAGCGAGATCGACGCTGCGGGACGTACGAGCTAGCTCTCCTGTGGTATTTAAAACCAAAGACTTATATTCTTTAGTTTTTAAAAGACTGAAGATGATACCTAAATAAAAGCACTGGAAATCATAACTAAAAATACCAAAAATAGATAAGAAGCAGAGAATTTTCTTAAACAAAATTTCTTAGATAAATAAATAAATAAATTAAAATATAATAGTTCTCTGCCTGTTTTCATTTTTCATTAGTTGTAGGCCTATTTTGATTTTTCGGTTGAGGTTTTGTACTATATGGGTGTTGTAACCATTGTTCCCGGCTATGAGTTGTATTCTTAGTACTTATTTTTCATAGTTTTCTTTGCTGAAAGGGACATTACCTAGTCTGTGTAACATGTCATAGACTGCTAACTTTTTATTTTGTGGGTGGTTGGATGAAACATGTATAATTGTGTATGTGACTATTGGCTTTCTGAAGATGTCAAATGTGTACTTATCGTTGTCTCTCATTATTGTTATATCCAAGCAATGTATTTGCTTTTGTGTTTCTTTTTCCAAGAAGAATTAAATATTTTTTTGTATATTGTTTATGTCTATATGAAGTTTATCAATTTTCTCTGTTGGTTCATCTACCATACAGATTATGTCATCCACATATCTGTACCAGTAAACAATTTTGTATTGTTTTTTCATGATGACTGTATCAAAGATTGTGTTTCCTATGTGGTTGATGAATATGTTTGCTAATGTTCCTGATGTTGGGAATCCCACTGGAAGCCCATCTTTTTGTAAGTAAAATTCTTTTTCAAATTGGAACTAATTTTGGGATGTTATTGCTTTGAGGGTTTTAGTCATTTCATTAATATAGTCTGCAGGTAGTTTGTTGTATGTCAGTAAGTTTTCTTCATCTAATTTTATTCTCTCACTCTCTGTCTCTGTGTGTCTGCCTCTCGCTCTCTCTCTCTCTCTCTCTCTCTCTCTCTCTCTCTCTCACACACACACACACACACACACACACACACACGCATAACACAAACAAAAGACGATAGATAAACACACAGCGACAGTTGGAAACACTACATACTGTAAACACACATATGTTGATTATAAAATAAAAAGTCAAGTGATGAAAGTGATGTGTTGTAACAATTCAGGGTGAAAAAACGGCAGAAATCGGCCAGCTGGGGCATGGGGACCAATGAACACATCTCCTTGACCATACATTCGGGCTAACAGCACTGGAAATCGTAAGTAACATCGAACGATAATTTCACGTCAAGAAATCTGTGCTACAAAAGTTCATCCCAATCTGAAAAAAGAGAGTAAGGTATTGTAAGTAATACATAATACGTTTTATATATAGAAAGAAACATGTATTACAGGCCTTCACAAATTAAAGGAACCGAAACGTGTATGGCGATAAACAAAACTGTCTTTCATTTGGCTACATAAGCGGAACATATCTCCATTATTTTCATTTTTGTCTCGTGTCGTACAGGAAGAGGATCATGTGACTCCGTCTGTTTATTTTGTGTATTTATGGACTCCGGAAACGACGCTAACGTATAATTAGTAACATTTCTACAGAAACAGATGGATCACTTGCTACTAAAGACTTTATTATCCGTAAACCGTGCTAGTTGTGTTGGCCAGCCGTTTAGCCAGATTTCTGCTTTGTATTTCGTTCCGTTACCACCTGACAGTCCCATCTTACAGACGGAATTTAGCATTGTATCACTGAAAATGTGTACCGTTCCTTTTCCATTATAAAAAAAGGGGGGGGGGGCTTGCTATACGGGTACTAGTAAATGTTTGGGATCCGGTATTTTTGTGGGCTGCCCGCTCTGAATAAGATTTAACCTTCAGTTTAATAGTGTAAGCTGTAATAATTTATATTTATACCTGTGTTCTTTTTTAACGGTTCTGTGCTTGTTACTTGTGTTTTTATTAATTCATAGAATTGTTTTTATTAAATTCTACCACCGGTTGCTTATTATTCTTTCAAATTCCACCACCAGTGGCTGTCTATAAGCGTAACTGTATTCCTGGTGAGAAACTGCCATTTCTATAACTTACAATTAGTTATTTAATTTCCGCCACCAGTTGATTATTACTCTTTTAAAATGTGCCCCAGTGGCTTTCTGTAAGTGGAACAGTGAAACTGGTGGTCAGTTGCTGATTTTTTAACTGCATTAAATAGTGTTTTGAATTCTGCTACCAATTGCTTTCTGTAACTTGTAACAGTAGCTACTTTGTTTATTGCACTAAATTCCGCTACCAAAGGAAATTTAAACTCTGCTGCCACTTGCTTTCAATATCTCTGACTGTAAATTGGGTGAGCAATCTCTGCTTTCTTTTTTACAAGGATTACATCTGTAAAATTTCTAATTATTTGAATAAAGGGGTTTATTTAAATTGCTTCAGCACCTTACCACTCGCCACAAGCTCCCTACGGCTGACAGTAAACAAATGTACCGTATTACACATAATTAAACGGAGTCATTCTTTATTGTTAATTACATGATTGGCGAACAGTCACTAGAACCAGCCATATGGATTAACTAAGTGGGAAAAGTTGTGTTCTTTTCCTTTTTCAAGCATCTAGTGATCACCGGGAGAATACGTGACACCTCGAAAGACCGAGTTGTGCTGCGTGTCATGTCACCAGCTGCGACTGAGTCGAGGCCGTCACTCTTCGTAGTAGCAGACAACCTTGTAGGTTGGGCAACCACAGATATGAGCATTCACTTTGGGTATTAATAACTGCTCCAGCTGTATTTAGTCCTTTATTACTAGATCACTACCGGTTTCATGGCCCTAAAAGTCACATCTTCAGGTGAACGTATGATTAAAACATTAGAGGGGAAGCTCGGAATCTGTTTAGCCACCATTCGTTGTCCGTCAAAACAAAACACCGCTAAAAGGCGAACCGCATACATGGGAGGCGGTCGCGTACCCGATACGCGGTTCTGCATAGATCGGAGAAGCGATCACTACGGTATGATTTGTTTTGGACTCATTCACTGTATTGCAATCTGGCAGTTTTTAATCTATGACATACCGTCTTTTAGCGGTGTTTTGTTTTGACGGATAACAAATGATGGGTAAAAAGATTCCGAGCTTTTCCGCTCTAATATTTTAATCATATGTTCACCTGAAGATCTGGCTTTTAGTGTCGCGAAACCGGTAGTCATCCAGTAATAAGGGACTAAATACAGCTGAAGAGGTTAGTAATACTCGAGATGAATCCTGGTATTATTTTCCGCGGATATTCCGTTCCCCATAAAAACGGGAGAGCGATTATTTATTGTAACGATGTTAGATATTTTATTGCTCTCTGTCGGATGAACGTGATTTTTATGATCTTGTTGAGCTTTAAACAGTTTTACGACAATGGAACTTCTATATTCATAAATTAAGGTCGCTTGCTCCACTCCGTCTGTATACACATGATATTCTCAGGAACTGGTGTAGGGATTCGGATCCGGTTTTGACTAGTAGATACACTGGTTCATGCGGAAATTCTCTGTAGATAATTTATAAATATTTCGTACAAATTGTATGAACTATGATGAGTGGGAGTTAAATTGTAAAAGTGGCGCCATTGCCACCCAGTGAAAAGCTACCGTAAGTTGAGAGAGCAGTAGTGCCTCGCGAACACATCAAGCGCGACCTAATCTGCACCTGGTGCGATGATCTGTCAGTAGAGCGCGAATTGTGGGATCGAATCCCAATTGGATTGTTTTTTTTTTCACTTTGCCTTTCAATCTAGAATTCACCTGTCAATGATGTGCACATACGCGTTTTGAAATAAGGCAACAGTTTCAAACTGCCAATGTCTGCTTTCCTCAGATTAGCAGTCGCAATTGACACAGTTAATTCAGTGCAAAAACTTTGAGTAACAGGCAATGTGTTACGCAGCTTTAAAGTACTGTAATGGATAAGACCAATAATTTAAAGATAACGACCTCATCATTAGGCTCACGACTTGTAAATTGAAGTAATCAATTAGTTTCCCTTCAATCGTTTGAGGAAAACTGCACAGCGAAAAAAAAGAGAATCCAAATTATGTAATGATTTTTTTAATTTTTTTAGTTCTCTGTATACATGAACTGAAATCACTCTTTCCCATCCATCTGTATACGCAGGCTAATCTCAGGAACTGCTGTAGGTATTTCCGTCTGGTTTTCACTAATAGATACACTGATTCACGAGAAAGGTTTGTGTATATAATTTATAAATATTTCGTACAAATAATCTGAATTACGATGAATCAAATTTAAGTTATGAAGCCGATGGCATTGCCACCTAGCGGGAGCAGCAGTGACTCGAAAGTGCAGCAAGCGTGACTACATTTCCATGTGGTGTGGTGGTATAACGGTAGAGCACGTGCTGTAAACTGAAAGGTTGTAGGTTCCAGTCGGAGATTAGGCAGAAACAAACCGTGATTCAGTTTCCACAGTGCACTGTAGCTCCCCTTTTCCCCTATTGGTTATCTGGTTGGGGCCATGCAAGTCGTCTAAGTGGCATCCAGTTGATTGTAACCATTTCAGAACAAGAAAGTGGCCAAAAATCACACGAATCCCAAATTTGTAGTTCTGTTCTTTATCCATAAATTAAAATGTTTACCGAACATCTACTTCAACATGGGATGCAGCTTTGCTTCGTTTATATAAAGAAAGTTTTGCTGCAGCTCAGCAGTCGACCCAACTTTAAGGTTCCTACTCCCTTTGAGTTAAACGTGGATGCAGACAGGATTCTTTTGTGTGATAGGATGAAAGATACTGTATGTTTCGACACCTTCAAAAAATACAGAAGTCCGGTAAACGATTTCCCTTGGCACTCATGACATACCTTTCATTTGCCATACAAATATCTCGTCTAAACTATTTCATAATTGGTCTTTAACATCTGATGACTTTACAAAGCGACAAATGACAGAATCATCTACAAAATTCAAAGAAAGATGCTCAGATTGCCTCCTTTGTCGCTTATGTTGATCAGGAACAGCAGAGGGCCTATAACACTTCATTGGGGTATGCCAGATATTACATCTGTCTTACTAGATGTCTTCCCGTCAATTACTACGATCTGTGAAAACGTCGCAGTACACTCATTTTCCCCTGTTCTCTTGAATTCCCCGTGTAGCCTTAATCATTATTAGTTTATACTCTGAGCTTGTGGTCGCAGATTGTTTGCATTCCATAATTATTTATAAATCCTTGTCTGAGCATAGCAATGGTCAGTTAATGCTTCCTTACACCTCCCGGTCTTCTCCAAGCAGTAGTAAGTAAAAATCTATGGGAGCACCTGTACGACGCATACATAATTCTGTCGTTCTCAAGCTGAAGGAATCATTTATAGTCGTTTTTTATTGAAAGTGTACAGTATCGCGGGCCTCTGAGGCGGTTAAATACATCTTGTTATTGTGTCCTGGGCAGCATGGCAGTTCGTTGTATGTGGCCATCCTGCAGAGCTAGCACGGCGAAGAATGTCGAGTATTCGAATTCTGTCCTGCACAGATTTCTCATTGTTTTCATTCCATACATTCCTCATTAAGCCCGGACCACATATTCAATTATGAAGCAGATCCATTTAGTGTTCCACAAACAGCGAGGTCCACCAAGCGCTTCATTCCAAACGTTGGGGACACCTCGCCACGCTTTCATATCATACGTTACAAGAGTGAAAAGTGTGAGTGCTGCACAAATAGAAATTATGTTGCGGGAATTCTGTAAAGTCAGTTACGGGTGAAAGCAGCTGTCTCAATGTCCGCCTCTTCAGTGACAGAAAAGACGAAAATAATGGTTCGTGAACAGACTAGGAGAAGCTGCAGTTACAAGTCTGGTTTTTTCCCAAGGTGCTGGATTATGTTCTATGGGTACGCAACATAGGGGTTTGTTATAATTACGAGTGACAAGTACAGCACTTACGCAATTGGAATACTATAAAGTTGGAGAAATTCCTATCTGAATGAAAACGTCCTTTTTAGACGCCGCCGTGCGCCGAAAGAACTCAGGAATATACTGATAGGGGTTACCGCACTTGGTAGATTTTTGCACATGAATTGCGGACTATACTTAAATACCAATCGCCTCTGAGCGTTATTGCTGATCCTAAAAGAGAGAAGATTAAAATCAATATGAATCAAAGAGTAAATAAGTATTTCGATAGCAAAGTAAACTTAAGATGTTGCCCTTACATTCCTGTAGATATCGCTGATATGAATTACGACATGCTTCTGTAAACAAAAGAGGCACTATTCATCTTCTGTCTTTTGTCACTTCTTCTTTGGCCTCCTCTCTTGCAGCAGCTAAGAGAGTAAGCATGTAGCATGTAATCATCATTGATGACTAATAGCAATAGTATCTCTACTTTTGTCCATGTGTTATTTACACAGCTCTTTTGTTGTTTCTTGTCAACAAAGATATGTCCGCCCCGAATGCTGAGTAGTCATCGCGAAGGAATGCCGCGCCAAGGGACCCGGGTTCGATTCCCGGCTGGGTCGGGGAATTTTTCCCCGCCCAGTGACTGGGTGTTGTGCTGTCCTCATCATCATCCTATCATCCTCATCGACTGCCGGTCGCCGAAGTGGCGTCACATTGAAAAACCGGCATCCGGCGAACGGTCTGCCCGACGGGGGGCCCTACCCATACGATTAAATAAAAAAGAAACAGTCATATAAAAAGCTTCTATATTTCAGTATCATCCTCACTGAAGTTATAAGAAGATCAGTTTGAAGGCGTGTCGATTTCCGCGGGAACCAAGCGCCGTTGCGTACAGATTTGCACACTACAGAAAAGCCGACACTTCGCAATTTAAATTTGCTACATGAAGACGGATCTATGTTATTCAACGTAATCCATAATTATTTTTTGCATAGTATTTGATACACACACGATCCGCCTTCACCAATGTTATCCACTCGCCGACAACGATTCGGAGCCTAACTACAAACTAAACAGGTAACCCAATTAATCATAACAGACCATCCGCGTAATACACAGTAATATACTTGATTTATTTATGACTTTTCTATTCAATTTCTGTGTTGGTCACTGTGACTCATCCCGACTTCCGAACAGTTGAGATTTCGAAGAATGCTATATCGCCAAATTTCCCAATTCTTATAAAAGTTTTAAAAAAGGTTTTGCTTCCCTTCTCGTTCCTATCTGGTGAGTTACACTGGCTATGCCGAGACATGACGTCTTCAACAGGACCGCTATGAGCTGCAAAAAACTAATTGAGCACGTCATATTGATATAATTATTCTTTCTTCCTTTTCATGGAAACAATGCAATGCATGGAATACGACGAATACAAGAGTGTAAATACATTAAAGAAGAATACAAAGACAATAAATATATAACAACAAAAGAGGGGAGAACTGACAATCTGAACCATCATCATAAAATCAGAAAAATTTTCAGTATCTACACGTCGTTGTAGAATAGCAGGTAAGGAGGGCCTTGTTTATTATTCTGCTGCAGTTTAGAGTGAAGAGTACTCATGCAGAATTTGGCTGCTGTTTTAAAATTTTTAATGGCGTTCAGACTTAAGAACAATCAAAATTTGTTTGAACGAGATGGCTGAAATCGTAAAGTGAACGCGCGTAATTGCGCAGCGATGCTCGACTGTTGCATTTTGTTGATGCCGTACTCGAGAACGTTCTTATTTTGCATACTTGTTCAGTTATGCGGAAGCATAATTTTGTTTACATAAATTTACGTACTTCACTTGCTATGGTAAAAATAGGGAAGTTAATTAAGATGGAGCCTGAAAATTTACAAGAGATAGAATTCACTGTTGCGAGTGAAAATGCTGACCTATCTGTACATGATAGAGATTCTTCCTCACAAACCTGAAACACACGCTGATAGTGAGACTATTAACCCTATTTTTAGCCTCACCACTAGCCAAAACACAGTATTGAATTACTGTAACACTTAGTAGTTTAGCGGAAATGGTCAACCAATGAAATGTATACTAAAGATGAAATAATCACCTTACATAGTGAAACGTAATGATATTTCTTCTCAAATTTCCAGCTTGAGCTCTACAATATCAAAATTAACTGTACAATATAGCACGCAAACCACTGATGTCACCGACTTCAAAGAAGCATGTAAGGGCTTACCTAACCAGCAATCAAACATGCCATTGGCACTGCATTCTCTTCTGCTCGTTTAGAAAGCAATGACCTTAGTCCATATATGATGAAATATAGGTTCAATAACATAGGCATCATCACCAAACACTGTACTGTACGGGGTGGGGCAGCGTTGCTTATGTTCCCTGTGTTGTTAGACGAAATTACACTAAAACAAAGGCAGCTTCAGGTGTTTACAACTTAAAGAAGAATTAATAATAATAATAATAATAATAACAACCAAAACAGCAATTGCAGCTTGGAATATTCCTCTCCAATATGCTTGCAGTTTTGTTACCGTTCTACGTCACAAGACGAAGACGTTTATCCAGCGACCGATAGATGTGTCGCCATCGTGTCGCATGCAACATGCAGGGTGCCATCCGCCAGGTGTTAAGGAAATACAGTTTGACAGAAACCCAAACGGTTGCTATCGTCCCGGATTAGAACTGTACTCTGATCACGACACAAACACAAACCAAAATATAAATACTCGACAATTTACAATTTTCAAATGAACAGGTGAAGTAAACAGCATTCGCAACATTAAGTATAACAAGAAACAGTAATCCGAGCGATGGGATGGGTGTAATCAGGACGCCCAAGAGAATTTGTTACGTTACAATGTCGAGAGAAGGGCTGTGCACTTGTACATGCTTTGAGATATGAGGAATTTACCACACAGAATGTCAAATGCCGTAAACATGACAAAAGCATACTCGCCACAGTCTATGCAGTAGTGGATGGAATAAGACAACAGTCATACCAGAGACAGGGGCTACGGTAAGTACTTAATCGTGTAATTTGTTAAATAAAATATGTGAGATTAGTCAAGTACCAACCTATCCAGCAAAAACTCTAGGACAACCAGGGCTTTTGGTGTAAGGTCACAAAATTTTCAACGTACAGGCACAAGTCTATGTGAATTTTGGAAATGGAGTACTAAAATGCTCATTCCTAATCACAAGTAAATTGTTGGTCGAATGCATAAAGTGAGAAGCGTGCAAATATCGACTTATCTATGCGGAAATGAACATAGATGGCCAGTAAATAATAGTAAGAGGGTTGCTCAGAAAGGAATGCACCACATTTTTTTCGTCAACTATTCTTTATTGAACATAATGGGAATTACACACACGAAAGAGTGGTGTTTTATCTACACACCCTATTTTTTCAAGTAATCTCCATCCTGTTGTACGGACTTCCTCCAGCGCGAAACCAGGGCGTGTATGCCCTGTCGGTAACAATCCTTGTCCTGGTGGCGGAGCCAGTGCTTCAATGTGTGAATCACCTCCTCATCGTCCTCAAAATTTCTTCCAACTGCGGAGTCGCAATGCGTCTGTCCTCGCGAAAGACAACATCATCTCGTTGCAACATGTTAGGTGTGACAGTAGTGCATGGTCTCCCCGACCACTGCAAATCATGGAGCTCCGCCAAACCACCTTCTGATGATCTCACCCTCCGTGCCCAGCGACTATCTGTACTTCTGTCGACAGCCGATGCTCCATAGACTTGGTACGAGCATTTGTGAATATTCCCCACAGTTTATCTCTCTGCAGTGAGAAATTCAGTGACGGAAGGTTGCTCGTAACGTACATCACCTACAGACACCATTTTGAAACTGTCCTATAGCCACGGTATACGTCGGAAGTGGTGGAAACTTAGCGCACTCATCAAGGAGACTTCAAATAATACATAAGAAACGTTTCGCATTCGTAGCGTTGTTTTCGGCTGAGAAAAAAAGATGATGTGCATTACTTTCTGGGCAACCCTCGTAGATTTCATAAAAACGAAGTTGGAACATGGTAAATACAGCCAGCCTTTGGACGTAGGATTACTTAGGACAAAAACACAATGCACCAGGACACACCTACTCTGTGATCGAGTTGAAGATCTGTATCAATAACTGTTTGACACATGTCAGACATCAGCTGGGTGACTCACGAAATGACGACATATCTCAAAGCAAATACAAATGCACAGCCATTCTCTCTCTCTCTCTCTCTCTCTCTCTCTCTCTCTCTCTATATATATATATATATATATATATATATATATATATATATATCCACAAGTTCATCAAGGTACTGTTAGTCCAGATTGTACCACCCCTCAAAGGCGATTCGGCGTAGATCCCTCAGAGTAGTTGATATATCACGTCGTCCATAAACAGCCTTTTTCATTCTATCCCAGGCATGTTCGATAGGGTTCATGTCTGGAGAACATGCTGGCCCCACTAGTCGAGCGATGTCGTTATCCTGAAGACGGTCATTAACAAGATGTGCACGACAGGGGCGCAAATTGTCGTCCATGAATACAGATGCCTCGCCAGTATGCTGCAGATATGGTTGCACTATCGGTCGGAGGATGGCATTGATGTATCGAACAGCCGTTACAGCGCATTCCATGACCACCAGCGGCGTTCATCTGCCCCACACAATGCCACCCCAAAACAACAGGGAGCCTCCACATTGCTGCACTCGCTGGGCAGTGTGTCTAAGCCGTTCAGCCTGACCGGGTTGCGTCCAAACACTTCTGCGAAAATTGTCTGGTTGAAGGCATATGCGACACTCATCAGTGAAGAGCACGTGGTGCCAATCCTGAGCGGTCCCTTCGGCATGTTGCTGGGCCCATCTGTACCGTATTGCATGGTGCCGTGGTTGCAAAGATGGACCTCGCCATGGACGTCGGGAGTGAAGTTGCTCATCATGCAGCCTATAGCACACAGTTTGAGTCGTAACACGACGTCCTGTGGCTGCACGAAAAGCATTATTCAACAAGGTGGCGTTGCTGTCAGGGTACCTGCGAGCCATAATCCGTAGGTAGCGTTCATCCATTGTAGTAGTAGCCCTTGGGCGGCCTGAACGAGGCATGTCATAGACAGTGCCTGTCTCTCTGTATCTCCTCCATGTGCGAACAACATTGCTTTGTTTCACTCCGAGACGCCTGGGCATTTCTCTTGTTGAGAGCCCTTCCTCGCACGAAGTAACTATGCGGACCTGATCGAAACGCGGTATTGACTGTCTAGGCACGGTTGAACTATAGACAACAAGTGCCGTGTACCTCCTCCCTGGTGAAATGGGACCCCCTCCGTCTAATAAGCGCTGCTCATGCATGGTTGTTTACTTCTTTGGGCGGGTTTAGTGACATCTCTGAACAGTCAAAGGGACTGTGTCTATGATACAATATCCACAGTCAACATCTATCTTCAAGAGTTCTGGGAACCGGGATGATGCAAAACTTTTCTTGATGTGTGTGTGTGTGTGTGTGTGTGTGTGTGTGTGTGTGTGTGTGTGTGTAGCTAGTTGCAAATAGAGATACAAAAACAAATTTCTCAAACATCAAGTTTATCCTACACGTTCCCTCAGCACTGCCTGATTTAGTTGAAGAACTTTTCGTTACTGTATTTTAAATTTGATTATATTCATCTTATAATCTCTTTTTAAGGCATTAACTATCCCGTTTAACTAACAGTCCAGGTTTGTTTACCGGCTCTGATGGAACTACAATATTATCGGTAAACCTCAAACTTTTTATTTCTTAAACTTGAACTGGATTTTCCTTACCAAAATCTCCTTATTTTCCTTAACAGCTTGCTCAATACACAGACTGAAACACTTGGAACAGGCTACGGTAATACTTCATTCCGTTCTTAACTCCTCCTTCCATTTCATGTCCTTTGACTCTTGTAATATGTCTCACTTCTGTATAGTTGTATATAACCTTTGGTTCAACAGATTTTATCCTTGCTACAGTAACGCTGATGAGCTAATACCCCACATTTCTCTATCACATCTGTTTCTGATTGTATGTAAACTGTGAAATATTTTAATTGTGTGGTAGTCAGTAGCATAGCACTTAGTTGAAAGAATTAGTCGAACAGTATAAACAGTAATTAAATGCATTTGAACTGAAAATACTAGAAGTCTCAATTTTAATTTTGTAAATAAAAAAATGGTAAGATAAAGTTTAGGTGCACAATGCTTGGACCGAGACATAAAGCCCTTATTCACACTACTTTTCTGCATTGCCAACCTCAATCGTCATATCCCCTACTTTGCGCCCGTATTTCCCACCCGTACTCCACTTCCAAAGTGTTGTGTCTAGGAATCCTGCTTACACGGTCCGCTAGACAAACAATCAAACAACTCGGATTAATGAGTCTTATTACAAGTACAAATACTTACCATTGATTTGAGAATTCTTGTAGTCCTCTATACATGATCGTCCACAAGCGCAATTACACAGATGTGTCGCAAGCAAAGGGCGACGTACAAAATAATCAGTCTTCTTCAGAACAGACAAACAAAAGTAACACTTCGGGTCCTAGCGACCGCTACTAAACAGTCTGTCAACTGACCTGCAGTGACTGCTAATGAAGAGGCCACGATGCATCAGCTAACGAAGTGGCTAACGTTCAAGCTGCTGTCTAAGTGGGCCTACACCAGTCGGGCGCCGGCCGCTGTGGCCGAGCGGTTCTAGGAGTTTCATCCTGCCTCGGGCATGGATGTGTGTGATGTCTTAAGGTTAGTTAGTGTTACGGCTTCTGCACCACTTGTTAGCAGCACACACAGTGGCTGCGCCAAAGACTAAGACGGCGTGGAGTTTTACAATTATTTATTGAACTTTTTTTACAATTTCTCCCTCGTCGTCGCTGCCCAGCCCTGCGGATTCCTCCACCTGGTTGCTGCTGTGTAGATTCTTCGACAATGCGCACAACGTGCACCGCTGATCGCACTCGGGAGCCTCAGGCCACCAGTGCTTTGCTGAAGCCAGGATGCCCTGTGGTTGAGATGAACTCGTCGCTGTGAGGTCAGCTGCCGATGCCTGCTGCACCGGCGGCTGGGAAGCCGTCATCGCGACGATCGCGAGGTCCCACCACGGACGGACCACGCGCCGTGGGGCCGGGTTGCCGTGAAGTCCGGGCGTCAGTCCCCGGCGGCGCCTGTGACCAAGACCGCGCTGCGGCTGGTCCTGCTGGAAGTTCTCGCTGTAGCTAGTCAGCGATGGTGCCGACCGAATTCAGGCCGACCTCCAGAGCTGAA
This sequence comes from Schistocerca nitens, assembly GCF_023898315.1. Taxonomy (NCBI): domain Eukaryota; kingdom Metazoa; phylum Arthropoda; class Insecta; order Orthoptera; family Acrididae; genus Schistocerca; species Schistocerca nitens. Next base: position 617,585,840 of record NC_064617.1, read on the forward strand.
GTTGACATCTGGCGGCGAACAGATGACTCCTGCGAGCTGGAACAGACTTCCGGAATCGTCACCTACGAAGATTGAACATTCGGACACGGACCACATCCATCCTCAGATCCGAACTGCTTCCTAATGGCTTCTGTCTGTTACTGCCTGCGCTCCGCTATTTATATCCGGCAGGAGCACGTTTTTTTGCCCTCGGTGGTAGCTTTTTGTTATTACTCCTGCAATATATTGCAGCGTAGGTTAGCGTGCTGGCCTCACTTCCCCTTACTCAGCAGTCTCCAGGCTTTGCTCGGCGCTTGGTCTGTGTGCGTCCTTGCGTCAGTCTGTTGGTAGACTGCTGCTACCAGCCTGTCTACTTTTCAACTCCTCGGTCGCAGGCGTGCCTCTGTTTTGCCATTCTCCACTGCGTGAAGCAACTCTCACTTCATGTGGCCGCAAAACTGCCTCCTTCTAAAAATTAAATTCGTCCCCGAATTTACCCTATATGTTAACTCTAGTTCTATCCTATATTCTACTTCTTCCCTATATACACCAGGTTGCCCTGACTCATGCCCTACTGTTAATCCATTCTACATGAATATGATGTAGCGGTCTTGCATTAACATGCTGAATCCTCCATTTTAATAAGACATATACCACACCGATAAATTCAATCAACACGATAATAGTACTGGTTGAAATACCAATGGTCACTATGCTACGTTTCCGCCACGTATCGTACTCCTCCACATGCGTTAATAATTGCTGCATTTAAATTTGGCTTTCCCTGAATCTACTAGGTTATCTATCATTTGCAATAGTGTAGCATCCAAGGTGTTGTTAATACACGTCAAATTTTCTCCTGGAGCGATGCTGAATGACGCATCTGGCCAGTACAACGTCAGATGAGTATCTGTAACCTTGGTGACTCCCATGACTGTTACTGGTAAGCTGAAACGATCCCCTACTATTTTACAATTTGTCCCGTTGATTAGCAAACCACTGTCCCGTAATTCCATCTCCGTATTTGCTGTCCAATTCCCATTGTCATAACACTTGGCTGATATCCTCTCCGTAGCGAATACTGAATACAACCAGTGCCTCCCAACTTGCTGAAAATGTGATGTAGGCTTCACTATTATTCTCTGACAATCCGAAGCTTCTGCTTCTGCCCTAAATAACTGGATCTCACACGACCCCTTCCCCGTGATGGACAAATGGAAACTGACTCCGTTAGACATCTACTCAACTCTAAACTCGACATAGTAGCATGAGTATCCCCCTCCTTAATAAAACCTCCTGTGTCCTGAACTGTATGCCCTTCCCCATGCACTACCATCTGACCGGATAAGGATGCACTGTGTAACAGTGATACTGTCTCCCCATACTAGTTACTGGAAATCTAATCTCTATATACATCTTAACTAGATCCGTTGTTACCTTAATCCTAGACATATGATAAAAAAGTAACACACTCACTTCAACTATCAGCACTTCGTGCTCTACCCCCTCTGGAAAGTTTCCCTCTGCCTGCTTCAGACTCCGTCTGAATTTTTCTGGTTACATCAACGTCACACTCACCTGCCTGTGCAATGCGTGATGTACTGCCTCTTGCAATTCATCCATCCTCACTCGTGCATCACCAATGCTGTTAACCAGTTCCCACAGCAATTTAGCCATTTCCAGCTTCCTTTCCATTATATCCAATCGCGTTTGTACCTGTTCCAGATCCGTATTCAATAATTTCTGTGTTTGTTCTATATATGCTCGTAACCCTGTAGCCATCCCACGCACCACGCGTGTCACATTCAACAACGCTGTACCTAATACCTGTATCTCTGTTGTGTGTATATCCACTAACTTCCCTATGCTTTCCTCCCTGTCGTGAATAACTGTTAAAGAATTGTTCAAACCCTCAATATCGTCTCTATCCGCTGTTCTAAAAATCGTTTTCAGCAACTTCCCATCTGCATTCAACCAAACCCTCTTTACTCTCTTTCTCCTCCCTGGAATCATGCTCACGACTTGGCGCAGTTGTTCCCTTATTTGCTTACATGACCTATCCAAAGCCTCGTACTCTTCTTGCACGTCCCGTAATATCCCGTTCTTAAATGCAATCGTTTCCACACTCGATACCACCTCCTGTAGCTGCCGCATCTCGTTCCTTACCTACAGGATGTTGAGTGCCAGCCGAAGCGTCCACTTGTGACTCATGAGGACCACATCCGGTTGTTTCCCGAACAACACCGCACTTCACAACGGCATATCCTGTCCCTGGCCAACTTGTGTCAGATGCCAGAGGACTACGCCCCATACTATGCACTTGTACACCATCCTGCATCACCTACAGAATGGAGAGAGAAGGAAAAAACTCCCATCACTACCCCTTAATACCAATAAAATAACCCTAGTCCGTGCACAAAAATAATACACACATGAACATTACGGCTAATTACACATCCCTCGAACGCAACTTATACTTAATACCCGGTATACTGTCTGCTTCTGGCGCTTCTTTTCGCTTTCTGCCAGAAGGAGAAGTACATATACACGGATCTACTACCCCCTGGAACGGCCTAACTCCACAAACGTGAACGACCGTTGTCTTGGTAGGCAATTGTAATTTTACATTGACAGGTGATGTCATTTCCACTACCTGGTACTTGTTTGTGAACTTCTTGGTTCTCCCTTTTGGAACATACGGATTAGCTAGCAGCACCCATTGGTGTTGGAACAGACTTCCGGAATCGTCACCTATGAAGATTGAACATTCGGACACAGACCAAATCCGTCCTCAGATCTGAACTACTTCCTAATGGCTTCTGTCTATTGCTGCCTGCTCTCCGCTATTTATATCCGGCAGGAGGACGTTTTTTACCCTCGGTGGTAGCTTTTTGTTATTACTCCCACAGTATATTGCAGTGTAACTTAGCGTGCTGGCCTCACTTCCGCTTACTCAGCACTCTCCAGGCTTTGCTCGACACTCGGTCTGTGTGCGTCCTTGCGTCAGTCTGTCAGTAGACTGCTGCTGTCCGCAAGGCTATCTGTGCTTGCCTACTTCGCAACGCCTCAGTCGCCAGCGTGCCTCTGTTTTGCCATTCTCCACTGCGTGAAGCAACGCTTACTGCATATGGGTGCAACATTAGGTTCAATTAGTTTTAAGTCTACGCGACGAATGACCTCAGATGTTAAGTCCCATAGTGCTTAGAGCTATTTGAACCATTTGAACAAGTCGGGCGCGGTGTTTATGTCGTCTTCACCTAGGGGCCGCTGCTGTCACATTGTCGTCATGGGGGGAGGTCAGTCAGCGTGCGTTTGGCTGACCTGTTCTCACAGCCTTCTCTTTCCTGTCGATCCCGACTGGCGTGCCAGCGCTGACTTTACACCGTAACTCGATGGAAAAGTAATTTGTAATGAATCCAATGAACTTTAAAAACTGCCTCTTATTGCCAGTGGTATAGACGTAAGAGTAACAGTGAAGTCCTCGAAGCTGTAAATTGAAATATAACACACAAAGAATTGAAAGTGACTCGAGAGACATGACTGCGTACATGTGTGGAGAAATGTTACGTAGAATAGTTCGGGGCGTAGTATTATTCTTAGCATGGTTCGGGATACCACGCTCACTCTTTGTTACAACTTAGATTGAACCCTAGTTTTATCAAGTCTTTATTATCGATACGTTGGGGAACGTCGCTATAAGTATTTCGTGTTGTGTGTGTGTGTGTGTGCGTGTGATATTGAGAACATTACTAGGAATAATTGTATGATGTGTCATTTCTACGTATATATTCAACGGAATGCAATGATTAATAAGACGTTTGGGTAAAAGCCAAAAAGAGTACCAAAATTAGAAAAAAATTAAACAAATACTAATGTAGGACCTCTGAGTTGATACAGACAACTACAGGATCTACAAAGGAAAACCAGCAGTTAAAACTAATGAGAAAGGACTCAAACAGTTTGGCACAGTATTTGCAGTCCACAAATCTATCAGTGACTCTGTCATTGACTTCCAGTCTGCCTCAGAACGTATATTAACGCTCTCCGTCAAATCGGCCAACAAAGCATATACCTTGATCAACGCACACGCACCCACAAATAACTATAACAAGAAGAACCGCCAGAAAGTGGATGACTTCTGGAATGACCTTGAAGAGACGACAAACAAAATTGCCAAACACCATGTAATAATCTTGTTAGGCGACTTTAACGCACAATTAGGTAAAGAGAAAAAAATACAGGAAAATCACCGGAATCCATACAGCTCACAAGAGAACTAACAAGAATGGGGAAAGATTGATAAGCTTTTGCGAAAATTTTGGCCTCGTAATTATGTCAACACAATTCAAAAAACCCAACAAGAAACTGTATACTTGGAAGTCGCCCAACACAATGTTGGGTGAATTCCAGATAGACCATGTGGCCATCTCCAAGAGTAACACAGCAGAAATTCTGAATGTGAAAACGAGAAGAGGATTTTTTGACTCAGATAAAGACCAGATTACAACCCAATAGAAAAAGCCAAAACTAAACAAAGTGCTGAGACAAGACCCCGAATACATAAAACTCAACAAGGAAACATCTTACAGGAAATTAGTCAGACAAACACCACAAACTGGACAGAACTTGTGGACGTCCTCAAATCCACAATGAAATTGGGTCAACCCCCGAGAAGGAGAAAACACAGGTGGTGGAATATAATATGTGACCAAGCAATAGAAGAAAGGACCAATGCCTGGAAAAACTTCAATAGTCACAAAACATCAGAAAAATGGCCACAATTTCTAGTAATCCGAAAACAAACATCGAAAACTATTCGGAGGGAAAAAAAGAAATTATGACAAACGGCGATTAGATGAGATAGAACAAGACTTTAAGAAGAACAACACCAGGAATTTTTATAAGACGTTTAAAGAACATATTGCAGGATACCAGCCACCCAATCTTTGCATCAAGAAACCGGATGGTTCACTAGAAACTAACACGAAGAATAACTGCCAAATCCTCGCAGACTGTTTCAACAAACTTCTCAACTGCGAACGACCTACAGAGGACATTCACTACGAGACGTCCACACCAAATCCTGACGCTAAACCGCCAACCATCAACGAAATAGTAGAAATTATCAAGACACTGAAAAACAATAGAGCCCCAGGAGAAGATGGAATTATTGCAGAACTATGGAAACTAAATGATGAAAGATTAACAGGAAAAATTCACAAAATCATATTAAACATTTGGGAAACAGAACAGATCCCAGCTGAATGGAAATGCGCACTCATACATCCACTCCACAAAAAAGGGGACAAAACTGAACCAAATAATTACAGGGGCATCTCACTCGTACCGGTCACATATAAAATCCTATCAAAAGTTCTCATGAATAGATTAGAAGAACAAGCTGACCCACAAATAGGAGAATGCCAGGCTGGTTTTCGCAAGGAACGATCATGCATAGAGCAGATCTGGAATCTGAAAATGATTCTCCAGATGAGAAACACCCGAAACACAGTGGTTACTTTTGTAGATTTTAAAAAGGCCTACGACTCAATAGACAGAGTAGTGCTCTGCAAGACGCTGGAAGAATTCAGCATTGACAGAAAAACAAGAGTAATCATTCAGGAAACATTAACTGACACAGTCTCCAAGGTTAAATTTATGGGGGATATCTCAGAACCATTTGTAATCCAAACTGGAGTGCGACAACGTGACGGACTTTCACCATTACTCTTTAATATCATTCTTGAAAAAATCATCAGGACATGGGAAAAAGAAGTCAAAGGAATCCAAATTGGCATTAGAAAAGATAATAGATTCAATGTGAAGTGTTTAGCTTTTGCAGATGACCTTGCAATCCTCACAAATAATAGAAAAGAAGCCACTAACGCCATAGAGAAGTTACACGAAATTGCAGAAAGAACTGGCCTGCAAATCTCATATGAGAAAACCCAGTACATAGAAAGAGTGCCACAAGACAAATTGCCTAAAAAATCGTACAAGTACCACATTTTAAATACCTGGAAAAAATCATCCAGCCATCAGGGATCAACCTAAAGGCCAACGAGGAAAGAATAAAAAAACTACAGAAAGCATATAAACTCACGTGGAACTATTATAACAAAAAGCCCATATCCATTAACGCAAAATTGAGGCACTACAACAGTGTCGTACTTCCGGAGGCACTGTATGCATCTGAAACAACACAAATAGGTGGGCAAACTAAAATCAAAGAAATAGAGAAACAAGAAAGGAAAATTCTCAGGAAGATTTTTGGCCCAATACAAGAGCAAGGAATCTGGAAAAAGAGACCAACATCACAATTATATAAATACACAGACAAGATTATGGATACAATAAGGAAAAGAAGAATGCAGTTCTACGGACATATCCGCAGGATGAATGAAAACAGAATTTCAAAGCGAATTCTTACAGTCATCAACTCAGGCAGGGGAAAAACAAAATGGATAAAAGAAGTTGAAGAGCACCTCAGACAACCACAAATAACAGTAAACGATGCAGAAAATGGAACTGAATTCAGGAACATCATCAAAAAACATAAATTTGACACCACAACACAGAAGAGACCAGGATGCAAATGGACAGCGGAGCGAAAGAAACAACACAGTGAACACATGAAGAAAATTTGGGCTCAGAAAAAACATAAACAATCATCATAAAGGAATTCAAGTTCAAACGCTCTCTTAAATGGGAATAATCGAAAATAATAATAATAATGTAGGACCTCTCTGATGCAAATCACTATTTGAGGGAGACAGGCCTGTATAGCAAAAGCAGAAATTTGATCAACTTATCGTTAGTGTGGTGTCACTGCCAGACACCACACTTGCTAGGTGGTAGCTTAAATCGGCCACAGTCCATTAGTACATGTCGGACCCGCGTGTCGTCACTGTGTGATCGCAGACCGAGCGCCACCACACGGCAGGTCTCGAGAGACGTACGAGAACTCGCCCCAGTTGTACGGCGACGTTGCTAGCGACTATACGGACGAAGCCTTTGCTCTCATTTGCCGAGAGACAGTTAGAATAGCCTTCAGCTAAGTTAATGGCTACGACTTAGCAAGGCGCCAATTGTCACAGTGCATGTATCTTACGAGTCTCATTTGTATAGTCAAGAGAGATGTATCACAAGGATTGATTAAAAGTTAAGTATATTCCAAAGATACGTATTTTATTTATAGTATTCAATACGTATCCTGTTCCAGACTTGACGCCAGTTGGCGTGTGTGTACGCGTGCCTTTCGGCTTCCTCCTCAGTGTGGCGTGACTAGCTTGTTACGTCACAAAAGATTGACCACGAGGATTACAGGATCGGGTTCTTTCTACTTGGTTTGCTCTGAATTATTTGTGTCATGGCTTCGCCACATTCTCCAGATGTACTGTCCGAATTTTATCGCTTGCAGAATCAGCAGACGCAGGCGTTATTGGATGCCCTTGGACAGCTCATCCAGGGTCAACGTGCACTGCAACACGATGCGGCCGCCGCCGCTTCATCGCTACCGCAGCCACAACACGCTGTTGCACCATCCTTCCATCATTTTGATTCAACGCAAGGAACGTGGTCAGAATGGTCATGCCGGTTTGGATTTCATCTAGCCGCCTACAGAATTCAAGGTAATGAGCGGCAGCCGTTTTTGCTTTCTTGTGTCGGTGTCTCCACCTACCGTGTGATAGTGAAATTGTTTCCCCGACGCGACGTAGCAACTCTGTCCCACGAAGAAATTTTGTCTGCTTTAGATGCCTATTTCAAAGAAACAGTTAATGTAGTTGCCAAAAGGTATACGTTCTTTCGTACCAAACGTATGGCCGGTCAGACTAATAGGGAGTGGGTTGCAACATTGCAAGGACTTACTAGGGATTGTGATTTTGCATGTGAATGTGGACTTCCGTATTCAGATACTATGGTGCGTGATGCAATAGCGCAGAACGTTTCTGATGTTCGCATACGGGAACAGATTTTGAAACTAGTTAATCCCTCCCTTCAACAAGTGATAGACATATTGGATAGGCAAGACACACTTGACTTTGCTCAGGAATCATTTGAAACTTCGCCAGCAGTGTGTCACATTAACCGGCCCGCCGGGCGCGCAGCACGGGACGTTAAACGGCCCTCGCGCACGTCCGAGCAGCTGCAGCCTAGCTCGCAAACACGTGTGCCGCGTAAGCAGGCCAATGCCGTGCTCAAATCATGCCCGCGGTGTGCAACTAGACATTCGCGTGACAATTGCCCGTCACGCCAAGCTATTTGCTTTTACTGTCATAAGAAAGGACATGTTCAAAGTGTTTGCCAGAAAAAGCTAAGATCAGACAATCAAAACCATTCCAGGCCCTTTGCTTCGCGCTGGAATCGAACCAGGGACGATCAGGCTCGTGGACCTTCGCCCATGGACATTCATGTCGTTAATTCCACCCCGTCCAGTGCCACTTTATCTAACAGTGACTGTGTTCGTCCCGCACAAAGTGTGCGTCGACGTCGCCGGAACTCCCGTAAAGTCGCAAGTGCTTCTGTACCTGTATCAGTTCAAATTGCACGTGAAAGTCGCTCTTGTCGTCAGCAGGACAATAAACTTTTTGTAGACTTAGACTTTGGAGGCAAAGTGATACCATTCCAGCTCGATACCGGAGCTGCAGTTTCATTGCTCAATCAAGACACGTACAAACAGCTGGGCAAGCCTCCGTTGCGTGCCGCAAATGTTCAGCTCAATAGTTATTTAGGACAGCAGATACCTGTGTTAGGACAGTGCAGCCTTCTTGCCACATACAAGGGACAAACAAAACTTGTGTCATTTTACGTTTTTCGTTCTTGTACGGCAGTGAACTTGTTTGGTTTAGATTTATTTCAGTTGTTTAACTTGTCTATAGTAAATCAGGTCCTATCAGTGAACCAGACTGTGCCTTCAGCCAGTGTTTCTAGTCTTTGTGAAGAATTTGCAGACATTTTTGCACCGGGCCTTGGTTGCGCTAAGAACTATGAAGCACATTTGGAACTGAAAGTGAACGCGCAACCGAAATTTTTCAGAGTGCGCAATGTTCCCCACGCATTGCATGATGAGGTCGCAAGAACATTAAACGATTTAGAATCACAAGGTGTAATTGAACGTGTGCAGGCTTCTCTCTGGTCCTCACCCTTAGTAATTTTGCCAAAACCTTCCGGAAAATTGAGACTTTGCGTGGACTTCAAGGAACTGTGAATCCACAACTTGTGACTGCAACTTTTCCTTTGCCCCGCCCAGAAGATCTTTTTGATAAACTTTGCCCGGGTAAATACTTTTCGAAATTGGACCTAGCAGATGCGTACTTGCAAATACCAGTGGACGAAGAATCCCAGAGCATCTTGGTGGTTAACACGCATCTTGGATTGTACCGATTCAAAAGACTGCCTTTCGGGTGTGCATCCGCCCCTGCATTGTTTCAGCAATATTTACAAACTGTTTGTGCGTCGGTCCCTACTGCTGCGAACTATCTGGACGATATTGTGATCTCCAGAAAGACAGACGCCGAACATTTAGCCAACCTACGAACGTTATTTCAGGTCTTACGACAAAATGGTCTTCGCTTGAGGAAGGACAAATGTGTGTTTTTTGCTCACGACTTACCATATCTGGGACATGTCATAAATGCCCAAGGAATACATTCGAGTCCAGAGCACCTCCGTGCCATACAAGAGTTGCCTTCGCCACAGAACTTGAAACAGCTCCAGAGTGTGTTGGGAAAAATTAACTACTATGCCAGGTTTGTGCTGCGCGGTTCTTCCATTTCAGCTCCGCTTCATCGCTTACGCCGTAAAGGTGTTCCGTTCGTCTGGACGACGGAATGCGAACGCGCCTTTCGCCAGTTGAAATCGGCGTTGCTTTCACATACTTGCCTTACGCCATTCGATCCCCAGAAACCCCTTTTGTTGATGGTAGATGCATCGGATTTCGGGATCGGTGCTGTGCTTGCGCACAAAGATGGGTCGCATGATCGTCCTATTGCCTTTGCTTCGAAATTACTCTCGTCTGCGCAACGCAATTATTCCCAGATAGAGAAAGAAGCTTTAGCTCTCGTGTTTGGTGTTACTAAGTTCCATGATTTCTTGTATGGTCGTCACTTTACCATCATCACCGACCACAAACCTTTGACATCGCTTTTTCATCCGAACAAGCCTGTACCTCCACGTACAGCACAGAAATTCATTCGCTGGTCTCTTTTTCTCTCGCAGTACCGCTACGATATCTTGTATCGGTCCACTGCTAAGCACGGAAACGCTGATGCATTGTCCCGTTTGCCTGTTGCTGAGGATAAAGCATTCGATTCTTCCGAACTTGCTTGCATGTTCATTGATTCGGAAACCGATGACGTGGTCGAATCGTTTCCGATTGATTTTCGTCGTGTCGCTACAGCCACAGCTGCTGACCCTGTCCTTGCTACTGTTTTGCGTTTTGTTGCTACGCAATGGCCCTTGTCAAAGTCACGGATCGAGGATCCGCTGGTTCGCCGATTTTTTGCTCACAAGGAGAGACTTTTTGTACGACGTGGTGTTTTGTTGTTGCGTTCTGATAATGATCAATCCAGAGTCGTAGTCCCACGTTCGTTACAGTCCTCTGTCTTACGGCTTCTTCACCAAGGACATTGGGGTATAGTGCGTACGAAACAACTTGCTCGTCAGCACTGTACTTGGTTCGGAATCGATGCTGCGATTACGAATATGTGCTCTTCTTGCGTGGCGTGTGCCGAACAACACTCCGCCCCGCCGCGGAAATTCTTTGCATGGCCGACAGCCACTTCCCCTTGGCAACGCTTGCACATCGCTTTTGCTGGTCCATTCTGGAATGCTCGATGGTTGGTTGTGGTGGATTCCTTCAGTAATTTTCCTTTTGTTGTCCGGATGTCTTCCACGACGTCATCTGCCACAATCCAAGCGTTGTCCGCTATTTTTTGCATTGAAGGTCTTCCCCAGACTATTGTTTCCGACAATGGCCCACAATTAATGTCCGCAGAATTTCAGTCATTCTGCAAGGCCAATGGTATTCAACATCTGACATCCGCGCCGTTTTCGCCTCAGTCAAACGGTGCCGCTGAACGATTGGTCCGGACTTTCAAGTCACAGATGTTGAAGTTGAAAGAGTAGCATTCTAGGGAGGACGCATTGTTGCTCTTTTTGTCTTCGTATCGCTCTCAGCCCCGCGATGGTCGCTCGCCGGCTGCGTTGCTCCATGGTCGTCCTCATCGAACCTTGATGTCTTTGCTGCTTCTGCCACATCAGGTTCCAGTGCAACGGCAGACTACTGCTTTTGCTCCTGGCGACGTTGTTTTCTATCGCAACTATCGCGGTTCACGGCGTTGGCTCGCAGGGCGCATTCTTCGCTGCCTTGGCCGTGTGATGTATTTGGTTTTGGGGGCCTCTGGTGAGGTGCGTCGGCATCTCAATCAGCTGCGCCTCTGTCGTCGCCTGGGTTCTGCCGCTCGCCGTCTGCTTTCAGCGACGGTGCCGTCCGGTCAGCGCCCTGGGGACCCATCTACTGGCCCGCCTCATCCCCAGGTGTTACCGACGCTGCCTTCCACTTTGCCTCATGGCGTCGCGCCGCCACCGCAGCCGCAGCCGCCGCAGCCGCCGCCGGCGCCGCCCGCAGTAGACGCTTCGCGGCAGCCGCCCAGCGCCTCCCTGGGTCACGTGCCGCCGCTCGCTTCCCGTGACCAGATGTCCTCCGCCATGGAACTCTTGCCCGCTCCGGACCAGATGTCGTCTTCGCCCGTCGGGTGCCCCGACCACATGGAGGTCGACCCTTCGGCCCCTCCTGTCTCTCTACGGGCGCATACACCGCATGTTGACGTGCACCCTGGACTAGGTTTTCAGGCGTTTCCTAGCTCCCCTCGGACCGAATGGCCGGGTGCGGGTGGCACAGCCTCGCCTGTTGTTAGGCTCCCCACCTCATCGCATACGTCAACATGGAGTCCTCCCCACGGCGGACGGAAGCCTTATAACACGACCGTTCGCCGATTTGCGGGGGAGGAATGTGGTGTCACTGCCAGACACCACACTTGCTAGGTGGTAGCTTAAATCGGCCGCGGTCCATTAGTACATGTCGGACCCGCGTGTCGTCACTGTGTGATCGCAGACCGAGCGCCACCACACGGCAGGTCTCGAGAGACGTACGAGAACTCGCCCCAGTTGTACGGCGACGTTGCTAGCGCTATACGGACGAAGCCTTTGCTCTCATTTGCCGAGAGACAGTTAGAATAGCCTTCAGCTAAGTTAATGGCTACGACTTAGCAAGGCGCCAATTGTCACAGTGCATGTATCTTACGAGTCTCATTTGTATAGTCAAGAGAGATGTATCACAAGGATTGATTAAAAGTTAAGTATATTCCAAAGATACGTATTTTCTTTATAGTATTCAATACGTATCCAGTTCCAGACTTGACGCCAGTCGGCGTGTGTGTACGCGTGCCTTTCGGCTTCCTCCTCAGTGTGGCGTGACTAGCTTGTTACGCCCAACAGTTAGGTAATTAGAATGCCCTTATACACTCCTGGAAATGGAAAAAAGAACACATTGACACCGGTGTGTCAGACCCACCCTCCGGACAGTGCGAAAGGGCTGTACAAGCAATGATCACACGCACGGCACAGCGGACACACCAGGAACCGCGGTGTTGGCCGTCGAATGGCGCTAGCTGCACAGCATTTGTGCACCGCCGCCGTCAGTGTCAGCCAGTTTGCCGTGGCATACGGAGCTCCATCGCAGTCTTTAACGCTGGTAGCATGCCGCGACAGCGTGGACGTAAACCGTATGTGCAGTTGACGGACTTTGAGCGAGGGCGTATAGTGGGCATGCGGGAGGCCGGGTGGACGTACCGCCGAATTGCTCAACACGTGGGGCGTGAGGTCTCCACAGTACATCGATGTTGTCGCCAGTGGTCGGCGGAAGGTGCACGTGCCCGTCGACCTGGGACCGGACCACAGCGACACACGGATGCACGCCAAGACTGTAGGATCCTACGCAGTGCCGTAGGGGACCGCACCGCCGCTTCCCAGCAAATTAGGGACACTGTTGCTCCTGGGGTATCGGCGAGGACCATTCGCAACCGTCTCCATGAAGCTGGGCTACGGTCCCGCACACCGTTAGGCCGTCTTCCGCTCACGCCCTAACATCGTGCAGCCCGCCTCCAGTGGTGTCGCGACAGGCGTGAATGGAGGGACGAATGGAGACGTGTCGTCTTCAGCGATGAGAGTCGCTTCTGCCTTGGTGCCAATGATGGTCGTATGCGTGTTTGGCGCCGTGAAGGTGAGCGCCACAATCAGGACTGCATACGACCGAGGCACAAAGGGCCAACACCCGGCATCATGCTGTGGGGAGCGATCTCCTACACTGGCCGTACACCACTGGTGATCGTCGAGGGGACACTGAATAGTGCACGGTACATCCAAACCGTCATCGAACCCATCGTTCTACCATTCCTAGACCGGCAAGGGAACTTGCTGTTCCAACAGGACAGTGCACGTCCGCATGTATCCCGTGCCACCCAACGTGCTCTAGAAGGTGTAAGTCAACTACCCTGGCCAGCAAGATCTCCGGATCTGTCCCCCATTGAGCATGTTTGGGACTGGATGAAGCGTCGTCTCACGCGGTCTGCACGTCCAGCACGAACGCTGGTCCAACTGAGGCGCCAGGTGGAAATGGCATGGCAAGCCGTTCCACAGGACTACATCCAGCATCTCTACGATCGTCTCCATGGGAGAATAGCAGCCTGCATTGCTGCAAAAGGTGGATATACACTGTACTAGTGCCGACATTGTGCATGCTCTGTTGCCTGTGTCTATGTGCCTGTGGTTCTGTCAGTGTGATCATGTGATGTATCTGACCCCAGGAATGTGTCAATAAAGTTTCCCCTTCCTGGGACAATGAATTCACGGTGTTCTTATTTCAATTTCCAGGAGTGTAATAACTACAGTACCTCCAAATTTTCAAATTCAGTGAAACTTGCACAATATGAATACTTTAAAAAGAACACAAACTAAACCACTTCGCAGACCCGGTTGACTTGTGATTTACGCTAACCCGCAACATAAAAAAGTCGTTAATATCAACGTCCTCTTGGTGTCCGTCAAGAAATTTGTACCACCTACAACCCAAAGCAAAACCGCTCCACGGTGTGCCAGTTATTTCGTCATGAGGACACACTGTTGGACCACGTAGTGTGGACATTGCAGGCCTACGGCAGTTGTGTCCTAGACATGACTCAATCATCATCTGGTGCTTGAAATTCCACTCGTAAATTAGCGACCTGAAATCTCCTTATGTGTCAGCGGAGATACGTTCAGACATTGTACCGACTGAGACATCTAGATCTACACCTATATAGATACTCCAGCCTCTATCCTCGATAACTGCATTTACATGTATATAAGTACTCCACAAGCCACCGTACGATGCATGGCGGAGGATATTCTTTACCACTACTTGTCATATCCCCCACCCCCCCTGTTCCACTCGCAAACAGAGCGAGGGGAAAATGACTGTCTGTACGCCACCGTACGACCCCTAATTTCTCGTATCTTATCTTCGTGGTCCTTATTCGCGATGTGTGTGGCAACAGTCAGCTTCAAATGCAGGTTCTCTATATTTTCTCAATAGTGTTTCTCGAAAAGAACGTCGCCTTCATTTCTATTTGAGTTCCCGAAGCTTCTCCGTACACTTACGTGTTGCTCGAACCTACCGGTAACAAACCTAGCCAACGCCTCTGAATTGCTTCGATGTCTTCCTTCAATGTTACCTGATATGAATCCCAAACACTCGAGCAGTACTCACGAATAGGTCGCACCCGTGTCCTACATGCAGTCTTCTTTACAAATGAACCAATCTTTCCTAAAATTCTCCCAATAAACCGAGGTCGATCATCCACCTTCACTACCACAGTTTTCACATGCTCGTTTCACCACATATCGCTTTGAAACAATACGCCCATATAGTTAAACGACTTGACTGTGTCAAACAAGACACTAGTAATACTCTATATGAACATTACAGGTTTGATATTCCTATTCATCCGCATTAACTTACATTTTTCCACATTTAGGGCTAGCTGCCACTGGAAATTGTGTCTAAGTCGTCTTGTATCTTCCTACAATCATTCGACACCTTACCATGCACCATGGCATCATGAAAAAAACAACCGCAGATTACTGCCCGCTCTGTGTGCAATATCATTTATCCATACAGAGAACAACAATGGTCCTATCATACTTCCCTGGGGCACTTCTCACGATATCGTTGTCTCTGATGAGCACTCGCCGCCGAGGACACCATACTGGGTTGTATTATTTAAGAAGTCTTCGAGGCACTCGGGTATCTGAGAACTTATTCCATATGCCCGTGCCTTCGTTAATAGCCCGCCGTGAGGCACCGTCTCGCAGCAAACAGGAACCTCTGCCTTCGCGGGCAACTGCTTTACCGACTGAGCTATCCAGAATAAATCGGTAGAGCAGTTAAACAAAGATTCCAGGTTTGAATCACGGTACTGTACACACTTTTAATCTTCCAGGAACGTCCAGACTGGTGCACACTTCGCTGCAGAGTGAAAATTCGTTCCGGAAATTTTACTGATTGTAGGTATCGCACAAAATATTTCGGATCCAACGGAGGTTATGAATGTTTAATGTTGAATTCTTCTGTGAGTACCTACGTTCAGTCTAAACGGCCACTATTTGTGTCAGTTACTGCAACCAGTAACTTTCAGATTACGCGTCCACCGTCGCCCGTGTCGAAATATAGCACCGAACACAATTCAATGCTGTATGCAAAAATCACGACGGTAGTCAGACCGCCGATGGCATTTTCCTTTATAAAGGAAACTGCAGCAGTAGAGGTGAACACCCTTCAAAATTCCTCTGATCGTCCGTTTATGACTGGCAAACAAATTGAAATGTCCACGTAATCACAGCCGTTCGCCCCTCGCTTCACAAAGTTGCTTGGTGAGCCACATGTACACTTGCAAGATGGGATACCGATGCGTCGAAAAGCACAGGAGGCTATCAAACGGTCTTGCCAGAAGAATATAGTTTGGCAAAATGGTGCTAAACTTGTAAGGGAAATATTAACACGGTATGAAATTGGATTCGTGGTGCGCCAGCTATCCTGTGGTGTCATTGTCCCAACAAGAAAAGACCTACGTCAGAAGAATGCGAGGAGGAGGAGGGGGAGGAATGCGACTAATTCATTTAGGTATTGAATCACTAAGATGTAGTATCTAGATGTTCTTGTGATCTGTATTGTAAGAAAGAAAGGCATACACTTTGCATTAATTTATTGATTCCTTTTACTTTGAATATAAACCGAAATTATTTCTGCTGTTTTCAAAAGTAAATAATAGTTCACGCACTTCGGTATATTGACTTATACAGGGTGTTACAAAAGGTACGTCAAACTTTCAGGAAACATTCCTCACACACAAAGAAAGAAAATATGTTACGTGGACACGTGTCCGGAAACGCTTACTTTCCATGTTAGAGCTCATTTTATTACTTCTCTTCAAATCACATTAATCATGGAATGGAAACAGCAACCAAACGTACCAGCGTGACTTCAAACACTTGGTTACAGGAAATATTCAGAATGTCCTCCGTTAGCGGGGATACATGCATCCACCCTCCGTCGCATGGAATCCCTGATGCGCTGATGCAGCCCTGGAGAATGGCGTATTGTATCACAGCCGTCCACAATACGAGCGCGAAGAGTCTCTACATTTAGTACCGGGGTTGCGTAGACAAGAGCTTTCAAATGCCCCCATAAATGAAAGTCAAGAGGGTTGAGGTCAGGAGAGCGTGGAGGCCATGGAATTGGTCCTCCTCTACCAATCCATCGGTCACCGAATCTGTTGTTGAGAAGCGTACGAACACTTCGACTGAAATGTGCAGGAGCTCCATCGTGCATGAACCACATGTTGTGTAGTACTTGTAAAGGCACATGTTATAGCAGCATAGGTAGAGTATCCCGTATGAAATCATGATAACGTGCTCCATTGAGCGTAGGTGGAAGAACATGGGGCCCAATCAAGACATTACCAAAAATGCCTGCCCAAACGTTCACAGAAAATCTGTGTTGATGACGTGATTGCACAATTGTGAGCGGATTCTCGTCAGCCCACACATGCTGATTGTGAAAATTTACAATTTGTTCACGTTGGAATGAAGCCTCATCCGTAAAGAGAACATTTGCATTAAAATGAGGATTGACACATTGTTGGATGAACCATTCGCAGAAGTGTACCTGTGGAGGCCAATCAGGTGCTGATAGTGCCTACACACGCTGTACATGGTACGGAAACAACTGGTTCTCCCGTAGCACTCTCCATACAGTGACGTGGTCAACGTTACCTTGTACAGCAGAAACTTCTCTGACGCTGACATTAGGGTTATCGTCAACTGCACGAAGAATTGCCTCGTCCATTGCTGGTGTCCTCGTCGTTCTAGGTCTTCCCCAGTCGTGAGTCATAGGTTGGAATGTTCCGTGCTCCCTAAGACGCCGATGAATTGCTTCGAACGTCTTCCTGTCGGGACACCTTCGTTCTGGAAATCTGTCTCGATACAAACGTACCGCGCCACGGCTATTGCCCCGTGCTAATCCATACATCTAATGGGCAACTGCCAACTCCGCATTTGTAAACATTGCACTGACTGCAAAACCACGTTCGTGATGAACACTAACCTGTTGATGCTATGTACTGATGTGCTTGATGCTAGTAGTGTAGAGCAATGAGTCACATGTCAACACAAGCACCGAAGTCAACATTACCTTCCTTCAATTGGACCAACTGGTGGTGAATCGAAGAAGTACAGTACATACTGACGAAACTAAAATGAACTCTAACATGGAAATTAAGCTTTTCTTTATTTGTGTGTGAGGAACGTTTCCTGAAAGTTTGGCCGTACCTTTTTGTAACACCCTATATGTTTAAGAGAAAGACACATAAACCCGTACCGTTTACAGAAACACCGTTGATAATTGTAATATGATTTGTCACTAAACATTAACTCAGTAACGATGTAATTTTGTCTCAGCCGTTAAGACTTGATTGATTCATGACGATCTTAATATTACAGCGGGAAAAGAACCAAAACCAATCCCAGTAACATATATTGTTTTATGTATCACTAATTCATAGTAGGAATAAAACCACCACCAGATACTCGAACATATTTTTCTGTGTTGTCACGTTTTTCATACCCAGACTGTTTGTTTTCTTCTCTACTGTGCCATATGACACAACGCGTTATTTACGAACCATCTTAGAAAACAATCAATCCGTCTGCATGAGAAACGTTTAAATTTCACACTATGTATGCGGTAAGCATAAAGTATTTCTGTGATCACAAAAAATCATTTCAATGGAACTATGCTACATATACACTGTGTGGCCAAAAGTATCCGGACACCCCCAAAAACATACGTTTTTCATATTAGGTGTATTATGCTGCCACCTACTGTCAGGTACTCCATATCAGCGACCACAGTAGTTATTAGACATCTTGAGAGAGCAGAATGGGGCGCCTTGCGGAACTCACGGACTTGGAACGTGGTCAGGTGATTTGGTGTCACATCTGTCATACGTCTGTACGCGCGATTTCCACACTCCTAAACTTCCCTGGGTCCACTGTTTCTGATGTGATATTGAAGTGGAAACGTGAAGGGACACGTACAGCACAAAAGCGTACAAGCCGACCTCGTCTGTTGACTGACAGCGACCGCCGACAGTCGAAGAGGGTCTTAATGTGTAATACGCAGACATCTATCCAGACCATCACACAGGAATTTCAAACTTCATGAGGATTGCAAGTACTATGATAGTTAGGCTGAAGGTGAGATAACTTGGATATCACGGTCGAGCGGCTGCTCATAAGCCACACATCACACCGGTAAGTGCCAAGCGACGCCTCGCATGGTGCAAGGAGCGTAAACATTGGACGATTGAACAGTGGAAGAACGTTGTGTGGAGTGACGAATCACGGTACACATTGTGGCAATCCGATGGCAGGATGTGAGTATGGCGAATGCCCGGTGAACTTCATCTGCCAAAGTGTTATTGCCAACAGTAAAATTCGGAGGCGGTGGTGTTATGGTGTGTGCGTGTTTTTCATGTAGGGGGCTTTCACCTCTTATTGTTTTACGTGGCACTATCACAGCACAGGCCTGCATTGATGTTTTAAGCATCTTCGTGCCTCCCACTGTTGAAGAGCAATTGGCGATTGCATCTCTCAACACGATCGAGCACCTGTTCATAATGCTCGGCCTGTGGCGGAGTGGTTACGAGACAATAACATCCCTTTAATGGACTGGCCTGCACGGACTCCTGAACTGAATCCTATAGAACACCTTTGGATGTTTTGGAACGCCGACTTCGTGTCAGGGCTCACCGACCGACGTCGATACCTTTCCTGAGTGCAGCATTCCGTGAAGAATGGGCTGCCACTCCCCAAGAAATCTTCCAGCACCTGATTGAACGACGTGTGCCAGGAGGGGTGGAAGCTGTCATCAAGGATAAGGGTGGGCTAACACCATATTGAATTCCAGCATTACCGATGGAGGGCGCCACGAACTTGTAAGTCATTTTCAGCCAGGTGTCCTGATACTTTTGACCACATAGTGTAGCTATATGGCTTGTTGCAAAGGTAGCTCAACTTGAAGTTTTTTAAGGGTACTATTTGACATTACTCCAGAATCTCATTTCGATACAATATATTTCGCCAGCAATGAGTTGTAGTTTTGAATACTGTGTTTTCAAACAAACAACCGGAGAACACGATAATTTTTTTTTCCTTCATTTCCAACCACTTTGCTTAGAGATGTTGCCACGATAAACGCTACGCGTGGAAGGAGCGATTGATTTCCGAGGAGCATTCTCTGAACTAGAGTGGAAAATGGGATGCTCAGAATAAATGAGGAAATCTAGGGATAAGAGTTGTTTTGTAATTTATCGGAATAAAATACGTCTTAACTTTTTCCGGTAGAAATTGTTCGCTGAGTTACCTCGCAAAATACCTTCTCTTGGGGTAACGTGAGAAGTAAGGCGTGACCAGACAGCGTTTCTACGTATCTAGACTCTACGTGTATAGTCAGTTCTGTAAATACGTACAACAAAACAGACTTCCCATATTTTTTTCCGAACAGTGCGCCGTGAGTGAAAGAGCATCTCCACTGGTTCCTTTGTTATTCCCGTCAGTGAAAGTTGTGAGATGATATCGAGTACAAAGATATAAGAAGAATGTTGTACACCAGCTTGTGAGGGTAATACTCACCATTAACACGTCAGATGATTCTAATTGATGTTTTGCAAAAAATGGGAGAGAAATTATGTTAATAAAGTTGCTTGAGTATTATTCCGTCTTAAAATTTGCAACCCACATAACTGTCATATGCGTACAATTTTCGTGTTAACGGACAAAGCATAATAAGCGTACACCTGGTTGTCTGCCAGATACGTTCCTTTTTTTGTAGCAGTTGTTCGAAGTGCGACTACCAGTTCCTAAACGCGGATTACAGCAGTTCAGTATGTGTTACTTTGCGAAACATAATTTAGGCACCATTACCGTAATCATCATCAAGCGACATTCAACGACAATATCGTAAACAAGTGTTCTGAGAAGACTACGCAGAAAAAGGCGCATCTTGTCTTGACACTATCATGTCCACCCCACTCGTCTGTCTACAGAAATCTCGTTCTAAGGCTAGGAATACATTTGTGTAGTGAGACGCTTACACATAAAGAAGAAGAGAGTTGCCTCAGTGTATAATAAATAGTTAATTGATTCTTCCGTTCCTTCTTTTCATTTATATAAGAAACGTGGTATAAGTGGCGGTCACAAAAAGCTTTTCTAATCAGGAAAAATCGATTAGCTGATTAGTGGAACACTGTGGAACTCGAAGACAGCGTGAGTACACAGGAATAAAAAATAAAAACCAAACTCTTTCCCAGCATAAACTTAAAAAAGGGAGCTTAGTAAATAATTTTTCTAGTTAGCGTAAATTAGATTTTGTTATAAAATAAAATAAAGTATATTTTGCTTCCCTCTGAAGAGGTCATATAGAAGCCATAGTAGTTATTTAACTAAGAGGAGAACATACATTGGATGTTTTAGTTGGAGCCTTATATGAGGTGTAATTAATTATGATAATACAGAAAAAGCAGTATCGTAATCAGATGTATGTTGAAAAGCTTTAATTAAAAGAAAAGATTTTACAGAAAGAAAAACCTCGTAAATAACGTTATCTGGCAGAACCTGGATTAAGAGGGAGTTATCTCTGGCTGGAGTTACACCTCTGGATTCTTTGCTAAATTTTCACTGACAAAGGAAGAGTGAAAAGCGAAAAGGAACTTTCTTCGTAACTAAAGTATAAGCATAGTGTTCACTAATACTGAGTCAAACATAGAGGTAGATGCAGAGTATGTACTTGACTGACGTAAAAATCTTGGTTGAAATATTTTTATAAGATACACGAAAGAGACTGATACATACTTAAAGTAACTTCAGATCGAGGACATATTAATTGTAAAGAAGAACTGATATTATTTTATTAGCATGTTATTGTTCAAAAGCTGCAAAATATAATAATCTCAGCATGCACACTGCTACAATTTTGTTACTACATTTTTAAATTGCTACATTTTTTATTTGTGACAGGAGAGAGAAAAAAGTGTTGTTATATGTTACTGTAGTCAAGGTGGGTATATAGAAACTAATAGAGATTATTGTCTATTTGCAGCAACGAAAAGAAGTACTGAATTGTTGCAGTGGAAGCTGCTCAAATTTGTCGACCTTGCTGCCCCACAACCAGAGCTGTCGAGGCGTGAGGACTATTCATCTGTGGCGCAGCTGTCACTTCGGGAGGTAAAAATCAATAACTAACAAATAAACACTGTTGTTTCCCCCAACTTGTAGTTAAATGGTGAAAGCTGATATATTATAACAGTAGTGGATTTTCATTGTCGTGACGTAGATTACAGATTGGTAAAGACTGGCTGTAAGTTATAGAAGATGTTGCTTCGTTGTTTGTGTTAATAGAACTTTCGATGTGTTGTCTTTCGTAAACTACATCGGTTTTGATTCGTGAAATGACAAAAGTGTGACGTTTAGTATATAAAACATGGATGAAACTTTGAGACAAATTTTGGAACAGCATACTGCAGCGCAACAAGACTTGATAGAAGCTCAGAAATGCTTAAAACAGGGACAGGAGGACTTAAAATGTCAAAGGAAAGAAAGAGCTTATCAAATATTATGGAGTGGTTAATAGCGAGATATTAGGTTTGGAAAAGAAAGTACAAGAATTAAGTTCACTTCCAGGAGTAGCGTCTGAATTAAAAGAATCCCTCGATGCGACCATAGGGTTTTGTTGATGGATGTTACAAACAGATGAAAAATGTAATAAATTACATGAAGTATTAAGATATATCAGAATGAGACATGAGAAAGATTTTTAAAAGGTAGGTGGACGTAGTGAACATGTACAGGAACAGATTAAAAATTCAGTTAATGTTTTTAATTCGAAGTTAACGTATAAACTAGTCTGGATGATTAAGAAGGTCAAGCAGGCCCGTATTCTGTGGAAGAAAGTCCGTTTTCAGAGTAAATGTGGAAGTTTTGGATTAGAGACAAGCTCGAGTGTGGAAGAATTTGTAGCTTCCGCTCACGTAGCACAGAGGAAAGTAGTAATCATGACTAGTGATGTAAATTCAGTAGAGGTCCACAGGTCAAAAATTTCATACAGCATGATAATTGTGTGGTTATCAAAAATAAATTGTACTGGGTGGAAGAATTGATATTACAAATAAAAAATTATGCAAATCACTTTCTTTGTGTCAAACCAACTGGTGGAGTTCTTCCAGTCATCTTCGTAAAACCTTTTCAAGGATATTTATCTACATAGTCGGATAGTAATAGGAGAAGTAGATTCATGATTAGTGATCCAGAAGGAGACGATTTCCGGTTGACTCTGCTTAACGTAAGTCGCTTTACGACTTTGGAAGACTTAACAGGGGCTTACATGGCGAAGTGCTGATCACAGAACGCACTGAGGAAACTGAGGCTTGAATTATTTAGTCCTCAGAGATACAATGATAGAGTGTTACAGAAATTGTCTGGAATATCGCCTCAACCAAGTTTTGTACTTATATGAACCATTGAGTGAGCTGCATCTGTTTGCAATTTTAATACGTAGAATGTTACTAGGCAGAATTCGGAAACACCTGGTGAGTGAAAGGTGAACGCAAGCCCAGTCTTCATTTGAATTACTAGAGCAGTTGGAGTACCCGAATGGCCCATGAGACAGAACAGAGACGAAGGTATCGAACGCTGTAGACGTGAGGGGAAGTGAAAATAGGCTGAGTAAAGGAAAGGGTAGATTTCAATAGTGAAAGATGAATGGTTATGGTAATTACATTAACTGGAGACAACGTGATAGCGGACAATGCAATAGATGAGGTGAAATGGAAATAATAACAGTAAAAACAACAACAATAATAATAATAATAAAATTAATCAGAAAATACGTAGCTGACTTTACAGGATGTTTCACTGAATAATAATCCTAATCCCATGCCTGACATGTCTTGATGAAACTGGATTAAAGAGACGATTTTTTGGGATATTAAGGGCAGCATTATGCGAATGTATATAATGACTTTTGTAGCCGCACTTCTATATTTTTTATTAATTTATCTGCCTTTCCTTGGGTCTGTGTTAAACAGTGTCAGAGAGAGTAATAATTTCGAAGTATTTATGAACTATAACGTCTCTAATGTACCCTGCTGCCGTTGTCATTGAATGTATGTGTTGCTGCCGAGGGTTGCTAAATACATTAGTGACTGGGCACACAGACAGGTAAGGGCTTTTAATTATCAGCATTGGAGTAGGGAGAAGTTTAACCCTGTCTCGCAGGACAAAGCGAGGTTGGTGACCCGTATTTAGACTGATTTAACAGCGTACCAGTGTAGGTAATTAATCCGGCCCGCCAATAAAAGCTCCCGATTAAATCTATGGAGCAGTACGTCCCGTAATTTGTCCCGTGCTCAACGTGGATCCTGGCCGCGACCGCGGGTATGCGACTCTGCATGATAACTAACCTGCAAAGTTGTATTGCTCACCGATATGAAGTTATGTACCACTGCCAAGATATAATGTAAATATTAACATTTCTGTTAAGTTCGATGCACTGAAGAAAAAATTATTACTGAAGTGGTTCCCAACCTTTCTGAGTCGATAACCCTTGAGCGTAATCAGACAATAGCTAGTACCGCTTCCACCCACCTCCCCCTCCTCGCCACCTGGTGCTGTCATCAATATCAGTTCTAAAGGAATTTTCTTTGCACACTTATATTTTTAAAATGACGGAAGATATATGATAATTAGTTTTTGCAGATGTTTTATTAAACGACGAACTAATGAGCCAACGAGACAATTGGTACTGCACATTTCTAACAACCTATTTTTTTATCGAGTGATGAAGCAATTCTCAGTACCTCACGAGTGCTACCTACACACAACTCCTTCTCAGAAAAGAAAGCCATTGTACACACTGAGAGCAAACATTTGTTACAAAACACGCTTGCTCCGCACGGATCCTCTCCCTAGTGACTCTTGATTCACCCTCACCCAGCACTCACAAATTGAATTGTGTGCACTATACTTATTGCTTGGCTCGTTCCTTCTGAACTTCCGACTGCTAATGCTTTGGTCTAACTCCGGCCACTAATAATAGTAGTTATTACAGAGTTACTGTTGTGCTGTGCTGTCAATTAGTTGGTTTATCTGTTGTGAAGAGAGTAACAACGTGATATCTCGTACATCGCGGGAACTAGGTACAACTAAAAGAAAGCATTTTCGAGAGATATTTAAGCATACGGAGATGTATATATTTCAGTTTTTTT
This sequence comes from Schistocerca nitens, assembly GCF_023898315.1. Lineage (NCBI taxonomy): Eukaryota > Metazoa > Arthropoda > Insecta > Orthoptera > Acrididae > Schistocerca > Schistocerca nitens. The sequence goes on from NC_064617.1 coordinate 617,610,736, forward strand.
GCTATAGACGCATGGTGAAAAGTACAAAGTATGTCCGTAGTGGGTGGAATAACTGAGGAAGATGGTGTTCATACAATCCTTGTACAAGGTGTAACCCCCATGACATTGTGTCATGCGTTAATGCTAATATTTGAAAAGACTGGAACTATTTGCAACTTGTATAGTGTTATGGAATAGTGATAATAGAAAAATATTTTAAAAATAAATTTATTTTCGCGACGGAAACACAATTTTATCCCCCAGAAGGTAATTACCCCCAGGTTGGAAACCAGTGTACTATTAGACAGGCAGATTAAGTGAAAACTAAGTTTGTTATGAATGTCATTCAGCATTAAATTATCCCTAGACAACAGCACACAACCCACTAATTAAATATAGAAAGCTAAACTAACAATATTCTAAGATCAGCACGTCTTTAAAAATAAAATGAACTACTTTGCTCTTCGGTTGCAGTCAGACGTATGCAAAAGAATATGTCACGATTCACAATGTTAATGAAATATTTCTGTTTATGTCCTAGTTTGATTTTTCCTTTCAAAGATCACTCTTCTTTAGTATTATTATATAGGTTGTGTGGCCATTCACAGTATCATGGTCGCTTGGTTGCCCACAGCAGCTTACGGACGATCGGCAGAATTGCCTGCCATTAAGCAGTCAGTGCTCAGCAGGTGTAGCGGGTAAAAGGTTTTGCGGGCGAAATGGATTCACCCTTACTGTTGCTCCACAATCCCCTCAGACCCCCGCATATCTCAAGTTACGATGTCATCCAAGTTGACGAGTGATAAAACATGCGGAAGACAAAAATCGGTTATCAGAAACCGATTTGCTCTGTAGTGGTTACAGGACAATCGATTTTGGTAGCGCCGGCCGAAGTGGCCGTGCGGTTAAAGGCGCTGCAGTCTGGAACCGCAAGACCGCTACGGTCGCAGGTTCGAATCCTGCCTCGGGCATGGATGTTTGTGATGTATTTAGGTTAGTTAGGTTTAACTAGTTCTAAGTTCTAGGGGACTAATGACCTCATCAGTTGAGTCCCATAGTGCTCAGAGCCATTTGAACCATTTGATTTTGGTAGCCCAGTTAAGTATAGTTCTTTGGAGCCTTAGTTATCTAACATAAATGATGCCTGTAGAGTAGCTGTTTCATTATCGTCAACGTTGTGAACTGAAGATATAATGAAGCTGGTCAATCGAATCTACTTAACGAATGTCAGACGTACAATACGTCCAAGCCTACTTACAGAGTTGAATTCACACGCCAGTTAGTTTCAGGAATGATGAGCCTCTGGAAAAGGTGATGGTTTGATAAGTCCATTTATTTCACTTACGCAAGATCCACTGATTCCCTATTCTTTCCTATAATTGACCATGGGTGATTTAATCCGAGAGTGAGCGTATTTCAAATGTGCCTCCGGAACACCAAGAGTGCAGTGGTTAGCTTCATCAAGTTAACCTTGTAGTGGAAGAGAATCACAGAGAGCAGAGAGTATCGGTCAGTGGCAAAGGAGGATGCTAGGCCATTACGCCACAGGTGAGCGCTTCGCAGTTCGCCTTTTAATGGGAACTGACCCCAACTACCTAACGGAGAGGGCGATCGCCCAAACGTGGGCTCCTCTAGGCACTTTTCTTCTGGGGTCCTGTAAGTATAGGTCACTCCTGTGAGCTATCCTGTTGAGGTACAGGAAAAGATATTGCGGTGCACAGGGTTAATTAATATTAGTCACCAGCCATTTATTTTGTGCGAGAGCATTTGTCATTGAAAGACAGGGTGAATATAACAGTTTACAAGTTAACCAGCTACGCGAGATACGGGGATGACGACTTACAACTAGGGTGGGTAATATAGAAACTGTGTCTTTCAGTCCAGTAAAGATAAAATGTGCTTTCTACAATTATATAAAAGATATCGTAAATTGTAGGTTGGTCCATTACGTAGAGAATAGTGATGCAGGGACCCGTACATGGAACGAAAATTGATTGTGACAGCTGCAGTCAGCGAGCCAGTACGGAATTTTCAAACTCTAAATTAGAGTGCTAACATGACAAATCAGAAGTGGTACTGGAAAACTGGTTTACGAAAAACTGGGTTTGAAATTTGAAGTAAACCTAGCGCTCACACACAAAGTTTATAAATTAATAAGACAAAATGTTAGTCACACCTTAAATGAGGACATTGGTCGCTGTCGAGTGCAGTACACGGGCACAGATGGCCGGGACGCCCCATCTGGGGAAGTTTGGCCACCGAGTTGCAAGTCTTATTTCAGGTGACGCCACATTGGGCGACTCGCATGTCGATAATGATGAAATGACGATGGTGACAACGTAACAACCAGTCCGTGAGCGGAGAAAATCGGCAAGTTGGCCGGGAATCGAACCCGGGCGCGCTGCATGGGACACGATCACGTTACCACTAAGCTAAGCAGGCGGACACTGTGCCGCTGTGGCGTAGTGATTACCTCATTGGCTTAGTGAGTCTTGGTACAAATTCTCATTCGTCGCTTCAGTCTGCATATTTATTAAAACTTTTGCGGGCTAGAGAGTTAGTTAATTTGTTCAATATTATATCGTTGGCGAACATCTACTGGAGCTTCTCCATTGTGGAAGGAGAATTGCGCAGACTTCGCGAAGAGCAGAGGGAAGAGAGTTGCTTCTTGGACAGCCGAATTTGAGACACAGTCGTGTTTACGACACAGTCGAGTTTAGGACACAGTCGATTCTGAGACTTTAGCATGGGTGGAAGACATACACTTCGTAGACACTCTTTATTCTGAAGACGTTACAACACCCAGCGCCTGGAGTACCGCTTCCCACTTTCCTGTACGCAGTGTATAGTGAGAACCTGCAGCATAAGCGAGAGGGGAATGAGAGTTCTTAAACTTTGATAGGCGCGTTATTTCGTGCCGATTAGGTTCCGTGATTTCTATATTTTTGCTTAAGCGACTGAAGGCTAATCTATGCCAGGATAGACATGTTGTTTGCATGTTGTAATCATACACCCTTCTGGCTCAGTCAGTGCAGACACTTTGCGTCCATTGTGGTTTAGATGTTGTGTGAACATGAACTTCTGCAGCCGGTGCAATATGCATGATATTTTATATAAACCTTATTTCATTATTGACACGGCGATGCATCAGTTTCTGCGTGTTCCTGGAATGATGAGTCACGATTTCACACGACATATTCTTCATATGATGGTGCAGTACTCAGATGTATTTGTATAAGATCCGATAACGGCAACTTAGATTTGACGGAACCGGTGCTCTATATCAACGTAAATGCCCACTTGTTCAAAATTTGTGTAGTTCCGAAAGTTAGTCACTGACTCTTTCGAAATTTTCACACAATGCTGCATTCAAATAGGCGGTGTTTCTACATAACTACTGGGGCACCATATATAATAGATTAATATACGAGTATGTGCAATATATAAAGGGAGATATTGTGGACAATAATTCGAAACGTTCTAGGCCGATTTACTTCAAATTTTTACACGATACTCTCATGAACCTTCGGATGGAGACAGTCTATGTATTTTAATATACATAGTATATAAATATACATGCAATATCTTGAACAGCACTGTATCAAATACTTGAAGTTTTTACACAATACTGTAATGAACATTCGGACAGAGAGGCAATACATATAAAGGGCAAACGCTGTTACTAAAAATCACGAAAAATTCTTCACCTATTCGCTTCAAATTTTTACACGATACTGTAATAAATATTCAGACGGTCATACCAGACTATAGGCATTATATCATTATAATACTACCACAGAGTCTGAATCGTCTGAAGCTTTGTAATCCTACCGATTTGCAGATTATAACTACGACAAATACAGTCATTCATCCTCCCACAGATCCAGCAGCTGCAGAGGTCTGTCTCATACCCCAATGTACCAATAAGAATAACAGATTTACCCGTTCTTTTTAAGAAACTTCAGGCTCCAACTAAGGTTTCGTTTGCAATAACAATAAACAAGGTTCAAAGTCAGAGTTAGGGTAAGAGGGAGGGGCGGTAAGGCAGTAGAAAGGGGAGGAGGAGGTAGATAGAGAGAGGGGAAGGACGTGATGAGGAGGAGATGACAGAAAAAGGAGGGAAGAGGAGGTCGGCAGAGAGAGAGAGGGGGGGAGGAGGAAGGAGTTATGATGCATATCCAAACCAATTCAAGTTTAGCTGCTGCGAAGCTTTGCCATGTTTCAGATAATCACTCCATTATCGGCCGCTAATATGCCAAATGCCGGTACAAAAGCCAGCGAGATGGTTCACTAAGTAAAGCAACACATTTCTTTTCTCGGCTAACTTCGGTTAAAAATGCAGAATTTGCTGTGGGACGTCGTGGAATATTCCTGCTTCAGCCACTATTGTTTCATAAAGTTAGATAGGTGACAAAACTACACGTAGCCTTCAAATTAGCGTCTGTAACGGAGGTCGGTTCCAGGGAGAAAGCTGTCACTGAGTTTCTTTTGGCAGATATTCATCGGCGCTTGCAGAATGTCTACGCAGACATGACAGTGAAAGCGCGGTGACTCGTTGGGCGAGGCGTCTTCATCATCGCAACGAGGCCGCGCAAACCTGTCCGTTCTCCGCGTGCCGGCCGGCCGTACACAGCTGTGCTAACCTCAAGACATTGAAGAAACGACTTCAGCAGAATTTCTCCTGCTCCATGACAACGCAAGGCCTCATCTAAGTCTGCGCACCCGAGTTAACCTCACAGAACTTCAGTGGACTGTTATTCCTCTTCAACCTATAGCCCGGACGTAGCACCTTCCGACTCCCACATGTTTGGGCCAATGAAGGATTCTCTCGTTGGGAAGCTGTACCTGGATGATGGGGACGTTATTGATACGACAAGACGTTGGCTCCGGCTTCGACCAGTAGAGTGGTACCACGAGGGCGCACAGGCCCTCCCAGAAAGGTGACGTAAAGCCGTCCCATTGAACGTGGATTATGTTGAGAAATAGGGTTTTGTAGCCAAAAGAATGGGGAATAATATGGTGCTTTGGAATCATGAATGAAAACAAACTGCTTCCAGAAAAAAATGTATTGCGTTACTTTTTGAACACCCCTCGTATTAGAAAGGTGTGCTTTGTGTTTTCTTTGTTTTCCCATTTAACCAGACTGAGCCACAGCAGCATGTAGCTGGGTACAACCACTCAAAACTAAAATTATAATTAACGATCTTGGGTGTTGAAGTTTCTACTTACATATTTCACATCTTCGTAAATGACTTGTGCGACGACTGTTACGCCATTTACCTGTCCCATGCGGTCTTTACGAAAGCATTCAACCGTTATTCCGAATTATTCAATGTTTGTAAATGTTAGTTTTCGTGTTCTCTGCCCTGTCAATCTGTCTTAGTTCATGTTCGTGTTCGAGCGATATAGCGCAGTGGCAGCACACTGGACTCGCATTCCGGAGGACGACGATTCAATCCCGCGTCCGGCCATCCTGATTTAGGTTTTCCGTGTTTTCCCTAAATCGCTCCAGGCAAATGCTGCCATGGTACCTTTGAAAGGCCACGGCCGACTTCCTTCCCCATCCTTCCTTAATCCGATGAGACCGATGACCTCGCTGTTTGGTCTCTTCCCCAAACAACCCAACAATCATGTTCGTGTGTCTGTTATCTTGAAATATTATGTGCTAATAGACAATACTGTAACGAACTATGGTTAAATTGGACCAATCTTTGATTTGATTAGTTAGATAACCCAGTGTTACTACCTGTTCTCTAGTATTGCGTGGGAACCAACAGCTTCCCTGCTAGGGCTACACATTTCCGTATCACTATTTCCCTGTGTGACAGTTTTCATTACCGCATGTGAGACTGTTACCTGACTTTTCGGCGGTCCATTTGAAACGGATCAATGGGAAAACCAAAAGGCATGTTAAAAGCATAGTTGGCGTCTCGCTTTATCACTCAACATCCCCACCATTTGGTAGCTATACAGGTTCTAATCAACAATGAGTGGCTTCCATTAGTAAATATATTTTACTCTCCATTCACTTCATGACCACTGTAAACCAGTTCATGTCTTCGAGAAGTTTCCTAAAATATTCCCTTTTTTTATCGTTGACTACCCTACTGAACTCACATTTAGTAGATCAGTAATCTGTTTATGGCATACCTGAAGAAACTTACGGAGTCACTTTCTCGCTGAACCGAAGCCGTTTGAGATAGGACCGCTGCGCTTCTCCATATACATAAATGATTTGGCGGAAAGGGTGGGCAGAGTCTGCGGTTGTTTGCTGATGGTGCCATGGTGTACGGTTAGGTGACGAAGTTGTGTGACTGTAGTAAGATACAAGACGACTTACATAAAATTTCCAGTTGGTGTGATGAATGACAGCTAGCCTTAAATGTGGAAAAATGTAAGTTCATCCGCATGAGTAGGAAAAAGAAACCAGTAATGTTCAGATACAATATTATTAGTGTCGTATAAATTTCTGGGCGTAGCGTTGCAAAGCGATATGAGGTGGAACGAGCATGTGAAAACGGCAGGGAAGGCAAACGGTCGACTTCGGTTTATTGGGAGAATTTTAAGAAAGAGTGGTTAACCAGTACAGAAGACGGCATATAGGACGCTGGGTGCGACCTATTCTTGAGTACTGCTCAAGTGTTCGGGATCCGTACAAGGTCGGAATGAAGGAACACTTCGAAGCAATCCAGAGGAGGGCTGCTACATTTGTTACGGGTATGTTCGAACAAAATGTGTTAAGGAGGTGCTTCGGGAACTCAAATGGGAATCCCTGGAGGGAAGGCGGCGTTCCTTTCGGGAAACATTATTGTGAAAATTTAGAGAACCGGTATTTGAAGGGGTCTGCCGAACGATTCTGCTGCCGCCAACAAAAATCGCGCGTAAGGGCAACGAAGATAGGAGAAATTAGGGCTCATACGGAGGCGTATAGACAGTCATTTTTCCTTCGCGCTACTTGAGAGTGGAACAGCAGAGTAAATGACATGTGGTGGTACAGGGTACACTCCGTACGGTGGCTTGAGGAGTACTTATGTACATACAAATGTAGTTATCGAGGATAGAGGCCGTGTTACATGGTAGTAACATGAAGTCTGCTGGGTGTCACCAATATTTTGTGCAATGTGCATATTTGTAAGCCTCGCACGTGACTCATACCATACTGACTCAAGTATAGTACAGGAGGTGCTTCTAAATGGTTCAAATGGCTCTGAGCACTATGACTGAGGTCATCAGTCCCCTACAACTCAGAACTATTTATACCTAACTAACCTAAGGACACCACAATCATCCATGGCCGAGGCAGGATTCGAACCTGCGACCGTAGCGGTCGAGCGGTTCCAGACTGAAGCGCCTAGAACCGCTCGGCCACAACGGCCGGCTGAGGTGCTTCTGCCCCATATGACTAAGGGCAGCACTACGCGGTGTGCCGGCAGCGTTCACACACCCGTGTGCTGCTGCGCACTGTATATTGTATGCAGCAGCTTGAGCACAGTGGGCGTAGCTCATGGTGGTGCAGCTACACGTATATCTCTGCGGCTGAAGCAGCTCCCGTCCCTGTTTGCTGCGCGGTCAGTCTCAGTGCCGCAGTATCTCTTCGTGGCCCTAATTTTGGCGGCGCGCCGGGTGCGTTGCGAGACTTACGGTGTTAGCGCCGCTTGGGTTAATGGGCGACTGCTCAGCGTCGTACCTCGCCGGCAGACGCGTGCTGCGCAGAGTTGTCTCATGTTCTTACAGAGTAAAGCGCACCAAAGAAAATGAATGTGGAAAAACAGTCCTATGTACGATTAACATCAGCCCTAATGAATTACTACATTTTTAATGAAGATCTCAAAAGAAAATCTTATGTTCTTGTTAAAGTAAATTATACATACTTCAATTTATATTTCGGACTAGCTTAGCGCCCGCCGCTTTGCTCAAATAAACTGTGTGGTCTGCAAAATTTCTTTTCTTTTTTGAATAGAATTTGTATGTTGTTACACCAATGCTTATGTGTAAATCTACACATTGTGCAAACAGCATACTCAGTCTACGCAAACTAAACTGCAGACAGGATACTGAAATTTAATAAAGCAGTTCTTCGTACAACATTTTCCCGTTTTTTAAAAATTTAATTGACTTTATATATTCTTAACCATATGGCGTTTTAACAATCTTGAAACACTGTACCTGGTTATTTCAAACAGATATTCCTGTCAATGGAATGGCATTTAAACGTGGTGTCTATTTTCTCATCGGTAATGACTAGTTTGTACAGCAAATACAAAAAAAAATTATAAACATATATTACGCCTACTGAAAAATTAATGTATAAAGGTCCGTTTCTTGTTCTGTACAGTTCTGACAAAGCCGATTTCTTATGGTGACTGTTAAACAGCTTTCTTTGATTTAGTTCTCCAATTGCAGCACCCTCGAAACTTTTCACGCTAGTTGAAGCCACAGAAGCATGATCTTTTCCGAATGTACTACCCAGCGAAAAGCGATTCTAGTAACTGGAGTCGGAAGATTTTGTTTATACAGACTTTTGAGTTCTTATGGTGATATTTTCATAGAAGCTTTCATCCCTTAACACGTAAGTCTTCATTTCTAACTGAGAAGTCAAATATCAATTTTTACAGATGTAGCTTTCACCCATTATTTTACCTCTTAGAGAATGAATTTCCAAAAATTCTGGAACACCTAATTTTTCCTAACCAAGAAACCAAATACCAATTATAACAGTTCTAGCTCCGAAACTGCCTGAACAGTGACGTATTAAAAAAAGCCTTTCATCCCCTATTTCACCCCCTTAGGGACAGAATATCGAAGAAGTCCCTCTTGAATGGTGACCACAGTATAAGATCAAAGCCCTCTCCAAATTTCAAGTTACCGGTTTGGGCTGGGCGATTTCAGGACATTTCATTCTATATTGTATAATTATAGAGATTACGTCAGACCATGTGACTGATGTTAATCGGTCTTTAGTCACTACACACTTATCAAAAAAACTGAAAATAAAAAGCCTTGAACTCACCGCCATTATTTACACATTAAGTGAAATACTTATATCTGTTACCCACAAGCCACTTTATAATGTATGGTGGAGGGTACTTGCGGAACCATAACTTTATCACCCTATTTCTGTTCCGGTCATGGAGAGACGAACGTGAAGAACTACTGTGAAGAATTCCAGTTCATCTGATTTTACTACCATAGTCACCAAGCGAGATGTATGAGGGATCACCTCGAGAGGTCAGCGCTAGAGCAACGAGCTGTTCACGTGATATTCCGGGACTTCGTAATGAAAGGTATGAAAGCAAAGGACATTCACGCCGATTTCCAGAATACACTGGGGTACCATGCTCCTTCATATTCAACTGTTTCCAAGTGCACAAATGAATTTAAATTTGGTCGGGAGAGCTTAGATGATGATTCGGGCAGTGGTCGACCAAGATTTGTCACTACTCGAGAAATCGTTGCAAAAGTACACAAAATGGCCATGGAGGATCACCGATTGAAAATGCCTCATATTGCTGACGCTTACCAGATGTCATCTGAAAGGATATATCACATTTTAACTGAAGAATTATAAATGAAAGAAATTCTCTGCAAGATGTGTGCCGCGACTGTTGACGTTGGGTTAAAAACGCATGAGAATAGACATATTGAAACAATGTTTGGCCAGTTTTAGAAGCAACGAATAAGATTTTTGCGCAGGTTTGAGACCACAGACGAAACTTGCTTGCACTACCATACCCCAGAGACAAAATAACAGTCAAAGTAGTGGAAACGTGCTGATTTCCCGCCACCAAAGAATGCAGTGACAATTCTTTCGGCGGGAAATGTGTAAGTAGGCTGTTTACGTTTTTATGTTGGTAACGCCATGTAGCGCTCTATATGAGAATCACTAACTGTGCTGTGTGCAGTCTGTGGTTGGTTTGCATTGTTGGAATTTGTTATTGTAGTGTTGGGCAGTTGGCTGTTAACAGCGTGTAGCGTTGCGCAGTTGGAGGTGAGCCGCCAGCAGTGGTGGATGTGGAGAGAGAGATGGCGGAGTTTTGAGAGCGGATGATCTGGACGTGTGTCCATCAGAGACAGTAAATTTGTAAGACTGGATGTCATGAATTGATATATATATATTAAGACTTTTGAACACTATTAAGGTAAATACATTGTGTGTTCTCTATCAAAATCTTTCATTTGGTGACTAAGCCTACCAGTAGTTAGTGCCTTCAGTAGTTAGAATCTTTTATTTAGCTGGCAGTAGTGGCGCTTGCTGTATTGCAGTAGTTCGAGTAACGAAGATTTTTGTGAGGTAAGTGATCATGAAAGGTATAGGTTATTGTTAGTTAGTGCCATTCTTTTGTAGGGATTTTTGAAAGTCATATTGCGTTGCGCTAAAAATATTGTGTGTCAGTTTAGTGTTGATCAGAATAAGTAAAGAGAGTAATGTCAGAGTACGATCAGTTTTGCTCTGCTTTTCGAAAAGCAAGTAACTTAAGAGGTTTATCACCACAAAAATTCATGAATTTTTCTAAGGGGACGTTTCAAAGGTCGTGGCATCAGTGTTCTGGGATACAAAGGGGATTCTGTTTGTAGATTATCTTCCAACAATTACTGTAGAATACTGTGTTAACCTCCTGGACAAATTGCAAAAAAAGACACGCGAAAAAAGGCCAGGTTTAGCAAGGAAGAAAGTCAACTTTCATGAAGACAATGCGGTCCCGCACACATGTACCGTCGCCTTGGCAAAATTACTCGATCTAAGGTATGAATTGTTGCCACACTTGCTTTATTCATCTGTTATGGCTCCGTCAGACTTCCATCTCTTCCCAAAACTGAAAATTTTTCTTGGTGGACGAAAAAGAGCGTAAAGAGAGCAATGAGAGAAGCATTCAACGAATTCGAACATAAAACATTGGCAAACAATCTAAACAAGAACCCTAAAAAGTTTTGGTCATATGTAAAATCGGTAAGCGGATCTAAATCCCCTATTCAGTCACTCGTTGACCACGATGGCACCGAAACAGAGGACGACCGAAGAAAGGCAGAAATACTGAATTCAGTGTTCCGAAAATGTTTCACTGCGGAAAATCGTAACACGGTCCCTGACTTCAGCCGTCGCACGGACGCCAAAATGGAAAATATTGAAATAAACGATATCGGAATTGAAAAACAACTGCTATCACTTAGTAGCGGAAAAGCATCCGGACCAGACGAGATACCCTTAAGATTCTACAGTGATTATGCTAAAGAACTTGCCCCCTTTCTATCAGCAATTTATCGTAGATCTCTGGAAGAACGTAAAGTACCTAGCGACTGGAAGAAAGCACAGGTCGTTCCCATTTTCAAGAAGGGTCATAAATCAGATGCGAATAATTATAGGCCTATTTCACTTACGTCAATCTGTTGTAGAATAATGGAACATGTTTTGTGTTCTCGTATTATGACGTTCTTAGATAATACAAATCTCCTTCATCATAACCAACATGGATTCCGCAAACAGAGATCATGTGAAACCCAGCTCGCCCTATTTGCCCAAGAAATTCACAGTGCCGTAGACACTGGCGAGCAGATTGATGCCGTATTCCTGGACTTCAGGAAGGCATTTGATACGGTTCCGCACTTACGTTTAGTGAAAAAAATACGTGCTTACGGAATATCGGACCAGGTTTGTGATTGGATTCAGGATTTCCTAGAAGAAAGAACACAACATGTCATTCTTAACGGTTCAAAATCTGCAGATGTAGAGGTAATTTCGGGAGTACCGCAAGGAAGCGTGATAGGACCTTTATTGTTTACAATATACATAAATGACTTAGTTGACAACATCGGTAGCTCCGTGAGGCTATTTGCAGATGACACGGTTGTCTACAAGAAAGTAGCAACATCAGAAGACTCGTACGTACTCCAGGAAGACCTGCAGAGGATTAATGAATGGTGCGACAGCTGGCAGCTTTCCCTAAACGTAGATAAATGTAATATAATGCGCATACATAGGGGCAGAAATCCATTCCAGTACGATTATGCCATAGGTGGTAAATCATTGGAAGCGGTAACGACCGTAAAATACTTAGGAGTTACTATCCGGAGCGATCTGAAGTGGAATGATCACATAAAACAAATAGTGGGAAAAGCAGGCGCCAGGTTGAGATTCATAGGAAGAATTCTAAGAAAATGTGACTCATCGACGAAAGAAGTAGCTTACAAAACGCTTGTTCGTCCGATTCTTGAGTATTGCTCATCAGTATGGGACCCTTACCAGGTTGGATTAATAGAAGAGATAGACATGATCCAGCGAAAAGCAGCGCGATTCGTCATGGGGACATTTAGTCAGCGCGAGAGCGTTACGGAGATGCTGAACAAGCTCCAGTGGCGGACACTTCAAGAAAGGCGTTACGCAATACGGAGAGGTTTATTATCGAAATTACGAGAGAGCACATTCCGGGAAGAGATGGGCAACATATTACTACCGCCCACATATATCTCGCGTAATGATCACAACGAAAAGATCCGAGAAATTAGAGCAAATACGGAGACTTACAAGCAGTCGTTCTTCCCACGCACAATTCGTGAATGGAACAGGGAAGGGGGGATCAGATAGTGGTACAATAAGTACCCTCCGCCACACACCGTAAGGTGGCTCGCGGAGTATAGATGTAGATGTAGATGTAGATGAAACGAAGAAATGATAGCCGGAGTTGACAACTATTTTGCAGGCATGGAGGAAACGCATTTTCGAGATGGGTTCAAGGCACTGGAACATCGTTAGACCTAGTGCACTAATCTACAAGCAGACTACAACGAAAAATAAAAAAAAGTTTCAGTGATGAAAGTACTTTTTTTCTGTTCCGTTCCGAGAACTTTTCGAACCACCCTTCTATAAGGTCGAAATTGCTGATAACGGCACTTTCTCACGGTGGCACCTGCAGCTACACATCTTCAGTGGGCAACACATCACAGAAACTGGACAGTATCTGAATTGAGGCAAGTACTGTGGGTCGTCGGATCACGAAGTTGCCTCTTTAATCACGTTTTCATTAGGTCACTTTCTTGTTTGTCTGTATCTTCAGTACAAATTTTGCAGCTGACAGTAAACTGAATTCCCAATGAACTAGAGACTCGAAAATTTAAACTTAGGACAGAACTGGTTAGCAATGCAATATTAATTCGCTATCTTATGTATCTGAGCAACCTATGGGTGCTGACAGGAGTGGGGGTGAAAAGGGTTGATATTGCCTTACATCTCGGCTGCCCTGCGGGATCAGCGTGCTCTGCAGGCAATATCGGAATGGCAGAATAACGAAGTTCAAAAAAGTAATCCGACAATGAAGACCTAAGGCTGCCGATAGTGAGCTTTTCCGTTTCTAAGGCATTGTTGTGACAGGTATGGACGCTTTAGAAGCCATCTAACGTCCTGCATGCTGTCAAGCCCACAATTTAGAGTTTGACTGACAATATGTCAACTTATAAACACTAGTTTGATGCTGGAGCAGTGGCCAAACAACAGGTGTTAATTCATAAAACTTCAGTGCTGTGTAGCGTCTCTGGTTGATATTTCAGGCCCGAGTTCTCATTCAGTTCGTTTCTCAAGTACCATGTTGATGGAGTTCGAGTTCATCTTGTATAAGAGGCTGAATGAAGCGAAACTATACGGAAAAGTTATCGAGATGATGTGGGAAAATTGCTAAGAAAAACAGCGTAAAAAGCAGATATAAAGTGTTAAGAGTCCAGAGTCCTTATAGAATTTTTTATTGCCTTGATCGCAACGTTTTTTACGTAGATAACCAATTTTGGCCAGTTCAGTAGCCATCTTCAAATCTGTAAATGTTTACAACGAAATACAGGCCAATGCACTAGGTCTGACAAGGCACTGCACTGGCGGAGCTGTCACCTGTACCCAGGTGATTTACGCGAAAAGGTTTCCAACGTGATTATGGCCGCACGACGGGCATTAGCAAACTTTGAACGCAGAACGGCAATCGGAGCTACACGCATGGGATATTCAATTTCGGAAATCGTTAGGAAATTCAATTATCCGAGATCCACAGTGTCAAGAATGAACAGAGAATACGAATTTTCAGGCATTAGATTTCACCAAGGACAGCGCAGAGGCCGATGGCCTTCACTAAACGACCGAGAGCAGCGGCGTTTGCGTAGAGTTATCAGTTCTAACGGATAAGCTACACTGCGTGAAATAACCGCAGGTATCAATGTCGGACGTACGACGAACGTATCCGTTAGGACAGCGCGACGGAATTTGGCGTTAATGGGCTACCGCAGCAGACGACCAAAGCGATTGTCTTTGCTAACAGCACGTCATCGCCTGCGTCTCCTGGGCTAGTTACAATACCAGTTGGATCCTAGACGGCTGAATAGGCCGTGAAATGGGCAGATAAGACCCTATTTCACTTCGAAAAAGCTGATGGCAGGCTTCGAGTGTTGTGCAGACACCACGAAGCCATGGACGCAAGTTGTCAACAAGGAAATCTATAAGCTGTTGGTGCCTTCATCAGGGTGTGGGCTGTGTTTATATGGAATGCACTTGGTCCTGAAACCCAAGTGAACTGATCGTTGACTGGAAATGGTTATGTTCGGCTACCTGGAGACCATTTGCAGCTTTTCATGAACTTCATGTTACCAAATGACGATGTCATTTTACGAGACTACAACTGTTCGCTTTTGGTTTGAAGAACATTCTGGACATTTCGAGGGAATGATATGGCCATCCAGATCGCCCAACATAAATCTCATTGAACATTTATGGGCATAATAGAGAGGTCAGTTTAGAGTACAACATCCTGCACCGATGGAGTCCATGCCAAGTCGCGCTGCCGCACTACACTGGACAAAAGGAGGTCCGACCGACATTAGGAGCTATCTCATAACTTTTGTCACATCAGTGTATGTACATTACCTGCCGATAATCACTTAACTTGCAACATATTGTTGTACAGAGTACTGAGCATTATCACATAGTGTAATAAAGTGTGTATGATGATCTTACACTTTCGTAGATAATACCCAAAAGAATTACGGTATGACATGGAAACCAGTTGAGTTGTCCTGCTGACGGAAACAGGCAAAATATCTGCCGCACATCATTTACACCTTGTGAAACTACTTCCCTGCACTTTCGTTATAAATTAAATACAGTTATTATGTAAGACAGTGCAACGTTATCATACACATGGAATTCTGCGGCATTTTTTGCACTATGTCTGAATGCTCAACACTCTGTACAATAATATGTTGCATGTTCTATGATTATGAGTAAGTAATTTACATATAGCACAATGGTGTAATATTAATGATGACTTCGGATCAGTTCCGTAAATTATTATTTGTTTACGTGTTACGGACAAACCTGCGATTAGTTACATAACAGCATAGATATTACCGTATAGGTTATACATTCTACTGAATTGTATTACACCATTTTTATTTGGATAACATGTACTGACCCGTATTTCCTCGTAAACTTTTACAGATTTTAAGATGGTCATTGAACTGGCTGAAACTGCTTATGGTGTATCAAAACTTTCGACCTAGGCAATAAAGTGTTCTAAGAGGATATATTAGCCTCTCAAGTATAGAAAATCGTGTCCTGCTTCCACTGAAGATGTCAGCGAATCATAGTAAACATTTAATTCACTTAATAATGTTTTATCTGCACCTCAAATGTATCACGAAAAGTATTAAAAGAAAAAGAGCCGACAAAAAAAGAGAAATATTTTGACACTAAATAGTGAAAAAATCCAATATTATATTCCAGCATTATATCGCTCTACTGAGCTCAGGCCGGCCGAAGTGGCCGTGCGGTTAAAGGCGCTGCAGTCTGGAACCGCAAGACCACTACGGTCGCAGGTTCGAATCCTGCCTCGGGCATGGATGTTTGTGATGTCCTTAGGTTAGTTAGGTTTAACTAGTTCTAAGTTCTAGGGGACTAATGACCTCAGCAGTTGAGTCCCATAGTGCTCAGAGCCATTTTTACTGGGCTCAACCTTATGCATAACATCTAAAATTCCATACTTCAAGCGGTATGGTAAACAATCTTTTTTTTTTTTGTTCTTAGAAAACAGCGACATTTCATTGAAGGAGATATGAGTATACTGACATATGTTGAACTTTTGTTCATCATATGTCCTTGTTCGTCTTTATCTGGAGTACTGATGTGCGGTCTGGGATCCGTACCAGATAGAATTAACGGAGTACATCGAGAAAGTTCAAAGAAGAGGAGCACATTTTGTATTATTCCGAAATAGGGGAGAGAGTGTCACAGCCATGATACGGGATATGGGTGGACATCATTAAAACAAATGCGTTTTTCGCTGCGGCGGAATCATCTCAAGAAATTTCAATCACCTACTTTCTCCGCAGAATGCGAAAATATTTTGTTGAGCCTACCTACGTAGGGAGAAACGATTATCATAATAAAACGAGGGAAATCAGAGCTCGTACGGAAAGATATAGGTGTTCGTTTCTTCCACGCACTGTTCGAGATTGGAATAACAGAGAATTATTGTGAAGGTGGTTTGCTGAACCCTCTTCCAGGCACTTAGGTGTGATTTGCAGAGTTTCAGGTAGATGTAGATGTAGAAGGAAACGAACGCGATAAGGAAAGGCACTGGGATGTTGATTAGACAGTGTGATGGATATATCAAAAAAGTTTAATTGCAGATTCAGAGAGACAAACGCAAAAGAGAAAGATGGGATGAGTGATACCATTGAAGGTATTGAAAAGAGGCAGTGTGATAGGAGCAACCGGTGTTGCACGAGAAACGTGCGGTACGCACAATACGCTTCTCTCGTGCCGCTTTGCCATCTCTGGGGAGGAATCAAAGAGCGAGGGTCGTGCTATAGCCCGGCAGATGCTGGCATACACGGGGTGTTATGCAGAAACGCAATTCCGGCGGTCGTTCGCGTTTAATCCCCGGCGGAGGGCGAGCGCGTGGAGCCGTGAGGGATTGCCTGCCAGCGCGTGGCCCATGCATGGCGCCTGTGACGGCCCATCAGCCGCGCTTCCGGCGTCACATCTCAGCCATTACTGGCCATCGCGCGCCTACACACTGGACAGCGGGAATCTTCCACCAGCCGTGGCAGTACAACCAGTGAGAGGTCAGGCCGTCGGAGTGACACACTAGATTAGGTGTCAACCAGACACTGTATGAATAATGGGTCATTATGGATTTGGCAAAAAAGCCGGCGGTGAGGAAGTGCAATGTTCCAAGTGCGAGGGGTAGTCTAAAACTTTTAATTATCTCATCGAAATATCATGCAACTGGCTGCTGGTCAATATCTACACATCCATCTTTCAGTGAGACAAATCTTATTTAATTACGGAAGACTTTCGGGGAATTAGTTGCGGAAGACTGCCATCTGACTGCCCAGGAAAACTTGGCTGTCCTTGAAAATCACGTGTTATTCTGGAACTACCCGGTGGTTATAATTAAAGTCCAGCGGCTCACGCAGGTCCAGTGTGTGGCAGCGAAATTTGGTAGACATTCCACTCGCTAATGTGCAACCAATTTACAATGGAAAAAAAATTTGTTCGTGTTTTGGCCTGCAGTGCAAATTGGCTTTGTACAGCACTAGTCAACGTCGCCGGTGCTCATATTAAACAAATTGTGTACGCAGCGATTAATAATAAAATCAACATTATACTGTTTTCATTTTTCCGACCTTTTCTGTCCACGTCCCTACCTGATCCATTACGTGTGGAGACATTTCTTTACATCTTTCTTGCATTCACAGGGTCAGACGTACAACTGGTGGCCGAAACGGAAACTAACTTTTTTCAAGTATAAATTGCTTCCGCATTAAGGCTTTAGAATATCTACCAAGTTTCGTTGCCATACGATAATTAGAGTCGACTGTAGATCTACGTGAGTAGCTACTCATTGATTGTAACCATCCAAGTACTTGCCACATAGCGGTTTCTGTGTTCGTGTAAGAGGAAGAAGTCACTGAGTACCATTTTAAGAGAATATGGGGGCCGAGGCAAAATTTGATAGCCCAGAGTAGTAGCAGGGGTAACGGTGTACTGTGGAAAAGATGCTGAGGCATTATCGTAGAACAAAAAACCCTTCTTGGATAGTTTCCCGCGACTCTTAATCTCGACATTCTACCTGTTCAAGCAAAGTGTAAGAAAAGTAATACGACTGACAATAATACGATCGATCTGCCAACATTGTGTTGTTCTGCTTGTGTAAACCTGTGTGATCATCCCTCCCAGATTCTCAGTCCGAGTTTTAGCTCCGTACAGTCTTTACATGATTTCTGAGAGTTCCATCAGTGAAGCTGTGTTTTCTTTGTGTGTTAAGAAAATGAAACAGCGGAATTTAGAGCAACGTTCTGCCACCAAGTTTCGTGTTAAACTTTGGGAATCCACGAGTGTGACCTTTGGAATGTTGAAACAGGCCTACGTGGAACATTCTTTATCAAGAGTACAAGTTTTTCGCTGGAACAAATCATTTTTGGAAGGTCGAGAACGCGTTGAAGATGAACCTTGCTCAGGAGACCTTCAACTTCAAAAACCGACGAGTCGAATGAGACCCGATACTGCAGACAAGAGGATGTCGCATCGTGACAACGCCCCACATCAAGGCATTCCTGTTGTTCCACAGCCCCCCTATTCATCTGGTCTGAGTCCTTGTGACTTTTTTCTTTTCCCGAAATTGAAAAAATTTCTTAAAGGTATGTCATTTTAGGACTCTGGAGAACATACAAAAGTTTGTGACCGACATGTTAAAGGCCCTACCAGTTGAAGCCTTTCAGCACTGCTACCAAGACTGGGAACAACGACACCGTCCGTGTGTAGCTACCGAATGGCACAGGGCACTAACTGTAAAAAACTAAAAAAATACAAAAAATATGTCAGTCTCCTTATTTTTCTCACACAACTCGTACATGCAATACGCGTGTTTATACGCTATGTACGCCAAGCTGAGCCGGTCCTAGCAGACATCCTTTTCGGTTCCGGTAACACTTTTGGCGAGTTGATGCCTTATCCATATCGTTTTACTCTTACTTTATACCATGTTGTGTTACATAATCTGGTGATGCCTCAGAAAGGCGAAACGTGTAATTAGAACTAATAAAAGCAATTTTGAAACCGAGACTGCCGTTATTTAAAAAAAAAAGCTGACCAAGGAAGGTCGCTTTAGTTACGTCTGTCCTTCTTAGTTTTGCAATATTTAGAAATGTTTTTGTACCTCCTAGTACAGTCCGATGCAAAATTTTATGTAAAATTGTAGAAAATTCCAGACTTTCATCCAGTTAACGTATCACACAGCACAGTAACTGGGAAAAACGAATTAACACCCAGAAAAATTTTTACAGCGTATGTGCAATTCTGTTCACATTTTTACACAGATTATATGTTGCATATATCAACTATCATTAGATCGTACATGTATAGACATATACTCTTGAACAGCCTTATCAGCACCTGAAAAAATTAGCCATTCTGGAGTCCTGCAACCGTACATGAAGGCAATGTGAGAAGTATTGTACCATAGCAGATATACGTATGTACTCCACAAGCCACCGTACAGAAGATGGCGCAGCATACCTAGTGCCACTGCTAGGTGCCACTACTAGTCATTCCCGTTCCTGTTACATTCACGACTGGAACTAGGAAAAAAGACTATCTTTATGCCATCGTATAAGACTTAATTTCTCTTACCTTGTCTTCGTGGTAATTACGCGATATGTACGTCACTGGCAGTAGAATCGTTATGCAGTCAGCCGCAAATGACTGTTACTCAAATTTTCTCAATAGTAAATCGCGAACAGGACGTGGCCTTCTCTCAGCAGAACGCATTTGAGTTCTTGAAGCATCTGGTAATACTCGCGTGCTGATTGAAGAAGCTCCTGGTAAACAATCCAGCGGCATGCCTCAGAACTGCGACGATGTCTTCGTTTAATCCTACCTGCTGGAGAGCCCAAACACTCGAGCAGTAGCCCAGAATGGGTTGGACTACTGCTATATAAGCGATCTCCTTTATAGATCTACACTTTTATAAAATTCTCCTAATAAACCGAAGTCGACATTTCGTCTGCTCTATTGGCAACATAATAAGCTCCTTCTATTTCATGTCGCTCTGCAACGTTACCCCTAGATATTAACTCGACATGACTGTCTCAGGCAGGACACCACGAATACTGTATCCGAACAATACAGGAATCTTCTTCCTGCTCTCTGCAAGAGCTTACAGTTTCCTATCTTTAGAGCAAGCTGCTATACATCACACCAAATAGAAATTTGTCTAAGTCATTTTGTATCTTCCTGAAGTCACTCGACAACGACACATCCCCTTATATTACGGCATCATCAAAAGCCGCAGAATGATGCTTATCCTGTCAGATCATTTATGATTACAGAGAGCCATATCGGTCCTGTCACACTCCTCCAGAGCGCTCTTGACGATACTCCTGTCTCTGGTGAATGCTCGCTGTCCAGGACTGTGTACTGTACTAGGTTGCTTAAGAAGGCCTCGTGCAACTCGCATATCTATACCTATTCCATAAGTGCGAACCATCGTTAACAGCCTGCGGTGGTGCACTGTGTCAGACGCTTTTCGCAAATCTACGAACATGGAATCTACCTGTTGCGCTTCAACCATGGTTCGCGGGATATCGTGCATGAAAAGGACAAGCTCCGCTTCGTAGAAACTTTCTAAATCTGTGCTAGTTTTCGAACAGAAGCTTTTCTCTATCATGGAAGTTTATTCTATTCTAACTTACAATATGTTCAAGAATTCTGCAGCGAACGGATATTAAGATATAGGTGTGCAATTTTGAGGATACGTTTATTTACACTTCCTATACACTGTGCAACACAATTAAAGGGTTACTGTTTCGAAACGTCGTAATTGTCTCTCACTGTGATGCAGAAGTTTGAAATATGGCCCAAATATGCTTACAGCTTCCAGAATGAGATTTTCACTCCGCAGCGGAGTGTGCGCTGATATGAAACTTCCTGGCAGATTAAAACTGTGTGCCGGACCGAGACTCGAACTCGAGACCTTTGCCTTTCGCGGGCAAGAGCTCTACCAACTGAGCTACCCAAGCACGACTCACGCCCCGTCCTCACAGCCTTACTTCTGCCAGTATCTCGTCTCCTACCTTCCAAACTTTACAGAAGCTCTCCTGCGAACCTTGCAGAACTAGCACTCCTGAAAGAAAGGATATTGCGGAGACATGGCTTAGCCACAGCCTGGGGGATGTTTCCAGAATGAGATTTTCACTCTGCAGCGGAGTGTGGGCTGATATGAAACTTCCTGGCAGATTAAAACTGTGTGCCGTACCGAGACTCGAACTCAGGACCTTTGCTTTTCGTGGCACACAGTTTTAATCTGCCAGGAAGTTTCATGCTTACAGCTTTCCACCGCAAAGGCGCAAAAAGGCGAAGCCTGCAATGTAACGTTACGAGTAATGCCTAGACGCTGGTGTGACAGACAACCCTTTCGACACACCTTAGCTGAGTGGCGCTACTTCGCTGAACAAACACCTACACGCTTGCGTCAATGTCGCACCCCCTCATCCATCCCTCCCCCCTCCCTCCACCTCCCAGCTGTCCACCGTGATCAGACCACAGGAGAGCTGTTCGCTGTCGCCTGATGAACAAAGTAAGAGCCTACGGAATATCAGACCAGCTGTGTGGCTGGATTGAAGAGTTTTTAGCAAAGAGAACACAGCATGTTGTTCACAATGGGGAGACATCTACAGACGTTAAAGTAACCTCTGGCGTGCCACAGGGGACTGTTATGGGACCATTGCTTTTCACAATATATATAAATGACCTAGTAGATAGTGTCGGAAGTTCCATGCGGCTTTTCGCGGATGATACTGTAGTATACAGAGATGTTGCAGCATTAGAAAATTGCAGCGAAATGCAGGAAGATCTGCAGCGGATAGGCAATTGGTGCAGGGAGTGGCAACTGACCCTTAGCATAGACAAATGTAATGTATTACGAATACATAGAAAGAAGGATCCTTTATTGTATGATTATATGATAGCGGAACAAACACTGGTAGCAGTTACTTCTGTAAAATATCTGGGAGTATGCGTACGGAACGATTTGAAGTGGAATGATCATATAAAATTAATTGTTGGTAAGGCGGGTGCCAGGTTGAGATTCATTGAGAGAGTCCTTAGAAAATGTAGTCCACCAACAAAGCAGGTGGCGTACAAAACACTCGTTCGACCTATATTTGAGTATTGCTCATCAGTGTGGGATCCGTACCGGGTCGGGTTGACAGAGGAGTTACGGAAGATCCAAAGAAGAGCGGCGCGTTTCGTCACAGGGTTACTTGGTAAGCGTGATAGCGTTACGGAGATGTTTAGCAAACTCAAGCGGCAGGCTCTGCAAGAGAGGCACTCTGCATCGCGGTGTAGCTTGTTGTCCAGGTTCCGAGAGGGTGCGTTTCTGGATGAGGTATGGACTATATTGCTTCCCCCTACTTATACCTCCCGAGGAGATCACGAATGTAAAATTAGAGAGATTCGAGCGCGCACGGGGGCTTTCCGGCAGTCGTTCTTCCCGCGAACCAAACGCGACTGGAACAGGAAAGGGAGGTAATGACAGTGGCACGTAAAGTGCTCTCGGCTACACACCGTTGGGTGGCTTGCGGCGTATAAATGTAGATGTAGATGTAGAGAGCGCGAAACATGAGGGCTGAAAAAGCATAAATACCTTTTGCTGCATCGGGTCAAGTTCAAATTTCGCGGAATGGTTTTTCAACGGTTCCACCATAGCATAAAATTGCGTTCGCGATACGTTTCAAAGGGGCGCGATCACATTCAGTGGCACTGCAAGCCTACGATATCCTTACAGAACGGTTTAATAGACCGCGGAATGTCAGCAGTGTCAAATATTGTCATGAACGCCGTCCTGTTACACATCGCACTCAGACAGCGAAATGTGATGGCATCAACGCCCCATTAAAAGGGGGGTTTCATGGCGCCTTTTGTGCCACCTCTTGAGGCCCTTTCGTGTCGATTCTGATCGGCGTTATTTCTAGAATGTTTTCCTCAGCCACCAACAAGAAAACCGCGTGATTTCAACGCTGGATGTCGTGATTCTGAACTTGCGTCACAGAGGAATAGAGAGAAGACGTGAAATGTTGTAACAGAGGCTGTGACCCATCGTGTGACACGTCCACCTTGGCGCTGGTGCCAGCGTAAGTCATTCACTCTCCTGTCATCTCACAGGACCTTATGAGCTCTTCTCTATTTTCCCACATGTGTCGATACCTTGTTGTTTGAAGCACTGCCGTGCCCGAGTGTGACGTTGCCGGGTGCCACGCCATTCCACAGAGGAAGGTTGGAAGTACCTTTGAGCCACATTTAAAACATCTGTACCATTGTGGGAGACATTTACGTGGTTTCGAAAGAGTGATCATTTAATTGTGTTGCACAGTGTATACAGCAGTCACCTGCTCCTTTCTCCGCTCATTTGGGACTTCACGTTGGACGAGAAATTCACGATAAAGGCAATCTAAGTAAGGGGCCAATGCCAAATAGTCCCTCCGGAAAACCGAATTGAGAATCCATCCGAACATGGCAAATTGTTTGTTTCAACTCTTTCAGTTGATTCTCAACGAGAGGAATAACTATTTCTGTATATTCCATAGCCGCGCTGATTGGCCGTGCGGTTTGAGGCGCCAGGTCGCGGACTGCACGGCCCCTCCCGCCGGAGGTTCCAGTCCTCCCTCGGGCATGGGTGTGTGTGTTGTTCTTAGCATAAGTTAGTTCAAGTTAGTGTGTAAGTCTAGGGACCGATGACCTCAGCATTTTGGTCCCTTGGGAATTCACACACACATTTGAACATTTGTATTCCATACTAGAATCTGCGACAATCAAACGGCGGTATGTCTGCACAAACCTCCTGCGTTAATGATTTTTCAGACGCGAAAATTACAGCTTCAGCTTACTTTTTATTGTGTTATGTTGCCATAACAAACCGTCTACGAGTGACTAGGTAAACGCCTTTTACTAGCCAAGTGATTTTGCGAAGGACTAGATTTTTCTCTGTTTATCAGCAATATATTTCACTAAGGTGAAAATAGTTGAACACTTCACACTTCTATCTTTTTATGGGCCCATGACATCTACATCTACATCTACATGGATACTTTGCGAATCACATTTAACTGCCTGGCAGAGGGTTCATCGAACCACATTCACGATTCTCTATTATTCCAATCTAGTATAGCGCTCGGAAAGAACGAACACCTATATCTTTCCGTACGAGCTCTGATTTTCCTTATTTTATCGTGGTGATCGTTTCTCCCTATGTAGGTCGGTGTCAACAAAATATTTTCGCATTCGGAGGAGAAAGTTGGTGATTGGAACTTCATGAGAAGATACCGTCGCAACGAAAAACGCCTTTCTCTTAAAGATGTCCAGCCCAAATCCTGTATCATTTAGGTGACACTCTCTCCCATATTTCGCGATAATGCAAAACATGTTGCCCTCTTTGAACTTTTTAGATGTACTCCGTCAGTCCTATCTGGTAAGGATCCCACACCGAGCAAAAGTATTCTAAAGAGGACGGAAAAGTGTAGTGAAGGCAGCCTCCTTAGTAGATCTGTTATATTTTCTAAGTGTCCTGCCAATAAAACGCAGTTCAAATGGCTCTGAGCACTATGGGACTTAACTTCTGCGGTCATCAGTCCCCTAGAACTTAGAACTACTTAAACCTAACTAACCTAAGGACATCACACACATCCATGCCCGAGGCAGGATTCGACCCTGCGGCCGTAGCGGTCGCGCGGTTCCAGACTGTAGCGCCTAGAACCGCTCGGCCACTCCGGCCTGCTAAAACGCAGTCTTTGGTTAGCCTTCCCCATATTTTCTACGTGTTCCTTCAAATTTAAGTTGTTCATAGTTGTAATTCCTAGGTATTTAGCTGATTTTATGGCCTTTAGATTTGACTGATTTATCGTGTAGCCTCACCGAAGTTTAACGAATTCCTTTTAGCACTCATGTGGATGACCTTACAGTTTTCGTTATTTGGGATCAAGTGCCAATTTTCGCAACATTCAGATACCTTTTATAAATCGTTTTGTAATTTGTTTTGATCTTCTGATGACTTCATTAGTCTATAAACGACGGCGTCATCTGCAAACAACCTAAGACGGCTGCTCAGATTGTCTCCCAAATCGTCTATATAGATAAGGAACATCAAAGGGCATGTAACACTACCTTGTGGATCACGAGATATCACTTCTGTTTTATTCGATGAATTTCCGTCAATTACTACGAACTGTGACCTCTCTGACAGGAATTTTGAATTTCTACTAATCTTTGTCTGTCGACATTACCGCGTTCTTTTCTGAAGATTGCGGCAGCCTCTGACATACTTTATAACTGAAAATTTTCTCCACATTCATGCAAAATTTCAACTGTCTTTAGAATGGTTTACGTGTGATTGACAAATCCACAAAATTTTATATAGATAACATCTTATTTTGATTTGCAAATATGGATCTCACCCACGAGGTACACAGCTTATAAAAGCGAAAAGAGGGACGTATTGTCAATAGACTCTTGTCTGAGGAAATTCGGCGACTTACGATTCTGGGACTCAAAAGTCACGTATTTGGACTGCTGAGGCCCTTATAAATCGAGGACAGTGGTTTCTGCTCTGTCACATAAAGTCTGCATATAACGCCATCTTCCTCGAGGAATTAGACATAATAGCTGCATATACAAAACACATAATGCATATTTTTTTTTTTCTTAACGAGAGATGTTTCTGTGGGTATTTATGGAAGGATATCAGACGAATCCACACATTTCACATTGAATAAAAGATAGTCCTTGCTCTGTGAATGCGTAATTTGCGTGAAGCTTAGACAAAAGCACAGCTCTGAGCTGAATCAGCTTGACTGTTTTACGATTGGACTTTAAACATACTAACTGTGGAATTATAGACAACTACAGAGCTTAGATTAACCATGCAACTCGGACAGAAAGGAAGGACTGAGCCAGATCACTGATCGCCATCAGCGATCGGCTAGTTTATCTTTCCTATTTACGGCTAGTGATCTTTGTCAATGAGGTTAGTGAGCGCACGGGGAGAGTCTTTGGAGGGGCGTGCAATGGTGAGTCGCGTCTTGGCTGTCAATGCAAACGGTCATGAAGTGAGTTCTGCATTGTCTTGGCACGCGATAGCGTGTAGGTTGCACGGTGTGTGCTTTTAGCGGAAGTAGTCGCCTATATGACGAAGTAAACACGTCCGGCTTTGCTGGAGAGGAATGAGTACGCCGCACGCCGCTGCTTGTGGAGCTTTCAATACGGGCTGTTGACACGGTGCAACGTGCTAGTTGCAGCCTGTAAGGAATTATGAAATGACGGCCTCGGTGTTTGTGAGAGACACACAGGCGGGATTCGTTTGAGGCTATCGATTCAGAGTTTGCCAGATCAGCATTGAAATCAGTAGACAGGTGAACAAAATTGTTATTTGCTTCTGCAGACTACTACGAAAGTGTTTGCCACCTCCCCAAGATACTTCCGCTATCGCAAGCCGTTCTAGGCAGTCGTTAAGCAATTTGAACTGCCTAATTGTACTTATTGATCTGATCTGGCTCAACCTGCCCCTCCCTATATTAAGATAATTTGTGCTCTGTTTCTTTAACAACTTCACAGAGAGAGAGAGAGAGAGAGAGTTTGCTGTATACGATTTGCCTGGCGTGTTGGTATCTTACGTATGTTTGTTTAATTGTCGGCTGGGGTTGCAAACTTGGATTTTATTTACAAAACGTTTTCTTGTGGCGTCAGCTTATTGACGGGGGCCAGCATAATTCACTTTAGGTTCTCATTTCTGTTATTATTGTATTTAATTGTCAGTACCGGCTGGTAACTGAATGTTTCAGTCTGCTGTAGACTTGTGGACACCCCCACGCTAAACTCGTGGCTTTCGAGCCGGCTGTAGTGTACTGGCCAGGTCATGTATGAGTGAAATGTGAAGCAGCTCTCACTAAAATAGAGTTGAGAACCAAATCATCAGTTATTTTATTGCCGATTGTAATTATCATCTGTGAAATTTTAAAGTCTACCTGTTACTTTGATTCCCTTGTTAAACCTTCTGCTTCTGTTTAAAAGTGTGTTGTTAATTATTCAGCCAAATATCTTGTTGTCAAATAGCGTGTGTTTAAGATAGCTCTTCAGGCCTGTTTCAAAATTAACTTTTCAAGTACTAGTTAATTATTGAGTTTTTAATTGCATTTCTTTAATTAGCCCTTCAGGCATAATTGGCTGTAGTTGCAATTTTTTAAAATCAGCCTTTCAGACATCAGTGGTTGTTAGTTGCAATTTTTTTTTTAAATCAGCCCTTCAGGCTTTATTGGCTGTAGTAGTGGCAATTTCTTTAAATCAGCCCTTCTGGCGTTATTGGTTGTTGTTTGCTGTTCCTTAAAATCAACCTTTCTGACGTTTGGTTTGGCAATTTGTTGTATTCCTGTCTTAGTTTGTTTTTTATATTAGCCCTTCAGGCTGTGTGTGAAAAATTTTATCTGGCTAGATTGTTACCAGTGTTTTTAAAATAACTCAAAAATTGTTAAAGATTACTAGCTTGTATTGTCAAGGCTAACTTAAAGTTAGATAAAGTCTGTGTTATCTACCAATCAATCATGTGCAAATGAACAAAAGCCGGCCCAGTCCTTCCTTTGGTTATGTGGTAGCTTGGCACCGGGTTGGATACCCGTTCACGTTTGTCAAGGATGTCCTTGTAACAATGTTTGAAGACAGCGGAAGGAAAAAAGATTAAAGTTTAACCCCCAACCGTTCCTTCTGAAAGGTAATTAGTGACTGAGACGAAGCTCAGATATAATAAGGGAGGAAGACTACAGTTTAACCTCCCGCGCCGGCCGAAGTGGCCGTGCGGTTCTAGGCGCTGCAGTCTGGAACCGCGTGATCGCTACGGTCGCAGGTTCGAATCCTGCCTCGGGCATGGGTGTGTGTGATGTCCTTAGGTTAGTTAGGTTTAACTAGCTCTAAGTTCTAGGGGACTAATGACCTCAGAAGTTGAGTCCCATAGTGCTCAGAGCCATTTGAACCATTTTTTTAACCTCCCGCCGCCTTCTACTGCGAAGTCATTAGTAACTGAGACGAAGCTTGGATATAATAACTCAGGCTTGCCTCTTCCCACCGAACCATTCTATCTCTCGCCTTAATATAGAGAAACCCTAAAAGCTAAATTACGAATGTCGGATGGGGATTTGAACCCCGCTCACCCCGCAAGTGAGTTCTCCATCTTCGCCCGTTCGCCATCTTGCTCGGTAGTTGGAGGTCAGTGCTATGTGGAGGGTCGTGGGGCCACTAGGCAGACATAGCTTTTTGTATGTCGCTAAAATAGGATACCTCGGGATTTTGTCCACGGCTGAATTACTGTTAAAATTAATACGAAAATATACTGTATGCTATTTCCCGTGTATCTAATACAGTGCAAGCTTCAGTTGTCATGAGCCCCTTACGATGTGAACACCATGAAAACAATGTGAATAATTCATATAGCGTACGAAATGTATTCAGTACTCGAAGTGGTTATTTTTATGTCGATTATAATGGTGACAACAATTACTTCCATTTGTTAAAATGCATCAATGAACTGATCCCAGTCGAATATGCCGAAAAACTAAGAGTGAAGGAGAGAGGGCAGACATATTTCTGGAAGGACAGAAGGTAAGGCTTCATCTAGGATGTTATTAGAGACCAAATACCGGCTCTGGCTGGGGAAGGAAGCCGAGAGAAATCGGCTTAAGTTGTTTAGAAGTTATGGGAAACTTAATTCTAGATGGTGGGACTGCGCTTTGAACCACCGCTCTTCTGAATGCGAGTCCATTGTCTTAACACTGCGGTTCGCTATGGTTTCAGTAGAACAGTAGCATGTTCCTCCAAATGCAACTGCAGGACACACTGATGAACCAAAAAATTATCACGATTTTCGACATAACCGCAGCAAAAATCCGCAGTGATCTAGCAAGGTATTTTCATATTTGTACCAGTAACGGGCTACAATATTTTATGCCAATTACATTATGACTACCAGGGACGTAATACAGCATTGATTCTGCGTGGCATGAACTCGGAGAGTCCTTGGTAGGCTTCCGTATGTATGTTACACCAGAGGTAGGCGTATGTAAATTGAAGGTTGGCGGTCTGTGGGTACGGATGTGGCGCTAGTTAACGTACCACATGTGTTCCATTGGATTTAGATCAGGTGAATTTGATGGCAAAGATGTGAGTTTACTAGCATGCTCCTCAAACCACTGTAGCCCGATTCTGACTTGTGAAATGGACATTGTCCTACTGGATGATGCCACAGCCTTCAAGGAACTCGTCAAGCATGAAGGGATGCAGGTTGCCGGCGATACTGTACAAGCAGTTCCCAGCCGTCATTGTGCCTTCGATTACTAGCACGGGTGACAAGGGAGCCCAGGTAAACGTCCACAATAGCAAGTACTGCCCGCAACGTCTTGTTTCGTTGCCACGGGACATGTTACGAGCAGCCCGTCGCGTGGACGAGGGCTTATCCAGACGCTACCATCGACCTGGTATAACAACGATACGTGACTCATCCAATCAGGCCACAGGTATCGAAGGTCCAATCTAGAAAAAATATAGCCGTAATTGACGATGTCGTTGAGTGTAGGACTACCCAGCGAATTTTAAATTTGGTGTCAATGAGACAACTCGTTCATCAAGAAAGCGTGCGTCCGTATTCGGCAGGATAGCAGTGAGCTTCGGCCAGCAGCGTGGAGTGTGGCACCAAGCCGAGGACGACGGAGGAGCAGCTGGTTGGTTCAAATGGCTCTGAGCACTATGGGACTTAACATCTGAGGTCATCAGTCCCCTAGAACTTAGAACTACTTAAACCTAACTAACCTAAGGACAGCACACACATCCATGCCCGAGGCAGGATTCGAACCTGCGACCGTAGCAGTCGCGCGGTTCCGGACTGCAGCGCCTAGAACCGCGTGGCCACCACGGTCGGCGGAGCAGCTGGGAAAAGAACAAGCGCCTTGAAATTGCTGAACTTGTTGGTTAACAGTCGGGTGTATCTTTCTTTCTCCGGTGGCCACGCAGCAGGATTTCTTATGATGATGATGACGATGATGATGATGATGATGATTTGTGGACTCTAAATAGCAAAATCTTGGGCGCCCAGGCTTTCTTAAGCAGTGTTGTCATCTGTTCGTGGATCCAAAAGTTGACTGCGGCAGCCGTTTTGGGGAGCAATTGGAAGTTAAAACAACATTACAGGGTCTTGTTCATGGATTTCGCTACACAACTGTGGTTTTCTTGCAAATAGCGTAACAGTTTTCCTTGAGACGTTGTACTGTGTTCCTGCTCTCGTAAGCTGTGGCCTACGTCAGGAATGTAATGAGATACCGCCCTGAATGTAACATGGGGCAACAAAATAATAAAGTTAATTAATAGAGTTTCAAAACCTTTGTGTACTAACCAGTCTCATTAACGTGACCACTTGTCAGAAGCCTTAACCCTTTCATGGATAAAATTCATTTTTTACAGATTTTTAAAATATTAAGGTGATAACAGATTCTTTTCTGTCCCATTATTATATTTTGACCACCAAAATGTTTTTTAAGTTCTCCATTTTTTCACAACAGGAAGTGGGACACACATGTCCCATGAACCAACGCAAGATACCTTTTCTGCTGACTGCCTGATTTTGTAATTTTTTTGCCATAAACAGGATTTTGCAGAGAATAAAATAACTACAAATTATATTTGCCCGTAATCTTTTTATTTGTGTAGAACCAGTGTAAAAAATATTCATTACATTTCAGTTTTCATGATACGTGATCAATACTTACAAAACCTTACATGCCATGAAACTTGGAAAAACATGGTGTGGCACAGAGTGGTACATCACAAGCAGTGCAAACAACTTTTGTTCTCTTCCCTTTAGAGTTTGTCTGCAGAATCTGCATCGCTCCCTAGTGCCACTGTCTTTCGGTACATGTTTGCCTACGTTCACGAGCCGGACGTCATCTGGCACACTAGAGACTCCACTCTTTGCTGGGAAGAAAGTGGGCATTGATCCCCTCTTTTTCCTGGACGAATACCCATTATCAATTGTCTTGCTAATCTTTACAAATAATGTCTGCTGGGACACATGTGTCCCACTAATTTTATTTCGATTATAAGATATTACAGTCGCTGAGAAGTACATTCCACACTGTATTTGTACTAAAAATTGATTATTAAGTTAATAATAAGATGAATTACTTACTTCAGACATCGGTGGAGAAATGATGAAAACTGAAGAATGACAGAAGTGGCGTTGCAGCGGCCATATATACACGCCAGTCAACAAAAGTAGTCACCGCTTCTCTATTACCTTTGCAGTGCAGTCCCGATTTTTTTCTTAGGTTCAGTACAGTCGTCCCTAGATGGCAGCACCGTGCAGAGCTGGGTAACATGTATCCCGACACTCGAACTGGCGTTCAAAGTTAGTGGGACATATATGACCCATCAACCACGAAAGGGTTAATAACCACCTTCTCCGGAGCGCACCGCTGCGAGACGTGCAGAACCAGAATCAGTGATGTTCCATAAGGCACCGACAGGCATGTGGTTCAAATGGTTCAAATGGCTCTGAGCACTATGGGACTCAACATCTGTGGTCATAAGTCCCCTAGAACTTAGAACTACTTAAACCTAACTAACCTAAGGACATCACACACATCCATGCCCGAGGCAGGATTCGAACCTGCGACTGTAGCAGTCGCGCAGGCATGTGGAACCAT
This sequence comes from Schistocerca nitens, assembly GCF_023898315.1. Taxonomy (NCBI): domain Eukaryota; kingdom Metazoa; phylum Arthropoda; class Insecta; order Orthoptera; family Acrididae; genus Schistocerca; species Schistocerca nitens. The sequence continues at coordinate 617,642,476 of NC_064617.1, forward strand.
GATGACTGCACTGCTGTGGATACCTGTGCTGTGTTTCTCGTTTGAGGATCCAAGGTGCGAACAGTGAGATCGGGATTGTCCCACAGATTGGGTATAACTCTGGGGAGTTTGGTGACCAGGGGAATAGCGTAAACTCATACTGGTGCTCTTCGAACCAGGACGTACAGTGTGAGCTGTGCGACACATTCCATTGTCCTGTTGGTAGATGCCACCAGCTCAGGAAAAATGAACTGCTTGCAGGTGTGGATATGGTCATCAAGGACAGGTGCAAACGTTTGCTGATCCCAATTAGGGAACGCCACAAAAACATTCCCCGGCCAACAGCGCTCCCTCCTCCGATGTGGACCCTTCCGACGATTATTGCAGGGTGTTTTCTTTCAGAAGTTTTACACCAGTGGAGCATAAAGCGTGATTCATCTGAGAAGGCCAACTGTCGCCACTCGGTGGACGTCTAGTTGCGATATTTACGTGCAAATTCCAGCCGTCGTCGCCGATGAACAACAGTCAGCACGAGTTAATAAACCAGGTACCTGCTGCAGAGACCCATACACAGCAACGTCCGCTGAACGGTCATTGAAGAGACGTTGTTGATAGCTCCTTTGTTCATTTGTCAGTAACTCAACAGTTGCACTTCTATTCGCCCGTGCTTATTTCTGCAGGCGACATTCACACCTGTTATTTATGGCTAGTGGCGCACCACAGTTGCCTCTGCGCCGGTTTTGAATAACGCCATTTTGCCATGCATGTTATACGTTAACCACACGGCATGCGAGTAGTTTACACACTTCCCGTTTCGGAAATGCATCCACCCTTGGTCCGAAGGCCAATGAACACACTCTTCTGGACCTCAGATAAATGGCTCCGTTTCCGCATTACGACAACGATTACACTCTTTATCGCGTCCCACCTACATGCTTTATATCCCCTCCACTGCTAGTGGTGCTAAGTTCGTGAGTGGTTACTGCACGCTGATGTCGAACATAGGCGGTGGTTAGTATGACTGGAGGCGTATGCGTAGGATCATTCAGTGTCCGTTTGTGGTAGAATCTTGGCTCAGTGTCTGTAAACCTAAGCTTGTTGTTACCTTTCGGTTATTTTGATAAAGTAACGGCAGAAAACATTTAATGTTATATTACGCAAATTATGTACTTAAAGGTACTATTATAATTTTATAAATTTTACAGATTCACAAACAAAATTTTTTTCTTTAATAATAACTATCATAAAATCATGAGTAGCTACATCACAGCATGTGTTAATTTTGCTATTTCCGAGATTAAAGGAGTATTAACAGTGACCCCCATTCATGTGTTTACCCCACCCAAACACTCCCTTGTCCGTTGCAAGTTCCATCTATCCATTTTACCTGGGTCGACAAGGTAATACGCACGTGTCTCCTACTGTGGAGCCTCATGTTCAACAATGCGCGCGAAGTAGTGTGTCCGAAACATTTCTGCTTGCACCAGCATTGAACACTGACTTCATATCTGCCTTAAACCCCGCTTATCCTTTTCCACAGAGCTGGCAAGCGTCTGACCTCCACGCTCTATGACGAGGCGAGGTTCTCCGGCACCTTGTCTCCCAGCTGTGTTTTCACTGTCCTTGAACAGCTTTCTATGGATACTGAAAATAGAAAGAAGCGAAAAGCCTACCTACTTCGCCGTTTCCGAGATACTCGTGCCCAGGCACCGGGGTATGACAGTCTCCCCTTTGTCACATCTTTTTGTCAAAAGATTTCGCCATTTACGGGCCGTATAGTTAGAATGATGCCTAATTCGTCTCTGCTACCTTTCCCAACCGCATCGTCTGCACGCTGCGCCATCAGGTGGCATTCAGTCTCGCAATAGGTATGGGTCGTAATGTTTTGTCCAATCAGTGTGGGTCAGGGAAAATCCCTGTGTAGATAACTGAATAACTTTGAAGTTGTGATTATCAATATTCTGTTTGTTCCTACTGTACTAGAGCTTCACGAAGGCACTGACGATCTCTGTATAATGCATGGAAACGAAAATTTACAGTGGGATGACCGCAATGACATATAATCAGCATATTAAAAAAATAGAGTCGAAGTTAAGAAAACCAATACTGTACGAGGAGATAAAGCATGGCAGTTAGGAAAACTAAAAAATGAGTGGACAGACACTGGACTAACTAAACAAGAGAAAAAAGGGCCTTCGATTTCATTTAGAGAACTGAGCGTTGAACTGCAAAAGTATTGTAGAACGCAACGTATGCGGGAATTAATAGGTTGTATGTACTAACAGCTAACGAGAGATAGAAAAAAATGTGTCCAATATAAAGAAGAGCGATGAGGCACGAGAACATAACTAAAACAAAACGCAACAGTTTTGAATGTACGAGGACATGCTGAAAAGTAATGCCTCCCAATTTTTTAGGTGAAAACGCTAAAATATTTTTATAAAACAAACGTTATTAACATTCTACAATTTTATTATTTTTGTCTCTACCACTGCAGGGCTCCGAACTGTAATGTGTGACATGGCGGGTGTCTAATGTCACACACAATGTAATGAAGCACCCTGTCCTTGAGCATGGTAATGAAAGACCACACATGAGCGCTGCGACACCTGCAACAGTCTTACGTCTTAGGCTCACTGTCAACTATCGTCTTCCACACAATCCCGAATTGGCCCCGTCCCATTTTCAACTGTTCCCAAAACTTGAAGAACACCTTCGAGGACTTCACTTTGATAGTGATGAAGCGGTGAAAGCTGAGGTGAGGTTGTGGCTCCGTCTACAGGGCCAGAATCAATAAACCAGTCTCTCATTGACAGAAATGTTTTCGTCGCCAGGGAGACTATATTGAGAAATAAATTTGTCGTCACGAAGAATAAAGACGTAGAATGTCAATAAAGTTTGTATTATTTCAAAGCCTTTAAGACTTTCTCCATGAACGATCCATAGGCATTATTTTTCACGATGCGCTCCTATAATTACTAGAATGGATATGGTCTGGCCATACAGAAAAATTACCTGGTTGATTGTGGATGCGACTGGATTGCTTGTAAAAAAGCGATTAGGAGCAAAAGCAAATGATGATACACAAATGGCTCCAGAAATCGTAATGGGCATCCTTCGACGACTAACACTAAAGACCATGATATTTGGAAAAGATTCTTGAAGATAGTGTTTATGATGATATATTAAACAGACCAATTCATGCCTGGTCTAGATAACACTGACCCTGTATACTACAACAATATAATCGGAACTAAAAATACTAGTCGTCCGTAGTAACCATCCACATGTTCAGTGATTACAGCTTTGCTACCTGAGTTAAAATGGGAGTGAATGGGTGGTAGACACTCGTGATACAGACTGCAGAGCCAGTCGTGGTAACGACTTAATCATGTAAGAAGCGGCTGAGTAATTGCTTTGCGGAAAGTCGATACAGAGATAAATGAACTTAGGGCACTGGGACCTAAATCCAATCCGCTTTCTACCTCTGCGGTACACCGAAAAAAGAGACTACAAGATCGAATCTCCGTGTGCCCAATCTACGAGAGCTTTTACTTTGCCCTGATAGCGTGGACAATGGTTAATGACGTTGGATATTCTCATATCACCTCTGTACCTTCATACTATAAAAGAATAACACTATGGATGTCTGAGAAACATACTCATACGAGTACCTGTACACAGTCCGTTAAAACGGATTGAAATCTCATATAAAACCGGAATTACTGAAAATTCTATGGTTTTTATCCTAATCACTACCATTTTGACATTTTTCTAATGTGGAATAATGCAGTCACTGATCACTCGACGCCGAATTTCTAATGTCTGCCTATTGTTGTGTATATCCCCTTAAGGGAATTTGCACGGCAGCGTGCCTGACGTAAATTTGTTTATTATAAACCTTTGTGGGATAGTCCGATACGTAGTAGGAGGTCCTTCAAGTCCCTCACATTGCATTTCGTAATTGTTTAAAAAGTCTTAGGCCACTGAGGCGCAGGCTCTGTGGTAGAAGGGGAAAGCTTAGATGACCTGTAGAGATAATGATGAATAGTGCATTAGTCTAGAAGTTATTTCGAATACATAACTTTGGTTGAGGAAAATCTCTATATTGGGCAAGCTGTGAAGAAAAACAAGGAGAAATTGGGAAAGGGAATTGATGTTCAGAGAGAAGCAATACAAACTTTTCGGTTTTCCGATATCATTGTAATTCTGTCAGAGACTGCTATAGATTTGGAACAGAAGTTTAATAGAATGGATGGTGTCTTGAAAAGAGATCGTAAGATGAATATTAATAATAATAAAAGAACGGTAGTGGAAACTAGTCGAAGAAATCAGACGGTGGTGACATTAGGAAATTATACACTAAAAGTAGTAGATGAACTTTGTTTCTTGGACAGCCTAATGACAACTAATGGTGGTATAAGTAGGAAGTATGTAAACTGGAGACAGGCAATAGCAAAAAAAGCGTTCATCGAAAAGAGGAATTTGTCAACATCTCACATAAATTTAAGTCTCTGGAACACTTTTCTCGTTGTGTATGTCTGGAGTATGGAAGTGAAACATGGACGATAGACAACTGCGATAAGAAGAAGCTAGAAGCCTTTAAAATGTGGTGCTATAGGAAAATGCTGAAGATTAGTTCAAATAAAAGATGAGGAAGTACTAAATCGAATTGGGTAAAACAAATGTGCGACAACTTGGCTAAATGAAGGGATCAGTTGATAGGACACGTCCTGAAATATCAAGGAATTGTTGGTTTGATAACAGAAGGAAGTGTGGAGAGTGAAAATCGTAAAGGGAGACCAAGCCTTTAATATAAAAAGTAGGTTTAAATAGGCTTAGATTGCGGTAGTTGTACAAAAATGAAGAGGCTTGCACAATATGACCAGTATGGAGGTTTGCATAAAGCCAGTCTTCGGACACTCTGTTGATTCATTGTGAACATCGAACGGCGGCTGGTAAAGTATTTAACAATGAAATTTGCCAACACCCATTCAGTTGAGATGATATTTTATTTTATTTTCACTACCAGATTATGGATTCCACTATGCCATCTTCAGGCCCCTGCATAATAAAAGGAGTATACTTGTAGTATATATAAATGTGAAGTACAGCAGGCTTTACAGAAAGTGATGGGTAATAATAAAAGCACTTAAAATTACAAAACAGAAATAGCCCTGTTAAGATAAACCTCTGTGTGCATCCACCACAACAGAATAAATTGTGTACATATTTGTTAGTCACGAAAGTATTAAACATCACGGATTTATAAGAGAACATGACAAACATTAAGAAGACCAGAACTCGAAAAAATATAAGCAGAAGCTCCACAACACTAAGGTTGTCAACATTTTTATTTTTTAAAATGAAAATTCCGTACTGTATAATTCTTATTGATGAGAAAACTCCGAGTGTATATGAGACCAATCCTCATACAAGGCAAAATGTCACACTGTAAAATGTCATTCTGTAAGCTGTGAAGTACGCAACAATGTGCATATCTACAGTCTAAATACTATCACAGCTAATGGTATGACTAGCTGTCATAGCATCAAAACTGCAACCTGACGCAAAACCCAACAGCAGACAACGTATTAAGAGAAGAACGCAATTCAAAGAGCACGCTTAAAATACTGACAAACACCTTGACAACACACGTTATACACCAAATCGAAGTGAAAAGATATAATTTGGTGTCCTTTATGTCATTTAACAGGCGGACAGTGCAATAATGAAACAAATAAGGATCTCAATGTAATTTAACTAAGGAGAGTCCTCCACGTCCTCAGCTGACAACATCGTACTATTTCCCTGGGAGTCTAAGGTATCACCCTAACGATCTATCTGTAAAATGACGAACCCATCTAAATAGGACCTGACACATAACAAGCTGTATCACAGTAGGTAATGTGTGGACACGTAGAGTTGAAAGACAGGTAAGCGTGCGCAGACAAACGCGACGCAAAGTTTAAGCCCATTAATTAAGCAACATACATGGGCACCAAAGGGGGTGGCAGTTAGAGCGCGAAAAAGAATTTATTAACTGGAATCATATTATAAAGTGACCGTGGAGTGAACAATACTACCGGAAACATAGCAAATAACGGAGGAGCCCAAGGCGATGAAAGAAAGTGTTGGTATCAGTCTAAATATGTATAGAACCTCAAGTCGCTTATGTTCCACAACAGTAGTCTATAAACTCAAACCTTACATCTAATGTCAGGTCGAAATCAATCAGAAATCCATAAACACTAAAGACGCCTATCTGGTAAGAACATAATATTATTCCCCATAAGCTATATGGAGAAGTAAAGGACGACGCTCGAACACTGATAAAAGTACCGAACCTACCACAAATAAACTAGGAAATGTGTCAATTTGGGTCTAAAACGCAAGCTGCTAGAAAGTGGTATGCAGACGAATAGAAAACACCAAATCACACTATGAGGGACCAATAAAAACTTTATCGTCCTACATACAAGTTAACAAGCACAAAATAACGAACACATTGTCAATAATAAAAACGTGCTGCCTACCCACAAATTAGAGTGTTATAAAGCCAGATACAAAGAGATGCGGAACCAACCAAGTTCTAGGAGCTAACGCAATAATCACAGCAAGGGGACTTACCTGTATGCCATAACCAAATAAATCAATGCGTTACGGTAAAAGTACATGCATACTAACAGTCACAGACACAAGATTATATGAGAAAAGAAGTGTAGATTGTCGAAAACATAATGGTCAAACACATATAGAAGTACACAAGTATAGGTGAACAAAAGTAACACACAAATAAAACAATAAAGTAACAATATGAAATTACTAAAATAAAACCCAGAAATGACACATAATGTCTAGACACTGATGTGCCAAACTCTTCATGGACTAATCCAGCTAAATGAATTCGGCCATGCAGTTATAAGGACAGAGAATGCCACAGGGAACGACATAACATAATGACCAGCTGAGAAACTACATACCTAGCTCACAGACCGACTATACCTCGGTAAATCTGCTATAAAGCCTACTATCGGCAAATATAAATCGTCAAATGACGGAAGCCTAACTAGGTATAAACAACCAACGCCGTGAAACCACCGCTCCCACTCACAAGTCCAATCTCCCAATTCTCTTACATGCCTAGCGCTTATAAAATACAGTCCAACTATACTAATGATAGGAATCCTCATTTCCTAGACTATCATGTGAAGGACAAACCATTCTGTACTTGAAGAAACGTCGTCATATGTTGGCCAGTATAGGTAAAACGCCATGCAACAACCTATTAAACCTCAGGTCAAGGACACTTCAGCAAAGGAAGTCCAATATTTCTACCAATCCAAAATGTATTGGTCCAATTATGCAACAAAAGAAACACAGACGCGTTCCACCGTTATTGAAATCGAATCGACAAAAATAAAAGATCACCAGGCTATGTCAACACTCACTGTTTCCACAGAAAAAAGTAAAAGACCACTACGAACTAACTCCTCAGCTATCACATCATCTCACTTAACAGGAGCTAAAACTACTGTATTACCACATGACACATCCAGATAGCATCATCACTGTGAAGAGAAGTGTATATATTACGCCACATAACTGACAATAAAATCGGTGGCGGACCAAATCAGTAGAAATATAGCAACCACTCTACAAAAGACCATATCATTTTACACTTCGTAAAGGGAACTCACTTCTCTGCCAAGAAGTACACGACTATCAAATAAGTACGATCCTCCGACCTAATCATAATACACCAGTGAGAAAACATAGGTACAAAGTTAATAACTGTATAAATTAGTCATATTTATAACTACCGAAGAGACTAAATTATTCGCCATATGCATCTTTCAAAAATAAAAGGTACTGGCACACTGGAGCCATGTGTTCCTAGATGTCGTGAATTCTAAATCTAAAACATAAACAGTCAAGCCTTAAGTAATAATTTAAGATGAACATCAAACTCACGCATGCTAAATGCCAACATACGGAATCCCAAATTTTTCCTTCGAAGTCTTGACTGCAACTGAGCAGACATGTAGTCGTAGAACGTGGTCAAATATGTTACCAACGAGTCAAACAGGATGGATTAGCTATGGGCTGTTTTTTGTCAGGGACGTCATCCAACATTTTTCTGAAACACATCGAAGTATCTGCCTTTACACAATGCCCTGAGTTGCCGAACGTTTTTATACTAATGCCGTTACGTGGATGACACTATTATGCTACACAAAGAGGAGAATGATGACCTCGATAAAATCTTAAGAATACCTCGGTGCTTGGTGGCCACGCAGTGAGCAAAGAGTCAGAAGGCGCACTCAGGGACAAACACAAAGCTATAAGAGCGCGACAGTGTGAAAAATTCGGGACATAAAATGCAAGAGAGCGTAGACCGACTAAACAGGAATAGGAGCTAGTGCTAGCGTGTAATTGGCGTCGTCGTCCATGTGGTCGAACCAAGAAAACTACTACTCCAGAGGCACTGCAAAATGTAGGGGAAGCTCAAGCCGCTTAGGATGGAGTTGTGGATGACACCGACTCTCGACCAAAAACAACTCCTTGTCCTACACGCATGAGCCTAGCGGAGATACCAAATACTTCCCACTTTAACAGGCGCGTAGTGCTGCAAATGCCCTGGCCTGTGTCAGAGTCGTAGAGTCGTGGATTTAGTGGCGACAGGGATCCGCGCCAGTTCCAGCTGGGGCGCTGTCCACTGGGATTTCATGTGCGACGCCTGGAATGGTTGCACCATGATGCCCCAGCAGAGACTGGTGGTCGAGAACCAATGAAGACTGGGGATCACTTTGTGTTGGCTGCGGCAGTGATGGAGGCAGGTGCCGTATCTCATCAGATCCCTCTCTTACAAACAGATATCCTGCTGGTGGGTTTCTCCAGCCGAGGGCATAAATTATATGAAGAGCGGCACAAAGGCGATGGGAAAGTCTATGGGTGCAGCTCAGTGCTTGGAACGAGGGCTGGTGGATCCCTCCCACCTGTGTAACGGCTCCTGTGTGGTGGGACCCGTTGCTCATTGTGATACGGAAAATGCTGGTTAGTGTGACGTGTCAGGTGGTGCTGACGTACCGCAGCTATACAGGATGGTCAGAAAATGTCTGAAATGCTTGTAGTGATGTTGTAGGGAAAGTTGTACTGAGACATAAATATTAAGAAAAACATTCTATACGTTGCGCCATTTCCGAGTTATTTAGCATTGAAGTTAGCCAATCAGATCGTCGCGCGCGTAAATTCAAGTTCCGGCTAGCGAGACAAAGCACATTTGGGCAACACCGCCCCTGGCAGGCCGCTTGAATGTGAGCGAGCGACGCCCCGATTGGCTAAATTCTATGCTAAATAACTCGGAAACGGCGCAACGTATCGCATTTTTTCTTAACATTTATGTCTGAGTACAATCTGCCCTACAATATCACAACAAGCATTTCAGACATTTTCTGACCACCCTGCATAAAGATGTCGCCCCTTATGTGTCACTTTGATGCCCTGTGTCCATCCGAACGTGCATGCTCAGGCAGCGGCACCTTGTTGATACGGTGACATGTCCCTAGGGCCAGGGGCGTGTGGCGCCAGGTGCAGTTGGTCGAAGAGACCTCGTGGTTGATGGCCGTGCGGCGCCTCAGATGGACTGCGCCCTTTGACTGCTTTTTCTCGGTAAGCGTCGAAAAACTAGACGGGCCCTACTATCTGTGTACCGCAGTGTTTTATTTACTTGGAACTTGAACGTCCTGACTGTCCGCTACATTTGATGTCTGATGGAATGGCGCGGTGGGCCCGTGTTGAATTCAGTTTTTGTGGCAGAACGTTTCATCATCCACTGACATGAACTGACGACCATTGTCTGAAATCACGGTGCATAGTGAGATAGCGAAATTGGCAGTAAAGTCCTAAATTATGGTATGCGGCGTCATGGAGGATAACGGAGCAATATGTGGGAATTAGACAAGGCGTCAATCACTGGGGTGAGTATACCGTTAAGGAGCGGAACGCTTGGTTTATTCGAGATGATCTTGCTTTATTCGAATGTCGTAACAAAAGCAGAACGTACGTCGGATCTTCTGGTGCATCTACTTCCTAGCAGCGAAGGCGTAAGTCAGCTATACGAAGGCAGCTGTAATAGATCCTCGCAAAAAGCACCAGCAGTGAGTTCCGAAATAGAGACCCATAAAACTCGCAAGCCCCTAACTGGCATCACCACCAACAGTTTATTTTCTGGCGCTTGCCATAGAAGGCAAGGAGGCAGGTTAAACTTGTCTAATAATGACACTGTGATTTATAAACTCTAGATAATTTGGCAACCATTATCTCTTCATCTGAAAACAACTGACTACTCACAGTTATGAATATTCAAATTTGAAAACTGACTGAAATATCAAAATCCGAGTCTTTACATTAAAAAAAATTATGACTTCAAAATGAAATCCAAGCCTAAAAATATTTCGATAGTTCAAAAAGAAACTATGGCTTGAAAGCATACAACAACAAGATCTCCAAACGGTTTAGGATTTTAGTTACACTAAAACACAAAAAAATTTAAAAAACCAGCGGACCACGAAGGAATTATCTGAATGGGACGGAAATTCGTAGATGTGATGTGTAAACAAATGTTTACAATTTCAGAAAAAAATGGGTGATTTATTCAAGAGAAAGGGCTTCAGAAATTGGGCAAGTTAATAAAGTGTTGGTTCACCTCTGGCCCTTGTGCAAGCAGTTATTCAGCTTGGCATTGATTGATAGTTATTGGATGTCCTACTAAGGCATATTCTACCAAATTCTGTCCAATTAGCGCGGCAGGTCGTCAAAATCCCGAAGTGGTTGGCCGGCCAACTTCCTCAGTTGGTAAGGGATTCGGCGACGTTGCTGACCAAAGCAGGGTTTGGCAAGCACAAAGAAAAGCAGTAGGAACTTTCGCCGTATCTGTACGGGCATTATTTTGCTGAAATGTAACCACAGGATAGTCAGCCATTAAGGCAACAAAACGGGGCATATAATATCGTCTACGAACTGCTGTGCTGTAAGGTTGCTGTGGGTGACAACCTATGGGAACTGACTCGAGACGCCCTGGAAAGTGGTGGGATACCAACCCGACAGTCGCCCGCCTCACAGAACGACAGCCAGGAGAGATGGTCTAGGGAACCATTTCACTTCATAGCAGGATCCCATTGATTGTCATCCACGGCACCTTTAGAGCACAGCAGTACGTCGACGATATTCTACGACGTGTTTTGTTGCCTTTCCAACTGATTGCATAAGGGCCAGAGATGGACCAACGCGTTATTGACTTGCTCAGTTTTTGAAGCTCTTTCTCTCGAATGAATCATCCATATTTTCTGAAATTCTAATTATTTATTTGTCTGTACGTGTATGTCACACGTTGACGTTGACTACGAGAACATTCAATTTTTATATTTTCGAAAGATAAGCTGTGAGCCAGCAGTAACACACCGTGTCAGTATTTTATATAAGACGCAAGAAACAAAATAATATATGGTTTCGTATGTAAGCTTTGAATTAAACAATTATTTCATTTAACGGTCGGTAATATGATTAATGTCAAACAGTTTCACACTTACATGTGGTGATATATATTTTTATAAGATGTGCATTTGATAAGCTTTCTCCTTCATAGATCTTCCTGTTCTTCCTGATGCTATTACTTCATCCTCAAATAAGGGTATGAATGTCGTGTACGCTATTTTCCGACGATGCAGATAATTCTGTAACACAAGATCTGCGTGTGTGTTCCAGTCCGTTTTATGGAATTAGTGCAGCAATATGGGTAAAAATGAAATGATCGTGTGGCATTGATGGTGATGAGGATGAAATGATGATGAGGACAACACTGTGCCCAGTCCACAAGCAGAGAAAATCTCCAGCTCGCCCGGGAATCGAACCCGGGCCCCCTGTATGAGAGGAAAGTTTGTTATCACGCAGCTTAGCAGGCAGACAGCAGTATGTGTAAAGATCAGAACCACTTCGAGTACGGGGCTAATATTGCGGGTTGCATACTTCCCAAATCAAGGTATCGGTGCTACATCAGTGTAGCAGGCTTGTATCGTTTCAACTATAGTTCACTCAACTCGTATTCTCTTACTTCAGCTTCAGAAGTGTACGGCTAGTCGCGAATTATTGTAAGTACTGACTACACGAAATTGCTGGTGTAAAGTAGCACTGACAAGGCGAAATGACCGATTGTCAGTATATGATGGCCCTTAAAGAAGCAGTGTTTTGTGTGATAATGTAGGCTGTAAGACGACAATTAATTAATGGATAATACCCACCTGTAAATATGTTCCATTAGAGAAGGAGTGGTATCTGGAATAAGTTTCATGCTGTAGTCGACACTTCAGACGGAAAACGTACACATTCGTCATAAGCAAACAAAACGGCAGTACTCTTCTCTATTACACCTCCAGAATGAGAAAAAATATGTGCTGCATCAACCGAAACCTGGTCAAAAAGCATCGTCAGTGTTATATCCCCGCGACAAAAAAATTCGCTATTTATGTATTTATTTGGTCATGGCAAGCTACGACTATAGGCTAACAGCGAGTTATGTAGCTTATCATTTATTTCTGTAATTTATTTTTATATTTAATCTCCATTTAGAGACCGCACTTCATCTTCATGTCATGTTTTCAGGTGCTACGGTTACAGTTTCGGTAACGCCTGGAAACAGTGTATATGCTGACGCAATTGTTAGGCATTTCCTAATTAGAATTTAACTATAAAAACAAATTTATAGCTGCCTTCGAAAAAGTTTTATCTCTATAGATGTATGTAGGAACAGAACAATATTAACTGCTAACCTATCAGTCACTGTATTGGTATGTAATTCACGCTCAGCGGTTGCTTCTGTCATTTAAGGGGGCCGAGAATGGCTATAAAACCGAAATCATGAGTGTGTCAAATAAATGAATAATCATTTACAGTTTAATGGCGAAAGTATCTTTCGAAACGGTTGTGTATGGAGCGGGAATGCCGCGAGTCCGTGATTATACTTGTGAACTCGTGTGCTCGATTTCATTTTTGACCGAGTCGAGTCTACTTGTGACCGACAACTGACTCATGTGACGAGTGGGCTGCGGCGGAGACTCACAAGTCTAGTACGAGGGTTGGAACTTTAACAGTGGAAACTATTTATTTACAGCTCGTACAAAATAGATACGTGTTACAAAGTTTTACTGACCTTCAAAGTAGTTAGCAACATTGTGTATAACCCGTTGCCAGCGATGTGGAAGTCTTAGGACACTCTTAGCAGTGCCAGTTGTGTTGACAGGTCGAGCGACGCGGTCTATTGTCCGACGAATTTGTAGCAGTTCTTAAGTGAATGCCGTGAAGTGTTTCCTTCAGTTTAGAAATCGAGTTGAACTTACGAGGGCTTAAGTCAGTGGAGTGCAGTAGGTGGTATAGCACATAGCAGCTGTTCATTTTTGGAACACAACCTACGACCAGCTTAGAGACAGAAGTGATGGCACTTGCAGCAGGTCCTGACCATCATTTTGCAGGACAATGCTCAAGCATGTACAGTGCAAGCTGTTACTGATTTGTTTGACTGATGGGGCTGCTATGTGCTATACCAACCACTGCACCCCCCTGACTTAAGCCCTAGTGAGTTCAACTCGATTTCTAAACTGAAGGAAACACTTCACGGCATCCTCTTCAGAACTGCTACAAATTCTTCGGGCAGTAGACTGCGCCACTCGAACTGTCAAAACAACTGGCACTGATAAGGGTATCCTACGACTTCCACATCGCTAGCAACCGGATATACATAATGCTGGTGACTACTTTCAAGGTCAGTAAAACTTTGAAACACGTATCTATTTTGTATGAGCTGTAAATAAATAGTTGCCACTGTTTAAGTTCCAACCCTCGTATATGGACACACGGAGATCGCGAGTTTGGAGGTGATGTCACAGGACTCGCTGGCGAGTTTAAAGCGATTATATGGACGAATGTTGAAAGTTGGGTGGACTGAAAAGGTAAGGAATGAGGAGGTTCTGCACAGAATCGGCGAGGAAAAGAATATATGGAAAAGGAGACAAAGAGAAGGGTCAGGATGGTAGGACATCTGTTAAGACAGTGTCAGTTAGACCGTCAGCGAGAGCAGCACCGCTAGTTCCTGCTACTAATAAGGTGCGTGCACTGTTCGCGTGTTACATATTTTTACAAGCTTCAAACAGAAACGACTGCAGTAATGGATAGGAACTGTGATCGTTGTGTACAGATGCGAACTGAGTTGGCGGCCTTTCGCTCACAACTCCAGGTTGCTTTGGCTTCCATCACACAGCTTAAGGCTGCTGCCAAGGGGCGTCACTGTGGGGGATCGAACGCCAGGATGGGAGATCATTCCAAAGTCTGTCAGGCAGCGAAAAACTTTCTGAGAGGCAGATCGTAGTACCTCCCCAGTTCGTTTCAGGAACAGGTTTCGGGTGTTATCTGTGGCTGACGACGTCTCTGAGCTGGATGCAGTCGTCCACCCTGTTCCAGAGGAAGTTCTCGGCCCACAAGGTCTGGGCATTCACAGAGGGTGTGTTTGCTGGTGGTTGTGAGCTCCAACGTTAGGCATGTAATGGGGGCCCTTAGGAACATGCCTGCCAAGGAGGGGAAGGAAGCCAGTTTGCACTCCGTGTGCATTCCGGGGGGAGGAGTCATTCCAGACATGGAAAGGGTGTTTCCAGATGCCATGAAGAGTACAGGGTGCAGCCAACTGCAGGTGGTAGTTCATGTCAGTACCAATGTCGTGTGTCGCTTTGGATCGGAGCAGATTCTGTCTGGTTTCAGGCGGCTTGCAGAAATGGTAAAGACTGCCAGTCTTGCTTCCGAGATTGAGGCGGAGCTCACCATCTGCAGCATCGTCAATAGAACCGAGTGTGGTCCTTTGGTGCAGAGCCTAGTGGAGGGTCTGATTCAGAGGCTCAGGCGGTTCTGTGACCGTGTAGGCTGCAGATTCCATGACTTGCGCCATAGGATGGTGGGTTTCCACGTTCCACTTAATAGGTCAGGAGTCCACTACACACAGCAGGCAGCTACACGGGTAGTGGGTGCTGTGTGGAAGGGACTGGGCAGTTTTTTAGGTTAGAGGGTCTCAGGGAACCACAGAAAGGACATCCGTCTAAAACTGGGCAGATAAAACACAGTAAGGTAGTTGTACAAACGATTGGTATTGTAGTTGTAAATTGTCGTAAATGTGTTGGGAAACAACCAGAGTTCCAAGCCCTAATAGAAAGCACTGAAGCTCAAATAGTTGTAGGTACAGAGAGCTGGCTAAAGCCGGAAATAAGTTCAACTGAAATTTTTTCAAGCGATCTAACAGTGTTCAGGAAGGACAGATTAAATACAGTTTGTAGTGGAGTATTTATTGCTGTCAGAGGTAGTTTGCTTTGTAGCGAAATTGAAGTAGGTAGTTCGTGTGAAATAGTATGTGTAGAGGCTATACCTGACAATCGGATTAAACTATTAATTGGATCGTTTTACCGACCCTCGACTCAGAAGATAGAGTTGCTGAACAGTTCAAAGAAAACTTGAGTCTCATTTCAAACAAGTACCCCGCTCATACAATTATAGTCGGTAGTGACTTCTATCTACCCTCGATATGCTGGAAAAATTATTCGTTTAAAGCCGACGGCAGACATAAAACGTCATCCGAAATTGTACTGAATGCTTTCTCAGAAAATTATTTTGAGGAAATAGTTCATGAGCCCACTCCAAGCGTAAATGGTTGCGAAAGCATATGTGACCTTTTAGCACCAAATAATCCTGGACAAATAGTGAGTATTGTGAGGAATACAGGGATTAGCGACCACAAGCCAGTTGCTGCTACGCTGAATACCGTAACACCTACAACCATCAAAAAAAACGCAAAGTATATCTATTTAAAAAAGCTGATACAAATGCTCTTAACACCTTTTTGAGAGACAGTGTTCACTCCTTCCTATCTGATCATGTAAGTGTAGAAAAGTTGTGGAATGTTTTCAAAGAGATAGTATCGACAGCAATTGAGAGATATATACCACATAAATTAATAAGTGATGGTACTGATCCCCCATGGACTCGCCAGGGTAGCCGAGAGTGCTAACACGCTGCTTCTTGGACTCGGGTAGACGCACCGGCCCCGGATCGAATCCGCCCGGCGGGTTAACGACGAGGGCCGATGTGCCGGCGAGCCTGGATGTGGTTTTTAGGCGGTTTTACACATCTCGCTAGGTGAATACCAGGCTGGTCCCCATGTTACGCCTCACTTACACGGCTCGCAGACATCTGAACACATTCGCACTATTCCATGGATTACACTCGACGCAGACAGTTGGGGTACACTAATTCCGTCCTGGGGGGTATGGGATGGCGGCAGGAAGAGCATCCGGCCACCCCTTAACCATTAACATGCCAATTCCGATTCACTGCGTAACTGCGGGACAAGACTCAAGCGATAGAACTGATCCCCCATGGTACACAAAACGGGCCAGATCGATGTTGGAGAAGCAACGAAAAAAGCATGCCAAATTTAAAGAACGCAAAATCCCCAAGATTGGCAAAGTTTTGCAGAAGTTCGAAATATGGCGCCTACTTCAATGCGAGATGCTTTTAATAATTTCCACAACGAAATTCTGTCTCGAAACCTGGCAGAAAACCGAAAGAGATTCTGGTCATACATAAAGCACACGAGTGAGAAGACGCAATCAATACCTTCACTGCGCGATAACAACGGTGAAGTCACTGATGACAGTGCCACTAAAGCAGAGTTATTAAACACGGTTTTCCGAAACTCCTTCACCAAAGAAGACGAAGTAAATATTCCTGAATTCAAATCAAGAATAACTGCCAAGATGAGAAACATAGAAGTAGATATCCTCGGAGTAACGAAGCAGCTTAAATCATTTAATAAAGGCAAGGCCTCCGGTCCAGATTCTATACCACTCAGGTTTCTCTCAGAGCATGCTGATAAAATAGCTCCATATTTAGCAATTATATACAACCACTCGCACACAGAAAGACTGGAAAATTGCTCAAGTCGCATCAATACCCATAAAAGGAAGTAGGAGTAATCCGCTGAATTACAGGCTTTTATCACTAACGTTGATTTGCAGTAGGGTTTTGGAACATATACTGTATTCGAACATTATGAAGTATCTTGAAGAAAACTATTTATTGACACATAGTCAGCACGGTTTCAGAAAATATCATTCTTGTGAAACACAACTAGCTCTTTATACTCATGAAGTAATAAGTGCTATCGACAGGGGATGTCAAATTGATTCCATATTTTTAGATTTGCAGAAGGCTTTCGACACCGTTCCTAAAAAGCGACTTCTAACCAAACTGCGTTCCTACGGAGTATCGCCTCAGTTGTGCGACTGGATTCGTGATTTCCTGTCAGAAAGGTCACAGTTCGTAGCAATAGACGGAAAGTCATCGAGTAAAACAGAAGTAATATCCGGCGTTCCCCAAGGAAGTGTTATAGGCCCTCTATTGTTCTTGATATATATTAACGACATACGAGACAATCTGAGTAGCCGTATTAGATTGTTTGCAAAAAAAATTGTTCAAATGGCTCTGAGTTCTATGGAACTTAACATCTGTGGTCATCAGCCCCCTAGAACTTAGAACTACTTAAACCTAACTAACCTAAGGACATCATACACATCCGTGCCCGAGGCAGGATTCGAACCTGCGACCGTAGCGGTCACGCTGTTCCAGACTGAAGCGCCTAGAACCGCACGGCCACAACGGCCGGCGATTGTTTGCAGATGATGCTGTCATTTACCGTCTTGTAAAGTCATCAGATGATCAAAACGAAGTGCAAAATGATTTAGATAAGATATCTGTATGGTGCGAAAAGTGGCAATTGACTCTGAATAAAGAAAAGTGTGAAGTTATTCACATGAGTAGTAAAAGAAATCAGCTAAATTTCGATTACGCGATAAGTCACACAAATCTGAAGGCTGTAAATTCATCTAAATACTTAGGGTTTACAATTGCAAATAACCTAAATTGGAACGATCACATAGATAATATTGTGGGTAGAGCAAACCAAAGAATGCGATTCATTGGCAGGTCTACTAAAGGGACTGCTTACACCATGCTTGTCCGCCCTATTCTGGAGACTGACGGATGACATCGAAAAAGTACAAAGAAGGGCAGTTAGTTTAGTATTATCGCGGCATAGGGGAGATAGTGTCACGGACATGATACGTGAATTGGAGTGGCGATCATTAAGACAAAGGCGTTTTTCGTTGCGACGGGATCTTCTCATGAAATTTCAATCACCAGTTTTCTTCTCCGATTGCGAAAACATTCTGTTTGCAACCACCTACGTAAGGAGAAATGATCATCACGATAAAATAATAGAAATCAAGGCTCGCACAGAAAAATTTAAGTGCTCGTTTTTCCCGCGTGCCGTTCTAGAGTGGAACGGTAGAGAGACAGCTTGAAGGTGGTTCATTGCCCTCTGCCAGACACTTTATTGTGAATAGCAGAGTAATCACGTAGATGTAGATGTAGAAGATATCAGGGAATGACTTCCATGTTACTAGAGGGAGCTGTAGAGAGCAGAAATTGTAGAGCAAGACAGAGACTGGAATACGTCCAGCAAATAATCGGTGAGGTAGGTCGCAAATGCTACTCTGACATAAAGAGGTTAGTGGCACAGGAGAGGTTTTCGTGGCGGGCCGCATCAAACCAGCAAACCAGTCAGAAAACTGATGACTCAAAAAAAAATGGAGCTCATTCCTGATCTTCAAAGATTGGTAGACGTTGAGACGTGACACAATGGCAAAATGAATCTAATGTGTTTGAATGTGCTCATGACCATACCGTGAATGGCATTACCTAATTTTTTGGTGCTTCAACGTGTACTTCCCGACTTGTCTACAGTGAACGATTTACTACTCGCACCAATGTAACACGACGTAAGATCTTGACCAACAGGTGATACCCCTTGTCAGTGACAATCGCTTTCAAACTCTCAGCAGTTGCTGCTGTCAGTGAATGCTGTTCCTCATCAACCAGATCCCGAGCGAACACTGCGAAGGGAACTGAATACAGTGGGCATTTGGAGTCGTGTGCGTCGCTTCAATGAGGCAAACTGTACAGAAACGTGGCAATAAGTGACTGGAGGAGTGTAGTATGGTCCCACGAGTCTTGATTTCGCCTCTTTTGAAATGGAGCAAGCTGTCGTGTGCACCGAGTGTCCAATGAGCCAATAAACCACAGTCAGTGGAGTGTGTGGCTCAGGCCAGAGGTGGTTCTCTGATGTTTTGGGAGTGTTTCTCGCACCATTACTTGGGTTCTCTCGTTAAGGATAACGTAAACATGAACCAGGATCATTATTTCAGCGTTCTCGCTGACCAAGTGTTCTTTAACATCTTCATGATGAGTACATAGTGGACATTCACGTCTTCCAGGACGACAACAGCTTTGATCACAGGACTTTACGCGTACGTTACTGGATTGACGAACACTCAGGCACCCGGTTACTCCTAGACTGACCTACTGGGACTTTTTGGAATAGCATATGAAACGTAGCGGCCAACATCATCGAAATTTGGTAGGTCTGTGGGTTGTAATCATCAATAAGTGCTTTCAGCTACATATGGAATATGTGAAGGTTCTGTGGACTTTCTTGCTTGTCGAAATAATTCCACTGTTAAAACTAGATGGAATGTTACTTGTCAGTGGCGTGAGGTCTCCTTGGGATGATTAATTTTTTTGACTGGTGTGATTACCTGTCATGTGTCACTTTCATATACTGCTGTCTGGAGAGACACCTTCTTACCAAAAATTTATTCCTGCTTTAGTCTTTAGATATTGTAGATGGAGGTAAAGCAATGCAATTTTCAGTTTTTCTAATCATCAATGGGTGGTAGATTTTCCCCCTAATTCAAATTGAAGTCATAGGTTGTATTGTTACCAATAATCCATCCAAACTTCAGCTCTGTCTAACTATTAATTACAGAGAATTTTACAATTTAGTTAAAACAAAAACTGCGGGGATTTACCCAACACAATATCCAACAGAAATGTCTTGGGAATTTGAACATAGTGGTTGAAAATAAGCAGGGTAACCTGACAGTGTTCAATTAGTGAGGTTAAGCTATTTATGTAGTTAGTAAACAGCGTAGTTTGATAGGTTCCCTGATTCTTCCTTGAAATCCCAGGCTCCTGTTCTCTTCCTTTTCTTCTTCTTATTCCGAAACGTATTTGCCAAATAGTAAGTCTATATCTATATGTGAGCTACTATCATGATGTAAGAAGTCTGAAGCTGACTCTGAAGAATAATCGAGTGGCTGTTTGATCTGATTTTTTCCTTTTTTAAAACATATAGTTTACGTCGTTTTGTTTGTATAGCACGCTCTTTTCTTTATTTAGCACGTCTTTCCTTCTCAATACTAAGCTCTTCTTTTCCCATGCATTCTTCTTCCATTCGTTCTTTATTGAGTGTCGACATTGGTTGTGTTGAACGTCATCTTTTGCCTGAGCTATCACTGAAAATTTGTCATCACGTTGTTAGAGCTGTTGGGACTTAAGCCAAAACACCTGTGAGGATTTGCCTCATTTCATCATTTTCTGACATATGCGCCATTTTTTATTTTGGGGACTAACTTTAACAATTTTTTTACAAGTGAAATTGAATCTTGATGCTTGAATACAGTAGTGTCAACGAGTAAATCGTGGGCTCTTCTTTTCACACACTACGTTATGCATTGTTTAAGTACAACATTAGAAAATGTACGTGTAAGTAGTATAAAACCACCTTTCCTCATTTTCTCACCGCTGGAGCGATCTGCCAGAACGAATTTTCTTGGAACAATAAGTTACAATAAGATAAAACTGCCACCTGGTGGAGTGTTGGAACTCAGTTCTAAAACTCGGTGTGGGTTTTTACTCGACGCGGGGATTATCACCACTACCCTACCTGTTGATCATTCGACATTTATTGTGGTGACTTTAAGTTAAAAAACATAAGAGCGTCAAAGTACAGTTCCTTGCAGAACGAACTACCGATAAAACAGAGTGGTTCAGAAGCTAAATATCAAAAGATGTGCCGTATCTACTTTAATAATGGCACATGTGATCTTAAATGAAAGTAGCTTCTGATAAGAACGAATAGAACCGAAACACGGTACATCGTTGCCACAGTTTTTGTAAATTACATACGGACTGGGAAGCACATTCACAAGAGAGGTAACTAAGCTTAAGACAGAAAAAGTCACTTCATTGTCACGATCACACTGACATATCTGATTTTCAATTACGTACCTCAAGAAGCAGAACAGTGGATGAGCAATGAAGACGCGGAAGAGAATGCAGGAGTTCGCATCCAGAGAGTGGCGCGCCCTCTTCGATCATGGTTTGCCAGCGTTGTTACGCTGCCGGGCAGCACTTGTTCTACAGAAAAAGGCGACAGCCGCTGTGGCGCATATCCGAGCGGCGGGATGTGTACCACTGCCAATCAGCACGTGGCGCTACTTTGCGAAACCGACTTCCCAGCTGCAACGCACTGGAAGCGGACTGGAACTTAGTTATCGCTCCGAGAATAGAAACGCGTCCGTTTTTGTAGAAAAATTCTTCCCGTGTACTAATTTAAGAGTTAAAAATTGTCATTAAACAACAGACAGCTCATGATTTTGAAGAAATATAAGCTGGCAGACCATATGAAACTCATTATTAGCAGTTGAAGGTGAATCATTGTAAATGCATTTGCAAGTTTACAGCAGGAAACAAGACTTACAATTAATGTGAAGAGATGCGTGTAAGTGTTGAAAGAGTGACGTGTATAATGTGATAATGATGGAAATGACAGGTCGCATATAAAATATGTGTTACATGATATATACCATGCATCAGTCATCAGTTACCTGAACCTCTTAGTTGCTGTTCTATAATCCTATCATCTAGTTTCATCTGGCGTAAACTTTTTATTGCAATGTTCTTTTACCTCCCTACGCAGTAGCAAAACTCCATTCTCTCTTTGTTACTTGACAGTTACATAACTGAACTTGCCTAAATTTTCATGTAGAAAAGTGTGGTAACTGAAACAGCCAATAGAAAATCCCCTTTTTCTTGTCTAATAATCACTTAATACAGTGCTTTGGACGACCACAGTGTGAGGAATTATTTGAAACTGCGTGATTATTACGAAGTGACTCACTCGGACCGTCGTGCGTGTTAAAGCGCCGATTCCGGGACGGGGAGGTACGCAGGTGCAAACCGAATCCTCCCGCCGGATTAACGACGAGGACCAGACGGATGCGGTTTTCAATCGGTTTCACCCATCCGACAGGGCCTGGCACCCAAGTCAGACACCTCAGTTGCACGACCAGGAAACATTTATAAAACTCTCGTACACTTTCACATGAATAACACTAGACGTAGACAGTTGGGGTCTAAGAAATGAAAACACTATATTTTATTACCGTGTGTGCCAGTAGTGTGTCAGTCCTAATATGAATTTAAGTATGTACATGTAATTTATTTTCAGTTTATCCGTGTCTCGTTCCGGAATGTGGTAACTTCCAGATCTGCATTGCTCAGTGCTCAAAAGAACTGCCGCGCGGTGTAGCCCCCGGTCATGGCGGCTTGTGACGGTTCGCGCGGCTTCCCCGTCGGACGTTCGAGTCTTCCCTCGGGCATGGGTGTGTGTGTTGTCCTTAGCACAAGATAGTTTAAGTTATATTAGGTAGTGTGTAAGCTTAGGTACCGATGACCCCAGCAGTTCGGTCCCATAGGATCTTACCACAAATTTCCGTTTTCCAAGAGAACTGATCCAATGGCAGCAAAATTAAGGGTGAAAAACCAAGTAACAAAACTCGCTAGTACGAATATTTGGATTTGACTATTGTTACCCATTGCTTCGATTTTCCAGATAATTTTAAAGTGTAGAACATTTTGCTGAATGGAATTGCATCACTTAAAATAATCTCACAATTGTGACACTGCGGCGCAGCATATTGCTTAGTGTACTTGACACGCTTATCTTCCGAATAAGTTATAGTTTTAGTCTCAGCTGTTTTAAAAGGAAATTATTATATGAATTTTTGGTGTTGACCGAGTAACAATAGATTTGGCAAGCAGCGTAATTACTTCAACCGTCGCAAGTTCCATACGAGTTATTTCTACATGAACGTAGAATCTCGTTGAAATGTACAAAATAGATGTCTTAGTTTGGTACCGCATCAGGAAGGAAGCAAGGAATGTAGGGGTTTAGCGTCCCGTCAACGACGATGCCACTGAAGTTGTAGCACAGTCTCCGATTGGAGAATGATAGGGGCAGCAATCGATACCGATCAAACCAATTCCTGAATATTTAAATAATTAAATAAAGTGTGTCTTACCTTTTTGATAACCTTACTCCCGACTGATTGCGAGTAGAGACGACGTTCAGCTCTGTTAACACGTGAATACTGCAACAGAATTTGCGGTGAAGAACACGAGCAAAGTATTAGATTTTTATAAGTTTGCGGTTAGACTGTAGAGCTGAGTACACAAACATGAGCTGTGTAAACATAAGTTTTACGTTAGACACAGTGGAAATAAAACCGTATTTGAATGTAAAGGGACTTACAGGATTTTGCTATACTCTTACCGGCAGTAACATACATCAGGTCCGTTTGTTATTTATCTTTCCAAGACATGCCATATATGTGAACTGTTTCCATTTCGAGTATGTTTTTTGCGCATCTGCGAAAGTGAAAGTATTTACCAACCGGTACGCTGAAAGCCGTCAAAAGACATTATTATACTGGTATCATCTGTCTGTGTGGGCACAACGTCCGACTGTCACTTCAGTAACGAGATGCTCCCTGTCTCTGTTTCTCCCGTTCTGGTACCAACCAACGAAACGAGCCAAGGGAGCAGACAGAGTGAGCTGTGACGCGGGCACGATGCACGGCTGGCGTGCTATTTACTGTCTGGCAGTTGGCACCGGGTGGCCGCCACTGCCGTGGGAGCTAGCCGTACGTGTACAAGTCTGCGGTCGTGCTGAGCACTGTGGGCAGCAGTAGCAACTGCACGACCGCACTCCGCATCACGACCGCTGGTGCAGTCTGGTAGTGGCCCCGTGTCCACACCTGCCGCCTTCTCACACGGGGCACATCGTTCTCGTCCGTATGCAAAAGTTCGCGCCACAGCTGAGAATACAACGCGTTGCTACTGCACCAGCTTTGCTACAGCTTCACTCGTTCCACCGCCGACAAGGATTAATTTAAATTTATTCGTAATTTCTTCCTGTCTACATGGAGACGATTGCAGCGCATACATCAGGTGACGCTGCTTCCTGCGAATGTTGTTTCCGCAGTTCTGCTTAGGTGTTTTCTTAATTTACTGTAATGCACGGTTCTGAAAGCATGGACTTGTGTGATTGCGCTTCACTTACGTATGCAGAATCTGAATATATTTGTAGCTTATATGTTTACATAGAAAATCAGAGTATCTACAGTATACGGTACTGATATCATTTGAGGAATACGGCATATTGTACGCTGGCAAAGTTGTTTGGGAAGTGTTAGTGTGCTCACAAAATTATGGTCATTTCAATTACGTATAGTCTGCCTGTGTGATACACAAACAGCAAAACACTGGCTCACTGTCTAGTATTTGTAACTATTTGATACTAACTTAGCGAACGTTACCCTTCCCATCACCTGCCTGTAGTGATTAGATGCCTATCTCAGAAACTAGTGAGTGATCTGTGCAATGCATTCAGTTAATAAAAGAGTCAACCCATTTGCAGAATAATTTTATGTACTGCTCTACTTCACGTTATAACTGCAACAGATGTTTGTAATCTGCCTACTATTGACTGTTGGTAATATAGTACACGGGTAAAGCTCTGTCGATGGGGTAAGAAACTTGTTTGTTTCGAGAATGTTACAGTCTTCCAGTTCGCACACGATCCTGTAAGAAAAACAGAAAGACCTACAATTCTACATTTTTACTCCGTGATTTCTTGTGAAAGATTATAAATAACCATGTCAGTGTGGTTGCCTCACCGAAAATACATGCTGTAGACACAGACCCAGTAATAGAAACGAACACAGTCCACGTTCTCGAACAGTTGTCAATATGTCGATCAATAGTTATCTTTGTTGGTATGTAATGAGCACTTTACACGCACACATACGTTTGTCTATAAAGAAACCTCGTCCTGGTGTCCGAACTCCAGTCTTATGAATAAATGGTATAAATATTGAAGCAAAATGTAAGCAACGCAATTTAAAAATACGTCTCTTACAAATGCGTAGAAAAGGAAGCACTGAGCAGTGTGATATACTTCTGCGTCGTTTCTCAGCAGTTACCTGATTCTCAGCATGGACTCTTGAGAGAGAACTATGGTTCTGATTTGGCTAACCACATACCAAGCTTTGGTTTAAAGTTACTTTTTGACTCGTCAGCCTTCCGATTAGTCTGACGCGGTTTGCCAGGACTACCATGGCTCTGAGCACTACGGGACTTAACATCCTAGGTCATCAGTCCCATAGAACTTAGAACTACTGAAACCTAACTAATCTAAGGACATCACACATAACCATGCCCGAGGCAGGATTCGAACCTGCGACCGTAGCGGTCGCGCGGTTCCAGACTGAAGCGCCTAGAACCGCCATGACTATCACTCCCGCGCCCACCTCTTGATCTCAGAAAGACACTTGCATGCTACGCTCTCAATTATTTGCTGCATCTATTCCAGTTCCTATCCTCTCCTGCAATTTTCACTCTCTAAAACACCCTTTTGTGCCTTTGAAATTATTCCCTGGGGCTTTAAGTCCAGTCATCCTGTTCCTTCTTCTTGTCAACGTTTTCCACCTGTTATCACTTCAGCTATTATTCAACGTCCTTTCATAGAATCGCAAATGCTTCGTTTCTCTTTATCCGGTTTTACCACAGTCCATAATTCACTACCCTACAATGCTGTACTCCAAAAGTATGTACATACTTAAAAAATTGTTTTCTCTGATTAGGGCCGATGATTAATACTAATAGACTTCCTTTGGCCGGGAATGTTTCTTTACATGTCCTAGACTCCATTCTACGTCCTCCTTGCCTTCGTCATTTGTTATATGCTTCCAGGTTCCCAAAATTATTCAACTTGATCTACTTTGTGGTCACCAATTTTGATGTTAAGTTCATCGAGAATCTCATTACTGCCACTCCTCATTACTTTCGTCTTACATTGATTTATTCTCTACACTTATTCTTTACTCTATAGACTTTTCATTTCATTCAATAGCTCCTGCAATTGAACCGCATTTTCACTGAGAATAGCAATGTGTTTAGCGAATCTTATCATTTTGATACATTCGCTTTGAGTTTTAAACCATTCCGTGACTGCTTCTTCGATGTACAGAGGAAAAATAGTGGCGAAAGACTACATCTCTGTCTTACACCATTTTTAATGCAACCACTTCTTTCTTGGTCTTCCATTGTTTTTATTTCCTCTTGGTTCCTGCATATGTTGAATATTTCTTGTTTTTCCCAGTACTTTACTATTCTTTTTGATCAGGATTTCAGACACCTTGCACGGTTTTAAGCATCCAATGCTTTTTGTGGCTGGACAAATCATATGCATATGTCTTAATTTTTCGTAAGCCTTGCTTCAATCAACTAGTGCAACGTCAGAACCCATGTTGGTGCATTTACCTCTGCTTCTGTACGTTATTCTTCCAGCAGTTTGGTACATAATCTGTTACGTTGATTGTGTGGTAGTTCACACAATTAACTGCACTTGCTATCTTCAGAATTGAGAACCTGATATTATTCCGAAAATATGTTGGTACGTCTACAGGCTCCTAGATTCTAAACATCAAGCTGAATAGTCATTCGTCTGCTACTTCCCTGAATGATTTTAGAAATGCAGTAGGATTGTTATCTATGACTTCCGTCTTATCTGATCACAAATCTTGCAAACCTTTGTTATACTCTTATTCTGGTATGGGATGTAGGCCTACTCCATACAGACTAGCATTTCCTCTTCTGTCTCATCAGACAGGTCTTCCCCATACCCGTACAGACCTTCAGTGTAGTCTTTCTATCCATCCGCTCTCTCCCCTGCGTTAACAGTGGGATTACCATTGCGCGCTTGATTTTGTCGCGAAGTTTTCATTTCACGGAATGGCGTTTCGACTTTTCTAAATGCTCAATCAGGCCTTCCTAAGATCATTTCTTTTCCTATTTCTTCACGTCTTTCGTGCATCCATTTCGCTTTGCCTTCCCTGCACTTCCGAAGTATTTCATTCCTAAGTGACTTATATTGCTGAATTCCCGTCTTTGCCTGAAGATTTTGTTCTTTCTTCTCTCTTCGATCTGTTGAAATTTTCCTCTGTTTTCTTTGCCTTCTCCTTCTTCATTTCACCTACGTTTGCCCAACTTCTGTGATTGCCTTTTTCCGAGATGTGGTCATTCCTCAGTACTTCAGTATCATACTTCGTTCCACACTGATTCTTCCGGACAATTCATTTACACTTGAATCTACTGTTCATCATTACTAAACTATCATCTGAGTCTATATCTGTTCCTAGGTACAACTTACAATCCACTATCTAATTGCGGAATCTGTGTCTCACGAATCAATCTGACGTCTACCCGTGTCTCGGGGCCTTTTCCAAGCATAATTATTACCCTTGTGATTTTTGAATACTGTATTCGTTACGACTATATTGACATGTATTGCAAAGCTCAATAAGCTTCTCTCTCCTCTCATTTCCTCTACCAAGCCCACATTCTCTCGTAACCCTTTCTTCTACTCCTTCCCCTATGACCACATTCCAATCCATAATGATTGTTAGATTTTCATTTCCCTTTACATACTGGATTATCCGTTCAATGTTTTTGTATACATTCTGTCCTCATCACCTTAAACTTATAACGTCGGTATGTATGCGCGAAATATTTTTGTAGTCTGTAATATCACGCCACGCACACAACTAGTAACGCTTTTGTCCTTGTGCCACCTTCACACTTGGATTTCTGAATATGGAAATAGTTCCGAAATACGACATGCATACTTTGTAATCAATAAAGTCATTCTTCACCTGTTGTATGACCTTTTATGTGACATAGCGAGCTTAACTACAGATCTACGCATATATTTAAGAAAATGGTCGTTTGTCCCTACGTGGCTGTACGTAACACGTTCATTATTTTTGTAGGCACTGGTTTGCTGTTGATTCTGACAGACTCCCGTAACTGAAATGTTCACTGTAACTCACTCTCTGCCCTACTTACATATTTAAACAAATTCTGCCACACTTATACCATTTTCTGCTACTATTTACATTACCTTACATTCGTCTGACAAGAACTGCTTATCTTCTTTCCATGTCATTCCACTAACTCTTACTATATCCAGATTTTCTAGCTCCCCTGCCACGCTCCTACTCATAGAACGTTACTCTTTCATTGGTTATTCAGTCTTTCCCCTATGGGTCTCTCCTTCTTATCAGTTCCCTTCTTGAGATGCGGTATCTTTTGCCAATGGAAAGATCGCCATGGCGCTTTTCGATTAAAGGCCACATACCTTTGGTTGGTTGGTTGGTTGGTTTGGGGAAGGAGACCAGACAGCGTGGTCATCGGTCTCATCAGATTAGGGAAGGATTGGGAAGGAAGTCGGCCGTGCCCTTTCAGAGGAACCATCCCGGCATTTGCCTGGAGTGATTTAGGGAAATCACGGAAAACCTAAATCAGGAAGGCCGGACGCGGGATTGAACCGTCGTCCTCCCGAATGCGAGTCCAGTGTCTAACCACTCCACATACCTTTGATTATGCATTGTATCTCTTTAATACAGTGGTTTCGATTGCCTCCTGCATCCTCATGCCGTTGACCATTGTTAATTCTTCCGCATTTTAGGGGCAGTTTCCCATCCCAGGGACAAAAGGGTGCTCTAAAGCTTTGTCTGCTTCTCCACCCTCTTTGGCAGTGTCGCTCGCAAGATGAGGATGACTCCTTACACGGCAAGTCTTCAAGCTCATTATTGATGATTCTTATTCAAAATATATTCAGTGTCTGTGATCGAAAGTAAGACTCAGGGTCTAACACGGTGCACTTACACAACGGGTGTAAAGCTGCAGGCGACAATTTGAGTACACAGAAGGTACTTTGGGAATGTAATTCATCGGAAAGTGTAGTAGTTCAAAGAGAAAAAAGTTACAACATTAGATGTAGAGACGTGCAGATTGACCTAAGGGAAATGTCTGAATTTATTATGTTCCCAAAACTCAGTTTTGAATGAAAGTTATCATTTTTTCGGGAAGTATATTTCAGATTTAATAAACGAGCAAACGAAAAAAGTAAAAGAAAAATGATAACGAGATTGGTTACAGTGTGTTACAAGATGACTGTGCAGCCAACCTCCACGGGCAAGAAATGAACTAAACTGTCCAGTTACTTAATGTGATTACCTGCCAAAAGCCTGAATAACTACCTTTTGCAGCGATAGATGTGCAGGAACAGAGTCAAAGAGGTTGTGGAAGTTAACGATAGGGATGTGGAGGCATGCCGATTCCACTGCCATGGACAGCTGCGCTAGGTTCAGTGGCACGAACAGCCCGAACGAGGTGGGCCCATACATTTTCGAGTAGGTTTCAACCCGCGGAGATTAGTGGCCAGCGGAGTACGGCAAACTAATCCTGGTGTTCTTCGAACCATTCATGTACACTGCGTGCTGTGTAACACTTTACATTGTCCTAATGGTAGATTCCATAGTGTCTACGGAAAATAAATGGCATTCAGGGGTGTACATGGTTCCCTAGGGTAGCTACATACTTCTAATGATCCTATGTGCCTCTCTAAATGATAAGATCATCCAGGAAACGTTACGAAAACATTTTGAGCAGACCATAGTGCTCCCTCCGCCAGTCCGGACCCTTCCGACGGTTGTTGCAGGAAGTTTGCTTTCAGACGTTTCACACCGCACACGCATGCGGCCAACTGTCCGCTCTACGTCTACATTTACATCCATACACGGCAAACCACAGTACGGTGCGTTGCGGAAGAAACCCCATATCACTACTAGTCGCTTCCTTTATTGTACCTCTCGCATATAGGGTGAGAGATAAACGAGTATCTAAATGGCTCATAAGGAGAGAGAGCGGAGGAGAAGACAGAGGTTGAGCGCACTCTCTTGCCACTGGGATGGGAAACTGCCCTAAAGGCGGAAGAATCAGCAATGACCAACGGCATGATGATGCAGAAGACAATGGAAACCACTGCATTAAATATACATCACGTGTATCCACAAGACATGTGGTATGTGATTGAAGAGCGTCATGATGATCTCTCCATTGGCAAAAGATTCCAGAATAGTCCCACATTCACATCTCCGAGAGAGGACTGCCAAGGAGGAGGTGACCATAAGACAAAGGTTGAATAACCAAGGGAAGGATTACGTGCTACGAGGCGTGGAATGTTAGAGTTCAAAGGTGGTAGCGAAGCTAGAAAATCTGAAAACGGAAATGCAGAGTCTCATTAAGTGGTTCAAATGGCTCTGAGCACTATGGGACTTAAAATCTGAGGTCATCAGTCCCCTAGAACATCCATGCCCGAGGCAGGATTCGAACCTGCGACCGTAGCGGCCGCGCGGTTCCAGACTGAAGCGGCTAGAACCGCACGGCCACACCGGGCGGCCAGTGAAGTGAAATAGAAAGAATACAAGGACTTCTGGTCACATGAGTATAGCGTAATATCAAGAGCAGCAGAAAATAGTATAATGGAAGTAAGATTCATTTCGAATAGGGAGGTAAGGGAGAGAATATGTTACTGTAAACAGTTCTGTGATAGGGTTATTCTCATTCGAATAGACAGCAAACCAACACCGATATAGTAGTTCAGGTCGAGACAATAGTTCAGATACAAATGCCGACGTTGCAAGCTGAAGATGAAGATACAGCGAAATTATATGAGGATATTGAACGGGTAATTCGGTACGTAAAGGGAGATGAAAATCTAATAGTCATGCGGACTGCAGTGCGGTTGTAGCAGAAGGAGTAGATGAAATGGTTACAGGAGAACATGGACTTGGTACTAGGAATCACTGAGGAGTCAGTTCTGCAGTAAATATCAGCAAATAATAGGCAATTCTCTGTTCAAGAATCACCAGAGGAGGAGGAATACTTGGAAAAGGCCGGGAAACACGGGATGGTTTCAGTTAGATCACATCATGGTCAGGCAGAGATTCAGATATCAGATACTGGATTGCAAGGTGTACCCAGGAGCAAATGTAGATTCAGATCACAATTTAATAGTGATGAAGATTAGCCTTGAGTTTTAGAGAGTAGTCAGGAAGAATCATCTTCAAAGAAGTGGCATATGAAAGTACTAAGGAATGAAGAGAAGCACTTGAAATTCTAAGGCTATAGGTATCGCGATAGGGTAGGTAGTTCGGATGAAGCCGAAAGGACATCTCTAAGAAGGGCAGTTACAGAAGTTGGAAAGAGAAACATAAGTACAAAGAAGGTAGCTGCGAAGAAACCATGGGTAGCAGATCTATTTCAATATTTTCAACATTTCGCGGCCCTGCCAGCAACTGTATAAATATTAATTTTAAATTAACAACAGCCTTAGTTGCAATTTTTACCTAGATTTACCTAGGTTTCAGTTGGGATAACCCAAACTTCTTCAGAATAAAAAGAACTACGATTTGTCAATAATGGACAACGTCAAAAACTAAAAACTATAATATAGTAATACATCGTCATATTGCAATAACTAATCTGGGAAACAGCCTCGGCCCCACTTCGCGACTGCAGTACGGCAGCAACGGATGTTGTACTGGAACTGGATATAGCCTCGAGAGCCCATGCCCGACAGTGCGTCATGCGTACTTGTTAACATTGGTACCAACATGTACTCCTAAACAAAAATTTTATGAATAACCAGGTGCGGCTAACGAAATTGACGTTTACGTTATCCTGTAAGGAACAAAAATATATCGACTCTCTAAACATTTGTAATAATTTGTTGGACGTCAAAAGTGAAGGGAGCAATGCGTTTACTTTTTAAGCCAACCTAGCATATTCGGGCTAATCATCGAACTTGACCGCATGAGGATAACTACGGGTTTGAAATACCAGATAATCCCAGCTATTCAGCAAACGGGAGTGCTAAAAACATGTTGGCAAGGGGTATAATGATTACTCCCTAAAATTATGGCGGATGGAATAACGGTTGAAAACCTTCAAAAATGTTTTTTTTTCGCAGCTGCAGTTGATCGTTAAGAAGGTTATTTTTGTCTTATAGTAAGTTTTTAGTTTTTAGTTTTTGACGTTGTCCATTATAGACAAATCGTAGTTCCTTTTATTCTGAAGAAGGTTGGGTTATCCCAACTGGAACCTAGGTAAATCTAGCTAAACATTGCAACTGAATCTGTTGTTAATTTAAAATTAAGAATTATTTCAGTTGATCGATGGCCTGAGGCGTCTTGTCACGGTTCGCGCGGCTCCCCCTGTCGGAGGATCGAGTCCTCCCTCGGGCATGGGTGTGTGTTAGTTTAAGTTAGGTTAAGTAGTGTGTAAGCCTAGGGACTGATGACCTCAGCAGTTTATAGGAGCTTACCACCACTTTGTTGATCGATGAAAGAAGGAAGTACAAAAATATTTAGGGAAAATCAGTAATACGGAAATACAAATCGCTGAGGAATGAAACAAATAGTAAGTGCTTGGAATCGAAGTTTAAATGACTATGTGAAAAATGTGAAGAAACCTAAAAAGAAATGATTGTCTCAAGAACTGAATCAGCACATAGAGAAGTCAAAACAGCCTTCGGTGAAAATAACAGCAAGTTCGGTAACATTAAGAGTGCAACCAGGATCCCACTGTTAAATGCAGAGCAGAGAGCAGATAGGTGGAAAGAGTACATTGAAGACCTGTATCAGGGGAAAGATTTGGCTGATGTGATTAAAGAAGAAACAGCGGTCGCAAGGAAGAGATAGGGAATCCAGTATTAGAGTTATTTTTAAAAAATATTTGGAAGACTTAAGACCAAATAAGGCAGAAGAGATAGATAAAATTCTATCGGATTCCTAAAATTTTTGGGGGAAGTGACAACAAAACGACTATTCACGCTGGTGTGTAGAATGTATGAGGCTGGGAATATACAATCGAACTTTCGGAATAATATCATCGACACAATTCCAAAGGCTGCAAGAGCTGACAAGTCCGAGAATCAGCATACCAGTTCATGATCCAAGTTGCTAACAACAATAACATACAAAAGAATCGAAAAGAATATTGAGAATCTGTTAGATGGCCATAAGTTTGACTTTAGGAAAGGTAAAGCCACCAGAGAGGCAGTTCTGACGGTGCGGTTGAGAATGGAAGCAAGACTAAAGAGAAATCAAGTCACTTTCATGGGATTTGTCGACCGGTAAAAATTGTTCGACATTGTCAAATGATGCAAGATGTTCGAAAATATGAGGAAAACATGGGTAAGTTAAAGTGAGAGACGAGTAATATACAACAAGTACAAGAGCCAAGAGGGAATAATAAGAGTGGAAGACCTAGAACGAAGTGCTCGAATTATAAAGGATGTAAGACAGGGATGTTGCCTTCGCCCCTACTGTTCAATCTGTACCGAAAAAGCAATTATGGAAATAGAAGAAAGCTTCAAGAGTGAATTTAAATTTCAGGGTGAAAAAATATCGGTGATAACATTTGCTGGTGACATTGCTATACTCAGTGAAAGCGAAGAAGAATACAAGATCTTCTGAATGGAATGAGCAGTCTACTAGGTACTGAATTTGGACTGAGAGTAAACCGAAGAAACACGAAAGTAATGAGAAGTAGCAAAAATGAGAACAACAAGAAACTGAACATTAGGATTGATGGTCATGACGTACATGAAGTTAAGAAATGCTGCTACCTACGTAGCA
The DNA here is from genome assembly GCF_023898315.1 of Schistocerca nitens. Lineage (NCBI taxonomy): Eukaryota > Metazoa > Arthropoda > Insecta > Orthoptera > Acrididae > Schistocerca > Schistocerca nitens. The sequence continues at coordinate 617,676,333 of NC_064617.1, forward strand.
AAATATTTCCCGACTGACAGAGCAAGGAAGACATCATAAGCAGACTAGCACTGGCAAAAACGTATTTCTCGTCTATTAGTATCAATCTTAGGCCTTAATTTGAAGAGGAAATTTCTGAGAATGTAATGAGCAAAGAATTGTGTGGTAGTGAAACATGGACTATAGGAAACCCCCGAAGAGAAGAGAATCGAAGCGTTTGAAATGATGTGTTACAGCCGAATGTTGAAAATTAGGTGGACTGATAAGGCAAGGAATGAGGAGGTTATGCGCAGAATCGAAGAAAGGAATGAATATATGGAAAACGCTGACAAGAAAAAGAGACAGGATGACACCATGTCTGTTAAGACATCAGGAATAACTTCCTTGGTACTAGAGGGAGCTATAGAGGGTAAAAGGTGCAGAGGAAGGCAGAGGTCGGAATACATCCAGCAAATAATTGAGGACGTAGGTTGCACCTGCTGTTCTGAGGTGAAGAGGTTGTCACGGGAAAGAAATTCGTGGTGGGTCGCTCTGCAGTGAGCTTCGAATATAGGTTTTCTAAATTTTCTCAGTAGTTCCTGAAAAAAAAACGTCGTTTTCCTTCCAGGGGTTCTCATTTCAGTTCCCAAACCACCTCCGTAGCACATGCACGTTGTTCGAACTTGCCGATAACAAATGTAGCATCCCGCTTCTGAGTTACTTCCATGCTCTGCTTTAATCCAACCTCGTGTGGATCCCAAACGCTAGAGTAGTATTAACGAAGAAGTCGAACTAGCGTGATATATGTGGTCTCCTTTACAGATGAACCACATTTCTCTAAATTCTCTCAATGAACCGAAATCAACCATTCGCCTTCGCTACCACAAACCTCACCTGTCTTTGCAACGTCACGCCCATATATTTGAACGACGTGACTGTGTCAAGCAGGACACTATTACTGCTGTATCCGAAGATTAAGGGTTTTTCTACTCATCCCCATAACTTAAATTTTTCTTCAGTCAGAGCTGTCATCCTTCACACCACGTACGAATTTGGTCTACGTTATCTTGTATCATACTACAGTCAGTCCATCTTCCACACCCTTCCGTACATCCCAGCATCACTAGCAAATAACCGCAGATTGCTGCCCACCCTGTTCGTCCGACAAGAAAATAATAGCAGTCCTATCAGACTTCCTTGGAGCTATCCTTACGATACCCTTGTCTTTTATGACCATTCGCCGTTGAGATCAACGTACTGGGTTGTATTACTTAAGAAGCCTGCGAACCTCTCACAAATCTGGGAAACTATTACGCATGCTTGTACCTTCGTTAACAGCCTGCAGTGGGGTGCCGTGTCAAATATAGAAATGTGGAATCCTCCTGTTGCTATTCATCCATAGTTCGGAGTATATAACTTGAAGAAAGGGTTATCTGAGTTTCAAAACCCTTCTAAAACCGCGCTAGTTCGTGGAAGTATGATTTACGGTCTCTGGGAAATTTAATATATATTCGAACTCAGAATACGTTGTAGAATTCTGCAGCAACCTGATGTTAAGGATATTGGTCTGTAATTTTGAGAACCGTTCTTTTACCTTCCTTATATACAGGGGTCACCTGCGCTTGGGTCCGCAGCTCGTGCTCTTGCGGTAGCGTTCTCGCTTCCCGCGCACGGGCCCCGGGTTCGATTGCCGGCGGGGTCGGGGATTTTCTCTGCCTCGTCATGACTGGGTGTTGTGTGTCTTTCATCATCATTTCATTATAATTGACTCGCAAGTCGCCGAAGTGGCGCTAAAGGACTTGCAGTACGGCGGCCGAACTTCGCCGCATGGGGCCTCCCGGCCAACAACGCCATACGCTCATTTCACCTGCGCTTTGGACTTCGCGCTGGGCGAGACATTCGTGATAAATGCAAGCCAGGTAAGGGGCTGATGGCGTAGAGTACTCGTTGTAAAGCCGACTGGGTTCCATACGGACCTGGCGACTTATTTCTTTCTGGTGGCCGAGCGGTTCTAGGCGCTTCAGTCTGGAACCACGCGACCGCTACGGTCGCAGGTTCGAATCCTGCTTCGGGCATGGATGTGTGTGATGTCCTTAGGTTAGTTAGGTTTAAGTAGTTCTAAGTTCTAGGGGACTGATGACCTGAGATGTTAAGTCCCATAGTGCTCAGAGCCATTTGAATCATTTTTGACTTATTTCTTTCAACTCTTTCAATTGTTTCTCTTCGCCAGGGACGCTTATTACTATGTCGTCCAGACGAGAGTTTGTGCGATGGTCAAACGGCGGTATGTCTGTATGAATCTACTGCGTAAACGATTTCTTAAGCTCAAAGTTTAAAACGTCCTCTTTTGTTCAGCTATCTTCATCTGCCACACCAGTGTGGTCAACAAGAGACTGTTTAGCAATTTTAAGTAGGACCAGAATTTTCACGTGTTCTCGGGCACATATTTTGCTAAAGTATGATGGTGGCAGTTGTTGTACGCTTCGAATATATCTTTGCAGAGACGCACGGATCTCAATTAACTTTCGCCTGTCGTCATTTGCGGGTTCCGATGGATCATAAAACGTGATTCATCTGAAAAGGCCGCCTGCCTCCATCTCGTGGACTTCCAGTTGCGGTACCGGCGTGCAAATTTCAGTCTTCGTCGCCTATAAAAAGCAGTCAGCATGGGTGCATGAAGGATGTGCCTGCTGCGAAGGGCCATACGCAGCAGCATACGCTGAACGGTCAATCAGGAGACACTGTTCGTATCCTCTTGGTTTTTGTGGGCGGTCAGTTGCTCAACAGTTGCACGTCTGTTCGCCCGTACACATGCCTGCAGCCGTCGCTCACCCCTATTTTGCTATATACAATATGCTTCAATCACTGTGGCACGCAACAAGTTTACAGACTTAGCCGTCTCGGAAATGCTTCCAACCCTTGGCCCGAAAGCCAATGTTCATGCCCTTTTGTACATGAGATAAATCGTTCCGTTTCTGCATTACGATAACGATGCAATGGTTCCTCCCTACACGCTTTATATCCCCTCCATTGCTAGTGGCGCCACTTGCCGTCTGCGAGTGATCATTGCACGTTGACTCTGAACGTAGGTCGTGGTCACATCAAGTGATTGGCCCATGTATTCTACATCACCTGTTCTGCTATTTATTCTGTAACCTGACGTTTCATTACGGGCACATCGCTACAGAATACAGCTACAGTGAAGGCAGCTAAGTATATAATAAGGAGCCACTGGCAGCAAGAACGTTTAAATAAGTATTGGCTTTAGACCGTGGCTGTTCTAAGGAAATGAGACATTGAGACCAGAGATCAAAGAGACACTATTTTGCACAGAGTATGTCGTAATCTACAATATTGTGATCCTGCAACTATGAGTCAGTTCTTGAAACATATCTTGGATATAAATTTATCTGCTTTTTTACTACTCATAAACTTATGTGTCAATAAGAAATAGCAAACACAAAAAGAATAGAAGATATCAGCAACGCTACGCCTACGAACATGGGTAGAAAATGGCACTCATATCTTTGAACTGTTCTATGTAAAATTAATTTATTTATTTTCAGTAGTTTATTCATAAATATAGAAAAATGAATACTCAGATATGTGTAGAAATTGGCACACGTATCTTTGAAGCGTTATACAGTAAAATTCATTTATTTACTTTCACCAGTTTATTCGTGAATATAGAAACACTAGCTGAGTACCCTGGTTTGTCTCGTATATGTTTATTCCAATCTCTTGTTAGTCCATCTACTTCTTTACCGTCGACCCCTATTCTCTGCACTTCTTCCTGTCCATAGGCTCCTCCTTCCTCTCTCTGACCATCAGCTGCTCCCCTCTCTTCGTCCGCCACCTCCTTCCCCCCTTTACGTTCATATCCTCTCCCCCCCCCCCCTCTGTAAGTTCATCTCTTCATCCCACCCCTCTCCGTCCATCTCCTCCTCTCCATCTCCTCACAACATCACCAAGTTACCACCTCTACCACAACAGTAGGCTGGTGTTCCTACCCCCACAGTATTTGATTCCGGGCAGTAAGTAATATATGTACCAAGTTGGGCTGAAATCGATCCAGGGGCTTAGGAGGAATTTTTATCCGCTACTTTCTCAAAGAAAGCACATGTCACATATATTCCACATACATGCAACACATCTCACACTTACTGGTACATACCTGTACATTTCACCTGTATCTGCAGCGAATTTGTCGTGCACTTTCGTTTTTACGCAGCTCAATGATTAAGGCGTCAAATCTCTTAAACAACGTGTCGTACAATAATATAATTTTGCAGGTACATTCAGTAGTATATGTGAATAATGTACGCATAATGTGTCGTGAATAAATTAAATACTAAAGAAGTAATGAATTAAAACGTCATGCCAGATGCGGCAGTTTCACTACATGAACAGCGAAAATGTAATAAGCGGTAAACGGTGTTCCTTTCAGCATGTTATATGGGTTGTCAGGGAGAAAAAATTTCATAAAGGTTTGAAATTGTGTCTGAAGTTTATTGCAAGTCACTAAGTGCTCTCATTCTCAAATAAAGGATAAGTGAAGTGTGGGGATTCGGGCTTCGTGGGTTACAGCCATTTTTCACCCTCACGCCGCCCCTTTGATAGGTACGTCTTTCTGATCCCCTTAGCGATTCTTTACAGACAGTAGGCGGTATGTGTACCTAGTTGACTGAAATCAGTCCAGTGGTTTAGGAGGAGATGTGGATCATACATACATACACACATGCATACATACATCCATTTTTATAAACTGTGTGGATGGATATGGATGTAAGAATGCGGATGAATGGATATGGATATATTGCGCTAAGACCAGATTATTTAAATAGCAACGCATCAGACATACATCAAATAACATATAATACCTACATCTTAATTCCCGTCAAGCGGCCCATTTTTCATACATATGCAGAAATTTATTAGTTCCCTAGTGACTGACTAGGCTAGGAAGAAACATAACACCAATACCTCTCAAAGCGCGAAAAATCTTTCAGGGAAAGATCAAATAAGAATCCTTCTACCTCACGTTTATGACGATTTAGTAATGTAGCGGACAGTTTGAATCAACAAGGTCGGCGCTTCCTCAGAAGACACAGTTGGCAGCAGCGCTGATGACGTATAACCAGCGTGCTGTAACACGTGAAACGGCGCCTGTCCAAATCACTCCGGAAATAGCGCCTGGCAAAGACACTGAGTTCGTCCGCTGGTAAAGAGTGCTAAGTAAGCCACATCGAAACCGCACTCACCTCTTACTTACAAACACACCGCAGAGAAAATATTACTACGAAGGTCGGTCTTAAACATACATTTCATGTAACTTCTGTTCCAAAACATGTGATGAATGTGCTTCATGCTTCAGTCAGTTTCGTAGCAACTAAAGATGTTTATCTACATCTACAGCATACTTCGCAAGCCACATAAAGTTTTATGGTGGAGGGTTCTTCTGGTACCACTAACTGATTCCCCACATCCCCTTTCCCTGTTGTACTCGTGAATGGTGCGTGGGAGGAATGATTGCCGGTAAACCTCTGTATTAGCTCAAATTTCTCGAATGTTCTCGGTGTGGTCATTACGCGAGATGAATGTGGGAGGAAGTAATATCCTATCTGCCGGTTCCCGGTAAGTCGTCTCGTGAAGTTTCAATAGTAAATCTCTCCGTGATGCACAACGACTCTCTTTTAACGTCTGCAACTGAAGTTCGTTGAGCATCTCTGTAAAACTCTCGTGCCGACTAAACGATCCCGTGAAAAAACGCGCCGCACTTTGAAGCGTCTTCTCTATCTCTACTATCAGTCGTAAGGATTCCATATTGATGAACAAAACTGAAGAATCTGTCTAACAAGTTTCTTCCGTAGTAGATGAGTTACATTTCCTTGAGATGCTTTTGAATCTCAGTCCGGTATCTGCTTTTTCTACTATTTATGTGATCACTCTGCTTAAAGTCGCTCTGGATATTTATTCCTAGATATTTTGCAGGAGATACTGTTTCCAGCATTTCTTCACCAGTTGTGTACGTGTGCAGTAGTGGATTTCTTTTCCTATGTATGCTCAATATACTCCATTTACTTTGGTTCATGGTCAACTGCCAGAGCCTGCACCATTCATCAGTCCTCTGCAGGTCATTCTGCAAATTAATATAGTCTTCTGGCGGTGCTACTTCGTTACAGACAATCGAATCATCTGCAATTAGCCTTAAAGAGATGTCGATGCTTTCTACTAGATCATTTATATAGATGTAAACATTAACGATTCTGTCACACTTCCTGGTGGTACTCCGTAAATTAATACTCGGTAAGTCACGGAAAATTCACGAGAAAATGGAACTCAACAAGTAATTAACGTACCCAAAGAAGAGATGACACGTCACAAGAAAATATGAAAAAACTGTTTCAGACAAAGAATTTGCACTAATTTGATATTTTTCTTCGTTGTGGCGCAGGTAGTGTAAATACGAAATACGATTTCCCTGAGTAACAGCAGCGCACGTAGAGCAATGTGAGATATCACGAGAATCTTGCAATAAATAACGACCCACAGTTTTTTTCAGAAAATATTTACCCATCAGAGTTAGAATTTGGTGACAGTTTCCATCAACATTTCTTTTACATGTACTATTTTCCTACACAGTCTCCATAACGTTTTATAGGCTCACGTCAGCGTTGTGTTGTCCTGTGTTCACAGCTATGTTTTCACTGGCTGAATTACGCTGTTATCGCCGTCAAATTGTCTCCATCTCAGAAAATCTTTAAGTGACCCGAACAGATGGAGCCTGAGGGCGCCAAGTCTGGCCGATAGAGTGAATGAGGCAATGACTCCGAACCCAGTTTGGCAGCGTGTTATGAGACTTGTATGTGGCCGGGCACTGTCGCGCTGGAGCATAATTTCTTTTGGATTCTTGTCACAGACACGAGGATGACACAATCACTATCCCAAAAGACCATCATAACTTCGCCTGCATAGGAAGCTGTCTTCAATTTCTTCATTTTGTGATTGCGGGTGGTGCCATCCAGTGACTACGTTTTTGTTTCCGGCTCAAAGTGATGCACCCAGTTTTTATGAGCCGTAACGATTCCTGACAGAAAGGCCTCTCCAATTGCCGCAAACTGCTTTAACAGTTCAGATGAAATGGCTTTTATTTTAATCTTTTGGTCTGCTGTAACAATTCGTGGAATCCATCTTCTGCAAACCCCTGAAAATCCAAGAGCCTTAGTCATTACACACCCACGTTCGATGCTCAACGGTAGCTGTAGAGGCAACTGTCGATTTGTGACGCGCTGGTCTGTAAGAATGCTGGACGGCACCCGCGCGACTCACCACTTGGGGAGCAGCGATCCTGACGAGAAGTTCCGAGCGTTGCCGATCATGGAATTCAGTTTCTGCACTTTCTGACGCCTTAACTCCTTAACCATCGACCGACAGCACTCCTGTTAAGTGCTTCATTACCACAGACTGTACACAAACGTTTATGGTTGTTCACCAATGTTTTTTTCCCGACAACCGAGAATTCAATTACAGCACGTTGCTTGTAACGAGCGACTTCCTTAGACACCAGTTTGATGGTTCACTACAGCTGTGGTACATGTCAGAATTGTTCTACAGAATTCACACGAGTGCAGAAGAAATATTCAATTTTGAAGCCCCAAAAAGACGTTTTCTTGCCTATACAGATATTGCTAAACGACTAACCTGGTTCATGGTTTACGGGAACAGTTGCAGGTCACGTAGTAACCGGCTTATAGTGACAACAAGAATTTGGTTTCCGATGTTAGGGGAGCGACGCGGGAGAACTGCGCCGCCTTACTAGGCAAGGTCCTAGTGGGGGTGGTTTCCCATTGCCTTCCTCCGACCGTAATGGGAATGAATGATGATGATGAAGACGACACAATAACACCCAGTTATCTCGAGGGAGGAAAAATTCCTGACCCCGCCGGGAATCGAACGCGGGACCCCATGCTTGGGAAGCGAGAACGCTACCGCGAGACCACGAGAGGCGGACCGGCACTGTAAAGAAGTATGGGACTCATCATCATCATCGTCATCATGTTTAATGCAATCACTGGCGCGGCTTTAAAAATTTAAAATGCTGTCGTAATCCACTCATTAAAGGTTTAATACAATAAGACAGGTATTCAATGTAATTCGAAACCTTTAAGGAAGTCTTGCTCGCTAAGATGCCTCCCCGTCTCCCTCACCCCCATCCCTCACGAACACACAAAATAATGAAAGGAGAAAAGTTTATCGCTTACCACTGTACAGTACTGCCGTTCTTGGAGTAGAACTTCACCGTCTTTCATGACCTTTTAATTTATAATTTATTTACTACTAACTTTATTCGCAAACCAGTTTACAGTCCATGCTGACAATCACCACTGAAAGTAGCTGTAAAACTGTATAAGTAGGAAACATGTAGCCCCCGGCTCGTGGTGTTGCGGAAGCGTTCTTGCTTCCCGCGCACGGGGTCCCGTGTTCGATTCCCGGTGGGGTCAGGGATTTTCTCTGCCTCGAGATTACTGGCTGTTGTGTGTCTGTCGTCATCATTTCGTCCTCATTCACTTTAAAGTCGCCGTAGTGGCGTAAAAGAAATTGTGGAGCAGCGGCCGAACCGCCCCGCGAGGGGTCTCCGGGCCACCAATGCCATACGCTCATTTTTTTTTTTTTTTTTCATGAGACATATAGTTCAAACACCTCTGAATGTAGCTATAAAATTATATAATTATGAGACACATAGGAGTAGTTCAGGAGACAGGAAGTCATAGACATTGAGATGTGTGAGAAACCAGCTTGTGCTTAAAATATAACGCAGATTACCTAGACTACACTCATCCACTGTTTGATAACGAGAGCACGTAGCGACTTCCAAATAATTACACATAATGCCAAACCTTTTCTAAACTTTATATCGCTCGTATACTCAACGCCAAATATTACCACATTAACTGATATGTAATCACACGTCTGTAGCTGTTTTATGCGTGGTAGTCCGATTCTTTGAAGAGTGGCATTTTACTGGTTTATATTAAAGGGTCCTCCCCCCATGAACCATGGACCTTGCCGTCGGTGCGTAGGCTTGCGTGCCTCAGCGATACAGATAGCCGTACCCTAGGTGCAACCACAACGGAGGGGTACCTGTTGAGAGGCCAGACAAACGTATGGTTCCTGAAGAGGAGCAGCAGCCTTTTCAGTAGTTGCAGGGGCAACAGTCTGGATGATTGACTGATCTGCCCTTGTAACGCTAACCAAAACGCCCTTGCTGTGCAGATACTGCGAACGGCTGAAAGCAAGGGGAAACTACGGCCGTAATTTTTCCCGAGGGCATGCAGCTTTACTGTATGGTTAAATGATGATGGCCTCCTCTTGGGTAAAATATTCCAGAGGTAAAATAGTCCCCCATTCGGATCTCCGGGCGGGGACTACTCAGGAGGACGTCGTTATCAGGAGAAAGAAAACTGGCGTTCTACGGATTGGAGCGTGGAATGTCAGATTACTTAATCGGGCAGGTAGGTTAGAAAATTTAAAAAGGGAAATGGATAGGTTAAAGTTAGATATAGTGGGAATTAGTGAAGTTCGATGGCAGGAGGAACAATACTTTTGGTCAGGCGAATACAGGGTTATAAATACAAAATCAAATAGGGGTGATGCAGGTGTAGGTTTAATGATGAATAAAAAAATAGGAGTGCGGGTAAGCCACTACAAACAGCGTGGTGAACGCATTATTGTGGCCAAGATAGACACGAAGCCCACGCCTACCACAGTAGTACAAGTTTATATGCCAACTAGCTCTGCAGATGACAAAGAAATTGAAAAAAATGTATGTTGAAATAAAAGAAATTATTCAGATAGTGAAGGGAGACGAAAATTTAATAGTCATGGGTGACTGGAAGTCGGTAGTAGGAAAAGGGAGAGAAGGAACCATAGTAGGTGAATATGGATTGGGGATAAGAAATGAAAGAGGAACCCGCCTGGTAGAATTTTGCACAGAGCACAACTTAATCATAGCTAACACTTGGTTCAAGAATCATAAAAGAAGGTTGTATACATGGAAGAAGCCTTGGGATACTGACAGGTTTCAGATAGATTATATAATGGTAAGACAGAGATTTAGAAACCAGGTTTTTAATTGTAAAACATTTCCAGGGGCAGATGTGGACTCTGACCACAATCTATTGGTTATGAACTGTAAATTAAAACTGAAGAAACTGCAAAACGGTGGGAATTTAAGGAGATGGGACCTGGATAAACTGACTAAACCAGAGGTTGTACAGAGTTTCAAGGAGAGCATAAGGGAACAAATGACAGGAATGGGGGAAAGAAATATAGTAGAAGAAGAATGGGTAGCTTTGAGGGATGAAGTAGTAAAGGCAGCAGAGGATAAAGTGCTGCTAGAAATCCTTGGGTAACAGATGAGATAATGAATTTAATTGATGAAAGGAGAAAATATAAAAATGCAGTGAATGAAGCAGGCAAAAAGGAATACAAACGTCTCAAAAATGAGATCGACAGGAAGTGCAAAATGGCTAAGCAGGGATGGCTAGAGGACAAATGTAAGGATGTAGAGGCTTATCTCACGAGGGGTAAGATAGATACTGCCTACAGGAAAATTAAAGAGACCTTTGGAGAAAAGAGAACCACTTGTATGAATATCAAATGGTTCAAATGGTTCTGATCACTATGGGACTTAACATCTGTGGTCATCAGTCCCCTAGAACTTAGAACTACTTAAACCTAACTAACCTTAGGACATCACACACATCCATGCCAGAGGCAGGATTCGAACCTGCGACCGTAGCAGTCGGTATGAATATCAAGAGCTCATAATGGAAACCCAGTTCTAAGCAAAGAAGGGAAAGCAGAAAGGTGGAAGGAGTATATAGAGAGTCTATACAAGGGCGATGTACTTGAGGACAATATTATGGAAATGGAAGAGGATGTAGATGAAGATGAAATGGGAGATATGATACTGCGTGAAGAGTCTGACAGAGCACTGAAAGACCTGAGTCGAAACAAGGCCCCGGGAGTAGACAACATTCCATTAGAACTACTGACGGCCTTGGGAGAGCCAGTCCTGACAAAACTCTACCATCTGGTGAGCAAGATACATGAGACAGGCGAAATACCCTCAGACTTCAAGAAGAATATAATAATTCCAATCCCAAAGAAAGCAGGTGTTGACAGATGTGAAAATTACCGAACTATCAGTTTAATAACGCAATCTGCAAAATACTAACGCGAATTCTTTACAGACGAATGGAAAAACTAGTAGAAGCCGACCTCGGGGAGGATCAGTTTGGAATCCGTAGAAATATTGGAACACGTGAGGCAATACTGACCCTACGACTCATCTTAGAAGCTAGATTAAGGAAAGGCAAACCTAAGTTTCTAGCATTTGTAGACTTAGAGAAAGCTTTTGACAATGTTGACTGGAATGCTCTCTTTCAAATTCTAAAGGTGGCAGGGGTAAAATACAGGGAGCGAAACGCTATTTACAATTTGTACAGAAACCAGATGGCAGTTATAAGAGTCGAGGGACATGAAAGGGAAGCAGTGGTTGGGAAGGGAGTGAGACAGGGTTGTAGCCTCTCCCCGATGTTATTCAATCTGTATATTGAGCAAGCAGTGAAGGAAACAAAAGAAAAATTCGGAGTAGGTATTAAAATCCATGGAGAAGAAATAAAAACTTTGAGGTTCGCCGATGACATTGTAATTCTGTCAGAACACCAAAGGACTTGGAAGAGCAGTTGAACGGAATGGATAGTGTCTTGAAAGGAGGATATAAGAGAATCGTAATTCACAAATGAAAGAAATTAGTAGGGGAACTATTAGAGATATTTACTGTTGACTGACTATGCTCATAATGCTAGAAAGATAATTCTGATAAGCGGAAGCTTCATCAGATATATACCTTTCCTTTTTTGAAATGTTTCGGGTGATCTAATTTTTTATTGTACAACATTTTATTGCAAAGTTTTATAATGTAATTTCAAAATATTCACTGTGTTGATCATTCTTCTATATTTTTAAGAACAGTGCACTTCGACACACTCACCTATCAAGATTTATTCTTGTAACATTAAAAACATAGCTAATAAATATAAGAATGAAAATACACTGACCTACAGAAAACTTGCGACTCAGTCATATACTTCCACCAGTTCCACTTTATGCTCTTTAAGTGCCCTGGCAGCTGTAACATGATATATGGGAACAGATGTGTCTTACTTCGGCAGTGAAAATAACCGTTTCACGGGGGAAACTGTTCTCGATAAGAAAAGCTCGCACAGTTTACCTGAGATAAAAGTGATATAGTGCAGGACAAGAATTTCCTGGTAACGCTCCGTCAGGTAGACTGCTTCACGTTGTTACCGAACAAACAAGAGTTTTGTTAGAGGAACATATAATTTGACCGTTTGTAGGATTCTTAATTAAGCTAAAAGAGATATTAATTTACACAGACCACTACTAATTTACACAGACCACAAAATCACGATTTTCAGGTATGAAATAGTCATTGTCACTATTCCAGAAGTGTAAACGATACTATCTACGTTTATTTTCGTAGCAAATGTTAACTTACCAGCAAATAAATTCTCGAGTATTACATTTATTCAGAGAAGAAAAAGTTTCCTATTATACTGAGACTACCTTCAGAAATGGTGATCACGTTACGTTAATAAAAACTTGTTTGCTTTGTAGTGATAGGAAGCCAGAACATTTCCAGCAATGAACGTATCTATGCACGGATTGTAACATTTCTGCGAACGGCGAGCGCTATGCACATGGTGCTAATTTATCAGTGTGTGCCGTGGCCAGTTGCTTGTTTTACTCTAGTATGATAAGCAACGGAGGAATGTCGACGCAATGGACTAAATGTCGACGCCTGGACTATGGTCAAACAGATTTAGAATTTCTTTAGTATATTAAAGCAAGTTCCGGAATGGATCCTTTAAAAAGGATACGGTCGGTTCCTCACCCGTCACTGTATATCTGACACTGAGTTCTCTTTCCGGTAACTTCGTCGTCGTTAGAGCGTTGACTCCTAACAAATTTTCCTTCTTCCTTTCAGCACCAAAATTATTTATTCCTCCCACTGCCCCCACCCTTTCCTCCCCACTCTGCCCCCCGTGCACTCATTGCTCGGCTGTGGAACACAGTTGTTGATCCCCTTACGTAAAGACGAAATTTTATAATTTAACTTTCGTCGTGATTACACAAGATGTGCGTAAACTGTTTCAATACATGTCCTGTAACGTGGACTCAGAATTTTAAGAATAAGGTTCTTTGAAGTGCACAATGTCTTGGAGTTTGCTGAGCATGTCAGTGAAACTTATGTGGCGCATAAACTAATCCGTGAATTTTTGTTCGCATCTTCTCTCTTCGAGTAATCACTCTTGTAACAATACTGGTTCAATGATCAACACCCACAAATAGATTGAACGAAGGTTTTGCATGCGGCGGGTAAACTTTACTTGTTGGGGATTTCTTCAATACGTCATCTGTTTCTCCCAGTGTCATATTCAAGTGTCGGTGCCACCATAAATTGCCCCAAATAGATTTCCCTGGCACGTGATTGTAACAAATACCAGTAACTGGTCACCTATCATGTAGTGAAATAGTGCTTGGTCCATACTTTGATTGACATTGGATTTCATTTGTTTATGTTCACGGTCACTCTATGTAACGACTGTTGTTCGTATGAAACTGTCTACATCTGTTAACTGTAATATCTTCCAGAGATCATAATGCCACGTCGGAGTCGTCAGCACGAATAGATACCACAGACATCAGAGAGGGTTCGTTGTATCCACAACGGCGTATGTGGGGCGCGCCAGAAGACCACACCTCCCTCTCAGGAACAACAGCGCCCTCGCTCTGAGGTCAATGCAGTTTCGGACTTGCAAGAGCTATGCCCCAGTTCGAGGCCTTAGCTACAGCAGTCAACATCGTAGTGTAGGATGAACTTGTTCATTTAAATGTGGAACATTGCACTGCAAGAGAACAATTAGTTACTTAGAGCACCAAGTGATGCTTCGCTGTCATGGACTGTGCGGCTGGTCCCTGCGGAGGTTCGAGTCCTCCCTCGGGCATGGGTGTGTGTGTGTTTGTCCTAAGGATAATTTAGGTTAAATAGCGTGCCAGCTTAGGGACTGATGTCCTTAGCAGTTAAGTCCCATAAGATTTCACACACATTTCAACTTTTTTTTTATGGTTCGCTAGTTAGTGAGAGGTGTAAACTGTCCAGTACTCTTGAGGCAAAGAAGTGCGTCAAAGTAAACCTTTTATTCATTTATGTAATAAAGTGAACTAATATTTAATGTGTCCTCGTTTGATGAACCTTCTCCCACATCAACTGAAGAACACATATTTGTGGCCGGACGAAATTTGTTACGCTTGGTCGCAACATTAAAAACATCCTGATGATGTCACCTGCGACTAACCGGAGAGCCACAAACGTTAACTGCCAAACCATTCATAAGGGTCTCTCCACGTGGCACTTCGTGTATCAGTAGGTAAGCGCCAGACCCCAGGGGTCCGAGAACTTTTCCTGCCTGTTCCCGCTTGTTTCAATTCTGATACTGTTAACGTGAAAAATACCACGTTTCACCGTAGTTTTAACTTGTTCCACGGTGAGCTGCAGGTGCCCTTACAATAGGCCTGGTAACTGGATTTAATGGTCGGAGGAAAGCAAAGGCATACCACTTCCAATAACACCGTGTCTACTATGGCACTTGTGTGTTCAAACGGAACTTCCATTTATGGACAGTGCAGTGGCTTTGCTGCATTCTAAATGTGTTATTCCTTAGAGATTCTTTATTTTTTTACCTGTTTATATCTTTCGACCGTGCCAACATAAAGACTATGACAGACTTCTACGCAGACTTCCCCGAAACTGCTGCTCGGAAAATTTAAAACTACCATTGTAATTACTCGTGAATGACATACTGACTCGTTTCAGGTTAATAAACGGCATATTGACATTAACGATACCCATCAACCAAAGTGTAACATCAAACTTCTATCAAACTTCAGAATGTATCTTCTACATGGAACGGATCAATCAACCGGAATGTAAAATTTAATTCGACGTTTTTCGAGCGATATTTGTGTTATTGAAATTAACAGTTTGCCGTCCGCATGTGTCGTACAAATTTATTTCCTTGGCGCCGGCAACGCTAATTCAGATTACTCGGCTTGTCGCCGGCCGTTGATGACATGATCGGGAGATTATAGATTGTTACGTTTTACTAATCTCATCGTTAGTTCTCATAAGTTCTCAACCCTGTTCCCCCACTTTCATGAAATTTCGAAGATATGCATACGTAAATAAATACAAATGGTTGAAATGGCTCTAAGCACTATGGGACTTAACATCTGAGGTCATCAGTCCCCTAGACTTAGAACTACTTAAACCTAACTAACCTAAGGATATCACACACATGCATGCCCGAGGCAGGATTCGAACCTGCAACCGTAGCAGCAGCGCGGTTCCGGAGTGAAGCGCCTAGAACCGCTCGGCCACAGCGGCCGGCAAATAAATATAAAATTTGTTTGTTTCTTATATTTGTTTATTTGCATTGTCTTTGGTACTTAATATTTCTCTTTCACATGATATGTAGTAAAACAATCTCCAAGATGTAACGCAACTCCACAAGACTTGCACATTAAGTTTATTGTTCTTTTTTGTTTTTGTAACAAACATCGCAGTTTCTTCGTTTTCGTTTATTGGTTTCAGAAATCGGAAAGTCTGTCAGCCGGATCATGATGAAATGTACGCCATGTAGTGGCAACCTCCAAGTTTTTCTCCGCGTCTTCATCGTAAATAATCGGATCGTCTCTTTCGTCTGCCATGATGAAAGCGCACAAGTACTTATAAAAACGAGAAAACTTGTTGACGTGTGTAACTTACTGTTACCTCAACAAAACACCAACAGAATGCAAAAGATATTTAAGTGCTGTCGCCGGCCACTGCGCGATACTATGCTCACGACATCACCGTGCTGTCGCCGGCCACTGTCGTGTCGTCGGCCGTTGACCGCTACTTCGCGCACGACACCACTGTGGTGTCGCCGGACGGCAGAGTGTAAAGTGCTTTGTTAGTGCTTACGCGCAACTTCAAATAGGTCGGGGATCGTCGGAACGTATGTATTCGCAACCCAAGAGGTACTTCCTCCTGAGAAGTTGCTGCGATCGACGTCTCGTGACGGAATTTTTGTACTTCATCTGTCTGCATCTGGTGTTAACTCATGTTTAAGAGTAAGAATATGTTCCAAATGTTTGTGCACCGGTTATCTGAGGCAATATGTAGGTACGAACCCGGCAGTTAGCAAGCACGTTATGGGAAATCATCTAAAAACAACATGTAACCTGGTAGGCACATCTGGTCCTTGTCGTTCCGTTGTGGCCGCGTGGTTTCGGGCGTCATGCAATGGTTCGCGGGGCAGCCCCAGTCGCAGGTTCAAGTCTTCCCTCGGGCATGGGTGTGTGTGTTGTTCTTAGCGTGAGTTAGTTTAAGGCAGATTAAGTAGTGCGTCAGCCTAGGGACCGATGACCTCAGCAGTTTCGTCCCATAGGAATTTACCACAAATCTCCTATTTTCCAGAGGCCAATACGCCTCATCTATCCGGACAGGTCAAATGACTATTGATGTGTAACAAATATTTAGAATAACTACTTTTTAAAAACAGGTGACGAAATTAGTACAGAAGTTGTGATCCTTTAGCAAGTGATGTTCATAGTTACTTATGAACTCAACCGGATAACCGCCAGTGTTAACATGCCGCTTCCGTGATACGGTGAGACGCGCCAATGCTGGACGCGATCCGCCCAGAGGATTAACGACGACGGGACGGTTTGCCACATCCAACAACGTGCATACTGGGCTGGTACACGATAAGCACACACACAGCCGGCCGAAGTGGCCGTGCGGTTAAAGGCGCTGCAGTCTGGAACCGCAAGACCGCTACGGTCGCACGTTCGAATCCTGCCTCGGGCATGGATGTTTGTGATGTCCTTAGGTTAGTTAGGTTTAACTAGTTCTAAGTTCTAGGGGACTAATGACCTCATCAGTTGAGTCCCATAGTGCTCAGAGCCATTTGATGAGCACACACTTCTCACGCTTTATCTCGTGCTAACACTAGACACTGACAGACGTATTACACAAATTGCGTCCCGGGCAGGAAAGCGTGGCAACAGCAAAGGCATTATCAAATCCAGGTTGAAATGGCGAACCTTTGAAGATACGGGATAAGGGCAGAAAATAAGTAGTTCATAGTTACGTAATGCATCATTAATTCAGTGCATCTTCCCGGATAAACTAAAATATATGCTCTTAGGCACCTGTATACGAATTATTACTCCACAAATGTCGCCGGCCGTGGTGGCCGAGCTGTTCTAGACGCTTTAGTCTGGAACCGCGCGACCGCTACAGTCGCAGGTTCGAATCCTGCCTCGGGTATGAATGTGTGTGATGTCCTTAGGTTAGTTAGGTTTAAGTAGTTCTAAGTTCTAGAAGACTGATGACCTCAGATGTGAAGTCCCATAGTGCTCTGAGCCATTTTTTTTAGACAAATGTCAATAACTACTGGCCAGTGTTACTCCTTACATCATTTTCTAAACTTTTTCAGAAAGTAATGTGCTTCAGTGTTTCATCCATCTGTGTAGTAATGCAATACTTAGCCGGGCACAGGGTTACTCTTCTGAAGGAACTATTAATACATTAACCGATATCGTAATAAAATCTTTAAGTGGAATAATGTGTGACTTAAACATTTGGTTATGTCACTCATAATATAGGGTAGCTATAAATAAACAGTCGCTAGTTGAGCACGTGTATACGAAAAACTATTTGCTGTGAAGGTACCCAACTTTACAGGAATGATATTCAGGCTGTATGCTGCTGGACTAGCGTAGCTAGTTGTGTTAGTTTCATGACTTACCGTTGGGCGCCGGTACTGGTGCGGCGACGTAGGTATCAAACACAAGCGTCAGTGTGCACTACAGGTTTTCCAGCACAGTAATTAATAAATTTTTCTAAGGGAATGTTTCATATGGCAACCCTTCCAGGATATATGAAACATCCCCTTAGAAAAACATATTAATTACTGTGCTGAAAAACCTCTATGTTATTTGATTTTCAAACAGCTGAGCAAAACTGAACGTACTCAGACATTTCTCCATTTACTTATTCCGATCAACAGTAAACTGACACACAATATTTTTTCTTTTTTTTTTAGCATATCGCAATCTCACTTTCAATAATCCCTACAAAAGGTTGGCACTCACAAACAATAACCTATACCTTTCATGAATTACTTACCTCACAAAAATCTTCGTTACTCAAACTACTGCAATACAGCGAGAGCTCCAGAACTACCAGCTAGATAAAAGATTCTAGCTACTGCAGGCACTAACTACTGATAGGCGTAGTTCGCAAACGAAAGATTCTCATAGAGAACAAACAATGTTTTTACCTAAATAGTCTTCAATAATATATGCGCTGGCACGTCGATAGACACACAAACAAACACAAACATACACACAAAATTCAAGCTTTCGCAACAAACTGTTGCCTCATCAGGAAAGAGGGAAGGAGAGGGAAAGACGAAAGGATGTGGGTTTTAAGGGAGAGGGTAAGGAGTCATTCCAATCCCGGGAGCGGAAAGACTTACCTTAGGGGGAAAAAAGGACGGGTATACACTCGCACACACACACATATCCATCCACACATATACAGACAGAAGCAGACATTATATATATATATATATATATATATATATATATATATCAGTTCATGACATCCAGTCTTATGAATTTCCTTTTTCTGACGGACACACGTCCAGATCGTCCGCTCTCAAAACACTGCCGTTTCTCTCCCCACATCCACTACTGCTGGCGGCTCACCTGCAACCGCACAGCGCTACGCGCTGTTCACATCCAACTGCCCAACACTACAATAGCAAATATTCCAACAATGCAAACCAGCCACAGACTGCACACAGCACAGTCAGTGATTTTCATACAAAGCGCTACGTGGCGTTACCAACATAAAAAACTCAACAACCTACTTACAACACTCTTCAGTACATGTCTGGTGCAGAAAGCTACCTTAGGCTGTTTGAGGAATACAAATAAGGACGGAAAGTCATATGTATGCAAAGAAATTAGAGTTAGATCGTGGGTGCATCATTGTGCTTGCTTCATGTTCATGATTTATCATTTTATTTGAATCAGCAGGAAGAATGACTACTGTCTATAAATGATACAATCATTGTTGTGAAGCCAAACAAAGAAATATTAACAAAGAAAACAGAAAACACTGGTTTTGTGGAAGTTACTGACTGTTTCGCACAAATGGGTTAGCTTTAAACTTTTAAGAAATGTATCTCATTTAACTTTGTACTGTCAAAAGAATCACCAACAAGAATAATAATCAGGATAGAAAGCTCAGAGTTTTTAGGTTGAAATGCTTCGGACAAATGGTTGTCTGATTTGTTTTTTGGAAATTTGTGGTTAATTCCTATGGGACCAAGCTGGTCAGCTCATCGGTCCCTAGGCTTGAACACTACTTAATCTAACTTAAACTAACTTACGCTAAGGATAACACACACACCCATGCCCTAAGGAGGACTCGAACCTCCGACGGGGGAGCCGCTAGAACCATGGCAAGGCGCCCTAGACCGCCCGGCTACCCCGTGCGACTCTGATGTGTTTCATATTTATCTTTTATTGCCCCGATTTAAAATGGATAATCATATGAACCATGGACCTTGCCGTTGGTGGGGAGGCTTGCGTGCCTCAGCGATACAAATGGCTCTACCGTAGGTGCAACCACAACGGAGGGGTATCTGTTGAGAGGCCAGACAAACGTGTGGTTCCTGAAGACGGACAGCAGCCTTTTCAGTAGTTGCAGGGGCAACAGTCTGGATGATTGACTGATCTGCCCTTGTAACACTAATCAAAACGGCCTTGCTGTTCTGGTACTGCGAACGGCTGAAAGCAAGGGGAAACTATGGCCGTTTTTTCCCGAGGGCATTCAGCTTTCCTGTATGGTTAAAATGGTATGTAGTAGAATTAAGTCGGGCGATGCTGAGGAAATTAGATTAGGAAATGAGACACTTAAAGAAGTAGATGAGTTTTGCTATTTGGGGAGCAAAAAACTGATGATGGTCGAGGTAGAGAGGATATAAAATGTAGACTGGCAATGGCAAAGAAAGCGTTTCTGACGAAGAGAAATTTGTTAACATCGAGTATAGATTTAAGTGTCAGGAAGTCGTTCCTGAAAGTATTTGTATGGAGTGTAGCCATGAATGTAAGTGAAACATGGACGATAAATAGTTTGGACCAGAAGAGAATAGAAGCTTTCGAAATGTGGTGCTACAGAAGGATGATGAAGATTAGATGGGTATATCACATAACTAATGAGGAGGTATTGACTAGAATTGGGGAGAAGAGGAGTTTGTAGCACAACTTGAAAGGAGAAGGGATCGGTTGGTAGGACATGTTCTGAGGCATCAAGGGATGACCAATTTAGTATTGGAGGGCAGCGTGGATGGTAAAAATGGTAGAGGGAGACCAAGAGATTAATACACCAAACAGGTTCAGAATGATGTAGGCTGCAGTAGGTACTGGGGGTTGAAGAAGCTTGCACAGGATAGAGTAGCCTGGAGAGCTGCATCAAACCAGTCTCAAGACTGAAGACCACAACAACAATAAATAACTGGGAAGACTGAGATGCCAAGGCACATATCTGTTTTTTCACCTAATAATTCAGTTGCATGTTCTTGATTTAATGAGTTGCATATCTCCATAGAGAAAGTGGAGGAAACCGATACCAGGTGGCGTGAGAAGCCATTTGTGGACGCAGGACGCTTCACGAGGAACAGATCGACTTCTGAAGTGAGGCCGCGCAAGGCAGAAGGCAGCGACCTGAGCGCTGGCCACCAAGTAGGATCTCTGGCCACACCGTTTTGTGCATGGCGGCAGGAAGACGTCACGTGCATCTGGAAATCTTTAAAATTGCGAACTTCGTCTTGCGCGGCTTGGGATGACTTCCTAAGGAACTCAGGCTGGGAGTAATGCAGCGCATTAACTGTCTTACGAGCCGTTATCTCTGTTAAGGTTCATCCAAATCAGTCCTTCTTTTCTTTTCAACTTTGCGAATGCGCATAAATTTCCAACAGCGCAACTACGCATCTTCAGTTTCTTGGAAATGGACCCCGTGCGAAAAGAACATTGCTTCCTGCCTTCGCAGGGAATTTTTGTTCTTTTTAGCAGACGACAGGCACTTGTAATCGCTTCTTGCCCACATGTGTGTTGTCTGTACTCTGTCTTGCTTTTTTATATGGGCGATAACGATGTCGATTGATTCTAAAGAGAGGATGCTGAGGTTTGTCGAAGATTATCGGCAAAAGGATATTTTATGGAACTTGTCATCAAAAGATTATTCTGATAAAACTATGAGGAACAAAGTAATTACCAAAACTTAGAAGGCTGACATCTGAACAAAGGAAATTATCAGGTAATTTATCGGTAGCTCCTCAATAAACTACCAGAAACTGCATTGTAGGACGTTCTCGCTTCCCGCGCCCGGGTTCCCGGGTTCGATTCCCGGCGTGGTCAGGGATTTTCTCTGCCTCGTGATGACTGGGTGTTGTGTGCTGTTCTTAGGTTAGTTAGGTTTAAGTAGTTCTAAGTTCTAGGGGACTGATGACCATAGATGTTAAGTCCCATAGTGCTCAGAGCCATTTGAACCCATTTTTTTGCATTCTAGGAAACTGATGATGAAAAAAAAAAATACAAAATTTAAATGCCACCCCGTGTGTTAGTGGATTCTGGCGTATATGACTTTCCCGAATTTGAAGAGTACTACAATGTTAATCTACAATAATCTTTCATTGTTAAAGTTGTGTAAAAATCTTTTTTATAAAATAAAATATAAATGGCGCATAGAAAGTAATTAAACGTCATATAACGACTAAGATCCTTCTTTCAGTGTTTCTATTTTAGGAATAAGCACCGAAATGTTTTGTTTTGAAATGTGAAATACATATTTCAAACTGGTCCATAAGTCACCGGTTAACAGTTGACGAAATGTTACTAGCAGCCTTATTGCTGCAGCTTGTCAAGCCGAAAACTAAAATATAGCTATGACCTACTTCCGAAATTAGCAAACAAAATGTTGTGGTGACTTTCTATTCTCGTTCCTCCGTTAGTTAGATACCGTTCTTGTTGCCGTTTCATCACATTAAACGCAGTACGATCTCCCAAGCAAAGACAGAAATCCATAGCAGTCTGCCTACGCATTGATGCCATGCGTGGACACGAGGACGTCCATTCGTACAGCCGTTCGTTACTTAACTTTTGTGAGTTCGCTTTTATTGCCGTGCCTCTGCGAATGCGTCGGGGAAAGAGGCATCCTGTGGACTGTTACATTTTCCTTTGCATACTGTGTGGTTCTTCAGTGGATAAAGGCGAGAAGTAGATGCTGTTCATGAACATACAATTAAGATATTAAATTATTCTACATCTAATACCAAATAGTAAAAATAATATATAACTTTGATGCAGTATTTCCAGCGTCAGTTGCTAACAGTACGAGATCTGAATGTATATCGATAGAAAAGATTTGTAAATCTGTCACTCTTTAATACAATATTTAGAAGATGTCGAGCCCTGGCCACTTGTAAATGTTATTCAAGTGGCAAACACACAAAATGGGGTCAGTACCTGAATGTTAGACCTTAAATATACCCGTCGTTGGAGCTCCGCAGAGGGGATGCTTGCATCTCTTTGACAACGGCGTACGGTCCGAACGAACAGATACCGTCTACATATAGATAACGATTACCGGCCAATGATCTTCTTCAGTGCGGATGCGCTTACATTGCCCGAACTCTTACGGGAATCGGTAGATTGACTGCCGCGAGTAATGAGTACAGTGGGCAGGGGCACTACAAATGTAGAGTGGTCGTGCGGTAGCGTTCTTGTTTCCCACGCCCGGGTTCCCGGGTTCGATTCCCAGCGGGGTCAGGGATTTTCTCTGCCTCGTGATGACTGGGTGTTGTGTGATGTCCGTAGGTTAGTTAGGTTGAAGTAGTTCTAGGGAACTGATGACCATAGATGTTGAGTCCCATAGTGCTCAGAGCCATTTGATTTTTTAAAAAAGTAGTGTGTGGACACTAAGTTGAGAATGTGGGTCTCACGGAGAGCGTGCAAGAGATAAGTCCCTGCAGTCGCACTGTTCTCTGTGTCCTCGGTGGCTTAGACGGATAGAGCGCCTGCCGTCTTAGCAGGAGATTCCGGATTCGAGTCCCGGTCGGGGCACACATTTTCAACTGTCTCCGTTGATATTTATCAATGCCTGTAGGTAGCTAAAGGTCTGGATTTCATTGTAATCAAAGTCTTCGAGAGGTGCAGGATCACCAATGGTATCTGTTGTTTCGGACATGTCGAAACGAAAAGATACCATCTTCATATATTAATGTTTAGTTTCCGCAAGGCAACAGTTCAGGCGTTGAAGTATGGACGCGTGGATGCAAAAAGGTTAGTCTATACTGTGAGGCATAGCCCACTTAGTTGGTCAGTTACGAGTGCACATAACATCAGCTAGCAAATGATGTGACGTGTTAGTGGGAAGATTGGCCGACACAGAAAAAAAACAGCCAGCACTGATGTGTGTACATATTAGGGCAATACATATAAAATGTGCATTTATACCCGTTAAACCTTATATATTTGGTGCCTGGTCGTTTTGACAGAAAACGCACACACTGCTCGTCTGCCGGTCGCGGTGGTCTAGCGGTTCTAGGCGCTCAGTCCGGAACCGCGCGACTGCTACAGTCGCAGGTTCGAATCCTGCCTCGGGCATGGATGTGTGTAATGTCCTTAGGTTAGTTAGGTTTAAGTAGTTCTAAGTTCTAGGGGACTGATGACCACAGATGTTAAGTCCCATAGTGCTCAGAGCCATTTGAACTGCTCGTCTCAACTGGGAGATCCGGGTTCGGGTCCAAGTGTGCTAGAAACTATCATCTGTTACCATTTATTCATTTCAGTACTCAAATGCGGCTAATGCCATTGAAAACCTTTAAAAACTCTGGAAGGAGTCATGAAGGACCATAGATAAAGGGATGCCGCTTTTCACGTTGAAAACCTATATGGCATTTGGAATAGTGTCGTCTGGATGCAAAACCACACAAATATAATTCTTTCTCTCCCAGCACGGGAAATCACCTCATCGGGTAGCTGAAAGAAATATCGGCTGGTGATCTATTGAAATTGCATTTGTTAAAATTTGATCGTGTAATCGTGGGCTGGGCTCTGTCATTGGCGGTGGGAAGTTTGGGCAGACTTATGGGGGGAATTCAGCAGGACAGAGCAATCACACAAGCTATCTTGAGGTCGGAGCTCGAGGAGAGACGCAGCAGAGACGCTTGGACAAGAGGGGCAGACCTGCATTACAGAGCGATCTCGCAGTTCATGACCGATGAGCCGCTGGTATCAGGAGGCCGCAGAGTATGCAGCTATCGTCGTTCTGGACCTTTCTTTGGTAGGAAAAGCTTGCAACGAGGGCTGTCGTGAGAGGAGAATGATAGGGTTCAGTTTCGTTTCCTTTAAACATCGTTAGATAACGCGACATGGCGCTTCATCTTACAGTATGGGGCTCATCCATGACAGAGTACGTTTAGGTAGTTGTTTGTAAAGATTGCTGGTACGATCAGCGCACTTATTATGCACCCAACAGCAGATTATGCGTTTTAGCGGCGGAACTATTGACACGATCGTCAGTCTTACCTCATCCATTTCTTGTGAACTTGTTTAATAGATTTCACGGCAATCACTGTCAGCATTTCCGTTTCATGTTTTGTATTTGTAACTCATATTAATGTGTGAATCCTGTTGGTGTGCGAGCCCACCAAAGACAAAATGAAAACCAGTTCAGTAGATAGATAACCCTTCCCATTCCTCAATGATTTTGTAAGAACCAACGGACAGTCTCATTTACGAGAGCCTTTCCCTTTCTTAGAAGACGTTCTGTTGCACGACGAATTTGATTACATATCTGAGTTTATGGGAGACAATCTCTCTCCCGGAATAGTTTACAGAAACAACCTTACGGCTTGTTAGCTCGAGCCAGCGACTTGTAAGGTGACCATACAAGTGAAAACTTAAACGCTAAATACTATATAGCACACCCACTAAAACGTTTAAGTTCAGCTACAACTGAAAGTATTTGTATGGGGTGCAGCCATGTGTGGAAGTGACGATAAATAGTTTGGCCAAGAAGAGAATAGAAGCTTTCGAAATGTGGTGCTACAGAATAAAGCTGAAGATTAGATGGGTAGATCACATAACTAATGAGGAGGTATTGACCAGAATTGGGGAGAAGAGAAATTTGTGGCACAACTATGACTAGAAGAAGGGATTTTTTGGTCGGACATGTCCTGAACCATCAAGGGATCACCAATTTAGTATTGGAGGGCAGCGTGGAGGGTAAGAATCGTAGAGGGAGACCAAGAGATGAATACACTAAGCAGATTCTGAAGGATGTAGGATGCAGTAGGTACTGGGAGATGAAGAAGCTTGCACAGGATAGAGTAGCATGGAGAGCTGCATCAAACCAGTCTCTGGACTGAAGACCACAACAACAACAACTTTTTCCACAAGAATACATGTCGACATTGGGGATATAGAAGTCAGTAAGTTAATATGTTTTGAATATTTTCATTCAGGGATGTTTTATGGGATAATGTTCTGTGGTAACTCCTCTCTTAGGGACATGCACTTCGGCTACATTTGGAAGTTTGGGTTTGGCCGTGCGTCGTGCACGGACTGCCAAAGCAATTAAGGCGACCGCTCGCGTAATGCGGGAAATCCGTTTTCGGGTCTCGGTCGGGCGCAAATTTTCATCGAGGTCATTCCGTTGTACACCTGATGGTTGTTCGTATTCGCAACTGGGAATACACATCATTTATTTAATAACGGCTGTAGTCCCCGCAGTGGTTGTCCCTTCAGATATGCATCCACGTCCGAAGAAACATTGCATCGTTTCTCTTAACAACACAAGCACTGCAACCTCGTATTTTACAACAGTGTTCTATTTTAATTCACTTGACATATTTCATGTCATAGTGTTTATTGTTGAGTATGACACTTACCTAATTAACTTCAAAAATATTCCCTCCACCAGAGATCAGCTGTGGATAGCAATCTGTATTACTTGACCAAACACGGAGAACTGAATATCAAACGGTAGTTGCCACAGATTGCATGTTGCTTCCAACAAAGTTGTTCAATTCCTAAAAAAGTCATCATATGTGAGCACAGAAAGTAATTACCAGTACTGCGACAAACTGACCTCAGTATGTTCAAATGTGTGTGAAATCGTATGGGACTTAACTGCTAAGGTCATCAGTCGCTAAGCTTACACACTACTTAACCTAAATTATCCTAAGGACAAACACACACACGCGTGCCCGAGGGAGGACTCGAACCTCCGCCGGGACCAGCCGCACAGTCCATGACTGCAGCGCCCCTCACCGCTCGGCTAATCCCGCGCGACTGACCTCAGTATGATACGTCTGAGTTCTGACACCATTTTAAAAACTGAACCGAACGGTAACTTATTCCTACCACTCCGGACGCTTCGTAGCTTCACCAACTCACAATAAAGAGGATGCCACTCTTTTTACTTAATGTATTATATTCAGATGAGCAAAACCCTGGTTCTCTCTCTCTCTTATCAACACACTGAAACAGTCTTGCCTACGATACATTCTAAATACCTTTTATTTGTCCTGATCTTCAAGCAGAACAGTGCTATCGACGTCGAAATGGTTGCAACGTTATCTGCACGCAAGTAGCTGACCCATCGAAGTGAACTAAAATTAATCATCAGATATTTCTGCCAGATTCCACTATAACAGTTGTAGAATCATGTGAAGAATGGTTACGCTCAGTGGCCTAGCAGGACCACGACTATAATATATTGGTTGGAGACGATTGTAACATACTGAGCATAAACTGGGACATCTATGCAATCGTTGGCTCTGGTGCGAACAGACAGTTTTGCTAAGTAGTTCTTAACGCTCGAAAACTGTCTTAAGCAGCTAGTACGACCATCCATACCAAATGGAAATATTTAGACCTCGTCGCCGCCAACGGGTCTTATTGGTAGTGTCAGTATAGAGACAGGTATTAGCGACTACGATGTTACTAAGGTTGTTAAAAAATCCATCACAAAGACCAATGTTGGAAAGAGCATTTCTTGGCACCCTGTAAATCACGCTCTGGAGAAGTTCAGTAATAACAAAATAAGTAAAATGCAAACAAAACAAAGATTATTGTTGCATTCTCTGTTCAAAAAGAGAGCAGAAACATCGAGAACCAAATTTTGTAGAAATTCGTGCGTCTATAAAAAGCGCGAAGCTTACCACAACTTCTACTGTCAAACGTTAGCGAAAGATCTTGCGAAGAATCCTAGAAATTCTAGTCCCACGTAAAATCGTTAAATGGGAGAAAGCTTCTAATCAGTCAGTAGTTAAGTAGTGTGGTTTGGCAATCGAGGACACTAAAAAGAAAGATAAAGTTTTGAATTTCGCGTTCAAAAGGCTACTACGCCATAGGAGCTTTGAGACATACTGGTATTTTCGTTTGACCGCTTCATAAACACAATGGAGGACATAGAAACAGGCATCCTGGCACTGAGTAGCATCTGAAAACAAACTAGTGATAGGCCCAGATGGGATCACAAGCCTGCTTTACAGACTCTTCGACTTTGTCCCCTTCCTTACCTCGCATGTGTCGCGAATCCTAAGCGAATGGAATACTGGAAGGGTAAAAGAACGCACCCGCAAAATTACAGACGAATATGCTTAAGGGGAGACGGAAGGCAATTTTTATCCCTATTCTGCCAATGCTATTTTAGCCTTTGAATAGGTACATTTGTCAAAAGAACTAAAAGTGATAAAACAATGAAATTTTTACTGCATATATGTAACATATATGCCTCAATTTTCAATAAAATGAACATAATACCTATAATGGTCTTGAAGAAAAAAATGTTATTCTTTCACTAGTAAAATTTAACTTTTTTGTACATTAATTATTATAAAACAGTTTCTGATTGTTGGTGGTTCTCAATTTACTTGTAATAACTTTTTGCCATCGGCAGTACATATTGACCAAATTTCATGTTTCTGTCCCCATTAGTTTATCAAATAATGGTACCTGAAAGTAAAAAATGTAGATTTGAGAAAAATCCATTTAAAGTTTAATATTGAAATTCTAATATAGTTATTGATGATAATTACTTACCACTAATATTTTCCTGCACCATACTGAGCATCATCTGAATCATAGTGATCTTTTCTTCTCTTGGTCCCTCTTCTTTTCTGTCTGGCTTCTTCTGTGCATTTCAAATTAATAATACCGGCTTTGCGGATATTGCAGTATTTCCACTAGATTTTATGCCCAATAATTCCAGAACATGCACTTTTCTAATTACACCAGCATTGAAGCATAAAATAGCATCATTAACACCAAATTTGAGGGTTGTAAGCTGAAAAAATACAGTTTTCGGGAATCGGTTCCAAATGTCAGAATTCACACATTCATTTAAATTTCGAGTTTTCCCACGAAGACATTTCTTCAACAAGGTATCTGTAGACAGGTCTCTAAAAATGGGTTTCATTTCATTCATTACTGATGCAGGTAAAGAATGTTTGTGGTCATATCTGACACTTCTCCTGTACTTGCACCAAGTGTCAGGATCATTCGGACGGAGACCGTGCTCTGGATTTTCATTTGTGGATAGCTTATGGAAAAAGATAGCCCATACAGATTTTTTCATGTTCTCTAAATTCCCTACATTTCTTCTTATGGCCAAGCCATAATAATTCTGTAATCTATCTCAACGTTTGTCAGGCGACCTTTACCACCTATCTTCTTACCATCATCTAATACTATTTTTGTGTTTTCTTTCAATAATCTTCTCAACATGGACCCCATTCTCTTCTCGACGTGCCCAATGCACTCTAATTTATAAATTGTGACATTAGGACCATACGGTTGTTCTGCACACACCCGATCATAAGCCTTCTTGTCACCGTCCCCAGATTGCACAGAGAGTCAGGAAAACCATCATATCTCACTAAAAAATTGTCGTATTTATATAAAACGAAAACTGTTTCACGTAAGAAAGACCAGGCATTTCAAATAAGCTAAAATCTAAAAATCGAATTTTTGAAGCCCACTTGCCTTCCGTCTCCCCTTAACGTCGGTTAGCTAGAGAATTATTTGGCATAATCTAAGTTCCAGTATAATAAATTTCCTTAAAACAGAAAAGCTTACATCTGTGGATTTAACACGAATATACTCTGACGGAAGGAAAACCACAACACAAAAAAATAATTTATGTAGAGTAACGGAATTTTGGGAATACAGTTGTCTTGGTAACATACTTAACTGATTAACATTATTGCTACATCAGAGTTTAGTGCAACCGCGAGACAAACCATTGAAAGATGAAATGCTGGTACATTAATAATCGGTGTACTCGCCAAGATGTCGAATGTAAGCAAGCAAACGCTTGAGTGCATTATGCCGTACAGGTGCCAGATGCCAGTTTGTGGTAGGTAGCTCCATGTCTGTTGCACTTGGTCAATACAGAAGCGGTTAATGCTGTTTGTGGATGACGCTGTAGTTGCCCTCCGATGATGTCACGTATGTGCCCGATTGGAGACAGACTTGGTGATCGAAAAGGCAAAGAAACATGAAGACAATCAGTAGAGCATGTTGGGTTACAACAGCGGTAGTGGGAAAAAGTTATCCCCTTGGAAATCACCACCTGGAATGCTGCTCGTGAATGGCAGCACAACAAGTCGAATCACCAGACTGACGAACTCGTTTTCAGTAAGGATGTATGGTATAAATATGACAGTGCTCCAGCTGTCATTCGAAATCGCATCACAGACCTTAACTCCAGGTATATGTCCAGTGCGTGTAGCACGCAGACAGGATGGTTTCAGGCTCTCAACTGGCCTCCTTCTAACCAACACAAGGCCATCTTTGGCACCGAGGCAGAACCAGACTTCATCAGAGAATACAACAGACCTCCACCCTACCCCCCAATGAGCTCTCGCTTGACACCACTGCAGTTGCAAATAGTGGTGGTTTGGGGACAGTGGAATGCACGCTACGGGGCTTTTGTTTCAAACATGTCCTTCAGGTAACCGATTTGCAACAGTTCGTTGTGTTTCTGTGATGATAACTGCAGCTCAAATTACTGCTGGACATGCACCATAGGTACATGCCAAATACGATTCTCGTTCGTCTTGGTAGCGCCACGTGGCCGTCCATAGCTCGATCTTACCGCGGCCGTACATTCTCGTACGGCCACTGCCAGCAGTCATGTACAGTGGCTACATTGCTGGCAAATCATTCTGCAGTATCACAGAAAAAACATCTAGCTTTCCGCAACCGTATTACACGACCTCGTTCAAACTCAGTGGAGTGTTGATAAAGGCGTCTATATCACCTTAAAGGCATTCTTGACTAATATCAACTCACCACGTCCAATCTGAAACGCAACTAATGCTCATCAACGTTACAGCGCGTATTTAAAGCAAACCTGATTTGCATCCTCGTAGAGGCGGTACTAGCTCCAATATTACGAAGCTGCCGCAAAATTGGAATGGACGTCATCTTTCAGATGTACACTCCCGGAAATTGAAATAAGAACACCGTGAATTCATTGTCCCAGGAAGGGGAAACTTTATTGACACATTCCTGGGGTCAGATACATCACATGATCACATTGACAGAACCACAGGCACATAGACACAGGCAACAGAGCATGCACAATGTCGGCACTAGTACAGTGTATATCCACCTTTCGCAGCAATGCAGGCTGCTATTCTCCCATGGAGACGATCGTAGAGATGCTGGATGTAGTCCTGTGGAACGGCTTGCCATACCATTTCCACCTGGCGCCTCAGTTGGACCAGCGTTCGTGCTGGACGTGCAGACCGCGTGAGACGACGCTTCATCCAGTCCCAAACATGCTCAATGGGGGACAGATCCGGAGATCTTGCTGGCCAGGGTAGTTGACGTACACCTTCTAGAGCACGTTGGGTGGCACGGGATACATGCGGACGTGCATTGTCCTGTTGGAACAGCAAGTTCCCTTGCCAGTCTAGGACTGGTAGAACGATGGGTTCGATGACGGTTTGGATGTACCGTGCACTATTCAGTGTCCCCTCGACGATCACCAGTGGTGTACGGCCAGTGTAGGAGATCGCTCCCCACACCATGATGCCGGGTGTTGGCTCTGTGTGCCTCGGTCGTATGCAGTCCTGATTGTGGCGCTCACCTGCACGGCGCCAAACACGCATACGACCATCATTGGCACCAAGGCAGAAGCGACTCTCATCGCTGAAGACGACACGTCTCCATTCGTCCCTCCATTCACGCCTATCGCGACACCACTGGAGGCGGGCTGCACGATGTTGGGGCGTGAGCGGAAGACGGCCTAACGGTGTGCGGGACCGTAGCCCAGCTTCATGGAGACGGTTGCGAATGGTCCTCGCCGATACCCCAGGAGCAACAGTGTCCCTAATTTGCTGGGAAGTGGCGGTGCGGTCCCCTACGGCACTGCGTAGGATCCTACGGTCTTGGCGTGCATCCGTGCGTCGCTGCGGTCCGGTCCCAGGTCGACGGGCACGTGCACCTTCCGCCGACCACTGGCGACAACATCGATGTACTGTGGAGACCTTACGCCCCACGTGTTGAGCAATTCGGCGGTACGTCCACCCGGCCTCCCGCATGCCCACTATACGCCCTCGCTCAAAGTCCGTCAACTGCACATACGGTTCACGTCCACGCTGTCGCGGCATGCTACCAGTGTTAAAGACTGCGATGGAGCTCCGTATGCCACGGCAAACTGGCTGACACTGACGGCGGCGGTGCACAAATGCTGCGCAGCTTGCGCCATTCGACGGCCAACACCGCGGTTCCTGGTGTGTCCGCTGTGCCGTGCGTGTGATCATTGCTTGTACAGCCCTCTCGCAGTGTCCGGAGGGTGGGTCTGACACACCGGTGTCAATGTGTTCTTTTTTCCATTTCCAGGAGTGTAGAAACATGTCTGACAACTATCGCTTATTTCGCACAACCCCTTTTTGGTGTCGCGATTATCTTTACGTCATTGTTGAAAGCTTCGCTCGTGCAAAAATCAGCCTGCACTTTTCTCGTACGATATCGTACTTACCATGGATGAAGATTAACAGGCAAGTTCCACATTTCTAGATTTGTGGAATGTGTTTGACACAGTGACACAATGCGGAGTTTGACGGAGGTCAGAGCATACGGAATGGATTTGTACAAGTGGTTGAAGGTTTTTATGTAACAGAATCTCGTATGATGTTGTGGACGGTGGGCGTTCATCAGACATAAAGGCGCCGTAAAGAATGTGCTGGAAAAGTGTGACAGAACCGCTCGTGTTCCCTATATTCATAAATCATGTGACAGACAGGATGTGCACGTTGGTGACGCTTAGCGTACGGGAAAATGTGGTCTTTCAATGACATTAGGAGAATACAAGATGATTTGAATAGCATTTCTATATGGTGTAGCGAATGGCAACTTTCTCCAAATGTGGAAGAATGCTGGTTAATGCAGATGAGTGGGAAAAACTATCCTGCAGTGTTTCAGGGTAGGCATACAAATGAGTTCATAGAAAACCACTTAGGTGTGACTAGATATCCATCTTGCCAGCAGGTCAACAGTTGTGTTCTAGCAAGCAGAATGTTCTGGTGTTAAGATATGACACTGATTTTACAGATACCGGTGATTCAAGTATCTACTATCGGACAATAAATGCCCATTTATCCACCTGCATCATTGCACTGGTGATCTGTACGTGAGCCGTGCGTGGCTCGTGTTCCTGCCATCTCTTATTTAACATCCTGTTTTTGCCGTACTGCCACCTCGTTACGTTATGCTCTTAAGCCATAAAATTGTGTGACATATTCAGTCGATACTTAAGCTCGGAAATTTGCACTGTAATGATTGGGCAACTAAGTAAACTTATATGTGTTCGAGTGTAACTGACAGCCGCTGATTTTTGGCCCCTTTCCAGAATTCCAACTAGCTGTTCTCTTCTGCGGATTTAACCAGGCGTCTCAGTACGTTCAGCAGAACGCTATACCAAGTAATCATCTGTGAACTGTGCTCAATTGGTTTTCCATGGAGGTTGCGAAGCCTGTGTGGCTGCTAACCTTGGTTAAATCCTATTGAGCAAGAAAGCTGCTATCCATAGGGATGTGAACTTCCTGTGGTCTGAACCAGCCAGTTTATGTTACCAGTCTCTTTCCCGTGGATGAGCTAGGTTTATCGACGTTTTGTGAGTGACATGGATAAAGATATACGGAGATGGTATCTGCTCTTTCAGACATGTCCGAAAGAACGGATACTATCTTCATGCAGTTAAGGCTAACCGGCCATTGACCTTCTTCTTCTGTACTGGATGCACACGAATTGTCCGAACACTTACGGGACTCCGTAAGATTGTCTGCCGCGAGTAATGAGTTAATGGGTAGGGGCAATACGAATGTAGTGTGTGGACATTAAGTTGGGAATGTGGTTCTCACGGGGAGCGTGCAAGGGATAAATCCCTGCAGTCGCAGTATGCTCTGTGCCTTCGGTGGCTCAGGTGGATAGAACGTCTGCCATGTAAGCAGGAGATCCCGGGTTCGAGTCCCGGTCGGGGCACGCATTTTCAACTGTCCCCCTTGATGTATATCAACGCCTGTCGATAGCTTAGGGTCTTGATTTAATTATTATTGTAACAGTTTTCGTGGTGTTGTTTGGCAAGAATCGCTGATAATACACTGTAGATTACACATTATTGCCGATGGCGGCTGTTTGGATATATACTGGCCGCATAACGTGTGAATATTTACGGTGTAGGAGTCGGTTTGATAACGAACATCATGTCCAAAACTAGTCACAACAAATAGCAGTTTTAATAAATGTTGTTGATCCATTTTTTCGTGCATAATGCTTAAGGTTCATACAATGTAACTGTTTCCGTGTCTGTCTTTCCCGCAATCAAGTCATTGTTACTGACGTGAAACCTGGATACTGGAGAGTGCTGGATGAATATGGGCAAAGAAATAACGAAGATAGCGGCTCGCGAAGACCTGTATTGTTTACTTAAGGCATCGATTCGTTGCCTCTGCGGCAAGCTGCCGACGCGGCGAAATGTAAACACGGCCCTGACGGCGCCTGATAAAGGGAGACCGGTTGCAGCAGGCGCCGACGGACGGGGCCTGAGGCTGGCGTAGTGCGTGAGCAATGAGTGCTCAAGCGGAATATCACTACCAAGTTACGACGTGTCGCGCCATACTGGCTCCTATACGTCACGCCGTGTATCCATTTTGATACAAACAATTAAGACATAATAATAAGTTCCGCCAGAGTTTGGGCAACGTACAGCTATTAACTTGGAGCGTGACTCGCTATCATCAATAGAAATTTTTTGGAAATTTGTGGTAAGTTCTATGGGGCCAATCTGCTGAGGTCATCGGTTCCTAGGCTTACACACTACTTAATCTAACTTGAAGTAACTTACGCTAAGGACAACACACACACCCATGCCCAAGGGAGGACAGGAAACTCTGACGGGGGAAGCCGCGAGAACCGTGGCAATGCGCCTAAGACCGCACGGCTACACCGTCAGTCGTCAACTGTTGATATACATCCTTTCTATTTTTCAGGAAAGCACGACGTATGCTAACAGCGGCCCCATGCAAATAACTGGTCAGTATCTACCAGCAGTCCAAAATTTGGAATTACATTGTGCAGACATGGCATTCATGCTCAGCAGCATGTGCCAAATAATGACGTACAAGTGCCGTTGCACGAAAATAACATTCGCGGTATACAGGGTGAGTCACCTAACGTTACCGCTGGATATATTTCGTAAACCACATCAAATACTGACAAATCGATTCCACAGACCGAACCTGAGGAGAGGGGCTAGTGTAATTGGTTAATATAAACCATAAAAAAATGCACGGAACTATGTTTCTTAACACAAACCTCCTTTTTTTAAAATGGAACCCCGTTAGTTTTGTTAGCACATCTGAACATATAAACAAATACGTAATCAGTGCCGTTTGTTGCATTGTAAAATGTTAATTACATCCAGAGATATTGTAACCTAAAGTTGACGCTTGAGTACCACTCCTCCGCTGTTCGATCGTGTGTATCGGAGAGCACCGAATTACGTAGGGATCCAAAGGGAACGGTGATGGACCTTAGGTACAGAAGAGACTGGAACAGCGCATTACGTCAACATACTAACACCTTTTTATTGGTCTTCTTCACTGACGCACATGTACATTACCATGAGGGGTGAGGTACACGTACACACGTGGTTCCCGTTTTCAATTACGGAGTGGAATAGAGTGTGTCCCGACATGTCAGGCCAATAGGTGTTCAATGTGGTGGCCATCATTTGCTGCACGCAATTGCAATCTCTGTCGTAATGAATGTCGTACACGCCGCAGTACATCTGGTGTAATGTCACCGCAGGTTGTCACAATACGTTGTTTCATATCCTCTGGGGTTGTAGACACATCACGGTACACATTCTCCTTTAACGTACCCCACAGAAAGAAGTCCAGAGGTGTAAGATCAGGAGAACGAGCTGGCCAATTTATGCGTCCTCCATGTCCTATGAAACGCCCGTCGAACGTGTACCTCACCCCTCATGGTAATGTACAAGTGCGTCAGTGACAACGACCAATAAAAAGGTGTTAGCATGTGAACGTAATGTGCTGTTCCAGTCTCTTCTGTACCTAAGGTCCATCGCCGTTCCCTTTGGATCCCAACGTAATTCGGTGCTCTCCGATACACACGATCGAACAGCGGAGGAGTGGTACTCAAGCGTCAACTTTAGGTTACAATATCTCCGGATGTAATTAACATTTTACAATACAACATACGGCACTGATTACGTATTTGTTAATATGTTCAGATGTGCTAACAAAACTAACGGGTTCCATTTAAAAAAACGTAGGTTTGTGTTAAAAAACATAATTCCGTGCATTTTTTAATGGTTTGTATTAACCAATTACACTAGCCCCTCTCCTCACGTTCGGTCAGTGGAATCGATTCGTCAGTATTTGATGTGGTTTACGAAATATATCCAGCGGTAACGTTAGGTGACTCACCCTGTATACAGCGCCCATTACATTACCGACCTCGGACGAAACAAAGACGAAAAATACCTCACCAAAACTCCAGACGCGGTACGAGAGACGAAAGACCAAAGAGGAAAAGCAGACTACCTCATCCCTGCATGCTTATTTAAAGGATTACTCATCTGACGACTCCTCGATTCAGTGCAGATATTTTCCTTATGACCACCATTTGTGATGTTCACAACAATTACATATAAATACTTACGATAAAACCTATAGATATATTTGATTCATTTTGCAACCTCGCAATAAACTCTCTTATACAGTTGTAAACAAATTTCAAACCATAGACCTTGCCGTTGGTGGGGAGGCTTGCGTGCCTCAGCGATTCAGATAGCCGTACCATAGGTGCAACCACAACGGAGGGGTATCTGTTGAGAGGCCAGACAAACGTGTGGTTCCTGAAGAGGGACAGCAGCCTTTTCAGTAGTTTCAGGGTCAACAGTCTGGATGATTGACTGATCTGCCGTTGTAAAACTAACCAAAACGGCCTGGCTGTGCTGGTACTGCGAACGGCTGAAAGCAAGGGGAAACTACAGCCGTAATTTTTCCCGAGGGCATGCAGCTTTACTCTATGGTTAAATGATGATGGCGTCCTCTTGGGTAAAATATTCCAGAGGTAAAATAGTCCCCCATTCAGATCTCCGGGCGGGGACAACTCAACAGGACGTCGTTATAAGGAAAAAGAAAACTGGCGTTCTACGGATCGCAGTGTGGAATGACAGATCCCTTAATCGGGCAGGTAGGTTAGAAAATTTAAAAAGGGAAATGGATAGGTTAAAGTTAGATATAGTGGGAATTAGCGAACTTCGGTGGCAGGGGGAACAAGACTTTTGGTCAAGTGAATACAGGGTTATAAATACAAAATCAAATAGGGGTAATGCAGGAGTAGGTTTAATAATGAATAAAACATAGGAGTTCGGGTAAGTTACTACAAACAGCATAGTGAACGCATTGTTATGGCCAAGATAGACACGAAGCCCACGCCTACCACAGTAGTACAAGTTTATATGCCAACTAGCTCTACAGATGACGAAGAAATTGAAGAAATGTATGATGAGAGAAAAGAAATCATACAGATAGTGAAGGGAGACGAAAAGTTAATAGTCATGGGTGACTGGAATTCGATAGTAGGAAAAGGAAGAGAAGGAAACGTAGTAGGTGAATATGGATTGGGGATAAGAAATGAAAGAGGAAGCCGCCTGGTAGAATTTTGTACAGAGCATAACTTAATCATAGCTAACACTTGGTTCAAGAATCATAAAAGAAGGTTGTATACATGGAAGAAGCCTGGAGGTACTGACAGGTTTCAGATAGATTATGTAATGGTAAGACAGAGATTTAGGAAACAGGTTTTAAAATGTAAGACAGTTCCAGGGGCAGATGTGGACTCTGACCACAATCTATTGGTTATGAACTGTAGATTAAAACTGAAGAAACTGCAAAACGGTGGGAATTTAAAGAGATGGGACCTGGATAAACTGAATTTAAGGGAAAGTGTAAGGGAACAACTGGCAAGATTGGGGGAAAGAAATACAGTAGAAGAAGAATGGGTAGCTTTGAGGGATGAAGTGGTGAAGGCAGCAGACGATCAAGTAGGTAAAAAGACGAGGACTAGTAGAAATCCTTGGGTGACAGAAGAAATATTGAATTTAATGGATGAAAGGAGAAAATATAAAAATGTAGTAAATGAAGTAGGCAAAAAGGAATACAGACGTCTCAAAAATGAGATCAATAGGAAGTGTAAGATGGCTAAGCAGGGATGGCTAGAGGACAAATGTAAGGATGTAGAGGCTTATCTCACTAGGGCTAAGAGTAGATACTGCCTACAGGAAAATTAGAGACCTTTGGAGAAAAGAGAACCACTTGTATGAATATCAAGAGCTCAGATGGAAACCCAGTTCTAAGCAAAGAAGGGAAAGCAGGAAGGTGGAAGGAGTATATAGAGGGTCTATACTAGGGCAATGTACTTGAGAGCAATATTATGCAATGGAAGAGTATGTAGATGAGGATGAAATGGGACATTTGACACTGCGTGAAGAGTTTGACAGAGCATTGAAAGACCTAAGTTGAAACAAGGCCCTGGGAGTAGTCAACATTCCATTAGAATTACTGACAGCCTTGGGAGAGCCAGTCCTGACAAAACTCTACCATCTGGTGAGCAAAATATATGAGATAGGCGAAATACCCTCAGACTTCAAGAAGAATAAAATAATTCCAATCCCAAATTGGTTCAAATGGCTCTAAGCACTATGGGACTTAACATCTGAGGTCATCAGTCTCCTAGAACTTAGAGCTACTTAAACCTAACTAATCTAAGGACATCACACACATCCATGCCTGAGGCAGGATTCGAACTTGCGACCGTAGCAGTCGCGCGGTTCCAGACTGAAGTGCCTAGAAGCGCTCGGCCACCGCTGCCGGCCCAATCCCAAAGAAAGCCGGTGTTGACAGATGTGAAAATTACCAAACTATCAGTATAATAAGTCACATCTGCAAAATACTACCGCTAAATCTGTACAGACGAGTGGAAAAACTGGTAGAAGCCGACATCGGGGAAGATCAGTTTGGATTCCGTAGAAATACTGGAACGCGTGAGGCAATACTGACCCTACGACTTATCTTAGAAGATAGATTAAGAAAAGGCAAACCTACGTTTCTAGCATTTGTAGACTTAGAGAAAGCTCTTGACAATGTTGACTGGAATACTCTCTTTCAAATTCTAAAGATGGCACGGGTAAAATACAGGGAGCGAAAGGCTATTTACAGTTTGTATAGAAACCAGATGGCAGTTATAAGAGTCGAGAGACATGAAAGGGAAGCAGTGGTTGGGAAGGGAGTGAGACAGGGTTGTAGCCTCTCCCCCATGTTATTCAATCTGTATATTGAGCAAGCAGTAAAGGAAACAAAGAAAACTTCAGAGTAGGTATTAAAATTCATGGAGAACAAATAAAAACTTTAAGGTTCACCGATGACATTGTAATTCTGTCAGAGACAGCAAAGGCCATGGAAGAGCAGTTGAACGGAATGGACAGTGTCTTGAAAGGAGGATATAAGATGAAAATCAACAAAAGGAAAACGAGGATAATGGAATGTAGTCGAGTTAACTCGGGTGATGCTGAGGGAATTAGATTAGGAAATGAGACTCTTAAAGTAGTAAATGAGTTTTGCTATTTGGGGAGCAAAATACCTGATGATGGTCGAAATAGAGAGGATATAAAATGTAGACTGGCAATGGCAAGGAAAGCCTTTCTGAAGAAGAGAAATTCGTTAACATCAAGTATAGATTTAAATGTTAGGAAGTCGTTTCTGAAAGTATTTGTATGGAGTGTAGCCTTCTATGGAAGTGAAACATGGACGATAAATAGTTTGGACAAGAAGAGAATAGAAGCTTTCGAAATGTGGTGCCACAGAAGAATGCTGAAGATTAGATGGGTAGATTGCAAGATTGCATAACTAACGAGGAGGTATTGAATAGAATTGGGGAGGAGTTTGTGGCACAACTTGACTAGAAGAAGGGATCGGTTGGTAGGACATGTTCTGAGGCATCAAGGGATCACCAATTTAGTACTGGAGGGCAGCGTGGAGGGTAAAAATCGTAGAGGGAGACCAAGAGACGAATACACAAAGCAGATTCAGAAGGATGTAGGCTGCAATACGTACTGGGAGATGAAGCAGCTTGTACAGGATACAGTAGCATGGAGAGTTGCATCAAACCAGTCTCAGGACTGAAGACCACAACAACAACAACAAATTGCCAGATTCGGCAAACGAGTCAAAATACTAAGCTGACCTGTATTACAAATCACAACTATAAATTCAACATACATCGAAAGTTATTGGAATATTAAAGAAGCAAACTGTTGCTGATAAGATCATTTGCGTCTCTGTGGAGGAGTCCATAATTATAGCACTATTTACGTAAATAAAATATTGTTTACAAATTTTTATATTTTGTTATCTAGAAAAGTAAACTGTTCATTATATTGCAGGCATTATCCTCTTTCATCTGGTGTATCGAAAGTGTGACATCCGTGATGGGTTCTGTTGTTAGAATTTATTGTAAACGATGATGGTAACAATGTTAATAACTTTTTAACTATTAGAGTTTATGGGAAGGATTTATGTTCAATAAGCTCGTCACCATTGCCGCAGTTCCAAAACTGTCACTGTTTTTCTCTAGCTTGCTTCTAAAGAAATTTACGTATTTTCTTTGAAATTACATTAGTGACGATATTCTGAGTTACAAGGACCCTCCATCCTAGCTCATCCAGCGACCTTCGTGGCTTGTCAGCCGCCTTTACTTGCGCTGAGCTCGCCTGTCACAGTCTATCTGACAGCTGCCCGCCCCAACAAACATTCACGCCGGTCCACAGCCGACCTGTCAGCTTCAGTCCGTCCTGCGGCAGTCGAGCCAGCTGTTTGTGACGTTACAAAGTACATCAGATACATTTTTTCCCAGTGACTACGTTTATGCTAGCCACATAAGATCATTTTTAGAAATTGTTTAATATGAACTGCGAAAGCACTTCCCGGATTTGAGGATATAGCCCAATAACATGACCTTGATGTTAAAAAATACGATATTTTTATTGTGATATTATAGTTTAAACAATAAATTTCACTACTCTGCTGGCGTATAGAACTTTATTTACTACATTATTAAACTTCTAGGTCATTTGGGAGTGTATGGTATCCAAAATTGGGTACACTAAGTTGTCACCTCTGGCATACTAGCTGTAACCAGATTGAGCATCGGGTGGAACTGGGCTCAGCTGACAGATCCAGGAACGTCATTTCACGTTGCTTTAACTCTGCGATAAAGTTCTTCGTGACTAGTGTCTGGTGCCGTGACCGTTTTTCTCTAACCCACTGTGATCTGGAGAACTTGCTGGCCACGGTATCAGTGGAAATTCTTTGTGTGTTGGTACATGGTAGATCATCTTACCCCTGCATAGTCTGTGTGGATGTGCTGATATGCTAGGCACTTCCTTTCCAAGCACATAGAATACTTCTCACACCAATTTGACATTTGTTGCATGCCGCGTTCCATGTGTTGCCAGCAGTGTCATTATCGTAATCTTAGTTACAGACCCGCCACTGCTTCTTTTTCCGATCCATACGCCCTCCATTTCCTGGTTTCCCCATGGTCCTTCATCCAGAGTCAGCTCATCCAGTGTGTATTTCCATTCTGGTGGTATATATTCATAATGCACCACACAGAGTCATACATACCACAGAGACTACAATGATGTGCCCTGCGGTTAATACAGACTTCACTTTTGCGTTATGGCCACAAAATAGTCTTATTATTTCTTACTGATATTGTCTCACGTTAGTTGACAAATATTCTCAAACAAATTAATTTAGCTGTATAGCGTGAAATTTTTTCCTCAAGTTTTGCCAAATAATGAATACGTTCGAAAGGCTACTCTGCTCTAAATCCGTTTTACAGAAAGTTTGAATATGCGAAGGTTTTATTACTGCTAGGAATTCTGGAGGACGTTCCAACTTTTTTGCATCAGTATCACACAGAAGGAAAAAATCCGAAACTGATTGCGTAACTGTAAGAGTCGGTGGGCTGTGAACCTTACTGATGCAGAACAAACTCTGGAGCATGGTGTTGAGGACCTATCGGATGCCCCGTGGGCATTAATGAGACAGCATTAGCGAGCTAGACATTCATCAAGTTTCGCTTACAATTGGATAACTTTCACCAGGGCAGCAGTGAGGAGGGGTATGGGCACAGCAAGCAGAGTGGAATGCGCTGACACACACATCTCAGAAATCTCTCGAGGGTATCGACAAGGTCACAGCAGGCGAAGCAGCATGAGCGGCGTAGTTTTGGGTCGTCGGCAGAGCTGATGGCAGGCGTCTCTTGTCCAGCAATGACTTCCAAAGGCTTGACGATGCTTTTGACTAGACCACATTCGTGGATCTCTCAGGGAGTGCTCCAGAAAGCTTCCAGCAACTTTGAACAGGACAGCGATGTTAGTGAAGAGTTATGGGATTCCCTTTCCACCAGAGTAAGGCCATAGACACCAGTGTCCACTAATGCTTAGGTGTTGTGGACAACAGCAGCTAATACGCCTCGCAAATACAGCGATAGTGTGGTAGTGTGTCAAGCACCATCAGTTTGGCACCCAGTAGTGGAAGACCCCAAATCCTCACATCCTTCATGCCAACCTCTCATCAGCAGGTGAAAATCTGGCAGCTCACAGTGGTTAAGTCCAGCAGTCCAGGTTGGATGCACTCTCGAAGGTAGTAGTCATCTGACGAACGGAAATCAGCACAAGTCTTGGTTGATGCTGCCTCATTGAAGCTGGAAGATAGAGAGGCTCAGGAATCTGAGTATTTATAGTTGTCTGTTGGAGGCAACTACGAAATGTTTTGGTGAGGTTGGCTGACTGTTGCCTGGATTTATGGGTTCGTCTGTACTCTTCAGTGCAGCCTGGTATCTAATGTGTGGATTTCAGCTCTTCAGCTGGGAGCTTTCCTGGAATATCAGTGGGCAGAAAGGCGTCATCATGTAACATTTACTTTTTCTTACGGCACCTTGAAGTGCTGTCAGAATGACATTATGTTCCTTCCACGGTGAGCTCATCTTGCTGAATTGACGATTCAGACCTTCGCTCAAATGATGTGTGGCAATGGCCTCAGTTGTGTGCCGTGATATTACACTGTCAGCTTTCCTGTCTGTTTTTCATTCCAGTTGCAACACTTTGAGCCTCCCTTTGCTTGGTATGATACTGGCCCGAGAAAACCACGAAAATTTATTCCTTGACCCAGTACATCTTCCCGTGGCGTTAAATAACTAATGGATATTTATATTTATTTTGGCAATTTCGTCTAATGAAAAAAAATGAAGTCCCATGCTTCTTTACAGAGCGTAGGGGAACGCTGCGGGAGACCCGCACCGCCATACTAGGCAAGGTCCTAATGGAGGTGGTATGCCGTGCCTTCCTCCGACCGTAATGGGGATGAATGATGATGATGAAGACGACACAACAACACCCAGTCATCTCGAGGCAGGAAAAATCCCTGACCCCGCCGGGAATCGAACCCGGGACCCCGTGCACGGGAAGTGAGAACGCTACCGCGAGACCACGAGGGGCAGACTAAATAACTAATGGATATTTATATTTATTTTGGCAATTTCGTGTAATAGCAACACGTTTTCTCAAACTCTTCAAAGCGACGGTCACCACACTCCAAGCATGAAATATTGCAATACTTCCTCAAATATAAAGTTTTCTTATGAATAATCAGGCCCATCGGCAGGACCCTACAAGGAAGTTCATTTTCAGTTTATACTAGGACAGCCCAAAATTTCTATGGAACTCC
The DNA here is from genome assembly GCF_023898315.1 of Schistocerca nitens. Classification (NCBI taxonomy): domain Eukaryota; kingdom Metazoa; phylum Arthropoda; class Insecta; order Orthoptera; family Acrididae; genus Schistocerca; species Schistocerca nitens. Next base: position 617,719,904 of record NC_064617.1, read on the forward strand.
GGCTGTCGTGATGGTTCTGGGGCATGACATCTCCTTTCATCATAGATAAGGGTACTTATTGTTCAAATTCCTTGGGAATTCATATCGGACTGAGACAGTGCACCATCGTTTAGAAACCACAACAGTAAAACCCACACCACCAGTTCTTTAAAGAACAGAACTCTCATCTATATAGCGGATTCAAATGATTGGTTACAAATGAGGTGATGTATTGGAAAGTATGTAAGCAAGAAAGTTTGTTGGAAGTCGCCAAATGCTCTCACTATCAAAAACTGGACGAGTATAGGCTCGATAATTCTCGCTCAATTTAAAGCAAAAGCTAGTTTCACACGATTCTCAATGTTTATGACGTCACATCTCCTGAAATTTGTCTAGTAAAGTGAGGAAATTTTGCAGGCACATTCAGGTGTGTATCAGGATACCACCTGCAAAATTTGTTGTGAATAAAGTTCTTAGTAATGAATTAAAAAATCGTAACAACATGCCTCATGATAATGAAGTTTTATTGCGTGAACAGTGAAAATGCAGCAAACTATAAACTTTTTTCCTTCCATCGTTTTGTGGAGGGGCCAGCCGTGTTGGCCGAGCGGTTCTAGGCGCTACAGTCTGGAACCGCGCGACCACTACGGTCGCCGGTTCGAATCCTACCTCGGGCATGGATGTGTGTGATGTCCCTAGGTTAGTTAGGTTTAAGTAGTTCTAAGTTCTAGAGGACTGATGACCTTAGAAGTTAAGTCCCATAGTGCTCAGAGCCATTTGAACCGTTTCTTTTTTTTTTTTTTTTGTGGAGGGTGTCTGCGAGAAAAGCTTCGATAATTTTTAAATTATGTTTTAAGGTTGACGGCAGCCGGTAAGTGCTTTCATTCTCAAGTAGAGGATGAATACAGTGTGGGTAATCTGTAATTTTACTGTGTTAGACCTTTAACATCGGATTATACCTCTTAATGCGTAGGTTATGACAATATTTTAAATTTTTAAATTCGGCTGACAATTTCATTAAATAGACAAAATCAATTTTTTCTTGACCCTGGAATCATTTAGACAGCAAAACTGCAACTGGAGCTCTGCCCTGGGTTAGCCTATCATTAATACAGAACTCCTTGTGGACAGTTCATCAACAACTGTATCAGCACATTACGAATAAATACCAGATACCGTGCAAAATTCAGTTGAGCTGGCATCAAGTGAAGTCTCATAAAATGATCACGTGCAGTTTCAGCCTATTTACTAATAGAGAATGGAAACATCCCCCAGGCTGTGGCTAAGCCATGTCTCCGCAATATCCTTTCTTTCAGGAGTGCTAGTTCTGCAAGGTTCGCAGGAGAGCTTCTGTAAAGTTTGGAAGGTAGGAGGCGACGTACTGGCGGAAGTAAAGCTGTGAGGACGGGGCGTGAGTCGTGCTTGGGTGGCTCAGTTAGCAGAGCACTTGCATGCGAAAGGCAAAGGTCCCGAGTTCGAGTCTCCGTCCGGCGCACAGTTTTAATCTGCCAGGAAGTTTCATATCAACGCACACTCCGCTGCAGAGTGAAAATCTCATTCTGGAAACATCCATATGGATTGTACCAGTCGAGTTGGCCCTAGTCATACTAGACATACTAATTAAAATTGAATATGCCGTTTTTCTGTTAATCAGCGTTTTTACAGAGAGATGTTCGATATGGGCTTCTAACAGGTGTCAGCTGCGTGCAGAGCAGAGTTGGCAGTAGTGGAAGCGGCTGCGCCTGCCGGCCTCGTGGCGGCTGCCCGCAGCACAGCACGGGATCCGGCTTCCGTCCCTGGCACCGCGTGACATATCGCCACCATCTTTCTTACCGTCAGCGTTGCGTTGATCGCGAGAACTCCGCTCCGTGCCGTCCACTCTCCGCCCGGGCACATGACCGTTCGTAGAATTCTGTAGGGACTCACGATCATGTGAGGTAGTGAACGTTTTTTAGTTGTCTGGTTAATAACTCATGGAGAAAAAAAGAGAGAAAGGTGCGGGAACATATTTAGAAAGACAGTGTCTCCATCAATAGGCTGCTCGCAGAAGAATTACTTCACGTGGTGGATAGTATACAAATGGAGTTTGATGTTAACGCTATCGGTAATAATTAATGTCTTTAGCAGTCATACTATCCAAGTAATCTGCATCTTGCTAATTACTATGGTAAAGGTACTACATATTAAAAGTTAACAAGTAAATAATACTATATTCCTCCGTGTTCATAAAAAATGGGCACTTCGAAATAAACAAGACTGCTTGAGTCATTTTCTTGTTCCAGTTGTCTCTGTTATTCCTGTCCACAACTTTTAACACCTTCTGATCCACTGCTCGATCAGTATATCACATTATATCTTCTTGGGCCATCTGTCATTACTCATTCTTTTAACATACAAAAACGAATGAAGACTGTTATTCTCCAGTCTGCGCTTTATGGATTGTATAACTTCCATTTTTTCTCATATTTTGGATCGTTTTATCTTATTTTCAAGGGCAAGCTCGAGACATTCTTTCATGAAATCTGATTCCACTGTCCTGAACTTGTCCCCGTCTTTTACTCACAAGTGGTCACATTTCTGCACAATAAGTACCTATACTTTCAATAATACTACAGAATATCTCCATTTTTTGGTCTGTTGGCTAATACTATTGCTCCAAATTGGTCCATGTAGGGAGTTCACCGCTCTTTCACCCTTCACTAATCTGGTCTCAATACCTTTGTCCCATGTGCCGTCACTGGATGTAACAGAACCTAAATATTTAATATTTCCACCTTCTTAAATTCTTTCATTTTTGAGAAATAAATCTTTTCCCTGTTTACCAGTGCACCTGTTTTTTTTTCTTTTCCAAATTAATTTTTAGACCGTAGTTTGTGTATTCGTTCTGCAATTTACCCACCGGTGTTCCACATTTTGTCTGCCGTCCACTATTTGCTCATCTGCAAAAAGTAGTGAATGTATTTCATTTCACCCAACTAACATACCCGTTTATGAACACTGCCCATTATTTGGTCATCCGCAAACAGTAGTGAATGCATTTTGTCTTGCCCATCTAACATATCCATTCCTGAACATATTTTGTACCACGCTTCCAGCTTGGCTTTCGTATATTTTAAAAATTTATAGCGATAGCCCGCACCCTTACTTAAGGTCTTAGGTGGTTTTTAAGGTTTATGTTATTTCGTTTTCCATCTTTAGTTTTGGTTCGGTCACTTGTATACCCTCATAACTACATTAACCCGTTCATCCAGTTCTTTTAGTCTCTTCATGTCATCTCAGATGTTGGGATGCTGACGTATGCTTTTTCCTGATCCACAAAAGTCACGTGCTCTCTTCTTTAATAGCTCTCTTCTTCTCTGTTGCTAATCTAAGGCAGCAAATGTTAACCAGACATAGTCTACCAACCCTACAGACACTATGTTCATTTGACAAATTTATTAAATCTTCTCCTTAAGGATAGCAGAGAGAAGTTTTGCTACTGAAAGAATTACACTAATTGCCCTGTAATTCGGAAAAGACTTATCGTCCCCTTTTTTGTAAATGTAACAAATAAAAGCCATGTTCCAATCTCTAGGTATATTTTATCTCTCTATTTTGTTAAATATTAAGCACAAGTACTCTACAATATTTTCACCGCCGTATTTCAAGAGCTCCATTCAACACTTACTGGAGCAAGTGTCTTGTTACATCTTGAGGTGTCGGGTGTTCTGCCGGATATCTGTGTCGTCAATCCACAATATTTCGAGAACGTGACTCGTTGTCAACATTAAGTGCTACGTGAGAGCCAGGTAGCACCTGATTGAGACAACGAGTCACCTTGCCGAAACGTTGAGTATGGGAGACGCTGATATCCGGCAGAACACCCGGCACCTCAAGATGGTCGGGAAGTACTGAAGAAATACAGCCTTGTAACTTTTTCCTCTCCTCAGAGCATTCTTCACATTTTCCATTGTTATTTACGTCTCTGTCCACTCGAATTCGCAAATCATCTCCTTTGTCACGTACTGCTATCTTTATTCTTGTAACAGTCCAGTGTAATGTGTTATCAACTGACCTGGTGATATAACGTATATCGTACCTCTGTCTTTTGTATCCTTTGGATATGCCGTAGCCAGTGGTATTATCTCTTCGTGTAGACACCTTTTCCCCATGGTTTTATTTCTCCTTCCTCGCCAGTCCTTTTACCCTATTCCTTAAAACAACGTATGGTTTTCTGTACTGAACAATCTTATCTGATAACCATCTGAGGTAGGGTTTCTTCTCCTCCATAGTCCCGTGTTTCAAACCCTCTCTGAGTTTTTTCACATATTTCCTCCTTCTTGTCTTCTGTGGCGGTACAGCAGACAGTGTTCTTCAAATGATCATATTAATGTTCTGGTATACCCATTCCATCGAGAACCAACTTGTTCTTCAGCTTATTTTGATATAACATCTTAGTACTATAATGCGTCATAGGCCCTTTTTAAATATTAGTTCTTGCAGTATTGTTTCATTTCGTGTTTTCTTACAGTGGACCTCGTTATATTAAGCGATAAATAATTTTAGCCATTTTTGGAATGTAGATTGTGTTGACACTCCAGTCTGTAGCGTAATTCGAGGTGTAAGATTGACAGTCGATATTTTGCTTGTGAAGTGAAGTAGTCGACGAATGTGAATACGAAACCTTAGTAGTGGTGACATACTGATATGATCTGTAGAGTAGCCTAAAGTCCAGGTCAGAATGAATGGTGAGTATATATCAAATTAATATTAACCTGTTACCTGAATCATTCTGTAAATAACCAAAATACAATGTCTCATCTCAGTGACACTTATAAGTATACTGTATGAAAACTAATGACAAATATTTATGTATGATTTTATATTTACGAGGGCCGTTCAGAAAGTAACCTCCGGTTGATTTAAAAAAATACACCAAGTTAAATAAAAATATTTTAATATATACATCTTACAACTACATCTTTGCACTATTTTTCTACATAGTCTCCATAGCGATTGAGGCACTTATCGTATCTCTTCACAAGCTTTGAAATTCCTTCTGCATAAAAATCACCCGCTTGTGCCTGGAGCCAGCCTGTGACCGCATCTTCGAGCTCTTCGTCGTCATCAAACCGCTGTGACCCGAGCCATTTCTTCAAATGCATGAAGAGGTGATAATCACTTGGCGCCAGGTCTGGGCTGTAAGGTGGATGGTTGATAACGTCCCACTTGAAGGACTCAAGAAGGGCCGTTGTTCTGCGAGCAGAGTGAGGACGGGCGTTATCGTGCAAAAAAACGATACCGGAAGTCAGCATACCACGGCATTTGTTCTGTATAGCCCGTCGTAACTTTTTTATTGTTTCACAGTACACGTCTTGATTAATGGTCGTACCACGTTCCATGAATTCAAACAACAACACCCCTTTGGCATCCCAAAACACCGTTGCCATCAGTTTTCTGGCAGAAAAATCTTGCGAGGCTTTTCTTGGTTTGGTAGGCGAATTTGAATGTGCCCACATCTTTGATTGTTCTTTTGTCTCAGGGTTCACGTACTTAAACCAGGTTTCGTCACCAGTCACGATTCTGTTTAACAATGGTTCTCCTTCGTCCTCATAACGTGACAGAAAGTCTAATGCAGAGGCCATTCTTTGAGTTTTGTGGTGGTCGGTAAGAATTTTGGGCACCCATCGTGCACAGAACTTACGGTAACCCAATCTTGCTGTCACTATCTCGTACAAGAGAGTCTTAGAAATCTGTGGAAAACCAGTAGACAACTCCGACATTGAGAAACGTCGATTTTCACGAACTTTTGCATCAACTGTCTGAACGAGTTCGTCAGTCACCAATGATGGTCTACCACTCCTCTCTTCATCACGAACGTTTTCTCGTCCACTTTTAAATAAACGTACCCATTCACGGACAACTCCTTCACTCATAACTCTTGGTCCGTACACGGCACAAAGCTCACAATGAATAGCTGCTGCAGAATATCCTTTGGCTGTAAAAAACCTTATGACAGCACGCACTTCACATTTGGCGGGGTTTTCTATTGCAGCACACATTTTAAACTGCCACAAAAACTAAACTAGCGCAGGTACGACGTTCACTCGACCACGGCTTGATGCCGACTGACCTGTTGAGTGCGTGAACGCACAGATGGCGTCGCTACTCCCCCCACAACCCGCACTGTGACCAATCGGAGGTTACTTTCTGAACCGCCCTCGTATATTACGGTGTCTGTCCTTTCGGATGTGGCCAAAATAATGGACACCACACATATAAGGATATGCACCCTTGGTGGCAAATGATGATATCTTCAGTGCGGAAGCATTGTTCGTTCTTCGACCTCTTGTGAGCATCAGGCGAGGCTGCTAGCAATGAGGATTGTGGACAGGGGACACTATGTATGTAGCTTGCAAGGTGTGGGCATTAGAGCTGGACGGTAAGTGTGCTCGAATGGCCGAGGTTCTTAAGGCGATCGCTCGCGATAAGCGAAAAATCCAGACTCGAGCACCAGCACCACCTATAGTGGGTCGATTCACGGTCGAGGACAAATTTCCACTTGTCGCCATTCGATTTATTTCAAGCTTGGTGGCAGCTGATGACGGAATTTCTCTTTCGTCAAATAATGTCATATATTGACATCCAAGGATTGCAGCTTTTGTAAATATAAATAGTTCCGAGCCAAAATTCGTATTACCTACGTAAGAGGTTAACATGAAACAACAGTTTTTCGGAAAAAATTGACAAAGTAACTCACTCCAAATGTCTGGATTAAAAAGTACTATAGAACGTCTTGCACGAAGCAAATTCCTGTCCAGTTTTACGTAATTTAGTTAGAATAAATATAGCGCGTATTTCTCGCACATTGGATTGCCATGAGTAGTTTCTGCCGTCATTTCGATCGTCAAAGCATGCGGATTGTATCGGAAGGTTCAATATTTTCTACTTTGAAGAGGACTCCTGTCCACATTCATGATGGACAAGACACCATACTGACCGAGACATGTGGCTCCAGGTTGAAGACAAAGCATTTGACCATGTCATCGGAGCATACGGAGCAACATATCGGAGAATTTCAGAACGGAGATGTACGAGCCAGAGGCTGCAAAGAGGTCCGTTGCCAGAAAAGGCACTCATTCGACTTTTTCTGCCACTTATGGCAAGGTAACGACCTTGGGTTGTGTTGCAGCACAAGTTCGCTCCACAGCCTTGAATTGACGCAACACATGGAAAGTGACTTCCGGCCTACGATTCGCTGCATGTCTCTATTCCGCTGCTCTGCTTCTGCGCTAATATTGCACAAAAATACAGAAATGAGAGAAAACTGAACCGATAATTTCAAGAAACTTTTCCTTCCGAACTGTAGTAGGGACGCCATGTCAAATGCTGTTATTATAGCATCCACCCTCCAATCCTCCAACAGTTCGTAAAGTGTCGTCACGGGACAATGTTTTTCTGTTAGTCTCGAATATTCCGTAACAGATGTGTACCGGGTCATTCATAAGTACATCCGCTGGTTTAAAAAACAACTCCTCGAAAACTACAAGACATACAGAAACTTGACACTTATCTGTGGACAGAACTTCTCCAAGTTTCGATTCGTATTACGCGCCATAGCCTACTTGCTGTAGAGGCAGGCGAGTCAGAACATGTGAAAAAAACTTGTGCTCCATTTTGTCCCATCCAATTACTTCGAACCTACAGACAGGCAAACCAATTAGCAGATTTATAAAGCGGGCAGCTGTCGCGTCTTTCCAGGCAATTCGTGTCAAGGACTTCAATGAACTGCACGCAAGTATTGACGTTTGCCGCATCACAAACAGTGCCGATACTGAGCACCTGTAAAGCGAGTTAAAAACCTGAAAAGGCGCTCTATCCACTGATACTTGTGTGTGCTGAAGCCTCCTATTTTTTATGTGAAAATTCTTATAGCTTTTAAAATAAAACCAACGTTACTGACATTGTACATCTTTATTCTTCATGTCTACTTATTTACAAGCCTCTGTAGCTAGAGGGCTCCGTACTGTAACATGTAACACTGCGGCGTGTAACGTGGCTTCGTCGGTGCGTGAGAAACAGCATGCTGTAATCGAGTTTCGAATTCGAAGAGATCTTCCACACATGTAGCACCCTCACCTCTATCCAGCATCGCAATGCCAGGCCACTCACGAGCGCTGCGACATTTGCAACAATCCGACACCTTGGGTTCACTGTCATCGATCATTCTCCACCAGTCCCATCTTGACACCATCCGATTTTCATCTGTTTCCAAAATTTAAAGAACATCTTCACGGACTGCACTATGATAATGATGAAACGGCGCAAACAGAGGTGAGGTTGTGACTCCGCCATCAGTGTCAAACATTCCACAGTGACGGTATCAAGAAACCTGACTCTCTTTGGGAGATATGTGTTCGTCGCCAGAGTGACTATGTTGAGAAATAATTCTGTAAACATGAAGAAAAAAGATGTTGTTGTTGTGGTCTTCAGTCCTGAGACTGGTTTGATGCAGCTCTCCATGCTACTCTATCCTGTGCAAGCTTCTTCATCTCCCAGTACCTACTGCAACCTACATCCTTCTGAATCTGCTTAGTGTATTCATCTCTTGGTCTCCCTCTACGATTTTTACCCTCCACGATGCCCTCCAATGCTAAATTTGTGATCCCTTGATGCCTCAAAACATGTCCTACCAACCTATCCCTTCTTCTAGTCAAGTTGTGCCACAAACTTCTCTTCTCCCCAACCCTATTCAATACCTCCTCATTAGTTACGTGATCTACCCACCTTATCTTCAGCATTCTTCTGTAGCACCACGTTTCGAAAGCTTCTATTCTCTTCTTGTCCAAACTAGTTATCGTCCATGTTTCACTTCCATACATGGCTACACTCCATACAAATACTTTCAGAAACGACTTCCTGACACTTTAGTCTATAGTCGATGTTAACAAATTTCTCTTCTTCAGAAACGATTTCCTTGCCATTGCCAGTCTACATTTTATATCCTCTCTACTTCGACCATCATCAGTTATTTTACTCCCTAAATAGCAAAACTCCTTTACTACTTTAAGTGTCTCATTTCCTAATCTAATTCCCTCAGCATCACCTGATTTAATTTGACTACATTCCATTATCCTCGTTTTGCTTTTGTTGATGTTCATCTTATATCCTCCTTTCAAGACACTGTCCATTCCGTTCAACTACTCTTCCAAGTCCTTTGCTGTCTCTGACAGAATTACAATGTCTTCGGCGAACCTCAAAGTTTTTACTTCTTCTCCATGAATTTTAATACCTACTCCGAATTTTTCTTTTGTTTCCTTTACTGCTTGCTCAATATACAGATTGAATAACATTGGGGAGAGGCTACAACCCTGTCTCACTCCTTTCCCAACCACTGCTTCCCTTTCATGCCCCTCGACTCTTATAACTGCCATCTGCTTTCTGTACCAACTGTAAATAGCCTTTCGCTCCCTGTATTTTACCATGCCACCTTCAGATTTGAAAGAGAGTATTCCAGTTAACATTGTCAAAAGCTTTCTCTAAGTCTACAAAAGCTAGAAACGTAGGTTTGCCTTTTCTTAATCTTTCTTCTAAGATAAGTCGTAAGGTTAGTATTGCCTCAAGTGTTCCAACATTTCAACGGAATCCAAACTGATCTTCCCCGAGGTCGGCTTCTACCGGCTTTTCCATTCGTCTGTAAAGAATTCGCGTTAGTATTTTGCAGCTGTGACTTATTAAACTGATAGTTCGGTAATTTTCGCATCTGTCAAAACCTGCTTTCTTTGGGATTGGAATTATTATATTCTTCTTGAAGTCTGAGGGTATTTCGCCTGTCTCATACATCGAGCTCACCAGATGGTAGAGTTTTGTCATGACTGGCTCTCCCGAGGCCATTAGTAGTTCTAATGAAATGTTGCCTACTCCCGGGGCCTTGTTTCGACTCAGGTCTTTCAGTGCTCTGTCAAACACTTTACGCAGTATCTTATCTCCCATTTCGTCTTCATCTACATCCTCTTCCATTTCCATAATATTGTCCTCAAGTACATCGCCCTTGTATAAACCCTCTATATACTCCTTCCACCTTTCTGCCTTCCCTTCTTTGCTTAGAACTGGGTTGCCATCTGAGCTCTTGATATTCATACAAGTGGTTCTCTTCTCTCCAAAGGTCTCTTTAATTTTCCTGTAGGCAGTATCTATCTTACCACTAGTGAGACAAGCCTCTACATCCTTACATTTGTCCTCTAGCCATCCCTGCTTAGCAATCTTGCACTTCCTGTCGATCTCATTTTTGAGACGTTTGTATTCCTTTTTGCCTGCTTCATTTACTGCATTTTTATATCTTCTCCTTTCATCAATTAAATTCAATATTTCTTCTGTTAGCCAAGGATTTCTATTAGCCCTCGTCTTTTTACCTACTTGATCGTCTGCTGCCTTCACTACTTCATCCCTCAGAGCTACCCATTCTTCTTCTACTCTATTTCTTTCCCTCATTCCTGTCAATTGTTCCCTTATGCTCTCCCTGAAACTCTCTACAATCTCTCGATCTTTCAGTTTATCCATGTCCCATCTCCTTAAATTCCCATCTTTTTCCAGTTTCTTCAGTTTCAATCTGCAGTTCTATAACCAATAGATTGTGGTCAGAATCCACATCTGCCTCTGGAAAAGTCTTACAATTTAAAACCTGGTTCCTAAATCTCTGTCTTACCATTATATAATCTATCTGATGCCTTTTAGTATCTCCAGGATTCTTCCAGGTATACAACCTTCTTTTATGATTATTGAACCAAGTGTTAGCTATGATTAAGTTATGCTCTGTGCAAAATTCTATAAGGCGGCTTCCTCTTTCATTCCCTCCCCCCAATCCATATTCACCTACTATGTTTCCTTCTCTCCCTTTTCCTACTGACGAATTCCAGTCACCCATGACTATTAACTTTTCGTCTCCCTTCACTACCTGAATAATTTCTTTTATCTCGTCATACATTTCATCTATTTCTTCATCATCTGCAGAGCTATTTGGGATATAAACTTGTACTACTGTAGTAGGCATGGGCTTTGTGTCTATCTTGGCCACAATAATGCGTTCACTATGCTGTTTGTAGTAGCTAACCCGCACTCCTATTTGTTTATTTATTATTAAACCTACTCCTACATTACCCCTATTTGATTTTGTATTTATAACCCTGTAATCACCTGACCAAAAGTCTTGTTCCTCCTGCCACCGAACTTCACTAACTTTAACCTATCCATTTCCCTTTTTAAATTTTCTAACCTACCTGCCCGATTAAGGGATCTGACATTCCACGCTCGGATCCGTTGAACGCCAGTTTTCTTTCTCCTGATAACGAAGTCCTCCTGAGTAGTCCTCGCCCGGAGATCCGAATGGGGGACTATTTTACCTCCGGAATATTTTACCCAAGAGGACGCCATCATCATTTAATCATACAGTAAAGCTGCATGTCCTCGGGAAAAATTACGGCTGTATTTTCCCCTTGCTTTCAGCCGTTCGCAGTACCAGCACAGCAAGGCCGTTTTGGTTAATGTTACAAGGGCAGATCAGTCAATCATCCAGACTGTTGCCCCTGCAACTACTGAAAAGGCTGCTGCCCCTCTTCAGGAACCACATGTTTGTCTGGCCTCTCAACAGATACCCCTCCGTTGTGGTTGCACCTACGGTACGGCCATCTGTATCGCTGAGGCACGCAAGCCTCCCCACCAGCGGCAAGGTCCATGGTTCATGGGTGGAAGAATAAAGATGTAGAATGTTAATAATGGTCATGGACTGTGCGGCTGGTCCCGGAGGAGGTTCGAGTCCTCCCTCGGGCATGGATGTGTGTGTTTGTCCTAAGGATAATTTAGGTTAAGTAGTGTGTAAGCTTAGGGACTGATGACTTTAGCAGTTAAGTCCCATAAGATTTCACTCACATTTGAACATTTTGTCAATAATGTTTGTTTTATATATAAAAATTTTCACATAAATTCGGAGGCGTCACTTTTCCGGACTTACTCATATATTCTCTGTGCGTCTTTTATTTTTCACACACTCATTTTCCGAAACTTTGGAGGTACTTATAAACAGCCTGTATTTTTATGTCATTATTTGCAGTGCTTGCGTCAAAGAGGTGATATTGTGAGAACCGACAAAGAAACTGTTCGATATCCTACACAAATAACTAATGGTTATGTTGAGTCGTGGAAGTTTCCCTTCATTTGTTATTGCTTCAGCTTCCATTTTTGCTTCTACGTTTTTGGAATTATAGTTATGTCGGTAGACAGATCTCTTGCATACCCGGATTTCTACATTAGTTGTGAGTGTGAAAGTTTGATTGTGGGTTGTAACAAAAGTTGGGCTATAATGACTGATGTGTGAAACAGCATAGCAACGGTTACTGACGTCGTGTGAAAATGCTTGACTTGTTACTGAACAGTACGGAGTGTGTTTTGCCAACACTGCATGAGCCAAAAAATACTTTTGTTGTTCAGAGGAGTATATTGTGAACTTACGGGATTACGAGCTTTGTTACAGCGTATACATCATGGATTTCGAGACGCTCGTCAGCATTAGGCACAATTCACAGCAACAAAACTCATCGTCTGTCAGCCGCTGTGTCATTGGTAAGCACAAGCAGCCATGAGCGCTGGCACCATTGCATCTACAAACACATAGGGACCAACAATACCTATTCTAGAAGCTGGAGACAAAAGGCCAACGACCAACTCCCTCCACTAGTGTCTTGTCCAGGACTGAATATCATATGTCCTGCCTCCCTTTTCTCACACCCTTTCACATCCTCTCACCAACAGCCTTTATTAGAAGTAATGTATCAAGTAGTACATTTTAAAATGTTCTTGTATTTCCCAGAGTATTTCAGCGCATTCAACTAATAGCGATAACGTGTTCCACAAAGTGCAGTACGTAAGCAGACACACGGTACAGCTGTAGTCCACTACTGAAGTTAATGAGCCATTACGAAATAATTTTATGATATCTCATGGCAGATGGAAACGGCCATGACTAGCACTTACTTGAGGTTAAACATCAAGAAAATTTCTACCTGAATTGTGGTGCTCTGACTGGTGAAACTAAATAGACAACCAATCAGTCCGCAAATTTACGTAGTTGTTATTCTTCTTGCTTCCTCATCGTATGGAACGTGAGAAACCACATTTATGGTCTGAATGAACAGGAATATTTTGCAATGGATGTCCCTTTATAAATTGAATTCAGGTATCCTTGACATAGCGTTGCTTTCTAATTAATAATTAATAATTAATTTAACATTTTGGAGCAATTTAAAGTTTCATTTTTTCAGACCACTGTGTCAACAAATGTCCTCAAAACAGCTTCAGGATGCAGAACACCACAATGGTTTCATGCTTACACACTCCAAAATACGAGACCATATACTGAGCCCTGAGGGCAATTCATATTTCGTAACTGCTGCATCTTGGGACGAAAAGCTCACTACTCTCAACTTCCAGTAGTCATACATTGATACAGACCCACACACGGTGTATTTCCCTTCAAAGGCAGAATAGTGACGGGTCCTAGCAAATGACAAAGAACGTCTTCAAAATAAGTTTCTGTGTAATAATATACTTGTGTTAACCAGGTTATCAGTGAGTTTCGTCATAATTTTGCTATTCCCTCATGTTTCTAAATATTCAAGAATTTACCCAGCTTACGAAATTCATTGCAAAGATTATTTAAAGTAGGTGATAACTTTCCTGGTGATATTTGCATATCTAAAACAGGAAACTTACTTAACCGGAATCTTTTGTCTGTCTGCATCTCCATCTGCATCTATGCTCCGTAAACCACCTTACGGTGTGTAGCGGAGGCTACTTTGTGTATCAGTATCACTTCCCCCTTTTACTGTTCCTCTCACGCGTGGTTCCTCTGTGTGGGCTCGAACAGCACTAATTTTATCTTCATGGTCTTTTCGAGAGATATACATAGAAGGAAGCAATACAGTGGTTGACTCTTCTAGGAATGTACGCTCTAGGAATATTAACAGTAGACCATAACACGATGCAGAGCGCCTCTCTTGCAGCATCTGCCAATGTAGTTGGCCAAGCGTCTCCTTGAGGTTTTCGCGCTTTCTAAATGAACCTGTAGCGAAACGTGCTGCTCTTCTTTGGATTTTCTCTATTTCCTGTATCATCCTATCTGGTACAGATTCCATACTAACGAGCTATATTCAAGTATTGGTAGAACGAGTGTTTTGTAATAAACGTTGTTGACGGATTACATGTACTGATGATTCTTCTAATGACTCTCAGTCCGGCATCCTACTTACTTCCGATTAACTTTATGGGTCGTTTCACTTCGAATCGCTTCGTATGCATACTCCTAGATATTTTGTGGAAGGAACTGCTTCCAACGATTATTCTGAAATTTTGTTATCATACAATAAAGGCTCTTTCTGTCTGGATATTCGCAATATGTTTCTATTTTATGTTAAGGGCCAATTGCCACTCCATGCAACAAGCATTCTCAATTGCGTAAATTACTCCGTGGAAAATTTCTATTCTGGCTTATAATGATTTGTATGATATTCTTATTCATGTGAATAGGAACAATTTTTTAAAATAATTTTAGACGTGGTGTGATCCACCTGTCCTTGCTAGTCCATCCTGTATAAGTTCTTTTATATCTTTCTAAGTACTGCAAGCTACACCAGTTTGAGCTAGCTCCATACAATTAAACCTTTATATCCCTCCATAATTACTATTCCCAACGCTTCCCTTCATTAAGAAACTCACTAGTTCTTGTTGCCTCAGGATGTGTCCTATCAACTGATCACTTCTGTTTTAACGAATATCAGATAATTAGCATTGTCTGTATGTTAACTCTACAAGCTACATCTATGCGAAGATGTTCTGTTACTGTAAAGTGTAATATCAATGTTCTTTATAACACCTGCACAGTTATACAATGTGGGTGTACGGTACAGTAGATTTATCACATGAAACCGAAGCAACCGTATCTTTCTCTAAGGTAAGGATGCAGCACTTCCTCTGTCCTATATACCACTGCACCACAAGAAACACTGGCATTTTACATTCATTATTATAAGTACATGCTGTCTCAGTAATGAATCTACAATATACGTAATGTGACTGTAATTGTAAACTATATTATGAGGATACTGAGAGTGTGCATTAATGTGGTACCAAGGTAACCCACCAACGCATAGTTGTAAATTACATGATCACTGCGGCACTGAGTAAGTGACGCTGAGTGGCTAGTTAAATACAATTGGAGGCATTGAGTTAAACTTCTTTTAAAACTTTGACGTTGTTGATGTGCTAGTATACACACCGACACGCGAATATGGTTATTACAGATCCACGACTTTACTCTCATGTGCTCAGACCTGTTGAAGTTCTTGGTCCAATTAACTGGCTGTTTCACAGTTTTTCTTATTCAAGTAAAATAATCATTTGAAATCCATTTGCTCATTACAAACCATAAAATTTGTGTTGGATAAACACTTGTAACCAGAAGCAGTGTTTCGTTCGGAACCTGTGTTGATACATTTGTTACCCCTGAGATGGGGTCGGTGGCTATTCAGGATCCCTGCCCTACTACTGTAATTCTAATAACTCTCAGATAAACAACACAGTTCAATATATATTCCTAGTCTCGCAGCAGAACCAAATTCGACATTACCCGACAAACTGAAAAGACCACTGCCATTAATTTAGACATCATCACTATCACATCGATCAGTGTTTTAAAACTGTAGCAAATATATATTCGTGGTTGTTTAAAATTTATTAATATTCGTTTCTTAGCAGAAGAAGGCTTTATGATCTATTGCTTCCATGACTTGGGCTATTGGGAACTTGAGCTGTTGAGCTGCGAATTGTTTTGTTATGAGTCATAAAGAATACTTTTACCATTATTTGCAATACATTTCTAAGCCTTTAGCAGCAAAACTGTACATAAGTACTTGAAGATGCATCTGTATAAGGCTCTGAAGTCAACTGCAAATAAAGCAAACAACAAATACAGCTGAGTGGAAAATTGGCTTGGAAATAGCATTTGTGCTCCCATAATAGAAACTTTAATGGGTTAAGAGCAGATACCATCATTCCGCACTCATGCTGAGGAAGACAGCTTCACCTTGATTGCGTAAAAGAAACATAACAAAGAAGTTCTGAAATACATTTGTGGCAGAGGCTACCAGTCACTAGGTAAAATGTTGATATTAGAAACTTTTGCAATTCTATACCATTTTATAACTTCAAAGGTAGAATAAAAATAAAAGAAAGTGATTGATTTGCGTTTCTAAAACGAGGCTAGTATACCAAATTACTTGCGACTGTTTTTGCCTGTGTTTTCCCGATGCTCATCGAGGAATTCATTGTTCGGTACGTTAGAGCAAAATCACATTCTAATATGAATGGTGGCTGGTGATCAAAGAATGTTTCTAAACTGATTTTAGCGTGTAATACTTTGAAAAGTATTTATTGCAATTATCTCCATGCCATAATGTATACATCAGCGTGGAAATATGCTAGTTATGTTTCCAATTTATTAATATTACAATATTCCATTAGAATTAACTTGTTACTGCACTTAGGACACTACAATGAGTATCATTTTCCAACGACAAAACGTAATTTCTGCTAATTCAAAAGGTTACTCCCTTGTGTTTCTTCTGGTAACTCGGCTACTGTTGTCTTTCTAATGGCAAGAAATACTTGAAAGACAATGTAGTAAATACCTGGGGGTTTGTTCTTCACTGTTTCGTAATTTCGGTACATAACACAGAACTGGATAAACTATGTTTGTTTATTTCTATTTTATGTTGCCCTGCAAGTACGCTTACCATGCCACATTTAACCTTATCTCTTCTGATCTCTCTGTGTACCATTAGACATTAGTCGTGTATCGTATTTTGTCCTCTGTTTCAGTAGTTGCTTCCCTTGTAGTTGCCTGAGTCTGTATGTGAAATTCTCTACAGCCTCTCGTTCTTTTAACTTATCCAGGTCCAGTCTGTGTAGTTTCCTATCTTTCTGTAATTTCTCAATTTTAATCTTTAAATCATAATCAATACATTATGTTTAGAGTTCATACCTGCCCCACGATTTTTTTTTTTCAGTTTTAAATGTCGTTTCGAAATCTCTGTCGTATCGTTATCATTATTATTTTATTGTTATTATTATGTAATCTATCTAGTTCAGTGTCCGTCGGTCTCTTCAATATGTACAACTTCCTTTCATGTTCCTTAAATCGATAGTTCGTAGTGATTAAACTATGCTCTGTGTAAAATTCTACCAGGCGGCTGTCCGTTTCATACCTTTCCATCCAGTCCATGTTCTATTACTATTTTTCGATCTCTTCCTTTTGCTCCTGTCGAATGCCAGTCACTCAACAAATATTTTCGTCTTTCTTAATTATCTGAACAATCGTATAATTTTGCAATCTTTTGGTCAACCGAGGAATTGGAATCATATATAATTGTACTAACGTGCTGAGCGTTGGTTTCGTATCGGTACTGGCTACGATAATGCGTTCGCTATGCTGTTCATAGTAGTGTACCCGAATTCCTATTATCTTATTCATTGTTACTTACAGTTCTGTGTTACGTCTTCACGAATCTGTGTTGACATTTATGTACCCACCTGACCAGAAAACCTTTGTTTCTGCCATCGCACTTTATTAATTCTCATTATCTCTAACTTGATCCTATCTATTTACGGTCAAAGACATATAGATCTAGGTTCACAAGTATCAAATAGGTTGCCTGTCTGCCTCGTAGAGTGCTTATTAATTTACCTTAAAAGGGAGTAAGTTTTAAACAAATCGACACATTTTTGTAGGGGATTTTCTACCTCAAGTGACTAATAACAGTACCAATAGTATCTTCACCTGTGGTATATGCCCATTTTATGAGGTGTCCTAGATAATTCCCACATAACCAATATTTCACACGAGTTCTGAAGAAAACAGTGCACAGTTGGCCTTCACCAAGTAGTAATTTTAGTAAAACATCGGTGTAGCAAGTGCCTTCTCGTTTCGGTGAAAAGTCGATTTGATATCAATTTAATTAAGAAATATTTATGACCAATCGTATTATTTATTACTTCTATAAACACTTACAGAAATGTAGATTCAGTTGCATAATGCATCGAGTAGTGAAAATGTTATTCTCCAATCCTCGTAGTGTAAATACGCATAAACTGACTAGTTACTAGTGACTGTGTGTTTCATATGACAAGATGTTGCTGTTGTACTTATATTGCTTGTCGTTTTCATAAAGGGATAAGACATGAATGAAAAATAAAATAAAGTTTCTGTTGGATTTAGGTTAAAAATAAATGTGATTCATTGTATAGGAACATTAAAGTCAATGGAGCACAAGTTTAATATTTCGATACTGGCAGTCTTCTTCAACTTTGAAGTTGATAGGCCACTTGTCAGGGTACCGCAGGAGTCTTAGACTGTTTGCTGGATTCTGAAGTAGGAAACAATTTTCATCACAAGTGTTTCATCGACAGAGCGTCATAGCCGTAGCAGGACACAGCTTCTGAAAACCAGATCGTGAACCAGTAGTACGGGCTGCATTCCAAACAGCTTCGTGGCGTATGGTAGAGAGTATGACTGTTGAGGTTAATCACCTGCGGAATCTGGCCCCAAAGCGAGGAAACCTGGAAGTGATATGCAAGAGCTGACTGTTTATCGGCACTTTTGGGTATGGAAAGCAGTGTATGTCTGCGGTAGGAACGCGTTCTTCAGAGGTCAATGTGAGACGAGTGGACCATGCAAGCCTCGGAGCCAAGTATGAATAGAAATGTCATAGGCCAGTTACGTCTTTTAGTTACTGTTATAATGTGGTTTCACCCGTTTGACTTTTCTACAGTGTTCTTCCGATTGAATTATAAAGCGACTGTTACAATTAATGTAAGGTAAATGTATTGTTAATGAATCACCATTAGCACCAGTCACATAGCTAAAATATTAACAGACCAAATGAAGTAAATAGACAGCGTTACATCAACTGCGGAAACAGTGCCTTATGTGTAGATTGACCCACAAAAAACTACAAAGGAAAATTCGGTACTCGGTTCCGATGTTAGTAGAGTTAATGTTAGTAGAGTTACTTTGCATCACGTTCCGACAGTCTGATGACAGGCCATACCCGAAACACAGTCTTTATTATTTAGAGACCTGATGCAGTCTTAAGAGAGCGCTCAATTTAACTATTTAGCACTGCCGATAAACAGAGAATACATAGGTGATACTATTGACAGAAGGCGATAATGTAGAGGGTCAGCAGAGTACTTAATTTTGGTCCCTAAACACATTTCCATTTATTTCTCGTGGTTCATTTATAGGTCTACATGGAAATATTTACTTTGGTTATAGTTACCTTTTTTGACAGATCAGTGAAAGACTTGAGTCGAAACAAGGTGGACGACATTCCGTCAGAACTAGTGATAGCTTTGAGAGAACCAGCCATGACAAAATTCTTCCATCTGGTGTGCAAGATGTATGAGACAGGTGAAATACCCGTAGACTTCTAAAAGAATATAATAATTTCAGTTTCAAAGAAAGCAAGTGATGACAGGTATGAATGCTACCATACTATCAGTGTAATAAGTAATGGTTGGAAAATATCAACATAATTTTTTTAGAGAAGAAATGAAAAACTGGTAGAAGCAACATCGGGGAAGATCAGTTCGATTCCAGAGAAATGTATCAACATGCGAGGCAATACTGGCACTACGACGTTTTCTAGAACGTAGGTTAAGGAAAGGCAAACCTGCCTTTACAGCTTTTGTAGACTTAGAGAAAGCTTTCGACAGTGTTGACTGGAATGCTCTCTTTAAAATTCTGAAGGTAGCAGGGATAAAAGACAGGCAGCGAAATGCTACCTACAACTTGTAAAGAAACCAGACGGCGGTTATAAGAGTCGAGGGGCATGAAACGGATGCAGCGGTTGAGAAGGAAGCGAGACAGGGTTGTAGCCTATCCCCGATGTTATTCAATCTGTATATGGAACAAGCAGTAAACGAAACCAAATAAAAATTTGGAGTAGGAATTAAAGTCCAGGAAGAAGAAATAAAATCTCTGAGGTTTTCCGATCGCATTGTAATTCTGTCACAGGCAGCAAAGTATATGGAGACCAGCTGAACGGAATGGACAGTATGTTGAAGAAACACTATAAGGTTAACATCAACAAAAGCAAAACAAGGGTAATGGAACGTAGTCGATATAAATCAGTTAACGCGGAAGGAATTAGATTAGGAAACGAGACAGTTAAAGTAATACATGAATTTTGCTATTTGGGCAGTAAAATAACTAATGTCGGACGAGCTAGAGAGGATGTAAAATGTGGACTGAGAATGGCAAGAAAAGTATTTCTGAATAAGAGAAATTGTTTAACATCAAAAATAGACTTAAGTGTCAGAAAGTCTTTTCTGAAAGTGTTTGTTTGGAGTGTAGCAATGTGTGGAAATGAAACATGGATGATGAACAGCTTAGACAAGAAGAGAACAGAAGCTTTTGAAACGTAATGCTCCAAAAGAATGCTCAAGATCAGATGAGTAGATCACGTAACTAATGACATACTGAATAGAAATGGGGAGAAAAGAAATTTGTGACACTACTTGCCTGCAAGAAGGGACAGGTTGATAAGATACATTCTGAGACAACAATGGAGCACTAGTTTAGTACGGTAGGGAAGTGTGGGAGGGGCGGGGAGGGTTGGGGGGGGGGGGTAAAAATCGTAGAGGGAGACCAAGAGATGAATGTAGTAAGCAGATCCAGAAGGATGTAAGCTGCAGCAGTTATTCGGAGATGAGGAGTAGCATGGAGGGCTGCATCAAATTAGTTTTCGGACTGAAGACCACAACAACAGCAGAGTTACTTATCCATTTCACCGATCATTAGTACTGTTAGTTAGTTAGTTTCATGTTCATCATTCTTTAATCAATAGAGCCCTGCAAATAAGAGTGCAGTGAAAATTATCTTTTCTGATTACTGAAACGTTTGAATGATTTGAATTTAAGTTTCGCGGATATTAAAAACACGGAGCGGAACCACACATATGAGCAACTCGTCTATGTCACTGTGTATCCATACATAAAAACATAATCACGTACAAAACTCTATTAATTTTTTGTTTGATACATTTTGTATCAGAACTAAGTGGCATTTCCCATGCTCTGGTTCTCACCAAGGTCTTCAGGACATTTTCCCTGGTTGTAAGGCCAATCCCGGGGCTATTAAAATCCCTCCCAGATATTCTCAATTGGGACTCCCTCTGCGCCACTAACAGGTATCCCGCTATTTGGTTCAATACTCCCTTATTCGCTGTGGGTCATCATTTGTAGGGTCTATTCTACGCAGAAAACCGAAAGTATTAAAAAAAAGAGGAAGTCTAAAAGCGTAAAAAATATTTAGAGGAAAAGGTTCCCCGTAGATAGTGATGGGGTTCTGTCAGTCGACGGGAGGCAACAGCTAAGCCGCCAGCCGTGATACCTGTTGACTGCCTCCAGCGCCGATGCGGCAGGAGCGGCCGTCGCAGGGCAGGGCAGCGTGGCGAGGCGAAGCGTGGCGTCGCGAGAGGTGGCGGCGCGCGCGGAGCGGAGCCGAGCTACTGACCCCGCTGCGCTGCGGCCTGGCGTCGCGGCGCTTCGCGTCGCCTCCGAGGGCGCGCCGCCCGCCCGCGGCGCATGCGCCGTGCACAGTAGCCGGCCGCGGCCGCTCTCCCCGAGAAGGACGCCGCCCGCTCAACAATGGAAGTGCTCATTCTGTTGTACTGAGTCAGATCCTGGAAGCCGTATACAGCGCACTTCCAATAGGCAATGGCCCCTTATTGCATAATATCTACCCGAATGCCCGTTCGGCGTCAAATAAACTTCCAAATACACTGAAGGAAATGAAAATCGCAACATCAAGGAAGAATTGGCGACATAAACGAAAAGTTGGTAGGCGCGTTTCTACATCTAAAAGATGAACTCTATTAAAATTTCATTCCCGTCGCATAAGAGAGGCGTTAGTAGCGCCGCTATGAGGATGCAGATCATATTTGCTGTAAATACACCCTATGATGATCGTGAGCGTTAGTTACCTTTGAAATTGGACGTGGTGAGTGCATGTCAGACGAGAATGGCTTTAAGGCGACAAAGACGCTGAAACCCAGCACAAGGATCGGGATTAATTTAAAGAAAATACGTGAAAGGGTGTCCCAACTAGATGCGTCATTTATCATTCCCAAACAAATGCTGTTACTTAATAATAATTCTATCGTAAGCCTACTAACAGTTACCAAGATTCTTGCCAAATACATACAAATAGTTAAGATTTTCAAAATAAAATTGAGCCGTCGTTGGCTCGTGTTATGCTTTGCATTAAACATTGGTTGCTACTCTGTGTATAGTATCCCGCAATTAAGCTGTCATCCTCTCTCTCCGCGAGTCACAGCAGCAGCGTGTACCGATATTCGTGTCCTTGTACTATCTTTGGCCTCGCGCTTCTAGTTTCCGACTGTGCCGTTTGCGGGCAGTTGGTCGGTTGGCGTGGAGCAGCGAGGAAGTCTCCGTGGCACATGTCTGGCTGGGCCCGCTGGCGGCATCCACGCGCGGTCGGAGTGTGAGGGCTGTTCCCATTGCTATGAGGTCCTTGGCTCACCGATCATGGACACGAAAGTTAAGTCTTTACTTAATCTACCAGCCAGACCCATCTGTTCACATTGTGTCGTTTGAAATTCATTATGAGCTGTTGGGACATTCCTGCAAGCAACAACATCTGTTTCAAGTTGCCGAGTTCTAGCCGCCCTCCTGTGGAGTTTAACTTGATTATTTTTGAACTGAAGTGCACCAGAGGAATCTTCTGCCCTGTGGCCGTTAACGTTCCGGTTACCTGCCCTGGCCGTTGACGTAAATTCAGGCAGTGTATTTTCCTCGTCGTGTTGTGGCTGTCCAGCATGGCTTGCAGTTTGACAGCTGATTGTGTAATTCGTTGTGGGCGCCGATACCTTCTGCGTTGTTCCGTTGAACTCCCTGCTTTGCCCTGGTCGGGTGAAGCGGAAGTTATCCTGTCGCTTGGTCCGCTGACTGTCTCTCGGTTGGGTTGCCGTCGGATTGAGAATTGTTGGACCGACTGCCTGTCTCATCTAAGCGAGCGTTAGTGTTTGAATTCCAGGCCGACCCTTGGAAACTTCTGAGCACCATTTGATGTGCTGCCTTTACTTATTTGTTCTTGTTGTTTGTTTATGTATGGCTTCTAACTGATTTTAAATTACAGTTGTTTTGGCCTTCAGCCTAATTTAGAGAAATGTTTTAAGAAGAGGCCTTCTGCCTTTTAAAAGTCAAATTCTTGTTTTGAGAATTAAGTCATTGGCCTTCAGCCAGTTTTAAATTAAAGTTGTTTTACCCTTGAGACGTGAGATTGAATGGCGCATTTAGCTGGGAATTAAGTTCTAAAATTATTGTTTTGCTTGCTCTGTTCTTAATGTTTTCTTTACTCTTGTAATGTTTGTCACATGAATAAAGTAATATGTTCGAGTGCAACTGACAGCCACTCATTTTGGCCCCTTTCCACATATTAAACTATCTGTCCTCTCCTGCGAGTATAGCAGGGGATCTCAAAAATCACAATGCATATGGACATTCGCATTATACATAAATTTACAAATGGTACTCGAAAAACATGTCAGATGTTCAGTACAATAGTGACCCGATTACGAACAGTAAATTGATTAAATAAACCTGCGGCGCACAAGTGGCGCCAGTAGGATCGCGTCCTCCCCTTCACAGAAGCCGCCCCACGGCTCTGACGCCATTGTCAACAACCCACTGGGTTTCAACGGGATCGTCAAATAGGGCAACGAGGAGCTGGGTGTTCCTTCTGCGATGTTGAACAAAAACTTGGCAGGAATGTAGCCACTGTACATGACTGCTGGCAGCGGTTGTCACGAGAAGGTACACTCGCAACAATACTGAGCTCCGGACGGTCGCGTGGCACCGAGAGGGAAGACCGTTGTATTTGTCTCTGGCGCATTCTAATGCATCTGCAGCAGTAGTTTGAGCAGTAGGCTCCATCACAGTGACACACAGCATCACAGTGACACACAGAACTGTTACAAATCGGTTCTTCAAGGAGAGTTCCACTGACCCCAAACCACTACCATTTGCGACTTCAGTGGTATCAAGCGAGAGCTCATTGGAGGCCTTGTGTTGGAAGGAGGCCAGCTGAGGGCCTGCAACCAACTTGTCAGGGTGCTAGACACACTGGACCCACATCCGGAGTTATCACCTGGGTTGCCACTTCGTTTAACAGCAGGAGTATTCTCGGGTTATTCCAAACACCGTTACCAAAAATGCGTAGGTCAGTCTGGTGATTCGACCTGTTGTGCTGACATTCATGAACAATATTCCCTGAGTGTTGTCCTCAGGTTAACACTCGCCCACATACCTCTGTTTAAACACAACATGCTCCACAGAGTGTCAACATGGTGCCTTTGCCTGCTCGATCTCCAGATCTGTCTCCAATAGAGAACATATGGGACACGAACAGACGACAGTTCCAGCGTTGTCCACAACCAGCATTAACCGTCCCTGCATTGACTGACCAAGTGCAATATGCATGGAACTCAGTCCCATAAACTGTCATCCGGCACCTATACAACACAAAGCATGCACGTTTTCATGCTTGCATTCAATATTCTGGCGGTTACGCCGGTCAGTAATGTATCAGCGCTTCACATCTGCAATGGCTTATGTCCGCTTACATTAACCTATGATCTTACAATGTTAATAACTTGAATATATTACTGGGCAAATATACTCCCGAATTCTCATTACTCTACATTAAGTGTTTGTTGGTGTTGCGGCTTTTCTCCGTCAGCATAATTCAGCTCTTGATTGGTTGAATCCTTACATTTTTATCTGGCCCTATTAAGGAAGAGGGAGCAAACTGGAAGGGCAACTAGTCTGAGAAACAGAAGTAAAACTTTATATACCTTCTAGCTCCGAAGATGTTGAAGACATTCAAACAATATTTGATAAGTCCTGGTCAGAAGTCCGAAGACTGTTTCGGTGCAGCTCTCCACGCTTGTCTATCCTGTGAAAGCGTCTCCATCGCTCCATTACTACTAGAAGCTACATCCATTTCATCTTGCTTACTGTATTCGCCCTCCATGAACCATGGACCTTGCCGTTGGTGGGGAGGCTTGCGTGCCTCAGCAATACAGATGGCCGTACCGTAGGTGCAACCACAACGGAGGGGTATCTGTTGAGAGGCCAGACAAACATGTGGTTCCTGAAGAGGGGCAGCAGCCTTTTCAGTAGTTGCAGGGGCAACAGTCTGGATGATTGACTGATCTGCCCTTGTAACATTAACCAAAACGGCCTTGCTGTGCTGGTACTGCGAACGGCTGAAAGCAAGGGGAAACTACAGCCATAATTTTTCCCGAGGACATGCAGCTTTACTGTACGATTAAATGATGATGGCGTCCTCTTGGGTAAAATATTCCGGAGGTAAAATAGTCCCCCATTCGGATCTCCGGGCGGGGACTACTCAAGAGGACGTCGTTATCAGGAGAAAGAACACTGGCGTTCTACGGATAGGAGCGTGGAATGTCAGATCCCTTAATCGGGCAGGTAGATTAGAAAATTTAAAAAGGGAAATGGATAGGTTAAAGTTAGATATAATGGGAGTTAGTGAAGTCCGGTGGCAGGAGGAACAGGACTTTTGGTCAGGTGATTACAGGGTTATAAATACAAAATCAAATAGGGGTAATGCAGGAGTAGGTTTAATAATGAATAGGAAAATAGGAGTGCGGGTTAGCTACTACAAACAGCATAGTGAACGCATTATTGTGGCCAAGATAGACACAAAGCCCATGCCTACTACAGTAGTACAAGTTTATATGCCAACTAGCTCTGCAGATGATGAAGAAATTGATGAAATGTGTGACGAGATAAAAGAAATTATTCAGGTAGTGAAGGGAGACGAAAATTTAATAGTCATGGGTGACTGGAATTCGTCAGTAGGTATAGGGAGAGAAGGAAACATAGTAGGTGAATATGGATTGGGGGGAAGAAATGAAAGAGGAAGCCGCCTTTTAGAATTTTGCACAGAGCATAATTTAATCATAGCTAACACTGGGTTCAAGAACCATAAAAGAAGGTTGTATACCTGGAAGAATCCCGGAGATACTAAAAGCTATCAGATAGATTATATAATGGTAAGACAGAGATTTAGGAACCAGGTTTTAAATTGTAAGACTTTTCCAGGGGCAGATGTGGATTCTGACCACAATCTATTGGTTATGAACTGCAGATTGAAACTGAAGAAACTGCAAAAAGGTGGGAATTTAAGGAGATGGGACCTGGATAAACTGAAAGAACGAGAGGTTGTAGAGAGTTTCAGGGAGAGCATAAGGGAACAATTGACAGGAATTGGGGAAAGAAATAGAGTAGAAGAAGAATGGGTAGCTCTGAGGGATGAAGTAGTGAAGGCAGCAGACGATCAAGTAGGTAAAAAGACGAGGGCTAATAGAAATCCTTGGGTAACAGAATAAATATTGAATTTAACTGATGAAAGGAGAAGATATAAAAATGCAGTAAATGAAGCAGGCAAAAAGGAATACAAACGTCTCAAAAATGAGATCGACAGGAAGTGCAAAATGGCTAAGCAGGATGGCTAGAGGACAAATGTAAGGATGTAGAGGCCTGTTTCACTAGGGGTAAGATAGATACTGCCTACAGGAAAATTAAAGAGACCTTTGGAGAGAAGAGAACCACTTGTATGAATATCAAGAGCTCAGATGGCAACCCAGTTCTAAGCAAAGAAGGGAAGGCAGAAAGGTGGAAGGAGTATATAGAGGGTTTATTCGAGGGCGATGTACTTGAGGACAATATTATGGAAATGGAAGAGGATGTAGATGAAGACGAAATGGGAGATACGATACTGCGTGAAGAGTTTGACAGAGCACTGAAAGACCTGAGTCGAAACAAGGCCCTGGGAGTTGACAACATTTCATTAGAACTACTGATGGCCTCGGGAGAGCCAGTCATGACAAAACTCTACCATCTGGTGAGCACGATGTATGAGACAGGCGAAATACCCTCAGACTTCAAGAAGAATATAATAATTCCAATCCCAAAGAAAGCAGGTGTTGACAGATGTGAAAATTACCGAACTATCCGTTTAATAAGTCACAGCTGCAAAATACTAACGCGAATTCTTTACAGACGAATGGAAAAACTGGTAGAAGCGGACCTCGGGGAAGATCAGTTTGGATTCCGTAGAAATGTTGGAACACGTGAGGCAATACTAACCTTACGACTTATCTTAGAAGAAAGATTAAGAAAAGGCAAACCTACGTTTCTAGCATTTGTAGACTTAGAGAAAACTTTTGGCAATGTAAACTGGAATACTCTCTTTCAAATTCTGAAGGTGGCAGGGGTAAAATACAGGGAGCGAAAGGCTATTTACAATTTGTACAGAAAGCAGATGGCAGTTATAAGAGTCGAGGGGCATGAAAGGGAAGCAGTGGTTGGGAAAGGAGTGAGACAGGGTTGTAGCCTCTCCCCGACGTTATTCAATCTGTATATTGAGCAAGCAGTAAAGGAAACAAAAGAAAAATTCGGAGTAGGTATTAAAGTCCATGGAGAAGAAATAAAAACGTTGAGGTTCGCCGATGACATTGTAATTCTGTCAGAGACAGCAAAGGACTTGGAAGAGCAGTTGAACGGAATGGACAGTGTCTTGAAGGGAGGATATAAGATGAACATAAACAAAAGCAAAACGAGGATAATGGAATGTAGTCAAATTAAATCGGTTGATGCTGAGGGAATTCGATTAGGAAATGAGACACTTAAAGTAGTAAAGGAGTTTTGCTATTTAGGGAGAAAAATAACTGATGATGGTCGAAGTAGAGAGGATATAAAATGTAGACTGGCAATGGCAAGGAAATCGTTTCTGAAGAAGAGAAATTTGTTAACATCGAGTATAGATTTAAGTGTCAGGAAGTCGTTTCTGAAAGTATTTGTATGGAGTGTAGCCATGTATGGAAGTGAAACATGGACGATAACTAGTTTGGACAAGAAGAGGATAGAAGCCTTAGAAATGTGGTGCTACAGAAGAATGCTGAAGATAAGGTGGGTAGATCACGTAACTAATGAGGAGGTATTGAATAGGATTGGGGAGAAGAGAAGTTTGTGGCACAACTTGACTAGGAGAAGGGATCGGTTGGTAGGACATATTTTGAGGCATCAAGGGATCACAAATTTAGCATTGGAGGGCAGCGTGGAGGGTAAAAATCGTAGAGGGAGACCAAGAGATGAATACACTAAGCAGATTCAGAAGGATGTAGGTTGCAGTAGGTACTGGGAGATGAAGAAGCTTGCACAGGATAGAGTAGCATGGAGAGCTGCATCAAACCAGTCTCAGGACTAAAGACCACAACAACAACATACTGTATTGGAGTCTTGGTCTCCCTCTACAATGTTTACCTCCCAACACTTCCTTCGATTACCAAATTCATAGTTCCTTCTTGCTTCCAAATGTGTCCTGCCAACTGCAACAATCTTTTATTGAAGTTGTGGCATAAATTTCTTTCTTTCAAAATCCGATTCCATATCTCATTGTTATTTACTCAATCTACCCACTTACTATTAAGCATTTTCTGTATCACCACATTTCAAATGCTTCTGTTCTATTTTTGGGCTGAACTTCCCATCTTCCATGTTTCGCTTCCACCCAAGGCCACACTCCATGCAGATAGTTTCAGATCCTAACAAAATAATTGTATTATAAGTCAACAAATC
Source organism: Schistocerca nitens (assembly GCF_023898315.1). Taxonomy (NCBI): domain Eukaryota; kingdom Metazoa; phylum Arthropoda; class Insecta; order Orthoptera; family Acrididae; genus Schistocerca; species Schistocerca nitens. The sequence goes on from NC_064617.1 coordinate 617,748,659, forward strand.
CTTCTTTTGCAGAAATAATGCTTTGATATTGCCATTCGGCATTTTATATCCTCTCTACTTCGCCCATCCTCAATTATTTGGCTGCACAAATAGCAAAACTCATCTACTACTGTTAATATCTCATTTCCAAATCCAATTACTGATTTAAATCGACTACCTTCCATTCCTTTTGTCGATATTTACCTTATAAGGCCTTTTTAGGACAGTAACCATTCCGATTAACGACACTCTCGCACTCCCTTCAAAAAAATGCATTTCATGTCCTTCAACTCTTAGACTCGCAGTCTGGTTTTGTACAAGTTATAAATAACCTTTCCTCCATTTATTGTGTCCGTGCTACCTTCATAATTTCTTATAATCAACTGCAGATAACATTCTCAAAGTTTTTTCTAAATGCTATAAGCGCAGGTTTGTCTTTCTTTAAACCTCATTATAAGATATTCCTAAATCCAGTATTGTCTCATCTGTACCTACATTTCTCCAGAACCCAATCTCAACTTCCCTGATATAGACTTCTACCAATATTTCCATTGTTTTCTAAATACACTGCCTGACAAAAAGTCCGATGCTCGCATAAGACATTGATGAATATGTAAAGGATTAGAGTGGCAATTCTCTGTGACCAGTAGAATGGCCACAATACTGCATTTATGTGAGGAAGTATTGCAGGCCATAGGGAATAACAATAGTTCGAAACAGTTTAGACTTCGAACTTGTGGGATAATTCTTCCGAGCGCCTTGCAGGTGCCGACTTATTGTCAATATGGCCCTGAAAATGCGACATATGAATGAATATTGAATTGTGTTGAGCGAATTAAAGGGAGCTTTGAAACTGGTATACTATAGGCGGACTAAACTCTGAGAGTAGACAGCGAGTAATATTTTATCATGATCGAAAAACGGTGGCTCAGTTAGATGAGGTTGCTGTGCAAGTCCAAGCTGCAGAGCTGGTTGATTCGTGCAGTGGAAGCGGAATGCGCCTATAACGCAGATATCCATGGATCGTAACCATGCCCTGCTACCATTTTTATGTGCCATAGGGCCCTTAGTATGAAAAAGTGGAATCGATTGATTGAGTTTCACAGCAATATAAATATATTTATATACGACTTTAACAAAGAGCACCTTAGACATACAGATCCGTTTCATTGAACAACCTGCCAAAACATATGATTTAGTAATTTGGCACAGCAATGAAGTGTTAGTAAAAGCTCAAATTGAATAAAATTTAATTTAATTCAGGACCATAATAAAATAACAAGCATAAACAGCTAGGCTGAGGTAAACAACTACCAGTTCATACTGAGATTAAAGTTAACTGATTCAAAAGGATACTACAACCAACACTGACAATCATTTATTTGTTCAAAATAAAAATAATTACATTTTAAGTGAATTTAGCTCATGATTAAGAATCAAGAGATAAGTAGACAAGTTGGAGCAACACAACCTCATAAAGATCAGAGTTTGCATAAAACAAGAATCATCAATAAACTAGTAGATTACCGTATGTAGTCGTGGGACTCATTAGAGGGTCAGAGTATGTTCTGACCAGAAAAGTGCTGACATCAGCATCAGTGTTCCAGTAATTGTCATGTCAACACATTTGGACCACGGCCATGATTTCATCGTTTCCAGCCTTCTTACATCATCGCACCATGCCTGTGTCACTGCCCTGTAGAAATCATCCTCATCCTGCACCCCCCCCCCCCGCCCATCCCCCACGTCCCCCATGCCCCGGAACCCTCCGTTACCTAATACTCCCACTCGTCAAGGAATTCATTTGCATGCTGTGTATTTTACCACCGCCACCACTATATTGTAGAAAAGCTATGGGTTGAAGCCTAAGACTATGACATCACAAGAATAACTTGTACATATTTTACTTTAATATGTATGTAAAGACATAGATATTGTAAACACATAATGCTTGCATGCATGCAAGTTCGGCCGCTCCCCCCCCCCCCCTCCCCCAATGCGTTATCTAATCCTACAAGTGTAACAGTCAGCACAATGATCGAGTGGACGAAACAGCCTTGTCAAGAGGGTCTTATAGTAAGTGGCAGGCGATGCAATGACACTGAAACTGGGAGAAGAAGAGGAATGGCTTGCTACTTCCTGGTAATACACTTTGATGAGCCAAAACATTATGATCACCTGTCTTATAGGTTGTTTCTCCGTCTTTCGAACGAAATACGTCACTGATTGCGCGTATCAGAGTCCGACAGTTTGTTGGTAGTTTTGTGAAAGTATGTGACATTAGATGTCCACGCACAGATCATGTAATTCGCGTAAATAACGGGCCGCAGATTTGCGTACGCGGTGATGGAGTCCGATAGCGACTTAGATGGATTCCATTGGATTTACATTAGGCGAATTTGGTCGCCGATACACCAACGTGAGTTCACTATAATGCTCTTCAACCCATTTTAGCGTAGGTCTGGCTCCGAGACAAGGACAACTATACTGCTGAAAGATGGCTCTGCCGTCCAGAAAGACATCAAGCGTAAAGGGGTGCCGGTCAATCGCATCTGTCAGCATGTCTTAGATCACAACCACAGGTGCCCTGCAAGCGCAGCAGAATGCCTCCCATAGCACAATACCGCTCCCATTAGCCTGCGTCCGTGGCGTGTTGCACGTTTCGATCCACAGTTCACATCGATGACGGCGTTTGTGGAGATGACCAGCGACCTAGTGTAGCTAAAATGCGGTTCACCCAAAGAGCCGACATTTTCCACTGATTCATCGTCATATCCCAATGGCCCCGTGCCCACTGCAATCGTAACTGACGATGTTTGGAAAACATTTGAACACATAGCGGTGACCTGCTACGGAGCTCCATGTTCAGCAACCTATCGTGAATGAAGTGCTCCAAAACACTTGTGCGTGCACCAGGATTGGTAGAGATGAAAACGGATCACCATATATCCTACTGCAGAGCAGACAGGCCTCCGAATCTCACGTTCTGTGAAGAGTCGTGGACGTCCAACCATTTAGCGCCTAGTGGTAGTTCCACTGTCCTTCTTTCTGTAGATGCTCACGAGAGTAGCATGTGAACATTCGACCAGCTTCACTGTTTTCGAGACACTCATTCACAGGCTCTACGCAATAACAACATGTCCTCTATCAAAGTCGCTTACCTAAATGGATTTCCCCATTTGCAGCCCCTATCCTAGCTATGGTGATCCCCCATCCGTTCTGCTCCGCTTACATACTTTTACCATCGCGTCTCGTGCCCGCAACGCCAACAGGCGCCATCCAACGCCGCGGTGGGCAATGGTCATAATCTTTGGCTTATCAGTGTATATGCTTCGCATGTCGAGCCAGTTGATTATGGGAACACTAATCTTATTATTAACACATCCAGAGGGGATTTGTTTTGAGCATGTCTATATATTTTATAACTCCTATTTCAACTTAGATATCGACTGTCACAGGAAAGATGGCATGGCGTCAAGCGAGTAACCTACCAGAAAAAAACTTGCAATGAGAGTTGATGTTCTTTATGGCAAAAACATTTCAGTGTAAAAATAGCAAGGGAATTATTCTTTATGCACTAGGCAGTTGAATGTCATATCTGTGGGCCGCCATCATACAGAAAAGCGGGAAATCCACATAGTAATCACTGTCATACAACACAGAAATTCCACGCACCCAGCTTGAAGAACCAACTGCTATGACATGCACAGGTCATAATTTGAGCAGGTACATTGCTCACTTTATTGTTGAGCCCTTGGGTGATTTATGGATATAGAATGGTAAGGACAATGTCACACCTGACAATGGAGAGAAATACATACCATTCTCCAAGCGGATCACACCAAGAATATCGCTCCGCTTCCTGGATTCATTATTGTTCATGAATGCACCTCTTCAGAAACTTGCTGAGATAATGTAACGGAAGGTTATGCATATCACCAGAGCTGCATGTCCTGATAATGCAAAATTTCAGCTTGTGACGAAAAGGGGGTCTTCCCACATGTGTGTGTGGATTCGATAGAGAGACATTGCACTATATAACTGCATTCACCAGCAAACTCAAAGCCGTTGTCACAAAGGATGCGGAGTATAGGTATGGGGGGGGGGGGCGGCGTTTGGCAGGAGTTCAACATCTCTAATTTAGAAGTATATGATGGAATGAACATGAAGACATCTGCACTTTCTAACAGACATTTTGTGAGAAATTCCAGAGTGTGTGTCTGGACATGTACACTTTAAATTCTGCCTTCTATACATGGAGTCAAGACGTTCCTGGGAGGCGAAAGGTGGGAGGCAAAAGACATGTATCAAACTATTGACGGATTTGATTTGTTGCTTCTTTTTTAAACATGAGACTCGTGGCAGACTTTGCCAGTTTTTCGACAGTATGTCAAGGTGAATAACCTGTGAATGAACGTGGAATGCAGGTCATCTGACGATTTAAGTTAAATTCTTTACTTGGATGTACAAAATCTCTATGGGCATTCCATGCAACAGTTTGCTGTTTAGAAGATTGTGATGGCTGTCCAAAGATGAAATCGTCAGATTGGAAATAAAATATCCATCGTATGGCTGTTGATGCTGGTGTGCTGCAAACCTGGAATATACAGCTAGTTTGCATAACGTGCACAGTGGCTTATTGCTGTAATCAGAGCGCCTACTCCTGCAAAATGCTCCCGTCACCAAGCTGATGATAATGTTGGGGAATAGCAGAGATATAGTCTACATTACAGAACTGTCCAGCAATGTCTCAGGTAGGGGATCCGACTTATTAGAACACACGTTGCATTTTCTTTGGCCAGCGTCTCTAGTTGAAGGAGTACACTGATATTAATACAGAAAAGAGTGCTCTTGCAAATAACGATTTTCAAAAAAGAGTTTTATAAATTAATGAATAATTCAGTTTTTGATAAATAATGTTTGATACTATTGATAAATTAATTTTGTTTACCGTTGGAAAGGGTTTTACAGGTCAAAAGATTACATCGCCAGGTCATATTTCTAGCAGGCAATAATCTTTAAAGAAGGACTACTCCTTTGCAGATGCTGAGATTTAGCGTTGTTCACAAAGCCTGTCAGTATTGGTATGTGTATTCTGGACATCCAAAAACTCCACATGCATCAATTCCATTAAAAGTTTGCAAAACTAACTTCACTGATCTCAATTTATTTTATACAGAAACAGCCAGTTCCATCTGCTATGTGAAAAGGTGTGATCAGAATGAAGTAATCGGGTACAATCTCAATTTGTTCAACACATCTCTGCATGTGGCCAATAATCCTCACAATGTAACACCACAGAATATGAAGGTTGTCGGTCTGGTGAAAGACGAGGCGAATGGCCCACATAGTGTGTAATCTGTGGGGCTCAGATCAAAAATGTATGCATGCAATACATTGATCAGCCAGAACATTATGACCACGTACATAATAGCTGGTATGTCCTCTGGAACAGATGACAGTGGCGACGTATCACAGCATGGAAGCAATGAGGCCTCGGTAGGTCGCTGGATGGAGTTGGCACCACATGTGCACATTCAAGTCACCTAATTCCCATAAATATGGGAGGGGGGCGATGAGCTCTGACGCCACGTTCTGTCACATCCCAGATGTGTTTGATCTGGTGCAGATATGGCGAGTTGGGGGACAGCAAATCAATTGGACTGGCCACTGTGTTCCTCTAGCTACTCCACTACTTCCTGATCTTGTGATATGGCGCATTATCTTGTTGAAAAATACCACTGCCATCAGGAAACATGACACTCTTGAAGGGGTGTAGGTGGCCTGAATCCAATGTACGATACTCCTTGGTCGACATGGTGCCTTGCACGAGCTCCACCGGAACCATGGATGTCTACATGAATGTTCCTTAGAAGATAATGGAGCTGCTGCCAGCTTTTCTCTGTCCCAGAGCATAGGTGTCAAGGACCTGTCCCGTGGAAGACGACGGATTCGCGTCCTCCTATTGGCATGGTGGAGAAGGTATTGGGATTCCTCAGACAATCCAACACTCTGTCACTGTACCAACGTCCAGTGCCAATGGTCAGGTGCACATTTCAGTCGTAGTTGCCAATGTCGTGGTGTTAACATTGTCACATGCATGAGTTGTCAGTTGCGGAGCTCCATCGTTGTGTGTTCAGACACACTTGTACTCTGTCCAGCATTAAAGTCCGATGTTAGTTTCACCACAGTTCACCGCTCGTTCTCGCTCTGAACACTATAGGACTTAACATCTGAGGTCATCAGTCCGCTAGAAGTTAGAACTACTGAAACCTAACTAACCTAAGGACATCACACACATCCATGCCCGAGGCAGGATTCGAACCTGTGACCTTAGCGGTCGCGCGGTTCCAGACTGAAGTGCCTAGAGCCGCTCGGCCAAAGCGGCCGGCTCACCGCTCGTTCTGTTTTACCAGTCTGTGCAATGTCTGATATTTATAATGAGGGGTGGCTGTCCAACCCCACGACATCTGGATGTGGTTTCACATTGGTTTCGCGACGTATTGAAGACACTCGCCACAGCACTCTTCAAACACCCGAAAAGTCATGCAGTTTGCTAAATTCTCGTGCTGAGTTTCCAGGCCATTATAATCTGCCCTGAGTCAAGCTCAGATAGCTCGCATGCCTTCCTCATTCTACAGACGGCCAACATACTCACTGATGCTACATGCGCCATGCATGTGTCTGATTAGCAGTCATTCCTTGTCAGATGATGCTTCCATCGCCTTTACGGATTTATATCGATTGTTGGTCAGTGTTCGTAACATTCTGGCTGACCAGTGTATAGATGCAGGTGCTACTTAATGATGGGCTAAGGATGTGCAATGGGCAGCCTCACAGTTACTTATGATCAAAGAGTGCAATGAATGTCTGTGTGGTGGTGATGCATCTTCAAATACAATCATTTGATAGTGGGGACATGAAGTGCATACTGCACTGCAACTGAAAAATCTGTGTTTTGCACAGCAACTGAAAATCGATCTGTTGCACATGATGACCAATGCTTCATCTGAGTAGATGGAACTGACATCTTTCAATTCTCACACTATTTGCTCATGAGTGATTGTGTATGTGCATGTTTGTGGGGGAGTGAGGGCGGGGTGGATATGTGGATTAGATAGCTGAAACATTTGTCATTGCTGTGTGTTTGTATGTGAATCACTGTGTATTATGTATGCTTGCAAGTTGTATATTACTGTTATGTGTACTATGCGCACCTTTTTGTGCACTCTGTATGTATGTGTGGTTCTTTCTTTTTCACTTGTAGCTTCTGATTGTCAAATATTGTAAATACTTTACGTAAAAATCCATGGTAGTCCTATTAATATGATTATCTCAGCATTCAGCTGCTACTGTATAAGTATTGTTCAAAATAATGAACTGTATTAGTATAATATATGTCAGCATATAAGTAATCAGATGCTGCTAGTCACGTATAAAAATGAATGCATCTTATTACTATGAGTTATCTCTACATACAAGCAGCCTCTTCTTTTGAAAGAAAATAATTTTTACTAAATATTGTAAATAACTTTGAAAAATAGAATGTTAATGGTAATATACCATTAGTTAATTTGTCATGAGTTATAAAATGCCCACCCACGGCAGCTGAGTGGTCAGCACGACAGAATGTCAATCCTAAGGGTCTGGGTTCGATTCCCGGCTGGGTCGGAGATTTTCTCCGCTTAGGGTCTGGGTGTTGTGTTGTCCTAATCATCATCATTTCATCCCCATCGACGTGCAAGTCGCCGAAGTGGCGTCAAATCGAAAGACTTGCACCCGGCGTACGGTCTACCAGACGGGAGGACCTAGTCATATGACATTTACATTTTAGTTATAAAATATCTTAATCCATTCCTCATTGGACTTTTCATAGACTGGAAACAACTAAGAACATTTCGTTTTGTAGAACGTTTTTTGTTTACACATATACAGTGTATCTACACTCACCATCATTCAATTTTACAGCGTTGTCTAAAAACTCTTTTCTTCATGCCTAGAATACAGTATGAATTGTATTCAGGTCTAAAGATGCATTTACATACATGGGCATTCATTTAGTACATTCAGCCTCCACAGATTTAATGCTTAAAGGGTTTCAGATGTATATTTTGGTATTGGATGAACAATGTCATTTTTACACTGATCTAATTGATTTATATTCACATTGTGCAGGCACGAATATTAAAATGCCACCATACCAGTCTATCTGCCAGAGTCAGTAAAGCATTGTACAGGCTTTTTAAATTGAGTGTTAACTTGAATTCTAAGGTATACTTGTATGACTGTACCCTCAGATTTTATCTTAATCACCGCCTCTCCAAACATATTGACAAGTGACATCTCACTCCTTAACAGGCTAATGTTAACATCAGTTATGATGTGATCTATTCAGTTGCCATCTTTATTTCTATGAACTTCATCACGCTACACAGATAGTACTATTTGCACCGCACATACTGAACTCTAGCGTGAAGCTGAACATTCTCTATCTCAATCACAACATCAAATTCACTATGTGCTGCTAGAGCTACATCCACATTTTAAAAAAATGGTTCAAACGGGTCTGAGCAGTATGGGACTTAACATCGGAGATCACCAGTCTCCTAGACTTAGAACTACTTAAACCTAACTAACCTATGGACATCACACACATCCATGCCCGAGGCAGGATTCGAACCTGCGACCGTAGCAGCGGCACGATTCCGGACTGAAGCGCCAAGAACCACTCGACCACAACGGCTGGCTCACATTTTTAGATCCACTTGCAGCCAAATAGCATGCACTGGTGAATAGATGTATTCTGCTAGCACTTAGCTGAGACTCTAGTTCTGGGAGCTGTTATGGTTGTGCTATACTACAGTCGAACAAGACTAGGTACAAAAGGTTGGGAAGTGACTACTGTTGCTGTTGCTGTGGTGGTTCAGGAAGGAGCATATGTGTGTCCTCATCTGTATCAATAATCAAAACCTAGGTATAGCAGAAAACACACACAACTAATTGTAATAATTTGAGATGAATGGGCAAAAACCTGATAAAATTGTGTAGGCTTCCATGATCAGAGTCAGTTGACATTAAAGTTTTCTGAACACCATACCACATAATAATGTAAAAAAAAATCTATACTGGAAGAACGACTGTTTTGATCATAGTTACAGCGGCCTTTCTCTGGGTGTAGACGTTTCAACCCCTGTTACAGCGGTTTCCTAGGATAGTTTTTTACGCTATCACGTGGTAAAATATTCAGAAACCTTTTATGTTAAAATACTAACAGTCTTCTTCTTCCCAGCTGACTGCTGCTGCTGCTGCTGGTAGCACTTCACATTTCTTATAGAGAGCAAATGATGCCGTTCTCGCAATCCAATTATAAAAATTAAAAGTGGGGGCTGCACTTGCACACCATTGACGGACAACACATTGAAGTCGACGAGCGGTGGCGCGAGGTGGGGGTGAGGAAGGGAGCTTGAGGGTGGGGAAGTAGCTCTGGGCGTCGAGAGGGGGGTCCTCCACATGGCAGTGACTTGGCCTTGGAAATTGATCATGTCAGAATTCCAGGAGCAGTGACATCCCGGCCTTGTTGCAACTGTAAGAATCTGATGACGTCAGAACTGCAGGAAAGCTGATGTCCTGCTATCCTCTGCCATTGCATCCTCCCATATACTTGTACCTTGGTATTTGAACGTTTGTCCACCTTACAGAAGGAAATATGACACACCAATGTGAAACAGTTTAGCAATAGAGGCAGCAAACAACCTTTCATTATTCTACTTAAAGTTGCTTCTAGTGTTCACGACCAATTTTACAGCACCATTAATTGCAATGTACCAAATATCTAATCCGACAATCTACTTAATCACACTAACTCAGAACATGATCAGTATCATTATACAGCAAGCTTAAGACACTGCGGATAGCCAGCTTAATATCATCATTTCTAAATATTATCTAGAGAAGAAATGTTCATGGATAGCTACCGTATTGTACCAATTTCACAAGGAGTTGACTACTGACTCTTTAGAAGAGAATGTTTTAGTAGCAGATAAGTTTAGATGGTTCAAATGGCTCTAAGCACTATTGGACTTAACATCTGAGGTCATCAGCCTCTAGACTTAGAACTACTTATACCTAACTAACCTAAGGAGATCACACACGTCCATGCCCGAGGCAGGATTCGAACCTGCGACTGTAGCAGCAGCTTGGTTCCGGACTGAAGCGCCTAGAAACGCTTGGTCACAGCGGCCGGAGGATAAGTTTCGATTGTAAAGTTTTCTTCCCAGTTCATATAACATACACAGACTGTTGTAAATCTGCATTGTCTTTTGTAATATACTTACATCATAGGCATACAGCACAACATAGAGATGGTAGTTCCTCCTCAGCTATGTGCCTTCGTGGACTTCCTTCTTCTTATAAGGTATTCAATCTACATGTTAAAGAAAAAGAATTAGTGAAATTCTATATGCTTTTGTGACACCATGAATTATTACTATCTGATCTGTTTTTCAAATGCCTGTATTCATCAGTATTTTGGTGTCATCATATTTGATTTTGATTAGATGTTTATGGTATCTTCTCTTGTTCGTTAATTTGCACAGTGTATTAATAATCTATAACTATTATTTTTATTATTTTATTACAATTACTATTTTCTTTTCTAATAGTAGTGTTACCTGCGAACGAAAACTGTCGTTATCCGCACAATGACAGTTTCTAACAGCTCTTGAATGTACAATTTTAACAAGGAGTGATAACTTTAATCAGAATGAGATAACCTTTATTGTGTGAAGAACCATATTTTTACACAGCAGTCTTCTGAATGTTTTAATAACAATTAATTCATCTGACTAAATCAACGCATTTCCTGGGCGCAGTACTTTCTGACATGCAATGCATAAAATCACTAAAGCCGCTACCGATGAATGGAGTTACGGCGCTTATCATTTATACGAATTATAGTTTCCCGCATATTCCTTTACTTGACAGTTCTGTGTAGCATCCTTCTGTTCATTTCTCTTAATTTTCAACATCTTTCTGTAACACCACATCTTAAACGTTTCGATTATCTCCGTTTCTGAATTTTTCTACAGTCCACGATTGACTTACATACACTACTGTGCTCCAGACGTACATTCTCAGAAATATTTTCTTCAAATGAAATCTTACATTTGATACGAGCACACTTATCTGTGCCACTCTGTTTTTATGCCCTTTTTGCTTCGTCGGCGAAGTGTTAATTTGCTTCAAAGCCAGAAGAACTACTTCACTTAGTCCAATACGTGGGTCAAATTTTGCTGTTTAGTCTGTCGCTTATCTCAATTTTCCTGTTCCTCATTACTTTCATCAAAATGCTTTTTACTTAAGTCCATATTGAGAGCTCATTAGCCTGTTCACTCAGTTATCAAATACTTTAATTCTTCCTCACTTTCACTGAGGATAGCAATGTTGTCGTAGAATCTTATCGTTGACTTCATTTCACTCTAAAATTTAATCCTACTTTTGAGTCTTTCTTTTAGTTCCGTAACTGCTTCTTCGATGTGTAAGTTGAACAGTAACGTAGAAAGATCTCATACCTGGCTTGCACTCTCTTTAATCCGAGTACTGCACCACTGATCTTCCATTCTTATCGCTCCATTTGGGCTCTTGTACGTACTATGCTGTCCAACAGCTGATACTCTTTTTATCAGAATTTAGAACAATCGGCTCCAATTTACGCTGTAGAACGCTTTTCGTGGACAGAAAAGTCTTAAGAAGCACTCTTGAATTTACTTGAGTTTTGGTTCTCTTGTGTAGCACAACATCATAATAGCCTCTCTGGCTCCAGTACTTGTCCTGAAGCCAAAATGATAGTTATCCAACTTATTCTCGATTTCAGTTTTTTTCTTCTGTATATTATCCTCGGAAATTTGGATTATGAGTTATCAAGCGGAGTCGGCGTTAGTTTACGTATTTGTCTGTGATATCTTAGGGATTAGGGTCGATGATATTCCTCCGAAAGTCTGACAGTATTTTAGAAGTCTCATTGACCTTATGTGTGTCTTTTCGAATGTCACGAATGTGAAAAACTGTATCTCGCAGTATAATTGTACCAATGGTTATTAGTATTGTTGTTATTATTAAGGTAGTTCAAACTTCTTCGTTATTAATCTATGATCATCTAAGAAACATAAACACTAGTTGTTAAGATTAAGCTGGCGACGAGTAATCGAATAATCGCACAGAGTATGACGCTAGGACTAGTCAGTTGCTAATGAGCATTTCAGCCTCATTTTAAACGCGAAGAAATGTGAAAAACAAAACGATTTGCCAAGACTGAGAAACGGATAGATAGTGAGAGACCGGACGGTTCGAAGCTATGAAGGGTTGCATTTTCTGAATGTTCGAGAGCAGCAATAGTTGAAGTGTGCAAAGCCAACATGAGAATAGCGAAACGACGAATATTTGATAGCAATATGGGTGACAGCGAAATGTTAATAATTGGACCGGGGCACTGGATTTAGCGACAGGTGCATCATGTTAAAGAACGCAGTAGACACTGTGGAGCAGCTGAGTACCTATTACGACAGCACTCATTACGACAAAATATAATCATCTATATCTGCATACATACTCGGCAAGCCACTGTACGGTGTGTGGCGGAGGGTTCCCTGTACCACTACTAGTCATTTCCTTTCCTGTTCGACTCGCAAACAGAGCGAGGGAAGAATGACTGTGTATAAGCCCCAGTGTAAACCCTAATTCCGTTCTACAGTCAGCTTTAAATGCTGGCTCTCTAAATTTTCTCAATAGTGTTCCTCTAGAAGAATGTCTCCTCCTCTCCACCGATTCCCATTTGAATTTTCGAATAATCTCTGTAACACTTCCATGTTGTTCGAACCTACCCGTAATATGTCTAGCAACCTACCTATGAATTGCTTTGATATCTTCCTTTAATCTAAGCTGGTACGGATCCCAAACACTAGAGCAGTATTCAAGAATAAGTTATACTACCGTCCTACGCGTGTATCTCCTTTTCAGATGAACCGCATTTTCTCAAAATTCTCCCAATAAACCAGACCATTTGCCTTCCCTACTACAATCTTTGTATGCTCATTCCATTTCATATCGCTTTGCAATGTTACGCCTAGATATTTAAAGGTGACTGTGTCAAGCAACAAACTACTAATACTGTACTCGAACGTTACAGGTCTGTTTTTCCTAATCACTCACATGAACTTATATATATTTTTTTCATTTAGAGCTAATTGCGATTCGTCACACCAACTAGAAATTTTTTCTACGTCATCTAGTCTCATACTAAATTCACTCGACGATGACACCTTTCCGTACACCGCAACATCATCAGCAAACAATCGCAGATTGCTGCTCATCTTGGGGCCACTCACATATCTGAGGATATATTTCATATGCTCGCACCTTCGTCAACAATCTGTAGTGGGGATCTGTGTCAAATGCTTTCCTGAAATTCAGAAATATGGAATCTTCATGTTGCCCTTTCTCCACCGTGTGAGAAAAGGGCAAGCTGAGTTTCGCACAAGCGATGCTTTCGTAAACATAATCTTCTCGGTCTCAAGAAAATATTCATACCGAGAATATATTCAAGGATTCTGCAGCAAACCGATGTTACGGATATCGATCTGTATTTTGCGGTTCCGTTCTTTTACCCACGGAGTCACCTGAGCTCTTTTGCAGTCGCTTGGGGCTTTGCACTGGGCGAGAGACTCGCGATTTACGCAAGTAAGGGGCCAATGACGTTTAGTACTTTTTGTAAAACCGAACTGGAATTCCACCCGAACATGGCTACTTATTTGTTTGCAATTCTTCCAGCCGTTTCTTTACATCAGTGTTGCCTATTACTGCGCCGTCCATAAGGGAGTTTGTTCGATGTCAAAGGGCGGTATGTTTGTACTTGCGTGAACGATTTCTTAAACGTGAAATTTAAATCATCTTCAATTTTTGTACTCCTGTCTTCCTCAGTTGCGTGTAATATTACGGTATATTGATAACTTTTACGTTTTGGACCGTCTAACTACAACTGAATGAAACAAAATTTTCGTGCCATACGCGTTTCGCCTGCAAGACATCTTCAGTGGCCTGGAATATTACTACACCATAGCAAAAACCAACCACCAGATCTGTTTTGTAACCTATAGGTACAGTGCCTCAAAATGTAAACTAAATAGTCAAAATATGTACATATTCCAAGCCACTGAAGATGCCTTGCAGATAATAAAGGCGTAACGCGTATGCCACGAAAATTGTGTTTCTTTCACTTGTAGTAAGACGGTCCAAAAATTAAAAATTATCGGTACAGCGAAATTCACGACTTCGTCCTTGACTTTTGTGTTCTCAGCTGCCACACTAGACTGGTCAACGAGTGACTATGCGCAATCCTTAGATCCTCTTACCGATATTACGTACGACCAGAATTTTCACGAGTTCCTGGCCAGATCTGTCGCCAAGGTACAAGGTATGATGGTGGTAGTTGTATGCTTCGGGCGTAGATCTTTTCACAGACGCACGAATCTCTACTAGCATTTGCGTATCGTCATTTGCGCACTCTCTTTTAAGCCGAAAGCGCAACAGCCTTTGGTTCCTCAACATTTTTCGAACCAGAACAACTTGTCAGTTAAAAAAGTTTGGAACCTGGAAAAAAATACCTTATATCGATTATATGTATAAATGTGATGTTGTGGTGTCACCGCTAGACACCACACTTGCTAGGTGGTAGCTTAAATCGGCCGCGGTCCATTAGTACATGTCGGACCCGCGTGTCGCCACTGTCAGGATCGCAGACCGAGCGCCACCACAAGGCAGGTCTCGAGAGACGTACTAGCACTCGCCCCAGTTGTACGACGACATTGCTAGCGACTACACGTACGAAGCCTTTCTCTCATTTGCCGAGAGACAGAATAGCCTTCAGCTAAGTTAATGGCTACGACCTAGCAAGGCGCCATTAGCCATTTGTACCATTGCATGTATCTCAAGATAGTCTCACTTGTATCATCAAGAATGCTGTATACCAAAGGACGATATAAAAGTTAAGTGTTCTAGTAGCTACGTTCTTTTCTTTATCACATTCATTACGAATCCTGTTCCAGACTTAACGCCAGACGGCGTGAGTTGACGCGTGCCCTTTCGGCTACTTCACTGTGGACTGGCTGCCTTAACAGTCCACTACAGATGTGATTCTGAGGATGAGGCTGGTAGTCCCGAAACAGTTCATGACGAAAAAAAAAATTACAGTAAGAGTAATTTTTGCCAAATCTCAGCTTATCATACGACTGAGTTTCCGCGTTCCATAAACGATAGAAATTTGTAACATATATATACGTTGTCACTTACTGTTTCTTTCGTCTCTCGTCTCTGATTCCGATTGTTAATGTGAAAAGTCCACGTTTAACTGAAGCTGAATTAGCACAAGGGCCAGAGAAATGTAAGGACATATCACCTCACAAAAAAAAAAAAAAAAAAAAACATGCCTAGTAAAGCAGTCTGGAGTTCAAACCAGACACAGGGTTGACGACAACATTAACAAATGCCTACGCAATTCAGAAGTCACTTCATTAATGTTAAAGGACTACGGCAAAGTATTTGATAACGTTGGATTTGACATTCTACTTTGAAAAATGCCAGAGCTAAAATTTTGAGGTAAGTGCACTGAAGTGGCTAGAAAGCTATTTAAGAAAATGATGGCATATTATCTGTGGGAATGAAACGTTGCGGGGAAGCATGTTCTCTCAGCAGTGCCACAGAGGTCAGTCTGTGCCCACACATTTGCCTTCTTGTATGCCAGTGACAACTCATAGGTTCTGTCCCCAAGTAAATGTCATTTCTATGCACGCGACCTCGAGCTTTATTTAAATGCCTTACTGAAAATTTCAGTACGGCCATAGTGCAGATGAATAGTGATCTCTGTTCAATGTTCAGATGTGCTCGACACCTGAGAGCGTTCAGATGTGCCCTAAACCTGAGACTAAATGTGAAGAAGACACGGGTTATTTTAGTAACCCATCAGAAATATATTCTTGTGCCATGCTGAAGCAGACAACTCGCTGCTGACCAAAACATCGATATAAATGGAAATATTAAGAACCTGAAAATGTGCATGGTAGCTTGGAACCGGTTATGACACTGAAATAAAGCATTTTAAAAGTATTTGTCTGTAGTTGTATTATTCATCAACAGAAACCCAATTAGGTCTGAATTCCGTGACCAATTACCCCCTATTTTTATCAACGAAAATCGCAATACCATTTCAGAAAAAATGAAGAGCTGGGGTCTAACATTAGAAGATCACCTGAATAAAATAGTGCCGTCAGCTGCAGGAAGACTTGCACTTACTTCCATGCCCCCTCCTACTGTACATGTTAAATAATATATTTCCACGAGACGTGAAACGTAAACTTATGCAAGCACTCGTTCTGCTGTAACTCTATAACTGTGATGCAGAAAACAGGGCATGGCCGGTGGAAAGTCTAGACGATTACAACTAATAATGGTTGCATGCGTTACTTCTTCAACATCTGCGTATTTGACTATGTCTGTGTTTCATGCGTTAAGCGAGTATTATTACGGCTGGAGAAGTTCAGTGACTACCATACGGTACGCCGTGTCTGCTTGCATGTGCATGTTGACTCCTGTACCTCGTGTCACAGATCAGATACTCGTCGTATCACATTCGCAATGACATTGCTGTGACTATCCATAAAATAAAAAAGTTTGCAAACTCTTTCCCCGCTGCTGTTGGTTGGCACTGGAACTAGTTACCTTGCACTGTGCGCAGAATTCAGAGCCATGTTGCAATTTTTTTAACGAACTTCCTCTTGCGACCACACACGTTATCCTTTAAAGAATTAACGTGTATGTCAAGTTTATCTTTGTCAAACCGCAAAGCAAGTGCTCACATTTTTTCCCAGGTAAGCTTCCTTCTCTTTTCGGTTCTCAGCCACATACTTTTTTTCCCTCTCCATTCTATCACGTTCCTCTCCCTCTCAGATCATTTATTTTGCGTCCACTGCTGCCAGTACCCTCTGTTTAAAAACTATTTGCGTATAATCTGTTGTTCAATCTTTCATGGACTAATTCAGAGTGTGTTTTATCTACTATAGCTATTGATGTTTTCCATTATTTATGTTATCCCATATTTAACGTAAATCTTCTTATAAGTGAAGTAATAAACATAATGCAAAATATAAAGAATATTTGGTTACAGGTAAGAGAGGGCCTAATGGCAATCAGCTTGACAGGATAAATAAATAAATAACTGGCTGAGTAACTCAGTTTCGATATCGTAACAAGGAAAGTTCATATCACGATATGAACATAGCAGTAACGCAACGCGGTTTTCAAATTATCTTGGAGTTAAAGACCGTATTATTTTATCTTGCAAAGTCTAAATAGGCATGAAGGTGAACTAAAATGGAAACCTGCGGGCGCCCCTGCTGATAAGGTAATTACTGAATTGTTTAAAATTACCAACAAGTAATTCAGACACTTTAAACATAAGAATACTTTCCCTTAAAAGGATGTCTGTGCAGCAGAGTTAAATTACTTCAGAACTAGTAACTGACAAAATTACAATAATCAGAGTTAAATTACAATCCATAATTTAATTACAATGCCAAAACAGTAGACTGACGGCCAAAGAAGGACGTTAAAGTATCATCATGAAAGATTTCGTTCAGAAGCCGCTACTACAATTAGTCACATTCACCACAGGTGAATCTGATTTAGACAAGTCTAATAAATCAGTTAGGTATTAGAGCTCTGAAAGAGAAAAACCAATATCATCACACATGCCATAACATTTTAAAATAATAACATGCAATTTATGCGAAGGTACCAGAGTTGCACCTTACTCACAAATCAACAGCTTAAATTATTTTGTTATATCAGTGTTCCCTCAACTCGGTTGACTACACAGTCCCTTTGACCCAAACGAAGCCTGCGAGAAAAGTAATAACGCAGATTTTTTATCTACCAAAGCTTTAATTTTTCAAACAACAATGTTGTCTCCTTGAAAGTAGTTCACTTCGGCAACTCCACGCGAGCGGAGTCGTTGTTCCCAGTTCTGGTACCAGCGCTGAAAGGCTTCAACTGGTAGCGCGTTTTAACATGTCCGTCATATTCCTTTGATGTTCTCCAGAGGCCTAACGTGACGTCCCATTAAAACATTTTTCAGTTTCAGGAAAAGACAAAAGTAACAAGGATTCAGGTGTGTTGCATAGGGGGCTATGTAATAACAGCAATGCCTTTTAAGGTAAAACATTCAGTGATGTGTAGCATGAGGTACTGTCATGATGCAGTACCCACTTGTTTGGTCTGGTTTCACTTGATTCGCCTTTTTTATGAGCCTTTCAAGGAAATCTTCATAAAACACCTGGTTGACAGTTTGTTCTGGAGGAACAAAATTTTTTTGCACGATACCCCTACTGTCAAAAAAAAAAAAAAAAAAAAAAAACAAATCAGTATTCTTACTATCTTTGATTTGTATATTCGAGCTTCTTTCGATCGAGGAGATGTCTCAGTGTGCCACTCCTCACTTTGCCTCTTGCCTCAAGACTACACTAAAAAATCCAGGATTCATCACCTGTGATCACAGTACTGAGCCATTCGTGGTCATTTGCAGTCCTCTGAAGAAGATCAACGCACATATTCCTTCGATTGCCCTTCTGCTCAATTGTGAAGTTGTGAAGTTGCTCGGCACCATTCTGGCACAAACTTTCGCATGCGCAAAACTTTGGTCAAAGTGTTTAAGTTTAATAGGTTACCCAACATTCTTATTGTCAAACGTTGGTCTGATCTCACAAGAGCACACACACGTTCGACATTTTCGTCGGTGTTCGAAGCTGAGGGTCTCCCTGAGCGAGGTTCCTCTTCAACGTGTTCTCGGCTTTCCAAAAATGACTTATACCATCGAAAACTTGCGCTCTTGATAAGGAATGTTCCAGTAGTCCTGTTTCAATTCCTCAAGGGTCACACTCGCGGATTCCCAAAGTATAACGCAAGACTTGATCGCATAACATTGCTGTAAGTTCCGCCGTTCCATTTTCATAACACACAACAAAAACACATCACTGATGATTGATGATGCTCCCAAAGATCGCACTGAAACCCGGACGGGGCATCTTGAAGGGATGAACACCAGTATACACAAGTAAAACAACACAGCGATGCCAGATAGCTCGCAGTGTTGCCAGTCTCATTACTTCTTACGTTTAAACCCAGTGTCAGCTGATACCTCAGGTACCACGCCTGGAAAATGTACTCTTAACTGATGTATTTAAATAAATTCAACCCCAGTGACAATCCTTGCCCATAAAATAGGCGATAAGAAAAATCTCAACGTCCCCCTAAGGCATTTTAAAACAAAGCGAAGTTTGCAGTAAGATCCCACCCAAGGGTGCAATATTTACACATTAAATAAAATCATAGGAACCAATAAGATACTGTTGGTTCTTCCCTTGAAATATTAAATAAAAGGAACACATAAATTTAACATACTGAACTGCAGTAGTTAGCACCTGATTTTTAAGCATCAAACACAGAACCAATTTTCTTCGACACGCAAATGATGGCGTACCCGATTTCGCACGCGCACAGCCCGTTAATGGTAAATTACGCCGTACTGTCCAACGGTCCTACGGATACGTTTTTCGTACGTCCCACATTGACTTCCGCGGTTATTTCACGCAGAGTTGTCTTTTAGCACTGGCAACTCTACGCAAACGGCGGTGCCTTCGGTCGTTATGTGAAAGCCGTTGGCCACTGCATTGTCCGTGATGGGAGGTAATACCTGAAATTTGGTATTCTCGGTGCACTATTGACACTGTGGATCTCGAAATATTGAATTCCCTAGCGATTTCCAAAAAGAAATGTCCTGTGGATCTAGCTCCAATTACCATTCCTCGATCAAAGTCTGTTAATTCCCCTTGCGCTGAGTCCGCAGCTCGTGGTCGTGCGGTAGCGTTCTCGCTTCCCACGCCCGGGTTCCCGAGTTCGATTCCCGGCGGGGTCAGGGATTTTCTCTGCCTCGTGATGACTGGGTGTTGTGTGCTGGCCTTAGGTTAGTTAGGTTTAAGTAGTTCTAAGTTCTAGGGGACTGATGACCATAGATGTTAAGTCCCATAGTGCTCAGAGCAATTTGAACTATTTGAAGCCCTTGCGCGGGCGTCATCACCTCAGAAACCGTTTGACACAAAACACAAAAAATGGCACCTCCGCCAATGCACTGTTGCTTCATACCTTGTGTACGCGATACTGCCGCCATCAGGATACGAGTATGTGCACATCGCTACGTCATGTGAGTGTATAACGCTGCCACTGTGACAACATTTACTTGCCAGCCTGCGAGATATCGTTACTAGAGCACACATTGTTCCTATACTCAAACGGCAAGCAAACCAAAATACTATTTTTATGAAACCACCACGACCCCCTGATCGTAAAGCCGCAACGCCCCTGGGAGCCGCGAAGGCCTGAACCGCTGTTCATTTTATATCTCACTATACATGTGTTTTATGTCATTTTTACGTCGTTTTATCGATATTTTCATGTAATTTTAGTGATATTGTTCTTGCGGCAATGGGTCCTTTTCATATTCACTGTGAATTCTTTCCGATCACCCTGCTTACGAGTATTTCACTAATCAAGTGTTTGATGATGATGTTTGGCTTGTGGGGTGATGCTCAACTGCGCGACCGTCCCAATTTTTACACAGGCCAATCTAGCCACTGTCACGGATGATGATGATGATGATGATGATGTAGATGAAATTATGGACAACACAAGTACCCAGTCCCCGGGCAGAGAAAATCCCCAATCCGGTCGGGAACCGAACCCATGACGCAGTGATCCAGAGGCAGCAACGCTAGCCACTAGACCACGAGATGCGTACAATAACGAAGTGTGCTCAGGTTATCATCGTGTGACTCTTGTAAAATTATTGGTCTGATATAAATCGTGAAATTTTACTTTGCTGATGTGGGCTTTGTACCTTACCACACCAGGATCATTGCATTCTCAGCATTTCAAATTTCAGAGACTATTGTTACGAAGCACCATTCAAGGAATTCTGCTGGACAAGCCATTTCTCCTGTACTAAGTACAGGAGCCTCTTCACTACGCATTAGCTAAAAATTAAAATAAGAACTGCAAAATGACAATATTTTGTGAATTACGCCAGATTTTCGACGAGGATATACATCATCACGTACATTCGTGGATTAGGTTCGAGGAACCTGTTCCGTCTTCAGCGTCTTATCTCCAACGAATGCTGTTAGAAAACAGTTTAGGATATCTCTCTCTTGTTATATTCTGTCTACAGTCGTCTACATGTTGCTTGCATTTATATGTATCGATTTTTCCGTTATTGCAAATATTTTAAGCTCATTTCTAATAACTTCGTTTGTTATTCTAGCTTACATCCTTTAAATGATCTGAGGAATTTCATTTCTGACGTCTTATTCGATTCATGTCTCCCTTGTTTCTATCCAAGCCTCATATCCGTAAAGTAGCATTGCGACAGATAGCTTTTTATACAAATTCAGTTGCGTTTCTTTAGCTGTCTTTTCGTTTAATGTTCTTTTCATTGTTTTACAAATGCGCTGAAATATTGCTGTTTTATTCTTTATATCTTTGTCAAAAGTCCATGTAGTTCAAATGACCTATTTGCTTGTTTATGATCGTTATATAAAAATATTAATGTATGCCGACGTCCAGAATGTAATAGCCGCTACAGAATAAGAATTGCAGAGAAATATTTTTAAATTAAACCAAGTTAGCCAAAAACATAATTTCAAAATACCTACAGAAAAGACAAAATTAATGGCGTTCCGAGGTAATCAACAGGTGTGCTGAAAAGGAGTGACAAAAAAACAAGGATATACAGTACATCCTAAATAAATGAACGTCTCCTTCTCGGTTAGACTTCATTCGGAGAGCAGTCATAGGGACGTAAGTTGGGAACCCCCTTCTCTGTTTTCCGACGGTGCTGAGACGCACAGCGTCTGACGAGAAGACGTCATTGATTTTACTGGCACTTACCCTCGTGTCCCTGGCCCTTTGGGGCTCGTCGCCAACATAATTGCCCTTTTTTACGAGCAGCGAGGAAAACGTCGTTCGATCGATGGCTTCCCGTGGCGAAGGCATAAGCCTCAGTATAGAAGAGCGTTCTGGCGTCAGGCACGCCGCCAAATAACCCGTTAGCATGTCGGTCTCAGCACGTTCGTTTCAGCATGTGTCACCAACTTATTGCATTACTTATCATACGAACCTTTTAGTGATAACCCATGCTCCTTTCCTTAAGAAAACCTATGCACTTATGCTCTTTGGGTTCACAATGACCCAAGTGGAGTTCGACTGCATAATAGTCATAGGTTTTTGAAAGCTATAACAACTCTAAATTTACACACTGTTAGCTCATCTACGGTTATTTTTGTGCCAGGATTATATAGCTTCGAAAGTATTTTCACTTAATTTCCTACAGAAGTCCTAAATGCGCCAACTTGCCATTGCTATTTGTCAGACCTGTCATGGAAGTGTAACACTATATGCTCGAAGTGTAATTCGACCGAATTCTTCGCAACTGTCACCATAAAGGATCGGACCCTCAATATTAGTAGTCATTTCCACTACAATGACCTGAATATTATCGTTAATGAGCGCTTGGAAACAGAACTTTATATCACTTGCTCTGCATATAGTGTGTCTCGTTTGATCAGGAGTCAGTTTTATAGCCCTTGCACTTAATACTATTCCTATTTCCGGAAAAGGTTCTAAATTTCACACGTATTTCAGCCTTTTGACTGAACCACTTGTGACGCTTGTACGTTGCTATTCAATGTATCAGTGCCTGAAGTGTCTCCTGATTCAGATATAGGATGATGGTTTTTGTCACTATATGATTTGCGTCTTCAGAAATATTTTTCCCTGTGTCAGGTTATAAAATAAATAAATAAAATAAAATAAATAAATATTGTATATGTATGACAGTGATTGGTTGTAATTAATATTTGCTTATCTGGAACGTAGACGTTTAATTATTTGGTATCAGACGCTCGACAATGGCTTTTTCGTAAATGCAATGTTGTTCGTAGTTGACCGTGAAATGTGATTCAAATAATCGGACTTCGTATTTAAATCGTTTCCAAAGACTGCTGCGGTAGGTGCGGACTCAAATCTAAATCTCAATATTAGAATAATTTGCCAGCCATGTCAATACGTCGTACAGAGGTGACTGTCTACTAAACATAAAAAAGTTTACACAGTTAGTTAAATCAGATATATTCAACGAATAAGCCTACAGTTAAATAATTCTACTTACTTTCATAAATATAAATTCTTTACAGAATCGAGTGCCTAGTAAGATTGCAACTCGCAGTGTTCTTATATAACTTCAAATATGGCGGTGTGCCAGTTAATAAAATACACGTGCTTCCCGCACCAGTTGTTCTGCAAGACCTCCTTCTTCTTAATCAAACATAAGAGTGTCATAATTGTATTTTGTTTTATCAGCGGCATAGCGCTGTAGTTCTGTGTCATAGGCTTTATTTATTTGTCAGAGATTAATTATTTAATTAAGATTTCGCGTTTCCGAGGAAACTCACGCACGGCATGCAAATGTGCCTTTATAAGGTGCACACCAAGGTAGGAATTTTTTCTTAGACTAATTTTATAGGCTTAAAATTTTTTCAGAGAGTCTGTTTTTAAGATTCGTTCATATAAATTGTGCCATAAATGTTACAATAAGTTAAAACCGCAATTTACTTGAGGGTAGGCTGGTGTATCCGAGCGCTTGAATAGAACCGATGTTATACTCTAATGGTTACCGGCGGAATAAGGGTCCTGTTAGTTTCGGATAGTATCACAGAGGGCATTAATATCAATTAAAATGCTGTTCTAAAGACGTTTTCTCTTCGTAGCATGATTCATTTATCCTAAACGTTTTGAAAACACATGCTTATCTCGCATCTGCTCAATTTGTCATTTTGCTTGCTTTTCATACGAAGTAAAACGTGAATGTTTGAAAATGACAAACAAAATTATTTAAACGGACAGAAAAGGTTCCAAATGTAATCCTATAAAAACGCTTCGTTTGATAAGCGGAAGCCAGTTCATCGATATAACTTCGTCAAAATGAGAGTGTTTCGAAATCGGCGAAAAAAAGGCGAAAAGGTATTTTCATAAAAAACACAACTTGAAACTTCAAATGCTTGTTTATTTCAAAACAACGTTTTTGTAGTTGGCGCGGGCTACAAGTCATGAAATGTACTTCTAATTACATTATACCTTTTTAGTAACTTCTGAGTGGGTTTTTCTCTACTGTAGTACGAAAGATGTTTGCGGTATATTTTAATTTATATTTTAGATGCACGTCTTTACAACGAATTTTTTTATCGAAAACATTGACTTATTTTACAGTGCCAACATTTTAAAAATATCCCTACATACTACGTTAGGCAATATCATCAGTTTCAAAGTTTTTGAAATTTTGTTCTTGGCCGGAAATTGTGGCGTTCAGAGCTCGCACAGTATTCGCACTCGGCGGAGGCCTTTCGTCGATGACGGGTAGTGCCCTCCGGGTGCAAGTTTTTTACTTAAAAAATACATAACACAATACTAAGATCTAAATTAAGTTTTAATTTGTTTGTTATTTTATTTAAAAAATAGTGAATATCGGTTCCAAAATCGAGTGTCACCCTGGTCTACCCCCTTAAAGCGCCCAGCTGGTCGTCACAAAGAAATCGTCGGAACCATCGTTTCATGATGATAGCCACACATAAATTACTTCATTTGATACATTATGGGCGGCCGCAGAAAACAACTGATAGTGCATTATTGGTACCGAAAACGTACTGATAATTTCAACGTGCGTGACAAGCGACCTCCTTGTTGTGTAATTCCACACGTTTCAACAATAAGCAGGAAAGACCTGAATTGATATTTAAAAAATTATACATGTATATCGGACACGTAGATTATGGATTGTGAGTGTTTAATTCCTTGGGACATATGAATCCAAGTGTCGCAAATGTAGCAAAGTAATAACAATGGAAAGATAACCTCTTTTTTCACACGGTCTTTAAATTTAGAACGGTAGCGTTTACACATAAAAACATTATGGAAAAAGAAACTTCTTTCCGGGTCATATTCATCCCAGATAACAGCAGCGTTAAACGTTGAGAGCATTGTTTATACTCTTCAATAGCTATGTTACCGCTAGGAGAGATGGTTCTGTTCTCCACAACTCAGGAATGACATTACGTTTAACTGCCATAAAAGAAATATTTTAGTTAAAATCCTTCGATAAAACCTTTGTTACGTGACATGTTTAGAAGGAAGTAATTTTAGTAGTCATGAAGAGTAAGCTGAAGTTTAAGAGAATATACAGGAAGAATCAGGGCGCAAAGAAGTGAGACACGAAAGTACTAAGGAACGAAAGGGTGTGCTTGAAAATCTCTTTGGCTATACTGCGATAAGGAATGGCTCAATAGGCAGTTCAGATGAAGAGGAATGGACATCTCTGAAAAAAAACTATTACAAAAGATGAAAAGATAAACACCGGTACAAAGAAGATAACTGCGAAAAAACCATGGGTAAAAGATGAAATAGTATAGCTGATCGATGAAAGAAGGAACTACATAAATGTTCAAGGAAATTCAGAAATACAAGATACCTAGGGATGAAATAAATAGGAAGTGCTAGGAAGCTAATTCGAAATGGCTGCAGGAAAATTGTGAAGAAATCGAAACAGAAATGATTATCGGAAGGACTGACTCAACATAGGTAAGCCAAACCAACCTTCGGTGAAATTAAAAGCAAGGGTGGTAACTTTAAGAGTGCAATGGGAATTCCACTGGTAAATGCAGAGGAGAGAGCGGATAGGTGGAAAGGGTACATAGAATGCCTCTGAGTGGAATTCCTCTATTAAATGCAGAGGAGAAAGCGGATAGGTGGAAAGAGTACATTGAATGCATCTATGAGGAGTGGAGATTCGTTTTATGTGGTAAAAGAAGAAACAGGAGTCGATTTAGAAGAGATAGGGGTTAAAGTATTAGAATCAGAATTCAAGAGGGCTTTGGAGAACTTAAGGTCAAATAAGGCAGAAGGGATAGATAAAAGTTCAGCAGAATTTCTAAAATCATTGGGGGACATGGCATCAAAACAACTATTCATGTTGGCGTGTAGAATGTATGAGTCTGGCGACATAAATCTGACTTTCGGAAAAAAACATCATCCGCACAATTCCAAAGATAGCAATAGCAGACAAGTGCGAAAATTATCACACAATCAGCGTAACAGCTCGGCCATCTAAGATGCTGACAAGAATAATATACAGAAGAATGGAAAAGAAAATTGAGAATCTGTTAGATGATGATCAATTTGGGTTTTGGAAAGGTAAAGACACGAGAGGGACAGTTCTGATGTTGCGGTTGATAATGAAAGCAAGACTAAGGAAAAGTCAGGTCTCGCTCATAGGATTTGTCGACCTGGAAAAAGCGTTCGACAGTGTAAAATGGTGTAAGATATTGGAAATTCTGAGAAAAATAGGGTGAGCTACAGAGAAAGACGGGTAATATACAATTTCTACAGGAGCCTAGAGGGAACTATAAGACTGAACGACCAAAACGAAGTGCTCAGAACAGAAAGGATATAAGACAGATATGTATTCATTCGCCCCTATTGCTCAGCCTCTACATCGAAGAAGCAATCACGGAAATAAAAGAGTGGTATTAAAATTCAAGGTGAAAGGATATCAAGATTCGCTGATGACACTGCAGTCCTCAATGAAAGTGAAGAACAATAATTACAGGCTCTGCTGAATGGAACGAATAGTCTAATGGGTATAGAATATAGGTTGAGAGTAAATCTAAGGATGACGGAACTAATGGGAATTAACAGAAGCGAGACCAGCGAGAAACTTTTTGTAGTTGTTGTTGTGGTCTTCAGTCCTGAGACTGGTTTGATGCAGCTCTCCATGCTACTCTATCCTGTGCAAGCTTCTTCATCTCCCAGTACTTACTGCAACCTACATCCTTCTGAACCTGCTTAATGTATTCATCTCTTGGTCTCCCTATACGATTTTTATCCTCCACGCTGCCCTCCAATGCTAAATTTGTGATCCCTTGATGCCTCAGAACATGCCATACCAACCGGTTCCTTCTTCTTCTCAAGTTGTGCCACAAACTCCTCTTCTCGCCAATTCCAGTCAATACCTCCTCATTAGTTACGTGATCTACCCATCTAATCTTCACCATTCTTCTGTAGCACCAAATTTCGAAAGCTTCTATTCTCTTCTTGTCCAAACTATTTATCGTCCATGTTTCACTTCCATACATGGCTACACTCCATACAAATACTTTCAGAAACGACTTCCTGACACTTAAAGCTATACTCGATGTTAACAAATTCCTCTTCTTCAGAAACGCTTTAGTTGCCAATGCCAGCCTACATTTTATATCCTCTCTACTTCGACCATCATCAGTTATTTTGCTCCCCAAATAGCAAAACTCATTTACAACTTTAAGCGTCTCATTTCCGAATCTAATTCCCTCAGCATCACCCGACTTAATTCGACTACATTCCATTATCCTCGTTTTCCTTTTGTTGATGTTCATCTAATATCCTCCTCTCAAGACACTGTCCATTCCGTTCAACTGCTCTTCCAGGTCCTTTGCTGTCTCTGACAGATTTACAATGCCATCGGCGAACCTCAAAGTTTTTATTTCTTCTCCATGGATTTTAATACCTACTCAGAATTTTTCTTTTGTTTCCTTTACTGCTTGCTCAATATACAGATTGAATAACATCGGGGAGAGGCTAAAACCCTATCTCACTCCCTTCCCAACCACTGCTTCCCATTCATGCCCCTCGACTCTTATAGCTGCCATCTGGTTTCTGTACAAATTGTAAATAGCCTTTCGCTCCCTGTATTTTACCCCTGCCACGTTTAGAATTTGAAAGAGAGTATTCCAGTCAACATTGTCAAAAACTTTCTCTGAGTCTACAAATGCTAGAAACGTAGGTTTGCCTTTTCTTAATCTATCTTCTAAGATAAGTCGTAGGGTCAGTATTGCCTCACGCGTTCCAGTATTTCTACGGAATCCAAACTGATCTTCCCCGATGTCGGCTTCTACCAGTTTTTCCATTCGTCTGTAAAGAATTCGCGTTAGTATTTTGCAGCTGTGACTTTTTAAACTGATAGTTCGGTAATTTTCACATCTGTCAACACCTCCTTTCTTTGGGATAGGAATTATTAGATTTTTCTTGAAGTCTGAGGGTACTACGCCTGTCTCATACATCTAGCTCACCAGATGGTAGAGTTTTGTCATGACTGGCTCTCCCAAGGCCGTCAGTAGTTCTAATGGAATGTTGTCTACTCCTGGGGCCTTGTTTCGACTCAGGTCTTTCAGTGCTCTGTCAAACTCTTCACGCAGTATCGTATCTTTCATTTCATCTTCATCTACATCCTCTTTCATTTCCATAATATTGTCCTCAAATACATCGCCCCTGTATATATCCTAAATATACTTCTTCCACCATTTTGCTTTCCCTTCTTTGCTTTGAACTGGGTTTCCATCTGAACTCTTGATATTCATACAAATGGTTCTCTTTTCTCCAAAGGTCTCTTTAATTTTCCTGTAGGCAGTATCTATCTTACCCCTAGTGAGAGAAGCCTCTACATCCTTACATTTGTCCTCTAGCCATCCCTGCTTAGCAGTTTTGCACTTCCTATCGATCTCATTTTAGAGACGTTTGTATTCCTTTTGCCTGCTTCATTTACTGCATTTTTCTATTCTCTCCTTTCATCAATTAAATTCAATATTTCTTCTGTTACCCAAGGATTTCTACCAGCCCTCGTCTTTTTTCATACTTGATCGTCTGCTGCCTTCACTACTTCATCCCTCAGAGCTACCCATTCTTCTTCTACTGTATTTCGTTCCTCCATTCCTGTCAATTGTTTCCTTGTGATCCCCCTCAAACTCTGTACAACCTCTGGTTCTTTCAGTTTATCAAGGTCCCATCTCCTTAAATTCCCACCTTTTTGCAGTTTCTTCAGTTATAATCTACAGTTCATACCCAATAGAGTCCAGAGTCCACACCTGCCCCTGGAAATGTCTTAAAATTTAAAACCAGGTTCCTAAATCTCTGTCTTACAATTATATAATCTGTCTGATACCTTTTAGTATCTCCAGGGTTCTTCCATGTATACAACCTTCTTTCATGATTCTTGAACCAAGTGTTAGCTATGATTAATTTATGCTCTGTGCAAAATTCTACCAGACGGCTTCCTCTTTCATTTCTTACCACCAATCCATATTCACCTACTATGTTTCCTTCTCTCCCTTTTCCGACACTCGAATTCCAGTCACCCATGACTAGTAAATTTTCGTCTCCCTGCACTACCTGAATAATTTCTTTTATCTCATCATACATTTCATCAATTTCTTCATCATCTGCAGAGCTAGTTGGCATATAGACTTGTACTACTGTAGTAGGCGTGGGCTTCGTGTCTATCTTGGCCACAATAATGCGTTCACTATGCTGTTTGTAGTAGCTTACCCGCGCTCCTATTTTTTTATTCATTATTAAACCTACTCCTGCATTACCCTTATTTGATTTTGTATTTATAATCCTGTATTCACCTGACCAAACGTCTTGTTCCTCCTGCCACCGAACTTCACTAATTCCCACTATATCTAACTTTAACCTATCCATTTCCCTTTTCAAAATTTTCTAACCTACCTGCCCGATTAAGGGATCTGACATTCCACGCTCCGATCCGTAGAACGCCAGTTTTCTTTCTCCTGATAACGACGGCCTCCTGAGTAGTCCCCGCCCGGAGATCCGAATGGGCGACTATTTTACCTCCAGAATATTTTACCCAAGAGGACGCCATCATCATTTAACCATACAGTAAAGCTGCATGCCCTCGGGAAAAATTACGACCGTAGTTTCCCCTTGCTTTCAGCCGTTCGCAGTACCAGCACAGCAAGGCCGTTTTGGTTAATGTTACAAGGCCAGATCAGTCAATCATCCAGACTGTTGCCCCTGCAACTACTGAAAAGGCTACTGCCCCTATTCAGGAACCACACGTTTGTCTGGCCTCTCAACAGATACCCCTCTGTTGTGGTTGCACCTACGGTACGGCCATCTGTACCACTGAGGCACGCAAGCCTCCCCACCAACGGCTAGGAAAGGTAAGGAATTCTGGTACCTAGGCAGCAAAATAACTGTGACTGACGGAGAAGGAGGTCATAATAAGCAGACTAGTACTGGCAAAAAGGGCATTCCTGGGCAAGAGAAGTTTGATAATACCAAACATAGGCCCTAATTTGAGGAAGGAACTTCTGAAATAATACGTTTGTCGCACAACATTGTATGGTAGTGAAACATGGATTGTGTGAAAACCAGAAAAGAAGAGAATCTAAGTATTTGAGATGTGATGTTACATAATAAATTTGAAAATTTGGTGGACTGATAAGCTAAAGAATGAAGAGATTCTTTTAGAGAATCGGCGAGGAAAGAAGTATATGGAAAACACTGACAAGAAAAAGGGGCAGGATGATAGGACATACGTGAAGACATCAAGGAATAACTTCTATGATACTAGAGGGAGCTGCAGAGTGTAAAAACTATAGAGAAAGACAAAGATTGGAATACATCCAGCAAATAATTGAGGATGTAGGTTGCAAGTGCTACTCTTATATTGGATCGTACGGGAGCTCCCAGAATTGTATGAGTGTGTACCCCACCATATTCCGTATTGCCTCGCCCACTGGGCTTTATTCAACATTTATGCAAAGCTACCGATAGCGAATCGAACAGCAAATTTTTGAATTATGATGATCTTTGTGTCGCAGTGCGTATGGTCTAGTGTAGACTGCATCTTTCTAAGGTTCATATGTGGAAATTATTATACATCATGAAGAAGCCTAATAGTGTTGATGTAAAAGCTTCAACTAGCGCTACTTGTGTAACCCCCATTTACATACGATTTATACACGCCTGGAAATGGAAAAAAGAACACATTGACACCGGTGTGTCAGACCCACCATACTTGCTCCGGACACTGCGAGAGGGCTGTACAAACAATGATCACACGCACGACACAGCGGACACACCAGGAACCGCGGTGTTGGCCGTCGAATGGCGCTAGCTGCGCAGCATTTGTGCACCGCCGCCGTCAGTGTCAGCCAGTTTGCCGTGGCATACGGAGCTCCATCGCAGTCTTTAACACTGGTAGCATGCCGCGACAGCGTGGACGTGAATCGTATGTGCATTTGACGGACTTTGAGCGAGGGCGTATAGTGGGCATGCGGGAGGCCGGGTGGACGTACCGCAGAATTGCTCAACACGTGGGGCGTGAGGTCTCCACAGTACATCGATGTTGTCGCCAGTGGTCGGCGGAAGGTGCACGTGCCCGTCGACCTGGGACCGGACCGCAGCGACGCACGGATGCACGCCAAGACCGTAGGATCCTACGCAGTGCCGTAGGGGACCGCACCGCCACTTCCCAGCAAATTAGGGACGCTGTTGCTCATGGGGTATCGGGGAGGACCATTCGCAACCGTCTCCATGAAGCTGGGCTACGGTCCCGCACACCGTTAGGCCGTCTTCCGCTCACGCCCCAACATCGTGCAGCCCGCCTCCAGTGGTGTCGCGACAGGCGTGAATGGAGGGACGAATGGAGACGTGTCGTCTTCAGCGATGAGAGTCGCTTCTGCCTTGGTGCCAATGATGGTCGTATGCGTGTTTGGCGCCGTGCAGGTGAGCGCCACAATCAGGACTGCATACGACCGAGGCACACAGGGCCAACACCCGGCATCATGGTGTGGGGAGCGATCTCCTACACTGGCCGTACACCACTGGTGATCGTCGAGGGGACACTGAATAGTGCACGGTACATCCAAACCGTCATCGAACCCATCGTTCTACCATTCCTAGACCGGCAAGGGAACTTGCTGTTCCAACAGGACAATGCACGTCCGCATGTATCCCGTGCCACCCAACGTGCTCTAGAAGGTGTAAGTCAACTACCCTGGCCAGCAAGATCTCCGGATCTGTCCCCCATTGAGCATGTTTGGGACTGGATGAAGCGTCGTCTCACGCGGTCTGCACGTCCAGCACGAACGCTGGTCCAACTGAGGCGCCAGGTGGAAATGGCATGGCAAGCCGTTCCACAGGACTACATCCAGTATCTCTACGATCGTCTCCATGGGAGAATAGCAGCCTGCATTGCTGCGAAAGGTGGATATACACTGTACTAGTGCCGACATTGTGCATGCTCTGTTGCCTGTGTCTATGTGCCTGTGGTTCTGTCAGTGTGATCATGTGATGTATCTGACTCCAGGAATGTGTCAATAAAGTTTCCCCTTCCTGGAACAATGAATTCACGGTGTTCTTATTTCAATTTCCAGGAGTGTATATTTGCATTTTAATGTGCGTAATATATGTATGTTTTCTGAACTGAATAGTACGTTTCGCTGAACCACTCTGAATATACTTCTGTAACGGTCTATATTCCTAAATGTACTCATCTTGAGCTAACTATTCAGTAGCTACAATATAAAAAAGAGGTTTCCTTATAATAATTAAATAGATTATCTCGTGAAAGATGTCTGTTTTCAGATTTGTGGTAGCCTATACAAAGAAATAAAATCGATTAACGTCAACCTTATTGTTTCTCAAGGGTTCAAATTTTGTAAGTTCTGTCATCTATCAATGATTTATAATCTAATGATACTCATTGCAGCAAAATACTTCAAAGCTAGAAAAAAGCCCTTCTGCGGTTGAAATTAACTGCAATTAATTGTAAACCTAAAGCTTGTGAGTTTTCCAAGGTTGGCAGGTTGCTCTAGTGTCCCTCACATGTAGTTACGTCTTCTACGCTGTCTGCGCCGGCGTAGCTCCGTCCACTGTGGGTTTGAATTGTGCAGCACAGACAGATCACATTGTATTCAGCGTCCTTTAAATTGTGTGTAGTTTGTCTTTGGAAATGTAGGCTGATTTGAAAATTTCATGAAAATTCAAATTGCTTACTACTGAAAAATTTCGTTTTATGCTATTTATCTAGGGCACCAAGTCCTGCGTAAAGACGTAATATTTATTACTCTGATAGTGCTCAATCTATAGTGGACACCAGAAGATTCTGAAGAAGATCGCAGCAGACGGGTCGAAACGTCGATTGTATGAAGAGATATTACGTGGCCTAACAACCCAGAAGATTTCAACTTCGGCTTCAACATTTATTACAACTCATAGATGTCGCCTTACTAAGAGTTATACTTCCCGGAATTGGAGGTGAGTAGGCACAAGTGGTAAATGAAGTACATTGCACTTGCGGAGTATGTATGCAGTTGGAAAAGTATGTTCACAGATTTCCGTTATTAACATGATGTTCGTTAATGGTTAAGCCCAGTGAAATCATCCATTACCTCATTTTGGAGCGGTCAGCTTTGTTCACTAAATGTTTTTACAGCTAACTCTCAATTTAGAAAGTAGGTGGCTGTGCAAGTCAGTCTCACAACCAAGCCACGTTTCTAATAATGTCGGTGGTTGCCACAATCTAATATGATAATTCGATATACAACGAAACAATGGTCCAGGGTCCTGCCGTTCTGCACACCTTCTTACTCTCATGTTCTGAGGTGCTATTTCCGGTTCTCTGGTAACGTTCAGTTCGTAGTCTCTGACACTGACTGTGGAAATAGCTTTACAACGCTGAGTAAACTCTGTATAATAATTCTCGTATCAGATGGAACATGCCGAAGTCGGACCTCTACATATCATGAAAGCGCACTGCTTATAATTACTGCAAATCCATAGCTGTACCTACCAGAGCCTCTGTACCACATATGCACGGCTCCCTGAAAAGGTAATGTAATGGTAGTAGGTAAATTCTTTCCCTTTAAGATCTTTCTGTTTGTTTGTTGCGTAATAAGTAACGCAGCTATATAACCTTTGGAACGTGCCAGTTTTGAATCGTCTCAAAAGTCTTGGTCGCATTTGAGCAGTTTAGTCCTAGGTTATGTATAATGTGCCAGTTTTGTCCCGATGTACTCTATTTTGTAGAGTCCACAGCCGAGTGTTCTACGTATCCGTAGCCACACCTCTGTATTCCTCTTGTCACCTGGTCTTGATGATCCGGTTACTTACGAGGATTGCCCAGAAAGTAATGCACTGCATTCTTTTCTTCAAAATTCTTTATTGAATATAATGAGAATTACACACACAAAAGAATGGCGTTCTACCTACAAACCCTATATTTCCACGTAATCTTCATCTTGTTCTATGTCCTTCCTCCAGCGCGAAACAAGGGTATGTATGGCCATCTTGCACACGCTTTTGAATATCCAAGAATGCAGATAATTGCATCCAAACTTCCTTTGCTGACTGACAGCTGCAGGGCCAACCGCGGAGTCGTAATGCGTATGTTCTCGCGAACGACAACATCAGCTCGCTGCAACATGTCATGTATGACAGCCGAGGACGGTCTCCCCGACCGCTGCAAATAGTGGAGCTCCGCCAAACCGCCTTCTGATGACATCACCCTCCGTGCCCAGTGACACTCTGTACTTCTGTCGATAGAATATGCTCCATAGACTTTGCAGATGCGTTTGTGAATATTTCCACAGTTGCTTGTAACGTTCATCACCTACAGACGCCATTTTGAAACTGTCCTGCAGGTACGCCATCTGTCGGAGATGACGGAAACTTGGCACGCTCACTAAGGAGACATCGAATAATACATCGTAATGTTTCGCATTCGTAGAATTGTTTTCGGCTGAGAAAAAGAAAATACGGTGCATTACCTTCTGGGCAGCCCTCGTACGTATCTGCACTGAGGTGGTAAGTCATGGGATAGCGATATGCACATATACCAATTACGGTAGTATCGCGAATACACGCTTTAAAAGGGCAGTGCATTAGCAGAGCTTTCATTTGTTATCATGTGATTCACGTGGAATGTATCGGACCTGATTATGGACGCACGACGGAAATTAAAATACTTTGAATTTCCAATGGTAGTTAGAGCCACACACATGGGAAATTTAATTTCGGAAGTCATTAGGGAATTCAATATTCCGCTATTCACAGCGCCAAGGGTGTGCCGAGAATAGCAAACGTCAAGCATATTCTCTCATCATGGGCAACGCAGTGGCCGACGGCCTTCGGCCTTCACTTAACGGCCGAGAGCAGCGGCGTTTGTATAGAGTTGTCAGTGCTAACAGACAAGCAACACTGCGTGAAATAAAAACGCAAAAATCAGTGTGGGATATGCAATGAACGTTTCCATATGGAGAGTGGCGTTAATGGGCTATGGTAGCAGATGACAGACTGGAGTTCTTTGCTAACAGCACGACATCGTCTGCAGGACCTCTCCTGGGCTCATGACCTTATCGGTTGGACCTAGACGACTAGAAAACCGTTTTATGCGCAGATGAGTCCCAATTTCAGTTAGTAAGACCTGATGGTAGGGTTCGAGTGAGGTGGAGAACCCACGAGACCATCGACCCAAGTTTTCAACGAGGCACTATGCAAGCTGGTCGTGGCTCCATAATGGTGAGGGCCGTTGTACGTGGAATGAACTGCACCCTCTGGTCCACTGAACCGATGATTGACCTGAAAGGGTTATGTTCGGCTACTTGGAGACCATTTGCAGCCATTCATAACTTCGTTTTCCCGAACACCGATGGCATAAGAAGCCGAAAGCAGGTAAATAACGAACTATTAAATAATTAACTGTGAAGGATTAATAGTGTGTATTCACGTTATTAATGTTTAAGTTATTAATGATGGAATTTTTATGGGTGACAATGCGCCTTGACACCAGGCTACAACTGTTGGTGATTGGTTTGAGGAACACTCTGGACACAATCGAGTGGTCAGTTTGTGCACAAAATACTGCAACGGTAACAATTTCTCAGTTATGGACGGCTATAGAAGCAGCATGGCTCAGTATTTCTGAAGGGGACTTCCAACGATTTGTTGAGTCCATGCCGCGTCGAGCAAAAGGAGTTCCGAGAAGGTATTGGGAGGCATCCCATGACTTTTGTCGTGTGAAATTTTTTGGTTTTTGCAAGTTCTGGAATCTTGGAGGTATCTGTTATAAGTGTTATGAATATTTATCTCATCGGAAGTAGGGAGTATTTCTGGAGATTCACCACATCCTGATTCTGTGTGACAGGGTAACACTCGATTTATCGACTTGCTTCAGTTCATCAGTATGTGTTAGTATGTGATTCTGAAATATACTTTAGAAGAAAAGTTCCACATTTGATATCCGACACTGCACAATTTCAGTTTGTGCTAGTGTGAGTCGCAGGTACACGATTCTGGTAAGGTGAAACCCAGCGCGCGGGTACCCTTAGACAGTTTTGGCTTATTTTACTCCAGTCAAACGAGACGTGCAAGCCTTGTCACCCTCGTTTGAAGAACACTCTTGCAGATGAGTGTGGCGTGAATGAAGCCAATGGGCTGACCGGAACCGCTCTTTTCCCAAATGTATGTGTGAAATTCCACTTTAGTTAATATTAGTTTGCTAAAGTTCGCAGAGAAAGGGATTATGTACGAGTAAGCAGACACATATCGTAACTAATTTCGGTAGCCATAGGGCACTAGGCATTTTTAAGAACGAGCGTCAACGGCATGCATCTCCAAACAGACAAACTATCTCATTATAAGTATTGGGACACATATTAGTGGTGATTAATATGGAGTGGATGCCCTTTTCACCTTCATGACGGCTTGAACTATGCTGAGAACACTTTCAATGACGTGTCTGAATGTCTGTGGAGAAATTGCTGGTCATTCTTTCTCAAGAGGGGAAACCAGAAATGGTAGTTATCTTGGACACTGGAGTCTGCAGTGAAGTCGGTATTCTGGCTCACCCCAAACACGTTCCACTGCGTTGATACCGGGAACCTGGGCAGGCCAGTCTATGTCATGAATGTTATTGTCCACAAAGCATTGCGTCACTGATGCTGCTTTACGATTCGATATGTTGTCATGCTGATGCAAACAATTGTCGTCTCCGAATTGTTCCTGTACTGCACCTGGTATAAATGCTGTAAAATGCTTTATATCCTTCCACGTTTAGCTTTTTCTGTGCACAATAACGTGACTACACCCTAAGCACGAAAGACACACCCATACCGTAACACCATAACTCCGTACTTCACTGTGGAAGCTACAAATGATGGTATATAGCATCCTGCAGACACTCATCACACCCAAATGCTTCCATCGGATACCCAGGAGTATAGCGTAATTCATCATTACAAATCAGTCGCTTTCAGTCATCCACTGTACAGTGGCGTCATTCTTTATACCAACTCATTGACTACAGAAATGTTTGCCTTACGAGGGGTGCTAGTTCACTGTGTACCGTTCTTTTTAACTCCCTACGCACTGTCATTATTCGTCCTGGACAGCTGGGAGCGCTGTGGAACTCACGAGTCATTCCATCCTCTGATTTCATGCGATTTTTTACAACTATTCTCAGCAATATTCGACGGTCCCCCTCTGTCAGACATGAGGTCTGGCTGGTCTTGGTTTAGCTGCGCTTATTACTTCACGTTGCTACGTTACAGTCACATAATCAACAGTAGACGTCGGCAGATTTAGAAAGATTGCAATGTCGCCGATGGATTTGTTACTCAGGTGACATCCAACGCCTAGTCCACGTTCGAAGCTACTCAGCTGTCCTTACCGACGCAGTCTGCTGTGAGTGCTTCTCACTGACGAGACTTTTTTCAGAACTTTTTATTCCCGTCTCTTAGGAAAGAGGGAGGGATGTTCGAAGATGTACATTTGTCCTTTGCACTGGGGATTTTTGCAGATATATTCAGTCTCTTTATTTTCAATTTCTTGTACTAAGTGCATTAGGATTCTTGCTTAGTTATGATTGTACTAAATGGTAATGTAATATAATAAATACTCATATCTCTAGTTTAGAACAATGAATACCTAATGATTTAGTTTATTTCTACAAAATGAGCTGAAATTAATATTGGTGAGAGTAGCTTATAATGTATGTTTAAATTTTATCTTGGTGTGTGTGTGTGTCTGTGTGTGTGTGATCTGTTGAGACTATAGTCTATGTCTTACGATGTAACAGTCTGGTTCGATGGGTGCGTCGAATATGTGTTCTGTTAAATTTTGCACTGCCGAATCTGAAGCTGTATATTGCGATACTACTACTGTGGTCCATTGCGCGTGTTTTGTGTTTGTTACGTGTGATTCCCTACCTTTCTTTATACCGTCATGTTCTACTCTCTTGGCATCTACTGGTCAATTGCGCAATACATAGGAGTCTCCGTATACTTTTGATTAAAACCTTCAATATCTCCAGTGCTGTTGTCAATGAAAATGCAAAGAAAACCCCAATTTCATGTAGTAGTTTAAAAAATAGACCTTGTTTATCCGTTGAGCCATAAAACAAGCTCGTAACTGTTATCTCATGCACAATCGAAAATTTCATCAAAATTCATTGAACATTTTTTCTGAGAATCATGCGCTGTGTAACGACTCAGTTATCCAGTAACGCTATTAAAAATAAATTAAAAGTGTTGGGCACTTTGTTTCTGGATTTTGTGTACAAGGCAGTGCAGGTACCGCGAACACTTAGAGGTGCCCATTATCGATCAAAGAAGCAGAATATTCTCCGAAGTGACCATCCAGAGAGGAAGAATATTGGTGTTAGGAGGATTTTCCCGTGAGCAGCAAGGACAGCTAAGGATCATTTCGGATGAGGCTAAGAATAAAAGTGATACAAAAACAGAGATAGTTAGGGTGATGCAAATACATATATAATCAACTTTTTTATAAGAAAGAAATAGGATCTTAAGATCAAGGAAGATGGACAGGAACAAGAAAGAGGAGAGAAGGACTTGACTAAAATATGGGGTTGGTTGAATTACATCGTAAGCCATCAAGGAATAATCAAATACTAAGCCCACTAAAACTTAAAGAAACTAAAAAGTAAAAACAAAACGAGGCAGCATCATGGGAGTAGCTGTCCTTTGATTTGCTGGCACTCCTTACTTAGCAGATCGTGCCATCTGCCTGTGATTCTGAGTCACTTCCATTAGAGACGTGGTAATGGTAGCTTCTAGCGGAGACATGTAAGTTTCGTGGACTGCAGATAAAATGTGTAGGTGCAGACAAATGCCACTTTGGTAGCTAGTACTCGTGTTGCAATTCTTTTCTTCCAGCAGAGCTTAAGATACTTGTATATTTTAGTTATAGCTGTAATTTTTTTGTGTATAAGCCTGCTATGTGGCATAATTATGTGTTGTAGCGAAACACGCATTACACGTGCAGACGACTGTAATGCTATGTTAAAGCTTATTAAAAGAGTTAATAATGCTAACATAATGGACCTAAACGGACGTAATAACTCGTTTTTCATAACATATGAAAATTTCATTTTCGTAATTTCAGCCGCCGTCCTTTCCCTACGTATTGGCTGTTGCACACAGTTGCCAACGCATATACAGTATAAGCACATGTACTCATCGCAGTATTACGTTACAGTTTGCCACCAGGTCCCACTGCAATATAGTAGCAATTAGAAGTTATATGCAATGGAACTGTATGCAAATTTTCGTCGCTCATACACTTCGTTGTTTCAGAGTGATCACTGTTCAGAGATATTTTCTCTGTAAACTTTCTTCACATCTGTATTCCTGATTTAATCTCGTCACTCATTAATCAGTTTTTTGTTAGGCTATCGTACCATTAAACGGATGGGAGGAGGAAACATCTTGTCTTTGAAAATATTCTTTTCGTCGCATAGAGTTTTCTGTACCTATGCAGAGGTATACCGATTCTCTCACTTTGCTCGTCAAGATATTACATAGACCATACACTGCAGCCGACGTATTATTAATGAATTTTGGTTCATACAAATTTCATTATTGATTATAGACCTTGCTTGTATCTTGGTACTTCCTATGTACCTTTGGTTAAAACTGCTTTAATCGCGGTAAAGTTATTTTACTGGTCATGTCAATTTACGTAACACACTCAGTGTTCCAAAAATGTTCATTAAAACTGTTACGAACTTGTTTATAATAAATTTTTAAGTTTTCCAACATGTCCTTCACTAGTCAAATATTCTAACAGAAATTTGCGAATCAACTTTATTACATTCTTTACAAGTGATTAAACAAAATATGTAACAAAACTATCTGCCATAATCAAATGTAATACTTCCATTGCTGTGGATAGCTTGGCAGAGAAAAATTTTACAGCTCGGCAGATGGGCATAGACTGCGTAATGTACAATCTCACAACACCTGATGCGTTTAGAATAATACATTTATTTTTTTACAGTGTACAATAATTAAATGTCAGCGTTGCAGACGAGTCCATAGGTTTTCCGCGACCGGCGCAAACCATACACGTTACAAATAAAGTATACAGCGGTGGTCTCCTCTGCTCTTGCTTCATGACAGACAACAGACAAAATAAAAACAGATATGTAGTTTCATTTATTACTTTGACCCGAATGTATTGAAGGCATTGCTTCAAAGTAACACAAATTTACCTAACGTCATGTAGTTCTCCGGGGAAGTTGTGCGCCTAAAAATATGACTACCGCATCAGGTAACTGGCTTTTCTCAGCAATACCACATGCGTTTATAACTGACAGTCAGTTTAAAGTGCAAGACTGAACTGGCAAGCGTCAATACCCACTTTTTTGTATTTTAATGTGTAGCGATTAATTTCCTATACTTTTATTGTAAATGTGGCTCTCTTATTTTCTGGAAAGAAACACACGAAACGATGAATCTCTTTTTTCCTAATCTCATTCAGGCATTCCTCCTAATATAGGGTGAGACAGAAAGGGCAGTTAGCTTTCACGCTCAGGTAGTAGGAAAAGGGGGTGGAGGGGAAACTGTTGTGGTCACGTGTTCGGTAGCTCCGGCAAATTTGTTTAGTCGAGGTCACTGAACAGTGGACTGTGCAACATCGTGTGTTTGCTTACGATAGTTTTGTGCGTAATAATGAGTTCATCGTTGCAGTTCAGCGTTGAGTTTCGTCCCCATTTCAATCTTGCGAGACATGATGGTATTCCCACTCGTAACACCATTTTCCGTTGGGCTGAATCATTTCGTTTAGGAGAACAGTGATGAGCAGAAAACAGCCAGAAGCTCCTCGCTCAGTACGCACTGCAGAAAATGTTGAAAGAGTTCGGCAAACCATACTCCGTAGTCCTGGTCGATTTGCTAAGAGACATTCTGCTTAACTGCGCCTCAGTAATCGTTCAATAAGGCGTATTTTGCTTGTTGATCTAGTATTTCTTCCCTACAGAATGGCCATGGTCCAACAATTCAACCCTAGAGATTTAATTTCTTCATTTGTGTGGCCAGTGTCCGTAGTTGCTTTACAATTCTTGAGGGTATTTTGCTCCGTCGTTGCAATTACAAAAATGCGACGATGTGCTAGCAGACGGCATTTCCCGATGTAACCGAGAAATCTTCCGAAAATCACCACCGATGATGATGTTTTAGTCCAATAAAGCGAAACGCGTCTGGTGAAAAAAAATCACGCATTTTTGTAGTTGCAACGACAGAACGAAATACCCTCGAGATTTAGTACAGCGGCTAAAATTTTCTCGAGAAATGGAGGCATAATTGAGCAAAATGACAATATTATTTAGTTTACAAATGATGAAGCCCATTTTCATTTGAACGGCATGGCAAATCAGTAGAACCCTCGTTACTGGGCCAGTGAAAATCGGAAACCAGTGCATGAGAGTCCATTACATAGTCCCAAGGTGACTACTTGATGTGGTGTAACTCGTACAGATGTTACTGGTCCATACTTTTTCCAAGACGATAGCGGCAACACTACCTGTAACCACGGAATGATGTAGAAACCGATGATCATTGAATCCTTCCCGCTTGAACCATGAAGA
The DNA here is from genome assembly GCF_023898315.1 of Schistocerca nitens. Taxonomy (NCBI): domain Eukaryota; kingdom Metazoa; phylum Arthropoda; class Insecta; order Orthoptera; family Acrididae; genus Schistocerca; species Schistocerca nitens. The sequence continues at coordinate 617,790,567 of NC_064617.1, forward strand.
AAACGAATTCCTATCCGGCGAGTTTGATTTCAACAGGCCAGGGCCACCGCTCACACAGCAAGAATGTCAACGGAAGCTGTTAATACTGTTTTTCGTGGTCGCGTCGTTTCCCAGTTTGGTGACAGTTGGTTTCCTCATTCCCCAGACTTGTCCCTGTGCGACTATTTTTTGTAGGGGTAACCTCAAGTCAAACCACGTGCTCTTCAAGAACTGAAGGAAGCGATTCGTGTGGGAGTGGAACATAACTTCCGATAGCGGCTTCAGAAGTGCATCGCTGAAAATGGCCGTCACGTGGGAGATGTTGTTTTCAAGTATTAATTTTTTAAGATGGCAACATTCTTTGGGTATTATTCTATAGATAATTATGTTTGAATCACAATTAACGATATACATATTTTTTAAACGTCCATTCTTTATGCCTCATACTGTGTAAGCGTAGTTTTTTAGCGCAACGCAATCTGACTTTCAAAAATCCCTACAAAAGAATGGCCCTGATTATAACATTAACGTATACCTTTCACAAATCACTTACCTCACAAAAATCTTCGTTACTCGAACTACTGCAAAACAGCAAGCGCCACTACTGCCAGCTAAATAAAAGATTCAAACTACGGAAGGCACTAACTACTGTTAGGCATAGTTAGCAAATGAAAGATTTTAATAGTGAACAAACAATGTATTTACCTTAATAGTCATAATATATATAGCAGTTCATGACAACCAGTCTTACAAATTTCAAAACTCCGCCATTTCTCTCCCCACATCCACCACTGCTGGCGGCTCACCTCCAACTGCGCAACGCTGTGCGCTGTTCACATCCAGCTGCCGCTGCCCAACACTACAATGGCAGACAACAATGCAAACTAGCCACAGACTGCACACAGCACAGCCAGTGATTTTCATACAGAGCGCTACGTAACGTTGCCAGTAAGAAAACATAAACAGCCTACTTACAATTGTGTATGAAAGCTTTTGTACTAGCCTTGTTGCGAATACCAGGGACACGACGATTGGCTTACTTTAACACATCAAAAAGCAGATAGAAAATTCAGAGAAATGAGACGTGCAGAGAAAATTTTAACGGGAAAAACCGCCGGCAGGAGAAATGCCTGTACTTGGCAGTTACTCGCTTTGGAGCGTTATTACGGGATCTGCTGGGCAGTAACCCACAAAACTGCACAATTGGTTCATAAAACGTCTCTTCAGCACGCAATTTCCCCGACAACTGTTCTGCGTGCGTAAGAAAAAAAAACTATGGCAAGCGAACAGTCCCCTTCCGCAATTTTCTCCAATAAATGAAACTCTTTTCTGCGTCAGTCACCCCAGAATGACTTGGGTCATTCCATCATAAGTTTGAATAATGAAAAATTAATATAGCAAGAACATCGAGGCATGTATACTATTAGCCCTCAAATATCCGCGACACAGTATTACGTGTAAATATAGTTTACATTCAAAACTGACATACTGCCTGTTCGCCGGCCGCAGTGGCCGAGCGGTTCGAGGTGCTTCAGTCTGGAACCGCGCGACCGCTACGGTCGCAGGTTCGAATCCTGCCTCGGGCATGGATGTGTGTGACGTCCTTAGGTTAGTTAGGTTTAAGTAGTTCTAAGTTCTAGTGGACTGATGACCTCAGAGCCATTTGATACTGCCTGTTCACATTTACTTTTCCGGCTTTTTTGTGCACAATATGTATTTATTGTTCTTGTTTATTGTGGGCCATAATCGTATTGTTAAGCTTACAACTGATTACGAGACATTGTGTTGTGTCAAAGCTGGTTATCGCTTGCGTTTCGACTTTTTCTGAGTATTGGTGGAAACCCCTCCTTTGCTTTCTGTAGTTTGCTGAAATGTATTGTGGTCGTAGTTGATCTCCTTTAAACTACGTTAATTGTTCATTGCTGTTTCATATACAGGGTGGTCCATTGATAGTGACCGAACCAAATATCTCACGAAATAAACATCAAAGGAAAAACAACTAAAAAGAACGAAACTCGTCTAACTTGAAGGGGGATACCTGATGGCGCTATGGTTGGCCCGCTAGATGGCGCTGCCATAGGTCAAACGGATATCAACTACGTTTTTTAAAAATAGGAACCCCCATTTTTTATTACATGTTCGTGTAGTACGTAAAGAAATAAGAATGTTTTAGTTCGACCGCTATTTTCGCTTTGCGACAGATGGCGCTGTAATAGTCACAAACGTATAAGTACGTGGTATCACGTAACATTCCGCCAGTGCGGATGGTATTTACGTCGTGGTACATTACCCGTGTTAAAATGGACCGTTTACCAATTGCGGAAAAGGTCGATGTCGTGTTGATGTATGGCTATTGTGATCAAAATGCCCAACGGGCGCGTGCTATGTATGCTGCTCGGTATCGTGGACGACATCATCCAAGTGTCCGGACCGTTCGCCGGATAGTTACCTTATTTAAGGAAACAGGAAGTGTTCAGCAACACGTGAAACGTCAACCACGACCTGCAACAAATGATGATGCCCAAGCTGGTGTTTTAGCTGCTATCGCGGCTAATCCGCACATCACTAGCAGACAAACTGCGCGAGAATCGGTAATCTCAAAAACGTCAGATGAGAATGCTACATCAACATCGATTGCACCCGTACCTTATTTCTATGCACCAGGAATTGCATGCCGACGACTTTGAACGTCGTGTACAGTTCTGCCACTGGGCACAAGAGAAATTACGGGATGATGACAGATTTCTCCCACGCTTTCTATTTAGCGACAGAGCGTCATTCACCAACAGCGGTAACGTAAACCCGCATAATATGCACTATTAGGCAATCGGAAAATCCACGATGACTTGCGACAAGTGGAACATCACCGACCTTGGCGGGTTAATGTATGGTGCGGCATTGTGGGAGAAAGGATAATTTGCCCCCATTTAATCGATGGGAAACTAAATGGTGCAATGTATGCTGATTTCCTACGTAATGTTCTACCGATGTTACTACAAGATGTTTCACTGCATGACAGAATGGCAATGTACTTCTAACATGATAGATGTCCGGCACATAGCTCGCGTACGGTTGAAGCGCCATTCAGTAGCATATTTCATGACAAGTGGATTGATCGTCGAAGCACCATACCACGGCCCACACGTTCACCGGATCTGACGTCCACGGATTTCTTTCTGTGGGGAAAGTTGAAGGATATTTGCTACCGTGATCCATCGACAACGCCTGACATGCGTCAGCGCATTGTCAATGCATGTGCGAACATTACGGAAGGCGAAATACTCGCTGTTGAGATTAATGTCGTTACACGTATTGCCAAATGCATTGAGATTGACGGACATCATTTTGAGCATTTATTGCATTAATGTGGTATTTACAGGTAATCACGCTCTAACAGCATGCGTTCTCAGAAATGATAAGTTCACAAAGGTACATGTATCACATTGGAACAACCGAAATAAAATGTTGAAATGTACCTACGTTCTGTATTTTAATTTAAAAAACCTACCTGTTACTAACTGAATCACCACAGTCTTAAGAAAGGTAATGGCAAAGAAATTCAAGCAAATAATCACTGGCGTGGCAACAGAAGATTGTCACGCTTTTCATCAGCACAACAGTTTACGAGAAAATAAATGAATCAGAAAGCACTGAGTTTGCAGTTACTTATTCTGAAATACTATCCTTTGAAAGTAAAGTTAAATGGAGTTACTGGTAAAATAAATGATTGGCTTTAGTTAGACATTATCATGTAAAAAGTTACTTTCAGTAACCTCTGTGTAATGTAACGCAAAATTTAAAAAAAGTCAAACAATTTACTTTTGATTACTGAAAAATCGTCTGCCCGTGATAGCTGAGTGGTCAGCGCGACGGAATGTCATTCCTAACGGCCCGGGTTCGATTCCCGGCTGAGTCGGAGATTTTCTCCGTCCAGGGACTGGGCTTTGTGGTGTCCTAATCATCCTCATTTCATCCCCATCGACACGCAAGTCGCCGAAGTGGCGTCAACTCGGAAGATTTGCACCAGGCGAACGGTCTACCCGCCGGGAGGCCCTAGCCACACGGCACTTCATTTCCACTGAAAAATTGAATTGAATTTATTTAAAGCAAACGAGCAACTGATTTTACTTTTAAAGTAACAACAATGAAATACATACGAAGCCGGCAGAAGTCACTCGCTAACCTAAATACAGAAAAAATGAAACTGCGCACTCTTAATTTGTGCTGTATCTTTAGTTATTAGTTTTGCCAGTGACATTTTACGTTAATTTAATTTAATGAAGTTAATAGATTTAGAAATTAGTTAATCCTCTGTTATGCACCGCAAGAATGAGCAGTTACTGAGGCAGAAAACTTAGGCTGAAACTGGTCATTAGCAAACACTCAGAACTAGCAGTAAATATTTAATCAATTTTCATATGCTTACGACATTCTGTGATTGCGTGGAAGGAAGGGACCTTGCCTGTCTGAGGACAATGACAATACAAGTGTCCTACAAGTTTTAAGTATTGTAAGTTATTATTCAGGTTAGTATACTTTGTGAAAGAAATGTAACCGGGTAAAGCCTCTACATTCCTATATCTGTCAGTTAACAATTTACGATGTTATAGCTGTGCGGACGACCAAGAACGTAGCCGACGACAGTGCTGAGCTGCCGTTGTTGCTGCTGCTGTTACTGTACGAGAATCCCGAGTCGCCTCCAGAGCCACGGACAATTACGGGACAGGCAACAGTTAGAATTGCAGCTTCCTTCGCCTGTCCACTGCTACCGTTCTCTCTATACGCGAAGGTTAACAAAACAGCCGCGTCTACACAGACGCATGCATAGCTGCGCACCGAGTCGGCGGGAGCACTCATCAAACACTTCCGCACTCTTTCGTGACTTAAGCTCCTTTGCCTCCTCTCTGCTCGCAACGCGACAAAGAATCTCCACACGCAAAGATAAACAACGACACAGCTTCATGCCATTTCGACGTTGCTATCGATACATTACATAAAGTTCCCTTGGCTATTACTCAGCAATTTACAATATTTTCATTATAATTACAATCAATTATATATACAGGGTGTTACAAAAAGGTACGGCCAAACTTTCAGGAAACATTCCTCACACACAAATAAAGAAAAGATGTTATGTGGACACGTGTCCGGAAACGCTTAATTTCCGTGTTAGAGCTCATTTTAGTTTCGTCAGTATGTACTGTACTTCCTCGATTCACCGCCATGATTTCATACGGGATACTCTACCTGTGCTGCTAGAACATGTGCCTTCACAAGTACGACACAACATGTGGTTCATGCACGATGGAGCTCCTGCACATTTCAGTCGAAGTGTTCGTACGCTTCTCAACAACAGATTCGGTGACCGATGGATTGGTAGAGGCGGACCAATTCCATGGTCTCCACGCTCTCCTGACCTCAACCCTCTTGACTTTCATTTATGGGGGCACTTGATAGGGTACCAAATGTAGAGACTGTTCGTGCTCGTATTGTGGACGGCAGTGATACAATACGCCATTCTCCAGGGCTGCATCAGCGCATCAGGGATTCCATCCGACGGAGGGTGGATGCATGTATCCTCGCTAACGGAGGACATTTTGAACATTTCCTGTAACAAAGTGTTTGAAGTCACGGTGGTACGTTCTGTTGCTGTGTGTTTCCATTCCATGATTAATGTGATTTGAAGAGAAGTAATAAAATGAGCTGTAACATGGAATGTAAGCGTTTCCGGACTCATGTCCACATAACATATTTTCTTTCTTTGTGTGTGAGGAATGTTTCCTGAAAGTTTGGCCGTACCTTTTTGTAACACCCTGTATATTCAGAAATAAATACAATATTACCTCGATTACTTATTAAATATATTCTCTGTAATACAGCTTACTGCTTTAGAATCAGAAGTACAGCACGAGCTTTGAAGGGATATTAAATGCCGAAAATATTTGGATGGCGCGGAAAGTATTTTATCTGCATCTTCTGTGTTACAGTAATACCGGACATTCTGCAAAACTGTTTTTTACGCACCAGTTTCGTCTTTCTGTTTATACGTATTTATGACGAAAATACCTAATGAGGGTGGTTTAGTTTGTTGAACAAATGATACGTTCCAACCAGATCACTGATTTTTTTATGTCCTTTTCTGTTACGCGGGCTTTCTACGATTTGTATGTACTGTTCTCTCAATCTACTGTATTTTTTAAAATAATTTTATATTCTAGAACTGCTGTAGAATTTACTACAGTTTGCAATGCAGTTGCTGACATAAAACAGTACTTGTAACCTGTTTTCAGGGATAACATCCTGTACTTTCCTCTGCGATAGCGATTACATAATAATTACTCTGTTCTCCTAGCTTCTCTTGAAATTTTCTTTGTAAATCCTGGATTCTCCTGGATTTCACAAGCTTCAAACGTTTTATTAACGTCTGTATTACTTAATCCTTTATTTATGTACTCTAAATCTTTTTGTTGAGACTGTTAAGTATATTGGAACAGACTTCTTAGACTGCACAAAGGAGACACGTTTATACACATGTAATTGCTGCAGATGCATTTCCCTGTTACGTTATAACTACAGCGATAAAACGTTAGTTAAAAGTGATAAACAATATCAAGGGATAAAAAGGAGGTGAGAGGTAGAATTAGGAGGAAAGAAGGAAGCAAGTTAACTTGTGGCTAAGAATTTGAGTAACAAATTATTAGAGACTGCAGTAAGGTGGTGTATACAACAGAGGGACTTATCATTACAGCAATACATGACACACTAGTTAATTTTGGAGAAGTATTTAAGTTCTTTGTTTGGCGGAGAAGGTTATTCCACAGTTGAATGTAACTGAATCTGTATAGAATTATTATTTAGGGAGTGTAACTGAAGCAGAATTATTTCTGTTTTGGAGAGTTTACAGTTTTCACTATTTTTAGTATTAGCATATTACACTAGACTGTCCTGACTATAAATTTTTGGTGATAATAACAGTCAATCAAAAATTCGAAGACATAAGAAAACATAGATTTAAAATTTTATCAGCATTTTTAAAGACTCCCAACAATTAGACTTACATACAAGATTTACCATATACAAGAAAATTACAGAATATTCGATGCATGAGTCTAAAAGGTCTTGGAGATAGGCCTCATAAAAACAGTGAAAGTAATAGGCAGTAACCTCTTCAATCGAAAGGTTAACTGTTGAGTGGTACAGACAGAGAAGATGTACCAAATGTGCCAAGTGGAGTGAAGAAAGGAAAATAATCCATGGATAGAGGGCCAGAGCCGTATGGGAGATCAAGAAACGGAATCAAAAATTTCTGCTTGATCCAACATTATCCGCACGCAGACACTGATAACAATTCATACTGGTAGTAGTAAGAAAAGCATATCTGAAAAGGAGGAAACTGTTAAGATCTAATATGTGTTAGGATGTCTTGCCTGTAGTTCATTCTTGTACGGAAGTGAAACGTGAACGATAGGCAGTTGTATTAAGAGGACGATAAAAGCTTTTTAAATGTGATGGTATAAAGTATGCTGAAGTTTATAGGGTGTATCGAATAACAAATGAAGAGATACTGAATCTGATCGGGGAAAAACAGAACGTTGTGGCCCAAATTGACGAAAAGAAGATCTTGTTGAATAATTTTCAGTTTGGTAATGGAAGGAAGTGTGGGCGTAAAAACTGTAGAGAGAGAGCAAGCTTGAATACAGCAAGAGGGTTCAAATGGCTTTAGGTTGCTGTAGTTATGTAGAGGTGAAGAGGCTTGCTCAGGATACAACAGTATGGAGTGCTGTATGAAACGAGTCTCTGGACTGAAAGCTACAACAACGACAACAATATACATTCATCCACTTTTCTGCCTTAACTACTTTATTCGGTTCACATATAACTTGCACACAGAAACAAACACGTTTACACAATAGTGTTATCATCTTAGTAGTTGTATCACAGTTGCTTTAATGACAGTTTCCACTTGAAATCCAGACAAAAGAACAATATGAGGGTCTTGACGTTTTTTATGCACTAATACTTACTGTGAGACGCGATTTTGCTTACATATACTGTACGTATACATTAACTATAGTTAATGCTGAAACTTTCCGCCCTGCAAATCAGTGCAAAGGGCCGACTCGTTCTTTGTCTAGAATCCCATTCATGATTTTTCTAACCGTAGTAGCGTGGGTAAGCTGATTTATCAACACGGGAGACGTATACAGATGGCGTTAATATCTCGTACGCAAGGTATAAAAGAGCAGTGCGTTGGCAGAGCTGTCATTTGCAACCAGGTGATTCATGTGAAAAGGTTCCGACGAGAGTTAACGGACTTTGAACGCGGAATGGTAGTTGGAGACAAACGCATGAGACTTTCCATTTCGGAAATTACGTCTCACCACGGAGAAGGCAGTGGCCGACGGCCTTCACTTAACGAACGAGGGCGGCGGCGTTTGCATACAGTGGTCAGTTCTAACAGACAAACAACATTGCGTGAAACAAGCGCAAAAATCAGTGTGGGACGTACGACGAACGTATCCGTTGGGACTATGCGGGGAAATCTGGCGCTAATGGGCTATGCCGGCAGATGATCGACACCAGTGCCTTTGCTAACGACATCGTCTGCAACGCCTTTCCTGGGCTCGTGACCAATCGGTTAGACCCCAGACAACCGGAAAACCGTAGTTCAGACAGGTGAGTCTCAATTTCAGTTAGTAAGAACTGATGGTAGAGTTTGTGTGAGGCTCAGACCTCACGAAGCCATGGACCCAAATCGTCAACAAGGCACTGTGCAAACTGGTAGTGGCTCCATAAAGGTGTGGGCTGTGTGTACGTAGAATAGATTGGGTCCTCTGTTATGTTCAGCTACTTAGGGCTTCCAGGGACTTGTTGAGTCCATGCCACGTCGAGTTACTACACTAACCCATGCAAAAGGAAGTCAGACACGGTCGTAGGAGGTATTCCATGAGTTTCGTCACCTCAGTATAGAACTCCTACCATAAACTGTAAGAGCTGTTATTGTATGATCTAACTGCTACAGACTTGGTACTGTCTGCTTGTTGCAGCTGTAGGAAATTCTATCATGAAATATTATTCCCATACAATAATACGAGGTGCATTCAAGTTCTAAGGCCTCCGATTTTTTTTCTCCGGACTGGGAAGAGATAGAAACATGCGCATTGTTTTAAAATGAGGCCGCGTTCATTGTCAATACGTCCCAGAGATGGCAGCACCGTATGTCAGATGGAATTCTACCGCCAGCGGCGAGAATGAGAACTGTTTCAAATACTTAAAATGACGAGGTTTTCCTTACTTGAACAGCGTGCAATCATTCGTTTTCTGAATTAGCGTGGTGTGAAACCAACTGAAATTCATCGACAGTTGAAGGAGACATGTGGTGATGGAGTTATGGATGTGTCGAAAGTGAGTTCGTGGGTGCGACAGTTTAATGAAGGCAGAACATCGTGTGACAACAAACCGAAACAACCTCGGGCTCGCAGAAGCCAGTCTGGCGACATGATCGAGAAAGTGGAGAGAATTCTTTTGGGGGATCGCCGAATGACTGTTGAACAGATTGCCTCCAGAGTTGGCATTTCTGTGGGTTCTGTGCACACATTCCTGCATGACGAGCTGAAAATGCGAAAAGTGTCATCCAGGTGGGTGCCACGAATGCTGACGGACGACCACATGGCTGCCTGTGTGGCATGTTGCCAAGCAATGTTGACGCGCAACGACAGCATGAATGGGACTTTCTTTTCCTCGGTTGTGACAATGGATGAGACGTGGATGCCATTTTTCATTCGAGAAACAAAGCGCCAGTCAGTTCAATGGAAGCACACGGATTCACCGCCACCAAAAAATTTTGGGTAACCGCCAGTGCTGAAAAAATGATGGTGTCCATGTTCTGGGACAGCGAGGGCGTAATCCTTACCCATTGCGTTCCAAAGGGCACTACGGTAACAGGTGCATCCTACGAAAATGTTTTGAAGAACAAATTCCTTCCTGCACTGCAACAAAAACGTCCGGGAAGGGCTGCGCGTGTGCTGTTCACCAAGACAACGCACCCGCACATCGAGTAACGTTACGCAACAGTTTCTTCGTGATAACAACTTTGAAGTGATTCCTTATATTCCATACTCACCTGACCTGGCTCCTAGTGACTTTTGGCTTTTTCCAACAATGAAAGACACTCTCCGTGGCCGCACATTCACCAGCCGTGCTGCTATTGCCTCAGCGATTTTCCAGTGGTCAAAACAGACTCCTAAAGAAGCCTTCGCCGCTGCCATGGAATCATGGCGTCAGCGTTGTGAAAAATGTGTACGTCTGCAGGGCGATTACGTCGAGAAGTAACGCCAGTTTCATCGCTTTCGGGTGAGTAGTTAATTAGGAAAAAAATCAGAGGCCTTAGAACTTGAATGCACCTCGTATTTTCCATTTTTGTGAACCAAAAAGTTCATCGTAATCTACTTAGGATACAAGCCCCTCCCGCTTAGTTAGAGCTAATAGTAGGGTTCGAGTGTGGTGCAGACCCTACGAAGCCATGGACTTAAATTTACAACAAGGCACTGTGCAAACTGGTGGTGACTACATAACGGTGTGGCCAGCGTTTTCATGGAATTGACTAGGTCCTCTTATGCAACTTAACCGATCATTGACTGTAAATGATTACATTCGGCTTGTTGGAGATCAATTGCAGCCATTCATGGACATCATGTTGCCAAACAACGATGGAATTTTTATGAATGGCAATGTGCCGTGTCGTCGGGCTATAATATTTTCTCGGTAAGTTTGATGAACATTATGGACAATTCAGGTAAATGACTTGGTCACTCAGAGCTTCCGATATGACATCCATTGAACATTTATGGGTCTAATCGAGAGGTAACTTCGTGCACATAATACAGCACCTGCAACACTTTCGCAGTTATCAAAAATGGCTCTGAGCACTATGGGATTTAACTTCTGAGGTCATCAGTCCCCTAGAACTTAGAACTACTTAAACCTAACTAACCTAAGGACATCACACACATCCATGCCCGAGGCAGGATTCGAACCTGCGACCGTAGTGGTCGCGCGGTTCCAGATTGTAGCGCCTAGAACCGCTCGGCCACCCCGGCAGGCTCGCAGTTATCGACTGTTATAGATGAATCCTGGTTTCGTATTTCTGGAGGGGACTTCCAACGACTTATTGAGTCGATGCCATGTCCAGTTGCTACACTACACAGAGAAAAGTAGGTCAGACACGATCTTAAGAATATCCAATGTCTCCCATCACGTCAGTGTAGAATTCCTATCATCAAATGGAAGAGTTGTTATTGTATCATTTAATTGCTTCAGACTTGGTCCTGTCCGTCTTTTGTAGCTATAGGAAATTCTATCACGACATTTTATTCCCATGCAATAATATTTTCCTCTTTTATGAAGAACTAAGTTCGTTATAATCTACTTAGCATACGAACAGCATTATTCGTAATCCCCTCCTGAGATCAGACGATAACTGCGCCCAAATTACAAGACATACATAAAAAGACGCATATAGGTGGATTGAGTATCTCTCCAAGTTTCGATTCGTAATACAGGCATTATGGCGCATTGGCACTAGGGGGCAGACGTGTCAGGATATGCAGACAAACTACTACTGTGTATTGTCACGTAGTATTAGTGTGCTCCTGCAGATAGGAAACCCTAAGAGCACATTGTCAAAGCGGACTGCTGTCATGACTTACTGCCTTCGTGTCAAAGTCTTTAACCAGTTACATTCACTTACTGACGTTTGCCACGTCACAAACGGAGCGCATATTGGGCACCTGCAATGTGAGCAAAAAACCTGAAGAGATTGTGTTCAATGATACGTGTCATATTTCTGTAAACCTATAAGTTTTCAAGTAGAGTTTTTCAGAAACCGCGGAAGTACATCAAATATCCGTGTATAACTGAAATTCCAGCGTCCACTTTTTTTAAAAGTCGCTCTTTCGTAAGTAAAAGACTGAAAATGCAGTTGCTGTGGTATTGTATTGTTTTTTACGTCGCAACTGAAATCTGTGAACATTTTATCTAGTGTAAATGTGACAACGTATCTGCTTTCTTCGAATGATTAAAAACTTTTTGCGTGTTTTTGTTCTTCATCTCTACCTTTTGTATCGTTTTGTATGCATATCTATTCCTTGTGATAATTCACTATGACAGAACCGTCCAGGGGCCGAATCCTGCCGTAAATAACCACCTAGAGAGAGAGGTTGATATAGTTTCCTTAAATTATCTGCTAATTAACGGTTGGTTCTCCTCGTAACTGAAAGTGAAATCCGCATGCTTTCCGAGTAGTACGCACCACTCATCTACGGAAGGAGAAAAGCGATTTTATGGCTCCTTAAAAGGGATCGTTTCGTTAATGGAAAGAAAATCCGGCAGTAACATCCAGCGTATCCGGACTCAGGTAAAAAGACGAGCCATTATCGGAATTAACTGGCACCTGACTGGTAGCTTCACCTACGGTCGTGGAGGTAAGTGGAAAATTGAAAGTGTCGGGAGGCTATTCAAATGAGACCGCATTTATTTTAGAAATAAGAAGTAGCTCTCCCCCTGCTTACGATATGGCCCATAAAAATAGAAATAATAAGTTATCTACCGAGTTTCGCTTACACCTAAGACAAGAAATTATATATCTATATATTAGGATTGTAGTGTGACAGGTCACATTGTCATCAATGCCCACTGAGCGACATAAATATTTCTTTAGAAAATATACTTAGCAAATTTTGGCCAATTAGAATCTCTAAACGGTTGCAAAATGGTTATTTTATTTCCGTCTCATGTTATACGAACGGAGATCGGAGCAAATACAGATTCGTATATTTAGTTGGGAGCGGACCACTGTCGCGCCTTTGCTCAACTATATGGAGACATCGCTGATTTGCTTTCATTACCTGTGATCATTACCTAAAATATTTTAATTGTAAGGCAACGGGAAAGGATGTTGAAAATTACTTGTATTAAACATGTTGAACTACTTACTAGTGTCCAGAAAGGTTGTTTGCCGTATGAATTAACGTGGATTACAAGAGTAATTCATGTAATTATGACTTTAATTTCCGAACAAGAGTCTTCTGTCTCAAACTAGTACATTCGTCATTCATCACTATCCCTGAAATAATTTGAAGCCACGTTGACTGTTAATCGACAGTGAATGTTTCAAAATAAGATGAGGTTTTCGAATACCACTACCAGTCATTTTATGTGCAATATTAGAAGGTATCAGATAGATTATTTAATGGTAAGACAGAGATTTAGGAACCAGGTTTTAAATTGTGAGACATTTCCAGGGGCATGAACTGTAGATTAAAACTGAAGAAAATGCAAAAAGGTGGGAATTTAAGGAGATGGGACCTGGATAAACTAACTAAACCAAAGGTTATACAGAGTTTCAGGGAGAGCATAAGGGAACAATTGACAGGAATGGGGGAAGAAACACAGTAAAAGAAGAATGGGTAGCTCTGAAGGATGAAGTAGTGAAGGCAGCAGAGGATCAAGTAGGTAAAAAGACGAGGGCTAGTAGAAATCCTTGGGTAACAGAAGAAATATTGAATTTAATTGATTAAAGAAGAAAATATAAAAATGAAGTAGGCAAAAAGGAATATAAACGTCTCAAAAGTGAGATCGACAGGAAGTGCTAAATGGCTAAGAAGGGATGGCTGGAGGACAAATGTGAGGATGTAGAGACTTATCTCACTATGGGTAAGATAGATACTGCCTACAGGAAAATTAAAGAGACCTTTGGAGAAAAGAGAACCACTTGTATGAATATCAAGAGCTCAGATGGAAACCCAGTTCTAAGCAAAGAAGGGAAAGCAGATAGGTGGAAGGAGTATGTAGAGGGTCTATACAAGGGCGATGTACTTGAGGACAATATTATGGAAATGGAAGAGAATGTAGATGAAGATGAAATGGGAGATACGATACTGCGTGAAGAGTTTGGCAGAGCACTGAAACACCTGAGTCGAAACAAGGCCCCGGCGGTAGACAACATTCCATTAGAACTACTAACGGCCTTGGGAGAGCCAGACCTGACAAAACTCTACCATCTGGTGAGCTAGATGTATGAGACAGGCGAAATACCTTCAGACTTCAAGAAAAATACAATAATTCCAATCCCAAAGAAAGAAGGTGTTGACAGATGTGAAAATTACCGAACTATCAGTTTAATAAGGCACAGCTGCAAAATACCCCCCGGAAAACGACCAGAAGGGTACACTTCCACCTCCCGAGGCCCATGATCATATGTCGACGGCGTCGGCTGCAGTGGTGTGGACGCGTCCAGCCCCATCGGTAGGAAGAGAGGAGGCGGTGGACGCGAAGGCTCCGTCTCCTAGGGCTGTACCGCGGTGTCGTGATGACACCTTCTGGCGGCTGCTGAGGCCGCGATATCCTCGGGATCCGTGAATCTGGTGAAGAGAGACAGAGGTATCACCGTGCACATGACAGCGGCGAAGTTGATTGTGATGTCGGCGCTGCAATCCATCCTGAAATGAGATATATGCAAGTGCCAAGTCGACCGACGATCTCGCCTCGTGCCCACCGTCTGCTGCCGCTAAAAACCCTGAAAAAGACAATAGCATGCGGCGTAGAGTGATACTTGCGGCCTTCATTCGGCTCCGGTTGTTGACGAGGTTGGATGAGGTGGAACAGTGTCCGATGGCGGAGGTGGAGAAACAATTCCGCCAGCGATTGGCCATCTCGTTTGTGCAAACGATAGAAGGCGAGAAACAATTTGATCCCTTGTGTTTGCGGTGCGAAGTTTGGCCATCTGGTGCTTGAAGATTCTGACAAAACGTTCCGCTTCGCCGTTTGACTGAGGATGAAACGGTGCACTAGTTCGATGCTGAATGCCGTTGCGTCCACAGAATGATTCAAATTCATTTGACGTGAACTGAGGGCCGTTGTCCGACATTAGGACTTCAGGTAAACCTTCGAGGCAAAAAATTGAGGACAACACCTGAATTGGGCTACGTGACGTTGTCGAGTTCATAGGCACAGCAAAAGGAAACGTGCTATATGAGTCAACCACAATTAACCAACGAGTGTTCCAAAAAGGTCCCGCAAAGGCTATGTGCACACGTTGCCATGGTGATTGCGATTTAGGCCAGCAGAGAATGTTTGCGGCGAAGCGGACTAATTTGCCGCACATGCGTGACACTGTGAAGTCATCTGTTCTATTTGGGTGTCCATACTCTGCCAAGTACAGTGTCGACGCGCTAACTGATTCGTACGAGCAATCCCCCAGTGTCCTTGGTGAAGTAACAGCAACACTTCTTTTTGCAAAGCTTTAGGGATCAACGCATGTGACTGTCCACTGTTATCTGAACAAGAAACACACCTTTCTGTATAACGAGGCTATGGCAGCGTGCAAAGTATCGGTGCACTACAGAGTCCTTTATCCTATACAAGGAAGACGTGAAACTGTGTCCATATTACCATGTTTAGCAGTCGGACAATACGGAATCTCGTACTGGTATTGAGACAACAACGGAGTCCATCTTCGCAATGTTTGGGCAGTTCGTACAGGAACCGGCTTCGTCGGATGAAATAATGACTGCAATGTCTTGAAACCTGTTACTAAGTAGAATTTTCTGCCACACAAATAGTGGTGGAATTTGGTGACACCATACACAATAGCCAATGCCTCTTTCTCTATTTGTGAATAGTTACACTGAGCTTTGGACAACAAATTTGATGCGAAAGCAATAGGTCGGTCTTTATCACCAATTCTGTGCGAAAGCAGTGCACGGATTCCGTAAGAGGAAGCGTCAACTTGCAATACAACGGGCTTGGCAGGATGAAAGTGAACCAAACATCGATCACTGAGCAAGTAAGGGAACATTCAGGCGACGCAAGCGATGCAATGGGCCTGCGATATGTGCAGCATTCGGTATGAATCGAATGTAATAGATTATTTTCGCCAAAACTGACCGCTGTTCTGTGACATTGCGAGGAACTGCCAAATCTCGTAAGGCCAACAAATGCGACTGAAGAGGATGTACACCTTCACTGTTTATGACATGACCAAGATACTGATGGATTAAAAAATCACACTTTTCAAGTCTACACCTGAATGCTGCATCAAATATTACGCGAAACAAAGTACGCAAATTTGCAATGTGATCTTTAGGCGTACGAACTGCTACGAAAATATCGTCCAAATAGTTAGAATAGTTTGGCACTTTAGCAGTCAGCTGTTCCAAATACCGTTGGATAATGGTGGACGCGGAAGCACTGCCAAAAGGCAAACGCAAATAATTAAACAAGCCCAAATGAGTATTCACTACACACACCTTTTGAGATTATTCAAATGGTTCAAATGGCTTTGAGCACTATGGGACTTAACATCTGTGGTCATCAGTCCCCTAGAACTTAGAACTACTTAAACCTAACTAACCTAAGGACATCACACAACACCCAGTCATCACGAGGCAGAGAAAATCCCTGACCCCGCCGGGAATCGAACCCGGGAACCCGGGTGCAGGAAGCAAGAACGCTACCGCACGACCACGAGCTGCGGACTTCAGATTATTCATCGAGCGGTATTTGACGATACGCGTCGAACAGGCAGAACAAGTGCTCTCGATCACTGAAAGCTGCGTACGCAACGACGACTTCCTACCCAGAGGCCAGTCCAGAATGGTGTAAGTTCGCTACGGTTCAGTGCCTAACTGTTCTAACTATAAAATCTCCTGAGAGCAAAGACAGCAAGTCTGTATGTACCAACAAAAGCTGATAATGAGTGTCCATCAAACTCGGCCGCTCAAAACGGAAGACTTCTTTCCTCCACCGCTGGCTTCCCAGTAAGGCACGGCTCCCCTCCCTCGTAACTCAGAAGGCGAATCATATCCTCGAAAACACGGAATATTCTCCCTCTCTACAGATTCTACCGAACGCCGACCAACCATATTTTAGTCTTTTTTCGTCCAGTGCGGAAAGTTTGCGAGGAAATACCTATGCCGGCCGGTGTGGCCGAGCGGTTTTAGGCGCTTCAGTCTGGAACCGCGCGACCGCTGCGGTCGCAGCTTCGAATCCTGCCTCGTCTAATTTGTCCATGAGATCCTCTGGACGTAACAAAGGGTAAGTATCAATTACAGTTTGTGGGACGACCTAGACTTACAGTCAACACAGAGGTGAAGGCACCCTCAAGGTTTGGGGAGCAAAACCAGTGGACTTGCCCATTCACCTGCTTGTATGGGTGCCACAGCGCCGCTGTCTTGCAATTCTTTAAGTTCAGCATCGACTTTGTCCCGTAGTGCAATGGGAACTATTCTGGCCCGGCAAAATTTCGGCTGAGCGTTCTCTTTCATGGTAATCTGGGCAACAAATTTATTAGCCTTGCCTCAACGTTCAGAAAAGAGCTCAGGGAATTATTTCACCAAACTAGCTGCACTGCTGACAACACATTGTACCGAATGTTAAAGCCAAGCAAAACAAATGAATCAAGACCAAACATGTTCTCACAATCAGGTGACTGTAGCACAGTAAAAGTCACGATTCGCGTACGCGAGCGATACATGGCAGGCAACATACATTTTCCAAAAACGGGAATGTCTTGTTGATTACAGGCGGTCAGGTGCATGATAGTTTTAGACCGGCGTGGGAAGCCTAACAGTTCACATGTGTTGTAAGGAGGCTATAATTTCGCACATTACAAGCACTCATCTACCTACTTTGCTGTGATTTACAATCGGAATTAGCTATCATTTGGTAGGTTGTACATCGTATATAGGAATATTTAAAGAAGACTGACATTGTCACGTACACCTTGTAAATAGTTGTTAACACTTTTAGCCTGAAAGGTGATGGAGTGTCAAAATGGCGTAATGAATGATTGCCTGTAGTAGTAGAGGTTGGAATGCCAGTGGAAATTAAATGGCAGGCGTAACTCAAGCCCGGGTGGAAGATCCCGCACAAGTGTGTTGTCCCTGCTTGACATAGGAAGTAGCCAAGATGGACGGGACGGTCGGGGCACCTGAGCGCTGAAGCACAATACAGCGGCGGCCGGCCGGGGTGGTAGAAGGGGGCAGAAGCATAACCGGATAATACAATGGAAACTCTGAAAATCTTGGATGCAGCAGAGAGGAACGAGGAAGCATTACCTCGGAAATCGCAGGCTGGGTTATTTCCGAGGATTTTTACTCTGAGAGGCGTACCATTACATGAGTATAGGTATTTCAAAAATGGTTCAAATGGCTCTGAGCACTATAGGACTTAACATCTGAGGTCATTAGTCTCCTAGAACTTAGAACTACTTAAACCTAACTAACCTAAGGACATCACACACATCCATGCCCGAGGCAGGATTCGAAGCTGCGACCGCAGCGGTCGCGCGGTTCCAGACTGAAGCGCCTAAAACCGCTCGGCCACACCGGCCGGCATAGGTATTTCCTCGCAAACTTTCCGCACTGGACGAAAAAAGACTAAAATATGGTTGGTCGGCGTTCGGTAGAATCTGTAGAGAGGGAGAATATTCCGTGTTTTCGAGAATATGATTCGCCTTCTGAGTTACGAGGGAGAGGAGCCGTGCCATGCTGGGAAGCCAGCGGTGGAGGAAAGAAGTCTTCCGTTTTGAGCGGCCGAGTTTGATGGACACTCATTATCAGCTTTTGTTGGAAAAATACAGACTTGCTGTCTTTGCTCTCAGGAGATTTTATAGTTAGAACAGTTAGGCACCGAACCGTAGCGAACTTACACGATTCTGGACTGGCCTCTGGGTAGGAAGTCATCGTTGCGTACGTAGCTTTCAGTGATCGAGAGCACTTGTTCTGCCTATACTCACGTAGAGACGTTATCTGAATTCCGTCCTTGTCGCTGGGATTTTGCGTTTTTTGGCTGTAGAACACAGAAAGGAGAAGACAGTGCTAGATTATAATAGTCAGAGGACCGCTGTCCTAGTGTTTGAAAGAGTTTTATTTTGTTGCTGGGGTCCTTCCGTCGTCGCAGACGAGAACCATCACTCCGACACACCGGATACGGTGCTATTGCTAATTGGTTCGGCTTATTAGGGCTATAAAGCTAACCAGTTGTGATCACGTAAATTTTATTTCCACTGAGGTTGCACCTCACTGTAGATGATCTTCGAAAGTGGTGTCTTCTAGTGTTTGGTACGTAGATGATGTCAGTTGTCTCACGTTATTTATATTAGATCGCGTAGCCATAAAAGGGGCAGATTCGGGCAATTGATGAATCGTATTAGTTCGGAAATTCATTTGTATCTCTTTACGTCGATTGGACATTGATACATAAACATTTGTAACATAAAGGGGTTTTAATGTACAATAAATGTATAAGCAGAAACAGCATTTATCATTTGGTAGTTACTAGTTCCGTTAATCATTCATTTATGTTTATGTTGTAATTTATATGTTAAAGACCAAGAAGGAGGTAATCACCATTAATAGATCCTAAGATCTGCTTCAGGGGGTAGTCAAACAGGGCCCAGTCTTCATTTTCGCGTTCAGTATTTCCGTTGTGCACATTCATTTTACACCCGCCTGGAGTAGCATCTTGATGTGTGACAATTTGCAGTGTAACAGAGGCACCCGTATACAACTGAAATTTCAGACGTTTTCCACAAAGAAGCAAATGAACAAAAAGTTTGTTAGACTGGCATGGCACTGAAGAATCTGCTCGCTTGGTAGTTTTGCTGATGCCTGTAGCAGGCTTTGTATACACTGCATTAATTACGTGGGCCTAGTGACTTGATTTTTGTGAGTAGGCCGAATTCTTATGTTTGGTCCGTTGCAAACACACGGATTGTACATGTCCTTTCTTGCCACAAGCGTAACGCTGTGCTTGTCGGGAGGGACAGTCGTGGCATTTGTGCCGTGAATAGCACTGAGGGCATAACTTAATTCTGTTCACCTGTTAGCCGCCTGTTTAGCGAGCTGCTTACATGGCATGGAAAATTGTTTACGTGGCGTAGCACACCCTAGCTCTTGCTTAATGGGCTGGTCGCTAGCAAGGTGCGACTCAACCCAACAAATTGCTGGCTGCTTAAATTTGTCAGCTAACAGGGCACCTGAATCGTATTCATCTAGTATTTGCACTACTTTTTGAAATGTTGGATCGGACTGTTTCAAAATCTGTTCTCTGAGTTTGACATCAGTTACATTGTACACAATTGCATCACGCAACAGAACATTAGACTTTATAGTCTGATGTTATGTTGCACAATTGAATACGCATTTCCTCGTTATACCTTGCAAATCTGTTACCCACTCCCGATAAGTTTGTTCTTACCGTTTCTTGCAATCAAATAGTTGGTACCTAGCCACTATAACATTCACTTGTTGGTCATAATAATTAGTGAATCCACAACCTGATCATCCGGAAGTTCACTCGCAGTGGCTTTAGGAAAGAGGTATTGAATGAGGCGGAACACTGCACTTCCTACTGTGGACATTAAATAAGGCAATTTCACAGTAGCTGCTACGTTGTGAGCAAGTACATGGGCTTCAAACTGTTGCAATCACTCGTGCCATTCCTATTCTTGTTCATGAAACTGACGGAAAGCCAGTATAGCACATGGAGCTGCTGCGTGTGTTGCTTGTGCTGCATTAGTAGTTTGTTTCACCAGGAGCTGCTCTACCGTGTGTAGCAGCGAGGATATTTGCTGGCTCTGAAACTGAAACATCTGTATTAGCTGCACTGCATCCAACGCTTGCAGCGGTGGCGCCTGAGCAACGGGTGGGATAGGTGGGGTGGAGATGTTGGAAGAGACAAATGAAATAAACAGACAAGGTAAGCAAGAAAAATAAGTACAAAAGCAAAGAAAATTTCTGCAACGTACACCTGAAAAGATTGTTTAGCAAAAACACGATAAGGGGCTGTTAAAGAAAGTAAACACCCTGCGAAGAAAAGACAAGAGAGAATTAAGGCGCCAGCAAAACAATAGCCCACGACGTCGAAACAGCGAAACAGTGGTGGCTGTCGGCTCGTGATTCTTGGTACACTTCGTTTCCAATGTGTTCCGCCCACTCGTCTAATATAGGGTGCCTAGGAAAGCTGAGCTCTCAGATAGTTAGACGACAATTCAAGCAAATCGTATTATTACAGTTTATTACAGTAAGATAAATGACGATACTTAAGTTCGCGTATTCACAAAGGTGTGTCGCAAGCAAATAGCTACAGGCGAAGAGTACTTCGGTATATAAAATTCCAATGCAAGCAAAACAATACAGTTCATAAGCCACTGCTGTAGCGTTCGGAGGGCGGCTCGTCTTCAACTGGGCCCGCGGCTAAGCGTCGCGGTGCTTATAGTCTCTTCGTGTCCATGCCGCTCCTGTCTCGGTGTTGGCTCCTGGCCGACGCGCCCGCGCTTGACGTTACACTGGAACACTTTCATTATCATTTATAAGAACGTTGTTTACTTTGCCGCGGTTTTTGTTCGTTGCTTCTTCCGGCAAAGCAGCCATCTGACAGGAATCCTTCAAATCATTCCAATTTTTCATCCTATTATTCCGTATATAGCGTACTTTTCTTTTAACAACAAATATGCGAAAAATATGCATATTCAAACAGCGATAATCATAAACATATCCATTTTTTCTGTGGTTACTGATAGAGTGTACTGTTCCCTTTGTAACAAGCGTGTTTAAACTTCCGACTTTTAAAAAGTGGCCTTCATTAACAGCATTTCCGTTTTTATTCCTACGGTTACTTGTAGTGAATAGTATTCTCTTAGTAGCAAATTTCCGGAACATAACAATTTTCATGTTGTGGTCTTCTTTGTTAACATTTCCACGATTAGTTCTCGATTTTGAATTTAACTTGTTTATTTTTTATTTTTTTCCTTTTGAGCAGAAAGTTCAGTGTCTATGTTAGTAAAATAACTGAACTTAACGTGGAATAACAACTAACCTCGCAACCACCTACATTGTATTGCATGCCTTAACAGCAACTACTTTAACAGATAGTGTTGTTTGAAGCGATTCATCTGGGACGAACTTATTATTTACGTCAGAGTCTTCCCTGTTGCCCTGTTACGAGGCGTGTTTTTTAAGTAAGTACCGTTTTGAAATTAAAGAAGGACATGCTAAGATGTCTCAATAATTTCATTTTTACATGAAAGCCTCCTCGGACATGGATGTGTGTGATGACCTTAGGTTAGTTAGGTTTAAGTAGTTCTAAGTTCTAGGGGACTGATGACCTCGGATGTTAAGTCCCATAGTGCTCAGAGCCATTTGAACCATTTGAACATGAAAGCCTGTACCCTAATCTACGCACTGACGCCATTACAGTCTGATTCTTCCTTGTTTACGTTGTGTACTGAGTGTTTAAGATGCCTCCAATAATCGTGAGTCCCGCCGACTGTGAAGTACGGGCTGTTACAAGATTTCTAGTGCTAAAGGCCTAAAAGCGATCGATATTCATCGTGAGATCTGTGCAGTTTACGGAGAAGACTTTTGAGTGATGGAATGGTAACAAAGTGGGTGAGAGCATTTAAAGATGGCCGCACAAATGTGCTTGATGAACAACGGAGTGGGCGTCCTTCGGTCGGTAATGAAAGTTTGGCTCATGAAGTGGATAATAAGGTGAGAGAAAACAGACGCTTTACGCTTTCCTCCTTGCGGGATGACTTTCCTAATGTTTCTCGTAGTGTTTTGTATGGCATTGTGCCCGAGCACTTGAATTGCCGAAAATTGTGCGCACGTTGTGTACCGAAAATGTTGACGGTTGTGCACAAAACCAAACGTTTAGATAGTGCATTGACTTTCCTTGAGCGGTACCACAACGACGGTGATGATTTCTTAAGCCAAATTACACACCAGAATCAAAGCAACAGTCCCTGGAAGTTGAGCAAGGGCATCGTTTTGCTGCAAGACAATGGCCGTCCGCATGTGGCGAATCAGACCAAAGATCTCATCACATCTTTTCGATGGGAAACTCTAGATCATCCTCCGTACAACCCCGATCTTGCACCCAGTGACTACCATCTGTTCTTGTACTTGAAGAAACACCTGGGCGGTCAGCGTCTTCAGGACGATGACGAAGTCAAAACAGTGGTGATGCAGTGGTTAACAAGTCACGCGGCAGACTCCTATGATGAGGGTATCCAAAAACTGGTACAACGTTATGACAAGTGCCTCAATATTGACGGAAATTATGTAGAAAAGTAGATTAAGGTACAGGCTTTCATGTAAAAATAACATTATTGAGATATCTTAGCACGTCCTTTTTTAATTTCAGAAAGGTACTTACTTAAAAACACGCCTCGTACATTATTCAGTCTCATCACTGACAGTAGCTTGGAAAGGATTAATAACTTTCTCATTTTCACTTATATCTTTATTAAGCTGTGCAGCACAAAGGATCGCATTTCGGAACCCCATAATTTTCTCCCAGTGCGACACAGAAGTTTGAAATATACCACAAAGGTGCCTACAAACATCCTTTATAATGCTCCAAAAGCGTGTCGGCCTACGACATCACTATCGGGCTTGACGAAGTTTCAAATAAAAAGGTGTCGACACATGCGAAAAAATGGCCAGAACTAGGAAGTTCATGAAAGGTGTAAGGGGGGATAATTATGTCATACTGACTCCAAATTTCACTAAAATTGTACCCAACACCATATTGGACTTGTCACACGATGGGAAGGTCGTTATACCTGATCGTACCCACATTTCACCCATTCTTTTGACGCGAGTGAGATGAAGGTGAGAACCGCGACGCATAGCGTAGAGAGCGCGTTATTTTCTTATGGGTGGCCGAGGAAAACATTTCAGACACACCGCCGCTCACAACTGACACTAAAAGGCTTCCTCAGGAGGCATCAATTTTCATTGAAGTGCCGATGGCTACATATTTCGTTGTCGAAAACGACAGTACGCAGTGCGATGAGCAGCAAGACGACGTACCCGACAGCCTTTGACACTGCTGACACCGCAGGACGTTTCAGCCGTTCTCTGAGGGCATTTCGGGGCTCCATCCCCACTGAACGTGATCGCGCCGCTTTTGAATGGAACACGACAGCAATTTTTGCTCTTGTTTAGAGGACAGAAACCACTAGTGACCGTTTAAAACCATTCGACGAAGTATTAACGTGATCTGAAGTAGCAGAGCGTGCTTATGCACTTTCAGCCCTCTTGCTTTGTCCCCTCCTATGTCGTGATTACCCGAGGGAGCAGCATTGACACATGTGTGAGTAAAATGGCCATCGGTCCTTGTAGGACATCCGAGTCCCATAACATCCTCAGTGGCACACTCCCACTTTTATAAAGGATTTTAAAAATGTGCATGTACTGAGACAACGTATAAAGTAGAGTTAGGCAGCTGATTGCAAGCACCTAGGTCCATCGGACGGGTATCGAAGGGTTCCCTGATTCCAGGTGGCTTCTGCTACTTCGCAGGTTGTCTTAGTACAGCTACATTTTTAAAATTATGAATAAAGGTTGGTTTCAAAATTCTACAGATAGGTTGACAGGTGTCACCGACGATGAAGCCGACCTGGGAGGCGTTAGAGGGACCCTTAGCCATTTTATTCACGCATATGTCCATTTCGCACCCTTTGGTGATCAGACTAAAGAATGGTGCGAAACAGGACGGCTAAAAACTCATAATCAGCTTTTGCTGCTTCAGATCTCGTTCAGAAGTCGTCCAACGGCTGTGAACGGTCTCTACTGACTGCAAACTGTAGACAAGAGCAGAAATTGCAATTGCGCTGCATTCCAAATAGGTGCGATCACGTGAGCAGGGATGTAGCCCCACAGTGTCCTCAGAGAAGAGCTAAAACGGCCGGTGGTTTCGGCGGTGTCAGAGGCTGTCAAGAGTATCGCCCAGCTGCTCATGTGTTCTGTGAGGGGGAGTGCGTACCACCATCTGCCGGATACACAGTACACATGATGAGAAGTGTCCTAGGATTCTTCACTATTTCATATCTCTTCGAGAACGTCAGTGGTGAGCATACAGGCACTGTGCGCTTTCAAATGTATTTCAGATATCTCCTTGCTTATATTATGTAGCACTTCCGCTTGCATTAGAGTCCCGCATACAACATTTTACCAGTTTGGTCTCGACTAAAACAACACCATGTTCAAAAAATAGCCTATTATCACCTACTTCGCGTAGGTAAGTGTAAAGTCTCTTTCTGTTATAGTCCCACGAACTGGAAAAGTTTCCTTTATACTATTTGGGTCAGGTAATATTTACAAAAAAATGGTACAAATGGCTCTGAGCACTATGGGACTTAACTTCTGAGGTCATCAGTCCCCTAGAACTTAGAACTACTTAAATCTAACTAACCTAAGGACATCACACACGCCCATGCCCGCGGTATGATTCGAACCTGCAACCGTAGCGGTCGTGCGGTTCCAGACTGTAGCGCCTAGAACCGCTCGGCCACTCCAGCCGGCTAATATTTACAATAGTTATCTGAATCAAACGAAGTAAAGATCTCCCTTTTCCAATTATTTCCCAAAACTTTTGTCTAATTTTTGTGGCCATAATTCTTGCACGGTACTCAGTGGCATGCTATTTATAAGTAAATCCTGTTTTTTTTTTTCTTTTGTGAGCAATAGAAGTATGATCTTGAGTACTCAGGATACCACAATTTTACTCTCACACACAACGAATCTTCACATACATAATTACAAATCGGATAGGACAAGGAAACAAAATAATAAAAACAAACCCAATGTGATCACAAAAGAGAACAAGAACTCAAAATGATGAAATACTCGATGAACAGTTCATAGCTTTCTTACATCGAGTGCTACGACGTTGTACCATCCATATACCATGAAAGTACTAATAAAAATAATTGCTTACCTTACTCATGACGTAACAAGATGTCAAAATATTTCTTTCAGGTTTCAGCTTCTCTTACAGTTATTCTCTCTGTATGCACATTTTCCGAATTAGCCTGATATGTATATTTAGCCGTCCGCTGTGGCCGAGCGTTTCTAGGCACTTCAGTCCGGAACCGGGCTGCTGCTACGGTCGCAAGTTCGAATCCTGCCTTGGGCATGGATGTGTGTGATGTCCTTAGGTTAGTTAGGTTTAAGTAGTTCTAAGTCTAGGAGACTGATGACCTCACATGTTAAGTGCTTAGGGCCATTTGAACCATTTTGAACTGTTCATTTCAGCTCCACTGTCTACTCAGCTTGTATAGCAAACACTGTTTATGCTACACATGGCGCCACAGTATACTATTAAGCACATTTCAAGTAGTCATTACTTCACTTTAACATACAAGCCTAATACTTAAAAACTATTCTCTTAGGAAACCATCCTCCATTGAAGTTTTAAAACAAATACCTCTTTCCACTTAGCACTTAAACAAAACATATAATGTTCATAGTACAAAGTAAAATAGAATTTTCCATACTAATTATGAATCAAATATATTTTGTATGATGTAAGTTTGATGATGTGTATTAGTACGCACACACACACACACACACACACACACACACTCACACACACAGTTTAACACTAGTGTAGTGAGCATTTACTCCATATCTCCAGATGGCGGGTAAAACAACATACTAAATACATATGGGTAACAGAACTCTCTGAAAAAACCTGACAGCCTATCTACAAACCTCCTATTGTACATATTTCTTTAAGCCTCTTTGGTTATATGACTTCTTAATCTTATTATATTCAAGCTATGAGCCCTCATGTCGTACTGTCGTATTCAGATAATTTTATATGGTCTTCTCTATCAAAATCTTTCATTTGCTAAGTATGCCTATCGGTAGTTAGTGCCTTCAGTAGTTAGAATCTTTTATTTAGCTGGCAGTAGTGGCGCTTGCTGTATTGCAGCAGTTCGAGTAACGAAGATTTTTGTGAGGTAAGTGATTTGTGAAAGGTATAGGTTAATGTTAGTCACGGCCATTCTTTTGTAGGGATTATTGAAAGTCAGACTGCGTTGCGCTGAAAATATTGTGTGTCAGTTTAGTGTTGTTCAGAATAGGTAAAGAGCGAAATGTCTGAGTACGTTCAGTTCTGCTCAGCTGTTTGAAAATCAAATAATGTAAGAGGTTTATCAGCACAGTAATTCATTAATTTTTCTAAGGGGACGTTTCAAGTGGAGGATGTGGATAGGAGGGGCGTGGGGTCAGCACACCGCCCTCCCGGTCGTTATGATGGTATTCTTGACCGAAGCCGCTACAATTCGGTCGAGTAGCTCCTCAATTGGCATCACGAGGCTGAGTGCACCCCGAAAAATGGCAGCAGCGCAAGGCGGCCTGGATGGTCACCCATCCAAGTGCCGACCACGCCCGACAGCGCCTAACTTCGGTGATCACAGGAACTGGTGTAACCACTGCGGCAAGGCCGTTGCCATATATTCAGAGGCAGGCTGAATTTCATGACTTTGGGCGTGACACCTTAAAATACCTTGATAAACAAAACAGGGTGTGCAGACTGCTTTCCGTTGTAAATAGCTGGAATAGGCGATGATTTAATAAGCTTTCATTTAAAAGTATCCCAGACAAGGTGGATAATATCCCCTACTGGTTCACTAATGTACTCGTATTATGGGCACGGGCTAACTTGTCCTGCCACACTACGTTAAGTTTGGTTGTAAGAGCTGGTCGTCTCATACATTTCATGAATATAATCAGCGACTGGTGACCCCTCATACGGTGATCCTTTTAAAGCCGCGACTCGGTTATGTCGGTGAATGACCCTGGCAGAAAGGCTGCTGCGCCACTTAGGGATATCGTGATCTAACAAATGTTTTGTGTCTTCTGATTAACTCCGAATAGTTTCACATATAGCATCTGATGAAGGTGATGCTTCAGCACTAGCTTGCTGGCCGGCCTGAGTGGCCGTGCGGTTCTATGCGCTACAGTCTGGAACCGAGCGACCGCTATGGTCGCAGGTTCGAATCCTGCCTCGAGCATGGATGTGTGTGATGTCCTTAGGTTAATTAGGTTTAATTAGTTCTAAGTTCTAGAAGTTAAGTCGCATAGTGCTCAGAGCGATTTGAACCAAATAGCTTGCTGTACAACAGCTTTCCACTCAGTTTTTTTCCATTAGCATATTTATCCCTTTCTTCGAATCGTTTTGTAAATTCCTTACTAATTCTTTGCCCTTGAGCATCTGGACGCTCTTGTGACACATCTTCTGGTTCAAGCGCTAAACTTTCAATCCTTTTAGACAGCTGCTTGAAGGTACTTCCCTTGTAGCCTAAGCTGTTTTCGATGCCTGTACATCACTGGCCAAACAGCTTCAGATATTCCCTCATAAGTTTTCTTTAAATTAGAGATTTCGTTTGAAAAACCTGATAGCCCAGTATTTAGTCGCTTAGCTACTTCTTTGCTACGTTCTTCAAGTGTAGTATTTATTTGCAATTAAACTGTTTTTTCGTCCATCCCAACAGCAAATCCTTTGTGTCACACACATATCGTTGTTGCTATTTTGGAAAACAAGTTTGTAAACTGATATGCATTGTGACTAGTTTTGGAACTTTGCTCACTACGTGATGACTATGTGCTTATCTACTTTTCATAAGTACCGGGGTTCATTTCGTATGTTGCCCTATCGGCATTGCTGTCGCCATCGACATCAGGTGCGGTATTCATTAAATCTACGGGATCTATTTGTGCTTTCTTTCCATTTTTGGTCATACCACACAACAGCCATAGTTATTAAATACTAATTTTCCTTGTGATACAATTAGTAAATGTTTCTATTGCAAGCAGTAAAAACCATTTCACTGAGTAATGAAACAAGATGGACCTACATTTTAAAACAGTAAAACGTCATCTACTGCAAATATGTGTGCACTCTGCCAGGAAGCTGTCTGTTTTTGGTCATTGTTTCGCAACAATGCAATTTAAAGATTTTAACATTTTTGCAGAACAAAATTTGCTACTAATTAACTTAAGCTATTAATTGCTAAATGAGGGGTTTGAAAATAAAAGCCATGGCTCGCGAAATGCAAGCAAACGATGATATCCCTCATCTTTATTTTTTTCTGTAATGGATTGCTGGTCTCATTTATGAAAAATACTTCTCTTATAGTTGTCGTTATTTTACTCTTTAGTGCATATCTGCTCTCCAAATAAGATGAATGTTTGCTCCAATTTCTTTTACCATATATGAAATAAAAAAAAGACGCAATATTTAACTTCAATCAGTAATGGAAATTTACAATATCGAGCCCCACGTCAGGTGCCAGGTTAGGAATTATCTCCAGTTTCGCAACGAGAGGTTTACTGTGAAGGTTTCTCGAAGGTGCGACATGGGGTTAACGATTTGCGAAATGTACAGTGTTATCTATCTTACATCTGCTCATTTAGAGCTTACACGAACGAAAGACGACAAATGATCAGACCACTATTATTTACTTCAATGGCTTTACATTTATCACCTATACAGTTCCCGCAAGTATCGATGCATAAATTTCTTGGTTCTACGTTGATTATTGTCTGTATTATATGAGTTTTTCAAATTAATTTTCTTTCTCTTATTAGGTATCATCACATCATCCATTACAGGAGAAAAAACTGGAGAGAGGGAAATATAGTAAGGAACATTTCAGTGTCACGTCTTTGCACCGTTACAGTGTAAGACTGTAGACACTTTTGAGCCAAATTTCAAACCTTTACGTCGCAATGGGAGACAATGACCTGGTTTCTAAAATGTGAGACTTTAATTCTGTTGTACAGTGTAGATTCCACGTTAAGGTTTCACTTACTCTATGGGATGAATCGTCCGTTATTAAATTTATTTTTTGTCTCAGATTAGCAGACTCTTCTTATAAACCTTCATTCCTTCGTCGTTATCTGTCATATTGTTATTATTTCACTTCCTTTATTGTTAGTATCCCTAACAGAGCCATCCTTGCCGTAAAATCTTTTGTCAATATTATCCATTTAACTTTTGCTGTCTCTAGGTGTTTTTGTTACTCTTCTCATTGTTTGTAACATTCCTTCCACATTAAAGAACATTCTGTAATTTCATCCACACTATTCATTACTGAATTACTAGCTTTAGATACCTACTTATCGAATTCATGTCTACTTCAGCCATCTCCTGCTCCTCAATTTGTACAAACAACACTCAGACTAACGTCTTGGTATTATCATATGTTTCCAAAAGATATTTTGCAATATAGTTTCCTCCTCACCATGTGTTAAATGACTCGTTCTGGTTAGGACTTCCGAACAGCCTTCTTCAAAATTCCTACCAGTTTCTTCTGTTTCTCCGAAACATCCTCTTTGAAAAATTAATGAATTACTGTGCTGATAAACCTCTTACGTTATTTGATTTTCAAACAGCTGAGCAAAACTGAACGTACTCAGACATTTCTCTCTTTACTTATTCTGATCATCACTAAACTGACACACAATATTTTTAGCGCAACGCAATCTGACTTTCAAAAATCCCTACAAAAGAATGGCCGTGACTAACAATAAGCTATACCTTTCATGAAGCACTTACCTCACAAAAATCTTCGTTACTCGAACTACTGCAATACAGCGAGCGCCAATACTGCCAGATAAAGAAAGGATTCTGACTACTGAAGGCATTAACTACTGATAGGCATAGTTAGCAAATGAAAGATTTTGATAGAGTACAAATAATGTATCTACCTTAATAGCGTTCAAAAATCATAATATATATGTCAGTTCATGACATCCAGCCTTCAAATTTACTCTTTCTGATGGACACACGTCCAGATCATCCGCTCACAAAACTCTTCCATCTCTCTTCCCACATCCACCACTGCTAGCCGCTCACCTCCAACTGCCCGACAGTACAATAGCGAATATTTCAACAATTCCAACCAGCCATAGACTGTACACAGCACAGTCAGTGGTTTTCATACAGAGCGCTACGTGTCGTTACCAACATTAAAACCTAAACAGCCTACTTACAACTCTTTGTCAGTAAATTCTATTTTACTTGGAGTACTCTTACTACATTCTCCTACCTTTGCATTTACATCCTTCATCAACTTATCAGTATTCCTAAAGACTATATCCTATCCTTTCATCGAGAGTATTTAGGTTTTCTTTAATGTCACCCGGTGTATGGAACTCAACCGCAAGGTTCTATCCATTGATAGAATTCTTTCTGACCATGACTGATAATATCCCACATTTCAGTAACATATTTACCGATATGGTGTAATTTTTCTTTATTAGCCTCCGTGGTACCATCCAGTATAATCCTGTTAATATGTATTATGTATCTCTGTACTACATCAATGTTAATACTAATAAAATATATTCTAAAACTCGTTTTTTCTCTCATGAACCTCAGCTAGTTTTCCTCCCACCTTTGCATAATAACCCTAATATCTTCACATTGCTCAACCTGAAGGGCCTCATCCTCTCTAGAATAACATTTTTTTTTAAAATCTGTAGTCCTTTAAGTTCTTCCGGGCTCCTCACGTAATTCTAACGTACTCACTTCACCTTATATTATTTCAACCATTTTCAAAGAAAATATATGCTACAGAGCTTAAATACTAAAATTCAAGCACCCTTATCACTAACGTAAACCTCGAATTACTTTATGTAATTTTCTGCACTGTCCTGACGAAGCAGCTGGTTGAAGATTGTCCTAAGCCGCGACCGTACGTCGAACTCCAGACCTCCATGTGTGCGCTTCCAGCGCACCCCCTCTCTGCTGAGGTGACGCACTGGTTCCCTCGTGCTCACTACGCGCAGCGATCTCTCCTCTGGATACATGACTGGAAGCGCCACTACTGCTGCCTCTGTCTTCTTTCTTCTTCCTCACAATGTCTTCTTAGTAGTCGACTGTTACGTTTCACTCGCGAAATGTTCTTTACCTTTGGACGTGGTTTAACTTCTCCACGGTGCGACACACTTCTGACATTCTTTAGCACATATAATTGTAATTTGTTGTTACAACCCGCATGCTACACATTTCAGGTTTATCAACAGAATAGCTTATTTTCGGTGCAAGATTATCCCCAGCATAGGAATGCCATGTGCAAAATTTCCTCGTTGTACTAAATCGATGAACAAGTTTCTCAGAGTAACCGGGTTTCCGTAGAAAGTGATATAGGTGTCGTACAATATAACTGGTCATTTTAATGAAATGGTATGTAGGATTAATTTCTCGCTCGTTTCTGTGAATCTCTCGTAGATGTTGTCCCTCGAAGTTGTTCTTGTAGTGCATTAGGTTATTCAGGCGATGCAAGAAGGATATCTGTCGTCATAAACGGACATGCGGATTTCCTTGACATAAGCAAACACGATAATACAGTAACAATTTAATAGTCTGCAACGATTCAACTCAAAAAGTTCTGATTTCGAGAACATGGTAAGGGCGACCACATAAGAACAGGATACGAGTACATCCTGTCACTGACTGGCGGGATTGGCGTGCAGCCGATAACTCTTGTTTACATTGTAGAACTTCATAGTTCTTTGTGCATCTTTGGTTCAAAATGGTTCAAATGGCTCTGAGCACTATGGGACTCAACTGCTGAGGTCATAAGTCCCCTAGAACTTAGAACTACTTAAACCTAACTAACCTAAGGACAACACACACATCCATGCCCGAGGCAGGATTCGAACCTGCGACCGTAGCGGTCGCGCGGTTTCAGACTGTAGCGCCAGAACAGCTCGGACACCAGCGGCAGGCTACATCTTTGGTAATTTATCAACATTCATTTGTCTACTGAATTAACTGGGTTACTAGATAGCAATATGGTGCTATTAAAGCCCTGTGTACCGTTGGCTCCTCCTAATATTTCGTATGTCAAAAGTAGACAATAATAACTAATATTTATCACTGGAAATTCCGAATTTCGCAACAGAAAACTTGTGGTTCCCTACGTATTCACTGCCAAGCTAGATCAGCTCTCAATGATCGCGTACTTCTCCCCACGAATCAGCTTTTTCTCTGCCCGGGACTGGGTGTGTGTTGTCCTCATCATAACATCGTCATCATCATCTTTCGTGACAGTGGCTAGACTGGACTGTGAAAAAAATTGGACTGTGAAAAATGTGAGACTTCTTACGGGCGCTGATGACCACGCAGTTGACTGCCCCACAAACCAAACATCATCATCATCATCATCACGAACCAGCTTCCTACTCGCTGTCGTCGTATTCTCCAGCGCTGCCTGAGGTAGCGAATTACTTCTGCTGTTATCCGAGTTCTAGTAAATGTAAAATACATAAAATAAAACATATTACATAAAAAGACGAACCTCACAGTATGATTATCTCAAACGGAAAGAAGAGGGGGCGGAAAAGGAACACGACATGGTCTAATCGAAGGAATCAGTTTCTAAAGTAATCACATTTCTTCCTCGTCATAGATGATACACAAGAAGCTGCGAATAGTGGGAGCCTTAACAATGAAATATTTGCATTGTTGGAAATCGTAAGTATTCATAAAGGGTATTTAGTCAGAGCCAACAAGTGATTCATTGTTCTGTAAAATGTTAATCTTATGTTTTGTTTACCGCAAACAGACTGTTACTATCTGCAGACGAGTCACGAATACATTCCTCCTGCGCTTTCTTTCCGGTATGCATTCGTGAAAGACTTGGATTGGGTCTCTGCTTTACATACTCCGTTACTCTAAGAAAAGTTTAGCTACTATGGGTCGTTCGTTCTCGCCTAGCAAGTGCTTGAGTAACAAGTACATAGCTTGCGCTAAAGGTTAATGGATTTGTTTGTTATCGCAAAAAAAAAATTGTTCGATTCTTGTACACCATATCTTATCTACATCATGAAAGGCAGAAACGTTTAATACAGTAATTCCAAATTAGTTACAAAATTTTTGATCAGGTGTACATCAGTAACTGAGAAACAGATTTGTAGAATAAAAATCCACTTTAGTTGCCAAATTAGGAAAATTGCTAGCAGCTGAATTCCGATGTCGTTTACGTTCAATAATATACATGTATATAAACAATGACAGATGTCTTGGAATTTTTTGCAGTGGGATTAGGAGGATCCTGAGTTTTGTTTGAACTCTACGATGTTTGTGCAGGACGGAAGATATTGCATCAGGTACCTTGAACGAGCTCCTCATCCATCGAGGAATCATACACGCAGTGAGAATAGTAATAAGTTTCCAGAATGAGATTTTCACTCAGCAGCGGTGTGTGCGCTGATATGAAATTTCCTGGCAGATTAGAACTGTGTGCTGGACTGAGACTCCAACTCGTGAAAGGTAAAGGTCCCGAGTTCAAATCTCGGTTGGGCACACAGACTTAACCTGCCAGGAAGTTTTTCACAATAATTTTATTTAACAGAGTTCAGACAGGATCGAACGCGTCGTCTCGCAGGCGTGCAATGTCCTCAGGCAGCAAACCTGCACCAACATGACAGTCGCGTACTGGCTGTGCACGGACGACAGCTGTTGGGGTCGATTGCATCAGTGGCCTTATGACCGAAGCAGCACCAGCAGCCAAAAGCCGAAGGTGGGAAACAACGAACGCCAACAGCTGGTGAGAGGCATGTTCGGGTGCAGTCGGTGAGCCAAATTGCCGGGAGTCGGCAGAAGTCACCACCAGTAGGCCCCAGCTGTAAGGTACCTGTTGTGTACATACACTCCTTGAAATGGAAAA
Source organism: Schistocerca nitens (assembly GCF_023898315.1). Lineage (NCBI taxonomy): Eukaryota > Metazoa > Arthropoda > Insecta > Orthoptera > Acrididae > Schistocerca > Schistocerca nitens. The sequence continues at coordinate 617,825,083 of NC_064617.1, forward strand.
AAGAACACATTGACACCGGTGTGTCAGACCCACCATACTTGCTCCGGACACTGCGAGAGGGCTGTACAAGCAATGATCACACGCACGGCACAGCGGACACACCAGGAACCGCGGTGTTGGCCGTCGAATGGCGCTAGCTGCGCAGCATTTGTGCACCGCCGCCGTCAGTGTCAGCCAGTTTGCCGTGGCATACGGAGCTCCATCGCAGTCTTTAACACTCGTAGCATGCTGCGACAGCGTGGACGTGAACCGTATGTGCAGTTGACGGACTTTGAGCGAGGGCGTATAGTGGGCATGCGGGAGGCCGGGTGGACGTACCGCCGAATTGCTCAACACGTGGGGCGTGAGGTCTCCACAGTACATCGATGTTGTCGCCAGTGGTCGGCGGAAGGTGCACGTGCCCGTCGACCTGGGACCGGACCGCAGCGACGCACGGATGCACGCCAAGACCGTAGGATCCTACGCAGTGCCCTAGGGGACCGCACCGCCACTTCCTAGCAAATTAGGGACACTGTTGCTCCTGGGGTATCGGCGAGGACCATTCGCAACCGTCTCCATGAAGCTGGGCTACGGTCCCGCACACCGTTAGGCCGTCTTCCGCTCACGCCCCAACATCGTGCAGCCCGCCTCCAGTGGTGTCGCGACAGGCGTGAATGGAGGGACGAATGGAGACGTGTCGTCTTCAGCGATGAGAGTCGCTTCTGCCTTGGTGCCAATGATGGTCGTATGCGTGTTTGGCGCCGTGCAGGTGAGCGCCACAATCAGGACTGCATACGACCGAGGCACACAGGGCCAACACCCGGCATCATGGTGTGGGGAGCGATCTCCTACACTGGCCGTACACCACTGGTGATCGTCGAGGGGACACTGAATAGTGCACGGTACATCCAAACCGTCATCGAACCCATCGTTCTACCATTCCTAGACCGGCAAGGGAACTTGCTGTTCCAACAGGACAATGCACGTCCGCATGTATCCCGTGCCACCCAACGTGCTCTAGAAGGTGTAAGTCAACTACCATGGCCAGCAAGATCTCCGGATCTGTCCCCCATTGAGCATGTTTGGGACTGGATGAAGCGTCGTCTCACGCGGTCTGCACGTCCAGCACGAACGCTGGTCCAACTGAGGCGCCAGGTGGAAATGGCATGGCAAGCCGTTCCACAGGACTACATCCAGCATCTCTACGATCGTCTCCATGGGAGAATAGCAGCCTGCATTGCTGCGAAAGGTGGATATACACTGTACTAGTGCCGACATTGTGCACGCTCTGTTGCCTGTGTCTATGTGCCTGTAGTTCTGTCAGTGTGATCATGTGATGTATCTGACCCCAGGAATGTGTCAATAAAGTTTCCCCTTCCTGGGACAATGAATTCACGGTGTTCTTATTTCAATTTCCAGGAGTGTAGTTCCGCGTAGTCAGCGCGTACTTTCCCACTAGAGCGAGCCCCGCTAAGCACAACAGCGCAGGGGTAGCTCTCATCCGTCTTCGCACTACGAGATGGCACTGTCTTAGAGACGGACCAAATTCTGCTTCCGCCGATCCGCGTATTAATATGTAACGCAGCCAATGAGATTGCTGTTAACGTGGAACCTTTTCTCCTCGCGGATCACACTCGCGCAGTGATACCTGAACGCTCGAGGTATTACAACGGGTGTACAGACCTCCGATCAGTCAGTCTGCATTAGTTTATAGTCAAATTTCAGTCTGCGCCTAATAATATTATCATATTCCTGTACATAGCCATGAAGAGAAATGGATAGACACTTTGCCAAGTATCAGAGATATATGAGAATAAGATTAACGTACTAAGACCAAAGAAACTTCAGATTGTCAATTGTAAATAGCAGTAAAGGTTTATGATTATTATTATTTTAATAAATGTGTGTGAAAATTAATCAAGTTCTGTTTAAAGTTGGTCACCGTCAATCTGCTACTCTAAGCGTGCAAGTGGCATTTCTATCGTCTGACCCAACGGCAGAAGATAAACACGCTACGATAAGACCACGAGACATATTGCTGACACTCGCCTACTTCGTTAGAGCGACAAGTCAAATAATCTCATGGTGTGTGTACCGAAGATCTTACAGTACGCACACCACAGTACCAGTCCACCTCCAAGCAGGATCAGGACTAGGTGCAGCCCAAAAACCCACGGCTAGCAGAGGCAGCGCTAGTGGTAGTTGAGGCTGGCAGGAATACGCTTATCAGGTCGACGGCCAGCGTTGAAAGCTTCCAGGATAGGCTCCTGTCGATGATAGATATCTATGGCTCGAGTGAGCAGTGTTTATGACCACTCGATTCGGCCTTGTTGTGACCTGCCGTCACTTTCAATCATATAGACTGCAAAAGATACAGCGCCAGTCCCTGGACGGCATCATGTGAGTTACCACTGCAGTGGCCTGGCCCTCGCACCATGCTGCGCCAACGAAGTTCCATCCGGGCCGCTTCAGTGCGTAAAATGACCTTCGTCATGTCAGCTCAGCACCCTTACGGCTTTAGGCCGTCTTCTGGCTCGCTTGGTCGCAAGTCACGGGTGGTGGAGTGGGTAGGTAGTGGCGTGGCATTCCTACCCTCTTCAGAAGATTTGATCCACCGACCGACAGACGTATTAATTCTGAAAGTCATTTGATAATACATCTTAAATTCTGTACCTATATGTACACTTCTTATTCTAGTCGCTTTTATGCTACTCCAGTCCAGTTGACAATGTTCAGTGACTTAATAACTACTTATTTACTAATAGTAACCCACTCGGTTGGTATAACCGGTACAGGGAGTACGTGAGGTTGGGTAGTTTTCTGCTGTAAATATACAATTAGGTGACTAAAATCATGGGGCAGCGATATACACGTACAAATGACAGTAGTATTGTGTAGGCAAGGTATAAAAGGGTAGTGCATTGGCAGAGCTGCCTTTGGTACTCCCGTAAAAAGATTTCCGACGTGATCAAGGCCGCAGGACGGGAATTATCAGACTTTGTATGCGGAATGGCAGTTGGAGATAGAAGCATGGGACATTCGATTTCGGAAATCATTAGGGAATTCAATATTCCGAGTTCCACAGTCTGAAACGTGCCGAGAATACCGCGTTTCAGGCATTACGTTTCACCACGGACAACGCAGTGTCCGACGGTCTTCACTTAACGACCAACAGCAGCGGCGTATGCGAAGAGTTGTAGCTAGTAACACACAAGCAACACTGTGTCAAATAAAAGCGCGGCGAAATTTTGCGCCAATGAGCTATGGCAGCAGACGAGTGACGCGAGTACCTTTGCTAACAGCACCATATAGCCTGTAGCTCTTCACATGGGTTTGTGACCATATTGCGACCCTATCGGTTGGAACATAGAAGACTGGAAAACAGTAGCCTGTTGGATTAGTAGGAGCTGATGGTAGAGTTCGAGTGTGACGCATACCCCACAAAGCCGTGTACCCAAGTTGTCAACAAGGCACTGTGCAAGCTGGTTGTGGCTCCAGAGGGTGGTGGCTGCGTTTACACAGAATAGATTGGGTCCTCTGTTATGTTCAGCTACTTGGAGACCATTTTCAGACATTCATGGGCTTCATGTTTCCAAGGAACGACAGAATTTTTACGGATGACAATGCGCCATGACACTGGGCCACAATTTTTCGCGGTTGGTTTGAAGAACATTCTGGACAATTTGAGCGAATGATTTGGCCGCCCAGATCGTCCGACATGAATCCCATTGAACATTCATCGGACATAACCAAGAGGTCAGCTCGTGCAGAAAATTCTGCACCGGTAACACTTTGGGAATATGTAGGCTGCATAGATGAGACGCATGTTGACATGACTTTGTATTGGTAATTTCTGCTGTTTTGTTCCAACATGATGAATAATTTGCCCTGCGCTAATACGTCCCTTCTGTCCTTCAGTGCTACTATCATCTCGTCCAGAGAGTTAATGAGGTTATGTTCCAATGAGCTGTTCAGATAAGTCAGCTTCTCGGGAAAGGTCTCTCAGCCAGTACAGTAGCAGATGTGTTACGCTTCGAATCGTAGTCGCTGTTACGTATGCTGGAAAACAGTTGGCCCTGAAATTTCACAAGCCATATCATTTATCAGTATACCCTACCCTTTAATTGGCCTGAGCTCCCAGTTGGTGCACATCGACAGCGCAGAAAGATACGTATATAGCTTCTTTTCTGTGTTTACTTCGTAGATTCTTACATAAATTGCGTGTGAGTTTCGTATAGGAGGTGTAATTTCGAGTTTTAGTTACTGTAATAGTAATTCAGGCAGATTGTAGCGCAGTCGTTAGACATTTGTTTTATTTTGGTACGTCAGTGGCACTTGTTTGTCTAGTAGGCTCTCAGAGACCAGTGTGGCCTGAGCTCCCAGTTGGTGCACATCGACAGCGCAGAAAGATACGTATATAGCTTCTTTTCTGTGTTTACTTCGTAGATTCTTACTTAAATTGCGTGTGAGTTTCGTATAGGAGGTGTAATTTCGAGTTTTAGTTACTGTAGTCGTAAATTCAGGCAGACTGTAGCGCAGTCGTTAGGCATTTGTACAGGTTAGTTCATACATTCTTTGCGTGTTTCCCTTGCGTTATCTGGGCACGGACTCGTGTTTCAGTAACTGTTGTTCAACATCGATTAGAATGGACAGGGACTGTGATTGCTGTGTTCGGATGAGGGCTGAGTTGGCATCCCTTCGCTCACAGCTGCAGGCGGCGCTGACTTCGGTCGTGCAGCTTGAGGCTGTTGCCAATGGGCACCACTGTGGGGAACTGGATCGGTCTGCTGCTGTGGTTGCCCCGGTTGCTGCCCACAGTAGGGCTGTGCTCCCACCTGTGGTTGATTGGGAGGTCATTCCAAGGCGTGGCAGCCAGCGAAAGACGTCCCCGGAGGCTGATCAGAAAGCCTCCTGGTGCGTCTGACAAACAGGTTTCAGGTACTGTCTCTGGCTGAGCCAGATGCAGCTGCCTGCCCTGTTTCAGAGGATGATTCTCAGCCTTAAAGGTCCGGGCAGTTGCAGAGGGTTGGCTTATTGATAGTTGGGAGCTCCAATGTTAGGCTCGTAATGGGGCCTCTTAGGGATATGGCGGCTAAGGAGGGGAAGAAATCCAGTGTGCACTCCGTGTGCATTCGGGGTGGAGTCATTCCTGATGTGGAAAGAGTCCTTCCGGATGCCATAAAGAGCACTGGATGCAGCCAGCTGCAAGTGGTGGCACATGTCGGCACTAATGACGTGTGTCGCTTTGGATATGAGGAAATTCTCTGTGGATTCCAGCGGCTATCTGATTTGGTGAAGGCTTCCGGTCTTGCTTACGAGATGAAGGCAGAGCTCACCACCATCTGCAGCATCGTTGACAGAACCGACTGCGGACCTCTGGTGCAGAGCCGGGTGGAGGGTCTGAGTCAGAGGCTCAGACGGTTTTGCGACTGTGTTGGCTGCAGATTCCTTGACTTGCGCCATAGGGTGGTGGGGTTTCGGGTTCCGCTGAATAGGTCAGGAGTTCACTACACTCAGCTGGCGGCTACACGGGTAGCGGAGGCTGTGTGGCGTGGACTGGGCGGTTTTTTAGGTTAGAAGGCCTCGGGAAAGTACGGGGTGGGCTGAAATCTCAAAGGGTGCATGGCAAATACAGGACGTGCTTGGATCAAGGAACAGTCGGAATTGTAGTTGTAAATTGTTTTAGTTGTGCTGGGAAAGTCCCTGAGCTTCAACCGCTAATAGAAAGCACAGACGCTGAAATCGTTATAGGTACAGAAAGCTGGCTAAAGCCTGAAATAAGTTCTGCAGAAATTTTTACGAAGTCTCAGATGGTGTTCAGGAAAGATAGATTAGGCAGAATTGGTGGTGGAGTGTCTGTGTCTGTCAGAAGTGGTTTATCTTGTAGTGAAGTCGAAGTAGAAACTCCGTGCGAATTGGTATGGGTGGAGGTTATACTTAACAGCCGAACTAAGTTAATAATTGGCTCCTTCTACCGACCCCCAGACTCCGATGATATAGTTGCTGAACAGTTCAGAGTAATTTTGAGTCTCATAACAAATAAATACCCCACTCATACGGTTATAGTTGGTGGGGACTTCAACCTTCCCTCGATATGTTGGCAAAAATACTTGTTAAAAACCGGTGATAGGCAGAAAACATCTTCCGAGATTGTCCTAAACGCTTTCTCCGAAAATTATTTCGAGCAGTTGGTCCACGAACCCACGCGAATTGTAAATGGTTGCGAAAATACACTTGACCTCTTAGCCAGAGCTAATAGAGAGCGTCATGACTGATACAGGGATTAGTGATCACAAGGTCGTTGTAGCTAGGCTCAATACCGTTTCTTCCAAATCCACCAGAAACAAACGCAAAATAATTTTATTTTAAAAAGCGGATAAAGTGTCACTAGAAGCCTTCCGAAGAGACAATCTCCATTCCTTCCGAGCTGACTATGCAAATGTAGACGAGATGTGGCTCAAATTCAAAGATATAGTAGCAACAGCAATGGAGAGATTCATACCTCATAAATTGATAAGAGATGGAACTGATCCACGTGATACACAAAACAGGTCCGAACGCTGTTGCAGAGACAACGGAAAAAGCATGCGATGTACAGAAGAACGCAAAATCCCGAAGTTTGGCTAAAATTTACAGACGCGAGAAATTTGGCGCGGACTTCAATGCGAGATGCCTTTAATAGGTTCTACAACGAAACATTGTCTCGAAATTTGGTAGAAAATCCGAAGAAATTCTGGTCGTATGTAAAGTACACAAGCGGCAAGACGCAGTCAATACCTTCGCTGCGCAGTGCCGATGGTACTGTTACCGACGTCTGTGCCGCTAAAGCGGAGTTATTGAACGCAGTGTCCAGAAATTCCTTCACCAGGGAAGACGAATGGAATATTCCAGAATTTTAAACACGAACAGATGCTAGCAAGTTTCTTAGAAGTAGACACCTTAGGGGTTGCGAAGCAACTCAAATCGCTTGATACGGGCAAGTCTTTCAGGTCCAGATTGTATACCGATTAGGTTCCTTTCAGATTACGCTGATACAATAGCTCCCTACTTAGCAATCATATACAACCGCTCGCTCACCGATAGATCTGTACCTACAGATAGGAAAATTGTGCAGGTCGCACCAGTGTTTAAGAAGGGTAGTAGGAGTAATCCATCGAACTACAGACCTATATCATTGACGTCGGTTTGCAGTATGGTTTTGGAGCATACTTTGTATTCAAACATTATGAATCACCTCGAAGGGAACGATCTATTGATACGTAATCAGCATGGTTTGAGAAAACATCGTTCTTGTGCAACGCAGCTAGCTCCTTATTCTCACGAAGTAATGGCCGCTATCGACAGGGGATCTCAAGTTGATTCCGTATTTCTAGATTTCCGGAAAGCTTTTGACACCGTTCCTCACAAGCGACTTCTAATGATGCTGCGGGCCTGTGGGGTATCGTCTCAGTTGTGCGACTGGATTCGTGATTTCCTGTCAGGAATATCGCAGTTCGTAGTAATAGACGGCAAATCATCGAGTAAAATTGAGGTGATATCAAATGTTCCCCAGGGAAGTATCCTGGGACCTCTGCTGTTCCTGGTCAATATAAATGACCTGGGTGACAATCTGAGCAGTTCTTTTAGGTTGTTCGCAGGTGATGCTGTAATTTACCGTCTAGTAAGGTCATCCGAAGACCAGTATCAGTTGCAAAGCGATTTAGAAAAGATTGCTGTAAGGTGTGGCAGGTGGCAGTTGGCGCTAAATAACGAAAAGTGTAAGGTGATCCACATGAGTTCCAAAAGAAATCCGTTGGAATTCGATTACTCGATAAATAGTACAATTCTCAAGGCTGTCAATTCAAGTAAGTACCTGGGTGTTAAAATTACGAACAACTTCAGTTGGAGAGATACGTAGATAATATTGTGGGGAAGGCGAGCCTAAGGTTGCGTTTCATTGGCAGGACGCTTAGAAGATGCAACAAGTCCACTAAAGAGACAGCTTACCAGGTGGGATTGACGGAGGACATCGAAAGGGTGCAAAAAAGGGCAGCTCCTTTTGTATTATCAACTAATAGGGGAGAGAGTGTGGCAGATATGATACGCGAGTTGGGATGGAAGTCATTAAAGCAAAGACGTTTTTCGTCGCTGCCAGATCTATTTACGAAATTTCATTCACCAACTTTCTCTTCCGAATGCGAAAATATTTTGTTGAGTCTAACCTACATAGGTAGGAATGATCATCAAAATAAAATAAGAGAAATCAGAGCTCGAACAGAAAGGTTTAGGTGTTCGTTTTTCCCGCGCGCTGTTCGGGAATGGAATGGTAGAGAGATAGTATGATTGTGGTTCGATGAACCCTCTGCCAAGCACTTAAATGTGAATTGCAGAGTAATGATGTAGATGTAGATGTACAGTCGTTCTGTACCCTTAAGTCATCTGTGCTCACGACAGTTAGCGTTAACCACCACCGGAATGTGCGTGGCATATACCCGGTGTGGATTTGCTTTCTGGAAACACTGTTGCGATCTCGGGAAGTTCCCTGAATATCTTTCTCCTCATGTTCCTCCTAAGAATAATTCTATTTCACATGTTTGTGTGGGATTCTGAAGTACCAGTGACAAGTATATTGTAGCTTGCTGTAGCTGCAGTGCGAAGTTTGTCTACCGACAGTAATTCATGGTTCTTACATCCTGGTGTAGCCAGTAGTCCTTATTTTGTACTGATTTTAATGAGAAAAAATAAAATATTTATTATTATGTAAAAAATGAATGGATGAAAAATGGGGAAGAAATGGCTTTTAAATATTTTTGTTATTTACTCTTTCAGTACGAACTTTGTTGTAGAACCCCTTATTTACGTGTGGTAATAAAAATTCATTTAGACAGCATTAAGCACATTTAAAATTACGTGAACTTAGTCAACCCTCTCATGCTGATAAATTCATATTAACTGATTAAGAACATTTAGTTGAAAATTGTATAAATTAATTTTTTTTACGTATTTCGGCCTTGGCACACATTTTCTAAATGCAGTGGTTTTTTTAAATATTTACTGAATTCTTTCCCGGCGTTAGCTATGGAACACAAGACTGTCTCTGTTAGCAGAAAATGGTTAAATATTGCCAAGCCGACCTGAACGTTTAATTATCATTGATAAAACACACTTCACTATACGTTTAAGTTAATTGCTTTAGAAATTGAAAGAACCAACAGATTGTTAAACTTCAACGTTAACTATCCGCCTATTAATGCACAAATGTGAAACCAGTAATAAATTCCGTCAGTCTCGGGATTGCTGTAAAAGAAAAATATTTTCGTAATTCACTGCTAATTTTATCTGCTCCCGATTTACAATAATAACGAATGTCCTTTATACAAAATTAAATAATATTTTTTTGCTAAACAATTACAGTCATACGAATTGCTTCATAGTGTACATAGTAAAATCAAATGTCATTTCCTTTGATTAATAGTGTGTGTGCTGCCAGGGAACGTTACATTGCCCCCTGGCAGCATTTGGCAAAGAGTTTCTATACTTTGACACAATGGTGCCAGTAACGTTCTTTACAATTCTGTATTTTTTATGGAATGGCTCTTTTTGTGGTGTCACCGCTAGACACCACACTTGCTAGGTGGTAACTTAAATCGGCCGCGGTCCTGTAGTACATGTCGGACCCGCGTGTCGCCACTGTGTACTCGCAATCCTAGCGCCACCACATGGCAGGTCACAAGACACGGACATGACTTCGCCCCAGTTGTACGGACGACATAGCTTGCGACTAGACCTACCAAGTATTCCTCTCATTTGCCGAGAGACAGATTAAATAGCCTTCAGCTAGTCCATCGCTACTACCTAGCAAGGCGCCATGTGTATCATTGCTAATTGCTTACTACTATGCAAGAGATGTATTTCAACAAGAACAAGACTACATTAAAGTTAAGTATATTAAAATCTCTCTTCTTTTCTTTATAGTTTTCATCCAGTCTCCTGTTTCAGAATTTACGCCCGTCTGCGTTAGTTTCGCGTGCACCTAGCCACTCATTGTGTCGAGACCTTAGGGAATCGACACAACACTTTTAATTAGTCCCAGGGTTACATATGTTCATGGCTCCCCCATTTGGGCGAAGGCAGACAGGAAACGTGGGCAAAACTGTGCTGGAGCCCAGCCATCCCTGTTGGTTCATGATTAATCTTGTCTCTTTAACAGTCATTCTTTTGAATTGATTTAGCAGTTTGTCATCAACGGTTACGTAATATCACAGTCACATACAGTTCAACGAAAGTTTGTTGTGTGTGATTAACAACTCGTAATTATCATTTTTGCGATATACTGCAAGGTCACTTGTCCTAGGATATATCACTTAGTTTTTTGAAATCATTTAGCACAACGTCACTTTTCATAATGTTCCCACTACCTACGTGTTACAAATTCATTTCCTACACTTGTTAGTGTTCATTTTCTCTCGTCAATTTACGAGTATACATAATAAGTGTTCAATGTTTGTCAAAAATCGAGTTCATTGACATGTTATGCAGTTTGTGTAAATATTTTGGAATATGTTAATAATGCTGTAGTCGGTGAGCGGTGCGGAGTGATTGTTGAGCGGCGCTCTGCGCGGCGCGTCGGCTCCGTGTAGGTCACCGCCCCCGGTGTTGACAGCTACGGCGCTGAGAGGCGTGTGGCTGTCTGGTCTGCTACGGGCTGCTGCGGCCGCTGCATGACTGAAGTAGCCGTATGCGCGTTGTATATCAGCTCGCCTGTGTGACATCTTCTTGCAGTGCTCCAGCAAACATGCAACAAGTTCACAAACAGTGTACTATCCTTATGGGCATTTTTTCCTGCTAAGGGAAAGAACGCACACAGTTATTGGCAGTTATCATTCAGTAGGCCTTCACTAGTCTGGTTTGCACAATGTTTCGTTGTCACAGAAACACGTTTTATGGGCACACAATATTTTTTCACCATGTCATGACTTGTCATTAGTCACACGCAAGTTTTCACCTTAGGATAAAATGTATCTCTGTAGTCAATGCGCTTTCCTGGCGTCCCTTGACACACAGAGTTATAGTTTGACACTAGCTTGGTCCACCGTCTGTTATCGGCTCACTGTTCGTGTCGTGCTAGTTCCTTGACCACTTGCACACACGGCGATGATACAGTTTCTTATTTCTTGTTCAAAACAACCTCGTGACGCATTGCTGCAGGTTTAACAGTCACTGTCTGTCTCTGCCACACAATACTGCACTTATGTTTAAGTTTTTTCACTTACAATGTCCGTTGTGCAATGTCTTGTAACAACACATTCGTAACTTCTTTGTTCGCTCTTTACCAAGGTGTGTGACAATTGCGTACATGTTAACAAATATTAAAATTTCGTATTAGTTTGCCCAAAAATCATCTATATTTATGTTCGAGTATATTTTATTTGTGCATTCCAGCCGGATTCAGGCATATTGTTCAATAACTCCTTTGAAATTATGTCTCACTTTACTTGCAAGGTCCTGCGTAACTACAGTGTAGTCTCTGTAGGCTAAAATTGACTTAGACTGTATCGGGCTAGCTCTTTTAACTGATTGGATCTCCACATGCTTCAATTGAAGCTTGTTTGTGCGTAACTTTGCGTTACTTAAATTTGCAATAAGTTTGCCTCCCATGGTGCCCTCGGGTCACTACTGGGTGCATTATTCTCTTTGATAACACTGGTTTGAAAATAAAGTTCTCAGGGTCTCATATTATTGATATTATTCTGGGTTCGAATCTGTCAGTCTGACAGCTACACATAATAGAGAAGATTGTACCAAGAAATATTTCAAGTTTGACACACATATAGAATATTATGCAGTACACAAACTAATCACTACTAAAATGTTCCTCCTGACTGATCTCTGTCACAATTTAACACTACAAATAATTGCACTAATCAGGTTATCTGTGCAGACATTTAGAGCATGTTTAAGCTAACACTAATTAAAAGGAAGACATAACACAGATAATCATAAACAAAAGAGAAAGTCAATCATATTCTTATAACTAAATACTTCTACACTAGTACATTATCTCTACAGATCACACATCATTAATGTTCATTCATTTCCAAAAGAATGGTGCACCTTTTTTACACGTAACACATAGGACTATTAGTCATTTACTGTAGGAATATTTTCACATCCTTACGCGGATACAGTCCCCGTACTCTTCCTGAGTGGGGATCTGCTAAGAGATAGCTACTATTTCCTTCTTGGACCAAGGAATGGAGTATGAGGCTCGACAGTAGGTTTTGTGAGGCTTCACCTCGATATTGTATTGATATCCCTTAACAATTCCTGGTCGTTCTGAAAATACATTTGCATTGTTAGATAATAGCTGTACCAAATCCTGCTGTTGCATTGAATTCAAATTTTATGACTGTGATACTTTGTTCACAAGTGCGTCCACATATGCTTTTAATTGATCACTTTGTACGTCTGGATAATAGAGATTTTGTCCTAGAGAATGATTGTCTAAATGTAGTATCCACTGATTCCTACATTTTATGTTAATAGCATTACAATTGGGCAGAGGTACCTCTTCAGATCTGAGCATGGACAATTCTATCCTCCTACCCGCGTTCATTAAACTTAATTTTCCCCGAGAAAGGTCGATTACTGCGTCCCTTTCTCTCAAAAAACCTACCCCCAAAATGCAGGCTACCCTTAAACCCTTTACTACCAGGAATGAGCACGCTATGGCTTCTTCCCCTATATACATCTCTACCCGCACTTGGAGTTTAATTATTTGTCGCTGTGCACTTATGGCTCCAGTGACTTTACAATTGTTCACAGGAAAGGTCAGCATACGCCTTTCTTTCCCCAGTACTCTGAATAAGTCCATACTCATGACACTGACAGTAGCACCTGTATCTACGATTGCTTGCACATCAATATTGTTAATTTTGACCTCTATTATCGCCTGTACTTCGTCTTTGTGCTCCTTTATGCACGTGGGTGGTTCAGTTATTAATTCATGTCCCATCTGTACCCCGTCATTATACCTGAGGATACAGATTTCCGATGTTTTGTTCTGTGTCGGGCTGCTCTCACTCCAAACCTCAGCCGACGATGGAGAGCGTATCTCGGCTGAATCTAGTTTGTTGGATTATTACTGGTGGATGGGTGTGGCTGTTCTGTGTCGCTGACCTCCACTATGTGTAAGTTGTGTTGCGTCGGCCGCCACGGTTGCGCAATTGGCGCATTTTGTGGTGGCGGTCGGTTATTGTCATATCTTTCACTGTTTTGCCGGTCCGGACTGGGCCTCTGGTTCTGTGGCCAAGTTCGGTTTGCATCGTTATAGGTATTAGTGTTCCACGGCCCCCTGGCATTGCTTGGCATTGTTTGGTGGGCCTGTTTCATATCGGTCATCGGACCTCCTTTTCCGTTCATTATTCACCGGCGGACTATTGCCGTTCCGGTCGCTACCTCTATTCCCGTTTTGTACGTAATCTTGTCTCCTATTGTTACCTCCGCCGTTTCCATTATTTGGTGGAGGCGTGTTATTTCGACCATTTCTGTAACCGTTTCCGTTACTTCTAGCCTGTTCAGAGGCTGCCTCAACATCCTCCTGAATCAGGTCAATTGAGTCCAGAACAGACAAGAAATGTTCCATGTCGTTCTCCGGTACGTGTATAAGTTTTTCCTTTACGTGTAGCGGCAAGTGTGATTTCAAAAGTCTGATCAAATCCCGGGATGAAATCTGCTCGTCCCAGTAACGGGTCTTATTAATGTATTTCTCAAAATATTTTCGCAAATTGCCTAATCGTGGAGAATAAGGCTCTGGATTATATACTTCTTTCCCTAAGCTCTCCTGAATACATGTTGGCCAATATTTGGCCAAGAATGCCTTTTCAAATTGCTCATATGTGTCGCAACTGTCAGCTGCTTCGGTTGCCCATAATGCAGCATCTCTTTGTATGTAAGACATAACGAACTGTATTTTCTGTGTATGACTCCAAACGCTAGGCAAAATGTTTCTAAATCCCTTGATAAGTACTACAGGTTGAACAGATTTCTTCTCCGTTGTAAAGACCTGAAACTGTCGGTTTCTAATCAGGCTTTCTTCAATCACTATTTTGGAGTGACATTTGTTTGTTCCCCCATGAACCATGGACCTTGCCGTTGGTGGGGAGGCTTGCGTGCCTCAGCGATACAGATGGCCGTACCGTAGGTGCAACCACAACAGAGGGGTATCTGTTGAGAGGCCAGACAAACATGTGGTTCCTGAAGAGGGGCAGCAGCCTTTTCAGTAGTTGCAGGGGCAACAGTCTGGATGATTGACTGATCTGCCCTTGTAACATTAACCAAAACGGCCTTGCTGTGCTGGTACTGCGAACGGCTGAAAGCAAGGGGAAACTACAGCCGTAATTTTTCCCGAGGACATGCAGCTTTACTGTATGATTAAATGATGATGGCGTCCTCTTGGGTAAAATATTCTGGAGGTAAAATAGTCCCCCATTCGGATCTCCGGGCGGGGACTACTCAAGAGGACATCGTTATCAGGAGAAAGAAAACTGACATTCTACGGATCGGAGCGTGGAATGTCAGATCCCTTAATCGGGCAGGTAGGTTAGAAAATTTAAAAAGGGAAATGGATAGGTTAAAGTTAGATATAGTGGGAATTAGTGAAGTTCAGTGGCAGGAGGAACAAGACTTTTGGTCAGGTGATTACAGGGTTATAAATACAAAATGAAATAGGGGTAATGCAGGAGTAAGTTTAATAATGAATAAAAAATAGGAGTGCGGGTTAGCTACTACAAACAGCATAGTGAACGCATTATTGTGGCCACGATAGACACAAAGCCCATGCCTACTACAGTAGTACAAGTTTATATGCCAACTAGTTCTGCAGATGATGAAGAAATTGATGAAATGTATGACGAGATAAAAGAAATTATTCAGGTAGTGAAGGGAGACGAAAATTTAATAGTCATGGGTGACTGGAATTCGTCAGTAGGAAAAGGGAGAGAAGGAAACATAGTAGCTGAATATGGATTGGAGGGAAGAAATGAAAGAGGAAGCCGCCTTGTAGAATTTTGCACAGAGCATAACTTAATCATAGCTAACACTTGGTTCAAGAATCATAAAAGAAGGTTGTATATCTGGAAGAATCCTGGAGATACTAAAAGATATCAGATAGATTATATAATGGTAAGACAGAGATGTAAGAACCAGGTTTTAAATTGTAAGACATTTCCAGGGGCAGATGTGGATTCTGACCACAATCTATTGGTTATGAACTGCAGATTGAAACTGAAGAAACTGCAAAAAAGTGGGAATTTAAGGAGATGGGACCTGGATAAACTGAAAGAACCAGAGGTTGTAGAGAGTTTCAGGAAGATGCATAAGGGAACAATTGACATGAATGGGGGAAAGAAATACAGTAGAAGAAGAATGGGTAGCTCTGAGGAATGAAGTAGTGAAGGCAGCAGAGTATCAAGTAGGTAAAAAGACGAGGGCTAATAGGAAACCTTGGGTAGCAGAAGAAATATTGAATTTAATTGATGAAAGGAGAAAATATAAAAATGCAGTAAATGAAGCAGGCAAAAAGGAATACAAACGTCTCAAAAATGAGATCGACAGGAAGTGCAAAATGGCTAAGCAGGGATGGCTAGAGGACAAATGTAAGGATGTAGAGGCTTGTCTCACTAGGGGTAAGATAGATACTGCCTACAGGAAAATTAAAGAGACCTTTGGAGAGAAGAGAACCACTTGTATGAATATCAAGAGCTCAGATGGCAACCCAGTTCTAAGCAAAGAAGGGAAGGCAGAAAGGTGGAAGGAGTATATAGAGGGTTTATACAAGGGCGATGTACTTGAGGACAATATTATGGAAATGGAAGAGGATGTAGATGAAGATGAAATGGGAGATAAGATACTGCGTGAAGAGTTTGACAGAGCACTGAAGGACCTGTGTCGAAACAAGGCCCCGGGAGTAGACAACATTCCATTAGAACTACTGATGGCCTTGGGAGAGCCAGTCATGACAAAACTCTACCATCTGGTGAGCAAGATGTATGAGACAGGCGAAATACCCACAGACTTCAAGAAGAATATAATAATTCCTACCCCAAAGAAAGCAGGTGTTGACAGATGTGAAAATTACCGAACTATCAGTTTAATAACTCACAGCTGCAAAATACTAACGCGAATTCTTTACAGACGAATGGAAAAACTGGTAGAAGCGGACCTCGGGGAAGATCAGTTTGGGTTCCGTAGAAATGTTGGAACACGTGAGGCAATACTAACCTTACGACTTATCTTAGAAGAAAGATTAAGAAAAGGCAAACCTACGTTTCTAGCATTTGTAGACTTAGAGAAAGCTTTTGACAACGTTAACTGGAATACTCTCTTTCAAATTCTGAAGGTGGCTGGGGTAAAATACAGGGAGCGAAAGGCTATTTACAATTTGTACAGAAACCAGATGGCAGTTATAAGAGTCGAGGGGCATGAAAGGGAATCAGTGGTTGGGAAAGGAGTGAGACAGGGTTGTAGCCTCTCCCCGATGTTATTCAATCTGTATATTGAGCAAGCAGTAAAGGAAACAAAAGAAAAATTTGGAGTAGGTATTAAGATTCATGGAGAAGAAGTAAAAACTTTGAGGTTCGCCGATGACATTGTAATTCTGTCAGAGACAGCAAAGGACTTGGAAGAGCAGTTGAACGGAATGGACAGTGTCTTGAAAGGAGGATATAAGATGAACATCAACAAAAGCAAAACGAGGATAATGGAATGTAGTCGAATTAAATCGGGTGATGCTGAGGGGATTAGATTAGGAAATGAGACACTTAAAGTAGTAAAGGAGTTTTGCTATTTAGGGAGAAAAATAACTGATGATGGTAGAAGTAGAGAGGATATCAAATGTAGACTGGCAATGGCAAGGAAATCGTTTCTGAAGAAGAGAAATTTGTTAACATCGAGTATAGATTTAAGTGTCAGGAAGTCGTTTCTGAAAGTATTTGTATGGAGTGTAGCCATGTATGGAAGTGAAACATGGACGATAACCAGTTTGGGCAAGAAGAGAATAGAAGCTTTCGAATCTGGTGCTACAGAAGAATGCTGATGGTAAGGTGGGTAGATCACGTAACTAATGAGGAGGTATTGAATAGGATTGGGGAGAAGAGAAGTTTGTGGCACAACTTGACTAGAAGAAGGGATCAGTTGGTAGGACATGTTTTGAGGCATCAAGGGATCACAAATTTAGCATTTGAGGGCAGCGTGGAGGGTAAAAATCGTAGAGGGAGACCAAGAGATGAATACACTAAGCAGATTCAGAAGGATGTAGGTTGCAGTAGGTACTGGGAGATGAAGAAGCTTGCACAGGATAGAGTAGCATGGAGAGCTGCATCAGATCAGTCTCAGGACTGAAGACCACAACAACAACATTTGTTTGTTTCGCTAACATTGGTTGCCTGTTCTGTCTCGCAGTCGCAGTTTTTCACTGCTGTATTTATATGCCTATCATTGTTGGACCTGGCTGGCGTGACACACGCCTGTGCGTCGACGTGCAACAAGCTGTTTTCCAGCTCCGCAAGACGTCGGTTGACATTCCGCTACCACAGCGGAATGTCAGTGTGCACCGCCCTTTTTAGGTTCCGCACTAGAGCCCAAGTCTTTGGCCTCAATCGCGGCGTGCACCTTCTCGTCTATTTTTTTTATAAATTCGTTTTCAATTTTGTGCACTTGTTCGGACATTTTCTGCTCAATTGCTTGTCTTGTGTCAATTTCTAATTGTTCCATCCTGTTAGCCAGTGCACTGATTTCATCTACGATACTGGCGTTAGCCACCTGGATATTAACTACACTTTCGCTCAGTTCTTGCACCGCTTTGGTTATGGTTTCATAGTTTTGTCTCAAACTATCAATCTCACTTTGCATACCTTCCAAAGATTGCATTAACTGCAAGTCTCTCTAATGCTGGTATCGATCACGCTCTGCTTGTTTAGCATCACGTTCAGTTTCTCGTTCTGCATGCATAGCATCACGTTCTCTATCGCGTTCTGCTTGCATACGTGCAAATTCAGCTACCAATCTCTGGTCACGCTCTGCTTGTTCATGCACAAACGTAGCTTGGAAATTGAGCATGCGTTCGAACATAACCCTTAATGATGCACTTCTGAAACCTCACCACTCACTGGTCCGTGTCTAGTGCTTGTAGGTGGCACAGTATTTCTACTTTCAACTGAATCACTGGCTGGCAGTGGCAACATTTCTTGCCCATCTGCCCCCAGATTCTCACATTGTACTTCCTGAACTACGCCACTAACATTACTTTGTGCCCCACTTTCTAACTCGGTATCACTGCTTGCTAACTGTTGTTCATTATCCATGTTTATATCTTTCTGACTACGCAATCTAACCATAGTCAAGAAAAGAAACAAAATCTGAACTAAATATCCTAACACTCAGGTTTCACTGACATAATCACACAAGAAATGGTCGTTTGTTGAAACACACTTATTATATACTACGATGACTAACTACTCAAATGTCCTGTTATTTAAAAAAAAAACACTAACAACAAGCACACCACTAATGATCCGAGAACACCGCACTGAGGCTACTTTACTACCCACAGGACAACTACACTGTAGCTTTACCTTTTGGTGATCTATCTTGGGTGCAGCTGCCCCCTGGTATTGTGGTAGGTAATTAATTTTTTGATATAATGAGCTCTCTTCTTCAGCTTGCCTCTGGGTATATAGTGTTCTCATACAAAAAATCATATACAGGTATTACCACACAATATTGGTTAGGCAATACATACAATACATAAAAAAAATTATTAATTGTTCTCCAACAAAGTTCGACTACAATAATTCCCTAGTTATCTCATGGGTATTTTGTGGCCACTGGTTATTCGAGCCCCACGTTATTGGGCGCCAATTTAATGAAATAAAAAAAAGAAAATATTTATTTATTTATTATGTAAAAAGAATGAAAATTATGAAATGAATCGAAAATGGAAATGCAAATGTGGGGATGGAAATGTTGCTTTATGTATTTTTATTATTTTTTCTTTCAGTACGAACTTTGTTGTACAACCCCTTATTTACGTGTGGTAATAAAAATTAATTTAGACAGAATTAAGCACATTTAAAATTACGCAAACTTAGCCAACCCTCTCATGCTGATAAATTCATATTAACTGATTAAGAACATTTAGTTGAAAATTGTATAAATTAATTTTTTTTACGTATTTCGGCCTTGGCACACATTTTCTAAATGCAGTGGTTTTTTTAAATATTTACTGAATTCTTTCGCGGCGTTAGCTATGGAACACAAGACTGTCTCTGTTAGCAGAAAATGGTTAAATATTGCCAAGCCGACCTGAACGTTTAATTATCATTGATAAAACACACTTCACTATACGTTTAAGTTATTTGCTTTAGAAATTGAAAGAACCAACAGATTGTTAAACTTCAACGTTAACTATTCGCCTATTAATGCACAAGTGTGAAACCAGTAATAAATTCCGTCAGTCTCGGGATTGCTGTAAAAGAAAAATATTTTCGTAATTCACTGCTAATTTTATCTGCTCCCGATTTACGGGTTTGGTTAATTTTTCTTAGCGGAACAATTTTTCTAAATGTGCCGTCACTGCAAATCGCTCGGCCGTGGCACAGCCCAGCAACACCAGCGATAATTGCTAAAAATGCTGAAAATTCTTTAAAGAAATATTATAGATGACATGGGCAAGCTAATTTACATTAGTAATACACAATTTTGATAAATTATAATGTATTTAGACCACAACAATAATTCAGCTTACATTAGTGAGTAATTTCTCCTCTAATGGCGGCTAAAGATAGATACAGACAAATGAAGTTTACTCATTCATAAAATACTACGTCACAGGTTCCGCTCTCTCTCAGCTCTGGAGGAAGACGACAAAGAATGCACACTATGTTTCCTATTTATACCACTGCCGACCGTTAATGTCTCTTTGCAATCTTACAACATTACTCCCCTCTGTGGCTGTATTTTACATTTTTCTTATCGCAGATATTGACATATTTCGTAATTACATTATGAGTATAGAAATATTACAATCATAAATACATCGAGAATATTATTACAGAAAATATTACAATAATAACGAATGTCCTTTATACAAAATTAAATAATATTTTTTTTGTTAAACAATTACAGTCATACGAATTGCTTCATAGTGTACATAGTACAATCAAATGTCATTTCCTTTGATTAATAGTGTGTGTGCTGCCAGGGAACGTTACATGATCTACACGAATTTTTAGAAGCCCTCTATGGTATAGGATGAGATATATAAAGAAAGAGATGCTAAAGCCAAATTCAATTTATTTCGTAGTAAATTTGTCTCAATATTTGAAAGCAGCTTCCCTAAAAGTCGCCCAGAAAATCGATTAAAAACCAAGTAACTCATGGATATCTATCGGAATTACAGTCGCATGCAAAGGAAAGAGATAGATTTCAATGAAGGCCAGAATGTGTCTACATAAGACATTTCTTGCATAGTACAAAAATACTTCTATATTTTAGGGAAAGTAACTATCATGTCCAGAAATATTCATGTCTGCATATAATAAGATTAAAATTACATGGGATACTGACAAATAAGAGACAAGACGCCTCTCAGTGTACAAGATAACATAAAAAGCTAAATGAGAATCGTGTGACTGATAATTCGCAAGTTACAAACACCGTAACAGTCATTTTCTAAATGTAGTGACATAAGTAGGATTAAATGGGTAATTTGAAGTACAAGAGAATATATTAAAAATGTCATTCCGTTAAACTTACAAAAAATACCAACATCCTCCACTGAAGTTTATAGAATTGTGAAAATTCCAAAATACAAATACTCGTATTTGATGATGGAATTTTAAATGTAATTCTGAAAAGTTGTTCTCACGTAATAAGTAATTTCCTTTATGCCTTTAGTAACGTGAGTAATGCATCGCTGGCACAGTGAATTTTTCCAGACAAGTAAATATATACAATTGTTAAGCCATTATACAAGAAAGGTTACAAGAAAGAAATAATTATCACCCATTTTCCTTTCTGTTATCTATTTCCAAATAATCTAAAAAGTAACACAATAAAAGGTAGTTTCAGATTTAAGTAGAAACAGTTTACTCAGTATCTCACAGTTCTGATTCCAGGAGGATTACGCAACTGTGAAAGCTATTTACACATTCACCCACCAAATATTACAAGCCGTAAATATCACCAGTTGGTATTCATTGTGGCGTTTGGTTGTGTAGATCATGTTACACGCTTACAAAAACGTAAATGTTATGGAACTGATGGTATTATATATAAATGGTTTGAATCATACTTAATAAATAGAAAGTAAAAACTTGTGCTGAATAATACAGACAATGTTGAAAAGGCAGTAAACTTTAGTGAGTGGGGAGAAATCGCAAAGAGACTGCCTAGGAGTTCAAACTTGGGTTCTCTTCTACTGCATATACATGTGAATGACCTTCCACTTAAAATTGAAAGACAGTACTAGTATTATAGTAAGTCTTCTTAGACAGTAACAGAAGAGATTGTTAATGATGTTTTACAAAGAATTATTAAGTGGATCCCTGAAAATGGTCTCTCCGTAAACTAAAAAAAAAAAAAAAATACAGTTCTGTAGAACAGTCTAGCTACGGAACAAACGAATCAACCTCTTAATCTATTTTGCACATTTCCACTCAATATTGTCTTCCGAAATAATTTAGCATAATTCATCTCTTTGATAGGAAGTATTGATTGCACAAAAGCGAGCAATAAGAATTCTATGTGGTGTTAACGTGCGGTCGTTGTGTCGGTACCTCTTCAAGGAATCGAGCGTTTTAACTAGCCGGCCTTTGTGGTCGAGCGGTTCTAGGCGCTACAGTCTGGAACCGCGCGACCGCTCTGGTCGCAGGTTCGAATCCTGCCTCGGACATGGATGTGTGTAATGTACTGAGGTTAGTTAGGTTTAAGTACTTCTAAGTTCTAGGTGACTGATGACCTCAGCTGTTAAGTCCCGTAGTGCTCAGAGCCATTTTTTTTAACTAAAGCATCACAATACAATATTCGGTAATGAAGTTCATAATAAATAATCCATCCCATTTTGAAAGAATAGTTCCTCAATAACGGAAAATGTCTGACAGTTAGAAAATTAAGCTTTAAATGCAGCCTACACTCATTTTTCCTGGACAGTTCCTACTACACAGAGCAAAAAGAAGACAACCAATTCTTTTTTATTTCTAGCTGAACTAAAAATAATGTGTTCATTGATGTTGACATTGATCGTGTACGGAATCCAGTAAATTCCATTGTTTCGATGAAAATCGTTCAGATGATCGTATTATAAGTAGGCTGTTTAGGTTTTTATGTTGGTAACGCCACGTAGCGCTCTGTATGAAAATCACTGGCTGTGCTGTGTGCAGTCTGTGGCTGGTTGGCATTGTTAGAATATTTGCTATTGTAGTGTTGGGCAATTGAATATGAACAGCGCGTAGCGTTGCGCAGTTGGAGGTGAGCCGCCAGCAGTGGTGGATGTGGGGAGAGAGATGGCAGAATTTTAAGACAGGACGATCTGGACGTGTGTCCATCAGAAAGAGTAAATTTGTAATACTGGATATCATGAACTGATATATATATATATATATATATATATATATATATATATATATATAATGACTTTTGAACACTATTAAGGTAAATACAATGTTTGTTCTCTATCAAAATCTTTCATTTGCTAACTATGCCTCTCAGTAGTTAGTGCCTTCAGTAGTTAAAATCTTTTATTTAGCTGACAGTAGTGGCGCTCGCTGTGTTGCAGTAGTTCGAGTAATGAAGATTTTTGTGAAGTAAGTGATACGTGAAAGGTATAGGTTAATGTTAATCAGGGCCATTCTTTTGTAGCGATTATTGAAAGTCAGATTGCGTTGCGCTAAGAATATTGTGTGTCAGTTTAGTGATGATAAGAATAAGTAAAGAGAAATGTCTGAGTACGTTCAGTTCTGCTCAGCTGTTTGAAAATCAAATAATATAAGAGGTTTATCAGCACAGTAATTCATTACTTTTCTAAGGGGACGTTTCAATATAGTCAGCTATCTAATTTAATTCCGTACAATATCCCGCTGACAAATGTAGAACACCTACCCTATGTGTAAATGTAGAGACATACATATCATCCGTGCACATACCAGGTCCTGTATAGGCATCAGAGCTTCAGTTTGACACATGGTTACAGTTTTTCAAAATTTCAGACCGTTATTTGTTACGCAGCGGTTTGAAACTGATGATTCATAAGCCCACGTTATCTACACTCATAAGTCACTTGTGTTCCCTTAGTTTTGGAACGAGGTGGTCTGTAATCCTGTTCATCACCGGACCCATCTTTCTTTTATCAACTAACATCTCGATTTTCATTCAACATCGGCTATGTCGTGCCGCATAGGTTGCACGTAATGATTTGTTACGAAAGTAAAGCGTAACGAATGCTCTCCAACGGGTAGTTGGATCGACAGTACAGAAAACAGTTCAAGATTTTGTTGTATGGTGCGAATGAGCGGCAGACAACGTTCGTTATTTTCTACTATTTTCTACACCTATGGACGCAGGTGCTGGGCTGAATCGTATCTCTCCCTTTCCTCACATGTTCTTCGACTTCTTCATTTTGTAGAGTATGTGCCCAAATGTTGTTGTTGTTGTGGTTCAAAAAAAAAGTTCAAATATGTGTGAAATTTTATGGGACTTAACTGCTAAGGTCATGAGTCCCTAAGCTTACACACTACTTGACCTAAATTATCCTAAGGACAAACACACACACCCATGCTCGAGGGAGGACTCGAACCTCCGCCGGGACCACCCGCACAGTCCATGGACTTCTTTCATTGGCAGATGATACAGATTTCCTTTTTGTGACCGGATGCATGGACTGTAACTCTGTCCTTTGACGCCTATTTCGTTTCTCTCTTGTAGCGGTGAACCCAGTTATTATCTTCAGTAGCAAATCGTCGTAAAAAATCAGTCCAATTTTTGCTACAACATTCGCGATAACACTTTATTATCCAACTTCTCTTCAGCATTCAGTACATTCGGTACCCGTTTTGCATAAAGTTTTATCACACTCAAAATTTCGTGAAAATGTACTGTACCGTTTATTCCGAGGTTGCGGTTTGGACATTTCTAACGAGGATCATATGTAACAGAAGAATGGCAGTCGTCGATTTTTTAAATGTAGGATATAACAAATGAGAGTGCTTAGAAAGCATCAACGGTTCCATCAGCAGTAAATCATCTACATACGTATCTGCAGGGTGCAGCTACTATGTACGGGACAAATTGCACCACACATTCCTCAAACACAGACGAAGAAACTATGTTATATGAACATGTGTGTGGAAACACTTTGTTTCCATGTTGCAACATTTTCTCCAACTAATCAATTATGTGAAACACACGAGAACAGAACTTTAGAATCATAGGGAACATGCACTCTTGGTGACGTCTGGTTACGTTGTGCACCCCAAGTGTTTTGTTTTAGATGTCCCTGTTGCCATGCGACGTACGTCATTGCTTGTTTACAGGTAACATCAGCTGTTGCAGCGATCAGTATGACCGTTGCAAGCATACAGGTTACTACGTAGAGTTAATCACAGACTCGTGCAACGGCTATGTACATAAATGCAGAGATGGAAGATGCCCATTTGATGTATGGATTAGCTGACGGCAATGGCACTCGCGCTTAACGTTTGCACCGGAAGAGATTTCTAGAAAGAAGGTGCCCCGACAAGAAAACGTTTGAAGCCATTGATCATCGACTTACGGAACATGGGCCATTTAAACCTGACACTCGTGGCCGTGGGAGGTCTAGAAGGACGAGGACACCACACTGAATGTTGTTGACCACATTAATGTCTGGCGAGTGTTACCCGAGAACCAGATGTACCCACACGATTAACAGCGTGTGCAGGCACTATCAGCTGCTGATTGTCCCGGCACAGGTACTCTTCTGCGAATGGTTTATTCAACAAAGTGTCAACTCTTATTTCAGCGTAACGGTGTTGTTCGCAGATGAGGCGTCGTTTCAAAGAGATCAGATTGTAAATTTTCATAATCGGCATGTATGGGCAGACGTCAGTCCTCACGCAACTGTTGAAGCAAGTAATCAACAAAGATATTATGTCAATGTTTGGGCCGGCATTGCTGGTGACTGTCTGGTACGCCCTCATTTTCTTCCATCCAGGCTCAACGGACCAATTTATCACAGTGCATTCGTACAGAATGTTTTATCTGATTTATTAACGGATATGACCTTAGCTGTGCGACAAAACATGTACTTCATATCTATTGGCTTCTAAATAACATTCGTTGACACATGGATAGATGGAGATGGACAAATAGCCTGGCCTGCACGCTGTCCGGACCTAAACCCAATGGACTTTTATTGGTAAAGTCTTTTGAAACCTCTTGTGTATGAAACCCCAGTACAACATGTTGAGAGTCTCCGTGTCCGTATTATCGAAGGCTGCGAAGCGATACGCAATACTCCAAGGGATACATCAGCGCATCGGAGATTCACTACGACGGCGGATTGTTGGGTGTATCAGTGCCCATGGAGGGCATATTAAACATCTCCTGTGAGAAAGAGCTGCGTGAAGTGTGCTGGTGCGTTCTGTTCCTGTGTGTTTCCCACCATCAATGAGTTGGAGAAAATAAGTTGTAATGTGGAAACAAAGCGGTTCCAAACCCTTGTTCATGTAACATAATTTCTTCGTCTATGTGTGAGGAGTGTGTCCTGCAATTTGTGTAGCACATTTTTGTTACATGCTGTACATCAACGTCGATACAAATGTCAAATGTTCTGCAAAACTCGGTGAAGGCCACAGGAGAGGGTATTTCTCATTCTACACTTGTTAGGGCTTCTCTCCGTTCCATTAGCATATGGAGTGGGGGAAGAATGATAGTTTAAGCGCTTTTGAGTGAGCTGCAATCAGTCTAATCCTGTCTTCGTGATCCTCATAGGGGTAACACGTAGGGGTTGAAATATATTCTTCGATTCCTCATTTAATGCTGGTTCGTGGAACTTATTAGGCTTTTGGGGTATAGTTTGCGCCTAACTTAAGGACATAGGATACGTTTGAGATACGGAAAAACCGAAATTTTTTATCACTTTATTAAATTCTGTAGTCATGCTTGATTACATTATACTTTATTGGGTTCAGAATGAAAAATGACCGCTATATACTACATTTTAGTCTCACCGACGTGTGTACTGCGATGCCTGCATTATTTAAATTACAGAAAATCATTAGTAGATCGAAAAGCAACTGAAAAATTTTTGCCTCCAGGGATTCGGTTAGGGCGTATTCTGTATACTGGTAACACTGGATCTGTAGATGATCATCTTTCCTCCGTTTAGCTTTCCTTTGGTGAAGCGTTTTGTTTACCTCCTACTGATAGTTTATTGGCTAAATAGCACACATTTTTGTGATCTAGATGTTAATTAAAATGCAGTAAATACTAACAATGCCGCAAATGAAGAAAGTCGAAAAAAATTCAAGGTTTACAAACGAAGCAGTCCTTACTATTGAGGGATACCTATTTACGTGTTAGTTCTTACGGGATAGTTGAAATTTGTGTATTAACAATGATTCTGTTTCTAGTGGACTACAACCTTCCTAGTAGTACGTTGGTCGGTTATTTTCAAGGTAATCCGTGCTATCACATTGTTTACGTTTCACAACTTCCTTTATCAAAGAAGATGCTTCGATAACCAATAAACTGATTATGAAATTATATTACAATACACCCCACAATTTACTCATAATGATGAATTAAACGTAGAATTCTGTTGCTAGGCAGATATAATTTCTTTCAAGTGATTATATATTCATTCATGTAAACTGTATTTATCTGCCTCTAGTAACTGTACACAACAAAAAGAATTTGAAACTTATTTATGCTGAATTGTATGACACAAATATCGTTAATATACGTTTACCAACACTAACATGAGGAAACTTGAAGATGCAGAAATGCAGGAGGATGAAGGTTATGCTTCACTAATGTTCTGAGGCACATTTTAACATGGCTAAAATCTTAATTCACAATCTTTCAGAAGTGCGACTTTTCTGATTTTAGGTACACATATCTCCTTAAGTTTACAAAGCAGTGTACTAATTTTGTTTTGTAACTTGCAGTTGTCTATACCTTTCTAGTAAACCAAAACTTTATTGTTATTTCCACTAAATTACAGAGATATAAAGATTTTAATTAGGAAAAATATTCTAAAAATTAAAATGTAAGATATTACTTTTGTTCCGGTTAATATTCTTAATGTACTGAATTAAAGTGATCTAGTATCTCAGCAAACTTGTCATACATTCCTGGCAAAAATTTGGTTTCCTTACATGTGTATTATTGGATGAAATGGTAGCTGAACTGCAAGATGCATTTTAAACAATACTGCGCATCACTTTTTTAATTACTGTCTTTTTTAAAAACAATACTATGTCCAAAGTTGTTCAAAATACTTGCATATTGTTTAGGCATTAATTATGATGATCAAAAGAAATATTGTATAAAAGAAAGAGGTACTGGTTTTCACAAAAAAGTACGAAAAAGTAACGTATGTCCATAAACCATCCTCCAGTTCAGGTTTTTCGGCACATCCGAGACGCTCGCTCACGTTACCATTCGTACAGGTCTTCTTTGTATGTGCTGAGTTCCATACACTGTAGCAACATTCTGGGATGGGACCTAAGAGTATTTTGTCAGTTCTCTGTAATTGATTTGTTTGAACAAGACATTCTCGACACGATTACTTTTCTTCTTTGTACGTGTTTAATATCAACTGGAGCAAAATTCTAAGAAGGGACCCAAGAGTATTTTGCCACTTCTCTGCAGTTGATTTGTTTCAGTAAGACATATTCGAGGCGACTACTTTAAAATCCTGTATCAATACAACTGCTGCGGAACAAGATGAAATATAACTGTTTATTTCTAAAATATACACAGATAAAAATTAAAATATCTTTGACATAAAGTATAAGTTTGCGTCAGGCCGATAAAAAGGCGTTGTGTGTTTTATTTACTTTGTCATACTTAAGTGGTTTCCTATAGATAGATTCCATACCACTGTTACAGACTTTATTCTGATTTTAAGTTTGATTATTGTTTTATACCTTAAGTTTTACTGTTACACACCCACACTTCAGTCATGTAATATTATTTTCTTTAATTGCCATGAACATCTGTTGAATCTGTAATTCCAGACACTTAGGTTACCTCGTCACTAGCGCTATCTACCGACTACAACTCGGGTTTGTGTAAGTGTAGGACGCTATATAGATTTTCTTCTTATAACTCCGTGTACAAAGGATTTGATCCGGACCTAGTATCAGCGTACTCTAACGGTACATGATGGCCGTCCGTCACTATATGCTTATTACGTATGGGAGAGAGTTTACCTAGACGATTGTGTACTTAGGTACACACGACTTTTTTGGTCGGTACTTCATTCTAAAGGCTTCCTTGAGAATCATATGAAGGAATGCGCACTACAGACCGCCATAAGCAGTTTCTGCCATTTTCTACGCTTTGTTGTAGTGAGACATGATCTTGTGTTTTGTGTAGCGTTTGTAAATATTTAGCGTTCTACACAATTAAGGTCTGTTTAATATAGCAAAACTATTTGAAATACACTGCTTGTCATCTGCTAAGGAACAGAGGCGTTGTTGTACAGGAATAATCACAGGCAACGATGGACAACATGAAACACAGTACATACGTGTTAGAGGTGGATTCGTATATTTATAATGGAAAATGGTACAGTTTTCGCCACATGGGAAAGCAGGATAAAAGACTTAAATAACGTTCATGTTTGATATAGGCCAGACTCCCAACATTAAGATCGATATCGGACTGTCAGTAAGGAATATGCCCTCCTCGGGCACTAATGCACATTTGGCACCTGTTACCCATGCTGTCTACCAAAGTATTGACGAGTTCTTTGGGTATATTGTCCCACTCCTCTCTCAAGGCGGCTTTCAGTTCTCACACGGTTTGGTGAGAGTGTGTTCGTTGTAAACACATCTGCCAAGAGCATCCGAGGCATTATCTATAGGATTTAGGTCCGGTGAGTACGCAAACGATTCCGTAGTTCAGTATCTTCAACCTTCACTTTCCAGTGTGTCCGACACCTCATCGGTCCTGCGTGAGCGGACATCGTCGACCATAAACAGAAAGCCGAAACCTACCGCACCACTAAACAGACCGACATGAGCCAGAATAATCTCCCTGCAATACCACTGTGCTGTAACAGTTCACCGCAGAAAGAAACGCAGCTGTTCGGCCATTGTGTTTAATGCCTGCCCACACCATAACGCCTAGATCATACCGATGACATTCATGAACATTAAGTGGTGTGACTAGAATCACTTGTCACAGTGAAGCGGGATTCATCGGCGACCATCACACTTGAACTCTGTTGCTACACTCAGCAACATGCTCCCTACACCAACGAACTCAATCTCGTAGATGGCGT
Organism: Schistocerca nitens; assembly: GCF_023898315.1. Lineage (NCBI taxonomy): Eukaryota > Metazoa > Arthropoda > Insecta > Orthoptera > Acrididae > Schistocerca > Schistocerca nitens. The sequence continues at coordinate 617,854,589 of NC_064617.1, forward strand.
GTCGAAGTGGGATGGATTTAATAGGACCCTGAGTATAGAAGCCAGCCTGATTCAACCGCCACAAAATAGCTCTGCCAGAGACACGTTTACCGGTAGCGGTTGCAAGGTCTGCAGCGATCTGTCTAGGAGTGAATTGACTGTTCCTTTTAGCCACTAGGACTGTGTATCGATTCTCTTGCGGCGTGATGGTCCGACTACGACCCCTCGCATACTTTCGTTTAGCATTTCCAGCTTCAGCGGCCTTTTCAGTCGCGAGGTGACACTTTTCGACACATCCGTTACTTCGGCCGCAATAGTGATACTTTGACCGGCTTTGAGCTATTCAACTGCTCGTCCACAATCGTAAGCACTCAAATGATGATATTTTTAGATTTAATTAACATTATGGTAATTAATACATACTTCGTTGGTAGTGTAGGGACTTATTCCTCAAAACAGAAAAGTCCTATGCAATCGAGCATGTGAATACCTGCTAATGAACTGAGTTTCTTTAATGTCTTAATAATTTTACCAGACTTGAAAATGGAAAGTTGCTAGCTTACAATAGCTTAGAGGCGAAAGTCTGAAATGTTGAAACACGTATGTATTAACAGCGATGGCGAGGCATGACAGAATCTCTGACCAGAGAGTTGTTTATCGTTGCTAGTCAGCGCTTGACCGCGCGAGAGTTCAGTTGCGAGTAGGATGTTGTGTGTAGCGAGTCGCGAGAGGAAGTTGCGAGTTGTACTCAGTCGGAGTGGTGTGTGTGGAGTCGGCGGGCGACGACATGGGTCTCTGGTCAAGGTTCGGGACGAGGTATAATGTTAAATAAGGTAATGAAGCAGCATTGCGCACATCTGATAATTTAATGTATGTTAATTGTAATTAATTTGTTCAAGAATTGCCCCAATAATAATTTTGTTTTCAAAGAAATCGTTTTTAAGAAAAGAATCATTCCAATAGAAACAATATTTCCTATGATTTCCCTCCCAGAATCAATTTAGCAGATTAATTATTGCACAGGGCCTAAGGTCAGCGATGCTGCCCTATTATTGTGGGTTTAATGATTAATGTTCATTTCTCAATTTTTGTGTCGAGTTTACATTGGGCCATTATTTTTCAATATTTTTGTAGCGAAGGTACAGTCGCTTTTATTTCAATTTAACGATGTTTTGTGGGAGCTCAACAACATTTGGCTATATTCCCATTAACATTTCATTATTGTCATTTCAAAATTCTGCGGGGAGGTTACACTATTTAAATAATTGTCTTTAAAATTTTGCGGGGAGGTTACACTTGGCGACATCCGGACTAGGATCGTATTTCTTTGAGAATCTTCTGAAAAATAGTCAGATATCTGCTCTTATTTACTAAAATATAATTAGCATTTGGCGCAACGCTTTTACTAATTTTGTGACTTTCTTTCCTCAGATCATCGGCAATTCGTTGCTCTTTGTTGTACTTGTATTTGTTGAATTTTGCATTGTCTTTGTTTCATTTGTGAATAAGTGTGATTTGTGTAAAAATGCCGCGAAAGACCATTAATAGTGAATCGTGAGGTATAATGAATGACATTACTGACTTAAACAACTTCACCGATAGTACTTGTGACACGCAGTGTAATGATGACAATCCTGCGTTCACTGACAATCAGTGCGTTCCAACCACTAATGATGATTTTTATCTTAATGATGAACAAACGAACTCAATTGTGTCCTCTGTTAATTTGACGACAATTGATGACGTGGGGCGCTCTATTGTAATGAGCGCTGCCCAGCTTAACACACCCGGTTTGGAAAATTCAAGTAACGTACAGACAAATTTTTCTAATGAAAATGAACAGTGTACTGAAAGTACGACGGATTCATTTAATTCGGAGGTAGTGACTAAAAGTGCGCATCCGATGGGCAAACTTTTTGGTGAATCACAGAATGACCAAATGGTCACACAAAACGTGACAATTGCAGGTACGTCATCAAACAGCACAGTGAATAGAGTAGGTAATAATGGCTTGGATCAAATTATGGCAATATTGCTACAACAAATTAATGAAAATTTCAAACAACAGAATGAAAGACAAGACAATAATAATGAAAATTTCTAACAACTTAATGAACATTTCATACAACTAGATAAAAAACAAGACAATCTTAAAGAAGATCTCAAACAACAACTTAATGAAAATAACGAAAATCTCAAACAACAGCTTAACGAAAAATTAGACAACAATTCGAGACAGCTTAGTGAACAGATTAGAGCTGTTGCCGCGCAGTGTCATGACACTAAGGAACAATTACGTGTGGAAATTGAGGCTTGTGCTAGGAAAAGTAGCGAAGTAATTAGATCTGTTGCTCAAGAATGAAGGGATATGCAAACAACTACAACAGAAACACTTAGAGAGGAAATTAGTACAGTCGGTAAACAATGCTCTGAAAAAGCTACACAATTACGCGACGAGTTTAAACTAATGACAGCAGAACTTTCGCGCACAATGGATGCAAAGATAGACGCGAAATTCGACCAACAGAACACTCAGATTGACGAACGTTTTAATCACCACATACAAAACAGTGATACGCGTTTCCGCAAATTTATACAGGATCAAAATAAAGTAAAACGTCAAGTCATGGAAACAATCACTGCACAGAGACAGGAAGACAAACGTAAATTGTTCGCGAAAGCAAAAACATACGTAGACAACAATATTGCTACAGTGTCCGACGAAATTAATACCATCAAACAGTCGAACACAGAATTACGTGACGAAATTTCCGATCTTAAATCGAAAACAGACAAATACACAACAGACTTTCTGACAGTGATAGACAGACTCGAACAATTAGAACTAACACATGATTCTGATGTCATTAAAGCAGACGTTAAAAAATTGAACGAAACCACACGTAAAATACAAAAACAAATTAATGCTTGTGACACTAAAACCGATGATCAGGTAAAAATACTGACTGAAAAATATGATGATTTGGCCAGTCGTATTGACGTTATTGAAAGTAATAATGACAGCAAATCAGACGACACCTCACCGGTTTCATTTAATCAAACACCTGAATTTCAAAATCTACAACAGACAATCAATGAGATCGATTCATCTAATAACACCTTACTTAGAAAATTGTCATGTTTACAGCAAGAGGTAACAGAGATAAAAAATCTTTCAGGGTTTAACACATCACAGCAGACGCCACTTAGTGAACATTTGTCAGACTCACGCAGCGCGTATAACTTGTGCAATCTACAGAGAGTACGGGACTTAGATTCAGAACAGACACAGACAAATAGATTCTCTTACAATACAGAACCTGTTCCGTCATACAGAGACGATAATTTCGATTACAAACATTTTCTATCAGTGAGAAAATTTAAAGTATTTAAAAATGAGAGAACACAGATTCACCCACTGGATTGGATACAACAATTTAGCTTTGCTTTTCCACCGACTTGGCCCGTAACACATAAACTTGAATTTATTTGTAGTTTTTTGGAAGGCGAACCGGCAACTCGTATGAGACCGATCGCGAGACAATGTTACTCGGTAGAAGAGTTTCAGAATGCTTTTCTGTCAGCGTATTGGTCGAAGACGACACAGCGCGGAATTAAAGATCAGTTAATTAGTTTACCAAATTATGAGAACTCAAATTTTCCCAGTGTGACGCAATTTTTTGAGCACATGTTGCAACAAAACCAGTACCTAAGTGAACCGTACAGTGAATCTGCACTTATTCAATTATGTGTCTCTAAATTACCACGATCATTAAGAGTGTCACTTCTAACGGGTCAGCAAAAAGAAAACATTTCGGCATTCAGAGATCTGTTACAGCTTTTGGAAGTACAGCAATCGGATTATTCCTTTGTAAACAAAAATTTTTCATATAATAACCAAGGTCAACATACATACAGCTATTACGATCAGCCACGTAATTTCAATAGTAAAGGTATTAGACGCTCCAGGAATGACAACCACCAGAACTTTAATAACAGACAAAATTTTAATTATCAGTATCGTCAAAATTATCAGCAGCAGGAACCATATTTTAGTAACAATAGAGGTTTTTCACAACAACAGCAACAAAACCAGCCGGTTAGCATACCTAACCAACAATGTAATGCACAAGGTCAACCTAACTTTAATGTTTCGCCGCATGGACGTATAGTCCCTGGTACAACAAATAGTAACGCACGGCAGCAAAGGAACAACTACGTACAGAAAACACAGTATTTCAATTCCTATCGCAATGCACCGTATAGGAATGACTATTACGACAGACGTAAAAATAATGAGGACAATTTTCAGCATACGTTTAATAACAGTCGGTCTTACCAGCAGCAAAATGATCAGCAACAACATATTCTCATGAATGAACCCGACAGTAGGTATCATCCAGAGCGTAATACGTCTGGAAGAAATAATAGAACAGTTCAAATAGTCGAAATGCCACAGAATCGTCCTGACAATAATAACACGTCAGATAGAATTTGACTAGATACTGTACAGATCGCATCTTCCAGTAACACAAGCACTACCTTTGACACACAAAACGTTGTTCACGAAAATGTAATTACTTTTGACGACATGAGAGACACTCTTTTACAGGAAAGACCAGTTGTTCAGAAAACTATTTCACACCCTGTCATCGAAATTAAAATTGGTTCATCGAAATTTTCAGCAGTAATCGATTCTGGGTCACCTATGTCAGTAATAAATGAAGAAACTTTCAACGAGTGTAACAAAGAGAATACCTATCCTACATTACCATTAGGCAAAACGAAAGTAAAAGGAGCAGTATCGAGTAAAGGAGTAGACGTTAAATTACAGACACATTTATCATTTTGTATTGCAGGTCATACTTTTCACTCAAATTTTTGGATTGTTCCTTTATTGACAACAGACGTTATTTTAGGTACGAATTTTCTGGTACAACACGGCGTAGTTATTGACTTTCAGAATTCCTATTTAATGTTGAAGGATGAAAATATACAATTGGCTATAGAATTTCAGCACTCACTATCTGCGGAAGAACAAACAATTAATCGCACAGAGGTCATTTCCGTATCACGTAACATAAACTGCAATTCCACATTATTCACAGATACGTACGTACACAACTATAATATTCCAGACGAAGCTGATTATGATGTAATGCAGATAATTTCTGACAAGGTTAAACAGAGCAGTGCAAATACAGACGACGAACGCACTCAACTACACAAAATTCTTTTACAGCAAGCTCCAGTTTTTGACAACATTCCTGGTACTATGTCCGGTTTTATGTATGAATTTCAAGTCAAACAGCATGATACATTTAAAGCCAAGCATTACCCCATTCCATACATAGAGAACAGGTTAAGAAAGAATTGCAGGATATGCTTGACCAAGGAATTATTGAACCAGCAGTTAGTCCGTACATAAACCCGCTACATATTGTTAAGAACAAAGATGGCTCACTTCGCCTCGTACTTGATTCACGTCACATCAATGACATAATTATTAATGAAACAGATCGACCACAGACATTAGAGGAACTTTTACAGAAATTTCACGGTACTGCTATTTATTCTACATTAGATCTGAAATCGGGATTTTGGCAAATTCAGCTCCATCCGAACTGCAGAAAGTACACAGCTTTTCTCTGTTTTGGTGACTGTTATCAATTTTGTAAATTACCATTCGGCTTAACTATTTCTTCTGCAGCTTTTATTCGCGGTTTAAACACAATACTTCCGACAGAACTTAAAGACAGAATCACGACGTACATAGATGACATTCTTATCGCAGAAGCTAACTGGTCTGAACACAATATGATTCTTGAACGACTGTTGCAAACTTTTCGTGCGCAAGGACTCACAGTTAATCTCAGTAAATCGCACTTTGGTAAAACTTCTATAAAATTTCTTGGACATGTAATTTCAGCAGAAGGCATTGCGCCTGATCCGGAAAAACTTCAAGCTTTACGTGATATTACTGTTCCTACAACGAAGAAACAACTACGCAGTTTTTTGGGATTAATTAACTTTTCATAAATTTATTCATCACTCTGCTTTAGACACACCTAGATTATGTCAATTGACAGGTAAAAACACTATTTGGTCCTGGGATAGGCAAGCACATTCTGAATTTATGAACCTGAAACATGCTTTGTTGAATGCACCACTTTTATCACACCTAGATCTTACGAGAAATTTTTCCATTGCCACCGACAGTTCCAACACCGCTTTAGGCGTACATATTTTCCAGGAAATTGAAGAAGATGGCTCTACAGTAATTAAAAACATCGCATTTGCAAGTCGCATTCTGTCACCTGCTGAACGAAATTATTCTGTTACAGAACTGGAAACATTATGTGTTGTATGGGCATTTACGAGATTTAGGCACTTTCTTTATGGCAGACATACCACCGTATACACAGACCACAGAGCGATACAATTTTTACTTTCAGCTAAATTTACTCACGACAGATGAAGCAGGTGGAAGCTTTATTTACGGGAATTTAATTTCACAATTGTTCATATTCCCGGCACACAAAATGTTATAGCAGACGTACTATCTCGTTCTCTCAGCAACAATCAGCAAGACATCGCCACCAACTTCTGCAAAGCAAATTTCAGCGTCATGTACATTCAACAAGTTGCATTTGAAAATTTTATTTCGTCGTCATTACAGGACATAGCAAAAGAGCAGAATAAAGACAACGTGTGGAAAGAAATTAAACACCTTTGGCAAGATAAGAATAATGTTACGATTAGAAACCATTACACTGTACGCAATGACATTCTGTTTCGCCGCTCTCATCCTGACAGCAATAATTGGTTATTATGCATTCCTGATGAGCTTGTTAACAAATTAATCTGGTATACTCATTTAAGTTACGCACATTACGGAACCAGAAAATGTTTTCTTATACTGAGACAAAACTGTTATTTTGCCAACATGGAGAAATGTATACGACGAGTTTTAGCGTCATGTAAAATCTGCCAGAAAGCTAAGTCAGACACAACTTCACATATTCCTCCATGATATCCCATTGTACCTGTTAAATTAAGACATATGGCCGCTGTAGACATTTTTGGTCCAATTCCGAGAACTAATAGAGGTTTCTGCTACATCTTTGTCGCTGTTGAACTCACTTCAAAATTTGTTACCTTCACTCCGTTACGCAAAGCTACTGCTAAAACCGTTTCGAAAGCATTTGTAAAGCATTTTCTATTTCATGTAGGGCATGTGTTGAAAGTAATTTCCGATAATGGATCACAATTTCGTTCTGCTATATGGACACGTATGTTACGAACTAGAAACATTTCTCCGATCTACACTCCTGGAAATGGAAAAAAGAACACATTGACACCGGTGTGTCAGACCCACCATACTTGCTCCGGACACTGCGAGAGGGCTGTACAAGCAATGATCACACGCACGACACAGCGGACACACCAGGAACCGCGGTGTTGGCCGTCGAATGGCGCTAGCTGCGCAGCATTTGTGCACCGCCGCCGTCAGTGTCAGCCAGTTTGCCGTGGCATACGGAGCTCCATCGCAGTCTTTAACACTGGTAGCATGCCGCGACAGCGTGGACGTGAACCGTATGTGCAGCTGACGGACTTTGAGCGAGGGCGTATAGTGGGCATGCGGGAGGCCGGGTGGACGTACCGCCGAATTGCTCAACACGTGGGGCGTGAGGTCTCCACAGTACATCGATGTTGTCGCCAGTGGTCGGCGGAAGGTGCACGTGCCCGTCGACCTGGGACCGGACCGCAGCGACGCACGGATGCACGGCAAGACCGTAGGATCCTACGCAGTGCCGTAGGGGACCGCACCGCCACTTCCCAGCAAATTAGGGACACTGTTGCTCCTGGGGTATCGGCGAGGACCATTCGCAACCGTCTCCATGAAGCTGGGCTACGGTCCCGCACACCGTTAGGCCGTCTTCCGCTCACGCCCCAACATCGTGCAGCCCGCCTCCAGTGGTGTCGCGACAGGCGTGAATGGAGGGACGAATGGAGACGTGTCGTCTTCAGCGATGAGAGTCGCTTCTCCCTTGGTGCCAATGATGGTCGTATGCGTGTTTGGCGCCGTGCAGGTGAGCGCCACAATCAGGACTGCATACGACCGAGGCACACAGGGCCAACACCCGGCATCATGGTGTGGGGAGCGATCGCCTACACTGGCCGTACACCACTGGTGATCGTCGAGGGGACACTGAATAGTGCACGGTACATCCAAACCGTCATCGAACCCATCGTTCTACCATTCCTAGACCGGCAAGGGAACTTGCTGTTCCAACAGGACAATGCACGTCCGCATGTATCCCGTGCCACCCAACGTGCTCTAGAAGGTGTAAGTCAACTACCCTGGCCAGCAAGATCTCCGGATCTGTCCCCCATTGAGCATGTTTGGGACTGGATGAAGCGTCGTCTCACGCGGTCTGCACGTCCAGCACGAACGCTGGTCCAACTGAGGCGCCAGGTGGAAATGGCATGGCAAGCCGTTCCACAGGACTACATCCAGCATCTCTACGATCGTCTCCATGGGAGAACAGCAGCCTGCATTGCTGCGAAAGGTGGATATACACTGTACTAGTGCCGACATTGTGCATGCTCTGTTGCCCGTGTCTATGTGCCTGTGGTTCTGTCAGTGTGATCATGTGATGTATCTGACCCCAGGAATGTGTCAATAAAGTTTCCCCTTCCTGGGACAATGAATTCACGGTGTTCTTATTTCAATTTCCAGGAGTGTATATATATCCAAGTACCATGCTTCTTGGAACCCTTGTGAACGATTAATGAAAGAAATTGGTAAACTGTGTAGAATATACTGCCACAAAAGACATATTGATTGGGACACACACATATTCTCATTCCAAGATGTAATTAATTCCATTCCAAATGAATCCACTATGCTATCTCCGTCTGTTATACTGAAAAATATTGAACCACCTAACAAAATTACAGAATTAGTAAACTTTCCTACATCTCGTCGATTACGACACCACGAAATAATCGACATTACGCTGAACAACATCAAACGTGCCGCAGAGAGCCGGAGAAGACAGCAAAAACAGGTTTGTACACACCGTGACTTTCACATTGGACAGAAAATATTAGTACGTACACACTATTTATACAACAAAGGAAAAGGTAGGTGCAGTAAATTTGAACTTCTATACGCAGGTCCATATCGGATTCGCAGCATTCCTCACCCCAATGTTGTACACGTCGAAACTTTGAGAACCAGAAAATCCAAAGGCAACCACCATTGGTCAAACATCAAGCCTTTTATTGAATGAAGACACTTTATGATTTAACATGCTATAATGCCATTTTGCTAGTTTTATGATCACTTATGCAATTATATTCACATGTCTAATTACTGATGATTATCGTATTTTTTCTTGGCAAGCGCCCGGCAAGGTAAGGTCAGCAGGTCGCTCTTCTTGTCGTTACACATCAGACCGTGCATATTTTTCCAGATGAATTTACACATTTTATGACCACTTATGCAATTATATTTATGTGACTACTTATTGATGATTATCGTATTTTTTCTTGGCAAGTGCCCGGCAAGGTAAGGTTAGCAGGTCGCTCTTCTTGTCGTTACATATCAGACTGCGCACATTTTTTCCAGAGAAACTTACGTATCTTATGAATAATTATGCAATGTTATCTAGTGACATATTAATTTTATTAAATTTTGTCTCCATTAAGGTCTTTAATTCTCGCCTCTATTAACTACACAGCATACAAGCTGAACACAACGAACGTCACATTTTTTGTCTTTCTTAGGTATATACGATTGTTTCATGTTTTGTTTGTATGCACTATGAAATAGTTAAGATATAGCAAATACCAGTTGACTTTGACATTTTGCCTTATGATATCTCAACATCGTGACTACTTTACTGTTACACTGTGATACACTGAGTACATTTTTTGCCTCTGAACACTGTATAAGTTTTTCACATATTACGTTTTCTGTCATGTTATGCTGTATGCTTAATTATGTTACCATAAACCAGTCATTATTAAATGAGTATATGATTTAAATGCAAGACATTAATCTCTGTTCATCAATTTCAGAAAGAAATGATGCGTGAAAGAAATAAATTAAACAGAAATGGAATTTCACCTTCGGAATGATCGAAAGAAAATGCAAACCTCGTGAGGAAGAGTAAATGGATCAGGATTAACAAGCATTAACAAGAATATACTATACACATCGTTGAATAGCAGTCTTAACTAATTTTTTCTTTCAGAATACAAGGCGATTGATGCAGGCTGTCAGACAGAACTACACATCTTAGTTTTAGTGATGGAATACGCTAGAGATAAGGAATAGTTTTGTAATGAGTAATGAAGTGATTTTTTCTTGCAGATGATAATGAAGAATAATGATGAAGAATATGCTACTATAGATAATGAAGTCTTTTTCTTTACAGGTGATGATAATAATGGAGTTATGATAATATAGATAATGAAGTGATGGATAATGAAGTTTTTTCTTTACAGATGAGGATAATGTGGAAGTTATGTATTCATGCTATGTAGTTATTTAAGTATTTGTTGCAGTTCGCTTTGACAGCAGGTGTTACATTGCATAGTATAATGACTGACGGTTTTGGAAAGGACAGCTATGGAACACATCTTTATACACATTTCACTACCTGTTAATTCGAAGTTCACTACTTTTCAGCATAAAATGCGTTTCTTCTTTCAGCTTAATAATCCATTTTTCTTATATATTTTTGCAGGAGAAATTATTTATGAAATTAATGTGCTATAAGCAGTTGTTCATTTAACCCATGTCATTTATGAATGTGCTCACATATACTCTACTTGTCATAATCTTGCTACAGCTGACTCATGACGAATGACGTTACACATTTTCATTTACTGCAACAACCCAAAAGCAATTTTTTTTCTCTTTCCCTTGTAATTACCCAACGCAATGCATTGCCAAAAAAAAAAAATAAAAAAAGTATTACCAGTCCCAAATAATGCTACTGGTTTAAGAGAGTTCTGAGTAATACTGATTAGCTCTGAATAGTATGTCACTTGAATAATGAATGCATAAATACTATGCACATAATTTCATTACTGTATTGAGATGACCAATGATTAATTAATAATGCTTTGTAACTGGGAAATGAATGCTACTGATTGCTATATTGAGATGATCAATGATTAATTAATAATGCTTTGTAACTGGGAAATTAATGCTACTGATTACTATATTGAGATGATCAATGATTAATTAATAATGCTTTGTAACTGAGAAATGAATGCTAATGCTACTGATTACTGTATTGAGATGACCAATGATTAATTAATAATGCTTTGTAACTGGGAAATGAATGCTACTAATTACTGTATTGGGATGACCAATGATTAATTAATAATGCTTTGTAACTGGGAAATGAATGATTAATGAATAATGCTTTGTAACTGAGAAATGAATGCTAATGCTACTAATTACTGTATTGAGATGACCAGTGATTAATAAATAATGCTTTGTAACTGGGAAATGAATGCTACTAATTACTGTATTGGGATGACCAACGATTAATTATCAACATTATTCTGTAATACTATGTTATTGACTACCTCCTGTTTTAAGTAATGACTTCTGATGATTTGTAATTATGCAATGAATTTGAATGTTCTCTGTAAAACGAATGACTTCTGATGATTTGTAATTAGGCAACGAATTTCAATGTTCTCTGTAAAACGAATGATTTCTATGATTTATAATTAGGCAATGAATGCCAATGTTCTCTGTAAAAGAATTAATGAACATTTTTCTGTAATACTACATACATGGTACAGAAATGTTCAATGACTGGGCTATGAATGCAGCAAACTACTAATGTAATTCCCAATGAAGACTAGTATGTGACTTAATGTCCCTCACCTTCTGACCTAACTACGCTGAATTACTGCAATATCCATTTGTCCTGTATATCCTCTTGATCATGGAGCACTATATTTGGTTTTTGCCCTAATTCTACGTTGGTGTTGACACGACATGCTGTCCACCACCGTGAGCGATGGAGACGTTATTATGGTCCCACTGTTTGGTGTACCTGATGTACTGCCAAAATGATAACATGGAATATTACTACAACATTTCAGTGTCTTGGCTACGCTGATGAACACTTCTGGGAAAAGAACTTCAGATTGTCTCACTTGGTATTGTACTTCTGTGGAAAGATATGGACTTTCAGTGCAGCTGCGTGCAACCTAAAGTGCTACAACCATGATGCAATCCTTCCATTTCCTATCCTAATTCTTGTAACATAGTGAAAATCAATTTTGCTAACATGATTTATATCCATGGCCTATACATTTTTTTCGATATATTCTGAACTACAGTGCGAGTGCACTTTTGTCATTTTCTAACATGATTTCTACTCATTGTATGTGCATTTTGATTTGCTGATATGTTCTGAACTACAGTACATGTGCACTTATGTCATTTGTCAATGAGATTTGTACTCATTATGTTTATTTGTTGTGAAAACGTTGAAGAATTTTTCAGTGCATGTGCACTTATGTCATTTGTTAATATGTTTTGTACTCATTGTATATAGATTTTGTTATTGCCTAATATGTTTTGTACTCGGTGCATGTGCACCACATTTACTTCATGTTCTATATCTGTATATTCTGTGATTGTAAAGTTAATTAGTCAAGAAAAAATTTGTTGCTCATGGCAAGTCCAAATGACTCACCATCGCTGCCAAATTTTTGCCCCCCCCCAGTGGAGGGTTATGAAACACGTATGTATTAACAGCGATGGCGAGGCATGACAGAATCTCTGACCAGACTTGTTTATCGTTGCTAGTCAGCGCTTGACCGCGCGAGAGTTCAGTTGCGAGTAGGATGTTGTGTGTAGCGAGTCGCGAGAGGAAGTTGCGAGTTGTACTCAGTCGGAGTGGTGTGTGTGGAGTCGGCGGGCGACGACATGGGTCTCTGGTCAAGGTTCGGGAGGAGGTATATTGTTAAATAAGGTAATGAAGCAGCATTGCGCACATCTGATAATTTAATGTATGTTAATTGTAATTAATTTGTTCAAGAATTGCCCCAATAATAATTTTGTTTTCAAAGCAATCGTTTTTAAGAAAAGAATCATTCCAATAGAAACAATATTTCCTATGCTTTTCCTCCCAGAATCAATTTAGCAGATTAATTATTGCACAGGGCCTAAGGTCAGCGATGCTGCCCTATTATTGTGGGTTTAATGATTAATGTTCATTTCTCAATTTTTGTGTCGAGTTTACATTGGGCCATTATTTTTCAATATTTTTGTAGCGAAGGTACAGTCGCTTTTATTTCAATTTAACGATGTTTTGTGGGAGCTCAACAACATTTGGCTATATTCCCATTAACATTTCATTATTGTCATTTCAAAATTCTGCGGGGAGGTTACACTATTTAAATAATTGTCTTTAATATTTTTGCGGGGAGGTTACAATGTGTAGCAAGATACAACACTCTCCCCTACTGCCACATTTTTGCCACACACCCGACCTGCAGTCAATAAAATCTATTATTGACACAATAGGGTCTTCCAGTTTTGTTTCTAACACATTTGATCATAACAGAAAGCCGAAACCAGTAATGTTATGAATTATACAATAAAGTTCGATCAAGACATACAGTCTATTAATAAAGTGGCAATTATGATCGCCTAACCAATATTTAGACTTTACCTTTTCAGCCGATAAGACCGATACTGCTTGACATGGTCCTCGCATGCAGCAGCACAAGTGTCACTTGCGGCCACCCGCAAATTCGTCAGATAACAGGTTTATTGGAGTTATTCAGAATACCGCAGGGCAGAGCGGAAACTTCCGATGATGAAATTGGCGCTAGCTGGCGGTCATTTCCGAGGCAACCGGCGTCGCTGAGCGACACGTGCCGGTAGTGGTTACTTCCTGGGAGGGGCTGGCCGGGCCGGCACGGCAGCGCAGGGCAGGCGGTGTGATTACCGGCCGAGCTCATCTGGGCGCGCGTCACACCGCTGATAGCCTGACGCACCGCATCTGCACGCCCCGCTTCACACGCCGCCGGCAGATTCCATGGCGCCTACCGCAGCGGCCGCTCGCAGTGCACGTCCGGCAGCAAGGTGGCGTTACACGCACAGTAGGCGCAATTTAAAAAAAGTGTGTATCGGCCTGAAATCCACAGTTGCTTCTTCTATAGCAGATAGACAAGTGCTGGTATCTTACATAACTTGTCAGTTTCAAGTTATGGAGTAAGCGAGCTGGATTTTTGACAGTATGCATAATTGTCTTGATCGCAAATTTGAGTACCAGTTTCAACTGTTAAACTAACATGTTTACGTCGTAATAACCTCCGAAAATTTGCTAGACTCTCGCTAATTCTACCATTACTTGCACATGTGGGTGCCGGATTATTGAGAGTGCCTGAAATTTATTTTAAAAACAAAGGCGATACATTTTGTTAAATCCAAAGACGTAATTTTAAAAACACAGAGGATAGAATCTACTCTAACGACCTCGGTGTCAACGGGACGTTAAAGCCGATATACTTTATTGAATCTTAATTTAAATATTTGAAAATACAGGGGATATACTTTACTGAATCCGAAGATACATTCATTTTAAAAGAAAACTTTGACCTTGAGGGTGTGCATAATTATACAGTAGTATCACTCACTATGAAACGTGTCCTGAATTTTTAGTTATCACAATGGTGACACGCGACGGCAGCAAGGTTTATCATGCAATCGCTTTACAAACATCAAATCCGTACTGCATGTATCTGGTTGTTGTATAACGTATTCCAGGAAGTTGTCTGCACCTTCAGCACCAGCAGTGCGACAAACCATCATGCTCTCTCTTCACTAGTGCTGTTCTTCATCACTTTCATCAACACTTTCCTGCACGCTTATGATTGTTTCTTCATGTCTTGAAGTTTTGTTTGTCTCATTGCTTTTCCCATTCAGCCACTTAGCAGTACTTTCATCATCAATTTCTCCTCCTCCTGGAACCTTGTGGAACATATCAGAATACAAAGTATCAGCAATTGATGATTCCGAATTCGCTGGCTCATCGCTGTCACAATGTACTGAAATCAACCCTACATCAGTGGATAGTCACACTTTTCTCCATATCTTCATTACAGTAGAGCTGTTTACTTTATCCCTTGATTCGGGTGCTTGGAAAACGACATCACATGAGCTGATTGCTTCCCATACATTCAGAATAGTCTCGGCGCAGTTGTTTAGCAAGGTGGCTAGAAGTGCAACTGATTGCAAATTTCCCTGGTCTATGCACTGAATCAGGCCTGCCACATTGGATGGAAAACAGAGTGCTTCTGTGTCACTAGACATTAGAGTTACATCAGAAGGATGACTAGGAACATTATCAACAATAGGGATAGCTTTCAGTGGAAGCTAGCTATTTCTTCTAAGCTGTTTTCTCACTGCTGGTGCAAACGTGTCATGCAATCGCTGAGAGAATATTTATCTCTCCACTCACGCGTTCTTCACAACGTAATATTGCATTGGTAGAGTATTTATGTAACTGCGGTAAAAACAACGTGGATGTTGGGATTTCCCGGTCAACACGAGCGGTAGTTTATGACTCCAATTTCCGTTACAACATGTCATTAACACTACGCGCTCTTTCTGTTGCTTTTTGTCACGAGGTTCTTCACTGTTCTTGGCAGCAAATGTTTACCAAGGAAACATTTTGTAAAAGATGTCCCATATCATCAGCATTGTACAAGGTATCAGGGCATCAGGAATTAAATCTGGTTTCTCTATTGTCTTCCGTATATTGCTTACCCCGCCCCCCCCCCCCCCCTTCCCCCATGAACCATGGTTCAAATGGCTCTGAGCACTATGGGACTTAACATATGAGGTCATCAGTACCCTAGAACTTAGAACTACTAAAAACCTAACTAACCTAAGGACATCACACACATCCATACCCGAGGCAGGATTCGAACCTTAGACCGTAGCGGTCGCGCGGTTCCAGACTGAAGCGCCTAGAAACGCTCGACCACACCGGTCGCCTTATGAACCATGGATCTTGCCGTTGGTGGGGAGGGTTGCGTGACTCAGCGATACAGATAGCCGTACCGTAGGTGTAAACACAACGGAAGGGTATCTGTTGAGAGGCTAGACAAACGCGTGGTTCCTGAAGAGGGGCAGCAGCCTTTTCAATAGTTGCAGTGGCAACAGTCTGGATGATTGACTGATCTGGCCTTGTAAGACTAACCAAAACGGCCTTGCTGTGCTGGTACTGCGGACGGCTGAAAGCAATGGGAAACTACAGCCGTAATTTTTCCCGAGGGCATGCAGCTTTACTGTATGGTTAAATGAGGATGACGTCCTCTTTGGTAAAATATTCAGGTAAAATAGTCCCCCATTCTGATCTCCAGGCGGGGACTACTCCGGAGGACGTTGATATCAGGAAAAAGGAAACTGGCGTTCTACGGATCGGAGCGTGGAATGTCAGATCCCTCAATCGGGCAGGCATATTAGAAAATCTAAAAAGGGAAATGGATAGGCTAAAGTTAGATTTAGTGGGAATTAGTGACGTTCAGTGGCAGCAGGAACAAGATATCTGGTCAGGTGACTACAGGGTTATAAATTCAAAATCAAATAGGGGTAATGCAGGAGTAGGTTTAATAATGATCAGGAAGATAGTACTGCGGGTAAGCTACTACAAACAGCATAGTGAACGCATTATTGTAGCCAATATAGACACGAAGCTCACGCCTACCACAGTAGTACAAGTTTATATGCCAAGTAGCTAAGTACATGACTAAGAGATTGATGCAGTGTATGATGAGATAAAAGAAATTATTCAGATAGTGAAGGGAGACGAAAATTTAATAGTCATGGCTGACTGGAACACGATAGCAGGAAAAGGAAGATAGGGAAACGTAGTAGGTGAATATGGAATGGGAGTAAGGAATGAAAGAGGAAGCCGCCTGGTAGAATTTTGCAGAGAGCATAACATAATCTTAGGTAACACTTGGTTCAAGAATCATGAAAGAAGGTTGTATACATGGAAGAAGCCTGGTGATACTGGAAGGTCTCAGATAGCTTATATAATGGTAAGACAGAGATTTAGGAAACAGGTTGTAAGACATTTCCAGGGGCAGATGTGGAGTCTGACCACAATCTATTGTTTATGAACTGTAGATTAAAACTAAAGAAACTGCAAAAAGGTGGGAATTTGAGGAGATGGGACCTGGATAAACTGAAAGAAACCGAAGTTTAGAGAGCTTTAGGGAGAGCATTAGGGAACGATTGACAAGAATGAGGGAAGAAATACGGTTGAAGAAGAATGGGTAGCTTTGAGAGATGAGATAATGAAGGTATCAGAGGACCAAGTAGTTAAAACGACGGGGGCTAATAGATATCCTTGGGTAACAAAAGAGATATTGAGTTTAATTGATGAAAGGGGAAAATACATAAATGCAGCACATGAAGCAGGCAAAAAGGAATACAAACGTCTCAAAAATGAGATCGACAGGAAGTGTAAAAGAGCTAAGCAGGGATGGCTAGAGGACAAATGTAAAAAATTAAAGAGACCTTTGGAAAAAAGAGAATTACTTGCATGAATATCAAGAGCTCAGGTGGAAACCCAGTTCTAAGCAAAGAACGGAAAGCAGAAAGGTGGAAGGAGTATATAGAGGGTCTATACAAGGGCGATGTACTTGAGGACAATATTATAGAAGTGGAAGAGGGCGGAGATGAAGATGAATTAGGAGATATGATACTGCGTGAAGAGTTTGACAGAGGACTGAAACACCTAAGACGAAACAAGGCCCCCTGAGTAGACAACATTCCATTAGAACTACTGACAGCATGGGAGAGCCAGGCCTAGTGAGCAAGATGTATGAGACAGGCGAAATACCCTCAGACTTCAAAAAGAATATAATAATTCCAATCCCAAAGAAAGCAGGTGTTGACAGATGTGAAAATGACCGAACTATCAGTTTAACAAGCCACGGCTGCAAAATATTAACGCGAATTCTTTACAGACGAATGGAAAAACTGTTAGAAGCCGACCCCGGGGAAGATCAGTTTGGATTCCGTAGAAATGTTGAAACACGTGAGGCAACACTGACCCTACGACTTATCTTAGAGCCGGCCGGGGTGGCCGTGCGGTTCTAGGCGCTGCAGTCCGGAACCGCGGGACTGCTATGATCGCAGTTTCGAATCCTGCCTCGGGCATGGATGTGTGTGATGTCCTTAGGTTAGTTAGGTTTAAGTAGTTCTAAGTTCTAGGGGACTGATGACGTAAGATATTAAGTCACATAGTGCTCAGAGCCATTTGAACTATTTTGAACTTATCTTAGAAAATAGATTAAGGAAAGGCAAACCTACGTTTCTAGCATTTGTAGACTTAGAGAAAGCTTTTGACAATGTTGACTGGAATACTCTCTTTCAAATTCTGAAGGTGGCAGGGGTAAAATACAGGGAGCGAAGGGCTATTTACAATTTGTACAGAAATCAGATGGCAGTTACAAGAGGCGAGTGGCGTGAAAGGGAAGCAGTGGTTGGGAAGGAGTGAGATAGGGTTGTAGCCTCTCCCCGATGTTATTCAATCTGTATACTGAGCAAGCTGTAAAGGAAACAAAAGAAAAATTCGGAGTAGGTATTAAAATCCATGGAGAAGAAATAAAAACTTTGAGGTTCATCGATGACATTGTAATTCTGTCAGAGACAGCAAAGGACCTGCAAGAGCAGATGAACGGAATGGACAGTGTCTTGAAAGGAGGATATAAGATGAACATCAACAAAAGCAAAACGAGGATAATGGGATGTAGTTGAATTAAGTCGGGTGATGCTGAGGGAATTAGATTAGGAAATGAGACACTTAAAGTAGTAAAGGAGTTTTGCTATTTGGGGAGCAAAATAACTCACGATGGTCGATGTAGACAGGATATAAACTGTAGACTGGCAATGGCAAGGAAAGCATTTCTGTGAAGAGAAATTTGTTAACATCGAGTATAGATTTAAGTGTCGGGAAGTCGTTTGTGGAAGTATTTGTATGGAGTGTAGCCATGTATGGAGGTGAAACATGGACGATAAGTAGTTTGGACAAGAAGAGAATAGAAGCTTTCGAAATGTGGTGCTACAGAAGAATGCTGAAGATTAAATGGATAGGTAGATCACATAGCTAATGAGGAGGTATTGAATAGAATTGGAGAGTAGAGAAATTTGTGGCATAATTTGACTAGAAGAAGGGATCGGTTGGTAGGGCGTATTCTGATTCACCAACGGATCACCAATTTAGCATTGGAGGGCAGCGTGGAGGGTAAAAATCGCAGAGGGAGACCAAGAGATGAATACACTAAATAGATTCAGAAGGATGTAGGTTGCAGTAGGTACTGGGAGATGAAGAAGCTTGCACAGGATAGAGTAGCATGGAGAGCTGCATCAAACCAGTCTCTGGAGTGAAGACTACTACAACAACAACATCTTGCTTACAAACTCATCTGCATCTTTTTTGTTAGCTGAGCGGCTTTTCCCAGTGTCTGTCAGCTACCGAACACTATTTTACTTTTTCCAGTTTGGTAGCCAACCCTCGTTTGCTGTAAAAAACTTAAACCACCATGTTGTTTGTAGAATATAGCTGCTTCCTCCTTTGCAATATGGCCACTGAACTCTTTCGCATAACCTTCCGTTTCCTAGCTCACTAGCAGTTTAAACTGCGTATTGTCAAATAATATCTTCTTCCTTTTTGATTGCATAAATAGTTTGTCGTCCAACATTTCACTCAACACCAATGGATTTTTTTTTTTTTTTTTTGCAAGAACCTCGGTTCAACGTATCTAATAATTCGAATTTATGCTTGAGGGTTAGATAAAGTGTTTCCTTTTAGAAGACACGATATTTAATTGTAAAGAATATCAGAATTTGAAACCCGTACAGCATTGTTTAACTTCATAATTTAGTAACAACGTTGTTGCACACAGTAATTACTGTGGTACGCCATTGCGGATGTGGGCCGGATTGCTAAGAGGCCGGGCAACTGAGGGCCGGATTAGCAAGAGTTTAGTGTACATGTATGGGGTCAAGACACAACAGAACAATTACAAATGTTAACTGATAGATCATCTCTCCAAGTTTTGATACGTAAAACGCGCCGTGACATAGTTGCACGAGGAAGCAGCAAGATCAGAAAGTTAAGACCAGGGGCGACCAGGTATTCGGTCCATGAGCTGTGCCCTAGTACACATGCCATAGCGCCTAGTCTCTTTCCACGTTATCCCTTACAATACTGCTCAACGTATGAGCGTGACGAGTGGAAAGAGGGGAAAACTGTGAACGTACTGGATAATTTTTATATGCTACAACTGCCGGCATGCGTACAGACGTAGACAGTTTTACAGATTTTTGCACTTAGGTTGCCACGTATATCTACATCTACAGCTACATCCATAGTCCCCAACCCACCTGACGGTGTGTGGCGGAGGGTGATATATTTACTTTCACAGTCGAAAAAAGGTCTTTCACACAAATATGTCGATCGATATATTACAGCACTTTTGCACCCTCATTATGGAGAGGTTGAAACTCTCCCTGAGGAATGCAATGTCGGCGTTATGGACAGTTTTAATGTAAAATGGTTTGTCATTAAAACGGGAATTACCTAGCAGGTCAGTCAGTTACATTTGCACATGCACAGGGGAACTTCCTATTGAAACAGCAAACGGTCTCGACAGCTCGAAAATAGATTTAAGACTGACAGTGTCCTCAAAGAGTTTAGAAAATGTAGTTCTTTCAAGGTGACAATGAATTCTTCAAACCTCGCATTTTCTTTTACGACAGTGACCGCAGAGAAACAGACTGTGTTTGTCAGAACGTGTCCCTTCTATAATGCGGTTTTCTTTTTAAATGGACCTCCTTCAAATCACATAGATACCTTCAAAATATTGTTTCTCACTGTGCAATGTCTTACTGTAGGCAACAGCACTCAAGTCCACTTAAAATGCAACGTCTGCAATACATTTCGCATATTCTAATATTCGTCCATGCTCTGCTTTTTCCTCCATAAATTTAGCAATACCGAGTTTTAAATCGAAAAAATGCTCCAGGTGTGAACTTTGAATTAACCAATTTACACTGCGCACGTGTACCTCTGTAATGTATCTTTAATTCCATCGAAAACTGTTGCAACAGACAGTGGAATAAGGTGTGAGACTTCAGAAATTTTCCTGTTCATAGCAATTTCCTCACATGCTGCATGCCTGCTAATTTAGCACAAAGTGCTTCTTTATGTACAGAGCAATTAATCCCGTCTGTCGACCATTGTAATTTTTTGCTCTTTCATTATCAATTAAATCCTTAAGTTCTTTAGCATGGCCTTGTACTATTCCACAGCACATTTGCGGTACCTGTCGCTTATGTGACTGTCACATATGTGCTGAGGATTCTCATCCTTCTCTTCAGTCATTTATGTTCATTTTTAAAGGCTTGTGACGATAAATCGCTAGATTACCTCTTTTTGTGGGAACAACCACTGGACACTGGAACGTTCTTGACAGCAAGGGTCAAATAGCGAAGGATAAACGTCGCTGCCACAACGGTCCTGCCGAACTGAATAGAGTTAAGCTGGCCGAAAAATGCCATATCGCTGTAATAAATGAAATGATGAAATGTCCCGCCATACCGAGTACTTCCTGGATGAAACGAGCAAAGCCAGCACAGGCCGAGCGTTGGCCCGCAAGCAGCCCGCACGCCCAACCCGTCTGAAGTTTGCACGCCGTGGCCGGCCCTGGTTTAGACAGTTCATCCGCTCCATAGTACTGAATAGAATTAATTCGAGCCTGCAGATAGGCAACACAATGAATAGATTTCTGAAGCAGGGTGCCATCAAATCTTCCCAGCCATTTCATGTCACCGACTTCAATTAATTTGCACGCACGTATTGATGTTTGCCGTGTCAGAAACCTTAGCCATATTGAGCAACTGTAATGCGAGTAAAAATTTGAAGAGATGGTCTTTTCACGGATGTGTGTAGCTTTTCTGCGTGTCTTGTAGGTTTCGTGCAGTTACCTTCTGAAACCCTGGAGGCACTTATTAATAAATCCTTACACATTGCTTAGGACGGGTTACGTGTTTTAAATTTCTTATGATGAGAAGACGATCGTTTGGCCATGATAATGATGATGTGTTGTACCTGTTAGGTAGGTACATCACTGAACGCCCTCGTTCTCCAATCCTACCGGTTTTCCCGATATCCTTTTCGTATGATGTAGTCACCTTCATGCCGTCAATTTGCTGGATCTTCTTATTCTTCCTCTAGTTCTCTTCCTGGTCACCCCCATTTATTATGTAGTACTACTCATCCAATGTTCTAATCAATTTCTTTCCTTTCTCTTGTTTCCAGTATTTGTCAGTCCTCTTTCACACAGTGTAACATAACTTCATACTTTATTTCATCTGCCCATGTCACACCTTCCAAATGCACATCACAAAAACCTCTAAGTACATATCCCCTCTCTGTCAAAGTGACCATGTCTCGGAACTATACAAGGCAAGACCTAATACCACTGAAAAAATAACTAATTTTTCCTTAATTATTTATTTCATGGACGATAGACACTCCCTTCTGTAAAGTACTTATTTTGAAATAGAAATCCTTGATAACATTTCACCTTACTGGTTATTTTGTATCCTAGATATTTGAAACTAACTAGTTGTTTCACAAATCCTCACTTTTATCTGCCTTGGTTCCCTTGTAAAAACTATTGCTCTAGTCTTGTTCAGTCCACTCGTGCTGTTCAGTTTTTCAAGATACTTGTAACTACCTTTGCAGTTCCTTTTAGTAATACCTTATCTTCAGTTAACCTGATACATCTGATTACCCTTCCTCCTACTGACACGTCACTCTTTTGTAGGAACCAGATTTTATCTATAGAAACAGGTAATCTGAATTATAATTTGTGATGAAGACAAATAAAAGTTGCATTCAGTGTCGACTCAGCGATGCTATATTCAGTAACAGTTTCTTTTCCTTCTGAATGCGTCACGTACACTTTATTGAGATACAGAAAGCAGTTTTCATATTACACTGATACTGTACAGACTCTTCGTTTTTACCATCGTAGTAGCTGTACTGATGAAGTATTAATACAGCTGGTATAGATTACTATCTGTTAGTAAGTAAGTTTATCCGTTGCTACAAATATTCCCCATTACCAATTAAAGGTAACTTGTGGTAATGTTTCCTCCACTGATTCATCCTTAGTCGGATATTCACACTATTGGACTGACATTGGAGCGCAAAAGACTCTCATACCTTTCATCAGTGGTACAGGTACAGGCCGCGGCACCCATCTCCACGAAAAATGAACAAAGAAATGGTACTGGCAGATGTGCGAGGGAATTGTCCGTTGGCTATATTTGTGTATTGACATATCCTTGGAGATGGATATGGACTTCGTCTGTCCACAGAACATTCGATGGACTTTCACTATCTACCCCCTTGCGAGCAAGACATTCTAAAGAAAAATGTCGGTCTTACTGGCAGGTCAGCATGAAGTAACTCCTAAATATGGGTATATTTGGCATGGATAGCAATGCAGGATGTTTCGTAAATTTTTATGCACCATGCTCACAGGAATGTACAAAACTGTGCAATTCCCAGGGGCCAGAGCTAGCTATTAATGCGGTCAGGTGTTGGAGAGTGGACGCGTGGACCCAAAATGGTTACACTGTACTCAGAGGTGTAGTCCACTTGGTGGTGCTGCTACATCCGTGCAGAAAACATCAGGTTTACAACTATGTAAACTATGTGACATGTTTGCGGGAAGAGGTTACACACAGAGAAAAAACAACTAACATACTGAAGTGGTGCATATTAAAGTACCAATGACTACTTCGATAATAATATATAAAGAAATATGTAATGTATAATGGGAAACCGTTGTTATCAAAAGTGTCGAAAAGAAAAGTTCTTGTACACGGTACTCCAGAAATCATTCAGATGGACATCAGGTAAATATTTTCTTAAACAATAGTATACAGGTTTTCTATTAAAACAGACTGCGAGAGAGAAAATGCTGTGCTGTGCTGCGAAATGGTGTTAATTACGACAGCACAGCATTAGACAGATTGTTTCTCCCACAAATATTCTGTTTTGTCCACATATACACATCAAAAAAAGTTTTGCATCACCCCAGTACCCAGAACTCCTGAAGATAGACATTGACTGTGGATATTGTATCACAGACACAGTCCCTTTGGCTGTTCAGAGATGGCCACGCGGGATTAGCCGAGCAGTCTAAGGCGCTGCAGTCATGGACTGTAAGGCTGGTCCCGGCGGAGGTTCGAGTCCTCCCTCGGGCATGGGTGTGTGTGTTTGACCTTAGGATAGTTTAGGTTCAGTAGTGTGTAAGCTTAGGGACTGATGACCTTAGCAGTTAACTCCCATAGGACTTAACACACATTTTGTTCAGAGATGTCACTAAACCCGCCCAAAGATATATACAACCATGCATGAGCAGCTCCTATTAGACGGAGGGGGTCCGACAACCGATCAGTTCCAGTCATTCCACCAGGAAGGAGGTACACAGCTCGTGTTGTCTGTAGTTCAACCATGCCTAGACGGTCAACATCGCGGTTCGATCGCGTCCACGTTGTTACTTTGTGCCAGGAAGGGCTCTCAACAAGGAAGTGTCCAGGCGTCTCGGAATGAACCAAAGTGATGTACTGGCACAAGTAAAGCTGTGAGGACCGGGCGTGAGTCGTGCTTCGGTAGCTCAGCTGGTAGAGCACTTGCCCGCGAAAGGCAAAGGTCCCGAGTTCGAGTCTCGGTCGGGCACACAGTTTTAATCTGCCAGGAAGTTTCATATCAACGCACACTCCGCTGCAGAGTGAAAATCTCATTCAAAGTGATGTTGTTCGGACATGGAGGAGACACAGAGAGACAGGAACTGTCAATGACATGTCTTCCTCAGGCCGCCCACGGGCTACTATTGCAGTGGATGACCGCTACCTACGGATAATGGCTCGGAGGTACCCTGAGAGCAACGCCACCATGTTGAATAATGTTTTTCATGCAACCACAGGACGTCGTCGTGTTACGACTCAAACTGTGCGCAATAGGCCTATTGCGCACAGTTTGAGTCGTAACACGACGACGTCCTGTGGTTGCATGAAAAACATTATTCAACATGGTGGCGTTGCTCTCAGGGTACCTCCGAGCCATTATCCGTAGGTAGCGGTCATCCACTGCAATAGTAGCCCGTGGGCGGCCTGAGGAAGACATGTCATTGACAGTTCCTGTCTCTCTGTGTCTCCTCCATGTCCGAACAACATCACTTTGAATGAGATTTTCACTCTTCAGCGGAGTGTGCGTTGATATGAATCTTCCTGGCAGATTAAAACTGTGTGCCCGACCGAGACTCGAACTCGGATGCGCAACTTCACTCCCGACGTCCATGGCGAGCTCCATCTTTGCAACCACGACACCATGCAGCGCGGTACAGACGGGCCCAACAACATGCCGATTGGACCGCTTGGGATTGGCATCACGTTTTCTTCACCGATGAGTGTCGCATATGCCTTCAACCAGACAATCGTCGGACACGTATCTACTGGCAACCCGGTCAGACTGAACGCCTTAGACACACTGTCCAGCGAGTTCAGCAAGGTGGAGGTTCCCTGCTGTTTTGGGGTGGCATTATGTGGGGCAAATGTACGCCGCTGGTGGTCATGGAAGGCGCCGTAACGGCCGTACGATACGTGAATTTCATCCTCCGACCGATAGTGCAACCATATCGGCAGCATATTAGCCAGGCATTCGTCTTCATGGACAACAATTCGCGCCCCCCACGTGCGCATCTTGTGAATTTCTTCCTTCAGGATAACGACATCGCTCATCCGGAGTGCCAGCATGTTCTCTAGATATGAACCCTATCGATCACGTCTGGGATAGATTGTAAAGGGCTGTTTATGGACGGCGAGACCCGCCAATCACTCTGAGGGATCTACGCCGAATCGCCGTTGAGGAGTGGGACAATCTGTACCAACAGTCCCCTGATGAACTTGTGGATAGTATGCCACGACGTACACTCCTGGAAATGGAAAAAAGAACACATTGACACCGGTGTGTCAGACCCACCATACTTGCTCCGGACACTGCGAGAGGGCTGTACAAGCAATGATCACACGCACGGCACAGCGGACACACCAGGAACCGCGGTGTTGGCCGTCGAATGGCGCTAGCTGCGCAGCATTTGTGCACCGCCGCCGTCAGTGTCAGCCAGTTTGCCGTGGCATACGGAGCTCCATCGCAGTCTTTAACACTGGTAGCATGCCGCGACAGCGTGGACGTAAACCGTATGTGCAGTTGACGGACTTTGAGCGAGGGCGTATAGTGGGCATGCGGGAGGCCGGGTGGACGTACCGCCGAATTGCTCAACACGTGGGGCGTGAGGTCTCCACAGTACATCGATGTTGTCGCCAGTGGTCGGCGGAAGGTGCACGTGCCCGTCGACCTGGGACCGGACCGCAGCGACGCACGGATGCACGGCAAGACCGTAGGATCCTACGCAGTGCCGTAGGGGACCGCACCGCCACTTCCCAGCAAATTAGGGACACTGTTGCTCCTGGGGTATCGGCGAGGACCATTCGCAACCGTCTCCATGAAGCTGGGCTACGGTCCCGCACACCGTTAGGCCGTCTTCCGCTCACGCCCCAACATCGTGCAGCCCGCCTCCAGTGGTGTCGCGACAGGCGTGAATGGAGGGACGAATGGAGACGTGTCGTCTTCAGCGATGAGAGTCGCTTCTGTCTTGGTGCCAATGATGGTCGTATGCGTGTTTGGCGCCGTGCAGGTGAGCGCCACAATCAGGACTGCATACGACCGAGGCACACAGGGCCGACGCCCGGCATCATGGTGTGGGGAGCGATCTCCTACACTGGCCGTACACCACTGGTGATCGTCGAGGGGACACTGAATAGTGCACGGTACATCCAAACCGTCATCGAACCCATCGTTCTACCATTCCTAGACCGGCAAGGGAACTTGCTGTTCCAACAGGACAATGCACATTCGCATGTATCCCGTGCCACCCAACGTGCTCTAGAAGGTGTAAGTCAACTACCCCGGCCAGCAAGATCTCCGGATCTGTCCCCCATTGAGCATGTTTGGGACTGGATGAAGCGTCGTCTCACGCGGTCTGCATGTCCAGCACGAACGCTGGTCCAACTGAGGCGCCAGGTGGAAATGGCATGGCAAGCCGTTCCACAGGACCACATCCAGCATCTCTACGATCGTCTCCATGGGAGAATAGCAGCCTGCATTGCTGCGAAAGGTGGATATACACTGTACTAGTGCCGACATTGTGCATGCTCTGTTGCCTGTGTCTATGTGCCTGTGGTTCTGTCAGTGTGATCATGTGATGTATCTGACCCCAGGAATGTGTCAGTAAAGTTTCCCCTTCCTGGGACAATGAATTCACGGTGTTCTTATTTCAATTTCCAGGAGTGTATATAGGCATGCATCATGCAAGAGGACGTGCTACTGGGTATTAGAGGTACCGGTGTGTACAGCAGTCTGGATCACCACCTCTGAAGGTCTCGCTGTATGGTGGTACAACATGCAATGTGTGGTTTTCATGAGTGATAAAAAGAGCGGAAATGATGTTTATGTTGATCTCTATTATTCCAATTTTCTGTTCAGGTTCCGGAACTCTCGGAACCGAGTTGATGCAAAACCTTTTTTGATGTGTGTACATAATTTCAAATAAAAACTGTATACACAACAGTGTGCTGATTTGTTTCCTTATTCGCAGTCTGTTTCAACATAAAACGCGAAAGTTGTATTTATCGGATTATGTTCATAAGACTACTTCGGAATCTAAATAATCCGATACTTGGCAACCGTATGCATTCCCAGATTAAAATTAAGCCAAATACTACCAGCTGCTGCAGAGCTCCCTCTCACTCCGTATTCCAATTATCCCAACCGACTTACACATTCGTTTTAAGCAGCAACACTTTCGTCATATATCCAGCTGCTGCAGAGCTCCCTCTCACTCCGTATTCCAATTATCCCAACCGATTTACACATTCGTTTTAAGCAGCAACACTTTCCGATCAAGGTTTGTTTGCAATAATAAAAGTCAATGCTCAAGGTCGGAGAGATAGGGGTGAAGAGGTGGTGGGCAGAGATACAGGAGGAAGAGGAGATGGAGAGAGATAGGGAGCAGGAAGAGATGGAGAACGAGAGGGGACAAGATGAGGAGATGGAAAAAGAGAGGGGGAGAATATAAAAAAAGTGAAATGAACACTTGGGATTATTTACTATTAAAAACAGTCTTGATCACTATTTATTTATCAAGGTGATAGGTTTCGACCACTACTGTGGTCATCTTCAGACCTACAAGTTGTATACAAAGCTTTAATTAGAGGGCTACATACATTAAAGAAAATACATAAAGCTATAAAACGATGAATTACCATTGAGTAGGAACCTCTTTCTGTTGGAGAATCACTACTGGAGAAACCAGTGCACGTCTTACTATATATAATGGAAGCTCCGCCCACCTCTGACGGCATTATGTCATTACTAACCAATGAGTTATACGTCGAATAACAATTTAAATTTTCTTAGTTACAAGAACATTGTCAAGAATTAAATTTAAATACACACTAAACTTAGCTTATTACAAAGCTATTGTCAATTAAGAAGCGTTAAAAATATTTAAATATGCAGCATAAATGAACTTCGGTTTGGCAGTACAAGGGTTGCCCTCTCAAGGCCTGTTAGTGAATCATTTAGAACCACTGGTTGCCATGGTGAAGTTGGACGCCGTTCCAAAGATGAGGCAGCAGGCTTCTTTCCACTGAAGTTGTTGCAAAGTCGATAGGCGAAATAGTGGTTGCCATGGTGAGGACAAACGCCAGTGGAAAGATGTGGCAGCAGGCTTGTTTCTAACGAAGTTGTTGCGCAAGTGGAACGGCGAAGACTGTCACGTCAGACGATGTATTATTGAGCAGCAACATGTCTTTATTGAAACGATGTAAAAGGATTTTAGGATTTGATTAAGCTTTTTGTTCAGGTTATAAGAGGGACTGTTGGTATTACTAACAATTGGACGAATAGGTAAATTTGGTTTGTGTAATTTGATTTGTGATCTCAACTTATGAAATTTATGAAGAAAATTATAGTATTAAAACAGTTTTGAATTAACTAAATTAATTTATGATGTGGATATTCCAAAAAACGCAAGGTTCGCATTGTTGGACATCACAAATCTTTACACGAATATATCTATTCAAGAGATCTGTATGATTAATGATAACGTATCGCAAAATCATGAGCCCGGAAGAAATAGTAGAATTCATTGAACTGTTAAGAATTACTCTAGATTTTAATTATTTTTCATTTAATAATAAAATATACATACAGGAAGTTGGACTTGCAATGGGGAATTCCCTGGCTAGCACTATAGCAGATATCTTCGTCAATTATGTTGAAATTCAATTTTTCAAAAATAATCCAGA
The DNA here is from genome assembly GCF_023898315.1 of Schistocerca nitens. Lineage (NCBI taxonomy): Eukaryota > Metazoa > Arthropoda > Insecta > Orthoptera > Acrididae > Schistocerca > Schistocerca nitens. Next base: position 617,884,089 of record NC_064617.1, read on the forward strand.
AATAACAAATAAAATTATATACTACAAAATATATGTTGACGACGCATTGTTATTATATAACGGTTCTAAGGAAGAAATTGATGCTTTCGCTAACAACTTAAATAATTTACATCTAAATCTTGTAGTTACAGTAGAACATGAAAGTAACAATAGTATTAATATCCTGGGCCTCACAATTGCAAACAAGATTGGAAAACATAATATTTTTATTTATAGAAAACCCACATCAACCGACGTAATAATAAATGCTACATCATGCCATCCATTAAGTTACAAAATGGCATTTTTAAAACTATGATACATATGATACTGAAATTACCTATTCAACTTGATGCAATCCAGAAAGAAATTGATATGTTAAAACAGATATCAGTTGCTAACAATTATAATTCCCATCAGGTTGATCTGTTATATCAAAAATTACAAGAAACAAATGATGCTCTTATATATTCCAAAAAGAGATTTACAAAAATGACATACATGGGACCTATTTCAGATAAAATAAATAAATTATTTAAGAATACAAGCGTGACAATAGCATTTAAACCTAATAACCCCATACAGATGAAAGTGAAACACACAACTGGGGACTCAAATATATACAAGTCAGGCATTTACAAAATAATGTGTAATGACTGTGAGAAACAGTATATTGGCGTAACATTCTGACACGTTTTAAAGAACATACTACTGGTACTGCACGTACCAAATCAGTATATGGTCAACGTGTTGATGGATACAATCATTCTGAGGGTTGCATTTCTAACAATTTGAAAATATTACATACTGTGCCAAAAGGACCACTACTAAATATTTTAGAAGAAATTGAAATCTTTTCACTTCACAAAAGTAATCCATTATCTGTTTTAAACGAACAACTTCAATTCAAAGACAAACATTTCTTTAAGCTTTTCCATGATCTGCTTTAGAATGTTTACTCTTCTGTCCTTTGTTTTTTTTAAATTATTAAGATTTTTAGAAAATATTTTATCTTTACATTGTAATTTTATTTCACCAAACATTATTTTATGACTGACTATCTGTTTTGGAATTTTTGCTTATATGCTTTTAGACTGCATATTGCTAATTCACATCCTTTTATTTTTGACACTATGGCTCATAGTATTATAATTTTAAATTCCTTCCATTTTCATTTATTTTTGTTTGATTATAAGACTGGAATATAACTTAAGGAATAGCAATGCCTTTTAAAAATTGTCACATGTAACTTACATACGAACCCCGTAGACAATATTTCATATATATGGACAACTACTTCGTATCAAATTTGTGCAGCATGTAGTATACATGTCAGCTAAAGATTATTGCAGCATACTCATTGAAAATCGTTTCAATAAAGACATGTTGCTGCTCAATAATATATCGTCTGACGTGACAGTCTTCGCCGTTCCACTTGCGCAACAACTTCGTTAGAAACAAGCCTGCTGCCACATCTTTGCACTGGCGTTTGTCCTCATCATGGCAACCACTAGTTCGCCTATCGGCTTTGCAACAACTTCAGTGGAAAGAAGTCTGCTGCCTCATCTTTGGAATGGCGTCCAACTTCACCATTGCAACCAGTGGTTCCAAATGATTCACTAACAGGCCTTGAGAGGGTAAGCCTTGTACTGCCAAACCGAAGCTCATTTATGCTACATATTTAAATATTTTTAACGCTTCTTAATTGACAATAGCTTTGTAATAAGCTAAGTTTAGTGTGTATTTATTTTTAATTCTTGACAATGTTCTTGTAACTAAGAAATTTTAAATTGTTATTCGACTTATAACTCATTGGTTAGTAATGAGATCATGCCATCAGAAGTGGGCAGAGCCTCCATTGTATATAGTAAGACGTGCACTGGTTCTCCAGTAGTGATTCTCCAACAGAAAGAGGTTGCTACTCAATGGTAATTCATCGTTTTATAGCTTTATGTATTTTCTTTAATGTATGTAGCCCTCTAATTAAAGCTTTGTATACAACTTGTAGTGGTCGAAACCTATCACCTTGATAAATAAATCGTGATCAAGAGTGTTTTTAACAGTAAATATTTGTAAGACATTGATCACTGGCACTCAAAAGTATGTATTCAAAAGTAAACATGGGATTATTGGCTGGGAGACCTCATCTGGCGTTTTTCGGCAGCCTAGTGCCAGTCTTTTTATTTGACGCCACTTCGAATACTTGCAAGTCGATGATGATTAGGACAATAAAACACGCAGACCCTGAACGGAAAAAAATCTCTGCGCCGGCCGGGATTCGAATTAGTGCATCCCCGCGAGACATTCAATTACACTGACCAATCAGCTGCGGGGGATGGACGGAACACAAGCAGATGGACAGACAGACGAGGCAAAAGTAGATTAGGACGTAATCCAATTCCAATATATATTTAGTAATTGCGAAGTATTGCCGAGTTCGCTACTCTTGCACCAAAACCAGACTGCATTTGTGCTTCAAATGACGTATGAAATGGAAGAAGGCAGTGAGACAGAACTGTAGCTTATTTCTGTTATTATTGCATCTGCACATTGAGCAAACAGTAAAGGAAATCAAGCTGAAATTTGAAGAGGGAATTAAAGTGTGAAGAGAAGAAATAAAAACCCCGAATTTACCGGTGACATTGTAATTCTGTCAGAGATGAGAAAGGCAAAGAAGGGAGGATACAAAAATGGAGATTGACTATAGTACGAAAAGTATTTCTTTTAAAAAGGAACTTGTTAAAATCCAGTACAAAATTAAATCTTAGGAAATCTTTCCTGAAGGTATTTCTGTAGAGAGTAGCCTTGTACAGAAGTGAAACGCAGACGATAAACGACTCAGACTACATTAAAATACGAGTTTATGATATGTGGTGCTACAGAAGAATTCTGAGAATTAGAGTGGTAGATCGAATAAATAATGAGGAACTACTGGCTCGAATTGAAGGAGAAAAGAAATTTATGGTAAAACTTGACTAGATAAAAGGGGTCTGTTGATAGGACACAGTCTGAGGCATGAAGGAAGTGTGGTACAGGAGGGAAGTGTGAGATGGATTGTAGAGGGGATCCAACGGATTATTACCGTTAGGCGGTTCAAATGGATATGGGTCGCATTAGTTATCTGGTGATAAAGAGAGATACACAGGACAGACTAGCGTGGAGAGTTGATCGAATCACTCTTCAGGCTGAAGACCACAACAACATATAAAGATGCGAGGCAGTATTGTAGCTTACAGATACCTTGAAATTTCTAACGTAAGTTTGTGCATATAAGATGGATCCAGTGATGAGAAATTAATTGAAATATTGTAAACATAATCATACAATACTGACGTAATTTTCAGTAATTATCGTGTATCTATGGTCGTCATTTGCTAAAAAGAAAAAAGTCATCATTTGGTACATACATTTGCCGCCCACCATTTGTCCACGTCGTAGTATTCCAGCCCGACTGTGAGGTGACGCCCATGAATTTTTGAGGCAGTCAGTACACCGAGAAAACCTTAAAATTCATATGCTCCGAAGAGTTCAAGTCTAAAATTCAATGCAATGAATACCAGGTCGTACAGGCAGATTTTATCATTCTCAGAAAAGCTATAATAACCTCTTCCCACAAGCAAATAACTTTGAAATTGTGAGTTAACGAGCATTTCGCTCTCATTCAAGCATATGGCCGAAAGAGTAAGCCTTCAGAAATTGTGAAACGAACCCTGTTGTCCACGACCGTTTGCCACAAAGGGCACAGATTCACCACAAGATGGGGAAACTCACAGGCGTCTATTGCCTATTGAGGCCTAAGCACTGTAGTATGCAAGTGAGACAGACGAGAACCTACGTCATAGGGAAACCCAGTAGAAGGCGTTTGTGGCCAAGGAGAGGTATCAGTGTTAAATATGGCGGGCCTAAGATCGGCCATAACGGAAAACAGGAAACTGTTTCGTTCTGTAGTAATTCAGAGCATTAAGCCACAGTAATTTTAAACTAGCATCCTTCATAAATTTTCATGGTGATCCCAACAAAACTTGAGTATCGATCATATCTATAATGGTTTAGGATTCGCTGTTAAATTGAAATTCACAAGTTTTTTAACAAAGACCTGAATGCTAAAATCTGAACGCCTTAGTCGATCTTAACGATCGACGTTTCATACATAAGCGCATCATTAAAATGACAAATGTTGTAAATATCAACTCTTGTAACTTCATTTGTTTAAAAGATACAGTACATTTAAATTGCCAGTATTTTCAGTTAAGCATCAGATCATCATTTCCTCCACACAAAACATATTGAACGATGACAGCATGACGCCTTATTGAATCATTAGGTAATAGAATATTTGTTGTAAAGTTTAGTGCATAATAGTTACTTTTGTTCTTCATTTATTTATCAGAAAGCACACTGGTGCAGCCGCACGCCTGGTGTGAACTCTAGCTTTTCTCGTAGATGGCTTGTATTTCGCGATGAGATTGTCAATGATCGAACTGTGTCAAATGAATATGCGCTCGAGTGTAACAGTAACTCTAAGTACGACTACTTTCGCTATTAGATTTCTTTCTGAATAAACGTTCTAACCAAGCCGCAACTGTGAGACCTACATCATTTATGGGTCGTTAATTTAGTTCCTGATATTACTATTCCTGTTTTTATATGTCATATTAACCTCATACAATTTCGCGCCATCAGCCAGACAATTTAACCAAAGGGTCACAAGGTCTAATTTATGGCATGTAATGCGACACGTTCGGTTCAACCCCTAGACAAGTTTGAGCCAAGACATTTGGACGAAGAGGAACCGCATGTAGGCTCGAACATCTTTGGGGTGTTAGCTCGCAAAATGCAGTTTCTGAATGAGTAATACCCTGTCTGATCTTTCCTTATATACATAATACAGGACCTGGTGTTCACTAGCTACAGAGTGGTACGCAAGGTCTAGAATTTACCAACAATTTCCCCTCCAGGAAGCTACGAGCACGCTACATATTTCAGCGTAACCAAGTTCCAAACAGATACGAAATACGTGGCTGAGGACCGACACCCAAATAACAGCATTTGAACTCAGACAAAAGAATGCGGTAAGAAACTTCGACCAACACTTTGGCACGCCAATTTACGAAACATTACATATGTGGGACCCCATTACGGTCGGAGGAGGGCAATGGCAAACCACCTCCACTACGACCTTGCCTAGTTGGCGGTGCGGGTCTCCCGCATCGTTCCCTACGCTCCTCGGATTATGGGACCTTGTATGGAAGCAGCCTACTCACGCCATAGTAAATTCACATCAGTCTTTCCATTGTGTGCCAGCCAGTCCGCTGTAACTAGCTCTGACGTCATAAATGTTGCGCAATACTTTAAAAATCAAGCAAATAACCTAAAACATTTCTAGCATGTCAGGAGTAATACTAAAACAACATGTGTTGAATATCAGTTCGATAATTTTAGCCATTTTCGAAATTTGGACGTTTTTCTGTAAAAATCATTGGCGCAATAGAAAAGAACTAGAGAATTAAAAATTTAAATTTAGATTCCTCTTTCATAGTAATTTAATAAAAACAGTACTTTGGATTTCACAAATTAAAATTTTTGTGGAAATTCATGATTTTCTGGTTTTCGTCTCAAAACTTAAGGAAGCAAGATAGATTAAGTAGGCTAATAAATAAGGCTAGCATGTTTATATTTAAGTAGAATGGAGATCCGCTTTCACCATAAGGATGTGAGAAGTTTCACTTGAATACCTATAAAACTATAGCGATAGTGTATCTCCAAAGGGCCAGTTCAGAGCTCGTCTACTGTGTGCAGTGTAATTAAAATAATTCTCTCGCCCAAAATATTTAACTTAGCCACGTCAAAATTTTACTATGATTACTTACCTGTGTGCTGAATGCACATTTAAATTAAGAGCTTCATCGGCCATCAGCAAAAGAAGCTATGATTTATTCGGTAACCTAAAGTGGTGCATTACTAGTCCAGCGGCTAGTCGGGAGAGCCGATTTGATCAGGCGTTCCCTTAGCCGTCCGCACCGCGGCTATACAAGAACGCTGCGCGAGAAGGCAAGGCCCCAGTTCTCTCCAGACGCTGATTAGCACGCCATCTGTGTCGGGAGTCGCGTCGTGTCGGTATCATTGCTACAAACAGCCTCGGATGCCGTATTAAGTTACTCGAGATACGAACCATGAAATCATTTTCGAGTGAAGTGTTAATTCTGGGATGACTTTAATTATCGATCTTCAGTTTGCGTATTGTCGTATTTTCACGTGCCGCCGCGGGACAGACATTCTACCATTATTTAGCGTGGCGTTTGATGAACCTAATCATCAAATTATGGCGAGCATTCATTTAAATATTTAATTTGGACAGTTATAGTTGCATCAGCGCATTAGACTCTGAACTGCTCTGTTAGTTAGATTGTGTGGATTCGTTTGTTTTCATCTGTGACTTTCAGAATACAGGACTTTTTTTTCACGACTGTTTTTGATTATAAATCCCGGACAATCTCCTAATTCCTCAGAGCTATAAGCTGTAACTATAAGTGTATTCTCAGATGAAGTGGGCACTAGGAATTCTAATTACAGGCTTCACGTTTTGCTAATCACTTTCTGGTAGCCAATATTGTAGTTAGAGAGCCAGTGTTGAGAACGGCGAAAGACAGCATAAATAACATTCAAAAAAAATTATATGACAATAGTATTTTCCAACCTGCCACCCCAAATATGGTGCATCGGCCGGGAAATGAAGTGTTTCTCCATTCAAACAAATTTTATATAACAGCAACATAAAATTCCACCCGCCTCCCCACATATGGTGCATCGGCCGGGAAAGACGACTGAGTAAAAGTGAAAGTGATTTTTAAATATTCGTATTCGCGAGTGAAATGCGACCTGCAGCTGAGTAATAGAACAGTGAATGTGTTACGTGTGCTTGTGGATGACGCAATTGGATTAACGACGCATCTGGATTGACGGAGCTGGCACTGAGTCGAGCGGCGCTGCCGGCATCGCGAGAAGCCAGTTTCGCCACACCGATTTGATCAGGCGTTCCCTTAGCCGTCCGCACCGCGGCTATATATATAAGAACGCTGCGCGAGAAGGCAAGGCCCCAGTTCTTTACTAACCTGCACTAAAAGACTGTCAGCGATGGAACCGTCAAAAGAAACTGGGGTTAAACTTAAATCAGAACCTATGTCTGTTGAGGGAACTGTAAATCCAGACAACGGTTCAAGTGTAAATATGCATGAAAGTAGTAATGTTAAAGTGAAAAATGAAGTATTGTCTCCTGGCAGTAGTGTAAAAAGGGGCAATGATTCAATAATAGAAACCCCTGTAGTAAAGCAGAAATTAGAAATTGTTAATTTATTGGATGATAGTTTATCTGATGAGTTAAAAACGAAACAGTCATCAGAGATGGTAGAGTTTAAACAGGAGAAGTTAGATATGACTGATCAATCAGAAGTTTCATTTAGTTTTGATGATTCTGGTGTTGGAGCTAGTTTTTCATCACCTGAGTGTGATAAAAAGCCAGCTAGTGAGCAACCCAAAGATACTGGGGCTATTGATTTAAATGTTATATTACAAGCAATAGCTGCCAGTAATGCAAAATTGTCAGCCAGTAATGCTGAATTAAAATCTAATATAATTGAGGTAAAGAACAGGATTGTGGCCAGCCAGACCAATTTTAATAAACGGTTTGAGGCAATGGACAATAAATTAGAATCCAATAAAGCTGAATTAGAAAATTCTTTCAAGGCTAGTTGCAGTAAGTTGAAAGAGGATCTGGACAGTTTGAACTATAAAATTGATTACAATCATGAGGATATTAAGAAAAAGGTTGCTCAACAGTTTTCTGAAATGTATAAAACAGTAAAAATCCACAATAAATAAGGAAGCGGGATGGGAGGAGATCAAAAACGAAATAGTTGAAATAGCAAAAGAAAATTGTCTCGTGAAAAGAGTAAGAAGACATCCATGGTGGGACAATGAATGTGATGAGAACCTGGAGAAGAGACAGAAATTGTGGCAGAAATGGAACTCCACAAAAGATCCTCAAGATCTTGACAATTTTAAAATCCAGAGAAGAGAAACAGCTAAGCTTTTCCGTAATAAAAAAAGAAGACAATTTCAGGATAACCTAGAACAGATTGAGGAAGACTTTAAAAGAAATAATTCTAGAAATTTCTACAAAACTTTTAGAAAACAGCTAACCAAATACCAATCCCCAAATTTATGTTTTAAAGATGAAGAGAACAAGCTAGGTTTGACAAACAAGACTAATTGTGAAATATTAGCAAAATATTTCGAGGATCTACTAAATTGTGAACCCCCCAAAGATAAAATGAGTTTTGAAAACCACCGAAATACTAATACCGAGTCAAAACCTCCAGACGCTGAAGAAATAAAACACATAATACACAGTCTAAAAAACAATAAAGCCCCAGGTGAAGACTCCATAGTACCAGAAATCCTAAAAATAATGGATACCAACCTCCCACAAGTTTTGGAACATATGTTTAAGAAGATCTGGGACGAAGAAAGAATTCCTGAAGACTGGCAGTGTGCCCTGATACACCCACTACACAAAAAGGGGGATAAGATGAATGTTAATAATTATAGAGGGATCTCGCTACTACCAGTAGGATACAAAATTTTGTCAAGGAAATTACTTCAAATCGTGGAGCCAGTTCTGGATAAAAAAATAGGTGAATATCAAGCAGGTTTTAGACAAGGTAGATCCTGTGTTGAACAAATATTTAACCTGAAAACACTAATTCGTTACAGAATCTCAAGAGGCCAGAGATTTGCAATAGTATTTGTAGATTTCAAAAAAGCATACGACTCGGTAGATAGAGAAACATTACTGAAAGTATTGGAAGAATTTGGGGTCGATAAGAAAACAATTCAAATTATCAAACAGACGCTAACAAACAGTAAGGCCAAAGTTAAATTTATGGGTGAAATTTCAAGGAAGTTCGAAATTAAAACAGGTGTTAGACAAGGTGATGGTTTATCCCCAACCCTCTTCAACTGCGTACTGGAAAAGATATTGAGAATATGGAAAGAAGAACTCAAAGGCACCAAGAATGACATCAGAATTGGAACAAAAAAAGAAAAAATAGAAGTGGACTGTTTAGCTTTTGCAGACGATCTGGCAATAATTACAGAAAACGAAGAAACAGCTCAGAATTACTTGGAGAAACTACAAGAAGTTTCGGCCAGAGCTGGACTGCAGATTTCATTTGAAAAAACCGTGTATATGTCTAATCATCGAAATAACAAGAAAAATCTTATTACTAAATACGGCAATATTAAGAGAGTAGAAAAATTTAAGTATTTAGGTGAAATAATTCAAGTGAATGGTTTAGACAAGAGTGCAAACCAGGCGAGAGCAAGGAAAATGGAATTTGCTTTTCAAAAAACCAAAGACATATATAACAAAAAAACATTTCGATTCAACCTAAATTAAGACATTATAAAACTGTCATTAGACCAGAATGCCTGTATGCATCGGAGTGCCTAACTCTTAACAAAAAGGGGGAAATAGAAAACATGGAAAGGAAAGAAAGGAAAATTTTGAGAAAAATATTAGGACCGGGAAAGATTGGAGAAGAGTACAAGCTAAAGAGTAATAAGGAAATATACAAAACTATTGAGAAAGTGAGTGATGCAATGCGTAAACGCAGACTAACGTTTTATGGTCACCTGTCGAGGATGGATGGAAACAGACTAACAAGAAAAGTGTTTGAACATAGTAACAGGAACGAAAAAACCAACAATAAATGGATACAGATGGTGAAAAAGGATTTGGCCTATTTTAATGTCACCCGTGAGTCAAGCAGGGACAGGAAAAAGTTTAGACAAATAGTGTACGAAATTAAGTGTTTTCCAGAAGAAACGAAACTAAAGAATAATAACAGGAAATGGTCGGAAGAGCGGAGGAGGAACCATTCGAAAATGATGAGGAAATATTGGGAAGAGAGAAAAAAGATCAAAAAGCCGGGCAAGTGAATTGTTGAACGTGGTCCAAAGATGGCCGAAATCGAAAGAAGAAGAAGAAAATCCGAAGTTGCTGACGTTCGCAGAGACTTCCAAATGGAAGATGCGAAGCTGGAGTACAAGTTAACAGAAAAGATCGAGGCGGAATCTGAACTGTGCTCAGATAGATTTAAAGATGTTAATATAAAAGTAAAAATATGTCAAGCAGAAGTAGACGCAATCAAAACTGATACTACTCATATTGTGCAAAGAGTAGATAATGTTGAAATGAAAGTAGAAAATATTAGTACTAACATTGCTAACATTGAGAGTAAAGTAGCTTCAGTAACTTCTGGTAATGGTAGTATACAACAAGTTGTAGCTGCAAACGCCGCTTTTATCGGTTGTCGGCAGTTCTTGCGGTTCGATCCAGATAAAAATATCCACCCGTTAGATTTCTGGAACGATTTTGAAGATGTGATTCCACCAACTTGGTTTGAACGAGAGAAAATCTCATTTATTAGAAGCCATTTAGCAGGTGACACCATGCGTTGGTCAGCTGATGTTATGTTGAAGTGTAAAACATTAGCGGAGTTTAAAACAGCTTTCATTAATGAGTATTGGTCTAGCAATAAGCAAAATGAAGTGTTGAGAGAATTTTGGAGTGGAAAACGCTTCAATGCAGGAAAGGAATCTATTAAAGAATTTGCTAGGTCATGGATCTCACGTTTGTCACATTTGGGCGAAAAGCTAAAACCGGAAATGATTATACTAGGTCTTGAAGCCAAACTGCCATGGTATTGGCAAACTAGAATTATATCTGCCCCTAGAGACAATCTGGATCGTTTCATTGAATATTTGGAACGTGTAGAACGTGTTGCTGCCAATGAGGAGCAAGCACGTAATAACAGAAATGCTAATAACAATAGTAGTAATTTTAGGAACGAGTAGAATGGCAATGTAAACATCAGAACAGTAGGTGTTCGCCATCCTAAGAGAGGTAGGAATTGGAGAAATAATAATCAGAACCAACAATGGCAGCCAAGTGATAATAATTTTGTTCCAAACAGAATTATGCATGTAAACAACAGTACGGAAAGTAATGCTGTGCCAGTTAACTATAATGAAAATAAAGGAAACAATAGTAGGCCGAGGCAGGAAAACTAGTTCCCGTCTATGAGGACACTGGCGCTCACCAGGCGGTTACTTTTCCTAAGCCAGTAGTTACGGGAATTGGTAAGACAGATCAGAATACTCAGACTGAACATGTGGATGAAGTGTCGGTAGAATCTAAGGATACAGCAGAAATATTACATCACTCACAGTATTTGATAGATACCGTGTTAGAGACGCTTTCTAAGTGGGAAGAGAAAGAGAAGGCGCAGCAGTGTAACGATAGGGAGGAGCTACAAAATACTGAATTGTCAGGTGAAGAAGCAGAAGAAATTCATGCTTATATTTACGATGAGGATGATGTGCTCTTATCTAAAGTGCCTGTGCAAGATGTTGATAATGTACTAATAGATTTAGGACAAAAGATAAGTGAGAATGTAGAGGGTAGCCTGTTGGGGGTCGATGAACCCAGTAGCTGTGACCAGTTGTCACTTGAGAAGGAAACCGACGATAATAGTGAAAGTGGTTTAGCTGTAACTAGTGTTATGCCCGGTCTGGAGGCGCAGAATCGCTCAGACTACAGTAATTGGGTCATGTTCAGCAAACTAAATGGAATGAAGTCGTACGGTGTTTCGATTTGAAATTAATAGACTGACTGGAAAAGGCAGCTGAAAATGTAATTCAGGAAACCCCTACACACTGTGACCAAAATGTAATGAAGACAGATGTCGATCACTTTAGTTGGAGACAAATCCAAAAGGAACTATTGGATGAGTTTGAGGAACCACCTGTACAAATTCGAATAAGCCACCCTATAATAATAATGAATATGTTGGGTATCAATGTGCGTTGTCTCTTAGACAGTGGAAGTGAGGTGAGTGCGATATCTCAGTCCTTCTTTGAAGCATTACCTGGTAAAGACAAGCTTACAGTAATGAGGGTATCAGGACTAATAATAATTGGTGCTACTGGCAAGGTGTCAAAAACAGTAAAGCAAGAAGCTTTGCTGCCCTTTAACATTAATGGTAATTTAATTGATCATCCATGTTTAATTGTAAACAATCTCAGTATTGAGGTTTTAATTGGCATAGATTTCTTGTCAAAATATCAGAGTGTTGTTGACTTTGAAAGAAGCCAGTTAAAAATGGCCTTGCCAATAACCGGAGTAATTACAGAACCTTTTAGTGATAAACATGTAGTAACTAATAATGCTGAAACTTGGGAGCTGCCTATACGAGTTCTGAAAAATAGGAGGTATTGGGATGAAGGTGTTAGTCTTAGTACAAGTAAGCTAAACACAGAAGAAGAAGAAGCAATTATTTTGGACAAAATAGAAGCTAAATTGCAGGAAATCGATAAAATTTCAGCTAATCAGAAGGAAGAACTGAGACAGGTTCTAAAAAGGCATCATAAGGTATTTTCAGATCGACGTGGCGTGGTCAAAGGTTATGAATGAATGCTGTAGGGAGGAGGTTGTTCTGTAACCTCTACACAGTGTGGCAGCTGTGCAGTCCCAGCTGTGTGAGATCTTCTTTCCATTTCAGGTCTCACTCATTCTTCATCTTTCATGTCCACAAAAATTTTCGACCCCTTCTTTCCAATATGAAAAATTTACTGAAACCAATGAATGCAGTAGGGAGGAGGTTGTTCTGTAACCTCTACACGGTGTGGCAGCTGTGCAGTCCCAGCTGTGTGAGATCTTCTTTCCTTTTCAGGTCTCACTCAATCTTCATCTTTCCTGTCCCCAAAAATTTCGACCTCTTCTTTCCAACACTAAATTTTCCGTTATGATTATCAAGCCAATAATAAGCTAATGAATGCTGTAGGGAGGAGGTTGTTCTGTAACCTCTACACAGTGTGGCAGCTGTGCAGTCCCAGCTGTGTGAGATCTTCTTTCCATTTCAGGTCTCACTCATTCTTCATCTTTCCTGTCCACAAAAATTTCGACCTCTTCTTTTCCAACACATTAAATTTTCCGTTATGGTTATCAAGCCAATAATAAGCCAATGAATGCTGTAGGGAGGAGGTTGTTCTGTAACCTCTACACAGTGTGGCAGCTGTGCAGTCCCAGCTGTGTGGGATCTTCTTTCCATTTCAGGTCTCACTCATTCTTCATCTTTCCTATCTACAAAAAAAAATTTCGACGCTTACTCTCTAATAAAAAAATTTTCCGTCATGAATATCAAGCCATGAGTTCTGTAACCATTCTATCCACCGATTAGTGAAGAAAAATACCTAATGTGACAAATCTAACAGTGACGTAAACAATAGAGGAGTATGACGTACGCAATGGTTAGCACACTGGACTCGCATTCGGGAGGACGACGGTTCAATCCCGTCTCCGGCCATCCTGATTTAAGTTTTCCGTGATTTCCCTAAATCGTTTCAGGCAAATGCCGGGATGGTTCCTTTGAAAGGGCACGGCCGATTTCCTTCCCAATCCTTCCCTAACCCGAGCTTGCGCTCTGTCTCTAATGATCTCGTTGTCGACGGGACGTTAAACACTAACCACCACCACCACCACCACCAGAATGACGTAATTAAGATAGAAATGTATTTGAGTAACAAGTATGTATAGAACCCTGGTAATATTGTAAGTACAAAGTGTTGTTTTATTGGAAATGGTCCCACAATAATATTTTAAAAAGATGTACAAATTCGTGTTCAAGCCAGATCTGAAATGGCAGTGAGACCTAGTGTATGCATTAGAGCTAACTACTAAATAGTAAGAGAGAGTGCTAAGTGTTATGAAAAATATGCAGATAAGTTGTAAGAATAAACTCACCTTGTGTAGCAAGGAATGGCCGTGTAATAGAATTGAACAGTGTTTGTGGTTGAGACGTGAAGGACACGTCCCTGAAGTATTTATAAGGTTGGAGCTGGCCGTTATTTGGTGTAGTGTGTGACAGGACACACCTACATGTATTGAGGTTATGAGTTGAAGGCGTGAATGCGACCATAGGTACCCTTATGTTAGATGAGACAGAGCAGCTCATGGTGTCCTATAGGTTTAAGGAATTTAGCATTATGCTCGTCCATAATTACTTGATGCACTTTAGTGGTAGGTCGAGAGAGACTACCTGTGGTTTCAGTGTCCGATCGAGTGGAAATGAATTGCCACATGAGCAAACTGATCAGCTGCAATACACTATGGATAAGAAAAAAAAGTGCTATCCTATGCTTTAAATGTTAATAGAGTGAGTATTACTTAATTTCATACACTAGCAAAGTAAATAAGTAACATAATGGTAGACGTGAAACATTATTGATAGCTCAGCATAAATACACTTCAAAGTAAGTAAGTACCTAATTGCAGATGTGGAACTGACACAGCAGCAGAGGACCTATAAGTGGATTTTGTAGTCAACTAAACGTAGTTTGTATTGAACACTCAGAACTGTACTATTACCAAAAGTTACTCACATGTACAAAGAAGCTGAGAAAACAACTACTAATCAGATATACTCATACTATCTCTAAGAATAAGGTAATCAAAGATGAGTCAGCTAAGTGAATAAAATACAAATGTATCAAGAATGTACCGAGCATTGGTTCAGTGTTCCGGCCCAGAAATAATAAATCGATGTTAAATAGGATTCATGATTGTATGCCTTGAGCATAAATTTTCTCTAGTAAGTGACTAACGGCGTTTTAAGCCATTTGTTTACCGATTTTATGACAATTAAGTAAATTGAAAAAGTTCTGTTAACTTTGTTCCAGCAAAATATTGAAGGATAAAATGTATATATCCCCATTTCATTGTGATCCACCCTTAGATATTAAGTGAACAGAGTCTGAGGCACTCTTTTTGTTTGTTCTACAGGACAAACCAAATAATGGCAGCCTGGTAGCTGCGTGAAAGCGTGGAATGACTTGGACACAACTCACAGTGACCCCTCCCCTTTCTCCATGTAATTTAGAGTGAACGTGAAGAACGCACACCATAGCAACTTCCCCTCCCTACTCTTATGAATGGAAGTGTAGGACACCAGCCAAAGCGGCTACAACCACGTGTGTAAAAATCATTTGTAAAATTCTCTTTCAGGTTTAGAAAAGACTGCTAAGATATAATCATCTGTTTATGTATCATGAATAACTTATTTTCTTTGAATTTGTGTATGTAAACATGTATTTAATGTATTTAAGATTGTCATAATTTTTCATATTTTATGTGTTTGTTTGTCTAAAGCAATATGTATGCTAAAGTGTTTCATTGACTTTGCTTAAAAATTTGAGTAATAATGTTGCTTAAGAGGCAGTGGACATGCCCGCAATTTAAATAATTAATGTAGGTAATCAGTTTTCTTTTAATGTTTCTACATGTTTACATTTCAATTTTAAATTCTCATAGGAAGTTAAGCTGTACTCTTGCTTCCCTTTTTGTAATTAATTTTTTTTTCGTTCATTAACATTCATAAACAAAAAATTTAAGTAGAGGGTGATGTATGGAAGCAGCCTACTCACGCCATAGTAAATTCACATCAGTCTTTCCATTGTGTGCCAGCCAGTCCGCTGTAACTAGCTCTGACGTCATAAATGTTGCGCAATACTTTAAAAATCAAGCAAATAACCTAAAACATTTCTAGCATGTCAGGAGTAATACTAAAACAACATGTGTTGAATATCAGTTCGATAACTTTAGCCATTTTCGAAATTTGGACGTTTTTCTGTAAAAATCATTGGCGCAACAGAAAAGAACTAGAGAATTAAAAATTTAAATTTAGCTTCCTCTTTCATAGTAATTTAATAAAAACAGTACTTTGGATTTCACAAATTAAAATTTTTGTGGAAATTCATGATTTTCTGGTTTTCGTCTCAAAACTTAAGGAAGCAAGATAGATTAAGTAGGCTAATAAATAAGGCTAGGATGTTTATATTTAAGTAGAATGGAGATCCGCTTTCACCATAAGGATGTGAGAAGTTTCACTTGAATACCTATAAAACTATAGCGATAGTGTATCTCCAAAGGGCCAGTTCAGAGCTCGTCTACTGTGTGCAGTCTAATTAAAATAATTCTCTCGCCCAAAATATTTAACTTAGCCACGTCAAAATTTTATTATGATTACTTACCTGTGTGCTGAATGCACATTTAAATTAAGAGCTTCATCGGCCATCAGCAAAAGAAGCTATGATTTATTCGGTAACCTAAAGTGGTGCATTACTAGTTCAGCGGCTAGTCGGGAGAGCCGATTTGATCAGGCGTTCCCTTAGCCGTCCGCACCGCGGCTATATATATAAGAACGCTGCGCGAGAAGGCAAGGCCCCAGTTCTCTCCAGACGCTGAATAGCACGCCATCCATGTCGGGAGTCGCGTCGCGTCGGTATCAGTTACTCGAGATACGAACCATGAAATCATTTTCGAGTGAAGTGATAATTCTGGGATGACTTTAATTATGGATCTTCAGTTTGCGTATTGTCGTATTTTCACGTGCCGCCGCGGGACAGACATTCTACCATTATTTAGCGTGGCGTTTGATGAACCTAATCATCAAATTATGGCGAGCATTCATTTAAATATTTAATTTGGACAGTTATAGTTGCATCAGCGCATTATACTCTGAACTGCTCTGTTAGTTAGATTGTGTGGATTCGTTTGTTTTCATCTGTGACTTTCAGAATACAGGACTTTTTTTTCACGACTGTTTTTGATTATAAATCCCGGACAATCTCCTAATTCCTTAGAGCTATAAGCTGTAACTATAAGTGTATTCTCAGATGAAGTGGGCACTAGGAATTCTAATTACAGGCTTCACGTTTTGCTAATCACTTTCTGGTAGCCAATATTGTAGTTGAGAACGGCGAAAGACAGCATAAATAACATTCAAAAATAATTATATAACAATAATATTTTCCAACCTGCCGCCCCACATATGGTGCATCGGCCGGGAAATGAAGTGTTTCTCCATTCAAACAAATTTTATATAACAGCAACATAAAATTCCACCCGCCGCCCCACAATCTCATCATCATCATCATCACATATATGGGAAAACATCATAACAAAGCATTACAGGACACAGCATGTAAACAGCAAATGAGCAAGGAACAGTAATGACTACCTTTCTGAGGGTCACGTGGGCTCGGAATAAGCCTCACGCAAGAAAGTACTATCATTTGCATGAACTGATTTACAGAAAGTGACTTAATTAATTACACAGAGATAGTTATGTACTGATAAACAGGACATATCACCCAAGTACTACAGCAGCGGCAAGCTCTGTCACAGGCAACGTCAACGACACCAGTCCATCGACGAGTATCTATCCACAAGACAGCGAGCCAGCTGCCCTTCACTCCTCGTTGCCGCTCTAAGAAGAAACATCACTAACTTCACATAGTTTGACGAGAAAAAAAAATGCACTTGCAAGGTATCAGCCGCAGCAATGGATCCCCTGCGAAAATTTGGCCTAACTGTGATACTACGCAGTAAAGAACTACTGAACGTAAAGCTGTTAAAGATGCAGTTTGCCATTCGCTCTGCCCAACTGCAGCCACCTAATGACCAAGCGCGAGGTACTGCACAATTGAGTGAGTAAGGGAACTGTGTTCATAACGTCGGTGAACCAACAAGCAGTAGCGCGTCAATGCATGACGAGCACGGAGCACAAGACACTGCAGTTTCTGATTTACCGACACCGCCTTGAGGAATAAGGTATTGTCAGTCGCTGTGAAACGTCCCCTTTGAAAAATTACGAAAATGACATTGCTGGAAAACCTCTTACGTTATTTGATTTTCAAACAGCTGAGCAAAACTGAACGTACTCAGACATTTCTCTCTTCACGTACTCTTATCACCACTAAACTGACACACAATATTTTTAGCGCAACGCAATCTGACTTTCAATAATCCCTACAAAAGAATGGCCCTGAATAACAATAACCTATACCTTTCATGAATCACTTATCTAACAAAAATCGTCGTTACTCGAACTACTGCAATACAGCGAGCACCAATACTGCCAGCTAAATAAAAGATTCTAACTACTGAAGGCACTAACTGCTGATAGGCATAGTTAGCAAATGAAAGATTTTGATAGAGAACAAACAATGTATTTACCTTAATAGCGTTCAAAAGTCATCATATATATATATATATATATATATATATATATATATATATATATATATATATATATATATCAATTCATGACATCCATCTTTACAAATTTCCTTTTCCTGGCGGACACACGTCCAGATCGTCCGCTTGTAGCAACTCTGAAAAATCTGGCATCTCTCTCTCCACATCCACTACTGCTGGCGGCTCACCTCCAACTGCACAACGCTACGCGCTGTTCACATCCCACTGCCCAACACTACAATAGCGAATATTCCAACAATGCCAACCAGCCACAGACTGCACACAGCACAGTCAATGATTTTCATACAGAGCGCTACGTGGCGTTGCCAACATAAAAACCTAAACAGCCGACTTACAGCTGGATGTATTTGTCTTACACATATTGATGATTTTTGTCCGGTAAGTCTTCTTGGCGTTGAAATTAGCTTCGCCCAGCGTAACAACGTCCACCAAATGCAATGTCTTCTTTACAGTCATTTGTTTGCACCAGTATTTCGGCCGGTCATCTAGTAGGCTTCTTACCGAAGCGGCTACAGCAGTGTGTGGTTGGTTCATTTTGAACATCCACTGAATTACTGTTTTGTCACTGAAAGACTTGCGTTGTTCATTGTGTCGAAGTGTGCCGTCTCCAACCTGTAGCTGGAGTCAGAGATTTCTTTGCTTTGAACATCTATATGCTGCGATCCACAAATGCATTGTATATGAAAGGAATGCCTGAGTCTCTCATTAAGAAGTAGTGTAGCGCTATTTAAATATTCCTGTAAACCGTCATTGGGTTTTGATTATAAAGCTGACTCTGTTGAAGTGAAGTAAATTTGCAGAAGTTGCTCTGTTCGTCAACGTTATTAGCTTGATAAATAATAATTCTTCAGTTTCTTAGATTTATACAAAAACATTGTTAAAATATATTGAACGTGTACATGCGGGAAATTGACATGTTACATTCTCGTATTACTCACCTCTTTCTCGTGCAGAATAACATGTGTTCTCGAACAAAATTTCAAAACAAGGTGAGCAGACGTCATCCTCTCCACTGTCCTCTTCCTTCTCTTTCAACATGCCGCGAATATGCGAGGTCTTCTTGTCACCCCGCTGTACACTTTTTCGCGCTGGGGCTTTAGGCAGTTGCACTGGAGCGGATCGAGTGACATGCAACCGACGCTGGCTAATGATTAAAAGTTGTACGTTCAGAAGGACGTAACTGCTTATACCATAACTGTGTTCATACTTCGCGCTGAATCAACTTCTTAAAATGTGGGATCAAGTTGGTGTTCTTACCTTGCAAGTCCTTCACCTGAGAAGCTAAGAGAACCTACTTAACTTCTGGTCACAGATTGCGCTCAGTTCTACAGTCATTTGTGTTAGTAAACCAAAGCTAACGTGATATCTTTCATCTACTAAAGCCAAAGTGCACGGAGAAATGGAAAAAAACGTTAACGATGCACGGAAAGATCTTAACTCGACATGTAGTATATACATGCGAGCTCTATTAAAACTGATATGAACACTATTATGTCACATAAAAATCTAATTACACACTGTCACCGAGTAAGCCCCACATAATATGAAACTTTCAAGATCAATGAATGGGAGGCGGGCGACGGAAATTCTTTCTAGATCCTAGCAGATAACGTAAGACGGAAACGACAACCCAGTTGAAGGTGGATGGATGCAGGAGCGTCCCTGAAGATGATCATGAACAAATGAACCCTTCGGAAGAAAACTTTCTACATCAAGTTATGTCGAAAGTCTGATGACGGAGTCTCTACGCATGAAGAATTCATAGTTCATTGATGCTATCTAAAATCCTGAAGCAAACCATTGGAAACTCAAGATACAAGGAATTTACACCATACGAATTTATCTGGAAAAGGAATAAATAGTGGACAACATGGAAGAAGCGAAATTCATAACGAACAACAGCCCTGTATCCTGCAGCGGACGTCAAATATCACACAATGATTAATCCTCATCGAAAGGTTCAATTCATCAAGCTAAGCTAAAGTTTTCCCAGTCCAAATGCATGTAATATAGATTACTTGCGATGTGAATTCACAAATACCCAGCAGAGATCTATTCAAGGAACTGGGAATACTAACAGCTGCTTCACGGGAAAAAATCCCAGCCCCAAGAAGGAGTTGTGCGACACAAACGAAAGTTGGTAGGCGTGTGTCCACATCTGAAAGATGGCCTCTATTAAAATTTCGCGCCAGTTGCATAAGAATGGCACTAGTAGCGCCACTGTAATGATGCAAATCAGCCAACGTCTTGCTGCATCAATAGAGTCCCAGAAGGCTGTCGCCTGGAATTTACCAGCTGAGGGTGCGGCTTTGAACTTTTTCTTCTGAGTCGGTAGGGCGCCAATCCTTTTGTTTCCGGTAAGAAGTGATGAACCCATGTTTCGCAGCCTGTGACGATATTAGACTGAAAATTTTCATCATCAGCCTCGTAACGAACAAGCAATTCCGCACAGATGGTCTTTCGTTCCTGTTCGTTATTTGGCGAGGAATCCAGAGCGTACACACCTCCGAGTACCCCAACTGGTGGACGGCTGTGTCAGCACAGCCAACAGAGATTTTGAGTTGATTGTGATCCGTCGGTGGCCTCGAATGATAGTGTCGGCACGTTCCAACACTGCAGGAGTGACTGCTGCATGCCGGCACAGGGGAGATCGGACAGGTTCGAACGACCTTGTTGCGATCTTGGCAGCCGCCTCGCACAACGGCTCACCGTACGTTTGTTCACTGTCAGGTCCCCGTAGATATTCTGCAAGCTTCTATGAACTCGATGCTGTGGTTTTCCGCCAAACAACACTCAATGACAGCTCTCCATTAACACAGCGCCACCACCGATCGGAACTTCATGAAATTATAGGAGCTGAAGCGGGAATATTCCACGACGTTCTTCAACAAATTCCGAATTTTCTCAACCGAAATTGGTGGAGAAAAAAGTTTTCGCATTACATCTTGAATGTACCTCCTACTTCTACATCATTGTCAGGAAGGTAACAGATGTGTTTAACATTTTAAAGAACATAGTTCTTGTATAGGAAAACAGCGATCTGTAATTGTTATAAATAAACTGGAAGCAGTCTTGATCGCTTAACTTTTTTAATGCTGACCGGTTTCGATCTTTTTATCAGATCATCTTCGGACCATGTATTTCTGCTTCCAGCACACCACCAGCCACAAACAAGAGGACTGCCATGCGCCACCGCCTCCGGCAGACATTCATGGTCCAAAGATGATCTGATAAAAAGATCGAAACCAGTCACCATTAAAAAAGTTAAGCGATGAAGACTGCTTCCAGTTTATTTATAACAGAAGTGTGACTGTGAAAAACGTCAGTAAGACAGTGAACCCGGAAGCAGCCGTCAACGTCCGCTCGCCGCGTCGAAAGATTTTACTAATACCCTTTACAGTGTGGTCGTTCACTGGCAAATAAGCGATATTCTGAAACCAATAACTCGCCATGGCCTCCTTCGTTATCAAGTATTGTGCAGGTAAGTATCATACACTTCAAACTATGCGTTTCGTTGTCGAGGTAGCAAAGACGGAGATTCCACTGCAGCAAGAAAGCTGCATAAATTGGCACCGTTTCACTACTTTTTCCATAGCTGCTGAAGATTAGACGGGTAGATCACATAACTAATGAGGAGGTATTCAATAGGATTGGGGAGAAGAGGAGTTTGTGGCACAACTTGAATAGAAGAAGGGATCAGTTGGTAGGACATGTTCTGAGGCATCAAGTGATCACCAATTTAGTATTGGAGGGCAGCGTGGAGGGTAAAAATCGTAGAGGGAGACCACGAGATGAATACACTAAGCAGATTCAGAAGGATGTAGGCCGCAGTAGGCACTGGGAGATGAAGAAGCTTGCACAGGATAGAGTAGCATGGAGAGCTGCATCAAACCAGTCTCAGGACTGAAGACCACAACAACAACAACAGCTTCTTCTTTGTCAGGCGAAGTCACAGAACATTTTCTACTCTCCTTAATGAGGGTATCGTTCCTCTGTACTGTGTGTGTGTGTGTGTTTTGGGGTTTACGGGCCCTCAAAAGCGAGGTAACGTTGGAGGCTCCGAGAAGCTGTTCGTGGGCGATGCTGTTCTCTTAGCAGAACGTTGTAACGTGAAACGACTGCGGTGAAATGCAAACTAGCTGAAGTTCGATGACTGGTACAGGAACTGACAGTCAACCGTGGCTGTTAATAAATGTTACGTACAGCGCATAAAGAGGCGAAGACATCGGCTGCTTTTCGACTACCGATCAGCAATACGTTACTGGTAAGAGTGACAAGAAGCCGTCCGGAGCGACATAACTTGGAATGACTACTAAAGCTAGCTGTAGGAAACGCTGATGCCATGTTAATCCTCACTGGAAGAATCTTAAGGAAATCTTATTCATCAATGAACGACGTAATTTATTAGACACTTTTCGATAGATTCTTGAGTACTGTTCTTAAGTATGGAACCCTTAACAAGGTAGGGTCAATACCCGAATAGGGAGGACCCGAAGAAGGACGTTTCGTCGCAGATTCGTTTTCAAAGCGCGACAGTGCTAAGGAGATGTTCAACAAAGTCCAGTCACAGACGCCACAAGAGTAATATGGTAGCGATATGACAACGGTCTGTGGAAATAATATCGATTTTCCACAACGATATTACGCAGTTAATATGTCGACAGTACCCTTGAATTTTCCTGTTTAACAAGCTTTCATAATTCAATTTTCTGTTTTCCTTTACTGGATGTTGGCTATAAGTAATCATTGTTCTTAATAAACCCTTTCAAATGGACTTAACAAAACAGATACCGCAACATTAACATATACAGGTGCACTCACTGCACTATTCTGGAAGAAAACACGGAAAAGTGAAAAGTAAACAAAAGAATTACGAAACAAGAGAAAAAGAATTACACTCTTCTTGTATTTAAAGATGTTTTGATAGGCATTCCGAGTCATATTAACCGCGCAAAACACACAGTTCACATTTAATTCCTTGTATTGTCAATCGCGTTTGAATTCCTACTGCTGCATACTCTAGTATGAAAAAACAAATAAGTTAAATATATTTGAATTTTTTTTGTAAATTTTAATCTGAATATTATATATATTGTGTTTCATACTAGAATGTCGTGTTCCCAGTTTGGCACAGCTTTGCCACAGGAAACACGAAAGCGGTCGAAGACGTCCATCTTCCGGTCGGCTCCTGATCGTTGTCAGAAGGAGGCTAGTTTTTGATTAGGCAAAGGCTTCTATTATTTGGAAAAGAACAACCCGGATTTCTTTACGTAATCAGTATGAATTTTATAATTATCTAAGGGACCTTTAACAATGAACAATAAAAAAATTGCATTTTCAAATGAAATCATTAATAAATGGGGCAGCTATGAGTTGTATAGAAGACAAGGAGCGGCCTTCTGTCAACGATCAGGATGCCGCAGTATTTTCTGCTGTAGTAAAGGCTGTTTGACATTTATAAAAATAATATGACATGGAGGTAAAAAAAAATAAAGGAAAAGAATAGAATAAGAAATCTGGTAAACACTAAATATATTCTAATAATTCTCACAAGCGATTAGAGCTTCTTTACAAACAGTATAACTTACATGAGTAATTTTCTAACTGAATGGTGCGATCAGATTTCAGCCTGTCCTGTACTAGCTCCTTGGTTCACGGTTTCGTCACAAATTACAGTCATTACTTTTCTCCTTCCTTCAAGACAATTCTTGCACCGTTCAACACCTTCATAACAATAACTCGCCGGTTTACAGTATCGAACTTAAATTACTCGAATTTTATTAATTAATAATGTTGTCTGCACGCTGGCAAGACCGCTCACTTTTATGGCTTAAAGTCGACCTTCTTTACGCTTTCACATTACAAGCAGAAGTACATTAAAATCTGAAGATCTACAAAGGTTTTTTACTGTCATCTTTTATTTAGATCGAAGCGGAACCTCAGTTCAGCTTCTGTTAAAATGTTTCTTTGACTGCGCAATCGATATATTAGCGTCCGCGCTAGATGCGCATCTTTACAGTTACGTAAATTATATAAAACAAATGTCTTTCAAAGAATATGTCTCATCTCATACGTTGATCATTTAATGTACAGATAGGTGAATGCTTTTCCAAGGGTAGTCACGGCTTTCATACTACGGAAACCCCAATAATATTACAATACGCATGCCTAGATAAATAGTTCGCTCCTTAACTGCGACATTGTTAGCAATGTGAATTCCTCTCATCTGTCAACCACCGTTATAATTAATGCTATCCTGATCGATAAGCGGCGTGGAATACCCTTTGCTCAATGTATGTATTTGTCATGTTTAATTAATCGCGCGCTGTATGTTCCATCGTTGGTCTTGTATTTCTGATATTTACACATACACATAGCGAGCATTTAATCTTTAAAAATGAAGTAAATAAATGTACTTTTATTGACATGATTTATTACAAAAACCCCTCCCTCCTCACACACACACACACACACACACACACACACACACACACACACACGAGCAAGAATTGCAGAATAGACTGCATTGATGTTATAAGCGGGCTCGTGGTTTGTCACAGCCGCTTTCATATGTTTCCTCAAATTAATTAATTTCGACATCCATCCCGTAAATTTCCGCTGAGTATATTTCTTCTTGGCCAGAAATTGCCCGTGGCTTGCGCAGATCGCGAGCAGAATGTGTTTCACGCAATATCTTTGACTTACATCCTCATCGCCTTCAATTAGACATGCTGCAAAACATGAAATATTGAAAGAAAAGCTGCGAACAATCACAGTAAGAGATTTAATCACTCCATATTTCAATAGTTAAATTAATTTTCATATCAAATTCTCAATTCACTACAGTTACAATCAACTACACTTGCTACATTCAAGACACTACCTCTGAGAACGAACAAAGAAAACCCTTTCTAACAGGTAGTATGTCTGTTTCTCAGTGTCCGCCAACCAACAATGCCGTAAGACTTTCCTCTTCCTTTTATTGAAATATTACAAACATAGTGACAAGTTCTGTTTACGATGATGAAGGTAGATAACGGTCATGCGCTGTTCTCTCAAAAGTGAACCAGAAACGCTCAATAATAGTGATACCTCCCGACTGTGGTGACCAGGAGATCCTATAATTCATACCCGTGCTCACGAAACACGTCCTGGACGATGGGAGCTATTCGGCTTGGAACACAGCATCACCATTGGGGAACCGAAACTGTACCATGGGATGGATGTAATCAGCCAATATGGTCACAAGATGCAACAACTATCTTCCACCGCTCCTTACTCCAGATTTTACGACTTCGGCAACACGTTTTCCTGTTACGGGCTTTTGTATCGCTGACGAAAATGGCTCTGAGCACTATGGGGCTTAACATCTGAGGCCATCAGTCTCATAGAACTTAGAACTACTTAAACCTAACTAACCTAAGGACATCACACATATCCATGCCCGAGGCAGGATTCGAACCTGCGACCGTAGCGGTCGCGCGGTTCCAGACTGAAGCACCAAGAACCGCTCGGCCACCCCGGCCGGCATCGCTGACGAACGGTTTTGGAATTTCAGCTCGCCCAGAAAATTCTCTGCTTCATGTTGTTTTGGTGCTGACAAGGTTTACGAGTGCGACATTCAGTTCCACAGAGTATTTTGCAGGTGCCGTCCTCTTATTTTTCGTCGCAGTCCTCTTCAAAGACCGTCTCTCACAATCAGTCAACAGACACTTTCGCCCGTATTGTGACTTAGAAAATACCATTTTTGTGCTTTCCCTGCATGCGGTGTAAATCTTTGATATGGTTCCTCGAACGTCCAACACTTCTGCTCACTTTGTTACTTCGTTACAGAAGAATCCACCATACGAGTACCAACAATTTGCACAAGTTCGAATTCACTTAGCTGCGCTGTAGTACTATCACAACCTCACAGAACACTTTTCTGACCACGACTGACATTTGCGACGTTTTTAAGACATCGAACAAGTGTCGTTCGTAGTCAAATGGAACAGCACAACCTGCAGGCTTGGGTATCATCCGTATTTATGTTCAAGCATCCATTTCTTGTGGTGTTCACATTCTTTTGTTCAACCCCCGTATTTCTGATCAGAGTATTCGTATTTAATACCCTCTACAAATATGTCGCCTTAATTTCTCTAATATCTTATGCAAAATATCAAATATGTGTTTCTGCGCCCAGAATGCAGAATTTATAAACAAAATAATTTTTTCAGCGGGAGGCAGCTGGAATCCACGCATACTCTAGAATTGTCCTGTTTCTACATCTACATCTACATCTACATTTATACTCCGCAAGCCACCCAACGGTGTGTGGCGGAGTGCACTTTACGTGCCACTGTCATTACCTCCCTTTCCTATTCCAGTCGCGTATGGTTTGCGGGAAGAACGACTGTCTGAAAGCCTCCGTGCGTGCTCTAAATCTCTCTAATTTTACATTCGTGATCTCCTCGGGAGGTATAAGTAGGGGGAAGCAATGTATTCGATACCTCATCCAGAAAAGCACCCTCTCGAAACCTGGCGAGCAAGCTACACCGCGATGCAGAGCGCCTCTCTTGCAGAGTTTGCCACTTGAGTTTATTAAACATCTCCGTAACGCTATCACGGTTACCAAATAACCCTGTGACGAAACGCGCCGCTCTTCTTTGGATCTTCTCTATCTCCTCAGTCAACCCGATCTGGTAATGATCCCACACTGATGAGCAATACTCAAGTATAGGTCGAACGAGTGTTTTGTAAGCCACCTCCTTTGTTGATGGACTACATTGTCTAAGCACTCTCCCAATGAATCTCAACCTGGTACCCGCCTTACCAACAATTAATTTTATATGATCATTCCACTTCAAATCGTTCCGCACGCATACTCCCAGATATTTTAGAGAAGTAACTGCTACCAGTGTTTGTTCCGCTATCATATAATCATAGAATAAAGGATCCTTCTTTCTATTTATTCGCAATACATTACATTTGTCTATGTTAAGGGACAGTTGCCACTCCCTGCACCAAGTGTCTATCCGCTGCAGATCTTCCTGCATTTCGCTACAATTTTCTAATGCTGCAACTTCTCTGTATACTACAGCATCATCCGCGAAAAGCCGCATGGAACTTCCGACACTATCTACTAGGTCATTTATATATATTGTGAAAAGCAATGGTCCCATAACACTCCCCTGAGGCACGCCAGAGGTTACTTTAACGTCTGTAGACGTCTCTCCATTGATAACAACATGCTGTGTTCTGTTTGCTAAAAACTCTTCAATCCAGCCACACAGCTGGTCTGATATTCCGTAGGCTCTTACTTTGTTTATCAGGCGACAGTGCGGAACTGTATCGAACGCCTTCCGGAAGTCAAGAAAAATAGCGTCTACCTGGGAGCTTGTATCTAATATTTTCTGGGTCTCATGAACAAATAAAGCGAGTTGGGTCTCACACGATCGCTGTTTCCGGAATCCATGTTGATTCCTACATAGCAGATTCTGGGTTTCCAAAAACGACATGATACTCGAGCAAATAACATGTTCTAAAATTCTACAACAGATCGACGTCAGAGATATAGGTCTATAGTTTTGCGCATCTACTCGACGACCCTTCTTGAAGACTGGGACTACCTGTGCTCTTTTCCAATCATTTGGAACCCTCCGTTCCTCTAGAGACTTGCGGTACACGGCTGTTAGAAGGGGGGCAAGTTCTTTCGCGTACTCTGTGTAGAATCGTATTGGTATCCCGTCAGGTCCAGTGGACTTTCCTCTGTTGAGTGATTCCAGTTGCTTTTCTATTCCTTGGACTCTTATTTCGATGTCAGCCATTTTTTCGTTTGTGCGAGGATTTAGAGAAGGAACTGCAGTGCGGTCTTCCTTTGTGAAACAGCTTTGGAAAAAGGTGTTTAGTATTTCAGCTTTACACGTGTATCCTCTGTTTCAATGCCATCATCATCCCGGAGTGTCTGGATATGCTGTTTCGAGCCACTTACTGATTTAACGTAAGACCAGAACTTCCTAGGATTTTCTGTCAAGTCGGTACATAGAATTTTACTTTCGAATTCACTGACCGCTTCACGCATAGCCCTCCTTACGCTAACTTTGACATCGTTTAGCTTCTGTTTGTCTGAGAGGTTTTGGCTGCGTTTAAACTTGGAGTGAAGCTCTCTTTGCTTTCGCAGTAGTTTCCTAACTTTGTTGTTGTACTACGGTGGGTTTTTCCCGTCCCTCACAGTTTTACTCGGCACGTACCGGTCTAAAACGCATTTTATGATTGCCTTGAACTTTTTCCATAAACACTCAACATTGTCAGTGTCGGAACAGAAATTTTCGTTTTGATCTGTTAGGTAGTCTGAAATCTGCCTTCTATTACTCTTGCTTAACAGATAAACCTTCCTCCCTTTTTTTATATTCCTATTAACTTCCATATTCAGGGATGCTGCAACGGCCTTATGATCACTGATTCCCTGTTCTGCACTTACAGAGTCGAAAAGTTCGGGTCTGTTTGTTATCAGTAGGTCCAAGATGTTATCTCCACGAGTCGGTTCTCTGTTTAATTGCTCGAGCTAATTTTCGGATAGTGCACTCAGTATAATGTCACTCGATGCTCTGTCCCTACCACCCGTCCTAAACATCTGAGTGTCCCAGTCTATATCTGGTAAATTGAAATCTCCACCTAAGACTATAACATGCTGAGAAAATTTATGTGAAATGTATTCCAAATTTTCTCTCAGTTGTTCTGCCACTAATGCTGCTGAGTCGGGAGGTCGGGTAAAGGAGCCTATTATTAACCTAGCTCGGTTGTTGAGTGTAACCTCCACCCATAATAATTCACAGGAACTATCCACTTCTACTTCACTACAGGATAAACTACTACTAACAGCGACGAACACTCCACCACCGGTTGCATGCAATTTATCCTTTCTAAACACCGTCTGTACCTTTGTAAAAATTTCGGCAGAATTTATCTCTGGCTTCAGCCAGCTTTCTGTACCTATAACGATTTCAGCTTCGGTGCTTTCTATCAGCGCTTGAAGTTCCGGTACTTTACCAATGCAGCTTCGACAGTTGACAATTACAATACCGATTGCTGCTTGGTCCCCGCATGTCCTGACTTTGCCCCGCACCCGTTGAGGCTGTTGCCCTTTCTGTACTTGCCCAAGGCCATCTAACCTAAAAAACCGCCCAGCCCACGCCACACAACCCCTGCTACCCGTGTAGCCGCTAGTTGCGTGTAGTGGACTCCTGACCTATCCAGCGGAACCCGAAACCCCACCACCCTATGGCGCAAGTACACATTGAAATATTCCTCTTGTACAGTATACGTCTGACATTGTATCTCTAACTGATTCAAGTGTAGGATGTGATTAATGCTTGTGGTAAATAGTGAAGCTTTTGTGCTATTGATGGCTGCGAAAGAGCAAGGAGGATGTAATTCCTGGCAATGACAGCGTCCTCCTGTCTTATAGCAGTAAGCTCGTAACCGATGTTTTCCCCTTTCGACGGAAGGATCATCATAATGTGTATCGTACATTTGCTGCTTTACACAAGGCATAGAGTTTATAGTCCATGGCTCTCTCTGTCTTGTGGCCAAATGCTGTCAATGAAAAGTTCTTCCGGCACCAGTACACGTTTGCCTCGGACATCACTACAGCTACATGCATGTAATGACCATTGGTTCGCTAGCAAGTATCCACAATTTCATCTAACATTTATGCTTTACTGAGCGAGATGACTCAGAGGTGAGACAATGCAGTCGATTTCAGGAGGACGGTGGTTCAATTCCTCGGTCGACCATCCGCGGTTACGTTTCCACGGTTTTCCCTTAAGACAGGGACGGTTCCTTTGATAGAGCACGACCGATATCCTTCCATAGTCTTCTCAATTCCAAGTTGTACTACGTCTCTCCCACGACTCCGTCTGTCCTATGTTACGCAGCGCAGCGTCAGTCGCAGAGATAACAGTGCGTAAACAAATACTTATCTGTAAACTGCCTTTTCTCAGTTATGTGAAGGTTCACTAGAATAACATAATTTTTCAATGATAAGTGTACATCGGTGTCAAGGAAACGTGCTTGCTCATTTACTCATATCTCTATATTAAATATCGGTAGTTTCTCATAAGTGTGCAGTATATGTCTCATATTAATAACGCAGAAGGACCCATTAGGAGAAGTTGTTGTTAACGGGAACTTCACTCGTGCATTATACAGGGTGGTCTATTCATAGTGACCGGGCCAAATATCTCACGAAATAAGCATCAAACGAAAAAACTACAAAGAACGAAACTCGTATAGCTTGAAGGGGGAAACCAGATGGCGCTATGGTTGGCCCGCTAGATGGCGGAACCCCCATTTTTACTACATATTCGTGTAGTACGTAAAGAAATATGAATGTTTTAGTTGGACCACTTTTTTCACTTTGTGATAGATGGCGCTGTAATAGTCAGAAACGTACAAATACGTGGTAGCACGTAACATTCCGCCAGTAAGAACGGTATTTGCGTCGTGAGACATTACCCGTGTTAAAATTGACCGTTTACCAATTGCGAAAAGGTCGATATCGTGTTGACGTATGGCTATTGTGATCAAAATGTCCAACAGGCGTGTGCTATGTAGCTGCTCGGTATTCTGGACGACGTCATCCAAGTGTCCGGACCGTTCGCCCGATAGTTACGTTATTTAAGGAAACAGGAAGTGTTCAACCACATGTGAAACGTCAACCACGACCTGCAACATATGATGATACCCAAGTAGATGTTTTAGCTGCTGTCGCGGCTAATCCACACATCAGTAGCAGACTAACTGCGCGAGAATCGGGAATCTCAAGAACGTAGGTGTTGAGAATGCTACATCAACATCGATTGCACCCGTACCGTATTTCTCAGCACCAGGAATTGCATAGCGACGACTTTGAACGTCGTGTACAGTTCTGCTACTGGGCACAAGAGAAATTACGGGACGATGACAGATTTTTTTGCACGCGTTCTATTTAGCGACGAAACGTCATTCACCAACAGCGATAACGTAAACCGGCATAACATGCACTATTGGGCAACGGAAAATCAACGATGGCTGCGACAAGTGGAACATCAGCGACCTTGGTGGATTAATGTATGGTGCGGCATTATGGGAGGAAAGATAATTGGCCCCCATTTTATTGATGGCAATCTAAATGGTGCAATGTATGCCGATTTCCTACGTAATGTTCTACCGATGTTACTACAAGATCTTTCACTGCATGAAAGAATGGCGATGTACTTCCTACATGATGGATGTCCGGCACATAGCACACGTGCGGTTGAAGCGTTATTGAATAGCATATTTCATGACAGGTGGACTGGTCATCGAAGCACCATACCATGGCCCGCACGTTCACCGGATCTGACGTCCTCGGATTTCTTTCTGTGGGGAAAGTTGAAGGATATTTGCTATCGCGATCCATCGACAACGCCTGACAACATGCGTCAGCCATTGTCAATGCATGTGCGAACATTACGGAAGGCGAACTACTCGCTGTTGAGAGGAATGTCGTTACACATATTGCCAAATGTCTTGAGGTTGACGGACATCATTTTGAGCATTTATTGCATTAATGTGGTATTTACAGTTAATCACGCTGTAACAGCACGCGTTCTTAGAAATGATAAGTTCACAAAGGTACACGTATCACATTGGAACAACCGAAATAAAGTGTTAAAGTCTACCTACGTTCTGTATTTTAATTTAAAAAACCTACCTGTTACCAACTGTTCGTCTAAAATTGTGAGGCATATGTTAGTGAGTATTACAGCGCCATCTACCACAAAGCGAAAAAAGTAGTCCAACTAAAACATTCATTTTTCTTTACGTACTACACGAATATGTAACAAAAATGGGTGTTCCTATTTAAGAAAACGCAGTTGATATCCGTTTGATCTATGGCAGCGCCATCTAGCGGGCCAACCATAGCGCCATCTGGTTTCCCCCTTCAAGCTAGACAAGTTTCGTTGTTTGTAGTTTTTTAGTTTGACACTTATTTCGTGAGATATTTGGCCCGGTCACCATCAATGGACCACCCTGTATATCCTTGATTTTGTATGATGTTTAGGGACACTTCAAATTTTGTACGTTCAGATTATTTAGAGCACTTTGTATATACTACATTTCTACCTGATTTACCTTTTCTGCAGAGTAATCCTAAACAATATTATCGAACTACATTTATGTAATCAGGCTTGTTTCATATACTCAGAATAAAAGCATGAAATCCTTATTTATGTGATGACTCTTCACTGAAATTTCCCTTGTTTCAAATTGTTAGAAGACTTCTCATTTCAACCTTCACAATATGGCAAAGTATGTCCCGCTTGCGTTGATAATGTCCTAAATTATACATTTTCATAAACATTCAGGTAACAGTCAGAGGGCTGTACCAATCCGTACCGTTTTTATCAATTTAATGTCAGGAAAAAAATGTTCAAGGTTTGAGATTAGCAAAAATATAGACTTTACTACGTCCATCACTACGCGCATAGGAGGAGCACATGGCAAAGATTTTCTGTACACAGAACACGCTTTTCATTAGAGACAAATCAATTACATGCTAATATAAGTTGTCGTCTTTGGTGTTTGGCCTCTTTTTTCCGCAGTCGCAGATATACAAAATGTATAGGCTAAATACCGTCTTTCGCGACTGTAATAAAGTCTAATTAAGACAAACGCGTTTCACTTTACTCTACCCTAAAGCATCTGCAGTGGTCCGCTTTTTTGTTTCTTACCCCATTCTTCACGCTCTTCTAGACATGTATGATAGATTTCAGTACACAGCTCTTTCAGTAACTCCAAATATATTCCAGTTAAGTATATTCCAGTTTTTGTGTCACGAAGACTAGCTGTCATTTCGTCATTTCGTGCACTTTGTTTAGATGTTAAAGTACACTGTATAGAATGACGAGATGGCAGTTGCTCTTCACGACGAAAAACGTGAACATATTTAGTGATAGTGAAAGTGGTGTGTACTGAAATGTGTCACAGATGTGCAGAAGAACGTGAAGAATGACGCAAGAAAAAAAAAAAGCCTGACCGCTGAAGATGCTTAAGAGAAAAGCAAAACGCATTTGGTTTTAATTATAATTCATTAGAGTCGAAACAGAAGATATTTAACCTACATAACTTGGGCATACTCATAGCTAATACAGCACGTCTGTAGTTACAGGATGTACGTTTTAAAGTTGCGAAAGATCTAATTCCTCAATTTCTAATAGGGAACCTCTGCAGCTACAATGGTAATTTCATTATATAACGTGTTTTCCTGAAATTACCGTCCACGATAGTCTAGTGTCTGATGCAACGGCAAAGAGTGATATTGAAATGATTCTTAGAATATGATTTCACTGTGACCCATATTCTTTATCTGATCATCGACAGGTATTACCTTCCTGATTAGATCAATGCCAGACGAAGATTCATATGCTGAACATTTTTGCGGGATTAAAAGGTAACTGAAGCTTATCCCTAGGAGACATTCATGTCACATAGCGCTACGTATGGGACGTACCTACTCTTTTTGAAATCCTGTCGGTAATGTGTTCAGTATTAACAGAGTGATGAATCTCTTCCATCTTTGCTTTTGGGTAACTCGTTCTTTGTTTCATACATGGCCATGACGTTTACAGTATTACTTCTTTTCGCCAGAGGTAACCCGCTATGGTTCTGTGATGAGGATAACATGAGAGATTAATTAATGAAAAACAAAAATCACTCTCCCAAGAGACTAGGATCCTCGGGCTCTCCTTACTGAGCAACACAATTGGACTCGCTCCACAAAACACTTTCAATCCTCTTTCACTTAGTGACACTGTTCATAAACAGTTAACGTTACTGTTGAGACGACCAACAATAACCATTCAGTACTGATTTATAGGGATCCTACACATGGTGTGGAGCCCTTATACCTCATTTACGCTAAATTATACACAATGTTTATAATTAGTGAAAGTACGCCACATGGTAATCTGTATTTCACCCTATAGTTAGTACTCTTACATTATTAGGAGAATGTGTGGTTAAGTGCACCAGGGCGAGAAATGCAGCCGCTGCATATTGTTTTTTGCTGAACAGTGCTGTTGCCTACCGATAAGTGGTCAGCCTTTTGTATCGTACATCTCAATTGTCAACATGTTGGCAGAGGAACCATGTTCCGTTACTTTTTCCTAACAACTTTTCTGATTTCCAGTTGTATAATGAAATACAAGACATTTATATTATCCTTGTTACGCAGTTGCCTGTAGAGTATAACTTTCTTTTACAATATCAATTATTATATTATCTTTTTACCTAAAAGTGAAGTTACTTGCGGTTTTCTCGGTTTCATATTTTCATGTCTGAACCACTAATGCCGACCTGGCATCCTATCGGGAAAAGCTGTCACTCTACTCGTCGTGAAAGTTGTCCAAGTGATTTATCCCCATCTACAGGTCAGACTTACTTATACACAAAGCTATCTCCCGTCATTCTGTCCCTTTGTGACGATTTTGAAGTAATGAATTAATTTTATTAAAACCACCTCTTTCCTATTCTAATTGACCTAATACAAAAGCCGCTTAGTATCGTTTCAGATGGTAGTGCATCAAGACACCAAGAAAAGCCGACCGGTGTGGCAGAGCGGTTCTAGGCGCTACAGTCTGGAACCGCGCGACCGCTGCGGTCGAAGGTTCGAATCCTGCCTCGGGCATGGATATGTGTGATGTCCTTAGGTTAGTTAGGTTTAAGTCGTTCTAAGTTCTAGGGGACTGATGACCTTAGAAGTTAAGTCCCATAGTGCTCAGAGCCATTTGAACCATTGGAACCACCTAGAAAAAATGTCCGACAAACATGGTATCCTGTTGGAGCCCAATGGCCACTTGCCCCCTTAGGTAGGAAGAAGTGGTTACTACTTAAGCTTTCAGAAAAATACTTAAAGTTTCTGTACATTATTTCCTTTCTCACTTATAAATATTTGGTGTGATGCCTTACTACACTACTGGCCATTAAAATTGCTACACCACGAAGATGTGCTACAGACGTGAAATATAACCGACAGGAAGAAGATGCTGTGATATGCAAATTATTAGCTTTTCAGAGCATTCACACAGGGTTGGCGCCGGTGGCGACACCTACAACGTGCTGACATGAGGAAAGTTTCCAACCGATTTCTCATACACAAACAGCAATTGACTGGGATTGCCTGGTGAAACGTTGTTGTGATACCTCGTGTAAGGAGGAGAAATGCATACCATCACGTTTCCGACTTTATAAAAGTCGGATTGTAGTCTATCGCGATTGTAGTTTATCATATCGCGACATTGCTACTCGCGTTGATAGAGATCCAATGACTTGTAGCAGAATATGGAATCGGTGGGTTCAGGAGGGTAATACGGAACGCCGTGCTGGATCCCAACGGCCTCCTATCACTAGCAGTCGAGATGACAGGCATCTTATCCGCATGGCTGTAACGGATCGTACAGTCACGTCTCGATGCCTGAGTCAACAGATGGGGACGTTTGCAAGACAACAACCATCTGCACGAACAGTTCGACGACGTTTGCAGCAGCAGGGACTATCAGCTCATAGATCATGGCTGCGGTTACCCTTGACGCTGCATCTCGGACAGGAGCGACTGCGATGGTGTACTCAACGTCGAACCTGAGTGCACGAATGGCAAAACGTAATTTTTTATAATGAATCCAGGTTCTGTTTACAGCATCATGATGGTCGCATCCGTGTTTGCCGACATCGCGGTGAACGCACTTTGAAGCGTGTATTCGTCATCGCCATACTGGCGTATCACCCGGCGTGATGGTATGGGGTGCCATTGGTTACACGTCTCGGTCACCTCTTGTTCGCATTGACGGCACTTTGAACAGTGGACGTTACATTTCAGATGTATTACGACCCGTGGCTCTACCCTTCATTCGATCCCTGCAAAACCCTACATTTCAGCAGGATAATGCACGACCGCATGTTGCACATCCTGTACGGGCCTTTCTGATACAGAAAATGTTCGACTGCTTCCCTGGCCAGCACTTTCTCCAGATCTCTCACCAATTGTAAACGTCTGGTCAATGGTGGCCGAGCAACTGGTTCGTCACAATACGCCAGTCACTACTCCTGATGAACTGTGTTATCGTGTTGAAAAAATGGTTCAAATGGCTCTGAGCACTATGGGACTCAACTGCTGAGGTCATTAGTCCCCTAGAACTTAGAACTAGTTAAACCTAACTAACCTAAGGACATCACAAACATCCATGCCCGAGGCAGGATTCGAACCTGCGACCGTAGCGGTCTTGCGGTTCCAGACTGCAGCGCCTTTAACCGCACGGCCACGTCGGCCGGCTATCGTGTTGAAGCTGCATGGGCAGCTGCGCCTGTACACGCCATCCAAGCTCTGTTTGACTGAATGCCCTGGCGTATCAACGCCGTTATTACTGCCAGAAGTGGTTATTCTGGGTACTGATTTCTCAGGATCTATGCACCCAAACTGCAGTGGCAAGCTAGTATCAGCCAACATGGTTTCGTGAAAATTCAATTTTTGATAGAGTGGCCGCCGTAACGCACCTTTCCCTACTTAGCGCGATACCGAGACATCTATTATTTTGAAACAGAAATGCACGTTCTTTATAAACATACAGGACTTCTTAGAAAATAGTTGTTTAATCAAATGACATTTTATACAGTTTTTAATGTATTTTTTTTAATATACAAGGAAAGCGTGCAATATGAGACGTAAGGGGCTGCCAGCAGAAGACAATATTTTCTCAAACGCTTTTACTGCAACTCTTATCCTTGTGCGAGTAGTTTTATGGCAGACGTAATCAGACTCGATTTCATTCCACCTTTTCATAACACTTTTGGTATGTTGTTAACATCTGCTAAGCCGTTACACTCAACTTTATTATTTCCGTATTAGAGAAATATGGTTGAAATGGCTCTGAGCACTATGGGACTTAACATCTGAGGTCATCAGTCCACTAGAACTTAGAACTACTTAAACCTAACTAACCTAAGGACATCACACACATCTATGCCCGATGCAGGATTCGAACCTACGACCGTAGCGGTCGCGCGGTTCCAGACTGAAGCGCCTAGAACCGCTCGGCTACCAGCGGCCGGCACGTATTAGAGAAGACTGATAACTGAAACAAAGAACCAAATTGAAAAATACTGCGATATCAATGAAATATCACTTGTAGAACACAGTATACTCATATCCCGAACTATAATGTGTGATTTGGCCGTCCCTACCAATGTGGTTTATGCAACCCAATATCTGCCCTTCAAAAACCAAGAGCGGGATTTTTATACTATCGTTCCAGCTACAGAGAAAATGAACAGGGCATTTTTGTAGGAAATTAAACATAGGTAAAATTTGTACTGAGATACGCCTTCGCTGGAGGTCACGGTTTTCGAGTCAGTCAAGAAAGGAAGAAAGTCTCTGAATCACAGCTCCACATCTACATTGATAACTCAACAGTCAGGATCTCTGGCGTGTAGTTCGTGGCACTCCCTTCTATTAACGTACAAAAATTTCCAACTACATGAACTATTCCCGATGTTACACCTTATTTGGTCTCCGTTGATTGGGCTATTACGCCACCAGCATAGTGGGCTATTTAGTTAATTTTATTATTTTATACGTGCCCGTCAGAGAAATTAAGAAAACGACATCTGTAAACGTTACGCTAACAATTCGATCCAGACTTAACCCTTATAGGTACATACTTACGTAATACGAATACAACGACGCAATCGTTTATTTTATGCTGTTAAAACTTACAAAAATCTTATGTAAAATTTTCAAAAACGTCAATTTGTAAGTACTCGACTAAGCGGGTGGCCTAATAAGGCTAGTCAATGAGCCCAAAAATTTCGATCGTGGTAAGTAATTCATGTACTCGCAACTTTTTGGCAATGGTAGGAGTGCCGTGAACAACATACTGGAGGCTGACTGTGGGAATGAGAGTGTATTCTAAGGGCACTTTCGTATGTTTTTCTCCAATAACTCGAAAACTACGGACTCTAGTGAAAACATATCCCAGTACAAAATGTAACTACATTAAATTTCCTACACCTAGGTCCTTGACTTATAGTTTGCGTGTAGCGAGGAGAGAATATGAAAAACTCGGGCGCCGTTTTTGTTGCACAAAACGACATCGGTAGGGGCAGCTGAATCACCAGGCATGTGAAGTATAATCGTTGCAGTTTAGTCCATAGACACGGTATTTTTCACGAATAATATGAGTTTGCTGCACTGACTATTATTGCCAGGATTAAACGATACTTTTATTTTATGCAGTTCTCAACTACATAGGATGTTTAATTCTAACAATGACGGCCGGTGTTCCAAAGTAATATCATTCAACGTATGTGAAGTATTAGGGGTGGATATTTTCGGTCGATTAACATGTAAGGGATGCAATACTGAGACAAGAATTAGGCAGATCACTGAAATATCATAGTTGAGACAAGACATAAAGAGAAAATGACATTCCTTGAGAATAAGATCCTTGGGAGAACCAATAATGTCCAAATTGTTGGATCTGCTATGCAAGATATATAGACACTCTGACTTATATAAAATGTAATAGCTCCCTCAAAGAAAGCACTGTACCGAATATTACCGAACCCTCATTGTAATAAGTTAAGATTGTAAAATTCAAACACGTCTTATTTGTAGATAATGAAAATACTATTTTCTATGCCAAAGATAGGTTAAGTAGAGGATAGTGTAAATCTTTCTTTTTTCTGGTACTGTAATCATGGATGTGTCTGTTGTTTTTAAACTGATCCACGTTGTTGAAAACAAATTTCATTACTGAGTAAATGTACTTTACTGTGAGGCTGTAGTAAAAATTTCTGATCTTTTAAATAGATGCCTGTAAGATGAGCCCCACACATTCTAACCACTTTCTTTTGAGCAGAGGATACTTTCTGCCTAGGTGTTGAGTTACCCCAAAATATTATTCCGTATGACTTCAGAGAGTAAAAGTATGCAAAGTATGTTAGCTTGCTAATTTCTATATCCTCAGAATTAGCAATTATTCTGACTGCAAAAGTTACTGAACCTAGTCGCTTTAGGAGATTGAAAACATGAACTTTCCAACAAAGATTCTCATCCATATGTACACTCAAAAACTTAGTATGCTTTTCCCTGGCTACAGACTTCTCTTGATGTTATATTTATTGAAGGAACTGTTTTCCTTGCAGTAGAAAAGTTCAGACAAGCACATTCTCAGAAAAACAATCAATAACTTTTCCATAGACATTATTTGTAGCATTTTCTATTGGAGTTTCTTTTGCTTGATTAATAATGATGCTTGTATCATCAGCAAACAGAGTCAGTTTAGCTTCTTGTTTCATATAAGAAAGGAGGTCATTCACATATGTCAAGAACAGAAGGGGACCCATGATCGAACCCTGTGGAACACCTAATGTAGTTTCATCCCAGTAAGATGAAGTGGGAAACATCTTTAAATCACTTAAACCAAATAAAGAAACTTTTTGCTTCCTGCCTTGTAGCTATCACTTAAACCACTCATATGCTATTCCATTTATACCACTGAATTGTTATTTCTGTAACGTAATCTCATGGTTCACACAATCAAGCGCTTTGAATAAGTAACAGAAAATTCCTATTGGAGACATTTTACTGTTTAAAAGCCGGCCGAAGTGGCCGAGCGGTTAAAGGCACTACAGTCTGGAACCGCACGACCGCTACAGTCGCAGGTTCGAATCCTGCCTCGGGCATGGATGTGTTTGATGTCCTTAGGCTAGTTAGGTTTAAGTAGTCCTAAGTTCTAGGGGACTTATGACCACAGCAGTTGAGTCCCATAGTGCTCAGAGCCATTTTTGAACTGTTTAAAAACTATTATGTTGGCAGTAAAATTATATATTGCTGTTCACTGGAACAGAATTTTCAAATTCCAAAATGTGATTTACTAAGTATCCCATTATTGTTGAGATGGCTGACCACTCTTGAGTACATTACTTTCTCGACGATTTTTGAAAATGCTGTAAGCAAGGATACTGGCCAGTAATTATTAATATCTGTGGTGTTCCCTTTTTCGTAGGGAGGCTTGACAATGGCATATTTTAACCTGTCTGGGATAAGACCTTGAGTTAGTGATGCATTACAGATGTGACTCACAACATCAGCGGTAACTGCTCCACATTGTTGTAACACCTTGTTAGAGATGTCATCTACTCCAACGGAACGTTTATTTTTCAAAGATTTAATGATTTTCCTTATTTCACAAGAGGTTCTTAGATGAAAATTAACCTGACTAGGATTTCTCAAAACTTACTCTTCCATGTACTGCTTGGCTTTTTCTTTTGAACTACTCTACCCATTTTTTTCACCTACATTTAAGAAGAGGTTGTTAAATACATTAGCTACTTGTGTAATGTTGGTTAAGATGGTCTCATTCTCTTTAATAGTAATATATCTACCCCAGTGGTTACTTTTCCTGTCTCTCTTCTAACAACATTCCATACGATTTTTCTCAAAATGTCGACTGTCCAATAACGTAATCGAAACTGGTTGCGACAGTTGTCATTTATTGCGATTTGGACTGTATTATCAGTAAAAGTTAAATACACTAAAAAATTAACTTCAAACTCGAATCGAAATCATTATATATGCTTGATAACTGTTTGTACTCTATATAATTTTTTACATGTGTATAATTTGTGTATGTGTGTGTGTGTATATGTGTGTGTCAGACTGT
Source organism: Schistocerca nitens (assembly GCF_023898315.1). Taxonomy (NCBI): domain Eukaryota; kingdom Metazoa; phylum Arthropoda; class Insecta; order Orthoptera; family Acrididae; genus Schistocerca; species Schistocerca nitens. Next base: position 617,924,967 of record NC_064617.1, read on the forward strand.
AGTTAAATGTAAATTACTGTGAGCAAAAGGGAATTACTGATAGCAAATACTAGTGAAAAAGACTATCATAAGAATTGTCAGTATGTTGTCATATTCTTCGCTGTCAATAGGCATTATGAGTGGAAACTAACTCGTTCAACACTACAGCGAGAGAACACATTTATGATCCACTGTCCAGGCAAACAACTAACCATCTTCCATGAATAACTCGAGGAAATTCTGACCGGTAACGTCGAAAACAACCGATATCTTGACAGGTAACCCTTTCTGTCATACTGAGGTATTTTCCAGTTCGTGTCTTGAAAATGACAGGGGCTTACTCGTCGCAATATCGGAATTTTTGACGAATTTATCCAGCCGCATTCTCGCGAGTAATTAGAGCATACAACACACTGGGCAGAGCTTAACTTCTCCTTAGGACATATATGGAATTTTATAGTCTACATACTTCATGAGAGACAAATTCCTAATCAATAACGGCTAGGAAATTATCGTATACCCTGTATACAATTGATATGTAGGAAGATTACTTAAACCATGAGTTCTTAAAACAAAAAAATCATTACTTTACTTTGTTCTAAACTTTACATAGAAATACAATAGTCACTGCTATCTGAGCCCGTATCTGAACTACCTGACAGTAAATTTAGGATGACAGGTTCAAGGCTTATATCGATCTTCATCCTGTCAAAGTCTTCTTTCTGAAACTTTTCAGCTTGCCGCACACGGTGTGCCCATGCTCGATGGGGATGTTGTCTATTGCTTCATGCACAAGCGATTCAGTGTCTGTTATACTGACTGTTTTGTTTTTCCCCTAACGTATATTTTAACCTGTGTCCAAATTAATTCTATCGGACTGTAATGACAGTGATATGTCGGTAAACGCGAAACTTTGTGACCACATTCACGTACATGAAAGTCAAATTTGTATGTTCGGTCGCGTGACTTGTATTAACACTTCCTGGAGATCAAGCCGGAACACAGTTCGCGCCGCGGCTCTGTCACGAAGACCGCGCCCCAGTAGATGCCGGGCCGCCAATTTTATAGACGCGCGAGCCAACAGTCGCTTTAAAACTGTACTCACTTCATATAACAACAATGTACGGAAGTTTCGTAACCCGCCTCTTGATTGGTGCTGCCTTGTTTAGCTCATTTATAGAATTATTTCGAAAGAAACATTGAACGTAATAGCTACTGTCGTTTATGTCTGAGCCAATATGATCACTGACGTAATTTTTTGCTTGTACTCGATACGTTCCGCAGTTCTCTGTAATTCTGCTTCAAATGGGTCGCGTTTGTTGAGTGAAAAAGTAATTTTGGAAGCTCAAGAGGAAGAATGGTTCAAATGGCTCGGAGCACTATGGGCTCAACTTCTGACGTCATCAGTCCCCTAGAACTTAGAACTACTTAAACCTATCTAACCTAAGGACAGCACGCACATCCATGCCCGAGGCAGGATTAGAACCTGCGACCGTAGCGGTCTCGCGGTTCCAGTCTGTAGCGCCTAGAACCGCACGGCTACTCCGGCCGGCTCAAGGGGAAGAAATTTGCTCAATAACTCGCCTCGCATTTTTTTTTCTTGGGAAGATAATTATACTTTGTCATTATTTTAAAATTGGTAATCTATCGAAGAACTAAAGTAAATATTAAAAATAAATCTTGAAGCGTGGCCCCTTTTTAGTAAGTTTTACTCTTTAAGATCCATCAATTACAAGTGTGCCAGTAACGCTTTAAGTAACAGCAGAAATGGCCGGTTTCCTTGGCCCACTATTCCTCCAAGTGCATGGTTCCCGAAGTGTTAATTAACAAGCTGCAGAAGTTCAGCACGAGTCTGACTTATAAGTGCGGGATATTTTTATTTAAGCTAGAGAACTACTCCGCTTTCCTCGTCTTTGTATTTAGTGTTTTCTCTGCAACAACTGAGTGATAACTAGCATGGTAATCACAATAGACGACTTCGAAGCAAGGTATGAAAATAATTGTTCAGTGAACCACTTCTTGAAGCTGTCAGTGTTCATTTCCGAATGGTAGCCACTGCCGTTGTTCTTAAACTTGCATACAAGCTCTCAGAAACAAAACCAGAAGAGCAGTCATCATGAAGAATAATTATTCGAGAACATATTCCAATGGAAACTTCAAAACCGTCTTGTTCCAGCAGGTATTCACGGAATGAGTCTGATTCACCCATGTTTCATCAAGGTAATACATTTTGAACTACGTTCTCCTCTTGTATCGTGTATTTTTTATTAGGGATATGGTTCGTGCTGCACCTATGTTACTCCTTTCAATCAAAAACGCTCTTCTTAACATCTTTGAAATCAATATCTTTTAATATTATTTGCGTTGACGAAGTGCTATCTCTGAAGCCAATTTTCTCATGCATAACTGTAATAAGTTTTTGTGATGTCTCGTATGCACTACTTTACACATTTCAAACACGAAGCAATTTAAAATATCACTGTCAAAACCATCCATTAGTGTTCCAGGTTTTCTGCGATTTCGATGCTTTCCCGGCGACACGAAACCAAATTTTCCAGAGGTATCTAAAGCTCTGACACATTCGTTTACTATTCTCTGTGCAGTTCTCTTGCCGACACATGCTTCTGCAGTTCGCTCTTGTGTCTTCAAAACGTCAAGAGTAGGAGTTCCGCTTTCAGATCCACATTCGAAAGAGTTGTAAATGTGGAAAACAAACCTACTCGCCTGTTTGTGTAGCACTTCACGTTTATTGCCGTCATTTGATATGTTTATCTGCCAGTCACACTAAAACATTTACAAAGACACACTCATAGTTACACTGGTACAAGAAAGTAACACTGAGAACTGAATGATAATTCGGTCGTTCCATGAGTCAAATTCCATTGTCTCGAGTTACGGCAACAACGCAACATGCGTCGGAGTGTTTCTCGCAGTCTAGTTGTAAATTGTGGGTAGCAGTTCAGAGAGAGAATGAATCTTACTGGCTGCTTGCAGTCAATGGAGGGGGATGCGCAGAACGGCTGAAAATTGGGCCGCCATCCTTCATGAAGGGAACTTTAATGTAATAAGAGTCGGAGGTGAAAGTGGAGCAGCAATTGGGAAGGGAGTACGACAGACCTGTAACCTACCTCATGTTATTCAAGCAAGCCAAGGACAAATTTAGAAAACGAATAAAATTTCAGGGAGAAGAAATAACAATTTCAAGGTTTGCTAATGCCGTTGTAATTCATTCGGGTGTACGTCTAATAAAGGAATTATAATATGCTAAACAAGGTGTTTATGGAGGAATAGCAAATATTTTAGAACGCTGTAGTACAGACTATTTGGAATGAAATTTTCCATATAACATGTGTCAAATTCGTCTTGTTTACGGATATACGCTGGTTATAGAGATAAGTTTTCGTTTTGCGTCTCGATACTACAGTTGATATGGGTTTACTTATCTGTTATAATTTTACTGTTGGAGTTAAAGGTGTGAAGTTACTCTTGAGTTCACATAATTGAATTGTGAGTGTGATTTCTTGACCAATTCTACCGTATCGTTTAAATATGCCGCAAGTATTCACAGATTCTGTGTGTGCCTACATGGTATTTAAGAGAGGGGTTACATAGAGGAAACGTTCCTTCTGTTAGTAGAGAATCTGGTGGACTATTTCCTAACAGTAGAGTACCAGATTATGAGTGTTTACTTGTGTTTTCACTTAATTGCATCAGATTGGAACAGTGTCCATCATATTTTATCTGAAATCGAAAAGAATGGATTGTGGATGAATAATGTGACATTATTCATTTGATAGAACGTAGTCCTTCAACAAACCAAGGACAATGTTGAAGTTACAAGAATATAGCTGACAATAAGTATGTATGAACTTTACCTTTCTCATTTACAACAGATTCCACACATTCGAGGAAGGGATGGAGGTAGACAATTGGAATTTTGTCGTTGGCTAATTCGAAATCGCCGAGCAGTCCCATTAATCGCCGAGCAGTCCCATTTACGCTGTTCACTGGTGTTTAAAACTACTTTTTCCTGTGACAGTGTCACCAACTCTTGTAACACACATCGGTGGTCCTACTAAAATCGGCATGCCTTACAAGAAAGCTTCTTCGTAAATTTTTGGTGCAGTGTGGTAGATAATCGGTTGAACAGGGCTGTTGAAAAAAATGGTTCAAATTGCTCTGTGCACTATGGGACTTAACATCTGAGGTCATCAGTCCCCTAGAACTTAGAACTACTTAAACATAACTAACCTAAGGACATCACACACATCCATGCCCGAGGCAGGATTCGAACCTCCGACCGTAGCAGTCGCACGGTTCCAGACTGAAGCGTCTAGAACCGCTCGGCCACACCGGCTGTCAGGGCTGTTGAGTTACAAAATTTATTAATGATCTCTTTACCTAGACATTTTTGTAAATGATCTTCAAGCCATTATTAAAAGAGGTTTCTTTGTCTATAAGGACGTCTAATATGTTCCAGCATGATGAGATCGTTGAGCAATCAAGTCAGCAGATGACACATCAACTAAATGTAACATTTCCCTGAAGATGAATCCTCAGAAATGGTCACGTTTCTTGGCCACCAAGGGCTCTCAACCCTACCCGCTTTAGATTTGTTACGCATCAAGAATGTAAGGGAACGAGAAAGTGAAATTTCCTGAGTCTAGACAGAACGGCGTTGCTCCACCATACGGAAGTGTCAACATAAGGCAGCCTCCAGGTCTTAACATTTCGACACAGTTAGTGGTCACTAGAGTGCGGCGTCAACAGTTCTGTGTATGAGTGCGAACGAGCTCAGGGGAAAATTGTTAGACCAGTGCAGACTAACTTGCCTCCGTTCCTCTTGTAACATTATGTAAGAAACGCTAAGCGGGACGCAACAGTGCATATCAGATGTTTGACAAAGCATTTAAGACTTCGTAACAAATTGTTTAAGCAAGTGTAGCAGAACGGAAGACCGCTGAGAACTAATAAAGAGCGGAACCTATAATGTCATGACGAATTATGTGAAAAAGCAGAGCCTCTCACCGACGCTTTAAATACTCCACTTCGCTAGGCTAGTGTCAGTTGATCAGTAGGATCGATGGCATTCATTTATCTCGCCCTCGGGTCTCTGATTATTGTTTTCTAGCATCCTGTCTGTGAGACTGTAAGCAGTACTGGTCACGCTCCTAGCGCCTTACGAGGTGACCGCTGATGCGTAGCCACGGACGATAGAAGACGCCCTCAAGCACGAGCCGCCGCTGCTGGGCAGTCAGGGGTCTACCAACACCGTTTCAGCCGGGGACACAAACCCTCTGAACTCCAACGTTGCTTGGGGCAGACGGCCTACGGAACCGAGGGCCAGAATAAGTACTCAACACGACCTCATACCATCCGACATCGCGGTCGGTCTGATGGGTCACTATACTGGGAGGAAGACAGCCCTCCCAGAAAGGCGTGTGAGAGACAGCACGCACGCGCCCTGGCCACCACCATCTCCGCACAGAGCTTCCGCCGCAGCGTGTATTCAACAGCACGGGCGACAACCCACTTACAAGAAGTCACCGGCGTGAGCACAAGACTGATGCATCAAGCTTAAGCATCCTGAGCCAGCGGCTCTGTTCAGCAGATTCTTGGCCGGCCTGCTAAGCCACCAGCTGCCGACGAAGATACATCATTAAGTTGTACACAGAATAATTAATGAAGTAACATTTAATTCTGTTTTACTGCGTCTAGCGACGCCATACATGTTCCTCGGCCTTCATTACGGCAAAGCAGTAGGGGTTTCAAACCGAGGAGTGGAGGAGTTGGCGATCCCTATAGATATTTGCCTATGGAAATTGGTGACAGACGAAATCCGCAAAGAAAAAGTAGGAAGCACAGGAGACGACTTGATTATTCGGATTACAAATGGTGCTGTCCCAGTAAAAGAACGTCAATATGACCTCAGAGGGCTACACGTGTTGTTTGCAAGAGAATCTGAAATTGCTCTGAAATTGGAGACTTTGAATCCCATCATTTGCCTTTGCTTCACAAGTGTACGTTGTTTGATTTATATTCTATCAGCTGCCCTTCTGAAATTAATAAAAATTGGACGTCTGTTACATATAACGTTCTATTCGAATTGGTGTATTCTGCTACCTACTAAAACGTTTGCAATTCCTTCTGACACTCTCTGTATGTACGAGGACATGCTGCAAAGTAATGCCTTCGAAATTTTTTATTCCTCAATATCGCTTGAGGTGTAACACGCCAAGCATATTGTTCGGCCGAATTTCCCGCTTGGCCGATGTAACCGCACTCCTCTGTAGCTAGAGGGCCCCGAATTGTTACATGGTGGTAACATGGTGGTGCGTAACGTTAGTCTGTCTGTGCGTGATAAACAGCTGCGACACCATCAGAAAACTCAAAGCATGAATCTGAAGGGTTGGACTACTTCTTCAGCAGGACAATGTCAGGCCAGGCACGAGCGCTGCGACAGCTGCAACAATTCGACGCCATAGGTTCACAGTCATAGAACATGCTTATACAGAACTGACATGGCCCTATCCGATTTTCACCTGCTTCCAGAACTTAAAGAACGCCTCCAAGGAGTTCACTTTGTCAATGATAAAGTGGTGCAAGAAGAGTTGAGTTTGTCCCTCAGTCAAAAAATCCAAAATTCTACTCTGAGGGCATCAACAAACTGGTCTCTAGTTGGGTGAAATACGTTCGTCGCCAGGGTGACTATGTTGAGAAACAAATATGTAGAGACGAACAATGAAGATGTAAAATCTTAATAAAGTTTGTTTTATTTAAAAGGTTTTAAAAGCTTTGACATAAAACATTCGGAGTCTTTACTTTTCAGCATGACGTTGTACATTCGGTGCATTCACTCAGAAATCCGCGCAGTAGAGCTAAATTCAAAAGCGTGCTACGTGCCTCGGGGACGGAAGTTTCCCGGTGACAGCGACATTGAGTGCTGGTCGCGGAACCGCCGTAGCCACCGTTACACAAAAGAGCTCCTCGCTTTCCGACAACAGTGCCAGGGGCGCGCGCGCAGCCGGTAGTCGCTTGGTGGGCCGTTCGGTAGATTTCCATGGCCCGAATTGCCGTATTAAGCACGCTATTAACTCACTTTGTTTGTACAGCTGCCGCCATTCCTTCTGCGCGATCGATGGCAAACCTCGGATTCCATTTCGGTGTTTTTCCGCGCTGCCTCTCGATTTTCGTTCCCGCTCACGACGTTATCACACCGCGCCCAACATTCTTTTTATGAACCAAAACAGATACTGTTGTAGGTCCTTGCATGTAAAAGGGGAATGTAATGCCTATTCATTAGCCATATGCAGTTAATAGATATTTCTTGTTCCCATTAGCCTTAAGTGTTTTCGTCCTTACGGCGAATTTTCTTCGCAGTCTCGATGACTTCTCCCTCTATTTCTGTTCGGAGACAGTGTTATCGCATTCGGATGCACTGTAATCCCAAACACATCGATTATGTGTGTTACGCATTCTTGCTTGAGTCTTCCCCATAGTGCTCGTTGCATTCACTATCGCCAAAATCTCAAGATTAAATACTGAAAGTACTACAAGAATTTTTAATATATATGATTTACGGTCAACCTTCTTTAAGAAGGTCAGCTCCTTATTTTCAACAGCATTATTTCCGCATGCAATCCCATTTCAGCAGTTCTCACTTTCAACTTATATACACTGTTGTGATCTAACTAAACGTTTTCATATAATTTGAGTCCCGTTCTAGGCAAATATTCAAAATTATTACATATCACATATGATAACTATAACTGAAAAGCAATCCAGTTAAGAAGACAGGGAGAAAAGACTATTACATATATGAGTTTAATATATCTAGGTAACAGTAATGCTGGTTTGTACAAAAGGCATGACACAAGAAATTCCAGTATTGTCAGTAGATAACTGAGAATTTCTTCATGCTTCACTTATTTAGGTCCCATTGTGTCCTCAATCTTAGCTTTTCCCTGTGGGAGGTATAATTGATGCCGCTATTTATAGTTGTGTGGGAATCAGGATTTCTTACTGCCGAGATAAGGTACATGCGAACAGCGCCGATATCTCTGACAGCACTATTTAGTGTATACTGTAATAAAAACCTCTAGTCCTCGAAAGAGTATTAAAAATGAACATGAGGGTTTCCTGTCTACGTGGAATAGAGGACTGTTGACCATTTCTTATACAGGGTAACTCAGCTTCCCCTACCGATACCTTTTATGCAACCCACAACACCTCAATAATTACTCCTGAGATTTTCACATTCTCTCGCTTTCTATGTGCAAACTATTAGGCCTACAGAAAAAATGAAAAGGATATTTTTATAGAAAATTAAATATAGTTAAATTATGTGCTGTAATACGGTTTTCCTGGAGGCTACAGTTTTCGAATTATTGAGGAAAGGCGCATTTGGAGGTCACTTTCGTACGTTATTCTTGAATAATTCGATAACTGCTGCCACTAGCGAAAATGTACTCCAGATTAAAATTTAACTACAATACATTAAATGTCCTACAAAAAAGTACTGTTTATTTTTCTGTAGGTCTAACAGTTCGAGCATAGTGAGCGAGAGAATACGAAAATCTTGCGCATAGTATTTGAAGGCATTGAGAGTTGCATAAAATCCATGCGTTCGGGTGGCGGAATCACTCTGTGTATTGAAGGTATGACCCAGACATAGCGTTTTCCGACCATAACTCTAGCTCACTGTACTTCACAACTGTAAGCGATCAAACACGTGCGGTCATGCCTGGAGTTAACGTTGTCGTTGTCCGTAGATCCATAAAGGTAAAAAGCGCGTGTAAATTTATTTCAAACAGACGATATTGACAAGAGTGTTGTAGCTATTCAAAGTCATAAGTCAGTTGAATTTTATATCACTTTATGCTTTGTCGTTAAGGAGAGACTGATAGAAAACACGGACGTAAATTTCATGGACCAAGATCTTTGAAGATGAATTGGATTCAGAGGTGTAAGTTTCTGAAGTACGCCGTAACATGAAAATGGACTCGAGAATCGGAAAAGTTACATATTTGCGGACATAGTCATTTACAATTACTTTCGTTGGTCAAAGACTTCCGGTGACTACCCATTACGAATACTAGGCGCACTGCAGACCTAATGTTAAGCATTTCGTACCATGCTGTAAATGTCACACCCAGAAATAGCATCGCAGCGATGTGCAAAGTTTACCAGTCCGCACAATAGAAACTAAAGAAATTTTGAAGTAGTTGGTACGTTTACTGAAGGAGTAATGGCTAGCCACAGAAAAAATCACACCGAATTTTTAATGCAGACGCGTTTGCCAGCTCTCTGTAGCACCGCGCCGGTAAATCGCTGGACGGCCCGACACGCAGCTACAAGCTTGACCGACAATGCGCAATAATTCTGTGTAAGCATGCAAAAATCCACTTCACCTCCACTCAGTCAAAGAACGCTTGTACACGCATAAGTTCGGGCAATGAATTCGTGGAGCTAGGTACGGCGACATTTCACTTCCCGTGGTCGGTTCTTTCTCTGTGGTGTGAGGAAAAGAGGAAACGTGGTATCTGAGGTAAGAAGTGGTTAATCAAATTAAACATGTTTCCCTACATTAAGTTACTCTGTGAGTTGAAGAGATACTCGTATGAGTGATGTAACGATTTCAGATGAATGGACAAACGTTAATGTAATTTAACGTCCTATCTCTAGGAACAACATCGATTAAAAAGCAGGATCAGTCATAAGAAAAACTAGAACACAACATGAAAGACTGAGAGCAAATATTGCAGTTTCTCGCGAACTGAAACGCAGGCCTCATATTGCATCGAATGTATACAACTACCTATTAGTCGAGTGTTCACGTTGTAAGACGTGTATATTTCTATTGTCTATTGTCAAACCACAGTTTATGAAAGATGTTTATATTTTATTAATAGGATTAAGTAGGAATAATTAATATTTGTCATGTTGGAAATAATTGTGGTAGCAGGGAATGTCTGCACCAAAGTATTGTTGGCAAGAGAGACCGCACATTGATATAATTTTAAAAAGGCCGGAGAGACCGCGTATGGATACATTTTAAGAAAAGAGCGGGAAAGACCGCGCATTGATACATTTTGTAATGGTAGCAGGGATTGTCTGCACCAGAAAGCATTGTTGGCAGGAGAGACCGCACTTGGCGTTCGTAGGAAGTCAGTAGTGATGGGCTAAACTGCGATTTTCCGATATCAGTGATTTCAGTGAATGCTATTTTTCAGTATCTGTTATTCTTAACTGCGATTTGTCGCAGTTAAGAGTCGCAGTTAAGGAACATACGTCGTGTATCCCTCCGCCACTGCTATTTCTGCGATTTCTGCTACTTCCGCGATTTCTGCGACTTCTGCTACTTCTGTGACTTCTGCGATTTCTGCTACTTCTGCGATTTCTGTGACTCCTGCGATTTCTGCGACTTACCACCATATGAAAAAGTTACACCTGTCAACACAGAAAATTGCATCGTTACAAACCTGTCATTGGCAAGTATGTTTTACGTTTTTTCTTCCGTTGGCTTTAATTTTGTATTAAAGAAACAACTGTGAAAATATTAATAGTGTAATTAATATGTAAGTAGCCGTACAGTGCCGTAATAGTTCGTGTTTAGAAAATGAATTCTAACATATTGTAATGTTCACAGGTACCTGACCTACATTTCAGTCACTCAGTAAAGTGATAACTCAAAATACCATTGTCAGCAGAGCTGAAGAAATTTGCCACTGCGTCTTTAGACCGTTTTCGTCAGACAAGAGGTTAGTTTCTAAGTGTTTCGATGGACTTAATTACTTCAGTGAGATCGTTCTTGCAAATGTGACATTCATTATATCAAATATTAGCAATCTACTCTGTCAATTATATTGCTAGTAATTAGTGACAGCAAAAATTGTTTAATAATCCTTGTGTTTTTGCAGACGCAGTTCTGACTCTGATTACTGGTTGCTGTACGTATCTATCCACATCGAGGCTGTTGAGAGAGATTCGTGAAGATTCAAGACAGCTCTTAGAGGATTTGCTGTTTAAAAGTGAAATAATTGTGAAATAAGTGTGTGGATGATTAAACTGTGTTTTATTGAAGTTGTTGTGCGATTTTAAAGGCATAATAAATGTTAAATACAGTGAGTGAATAATAAAAATCTCATTTTCCACATGTTAAGCCGTCCAATACCCGTAATTTTCCGCCACTTACTTATTGGTAAACACTTGTTGGAGAGTGACATACCCCCCCCCCCCCCTTTCACCACAATCTTGGTGTGACACTGACCTGTAACATATCCCGAAGTCTACAATATGCATTTTGAGGCTTTTGATGTGAAAGTGGGAAGTACAGATCTTCCAGTTAAATCGGGAATAGGTGGTAGTAGTGTCGGCAAAAAGTTCTTGTGTGTGAAGTTGCCATGTAGAACACCAGGTGTAAAACTTTTCTCCCGAGTCTTGAACTGTGTCGGAACAAAAGTGAGGCATTCGTATGACTGTTTTCATTTCACTACACTTATACAGATGTCTGAGTTCTGCTGTGTTAACATTGCAAAGTCCTGTAGGCATGTGGAGTATTAACCAAAACTGTCATATTGGAAGCAGAATCAAACACATTTGTTACGTTACTTGATATTTTCAGGAGAAAAAGGCAATGTTGCTTCTTATTAATATAATACATTCAGAGTCACAGCAGTATTTGACCAGCTATAACTGATGCTGAATGTGCATGCATGTCGTCATATAATATGAAAGGCTTATTTCAATAGTGGTACAAGTCCATCACCTCCACTTTTCTGTCTATAATGCTTCTGAAATTAATGATCCAAGCAAACATAAATAAAGGTTCATCTCTAGCAAGAAGCCATATGCTTGAATATTTCTGGTATCTCAACTGCAGATTTTTCAGCGCTCATTTAACTTTACGACTCTGTATCTCAAAATGAACAAAAATGAACTTGTACCACTATTGAAATAAGCCCTTCATATGCACACACAGCACATCGATCTCGTGAGGCAGGAGGCTCTCATTACGAAGTACGTCCGTCGGTCAACAGATGGCACTTGGAAAAGTATGTTAACTGCGCTTTTAAGTTGCTACTTGCGACTCTTAGTTGCGATTTGTCACAGAAATCGCAGTTTGACTCGGTAGCGAATAGCGTAGTATGAACTTTGCTCAACAGATGGCAGTGCTAACTGCGCTTTTTAGTTGCTACTTGCGACTCTTAGTTGCGACTTGTCACGGAAATCGCAGTTGGACTCAATAGTGTATCGCAGAGATGGACGTAGTACGAACTTTGACCCACAGATGGCACTGTTAACCGCGCTTTCTAGTTGCTACTTGCGACTCTTAGTTGCGACTTGTCACGGAAATCGCAGTTAGACTCAATACCGTATCACAGAGATGGACGTAGTACGAACTTCGGCCAACAGATGGCACTGTTAACTGCGCTTTTTAGTTGCTACTTGCGATTCTTAGTTGCGACTTGTCACTGAAATCGCAGAAAGCAGTGCTAAATTCGACCAATAGATGGTTCACGTCTTTGAATGTGAAATACTACTTGCGACTGCTAACTGTGACTGAAATCGCAGTTAGATTTTGTAAAGTTGCTACTGTGATATCTGTGACTTCTCAGTCACTGTGATTTCTAACAGATACGCGATTTCCTGCCCACCACTAGAAGTCAGTAGTAAGCGATATGTGAGGCGAGTTGGTAGCAGGTCTGAAGCGAGAGGTTGAGAGGAGCAGTGTGCCTGCCAGCCACCAGCTATGATTTACAAGAGATTATAAACGGATAGACAGAGACATCAACTAACTATTATCATAAGAGGAACTAATATTACTGAATTATATTCTTTGCGAAACTAAAGACTACTGCAGGTATGTTTGCGCAATGCTAGTTGTAAGATTATTGTAAAAAGTAAGTCCCATTTGAACGTTTGTAAAATCATTTCATCACCAACAGTAAATATTTGAAGCGTTTTCAGAATGTAATTAATTTTTGCCAGCAATGTTGCATTACTGATTATAATCCATCCAAAAAACCATCAACTTAAAACTTTGCAAAAAATAAATTGTTGTCAAGAAAAAGTGTAACTATGAATTACGTAACTTCAGTGAAATGAATTAAAGAATAACGTCAGCTTTGCTATTAAAGAATAACGTCAGCTTTGGTAATAAATACAGCCACTTATTATGACATCCCACCAGCAGTTAATAGAGTATAGTAAACCAGAGTAAGTATATTCATGTCGCAGTTCTATGTAGCAGTCAGATGGCGATCCAGTAACAGTAAAAAAGGTAAGGGACAGTTTTGGGTTATTGCAGATAACGACTGAGGGCCACGACGACGACACATTCTACGTTTCGTCGAAATAATCAGAAAATCACTTTTAATAAGCAGCAATTAAATTTGTATGCGAAGATTGAGAAAGAGAATAAATTTCAAAGGGAAGATTTCATTTGTTATTACTAAGCAAGAGAGAGAAATCCTAAGGAAAGGTTTCATAGGTTATTGTAGAAGGGAAGGTTGCGTAAAAACAAAAGAGATATAGAGGAGACGGGAAGGTTTCAACGTATACTCCTACCTGCACTAGATTAAAAAATACTTACTACTTTTTTACTTCTGTGGTGGATTATGAAAGAATGTATCTTTTCAAAAACGATAAGTCTGTATGTGACAGGGTCAAGTGCTTTGTACTTTGTTAAAATTACCAGGAATGTAACATCCATTTTTGCCTAACGGTGGTAGAATCTCACGCAAATATTTTCTTTTCCAACAATTTGCCGAATGAACTGCTTCGCGTCGATCGACATAGTCCCATTACGAAGATTACCTCACAGCTGACATTTGCTTGTACAAGCTGAAGGGCGGGCGCGTAGGTATCCTTGCATGAACTTGCCCAGTTAAAATGTTCGATCAAGCTTCAGCTCACTTGAACAGCCCGAATGCTTATGTAAATAAAATTAACCCAGACACTAAAGCACGTCTGAATAAACTACTGAATAAAGCATGCTTGTGAAGCTTCTATTCGAGACCAGTAAGAGCGCATACGAGTAGCTGCCGCTGTCCACTCGCCAGGTATTGTAGCCTCCAAGGTTCTCTCAGCCCAGCAGCAGTCAGCACATAGCACCGGTGGAACTACTTGTAAGAGAGAACCAGCGAACACAACCAGCGGTTCAAGTAGCCAGCGAGCTGTCTGTGTGTGTTTTAACGTGACTCTGAAACATCAGGAATAAATTCAACCATAATTGATTTGTGATCTTGGGGATAAAATAAAAAAAATGATGAAAAGACAACAGACACTAAGGAGTGGATTGCTGGTCCGTCAAAAATAATCAGAAACAAAAGTTTATTAAAGTGGACGGAACGAGTGGTAACATCCCTAATGGCTTTAGCGTATGGAGCTGGAATGGCTGGGCGGTAAAAAGGCGTGGCATTTAAAGCATTCTGGAACTCTTGTAGTAATTTGAAGCAAACTTGGTAGACTTATAATTAGTATGGAAAAAAGAATTATTAAGAGGCTAGGAAAGTCTTATCACTCCAAGAACAGGAGGTGGGGATAGGGAATGGGCAGTGACATTGAAGCATAGCTCTGGAACATCTCAAGATACCTGAATCAAAGCTCCACAAATATTCAGTCATATCGTGATCAGATTTCAAATTAGTGCAAAGATTGGTAAATTGCTTAAATATTCAGAAATAAAAATAGCGCATTTCACAAAATCCAAAAAGACGATGTCCTATGGCTAAAATATCAGTGAGTTACAAATTGAATCAGTCAACTCAAGCAAACACTTGATGATAACAGTTTATAGAGATAATAACTGAAGAATCCGGCATTTCCCAGTTACTCATTTTGCCAATGTTCTACTAGAAACGAAAACAAAAAAAAAATTACCTGTGTTTGCAGTGTACTATAGAAAAAAGAACGTTATTTCCATGTATTCGTGCGAACACCGTTGAAATTGTGCAGTAGATTTCGTGTGAGATGACAGAGAGTTTCTGCACGCTGTGCGCAGCTGCCTCGCGTGTGTACAACGCGATTTTGTAAACGTCGCTATGGTAACGCCTCTTCATAGCTCTATAGGCGGCTATTGTTCTCGCCTAATGCCGTTTTGCGTTTCCCAGCTAAAAGCTGTCAACACCGCTGCCAGGTGTCATGGATTTCCTTCAGTTGACTCGTCTGTAGGGGTGTCTTAGTAGTAAAGAATAAACGTATTAAAACGTGGTGCGTAATGCGGCATTTTTTATGACGTAGTTCACTTGAACTATGTATCGCACAATGACATATTTGTGTAGGTAAATTCAGCGGCATAAGTGGATACTCCTTGTGAAATATGTAGCGATCAGAGTTAGTAGTAAATAAGTAATAAATTTAAAGGACATACATGATGCGGCCAGTTTTTAATTCATCCCAGTGTTCATGAAGTCATATTTCCTGGACTATGTGTGGTATCATGTTATAATTTTGTAAGTGCACTTAGCGGCGTATGTGAATACTGTCTGCGAAATTTATTGCGAATTGAATTAGGAGCACATAAGCAATAAATTTAAATGCCGTGTATGATGCTGTAGGTTTTCACACATCTCATACTTTGTGGCATCATATCTTCTGGACTTGGATAGTAGGCGGTTCTTACCCGCACAGCAATTGTTGTCTGACACTAAGGGATACGTGAATGAACAACGTTTTGTTGAAATCGGTTCAGTAGCTTAGGAGAAGATATGAAGCATGCACACATACGTACAAAACAGCCATACATTTTTATAATATGTATGGATGAAATAGAATGTCATATAGGCCCAGTTACAGGTGAAGCAGATGGTAGATGGTAGATTTCGGTTCATTTCTAGGATACTGGTAAAAGAATATACACAACAGATTACTTACAAAACACTCATGCAATGTATTTTAGAATGCTTCTCAAGTGTGTGGCGTTCGCGCCAAAAAACTAACAGCGTTCAAAAATTTTGCACAGTCATCTCTATTTTTTTAATTTTTTGCAGGAGGAGAATGAAATTTTTTGTGAACATACTTGGAACATTTAGCTATAAGTTTGTGTAGAAAAGTTTCTTCTTTTATATACAGGTGAGCCATAATGGAACCGTGAAGTAGATGTCATGTTGCGACAACGGTCGGTGACAGACTTCCTCTTCACGACCGGCGATGACTAACACATCGATTCACAGGAAATTGGTCCCTGTTTATGTGAGGACACAGTGGATCGCAGCAGTATCCAGTGGTGGTTGCAGAGGTTTAAAGAAGGTGATTTCTCTCTACTATGCAATCCACGATGCGGTAGACCATCGACGGCAGTGAGTGATGTGAATAAGGAGACTCTTTGGAACTTGGCTCCACAATTAACCGGAACTGTTACTGTTTGTCATTGGACAAGCAGCGACGTGCCATCAAGACCCATAGACCACAGCTTCAGAGTCAGCTCATCAGACTACACCATGACGATAACAAACCCCATACAGCCCTTATGACGCTGGAGAAAATCAGGAAAACGGGTTGGAAAATTGTTCCTCGTCCTCCCTACAGTCCGGACTTGGCTCTGTCTGATTTTTACCTCTTTGGTCGTGTGAAGGCCCACCTGCGCGGTAAAACATTTGATAGTGAGAAAGACCTTAATTCCTGTGTCAAGCGATGGTGTAAAAGTCAATCCCCAGAATTTTAACAAAGTGCATTTACATCATGGAAAGAACGTTGGGTCAGATGCGTCACAGCTGACGGAGGCTACACTGAGTAGGCTCAATGTATAGCTAAATGTTCCAAGTATGTTCACAAAAAAATTATTCTCCTCCTGAAAAAAATAGAAACATTAGAGACGACTGTGCGAAACTTTTTGAACGCCCTTTGTATGATTAATGTGGGACCTTTAATGTATACAAAGAACGAAAGTACGGCTGATCGCATGTTTGTTTGACACATTCTACAAAGTCATGGAGATACTCACAAACCTGAACTGGGAGCAGCTAGAAAACAGACTACTATTCCTTGAGGGCCTACACAGAAAGTTTCAGGAAACAGCTGTAAGCAGGGCAACTAGTGGTATACCAAATTCTCTTACATATCGCTACTGTAGAATCGCAGAGACAATTTCAGACTAAGTACAGCGAGCGGCGAGGCATACAAGCAATTATTCTTTACAAGCTCCATATGCAAATGGAATGGGAAGGAGGCCTAATAAGTAGTACAATGGGAAGTACTCTCTGCCATGCAGTTCACAGTTGCCTGCTGAGTGTGGATGTAGATGTAGATGTATGGATCCCCCACCACCCCGATTGTACCGAAAATATTGTGACAGCCGCCGTAATTGTTTTTCCAAGGGAAAATGACAATTTGAGGCACGTTCCGTCAGTATAATATAAAACAGTGGTTAGCAACCAATCGAATAAAGTTACAAAAAAAATTGATATTATGTATGAAAGTCAGCGACAACGATAAATATAAACAAAATATATCAATCCACATCGCTTTCGTCTTTCCTGTAGTAACCGGTTTTGGTTATTCAGTATCCACTTTCAGGTATACATGAGGAGCCAATACATCCGTTTGTAAACTGTGGTGGAACCGTAGTAATCACTCACATAGCTAGATTCAATGTGTAAATCATACTAACAATCAGGAAATAAATTTTATTACGTTGGATACGATGATGACTGATAATTAAATTCCAAACAGTGTCATCATGTGGATACAGAGGCAAAATAAATCGACTCATCAAGTGCAGAAATCATTGTGCATATGAAGAAAATTATCTAGACTGGACAACGAAACTTACAATACGGTTACTGACGATGGACTTGGTGCAACTTCCATCATACACTGAAGCGAAAAAGAAGCTGGTACAGGAAGGCGTATTCCAATACAAATAGATGTAAACAGGCAGAATACGTTGCTGCAGTCGGCGACGACTGTATCAGACAACAAGTGTCTGACGCAGTTGTTAGGTAGGTTACTGTTGCTACAATGTCAGGTTATCAAGAGTTTGAACCTGGTCTTATAGTCGGCTCACAAGCGATGAGACACAGAATCTCCGAGGTAGCGATGAAGTGGGGATTTTCCAGTACGACCATTTCACGATTGCACCGTGAATATCTCGAATCCGGTAAAACTTCAAATCTCCGACACCGCAGCAGCCGGTAAAAGATCCTGCAAGAACGGGACCAACGAAGACTGAAGAGAATCGTTCAACTTGAAAGAAGTGCAACCCTTCCGCAAACTGCTGCAGATTTCATTGCTGGGCCATCAACAAGTGTCAGCGTGTGAACCATTCAACGATACATCATCGATATGAACTTTCGGAGCCGAAGGACCACTCGTGTACCCATGATGAACACACGACACAAAGCCTTATGCCGCGCCTGGGCCCGTCAAACCCGACATTGGACAGTTTGATGACTGGAACGTGTTGAATGATCGGACGAGTCTCGTTTCAAGTTGTATCGAGCGTATGGACGTGTACGGGTATGGAGAGAACCTCATGAGTACATGGACCCAGCATGTCAGCATGGGACTCTTCAAGTTGGTGGAGTCTCTGTAATGGTGTGGGCGTGTGCAGTTGGTGTGATATTGGCTCCCTGACAGGTGACACGTGCGTAAACATCCCGTCTGATCACCTACATTCATTCATGTCCATTGTGCCTTCAGACGGACTTGGGTAATTCCAGCAGGACAATGCGACGCGCCAGACGTCAACAATTGCTACAGAGTGGCTCCAGGAACACTCATCTGTGTTTAAACACTTCCGCTGGCCACCAAACTCCCCACACATAAACATTATGGCGTACATCTGGGATCCCTTGCAAAGTGCAATTTAGAAGACATCTCCATCCCCTCGTAGTCTCTCGGATTTATGGACAGCCCCGCAATATTCATGGTGTCAGTTCCCTCCAGCACTACTTCAGACATTAGTCAGGTCCATGCATCGTCGTGTTGCGGCACTTCTGCGTGTTCACGGGGGCCCTACACTCTATTAGAGAGATTTACAAGTCTATTTGGCTCTTCAGTGTATGTTCACCTACTAGACAAGTTATCGAAGAAAAATTAGAGGAAAAATATGTGTAACCCCAAATTTCTGTTCAGTGGTAGGAGGAAGTTCCATGAACAACATGCTAAAAATCCTGACTGATGTGGTGTGAGCGTAGGACTGTGGGCGGTTGTTTGAAGATCACTTTTCTTTTTTATTTGGAAACTCGAGAATCGCGTCTTCTAGCTAAAATATTCCTGTGCAAAATTAAATTTCCTAGAAACAAATTTCTGTTCATTTCTTCTTTAGGACTAATAGCTACCGCAGTGTAGTGGATGCAGAATCGCCGACAAAAAAAAATGCTTTCACGGTATAAAGTTAATATTTATCTTTGAATGAAGTGGGTTAAAAACAAATATTAAATGTGTGTACCACGTGTAAGTGTAGTAGAACCTTATTAATGGGTAAATCGTATTCTGGGTTGAGTAACAGGATGGAGGAGGAGAGATTGTGGTGTAGAAGCGCAAGGATAGGTAGATCGTCCGACTGTGTTTATGCACTTCCCTCTGCAAACTGAAGACCAAGCAAATGTTTCCCCACTCACTCTATGTCACTACGTCACAAGGAGCAACTACAGGGTGTTTCGCAACATTACACCGTCGCATCACACCAGGCCTTATGACTCACTGGCGAAGCAATGTTTATTTTCCACAAAACGAGTTAACGCTGCATGGGCTGCGGATATGAGTTACTAACTAATAATAGAAACGCAAGACATGCATATGGACAAAATGTACGTAAATCTCTGCACACTATTCTATCCTGCCGGAAGGGATATTGTCCGCCCCCGGTAGCTGAGTGGACAGTTTCCTTTCCGCGGTGACGCGGCACGGACCTGTTGTCCCGGCCGCGGGCGCGCGTGGACGAGGCAGTGTTTACACCGCCGGTACTCGCGCGTGTTGTTGTCTGACTCGATCGCCATGACACAATTTTCGAAAGATTACGATCCAGTTTACGTTCTACAACGAATATGCCAGATCCAAAGCTTTCGAAATAGAGCGTTTGTTGAGGGAAGAAGTTCGTTTACCTGCTGCAGACATAATTGGAATACACCTGTCCATTATAAGCAGTATACCGAGCGAGGTGGCGCAGTGGTTAGCACACTGGACTCGCATTCGGGAGGACGACGGTTCAATCCCGTCTCCACCCATCCTGATTTAGGTTTTCCGTGATTTCCCTAAATCTTTTCAGGCAAATGCCGGGATGGTTCCTTTGAAAGGGCACGGCCGATTTCCTTCCCAATCCTTCCCTAACCCGAGCTTGCGCTCCGTCTCTAATGACCTCGTTGTCGACGGGACGTTAAACACTAACCACCACCACCATTATAAGCAGTACAATGTACGTAAAGATGACTGATGAAGCTGCGTGTGAAATAACTCTCTCCGCTGCTCAAAGAGGATTTAAATTTCGACACTCCGATGGCCATATCAGCGATGTAACAGTAGCTCCTTCAGGATTGGGTGTGAGGGTCATTCGGATCTTTGAATTGCCGTTTGAGGTGCCACAATCGATGGTTACTGGATCGCTGCGACCATATGTAACGGTACTTAGTCATACGCCTGAACGCTGGGCATGTTTTAGCACCTATCCTGTGCTAAACGGCTTCCGACAGGTGCGGATCGTCCTTACTAAACATATCCCTTCTTATTTATACATTGGAGGATGTCGAGCTATTGTGATCTATGATAGCCAGCCACGCACATGTTCTGGCTGTGGTGGAGAAGGACATATCCGCTCAGAGTGCATACAACGCCGCGTCGTGCAACTGCCACACGCAGAAGCGTCACAGCGAGAAGTTCCCACGCATCTGCCGATGACGTACGTGTCGGTGGCCCGCCGGGAGGTGTTGCCAAGTTCGGAGCGTGACAAGAACGTGTTTATGCAAGAGCAGACCGAGTTACGGGAGCATGGAGGTGACTCGGAGAATGTCCCTAGACCCACGTCACGTCAGATGAGGGAGGAACCCTCCGAAAACTCACATATGGCACGCGGCGTGGAAGTAGAGGTCGAGACAGTGGCGCCGGCAACGGACCAACGAACGATCGACGAACACAGTGAGGCAACAGAGGGCAGGGCACGCAAACAGCGATCGCCGAAGCGTCGCAAAAAGCGTCGCCATAGTTCGGGTGACACGTCCCCCCCCCCCCCTAGCCTGTCTGACACGGACCACGTCAGATGGTGACCGGATGTCCTGCCTTTCAGATGGTCCCTCTTCATTGACACCGACTGACCCAGCGCTGCCGACGAAGGTGTCAGGGACGCCAACGTCCCGGCAGCCACATCGAAATACATTAGAGGACGTTTCTCGGACTGATGACCACTGCGACTGGGCGGAACCAGTCGAAGACATACAGGAATTGCCACCCCCAAATAATGACATCTCACTTACAGGATGCACACCACGGAACGACAACAACGGAGGGCAACCCGTTGGCGGGCACTCCTCTGAGCACGAATAGTGGACTAAAGCCCTTGGAGTTCTCAATGACATGACACGAGCATGACAACGACAACGGACCAAGCACATAAGGTGGGCACAGTGAACATTAACACCGCACGTTCGCTTGCAAAGATGCAACTTCTCCGGGACATGAGGAGGAAACCTGCAATGCTGCTTTTCCCGACGTGCATGGATACAACACTTATCTAGCGCCGACTCCAGATGGAGGACGTGGCACAGCGATACTAGTCCGGGAAGGGATTCCGAAGTGTGACCTCGATTACCTTCCTTCGACTCGGGGTTTGGCTATGACCGTGAACGGCATTCGTATCGTCAACATCTATGCACCCTCCGGATCTGACAATCGACAGGCGCGTGCACGATTCTACTCGGAGGAGATTGCCCCCCCCCCCCTCCCCCTATTCCATGGGAGGTATGACCACATCTTGGTAGGGGGAGATTTTAACTGTCTACTCGCACCGAAGGATCAAACTCCTAATTTCAGCTCCTGCCACGCTTTGAACACAATCTGCCGGGACATGGCCCTACTGGACACATGGGAAAAGATCCATGGACAGCGAGAGGGCTACACGTATTTTACTAGCCACTCGGCGAGCAGGCTGGATCGGATTTATGTTTCTGACAGATTACGGGCTCACGTGTTGGCTGCTGAACGTTGGCCCACAGCTTTTACGGATCACCTTGCATATTTATGCACGTTACCCTCCCTCGGCAGCGGGTCTGGCGGAGTCGTAGCTCCTGGAAACTTAACTCATCGTTATTGGTGGATCTCGAATGTCGCCAGCGGATCGAAGAAACATGGCAGACATGCACTCGCCGTCTGCCGCTGCACCGTACGGTTCTTTCTTGGTGGCTACAATGTGCAAAACCGGCGATACGAAGAGCTCTCATAACGTATGGCAAGGAAAATGCGACATCGCTCCGAGATACACTTGATTATTACTACATGGTGCTCCGCGACCTGTCCTCCAAGGCCCCATCGCACGAGCGTCAAGCGGAAGTCCATCGCATTCAGGCCTGCATTTTATCGACCACGAGACGTCGACTGGAGGGACTTTCGATCCGTGCTCGGTGCTTAGACTACGTCGATGGAGAACGTATTAGCATGCGTCATGTGTCCAAGGGACATGCGAGTAATCGCCTATCCCTGATCACAGTGCTCCATGATGACGATGGTCGGCCCTTGACGTCACAACAGGACATTGCTGCTGAGTTTCTGGAGCATTACCGCCTCCTTTTCACTGGGACGCCGACAGACAATCGGACAGGAGAAGAAATTTTGCGACAGATGCAAACGGAGATGGATGGTACGGATGCAGAGGCGCTATTGGAACCCCTAACGGAAGATGACATCCGGGGCGCACTCAAGAAGGGTGCGGTGCATAAATCCCCTTGGCCAGATGGGTTGACACTCGAATTTTATCGCGCATTTGCGGATTTAATGATGTCCCAGTTGGTATTGATGTATAATGAGTTATTGAGCCCTGACACGGACGTTCCGTCGCAGTTCACGGCGGGACTGATTATACCAATACCGAAATCGACAGCGAGTGTCAGCCCCCATCAATTTAGAACGCTCACGATGCTCAATACTGACTATAAGATCTTTGCGCGAATGTTGGCGGCGAGGCTCAAGACTGTAATATCCAAGACAATACCACCAGACCAGGCTTGTCTAGGGGTTCGGAGCAACATACATTCTATCCTAGGCGAATACCGTGGCGTAATTTCCCTGACGGACGCTTGTCGGATGCGAGCGGCGTTCGTAGCGGTGGATTTTGATCGTGCCTTTGACAGGATCAACCATGATTTCCTTGACTTGACCATGCGCCGCATGGCGATACCACAGGATTTTATTACCGTCCTCATACGCCTCCTTCGCGGCGCTTCTTCCACGGTGAGAGTCAATGGCAGGGAGGTAGGAACGATTCCTGTTCGCAGCTCGGTTAGGCAAGGATGTCCCTTGTCGATGATACTGTTTACAATAGCGCTCGAACCATTGATGCAGACTCTTAGACGGACTCTAACAGGCGTCCGACTCCGTGCGAGCTCCTTCACGTGTCGTGCATATGCCGACGACTTGATGATACTCGTCCGGTCGGAGGACGAAGTAAGTAAGGTGGTTACCCTTCTTACTACGTACGGAGTAGCTGCGGGAAGCAGGGTCAACATGAATAAAACCAAGATCCTGCACATCGGTCGAGGGCTGGGCTGGACGCTCTGCACAGTCCGTTTACGACGGTGGACGGTGCTTAGGTGTCTTATTCACCCGATCGCTACGGCAATCAGCGGCGGCGAGCTATCGACGTCTCCTCCACCACGTCCGACTGCACATACGACACAATTCACTCCGAACGCACGACCTGCTCCAAAGGGTGGACTACACCAATGTTCACCTGGCCTCGCGACTGCCGCACCTGGCACAGGTACTATGTCAGCCAAGGAATGTTGTTTAAGATCGAATACGAGACTTTAACTCTCCCACACCATTCTGGAGGACTTAACCTCACGGATGTGCGGAAAAAGGCTCTAGCTCTATACCTGCGAGCAACGTTACGAACTTGGAACCAACGGCAACACGCCACACATCGGCCATCCTGGATGTGCTTCTTCCCACGTCCTTTGAACCGCCGATGGCGGTAGGCACAATTTCGCCCTCTTTTTCTCACGTCAAGCGATTCTTTGTTGATTTTAGTTATGTTCAGTTACAGATACCTTCTACAAGAATCCCCACTACCTGTGAGATATATCGATACTTGCGGCGTCATCATGGCAGCAATGTTGTCGAACTTAAATATCCAACGCGAGACTGGCGACAGATTTGGCGAGCTGTCCATACGCCTCTCCTCACCACGGAAGCGAGATCGTCATGGTATACATTCATCAACCGCAAGATAGTCAAGCGCCAACGATTGCACGACATTCGCATGGTAGATTCCCCACTCTGCCTTATATGTGGCATGCAGGACACCGACGAACATTCTCTGCAGTGCGGTGAGGCAAAGGATGTTTGGCAGCTGACGCGACGCATCATGTCCCTCATCCGACGTACCGACGAATCCACGATCACGACGGACGCTTTATTTTTCCCTGACGCTGTCTGTTTCATCTCACAAAAAACATCGGCAATTCGATGGATTGGAGGACACGCACCGCACTACGTCCTCTCGCGGACCTTGATATAGGGCATGGACTATGGGCATTATCTACTAGAACAACACGAAGTCATCCGACGCCACTCTAAATATAAAACGCGTTTTGCGAACTTTCTAGGCAGCATGTTTCATAACCCCCCGAAGTGGTGGGGAGTCCCAGGTTTACGTTGTTTCGAGAGATAGGATTTACTCCCAGTGAAGTGTCGAGGATGTCACTTCGTCCCTATATTTCTTTCCCTTCTTTTTCGCATATGATTTTTCTTTTGGGACACTAAAATTAAATGAATAAATAAAATATTATTGTTACTAATAAAAAAATTACATAATTGTACAATGTTTCCTTCCCGCTGCCTCTCCCTTATCCGGTCAGGAGACGGTACATATAAAAAAGTAAAATAAAAAAATAAAAAATAATAAAAAAAGATGGATAGAGCGTCTGCCATGTAAGCAGGAAATCCCGGTTTCAAGTCCCGGTCGGGGCACTCATTTTCATCTGGCCCCGTTGACGTAAATTAAAAAAAAAAAAATTAAAAAAAGTGGTCAGCGCGACAGAATGTCAATCCTAAGGGCCCGGGTTCGATTCCTGGCTGGGTCGGAAATTTTCTCCCCTCAGGGACTGGTTGTTGTGTTGTCCTAATCATCATCATTTCACCCCCATTGACGCGCAAGTTGCCGAAGTGGCGCCAATTCGAAAGACTTGCACCTGCCGAACGGTCCACCAGACTGGAGGCCCTAGTCACACGACGAGAAGAGAGGGGATATTGATTCTTAGGCATCCTGTACTGCAGTTGTAGTGTTCTTCCGGGGAAACGTAATTTCCCCCACCACGAGTGCCACTAACTTTTCGATTTATAGACAGGCTGCAGCTTCCCAGCATCTTCTGTACAATTACCTTACGTGAAGAGACAAGATAACTTCACTAAGTACTTGTTTATCTTTTTTATCAGGATTTTATGTATGTTGTTCTTGGCATTCCCACCTACCATTGTAGAAAAATTTGCGACAACACGAGTTTTTTCCCCCAGTCGACCTTTTTTAGTCTGGACTGGGGTATACGGAAAATCATATGCTTTAAATGTGCTTTTGAAAAAACATATTCCCAAGCTAAATGACGATTCAATAGGGACACACACTGCCACTCGGAATTCTCGGGTACTTTCACAAAAAAATTGCTTCATTATTTTGAAGGCCCGTGTTGACATTTCAGAATATTTCAAAATCTACGTTTCACATCATTGAGCAATAGATGAAGAAGGGCCATCCACTGCTGAAATCACGTCTGCGAGACAATGGTCTGGGCTGTAGAAAAATTATGACGGCTAGAGGTGTACGGTATAGTTACGGTTAGTCTGAGAGCTAAAACGAAGCGGGAGCGTAGTGCCAGCCCTTCACCTGTTCTGTGATACTGAGGTATTTGTCGATTATACTGATCTCGCCTGATTACAAATACCTTAATCCGTCTTTTCCTCGCCTTATCAAAACTCCTCCGCCAATAGCCATTTGATTAGTGGTCTCAGGAGGTGTTTACCTATACCTCATTCTCAAGATAGGAACTTTCGACTTAACATGCCTTCCGATATTGTCTGTTGTTATCATTGTGAGATGTATGTCTGCAGGACATATGTGCGTCACTTCTCTACTCTCAAAGCGGCTCCGTGTCACAGAGAATGACTCACCTTCCATAGGTAACTCGTTTGACCTGAGTGCATGTGGTTCAGAACTTCAACGGTGTTAGAAATCCCTGAGAGGTATCACCGTTAAGTCAACATATCGCTAATTTCCTTATTAAATTGTTGTCAAAATATATACGTTTCCAAGTTTTAAAGTAACTTGACAAAAGCACGTTTAAGTGCCAAGACATGCACCCACTTTCGGAGCCGTTCTATTCACAATGGCAGAGAAAAGTTGAAAAATAAGAACTATGGGAGGAACACAAATTTGTTTACAATTCAAAGAACTACCCATTTCCACCAGCCTCCTTGAATAAACAAATACATCACAAAGCATTGTTGGCAAGGAGAAGTCACTTTGTCTATGGTTAATGCTAGTGCACAACAACTTAAAGTGCTTTTCTTCGTGTATAGCCCAAGAAACTACACATCGTCAGCGATATAACGGCACCTCGAAGAAATCTGCCACTTACGTAGTTAGCAGCCGTATTCAAAAGTTCAAACCTGCCATCCTGAACGTAGAGTGCGAATCTACATCTTTCATGGGTTCTAAGACAGCCAAAGCCTTTGAGGGATATGAAAACTCGTTTGACACCATGTTTCTGCAAGACACGGTCAATCTCGTTTGCAGTGCTTCCTGTACATGGCACATAAGATTGGATTGCAAGGAATGGGAAGAGGAGAATCTGCAGTCATTATCATAGTTTCTGCAAGCACGAAGCATTTCAGTTAGGACTGGAAACATGATGTTAAGAGCGTGTTAGGAACTCTCTTCAAGTTTCCCGGCTCTTTCAGCGTATGGGAAGACTCCGACATCGCATTGTTAAAGCTATGAATTCGATAATGAGAGACCATCTGCTTCGTCTGTGGCAGAAAATGAGGTACCGTTTGAAACGTCCCCTTTTGAACAATTTTACAAGACTGTGCTTAGACTGATGCACAATATTTACAGCGCAACGCAATCTGACTTTCCACACACAATATTTTGTTAACGCAACGCAATCTGACTTTCAAAATTCTCTACAAGAGAATGGCCCTGACTAACATTAACCTGTACTTTTCAGAAATCACTTACCTCACAAAAATCTTGGTTACTCCCACTACTGCAATACAGCAAGCGCCACTACTGCCAGCTAAATAAAAGATTCAAACTATGGAAGGCACTAACTACTGATAGGGATAGTTAGCAAATGAAAGATATTAATAGAGAACAAACAATGTATTTACCTTGATATCATGACAAATTACAAAACTCCGCCATCTCTCTCCCCACATCCACCACTGCTGGCGGCTCACCTCCAACTGCCCAGCGCTACGCGCTGTTCACAGCCAGCTGCCTAACACTACAATGGTTGAGTATTACAACAATGCAAAGCAGCCACAGACTGCACACGGCACAGCCGGTGATTTTCATACTGAGGTGGCGTTACCAATAAAAAAAACCTAAACAGCCTACTTACATAGCCCCCATGCCCCCCACAAAAAATTTTACAAATTGGGTTGGGCAGTGGGCAATACATATTTGTTAAAATTTTTCATAATCGTAATTACAATAACAAAGAAATCAAATGCACACACTTATTGATACAATGTTGGTCAAAAGCTAAAATTTTCTCACAGTCCATAAAGACAGTCCTGATCATTCATCACATTGCAGTGTTTTTCTCAAAGTCTGAGCAGTAAAAGAAAATGCACATGGAAGTAGTGGATTTCCATGCAGTCTTGAAGAAGTATCGTTGTCCTTCCAACGGAAAGACAGTGCTGACTCTCGACATGCTGACAGGTAATGGGCCACAAGAGAGCAAACCCACAGCGGAGTCAGTCGAAGTTTTGAAGAGTATTGGTGGGTAGGTCATCACAGAGCAGACCCACTGTAGTCCTGGTAGAGATTACGGTATTGGTGGGCCACCAGAGGTGCAGACCCACTGCAGTCCTTGTAGAAATAATGGTATTGGTGAGTCATCAAAGGTGCAGACCCACTGCAGTCCTTGTAGAGATAATGGTACTGGTGGGCCACCAGAGGCGCAGACCCACTGTAGTCCTTGTAGAGATGGCCAGCAGCCATCTGTTGTGACTGTGCAGGTACACAATCACCATTGAAGAGTCTTGCGGATAATATAACAAGTCCATAACCACCACTTGTGCACTCACAAAGTTGTTGGAATTGTCCTTAGAACAAGCAATGCTGTTATCCAGTCCCTTGCTGAATTATTAACACACGTGCAAACACTAACAGTCCCTACTCCTCTCATATTGTCCATATACTATGACCAATAGAAACGTGTGCAGTGAAATGTAACTTACAAGTTACTTAATTTGATGACCTGGTGTCAATTACAATTTTATAACATAAGAATACAATAACAACGGTATAAAATACATCATTAAAAACATAATAATACAGATAACATTTGTAGGAATAGGGGCTTTACAAAAGAATAGAAATAAACAAATACATCAGTGTTACAAAAATAATGACATAAGTACATACATAAAGATCAGAATAACTTTTGGAATATCAACTTCCACATGAGCATTAAAACAAAACAGAACAAATACTGTTTAAACATGTTTACAAAGTAAATAACATGGTATTAGAAAAATTCTACAACATAGGTCTTATCAGATAAACAACTAAAGACAGGAAGTACACAAATACACAAGGTAACACAAACACATAGTGGGATAACACAAGGAAAGGACAGGGTTTCTTTTACTGCAGTATCTTGCGAACAAAACTTTTTTTGTTCTTGGAGATCTCCCTTCGTTCCTCATTATTTCCAAAAGTCCTATCTGTACCTCTTATCTGTATTCCAACCATAATTCTTTCAAAATAAATATGGCTCATTGTACAATACTCATTTTGGCCCTATCTGTTTCTTGCGGCTTCTCAATGCATTTCTTCCAATTCATCATAGTTAGTTTCTTATATAGTCTACCCCCTCTTAAGCTAACTTAAATCTACTGAGCTCAGATATATATACCAAGGGACGAGGCAATGCAGCATCACATAAAACAATAAACATCAATGACAAATATTTCAAACTGGCAAAGCAAGCTACAGTAAATCTAAATTACCAAGCAATTCAACATTACAACTAATATAAGGCAATGCGCAGCAAACAATAAAATAATCATTAGTAAAACTGGCTTAACAGCGTAATACAAAATCAAATTCAGTAACATTATGCCTGGCAAACAGCAGAAGCAAAAGCAATAAATTATATCTAAACATGACAACGCTCAAGCAGAAAAATATTACAGTAGAGACAACAATGCAGATAAGGGAAATGTATAATCACATCTTAATGTCTATGTAATTAAAGTGGTGCACCACAACAACTTATTGTAAAAAAAATATTACCATGTACTTGAAAAGAAAATTATGTGTGCAGTAACTGTTACTAGTCCCTTCTTATTGTTCTTTCCATTCCAAGAGCTCCTTTTTCGAAGAATGTGGGTCATAAAGTAATTATTTAATAGATCTGTTGACAGAAAGTGTTCACATTAGCAAATGAATTTTTTTTTTATGAAACCAATGCTGCAACACAGCTGGAAACTAGATATCAAATGAAATAAGCAACTATGTACAAAGCAAAGCATAAAATAATCATTCAGTAGTCA
This sequence comes from Schistocerca nitens, assembly GCF_023898315.1. Lineage (NCBI taxonomy): Eukaryota > Metazoa > Arthropoda > Insecta > Orthoptera > Acrididae > Schistocerca > Schistocerca nitens. Next base: position 617,954,877 of record NC_064617.1, read on the forward strand.
TGTGACATTTCATAAGTTAGAAATTCTCTCAACTCTCGTAGAAAGACGCTTGTCGTAATCAGGTGTGCAGATGTAAAAATATTTCTCGTCATTTCATTAGGCATTTCTGTCGCCATATGGCATTTCTCTCAACTAGCACGACAATAGCCGTGAAATGTTGCGATGCTTTCTACAAAGGAACGTCAAGCGAGGATAATGGCCCCCCCTTTTTTTTTTTTTTTTTTTTCCACCTAATGGCTGTTTCTCCAGGTGGCTGGCACAGGTGGCCGCTCACAACGAATTACGTCTCGGTCACTTACCTCTCATCCCGGAATATTTACGACAGCAGTTTTCACTACAATGGCAGTCTTATATTACAAAAATTCACAGGGTGAGAATTTGCGTTACCAATCTGTAGAAACAAAATCTTATTGATATAACAGTGTCCAAAAAAATTTTCGTCGGCATTGTGATACATTCACGCATTTACACACATTTCATAACTCTTAAAGTACGATCTTGGTTTCCAACAACCTTTTCCACAAATCAGAGTGCCCTAATCACTATTCATTATTCCTTACCTTATTACACATATATAAATTCGTCGACGCTTCTTCAATACTTCATCATATGAAATACGTAGCATAATCAAATTCCTCATATAGCATCAGCTTCTTGACCATAAACATACCTCAGCAGCATAATACACATCGTCATCATAACATCATAAAACCTCAGCCAAATCTCAAAATCGTCGTAGCTTCCTGGAATAATTTCAAAACCCTAAAAAATATTCTCTGCTCATTTCAATAGTGTCATCTACCTCAAACGTACCTTCAAAAATCATGATCCCATACCAAATACATCATTCAAAGCTCTCATAGTATCACAATGGTTCCGAAAAAAATATGAACATTTCACGAAGTACAGACAAAATACAATTTCGTAAGTGTGGAGTTATCCACCTGTGTAATTACGTAAACATGTGTCACTGATGCAGTAAAATAAATGTTTGTCTCTCTCAGGTAAATAATCAGATAGCTGTGTAATTCTGTGTTAGAGAAATATGGTACCGATGTGTAAAGTTGTATAAGCAAATACCATATTAGCTAGGGCTCCTTGTGCGTGCTAAACACATGATACACAAAGTAAGCGTGTACCCCCCTGAGGATAAATGTAATTATACCCTCAGGTGTTACAGATTACAACAATGGAATGAAATGTATGACGGAAAACTTTCTTTGCAATTTAAAAATCTTAAAAAATAAATGTTTGAAGTACAAAATTAATCACTCAAATACGTGTCCTGTAGCGCTAAACTGTGCGTCATGTTGTAAGATAATCTCTGTGGAAGTGTCGTAGTTATCGTCCTCCGAAAGCTAAGTTCTGCAGAAGTCAATGTACTTACCTGATGATACACAAAAGTGAAATGCTTTGCGTATAGATATCTTAGTTATTACGCTTATTGTTGTGATGAAGAAAGTATTGTGCTGTAACGTATTGTTGTGCTACGGAAAAGGCTGTCTCATTGTTGCTATACCACAAAAGTTACTACTAAAACATGTTTTACTTTTCAGAATAATACAGAAAAATTGTGCAGATATGAAACAGATACACCGCAAAAGCAACAAGGTGAATTGTGTCACACATTAGTAGCGTCGTGATATAGTCGTGTAGCTGTCAAATAGACTAACCACTGTGTCACCTGGTATCTCTCAGAAAGCACCTTGAATCCATAATGTATTTGCAAGTAAACCAATATGTTGCATTAAAATCTCAAGTTAAAAAAGCACATTATCTCTCAATAAACGGTGTTACATGTGAAATGTGGTGTAAACCTTTGCTCTTCCTAGTACGCAGAGTTTCAACTTTAACGCAATTATCAAGTGGTATACGTCGGTAAAGAATGCTAAATCTTTTCTCAAGGTTAGCGTCTGTGTTATTTTTCTCGGAGCCAGCGGGCGCACGCGGCTGCCTGCTGTGCGAGTCATTGTCTGTTTCTTTGCTGGCGCGCGTCGTTATTCGGATTAGGAGACCGAACTTCTACAAATTCGCCTTGCCGAGAGGGCCCAGCTCTGTTTGAATCCCGCCAGTTCTGATGCAATTCAGGTCTGTCGTTACGATCACATCGTCTGTCGTCATGTCGGTAGTTTCTGTGGTTTCTTTTTTGTCGGTTAAGTGGTGGAGAATTTCTCCCTGAATCGTACCTGCGCGCTGGACCGTTGCGTCTAAAGTTATTCTGTCTCCCTTGATAATAATTATTTTGGTTCCCATATCGTCTGTGTCTCTGGCTGTCTCTGTGATAGTCATTACTATGGAAATGCAATCTTTCTCTGTAATTATTACTACTCTGCCAACGGTTGTTATACAGGTGGTGTCTGTTTCGGTCACGATTTGTGTTGTGAGAATAGCCTTGTCGCGTCCAGTTATTATTTCTTTCATCGCGGAATTGCGACGGATGTGATCTGTAATTGTTGTGCTCGTGCGTTCCGCGATTGTCAGTGTCAATTTCTAGTTCTTGTAAGAGTCCTTGAAATGCTTCAATGTCGTCTTTGCAACGTCCTGCCAAAATAATATGTCGCAAATGTTCAGGCAGTTTGATTAAGCAAATGCGGATGAGTTCTGAGGGGCTGTATGGGTTTGACAGGTACTGATTCTTGTGCAACATGTCTTCAAAATATTTCACAAGACTGGAGAATTCAGATTGTTCGAAATGTTTCATCATTATGATGCCATGTTTTACTCGGTCTTGTGTGGCTTGAGACCAATATGCTGAGAGGAAGGCATGGTAAAATTCTCCTTCACTATGACAATCGTGAATGACCGAACGCATTCTTACAGCTGGTTCATTCTCTAAATAGCCACACATAAATTCTAATCTGTGTTCTAACGACCAGTTAGGGGGAAAACAATGAGAGAATTGATGGAGCCACGCTTGTGGATGAATGTCGTTGGCAGAATTTTTAAACGTTTTGAATTTACGTGTAGTAATGAACAGCTTATAGTCAAAGTCATCATGTCGGCGAGTCGCATATCGGTCATTATTACGTCGTTTCGGCGGTTCCATCTCAAAATTCGGTGTGCCTTGCCAATTTCTGTCATAATTTCCGAAGTGTCCTGTGTTATTATTTTGTGGCTGTTCCATATTGCTAAGTCCCTCTTCCCGTATTGGGGCGCGAGTGTCCTCCGAAATACGTAATTCTTGTACTACCTGTGTCAGCTGATCTTGTACTTCGCGGATTTCTCTTTGGTGTTGCGTATTAATTTGATTCTGATTTTGTTTGAATTTCCTAATTTGTTCGCACTCTTCTGTGTCATTAAAGACTACCGGTTTTGTGTCATTCAGATTATCATCTACCTTCGTAGATAAATTATTTAGCTGATCCGAAAGTTCAACTACTTTCTCTGATAATGTACTAATTTCCTCCATGTGTCTTTCTACTGTGTCTTTTAAGTTTTCCTGGGTTTTTGCAAGTTGCGTAACCGAATCGGTAGATGCAACTGAGTCAAATTTAGCTTGCAAGGTCTCATGATTTTCATGAACAGTAGTTTGCAGTTCTTTTATGGCTGCTTCGTGACTCTGTAGTGCATTTTCATGCCGCGAAAAAATAGGTTGGAAATGCTCACAAATTTGTGTTTTTACGTCGTTACAGACTTTTTGACATTTCGATTCAATGTGATGTAACTCATTAGTTAAATCCTCACGTGTTTGTTCAAGAGTTTGCTCCAATGAGTCTAACTTTTGAAGCTGTTGCTGTGTTTGACTCTGATTTTGTTCCATTTGTTTCTGATTTTGTTCCATTTGTTTCTGATTTTGTTCGATTGTGTCTAATTTTTGAAGATTTTGTCCCATTTGTTTCTGATTTTGTTCGAGCGTTGTGTCTAACTTTTGAAGCTTTTGTTGTGTTTGTCCCATTTGTTGTATTCATTGTAATAACAATGCACTGGTGTCTGGAACATGTTCCTCAGTGCTTTTCGGCAGTGAATTTGCACCGGAAACATTCACATTTTGACAAGCAGAAAATGTGTCTTGACTCATTTGAGAAAACGGTGAGGACCCAAATCCTGAATTCACAGCATTTGCGAGATTGTTTCCTGTCGTTTCGGATTCCTGAGGCGAGCTGTCGCCGACCGATCGATCGATAATGCTTCCCTGTTCTCTAATTGTTTCGCTGTCTACACCATTGTTTGCAGCCCGCTCCATTTCCCTATGCACAGCTACCAAATTATTACTTTGAACATCTGTTAATTCATTATACAGTGGTGCTGGCAAGCTACGCTCGTCGTCACTATTATTTCTCAGTTTGCTTTGGAGCCTAGTGTTACGTTTTTCACACGCCATTATTGTCACAGTATTTCACACGACAACACAGAAAAACACAATTTGAAGAGCAAAAATAAGAAAACACATTAACATAGCACTGAAAATAATATCTAGTTAATTGCAAGCGCAGCTGCGAAATACTTGCTGCAAATCTACATGCATGCCACAACTGTTTTACTGTACAACAATGAAAAACTACAACTACAAAGGAAATTCTCTCTATAATTACGCGCTAGCAATAAACAAAATCTACACTAATTACACAAACTACAAGGAAAAAATCAGAAGATTCCAGTGAGGTATCCTCGGCTAAGGGTCGACATATGAAACGTCCCCTTTTGATCAATATACACGACTGTCCTTAACCTGACACACAATATTTATAGCGCAACGCAATCTGACTTTCCACACACAATATTTTGTTAACGCAACGCAATCTGACTTTCAAAATTCTCTACAAGAGAATGGCCCTGACTAACATTAACCTGTACTTTTCAGAAATCACTTACCTCACAAAAATCTTGGTTACTCCCACTACTGCAATACAGCAAGCGCCACTACTGCCAGCTAAATAAAAGATTCAAACTATGGAAGGCACTAACTACTGATAGGGATAGTTAGCAAATGAAAGATATTAATAGAGAACAAACAATGTATTTACCTTGATATCATGACAAATTACAAAACTCCGCCATCTCTCTCCCCACATCCACCACTGCTGGCGGCTCACCTCCAACTGCCCAGCGCTACGCGCTGGGTCAATCTCGTTTGCAGTGCTTCCTGTACATGGCACATAAGATTGGATTGCAAGGAATGGGAAGAGGAGAATCTGCAGTCATTATCATAGTTTCTGCAAGCACGAAGCATTTCAGTTAGGACTGGAAACATGATGTTAAGAGCGTGTTAGGAACTCTCTTCAAGTTTCCCGGCTCTTTCAGCGTATGGGAAGACTCCGACATCGCATTGTTAAAGCTATGAATTCGATAATGAGAGACCATCTGCTTCGTCTGTGGCAGAAAATGAGGTACCGTTTTGATATTTGTCGTGTAACACACGGTGCTCACATTGAATGTATAAAAATTTGAACTTTTCTCTTTCCAGAACCGTTGGAACTCTGCTTCTGTCTTTCGTACTTTGGAAGCAATAAATGTTTGAAATCTGTTCCTTCTTTTTGAATTTCCCTGCGTTGGGAAGTATCCCATGACTTCTGCCACATCAGTGTAAGCACAAAATAAATTGTCAGTGGCCAGCCTAATCAAACGCAGCGCAGTTGGAAGAATGGTGCAAATGTGCTTTAGCAGTATCTTAACGTCTCATGTTATTTAGCTGGACCAGATACACCATATTGATTGCCTTTCGGAGCCATCCTTGTTGTAATGATGGCGCAGTTTTTGTACCACCATACTTTGCCGGGAAATATCTTGAATCTGCGGCTACAATTTACGTGAGACGACTTACGACAGCAAAAACTCTTAATTATCGCTTTCTTCCGTAAATGGAACCACTGGTAGCACGAAATATCACAATATTGTAGAGCACACTGTACCGTGGAACTTACTGAACCACTGTTCACTGGCTGTAAACTGCACTGCGCCGCACACTTTTCCCAAAGAAAAGGCGTACCAGAAATTAGGGAAAGACAAGGCCACCTTTTATCCCTATAACGATGCTGTCCTCTGGGCGGGCTTAATACGCCTTTCTCCCAATGAAAAGGCGTTCCAGAAACCCAAACGACAAAGGAAAGAGCTTGGCAATTAAAAGGCATAATGACTGTAATGGCTTCCCTATTTCGTCAGTTGAATACCAACCTCTACTTTATAATGAATTATTCCTTCCTCTGGAAGACAATAAACATTCACAGCTATAACAGTTGCAAATCCATAAGTGCATAACAGTAAAATAAAGTGATCAACTGATAACTTCAAAATTACAATAATCTTATGACATCTCACTCCCAATCACAGACACACTGAAATAGTAATTTATCAATTACGTATGTTACGGACAACACATAAGTAAATGCAATGCTGTTCCATTACATGATGTCTATCGGATCCCTCGTTGTTGCGGCTTGAGATATGTTGGTCAGTCTGACACGACAGTTTAAAAACCGTCACTTCGAACATAAGCATTAAAACATCCTTACAATAGCGCAGCGACTTGGCAGTTACTGAAGTGTGTTCCGATACTGCTCATCACCTGAAGTGCAGCAATACTAGGATTTTAGCATCCACTTCCAGTTAGTGGAACACTAATACAGGGTGGCCTTAAAGTAACAAAGGGGCTTTAAATGCGAACATTTTTAGGTTAGGCTTTACTGTGACTGTTACCGTGACTGTTAACGTGAATGTCAGTAACAGTAACGGTAAAGCCTAACCTAAAAATGTTCGCATTTAAAGTTAATCTGCCCAGTCAGGCAATCAAGGCTATTTTCAATAACAAAGGGGCTATAACTGTGAACAACTATTTAATTTATTATTAGTTACCACTGACATTTCACAGGCGTAAACGGCAAAGCATGGAAGATTTCTTGCACTTATGGTTGTCGTAATCTGCAACAATTCAAAGTAGAAAAGGATAAATAAAAAAGTTATTCTAAGTTATAGCACCTCCATGACTTTTGGCCCAACCTGTACAAATGAATCTGTAAAAATGAATGTAGCAACAGGCATTATCAATGTGACGGGTTTTGTTTGAATTTTTCATTGGGTGTTGTTGTTTCTCTAATGGAACAGCGTGGGGCTAAAGTAAACACTACACCGTCAGTTCGATAGCGTTTATCATTGATACACTTGTTTCTTCCCACTGTTCCCAAGCATACGCGTACATCACATATATCACCCACACCTCACCCTCCTCTCTCTCTGTGTCTATCTCCTCCCCTCCCTCTCCCTGTACATCTCCACCTTCCCTCCCTCTCAATCTGTCCATCTTTTCCTCCCCGTCCTCTCTCTGTCCATCTTTTCCGCCCCCCGCCCCTCTCTCTGCCATTCTCCTTCCCCATCTCTGTCCATCAAACTTTTATCGCCCCCACTCCCAAGGTAGGTTATGCTTTTTACCCTAACAGCATTTCTTTCCAGACAGTAAGTAATTTGTGCACCAAGTTTGCTCGAAATCCATCTAGGGGATTAAGAGGAGATGCTGGACATAGGTGCATGTGACTTATATTGCACACAGATATGTCTGGTCCTTTGCTGCTTTACGCTATACCACACCAAATGAAGTACGCATTCTCTGATATTCAGCCATATGGCTTCGTCTTAAGCCCTAAATAAAATTATTGGCTCACTGCATTACCTATTCTCACGACCTGGTTGACGCAATTAACAGCACAAGAAAGAGAAAAAATGCATTTTATTCTTTTAAAAGTATTCCAAGTAAAAAAATACAGAAAATATACAAACAGGCCATATTCGAACATTTTTACGTCACCCCTTCTCAACCAGACACCCTCCCCCCCCCCCACAGTAGTGGTAGTGGGAAGTCTTACTACCACAGAATTTTTTATACGAATGATAAGGCATATTCTTAATAAAATTGGTTGAAATTGTTTCATGTATCCTGAGTTAGGCTTTAACGTCACCCACTTTTCATCCCCACCCCTATGGAATGTAGGTGATTCTTACCCCCACGGTATTTCTGTACAGTTAGTAAAGTAAGTAGAACCCCTTTAATCCGACCTTGGATGGTCCGTCACTCCAGTTAGTCCGACCACGCTCAGGCTGGCGAGCCCGTGCCGAATTGTCACTGACTGGACGCCAGCCGGGCCATTGTTGCGGTGTCTATCGCTGTGCATATTGTTATACTGTACGTTATTGTGCAGAGCAGTTTTATCCTTTGTTGGGATTAAAAAACGTCGTTGTTTGCTTTATTCCGTGTTCTCCACAGTACTTATTACTGTAGATTCATTGTGTGTACAGTTGTCTGTTTTTCAACATGTCTGGAGTCAAACGTAAACACGTAACTCTTTCACTAAATGAAAAATTAGCAGTGCTACAAAGACTGGACGAAGGAGAATCACTCCAAAAGTAGCAAAGGAACTGAATGCAGATGTTACGACAATTAAGGTTTGGAGGAAGAATCGTAAAGACACTGAATCCTATACAGTTACGATTGATGGTGAAAACACTCCGAAGAATCGCAAAACATTAAAAAAACCTTAACTTTAACTGCTTGATAACGCATTGTGGATGTGGTTTTGTCAAGAAAGAAGGAAAGGAACTCCAATATCCGGGCCAATTCTCAAAGAAAAAGCGATAGTTTTGCACAAATAACTGGAAGCTGAAAGTAAATTAGCTGCCAGTGAAGGCTGGATTGATCGTTGGAAAACTCGTCATGGTGTCCGATTTGTTTCTATTTCGGGTGAAAACCTATCTGCCGATGCCGCAGCTGCTAAGGAGTTTTCTGTTAAGTTTCAAGAAATTGTACAAGAAAATCAACTGTTACTCTGCCAAGTGTATAACATCGACGAGACAGTGCTGAACTTTAAAATGTTGCCAGCAAAAACGTTCGCAGCTTCAAATGAATCCGTGGTAAGAACTAAACTTATAAAAGATAGAACAACAGTCATTCCTTGTAGCAACCCAGATGGTACCCACAACCTCCACTTGTAAAGCAAAAAAATCTGCCTGTTTGTGCTCTACTGCTGTTGGATAAGGCACCATCACATCCATCTGAGGAAGATTTGATGAAAGGGGACATAAAAGCTCTCTTTCTGTCTTCTAATGTGACCTCACTCATCCAACCAATGAATCAGGGCATTATCAAATGGTTAAAAAGGCGATATCGCAGATATCAGCTCAATCTTGGAAAAATCTGGAGGTCATAGCTTATTTGAGGCAATGAAATCCCTGAACATCAATGAGGCTATCTACACAATCGCTGCAGCATGGTATGAACTGAAACCTGACACACTGCGGAAATCGTGGCGTAAGCTTTGGCCACAAGTTATAATTCCAAATGAGCATACATAAGATGAGCAAAACAATGACGCACTGGAAATCGTTAAAGATCTACAAAATCTCGAGCCGAACGTCCCTGCCAATGAATTTGAAGAGTGTATCAACTTATGTGACAAAGACTGTGATACTTTTGAAGAGCTCAGTGACGACCAGATTGTGAATGAGGACTGGACGGTGAAGACGAACCCCCCACCCGGATTTCACACAACGATGCAAAAGCTTTTGACATCGCCCTTCAATACATCGAGCAGAATTCAACTTCAGCTCCAATGGTCGTTTTGTGGATAAAAAAATGGAGGGACACTGCTGCTAAATTTAGAAGAACATCTGCTAAACAAAAGTGTATCAATGACTTTTTTCCAAGTAATTTGTTTTCGTTTTTACTGTAAAAACAATGCATAAAGTATAATCATTTCTTAGTTTATACATACAGTAGTTTATTTCTTTGTAAAAAATTTCTTTTTTATATACAGTGCCATAAGCATTTTTTAGTTTACAGTATATATTGTTTATGCGTTATTAAGTACAGTACAGTTCTGTAATTTGTTTGCCGTTTTTCCTTTTAAAACCAATACATATTATAATGTGTGTAGACGTTTTTTAGTTAATATATTGTTTCACTCTGTGTAAAAATAATTTTTTTATATTACTGTAGAAGTCTTTTAGTTCTTAAATCGTTTAATGTTTTGTACTAAATGTCTTTTTATATTTTTTGCAATAAATATTAGTTTTTTGGGATAATCCGACCTTTTTTTAGTTCCGACCACGGTTCCGGTCCCGAAGGTGACGGATTAGAAGGGTTCTACAGTAATTAAATTTTCCAATTGAACCCCCCTGTATTAAATATCTGACGTTAACTACGTAAGCGAAAAATAATTAGAAAATATTTCAAACTATGTTAAAGCCGGTTAGAAATCGATAAGTGCTCTCAATATCAAACACTGAATGGGTATAGTCTGGATGATTTGCCCTCCGTTTTAAGGAAAGCTAGTTTATCACACATTTTTATAATTATGGAGTCATATCTCCTGAATTACGTGTTGTCCAACAATATAACTTTGCACGCACATTAAGTGGTAACAGTATACACTGTCTGAAAATCGTTTTGCCGGTAGAGTTCGTAATGAAACAGTAATGAATTAAAACGTCATGGCCGGCCGCGGTGACCGTGCGGTTCTAGGCGCTTCAGTTCGGAACCCCGGGACTGCTACGGTCGCAGGTTCGAATCCTGCCTCGGGCATGGATGTGTGTGATGTCCTTAGGTTAGTTAGGTTTAAGTAGTTCTAAGTTCTAGGGGACTGATGACCTAAGATGTTAAGTCCCATAGTGCTCAGAGCCTTTTGAACCAAAACGTCATGGCTGATGTGGCAGTTTTACAGCAAGAACAGCGAAAATGTAACAAGCGATAAACTGATTTGGGAGGGGGACGGGCGGTGTCAGTAAACAAAAATTTCATGAAGTTTGGAAATTATATACACTATATAAGGTTGGTTGCAAGCCGCTCTGTGCTCTCATTCTCAAATACTGGATGGATACAGTCTGCTTGTTTCACCCCCCCCCCCCCCCCCCCCCACTTGTTTGAGAGACAGGTAGTTCTCTCATCACAGTGCTTCTTTCTTTCCAGGTGGCAATTCATACGTGTACCAAGTTTGTTTGACAGCGATTCAGTAGTTTAGGAGATGTTGAACATACATCCATGATGCCCACATACATTGTTGTAATATGTAAATAAGAGATATACAGATTTTTGGCGTCTTTACCTCAGTTAGGCAGTATCGCTAATCTCGATCAAATATATTCTATCGTCCTACGTGTCACATAATATGGTCCAGGCCTGCGCTCCACAGCCCACCGTGCGTTTTTATTGTAGAGCAAGCTAGGTGCCTTACCACCCAACATAAAGCCCGAAACAGACTTAACTAGTAACAGGCCGTCCCTTGGGTCTCCATCCTTCTCTCATTGTCCACATCTGTAAAACGCTCATCCAATCCATTGTTATACCAATGTTACATGGAACTCAGCGTCTTCTAAAGTGTAGATATATTTCCTGAAATCCTATAAAGACATGCACTTCGCCTCGCCCCCCGCAGCCGTCTACGTTCCCCAACTCGCACCACATACGAACTCATCAATGTCTCACATCGTCTTCTCTTGTTAGTTTCGGAACGAGCACGTTAAACCTTTTCCCAGGAGTCAATATGCTACCCAGTAACCACCAATCCAGATACTCTGTTGCTCCGCTGTATCCATACCCACCTTCCATGCGCCTCCTCCTCCTCTTCGTCCGCTCCCGCGGTATTTCAACCATCTCCCTCTACCAAACGACGAAATTCGTCCTGATATATTATCTTCTTCCCAGTCTTTAACGACGCTCCTCCTTATCCCATCCTTCCATTTTCTCTCTCCTCAAAATCTTGTTGAACGAGTGAAACTTTTAGAGGAAGAGACGTCTTATTCACTGACAGCGCTCTCCTCTCATAGAGAACTGAAACAACGACAACACCAAAAGAGAAAAAGAAAATAAAGTAAATTCGTGCCTTGATTATAGAAATGTCGGCGGTTTTTGTCAAGTACACCCGGTCACGTTCTCGTGAGTTATACGGCCATTGTATACCATGGAAAAAGCTTAATGTTCACAGTGCTTACCTCTATAGGTAGAAAACGCATCAGTGCTCGCAGAAGCTACTCGAAAAATGTTTCTGTCAAACGTTGATTATAATCGGGTCGGATTCTTCTTCTGAGTTGTATAGAAAATGCAGTGAAACCAGTGCTGTACCGTATAGTCACAGAGAATCGATTTTCGGGAAACAAATGCCAGACTGTCAGTCGTAAGACGCGTTCCGGGAAATCCAGATTTATCGGCGACGTACTACGCTTGCAAAACTGCCACAAACCATTTCCTGTAAAGCGTTCGAGTATATATATCCCACAAATTAAGGTGTTATCTGATGTGAATGAGTTAACAGACTCACAGTGCCTATAGAGAAAAAGTAGCGTAAGAGTCACAGATATGATTTTCCCGTCGTGGAGACCACAAAGATGTAGAATTTTTTGAAAGTAATTTCCGCCATTTGACTGTAAATTACTGTTCATTTATTTCACACAATCATAATTTCGGCTTTATAGGCATTCTCAGGTACATGATGAAATGTTACAATATTTCGGACATGTCTGCGTGACATGTAATCGTCGAAAAAACGTATATAACACAACTGGTTTATAAGAACAGAAATTAGTTTTTTCGGCGATGACATATTACGTAGACAGGTCATATACAAATTATAACATTTCAGTAAGCACTAGAGAATGGCTATAGGCCAAAAACATGATTATGTGGAAAAAATGAGCAGTAATTTACAGTCAAATGGCGTATAGCTCGAATGCGAAGCATAAGGGATAGTCAAATGAAAAAGAGCTACATGGGAAAAAAGTTAGTAAACTGTTTATTGTTTCAAAAGTAAACGATATAGCTGTTAATACATTTATCCCACTGCGGGACAAGGCAGTTAATACCGTCATGGAGAAATGTTTGAGGTTACCTACGGAGCCATGTTTATACTCAGGCACGCATCTTTTTAGTCCGAAGCAAATCCATGGGCATGAACGTCTTTCTCCAGGACTAAAAAACTATGGCTGTCATATGAGAAAGGTGGGGACTGTGTGGAGGATGTGTAAGGGCTTCAAAACGATACTTCTGCAACGTAGTCGAAACAATCTTGGCAACATGGGGGCCCATACAGTCCTCTGCTCTTGCGATTTCCATATTTTTGGAGGCTTGAAGAAACACATTCGTAGCTGTCCATTTGCTTCGCTCGAAGAGGTGTACGCCTGGATGAAATGATCGTATGGCATTTATAGGCCGGGATATCACCTACGGGGTTTGGCCGCCGTATTGCAAGTCCTTTTAGCTGACGCCACTTCGGTGACTTGCATGTCAGTGATGACGAAAATGAGTGACGCACAACACCCAGTCCCCTGCCGGGAATCGAACCGGGGCCCCCTTGTGTGGCAGGCGGTAACGCTACCTCTGCGCTACGGAGGCGGACTACGTCGGAATATAATCATGGTTTAGTAGGCAACCGCGAACACTTTTGCATGAAGGCATTGACCTCTTGTAGTTGGAATATACGAGACGTCTGAGAATGTACACAATCTCTTACAGTATTAGAAACGCTCTGTTACAACAGGAAGAACAGGAATGCTAGCACTGAACTTTGTTCGACAACAGAATATACGAAGTGTTGTTATAAGACTGTGCTACATGTTGTCTTGTACAGAGCTCTACGATTTTTTTATGTAAATGTAGTAATTTTCTTCTCTGTGTCCAAAACAGAAGAGAAGATTACATCGGAATTGTCTTATATCACTAGAGAACCAATGTGTAAAGAAGCTGGAGACTGAAATAATGGATACCACAGAATGTAGATCATTTCAAGGAGAAAAAACGTCCCTAAACTCGGTACTCGTAGAACTGGGACGGATAAATTGGAGTATAAGTTAAGTAACTGTAAAGAAAACTTCGGTAAAAGAAGAAAATGTTCAGGTGATAGACGAGAGAAGGAAGTACAAAAATGAGCAGGAGGAAAAAAAGTTCAGCAACAATGCTTGATTTGTAAAGAAAGAGGTTCCGGTAATGTGACCTCCCGTGGCATTCTTTTTGCAGTTTAGCTTCTTAAAAGGTTATTTTAACGCTTTTCTGAGAATTTTAAAATTGTGAATACACGTTTTCTATGCTAAAATGTAAAAGTCCAATGTGTACCAAGAATCTTTTATTACAAGTTTTATTAATTAAGTTAAACATTGATTTTCAGTTTACGAATTGTTACAAAAAGAAATTACATTAACGTGAGCACAAAATTTTGAAGGTACTGAAAAAGGGAAAACAGCAAAATTAAATGTAGTTTTTTTTTTCTTTTTGGGGGGGGGGTCTCCTTCCTCCCCTTCAACCCATCCTTGCGCTCGCCAATTTCTGCCTTCTCGGCCTGGCTTCTATGCCATTAAAAGAACGTTGAACACAAAGGACGATTCTTCTGCATCAAGAAAGGAAAACGTGTTGTCACTGCAGTGGAAAGTTCAAGGTGCGTTGCTTCTGCAGCAAAGGAAACGTTTCATTCCTTGTTGATGACTCTTTGCTGCAAAACTTTTATTTTCATCGTGTTTTGTTGGTTTTTTTGTTTTTTTATCTTTTTTAACTTTTTTAATATACAACAAGTTTTCTTTTTAAATTGTTTGTTTCCACTATTCTTTGCGTGAGACATCTCGGCTCGTTGACGGCACTCAACGCTCGTCTTCTCGAGGGTTGCCTATTATGGTATAACCCAAGCATATAGCTTGGTCTCATTTCTTTCTCCCCTTTTGTATGTGATCTCCTATGTCGGCAGTTGTCTTCTCTTAGCACTGAGTGCCCAATGGCCGGGCGCCACACACTGGTTGTAATGTGGGAAAAAAAACTGCCATCAACGTTATTAACAGTCGGACGCATTGCATTCATCTTACATCTACTTCGTTGTTCCTTGTTCGTTTTTGTTCATCGTCGTTGTCGTTCATAGTGTCGTTATTCTCAATGCTGGTATATAGTTCGCGAACTTTTGTCTGTATTTGTCATCCTTCATCAGCAGTTGCGCTTGTGTGGCTAGATATACTCTGTAGCCCTGGTAAGATGGCGCATCTTCGGCTTGAATTAGGTAATGCAGAGTATGTCCTGTCAGCCATGTCCATATATTTTTCTTCGTGATGGGGTAGTAAGTGCCATCAGGTTGCAACACCGATGTGATGGAGATTGTCTGTCTAGCTGTCCTGCAGATAGAGGCAAGGTTCATTCTGCACCATTCCCAGACCAATTTATTTTCTCTGCAAACACATCTGTGTAGCAAGTTGTCTTTCAGGGCACACTCTCCACATCTGTCAGTTGCCGACAATCGTATTCTGTGTAATTTTTCTTTCGTAGGTATGGTCTCATTAACTATTTTATACCACGTTGATCTGATATTTGTTCCGAGCACTTTGTTGTGGATGTTCTTCCAGATTTGAGCCCAATCCCGTAGGGGATATTTCGTTTCCATGCGGTTTACTCTTCCACTAGTATTCATTATCCGGTATAGTTGGGCGGTTGTAAGATCCTGTATTGGTGCGCTCAGTTTCGCTCGGAGGTAACTAACTTCGAGGAGAAACATCCTGATGTGGTTGGCTTTGTAGTGGGTTTCCACCAGGTTTATCGGTATTGCCATATTAGTAGGTGTATACATCCGTAGGGCCATATGGAGCGCGCTGTCTGGGTAGTCTTGAAACAGCTGAATAGTTCTCCGTATAAGAAGAGCCTTGCATTTAAGTTCAACATCTATTAGCCCTAGGCCCCCTTTCTCTGGTGGGAGAGTAATAACATTTATTCCCACTTTGAATATTTCACCCCTCAAAATATACCAACCAATTGCCGTCATTATTTGCTTGGAAATGCTGTTGACCACAGGGATTGTCTGCCCTACATACCAGATTTTCGGAAGTATCATTTTATTGATAAACTGCACTCTTTGTATGAGGTCCTGTTCTCTGCCTTTATTTTGCTGGAGACAACCTCTCGTCATGGCCAGAAGCTCTTGCCAGTTGTCCGTAGTAGTTTTCAGAGGGCAGCGGCTCATTCGTAGTCCCAACAGCTTGATACTCTCGTGTACTATATATGGGCAGTTATCATCGATTCTAAACCCACTACCGATCGGCATTAGTTTAGTCTTGCGATAGTTGAGCTTCGAGCATGAGGCTCTTTCATACTCCCGTACACTATTAGCGACTTCTTGTAGGTCTCGCTCCGAACGTACGATGACACTTATGTCATCCGCGTATGCCACACATTTTACAGTCGTCGAATACAGGGTTAAGCCCTCAAGCGTACGGTTCAGCAAACGAAACAGTGGCTCAATGGCAATGACAAAAAGAGGCATTGACATGGGGCAGCCTTGTCGTATAGATCGCTCAATAGTTATCTGCCGGGAGAGTTGGCCATTGATGACGATCCTAGAGCAAGCAGAGGTGTACATATTTTTGACCATCGTAATAAAACCGTCACCAAAACCTAAATGGTTCATAATTTGAAAAAGGTAGCTGTGCGAGATCCTGTCAAAGGCTTTGCATTGATCTAGAGCTAAGATTGCAGCCTCCGTTTGGGTAATAGCACTAAAGGAGATGATCTCCCTATAATCTGCCAGACTTATAAAGATCGTTCAACCAGGGACGGCTGCTGTCTGGCTATCATGTATGATTTTATGTAAAACATGTTTAATTCTCGCTGCTAGAACGCGGGCCACAATTTTGTAATCGGAGTTGAGGAGGGAAATAGGACGAAATTTATTGACATCATCTGGTGGGTATTCTTTGGGGACGAGTACAATTAGACTATCACTGAATCCTGCTGGTAGTTGCCGACCTGCTTTAATTTCGTTACATATGTTCAGAAAGCAATGTTCGAATAAATACCAGAATTGTTTGTAGAATTCAATGGGTAGGCCATCGGCCCCGGGCGATTTATTACCCTGAGCCTTCCTCAAAGCCTCCCGAAGTTCTTCCTCAGTGACATCACACAGTAATGGTTGTCTGTCCGTCTCGTCGAGGGTCGCTGTAAGGTAGTTTTTCATGGTCGTAATTGCCTCGTCATTCGTGGGCTCTGACATGTACAGCCGTCGGTAATAGTCGGTTATATATTCCTTTATCTCATTCTGAGTTGTGGTGACACTGCCATCTTCTGTTTTTAATCTGTGAAGCAATTTCTGTCTAGCGCGGCGTTTCTCTTTCGCAAGATGGAAGGAGGATGGGCTTTCGTCATTAGCGCTGTTACCATCGCGAGAACGTATTTTAATTCCTTCCAGTTGTCTTCGTTTCAATAGTGTTAGCTTCGCCTTAATCCTTTTGATCTGATCAAAGTTCTCCTGTGTGACATGAGGAGCAGAATACAGCTCACGGAGACATCGAAAATAAAATTCGAAAAGCTCTTTCTGCTGCCGGCTCCTTTCACAGCTGTAACCTTTCAAGCAATTAATAAGCTTGGGCTTTGCGCAGCGGCACCACCACAGCGTAACCGACGGGAAAGTTTGTTGGCGGCGTGAGCAGAGATCCCATACTTCCTGCACCCGTTCTCTTAAACCTTGATCATTGAGTATTGAAACATTCAGCTTCCAACCTGCTCTGCCACGGTACGTTCCCTGCCGTACCATTCGGATTGTACAGTGATATGCCTCGTGGTCGGAGAAGTATAATGGCCACGTCTCCATTGCAGAGATCTTGTCCCGCAGGCGTTTTCCTACATAAATTCTGTCTAGTCGGCTGGCAGTTTGAGCGGTAAAAGACGTAAAACACTGTCGGTCCCCGTTCAGGATTTCCCAGGTGTCTTCTAGGTCCATCAGTCGAACAGTTTCGGCAAGTGTCGCACAACCGTTAAAGTTCGGCCATTGGTCTTTAGGCTTTAAAACACAATTAAAATCCCCGCCGACGATCACGTCCTCCTCATTCCTCCGTAAAAGATACAATAAGTCAGTAGGGTAAAAATGTGCTCTGGAAGCTCTATTTTGATTCCCCGAGGGAGCATAGATGTTTATCAATCGAACTCCATTAATAAGGCACGAGATTCCTCTGCCAGACTCTAGTCTTTCCACGTCCGAGACAATAATACCCTCTTTGAATAACAGAGCTGTGCCTGAGGAGCTATCTGGGATGGTATTTGTTAGTACGTTCAAATGGTTCAAATGGCTCTGAGCACTATGGGACTCAACATCTTAGGTCATAAGTCCCCTAGAACTTAGAACTACTTAAACCTAACTAACCTAAGGACATCACACACACCCATGCCCGAGGCAGGATTCGAACCTGCGACCGTAGCAGTCCCGCGGTTCCGGACTGCAGCGCCAGAACCGCTAGACCACCGCGGCCGGCTGTTAGTACGTCATACCCAGAAAAGTCAGGTAGGAAATGGTGAGCCACCTCTTGCAGCATCGCGATGTCTGCATCACAGCTATACAAATAATCGCGGAGACTGTGTATCTTCAGCTCTGAAGTTATTTTGTTTATGTTTACAGTGACTATCTTGTAGTCCTTAAAAGTAGGCATGAAGTTCTCTATGTTAAAAGTCGCTGACCAGTCAGCAAAAGCATGATGTCGGTGAGGAAATTAATACGTATCCGAATCATCATCTTTTCTCAGGTTCGTTGAAAGCTGTCGTGTCACAAGTAATTCTGCTCTCCCGGCTGGCATAGCCTCCTTTGGTGGTTCAGGCGTAATCAGTCCTCGATCCACCGACATGTCCTCGAAATCATCAGCCCAGCTGCCTGCATTTGACATGTCCATCTTCTGATCTGAGCCCTTTCCCGTTGGACACTTTTCGCCCCTCTCTCAGGAGCTGCTGAGAGACCCGATCCTCGTCTGCTGCAGCTTGATTTCCAACCCCAGAGTTCGGCGTGGTCACTTTTATCGCCTGGTCGTGGCCACTCGATTGCTTCGCATCTGTCCTGCCAAGAGTTGCGTCCGTTAATTCTCGGGCAATTTACGCACCTTTCTCGCGCAGCAGTGGAGCTGTTTTCTCAGCATCCTTGTGAGCGATCCGTCGCTTTTTGTGTTTTTAGGAGAAATGTCAGCCCTTTCATTTGCCACAGTCACTGAGGAAGAGCTGCAGATTGGTAATCCGGTGTTGTCGTCGCTTCCCATTGATTTAGAATCCGCTCCTTTGTCGGTGCGCGGATCATTCTCAACTTCTTGGGTTTTCTCGCCAACCTGGGCGCTAACCAAACACGTAGCCTCCGGATCGGTCAGTTTCATCGTCACGTCGGGGGTGGTGTCAGCGTTGCCCTCTGGGGTGGCAGTCTCCATTGGTGTCTGGTCAGCTTCGGTGGTGTTGACAGTTGTGTCCATGTGAGTGACCTCCGTCGCTGCCATCGTCGAACGGACTGCCGCCACATAAGTTAGAGGCATTGATGACATCTTGTTACTAGGAACACTTTCGCCTGGTGGCAACTGTGTCACTCGTCTCTGTACGCATTGTGCGCGAACATGATCAGTTGCACCACACCCAGAGCAAGTGCGAGGCTGTCCATCGTATATAACAATTGCCCTGTATCCACAGATCGTAATATATGATGGAATGTGTTTCTCCAGTTCTATTTTCACCTGTCGAACACCGTTCAAGACAGGAACTTTGAAGGACATCCACCTTTCCGCAATATTGCTGATAATCGTGCCATAATTTTTCAAAACTGCATTTATTTCGTCGGCAGGAACTTCAAAAGGTAGTTCGAAAATTCTAACTGTGCGGACACTAAATCCTGCACGAGATACATGAGCTTCGCCAATATTACCATCGCTGTGAGTAAATTTAAGGCTATCACCGCATGACTGAACAATTTGATCGCATATTTCAGCAGTTTTAAACTTTATGTGCGCAGTACTGCTAAAGATCGAAAGATGTAAACCAATTATTTCGTCAAAAAATCGTTTCAAAACATTCTCAATCCATGCTTTGAGTTCGTAAGCTTTAGGTCGTGCATATTTCGGATCGAAACTTAATTTCAAAGTATCTTTTCGTGCTAGTTCATTCATAGTCAATTTGTGGCATTTTACACACAATAACCCTTAACTGTGTACGCTACAATAGCATCAACTCACCGTAAACAGCGCTCAGCCGGCAGCAGCAGAGACGTAAACACCAGCGCGCGTCCGCTCGCCACGGCCGCCGAGGGCCGACAATCTGAGCCACCGCGGTCACAGAGGATAGTGCGTCTGCAGGGACTTATCCCTTGCACGCTCCCCGTGAGATCCACATTCCCAACATGTCCACAACACTACATTCGTAGTGCGCCTAATAGATGTATTGTGGACATGTGTAGTATTGTGGACATGTTGGGAATGTGGATCTCACGGGGAGCGTGCAAGAGATAAGTCCCTGCAGACGCACTATCCTCTGTGACCGCGGTGGCTCAGATGGATAAAAAACAGCTAAAACCATGGCAGCCGGCACGGTAGCTCAGCGTGTTCGGTCAGAGAGCTGGTTGGCCTCTGTAATAAAAAACTGAGTCGAAAGATCAACAAACGAACTTTAACGGATGTCATGCTACGTCCGCAACGAACAAACACAAAAATAAAAAAAATAAAAAAAAAAAAAGATGGATAGAGCGTCTGCCATGTAAGCAGGAGATCCCGGGTTCGAGTCCCGGTCGGGGCACACATTTTCAACATGTCCCCAATGAAGTTTATCAACGCCTGCTTGCCGCTAGGGTGTCTATTTAATTATCATTTCATTTCGAGCAAAGCTGCATGGTCATCGACGGTAACTGTTCTTTCGGGAACAGATACTACCGTCATATATAGTTAAAATTAAATGTTTTAACTTTTAGTTTATAGAACGGTGCAAAGCTTTGAAAGGTTTTCGTTGTAAGTTCCTCCCCTATCTCTGTCTCCGCTGTTTGTGTCCATAGTAGTATGCCGTCCGCGAAGTAAGATTCCCGGTACTTGGAAGGATCTTAACCAGTCAGTGGCGGGCCATTCAACCTCAGAAAAAGTAGTGAGGAAGCATTTTTCGTTAACAGAGAGACTATACCGTCAATAATGATCAGATTCAATAGATTACATCGGAATTGTCTTGATGGTACTCGTCAAAGGAAACAAATTTATGCCATATTTTCTTTCGTTTCACAATTTCCACCACAGTTGTCACAACTGTTGAAAATATGCTCACGTAACGCTTTAATCGTATCTCGTTTGTTTTACTGAAAGAGAATTGCAAGTGATTCAACACCTTTTTCCCGGAAATTATTGTGTTTAATGTCTTTGGGCCAAATTCTTGTGTCAACTACGCGGGCTGAATTGGCCAAAGCTGCATCTTCCCCACTCAGCATTCTCTTTCCAATTACTTGCGAAAGATTGTCATAAAAAAGAAAAGGATTAATTGGCAGTTCTTTAGTTTCTACTTATAGTTTGATTATCATATATCTTTTGTTGTTGACAGATGTCACAACCTGACCATAAAAAGTTCCCTCACTACTTGTACGAGCAATAAATGTATTAACCAACATATGAAGCCTTTCTATTACCCCGCAATAAGTCTAGATCTCGTTATTTCCGAACCTCGCTAACTTCTGAAAGTTCCTAAAGTCCATCACCCGTCAACAACAAATATAAAACAAAGCACGTAAATAACAGTTTCTTGGTTGGTCTTTCTCTTCATACTTGCATATGTCCGAGGCATTAAGTACTGGATCTTCTTTAGCAAACACAAAATAATTTATAAGAACCTTTTAGTTCCCCACTCAACTGAAACTGCATGAAAACTGGGAGCTACCCATCTTGTGTCAAACACCTTTCCAATTTTCAGCAGTTGAACACCAAGTCCGTCTACAATCAAATGCAACTCTTGGCTGTTCTTCAGTGAGGCGTGGCACAGAAAACAAAGCTTTTTGTGATAATTCTACATCGATTGAAACTTGCCATTTTCTTTACTACGTCACTCACACAAAGTTCAAGCCTATGAACACAACAATACCAAACAATAATAGGTGAAAACCTTTCTCAAAAGCAGTCCCAGGTCCAGATTATCTGCCAATCACCATTTCCAGCACCGTCGCACGCCACAGGAATTAGCCTAATTTTCACTTTTTTTGGTCTAATTTATAGCCCTCAAGACATCGAATCACAGCATGAAAAATGCCAAGAGACATCAGACTTTTGAGTTCAGTCAAGTCCAGAAATGAATGAGCCGGCCGA
The DNA here is from genome assembly GCF_023898315.1 of Schistocerca nitens. Taxonomy (NCBI): domain Eukaryota; kingdom Metazoa; phylum Arthropoda; class Insecta; order Orthoptera; family Acrididae; genus Schistocerca; species Schistocerca nitens. The sequence continues at coordinate 617,976,873 of NC_064617.1, forward strand.
AGTGGCCGTGCGGTTAAAGGCGCTGCAGTCTGGAACCGCAACGCCGCTACGGTCGCAGGTTCGAATCCTGCCTCGGGCATGGATGTTTGTGATGTCCTTAGGTTAGTTAGGTTTAACTAGTTCTAAGTTCTAGGGGACTAATGACCTCAGCAGTTGAGTCCCATAGTGCTCAGAGCCATTTGAACCATTTGAACCAGAAATGAATGAACTGGGTATCCCTTACTCACTGTTGTGAGACAAACTCTAATGTACACAATTAGAGATGATTTTTTGCTTAAAATAATTGATTTGTTCATAATGATTACAAACTTATCGTCTGTTTGTACTACTTCCTATACAATACGTTTTCTCATATCTACACTGATTTGGCTAACGATATTCGCACACGCCTTACTCGAATGTAGAAGTTTCTCCACATTAAGCTTTTGAACATCAATTTTTGATTCAAAGTTGATGGACGATTGGCACTGATTTTCAACCTTGTAGGCAGTATGGAAGATTCTCACTGTAACTTCTTTCTCTTTGGACACGATTTTCATACAACCGATTTCAGTGTTCCTTGTTGGGACCCTACAAAAAGTTTTTAGTTGCTCCGTGCACAGAACTGTCTTTGTGATAAAACGTCTTTTTCCTCATTGCTGTTTCTTTGCTGGGCTCGAGTTTCCCCAAAACTAGTGATATCATGTACACAACATTGCTTAGACATTTTCATACCATCTTTGAACGCCCAGAGATCCAACTTCCGGCAAACATAACAGTACAGTTTTTTGTTGTGCATAGTGAGCCAAATTTATTTTTTTCAAAACTTGCTCTCTTTCCTTAAATGTCAAACAGTCTGGTCACTGCCTGTCACCTTCTTTGACGTCCTTAACAGAAGATGAAATGAAGCTAGATAAAGCAGGAAATGGTGATTCCGTCTGAACTGTTTCCATTGGTGGCGGCGGGTATTTTTCAGCTTCTTCGTCTACTTTTTGTTTCTTAGTTTTTTTTTTTTTGCTGAAATAGCTAGTCATTTTATCCAGTGAATACGGCAAGTAAAAACTTTACGAGCTTTGATTTTAGAGCATTGCTCGAAAGAAATGACTAAGCACAAAAGAACAGTGACAGATAGGTCGGGCACTTGGCAGACCAAACCGAGTCGAATCGAATAAAGTGACTGATGACAGTAGTGGAGCACATGCAGATCGGTGGACCAGGCAGGAGGAGGAAACTGAATCAGCTGGCCGTAAACATCTACATAAAGTGCAGTCTCGTCTCACAGCAAGAAGCATTATCTTACATCGCTCCAACCGCGGCAGAAGTTCTGTCGTGCTATATCTCAAAATCTTCGGTTCTGGTTTTTGTCAGATGTACGAGTACAGGATACCGGTGCCTACCGTCACAAAACAAGCACTGTACAGCAATATAAGTTACTTGCGAATACAAACAGTAGAGAGAGCAAAAGCTTAGGGGAAATGGCATGCAGTAAAAATGTGAATATATCGAAAAGGTAGTGGTCATCGAAAGGAGATATTTAGCAAAAAAGAAGTACGAAGCAACTTTCGTTGAAATTAAAAGCAAAGGCGTCAATAACAGGAATGCTAAAGAATAAATTCCAATGTTAAACGTAGAGGAGCAAGCTGGCATCAGGGAATAGCACATGGAGGTTGCTTAACGGACTACTGACTTGATACAAGAGGAGATGTGTGTGGATTTGGAAGATACAGTTGATCCACCATTAGAGTTTGATAGAGTTTTCGAAGAGTTACGACTAAACGCGGTCGAATGGTTGAATTTACTTGTAATTTCTGAAACTGGCAACCAAATGCTAATTTAAGTTAGTGTAAAATCTAAGAGACTGGAGACATACCATCGCACGACATAGCAAAAGACAAAAGAAATGAGAGAACATCTGGACTCTGGCCACAATTTATTGGTTATGAACAGATTGAAACTGAAGAAACTGCAAAAAGATAGAAAATTAAGGAAATGGGAACTGGATAAGTTGGGAAAACCAGCTGTTGTTGAGAGTTTCTAAGGGTCCCTAAGGCAACAGTTGACAAGAAAATGGGAAAAGAATACAGCAGAAGACGAATGGGTAGCCTTCAGAAATGAAACAGTGAAGGCATCAAAGAATCAAATACTTAAAAAGACAAGAGCTAGTAGAAATCCTTGGATAACACATGATACATTGAATTTAATTGATGAAAAGAAAAACTATAAAAATCCAGCAAATGAAGCAGGCGAAAGGGAATACAGATGCTTAAAAAATGGGATAGGCAGTAAGTGCAAAATGGCTAAGCAGGAATGGCTAGAGGACAAAAGTAAGGATTTAGAAGCATATTTCAATAGCGGGAAGATAGATACTGCCTACTGGAAAATCAAGACGCTTTTTGGATAAAAGAGCAGCAGCAGCATGAATATCAAGATATCAGATGGAAAACCAGTCCTAAGCAAGGAAGGGAAGTAGATGAAGATGAGATGGGAAATATGATACTGTGAGAAGAAACTGACAAAGCGCTGAAAGATCTGAGTCGCAACAACGCCCTGTGAGTAAACGATATTCCATCAGAACTATTGACAGCCTTGGGAGAGCGAGCCATGACAAAACTCTTCCACTTGGTGAGCAAGATGTATGAGAGAGACGAAATACCCTCAGACTTCAAGAAGAATGTAGTAATTCCAGTTCCAAAGAAAGTAGTTTCTGGTAAATGTCATGGTTGCCAAATACTACTACGGTACGAATTTGTTACAGCAGAATGAAAAAACTGTAGAAGTTGACCTCGGAGAAGAACAGTTTGGATTATGGGGAAATTTAAGAACGTGTGAGGCAATATTGACCGTACCTCTTATCTTAGAAAATAGTTTAGGAAAGGCGAACCTGCTTTTATAGTATTTGCAAACCTAGAGAAAGCTTTTGATAATGTGACTGCAATACTCTCTTTGAAATTATGAAGGCAGTAGGCGTAAAATACACGGAGCAAAAGGCTATTTACAACTTTTACAGAGAGTTATAAGAGTCGAGGGGCATGAAAGGGAACAGTGGTTGAGAAGGGAGTCAGACAGGGTTGTAGCCTATCGCCGATGTTATTCAATCTATGCATTGAGCTTGTAGTAAAAGAAACCAATGAAACATTTGGAGCAGGAATTAAATTTAGGGAGAAGAAATCAAAACTTTCAGATTCGCCAGTGACATTGTAATTCTGTCAGTGGTAGCACAGGACTTGGAGAAGCAGTTTAACGGAATGGATAGTGTCTTGAAAGTAGGAAATAAGATAAACATCAACAAAAGCAAAACAAGGAAAATTTAGTCAAATTAAATCAGGCGATGCTAAGGAAATTAAATTAGGAATCGAGACATTTAAAGTAGTAGCTATTTGAGCAGTAAAATAACTGATGATGGCCGAAGTAGAGAGGATATAAAATGTAGTCTGGCAATGGAAAAGCAAGCATTTATAAAGAAGAGAAATTTGTTAACAGCAAACATAGATTTAAGCGTTAGGAAGTATTTTCTGAAGATATTTGTCTAGAGTGTAGTCGTATGAGGAAGGGAAACATTGACGATAAACAGTTTAGATAAAAAGAGAATAGAAGTTTTCGAAATGTGGTGCTTCAGAAGAATGCTGAAGATTAGATGGATAGATCAGGTAACTAATAAGGAGGCACTGAATAAAGACAAGAAATCTGTGGTACAACTTAACCAAAAGAAGAGATCGTTTGATGGGATCATTCTGAAACATGAAGGGATTACCAATTTAATATTGGAGGGAAGTGAGGGGCGAGGTGGGGGGAGGGGGATCGTAAAGGGAGACCAAGAGATGAATACAGTTAGCAGATTCAGAAGGATGTAGGTTGCAGCAGTCATTAGGAGACGAGCACGCTCGCACAGGATAGTGTAGTTGGGAGAGCTGCATAAAACCAGACTTCTGACTGAAGACCACAACAACAACAACAATTAATTATTTGCAGCCTGAAGTTAATTATTCACAATAGTCAGAAACAATCTGAAAAGCTTGTAAATGTGTTGCCGAATAGGTTGTGCTGAGAAATAACTGTTAACAAAAAAATCGATACATTGCGACGTTCCTGAGTTAATTGGCATTGAAATTAACAAATCAGACCGTTGCCCGCACAAATATAAGCGGACTGCATGAGACGATGTTAACAAACGTGTTCTTCATTAGGTTTCCTAAAAGCGAGCAAGAGTGCGATACAAAAATTGGACATGGGACGGCAGTAAGGATCAAACCCAAGTCAAAGGCTGAGCAGTCTCGTGCGCTATCATCTACTCTTTTAGAACAACTGACACTGCCGGCCGGTGTGTCCGAGCGGTTCTAGGCGCTTCAGTCTGGAAATGTGCGACCGACCGCTACGGTCGCAGGTTCGAATCCTGCCTCGGGCATGGATGTGTGTGATGTCCTTAGGTTAGTTAGGTTTAAGTAGTTCTAAGTTCTAGGGGACTGATGACCTCAGCAGTTAAGTCCCATAGTTCTCAGAGCCATTTGAACCATTTGAACCAACTGACACTAATTGTACCTGGTGGACCATTCGAATCTGCGCGCACAACGACCTGACTCAGTAAAATCGATGCTAATTTACTCGGAAACGGCGCAACGTATCGAATTTTTTCTTAACAATTATTTCTGAGTACAACTTACCCAGCAATATCCTTGCAAGGTTTTCAGACTGTTTCTGATCACTTTGTGTAATTCAGAATAACGCACCACGTCCCAGAATAAGCATTTATAAATTTAATGTCAAAGCGTCGCTGGAAAGCAGCTATACGAGCGTAATTAGACTCACCTTCCCGTAACACGATATTCTAAATTTCAGTAACATTACATCCAAAACACATTTTAATAATAATGTCTCATTTGAGTAACAAGTTCAAAAATTAAGTAGCTGTGTTCCGAAAGCCACATTTTTTTTTACTTTCAAGCCAAATGTAATTTCAAAGAGTCTAACGTAATGATATGGCCATATCCGAAGCACATTAAGACTGATGATTTCGCTGCTTGACTGTGTAATGTTTTTTTTTTCTTTCAGAACACTAAAGAAATAACTTTAAAGTGAGCTTGCTGATTTCTTTTAATTTCTGACCTGTTATGCTATAAGGAATACAGGTTTCCTTTAAGAAGTGAAGCAACTGACACTCAAGATATTTGGAAATTAAAAGTCTCGAACTTTTGTTTTGTCTAGGTTATGTTCACTAACAAACGCTATGACTTTGTAATATTTATTTAACTTACCAAGATTAAATTCATAAGTCCCTCTCTTATATGTAACCAGGCATACTATATATTTTAGCTCATATTACGGCAATTTGAGGGCAACCAGAAACATAGCACACTATCTCCTGAGAATTGAGACCAGGAATCTGAAGGGGATAGGCAGATGGGAGGAATGGAATTCTGATAATACAAATGGTGACGAGAGCATTTTACTCGTTACGATTTAGTAATTACTGCAGTGCGGAGAGAGGAAAAAAGTACAGTTCACATACATTCATGAATACGACAACAAGGAGGTAGTTTTAGTTTAGGCGCACATGAGTGAAGGGGCGGAAGAGAGATAAACAAGAAAGTTATGAAACACAGTATTATGAAGGTAGGGGAAAAGAAAGTGACTGAGAAAAGAAATGAGCAAGAAGCGTGAATCGGAGAAAATAGTAGCACTAGCTTTACTATTACAAACAGGCAAAACTGGACATACTCGTTAATTTTTGAGGAAGCGATGTGAGGGTGGCAGAAGGAAGTGTTTCAACTTTCGTTAAAAGAACACGGCATTGAACTATGCGCAGAGTGGAGAGCAACTTGTTCCAGAGGTGGGCGGCAGGAACAGAGAAGTAGTATGCGAATGTTTTGTTTTAAAATTTTGTATTTGTGGGGATCCACAGCCTCCAGATATTTAATAAACGTAAACGTGGTCCGTAGTAGACTGTGATGCGATTTTTATTTAATCGTGCGATCAGCTAATCTCGACTACTTGTTGTTGTCAAGCAATTGTAAAACCAACATGAGAAGGCATTACATTGTCTGCATACATCGCTATAACACTTTACACACCCCACATTAAGATGAAACATTACTACAGAAATTTCTTTTTGAGCTACTATCAATATGGAAAGGCATTTTATTTCTTGGCATGAAATAAAATGTATCTCGTTTTTCAAGCAGGGAGACAGAAACCCACTCTCTTCCTTCAAAGCGAATTAGAATAATCTACACTGACATTGTAAGAAGTCAAAACCTCGAAAAATGAAAGGCAAGTTTAATGTCACCCATGATGTTTATTTACTCAGTGACAGTGAATTAAAGATCTGTCGTTTTTTGTCAAGTACAGTAAATTAGCGCAATATGATTTATTGATAATGCAGAAGCGGTAGTTGTAAGTGAACAGGAATTGAGTTTGTGGTAAATGTAACGGAATATGTGTTAGCTGAAGGTTGAGGTAAGCGCATAAAAAAGAAAGCGTCACAGGCGGACATCCTAGAGGACTAAATTATACATCAGGAAAAGAGAAACTTGATAGGTACACGCAAGTCACAGAAGCAAGGACAAGATCAAAAGGTCCTTTATAAAAATCAATAGCAGTTAATGTGCAAGAATATAAAACTCGTGCCTAGTTTTGAATGCATTAAAATGAGCCTGAAACCAGTAAAGAAAGTCGCGAAACGAAAAACAATTGGGGTAAGGCATCATAACTTACTTAGCAACACGCGGATATACCTAAACACACCAGATCACAAATCAATTCTCCTCTTAAAGGATTTTCGATGATAAAATTACGACTCGGCTGCTGTGAATTGTACACATTATATTGCAGTCAGATTTTATTGTTATACTTGTACATTAATATTAGCAAGAGGTGGTGAAATATTTTAATTACATTTCGCATTCGTATAGAAGAAATAACTGCCTGGTTTGGTGACTGGGAACTGCGAAACTAATAGCATTAAAAATATTAATTTTTCGGTTGATGTCATGTGGTTCCTTATGCTATTAAATACTGGTCGTTTTTGGAGCATCACCTGCGACCAGCTTTGCGAAAGAAGCGGCGACACTTTCTGCGCAACCCACCCATTATTTTGCAGGACAATGCGCGGATGCATCAAGCGCAAGCCGTGGTTGATCTGATCGGTCGATGGGACTGGGAAATAGTGTACCATACACCATACTCTCCGTACTTAAGTCCTTGTGACTATGATTTGATTCCGAAGATGAAGGAACCACTTCGTGGCATTCGGTTCAGAACTGTTCCAGAGATTCGGCAGGCAGTAGACTGCTCCATTCGCACCATCAACGTAACAGGCTCTGCTAACGGAATACTACGCCTTCCTCATCGCTGGCAACGGGTTCTACACAACGCTGGTGACCACATTGAAGGACAGGAACAGGTGCAAACATATAACTCTTTTGTATCGGTGCTGGCCGCGGTGGTCTAGCGGTTCTAGGCGCTCAGTCCGGTTCAAATGGTTCAAATGGCTCTGAGCACTATGGGACTCAACTGCTGAGGTCATTAGTCCCCTAGAACTTAGAACTAGTTAAACCTAACTAACCTAAGGACATCACAAACATCCATGCCAGAGGCAGGATTCGAACCTGCGACCGTAGCGGTCTTGCGGTTCCAGACTGCAGCGCCTTTAACCGCACGGCCACTTCGGCCGGCGCTCAGTCCGGAATTGCGCGACTGCTACGGTCGCAGGTTCGAATCCTGCCTCGGGCATGAATGTGTGTGATTTCCTTAGGTTAGTTAGGTTTAAGTAGTTCTAAGTTCTAGGGGACTGATGACCACAGATGTTAAGTCCCATAGTGCTCAGAGCCATTTTTTTTTTTTTTGTATCGGTTGTGAATAAATAGTTGCCACTATTAAAGTTCCAACCCTCGTATAATGTAAACATGACGCCATAATCGACACACACACACACAAAAGCGCGTGCGCACGCACGCACCTATTACAGGCATCCACACGTAACAGATTAACAAATACACTCACATGTCAGACTTCACGAAGGAAAGATGCCAGTGTGCGCGAAGGATAGCAAAAACTATTCCAGTTTTGTCAACACCAACAGCTCCCGCACCATCTACAGCAGATTCTTTAACAAGCTCAGAGTGGAAAGAAAGTAATGGGATAATTAGCAGGGCCGATGCTGGCAGCAGAGGAGGATAATAACAATAAGAGGGTTGGGTTGTTTGGGGGAGGAGACCAAACAGCGAGGTCATCGGTCTCATCGGATTGGAGAAGACGGGGAAGGAAATCGGCCGTGCCCTTTTCAAAGGAACCATCCCGGCATTTGCATGGAGCGATTTAGGGAAACCACGGAAAACCTAAATCAGGATAGCCGGACGCGGGACTGAACCGTCGTCCTCCAGTGTGCTAACCACTGCCGCACCTCACTCGGTATAACAATAAGACTAGCATTGAAAGCTACAATTCAGTTAGAAGTTCGTATAATGACACTGAATGTAATTTTTCCAATTAAGACTTAACAGACGTGCAAGAAAGGTAATCAAGGCAAACAGCACTAATCACACTGCTGCTATTACAAAGAGACAGAGGATTTTAGGGTAAAAGAAAAACAGAGATGTTAGCAAAATAGTATTTCACAGACTATACGACATTTGATTAATATAGAAGCAAATCAAAACAAGTAATATTAAATTTAAAGCTTGGCTAAGATAGTTTTACTTATTATTATTCAGCTCTGCCGTATCTGTAACTGTCTTCCTTCCATCTGCAATCTTGATAGTTACACTGCCAACCTGGATCGATATGTTCTGGAGGCCGAAATGGCATATGATATTATTCAAAATCTTTTGCTGTTCTCATGTCAGATCTTCTCTTATTGTAAACCCTGTCTTTGCGAGATTTTTCTTCTGCCTACATGTCTTCACTCTTTTACGGTAAGAGAAAAATGTCCACCTTCCTTACTTTCACGCCTATGTTCACATGCGCAGACTGCATCAGGAGGTTTCTGCGTCTTCCGCCTCATTTTCTGCCACGACTGATAGGCTCAGGCTATTGTGCCTTTGATACTATTGTAGTTCGTCAGTCGCAGCACAAAGCTATTCTTCCAAATTTCGAGTTTTTACTGATGTTAAGACACCGACTTTTTTAGAGCACTAATTTCTGCAATACTCCTCGCTCAGTTTCACAGAGGCTGACTAAGACTGCTACTTTTGATTTTTTATAGTTTACACAGTATGATCGGGAGTGTCTTTATCGTGGAGCATCAAACTTACAAGTGGATAATAATAACTTCCCTCAGAGATTTGATTCGTATTGACAGGGTGTGTAATGCACGACTAGGATTTCGACATACCTAAACAGGAAGACGCAACTCTCAACAGTTTTCGAGAAAGTCGAGTCTGAAAATTTTAGGCGTACTTGTACCCTTTGTAAGGGCGCTAGTATTTAAACGCTCAGCACCCGAGCGATTAAGCGCTTAGTTTTAATAAGCGCGAGGCTTTTGTATTATATATCTCCGCCGCTGCTTGTTTCAAAGACAGGTGAAAATTGCACGTATAGAATCGAACACAATAGAGCGACAACTTGTAGAGAAGACTGAATGAAAGTTCAATTAGTCGTATGCTATCAGTTATCACGTTGAAAAACCATGCACAGACAAAAATTCGGCGTTCATTACCTGTGCTGAATGTCGCAATAATTATTTGTCTTCCATGTTTCTACCATTAGTATCATCTAGATAGGTGCAGTGCCCCGGAGTTTATACATTGCTTTTCACAAACATAGGTACAACAATATAAATGTGATGACTACACTGCCGGCCGGTGTGGCCGTGCGGTTCTAGGCGCGTCAGTCTGGAACCGCGAGACCGCTACGGTCGCAGGTTCGAATCCTGCCTCGGGCATGGATGTGTTTGATGTCCTTAGGTTCGTTAGGTTTAAGTAGTTCTAAGTTTTAGGGGACTGATGACCTCAGCAGTTAAGTCCCATAGTGCTCAGAGTCATTCGAACCATTGATGACTATACTGATTTGATTGAAAATTCTGGGGTATACTTTTTAATGTCCTTACGAAAAAAAATTTCTCCGTTTTTCTGAATAAAAGATATTAAAATAAAGAATGAATCATTAAATATTAATAATTTATACAGTCATAATAAATCTGTTGTTCAAATTACGTGGGAATGAAGAAAAAGCAATCTCAACGAGATTCTATCCGAAGACCTCACGCTTTTGAAACTAAGCACTTTCTCGCTCGACTGCAGAGTCTTAGGACAGCAGCGCCCATACGAAGTATGTCAGAACACCGAAAATTTTCAAACTCGATTTCTAGAAACCAGTTGAGAGTTTCGTCTTCCTTTTTACATACGTTGAAGTCCTAGTCGTGCCCTACACACCCTGTCAATATGAATCAAATCGGCGGGGGGAAGTTCGTTTACTGAGGAGCCAAAGAAACTGGTGCACTTGGCTAACATTATGTAGGGCCCTCGCGAGCACGCAGAAAAGCCGCAACACGACGTGGCATGGATTCGATTAATGTCTGAAGTAGAGGTGGAGGGAAGTGACGCAATGAATCCTTCAGGGCTGTCAATAAACCCGTAAGAGAACGAGGGGTTGAATATGTCTTGTGAATAGCACGTTGCAAGGCATCCCAGATATGCTCAATAATGATCATATCTGGGGAGTTTGGTGTCCAGCGGAAGAGTTTAAACTCAGAAGAATGTTCCTGGAGCCACTCTGCAGTAATTCTGGACGTCTGGGGTGCCGCATTACCCTGCTCAAGTACCCCAAGTTCGTCTAAATGCACAATGGACATGAATGGGTGCAGGTGATCAGTCAGGATGCTAACGTACGCGTCACCTGCCTGAGTCTTATATGGACGTATCAGGGGTCCCATATCACTCCAACTGTACAAGCTTCACACTATTATAGAGCCTTCACCAGCTTGAACAGTCCCCTTCTAATATGCAGGATCCATGGATTCATGTTATCTACATACCCGTATACCACCATCCGATGGATGCAATTTGAAACGAGGCTCGTCCGACCAGGCAACACGTTTCCAGTCATCAACAGTCCAATGTCGGTGTTGACAGACCCAGGCGAGGTGTAAAGCTTTGTGTCGTGCAGTCATCAAGGGTACACGAGTGGGTCCTCGGCTCTGAAAGCCCATACGGATGATGTTTCGTGGAATGGTTCGCACGTTCATACTTGTTGATGGACCAGCATTGACATCTGCAGCAATTTTCGGAAGGATTGCACTCCTGTCACGTTGAACGATTCTCTTCAGTCGTCATTGGTCCCGTTCTTGCAGGATATTTTTCCGATGTCGGAGATTTGATGTTTTACCAGATTCCTGATATTCACAGTACACTCATGAAATGGTCGTACGGGAAAATCCCGACTTCATCGCTACCTCGGAGATGCTGTGTCCCATCGCTCGTGCGCCGACTATAAGACGACATTCAAACTCACTTAAATCTTGATAACCTGCTATTGGAGCAGCAGTAACCGACCTAACAACTGCGGCAGACACTTTTTGTCTTATGCAGGCGTTGCCGACCGCAGCGCCGTATTTTGTCTGTTTACAGAACTCTGTATTTGAACACGCATGCCTATATCAGTTTCTTTGGCGCTTCAGTGTACGATCCCCTTGTTAACTTCGAGCTAGGTCGGGAACCGGCGCCTCGCCTTCGGTCACAGGCCGGGCCACCGCATCTGCTGCTGCGCCGCCACAGGACATTCTGTAGTTTCCTTTCTTGTTTACTGTTTCTTCTAGTGTTGCTGTTGGTGGAACACATAAAATATAGCACTACTGCGTAGCACTATCGTTTGCACAAGTACCCCTTGTACTAAACAACGACACGCAAGAGAACACCTTCGGTTTCGACTAACATTTTTAGAGCCGAACTTAAGACACGTTACACGACAGAAAACATCTGCTCTAACCTGTAGCAGTAATATGCTGTGGTAGTAACATCCGACAAATGGAAGTAATATACACTAATACTTAAACAAAGGCTGATAATCGTTGTGTTACATTATGCTGTGGAAGGTATAACAGCGTATCTCGTCAGTATACAGTGTACAACTGGTACACGTGCAGATATTTCTCTTGGTGACTGTGGGTGATGTACTGTATTTACTTCGTTTGCAGGCTAATAATCGTAGCTATTAGGGTTAGTATGTTTGTAGGTTGGTTAGTATCTTCAAGTATATGTGGCAAGAGGGAACCACTAAAATTGTATTTCACATTTTGAAGTGTGGACAAGTCGGTACAAAACGGGTAGTCTATACTGACAGGCGTTGTCCATTTAGTAATGGAGTTACGGTCATGCAGAAAACATCTGATCGTAAAGGTTTTGACGTGTTTGTGAGAGTACTGTTCGACGCAGAGAAACAATAGCCAACGTGACTGATGTCGGTACAAAACGGGTAGTCTATACTGACAGGCGTTGTCCATTTAGTAATGGAGTTACGGTCATGCAGAAAACATCTGATCGTAAAGGTTTTGACGTGTTTGTGAGAGTACTGTTCGACGCAGAGAAACAATAGCCAACGTGACTGATGTGTGTACGTATTAAGGCACCACACATGAAAACGTTTGCACTTATACCCGTTACAACCTATACTTTTACACTGAAAGGAGGAAGAACTGTGCCAGATGTGTACGTTGAATCACACTTCCACACACAGAACAGCTACACTTGTGCCTTGTTGTTTCGTAGCTTTCATAGTTGCTGGGGACTTAATTAATTAATTGTGTTAACGGAAATTTCCTTTCATTCTTTGTTGTTGTTCTATGCAGTCAGATTGCGTACTAATACTAGTCAGGGCCAACCGGTTACGAGACTTCGTAGCCGGACATACAGCGACTAAAATTAAAAATATTTGCATTCTAATCAATTAAGCCCCCATGCACTAGATCAAGAGAACAGGTAAGACACTTTGTCGTCATAGAGTTAACATCCTTAAGAAATGTCAACTTGCAGTCGGAATCTCATTTTGTAGTTATTTTCAGATTCTATGGGCATTCGTGAATTTCAACCATTGACTGGAACGTACAGAGCAGTTAAAACTGAAAACATCACCAAGCCCTTCCTTAACGCTACCGTGGTTACTGCAGCCCACCAGGCTGCATCGCGCAACGGCGGAGAGGTAAAATGCAAAGTAAGTTGATCTAGAGCCCCATCTGACGTAACAAATTACATTGATCCCTTCTTATCGAATTTAGTGAGAAAAGGAATCACATGACACACTGATATTTAAGTCTTTCATTTAGAACAAAAAAGTGTGGTTTCCGCAAGTAACAGCTGATCGTTTCTTTCTATGACGAGCACGCTCTTTTAATGTCCAGTATAAAAAGACATCAATTGATTCAGTCGTTGAAAAACAGCTTGACTTAATTGACTTTATCTTATGAATACACTCCTGGAAATTGAAATAAGAACACCGTGAATTCATTGTCCCAGGAAGGGGAAACTTTATTGACACATTCCTGGGGTCAGATACATCACATGATCACACTGACAGAACCACAGGCACATAGACACAGGCAACAGAGCATGCACAATGTCGGCACTAGTACAGTGTATATCCACCTTTCGCAGCAATGCAGGCTGCTATTCTCCCATGGAGACGATCGTAGAGATGCTGGATGTAGTCCTGTGGAACGGCTTGCCATGCCATTTCCACCTGGCGCCTCAGTTGGACCAGCGTTCGTTCTGGACGTGCAGACCGCGTGAGACGACGCTTCATCCAGTCCCAAACATGCTCAATGGGGGACAGATCCGGAGATCTTGCTGGCCAGGGTAGTTGACTTACACCTTCTAGAGCACGTTGGGTGGCACGGGATACATGCGGACGTGCATTGTCCTGTTGGAACAGCAAGTTCCCTTGCCGGTCTAGGAATGGTAGAACGATGGGTTCGATGACAGTTTGGATGTACCGTGCACTATTCAGTGTCCCCTCGACGATCACCAGTGGTGTACGGCCAGTGTAGGAGATCGCTCCCCACACCATGATGCCGGGTGTTGGCCCTGTGTGCCTCGGTCGTATGCAGTCCTGATTGTGGCGCTCACCTGCACGGCGCCAAACACGCATACGACCATCATTGGCACCAAGGCAGAAGCGACTCTCATCGCTGAAGACGACACGTCTCCATTCGTCCCTCCATTCACGCCTGTCGCGACACCACTGGAGGCGGGCTACACGATGTTGGGGCGTGAGCGGAAGACGGCCTAACGGTGTGCGGGACCGTAGCCCAGCTTCATGGAGACGGTTGCGAATGGTCCTCGCCGATACCCCAGGAGCAACAGTGTCCCTAATTTGCTGGGAAGTGGCGGTGCGGTCCCCTACGGCACTGCGTAGGATCCTACGGTCTTGGCGTGCATCCGTGCGTCGCTGCGGTCCAGTCCCAGGTCGACGGGCACGTGCACCTTCCGCCGACCACTGGCGACAACATCGATGTACTGTGGAGACCTCACGCCCCACGTGTTGAGCAATTCGGCGGTACGTCCACCCGGCCTCCCGCATGCCCACTATACGCCCTCGCTCAAAGTCCGTCAACTGCACATACGGTTCACGTCCACGCTGTCGCGGCATGCTACCAGTGTTAAAGACTGCGATGGAGCTCCGTATGCCACGGCAAACTGGCTGACACTGACGGCGGCGGTGCACAAATGCTGCGCAGCTAGCGCCATTCGACGGCCAACACCGCGGTTCCTGGTGTGTCCGCTGTGCCATGCGTGTGATCATTGCTTGTACAGCCCTCTCGCAGTGTCCGGAGCAAGTATGGTGGGTCTGACACACCGTTGTCAATGTGTTCTTTTTTCCATTTCCAGGAGTGTATTTCAGAGATGCGATTTGTCGGTGCTTTATTTTTTAATATCAATATAGGCGGTAAAGATGTTGAATCATTAGGGAGTTCATTCAGAATGTTTTGAAAAATATGAAGATACTGATCCCACGTTCTGTGATTCTGATGACAATAAAGACGACACAATTTATTGATTTCCTTCATCCATCTCTCTGAAGCGTTAGATTGAGGGTGAAAAAGTGAAATGAAA
The DNA here is from genome assembly GCF_023898315.1 of Schistocerca nitens. NCBI lineage: Eukaryota > Metazoa > Arthropoda > Insecta > Orthoptera > Acrididae > Schistocerca > Schistocerca nitens. The sequence continues at coordinate 617,991,887 of NC_064617.1, forward strand.
ATTGGTTTAATCTTACGACGCCGTAGAGTACGATGCCAAATTTTAGAGCGAAACTGTGACCCATTATCTGATATAACCTTATCAACGTGACCCACTTCTTTAAGAAAATGTTTGATGAAAGCATTAGATACTGAACGAGCTGTTGCTTTGCGTAAAGGTGTAAAACACACATATTTTGATGTCGGTTCCACTGCTACCAAAATATACGCAAAACCATTAGTAGAACGAACCACTGGACCGAACAAATCGACTGCAGTCTGTCCTTTAATTTCGCTGGAATGATAGGAAACAACGGTGCTCTGTGAGAAACAGTTGGCGGCTTAGCCTTTTGACATAATTTGCATTTGGCAAGAACAGATCGAATACGTTTTTCCATATTACTAAAGTAGCAATTTTCTCGTAATTTATGAAAGCATTTTCTGGGACCAAAGTGTGCATAACTGAAATGTGTATACCAAATCAATTTATTAACCCACTCATCAGGAATGCAAACTAACCAAACAGAGTTGTCGACCGATTTTCGTTTAAAAAGAATATCATTGCGAACTAAATAATACTGTCTAATCGCTACGCTTTCCTTTCTCCTCCACTTCTCCTTAATGTCCTTCCAGATTGGATCCTTGTTTTGCTCCTTAGCGATGTCCTGGAGCGAAGACGAAATAAAATTTTCAAACGCAACACCTTGAATATACATCAAACAATAATTGTTTTCCTTGCAGTCCTCCTCAGCACTTTGTTTCAAACCCATAGGTGCACGTGATAAAGCATCAGCAATAATACTTGAAGAACCCTGTATGTAAACAATACTAAAGTCAAATTCCTGTAGATACAGCGCCCACCGTGACAATCTTCCATGTGTTAATTTAGTTGACATAAGAATGATCGGTGTAAACCTTAGTATGTGCCAAACAAAAATGTCCGAAATTTTGTGAAAGCCCAAATAACAGCCAAGGCTTCAAGTTCTGTAATCGAATAATTCTTTTCTGATTTAGAGAGAACACGACTTCCAAATGCAATAGTCTTCTGTACTACGTATAACGCCGTTTTCTTCTATCTCTTAAAATAAGTGTGCACCTAGGCCTTTGTATGATGAGTCGGACGCGAAACAAAAATCTTTAGATAAATCCGGATGTGAAAGAAGTGGAACAGCAACTAAAGCATCACGAAGTTGTTCAAATTCTGATTGAGCTTCCTCATCCCAACACCAATTAGAATTCTTTCCAGATGGTTCACATAAACAAGGTGTGGCCAAATTGTCCAATCTAAAAAAGCGTCTAAGAAAATTACAGACATCAAGGAAACTACAAACATCACGTTTTGTAGTAGGAACAGCATAATTATGAATAGCGTCTAGCTGCTCTGGATCAGGAAGAATACCTTCTGTAGAAATAATATGACCAAGAAATTTCACCTGAGAACGACCAAATTCAGATTTTTCCAAGTTCACTGTAGTGCCAACTCTTGCAAAAATACGTAATAATGAATCCAAAATTTTGTTGTGCTCACTCCAAGAACGTTTAGCAATAAGAATATCGTCAACATATGAAGTAATATTGTCACGAAGATAAACAGGTAAAATTTCTTTTAAACTACGAATGAATGCTGCAGAAAATATAGTAAGTCCAAACGGTAACTTCCGAAATCACTTTTGGATAAAATCGTCATATCCGGTTATTCTTTACCGACTCTCTAGATAGATTGATAGTCGAAGAGTTGTTTTGATAGATACAAAGAATAGTAAAAGAGTAGGCAGCGGTGCAGAAAACTAAAAGGGAAATAGCACTACTACAGCTCGGGGCCCTGTGCACGCTACGGCACATATTCACTTAGTGTTGCGAATCCCCTGAGGACGTAAATAGCCACACATAAATTCCAGTTTGTGACTTAGTGGCCAATTTTGCGGAAATACGTACATAAATTGATCTAACCATGAACATGGATGTATGTCATTCTTAGAATTGCGAAAGATCTTAAATTTCCAAACAGTTAAAAAGTGTTTATACTCAAAGTTTTCGCCTCGTGGCGACAAAGACCTACCGCGTCTGTCCCAGTCCAAATGTCGATTACTGTCAAGTTCGCGCGCCTGGCACTCTCTTCTTGCATCTCGTAAATGAAATAAATTACTTTCTTCAAAGCCCTCTGCTATCTGTGATTCTAAATTTCTTCTGCTGTCTTTTCCTACGATTTCGCCTTCAATTTGTTTGACTTGCTTTCGTAATGCCTCAAATTCCCTTTTAACGCGTTCATTAAATTTTCCCTGATTTTCAACATGCTTATTTATGCTCTGGTACTCTTCTGTTTCTGCAAATGGCAATGGAGCTGTATCATCTGAATCTCTGTCCCCACGTAAACTAAGATTTGTCAATTTATCTGAAATCTCCTCAACTGTTTCCGATAAGTCACCTATTTGTTCTTTCTGTTTATTTACGTCTTCCGTAAGTGTCGCGACTCGGGTTTCAGTATTGACACATTTAGTAGTTATCTGTTCATATTGTTGTGTTAGGTTATTTATTCTGTCATTTGGTACGGATTCCTCGATTCTTTCAAATATTTCTTCTTTATCGTGTGCACGTTGTAAATTCAACTCTGAAAATTTTTGTACTATCACATGATCTCTTTCTTCCTGTTCTCTATCCTGTTCCTTTTGTCTGATTTGTATTGAAATTAATCTATTATTGTGAGCATTCAAAATCGGTTGTACTTCTTCTCTAATTTCTTTCTTTAATTCATCTTTCATGTTTTTGAAACATGTCCCTATTCGTGAGTCTAACCGTGTTGCCAGTGTACCCATCTCGATTTTTAATTCAGATCTTAACTGTGTTTCCATTGTTCCCATATCAGTTTCTAACCGTGTAGCCACTGTTTTTAATTCAGATCCCAAATTTAATACTGCTCCATATTAACTGGTTCGAAATTTTTTCTCGCCCCTAACATTTCCCGCAAAACCAGCTTCCTTCGTCATAGCTGTAAAGCTATCTGTGTTCTATACTATTCCAGAATCTTCTGTCGTTAATCTCGTATTCTGAAAATTATTTTATTGTGAAAAATTTTGAACTGGTTCCGGACTATTTTCCCGACTTATTAAATTGTTTTCAACTTCATTATTCATCATACTGTTCTCCTGTGTTGGCGAGTTCGCCATGTCAACAATTTCGTCATTCTGACTATCCATCATTTTTGCCTTTTTCATCGATCATGTAATCATTTACAAAACATACAAAACTCGTCGCTATACGAAAATTACACACAATGACACTTTATCTCCAACAATACCATTCACACGAAATGCTTTCCGACAAACACGATTAACGAACAATTGAAATCTTCATAATTGCACAAAATTGTCAAACCTGTACACAAGACATCAAAAATTAAATTCTGCAAAAATACCATTAGAAGAATGACAAGACAACTACAAATGTTCAATTACCAAATCTACACATGCAATATAGACTACAATTACTAAACTACGAATTACTACAACAATACTAGTGTCTGCTATTTTCACTATCAAAAGAATTCCAAGGGACGATCCTGGCAGGGTCGCCACGTGCATGGGGGCTTAATTAATTAGAATGCAAATATTTTTAATTTTAGTCGCTGTATGTCCGGCTACGAACTCTCGTAACCGGTTGGCACTGACTAGTATTGGTACGCAATTACATTAGATTAGATTAGATTAATACTAGTTCCATGGATCATGAATACGATATTTCGTAATGATGTGGAACGAGTCGAATTTTCCAATACCTGACATAATTAGGTTAATTTAACAACATACTTAAGTTAATATAACAACTTTATTTTTTTGTGTTTTTTGTTTTTCTTTATTTTTATTTTTTATTTTTTTAATATTTTTGTTTTTTTCTTTTTTTTTCTTAATTTATATCTAAAAATTCCTCTATGGAATAGAAGGAGTTGTCATTCAGAAATTCTTTTAATTTCTTCTTAAATACTTGTTGGTTACCTGTCAGACTTTTGATACTATTTGGTAAGTGACCAAAGACTTTAGTGCCAGTATAATTCACCCCTTTCTGTGCCAAAGGCAGATTTAATCTTGAATAGTGAACATCATCCTTTCTCCTAGTATTGTAGTTATGCACACTGCTATTACTTTTGAATTGGGTTTGGTTGTTAATAACAAATCTCATAAGAGAGTATATATACTGAGAAGCTACTGTGAATATCCCTAGATCCCTAAATAAATGTCTGCAGGATGATCTTGGGTGGACTCCAGCTATTATTCTGATTACACGCTTTTGTGCAATAAATACTTTATTCTGCAGTGATGAATTACCCCAAAATATGATGCCATATGACAGCAATGAGTGAAAATAGGCGTAGTAAGCTAATTTACTAAGATGTTTATCACCAAAATTTGCAATGACCCTTATTGCATAAGTAGCTGAACTCAAACGTTTCATCAATGTGTTTCTTCCAATTTAATCTCTCATCAATGGACACATCTAAAAAATTGGAATATTCTACCTTAGCTATATGCTTCTGATTAAGGTCTATATTTATTAACTGCGTCATACCATTCACTGTACGGAACTGTATGTACTGTGTCTTATCAAAATTCAGTGAGAGTCCGTTTACAAGGAACCACTTAGTAATTTTCTGAAAGACAGTATTGACAATTTCATCACTTAATTCTTGTTTGCAATCTGACTGCATAGAATAACAACAAAGAATGAAAGGAAATTTCCGTTAACACAATTAATTAATTAAGTCCCCAGCAACTATGAAAGCTACGAAACAACAAGGCACAAGTGTAGCTGTTCTGTGTGTGGAGGTGTGATTCAACGTACACCTCTGGCACGGTTCTTCCTCAATAAGACAAGATATTTTAAATTCCATTTACAGTGAATTAATTAAATAAAACTGAAATACTATAATTGCACATAGAAACCCGAATTACAAAATGGTTCAAATGGCTCTGAGCACTATGGGACTCAACTTCTGAGGTCATTAGTCCCCTAGATCTTAGAACTAGTTAAACCTAACTAACCTAAGGACATCACCCACATCCATGCCCGAGGCAGGATTCGAACCTGCGACCGTAGCGCCCGAATTACAGTCTAATACAGAACACAAGCCAGATGCTTTGTTGACTGAACCTGTGACCAAGAGGCATTGTTAAGTTAGGAAATTAAAAAAAAAATAAGAAAATGTTTTCTTCCCTTCATATATATTGACTAAAAATACACTCTAATCATTACAACATCTCCATTCGAACAATATCTGCTGTCTAGCTCATCAAAACAACTGCACACGACATGGCCTCAAATAATACAGCTATCAACATCCTCGCAGCAAAGCACTAACCACCACCACTTCTGAACAAGCACTGCCAGTGGAGGCGGCGGAATAAAACTCTTTGGCGCGATCTCTGGCGCTGTGAGTCAGTGTAGCCACCTTTCACTAGACACCGCGTTGTTCGTATCCAGATCCTAAGATGACCGTTTAGGCGGCTGAAACGAGTAATCACTGCTTTCTACATTGCGATCTTGGCCAAATAGAGGTTTTAATAAAATCTACAACATTTGAAGTGTACAGGTTACTATCTCCATTACTTACAAAATTAATTACTTCCCCTTTCGCTTTCTAGGCCGGTACTTCTGCTAATGTATTCTGAAGTTCTTCTTATACTGGTACCTGCGAGCCGGCCGGAGTGGCCTTGCGGTTCTAGGCGCTACAGTCTGGAACCGAGCGACCGCTACGGTCGCAGGTTCGAATCCTGCCTTGGGCATGGATGTGTGTGATGTCCTTAGGTTAGTTAGGTTTAATTAGTTCTAAGTTCTAGGCGACTGATGACCTCAGAAGTTAAGTCGCATAGTGCTCAGAGCCATTTGAACCATTTTTTTGCTACCTGCGAAAGAATTATTTTAAAATGTTTCATGTTGTTCTACGTAAATGAAGGTAATCACTTCAAAAAGCAGAACTGAATCTTTTTCTTTGGAGCATCTCTCAAAACATGTCCTTCACACATTTTTCTTATAATGGCATTCAATCCGTTTATATTTCTTTCCTACTGACATTACTATCGTTTTGGAGAAGCTAATCTTCATACCATAGTCCTTACATTTCTGATCTAGCTCTGAAATATTACTCTGCAAACTTTCAGTCGAATCTGCCATCACAACTAAAATTGCTTATTTTGTGTTCACATATCTTAATCTCAAAAAATGGCTCTGAGCACTATGGGACTCAACTGCTGAGGTCAGTAGTCCCCTAGAACTTAGAACTAGTTAAACCTAACTAACCTAAGGACATCACAAACATCCATGCCCGAGGCAGGATTCGAACCTGCGACCGTAGCGGGCTTGCGGTTCCAGACTGCAGCGCCTTTAACCGCACGGCCACTTCGGCCGGCCTTAATCTCACCCAGCCAGTCCATTGTTTTCAACAAATGATCCATAAATAATATGACCAACTTTGTTGTATGGGAGCGAAAGCTTGGTGTATTCAGGTTACCTTATCAACAAGGTCAAGGTTACGCATATGAAAGTAGCTAGGATGATTGCAGGCATTAGTAGATGGGAACAATGGCAGGAGGGTGTCCACAATGAGGAAATCAAAGAAAAACTGTGAATGAACTCTATAGATGTAGCAGTCAGGGCGAACAGGCTTAGATGGTGGGGTCATGTTACACGCATGGGAGTAGCAAGGTTACCCAAGAGACTCATGGGTTCAGCAGTAGAGGGTAGGAGGAGTCGGGGCGGACCAAGGAGAAGGTACCTGGATTCGGTTAAGAATGATTTTGAAGTAATAGGTTTAACATCAGAAGAGGCACCAATGTTAGCACTGAATAGGGGATCATGGAGGAATTTTATAATGGGGGTTATGCTCCAGACTGAACGCTGAAAGGCATAATCAGTCTTAAATGATGATGATAATGATGATGATGACAAAAAAGTGCTAGATAATTTTATGGGTTTGTATATAAATAACTTTTCTGCTAACAGTCATGATTTTCTTTTATTTACAGTTTGCACGACGCACTTTGGGAAATGTTTATATTTTCAAGTGCGTTTCTCTCTATGTACCTTGCTGTTTTTTCGTGATGTATTCGATGTGTGACGTTATATTTACAAACAAACCCTTTATTTTAACAATCGCAAGTTTTCATAAACCATTGATAATGGATCAAATCAAGATAATTTTGTTTCAGTGATTTTCCTCAAACCAATTTTGACGTTTATTAAGTTAAAACCACGATGGGATAATGAAAGATCATCAGTAAGGTTTATTTTTTCTCGCCAAAAGCGAATCTGATGCCTTGCTTCCATGACTGTTCGAGGGTTAGCATCTGCCCACCGGGGGTAATAGTGGTAATTTAATGTTCTACCGTTTCTGAATCCCGTCATGTCCGTAAATGAAATGAAAGTAGTGAACTCGGGACCATGACCGTTTCGTCTTAGAAGCCATTAGTAGATTGATACAAATATCTAGGTCTATCAGTTTTTGGGGATATAAGATCGAATGATCACATATGCCCAATAGCAACTGAAGCTGGTTATAGACAGCCGTTCATTGATAGGATACTGAGAAAAGGCAGTCAGCCTACGAGGGAGACTTCTTGCAAAACAGTCGTGGGCACCGTCATAAAATATCCGTGCCACATATACTGACAAAAGATATAAAAATGTTCAACGTATACGAATAGCCACAGGTTTGTCACACTCACAGGATAGCGTAATGGGGAAAAAAATGATGCGGAAGACTGCTGAAGATAGAAACGAACTATCCCGCCAAAGACTCCTTACGAATTTTCAAGATCCTGTATTACTGCAAGAGAAGAATCTAGGAATATACTACGTTACATATGTCGTTCCTACAGGTTCCAAGAAGAAAAGGTTACACTAATTACAGCCCACTCAGAAGCATTTAAACAGTCATTCTTCTCGCAGATGGAACGAGGAGGAACAGTTATATATGGTGCAATAGGAACACCTCCTGCCATATATTTCACAACAGGTTACAGAGTATGCCAGTTGAAATAATTCCTCTGATATGATTTTTCTAAGCACAGTGTTGTTCAGTCCAAGAACGAGATAACGCATTAGAAAAACACAGCATTCGTATTCCACAGGATTCAGGATGCAGATTCGAATCCTACTGAAAAATCGTGTGAGGCAAATGCCGGGACGGTTCCTTTCGCATCTTATTGCATTAACTCTAATGAGCTTGTCATCCGAAGCGACAATGAGCCCAAATATTCCCTCATTCAAATTAATTCAATTTATTTATTCATTGAACGAAGTTCTACGTTCCATGATTACTTTGAGGTGTTTCCATGACCCTATAGATTAAAATTAAAATCGTAACAAATATAAATATACCTTTACGTAGTTAAAATTTCACACAAATCAGAACCGACTAATTCTTTCAAAATTGTCACACTGACAAGGATCTCTCAAGAGTTATCGGGCACAAAACGTGTAACTGTCAAACCGGTAGCACTGATTACTGCTGTTGTAACTAAATGATTAGGTGAACATGTGATGCGAAAGTATTTTGGATTACCTGACACGTGTTCCACACCGTCGCCTCTTCAGGTGATATGCAGCTTGAAAGCAAAGAGGTCCAAAGACCACTGATTACATTTGCTTTTTCCCGATAATATCAGTTTCTCGCCGCATGCCCTGATACAGCTTCTCTGGTAGACGTTACTGTCTGTTGAGCAACTGTGTCTTTATGCTCGACGTACCTGTTTCGCCAAGAGCAGATAATTTCAACAGATACTGGAAGAACAAAAGGTACGGATTTAGCATTTTTTGCGACGACAATGTCACTGGACATGGAGAACGAGTTCAGACTGGCCATGGGTGGGGAAGAAACTCAGCCGCGCCCTTTCGAAGGAACCATACAATGGACAAGCTAAACCTGGATGGCTAGATGGAGATTTCCACCTCCCCCTTCCCCCCTCCACCAGGATGCGAGATCTGTATCTTGCCATTGTGGCACCTCGCTCGGTAATTGTTGGTTATTTGAAAGATGTTATTTAGTTAACTGCAATACTGATGGCGATGTGGTCTTCAGTTCGAATAACGTTTTTAAGCGGTTCTGGTCGCTAGTCTGTTCGGTGCAATTCTCATCATCTCTCTGCATATCTACTGCGTTCTACACTGCGCTACAAAATAAAAGGATTACTTTTACGAAACCCCCTAGTTGTCTCCAGTTACGACTCAAAAGTTTAAAATTTGGTTCAAAGCTGGCTACAGCCTTCCTCTGTAATGGTGAAAAGCGTGTCGCCCTGTGACGTCAGCCTCGGGCACGACGACTCTTCAAATAGCCAAATAGCAAGGTGTCGCCACATGTGGACAGAAGGCCAGAGGTCATAAGTTCATATGACGCGTAAGATGGGTTAGCTGGCGCCAAATTTCACAACTATTCTGCCACCGTGAACGTGTCGTTTCATGGAAAGGTCGTCACACTTGCACTAACCAGCATTTCACAGCTACTTTTTACGCCTCTGGTACGAAGGTCAGAGCCGCGACGCCCAGCAGTGGAATCACGCGGTTATCTTTTGTGTGATCGAGGAAAGTAATTCAGACACATCTCCGCTTAGAATCGGCATGGAAAGACCTCCGAGGGCGGCATAAATGGAGGCAAAAAGGCCACTCCTTTCCTTGGGACGCTGATTAACTCACCTTTCCGGTAGAAAATGACAGCTCGCAGCGGGATAAGAAACATGATGACGTTTTTGACAACCACTGACGCTGCTGACACCCTGAAATGTTTCAGTTCTTCTGTAAGGGCGTTGTAGGTCTGCATCACCATTGGAGGTGATCGCACCCCTTTTTAGGGCAGCAAGTTCGCAATTTTTCTCTCACGTACGGGGTGGAACAACTATGGACCGTTCAAACCCATCTGATGAGATTAGACTAGATTAGCTTTACATTCATTCCAACTGATCCATAGTGAGAAGGTCCTCCAGGATGTAAAACATCCCAGAAAAATAATAAGACATAATAAATATTTCCAACTAAAACAAATATGCTAATGTACCTTCCACAGGCCCCAAGTGGAATGATCGTCATTTTTTAATGAACACTATATGAAAGGATCATTTTAAAATACTCATTTACTAAGATTGCATTCATGCACTGAATTTAAAATTTAAAAAATTTTATTTATAAGGTAATAAACATATAATATAACTAATACAATACTTATTTACAATGAACACTTTACTGCACCGAAATGGTGCAGAAGTTAGACTATATTTTATGGTTCTACTGAGAAATTCAGCAGTGGAGCATAAGGAGTTGGCCACCAATATATCCTTTAGGCTTCTCTTAAACTGAATTTCATTTGTTGTTAAGCTTATTATGGCTGCTGGCAAGCTATTGAAAATGTGAATAATGCACACCTTTTTGTAGAAGAGTAAGTGACTTTAAATCCTTGTGAAGATTATTCTTATTTCTAGTATTGATTCCATGAACTGAGCTGTTGGTTTGAAAAAGCGATGTGTTTTTAATTACAAATTTCATTAAGGAATAAATATGTTGGGAAGCAGTAGCTAGTATCCCTACTTCCCTACAGAGGCCTCTGCAGCAAGTTCTTGAGTTCACACCACATATAACTCTTGTTGCACGTTTTTGTGCGTGGAAAACTTTTGTTTGGCTTGATGAATTACCCCAAAAAGTAATCCCATATGACATTATGGAGTGAAAGTAAGTGTAGTATGCCAGCTTTTGCATTTTCATATCCCCTACGTCTGGCAGAATTCGCATTGCAAATAGAGATTTGTTACACGCTTCAGCACTTCTGTGGTGTGCTCCTCCCAGTTGAATTTATTATCAAGCCGTAATCTCAAGAATTTAATACTGTCCACTTCTTCTATCTGCTTGTCATCATATGTCAGGCATATATTCGTGGAACACCCATTACAAGTTCTGAACTCCATGTAGTGTATTTTTTCAAAGTTTAGTGACAAAGAATTGGCTAGGAACCGGTGATTAATGTCCACAAATATTTTATTAGCCGATCTTTCTATGACTACACTTGATTTAGTATTTAATCTGACGAAATCAGAACGTGTTCCAAAGCTGTAATGGGTGCTCATGCACTTTCAGCCATCCTGATTCCCACCCGCCTGTGGCGTGACCACGGTGGGATGCTGTAATGATATATGTGTGAATAAAACAGCATAGTATTCTTCAAAGAGCTCCCCTCGTCCCTCCTAACCAATTCGGTAAAAAACTCGGTGGTACTCGCTAACCTTTATTGACAATTTTACAAATATGCCATTACAGAGGCAATCAGCGAGGTTGTCCTAGGACTTCAAATAGGTGTATCGATACAGGCACATTTTTAAAATTCTCTATAATGGTCGTGAGTAGTTTACCTTGTAGTAAAACTGAAGTAGATATTTCTTGTGAGTTATTATGGATAGAGGTTATACTTGAATAGGAATAAATTAATAACTAGTTCCTTCTAAGGACCTCCCGACTCAGGTGATACAGTTGCTGAACTGTTCAAAGAAACCTTGAGTCTTATTTCAAATAGCTATCCACCTCATACAACTCTAGTTGGTTGTATTTCAATCTACTATAGATATGTTACGGAAAATACATGTTTAAGGTCGGTGGTAGGCATAAAACGTTTCCCGAAATCGTGCTGAATGCCTCCTCTGAAAATTACTTTGAACAGCTAGTTTAGGACCCCACTCGAAATGTAACTGATTGCGAAAACATACTTGACCTCTTAGTAACAAACAATTCTGACCAAATAGGGAGTATCATGACAGATACAGGGATTAGCGACCACAAGGTTGCTGTAGCTAGACTGATTAACGTAACATCCAAACCTACCAAAACTAAACGCAAAGCCGGCCGGTGTGGCCATGCGGTTCTGGGCGCTTCAGTCTGGAACCGCGTGACCGCTACGGTCGCAGGTTCGAATCCTGCCTCGGGCATGGATGTGTGTGATGTCCTTAGGTTAGTTAGGTTTAAGTAGTTCTAAGTTCTAGGGTACTGATGACCGTTGATGTTAAGTCCCATAATGCTCAGAGCCTAAACGCAAAATACATCTACTTAAAAAAGCAATCAGAAGTCCATTTGACACCTTTCTAAGAGACAGTCTGTCGTCCTTCCAATCTACGTAAGCGAAGACGAGACGTGGTTTAAATTGAAAAAAATAGTATCAACGAGAATTGAGAGATGTATATACCAAATAAATTTATAAGAGGTAATACAGATCCCCCATGGTACACAAAAAAAGGTCAGAACACTATTGCAGAAGCAAGGAAAAAAGCGTGCCAAATATGAAAGAACAAAAAACCTCCAAGATTGGCGGTGTTTTATGGAAGCTCGAAATTTAGCACAAACTTCAATCCGAGATGCTTTTAACAGTTCCCACAACGAAACTCTGTCTCGAAATCTGGCAGAAAACACAAAGATATCCTGGTCGTATTTAAAGTAAACCAGTGGCAAGATGTAATTAATTCCTTCACTGCCCTATGAACAATGGCGATGATACTGATGACAGTGCTCCGAAAACAGAGTTTCTAAACACGGTTTTCACGAATTCCTTCGCGTAAGAAGACGAAGTAAATATTCCATAATTCTAATCAAGAATAACTGCCAAAAAGATTAATTTAGAAGTAGATATCCTTGGTATAGTGAAGCAGCTCAAAACACTTAGGAAAGGCTAGGCTTCCGGTCCAGATCGTATACCGGTCAGGTTCTTTCAGAGTATGCTAATAAAACAGCTCCATACTTAGCAATCACACACAACCGATCGTTTGTAAAAAGAACCGTACCCAAAGACTGGAATGTTGCACAAGTCACACCAATACCCAAGGAAGTAAATAGGATTAATCCGCTGAATTACAGACCCATATCACTAACGTCGATTTGTAGTAGGATTATGGAACATATACTGTGCTCGAACATAATGACTCACGTCGAAGAAAACGATTTATTGACAAACAGCCAACATGGATTCATAAAATATAGTTCTTGTAATAGACAATTAGCTCTTTATTCCACGAAGTAACGAGTGCTATTGATAGGGGACGTCAAATTGATTCCAAATTTTTAGATTTCCATAACGCTTTTTACACTGTACTCCACAAACGACTTCTAATTAAATTACGTGCCTATGAAGCATCGTCTCTGTTGTGTGACTGGACTCGTTATTTCCTGTCAGAAAAGTCACAGTTCGAAGTAACTGACGGAAAGTCATCAGGTGAAACAGAAGTAATATTTGGCGGTCCAAATGGTTCAAATGACTCTGAGCACTATGGGACTTAACATCTGAGGTCATCAGTCCCCTAGAACTTAGAAGTACTTAAACCTAACTAACCTAAGGACATCACACACATCCATGCCCAAGGCAGGATTCGAACCTGCGACTGTAGCAGTCGCGTTGTTCCAGACTGAAGCGCCTAGAACCGTAAGGCCACTCCGACCGACATTTGGCGTTCCCCTCTGTTGTTCCTTACCTACGTAAACGAATTAGAAGACATTTTGAGCAGCCCTCTAAGATTCTTTGCAGATGGTGCTGTCATCTACCCTCAAATAAATTCATTAGATGAACAAACCTAATTGCAAAATGATTTAGACAAGTTATCTGTATGGTGTAAAAAGTGGCAATTGACTCTAAATAATGAAAACTGTAAAGTCATCCACATGAGCATCAAAAGGCATCCGCTAAATTTACATTAAATCCCACAAATCGAAAGGCTGTAAACTCAGCTAAATAACAGGGATTATAATTACTAATAATTTGGACTGGAACTATCACAAAGATAATGTTGTGGGGACAGCAAAACAAAGACTGCGATTTATTGGCAGAAAACTTAAAAACTGTAAGAGGTCTGCTAAAGAGACTACTTACACTGCACTTGTCCGCCCTGTCCTGGAATATTGCTGAGCAGTTTGGTATCTGTATCAGAACTGTCGTGGGACATCGAAGAAGTTCAAAGAAGGGCAGCTCGTATTGTACTACCGCGAAATAAGGGAGCGCGTGGCACGGATATGATATACGAATTGGGGTAGCAGTCATTAAAACAAGGCGTTTATCATAGCGGCAGGACCTTCTTATGAAATTTCAGTCACCAACTTCCTGCTCGGAGTCCGAAAATATCTTGCTGGCGCGTTGGCAACACTATGCGGAACAAAGTTCAAGTTTAACCCACCATTAATATCAAAAATGGTTCAAATGGCTCTGAGCACTATGGGACTCAACTGCTGAGGTCATTAGTCCCCTAGAACTTAGAACTAGTTAAACCTAACTAACCTAAGGACATCACAAACATCCATGCCCGAGGCAGGATTCGAACCTGCGACCGTAGCGGTCTTGCGGTTCCAGACTGCAGCGCCTTTAACCGCACGGCCACTTCGGCCGGCCCATTAATATCAGCCCTAGTATTTATTTTCTTTTCACTATTGGGGATTAATAGGTTGAGTGTTAGCAAATTCATCGAGATTTATTTAGGGAGGAATAATCATCATAAAGAAATAAGATAAATCATAGCTTGCACAGAAAGTTTTAAGTGCTCTTTTTCACTACGCGCTGTTCGAGAATGGAACGGTAGAGAAGTAGCTTAAATGTTGTTCGATGAACCCTGTGTCCGGCACTTAACTGTGAATTGCAGAGTAATCATGTAGATGTAGATGCGATGTAGAAATGGAGGAAATAGGAGGAAGCTAAAATAATCACAAATTAAATGCATCGAACGCTACGATGAGTTTTTTTTTGGTAATTCCTACAACAGACTGGGCGTTTAATTAAAGGGTTCTTTGTTATACAGTGAGGTACTTCCATGTTTCATTGAAAGTGTATGTGAGATTTCACTTTCAGTATTTCGTTGATTAAAGTAGCCTAAAATACGCTTTGTCAGCCAATATATTATTACATTCTTCATCTTAACTCTCACACAGGCACATACGTTAAAGGCAAAATCTTTCTTTTTTTCAATCGAACCATCCTATTTTACAGGAGGTATTTATTTTACATCCGTAGACATTCGAAACTGGAGTACTTTTAATAATTACGTTTATAAATAAAATTTTCTTTTACCTTCCACAAATATTCCGATGCTTTCCAGCGGATGCACGATAAACACACACACGATAGTCAAACTCTTTCCGTGCTTCTGCGAGCTATTTCGAAGTCATCGCTAGGCAGTGATGCAGCTTATCAAGAGTTGGTGAAAGGTGAGATGCAGAATATTTCACAACCTAAAATAAAAAATCAGATACCGTAAGATCTGGCGCGGTAGAAAGCCAGTGCTACAAAGCGAGATCCGTACGCACCTCATGCGAAATCCATCCTTCAGGCAGCTCATTTTTAAGAGAAGCCCTTACATGTTGGTGCTAGCTCGGTGCGCTCCAGCGTGTTGAAAAATAAAATGATCAGCATGCACTCGTGATAGTGGGAACGTCAGATTCGTGAGAAATGACGAATTGTAGACTTTGCAGAGTACGTGAAAGTCTCCGGTGAATGCACTCAACGTCCCAAGAGGGGGGGGGGGGGGGGGGAGGCGAGGGGGACCTATGGGTTTTGTCTTAGATAAATGATCAATGTCTTGAAACTGCTGGCATCGGCATCAAATGCTTTGGAAGTGCAAGCACCACAGTGGCTTTCCCTCCACACAAATAACATCACACCGATTTAACTGAATTACAGGTACTGAAACGGAGAACGTTGACAGGTACTGAAACGGAGAACGTTGCGACTGAGCAACTTACAACTGATGTTAAGGACAACTTTCAGTTTAGATGTGTAAGCTAAACTTAATCCTACGTTTCTATCATCGTTCATCTAGAACAGTGCCCGTCAAACTGCGGCCCGAACCAAGTATTCGAACACCCACTGTTTTCAGCCATATTTTACGATAATGGCCATTAAAATTGCTAGACCACGAAGAAATGCAGATGATAAACGGGTGTTCATTGGACAAATATATTATACTAGAACTGACATGTGATTACATTTTCATGCAATTTGGGTGCATAGATCCTGAGAAATCAGCACCCAGAACAACTACCTCTGGCAGTAATAACGGCCTTGTACGCCTGGGCATTGAGTCAAACAGAGCTTGGATGCCGCGTACAGGTACAGCCCATGCAGCTTCAACACGGTACCACAGTTCATCAAGAATAGTGACTAGCGTATTGTGACGAGCCAGTTGCTCGGCTACCATTGACCAGACGTTTTCAATTGGTGAGAAATCTGTAGATTGTGATGGCGAGGGCAGCAGTCGTACATTTTCTGTATCCAGAAAGGCCCGTACAGGGCGATCGTGCATTATCCTGCAGAAATGTAGGGTTTCGCAGGGATCGAATGAAGGGTAGAGCCACGACATCTGAAATGTAACGTCCACTGTTCATATGTGCCGTCATTGCGAACAAGAGGTGACCGAGACGTGTAACCAATGGCACCCCATACCATCACGTCGGATGATATGCCAGTATGGCGATGACGAATACACGCTTCCAATGTGCGTTCACCGCGATGTCGCCAAACAGGGATGCGACCATCATGATGCTGTAAACAGAACCTGGATTCATCCGAAAAAATGACGTTTTGCCATTCGTGCACCCAGGTTGGTCGTTGAGTACACCATCGCAGGCGCTCCTGTCTGTGATGCAGCGTCAAGGATAACCACAGCCATGGTCTCCGAGCTGATAATCCATGCTGCTGGAAACGTCGTCGAACTGTCCGTGCAGATGGTTGTTATCTTGCAAACGTCCCAATCTGTTGGCTCAGGGATCAACACGTGGCTGCACGATCCGTGACAGCCATGCGGATAAGATGCCTGTCATCTCGACTGCTAGTGATACGAGGCCGTTGGGATCCATCACAGTTTTCAGTGTTACCCTCCTGAACTCACCAATTCCATATTCTGGTAACAGTCATTGGATCTCGTCCAACGTGAGTAGCAATGTCGCGATACGATAAACCGCAATCACGATAGGCTACAATCCGACCTTTATCAAAGTCGAAAACGTGATGGTACGCATTTCTAATCCTTACACGAGGCATCACAACAACGTTTCACCAGGCAACGCCGGCCAATTGCTGTTTGTGTATGAGAAATCGGTTGGAAATTTCCCTCATATCAGCACGTTGTAGGTGTCGCCACGGTCGCCAACCTTGTGTGAATGTTCTGAAAAGCTGATCATTTGCATATCACAGTATCCTCTTCTTGTCGGTTAAATTTCGCGGCTGTAGCACGTCATCTTCGTGGTGTACCAATTTTATTGGCCAGTAGTGTATAATAACAGTAGCTGAATAAAAGCATTGGCCGGGTACGTATTTATTCCCGTCTTCTATTACCCCGTCTCCTCATTCCCCTTGTCATCCTGCGCCGCCTCTCTGTCTATATTCTCCTCCCTCTCACTGCTGTAACTTTCCGGAACAGTAATATGTGAATTTGTTGTGTTGTGAATTAATCCTGGAGTCGTTCCGCATCTCAGACTTCAAGTGTGTTTCGGTATGGTTGTGCTGAACAATGCAAGTAGTGTAATTACACAAACGCTATCTGATAAAATTAGTCGCCAAACTATCTGAACATATATTAATGTATACCTGTGTTGTAGTTGGTTTCTACTAATGTAATTAGAAAACCAAAACTGTAGACTAAGTGAGCTGTCTTGTGTACTCTGTCTTGTGTAATGCAGTGAACAATGATGAAGTGCGAGACGTCACAATACGTGACTTGCAGTTTCAATCCGCAAAGTTAACAGAATAAAAATGCTACATAGAATTACCAATCGAATTTGGAAAGAACAAATAACCAAAACGTTTTCTTTTAGAATGCCCTGTGAATTTACATGTACAAAATGACTAAATAAAAATCCCAACATTGAATAATGCACATGTGAATGTAACACTGCGCTGTAAGCGCAAAACGTCTGCATATGAAATGAGATCTGGAATGAACTTTACCTAACCTGACACTGATCTTAAACTTGTAACGCAATACCTAATAATGAATGATCGTACTGTTTTCTAACTGATGTAAAATTGTCACAAGTAAATTTATATGGATTACCTGCGGCAACGGAAATTCGGTACTGCTCGAAGTTATGAACATAAAAAAAATACAGTGCAGCAGCAAGCTCACGAAAAGTAAAGAAAACCTTGCGCAGTGCAATGTAAGGACATACAAGTGTTCTAAGCAGATCATGTTTTGGTTTTAGCCGCTGTGTTCCGTTCAGTGCAATGCGGCGACACACACAACCGCCGTGTCAGTGGCCGCGTGGTTTGAGGCGCCATGTCACGGATTGCGCGTCCCTCCCCGCCGGGGTTCGAGTCCTCCCTCGGGCATGTGTGTGTGTGTGTGTGTTGTTCTTAGCATAAGTTAGTTTAAGTAGTGTGTAAGTCTAGGGACCGCTGACCTCAGCAGTTTGGTCCTTTAGGAATCACACACATTTTCAACACACATAACCAAATAATGACCGAAGACAAGTAAGGTTTTTTTTCAAATAACTATATTGTGCTTAATGATACTGTCTGACTGTTACAACCATCTTTACAAAAATTACTCCTTATTTAGAGCTGTGACCTTGCCATATCCTTAATTATTGAAATAGTGAAGGTTTCATAAATCTATAACTTTCCTCATTCTCGTCTGAACAATGACTAACTAACCTGGATCAATAAAGAAAAATCGTACTAAAAACTTTCCGTTATCGAAACACTTGATACATTAAGCACCTGCAAGCAGTGTTGCAACAACATTATCTGTAAATCTTCACTTCTCAAATCAGTTATTACCAAATCATATTTCCAAAATTCCACTTCCGTAGTACCTTTATCTCTGTGATCTGCAAACTACTTCCAGACCATCCAGTAGCATCACCAATGACCAACATTCGTCTCCCTTCCTAGCTTGTTTTCGAAATCTGCAACAACGACAACGCTAATGGCAGCTCTAGATCATATTGCTTCTATAGAACGTCTGTCCCTCCTCTTTCCTTTCTCTGTCCATCTCCTCCTCTCCTCTCTCTCTGTCTATCTCCTCCGCTTCTCTTTTTCTTCCCATCACCTTCTCTCCCTCTCTCTGTTCAGCTTCTCCTTCCCCCTCCCTCCATCCCTTTCCCCCGTTTCACTACGTCATACTCTTTCCTGTTTCTGTCCATCTCCTCCTCTCTCCTCTGTCCACTCTCTGTCCATTTGCACCTCCCCCTTTCTCTGCCCATCTCCTCGTCTTTCTACCTGTGTTCATCTCTTCCTTACGACTCTCAACCCAACAGGACACAAGTGGTTCTTACCATCACAGTATTTTGTTCCAGATTGTAACTAGTATGAGTACAAAATCTGGTTGAAACATTTCAAGGTTTTAGGATGGGATTTTGAGCCGTGACTTTGTCTACGCACGCACATGTCAAATATATTTCTCCTTTACTTAATATATTTCACGTATTTATACATATATTTCACCTGAATCTCTGGTGAATTGCGCCCTGCAGTTTCATTTTCGCGCACCTAAATGTTTATGACGACTTATCTTCTGATACTACATCCTGTACAATGATATAATTCCTCACGTATATCGAGAGGTATATTAACTACTGTCTGCGAAATGTTTGTGAGTAGAGTTAGAAGTGAAGTAGTAATAAACTGAAACGTCATGATGATGCGGCGGTTTTTCACGACTTTCAGTGTTTATTACGTCGTACCTCCTGAAATTTGGATCGCACAATGATATATTTTTGTAGATATATCCAGCGACATATATGGATACTGTCTGCGAAATGTGTTGCGAATAAAGTTAGTAGCGATGAAGTAATAAATTTTAGCAATTTGCGACAGTTTCTCACGCATCTCAGTGTTTAATGACGTCATATCTCCTGAACTAAATGACATACCATGATGTAAGTTTTATGTTACATTCAGTGGTATCGTCAATACTGTCTGCAAAATGTGTCGCGAGTACAGCAAGAAGTAAAGCTAATTAATTAAAACTTCATGCCTCATCGGGCAGTTTTACGGATATCTGACCGCGAGAGCCATATCTACGAGTCTAGCATACGAACTGTGCATAGTTACAATCTGGCATGCGCTGGCAACTATAGGTGCGCCGCGACAGATGGGAAGCCAGCTAGTCCCTTTTGTCACCAATCAGGTGCAAATTAATATTAATCGCACTGTAATAAGAATATTGTGTCACATGATAGTGAAAGATTCCGCCTGTAGAAGACGCAGTGAGGATATGAGTCAACTGAATAGCTGCACAGAACGAGAAGCCATAAAAGTATATGACCTGGCCACAATAAATCTTTTTATACTTAATTTAACCTGTAAAGACAAATACTTACCATCTGTAACTGTTGTCTCTGCCTTACTCCCTCGTCAAATAAAATATATGCTGGAAGAATAATTATAGGCGCGCGAAAAGTTGGTCGGTCACCTCAGCGACGAATCTGCGCGCTGAGGACAGACAGATTTGTCTTTACGAGCCGAGGGAGAGTGACGGAGGGAAGGTTTCACTGTTTGTCTTCCAGTGTTGAGAAATCATGGTCATGTGCGCCTCATACCGATCACCTGCAATGGGACAAATTTCAAACTGAATTATGATGGATTCGTGATTGTGCACTATAGAGACGATCATCTTCAAGTACGGTACATATTTGTAGCGAGGCATATAAAATTAAATTAAGACTGTAGAAACACAACGCAAACAGTAGAAGAAAAATTCCATTCTTAGCAAACATTTGTGGCGTGTCACATATTGCACAATGCACTGAAGTATAAGAAGTGCAGTTACTGTTACTAATCAACTAATCATACACTAAACCAGACAAAACAACATCATTTCATCAGGCAACTACAGTATCACAACTGTGGCGTCAGTGAAGGCGGGACAGACAGACAGACAGAGGACAGTCGACGCGAAGTCTTCGGAGTCGTGCCGACTTTTGAAGACCAATACTTGGGGCCATGGGGGGGGGGGGGGGGGGGGGGCAGCGGTTGCTATCTTAGCGCGCCATTTATACTGTTGGTATGTCGATGGCTGATGACACTAATTTATGTCGGTTAGCAGATCATTAAAAAATATCGGTACATACGCGGCCCGCTTCGCTGCCGCACAGTGGCTCTTTATCAAAAAAGTTTGACGACCACTAATCTAGAAGATACATTTGTGCGAAATCTTATGAAATTTTTGAAACACCCTATATTTTTGTGTGAACGAATGACTGTGGGTCTAGAGACCTTTTTGCGAATTACAACAATCTTCAAGTAAAGTTTAATTTTAATGACCCAGCGATGAAGCGTTACGGACCACGCGATGCCAACAAAACGGTATCATCTTTTTCCAATATCGCCATTGGGACTTATTATTAGAAAATATCGTCTGGCCTTCACAGCAACTTTTTCCTAACTAGAGTTGTGATTCAGTCCACGAAAACCGTATCACACAACCATGAACCGTCCCTCCGCGTGGTAATCTGGGCAGATGGGCTAGATTCGGTTTATCTGAGAGCATTTGTTTCGTGTTTAACTCTACAAGTTTTTCATTTGGTTCGTCACGTCCTTCCATGCACGTTTAAGCAGAACCAGTTATTCTTTGTGTACTTGTCAAAGCACATTTTCAAATGAAAATACGGTGTTCCAGAAATTATCAATGTTTAGCACAATGGAATTAGCAAGATAATACATAATTTTTGGAAAAATAAATGAATTTGTGCAGAAAAATAAATTATCTTTTTCTTAATCTAGGTGGAAATTTGTACAAGAACCGTGTATCTGTTCTTGTTAATGTAATAACTGCTCCAGAATGCAAATGATTTTGAGGAACTTCCTTTGAAATCCTGATGTTACAGAGAAAAACTTGTCTATGGAGCTATTGTTATGATTTGTGTTCGACACTCAATATATTTTGTCTTTATCAGTTGCAAGAATCATTGTTTTACTGTTAAATATTTCCATCACTTTAGCGACGCTAACTGTGTGTTTCCGATGCAACACGGGCCACAAATGTCTGCCTTATTCGTCACCATGTTCACGTTAATACATTTGCAGTTATGTGAACATTTATTTTCTAAACCTGGAAAACTAATACCTCAAAAACTAACCGTTCCTCTTTGTCCTCCACACCCATCAAATTCCCCTCCTCTTTGAGTTTTTTGTTATTCTCTTATTTCTTAATGCGTTAGCTTCTGTAACATTTCTCGACGGCGACTAGAGTCCGCCATTAAACTAGCATATGTGTCAATTAGCAAGACGTTTGACGCGTCAGTTCGCAGGAGGTGACTCATTTCTTTCCAAGAGATACACACTCAGGAATTTCTGCTGTCAAGATGTTCTAGCCAGTTCGCATTCTTTAAAAATGCAAGTCCAGATAAACATGAAAACTGCCACGTAATCAGATAACTCACAACTTGATTTTCAACTGAGAATAACGCACAAAAGAGCAGGTTTAAGAACGGCAAATACGTTGTGTAGTGAATTCTTCCGGGAATCGTTATCAAAAGCTTCGTAATGGAAAGGAGAGCCAAGAGAAACCAAGGTACGTTCAAGAAGCTTCTGGTCTTCTTCAGCAACGTAAAATGGAATACGAGGTATAGAAAATAACGCAGATAAATACATAGATACACAAGCGATAATCTTTATAAAGTAATGCAAAATGATACAAGTGATAATACAAACAAGAATTAATCGTTACAAAATTGTTTATCACCTGCGATCTTTAGTTTGTATATCAAATACAGAATAAAGAATTTAAAAAGGAAATACATTACGGGCATAAAGCTGACAGATAACTGAACGAAGGATTAGATTCGTAGATGAGTTAGCTCTAGTGCCGGAAAGAAAGTAAAATGTAGTAGAGTTTCTGAACGATAAGAACGAACTGTCCTCACAGTGAGGGTTAAAGTAAACGAGATGTTAAATAAACGTACTGGGGGCTAACGCAAAGGAGAATTACAGCTAGTTCGACATCAAAATTGAGAAAATACAGCGTAAACTTATTATCCTGCAATCAAGCCACATAGAGTAGAAAGCAGCAGGAGAGTAGCTGAACGCCGTTTGTAATAGACATTTGATAGGAGCAAGGGAGTTTGACTCGTGCCGGGCTATGAACTGAATTAATGCGCAGGTTGTGGAAAAACCGGAATAAATAAAAATTTTCAAAGATCTCGCATCACGTATAAAAGCGTAGGCGTCAAAAGAAAAGAGTTCCAGG
This sequence comes from Schistocerca nitens, assembly GCF_023898315.1. NCBI lineage: Eukaryota > Metazoa > Arthropoda > Insecta > Orthoptera > Acrididae > Schistocerca > Schistocerca nitens. The sequence goes on from NC_064617.1 coordinate 618,015,039, forward strand.
TGATATCACTACTCTCTGCGGTGTATTATCGTGTAGGTCCATTACCTGGTAAGAGATAACAGCTGACGGAGTCTGTTAATGTACAATACAGGCAGCGGCAACATGAGAGAAAGCTCTGTGGCTTAGACATTAACAGACGTTGCTGCTGGTCCGAGAGCAAATCCGTCTGGTTGCCGTTAATTTGGTTTCGCGAGTCTCCATTACCGACCTCTTTCCTTGTGAAAGGCCAAATCCGACACATTCGACTACTCGAGACGAAACATTATTGAAGTAATGTCGACTGTCGACTGGTCTTTAAAACATGCAAAAGAAAGTATTGGCTATCCGATTACGAAACAGTGTAGCTCTCTTAAATTATTGGACCCATGTCAATGAAAGGACTGTAGTTTTTATTTACGTTGGAGATTTTCTTTTAGTTCTAAGCGGCAGTCAAACGAAAACGAGACAGATGGAAAAATTAAGTAAACTGTATTTTATTTCAAAAAGTAACCGCCATAAGTGTTAACACATTTATCTCACTGTGAGACAAGACGTTCAATACCTTCACACAAAAATATTTGCATTTCCTACGAAGCTGTGATTGCACCCAGGCATGCTCTCTTCGTCCGAAGCAAAGCCACGAATGTTTTTCTTCAGGGCTCCAAAAGTAAGGAAATCGCGTGTGAAGAGATCGGCACTGTATAGAGGTTGTGTAAGGATTTCCGAGCAAAACTTCCGCACCGCAGCAACATGGGAACACTTCCTCCGCAACCCCATGTTCAACAACGCGAGCGCGAAGATCTGCTCCGGAACACCTCTAACTGCACCAGCATTACAGTCTGTCGTCAGATCTGCCATCTGTTCTGCCTCCGACCTCCACTTTCTTGCAATGAAAAGTAGACGTCCCATATGTTGTTGCCTACTCATGGTTTTTTTTCTTTTCGGAACAGCAGCTCGTTAACAGGTGACCATCTTCACCGTTTCCGACATGCTCGTTCCCAGCCTCCGAGTCACAGAAATCTGCCCTTCGTGAAAATCGCATTTGTCAGTAAAGTGTTATTGTTTCAGTAGCATGTTGTCAGATTGCCAGAAACAGCCCTCCATGTGCTCAGAGCAGCTTTGTGCTCGCAGACTGCATTTTAGGTAGCACGAAGTCATTGCTAGCAAAACCTGAAGAAGAGCACTTAGTTAATCCTTGGTAAATGATGTGCAAGATGGAATCATCAGCTAGACTATACATTACAAACATTATCGTAAGTCTTACCGAAAGTGTCGGCGAATTTATCCACTTAAACAACAATCCATAAAAGATCGAGCTTGATGATAGGGCAGAGGTCATGAGGTACATTTCACTAAGAAACTGCAGTTCATCTACAGTTTCTTACACAATTACTTTTCTAAAGACTTTGGTTCCTCGAAACTGTGAAATCATTAGTCACCTTCACTGGACCTAAGATACGGAATATGGAAGGTAGAACTTATTCTAACTGCAACTGGATACTAGAACATTACACTTAACAAATTTGTTTTTACTTAGTATTTTACGTAAAATTTTATACCCTCATATCTTTGTGAACGGAATAACACTGCCTTCTAATTTACCATGTATCAGTAAGTCTTATTTTTCTTTGTTTGGATATGTTTAATGGGATCAAATGAAATACGTCATTTAATTTATTGGGCAGTTAAACATTAATATCATAGGGTCTTCAGAGCTAATTTTCGAAGGAATATGTTTCAGCTTCATTAGTGAATACGTAAATTTCGTTTAGTTTATTATCCTGCAGTACTATTAGCTTGATGTAGCTTTGTGCAGTATATCAATTGTTAACAACTCTCCAACTACTTTAAGGATTTCGCGGCTCCTGAAAGGATAAGGGGAATCCGAAATCTTCCGACAAAATTTCAATTGTCATTAATTGTTATTTCTTATTTTAGGGTAAAGGGCCCTTGATAGCCGGTGGTTCGATACTATTTTCATTTCGCTCCAGTCCTCTCACATTGGAAAAGCCTTCAGAGAGTAGATTTTGCCTGCAGTGCACCACCGAATGCGAGACATTTCTACTCCTAAGCAGACTGCAGGTACCTTATAGAGTGGAGTGGCAGCAGGCACGTGCTAAAGGCATTACGCGGTGGCTAAGGTCAGCATTTTCTTTCTCGGAATATATAAACAAGTGGAATGTTCACCAAACATAGAAAATCAACACTTAATCGAGATACGTCAGCGAATTCGTATCTACATCTGGATTCAGGGAACTGTTCATTGCTGAAACTGCAGTCTAAAGGTCTCAGGTGTTTACTTAGTTTCACAAGAGCGTTGTAGCTGCCCCTCATTTCGCGTTATCGGTCTCCCGGATAATATGTACAAACAATTTACTGATCAAAATTTCCTCCGTCTTAGACTTACCTGCATATCTCTCTTACATAAGGCTACTTACTGTACCGCCAACGAGAACTCCTTTACCGATCTATAATCGGACTTGCTGATTGATTCTCAAGTAAAACACGACACCTTACGAAGCAAAACAGTACGTACCTGCTACCATGCATTACTACAAAGCACCAAGGTTAAAATGTTTCTGATGTGAGAGACTACCGACGCTGAAGAAATCATACTACTTAGATCGCTGCAGGAATCGGATGATAATCACATTATATGAATGTGGATGCATGGGGGGAAAACATAATAAATCCGCATAATGGTTTGACCTTATTGGATTAACTGAACAGTTTATCGCATTTGATACCACTAAAATATAGGAACAATACCCTGAATCGACAGTTGTTGGTGCCTTCATTATGATGAGAAAACTAGTTTCGTAAAATTTTCGGGATATATTCACCCAAGTAGACACTATCTACTGCTCGGTATTACTCATTTAATAAAAGTAGTCTTCAAGAAAATGTGAAGAACTCGGAAAAAAGAATGGTCATCTGGATACATTCAGCGTATGCAAAAGTCTAAACTTTAGAAGAATTTAAAAGAAAAGGCGCCACGATTATACTGTTAAATGTAGAGAGTGGATATTTGGAAAGATTTCATTGAGCACCTTTAAAAAAAGAACCGTTTTATAACGTGGCAGAGGAAATAGGAGTCGAATTGGGGCGGACATAAGAGGATCGAGTATTAGAGTCAGACTTTAACAGAACTTTGGAAGACTTGCGAACAAACAACGCAGAAAGACAGACAACAATCTTTCAGAATAAGCAGTATCTTAGAGGAAACAACCAAAAGATTATTTAAATTAGTTTTTAGAATCTATGAAATTGGAGACATAGTGTAGCGTCTTAGGCTTCTCTGTTTAGAAATTCGTCTGGAAATAAAAGTGAAAGAGAGCATATGAGAAAGTGTAGTTTAGGATCCAGTAAGCTGTTTAGTGGATTCTAACTTTTTGATGTTCATCAACAGTGCTGATTATATTATTCAGTATTCAAAATGAATATTTCATAAACATCAACTATGAATGGAGCTGAGAATCATAACTAAGGAACGTCGTTTCTTAATCGGGACTGAATAAGAAAATCAAGCGCTATTTATGTTGTGCAATGCAATGTTTCAGAGACTTTTGATGCGAATTGATACAGATGGTAGTGTTTACGCTTATTTAATTCTGAACAAGGGTCTGATAAGGTATCATCAGAATATTCTACCAAGAGAACTGGTGCAAGCTACTCTAAATTCTCAGGAAAATAATTATATGCTACAGAGAAAAACGGGAATAGTCTATCATGTACAGAAACCATGAGGGAACAATAGAAGTGGAAGACCGTCACCTCAGGATTATGTCAGTCTGTTTCTTCTACTGTCTACCCGGTATATCGGAGGAGCAATAAATAAACAAAAAGTCGTATTCAGAAGTGCACTCAGAATCACGGCAAATGGAGGAGATTCGCTAATGACATTGCTGACCTCTGTGAATGCGTGGAAGAATTACGCTTGACCTGTTGAATGAAATGAACAATTTATCCGGCACAAAATGTAGCGTAAACTAAAGAACGAGGGACGACATAGGAGAGGTAGTAGAAGAAGCGAAGGTACCCTAACACGTCGGAAGCAAAACATGAATGACTGACGGAAGAAGGAGATTATAAGGTACATGTGAAGAGGATATTTATCACCAAAGGAAGGCTGTTAGTATCAAACATAAGCTTTCATTTAAGAGAAAAAAATATAAACATAAATTTGAGTCATAACTTTACATGGAAGTGATTCATAGACTATGGGTAACCTGGAAAACACGAGAAGAGTTTGAGAGGGAGCAGCTTAAAATTGAATGGAGTCACAAGATAAGTGAAATGGACCTTTGGGGAACCGGCAACGAAAATAGTTTGAATAGAACACTAATTAGATGAAGATGTGGGATGATATGGCATGTGTTATGACATAAGGGAATCATTTCGTGCTACTTTAGGAAGTAATTCGGTAAGGGTAACTTCCAGCGCAATGATAGCGATGTCTTGCGACTAGAACTCAGTTATAGAGGAAGGAGAAGTGCAGACAAAGTCACAAGAATTTGTTTTGCTTCTGAGTCCGTTGTACTGAATTGACACTTTATGGAATTTCGCCATGATCAAGCTTCAATTTTTTCTAAACATTTTCAGGAGAATTTCTCTCAAACTAGGTCTCAAATTGTAAACAGTTAAAAATCGTTTTATACCGCGTGAACTTGTAAAATACTCTAATGGTCTATTGAAATTTCAATAAAAACATCTTTAATAATCAGTTTTAATAGCAATTATAAGCATCACAGTCTTTTTATATTTCGGATCAAATAGATACCGATAGTGGGAAGAGGCAGTAGAATAGCAGCCTACATATTTGGTTTAACATTTGGGTTCCCGCGTACACAGGTTATCCAGTATTCGGTAGAGTTCTTATCGATTCTTGGCTTGGTACTAAAGTCTATTCACCGAGAGCTGGGACGAAACATAAACAGTGTCACGTGAGCGACTACGCTCGTTTCCAGAGAAAGCATTCGGTTTTCACGTGATACGTAGGGGTGTGGAAAATCCTTGGCGCACGCTTTGCAGCTGGCGGCGTTCGGCTGGCTGCCGTGCTGTCACAGCGGACCGTGAGAAACCTGGGCAACAATGTACGAAATAAATTTAACAATAATGTTAAACTGAGTTCATTCTGTCGAAGCAGATTATTTTCAATCAGGTTGCTAACAAAACGCTCTATTCAAACACAATTAATTGTTAATTATAATGACAATACCAGTAATAATAATGATAAAGGACGAAACAAGGTTCACTCTGTCGAACTTGAACTGTTTTCATTGAGGTTTATAACAAACCGCTCCTCTCTCTCCTCTATAATGCAGTCTAATTTCCACATTTGAGTTTCCACTTTTTCTACGACATGGAGGACGCACTTGTTCAAATTCTATGCAGTCACTGTTCTTACAGCTTCTTCTAGCAGTAATTTAACTTCCGGCATTTTGTATGTTTTGTTTTTCGCTGCAACATAGCCTTTGATTCTGGCCCACACTAACTCGATGTCGTTTAACTCACAGTGGTACGGAGGAATTCTAAGAACAGTTTCCCATGCATTCTTCGCCATTTCATCTCTTGCGTATTCGTTGTGCGCTGTTCTGTGATTTTTAACTATATCTAAAAGTTCTTTCTTCAACATACCGTCTTAGAAATCGATGTTTTTAGATTTTAGCCACTTTTCGTGCTTATTGGAATTCGCATTGGGGACTTTTTCTTTTCTCCGAGAATGGTACGGTGCGTTATCAAGAACAATAACTGCATTTTCCTGAAGCCAAGGAAGAACATCTTGAAACTACTTCTCGAAGGTTTCGGCGCACATCTCCTCATGATAATCTCCACTTCTCTTGGATTCGAAAGTCCAAAAACATCCTTCAACGAACCCTGCTTTGCTGCCAATGTGTGCGATAATCAGACGTTTCCCTTTACCTGATGGGCCCTTGCTTCCGGTGGATAATCCGGACAGAAACGCTTGTTTTGAGGAATTTATAGTGTCATCTACCCAGACGTAACTTCGGGTATGTCCTGCGTTCACCCACGTCTCGTCCAAATAGTAAATGGGTCTGCCTTCATCTCTCAACCGTTTAATGGTTCGAAGATAACGCTGCCTCCATAAAATGATGTCATCCCTGTCTATTAGCATGCAATCGCGCCCATGCCGGACATATTTGAAATTCATTTCTCTCAATAACTTATAAAATGTAGTTCTCCGAAAATTGCCCAGATCTGCATCTTCGTTCACGACTGTAAGCACTTCGTCAATTGTTGGCAATTCGTTACGAAAAAAAAAAATTCGAGTACTTTCCTTCGTATCGCATTTCTATCGAAGTCATCAAAACTTTCCGAAAGTTTCTGTCGTTATTTTCCTTTCTTGGGATACTTCAAAGAGTGTGTGGCCTTGTACTCACTTATAACACGATACACTGAAGAGCGTCCAACACCTGTAGCTGCAGCTGTTTTCGAAACTATGTCACTCATCGACTGCTCTGGATGTAACAGTTCCATTTTATACACATTAAGCACCATGTGCTTCTCAGAAGAACTTAATGATTTCTTCTTTGCTAGCTTCTTTGGTGGACTCAGAACTGACACGTCGACCTCGCTCGCTGAATCCGTGGATGACATAATGAGGACAGCCGTATGTGATGCTAATGAAATAGGTGAATATATAAAATAAGAAACCATGAGATGCTATTGGATGCGCACTTAAAAAGTGAATGCTACAAACGCATACTTACTCTAATAATCAACAACTAGTCTTTCAAGCGCCTTTACAGATGAACTTAAGATATGTTGAAATCGCCGCTGTACAACACCCACTAACGAGCTCACATCTGCAACGGAGACGGCCGCACTGACTGAGCGCGGCGCCTGCGAACTGTACAATGCATAGCTCATAAAGGACAAACGGTTGCACCAATCGCATTCGAACAAACTACTAAATTAAATTCAAACCTTTCTGTAACTTTTCTCGCATACACCCTCAAAAAAAAAAAAAAAATTACAGAGCAAAAGTTTGTCGCTTACTATATTTCGGGTGATTATTTGGTAAAAGTTCTGCATCAGACGTGAAATTTAATTTATTTCTTCACTATTACTGACTCTATTGGGCAGAAAATTTGCAGACATCATCAACATATAGTACTGAAGGCACGTATACAACTATTTTGCTGTGCGACAAAGCTGGCGTGATAAATATAGAGTAACGCGAAAAAACAACTTTTCCTGAAAGCTTAAATATTTCTCTTTTTCAGTGACAATAAATTTTAATGTAATGTAAAAAAAGGTGTCGGAAGGTAGTACTAGGATCACTTTATCATGTTCAGGTGCCAAATTATAAAAAACACGATTTTCATTTTTTAATTTCTGACGCGCCTGCCTCGTACACCCCTCGACGGCAGCGCTGTGGTCACGCGACTTGCCTTGTTTACAGTACGTCTCTTGTTTCGATGCTCGTGTTGTCGGTCATGACGTCACCACCGCGTAACCTCGAGCATCATGGCATTGTTTTCATTCTGGCGCGGCTTCACCTTCGCGGATACGATGTTTCATGCCTCCCTCAGCTGTAAGCCGCACTTTGATCTAGATTCTTACGTGTGTATATGATTTATCGCTGTTTTCATCGTAGTACCACGCTAGCCGTTGTTTACCCAAGTACCTATTTTATGGTCAGTGTATAATACTCGACATCATATAGCTTATAGTTCGTCTGAACACAAAACACAAACTCACATTCAAAGGACGATAAAGGACATACGTGCAAAATGATAAAATATTTTCATTTGTTCTGCTGTTGCTGTCGTTTAGATGTGATACAACATTTTTTGCATCTGTTGGAGTGTTGTTTCACTGACAATGTGATAAGTAATATTTATTTGTAACATCCTCGTATTTGATCAAGTAATAGTATCTTAACGTTATGTATCACTACTTTCGTTGCAGTTCATCAACCACGGCTCCACAGTTAAGTTTTGGAAATTTGTGGTAAGGTTCTTTGGGAACAAAGAGCTGACGTCATCGGTCCTTAGGCTTACACACTAATTACTCTGTCTTAAACTAACTTACGCTAAGAACAGCACACACACACACCCGTGCCCGAGGGAGGACTCCAACCTCCGACGGGGGGAGGGGGGTGGGAGCCGCGCGAACCGTGACAAGAAGCCCTAGACTGCACGGCTACCCCGCGCGGCACACTGTGAAGTGATGAAGCGCGAGTACAAACTGCTGTGATGTACGATGTGCGGTAATCCACAGTGAAAAACAGTGTTGATGGTGAGTCGCAAAAGAAATGCAACGCTCCAATTCAAATTCATCAGAAGCTGCCACTATAAATTACTGAAGACATGTTATTTTTCTACTTTTCACATTCAGGTCCATCTCCGACGTCAACTTCGACAGACAATGTTGGGTAATGTTCGAAACAAGACCTAAAAAGACCACATTGTTCTGTATCCAGAGGAAATGTGCTAAAAAATGAAAAAAGAAAGCTTTAACATAGTTGTACCAGGGAGGCACATTCTTTCTAGGACCTTCTTCCCTGATATTGAGACCATCGTTTGGAATTCTCAGATAAGAAGGAAAAAAGAGGGTCCTGATCTGTTTGATAAAATCGTTTGGTCTTGTACCACAGTGTTCTATGTGTGTTTCTTTTTTGCTGGTAAACATCACTGCTATTATTGAGTTTACTCTAATTCAAGTGCCACTGTCGAAAAAATATACAGTCATTTCCAAACGGTATAGTCCGATGATGTACGACGTAGAGTTTCAAATGGGCCCATGCTAAATTGATCTACGAATGGTAAACGTAATATGAGTGTGTCAGAGAACAATGCTGACTACCGTTGCCAAACGAACTGGTGTCTGAGAACACGTATTAATACTAACATACGCTTCGCTATTTTAGACGGGCGTTTGCTAAGTAATGCAACACACTTTTTTTTCTGAAAGCAGGTTGGTCTTTCTCAGGATACCAATACACCATATTATTCCCCAGACGTTCGGCTATATAACCCTATTCTTCCACATAAAATCCGCCCAATGCAACGGCCGTACGCTTCCTTGCTGGGAGGGCTCGTACGTCCGCATGCTACCACTCGAGTGGTCGACGCCGGAGACAATGTCTTGCATCACACCATCAATAACCTCCCAATCAAACGCGTACTGCTCCCGCAGGGTGCATTCATCGTTGGGCGAAACAGATGGAAGGCGAAAGGTACGAGATCCGGGCTGTAGAGTGAATTAGGAAGATCAGTCCAGTCAAGTTTTGTGAGCTCCTCTCGAGGGTGCAAATTTGTCAGGCGTCCCGTTGAGCGGTGAGGTCACTTATCCGTCGAATGAGGGTAACTGCACGTTCCAAGATTGAGGAGTCACAGCTTCGTGCAGGCGGCTAGCATGCGAAGGTCGGACAAGTTTGCGACACTACTTTTGTTCACTGCCAGGTCTCCGTAGATATTCTGCGTCTGTTTAACGTCTACGATGCCTCGGTTTTCCGCCAAAGGAATCTCAATGACAGCTCTCCTCTTGGACCGCACCTCCGTTACTGACGTCATTTTGAAGGCTACGTATAGAGCCGCCACCTATCTAAATCTCATGAAACTACAAGGGCTGAAGTGGGAATATTACACAGCGTCCCACTATACATTCCGCATTCTTCAGTCTAAACTGTCCAAGGAAAAGAAGTACTGCATTACTTCTTGAGCGTATCTCGTATATTCGCAATTAATTTCACATTCACAATCCAAAACGAAGCTTCTATCGACGTGAATCATCAAATGTCTTCCTGGAAGCGGACTGAGGAGTTGTCCAAAGGAAACATCTGCAATACTTGGTCAAAACATCTCGTCATATTACAGAATGAATCTGTGACATACAATATTAAGCATAACTGCCCGTAACGTCCTGAGAGAAATTGTAGAGCATTTTCTAAGACGTTTACGTAAGTGACAAACCTCACAATTTCATTGAGTTTAATTTACGACGGTAGTAACTATTTCACAGACTGTATGTTTAAAAGAAAGTCAGGTTCTTTTATTTTCTGGCCAGGATGTGCTCAAAGGTAGATATTCAATTGACGAACACATTGTACGTCAGCATAAACTGTTCTGACGCATTTTTTAATTGACTTTCGTAAAGTGAATAGTGTTATTTCTTTAGATCACATTTGAAGAAGTCTGTGATTTTTTAATGTTTCAGTTGTTTGTTGTCCCTTCCACCTTCTTCCTGTTCTCAGGTCAAACACATGGGCGAAATAAATGTCTTGTTGAAGAAGCCGGTGATTTGATCTACACTTCGTGCATTCATTTTAAACACAAAAGGGCAAGTATTAGAATAAAGACTGAATGTATTGAATATTTTAACGAGCAGTTTGAAGACGACGTAGCACTTCGTTATATTTTACGATTTTGTGTACATCGAACATCGAAATCTATAAGCAGCCGCTAAAAGGATTCGTTGAGGGGCTTGTAGCTTCACCTTAAAAATGTGTGATGTTACTTGCGTCTGTACTCCATAATCTTTCAAAATCTTTTACTTTAATACAATTTGCAATTTTGGTCTGTTACGCGAAAAAAATCTGAAAGCCTACGCTATAATTTCTTCAGGCTGGTTTACAGATCGGGTTTCATATCCACGCAGTCTGAGAGAGAGAGGATAATTACAATCTCAACTTTACATCATAGATAGATAGTGTAGGTACAGAGCTGTAAATAATTTTTGTATTTAATGACACACTTCATTTGTTAACTATCTGCCAAATCAAATGATTTCTTACCAACGATCCATTTACAACATGGTGCAGATAGATTCGGATTGCATTTCCGTTTTCTAATGCCATAGAGATTAGAAAACAGTGTAGAGCCGCATTCGAAGTCGTTGCGGTCGATAATTTCTATTGCATGTATCGCTTCATAATTTAAGACCCGAGGTCACTGTAAAACAATGACCACTATCAGCACCACGAAAAACATTTTATGCATCACTCACTACTATGTAACAAAGACCAGTACAATTCCGTAGATTACTGCTACATTCTCACCTTGCTGACAAACTACGCTTTATGGTACTAGTTGGGATCTGAAGCTAAAGCTTGTACAGGGGCTAAACCTGTTCCCTAAAATGTCAAAGACGGTATTTTTTATAGTGTAAAAGTCATCTGTCTCCGTCATTATTCCAATGCAAAGGGAATCCGAATGTTGTGAATAAACCAAAGAGATCAATGACAACTCTTTTCTGTGATCACATAACATACTTCAGACACACGGAAAAGAAAAAACGTTAAGTGACAAAATATGAGTTTCACAATCCTATCTGTATCCAAGCAAGGTGGAAGAAAGAGTTACACAAGAGGAAAACCTGCGTTCAAACCTACCTCTGACTCAGCCAGATCTTTAATCGGATCTTGCATTCCTCCCATTGTTATGTGAGAATGATCGTCAGTGGGACTGATCTGAAGTTATGACGCACTGCTTTTGAATTTAGACTTTAGATGGGCATTGGCTGCTGCGTGATTTGCCTCGTGTTGTTCTTACAGACGGCATTACGTCAAGGACATGACGTCAGAGAGTTGCGTGCAAGCCTATCTTATCTCCTCCACGAAACCACTCGACAGTCATATCGGTGCTACGTGACGAGGCTGTGTCTCTGCCCGGCTTTTTCGTTCATTCGCTTCGTACGGATTATCTCTTCTGCGAAGTTAATCTGGCCCACAGCTGCTACTACTACCCCAATCTACTAGATGTCTGTTATTACGCCAACTTTCTCGTATATTTTTGAGTTCCACTTACTAACTTAGTGTCAGGAAACACGTGGTTTACACACACAATTTTCAGCTTAAAAATTTCCTGATGTGCTGCCTTATTTTCCCTGTTTACTAACCTCTAGAATAATGTTACAACAAATTTTAATTGTGTGGCCGTCCAGAAAACGTCCATAATCTTGAATGTATGATATTTATACTGTAGAAAGCGGTTAACAACTTGGATGTAAGCAGTTGTGCCTCTAGGGTCACTACCGAATAAAAGTGTTTCCAGTAAAGTGAAAAATAGTGCTTATTTGTACTTGTTTTTCCAGTTCTCATGTAGTACGTGTCATGTTGCAAGAGCAGATTCTTTCTGAGACACTATGATCGACCTCATTTCAATTTTTCTGGCAGGAGAATTAATTTGAAGTCCGAACAGCTGGCTGTGTCTGGTGCAGAGTTACCTATTGGCGTGGGGTGTGGTGCGAAAAGTGGCAATTGACTCTGAATAAAGAAAAGTGTGAAGTTATTCATATGAGTACTAAAAGAAATACACTAAGTTTCGATTACGCTATAAGTCACACAAATGTGAAGGCTGTGTAAATTCTACTAAATACTTGGGGATTACAATTACGAATAACCTACACTGGAACGATCACATAGGTAATGTTGTGGGTAGAGCAAATCATGACTGTGATTCAATGGCAGAACTCTTAGAAGGTGCAACAGATCTACTAAAGAGACTGCTTACACCACACTTGACCGCCCTATTCTGGAGTATTGCTGTCCAGTGTGGGATCCGCATCAGGTGGGACTGACGGATAACATCGAAAAAGTTCAAAGAAAGGGAGATCATTTTGTATTATCTAGAAATAGGGGAGACAGTACCACAGACATGATACAGGATTGGAGTGGCAATCATTAAAACAAAGGCGTTTTTCGTTGCGACGGGATCACCAGTTTTCTCCTCCGATTGCGAAAACAAGATCAGTAACACTGCCTCTGAAAACATGTATTATACACAAGAAATATTTTATGATAATTTTGTAAGTATCGAAATGATTGCAAAAGGTTTTATACTTGGTTTTATACAGTTTTATTGAAATAGTTACTTTACGTAATTTCTTGGACAGAAAGTTCCAATAAGCAAATTCACACATTAAGAAGAATTGTTATTTACTTTACGTACTTTCAATGCAATCTACAATTCTCCACATTTACTTCAATTGTTGCACTTGAGTGACGATTTAAATTAAATTTGAAGGAAAACACTCAGTTGCGCAATAATATTTCACACCAATGGAGTCTCGGTTCCTTTCTCTTGAGTATAGGAAAGGATCCCTACTCGGAACAGTTTTGGGTAAATGAGTCGTTTTGCATTTAAATAACAATTAAATGATTGCCCGCATCTCGTGGTCGTGCGGTAGCGTTCTCGCTTCCCACGCCCGGGTTCCCGGGTTCGATTCCCGGCGGGGTCAGGGATTTTCTCTGCCTCGTGATGGCTGGGTGTTGTGTGCTGTCCTTAGGTTAGTTAGGTTTAAGTAGTTCTAAGTTCTAGGGGACTTATGACCACAGCAGTTGAGTCCCATAGTGCTCAGAGCCATTTGAACAATTAAATGATTACTGAATGAAAGACACAAAAACTAGTCAACCCAGCTCATATACAGAACTATGGACGATTAATTTTAAGTATTGTCATCGTGAGCACATTTGCTGGAGGTTTAGGTGCTTAGAAGACACGTACGGTTTTGCAGCGACGGAGATGATTACTTGTCTTCGTGGCGTCGAATTATGCGACTTATACCAGCGCAGTTACGAGTTGGGTTTTCCTGGGGACCTGCGTCGGTCTAACTAATGGATGGCTTAGACCTTTCCCATCCAGGAACCAACACTCGCTGCAGGCGTAATTTTGTATCTCCTCTAAAGCGCTGCAAGCATGTAGCTTAGCACTTCCGCTTCACTCACGTCTAAACATTTGTTAATTACATATAAACATTAAACTTCACATAGTCAAAGTCTCCTGCAGGCACTCTTATACACTACCTACTGTACAATTCTCATTCTTTGCTTCATTAACGCAAAATCTCTCGACTCTCAAAAGGTCGATAGTCTTACAGGTAGAGACAGCTTGAAGTTGGTTCATTCAACCCTCTTCCAGACACTTAATTGTTCAAAAATGGTTCAAATGGCTCTGAGCACTATGGGACTTAACATATAAGGTCATCAGTCCCCTAGAACTTAGAACTATTTCAACCTAACTAATCTGAGGACATCACACACATCCATGTCCGAGGCAGGATTCGAACCTGCAACCGTAGCGGTCGCGCGGTTCCAGACTGCAGCGCCTAGAACCGCTCGGTCACATCGGCCGGCTCACTTAATTGTGAATAGCAGAGTAATCACGTAGATGTAGATGTAGATGTAATTCTGTTAGTAGATGCAATTGTTCTAGGCATAGCCTTCATCTCAGCAGGAAAGGGAAGGGTAAACTGATTGGGCCAATGGAAGAAAATTTAGGGAGACAGATTGGGGAAGGGCACTATCGTGAGTGGAATACCAGTGGTTACAGAAACATGTTTTTTAGTATACGGTGGCTAGAAAGAAACTAAATTTTGAGGGATGTTAAGATTGAAACAAACGATAAGTAAACGAAACCACACACGCCAAAAAGAAAACGACGCACCTCGACGAAATTATGTAAATTTGTCATTTCTACAGGTATGGAAGGCGAATGCTAAATTGTAAGGTTTTGTGGCCGATCGATGAATGCGTGACACTGCGGCGCACTTTTACTGTGCAGATGGGAAGGATAGTAAACAGGGGCATGTCGATACAAGGGGGTAAACTCATTTCGTGCACCCAAACGGACAGTAATTATGCCTCGCAGACGAGCCTGTGACTAATTACGCAGATGTTAGCGTTTGAGAGAATATGTGTAGTTGGACTCAAAGAAACCGTTTGGAGTAATCGGCGAATCGCTCGACATTTAAATAGGAGCGATGCCCCTATTCGAAGTTGTTGCCAGGAATATGTGAATCATGGCCGGACACAGCGTCAACAAGGAATCGGCCGACTTGGACAGAGGAACGAACATAACAACAGAGCAGTTGTCAGAGATGCACTCAGAGCCCGGGATTCATCAATATCATCGATACAACGTGAAACTGATTCTTCAGTGAATTCAAGGACCACTAACAGCGGCTCATAGAAATGGGGCTGTGCTCACGGTGTCCCTTGCGCCGAGCCGGCCGCGGTGGTCTCGCGGTTCTAGGCGCGCAGTCCGGAACCGTGCGACTGCTACGGTCGCAGGTTCGAATCCTGCCTCGGGCATGGATGTGTGTGATGTCCTTAGGTTAGTTAGGTTTAAGTAGTTCTAGGTTCTAGGGGACTTATGACCACAGCAGTTGAGTCCCATAGTGCTCAGAGCCATTTGAACCATTTGAACCTTGCGCCGATTACCAATTGACCTCTGTACATAAGCAAGCCCGTTTGCAGTGGTTTAGGGTACATTCGGCCTGGAAAATCATGGACTGGTGTAGAACTGTCTTCAGTGATGAGTCTCACTTCGAATTGAGCCTCATGACAGGTCCGGAGAGGCCAAGGACAGTGATGGTATACCATCCAGATTGTCGCCCGCCATGTGTCCCAACATCCATGAATGATGATCTGGAATGCCATTTCGATTCATAGCAGGACCACTTTGTTTGTCATCCTAGGCACCATAACAGTGCAGCGGTACGTCGAAGATATTCTACCCTCACTGTTTTGACCTTAATGGCAAGTCATCCTGGGCTTTCATTTCAGCAGGGCAATGCCCGCCCACACACGGCGACTGTTTCTACTGCTTATCTTCGTGCTTGACAAACCCTACCTTGGCCTACAAAGTCACCGGATCTCTCCCCGGTTGAGATCGTTTGGAGCGTTATGGACAGGGCCATTCAACCAGCTTGTGATTCTGACTATCTAATACGGAAATTAGACAGAATTTGGCACTATGTCCCTCAGGAGGACATCCAACTGTACCAGTCAGTGCCAAGTCGAACAACAGTTTGCATATGGGTGGACCAACACGTTACTGACGTGCCCAATTTGTGAAGCTCTTTTTCTCTAATAAATCAACCAATTTTTCTGAAATTGTAATCATTTCTTTGTCTGTACATCTACATCAAATCTTCTGATTACCTTCACATTCGGAAAATTCCTTCGTGGTACGTCATTTTTTTTTATCTTAGAGTGTATTTGTGGCAGACTGCATCCGCACGAACAATCGTTAGTTAAAAAGTTTCAGAAATCAGCAGAAATTTTATTTCCATGCAGTTTGATCTCAGTGCGAAACGCTAGTTGTATTTAGTGCATCAAAATAGGACTGAGAAGTAAAATTAATTGCAGATCTGCATTGATGAATGAGAATCGTCAAATCTAACTAACATAATCTGGCTCACTGAACATCATATGAGCACTGGTACAGATGTGTTAAGCGTTGCAGGATTTAGATTAACATTTCGCGTTTGTCGACCAAAATTTGTGACGGTACAGGCCGTCACGTCTGCGAACCACTTTGAAAACCCGCCTATTATCTTCGATGCAGTGTTGAAGTCGGACGCAGCTGACGAGAGGGCGCTTCATGGCACCTTTCGGCGGTGCTGCTTTCCCTGGCGGTCTCATTTCTGTCGAGCGGCAAACAGGCAAACATGTGATGGATAACACGCGCTGCACGGGCGCAGTTCGCTACGTGTCTCTGCCCAGCGGCAAGTGGGACCCATCAACAGATTGTCCAACAGGCATATGATCTCCAGCCGTGGTTTCATCTACTGGGTTTCAAGTGCGTTGAATTTTTGGCTCACAGGAAACATGTTGCGTGCTGTGATGTTCTGGACTACGAACGTGCGACGAACTTTACTTTTGCCAAGTTGAAAAGGTGATGGAGTTTGCTACGAACGCTCCATCAATTATTAATTGAAAGTGAGGAATTCTTTGTTAACTTATGTGGCCTGTTGAATGGCCGTTGCTGTGGGTTATTTTCAAAACGACTGATTTCTGGTTACTATTTTGCGCCCCTTGTTTGACTACTGTGGGTCCCAATCAGACTGAAGCGTTCCCTTACTTCTCAGGTGGTTAACTTTTGAAGCTGTTTTTGTGTAATTGCCAGACCGAATTGGAACTGTACGTGAATCTTTTAATATTGATGTCGTCTTAAAAGGGAATGTAGATGATTATCTAAGCTTATGATTTCAATACTGTTCCTTCTAATCCTGATTATTGTCACAAAAATTAATCACCGATAAGATAGTGATGTCTTTTTTTTAAACGTTGTATGTTGGGGTTGTTATACATTGCAATAAAATTGCAAGTCTAACTGTGGCTTCCTCTCTTTGTTGAATTTTGTTTCAAGAGCGTGCTTTTGTGAGGAAAAAACACCTTTTTTAATGATCTCGCACATACCTCTCAATTCGGCATCATCACTCCCATTTACCGTCAAAGGAATGAAGGTAGGAGGAGTTGCCACATTGATCATCAACTGTCATAAATTTAAGATCATCGACATTACTAAATTCTGCCTAGAGTACCAAATGAAAGCATTCGCAACAGAAGTAGAATTTCCTATAAAATACTTCATAAAAGTAAATGTAAACTGAGCACCTGCTGGTAACATTAATCAGTTCATAAATCACCTTGAATCTTTGCTGGCCCATTTAATAGCAAAAAAGCAAACAAAGAAAAAGTGATTGTTGGTGATTTTAATGCAGATTTCCTAAAAATTCTTCCAGTAAGAATTTACTACATTCGGTAACACTGTCGTTCAACTTTATTCCTACTGTAAACT
This sequence comes from Schistocerca nitens, assembly GCF_023898315.1. Classification (NCBI taxonomy): domain Eukaryota; kingdom Metazoa; phylum Arthropoda; class Insecta; order Orthoptera; family Acrididae; genus Schistocerca; species Schistocerca nitens. Next base: position 618,032,570 of record NC_064617.1, read on the forward strand.
TCCCAGTTAAGATACCTAATGGCCAATAAACAGTGACTAATAATGCCTTTGTAGAAAGGTCTAATGAGCAAAAAATAGTCAAAGGCGCCTCAGACCATGACATGAAACTCCTTTTGTTAAATGTTAATGTTTAACAGGGAATAAAATATACTAAATCCGTATTCAAGAGGATGTTCTGTAGGCCAAACATTGATTATTTTAATGCACTCCTTCAAGAAATTACCTGAAATGATGTATACAATGCTAATGGCCTGAATGAAAGTTACAATAATTTATTAATAAACTACTTACTTCATTTGAATACCGTTTTACCGTAAAACTAACTGAGATTGGACCGAAGCCAACAAAGAAGGCATGGGTTACTTAAGGAGTAAAGACACCATGTAAAACAAAAAGGAAACTGTATCTGTCAGCCAGAAACATGGCTGATTTTGATGCTGTAACTCATTATAAGGCATACGACAACATATTAAAGTTAATAACAAAGTTCGGTTAATCAAAGCAAATACACTACGAGGAAAAGATAATCGCAGCAGACCACAAAATCAACATGGGACATAGTAAAGGAGGAGAATCAGACATGAAGTGGAGCAGATAGGATTACGATTATATGATGCATTGGTAACAGATGTGTGCAGAGTTGCAAAACGTTTTAACAAGCATTTCATAACTGTTATTGAAAATATGGGGTTGTCAGGTTCAGTAGATGCTGCCATGGAATATCTCAGGCAAGTTGGTACAAATAACTTCGGTGATATGAATATGACCTTCACTGCAGCAGAACTCATTAAAATCAAAAAAATCTAGTGATTACGATAAAATATCAGTAAAGTTAATTAAAGAGTGTGCTACTGAATTTGGTAGCATATCCAGTTACCTTCACCAGTGGAACATTACCTGAATGGTGGAAAAAAATATGCTGACGTTACTCCTTTGTTTAGTACGTTAACTGCCGTGTGGTCACCAGCGGTGAAACATCCCTAGCGTGCAGTTTTTAACGTGTCCAAAAAGGAGGTAAGAAATACCGTAAAATTTCTGTCCGATTTCTCTTTTGCCTGAACATTCGAAAATTTCAGAAAACTGCAATATACTGTCGGTTTCCCAATCATCTTACAACAAACAATATACTGTATATATGAAGATGGTATCTGTTCTTTCGAACATGTCCGAAAGAACAGGTACCATCTTTATATATATATATATATATATATATATATATATATATATATATATATATATATATATATATATATATATGAAGGGGTCGGAGAGATATAGTCATAAGCCACATCGAACTAGTTTTGAGATACAGCGAGTTTAAAGTTCCACGGACGTCTGAAAATGTTTAATACAAAATAGAAACTTTATTTCTACTGCAAACACTTGCTTAATACTTGCGAGGCATGTTGTTAAATAGTCAACTCTCTGCATGCTATAAAATATTAATTTTAGTATGATTCTAATTAAGATGTAGTCAATGGTGGCTTATGACTATATCTCCCAAACAATTGTTTAAAACATAAAGTACGAATTTGTAAGGATTTATTTTAACTACTCTTACACAGCAAGCAGAATATATAATTTTTACACCTTAATATATACAGATCAGGTATCTGAGATGTATAAATTACTTTTTCATTGATACAGTTACATCAAGGAAGTTCCTCTACCTCATCATTGTACACATTATTTCCAGTACATGACCGAAAGAAATCTTTATTTGCTTCAGGTATGTATGGCATAAGAGACAGTACATCATAAATTTTTTTCTGGTTAATTGGTAGTGGCTTTCTGTACTTTATTGGCAGCTGATATGGATTTGGTTCGACTAGCCTTCCTTTCTTTTTGACATGAATATCCACTGACATGTAAGCTCCTATGTCTGAATAAGAGTGCTTTACACTTAGCTTGAAGGGATCTTCAGACTCAAACTTAAATTGAGTAGCTTCACTGAAATGGTGGGGATCTCCAGACGTGGATTCTGTACGCTTTGAGATCAATGTCTTCAGGCTTTCCAAACTTCTGAAGTCTTCTCTTTCCATTTTAGTTACAATGAAATGTTTTGGACTCGCACATTTTATTACTTCTGCCCATTCATCTGGAGTGTACACTATTGGACGTCTGTTTCTTGCATACCGTTCAATGCGACCAAAATCACGATTGCAAGGTAGCATGGTGCGACCTACCACAGGGAAGTAATGCTGGACAGAATCAAATCTTTTGGTAGCAACAAGGGACCTTTCCAAAGCAATAATAGTCCAATTCTTTGTCTGACCCTTGCAGTTATCTGTGATTATGTGGAGATGTTTTGTCTGAGGATTAGTTATCTCCAAGTACTTCAATAAGCAGCTCCCAACCTCATCTGAACCCCGTCCTCCATCTTCCTCGCTCCACAGAAACATATAACCCTTATTTGATCCACAGTCATGGATACCATATGTCCATATTTTCCTCTTGTAAAATGCTGGACCAACTGTTAGTTTAGGTGTGGGGAACGTTTGCTGCATATCCATTGCTATCACATGATGCTCTTTCGAATTTTCTTTAGCCGGAGCAGTTAAAGACGCAATCATATTTTGTCCTCTGTCAGCTTTTTTGAGATGCAGTTCATATTGTTGTTTCTTTTCTGTGACTTCTTCTGCACATAATTCTGGGTTATTTATTGCAATTAGAAATCCATCACATTTTGAACAGGTGTCTCTTTTTGGTAATTTGAAGCCTATGTTAAATTCAGATACGAAAATTTCTCTGAATTTACTTTCAGATACTGCAGGAACCTGCTTTTCCTTGCAGTATTCTGAGTATTTATCTCGAAATAAGGAAGCAGTTGTGAGATCACAATCCAAATACACTTTATTGGGGTTATGTTGCCTACTGTAATGACATATTTCGGTATGGCGTTGAGAAATTCTCTAACACTTTGTACCGCTTCGTCTTGAAATTTATGTGGGTAGTTTCCATGTTTTCCTGAAAGAAAAAAAAAAGATGAGCTTACATCCTCTTCCTAATAGAAATATTTGTATAGTACTCAGTTTGAGTACATCCCTAACTTATAGCACAGAGTAACATACATACCTCTTCCATCTTCTTTTGGCACTGCAAATCCCTGCTTCATTTGATGTTGCAAATTCCTCACTCTTCATGCATGTATCTGTAAGCCATGAACCCTTAGGGAAGCTTCCTTGCAGATCATGACTTCTATTCCGCATACCCTCACATTATAAGAAAATGTAACATCCCTGGATGATATTTTCTTGGAAGCCATTTTTGGATAGCTCTGAAAGAAATTATGACAAATATAACAAAATGAAATAAATAGGCAAAATATTAAACCAGTTTTATTTAAATAGTGAACAAACCTCCGCTTTTTCGGTTTCATTTTCATACAGCTCATCAGGTAAGTATTCTGGGCATTAAAGTTTCCTATGTCCCAAAATGAATGAAAAATGTTTTCTTCCTCTCCAAGCAGTTTTGTGAAGCATTTATTTAAACAAGTACAGGGACTTCCTATAGTAGCAGCCTGAACAGTCTTGTGGGTTTTTAAAGACTTATACTGCTAACCAGCATTTCGTCGACGTTTTGCTTTATTTTTCTTCCACTGATCAATATTTCGCTTTCTTTTCCGTGAAGGCTTTGGTTTTTCGGGTGATTCTTCATTTATTCTACTTATTTCAAGCTATAATATGAAGAGCAAAATAGTCTAAGAATTTGTGTGAGATATAGTCATAAGCCACACAAAACATTAAATTTCGCTAAAATCACATTAATGAGAAAATATTTTTTACACATCTTTTGCCTTTGAAACTACATTATTGCACCATTAAGCAGTAATATAAATGTGCCCATCAAGTTGCATCATTAACACACAGGATGGCTGTCAAATGCGTTGGCAATGTTGAGAGAAACAGTCACAAGCCACAGAAAATTAATCGCCAGAAATAAACCGTTTTATATACTTACCGAAACATCATCTGAGCTGGATCTGCTGGTCGATGGATGCCAAGATTCATCACTGACAGGATCCAAAGTGTAAAGCTCTTTACTTCCACTACTGTCTGTGTCAAATATGCGTTGAAGACCCGAAGACGCTTCAGACGTTCCTGACCCACCTGTCATCTTGCCGTGGCTTGTGACTATGTATCTTCTGAAACTACTACCAGATGGCACATCATAGAACTGCACTCCATCATAGCCTGCCATCTGTTGCAGTAAAATGGAACTTTTTCAACACATTGTGAAGAAGACATTGTTAAGAATGCCGCAACATGAAAACTCAATTTCGTGAAAGTTGTGGCTTATGACTATATCTCTCCGAGCCCTTCATATATATATATATATATATATATATATATATATATATATATATATATATATATAAGGCTCACCAGCCATTTGACCATCTTCTCCTGTGCGGATGCACCAACATTGCCCGCACTCTTACGGGAATCGGCAGTAAAGCAGCGAGTAATGAGTATAATGGGCAGGGGCACTACGAATATAGTTCGGGACAATAAGTTGAGAATGTGGGTCTCACGGGAGGCGTGCCAAAGATAAGTCCCTGCAGTCGCACTATCCACTGTGTTCTCGGTGGCTCAGACGGATAGAGCGTCTGCCATGTAAGAAGGAGATCGCGGGTTCGAGTTCCGGTGCTGGCACATATTATCAACTGTCTCCGTCGACTTATATCAACGCCTGTATGCAGCTACGGGTACTCATTTCATTGTAATTTCAAATTATATATTGTCACAATACGGATATACACTGCTGGCCACCGTAAATGCAACACCAAGAAAGACAAGAGGTAGCACAACAAAATTTATTTTGTAGATAACACGTTGACCAAGTATCAAATGATTACGTTTACAGACGTCTGTGACATGTGGTTCCTGCCAGAATCAGTAGCCAGAGTAGCCGCCATTGTTGGAGATCACCGCTGCCACACGTCTCGGCATTGAGTCAAAGAGACGTTGGATGTGTTCCTGGGGTACAGCAGCCCAAGCAGCTTCCACACGTTGCCAAAGATCATCTGGTGTGGCAGCTGGGGATGTAATCTGGGTCACTCGTTGAGCAACCATGGACCACATCTTTTCTATCGGCGAAAGATCCGGAGAGCGAGCCGGCCAGGGAAGCAATTAAATCTGGTTATTGACGAAGAACCTTTGGACAATGTGTGCCACGTGTGGTCGCGCATTATCCTGTTGAAATATGGCTGTGGCCGAGCCCTGAAGGTAAGGAAGGACAACTGGCTCCAGCACCTCGGATATGTAGCGTCGGCTATTTAAAGTACCGGCAATGCGTACTAGAGGCGTGCGAGAGTAATATCCAATACCGCCCCACACCATAATACCCGGTGCAAGACCAGTGTGGCGGTGCATAATGCAGTTGTCCAGCATCCTCTCTCCACGGTGTCTCCACACTCGAATCCGACCATCGTGGTGCTGCAGACAGAAGCGTGCCTCGTCAGTAAAGACAACGTCATTCCATTCTGCCGTCCAAATCCGTCTGTCATCACACCATTGGCGACGGAGAAGTCTGTGGTTCTGCGTCAATGGTAGACGAAGCAATGGACGTCTTGCGGACAGACCACTTTGCTGTAAACGGCGTCGAATGGTACGCGCAGACACTGGATGGTGCGTTACAGACGCAGTGTGCTGTGCTATGGTTCGGGATGTCACTGAGCGATCCGTCACTGCCATGCGCACAATTTGCCTATCAGCACGTGCAGTGGTGCACCGAGGTGAATGCGATCGACCACGTCGGTCCGTCGTACCCTCCTGCATCCAACGGTCACATATCCGCATTACAGTTGTTTGGTTTCGTCCAACACGACTAGCGATTTCTCTGTATGATAATCCACAATCTCGGTAAGCCACTATCCTTCCTCTGTCGAACTCGGATACTTGATCAAAAGATGTTCGCTGTTGTCTACGAGGCATAACTGATCGTCTTGTGAAACAACCACAAGGTAAACACACGTGCCGATCGTACACTCGTCGAAATCGTCAAGCCTTAAATGGCGCTATCAGGTGGCGCCACAGGCGCGCGTGATGTGCGTCTGCGCTGAAATTCTAATCAGTTGCATATCTCATCGCTGCAAACCCATAGTGTAAATTTCACTTGATTCGGATGCTTCCTTCAGGGTGTTGCATTTACGGTGGCCAGCAGTGTATATATAGGCCTCTGATACTGAAAGGGCTGTCTGTACATGCTGCGAGAATGCACTTAATTCATCATACAGCAAATTAAGGGCTTCCGGCATATAGGGTGTTAAAAAATTCTGTGCCCGGACTAACAGCGATGATACAGGAGACAAAAACAAATGTACTCTGTCAAGCAACCATGTGTCGGAAACCCATATTGTGTGGGTACTGAGCATGTGGAGGTAATACAACGAATGGAGAAGAAAAGAGTCGTTCTGTCTAATGTTGTTACAACAAATTCGAGTTTGAGATGTGTAGTATGCCCTGATGTCATGCTCTTTGACACTGAGTCAGCAAACAGCGGGCAGTAATAGCGCCTTCATGACAGCTGCAGTGTCAAGATGGAACATTACACACGGGCAGAACGGCGAGATATTCACTTTGTCTACGTTGCGATTGAAGGCAGTAATCGAAGAGCTCAGCGACTGTACCGCGAAAGTTTCACTGCACGCAAGTGTCCACATTATCTCACATTTACTGCAGTCCCAGCTCGAACGAGAAATACTGGCACGTTGAAGGTAAGCAGGGATAATGCTGGCAGACCACGGACGGTGCGTACACCTAACGTTGAATAAGGACTGTTACACTTTAAGGACAATCTAAACAAGTACGCGAATAACTGCTACTGTTCTCGGTATTCACCGTAGTTTAGTATGGGCTTGTTGCTTGAACAGACGCTTCATCCTTTTCTTCTTATGAAAATACAGACCATGGGACCAGGTTATTATCCACCTTATCTTCAATACGTACGCTGGTTCCTGCAACAGGCTAGTGAACACTCTCATTTACCTAAATTGTTATGTTTACAGTTGAGGCTGAATTTACTTGAGAAGGCATTTAAAATAGTCACAAGTTGCATGGACTGTCAAATGAAAACCCACGTATTAATCTTGTGCCAGGTCATCAGAGACGTTTTGCAGAAAATATGTGGGCCAGTGTCGTGGCCGAGTACTTACTTGGGCCTTACGTGTGGCTTGTTCGGCTCAGATGTCCAATGTTTGAGTGTTCTTTGGAGTTCAACTGTGGACTTTGGGAGGTACCCCAGATGTCAGGAGGATAGTGATATTTCAGCTTGATGCGGCCTCGGCGCACTTTGCAGAGCCAATCCGAGCAGTAATAACCAGTAACGTCCACAACGTGGCCGGCCGCGGTGGCCGAGTTGTTCTAGGCGCTTCAGTCCGGAACTGCGCGACTGCTACGGTCGCAGGTTCTAATCCTGCCTCGGGCACGGATGTGTGTGATGTCCTTAGCTTAGTTAGGTTTAAGTAGTTCTAAGTTCTAGGGGACTGATGACCTCAGATGTTAAGTCCCATAGTGCTCCGAGCCATTTGAACCACAACCTGTGATTCGGCCACTGAGGACTTGTACATTGGCCTGCATGATCCCCTGACCTCGCCCCATAAGACTTCCTTCTACGTCTGTTGTCTCGAAGGCAGAATTTGTTGCAAGAATTCTAGCAGCAGCCACACAAATACAGAATACACCATGCATTTTCCAGCGAACACAGGACACCCTAGTACGTCGATACCGGCTTTGTGTTGAGGTTGGCGGTGCTCATTTGGAACATTTATTGTAATGAAATAGTGATAAGAACAATAAAACAATGAAAAACTTTTAACATCGTTTTATTCTGAATCACAATAGTCTTCTGCATACTCTACTGGAATAATATCCGTTGTCAACACATAGTTGCTTTACGAAATAAAATATTTTTTTTGTTTCCGTCATCACCAGTATTAGACTGGGAACTGAACTTTTGATCTGTATTTTGTGATCTGTAAAATCACAATACCCTTTCAAATAAATTAGAATATTACGAGGTAACAGGAAATGCAACTAAATGGTTCAAATTCCATATCTCTGAGAGGAAACAAAGCGTGTCATTAGAAAAGAGACATGTATAAAGCTATCAGAGATCATCCAACTGGGAACTAATTACATGTGATATACCGCAAGTTTCCATTCTGAGAACACTTAGTTTTTCTTGCGTATATGATTGCATTAAAAGCCAAATCACGTATAATCTTAGACTGATCGGTTGATGAAATTTTCATGAAAATTAGTAAATGATTCCTAGAGAGTTCTTTGTCATTAAACTTTGAAAAACACACTATACGCAATTTAGAACTCGTAAGAGTTTTCTCACCAGTATACAAATACGACGACAAATAGAAGTTGACTGTGGCAGTCTTGGGATTACAGCTTGTTAATGAAAACTGGTAGGAGCTTACTACAGAAATTCTGAGGCGCCCAAACAAATATTTATTTTTACTGCGAATGTTGTCGGTATAGGTGATATAAAAATAAAGGGGCTAGCACACTATGCTTACTTTCATTCCATGTCATACGGTATTATTTTTTTTAGTAACTCAACAAGCGAAGCTAACGTTTTCCGCGTCCAAAAACGTGTAATAGGAAGTATTTACGGTGAAAGCTCGTGAAAATATTGCAGAAGCCTGTTTAGGGAACTAGGGATACTACATACTGCTTTGCAACATATTTATTAATCAATGAAAACTTCCATTAACATGCATCTTTTTTTTAAATAAACAGCTGACTTCATTGAATCGATACTAGATGTAAGAATGATCTCCAAAAGATTTAAAGTCGCTTACTTTGGTTTAGAAAGGTGTCCACTACTCACGAACACACATTTCCAATAGCTTACAAGTAGCCATAAAAAGTTTAACTACTGATAAAGTTCAGTTTTAGAGGAGCCAAGGGAGTTCTCCATTGACGACTTTCTACGTAGAACCAACTGATGTTGTTCCCAGATGATCACACGTGGCAAAGGCTAGAACGTTTTATTTCACTTTTGACTTGAGCGTAGCTGCTCTAAATTCTGACCATTGCTTTTTAGCAGTGTAATTTTACGATTTATCAAAATTTCATTCTTATGAAGACCCGCCGGGTATGTGTCGAAACCTAGGTTAATGTGCCTACCAGTTATATGAAAAAGGTTGGCTGTATAATCCTATGTTGAAACTAGTATACGGTTCCTGAGTAGCAGCCATATTGAAAACCGTTTGTCTTGCTGGAAAGTCAGCAGGAGGCATCTCCTGAACATGGGTGATTTTGTACGGATTGAAATACAGGTTGTTTCGTAGGATTTTGTGTACCATCCTCGCAGGCTTGTCCAACGTGCGGGCAATTCCTCGTGCTCTGCATGTTTGTGCATCACCTCTCGATCACTCTTGCAGTGTTGTATCCACATCTTCGAAGATGTCAGACCAACTCTTCCCTCTGCCACATCGTACTTCAAAAGAACCTGCCTTTTCGAATTTTGCAATCATTTTCCGTAGGCGCATAAGATGTATTGGACCAACGCCTATTTTCATACCCTTATATGCCCGAAACTTCTGCAGGGCTAACGGCGTACAGTCGCCGTTCTTGTAAAACTGGGGAACAACCGTGAGCCGCGCGACTGTTCAAATGGTTCAAATGGCTCTGAGCACTATGGGACTCAACTGCTGAGGTCATTAGTCCCCTAGAACTTAGAACTAGTTAAACCTAACTAACCTAAGGACATCACAAACATCCATGCCCGAGGCAGGATTCGAACCTGCGACCGTAGCGGTCTTGCGGTTCCAGACTGCAGCGCCTTTAACCGCACGGCCACTTCGACCGACCCGCGACTGTTGGTGTGCATATTATAGTACCATCTGTTGGTCAAATTTATAGTATTTTTTTTGTTCCATGACGTTTCCCCTGCGTCAGCAAAACGCCGTGCAAATTTAACGTCATTCTGAGCAACTGTTCCCTTTCTAATGCGTTTAGAAACTGGAACTTTAATTACGGACGCCCTGTAAATATAACCTAATCTAATCTATAATAAAGGTGATTGTAGCTTAACGACTGAAATGATAGTTTACTGGTTCTAGCTCTGTAGTCCCATATTTCATTATTTTTCTTTTCATTCTTCTTACCATGTTTGTTTGACAGATGTCAAACGGTATATTTATCCTTAGTGGAACGAATAACTCCAGTAATATTGGAATAGAAACCGAGAAGACATGAATATTATGGTCAGAAGCACTACATGATCAACTGTTCAGAATGCAATTATTGCATTATTAGAGAACTATATTGGAAAATACGATATGTGACGATCAAACAGTTCACAGAATTTTCAACTTGTCACTACGTTCCGATCATGTTCAAAATTTTGTAGGTGCTGCAGTTGCTGGCATGCAGGAACAAGTAAACCACTTACAGTTCTCTGTTCAATAGGTGGTCGCCGGAATGTGGACTCTCGGTTGGTTTTCTTCCTATTAATACTGTCTTGAGCTATGTGTCGGTATAGATACATAGTTTTTTGACATGCATAATCTTCATAAAATAAGAGACAGAGTTCTGCAAAGTAAGAACAAAATATTCCATTTCCATCACTCAAACTCAGGAAGGGACAGCCACAAATAAGTGACTTTCGCTCAATGAACACTTTACAATGTGTCGCCGTCCTCCAAGTTATTCTCACAACAGCAGTCCAGAGTGCCTTGAACTAAAACGCAACATTGTTGCACAAACTGGAGAAGTTTTGTGACGACATTAAGATATACTGGCACCAAAGGTCGTATATTTCTGGGCTGCGGCATTGACCGTCAAAGCAACGTATACTTCGGAATTGTGCTCTGAACCGCTGACGTGGTCGAAATTTGATCACAGTTGTTAGCGGAAATTTGCCTGTTTACAGTATCGAAGCATATTGTTTGAGATTACTGTCACGTATCGTTACGCTGTATTGATTTATTTTTACCACCACTTCTTGGTTAATTTTATTCGGAGTGTACTAGGCACATTTGCTAGGAGAAAACTTGGCGTTTTTCGCACTGACAAGCTGTTCTCCATGTGTGATTTCCAGTCCTCTTTGTTGGCAGAAGGCGGTCAGTAATTCTTATTAGCAAGGCCGACGGTCCCCTGTGAGTTGGGCGGTCTTTATGGAAGTAAGGCTGTGGCGTGCTTCGTGCTTTTGTCGGCAGAGCCGGTTCGTCTGCTAGCCCTGAGCGGAAGGCTCCATGCGCCTCTGCCATCTCCAGAGAATAATTGAGCACGACGTTTCTCCGTGTTCTGTTCAGACTTCAAAGGACGAGACACCGAGATGCAGCCCAACCAGCGTGGGAAGGTTCGTTGCTTTCGCTCAAAATTCGATGTACTCAATCGAAGCGACTCGACCCGTTACAGTGCTTGGCACGAATAAGTCAGGAAAGTGATGGGACACTGATCCATTCCAGTGCAAACTTCTTATTTGTTAAGGTACTTTTTGTACGTCAAGAGTGGAAAGTTTCTGCAGCGTTCCCCAGTCTTATTTCTTTTTTCATGATGTAACTAATATTCTCTTCTGTCACATTGCCAACCATATTGAGTCCTCCTTTCGATATTGACATTTTTTTAACAGAGAGTTGTGGAGGGAGATCTATCTTTCGTGGCCATTCGATCGCCGCCCGCCGTGGGGGTTACTCGTCTCACCACTGCCGTTTGTGCCGATGGGCGCGCGGCTTGCAGATTTTGGGAAATGTAAGTGTCGCAATTGCGGCAGCGTGAGCCATGTTCTGAACATCTTGTTTCTGCTTACTTGCATTGCTTTATTATGTTATAAAACATGGTGTCTTGCTGTATCGTGAATTTAGTTTTCGTGAGCTGCCCAGATTAGCAAATCTTGTTGCTCTTTCTCCATACAGTCTTCCACAAGTTTTGATACTTCCCTACAGTGTTCACGTCATTTTTAATTTGATTTGAGCTTTAGAGAACTTAGTTCTCTGTTAATTTTTATTGTGATTTTGTCAGCCATTAAAGCAAATAAATATCTGTTAACCACAGCCTTGACTTAAGAGTCCAAGAGCCTTTACATTGTCCTACATCTCTGGCATAGTTGGGCGACCCACTAACAATAAATTTAACCCAGTGCATCACCTAAGCTTGTTATTCTCGCTGTGACGGCGTTGGCGTTGTATATAGCGGCCAAAGTCAATGACCAGTTGTGTTAAGAATTTAGAAAAATGAACGAGCATTGCATTCAACTTTCTAGTATGTCAAAGATGTGTTTTATAACGAGTATCGCATTTTCGATACTCAACAATGATACTGAACATGGCCTCAGCTTCCAATTGTTAAGGCTTCCAGGTAACTGTTCAGAACCTTAAAATGTGTTGTTAGCATCCTCACGCCGCGAATCACTAGTTATTGTACGAGGGGTGTTCAAGAAGTAATGCGACACATTCTTTTCTGAAAGCAGCTTGATATCAGTAGGAGTCCAATACACCACATTATTCCCCACTCTTTTGGCTACAAAATCTTATTTTTCAGCACTACCTCCTATTAACGCGTTGGATTTACGCCACCTATCTAGGAGGGTCTGTATGCCCATTTGGTACCGCTCTACTGGTCGACGTCGAAGCCAACGTCTTGCTGCATCAAAAATAACCTTCTCGCCGTGTGCATCCTTCATTGCGCCGAACAGATGCAAATTGGAAGGTGCGATGTTCGGTCTCAAAGGTGGACTAGTTTTACGAGCTCCTCTCGGATGCGAAGATTTGTGTGAGCCGTTGCGCTGTCATACAGAAGGAGAAATTCGCTTGCACCTTTGTGGCGACGAACACGCTCAAGTTTTTTGCGTAATTTCCTGAGGGTAGCACAATACACTTCAGAGTAGATCGTTGCACGATGAGGGAGGGCCTTAAACAGAATAATTCCTTTGGAGTCCCAGGAGACCGCCGCCATGACATTACCGGTTGAGGGTGCGGCATGGAACGTTTTCTTCGGAGGAGAGATGGTGTAGTGCCATTTCATGGATTGACGTTTTGTTTTCGGTTCGAACCCATGCTTCAGCGCCTGTAACGATGTTCAACAAAAATGTCACGATCAGCCTCCTAAGGTGCGAGCAGTTCTGTACAGATGTCCTTCGTTCCTCTTTATAGTCGTCTGTTACGTGGTGAGGAACCCAGCGGGCTCACTCCTTTGAGTACCCCAACTGGTGGAAGAGTTGTGTCAGCACTGCCAACAGAGACGTCCAGCAGAGCAGCGAGGATTTGTGATCCGAGTTCACCTCGAGTGAGAGTCGCCGTACGTTCCAACATTGCTGTGTGCGGCCGGCCAGCACGTGAGATATCGGAGAAACCTTGTCACTATGTTGCTAGACGCCTCGCTGAACGACATACCGTGATTTTGTTCAGTGCTGGGACTCCATAGGCATTTACTTCCAGGTCTCCGTAGACATCGAGTTGCTGCACTACGCCAACACGATATTACCTCAATGTACTACAGCTCATTCAATTGCGAATGAATGCGAGACAACAAGCATAGACAAAAGTTAAAACATAGCAAAAGTCAACAAAACTAGTAGGCTACTTACGGATGTAATGAGATCTTTTAAATACTTAGATTAACAATGATGATCGATAATTTAGGCCAGTAACCATCACCATCATTAGTTTACTGTTTTGAGAAGACAAAGCTGATTCCGTATCTTGCGAACCGTCGCATACTTGTTCAGTTTGTAACATGCACTCCTACGGTATCTTGAAACCAGATAATTCGAAGAGATCAGTAAGGCGGCTTAAAACAGCATAAATTATAGGCAATAAAATTTTACAACGGCAATATAATATATCAGCTGGCTTTGATATTTTTTTTATTAGCTATGCTTTCTATTGACCAATCTGCTTCATCAGTAAAATTAAATTCATGTGACACTGTTGGCAGCTGGAGCACGAGTGTAAGGGTCAGTCACCTGATTAGAAATGTTCTCTTCCATCACGTACGTTTGAATTTTTTCCTTTGCGATGTATGCCTATTACATCACAAGTATACACGTTGAGTGTAAGTGACTGTGATGAGTGCGTGTGAAGTATTAGTTTTATGTTCATTTTGCTGATGAAGATATGGCGATGAGCTGGAGCGAACTGCAGTACACAGACCCTGCCGAACTTAACGTGAACATCTGACGGTCGGATCTCTGTGAACAGTGTCACACGGCATCAGTCCCTGAGACATTGGAAAGAAGTTTGAGCGTTTTCCCGATTTCGGCTTGTTCTCCTCCCTTTGCCGCCCAAATGATGGCGCTGAAAACTACTTTCAACACCAGAAATCGAAACTAATATTGCCGCCGCATGAGCAATTGTTAGCGACTTTGGCAATGAAGACGGACTGATTTAGCGGTGAAACGGTATCACGTCATTCATGTGGAACAGGATTCAGATTATCTTTGGTTTTCCGAAAAATGTTGAAGCTACTTTTTTTGCTTTTAAATGAATAACAGATTGTTTCAAAAATGTCAGTTTCTATATAGTTGTTTCCATCTCATCATCGAATACCACATATCTACTGCAGTTTCTGTCATCATGCTTCCCAAATTATTGTTTTTCCGAGATACATCTATTAAACGAAAGGAAAACACTACGTTGGGAAAGTTCTACATTTTATTTTCGTAGGAGGTGAGCTTAAATTCTTCACACATCCAGGGCTCGTCAGTGATTACGAGTAACATACAATAGGGTTCTGCGTCACCTTAAACACTGTGGTGAAAATGCAACGAATGATCTACATAAGTAATGATTATATGGTTTTCTTCTTTTTAGTAGAATATAAGCTTCAGTTTTGTTACTTATTTACGGGATACGAGGTGTGATCCAAGCGCACCAAGAGTCTGTCTTAACGTCAGCGAACACATAACAAAGGGAGACGGTATCCGACATCAGTGTCTTACTGAAACATGCGTGGTTTACGGAAGACAAGTTCTTAATGAATATTAAAGGATTAACTAACAGCTATTTTCTTTAGATTAATTGGCATATTAGGCGCCTCTCTTCACTCTTGTCGGATATTCTGAAGACAAATACACCGCCAGAAGCTATCTGTAGATTCTGCAGTGATTTGCTGCCAGCTACCATTGCACCGTATTTCAGATTCAGATCTCATTACTCCTTATTTTAGTGATTAGGGACACTCCAGTATCCTAGCAAACTGTTTCTCAAAGGCGGAGAATCGTCAGTTTTATATGGACTGTTGCATTGCTAATCGAAGAAGGATAGCAACGAATGATTCATACAGTTGCAGTGAAACGACATGATTTTGTTTCATTTCTTGTCAATATTTCCTATACTACACAGTATCAACTGTATGCACCAACGGCTGCTGCTTACTACAATACGACATTTATCAATCACGATTAGCAGCTTAGAAAATTGTCCGTGGAGTGTCCTGCAAGTGGTCCCAGTAGTATCTGCCTGGCAGTCAGCAGGTGGTAGGAATATGCCAAGAAAATAAAAACTACTTTTCAGTACATAGTAAAGTCATTTACGGAATACTTCAGAGTGTGTTTTAGCACCTGTTTCATTCCCGATTCTTATAAATGATGTACCTTATCCTTAATCAGAGGCAGAACCAGCTCCCTATATATGAGACGACCAAAGGAAGCTGACTTAAAACAGTTTTCCATGACAACAGAAGGAACAATCGGTTGCTACATACACAAATACGAGGGGATAATTTTGAAGAAAACGGTATGGATAAACATTTGCGGTGTAATTAAAAAACGTCAGAAGCAAATTTTATCGCTATAGTTAGCGTCAGTTGCAGTGAACAGAAGTCGTACAGCAATGGGAGACCTGAATTTCTCCCGGGGTGTATAACGTTCAGATAACTTACGCGAATGTAGCCACGTGACGTTGTCGATGACGGCCGAATTTACGACTGGTGCACACCTTGCCATTTTCAGGGCAAAACTGAAGCAAGTAAGCGCTGTGCAAACGAACTTAACACCACGGTTTTCAAAGGAATTCCGTAAAGATAACACACACACACACACACACACACACACTGTAAACACTAGTGCCATCACAAATCAAAGATGATCGACATCAGAAGCTATCGATAGTGAAATTAGTAAGTGAGGTAGCATAAACTGTGTCCCTCTGGTTTTTGAGAAGGAAGAAAGCAGGAGTCCACGCAGAAATTAAACACAAACAACCATCTCAATACACCAAGTTACTTGCTACTTCAATTCCAACAGCATCCTTAATAACATTATGCTAATAGCTGGAAGTGCATATCAGAATCTGCGTGTTGTTGTATTTCATAGGATGATCAGTGTCAAGACAGTGTTCTGCAGTGGAGGATTTGCTCGACTGTTGTAAGCGTGTGTGCCGCTTACACCAAGTACGCCGGCCATCCACAGTCCTGATAACCTGATCAATATGACATGCGACAACTGCAATGAATACGGTAGACACCAGCCTTACGCAAACCAAGATCATCCTTTACGGAACCTTAAAGGACCCTGATCTTAGACTTTGGTCGAGAAACACACTAAACATTATATTTCCACAAAACACGATCAGTCCTATTCGAAATACTTCCTGCGTAAGGCAAAAAAGCAGGACTTTGTTGCCACCTTGTTATTGTCATAATTTACCCGGTTCACACTTGGCCGATAACATGTCTTTCACTATAACCATTCTGACGAAAGGTAGTTTCGAGATGAGCTAACTCAGCTGACAAACTCTCAGGGTCCGAGATGGCGCCATGTGAACCAAGGTACGAAGTACCCTTCACGTAGAGACGGATGGTGATAACTATCAGCTTGCCGATACAAGTCAGTGTGAGTAGGTTTCCTATAAACGACATGTCCCAAAGTACCATCCACCTTACTGCTGACCAGCACATCACAGGAGGGAAGATATCCGTCTTTTCCCACTCCATCGAGAAATAAATATTCGAATGAATTCAGATCTACATCTACATCTACATCTATACTCCGCGAGCCACCTTACGGTGTGTGGCGGAGGGTACTTATTGTACCACTATCTGGTCCCCCCTTCCCTGTTCCATTCACGAATTGTGCGTGGGAAGAACGACTGCTTGTAAGTCTCCGTATTTGCTCTAATTTCTCGGATCTTTTCGTTGTGATCATTACGCGAGATATATGTGGGCGGTAGTAATATGTTGCCCATCTCTTCCCGGAATGTGCTCTCTCGTAATTTCGATAATAAACCTCTCCGTATTGCGTAACGCCTTTCTTGAAGTGTCCGCCACTGGAGCTTGTTCAGCATCTCCGTAACGCTCTCGCGCTGACTAAATGTCCCCATGACGAATCGCGCTGCTTTTCGCTGGATCATGTCTATCTCTTCTATTAATCCAACCTGGTAAGGGTCCCATACTGATGAGCAATACTCAAGAATCGGACGAACAAGTGTTTTGTGAGCTACTTCTTTCGTCGATGAGTCACATTTTCTTAGAATTCTTCCTATGAATCTCAACCTGGCGCCTGCTTTTCCCACTATTTGTTTTATGTGATCATTCCACTTCAGATCGCTCCGGATAGTAACTCCTAAGTATTTTACGGTCGTTACCGCTTCCAATGATTTACCACCTATGGCATAATCGTACTGGAATGGATTTCTGCCCCTATGTATGCGCATTATATTACATTTATCTACGTTTAGGGAAAGCTGCCAGCTGTCGCACCATTCATTAATCCTCTGCAGGTCTTCCTGGAGTACGTACGAGTCTTCTGATGTTGCTACTTTCTTGTAGACAACCGTGTCATCTGCAAATAGCCTCACGGAGCTAGCGATGTTGTCAACTAAGTCATTTATGTAAATTGTAAACAATAAAGGTCCTATCACGCTTCCCTGCGGTACTCCCGAAATTACCTCTACATCTGCAGATTTTGAACCGTTAAGAATGACATGTTGTGTTCTTTCTTCTAGGAAATCCTGAATCCAATCACAAACCTGGTCCGATATTCCGTAAGCTCGTATTTTTTCACTAAACGTAAGTGCGGAACCGTATCAAATGCCTTCCTGAAGTCCAGGAATACGGCATCAATCTGCTCGCCAGTGTCTACGGCACTGTGAATTTCTTGGGCAAATAGGGCGAGCTGAGTTTCACATGATCTCTGTTTGCGGAATCCATGTTGGTTATGATGAAGGAGATTTGTATTATCTAAGAACGTCATAATACGAGAACACAAAACATGTTCCATTATTCTATAACAGATTGACGTAAGCGAAATAGGCCTATAATTATTCGCATCTGATTTATGACCCTTCTTGAAAATGGGAACGACCTGCGCTTTCTTCCAGTCGCTAGGTACTTTACGTTCTTCCAGAGATCTACGATAAATTGCTGATAGAAAGGGGGCAAGTTCTTTAGCATAATCACTGTAGAATCTTACGGGTATCTCGTCTGGTCCGGATGCTTTTCCGCTACTAAGTGATAGCAGTTGTTTTTCAATTCCGATATCGTTTATTTCAATATTTTCCATTTTGGCGTCCGTGCGACGGCTGAAGTCAGGGACCGTGTTACGATTTTCCGCAGTGAAACAGTTTCGGAACACTGAATTCAGTATTTCTGCCTTTCTTCGGTCGTCCTCTGTTTCGGTGCCATCGTGGTCAACGAGTGACTGAATATGGGATTTAGATCCGCTTACCGATTTTACATATGACCAAAACTTTTTAGGGTTCTTGTTTAGATTGTTTGCCAATGTTTTATGTTCGAATTCGTTGAATGCTTCTCTCATTGCTCTCTTTACGCTCTTTTTCGCTTCGTTCAGCTTTTCCTTATCAGCTATGATTCGACTACTCTTAAACCTATGATGAAGCTTTCTTTGTTTCCGTAGTACCTTTCGTACATGATTGTTATACCACGGTGGATCTTTCCCCTCGCTTTGGACCTTAGTCGGTACGAACTTATCTAAGGCGTACTGGACGATGTTTCTGAATTTTTTCCATTTTTGTTCCACATCCTCTTCCTCAGAAATGAACGTTTGATGGTGGTCACTCAGATATTCTGCGATTTGTGCCCTATCACTCTTGTTAAGCAAATATATTTTCCTTCCTTTCTTGGCATTTCTTATTACACTTGTAGTCATTGATGCAACCACTGACTTATGTTCTAAAAGGTCGTTCAGATTCTTACTGCCATGACACTAAATAATAATAGTATCATCCACGTGTCTGAAAAAAAAAAACATGCAGATTTCAAAGCCACCGACTCTAACGCATGTTCCTCGAAATCTTCCATAAGCAAATTGGCAACAATAGGTGACAACAAGTTGACACATGTCGAAATAGGTTTTCTAATTTAGCACCAAACCTAACTCCAGTCAACCGTAACGAATCGGACAGAGGAACGAGAGTGAAAATACAGACCACATTAAAACTTAATAAAATATTGGAGTCATTCAAACGCATACGTTCCAATCGACGTAAGAAATACGCTAATTTCTTAATGTTGTGCTCACACCGACCTACTATAGGGCTCAAAGAAATCGCAAGGTGTTTTGCTACACGATTTGTCGGAGCACCAATGTTACATTCGGGCGAAGAGGAACCATTTCCTTGTGGACCGTAAGGCGGCCATATAACCTAGCGGGTACAGCACAATAAGAATTAAGATTCTTGACAGTCTCCTGTGGTAAGGATTTCTTCTTCAGGAGGCTGTTAGTCTTTCTCTCAACACTTCTTCTGAGGTCAGCACCGATCTTGCGATACGGCAAATTTGACAGTAAACACTGCATCTTATGAAAGTACTCCCGCTTGTCCAAAACAACGGTAGTATTGCCCTTGTCCGCAGGCAAAATAACAACATCCGGATCAAGTCGAAGTGAACATAAAGCAGCCCTCTCAGCTGCTATGATATTACCCTTGGGTGGACGTGCACCAGTCAAGACACGACATCCCTCCCTCGTAGCCTCATCTGCAACATCAGGAGGTAGTGTAAAAGCAGCCTGTTCAACAGGACTAAAGTTAACAGAAATAATGAAATTAACCACTGATATATGCTTGGGAGCCAGTGCAAAATTTAAACTTTTCCCTAGCACGGATAAAGCTGTGTCATCAAAAGCTTTGTCCGGGAAATTTGTCACATAGACTCCGAGCCAGGGAGACGTTCAAACGTCGTCAAATGTCAGGCAGTTACGGAATAAAATTCCTAGTCAGCTTCCTTGAAGGTCGAGTTTTTAATTCCCTTACGCAGGGTTCACTTGTTGCAGTTTTGCCTTAAAACTGGCAGGGTGTGTTCCTGTCGAAATATGGGCCCTTGCAGGCGACGTCTACTGGCTGCATTCGCATCAATTATTTGAAGCCGGCCGCGGTGGTCTCGCGGTTCTAGGCGCGCAGTCCGGAACCGTGCGACTGCTACGGTCGCAGGTTCGAATCCTGCCTCGGACATGGATGTGTGTGATGTCCTTAGGTTAGTTAGGTTTAAGTAGTTCTAAGTTCTAGGGGACTGATGACCACAGCAGTTGAGTCCCATAGTGCTCAGAGCCACTTGAATTATTTGAACGTCGTACAGCAAGTTTAAAAGTGTTCGATCATTCAAAGCGAGCAAAAACGATTGGAGTACCGAACAAAAGCTAGAATAAATACTATCGTGTCGTATGAATGCTTAGTGACATTGAAGCAGTGACATTTTCTTACTCTGAAAATGTTCGTAACATGTTACACTGTGGTGTACTGTCGAAATAAACTTTTTACGAGAAACTAACTAAAAATTAAAAACTATCAGTGAGGATAATGCAAGCGTTTATCAGTAGGGGATCATGAGGGAACAAAGTGAAATTATGTGTGTGTGTGTGTGTGTGTGATTCTCTTTAATGCGTAAAAATATTACGACCATTGCCCACCGCGGTACTGAAAGCTATCACGTTGCGTTAATAAGCTGAGCGGAGACGAACAGAGAATCATACTATGAGGGTCGTTTCGAAAATAATGGCTCTGAGCACTATGGGACTTAACATCTATGGTCATCAGTCCCCTAGAACTTAGAACTACTTAAACCTAACTAACCTAAGGACATCACACAACACCCAGCCATCACGAGGCAGAGAAAATCCCTGACCCCGCCGGGAATCGAACCCGGGAACCCGGGCGTGGGAAAAGAGAACGCTACCGCACGACCACGAGATGCGGGCTCGAAAATAATGCCTCCTATTTTTTTGTAGTGACTTTGGATGTCCGCGCCAGATGTCGTTGGTGTAGTGCTAATGCTTCAACCTTTCTCTTTCATTTGCAGGTGGTTCCACTGTTCTACGGTAGTTGGTACTATCAGAAGAGTGTTCGAAAATGGAGTCATACGGACGCGCGTATAAACAGCGATGTGTGATTCGATTCCTAACTCATAAAGAAATTGCGCCGATTGAAGTCCATCGACGCTTACTAAATGTGTACGGAGACGATACAGTAGAGGCGAGCAATGTGAGGCGATGGGTACGACATTTTCTAGGTGGTAAAAAGGGCGTGCACGACAAGCCACGCCCCGGTCAATAGTGCACAGAGGTCACTTGCAATGTAGGGCGTCTTGATCAACTCATCCGTGCTGATCGGTGGATAACGACCAGAGAATCGTGTGCAAAGCTGATAGTCGACTGTAATGCCTTCAAAACAATATCGGAATACCTTGGTTAATGTGTCTATGCGAAATGGGTGCAGCGGATGCTTACAAAAGAACAAAAAACTCATCGAATGGAAATTTGTCGGGATCTGCTGTACCAATATGAAGCTAAAGGTGGCAGTTTTCTAAATAGTATCGTCACCCGAGATGAGATGTGGTGTCACCACTAAGAACCGGAATCCAAAATACAGTCCATGGAATGGCGACGTGCGAGTTCTCTGTCAAAGAAAACGTTAAAGACACAGCCGTCTGCAGGAAAAGTGATCTGCACAGTGTTCTGAGATAACCAGGGCGTGGTTCTTTTGAGTGCTCTGGAGCCTGGAGTGACTATCAATTCAGCACGCTAGAAGACGGCACATTGACTAAGCTGAAAGCCCGAATTTCCGGGGTAAGGCCAAAGAAGAAGATCAACTTTCACTGCAACACGATAACGCCACACTCGCACAAGTTCTGAGACCACGCAGCTCATTGCAAAATTCGGCTGGACTGTCTTACCACATCTACCGTACAGTCCCAATTTAGCGCCTTCAGACTTCCATCTCTCTGGGGCTCTGAAAGGTGGACTACCTGGCGAACGTTTTTAAGACTCGGATGCTGTTGCCAAAGTTGTAATGAAATTGTTAGCCTCAGCTTGTTCAGATTCTTACAAGTGCGGTATGTTGGCAAAAGTGCATAAAGAATGGTGATGACTATGTGGAAAAATGACAGTCTGTATCAGAAATATTGCTCTATTTAGCTGTGCTGTTGTAATTTATGTACCTCCTGCAGTCTCCATGAATAAAAATAGGAGGCATTACTTTCGGGAGGGCCCTCCTAAGAATGATACAGGTTGGAAATGGCGAAATGCACTGTCATAACTGACTCTGAAGAATGGCAAATTGTGATGGCCAAGTGCCTGAGAACAAGCAGCTAGAAAGCAGACGAAGCTAGTCGGCTGTTGACGTGCTACTGTTGTTAGCAAAAGCGGAAAGTGGTGAAGGTCGTTGGAACCACGAGTACGCGACAACGTGTTACACGTCCACGCCTCGTCATAGGACGTGGAGGTTGAAGGCTTGCTCTCCCTTTGAAGCATACCAGGTGGCGCTTAGTGGCGGAAATGACAGAGCATATTACCAGTGCAGGCTAAAGTGTTTTGGAGAATACTACACAGCGCACACTGTTGAACACTGTTGTGTTCCACCATTGAGCCGCTAACGCCATAGATTACGATTGCATTGGGAACGAGATCATCGAGATTAGATCATAGATCAGTTTTTAAAGATGTCGTCTGGCCGAATGAGAAACATTTCTTGTTAAACGAGGTTGACAGTCGTGTCCAAATACGCTCTCATCCAGGAGAACGACTGCTTGAATCATGCACTGCGCCACGTACAAAGGCCGCCGGGCCAATATTTTGATATGGGAGACACTGACCCCAGCTTCCATGGGACCTGTGGTAGAATCGAAGACGCCATGACACCTGTGGACTACGTCCTCGTCACAAAAGACCTTCTGTCTCCCTTCATTCTTGATCTCTTCTCCAACGGCGACGTCATCGTCTAGCCATATAACTATCCCTGTCACCAGGCCATAATCCTGCAAAAGTAGTTTGAGGAGTACGGTAACGAACTTACGTTGATGTGTTGTCCACTAACCGATGTAACACAGCTGACACGCTGGCAGGCGCCACCTTCACCCTGGACTTTGGTTTACTGGAATTACGGGACTTGTGCTTAGACGTCTGGTACCATATGCCTCTGTTGAATGCATGCCACGCAAAATCGCTGCTGCATTAGGTTCCAAAGTCGGACCTGCACGCTATTAAGCTGTTGGTGATAATGTTCTGGCACTTCAGTGTATGTACACTACTGGCCATTAAAATTGCTACACCAAGAAGAAACGCAGATGATAAACGGGTATTCATTGGACAAATATATTATACTAGAACTAACATGTGATTACATTTTCACGCAATTTGGGTGCATAGATCCTGAGAAATCAGTACCTAGAACAACCACCTCTGGCCGTAATAACGGCCTTGTACGCCTGGGCATTGAGTCAAATAGAGCTTGGATGGCGTGTACAGGTACAGCTGCCCATGCAGCTTCAACACGATACCACAGTTCATCAAGAGTAGTGACTGGCGTATTGTGACGAGCCAGTTGCTTGGCCACAATTGACCACACGTTTTCAATTGGTGAGAAATCTGGAGAATGTGCTGGTCAGGGCAGCAGTCGAAACATTTTCTGTATTCAGAAAGGCCCGTACAGGACCTGCAACATGTGGTCGTGCATTATCCTGCTGAAATGTAGGGTTTCGCAGGGATCGAATGAAGGGTAGAGCCATGGGTCGTAACACATCTGAAATGTAGCGTCCACTGTTCAAAGTGCCGTCAATGCGAACAAGAGGTGAC
The DNA here is from genome assembly GCF_023898315.1 of Schistocerca nitens. Taxonomy (NCBI): domain Eukaryota; kingdom Metazoa; phylum Arthropoda; class Insecta; order Orthoptera; family Acrididae; genus Schistocerca; species Schistocerca nitens. The sequence continues at coordinate 618,056,552 of NC_064617.1, forward strand.
CGAGACGTGTAACGAATGGCACCCCATACCATTACACCCTGTGATACGCCAATATGGCGATGATGAATACACGCTTCCAATGTGCGTTCACCACGATGTCGCCAAACACGGATGCGACCATCATGATGCTGTAAGCAGAACCTGGGTTCATCCGAAAAAATGACGTTTTGCCATTCGTGCACCCAGATTCGACATTGAGTACACCATAGCAGGCGCTCCTGTCTGTGATGCAGCGTCAAGGGTAACCGCAGCCATCGTCTCCGAGCTGGCAGTCCATGCTGCTGCAAACGTCGTCGAACTGTTCGTGCAGATGGTTGTTGTCTTGCAAACGTCCCCATCTGCTGACTCAGGGATCGAGACGTGGCTGCACGATCCGTTACAGCCATGCGGATAAGATGCCTGTCATCTCGACTGCTAGTGATACGAGGCCGTTGGGATCCTGCTCGGCGTTCCGTATTAACCTTCTGAACCCACCGATTCCATATTCTGCTAACAGTCATTGGATCTCGACCAACGCGAGCAGCAATGTCGCGATACGATAAACCGGAATCGTGATAGGCTACAATCCGACCTTTATCAAAGTCGGAAACGTGATGGTACGCATTTCTCGTCCTTACACGAGGCATCACAACAACGTTTCACCAGGCAATCCCAGTCAATTGCTGTTTGTGTATGAGAAATCGGTTGGAAACTTTCCTCATGTCAGCACGTTGTAGGTGACGCCACTGGCGCCAACCTTGTGTGAATGCTCTGAAAAGCTAATCATTTGCATATCACAGCATCTTCTTCCTGTCGGTTAAATTTCGCGTCTGTAGCACGTCATCTTCGTGGTGTAGAAATTGTAATGGCCAATAGTGTACGAAACCTAAGCTTACAACTGGCACTTGCGTAAAGTTTTACTGCGTAATTTAGAACTGACAGCAAGGTGTTGCCTACACTCACGTAGAAAACACAGTATTGTGAATCGGAGTTTCTGTTTTCATTCATGCAAAAGGTATACTCTTGTGTAATAAGGGAAATCTTTATCAAAATGAAAATTATAACGTATTCAGTTACTAGAATGTTACTTTGTTGCCAGTTGTAAGCTGACAGTTCATGTTGTTGCTTGTGAGTTCATGCCTGGTTCAGTTGGCACTTTCGCTCGGTAGTTCGTTAACCAACGTTTGTCGAGTCGAGGTGCCAATAACATAACAGCAAAAGACCTTCTTGCATTCTTCGTTCAAACATGAACAATTCAGGTGCAACAGTGCGACGCTATTTTCGCCGAGAGTGCGCCACTGCAGTCCGAGCATACTTCACGGATAGACTCAAACTTCCATATGTCGTCAACCATTCTACAATCTGCAATCGTGCATCCAATATGTGCTCTTATAGTCCCGTACGGAGGAGACATTTTAATTGAAAGTCGATAGATAAAGACTATATTGCAGTACCTGTGTTGCTCATAAGTACGATGAAATATCGTATTTGCTTCCAAGATCGCCTGAGCCTAAGGCATATGATTTTATGCCGTTGGGGTTTGCGAAAGACTTAGCACCTCCACTTTGGTGAACTGTTATGACGTATAACAGCAGCAGTGATCGCAGCAACTTCAGACGTGGTCGCCAGGCAATTGGCGAGTTTTACTCTCGTCTGGAAGATTGTTGCACATCCGGGGGATATTTATAAAACACAAAAATTAGCTCCATCTACATCTGTGTCTACACCTATACTTTGGAAGCCACTTTGCGGTGTGTAGCGGGGAGATACTTCTAGTACCACTATCTTTTGCCTTCCTCTCTTGTTCCATTCACGAAGGGCGTGTGCTAAAAATTACTGTCGGTAAAGCGCCTTTATGACATCCAATTTCTCTAATATATTAGTCGTTACCTTTTTTTGCGGGACGTATGTGGGAAGTAGTAGGACTAGTACGTTGCCCGACTCTCCCAGGAATCCAAGCATTCGGAATTTCTACAGTAAACTATTGCGCGAAAGAAAACGCCTCTCTTGTAGCATCTGCCTCCACAGTTTAGTGAGCATCTCCGTAACGCTCTTCGGCCAATCAAACGAACCAGCGACGGAACGTAACGCTCTTATATCTTCACCATCCCTTCTATTAAACCTACTTGATAAGGGGCCACACTGATGAACAATACTAAAGAATCTGTCGGTGTTTTGTAAGCCACTTGTTTCGTGGATGAGTTATATTTTCTTAAGATTCCAAGATTCTCCCTATGAATCTGAGTCGGTCGTCTGCTTTTCCTACTTTTTATTTTATGTTGTCATTCCACTTCTGTCACTCCTGATGGTTACTCCTAGGTAATTTACGGCAGTTACTGTTTCCAGTGATTTGTCGTCAGTACTGTAATCGAACAGTAATGGATCTCTTCGCCTATTTATGCAGGATACACTACATTCATTTACGTTCGGATTCTAATGCCAGTCCCAGTACCAGTCATAACTCCTCTGGATGCCTTTCCGCATTTCGCAACCGTCTTCTGGTGTTGCAGTCTTCGTATAGGCAACAGAACCATCCGTAACTACCTCACGTAGTCACTAGCGTTATCAAATATATCATCAATATAAATTGTAAATAGTAATGGCCCTATAAAACTCCCTTGGAATACTCACGAAATTATTTTTGCAGTTGGTTTTGTTCCGTTAAGAACGACGTGTTGTGTTTTGTCTCCAAGGAAGTCCTGTACCCATCACAGATCTGTTCCGATACTGCGTACGCTAGTATTTTGTTCACTAAACGATCGTGTCAGACTGTATCGAAACCCTGCCGGGAGTCAAGGAACACGGCATCAACCTGAGTGGCTTTGTTTAATGCGCTCTGGATTTCATGGACGAACAGAGCGGCTGACTTTCACACAAATCCTATTTGCAGAGTGCATGCTATTAAAATAAAATAATACAAAATGAACTGCTTGCAGAAATAAATAGTATGAATTCATTTTATTTAAGAGAGAGCTGAAAAAGATGCTAATATCTAATAGTATATTTCAAATAGAATCCACGTGACACGTGGATAGTACACGGAGAAAGTGTCATGATGATCTCTCCACAGGCAAAAGATTCCTGATTAGTACCCCATTCGGATCTCCGGTAGGGGACTGACAAGCGAGGGGGGGGGGGGCGAGAGAAAAAGATAGAATAGCCAACGACGGGATAACATTCTAAAAAACGAAGAATGGAATGTCACAACTTTCAGAGTAACAGGAAAGCTAAAAAAAACTGAAAATTAAATGCTAAGGCTCGATCTAGATGCAGTGTGGTCAATGAAATGAAATAGAAAAAAGTCAGACGTGTATAGGGTAATATCAACAGCAGCAGAAAATAGTATATCGTAGTATACCGGGATTCGTTATGAACAGGAATGAAGAGCAGAGGCTGAGCTACTGTGAACAGCTCATTGACATGGTTGTTCTCATATGATTCGACAAGAAAGCAACACCGACAGTGGTATTTCAGATATACATGCCAACTTCGCAAGCAGAAGAAGAAGAAGAGACAAAGAAAATATATGAGGATATTGAACGGGTAATTCGGATGTAAAGGAAGACGAAAATCTAATAGTCGTGGGGTACCAGAACGCGGTTGTAGAAGAAAGAGTAGAAGAAATGTTTTAGGGGGGTATGGGCTTGGCGTTAGGAATAAGAGAGAAGAGACACTAACTGAGCTCTGAAATAAATTTCAGATGGTAATAGCAAATACTCTGTGCAAGAATCAGAAGTGGGGGAACTATAGTTGGAAAAGACCCAGATGCACAGGAAGATTCCAGCTGGATTACATGGTGTTCACGCTAAGATTCCGATTGGATTGTAAAGAATACCCAGGTGCAGATACAAACTCGTATCACAATTCTGTAACGATGAAAAATAAACTGAAGTTGGAAGAGATACTGAAGTAATGAGGAATGACGACACGCTTTCAAAGTTTGCTAAGAATGAGGATATTGCGATAAAGAACACTACAGTAGGTAGTTCAGTTGAAGAGGAGTGGAAGTCTCTAACAGAGGGCAGTCACAGAAGTTGGACAGACAAAAATACGTTGATCAGCCAGAACATTATGACCACCTATCTAAAAGGCAGAATGTCCACCTTTGGCACGGATAACATCGACGATGCGACTTGGATTTAATGAGGTTTTGCTAGGTTGCTGTAGGGAGTTGTCTCCACATCTGCACACACAAGTTACTAAATGATGAGCTATCATGCCACGTTCAATCGAATCCCAGATGATTTCAATTGCGTTCAGATCCGGCGAATTAGAGGGGGGTAGGGGGAGCAGTACATCAATTGGAACTCGCCACTGTGTTCCTCGAAACACTCCTGGCCTTGTGGCATGGCGCATTATCTTGTTGAGAAATGCTACTGCCGTCGGGAAACACGATCGTCATGAAGGGGTGTTTGTGGTCTGTAACTAGTGTACGATACGCCTTGGCCGCCATTGTGTCTTGCACGTGCTCCACTGGACCTATGGATGCCCATATGAATGTTCCCCAGAACGTAATGGAGCCCCTGCCAGCTCGTCTCTGTCCCGCTGTATAGCTGTCAAAGAGCTGTTCCCCTGGAAGGCGACGGATTCGCGTCCTCCCATCGGCATAATGAAAAAGGTATCGTGATTAATCAGACCATGCAACGCTCTGCCACTGCGCCATCATCCACTGCCGATGATCAAGTGCCCATTTCAAACGTAGTTGCCGATGTCTTAGTATTAATATTGGCACATTCATGGGTCATCGACTACGGAGGCCTATCGTTAGGGGCGTTCGGTGCACTGTGTATTCGCGAAATTTGTACCCCCGCTCAACCCCACGACGTCTGGACATGGTTTCACCTTCGTTCCGCAGCGCGTTGAAGATACTCACCACGGCACTCCTTGAACACCCGACAAGTCGTGCAGTTTCCGGAATGCTCATGCCAAGCCTCCTGACTATCACAATCTTCCCGCAATCAAATTCAGATCGTTGGCATACCTTTCCCACCCTACGCACGGACAGCACGCTCACTGATAGAAATGCACTGCGCGTGCGTCTGACTAGAAGTCAAGTGATGATGCTATTACCTGGACAGGCCTATACAGATAGTAAGGCGATGGTCATAATGTTCTGGTTTATTACTGTAGCTATAAGGAAAGTAATTACGTAGAAACCTTGGGTAACAGAAGAAATATTTCACTTTATTAACGACAGAAGCAAGTATAAACATATTCAGGGAAAGACAGGAACACAGCAATATAACAACCCTTAGGAATGAAATAAATGCGAAGGGGAAATGGCTGCAGGAAAGATGTGATGAAATCGGAAAAGAAATGATCCTCGGGAGAAGTGTCTCAGCACACAGGGAGGTCAAAAGAACCTTCGGTGAAATTAAATGAAAGGGTGCTACAATTAAGAGGGTAATTGGTATTTCACTGTTAGAGGCAGCGGTGGGAACGCATTGGTGGAAAGAGTACGCTGAAGGCTTCTACGTGGTGGGGGGGGGGACTTTTCTGATGACGTGATAGTTGAATAAATTGGAGTCGATATGGATGATATAGGGGATCCAGTATTCCAGTCGGAGTTCAGAGGGGTTCGGGACGAGTAGAGATCAATTAAGGCAGAAGGGAGGGATAACAGTCCATCGGAATTTCTTAAATAATTTGGGGAAGTGGAAACGAAACGACTATTCAGTTTTGAGTATAAAGTCTATGAGACTGCCGACTACCATCAGAGTTTCTGGAAAGTATCATCCACAAAACCCCGAAGATTTTAAATTGGTAGGCATTTCCAGGGGCAGATGTGGACCTTGACCACAATTTATTGGTTATGTACTGTAGATTAAAAATGAAGAAACTGCAAAAAGTTATCAATTTAAGAAGATGAGATCTGGATAAATTGAAAAGACCAGGGGTTGTCGAGAGTTTCAGAGGGAGCACAAGGGAACGATTGACAAGAACAGGGGAAAGGAATACAGTAGAAGGTGAATGGGTAGCTTTGAGAGATGAAATGGTGAAGTCAGCAGAGGATTAAGTAATTAAAAAGAACGAGGGTTGATAGAAATTCTTGGATAACACAAGAGATATTGAATTTCATTGATGAAAGGAGAACATATGAAAATGTAATAAAAGAAGTAGGCGAAAGGGAATACAAATGTCTAAAAAAGGGGATTGACAGGAAGTGCAAATGGATAGGCAAGAATGGCTACAGGATAAACCTCCGGATTTTGAAACGTATATCACTAGGAGAAAGATAGATGCCGTCTAAGCAAAGAACGAAAAGCAGAAAGGTGGGAGGACTATGTAAAGGGTTTATACGAGGGAGATGTACTTAAGGGCAGTACTAGGGAAATGGAAGAGGACGTAGACGAAGATATTGGATATATGATACTGCATGAAGAATTTGACAGGACACTGAAAGATCTAAGTCCAAACAAGGACATGGGAGTAGCCAACATTCCGTTAGAACAACTGGTACCCTTGGGAGAGCCAGGCACGACAAAATTCTTCTATTTGTTGAGCAAGATGTATGAGACAGTTGAAATACCCTCACAAGAAGAACATAGGAATTCCAATTCCAAAGAAAGCTGGCACTGACCAGTGTGAAAATTACCGAACTATCAGTTTAATAAGTAACGGTTGCAAAATACTAGCTCCAAGCCTTTACCGTAGAAGGCGACCTTGGGGAAGATCGGTTTGGATTCCAGAGGAACATAGGAACGAGAGAAGCAATACCGAAAATTTCTACAAAAACCAGATGGCAGTTACATGAGTAGAGGGGCATGAAAGGGAACAGTGGTTGAGAAGGGGGTGTAACAGGGTTCTAGCCTTCCCCCGTTGTTATTTAGTCTGTATATTGAGCAAGCAGTAAAGGAAACAAAAGAAAAATTTTCGGTAGGAGTTAAGTTAAAGTCCAGGTAAAGGGAAAAGAAAAAGCGTTGAGCTACGGCGATGATATTGTAATTCTGCCAGGGACAGCAAAGGACTTCGAAGAGCAGTTGAACGGAATTTACAGTGTCTTGAATGGAGGATATAAGATGAGCATCAACCAAAGCAAAAAGAGGATAATGGAATGTAGTTTAATTAAATCAGGTGAAGCTGAGGGAATTAGATTTGGAAATGCGTCACTTATAGCAGTAGATGAGTTTTGCTAATTGGGCACCGAAATAACTGATGATGGTCGAAACAGAGAGAACATAAAATGTAGACTGTCAATAGCAAGAAAGGCGTTTCTGAAGAAGAGAAACTAGTTAACATCGACTATAGATTTAAGTGTCAGATAGCCTTTTCTGGAAGTATTTGTATGAAGTGTAGCCACATACGGAAGTGAAATTTGGACAACAAACAGTTTAGACAAGAAGTGAATAAAACTTTTGAAATGTGGTGCTACAGGAGCATGCTGCTGATCGGATGGCTAGGTCACGTAACTAATGAGGGGGTACGGAATAGAATTGGGGAGAGAAGAAATTTGTGTCACAACCCGACTAGAAGAAGAGATTGGTTGGTAGGACATCTTCTGAGACATCAAGGTATCACAAATGTAGTACTGGAGGGAAGCGTGGAGGTAAAAATGGTAGACGGAGACCAAGAGATGAGTACAGTAAATAGATTCAGGAAGATGTAAGTTGCAGTAGTTACTCGGAGATGAAGTGGCCTGCACGGCAAAGAGTAGCATGGAGAGCTGTATCAAACCAGTCTTCGAACTGAAGACCACAATAACAATTCCGAAGATAGTAAGGCAGGTAAGTGCGAAATTATCGCACAATCAGCTTAACAGTTCATGCATCCAAGCTACTGACAAGAATAACATACAGTAGAAATGACGATCAGTTTGGATTTAGGAAAGGTAAAGGTACCAGTTACTGACAAGGACAACATACAGTAGGAATGAAAGAAGAGGTTCCGTTAGATGACGATCAGTTTGGATTTAGGAAAGAGGAAGGCACCAGGGAGGCAATTCTCATGTTGCGCTTGATAATGGAAGTAAGGCTGAAGAAAAATCGAGACACGCTCTGTTGGATGAAACGAACAGTCTAATGAGAACTGAATATGGATTGAGAGTAAACAGGAAAAACACGAAGGTAAAGGAGTGCATTAGGAATGAGAATAACGAGTAACTTACTTCAAAACTGGTGATCTGCTACCTTGTATGCAAAATTACCCATGACGGACGAAGTAAGTAGAACATATAAAGCAGACTAACACAAGCAAAGAAGGCATTTCTCGCCAAGAGAAGTCTACTGATAACAAACATAAACTTTAATTTGAGAAAGAAATTTCTGAGAATGTGCGTTTGGAACACAGAACTGTATGTCAGTGAATTATGGACAGGGGGAAAACAAGAACAAAAGGGAATCGAAGCGTCTGACATATTGTACTAAAGACAAATGATGAAAATTAGTTGGGCTCATAAGATAATGAATGAGGAGGTCCTCCGCACAATCGGTGAAAAGAAGAACTTATGGAAGACACTGACAAGGAGTTGGGATTGCACATGTGTTACGACATTAGCGCCGGAGAGGAATTCGCGGCAGGACGCATCAAACCAGTCAGAAGACTGATAACTAAAAAATTTCATTAAAAATATCATTATTGGATTAATTACCCACACTGAACAAGGCCTTATCATTTTTCAAAAATACGTCTGGTGCTTTTTTCTATGTCTCTCATATAAAGAATATTTTAATTGTTGTTTTCCTTTGTTTATTGTTTCAGTGCAACTGGTTTAATTAAATCTTTATATAGGTTAGTTATTAATTTTTCACGATGTTTGGATGTGAGACTGCATAATGGATTAAGAATTATTTATGCATAAAAGACTGTTGAATCGTGATTACGTCTATAATAAAAATAAATGATTACCCCACATAAAACTTCCGCAGTCTTCACTTTACTTTTAACTATGCCACAATGACATTTCGGACAGTATGGCATTATTTTCAAGTACTCTGCAATGTCTACATGAGTTAGTTCATACTGTTTATATGTCCATTATTATCATAGTTGTGTTATATAGAAGATGTACAGATATAATGTAGTGACAGACTCAATTTGATGCTAAGTTCCATAACTGTTAGAGCACAGTAAAAGCTGCTAAAAATCACAACACTTAACCTAAATATGCTACACGATGTAAACGTTGCTTGAAAAGTAATTAGAAGCCCAAGTGTAAATTTCATAAATTGGATAAGGTATATAACGTACTTTTAGCACGAAGAGTAAATTTTGAAATAACTGCTAAGAAACAAACATGCTCAGGAATATATCAGTACTAACCTTCTAAGTAATGCCCCTATAAGAGGCCTGCCGTGAATTAGGAGATTCACGAAAACTGTAGATAACCATGTTGTTCAGTTTGACAAATGATATTAATCCTAGTATTTTGCCTTACACAGACTATATGCAGAAATCTTCCACGTAAAGTAGCTCACAGGCGAGCTACTGCTGTTATTGAAGATTATCTTCTGAGAATGAGATTTTCACTCTGCAGCGGAGTGTGCGCTGACATGAAACTTCCTGGCAGATTAAAACTGTGTGCCCGACCGAGACTGGCAGAAGTAAAGCTGTGAGACCGGGCGTGAGTCGTGCTTCGGTAGCTCAGATGGTAGAGCACTTGCCCGCAAAAGGCAAAGGTCCCGATTTCGAGTCTCGGTCGGGCACACAGTTTTAATCTGCCAGGAAGTTTCATTATCTTCTGAGCTCAAAGTTGGGTAGAAACATTATTTAACAAAGTAGATCCCTTCAACTGACCAATAAAGACTCCCGTTGAATGAGACATAACACGAACGATGGAATGGAAGTGGACACATTTCGTAGCTGCTCGCCACATATTGCTATGTTAACCATATAAAATAATGGTATGATGACCATGGGTGAGGTACATGTATGTTTGGAACTATATCTGATAATTAATGGAAATCAGTATGATGATCTTCTTCAACATTTGATTAAACTCTACTAACAGGGACGTTCGTTTCCTGAAAAAAAGTATCAGTAAGTAATTTGTCTTCTTACTGTATGCGATTTTTACATAACCCGAAGAAACTTCACAAGATGAACTAAAAATAAAAATTTTATTTGTAATAACCATGTTTTTCATAGCTGTCAACGCTAACATAAGTCAAGTATCTACTCTTCAAACAAAGCGCATCCGAAACTGTTCGCTGGTCTCATTACCTTATGTCGAAATCCAAACCGCTTAATCTAAAATACCAGAGGAGGATAGCAAATTTATGAGCTGGTGGCCCATATTCCTGCAATGGATTTTTTTTTGTATTAAGAGTTTAATTCTGTTTCACTGTCGTTGCATCCAGAGCCATAAAACTTCCTGCAGCCACACCTGTGAGAGCCATAAAGCTATCTAAGCTGCCAGCTCACACTTTCCCGTAATTCGCTTACGCGAAGCGATTATTAGAGGGTAATTCGGATAAGGCTCTCGCACAACACGTCTCAAAACGATAGCACACAAACCCTCTGCAATATATAACGATACGCCCAAGTCGCTTCAACACAGTCGCTTCAGTGGTAGGGCACAGAAAGTAGTCGTGAAAGGAATATCAACAGGCGAGGCACGATGATGTTGCAGGGTAAGTGGTGACGTAATTTAATGGAGTAAGCTTGGAAAATAATAATCCTGTTCTTATGGCACTTCTTGAACCAAAAGTTCGTAATTTTTTTTTAAATTCCATTGTAATACTAACCGCATTATTCTCATACCTGTCAAAGTGTTCCGGAGTCACAATTGGTATGGTAAGAGGTTACATTATTTCATAATCCTGAAGCATACGAATCATTAAGTCTTTTACTGCGGTGTGTGAAACATCACGTCCGCTACAGTAACGAAGTTATTCTCTCTAAATTTAGGTATTTACTATTGTCTGGATGCAACGTTTCATGTTTCGAAGTAGCTCTGTTCGAAATAGTATCGCCATAGCTTCTTAAGTATTCGTCCTCTATAGTCAGCAGTACATCTTTTAAATACCTATCTAAGTACGTTGTATGCTTCAAATGTGTAATTATCTGCACGCCTAGTAGCACACTAAACCTAATCATGATGTCCCACATTATAATATAGTTACTGCTCTGGGAACATCAACATACTGTGTATTAGTCCCATCAAAATTCTCTTAGGTATATGGGTACTTACACCATTGTTCATAATTATTAATTGCAGTTCTCGATAATCCCATTAATGCAAGTTTTGGCTATATCAAGTTCTGAATCACTATTGTTATATCACACGAAAATATGTGGAAGATCATCATTCAAATTGAGTTCCTCTTTCTTACTACTATACTGTGTTCTGGCTAACGCCAAGGCCAAACCACCTGAAGGAATGTCCATAGCTTCTATTCTATTAATTGCCCTTACCACGATCAAGGACCATCTATCAACTGCCAGACTTTCGTTTCTGCTCTCAGTGCTTTGAAACCCTTATTTGGTACCATCACATCATTTGGTTTCAATTCCTCAACTTCCCTCAGTAATACAATGTCCCCAACTAATAAATTTGTTGTTGTAACATTATGGCTTAGGAAGAGCAAAGGACTGCTTCGTCCTACTCTGACCAATAAAACATTTAAAATCGAGTTCCCGTGGGAAACCTTTCGAAATTTAGCGCTGAGACACGCTCTATCCCCTTACGCTTATCTTAGTTACATTTTTGTCACATAAGAAAGTGAGAAATGGGAAAGACTGAGCTTTATTCAGTAAGGATTAGAAAACTACTACCAAATTATGTTAAGCTGCATGGCAAATCCTAATTTAAGCCAAATCATCGCCGAAAAAATGGGATCACTCATTATGGCACTGGAATGGAAGATGGCAAAATGAAGGTTTGAACTCTAAATTATTTCTTCTGTTGTGGTTTCAGCACAGGGAAATTACGACTCTCAACAGAGAAAGGACAATGGACATTCGACACTGCTCCTTAGATTCTGCACTGGAAAAACTCTGGAAATATCATACAGCGTTCAGTGTGATAGGAAGAAGAAAGGGTCGTTGTTACGTTCCAATAATTTAAATTAACTTGTACAACTCGGTAGCTGTCTCTACAACTAGTTTTGCAGCTGTTAGTATTTTTTTAAATTATTATTTCTATTTCCTTGGTGCTCGGATCTGTAACGCAAAACGAACCGTGGAACAGCATCTTACTTTGACAATGTTTCCTGCAGTAAATATTTCGGGATTGCTAATGCTGTTCTTGACAAGATTCAAAGTAATAGGCATATGCAAGTTGTTCCAGAAAATGTAGTAAATATTTACAGACATAACAGGAATGCACATTTGAAGAAAGAAAGGTTCACATTCTAAATGGTTTCTGAGATAACTCATATATAATGTACATTGTTATTTATGGAATTGATGCATTTAAACACTGAATCATACCTAATAATCAGAATGCAAAAAAGGAGACAAATTTTGTGATGGAGGAGAAATCACAAAGGGAATCCCACAGATATGAATTCTGCATTTACTTCTAATGCCTTGGCAGAACGACATCTCTAGCAAAGAGTCTGAACGCAAGGAGATAGACTGGGCTAGAATAAAATGTCAATGAGTTTAGGTGGGTAAGACACACAGCGTGCGTGCCACTAGCCAAAAATCAAATATACGTTAAGACTTATATCTCGGAAGGAAGGAAGGAAGGAAGTTTAACGTCCCGTCGACATCGATGTCATTAGAGGCTGAGAACAAGCTTGGATTTACGGAAATCACGGAAAACCTGAATCAGGATGGCCGGGTACAGGTTTCAACCGTCGTCCTCCTGAATGAGTGTCCAGTTTTTTAACCACTGCGCCACCTTTCTATCTCGGTAAATATTCGGAATAGTGCTTACGTCGCTACGAGGTTTTTTTTACTCCAGATCAGCGTTCCTGTCACACGCCTGAATGTAGACTATTTTTTTTGGGACACCCACCGTGTATATATAGTTGATTAAAGGCTCATAAGTGTCTGACATTGTATTACATAGTCGCCTATTTCACGATTTCTTAAGAAATTCCTGCAACGGATCACAATCCCCATCTTTTTTCCTGCGGGTTGCGGAAAAGAGAAAAGGAAAGTGTTTAAAATATGAGAATAAGTAATTTACTTTTCTTATTAACACAGCTACACAGTGATAGAAATTGAACCAGCCACACTTATGTCTCGTTCTATTAGGCTCATATATTGTATTATTAACTCGAGCAGCCTCTATTCCTTGTAGTTACAAAACTTAGTTAATACATACGTTTACATTAGAATCTAATAATAAATTCTATTTCTGTTCCAGTACTGTTTTCCAAACGGCCGGCCGCGGTGGTCTCGCGGTTCTAGGCGCGCAGTCAGGAACAGTGCGACTGCTACGGTCGCAGGTTCGAATCCTGCCTCAGGCATGGATGTATGTGATGTTAGTTAGGTTTAAGAGTTCGAAGTTCTAGGGGACTGATGACCACAGCAGTTGCGTCCCATAGTGCTCAGAGCCATTTGAACCATTTTATTTCCAAACGCTAGCTGACAATAACTTTGCCTATGAGAACCAAATTTATATTACACCAAAATAAGGGACTGTACATACTCCAGGACGCACAATAATGAACATAACAACAATACCAGAAGGAAAAATGACATTCATTACTCCACGTTAAGGTTGTCTTTAGCACAAAAAGAGGTGCACAATCCTGCAACAAAAATTTTAGATGACTTACCCAGTCATGTAAAATGTCTGACACACAGCAAAGTAACATTTGATAGCAAACTGAAAAAGTTCCTCATTGCCAACTCCTTCCATTCAGTAGAAGAATTTCTGTTATTTTAATGTGTGAGAAGTGGTGGGTGCAAATTATTTTGCGATGTGAATGTCAAATGACTCGTTGCACATCAGTGCGATTTATCGTGAAAATTGACCAATGCAATATGAAAATAAGTGCCTAACCAACTATGTAACAGTACAAACTAAATAACCAACCATGTAACAGTACAAAAGAAACTTCTCGTATTCCACTTTCTCCGATCCTGCCAGTCTCCTAGTAGGCCTCCGGCATCCATCGGGTCACTGACCTCTTGCCTTCAGCTCCTCCTAGGTCGTCCACGCTTTCTTTTATGTCCATACTACTTTAGCCGTTTCCTCTTTAATAACCTGGTCATCATTGAAGAGAAATGTGTACACCATTTCTTGCCCCACAGGGACGGCTTCATATTTGCTCCTCTAGGCCTTAAGTGCCTCTTCCACGTAGATTTTGAAAAGTGCCGGCCCTAAATCACATCTTTGGCGTAGCCCTTTTCTAACAAGAGACTCCGGAGGCACTGAATTTCGTACTTTGACAGCACTCACAAAGTCCGTAAAACACTGTTTAACTGCTTTGCTGTAACTAATGGACAAGCCACCATTCTTCATACTTCTCGACAGACTGTTTTGTGGTAACATGGGGTCTTCTACAAATCCATCAAAATTAAATACGTCTCCATTCCTCTAGAAATTATCTCCTGTTTTAGATTTCTTAATGTGAATATTCGATCAAAACATGAGGGCCCTGATCTAAAACCATTCTGTGCTTCAGATATTGTTTCTTCTCCGGTGTAATCGTGCTAATGATTGCATCAGACTTATGCCCTGGTAACTGCCACAGTCCTGCCTATTCCCTTTCTTGTAGACTGAGGTAAAATGGACTTTTTGCAACTGAATGATAATAACAATAATGATTAGGTGTGGTTCAACAGCCGGATACTTGTCCTTAAATTCGACGCCACTTCGGCGACTGGCATGTCCCTAATCCACACCAGTTATCCAAACGGGGCGTGGGAACCACACGTTAACGTGGTAATCCAAGCCATGTGTCGTTCCTGGTTACTCCCCACATCGATGAGAGGTGAAGGCTGTATTACAGGTCGATTGCAAATTTCCGTGTTTCAGCCGGCATTCGCTACCGCGACCTCTGTGTTCCCAGCACACACAAACCCACTGGACAAGCAGTCCCGACACGTAGTTGATGAAAATGTTAATTAAATTTCAAATAATTTCAGATTTCAGTGCCAATTAATCTGAAGCTTTGGTTTCAGGGATCACAATAATCGTTTGTGGACTTCTCACTGCATCAGTCGTCCATGGAACACCTCTGGGAGACTGTCGACGGAGGCACATTCTGAGCCGAGCATACCATCTCGCAGATGATAAGAACTGTACCATATTCTACAAGTGTGCCCACGCCTCGCTAGTTAAACTCGTGTGTCCTGAGGGCCTTCACTTCAACAGAAGGCTGGAGGTGTGCGACTGGCCAGCGAGCGCCGGTTTCTCCGACTCCAAACACAATGCGCCGACAACTTCTACAGCAGCAGATGGCACGCGTAGCCCGATGAAACAGCCTCCTGAGCGTTGTCCAGCCCCTGTAGCTTGTCCAGCAAACGAAGATGAAAAATCGAATACTAAACACTTTCCTCACGCTTACAACTGTAGCCAGTTCTGCAAATGTGATCATGGAGTACCCATCAAATTTGATTGTCCAGTAGGACTTCATTTCAACCCTGTTCTAGAAGTCTGTGACTGGCCACATAGTTCAAATTGCTCCAGTATGATATCAAATATTCCGAGCACCACTTCTGAACCTTCTCCAACGTTTACCGAACTCACTACCACGACCGTAGAGCCACTGACTGATGTTCCAAGTACCACATCTGAACTGTCAGCTGAGAATGTGTACGAATCCACTACTAAATCAACTGAAGAAACTAGTCCTGATCCTGCTACTCTAACTATAGAATATACGACTGGCGCACCAACTAATTTACCAACTGACACGACTGAATCATTTACTATGGAAACTACCATAGTATTTAACGTTACTGACGATACCACTGTTGCCCCAGAGAGTACCACATGGCAAGAAACATCCACTTCTAGTTCCGCAACGTCACCTCCACCCGAGACAACTACGGTAATAACGACTGCCTTCACTGAAAATACAACCGTGTTATATGGAGATAAAGATTCTTGTGACATCATTCAGTCGTGTCCAAAATACCATCGGCACTCCGTTGTTAAACATTTTCCTCATCCTAAAAACTGCAGTCTGTACTGTAGATGCAACCATGGAGTAGCTATCACTGAGAAATGTCCTGTTGGATTGCATTTCAATTCAAAGCTTGAAGTATGTGATTGGCCTTCAAATGTAAATTGCAAATAGGAAATCGTTGATCATATTATTTAAATTTTAGATCTGGATGTTAATTCAATAAATTGCCTGTCTTATTTGTAAGATCTTTTATCTGCTGGAATTATGCATTATAAATAAATTGTGGAACCCCAAATCTATAATGATTGTCTGTAAATCATTTACTCCCCTCAGTTGCTTTCGAATATATATATATATATATATATATATATATATATATATATATATATATATATATATATATATCGAATTTTTTCTGAAAAGTTTTAAAGCTGTTTAAATGAAACAAACATCATTAATTTTCTCAATCTTTATTCTTTATGTCTACATACTGGCGACACGTAAATTACAGCTTTCTGGAAAGCTAACGAAATAATCGCGTCCTTAGCGTGTCGTAAAGTAGGAAAGGACTTACAGGTAAAACGCTCAAAGAAGGAAACGCTATCCAATAGTAGTTACTGTGAAACCTAAATGAAGACTGTCTGACAAAAGAAGTGGAGCAACCAGATGACACTGTTAGACGTCAATGTAACTTTGTACATGCACACAACACAACAGAGGGAATGCAAATGATTAGACTTGCTACTGTCTATGACAAGTATAACGGCCACTAGAGTGTATTAGTGTCGGTTGTTCTTAGTGTTGTTACCAGCCTTGGTAGGGGATACAAGGAGCGTGGACAGCGTCCGATGAGCTATGGCTGTGGGAGACAAGGAGATGATGCACACTCGTGTGAGACAGCTTTGTCGGCACCTGACAGAGTTCGAAACGAGCGGCATTGTGAGTCTCCATCTGGCCGACTTCGAATAGTGAAATATCTAGATTTGTGGGGCATTCAGATGTGAGAATGTCCATGATGTTGGACCACAAAGCAGGCATAAATCGTCAGTGTTTCCTTGGGCTGTGTCTAACCACCAAAAGGAGGATTGGAACTCATCGTAACCCTGCACATCTGCACCTGTCGCCCAGAGCAAGTAACGGTCTCCCTGCTACATTCTGTGCCGTCCTGCACCACTGGTCTAAGACTAGGAGCAGGAGGACTAGGGAATTAAAGTCACATATATAGGATGCTGTTAACACCACGCGTTGGCCTGACCTGCTGAAGGATTAAGTTTTACTAATCCCCCAACAGAGTGTGTTTAGTTCGCCCACAGGTTTCCACCAGCAAGGGCGAATCAGGAAGACAGGTTGTATTTATTCTCTCCCCCTTAGGAACTGCAGGAATGACAATTCTGTCTAAACTGCACCATCTCGAGCCAATGACCGGCCCGTCATATAGTGTCAGCGTCAGCAACCACAAGGCAAACAGTTGCTTTTGGGATGATCCCTTTACCGAGAAGCACAGACTGCTGATGAAAGTCATCAGATTGTGTTCAGTAACGGATCTCGTTTCTGCACTATCCCGGGTGACCATCGTCGGTGAGTATGGCGGCGACCTAGAAAGAGGTCCCATTCTTCCTATGTTTTGGAGATGCACAGCAGTGCATTCCTGGCATCATGGTTTTGGGGGTTCCGATCACTACTGGTAGTGACTGAGGAAATAAGGACAATACAACTGTATGTCACGAACAAATTGAGTCCTCATGCGTTACCTATCATGCGAGAGTATCGTAGTACCATTTTTCAACAGGACAATACTCGCCCACACATGGTGAGTTTCTCTATGAACTGTCTGTATGATGACGCAATATCCCCAGATCTGTCTGTGATATAACATATGTGGGACCAGCTCGGAAGTCAACTGTCCTACTGCAGTTAAAAAGGATATAAATGATCAGGTACAACAGTCGTGGGCCAGCTTGCCTCAGGTTAGGACACGAAGTCGTTTTGACACCCTTACCAACCGATTAAGCTCATACTTCCTGGTCAGAGGGACTTGGGGGTGGGGCGGCGTTTTAATTATAAGTTGGTTTATACTGGCAAGTTATCTGTAAATTAGGTTTGATATTGTAATTACTGAAGTAATATCAGATACATTCGCAGACCGTGAAGTTTCAATTAGTTTAGTCTTCCTCTTACGGGTGCTCCACATTTTTGTCTTGCAATGTATTTCCGAGAATACGACAAGTACCTATTACCAAATGTCCCAAACATGGATGAATGCAGGTTTTGAATGAATGCAGATGGAACGACAGAACCTTGCAGTTAGGTAAATTGTGTGTCACACACAAGTATATTCCGCATGTCGTGTCACTGCCAAGTAATACAGCTCAATGAAAACTGGACTGTATATAGAAAAAAATCTGCAGCATTATAGTACAGAAGATAACTAAAAGAAATATGCAGTGACAAACGGGAACAACCCTTTCACTCAAAGATAGTAATTACACTGATGTGAGCGCGATTTATGATGGTCCTCTGGACGTTACAGAAGGCGGTAAAAGTGGCCGCTTGTGTCATATCAAAGCTCACTTAATCTGATAACAAGGATTGTAGCTGAGTGCTAACTGTGCACAAATACCGTTGTTAATATTATTTATTCGGTCCTGAGTGCCAAATCATCTTAAGTTACATAAGTTTTAATTGACCATTAGCTCTGGTCTCTCTCCCAAATAAAAAAAAGCAACTTTTTGGGTTTGGATTTTGTATACTGTTTATAATTAGTGAATTCCAGAAGGGTCGATCAGGGTCGCATTTTGTTAAACATAGTAAGTAATTTTCTCTCACACGGTACAGGAATAAAGGGCACAGGGCGGGGGAAATGAGCTGATATGCACTTTGGGGCAACGTTCCATGACTTAAATAGCTGTGTTATTAACATTTATTTCACAGACAGCGTGTACTCCTGAAATCGCATTTACGTGGAATAGACAAACAACTCTAATCGTGTGGTTCCACACAATACCAACTTAACGACTATTTGTCAGCAAAGGGTTGGACGGAACAAGGAATCACAACATGGACAATTACTCACACACAAATATTCGGAGGGAAAGATCAGCACTTTCCACTACTAAATGAATCATCAATCGCAGCGAAAACAATCGTGACAATCAACTGGGCACATATTGCGTGAAGCGCTTCGTTGAACTCTGTTCCATATGAGTTTAGATCATACGATAATGATATCATTTATCACGAGAATTCTGACACGTTCCACATCATTACGAAGTGTCGTATTCAGGATCCATGGAACAAGTACTAATCTAATCTAATCTAAGCTCTAATCTACACTATTCCTGAAGATGAACTTGCATCATAACGGGGAAACCCAACTTGAAGTTGATCTAATTCTCATTCATAAATCACTGATTACATGATCACGGAGGAGCGACTGTTTGCTGTGACTGAGCTCTTCTACATCCCGGCAAATCATCCCCAATCAGAAGACGGGAGAGGAAACGCCCGCTTCTCTCGACATACAATTTTCTATTCCGCTCTAATGCTAAACTTTTGATGAACGCTTCGGTTTGAAAACAGCCAACCGCAAAGGTCCATCCCTGGAGACACGCTGACGCATATGGCGACAGTGCGTCGCACCAGAATATCACCACCAGTTCTGGCTTCAAACATAATGTTCAGCTGGCTTCCCAGGCAACTTCTGCAAAGCTAAATCAAGACCTTGCACCTGCAAGGCTCTGTCGTTACATCTACATTTGTTCAAAACGAGCGGTCATCCATGTTTGGAACATTTGGTAGTAGATACTTGTTGCACTGACAGTTACAATTAAGGTGAGAATAAAAACACACAAATTCAGGTTCCCAGCGTGACCTTCCTCCCTATCATGGAAAATAAGAATATGGAAAATATGTGCAAATGCTGACAGAGGAAAGATACTCTGCCGCACTTGATAAGGTAAGATCCTAAAAATGATATGTCAGGCTGACTGATTGATGCTTTTCGGCGAGATATGGTCGTTAACAGAGTGTGTGATCACTACGGACGCAAGGCCACAGAGCTAATAAGGAGTTCCTGTTTCGCCGGCCGAAGTGGCCGTGCGGTTAAAGGCGCTGCAGTCTGGAACCGCAAGACCGCTACGGTCGCAGGTTCGAATCCTGCCTCGGGCATGGATGTTTGTGATGTCCTTAGGTTAGTTAGGTTTAACTAGTTCTAAGTTCTAGGGGACTAATGACCTCAGCAGTTGAGTCCCATAGTGCTCAGAGCCATTTGAGTTCCTGTTGTAGGACGTTCCTCTGTTTCACCAGTACTATTAACGACTTGTGGATGGCCGTTGATGCATATGGACATGTTGAAATACATCTCCCCGACGCATCCCACACGTGCTCGATTGGATTTAGGTCGGTTGACCGGGCTGGCTAGTTCATCTTCTCGTTCCAAGAGATCCTCCACCTAAGGTGTTCGTTCGCTCAACCACTGTCGTCCTAAAAATGAAGTCTGGGCCGAATGCACCTTTGAAAATACACACATGGGGAAGGAGTGCAGTGTCGCAATGATGCTTACAGTTGAGTGTACCGTTGTCAAATATTTGGAGGCCTGTACGCCCAAGCAACATTATGCCTCGCCACACCATAACATGTGGACCACCAAAACGATCATGTTCCACAGTGTGCACCCACGGCATATGAGTGTACGTACAGCATCACTACTAAGACTGAACCTACTCTCATCTGAGAAGAGCACGTGACGCCTTTCCTCGTTGGTCCTGTTTGTATTCCCTTGACACCATCGCAAACGGAGCCACCGATGCGCGGCTGTCAACGAAACACAACGTACTGGTCGTCAGGCAAAGACACCATCGCAATGCAGTCGCCGTGCCACTGGGAAATGCCTTGCAGTCCTATTACACACTATAGCGGTCGTCTGCTGCTGTAGATGACCGTAGTCAACGAACTCCTCAACTTCCGGTAGAAGTGTTCATGGTCCGGAACGGTCCCCAGGCCTATGAAACAATGCAGTCAGGAATACCAAACTCCTGAGCTACACTCGTTACATGTCGCCTTTCTTCAACTTTCCCAACGATTCTTCCCCTCGTGAGATCCAAATGAGTGCGGATCATGTTTTGATGAAGACCATCTTCACAGTTCACAGTAACTACACGCTGATTCACATACACTCACACACACACACACACACACACACACACACACACACACACACACACACACACACACACAAACGTGCACTCGCGCGCGCGGGCTGCTACACGTTACTTTAAGTGCCTAGTGCTGAAGGCCTCATTTGTTGCTACAGACACGCTGATCCCATGCCATGTGACGTCCAGCTTTCTGTGTGCAACTGGGAAACCTCTGGTAACATACTCCCACATTTTCATTCGTTTCCATCGATTTGTTATATCTCGTCCTTATGTTTTGGAGAGCAGTGTAGTTAAGTTGGTCGCTGGCAGTGGCTTTGATACAAAATTAATTAGAATTTACTGCATATGACGGCCGCAATACCAATTGATGTGGTGTGCCACCACTGATGACACCTCCGACTGTGGCATTCGCTCTTGTTTTTAGTTGTGTACAGACTATGGACTTAATGACGACCCCTGTGGCGAACACATAAACTTGAGGAGACTTATGCCACTGCTGTAAAGGTCGCAGGACAACTTGTCATCGCTGCTCAAACATTCTTATTTATTGACATGTTTCGGGTGCAGCCCATCATTAGAACATCAGAAAATGAAGTCTTCACACAACGTATGCAGCCACATTCGTCAGCCTTCAGCATCAATTTTCATTTAAGTAATGATGATGACGGTTGACACGCATGACTCCATACTTTGTATGAAGACTACTTTTTCATGTTTTGAGGATGTGTTGTGCCCAAAATGCGTCAACAAATAAGAATTTTTTAACAGTAGCGTGCAGTAGTTCTAGCGAGTGTTCAGCAGTGGCATAAGTCTCCTCATGTCAGTTTGGATTAGGTAGTCAGTCATAACCAGACCTCACAGTATAGGGAATCTGTTCGCCAGATTCATAATACGAGGGTTACTCGGAAAGTAAGTAACGATTAGTCGCGATGGAAACCACAGTGAAAATCCGATGACATTTTGCACAGGTGTATTGGGCAGTGTCTCTGGTATGCCCGAGGATCGAGTTACGTCGTTCGTTTTAGTTCTGAGCACGCAGGGAGCACACAAAGATACCAAGAACAGTAGTGTCTCCCGCCAGGTACAGGGGCCTGAAGCTGTGCAGCCAATATTATATAACTGCCGTGTGTTTTCTTCTTCAAGACAATTCTCAGCCGCATTCTGCAGGGGCATTGAAGATGCTCCTGCATCGTTTTCAATTGGAAATGTTCGATTACCCATAATACAGCCCGTTATTGTCTCCTCTCAGTTTCATCCCTGCTCACATGAACCGCTGGCTATGAAGACAACATTTTGGCACAGACAACAAGCTATAAGCCAGTGTAGAGAACTGGTCGAAAGCACTGACGGCTGCCTTCTAAAACGAGGGTATTGGGTAGTTGGTACAACGCTACGACAAACGTCTACGTCGGATCGGCGAATATGGAAATAAGTAGCTGGAAGTTGTAGCTAACTTGCAAATATAACAGCTTAGTTTTCACTGTGGTTTCCATTTCGCGACTTATCGTTCCTTACTTTCCGAATAGCTCTCGTAGCAAGGATAAAGTCGCTACGGTAGTTAATGTCAAAGAGTTCGCTGGTGAAGTTTCTTGATTTCAGTATCCTAAATGTGATGGCGAGAACTGTTGCCGTGAAAGAATAAAACGCTGGCTCAGTTTACAGAAGAACGTAAACGTTTTTGAAGCGAATAATGCGTTCCAGGCAAGATATCAGGTATTCTTTAAGAGTGGAGAAACTGTATCTACATACACACTCCGTCACTGTGAAGTTGGTCGCGGAGAGTAATTCCTAAAAATAATACACTCTTTCTTACTCCAGTCACGTATGGAGCGAGGTAAAGAATACTGTGGTATGCTTTCGAATGCGCCGTAATCTCTCTTATCTTATTCCGCTAGATCCTACCCGAGGTATATGACCGAGGAGCAGAATTAATGCACAATGTCCCTCGAAGAATGATTTATTACGCGACAATTCCAAGCGATTAAAGTGACTGCCGCGACATCATACGTGTAAGAAAAGAGATTAACAGAGGAGTCCTTGAAGATGCTGGATTTTCGGCATATTATTGCAGCATTAATTTTCGGTTTTTCCCATACCGAAGGTGTTCACGCATGTTGTATCTGTAATATGTCGAGCGAGATGCCCATCTGACACGTTTATTTAGCCGGCCGCGGTGGCCGTGGGGTTCTAGGCGCTGCAGTCCGGAACCGCGGGACTGCTACGGTCGCAGGTTCGAATCCTGCCTTGGACATGGATGTGTGTGATGTCCTTAGGTTAGTTCGGTTTAAGTAGTTCTAAGTTCTAGGGGACTGATGACCTAAGATGTTAACTCCCATAGTGCTCAGAGCCATTTGAACCATTTGAACACGTTTATTTCAACTACAGTCTAAGGAATTTCGCACCGATGTATCAGATTCATCCGTGTTTCGTAGGGAGAATATCGTTTTCAAATCTACGCTGATAATGTAGGGCCCGGATAGTTCAAAGAAATTCCGATTATAGACAGGGTTGTAACTCAGTAACTTTTGTCATTGGCCACTCATACAGAAATTCAGAGCTGAAGGACGTTGCTCCTATGTGTAGACACTATGAGTTTATTTACACAGGAGATCCGGACTTGAGTATGTCATCAAGTATAGCAAAGTCGTTTTTAAGAATGTATCGGTAAACGGAGATTCAGATAGTATAGGCTACTTGGTTTCTTGAACAGTGGTAGCAGCTGACAAATGTTGATACACTTTTCAGTCACTATATGTTTTGAGGAAACAAGATATTTATAGTTAAGGAGTAACTCAATCTATAGATGAAATGACTGTTCCCTGCAATGGTAGAAGCATTGCAAAACAGTATACAAAATTCAAACTCAAAAAGTATGGATTCAAAGCATGGGTAAGCTCTGGCTACGAATGATATGAGACATTTTTGAGATGTACCAAGGGAGAAGGCAGGAACACACTTTGCCCTGCCTTTAGTTCTGTTGACAACACTTTTGTAAGAAAGTGCCAGAGGCAAGAAGGAAAGAAGCACAAGCTAATTCTTGACAATCTATCCACATCAGTCCACTGCTTTCATATCTGAAGCAAAAGAAAATTAATGTATTGAGAATCATAGGGTCGAAAAGACTACAGGGTGCAAAGAGTAAAGTGACGAAAGCAAAATTCTAACAAAATCTGGCAGAGGCTCAATGTCTGTTGCTACATCTAAGGACAATATAACAGTTGAGTGATGGGTGGTCAGAAGAACTCTCCACATGGTATTTACTGTTGCTGGAGGGGAACCAACTGATATTGTCATAAAGATGGCAAGTAAAGAGCGATGCTCACAAAGACATGGAGGCCATATAAGGCGTAACATACTACAATAAATTTATGGGTGCAGCAGACATGATTGACCGAATGATTGACTCGGTCGCGAGTTCGAGTCTCGGTCTGGCACATTGTTTTAATCCGCCAGAAAGTTTCAGCACAAAGAGCTATGTGAGACAAATTTTTTCACTTTTAAAACGTTGCACTGGTAAACGCATGGAGTCTTTTCAAAAGAGACACAGCAAAAAATATTTCTTCTGTGGAATTCAAGGCATCATTTGCTACTACAACAATTATAGAGCTAGAAGACTGCAAAGGAAGTGTGGCAGACCATAAACCACTCTTGACCACGCTCACGTGAAGAAAAACAACTTCACGGTTGATCGGCAGATATTGGGCGGGATTGAATAGCCCATTACCTAGCAAAGAATGTAAGTAGCAACTCCTCTGGCTGCAGGGATAAAAAGTGCAAAATAAGAACGAGATATATTTGCAAAAAATTAAAGTGCCAGTTTGCGCCGAATGTATGTAGTTATTCTATAATAACTAATACAAATAATTTCAAGTTCGGTGAATTTTGCCTATATTTATAGCACTTCTTACACTATGTACACAAACGTGGCCATTTCTTATATTCATTGTTGAACAGTAAATTGTTGTATTTTTACCAAAATATATTTGTAGTGACTTCCTAATGTCTGAAATATTCTGTTCTAAATAATTCTATTAATTGGAATTATTAAAAAAATCGCCCATGAAGAGATTAATTCCCTACTCAAGTTATTGTGCTGGCAGAACTGCCGATAATAATTTCTTACCCTGATTTCGTGCGATTTTTTACAAGTAACCCCCCCCCCCCCCCCCCCCCCGCCGCCGCCGCAATTTTCAACGACCCCTGTTCGTCAGGACACGAGCTCAGCCTTGTCTTGGTTCAACCGTGGTTGTTACTTCACGTTCGTTTCCACTTCATAGTCACATCACCATTACTCGACTTGGGCGGGTTTAGAAGAACTGAAATATTCCTGTTGGAATTGAACACGGGTGACATCCAACAGCTAATCCGCCTTCGAAGCCGCTGAGCTCTCCTGACATATCCTGTCTGCTGTTTCTGCTGTTTCATACTACTGGTTCGGCTTCTCGTGACATATACTGATAAAATCTACACTACGCAGGGATGTCCGGATATTTTTGATCTGATGGTTTATTGGCTGACCGAATTGCAGAGAACCGCTCATTGAAATACTATTGCCGTCTCAGTTTGTTATCATAGCTGAAACCGCAAGCAAATTCTTACAACGTTGGTGTTCAGCTTTATCACGGCACAACAGAATCGTCCTTCAGATATGATGAGTGGGAGCGTCACACTGATAACAGTGATATCACTGATCTCTTAAGAGGACACTAAAGATAACGTAACGTAGCGATGGGCAACAGCCTGCTCACATCTGAAACACTTGTAGGTACAAGCGATGGTGAGAGTGATTCGACGTTCTTTCCCGGTAGCTAAAACAGATTTCACACTCTAATCTCTTCAACAAAAATAATAAATTAATTGTACGCGTCTCATACTTGTTTGAACTATCACCATATTAGCTGGGAAACAAAGATTTTGGTGCACAGAAATACTTACAAATAAAAAGCAGTGAAATATATTAATATTTTGATAATAAGTAGAGAAAAAGTGCAAATTCGGGATATCGTCAATACAAGAGTCAGCTGCAAAATAATGTTGAAATTTAATTTTGTGCATGAAACCGCTGGTATATTATTAGGAGCTTTTACCACATTGAACACTGCCACAGATAACCGCAGATACGATGACTCCTCCTTTCTTTGGCATTAGTTTGGATTTTTTAGCTGCTGTACTTAATGTACACTGGCTAATTTTGAATTTACTGCCAATTTGTTTGTGACGGCGCAATGTCATATTAATGGACTGAGACGTACTTATACAGTTTGGGCAGCAATCGTTTATTTTTTCTCGTTGTTGTCATATGGAACTGAGTTATATGGTTCTTTGGCAGACACATGGAACAAGCTCAACATTTTTCCCGGCTTCTTAATAACATACTGCGGGGTATGCAACTAGTTTGAAATAACTGCAGATTTGTCGTAGCACCAACCATTCCGGTGACAAATACGGCCATAAGAGCAGTAGTGGTCCAACTCTAAATATAGCAGACTTAAGTACAGGAGATACTGTATAATGTCCTGTGTTTCAATGCAAAGATTTTTTTTATAAATTTTAGTAGTGCTCTGTAGAAAGAAGTTTGGTTCAAATAATTGAGGATGGGAATTCTATACAAATTTTATTCCCATCATCTACACTAATATATAAATGGGAAACGATATAAACAAAAATCTCGATTATTTCTTGACCAATTTACTTCAGATGTTTATACGACACTCCAGTGCTTAATTTGCAGAGGTTTAGGGCCGAAACGCATCTCTCCTTCATATCAGCGCACACCCCGCTACGGGATGAAATTCTTATTCTAGACTTCAATTTTCGATTTATGAAATCTCGTGACAAAATTTACTATTAAAAATAACTTTTTTACAAAATGGTGTTCTGAAAATCATGCTACGTCCGTGCCTGCTGCAGTGTCACTCTGCTCCCTATTTCTGCCCGATACATACGGGAAGTCGTTGGTCTTCGTGACTATGACGTCAAGTTTTCAACTGCAGCCAGCCCCTGCTTTCAAGCAACTGCACTGTAGCTCTGCTTCCGTGAACTTAGCTTCGGTATACTGTATGCAGTAACTCGATCCAACCCCCTGCCCATCACATCACGTTGCTCTCCCACAGTCATGTTCACTGGTGTCGGCGCAGAGCCGAACAATGGTTACTTTGCTATTAATACACAGTAGTATTTTAAATGTCCGGTGACGACTTGGTCCACCGAGTTAAAAATCTCTCTGGGAGGTGTGCGTTCCGGCCGAAATGAAGCCCCACGACATTAAAAAGAAATCGAAAAGCCTAGGTATAACAGTGTACAGATTTTCCGTGAAAAACGATCGTGAGAAAGAAAATGTTATGTTGTGCTTTGAAATTATTTATTTTTCCCTCTCGCAGGCCGCGTTAACTACGATAACAGGGAATTTAAACCGTTACACAAACTGTTTAAACTCTTAACAAACATTGGGGACAGGTTCCTTACACTAAAACAAGAAAGAAAACTTCGAATATCAATTATTAATGAAAATTTACTATTAAGGTGATTTGAGTTCATCAACACAAACTCTTAATAAATGCTCCACATGTCCTCCTCTTGCTTCTAAACACAAGTGAACTTGTCAAATCATAGACTGTGGCACCGTTTCAAATCGTCTCCGGCAATCTAGAATGATTTCGCACCCTTCCATGACACTTCGGTGAAGAGTTTCTGCATAGGGTGGTCTGCTGCATAGACCAACTGCTTCAGGTGCCTCCAAAGACAATAATCCAGTGGATTGAGGTCGAAGGAACTTGCAGGAGATGGGACTGGTTCTCGACTACCTATCCATCTGACTTGGTAGATACCAGGCACTGTAAAAAAAATGATTCAAATGGCTCTGAGCGCTATGGGACTTAACATCTGAGGCCATCAGTCCCCTAGAACTTAGAACTACTGTACTTAAACCTGACTAACCTAAGGACATCACACACATCCATGCCCGAGACAGGATTCGAACTTGCGACCGTAGCGGTCGCGCGGTTCTAGACTGAAGCGCCTAGAACCGCTCGGCCACAACGGCCGGCCCAGGCACTGTATCTCGAACAATGAGACTGAAATGTGCTGGAGTTTCATCACGCATAAACCAATATTTCTTCTTATTTGCAGGGGCCCATCTTCTAATAGGCCTTGGAGGCTGTTATGAAGAATGTCCCTGTAGACAGCACTTCAAAAATGTGCTGGGAGAACGTACGGTCCTACCAAAAAGTCATCTACAATTTCAACCCATACATTAATTATTCCAACCCATACATTAATCTTAAACTGATGCTTATGTCTAGCCTATACTGTAACATGAGGATTGTGATCGGCTCATATATGTTGGTTGTGGAAATTTGTCAGTGCATTTTATTCAAACGTTGCCTCGTCTGTAAACAAAACTGAAGAGACAAACAACGGATTAGCAGTTTGTGCAATAAACCATCGTCAAACATTCTCCGATTATGGGTAAGGACTTGCACATTTTGAAGATGATACGTATACATGAGCTTCTCGTAAAGTAGCCTTCATGCTAAACTTGGCGATGTATAACATGCCAGGCCGCTTGTCTTGGCTGATACCTCGCTCTTCTTGGACAGCCGGTAGAATGTGCTCTCCCTCGTCAGGCATACGAGCAACACGTGATCTTCCTCGGTCAGTACACTGTGGTGCTACAGATCCTGTCCCGGCAACTCGACGATACACTGCACCAAAGGCTGGATGGCTCGGAAACGCCGTCTGATACAGTCTGCAGCCTCGTGTCCATTACCATCCGTGCGGCCGTACGTGAAAGTCATGTCAGCCTACTCATAATCAATATCTTGTCACGTTTCAGCGGAACAGTTTCAGTTAACTGACTATCTGTAGTACATGTACACAATGGACTCTTTGAAGACTGACAACACTAAGGATGCAATGAGTCAAACGGGTGCTGTAAGTGGGAACGTCAACTTTTGTTATTAGTAAATCGAAAATGATGGAATTTTTGATATATGTTTATGCGTATGTTTTTTCTTGTTGTAGCGTAAGGAACTTGTCCTCATAGTCCGTAGAAATATTTTTGAAACACATCGTATAATTTTAAACAAAAATTGTATACAAAAGAACATAGTTTTGTTTTCTTTCTCGCAGTAGATTTTAACATGAAACCAAATTACATTACGAAAGGCGTACCTATCGGTCTGTGTTTACAATACCATAACACAGAGTGGAACGTGTGAAATTTTGTGATGCTAACTGTTCGCAGATGAAAACTGGAAATAACTGCTAAGGTACCAAACTGTTGAGGCCATCGGTCCCTAGACCTACACACTACTTAGCCTAACCTTAACTAACTTACACTAAGGGCAATACACACACCCATGCCCGCCTCCGACGGGGGTGGGGGGGGGGGGGGAGCATCGCGAACCGTGGCAAGGCGCCTGAGATCGCGCGGCTACCCCACGTGGCAGATGAAAACTGTGCGAAATACTGTGATTAAATCTACAATCTTCACAGATCCGGGAATTGAAGAGGTCGATCTCAACCCGCGTATGGGCTTATACCAGTAATCCCAGCCGATTTATCCATTCATTTAAATGTCCAGAAAGGGTTTCGTTTGCAATAACAATACTAACAGTCTTTTTCGAAGGATCATCTGACTATTGCCCCTTCACGAACTGGTAGTTTAGAAAACCAATTCATACTCTCATCACACAGCATTAGAAAAACTGTATATTCTGAAGTTTTGTACTTGTACTATGACAAAAAATTTTAAAAAGCATTCCTGTGATGAAACTTCCTGGCAGATTAAAACTGTGCGCCCGACCGAGACTCGAACTCGGGACCTTTGCCTTTCGCGGGCCAAGTACTCTACCATCTGAGCTACCGAAACACGACTCAGGCCCGGTCCTCACAGCTTTACTTCCGCCAGTACCTCGTCTCCTTCGGTAGCTCAGATGGTAGAGTACTTGCCCGCGAAAGGCAAAGGTCCCGAGTTCGAGTCTCGGTCGGGCACACAGTTTTAATCTGCCAGAATGTTTCACATCAGTGCACACTCCGCTGCAGAGTAAAAATCTCATTCTGGAAACGTTCCTGTTATATCCTTGAATACTGACCATTCCTCAAGGCGCACCTTGTATTTAGCAACTGTGAAGCATTGCCGGGTTCGCCAGTATACATAATAAATGTTCATTGCCGATACGAGTCTATCCAAGAATAACAATAGTTTCTCTGTTGTGTGACCTCAAAAGCCCGAATGATGGCATGTTTTAGGAAAAAATGTATAGCAACAAAGGATGGATTTTTCAGCAGCAAAAGAAAACCAGATCTGATACTATAAAGCTACTCACAGATGACAATTCAACATTTAATTTCCACAATATGACCTAATTAGTAGGATAACTGGTGAATTATTGCGTTGGGTGTGTCCCGCACACCCATGTTGCTGAATAGTGGCTTAGTCTTTTGTGATAGGCAAAGAAGTAAAGGAGCTTGTATTCGAAGTTATGCCATAGCAATACCACCTGTTGATTGCTCTCCTAATCGAAGTCTTCTGTTGTCTACAAAGACCTTGTAAAAAATAACTAGACTCACTGATGGCGCTGCAGTCGCGGGATAATTTGAACCTTCGGCTGGACGCCATTATAGTGGTTGTAATCTGATGTGTTGTGTAGTACTGTTGTTTATGAAGACCCTGATTCAACGTTGTATATTTGTTGGGACGTACATACAGTATTTGTTACTCGTAATTCTACTGTCTGTACGTTCCAATCAAAAGAAGTACAATGATGAAGAGTCGTGCAGCGACTAATTGTGCAAATAAATTCGAGAAAGGAACGAATATTACATTTCACAGGTAAGTGAATATTTTAAATTGTTTTGTATGTCGGTGCACTTGCTTAATAAATGTTTTTGTAACACGGTATTAGTATAATGTCTGTGCATCTATTTGCAGGTTTCCTTTCTCAAAACCATAGCTGTTACAAAAAATGGTTACACGCTGTCATGGGGCAACATTTCCGACCGACAGAGTACCATTTTATATGTTCTGATCATTTTGAAGAAAGTTGGCTGATCTGTAGTGTTTTCGTGGTCTAGGTTAGGTTGAAACTTGATAATTTGGTCGTGAGTTGCCAAAGCACTATGCCATATATGACGCACTTCTCGTCATAAAATCTAAACCAAGGTAGAGTCAGAAAATATCTATTAATATAGTGGGCAAATCTTCGAGTATTTTGATGCATTTTGCGTACATCTATCGTAAATGAACTACGAAAAATGCTAGGTGTCCAGTACGTAACTTTTAGCTACGGCAGATTCCATGTAGTACGTAAGATAAATTCATAAACAGTGACTAGTTGCTGTTTGTTCATAAATTAAAATGTATATTGTAGTAACGTATTTAAATGAGGCATTATGTTTGTGACCTAACTCAAGGGAAGACGTTTTATAACCAAAAGCGATGTATAAACATTCGAACTCCGCGCGTCAGTTTACCACTCTAATGGCCGCCGGCCAGCTATTGAATTTGTCCGCTCTTCACAGTCGACCACTCGTGCGGTTGTTGGGGCCTGGTTGTCTAGCTATAACGTGACATGTCCACAAAATACCAAAACATAGATCAGTTGAGCACAATGTGAACGTTGGGAATGTGTTTATATGTGAGTGTTTGTGTATATGTTTGCCTGTGCATGTGCGTGCTCGCGCGGGCGTTCGGCAGTTGTAGAAAACAGAAGAAAAGTTCAGAGCGACACATGTTTTCTTATTCTGTTCTATCTGCGTTTTCAGTGAAAGCTGGGCATTAGCTGGAGGTAAATCAAACCAGTGATCAGAGATGCAGATATGAGGACAGATGACACGAAGGAAAGATGACTAATAGCGAACCTGACTAATTGAGACAAATTAAGAAATTATTAATTTATATTTTCAATAACTCAAGGACGCTAAACAGTTTCCACGTGTAGCTGTGGAAGATTTTTATTTATGTTAATTAGCCGAAGAAAGCTTAAAAATTGCTCACTGAGCGATTGATTGAAGAGTAATGTTGCGTCCAGTGACAGGCGAGAACTCCCCGTCCATAGTGGAATCAGTCAGGCCGCCGGCCGCTATGGCCGAGCGGTTCTACGCGCTTCAGTCCGGAACAGCGCTGCTGCTACGGTCGCACGTTCGAATCCTGCCTCGGGCATGGATGTGTGTGATATCCTTCGGTTAGTTAGGTTTAAGTAGTTCTAAGTCTAGGGAATTGATGACCTCAGATGTTAAGTCCCATAGTGCTTAGAGCCATCTGAACCAATCAGTCAGGCCGCCATAAATGTATCAGTTGGGGTATTCGTTCGGTGTTTCGATGCGATAAGCAAGTGAGTGTTGCATGATACCACAAACATTCGACCACCTTTCGTGTACGCATACCATTCTAAGTCTACCATCTTGCATACCTTCTACTGCATCAGTTTACATTTGTTTACGTGCATTTGGTCAGAAGTAAGACCTGACTCTGGCAGCTCCAGAAGCTGTTACTGTTCTTGAAAGGTGCTTGCTTCCCCACATATTGTTAGCGCCTTTGTATCGCCCTCACAGTTCATTGGATTTCACTTGGGCGTCTAAAATAAGCACAATAGATGTTTTCCATCAACTCGCAGGAATTATGTATGCTGCTCTGAAACAAGAGTCTTTCTCGTACTAATGCCTCCTATTTATTTTCAAGGAAACTACAACACAAATAAACAGAGTAAGATTTGAGATACACATTGTAATTTTTCCAGACGCTACCAATCGTTACCCATTTTTGTCAACGAACAAGAGCCACACTCATAAAAATCAGAACTGGAAGAGGCTAGCCACTATATCACAGCTCTGACGACTTCATCTGAGTCTGAAAAATGTTGACCATTTAATCAATCTTCCATGGGCCCAAAGAGATGGTGAGCTGGTCCGCAGCAGATCCCAAAGGTTTACTTCCACCTCGTGGATGCACCACATCGCTACCTGCTAAGAGGTGGGCGAATCGTGACATCGATAGGAAAAGTTGGTATGCGGGTGGGGAAAGTTGGTACGCCATAGAGCTCGGCGACAGTCTGTTGCACACTCTGCCTTGCGCCTTGGCTGAAGTGTTGCTTTTAATGCTTTCGTTTTGAGTTGATGAAGTTCTACCGAGCACGCTGTGATGTGGGGCCTGTGCTAGGGCAAGGCGTGCTGTGTATCCAGTCACACGGTACAATGCTTCCCAGGTTCTCAATCACCCTTCCACTACTTTACGAGTACCACAAACTAGACTGCGAATGCTGATAGATGACTGTGAAGTACGTCCATTCAGTCATATACACCAAAGTATACCAGACAGCTCCTATACCGATGCATTTCTGTTAGCACATCGATCATAGTGCGGAAATTACGATTTTGACTGGCCCTCTTTCCCTGTGTGGATGGTAGTCGTAGATTATTCCCGCATTCATAGGATAAACTCGGAGATTGAAAGACTTTCCTGCATTGCCCTTGACCAACCCTCCCTGCAACATGGTCGCTTGTTTATCCTGCAACTAACCAGAAGTAGAAGGGTATTATCATTCCACGTCTTGTGAACGAACAGAATGAGCTGAGTCCGTAACTGCTGTTCAGAAAATACTGTTCGGCACCCACCCAAGTGCACAGTATCTCTCCAGGTGCATGCATGTCGAGGAGGTTAGCATTCCTCATCGGTGTATAGCAGACATGAGAATGAGGTGGTGATGTAACAGCCGATTACGAAGAAATATTTGTTTTATGCATAATGAAGCTCCAGAGGATGGAGTTTGAAACATTCTACGTAAATTAACTGTGCTATCAATTCTGGATTATTATTCCAGTGTCTGGAGTAAGTACCAAGAACTTACCGGCAAGAGAGAAATCATCGTACTGTATAAACATAAACATAGCGAAGGTTACAAATGCTCTGTACTAAAAAGCGCTATAATATTAAAACCATATGATTTCTTAAGTATTTAGTCATGTGGAATGCAACGCTCTTAATACCCTAATGCAGGACACATATGTCCAACATCTAACATACAACCACCATGCAAGTTTTCTAACACAGTCACTATGGTGACAAGCTTTAAAGCGATGAAACTACTTCCTTCCACACTGTTCTGGTGTCCTAGGAGGTGACCAAGCTCTTCCTCACTAGAAAATTATAGTCACTATCCGCCATTCGAACTGCTTATAAACCAACGAGAACGAAGTCAGGAGACTTCTATTCTGTCTCTAAGAAATTGACGTCTACTTAAGTCAGAAACGCATATAACCTCATATATATTTTCATGTTAGTTGTGCTTATTAGCAGTAGTAGCGGTTTTGACGGGTCCATGCCTCACTAGGAAATAAGTGGGGAAAAACAATAGGAATATTTTCGTTACTTGATACATTGAGTTACCAGCCTTGTTCTGCTGCAAGAAAATTGACACAAAGAAATAGCGACTTCTTATGAGGGAGTAAACACCACGATCAGTATCCAAACGAGATGTAACATCTTACTGCTGTTTACAACAATAGCACCAAAGCCCTGGTAGCATTCGTCTTGCACACAGAAGTCATGGTCTGATGTTAGGTTGCGCATTCAAGCATTGTGTTACACTGTATCACCCGACAAATGTGCTGTTCTATCTCATATGTAAGAATAACACTCACAAAGGACTGTCTCCCTCCATTCATTCAACAGCCATCTAGCACACAAAATAACGGAATCATGTGCTGTCATCATTGATCTTTAAGAGTATAAAAGGAGATGTGGTAGGCGCATAAGGATGCCTTGATTTGTTGTTATTACTGGGGATTCTAAACAATGGCTTGACAATAATGTAGAAATAGCGGAGCATTTTGCTGCGTGATTGGCTGCCGTTGAAATTACGGAACAACTAATAAAATTGC
The DNA here is from genome assembly GCF_023898315.1 of Schistocerca nitens. Lineage (NCBI taxonomy): Eukaryota > Metazoa > Arthropoda > Insecta > Orthoptera > Acrididae > Schistocerca > Schistocerca nitens. The sequence goes on from NC_064617.1 coordinate 618,091,539, forward strand.
TAAAACTGATCACGCTGTCAACCGGGTTGCTTGTTACAGTACATTGTCCCATATCGCTGGTGTCTTTTCCATCCCCGCCACTGGTATACTGTTGATTACCACTTAATGATTGACCGACACCACCTGTTTGAGATGGAGAGAGCCTTGGCGGAACACTGGACACCTGCTACTTGTCACTGTGGAACATGGAATTAAATGTAGAGGTCATCACATTGACGGCTATTTGGGGACGTTCCTCAATGCTGCAGGTTCGTCCTATTTCCATATGCTGTGATGCCCACCACATTATTTTTCACGAACAAGATAACATGATCTCTTTTTATTTATACTACCCTGCACGTGTTGTGAACAGGACCTTCTGGTGATGGTCACCATGGGAACAGTGCTCATGTAAGTAGTTGCAATGTGAGGAAACAATGCTCTTGATCTCTTTGAAATGGAACACCGACACATCTGCAATCCGTTACTTTGGAAGATGAGATTAAATGTATAGGTCGTCACCTTCGGACAACTGTTTGGAAACGCTCCACAATGCTGCAAACTCTTCTGGTTTCCATTTGTTGTGATGTTTTCCACATTTTTGTCAAAAAAGCATCATCTCTTAGTTTCTTTTCTACCATCCTGTGTGTTGTGGGAGTAGCATAGTTTACACCATACCATTCCCAGCTTTCTGTGAGAGCCAATGGATGAAAATATGTTAATGTCAGTTTAGCACCTGACACAGACCTCGATGATATGAGAGGGAAACGAAATGTATGGCTGTGTACAAAGCTATAGTCATACAGTGCTTTGATGTGTTACAGCAGAAAAACAATGTATCAAACTGCTTATGAAAGAACAACAGAGGAACCCTCTCTTGTGATTAATAGACTGTAGGATATTGTCTTCCTCCAGTACCAGTGAAAAAGCATTACACAAGTTTGTGCAAGCGAGTTCGATCATTGATCACCTGCTCCAACAGACCAGTGACAGTATACGTAACATGGTCGATGTCAACACGCAGACAGCGTTTGTTTTTTGTTATGGTTCAAATGGCTCTAAGCACTATGGGACTTAACATCAGTCCCCTAGAACTTAGAACTACTTAAACCTAACTAACCTAAGGACATCATACACATCCATGCCCGAGGCGGGATTCGAACCTGCGACCGTAGCAGTCGCGCCGTTCCGGACTGAAGCGCCTAGAACCGCTCGGCCACCGCGGCCGGCTTTTTTGGTATACCGGAAGGGAGACGCAGTAAAATTTATAGGAGATTCTAGCAGAAGGAGAGGTATGACAGGTTAAAGTTTCGATTCAGATAGTTCTCAGCTTTTTTTAACCTACTCTGGGTGTGACAAAATAACGCTGAGGAGCGCTCTCGGACATAATAAATAATTGTATAGGTGCCGATCAGTATCGGCACTCTATATGTCTAATATGAATGTAATGTCCTCATGCATGACAATTTGTGATTTGAAAACATGGAATGCTCTGAAACTCTATACCGATTTTGCTCATAAAACTAACAGAAATCGACTGTGTCGATGCTCATGGAATCATGATTGTGTGTTTAAAAATATGTACACTATGTGATTAAAAAGTATCTGAGCACCTGGCTCAAAATGACTTAAAAGTTAGTAGCACCCTCCATCGGAAATGCTAGAATTCAATATGGTGTTGGTCCACCCAAAACCTTGATGTCAGCTTCCACTCTCGCTGGCATACGTTCAATCAGGTTTTGGAAGTTTTCTTATGGAATGGCAGCCTGTTCTTCACGGAGTACTGCACTGAGGAGATGTATGGATGTCAGTCAGTGAGCGCAGGTGCGAAGTCGGTGTTCCAAAACATCCCAAAGGTGCTCTATAGGAATAAGGTCAGGATTCTGTGCAGGCCAGTCCACTACAGGGATGCTCTTGTCGTGTAACCACTCCGTCACAGGCCGTGCATTATGCCCAGGTGCTCAGTCGCGTTGAAAGATACAATCGCCATTCCCGAATTGATCTTCAACAGTGGTCAGCAAGAAGGTGCTTAAAACATCAATGTAGGCCTGTGGATTGACAGTGCCACACGAAACAACAAGGGCTGCAAGCCCACTCCATGAAAAACACGACCACACCGTAGAACCACCGCCTCAGAATTTTATTGTTGGCTCTACACACGCTGGCAGATGACGTTCACCGGACATTCACCATACTCACACCATGCTATCGGATCGCCACATTGTTTACCGTGATTCATCACTCCACACAAAGTTTTTCCACTGTTCAATCGCCTAATGCTTACGCCCCTTACACTATGCGAGGCGTCGTTTGGCATTTACGAGCGTGATGTGTGGCTTATGAGCAGCTGCTCGCCATGAAAGCCAAGTTTTCTCATCTTGCGCCTAACTGTCATAGTACTTGCAGTGGATCCTGAGGTAGTTTGGAATTCCTGCGTGATGGTCTAGATAGATGTCTGCCTATTACACCCCTCTTTAACTGTCGACGGTCTCTGTCAGTCAACATACGATGTCGGCCTGTACGCTTTTGTACTGTATGTGTCCCTTCACGTTTCACATAGGAAACAGTGGACCTAGGGATGTTTAGGAGTGTGAAAATCTCGCGTACAGGCGTATGACACAAGTGACACCCAATCACCTGACCGCGTTCGAAATCCGTGAGCTCCGCGGAGCGCCCCACTCTGCTCTCTCGTGACGTCTAATGACTACTGAGGTCGCTGATATGGCGTACCTGGCAGTAGGTGACAACACAATGCACCTAATAGAAAAAACGTAGGTTTTTGGGGAGTTCCGGATACTTTTGATAACATAGTGTAGCTATAATAACTAAACTAACGGTTAACTACTCTTGTAGTTTTCTGGTGCACTTTTGATGTCAAATTGATATCAGATTAATTACACAAAATAATTAAATCGCCCCTGATGACGTCATGAATTTTCCCAAGTCGGCACATTGGTTCCCGCCACCTCCCCTTCTCTTTCCTCTCGTCCCATCTTCCACCGGCCCTGCTGGCGGAAATTTTGAATGTTGGCAGGAATTTCGAATTTTGGAGGGAAATCCAAAAATAGTGGGAACTTCAAAAATGGCGGGAATTTCTTTGTCCGAAGGGTTTGTGAACGTCTCAACACGTTCCCCACCCGGAATTGACGAGAAATTCAAATTGGTTGTACCCTTTCCAGAACTCGAACTCCAGTACCTCTGTGCAAAAAGCCGAAGTGCAGCTCCGTACACAGCGAAACTGTCCAGCTGCAGGAGAGGAAGATTAGGTTAGAGTATTTTATTTATTTTGGGTAGAAAACAGAAGTAGATATCGGATATGGAAAAAAAGAATTCACAATACCACTCGAAACTAGTGGCAGACATACTCAAAATAAACTCTGCATAGGATAATCCATTCATCTACAAGTCGAAAGAAATCTCTCTGCTCTACTTGTGAACTGGTGGGGAAAAGGATCAAGTGGAAGCTACTATCTTTATTTTAGGCGGGAAATGTGTTCAGCTGACTTGATGTTAGTGTTGGACAGAGGAGTTTAATATGAATGTTACCTGTAAGCATACAGCAGAGGACTGTGTCTATCGCAGTTTGATATCGGGGTTCACTACAGATGACTACAGCTACATTGCTCGACAAACACCCTGGTGCTCAAAATTTAAACAAACGGCTCTCTGTTTATTTCTCGACAACATTATCTTGTTCCACTGCCCCCAAGAGGCAACCTTCTTATAGCTGCTATGTAACTTGTACATAGTAAGAACGGATAGGGCAGCAAACCATCACTGAACTATAGGAAAGCCAATAACCGCTGCCACAGCGGTTGGAAAGTGTTTCACTGTTCTAATTACACCGAAATTGTAAAGCAAACAGCACTCGTAAACAATGGGTCATAATCCAACACATTTACTGGGACTTGAGAAAAATTTTTGTAATAACAGAACTACCGCAAAAACCGACCCCAAAATATCGCAGTATGAGAGAGGTCGGCAGCTGCACAAGTGCTCACCTCAATGAGCAGTCACGAACTAAGCAGCTTAGAGCCAATCTTAACTTCTCTCCTACCACCGCTCATTGCCCCCCCCCCTCTCCTCATCATAGATAGGAATACAGGCCTGTTCTATCCCGTCACTGGTGGTACAAAAAGAGATCCATCTGGTGACAGTGATATAATGTCTCCAGTCTGCGGAAATCAGTCACAGATGGACAAAAGACCAAAGAACAGGACGCTTCCTGCAAGCTGTTAAACGTATTTTGCGGACGGACAGGACCCCCTGGAATAACAACGAAATTTCAGAGAACTCTCCAGAACGCTTTTTCTAACATCTGCTGGTTGGGAAACAGGCATTTTCCCCCGCCTTTGCTGCTCGCAGCCCCTGTCTCAGGTCGAGCGGGCAGTCCGGACAGCCACAGAACAAAGGGAGATAAATGGCGGCTATACAGACCACATGTTGTTTGCCTGAAAGTGCAACTGCACTGCACTCTCCCTGCCACAGCCGATAGCAGTTGCAGTTAATTTTCTTTAGTTTTATCAGCACAGTATCATTTCAGAGCATTCATTGTGTTCAAATTATAAATTGTTGTGCACAAATGCATTGAATTATGAATATAGAACGGCACAAATACAGTCATTCTTTTACATTCGACTGCAGGATTCAGTTCACATCTCCCCCCCCCCCCCATCTCGTTGTTTTGTGACATCCAATGACAAAAAAAAAAAAAAAGAGATACACCACGTCTACCGATCACCGGTGACCACACTGCATAGGTCGAAGTTCTATGGCGATACATCTGGTAGATATGTTAACTGATCTCACGTCTCCTGTACATGTCTACCCTGCGTAAAATAGAAAAAACTTTCTGTATTTGCTGCAAAAACTACCAATCAGTGCAGGATGTTCTTGTTATTTTTTTGAAACTTTCATTGGAGCAAAGAAAATGTAAGAATATAGACTCTGAAAAAACAATACAGTCTGACGGTACGTCTATGTTAAGTTATTTCTTTCAGTTTGATGGACAAAATGACATGCTCTGAGAGGATCCCTGGTGATCAAATCAGTGTCCCTAAATAAATAGTCATGCACATGTATGTTATAAACATTTCAAACACGTGCAATAACATTACAGAATATGATCTTGCACACTGTTTGCTTACATGTTCGAAAAATCTCAATCACTTAACGTTCAGCAACAACAAACAATAATTCAAGATGCTATTGTTTTGTACGCTACGGCAGTTCCTGTTTTACTAATGCAATGCTGTATTGCGGCAGTGTTTATGAAACGTAAAAAACAAATCACGAGAGCTTGCCTTGTAATAGAACCGCCTAACATCACCTAGTAGACAAACCTATATGATCCCACCAATACATCGAAAGCAAATACAGTCTGCGTGCTGACATCAGACATTTTTGCTCCGTAACGCGCCTCTACCAATCTGTGTGTAAAGTTTCTGTCACCCAGCAGACCACCAATCTAAATAGCAGCAGATTCTTGTGTTGTACTTTTGTAAGCAATTTGGTCATCACAGACCAGCCTGTTTCACGCGATCTACTCACATGTTGGGAAAAACACCATCATTTCTAGTTTCCACAACGAGCTATAATTCAAATGGTGGCTAAATTATAATTAGATGTTGAAATGAAATGTCGTGTGGCTAAGGCCTCCCGTCGGGTAGACCGTTCGCCTGGTGCAGGTCTTTCGATTTGACGCCACTTCGGCGACCTGCGCGTCGATGGGGATGAAATGATGATGATTAGGACAACCCAACACCCAGTCCCTGAGCGCAGAAAATCTCCAACCCAGCCGGGAATCGAATCCGGGACCTTAGGATTGACATTCCGTCACGCTGACCATTCAGTAACCGGGGCCGGACATAATTAGATGTTATGAAGTACGAAGTAACTCAAGACTTGGGGTAATACACTACATGATCAAAAGTATCCGACCACCCTAAAAACCTACGTTTCTCCTATTAGGTGCATTGTGCTGTCACCTACTGCCAGATACTACATACCAGCGACTTCAGTAGTCATTAGACATCATGAGAGAGCAGAATGGGGCGCTCTGCAGACCTCACGGACTTCGAACGCGGTCAGGTGATGGATGAGTGTCACTTGTGTCATACGCCTGTACACGAGATTTCCACACTCCTAAACATCCGTAGGTCCACTGTTTCCTATGTGAAACGTGAAGGGACACATACAGTACAAAAGCGTACAGGCCGACATCGTATGTTGACTGATAGAGATCGTCGACAGTTGAAGAGGGGTGTAATAGGCAGACATCTATCCAGACCATCACACAGGAATTCCAAACTGCCTCAGGATCCACTGCAAGTACTATGACAGTAAGGCGCAAGATGAGAAAACTTGGCTTTCATGGTGAGCAGCTGCTCATAAGCCACACATCACGCTCGTAAATGCCAAACGACGCCTCGCATTAGGTGACTGAACAGTGGAAAAACGTTGTGTGGAGTGATGAATCACGGTAAACAATGTGGGGTCCGATAGCAGGGTGTGGGTATGGTGAATGTCCTGTGAACGTCATCTGCCAGCATGTGTAGAGCCAACAATAAAATTCGGAGGCGGTGGTGCTACGGTGTGGTCGTGTTTTTCATGGAGAGGGCTTGCACCCCTTGTTTCGTGTGGCACTGTCACTGCACAGGCCTACATTGATGTTTTAAGCACCTTCTTGCTTCCCACTGTTGTAGATCAATTCGGGGATGGACTGGCCTGCACAGAATCCTGACCTTATTCCTATAGAACACCTTTGGGATGTTTTGGAATGCCGACTTAAAGCCAGACCTCGCCGACCGACGTCTATCTCTCTCCTCAGTGCAGCACTCCGTGAAGAATGGGATGCCATTCCCTAAGAAACCTTGCAGCACCTGATTGAACGTATGCCTGTGAGAATGAAAGCTGTCACCAAGGCTAAGGGTGGGCCAACACCATATTGAATTCCAGCATTAGAGATGGAGGGCACCTCGAACTTGTAAGTCATTTTCAGCCAGGTGTCCGGATACTTTTGATCACATAGTGTATTTACGTATGAGACATTAGTTTTGACTGCTGTACTCGCCATCATGGGTTAATATTTCAAATTGTTTTATAGATAACTTTGTTAAGATGGATTGGGTAATCTATGTGTTTTATCACTTCTAAGTGTTGTTAATTTTTTATCCATTTGTTGGTTAAAAGCCACATATAGCCCTCAGGCTTGATGCGTTTAAGGGTGTTTTACATTAACTCAACTGTTTATCGAAATATTTCATGTGTGGTAATAGTTTTGTTATGTGTGTTTTAAGAAGTTCTAGTCCGTACAGCTGGTTGCTTCAGCAACTAGAATCATTTGTTGAATGCAGTGTTATAACGATTTAATTCCCTGAATTTCCATTTTTAATTATCTCTGTATATATTTTATGTAATAATTTTTTTTACATTTAAAGTTCGCTTTCTCTGAGTGGTCCGTTTAAGTACCTTACGCTATCGAGCCTGAGCGTTTATTTCTGTGGATCTTTACTGATTAATTCTGTGTTTCTGTTAATGCTGTTCACTCGTTGCATTAAGTAATTTGGTTGTACTTGTGATTAACTGAAGGTAGGGAGTAATTTGAGTAATGTAATTAAAGCACGACATAAGATGGTTTTAAAGCTAAAGTAAATCGAACATAGCTCAGATGGAATTGTGCTAAATTTAGACCGTAGGATAGATGTGGTAGGACAGGTCAGCCAAATTGGAAATGAGTTCCACGGTTGTAAAACCATTTTCGGACCTGCCGTTGTCATGTCACAAATGGAAGTGTGTGTCATGCCCGGCCTGACTCTGGAAGTCCAGGTTTTTAACGTAGTCATTGTTGTCTTGTAGCATTCCGAATTTACAGTTGCTTTAAGTGGCAAGACAACAAAAGGAAAACACCCCGCTACCCATCCCTGAAGACTGTGAACATCATTCTTCCTGTAGATGGCTGTGTTTTGAACTTCTTTGTTAGTGAATGTCGCCACCCAAAGTCTGATTCCGACTACAGTCTGTTTAAAATTACTTGATAGCTGACGTTTGTCACTTGCAGCGACAGCGATGCCACATCGACTGCCTGCTGCATCTCTATTACAGGCGACACATGACGCATCACTTCACAGGTGCTGTAAACAGACCTGCAAATGTTCAGTATTTATTGACAATACTAGTGTTTCATACGTTTAAAAAATTGAAGCGACCCTTGTACCATGAGTAGTACTGTCAGTATTGTCAGGGGGCAACGCGATTTAACAAGGTCATAGATGCTTGACATTATTACATGTATGGGGTGATGTATACTGATATGAAAATAAAAGTAACAAACTTCAAACTGCCATGTGCTATTTAGTAGACCGTTTATTTACATTACCGGTTTGGGCAAACCATGTTGCCATAATCTGAATATATGCTTTGCTAACCCGATGGTAGCTTTTGAAGTTCGTTACTTCTATTTTCATCATTTTACAATATTAAGATGTCGAACCCCCACTGAAAGCCGGTCGGAGTGGCCTAGCGGTTCTAAGCGCTACAGTCTGGAGCCGCGCGACCGCTGCGGTCGCAGGTTCGAATCCTGCCTCGGGCATGGATGTGTGTGATGTCCTTAGGTTAGTTAGGTTTAAGTAGTTATAACTTCTAGGGGACTGATGACCTAATATGTTAAGTCCCATAGGGCTCAGAGCCATTTGAACCAACCCACTGAATGCTTGTTCCGCAATTATTTTAGCTATAGCTGGTAAACAATAGAAAACAACGAAAATTGGGCAATACGTCCGAGAATGGGTGTAAAGGAAGGTACTTGTGTATGTTAATTTAGTGATTAAAATCTTAACCACGGAAACAAAAAGGGTGAAACCACTTTCGTATTAGTCCTCCATCTTACGACGAATTATTAATGTCGATACGACGTAAAACAGAAAAGCAAAGTTCCCCAATGGGAGAGGCAGTCGCAGGAGACGGATTTCACGTGTAACTGAGATTTCTGGCAACAGGTAGATCATTCGAATACTTGAATTTAGTGCTGTCATATCATCAAACAGTTACCAAAATGTTACTGAAACCCATTAAGTAATACTATCTGTATTGTAATGATATATTCAGGTAATTAACGTAAATAATGTGACGAGACTGATACGTATTTCGTAGCCATTGCATACACTCTACATGGCGAGGCCTGCTACGTTTCCTAATTAAAGAAGAAAACCATGCCCCAGAGAATGCTCAGTTGATCACTGTATGGTGATAAACAGTATAGTGATGAACAGTCCCTTAAAAGTGTTTTCTGTTAAAAGACTATTATAAAAATTGAATCTAAGAGATGTTCTGCTCAAAGACTGATAACCAGAAGAGTGTACATTACTGTTGTGTGGCTGGTTCATGAAGCTGTGCCAACATCTTAATGGCAAATAATTTCGAACCGTCAATTGTCGACACTACACGCAGAGTAGGCATTGAGAACATTTTTGGGGCCATCAATACTACTCGTCAATATTTCTGGTATTGACAATACGTCAATGCGCGCCCTCAGCCAGACTGATAATATTATTGAACGTGTGACGCCCCATTCTCTTACGTGTAATGCGATGCAGTGTTGGCAGTGACCATTTTGAGGTATGATAGGAAACCAAGATGCTTCGTCGACATATGATTTTATGTGTCTGAACTGCTAACATAACCACAACCTCGTGACATACAATGTATCCGAGGTGACAGCGGTCAACAAATTCTGCCATAAACTATTCATCACGCTCACTTTATTCACAGCGATTAAAGCTAATCTCTGCGAGCAAACTCAAAAGAGAAATCAGTGCCAAAAGCAAATTGTAATTTCTCGTTTTCATTTATTACGTGGAACTAGCCTCACACTGCTTCAGGAGCTGACACGTTACACGCTATAGGCCACACAAGCATAGAACATAGAAATATTGTACACTATTTAGAAGCAATGAAACTTTTTTGTGTACATACCTCTACCGACTGCTAGCTGCAGGCAGCTGCACTGTCTAAACGATGGTGGGTACACTCAGGAGAGAACCACTTGAACTTTCCGAAGTGAATGAGCAGTTGGAAGTAATAATAAGTTCCGTAACACTATCTTTGAGTAGACTTTCATTATTGCACTCTTCGTCAATTACTCGCTTCTTATGCATGTCGCGATTGTCCTTTAGGCACGTTCCTTGCACGGATTTCTTTTCTGATATGTTTGCATCCCAGGTCTGCCCCTTTTCTTTCGGATTTCATCAGACATGATAAACCACACGAAAAAAACACGCACAACCAGGGAAACGGAATACGCACGTTTGATGCACAGCGCGCGCCAAACAATGGTCGTCAGCTGAACATTGTTGTGGCAGTTTGGCCACGGCGAACGGCTCGAGCGTGACGCTAAGCACTTTCATTGGAGAAACCCAGCTACAGTCCGTGAAGTGTCGACTATCAAGGAATTTAAAATGAACTATAGCAGTGGTGACACAGTGTCTCATCTCCGGTGAAGTGATATCCCGAAAATTGTCCCCTTCAGCTTCATATTGTTTCCCGAAAAATTTCCAGTCAGCGCTTTTTTTCCTGTGTAGGCATTCACGGGACCCATCTCACACACACTCTGCGATAACTAACGTTAGATAGTCTGCCTCCATAACTGAGTGGCCAGTGTAGATGGCTGCTATGCAGAGGAACAGGTTTGATTCCGAGCCCTGCCAAGAGTTTTTCCTTGGTGAAAGACTGTTACGGTGTGCACTCAACCTTGTGATGCTAACGGAGGAGCGACTTGACCGAGTAGCAGCGGCTCACACGGTCTGGGAAGTCTGCAAAATGGCCTGGAGAGCGGTGTGTTGACCACACGCTCCTCCACACCGCATCCAATTGACATCGCAAAGCATCGGCTGACCTGGCGGCCGGTAGACATATCTTGGGCCTTCACGGCCTGGCGAGGAGCTCGCTGAAGTTACGTAACTACTTGGTTAAGGCATTGCAGCACAGATTCAGCTGTGCTCACAATTCGTTTGCAGTAACCTGCCGATCACCATTGATCGATTGCTCGAGATGCTGTTCTTTATGAGTGATAGTAGCTGAGCAAGGGTGGACCAGACCATGGCTTGCTGTGAGCATCGTTTTAATCTCTACTGATAGGCAGTACCCATCTCCTCACATTACCCACGTCTAGTGCACCGCCAGCAAATTCAGAAGTGGCCATGAATTTCATTTGGTGCAATCTGTTCAGAAGTGAGTAGTTTTCTACTACATAACTCAGTTTCATACCCGCATCAAAGACAAACATTTTGAAACGCTCCAATCTATTGCCATCAGCCTTAGGACAATGAAAGCAGTTGGACATTCATGGGAAGATATAAAAGTTAGAGGAGAGTCATGCAGCACTGGCAAAGCTAACAGTACCGGCCACCACAGTGATTCCGCTTTCCGCCATCAAATGGCCGAAGTATACAGCAAGAAGGAGGTAGCTTGTGAATCCATGTACACTGGCGTCGGATATCTTCTTCCTCTCTGCAGAATTTTGTCTGCTTTGAGTGCCTGATGTTGTTGCAGCAGCACATGTAAGATATTTTGTGGCCTGTGGCATCCGTTTTAAAGGTAAGCCATTAATTTTATTGCCATATTTAGACTATCCCCCCATGAACCATGGACCTTGCCGTTGGTGGGGAGGCTTGCGTGCCTCAGCGATACAGATGGCCGTACCGTAGGTGCAACCACAACGGAGGGGTATCTGTTGAGAGGCCAAACAAACATGTGGTTCCTGAAGAGGGGCAGCAGCCTTTTCAGTAGTTGCAGGGGCAACAGTCTGGATGATTGACTGATCTGGCCTTGTAACATTAACCAAAACGGCCTTGCTGTGCTGGTACTGCGAACGGCTGAAAGCAAGGGGAAACTACAGCCGTATTTTTTCACGAGGACATGCAACTTTACTGTATGATTAAATGATGATGGCGTCCTCTTGGGTAAAATATTCCGGAGGTAAAATAGTCCCCCATTCGGATCTCCAGGCGGGGACTACTCAGGAGGACGTCATTATTAGGAGAAAGAAAACTGGCGTTCTACGGATCGGAGCGTGGAATGTCAGATCCCTTAATCGGGCAGGTAGGTTAGAAAATTTAAAAAGGGAAATGGATAGGTTAAAGTTAGATATAGTGGGAATTAGTGAAGTTCGGTGGCAGGAGGAACAAGACTTTTGGTCAGGTGATTACAGGGTTATAAATACAAAATCAAATAGGGGTAATACAGGAGTAGGTTTAATAATGAATAAAAAAATAGGAGTCCGGGTTAGCTACTACAAACAGCATAGTGAACGCATTATTGTGGCCAAGTTGGACACGAAGCCCACGCCCACTACAGTAGTACAAGTTTATATGCCAACTAGCTCTGCAGATGATGAAGAAATAGGTGAAATGTATGACGAGATAAAAGAAATTATTCAGGTAGTGAAGGGAGACGAAAATTTAATAGTCATGGGTGACTGGAATTCGTCAGTAGGAAAAGGGAGAGAAGGAAACATAGTAGGTGAATATGGATTGGGGGGAAGAAATGAAAGAGGAAGCCGCCTTCTAGAATTTTGCACAGAGCATAACTTAATCATAACTAAAACTTGGTTCAAGAATCATAAAAGAAGGTTGTATACCTGGAAGAATCCTGGAGATACTAAAAGGTATCAGATAGATTATATAATGGTAAGACAGAGATTTAGGAACCAGGTTTTAAATTGTAAGACATTTCCAGGGGCAGATGTGGATTCTGACCACAATCTATTGGTTATGAACTGCAGATTGAAACTGAAGAAACAGCAAAAAGGTGGGAATTTAAGGAGATGGGACCTGGATAAACTGAAAGAACCAGAGGTTGTAGAGAGTTTCAGGGAGAGCATAAGGGAACAATTGACAGGAATGGGGGAAAGAAATACAGTAGAAGAAGAATGGGTAGCTCTGAGGGATGAAGTAGTGAAGGCAGCAGAGGACCAAGTAGGTAAAAAGACGAGGGCTAATAGAAATCCTTAATTGATGAAAGGAGAAAATATAAAAATGCAGTAAATGAAGCAGGCAAAGAGGAATACAAACGTCTCAAAAATGAGATCGACAGGAAGTGCAAAATGGCTAAGCAGGGATGGCTAGAGGACAAATGTAAGGATGTAGAGGCTTGTCTCACTAGGGGTAAGATAGATACTGCCTACAGGAAAATTAAAGAGACCTTTGGAGAGAAGAGAACCACTTGTATGAATATCAAGAGCTCAGATGGCAACCCAGTTCTAAGCAAAGAAGGGAAGGCAGAAAGGTGGAAGGAGTATATAGAGAGTTTATACCAGGGCAATGTACTTGAGGACAATATTATGGAAATGGAAGAGGATGTAGATGAAGACGAAATGGGAGATAAGATACTGCGTGAAGAGTTTGACAGAGCACTGAAAGATCTGAGTCGAAACAAGGCCCCGGGAGCAGACAACATTCCATTAGAACTACTGATGGCCTTGGGAGAGCCAGTCATGACAAAACTCTACCATCTGGTGAGCAAGATGTATGAGACAGGCGAAATACCCTCAGACTTCAAGAAGAATATAATAATTCCAATCCCAAAGAAAGCAGGTGTTGACAGATGTGAAAATTACCGAACTATCAGTTTAATAAGTCACAGCTGCAAAATACTAACTCGAATTCTTTACAGACGAATGGAAAAACTGGTAGAAGCGGACCTCGGGGAAGATCAGTTTGGATTCCGTAGAAATGTTGGAACACGTGAGGCAATACTAACCTTACGACTTATCTTAGAAGAAAGATTAAGAAAAGGCAAACCTACGTTTCTAGCATTTGTAGACTTAGAGAAAGCTTTCGACAATGTTAACTGGAATACTCTCTTTCAAATTCTGAAAGTGGCAGGGGTGAAATACAGGGAGCGAAAGGCTATTTACAATTTGTACAGAAACCAGATGGCAGTTATAAGTGTCGAGGGGCATGAAAGGGAAGTAGTGGTTGGGAAAGGAGTGAGACAGGGTTGTAGCCTCTCCCCGGTGTTATTCAATCTTTATATTGAGCAAGCAGTAAAGGAAACAAAAGACAAATTCGGAGTAGGTATTAAAATTCATGAAGAAGTAAAAACTTTGAGGTTCGCCGATGACATTGTAATTCTGTCAGAGACAGCAAAGGACCTGCAAGAGCAGTTGATCGGAATGGACAGTGTCTTGAAAGGAGGGTATAAGATGAACATCAACAAAAGCAAAACGAGGATAATGGAATGTAGTCGAATTAAGTCGGATGATGCTGAGGGAATTAGATTAGGAAATGAGACACTTAAAGTAGTGAAGGTGAAACGTCCCCTTTTGAACAATTTTACACGACTGTCAAACTGACACAATATTTTTAGCGCAACGCAATCTGACTTTCAATAATCTCTACAAGAGAATAGCCCTAACATTAACCTGTACTTTTCACTAATCACTTACCTCACAAAAATCTTTGTTACTCCCACTACTGCAATACAGCAAGCGCCACTACTGCCAGCTAAATAAAAGATTCAAACTATGGAAGGCACTAACTACTGATAGGGATAGTTAGCAAATGAAAGATATTAATAGAGAACAAACAATGTATTTACCTTGATATTATCATATATATATATATATATATATATATATATATATATATATATATATATATATAGAACAGTTCATGACAAATTTCAAAACTCCGCCATCTCTCTCCCCACATCCACCACTGCTGGCGGCTCACCTCCAACTGCGCAACGTTACGCGCTGTTCACAGCCAGCTGCCTAACACTACAATGGCGAGTATTACAACAATGCAAAGCAGCCACAGACTGCACAAAGCGCAGCCAGTGATTTACATACAGAGGTGGCGTTACCAATAATAAAACCTAAACAGCCTACTTACAAAGGAGTTTAGCTATTAGGGGGAGCAAAATAACTGATGATGGTCGAAGTAGAGAGGATATAAAATGTAGACTGGCAATGGCAAGGCAAGCGTTTCTGAAGAAGAGAAATTTGTTAACATCGAGTATTGATTTAAGTGTCAGGAAGTCGTTTCTGAAAGTATTTGTATAGAGCGTAGCCATGTTTGGAAGTGAAACATGGACGATGAATAGTTTGGACAAGAAGAGAATAGAAGCTTTCGAAATGTGGTGCTACAGAAGAATGCTGAAGATTAGATGGGTAGATCACATAACTAATGAGGAGGTATTGAATAGAATTGGGGATAGGAGAAGTTTGTGGCACGACTTGACTAGAAGAAGCGATCGGTTGGTAGGACATGTTCTGAGGCATCAAGGGATCACAAATTTAGCATTGGAGGGCAGCGTGGAGGGTAAAAATCGTAGAGGGAGACCAAGAGATGAATACACTAAGCAGATTCAGAAGGATGTAGGCTGCAGTAGGTACTGGGAGATGAAGAAGCTTGCACAGGATAGAGTAGCATGGAGAGTTGCATCAAACCAGTCTCAGGACTGAAGATCACAACAACAACAACAATCGGTCAAAGAAGAAACTGAAAAGTGCATTGTGTGTTTAGAGTCATTTAAAGAAGACTTGTGCTGTGTAACAAGTGTAGTGGCTGGGCACATGATCGATGTGTGGATCATGAGAATATTTCATATTATATTTGCAATTTGGGTAAGACAATGAGCTAAACTTTGTTGAACTCAACTGAAACAGTTACAGTAAGCTCGCATGCTTATGTGTTCTACCATTATTCAATAAGTATCGGTGCAATATATATTGTTAACTGCCGATCTAATAACAGAAAACTCAATGCAAGACACATTACACAAGCCTTGTAAAGGTAGCTCTTTTACTTTCGATGTAATTACCTACTGTATACAACAAATAGAAATCATTATAATGTCCTATTCATAAGTGACTTAACGACAGAGACTAGTATATTAATACTCCGATTAACCAGCACAGTTACACAGTAAAGTCATAGACCTTAAGCCAGTGGATACTGCACGACTCTCCTTTACACTAACATAATCTATCTCAGACACTCATAGGCAACACAAAAAGTAGATAGCTTTAGTTTCGGGAAAGGCTGTCGTACGCGTTGCGGTCAGTGTCGGTTCAGGCAATTGCATATTGCCGACAAGAAACAGGCTTGGCTTTTATTTTCAGCCTGCAACGACTTCCGGATATCTCTTCATGCTAGTAGCAGTTTTAATAGGAGAAGAAATGTTTGCAGTGTCTTTTTTTGTCGAAGGGTTAATGGGAGGGCAAGCGCCGCTCAACGAAGTAGGCTCTCTTCTCTGATAAGAGACCTCCTAATACTACTTGACCAATAGTACAACATCAGATGGAGTGGAATGTGACATTATCAGAGCCGCTTTCATGTCAACAAATGTTTTAACATCTTACAGACGTCGCACCGAATTTAATGTCTTGTATGGCTTGACTACAAGAGCAATAGTAGCTAACAATGGCTATCTGGTGCTCTTCCACGTTTATTATAGCGTCACGTTCCTCACAAGCGACTTCTTATCAAATGGCATGCCTATGGAGCTTCGTCTCAGTTGTGCGATTGGATTCATGATTTCCTGTTAGAAAGGTTACAGTTTGTAGTAAATGACGGAAAGTCATCGAGTAAAACAGAAGTAAAATCAGGCTTTCCTCAGGGAAGTGTTATAGGCCCTCTGTGTTCCTGACATACGTAACGATTTAGAGGACAATCTGAGCAGCCCTCTTACTTTGTCTGGAGAAGACACTGTCATTTACCTCCTTAGAGTCCGTCCCCGGTAGCTGAATGGTCAGCATGACGGATTGTCAATCCTGTGGGCCCGGGTTCATTTACCGGCTGGGTGGAAGAATTTTATCCGCTCAGGGCCTGGGTGTTGTGCTGTCCTCCTCGTCATCCTATCATCCTCATCGACTGCAGGTCGCCGAAGTGGCGTCAAATTGAAAGACCGGCACCCGGCGAACGGTCTGCCCAACGGCGGGCCATAGCCATACGATTAAAGTAAATAAAACGTCCTTAGGAGGTCGTCATATGATCAAAACGAATTGCAAATTTAGATAAGCTATCTGTAATATGCGAAAAGTGGCAGTTGACTGTAAATAATGAAAAGTGTTATGTCATCCACATGAGTACTAGCAGGAATCCGCTACATTTCGGCTGCAGGATAAAACACGCAAATTTAACGGCTGTAAATTCAGCTACTTACTTAGGGATTACAGTTACGAATAGCTTAAATGGGAATGATCACATAGATAATGCTGTGGGGAAAGCGAACCAAAGACTGCGTTTTCTTGCAAGAACACTTAGAAAATGCAACAGTTCTACAAAAGAGACTGCTTGTACTATCCTTGTCCCACCTATTCTGGAGGATTGCTGTACGATGTGGGACACGCATCAGAGAGTTCAAAGAAGGGCACGTCTTTTATATTAACGCGAAATAGGGGAGAGAGTGCCACGGATATGATGCTCGAATTGGGGTGGCAAAATTAAGGCAAAGGGGTTTTTCGTTGCGCCAGGATCTTGTCATGATATTTCAATCACCAACTTCCTCCTCAGTGTGTGCGCAAATTTTGTTGGCGCCCACATCATATCGAGGAACGGCCATCACAACAAAACAAGAGAAATCAGTGCTCGTACGAGAAGATATAAGCGTTCGTTTTCCCTTCGTGCTATTCGAGAATGGAACGGTAGAGAAACATCTTGAACGTGGTTTGAGGAACTCTCCTCCAGACACTGAACTGTGAATTGCAGAGTAATCGTGTAGAGGCAGATGTAGATGTAGATGTGGACATTGCTCTGTAAGCCATGGCTGTGCGAACACGGCATATCCTCCTGTTCCGAAACATACTTATTAAGATCTTGTGACAAAAAGAGTGCTGCTTAATTGCTTTAGAGGATTTTTTTTCTCTAGACGCGAACCAGTGTTGTAATTCAGGAACTAGAAATGGAATTACCGACACTGCAGTGCAAATTTCGCCAGACATGCAGGATGCCACAAAGCACACGTAGTAACTATATCTTCTTCTATTTCCCGTTCGTCTGCATCCTTACACCTGGTGCTAAGGTAGAATTATCTGCAAGCACGACATCGAGGTTTCTGGTGCACTGTCACTTCACTGTTCCTCAGGAAGGAAAGGAGATTTTTGTGGTAATTGTTTTTTATTATGATGATAGGCACAGTTTTCTCATACTCTCGAAGCCTGATTACGTTGATTAAAATGAGATGCAATGCTTCACGTATCTTAGAAAAAAATTAAATTCACTCCACTTCTCTGTGACTGACTGAAGTGTATGAATAGCAGAAAGATGATGATTTTTCTGCATATCTTCATTAACAGCATTTATCATATCTACAGCACTGCCAGTAACGAGTACTAGGATTACCTTAACAGTTTTTATCGGAGTTACAGTACAGCCAGTAACGACTTCTGCGAGTATAATTTGAATACTCAACGCTGTGAAAATCGTATTCAGCAACTTACACAACTCTACTGACGAATGTCAAGAGGCCGTACTGTAAGTCGATGCACGGCCTAGAGACACATCAGCCTGTAATATAATAATGCAGGTGACTGCCACGAACTGTTCAGATCTCTGCCAGAAGCCCTTCTGTCTGTGGTGCTCGACGCGACATTCATTTCGGTCAATATTCACTTACAGTGCTCTTGTCCTCTTCATAAAACAGAAGCAACAACGCTTCTGTAAGCTGTTTGACAGTTTCTCTTAGAGCTTAGTTTAGAAACTAGCTGACGAAACACTTAATTCTCAACAACAAACAATAATTAATATTCTGTAGCTGTTGTTTTCATCAATATATGGGAAATGTCTTAATTGTCTTGCAAACTTAACTGTATCTTCAGGCCACTTGAATTGGCCCGGGCAACGGCCTGATTAGCTAACTTCAGTCTAATTAACTGAGAAATGTCGCAACGTATCGATTTTTTTCTTAACAGATACTTCTCACCACAGCCTACCCTGAAGCACGCGTACAAGGTTTTCAGACTGTTTCTGACCACCCTGTGAAACCAGAGCAGAGAGGAATGAGAACGTGGAGGTCGCAAACTTCCCTGCTCCACAGAACAGATCTGACGATACTATACAATGCTGGTTTCGCAACTGACTGTTATACATCTAAATACGTGCTCTGCAAGCCACCGCACGGTGCGTGGCGGACGGTACCCTACTGTACCCTACTGTACACTTGCTTTCCTGTTCCACTCGCAAACAGAGTGAGGGAACAACGACTATCTAACGTCTCTGTAAGGGCCCTAATATCTCGCATCTTATCTCCCAGCTACTTACGCAAAACGTGACAACAGCACAGTCGTTACACAGTCAGCCTCAAACGCCGGTTCTCTAAATTTCCGCAATTGTGCCATCCAGGAATTCCCAGTTGAGTTCATGAAGTATGTCCGTAATAATTGCGTGTTGATCGAACCTGCCAATAACAAACCAAGCAGCCCACCTCTGAATCGCTTCGATGTCTTCCGTATATCCTACAAGGTAAGGATATCCCAAACATTCCAACAGTACTCATGAACAGGTCACACTTGTGTTTTATATGCTGTCTCCTCTACGGATGAGCTACACATCCTCAAAATTCTTCTCATAAATGGAAGTCTACTATTCGCCTTCCCTACTACCAACCAGGCGTGCTCACTTCATAGTAGCACTCTACTAATGCTGTATTCGAACATTACAAAATTGCTATTTCTATTCATCCGCATTAACTTACATTTTTCTCCGTCTGAAGCAAGCTGTCATTCATCATGTCAACTAGAAATTGTAAGTTAATTTGTACTCTTCTACAGTCGCTCAACGAGGGCACCTCCCCGTATACCGCAGCACCATCGGGAAACAGTTTTAAATTTCTACTCATTCTGTTCGTCCGTCAGATCATTTATTTATAATAATAGCGATCCTAACACATTTCCCTGAGGCACTCTTCACGATACCCTTATCTTTAATGAGATGTTCGTCGCACACTATTGAACACAAGGCCTTTACGTGATCCCATGTTGACACAACGACGTCGTCGATTATGAGTGAAGTGGAAACGGGATACTCGAGATTGGACCGTAGATTACTGTAAAGAGTCGTCTCTTCGGATGAATCACCTTCGTTACGAAGTGTCTACGGGTGTGTCCAGATATGTCTTCATACAGGCGACTGGTTGTTGGGATGAAGCACTGCGCAACGGATCCCTGCTGTGGGGGGCACTATTATGGTATGGCATACATTCATCTGGGCTTCTATGGCCCTTGTGATAGTAATCGTAGTCGTCATGCTAGCTAAGTACTGCGTGAGTATTATTGCTCACCGTCTTCATTCTTCGTGTCTTCCATGACGACGATGGCATCTTCCAGCCGGATAACAACTGTCCTTGTGGTAAGGCTGGAATAGTGCTGCAGTGATCAGACAATCGTAATAATGTACTCACGTAAATGTCTTGGCCACAAAATTCCCCTGATCTAAACACTACGCCACACAAGTGGGACACTGTCGGGCGCCAGCACCCTCAAACCATAGGCCCTTACTTCACCGGTATTGCTTGACGTTTACGCAGACAACTGGTGTGACATACATCTGGAAAATTTTCAAGAACTTTTCAAGTCCGTACCACACATGATCACTCCTAATTGCGTTGCAGAGGTGGCCCGACACGCTATAAAACAGGCAGCGATAATGTTTTGGCTCTTATTAGTGTGTAAAGCCGACCATTAAAATCACAGCGCCAGGAGGATAGCAAATAACGAAGTTTTACTCACTGTGCCTATACAGTACCCTACATAGACAGGCGACTGCTTTACGTTGGTGGGTGATTTGGGGGTACATACGGTTAGTAAATTGGTACACACCTGATCATGGGTCTAAGTCCGCTGAGCATCAAGTCGTACTGAGCTTCTTTGCGAGATGCGTGGCTTTTATTCGCTGCTGCTACAAGTCTACCCCAGAGTTAGCGAATCGTACTTTCGTATTCTCAAGAGGAGAGAGATATGAAGACTGTGGTGCCAAGGTCAATTGTTCAAAACCTTCAACACCTCCTGGACAAATAGTGAGTATGTGACGAGTATAGGGATTAACGACCACAAAGCAGTAGCTGCTAGGCTGAATACCGTAACTCCTACAACCATCATAAAGAAACTCAAAGTATATCTATTTAAAAAAGCTTATAAAAATGCTCGTAACGCCTTTTTAATAGATAGTCTGCACTTCTTACGATCTGATCATGTAAGAGTAGAAAAGTTGTGGTATAACTTCAAGGAAATAGTACCCACAGCAACTGAGAGATATAAACCCCATAAATTAATAAGGGACGGTACTGATCGATCCCCCATGGTACACAAAACGGGTCAGATTGCTGTTGCAGAAGCAGCGAAAAAAGCATGCCAAATTTAAAAGAAGGCAAAATCACCAAGATTTGCAACGTTTTGCAGAAGTTCGAAGTAAAGTGCATACTTCAACATACTTCAATGCGAGATGCTTTCAGTAATTTCCACAACGAAACTCTGTCTCGATATCTGGCAGAAAATCCAAAGAGATTGTGGTCATGCATAAAGCACACCAGTGGTAAGACGCAATCAATACCTTCACTTCGCGATAACAACGGTGAAGTCACTGATGGCAGTGCCACTAAAGGAGAGTTATTAAACACGATTTTCCGAAACTCCATCACCAAAGAAGACGAAGTAAGTATTCCTTGATTCCAATCAAGAACAACTACAAAGATGAGAAACATAGAAATAGATATCCTCGGTGTCGCAAAGCCGCTTAATTCACTTAATAAAAGCAAGGCTTCCGGTCCAGATTGTATACCAGTCGGTTTCCTCTCAGAATATGCTGATACAATAGCTCCATATTTAGCAATTACATACCACCGCTCGCTCACAGAAAGATCCGTACCTAAAGACTGGAAAATTGTTCAAGTCACACGAATACCCAAACATTATGAAGTAACTCGAAGAAAACGAATTGTTGACATGTAGTTAAGCACGGATTCAGAAAATATCGTTCTTACGAAACCCAACGAGCTCTTTATACTCATGAAGTAATGAGTGCTATCAACAGTGGACGTCAAATTTATTCCATATTTTTAGATTTCCAGAAGGCTTTCGACACCGTCCCTCACGAGCGTCTTCTAACTAAACTACGTGCATTTGTAATATCGCCTCAGTTGTGCGACTGGATTCGTGATTTCCTCTCAGAAAGTCATCGAGAAAAACAGAAATAATATCCGGCGTTCTTCAAGGAAGTGTTGTAGGCCCTCTATTGCCCCTGATCTGTATTAACGACAAAGGACACAATTTCAGTAGCCTTCTTAGATTATTTGTAGATGATGCTGTCATTTACCGTCTTGTAAAGTCATCAGATGACCAAAACGAATTAAAAAATGATTTAGATAAGACATCTGTCTGGTGTGAAAAATGGCAATTGACCCTCAAGAAAGAAAAGTATGAAGTTATTCACATGAGTATTAAAAGAAATCCGCTAAATTCCGATTACGCAGTAAGTCACACAATTCTGAAAGCTGTAAATTCAATTAAATACTTTGGGATTACAATTACAAATACCCTAAATTGGAACGATCACATAGATAATATTGTGAGTATAGTCAACCAAAGACTACGATTCATTGGCAGAACACTTAGAAGGTGCAACGGGTCTACTAAAGAGACTGCTTACACCACGATTGTCCGCCATATTCTTAAGTATTGCTGTGCGATGTGGTATCCGCCATCAGATGAGACTGACGGATGACATCGAAAAAGTAAAAAGAAGGGCAGCTCGTTTTGTATTATCGCGAAGTAGGGGAGATAGTGCCACAGACATGGTACGCGAATTGGAGTGGCAATCATTAAAACAAAGGCGTTTTTCGTTCCGACGGGAACTTCTCATGAGATTTCAATTACCAGTTTTCTCCTCCGATTGTGAAAACATTCTGTTGGCACCCACCTATATAGGGAGAAAAGATCATCACGATAAAATAAGAGAAATCAGGGGCCACACAGAAAAATTACGTGCTCATTTTTCCCGGGCACCGTTCGAGACAGCTTGAAGGTGGTTCATTGAAACCTCTGCCAGGCACTTTATTGTGAATAGCAGAGTAATCACGTAGATGTGGATGTATAGGGGAAGATCAGGAAAGCATCAGAAACACGCGGTCTTGAGTTATGTTGTCAAAGATAGCTTTACTGAGGCCACGAAGGGAGAACGTAGCCACCGACATTCACACTTCAGAATGTAATGGCTGTTCTCCAAATTACCAGCTACTGGAATTGGAGATTATCACGCGGCGCAGCCAGTGGTATCTCAAACCATCATGCCTGACCATCGACCCATACGGCTATGATCACACATGGATAAATTCAGAAATGGGACTCAGAAAAGACGACATGGAGCCACTCGTATGTCCAGTGCTATCGTTGGCCGAACCGCTGTCGCACATCTCTCTTTGGTGCCGCTTGGAAGGAAGCCGCAACCTCTTGTTGCCTTCCTGACAGTTTTTGGTTCTCCAGACATCGCTGCGCTGTCTGTGTGGATACTGATATTGCTGCAAACAAGCTCATTCCCTGACTCAGTGTGCGTCACGATCCTGTGCGGCTGAGCGAAAGGAAGTGTCTCGGGCGCTAGTCGCGTGAGGCCGTTGACACCCTGCATGGCGTTGCGTACGGCCGTTCTAAACTAACAGAGTCTACATTTGTATGACAGTCGTGCCACTCTGATGAACACGAGCAGAAATGTCGCGGAACAATAAACCGCACTCTCGATAGGCAGCAATCTTGCCACTGTCTAATTTTAATTTCGACAAGGTCATTTAAAATTTCCTCCTTCTTACACGAGGCACAACACGATCTTCTGACAAACATGCAGCAGTAAAATGAGAATTCTGAATTAGAAACCCACTATGTAATCATTCCTTACACACAGAATATCGACTGTGTTACTCGTACTTTCTTTGTGCGGTTGTGCTGAAATTTACAGCATTCGAGTATCCACGCATGTGCTACAGTTGACATCAAGTGGCCGTTTGTCGCACCCACCTTCATGGTGTTGTAGTTTTAATGGCCAGTAGTGTAGACACAGGTGCGAAATTCGTCAACTGATACTCGTAAATTGTTGTACAGACATCTATGAACTGCAACTAGTCCATTCAAGGATTTCAGTAGGGCCACGCTCTATTTCCTTCGTAAGTGCAATACAAAACGAATGCAAATTCTGCGTCGGAACGAAAAACAGACTGAGGATCCGAGTTGCAGTTGTTAAAATGACACTAACAATGTAAAAATGATAAATTAACAACAAAATTTCTGCGAAACACAATGTCGTGCGCAGAACTGGAGGAATTTGAAACAAAAACTATTAGCTTACCTCGGCATGTACGTCAGACGCTCTACACAGACAAAAGTAATCAAGACTGGAATGTGTATCACAAACAAGACTCTCTCGAAGGTCACAGCACTGCTTAACAATTTCCAAGAAGAAAGATACGTGCGTCAGCAATGCTTTTAAGACAATATTCCCCGCCACTTAAAACTGACCCAGCTAAAATGTGTTTCACATTTCACGGACAGAAACGATAACCTTATCTACAATGGCGTGTTATTGCCACTTGGGAAAACAGTTGTTACACGCTCTGCGAGACAAGTTTCTCGACACTGATCGCTAATTTCAATAGTCTTGCAGTATGATAAGTAATGTGCCTTCCTGTGCATTTGTGGGGCATGGACTGTATAGATTTGTTAAGCAGAGTTGTGTGCTATGTTAAAGTACAGAAGTGGTCTTTTCGATGAGTTAGCGTTGCCATTATTAAATTTGAAGAACAAAAGTATGTCGAGAATATTTTTTAAATTTGCTGACATGTTAATGAAACCATAGAAAAGTTGATGAACTTCATGTACTTAACCACAATACGATTACTACATCGGAGTGCTGTCCCCAACCTGTTCCCAGACTTTACTGATCAATGAGATCCGATAAGTTCATAAAAATGATAAACAGTTACACACTGCCAAGAAACTACCTGGAAACACCGAAAGTGATGCCATAGTTACTTAATGATATTAATGAATGTATCATAATCAACAACGAAAACTGATATGCGTGGAAGCATACGATGAAAGAGACAAAATATTTTCAGTAAACAAGGATCTGAAAAAGAGCCGTTTCCGAAATAACTGCCGTCACTGACTCCAATATGAAGTAATGTGCTAGTTCGTACACATGTATATGAACTGCAAACATTTCGAATAACTCTTCATGTAATTCGACTCAAATTTCAAGCGTGCCCCATAATTTGGGAATTTAGTGCAAGCATTACAGGGTACACGCTGCTGTTGTAAAACTACATCACATACGCCAATTTGGTCCACGGTGGGCAGTACGAACAGGGTCTGCACTCTGGCTGGCTTCCGAAATTACTTCACCTCAGTCCACAGGGATTTGTCTGTCGTGGATCAACTCAGAACTGAAGTGTGCAGCACACCCATAGATACAGTTAAAGAAGGGAATCAGTCTTTTTAAGATTCAGGAGGTTATCCGGCTGTCAGGGTGCCTGAAACAATTCGTAACTCATTGCAGAGACGGAAACAGTATTGCATGCAAATGTGAGGGTGACGCATAGACACCTTCTTTAACATGTACGCGTGCTGAAGTCGATTTGTATTGCTTGTTAAAGTTGAGTCCGATTAAATGGGGACTCTATCAACACGTTGACATATCAAATATATATTTACTAGCTAGGATAATATTTCACAGGGGACTCAGTGAAAGCTCATGGTGAAACATTCGCTGTTATCTCGCCAACAGTTCGTTCGCGTACACATTTTTACTCGTGGACGTATGTTCCACCTTTGCAACTAAGTGAAAGGTAATTTGTTTTTTGCCAAACGCGTTCCACTTGTTTCCAAAGTTGTAAATCGTCTCTGAAGGTTCTTCATAAATAAAAGAAGCGAAACGCTTATGACGAAAAGACAGAACATACCTCCTTGAATTTTTAAGCAACTATGGAAAGACGGCAAACAGAAAAATGACATTTTTACTGTTTCCATTAACCTATACTTTCAGCTACATGAGTCTTCGTTGTTAATTATGATACCTTAAATGAAACAAACTTTATTAACATTCTACATGTATACATATCTATTTCTGAACATAGTCACCCTGGCAACGAACACATTTCTCCCAGCGAGAGACCACTACCTCACCTACGTTTGAACGCTTCATCATTATCCATATACAACGACCGTCAGTCGCTTTAGTGGAGGTGGGGGGGGGGGGGGGGAGGGAGGGAATGTTACGTTCTAACGTTAGCGCCGACACGCCAGTCGGAACGACAGAGAAGAGAAGGCTGTGAGATGAAGTCAGCCAGTCGCACGCTGACCGACCTCCCTTTCCAGGACGACACCATGACAGCAGCGGGCCCTAGGTGCAGAGGACAAGGGCCGCGCCCGACCGGTGGGATCTACTTCGATAGCAGCTTCAATGTTAGCCACTTCGTTAGCTCTCTCCTTGTAGGACATACTTATATTTGGAAAAGAAAAATTCGGAGTTGGTATTAAAATCCATGGAGAAGAAATAAAAACTTTGAGGTTCGCCGATGACATTGTAATTCTGTCAGAGACAGCAAAGGACTTGGAAGAGCAGTTGAACGGAATGGATAGTGTCTTGAAAGGAGGATATAAGATGAACATCAACAAAAGCAAAACGAGGATAATGGAATGTAGTCGAATTAAGTCGGGTGATGCTGAGGGAATTAGATTAGGAAATGAGACACTTAAAGTAGTAAAGGAGTTTTGCTATTTGGGGAGCAAAATAACTGATGATGGTCGAAGTAGAGAGGATATCAAATGTAGACTAGAAATGGCAAGGAAAGCTTTTCTGAAGAAAAGAAATTTGTTAACGTCGAGTTGTTGTTGTTGTTGTGGTCTTCAGTCCTGAGACTGGTTTGATGCAGCTCTCCATGCTACTCTATCCTGTGCAAGCATCTTCATCTCCCAGTACCTACTGCAACCTACATCCTTCTGAATCTGCTTAGTGTATTGATCTCTTGGTCTCCCTCTACGATTTTTACCCTCCACGCTGCCCTCCAATGCTAAATTTGTGATCCCTTGATGCCTCAAAACATGTCCTACCAACCGATCCCTTCTTCTAGTCAAGTTGTGCCACAAACTTCTCTTCTCCCCAATCCTATTCAATACCTCCTCATTAGTTACGTGATCTACCCACCTTATCTTCAGCATTCTTCTGTAGCACCACATTTCGAAAGCTTCTATTCTCTTCTTGTCCAAACTAGTTATCGTCCATGTCTCACTTCCATACATGGCTACACTCCATACAAATACTTTCAGAAACGACTTCCTGACACCTAAATCTATACTCGATGTTAACAAATTTCTCTTCTTGAGAAACGCTTTCCTTGCCATTGCCAGTCTACATTTTATATCCTCTCTACTTCGACCATCATCAGTTATTTTACTCCCTAAATAGCAAAACTCCTTTACTACTTTAAGTGTCTCATTTCCTAATCTAATTCCCTCAGCATCACCCGACTTAATTTGACTACATTCCATTATCCTCGTTTTGCTTTTGTTGATGTTCATCTTATATCCTCCTTTCAAGACACTGTCCATTCCGTTTAACTGCTCTTCCAAGTCCTTTGCTGTCTCTGACAGAATTACAATGTCATCGGCGAACCTCAAAGTTTTTACTTCTTCTCCATGAATTTTAATACCTACTCCGAATTTTTCTTTTGTTTCCTTTACTGCTTGCTCAATATACAGATTGAATAACATCGGGGATAGGCTACAACCCTGTCCCACTCCCTTCCCAACCACTGCTTCCCTTTCATGCCCCTCGACTCTTATAACTGCCATCTGGTTTTCCTACAAATTGTAAATAGCCTTTCGCTCCCTGTTTTACCCCTGCCACCTTTAGAATTCGAAAGAGAGTATTCCAATCAACATTGTCAAAAGCTTTCTCTAAGTCTACAAATGCTAGAAACGTAGGTTTGCCTTTTCTTAATCTTTCTTCCAAGATAAGTCGTAAGGTCAGTATTGCCTCACGTGTTCCAACATTCCTACGGAATCCAAACTGATCTTCCCCGAGGTCAGCTTCTGCCAGTTTTTCCATTCGTCTGTAAAGAATTCGCGTTAGTATTTTGCAGCTGTGACTTATTAAACTGATAGTTCGGTAATTTTCACATCTGTCAACACCTGCTTTCTTTGGGATTGGAATTATTATATTCTTCTTGAAGTCTGAGGGTATTTCGCCTGTCTCATACATCGTGCTCACCAGATGGTAGAGTTTTGTCATGACTGGCTCTCCCGAGGCCATCAGTAGTTCTAGTGGAATGTTGTCTACTCCCGGGGCCTTGTTTCGACTCAGGTCTTTCAGTGCTCTGTCAAACTCATCACGCAGTATCTTATCTCCCATTTCGTCTAATCATACAGTAGAGCTGCATGTCCTCGGGAAAAATTACGGCTGTAGTTTCCCCTTGCTTTCAGCCGTTCGCAGTACCAGCACAGCAAGGCCGTTTTGGTTAATGTTACAAGGCCAGATCAGTCAATCATCCAGACTGTTGCCCCTGCAACTACTGAAAAGGCTGCTGCCCCTCTTCAGGAACCACATGTTTGTCTGGCCTCTCAACAGATACCCCTCCGTTGTGGTTGCACCTACGGTACGGCCATCTGTATCGCTGAGGCACGCAAGCCTCCCCACCAACGGCAAGGTCCATGGTTCATGGGGGGGACGTCGAGTATAGATTTAAATGTCAGGAAGTCGTTTCTGAAAGTATTTGTATGGAGTGTAGCCATGCATGGAAGTGAAACATGGACGATAACTAGTTTGGACAAGAAGAGAATAGAAGCTTTCGAAATGTGGTGCTACAGAAGAATGCTGAAGATTAGATGGGTAGATCATATAACTAATGAGGAGGTATTGAATAGGATTGGGGAGAAGAGAAGTTTGTGGCCCAACTTGGCTAGAAAAAGGGATCGGTTGGTAGGACATGTTCTGAGACATCAAGGGATCACCAATTTAGTATTGGAGGGCAGCGTGGAGGGTAAAAATCGTAGAGGGAGACCAAGAGATGAATACACTAAACAGATTCAGAAGGATGTATGTTGCAGTAGGTACTGGGAGATGAAGAAGCTTGCACAGGATAGAGTAGCATGGAGAGCTGCATCAAACCAGTCTCAGGACTGAAGACCACAACAACACAACATTCTGAAGAAGAGTAATTATTTTGTATGAGGCATTTATCAAAGTTAAGTATTGTATCTGTCTTTAGTAATAAAAATCATTAATACGAGTTGTTTGATTTTTTGTCCGGCGAGCCGAGAATGCAGGATTCGTAGACATTACGATTTATGCTATTAACAAGGGATAATCAGGTAGTGCATGGTTTACACACCAAAGAATTTTTTCAAACGATTGTAACATTTATTTATTATTTTATGTGTCCACGACGTGAAAGTATTACAACGCTGATGGAACGCTTATAACAGACAAAAGAGGAATTACCTACAAAGTTGAATTAGACAAAATTCAATAAAAGAAAGACAGAAAGGAACAACAAAAATGATTATTATGTACAACAAGAATTTATAAAATACTGACAGGAAGATTTTTTAAAAATGAAGAAAAAAAGGAACTGCTAAGTAATTTTCTTCATATTCTGTGGAGAGCCCAGTATCAGGTGGTTTTGACTGGCGTTTTGTTATCTGTAGCAATATGACCAGTAGTACATGTATCCGGGAGGTTCCCCCAGATTAGCAATGTGATTGATCCTGCAGGTCAACAAGCTGGCAAATTTCATCATCACTGCTGAACCCTATTCCGTGACGATGACTTTGACACCCCAGTTCCAAATATGTTCAGGCACAGAATCTCGCCAAAGTTTCGTTCGGCGAGTTCGGGAGCGGAAGGGATAAATTTAGTCTGCAAGAAGCCCTTGGTCGTTGAGGCTAGCGTACGAACAAAGGATGTCTGAGATTACTTTCCTGTTCCGTTTTCTCCATTTCTGAAGCTGCTTTCCTGCCAATACTTGGTGGTCCTATACCCATACTTTTTATTAACAGCAGTTGCTTGCAGACAGCCTGTCACAAGGCGTCCAGTCTCGTTCAAAATTGTATCAATCTGTTTGGCAAGTATAGAATTTTGCCAGACTAGTCCGGACTGTTCTGCTATGGAGAATATTAGTGCCAGAGCAGATGCTCCAAGCACACTTGATTGAGCGTCCCAGGTAGTTTCTGTAAGTTTACGGATGATGTTATTCAGTGCAGATGTTTTGAGCTTTATTTCTTCGCTGTGGACACTGAACGTACTTTACTCCAAAGCATTCTGGAGACTCGCACTGGAATAGTTGTTCTCGTGTCCAAGTGATGTTCTGTTTTCTTTTAGCTTCCATATTTCTTAGATTAAATGCACCAATTTGTGTTATTCTATGATTTGATTTCAGATGGTTTCCATCATGGAAACTGCCCAGGTCTTGCAGACCTCTTATCATCTTTATCTCCACCTCCTCAAAGATTTTTCCTTAGGCAGAAATCGCTGTACCATCAGCATAAATAAATGCTTTACTCTTAGAGATTATTAGTTGGTAACTTGTGTAGGTATCCAAAGACGTGGACAACACTCTTCCCTGACAGAAGCCATTTTTTTGAAACCTCCATCTACCTTTTTTGTTTTTCCGCGTGAAAAAGTATCTCCTATTTTGCAGCAACCAGAGGATCAACTGCGCTTCGTGGTAATGCTTTGTAACCAAATACATTTTTCTAAACAGCTTTTGGTAGTCAGTACAGGTGTTCATAAGATTTAATATCCACTATTTTATAGTCGGTCCAAATATTTTAATTTGTTCAGTTCGTATATTGTCTAGGCCTGAAGCTTTATTGTTCTTCATAGATGAAAGGAATGCCGAGGTTGTCTTTCTCATCAGCTTACCTCAGAGATTGGAAGATTTTAGATTTTCTTTGGTCTTACCATTCTTAAGTAACTGACGAGCAATTTGGTCAGGAGACATCTTCGAGAAATCAGGAGGAACGGTGGCTGGGTTGTGGGTGAGGCTCATCGATTATTTCCATATCATTAGGCTGTTCTGTTTCGCATCAATATTTAATACAAGGTCACCTCATTTTTTTACTTATGGAAGCTGCTACTTTATGAAGCAGGTCTTCGTCTGCTTGGATATTTTATCAGAGAATGGATAACTGTGAACTCACCAAGAGAGACTTGGAGTCTGCATCCTCTTGGAAAAAATTTGCATGAGATGGACTGAGTCAAAAAATTCATCATACAACTCTGGAGACGGATCGAGTTTTAGGACTTATATGTCAAGTACTTGTGTGAAATTCTGCCACTGTGCGTTCTTGAAGCTACATTGTCTTTTCAACTGGACAATCTCTGGTTTCACAACTGCTTCAACAATACAAATACTAGGTCAATTCTGCGTACACGGGATTAGCTCGACAACAATCTCCTTTACTTGTTGGGCAATATGTTCACAGACTCAAATGTTGTGTGGATTATATCCATCACCCAGTCTGGCACTGTTGAAGGAAATTTGTGGTAAGATATTATGAGACCAAACTGCTGAGGTCATCGGTCCCTACGCTTACATACTACTCAACCTAACTTACGCTAAGGACAACACAGACACACACCCATGCCCGAGGGAGCACCCGAACCTTCGACGGATGCAGCCGCGCGAATCGTGAAAGACGCCTAAGATCGCGCGGCTACCCAGCGCGGCACTGTTGAGGGATAGGGCATCTTCGGGACATGGATTAACACCGATCCCATCAATTCAGTTTCCCAGTTCGTCTCCGTCTGATCGGTTTCCTTGTAACCACATGATGTACTGTGGTAGTTATTGTCACCTAATGTAGCTTAGTTGACTGAGACTTGAAGTTAGGTGGTTTCTTGAAGCTGAATTTAGTGCTACGTGGTTTCTGTACAGCTGTCACTGTAAACGCCTGGATTTCAACCGTCAGCACCTCTGTGGCATTATTTGACGTAGGATATACTGAAATGGTGTTAAGACCGGGCTTTGCAAACACTGCACTACCAGATGTCGTATGTAGTCTTTCAGTGATCATATTCATTCTAGAATGAGATTTTCACTCTGCTGCGGAGTGTGCGCTGATATGAAACTTCCTCGCAGATTAAAACTGTGTGCCCGACCGAAACTCGAACTCTGGACCTTTGCCTTTCGCGGGCAAGTGCTCTACCATCTGAGCTACTCTTTCAGGAGTGCTAGTTCTGCAAGGTTCGCAGAAGAGCTTCTGTAAAGATTGGAAGGTAGGAGACGAGATACTGGCAGAAGTAAAGCTGTGAGTACCGGGCGTGAGTCGTGCTTCGGTAGCTCAGATGGTAGAGCACTTGCCCGCGAAAGGCAAAGGTCCCGAGTTCGAGTCTCGGTCGGACACACAGTTTTAATCTGCCAGGAAATTTCATATTCATTCTATTTATTTTCGGTTTTCGATCGTTTTAACCTCTATGGGTCTCTTGGATTAATATAAAATCACAGGGTGTTTGTTTACAGATGTCATACAATAAAACTTCTTTATCAGATGCAGCACTCCTTCAATGTTAACTCATTTATTCTCAAGGGCTGTTTTAGGATTAGCCGTTGTTCTTTTTGGTTCTGCTGGTGGAAGGATCTGCCGCTAGGATTCCTCCTATCGTTCCTATGGTGCACCTGATCGTCTTAATATCTCATTTTTTTCTTTGAGAATAATATTCCATGCACGATCTCCGTGGAGGCTCCTTCAGTTAGTGCCTTTTCTGTCAACGTGGAAGATGAACTTTTGCTGGGAATGACTAAAGATTCTGTAGGTACGGCAGCGGCCGTAACTTTATTCATTGGTTGGAATTTAACTGAATGTTTCCTTTTAAACCATTTTTCATAGCTGAAATCCCCATTAGACAAAAAATATAGCATTTACTTTAAACTAAGTAACCTATTTTCTATTACTTTGATCATTGTTTTTTATAACTTCGTTCCACAGAAATATCCGCACATCTCTAACAAGTCCAATTAAACTGAGTAATATTCGATAAACTGGTACCTACTTAACGACATTTATCATCATACCCTGGGACAAACACTTACAATGGGAGGCCGCCAATTGTGAAATTCAGATTCGATTCATACTGCGCATAATAAAAGCTCATGGCCAGAGGTGTAATGTGGCAAAGCACCAAGATGCACTTCTCAACCGTTGTCGAGAAAATCGACAGTTAAAAGAAACCGTTGCGGCGAAATACTCTCTACGATTAATAGTTTTCTACAGCGTCGTGGCGCAGCGGTAAGCGCTCGGGTTCGTAATCCGAATATATATGTAAAATTCCGGGCAATCAGTTGCAACAATTATGCATATAATAAGTTGTTGAAAGTCGTTTGTCGTGGAAAAACTGGCGACTTCGAACATCATTATGTTTTCCGCAAACAAAGTTGTATTTCGCAAATTAATTGTCTTCATAATGGTTACCACATATAGTTAACGGAAGACGTAGAAACGATATTCCGAAACGAATACGTATAGTGTAAGTCAAACGTTCGAATTAGAATAGAGACCCAACGAACACAAATTTGCCGTGGCAGGTATGAAATATAAACTCCGTTACTCGCTCGTTACACTTGAAGGACAGATGTTGAATGGGCCGAAACGAGCCGCCGCATAACAGCGTAGTTGCCTGATAACTTCGAAAGAAGGTAGATGCGGTCCCTAGCGCAACTTACAGCATCGTCGAAAATCAGTGCGTACGTGAGAGCTTTGGTACACCCTGTTAAACAAACGGAAAAATGGAGGCGGTACAATTGGAGAGCGATCTGGGCCCTTCGCATGAAAGTGATGTGATCGAAGAAGATTCTATACACAGTGAAGTGGCGAAACAACAATTGAAAGATGCGTTGGTGTATTTTGAAAGCCTCCTTTGTAACAGTAATCGCATTGCAGCAGAACCGTCATCATCAATCAACGAAGAAGCCATCGTAATTGGGGAAGAAATGTTCCAGAATACGCTGCAAATGCTCGCCGAAAAAACCCTCGTTCATGATGAGGAACTGATAGACATTAATGAAATCGACGATAATAATGCCTACGAAGACGTTGAAACGAGTCCCATTGCCAAAGAATCATCAGACGAATACGAGCCGGACGAGAAGAAAAAGAAAAGGGCACGACTATTATTCTCAGGATTACAAAATTAGAGCTGTCAATCTGGCCAAAGAACATCCAGGCTGGAGTCTCAAAATTCTACAAAAAAGGGGTGCTCTCGTTTGACAAATATGGGCTATTTATCCAGGTGGGAAGAGCAAATCAAACGTGGCGGTAGCAAATTTGATAAATATTGTACCATCGATTCATGGGTGCATGATCGCTTCGTAGAAGCTCGACAAAACTTCCAGCAAGTTTCTACCAGAAACCTGCAGCAGTGGGCCTTTTGCGCTGCATGTCAGTTCCCAGATTTCAACTTCAAACCTTAAAAAAACATGAGTCACCGAATTTAAAAAGGAGCATGGGATACGGCAACGGAAAATCACAAAATTTGTTTTGCGGAAAGAGACGGATACCCAAGACGAAATTTTGGCCGCTGCGGACACATTTCGGATCCAGACGCGGACGTTGATAACTAACTTCGACAAAGATTTCATACTTAATACTGATCAAACAGGTACATAAAGAGCTGTACACAAATGTCATATGACATTAGTAGGACTAAGGACACTCTCCATTGTTGCCAAATTTATTCAAGATGGCGGCGATGACGTCATCCAAGATGGCTTCATGTAGACTTGGCAACATCGGATTTTGGCGGGAAAATAGGCCAATTGTGCTATATCCACTAACCTATCCTCAAGAAAAAATGGTGGGAATTTTGAATTTTGGCAGGAAAATAGCCCAATTGTGCTATGTCCACTAACCTAAGCCTCCAGAAGAAAAAATGGCGGGAAGTTTAAATTCCAACAGGATAATGCATGCAAAAACCGTACTTGTCTTTATTATTATTGATTATCATTTATTAACATTCATTATCATTTGTTATTATTTATTATTGTTTATATCATGCACGTGTGTATGCAATCCAACTGTGTTAGTTCATACCCTTGCCACCAGAGAGCGCCACTGTGACATCATTAGAGATGGTTGATTTTGGCGAGAAGAAAGCCAATTGTGCTACCTCCACTGAACTACCATTACCGTTCTCCTGCACATTCAGTCTTTGCTGAGCTGTCGTTGCCATGTGTTCGATTCCAGCAGGATAATGCATGCAAAGACTTTATTGTCTTTATTGTTATTATTGATTATCATTTATTAATATTCATTTTCATTTATTATTATTTATTATCATTTATTATTATTGACCTGCCTCGACTGGAAAATTCCATCCAAATCGAAATTCCAACAGGATAATGCATGCAAAGACCGTACTCTTTATTATTATTTATTAACATTCATTATCATTCATTGTCATTTATTATCATTTATTATCATTCATTATTATTATTATTATTTATTATTATAGGTCTACCTCCACTAGAAAATTGCGCCAAATTCAAATTCCAACACAATATTGTCTCGAAAACTGTACTCCTATTTCTTATTATTTATTATTTATTCAAGATGTCCGATTTTCTCGGTGAGAAAGCCATTTATTCAAGATGTCCGATTTTCTCGGTGAGAAAGCCATTTTCCTTACATCCATAGCAAAAATTTATCACAAGTTCAAATCCCAAAACCATAATTGATCACACGTATGAGCTTTTTCCGTCACTTATCTTTTTTCACTGCTAGCCTATCATAATTGCGTCAAATAATCAACTGCATTTATAGTAACGTAAGTCATGTCCTTTGATTTTGCGGGGGGGAAGGGACTGAAGACTTTATTTCAAACAGTACGGTCATCACTTGTTCTCCAACACAGTCAGCACATACATCTTTGATATCGCAGTGCAGTCACCACGACGTCCGCGCTCCAACTGAATTAGTTCAAATCCTCGCCACCTCCTGGCCAGTGCGCGGAGACACTGCCGACGCCTGCCACGTGAGGCGGTCGCCCGCGCTGGGCACGCTGGAACTTGCCGAGTTTGACGTCACAGCGGTCCCTTTTCTGCTCACCACGTGTATTCGTCGCCTCTGGAAATCCGGGTAAGTACCTTCAAAATGACGGCGCAATTTAACTGGAACCATTGAACTGCTCGGAAGGACTCTCGCACAAATTACACATTGAGCTTTACCCTCCTCTGTCTCCATAAAGCCCATTTCTAAATAGCTTTCGCTGTACTTATGCTTCTTGGTTATTCCACTTCCACAGGATATTGCAACCAATGGAATACTTGCGGCGTTTTTACATAATAAATCCGGCTGTGGAGCTTCTTGTGATTGTTCTTCCTTTGGTCGTCCTCCCTCCTCATTCAACTGGAAACTTCCCTTATTGTGATGGCCATGGAGTAACTGCACCCTTCTTTAATGATCCTGACTTCAGCCACTGATCCATGTTAGAAGTAATAAACTGGACAAAAATCGACTTATGAAATAGGTAGTGCACTGACAAAGCAAGTTTAACATTATAATGATGCCTGGGGTCGCATACGTGCCAGCAAACGCTGTGATTGGTCGACAAAGCTCGCTCCGCGCATGCGTAAAAGGTTTCAACGCATCTAGCGCCGTGAGCCGGCGCACAAACGACCCCCGTATTGTTGTGAAACAGTCGATCAGAAAAACCGCATTCTCCGGCACTAAACTGTGTATGCGTTCTCACTTAGGAACCGCAAAGGCTGCTTGGGAATAACAACTGAAGTTAAAGTACACATGTTTTTCAAACGAAAAAAAAAATTGTGATGAATTTGATTTTCACATTTTTATTCAAAATTTTACTCATTATTTTACACGATTTGGTGAAAGGTGCCTGCGGACCCCGTAGAAAGAGCCGGCGGACCCCTAGGAGGTCCGCGGACCACACATTAGGAAGCCCTGCGTTAGACAATAGCTGGAGAGCAGGTATAGAGAGAGAGACCACTACGGCCTGCTGGTCCTGGGGCTTAGTGGACGGCTAATTAGATGGACAGATATGTGGCTTTGACATGCCGACGGCGGCGCTTGCAATTCAGGCGAATGGTCAACACAAGGTGCTGTTGCAGCAACTGAGGTCATTCTGCTTGTAGACAGGCTGCAGAAGGTAATTGATATGTCTTTCCCCGACTTAAATTGCATATATCAGATGGGCAAAGTTCTGGAAATGGGATCAGCTGAACGATGTGTAGGGTGTGACTAAAGCCAAGTAGGAATTTTAATGTAGCATGCAGGTTTGGGAAAGGCGACACGTTTCGCACTGGGTGCAGCCGTCTTGAATAATGGTAACTGCGTAATCAACTGACGTGATGACAGAGCGCTCTGGTGGTTGTCATAGGAGCTAAACACAGTCGAACTTGGGGCCATTTTTGTTAGGTAACATGATATAAATAATAATAAATAATAAATCATAATAAATAATAATAAATGATAATAAATAACTGGAGCAGCTGTCCGAATGCAGAGACCTGTTGGAGTATATGGATCTGTAAGAGCGAACTTTGATGTCCGCTAGACGACCGAATAGCGATGTAATAGTATGTGTTGGGCGGCTTTGGTGGTCAAGTCAGAATTTGAGAAAATGATTGATTTGGGTTGGAGTGTTATTAGATGGGATGTAGATTGTTCTGTTGACTACTACTGCACATTTGCTTCCTTTATTTAGCTGAGTGAAGATCGATTGTGGTGTGTTGGATACATGTTTGCCTGTTCTCTAGACCTGGGACAGACCTTAGTTGAAGTGTAAATTATAGCCAAGATCTCGAAAATGTTACATGACTGAGACTGGTATTCGAGAGTGGAAATATCATTTTGCGTTTGTTTCTTTCTAGTTAGTCAGTGGTTTACAGCATGCTGCACATAGATAAAGTTCGGCGTTTGTAGAGAATTAATTTGAAGTCTACATCTTGGGAATTATGATGAACAAGTGA
The DNA here is from genome assembly GCF_023898315.1 of Schistocerca nitens. Lineage (NCBI taxonomy): Eukaryota > Metazoa > Arthropoda > Insecta > Orthoptera > Acrididae > Schistocerca > Schistocerca nitens. Next base: position 618,129,483 of record NC_064617.1, read on the forward strand.
TCGGTAGGTTGTAGCCTAGTGCATGATATTGAGAAGTACAGCTAAAATGGTGTGATATTATGGAGAAAGTACATGTGTTCTTGCAGTCTGTGAGTCAGAGGATGTTTGTAGGAAAAGCGAACAGATAAGGAAGGAGAGACAGTAAGGCGTTTCTGCTGAGGGTGGGGGGTGGGGGGTGGGGGGCTGGGGATGAGGGGGACTTAGGTCCGCTGATGTAAGAGGGAAGATTAGCTCTGAGTGTCAGGTCTGTAGAGAGAACAGGTTGACGGTGCTTTCCTAGGATTGGGGAGCATTGCTGTGTATAGAGGCTGTAGGAATAGGATATTTTTTTCGCATGCTGTAGAGATATAATGGATAAGTGCACTGTTTTGTGTCAAATGTGTATATACTGTATTGTGAAGTTAATGTGGTTTACATTGTGTAGCGTTTTTATATACTGCACTGTAAAGTTAATATTGATTATGTTATGTGACGAGTAGAGAGGAAGTCGTAAGGACGGTAGAGATATTTCCAGAGTGACAGCGGTCAAGAGAGTGTATTTCCGATACTTAGCTCATTGTGGAATGTCAATCAAATGAGACCGCGATCGTAAGATTTAACTGTATAAGTATAATGAGATCAACGACTATGGTATTCGAGAGTGCGAATATAACTTTTTGGTTTGTTTGTTTCTAGTTATTCAGTGGTTTAAAGGATGCTGTTCTTAGAAAAAAATTGGTGTGTTTTTGTAGTCTATGAGTCTGGATAAGTTTGTAGAAAAAAGGCGAGCTGGCAAGGAAGAAGAAGAGAGAGTAACGTATTTGTGTTGAGGGGGAGCGATCGCCGAATTTGTGGAACAGTTCTGAGAGGGACTTCCATCCGTTGATGCAGAAGGGCTGATTACCGCTGAGTGTGGCGTGTGGAGAAAGAATGAGCAGCTTCACAGTGCTTCCTTAGGAGTTGAGAGAATTGGGGCATGTAGTGGGTATTGTAAAGTTAATGTCGATTACATCGAGTAGGGTTTGTATATAATGGTTTGTAAAGTTACTATTGCTTATGTTATGGGATGAGTAGTGTGTGTGTGTGTGTGTGTGTGTGTGTGTGTGTGTAGATTGAGGGGGCTGTGGAGGTAATTTAGAGCTCTCTGTAAAAGTAAGCACAGGAAGCCTCAGAAAGAAAAGTAGGATAGTACTTCGATACGGGTCCTTAGGAAATTACGCCAGTAAATTCGATAAGATGGAATAAGAATGATTAATCGGCTGTGCTGAGATGTAGGAGGGTTGAGAACATTTGCGTGTGTTGAGAGCTGGAAAGGTAGGAGAGGGGGGGGGCGCATTCAGTATTATTTTGGTGAACAATTTCTGTTAGGGTAAGAATTTGAATTTACAAGTAAGCTGATAAAACACGAAAGCGAGCGTTAACTATTTTTGGGGGCACTATACAATTTAGGAGAGGTTGACTGGGCTCTTATTTTTTTTTTTAATTTTCAAATGATAGTTTTAGATTGTGAGGGGAGAGAAGCGCTGGGATGTGTGCGGATGGTGTGTGTGTGTGAACTCGCTCTCGGCTATTCTGACAACAGACGTGAAGGTTTAGATGTGTCGCATATAGGCCGGCAAGCAATGGAATGCGGCTTTAGCATGTGTGTTTGACCGCACTGAGTTGACGGTGACAGACGACTCGCGTGGCCTGGCTTGGATAGTCATGTTCGGCGTGTAGGTGATATGAATTTCTCAGGTGTTAGGTGTGAATGCGGCTGTCATCAAGTCATGTTTGAAGGGTCGAACAGAGGCCTTTGAGCAAATTGAGAGCTGTCGGACGTGTGACTTAGTGTAGGACAGGTTGATTGCGCGCGTCTGTTGAGTTATTTCGCTGTGCGTTATTTGGACAGATTACGAGTACTAATCGTGTTTACAGTTATGTGTACTGCATTATTTAGGAGCAGTCTGCATGTCTGCCGACTGTGCAACATGACACCAGGTGTATCAGGACGAGTTGGTTGTTATTTTTTCTACTTGGAGGGTTTGTTAGATCGAATTGCAGAGGCGAGTAGCTACGAGAGCGCGAGGGGTGTGATTGCAGCATATCTCCGTCTCTCAGTGGTTAACTAAAGATTGGTGCGAGCAATGTTCTCGGCTTAGGTACTGGGGGTGTGCTCTGGCCATGTGCTAGACCGTGTGGATTGAACAACAGTATTAGGGTCATTGTTTAGCTAGAATATTTATAGAGGAGTATGTCCGACGCGAGTATAAAGGTCCAGACAGTGATGTGCGCGGACTCCCGCTCGTGGTGTGTGAGAGAGGCAAAGCAGACGATTTTGAGTCATCACAGGTGACTTAGGTTAGTGGCTTCGTTTGCCACAATTTTCTTGTGTTTGGTAGCGAAACATGAACTGACCATCAGAATTGAAGCTTGGCTTATTTGTATAGACAGAATGTGATATAAGTTAATGTAGGTTAGTACACGTTAGTAAACGGAAGCGAGCATTAGTACATGTTAGCCAACGAACATGGGTCGGTAAAAGGACGTGGTGGTCGGTAGGGACTTTCACTATCTCATTTCAAGTCCAGGTGGGTGTGGCAATGGCGAAAATTGATCCCAAGTCTAGGTGGACATGGCAGTTTTCCGCATCAGAGAGGTTAATTAATTGATCTGATTCATTAAATAGTGATGCGGACTTTGTTACATTCACTTGCGGAGGTAGGTACGAGCGATGGCTCATGTGTACGGACGTGTGTTTTCGCCAAGATCCTGGATTAGATAATCGAAGCATGTGGGCTGAATAATGAGAATCGGGTGATCAGTTACCTTAGTGAGCGCGTTCTTTGTCCGACAGAGCCACGTGGTCGATCGCGTGTTGTGACGTCAAGGAAGTTTCCAAATGGTTCAAATCGCTCTGAGCACTATGGGACTCAACTGCTGAGGTCATAAGTCCGCTAGAACTTAGAACTACTTAAACCTAACTAACCTAAGGACAACACACACATCCATGCCCGAGGCAGGATTCGAACCTGCGACCGTAGCGGTCGCGCGGTTCCAGACTACAGCGCCAGAACCGCTCGGCCACCAGGAAGTTTCCAACTCGGTAGAGAAAACATTCAAGTTCGAGCGTGTCGGTTCCTGTCTATCGGTCTTGAAGTGGAAATTTTATGGGGTGAGAACGTCCTTCGTGATCCATCACACGTGCTGGTGGGGCGGTATGTGGCGTGAGGGTGGTTTGGACAGAGCAAGCGTGTCGGTTCCTGTCCGTCGGTGCTGAGAATTTGCGAACTTTAGCACTGATACAGCTTTTAGCATGTCACGTGATAGAACTTTCCAAACATCTCGGGCGGTTGTGTGAGGTAGGTATTGGCAGGTTCGAACCCGTTCAGAAAAATAAATTTGAGGTGGAACGTGTCCTTTGTCCAGCACGTGGTCGACAGGTTCCATCCTGGCCACCGTTAAGTGCTCGCGGGTGTGGAAAGATGTTTTCGTAGTCGGAGTCTGAGGTGAGCGCGGCTGACCGTTTGTGGCCGGACCCTGAGGCGCTGCTCGCCGCCTACATGGCGCGCTGGCCGTGGGGCTGTGTGGGCACCACTGGTCGCTTGACGTCAGCCGGCCAGGGAGCTGCCGATGGAGCAGGCTCAGCCGGCCGCGCGTCCGTCAGCTGCACTCTGGAGTTTCGCTGTGTGAGCATGGAGAAGTCATTTGGGACACGCCTGCATGACCGTAATGTCTGAAATAAAGAGTCATTTCCAGGTATTTACAGAAGAATACGTCCGTCTCGTGAATGGAGGGAGTGTTACGTAAGTGGGGCGGCGGCGCAGCGATTGTACAGTTGTTACGCACGTGCGAGAGTGAGTCAATTAGCGAGTATTCTAGTGCGGACCAAACGTGCTGTTATATAGTCATGGCAGATTCCACTGTCGAGCAAACTTTGCCACCAAAAGTGTAGCACTGCGTTCTCGATCGCACAAGGACACATGGTGGACCGTGAGCGTCGGCTTCGACAGGGATGAACGTGCCCAGGAAAACAACTTTGGCGCCAAAAGTGTAGCAGGGAACAGCTGACCGTTGTGTGATTCAGCTTCGATGCATACAATTTTGGCGGGAAACGTGCGGTGGCGACGAATACACGTGGTGAGCGGACAAGGGACTGCTGTGACGTCAAACTTGGCAAGTTCCAGCGTGTCCATCGAAAACATGTTTACGACGTGGGAGCGATCGCTGGGCTCGCCCCCAGCGCAGGCGGCCTCCTAACGTGACAGGCATCGGCAGTGTCTCCCCGCGCTGGCCAGGAGGTGGCGAGGATTTGAACTAATTCAGTTGGAGCGCGGACGTTGTGGTGACTGCACTGCGATATCAAAGAGGTGTGTGCTGACTGTGTTGGAGAACAAGTGATGACCGTACTGCTTGAAATAAAGTCTTCAGTCCCTTCCCCCCTGCAAAATCAAAGGACGTGACTTACGTTACTATAAGTGCAGTTTATTATCTGACACGATTATGATAGGCTACCTGTGAAAAAAGATAAGTAACGGGGAAAGCTCATACGTGTGATCAATTGTGGTGTTGGGATTTGAACTTGTGATAAATTTTTGCTATGGATGATATTAATAAATAGAAGTACAGTTTTCGAGAGAATATCGTTTTGGAATTTGAATTTGGCGCAATTTTCTAGTGGAGGTAGGCCTATAATAATAAATAATAGTAATAATAATAAATGATAATAAACGACAATGAATGATAATGAATGTTAATAAATAATAATAAAGCGAAGTATGGTATTTGCATGCATTATCCTGTTGGAATTTGAATTTGGATGGAATTTTCCAGTGGAGGCAGATCAATAATAATAAATGATAATAAATAATAATAAATGATAATGAATGTTAATAAATGATAATCAATAATAATAATAAAGACAAGTATGGTCTTTGCATGCATTATCCTGTTGGAATCGAACACATGGCAACGACAGCTCAGCAAAGACTGAATGTGCAGGAGAACGGTAATGGTAGTTCAGTGGAGGTAGCACAATTGGCTTTCTTCTCGCCAAAATCAACCATCTTTAATGACGTCACGGTGGCGCTCTCTGGTGGCAAGGGTATGAACTAACACAGTTGGATTGCATACACATGTGCATGATATTAATAATAATAAATAATAACAAATGATAATGAATGTTAATAAATGATAATCAATAATAATAAAGACAGGTACGGTTTTTGCATGCATTATCCTGTTGGAATTCAAACTTCCCGACATTTTTTCTTCTGGAGGCTTAGGTTAGTGGACATAGCACAATTGGGCTATTTTCCTGCCAAAATTCAAAATTCCCGCCATTTTTTCTTGAGTTTAGGTTAGTGGACGTTGCACAATTGGCCTATTAACCCGCCAAAATCCGCCATCTTGGATGACGTCATGCGATGTTGTCAAGTCTACATGAAGCCATCTTGAATAAATTTGGCAACAATGGAGAGTGGGGTGGCACATACTTAGTCCTACTACTGACATGATGATAGAATATGATAATCTGATACATGATAGACAACACAGATTTCGTATATTTCTTATATAAGCGATATTTTTATATTTTGTTTGCCAGGATGCCAGTACCAGTACACGTTCAACAGAACTCCGGCTGAAAAAGGGTCAAATGCTGTCCTGGTAACCCGACACGACATGAACAAGGTGACGCATTCGTATACGTCACAATATTCAATCTCGATGTCTGGACGAGTCTTGCCTCTTGTTTTCGTATACCTCCAAGAGCCCACAGGTACGTTTGGACCCAGAGTACAGAAGACAGTCGACGAGTACGCCAAGAAGTATACCAACGTTGTTACTACATCCTCCAAATCCGGTAAACTAACAACGCTGTTGTTCATGGACTTCTTGTGTAATGCTTTGCAACAATACATACAAAAGAAATAATTTCTCCTTCTGATCGACTCTTGGGGTGGGCAAACGAACCCGGCGTTATACGATGAGATGTTCCAGGACGATAAAAAGTTACCAACGTGCACTATAAAAGTCATTCCTCCAAAGTGCACTCCTCTCGTCCAACTGTGTGACGTGTATTTTTACCGGCAGGTAAAAAATTTGATCAAGCGCCTTCAAAATTGTGCTTTTTTAATCGAGCGAAACCGTGACATCAACTCCACAGACGATTGTATAAAAATCCAATCCATCGTCCACCACCAATTGTCTTCTCCGATTTTTGCCGAAATGATATGATACGCGTGATATGCATCAAACCTGACGAACGATAGAACAATTTTTCAGAATGTCAATCAGATGCGTTTCCCAACACAATTGTTCTTGTAAAAACGCATTGTTTATCAGATGTGCTCGATGGCGTGCTGTTTTCTGCTTTCCATGTTTCTATGATAACTATCACTCTGGTTCGTGCGATACTGCAGCTACTTCTGGTCACTAATTGTTAATTATGTGCGAGTGTATACCGAACTTTTCAATAAATTGTATCCACTTGAATATTATTTGTGATATTGTGTTTGTCCGCAGCTCGTGGTCGTGCGGTAGCGTTCTCGCTTCCCGCGCCCGGGTTCCCCGGTTCGATTCCCGGCGGGGTCAGGGATTTTCTCTGCCTCGTGTTGACTGGGTGTTGTGTGATGTCCTAAGGTTAGTTAGGTTTAAGTAGTTCTAGGGGACTGATGGCCATAGAGGTTAAGTCCCAAAGTGCTCAGAGCCATTTCAACCAATTGGATATTGTGTTTTATTTCAAGTATTATTTTTCCACGACAAACGACTTTCTATATGTATAATTGTTGCAACTGATTGCCGGGAATTATATATATATGTCGTGGAAAAATAATACTTGAAATAAAACACAATATCAAATTGGTTCAAATGGCTCTGAGCACTATGGGACTTATATATATATATATATATATATATATATATATATATATATACACGTGTGTGTATACATTTGAATTACAAAAACAAATAATAACAAAAAGTTGCATGGCGCGAGATTCGATCCGGCGACCTTCGGATTACGAACCCGAGCGCTTACCGCTACGCCACGACGTGGCGTGGACCCACAAGTCGTTGCAATTACGGTGCAGAAACACTGAGCCACGCTGCCTCTACAGCCGCCATAATTGCGGAAGAGTTGCCAGTGCAGAATTTTGTGACGAACTACTTCTCGATTATGTCCAATAAATGTTCGATGGATTCACGTCCGGTGATATTGGTGGCCAAATCATTCGCTCGAACTGTTCAGAATTTTCTTCACAACAGTCGCAAGCAATTGTTGACTGGTGACATGTTTGGGAACATGAAGTACATGAATGGCTGTATAACGTCTCCAAGAGGCGGACATAATCATTTCCATTTAATGATCGGTTCGGCTGGACCTCAGGACCCAGTCCATTCCATGTAAAAACCGGCCACACATTATGGATCCCCCACCAGCTTGCACAGTGCTTTGTTGACTTCTTGGGTCCATGGCTTCTTGAGGCTTGCGCCACACTCGAACCCTGCCATCAGCTCTTAATAGCTGAAATAGGGACTCATCTGCCCACGCGACGGTGTCCCAGTTGTCTATGGTCCAACAAATAAGGTCGCGAGCACAGGAAAGGCGCTCTAGGCGATGTCGTGCTGTTAGCAAAGGCACTAGCGCTGGTCGTCTGCTCCCATATCCCATTAACGTCAGATTTCACCACAGTGTCCTAACGGATACGTTCGTCGCATGTCACACTCTGATTTCTGTGGTTATTTCATGCAGTGATACTTGTCTGTTAGGACTGACAATTGTGCGCAAACTCCACTGCTCTCGGTCTTTAAGGGAAGGCCATCGGCCACTGCGTTGTCCGTGGTGAAAGATAATGCCTGAAATTTGGTATTCTCGGCGCACTTGAAACGGTCGATCTCGGAATACTGAATTCGCTAACGACCTCCAAAATGGAATGCCCCATGCATCTAGCTCCAACGACCGTTCTGCGTTAGACGCCGATTAATTCCTGTTTTACGATCATAATCATGTTGGAAACCTTTTCACATGAAACACATGAGTACAAATGAGAGGCCTGCCAATGCACTGCCCTTTTATACCTTGCACGCGCGATACTACCGCCATCTGTATATGTGGATATCGCTATCCCATGACTTTTATAACCTCAGTGTAAAAGAAAAGCCAATGCTTTGGTACATATATGGATTTTTTCCTTCTCCGCGAAGTTCAAAAATGGCTCTCAGCACTATAGGACTAAACTGCTGAGGTCATCAGTCCCCTAGAACTTAGAACTACTTAGACCTAACTAACCTAAGGACATCACACACATCCATGCCCGAGGCAGGGTTCGAACCTGCGACCGTAACGGTCGCGCGGTTCCAGACTGTAGCGCCTAGCACCGCTCGGCCACTCCGGCCGGCTCTCCGCGAACTGAAATTTGAACTCGTCGCAACAAACGGCAAACTAATTTCATAAAAATATTGCCAGGGTCTTTTTTCGTAATTTATCTTGCAATTAACAAATAATTTTCAGTATTAATCTTGAATAACAACAAGTGAAGGTGATCGTCATTTGCAACAAAGCATATACTCAAGTCAGTTAGTATATTATTCGCTCACTTAACCTCATGAACGGCTACGTCCGAATTTATCCCGATCTGTCTGATCATCTGCACCTGACCTCCGTGAGGTCGCTCAGACCTTAGCAGTTACGCATCATACGGTTACATTATTTTGCTGTATAATTTATTTTTTAATTTCACTACATACGCTTGTTACTTTGCCAAGAGTTTGTTACTTAGTGAGACGAAATTCATTCCGTTGTGTTTATTAAGATATGTGTAGCACGGGACTAAGAGGTCTTACAAATTTCTAAGAGTACGCCTGTGGGAGGAACGCTATTTATCAGTTAAATATTTTATTAGGTATCACAGCTTTCTTTTACTAATGTCTAATCACTAAGCACTGTTGAGTTATTTATTCTTGCACTTCATCAACGCTTCAACTGTTACAGAAATGGACTGTTGTTGGTTATTTACTAAGATCTTTTATTCTTGCACTTCGTTAACGCTTCAACTGTTTCAGAAATGGACTGTTAGTTATTTATTAAGATCTTTTTATTTCAGTGCTGGGTAGTGGCTTGTGGTCCACTTCCCAGAGATATTTTGCTGATATTAAGTAGATAGAGTAAAATTCTTAGTTGAATGTGTCTTATGTGCATGTGAATGCTGAAGTTCATCTTGCCTGCTCCAAATAAAAAATGTTACAGTTACAAGATGTGTCAAAATCAACAGCTTTCCTGAAGAGATTCCTGTCAGACGCGCGAGCTTGAGTTTTTCCTGCCGAAATTCTGTGGCTGTGTTACCACCCTGTCGTTATGGGCATCTGCTAAAGTTTAACATTGCGGCTATATGTGCTCATTTTTATCATTTTATCCGCCTGTTTCTTTTAATATTGCGTGATTGAAACGAGGGGTAATTGTTGCTAAAAGACATTTTCGTCCCAAAGTATATTTCTAATAACATCCACGACTTGCTAACGGAGAGATCAACAACGGCGACAGAGGGCAGAGTAAATAGGGAAGAAATGATGGTTAACATCCTACCGATGTCAAATATCGGGCAAGGATGGCGGAGGAAAGCGAACGAAAGCAGCTGTTCCCTGTATTTGAGGACCTATCTTAATATAAAAGAACTTATTTAGAAGGGTATGTAATAGCGGTAATGACTTGAGTGTTCAAGAAACTGCAGAATAGGAGGAAGAGTACATAAAATGTAAAAAACTGATACTACATAAAGCTACCCGAACGACGCAAGACGGAATCGAAAGAAAAAGCAATGTAACGCCTTCACAAAAAGAAAGTCGTCAAACTGTACTGTAACCACACGTTTGAGATGTCTGACGCAGTAGATTGCCCGGGGGAAACTGAGCGTGCTATTAATGCTGTTGTGATAAGGTTAAGTTTCCAGAAAAGTGAGATATATCTCTTCCATCCGCCGAAAGGAAATTTTATTACTGATTGTGCAAGTACATTTGTTCAAGCGCTAGTGGAATTAGATAACGGGAAAGTCACGAGTGGCTGGCCGACAGCCTGTCTTCTAGAACAAACGTCTTTCTATTGTCACCGTCAGCGCCATGCAAATGAAATAGACTCCACGTGGCAGTTGTTATGCAGAATTTTACTACCATATCGTAGTTGTTTCCAGCTGTCAAAACTCCCGCGAACAGAACAAACGTGACGTTGTATGTAAATAAAGGACACTGGCTGTTACACACTGATGACAGAGCTATATGGGCATTACATGATGGTAGCATTGTTCGCAAATGTCTGTGTGTGTACACCGCCTCCCTGAGAATCAATATTCATTCCTAGAAATTTTGTGTTCGTTATTGCAGTTTAGAGAGGTAAAAAGCAATTTTTTTAACACTGTCAGTTCATGACATCAGTTTTGTTCATGTTGAGCGTCATTTTATGCATATTGTGAACATCCTTGAAGGTTTCATTAGCTTTCTCTGCAAACGGTTAACTTCTTCTCAAAGTGACAATTGAAAAATGACCTAGATACGGTATCTAAATTGTGCGAAAGTGGCAATAAGGAAAAGTGTGCGGTAATCCACATGAGTGCAAAAAGAAGTCCGTGAAATTCTGATTACACGTTAAATCACGCAAATTTAAAGACTGTCAGCTAGACTAAGTACTTAGGAATTACAATTATGAACAACTTTAGCAGGAACGGTCACATAGATAATGTTGTGGGGAAGGTGAACCGAAGACTACGTTTTACTGACACAACACTTAGAAGATGCAAAAGATCTCCTAAACAGACTGTCTGCAATACGTCTGTTCGTCCTCTAGTAGTGTGTTGCTGTGCTGTATGGAATCATTACCAGATAGGATTCGTGGATGACATCGAGAAAGGTCAGAAACCGAGAAATTGCTTTGTATTAACCCAAAATAGGGGAGACAGTGTCTTGGTTGTGATAAGCCATTTAGTATGGCAATCATTAAAACACAGGTGTTCTCGATGCGCCGATAACTGTTCACAAACTTTAATCACCAACTTTCTTCTATGAATATGAACATATTTTGTTGTCGTCAACCTATACAGGCAAAAACGATCATCATAATAAAATAAGAGAAATCAGAGGACGTACAGAAAGATTTAAGTGTTCTTTCTTCCAACGTGATGGCAGAGACTGTGAAACGTCCCCTTAGAAAAATTAATGAATTACTGTGCTGATAAACCTCTTACATTACTTGATTTTCAAACAGCTGAGCAGAACTGAACGTACTCAGACATTTCGCTCTTTACCTATTCTGATCAACACTAAACTGACACACAACATTTTTAGCGCAACACAATCTGACTTTCAATAATCCCTACAAAAGAATGGCCCTGACTAAGATTAACCTATACCTTTCACAAATCACTTACCTCACAAAAATATTCGTTACTCGAACTACTGCAATACAGCGAGCGCCACTACTGCCAGCTAAATAAAAGATTCAAATTACTGAAGGCACTAACTACAGATAGGCATAGGTAGCAAATGAAAGATTTTGATAGAGAACAATGTATTTACCTTAATAGTGTTCAGAAGTCATAATATATATAGCAGTTCATGACATACAGTCTTACAAATTTACTGTCTCTGATGACGCATGTCCAGATCATCCGCTCTCAAAACTCCGCCATTTCTCTTCCCACATCCACCACTGCTGGCGGCTCACCTCCAACTGCGCAACGCTACGCGCTGTTAACAGCCAACTGCCCAACACTACAATAGCATATACTCCAACAATGCAAATCAACCACAGCCTTCACACAGCACAGTCAGTGATTTTCATATAGAGCGCTACGTGGCGTTACCAACATAAAACCTAAACAGCCTACTTACAATTGGAATGATAAAGAAATAGTGTGAAGATGGTTCGAAGAACCCTCTGCCAGGCACTTAAATGTGAATTGCAGAGTAGTCATGTAGATGTGGCTATAATATTGCTGTCAACACCAACCAGAATTGTTTCCCGTCACTAATGGTATTCGGAAAGTCAGTGATGTATATCAGGAAAATTATTGATCCTAATATGTTACGTCAAATAATTTCTATATTAAAAGATTGCCCTAATTTGAGGTTAGAGTTGTCTCCCTAGTTTGAACCCTGTCTGACAGGTGTAATCAGAACTAGTCATAAACTGTATCTCTTATTCCTAATAATTCTAGATTTTTTAAAATAAACTTATGATCAAAATTATCAAAAACGTCAGAATGGCCGAAGAATAAGCCTGTGACAGTAGTTCTTCTCAGGAGCATCGAGTACGACTTTTGTGACTTCTTCTACAATTATTTTTCAACTGTAGCAGAAATGTAAGAATTCTGGATCATTATGACTCTTTTTCGTGTAACTGAAGTACTTATATGTTTGGGGGTATTAATACTGCTGATAACTATTAGGTTTTGTAAGACATTGCTGGTCATGCGGGTACTCGCGGAAACGTCTTTTCAAAAGTCAATATAAATAATGTTGACAACTTAGAGAATTTCGCATTTACGTTAGTTTTTCTACGTACTTTACTTCAACTTTGGTTTCCCAGTTCTCTTGAAAAATCTTGCTTTTTAACTTCTGATAAAAGACTTGTAACTAAGAGATTTAGTTGCCAGAAATGATTCCCTCTTCGTACTAATGGCCACTTAGTCAATTACTGATGCTGTCATTTTAGTTACCCTTGTTACACTATTGACCAACAAGGGCTTGCTACAACTGTGAAGCACGTTTTTGGGTGTGCTATTAGCTACGCTTATGATGTTTTTGTTTATGTTTATGTCATGACACAAAACTAACTGATCGGTACAAAGACAAAATTATAAATTTCTTGCTGCTGTCAAGCTCTGTTAAGTCAATAGCTGATATTTAATGGCGTATGTCTTCACTTACTGCAGCGGTGTGGAGTCACAGAAATCCGACATGTAGTAGAGTCGTTGTAAGAAGAACAGGCTGCAGGAGCGCTTAAAATGGCAGGAGGTTATGCATTTATATTTGAAACGAGACAGTGTTTAAATCGAAACGCGGTCTAGAAAGTCCGTGTTTCGATTTAAACACTGTCTCGTTTCAAATATAAATGCATTACCTCCTGCCATTTGAAGCGCTCCTGCAGCGTGTTCTTCATACAACGACTCTACTACATGTCGGATTTCTGTTACTCCGCACCGTTGCCAGACGACACAAAATACCGTAGAGTTCAAAGATTAGGACTAAAATTCCGAGTGATGTATTTTAGTTTCTTTATTTGTATGTTCTGATAACGGATTGTAAGTATGTGAAATGTCCCACGTTACTCGTGATTTCAGACGTCTAGTTAGTTCTCTACTTGGTGTGGCAGAATGTATCTCGTAAGTGTTTATTAAGAAAGTTCTAAGCTGATGCAGCTGCTATTTATGCACCGTAACTGGTTTCTGGATTTATCTTAAAAAAGATCTACCAATCGCCGGCCGTTGTGGCCGAGCGGTTCTTGGCGCTTCAGTCTGGAACAGCGCTGCTCCTACGCTCGCAGGTTCGAATCCTGCCTCGGGCATGGATGTGTGTGCTGTCCTTAGGTTAGTTAGGTTTAAGTAGTTCTAAGTTCTAGGGGACTCATGACCTCAGAAGTTAAGTCCCATAGTGCTCAGAGCCAGCCAGATCTACCAATCATGCCCATGACAAAAGGTATTTGACCATTCGTGGTCCGAGATCCATCCCCTATGCTTTCATGAAACAAATTTACCAATTTTCACTTTTCAGTCCTGTTTAGGTGTAGTCCATGCCCAGTGAAACCCTTTCTTGCAACAGTCAGGATCAATACGAAATCAGCAGGCCCGAAGTAAGCCGCAGAGATGTCATATCTCAGCCCCCCCCCCCTAATCTGCCTCACTACTCTATTAATACATGACCTATCATGACGCTGGAGCAGCTCGAAGAAGTCAGGTCATCTGTCATGTCCAAGTCACCACAAACATTTTATGTACCGCTCCTGACCTACCTGTTCCCCGTCCACTCACTTTCACTACATGATTCTCTTTTGAAACATACAGCCATAAATCCTCTATCTCCTGACTTAGCCCTGTATGTGGTTCGAACATGCTGGTAACATGGCACGCTGCCCCTAAGCTTTCCTGGAACTGACGTCCTACTCCACGCTAGCAGCAGTACTTTATTCTTCGAATCGTTTTGCACACTTCTAGGCTTTCTGATCACGGTTGAAGTGAACTACACATTTCCTACTCCTAGTCCTACCTGAGGCCCTTCTCCATTTAACTCTGTCAGTTGTTAGTACTTGCCCCTGGTGTTTATACTGAAACTATCACATCAAAGTCTGTCTCTATCCACCTACCTACCAAATGCCAGTTTCCAATCACCCACGTCCCCTCTGTCTCCCTTGATTCCGATCAGTTCCTCCGTTCGTATCTCCTACTGGGCCTGAAGAAAATTGATTTTCCCTTCCTGCTCCTCAGTCAAAATGTTCCTGCAGCATACTACGCGGTTCCAGGAGAGAGCGTCGTCAGTTTTCTCAGTGTTCTCCCCGCTACATCCAACCTCCCGCTTCCCTCCCCCACAGGCTTTCAGTGAAAATACATCCAATAAGATCGTCAACAAATCCCCATATTCACTAGACTATAAAAGACCCCACGTTTCTTACTCATTGTCGAAATAATTTATAAAAAAGAATTCAATTAACATATAACATGAAATAATGTATGAAGATGGTCAAGTAGGTTAATTTGGCTGTGTGTTAACAAAAGCGATACAAACGTGTTTAGTGCTATTGCAGCGGCTTTTATACTGATTTACTGATGTAATGATAGAAGAATGAATTAGTAGTTGCTTTGATTTGAGACATTTTGCTTTCGCAAAATTGTTTGGTTATGTTTCTAAAATTTAATAACTGGAAAATCTTGGTCTGGGTTGAATCCATCCAGTTAGTATCTAACACTAACTCCGTTCATAAATACGATTTGTAAGGTTAAATTGCATTTTAACGGAGAATGTAGACACTATTGAATTAACAGCTATTGTTTTATAAAATTTACACTATTAAGATAATTTAAATAGCATTATATCTGTTTACAGCACGCAGAATATCGGCCTATGTAGCGATTATTGGGACTTCAAGTAACACGAGCTGTTTTTAAGAACAAATACTATAGGAAAGCTAAATATTGACTCGTGTAACAAAAACACACGCTACAGGAAGTACGCAACATAAATAAAACTTAAATGAAATACTTTTGCAATTAAATAACTATATTTTAAGGAAAATATACAGGGTTTTAGGGATTTAAGTGTTGATATTGTGACCATTGGTACATCAGTATGTACCCACTTCAGTGTGTTACTTGTTTTCTCTCTGCGTCTAACAGTCTTCCCGCAGACATGACACATACTTTCCTACCTGATGGTTTCTGCAGTCTTAACTTGTCAGTATCGCCTAACAGTTTCGCGTCCATACATCCACACTTGAACACCTGACCTGCTGCCGTTGGGAAAATAAGCATTAATGTACTTGGAGGTACTAAGCAACCTAAAAACATGGTACTCCTAACAGCTATGATTATTAGTCCGCAAATGGATTTAGTACTGATTTAATCTTGTTCAGTACACTATCCTCATTCACCAGTAAAAATAATTGCACTTTTATACCCCTAACACTCCGCATACCTGTGTGTTTCGCTCGGCGTCGTTCTTCTATGCGCGTTTAAAAAACGATGTTGAAAATCATTACCATGTTTCTCTTGATGAAGAAAAACTGTGTTACTTATGTCTATACTTTTATTTACATTTGATGAGATTTGACTTGCGGATCTATTGCAGCAACTCCAAGAACCACTGTTTCTACAGCTAGATTGGTAGCATTCTTCTTTTATGAATGGTATTTTCTTTTGCGGCTTTTAGTCTCACAATGTCTTTTGACGGGATTAACGAAGGTATGACGAAATGGAAAGCGTTTGGCTAGGAACAATTCTGCACACAGTTCTGCTTTTGATTATTTTGCTAACATTTGCCATAAATCAAGAACATGTCTAGTAAATGTCATTAGTAAATGACACAATACTCAAGTGAATGGTTTATGCGTTACTAACGATTCGGAAATGTGGATGTTTTACAACCAACACAATGTAAGCGAATTTCTGCATTACTAACAAAAAACCTCATCTACCAACACAATGGTTTTTCTGTTCTTCAGGGAGCACAAAAATTGAGGAAATATCTGGTGGCCCGACAGCAAAAGTTTCCATCCAGAGTAGCTTAACATCATGTTCCTATTGCCTCAGCAACGTCATTTCCTTGGAGAGTGGATAATCAAATGGTTCAAATGGCTCTGAGCACTATGGGACTTAACTTCTATGGTCATTCAACAGCCCCAACAACATAAAATCCCTATATTAAGTGTATTTTACTCCGTGATTAGTTTTTAGATCTACACAAGCTGTAAATCACTCTATTTGTCTCCTCGGGAAATGCTATTCCGAATGAAAAAGTAGAGTAGTTGCTGTTTAAAAAATTTGGTACTTGTATCTCGGTTATGAATGAAGTTCTTTTACTGCGTACTAAGAAATGTCTAAGCAGTTAATACGGAAATGTCTCTCTACTTTTCAGTACTAATACTGTTAATAATTAATCTCCTACGTGCGCCACTCCACAGGGTTCGGAGCTCGTGGTGGTGGGACTGCGCCATATTGCGCAGCACCTGGTTTCATCGACCTACGGTGCTCCCGCACTTAAGGTATATAAAAGGGCAGTGCATTGGCGGAGCTGTCATTTTTGCTCAGGTGATTCATATAAAAACAAAAAAAAAATGGCTCTGAGCACTATGGGACTCAACTGCTGAGGTCATTAGTTCCCTAGAACTTAGAACTAGTTAAACCTAACTAACCTAAGGACATCACAAACATCCATGCCCGAGGCAGGATTCGAACCTGCGACCGTAGCGGTCTTGCGGTTCCAGACTGCAGCGCCTTTAACCGCACGGCCACTTCGGCCGGCCATGTAAAAATATTTCGAACTTGCTTATGCCCGCACAAAACAAATTTTGCACACAGAATGGTAGTTGGAACTAGACGCATGAGATATTCCATTTCGACATCGGTAGGGAATTCAGTAATCCGAAATCCACATTCTCAAGAGTGTGTCGAGAACACCAAATTTCAGTCATTATCTCACGATGACTTAAAGACCGAGAGTAGCGGCGTTTGCGTAGAGTTGTCAGTGATAAGAGACAAACAATAATGCTTACAATAACAGCAGAAATCAAGGTGGACAACACAACATCGCCTACAGAGCCTCTCCTCTGCTCGTAACCATATCGCTTGGACCCTACACGATTGGAAAATGGTGGCCTGGTCAGGTAAGCGTCGATTTCAGTAGGTAAGAGCTGATGGTAGGCTTCGAGTGTGGTGCAGACCCCACGACCTGTGAACCCAAGTCGTCACCAAGATACCTTGTAAGATGGTGGTAGCTCCATAGTAACGTAGGCTGTTTTTTTAAGTGGAGTACACTGGATCCTCTGGTCCAATTGAACCGACCAATGGCTGTAAACGGCTATGTTAGGCTAAATGGGGACCATTTGCAGCGATTCACGAACTTCATGTTCCCAAATAACCATTTTTTTATGGATGACAATGTGCCATGTTACCGGGCCACTATTTTTCGCGATTAGAGAACGTTCTGGAAACTTCGAGCGAATGATTTAGCCACCGACATCGAACGACATGACTTCCACGAACATTTACGAATCATAATCGAGACATCATTTTGTGCACAAAATCCTGCACCGGCAACACTTTCGCAGTTGTGGGCGCCTATAGAGGCAGCATGGCTCAATATTTCTGCAAGGGACTTCCAACAACTTGTTGGCGAGACGCTTCGCTTCAGTTTCCGGGCACTATTAAAGCTCAAGTGAGGTTTTTGGCATAATCTTTTGTTGATTGTACTCACAACTGTCCCTAAAATATTTTTAGTAGCCCAAAAGGTGTGTGTGGAAGGGGGAGGGAGGGGGGCAGAAATGAAAACAGAGGGCAGAAAAGCAGATGGATTTTTCGCCATTACTCTTTAAACTACTTCTGGAAAAAGTCATCAGGATATGGCAGAATGAAATGATCCCATGGTGTTGATTTGCGGGTTCCCACCGGGGCTAAGCTCGCCGAACGAGGTGCAAGTCTTTTCAGCTGATGCTACATTGGACGAGTTGTATGTCGACAATGATGAAATGATGATGAGCACAACACAACATCCTGTACCGGATAGTAGAAAATCTCCGACCTGGCCGGAGATAGAACTCCGGCTGCTGCATGGCAGTCAGACGCAATGACCGCATATTTTTTGGGCAAAGTGGCCAGGGTTCGGAACCAGAGGCCTGGTCACCATCATCCGTTTCCTCCCTCCAGGAAACAAGGAAAGCGACTGGAACGTGGAATAGAGGTACAAAGAATATCAAAGAACATCAGTGATTTAGTTATTTATTTATTTTTTTGTTTTCCTTTAATCGAGAATAGTAGGAAACCGACGTCGCTTGGAGGAGGAAGTGTCAAGTCGCCGGACTCGATGAGACTATAGACGCGTAGTTTTTTTCAGAAAAACCGATCGCCAGACGGCACGCCAGTCGACGTGGGGGGGGGGGGGCTTTCCCTCAATCACACTCGATGTTCTGTTCCGATTGCCTTCGTGGATGACAAGCGTGTTGACAATATCGCAGTACGATCGTAGCTCAGTTCGAGGAAATGGCAGAAGTAAAGAAGGGACGGCAGGACGCCCGAAAGCTAGATAGGGGCTCAGAGATGGCGTAGTGCAAGCGCCACCAGCAACAGGCCGGTAACGCACGTATTACAACGGCGCCACAGCACAAACTGACAGCTGACGAAAAGGGCTATCGCTCTGTCATGGACATGATACAGGCCTAAACAGCCCCTGCACCGCGGGAAAGTGAGGGTCTCGCACCTTATCTTGAACAGCAAGCTGGGGCAACCCATTGGCGCTAGCATATTGCGGGCCATGAACGGAGGAATAGGAAATTTGTGTGCCAAGTGGGGGATACGTGATGCCAAATATACATTTACATATCGTGACCACTGCAGAAGATCGAGGGCTCGTAAAAGATGATCCACGAGCCCAGCTCGTAGTTGGGACAGTAGGCGCCCTCAATGAAGGGCAATCGTGCGCCGCAGATCACTTCCGAAATCGAGTCCCAAGCTACACGCAATGGAGCGGCACTGTCCGCAGAAAGCCCTGGGCCTATTGCCATAGCGCTAGATTTGTGGACGTTAAGGCAGCTACCAGAATCTTCGCTGCAGATGGTAATCAATGCCAGTGACTCCCTCACCTCAGCAACGCTACGAAGAACGATGGAGAGATCCTTCTCATACAATAAGTAGTGCAGCTGAATACATGGCCACCGAGAGACATCCCAGACAGGCGTTGACATAGGCTACAGAGCAGTGGTTCCATGGCGGAAACGTAAGAGAAAACAGTGAGCAGCCTTGATCCACTTAAAGACGGATGAAGATGGCAGAAGTGAGGTGGCCATTATGGAGTACACTGGACGTTATTCCACGAAGGATACGCATTACGACGTCGACGGTAGTTTCAGGGTATCCCATATTGCGGACCTCCCTTTCCAGGCAGTCGTGATCGACCCTGGCTGAAGTTGAAAGTTGCCAAAAGTCCCGGAACACGATGAGTCTGAGCAAGAGCGATTATGTCTCTATGGCGTCAGAGAGCGGTCCAGATGCTACGGCCACATCCCAAAGAAGTTTGAGCATGGAAAACCGTGTACTGGACCGTCTGTTCAAATAGTTCAGCCAACAGCCAGGTAAAGGTCTTCGTGTAGCTGTTGAACAAAGTCAAGGAGCAGTAACCGCATACTCAAGAGGTGCTCTGAGGTTTGTGGGTGGGAATCATGAGACCATCGAGAAAGCCGCTGGGATCAGCACGAAAGGCGACATAAGGTGCCGACAAATTTCCATCCACACTGTCGCCATTAGGGGACGAAATGACGGACAAACCTCTAGTGGGACACCGTAAGGGCCAGTCTACTTATTCATAGGACCCTCCTTGATAACATCGTGGACTTTATCCTTCGTGACGTCGGCAAGCAGATCCATCGTTGCATCCACAGGAACCGAGCCAAAGGAGGGTTGGGAGGCCACTTGAATGTCAGCAGGGTGATGTCGTTGTACAGCATAACGTAGTGTGCATGGAGGGCAGACCCTATATCGCACCTGACATCTAAGAACCGCCCATCATCAATCATATGAATATTAATGAAAGTCCTCCGATGGTGGCGCCTTCTGCTATCACATGGTACATAGACAGATGCTCCTGTGCTAGGCCTTTGTGTGTGCGTGTCCTGACCGAAGCTCCTTCAAGGTGACGTCGAGAGAGGGATATGAGCTGTTCCTTGGCATGCGTCACCGAACTAGAAATCTTGGGTTCGTCGCCGCCAGGTCGCGACCTCTCTTCTGTAACCAGTCAAGTCCTTTCGAAAGGCAGACTTTGAGTGTAGGATCCACCATGACAAGGTAGACTGACATGCACTACGGCGCTGACAACAAACTGTCCACTTGCCTCGATGAGCTGCCAGCAGTCGGGTGTAGTAAGATGGATCGTGTTTAGTTTCCATGGTCCCCGGCCGCGCCACACCCTTTGGCGGCAGTTACTGATGGCACATGTGTCATGGTCAGAGAACGCAATGGGCCAGATCTCAGCAGCCTGGATCCCACCGACAGTTTCTCAAGAGATATAAAGACTATCGAGGCGACAGGAAGACATCCCCCAAAGAGTCCACGAGGTTGTGGTGCTGGAGAATTGTCGCTAGCGCTGCTCATGCAGACTGCGGCGGCGGCTGGTCTTCGGGGGCTTGGGTGGAGTTGAAGTCGCCTTCCATGGTCAGTGCATCCTGCCGGCACAGGAAGAGAGGCGTGAATGCCACGAGGAAGAAAGTGGAACGCTCGCGGCGGCGACCCGAACCAGATGGCGCATAGACTGTGGTGATCCACCACAACATTACAAGGTACCTCAAACTGGAGTTCGAAAACCCTCAATGTTCGGAAGCCAAGACCTGCATGATCAACCACGACAGTCCCTACATGGTCGTCAGACTATCGGAACGAGCTCATTTCGTGGCGCCGCACAACGTCGGCACACAGCTCTTCATTCGTCAGCGTTTTGTACATAGTAGATCTGAGAATCGGAAAACTAATTCCGAGAACATCTTGCGGCGGAAACACATTTCATCCCCCATAAACAGTTCTTTATACGCCTTGGGTCGTTAATTTAATCGTGGCTTGACGGTACGAAAACGTTATGATTGTCGATGAAGTCAGACTCTTAAGACAAGCTTCTAGGCAGTAGTAAACAAACGCATGCTCACTCGCAAGCAGCACAACAGGCGACAAGCCAGAAAGGCGTGCTCACTACTGCCAAAAGTAGACTGACGACTCAGCTACGGAGTCGGACAATGACACAATGAAGTTAAAGATATAAATACTCTCAGAAGTCTCCAAAATACAAGTCTACTACAAATGTTTCATACGTTTCCAAAGTTCTACGTTTCCCAAAGTATTACATACATAATCACAACTGATGCATGAACAGAAGCTTAAACTCACCGAGTGTGCCTTGTGCGCACTATTTGGTGTTACGAGCGCTGAAAAAATTATGCTAAAGGAAGAAAAGGATTTTGAGTGTTGGAATGTGATGTTCATTTATTAAAATAGTACAGTGTTCATTCAGAAGGAATTATGAAAAAGAACAATTATGAAAAAGAACAATTATGAAAAAGAACAACAAATCATTGCGTGTCGATAGTTGTTCCTGTGAACAGAAAATTACTGGTCGACCGTGTGTGCCGGATGCAGTGTGGAGAGAGTGAGGGAAAGTTTCGTAGGCAGTCCAAAGAAATCAATCGTCTGCGCAAGCCAAAAATTTGCTATATGCCGTCAAACTGTGCGGAAGCTTTTGCAACGGCGGTTACATTTCGCACCGCCCACAGCTCGTGCAACAATTAAAACCGGAAGAATTTTCCGATTTTCAGAGATCTGACGGGCGATCTGTTTTAACTGTTAAAAACCATTTAACAACCAAGATCCTAGGAAATACTTCTTTATTTAAGACAACCGGTTCCAACACACTTATCTGTCATCTTCGGGTGTTAAAATTTTTGTTACAAAATATGTTAATTATACGCTGAACCTCATGCTGATTTTTATACACTTGACATATTGTGCGTGAGGTTCAGCATATAATGAACTTGTTTTACAACAAAACGTCTAACACCGGAAGATGACAGTTGAAACGTCACCTTAGAAAAATTATACATGACTGTGTTTAAACAGACATACAATATTTTTAGCGCAACGCAATCTGACTTTCAAAAATCCCTACAAAAGAATGGCCCTGACTAACATTAACCTATACCTTCCACAAATCACTTACCTCACCAAAATCTTCGTTACTCGAACTACTGCAATACAGCGAGCGCCACTACTGCCAGCTAAATGAAAGATTCAAACTACTGAAGGCACTAACTACTGATAGGTATAGTTAGCAAATGAAAGATTTTAATAGAGAACAAACAATGTATTTACCTTAATAGTCATCAAAAGTCATAATATATATAGCAGTTCATGACATCCAGTCTTACAAATTTCGAAACTCCGCCATCTCTCTCCCCATATCCACCACTGCTGGCGGCTCACCTCCAACTGCGCAACGCTACGCGCTGTTCGCATCCAGCTGCCCAACACTACAATGGCAGACAACAATGCAAACTAGCCACAGACTGCTCACAGCACAGCCAGTGATTTTCATACAGAGCGCTACGTAACGTTACCAATAAGAAAACATAAACAGCCTACTTACACAGTATAGTCTGTTGAATCTGGTTGTCTTAAATAAAGAATTATTTTTTGCAATCCTGGCTGCTGAATGGTTTCTAGAACCGGAAGTTAGGGCCGGCGCCTTCAGTTTTGTTTCACACTGCAGGGGGCACTTGCCGATGACCAACTCGCCTCCAAACTGATACTTAGCTACAATGCAACCCACCTTATATGTAGAAAGGGCAATCACTGAAATGTCAGAGTGTGTGTCACTGAACATCCTCGCGAAATTGTGGCGTAGCAACGAGATACGCCAAAGGTAAATGTTTTCTGGGCAATGTCACAGACGAAGCTGTATGGGCCGCTTGTCTTGTGTCAGAAGACTGTGATGGGTACCTCTTACCTTGACATGTTACAGCTGTGGTTGTTTCCATAACTAACTGAATTTCATCTTGCAACAAGACGATGCACCCCCGCATTCTAGCATCAACATTCGTCGTTACCTAAACGGCGAACTACCGAATCGCTGGATTGGGCGTAATGGTAAAGATGATGTGGCTCTGTCTCCTTGGCCAACCCACGTCGTCTAGCCTGACGTCTTTGTGATATTTTGCTTTGGAGGTACATTAAGGACGACTGTGTTTATGTAACCAAACTGCTAACACCACTGAAACAGCTCAAACAATGCGTCATTGCTGCTGCGGTGACCATTGACAGAATCTTGCTACACTGGGACGTACGTCGCTCGATCAGAGCGGCACTCATACAACATTTTTAGGCAGCAGAATGCAAACTTGGTGCGTTTAAGGTTCTTTTCAAGCATCAATACCAGCTGTTCCTGTAACAGTTCGCAAAATGTTGAGCTTTGGAAAAGAATGAATCATATACAGTAACCTCCAATTATTGTCCTTCATTGTCTGGTACTTGCTGACGACATTGTATCGTCTCCAATAACAGACCAGAAGCAAACGAAGATGTTCAAAGAGTACTGATATTGATTAATTCTTGCAACGTAGGAACAGATAGGTCATCGAACAAAATTTGAGACAAGACTTAGTTGTTGGTACTGAGGCCGAAACATGTTATCTAGGATGGAAAGCTACCGTGCATCATCGGCAACCATGTCCGCAGCTCGTGGTCTAGTGGTTAGCGTTGCTGCCTCTGGATCATGGGATCCCAGGCTCGATTCCCGGCCGAGTTGGGGGGGGGGGGGTTCTCTGCCCGGGGACTGGGTGTTTGTGTTGCCCTTATCATTCCATCATCGTCAACATAAGCATTCGTGACAGTGGCTAGACTGAGTAAAAATTGGGACTATGTACGGGCGCTGATGATTGCGCAGCTGAGAGCCCCACAAACCAAACATCATCATCATCATCAGCTAGCATCATCCTTCCTTTCCTGAATCGCTTGAGCCACGTCTTGCTGACTCTCGCAACGGACACGAACTGCTCTTCTCGCCCTCCCGTTCCACGGACCGCTTCAGCTGTCCGGAAATGCATTGTACCTCTTTGTTTCTTTTTTGAAGCCTCGATTTCACTGTTTTCAGCGTGACTTAGTACAGCGGACGGTAGATGTGTGTGCGTCCTCGCTCTGTCGGTACGTCGAAATGCGTCTGTGCTCCTTTTTCCACAGGAAATGACATCACGATCGTTTCAGGGGCCAGCAAGAAGTCCTCCCCCCCTTGCAGATATGCCAGAGCGACACAGAAATGCTGAAATGTCTACGCAGACCGATGCTTGATGATAGTCATCAACTGTCCTGCAAAGGCTACCTACAAAGTGGCAAGAACCAATGTTGAAAGAGGAAGCTGGAAACGTACTACAGATCATATGTATCAGTCACTCCAGTAGAGACCAAGCAGGCAAGATTGCATTAATTCTAGAGCACCCAGAAGTTCTCACGCTCTGAATATAAAGAAACCTTAAAAATTGGTAGCATGGTAAGTACCATCCGCTACCCGCTTCACAGTGGTTGCATGGGTGTATGTGGTGTGGGTGTAGGTGAAGAAGTGATAAATGTTTCCTAAAGGATCACATATTACCAGACTTTTTTTGTGGAACGGAAACTATAAAAGGTGAGCTTCCACTGACTAAAATTCAGTGTGACATTATTGAAATAAACAAATATGTTAACTTACTGACTTCTGTCTCAAGAATATTTTTAATGCCTCGAAATTCAAAAACAACTGACTTGAGTTCTGTAAGATACTGTAAATTGTGTTTCATTTCTATCTTACGTGATTCTCATCATCAGTATATACTTAGGGAAAAAGGAAAGTTGGTCCACCTGGAAAGACGACGTCGATTTTGATCCGGTGGCGGCATATGCCACTTCTGAAATGGCAGACGGACTGATAATTGTCTCCGCGTCGTCCATCAACAGACAGCGTAGACATAGCGGCCAGAGCGACATTTGTGTCTCACCTTTAATAGGCAATTCTCACTGCGAGGAGGATCGGTGTGGTGCAGACGTGTGAAGCACGCAGGCAACCATGCCACGGAGACGCACTCGTGCTTCCTACAGGCAAATGAGTCAGTTTGAAAGGGCTCATATTTTGGCTTCCGAGTGGCGGTATGGTCCTTTAAAATTGCTGCACAAGTTGGATGTGCTTTGTCAGTTGTGCAACGATGCTGGTACCAGCGGTCACGTTAACCTTCTCACACCCATAGACGATGGTCTGGACATCATGCAGCACAGGCGCGTACTAGTATCGCCGTATCGTGAGGACAGCAGTGGCAGATCATACAACTACCATAGCACAGATAAGAGGGCTTGTGAGCCCAGGCGTGTCAAACGAACTGTTGCGAACCGGTTATTAGCAGTGGGATCACGGACATGCACACCTCTAGCTCGTCTTCCACTCACGCCACAGCATCGACGTGTACGGCTCGACTGGTGCCGTCAGAGAATCACTTGGAAGATGGAATGGCGCGCGTTGGTCTTCAGCGATGAAAGCAGATTCTACCTGTACGCAGGTGATGGTCGTATGTGCGTACGACGTAGACCTGGTGAGCCCCACTCCAGGTCTTATGGTCTGGTGTGCAAGAGCAACAACAGTCGTTCACTTCTGGTGTTTCTGGAAAGCACGTTAACCAGAGCTTGGTACGTGCATAATGTTGTTAGACCGCTCTTTTGTCGTTATTGCAACAGGGAGGTGATGTGTTGTTCCAATAGGATAGCGCTCGCCCGCATACTGTCTATGAAACTCAAATTGTTCTGCAGGACGCACAGCAACTTCCCTGATAAATACGATCTCCGGACGAGCACGTGTGGGATATGGTCGGACAAGAAATGACTCGCACGACTAGTTAACCGAAAACTCTTACAATTTTTGGAAATGTGTGGTAAGATCTTATGGAACCAAACTGCTGAGGTCATCGGTCCCTAAGCTTGCACATTACTTAACTTAAACTAGCTTACGCTAAGGACAACACGCACATCCATGCCTGAGGGAGGACTCGAACCTCCGACGGAGGGAGCCGCGCGCACCGTGACAAGACGCCTAGACCGCGCGGCTACCCCCGCGGCAACTCTTACAGAAATATGTGAACAGGTCCAGCAGGCGTGGCATAACGTATCACAGGATAGCGTTCGCCATCTGTACTATCGACTGGATGCGAAAGTGAGCGCCTGCATTTCCGCCCGAGGGTGCTACACCACGTAATAATATGAATTTTGCTGCAGGAGTCGATATCTGGTACCTTACAACCGATTGCACTATTGACCTGTGAATGTGATAATTTAATATACTCCCACATGCGCAACAATAAATCTTGAGTGAAATGGAGTGTGCACTAATTATACTACTTTTTTCTTCAATGTATTTCGGATATATCTTCATAGACCTACAGGATATTATTGATACGTTGCTTAACTTCTCAACTGCTTCATGTCGCTGGACGCTTGTTTGTATTTTTACATACATGGCCGCTGACTTTCGGTTTTAACCTCCGTCATAGTTGGTGACGTTGCCGATGTGGTGTCCGAACTTTAGGCAGCATGCCCTGGCTCCCGTTGACAGGCACTGTGTCGTCACAGGCGATGAAATGCTGACACCGTCCATCGCCTTCGCTCATCACAGAGTCTGCGACTCATGGTGTTGCAGAATATCTTCGCAAATGCACCTGCTGGCTTCATGTCGCCCTAACAGCGTCCTTACGATGTTGCAAACATCTTTTGGGCCAAGTCATGTTAACTGTTGTTCCTTTCAACAAATATAACAGTTTTAGCATTACAAACATTTTCCGTGTCGTTTATGGTGTGGTTTTAGTATTATGTGACCGGTTTATCCATTTCCTTTATTGTTCCTCTCCAAATGTAGGAGCGGCTAGCAGCAACCGTGTTGCTGCTCTTCAGCCAAATGCCATAATAATACAGCACTTTTTTTTCGTTCAGTCATTTGACAGGTCTAACGCCGCCGCCACGAATTTTTCTCTTGTGCCAACCTCTTAATCTGTGAGTGGCACTGACAACCAGTGTCACCAGTTATTTGTTGGATGTATACAGACGCAAAAAAAAAAAAAAAATCGCAACCCCATGAAGCAGTTGTGCGATATAATGAACCATGGACTTTGCCGTTGGTGGGGAGGCTTGCGTGCCTCACCGATACAGATGGCCGTACCGTAGGTCCAACCACAACGGAGGGGTATCTGTTGAGAGGCCAGATAAACGTGTGGTTCCTGAAGAGGGGCAGCAGCCTTTTCAGTAGTTGCAGGGGCAACAGTCTGCATGATTGACTGATCTGGCCTTGTAACACTAAACAAAACGGCCTTGCTGTGCTGGTACTGCGAACGGCTGAAAGCAAGGGGAAACTACAGCCGTAATTTTTCCCGAGGGCATGCAGCTTACTGTATGGTTGAATGATGATAGCGTCCTCTTGGGTAAAATATTCCGGAGGTAAAACAGTCCCCCATTCGGATCTCCGGGCGGGGACTACTCAAGAGGACGTTATTATCAAGAGAAAGATAACTGGCATTCTACGGTTCGGAGCGTGGAATGTCAGATCCCTTAATCGGGCAGGTAGGTTAGAAAATTAAAAAATGGAAATGAATAGGTTAAAGTTAGATATAGTGGGAATTAGTGAAGTTCGGTGGCAGGAGTAACAAGACTTTTGGTCAGGTGAATACAGAGTTATAAATACAAAATCAAATAGGGGTAATGCAGGAGTAGGTTTAATAATGAATAAAAAAATAGGAGTGCGGGTAAGCTACTACAAACAGCATAGAGAACGCATTATTGTGGCCAGGATAGACACGAAGCCCACGCCTACTACAGTAGTACAAGTTTATATGCCAACTAGCTCTGCAGATGATGAAGAAATTGATGAAATGTATGATGAGATAAAAGAAATTATTCAGGTAGTGAAGGGAGACGAAAATTTAATAGTCATGGGTGACTGGAATTCGAGAGTAGGAAAAGGGACAGAAGGAAACATAGTAGGTGAATATGGATTGGGGCTAAGAAATGAAAGAGGAAGCCGCCTGGTAGAGTTTTGCACAGAGCATCACTTAATCATAGTTAATACGTGGTTCAAGAATCATGAAAGAGGGTTGTATACATGGAACAATCCCGGAGATACTAGAAGGTATCAGATAAATTATATAATGGTAAGACAGAGATTTAGAAACCAGGTTTTAAATTGTAAGACATTTCCAGGGGCAGATGTGGACTCTGACCATAATCTATTGGTTATGAACTGTAGATTAAAACTGAATAATCTCTAAAAAGGTGGGAATTTAAGGAGATGGGACCTGGGTAAACTGAATAAACCAGAGGTTGTAAAGGGTTTCAGGGAGATCATTAAGTAACAATTGACACGAATGGGGGAAAGAGGTACAGTAGAATAAGAATGGGTAGCTCTGTGGGATGATGTAGTGAAGGCACCAGAGAATCAAGTAGGTAAAAAGACGAGGGCTAGTAGAAATCCTTGGGTAACAGAAGAAATATTGAATTTAATTGAGGAGAAAATATAAAAATGCAGTAAATGAAGTAGGCAAAAAGGAATACAAACGTCTCAAAAGTGAGATCGACAGGAAGTGCAAAATGGCTAAGCAGGGATGGGTAGAGGACAGATGTAGGGATGTAGAGGCTCATCTCACTAGGGGTAATATAGATACTGCCTACAGGAAAATTAAAGAGACCTTTGGAGGGGAGAGAACCACTTGTATGAATATCAAAAGTTCAGATAGAAACCCAGTTCTAAAAAGAGAAAGCAGAAAGGTGGAAGGAGTAGGTGTTGTTGTTGTGGTCTTCAGTCCTAAGACTGGTTTGATGCAGTTCTCCATACTACTCTATCCTGTGCAAGCTGCTTCATCTCCCAGTACCGACTGCAGCCTACATCCTTCTGAATCTGCTTAGTGTATTCACCTCTTGATCTACTTCTACGATTTTTACCCTCCTCGCTGCACTCCAATACTAAATGGGTGATCCCTTGATTCCTCAGAACATGTCCTACCAACCGATCCCTTCTTCTAGTCAAGTTGTGCCACAAACGTCTCTTCTCCCCAATCCTATTCAGTACCTCCTCATTAGTTATGTGTTATACCCATCTAACCTTCAGCATTCTTCTGTAGCACCACATTTCGAAAGCTTCTATTCTCTTCTTGTCCAAACTATTTATCGTCCATGTTTCACATCCATACAAAGCTACACTCCATACAAATACTTTCAGAAACGACTTCCTGACACTTAAATCAATACTCGATTTTAACAAATTTCTCTTGTTCAGAAACGCTTTTCTTGTCATTGCCAGTCTACATTTTATATCGTCTCTACTTCGAGCATCATCAGTTATTTTGCTCCCCAAATAGCAAAACTCCTTTACTACTTTAAGTGTTTCACTTCCTAACCTAATTCCCTCAGCATCACCCGACTTAATTCGACTACATTCCATTATCCTCGTTTTGCTTTTGTTGATGTTTATCTTATATCCTCCCTTCAAGACACTATCCATTCCGTTCAACTGCTCTTACAAGTCCTTTGCTGTCTCTGACAGAATTTCAATGTCATCGGCAAACCTCAAAGTTTTTATTTCTTCTCCATGGATTGTAATACCTACTCCTGATTTTTCTTTTGTTTCCTTCACTGCTTGCTCAATATTCAGATCGAATAACATCGGGGAAAGGCTACAACCCTGTCTCGCTCCCTTCCCAACCATTGCTTCCCTTTCGTACCCCTCGACTGTTATAACTGCCATCTGGTTTCTGTACAAATTGTAAATAGCCTCCCTGTATTTTACCCCTGCCACCTTTAAAATCTGAAAGAGAGTAATCCAGTTAACATTGTCAAAAGCTTTCTCTAAGTCTACAAATGCTAGAAACGTAGGTTTGCCTTTCCTTAATCTAGCTTCTAAGATAAGTCGTAGGGTCAGTATTGCCTCACGTGTTCCAATATTTCTACGGAATCCGAACTGATCTTCCCCGAGGTCGGCTTCTACTAGTTTTTCCATTCGTCGATAAAGAGTTCGTGTAAGTATTTTGCAGCTGTGATTTATTAAACTGACTGTTCGGTAATTTCTTTGGGATTGGAATTATTATATTCGTCTTGAAGTCTGAGAGTATTTCGCCTGTCTCCTACATCTTGCTTACCAGATGGTAGAGCTTTGTCAGGACTGGCTCTCCCAAGGCCGTCAGTAATTCTAATGTAATGTTGTCTACTCCCGGGGCCTTACGACTTATCTTAGAAGAAAGATTAAGGAAAGGCAAACCTACGTTTCTAGCAACTCCAGACATAGAGAAAGCTTTTGACAATGTTGAGTGGAATACTCTCTTTCAAATTCTGAAGGTGGCTGGGGTAAAATACAGGGAGCGAAAGGCTATTTACAATTTGTATAGAAACCAGATGGCAGTTATAAGAGTCGAGGGGCATGAAAGGGAAGCAGCAGTTGGGAAGGGAGTGAGACAGGGTTGTAGCCTGTCCCCGATGTTATTCAATCTGTATATTGAGCAAGGAATAAAAGAAACAAAAGAAACGTTCGGAGTAGGCATTAAAATCCATGGAGAAGAAATAAAAACTTTGAGGTTCGCCGATGACATTGTAATTCTGTCAGAGACAGCAAAGGACTTGGAAGAGCAGTTGAACGGAATGGACAGTGTCTTGAAAGGAGGGTATTAGATGAACATCAACAAAAGCAAAACGAGGATAATGGAATGTAGTCGAATTAAGTTGGGTGTAACTGAGGGAATTAGATTAGGAAATGAGACACTTAAAGTAGTAAAGGAGGTTTGCTATTTGGGGAGCAAAATAACTGATGATGCTCGAAGTAGAGAGGATATCAAATGTAGACTGGCAATGACAAGGAAAGCGTTTCTGAACAAGAGAAATTTGTTAACATCGAGTATAGATTTAAGTGTCAGGAAGTCGTTTCTGAAAGTATTTGTATGGAGTGTAGCCATGTATGGAAGTGAAATATGGACGATAAATAGTTTGGACAAGGAGAGAATAGAAGCTTTCGAAATGTGGTGCTACAGAAGAACGCTGAAGATTAGATGGGTAGATCACATAACTAATGATGAAGTATTGAATAGAATTGGGGAGAAGAGGAGTTTGTGTCACAACTTGACAAAAAGAAGGGACCGGTTAGTAGGACATGATCTGAGGCATCAAGAGATCACAAATTTAGCATTGGAGGGCAGCGTGGAGGGTAAAAATCGTAGAGGGAGACCAAGAGATGAATACACTAAGCAGATTCAGAAGGATGTAGGTTGCAGTAAGTACTGGGAGATGGAGAAGCTTGCACAGGATAGGGTAGCATGGAGAGCTGTATCAAACCAGTATCAGGACTGAAAACAACAACAACAACCCCATGAAGCAGTTGTGGGATATAATGAAAGTTGTTAGCGTGTTTCTACATCTGAAACGCCCAAATTTTGCGCCAGTAGCATAAGAGTGGTGCCCTACAGATTTGCTTCAAACACACGCTGTAACAGTCTTGTGTTTGTTACTTTTGAGATTGGAGGTAGCGAGTTCAAGTTAGTCAAGAATGCCTTTAAGGTGACAAAGCCATTACCAACACCTCATTGAGTATAAAGTAGGTAGTGAAACAGGGCTACGAGAAGAGGGACGTTCCTTCCACGATATTGCAGAAAGACTAGGCAAGAATGTAGCCACTGTACATGATTGCTGCCCGCAGTGGTCACGATAATGTACTGTCGCAAGGATTCTGGACTCCAGACGGCCACGTGGCACTACCGAAATTGACGACAGTCGTGTTCGGCGTGGGGCTCTGGTGCAGCGTACTGCACCTGCTGCAACAACCCGAGAAACAGTTGGCACCACGATGACACAATGAACTGTTAGAAATTGGTTACTTCAAGTGCAGCTCCGAGCCAGACACCCTGTAGCGTGCACTCCACTGATCCCAAACCACCGCCATTTGTGACTTCAGTGGTGCCAAGCGAGAGCTCACTGGAGGGCAGGATAGACATCTGTTGCGTTTTCTGATGATAGCTGGTTCTGCCTCGGTCCCAGTGATGGCCATGTGCTGGTTAGGAAGAGGCAAGTTGACGGCCTGTAGCCACACTGGATCTGCACCTGGAGTTACGCTCAGGGTACGATTTCGTACAAGATCAGGAGACTCTCGTAGTTGTTCCACACACCCTATCTGGACGGTCCAGTGACTGGACCTGTTGTACGCCCATTCATGAACAGTATTCCACAGGGGCTTTTCCAACAAGATAGCGCTCGCCCACATACCGCTGTTTTAACCCAAAATGCTGTACAGATTGCCGAAGTGTAGCCTTGACCTGCTCGATCACCCGATCTGTCTTCAGTCGAGCACATATGGGACATAATCGGACGGTAACTCCAGCATCATCCACAAACAACATTAACCGTCCATATACTGACCAAGTGCAGTAGGCATGGAACTCCATCCCACAAATTGACATTCGGCATCTGTACAACACAGTGCATGCACGTCTGCAAGCTTGCATTCAACATTCTGGCGGTTAAACCGGTTATTAATGTACCAGCATTGAACATTTGCAATGGCTTATCGCGCTCACATCAAATATGGTCTTGCAATAATAATCACTTAAATATTTTGCCTAGAAAAATGTATTTCCGAAATTTCATTACTCTACATTAATTATTTTTTTAGTATTGCAATGTTTTGAGCATTATCATCAAAAATATTTGTAGTCCCAGTAATAAGATATTTCGACATCAAAACTAAAAACTCGAAAAGGTGTATTAGTAATTACAGCAAATATTACCAGCATCAGAATAGTTTAAGTTCGACTGTAAGCAGAACGAACAGTGTACCGTCCCATGCATTTAAACGTTGTATAAACAGACCTCCATATGACGCATGTTAAATTAACGACGAACACCGTGTTCTTTTCTCCGTGTTCTGGTATTTACATTCTACATCGGTCACAATAGGCAGTCCCCCTAGTTTTACACAGGTAGAATAAAAACAGTTAATTTTTAGAGGTATAAAACAGAAAAAACAATGTCACCGCACATACAATAGTATCTAAAAACAATTACATACCATATAAGAGAAGGAATCAGTTTTGCATCTTACCCATCACTCGCAACATGAATGAAGTTCACAAAAGAATGATCACTTACCAGGCGACCCCTTTGGCCGAATCGCACACTTCGAACGGAGATGCTATTAAACAACCTGCAGTTTATGACGAAATGGTGTCCAGGCAGCGTGATTGTTACAGCTGAACTCAAATCACCAAAAGCACACCCCAGTTAGCCCTGGCACTCCTACTGGAATTTAGAATAAAAGGAACTGACAAATGATAGCTGCAGTCGAACTGGCCTTTGGCGCAACTCAGTAATTATGCAAGACAGCAGACGGGGGCTACCATTTTCCGTTGTGTGACGGCACTGCTGCACGGCTTTGCAGCCGCTACACCTCGATGGAGCATTTGTGTGGTGGAATAGCATCTGACTTCACCACATTGAAAGTTCAATAACAGCAATGGGAATGCCACGAAAGAAGCGACGACTTTACATGTGGCTACACCTCACGTAGCCAACTCCAAACAGGAAAACCTGGCGCCTTTCAACTCAACAATAACCACTGACCTGGGCAACCTTGACGTCGTCCCGATGTCACCTACGTAACCCACAAGCCCCTCTCTTCTTTCACTCTTGCGTGACGTCGCAAGCCGACCGTCTGGTAGTCACGCGCTCTTGCGGGCTGCCAAGGGAACTCCAAGGACCGCAACTAGCTTACTCAAAAAATATACAGGGCTATTACAAATGATTGAAGCGATTTCATTGACATATGGTCACGACACACTACAGATACGTAGAAAAACTCCAGGTTTCTGCCGCCAGAGCGCTCGAGAGCGCAGTGAGATAAAATGGCGACAGGAGCCGAGAAAGCGTATGTCGTGCTTGAAATGCACTCACATCAGTCAGTCATAACAGTGCAACGACACTTCAGGGCGAAGTTCAACAAAGATCCACCAACTGCTAACTCCATTCGGCGATGGTATCCGCAGTTTAAAGCTTCTGGATGCCTCTGTAAGAGGAAATCAACGGGTCGGCCTCCACTGAGCGAAGAAACGGTTGAACGCGTGCGGGCAAGTTTCACGCGTAGCCCGCGGAAGTCGACGAATAAAGCAAGCAGGGAGCTCCGACGGTTTGGAAAATCTCACGGAAAAGGCTAAAGCAGAAGCCTTACCGTTTACAATTGCTACAAGCCCTGGCACCCGATGACAAAGTCAAACGCTTTGAATTTTCGGCGCGGTTGCAACAGCTCATGGAAGAGGATGCGTTCAGTGCGAAACTTGTTTTCAGTGATGAAGCAACATTTTTTCTTAATGGTGACGTGAACAGACACAATGTGTGAATCTGGGCGGTAGAGAATCCTCACGCATTCGTGCAGCAAATTCGCAATTCACCAAAAGTTAACGTGTTTTGTGCAATCTCACGGTTTAAAGTTTACAGCCCCTTTTTCTTCTGCGAAAAAAACGTTACACGACACGTGTATCTGGACATGCTGGAAAATTGGCTCATGCCACAACTGGAGACCGACAGCGCCGACTTCATCTTTCAACAGGATGGTGCTTCACCGCACTTCCATCATGATGTTCGGCATTTCTTAAACAGGAGATTGGAAAACCGATGGATCGGTCGTGGTGGAGATCATGATCAGCAATTCATGTCATGGCCTCCACGCTCTCCCGACTTAACCCCATGCGATTTCTTTCTGTGGGGTTATGTGAAAGATTCAGTGTTTAAACCTCCTCTACCAAGAAATGTGCCAGAACTGCGAGCTCGCATCAACGATGCTTTCGAACTCATTGATGGGGACATGCTGCGCCGAGTGTGGGAGGAACTTGATTATCGGCTTGATGTTTGCCGAATCACTAAAGGGGCTCATATCGAACATTTGTGAATGCCTAAAAGAACTTTTTGAGTTTTTGTATGTGTGTGCAAAGCATTGCGAAAATATCTCAAATAATAAAGTTATTGTAGAGCTGTGAAATCGCTTCAGTCATTTGTAATAACCCTGTAGATACGAACATATCAATAATGTTATAAGCGAATGCGATCACTGATATCCTTTCACCCAGAATTTTAATCACACTACTGAATCTTTCATT
Organism: Schistocerca nitens; assembly: GCF_023898315.1. Taxonomy (NCBI): domain Eukaryota; kingdom Metazoa; phylum Arthropoda; class Insecta; order Orthoptera; family Acrididae; genus Schistocerca; species Schistocerca nitens. Next base: position 618,164,842 of record NC_064617.1, read on the forward strand.
TGTATCTGCCGTGGCTTCTTCGACATGGGGGTTGAACGGTAGGGGGAAACACTATATGCCTGTCTAGTAACCTCTGTAATCCGAGAACTTCAATGTAGATCGTCCATTCTTATTTTTCCCTCTTGGTTCTTGGGCATATTGTGTCTTACTCGTCTTACCCTACCAAGCTTAAAACGATAGTCTTGAGGAATTTGTACATCTTACATCTTATAAACTATTGATCACTTTTTATAGGTCGACAGATCCTATGAAAGTGTTTTAGTTTTTCTCGAGTCCACTGAGAAGCGCAATGTTAGAACTGCCTACCAGTTGCCATTATCTTTCCTGAAGCCAAACTGATCGTTATCTAACATATCCTCAGTTTTGTTTCTCATTATTCTGTTTATTATTCTTGTCAGCAACTTATCTGCATGACCGCTGAAGCTAATTGTACATACAGTGTCTTTTTTTACAGTTAAAGGATTAAAGTAACTGGTCTTAAATACAATAAACTGGTTCCTTCTGATTATTTTTCTGTAAAACATATATGGCAATGGTGTGGCTAGTGCACACAGTGATGGTGATGGTTACACATTCAGTAAGTGTCTTGAGTTCAGCACCCCGTAGATACCGTGTGTATAAGGACGGAGAAACATTGGAAGAATGTGAGAACAATGTAGGTACATGGCTCGTTGTGTCTGGGAGTCGAGTCATAATGCACGGCTACGAAGTGGGATGTATAAATCTAGGCCAGAGCAGGAAGCAATGAGGGCGGGACAGCAGACTGAAAGAAGTACAAGAACCTTGATGCAAGGAGAGATTATGGGGAGTGGTGTTGTACCTGGATCGATGGGGATCTCTGGTCAGGAACAAGGCTCCTACCGACGTTAGCTTGGTATAGGATGTGGACAGTGTGGAGATGGAAGGTACTTGGGACGTGTTGGTATGGCCAGATAGTAGGTTTGGACTGGAGATGATGGCGTGAAAATTTGGTTGTGATAAGTTTGTGTATTGTATAGGATTTGCAAGATGTTGGAGGAATTTAAACAGAAATGGAAATTTCATCAATTGGAGGAGAATATGTAAAGGAGAGGAAAAGCCTACACCTAACGCAAGGCAGAGTGCATGTTGCTCTAGTACTTGTAAGAAATGGCAAAATTTTGGGAGTGCGGAGATCTACATCTATATCTATACACCGCTAGCCAACATAAGGCGTGTTGCGGGGGACACTTTGTCTACCGGTCCCTTGCCCTGTTCCGGTCGCGAACGGTTCGCGGGAAGAACCATTGCTGGTAAACCTCACTGTGTACTCCAGTCTCTTTAACTTTATGTGGATGATTTTTTCGCCAGATATACATATGAAAAAGCAACATTTATTGCCTCAGTGTTCTAGGAACGTACGCTCTCGCTATTTTAACAGCAGACCATATTGTGAAACAGAACGCCTCTTTTGCAGCGTATGCGACCAGAATTTGCTAAGCATCTGCGTGACGCTTTCGCTCTTTAACATGGTACTCTTCTTCGGATCTTATCTAGTTCTTGTATCAACTCTGTCTGGTACGTACAGACCCATACCGCCGAGCGATTTGCAAGTACGAACATGTGTTTTGTAAGATACTTCCTTTGTTGATGGAGAATTGTTAGCAGCTCAATCTGACATCTGCCTTGCCTGAGACTAGTTTATGTGGTTGTTCACTTCAAAGTGTTCCGTACGCATACTCTCAGTCCTTTTGTGGAAGTAACTGCATTCAGTGATTGTTCTGCAATCGTGTAATCATACAATTAAGGATCTTTCTGTCTATCAATACGCAGTACGTTACATCTGTTTATGTTGAGGGCCAACTGCCACTCCCTGCACCAACTGCCGATCTTATGCAGGTCTTCCTGCATTTCGCTACGATTTTCTACCATTGCGACTTCTCTGTATACAACAGCATCATCCGCATAAAGCCTCATGGAACCTCCGACGTTATCTGCTAGATCATTAACACTGTATAGCGTGAAAACTGGTGATTCCATAACACTCTCTTGGGGGACGTCCGAAGTTACGTTGGCATAGGTAAATTCTGGACGAGTTTTGTAGGTGTGGAGGGTTGGATGAGGATGTAATTATCAAGTAAGTTCTTTTAATAGTTTCTGTGGATTGAATCTATTGTGGGCTTTTTGTTAGATCCTAAGTAGATGGTGGTGCCACGTTAGCCTCCGGTCGAATGTGTGTGCAGCATATTGTAACGTGTAAATCGGGTTTCAGGGTCGTATGCAGCATCACCAGATCTAAAACAGTGAAATACCAGGAAGCGGTGTTGGAATAACCTGACAAGTTGCAGGTCTATGAAAATATGAGATGAACAAAGAAAGGCTCTATGAAATACTCGACATGATTAGTTATGACACCGAGAACAAGATTACAAACATCTGCACAACTTCGAATAAATTCAGCAAAGCATACAAATATCAGTCGACCTTCAGTAATTGTCATTCAGTATATGCGACAAAGACAAATATAAATTTCAAAATAAAATAATCTGAACACCTAAAGCATTAAAAAGTGGAAACTGTCATATAAGAGAATCTCCGCCGTTCTGAAATAAAAACACCTGTAAGCAGTCAAAATAATTCGCAGGCAGCTAATGACACCTAACACAACCAAAAAAAGATGCACTACAGTAATTTGAAGCATCAAAACTGACACATACAATCTTTTTCGCTTGAACAATTTTTCGACGTTATAATCTCCTAAAATTTCTGATTTGAATTTTCTCTGCATGATTTGCTGCATTTTAATTACAGACATGATGCTTAAATGGTTAGAGAGCCACAGAACATGCACAATGTAATATAAAGTAACAATCAATTAATTATTATCAAATGTTTAAATTGTTCGAAACTTGTAGTCTCCAGTATAGTAGTGATTTCAGGCCATAGATTCCAAGACATGTACCTGTTTTTATACTTCTCATCCTCAAGGAAGGCAGAAACTTTTTTTTCCTGTATTAAAAATTTATCAGAATCCGTGTTTTGCGACGGGAACATCAGCCGACACGACCGAAGAAAAGAAACTGATTTGAATTCCACCAAACGTCGGCCGAAGTCTGTACCAGAAAATAAATTGTTGATGATGTACAGCATCCAGCCACAAATTTGGGGCTGGTTGCTGTACACCATCAACAATTTATTTTATATAACAGCCACGCAGTAGGAATTAAAGTCCACGGGGAAGAAATAAAAACTTTGAGGTTTGCCTACGACATTGTAATTCTATGAGGGACAGCAAAGGCCTTGGAAGATCAGTTGAACGGAATGGACTGTATCTTAAAAGGAGGATATAAGATGAACATCAACAAAAGCAAAACGAGGATAATTGAATGTAGTCCAATTAAATCAAGTGATACTGATGATGCTCAGGGGATTAGATTAGGAAATGAGTTTTGCTATTTGGGAAGCAAAATAACTGATGACGGTCGAAGTAGGGAGGATATAAAATGTAGACAGGCAATGACAAGAAAAGCTTTTCTCGATATGAGAAAAAATTTGTTAACATCGAGCATAGATTTAAGTGTCAGGAAGTCCTTCCTGAAAGTATTTGTATAGAGTGTAGGCATGTATGGAAGTGAAACGAGGAAGATAAATAGTTTGGACAAGAAGAGAATAGAAGCTTTCGAAATGTGGTGCTACAGAATAATGCTGAAGATTAGATGGTCAGATCACGTAACTAATGTGGAGGTACTGAACAGAACTGGGGAGAAGAGAAATTTGTGGTACAACCTGACTAATAAAAGAAGAGACCGGTTGGTAGGACACATTCTGATACACCAAGAGATTACCAAATTTAGTACTGGAGGGTACCGTGGGAGGTATAAACGTAGAGAGAGACCAAGAGAGAGGGATTCTGAGCGATGTAGGATGCAGTAGTTACTCAGAGACGAAGAGACTTGCACAGGTTAGAGTAGCATGGAGAGTTGCATCAAATCAGTCTTTGGACTCAAGACCACAACAACAACAGCCACAGCCTCCAACCATGTCTGTATATGACAAAATTGCACAAAGTTTGTACGTTCGGGCACTGACGTCGGTTGCGCCGAAACCGCGCATGTACTGGTGTACTGTTTCGGATATATGGGAAATCTTTGGCCGATGTCAGTCGTCGACGGAATACCCGGATGTCAGTACCACTGCGACCGCAGCCTCAGATGCAACAACGAAGTGCAAGCATATAAATGTGTATAACATGTTCGTATAGTTAGAAAATATAGTAGCTGTAAAATTATATCTGCATGAGAGATATTTTTTTCCGTATACAAATAATAAAAAGCCTGAACTTCCAGGCTCCTTAAATACATACAGTGATACTGATGTATGCAAGTAATGGGAACCATTACGGCTGTATAAAGTATTACCGACATTATATGAGTTTTCTCCAAATTCTAATACAACGTAATACGGTATTTATCCCTGAAACAAAATCCTTAGCGATCGCTACAGCTCAACGACAATGTCCCCTCACTTTATTCAGAATAAAGGTTGAACAGTACGAAGGGCTGAGGGTGCAGTTTCGTTTGCACACTCTCTGTTATCCGATTACAGCTACTTGCTATCACCCAGAAGGTCTACATTATCGTTTATACTTCGTACATCGTGTAACGAAAACAGCTCTATTAGGTAACTATTCACGTACACCACAGCGTCTTAGAAAAGGTTACACATGGCAGGAAGGCATGTAATAAATGGTACTTATCCAGACAGTAATAGGATACTCCAATTACGGAAGGAACAAAAGCGAAGAAAATCTGAAATAGTAGCGGCAGCAGTTAAAGAGAAGAAGAGGGTGTGTAACAAGCTATAAGAATAATAATATTTTGAAAGTTTCAAAGTGGTCTTAAAATTGATTACAAAATGACTAAATTAATGCATAATCAGTCTGTCATAAAGGATATAGTACAAATTAACAATCAAGTTTGTATTTAATATAGCTGGAGGCAACGACTGAATAGACAACAAACGAAACAAATAGAAGGTTGAAGATGTCTTGGATTGGCTTGACTTCCAAAAGTAAACTTCAGATGAATCTGAAAAGGAAAGTTTACAACAGGTGTGTTTAGCCAATTTTGTCCTTGCGCGACACTAACATCTAAGACAAAAGTCTGAGGATTACTCTGACAACAACGCAGCGATGCATATTGCGTTTTATTAGGAGAGATAGGGAAACAAATAAAATGGAACAGGGAAAAGACGGAAGTGTTGAGGAAATGCCGTTATGTGAATGAATGTCAGTTGAGGCAAGGAGCTTCTTTGCTGAAGTTCTAACAGACAGGAAAATATTTAAACGACGAGGGATGGGTAGACGACGTTGCAAAATATGCAGGAGCACAGCGTACGCATGTAAACGTTTAGAACCATCCTTCACGCAGCAGGTGATATACTGGCAAGCAAAGTCCCTAGAAAAAAAGTTGAAGATGAGTTAATACTTAACGATGATACTGTAATTTATCAAAAGACATTTGCTGACACTTAGCGATTTATTTTCCTTGATGTTCCGACGTGAAACAGGTTTAATACAAACGTATGATGTGTTTATATGAACACTTATAGTAAATACACGGAAGTATGTACTTACTGTAAACGACACGAAGCTCAGACGTAATGATATATACGTATGAATCATGTTTCTTAAAATGGAATACCTTTCTTGTCATTCAAATATACAATGCCTCTTTGCTAATGAAACGCTATCCAACGTGTACGGAAAAAATTGCTGGAGATGTATTTTATTTATCCATCTACACGAATGTTACCCGCTTCTTTGCTAATGAAACGCTATCCAACGTGTGCGCAAAAAATAGCGGGATTTGTATTTTATATATCTATCTACGCAAATGTTACCCCGCCAAAATAGTTCCCTTCAGATTTTTTTTCCTTTTCCTTCCGAGTTTGGCAAATTATGGACCGCGTAGAACTTAAGGCTTTTTGTCTTTCTTTTCCTCTCCACCCAGAATATCTTCATTCATTCACTTCTTTTCTTTCCCTCCTCTCTCAGCGATGTGTTTTCAATATAGTTTGTGCTTGAACAATGTTGGCCCTGTAAGGTCTTACAAATAGCGGCACTGGAGCATCATTATAGTATTGTTTTTGGCCAAAACTTCACGAACAAACAACGAAGTGTGAGCAGCTGCATCATTGTGGCATAATGACATAAAAGCCACCAATTGCTTCACGCAAATGGCCTTGAATGAGTAAGTAGTCCTCCTTATCGATTGTCTGACCTTGTGGCAACAACTCATGGTGCACTTAAAACCGAAGACGACAGTGAGCGTAACCTTCATATGTGACCGCTCTTGTCGAGGTTTTCGGTCTTGGCCTTCTAGAATACGTCCACTGGGTCGATTGAGCCTGACAAGCGAACATTTCGAAACCTCAATAAACGTTCTTGATTAAATTTGGCGGGCGTATAGATGGGGAAAAATTGTGAAATATTTGTTATGTGCCCTGTTTCACTTTTAAGGAGTCAAACACACCCCGTAACATACTTTGGCGTTGTAGGTTTAGCGAGAATATTTTCGAAAGCATATAAAAAATGTTTGTCGTATCAAACTTCATATGTGATTAATTTCCTTGAAAAACTCTGTAATAATCTAAAATTTTGTAAAATGCTCCACCACTATTAATTAATTTTGAAAAAATGAAGACTCTTGTTACAACATAAATTAAACAAACTTTCAAGCCACTTATGTGCTTATGTAATAAAGCTGTTTTCTGAAATACCATTTTTGTAAAATAAGCTGTACACAATGTGCTGTCGGAGTATTTCATCATACCTAATTACAATATCTAAACATATATTACAATTCTATTTATTTTAGTTATATCTGTTTTATGTTTTAAATTGTTATTTTACTTTTTTTTATATTTTTAGTTTATTATTCCACGTATGTGTAGTTTGGTTACTGATTATTACGACAGAAAATAACGACAGTAATAATAACCTGTAGAACGAAATTTCTTCATGTAATATACGCGATGGAGACGCCAACATAAAACAAAATTCAGCAGGATTTCGAATTATCGTGGGTGATACTAAATAGAGGTATATTTCGGTACATGGCCTTGTCGAGGAGAACTGATTATGTATCAGTGACTTCAGCTTGATTGTATTGTTTCTTAAGTGGAGACTGACATCATAATCATTCAACGTGACTATGTCTGGAAGCCTTGTCACAAAGTTCCTCCAACATCGATAGTTGTGTACGTCCCACTGCTGTACTTGCGTCGTCGAACCCTTTGGATTTATCAGATAAACAAGTTCCTTGTTCTCAGGTCTGGTCCTCTAAATAGTTCTCTCACGCTGACCCCCGCAAGAATCTAACAGTACTACAGACATTTCTCCCTCACTGGGAAAGAAAATATTTTTCAAATCACTTTTGAACTCGTCATGTTTACCAGTTCTAGATGCTGTCACAAGGGCATTAGGGGCTTCAATAATAGATTTTCGAATAGTCGGTCCAAACTCACCAATAGTTTCTTTTAAAACTATAAAAAGGTTGATGATCAGTGTGAATAAAACCATTTTGAGAGTCGTGCCTTTCGGAGTGTGTTTTATCTCTTAAACATGAAACTGGGCACAAACACAAAAAATACGTATCGCACTATTTTTCCCTTCCACACAGCAGCTAAGTTCCAGCAAAATCGTTTATTGGCACTTGTGAATGTTTCCTTGTTAATTATGTGTGTAAGCCCATATTCCGCATGCGGCCCGCCTTTGATCTGATGGCGGCTTGTCCCTCACCGTCTGTCCTCCTAATTTTTTCATTTTTTACTTGTCTTTCAATCCCTTCCAAAATGGAGACAACGGACCCTTGTAGAGCCTAGTTGTTTCGAGCCGAGTATAGCTCTGGTGTTGGCTCGGGGGGGGGGGGGGGGGGGGAGACATCAATTCGGAATGTATCCGACGCCCACATTGCAATAATTTATCATGTGATTTCAGAGTAATATCAAACTTCGTAGCAACCAATCTGAAACGTTATCAAACCTTTTTGTCGATGGAGAAACACGCTTTATTTCTGTATCCTGTAAGTGCCGACGGACGCTATCGTAAGTACATCGCTGACGGAAAACATTTGCATAGACAAGATGGCACTGAAGCTCTGGATGTATTTTATGAACATGTTAATCAACATACACTCCATAGTTCTGTTTCATCCCTACTTTAGACTCTCCTTACAAACCATAACCCAAAACAGCAATCACAACGAGGAAAAACTACTTAATTACCATCGAATTAAAATTTTGACCCCTTATTTCACAAGAAAACGAGTCATCGGAGGTCAATGGTATGTCGTGAATTAAATGACAGAAAAGTGATAAAATGCTGTGTCCTACCATAATAATTATGGCCCTCCAGCTTGTTCAGTCATTTAATAGGACTTCGAAAGGATCGAAAGCATCATCTGAGCTTTTAGGAACAGAAAATTTGTGGTACTTTCACAAGGAAAAAACTAACGAGGAACTCTGAAGTGAACACAATACTTCGAGTTTAGGAGCACAGGTCAAATATAGGGCGTGTTTATCGGTATATTAATTTCATGAATAACCACTCTAGACTGCTTGCAGGTAATTTAGAACACTAACATTAGAAAAAAAACACAAGAATACAGAGGCTACTATTCCTTTTAACCTGCCTGGCAGTCACATACCAGCATAATCATGAATTCCTTGGACGCCCCACGTTGCTTCCTGGAACACGAACAACAGAAGAATATTTTCCTGTATTTATAGTTATGTGATACTGTTCGTGGAGCAGATGCTGTTGTTCGTTATAGTAAAAGCAAGATATGAAAGAAGTGGTGACCTACTGTTAGCAGTAGAAAGCGGAGTAATAAGGGCTTTTCATACTACACTCCTGGAAATGGAAAAAAGAACACATTGACACCGGTGTGTCAGACCCACCATACTTGCTCCGGACACTGCGAGAGGGCTGTACAAGCAATGATCACACGCACGGCACAGCGGACACACCTGGAACCGCGGTGTTGGCCGTCGAATGGCGCTAGCTGCGCAGCATTTGTGCACCGCCGCCGTCAGTGTCAGCCACTTTGCCGTGGCATACGGAGCTCCATCGCAGTCTTTAACACTGGTAGCATGCCGCGACAGCGTGGACGTGAACCGTAGGTGCAGTTGACGGACTTTGAGCGAGGGCGTATAGTGGGCATGCGGGAGGCCAGGTGGACGTACCGCCGAATTGCTCAACACGTGGGGCGTGAGGTCTCCACAGTACATCGATGTTGTCGCCAGTGGTCGGCGGAAGGTGCACGTGCCCGTCGACCTGGGACCGGACCGCAGCGACGCACGGATGCACGCCAAGACCGTAGGATCCTACGCAGTGCCGTAGGGGACCGCACCGCCACTTCCCAGCAAATTAGGGACACTGTTGCTCCTGGGGTATCGGCGAGGACCATTCGCAACCGTCTCCATGAAGCTGGGCTACGGTCCCGCACACCGTTAGGCCGTCTTCCGCTCACGCCCCAACATCGTGCAGCCCGCCTCCAGTGGTGTCGCGACAGGCGTGAATGGAGGGACGAATGGAGACGTGTCGTCTTCAGCGATGAGAGTCGCTTCTGCCTTGGTGCCAATGATGGTCGTATGCGTGTTTGGCGCCGTGCAGGTGAGCGCCACAATCAGGACTGCATACGACCGAGGCACACAGGGCCAACACCCGGCATCATGGTGTGGGGAGCGATCTCCTACACTGGCCGTACACCACTGGTGATCGTCGAGGGGACACTGAATAGTGCACGGTACATCCAAACCGTCATCGAACCCATCGTTCTACCATTCCTAGACCGGCAAGGGAACTTGCTGTTCCAACAGGACAATGCACGTCCGCATGTATCCCGTGCCACCCAACGTGCTCTAGAAGGTGTAAGTCAACTACCCTGGCCAGCAAGATCTCCGGATCTGTCCCCCATTGAGCATGTTTGGGACTGGATGAAGCGTCGTCTCACGCGGTCTGCACGTCCAGCACGAACGCTGGTCCAACTGAGGCGCCAGGTGGAAATGGCATGGCAAGCCGTTTCACAGGACTACATCCAGCATCTCTACGATCGTCTCCATGGGAGAATAGCAGCCTGCATTGCTGCGAAAGGTGGATATACACTGTACTAGTGCCGACATTGTGCATGCTCTGTTGCCTGTGTCTATGTGCCTGTGGTTCTGTCAGTGTGATCATGTGATGTATCTGACCCCAGGAATGTGTCAATAAAGTTTCCCCTTCCTGGGACAATGAATTCACGGTGTTCTTATTTCAATTTCCAGGAGTGTAGATTAAGATACGTAATTCATTTCATAAGAACACGCACTAGTAATCGCAGGTGACAGAAATCTGAATACAGAATATGGAAGAACAGTTAGAAAAGAAACAATTGAACCCTAATGGGAACTGAAAATAATGTTTTAGGATTTGTGTAGAGTCTATTTTACTAAGTGCAAGAGAGATGCAGAAACAACTAAATAGGAATGTAGTAGTCTATATGATCAAGAACGGAAATTCTATAGTGCTGACACGAAGATAGTACATTAAAAACTTTCGTCATGGAAACATGATATATAAATCTAAACACGAACTGTTATCGCACAACTTCTTCTTAAGAGACTGTAGTGTTACGTATAAATAAACATATTAGAGGATGATATGAACCAGTAATGAGTGAAGTTGCCAAATTACTTTCTTTCTCTGCACTCTGCGAAAATCTCATCTTAATTATTTAAAATCACTCTGCTTCCAAAACCAAAATACAAGAGGAAATTATGCACTTACTATGAATAATGTAAATGTATTATGCACCATAATTTAAAATTAAAGATCTCTTTGTTTTTTATGTTAGAAACTGTAGACTGAAATATGTTCGTACTGTTTCTGTTGATCCTGTAAGTGGTGCAGCCAAATTTTTTATTTATCACCTGAAAAACACGAAGTTCTGTGATTAATGTTTATTTTTATAAGAGACACAAATTTCTATTAATAATCTTTTATTGCAACCGCTTTCGGTATTCTACCATCTACTCAGTATCGTCATGTAGTGTGCATATATCAAAATTTTTAGAACTAAATACGATTGTTTCAAGAAACCACACAAAGCATAGTTATAACTCATACTACTTTATATATACAATATGCACGGTTAGTACAAATCTTACAACAATATTTGGCACATTATATAATTACAGAAGAAAGACTGACAATGAATTTGCATCCCAGTTTAAATACACCACAGGGGAAAATAAAAAGAAAAATGAAAAGAATATTAGGACCATAAACAAACATCTATAGTATTAAAAAATATATTAACATATGAGCTCCAGAAATCCAAACCAAGTCCAGTGAGAGTAAAATATGACTACAATCAAGTTAAAACTAGTATGGAACGTCATAAAAGTGCAAGACATGCACATACAGTACTTATTTCAATATCATACTACAAAATTATCATATGAACTGTCATGGAAAAGATTGTCATCACTGGTCAGAAAAATGTTTGACATCATAGAACACAGGCTAGCAACTATAAAACCAAAATCAGAGTGCACAAACGAAAAAGTTAAACCTGAGTAAACAACTTTTTTGTATGGAAGGATACATGCATTATGTAAGTGCAAAATACAGGCGCAACTATGACTCTGTATCAAACAGTCGATCCCTTAATTACAAATAAGATCAAGAATAAGTTAGCACGTCACGTCATATCTTACAATCATAAGCATACAAAATTACAGGCTTGTCATTGACTGTTTTGTTGGATGTCCTCCTACGGCGTATCGTGACAAATTCTGTCCCACTGGTGCGCTAACGTGTCAAAATCCCGAGCTGGTCCGAGTGCCCTGCCCATAATGCTCCAAACGTTCTCGATTGGGGGGGAGACTCGGCCAAGGTAAGGCTTTGGAACGACGAACACGAGCAGTATGTTTGGGCGGGCACTGTCTTGCTGAAATGTAAGCCCATAATGACTTGCCATTAAGGACAACAAATCAGTGAGCACAATATCGTCACGTACTGTTGTGCTGTAAGGGCGCCACGTGTAACAACCAAAGGGGTCCTGCTGCGAAAAGAAGTGGCACGCCAGACCATCACTCGTGGCTTTCGGACCGTACAGCGAGCGACCGTTAGGATAGTGTCCCACCGCTGTCTCGGGCGTCTCCAGACACGTCTTCGCTTGTCATTGGGGCTGAATTCGAAGTGGGTCTCATCAGAAGACAATTCTATGCCTCCACTACAAGAGGATCAGTTGTATATGGTGTTCAGTTGGGTATCACCATTTTCTGTGTTAAGATACTTGTTGACTTTCTGCATGCGTGCAACTATGGCGATTTGACATACATTGTTAAGTATCATTTTATGTATTGCCTAAAAGAAATTGATTAATTTTCGTATATTTCTGTATATGGTTTTGGATTCTTTCGGTTGATATAATACCAAAAGATGGTGTACTACCGAATCTGGTTGTGTTAAGAGATTATTAATGCAATTGTCTGTCGTCCGTAGAAAAAGTATATTACCGGTGTAGGAAATCAACTGCAGTTTCTTTATTTGTGTGCAAGTACCTATTTGCAGTCCTGGTACATGTTGAAATGCCGGGTCAACTGTACGGCAGCATATTACTAGGAGAGCTGAAACGAAATGACTCAGCTCAATTATGAAGTAGAAAAGGGTTGCCGTCTTTTATTTTAGCTGCCTTACTGACGTGCTGCGGTACTATTGCTCGGGTGTTTCATTGAGAAAAAGGACTGCATTCTTACCAGTGCAAACAAACAACTTTCTTTGTGGGTAGTAATTAAAAATATATGCCTACCCAAGTATAATTCCTAACCTAGAGAAGGCCACTGTTATGGACGTATTAAGAAGAACATTAACCTACATCTTAGCACCATTTCAGGCAGAATGTGAGGGATAACTATCTTATGCATCAGCATAAAATTATTTAACTCATATATACCGTAGGTTGAGTTCCATTTTTTAAAGTATTTGGCTGTCAGTTTCTGTTTACTAATTGCTTTGGCAGTTTTATCATGAAAACAACAGCAAAATACACTGACACAGAAAGATAAGCATCCAGGGGGGAGGAGGAAACGAAATGAGATTTCGTGGGTTGACAGGGTAAGTGATTTTATTTCCGTGATTAAATACCGAGTCAAATTTAGAAGGAATTTGGCTGTAAGTGCCCATTTATCTGTATAACGTTCCACCCCATCTACCCTGGACGCATCAGTTCATTCGGTTGTTAAGGGTGTTATAAAGAGGTAAACTGCCATTAGTATCCAGGATATTAGCAATAGGACAGAGTTGACGTCCGAGGTGGCGTCTCACATGTTTCATTTAAGACAGATTGAGAACCATGCTGGCCATAGAAGTACCTCAACACCACGGAGATATTTCATAGAGAGAGGTGTAATGTGCTGACGAGCATTGTCCTGCAGAAAATTGGCACCATGATGCTGCCACAGGAGGGCACAGACAGGCCGTGATGTACCGTTGTGCCACAGAGTTCCCTCAGCCACTACCAACCGAGACCTGAATTCATACACGACGCCTTCCCGCACAATGCCACCAGGACTAAGACGGCTGTGCCTCTCCGAAACATCGGCTGAAAGGGACTTATTTCCAAATCTCCGCCATACTTGCAAACAATGGTAATACGGTATATTGCAAAATTCATCGCTAAACACAGTGCGGCCCCAAAATCAGCAGTCCATGCTTCCCGATGACGGCGATACTCCAGAGGCAGCCAGTTGTGTTGTACTTTTAATGCCAGCCTACGCTTGAGACGGTAATTCACTAGTCCAGCTTCTGTTAAGTCTGTTAGTCTCCGATCAGTGATGTGCGTGTGGGCTGACACGACTGTTGTTAGTCTCCGACCAAAGGTGTGGTGTGACACAAGCAGGGAATCCATTAGATCTTCTCGGATGACAGGCACAGATGTGTAAGGGTTACAGTGTGCTTGGTGCACAATACGGCGATCAGACCTGCTTGCTCGGGACCTTCACGACTAGTGTACCTGCCCTCACGCTCCGACGCGGTCCAACACCGGTTCACTGTCACAAGCAAATGCCACTCAAATCTTGATGTTGAACGATTTGTCCAGGCGACCAAAAACAGACCCACCATGAAGCCGCTTTAAAATAACGTCGTCTCACACGAGAAGACGGAATCTCTGTGTCCACATAACCATCTTGTGAATGTTTCATTTCTTCTTATGTCCGAGCTTGCTAAGAAAATTGGAGAGGAATACCGCTTTTGTAGTTTTCTTTCCACGCAGACATGTTTCATCAGTTTTTGTGCTTTCTTCAGTGGGTTTATTTGTTCATTTTTCTTCTGCAAAATTGTGGTAGCATGTTAACTTTTAAAGAAACTTTAGTAGAAGTATTAACATTTGTAAAATGAGCCATTATTGTGAAATATTTTACACTACAGTACAGAGCTATGTGTCACTGTGTTGAAGCATTCTATGTTTATCTGCAACATGTCTAAGCGTTGTAGTTTTGTGATACATGTGGAAATAAAGTGGAAGTATGCATTTGTTTACAATCCTCACATGAAGCTATGCATGTTACTGCTAGCAGCTCTAGGTCTAATACGCCATCTACAGCATGTCATCTGCAAACAACAAAATGTTATGTTATTTTTCTGTTTCTTATGCATTACCGACTGAGAATCACTGTGTAACGTGTAAATTACCGTGTTACTTACGGTTTTTGATGTTATGGTGGTTTTACATTATTTTTGTCATGGTAACACGCTTATTTATTGCGCTTTGGTCGATATACATGCATTTCTTAAGATTTGCTCGCCAAGCACAGAGTTTTCGTCGCCATTACGTGTCGTTCTCCCTATGTAGTCTTCATTTGTTTCGTGGCAAGTTTGTTTGGTATGCGGCGCGCGAATTTGGATTATTGTTGACGTTTGGGTATTACTTGCATAGCTCTTCTACTGCGGCAAAGAGCGTTGGGCTCTGCCTGGCGAACAAATCGTAAGAAATGCGTGTGTATCCAAAAATTAACAAGAAATAAGCGAGTTACCTCGACACAAACAAAGTAAAAACACCACAGCATCAAAACCTGTATGTGACACGCTAATTAACACAATACACAGTAATTCTCTGTCGGAAATACATTATAAACAGCAAATAAAACAATGTTTTTCTGTTTGCAGATTACAAGCTGTAAATTGCGTAGTAGACCTGGAGGTACTAGCATAAAAATCCATAGTTTCAAGTGAGGTACGTGAACAAATGCATACATCTACTTAATTTCCAAATGTACCACAAAACTAGAGCAGTTGGACATATCGTAAATAACAGTATAGAACGCTTCATCACAGTGATACATATCTTGGTTCTGTACTGTACGCTTAAGCATAGAGACTTCTGTCGCCATTAGGAGTTGTTGTGTCTGTGCAGCGTTCATTTTTTTCATGGCATGTTTGGGATGTGGTGCGCGGATCTGAAGTGTTGTTGATGTTTGCGGTGTTTAGTTCGTGTGTGTCTGCATGTATGTGTGTGTGTGTGTGTGTGTGTGTGTGTGTGTGTGTGTGTGTGCGTGTGTGTGTGTGTGTGTGTGTGTGTGTGGAGTAGAGAGTGAAGGGAATTTAATTTAAAGGCTGATTATAAGCAGTTCTGTTGAAGGTATTATTTGTGTAGTTCTTCTATTTTGACCAAGAGAGTTATGCCGTGATTGGGGAACAAACTGTAAGACCGACATGTCTATCGATTAAAACGCAAGGAATAAGCCTGTTACCTCGGCACAAACGAAATAAAAGAAACTATAAGTAACGCGATAATTAACCTAATTTATAGTGATTCTCAATCAGAAATTCACAATAAACAGGAATATGAAATAACGTTTTGTTGTTTGTAGATGACAGGCTGTAGATTGCGTAGTAGACATAGAGCTACTAGCATAAATATCCATAGCTTAGTGTGAGATATATGAACAACCCCCCCATGAACCATGGACCTTGCCGTTGGTGGGGAGGCTTGCGTGCCTCAGCGATACAGATAGCCGTACCGTAGGTACAACCACAACGGAGGGGTATCTGTTGAGAGGCCAGACAAACGTGTGGTTCCTGAAGAGGGGCAGCAGCCTTTTCAGTAGTTGCAAGGGCAACAGTCTGGATGATTGACTGATCTGGCCTTGTAACAATAACCAAAACGGCCTTGCTGTGCTGGTACTGCGAACGGCTGAAAGCAAGGGGAAACTACGGCCGTAATTTTTCCCGAGGGCATGCAGCTTTACTGTATGATTAAATGATGATGGCGTCCTCTTGGGTAAAATATTCCGGAGGTAAAATAGTCCCCCATTCGGATCTCCGGGCGGGGACTACTCAAGAGGATGTCGTTATCAGGAGAAAGAAAACTGGCGTTCTACGGATCGGAGCGTGGAATGTCAGGTCCCTTAATCGGGCAGGTAGGTTAGAAAATTTGAAAAGGGAAATGGATAGGTTAAAGTTAGATATAGTGGGAATTAGTGAAGTTCGGTGGCGGGAGGAACAAGACTTCTGGTCAGGTGACTACAGGGTTATAAACACAAAGTCAAATAGGGGTAAAGCAGGAGTAGGTTTAATAATGAATAGGAAAATAGCAACGCGGGTAAGCTACTACAAACAGCTTAGTGAACGCATTATTGTGGCCAAGATAGATACGAAGCCCACACCTACTACAGTAGTACAAGTTTATATGCCAACTAGCTCTGCAGATGACGAAGAAATTGAAGAAATGTATGATGAAATAAAAGAAATTATTCAGATAGTGAAGGGAGACGAAAATTTAATAGTCATGGGTGACTGGAATTCGAGTGTAGGAAAAGGGAGAGAAGGAAACGTAGTAGGTGAATATGGATTGGGGCTAAGAAATGAAAGAGGAAGCCGCCTGGTAGAATTTTGCACAGAGCACAACTTAATCATAGCTAACACTTGGTTTAAGAATCATGATAGAAGGTTGTATACATGGAAGAACCCTGGAGATACTAAAAGGTATCAGATAGATTATATAATGGTAAGACAGAGATTTAGGAACCAGGTTTTAAATTGTAAGACACTTCCAGGGGCAGATGCGGACTCTGACCACAATCTATTGGTTATGACCTGTAGATTAAAACTGAAGAAACTGCAAAAAAGGTGGGAATTTAAGGAGATGGGACCTGGATAAACTGAAAGAACCAGAGGTTGTACAGAGTTTCAGGGAGAGCATAAGGGAACAATTGACAGGAATGGGGGAAAGAAATACAGTAGAAGAAGAATGGGTAGCTTTGAGGGATGAAGTAGTGAAGGCAGCAGAGGATAAAGTAGGTAAAAAGACGAGGGCTAGTAGAAATCCTTGGGTAGCAGAAGAAATATTGAGTTTAATTGATGAAAGGAGAAAATATAAAAATGCAGTAAATGAAGCAGGCAAAAAGGAATACAAACGTCTCAAAAATGAGATTGACAGGAAGTGCAAAATGGCTAAGCAGGGATGGCTAGAGGACAAATGTAAGGATGTAGAGGCTTATCTCACTAGGGGTAAGATAGATACTGCCTACAGGAAAATTAAAGAGACCTTTGGAGAGAAGAGAACCACTTGTATGAATATAAAGAGCTCAGATGGCAACCCAGTTCTAAGCAAAGAAGGGAAGGCAGAAAGGTGGAAGGAGTATATAGAGGGTCTATACAAGGGCGATGTACTTGAGGACAATATTATGGAAATGGAAGAGGATGTAGATGAAGATCAAATGGAAGATACTATACTGCGTGAAGAGTTTGACAGAGCACTGAAAGACCTGAGTCGAAACAAGGCCCCCGGAGTAGACAACATTCCATTGGAACTACTGACGGCCTTGGGAGAGCCAGTCCTGACAAAACTCTACCATCTGGTGAGCAAGATGTATGAAACAGGCGAAATACCGTCAGACTTCAAGAAGAATATAATAATTCCAATCCCAAAGAAAGCAGGTGTTGACAGATGTGAGAATTACCGAACAATCAGTTTAATAAGCCACAGCTGCAAAATACTAACACGAATTCTTTACAGACGAATGGAAAAACTAGTAGAAGCCGACCTCGGGGAAGATCAGTTTGGATTCCGTAGAAATACTGGAACACGTGAGGCAATACTGACCTTACGACTTATCTTAGAAGAAAGATTAAGGAAAGGCAAACCTACGTGTCTAGCATTTGTAGACTTAGAGAAAGCTTTTGACAATGTTGACTGGAATACTCTCTTTCAAATTCTAAAGGTGGCAGGGGTAAAATACAGGGAGCGAAAGGCTATTTACAATTTGTACAGAAACCAGATGGCAGTTATAAGAGTCGAGGGACACGAAAGGGAAGCAGTGGTTGGGAAGGGAGTAAGACAGGGTTGTAGCCTCTCCCCGATGTTATTCAATCTGTATATTGAGCAAGCAGTGAAGGAAACAAAAGAAAAATTCGGAGTAGGTATTAAAATCCATGGAGAAGAAATAAAAACTTTGAGGTTCGCCGATGACATTGTAATTCTGTCAGAGACAGCAAAGGACTTGGAAGAGCAGTTGAACGGAATGGATGGTGTCTTGAAGGGAGGATATAAGATGAACATCAACAAAAGCAAAACGAGGATAATGGAATGTAGTCGAAGTAAGTCGGGTGATGTTGAGGGTATTAGATTAGGAAATGAGACACTTAAAGTAGTAAAGGAGTTTTGCTATTTGGGGAGCAAAATAACCGATGATGGTCGAAGTAGAGAGGATATAAAATGTAGACTGGCAATGGCAAGGAAAGCGTTTCTGAAGAAGAGAAATTTGTTAACATCGAGTATAGATTTAAGTGTCAGGAAGTCTTTTCTGAAAGTATTTGTATGGAGTGTAGCCATGTATGGAAGTGAAACATGGACGATAAATAGTTTGGACAAGAAGAGAATAGAAGCTCTCGAAATGTGGTGCTACAGAAGAATGCTGAAGATTAGATGGGTAGATCACATAACTAATGAGGAGGTACTGAATCGGATTGGGGAGAAGAGGATTTTGTGGCACAACTTGACCAGAAGAAGGGATCGGTTGGTAGGACATGTTCTGAGGCATCAAGGGATCACCAATTTAGTATTGGAGGGCAGCGTGGAGGGTAAAAATCGTAGGGGGAGACCAAGAGATGCATACACTAAGCAGATTCAGAAGGATGTAGGTTGCAGTAGGTACTGGGAGATGAAGAAGCTTGCACAGGATAGAGTAGCATGGAGAGCTGCATCAAACCAGTCTCAGGACTGAAGACCACAACAACAACAACATATGAACAAATGCAGACATCCACTTAATTTCGAAATGTGTTACAAAAATAGAACCGTTAGAAACGGTTAAACAGCACAAAATGTATAACACAGAGATACATGTCTCAACTCTATTCTTTATCCTAACGAATGGCTGGTAGTGACATACGGTACCCTCCGCCACACGCCGTACGGTGACTTGCGGAGTATCGATGTAGACGTAGATGTAAAATATTTGACAATAAGTGGTCATTTTACAAATGTAAATATTTTAAGAATATTTCAAAATAACATATAACGGCAATTGTTCAGAAGAAAAATGAACAAGTAAACCCACTGAAGATAGCACAAAAAATGCTGAAACATGTCTGTCTGGGAAAAAAAACCCTACACGTGGTTTTCATTAGTTGGAATTCCTCGCCAGTTTGTGTCCATAGTGATTACTCAATATCGGACACAGTTTACGAACCTAATAATTATACTCTAACAGGCCTAGTAACAACACTAAACACGAACAACACTAAACTCGAACAACACTAATGCACTCTGATGGCCATTCTACGTTTCACAGGAAATTGTTACTGAAATTATTTACATATACGCCGTTGGTGTGTATGAAGTTCCATTGATCTTTTTTTGGGTGCTTCACGATTTTGTCAGGCAGTATACACTGATGAACCATAACATTATGACCACTGCCCACCGCGAGGTTGAATGCCTGCTGGTGCGTACGTGACGCAGTGAGGGAAGAATGTAAACGGAAGAGAGACGAATGGGCAGTCATTATAGCGAAGACACGGGCCGCAAATGAAGAAATCCACTGATACACTCCTATGCGGTTTTGACGAAGGGCACATTGTTGCGGCGCTGCGGCTGGAAACAAGAATCTCTGAAATGGCAAAGTTGGTCCCTGTTAGCATACTACTGTCCCGAGAACCTATGAAAAGGGGTTGAACGATGGTGAAATAACCAGAAGGACGTGTGGTATTGGACGAATACGTCTCATCATAAAACATAGTAGTCAGAGCGCCCCCCCCCCCCCACACACACACACACTGGGTATTCCAGGATAAGCAGTGATCTGCCTAGAAAAAAGAATGCAACGCTGGTGCAGGCACAAGTGTTTTGGTACACACTGTTCAAAGTCTATTCTTGAACATGGAGCTCACATCACACGGCCCCTACGTATTCCTGTGTTGACTCAACGACATCGTCAGTTATGTTGCAGTGGGCCCATAATCACTGAGTTTTCACCGTGGATCAATACGAGTGTGGTTTTTTGAAAAGTTCTCGGAACGGAATAGAAAAAATGTACTTATATCACTGAAACATTTTTTTTATTTTTCAATGTAGTCTCATTGTAGATTAAAGCAATTGGTCCACCGATGTTCCAGTGACTTGATCCCATCTCGAAAATGAGTTTCCTCCAGGCCTGCAAAATAGTTGTCAACTTCGGCTATCAATTCTTCGTTTGAAGTGAATCTTTGTCCATTAAGAAAAATTTCAGTTTTGGGAAAAGACGGAAGTCTGACGGAACCAATCAGATGAATAAGGTGGCTGTGGTAACAATTCATGCCTTAGTTCGTGTATTTTCGCCATGGCGACGGCACATGTGTGCGGGAGCGCATTGTCTTGATGGAAGATGGCTTTCTTCCTTGCTAAACCTGGCCTTTTTTCGGGTATCTTTTGTTGCAGTTTGCCCAGGAGGTTAGCATAGTATTCTCTAATAACTGATTGCCCAGTGGGGAGACAATCTACAAACAGAATCCCCTTCATATCCCAGAACACTGATGCCATGACTTTTCCCGATTACCTTTGCTTCCTTTGGTGGTGGAGAATCAGCATACTTCCACTGCTTTGACTGCTGTTTTGTCTCTGGGGTATGGTAGTGCACCCAAGAGTCATCTGTGGTCACAAACCGGCGCAAAAGAATTGTTCATTTCTCCTAAAACGGACCGCACATTGTTCCGATATGTCCATTCTCATGAGTTTTTGATCCAGCGTCAAAAGTCACGGCACCCATCTTGCAGATAAATTTTTCATTTCTAATCTTCCAGTTAAAATGTGATATACACTTTCAGATGACCTCTGGCAAGCGTGAGCAATTTCACGCACTTTCAATCTGCGATCCTCCATGACCATTTCTTGCACTTTTGCAATGATTTCTGGAGTAGTGCCCCATCTTGGCCGACCACTGCGAGGATCATCATCTAAGCTCTACTGACGAAATTTAAACTCATTTGTCCACTTGGCAACAGTTGAATATGAAGGAGCAGAGTCCCCTAATGTATTCTGGAAATCAGCATGAACGTCCTTTGCTTTCATACATTTCTTTACGAAGTACTTAATCACTGCCCGAATCTCGATTCTTTCCATCTTCGCAAATCACTACGCGGAAACAACAACACAGCCACGTCACCACCACAGCTCTGATACAAGAGCACTGACGTGGCACGTGTTTACAGGCAACAGTCCAATGAATATCAAGTGAACAAATCGTTGCGCTAGCGCCGACCTCTCGTGGTGATTCCGAGAACTTTTCAAACCACCCTCGTAGAAAATGTCGCCTGTCGAACTAATCGCGTTTCTTGTGGCACCAGGTCGATGGCTGAGTCCTTACACGCCGTCATCCAGGCGCGTGGCTGCGCGAAACATGCACCGCGCCACAGATACAGGCCACGGACAACCTGCATCGCTTCATGCTTGAAGTCCCTCCCCCCCCCCTCCCCCCCCATGGCGATGACATCTTCCTGAAGGATAACTGTCTATGTTGCAAGGTCATTATTGGGCTACAGTGGTTTGAGGGGCACTATAGTGAACTCGCATTAATGTCTTGGCCAGCAGATGTGCCTGATCTGTACCCATATGAAATAGTACCGAGCGCCAGCTAAGTGCCCGTAAGCCACCATCCTGTAATTTGAGGGAATTGCTTGACCTTTGCCCAGGCATCTGGTGCCACATACTTCTGGAATCCTTTCAAGGACTTGCAGAACCCATGCCCAGCAGAATCGCTTCTGCATTGTGTTTGCGTAGTGGACTAACACGCTATTAAACAGGTGGCCATAATGTTTCGGCACATTGGTGTATAAACGTGTATAAACGCTGAATGGTGTTCATTAAAATTTACAGGTATTTTATTTGTCTATGTATAAGAAGCAGATTATCAAGAAGAAAAAGAATCAATAAATCCGTCGTACGTAGATTTCCTTTTCACTTTATTTCAACTATTGACCTGTAGGTCTGGTGCTGTCTAAATAAATCACGTCTATCGCTTTTTTTTCCGCTTCGTCTCATTCGGCCACAGTTGAATAAGGAAGAACACTATGAATCGTAAATTTTCTGTCGACTATCTTCTGGTCATCAGAACTTTGGTCAGAACAAACCAAAACGACGGCGTCAGTCGATCGTGACTCCAGGAACCATCCCTGCTAAACTACATTAATATAAGTAAAACAGAAGTAATATCCGGCGTTCCCCAAGGAATTATTGTAAGCCCTCTATTGTTCATGATCTATATTAACGACATACGAGACAATCTGAGTAGCAGTCTTAGATTGTTTCCAAATGATGCTGTCATTTACCGTCTTGTAAAGTCATCATATATCAAAACGACTTGCAAAATGATTTAGATATGATATCTGTATGGTGCGAAAAGTGGCAATTGACGCTGAATAAGGAAAAGTGTGAAGTTATTCACATGAGTACTAAAAGAAGTCAGCTAAATTTAGATTACGCGGTACGTCACACAAATCTGAAGGCTGTAAATGCAACTAAATATTTACGGATTACAATTACAAATAAACTAAATTGGAACGGTCACATAGATAATATTGTGGGTAGAGCAAACCAAAGACTGCGATTCATTGGCAGAACACTTAGAAGGTGCAAGAGATCTACTAAGGAGACTGCTTACACCACGCTTGTCAGCCCTATTCTGGGGTATTGCTGTGCGGTGTGGGATCCGCATCAGGTGGGACTGACGGATGACATCGAAAAAGTACAAAGAAGGGCAGCTCGTTGTGTATTATCGCGAGATAATGGAGATAGTGTCACAGACATGATACGTGAATTGGAGTGGCAATCATTAAAACAAAGGGGTTTTCGTTGCGACGGGATCTTCTTATGAAATTTCAATCACCAGTTTTCTCCTCCGATTGCGAAAACATTCGGTTTGCACCCACCTACATAGGGAGAAATGATCGTCACAATAAAATAAGAGAAATCAGGGTTCGCACAGAAAAATTTAAGTGCTCGTTTTTCCCGCGTGCCGTTCGAGAGCGGAACGGTAGAGAGACAGCTTGAAGGTGGTTCCTTGAACCCTCTGCCAGGAACTTTATTGTGAATAGCAGAGTAATCACGTACATGTGTAGATGTAGATATTTTTCTTTCTGTAGAACGATGCTGATGATGAAGAGGTTTGTAGTTTATTAGTCTGGGGTCATAAGAATGAGGGTATGAGACGGTCGCGGACTTGCTGGTGGAAATCAACACTGCTTCTCACCATCTGTGATTTAAATACATTAGTGGATATTAATATCATGATGGTCAGACGACAATTTGTAATGCGCTTCAATCACATATGACTGCAACGGGCCGGCCGAAGTGGCCGTGCGGTTAAAGGCGATAGGAGCGCCGTGGTCTCGTGGTAGCGTCAGCAGCTGCGGAACGAAAGGTCCCTGGTTCAAATCTTCCATCGATTAAAAAGTTTAATTCTAAGCCGGCACGGTAGCTCAGCGTGTTCGGTCAGAGGGTTAACAGCCCTCTGTAATAAAAAACTGAGCTAATCGATCAACAACGAACTTAAACGGATGTCTTACGACGTCCGCCCCGAACAGATGCAACGAACAACAGTGAACAAAATGAGATTAAAAAAAAAAAGGCGCTGCAGTCTGGAGCCGCAGGACCGCTACGGTCGCAGGTTCAAATCCTGCCTCGGGCATGGATGTTTGTGATGTCCTTAGGTTAGTTAGGTTTAACTAGTTCTAAGTTCTAGGGGACTAATGACCTCAGCAGTTGAGTCCCATAGTGCTCAGAGCCATTTTTTTTGACTGCAACGTCTCCACGACCACACCGTGTTGCATGGTGTTCCCATTCGATCAGTCACCTAACTATATGAGTTAGGTTTTTAAGAGTGTATTAAAATATTTCTCCTTTTTCTCGACCATGCTACTAATATAGAGGTTTGCAGTTTACGTCTTTTTTTAAGTTGTAATACTAAATCCGGCGATTTCTGTAGCCCTGCACTCTCTACTTCTCAGTAGCATAAAAGAAACAACGGTATGACGCAAAACGTTATCTATAACGCACTTCCCACTGATTGCGAAATTTCTACATTTTCGTATAACTCGATAAGATATCGCAGATAACACGGATTTAGGAGCGATAATCTGCACATCGTCTCGCTATATAAAGCGTAGGTGGTTCTGGAGGATGCACAGTGTGTCAGCCTGGAAACCAGATGTTTGAGACCCGCGATTACAAGAGCGACATGACGGTTCAGAGTAAGTTGTTTTGAAATAAGTTATGCTGTAAACAGTGTCAATTTAAAATATGCTGTCAGTCATAGACGTGTCTGACGAAATAAGAATGGTGCGGATGCAGGCTTTCTCGGCAAAATGCACATCTAGATATTTCTCGGGAAATCAACCAAGTTGTACCTTCAATTCGGAACAACATCTCGGCAAGTTTCTTATTCGTGATCTTCTGCCGATATCAGAAGAAGACAAGTATGAAACTCGTAGAAACAGCGTTCCGAAATGGAGATATTACTCGGATGAGTTAATCAGATACAAGAATAGATTTTAATTCGTGAAAATAGATTCTCTGTTTCATATACCAAACCATGAAGATTTTTTAATGCCTGGAACTCCTTTATTACTAGAAAGTTATACAGAAACGTTCATTTTTTTTCTTCGCAACCTAGTGCAGAGACAGTTATCAATTTCTTTAATTTGCATTGCAGATTGCAACTTTATAAATATGGAAAGCTTTTTCTTTAGCTACATAAGAGTTTTTTCCATTACTGTCAGTCTTTAGATTGATTTTACATCCCCCTTTATGATTTCCCTCTGCCCAATTTTTTTTTCAGTGTTATCATGTCACATAGACGTGCTACATGATTACCATTATATACTCCAGCATGTGCGTCATCGGCAGTATTCCACAACTGTTGTTTTCTATTTGAACACTCGAAATAATTCTGCATGCAACTGTACATTTAGTATCATCAAGGCCATTCTACTCCGAATGGATTTTCGCAAACATCGATTCCTTTCTATGTTAATAATTCCTCAGTACCCTCTCTACATCTGCACTACATTTTTAACATAATTCTGTAACAACATATTTCCAACGTTTCCAATTACGACTCAGTCGGCATTCCTGTAGATTACTTCTATGTAGTCCCGGACGTTCAGCGAGCAGAAATTTGTTTTTCTGTTATAGGCAACAAATGGCTCTGGAAGGTTTTCTATCATATTTTCCTTGCAGGTACCTTTCTTTGTCTAACATAATCTGCTCATTTGTAGCCCTTCCTTCAGCCTTCCAAAGTACTGTCACATATTTCTGTGATGTACGGCGGCGCGTACTTCTATTCCGAATTTTCCTTTCACATCCATTATTATGAGAATAGACCTGTTCTTAACTGCTCGTTCGCTTGTACTAAGTTGATAGAGCGAATGGAAACCTGTTACTGTGCACACGAATCAGAGTAAAAAAGCCGTCGAACACTAACACGCCATGCTTAATAGTTCCTAAGTAATGTGACAACTCTCATATGTTTGATGTACCAAATATTCAGCTTTCCCGTTGCGTTTGTAAATGCTTCAAGAAGCATAATTTCCTTTTAAATTTCGTTCATAGTTCGGCTTGTTACACCTTTTAACAGTGAAATTTATTATCCGCAGTGACAGAATTAGCTCTAGTTGAACATCATTACATGATATTCGAGCCTAGTTAACACTGTGAAAATAGAGGTCTACACTATAGTAAGTTTTCATGCTAGATGACATCAATGTCTCTTCGAGAGGAAAATCGTTATACCGACGGCGATTATTCTGATGCAGTTATGTCAGCGTTAGATCGTATTTGGGAACAAATCGGAAAGGGCTACGCACTTAATTCTACAGATCCGACAGGTACACGGTGTCTACAATAAAAGATACGAGGGTTGGAACTTAAATAGTGGCAACTATTTATTCACATGTTTGTAACGATTTATTTACATGTTTGCACCTGTTATTGTCTTTCAAAGTAGTCACCATTGTTGTGTAGAACCCGTTGCCAGCGATGTGGAAGGCGTAGTATACCGTTAGAAGTTCTGTTGATGGTGTGAATGGAACGGTCTACTGCCTGTCGAATCTCTGGAACAGTTCTGATTCGAAAGACACCAAGTGGTTATTTCATCTTCGGAATCAAATCAAAGTCACAAGGGCTTAAGTCCGGGCAGTATGGTGGGTGGTACAGTTCTTCCCGGTCGCATCGACCGAACAGAGCAGCCACATCTTGCGCTGTATGCGCCCGTGCATTGTCGTGCAAAGTGATGGGTGGGTTGCGCAGAAAGTGTCGCCGCTTCTTTCGCAAAGCTGGTCGCAGGTGATGCTCCAAAAAGGAACAGTAACACTGTGCATTTACTGTCTGCCGTAGAGGAACGTAATGTGGTAGGATAACACTATCACAGTCGTGCACGAGAATCACCATAACTTTCACCATAGGGGGCTCTGACGCACTTTCGACTTCCGCGGCGAAAGAAGCGGCGACGCTTTCTGCACAACCCACCCATCATTTTGCACAATGCGGGGGACGCATACAGCTTAAGGTGTGGCTGCTCTGTTCGGTCGATGGGACTGGGAAGTACTGTACCATCCACCATACTCCCCGAACTTAAGTCCTTGTGACTTTGATTTGATTCCGAAGATGAAGGAACCACTTCGTGGCATTCGCTTCAGAACTGTTCCAGAGATTCGACCGGCAGCAGACCGCTCCATTCGCACAATCAACTGAACGGGCACTGCTAACTATATACTACGCCTTCCACATCGCTGGCAACAGGTTGTAGACAACGCTGGTAAGGACAGTAACAGGTGGAAACATGTAACTCTTTTGTAGCGGTTGTGAATAAATAGTTGCCCCTATTTAAGTTCCAACCCTCGTATCTTTTATTATGTATATATAAATGCGGAAAAGGCTGTGGCAGAAAGCACAGAGTAAAAGAGACGTCATCCTCCCCTACTTGCACCATATACACTGCAAGTGTCATTAAGCAGCTCAGTTGTTAAGAAAGAATAGTTAGTAGTTGTTATACGCAAATTTCTCTGGATCACGTCTGTTTCAAGTATGTGGCAGGTAATGGACTATAGTGTATTACTGCTGAAACGCTACTTCTGTTATGTTGTACATGATATGTAAACAGCGATACATTATATTTAATAAGTTACTTAACATTTTTTACATGGAATTTACCTACAATGACAGCTCATGAATGGTTTCTATATTGATCCTTTTGACAAACGTTAATACTACGTCCCCTTCCAACAGCTACACGTTATAATGTCAGTGATCAGTAATGTGTTATTGTGGCACGACCTAAACTCGTTTTTCCTTTGAAAGGTATTAGTAGGCTGCGATTTAGTTTCCCATCAATATCTATCGGAACATGAAATTGTCGAGGGAACGCTAAACACTAATATTTCTTCTTTTCGTTCTTGTTGCCCGACCGTCTATGTGTCGGATAAGCGTTATGAAACAAAGAGGCGATAAATAGACCAAACTGTGGAGAATATAGAATAGAATTGCAATTACAGTACCCCTGTCGACACCAATTGCACTCGCGAGAAATGGAAGTTAGAGGTTCAAAACGAAAAAGATGAGCAAAATTTTACACGAGCAACTGCATCCAAAATAAATCATGTAAAAAGAAACTACTGTAAAAAAAGAATGCAAAGTATTCACACGAAAAGAAAACCGTTCAAACATTATTCCCAAATACTAAGTTACTGTTTCCTGAACTCTAGGCTCCTTTAGCTTTCTCTACTCAACGATCAAAAACAAAACATACATGTTATATTATTTTTACCGACCCGGTGTCACCGAAACTTCATTAAGCATAAGTGATTCATCAGCAGCGACTGCCTGACTAAGAAACGTTAGACGCAGCTATTTGGACAAGGAATGCAACACTTCAGATTGTTATGGCTAAATAACAGAGACAAATGGATATTAAAAATATATAGAATAAATTAATGTCATACTCCACGAAAATCACTATGGAACTAGCTGTGTACAATGACATAATAATTAAATATTAATTATATATTACTGCAGAGATTGAAAATATAATATTGCCTTGTTCATGTTGCAGGATTTGTGTTGGCAGTGGCCTACCTATTAACAGGTGTGATACTAGTTTCTGGATCACCCGTGGGAGAATGTCCACCAGTGGATCCGCTGGATCACACTGACCATCTACCGGACGACAAAAACTGTTCACTGTTCTATAAATGCGATCATGCAGCTCCAGTGTTATTTGTGTGTCCTGACGAACTTCATTTCAATAGAGTACTAGAGGTATGTGACTGGCCAGATGTAGCTGGGTGCACTGCGAATACAGGCTCTAGTTCCACTGCAGTGCCAACTGCAGCTCCAACTGATGGATCCACGTCTGCATCAACTTCAACTGATAAACCGCAAACCGATGCACCTATCACGTCATCAACATCTAGCCCAGCGGAGGCATGTCCAGCGGTCGGCACGTGTCCACAATATGAAGATGAAAACTCGATTGCTAAGCATCTTCCACATAGTACAAACTGCAGTCAGTTCTGCAAATGTGATCATGGTAAACCTGTCACTATGGAGTGCCCTGCTGGACTGCACTTCAATGCTGTTCTGGAGGTCTGTGACTGGCCACAAAATGCTGGATGTTCTGGTGGCTCTGGAAGCACGTCAAATCCTACTAGTTCCACACCTTCATCAAGCAGTGCAGCCACCACTCAGGCTCCTACTTCAGCACCAAGTTCAACTGCCAAACCTACCACAGCTGCACCAAGCACAACTGCAAAGCCTACCACAGCAGCACCAACCACAACAGCTCAACCAACTACAGCTGCACCAAGCTCTTCGTCAACTGCAGCACCCAGCTCACCAGCAACGTCAGCCCCATCTGGCAACTGCCCAGCAATCGGTGTCTGTCCTCAATATGAAGATGAGAATTCAATAGCAAAACATCTTCCCCATGCCTCAAACTGCAGTCAATTCTGCAAATGTGATCATGGTAAACCTGTCACTATGGATTGCCCAGCTGGACTACACTTCAATGCTGTTCTGGAGGTGTGTGATTGGCCACAAAATGCTGCATGTTCAGGTGGCTCTGGAAGCACGTCAAATCCAAGTAGCTCCACACCTTCATCAAGCAGTGCTGCCACCACTCAGGCCTCTACTTCGGCACCAACAGCTAAACCTACCACAGCTGCACCAAGCACAACAGCTGACCCTACCACAGCTGCACCTAGCACAACTGCCATGCCTACCACAGCTGCACCAACCACAACAGCTCAACCAACTACAGCTGCACCAAGCTCTTCGTCAACTGCAGCACCCAGCTCACCAGCAACGTCAGACCCATCTGGAAACTGCCCAGCAATCGGTGTCTGTCCTCAATATCAAGATGAGAATTCAGTAGCAAAACATCTTCCCCATGCCTCAAACTGCAGTCAATTCTGCAAATGTGATCATGGTAAACCTGTCACTATGGATTGCCCAGCTGGACTACACTTCAATGCTGTTCTGGAGGTGTGTGATTGGCCACAAAATGCTGGATGTTCTGGTGGCTCTGGAACAACATCAAATCCTACTAGTTCCACATCTTCATCAAGCAGTGCTGCCACTACTCCAGCTCCTACTTCAGCACCAAGCACAACAGTCAAACCTACCACAGCTGCACCTAGCACAACAGTTCAGCCAACCACAGCTGCCCCAACTACAACAGGCCAGCCAACCACAGTAGCACCAACCACAACAGTTCAGCCAACCACAGCTGCACCAAGCACTACAGCCAAACCTACCACAGCTGCACCAACCACAACAGCTCAACCAACCACAGCTGCACCAACCTCTTCATCAACGGCAGCACCTAGCTCACCAGCAACATCAGACCCATCTGGAGATTGTCCAGCAGTTGGTGTCTGTCCTCAATATGAAGATGAGAATTCAATAGCAAAGCACCTACCCCATGCCTCAAACTGCAATCAGTTCTGCAAATGTGATCATGGTAAACCTGTCACTATGGATTGCCCACCTGGACTACATTTCAATGCTGTTCTCGAAGTGTGTGACTGGCCACAAAATGCTGGATGTTCGGGTAGCTCTGGAACGACGTCAAATCCAAGTAGCTCCACACCTTCATCAAGCAGTGCTGCTACTACTCAGGCTCCTACATCAGCGCCAAGTACAACAGTCAAACCTACCACAGCTGCACCTAGCACAACAGACGAACCTACCACAGCTGCACCTAGCACAACAGCCAAGCCTACTACAGCTCAACCAACCACAGAGGCACCAAGCTCTTCGTCAACTGCAGCACCCAGCTCACCAGCAACGTCTGTCCCATCTGGTGACTGCCCAGCAGTCGGCGTCTGTCCTAAATATGAAGATGAGAATTCAATAGCAAAACATCTTCCCCATGCCTCAAACTGCAGTCAATTCTGCAAATGTGATCATGGTAAACCTGTCACTATGGATTGCCCAGCTGGACTACACTTCAATGCTGTTCTGGAGGTGTGTGACTGGCCACAAAACGCTGGATGTTCTGGTGGCTCTGGAACCACGTCAGATCCTACTAGTTCCACACCTTCATCAAGTAGTGCGGCCACTACTCCAGCTCCTACTTCAGCACCGAGCACAACAGTCAAACCTACCACAGCAGCACCTAGCACAACAGTTCAGCCAACCACAGCTGAACCTAGCACAACAGTTCAGCCAACCACGGCTGCCCCATCCACGACAGGCCAGCCAACCACAGTAGCACCAACCACAACAGCTCAGCCAACCACATCTGCACCTAGCACCACAGCCAAACCTACCACAGTTGCACCAACCACAACAGTTCAGCCAACCACAGCTGCTCCCAGCACCACAGCCAAACCTACCACCCCTGCACCAACTACAACAGTTCAGCCAACCACATCTGCACCTAGTACCACATCCAAACCTACCACAGCTGCACCAGCCACAACAGCTGAACCAACCACAGCTGCACCAAGCTCTTCATCAACAGCAGCACCTAGCTCACCAGCGACATCAGACCCATCTGGAGATTGCCCAGCAGTTGGTGTCTGCCCTCAATACGAAGATGAGAATTCAATAGCAAAACATCTACCTCATGCCTTAAACTGCAGTCAGTTCTGCAAGTGTGATCATGGTAAACCTGTCACAATGGATTGTCCAGCTGGACTACACTTCAACGCTGTTTTGGAGGTGTGTGATTGGCCACAAAATGCTGGATGTTCTGGTGGCTCTGGAACGACGTCAAATCCAACTAGTTCCACACCTTCATCTAGCAGTCCTGCCACTACTCAGGCTCCTACTTCTGCTCCAAGTTCAACAGCCAAACCAACCACAGCTGCACCTACCTCAACAGCCAAACCTCCTACAGTTGCACCAACGACAACAGTTCAACCAACGACTGTGGCGCCTAGTACAACAGCCAAACCCACCACAGCTGCACCTAGCTCTACTGCGAGTCCTGATGTAGAGCCTTGCGATGCAGTTGGATCTTGTCCTGTGTATGACCAGGACTCTATTGTAAAGCACCTGCCGCACAGAACAAATTGTGGGCTGTACTGTAGGTGCAACCATGGTGTACCAATTACGGAAAAGTGCCCAGATGGCCTACATTTCAATGCAAGGCTGGAAGTATGTGACTGGCCATCTGATGCTGGATGTCAATAAGTCAGATCTTATCATCATTGCAACCTACATGAACTGAAAACTGATATGATCATCTGTAATGTTGTGTTATGCTACTCCCTGTAACACTTCGCTCTTCATATTCATTTATTTATTGTGTTCATGTTGCATAATCATTTTTGTAATGTAATTTCTTTCTGTATTAAAATTTTGGATTAAAATTTTTACAAAAACTTCCATTTGCATGTGTGAACTTATCCAGCCAACCTCATCTTTGCAAGAGTTGCAAACACAGAAAGTATGCTGATTCAGTAGATAAAGTTCTCACTATAATAGGTTCGATTTTCCTTTCCATCCAAGTGATGTCTCATATTTTGCTACGACAAATGCATAAGATCTAGTTGAAAAAGTAGTTCGTTATAAGAGCGGCTAAAATGTGCTAAGACTCATTTTTGCATGAAGTGAATAATAGTTTTTGGAATCATAACACCAAAAATATCACATTTATCAGACATTGTTTATAAACAGAGCATTTTTCTTTTGATGCAAGTTTCCTGTTGTTATATTTGTGCTGTTTGATCCATTTCTAACGGCTACACTAGGGATTAGAAACTGAATGGTAACATAAATCGATAATATTTATAATTTAGTGTTTTTATTTGAAGAATTATATGTTTAATTCAGTCAGCAATTTTTCGTGGCCGTTGTCGTTGATATCAAGATCTTCTTAATCGTTAGTCCACGTCACATTCGTCTTCATGCCTCTTCAATGAGCACTGAATAAGTCTGAGTGCGAATATATGACGTGGCCTATCGTATCGGAAAATTTTAACATCAATTTTGCAACTGGTTGTACCAAACATGGGAATTATTTTCGTGAATGCCCTAAACAATCGTAAAAGTAGGTGCTATAATTTTGATTATTTGCCTAAAGAATAGCACCTTGTATCTTCAAATCTTTGTGGGCGAATATCGGTTGAATATGGACACTCTACGTGGAAGAAACACGGCGATGTGCTATTTCGTGCTATGCAGAGTACTAAATGACTTACAGATTGATATCGTAGTATTGGAATTGGCTCTTGCAATATGCCTTTCGCTAAACTTTATTGTACAGTCCTTCACCAGCCATCCGTGTGCATCTTACTTGTATCTTTCCTAGTTAACAATCTACAAACAGTGGTATTCAGTTATTAGTAAACTGATCAACATGCTACTACTAAGGTCCACTAAACAGCACAAATGTCAACTAATTAAAATACGTATGGTATGTTGCTTGATTTAGGGGAAGGGACCAAGCAGCGAGGTCACCGATCATATCGGATTGGGGAAGGATGGGAAAGGATATCGACTGTGCACTTTCAAAGGAACCACCCCGGCTTTGCCTGAATCGGTTTAAGGAAACAGAAATCAAGATGGACGGACGTGGGTATGAACCGTCGTCCTCCCGAATGCCAGTCCATTGCGCCACCTCACTCGATAATTTAAATCTGAAGTAAACACTTCTCTGATAGGAAAAGTTTGACGATAAAATACGAACAGGACGAGGATATGGTTCTGTTCACTAGGCACCACATACGCATAATGTGGAGGGAGCTGCCGCACAGTCCTGTAGAACATTCAAGCACACAGTTTACCTGTACGTCATGTTCACGCATCACATTATACATGATAAAAAGCTAAATAGATAAAAGGTGCATATTGTTTCTGTTCACTGTAACATAGTATTAAGGTTTCAGTACCAGCAAGTAATA
Source organism: Schistocerca nitens (assembly GCF_023898315.1). NCBI lineage: Eukaryota > Metazoa > Arthropoda > Insecta > Orthoptera > Acrididae > Schistocerca > Schistocerca nitens. Next base: position 618,198,728 of record NC_064617.1, read on the forward strand.
TCTACTTAAAATATAATAGTGATTTTCGCAGAAGAAATGAAACGAATGAAATTATGAACTTTGAATTTATATAAAATAAAAAGATCACTAGTTATACCTCCATTGAAATAGAAGAAATTATACTTTGTAAACACGTATAGACAAGAAAAGGTGAATGTAATTAGTCAACTTTGCTTTTAACTGTCTATTAGATGTATGAAGAATCTAAACTATCAACGAATCATAGCTCACCTTGGGGCTACAAGCATAATTGTACAACAGCATTTCAATTATGGTTTTTACATGTCATTAATATCATACTTAGAATAAAAGAATAACTTTTTTACGGTTATTGTTTGTGGGTTTCATCATAATGAGAATATTTCTTTGGATTAGGCTCTGGGCGTTAATGAGGCTATAAGAACAGCTAATACATTATTACATAATGACATTTATAACAGAATCTTAAGTCATTTGGAGAAGTAGTTAAATCTGTTCATTGTGGCATTACTTACTTGCTACTCCCCTCCTCAACTTGGATACCTACTCGTTTCCCGTACATAGCGAAATTGAAGAACCTGAACTTCGTGCAACTAACTCTCTACAAGTATCAGGCGGCTGTTGCCAACTAGCTTTCTGTCACTTTCAAAAAACCAAGTGACTGATATCCGACCGCAGCTGAGTACTGAAAGCGACAATGTTGATTCGCCACTACTAGGGCTGTGGTAACAACAGCTTAGTGGTACTTTACTAAATACATTAATCCTCTCTCTCTCTCTCGCACTCCCTGTCCCTCTCCAATAGGGAGCAACATTAGGTTCATATAGCATGATCGTAATAGCCTTTTTACGTGTTTAGTGTTCTAGTATTTTTCAAGTGGTTTAACTGCGCTGTGTGTCTATATTCTTATCTGTGTTTTTATACTATTTATGAAGACGACTCCTACATTCTCCCACTAACATCTTTTTTAAAGTAATTTTAAATTCATGGGAAATGTCTCCTCGTTGTGTGTTTAGCATTTAAGTTAGAGAATCATGTCTACTGGTTGAAGAGCGGGTTGACTGTACCGCTCCCACCCCAACATCCCTCCACGTGGGACGTGGGGGGATGTAACAATAATAAAAGAAAGGAAAACAGCTTTATTACATCGGATACAACCTCATGTATAGTTTTATACAGTTATTCTGTTATTATATATCTTCACATCATGAATAAAACACAACGAGAGATATGCCACCAACAACTTTTAGAGCAACCGAACTGTAATTAAAAGAGAAGAAGAATACGAAAGGGGTTCAGTAACTGGTAAGGGATTGAGACATGATTGCGTTCCGTCCCACACTGTTCAAGTGGTAGACTCTGCACACTGAAAGTGAAATTTGGAGTAGGTAACTGGAAGCTCAGTTGAATTGAACGGATGACATCTCGAAATGAATTAGTATGTGAAGGCATTCAACAGTTATATAAAGTAAAAAGAAAATCGAATAATCATGTGGGACTGGAACGCTGTTGTATGAGATGAATTAGATAGCAGATTTACGAAATTTGCGATTGCAAATAAGCTAGCCTCTTGCCTTAAGGATAGTTTCTTTCTTTATCGCGTAATCGATTTCGGGACTGCCAGCCCATCTTCAGATGCAGCTGTCCAGGTAGAAAAAATTTCCAAAAAGTACATTATAGCAGTGCATGTACTGTATGCTACAAGCCGTCAAAACTCTACCGTCATGAGATCAGATTAAACTTATTGTGCTTTAATCATTATACATGACATTACTATTACTCATAGTCACAGACCAAATATTAAAACAACAGTATTTTCTGTCTTACGTGTGTAAAATGTCATCATATATTGTTGGCATCGAGCGAGGTAGCACAGTGTTTGTAGCAGAATGGGCTCGCATTCGGGAGGGTGACAGTTCAAATCAGCGTCAGACCATCCTCAACAGAAAACGTCTGTCTTTCTGCTCTGTAGCAGGTTCGAGTGGGAATCAAGATGAGTGGATTTTACAATAAAGTAATCTTTTGCGTGGTATGGTTTCAGAGGTCTTTTAGATGCGACTTTCTGACTCCCATTCAAAGAAATGCCCAGCCTTTCACTCAAGTTTCCGTGATTTCCTAAATCGCACCACACAAACGCCGAGATGGTTACTTTGAAAGTGCACAGCCGATTCCCTTCCCCATCCTTGAAGCACTGCGAGCTTCTGCTCCGTCTCTAAAGCTTTCGATGTCGACGGGACGTTAGGCCCTAATCTGCCTTCCTTTCATTTTCATAACATTGGTAACTAATTTGCATCTTAATTCAAACCATTTAAGTGGGAGCGTGTCTATCACTCATTATAAATATAAACCAAGAACAAACCTTTACCACAAACCTAGCGATCATTATTCTGAAATGGCGCAAGGACTCAACAAAATTTTATTTTCTATCCCATGGGCTACATACTCTTGGGTTATATTACGTAATTGTTCACCTGTTAGAACGTCATAGGATAGAACAACAGTTATCAATGTCAACAAGAACTATTTTGCTTAAAACACGGTATAATTATCTTATTATGCAATGTATTCAAAGTAGACTATTAGCAATTAGATAACAGAGTCAGACAGGCATCGTTACATAGCACTGAATAGGTTTTATCGTAAAAGTTCGTTCTTAACTATATAAATGGTTTATGTTTATAGAGAATGATAAACGAACTCCCATTCTAAATGGCCCCGAAGTTAAAATGTTTCCAGAATTATATGAAGACATTTCACATACAAAAGATACGAAATATGCCTTAGTATTTGGACTATGTCTGAGTAACTTCCAGTATAATCTGACTCAAGAATATGAACTTCAATCTGATCTCATGACTGGTACAACTTGTAACATGGCGTTCGTGAATAATGGTGTTGTGTTCCACATGCACTAATGTAATGTAATTTTCGAAAAAATTATCTATGTGAACAGGTACATTTGAAGATGAAGCTGGTTGTCTCGAAATCGGTTATGCCATAAATAAATTTTACAAAAGAATGCTTGCAGCGAAAGGCTAATTTATGTACTCGTATTTATGATTCTAAACGATCACACGGCTGTTTTCGCACCATCCACTATGATGGAATCTTTAAGTTCTACAACAAATTTCCGCTATTAATAGCAAATACATTGTTCAAGAATGTAAAGAGAAGAAGTAAAAAGAAAAAGCCATGGAAGTACTGCAAGATTCCAGCTCGAATGCATCAGATTCCTTGCAAAGCGTTCCCGGAGCTGATGTACACTCAGTTCCCAGTTTCCTAATGATGAAGAATAAGCTAAAGTTCAAGAGAATCGTCAGCAAGACGCAGTGCTGTGACGCACATGATCAGAAAATAAAATTCTTTCGTGAGGAAACAGTGATGGAATTTGAACCAGCCAGAGTGAATGAAAACAATTTATCATTTAAAAAACTTTACTACGAAAACTAATAGGCATTTCTCAACAATTACAATAATATTTACAAAGCTGGTTCTTTTATAACAAGTATTCGGCCATGAATTTAATTATTAAATTAGTAAAGGAGCGGTAAAACTGCAACCTAAATGAGTCTGAACAATGAATCTAACTATCCCAAACTAATAACGACAAATTTTCACTAAAAGTTTCACCAAAATTTTCTGTGTTTCAACACAATTACGCGTAAGCAAGCAGTGCAGCAGCAGTTTACCTCAAAAACCTTCACTTGTTAAGTTAATCTTTACAGATAAATAATTCATAATTCATCCTTCTCCACATCTTTACCGTTGTCCTCTGTAACTAGCACAGAACGCCCAACTGTCTTATTAGCTGCTCCTAGAATGCTTAATCTAACGACACTGGTACTGGCAACCAAAGATCACAGTGCTTGAACTCAAAACCACTCGGCGTAACAAATGGATTAACGAAAACAACTTTTTGAAAAATGTTTATCGTACAAATATGAAATCTGACACATCCAGTGAAAATTCGCTAATGGAAAAAATCGCAGCATCAAGAATGTGTTGTGGGACATAAACGAAAGTTGGTAGGCGTGTGTTTACATATAATAGGTAGCGTCTTTTCCAATTTTGCACCAGTCGCATGAGAGTGGCGTCAGTAGCGCCACCATGAGGATGTAAATCAGGTTTGCTTCAGACGCACGTTGTCACGGTCGTGAGCGTTAGTTAGCTTTGAGATTAAAGTGGTGAGGTGATGTTAGTCAAGAATGCCATTAAGGACACAAATACTCCATTATCAACGCCTCACTACTCAGCGAGGTCATGTACTAGGGCTACAAGAAACTGGATGTTCTTCCTGAGACAGTGCAGAAAAAGTTTGCACGAATGTAGCCACTGTACATGATTTCTGGCAGAGGTGGTCACGAGTGTGTACGGTTGCAAGAAGACTGGTCTCCGGACAGCCACATATAAACTACGGGACGGAAGGCCGTCGTGTTCGGCGTATGGGTCTAGCGCATTGTACCGCATGTGCAGCAGCAGTCTGAGCAGCAGTTGGCACCACATGACACAACGAACCGGTACCAACTGGTTACTTTAAGAACAGCTCCGAGCCAGACGCCCTGTAGTGTGCATTCAACTGATAGAAAGCCACCGGCCACCGCCATTTTCGAGTTCTGTGGTGTCAAGCGAGCGCTCGTTGGAGGGCAGGATGGAGGTCCATTGTGTTTTCTGATGAGAGCTGGTCCTGTCTCGGTGCAATTGATGGCCGTACGTTGGTTACATGATGATGATGATATTTGGTTTGTGGGGCGCTCAACTGCTCGGTTATCAGCGCCCGTACAAATTCCCAACCTTTGCTCAGCCCAGTCACGCCACTTTCAATGAATGATGATGAAATGATGATGACAACACAAACACGCATTCATCTCGTGGCAGGTGAAAGTCCCTGACCCCGCCGGGAATCGAACCCGGGACCCCGTGCTCGGGAAACGAGAACGCGACCGCGAGACCACAATCTGCGGACTGTTGGTTAGAAGGAGGACAGTAGAGGGCCTGCAAACAGCCTGTCTGTGAGCTAGACACACTGGACCGACAGTCAGGGATGCGATTTTACATGACAGCAGGAGCACCCTAGTGGTATATTGGACACCATCAAATGACAACGCTAGCGTCATTCATAACCAACGTGAACCGTCCATGTAATGACTTATCAAGTGCAATTGCCTCGGAAATCCATCCGACAAACTGACACCCAGTACTCGTACAGCACAATGCATGCACGTTTGCAAACTTGCATTCAACATTATAGCGGTTACACTGGTTATTAATTACCAGCATTTCACATTTGCAATGGCTTATCACGCACCTACACTGACCTGTAGTCTTGCAATGTTAATAACTCCAATAATGATGTTATCTAGACAGGCCGGCCGGAGTGGCCGTGCGGTTCTGGCGCTACAGTCTGGAACCGAGCGACCGCTACGGTCGCAGGTTCGAATCCTGCCTCGGGCATGGATGTGTGGGATGTCCTTAGGTTAGTTAGGTTTAATTAGTTCTAAGTTCTAGGCGACTGATGACCTCAGAAGTTAAGTCGCATAGTGCTCAGAGCCATTTTTTTTTGTTATCTAGACAAATGTATTTCCGAAATTTCATTATTCTACATTAATTATTTTTTGGTGTTGCGATGGTTTTTTCGACAGTTTATGAAGCTCACATCACTTTCCTTGAATGACAAAAACAAACTAGAATCCTTAAACTCGCACACTGGACTCGCAATCGGGAGGACGACGGTTCAATCCCGCGTCCGGCCATCCTGATTTAGGTTTTCCGTGATTTCCCTAAATCGCTGCAGGCAAATGACGGGATGGTTCCTTTGAAAGGGCACGGCCGACATCCTTCCGTAATCCGATGAGACCGATGACCTCGCTGTCTGGTCTCCTCCCCCAAACAGCTTAACCTAAACATCCTTAGACTCGGAACGTTTTAGGTGCAAGCTGGATAACGAATGTTTAGGGGACGGGCATATGCTGATTATCACCATCTTCCAGACTTTTGAGAAGGATCAAAGGCGACGAGGTGGACTCAGGAAAGCACTGTGGCAGTACGGTATGGGTCTTTCCAGAAATACTGCAAATTGAGGAGATGGCATGATCGTATGACTGGCTCTGACGAATAGGCGGATGGCAACAGCGTAATTCTAATCAGAGATTACGCTTAGTGTGCCACCATGAACCGACGGGAAAAGGATTTCTGAGTTGATATTGCGAAATTTTATGCGTCGTTTAACGCTGACACCAGACATCACAAAGAACAGAGACTAGGGTGGTGTAGGGAAAGAACTGCGACGTAGAGTGGCATTCCAGTGTGTTCAGCAGTGCCCGGCTTGTGTTTCTAGCAATCAGACTGACACCAGTGTTTCAGTAGACGAACTGGTGAATGGTCACAGAGAGCAGCGATTCTCGAGACCTATACGTCTCCAATTCCTGGAATGATGGGATTCGAAAATAATGGATATGACAGCAGAGCTGTTTTCCAAATTGCTAAAGAGAGGCTGAATGCTCCCAAGTACGTGAAAAGAACGGTAAATCTATTTGTCATACCATTCATGACCAGTGTACCAGATTGCATAGTCCAACAGGCTAATGCAAGACCCACACTGCAGTTGACACCACATATTCCTTGCGGAAAGTGTGGATCATTGACTGTTCTGTCTGGCCTCCTAATTTTTCACCAACAAAACATCACCTGGATATGATGAAAACACGTCTACATTCATATTAGCCGGCCGAAGTGGCCGTGCGGTTAAAGGCGCTGCAGTCTGGAACCGCAAGACCGCTACGGTCGCAGGTTCGAATCCTGCCTCGGGCATGGATGTTTGTGATGTCCTTAGGTTAGTTAGGTTTAACTAGTTCTAAGTTCTAGGGGACTAATGACCTCAGCAGTTGAGTCCCATAGTGCTCAGAGCCATTTCATATTAATCCCTAGGAAACAATCTACATAAACCGTCATTGCGCGTGTTTCCGGCGTGGCGATATATTCGACAAGATGGCATTCGCTGGTTGTTTGCTTCCGTATCACAAAAGAATGCAAGATTATATTCGTGCCTGTGGAGGTCGAACCTCATACAGATGTTGATGAAGGATATCTGTTCCGAACTGTACGACAGTTATATCTTTCATTTCCTGTTATGTAAGAAACATCTCCACAAATATTTGAGGAACGTAGGACTGATCCGTCATGATTTAACACTTATCATTTCCGACGATGTACTTGAACTGATCGACGAAGAAAGGAAATATAAAAATACTCAGAAAAAGGAAGGAATACAACAACACTATTGTATGTACATTCAGTTGCCTTTGGATGAGGAAATCCACTATTTGAAATTAAATTTTCAACCGTAACTACAAAGTCTTCGTGATGAATACTGGGGCCACGCTTTACTAGTGACTGTTGAACTGTACGTGGAGAGGTTTCGCCATGCGGCCGAGTCATGTCTCGATCGGAAGGAGTATGTCGATCCATCATCTCCTCCGCAGAAGACAAGCCCGTACAATTTGCTGATTAATAGAGAGTTACGTCACGTAGCAATGGGGAGATTATGTGCTGCGCCGTCAACAGAGGCGTTTGTTGGTGCTACCGATCGTTTGCGAACTCGTTTAGTTATTTCGTGCTTCTCAGTAGCCTCTTGAGTTTTTTACTGTTTTTAGCAGTCCCGTATTAGGTGGGTGAAAAAGTGTCACGTTCCTGGCTTTCCTAGTAAGTACGGACAACAAAATTAACATTTTCAGATTGCCAACTGGTGAAGATATGGGTACGAAGTGAATAACCTAGCAAACTGACTGTGGTACGTAGATTCACTTTTAACCATTTGTTGATGTCATTAGTTTCACGGAAATATATGACACTTAAAGTTTAATTCACAGTAAAAGCTACAGCTGCGGGAGTATATCGTATTTTTCTTTAGTTATTAGCCTTACCATTCGCATTTTATCAAAGGCGGTAGAATGGAGCAAACACACGTAGTAGATTGGTAAAGTGTGGCTATAATATCTGCACCTAATAGCTAGACAGACGTCGGAAAATCTGCACTTAACATATCAGCTTACCTTTAGTACCTCTATAAAGCAAAGCTCCATATCAGACGCTTAGCAGGAGCTAATACAGCAGTGTGGAAATCTGTTATGTGCACAAGTTTCATAATTTTGCTTAATAACTACTGTAAATTGGAAAACGAGGAGGTATGGAGATTATTAACAAAGAAAACTCCTCTTTGGTTCAAAACGGCATATTTTAAGCAGAGAAAATAAAAAAGTGTACTCCCAGTTACTAGAATTTTGCTGCTTAGTATAAAAAGTTCACAACTTTATTCGACCATATCTACGTAGTTCACAGGGAACTGTTCATGCTGTGTTTTTGTTTTTCGGCGATTCCGAAATTCTTGCTACAAAATGTACTGGTGCAGCAGCTGAAGCCCCGACCACAGATTCGTTTGTAGTCCCACGTGTGTTCCCTGTTCGTGAGTGTCGTATTTGCTTTAAACATTCCACTAATGTCAAAAGGTTCTTAGTGTATTCTTATGTTAAAAGTTCTGTAGATCATTCGCAGATAAATACGATAATTTAATTGGTAGATTCCTGATGTCTAAATTTTGGAACGCGCTTCGGTACCATATTTCTAATTTTGTAATCTGTATCAATACCTCATGATACCAGTATATCTCCGTGCGTTGTTTTCGTATGTTGACCTGTTTATTGTTTGTGGTTTCACTTTTACTGTTCTAGATTTTGTCTGAAGTATGCTATCAGTGTGTATGCACAGTTATTTTGGTTGTTACCTCTCGGAGGCGACTGACCTCTTGATAATCCCCTTAATAGTGAGGAAATTAAGCGTCATTGTGTATGGTATCCATGCAGAATTCAGAACAATAAACATTTCATCAGTTTAGTTATTGAATCTATTTGCTGTTAGTACAACCTTATCAGTTGGCTCTAACTACAGTGTCTCAGACATACAATATTTGTTCTCAGCAGCAAGTGTTAGAGGTGTTGATGGGACTGACATGACTCTCATGTGGCTGACAAGTTGAATAGCAGTCATTGTTACGATGTCACTGTGTAATTTCTCATGAGAAGCCTTAGCAAATGGAACGCCAGGTAGTATGTGGTAGCTATTGGTCTGATAAGAATGTATTGTAAATAGTTTCTGAAATTGCATGGTTTTGGAGTCTCTTGAGATATGTTCTTTCTCCTTCCTGTTTCTTTGAATATTATGATTGTTTTCCTCTTGATTGCACCAAAAGGATTATTATTCTACCCAACTGCCTAAATAAACTAGAATACTACTGAACTAAGCCTGAATACTGTTGTTTCACTGATACAGGTAGGAAGGAATGGCTGTTGGGTTACTGACACCGTCGTTGAATAGCTGTCATTGCTGTAACTTCACTGTGTGGCAAATGTATAACCAGGTGGTATGTGACAGCTGCTGGTCCGATAAGAATGTCCTGTACATAGTTTTGCAAATTGCATCGCGTAGCAGCCTCTTGAAATCTGTTCTTATTTTTTGTGTTTGTCTGAAAACAGAAATTGTTTCTCGCTACTTTGTGCCAGATAGTGTTAGCATTCTGTCTGACAGAATAAATAAACTGGAATGCCACTTAAGAATGCATGAATGCTGTCATTTACTTAACACGGTTAGCAAGAAATGACATGGATTGCTGTCACTGTTGATAAAAAATACTTGTGTTACCTCCTCCACAGTTTGTTCAAAATTACAAAGATACCTTGTCTTACCAGAGCAAATACTTTATTATTTTAATCCATGTTACATGGAAATTCAAACACAATAAGTGTGTACGCCTGGCCGTCCTCCGTAGCAACCACATAAATATTTATTTTGTAAATAACAAAAGCCTTGTCTCGCAACACTGTATTTTATTCTCCCAGACGCGTTTCGCCGTTTTTCACTTTAAGGCATCATCAGTGGGATCTATAATGATAGATGTATGACACACTTTCATTTTGATATGCATTATTCGTAGATTATAGAACAGTTCAGCTAGCTTTTTCTGTAAATAAGTGATTACTTATTGTTCTTCTCGTTTTTAGTTGGCATCTGCGTTTCCTCTCATTTGGTGACGTATTGGAGGTCGCACTATCGCTCAATTTACGAAACATAAGCGTGTGTTTATGTTTCGACCATATTTTTTCCACTTTTTGTTTTGTTTGCCCTTCTTGTTGTAATGCACTATCAGTGTTATGTCACTACTATAGACATCTTATCGATAACTGTAACTTCAAGATGTAACTTTTTGAAGTCCACTGTGTATCTCATCCTTTTTGGTTTGTTTACGTACATGTTGCCAGCCTAACGAAGTATGTGCTGAAAACTAACGCCCAATGCCTATTCATTTCTGTTTAAATATATGCACACACGCATACACAGCGAGAGAGAGTGATGCACGATTTTTTTTTGAGTAAAATGTTGAATGTGAATATAGTAGCTGCCAGAGAATGAGTGAAAGTTTTTGTGCTCAGTTAATTTGGGTTTTGGTTTAAATGTTTGGTGGAGAGGTTCATGTACAAGTGAATGGAAAGAGGTTGGGTAGAATTATTTTATTACTATTGTTACGATAATAGTAGTATTACATTATTGTAGTGTTGTTGTGGTGCTGGGAGTCTGTGACTGTTTGGTTCTGTTGTGATGTTGTCAATGGTTTTATGCTTTCTGCTTTTATTTTACTCTTAATTTTGTTCTTAACTTTGTCATTATGTTACTATAGTACCCATTGTTTTGGGCTAACTGCATTATTAGGTATTGCAAACAGCCAGTACCATAACAACTACACAGAATAATCAGGGAAATACAACAGAAAACACATGATGTCACACAATGCCGTACAAAAGCGCACTCACACATAAAATCACCAACATTTTTAAAAGACAGGGAATAAACATAGAATACACAACAGACAAATCTAACCATATATACACTCCAAAGCTGACCAAAAACAGAGATGTATACCAGAAGAAAGTGCTCATCAATTGCAGGTAACATTTACGATGGCAGATAAATAGGACAAACAGGCAGAACATTTGATGTCAAATACAAAGAATACATGAGAGCCTGGACATATGGGTCAAACCACTCCACATTTGCAGAACACCTAAGACAACACATCACAAACCAACCACTAGAGAAGAAAATTATAATCAACAATAGAAAACACCTCCTAACCCTGCAAGAAAATTACCACATACACAAAGCCAAAGCAGAAAAGAAAACTCTGTTGAATGATCAAATACATATGTCATACAACTCATTGTTTACACTAATAGATATAATAAAAGTGTAACACTACTACTATCATAATAATAATAATATAAATTATACCATCTAACCCTCTTTCCACTCACTTGTCCATGAACCTCTCCACCAAACATTTAAACCAAAATTAAATCGATTGAACGCAAGTCCTCAGTTCGTGGTATAGTGGCTAGCATTGCTGCCACTGGCTTATGGGGTACCAAGTTTGATTCCAGGCCGGGTTGGGGATTTTTCTCTGCCCAGGGACTGGATGTTTGTGTTGTCCTCATCATTTCATCATCATCATCATCATCATCATCATCATCATTCGTGACAGTGGTTAAACTGGACTGTGTAAAACAATTGGGCTGTGTAAAAATTGGGACTTCGTGCGGGCGCTGATGACCGCGCAGTTGAGCGCCCATAAACCTGACATCACCATCATAACCAATTGAACACAAGAACTTTCAACCATTCTGTGACAACTACAACATTCACATTCAACATTCTACAGAAGAAAAACATATTTCTCCTACACACTGATTAAACATAACAGAAATGAATAGGCATTAGTTTTCAGCATATACTTCGTTAGGTTGGTAACATGTACGTAAACAAACCAAACAGGATGAGATACACAGTGGACTTCAAGAAGTTACATCTTGAAGTTACAGTTTTCGATAAGATGTCTATAGTAGTGACATAAGACTGATAGTGCATCACAACAACAAGGGCAAACAAAATGAAAAGTGGGAAGAAAAATGGTCGAAACAGAAAAAAACGCTTATGTTTCGTAAATTGAGCGACAGTGCGACCTCCAGCATGTCACCAGATGAGAGGAAACGCAGATGCCAACTAAAAACGAGAATAACTGTAAGTAATCACTTATTTACATAAGAAGCGGCAACTGACCGGTTCTATAATCTACGAATAATCCATATCAGAACGAAAGTGTATCCTAACTGTATCATTAAAGATTCCACCGATGATGCCTTAAACTGAAAAAAGGCGGAACACGTCTGGGAGAATAAAATAGATGCAGCAGGAGAAGGCGTTTGCTAATTACAAAACAAACAAAAATATATGTTTACAGATAGCACTAAACTCATTTATATTTATATAAGAAACATAATTTATGTAAACTATACAAGGGAAAGGAAAAATACATTTATTGCATCCGGGCTTCTACTACAATTCTGAACTACGAATACAAAATACCACATTATTTACGATGGAGAAAACCCCGTCACATCTGCCTTACAAAGTTCTAAGAGAATACAAATTCTTTTAACAAAATTTCTCACATTTTCGTCAGTATATTACAGTCACATTTACTCGTTTGAAAGAGCTAACAAATTTAAGTCGCACGCACAGTCCTACTTCTCGCATACAATTGACTTCACCCGAAATTAGCGTGACCACGCCCGTTTGCTAGACCACTGAACATTATCCTCTTTATAAACTCTGCGTGACGTAGCCTTGCTTCAGATGTCAGCGCTAGCTCTCGGTAGCACGTGACTCTGAAACTAGGATGCTTTGTTTATACGCATCAGCGGCTGTCTTTTGAAGTTCTCCCCTGGCAGACAAACCACTCCTTCCGCCCCCAACACTGGCATCAGGCTCCTCAACACTCACTGGAGTACTACTTACAAGGGAACCTCCCCATCGCACCCCCCTCAGATTTAGTTATAAGTAGGCACAGTGAATAGGCCTTGAAAAACAGAACACAGACCAATCGAGAAAACAGGAAGAAGTTGTGTGGAACTATGAAAAAAATAAGCAAAATATACAAACTGAGTAGGCCACGTGCAAGATAGGCAACATCAAGGCTAATCTGAGCTCAGGAGCTCCGTGGTCCCGTGGTTAGCGTGAGCAGCTGCGGAACGAGAGGTCCTTGGTACAAGTCTTCCCTCGACTGAAAAGTTTACTTTTTTTATTTTCGCAAAGTTATGATCTTTCCGTTCGTTCATTGACGTCTCTGTTCACTGTAATAAGTTTAGTGTCTGTGTTTTTCGACCGCACCGCAAAACCGTGCGATTAGTAGACGAAAGGACGTGCCTCTTCAATGGGAACTGAAAACATTTGATCGCAAGGTCATAGGTCAACCGATTCCTCCACAGGAAAACACGTCTGATATATTCTATACGACACTGGTGACGTCATGTGCGTCACATGACAGGAATATGTTGTCGACCCACCTAACGTGTACACTTGGCGAATGGGTAAAAAGATTCTTCTATGTTGCCCGATTTAGGTTTTCTTGTGGATGTGATAATTACTCCCAAAAAAATGATGAAAACATAAGAGTTTGTCACATAAACTGCAACAGATGAATACAAAAGTCACACAGTCACACACTTTTCCCTGTGCTCCGTCAAAACATATGTTTTTAACGTTTTCAAATTTTTTCGTGTGTAGACCGTCAAATCCTGCATATGTCCACGCAAATCTGAATATGTCCTGGAATTTTGGAGAGCGAAGCTGATTATGTGTGAGTGCCTGAACTTTGATAATTGTCTGAAAATAAAAAATTAAACTTTTCGCTCGAAGGAAGACTTGAACCAAGGACCTCTGGATCCGCTGCTGCTCACGCTAACCACGGGACCATTGCGCTCCTGAGCTCACACTTTCCTTTATGTTGCCTATCTTGTGCATGGACTAATCAGTTTGTATATTTTGCTTATTTTTTCATAGTTCCACACTTCTTCTTTCTGTTTTCTTGATTGATCTGTGTTCAGTTTTTCAAGGTCTATCCACTGTGACAACTTATAACTAAATCTGAGGGGGGTGCGATGGGGAGGTTCCCTTGTTAGAGTTAACAGTTGTAATACAGCTCCACGTCGATCTCACAGGATTCCTTACGCTTTCACGCGTAAACACTGCTACGCAGAATTAAAATTACGTAACAGTTAGAACAAACAAAGAACACAACACTGTAAAACACCTTCTTCTTAACATACTCAATTAGGAAATAGTTTTTTAAATGTAAATTGACCTACTTAATTGACCTCTTTCCCTTGTTATTTTTTCTTGTTTATCTGGTGACTACTTGCTCCTTGATTTAGTACCTCCACCAGCATTTTGTCTTATCGAAGATATTCTCTGCTGTTCCTTCGCTTCCTCTCGCTCGCAAATTCATTAAGCAAAAAATTCTCGTGCTCATTACAATTCGGATCAACCTAGAATTTTGGACTTCTACGATTATTTGTTTCTTATGAGGTAAATTATCATTGACTGATTTTTCAAGTGGTACTAATGTCTTCCCTACAACGTCTCCTGTTTGACTGGGCTGCGACTGCTCTACCTCCTCTTCACCTCCATTGTTCTATTCTTGTCCCGGCCGGAGTGGCCGAGCGGTTCTACGCGCTACAGCCTGGAACCGCGCGACCGCTACGGTCGTAGGTTCGAATCCTGGCTCGGGCATGGATGTATGTGATGTCCTTAGGTTAGTTAGGTTTAAGTAGTTCTAAGTTCTAGGGGCTGATGACCTCAGAAGTTAAGTCCCATAGTGCTCAGAGCCATTTGAACCATTTTTTTCCATTCTTGTCTTCTGTCTTCCTTCTCCTCTTCTTCATCATTGTCTTCTTCCTCTTTGCCAACATCTTCTTGCCCTGAAAACAGTCCCCTTTGTTTACTTACCTTACTAAAGCGCTCACATCAAGTTTAGTGGGGATGCAGACTCACAATGTGCTTAGCGAAGGTTTGAAACATCCGATGGCTCCAACAATGCCAAAGATTGTCAAGGATTTCCTCCTATTGCTTATCGCACTGTGAACTGTTGTTTTCGACCGACCACGATATATTTGGGAATCAACGCCCCCGATAACGCAGTGGTTTCATTGACGCTCTTTACCCTACCCCCCTGGGGCCTTTTCGTGCCGTTGAGCGGCGGTGTGTCTGGAATATTTTCCTCGGCCACTCATAAGAATACCGTGTGATTTCAACGCTGTGTGTTGAGGTTTGCATGTGTTGTCGACAACTTGCTGTTTGACCCCGAATGTGACGTCGCAGGGCGCCACGCTTTTGCACCATTACAGAGGAATGACATATCCACCTTTGAGCCAAAATTTCAAACTGGGCGGGGGGGTGGGGGGGGGGAGGAGGAGGAGGAGATATTGTGGGATTGGAAAAAGCGATCCTATAATTAGGTGGCACAATGTACATTTTGAACCCTTCTATTTCATTTCTCGGCTAGTTTCTATTTTTCTTCGACCTATTTCGATTTATCTCGCTTGCTTTGACCTATTTCGATTTTGTTTATCAGCTCTTCCTGGCTTGTTCACATCTCTGTTTTTAAACGTATCGCTAAATTCTTACGAGTGCTGAATAATTTACTAAATAAAAGATAATTATTCTTTCCTCCTGAAGAACCTTCCTGTACTGTGACTTTAGTTACTGATGGCTGAACTTCAACTCTTTCCCCTTTCTGAGAAATGGTGCTTCTGACTACCTGTTCAACCGGTTATCGACCGACGCCATCTCATTTTCCTGTAATTTAGCCTGCATTCTTTCAATCATAAACTCTTACTTAGTAAAAGCTCCGTGTCTGAAGATTTCTGCACTGGTCTATAATGCGCTGTTCGTTGTCGTAATAACAGCGTTTGCGTTTTGGTCACCACTGTTATTACTAAGCCTAACCGTCTATATACACTAGAATACTACTGAAGTACGCTTGAATACTGTTCTTTCGCAGATACGAGTAGGGAGCAATGACTGATGGACTGCTGTCGCTGTCAATGACCAAGACTCAAATTAATAACTCTACACTTATTACTGTTTCGTCAAAATAATTCACATATGACCAAATGCTTTCGTTGCACTTGTATGTGGCTATACTTCTGTTCTGCCCTTCCAAATAAAAGATCGACCTAAGTCCACACACAATCAGTCATACATACATACACACATACAAATGAATCAAGATTTGTAAAAGAGGGTTAAGTCATAGTTTTTCTGAAGTGGAGTTAGTGGTAGTATGAGACACTGCAACACAAATGCGTCAGCCTGTAGAAGCAGGAGGCAGATCACGGGGTTATACATGAGGTATTCATCATGAGTAATTTTTATGTCATTTGACGAAGGATACAAGTCCATCACAGAGTACGGAACTGCCACCTTTCTTAAAGGACACATCTGTAGCTCAATATCGCAAGTTGACTTCCTGCTGTTGTTCAGTAGTAAGGTAACCACAAAACGCGTAGAGTTTATACTACAAATGAATATGTAGAAATGATGCTTTCAAAACAACTCAAGGAAAAAATAGTGTTGCTATGATGGATGCAAGCGACAATTTCAACTATAAAACAACATTCCTGTCTTTAGATACTGTCCCTGGAAGTGCTCCTAAGGATAGAAAAGTCAGCTTCAACGGTGCCCCATTTTTATTCTTCAAGTAAAACTCAGAAAACCCATCAGCAATAGTAACGAGAGAATACAATGATGGAGTTTTTAAACATGTCTTTCCACTTCAAATGCCAGTGCTCCGAATTAATACGACTGTATATGCCACCAGCGTATCCGCAAGGACATGTACCGATTAATGCAAAGAAGCTTGAATATATTAGCAAAGTAATGAAATACATGAAGTGCCTGACTCGAATCCAAGTTTCTTTCTGGCTATGAGCTAACCACTACGCTATCCTGGCACAGAGGCTTTTCAAAGATGCACGGACGATAACTCCTCAATCCAAATTCCCATTCATGGCTCACTTCACTTAGTATTCCACCTAAACTCGAACAGCATTGCAGAGTCTCGCCAACTACTGGAATAGCACCTCCGCATGGAACGATTTATTTCGAAACTGACATACCTGCTCAATTTCTTTGGAGAAATACTGATATCCTCGACTTGCAAAGCAAAGTGGTAAATTTATTTTGTGAAGGTGGTGCGGGGGGGGGGGGGGAGGGGGGGGCAGTGGAGGAGAGGGTTGCAACAGTCTTCGGACTGTTTTTATGCAGCCCTCTACGACTTCCTCTCTTGCGCCATCATCTTCACAGCACTCAGCGTCCTCAGTTATTTGTGGGATACACAGCAAACTGTCTTCTCCTACAGTATGTACCCCCTACGACTCCCTCTAGTGGTCCGCAGCTCGTGGTCGTGCGGTAGCGTTCTCGCTTCCCGCGCCCGGGTTCCCGGGTTCGATTCCCGGCGGGGTCAGGGGTTTTCTCTGCCTCGTGATGACTGGATGTTGTGTGATGTCCTTAGGTTAGTTAGGTTTAAGTAGTTCTAAGTTCTAGGGGACTGATGACCATAGATGTTAAGTCCCATAGTGCTCAGAGCCTCCCTCTAGTGCCATGGAGGATATTTCCTGATATCTTACCACGACCACATGCCCTGTCGCTTCTTCTTCACAAATTTTTCCACACCTTTCTCTCCTAGATGATTCCAGAGAAAATCTCCTCATTTCTTATATATCATTACAACATTCTTCTGTAGCACAATCTTTCAAATACTTCGATTACCTTCTTTCATGATTTCCCCAAATTTCATGTTTACTACCATTCAAACGTATATTCTCAAAAATTTCTTCCTCAAATTACGGCCAAAGTTTGATATTAGCAATCTTCCTTTGGCCAGGAATGATTTCTTTGCCGGTGATAGTCGCTTTTTATGTTCACTTTACTTCGTTCGTCTTACATCGTTTTGCTTCTAAGGCAGCATAATTTCTTCACATCATCTACCTAGTGGTGCACAATTTTGGTCTTAAGTTTCTTACTATTCTCATTTTTACTATTCCTCGTTACTTTAGTCTTCCTTTGGTTTACGCTCAGTCTATATTCTGTACTCAGTATTTACATCTTCATTTTCAATGAGGATATGAAGGTCATCAGTGAAACTTGTCGTTGATATCCTTTCACTCCAAATTTTGATCACACTCTAGAAACTTTCTTTTATTTCCGTTATTGCTCCTTTGACGCATATTTTGAACACTGTGGGTGAAAGGCGGAATCACCGTATTATTATGTTTTAAATCAGATCATTTCATTCTTGGTTTTCCACATTTATTGTTCCCTTTTGGTTCTTGTGCTTATTGCATATTACCCGCCTTTCCCTGTTGCTTAATCCTATTTTCCCCAGAATTTCGAACTGTTTTCACCATTTTACATTGTCGAATGCCTTTTCCAGGTCGACAGATCTACAAAATTGTCTTGATTGTCCTTCATTCTTGCTTCCATTATCAACCGCAACGTCGAACTGCCTCTCTGGTGCCTCTACCTTTCCTAAAGTCAAACTGATAGTCATCTTACAGAGCCTGCTTCCTTATCCATTCTTCTGTACATTATCCTTGTCAGCAGCTTGGATGCATTAGCTCTTACTCTGACTGAGCGATAGTTCTCGCAATTATCTGCGCTTGCTATCTTTATAATAGTATGCGTGACATTTTTACGAAATCCGAATACTGTCTCCAGGCACATAGATTCCACACGCCACCTTGAATATTCATTTGGTTGGCGATTTTCCAGACCTTGTTATTAATTCTGAAGGAAGTTGATTGGCGGTCTTCCAAAGCTCTGTAACATTCTGACTCTAACATTGGATCCCCTACGTTTTTCTTAACTAAATTCCTTTCTTCTTTCATGACGTCATAAGACAGTTCCTCCCCTCCTGCAGTGCTCGTACTCATACACCTATCCGCTCTCTCCTCTGTGTTTAGCAGTGGAATTTCTCTTGCACTCTGCCGTTGCCGATCTGGTTTTTATTTAGCCTGAGGTAGTTTTAACTTCCTACGTGCTGAATCAATCTTCGCGAGGGACATTTCTTTTTCGATTTGTTCGCATTTTTCCTGGACCCCTTAACCTCGGATTCCCTGCTCTCTCTATTTATTTCACTCCTAATTGACTTATATTCCTGTCTTCTGCTGAACACTTTTCTATTTCCTCCTTTCTCGACCAGTTGAAATGTTTCTTCTGTCTCCCAACATTTCACCGGTAGTACTTTCCTTCTACCTATATTTTGTGTTCATCTTCTGTGATTTCCCTCTTTAGAGAAGCCCATTCCTCTTCAACGGAATTTCTTAGAGTGTTATTCATTACTGCACTAACTAAAGCCCCAGAGAATGTCAAACAAACCTCATCATTTCTCAGTACTACAATATCTCACTTCTTTCCACATTGATTCTTCTGGACGACTGTCTTAATCTTTAACCTACTCTTAATTATTACTAAACTATGATCGAGTCTACATCTGCTCCTCCTTACGCCATAATATCCAATACCTGATTCCACAATACCTCTCTGACCATGTTGTAATACAGCTGGAATCTTCCCGTATCTCCAGGCAATTTTCGAAGTGTACCTCCTCATCCTCTCTTAAACAGTATATTCACTATAATTTTCCTAAATTTGCTCCAGAACTGAATTAATCTTTCTGCTCTCACTCCTACTACCGAGCCCACATCATCCCTTAATCCACTCTTCCATTCCTTCCACTAATACGGCATTCCAGTTATATACGAGTATTACATTTTTGTGACTCATAATACTGAATTAACCGTTCGGTATCTTCATATACTTTATCTCTTCCTCTTGCAGCTTGTGACGTATGAAAATATACCTCATTGTAATTGGTGTTGATTTGATGTCTATTATTACGAGAATAGTCTTATCATTTACTTGTCCATAGACATTCACTCTCTGCCCTGCCTTCCTGTTCGTGACGAAAACCTACTCCCGCTACACACCATTTTCTACTCCTGATGGTATTACACTATATTCGTCTCACCAGATGTACTTATCTGCATTACATTTTACCCCTGACGAAGATGACGGACGTAGTCATCGGAAGCTCGGGATTTTATCCAAATTTGACGCGGCAAGTAAACCGAGAACTTTTTATGCATTACATTTGATTTCACTAAACCCCACTCTATCTAGACTGAGCATTAGTATTTGTCTTTATGTTTACTAGATTCACTACTACATCCCGAGTCTTGACATTCCATTCTCTGACTCGTTGGTTATTCAATCTTTTCGTCATGATCAACTACCCCTTGAAAGTCGGCTCCCAGAGATCAGAGAGATGTTCTGATGTGAAATCTTTCATCAATGGAGAGATCATCTTGAGCCTTTTCCAGTTACAGGCGACACGTCTTGCGGGTACACATTACGTGTCTTTTATGCAGTGGTTTCCATTGCCTTCTGCGTCCCAGTGTCGTTGATCACAGCAGATCCTTCCGCTTGCTGGGGGCAGTCTACCACTCTAAGGGCATAACAGCACCTTGAACCTGCGTCCACTTCTCCGCTGTTTTGACAATGCTGTTGTCGAAATGAGGGTTACTTCTTATACCAGAAGTCTTGGACCGTCATTACTCATAACTTTTATTCAGAATTTCAACAGACGCTAAACGGTAGTCATCGTGATTATTTTGAAAAAACAAAAAAACAGCAGAAAATTATAAGTTCTTCGCAGATTGGAGCATTACCAAAGCAGAGCTGCATCTGAGGTAGTTTAGACGTTTCAGGAACTGAAAATGATGATAAATTCGAACAATAACCATTCACAGAGTAATACCGAGGGTTGTAGAGTTTTATTTATTAGCCACAACAATAAAGTTACGTAATTAATTGTTTGTCTGTATGCAGTTATATATCTGCACTCCTGATAGACACTGGAATCCCCATGGAACGCCGCTGGAAGAGTGAAAAAGGAAATCTCGTAACCCATCTCCAGTTTATCGAGAAAAAAGGTATCTGTATTTTTTTTCAGTGTAAATTATGACATACGTCTGCATTCGCCATAAGTAAGAAATTGCACGCCGCTGGAAGAGTGAAAAAGGAAATCCCGTAACCCATCTCCAGTTTATCAAGAAAAAAGATATCTGTATTTTTTTTTCAGTGTAAATTAAGACATACGCCTGCATTCGCCATAAGTAAGAAATTATACCATCACCTGTTTTCCTGATATGAAAAATCTTGAATGCTTGAGTTATGAGACAATTTTCAGTATACGAAGGAATATTCCCTGATAATGAAATATAAGCCAAAGTATATTTTTGGGGCTGTTTAGAAGAGCAGAGGAAACGTTTGCATTCAATACCCGCGCAACTGCGAAGAAAACTATGAAAATGGTTTTGATAGAACTGGCAAAGAATCGCTGAAAAGGTACTATCCATCATTATAAGAAAAAAGACTTAAGGGTAATTATTACATTCGTCACACCTTACGAATCTGAAAATGAATGACGTGTGCGAGATGGACGCCGTTGAAGATTTATCGTAATATCAGCTACTGATACTGATTTCGTGCGAAAGAAACAGTGCTCAGCTGAAGCCATAGTATGTACAGTGACTTAAGTGCCAGTATCTCGTAGTTAGTGGTTACAACGTCACGCTGAGGCGTTTGATTCAAAGCAAACAACTTTTAGATTTACTATTCTTTTCTGTGGTGAGTCAGTTCGTCCCTCTAAGTAGCGCTACACGAGCCGCGATGTGCTGACCGTTCGCAGACAGCAATAACAGCAGGGGTAGGCACTGCGTCACGCACCAGGAGTACGACGTCAGCTGAGTCACGAAGCACGGCGGCGGGAGGTATGTTACGACATTTACTGCAGCGAATGTCACAGAGGTCTCACGGAAACTGGTAAATAAATAAACACAAAGAGAAACAAACGAAAAAACGCATTACAACTAAGAACCTGGTTGCGGCAGCAGTGAAAGTTGTCAAAAAGTTAAATGGAACTTTACAAATTGAAAACGTACGGCGCCACCAAAGCAGATAAAGAAAAATTTGACACCCTGGAGCCCAGAACTTACAGGGCTAAGACGACAAGTTCGGAAAACAGAAATAACATGTGAAATAAGTTAGAGATTTTACATTCATGGAATACATGTACCTAAAAGAGCGGTATAAACGTTATTGAAAGTCTGTCAGACGACCTACGTGGCAGAGTTCGTGAAATCTCGCTTTATATCCCTCACTACTTTGTCCACAGTCCAGAGTCAGCTGTGTTTACACAATTCAAAGCGATAGCTGTAGTAAGCGTTGAAGCAATGAACATTGTCAGTCAGATGAACTATGATTCATTCGACGATGTCGTATTTGAGCCAAACAATCATGTTCAAGTACCCACGACATGAACCTTGTTTTTTACGTAGAAGCAGCCAGTATTTTATGATTTTGATTTCACAGTGACCTAGCACTTTCTTTAAAATGCCTGGCTGACAATTAAATCGTTTTGCCCATTTGTAGCATTGAACGGAAGAGCAGTCGGTAGTTCTTTTTCTTTAGTAAGCTCCGCCCCCCAGAATGCGTCCTACTGAGTGATCCCTGGCCAAAGTTCCTAGTAGGAACCATTTCAATTCAGGTACATTTTACCTGAGAGGATGCCATCATTATTACATCATTCAACGGCTGTCTTTTCCCCTTGCGTTCAATCCTTGGCAATATCAACATAGCAAAGTCACGTTGGCTATTGTTACAACGCCATATTAAACAATCATTCGGTATATTGCACCTGCAACTACTGAAGAGGCTGCTGCCGTTCTTCACGAACCACAGTTTAGTCTTGTCTCCCCACTGATATCACTATTATTTGGTTCCACCAACGGTACGGCAACTTGCATCGTTG
Source organism: Schistocerca nitens (assembly GCF_023898315.1). NCBI lineage: Eukaryota > Metazoa > Arthropoda > Insecta > Orthoptera > Acrididae > Schistocerca > Schistocerca nitens. The sequence goes on from NC_064617.1 coordinate 618,221,520, forward strand.
AGGCACGCAAGCCATCGCATCTCGGTAAGGGCTATGGGCCAACTAGCATAATAAAAGTGGCTAGAAATAAACCCCTCGTTATCTCCTGATCCCTCACCTGTGGTAGAGTGGGAGGTCGTCTCAAGGTGTGGCAGGGGGCGAAAGACATTCCGGAGGGCTGAACGGAAGGCCTCTCCAGTTTGTCTGACGAACCGGTTTCAGGCTCTGTCTCAGGCTGATACTGATCTTCGGCCTGACATGGCTGTTTGTCCTGTTCCAGAGGTTGCCCCTCAGTCTGCAAGATCCGGGCGGTCGCAGAGAGTGGGCTTACAGGTAGTTGGGAGCTCCAACGTCAGGCGCGTAATGGGGCCCCTTAGGGAAATGGCAGCAAGAGAGGGGAAGAAAACCAATGTGCACTCTGTGTGCATACCGGGGGGAGTCATTCCAGATGTGGAAAGGGTCCTTCCGGATGCCATGAAGGGTACAGGGTGCACCCAACTGCAGGTGGTCGCTCATGTCGGCACCAATGATGTGTGTCGCTATGGATCGGAGGAAATCCTCTCTGGCTTCCGGCGGCTATCTGATTTGGTGAAGACTGCCAGTCTCGCTAGCGGGATGAAAGCAGAGCTCACCATCTGCAGCATCGTCGACAGGACTGACTGCGGACCTTTGGTACAGAGCCGAGTGGAGGGTCTGAATCAGAGACTGAGACGGTTCTGCGACCATGTGGGCTGCAGATTCCTCGACTTGCGCCATAGGGGGGTGGGGTTTCGGGCTCCGCTGGATAGGTCAGGAGTCCACTACACGCAACAAGCGGCTACACGGATAGCAGGGGTTGTGTGGAGTGGGCTGGGCGGTTTTTTAGGTTAGATGGCCTTGGGCAAGTACAGAAAGGGCAACAGCCTCAACGGGTGCGGGGCAAAGTCAGGACATGCGGGGACCAAGCAGCAATTGGTATTGTAATTGTCAACTGTCGAAGCTGCGTTGGTAAAGTACCGGAACTTCAATCGCTGATAGAAAGCACCGAAGCTGAAATCGTTATAGATACAGAAAGCTGGCTGAAACCAGAGATAAATTCTGCCGAAACTTTTACAAAGGTACAGACGGTGTTTAGAAAGGATAAATTGCATGCAACCGGTGGTGGAGTGTTCGTCGCTGTTAGTAATAGTTTATCCTGTAGTGAAGTAGAAGTGGATAGTTCCTGTGAATTATTATGGGTGGAGGTTACACTCAACAACCGAGCTAGGTTAATAATTGGTTCCTTTTACCGACCTCCCTACTCAGCAGCATTAGTGGCAGAACAACTGAGAGAAAATTTGGAATACATTTCACATAAATTTTCTCAGTATGTTATAGTCTTAGGTGGAGATTTCAATTTACCAGATATAGACTGGGATACTCAGATGTTTAGGACGGGTGGTAGGGACAGAGCATCGAGTGACATTATACTGAGTGCACTATCCGAAAATTAGCTCGAGCAATTAAACAGAGAACCGACTGGTGGAGATAACATCTTGGACCTACTGATAACAAACAGACCCGAACTTTTCGACTCTGTATGTGCAGAACAGGGAATCAGTGATCATAAGGCCGTTGCAGCATCCCTGAATATGGAAGTTAATAGGAATACAAGAAAAGAGAGGAAGGTTTATCTGTTTAGCAAGAGTAATAGAAGGCAGATTTCAGACTACCTAACAGTTAAAAACGAAAATTTCTGTTCCGACACTGACAATGTTGAGTGTTTATGGAAAAAGTTCAAGGCAATCGTAAAATGCGTTTTAGACAGGTATGTGCCGAGTAAAACAGTGAGGGACGGGAAAAACCCACTGTGGTACAACAACAAAGCTAGGAAACTACTGCGAAAGCAAAGAGAGCTTCACTCCAAGTTTAAAAGCAGCCAAAACCTCTCAGACAAACAGCAGCTAAACGATGTCAAAGTTAGCGTAAGGAGGGCTATGCGTAAAGCATTCAGTGAATTCGAAAGTAAAATTCTATGTACCGACTTGACAGAAAATCCTAGGAAGTTCTGGTCTTACGTTAAATCAGTAAGTGGCTCGAAACAGCATATCCAGACACTCCGGGATGATGATGGCATTGAAACAGAGGATGACACGCGTAAAGCTGAAATACTAAACACCTTTTTCCAAAGCTGTTTCACAGAGGAAGACCGCACTGCAGTTCCTCTCTAAATCCTCACACAAACGAAAAAATGGCTGACATCGAATTAAGTGTCCAAGGAATAGAAAAGCAACTGGAATCACTCAACAGAGGAAAGTCCACTGGACCTGACGGGATACCAATTCGATTCTACACAGAGTACACGAAAGAACTTGCCCCCCTTCTAACAGCCGTGTACCGCAAATCTCTAGAGGAACGGAGGGTTCCAAATGATTGGAAAAGAGCACAGGTAGTCCCAGTCTTCAAGAAGGGTCGTCGAGCAGATGCGCAAAATTATAGACCTATATCTCTGACGTCGATCTGTTGTAGAATTTTAGAACATGTTTTTTGCTCAAGTATCATGTCGTTTTTGGAAACCCAGAATCTACTATGTAGGAATCAACATGGATTCCGGAAACAGCGATCGTGTGAGACCCAACTCGCTTTATTTGTTCATGAGACCCAGAAAATATTAGATACACGCTCCCAGGTAGATGCTATTTTTCTTGACTTCCGGAAGGCGTTCGATACAGTTCCGCACTGTCGCCTGATAAACAAAGTAAGAGCCTACGGAATATCAGACCAGCTGTGTGGCTGGATTGAAGAGTTTTTAGCAAACAGAACACAGCATGTTGTTATCAATGGAGAGACGTCTACACACGTTAAAGTAACCTCTGGCGTGCCACAGGGGAGTGTTATGGGACCATTGCTTTTCACAATATATATAAATGACCTAGTAGATATGTATTGCGAATACATAGAAAGAAGGATCCTTTATTGTATGATTAAATGATAGCGGAACAAACACTGGTAGCAGTTATATCTGTAAAATATCTGGGAGTATGCGTGCGGAACGATTTGGAGTGGAATGATCATATAAAATTAATTGTTGGTAAGTCGGGTACCAGGTTGAGATTCATTGGGAGAGTGCATAGAAAATGTAGTCCATCAACAAAGGAGGTGGCTTACAAAACACTCGTTCGACCTATACTTGAGTATTGCTCATCAGTGTGGGACCCATACCAGGTCGGGTTGACGGAGGAGCTAGAGAAGATCCAAAGAAGAGCGGCGCGTTTCGTCACAGGGTTATTTGGTAACCGTGATAGCGTTACGGAGATGTTTAATAAACTCAAGTGGCAGACTCTGCAAGAGAGGCGCTCTGCATCGCGGTGTAGCTTGCTCGCCAGGTTTCGAGAGGGTGCGTTTCAGGCTGAGGTATCGAATATATTGCTTCCCCCCACTTATGCCTCCCGAGGAGATCAAGAATGTAAAATTAGAGAGATTAGAGCGCGCACGGAGGCCTTTAGACAGTCGTTCTTCCCGCGAACCATACGCGACTGGAACAGGAAAGGGAGGTAATGACAGTGGCACGTAAAGTGCCCTCCGCCACACACAGTTGGGTGGCTTGCGGAGTATAAATGTAGATGTAGATGTAGATGAAAAGAGGGGCATATTCCCAACTGGTACCGAATTCGATCATTTTTCGGAATACCGTAGCACACACATATGTGTAACATACGATATAGTACGACGCTCGTCTCAACCATTTCCGAAAAATCGAAGTTAAAACTTTCATTTTAGCGCCTCGTTGTAGGGATAAAAGCATTTGCTGGAAGATTAGAAAAAAACTGATGGGACTCGAGCCGAGTACTGGCAGATTTCTAGTTTGCCGCCTTAATTGGTTGTGGAAGCGTAGCTGATCGAAGAGTGATGCTGATTATGTTATGCGTTGAATCTTGAATTCTTGGAAATGCTTGATAAGTGCATACTAAAGCAGCATCTTCCTTGTCAGATGGGGCAAGGACCTCAGAGGTTTCCAGCAAATATTATTTTCCCGTAAGAGCAATTCACCCCGTCACAACATATCATAAATCCTATTCAATTGTTTTTTTATGTATTGATTCCTAACTTCCTCAAGGTCGTTTTCGGTCGGTCAGGATTCGTATTCACTTGTGATTGCCATATTTATGGTTGTAGAGGGCTTGCCGTGGTCAGCTGCCTGCTCTCTGGAAGTTCGGGTTCGCCAATCCGCACCCAGACATGACTATTCGAGAGAATATGTCACAGTTGTGTAGAATGACACTTGTGCGAAAGTGGAATGTGTTGACATTTATGGGGAGCCCAAGATATTTCTGGCAGTTTTCTTTTTCTCATTTTTTTCCATTAGCTGGCTTCACCAATTCATAACCAAACTATCACATTCCAACCTAATGTAGATCTCTGGCTAAACTACAGATCAGCCTGTCATCGTAACCAATTTTTTTCTTCCACAGGTTTCGGAATTCAGCATTCCGAGAATGACTAAGTCATTACCTCTCACCACAGTGTGGCGAAATTCAGCGATAATGGGCTATGGCAGCAGACGACGTACGTGAGTGCCTTCGGTAATAGCACGACGTCATCTGCATCGCCTCTCCTGGACTCGTGACCATATCGGTTGGACCGTAGACGACTGGAAAACCGTGGCCTGGTCAGATGAGTCCCGATTTCAGCTAGTAAGAATTGATGGTAGTGTATGAGTGTGGCACAGACCCCACGAAGCCATGGACCCAAGTTATCAACAAGGCACTGTGCAAGCTGGTAGTGGCTACATAATGGTGTGGGCTGTGTTTACATGGAATGGCCTGGGTTCTCCATTCCAATTTAGCCGATCATTGACTAGAAATGGTTATGTTCGGCTACTTGGAGGCCATTTGCAGTCATTCATGGACTTCATGTTCCCAAACAGTGCGCCATGTCACCGGGCCACAATTGTACGTAACTGGTTTGAACAACATTCTGGACAATTCCAGCGACTCATCTGGCCACCCAGATCGCCGGATCTGAATCCCACATGGGAGATAAGCGAGGGGTCAGTCCGTGCACAACATCCTGCACCTGCTGCAGGGGCAGCACGGCTCAGTATTTCAGCATGGGACTTCCAACGACTTCTTGAGTCCATGCCATGTAGAGCTGTTGGACTATGCTGGGCAAAAGGAGGTCCGATACGGTATTAGGTGGTATCCCTGACTTTTCTCACCTCAGTGCATAATGAAACCAGTTCCTAGCAACTCGTGTCGTACAGCACGTTGCGCCCCACTGCTAGACAGGAAACAAATTCTTATTGTATCTGCACGCTATCTGCGAAATGGCGCTTATATCAGCAAGGGTACGACAATGTCTTTCCGACAATGTGTCACTCTGCTTAAGTTTTCCAACCCTGTCCGAGTTCCGTGACGTGTCCCGTGGTAATTTTTGTGTTGGTTTCTGCTGGAGAAGCGAGTTCTCCCCAATAAGAGACTTGGAAAAAAGGTATGGGTGCATCAGCTTAACGAACACAGACCTGCAGGGGAGTTTTCTGAAATCTGCCGATTGTTGCTTATGGAATTCCACGAGCGTGACGACCGTTTCCCCTTTTCATTAATATCATAAAGATACAGATACTGAACTTTTTACTCTGATAAGATATATTCCAAGTAAGAATGTTATCGACGTACCAGCAAATTCAGTGGTTCTCGTTAACGCTGCAATAATATAATAAGAATCTGCTATCAATCGAGGAAGTATTGAGCGCAGCCTTCTTCGAAAGAAATATCACCATTGCCTTTTCTCACCATGTTAACAATTGGACCGCAATGGTTTTAAAATACTACGAACCATAGTTAATATTTTGTAGAGAATATACTGTAAATGTATTTCGGCGCTGTAACAAACATAGTGTACAGTAGTTTCACTATATTTGATTCAAACTCTCCCCATAACAACAAACAATTGTTTAAATAACATTCGCATCTTAGGCAATGAAGAGTCCCGAAATGGTAGATATCAGAATATCTCGAAATTTCAAAGCAGACTGTAAAAACGGATAACAAAATCTGAATAGGCACATGTATTGAAAATCTAAAAAATATGAAGAAATTGGATGCTGTTTGAATTGTCGAGACAAAGCAACAAGATGTGAATGTAATATTACGGAGAAACTCACCTGACACCAACACGGTTTCACAAACAAATAGGGTGTCTCTCTTAAAAGTGGTCAGGCATTTCCTCTGGTGTTTCGGCAGATACCTGCAATTTCGTTTTAGCAGTGTGTAGCGGACGTCAGCCGAAACACGTACGGCTCATCACGTCTTTCATGCGACGCCAGTGTCGACGGAAAGAGTCAGTTTATTTACCGTTACAAACAAAATTACTTTTAAAACGGAATTTTACATGCCAATGCGATAGAACGATCCCAGATTAGCATGTGGAACATTCGTTTATCAATACGTATTAAAGTGGACAACAACAATGGACGAATTAACAGAAGCGGCTGAGTAGCATTACTGCATGCCGGTAACAATCAGCGCGGGTCAAGGCGGTGCTGTTCTTTCTGAGATACCGGTTAATCTTCATGTTTTACTGATCCTGTAATACATATCGATAAAACTAATATTGCACTAGACTATTCTGGGACCGTTGACACTGGACGTCGCATAAAAGACGTGATGTGCAGTATCTGTTTGAGCCGACTCCAACTACACATTGCAAAAACGAAACTGTAAACATCTGCCGAGATACCAGAGAAAATGTACCTGACGGCTCCTAGGAGTAAACCCGGTACGTCAGGTTACCTCAAACTATGTAAGGCATATACAAATTAATGTAACTGATCGCCTTTGAACTTGGAAGATTCTATTTTAAGTGACATCCGTAAACTTATACTCTGCCAACGCTAAGTATTTAAAGTTCCATATTTGCTATATTTCACGTTTCCCACCTTGACAATCGTTTATACGGCTGTACGGCTATTCTCACATGAAGAGACTACACCAATTACATCTCCATATGAGGGACTACATATCTTAAAGAGAGGTTCCACTTGTAAGACGTGTATATTTCTATTGTCTATTGTCAATGCACAATTTATGAAAGATGTTCATATTTTATTAATAGGATTAAATAGGAATAATTAATATTTGTCATGTTGGAAATAATTGTGGTAGCAGGGAATGTCTGTACCAAAGTATTGTTGGCAAGAGAGACCGCACATTGATATGATTTTAAAAAAGGGCGGGAGAGACAGCGTATGGATACATTTTAAGAATAGAGCGGGAAAGACCGCGCATTGATACATTTTGTAATGGTAGGAGGGATTGTCTGCACCAGAAAGCATTGTTGGGAGGAGAGACCGCACTTTAGCGTTCGTAGGAAGTCAGTAGTAAGCGAGATGTGAAGCTAGTCGGTAGCAGGTCTGAAGCGAGAGGTTGAATGGAGAGGTGTGCCTGCCAGCCACAAGCTATGATTTACAAGAGATTATAAACGGATGTACAGAGACATCAGCTAACTATTATCATAACAGGAACTAATACTATTGGATTATTTTTTTGAGAAACTCAAGACTACTGAAGGTATGTTTGCGCAATGCTAGTACTGTAAAAAGTCAGTCCCATTTGAACGTTTGTAAAATCATTTCATTCAGAATATAATTAACTTTTGCCAGCAGTATTGCATTACTGATTATAATCCATCTCAAAAACCATCAACGTAAAACTTGGCAAAATTTTATTGTTCTCAAGAAAAAATTTAACTATGAATTACGTAACTTCAGTCAAATTAATTAAAGAATAACGTCAGCTTTGCTATTAAAGAATAACGTCAGCTTTGGTCATAAATACAGCCACTTATTATGACACTCCACCAGTATCTAACACAGCATAGTAAAGCAGAGTAAGTATATTCATGTCGCAGTTCGATGTAGCAGTCAGATGGCGATCCAGTAACAGTAACAAAGGTTAGGAACAGTTTTGAGTTATTGCAGGTAACGACTGAGGGCCACGACGACACATTCTGTTTCGTCGAAATAATCAGAAAATAACTTTTAACAAGCAACATTTAAATTTGTATGCGAAGATTGAGAAAGAGAATTAATTTCAAAGGGAAGGTTTCATTTGTTATTATTAAGAAAGAGGTAGAAATCCTAAGTGAAGGTTTCATAGGTTATTGCAAAAGGGAAGGTTGCGTAACAACAAAGGAGATATAGAGGAGACAGGAAGGTTTCACACTTTGCCACTAATAACATTAGCAGATTTTTCAGGAGGGTAGGAAAAGTGAAAATGGAACAGAAACAGGGATGGACTAGATCATTAGTCTCTTCATCGTATAGAATAAAATCTGAAACAATTTGTTTCTACGATATCAGTAGCAAGGATTTATTCGTATTCATTGCCGTCAGAGTGCTCCTTTTACCCTGACCAAATATTATTGCACGATCAGCCAGAAGAGAGCGAAAACGTAAATTTTTGTAACACTTCTGTAACAGATCCAGTATTTTCAGAGAACGGTTAGGTGAGTACGTGGGTCGGAGTATAGTAAAGTATTGCTATAAGTTAGATATCGGGTACACCTTCTTCATATCTTTGGATTGTATGACAATTTAAAAGGAATCCGTTGGGATGACAGCTGCTGTAACAGCTATGTCGAAGCCAGAACTCGTACATCACTTTATGATAAATGTTACAGTAATGGTGGCATGAAAAATTCCAATATAACAATGTGCATCTCATCGCGAGGGACGAATGAAATTCTATCTATTCACACCTGAAGATAGGCGTTTTCATAACGTAAAGAGGGGCGGAAATGATGTTTATGTTGATTCCTATCCCAATTTTCTGTACAGATTCCGGAAATCTCGGAATCGAGGTGATGCAAAAATTTTTTTTTTATGTGTGTATAGTATAATGTTTGTGTGTGCGCGTGTGTGCTTCTCTTGTGCGTTATTTCCCGTCTTAAGTTTGAAACTTCGGAGTTAATATTATTTGCCTCATTGTTTCATTCATTTAGTTTCTATACTATCTACATACATCACTTCTGGCTTATCTAATCTCGTCCGTCCATACAGGAACATGCTGTGCCGAATTAAGTTTACAGTTTAATGTATCATGTGCTTGTCTGTGATTACGGATGGGCCATTGGCAAGTAGTTAGAATGAAGAAGAGACAGTAATCGATGCAGGTAATGTAGGAATCCCACCGATGCTCACGTTGTGGCATTTGGAAGAAACATGAAAAATTCTAAATGGTCCTGGTTTGATAAAGTTACAGAGACATGTAGACTACTTTTCTCAAATGTTACGCAACGAAATATAAGCTGTTTCTTCCACTCCATGTGTTTTTTGGCTTCCTCTTAAACAATACGCATTTTAAAGTTTGCGTTAAATATTCGTCTATCATTTGAAATACACTGGCGGTATACATGTCTGATGCATTTAGTTTATCCAAAAGGTTTGATTTCGAACCAGAAAGTTGCTGTGAGTCTGTTTTCATCGGTTCTCTTGTCAGTAGCGTAAAATATCAGTAATGTGACGCATTAACATTATCTAAGCGTCAGAGAATTTTTCTGCTAGCGTATTAATACGATAAGATATCAAAGAGAACATGGATTCAGAGGCGATAATCGGCACGTCATCTCTCTATATAAAGAGTCTGTATAGGTGCTGTTTAGGATCGTCAAAAATAGGCCAGGCCTGTCAGTGGAGATTAAATTGTTTAGTATAAATTGTGTTGCAAAACCTGTAAATTTACTGCACGTGCCTAGTCACAGTAAGGTCACACAAAAGAAAAGAGAGTCGACTGCACTGCACGGAACTTTTATAGTTACAGTTGCAAAAATGTGGAAGTGTTTATTACAAGGGTAGATGGTTCAAATGGCTCTAAGCACTATGGGACTTAACATCTGAGGTCATCAGTCACCCAGACTTAGAAGTGCTTACACCTAACTGCCCTAACGACATCACACACATCCATGCCCGAGGCAGGATTCGAAACTGCGACCGTAGCAGCTGCGCGGTTCCGGACTGAAGGGCCTAGAACCGCTCCGTCACAGCGGCCGGCTCAAGGGTAGATTATGTTAGGCGAAAATTAGCTGATAATATGTGCAGTGATATTTGTGAATATTTTACTTCTAGAGCTTCTTGTACAAATATTCGTTTTTTGTGTCGGTTACATTAGACGCCGTTGCTCCTACAGATCTAAGCACTGATTTTTGGGTAATGTGAGTGGAGGAATACTTTTTTACGTTTTCATTACAACCAGATTAGAACAAAAAAGTGATTGACATGGAAGCACAGTTGAGTGTGCAAGGGACAATGTGGTCAAATGGTTCAAATGGCTCTGAGCACTATGGGACTCAACTGCTGAGGTCATTAGTCCCCTAGAACTTAGAACTAGTTAAACCTAAGGACATCACAAACATCCATGCCCGAGGCAGGACTCGAACCTGCGACCGTAGCGGTCTTGCGGTTCCAGACTGCAGCGCCTTTAACCGCACGGCCACTTCGGCCGGCAACAATGTGGTCGATTCGACGATTCACCGTTACGCGGCGCGCAATCTGGTTCCTGCAACAGCAGTGCGCTGTTCCGTACCGAGTACCGTTTGATCACAGTGAACTTAAAAAAATGTCAGGGAGGTGCGGGGAGCGGAGGAAGCAAGCTCCGCCCAACAGCTCCCATCACATAGGCAGCGGAAAGGGGAGAAGCGATGTAGAGGGAAGAAGCGCATAGTCGCCTCGCAGTGCTGGCACTGCACGTATGTTTCTGGATGCGGCACAGCACGTTGCGAGAGGCGATGCAGAGGGAACAAGCAGCGTTTTCGTCTCGCACTACACATGTTATTACTGCTTCGGCACAGTAAGTGCCATACTGACACTGCTCTTAGATCTCCAACGATGACAACGGCCAGACACAAAAGGCATTAGCAACCGAAGTTGACCGAATTCTGCCGGTCAAGAACCACAGAGAACCCACTGGATCAGGACGTCGTGACCAAATAGTAAATGCTGCGAAGAAGCAGTCGCGTTTCTGCCATTGTGCACTTGATGTCAGAGAGCAGAACTTTGTGCTCATAATAGTAACATAACGTCTGCTGAACGGAAGGCTCTTAAGGCCCTACGTGAGGATGAGGACACTGTCGTTCTAGCTGCTGACAAAGGCAATGCCACGGTGATACTGAAGAAAGAAGATTATTGGCAGAAGATAAACTCACTGCTACAAGATACTGCCTACAAGCAACTGGACAAGGACACGACAGCTTCCGTGACTCGCAAGACCATCGCCTTGCTCAATGACTCTGGACTGGAAAAGGACGTCATCAGGAAGCTGTACCCCAGAGCACCGGCACCACCACGGCTATATGGGCTCCCTAAGATCCACAAAGACGGAGTTCCATTGCGACCCATAGTGAGCACCATCAACTCACCGACATATGGTTTAGCCAAGTACCTAGCACAGCTGCTCAAACCGATCGTGGGTCACTGTGAGCACCATGTCAAGAACTCGGCGGAGTTTGTGAAGGTACTACAAGGCTTTCGCCTGGATAAAGAAGATCTTCTTGTCAGCTTTGACGTCACCTCACTCTTCACACGAGTACCGCTGGAAGACTCCCTAGCGCTGCTCGAAACACGCTTTAGTGAGGACACAATAAAGCTGTTCCGGCATGTGTTAACAAACACCTACTTTAAGTGTGGAGGCAAATTTTATGAACAAGTGGATGGTGTAGCCATGGGGTCCCCCTTAGCTCCAGGCATCGCTAATCTTTACATGGAGCACTTTGAAGACATAGCCCTGGACACCGCCCCATTGAAACCTAAAGCCTTCTACAGATATGTGGATGACACTTTTGTCGTGTGGCCACATGGCAGAGAGAACCTGCAAGACTTCCTGCGACATCTCAACAGCATACACAGCAACATACAATTCACCATGGAGGTGGAAGAAAACGGAAGCTTGCCCTTCCTTGACATTCTAATCAAGAGGCACCCTGATGGCACCTTGGGTCATGCTGTGTATAGGAAGAAGACACATACGGATTTATACCTCCATGCACAGAGTTGCCACCACCCAGCACAACGCAACTCAGTGCTTAACACACTTGTGCACAGGGCCAAGTCTATCTGTGATGATGACAGCCTACCTGCAGAGTTACAACACCTAAGGAAGACCTTCCGCAGCAACGGTTATAATGAGACGCAAATCTCGCGTGCCCTACACAAGAGCAGGAAGGTAGACACACCAGAAGAAGAAGATGAGACCAGATGCCTGGCATTTCTACCATACGCGGGACCGCCAACAGCCAAGATTGCCCGCATTCTGGAGAAACACAACATCAAGACAATTTTTCATGCCCCAAGTAAAATTAAGGACATACTTGGCTCAGTCAAAGACCGCCTAGGACTGCAGACTCCGGGCGTATACAGTATTGAATGTGAATGTGGTATGAAATACATCGGACAAACGCAGCGCTGCATCACGCAGAGGCGCTCGGAACACATTAGAAATGTACGCCTTGGTCAGACAGAAAAATCGGCGGTAGCGGAACATAGCCTTAACGAAGGACACACCTTCTTCTTTGAGGGTACGAAGAAGCTGTGTGACGCTAAAGGATTTTGGGATTCAGTTTTCAAAGAGGCTGTAGAAATTCGGTTGAACAGCAACCTGATCAATCGAGACACTGGTTTCCAACTCAGTACAGCGTGGAATCCCGCAATAACTAAAATTAGAAGAGAACGCTCCGGCACGAAGACGGTAGCGGCCACAGACGTATTAGGAACCGGCAGGGACTCGACGCCCGGTCCGCGCCGCGAACCCCCCACCACTGGCGCGGCGGCCGATTCCGCAGGTACCTGACTGGTCGGCGCCCGGAATCAGTCACTTGTCCAGGAGCCTTTATAGGGGCCGCCGATTCGCTCGGTGCCAGTCGTACTGTGCATTGATCGCGTGCGGAGCTGCAGGAGCGCGTACGATACTACACCGAGCCATAGGGACCTGCTTGCGGGTTACGTCTCGAGGGTGCGTAAAGCTTTGAAACTTACGCATACCAAGGACGCAGGAGCGACCAACTGAGTTTTTGTAAAAACACAGATTGGCGCTCAGTATCATCTGAGGTCTTAGCACGGACGGCACTGGGAAAAACATTTGCATGGCGTCGCCTGGCAAAGTTGTCGTGTCTTCTCGTCGTTGTGGTATGCCGAGCTTGGGTGGCGCCTTGGGGTCGCAGCGGTCTCTTTCCGCTGACGACACGAGGCGCGCTTTCTTGTTGCCGCGGGCCGCTCGGCCGGCCGTCTCGAGCACCTCAGCTGCCGCAGAGTCAGTCTCTGCCCCCCCCCCCCCCCCCCCCCCAAGGTTAGCGAAAATGTGGGCCAGGACCTGGGAGCCGGCCGCGGAACCGCAGAGAAGGTTTCCGCCGCCGCCGATCAGACCTCCGCGTCCACAAGGAGAATAGGGCCAGCAATGCAGCCGGGCCACCTAACGGTGTCAACGATGGCTGTAACTGGCACCCCCCTGGCAGCACCTCCCCTCTCCGTTTCGGACGTGGCAAATAACACAGCAAAAAATGCCACCCTACACAGAACACCAACATCCTCATACATAGTCAGTACTTGCAATCCCACCCCTCCTAACCTCGTCCTACCCCCGCTCCTGCTTGCCCACGCCACCAACACACTACCTGAATTCCTTGAAACCATGAAAAATGGCAAGCAGACGACCCGCATGCCGACCAAAATCCTCCCCAAACCCACCCCCTCGTCTCAGTCCTCCACCCGTTCCAAATACCTTAAATCCCCCCCACACAAGTCCACCACATCAAAGCAGCGGCGTGACAGGAAGGACAGGAAGGAGAAGCACTCCAAGGGGAAGAAGCACTCCACCACCTCCACCCTAACCACTCCCACACCCTCCGAGGAGCCTGCGCCCCCGACAGCACCTGTCGTCGCTCTGGGAGGGGACCAGGAAACACCAGCACTGGAAGGGAACCGCGTAACCGGGCAGGATTCGGATGGTTTCGTGCTGGCGAGGAAAACGTTTCGCCAGCCGAGGCTTCCGCCAGCCCGGGGAGTCGAACCCACCCCAAACAGATTCCAGGCGGTTGCTGAGGAGCCAGAGGCAACAGAAAAAACAACAGAAACACAGAACCAAGTCTCCCACCACCTCCTCCCGATTGTCGCAGAGTTTTCTCAAAACTACGAGGAGCTCTTCGAGTTGCTCAAGACAGAAATCGGGGGAGGCAGTTTCCAGGCAAAACCTGCCGGTGGAGACAAAATAAAAGTCACAGTACACACACTAGAACACTACAACACAGTCAAAACACTATTCAACACAAGAAGCATACCTCACTACACTTTCCCAACAACAAAGACACGAAACAGAAACATAGTTATCAGAGACCTTCCAAGACGAGTGTCCCCCCAGGCAATCAAAACAGACCTGACTGCCCGGGGGTACGTCGTCAAGGTGGTACAACAAATGGGCAGCATAGACAGTAAGTGGCCGCTGTACCAGGTAACACTCCCTGACATACCTCAAAACAAGAGGGAGATTAAGATGGTCCTGGCAGTCCCTGTCACCACGGAGCCGCTGCGCCGTAAAAACAAGACGGTGCAGTGCTTCAGGTGTCAGGGCCTGAACCACATCGCTGCGCACTGCAACATGCCAGTGAGATGCAGGAAGTGCGCCGAGGCCCACGACACTAGGACATGCACACTCAAACACACGGACCCACAAATAAGGTGCGCGCTGTGTGGCAAAAACCACACAGCGGGTTACCAAGGTTGTGAGGTCCACAAGAGACACTCACAGCAGGCAAAGGGCGCAAAAGCCGCCCCCCACACACGTAAACAAAACACGACAAACCCAACCAGTCACACAAGAAAACAAAATACAACAACACACACAGACAAGGCCTGGGTAAAACCAAGGCCGGACACACCGAGGGCGACATATGCGGAAGTGGTTTCTCCTCCGAGGAACCATGAAAGCGTGGCCCAATCATCACAACACCAGACACTATCACGAGAACAACACCGGGAAACACACAGCATCAACGACCAGGTCCACCATGATGGAGGAAGCTCTAGGGAACCCCACACACACTCCCCCCCCATGGATCAGTTGTTAGGCGTAATGGTGCAGACCATGAACCTCGTCATGGAAATGATGAAGGAATTCGGGGAAGCCCAGAAGCAGAACACACAGATCCTCGTCGCCCTTCAGGCAACAGTCCAGCAGTCGCTCCCCTCTGCGACTTCCTCAGCAGTTTCAAAACCCCATCATGGATAGACGACCAAACATCCATGGCCTGACAATGTGCGTCTTTAACGCAGACGGCATTGTTAACCAAGAGGTCGAGTTCAGAGAACTCATGAAGGAGTTCTCCATCGACATATGCATGATGGGGGAAACCCACTTAAAACCGGGAACAAAAGCGACAGTCCCCAACTATGTTAGCTATCGCAAAGACAGGCCAACCCATGGCGGTGGAGTGGCCATATACATAAAAAGAGGGATCCCCCACCACCAGGTATTCTTACCAGCTACCAATAAAATCGAAGCAGTGGCAGTGGAAGTAGCCACTGCCACTGGACCCCTAACAATCGTTGCAATCTACCGACCCCCACAAGACCAGATAGATGAGGAAGACATAGCTACTCTAGGGCAAATTGAAGGCAAACTCATAATAGGGGGCGACTTCAATGCCAAACATCCTGATTGGAATTCTAGAGTAACCTCCAGAGCAGGCGCCAGATTGCAACAACTAGCGCGCAACCACCATTTCGAAACATGGGGTCCAGTCGAGCCCACACATTTTCCAAAAAATGGAGGCAGGCCCGACGTGTTAGACATAGCTCTCACTAGGAGGATTACGGGGTTTGTGACCGCGAGGACGATCAACAGAATGTCCTCCGACCACAACCCAGTGATCCTAGAGGTCGACGTGGGAGAATGGGTAGCACTCCCACGGTACCAGATGTCTTACAAACGTACAAACTGGGAGCGATACCGAGAAACTGTCGCCTCTGATATCGCTCGCGCTCCGCCACCTACTGCCGAAACAGTAGAACAAGCGCTACAAGACCTAACAGGTACCATTCTGCAGGCAGCAGAAGAGGCCACCCCCCCACAAAGGGATGGCCCGCCGCCGCAAATACAGCTCCCGGAACACTTGCTAGCTCAAATTCGACATAAGAACAGAGTGGCAAAAGAGTGGAAGATAACCAGAAACCAGGCCACAAGGAGGCTGCTCAATCGTCTACAGAGAGAATTGAAGGTAGCGCTCAATGAGCACAGAAACCAGCAATGGCAAAACCGCCTCACAACCCTCAAAGTAGACGATCACACACTTTGGCAAGCAACCAAACAATTCACAAAAAGACGCGCTAGAATGCCGCCACTGCACGGCGAGCGGGGTATGGCCTACAGCCATGCTGAAAAGGCCAACGCCCTCGCCGACACTTTCGAGAAGCAGTTTCAAGCGGCTGAACCCCAGGATGATGAGCATGAAAGAGTGGTCCGTCGTCAACTGGCTGTCTTCCTCAATGCTGAGGAGGACCCAGAAGACGAACCCACAATTTTTGCCCCTGAAGACGTGGCAAAAGTAATTAGGTCCCTCCCCTCCAAAAGGGCGCCAGGACATGACAAAGTCACCAACCAGTTGGTCAAAAACCTCCCACCCACGGCGATCGAACACCTCGCGAACGTCTTCAACGAGATTACTCGTACCCGCGAGTTCCCAGCTTGCTGGAAACACGCGGAATTGGTCGCAATACACAAACCAGGGAAAGACCCTCTATTCCCGCAGCACTACAGGCCGATTAGCCTCTTGCCAACTCTCAGCAAGATCTATGAGCGCCTCATGCTAAGACCCATACAAGAACATATTACCAGAGAGCAAATTCTGCCGGATTTCCAATTCGGATTCCGGCAGAACCACTCTGCCCCACAACAGATCATGAGAGTGGTTGAAGCGGCCACAGAGGGCTTCAACCACAGAGGCTACTGCGGGATAGTGCTACTAGACGTAGCCAAAGCCTTTGATTCAGTATGGCATAGAGGGCTACTCTACAAGTTGTACACACAAGGGTTTCCCGGGAGTATAGTTCAGCTGATCAGGAGCTACCTCACCAATAGGACTTTCTCCGTCAAAGTAGAAACTGCCACCTCCACCAGAAGGCGTATTCGTGCTGGGGTGCCGCAGGGATCGGTCCTGGGGCCCGTATTGTACAGTTTGTACACTGCGGACACTCCAACGGCCCCCCTGGTGCACACTGCACAGTACGCTGACGATACAGCCTTCTACACGAGAAACGCGAACAAGGACCTGGTCATCCGTAGGCTACAAAGGGTTTTAGATGACACAGAAACTTGGGCCCGTCGCTGGCGAATCACCATCAATTCTGAAAAGACGCAGGCAATGCTGATTACCCGTAGGCTCGGAAGGCGCGAACCTCCTCAACGCCCCCCCCTCCACCTTCACCTAAACGGAACCCAACTCCCCTGGCGCAGAACCGCCAAGTATCTTGGCGTAACCTTGGACTCTCGTCTTACGTGGAAACCCCACATAGACGAGGTCCATAGGAAGGTCTGCGCCAGAATGTCCATCCTGTACCCAATCCTCAACTCATCCAGCTCCCTATCCTGCTCAGTAGGAGTGAACGTTTACCAGGCCCTGATCCGGCCAGTCATGGAATACGCGTGTCCTGTCTGGGGATACGCGGCGAAGCAGCACCTGGACACTCTCCAGAGGCTGCAGAACCGCGCCCTCAGGAGGGCACTGCGTTTACCCCTTGGATTCCCTATCGACGATTTGCATGCCGCTGCGGAAATCCCACTCCTGAGAGAGCGTTTCCAAGACCTGGCAAGGGCCTTCTATGAAGGTACTTCCAGGTCGGGAAACGCCCTCATCCATTCCCTAGGTCGGTATGACATGTCCCGCGATAAACACAATCGCCCCATGACGATCTTTGACGACTAAGTCGAAGAGAAAAATCCCAATACCCATTCCCAAATCCTGCTCCTACCCCAAATACTACAAATATCTCGCCAAACCTCAGGCAAGTACCAGAATCACACAGAACAAACATCACAATCTCACAGACATCCAAAAAGTACAGAAATAATCACACACACAAGCACACAGGGGAGTAAAAGCCGCAAGGCTACAAACTCCCCCTCACACTTCCCCAAAGAGGGGAAAGTAATAGATGTGAGCAGCAGCCTTTATAGGACCGCGCAACACAGCATCTCGACACTTCGCTTGAAGATGATGGGTACGAAACCCTTCGAAACGTTGCGAGAAGACGACGCCTTTACTCGGCTGATCACCCGAGAAGATTTCACGAATGGAATACGCCGAGAAAGTCTCAAATCACACTCATAATAGTATGTTAGAGACTGTGTGATTTCGTGAGTGCTTTCGTTTCTGCTTTTTTTTCCGAGGAATACTATTGAGAAATTTAGAGAACCGGCGTTTTTGAAGCTGACTGCAGAACGACTGTATTGCCACCAACGTAAATTTCGCGTTCTCGCTTCCCACGCCCGGGTTCCCGGGTTCGATTCCCGGCGGGGTCAGGGATTTTCTCTGCCTCGTGATGGCTGGGTGTTGTGTGCTGTCCTTAGGTTAGCTAGGTTTAAGTAGTTCTCAGTTCTAGGGGACTTATGACCACAGCAGTTGAGTCCCATAGTGCTCAGAGCCATTTGAACCATTTTGAAACTTCGCGTAAGGACGACAATGATAACATTGAGAAATTAGGTCTCGTACGGAGGAATACGAAGAGTCATTTTTCTCTCGCTCTATTTTCGAGCGGAATAGGAAAGGAAATGACTAGTGATGATACAATGTACCCTCCGCCACGCACCATACGGTGGTTTGCATAGTATGTATGTAGATGTAGACGATTCTCAATGAAGTTGCGCAGGCGATATTGGTCCTTAAACAACGACTCACCGATGGACAGCAACTTCGTAGCACCAGCCACAGGGTCTTGTGAGGGCCATCTAATGCTGACCGCAATGTACATCAGCGAATGTGCAGTTCTAGATTAGTGATGGGCTAAACTGCGATTTTCCGATATCAGTGATTTCTGTGAATGCTACTTTTCAGTATCTGTTATTCTTAGCTGTGATTTGTCGCAGTTAAGAGTCGCAGTTAAGGAACATAGGTCGTGTATCCCTCCGCCACTGCTATTTCTGCGATTTCTGCTACTTCCGCGATTTCTGCGACTTCTGCTACTTCTGCGATTTCTGCTGCTTCTGCGATTTCTGTGACTTCTGCGATTTCTGCGACTTACCACCGTATGAAAAATTTACATTTGTCAACACAGAAAATTGCATCTCAACAAACCTGTCATTGGCAAGTATGTTTTACGTTTTTTCTTCTGTTGGCTTTAATTTTGTATTAAAGAAACAACTGTGAAAATATTAATAGTGTAATCAATATGTAAGTAGCCGTACAGTACCGTAATAGTTCGTGTTTAGAAAATGAATTCTAACATCTTGTTATGTTCACAGGTACCTGAACTACATTTCAGGCACTCAGTAGAGTGATAACTCAAAATATCATTGTCAACAGATCTGAAGAAATTGCCACTGCGTCTTTAGCCGTTTTCATCAGATGAGAGGTTAGTTTCTAAGCGTTTTGATGGACTTAATTACTTCAGTGAGATCGTTCTTGCAAATGTGATATTGATTATAGCAAATATTAGCAATCTACTATGTCAATTATATTGCTAGTAATTAGTGACAGCAAAAATTGTTTAATAATCCTTGTGTTTTTGCAGACGCAGTTCTGACTCTGATTACTGGTTGCTGTACGTATCTATCCACATCAAGGCTGTTGAGAGAGACTCGTGAAGATTCAAGACAGCTCTTAGAGAATTTGCAGTTTAAAAGTGAAATAATTGTGAAATAAGTGAATGATTAAACTGTGTTTTATTGAAGTTGTTGTGCGATTTTAAAGGAATAATAAATGTTAAATATAGTGAGTGAATAATAAAAATCTCATTTTCCACATGTTAAGCCGTCCAATACCCGTAATTTTCCGCCACTTACTTATTGGTCAACACTTGTTGGAGAGTGACATGACGCCCCCCCCCCCCCTCCCCCCCTTTCTCCACAATCTTGGTGTGACACTGACCTGTAACATATCCCGAAGTCTATAATATGCATTTTGAGGCTGTTGATATGACAGTGGGAAGTACAGATCTTCCAGTTAAATCAGGAATAACTTAAGTGCATTACTTGAAAGTAACACAGGAAAAGCTTACTTATGTAGGTGGTAGTAGTGTCGGCAAAAAGTTCTTGTGTGTGAAGTTGCCATGTAGAACACCAAGTGTAAAACTTTTCTCCCGAGTCTTGAACTGTGTCGGAACAAAAGTGAGGCATTCATATGACTGTTTTCATTTCACTACACTTATACAGATGTCTGAGTTCTGCTGTGTTAACATTGCAAAGTCCTGTAGGCATGTGTAGTATTAACCAAAACTGTCATATTGGAAGCAGAATCAAACACATTTGTTACGCTACTTGATATTTCAAGAGAAAAAGGCAATGTTGCTTCTTATTAATACAGAGTCACAGCAGTATTTGACCAACCATAACTGATGCTGAATGTGCATGTCATCATATAATATGAAGGGCTTATTTCAATAGTGGTACAAGTCCATTACCTCCACTTTTCTGTCTATAATGCTTCTGAAATTAATGATCCAAAAAAACATAAATAAAGGTTCATCTCTAGCAAGAAGCCATATGCTTGAATTATTTCTGGTATCTCAACTGCAGATTTTTCAGCGCTCATTTAACTTTACGACTCTGTATCTCAAAATGAACAAAAATGGGCTTGTACCACTATTGAAATAAGCCCTTCTTATGCACACACAGCACATCGATCTCGTGAGGCACAAGGCTTTCATAACGAAGTACGTACGTCGGCCAACAGATGGCACTGGGAAAAGTATGTTAACTACGCTTTTTAGTTTCTACTTGCGACTCTTAGTTGCGATTTGCCCAGAAATCGCAGTTTGACTCGGTAGCGAATAGCGTAGTATGAACTTTGCTCAACAGATGGCAGTGCTAACTGCGCTTTTTAGTTGCTACTTGCGACTCTTAGTTGCGACTTGTCACGGAAATCGCAGTTGGACTCGCTAGCGTGTCGCAGAGATGAGCGTAGTACGAACTTTGGCGTACAGATGGCACTGTTAACTACGCTTTTTAGTTGCTACTTGCGACTCTTAGTTGCGACTTGTCACAGAAATCGCAGTTGGACTCGACAGCGTGTCGCAGAGATGAGCGTAGTACGAACTTTGGCCAACAGATGGCACTGTTAACTGCGCTTTTTAGTTGCTACTTGCGACTCTTAGTTGCGACTTGTCACAGAAATCGCAGTTGGACTCGATAGCGTGTCGCAGAGATGAGCGTAGTACGAACTTTGGCCAACAGATGGCACTGTTAACTGCGCTTTTTAGTTGCTACTTGCGACTCTTAGTTGCGACTTTTCACTGAAATCGCAGAAAGGAGTATGGAATTCGGCCCACAGATGGCTCACGGCGTTGAATGTGAAACGCTACTACCGACTGCTAACTGTGACTGAAATCGCAGTTAGATTTTGTAAAGTTGTTATTGTGATATCTGTGACTTCTCAGTCACTGTGATTTCTAACAGATACGCAATTTCCTGCCCACCACTATTCTAGATGTATGTTCACTGTTTTCAGAAAATAAATTGATGCTAATCACATTAATACTCAGTTTTTATACTTTCTTACACACAATACAATTAAAACTTAACATTTCGATTACACATAACGGATATTAGGTTACTGACAAGGGGAGGCCGCCAATTGTGAAATTCAGATTCGATTCATACTGCGCATAATAAAAGCTCATGGCCAGAGGTGTAATGTGGCAAAGCACCAAGATGCACTTCTCAGCCGTTGTCGAGAAAATCGACCGTTAAAAGAAACCGTTGCGGTGAAATATTCTCTACGATTAATAGTTTTCTACATCGTCGTGGCGCAGCGGTAAGCGCTCGGGTTCGTAATCCAAAGGTCGCAGGATCGAATCTCGCGCCATGCAATTTTTTATTAGTTTTTGTAATTCATATATATATATATATATATATATATATATATATATATATATATATATGGAGAGCGATTCGCCTCCACCAACATGCATAAGCAATTCATTAATAGTGTATATATATATATATATATATATATATATATATATATAAACTATTAACGAATTGCTTATGCATGTTGGTGGAGGCGAATCGCTCTCCAATTGTACCGCCTCCATTTTTACGTTTGTTTAACAGGGTGTACCAAAGCTCTCCCGTCCGCACTGATTTTCGACGATGTTATAAATTGCGCTAGGGACCGCACCTACCTTCTTTCGAAGTTAGCAGGCAACTACGCTGTTATGCAGCTGCTCGTTTCGGCCCATTCAACATCTGTCCTTCAAGTGTAACGAGCGAGTAACGGAGTTTATATTTCATACCTGACACAGCAAATTTGTGTTCGTGCCGTCTCTGTTCTAATTCGAACGTTTGACTTACGCTATACGTATTCGTTTCGGAATATCGTTTCTACGTCTTCCGTTAACTATACTTGGTTAACATTGTGAAGACAATTAATAACATTTATGAAATACAGCTTTGTTTGCGGAAAACATAATGATGTTCGAAGTCGCCAGTTTTTCCACGAGAAACGACTTTCAACAACTTATTATATGCATAATTGGTGTAACTGATCGCCGGGAATATGTGTGTGTGTGTGTGTGTGTGTGTGTGTGTGTGTGTGTATATATATACACATTTGAATTACAAAAATCAAATACTAAAAAAAAAAAAGAAGGTTGCATGGCGCGAGATTCGATCCGGCCACCTTCGGATTACGAACCCGAGCGCTTACCGCTGCGCCACGACGATGCAGAAATATATATATATTTTAATTACAAAAAACAAATACTAAAAAAAAAAGTGCATGGAGCGAGATTCGATCCGGTGACCTTCGGATTACGAACCCGAGCGCTTACCGCTGCGCCACGACGATGCAGAAAATTATTAATCGTAGAGAGTATTTCACCGCAACGTTTTCTTTTAACTGTCGATTTTCTCGACAACGGCTGAGAAGTGCATCTTGGTGCTTTGCCACATTACACCTCTGGCCATGAGCTTTTATTATGCGCAGTATGAATCGAATCTGAATTTCACAATTGGCGGCCTCCCCTTGTGAGCATACATGGTAAGCTGTCATGGTAAGCCTATGACAGTGGCTTTCATTTCTCTTTTTTTCTCTTTCTTGTCGTCTGTTATTGACAATACGAGCTTACTCCCACGAGTTAACAGCTTTCACTGAGGTATTACTAGGCAAAAATCCAACCTGTATGGGGATCCCAATTCTTTCACTCTTCTGCAGAAAGGCGTAGAATACTCTGTTGCATCTGTTTTCAGTAAGCTACCACTACAGTTAAAAACTACTAGCAGGAACCCTCGCGCTAAATTAAATTGAAGAATTTTCTTGCCGTTCTCTCCTATTCGGTCTGGGAGTTCCTTGCCGGTCGCTGTGGCCGTGCGGGTCTAGGCGCTTCAGTCCGGAACCGCGGGACTGCTACGGTCGCAGGTTCGAATCCTGCCTCGGGCATGGATGTGTGTGATGTCCTTAGCTTAGTTAGGTTTAGGTAGTTCTAAGTTCTAGGGGACTGATGACCTCAGATGTTAAGTCCCATAGTGCTCAGAGCCATTTGAACCATTTGGGAGTTCCTTTAAAAAAATTAAACATATTCCTGTATTGTTGACGATGCTAATGCATACTCAGCAGCTTGTGTGTATACAATTTGCGTAAATTTTATTTTATGTGTTATTAAATTCGCTGGTACAATTTCGTGTTCTAACTCGTTCTGTGACTCTTCAGTTTGGTAAGGGAGACGGGGCCGGAACGGCCCGCCTAACGCTTGGAGAAACTCATTGAGGTCTCAATGATAAAAAAAAAAAAAAAATTAGAACATTTAGGAACCGTTTGTTCAAACATTTTTGTAACACATTCTGGAATTGAAGATAACGTAAAATAATAAAATTCGTTTATTATATCAATAGACTAAGAAACTGTCTTTAAGTCCGTTTCGCCCAAAACACGGGGCGGGGATGGACACCGGTTTTTTTCCGATGTCACATCTTACAAGTAAGTTGGGCCTCATCGTTCTCAACATCTACGCCAGCAGACGAGTTTTGAGTCCACTGGTTGCACTTCGTCAGAGTGAAATATAAGTCCTTGCAATACATACATGCTGCATTTTCGTCATCTTCGGATGATCCATTTTCTGTAGTGTCAATTTCTTTTTCTTTTGTCGTCTTTTCTTCAACTGAAGACCTTTTCATTTCACTTTATATAATTTTCCTCATCTCTTCTCAGGTTAACAGCCTGATCTTGGTTCTGTTCTGTTTAGCTTCCAAGGATTTTTTGGCCGCTTCTTGTAACTCATTCCTGCGGGGAAATCATGTTTTTCGTGGACCAGCTTAAAAAAAAAAAGTTCAAATGTGTGTCAAATCTTGTGGGACTTAACTACTAATGTCATTAGTCCCTAAGCTTACACACTACTGAACCTAAACTATCCTAAGGACTAACACACACACCCATGCCCGAGGGAGGACTCGAACCTCCGCCAGGACCAGCAGCACAGTACATGACTGCAGCGCCCAAGACCGCTCGGCTAATCCCGCGCGGCTGGACCAGCTTCGGCCCTCCAAATGGCTCTGAGCACTATGGGACTCAACATCTGTTGTCATAAGTCCCCTAGAACTTAGAACTACTTAAACCTAACTAACCTAAGGACATCACACACATCCATGCCCGAGGCAGGATTCGAACCTGCGACCGTAGCAGTCGCGCGGTTCCTGACTGAGCGCCTAGAACCGCTAGACCACCGCGTTCGGCCCTCCGTTTACCGTACATAATGAAGTACCATCCGCAAACGAGAAAGACAGAACACGCGTTAGAATTGGTGAAATGAAGAGCAAAAAGGCGACCCGGGCGGAATGGACTATATCAGTACACCGTTCGGCCCCAAACGCAAATCTATTGAGAAAATATTCAGCAACCACCGCAAACAATTTTTTTCGAACTGCGTTGTACACGAAGATAGCTAACAACTTGCTGAATCACGTGACTAAACGTTAATCGTGAAGAAACAATTGTGACACAGGTACCTTAGCTGGAAACGGCCCGGTAAGTTACAGTAGAACAGCGAATGCACTCACTTTTATAGACAGACAACGTTGACTGGCGCGCGACAACAGCTGCAGCCGACTAGACCATAACAGACACTGGTCTGGTAAACATTTGTCCGTCTGAGCGCCTTGTAGCACCTCTAGACGAATTAGAGCACCGGTACCGTTGTGTCCCCTTAATTCATTCCGTCCCAGCTTCACCTACTACGAAACTAGGCGTGTAAATGCACTGACGGGAAAAAAAATCGCAGCTCCAAGAAGGATTTATGTGACGTAAACGAACGCTGGTGTTTTTTATTTATTTTTTATGCGGCCCGCCACGAATTCCTCTCCGATTGCAACCTATGTCCTCAGTTATTTGCTGAATGTATTACAATATCTGTCTTCCTCTACAGTTTCTGCAGTCTACAGCTCCCTCTAGTACCATGGAAGTTATTCCCTGATCTCTTAACAGATGTCCCATCATCCTGTCTCTTCTCCTTGTCAGTGTTTTCCACATATTCCTTTGCTCTCCGATTTTGTGCAGAAACTGATGATTCCTTATCTTATCGGTCCACTTAATTTTCTGTAGCACCATATCTCGAATGCTTCGATTCTTTTCTGTTCCGGTTTTCACACAGTCCATGTTTCAGCTTGCTGTGCTCCAGACGTACATTCTCAGAAATTTCTTCTTAAAATTAGGTCGTACCTTTGATAGCAGTAGACTTTTCTTGGTCAGGAATGTCCTTTTTGTCAGTCTTAGTCTACTTTGTACTTCCTCCTTGCTCCGTCAGTCATTAGTTATTTTGCTGCCTAGGTAGCGGAATTCCTTAACTTCATCTACTTCGTGACCATCAAAATGTTACGTTTCTCGCTATTCTCATTCCTGCTACAATTTTCAGGTGGAGCGTCACCAGACTCATTCATTCTACACACCAACTGAATGATGGTTTTGTTGCTACTTCCCCTAATGATTTTAGAAGTTCTGAGGGATTGTTACCTATCCCTTCTGCCTTATTTGATTTTAAGTCTTCTAAAGCTCTTTTAAAATCTGATTCTAATACTGGCTCCCCTGTCTCTTCTGAAACCTGTTTCTTCTTCTATTGCATTAGACAATTCTTCCCCTCATGGAGGCCTCGAATGTACTCTTTTCCGCCATCCACTCTACCCTCTCCATTTAACAGTGGAATTTCTGTGGTACTCTTAACGTTATCACCCGTGCTTTAAATTTCACCGAAGCTTGTTTAAACTTTGCTACATGCTGGGCCAATCCTTCCGACAACTATTTCGTTTTAGATTTCTTCACATTTTTCATGTAGCCATTTCGTGTTAGCTTCCCCGCACTTCCTATTTATTTCATTCCTCAGTGACTTGTATTTCTGTATTGCTGAACTTCCCTTAAGATTTTTGTACTTCCATCTTTCATTGGTCAACTGAGGTATTTCCTCTGTTACCCACGGTTTCTTCGCAGTTACCGTCTTTGTACATATGTTTTTCTTTCCAACTTCTGTGATTGCCCTTTATAGAGATATTTTAGGATATTTCTCTATAATTTTGTGGTTCGGTTCTTTTACCCTTCTTACATGCAGCAGTCATCTAGGCTTTTCTCCAGTCGCTAGTGACTTTGCACTGCATGGAAGAATCGCGATAAATGCAAGCGAAGTAAAGGGCCAATACCGTAAGCGGAACCCGGATTCCTTCGGACATAAGCGACTTATTTGTTCAACACGTTGTTCACGCAGCTCGACCTGTTCATCAAAAGACCTAAGCAGATACTGCTCGAGCTTGTGATTAATAAGACGTATATTCAATTTCAGCGCGATATGGCTGACAATGTCTCAGTAATCAACGAACTTACATACGAAAAACTGGGTGCGTCAGCCGTCTAACCCGCTGCACAGCAGCTCCATTGCCAAAGCAAGCAGCATATTCCTCGCCGGGGTGTCTGCAATTTGGACGCAAAGTATAAAAAGAGCTGCACATAGTCTCTCCTTCTTGACTGTTACTTTAGCCCGAGTGCAGAACATTTTGATTTAGATGCTTTTCAAGCCTTCGGTTTACAGATAGATAAGAAAGACTATAATATTGCGCAAAGCATTTCCTTCGACGGTTTAGAGGAGTTGTATAACAAAAATATTCTCTTCTCTCTGGGAAGGGCTTCGGTTGTGCAAAAGATCATACTGTACGTATCACGCTTGAATTCATACCAATGCCTAGCTTCTACCTACTGCCCTCGCCATCTCCCACCAACTTTCCGCCGCCATCTCAAACAGAACCTGAGTCTCGAGGGGCAGCAAATTCTGATACCAGTCTCATTCAGTTACTGCGCTACGCCTAGTCATAATAAGGAAATATAGCGGGAAACTTGGCCTCTGCGGTTATTTCAAACCCCCTACCAACGCTCAACCTATGCTGGATTCATACCCATTTCCTCTACCAGAAGGCTTTCTGGTCAATTTCACAGGAAGCCGCTTTTTACCCGAAATATATCTGGCCGATGCATATCTGCACGTTCCACATGGCAAGCAGTCGCTCTAGCTTCTAGCTTATGGTCTTCACCATGCCTTTTGATTTGTATCACTACAATCTCCTGCCTTTCAACGTTGCTTGAGCCCAAGCGATTTTCGAGCACTTCCTCGACCGAACATCTTAATTGCTAGACACGCGCAGTGGCCGAGCGGTATGAGGCGCCATGTCATGGATTGCGCGGCCCCTCCCGCCGAAGGTTTTAGTCCTCCCTCGGGCATGAGTGTGTGTGTTGTTCTTAGCATAAGTTAGTTTAATTAGTGTGTAAGTCTAGAGACCGATGACCTCAGCAATTTGATCCCTTAGAAATTCACACAAAAATTCTTAATTGCTACATTCCTAAGTGTGGCATTTATTTAGGTGATGCAGATGTGACGGACCACAAGACAGCTGAACATCTTCAAAATCTGCGCCTGTTTTTTTTATCAAACTCCAGCGCAATTGTCTATAGTAGAATATAGTGAATTCTGAAACCTAAGTCACATCCGTAGCAGTAGAGGTTTGAACGTATCTGTGAATGACATTGAATCTGTGGCCAACGCAGTGCGAAAATATTTTGTTGAGCCCAACCTACATAGGTAGGAATGATCATCAAAAGAAAATAAGAGAAATCAGAGCTCGAACAGAAAGGTTTAGGTGTTCGTTTTTCCCGTGCGCTGTTCGGGAGTGGAATGGTAGAGAGATAGTATGATTGTGGTTCGACGAACCCTCTGCCAAGCACTTAAATGTGAATTGCAGAGTAGTCATGTATATGTAGATGTAGATGTGGATGTTCACTGACATTAATAAGTGGTTTAAGGCTAATTCACTGACATTAAACTTTGAGAAAACCCACTATATGCAGTTCAGAACCTGTAAGAGATTTCCTTCCAGCATGTGTTTAACATATGAAGACGTGCAGATCGAAGAGGTTGACACTGTTAAATTTCTGGGATTACAATACGATAATAAATTCAGTTGGGAAGAACATACTGCAGAATTGCTTGGGCGTCTAAACAAGTTTGTATTTACAGTGAGAATGATATCAGATGTAGGAGATATATAAATATAAAACAACTTGCATACTTTGCTTACTTTCATTCTATTATGTCGTATGGGATCATATTCTGGGGCAACTCGTCAATCCGAGCTAAAGTTTTTATGGCACAAAAGTGCATGATAAGAATAATTTGTGGTGTAAATTCAAGAACATCATGTAGAAAGCTGTTCAAAGAACTTTGTATTCTAACCACTGTTTTTCAGTATATTTATTCCTTAATGAAATTTGTTGCAAGGAATACATAGTATCAATATTATAATCCGTTCATCATAAGAATAAACCTGATATAGACAAACACAAACGCGATGATTGGTCAGAAGCCGTAGCACACGTACACTGGTGTTGTTAGACTCTTGGAAGTAGGTCCTACTTATGTAATAGGTACCTTATTACTAAGTTACGTTAAATAATACTTTAAGACATTAAAATGTATTAACAGCCATGAAAGTCTTTCTTAATCACGATTTGCCCACCTAGTTTTTATTTCAGAACTCGTGTACAGTCACAGCCTCTGCAGCGTTGTGCTCTGATTGTCGCTCTGTTAATGAGCAGTATGAAAATGGCTGAGGCTGCTTTCTGTTCCATACTGAAACATGCACGTGGAACACGGTTAAAAAGTGCCGAGAAATAGGCTGTTCCCAAAGTTATATATAATGCAGTTTATAAACAAACTCACACTGAACGTGTAGCGCAGTCAGTAACGTAATCCAATGTAAAGAAATCCGCTTATTCGTGCGTTGGTTCAGTTGTCCCCAGTATAATTTTTTCTCTCGTTCAATTTGAAATAGCTACATCTCGTAATTATAAAACTCATCATTTTATGAAAAATGCACGTCTTTTGTTTCTAATTAGATGCTGGACGCAAAATTCTTTTTTTCCATTTCAAATACAAATTCTTAACTATAGATGTTTTATAAATGATTGTTCATAAAAGTTGTTTAAATTAAGAAAACATAACAATTGCATTTTAAAGTAAAAAATGAAAAACCAAATCCTCTTTATTTGGACTATGTCCATCGTTTTATAACACAGAGGTAGATAAATATCGTCGAAACATGAGAAACAATCATTATCACAGCATCGAGCACATCATACAGATGCTGCATTTTTACATTTACTACTGTTAGGAACACGCGAGGCAATACTGACCCTACGACTTATCTTAGAAGCTAGATTAAGGAAAGGCAAACCTACGTTTCTAGCATTTGTAGACTTGGAGAAAGCTTTTGACAATGTTGGCTGGAATACTCTCTTTCAAATTCTAAAGGTGGCAGGGGTAACAGCGAAAGGCTATTTACAATTTGTACAGAAACCAGATGGCAGTTATAAGAGTCGAGGGGCATGAAAGGGAAGCAGTGGTTGGGAAGGGAGTGAGACAGGGTTATATCCTCTCCCCGATGTTATTCAATCTGTATATTGAGCAAGCAGTAAAGGAAACAAAAGAAAAATTTGGAGAAGGTATTAAAATCCATGGAGAAGAAATAAAAACTTTGAGGTTCGCCGATGACATTGTAATTCTGTCAGAGACACCAAAGAACTTGGAAGAGCAGTTGAACGGAATGGATAGTGTCTTGAAAGGAGGATATAAGATGAACATCAACAAAAGTAAGAGGAGGATAATGGAATGCAGTCGAATTAAGTCGGGTGATGCTGAGGGAATTAGATTAGGAAATGAGACACTTAAAGTAGTAAACGAGTTTTGCTATTTGGGGAGCAAAATAACTGATGAAGGTCGAAGTAGAGAGGATATCAAATGAGACTGGTAATGGCAAGGAAATCGTTTCTGAAGAAGAGAAATTTGTTAACATCGAGTATAGATCTAAGTGTCAGGAAGTCGTTTCTGAAAGTATTTGTATGGAGTGTAGCCATGTATGGAAGTGAAACATGGACGATAAGTAGTTTGGACAAGAAGAGAATAGAAGCTTTCGAAATTTGGTGCTACAGAAGAATGTTGAAGATTAGGTGGGTAGATCACGTAACTAATGAGGAGGTATTGAATAGGATTGGGGAGAAGAGAAGTTTGTGGCACAACTTGACTAGAAGAAGGGATCGGTTGGTAGAACATGTCCTGAGGCATCAAGGGATCACAAATTTAGCGTTGGAGGGCAGCGTGGAGGGTAAAAATCGTAGAGGGAGACCAAGACATGAATACACTAAGCAGATTCAGAAGGATGAAGGTTGCAGTAGGTACTGGGACATGAAGGAGCTTGCACAGCATAGATTAGCATAGAGAGCTGCATCAAACCAGTCTCAGGACTGA
The DNA here is from genome assembly GCF_023898315.1 of Schistocerca nitens. NCBI lineage: Eukaryota > Metazoa > Arthropoda > Insecta > Orthoptera > Acrididae > Schistocerca > Schistocerca nitens. The sequence goes on from NC_064617.1 coordinate 618,252,475, forward strand.
AGACCACAACAACAACAACAACAACAACTGTTAGGACTGTAAGCTGACAGACCTACTGGAACTAACGCACGCAGCTATTTCACCCGTTACTGCCGTACGCTGAAGGGATATAGAACGGCTCGTCATAAAAGAAGAAGAGAAAATGATGCGCCTGGTTAGCTTCGTGGATTCTGTTGTTGATAGGCTCGTTATATACGTAGCAGGTGACACTTGCAGAATTGAAATGTATTTCTCGGATTCGGATAAGGAAACAGCTAAGAGAATACTAGACGACTGACTAAGTAATACCTTCAGTGGCTTCAGTATTAAACTATACGGCGAAATCCTTGAATACTCTCTTACTTTATACACAGCTTATGCAGAAAAATTACCCCGTGGTTAAGTCAGGAATTGTCGTCATTCTTTTTTTTAGTTACAATAGTACGTTAGCTAGAAACGATAATGAGTTGCGGTTTTCGTCTAGTCGTCTAAGGACCATATTGTGGGAGATTTGCAGTGTATTACTTCGCGCTGCTTAAAAATTAAGTGATATTCGAAGCTATATTGCTCCCCTGCTCTTCTCGTTTTACGTGTGAACTGCAGCTTGCCACCTCACTGCAGGCTAGCTGCATCAGCTGACCGGCCGGTGCTGTCCAAGTTAATGCGCCGGTAAACTGTTGTCCCGTATTATCGCTAATTCGATGTGCGCGTAACGCACAACACAAAATGTACCCTTACTATCGTACTTGACAGTACTCGCGACAGCTTGGCTGCAGTCGCATGTGATACTGAAATCCAACGAGGTTCCAGCAAACGCGAAAGAATAGATAGTGCAAAGTTTACACCAGGTTTATTCTTATGATGAACGGGTTATAGGAATAACAACAATCTACATAAAAACTTAAAATCACTTACCTTGGTCCAAAAACGGGTCCAATGTTGAGGGACACACATTTTCAATAAATTGCCAGCAACCATTGAAAACGTGGTTTCACATAAAACACGGTTTAGACAGAGTTTGAAAGACTTTTTGATTGGCAACTCCTTGTTATCCATAGATGAATGTCTTAAGCCAGCTTAAGCAAAAATATCTGTTAGATTTCTGTTTTGACAACAGTTGGACGGAACAGTAAAGATTAGGTATTTTGTGTATGATAAATTTATTAATAGTGTATAGCAGTGTTTCATTTTGACAGCGCGTTCTGTGAATATTAGCTGTTCCAGTTTAACGCATTGTATTCACCTATTTCGACAATCTCCTGACAAATGATCAGCGTAGTAAGTATTATATTCAAATGTTTTATGTTTTTAGGTTATACTTTCTGATATGTTCCACACCCATGAGAATCATCTCATTTTTTGGGTCTAAGGAACGAAAACTGAATCAAATCAAATCTAATAAGTAAGTAGCAGAGTAACACCAAGCACAGTTAAAGTCTGATGTCTTAGGGCTTACACACGTCACATTTACTATTTCAATTATAGTAAATTATTCCAGAAAACATTTAATTACTAAAGTTCTAAACATGGCTGCGTTGTCAGCGACCTTTACAAGGTACAATTAAAACAATTGCAGCCAACGATCGCGAAAATGAAGTCTTTTTGACCCAGGTTTCATCCAGTTCTAAGAGTGCTTCCATCAGAAATAAAACATTTAAAACTGGCATGTCACGTATATAATAAATATGAAGCGATAACGCTTTAGTCACAAAATATTAAAATAGAAAACATAGAGGCAACCCACTAAGGGCTGCACCACATGTCGAGCAGCGGTAGCAGCTCTCTTTTTTTATAGTTTACCTTAAGCGGATGTTCTGGTCGATAGACACGAAAAATGGGTGAAGTTTAGAATTTTTTTTTCTTGTTCCAAGGATTGTTTTTATTGAAATGGGTGCTTTACTGTTCTATTATACGTACATTTGCGTATGAAAAAAATTGTCTCATTTCATAACAAATTTAAAATCACGGCACAGCTGTTGTCAAAGTTTGCCCCTCACGACGAGTCCTGGTTTGCACGAAGCGCTGTACAACCTCGTGGCTATTTCTGAAACCCATTAAAATAGAAAAATCTTCAGTTAGAATGAATTCTGAGGGACCACCGCGATGGCGTTTCGAAAAATGCCTTGAGACGAAAAGGGTACACGTTTGAAAAACATATCAGTTTCTTGACATGTATATTTAAGTCCAAATGTTTAAAAAATATAAAAAAACGTGAATACAAAAAGTACTCTCGCCTAGACCCCTAAATTTAATTAAATTTCATTACAAGAAAAATCAAATGATCAACTGATCTATCGACGCCCCAGAGTGCTTCGCATGCTGAAAAATGTTGTTTCGTGAAAAACTATTTCTTGAAAAACGCGTTTAAGGTTTGGAGCAATAAACAAATGGTTATTTCAGAACTTATTGTTAACCTGCAATCCCAAGACCATAGAGGCATCCTTCCTCTTCCACAAACATTCTTTGGTTCTGGACATGGTGCTGTATCTGGGCTCTTCAGACAAACTGAGTCATGCCTTGCTCGGTGGTGGCCACATGTTCCCTGCCAGGTAACTCCGCGATGTTTTTGCTGTTCGTCCCTATGACGATTCCTAACACATTGACACATTCATATTCTTCAGAATAAACTTCGTTTTATATATCTACAGCTATATTTCCTGCTATTTGAACAGTTTTTGCCCCACAATGAGGATATTTTGGTACCACTTTCCAAATACTCATGACGACGCTCTAGTTGTCATTTTGCGTATTGGCACCAGTGAATCTCTTAAGCATAGCTTCACTGGACAGTAATTCGAGTACTGGTCAAAACTTTTCTTAACCCTTTCGTGAGCCGTGGGAAACATGTTTCCCACTACATTGAACTCGCTCCTAGTCCCGTGGGATTCACAGTTCCCACCTCTGTACGGTGCTACCACTTAGTGAACAGTGTAGGGTACTACTTCCAATCGGAAGTTCCCGCCGTTTTTGCTGTACCTTCGCGCAGAGGCATTGTATAGCTGAGTATTACTCTGTAGAGGAGCCTTTCAGTGCTGTTTGCGTGACATTCTGTGATTTTTTCCTCAAAGCTATAGTATAAGGTAAATACTTTTGATTTATCCAAATTTATGACGGAAAACGTAAAATTGGAACGAGGAGAATTCCAGTTTGAAACAAAAGGAGCCATTTCTGCAGTAAAATAGATGGATAACCGTCCAGTCACTTTCCTGTCCTCAATTCAGGACCCATGAGAAACAGCCACAGTGAAAAGGAAAAGCAAGGATGGTACTAGTACAGAGATTTCTTGTCCTGAAGTTGTGGCAGAATATAACAAAATAATGGGTGGTGTCGATAAGTTTGATCAATTACGGGAAAGGTATGCTATTGGCAGACGTTCTGTAAAATGGTGGCACAGAATATTTTATTTCCTGGTGGGCGTTGCTGCAGTGAACAGTTTTATCCTGTGGAAAATACGTAAAAGAGAAAGTGGACAGCAGGATCAGCTCACATACAGGATCCATCTAGCCAGACAATTGATTGCTGGCTTCTCATCCAAAAAAAGGCGTGGACAAAAACCTGTCTTTCTGGCAAAAAGGAGTAAAGTACCTGATGATTTTCGTCATGTGGCTGTAGGGGAGCATCAACCCATTTTAGGAAAAACCTACTGGACGTGCCGTCATTGTAGTACCAAAGCTGCGGAAAAGAGCACTCGCTGTGTTTGTACATTTTGTAAAATACCACTTTGCATAGACCCATGTTTCAGAAAATTTTATGGCAAGTACTAGTGAACAATCATTGTAACAAGAGAAGTAAATTTATCAAATAAATATGACATATATTGAAAAAGTTGTTTTGTCATTTAACTCCAAGGAAGGGCAGTGGTAAGAATACTTCCCACCTTGTTGTGTGACCTCACTTTCACAGTTGGGGCAAATCTGATATTCTGTATGATAAATATACCTATCTGTTAACTACTATCTGCTCTCCATTCTTTAAAAAAACTGCTCGATAATTTTGCCCACGAAAGGGTTAAACTAATCCATCGAGCGCCTGCAGATGCCCATACACTTATTTCAGTGGGTCCACGATTCCATTCAACACGCTGCAATTTCTAAAATACTTTCACTATCAAATAATTCTTTTGCAGGAATAATCTATATAATACAGGGATGCTAGTGTTGTAAAATGATCCATTCTTCATTCGTCTCGACCAGAACCTCCCCTTTAATATCGGACTCCCAGCCTGCTTCAATTCTGCAACGGAAATAATTCAAAATTCAAGCTACTTCCATGCACTAGTTTAAATAGATTGTAAGACAGCGATTCCTTTGGAAATGCTTTTCTTCCACTTCACATTTTCAATCGAGCAGATAAATACAATTAGGGTGCTTTCATTAGGTTAGAAGGGTCTATGGTCAATGAGACTGTTAAAAAAATTTGAACAATAGTTATAATACTGAATTCAATTATAGCTATATGCATGAAATTATTAGAGGTAGGGGAGCTGAGTACTTGCTTTGATGATGGTGTCTGGTTTGTGGGACGCTCAACTGCGCGGTTATCACCGCACGTAAAAATTCCCAACATTTGCTCAGTCCAATCTCGCCACTTTTATGAATGATGATGAAATGATGAGGACAACACAAACTCCCACTCATCTCGAGGCAGGTGAAAATCCCTGACTCCGCCGGGAATTGAATCCGGGACCCAGTGCTCGGGAAGCGAGAACACGACCGCGAGACCACGAGCTTGTTTTGTCGGACAGCCACAGCTGTGTCAGGGGAGATTGATTGGTGCCAGTACAGAAACCATTACAGGTAGTGAGAGCAGGTATCAACAGAGCAAAGAGAGACGCTGGCTAGTGTTTCCGCACAGCGGAAGCTGATGCAGAGGTCAACGAACAACCCATGAAAAGTCCACAGGCCGTGGGAAGTGCGAGTCAAGAGCAGGCCACAGCGTGTTGTTCCAGTACTGTAAAAGTCGAGCTGGTGCTTTTACAGAAAGCTGAAGCGGGAGACCCGTCGAGCAGCCATTCTCCACAGAAACAAATGTAAAACTCAAACCCTCGCCGGAAACATCTTTTTGCGGTTAAAGGAAACGTGTTTTTGTTTAAACGAAACAGTGAGAACAACGTAAGAACTTACGAGTAAATGAATCGGGAGAATTAGATTAAACTTTAGTGGAAAATACAGTACCCACGATATCTGCAACCCAGAGGCAATGTAAGTGGAAGGAAGAAAAGAAAATTAGGGTTTAACGACCAGTCGATGTCATTACAGACGGAGCACAAGCTCCGAATGGTTCAGGGATGGGGTAGAAACTCGGCCGTTCCCTTTCAAAGGAGTCATCCAGGCATTTGTCTGGAGCAATATAGGAAGTAACGCAGAACCTAATCTGAATCGTCATCCTCCCGAATGCAAAGCCATTGTGCTAACCACTGCACAACCTCGCTCGGTGCAATGTAAGTGACGCCATACTGATATGGAGAATTAGACCAGCCCTCTATACTTACCGTATATTCAGAAATACGATAAAAAAATACCTGACGATGATCGTTCACTTTCACAGAAGTTTCGGTGTAATTATCGAGCGTGAAACCACATGAACGTTCTCGATCCTGGTTTAAGTAACAGTTGATACTAGTATATAAAAGGGAAACATTGTTAGCAAAAATCTCGGAAAGTTCTTGACTGATTTCTTCAAATTATTACACGCTAAACTATTACATATTCGGACGGGCATAGGCTGTAAATTTATTTAAACAATAATGTACAGGTTTCCGGGTAAAATCGACTTTACGAAAACGATGTTGTATTCTGTTGTGAAAATACGCTGTTTAGTTTTCTTTCTCGCAGGCAGTGTTAACTACAATAGCTTAAACTGAATGGGTAAATCGTTTGGGGTCACTAATGTACGGGACAGGGTGGTTAGGTGTATGATAAAGATCATACGCATACCATAATTTCAAGCCCTGTGTGATGTATGATCGTAAGTGAAGGTTTATACACGAAAATACGATAATTTTGGGATATTTACTTTCAGCTATATTAAAAAGGGCGTTTCTTGGTTCTATGATAGCATAAAATGTTGTTACGTAAAGAAACGAAAGCACGGCTACTAGAAGAAATACTATAGCATCTTCTCATAAAAACTGAAAGCACGGCTGTTAGAAAAAATACTATTGCATCTTCTCATAAAAATTATCTCCGTACCAAGCTTCAAAAGTAAAATTCTTCATTTTGACAGATATTGTTTCAGTCAGTTCCGCATGCATTGTTGTGTGCTATTATGACAGAATGGGAGGCCAAATATTGAGCAGTCTCTTCAGTTTCACTGAAATAATAATAATGTCTGGAATTGGGGTAACAGGGGATAACTTTTACGAGAAACTCGCTCAAGCCTCAACACAACATAATAGTCCATTGGAAACACTCACTGGGTTGACTCAGATGGTGGAAATACTATGGTGGGGTAAAAGAGTTTCTCTTTGGAATCGCATTAACAAAATACATTTGTCATTCAAGTCACTTGTATGTTAATGATGACTCCAAGGCACTTCCTAGTCCGTATGCGGAACTTGCAAGAGATGTAAGTAATTACTGAAAACCAAATTGCAAACGGCCATGTCAGTTAGCTCAATTTCAAAAATGCATGTAGCTTACAGGGCATTATATAATTGCGTTCAGCGCAGACTCGTTGGCTTTCACTTCTTTCTGTTGTCAAAGGAATGTTGGAGCTGTGAGGTACATTAATTTTATTTTTTATTGGTCAGTGGGCAACAGAAAAGGTTAATAAGGCTAAAGAGATCCTTAACTTGCTCTGTGATCCATTTGTTAAACTATATTTCCAATTTCTAAAGTGGATTTTGCACAAATTTAATAAAGTTTCTAGTTCTAAATATAAAGAAACAAATAGAAAAATCTTTTAAACATTTTTGCTAATCTACAAGAAACAGGATTATGTTCACAAAGAATTTTACTGTAGATCCTGTAGTGGCTGAAGATGAGACTAATTTTTAGGTTTGTGGATGTAAAAGAACGCAGATGCGGTATAAATTTAATGATCCTCCGCTAGAATATGTATCTGTTTTATCTCCAAAAACAGCCTTGTCTCATACAGAGAGAGAAGTTACGCCTACATTGACAACATTGGCAGATCTTGTACCATGAGTTAAACAATCTGAATGTAAAAAGTGTGTGATGGGTGGCGCTCTTTGCCTTTGGATTTGTTTCCAACAGATGTTTCTGCGGAATCTGAAAAAAATTGGAAATTTGTGGTGAGGACTATGGGACCAAACTGCTGAGGCCATCGGTACCTAGGCTTACGCACTACTTAATATAACTGAAACCAACTTATGCTACGGACAACACACACACACCCATGCCCTAGGGAGGACTCTAACCTCCGACGGGAGGAGCCGCGCAAACCGTGACAAGACGCCTCAGACCGCACGGCGCGGATTCTGAACCTGGCAGATTTTGCCACAAGGTAAGTTTAGCTTGGGATAATAATAATAGACTGTGTATCAACTTTTACAATAATTTTAGTCTGAAGTCTTATATGAAAGGGAAAGTGTTGCGCCATGCTTAAAAGTATGCAAAGAAAGGCCTGATTAAAGGACAATGTATGTGTTTTTCAGGTTGGATAAATCTCATGCGATATGTATGGTGCTTTAGTAGATTACACCCTGACAGTACCATCACTTCCATATTCCACAGCAGAATGTGAGCAAGTCTTCGGATGAGGTAAAAATCATTGCTAGAAGATAGTAATCTGTTTGATTATTACAGTTACCGTTCTTATCGGAAACTAATGGAATTATTTAATGAACGAGGAAGAGTGAGGGGTGAGATATCCCAATTTCGAAATTTTCAGTGCTATTTTGCAAAATTAATTTCATTTTTAAATTCTTGTTTTCAGCAAGATATTCAGAACGAAAACGAAGTTGAGAAACCAGCTGTCTGTGTCTATAATGAATGGAACTCTCCAGCACCACAGTGCGTCAAATCGTCTGGAAGCTGCTGTATTACAGTCCAGACGACCAAGTCTATTACTGAAGGAATGATCATTGATCATCATTACCCATCGAACGTTGTAGATGATCTTGACAAGTTTGCAACTATATCAGACGATTATACTGAAGTCAGTGGTAGTGAATAGATTCATCTAGACAAGTATAAACAGTTCTAGCAGTGGCACGCCCTATTTTTTATTTTATTTTGTTTAATAATATTAATCAGTCAATTTGTAACAATGGAACTTAGGCCAATTAGGGGCAGAGATTGAAAAATAAAAATGTATAACATTTTCAGTGCTAGTACGATATTGTTGTAGCGAGTTTTACGACCCATTTGCACTGACTTCCAAACGACATTGATACAGGATATCAGAGATTTCGCCAGCTAGTGAATGTATGTAGAGAGTTGTGTCAGTGAAGTTATTCTGCTTAGTTCTAACCTGCGAAAACCGTTGCATTTCAAAGTTAGGACGATTCAGATAGTGTAGGAGAATGCTAATCATAAGCCACAAATACATCTTTCCTATTATACAAGTTTTCTGTTGCAGCCGACTGAGAGGAAGAAATCAAAATAGCTTATTAAGGTGTACACCATTTTTCTTCTAAATAGTATTTACGAAGAAACAATATGCATGGATGTACCATTTTGACTAGTGGTTTGAATGCCCTGCTGAAGTAGTTAAAACCGAGAGAAAACTAAACCTTACATTTTATCAACTCAGCACAGCATTTTCCTTCCCGCGCTTAACATTGTTTTTTTAAAAACAATAATATAGCCTGTGTGTGTAAAAATCTGAAGTAAATCAGTCGGAAACCCTAAAACATCTTTTTTTCGTATTGTTTATTATAATTTCGGTTATACCAAGAGATGAATACACTAAGCAGATTCAGAAGGATGTAGGTTGCAGTAGGTACTGGGAGATGAAGAAGCTTGCACAGGATAGAGTAGCATGGAGAGCTGCATCAAACCAGTCTCAGGACTGAAGACCACAACAACAACAACAACAGCTATTAAGTGAACGAATTCGCAAACAGTAGCCGAAATTTGTGTCGTAATACAATCCCCTGTGAAACCTATCTAAGGACACTCAGGGGCTGTACAAAAATATGGATATTCCACAAACAATCTTAAGATTGAGGCTTATAAAGTTTTGCTTAGTAAATGATCACATTGCTGCCTGTTGTAAATCGCAAAAGGTGAGTCAGTATCTTAAAAATATGTTAATTTTGCGTCTCACTGTACTAAAAGTGGAAAACTGAAATTGTGGAAAGTTACACACTCGTGCTTGCTAAGCACTGGTTTCTTTTGTGTATTGAAAATACATACATATAGTGTAATAGGATCCACAGTTTATCCTTTATCCTCAAGATAAATAACAATAATAGAAAGACCACTATTTATGAAAACAATAATTTCTTTATTCAAAAGACAGTGAGAAGTAACCTGTTAGTGAATTCCATTTAACTATCTAAATAAAATAGTATTTAGTTGAGAGAGACTTAACCTGTGATCAGTTCATAATTTTGCAGTGAACTACATTTACAATTTTATGTCAGCTAGGAAAATGTGTGAAAAGTAATACTGAACCTACATCGAATTTATGATTATACAGTGAATATTAATGGTAATGTTATAAAGACCATTCAGTTTGAATAAGCCCTGAAAGTAATAGTATGTAGTGTTATAAGGTTATATTTATGCAAATAGTTTGTTCTGCTCAGTCAGCTTACAATCTTGCTGCGAACATATGCAGGTGTCAGAGTTCATTGCACTCGCGTGTGGCAAAGTATAGGTTGTGTTTGTCCGTTAAAGTTACTCATACTCATTTTCTTGAACAAGAATGTGAATCATTCTCTTGCCTAATTAGGCTGGCGACCGTTTTCCTTATTCTTTGAACAGTGTAGATGGTAAAATATTGTTTGTTACTGTTTAAATATTTACATAATTCTGACTTTCACTTCCGATAAGCCACCTCCGTTAGGTAGAACACGGTCAACATAACAAAATTCCTCTCAGAGGATAACACTGCTCTGTTGCTTTATACCATAATTGCTTTAACAAGATACTTTTATTTCATGACCTGCATCAAACTTTATGGTTATGGTATAGCAGTAGCGGACAGTAGTGTTATAGACTCTTTAAACACCAAACAACTCGGCTATTTTTGTTACGGAAACATCCAAAATACGAGAACCAGAAATTTGATAACGTTTGGATTCACTTAAGTTCGACACAACGCTCGCACAATTACACAGAACACTGTTCTGACCACGACTGACACTTGACACTTGTTGAGGAGATGGCACAGGAGCCGTTCGCGGTCAAATAAAAGAACGCGATCTGCAGGTTCGGCTAGCATCTGCTTTATCATCAAGGATGCATTTATAGGGGTGTTTCCTATTTTTTCGGCCTACCGCTGTACACCAAATTCCCATACATATTTAGCAATTGCGAGGTTTGGCGGTTTTGCTGGTGATGTAAACGATTCAGTGAAATAATGGACCTCATTTCCTTATGTATTGTTTTGGTAACATTATAAACCGCAAAACGCTGTTATTAATTTCCAGCCCATCATCGTGCTGTTACCAAATCCTACTACCTACATTATTGTATACCAGTAAGACAATAATTCTTTCCGTGTACAAAACAGCTTGACGCCTCTGATTTGTTTACATATGAGTTAATACTTTTTTAATATTTGACGTTAAGCATGTATGCGAGAAAATGTGTAGAAATAAATTGATATTTTAGTTATGATTGCTGGATGGCGGTAAGTGGTCTTATTTTCCTGATCAGTGTTGTACATCGATGTAGTTTTGTATGTACGTTCAGTGGTATGTATGTATACTGTCTGGAAAATGTGTTGTGAATAGGTTCACTAGTAACTAAATATTAATCAGCCTAAATGATTGCGCCTGCTGCTTAAGTTTTACTGCATGAATAGCGAAAACGTAGTAAAGAGAGAATTTTTTTCCTCTCAGCATTCTATGGAGATTTCAGCGGAAAAAGTTTCGTAAAGGTTTGAAATTAAGTGTAACGTTTGTTGGAAGCCGGTAAATGTTCTAATTTTGAAATAATGGATGAATATAGTCTGGGTAATTTGCGCTCCATGAGTTATGATGATCTACTCGGTTTCTAACTGCAATATTTATCTTATTGTACTACATTACCGTAAAATTATACTTCTCAATGAGTACATTACGATAGTACGTTAATTTTTTAAATTCTGCCAATAATTATATAAAATATTGAAAATCGAATTTTGGTTGCCACTGAAAACCGTTAAAGAAGCAAGCTGCAGGTGGTACTTACTGACCGTACCCCATGTTAGCCACTGAGTAACACAGAAAATATAAATGTCAAATTCGAAAGAAGGGTTTACATTGTACTAGAATATCTCTAAAAATTACAGTTGCAAAAGCATTGATAACAAGCAAAAACTGGTGTCGTGATTTCAGTGGAGACAGTTAGTTATTCTTCCTGATCGTATATTAATTGCGCTCATAGCAAAATTTGTTGCTCCTAGAACAGATGAAACACGTGCTAAGAGTGATGACAAAATAGCTAAATCTGCTGAAGCCACTCAGTGGGCAAAAGCTACTGCTAAATAACTAATAAAAATCTCCAGGCTTCACTGCTACGTATAATTTCCGTTTTTTTTTTTTTTTGGGCTTTCAGTTTAATAACAGAAGGTTTTGAATTAAATTCTATGGGTGTTTCAGCGACTGGTAAATGTTCTTATTTCAAATAATAATTTAAAATTCCTTTTCTGTCTCCTTACTAGTTTTAATTTAAATGTACATATGTACAATGGTAGATGGAAAAATGCATCTTCTTTAATTCAAATGTGATTTCCTATATAACGCGAATTTTGAATCACCGTTTGTCCTGCTACTGGGAAGTAGTTTCTCCAGTTTGCTTCGTGCTTCCTAAAACTATCTGCCGCAACTGAAAAACAACTCCCCACAAGTTAAAAATAGCTGACATAACACAGCATTGTCGGCAACAGCTTGGTAATACACGCAAACTAGGAAACCCGTGTAGCTCGGTGACGTTTCACGTACGAAACCAGAGGTGTTGGCTGCAATTCGATATACACTGAAGAGCCAAAGAAACTGGTACACCAGACTAATATCCTGTAGGCCCCCGTGAGCACGCAGAAGTGCCGCAACACGACGTCACATGGATCTGACTAATGTCTGAAGTAGTGCTGGAGGGAATTGACACCATGAATTTTGCAGGGCTGTTCGTAAGAGTACGGGGGGTGGGGGGGAATCTCTTATGAATAGCAAGTTGCAAGGCTACCCAGGTATGGTCTGTGGTTGGTTTTGTGAAACACCATCTTATTCATCGGTCCCAGACGCCGTCTAGAGTGAACATCCATATCACGGTCGCATCTGTTACACTATGAAAATATATGTAATGTTGATAATTTTTCCTTTTTCATAACTATTTCATCGTGTTATCTGTGTGCAGTTTACATACTCTCTGCCTCAGCAAACCTCAATTATACTGCTGTCCACATAACAAAACTTATGAATTACCTCTAGTGTGTCATTTCCTAAAATAATTTCCTAAAACAGAATCTAGGTGGCAGTTATAATAGTCGAGCGGCATGAAAGGGAAGCAGTTGTTGGGAAGGGAGTGCGACAGGGTTGTAGACTATCCGATGTTATTCAGTCTGTATATTGAGCAAGCAGTAAATGAAACAAAAGAAAAATTCGGAATAGGAATTGAAATCCATGGAGAAGAAATAAAAACTTTGAGGGGTGGCGATGGCATTGTAATTCTGTCAGAGACCGCAAAGGACCCGGAAGAGCAGTTGAACGGAATGGACAGTGTCTTCAAAAGAGGATATAAGATGAACATCAACAAAAGAAGAACGACGATAATGGAATGTAGTCTAATTAAATCAGGTGAAACTGAGGGAATTAAATTAGGAAATGAGACATTTAAATTAGTAGGTGAGTTTTGCTATTTAGCGAGTAAAATAACTGATGCTGATCGAAGTAAAGAGGATATAAAATGTAGACTGCCAATGGCAAGGAAAGAATTTCTAAAGAGGAGAAATTTATTAACATCGACTATGGATTTAAGAGTCAGGAAGTCTTTTCTAAAAGTATTTGTATGAAGTATAGCCTAATGTGAATGTGAAGCATGGATGTGGTGCTACAGAAGAATGCTGAAGATTAGAAGGGTAGATCACGTAACTAATGAGGAGGTACTGAATAGAACTGGGGAGAAGAGGAATTTGTGGCACAGCTTGACTACAAAAATGGTTCAAATGGCTCTGAGCACTATGGGACTCAACAGCTGAGGTCATCAGTTCCCTTAGAACTTAGAAATACTTAAACCTAACTATCCTAAGGACATCACACACATCCATGCCCGAGGCAGGATTCGAATCTGCGACCGAAGCGGTCGAGCGGTTCCAGACTAAAGCGCCTAGAACCGCTCGGTCAAACCGGCCGGCGCTTGACTAGAAGAAGGGATGGGTTAGTAGGACATGTTCTGAGGCATCAAGGCATCACCTAGTTAGTATTGGAGGGCAGAGAGGAGGTAAAACTCGTAGAGGGAGACCAAGAGATGAATACACTAAGCAGATTCAGAAGTATGTAGAGTGCAGTAGTTACTCGGAGATGAATAAGCTTGCACAGGATAGAGCAGAATGGAGAATTGCATCAAAGCACGCTCTGTACTGAAGACTACAACAACACAACATATCCAGTTACCGTTTTTGTACTTATATTGATGTATATCTTGTAGCCCTTTTCAGCACGCTACACTTTCCATTCACCTGCTCTTATAAGAACTTCCCGTTTCTAAGAGAAAGGCAACGTCATCGGTTATCGTCAAAGTTATTATGGTTCAAATGGCTCTGAGCACTATGGGACTTAACATCTGAGATCATCAGTCCCCTATAACTTAGAACTACTTAAACCTAACTAACCTAAGGCATCATACACATCCATGCCCGAGGCAGGATACGAACCTGCGACCGTAGCGGTCCCGCTGTTCCAGACTGTAGCTCCTAGAACCGTTCGGCCATTCCGGCCGGCAAAGTTATTATGTCTTCTCCCTGAACTCGTATATAACTTTTAAAATACAAATTTATAGCAAGAACTAACATTAAATATTATCTCAGGTTTTCTTTAGGGTGGTTGATTAATTGTTTGGTTTCAGGTGTATAGTGTTGTCGACAGTTTGGATGTACATCCGAAAGCACACAATTAAGTATTTACATTTATTGTTTTACAGCCACGTTTTGGACGATTATCAAGTGTATTTATTTGAATTAGTAAGACTTATAGACGGTTTGCTTGTTCCACATTTTGTTGGAAGCTTGTGCCACTATCTTGCACTGGTCACAGTCTACCTTTCCAGTTGTGTTTACATCACACTCACTTTCGGTAAGGCTGGCAACGGCCGGGAGAGCGGTGTGCTGTCCTCATGTCACTCCGCATCCGCATCCAGTGACGTCTATCGGCTCAGGACGACACGGTGGCCAATACGTACCTTTGGGCCTTCCGAGATCCGTACGGGCGGAGTTTAGTTATTTGACGAAATGCTCTCGCCTTTCCAGCCGGTTAGCAAGGTTGAGATACGCAATGTAATGTTTGGAAGAGATGTAAATTGAAGGTGGAGAGGGGAAGAAAGAACAGGCAAGGGGATGATGGATCACTACTGTAAGCTGCATTGGTCCGAAAGAACTGAAACCACACATTCAAATAGTTTTGAAGAGAGTCGCACTTCTTTTTGGAAATTTTTACCTATTACGGATGTTCCCGTGTCTGCAGAAATGGGATGGGGGCGACCACCCCCTCCTCCTGGTTGTGGGGAGAAAGGCAGGATGGGACAGAGTGGGTATGGGTGGGCCGAGGGCTGCGTGCGGATCTCTGGGTAAGCGTTATTGCTGATTTCTCTCTGTGTCACAAACGTACACACCTGATGTGACGCCAGTAGCGTTTAGAGACACAGCGCTGCATTTGTCCGATATATTGTCGGCAACACACTTACTGTCACTGCTCGAAGCTTCAGTGGGCCTTTGGCTACCCCAAGAAAATCCTTCGTCTTCGGTAGTTTCCGGAACAAGTGTCTGATGTGACGTTTTCCAAGCACTCTCGCGATTTTGATTGAGAGCGGTCCCATACGAGGTAGAAAAGCGTCTTCATTGTTACTTCTTATTCTTCTTGATTTGCTGTATCTTTTAATTCTTAGTATGCCATTCTAATTTAGTCTTCATTGTCCATTTTAACAGAACCTTAAGGTGTTGCCGCACTGCTGAAAGGTTTTCTTTACCACAAATGACACGCACCATACGTGCCAGGGTCGTTTGCACTGCTACGCATCCACATATCGTCTCTAAATGAAACATTATTACACAGAACGAGGTAAGATTTAAAAAAAGCTAAGCTCAAAATGATTAATAAAAACGTGAGCTAGGAAACCAACGAAGCAGTTAGCCGCCAGCCACACCTGCATCTTGGTAATATATCTGGTCATTCAAGATGAAATAATTGTATTTGAGGATTGTAATCAAAACTGTTATCATTTCCTTAATTTTTTCAGAATTTCATTTCTTGTACTTCGTGAGATTGTTTTCTAATAATGCTGACCGTTTCATCCAACGGAATATTGCTGTGGAGATTTGTGATACACACGCTGTAAGTAGATCACCAGAGATGAATGTAGAATCTTTTAAAGAGTTAACTATATCTTTCCCGTTTTCACACTTAGTCACTATCTGAACTTCTACCACCTGAAAACCAAATTTATTTACGACACGGAAGCACTGCCACGCTGTCGTCGTGGTCGAAGCCGGAGACGTCGCTGGCAGCGGCATTTGAGTGACGCCTCGCTCGGCCTCGGTCTATGCACTGTCAGCAGTGCCGGATGGTTTCACATGAGAGGCAACTGGACGCCCCCACCAAGCCATCCACGGTGTACTACGGCTAAGGGCCGGAATAAAAAAGTTAATTAAACAAAGCTACTGCCGTCCTGACGCCTCATTTCACTCTCCATGGGAGACAATTATAGGGTCTTCTAAAATATGAAAAATGTATTAATGTTCCAGATAATGACTACTGCACAAAAATAACAGAAGAAAAGAAATGACTTGAAATGACTGACATGTGGAAGTTGGTTAATCCAAATGGTGTAGACACAGAGATTTTTGAAATCAAAGATGATGGTCGATGTAAAGATAGGCTACTTGTCAGAGGTTGTGAGAAAGAAAAGAATATAAACTGCAAGGAGTTATTTAGCTTAGTAGTAAATACCTGTTGGCTAAGGCTGTTATTTGTTCTGGCAGCAAAGAAAAATTTCCATGTGGGAGTGTTTGATGTAAAAAACAGCCTTTCTCTGTATAGTGAAGAGATTTTTATGAAGTTACCTGAAAGATACAAAGAAGCTGGAAAGATCTTCGTTTTGAAGAAAGCCCAATAGAGACTTAAACAAGCTCCATCCAGATGGAGTAAAACCCTGACAGACGGCTTAAAGACAGAAGGACTAATCTAGTCGAAGACAGAATAATGAATATTTAAAGAAGAAGCTGAAGAAATGTATATGACTATACATATTGATGATGGAATCAGAATGGAAAAAGGCTACGAGAAAATTGAAAACATGCCGAAGAAACTTAACGAGAGTTCTGAAGTCTCTGTGGTAGAAAATCTAGATCTGTACGCAGCGATTCAAATAATGAAGACAAAGAATGGAATATCTCTACATCAAGAGCAGTATGTGAAGGCATAATTCAGTACTACTGACTCGATGGCCATGAAAACTCCATTAGTTCTAGAGGAGATACAAATAAAGAAAATCAAAAAGTTGGGCACAGTAAATTTCCTTATAGGAAGTCTTCTTTATCAGTAAATAAAACTAGACCAGATCTTGGATTCACAGTCATTTACGAGAGCCTCTTCACAGAAGATCCACAGAGAAAAAATAGCCATAATCTCAGAAGGACTCTGAAACACCTACAAAGTACTAAAAATTATGACCTTTTCTATAAGAAGGTGATGTTTATTATGCAAATGACTTACAAACATCACCCAAATCTCTCTGCACAGCCGTACGCCTCCCAATTTCCTGCAGGCTATTTATCACTTACTGCTGCATGCGAAATCTAGATTACGTAGTGTAATTTATATAAATGGGCGACATTGCTTATTTGTAGGGGTAGAAGGGGAGAAAGACAAAATTTTATGTTCCGTTATGACTGCAGAAATCAATAGTTGAGTGAGTGCGAGACCTAGAAGGAGGAGGTGCATAAGTGTGTTGTTGTCAGTAGCGTTACTTCATCGAAGCCATCCATGTATATCACGTTAGGAACCAATGTGTCAATAGACCAGATACAATATGTGGAACTTCCGTGATAAGTACAAGACGTCCACAGATAACAGAATTTGTGCGGAAATCATATTTTGCTCATTGAGGCATAAGGCTCAGAGATCAGAACAAGTCATATGCACCATACGTTATGTGTCATACACCCACAGAGCAATTAACGAACTGGGGATGAAGGTAAAATGAAGTGTTTTAACTTCATTATTCCCATGGTATGGTGCGAACAAAAATATCATGTCGATATTTGTTCTTTTGTACTGCGAAAGTAGCGGCATACAACAAAGAAAACCGTGTTTCTATTTTTGTGTAATTAACTTTAGTTTGAATTTTACATGATGCACTACATAATGCTATTTTATTCAACTTATTCGTACAGCAAGAGCATGCACACGCAAGCATTGGACATATTGTCGGATAACACCGCTACTCTTCTTATTTACTGCCAGTCTTTGAAAACCATATGACAAACATTGTGTTTTACTAACTCTTTAACACTTTCAATATCCCCCATTAAAATACAATGTTTGATTTCGCTAAGTCTTAGTCATACGTTTTATATATTTTAGTTATTCACACAGTTAACATGTATTACTTTACATTTTTCTAAAAAGAAGTTCGGTAATTGTTTCATTGTAGCATTTCTAAATTTCTCAAACCTTTACCTTTGCAGAGATTTGCTAAGTGTGTCTGCCAATTGTTCTTCCGTTCTGTAATACCTTATCTCAAATAAACATCTATCATATGTACTTGCTTCGTCTAACTAGCTGTCCTGATATGATCATTTGGATAGTTTTTTGATTGTCGACATGAAGGAGTCCATAACTCGAGTCAGTAATGCGTGTCAGCAATAAAGAGAAAAGAAGATAATGTAACCGACAGCAAAACATTATAGGGTTGGCAATAAGAAAGGTAATGGGAGTATAGAAGCATTCCGCAAGAAATGACCTTGCAGAGCGTGCTCGAAAATTCTCGCGCGATCTAAGAGACCACAGCCCTTGAGTTAAAGGTTGAAAATGTTGATACCTAAGAAGTCCATTGATAGCTGATAACCAAATCATTGTAATGTTGAACATGAATCAATGCGAAACACTAGCACATATCTGTTGAGGACAGCGACATAAACAATTACCATTCAACTAAACTCAACAATAAATCATGCGACATCATCATTTTCAAATTACTTCCATTTTTTTCAAGTCCTACGAAAATACAAAATTCCGGTCAACTTTTCTCGACGTCCTCTTTCTCCTCGACACCATAGGTTCAAAAAATGGTTCAAATGGCTCTGAGCACTATGGGACTTAACATCTGAGGTCATCAGTCCCCTAGCTACACGAAAGGCAGATGTAAAGTATTAAATATGACGTCACCAATAATGTCTGATAAGCAGAACAGCAACGGTAGGCAGTTACACTTCCCCCGGAAATAAGAACGAAACACACATACAGATCTCCATCGACGCCAGCAGTGGCGTGGAGAAAACAGCTGGGGCTACAACAAAAAGATACTGAATTACCACATCTTCTTATACGCCAATTTATTAAGAGTAAATATTTATACGTTATTGATTTCATAGATGATGTATGCTTGCAAGGTGTCATGGATTTTACTATAGCAAGGCACCTACAACACGAAATTTTTGAATGGACGACATTCCACATAGCCTTTTTTATGATGGTAGAAGAACTAGAAGAGGAATTGATCAGATACGAGCAAGAAATGCAAAACACACAAAACATCAGAACAGCATAAACAAAATCGGAATAAGACACCACAAGATAATATAACACACAAAAGTAGAAGAAACGCTAAAATGAAACAGACAACCTAAAAGAACAAACAATAAATTACAGTAACATAGCGAATAACGTGAAACTTAGTAGACTAGAACACAGAGTTATATTTAAAGTAGCACTTACACCAATAACGAGATTAAGTTCAAATGACTCTGAGCACTATGGGACTTAACATCTGAGGTCATCAGTCCCCTAGAACTTAGAACTACTTAAACATAACTAACCTAAGGACATCACACACATCCATGCCCGAGGCAGGATTCGAACCTGCGACCGTAGCGGTCGTGCGGTTCCAGACTGAAGCGCCTAGTACCGCTCGACCACATCGTCTGGCGACACCATAGGTCTGGGACCGACTGGCCTATGCGTAAATCTGACGCTCAATAAAATTATTTTACACCAAAAGCGATGTGCTTCATTCACCCTTTAGGGCTTTCAAACAAATTAGAACAGACTATTTGCGATATTGCTAACGGCACTAGACAATGAAATTCATAAAGAAAGCAGGAATATACCCTCTTCTCGTATGTGTACGGAAGTATTGACGAATTAAATAGTGGAGTCCATGTATTCACTGATGCTCCGCACGCGTGACCCGGACACACTACGACGCCACCGGCAACTCCAGCGACACATTCGTAATTTGCTCGCGGCTAAGAAACGCCGGGACTGGCGACAGACATGGACCCGTTTAAATGCTACCCTACCTATCAACTCGTCCAAGTTCTGGTCAGCCTTCCGTCGCCTTACCGGAACTATACCCTCCCCCTACTATCCTCTTCTCCATGATGATCACCCCTTCTATGACACCCTTAGTAATGCCAATCACTTTGCCTCCTACCTCTCTCATGTGTTTTCCATCCCCGATGATCTCCAGTTCGATTACTCCCTCTTCCCGGATGTACGCGATCGAACTGACACCTCTGTCCCTCCCCTCGCACCTGGTTTCCAGTACTTCGACACCATTGCACACACGGAACTCAATGCCCCTATCACTACACAGGATCTCATTGCAACACTCCGCACAAAATGCAACACCGCTCCTGGTCACGATCGTGTCACCTACCGTCACCTTCGTGAAGCTCCTGTCGCTTTACTCTCCATTCTGGCCAGGCTCTACAATGTAGTCCTGTCCACCGGTTACTACCCCGACCTGTGGAAAACCTCCCGTATCCTGATGTTCCTTAAACCTGGCAAACTGCCGTCCGCTGTCTCCTCCTACCGTCCCATCAGCCTTACCTCGGTCTTCAGCACGGTCCTGGAATCCATCCTCACCCAACGCATCCACCAGCATCTCCACCAGCACCGCCTCCTTCCCGTTACCCAGTGTGGCTTTCGGCCGTCCTTCTCTTCCGACGACCTTCTCCTTCACCTCACTCATCTCCTTTCCGACCAGCTTAATTCCCGTCGCGCCGCGATCTTCCTCTCCCTGGACCTCGAACGTGCTTATGACTGCGTCTGGCATTCCGGTCTCCTCTTCAAGCTCCAAACCATCGCCCTTCCCATTAACTATGTCCGTCTGATCGGCTCCTTTCTCTCCCACCGTCCTTCCTACGTCACCATCCATAACACGGATTCCTACACCTTTTTGCCCTACGCCGGTGTGCCCCAAGGCTCCGTCCTCTACCCCCTTCTGTACCTTTTGTATACGGCGGACATGTCGCCGCCGTCACCCCCCGTCCACCTTCTCCAGTTTGCCGATGACACCGCCTTCCTTGCCATTGCCCCATCCTGCAGCGCTCCCAACACCTTCTCCAATCCAATCTTGCCCGGTTCACCGCTTGGTGCAACCAGTGGTTGCTTAAGGTCAATCCCTCCAAAACCCAGGCGATCATTGTAGGCAAAATCACCCATTCCTTCCGCCTCCTTGATTTCTATCTCACCATCTATCTCCATCCTATCGCCCTCACTCCCACCCTTAAGTACCTGGGCGTCACCCTCGACCGTGGCCTCTCCTGGACTCCCCATCTCCGGACAATCCAAGCCAAGGCACGCTCCGGACTCTGTCTCCTAAAGCTCCTTTCCGGCCGTACGTGGTGTCTGGACCCCTCCACCATCCTCCACACCTATAAATCCCTCATCCGCCCTATCCTTTGTTACGCCCATCCGGCCTGGATCTCCGCCCCCCCCCCTACCTTTTATAAATCCCTACAAATCCTTGAACGCCATGCTCTCCGCCTCGCCTATCGCATCCGTCTCCCCTCCCCCACGCGGATCCTGTATGATCTCATCCCCTTCCCCACCTCCTCCTTTTCCTTGAAAGGATACAGATCCTGTACACCTCCCACAAACTCGATCCTCCTCATCCGCTTGTATCACCCATCCTCTCCCACCCCAGCCCGCTGCCGCGCCTGTATTCCCACGTCCCACCCGGTCTCCATCTCTCCACCCTCCTTACCCTCTCCCAAGGTGGCTTCGGCCAGCTCCCCCTCCCTGATGATGTCCTCCTCCCCTCCATATACCCCTCCTACCAACTTTGATCCTCCCTCCCTCTTCCTGTGTCTGTTCCTTTGGGCACCCTCCCTCCCTCCTCTGTTTCTCCCCACTCCTCCCCCGGGCCTCCCCTCCCCTGTCCCTCTACTCCTCTTCCCATCTCCTCAGCCATTGGCATCTTTGTTCTCCCCTCTCCACCCCCCCTCACCCTTCTTCCGCTCTTGGCAGGTCCCTGGAGTCACACACGCTACGTGGACTTTCGCGCGCCGGAGATCATCGCCATCAGTGTCTCGTGTGTGTGACGTCGTTTTGTGTTTTTAGTGTCCGCCGTCACGCTTCTACGTTCACTTGTGCCGTCGGATTCATCAGTGTTATGTGCGCCGTGTCAACGTGTTTTCAGTGTCGTTATCGTCGAGTGTGAACGGCTCCGTGTTTTTTGTGTATCTGTGAGCACTATTTTTTTCCCCATCACTTTGTCTTTTCTAATTCTCCGTTCTATGTACTGCTATTGCTAAAACTATGGCTTAAGAGCGGCGTAGCATGCCGCTGACATCCTAACTTATTGTTCAGGTATTAAAAAAACAATGAAGGAAAAAAATATTCACTGGCCAATGAGACCTATGCGAAAACAAAACAAACGTAGCGGCTAAGCACAAAAATATTCGACGATGGTCGGATGTGATGGAGTAGATGACAGAGGCCACAACAATATGGCTGTTACGTTAAAGGAACCGTTGTTAAGATACGTACACCTCCACTCAGAGCACGCACAGCTGGAAGCCTCAAATGTGCTCGACACATTCGATGTGAGCTGGGCTGTGTTGTGTGACACATTGGCGAACACGATACTCTACCGAACATCGGTGCAGTATGTTACAGTTCCTCTCCTTGCTTCCCGACTTAGCAAGCCGACTCTGAAGCCGACTGTTAGGCCGGTATTACACTATCATATTTCTTTGACAAAGAAATACGATTAAACGTTTGTAAAATTTCTTTAACAAGAATCTATGACGTGGCGCTAAAAAGGCGTATTTCGCTGTTGTCAAATTTTTCGTCAACTTTCAAGATGACGGGGAACAACTTATTATTATGCGCTCCAGCTGATAGTACCACAATTGCATTTTGTGTATATTTGCAAAAAAAGGGGGAAAAAAAGGAAATATACTTGGATGAAGCCATTGGTATTAAGTCGAGATAGTAAAAGCATTTAGCAAAATTTGTTACGAGAGCTGCAAGTGGAGGAAGTCAAGTCTCAATATGCAAATTATTTACGAATGAAAACGTATTTCAGTATTTGCTCAGTAAAGTGGCTTCTCATATTGCAAAACAGAATAATCTCTTTAGAAATGCTATTTGTGCAGACGACAGGCAAACTGTGACACTGCGATTTCTTGATACAGAAGAGAGCTACTATAGTTTATGGCACAGCACTCGAATATCACATTGCATATTAACGAAAATAATTCCAGAAACATGTGAACAGGTTTATAAAGCTCTATGTGAAGGTAAATAAATTTTAAGTACACTACATGGATATTAAGAAGTATTTTTACTTCCTAACAATTTAATTAATGGAATTACTGTTCCAACAACTACAAAATTAATAAAAAGCACGATACTGACGAAGCACTATTAACATGCGGCATCCAGAGTTAAAAAATAGACAAAGTAGAATGGAAAGTTAAGACAGAATTTTTTATTTTGGAGTGTGACCACATATTCTATTCCGACTTGCCGAAAAGCTGCCTGGATGTTTCCGGATGTAGAGGAGGATGGCTATATCTGATTGTGGACATGAAATCGCCTGCAGCACATTACACCTGTGTCCCTCCGACTCTAGTGGAAGCAAATTATGAAAAAAAAAAGGCCGAGGGAACACAACTACTTTGAAGCCATGATCACACACTACAGAGACGTCAAACAGATGTAGCGTAGCCTGCGCTCCAAGCGGTTACATTTCACATTGCAGTGAACAGAAGCCGAACGACTTTTATGATAAAATCGACGGCCAGGCCCCAGATTTGATCATATTTATTTGACGACAGGCGATATTTGACAAAGTTCCCTATTACATCATCAAATTTCTTTAACATATCAACTTTGACAAAAACATATGATAGTGTAATACCAGCCTTAGCTGCCGGCCCTTTTGAGGGGTCACGGGGAGCGGAGGAAGCAAGCTCGGCTCCCTCGTAAACCTCCACCGTGTGAGGAACCGTGCGGGTATAAAAATGCCGCAGTGTAGGCAACTATGTGCTTAATTTCTGGTATTTTAGTTGCAGCAATGCATCTCTTGAAACATACAACCGCCCCTCCTCCGCAGCCTTAAAAATTAACAAGTTACGATTTTTGAACATTTTGCGATAAAGCTTAACAGTGAGAAATCACTTTTTACTAGTTATTTAGGTTTTTAAAACAGAACTTTTGTAATCACAACAATAGAACCACAAGAGTTAGTATGCTACTGTCTGTCCCCGTAGCAGTGCCACTTTCCTCCCTAGTTTTGCTCGACACATATGGGCACTAGTCTGTAGTCTTCGTCATCTATGACACCTGTTTTAAACTGCTGCCAGCCGATACAGTTGCAATATAGCTTTTAGGTGAACGTGTATCCAGTATTAATTAACTCTTTAGCGATGAATGACGATGAAGGTACTTCGCATCACATTAATCATCCATTATCATGTTCACATGTGCTAGCGCAGCGGTAACTTAAAGTTACCTTGTGATTTAATACACGTGTACTATTTTAAAACTCCGGTGCCCATTTGTTCCAGTGAGTTAAAAAAATTCCCTGGGAGGTACCGATATTGCCGTTCCGGCCAAATTTAAGCCCTGAGGCTACTTAACCTGCTTCCGCGAAAGCAGAATTCACGCGCGAAGGCAATGGTCTGTTAAATGCTTTTCACAATCGAAACTGACATCGTCTTCTCTATTGACATGATCCTAAATCCAACAATTTCGTACGCTTACCACCGCGGAAGATAACAGTGTGGGATTAACACAGTAGTCAACAATGAATACCTCACACAATATCACCAGCTAGGTATCGTTGGTTGCCAGCTTTTCCATTTTGGTGAAAATTTTCCCTTTTTACGAATATAGCGAGGTTCAGAGGGGAAAAAAGGGGGAAACAGTACGTGGAAGGAAAAATTGCCATCGGAAGCATGATAAACGCTGAGCCACAACACAGAGTCTAACGTAATTTTTATCTATTTATTAATCTAAAAACGATCAATCTATTTAACTGAAAAGAGATATAACAGTGGTAGCTAAGATATGTGTCAAAACATTACGTACTGTAATCGACAATGCAGTTCCCAGTTACGTGGTACAATGGTAGAGCGGTCTGAATAGTTGATAATGAGTTCATCACCGTAGCTGATACCAAGTATTTCAGTTTTCGCTCGAACTGTGTAGCATGAAGCGTAGGTTTCCGATACTGCACGAGATGCTTCTGAGCCACCGCCACTTGTCTTGAAAGACAAAACCACTCTAGGTGACCTATTATTGTGGGCGCTGTGGTATCGTCGTGTTTGAATTTTAGTGTTCCATTTCAAATACAGCCTACTGTACTTTGCCGCTCGCTCAACAGTGTCGGCAGAAGTTGGAAGACTGAGGGTTGGCTGTCGTCTATATTCCATTGTTGACAGCACCAGTGATGTGTTGGCAGTGGCCAACACACAACACACACACACACACACACACACACACACACACACACACACACACACACGTGAGCGTGCTGAGAATATGCGGGAAGAACTTCTTTCGCGGCAGTAACTATAGTAACTACCTCTGAGGCCCTCCACAGATATCGGGGCACGCCAAAGCCCTTCGTCCTCAAAAGCTTGTGAAGCAGCTGAATGGGTTGAAAATAAATAAATCGCCAGGTCCTGATGGGATTCCAATTCGGTTTTACTGCATTGGCTCCTTACTTAGCTTGCATTTATCGCGAAACATTTGCCCAACGTAAAGTCCCTAGCGACTGGAAAAAAGCGCAAATGACGCCTGAATATAAGAAGGGTAGAAGGACGGATCCTCAAAATTAAAGACCAATATCCTTAACATCGGTTTGTTGCAGGATTCTCAAACCTATTCTCAGTTCGAATATAATGAATTTCCTTGAGACAGAGAAGTTGCTGTCCATGCATGAAAACGGCTTTAGAAAGCATCGCTCCTGCGAAACGAAACTCGCCCTTTTTTCACATGATATCTTGCTAACCATGGATGAAGGGTATCAGACGGATACCATATTCCTTGACTTCCGGAAAGCGTTTGACTTGGTGCCCCACTGCAGATTCCTAACTATTGTACGAACATATGGGATTGGTTCCCAAATATGTGAGTGGTTCGAAGACTTCTTAAGTAATAGAACCCAGTACGTCGTCCTCGATGGTGAGTGTTCATCGGAGGTGAGGGTATCATCTGGAGTCCCCCAGGGAAGTGTGGTAGGTCCGCTGTTGTTTTCTATCTACATAAATGATCTTTTGGATAGGGTGGATAATAATGTGCGGCTGTTTGCTGATGATGCTGTGGTGTACGGGAAGGTGTCGTCGTTGAATGACTGTAGGAGGATACAAGATGACTTGGACAGGATTTTTGTTTGGTGTCAAGAATGGCAGCTAACTCTAAATATAAATCAATGTAAATTAATGCAGATGAATAGGATAAAGAATCCCGTAATGTTTGAATACTCCATTAGTAGTGTAGCGCTTGACACAGCCACGTCGATTAAATATTTGGGCGTAACATTGCAGAGGGATATGAAGTGGAACAAGCATGTAATGGCAGTTGTGGGGAAGGCGGACAGTCGTCTTCGGTTCATTGGTAGAATTTGGGGAAGATGTGGTTCATCTGTAAAGGAGACCGCTTATAAAACACTAATATGACCTACTCTTGAGTTCTTCTCGAGCGTTTGGGATCCTTATCAGGTCGGATTGAGGGAGGACATAGAAGCAATTACTAGGCGGGCTGCTATATTTGTTACTTGTAGGTTTGATCATCACTCGAGTGTTACGGAAATGCTTCAGGAACTCGGGTGGGAGTCTCTGGAGGAAAGGGAGGCGTTCTTTTCGTGAATCGCTACTGAGGAAATTTAGAGAACCAGCATTTGAGGCTGACTGCAGTACAATTTTACTGCCGCTAACTTATATTTCGCGGAAAGACCACAAAGATAAGATAAGAGAGATTAGGGCTCGTACAGAGGCATATAGGCAGTCATTTTTCCCTCGTTCTGTTTAGGAGTGGAACAGGGAGAGAAGATGCTAGTTGTGGAACGCGGTACCCTCCGCCACGCACCGTATGGTGGATTGCGGAGTGTGTATGTAGATGTGGTTGTAGCTATTGGGCGACTTCGGGCCTTGTCAGAAAGGTACCAGCACAAGGCATCGATGAGTACATAAAAATTAACATATGCCATTAAATCTTAGAAGGACGCCTGAATGTTTTCCCTCAAGCCACATGCTGGCAATATTAATACGTAATGTAACGTATTTTAAATTGAGAATTTAATAAACTGGAGACTGTAGAGTACGACACACCCCCTCGATCCCTAAATGCTCCTCTGCAAGAATGAGTACTGCTCCACATTACTGGCAAAGTTTCTGTGGAGGTTTTCGTGGGGGTGCAATTGTGGTATATGACTGCTTCTTTTGTGAATTAGACGGATGCTGTGAACGTGTAATTCGGCGTCTGGATTTTACTTCTTTACAAGGTGGGCCTATGAAAATGTTAAATTTTGTTATTATATCTTAAATCCTTAGCAGCTGGTTAAAAATAGAATGGATCTGCCAGATTCCGCTAAACGGACTGTCACAAAGGCATTTTCACGATGGATAAAACTCAATGTTTAGAAACGTTTACAAATTAAAAACCTGATAAAATCATATATAATTTAAATTTAGCGTACATGGAGTTCGCCCCTCCCATCATAAATTCAGGCTCGTGACGCCCGTGGATGCGGCATTAGTTACGTTGATCGACAAGAAACGGATAAACTGCCTGCTAGAAACTGTGGATTTTTTTGGTCCCTGAAATTATTCCAAAGATAGGTGTTAGCCCTGCGGCAAGCGCGCTAAAGGTAATTACGCTAGCAGGCGAGTGTGGCACTCAGTGCCGCCTAACATCAAGTACCATTTAACTGACAATTTTTTTTAGTTTTCTGGTAGAATTTATAGAGCTACAAGTAGGAACGTTGTAACCTCAGATTTCAGTGCTACTATTGTAGGCTTTTATTAAAGCAAATCTTACAGAAATGTATAGTGAAGAGAAACGGAAATACTATGTAGTCATAATAAAGCACAAGACATGTAATTAAGAAAAAAATTTCGTGAACACATATTAAGAATCGCACACTTTGTTCCTCTGGAGGAGCTCTGCAGTCATTACAAGTCACAATGTAGTGGCTGCGTTGCTTGCACACAAATGTGTTGTAACTGTTGCAAGTCACAGTAGGTTTGCTATTTTCCTACCACCACAATGACAGCACCTTCCACACCTTCTAACGGTCTCTTCGTTACTTATGGGGATTGATCGATGGGGTGACAGAAATTCTCGGAAGTCCCTCAGTAAAGTAAAAAGTTGAGCCGTTTCAGCTGGTTCTCCATTAGATCCAAGGCCAGCTTTGTGGGGTACATTCTTCTTCTGAAACTTTTATCTGAATTATTTGCGAAAAACAGCACTTGGGAATTAATTCCAGCAATATTCAGATACTGAAAAAACAAGGCCAAGGGACATCTCGTCCTCTGAGTGGAGTAGGGTGTACAGATGTAATCGACACTATCTACGCCACCTTTGGTTGCATTGTAGTCCAGAATTACAACAGACTTTTCTGTATAAGTGTCTATTTCATCAGCTGCATGCACTGGAGACAGAAAAAGGACAGCCGTGTTTCTTTTCGTTTGGCTCGAAACAGGGCATAAGTCATCTTGAAATCCGAAAAGACAGTTTCCAGTTTCTCACGACCTGTTTGACAAAAATTCCTGCGGAATTACCTTTCTGTTCTTTTGAAGTGTCCTTATGTAGGTTATACCATTTTACAGAAGATACTGTCCTATAGGATAACTGCTATAATAGTTGTCCGTAGTTACCTGTAAGTGACTTGATTAGTTCAAATACTCTCATTATAATATCCATAGGCTGCTTAGATGGAAGATACAGTCCAGAATTCTGTCTGCCGGGGAGTTACAAGTGTAAGATGTCTTGCTATTGCACAAGGCGTGCAACTTCAAACTATACTTGGCAGCCTTATTGGGCATGTACTGCAAAAGCCACAACGTCAACAAAAACGAATAAGCATTTCATCTACGGATGTGAACTCCCCTGTGCTGTAGTTATTTCTACAGTTGTTCAATAATGCAGAGTGGATATCGCGGATGGCAGCAATTTTGTCAAGTGCAAGTCGCTCTTTTCTTGTAGAAGTATCATCAAACCTCAGTGACCAGAGCAAGAGCAGAAAGCGCTTCTAGCTAAATGCTGCCATCAGAGTAATCATTCCTGAGCCATTTGATGCCCACGGCTCTAATTCGTTTGTGAGTCCTTCTTCTTGTACAGTAATAAGAAGCAGTACTCCTAAGAGAGCCATTATTTCGGAAGTACAAGTATTTCTGCACACTCTGTACCTCGCGTAACTCACACATGATTACTTGTTATTTATACATGGTGATTCAAAAAGAATACCACAACTTTAAAAATGTGTATTTAATGAAAGAAACATATTATAACCTTCTGTTATACATCATTACAAAGAGTATTTAAAAAGGTTTTTTTTTCACTCACAAACAAGTTCAGAGATGTTCAATATGGCGCCCTCCAGACACTCGAGCAATATCAACCCGATACTCCAACTCGTTCCACACTCTCTGTAGCATATCAGGCGTAACAGTTTGGATAGCTGCTGTTATTTCTCGTTTCAAATCATCAAACATGTTCAGAGATGTTCAATATGGCCCCCTCCAGACACTCTCTGCTAGCTCTGCGAGTCGATTTTCCTGGGCTGCGAACAAATGCTTGCTGGATGCGTGCTACATTTTCATCACTCGTTCTCGGCCGTCCAGAACTTTTCCCTTTGCACAAACACCCATCCTCTGTAAACTGTTTATACCAACGCTTAATACACCACCTATCAGGAGGTTTAACACCATACTTCGTTCGAAATGCACGCTGAACAACTGTCGTCGATTCACTTCTGCCGTACTCAATAACACAAACAGCTTTCTGTTGAGCGGTCGCCATCTTAGCATCAACTGACGCTGACGCCTAGTCAACAGCGCCTCAAGCGAACAAATGTACAACTAAATGAAACTTTATAGCTCCCTTAATTCGCCGACAGATAGTGCTTAGCTGCGCCTTTTGTCGTTGCAGAGTTTTAAATTCCTAAAGTTGTGGTATTCTTTTTGAATCACCCTGTATATCTACTGGTGTTCGCAACAATACAATTATATCAGGATGTCGCACAGAAAAATTTAAGTGCTCGTTTTTCCCGCATGCCGTTCCAGAGTGGAACGGTAGATAGCCAGCTTGAAGGTTGTTCATTGAACCCTCTGCCAGGCAATTTATTGTGAATAACAGAGTAATGACGTAGGTGTAGACATAGATGTTAGCTGAGTGGCAACGTGCTTGTCTCTCATGCAGCGGACCCGGGTTCGATTCCCGGTCGGGTTGGAGATTTTCTCAGCTCGTGGACTGGGTGTTGTGTTGTCCTCATAATCACTTCATCCTCATCACCGGTACGCAAGTCGCCCAATGTGGCGTCATTTGAAATAAGACTGCACTTGGCGGCCGAACTTCCCCGAATGGGATCTCCCGGCCAACAACGCCATATGATCATTTCATTTCACGATTGTTTAGATTCGGTGCAATAATCTGCAGCCTTGCAAAGAGTTTCAACACTTCTACGATCTCAAAACACACAAACTTTTGAAACCTTGCCAGACACGCTATCTATCCATTCAAAATTGTATCTAAAGAATTTTAGACAGTGGCATGGCGAGTTAATGTATTGGAGTACTCTTGTTTTAAAGGATCCAACTCGTTCTACTCAAAACCTATATGACACTTTAAAAACCAATACTAAACGTGTCTCATGTATTTTCTTGAGGACGTTTTGGCCCTTTTAAATGAATTCAATACATTTTTCCAGGCGGAGGGACACCATTTTTTTTATTACGAGATAAAGTGGAAGAGCTTTGCAAAAAAATTAGCATTAAATTTCGTGCTTGCAGAATATGCTGGACTTAATATTGTCATATATTCAAAAAACGTTTTGCCACTAGACAAAATTTACCTTAGACTTGACACTAATGAATTATTGCTAAGAATTAATGATCCTTCAGCATATAGTATTAATACTGTCTGGGAATCAGCTACAGCATTTACGTTGAAGTCTTGATGCAAAGAAAAACCAGATGTCCTCTTTAAGAGGACATTTACTATGATTCGGCTTTTCTAAAGTTAAAACATGTCTTTCTTCATGTCCCGGAATCTTTAGTAACCATAGGCCGCAAATAGAGCTTAACGGACTAGGAGGTCAATTTCAAGGATTTGCATAAAGAGTAGAAAATCTTATGCCCAGAAAATGTGAATAATTACATCGATGTTTATAAGTTTTGGAGTAAGGTACTGCTGTGGCTGGACTGAATAGTTTTTAGCAAACAGAACACAGCATGTTGTTCTCAATGGAGCGACGTCTACAGACGTTAAAGTAACCTCTGGCGTGCCACAGGAGAGTGTTTTAGGACCATTGCTTTTAACATTATATATAAATGATCTAGTAGATTGTGTCGGAAGTTCCATGCGGCTTTTCGCGGATGATGCTGTAGTATACAGAGAAGTTGCAGCATTAGAAAATAGCAGTGAAATGCAGGAAGATCTGCAGCGGATAGGCACTTGGTGCAGGGAGTGGCAACTGACCCTTAACATAGACAAATGTAATGTATTGCGAATACATAGAAAGAAGGATCCTTTAATGTATGATTATATGATAGGGGAACAAACACTGGTAGCAGTTACTTCCGTAAAATATCTGGGAGTATGCGTACGGAACGATTTGAAGCGGAATGATCATATAAAATTAATTGTTGGTAAGTCGGGTACCAGGTTGAGATTCATTGTGAGAGTCCTTAGAAAATGTAGTGCAACAACAAAGGAGGTGGCTTACAAAACACTCGTTCGACCCATACTTGAGTATTGTTCATTAGTGTGGGATCCGTACCACGTCGGGTTGACAGAGGAGATAGAGAAGATCCAAAGAAGAGCGGCGCGTTATTCACGGGGTTATTCGGTAAGCGTGATAGCGTTACGGAGATGTTTAGCAAAATTCAAGTGGCAGACTCTGAAAGAGAGGCGCTCTGCATCGCGGTGTAGCTTGCTGTAGAGGTTTCGAGAGGGTGCGTATCTGGATGAGGTATCGAATGTATTGCTTCCCCCTACTTATACCTCCGGAGGAGATCACGAATGTAAAATTAGAGAGATTCGAGAGCGCAAGGAGGCTTTCCGGCAGTCGTTCTTCCCGCGAACCATACGCGACAGGAACAGGAAAGGGAAGTAACGACAGTGGTACGTAAAGTGCCCTCCACCACACACCGTTGGGTGGCTTGCGGAGTATAAATATAGATGTATATGTAGATGAAATTAAAGATGCGAGTGGCAAAATAAGTATTAAAATGTCATGAACCTGGTGTCACATTCTTTTGCTTTGCGTTTTTCGAATTGGTTAACAGGAAGATTGTTTATCACTCAACGGAATATCAAGACTAATAGTTGCAACAGGCTTGATAAACAAACTCTGTGTAGTACAATATGCAGCAAAAAAAATGAAAAAGTACACAAACAATGTTTGGATATTCTGTCTGGAAAGCTTGCGAAATAAAATTTTTATTTCATCACGCAGTGCAGAGCAGTCAAAACTTTAGAGAATTTCAGATGGTGAATGACCTATTTCAGAAACGGTAAAATTATAACAAAACTGTAACTTTGTCTTTTATTCTAATTTGTCTCATTTATTTGTGAAGATATTTTCTGTAGCCGTACGTGATTTTTGAAACCTCGTGTTTGTTTACCTTGTGTCGAACAAAAAATATACTTTGCAATATTAAAATTTATTTTTTTCTCAATAGCGCCTGGTAAATTTTATGTTGTTGTTGTTGTGGTCTTCAGTCCTGAGACTGGTTTGATGTAGCACTCCATGCTACTCTATCCTGTGCAAGCTTCTTCATCTCCCAGTACCTACTGCAACCTACATCCTTCTGAATCTGCTTGGTGTATTCATCTCTTGGTGTCCCTCTACGATTTTCCCTCCACGTAATCCCATGTTGCCTCAGAACATGTCGTACAAACCGATCCCTTCTTCTAGTCAAGATGTGCTACAAACTTCTCTTCTCCCCAATCCTATTCAACACCTCCTCATTAGTTACGTGATCTACCCATCTAATCTTCAGCATTCTTCTGTAGCACCACATTTCGAAAGCTTCTATTCTTATCTAACCTATTTATCGTCTATGTTTCACTTCCATACAGGGCTACACTCCATACAAATACTTTCAGAAACGACTTCCTGACACTTAAATCTATACTCGATGTTAACAAATTTCTCTTCTTCAGAAACGCTTTCCTTCCTATTGCCTGTCTACATTTTATATCCTCTCTACTCCGACCGTCATCAGTTATTTTGCTCCCAAATAGCAAAACTCCTTTACTCATTTCCTAATCTAATTCCCTCAGCATCACCCGACTTAATTCGACTACATTCCGTTATCCTCGTTTTGCGTTTGTTGATGTTCATCTTATATCCTCCTTTCAAGACACTATCCATTCCGTTCAACTACTCTTCCAAGTCCTTTGCTGTCTCTGACAGAATTAAAATGTCATCGGCGAACCTTAAAGTTTTTATTTCTTCTCCATGGATTCTAATACCTACTCCGAATATTTCTTTTGTTTCCTTCACTGCTTGCGCAATATAGAGATTGAATAACATCGGGGAGAGGCTACAACCCGGTCTCACTCCCTTCCCAACCACTGCTTCCCTTTCATGCCCCTCAACTCTTATAAGTGCCATTTGGTTTCTATGCAAATTGTAAATAGCCTTTCCTCCCTATATTTTAGCCCTGCCGCCTTCAAAATTTGAAAGAGAGTATTCCAGTCAACATTGTCAATAGCTTTCTCCAAGGCTACAAATGCTAGAAACGTAGGTTTGCCTTTCCTTAATCTAGCTTATAGGATAAGCTGTAGGCTCAGTATTACGTGTTCCAATATTTCTACGGAATCCAAACTGATCTTCCCCGAGGTCGGCTTCTGCTAGTTTTTCAATTCGTCTGTAAAGAATTCGTGTTAGTATTTTGCAGCCGTGACTTATTAAACTGATAGTACGGTAATTTTCACATCTGTCAACACATGCTCTCATTGGGATTGGAATTATTATATTCTTCTTGAAGTCTGAGAGTATTTCGCCTGTCTCATACATCTTGCTCACCAGATGGTAGAGTTTTGTCAGGGCTGGCTCTCCCAAGGCCGTCAGTAGTTCTAATGGAATGTTGTCTACTCCCGGGGCCTTGTTTCGACTCAGGTCTTTCAGTGCTCTGTCAAACTCTTCACGCAGTATCGTATCTCCCATTTCATCTTCATCTACATCCTCTTCCATTTCCATAATATTGTCCTCAAGTACATCACCCTTGTATAGACCATCTATATACTCCTACCGCCTTCCTACTTCCCCATCTTTGCTTAGAACTGGGTTTCCAGCAAAGCTCTTGATATTCATGCAAGTCGTTCTGCTTTCTCCAAAGGTCTCTTTAATTTTCCTGCAGGCAGTATCTGCCTTACCCCTAGTGAGATGAGCAGTTTCTTCAGTTTTAATCTACAGTTCATAATCAATAGATTGTGGTCAGAGCCAACATCTGCCCCTGGAAATGTCTTACAATTTAAAACCTGGTTCCTATATCTCTATCTTACCATTATATAATCTATCTGATACCTTCTAGTATCTCCAGGATTCTTCCATGTATACAACCTTCTTTCATGATTCTTGAACCACGTATTAGCTATGATTAAGTTATGCTCTGTGCAAAACTCTACCAGGCGGCTTCCTCTTTCATTTTTTAGCCCCAATTCATATTCACCTCCTATGTTTCCTTCTCTCCCTTTTCCTACACTCGAATTTCAGTCACCCATGACTATTAAATTTTCGTCTCCCTTCACTATCTGAATAATTTCTTTTATCTCATCATACATTTCATCAATTTCTTCATCATCTGCAGAGCTAGTTGGCATATAAACTTGTACTACTGTAGTAGGCGTGGGCTTCGTGTCTATCTTGGCCACAATAATGCGTTCACTATGTTGTTTGTAGTAGCTTACCAGCATTTCTATTTTTTTTATTCAATATAAAACCTACTCCTGCATTACCCCTATTTGACTTTGTATTTATAACCCTGTATTCGCCTGACCTAAAGCCTTGTTGCTCCTGCCACCGAACCTCATTAATTGCCACTATATCTAACTTTAACCTATCCATTACCATTTTTAAATTTTCTAACTTACCTGCCCGATTAAGGGATTTGACATTCCACTCTCCGATCCGTAGAACGCCAGTTTCCTTTCTCCTGATAATGACGTCCTCTTGAGTAGCCCCCGCCCAGAAATCCGAATGGGGGACTATTTTACCTCCGGAATATTTTACCCAAGAGAACGCCATCATCATTAATTTTATGTTAAGTTGTTTTATTAAGACTCGGGGTGTTTCACAGTACTGACATTTATTTCAATATTAATTTTTTAGTTTGAAAATGTTTTTCAGCTATTTTCAATTAATACTATTTTAGGTTATTTTGCACCTTCATTACTTTTTGTGAATGCCTATATATATATATGTTGTTGTTGTTGTTGTGGTCTTCAGTCCTGAGACTGGTTTGATGCAGCTCTCCATGCTACTCTATCCTGTGCAAGCTTCTTCATCTCCCAGTACCTACTGCAACCTACATCCTTTTGAATCTGCTTAGTGTATTCATCTCTTGGTCTCCCTCTACGATTTTTACCCTCCACGCTGCCCTCCAATGCTAAATTTGTGATCCCTTGATGCCTCAAAACATGTCCTACCAACCGATCCCTTCTTCTAGTCAAGTTGTGCCACAAACTTCTCTTCTCCCCAATCCTATTCAATACCTCCTCATTAGTTACGTGATCTACCCATCTTATCTTCAGCATTCTTCTGTAGCACCACATTTCGAAAGCTTCTATTCTCTTCTCGTCCAAACTAGTTATCGTCCATGTCTCACTTCCATAC
This sequence comes from Schistocerca nitens, assembly GCF_023898315.1. Lineage (NCBI taxonomy): Eukaryota > Metazoa > Arthropoda > Insecta > Orthoptera > Acrididae > Schistocerca > Schistocerca nitens. Next base: position 618,288,306 of record NC_064617.1, read on the forward strand.
ATGGCTACACTCCATACAAATACTTTCAGAAACGACTTCCTGACACCTAAATCTATACTCGATGTTAACAAATTTCTCTTCTTCAGAAACGCTTTCCTTGCCATCGCCAGTCTACATTTTATATCCTCTCTACTTCGACCATCATCGGTTATTTTACTCCCTAAATAGCAAAACTCCTTTACTACTTTAAGTGTCTCATTTCCTAATCTAATTCCCTCAGCATCACCCGACTTAATTCGACCACATTCCATTATCCTTGTTTTGCTTTTGTTGATGTTCATCTTATATCCTCCTTTCAAGACACTGTCCATTCCGTTCAACTGCTCTTCCAAGTCCTTTGCTGTCTCTGACAGAATTACAATGTCATCGGCGAACCTCAAAGTTTTTACTTCTTCTCCATGAATTTTAATACCTACTCCGAATTTTTCTTTTGTTTCCTTTACTGCTTGCTCAATATACAGATGGAATAACATCGGGGAGAGGCTACAACCCTGTCTCACTCCTTTCCCAACCACTGCTTCCCTTTCATGCCCCTCGACTCTTATAACTGCCATCTGGTTTCTGTACAAATTGTAAATAGCCTTTCGCTCCCTGTATTTTACCCCTGCCACCTTCAGAATTTGAAAGAGAGTATTCCAGTCAACATTGTCAAAAGCTTTCTCTAAGTCTACAAATGCTAGAAACGTAGGTTTGCCTTTTCTTAATCTTTCTTCCAAGATAAGTCGTAAGGTCAGTATTGCCTCACGTGTTCCAACATTTCTACGGAATCCAAACTGATCTTCCCCGAGGTCCGCTTCTACCAGTTTTTCCATTCGTCTGTAAAGAATTCGCGTTAGTATTTTGCAGCTGTGACTTATTAAACTGATAGTTCGGTAATTTTCACATCTGTCAACACCTGCTTTCTTTGGGATTGGAATTATTATATTCTTCTTGAAGTCTGAGGGTATTTCGCCTGTCTCATACATCGTGCTCACCAGATGGTAGAGTTCTGTCATGACTGGCTCTCCCGAGGCTATCAGTAGTTCTAATGGAATGTTGTCTACTCCCGGGGCCTTGTTTCGACTCAGGTCTTTCAGTGCTCTGTCAAACTCTTCACGCAGTATCTTATCTCCCATTTCGTCTTCATCTACATCCTCTTCCATTTCCATAATATTGTCCTCAAGTACATCGCCCTTGTATAAACCCTCTATATACTCCTTCCACCTTTCTGCCTTCCCTTCTTTGCTTAGAACTGGGTTGCCATCTGAGCTCTTGATATTCATACAAGTGGTTCTCTTCTCTCCAAAGGTCTCTTTAATTTTCCTGTAGGCAGTATCTATCTTACCCCTAGTGAGACAAGCCTCTACATCCTTACATTTGTCCTCTAGCCATCCCTGCTTAGCCATTTTGCACTTCCTGTCGATTTCATTTTTGAGACGTTTGTATTCCTTTTTGCCTGCTTCATTTAATGCATTTTTATATTTTCTCCTTTCATCAATTAAATTCAATATTTCTTCTGTTACCCAAGGATTTCTATTAGCCCTCGTCTTTTTACCTACTTGATCATTTGCTGCCTTCACCACTTCATCCCTCAGAGCTACCCATTCTTCTTCTACTGTATTTCTTTCCCCCATTCCTGTCAATTGTTCCCTTATGCTCTCCCTGAAACTCTCTACAACCTCTGGTTCTTTCAGTTTATCCAGGTCCCATCTCCTTAAATTCCCACCTTTTTGCAGTTTCTTCAGTTTCAATCTGCAGTTCATAACCAATAGATTGTGGTCAGAATCCACATCTGCCCCAGGAAATGTCTTACAATTTAAAACCTGGTTCCTAAATCTCTGTCTTACCATTATATAATCTATCTGAAACCTGTCAGTATCTCCAGGCTTCTTCCATGTATACAGCCTCCTTTCATGATTCTTGAACCAAGTGTTAGCTATGATTAAGCTATGCTCTGTGCAAAATTCTACAAGGCGGCTTCCTCTTTCATTCCTTCCCCCCAATCCATATTCACCTACTATGTTTCCTTCTCTCCCTTTTCCTACTGATGAATTCCAGTCACCCATGACTATTAAATTTTCGTCTCCCTTCACTACCTGAATAATTTCTTTTATCTCGTCATACATTTCACCAATTTCTTCATAATCTGCAGAGCTAGTTGGCATATAAACTTGTACTACTATAGTAGGCATGGGCTTTGTGTCTATCTTGGCCACAATAATGCGTTCACTATGCTGTTTGTAGTAGCTAACCCGCACTCCTATTTTTTTATTCATTATTAAACCTACTCCTGCATTACCCCTATTTGATTTTGTATTTATAACCCTGTAATCACCTGACCAAAAGTCTTGTTCCTCCTGCCACCGAACTTCACTAATTCCCACTATATCTAACTTTAACCTATCCATTTCCCTTTTCAAATTTTCTAACCTACCTGCCCGATTAAGTGATCTGACATTCCACGCTCCGATCCGTAGAACGCCAGTTTTCTTTCTCCTGATAACGATGTCCTCTTGAGTAGTCCCCGCCCGGAGATCCGAATGGGGGACTATTTTACCTCCGGAATATTTTACCCAAGAGGACGCCATCATCATTTAATCATACAGTAGAGCTGCATGTCCTCGGGAAAAATTACGGCTGTAGTTTCCCCTTGCTTTCAGCCGTTCGCAGTACCAGCACAGCAAGGCCGTTTTGGTTAATGTTACAAGGCCAGATCAGTCAATCATCCAGACTGTTGCCCCTGCAACTACTGAAAAGGCTGCTGCCCCTCTTCAGGAACCACATGTTTGTCTGGCCTCTCAACAGATACCCCTCCGTTGTGGTTGCACCTACGGGACGGCCATCTGTATCGCTGAGGCACGCAAGCCTCCCCACCAACGGCAAGGTCCATGGTTCATGGGGGGAGGATATATATATATATATATATATATATATATATATAAGGGGTAGCGTCTTTGATTCATAATCAAAACGTCTTCGGTCCCGGGTTCGATCCCCGCCACTGCCTAAATTTTGATAAATAATCAGCATTGGCGGCCGAAGACTTTCGGCATAACAAGTCAGCCGCATTCTGCCAACGGCTTTTTCAAAGAGGGCGGAGGAGCGGGTAGAGGTTCAGGGCACTCTCTTGTCCTAGGGGTGGGAAATTGCCCCAAAACGCGGAAGAATCAGCAATGATCAACGACATGAGGATGCAGAAGGCAATGGAAACCACTGCATTAAAGACACGTAACATGTATACACAGAACATGTGGCTTGTAATTGAAGAAGTGTCATGATGATCTCTCCATTGGCAAAAGATTCCGGAATAGTCCCCCATTCGGATCTCCGGAAGGGGACTGCCAAGGGGGAGGTTACCATGAGAAAAAGATTGAATAATCAACGAAAGGATAACGTTCTACGAGTCTGGACGTGGAATGTAAGAAGCTTGAACGTGGTAGGGAAACTAGAAAATCTGAAAAGGGAAATGCAAAGGCTCAATCTAGATATAGTAGGGGTCAGTGAAGTGAAGTAGAAGGAAGACAAGGATTTCTGGTCAGATGAGTATCGGGTAATATCAACAGCAGCAGAAAATGGTATAACAGGTGTAGGATTCGTTATGAATAGGAAGGCAGGGCAGACGGTGTGTTACTGTGAACAGTTCAGTGACCGGGTTGTTCTAATCAGAATCGACAGCAGACCAACACCGACAACGATAGTTCAGGTATACATGCCGACGTCGCAAGCTGAAGATGAACAGATAGAGAAAGTGTATGAGGATATTGAAAGGGTAATGCAGTATGTAAAGGGGGGCGAAAATTTAATAGTCATGGGCGACTGGAATGCAGTTGTAGGGGAAGGAGTAGAAGAAAAGGTTACAGGAGAATATGGGCTTGGGACAAGGAATGAAAGACGAGAAAGACTAATTGAGTTCTGTAACAAGTTTCAGCTAGTAATAGCGAATACCCTGTTCAAGAATTACAAGAGGAGGAGGTATACTTGGAAAAGGCCGGGAGATACGGCAAGATTTCAATTAGATTACATCATGGTCAGACAGAGATTCCGAAATCAGATACTGGACTGTAAGGCGTACCCAGGAGCAGATATAGACTCAGATCACAATATAGTAGTGATGAAGAGTAGGCTGAAGTTCAAGACATTAGTCAGGAAGAATCAATACGCAAAGAAGTGGGATACGGAAGTACTAAGGAATGACGAGATACGTTTGAAGTTCTCTAACGCTATAGATACAGCAATAAGGAATAGCGCAGTAGGCAGTACAGTTGAAGAGGAATGGACATCTCTAAAAAGGGCCATCACAGAAGTTAGGAAGGAAAACATAGTTACAAAGAAGGTAGCTGCGAAGAAACCATGGGTAACAGAAGAAATACTTCAGTTGATTGATGAAAGGAGGAAGTACAAACATATTCCGGGAAAATCAGGAATACAGAAATACAAGTCGCTGAGGAATGAAATAAATAGGAAGTGCAGGGAAGCTAAGACGAAATGGCTGCAGGAAAAATGTGAAGACATCGAAAAAGATATGATTGTCGGAAGGACAGACTCAGCATACAGGAAAGTCAAAACAACCTTTAGTGACATTAAAAGCAACGGTGGTAACGTTAAGAGTGCAACGGGAATTCCACTGTTAAATGCAGAGGAGAGAGCAGATAGGTGGAAAGAATACATTGAAAGCTTCTATGAGGGTGAAGATTTGTCTGATGTGATAGAAGAAGAAACAGGAGTCGATTTAGAAGAGATAGGGGATCCAGTATTAGAATCGGAATTTAAAAGAGCTTTGGAGGACTTATGGTCAAATAAGGCAGAAGGGATAGATAACATTCCATCAGAATTTCTAAAATCATTGGGGGAAGTGGCAAAAAAACGACTATTCACGTTGGTGTGTAGAATATATGGAAATGGTTCAAATGGTTCTGAGCACTATGGGGCTCAACTGCTGTGGTCATCAGTCCCCTAGAACGTAGAACTACTTAAACCTAACTAACCTAAGAACATCACACACACCCATGCCCGAGGCAGGATTCGAACCTGCGACCGTAGCAGCAGCGCGGCTCCGAACTGGAAAGCCTTGAACAGCACGGTCACCGCGGCCGGCAGAATATATGAGTCTGGCGACATACCATCTGACTTTCGGAAAAGCATCATCCACACAATTCCGAAGACGGCAAGAGCTGACAAGTGCGAGAATTATCGCACAGTCAGCTTAACAGCTCATGCATCGAAGCTGCTTACAAGAATAATATATAGAAGAATGGAAAAGAAAATTGAGAATGCGCTAGGTGACGATCAGTTTGGCTTTAGGAAAAGTAAAGGGACGAGAGAGGCAATTCTGACGTTACGGCTAATAATGGAAGCAAGGCTAAAGAAAAATCAAGACACTTTCATAGGATTTGTCGACCTGGAAAAAGCGTTCGACAATATAAAATGGTGCAAGCTGTTCGAGATTCTGAAAAAAGTAGGGGTAAACTATAGGGAGAGACGGGTCATATACAATATGTACAACAACCAAGATGGAATAATAAGAGTGGACGATCAAGAACGAAGTGCTCGTATTAAGAAGGGTGTAAGACAAGGCTGTAGCCTTTCGCCCCTACTCTTCAATCTGAACATCGAGGAAGCAATGATGGAAATAAAAGAAAGGTTCAGGAGTGGAATTAAAATCCAAGGTGAAAGGATATCAATGATACGATTCGCTGATGACATTGCTATCCCGAGTGAAAGTGAAGAAGAATTAAATGATCTGCTGAACGGAATGAACAGTCTAATGAGTACACAATATGGTTTGAGAGTAAATTGGAGAAAGACGAAGGTAATGAGAAGTAGTAGAAATGAGAACAGCGAGAAAGTTAACATCAGGATTGATGGTCACGAAGTCAATGAAGTTAAGGAATTCTGCTACCTAGGCAGTAAAACAACCAATGACGGACAGAGCCAGGAGGACATCAAAAGCAGACTCGCTATGGCAAAAAAGGCATTTCTAGCCAAGAGAAGTCTACTGATATCAAATACCGGCCTTAATTTGAGGAAGAAATTTCTGAGGATGTACGTTTGGAGTACAGCATTGTATGGTAGTGAAACATGTTGTTGTTGTTGTGGTCTTCAGTCCTGAGACTGGTTTGATGCAGCTCTCCATGCTACCCTATCCTGTGCAAATTTCTTCATCTCCCAGTACCTACTGCGACCTACATCCTTCTGAATCTGCTTAGTGTATTCATCTCTTGGTCTCCCTCTACGATTTTTACCCTCCACGCTGCCCTCCAATGCTAAATTGGTGATCCCTTGATGCCTCAGAACATGTCCTACCAACCGATCCCTTCTTCTCGTCAAGTTGTGCCACAAACTCCTCTTCTCCCCAATTCTATTCAATACCTCCTCATTAGTTATGTGATCTACCCATTTAATCTTCAGCAATCTTCTGTAGCACCACATTTCGAAAGCTTCTATTCTCTTCCTGTCGAAACTATTTATCGTCCATGTTTCACTTCCATACATGGCTACACTCCAAACAAATAGTTTCAGAAACGACTTCCTGACACTTAAATCTATACTCGATGTTAACAAATTTCTCTTCTTCAGAAACGCTTTCCTGCCCATTGCCAGTCTACATTTTATATCCTCTCTACTTCGACCATCATCAGTTATTTTGTTCCCCAAATAGCAAAACTCCTTTACTACTTTAAGTGTCTCATTTCCTAATCTAATTCCCTCAGCATCACCCGACTTAATTCGACTACATTCCATGATCCTCGTTTTGCTTTTGTTGATTTTCATCTTATACCCTCCCTTCAAGACACTATCCATTCCGTTCAACTGCTCTTCTAAGTCCTTTGCTGTCTCTGACAGAATTAAAATGTCATCGGCGAACCTTAAAGTTTTTATTTCTTCTCCATGGATTTTAATACCTACTCCGAATATTTCTTTTGTTTCCTTCAATGCTTGCTCAATACAGAGATTGAATAACATCGGGGAGAGGCTACAACCCTGTCTCACTCCCTTCCCAACCACTGCTTCCCTTTCATGCCCCTCGACTCTTATAACTGCCATCTGGTTTCAGTACAAATTGTAAATAGCCTCCCTGTATTTTACCCGTGCCACCTTCAGAATTTGAAAGAGAGTAATACAGTCAACATTGTCAAAAGCTTTCTCCAAGGCTACAAATGCTAGAAACGTAGGTTTGCCTTTCCTTAATCTTTCTTCAGAGATAAGTCGTAAGGTCAGTATTGCCCCACGTGTTCCAATATTTCTACGGAATCCAAACTAATCTTCCCCGAGGTCCGCTTCTACCAGTTTTTCCATTCATCTGTAAAGAATTCGTGTTAGTATTTTGCAGCTGTGACTTATTAAACTGATAGTTCGGTAATTTTCACATCTGTCAACACCTGCTTCCTTTGGGATTGGAATTATTATATTCTTCTTGAAGTCTGAGGGTACTTCACCTGTCTCATACATCTTGCTCACCAGATGGTAGAGTTTTGTCAAGACTGGCTCTCCCAAGGCCGTCAGTAGTTCTAGTGGAATGTTGTCTACTCCCGGGGCCTTGTTTCGGCTCAGGTCTTTCGATGCTCTGTCAAACTCTTCACGCAGTATCGCATCGCCCATTTCATCTTCATTTACATTCTCTTCCATTTCCATAATATTGTCCTCAAGTACATCGCCCTTGTATAGACCTTCTATATACTCATTCCATCTTTCTGCTTTCCCTTCTTTGGTTAGAACTGGGTTTCCATCTGAGCTCTTAATATTCATACAAGTTGTTCTCTTTTCTCCAAAGGTCTCTTTAATTTTCCTGTAGGCAGTATCTATCTTACCCCTAGTGAGATGAGCCTCTACATCCTTACATTTGTCCTCTAGCCATCGCTGCTTAGCCATTTTGCACTTCCTGCCGATATCATTTTTAGACGTTTGTATTCCTTTTTGCCTGCTTCGTTTACTGCATTTTTATATTTTCTCCGTTCATCAATTAAATTCAATATTTCTTCTGTTACCCAGAGGTTTCTATTAGCCCTGTCTTTTTACGTATTTGATCCTCTGCTGCCTTCACTATTTCATCCCTCAAAGCTACCCATTCTTCTTCTACTCTATTTCTTTCCCCCATTCCTGCCAATTGTTCCCTTATGCTCTCCCTGAAACTCTGTACAACCTCTGGATCTTTCAGTTTATCCAGGTCCCATCTCCTTAAATTCCTACCTTTTTGCAGTTTCTTCAATTTTAATCTACAGTTCGTAACCAATAGATTGTGGTCAGAGTCCACATCTGCCCCTGGAAATGTCTTACAATTTAAAACCTGGTTCCTATATCTCTATCTTACCATTATACACTCCTGGAAATTGAAATAAGAACACCGTGAATTCATTGTCCCAGGAAGGGGAAACTTTATTGACACATTCCTGGGGTCAGATACATCACATGATCACACTGACAGAACCACAGGCACATAGACACAGGCAACAGAGCATGCACAATGTCGGCACTAGTACAGTGTATATCCACCTTTCGCAGCAATGCAGGCTGCTATTCTCCCATGGAGACGATCGTAGAGATGCTGGATGTAGTCCTGTGGAACGGCTTGCCATGCCATTTCCACCTGGCGCCTCAGTTGGACCAGCGTTCGTGCTGGACGTGCAGACCGCGTGAGACGACGCTTCATCCAGTCCCAAACATGCTCAATGGGGGACAGATCCGGAGATCTTGCTGGCCAGGGTAGTTGACTTACACCTTCTAGAGCACGTTGGGTGGCACGGGATACATGCGGACGTGCATTGTCCTGTTGGAACAGCAAGTTCCCTTGCCGGTCTAGGAATGGTAGAACGATGGGTTCGATGACGGTTTGGATGTACCGTGCACTATTCAGTGTCCCCTCGACGATCACCAGTGGTGTACGGCCAGTGTAGGAGATCGCTCCCCACACCATGATGCCGGTGTTGGCCCTGTGTGCCTCGGTCGTATGCAGTCCTGATTGTGGCGCTCACCTGCCCGGCGCCAAACACGCATACGACCATCATTGGCACCAAGGCAGAAGCGACTCTCATCGCTGAAGACGACGTCTCCATTCGTCCCTCCATTCACGCCTGTCGCGACACCACTGGAGGCGGGCTGCACGATGTTGGGGCGTGAGCGGTAGACGGCCTAACGGTGTGCGGGACCGTAGCCCAGCTTCATGGAGACGGTTGCGAATGGTCCTCGCCGATACCCCAGGAGCAACAGTGTCCCTAATTTGCTGGGAAGTGGCGGTGCGGTCCCCTACGGCACTGCGTAGGATCCTATGGTCTTGGCGTGCATCCGTGCGTCGCTGCGGTCCGGTCCCAGGTCGACGGGCACGTGCACCTTCCGCCGACCACTGGCGACAACATCGATGTACTGTGGTGACCTCACGCCCCACGTGTTGAGCAATTCGGCGGTACGTCCACCCGGCCTCCCGCATGCCCACTATACGCCCTCGCTCAAAGTCCGTCAACTGCACATACGGTTCACGTCCACGCTGTCGCGGCATGCTACCAGTGTTAAAGACTGCGATGGAGCTCCGTATGCCACGGCAAACTGGCTGACACTGACGGCGGCGGTGCACAAATGCTGCGCAGCTAGCGCCATTCGACGGCCAACACCGCGGGTCCTGGTGTGTCCGCTGTGCCGTGCGTGTGATCATTGCTTGTACAGCCCTCTTGCAGTGTCCGGAGCAAGTATGGTGGGTCTGACACACCAGTGTCAATGTGTTCTTTTTTCCATTTCCAGTAGTGTATAATCTGTCTGATACCTATTAGTATCTCCGGGATTCTTCCATGTATACAACCTTCTTTTATGATTTTTGAACCAAGTGTTAGCTATGATTTAGTTATGCTCTGTGCAAAATTCTACCAGACGGCTTCCTCTTTCATTTCTTAGCCCAATCCATATTCACCTACTTTGTTTCCTTCTCTCCCTTTTCCTACACTCGAATTCCAGTCACCCATGACTATTAAATATTCGTCTCCCTTCACTATCTGAATAATTTCTTTTATCTCATCATACATTTCATCAATTTCTTCATCATCTGCAGAACTAGTTGGCATATAAACTTGTACTACTGTAGTAGGCGTGGGCTTCGTGTGTATCTTGGCCGCAATAATGCGTTAACTATGTTGTTTGTAGTAGCTTACCTGCACGCCTATTTTTTTTATTAATTATTATACCTACTCCTGCATTACCTCTATTCGATTTTGTATTTATAACCCTGTATTCACCTGACCAAAAGTCTTGTTCCGCCTGCCACCGAACTTCACTAATTCCCACTATATCTAACTTTAACCTATCCATTTCCGTTTTTAAATTTTCTAACCTACCTGCTCGATTAAGGGATCTGACATTCCACGCTCCGATCCATAGAACACCAGTTTTCTTTCTCCTGATAACAACGTCCTGTTGAGTAGTCCCCGCCCGGAGATCCGAATAGGGGACTATTTTACCTCCGGAATATTTTACCCAAGAGGACGCCATCATCATTTAAACATACAGTAGAGCTGCATGCCCTCGGGAAAAATTACGGCTGTAGTTTCCCCTTGCTTTCAGCCGTTCGTAGTACCAGCACAGCAAGGCCGTTTTGGTTATTGTTACAAAGCCAGATCAGTCAATGATCCAGACTGTTGCCCCTGCAACTACTGTAAAGGATGCTGCCTCTCTTCAGGAACCATACGTTTGTCTGGTCCCTCAACAGATACCCCTCCGTTGTGGTTTCACCTACGGTACGGCCATCTGTATCGCTGAGGCACGCAAGCCTCCCCACCAACGGCAAGGTTCATGGTTCATGGGGGAGGTAGTGAAGCACCGACTGTGGGAAAACCGGAACAGAAGAGAATCGAAGCATTTGAGATGTGGTGCTATAGACGAATGTTGAAAATTAGGTGGACTGATAAGGTAAGGAATGAGGAGGTTCTACGCAGAATCGGAGAGGAAAGGAATATGTGGAAAACACTGATAAGGAGAAGGGACAGGATGATAGGACATCTGCTAAGACATGAGGGAATGACTTCCATGGTACTAGAGGGAGCTGTAGAGGGCAAAAACTGTAGAGGAAGAGAGAGATTGGAATACACCAAGCAAATAATTGAGGTCGGAGGTTGCAAGTGCTACTCTGAGATGAAGAGGTTAGCATAGGAAAGGAGTTCGTGGCGGGCCGCATCAAACCAGTCAGTAGACTGATGACAAAAAAAAAAAAAAAAAAAAAAAAAAAAAAAAAAAAAAAAAAAAAAAGCCAATTTAAAGTAGTATTGTTTGCAACATAACTTTTGCTTCTCTATTTGCCCATTAGTTACCAATTTTAACCTCCTCTGAGGAAGAATAGCTTAAAAATCGGTACATTGTTTGCTAGTAAATTATTTAAATTGTGTCCATTTCACATTCTCCTCGACTGTTACAGAGGTGATGATATAAATAAATAAGATTGATATATAGTATATATATTGTGTGTGGCTGTCTTAAATAACCAAGTAACATGGTTTGTGAATTAGAAGATCGGATAAAGCAAAAAATACATTATACGAAGTAGAACAAAAATTATACTTATTAAAACTAAAATTTATTTATTTGTTCTGGAAGGAAATTCAGCCTCTGGCCGACGAAAAAATGGGAAATTCTGTAAATCGTGGTGGGAAAAATAAAAAATAAATGGATTGGAAACATTGATGGCTGCATGCAAAATCAATTAACTGCCGGTTGAAGCCTTCAGACATCTGCCAATTTATAACAATTCGTATTAGGTATCTGACTGGCCAAGTTAACACAGTGTACATAAAGGGAAGTGGTTGCTTCGTACCCGCTGTATTTGGACAACGTTTAAACCAATGTTCGCGCGCATTGTTGAAGGGTTAGTTCACTGGGAAACTACAGATAAATTAACCAACTCGCAGAACTTGACATAGAACATAATAGTATATGTCAAGTATATTTAGCGTTTCTCGTAATCTGAGGCTAACTTTATTTTTAGAGCTTTTCTCTTATTTCGGAAAGGCCAAACCTCGGGCTACCCGGAAATTTTGCAAGAAAGAAAATTTTACTCAATAACAAATCATGTGGATCATGTCACTGCTCAGTTTCACGATTTCCTTGACATGGCTGTCAACGGTGTCACGCGCTTCAATATATTGCCTTCTTCTCAGCCACTCATAATCCTGCTCCAGGATTAAGACACACCTTCGCCTCAGTGAGAAAGTTACGACGATGATTAGAGTTGACGTCAATCAGATATATGCTACACTTTCCGATTTCCTTGTCAAAGCTGTCATGTCTGTCAACCGCCATCACTATGAAACTCATAAACAGTGCTACAGGGTTGGGACCCACATTCTCCGGCTACGATTCTTGGCCATTCATCGTGCACACGAACTGCAGTACCTGAGACATGTGCGTCAGAATGTGAGATAACTGCGAGATAAGATGGGCGTTCTCTGAATACTGTTCTGTATTTAACTGACAGCTAGACGACTACGCTGATAACCGCTGGTTGATAAAATAATTCGAGAATATCATTTCCATTTGGGAAACAAGTGGACGGAATTTCGAGCAGCTCAGTCGATTGAATCAAGTGTAGGACTAATTAAGTCGAACAACAAAATTTATATATTTCTTAATTACAGCCCATTGTTGCAAGTGTTCATGAAGCACTCTAGTTAGCAGAAATGAAAAACAAACTTTGAATTAAAAACAAAACTCAACGTTATGTAAAGTGAAATCTTTAACGATTGTGAAGTACCATTTACATAAAATATACTTTTTCTGTTTAACAGCAAAAAAAAAAAAAAATGCTTCCATCAAGTTCCCCAACAACGGCAGCTAAAACAAACCAATCCGATGGAGCTCAGCTTATCAATAGTTTGAATCATGAATACAAAAAAAAGTATTCCCTTTATTTTTTCTTTAGGAAAAGAGCTGTAACGTTTAGTATTACTCGACTGACAGTGCGCGACTACGCTGCATTTCGATTTCAAAAGTTTGCGCAATACTTCACAGTGTGAGGACACACGATCGTGGTTTGTCAGTCGGATTAGTAACAGGTGTTATTCTTGGAGTCCTATTAATACTATTCGAATGCGACAGGGTGCCTTCTGCGTTACTGTTCCGATTGTATATAGTTGTGTGGGATGTCTGAAATTGGTAATATGCACTATTTAACGTGGTTTAGGTGAGCTTACTGGCTACATACAGTATTTGCAATAAATAATCTGTTCTGCGCACGGGAGTAATGAGACGTGTGTCCAAAACCTTGTTCGTTTTTCACTGCTCGTGAACTTACATTTGTTTCAATGTGTGCGTGAAAATACGCCTTTGAAATGATCAGCAATGGCCAGGACGCTTACTGAGGTAATTGTGATTTAGAAGCAGTTGAATAATCTACAAATTTAATTTCTCGGGTGTTCCGCTAATAATTTCAACTCTTCTTTTCTGTTGTCTTCTCAGTAGTAAATATTGCCTGACTCTTAGTCTCTCTCTGCATCATGTTAAAGAAGGCAGAGTGCGACATATCTGTTTCTCCCCAACGTTAGATTTTATTTTATACACTTCCATTTCATCAAGCGTCACACACACAATTCTATACACATCAAAAAAAGTTTTGCTTCACCTCGGTTCCGAGAGTTCCGGAATCAGTACAGAAAATTGGAACAGAGATCAACATAAACATCATTTCCACCCTTTTTACTGCTCATGAAAACCACACATTGCATGTTGTACCACCATACAGCGAGACCTTCAGAGGCGTTGTTGTCCAGCTTGGTGTACACATCGGTACTTCTAATACCCAGTAGCACGTCCTCTTGCATTGATGCACGTCTGTATTCGTCGTGGCATACTATCCACAAGTGGTTCATGACGCTGTTGGTCCAGATTGTCCCTCTCCTCAGCGGCGATTCGGCGTAGATCCCTCAAAGAGAGGTTCGTGGGTCACGTAGTCAATAAACAGCCCTTTTCAATCTACTCCAGGCACGTTCGATAGGATTCATGTCTGGAGAACATGCTGGTCAATCTAGTCGAGCGATGTCGTTATCCTGAAGGAAGTCATTCGCAAGATGCGCACGATGGGGACGCGAGTTGTCGTCCTTGAAGTCAAATGCCTCGCTAATATGCTGCCGATATTGTTGCACAATCGGTCGGAGAATGGCATGCACTAATCGTACAGCCGTTACCGGCGCCTTCCATGACCACCAGTGGCGTACGCCAGCCCCACATAATGCCACGCCAATACAGCAGAAAGTCTCCACCTTTCTGCACTCGCTGGACAATGTGTCTAAGGCGTTCAGCCTGACCAGGTTACCTCCAAACATGTCTCCGAGGACTGTCTCGTTGAAGGCATATGCGACACTCATCGGTGAAGAGAACGTGATGCCAGTCCTGAGCGGTCCACTCGGCATGTTGTTAGGCCCATCTGTACCGCGCCGCATGGTATCGTGGTTGCAAAGATCGAGCTCGCCATGGACGTCGGGAGTGAAGTTGCGCATCATGAAGCCTATTGAGCACAGTTTGAGTTGTAACACTACGTCCTGATGTTGTACGAAAAGCATTATTCAACATGGTGGCGTTGCTGTCAGGGTTCCTCCGATCCATAAACCGTAGGTAGTGGTTATCCACTGCAATAGTAGTCCTTGGGCGGTTTGAGCGAGGCATGTCATCGACAGTTCCTGTCTCTCTGTATCACCTTCATATCGCTTTGGTTCACTCCGAGACGCCTGGATTCTTCCCTTGTTAAGAGCCCTTCCTAGCACAAAGTAACAATGCAGACGCGATCGAACCGCGGTATCGACCATCTAGGCATGGTTGAACTACAGACAACATGACTCGTGTACCTTCTTCCTGATGAAATGACTGGAACTGATCGGCTGTCGGACCCCTTCCGTCTAATAGGCGCAGCTCATGCATGTTTGTTTATATCTTTGGGCGGATTTAGTGACATATCTGATCAAACAGTCAAAGGAATTGTGTCTGTGATACAATATCCACAGTCAACGTCTATCTTCAGGAGTTCTGGGAACCGGGATGATGCAAAACTCTTTTTGGTGTGTGTATTGTATGATCTGTTTATGTTGCTGCCGAACCAGTGACTTCAGCACACGTGATGCACTTCAGGTTTATTTTGGACTGGCTTATCCGCCGTTGAAACGTTCAGTAAATATTTTTATTTCATTAACATTCTATGGAACCGTGTAATCTTCTGGATCAGTGCAACTTAGTTATAGGAAGGATCAGAGTGTCGAGTTAAAGAGCAAAATATGTTAATAAAGAAACGTGATACAACAGAATCTCGTAACGTTCTTAACAATTGCATATTAAGTCTATATGGAATAAACACAATGTGACGACAGCAAGCCTGTCGAATTACAGTCGAAAATGTGAGTCTTAACATTCTCATTTTTACTGGGAGTTTACTGAAAAAGGAAAATATTGAATAGTGCACACTTTTTTGCTCAATGGTTGTGTAACCTAAGCGAATGCTACAATTTATTATGACTCTGCCAGTGTTGTAAACAACAATATTACAGGGTAGGGTACGCGCTGCTAGAAACCTTGAATAGTTTTAAGCACCTTCCTGAATAATGTCCTGGGTAGTAAATTTAAAATGCAGCATCGTCGACAGGACTGACTGCGGACCTTTGGTACAGAGCCGAGTGGAGGGTCTGAATCAGAGGCTGAGACGGTTCTGCGACCGTGTGGGCTGCAGATTCCTCGACTTGGCCATAGGGTAGTGGGGTTTCGGGCTCCGCTGGATAGGTCAGGAGTCCACTACACACGGCAGTCGGCTACACGGGTAGCAGGGGTTGTGTGGCGTGGACTGGGCGGTTTTTTAGATTAGATGGCCTCGGGCAAGTACAGAAAGGGCAACAGCCTCAAAGGGTGCGGGGCAAAGTCAGGACATGCGGGGACCAAGCAGCAATCGGTATTGTAATTGTAAACTGTCGAAGCTGCATTGGTAAAGTACCGGAACTTCAAGCGCTGATAGAAAGCACCGAAGCTGAAATCGTTATAGGTACGGAAAGCTGGCTGAAGCTAGAGATAAATTCTACCGAAATATTTACAAAGGCACAGACGGTGTTCAGAAAGGATAGATTGTATGCAATCGGTGGTGGCGTGTTTGTCGCTGTTAGTAGTAGTTTATCATGTAGTGAAATAGTGGATAGTTCCTGTGAATTATTATAGCTGGAGGTTACACTCGACAGCCGAGCTAGGTTAATGATTGGCTCATTTTACCGACCTCCCGGCTCAGCAGCATTAGTGGCAGAACAACTGAGAGAAAATCTGGAATACATTTCACATAAATTTTCTCAGCATGTTATAGTCTTAGGTGGAGATTTCAATTTACTGGGATACTCAAATGTTTAGGACGAGTGGTAGGGACAGAGCATCGAGTGACATTATACTGAGTGCACTATCCGAAAATTACCTCGAGCAATTAAACAGAGAACCGACTCATGGAGATAACATCTTGGACCTACTGATAACAAACAGACCCGAACTTTTCGACTCTGTAAGCGCAGAACAGGGAATCAGTGATCATGACGCCGTTGCAGCATCCCTGAATATGGAAGTAAATAGGAATATAAAAAAGGAAGGAAGGTTTATCTGTTTAGCAAGAGCAATAGAAGGCAGATTTCAGACTACCTAACAGTTAAAAACGAAAATTTCTGTTCCGACACTGACAATGTTGAGTGTTTATGGAAAAAGTTCAAGGCAATAGTAAAATGCGTTTTAGAGAGGTACGTGCCGAGTAAAACTGTGACGGACGGGAAAAACCCACCGTGGTTTCACAACAAAGTTAGGAAACTACTGCGAAAGCAAAGAAAGCTTCACTGCAAGTTTAAACGCAGCCAAAACCACTCAGACAAACAGAAGCTAATCGATGTCAAAGTTAGCATAAGGAGGGCTATGCGGGAAGCGTTCAGTGAATTCGAAAGTAAAATTCTATGTACCGACTTGACAGAAAATCCTAGGAAGTTCTGGTCTTACGTTAAATCAGTAAGTGGCTCGAAACAGCATATCCAGACACTCCGGGATGATGATGGCATTGAAACAGAGGATGACACGCGTAAAGCTGAAATACTAAACACCTTTTTCCAAAGCTGTTTCACAGAGGAAGACCGCACTGCAGTTCCTTCTCTAAATCCTCACACAAACGAAAAAATGGCTGACATCGAAATAAGTGTCCAAGGAATAGAAAAGCAACTGGAATCACCCAACAGAGGAAAGTCCACTGGACCTGACGGGATACCAATTCGATTCTACACAGAGTACGCGAAAGAGCTTGCCCCCCTTTTGAAAGCCGTGTACCGCAAGCCTCTAGAGGAATGGAAGGTTCCAAATGATTGGAAAAGAGCACAGGTGGTCGCAGTCTTCAAGAAAGGTCGTCGAGCAGATGCGCAAAACTATAGACCTATATCTCTGACGTCGATCTGTTGTAGAATTTTAGAACATGTTTTTTGCTCGCGTATCATGTCGTTTCTGGAAACCCAGAATCTAATCTATAGGAATCAACATGGATTCCGGAAACAGCGATCGTGTGAGACCCAACTCGCTTTATTTGTTCATGAGACCCAGAAAATATTAGATACAGGCTCCCAGGTAGATGCCATTTTCCTTTACATCCGGAAGGCGTTCGATACAGTTCCGCGCTGTCGCCTGATAAACAAAGTAAGAGCCTACGGAATATCAGACCAGCTGTGTGGCTAGATTGAAGAGTTTTTAGCAAACAGAACACAGCATGTTGTTCTCAATGGAGAGACGTCTACAGACGTTAAAGTAACCTCTGGCGTGCCACAGGAGAGTGTTATGGGACCATTGCTTTTCACATTATATATAAATGACCTAGTAGATTGTGTCGGAAGTTCCATGCGTCTTTTCGCGGATGATGCTCTAGTATACAGAGAAGTTGCAGCATTAGAAAATAGCAGCGAAATGCAGGAAGATCTGCAGCGGATAGGCACTTGGTGCAGGGAGTGGCAACTGACCCTTAACATAGACAAATGTAATGTATTGCGAATACATAGAAAGAAGGATCCTTTATTGTATGATTATCTGATAGGGGAACAAACACTGGTAGCAGTTACTTGTGTAAAATATCTGGGAGTATGCGTACGGAACGATTTGAAGTGGAATGATCATATAAAATTAATTGTTGGTAAGTCGGGTGCCAGGTTGAGATTCATTGGGAGAGTCCTTAGAAAATGTAGTGCATCAACAAATGAGGTGGCTTACAAAACACTCGTTCGACGCATACTTGAGTATTGCTCATCAGTGTAGGATCCGTACCAGGTCGGGTTGACAGAGGAGATAGAGAAGATCCAAAGAAGAGCGTCGCGTTATTCACGGGGTTATTCGGTAAGCGTGATAGCGTTACGGAGATGTTTAGCAAAATTCAAGTGGCAGACTCTGAAAGAGAGGCGCTCTGCATCGCGGTGTAGCTTGCTGTCCAGGTTTCGAGAGGGTGCGTATCTGGCTGAGGTATCGAATGTATTGCTTCCCCCTACTTATACCTCCGGAGGAGATCACGAATGTAAAATTAGAGAGATTCGAGCGCGCACGGAGGCTTTCCGGCAATCGTCCTTCCCGCGAACCATACGCGACAGGAACAGGAAACGTACGTAATGACAGTGGCACGTAAAAAGCCCTCCACCACACACCTTTGGGTGGCTTGCGGAGTATAAATGTCGATGTAGATGTAAAATAACATGAGCTGTTGAGACCAGCAGTGGCAGTGCAGAGTATTTTACTGATGTCACTGCAATACTCAATACTCATTTCTTTGCTAAGATCCTACGACTTACTTTTATGAGAAGTACTCCCCCTATCTAATTTGGAATCATCAATTCATTGAATTTTTTACCTTTAATGCTAACATGTCGGTCGTACAAGTGGCCTATATAATAATGCACTATATGTCCTGTGCTTTGTTGTAATGCCCCCTTCACACAGAGCCACCGAGAAGCGCTTCTAGGTGGAGCCGACCCTTCACACTGCGCGGCACCGCACGCCGCGACTCCTGAAAGGCGCAGCTGTTGCAGTGAGCTACTTTAATGCTGCCGCTGCTGTTACTGCTACACCAACTGCTGCGTCGCTTTGTGTGTTACGTTTCTTCACGCAGTCAGACGGGGAAAGGAGGCTGCATTTCTTTCACTTCTCTTACTGAACAAGAAATCCAAAAACAGGAAATTAAAAAGGAAATTGTGGGTGTGTCCATTTATAGAAGGAATTGTAGGTTGGGGTTGTTCTATACAACGTACGAGGACCTTCAACTAACCGACAGGAAGTTTTTCTGTATTTCCGAATGTCGCAGTGGTCGTTTCACGCATTCTTCCATGGTTCACCTTGTTATACAGGGAACAAGTACCAATATGCGACCTTGCATTCCAGTAAATCAAAGGCTTGTACTCACATTACGGTAAAACAGTTTATACTCATATCCAACAAAACATTGCTTTTCTTACAAATTACAGACAGCTTATAATGCAAATTGTTCTACATCTATTTCTGAACACATACTTTAATCTGATGTATTGGATGTCAGTCTGTAACGCTGCTTACTTCCTACGTGCATGTCTGTTTATGTGCTGTTAAGAGGGACCGAATTGGTCTGAGGAAAACGTGGGAAATTTTCATGTCGCACATGAGGCTGCATGTAGTATCCTTCAGGTTGAAAGTATAGGATTGAGCAACGTGAAGTGTAAGACGTAGAGCTACAAGCTACTGTGACACTTTTGTTTCCTGCCTTTCTTAAATTATTTAAAATTTCCGCCATTGAGTATAATTTTACAACTTCCGGAAATAGGTACACCTGCCTAATATCGTTTAAGGCCCCCGCGGGCACGCAGAAGTTCCGTAACACGACGTAACATGGACTCGACTAATTTCTGAAGTAGTGTTGGAGGGAACTGACACCACGAATCCTGCAGGGCTGTCCACAAATCCGTAAGAGTACGAGAGGGTGGAGATGTCTTCTGAGCAACAAGACGCACGGCATCCCAGGTATGCTCAATAATGTTCATGTCTGGGGAGTTTGGTGGCCAGCGACAGTGCTGAACTGGAGTCATTTTGTAGCACTTTTTTACTTGTGGGGTGTCGCCTTGTCCTGGAATTGCCCAAGTCCGTTGGTATGCACAGTGGACATGAGTGGATGCAGTTGATCAGACAGGGTGCTTATGTACTTGTCAGAGTCGTGTCTAGCCCTATCATGGCTCCCATATCACTCCAACTGCATACGCCTCACGCATCCACCAACTTGAACAGTCCCCTGCTAACATGCAGGGTCCATACATTCATGAGGTTGTCTCCATATCCGCACACGTCCATCCGCTCAACGCAATTTGAAACGAGACTCATCCGACCAGGCAACATGTTTCCAGTCATTAACAGCCCAATGTCGGTGGTGAAAGGCCCAGGCGAGGCATAAAGCTTCGTGTTGTGCAGTCGCCAAGGGTACACAAATGGGGCTTCGGCTCCGAAAGCCCAAATCGATGATGTTTCGTTGAATGGTTCGCATGCTGACACTTGTTGATGGCCCAGCATTTAAATCCGCAGCAATTTGCTGAAGAATTGCACTTCTGTCACTTTGAACGATTCTCTTGAGTCGTCGTTGGTTCCGTTGTTACAGGATCTTTTTCCGGCCACGGCGATGTCGGAGATTTGATGTTTTGCCGGATTCCTGACATTCATGGTACACTTGTGAAATGGTCGTACGGCAAAATCCCCACTTCATCGCTACCTCAGAGATGCTGTGTCCCATCGCTCGTGCACCGACTATAACACCACGTTCAAACTCACTTTAATCTTGATAACCTGCCATTGTATCAGCAGAAACCGATTAACAACTGCGCCAGACACACGTTGTCTTATATAGACGTTGCCGACCGCAGCGGCGTATTCTGGCTGTTTACATATCTCTGTATTTGAATACGCATGCCTATACCAGTTTCTTTGGCGCTTCAGTGTGTATCTGGTTTAATAAAAGCTATATGGCAGAGCTTACGACGTGTCTGCTTCATCCCTCCGACAGTAAGTTGACTTATGTAATCTGCCACAAGCTATGAAAAGAGAACCTTTTTCCCGAACCTTGTGGCAGCTGTATGTGGTAAACATACACGTGTCATCAAGCCAGCTGACAGTGGGTCACTTTATTACAAGTACGAAAACCTTTTCTCAATTTGTGTCATTCCCACTGTAGATTCATGTAGACTGATGGCGATGCATGAGGTAGTTGTATAAAGATTCTGATTAATTGTTCGTGATGAGGGTTTCAGTATGTTGTTCTTACTACGACCATATGAAAGCAATTTCTTATAAGATAAAACAAATAGCTTTCAAGAACCGTCTCTGTAAAGCAACAAGATACATTGAGTCCACTTTCGGCATTCTGCTGATAAATGGAGAACTTTTTACAGACCAATGAATGTGTCTCCAGAGCTTGCTGAAGACATTATAAAAACAAGCTGAGTGTTGCACATTTTTATGATTGAGATGGATGCAGATTTGAGGACACTTAACTACTTGTGGTTTTTATGACAAACCAACAGATCCAACACAGGTGGGAAGAAACGTGAACAGTGTTCGTGACAAATTTGCAGATGATTGTATGAACAGAGGGTGAACCACAACGGCAGTTTGAAAAAAATATGTGGTCACTTTGATCAGAATTTCATTTACGTATGGTACATGTACGCTTAATCGTTTAAAAAACTGAAAGTCTGTTATAAACCTAATTTGTTAATCATTTTATCGTTATGACACTCACTAATTGCCTTGCTCTTTGCACCACTTTTGCCTCCAAACTCCGGTACGAACTTAGAAATGACTGTCTCCCATGCGTTCATCTTCTCTAGTTAATTTGAATAGCCTTCACACTCCACGTTGCATGCTGACGGATATTTTTCAACTTCAGACATCAGATCTTCTGTATTCACATCCATCTCCAACTGAGTGTGATATATACAGGTCCACTACAAAATAACAATAAGTAAAGTGCCGATTGTATCATTGCCTACGAGTGGGGTCCTGTGAAGGCCCCTGTTAGAAGCAATGATCCGCCAGTGGTGGCACGGAATGCTTCGCCAGCGGAACACCACAGAGAAGTGCTTCTCAGGAGTCCGTGTGAAGGGGCCCTGACAAATCTACTATCTCATGTTCCAGAAGTGCGCTGAACAAGATCAATAACGTATTTCTAAATCATTTTCATTCATTTACACACGTCATGTAATAATATTTGTGTTACTGTGAACAGGATTTTTGTGGCTTCAGGTGCACCAAGAACAGATCTCTTCCCTTATCGATTACAGGCTTATAGCCAAGGAAATCGCATTACCTGTTCTGGTTAGATGATGTTCCCTCTTGTCTATTTGTTTTTGTTTTAGTGTAAATTCTTTTTATATTTGTTGGTACATTTTTTCTTGCACGTATTAATTGCCTATCAATATACTTCTATTGGGAAAATTTATATCACGTAAAAAGAATTATAGATTGACTCTTGTACTATTCCCGGTGAGGAATAAATGTAATCTGTGCTTTGAAGCGAGAGAAAGGACGGTGACATTTGACATTTGGGATGGACGTACTCTAGTGTGGCCAGCTTCTGAAATTTTGTAAGGACGAAATGTTGTGGAGTGGCTTTGGGACGATGATGTTATGAGAAGAGTCTTAAAAGAACTACTTTAATCGTCAGGATAAAATGAGGCTGAATTTGAGAGATACAGTGGAGTGATAATGACTGATATTGTGTCGTTGTATAAAAGGCGGTGAGCTAGAACTGTTTAGTCAGCTTTATACTGAATTAACGAATCTTAAAGTATACTAGTACTTCGGATGTATAGAAGGAAGCATGAGAAGAGGTCGAAGAGTGTAAATCCACGAGCTAGACGAGAAGATTCGAAGATATTTGGAAAGCGTTCGATGACGGATACCATCTGAATCACATACGATAAGTTTAGTGGTTGATGGACACTAATTTCTTCTTTTTCTTTTTCTTGCGCCTTTGTCCAACAGTTCCGCAGGGTCGGCATGGTTATGGTCGGATTTGACTCGTTAATTTAAGGGACGGGAATCGAACCCGGGGCCCGTGATCCAGAGGCAGCAATGCTAGCCACTAGACCAATGCTTCGACTTGGACTAAAACAGGAGGCCATCACTGCCTTGCTACTATATAGCAGAGAGCGAATTTAATCCTGCAGTTGTTTCTAATAGGAGGCAACTCCAGGAATTTCCACGTTTTAGAAATAAACTTAAGGCAGGCCTGGAATCATACTGAACAAATTCGCGATTTTGGTTGGAAACTTGGATTGACTATTACCCATGTAACATTCAGATGAAATTCTAACGGTTTGCAGTTTCAAATAACGATGAAAGAATAAGAAAACAAAAGAAAGGTAAGTCTTATTTTTAGTATGCTATGTCTTTTTCGTTTTGAGATACACGACGTGAAAACACATCCTGGTATTTTTATTGTTGTCCTGAAGGCCATAAGATGAAAGAAGCTAATGATGTGTGCGTCTTTCTGTACCATTACACTGAGCATTCTGTCTCCAAAAACGCCAGAGAACACCAGTCGTGCAGTGGTGAAAATCGTAATCGCACGGTTACAAGTAAGCAGGAGACCTGGGCTCAGGTCCTGTCCGTGGCACACATTTTAATTCATTGCTTCAGATCTTATCCTTATTGAAGGATATAACAATGTTATGATTCTTAATAGAGAGTGGCAGCTTTAACAAAGCATACCAATGTTTCCCCTTTAGAAACCACTCTTCTCTACCATCCAACCGCTACTTAGGTGTTGTGAAAATAAAGTACTTATTGTAGCATAGTATATGTCACCTATCTCAGAATCTAGCTGTCTTGGTCGCTTTAAAGTTTATGCAACATGACTTTAACTAAAGGATAGAATATAAAAATTCCATTAATGAAGCAGGCGAAAGGGAATACAAACGTCTAAAAAATGAAATTGACAGGAAGTACACACCGGCTAAGGAGGAATGGCTAGAGGACAAATATAAGGATTTAGAAGCATATATCACTGGGGGAAAGATAGATGCCGCCTACTGCAAAATTAGAGAGGCCTTAGGAGAAAAGAGGAGCAGCTGTATAAATATCAAGGGCTCAGACGGGAGAGCAGTCCAAGCAAATAAGGAAAATCAGAAAGGTGGAAGGATTATACAGGGAGGAGAAAAATTGTGTGACAAAATTTTAACCCTGGATAGCTCATGCCAGTAAGCTCATACCAGTAGGTCCTCCGCGTAGTCGAACATATAACACACGGCTACAACATGAACAAAGCCACAGGGGCCGTGTTCCTAGACATCGAAAAGGCTTTCGATCGTCTCTGGCACAACGGACTCATACGCAAACTAAGCGAAGCTGGTTTCCCGGACGGACTCGTACGTCTCATACACTCATATCTCACGAACAGATGTTTCAACACTAACGTGCAGGATAAACAATCAATACAACACGGTATCCAAGCTGGAGTACCCCAAGGAAGCATCCTAGGGCCCATCTTGTTTAACCTGTACATTAATGACTTCCCAGCGACACGAAACACGACGTTAGCCGTCTACGCGGATGACACAGCCATCCTCGCGCAAGACTGGAAACCGTCGAACATCAACTCACGAATACAGACAGCACTCAGAACAGCTGAGCCTTGGCTGGAGCGATGGCGTATTAAAGTAAACGTCGACAAGTGCGAAGCAGTTCTGTTCACACGCAGACCGAAACTACTGCGCAAACACCAACACTGTAGACCGATAACACTACATACACGCCCAATACGTTTCCGAGAGAAAGTCAGATACCTTGGTGTCTGGCTGGACCGGAAACTTACATGGGGGGACCACATTGAATACGTTGCCAACCGAGCGCACGCGAGGCTCAAACACCTCTACCCAATGCTCAACAGGGAAAGCACACTGAATAGGAGGGTGTCGAGGTCCTTGTACACGACACTGATTAGACCTCTGATGACGTACGCAGCTCCCGTCTGGGGATATGCAGCTCCCACACGACTGCGCCGCCTGCAGATCATACAGAACAAGGTGCTACGAATCATTAGCAATGCTCCACGCTACACACGCACCGTGGATCTTCACCGTGAATACCGCCTTGATACCCTCAAGGAAGTATTCAAGAAACACGCCACACGACTATACAGGAACTCGAGACACTCGAACAATCCGTTCATCCTCACTCTGGGAAACTACGATCACAACCACAGGTGGAAACACAAGCGGCCAAAGACACTGCTTGCTAGGGCATAACCACCTATGGTAAACTAACATACGCAAACAGCGACAAACGTCGGTAAGCCCCTGCATATCAGCAACACTGACTGGCAACTACCAGCTGCTATTAGAGCCGACCAACAGGCCACAGCAGGGACACCGACGAGCTCGCCCACAGACGCACGAACAATCTCCCAACACTCCCTCACACTGTGCCTCCGGTATATGACCATCGGACACGAGACCGATAACAAAACTAACTGTTGCAGGTTGCAGGACGCTGAACGAGGACTCTGTACCAGCGCCAGCCGCCGAGCAGCACAAACGCACGACATCAAGGTATCGACATGCATGATACCCACTACTAACAAAGCCTATCCTTGTACAACCTATCGCAGGCAGCAAGACAACCGCTACTGCTCTTGCCGCCCGACCTAACTTTCGCAGAGGTTTTTTTCCCTTGGCCCTTGCCTTGGCACTTTTTTTCCTCTGCCCTTCAAACCGCTACCCTTCGTCAGACTTCGACCAATCTATCTCCAGATGAGCGCGTATTAATGGTTAATCCTAACCAGACGTACGCAAACATCGCAGTACCCACATCCTGCGACACCTCACTTTAGTGAATACTAACCCTTATGCAGAGATGGCAGTAGACCTTTTGTGTTGGCCATCATGCCGGTGTGGGCGTGGAGGGGCTCCACCTCTATTAAAAAAAAAAGGTACCAATATTACTAACAGAACTACTGACAGCCTTGGGAGAGCCAGTCCTGACAAAACTCTACCATCTGGTGAGCAAGATGTATGAAACAGGAGAAATAACCTCAGACTTCAAGAAGAATATAATAATTCCAATCCCAAAGAAAGCAGGTGTCGACTGATGTCAAAATTACCGAACTATCAATTTAATAAGTCACAGCTGCAAAATACTAACACGAATTCTTTACAGACGAATGGAAAAACTAGTAGAAGTCGACCTCGGGGAAGATCAGTTTGGATTCCGTAGAAATGTTGGAACACGTGAGGCAATACTGACCCTACGACTTATCTTAGAAGCTAGATTAAGGAATGGGAAACTACGTTTCTAGAATTTGTAGACTTAGAGAAGGCTTTTGACAATGTTGACTGGAATACTCTCTTTCAAATTCTGAAGGTGGCAGGGGTAAAATACAGGGAGCGAAAGGCTACTTACAATTTGTACAGAAACCAGATGGCAGTTATAAGAGTCGAGGGACATGAAAGGGAGTGAGACAGGGTTGTAGTCTCTCCCCGATGTTATTCAATCTGTATATTGAGCAAGCAGCGAAGGAAACAAAAGAAAAATTCGGAGTAGGTATTAAAATCCATGGAGAAGAAATAAAAACTTTGAGGTTCGCCGATGACATTGTAATTCTGTCAGAGACAGCAAAGGACTTGGAAGAGCAGTTGAACGGAATGGATAGTGTCTTGAAAGGAGGATATAAGATGAACATCAACAAAAGCAAAACGAGGATCATGGAATGTAGTCGAATTAAGTGAGGTGATGCTGAGGGAATTAGATTAGGAAATGAGTAAAGGAGTTTTGCTATTTGAAGGCAAAATAACTGATGACGGTCGGAGTAGAGAGGATATAAAATGTAGACAGGCAATAGGAAGGAAAGCGTTTCTGAAGAAGAGAAATTTGTTAACATCGAGTATAGATTTAAGTGTGAGGAAGTCATTTTTGAAAGTATTTGTATGGAGTGTAGCCATGTATGGAAGTGAAACATGAACGATAAGTAGTTTGGACAAGAAAAGAATAGAAGCTTTTGAAATGTGGTGCTACAGAAGAATGCTGAAGATTAGATGGGTAGATCACATAACTAATGAGGAAGTACTGAATAGGACTGGGGAGAAGAGAAGTTGAAACATCCCCTTAGAAAATTATACAAGACTATGCTTAAACTGACACACAATATTTTTAGCGCAACGCAATCTGACTTTCAAAAATCCCTACAAAAGAATGGCCCTGACTAACATTAACCTATACGTTTCACAGATCACTTACCTCACCAAAAATCTTCGTTACTCGAATTACTCCAATACAGCGAGCGCCACTACTGCCAGCTAAATAAAAGATTCAAACTACGGAAGGCACTAACTACTGATAGGCATAGTTAGCAAATGAAAGATTTTAATAGAGAACAAACAATGTATTTACCTCAATAGTATTCAAAAGTCATAATGTATATAGCAGTTCATGATATCCAGTATTACAAATTTCAAAACTCCGCCATCTCTCTCCTCACATCCACCATTGCTGGCGGCTCACCTCCAACTGTGCAACGCTACGCGCTGTTAACAGCCAACAGCCCAACACTACAATGGCGATTATTACAACAATGCAAAGCAGCCACAGACTGCACACAGCACAGCCAGTGATTTTCATACAGAGCGCTACGTGGCGTTACCAATAAAATAACCTAAACAGCCTACTTACGTAGCCCCCATGCTCCCCACAAAAAATTTTTACAAATTGTTTTGGGCAGTGGCCAATAATGATTTGATAAAATTTTTCATAACTACAATAACGAAGAAATCATAGGCACACACTTACTGATACAATGTTGGTCAAAAGCTAAAATTTTCTCACAGTCCATAAAGACAGTCCTGATCATTCATCACAGTAACATTGCAGTGTTTTTCTCAAAGTCTGAACAGTAAAAGAAAATGCACACAGAAGTAGTGGACTTCCATGCAATCTTGAAGAAGTAGTGTTGTCCTTCCAACGGAAAGACAGTGCTGACAAAAGACATGCAGACAGGTATTGGTCCACAACAGAGCAATCCCACAGCAGAGTCATTCGAAATTTTGAAGAGTATTGGTACGTAGGTCATCACAGAGTAGACCCACTGTAGTCCTGGTAGAGATTACGGTATTGGTGGGCCACCAGAGGTGCAGACCCACTGCAGTCCTTGTAGAAATAATGGTAATGGTGGGCCATCAAAGATGCAGACCCACTGCAGTCCTTGTAGAGATGGCTAGCAGCCATCTGTTGCGACTGTGCAGGTGCACAATCACCATCGAAGAGTCTTGTACTATATAGCAAGTCCATAAACCACCACTTGTGCACTCACAAAGTTTTTGGAATTGTCCATAGAACCAGAAATGCTGTTATCCAGTCAACAGTCCCTTGCTGAATTATGAACACACGTGCAAACACTATGAGTCCCTACTTCTCACACATTGTCCATATACTATGACCAACAGAAACGTGTGCAGTGAAATGGAACTTACAAGTTACTTAATTTGATGAACTGGTGTCAATTACAACTTTATAACATAAGAATACAATTACAAAGGTACAAAATACATCGTTAAAGAACACAACAATACAGATAACATTTGTAGTACAGGCTTTACAAAAGAATCGAAATAACATATACATCAGTGTTACAGGAATTATGACATAAGTTCATACATAAAAGATCAGAATAACATTTGAAACATCAACTTCACACATCAGCATTAAAACAAATCAGAATAAATAATGTCTAAACATCTTTACAAAGAAAATAACATATTATTAGAAAAATTCCACAACATATCTCATATCAGCTAAACACGTAAAAACAGGAAAAACACAAATATACAAGAGTACACAAACACATAGCAGAATAACACAAGAGGAAAGGACAGGGTTTGTTTTCAGTGTAACATTTGGTACTGCAGTATTTTGCAAACAAAACCTTTTTTTTCTTGGCGATATGCCTTTGTTCATCATTATTCCCAAAAAGTCCTATATATACCTGCTTTCTGTATTTTTTTCGTATAACTTCTCAATGCATTTCTTCCAATTTATCGCAACTCATTCTCTTATATAGTCTACCCCCTCTTAAGCTAACTTAAATCTACTGAGCTCAGATGCTAAACTAAGGGACGAGGCAATGCAGCAGCATAAAACATTTAATACAAACAGCAATAAAAAATGGAAGTTGTCAAAGCAAGCTGCAGTAAATCTAAATTACCAAGCAATGCAACATTATAACTAATATGAGCCAATGTGCAGCAACAAGAAAAATAAATCAGTAGTAAAACTAGATTAACAGAGCAATACAAAGTGAAATTTAGTAGCACTATGCCTGGCAAACAGCAGCAGAAAATGCAGTAACTTATACCTAAACATGACATAGCTCAAGCAGAAAAAATATTACACTAAAGACAACAATGCAGATAAGGGAAATGTCTATTCACATCTTAATGTCTATGTAATTAAAGTGGTGCACCACAACTAATTCTACAAGAAATATTACCAAGTAGTTGAAAAGAAAATTCTGTATGCAATTCCTTCGTTTTTTTGAAGTACATCATAAAGTTATTCTTTACTGGGAATGTAGGCATAAAATATTTATATTAGTACATCTATAAAATTTCATTTTAACCAATGCTGCAGGGCAGCTAGAAACTAGATATTAAACAAATTGAGCAATCTCTCAACTAGAAAGACAATAGATGTAAAAATGTTTCTGATCATTTCATTAGGCATAAATTAAGAGCTCCACAGTGTAATCACATGTTTTCAAGTTTGAGGGTGTCGTATTTACGATGCTTTCTACAAAGGAATGTCAATAGCGAGGACAATGGCCCCTTTTTTTTCTCCACCTGTGCCTCTGAAAGGCACACACTAATGGCTTTTTTTCTGGGCATCTGTCGCACAGCTGGGTGCCCACAACGCATTACGTGAAGGTGGTCACTTAACTTTCTTACCGAAATATTTACGACAGCAGTTTCTGCTACAGTGACAGTCTCATATAAAAATATTTCACAGGTCAAGAATTTGCGTTACAAATCTGTAGAAACAAAATGCTATTGATATAACAGTGTCCAAAAAATTTTCGTCGGCATTGTAATACATTCACGCATTTACATCCATTTCATAACTCTTAAAGTACGATTCTTGGTTTCCAACAACCTTTTTCACAAACCAGAGTCCCTAATCACTACTCATTATTCCTTACCTTATTCATCGACACTTCTTCAATATTTCATCATAATAGATACGTAGCATAATCAAATAACTCATATAGCATCAGCTTATTGATCATAAACATACTGCAACAGCATAATACACATAGTCATCGTAATAATAACATCATAACACCTCAGTCAACTCTCAAAATCGTCGTAGCTTCCTCCAATAATTTCAAAACCTAAAAAAAATTCACTGCTCATGTGAAAAGTGTCATCTGCCTCAAACGTACTTCAAAAATTGTGATCCCATACCAAATATATCATTCAAAGCTCTCATAATATCACAATGGGTCCGAAAAAATATGAACAGTTTACAAAGTACAGACAAAATACAATTTCGTAAGTGTGAAGTTATCCAACTGTGTAATTACGTAAACGTTTGTCACTGATGTAATAAAAAATGTTTGATTCTCTGTTAAATAATCAGATAGCTATGTAATTTATGTGTTAGAGAAATATGGTACCGATGTGTAAAGTTGTATAAGCAAATACCATATTAGCTAGGGCTCCTTGTGCTTGCCAAACACATGGTACACAAAGTAAGCGTGTACCCCCCTGAGGATTAATGTAATTATACCCTCAGGTGTTACAGATTACAGCACTGGAATGAAATGTATCACGGAAAACTTTCTTTGTAATTCAAAAATCTTGAAAAATAAATGGTTTAAGTACAAAATTAATCACTCAAATGCGTGTCCTGTAGCGCTAAACTGTGCGTCTTGTTGCAACATAATCTCTGTGGAAGTGTCGTAGTTATCGTCCTCCGAAAGCTAAGTTCTGCAGAAGTCAATGTACTTACCTCATGATAAACAAAAGTGAAATGCTTTGCGTATAGATATCATAGTTATTATGCTTATTGGCGTGATGAAGAAAGAACTGTACAGTAACGTATTGTTGTGCCACGAAAAAGGCTGCTCATTGTTGCTATACCACAAAAGTTACTACTAAAACATGTTTTACTTTCTAGAATAATTCAGAAAAACTGTGCATATATAAAACAGAAACACCGCAAAAGCAACATTGTAAATTGTCACTCATTAGTAGCGTCATGATAAACTCGTGTAGCTGTCACATAAACTAACCACTATGTCATCTGGTATCTCACAGAAAGTACTTTAAATCCAGAATTTATTTTCAAGTAACCAAAATGTTGCATTAAAATCTCATTAGCAGTACTGGTAAATGTTCTAAGTATGTGAGCCTTATAGTCGTTATGTAATCGTGCAACTAACAAGCAAGAATGTACACACACAATTACACTGTGTCATCTGTTCGCAATAACAATGCATTCGTAATTTCTGTTTAAATAAGTTTTCTTGGTTCTTGACTGAATATTTAACTTCAAACATTGTTGCATGTTAACAGATTCTATGTCTGACAAAGCATACTAGCAATGTAAAGTGAAAAGTTATATGGCAAAGACAAAGTTAGAAAGCAGATTATCTTTCAATAAAGGGTTTTACATGTGAAATGTGGTGTATACCTTTACTCTTCCTAGTACGCAGAGTTTCAACTTCAACGCAATTATCATGTGGTATACGTCGGATTCTGTAAGGTCCATTGTAAACTAGAAAGAATTTGTGACTCAAGTGTTTCTTCTTATGTGACAATGAATGAGCTTTAATGAGAACTTTCTGACCAATACATAATTTCTTTGCATTTGATTTACCGTGTAGTTTTCTCCTTTTGTCTGCTGCAGATTTTATATTTTAAAGAGCCAAATCAATTATGTCTTTGTGTCGAAGTTTACGTGTATTCGTGAAAGGTACAAGCTCTCTGATTCTGTTCGGTGGTTCTTTATTCTTCAGTACAAGAGTAGGTGGTAAAGCAGTGGAGTCATGAGGCATTTCATTCAGCACGTTTTTAAATAAGTGTAAATATCTGTCCCAATGCTGATGCTTTCTGTGACAATAAAGTATGCAAAGCTTATTGATTTCTTTCATAATCCGTTCGGAGGGGTTACAATGTGGTGAGTACAATGAAATAAAAAAAGGTTTGATTTTATGATTCCGAAGCATGCGTGACCAAACAGCAGATCTGAATTGCGGTCCGTTATCTGAAATGACTTTAGCAACGTGGCCAACTTCACGTAAGAAATTTTTAACAAAGGCGTTGGATACAGACCGTCCAGTGGCTTTACGTAACGGAGTGAAAGAAACAAATTTTGAAGTAAGTTCAACAGCGGCTAGAACGTACGAAAATCCATTAGATGTTCTGACAAGGGGTCCCAAGAGATCAACAGCAGGAAATTCTTTTGATTTAGAAGGAATGATAGGAAACAGCAGAGCACGATGTGAGATAGTAGATGGTTTCGCCTTTTGACAAAGTTTACAAATAGACAAGACTCTTCGAATTCTCTTTTCCATATTGTTAAAATAACAAGTCGTTCGAAGAATATGATAACATTTTCGTGGACCAAAATGTGCGTAGCTGAAATGAATGTACCAAATGAGCTTATTAACAAAATCGTCGGGAATGCAAAGTACCCATAGCTTGTCATCAACTGTACAGCGTTTGAACAGTATGTTGTTTCTAAACAGATAATAATGCCGAATCTGTGTGTGTGTCTTTTCATGCCATTTGCTCTTGATGTCTTTCCAAATCGGATCTTTATCTTGTTCATGAGCAATGTCCTTTAAAGATGTGGTGATGAAGTTTTCAAAGGCGACTTTCTGAATGTATAGAATACTGAAATTTTTCTCGAGGTTGCTTTCTGTGTTACTTTTCTCAAGCCCAGCCGGTGCGCGTGACAGTGCGTCCGCAACAATGTTGTCCTTGCCGGGAATGTAGACTACTGTGAAGTGTAATTCTTGCAGAAACAATGCCCAACGTTTTAACCAGTCATGATTTAATTTTGAAGACATAAGAAATTGTAATGCACGATGATCACTGTATACTTTTACGTGCTTACCAGAAAGAAAAAAAACGGAATTTGTTAAATGCCCAAACGATAGCTAAAGCTTCTAATTCAGTAACGGAATAATTTTTTTCAGATTTTGTTAGCACTCGGCTAGCAAAAGCAATGGTTTTCTGAACGGTAGTGTCATTTTCTATGGCTTCTTGAAATAAATGGGCACCAAGACCGACTTTAGAAGAATCCGTGCTAAGGCAGAAATCTTGTGACAGATCTGGATGAGCTAGTACTGGCGCGTTAAGTAGCGATTCTTTCAAAGAATTGAATTCCAACTGTGCTTGCTCGTCCCAGTTCCAAATAGTATTTTTTCCAGTGAGAGAACAAAGTTTTGGTGTAACAAGAATTTGCATATTCAGAAAACGACGGTAAAAATTTACAAGACCTTGAAAACTGCGGACTTGTTTTTTTGTGGATGGAACTTGAATGGCTCTGATTGCTTCTAACTTTTCAGGATCCGGCTGAATGCCTTCAGAAGAAATAATATGTCCCAAAAACTTCACCTTTGTGTTACCGAATTCAGACTTTTCCAAGTTAACTGTAATTCCAGATTCTGCAAAAATATGTAACACGCTGTTGAGGATGTGATTGTGTTGTTCCCATGAGGCTTCTGCTATCAGAATATCGTCCACATATAAGGTGATGTGACGTTTTAAGAACTCAGGTAATATGGAATTTAGCCCGCGAATGAATGCTGCCGAAGAAATATTCAAACCAAAAGGAAGTTTCCGAAACTGCTAACAAACGCCGAAACAAAGGAAAGCCGTGTATTTTCTACATTCTGGATGAAGTTCGATCTGATAAAGGCTGGATCTGAGATCAATAGAAGACAACAGTTTTGCACCATTAAAATTTTGAAGTAGTTATTGTAACGTTTGCGGCCAGTCTGTTTCAGGAATGATGATAGTAATGATTTGTCTCGAATCTAAGACAAGCCTGATCGATCCAGTTTTCTTCTCAACAACATGTAATGGATTATTGTATGAGCTTACTGCAGGCTCAATAATGCCCTCGTCAAGCATAGATTGTATTTCTGTTCTAACACGGTCCCTATAATGTGCTGGAATTACGTATGGTCTAACACAAAATTTAGTATGCTCACGAACACGAAATTGGTATTGAAATCCCTTGATTGTTCCAGTTTTGTGAGTAAAAACTGTGGAATGTGCTTGTAAAATCTCAAAAAGGTCCTGCCTATCAGTGTCATTACAATTCTCAATTGTTTGAATTTTATTCTGAATTAACTCATTAGTTTCAAATATGCTGTCGATATCATCCCTGTCAGTACTTGCAGAGTG
The DNA here is from genome assembly GCF_023898315.1 of Schistocerca nitens. Lineage (NCBI taxonomy): Eukaryota > Metazoa > Arthropoda > Insecta > Orthoptera > Acrididae > Schistocerca > Schistocerca nitens. The sequence continues at coordinate 618,322,688 of NC_064617.1, forward strand.
ATTGTTAGTGTCTAGTTTCGTAGAAAATTCCGAACTGTTGTCTAACAGAAGTTAAAGCCGATTAATTTCCTCGTCATGGTTTCAGAGCCAATCTTCAAATTTCAAAGCTATTGACCTACCTTCTTTCTCTAAACTTATTTCAGCATCGTGAAAGTTTAAGATTACTTTGTATTCATTCAAAAGGTCTACTCCCAATATAATTTCCGTCGACAATAATGGAACAATAAGAAAGTTCATAGAGAAGCTGTGGCTTTGACAAAAGAATTCTAAGTTGGTTTGTTGGCGCACATCTACACTTTTTCCAAAGATTGCACCTTGTAATTTAATCTTACGTAACGGAAGTGTGCGACAATCGTTCGATTTGTTGCATTTGCTAAAGGCTGTTTCACTAATTACTGAAATGGGACTGCCAGAGTCAAGTAGTGCCGTAAATTTTATGTCATTTACTGTAATGTGAATCACAGGATATGCAATGTTGTTATGTTTTACGTCGTGTTCCTGGAGTAAGATGTCTCTAATGTCTTCCATTCTTACGTAATTACTAGCTACGGCAGCTGCGTCGTCAGTTTCATACGTACGTTTTGTGGCTGCCAGCGGTATGAGTCATTGCCTATTGTCTCTTTGTTGGCGCGCGTCGTTATTGGGATTTGGAGACCTAACTTCTACAAATTCGTCTTGTCGAGAGGGCCCTGCTCTGTTTGAATCCCGCCAGTTATGATGCAATTCAGCTCTGTCGTTAACGATCATATCGTCTGTCGTCATGTCGGTAAATTCCATAGTTTCTTTCTTGTCGGTCACGTGGTGGAGAATTTCTCCCTGAATCGTAACTGCGCGCTGGACCGTTGCGTCTAAAGTTATTCTGTCTCCCTTGATAATAATTATTTTGGTTCCCATATTATCTCTTTCTCTGATTGTCTCTGTGATAGTCACTACCGCGGAGAGGTGATCTTTCCCTGTAATTATTACTGCTCTGCCAACGGTTGTCATACGGGTGGTGTCTGTTTTGGTCACGATTAGTGTTGTGAGAAAAGTCTTGTCGTGTCCAGTTATTATTTCTTTCATTGCGGAATTGCGACGGATGTGACCTATAATTGTTGTGTTCCTGTTTTCGCGTTCCGCGATTGTCAGTGACAATTTCTAATTCTTGTAAGAGTCCCTGAAAAGCTTCAATGTCGCCTTTGCAACGTCCTGCCAAAATAATATGTTGTAAATGTTCAGGTAATTTGATTAAGCAGATGCGGATGAGTTCTGAGGGGCTGTATGGGTTTGACAGGTACTGATTCTTGTGCAACATGTCTTCAAAAGATTTCACAAGACTGGAAAATTCAGATTGTTCGAAATGTTTCATCATTATGATGCCATGTTTTACTCGGTCTTGTGTGGCTTGAGACCAATATGCTGAGAGGAAGGCATGGTAAAATTCTTCTTCATTGTGGCAATCGTGAATGACCGATCGCATTCTTACAGCTGGTTCATTCCCTAAATAGCCACACATAAATTCTAATCTGTGCTCTAATGACCAGTTGGGAGGAAAACAATGAGAGAATTGATGGAGACACTGTTGTGGATGAATGTTGTTGCCAGAATTCTTAAATGTTTTAAATTTACATGTAGTAATGAACAGCTTATAGTCAAAATCATTATGTCGGCGGGTCGCATATCGGTCATTGTTACGTCGTTTCGGCGGTTCCATTTCAAAATTCGGTGCACCTTGCCAATTTCTTTCATAATTTCCGAAATGCCCTGTGTTATTATTTTGTGGCTTTTCCGTATTTCTATGTCCCTCTTCCCGTATTGGGGCGCGAGTGTCCTCTGAAATACGTAATTCTTGTATTACCTGTATCAGCTGATCTTGTACTTCCCGGATTTCTCTTTGGTGTTGCGTATTTATTTGATTCTGATTTTGTTTGAATTTCCTAATTTGTTCACACTCTTCTGTGTCATTAAAGACTACCGGTTTTGTGTCATTCAGATTATCATCTACCTTCGTAGATAAATTATTTAGCTGATCCGAAAGTTCAACTACTTTCTCTGATAATGAACTAATTTCCTCCATGTGTCTTTCTACTGTGTCCTTTAAGTTTTCCTGAGTTTTTGCAAGTTGCGTAACCGAATCGGTCGATGCAACTGAGTCAATTTTAGCTTGCAACGTCTCATGATTTTCATGAACAATAGTTTGCAGTTCTTTTATGGATGCTTCGTGATTCTGTAATGCATTTTCATGCCGCGAAAAAATAGGTTGAAAATGCTCACAAATTTGTGTTTTTACATCATTACAGACTTTTTGACATTTCGATTCAATGTTATGTAACTCAGTAGTTAAATCTTCACGTGTTTGTTCAAGCTTATGTTCCACTGAGTCTAAATTTTGAAGCTTTTGTTCCATTGCGTCTAACTGTTGCTGTGTTTGTCTCTGGTGTTGTTCCATTGTGTCTAACTTTTGAAGATTTTCTTCCATTGTGCCTAACTTTTGAAGATTTTGTTCCATTGCGTCTAACTTTTGAAGCTTTTGCTGTGTTTGTCTCTGATTTTGTTCCATTGTGTCTAACTTTTGAAGCTTTTGCTGTGTTTGTCTCTGATTTTGTTCCATTTGTTGCATTAATTGCAGTAATAATGTATTAGTGTCTGGAATTTGTTTCTCTACGCTTTTTGGCAGTGCATTTTCACCGGCAACATTCACATTTTGACAAGCAGAAAATGTGTCTTGACTGATTTGAGAAAACGGTGAGGAACCAAAACCTAAGTCTACAGTATTTGCAATATTGTGTTCTGTCATTTCGCATTCCTGAGGCGAGCTCTTGCCGACCGATCGATCGATAATGCTTCCCTGTTCACTACCTGTTTCACTGTCTACACCATTATTTGCCTTCCGCTCCATTTCCCTATGCACAATTACCAAATTACTACTTCGAATTCTGTTAATTCACTACACAGTGGTGCTGATAAGCTACGCTCGTCGTCACTATTATTTCTCAGTTTACTTTGGAGCCTAGTGTTACGTTTTTCACACGCCATTATTGTCACAATATTTCACACGATAACACAGAAAAGCACAATTTGAAGAGCAAAATTAAGAGAACACATTAACATAGCACTGAAAATAATATCTAGTTAATTGCAAGCGCAGCTGCGAAATACTTGGTGCAAATCTACATGCATGCCACAACTGTTTTACTGTACAACAATGAAAGACTGCAACTACAAAGGAGACTCTCTTTACAATTACGCGCTAGCAATAAACAATAGCTACACTAATTACACAAACTACAAGAAAAAAATCAGAAGATTCCAGTGAGGTATCCTCGGCTAAGGGTCGAAATATGAAACGTCCCCTTAGAAAAATTATACAAGACTATGCTTAAACTGACACACAATATTTTAAGCGCAACGCAATCTGACTTTCAAAAATCCCTACAAAAGAATGGCCCTGACTAACATTAACCTATACGTTTCACAAATCACTTACCTCACCAAAAATCTTCGTTACTCGAACTACTGCAATACAGCGAGCGCCACTACTGCCAGCTAAATAAAAGATTCAAACTACGGAAGGCACTAACTACTGATAGGCATAGTTAGCAAATGAAAGATTTTAATAGAGAACAAACAATGTATTTACCTCAATAGTATTCAAAAGTCATAATGTATATAGCAGTTCATGATATCCAGTATTACAAATTTCAAAACTCCGCCATCTCTCTCCTCAGATCCACCACTGCTGGCGGCTCACCTCCAACTGCGCAACGCTACGCGCTGTTAACAGCCAACAGCCCAACACTACAATGGCGATTATTACAACAATGCAAAGCAGCCACAGACTGCACACAGCACAGCCAGTGATTTTCATACAGGGCGCTACGTGGCGTTACCAATAAAATAACCTAAACAGCCTACTTACAGAGTTTGTGGCACAACTTGACTAGAAGAAAGGTTCGGGTGGTAGGACATGTTCTGAGGCATCAAGGGATCACCAATTTAGTATTGGAGGGCAGCGTGGAGGGTAAAAATCGTAGAGGGAGACCAAGAGATGAATACACTAAGCAGATTCAGAAGGATGTAGGTTGTGATAGATACTGGGAGATGAAGAAGCTTGCACAGGATAGAGTAGCATGGAGAGCTGCATCAAACCAGTCTCAGGACTGAAGACCACAACAACAACATGTAGGTCGACAACGTACCAACGCACCAAACTACGGAAACTTGGCGCCACGGGTTCCGATTGGTCGTGGGATCGCTCTGTTTGCCGTTCGTCGGTTGATGGGCAGCGCTATGGTTGTCGGTTCACACATACAAACTGTAAACGTCCATCGCCCCGTCACTGCCCCAACGTGGTACGCACACGTGTTGAATAGGTCTTGCTGTTTGTCTCCACCTCATGTCAGAGGCATTCACACGTAAGCTTCGCTTCGGAGCACATACGTCACCTGCGATTTAGTCATACAATAAGCATGGCGGTACAGTATTCGTTTGAAGAACAACGAGATATGGTTTTTGCTTATGGACTAGCCGACGGTAATGCGCATATAGCTCGATCGTTGTATAAGGAACGGTATCCAGCAAGACGCCACCCACACCCGCAAACGTTTGCAGCAATTCACCGTCGACTTGGCGAAACGGGCTCGTTAGCGGGATGTAATGGTGATGCTGGAAGACCTCGAACACGACAGGATGCTGCATGTCAAGAGACTGTTCTCAAACGCTTCGACGAAGCATCATCGACAAGTACTCGAGCGGTTGGACACAGCATAGGGGACACTCATCGGTTAGTTTGGGAGGTTTTGAGGGATGACGGCCAGCATCCATTTACTTTCCACCCTGTCCCAGACCTAAATCCTGTAGCGGACTATGAACACAGGCTAAAGTTTTTGCCAGTGGTTTCTGCGACGTGTTGCACGAGATCTCGACTTCGCCGCCATTGTGTTGTTTACCGACGAGTGCACCTTTCTATCGGGGTGGCCTTTACAACACTCGAAACGTCCATTACTGAGCAAGGGGAAATCCTCACGTCACATACGTCCACGGACACGATTTTCTCTCAACATTTGTGTGTGACCATCTGATTCGGCCGGTCCATCTACCTCCTCGACTCACCAGGGCAAATTACTTTCACTTTTTGCATGAAACTCTACCCGCCCTGCTGGAAGATGTTCCCCAGGACATATGGCCACGCATGTAGATGCAGCATGATGGGGCGCCCGCATGTAACAGTCGTGCTGTGCGCGGATATTTAAATGAACTCTTCGACAGCGGGTAGTTGGCAGAGGTGCTCGTAGGACATAGTCCCCGCAATCACCAGACCTCACGTCACCGAACTTTTTCCTGTGGGGGTTCTTTAAGGTTCTAGTTCACCCACCCGGACGCGAACCACCTAGAAAAGAAGAGGAATTAATGAATCGCATTCAACATGACGCCAATCACATTAGTGCAATGCCACGAATCTTTGAAAGAGTTCGGCAAAACACCGTTCGACGTCACCAAGCTTGAGGGTCGCCAGTTCGTGCACCTGCTTTAAGTAAACAATGTCCTAGTTACCAAAAAGGCCATTTTCAGGGACGACACAATTTGTAAAAGAGTTTCTGTACGCGAACTTACAGCTGTTGGCGCATTTGTTCCCGCTACGTCTTTTCAGGAAGCTAAAACGGATGTGTCGAAACCCCGGAAGATTCGCCCCTAGAGTGGAAGGCTGGCGCGCCTTGGATGCATCGCGATCTCCGCCAGGCAAAGCATTCGCGGTCATGCGCTGTCCAGAGCATCCGGCAACAGGACAATTCCGTGGCCAATCGGAGCGCGTGGCGCCAAGTTTCCGTAGTTTAAAAATTGTGCATTGTCGACCTACATTATATTACTAATTATGGTTCGTACTGGCATCAGCTATTCAGGGTTAAAATTTCGTGACACTATTTATCTCCACCCTGTTTAGAGAGTCTATACGAGGGAGATGCACATGTGGGCAATGTTACAGAAATGGAAGAGGAAGTAGGTGAAAATGAGATGGGTGATACAATACTGCGACAAGAATCTGAAAGGGCACTGAAAAACCTAAGTCGAAACAAGGCCCCGACAGCAGTCGACTTTCCGTCATGACTACTGATAGCCTTGAGGGAACCAGCCATGACATTGCTAATCCATCTGATGTGCAAGGTGTACGACACAGGCAAAATTCCCTCAGACTTCAAGAAGTATGTAATAATCCCACTTCAAAGAAAGCACGTGCTGACAGGTGTGAATATTACCGGGCTATCAATTTAATAAATCATGGTTGTAAAATATTAACACGAGTCCTAACACGTGTTCTAACGCGCGTCTGTCCCACTCTTAAAGCCGTGATGATAACGGAACTGCCAATCATATATCTACTGCGACAAATACGAAGATTAATAAAATATAAACCGGATTTTTGTTTTTCCTTTTGTGAAGCAGCGCGATTTCTGCTTATTGTTCCCTGCTAGAACGTTGTACCGTTTAACGCAATGTCAGAGCAGACGGAACCGCCATGTGTTGCTCAACGCATTATAATCAAGTTTCTCACAAAGAGGGAGTAGAACCGTAAGAAATTTTGGAAAGGTATGCTACACAGTTCGGGAATAATACCGTGAGAAAGACTCAGGCGTAAGCATGACACTAATAGTTTTCACGTGGACGAGAAAGTGTTGAGAAGGCAGCTCACCGACGTTGCTGGAGGACCAGCATGATCTACGTACATCATCATAAGATTGCAAAACTTCTCAATAAGATGATAATATAACCAGAACGATTCCATCCTTCGCATAAGTTCGGCCTTAACAATCCCTCTTGTGAATTGGTCATACAAAATTTTAACAGAAATATTTCGACACTTCATTTGCCTACTGTGTATCATCTACAGAGACTTGACTAGCATTTGCAAGTCCATCCAGTATCTGCTGTCTTGTCCGCAGCTCGTGGTCGTGCGGTAGCGTTCTCGCTTCCCACGCCCCGGTTCCCGGGTTCGATTCCCGGCGGGGTCAGGGATTTTCTCTGCCTCGTGATGACTGGGTGTTGTGTGCTGTCCTTAGGTTAGTTAGGTTTAAGTAGTTCTAAATTCTAGGGGACAGATGACCATAGATGTTAAGTCCCATAGTGCTCAGAGCCATTTGAACCATTTATCTGCTGCCTTGAAAGCAAGACTGAAGACCTCAGCTGCAGACAGTGGTAAGGCATGGACGATGAGAAACAGAGTTATTGTATGTAAAACATGGCAAATTATGTGCGTTATTCATATTAGCAGAGTTTTTCCCATATAAACCGAGATATGGCAGCTCTGTCTCTAATTTTTGATTCTCGCTAATGGATGTGTGCATGTAAACTGCGGTAAGTGCCAAAATATGGTTACCAGTAGTAATAATGAATTCACTATCGTCCTAAGAATACGCTTTTGAGGGACAATTTGCACTAAACCGAGGATAATGTTGGTAACCATGCCTCAGATACAGACACTGAAGATTTTCCTGAAAGCAAAAGCGCTTCAGAAGTTGTTGCTAATGGCATGAATGTTAATAAGTGTTCTTTACCACATTTTTCATGAATTTAATGTAACAAGATGACGGTAGAAATGGTAAGAGCCATCCTTAATGTTGTTTACGTGCTGCAGTAACGTGCTTCCTGGAGTTAACTTTATATCGTGCTGTATCACAGATTAACTGTCGAGGTTGTTACACCTTGTTATTGTAGAAATCGTAAACGCGAGTATTATTAAACACGAAAACTAATCCGACATTCTAAATTTTGTCTTTTTGGCAGGTTTCGCAGTACAGTTTCGTTAATTCGACCAGCAAGTAAACAGTGGTAAGTCTGTATTAACTTATGTCGAGTGCAGTGATCTTGCACGTAAGCAATTTTAAGCACACTTTTGAGGAATTTTCAGGAATAAAATTTTGGGTAGAATGTACCATTTTAAAACTATGTCGTGGAAACAAAAATAGAAAGCTCACATTGCATGTTCTTGAAATGTCTTGTTTATAGAATTTTACTGAGACATTATTGTACAGTTTCTCAACACCTGCCTGACCACTGATTACAGCCGTCATCTTCAATTGTCTAGATCACTCCACAGTTTTGAATCGATGTGGTGTAACATTAACTGTTGCTTGCACTAGATTGAAACAGTTCAGTCTGTTCTGTTCCAGAAACGGGGAGTATTTGACGTAACAGGCTCATAATGGCGCGTAAACGGAAAATGTTTTCTTTTGCGCTCTAATAACAACTACTGGCCCCCATGTTGCAGTTACCTAAGAAATGAAGTACGAAGTAGGGTTGCCTTCCGTCCCTATATATCGGAACCATCATCTTTATGGGCCTTCTTGTCCAGAAATCCCGACAAGACTCAGTTTTGCAAAATACTGTCACGAGCTTGACTCAAGAACTGAAGTAACGCCATCTCTTATCGCAACGTGTAATTGCAGCCTCAGTTACTTTTATTTATGCCCACAAATTTATGTTGACAAGATAGCGTTGCATGTTGCTTATCCTATATCGACGTTGTAAGCATCTTCCAGATCTGGCGCCAGCATTCTAGAAAATACCTGACTTCTCCGGTAGTACGGGGCTGGAACTATTTAAGCAGCGCCACGCGGATGAATGAGGCGGTTCCCATCTGAATAGCGATCTCATAAGACGATTCTTTGTAAACATATTGCGAACAAAGTGTGCAAGTTAGTAATGCTTGAATTTTTACTGCCGGTGTGTGGGATGTGGAGTATATAGTAATGTGTACTTCGATGACTAAAATATTATTGTCGACTGTTTACCGTCTAACACACTTATCATAGCTTACGAAAATGCCTAATGGGGGAAAGGGAAAGTGTCACTTTTCGGATGATTACACAGAAGAGTGGTCTTTTGTCAAGAAAAGGACGTACGGATCAGAAAGCGTTGTGTGAGATTTGTAGCTGTTTCATCTCAGAAACTCACGGAGGCAAGGCAGATGTGAAGCATCAAATTTCTACGAAGAATCGTACAAATAGATTCGTGGTAGCATCAACATCAAAGCCTATTTATACATTCATGGTTATTGAAGATACCCAAGAAGAACTGGTCGTTGCTGCTGCAGAACTAACGACAACTTATAAAGTTTTCAAGCATCATCAGTCCTCTTGACTGTAGCGTAGATCTGAATGCCGCAATGTATACTGACACCAAAATCGCCGCAAAGCTGTCTGCAGCCAGGACCAAAGCTATGGCGACTGTTAAAAATATTCTCGCTCCACTCTTCGTGTCCGAATGCAAAAGACAATCGCAAGAAGTTTCATTTTACGACACAGGCACCGACACATCGAACAACAAGGCTGAAAAGATGTTTCTTTTGGTTGTTCAATACCTTACTGAAACTGACGGTATCCAGCAGAAACTGTTGAAGATTGATTCGCTGAATAACGAAGCCTCGGAGAAAATTGAAACGTTTTGTCTAGACACTTCATGACAACTGCAGATTACATTAGATATATTAATCGCTTTTTCTGAGACAGCAGCAATAACAACATCGGAGGGCTTCACTGACGCGGCCAGCGGAATGAGTTTCACCAAATTAAAGAAGAACTAGGAAAAAAATGTGGAATGAATTAGATGTCCATCCCATATTCTCCACAACACTACATCAAGCGACGCTGGAGTCTTAACTGTCGACACTGAAATAATCGCCATAAAAATATTTAATTATTTTTAAATATACGGTAAGCGCACAGAAACTGAAAGAGTTCTGCTTACATGGTGACGTTAATCATCAGACTCTTCGATCTCAATCTAAAACAAGATGGATGTCGTTAAGGCCCCCAGTTGAAAGAATTCAGCTTTTGATACCATTAAAACAATTTTTTGACATCGAAGACAGGCCACTTAAAATAATACCAGATTTTTTTCGGTAGTCCGACGACTGAAGTTTTGTTCGTGTTTCTGCAGTCAAACTGCGCTCTGTTTGAAAAAAAAAAAAAAATTAAAAGGCTTAAGAAGAATAGTGTCTCGATGATTTAAATAAAAAATATATTGACACTCAAAGATATCTGAATGAAAGGAAGACTGCCATTTTATTGGCATGCAAACCAAGATGAATTTGAAAAAACTGAAGAATGAGAACACTTACTAAGAAATAATTATTTTGATTTCTAAATTTGAGGAAGAGGCAATGGATTTCTACACCGCACCATTGCATGGGGGCTTAATTAATTTATAATGCAAATAATTTTAGTTTTAAATTTTAGTAGCTGTATGTCCGATTACGCTATGTCTCGTAAACGGTTGGCCCTGACTAGTATTATTACGCTATCTGACTGCATAGAACAAAAACAAAGAATGAATTGGAAATTTTCATTAACACAATTAATTAATTAAGTCCCCAGCAACTATAAAACCTACGAAACCAAAGCACAAGTGTAACTGTTCTGTGTGTGGAAGTATGACTCAACGTACGCATCTGGCACGGTTCTTCTTCAATGACACAAGAAATTTTAAATATCATTTATACTGGATTAATTAAAGAAAATAAAAATACCATAATTACTCAAGAAAACCAGAATTACACTCTAATACAAGAACACAAGCCAGATGCTTTGTTGACTGAACCTGTAATGACGCATTATTCAGGACATTGAAATAATGAGAAAGAAAAGAAAAGTAGTTTGTTACCTTAATTTATATTGATGAAAAGCACTCTAGACATTACAATCTCTCCACACCGACTCGCTACTATCACATCTCAACAAGAACTTTTCAGTATCACATCTCAGCAAGCACTGCCTACTAGCTCATCTCAACAAACACTCCTCACTACGACATCTCAGCACTGACTACCACGAGTTCTCCCAAAGCACTGCCCACTACGAGTTCTCAATAATCACTGCCAGTGGAGGCGGCGGAACAATACTCTCTAGCGCGATCTCTGGCGCTGTGGCTCAGTGTAGCCACCTTTCATATGCCCTTCCTCCACAGGCTAGAATTTGATGGTATTTTTGCCAGCATTGGTGGTGAAAATACCACCAAATTCGTCAAAAAAATACAGACAAAAATAAAAGATAATATTAATGCGTAAATATCATATAACTAGATAAAATTTTGGCTTTGCACTGACCTTTCAATAACCTAATATATAAAATACGTAAGCAATACAAATTCCTTCATACATGTGACTTTACATAACAGTTTACACAAGTATTATGTGGTTAAACAGTTCAATGAATAGCGTCAGCAATGACGAATATGTGCAGGTAAGAGTCTCATAACTTTTCACAATCAGTAATACACAAAAAAAATCAGTTTATACAAATATTCACATAAACGCTTTCCATAGGTCAAGAATAAGCAGTTGACAGTTCCAGCAGTAGCACCCAGCAATGGTCAACAGGTGCAATAACCAACAAGTGACATTTTTTCGGTAGAAACAGTCCATCAGTAGCACCCAGTAATGTTGAATAGGTGCAGACACCAACAAGTAACACCATTTCAGTATAAGCAGTTCCATTAGTTGCACCAGCAATGTTGAGCAGGTGCACACAGCAACAGGTGACATCTTTTCAGTAGAAGCAGTCCACCAGTGGCACCCAGCAATGTTGAGCAGGTGCCGACACCAACAAGTGACATCATTTCGGTAGAAGCAGTCCATCAGTGGCACCCAGCAAATGTAGAACAGGTGCAGACAGCAAGAAGTAACATCATTTCAGTAGAAACAGATCTATTACTGGCACCCAGCAATGTTGAACAGGTGCAGACATCAACAGGTGACATCATTTCGGTAGAAGCAGTTCCATCAGTGGCACCCAGTAATGTTAAATAGGTGCAGACACCAACAAGTGACATCATTTCGGTAGAAGCAGTCCATCAGTGGCACCCAGCAATGTTGAGCAGGTGCAGACATCAACAAGTAACACCATTTCAGTATAAGCAGTTCCATTAGTGGCACCAGCAATGTTGAGCAGGTGCACACAGCAACAGGTGACATCTTTTCAGTAGAAGCAGTCCATCAGTGGCACCCAGCAATGTTGAGCAGGTGCAGACATCAACAAGTAACACCATTTCGGTAGAAGCAGTCCATCAGTGGCACCCAGTAATGTTGACCAGGTGCTGACCGCAGTCCATAAAATTCACTATGACTAATCACACTGTTCATCAGCAGAAATTAAACATGTCGTAGTGGCACCAATCATGTAGAAAAAGTGCAAATAACAGTTCATAATATTCCCTATCACTAATCACACAGTTCATCAGCAGAAATTAAACATGTCCAGGTGGCATTCACCATGTTGAAAAGTGCAGCACCATCACTAATCAGACAGTTCAGGCATGAACAATAGTTTGAATACACATACAATGCTTTTACACTAAACATACAAATCATAATAAACACACAAATGATATCAGATAATTGTCATATTAAATATTACAAATACACAAATATTAGTAAACCTATAATTTTTATGGGTGTCAGTGCAAGCCACAACAACAAGTAAAATAATATTTAGGAGATAGGTTGGGATCACTTCTCTGGGATTATAAAAGGAAAACACACAAAACACACTCACTCATCTTTCATCCACATTTAGTGCTACTGTGTAGTTGAATAGTGTTAACTGTGTAAATGCAATTCTGTCAAAATTTTATGTTCATCATGTGTATCAAGTAGTAGTGGCAGCAATGTATAACAGTCAATAATAGTTAGTCAGCGTCATAGTCATCATGTCAAGACCAATGTTTGCCAAGCCAGATCAAATTGTACGGTTGCTGAACAACTGTCAGTGAGCCAAGATATGCAATTACTTCCTCTCTCCAAAAAAAAAAAAGTATATACTGCTTAGTGATTTAACAAAGTGTGTGTGTAGACAATCTTCCTGCTACTTTAGTGTTCTAGTCTGCCATCTTTATCCTCCTTGTTCCATATAGACCAACGAAAAAAAAATGCTCCTCACTTACTTCACCTCTTATCCACCAAAACTCCAATAATCATCAGCATCACATAATCTCAATACTTCAATAATACCTCTTCAATACGTCGATCATCAATATCATTTACCTTACCTCTTGTCCACGAAAACTCCAATAATCATCAACTTCACATAATCTCAATACCTCAATCATACCTCTTCAATACGTCGATATATATAAACCTCAGCACCAATATCATTTCACTTCCATAACAACTCTTTCCTCTAGTCAGTCTCCTCGAACAAGTACAGACAAAATCCTAGTGCAAACTTCAATTCAGCATCCCATACAATCCGAAGACACAGTGTCCACACACAACCTCTGTGTAATCCATCTGACCCAAATTTTCTACTCATTATAAATTATAAGATACATTTTGGTTCCTTGTCCATCATTAAATAAAAGAAATGCATACATGACCTCTAACAGCCTTTAGTTTGAATAACTTTCAGTAAGTAAGTACGATTACGAAGTGTTAATGATCATAATATTTCACAGTGTGTACATCACTTCAAGAATTATGGCAAACAGAAGCAAACATGTGGAGTATTTCTTGTGTCAAGTGTCACTTCCTATTTCAATAACTCACGAAAAATGCAGTGTAATAACTGTCAATGGTCTAACCTAGTGTTGGTATGTCATGTCGTTAGCTTCCTTCCTATTAGCATAAATTTATACAGCTTCCATAAAACCTCCAGCTCATGTGACTTCTATGAAGTTTCTCGTACTAATGTCGTTCGTCGAATTATAGCAGTTCATTTTCTTATCTTAAAAATATAAAGCACTGAGCGTAAGCAAAACATGCAATAGCGAGTAAATATACCAGTAGAGAACAGAATGTCAACAAGTGGATGCAACACAATCCCTATAACAAGGCTCTGCCAAGCGAACAATCTATAATTAATACCATAGTGTGGCCTAAACTCCATGTACGTACACAGTATATCAGCATTTCTATATTCTAAATTGAAGAGTAGTTACGACAACAAAACAGAAGTGTGTAAATATGCAATCCATACGCACAGCAGCAAACATATATCTTACGTAATAAACAAGTCATTAGCATCATTCAGCATAAGCAAATAAATGTTCATATGTAATCTTAATAAGTAAACATGAAGGCGCAAGCAGATAAATCACAAAGTGTAACCTACATACCTAATTACAGTCAGCACAATTAATCAGGTGACAATTATAATTTAAATAAATAAGCACAGCAGGCACATAATAAAAAAAAATATGACATCAGTGAAAAAGCATAGCAGCCAAGCGATGCATAATATACATAAGTAATAACACTGTTCATTAGTCAATAATTGTCAAAATCAGCAAATGTACACAAGCACGTCGCTTCACAAGTAAATTCATAGAACATGAAATTTAGCACAAAGTATGAGTCACGTAATCGCGAGCAGCAAATTACATCTAAAATACGTACCTAAGTGGAATTATGTTACCTGAAAAATAAACTCAATTAACAGTTACCTTTTTTTAGTTTATTACTTTTTTTTCGAAATTACATTCTTCCTGAAATTTTCTCCATAGTAAGTCGTCTTAACCTCGGACATGCACAGAATTTACCTGAAGGTCTTAAATACTTTATACAACCGTATCCTGAAAAATACTGAACGTTAATAACATAATTTATAAAGCCACCATAGCTTTATACTGAATTTAATCCGAGAAATTAGACTGTGTATTTGTTTACGTCTGTCAGTGCATTCGCACTGAGCGCTCGATCAGCTGTAGACGCGTGACGTAGAAGGTGATTGTTTGCGGTCAACGACAGCTTTGTGCGGCGCGCAGACTGACTGTTGCTTTGAGTATGTGCCGCCGCCAAAACACAGCGCGGTATCCTTGTATTCTCTGCATGTTTACATGTAGCTGTTGGTTTCTCAAAAGTATGTCATTCCACAAAAATTTTTACGTTCGATATATGATGTATTCCCTTAGAGCGCCGAGATTTAAGAGTTTCTACTTCAACAGTATTATCATGTATAATTTTTCGAATCCTATATGGACCGTTATAAAGCAGAAAAAATTTGCGACACAAGCCTTTTCCTTTATGAGACAAACGATGAGACTTAATTAACACCTTTTGACCGACTGACAAAATTTTTAAACGACCAGGACGTTTAGCTGATTTCTCTCTTCTTGCAGCCGCAGACGCAATATTTCGTAGAGCCAGGTTGACAACTTCAGAATGCCGCAGTTTCCGTGAAGGCGGAAAAGGAACTATTTCAGAAATGCGATTTGTTGGTACTTTATTTTTTAATATCAATAGAGGCGGTAAAGAAGTTCAGTCATTAGGAAGTTCATTCAGAATGTTTTGAAAAATATGAAGATACTGATCCCAAGTTCTGTGATTCTGATGACAATAAAGACGGCACAATTTATTGATTTCCTTCATCCATCTCTCTGAAGCATTAGATTGAGGGTGAAAAAGTGAAATAAAAATTGGTTTAATCTTACGACGCCGTAGAGTACGAAGCCAAATCTTAGAGCGAAACTGTGATCCATTATCTGATATAACCTTATCAACATGACCAACTTCTTTAAGAAAATGTTTGATGAAAGCATTAGATACTGAACGAGCTGTTGCTTTGCGTAAAGGTGTAAAACACACGTATTTTGATGTCAATTCCACTGCTACGAAAATGTACGCAAAACCATCAGTAGAACGAACCACTGGACCGAACAAATCGACTGCAGCCATGTCCTTTAATTTCGCTGGAATGACAGGAAACAACGGTGCTCCGTGAGAAACAGTTGGCGGCTTAACCTTTTGACATAACTTGCATTTGGCAAGAACAGATCGAATGCGTTTTTCCATATTATTGAAGTAGCAATTTTCCTGTAATTTATGAAAGCATTTTCTGGGACCAAAGTGTGCATAACTGAAATGCGTATACCAAATCAGTTTATTAACCCACTCATCAGGAATACAAACTAACCAAACACAGTTGTCGACCGATTTTCGTTTAAAAAGAATGTCGTTGCGAACTAAATAATACTGTCTAATCGCTACGCTTTCCTTTCTCCTCCACTTCTCCTTAATGTCCTTCCAGACTGGATCCTTATTTTGCTCCTTAGCGATGTCCTGGAGCGAAGACGAAATAAAGTTCTCAAACGCAACACCTTGAATGTACATCAAACAATAATGGTTTTCTTTGCAGTCCTCTTCAGCACTTTGTTTCAAACCCATAGGTGCACGTGATAAAGCATCAGCAACAATATTTGAAGATCCCTGTATGTAAACAATACTAAAATCAAATTCCTGTAGGTACAACGCCCATCGTGACAATCTGCCATGAGTTAATTTTGTCGACATAAGAAATTCCAAAGCTCGATGATCAGTGTAAACCTTAGTATGTCTACCGAACAAAAATGTGCGAAATTTTGTGAAAGCCCAAACAACAGCCAAGGCTTCAAGTTCCGTAATCGAATAATTCTTTTCGGATTTAGAGAGAACACGACTTCCAAATGCAATTGTCTTCTGTACTACAACGCCGTTTTCTTCTATCTCTTGAAATAAATGTGCACCTAGGCCTTTGTATGATGAGTCCGTCGCCAAACAAAAATCTTTAGATAAATCCGGATGTGAAAGAAGTGGAGCAGCAACTAGAGCATCACGAAGTTGTTCAAATTCTGATTGAGCTTCCTCATCCCAACACCAATTAGAATTTTTTCCAGATAGTTCACATAAACGAGGTGTGGCCAAATTGTCCAATCTAACAAAGCGTCTAAGAAAATTACAGACACCAAGGAAACTACTAACATCACGTTTTGTGGTAGGAACAGCATAATTACGAATAGCGTCTAGTTTCTCTGGATCAGGAAGAATACCTTCTGTAGAAATAATGTGACCGAGAAATTTCACCTGTGAACGACCAAATTCAGATTTTTCCAAGTTCACTGTAATGCCAACTCTTGCAAAAATACGTAATAATGAATCCAAAATTTTGTTGTGCTCACTCCAAGAACGTTTAGCAATAAGAATGTCGTCAACATAAGAAGTAATATTGTCACGAAGATAAACAGGTAAAATTTCATTTAAACTGCGAATAAATGCTGCAGAAGATACAGTAAGTCCAAACGGTAATTTCCGAAACTGGTAACAGGTACCAAAGGCTAAAATTGCAGTGTATTTTCTACAATCAGGGTGGAGTTCTATTTGCCAAAAACTTGCGCGCATATCAATCGTGGATAAAACTTTAATTCCATGGAAATGTTGAAGAAGTTCATCTAAATTTTGTGGACGGTCAGTTTCAGGAATGATGATATTATTTATCTGTCTGGAATCCAGAACCAAACGAATTGACCCATCGTTTTTAAGAACTACGTGTAATGGGCTGGTATAAGGGCTGACTGCTGGCTCAATAATGCCCTGATCTAACATGTATTGAAGTTCATTCTTAACCTTGTCTCTGTAAGCCAAAGGAATAGCGTACGTTTTTCCGCGAAATGGTGTGTGTTCCTTTACTTTAAATAAATATTGTAAGCCTTGTATAGTTCCTGTGTGATGACTGAACACTGTAGCATGTGAAGTCAAAATATGGTGCAGCTCTTCTCTTGCAACGTCATCTGGCACTTCAGCTTTTTTAACCTTTTCATTAATTAATTCTTCGCTGCTAATTATATCCTCCATCGCGTCTCTATATATATTGTCATTGTCATGAATAAACACACTGTCGTCATAATGCTCAACGAAAACATCAGAAGTAAGAAACCTTAAACATTTTGTATCTGATTCAGATCTTGCTAAACACTCGAAAAATTTCAAACATTTCGGCATTCCGGCAACAGTCAAATTCACACTTCCTTCTTTAAAGTTCAAAATTGCCTTATGTGTGTTAAGAAACTCCATACCTAATATAATCTGTGTACTGAGTAATGGAACAATAATAAAATTAGCAGACAATTCGTATCCTTGACAAATGAAATTTAGGTTGGTCTGTTGTTTAACTTCCACACCTTTTCCAGAAATCGCTCCTCGAATTGTAGTTTTAGAAATAGGTAACACAGGACAGGCAATAGTTCTTTCACATATACGAAAAACTGATTCACTAACGACGTTGAATGGGCTCCCAGAATCTAAAACTGCAGTGAACTTATTCTTTCCCACACATACTTCAATAACAGGATGTAAAAATGCGTCTACATTATTTTCCTTTTCGCCTAGCAAAATGTCTCTCATATCTTCCAGGCATACGTAGTGTAAAGTTGTAGTGTCATTACTTTCTGAACCGTCTATATTGCTGCCAGAAGCCGAAGCTGCAAGTCATGGTCGATTGTTTGCGTCACGTCTTTGATTATTCCCGTCATTTCGCGGATCAATTTCTACTATTTCCACTTGTCTCTCTGAATTTCTGTCACGCGGAGGGTGCCAATTAGGTCCTTCCTGTCTGTTAGATGCAAATTCTTGGTTGTGTCTGTTATTAAAATTTCTGTTTTCCTGTCTGTCTGCATAACTACTTCTTGTATAATTTCGACTGTCACTTCTGAAATTATTGTTAGACCTAATACCCTGGTTATTTCTGTAGTAAGAGTTTCTATTATTGTATGAATAATTTCTGTCTTGATGATACCGATTACTGTTTCCGTATGATTGATCATTCCGGTAAGAATTACCGTTATTATAATTGTCTGTGTAATTTCTGTTAGAACGTCTGTTATTGTCATAAGGCTGGTATCTATTGTCCTGTCTGTTACGTCTGTCATTCTCAAAATTACCCATATAACGCCCGTTCCGATCACTATCCATTTTCTCTGAAAATCTATCGTAATTACTGTTACTGAAAAAGTTACAAGAAGTCCCGTCGTCGTTGTCATACTCAAGTTCTTGTAACAAAGTCTTAAAAGTCTCAGTGTCGTCTTTACATCTTCCAGCTAAAGCAATTTGTCTTATGGATTGTGGCAGCTTAGTTAAACAAATGCGAATTAATTCAGTCGGGCTATAAGGGTTGGACAGGAACTGATTCTTTCGAATCATGTCTTCAAAGTATTCTGCCGGCGTGCGGAACTCAGACTGTTTAAAATTACGCTGCATAATCAGACTATGTTTGACTCTGTCTTGTGTGTTTTCGGACCAATATGCCGATAGAAATGCATGATAAAAATCATTCAGATTATTACAATCTCTAATGAGTGCGCGCATCCGCGTCGCCGGTTCGTTTTCTAAATATCCACACATAAATTCCAGTTTGTGACTTAGTGGCCAATTTGGTGGGAGTGCATACATAAATTGATCTAACCATGCACATGGATGTATGTCATTCTTAGAATTGTGGAAGATCTTAAATTTCCGAACAGTCAAAAAGTGTTTATAGTCAAAGTTTTCGCCTCGTGGCGACAAAGACCTACCGCGTCTGTCCCAGTCCCAGTGTTGATTATTGTCAAGTTCGCGCGTCTGGCGCTCTCTTGTTGCATCCCGTAAATGAAACAAATTACTTTCTTCAAACCCCCCTGGTATCTGTGATTCTAAATTTCTTTTGTTGTCTTTTCCTACGATTTCGCCTTCAATTTGTTTGACTTGCTTCCGTAATGCCTCAACTTCCCTTTTAACGCGTTCATTAAATTTTCCCTGATTTTCAACATGTTTATTTATGTTCTGGTACTCTTCAGTTTCCACAAATGGCGATGGAGCTGTATCATCCGAATATCTGTCCCCATGTAAACTAAGATTTGTCAATTTATCAGAAATCTCCTCAACTCTTTCCGATAAGTCACCTATTTTTTCTTTCTGTTTACTTAAGTCTTCCGTAAGTGTCGCGACTCGGGTTTCAGTGTTGACACATTTGGTAGTTAACTGTTGATATTGTTGTGTTAGATTATTTATTCTGTCATTTGGTACGGATTCCTCGATTCTCTCAAATATTTCTTCCTTATCGTGTGCACGTTGTAAATTTAACTCTGAAAATTTTTGTACTATCACGCGATCTCTTTCTTCCTGTTCTCTATCCTGTTCCCTTTGTCTAATCTCTACTGCAATTAATCTATTATTGTGAGCATTCAAAATCGGTTGTACTTCCTCTCTAATCTCTTTCTTTAATTCATCCTTCATGTTTTTGAAACATGTCCCTATTCGCGAATCTAACCGTGTTTCCATTGTTTTTAATTCAGATCCTAACTGTGATCCCAGTGAGTCAAAACGTGTTTCCATTGTTCCCATATCAGTTTTAATTGTTCCTATATCAGTTTTAATTTCAGATCGCAAAGTTCCCATCTCTGTTTTAAATTCAGATCCTAACCGTGTTTCCATTGTTCCCATCCGTGTTTCCAGATTTAATATTGCACCCATCAACTGCTCCATAATAGCCGGTTCGAAATTCTTTTCGCCCCTAACATTTCCCGCGAAACCAACTTCTTTCGTCATAGCTGTAAAGCTATATGTGTTCGATACTATTCCAGAATCTTCTGTCGTTAATCTCGAATTCTGAAAATTTTCTGATTGAGAAAAATTTTGAAATGGTTCCGGACTATTTTCCCGACTTATTAAATTGTTTTCCACTTCATTATTCATCATACTGTTTTCCTTTGTTGGCGAGTTCGCCATGTTAACAATTTCGTCATTCTCACTATCCATCATTTTTGCCTTTTTCATCGATCGCGTAATCATTTACAAAATATACAAAACTCGTCACTATATGAAAATTACACACAATGACACTTTATCTCCAACAATACCATTCACACGAAATGTTTCCCTCAAACACGATTAATCGAACAATTGAAATAATTGCACTAATTGTCAAACCCGTAGACAAGACAACAGAAATGAAATTTTGCAAAAAAAATACCATTAGAAGAATGACAATTACCAAATCTACACATGCAATATAGACTACAATTACTAAACTACAAATTACTACAACAATCCTACTGTCTACTATTTCTACAATCAGAAGAATTCCAAGGGACGATCCGAAGCAGCGGTCGCCACGTGCATGGGGGCTTAATTAATTTATAATGCAAATAATTTTAGTTTTAAATTTTAGTAGCTGTATGTCCGATTACGCTATGTCTCGTAAACGGTTGGCCCTGACTAGTATTATTACGCTATCTGACTGCATAGAACAAAAACAAAGAATGAATTGGAAATTTTCATTAACACAATTAATTAATTAAGTCCCCAGCAACTATAAAACCTACGAAACCAAAGCACAAGTGTAACTGTTCTGTGTGTGGAAGTATGACTCAACGTACGCATCTGGCACGGTTCTTCTTCAATGACACAAGAAATTTTAAATATCATTTATACTGGATTAATTAAAGAAAATAAAAATACCATAATTACTCAAGAAAACCAGAATTACACTCTAATACAAGAACACAAGCCAGATGCTTTGTTGACTGAACCTGTAATGACGCATTATTCAGGACATTGAAATAATGAGAAAGAAAAGAAAAGTAGTTTGTTACCTTAATTTATATTGTTGAAAAGCACTCTAGACATTACAATCTCTCCACACCGACTCGCTACTATCACATCTCAACAAGAACTTTTCAGTATCACATCTCAGCAAGCACTGCCTACTAGCTCATCTCAACAAACACTCCTCACTACGACATCTCAGCACTGACTACCACGAGTTCTCCCAAAGCACTGCCCACTACGAGTTCTCAATAATCACTGCCAGTGGAGGCGGCGGAACAATACTCTCTAGCGCGATCTCTGGCGCTGTGGCTCAGTGTAGCCACCTTTCACCATTTGATTATGGGCTATTTCTCTTAAGAAATATCAAATATTTGATTGGATGACGCTGTCTAAAACCCCAGAATAGGTGATGTTTGAAAACAGTTATATACCTGACTAAGAATGGTGTGAAGATTTTAGGCGACAGTTCTTTGCAGGAATATATGTATCTGCAGAGCTTTTTAGAAACTAAGCGTGACTGCGAAGAATGGAAGTCCAAACAATCTTGGAGGAAAGGTGGAGTTAGTTTCTTAAGAAAATCGAAAGTCTTGAATGCAAATCCCAACTGCTAAAATTATGCGGGCAACTGTTCTCTACTCCCGCAAACAACGCCACTGTGGAATGATTATTTTCACTGATGTCTGTCCATTGGACTGATGAAAGAAATCGACTGCTGCCAGGGACTGTGGAATCAGTCTCACAGTGCTAGTTTTACTACAAGCTGACTTGCATGGAGTTTTATAAGTACGTAAAAGGGAAAAAGACTTGCTGAAAAGGGTGAAATCTTCCGAAAAGTGTGGTCTGCCAACTACTTCTGTCGTAATAAGTTCCATGTTATTGTGTTCTAAATAAAAAGTAACTATATTAAATACATTTTTAATTCATTTCTGCACCCCCATCTCAGGGTCTCCCTATGAGGTCCCAGACAGAAATGGCAAACTTAGTACGAACGTCTTTGGTGGACGCACTTAGTAATCACCAGTTCAACATACAGCTCACATGGAGATCACTGGCTTTCCACAACATAAGCGCGGCCATTAATATCGGCAGCCATGTTTATATATGCGATCACAAAAATGCAGTTATGGAAAGTAGCATGAAGTAGACGGTAAATATTTTAAGCGTGGTAAGTTTGTGATTCGTTGGGAATTCGAGATGTCAGTGAAAGAAAAAAAGGATAAAAATAGTATTAATACTTCCCATTTTTTACTGGATCTGAGAAGAAGTGACACGTTCGGTAAGATACTTTTTAATTACGGCTGATAATTTATACAGACAACGTCCTTTTAGTGGCAGCTTGATTGCAGGATTATATTGAGATAGAAGCTCCGCAGCTATAGTTTCCGTGTGAATAACGCCATCCCCAGAAAAGACAAATAAACGATTATCACCTAAATGTTTGTGCCCGCTTTGAATGGCACATATAGTTACACACCTGCGCAGCATGAATACTGTTTATTTCTTGATTCACGCAGTGGAAATGGTACCCTGAAGCAATCTCCAGCTGTGTAATATTCGTTGGAACTGCCGCCCTAGCAGCTGATGTGTTGGAAGTGATTCACGAACACACTAGTGGAAAATAACAATAATTCATTCACCTGGGGGGGTAGTGCCCCGCATTGCACATTTGTAAGTCGGGGCACAACGATGCAGACAGTTAGTCATGACTCTTACATGACAGATGTGCGCTCTGATCGAACAGTAGGTGCAAGTAGTTATGCATGTGGCCGAAATGTCAGCATCTTGGAGACCAAACTCTTCAACTGTCTTACTATGTATTTTAATAACAAAACTTCTGTATCTTCTGTGAATGCGCGGATTCTTCATTGGAATCACCACCCCAAGGAAGTTACGTCATGTGGGGAAACAAAACATGAAATGAAATGTAAAACGTGAACTAGCCGCCTGAAGATGAACCTGTCGATTCGAAACCGGTAACGGCGCTGCTTAAATAAATAAATATCATTGTAAAAAGTGGTTGGTTGCTTTAATCTTCTGTGTAGAGTCAATCTACAGATGAGATAATTTTGCTGAAGAACGAGTTAAACTTGACCGTGGAGTGCCACAAAGTGAACGCGAATGAGAAAGATGAACACGCGAAATTCAGAACTTTATACATAAAGTGTGACTTTTGAATTAATAAAAATCAGAGTGGCCTGGGTATGCAAGTCGTGACCGACAACTGGAAGCTCAAACGGACCAAGCTGTGTAGTATTTGAGCGAGCATTGTGTCACAGACAATCCGTTTTGTAATCTTTTTGGTAATTGGTTCGATTGGATACCATAAGCTGGCTGTTGTTAGTGGCTGTGATTGCGGGTAAGTGTCGAAATTGTTACTTAAGATTGACACGAGCATGACGGTGTTTTTTGTACCAAACAAGTAACAATATATTCAAGCTTTCTCTCACAAACTATCCATGGTTTAAAGCTCTGTTTACCGGATACCAGAAAACATTTGATGCACTCAGTAGATTTGTGTAGTGCCGCTAGTTTGCGGTATAGCTTTCTATAGCCTAAGTATGTGTGTGGACCAAACTGCAGAAGAAGCTACCATCGAAAGGTGAGTGGACTATTTCTGTAGGACGAACATTTTAACAGCGCAGTTGCAGCCCTTAACGGATGAAACAGAAACGCCAAATCTGATTTCATTGACATTAAAGATACACTCTTTACTGTCACATATCTGAAACAGCACCTCCTATAAAATATTTGAGGTATCTTGGAAATCATAATGTTTATAAGCAAGACACATCAAACGAATTGGTGACTTCGGTAATGCGATAACAAATAGTAATGCAGTTACAAAAATACTTGGGGAAACTGGTCGGATAATACCAAAAATTCAGTGAAACATCTGAAAGCAGAAAGTATTCGAGTGCACTAGTGAGCTAAAGACACATTCTCATCATGAGGAGTCATAATAACGAGAAGGCATCTCAGCACACTTACGACGTCTTCGAGAGAGTCTTACCATCGCGTCGCAGTACCCACAGTTTTCCTGAATGACGGTCAGAGGCTCCGCTACAACGAGTGCGGCATAAAACCCTAGAAGACAAGACCACATCTTGCAGAGGAAAAATATAAATTGTTGCGACGGTATTTATCCCTTACGCCCGTAATAAATCCGTGAAAACTGTAAGAGTACTATGGAACCTTAATGTAAAGTGTGTACTTC
Source organism: Schistocerca nitens (assembly GCF_023898315.1). Classification (NCBI taxonomy): domain Eukaryota; kingdom Metazoa; phylum Arthropoda; class Insecta; order Orthoptera; family Acrididae; genus Schistocerca; species Schistocerca nitens. Next base: position 618,347,203 of record NC_064617.1, read on the forward strand.
GCTCGCTGTCCAAGAAGGAAGCCTTGTTGGAATGTGGTAGGACTCCAGCAATCAGGAGTTATCGGTATCCCATGCCAGTGCGGGAAATTTAACGTAAGTCAGATCATCCAGATGTTAAAGAAGATGCGCGGATCACAAGCGTTACGCAGATAAGGAACAACCAGTAAGGTCGGCTATCGCAAACTACTGCGTCTGCAAGGGACATAACACGAATTATGACAACACCAAGTTGATAAAACAGGAAGATATATTCTGAGATTACATTTGAAAAGAATGTGTAAAGATCCGGGTACATGGTGTGCTGATAAATAAAGGCAGGGAGTTCCAGCTAAAGAAAGCTTGTAATCCAGCCTGAAGAGGTAATTGGTGAGCTTGCCGAAATATCGCACTATTTTGACATCAGCCAACTCAATAAGCGAAAACATTTCAAGGTCATCATACGCCGGGAATGTCTAAAGCAGACTTTTTACATTCACAGTTTTTGTTGTTTTTGACGTTTATAGGTGAAACGATTAAAAAATCGCGAAATGAAGGCACGATACCGTACGCTTTTAAAACTTACTACTTACCATTTTCAGGATAATGCAGACGAACGGTGAAATAGTGTTAAGAACTAAGCTCAAATACGTCTGGGTGCATATATTCTTGGTCAATATCTGTGATGTTTTTTTCAAACTTAGACTGACCTAATATGTTTGAGTGTTTGGCTAGTCAGGGTGAATGTTCAGTTCATGAAGATCTCAATTTCCTCTAGGGGTGAGAGCGAACTGCCATCGGGGGATGGGTGGAAGGCCGGTACTCCTTTCAACTTGACCCTTATGAACATGAGTGTCCTGAACATTAATTGTAGATATTATATTGAAGCATTATGCACAGCGTCCAAAATCAAAAGACCACTAACATTGCGCCACAGTCTCGTTTTTCTGTTACTTATTCTTTTCTATTGCATGACTGAGCGTATAGCGTATGTATACTCTCCGATGTATAAAAAGATTGGATGTGACACGTGTACCTAATTTTCCGTAACTAACTGAAACAAGGCATCGAATCCAAAGATCAATGCTTGCCCATATAATATAAATACAACCTGATCTTTATTGAGCGATTATTCAATGTCTACAACAGCGATCGGAATGTTAAAAAAATGGTAATAAGTTAACCCTTTACTACAGTAAGCACAAATTTTGATAACAAAAATTGTTTGAATATATATAGATTCCAGAATAAAAAGTCGCCCGCTCCAAAACGAGCAAAGGTAAAATTTGGTAAAGACTAATGACCTTGAAATCACGCAAATACTGGGCGAGAATGAAAATGACGCAACTGAACAAAATGCACTCGCGCAAGCTTAGATGTTGAAAACACGTGTAACGTGTACACTGAAGACGTTAATTTGGAATCCAATGATGCAATTATAATTGTGGAAACCAATAATATGCAACAACTAGCATCACTTCATACAAACTTTTAGTACTGTATTACGTTATTCACGGTAATGCTGTCTGTTTGGATGTTTGCATAAGCTTGACCAAATCTAATTACTGCTCTTTACTGATTACTTTTCATATGATACCTTAAAACATTTCATTCGTGGCAGTAACTATTTGTCAACAACAATGCTATGTAGACATATCCATATATCATCTATATAATACAGCACAAAATTACCTCATTTCAAGAGAGCCAGCATACTTCCGCCACAGAAATATAAACTGCACTTAAATCATTTTTAATTTGAACTGATTGTTTGTAGTAGTAATGCAACACTATATGAACAGCCACAGTTCTTACTGCCTTTTATTACAATAATTACTTGACTGAAAATTAACTGTAAATTTAACTGAACCTGTTTCGTTCATTCATTACTTTCTCAGAAGTTAGGTGAGAAGGATAGGACACTGCTGATGGTTAACGACTTGGGTCAAAGAAGTTTCACTCGCGAAGTTCATGATTCGAGTAACCACACTTTTACGTTCCAAAAAGTTACTATTACGCTGGCATCCCTATTACATAACTATAAAGGTACTTGATGGATCTTACCTTGCGATGAATTGCTTGTGGCGTGAAGTAAATATTATAATGGAATTCATTATGGGCTCTTCTTGATCAGCGAGCAGCTCGAGTAAATTTAGGCAACAATGCATTCTGCCATAATTCTAAAATCCTCTTGCAAACCATGTACTGTGCCCGTATATGTGCTCGCTCCCTTCTATTTTTCCTTGCCACATATTATTAACACCATTTTGCAGCACTGTCTCCGTTTGGCATTTGCGCACCAACACACACATCCGTACCACACCACAGATGCTTCGCAACTCATCTTGCTACGATTATAAACGCTCGCCCAACGATGTTATTGTTAAATGAAAGATACTCTTTGTGTTTCGTTCAATAAAAATATCCCTGATATTCCAAGTGTGTTTACGACAACGGTCTGGCATAGTTATTTCTTACTTATTGTTTCAGCACACATTAGATTTTCATAAACACAAGTAACCGACAAAATTCATAAATAGATTTAGTTACGAAAAATGGTTTTAAACTCGTACTGCTGACAGTAACTATAGGATCTAAGATTGTTTGGCTACAGACTGCCTCACGAACTAAACTGACTCTAACATACAAGGTGGTCAGAAACAGCGCGAAAAGCTTGAAAGGGTGCTGCACTGCAGGTTGTGCTGAGAAATAACTGTTAAGAAAAAAATTCTATACGTAGGGCCGATTCCGAGTTATTTAGCATTGAAGTTAGCCAATCAGGTTTCCTCGTGCATCTTCAAGCATCTTGCCAGACAAAGTCTCGCGAAACTTCTTCTTCATTTGGTTTCCTCAAACCGAACAAACGTATCTTTTGCTTACCTAGTTTAAATTTATCACTTTCGAAAAAGATGGCGTATTTTAACTGGTAATGAGCATGTAAACAAGTGGTAACTCACGGAACCACAGATGTTTGTGCATTACCACTAATTTGAGCGTGCAAGCGCTTGAATTTGCGCGTTTAACGGCCTGATTGCCTAACTTTAATGCTAATTAACTCTGAAACGTCGCAAAGTACCGAATTTTATTCTAAACAATTATTTCTGGGCACAACCTCCACTGCTACACCCTTAAAATCTTTTCTCTGACCACCCTATATACAGGGTGAGGCAGTTACGACAGACTACCCCAAACATATCCAGAGCAAAAAAAATATATCCAAGTACAGAATGAGTTTCATATCCAAGTACAGTTTTACCCAAGTTATAGCGAACAATATGGCAAAATTCCTGAGGTTCACAAGGAATTTCTATCGTTTGTAGTTTCTGAATTACGACACCGACTTTTTTCTTTTCTAATGGAACTATATACTTTTTCCTGTTGCATTTGAAATAAGCTTCTATGACGACTTGAATGACATAACGTGTACGAACTTGATCAATTAGTATCAAGATAACAGCGCCGTAAACCACTGTCCTTCCAGAAACTTCTGCACTGACATACTAAATGTAAGCAAAGAAATAGCTCAGGTATGGTTCTTGTGTTTACCGTTGCGCTTGGAGTCCATCAGCCTGTGTTCTGCCATTGTAGCAATGCGATAACTCTGAAGACATTCACAACGTGTACGACAGTCGTAAAAGTGAATACCGTTTGCGGCGAATGTTGCCAAACTTTTAGAGCAGCTGTGCGGTTGTATTCTGAGTAGTATCCAGATCATGCCGAGCACTCACGACATGCGTTTGCAAAGGCTATAAAAAAAGTTCTATAAATTGGAAGTATGGAGGACAAAATGCTCAAAGGGAAAAGAAGAGCAGCTGATGAAAGAAATGAAACTAACATTTTTGCAGCAATAACAAACAATGCAAATGTCACTAAGAGATATCTCGGAAGTACGAGGGGTATCGCCAAACGATTGTTCGGCGAAAACTGTTTTCCTTCGAATTTCATCCTCTTCACATTTTGCTGCATCTACAGTTTCATGGCAATGACTTCCAGAATTGGTTACAGTTCACCGAACATTATCTACGAAAAGTGCAAAGTGATGCGGCATATCTATGCAAAATTTTGTTTAAGGAAGAAGCATCCTTTACAAACCCTGGGCATGTCAACATCCGTAATATGCAATATTATTCCTGTTAAAATCCCCGCTAACTAAGAGGAGTGGATGAAAACAACGCTCTTTGTCTCTCAACGTTTGCTGCGTGTTTTTCAAACCGCACCATTGGTCCCCTGTTTTATGTAAGAGAATCTGAACAACCTCAAGTATCTCAAGTTCCTAAGACAAGTTGATGCAGCAGATACTGGAAAAAAATCCCATGAGACATAAGGCAATGAATGTGGTACCAATATGACGGATGTCCCTCCCTTTCGACATATGTAATGATAGAGCTTCTTAATAGAACATTTGGAGAGCATTGGAATGGTCGCTCATGAAACTCAGAATGGTCTACGCATTCAAAAAACTTAAGGCTTCTATACTTTTACCTGTGGCGAAAATTAAAACAAGAGCTGTTTTAGGAAACACCGACGACTCCCGAAGGTGTGAAATGCCTTTTAACAAGGGCGTGTGCTACCATCAGCTCCAGATGAGATTGAACGTGCAAAATTGTTTCTCCAGAATCACTTTGTAGCGCGTAGCAAAGCTCCAAATCAACATTTTGAGTACTTGGTGCGACAGCCATGGTAGTAAAAACACGAACCGTATCTGGGGTACGTGCCTGCTGGCATTTGATGTAATATGGCAAACGTTTGTGAAACCGTTTCTCCTAATGGCGGGACAGTGGTTTGTGGCCCTATGTTCTTGATGCTTTCAATAAAACACCGGCAAGAATTATTCTACCTGAAATGGGGGCCTCTACATGAGCCTTAGGAAGTCAAAATTAACCATAAATATATTGGAATCTTAACTAAAAAAGCCAAAAGTATAAATACATAAAACATAAAATAATAAGAACCAAAATCAACCAATAAAGGGAAATATAGAGTGTTAGAAAAATCATAAACCCTAAATAAAACCAACAACAAAGGTAATCTAGCAACCAAAGTATAAAAAATTAAATAAACACCAGCCTGTAAACGTTCAGGCTGGTAACCTCAACCCAAAATCAGAAGCAAAGTAGGGATCAAATCCCATACACGCTACGTCACTGAAGTTCTCTTAGAAACTTCATCCAAAAGCCGCAGGGTAAAGTACATAGTTGCATTAGAAGAAAACGAAGCCGCTGTCGCAATTCCGTGACTATAAACGATAAAAATTACTCGCGAACGTTAGGAAATTTGTCGTACCTGTATTGTCCGCTACGACTTGACGATAACTGCATTTGGATATAGTTAGTCAGTCTGGATGTATTTGGGGTGACCTGTCTCAGCTGCCTCGCCCTATAATAGATTCACTCTGTTTCAGTCTTCCTGTTTCGACACGAATTTGATATTGCTCTCTTACGCCATCCCATGGACACCGACTCGACGGTGGCTTGTATCGGCTCCGCGCTGAGACGTCGATTCCGCCTGGCAGAAGTGGTATTTAACAGCTGGTATTGATTCTCTCACAAATGGCGCAAGTGAAATTTGAATAGTGCGCAATATTTTAAAGAGGTGAAAGATTTAAATAAGACCGTTCGAGTGGCCAAAGTTTTGAAGCGCAATCGTCCGCCGCCCGCGCAGAGGTGTTCGCCGCACTCCCGCGGTGCTAAGCGTGAGACAGCTCGTGCGTGCTACGTCACGCGTCGGCATCCACAGCAGTGTGCGGATTCCAGCTGCAAGTGCTGCGTCAGGCGTTCCCAGCTGCCCAGCAGTGTCTGCCAGCTGCGGGCGACTCAGCACACGCCGACTAGAGCGATACTTTAAGGCGTGGCTTACCAACAGCTGTTTGGAGGTATTCTCACAGTGTGCGCTGTACGACTGAATAAGCCAGCTGCCGCAGGAGGTCACTGGAAGTTCTGCGCCGTCTACAGCGCGAACTTAGTGTTTTAAGACCTAAATTATGAGTGCTGGGTTAGTAACTAAGAACTTGACTGTTAACCACTAAGAACTATCTAGTAGGGAAACTATTATTTATTTCTGTGACTAACAACGGAAAAAGCTCTAAAAAAAAAAAGCCCTCGCTCCGCGTCTGCGTTTAAAAACGTGGACACTGGAGCAAACTGATTGAAGAAAGCTGGGGGAGACGGCAAATTTTGCTGGTGGCGAGGGTCAATCCTCGGCGTGTAACACTACAGTTACGTCGTTCTCGCGAAATGATTCTGAAACGCCCACAGGCAGAACAACAGCTGCAGTCAGACGCCGGCCGGAGTGGCCGAGCGGTCCTAGGCGCTAAAGTCTGGAACCGCGCGACCGCTACGGTCGCAGGTTCGAATCCTGCCTCGGGCATGGATGTGTGTGATGTCCTTAGGTTAGTTAGGTTTAAGTAGTTCTAAGTTCTAGGGGACTGATGACCTCAGCAGTTAAGTCCCATAGTGCTCAGAGCCATTTGAACCATTTGTATTTGTGTTTTGTTCTTATTTCCGGGTTGTACTGTCAGCCGATAAATAATTGCGAACAATTTAGTATCGAAGTTGCGTTTCAGGTTTGAATGGACCCTACCGGTAATGATGAAGAAATTTCACTCTCAGTTACGAAATTTTCATAAAATGAAATCTGTGTTTTCCAATGACAGCACTTAGCAGATAATGTGCCAAATGTCAATCACAGAACTATCGGCGATAAGTATGTCCCTGCAACGTCAGTAACAGAATGACGTCAAGGACTGGGAATACTTTGCATCCTTGACAACGATAAACACATGTACGACCTTCGCCTGAGGAATCAAGTGCACAAACCTATCCACATGATTACAGAAGTGACTTTGTTGATTGGTAACTCTTGTCCAGTGTGGCCAAATATGCAGTTTCTGTACCTCTTACCAAGAATTTTATGATGTTTGTACGATTAATAAGGTATGCAAAAAACAATGATCGAGGGAATAACGTACACAAATACATTAAAAAAAAATATCGATGAATGAATATTTGATTAACTCTCTGCTTCAAAAACACTGTTCCAGTAATATGTAAGGTACCAATTTCATACTTCTTACGAAGAATACGTCTTCACAATCAGCGTTTTTATAGGAATGAATATCCGCCTACTTGCTCTGGTGCAATCTACGGTTCGTATGTCACTGCTAATGTAGTATCTAGAACTCATTCGCCATACATATTACCCATGGTGGAAATATGGCTGCGATACTTGCTTCGTGACTGTCAATATTTCAACATAACAACAGGGAATCACCTCCTGATGATAATTTTGTTATCTTTTCAGCTAAGTTTTTGCTTTACTCATCTTTACTCGTCTTCTGCTTTGCCTGTTTCAATTTGTTCCTAAAACATTTGAAGCGTAAGCGACGTCGATCAGTACAGTTAAGCAGTTTGTTGGCTTCTAAATAATTTGAGCAACTGAAGATGTAGAATTACACAAGTCTGAAAAAAATGTCTTATTCGTTTTGTCTGGAGAAATAAAGTCTTAACAGGAAACAAGAATTTCTGGTTCTCCACATCTCTTTTGTTACGCAACAATACAAGTACTGCTTTCTCAATAATTGCCCTAATGCTTGGCTTTCGACATTTCCTGTTACCGTTTATAGCAGTTGGCTAGTGGACTTAATGGACAGGATTTATAAATGAAAAACGTATTCAAAAATAAACTGTTTCTGTGTTACAAGGAATATACTCGCATTTTAATATTACGTAGTTTCTCTTTGCGTTAGCCTGTCATTTGTAAGATAAACACAACTCGCGTTTTCATCACGTGACAGTCTGAGACCCATGGATCCACCGAGTCAAGTAGATGCAGTACTTCTTGACTTCCGAAAAGCATGTGACTCAGTATCACACATATGCCTGCTATCGAAAGTTGTGACTCGATTGAGATTTTCTTAGCAAGAAAGACGCCGCATGTTATAATAACATACATTAATAAGGAGTCTGTAGAGATATGATAATTGTACCACAGACATGAGAATTAAAAGAAATTGACGCATTTCAGAAAATAAAGGATTTGCAGAAAGGCAGTGGCCTGCATTCAGGCAAGCAACTGAATCCACTGCTTCGGTAACAGTAACTGTGACACAATATTATGCAATTTGAGTCACACGATTATTATACAATATATAGACAAAAATATTACCTTTCTTCGAAACACATAGAGGTAATACGTTCATTCTGTTACATTATTGATACACCATTGTGAGCAGAGCCAAAGCAACGTTCTTTTAGCTTAGCGGAAAAGCGAGGGAATTGCCAGCGCTTCCCTGTTGGTCACGGGCCGTGTGAGTATTTTTCTGCCACAGCCGATGCTAGTTTCGGACGGGTATATAATATAGAGTAACAGATTGTATCAGTAATAGTATGGTATTGTTTTACTCAGCTTACGGGTTTGCCGAATGTTTATCGAAGGGTGTGAAGGTGCCAGGTAACATCTACATACAACTAAGTCTACACATAGTACAAAGTACAGAACTATGTCTACATATAATATAAAAGAGCTTTCGTCCAAACCCTTTCTACGCGTGGAGAAAAAGGAAGATAATTAAACAGCGCCAGAACTTTCCTCCTTGTTTCAAAAGACCGGCAAATGTCCTAGATATTTTCAGGGTAATAAATATACAAAATGTGAGTGGTTAGTAGGTAGTGGCAACCTAAATGCTTCGTTTGTTTTGGTGCTGTCTGTTGTTTGGAAAGGATAGAAGCACTAGTTGTACAAAAACTGGGTGCATGCATTTGAGAAATTTAGTGAAGACGATAACCGAGCACACTCTGTTTATTTGTGTGCAGTCGTCTGTAGCTCTAGCTGCTTTCGGGCAAAACAGAATTGGAACTCCGGTCGACGACCAGGTTAAAAAATGAAATATATCTACGTAATCAAAAGGCAAAGCGGAGCAGAGACATCCTTAAAAGATTTATTAATGCAGTGTGTTTTGTGGGACAACAAGAGTTGGCCTTTCGAGGAAACGATGAAACAACAAATTCATTTAATCAGGGAGAAGTATGTGGAATTGTTGAAGTACAGTGCAGAGTATGATTTTCTTTTAGAGGAGAACATAGAAACCTTTACTGTATTTATAGAAATTTCTAATCGAATTCAAAGTATGTAATGCAAGCTGTAGGCTCGACAGTTTTATCAGCTGCAAAGGGGTGAATTGTGGATGTTAGCTCTATAGCCGTCACGATTGACGAAACTTCAGATGTGGCGCGTTAAGCTCAGTTTTAAGGTGCCCCGCGTTATGTATTTGAGGAGAGATAAATGATAGACTCTTGGGGTCCTGTGATATAAGTAGTGATAAACATATCCATGCTATCGGAGAACTGATGCGGTACTTCTTGTCATAATTTCGATGTAATGAATATTTGATTGCACAAACGTTCATCGGGGCGACCACTTTGGCGGGAAATCTGAATAGGGTTCAAACATTAATGAAAGTCTCACTTTCTAAAGACATTTTTCATTGTTACGCCCATGTACTAAACCTAGTTTTATGTTTTACAGTTCGCTTAATGGACTTGCGGCCTTTTTTTCAAGACCTCCTAAAAGTGTTAAATTTTTGGATAAATTCTTGCGACATTGTCTTCCGCTCTTTTGTCCACCGAGGTGGAATTATTTATCAAGATTGGTAAACACTGTGTGCAGGAACAAAACGAATTTTTGTGATGTGTTTAGTGCTATATTATAACGTCCCAAAGAAATTAATTCAAATACTATAGAACAGTTAATGGCTTTTTAGAAGATTTCAAACTTGTTTTCTTTTGGACAACAAATTCACAAAATATTTACGTTCACCAGTGTGTTGTACAGCATCCTTCAGAACCAAGGAAATGGTATTTAGTACTGTGAACAGAAAATTAAAGAAGCTCACCGCTCCATAGCCGCGTTACGTGACGACTGTGAACAAGTTTTCCAAGAAATTCTTTCTCAAGTAGTAAGAGAAAAAATATCTGACATAAAAGTGTCTAATGAGAAGTGCTTGCTAACTCTGATAGCCACTTGCATTTGAAATTTCAAGATTACTCTAAATTGGAATTTTTAAAATTACAGTCACATGATAATTATGGATCATATTCTAACCAGTTCTCCGAAAGCAGCTTGTAAATCCACTTAGATTCATATGGGAATTTCGTCGACACCATTAGATTGAAAAATGAGAAGACTGTACTGTACACTACTGAAAAGATTAGAAATAAAGCCATGAACTCATAAAACTAGTGAGCTCCAACTGAACGGTAAGAAAAGTTTGAGCGGTTAATATGATGGTGTAATTACTATATACAATTCCCATGAGTATGTCTGCAGTAAAAAGATTGTGGTCACTGCTGAAGAGAATCGAAACCTACTCTCGAAACTCAACTGAGAAGAGAGACTGTCGCAGCTAGGAAGTATGTAAACTGAAGTTCGCCAGCTAGGAGAATCTAGAAGGGTGGAAGTTTTTCCGAGGAGGTGGTTAGCAAGTTTGCTTTCTGGGAGGCAATAACTGAATCTCAGTTCCGTTGATCTTGCAGTGGCGATCTACCGTAGCATCAGGGGTGAGTCTAAAGCTGGAAACTAGTTGTTTTCTATAGGTCTAACTATTTCATTATCTACCCTTTGAGTTTAAAATAATATCAGTCTTGAATTTAATATTCATTCTTTTAATATAAAATATTACCAGTTGTCAATTTAAACGAGACGAACCTGTCCCTTGACTTAGTATTGTTTACTTAAAACTGTAATTTTAATATTATTAATTAATTACTGTTATGATTATAATTAATATATGATAATAATATAATTATAAGATTCAATGCTGAGGCTACCCGAATGATCACCGCATGACACTGGAGAAAGATGTAGATTGTCAACCACTCTTTTTAATATATATTAAGTAATACATTAAATAATATATATATTAAATAACTGGAAATTGCTAACAGATCCCGGAATTAAATTATCAAGCAGTGTCTATTTACACATTCTTCTGTTTCCAGACAATTAAGTAATGGTTCGAGTAAATGAGACCTAGTTACAGAAATCCATGTATCATTTAAACAATGTGTGTAAATCTGTTAATTTTAAAGTTTCAGTTAGTAAAACGAAATTATGTCATTTAGGGAAATGGACTAGTCAGATCAAAGGCTGTACTAGAAAACAACATTCTGCAGAAAGTATTAAATTTTAAATATCTTGGCTGTAATAAAAGTTTCTTACAATGGCAAGAAATTTGATCAAAAGTTAGCAATTTTCAAGCTGTATTGTGCCCATACAAAGAAATATAGGACGAAGGAGTGGGCAGAGGAGTTAGGAAAGAAACGAAAACGAAAATTTACGAAGCAATGACATTACCCACATTGCTTTATGGCTGCGAAGCCTGAGTGCCGACACAAAAGCAACTGAGTGAAAAACAATCTGTAGAAATCAGATTTTAAATGTTTGTTGAAGGATGCATCTGTGGTCTAACTGCAGCGTCTTTCACAAATAATCAAAACACCCTGTGCCCTGATTTCGAAACCAACCAGCGCTTAAACTTTGAATAAAAATCTTCAGCGATGGCGGCCGAAGATTTCTCGCATAAGAAGTCACCCTCGTTCTGGAAACGGCCTTCTCTTACAGGACAGAGAAGGGGGCAGAGGTTCAATTAACTCTCTTGCCCTAGTGGTACGAAACTGACGCTAAACGGTGGAAGAATCGGAAATGATCAAAGGCACGAGGATGCAGAAGGCAATGGACACCACTGAATTCAAGACACATAATGTGTATCTACAGGACATATGAAATGTAATTTAAAAAGTGTCATGATGATCTCCCCATTGGCAAAATATTCTAGACTAGCCTCCACTCTTGTCTAAGGGAGCAAACTGACAAGGGGAAGGTGACCATGAAAAAAAAAACTGAATAACCGACGACGGGATAATGTTCTACGAATCAGAGTACAGAATGTCATAAGTTTGAACTTGGCAGGAAAACTGGAAAATCTGAAAAGGGTGCAAGCTCCCATCTTTCAATTTCAATCAAGACTTTAATAAAATGACAAAGGTAATGTTAATCAGAACAATGGGAGGAGTTGTGGTTTAAATAACAATTGATTTATTTATTCTTAACATCATATGACAAAAGATGGCTAAAGAAACGCCAGAGAAACATTTTTTTTCTTTACAAACAGTTCCAATGATATGCGGTGTATGGTGAACAAAATGATCAGCTGGAAATCAACACAAGACACTAACCAGAATTAATTGCTTTACCTGATTTCATACATGTGAATCCGTGGCCTGGCCCAAAAACTACACTACTATCGAAGATCTATACTCTGCTTTTCGACGAAGAAAAATGTGGTTCCAATGAACAGGGTGTTGAGAAGCATTTGTTGGAGCCCTACACCGTGGCAGGGAGTACTTTACACTTCTGCAGGTGAGGGCGGGACAGAACGATGCAGTCGCCGACTGAAGTCATTGGACAGCAACAATCTGTTATTAAAGGCGCGAGCCCGGAAGTATTGAAAAATGCGGTCTCGCGTTTGTCTGATTCGAAACGCAGGTACATCCCTATGAGCCTCTGAAACTACGGTGGATTCCAGTGTTCAGGTGGACCTGTTTACTGGTCTGCCTAACCAATATGAATCCGTGACACGACTAGGCGTGATGGAATATGTCAAACGTTTAGACGGCCGACTCAAAACAAATAAGTACGTCCATGCATCGCTTGATGTGAGCATGATGCAAGAAGCAGTACCTCTGACGGTTCAGATGGTGACTGGCACGGGCTCTGAGTGGCACACTAGCAAATGACACAAGCCTCACCTATCGTTCTTTACTCACCTATCGTTCTTTACTAGTGAAGCGCCAGTACAAGAGTGTCCTCTTGCTCTCAGCTTTCCTCGCCACCTCGGTAGCATAGCACATTTACATCTTAGACTATTTCCACTTTAGCAAAAGCCAGTCAGGAGCTGGAACATGGCATTCAAAGCTGGGAGATCGCCCCTGTATCGACACACGGTACAAAATATTAAATCGTGTGACAACGAGTCAGACACAAAAACAAAGTATAACCAAAATTGTAACAAAAAAAACTGAAAATGCGTTTGCAATTAGCTGCCATAATAGTAATTTATAATAAGGTGAAATATTAATGGTACGAAGGGACTCTATAAAATAATTGTGTATATTCTTTGTACTAATCAATGTTTATTTTACTCGCTGGTGAAAGAAACGAACAATCGCCCATTCTTGGCAGACATCTTGCGTAGAATGAATTTCATTATAATTTCATTGCGTCCGGTCACCAACGGAAGTCCTTAAAAGACTTGCACCTAATTATTAAGAAAAGAAAAATGGTTATACACATTTTACGTTGTATTTAAAGTAAAAACTAAGAACATTCTGTTCACATCAGATATTGGCCTTTCTCGGCAAAACGAAGATTATTACGTTAAAAAAATAAAGAATTACTTTCTTTCATTGCAAGGTTTAGTTTACTTAATTTTCACCGTAGCAAAGATATCATGCAGCAATATTTTAATGTGCTGACACGAGATACAAGCCCTGAGACTATGTTTACGTTTTCTTTCTTTTTCGTAAGAACGCCTCACGTAGACATCAGTTTAATTAATTCTAAAAGCGCCTCACGCAATACTATATCAACAAGGTGGTGAGTCGCGCGCTATTGAATAATCAAAGAATTATTTTACGAAAGTATAGATTCAGGTCCCACATATTATCATGATTCTTTCTTGTCTCCGTTCCGCCAAATATCCGCTTCACTCATGCTCTCACCGGGCGTGATTTTCAGTAAAGTATACTTAAGACCCCCGGACCTGGGCGGTAGCGGCACACCCCGTGCTCTGCGTACACAAATTTGATCCAACTGCGACTTTAAAATTTAACTGGGAGAAAAGGAGAATGATTCAGCTTTGCGGCCTCTTTCCCACGCATTTATGCCGTGTCTTTGCTAAAAGCACAACCTGGTTGGAACCACAGCCCTCGATAACAGATCGTTATCTCCCCTGTTGCGTCCATTTTGAACTTTGCAAAGAACGGCCACAAACTCGCCAAAAGCCTCTTGCCTTCAGAAATATGTTTTGTAGCAGAGTCTCGACGACTTGGCGCCACTGACATGTCCCACGGAAATTCGCAGAAACTCACTGCCGCCTTGTCGGCTTCCTACCTAACAAGGGTCCATCCTCTGCTTTATTGCCGGTTATCAATGCTCTGCTCATAGCTCCTGCGACTCCTCGGCGCTAGTCAGCCTACTTGGATGTGGTCGACGACCGACCAGCGCCACCCAACGTGTCTACAAACGTTTTCACCCAGGTTCCGGAGAAAAAACGCTCTCCTCGGCCCTCAGCCGCCGTACGCTTTTACTGCAGTCAGTGAACTCGGCACGCTCTTCCTTTGAACGCAGGTAAAACTTACCACTATTCCTTCACTAGAGCAAACAAGCAAGAGTGTTAACTACTGCCAACCATTTCATCATATTAATGATGTCAAATTGTATCCAGTATAGCAACCAATTAATAAAGATCATTTAGCAGCATGACACCGTATCAAAAGTGAGAGTGCCTTGCAATACCTCAAGGGAAACAACGAAGGTTCGATCTAGATATAGTGAGGGCTAGTGAAGACGAATAGAAAAAGGACAAGAATTTATGGTTAGACGATTATAGGGCGATATCAACAGCAGCAGGAAAGGGTATAATGGGAGTAGGATTCTTAAATTTAGGAAGGTGGGGTTGAGAGTGAGTTAGTGTGGAGAGTTCAGTGATAGGGCTGTTCTCATCAGAATAGACACCTAATCAACGCCAACAGGAAAATTTCAGGTTAATGTAGTGATCTCACAAGTAGAAGATGAAGAGAAAGAGAAAGTATATGAGGATACCGAACGGGTAATTCAGTACGTTGCGTTTAATAACGGAAGAAAGTCCAGAAAATTCAAGAGAAGCTCATAGAAACAGTAGACTCAGAAAAAGCGTTCGACAGTGTAAAATGGTTAAAGACATTTGAAATTATGTGAAAAGTAGCAGTAAACGATAGGAAAAGCAGGTTAATATAGATTATGTACAAGAACCAAGGAGGAACAACGAGATTAAGTGAGCAAGAACGAAATACTCGGATGAAAAACGGCGCAAGATATGGATGCCTCACTGTTAAATCAATGCATAGAAGACACAGTGTCGGAAATAAAAGAAGTTTCATGGGTAGGGTTTAAATTAAGGGTCAAAGGATTTCAGTGATAAAATTCTCTGATGACTTTGCTACCCTCAGTGAAACTGAAGAATTATAGAATCTGTTGAAAGGAATGGAAAGTATAATGAGTGCAAAATGTTGATTGAGAGTAAACTGTAGAAAGGCCAAACTAATGAGGAACAGCAGAAATGATAATGGCGAGAATCTTAACATCAAATTTGGTGATCACGATTATACGAAGTTAAGGAATTCTGGTACACTGGAAGCAAAACAATCCACGACGGACGAGGCAACGAGGACATATGAGTCGGACTATATAGGTCCGGAAAAAAGAAGTCCACTAGTATCAAATATAGGCCTTAAATCAGGGCTTCACAACATACGTGCTCGCGGAGCAAGCTGTGAGCAGCAAGGCGCGAGCACGGAGCAGCGCGAGCACGCTACCCCCACTACCGGACCAGAGCGGAGAGTGGGAAGAGTCATTTGGGGTACACAACAGCTGCCGCCAGTCAATGTAAATCCGCGGCTACCTGCAGGAATATCACTCACGAATTATTACTGATACAAATGAAACAAATAAAGGAGAATGTACACGTGCCACATAATTTTATTAGCTTAGTGTATGCCTCTACCATCTGTAGACACTGAAACTAAAGAATTCCACGACAATCCTATATTTTCAACACTTATTTCAACACTACTTAAAATATCACCTCCGGTTGTAGTGTTCTTCATGGCTACTACATCGAGGAGCTCCTCCCTCACCTGAAGATCTGTATTAACACCTCTAATAAATATGGCAAGCTGCGCTGTTCCAGTGATATCAACACTTTCGTCCAGAGCTAGAGAATACGCCATAAAATCTTTACAGATATTTGCAAGCTGGCTCTGGACGTCGTCTGCCATGTCCTGTATGCGACGCATAATGGCCATGTTAGATAATGGCACAATCCGAAACTGTTCAACTTGAGATGGACACAAATGTTCCGCTGCAACTTCCAAACATTATTTTATTAAATCGCCATCAGTGAAGGGGCGCAGTGATTTTGCTAAAAGCAAAGCAATTTTGTAACTCACTCTGAGAGCTGCCTCAGTTGATTTTTCTTTGTCGTCCAGATCTTCTTCGGATAGCTTCCTTTTAAGTTTAATAACTTCCTGTGCACGATCTGGTCCATCACATTTTCCACGTCCGTAGTCTTTCGCATGCTACGACATATAATGTCGCTGCAAATTAAATTTCGTAAAAGAATTCAGCATTTTGTGACATACTAAACATTTTGCAACACCATCTTTTTCTGTAAACAGATATAATTCCTCCCAATGGGGGTTGAACTGCGAAAGCATGGTTGGGGTTACACAACGGTGACTTGACATGATTCTTAACCAGCGAAGTGACTGTTAGAGCTGATCGTAGTACTTCAAACGTTACACAGTCGGCGCGAATTCAATAGGCACGCAGCGGCCCTATTCAAACGTGCGCGCGCATTTCCCCTCCCTCCCCTCCCTCCCTACTCCGCGACCATCCACCTGCTCGCGAGCACGCGCCTGAGCAGACGCGAGTACTCGCGCTCAAAACCGGCCAGTTGTTAAGCCCTGCCTTAAATTGAGGAAGAAATTTCTGAGAATATACTTCTAGAGCACAGCATTGTATAGTAATGAATCATGGACGGTGGGAAAACTGGAACAAAAGAGAATCGAAAGGTTTGAGATATGGTGATACAACAGGATGTTGATAATTAGGTGGACTGATAAGGAGTGAGGAGGTTCTCTGCACAATCGGCGAAGAAAGGAACATGTGGAAAAGATAAACAAGAAGAAGGGGCAGGATGATAGGGCATGTGTCAAGAGTTTCTGGAGTACCCTCTATGGTACTAGATGGCGATGTAGGGGACACAGACTGTAGCGGAAGACAGAGACCGGAATACATCCAACAAATAATTAATGACGTAGGCTGCAAGTGCTACTTTGAGATGAAGGGGTTGGTACAGGAGAGGAGTTCGTGGCATACATTGTCAAACCAATTGAGGACTGACGACCCAAAACAAAAGAGAATTACATACGAGAATGGATGGGATACGAAATGAAGACAGTTGTGAATTAAGTATTGAATGAGTACATAGTAAAATATTAAATAATGGAATAAAAAATTGAACCCATGGCCTACAAAGAATAGAAAACATCAGACTTCCATAAGCAGCATTAGATTACATGCCGAAGTGAAAAACACATCGAGGACAATCCATGACACGCACGGGGCATCTGTGATGCTTGATTGGCAAGTATGACTAACATACTGAAGAAAAGAACCAAAAATAATTAAAGTAAAGGAATTTCTGGAATACGTTTGTCTAGTAACATATGAAAGTGACAAATACTGCAAGACCAAAGGTCAATGGAAGTGCTCGGTAAGCCATTGCAGAATTGAAACTTTGGTACGTTAATAACCGGCGTAACTGCCAGAACGTTGAATGCAAGTATGCAAATGTGGATGTATTGTGTTGTACAGGAGCTGGACATCAGTTTGTGGGATCGAGTTCCATGCCAGTTGCACTCAATACAAGGACGGTTAATGTTGTTTGTGGATGATGCTGGAGTTGTCGTCCGATGATGTTCCATTCGAGCTTGATTGGAGACAGATCTGGTGATCGAGCAGTCCAAGGCAACATGTGGAGATTTTGTAGAGCTTATTGGATTACAACAACGGTATGTGGGAGAACACCCCGTGGAATGCTGCTCATGAATGGTAACGCAACAGATCGACTCACCCGGCAGACTTACAAATTTAAAGTGGAGATGCTTGGAATACGGATGAGAGTGCTTCTGCTATCGCACGAAATTACAAAAATCAAACGTTTGTGAAATCTTATGGGACTTAACTGCTAAGGTCATCAGTCCCTAAGATTACACACTATTTAACCTAAATTATCCTAAGGACAAACACATACACTCATGCTCGAGGGAGGACTCGAACCTCCGCCGGGACCAGCCGCACAGTCCATGACTGCAGCGGCTTAGGCCGCTCGGCAATCCCTCGCTGCACGAAATAGCAGCCCAGACGATAACTCCAGGTGCAGGTCAAGTGAGTCTAGTACGCACACAGATTGTTTGCAGCGCCTGAGTTGGCCTCCTTCTAAAAAACTCACTGCCATCGCTGGCACCGAGGCAGAACCAGCTTTCATCAGGAAACACTACTGAAGAGTTATGGGATCTGTTGAAAGGAATGCGCTGTCGTTTGACATCACTGAAGACGGAAATGACGATGTTTTGGCGTCAGTGGAATGTAGGCTGCTAGGTGTCTGGCTCGGAGCGGTCCTTGAAGCAAACGATTTGTAACAATTCATTGTGTCGTTGCGGTTCCAACTGCTGCTCAGATTTTTGCTGCAGATGCGGCACACTGTCTTCCCTGTCGCTAATGTCACGCACGTGACTTGTCGATTATGATCCATAGATGTTCGATGGGATCCATTTTGTGGCGATCTGAGTGGAAAAATCGTTCCCTCGAATTGTCCAGAATATTCTTCAAACCAATCGCGAAAAACTGCGGTCCGGTGACATGCTGCACTGTCATCCATAAAAATTCCGTCTTTGTTTGGGAACACGAAGTCCCTGAAAGGCTGCAAATGGTCTTGAAGTAGCCGAACATAAACATTTCCAGTCAGTGATCGGTTCATTAGCACCAGAGGACCCACTCAATTCCACGTAAACACAGCCCACACTCTTACGGAGCCACCACCAACTTGAACAGTGCCTTGTTGACAACTAGGGTCTATGGATTCGTTGTGTCTGCGCCACACTCGAACCCTACCATCAGCTCTTACCAAATGAAATCGGGAGACATCTGACCAGGCCAGGGTTTGGCATTAGTCTAGGTCCCAACCGATATGACGGGAGAGGCGCTGCAAGCGATGTCGTGCTTTTAAACAAAGGCTTTGGCGTCACTGATCTGCTGACGTAGCCCATTAACGCAAAATCTTGCCGCACTTTTCTAACGGACATCTTCGTCGTAGATTATGTTCCACATTGATTTCTTCGCATATGTCATGCCATGCAGAGTTGCTTGTCTGTTAGCAGTGACAACTCTACGCGAACGCCGCTCCTCTTCGTGTTTAAGTGAAGGCCGTCGGCCACTGCGTTGTCCATGGTGATGGTTAATGCTTTAAATCTGGTATTCACGCCGCAATCTTGACACTGTGGATCGGACTATTGAATTCCCTATCGATTCAACTACAATTCTGCGTTCAAAGGCTGTTAATTCCCATCGTGCGGCCATACTCACTTAACCACGTCGGAAACCTCATATGAATCACCTGATTACAGATGATAGCTCCCCAATGTACTGTCCTTTTATACCTTGTGTATGCGATACGACCGTCGTTTGTGTGTGTATGGATATCACTATCCGATGACTTTTGTCACCTCAGCTTATAATGGTGCGCAAAATTTATGGACGATGGTAACCTTCGCATGATATGTCCCTGCCAAGGCACGTAGTTCGATGAATCTTGGACCATGTATAGAAAGAGCTGCTACGGTATAATACAGAAGGTAACGAGGAGAAAAACAGAAAGAGACAAACTGAAAAGATATTTTTATTACACCAAAATCACTGCGATCTATGATGGTCTCCTGGACGTTACAAAATGCGGTACATGGTTATTACTAGGGTGTGGATCATCTAGGACGCCAGTGCATATTCTGCAACGTGCTCCGAATGCTGCCCTCAAAGTTTGTAAGGATTTCTTGTCGAGCGTTTCATTCCTCCGCCAGCACGGTTGACAACAGCTGAAAGAGCTCCTCTACACACACACACACACACACACACACGCACACACACACACACACACACACACACACACACACACACAGTTCGATGCGGTCGCCCATTGTCGTCAATAAAACTAATGACAGGGCCGAATGCAACTCTAAAATGACGCACATGGGGAAAGACTACGGTGTCACAACAACGTTGACTCGTGTGGTGAAAGATCTGGAGGTCAGTACGCTCTTGCAACATCGTGTGTCCCCACACCATAACACCTGAACCACCAAAATGATAATGTGGGACAGTATTCGTAAGTGCATTACCTGTTGCTACCTCTTACCTTATGAGGGTATCTAGATATCAGTGTTGCTACATAGGGGCGTTGTCAATTAAAGGATGAACTAAATAAGAATATAGGCCCGCCGGGTTGGCCGTGCGGTCTAACGCACGGCTTTCCGGGCGGGAAGGAGCGCCTGGTCCCCGGCACGAATCCTCCCGGCGGATTTGTGTCGAGGTCCGGTGAACCGGCCAGTCTGTGGATGGTTTTTAGGCTGTTTTCCATCTGCCTCGGCGAATGCGGGCTGGTTCCCCTTATTCTGCCTCAGTTATACTATGTCGGCGATTGCTGCGCAAACAAGTTCTCCATGTACGCGTACACCACCATTACTCTACCACGCAAACATAGGGGTTACACTCGTCTGGTGTGAGACGTTCCCTGGGGGGTCCACCGGGGGACGAACCGCACAATAAGCCTGGGTTCGGTGTGGGGCGGTGGAGGGGTGAAGTGGACTGCGGTAGTCGTCGTGGGGTTGTGGACCACTGTTGCTGCGCCGGGGACGGAGACTCTCCGTCGTGTCTCGGTCCCCGGTTAAAATACAATAGAATACAATACAAATAAAAATATAAAGCAATAAATACAAACTTCCAGAGTTATGTGAAGCTGAAGGAACCTCGTGATTGGGTAAGATCACAATCTGTCCACTTTGTACTTTCATTATGCTTTTGTTACAATAATTGCCAGAGAAATGTTTTCTGTACTTTTTTATCAAAAAGTTGTTCTGACGGCCAAAGGAATCATTTTTAGTACATGCTGCTAACTACAAAGGTTGAACAGATCGGACGAAGCATATTTGATGAAAGAAATATTACAAGCTGATCAAATAAGACACCCCTTCGAAGAAATGGAGTCACGGACTCGAGTAACAGATATGTCAATTACTCTTGTTTGCTTGTTGTTGTTCTGTCTCAGTTAACCGCAACAGGCTACATGTCTTATCAGTAACTTGAAAAATGGATTTGGCTTGTTGTCGGCTGGCTGGCCATCGGTGTGCGTTGGATTGCAAACTGACATGTGATAGCTCAGTAGATGCTCTGATCTGCAGAAATGAGAACAGGAAGTTTGCACGTGACAGCCTTGCATTGTCTTTAGTGTGTAACACTTTGAAGTAGTATTTAATCCCTGGCCCAAATAAAGGGACTTACTCCCTGTGTGTACGTTTGTGTGTGTGTATGTGTGTGTGTGTGTGTGAACTGTTTTGCAGGTGGAAAGGAGATAGCTCGGTTCAAGAAAGCGGGAAAATTAGCAGCATCTTACGGCCTTTGCTACATTCTAGAACATGTCAGATTATGAACAATACTTAATCCCAGGCTAAGATTATTACACTTACTGGCTGTGTGAGTGTTCATGGTTTTACAAGTTCAAAGGAGATGGTCTAGTTGACGCACCAAAGGAAACTGGAAAAGTCAGATTATGAACTGATGTTTAACCCCAGACTTAGACCTACTTATTGCACAAAGAAAAAAATGCTTTATCTCAGTGAAATAGTGCTATGTTTATTTACGGCGTTGCTTGGTGTGTGAAGAGTACAGTGCAAAAATATTCCCAAATGTGGTTTGTAATATCATATGATAACCGTGATGTTTTTTTTTTGTTTCAGGAAGTATTCTGAGTGAGTTTGGGCCTCTGAACATAGGAAACAAGTAGGCTATTCATCACAACCTCAGAACGACCTCTTTTAAACCATCCACAACACACACTGAAATATTCCTCAAGAATTAACATCAAGAGTAACTGGATACATGAATGCAGATGCAATGTAGTCGTGTAGACCATCTACCAGAATCAGAAAATGTAATTATTTTATTCATCTAGTGGTGATTAACATCACCTCGACTGTCAAAAAATTCTTCAATTTTCCTTTACGTGTCATAGCTTTCATCTTTCACCTTCATTACGAAATGCAATACGACGTCGTAACGGTAGCATTTAGAAGCTGCTCAGTATGTGGTTCCCGTATTACAGATTCTTGATTCGGCCGGATAGCCGCGCTTGCTAGCACATACTTTATGGAATGCGAATCCATTAGGCGGATTTAACGACTAGGATCGATGTGCTGGTCAGTCTGGGCGTGGTTCTTAAGTGGTTTCCCACATCCGACAAAGTGAATACCGGGCTGGTATCCACGCCCCGCCTCAGTTACACGATTCGCAAATACTTCCGAAAACGTGAAATGTATTCGAGGTTGCGAATACGGACAACTACCCGGCGTATAATGGAATGACAATAATGAAAATTTATGCTGGACCGGGACTCGAACTAGTATTTATCATTTTGCACGCCTTAAGCGCTTTGGCTATTCGTGCGCGACCCAAGGCCTGACCCACACTTCCGTATGTCGTCGTTTAAGCGTCGCAACCTGCAATCGTACACATTATGTGATTGCCGTACCGGGCGAGGACATCTCAATTGAAAGTCACTGGCCAGTATCGGCGGATAAATACGACGTTGTGGTGTTTGTGTTGTTAAGAAGTACGATGCATTCTTGTTAACAATATAGCCACTGCAATGTCATATTCAGGAAACGTTTCAAACTTTATGAGGTAACACAAGACGCAGAGAGATGGGGGATAAAAATTCCGTCCCATGGGGGAATGGGAGGCGGCAGGAAGGGCATCCGGCCACTCTCGAACACGAACATTGTTAAATCCAGCAAAATAACTTGCCGGTGCCGTCCAAATGTGGGGTAACACCAGGAACAAGAAGAAGCCGGAATGTAGCTTCAAATGGTATGCACGGTTATTTCATGTCTGTATCTTATCAGTAGTTTCCAAAATACTGTAAAGCTTCAGCTGGGCAGTTGATTGAGTGTAGCAGATTGCTGTAAATAACCTTTATAGCGACGAGAAACGTGATAAAATTCACAATCTCTGTATATAAAAGGTAATGTCCCGCTGACTGACTGACTCACCGACTCGTCATCGACCAGCCCAAACCATTAAGGACAGAAACCTGAAATTTGCAGATGGGTGTTGACCTTATATTGTTGACGTAGTTAAAGAGGGGATTTTTCAATAACCCATCCGTAAGGGGATCAAGTAGTGAATGATATGATTTCTGAAAATATGTCGCTATTAAGGCAAATTTGAAGCTAGAACTACGAAAATTCGTATTTGGTTTCTTGGTCAGAAATAAAAAAAAAATGTAGGTCAACATTTTTGGAAATTCAACCCCCAAGGGGTGTAGTAGGGGATAAAAGTTTTTTTAAAATAAATCATTTGTAAATAACTACTAATATAGCTATTTTTTTGAGTCATCAGTCTTCTGACTGGTTCGATGGGGCCCGCCACGAATTCCTCTCCTGTGCCAAAGTCTTCATCCCAGAGTAACACTTGCAACCTACGTCTTCAATTATATACTGGATGTATTGCAATCTCTGTCTTCCTCTACAGTTTTTTCCCTCTACACCTCCCTTTACTACCACGGAAATCATTCCCTTGATGTCTTATCGGATGTCTTATCATCCTGCCCCTTCTCCTTTTCAGGGTGCCCACATATTTCTTTCCACTCCGATTCTGCGCAGGATCTCCCCATACCTTACTTTATCAGTCCACCTAATTTTTCAACGTTCGTCTGCAGCAGCACATTTCAAATGCTTCGATTCTCTTCTGTCCATATTTCACTACCATAAAATACTGTGCTCCAAACGCACATTCTCAGAAATTTCTTCCTCAAATTAAGGCCTATGTTTGATGCTAGTAGACTTCTCTTGGCCAGCTGTATCTATATCTGTGAAAGATATATCTGTCAAAATTGGTATTTAACTTCCCGGTTAGAAATAAAAACTAAGTGTTTCAGTGTTTTTTGAAATTCAGCGCCTAAGGGGGCGCTTTATGAAATATTTCATTTGAAAACATTTTTGAAGCAAAATGTATGAAAATTTGTACTTGGCTTCTAGGTTAGAAATAAAAGGTACGCATGTCACTGTTTCCGGATACTAAAACCGTAAGGGGATGAAATAGGGGGTGAAATGTTTTATGAAAATATTTTATTGTGAAAGCATTTTTAAAGCTATATCTATGAAACTTGCTACTTGGCTTCTCTGTCACAAATGAAGAAAGAAATGTTTCACTGTTTTTGGAAATTCACCCGCTAAGGGGGTGAAATATGGCCAGACAGTCATTGTCTCATCACCGGCCAGACCGCTAAGGATAGGAACTTGAAATTTGGAGAGCGTGTGGATGTTATACTGTAGGCATCGTTAAGAAGGGATTATTCGAAATTACAATTCGAAGGAGGTGAAATAGGGAATGAAATGCTTTCTGAAAATGTTCGCTATTAAGGCAGTTTTCAAGCTTTTTAACTACGAATATTGGTATTTGATTTCTAAGTCAGGAATTAAAAAAATGCGCGCTTTAGCATTTATGGAAATTGAACCACTTAGGCGGTAAAGTAGGGGAAGAAAATTGTTAAGAAAATATTTAGTTACATTTATAACTTTTTAAAGGTAAATCTATGAATATTGGTAATCCACTTCTCGGTTAGATATAAAGAAGTTTGTGTTACAGGATGAAAGTGTCTATGGAAATACCATCGTAAAACCGCAGAAGGAATTATTAACATAACCCTTGGACTCCAGCTACCAAAATCGCTTTTTGGTCAGAAGTACATCCAGCAAAGACCATGATTCTAAGACCTTACACAGCATGAAAGACTTAGAAGGTGTTGCAATTTGGAAAGGACATAAAAATTCGATTAAAGAAAAAAAAAAAAAAGAGTCTGTGTAAGCCACACAGCCTACGCAAGCGAAGAAGCGGGAACTCAGCTAGTATCTTATACGATTGTGATGGTTTCCTTTCAACTCATAATTATATTTGACTGCAGCGACCTGCACGCTTCTCCCAGCATGACGTTATTACTGACAATAAGAGTAAGACAAGAAACAGTGCGTACTGAAAGCTACAGAAAAGGAACATCTTTTTTGCCGAGGCGGAGACAGTGAAGTATTCCCTGCATCTTTTTTTGGACTGATACTTCTTCAATAAAATATATAACACTGATCAACAAGCTTAATACTTTTTAGGCACATCTGAAGTGAATTTTAGGAGAGCAACTCAACATAACGACCTTGTTTGCCTACCATAGCGCTGACACGAAACAAATTTTAGAAACACTGTAGTATATATGTCTCGAATATCTGTAATGAACTAAAATGATATGTATGACAGGCTTGACTGTAGCGTAGGTAGATATAAAATTATTCTAGTCTGCGTAGACAGAAATTGATCGCAATACTATTACTGCGAATTTATTATTGTATTTGAAGGGAATGTGATGCATTATAACAATAATCTTCTCAGAAAACTACATGCGTTTGGATATATAAAGATATATACGCTGTTTTAATGATTTGTACAATTAGAGGAAATGCTTTCAAACAAGTGCTAACTGTAGTAACCTATATATTCTCTAAGAAGGCATTCAGAAAACCTCCAAGCGGATATCCGTTATGAACGTTGGAAATGCTGTTGAATGCTTTAGGTTTGTTTAGGCCACTCAAGTATAACACTTTTCCTTCATACTAACAGTTCACTTACAATTCTTGTCTTACGTTTTTTCTCACGACAAAAATGGTCTCATACTTGCGACGCTCTAAAAAATGTTATAAAGTTAGTCTAGTGGTTCTAGGCGCTCAGTCCTGAACCGCGTGACTGCTACGGTCGCAGGTTCGAATCCTGCCTCGGGCATGGATGTGTGTGATGTCCTTAGGTTAGTTAGGTTTAAGTAGTTCTAAGTTCTAGGGGACTGATGACCATAGGTGTTAAGTCCCATAGTGCTCAGAGCCATTTGAACCATTTTTTGTTATAAAGTTACTTCATTGTCAGTTCTGTTACATTTCTTCTGATACGACTCGACCGAATGTGTACTTCTCAATAAAGATACTATTTTAGGGAGAACACAGTATCAGTAGAATAAATCTGGGGGAAACACTGGCATTCTTCATTTTTTTCTGCCATATAGTTGTCACTGTTTTTGAACGGAACAAAGCAAGAAACGAACAAGAAGATAAGTCTAAGTATCTTTAGATGCAATGGATCCTCATTAGTCAGGAATACGAGTCCAGCATGACCGTTATTATATCAGTACGATCCCAGCAGCACTACTGTCAATCCCTGTCATATCTGTTGCTAAACGCTGGATAATACTCTAAAATTTTTCGTTCAAGCACCTTGTATATAATTTCCTTTACAGATGCTCCACCCTTACACAAAACGCTTCCAGCATATTTAAATGTTCCATGCGCTGTCCTTAATACCCAAGTCATGTACGATGTGCCGTGCTTAAGATGTTCGTCACTCGTGTTGTAATCGCGGTTGTTTTCTGTTTGTTATGGACATCATCTTACTGTTATCTCATGTTGACGGAGCTGTCATTCATTACACAAAAAGGAAATTTTGCCCATATCTTTCTGCATCTCATTACGATCCACAACTGCCTGTGTACAATATCATCGTTAACTAATCTCATAACGCTACTGATCATATCGTACAAATTTTTTATGTGTTCTGAGATCCTAGTGGTCGTACAATGCTTCCTCGTGGCACATTCATTCTAAACTTTCGTGTGTGTTGAACATTCGACATCCTGTTTTAGGCATAGAGCTCTGAGCGTCAAATAGTTACCGAGCCAATACCATATTATGTACACTCCGTATGATCACGTCTTTTTAGAAGATGACGATTGGGTACAGTGTCGAACACCGTACACAAATTTAGGATGAAATCTACGTGTTCACTTGCGTCTACTATCTACAAGGTTCCTTGTGTTGTTAATGTAAGCTGTGATCCACCTGAGTGTTTTTTCCTGAAACCCTGCTTACTCTTTATGGCAGACATTTTTTAGTTCTTAAACATCTGGAAGATTGAGGTTAAAATGTGCTCCAATAGTCTGCTACAAATGAAATTAGTCTGTTTAGGGCATTCAAAAATTACTTTGAGCGTTTTCGTAATCTTATTCATTTTCAATGTAAAATGTAAAGGCCCCTTTCTGGCCACCCAGCCTGGTTCGTAAGTACTTGTCCTCGTTTATATTTGCTTTCTTACAAAACCATACCGCTAATCGTTACTGTTTTTGTGTTTTCTCCAGATCTTGTGAGGTCTGCAGCTTCTACAGTTCAAAGTTAAAGAAGCATAGTAATCCGGCACCACATGACCGCTACTGCTTGCCTACCGCGAGAGTGCCATGAAGATAGTCGTTCTACCTCTTAGCCAGTGTTCTTTTTCATTATACTGGAACGCCCTAACAGAGAGGAAACTCCTACTCTCTGCGCAACTTACAACTTCTTTTTTGTAAAGTTCTTTGACTGGGAAATAATATTTTTACCAGTTGGCTGTTTCATGGTAATTGATTGTTAAGTTTACACGTAGTTAACAGGTGTTGTTCTGCAATACTGCCAACTATTGTAGGCTGCTACAATACGTTTCAGAATGTGCCTTTCTTTCATTTTATCATGTATGCTGTAACGTGAACGCTGTGTCCCGCTAAGAAATTGTAGTTATAAATTACCTTCTATATCATTCACAATAATTATGGAAAGCATTCCTTAGCCCACGTGCACCACAAAGGAAGACCATCAGTCCGGAAGAGGAAAAAGTCCAGTGAGTGCAACAGAGGAAAGAAGCGATGCTCTGACGTTGTTTGTAATGGTACATCTCTATACTTCCACCAATGAAAAAATCTTTGTCTTGTCCGAAATCTAAGAACACTTACTTAGGAAAACGCAAAGCCTGCCCCACCCTCAAACTACCACGCTAGGAAACAAATGAAAATTTTAAAGCTACTGTAGCACCTTATCTGCAGGCAGTTTTGTGGTGAAATTAATTAAAATACTTGTTTAATAGGTAAAACAGCCGTAGTGAACATGACTGGTAGCTTAACACGTATCACAGAACGGTTGACAAGAAGATGTGACATCATGTATCGATTTCTATTCTCTAATGCTAGAAAAACAGAACAGAAAACGTGATGTTTACAGATGACAAGCTGCATGCCGTATGTCATACATTATCGGCAGTAAATAATTAATTGTGGTGTAGGAGGTAATAATAACTAACTATCTGGTTTTCAGAATAGTGGAGATGAGTAAAGATGAGAGAAACACAAGAAAAGAAGTGTTGAAACGCCGTATCTGTGTAGATCACTTATATTCTTTGTACCAGTGAAGACAGGCAGCGATAAGTTCATCTCTGGTCACGTAGATCCATTTTACAGCATTTATTATGACCATGTTTCGATACTATATAATACATTTATAGCATTTGAAAAAGTAAAGCTGAAAATATACCTTCGTTTACGGCTATTCACCTTGCCTTCCTTTATCTTCGGAGTCAGACGAGTTGCACAAGAGATCAAAGACAGAAATCGCCGCTATATTGCCCAATGGACGTAACTGAAACCGAGAGTGACGTGTGGACTTTGTAACTGACGCAAGTTGCTGACGTTCGCAATGTGTCAAATACATATCATGTCTCTCCACTGGATGGGCGTGTTCCTTGTAATGATTCGAACAGTCGGGTAGCAATACAATACCACAAAGGAATATTATATTGTTCACGCTATTTGCTTTGATGTGTCTGCCACACCGTAGGGTAAAAGGACCAACCAAGCTAGTTGTCTGGAGTATCGAGACGGAAGTGATATAAAGCACTAAGTAAATTAGCTTTGAACCATTTTCTCCTCACCGACTTTCGGCAACTACAAAGCCTCTCGCCGTAGATGAAGCTCTTGTGCTTACTCCCAGCCTTAAGAAAGATCGCTAATTGTTACTACTTACACTTACTACAAGGCAAGTTGCTTGTTCGTTGAGAAACACTGAAACAGCAAGAGTACTGTGGATGTTCCCTGAAATACTGCTTAGTGCCACAATAAAAGTTTCACATAACTTAGAGTTAAATCGTACAGCGTCATTATATTCATAACCTCATACTACAACATGTTACCGAAAGCCATCACAAATATAAATAACTGTCGAAATATTAAAAACAACTCGGAAGGTAGTCGGCGGCAAGTGATTCGACCATAGCATGTGCTTCCTAGTAGGAAAGTGACAGGATCAGTATAATGTCATGTACGTTACAAACTTACTACAAGCAATGACAGTCATCAAACTCTGCCAGTTTATATCCCGTTTTCTACCACCTGTAAGGAGAAGAGTGTTAAATGAAAAAAGGACAACGATATGTATTGGGGCATTTCTTCGTCTCGCCTTAAGATGCAGTTGGCGCTGTAGTCCAGAGTCAGTTTACTTCGGCCAGCAGACTCAGTTATTTGCCAACCATAATGGTGCTAAACATCAACTGAAAGTCGCCTGTCCAATTTTTAAACCTTCAGTTTGTCATGTTTTACACATACCTCGCGAGCATTCTTTGGTATGATAATCTATGGCCGCTGGTCGATAGCTGTAATTTACCAACACTGGGCTCAGCAGCGTTGGTTTGTCTTAACGACAGCCCTTAAGGGGAGTTGGAACGCCCTACCCCGACTATGTTAAATTTAGTGACTTGGCTTCCCCGTATTTCAGGAACAACTGCAGCCGTTGACATGAAACTTTTACAGGACATTAAACTGTAAGTTCTGAGTCTACTGAATTACAATAATTGCATTTCAGCCACTGCTTTCGGAAATACAATTTTTTAATTACACGATTAAAATTTTGTGTACTTTTTTGTATGTTATACTAAATAATTTTAATTATACATAACATTACGTTCTATGTTTAGCTCAGTAGACTCACGATATGTGTGCTATTACTATCTGAAAATTTGAATACTCTACTCGAAGTGGTATCTGAGATACAGGAAAAAATGCAACAGAAAATGTAAATTTTCAGGAACGTCTTCTGAAGTTCCAAAAGACTGTAACTCACTTAATATATGCTTAATTTTTTATGTTTGGTCACTCAGAAGCACCCTGCACCATACTGTATATTATCCTCTTGATCCAAGTCTTTTCTTCTTTTCTTCTTTCTGGACTCCTTAGTGGCCTACTACTGTGTTATAAACTCTGCTTTATCAATGCGAACCTTGACCATCCGTTCAAGTTATCTGATGCCGTTGGTTCCAGGATTTGCTCCAGGATTACTTCCCATATGCTGCAGTACTTTCACCCTATCATTGTTGCTATCTTTAAAAGCAATAACAGCATCACTGATCCCCCACCCCCCACTTTAGTCTCTTAATTCCAACAAAAACATTTTCTGGTAAGCGAGTCCATATAAGATTATTGAACGACTCATTGGGATTTTGAGTCAGACGATGCAGACACTTCTTCAGTAATTCAGAATTTACCACGTCTCTGCAGATAGGTTATATGATATCCATGACTGCCACTGGGATGGAATGTTTATGGCTGCATGAACTGTTTGAGTACTGTTGTTAATTGCACCATGGATCAGGTCCAGGAGGGCAGAGGTGGTGTACTGGTTTTTCATCAGTTGACAGTCTGTGGAAGAAGGTAGCCCACACTGGGTGCTTCATTTTCAACAAATCCTAAGTATTATTTCTATTGGCCATCCCATAATACTGCTGTAGTTCATGAATCATTTTGCCTGTCAGCCTGCATCTTATGGTTTTACCATCAGAAAGTTTCTTGTCTCTCGAACTTTGTTCCAACTTCCTCAACGTGGTGGCCATCGTCTTCCGGACATGACCAATACAAACACGTAATTTAACCTTTATAACACAATAATCCACAACCTTCTACATAAAAAATTACCTATTTTATTAGATCTTTAAGTAATGCACGTAAAAATTTCAACATTTTCAACCGGTGTAGATAACATTTAAAGAAATAAAATACTTCCCATGTGAGTTTATAAGTGATATATAAGAATATATATGTATATCATTTTATTCGAAAATTGCAAATTTCATAATGAGATAAAAATCCGAAAATGTGAAAAAAAATCCGTTCTAACTCCCCTGAAGCCCAGTCAGCGAAGGGAAAAAAATCCAATATGGGAAACATTTTTTTTTGAGTGGTAAGAGGGACTATCATGAACAACATACCAAAATTCATCATTGATGGGGAGTGGGCTGGATGGTGGAATGGAATTGAGGGAGAGCTGGAATGGAGTCGGGGAGAGAGCTTTTATGAGCAACAATTCACGTTTTTCTCGAGTAACGCAAAAATCGCGGATTCCATCGAATATCTTTTACAGTGCAAGATTTAACTACTCTAAATTTCCTACAACGATATGCTATACATTAATGTCTAGGGCTAATAGTTTCCACGGTGCAAGTGATGGAACAATCGCAGATCATGAAATATAGTGGTTTCGTGGTATAAAATTACTACATACTGTAAAATAAAGTGGTTTAAGAACAAATATTGAATGTGTGTATCATGTATGAGAGCAGCAGAGTCGTATTAAGTGATAAATAGTTTACTGGGTGTGCAGCAGAGTGGAGAGAGTGGTGGGGGAGATACAAGCGCGATGGAACGTCGGTCGCCGGATCGTGGACATGTATTCCTCTCCTTCGCAGGTTTGCTAACTAGAGAGCGAGCGGGTGATTCCCGGTTAACTGTATCCTACTACATCACGAGAAGGAGCTGCTGGCTGTTTCACAAAGTTATGCTGGCTCTCCGCAGCGCGCCTTATGAGTCACTAGCGAAACAGTGAGCAGACATGGCCGGGAGGGGGCTGTTCATTTTCCACAAAGTGCGTTAACACTAAATTTTATACAGTTGTGAGTTGGTAATTACATTGACGCAAGAAATATGGACAAAATATAAATATATCGCTGGACACTTCTACAGTGCTGGAAGGGGAACTGATTCTTAGTCATAGTGTATAGCAACTTCCTGCCATCAAGTTCTCTAACGTGAGCAATCAAAATAACTTACTGCACTCGTGGTTAGATGAGGGATCTGTCGTCAGTTTTATTAAATGAGTACTAATTTGCGGTTTTTAAATGAGCTAATAATGCTACCGATATCTTAGTGATCTGAAATACAGCGTATCCTTTGTACTAGACAACAGGTGCAGTATCTGACAGATATTCGAAATTTAGATTTGGCAGTTTAACGCTGCAGTCAGCACTGACAAATACTGCTCCTTGCAACCTTCAGCCGGCCGGAGTGGCCGAGAGGTTATGGCGCTACATTCTGGAACCGCGCGACCGCCACTGTCGTAGGTTCGAATCTTGCCTCGGACATTGATGTGTGTGATGTCCTTAGGTTAGTTAGTTCTAAGTTCTAGGGGACTGATGACCTCAAAAGTTAAGTCCCATAGTGCTCAGAGCCATTTGAACCATTTCTTTGCAACCTTAATGTAACGCACAGTGTCGATGGAAAGCGTTACAAACAAAATTATTGGAAAGTGAGATTTTACATGGTCATTCGAGAGACTAGACCTAAATTAGTCTGTTTCTATATTCATTTAGTCGGTGTGGATTAACAGGGACATTCGAACAAAGAGAATAGCCAGTACTCCAGCACTGCAAAGCGTAACGCACTGACAGTCTATCCATGACACCTTTCAGTTCTGTTTATACAGCGCAGCGTCTCCTACAGCACTTAAATGTGTTTCCCGATATAGTTACGCGGATGTTACTGTTGTCGGCGTGTTGTGGGGACTTTTGGTGCTGCATATGTAGAAGTGGTGACAGTATGGAGGGAGACAGATTAATCGTTCTGCAGCGACCAAATAAGCCTCGCTGCTGCATCTTATTGCTTCAAATGGCTCTGAGCACTATGGGACTTAACTGCTCAGGTCCTCTAGAACTTAGAACTACTTCAACCGAAGGACATCAGACACATCCATGCGCGAGGCAGGATTCGAACCTGCGACCCTAGCGGTCGCGCAGTTCCAGGCTGAAGCACCTACAACCGCTCGGTCACAACGGCCAGCCCTTATTGCTTCGTTATCTCTCACTGTCAGACAGTGTCCTGCTCCTGTATCATGTTCCACAGCGACGAGTGCAACAATTGCACTTGACTCTCTCAACTGCCGTTCAAACTATACACTTGTAGCTGCTTTGCATTGTCAACATCCAAAAGATACAAGCAGATCATCGTGAAAAGGAGACTTTTTTGGCAGGGTAGTAAATCACAAAACATTTATTCTGGTACAAGAATTTATTAATTATTACATATCATTTACAAACAGGAAACAATTTTTTTGTATTTCCTCACTGTAGTTTTAGTATAATTCAGCTTAATTTTTAACTTGAAATTCACATCTACATCTGATACATGTAATTCCTTCTTGAACCAGTAACTTGACAAATACAAACAGGTAATGTTCTCGAATTCCAAAGCATATCTGATTTCAGTCCGGAAAATTTCTCTTTGATGGCTTTAACAGTTAACTGTGTTCCGTCTTACAAGTATTCTAGCTGAGAGGAGTCAGTAATTTTAATTTTGCCTCATATGACCTCCATTGCAATGATATTAAAACATTACGCACTTTCCTGACAGTACGTTGGAAACTCTTCTGCTCCACATTATTGCAGAGTATAAAAATTTAAGCATACAATATTTGAAAATGAATACCCATTAAATGTAGTTATTCTTTCAGTCCACAAACGGCTGTTCTGTTGCTAGGTACACGACATCGATTGCATTAAGTTGAGATACAATGTAACGACACTTTTCAAGTAGAATCAAGCAGCTTTGGGGCTTGATAAAGAGATTTTTAGTGCTTCCTTTAACAAAATAAGCGTGCCCGAATCAATCTCTTTCGGCCATTACCCCTATTTATTGTGACTTACCATTGGTATTAGTAATAAGTGCTAATATCTTGTATTTACGCTTGTATCCAAATATCTTCATATGCTGTGTTTAAAGAAATATGTAAGCCCCGCCTGCAGAGCTGCAATGGTTTCTTCTTTTTCTAGTAAACTTTATATATCTCCTCTATTACAGCTGTTTTCGCTTCATGCCCCAGTTTTCGTGTTTCGACTGCAGCCCATTCCATTTGAAGATTTGTTTTTCATACACCTAACACAATCACTGCAATGGAAGGAGTAATTGGTTCAAATGGCTCTGAGCACTATGGGACTTAACATCTGAGGTCATCAGGCCACTAGGACTTAGAACTACTTAAACCTCACTAACCTAAGGACATCACACACATCCATGCCCTGAGCAGGATTCGAATCTGCGACCGTAACGGTTGCGTGGTTCCGGACTGAAGCGCCTAGTACCGCTCGGCCACACCTGCCGGCGGAAGGAGTATTTGCTTGAATAGCATGAGTTTTAATTGTGCTCATACACATAAGTTCTTTTTCTTAAGGCTTCTGGAGCAGCATTTCGTGGGTATCAATCCTAACTCGCTAAAATCTATATTCGATGGTACTGTGGAGAACAATTCTCTACACTGGGAAAAATATGTTTCTTCATGTATATTGCTTATATCGTGTTTGTTGGAGTCCATATTAACAACCTTGTCATAGTTAAGAGGCACATGATTGAAACTCAAGGCACGGAGAGCAAAGTTTATAATTTTGTCTTCCTTCTGACCGCATGGAAGACTTACTAGCACACCAATCAGCCTTCGGGTATTCTAATGGCTCTGAGCACTATGGGACTTAACTGCTGTGGTCATCAGTCCACTGGAACTTAGAACTACTTAAACCGAACTAACCTAAGGACATCACACACATCCATGTCCGAGGCAGGATTCGAACCTGCGACCGTAGCGGTTACGCGGCTCCAGACTGTAGCGCCTAGAACCGCACGGCCACTCCGTCCGGCTCGGGTATTCTCATTGCCCCAGTAGACAAACTGCAGAACACTATTCAACACCACACACATTCCCATGAAACAGCAGCTGCCTACACAAAGGTGTTGCAATATCCAAGACAGCTCTTCGTTTTGTACATCCATTATAACATCAGCCAATTGCAAATTATATGATAAATCGATGGGGATTTATATTTCCATGAAATGGTTTCCAGTGATATTGCGCCAATATTTTTCAGTATTGTTATTGCTATCATATTTCTGGTCCGAGCTTGGAAAAACCGTATCTTCACCCCGAGCCATTTCACAGAGATGTATTTGGAGAATTTACTACATAGGTAACTGTTAAATGACCCACACAACTCTAGCTTTAACGTTATAGTCCTGCCTATATTCCAATTGTTCTTGACATTTGAGTTGTTCACATATCTTAACCACCAACATCTTGTCACAAAACCGCTCTGTAATAGCCTTATGTATATTTAGATACTTCTTTCCAAAGAGCGTGTAATTTTTGTTATCAGTTCCAGTAACAAGATTGTCCACTTTCTCCAGTGATATCCACAAACCAAAACGTTCGTCATCCTACTCCCCGATAGCTGAGGAATGTTTAGCACATTAAACAAAGAGATACAGACACTTTCCACGAACGCCCAAGACTTCTCAGTTGTTGTTATCAAGCCACTTTATCTACTCTAAATATCCAATACAATGCCATTTGCGGCCACCTCATCACGTTCTGACTTCCGCTCACAAATCTGAAATTGAATTGTAGTTCCAATCTAGTCACGAACTCCCATGTATAATGAGAGGTGAAGGTGTACTATTCTCACATCGCAATCACTTGGTAGCAGGTGATACTGAACTATGGCCCCATACAGGTTTCCCCAGACAACAGTAATATCATCGGCACCACAAACCAGATGTCGCTATATGATAAGGGGTAAAGAGATCTTACATTACTTAACCCCAATAAGCTTATTAATACCTTCCATTCACAGTACCACAGACAGCGTGTGCTACGAACTGCTAGACTGTGTATCAGAAGATTCCATATTATCATCCCACACCAGTCAGCTGTAGAACCTGTATCTGTCACTTCCTTCAGCTATACAAGGTGTGTGAGAAAAGTAATACGACTGAAAACAATGCGAGTGATCTGGCAAAGCTGTGCTGTTCTTGTGTACACCGGTGTGTTCATGCCTTCCAGATGCTTAGTCCGAGTTTCAGCTCCGTGCAGCTTTCACATGATTTTTGAGAGCGCCTTCAGTGAAGTTGTGTTTTTGTTGCGTGGTACAAAAATGGAACTTCGCAATTTACAGTAACGTTATGCCATCACCTTTTGTGATAAACTTGGGGAATCTGCTTGTGTGATCTCTGAAAAGTTGAAACAGGCCTATGGAGAACATTCTTTATCAAGAACACAAGTTTTCGCTAGCACAAATCATTTCTGAAAGGCCGAGAACACGGTGAAAGTGAACCTCGCTGATGTGTTTTTTTTTTTGACTGTAGGAGTATCGTGCACAGGAATTTATTCGTCCAGGACAAACCGTCAAGCAAGCATATTACAAGGATATCCTGGAATGCTTCAAGAAAACGGTGAATCGAATGAGATTCTACACTGCAGACAAGTCAATGCTGCATCATGACAACGCCTCATGTAACGCGTCCGTTTCCATCACGGATTATTTGATCTGTAAAGGCATTCCTGTTGTTCCACAGGCACCTAATCACTTTACCTGAGTCCTTAGGCCTCTTTTCTTCTCCAAAATTGAAAATTTCGTAAAACGAAGTTATTTTGGGACTGGAGAGTATCCAAAAGAATGTGAACGACTTGGTAAAGGCCCTACCAGTTGAAGCTTTCCAGCGCTGCTACCAAGACTGGGAAAGACGACTCCGTCAGTGTGTAGGCGCCGAAGGAAACTACTCTGAAGGGGAAAATGCTGTCGTTTGAAAAAATTAAACTTTGGTAGATAAATAATCAGTCTCATTACTTTTCTGCACACCTCGTATTATTGTTTCTTTGTATCTAGGGTCGCAAACTGTAGTTATAAATTGTGGCCCTATACTACTTTCTTCTTCAATCAGAACACTTTATAAAATACGGTACATTGGCTATCGAATCGTAAAATAGTGTTGCAGTCTGAGCGTAACCGATTTCCACGTAGTTTAACACTTTAGCAAAAAACTAGTGATCGTTAAATATAATTATTCCACAGATTATCTTAAAAGGAACTCGAGGACTGCTTTCCAGTTTCTAGATTCGTACTGTAGTACTGCATTACTGTATTATTACAGAACACAGCAAAAAATACTGCTTTTTAGTGTGACAAATGCCTAGCACGATCACCATAGAGCTATAAGTCACACCCTAACACCATGATATTTAGTCAGGAAGACGTGTATCTGGATGTTGTATAAAACTGTTACCTAATCATAACTCTCTATGCATGCCTTTCATGCCCCTACTGTCATGCAACCTAATCACAGTATTACCACTTTTTACTACCAAAACACTTAGAATAAGGTTTGGGAAATTTGCTAATGAGGCTGCATGCATAATACCTACCATTCCAAGTGCAATTTCATCTGGCTCCCCAGTAGTGTTAGATATGTGTTTTATACTCGTAGTTCTTAATAGGATTCACTTAAGCCTAATACCTATGAAAGTCTAAGACCTATGAAATAATATTGTTTGTAGGTATCATTTCTAATTCGGTAATATCTATATTTGACCTTAGTGTGGTGAACTGTGCTATGGACTGAGGTAAAATATATTTCTCCTGTAATTTCCGTAACTCTAGCAGTTCATTCAATAAGACCATCCACCACTGTGTCAAACGTGAACACCAGAGTTTGAAAATACAGCAACATTGCAAGGTTCTTTTTATTTAACGCAGGACCGGTTTCGGGCTCTTATACGCCCATCTTCAGGTGTCGTAACTTGGTGCTGTGACCCCGAGCGCCTCGGTGGGCGTGTGCAAGACGCGTTGTGCTACCAACCAGCGCAGAGCAGACTCCATTTTTTCACCCAGTGCACCTCGATACAGCTTGGCGTAGTGTGCAAGTCGTCTTTGGTGTGCTATTACGACATCATAGAGCACTTGTTAACATATAATACAGCTGATTTTAACAGCAGTATTGTGCAGAGAATAAAATTATGCTTTTAACACTAGTGAAAGCTGCCTACTTCACCAAATGGTGGTATTCTCTGCCTATTCTATGTTTGACACTAAAATCACGATTCTTTAATGGTGCAAGTTGTTTTCGAAGTTATAAGATCTTGGTATAGCTATAGTAATCATTTTAAGACTTGATGATCTATGTATTATCTACTTATCCTGCATGAAATAACAGCATTCATAGGAACAGTAACAGTTAATGTTTTCTTTCTTCAGATTCAGGACACAACAACTCTGCCACAAGCTAATACAATATAACCAAACTTTTTCAAGAAATCCAAATGAAAATGAAGGATTGAAAATAGATGTACCGTATAACCACTCATGTAGCAGTAAACATCAGCACTTGCGACGGTACACCAGTGTACGATCAGACTCAGAAATTACAGCATTTGTAGATGTAGGATATCCCACTGTATCCAGCTTTTTTTCCACTTTGTGTGTTTCAAGAAATTTGTAAGCCGTGCCTGCACATTCTACATCTACGTACAACGCTACAAGCCACCATATGGTGCATGACCGAGGGCAGCTTGTACCATAAGAAATCATTTCCCTTCCCGTTCCATTTGCATGTAGAACGTGGGAAAAACGACTGTTTATATGCCTCCGTAGGAGCTCTACTTTCTCTTACATTGATATGACAAAAGTCATTGAATACTGATGTATACATATACGGATCGGAAGTTTCCCGTATACAAGGTAGAAAATGGCAATACGTTGGCGGAGCTCTCATTTGCACTCAGGAGATTCGTGTGAAAAGGTTTGCGACGGGATTATGGCAGCACGACGGAAGTTAAATGACTTTGAACACGGGGTGGTACTTGTAGGTAGACACATGGGACATTACATTCAGGAAATCGCCAGGGATTTCAATATTATGAGATCCACAGTGTCAAGAGTGTGCCGAGAACATCAGATTTCAGGCGTTAACTCTCATCACGGTCAACGCAATGGCCGCCGATCTTCACTTAACAACCAAGAGCAGCGGCGTTTAGGTAGCCGTCAGTGCTGACAGACAAGCAACAGTGCGTGACCTAACCGCAGAAATCAATGTAGGGCGTACGACGAACGTACCAATTAGGACAGTGTGGCGAAATTTGGCGTTAATGGACTATAGCAGCAAACGACCAATGCCAGTGCCTTTGGTAATAGTATGACGTAGCCTGCAGCGCCTCTCCTGGGCTCCTGACCATGTCTATTGTATCCTAAATGACTGCATTTTTGTCAAGCTGCCGGCTCCCTCTTAAGCCGAGTGTTGTGTGGGCTTCTGATAAAGATGTATTGAACAATATTTGGAACTAATGTATTTTATAATAGATTACGCGAAAATCTTAAGAAACACACTGTGTTGATTGCACTTCACATTCGTTCCGTTTCGCGAGTGTGGTGGTCATCATGACCTGGAATCTCCTGGAATCTCCTCTTCTTCTTCTGTGTTGGATGACTTTTCTGCATAAAAGCGGTTTCAGAGGTGAGTGAAAACCGGCAGGTGTAACTTATACTTGTGGCGAGTTATTTGAGACTTTCTGTACAGTAATTGAAGGCTACAATTGGCTGTGATTGTGTTCGCGCCAAACACTGGATCATAGAACGAACTTCAACCGTGGTACAGAGAACGTTCTTCTATCGTAGTACAGAGAACGAACAAGGATCACCGACATAATCTTTAGAGGTACAAAGATCGAAGACTGTCCGTGGTATAAACATTTAAATTCGGTCTTGCTACATAGAACGGACTAAGATCGCGCTGTAATGCTGCAGCTTCAGCCAACAAACAGCTTGGTGTGGACTAGCGTAGCCGCCGTTAGGCTTTTAGGTCTGCTTGGGCTCCTGTTGCTTCCATTAACGAAGTAATTGGGACGACACAAATTACCACTAAAGTAGAAGAGGCTAAGGTAAAACACCAATACAACTGTCTTCGTTAAATCGCCACAGAACTAAGGCACAAATTAAGCGTTAAACAAACTGACGACATTATATAGATTCAGGAAAAGGAAAGCTGAGGATAAAATCAATCAGTAAAACACAATCCGTTGTCATAGTGGAAAAACAGACGCAAGAAGACTGTAACAGATCTTTGGAAAAAAGTCGTAAATTTCAGAAATTAAGTGTGAGACCTTAAGGAGAAGACCACTAGTGGCAATCTATAAGGTGCCAACAACTTACAAGGACGATGAATTCAAGGACGAACTATATGAGTCAAATTTTTCAGAACACATATTCAGAGAGGAATTTACAAATTAAGTGAAACTGAGATTTAAAACTGGGTCACGAGATAAAGGTTTTGCAAATAACATTGTAGAGGTAAGTCACAGAGTAAGAAAACAGTTATTGAGCCAAAACAGTGTATTTGTAGTTTCCAATCTCTAGGAGTCAAAGATTACAATGTAGTCGCAAAATGTTTTAAGTGTTGCGACCTGGGCCACAGTGTGAAGGGTTACAGAGCCCCTCAAATTATATGTTGCACATGTGGTGAAGAAGGACATAAAAAAGGGGAATGACCAAGGCCGGCGCGTAAAATAGGATACATTCCGAGTAAGAAATGACGCAAGGCCTGCACCAATGGCGGAACTACTGACAAGGGAACCTCCCCATCGCACCCCCCTCAGATTTAGTTATAAGTTGGCACAGGGATAGGCCTTGAAAAACTGAACACAGATCAATCGAGAAAACAGGAAGAAGTTGTGTGGAACTATGAAAAAAATAAGCAAAATATACAAACTGAGTAGTCCATGTGAAAGGTAAGCAACATTAACGAGAGTGTTAGCTCACGAACGCTGTGGTCCCGTGGTTAGCGTGAGCAGCTGTGTAACGACAGGTCCCTGGTTCAAATCTTTTCTGGTGTGAAAATTTTAATTTTTTATTTTCAGATAATTATCAAAGTTCAGGCACTCACACATAATCAACTTCGCTCTCCAAAATTCCAGGACATGTTCACATTTGCTTGGACATATACAGAATTTGACGGTCTACGCACGGAAACATTTGAAAACGTAAAAAACATATGTTTTGACAGAGCACAGGGAAAACTGTGCGACTGAAACTGTTGCATTCATTTGATGCAGTTTATGTGACAAACTCTTATGTTTTCATCACTTTTTTTGGAGTGATTATCACATCCACAAGAAAATCTAAATCGAGCAAGGTAGAAGAATCTTTTTACCCATTCGCCAAGTGTGCAAGTTAGGTGGGTCGACAACATATTCCTGTCATGTGACGCACATGCCGTCACCAGTGTCGTAAAGAATATATCAGACGTGTTTTCCTGTGGAGGAATCGGTTGACCTATGACCTTGCGATCAAATGTTTTCGGTTCCTATTGGAAAGGCACGTCCTTTCGTCTACTAATCGCACGGTTTTGCGGTGCGGTCGCAAAACACAGACACTAAACTTATTACAGTGAACAGAGACGTCAATGAATGAACGGACAGATCGTAACTTTGCGAAAATAAAGAAAGTAAAATTTTCACTCAAGGCAGGACTCGAACCAAGAACTTGTCGTTGCGCAGTTGGCCAACCTAACCACAAGACCACGGCGCTCATCGGTTAATGTTCTCCTTTATGTTGCCTATCTTGCACATGGACTACTCAGTTTGTATATATTTTTTTTTCATAGTTCCACACAACTTCTTCCTGTTTTCTCGATTGATCTGTGTTCAGTTTTTCAAGGCCTATCCACTGTGTCAATTTATAACAAAATCTGAGGGGGGTGCGATGGGGAGGTTCCCTTGTGAGTGTCTTGTCTAACAGACAAATTGAGAAGACAGACTATGGCTCCCAAGTGTAATACGAATTTCAGCCACCACAAGCAGTACATTCTAAATTCAGAATCAAACATTTTACCATCTAGGATGAGAAAACGATCTGCATCCACAATAAGTAAAAGCTGTCACCGCGCTGCAGAATGGCGACGGCAGCATGGTTTATTGCAGCAGGACACATTAAACAGTAAAAATGAAATAACATCAATAACATACATGCAGCCATTGAAGACACGTATGTCGATAATACTCATACAGATTATATGGAGCAATGTGTAATGCAGGAAAGGTGCATCCGATAGTGGCACGTGCGCTAAAACGTGAAATCTTACAATGTACTACGTTTCCGATTACATTACTTTTAAGGGTAGAAGAATTGGAACATGAGCTAACTGAGAGAGGGACTCGAAACATCATTCTTACACACATAGTTCACTCACGAAATACAGAGTGTCAAAATGCATCTCGCAACAACATCTATGAAAGGCAACATCACATAAAACAATCAGTTATATCTCAGATAAATTCCGAACATGTGAATAGACAGGACACAACAAAATATAAATAATACATAAAAACTGTTGAGTTTATCTCATGAGGATACTACGACCCAGGGGAAACGCC
Organism: Schistocerca nitens; assembly: GCF_023898315.1. Classification (NCBI taxonomy): domain Eukaryota; kingdom Metazoa; phylum Arthropoda; class Insecta; order Orthoptera; family Acrididae; genus Schistocerca; species Schistocerca nitens. The sequence goes on from NC_064617.1 coordinate 618,389,715, forward strand.
TTCTGTCATGAACGAGAGGGCATCGCATCCACCCTTAGCAGTGCCCACGAAACAGAGAGAGTCCTTCAGCGCATCTTGTAAAGAAAGTAGAAATGAGTAACCACAGCATCAACCGCTAATAATGAAAACATAAATCAGAAGAAAAAGGCCCAAGTCACTGTAGGCAGTGACAAGAACGGCAAGCACAGAAATTAACGACAAAATATAAAGCCATAAAAACCAAATGTGGGAACGAAGTTAACTCTCATAACAAAGAATGTAAAAAAGATACACAGCTGAAGGTGCATAAACAAGCGGTGAACAACACGAAGGACGAAAAAGTATGTAGTAGTAATAAGGAAGTAACTCATTACATTAAGTCTTAAATGAAACACACACAGGATAAACAAGTACTTAATCACAATCAAGAACCAGCAGACTACAATGCGTCTGAATTGAACTTACAGCTCTGTAGGCTCGAGCAAAGGGATATCCTGCAAACTGCACACAGTTTAGTTATATTATTAACGCATGAGAAGGATTATTCCATTTGCTCCCCTACAACCGAGCAGACGGATAGGACAATACTTCGGACAGGAAACTTTCCCACTGATGGGAATGAGCTTGTTAATCTCCTGAGACAGATGTGCAGACAGCGAAAAGAAGAACTCAGTATTAATAAAATGTACAAAGACATTGTCAGGGTTCACGGGAGAGTGTACTTCGACTCGGAGCAAATGGGTGGGAACTGCTACGTGTATACAAGGCAGCCGTGAAGACCTTGCAGCTCAATGCTATGAGTAATAGAACTGTAAGTGTCATATGCGTTCAAGAACATTACAGTAGGTATGTGCAATTAATATGTTTGCCCCCCGAACAACTCACATAACAGGAGACAGAGAGGCCGTGGGTGCTATAGCGATAATGGACACCAACTGCCAGAATACAAAATTGTGAAACAGACAAGTTTTAACAGTATAGGTCATCAAGGGTGCAGACACTGACGTCAGTACATGCCTAGTACTCCCATACAATTCGACCATACACAGACATTATTCTATAGGTAGCAGTTTACTGAAGAAGATCATCACTCCAGCCAACATCAATGCCAGATCCACGTTGTGGCATTGTGATCGGACCGAGGTCAGATCGTCAACGACGTCCTAAGTGCGAACAAACTGTACATTATCAACAAAGAAGGGCAACAAGCAACACATATAGGTCATGTTGGTGGTAGTAGCAATATAGACATAGCTATTGTTAACCATATAGCTGTAGATAAAGAAATAGATTGGCGTGCGTCTGCGCATGTAGCGACAAGTGATCATAATGCATTCATCATTGGCAAAAAGACTACAGCACATCACACAAACTCATCAAACAAATGTATGTTAAGCAGAGAAAATTGGGATGGGAATCAGAATTACGGAAGAGATAAACTGGTGGAAAACAAAGAGGGAATTGTTGACCTAAGGACATATAAACTTTAGAAAATGTTACGAACTGCCTACCGAAAATACATACGGACTTTCACCAGCCAGTGTAAGACAGACGCTCCCTGGAGATCCGAGCTGTCTAGACTATGACAGTATATGAAACGCAAGAGAAGGCTCTACCAGAAGGCAATTACCGCCCGGGACAGACAGATTCGACTAAAAGAATACAGGGACACAAAAACTACATTCAAAACCGTAATAATCACGTCTAAACGAGAATATTGGGAGCACTCGTCTCAATAAATCTTCAACAGAACACCTGGGGAATATCATACAAACTTATAACTGAGAACATTAAATCGCCTCTTGTCATGGTTACTCTATGCCAGGATGACGGACTACGACTCGGGGATGTAGACAAACAACACAATATCTTCTCGACTAGCTCCTCCCCGATCATGGTCCACGAACAGATACACAAGCACGCGCACGCCTAAGGGAGGCAATATAGAGGGATTACACTACAGAAACCACCACTTGCTCGTTTACGTGAGAGGAGGTCGCGCTAGCAATTGCTGGCCTGAAAAACAAGAAAGCACCAGGATCAGACAATAGCCATTCGGAAACATTGCGCTAGGTTTCACTGCAGGTAACGTCACATATAAAAAAATGTAACAAATGATGCCCAAAGGCTGGGACTGGTGCCCCTAGTTTGGAAAACAGCCAGTACAGTAATTATTAAGAAAGCAGCAGATAGGGATCCATCAAGCCCAAAATAGTATAGACTGATTTGCGTGTTAAATACATTGGCTAAGGTCCATGAGAGGCTTCTATGTAACAGCCTCAAAACGCACGCACCAATTTGGCTTTAGAGCAGGAAAATCTATTGACGACGCGATAAATCGGGCTTTCAAAATCATGGAATGGACATTACAGAAGTACTCATTTGCGATTCTTATTGACATTGCTGGTGCCTTTGATAATATTCGGTGGCCAGCAAAGTTCGCACGATTTCGAGAACTACAGGCACCCGCACCCGTGTGCAACAGTCTTCAAGACTATTGCAGGAACAGAGCGGTAGAGTGGCAAGAGGAAAACCGCAAGATTGTAAAAAGTATTACCAAAGGATGTCCGAAAGACTCTATCTGCGGACCCATCTTCTAGAATAGCCCAACTGAACCGATCTTGAATTTAGTCGAGGGAAATGAACGTTCAGAAGGATTAGTTGCATATGCTGACGACCTGTTAGTTGTGATATGAGCCAACAGAAGAGCAATATTGGAAAACAAGGCCAGTGGTATGCTACACGCAATTCAACAATGGTTCAACCAAAACAAATTACACACAGCAGCACAAAAAACAGCGTCCATAATGCTTAAAGGATTACTACAAAAACTCCCAGCAATTAAAATAAACAACACAAACATAAAACATGAAGTAGTAACTAGATACTTTGGGGTTACATATTGACGAACGACATAGGTTCAACGAACACATACGACTAATCACAAACATATCCTAAAGTATATTTCACAAACTAGTGGCCTTAAGTTCAACACGATACATAAGAATGTATCACTGTACACTTTTCGTACCGAGCTTTGCAGTTAGTACAGGGGCACACTGAATCGGTCTCATCATGAACAGTGTCACCGTTAGGCGCAGGCAGAGGAGTGCGCTACTGAGACTGTCTGGGCCGTTGGTGCTTAGAATGTACCCGATCGATATAACCATCAGATATCGGGCTACGACATACTGGCTAAAATAGATCTGAGAGAATGTTGCAAATCACTGGGCAGCACGTATCAGACAGGAGCCAACCGAAAACTTGGCGCGTGGACACTTGCCAATGAATGGGACCAGAGTGACGAGGGCCATCGAATCTATTCATTTTTCCCCAATATCAGGGAGCGATTACGGTTGCGTCACGTCAATCCCACTCGAGGCATGCTTCATTTTGTGACTGGACATAGTCCTTACATCACGCAGTAGCAGCGCATGTCGCTTCCAGAAAGCAATCGTCGCACGTGCGTGCAAATTGTTTCCCCAGAACACTTTCTTTTGAAATGCATTAGATACGGGCACTCACGTAATAACATAGAACACATAACGGAAACAACACTATGCAATACTCAGAGGAGCCCATGTATATGGACAAGTTGAACGGAATTGCCAACAACATCTCAAAAGCAGAACGGGACTTACACGAGGGTTGGAACTTTAATAGTGGAAACTGTTTATTTTCAGCTCGTACAAAATAGACACTTGTTTCAAAGTTTTAATGACCTTCAAAGTAGTCACCAGCATTGTGTATAACCCGTTGCCAGCGATGTGGAAGTCGTAGGATAGTCTTAGAAGTGCCAGTTGTGTTGACAGTTCCAGCGGCGCGGTCTATTGCCAGACGAATTTGTAGTAGTTCTGAAGCGAAGGCCGTGAAGTGTTTCCTTCAGTTTAGAAATCGAGCTGAACTTACGAGGGCTTGAGTCAGGGGAGTGCAGTAGGTGGTATAGCACTTAGCAGCCCAATCAATCAAACAAATCAGTTACAGCTTGCACTGTACGTGGTTGAGTATTGTCCTGCAAAATGATGGTCAGGTCCTGCAGAAAGCGTCATCACTTCTGTCTCTATGCTGTTCATATTTGGAAAACAACCTACAAATTTGAAGGTCAGTAAAACATTGAAACACGTATCTATTTTGTACAAGCTGTAAATAAATAGTTACCTCTATTGAAGTTCCAACCCTCGTACAAGCAGACTCATCAATACAGAAGGCGCAGAAGACGAAGACAGTCTCATATACCGGGTGATCAAAAAGTCAGTATAAATTTGAAAACTTAATAAACCACGGAATAATGTAGATAGAGAGGTAAAAATTGACACACATGCTTGGAACGACATGGGGTTTTATTAGAACAAAAAAAAGTATTGCTAGACGCGTGAAAGATCTCTTGCGCGCGTCGTTTGGTGATGATCGTGTGCTCAGCCGCCACTTACGTCATGCTTGGCCTCCCAGGTCCCCAAAACTCAGTCCACGCGATTATTGGCTTTGGGGTTACCTGAAGTCGCAAGTGTATCGTGATCGACCGACATCTCTAGGGATGCTGAAAGACAACATCCGACGCCAATGCCTCACCATAACTCCGGACATGCTTTACAGTGCTGTTCACAACATTATGCCTCGACTACAGTTATTGTTCAGGAATGATGGTGGACATATTGAGCATTTCCTGTAAAGAACATCATCTTTGCTTTTCTTACTTTGTTATGCTAATTATTGCTATTCTGATCGGATGAAGCGCCATCTGTCGGACATTTTTTGAACATTTGTATTTTTTTTATTCTAATAAAACCCATGGTATTACAAGCATGTGTGTCAATTTGTACCTCTCTATCTACATTATTCCGTGATTTATTCAGTTTTCAAATTTATACTGACTTGTTGATCACCCGGTACATAGCTCCAGTTGCTCCAGTACTGACGAAGATATGAGTGACACTGACAACAATGACAACACTGACGTAACATAGACACACAAAATACACATAACACAAAGCAGGTGAAACATGCACAACTATTCACGCGAACACAAAGACTGCAATTCATGCCTTATTATGGATGAACGTAATTAAAATTAGGAGTAATAGATATTGTTCTAGAATCCACGTTTAACCGGTACCAAACATTGTTAAGTAGTTACATAAATGAACACATCATTGTAAATGTAATTATGCGAATGTAACAAAAATTTAATATAAAATAAACAAGCAAAATCAAACAACAGAAACAGATCATGCATATTATGCAATTATCCAAAATCAATGGGTCCATTACTCAAGAAAGTATTTACAAAATTAATAATAGGTTATTCGTGGCTTGTTATATCTCCTAAAACTACGTAGGAACAGTATATAACTTAATTAAATGAGAATGAGGCAGGATAGTGTTCCTAAGTCACACAGGATTTGTTTACTATTTAACGTAATGGTGGCAGTTGTCATGTAATCCCACAAACATCAACTCACACAGCACTGTAACACACAACACCGACATATTTGTTGTAAATGAAACCGCCTTTTCTCGCTGCACTGTAACGTATTTGTCCCAGGCTCGTTTCTCCTTCTTTTTCTACTCTAAGCCAGCTTCAGTGGGATTTGTAACGACAGTTTTGTTTTGGTATGTGTTATTTTGTGATTATCAAACTGTTAACGTCGCGTTTTGTTTTATTTTACCAATTTTGTAAATAAACAAAATCTTGCAGGTTATTGACTTCTGCGTTTCCTCTCATCTGGTCTTAAGGTTGCACTACCACTTCATTTGCGAAACATAAGCACATTTCTGCATTTTGAAATTTTTCTTCACACTGTTCACAATGTTTATCTTTACTTTTATGGTGCACTATTACTCTTTTGCCACCAGTTATAGATAGTTGTTCGAAAACGGCGCTTTTAAAGACGCCAGTATTGTGAGTTCATAATGTGTTTCCTTTTGCTTGTTTATCCACATGTTGCCAACCTAACGAACTATATTTTGTAAACTAACGTCTATTCGTCATGTTTATCTCTCTCTCTCTCTCTCTCTGTGTGTGTGTGTGTGTGTGTGTGTGTGTGTGTGTGTGTGTGTGTGTGGTGTGGTGTGTGTATGTATGTGTATGCAGAAGAGAGAGAGCTGAAGAATGTATATTTTGTGTATGTGTATGTGTCTGTGTGTATAAATGCAGATGCCAAAAACCAAAGTAATTACTTATTTACGAAAAAATACGCGATGATAACTGTTTGATAATCTAAAAATAGTACATACCAAAACAAAACTGTATCATTCTAGATCCCACTGAAGATGCCTTAGAGTAAAAAATGGCGAAAGTCGTCTAGGAGAAAAAATCTACACTGCAGCAAGACAGGCCGTTTCGTTTGTAAAACAAATATTTCTGTGCTTGCTGCGGAGAACGGCCACGCAAACAAACTTGTAACACCGATATAAATTAGATTTACATGGACTGAACAAATCAAGTTTTCCCTAAGAGGGATGTTCATATGGATAGTACTAAAATGGGTAGCACCACATGTTGACGCTGGACTTGAAGTTCAGTACCAAGTCCCCTTCCCGAGGTGGTGTTGGCGAAGGGATACCTATATCTACTCTTTCCTCTCTCATAAATTTATAATTTCCTGCTTCCAAATTCCCGTATTTTTCTTTGAAAAATAAGTGTAATTGCTGTAAGTAAATAAAGGATAACACCAACGTGCAGACAAAAGAACTCCATGTAGTCTCCTCTGCGTGGTGCTGCGTGGGCAATAGTGCCCGTGACGTCAACTGCGTAGCACAATTTTTCTGAGCGATTGTGGCCATGGGTACTGGTTAAGAGGTCTCCGTGAAGCGTTATGGCCTGCTTAAAGTAATAACATACCAGATCCTAGTAGTTAGAGTGTGGTGTAGGCCCCACGATGCTATGGTCCTAAGTTGTCTACAAGGAACTGCTCACGCTGGTGGTGGCTCTGTAATGGTGTTGCCTGTGTTTACACGGAATGTTCCGAGTCCTCTGGTGCAAATGAACCGATCATTAACAGGAACTGGTTATGTAGGGCTACTTGGAGGTAATTTGCAGCCGTTCATCGGCTTCATATTTCCAAACAATGACGAAATTTTTATGGATGACAATGTGCCGTGGCACCAGCTCACAACTGTTCGTGATTGGTTTGAAGAACATTCAGGAGAAGTACAGATCGCCCGACATGAATCCCAATGGAAATTTTTAAGACATAAACGAGAGGTCAGTTCGTGAAGAAAGTCCTGCATTGGCAACTCCTTCGCAATTTTGGACGGCTATAGGGACAGCATGGCTCATTACTTCTGCAAGAGACCTCGAACGACTTGTTGAGTCCATGCCACGTCGTGTTGCTGCAGTACGCCGTGCAAATGGAGTGCGACACATCAGTAGGTATCCCATGACTTTTGTCATATCAGTGCATTTTATCTTCGTAGTCCTAAAGTAATATGTACGTCGTCGTCTTCCATACAGCGACTTACATTTGAATTTACAAAGCATCTCTGTAAAACAAACATGTTAATCGAATCTACCGGTAAAAAATCTAGCAGCATGCTTCTGAAATCCTTTAATATGATCTAGTGGGGATGCCAAACACTTGACCAGTGATCAAGAATGGGTCACACAAGTGTGGTGTTGTGGTCTCCCTTACACATGAACCACACGTCCCTAAAATTCCCCCAACAAACGGAAGTCGACCATTCAGCTTCCCTACTCTCATCAACTGTCCCCACCCACCCCACGCCGCCCCCCTCTTTCCCCCTTTTCTTGTCTAGAGGGTTCCCTATGCAAATTCTCCTATTTCCTAGCAACCATTGTCACATTCGTTTCAATCCTCTCCTCTTCCATTATTCCCTCCACTTCTTCTTATACCAAACAAGGCTTCAAAAGTGCTAAACTAATCACTATCAATCTAAATGTCTCCATTAATTTATTACTATTATTATTACTGATACTCTTAAACTATTGTCAAATATTTCTTTTTATTAATAATGCAAATTATAGTTATTGAGTTCGTAATGTAATAACTAATCAGTAACACCATTAATTCCTCCACATTGTATCAACATTGTTAGTAGTGCTGTTGTTATTATTTATTTGTTTATTTAAATTGTTTAGACTCGTAGAGGATCACACAAAGCGAATCACGATCTGCGGTTGCTATTTTTCTTGTCCTTCCTCTAGCTAAGTTTAGCTCGACGTTCTTCCTTCGATTTTCCCGTAGATCTTTCGGGTTTTTCTTCTGGTGCTACTTCCCAGCAGTGGATCTTCTGTGTGAAGATTTATCGATCTGCAATGTCTGCGGGTGTGATGTTGGCATTTTTGAACTTGTTTGATCCAGAATGTTGTTTTTAGCTTCTGAGAGTATATTGGAATTTTCTTTGTTAATCTGTTGTCATCCAGTCTCATGATGCCTCCATAGAGCCTCAGTAGTTGTTTGCGGGAGTCTGTTTCAGTGTTGGAATATTTTTCTGTTGTCGTGTTTGAATGTAGTCGATATCCTTCGTCTGTGACCTATGGACCCTGGATTTTGCGAATGATTTTCCTTTCAACTTTTTTGACGTTGTCGAAATTCCCTTTCTAACTGAGGTTTAGGGTCTCGCTTGCATGCAGTGTTTCGGGTTTGATTACAGTCGCATAGTACCGAATTTTTGTTTTGATATTCATGCACCTTTTGTTGTAGTTGTTCCCAGTTTTCACGTATAGTTTTCGCATTTTGACTTACCGTGCTTCTTGGGCTAATCTTTCTGCTAGTGTGGGTTCGATGATTTCAGCGAAGTATTTAAAGTGATTGAATATGTTTATTGCGCCATATTCTGTGATCAAACTTTCTGTTTTGACGTGTTTTGTCGCCATAAATTCAGTTTTTATGAAAGAGATTTGGAGCCCGACTTTTTTGGCTTTGACTTTGAGTACTTCGATCTGACCAATTGCTGTTTGTTCATCCAACGAGAGGATCGCGAGACCGTCAGCGAAGGCTAAACACGTGACACTGATGTTACCGCGTTTTTTCCCTAGTATGATGGGTGTCCAGCTTGTTTGATTTTTCAGTTCCTTTTCCCATTCTTTGATGACATTATCGAGAACGATGTTGAAGAGTAGTGGGGAGAGTCCGTCGCCCTGTCGGACGCCGATTTTTATGAGGAAAGGTTGGGAGATTTCTCCGCTTAACTTGACTTTGGAAGTTGTGTCGGCTATGGTTTGTTGGATGAGTCGTGTTTTCGGGTCAAGATTGCTTTCTTCGAATATACAGGGTGTCCCAGCTATCTTGTCCACCCAAAATATCTCTGGAACAATAACAGCTATTGGAAAACGACTTTCACCGGTATCAATGTAGGGCTGGGGCCCATGAATGTACATAATTGGAAACATTCTAAAACGAAAGCATATGTGTTTTTTAACACAAACTTATGTTTTTTTAAATGGACATCCTATATTTTTTCTTCAGCAATCCATAGCATCACAAAGCACATACACAATGGCGTTGATTGCATCGCAATATTCCCATTACATCCCGAGACATTGAGACGCGAAGTTGACGCTTGAAACACCCGACATGCGCTGCTAGCGCACGTCCTGAAGCTCAGGTGTGAACCCCATGCTGCCCGTAATCGCGATGTGATTGACATGTGTAATGACACCTCCATACTTATCAAGAGGTCCGAAACGAATAATACGGTCTGCTGCCATCAACTCTCACAAGCACATAATGGTTTCCCTCTTGCACGTTTTACGCATCTACGTACACAATATGAACCAGTACCGATCGGTGTACACCCGTCAGGTTGTCTTATTTATCCTGCACACCCAAAATAAGGTTTATCTAATGCGTTATATGACCCATTGTGCCTGTCGCTTAGGGCCTGGCTCTACCTAGTCAAGTGTCCAACGTAGTTCCCACTACTGCCACAGTTACCACTTCGCCTTGTTTATGATTTGCGACCCATGCAAACTCCTGTACTCCACCACCCTCCGAGCATCCCATTTGGTGTTGCATTGGCGTGCAGTACACCGCTTGCCAGTGTAGTCGTGCATCAGAGTAATCTAGTGACGGCACGGAGGTAGTACACATTGTGAATAAACGTTGTGTTGTGGAACTTACACTGTACAGTATAATGTACACACATGAAGATATGGTAGAAATGCTGCTGATCTATGGAGAATGTACGTTGACGGGAAATACGTTATGAGATTGCTTGTTTGTTGATAGTACTGTTAGCGAACATTATGATTATTAAGTTAATATGTCTGTTTTCTACCCTACTCTACATACCTGTACTGTACCCTGTTGTAGGTGGACGAAATGCTGTTCAGGCAGAACGACTGTACAGAAGACGATTCCCTGAGAAGCCATCGCCTTCGCGCCGGATGTTTGGTCGTCTCACATCTCGTCAACGTGAAACGGGAAGCTTAAATTCAAGACCTCGACATCGTCCTAGAGCACGCACAGATGAACGTGCTGAAGTTTCTGTGCTGGCTACCATAGCTGTGAATCCTCAAATCAGCACACGTCAAATTGAACGTGAAGTTGGTGTGTCGAAATCAAGTGCAAAGCGTATTCTTAAACGTCATAAATTTCATCCTTACCATGGTCATTTACACCAGGATTTTCATGGAAATGACTTCCGCAATGGGGTAACATTTTGTCGGTGGGCCCAGCAAAATCCAATTTTTTCTGCAGATGTTCTCTTTACCGACGAGGCATCATTCTCCAACAGAGGAATTGTCAATATGAGGAATATGCATTATTGGTCCGCAGACAATCCAAAATGGCTCCGTCAGGTAGAGCATCAACGTCCGTGGAAAGTTAATGTTTGGTGTGGGATTGTTGGAGATACCATTATCGGACCTTTCTTTATAAATGGCATCCAAAATGGCAGACAATACTCCAGATTTATACGACACAATCTTCCTGTTCTCTTCGACACTGTACCTCTGCACCGGAGAATGGTCATGTGGTATCAGCATGACGGATGCCCTGCACATAACGCCTTACGAGCACGACGACTTCTGAACAGCAAGTTCCCTGGTAGGTGGATTGGACGAGGTGGCCCAGTTAGGTGGCCTGCCCGATCTCCGGACCTTACACCGCTGGATTACTTTCTTTGGTGAGCAGTGAAGGATGCTGTTTACCAACATGAACCAACAACACCAGAGGACATGAAGCAACGCATTATTTATGCTTGTACAGCAATCAAAGAGGAAACAGTAGCATGAAGTAGGGCATCCTTCATCCTCAGAGTGACCCTATGTATGCAAGCCAATGGGCATCACTTTGAGCATGAGATGTGAACGCTATGTTTCGTATGTAGTGCTGGTATCACAGTGGAAGTTTCTACAAAGGGCCATTTTACCTAGTGATGTTAAGAAACATTTGTTTGCAACAATTTGTCATTTAACGCATTAGATAAAAATAACATTGATAATTATGTGATAATAAAACTAATTGGTTAAACATGTTTACATTCATCTTCTATGTCCTACCTGAACTTCCCAAATCAAAACATTTTTACCTAAACAACGGTAAAACTTTTAGTCCACTTGCTCGTTTCACTAAAACCATCAACATGAATTTTACTATTACGAGTGAATGATTAACTGTCACTTGCGCTAGATCTACAGTAAAGTAAAGTTTTAACGTTGAACGGCAATACCTTTTTAGTAACGGATTAACGATAAGCGAAGTTAACTTTGTGACTAACGTTGCGGTACACAGATATGTTACAGAACCGCATCACCCCTAGCCTATGGGATAAATACCTGCTGGAATGTACGGCGTTAATGCAGGATGGCAGCAGACCGTATTATTCGTTTCGGACCTCTTGATAAGTATGGAAGTGTGATTACGCATGTCAATCACATCGCGATTACGGGCAGCATGGGGTTCACGCCGGAGCCTCAGGACGTGCGCTAGCAGCGCATGTCAGGTGTTTCAAGCGTCAACTTTGCGTCTTAATATCTCGGGATGTAATGGGAATATTGCGATGCAATCAACGCCATTGTGTATGTGCTTTGTGATGCTATGGATTTCTGACGAAAAAATATAGGATGTCCCTTTAATAAAAAATAAGTTGTGTTAAAAAACACATATGCTTTCGTTTTAGAATGTTTCCAATTATGTACATTCATGGGCCCCAGCCCTACATTGATACCGGTGAAAGTCGTTTTCCAATAGCTGTTATTGTTCCAGAGATATTTTGGGTGGACAAGATAGCTGGGACACCCTGTATTAAAGAGGGATTGTCGATCGGTGGAGTCACAGGCTTTCTTGAAATCGACAAATGTGCAGATGGTAGGGAGACTTCGTGTGGCTCGAAGTTGTAATGTGGATTTCAGGTTGAAAATTTGTTCATTGCATGATCTGTGTTGTCTAAACCCTGTCTGGTATTCACCAATTAGGAGCTCGAGCTGTTCTTGCGCGCGTTGTAGGAGGCAGGCGGATAGTATTTTGTAAGGGAGACTCCTCTGTAATTATTTACGTCGGATTTGTTTCCTTTTTTGTGGAGTGGGTGGATGAGTGCACATTTCCAATCGTCTGGGAGTTTTTCACTTTGCCAGATTTCTTGGATGATCTGTGTGATTTCCTGATGTGATCGTGGCTCCAGATTTTTCAGTAATTCTCCGATGTTTCCATCTTCTACTGATGCCTTTCCGTGCTTGAGTTTCTTGATGTGGTGATGGATTTCTTCTTGTGTTGGTGGTTCTGCATCGTGTTTTGTGTGCTCTGGGACTAGGGGTTGGAAACGTTCTGGTGGTTTGTGGCCGTTGAGGAGGTCGGAAAAAGTACCGTGCCAGTTCTTCGCTGTTTTCTTGGTTGGTGAGTGCAAGTTTTTCATCTAGTTTCCTGAATGTCAGATTTTGCAGTGAGTAACCTTTAATTTTGCTCGCGAAGCCTTGTAGAAATTTCTGCTGTTGAAGCTCCTGAAATTTTCCTCTATTGATTTGAATTGTTCAGTGATGTAGTCGCGTTTTGTTTTCCTGGTGATTCTGATTGTCTGCTTGCGGATTTTGAAGCGTTATTATTATAGCCAATTATTATTTTTGTTGACAAAGCAAGCTATCATTATGTGATTGTCATACAATATTTTTGTATGTGTTTTTGCTGGTCAGATGTGAGAGAGGGCCTTAAAGTCCTAATGTGGACAGGCTAAACATGCAATAAATAAATAAATTCTACCGTCCTTAGGTCCACGTTCTATTTCATATCGCCTTCTAAAATAATGCTCAGATACCTAATCGACGTGCCTATGTCAAGCAGAAAACTACTGATACTGCATTCGGAAAATACAGGATAGGAGCTTTATAATGCTGGAATGATCGCAGGAGAAAAATTTAGTCACTTGGCGTTCAGCAACTCAAATTTACTGACGCGTTTCGAGTAAACCCCTCTTTAGAACATCGATGGAGGTAGGGAGCTTCATTAACACGGCATGGCGTCATATACAAGTACCTGCATCAGACTACGACTGTTTGATGTCGGTATTTGTACGCGCCTCTTACTTGACTATGCGCTGATAAGCCAAAACATTAAGACCATTGCCCACCGCGACATTGGATGCTTGCGGCACGCGACACAGTAATAAAATTATGTAAGCGGAGGAGACACGGACGGGGGATCACCCTAGCAAAGATATGGGCTGCAAATGTGGAAATCCTTTGAGATAAGCGACTTTGGCAAAGGGCAGACTGTTATTACGCAGAGCCTGTGAAGGAATATTTTGAAAACGACGAAGTTGGTCAAATGTTCACTTGCTACTGTCGTGAACATCTACGCAAAGCGGTAGGACAGAGAAACTACAATTAGGCACTAAATGGTTGGACGTCCACTACTATTTACAGAAAGTGGGGTTCGGAGGCTTGGCTCTTCTGTAAAGTAAGAGAGATGGTGATCTGTAGCATCTCTGCCAAAAGAGCACAAGTGTTTCGAATCTCACCGTTCATAATACATTGTTGAACATGGAGCTCCGTAGCGGACCACCCCTACGTGTTCACATATTGACCCAACGACATCGTCAATTATGATTCCAGTGGGCACAGGACCATCGGAATTCAACATTCGATCACTGGAAACGTGTCAGCTCGGTTGGATCACAATCTTACTACACTAGGTCGTTGATCATCTCCACAAACGCCGTCATCAAGGTGAACGGCGGCTCGAAACGTGCAGCGCACCGCGGTCGCAGGCCGATGGGAACAGTATAATACTATGGGAGACGTTCTCCTGCGCTTGCATGGGACCTGTGCTAGTAATCGACCACAAGCTGACAGCTGCGACCCACCAGTATCCTTTCACGCTTTATGTCTTCCCCGACGGCGACGTCATCTTTGAGCAGTATAATTGCCCTTGTCTCGGAGCCAGCACTGTGCTACTGTGGTTTGAGGAACATTGTTGTGAACTAACGTTGATATATCGGCGACGAAGTTCGTCTGAGATAAATCATATGGAACCCATCTGGGATCAGCGGTCCGTTACTTACGAGAACTACATGACTTGTACGTTGACATCTAATGCCACACACCTCCACAAACCTACCAACGAACTGTCGCCTCCCCGATACGCAGAATTATTGATGTATTTCGTTCAAAAAATGGACAAACAAGCTATTAAGCAAGCGGTCATAATGTTTTGGCTCATCAGGGTATCTCACACCTCATGTTATTGGACTGCATTATGAACTTACATATTTCTACATTTCGAGCAGGCTGCCATTCATCTCACCGGATAGAAACTACAGTATGTATAAGTAATTTTGTATCCTCTAGCCGTTACTCAAAGACGACACCTTCCCGCACACGCCAACGTCATCATCAACCATCCACAAATTGTTGCATACACTCAGATCACTTATATAAAACAAGAGCGGTCCTGTTACACTTCCTTGGGGCACTCTTGATATTATTCCACATGAAACGCGTCTGTGGGAACCCCTCAACAAACCAACACATACACAAAATAGCGCAATTCTATTAAGTGTTTATCAAACGGATAACCTGAATTTCTCCTACATTATTTCCTTTTGCTGCATAGACCTTTGCAGTTAATCAGTACACTGTGTTATTAATATACGATAAAGGAGAAATTGGTATCGCCTTTGTTAGGTGGTCATGGAGCGAAATATTGTAAGCGTTAGTAAGTATAAATCTGTATTTAAGATAGATAACGAACTGTGTAAAGCACTTCACTTCCATCACCACTGTCTATAAGTTTTAGTGAACATAAAGGCTGGATTTGGCAGTTAGCAGTGCGTGTTCATGTAAGTTTTTCTGGGCAGACATTTGTGGGATGAAGGATAAATGCGCATTCAAACACTTTGTGGATAGCCTGGTTGGATGAAGAAATCCCTATTGGATGCTAAAGAAACCAACCCATGCGTGGTATCGTAGCGCTTAAACATATATATTTTTTTCTTTTTTTCTCGTTCAAAAGTGTTTATTAATCACTGCATAAACATTTACACGCAGAATATGGAAAATATGTGGATACAAATGGGGAATATGGCATATCTTCATTTACTATGTATGCCAATAGAAAATGTCCATATGCTAGCGTACTCGCAGAAAAAAGGGGATACAATATGTTTACTGCCTTAGGGACTGTATAAAAAAAGGTTTATAAGCCTCTTAAGAAAAATGCACCATAAAGTATCGCTGATACCACAAATATACTGGATTCCAGAGCTCTCAAGAAAAAGAAGCAGTTTTTCGAATAGACTAAGGTCAATCCCTATTAAACAAACTGTTCCTTAAACCACAGTTAATGTGAAAGAACTGGAAGTGGAATTGAATGATATAAAAAAATTATAAAAACTGCCGTATTTGGCGAAAGAAGCTTCCTGGAAGAAAAACTACAGACTGTTACTCAAAAAGGAGCAGGTCACTGCGATTGTGCAGACAGGGCTTACAAATTACTTTAAACACAGAATTTAGAAAACATCTGGACACGAATGAGGGGATACGGTTTATCAACGTGCACTGTAAATACTGAGTGAGGTCGTACACTTGTGTACTTGTCGAAAGCGATGGTGTTTACGGCTGCTTGGGTGATTATACGGTAGATCTGTTTATAATCCTCTATTCTCATTTGGATTTGCTTAAAAAAGGATGGTTATATTGTATCACCATGTGGTGTACTGGACGATGCACAACCTGCTGTTCCGTGAGTCTGAAGGCAAAGAAAAACAGCCTAGACTACTACTGTTCCCTCAGATGCTGTGCAGGATAAGTGGATAATATGTAGATCGTCACATCTTAAAATTATGGGCGTGATAATACAATGATATTATCACTTCAAAAACACCGATCAGCATCTAAGAATCGTGATTTTAGTGTCAATGCGTAGAATTCTCAGACAATATCTCTGTACATTAGAGTATTGTTGCTAAGACTAGCTGTACTTTCGAATGTGTTAATAACACATTGAGGCAACATGCACACTATATGAAGCTTTATTGGGGGTATTGCATGGAAAAACCTATGAGATTCCATTACCATATACAGGGTGTTACAAAAAGGTACGGCCAAACTTTCAGGAAACATTCCACACACACAAAGAAAGAAAATATGTTATGTGGACATGTGTCCGGAAACGCTTAATTTCCATGTTAGAGCTCATTTTAGTTTCGTCAGTATGTACTGTAATTCCTCGATTCACCGCCAGTTGGCCCAATTGAAGGAAGATAATGTTGACTTCGGTGCTTGTGTTGACATGCGACTCATTGCTCTACAGTACTAGCATCAAGCACATCAGTTCGTAGCATCAACAGGTTAGTGTTCATCACGAACGTGGTTTTGCAATCAGTACAGTGTTTACACAATGTTTACAAATGCGGAGTTGGCAGATGCCCATTTGATGTATGGATTATCACGGGGCAATAGCCGTGGCGCGGTACGTTTGTATCGAGACAGATTTCCAGAACGAAGTTGTCCCGACAGGAAGACGTTCGAAGCAATTGATCGGCGTCTTAGGGAGCACGGAACATTCCAGCCTATGACTCGCGACTGGGGAAGACCTAGAAAGACGAGGACACTTGCAATGGACGAGGCAATTCTTCGTGCAGTTGACGATAACCCTAATGTCAGCGTCAGAGAAGTTGCTGCTGTACAAGGTAACGTTGACCACGTCACTGTATGGAGAGTGCTACGGGAGAACGAGTTGTTTCCGTACCATGTACAGCGTGTGTAGGCACTATCAGCAGCTGTTTGGCCTCCACGGGTACACTTCTGTGAATGGTTCATCCAACAATGCGTCAATCCTCATTTCAGTGCAAATGTTCTGTTTAAGGATGAGGCTTCATTCCAACGTGATCAAATTGTAAATTTTCACAATCAACATGTGTGGGCTGACGAGAATCCGCACGCAATTGTGCAATCACGTCATCAACAAAGGTTTTCTGTGAACGTTTGGGCCGTTTGGGCAGGCATTGTTGGTGATGTCTTGATTAGGCCCCATGTTCTTCCACCTACGCTCAATTGAGCACGTTATCATGATTTCATACGGGATACTCTACCTGTGCTGCTAGAACATGTGCCTTTACAAGTACGACACAACATATGGTTCATGCACGAGGGAGCTCCTGCACATTTCAGTCGAAGTGTTCGTACGCTTCTCAACAACAGATTCGGTGACCGATGGATTGGTAGAGGCGGACCAATTCCATGGCATCCACGCTCTCCTGACCTCAACCCTCTTGACTTTCATTTATGGGGGCATTTGAAAGCTCTTGTCTACGCAACCCCGGTACCAAATGTAGAGACTCTTCGTGCTCGTATTGTGGACGGCTGTGATACAATACGCCATTCTCCAGGGCTGCATCAACGCATCAGGGATTCCATGCGACGGAGCGTGGATGCATGTATCCTCGCTAACGGAGGACATTTTGAACATTTCCTGTAACAAAGTGTTTGAAGTCACGCTGGTACGTTCTGTTACTGTGTGTTGCCATTCCATGATTAATGTTATTTGAAGAGAAGTAATAAAATGAGCTCTAACATGGAAAGTAAGCGTTTCCGGACACATGTCCACATAACATATTTTCTTTCTTTGTGTGTGAGGAATGTTTCCTGAAAATTTGGCCGTACCTTTTTGTAACACCCTGTATACCAGTTATAATTCCAGGTCTAAATTGATTTACAAGTACACACAGAAAAAAATGAACGATGCACTGGAAGTATTCGGAATTTCTGGCAGAGATGGCCCCCCCTTAAGCGTACTTCCATAGAAGAACATTCTAGAGACATGACATTTTCTCCTACATGGAGACAACAATGTGGCAGGAAGTAGCAAGCTGGAAAAAATCAGCGACGGAGCATTGGCTACCGTTTCGAGAAAATATACTTGAAGCTACGACTTATGACTATGGAATGAACTGTTCGTGTCTGACCCTGTTGAGGACCGTCTAAATGTATGTGTTACGGAAGTGCTATATTAAAAAAGAAGGAACACATTTTTTTCGCAATCCAGAACATTGTTCGTCAGAATACAGTTCAATAGTTACCAAACAGGAACTGGTTCGAACAAACATTTTTGTTTCACAGGTCTGAGGAGAATGGGCAATGTGTAGAGCAGAGTTAAATCAGTCCTATTAGAAACTTCGAGTATAAAACGCGTATGAAAACACTTGTACCACTACTGGAGTGACAGGTGTCAGTATACAATAGTAAGTATAGTGAATGCAACCTCATTAGCAGACTTCCCATACTGTATGTTGTTCTAAGTGTTCTGGCACTAAAACGTGGTTTTCCTTTGGTACACCTTAGTTTTCCTGACAGTTGTGGCATGGGAGATGTATAATGAGCATTATGATCAAGTAATCATCTTACACAATATCCTGATACACTTCTTCCTGACTAAAGACCATTGCATTAAGATATGATTTATAGCTCCATGATGGTGGTGCAATGCATGTGTCATACTAAGAAATAGTACATTGTGCTGCGTCCTGCAATGCATCCAAAATACCATAATATGCATCTAGAACGTGGAGAGAAGTCTGAGTGTTTTTTTTAAGAAAAACCTGCGGAATAATTGTTCTTAACGATCATTATTTTTTGGCTAAAGTGGTAAACTACGTGGAAATCGATTACACTCATAGTCCAACACTTTTAAGATTCGGTAGCCAACGTACCGAATTTTATAAAGTGTTTTGTCTAGAAAAAAGACTGTATTAAGCTACAATTTATAACACCAGTTTTTGACCCCAGGCACAAAAAACAATAACGTAGTTGAAGGAAGGGACAGATACTGATCCTTTGACTGGCTGATGTAGGATCATAAACTGAGACTTTCTGACACATAGTCTAGCTGTTCATAGCACATACTGTCGGCGGTGCTGCGAGTGGGAGGTATTAATAACAAATTGTTGATGTTAAATGATATAAGATCTCTCTATCAACTTCTGGGATAAGCCGTAAGCCACCCGTTCTGTATCACCTATTAAAAAGTTAATGCTGTGTGAGAATGGTACCCTATTATCTCTCAGTATAAGTAAATGAGACAAAACGACTGAATTGCAAGAGCAATCACATTTAGAATGTGTCAACGGAAGTGAAGACATGATGACCTGACCGGAAATGTCTTCGTGTTGGATGTTAGAGAAGATAAAGATGATGGACAGCAGTAATTGATCAGTCTTGTGTGTTAGTCGAAAGTATCAACATAGCTTCCTCTAATGTGCTGAAACTTCCATAGCTATTATGGAAGAGAAATGATATCAGTTGACGAATGCTTTGGTTTGCGGTTATTGCTAGGAAACCTGGACAATCTAGTTACTGGTATTAAACTAAACTCCGCTCTAACAGGCTTGAAGCCCAACGGTACCAACCGGCCGCCGAGTTATCCTCAGCGCTCAGGCGTCACAGGATGCGGATATGGAAAGGCATGTGGTCAGCACACCCATCATAAGTCAGTTTACGAGACCGCAGCAGCTTCATCTCATTCAAGTAGCTCCTCAGTTTGCCTCACAAGATCTGAGTGCACCCAGCTTGCTAAGAGCGCGCAGTAGACCTTATGGTCACCCATCAAAGTACTATCCCAGCCTGGCAGCGCTTAACTTTGGTGATCTGGCACGGTTGTTGTTGTTGTTGTTGTGGTCTTCAGTCCTGAGACTGGTTTGATGCAGCTCTCCATGCTACTCTATCCTGTGCAAGCTTCTTCATCTCCCAGTACCTACTGCAACCAACATCCTTCTGAATCTGCTTAGTGTATTCGTCTCTTGGTCTCCCTCTACGATTTTTACCCTCCACGGTGCCCTCCAATGCTAAATTTGTGATCCCTTGATGCCTCAAAACATGTCCTACCAACCGATTCCTTCTTCTAGTCAAGTTGTGCCACAAACTTCTTTTCTCCCCAATCCTATTCAATACCTCCTCATTAGTTACGTGATCTACCCACCTTATCTTCAGCATTCTTCTGTAGCACCACATTTCGAAAGCTTCTATTCTCTTCTTGTCCAAACTAGTTATCGTCCATGTTTCACTTCCATACATGGCTACACTCCATACAAATACTTTCAGAAACGACTTCCTGACACTTAAATCTATACTCGATGTTAACAAATTTCTCTTCTTGGGAAACGCTTTCCTTGCCATTGCCAGTCTACATTTTATATCCTCTCTACTTCGACCATCATCAGTTATTTTGCTCCCCAAATAGAAAAACTCCTTTACTACTTTAAGTGTCTCATTTCCTAATCTAATTCCCTCAGCATCACCCGACTTAATTTGACTACATTCCATTATCCTCGTTTTGCTTTTGTTGATGTTCATCTTATATCCTCCTTTCAAGACACTGTCCACTCCGTTCAACTGCTCTTCCAAGTCTTTTGCTGTCTCTGACAGAATTACAATGTCATCGGCGAACCTCAAAGTTTTTACTTCTTCTCCATGAATTTGAATACCTACTCCGAATTTTTCTTTTGTTTCCTTTACTGCTTGCTCAATATACAGATTGAATAACATCGGGGAGAGGCTACAACCCTGTCTCACTCCTTTCCCAACCACTGCTTCCCTTTCATGCCCCTCGACCCTTATAACTGCCACCTGGTTTTTGTACAAATTGTAAATAGCCTTTCGCTCCCTGGCACGGTATTGGTACCATAAATTACACGAAATTGGAATTTAAGTATAGGTAAGCATATTACATACCCGTTTGGCGACAACATTGTGAAGGTTGAGATCTGTGATCAAATCGACTCTCAAGAACTATTGCCAAAGAGAAGAACTATAATGATAAAGGAAGAAATTTTCGGGTTACTAAACATCTGTTTGCGTAGTAAATTCTCCAAGATCATCTGTGCAAAACACGGCGTCAAGGCAAAGCTACCGTTTCTAGATCTACATCTACATACATACTTCGCAAACTAACGCATAGAAACAATTTCATTCCCCGTTACACCCTCAAATAGGCGAGGGAGAAACGACTGTCTGTATGGTTCCATAGAGTTCTGATTTCACTTATCTTATCATTGTAGTCCGTACGTGAAATATACATTGGCAGCAGCAGAATCGTTCTGTAGTCACCTTCAAATGCCGTGTCTCTAATTTTTCGCAGTAGTGTTCCTCAAAAACTTCTCTATGGTTCCTCATTTGAGTTCTATGAGGAACTCCTACACGCGAACGGCAATGTGACAGCAAGAACAATGTTGGAAAAATCAGCAAGAAGTTACTGGAACCTATTTCGAGTAAATATAAAACCCCATTGTTTTACCATACAATGTGCATCAGGCTGATGTTAAAATGCTTGTACTGCACGAAGAGCTGTCTGAGATATTGCGAAGCCTTTGTGTAGATAATTACTATCTGGGCCTGGGTGCAATTCAAAATTTTGCTGGTATTCTTAACAAAGTGGACATGTGCGACTATCTAATATCAAGCCAAGATTTCTGTGTGCAAACAGACTACCAGACAGACGCCAGTGAGATTGTAAAAAACGGTAAGACAGTTGGGATTGACAGTAACTGACTGTAACGTTAAAGATAGAAATGAGTGGGTCAATAACAACTACTTGTGTTGTAAATCCTCCAAATTAATCTCTGGGGAACACAGCGTCAGAGTAAAATGACGATTTTCCCTAGATGGGAAAGATACGTAATAGCAATAACAGTACTGGAAAGAAAGAAGAAAAAAAGACTCTCATTCTATACACAATGGTATGACAGTTGGGACTGAGGTTACCATAGATAACTTACAACTGGAAAGATATGTAATAAATATGTGTGTCATATCACAAGCCCAAGAGTGAAGAAAACTGTTTGCAACCATCTTATCGATTTTCTAAAGTAACCTGGTATGTATCTACAAGAAACTTTTACATCTTCCTTGGCTAAAGATCGTAGTATAAACTGACATGAAGTCAACATTTATAAGTAGAGAATGGACGGTTTGTTCAAACCTTTTGAAGAATGTCTTTTGGTACTAGATACCAACAACAGCATTTTTAATGAGCACCGCAGTACCCTGTGCCAGTCACTTGCATATGGCATCAACTAACGATTAACTTACTGAACTGCTGCTGTGCGTTCTTTAATAGGGTTGTGCAGTTTGTCTACTAGGACAAAAATAAGGATACCCAAAGGTTGACTGGTGTGTTAGTAAACCTTCCATGCAGCCGTGATAGAGAAAAACTTATAAACTAGGTTTTGCCTGCATTTAATTTTAATTATTTGCTTGTAACTATGTGGATGTTGTTTATATGGACTCCAACAAACATAATATAAGCATAATACGTAAGTGTTATATTAAGGTGGGAAACATACATTTCTCAATGTAGCGCATTATTCTATTTTTCTCCACAAAACCATAAAATATATATACTATAGATATTGGCCAGTTAGAATTGATACCCATGAATATTGTTATTCGATAACCGTAACAAAAATCACTAATTGTATGGAACAAATTAAATCATATTGTATTAAGGAAATTATTCTTACAAACGCAGTTAATGTGTTATGTGTATGAAAAAGAAAGGTGGAAACGGAACAGTTTGAAGTAAGAAACCGAAATTGAAAATATCTATCCAAACATCTGAGAAAATTCAGCTGATGACTAGGAAGATGGTGTACCTTCAGTCGCTAATGTAGCAGTAGCATTATTAGTAGATTTCTGACTGCTTTCGATCAGACAGTTTATTCATAATATGGACTGCACATCTCTAAGAGTGTGTCAAATTCTCACATGCACTCTATATGGATAAGTCAGCGGTCAGTACTAGGAGGAACGACAGTAGTGCTCCAAGTGCAGGCGGAAGAAAAAGGTATGATCCAGTCACGTGAAGGAGTCACATAATCTCATGACATTTGCGTAGTTAGCAGCAGAAGAAGCCACAAGGTGGGATTACATACAGGGTGTTACAAAAAGGACTTTACAACTTTGAAAATTCATATAAATTAATTCATGGTACTTAAAGAGGTGATTTTGGTGTCAATTTGTAGGAAAGATTTGTCTCGTGTAGTTCGCTAGTGCCGACTCCCACCGTAAGAAGCGTTAGCGGCAGTTGGTTAAAGATGGTTGTCTTCAGTGGCCCCGAGCGTGCTAACTGTGTGTTCTGGTTTGAAGAATCGAAGTCGTCGACTACAGTTGAGCGTAATTTCCCTACCAAGTATGCTAAAGATCCTCCTAGTAGGCCCACAATTTAACAGTGGCATAAATCTTTTGTAGAAACAGGGTACTCGGTAAGACATCATCAGGTCGTCCACACACATCTCACGACGTCGTTCAGCGAGTGAGACGACGTTTTGTCAACAGCCCTACGAAATCGACTTGGCGTGCATCTCACGAACTGCAAATCTCGCATACGACTGTTTGGCGTGTGTTGAAAAACAAATCTGAAACCGTACAGATTGACGATCGTACAAGCAATAAAAGACACTGATAAAATTGCTCGCAAGAACTTCTCCGCGTATATGTTAAATCGATTACATGAAGATGAACATTTCTTGGACAAAATCATCTTTCCTGACGAGTCGACTTTTCACTTAAGTGACATTGTTAACACACATAACCGTAAGATTTCGGGCAGCGAAAATCCACATAAAACGCTGTAACATGTTCATGATAGACCTAAACTGAAGGTTTTTTGAGCATTGAGCAAGAACACAGTGTAGGGCACATTTTTTTCTGTGAGAGAACATAAATGGGATACTTTTGATGCCACAGATCGATGAGGATGACCAAGAACGAAATGTTTACTTCTTGCAAGATGGTGCACCACCCCACTACCTGGTTGACGTCCAGGATTTTCTCAGTGACCTTTTTCCAGGTCGATCCCATACTTGACACCACTCTATTTTTTTATGTGGATTCATCAAGGACATCTTGTTTGTAACGCCTGTGCCGACTTCTCCTCCTGAACTTAGAGCAAGAATTTACGCCGTCACTGAGCGAGTTATACCTGCAGTGCTACAGCGAGTTTGGGAAGAAATTGACTTCCTATGGAGTGTGTGCAGGATGATCAACGGAAGCCACATACAACATATTTAGTTTAAGGTTAAAGAACTTGGTGTGTTTCCCAACAAAATAACACTAAACCCAAATGGTTCAAATGGCTCTAAACACTATGGGACTTAACATTAGAGGTCATCAGTCCCCTAGACTTAGAACTACTTAAACCTAGCAAACCTAAGGAGATTACACACATCCATGACCGAGGCAGGATTCGAACCTGCGAGCGTAGCAGCAGCGCGGTTCCGGACTTAAGCGCCTAGAACCGCTCAGCCATAGAGGCCGGCCACTAAACCCAACTCAGTTTCTTTTCTCAATAAATTGATATGGACTTTTAAAGTTGTAAAGTCCTTTTTGAAACACCCTGTATTACGGCAGCAGAAAGCAACGAGGCAAGCTGCCTGTACGGCTGACGCTACAGCACACGTGAGGGCGGGAGGAAGTGAGGTCCGGTGCGTCACTCTTCGAAGTGCATAAGAGCCCATCGTGTGGTGTTTGCTTAAATAAAGACATTGTAATCACTCCTAATCTATCGCAGCAGTGACAGCAGTTGTTTAAGCAATAAATGTAGGTACCACCAGTGCTGATAATGTTGTCTGATGCTAGCAGAAATTTCCTTACGTTTTTGAAAGGTCCTGCTTCAACGCCAAAAAGTTGGTAGTTGTATGATCTTGAAAAACAGCCGAAACAAGGCAGCTGACAGCATAGCAACCTGTTCATAAAACAATCGACGGTTTTTTTAAGTCGGTAATGGAAACATAGTTGACAATGTTTTTTACACAATTCAAGGGGATGGGAATTATTGCATACGTAATTTGTCCATTAAATAATTTGGATATATTGGATTGCAGCCAAGATGGAGCTACACTGTAATTGGCTCTTTTATTTTAATTGAGCCTAAAACACTAGGTTCTGATAGATGGATAGAGAAGTGAGAGTGTACATTTTGCAGTGTGTGTGTTTGTGTGTGTGTGTGTGTGTGTGTGTGCGTTTCTGTTTACTCAATTTTACATAAAAATCACGAAAATAATGCAGCTAGGCTTCCTTTTCAGACACCATTTTAAAAATACACCCTCGACGCTGGAGAGGAGCAGGGAAAGGTGTAAAGCACAATACACATAGATCCGCCATCTTGAATTTTGCGACTGGCTGTTTCATTTTTAATGCTTCTCTGTGACAGGTTGGAGATAAGAAGGGGCGGTGGAGCTGTTTTTCAATTTCCCACTACCACGCTTAAGGTATTTCCTCTATAATGAGTATTTTTTGAGTGATTTTTCGTTTTTATTACTGGAGTCTGATTTAGCTAGAGACGGGAAGTGGAGAGGGGAGGGGGACAGGGATTTTAATTTCCCGCTAACATAATAGGTTAGCTCCGCCGTTTTGGATATTTTGATCGGCACTTTCATTTTTAATGCTGTGCTGTGACTAGACCTTCTTCTCTTGAATAAAGGCAACTGAAACGCCAAAGCTCAATGTGCATTCAGAAAGTACATTACCTTCCTGTTGTTATATTGAATAGTGCCATTATAGTATTTGCTTGTATTAGAATTTCATATTATTTGTTAATACGGACCACTCACTGCTATTTCTGGTCTTCCTATCTATTTTAATGGGTTGTATCTATTTGAGCAAAGTCAGAATACGAAGGACACTCTCAAAAAGCCAAACTTTTTTAAGGTAACTTTTAACGTGTTACATGTTTTCAATCTCAGAGAGCAATCGGTAATATTTAATGTCTCATTGCTATGTATGATATCTGAACTAGAATGTGTAAGAGGCCTGTGCACATAATTAATCAGAAACACATCAAATATGCCTGACATTTGACTTGATATGCCCTTTCTCTTTCTACATATGCTGATCCGTTATTCTATTACAACGCAATCAGACCTAACTTACTGGAAATTATAACACAGGAAACTCTTGCTTCTTGCAGCGTTTAAAAAGGGCACAGAGAACGGTTAATTTACTTTAATGACCAAGTTTCCTAACAAGAGAATTACCATTTGACCTCGGCAAAGTTGTACTCTGTAGCTGCATAAAATTCCTATTAACTGAACAACCAGTCGTCCCAAAGATCATCGTCAAGACAAATCTCCGCAGTTACGCCCAGAGTGGCTACATCATCAGTGTGCACAGATTATCACAGCAAAAACTACTTGTTAGTTCATAGATGAGCAAAACATGAGAAATTGGGAGTTGAAAAATTTAACAGTTAAGTTTCAAATGATGTTCAGAATCGTTCTGGTTGGCGAAGAATCGATTCTGCTGTTAGAAATAAAATCACTCTTGACCCCAGTTCCTGACGTACCTTATAGCCAGACGAAGAAAGGCACCAATATAAATCACTGTTCTTTATTCATTTGACACTCTTCTTCTTATGGTTGGTGTAGTATATGACATAACCTGGTAAAGTTTGATCTCAGTCAGTAATAAGTTTGTCACGTACGTGACGTTATACTATGGTAACCAAATTATTTTCGGTGAAAACCGGGACGCATTAACCCGGGTGCCAATGGACACCTCATTCCACATGTACCCATGTTTCTTAATTTTAAATATTAATGTTTTGTTGATACATTTTGTTAACCCGATTATTATAACTAATAAGAGGATACAAAAGATTGATATAATCTAAATTATCTGTATAATTAAGGACATTTAATAAACGTATACAGTAATAAAGAAATGTATTACGATTTTACAAAATTTTACAGTCATTCAACTTTTAATCAATTAATATTAACATGACCTTTAATATTACTGAGCACTTGTAGATGGAATTGACTGTCCTTGGAGAAAAGGGTATTTTTCAGTGCCACCAGCCTTCTTGATCATGTCTTTCTTCTTTGAGACACAGTGATAGAACTCGGCACAATCCATTTTGTAGTTGTACAGGATCTGCAGGATTGCTTCAAAAGAGTCCACCTCCATTCTGTTTCTTTCATCAGTCCACTGGATATTCATGAACGAAAATATTCTTTCCACATTGGCATTATGGGCTGTGATTGCAAATAAATACCTTGCATTTATTAAAAACCTCAGAGTGATGTTGAAGACAGTCACAGCTTTTAAAAAAATTCACCCACTTCTCATGACATTCCAATGGTGTTTTTTTTTTTTTGGTCATTCCACTTGTGAAGACTTTCTTCAAAAAAATTTATCAGTATGCCGAATTGATCAAAGAGAATGGAATCATCGATTTCAGTCTCTTTACTCTTCAAATAAGAAACTGTATCTTCAACACTTTCCCATTTTGGCTCTCTCTTCAGTAACATCCAATCAAACACCGGCGATGAGGGTAAATATGAGGCGCTCCACTTTCTGAGATATTCTACACAAGTGTCATAAAACTTGTTAACTTCTTCCCTAAAACTCCTTTCCGCTGCTTCTGATACTTCTACTCTTTTAAGGACAGATTTAACTTTAAAAGAAATGAACTGCTGTTCTCTCCTCTTAGTAACAGTTTCCAGAGTATTTTTCAAAACATCATTTACCTCTATTACAGTTTCCGTGCTTCCCTCAATTTCCTTTATCGCATGCTGCAAAGTGCTAAGCTGACTGTGAATGAACCATAAGTAGGCTTCACTTAAAGGGTTACTGAAAAACTGAACCAATATTTTGGGGGCTTTGTCTTCATTTAGGAAAAAATCTTTTAACGGTTCAAACAGGCGGGTTACTCTTTCAACAGCTGGAAACAGTGATAACCAGCGAGTTTTCGAGTGACACATTACATTCATATATTCAGTTCCCACATAATCACAGAACTCCTTAAGCCTCTCTGTTCTAACAGTATATATGTAAAAGTGTGAGTATACTTTCATGACGATAGTTTCAACATCACAGCTTAAACTGTCAGCAGATGTCTGCACGCTATTGTGTAAAACATGTGCAGGGTACTCTATGCCTTTAATGTTTTCATGCAATGTTGCCTTTAATTTGGTAAATACGTTGCATTTGTCATGTCTTTTTAAACCATCAAAGTTTGTGTTGGAGTTGTCTCCACAAAATGCCACACATTTATTTTTCTCAAGTTCAAACATTTCGATAGTATTCATACAAAATCTTGAAATTTCGTCAGATGTTTCATTAGGTAGGGAACGCACCTTCAAAAGTTTGGTCTGAATTCCCTGATTAATATCGAAAAACTGAACAACAGACGGAAATATTTTAGTGGCCTTATGATTGCTGGCATCAGTGGATATCCCGTAGAAAGAAGACTTTTTGAGGTATTCAAGGCTTTGCCGGCCGCGGTGGTCTAGCGGTTCTGGCGCTGCAGTCCGGAACCGCGGGACTGCTGCGGTCGCAGGTTCGAATCCTGCCTCGGGCATTGGTGTGTGTGATGTCCTTAGGTTAGTTAGGTTTAAGTAGTTCTAAGTTCTAGGGGACTTATGACCCAAGATGTTGAGTCCCATAGTGCTCAGAGCCATTTGAACCATTTATTCAAGGCTTTCATTTACACTCTGGGGAGCAATAACTCCTTTCACTAAGGGTGACACTTTATTTCTTGCTAAACGAAACTTTTTTTGCAATGGAAGAATCATCAAACGTAATGCTGTTAAGCTTATTAGTACAATCACTATATCTATAAGTTTGGTGATGTTTTACCGTGTGGTAGGCTACTGTAAGCTCGGCTGCTCAAACTTTCGTCTCTTCACTTGACTGACGTTTCACAAAATAATTTTGTAGAGTTTTACTGCAGCTCGGTGCACTGTATCTGTTAATGTGTTTCTTTGACCTGTTGTGATCAACTATGTCGGAACGTCCACCATGACTTATACTAATAAAACAGTTACATACGAAACACTCTGCTTCGTAATCAAAACGACCTTTCTTAATGAAATTCCATTCCTTGGAATAACAGTCACTGAACTTGCAGGCACGTTTCGGCCTTGCGTTTCACAGTACTGCAGCAATAATACCACTAATATGAGAAAAAACTATTGCAGTTTGTCTGACAAAACATCAACTACTACACTGTTCTGACAATGAGTGTGTGAGTAAGTGGCGCGACAATCGGACGGTTTTATAGCTCTGTTACAATAATACAACTTACTACTTGCTGGCCAAAGTACCGCTCAAAGTAAGTTATTGCCTGGGTGTATCAATACTGATACTGTGATTACTAATATGGGACAATGGAGGTTTAAGACAAATAAGCTAAAATATATTAATTTCTTGTGTTGTATTTCCTTTAATATAGCGAAATCCCAAAAATTTGAGAAAGTTTCACGAAATGTACTTAAAAACTGAATTCCGGGACTTTTGAGCGTCCCGAAACAAATTTTCGGGACACCGGAACACAGGTATGAAAACCGGGACAATCCCGGTTTTCCGGGACGTTTGGTCACCCTACGTTATACTGATCCTGTCACTTCACTGCTGGGAAGCAGGTGCTATGGACGAGTCATTTCCTCTTGATTACTTTCATTATTGTTAGTAATTTTTGACAGCAATTTACGAGGTTTGCTCAAAAAATTGCGGAACAGTCGTAATTTCGCATTAATGGTGTGTTGGAGCAAAATGCCTGTGTGTTAAGTGTAACTGGTGGAAGTTTCATTGTTGTATGTCTGTTAGTTTTTGTTCAGTGCTGTATTGAGTAGAACGTTGTGTCGCACAGTTTTCGGATTTAGAGGTGGCAGAGTCAGAGGAGCAAATCGCCTTCATTAAATTTTGCGTGAAACTCAAGCAAAACTTTGCAGAGACACACCAAATGATGCAGGAAGCCTACGGGGATGAGTGCGTAAGCCGTAATTGGTGTTACGAAAGGTTCACAGTGTTTAAAAATAGCGGACGGAAGTTAAGCTAGTACTGGACGCCTTTCGACGTCTATCGACGACGCTCATGTCAGGAACGTCAACAAAATTGTGCGTGCCAATCGAGGCCTCACTGTCCTAGAGATTTCATAGGAATGTAACATTTCAGTTGTATCATACCATGAAATCCCGACATGAAATCCTGACATAGCATCTTGAAATGCATCGTGTTGCCTCCACGTTCGTCCCGTGGCTCATGACTCAAGACCAGAAAGACCTTCGCCACGCAATCTGTGAAGAGCTTTTGGATCGCACAAATGGAACGAGGTTTTTCTTAAGAGAATCATAACTGGTTATATGACGTGGGTGTACGATTATGTTCAGGTTCAATCTTCACAACGCATCGAGAAGCTCTCCAAGTCCATAAAAAGCTCGTCATGTTAGGTCAATTGTCGAAGCCATGCTGATAGTTTTCTTTGACTTAGAATGATTAGTTAATCATGAATTCGTGTCACAGGTACAAATTATTAATCGTTGGTACTATCGGGCCGTGTTGCGACGTCTGAGAAAAAACATGAGAAGGAAACGGCCTGAAAGGTGGTGAGATAATTCATGGCTCTTACATCACGATTCATTCCTGCTGGTGAGATACTGTTGTAGATAAAACGAAATCACTATGCTGCCTCTCCTTCATTCTATCCAGACCTGATTCCTGCGGTTTTTTTTTTAACTTCCAAAGTGCAAAACCTAGTTTAAATTACGAAGATTTGCAACGGTAGACGAGATGAAAGAAAATTCGCAGACTGCTTCCGGAAGTTGAAACGGCTTTGGGAGCGGTGTATCAACGGTGAAGACCATGCACAATAAGTAAAATGTCAGCGTAGAAAAATTTTGTGGACGAAGTTCCTGAATTTTCTGAACAGCCCTCGTATACTGGTATTTAGAATGGCTTTGTATAGCTTTTTGTAGTAGGAGGTTGTAATTTAGTGACGCCACACGATTTCACTCTCAGTTATTTGGATATTTCATTTTGATATTAAGGATAACTTCAGGTGAGGTTGACAGTACTCTTGGAATTTCAGTCTTCCTGTAGGACGAAGGGACGTGTCTTGTAGTAAGTAGCCACAAATAGCAATCTTTTTTATGGCTGGTAACGTGTCAAATATGAGAGATTCTTTTACGCTGAGACGATTGGTTAAGTGGTCTTTAGAGCTGCAGAAAATCGGAGAGGATACCTAAAGGCAGTTCACAGACCATTTACTTCGTACTATACAGGGCGATCCCATGATGATGTTGCAGACGTTCAGGGATGATGCATAAGGGTGATATTGGTCCGGAAACGACCGAGAAGAAATTTGTATGCGAAGATCTTCCTGATACCTTCGACTGTGGAATACGCAGAGGATAGGCAAAATAAAGTGAACAGTGGCTCTGTTTGACGGTCAACAACGCAGGTAAGGCACGTGTCGCGCTGGGCTGCTTGTGTTCAGTACGGGCTATAGGCATCAGTGCAGGCTGTTTACGAGTAGTGCGCACTTCGTACTTGCATTTAGAGGCCGAGGTCGAAGAGCAACGAAAGACCTAAGAGACTTTCAAACAGGGCAGTTTGTGGGGGCCCGATTAGCTGGAGCATCAGTAACCAAGGGAGCCAACTTACTGAATGTTTCAAGAGAAACTATTTCAACAGCCATGAAAGCCTACACAAAACATGGAAAGACATAATTTGTGTAAACGTAATAGTGGAAGCAAATCAAAACCAAATGGCAGAGATCGTTGTACGCAAGCACCAGTTGTGTCAAAACAACACAAAACTACTGCGGCTAAAGTGACTGCAGAGCTCAATGGCCATCTTCGAAATCCCGTATCTATTGACACTGTCCGCCGAGAACTCCAGAAAGCGAATATTCATGAAAGAGCTGCTATACCGAAACCATTAGTGACAACAATCAACGCAAAGAAACGTAAAACATGATGTACGGTAGATAAAATCCTGGACCGCTGATCAGTGGAAACACGTCATATGATCCAACGAGTCAACGTTTTCGTTATCTCCAGCATCGGGCAGGGCTTACGTCTGGAGAACGCCAAGAGAAGCCTGATATCCTGACTGCTTGTATCCTACTGTTAAGCAAGGAGGTGGAGTGCGATGGTATGGGCAACCATATCATGGTATTCTGCAGGTCCCATCATTACTCTCAAAGGTCGTGTTACAGCCAACGACTATGCGAACATTTTAGGTGACAGGTGCACCCCATGATTCAAATGTTGTTCCCCAACAATAATGCCCTATTTCAGGACGATAATGCACCCATTCAATCAGCCAGGACAGTAGAATCGTGGTATGAGGAGTATGCAACTGTCCTGCAGCGTCTTCGCTGGCCAGCACAGTCTCCGGACGTGAACATTATCGAACCCTTGTGGGCGGTATTGAAGCACAGACTCCGGAGCAGATTTGCGCCTCACCCCTCACTATAGGAGTTAGAAGAGGTTCTGATCGAAGAGTGGCATAGCATTCCACTGGAGACCACACAATCATTGCATGCCAATTTTCCAAGAAGCATCGCGCCTGTATTACGGGAAAATGGGGGTCCAACCCCTTATTAAGAAACCATTCCGAAGTCAGTATAAGTGTTCACACTATTTTTCCTATCACCTGTGTGTGCCGGAATTGTTAACGCTGCGATTGTGTGGTAGGTATCCTCGACGAGCACTCAGGTGTAGAGGTTGAAATAATAACTAATCCAATTCTGAGGCCGTGCTGTGTTTTGACATGAGCAGTCCTGGTGCACTGCCGTAGACGGCAGGCTGTGTTTACAAGCTGAATCCATAACGGCAATCAGCCCTAAGCAAATGAAGTTGTATATCCGGTGACGGAACTTGCAGGCATGATTTTCGTGTATGGGAAAACAAATGAAAGCAGCAGAGAGGCGGAAAGGTTGTACAGGAAAAATACCCGCGTAGAAGACATGCACCTGATGTTTTGAAGACAGTTCAAACGATTAAGTGAAACAGGGCAACTGGTACCACCGTACAACGACCGAGAATGACGGCGAAACGCAGAGGCGACTTAGTGCTTACTCTAGTGGATGAGGCGCCTGTAATCAGCACTCCATTTGTTGCACGTGAAGCGAATATTTCACACAGTATTGTATGGTGAGTATTAAGTGGAATGCAGCTACACCCCGGCCATCCACAGAAAGCAAATGCTTCGATTCCTGCTGATTTCAGAACAGCTGACAACAAATTTCCTGAATGAAAGTTTTGCTACTAAGCTTCTGTGAAGTTTAGAAGGTCGGAGACGAGGTACTGGCCGAATTAATCTGTGAGAACGGGTCGCGAGTCATGCTTGGGTAGTTCAGTCGACAGAGCACTTGCTGAGAAAGGCAAAGGTCCCGAGTCCGAGTCTCGGTCCGGCACACTGTTTTAATCTGCCAGGAAGTTTCAAATCACTTTCCTGGCTTTTCAGGGATGAAATCTATTTTACCAGAGACGGAATGCGAAATAGTCGCAATAGTCATGTTTGGGCCTATGAGAGCCCCGCTTTAAAGTTGTGAAGAGTCATTACTGCAGGTGCCCCTGCCCATTACACTCGTTACTCGCGGCAGACAATTTTACTGAGTCCCGTACGAGTTCTGGCAATACGTGTACATCCGCACAGAAGAAGAAGGTCAATGGCCGGTTAGCCTTAACTATATGAACATGGTTTCTGTTCTTTCAGTCATTATCGGAGACATACGACCCCGGTTTCTGGAACATATCCCATTTTTCGTCAACGGACGTGGTACCAACATGATGGAGCCCCACTTCACTTTGGACTGAAGGACTGGACTGGATTACACATTCCCCGAAAAATGGATAGGCAGATGACATCCTGTTTCGTGACCACCACGTTCACCTGAACTCACTCCACTTGATTTCTTCACATCTGGCCATGTGGGTCGCGGTAAGTTGGGCGCTGGTTCCGAAAGTACTAATCGTTAAAAGTCGGTACAATTCGTAACACTTTGTGTCGACTTTTGCTCGCTCGCTCGCTCGATCGCTCCCTCCCTTACTCCCTCTCTCTCTCTCTCTCTCTGATTTCGATTGCTGCCCCTGTAATCTACCCCAGAGTTGTGGAGTTGTGCCATCGTAATGGCCAGACGAAACGTTTTTGTGTTCTCTGTGTGAGCGGATGATTAACTGATTAATAATAGAAATTGTACTTGCATTTAATGCATAGTGCAAGATGAGACACGATGTCTGCTAAATGTTTTGAGTGTCATATTTCTTCTACTCATTGCCCTGTATTACAACTGCTTTAACGTAATTTACTATTCCTTGCTACAAACATGTATAACATTTGAAGGTGACAGTTTTTATAACGCACATTCACGAATACATGTTAGATAAGTCTGAATTTATACCTCAGCAGCCGATCGGCATGAGACACTCACGTCCACGTGTCGTCAGCATTGGAAAACCAGAAATAAAACGTCTTCCCACTCACAACCTTTAACGCTGCAGTGGCAGCTCTACTTATGTCTCTGGCTCTGAGGTAGGCGGCCAGATTTACTTAGCTCACGGTGGAATTCACCAGCATCAAATAAAATCAAACAGGTCTTTAAATAACACAATCGCAGTAAGTTTCTTTTATACCAAGCAGGTAAACTAATCTCTTCACAGGCTGTTGAAGTTAGTTGACGTTTGTGGATTCGGCTCTTAGTTGTTAGACGCATATTATAAAGTGCGTCTGAGGTATGCGGGCCACACGGATACTTGACTCGATGACTGCTGCTAAAGAGAATCTCCTGCTGAGATTTCTCGCTGCCTTCGACACTGTTCAAACGACACCACGCATACTAAAGCGGGTGCGACAGAACTTCGCGCGACGGCGCCATGCCTGCATTGACGCTGGGGGACGCCATTTTGAAAAACTGTTGTAAATGTAGCAGCTTGTGAATTTTTGGAGGTAAACTGAAATCAATCTTACTCTACCGTAGACTTGGGATTTTCCATTTCTTTGACATCAAGTCACGTGCGCTGCTACTAGTCTATACACGAGGGATATTATCTGGGGCATTAGGAACTATTCTGGATGAATTCCGTATACCACGATCAGGGTTCTTTAGTTGGTGGCTCTCAGAGTGTCCGCCGCGTGAGGCTAAGGAGGAACTTGAGTCGATATCAGCTTGTACCTTGCCACTTCGTCTTTTCCCTGACTACAGTCCTTTACCTCAAATTGATGTATTTACCTTCTCCATCATTCCTGAAAGTTTGTAATGTTATCACGGGGTTAGCCTTTATAGCACTTCCGTCCCGAAAATCACGAGAACTGGTATGGTTTGCATTATTACTTTACGGAGATATGTCAAACGGAATAGGGTGAACAATATAAGATTCTTTTGTTGTACTGTATTATTGTGTGACTGTTAGCGCCGAGTCATTACAACGAGAACGCTCAGCCGGTGAAGACGTGATATGTATTTGACAAGCTGCGAACGTCAGCAACTTGCGTCAATAATACTGGCCACATATCGATAAAACAATGTTTATACGTCACTCGATTTCAGTTATGTCGATTGGGCAATGTAGCGGCAATTCCTGTCTTTAATCTCTTGTGCAACATGTTTTATTACAGAGATAAAAGAAACTGATTTGAATAGCCACAAGCGACGGTATATTTGTAGTTCTATTCTTTCAGACGTTATAAATTTGTTATATATTATCGAAACACGGTCATAATAAAATCCCAAAAATGGATCTTCGTGACATGACACGAACTTATCGCTTCCTGTCTTCACAGATGAAAAAATGGAAATGAGCGTATTGCGTCGTTGGCCGGGAGGCCCCATCCGGGCAAGTTCGGCCGCCAGGTGCAAGACTTATTTCATTCGACGCCCCATATTGGGCAACTTGAGCGCCGGTGATGAGGATGATATGATGATGAGGACAACACAATACCTAATCCACGAGCGGTAAAATCTCCAATCCGGCCGGGAATCCAACCCGGGCCCTCATGCATGGGAGACAAGGACGTAACCACCCAACTAAGCAGGCAGGCTACACAGATGAAGACAGACGATGATACGACGTTTCCATATTTATTTTCTTGTTTTACTCCCACCTGTATTCCTCTATTTTGAAAACAAGATAGTTACACAGTTACTGTTACCTCTACGAAAAAAATTATTCAGCGCTGGTAATGTCTTATGCAACATACGGTATACAGCTTATCATATGCAACAAGCACAAGTTTTCTGTTGTTTGGCTTTTCTATTATTTGAGATTGAAAATCGCTGAGTCATGTCGCGTCTTCTTGTTAGCCGTTCTCATACCCGTTTTAAGAGATTTATCATCTTCGCTACTGCTGTTTTATCTATTAACCAAGTACTTTCATTCATTTTACCAGTAAACTGCCTCAAGATCAGGTGCTACAGTAGTTATGTAATGCTTGAAGTTAAGAGATCATTGTCTGTACCTAACGAATTGTTCTTAGATTTCTCACTCAACTGAGATTTCTTCATTGATCAAAATACAGAAGGGTGTCATAGACATTAGAAATACCGTTAGAATGCCACAGCTTCCCTCTTTTTGCGCTACCTGAATTTCCTCCTCTTCTACTCTAATTGTCTTGCTCTGTCGTGCACATGAGCTAAGAATGCTTGCCATAATTATTCTGAATGACTGAGAGGATAATTTACCACAACAAACTTTCGTAATGGCACATAGCGTTCGAGATACATCACACAAGATGACATGAAAAGTAGGTACCTCATGAAATGCGTTGTGGCAGTATTGTTGGCAGTTGTTGGCAGTATTGAAGAACAACAACTGTTAAGTATAAATAAACTTACGAGTTAGTTAACGTGAAGCAGCTGAACTGACCAAAATACTACTTCGCAGTCAAGGTTTGGAACTTTTACAGAGAAGCAGGAAGTTTCTCTCCGTTAGGGAACACCAGTCCACTTTATTGGAAACGAATATGTGGACTATTAACTTAGAAAACCCTTGGTAAGAATTATCGTACAAAGTAAAATATCTTGACCGTAGATATCCCCATGTTTCAGAGCGTGTAGCGCTCTCGTTGTGAGCAAGCACTGGCGACCATTTGCTTCTGTAACTTTCATCCGTGTAGAAGATGCAGACCACACAATAACTGAATGGGACACAAAACCAATGAGTTGTCTATATCAAATATAGAAAAGCCGCGATTACGAGACTAGTAGCGACCATTTTGAGCACGTCACATCGTACAAGTATTTGGAGTAATGCTAAGAAGCGATATGTAATGAGATGATCACGTAGAATCAGTATTAGCCGGGAGTATTCTGAAAAACGGCGGTGCTTCTATAAAAGAAATTGTGTGTAACGCACTTTTACGACCACTTCTAGAGTATTACCCAGCGTTTGAAATTCTTATCAACGATGCCTGGCAGCAGATGTCAAAGAAATTCGGAGTCGTGCTTACAGGATCATATTGGTACAATAATGATTATGCTTGACTCGTATTCCGGACTAATGAGTTTCCAGTGCCTCTAAGGACATCGGTGTTTAAGTTCTTGCTCTTTTCTCTACGTCGTTCCAGTGAAAAACTGTGGTAGTCACTTCACATAAATAAAAACAGAAGGATGCTATTGCTTTTCCTAGACTTGTTCTACTGAGAAGACAGTGTTGTCTCTAAAATAGTATCTTTGTTACTCCATCCCAGCGCCATTGGACAACAAAATATTGTGTCAAATGGTAAACTGCTTCACAGCGCACTAACATTCCATCCAGTAATTGCAGAATAACATTTTGGAGACTATCTCAGGAATTAACTTCAAAGGAATTTTTTAGTGTGTTCGTATGAACCACATTACATAATGATAACGTAAAAAGCTTACTGTGGGATACGGAAACCTCATCAGACACACAGATACAGTCAAATCTGAGAACTCAATGAACTAACGAACCCCCATTTTGGCCATCAGAAGAAACATAACACATTGAATGCATACTAGAGCCTCTCCGACATTCACAATGGATATCCGTTCCAAGGTTTTCCGAGTGCTACCCTCGACAATGTTTAGGTTACTCCGCATTCGTTTGGAAGTATCTACACTGAAAGTACAGATTACGAAAATAGCTAACACATCCAAACGCATATAATTTTCTGAGAAGAATTTTCCTAGGTACGTGATGATTACGTTCGAATATGATAGATTTCAACAACACAACGTCTCTAACCGGGACTGAAAAGATGATGTGTGATATTGCTGACTAGAGGATCCGTTATTAGATATTAACTTCTTTAACTGAAGGTGTAATTGGCAACACAAATCACCTTTATCTTTCGGAGCTCTGTTTGATACGTCATTTAACTAATGGTCAATTAACAGTCTGTTTCCATCACGAATTAGCATTATGACATTGGTGCTTATGGTGGTACTTGCATTGTTACCGACAATTCAATTTCCTGATATCTCAAACTTCGACGGTGACGCATAGAATCTACAATGCAGTTTCCTTTCCTTGTAACCACTAGAATCTACAATACAGTTACCTTTATTGATAAGCGCACGCTGGACTGTGTGTAGATGGCTTTCGAATACCAGATCTTATGTTGCATTTGCCAGGAGATACTGACATGTTGTGTGTACTGAGAAGAAAAGATTTTTTGAGTTAACGTATATAGTCAACTACGGATGATTTTGCTTATCAATTAGAACCGTGATCTTGTTCTCTGAAGATGTAGAGTTTACCGTTGCACACATTTCACTCTAGCAAAACAAAACTATGAAAATTAACTTGTAAAAGACCCAAACAAGTACAAAAATGTGTTGAAAACTTCTAGGAACTAGGAATGCCTAAATTAAGAAGAAGTTTTTGTGTATGTGGATATGTGGAACTTCAAGATATTTCAGATAAACATTGAAGTTAACAGAATTGTAAAGATATTTGCACTGGTAACGTGTGGGTAACATTGGATGCAATACATCACTAAAAATATCAAGGAAAAGCTATTTCTATGGAATCCCTGGAGGAGGGGAAGCAGGAGACTAGTGTTCAACGTTTCGTCGATAACGAGGTCATTAGAGACGGAGCACAAGATCGGATTAGGGAAGGGGGGGGGGGGAGGGGGAAGGAAATCGGCCGTGCGCTTTCAAAGAAACCATCCCGTCACTTCCCTGAATCGATTTAGGAAAATCACGGGAAACCTAAATCAGGATGGCCGGACGCGGAGTTGAACGGTCGTCCTCCCGATTACGGTATCCCTGTGTTATCGAAAGCAGATTTAAATATCTACGTTCAGCTTCAAAATGAAGGGTTTTCGGGATACAGCCGGAAAACTAAGCGAGGCAAAAATTAACTGTAGATTTATCAGTTCTCATAAAGTACCATACAGTCCATTTACTCAAATACGATTTTATAGTTTACGCTGTAAGCAGAAAGAAGTAAATTCCCGTATAGATATTTGATGCCTTGTCTAATTGTCTCAACGTAGCCCTCAACCAAGGAGCATTTCAACTGCATCTTCTGCGAAACTCAAGTGTTTCACAAACTTACCTAGCTTTGACGATAGAATGGTGCCGATCGTGGCTGGTTTTTTTCACCACGTTATATCGATCTGTCAGGATGAGTCCAACGCATATTGTAAAGTTCGGTGTGGTACTTTTTATTGGGGACGCTGAATGTGTAAGCTTTGCTCTGCTCGTACGTATATTTTATACTTTACCATTGTGTTTCGATGAGAGGTTCCAAAAGTTGTCACTGGGATACTACTCTGGTAAAACATGTATGAGACCGGTTAAATTATCTATCTTACTAAATCTGATGTAAGAACAACTAATGCGATGCCTAAACAAGGATATAATGGGTGAGGTCAAACATTAAAATGTCAGACCCGTTGTATTGCCACTGTTAACATAAAAAATAGTTCGGTCAACTGTTACGTTTTATAAAATGTAGAAAAAAAACGTAATCCTTACGCTACAGCACAATATTCCTGTATCAAACATGTCGTAAGAAAACTGCTTCTTCATAATTCCTCTGCAACGTAACCTACTTTCGGATGCCAATCGATATCAATACGTTGTAATATCACGGCGTAATATATATGCTAGAAATATAATTCTTTGCCACAGGGGTGATACAGAAAAGCCACTATCTACATGTCAGGAAAATGTCGTCAGTGTGAGAATGCGTTAGGGTCAAGAGTTGCTTGTACGTGCGTATTGGATTTGCCCCGCCAGCGACAGCACTGTATCTCCCTCCACACGTTTTGATATGACACGACGTATCTCTAAAAACCGTATCGGAGCATGGGCGTGTTACTTTCGGACGGTGACCCTCCAAAATTTCGCATTTTCTGGATGTGACGTACTACCTGTTTCACTTTTGCGAGATAAGATCAAGATAACTTGTTTCACTGTGATAATTCTACACAAGCCATGATATATAAGCTCCTACCACCAGTGCTCATCCTTGGTATCGCCATTCACTGTGAACCATCGAAAGCGCTGAAGTCTTTTCGACATGAATCTAAGAGGTGAGCTGAAAGCTACAGCTGTGTTCTAGTTTTTTGTTATTCTCACTGACAGACTTCATTTTACCGATACAAATGTGTTAGCCATGCGCTAGGACTCTTTTCTGTGCCAGGTACATTCCTGCGTCTATTAACAACTCCCGCCGAGTACTGCCAACCATTTTATATCTCTCTTGTATTCTTTTTCTACGAGAAACTTGTTTCTTGTGCTATCTTTTCGGATTTGTTGTTTAAAAACTGTAGGAACAGCAATATTCAACTCACTTAGGGACGACTAACAAAACAGGACAACTGTCAATTGTAACTTATGCATTCATTACTCATAGTCACAAATTTATATGCAGTTAAAACTTATTGACTGCTTATAAGATGTACTGTGACTGAGGCCGCTCGGTTTAGATTTGTACATCAAAGCTTCTCTATTTGACAGAAGGTTTACACATATCATAATAACCATTCATTTTGTTCGGTTCCGGTAATGTAATACTGCCTGGATGAACCGAATGAGATACTATACTACGATATAATTCGACTCCTAATAAACTTTATACAGCATTTATTGGCATTTTAAAGGAAAATCGCATTCCCTTAACATTAAGTTTTGGCTCAGTTCAATAGGGTTTCTGCCATAATATACGCCATAGTGGATTAACTAAGGTTCACAAACATCTCTTTATTTTACATCAAGATGTTTGTACTCATTATTTCTGAAGAACATTTTTGGGATAGCATGGGACCAGCTGTAACACAATCAGTCCTCTGAACAACACACGTAATAGTTTAATTGTGAAATTGAAGATTCGTAGTTATGACTGTAGACTTTCTCGCGGTCTCAAAACGCGGTTATTTGGAAAGAGTAATCATAACTTTTCTGTTGCTCCTGTAACGTTTCATTCTTTTCAAGGAATTCAGTAATTTCTTCTTATGTCTATTTTTTGAAAATATTGACAGAAAGTTGGATTTAACACATTGCTCTAAGTTTCGTTTCTTCTACACTATCTGTCTTAGTTTTTCTTTGTCATTCTCGTTCTTATTTTATATTTATACTCTCGTGGTGGCGTTATCTTGCTGTTTACAAACATGAAACTTAGAGGAATGGAACATGTTTGTAGTATGTTTCTTTAGGACGGGTTGATCATCATTAGTTTCAGACACATGTTGCACTGTGTGGTATTCATCATTTTGCAGGTGGTTCGAGACAACAAGGATTCTTAGAAATACATAATTTACTGCAACTTCTTAAGGTTTTCGTGGCTTGTAGTGAAATGTGAAACATTTGGTCTTGTTGTGCCCCGATTTCTTGTTATCAGTACCTCATTCAATACAAGATTCCGATATAAGTTTTTCTTCAGTATTGTCGATCACAAATTGACGAGATCTGAGTGTTTCACATAAATCGGAGCAGGTTATCGCCTTTTTGTCATTGACCAAATTTAACACTAGGTTCTGCTGTTAGATGGAATAAACAATCCATGTGCTATGATCTGTTACTAGAAACCTATATAAATACGAAACCGTTTAATGTGACAGCGATAGCAATATCGTACCGTTGTTCATAATAAATATGGCGTTTACTTCCGTTTACTACAAGATCACGAATTTATATTTCCTTGGAACAAGTGAATACTAGTAGATTATGGTATCTTCAAATTGATGTGGACGTTCGGCGAAGTTGATGTTCAAGCTGGAGTAATTATTCTTAACAGGGACAATGGTTTTGACCGTCTTCATCATTCTTTCGCAGGAATGGATCTCTTGAAGGAGATCCAGTAAGTGAATGAAATATTTTTAAATAACCTTGATTCTTCTGGTACTGGTGTGAGGAGTATAAGTAAGACTATCTGTCCATTATATGAGCTGTTTCTGTCACATACGCATATATGTGTAAGCTGCAACTTATCGTATCATGAGTATATTCCAGAGAATAGTTTACAAAATCCTTTTGGCTACGAAGATACGCACACATTTTTTAATAGTCTGAAAAGAATTAGGTTTACACTCATCTGTTCATGCCATTTCGTGTTACCGGTATCTTTATGGTATATGTGAATTCTGTCTTATATTTAGTGATCTGAATTTGCACTTAATACATTGTAACTTCGTCAAAAATTTTCATGATTTATACCTGTATCATACGAACCTGTTTTGGAAATCTTTTAGGGAATATCCAATTCCTCTCGATCTCAAAGTGAAACAAACTACTGAGGATTGTTAATCTATCGACATTTTCTTCTCAGAGAGATATATTATAACACTAATATATCATTATGGTTAATATGGTTGCATCGTACTTAAGAGTAGTACGGTGTGGAAGCTTCGAACACAGCTGAAAAAAAATTTCTTCTCAAATGAAAACGTACGTTAATATACACATAAATAAATTAATCGACTTGTAGATCACGACTGTGAAACTCTTAGCTTTCAGTGCGTACGCTGTGTATTAAATACTATGGAATGTAACTTCCGTCATTGAAAAGGTGAACGTAGACAGAGGTTAGTATTCGCTGTGTCCACAATGTGTTGCACGTGTCCCACGGGCAGAAAATATTGCGAATTGTTCAGGGAAAGCGATAATATTGGCTGGGTATAGATTTAAACATTCTGAGTTTCCCGTGCAGGGGGCAGATAAATGTCTACGAACGCTTCATCCTTACTGGACGGCTGTGGTCTTTTATTTTCATGCGAAACGGGTTTCTTCTCTTTACTTACTTTTCAGTATTTGTTTAATTACTCCTGTCCTAATTTTTATTCTTGTGTAAGGTCTCGATACACCTTACAATGCGGAATGGTATATTGCGTATTTTGCATTAGTAATTGGTTTAATGACGGTCTTTCTCTTCCAACTAACTGTCCTTTCCCTTTATTGTCCCATTTCAATAACATAGCTGCTTACCAGCAAACAGCAGGGATCCTTCGTCAACTGAACGTAGCCATCTCACAGCTTTTATCCGTTCTGTTGTACAGACAAATATTGTAGATATTACAAAATTAAAACGTGATGATCCATAACGTGCCACTTAACGTTATTTTACACTGGTTCATTTAAGAACAGTAGCATACCATACAATACGACGTTTTTCATACTCGAATTCTGATATCGAGTAAGATGATGCAGTGGTAAAACACTTAACCCATAATCTCGAGGGGGATGGTTCAACTTCTCAACCGATCATTTCGGTTTATTGTAATCCGCAATGTTCCCAAGCCGTTTAGTTAAATACTGGGATGATTCCTTTGAAATGGATACGGACGAGTATCCTTCCTTGAAGAGTATCTTGTGCTCTGTCGTCGATGGGACATTAAACCATAATATTCCTTTCTTCGAATTTTGATCCTTAACAAGTTGCGGTATGTTGAGATTTCCATCGGTGTTTTTGTTAGACTTTGTTGCCATCTCAAATATTTCTATTCAGTTACAGATGATTAACATTCAAATTTCTCTTGTTTGCGTAACTTGACTGTTAGATAACTAATGTATCAAGTGATATAAACAAATATTTTCGTTGTTTCACTTTCTCTGTCGTTTTCATAGGTGACGCCCGTTCCTGCAACCAATATGTCACGCGACTGTTTCATGGTTGCAGAGTCAGGGAAATCAGTGCGCAGTTAAATGTTACTTGCCAATATTAAAGGCACCTCCCTGTTATTTTGGTATGGCACATAAGCATTCTGCAACGGTAAAGGCGAAATGTATAAATGTGACATATTATCAATTGCAAATACGTACTGGGTGCGTATAATGCCTGCAGAAGACCCAACGCAAACAAGAAAAGCAGAGGAAAATGTAAATCATTGACGATG
The DNA here is from genome assembly GCF_023898315.1 of Schistocerca nitens. Lineage (NCBI taxonomy): Eukaryota > Metazoa > Arthropoda > Insecta > Orthoptera > Acrididae > Schistocerca > Schistocerca nitens. Next base: position 618,434,173 of record NC_064617.1, read on the forward strand.
CCTGGTGTGAAAAGGTGAAACATATTTAGTAATAAAAAATAAATATTCAGTTTGCAAAAGACGGATTCACTCTTATCAACATGGTAAACATAGTTGGAATCGTAATTCAGGGAGAACTGTTGCAGGTATTAACAACATTCTCCTTTTTCACTGGCAAAGTTGTAACTGATGCGAAGCATTCTCGAAGTTAATCCAAAGACCTCTCAGGATAATATGTGCCAATAACTGGCACTTTGAAAACAGCAACTCTGCCCAAATTTCGCTAATTGTCAGAGTTTTCAAGCGAGCCGCGACAAGTCACATAATTGTTACGCAGTAAATTTTTCAGGTGCTATATTTTTCCAACTTGACACGGAAAATTCACTTACCCTGTCATATTTGCCTCGGTGTTTGAATGCAATCAGTTCATTTCATTTGTTGTTAATACATCAGGCACTGAATAAGACTCATCACATCACATGACAGAACCCTTGCATTATCACCTCAGTGAATCCTTAAACTTGCATGTTGTAGCCAACTCGTGAAATACATGCGTAATTCCACGAAATTAGTTATTCTTCCATCATATACGTCACTAAAATAATATCTTTGTCAAGAGTTTCAAAATACCTTCCATATTCTTCCATTTCTGAAAAAAGGGTCACTTATAGTCTCCTATGAAGAATATCAACAATATAGGAAAAGACAGATTGCTACTTAACCATAAATAAGACACGCTAAGTTGCAGACAGGCACAATTAAAAGACACTTACATATAAGCTTTCGGCCACAGTCTTCCTTGGAAAAAGATAAATACACACTATTCATTCACACAAGCAAGAAAAACTAACGGACACGTGACAACCACCTCTGGCAGCTCGGGCTAGAATGCCGAGCAGCCGGAACTGGCGGTCACGTGTGCATGAGGTGTGTGTTTCTTCGGAAAAGGGTTGTGGCCGAAATCTTATGTGCAAGTGTCTTTTAATAATGCCTAACTGCAACTTTGCGTCTCCTCATTACGATGAATAGTAATCTGTCTTTTCCTACACTGTGTGAGTAAGTCATAACTGTTCGCGCAAACGTTGCTTTTTATACTAGGGTCATGACAGCTACCGATATTGAAAACTCCGCTCGTGCTGACACTCCTATGTCTTTAGGATTACTTTCTCTGTGAACGCATGTGTCAGAATCTTGGAAAAACTGAAGTATATTCTTCTTCCGTTGAAGGAAATAATGATGTCAACAACTAGCTGATTGCAATTGTCGAAAACTGTCACAAACGTACGGTGAAGCAAGCATCAGTAGCAAATGCACATTAATCAAGTAATGTCCTTTCTGAAATGCTACTTGCACAAAAGAACTGAAGAAGCCCCTACAGTTGTGTGTGCTGTACGCTAACAGCACTCAGGACTCTGTCAGCGTTTTAGAAGAAACAATAACAGAAAAAACACTAAACAGTCTAACAGAGCAGTGTGAATTTTGAATATTTATGGCAAGATCAGGTCAAAATATGGCCTTGCCTAATATATATTTACAACACATGGGCACTTCAGAGCATGTGCCTATTCAGTGCTTCCTTAGCCCTCAGGGGTCCCCCGACAGATGCAAGTACACAAATGTACTACACCGTGAAACAGGCAGGTGGCGCTCTTAATCACGTCCGCAATATCCTGCGTGTTATCGTATCTACAGCCCTAAACGAGCGAGAGACGAAATTATTTCGGGGCTTCGTATTTCATTTTAAGCGGCCGAATTGCAACTACTCATGGAGGCCAAAACCACAGTCCTAGAAGAATGGATTATTTTAAAATGCTTTAATGATGTTTCATGTACAGCGATCCGAGTTTGTCTCTTCCAAATATTAAAGACCACCTTCATACTGTACCAGGTTTATTACAGGGTCCAGTGGAATGATACATAACTGAAGGAAAGTTATATATAGTTGCTTCATGGAAGAAACGCACGATTTAATTCCGTATCATTTGTACTGGAAATATATGTAAAGTGGACACTAGGAATTATTAATATTGTTGGTTTAAATGTCTTGCTACATTTCAAACATAATATAAAATACATTCCTGTTGTAGAACACAAAATGAGGTCACGAAGGGACTAACTAACAGCCGGCCGGAATGGCCGAGCGGTTCTAGGCGCTTCAGTCAGGAACCGCGCCACCGCCACGGTCGCAGGTTCGAATCCTGCCTCGGGCATGGATGTGTGTGATGTCCTTAGGTTAGTTAGGTTTAAGTAGTTCTAAGTTCTAGGAGACTGATAACCTCAGATGTTAAGTCCCATACTGCTCAGAGCCATTTGAACCATTTGAACTAACTAACAGCACAGCTCACTACACACTTGTTTACCGAACACTGAATCTGGTAATTCCTTGACGATATTGCTTTCGGGTCGCACAAAAGGAAATGTAATTTTATGAAGTATTCTGCTAACTGCTACTAAAATTTAGCAAATAGCATTCTTTAAGTGACAGCAAAATTATCACAGACTTTTCTTTTACTTTCAGCAAGTGTGTTAACGACCGTGTGGGTCCTAGTTGCTGTAACTGCAGTCGACGCATCACCTGTAGGTGACTGTCCGCCAGTAGATGCGCTGGATCACACAGACCATCTACCAGACAGCACAAACTGTTCACTTTTCTACAAATGTGATCACGCAGCACCTGTATTGTTTATATGTCCTGATGGACTCCACTTCAACCCTGTGCTGGAAGTATGTGACTGGCCAGACCGTGCAGGCTGTTCAGGTGCATCACCATCAACTGTAGCACCAAGCTCATCCTCAGCTGCTCCTACAAGTGCTGCCACAACAGCAGCTCCAACGGCAGCACCAAGCTCATCCACAGCTGCTCCTACAAGTGCTGCCACCACAGCAGCTCCAACGGCAGCACCCAGCTCAACAGCCAATCCGACATCTGCTCCATCAGAAGACTGCCCAGCAGTCGGCACCTGCCCACAATATGAAGATGAGAACTCTATTGCTAAGCACCTCCCCCACGCAACAAACTGCAGCCAATTCTGTAAATGTGACCATGGAAAACCTGTCACATTCGACTGTCCTGCTGGACTCCACTTCAACCCTACACTGGAAGTATGTGACTGGCCAGACCAAGCAGGCTGTTCAGGTGGATCAGCATCAACTGCAGCTCCCAGCTCTTCCACAGCTGCTCCTACAAGTGCTGCCACTACAGCAGCTCCAACGGCAGCACCAAGCTCATCCACAGCTGCTCCTACAAGTGCTGCCACCACAGCAGCTCCAACGGCAGCACCAAGCTCAACAGCCAATCCGACATCTGCTCCATCAGGAGGTTGCCCAGCAGTCGGCACCTGCCCACAATATCAAGATGAGAACTCTATTGCTAAACACCTCCCCCATGCCACAAACTGCAGCCAGTTCTGTAAATGTGACCATGGAAAACCTGTCACATTCGACTGTCCTGCTGGACTCCACTTCAACCCTACACTAGAGGTATGTGACTGGCCAGACCAAGCAGGCTGTTCTGGTGGATCAGCGTCAACTGCAGCTCCCAGTTCATCCACAGCTGCTCCCACAAGTGCAGCCACTACAGCAGCTCCAACTGCAGCACCAAGCTCATCAACAGCTGCTCCTACAAGTGCTGCCACTACTGCAGCTCCAACGGCAGCACCAAGCTCATCCACAGCTGCTCCTACAAGTGCTGCCACTACAGCAGCTCCAACGGCAGCACCAAGCTCAACAGCCAATCCGACATCTGCTCCATCAGGAGACTGCCCAGCAGTCGGCACCTGCCCACAATATGAAGATGAGAACTCTATTGCTAAGCACCTCCCCCATGCCACAAACTGCAGCCAGTTCTGTAAATGTGACCATGGAAAACCTGTCACATTCGACTGTCCTGCTGGACTCCACTTCAACCCTACGCTAGAGGTATGTGACTGGCCAGACCAAGCAGGCTGTTCTGGTGGATCAGCGTCAACTGCAGCTCCCAGTTCATCCACAGCTGCTCCCACAAGTGCAGCCACTACAGCAGCTCCAACTGCAGCACCAAGCTCATCAACAGCTGCTCCTACAAGTGCTGCCACTACTGCAGCTCCAACTGCAGCACCAAGCTCATCGACAGCTGCTCCTACAAGTGCTGCCACCACAGCAGCTCCAACGGCAGCACCAAGCTCAACAGCCAATCCAACATCTGCTCCATCAGGAGACTGCCCAGCAGTCGGCACCTGCCCACAATATGAAGATGAGAACTCTATTGCTAAGCACCTCCCCCATGCCACAAACTGCAGCCAATTCTGTAAATGTGATCATGGAAAACCTGTCACATTCGACTGTCCTGCTGGACTCCACTTCAACCCTACACTAGAGGTATGTGATTGGCCAGACCAGGCGGGCTGTTCAGGTGGATCAGCGTCAACTGCAGCTCCCAGTTCATCCACAGCTGCTCCCACAAGTGCAGCCACTACAGCAGCTCCAACAGCAGCACCAAGCTCATCAACAGCTGCTCCTACAAGTGCTGCCACTACTGCAGCTCCAACGGCAGCACCAAGCTCATCCACAGCTGCTCCTACAAGTGCTGCCACTACAGCAGCTCCAACGGCAGCACCAAGCTCAACAGCCAATCCAACATCTGCTCCATCAGGAGACTGCCCAGCAGTCGGCACCTGCCCACAATATGAAGATGAGAACTCTATTGCTAAGCACCTCCCCCATGCCACAAACTGCAGCCAATTCTGTAAATGTGATCATGGAAAACCTGTCACATTCGACTGTCCTGCTGGACTCCACTTCAACCCTACACTAGAGGTATGTGACTGGCCAGACCAGGCGGGCTGTTCAGGTGGATCAGCGTCAACTGCAGCTCCCAGTTCATCCACAGCTGCTCCCACAAGTGCAGCCACTACAGCAGCTCCTACAGCAGCACCAAGCTCATCAACATCTCCTCCTACAAGTGCTGCCACTACAGCAGCTCCAACGGCAGCACCAAGCTCATCCACAGCTGCTCCTACAAGTGCTGCCACTACAGCAGCTCCAACGGCAGCACCGAGCTCAACAGCCAATCCAACATCTGCTCCATCAGGAGGTTGCCCAGCCGTCGGCAGCTGCCCACAATATCAAGATGAGAACTCTATTGCTAAGCACCTTCCCCATGCCACAAACTGCAGCCAGTTCTGTAAATGTGACCATGGAAAACCTGTCACATTCGACTGTCCTGCTGGACTCCACTTCAACCCTACATTAGAAGTATGTGACTGGCCAGACCAAGCGGGCTGTTCAGGTGGATCGCCATCAACTGCAGCTCCTAGCTCATCCTCAGCTGCTCCCACAAGTGCAGCTACTACAGCAGCTCCAACTGCAGCACCAAGCTCATCAACAGCTGCTCCTACAAGTGCTGCCACTACAGAAGCTCCAACTGCAGCACCAAGCTCATCGACAGCTGCTCCTACAAGTGCTGCCACTACAGCAGCTCCAACGGCAGCACCAAGCTCAACAGCCAATCCAATAGGAGACTGCCCAGCAGTCGGCAGCTGCCCACAATATGAAGATGAGAACTCTATCGCTAAGCACCTTCCCCATTCATCTGACTGCACCAAGTTCTGCAAATGTGACCATGGTACACCTGTTACATTTGACTGCCCTGCTGGGCTCCATTTCAACCCTACACTGGAAGTATGTGACTGGCCATACCGTGCTGGCTGTGCAAATAGTTCAGCTTGATAGGCATGTGCTACCAAAATGGCTACTATAGCTTCAGCCTACCAATATGACTACTATAGTTTCAGCCAAACTAAGTAGTGGTACACCTGGTAGATCCACAGTGTTATTCGCCAATAAGACGCTTATGATTCAGTTTTACCTTGTCTTACATATTTTGAAGATTCTATTGTTAAGCATCTCGGACGTTGAACCAACTGAGGTCTATATTACCTTTGCAGCCATGGCGCATCAATCGCTGAAATATTTTCTTTTGAGCTGTTTTTCAGAATGAAACTGTATGTGTGAGACTCTCCTTTTGACTCTATATGTGACTAAGTGAATATCTAATAGATGTATTTATCTTTAAATTTATATTTCTTTTTATTCATGCAACTGTGTAATGTAGAAAAATCATTTCATGATACACAGCAGAGTGTTACGTTTAGTTTTACTGAACTCATATTTAGACTCTTTACATAGACGTAGAAACGACAGATGTCACATATATAGAAATGTTTTTTTTTGTCCACTGAAATACAATGTCCATTTTTGTTTTCGAATCTGTATAATAAATAATGATTGCATTTAAAAGGTCTTTCGATCTTTATAGGCCCTGGACCGTACAGCATTCCTTCTATCTGTGATACTGACACTATAAAATACACATTTCTCCATGTTTCCTCCTGGTATCTCCGTATAATGATTTCACTAAGTCTGGGGTTTCTTTAGATTACATGTTTTGGCTGTTTTGTGAGAAATCACCTGCATTATGGTACTCTTAACTTTCTTATTATCACATTAGGTGATGTTTGAGCTTATGAACTGTATGAATCAGCAAACATAAATTTATTGTTTCAAAAGCAGAATGCATGTCATAGTAGCCTTCAAGTCTAACGGAATCGGGTAGTCATCTTGTTTTTCCCGTCTACCTCTGATTTGCAGTTCTTGACGGTGTAACTGTGCTGTTGCTTGAAGTTTCAGACACAGCTTCGTGTCTAGGCAGCAGTCACATGTACACTATCGCTTGAAATACGTGTCTATATCGACTCCGTTAATCGTGAAAATATTATCGACGAAAATGAAATTCTCGACGTGGCTTGACATCTGAAAACAAGGTACCTACCTGTTATGACGGGGACCATTACGTTGTATCACTTTACTCATCAAGTAAAACTATGTGACAATGCATGCGGGCTATCCACCAAAGGAAAGCTCACCGTCTCATCACGCTGACTATGGTTCGTTTATCAGTATCAAACATCACACTACCAAGCAAATAGCCAACGGAAATACATTCCACGCACTTGTTTAGCAGTAGTAAAACGTTAGAATCGACATTCGATCAAAGGCATTCTTTATTTGTGTAATTACATATTGGCTAAAGACTAATCTGATAGTGAAACGAAAAAATTTGTCTTCTGTCAGGAAGAGCCGAAACAAAAAGCAGGTTTCCCTACAGGAATCAGCTACATCAGAAAAATTATGGATATGGGTAGATTTAATTTCCCTGTCAACGGCATAGTTATACAATTTTATTATTTTTTTCCGAATGATCATCAAAGGAAAAGTAACATAAAGCTACGAATGAATGTAAATTAATCAGGGAGACGTATGGCTGATGACAGAGATAACACAGGTCACAGAGATAACTTATAGATACACTAATGTAAGTGAAAAACTGATCAACTGAAACTAGCAAATTATTGTGATTAATTATTGTTTTACTATCGTAAATAACACAAAACAAAATGTCACGAAATAAAATGTATTTTCTACAAAAAAAAAAAATTCAGTAAGAGCTTGATGTTGTTACGTATCGTGGAGTATGAAGCCCGGAAAAAGAGTCCAAACATTAAAAATTAAAACGTCAGCAAGCAAAACTGGCGCATCAGCACATATAAACTCGTGTTCAGAAAAATCAGAACCCCTTGAAGACTGGAGATAGGACATTCATATTCGCAGGACTTGTACACTAGTACGTTCTGCAGACGTGATTAGCATTGGAACCATGTCGGCCCGTGGGTCCAAGGTCAAGATCGATATCGCGGCGCAACGCCCTTTATCCATAAAATATGCCTGTTGTTCTCGTCGTTGCTATAAATCGAAGGTAATGTAACAGCGTGACTTGAGCAGGCGTGCAGGATGACTCGAAGACGTATGAACGAATCGTACCTTCAAATCAGTCAGTTTAAAAGAGGACGGATTATTGGCACGAACGAATGTGATGCATTCATCCGGGTGTATCGGGTGTGTTCAGAACGATTCACGGAGGACCATATAACACGACGAGATTGGTCAGGTCGCCCCACACAGACCACCCGTCGAGAAGATCAAAACTTCATCCGAATGGCATTGCGGAACAGATCTGCTTCCTCCTCGGCTCCGGCGCAACAGTGGAACAGTCTGACCCATTGTACACTATCAGAGGTGACAGTCAGTCGCCGTTTATTACGGCAAGGGTCACGTGCACGCAACCACTTCTCCGCCTACCTTTGAAAAATGTGCAGAAACATGCTAGACGGCCATGGTGTATGGTGCGACGTCATTAGGGTTAGGAATGGCATGAGGTGGTGTTTTCGGACGAATCCAGGTTCTGCTTGTCTGAAAATGATGTCTGAATTTTTGTTCGCCGCAGACAGGGCGAGCGGCATCACAGCGATTGCATTTGCAAAAGACATTCAGTGCCAACTCAAAATCGTACGATGTGGGATATTATTGGGTAGAACCACAAATCAAAGTTGGTGTGTGTTCAGTGCACTGTGGCCAGTGTGACCTACTTGAATGACATCTTGCAACCAGTAGCCACACCTTTTCTGCACAACAACCCAAACGCCATTTCTCAGCAAGACAACACACGACAACATGTTGCTGCATAAACACGTATCTTCTTGATGTCACAGGATGTCAGCCTTTTGCCCTGGCCCACCAGATCACCAGACTTCTCGCCACGCTAAAATGTGTGGGATGTGGTGAAAGGACGGGTGTATCGCTGTGACCCAATACCAACCACCGCAGATGAACTTTGGAACCCGGTAAATGAAGCATGGACGGCTATACCACATGACGCCATTCGCGCCTTATGCACGTCGATGACATCACGCATGGAACAAGTTACTAGGGCCCATTGCGTACCCAGCACCTACTAGGCAACAGGACACATGCTGAAGCGAGGTAACAGAAATGCTAATCACTTCTGCAGAACATACTAATGCGCATGTCCTACGAATATGAACGTCCTGCCTCTGTTCGTTCAAGGTGTTCTGTTTCTTTCTGAACATGAGTATATACTAAAAGAGTACGTTGATAAAACGCAAGGTCTTCCAACGAACACAAAATGTGATTCACAGTTCAGACAAGTTTTCAGAATATTTTATTCTCGACGGAGACATATCTCTAAAAGTGAACGTGATTCAGGGGATTCAGCAGGTACAGCCCTATGTCTTCGTTGTTAGGATTAAAAAAAAACTGTGGAAAACATACCTGAATATGTAAATCTTCGTCGCCCACGCTTCCCCTCGCCCCTTCCCTATGGACCTTGCCGTCGGTGAGAGGACTAGCATGCCTCAGCGACATAGACGCACCGAAGGCTCAACCACAATGGAGGGGTATCTCTTCAGAGGCCAGACGAATGTCTGGTTCTTGAAGAAGGCCAGCAGCATTTTCAGTAGTTGCACGGGCAACAGTCTGGATGAAGGACTTGCAACATTAACAAAAACGACTTTTGCTGTGCTGGTACTGCAAACGGCTGAAAGCCGGGGAAAGCTAAAACCGTAATTTTTCCCAAGGGCATGCACCTCTCCTGTATGGTTACATGAAGATGGTGTCATCTTGGATAAAATAATACAGAGGTAAAATGGTCCTCATTCAGGTGTCCGGGAGGGGACTACTCCGGAGGATGTCACCAGGAGAATAAAACCTGGCGTTCTAAAGATTGGAGCGTGGACTGTTAGATCCCTTACTCATGCAGATAGGTTAGAAAATTTAAAAAGGTAAATGGTTAAGTTGAAGTTAGATACAGTGGGAGTTAGTGAAGTTCGGTGGCAGGAGGAACAGGTCTTCTGGTCAGGTGAATACAGGGCTATAAATACCAGATCAAACTGAGTCAATGCAACAGTAGGTTTAATACGCAGAAGAAAATGGGAATGCGGGTAGGCTAATATCAACAGCATTGTGATCGCATTATTGTAGCCAAGATAGACACAAAGCCAATTCCCAGAATAGTAGTACACATTTATATGCCAAGTAGCTCCGCAGCTGATGGAGAGACTGAAGAAATATGTGATGAAGAAAAAGAAATTATCCAGATAGTTAAAGGAGATGAAAATTTAAATGTGATCGGGGACTCGAATTCGATAGTAAGGAAAGGGGAATAAAAAAAAGTAGTAGGTGAATATGCATTGCAAGTAAGGAATGAAAGAGGAAGCCCTGTGGTACAATTTTGCACAGAGCGTAATTTAACCATCGTAAACACTCGGTTTAAGAATCATGAAACAAAATTATATATGTGTAAGAGATCAGGACACACTGGAAGGTTTCAGATTGATTATATAATGGTAAGGCAGAGGTTTCGGAACCAGATTTTAAGTAGTAAGACATTTTTACGGCTGAAAGCAAGGGGAAACTACAGCCATAATTTTTACCAAGGGCATGAAGCTTTACTGTATGGTTAAATGATGATACTCTCTTGGGTAAAATACTCCGGAGGTAAAATAGTCCCCCATTCGGATCTCCGGGCGGGGACTACTCAAGAGGACGTCGTTATCAGGAGAAAGAAAACTGGCGTTCTACGGATCGGAGCTTGGAATGTCAGATCCCTTAATCGGGCAGGTAGGTTAGAAAATTTAAAAAGGGAAATGGATAGGTTGAAGTTAGATATAGCGGGAATTAGTGAAGTTCGGTGGCAGGCGGAACAAGACTTCTGGTCAGGTGAATACAGGGTTATAAATACAAAATGAAATAGGGGTAATGCAGGAGTAGGTTTAATAATGAATAAAAAAATTGGACTGCGGGTAAGCTACTACCAACAGCATAGTGAACGCATTGTTGTGGCGAAGATAGACACGAAGCCCATGCCTACTACAGTAGTACAAGTTTATATGCCAACTAGCTCTGCAGATGATGAAGAAATCGATGAAATGTATGATGAGATAAAAGAAATTATTCAGGTAGTGAAGGGAGACGAAATTTTAATAGTCATGGGTGACTGGAATTCGAGAGTAGGAAAAGGGAGAGAAGGAAACATAGTGGGTGAATATGGATTGGGGGAGAGAAATGAAAGAGGAAGCCATCTGGTAGAATTTTCCACAGAGCATAACTTAAACATAGCTAACACTTGGTTCAAGAATCATAAAAGAATGTTGTATACATGGAATTTATTTATTTATTTAGCATATGGCAAGTACAAATCACGTATGAAAAATCTAAAAGTACATAACACACAAAACAGTTACAATATCACAAACAAACATCTAGGTTAGAAATATAATCGATTGCACTGTTAGTCGCATCCATGAAGTCCCTTGATGGCCCAGGGTAGGCCCTCAGAGGGCATTCTACCACGATGTGGTGAATTGTCTGCCTGTCAGCGCCGCAGTCGCACTGTGGTGATGGCACTATGCTCCATTTGTACAAGGAGTCCGCACAACGGCCGTGGCTCGTCCTGATCCTGGAGATACTAGAAGGTATCAGATAGATTATATAATGGTAAGACAGAGACTTAGGAACCCGGTTTTAAATTGTAAGACTTTCCAGGGGCAGATGTGGACTCTGACCGCAATCTATTGGTTATGAACTGTAGATTAAAACAGAAGAAACTGCAAAAAGTTGGGAATTTAAGGAGAAGGGACCTGGATAAACTGACTAAACCAGTGGTTGTACAGAGTTTCAGGGAGAGCATAAGGGAACAATTGACACGAATGGGGGAAAGAAATACAGTAGAAGAAGAATGGGTAGCTTTGAGGGATGAAGTAGTGAAGGCAGCAGAGAACCAAGTAGGTAAAAAGACGAGGGCTAGTAGAAATCCTTGGGTAACAGAAGAAATATTGAATTTAATTGATGACGGAGAAAATATAAAAACGCAGTAAATGAAGCAGGCAAAAGGGAATACAAACGTCTCAAAAATGTGATCGACAGGAAGTCAAAATGGCTAAGCAGGGATGGCTAGAGGACAAATGTAAGGATGTAGAGGCTCATCTCACTAGGGGTAAGATAGATACAGCCTACAGGAAAATTAAAGAGACCTTTGGAGAAAAGAGAGCCACTTGCATGAATATCAAGTGCTCAGATGGAAACCCAGTTATTAGCAAAGAAGGGAAAGCAGAAAGGTGGAAGGAGTATATAGAGGGTCTATAAAAGGGCGGTGTCCTTGAGGACAATATTATGGAAATGGAAGAGGATGTAGATGAAGATGAAATGGGAGATAAGATACTGCGTGAAGAGTTTGACAGAGCACTGAAAGACCTGAGTCGAAACAAGGCCCCGGGAGTAGACAACATTCCATTGGAACTACTGACGGCCTTGGGAGAGCCAGTCCTGACAAAACTCTACCATCTGGTGAGCAAGATGTACGAGACAGGCGAAATACCCTCAGACTTCAAGAAGAATATAATAATTCCAATCCCAAAGAAAGCAGGTGTTGACAGATGTGAAAATTACCGAACTATCAGTTTAATAAGTCACAGCTGCAAAATACTAACACGAATTCTTTACAGACGAATGGAAAACCTGGTAGAAACCGACCTCGGGGAAGATCAGTTTGGATTCTGCAGTAATGTTGGAACACGTGAGGCAATACTGACCCTACGACTTATCTTAGGAAATAGATTAAGGAAAGGCAAAGCTACATTTCTAGCATTTGTAGACTTCGAGAAAGCTTTTGACAATGTTGACCGGAATACTCTATTTCAGATTCTAAAGGTGGCAGGGGTAAAATACAGGGAGCGATAGGCTATTTTCAATTTGTACAGTAACCAGATGGCAGTTATAAGAGTCGAGGGGCATGAAAGGGAAGCAGCAGTTGGGAAGGGAGTGAGACAGGGTTGTAGCCTGTCCCCGATGTCATTCAATCTGTATATTGAGCAAGCAGTAAAGTAAACAAAAGAAAAATTCGGAGTAGGTATTAAAGTCCATGGAGAAAAAATCAAAACGTTGAGGTTCGCCGATGACATTGTAATTCTGTCAGAGACAGCAAAGGACTTGGAAGAGCAGTTGAACGGAATGGACAGTGTCTTGAAAGGAGGATATAAGACGAACATCAACAAAAGCAAAACGAGGATAATGGAATGTAGTCGAATTAAGTTGGGTGATGCTGAGGGAATTAGATTAGGAAATGAGACACTTAAAGTAGTAAAGGAGTTTTTCTATTTGGGGATCAAAATAACTGATGATGGTCGAAGTAGAGAGGATATAAAATGTAGACTGGCAATGGCAAGGAAAGCGTTTCTGAAGAAGAGAAATTTGTTAACATCGAGTATAGATTTAAGTGTCAAGTAGTCGTTTCTGAAAGTATTTGTTTGGAGTGTAGCCATGTATGGAAGTGAAACATGGACGATAAATAGTTTAGACAAGAAGAGAATAGAAGCTTTCGAAATGTGGTGCTACAGAAGAATGCTGAAGATTAGATGGGTAGATCACATAACTAATGAGGAGGTATTGAATTGAATTGGGGAGAAGAGGAGTTTGTGGCACAACTTGACAAGAAGAAGGGACCTGTTGGCAGGACATGTTCTGAGGCATCAAGGGATCACAAATTTAGCATTGGAGGGCAGCGTGGAGGGTAAAAATTGTAGAGGGAGGCCAAGAGATGAATACACTAAGCAGATTCAGAAGGATGTAGGTTGCAATAAGTACTGGGAGATGAAGAAGCTCGCACAGGATAGATTAGCATGGAGAGCTGCATCAAACCAGTCTCAGGACTGAAGACCACAACAACAACAAGACATATCTAGGGGGAAATGTGGACACTGACCATTATATATTGGTTATGAACTGTAGATTGTAGCCGAATAAATTTCAAGCAGTTTGGAAATTAAGGAGATGCGTCTTGAATAAACTGAAAGAACCAGTGGTTGTTGAAAATTTCAGAGGGATCATTAGGCAACGGATGACTAGGACAGGGGAGAGGAACACAACAGAAAACGAGTGGGTAGCTTTCAGAGATGAAACAGTGAATACAGCAGAGAATGAAATACGTAGTAAGACCAGACCTAGTAGAAATCCTTCGATGTCACAGAAGAGGGACAATTAGAAATGCGGCAAATGAAGCAGTGAAAGGGCACACAAACGTCTAAGAAAAGAGTTTGACAGGAATGGCTATAGGACAAATGTAAGGATTTAGAAGCGTATTTCACTAGAGGAAAGACATACACTGCCCACAGGAAAATTGAAGGGCCTTTTGGAGAAAACAGAAGCAGCTGCATAAACATGAAGAGCTTATATGGAGAATCAGTCCTTACTAAAGAAGGGAACGCTGAAAGTTGGAAGGAATATATAGACGGAATGTACATGGGAGTTGAACTTGAAAGTAATTTTATAGAAAGGGAAGAGGATGTAGATGAGGATGAGATGGAAGATATGATACTGCGAGGAGAATTTGGCAGAGTACGGAAAGACCTAATTCGAATCAAGTCCTTGGAAGTAGACGACATTCCGTCAGAACTACTGATAGCCTCGGGAAAGCCAACAATGACGAAAGTATCTCATCTGATGTGCAAGATGTACGAGACAAGAGAAATACCCTAAGACTTTAAGAAGAATGTAACAATTACAGTTCCAAAGAAAGCAGGTACTGATATGTGTGAAAATTACCGAACTCTCAGTCAAGTAACAAGTCATGGTTGCAAATGACTGACACGAATTCTTTACAGAAAAACAGAAAAAACTGGTAGAAGCCGACTTCGGGGAAGATCAGTTTGGATTTCGGGGAAAAGCACGACAACGCGAAGGAATACTGTCCCTAGGACTTGCTTTAGAGGCTCGGTTATGGAAAGAAAACCTACGTTTATACCTACGTTTATAGCATTTGTAAACTTACGTAAAGGTTTTCACAATGTTGACTGGAATACTCTCTTTGAAATACTGAAGATAGCAGGAGTAAAATACAGGGAGCGATGGCTATTTTCAACTTGTACAGAAACGAGATGGCAGGTATACGAATCGAGGAGAATGAAAGGGAATCAGTGGGTGAGAATGGAGTGAGACAGAGTTGTAGCCTATTCCCGATGTTATTCAATCTCTACATTGTGGAAGCAGTATGGAAAAGAAAAGAAGAATTTGGAATAGGCATTAACGTCCAGAGAAAACAAATAAAAAACTTGAGGTTTGCCGATGACTTTGTAATTCTGTCAGAGACGGCAAAGGACTTGGAAGAGCAGTCAAACGGAATGGAGAGTGTCTTGAAAGAAGGATGTAAGATGAACATCAACAAAAGCAAGACAAGGATAATTGAATGTAGCAGCATTAAGTCAGGTGATGATCAAGGAATTAGATTAGGAAATGAGACAATTCAAGTACTGGGCGAGTTTTGCTGTTTTGGCAGCAAAATAAATGATGTTTTCGTGGCAGAGAGGATGTAAATTTAGACTGGCAATGACAAGAAGAAGAGAAATTTGTTAACACCGACAGCAGATTTAAGTTTTAGAAAGCCTTTTTTGAAGGTTTTTGTCTTGAGTGTAACCATGTATGGAGGTGAAACGTGGTCGATAAACGGTTTAGACGAGAAGAAAATAGAAGCGTCTGAAACGTGGTGCTACAGAAGAATGCTGAAAATTAGATGGGTAGATCACTGATGAGGAGGTACTGAACAGAAATGACGAGAAGAGAAATTTCTTGCACAACCTGACTATAAGAAGGGATTCGTTGATAGGACACATTCTGAAACACCAGGTGATCACGAATTTATTATTAGAGGGGGGGGGGGGGGTTGGGAATCGTAGAGGGAGAGCAATGAATACAGTAAGCAGATTAAGAAGAATGTAGGTTGCAATAGTTATCTGGAGATGAAGAGGTTTGCACAGGATAAAGAAACATGGAGAGCAACATCAAACCAGTGTTCGGACTGAAGCCCACAGCAACACTGGTAGATCCTTAGGATGAGACATATTTTATTTTTGAGAGTAACTGAATAGATTTTCAGCCATAGCAGATCAGAATAACGTGTTAATTTATGAGTTATGCTGGGATACCTGTGCCACAGGCATATAGACAGGTCTGTGCAACGTTTTGGTAATGTTGACTACAAAATTGTCCTAACGAAACTATAAAGTTTAGGGAAAACAGGGGTAGGATATACTGGTTCCAGAGAGGCTACTTCTAAGCATTGCAACAAATCAAAACTTTTTTGGAGTTGAATATAGAATGTCCATGAAATGTATGTCAACACAAGGTAGTAAACAAGAAAAATTCATCAGCATGTTATGCACTTACAGCCCAGTGATCAGTCGTAGAAAACCTGTGCTCTGCAGTTATGACTTGTTGCTATGTGTTATCAGCCCTTCATCGAATCGTTTTAGGGACTCAAATGCACGAATTAGAGACGCAAATTTCCAAGTACATAAGAGAAAGCTAACAACAAGTAGTAACGCGGCTTTTAGTACAAATTTCTTTAAAGAACTGCTAATGAGTTTATCTAGCAGTCATTTAAGTACATCGGGTTAAAACAATAGTAACTGTTGCACTGAATGCTCTGTCTAAGATAACAGAACAAGTTTCAAACTTCACCTAGCACAGAAAAATTAAAAAAAAAAACTCAAAACAAATTTGTCTCCTCTCAGGTAGTTAATATAGACTAGGGGTAGGTAAGAGGCAAAAATAGTTATCAGCATAATACTTTCATCGTTCTAAAATATGCTTTCACTGTATAGTGCATCGTACAGCTAAATCTTACCCACTATGTCTGGTATGCATATGAGCACCCTCCCTTCAGTTTCCTGATTTTCCAAATCTCATTCAGATGAAAGAAGTTACCTCTGTTTTTGAAACAGATAACAGGGAAAACACGAATGTTGGAATGGGAAGGAAGCTATATCATTATGACGTCAGCACACACGTGTGTGCATGTGCATTTATGTGTGTGTGTGTGTGTGTGTGTGTGTGTGTGTGTGTGTGTGTGTGTGTGTGTGTGTGTGTGTGCGTGCGGAGTGTAGTGTGGTGTGTGTATTTGTGATAGAGAAAAAGAGAGAGAGAGAGAGAGGAAGAAGGAGAGGGAGAGTGAGAGCAGTGTGTGATGCAGGGCATGTCATGCTATCTGCGGCTGAGTAGTTGAGAGAGAGAGAGAGAGAGAGAGAGAGAGAGAGAGAGAAGGAGAGAGAGCTGTGTGTGGCGAAGGGCATGGCACGCGCTGTGCGGCTAAATAGACTGAAGGAATTTACCAGTGTGTTAACATTATGTGTAAACCCTGCTTGAGCAGTCTTCAGTCCTGTAGGCAACTGCACGTATGAATCAGCTAAGTTTTGATTATGTTTTCTTTTTGTGTAGAAATGGGATGCCTACAGATTACTATAGAATACACAGGGGTCTAATTAAGGTACTGCTAACAGCAGATGTTATATGCTCTGTGGTGCACGTTGCAGCTTCACTCCCGCCGGAAGCGGTGTACCAGGTTTGTCGCGAAACTTCTGGAGAGTCTAATCAATAAGCAACTTCACATTTTACAAGAATCCATCACTTACTATTAACATTAAACACAGATTTTAACTATGATTTCAAAATACGTCCACATACTTACGCCGATAATTAATGTTTCATAAGAGATGTTTCTGAATGGATACGTGCTTGTATGTGTGTATTCAGTATATGTATGAAGAAAGGAGAACCAATAGTTAAAAGACGTACTAGTCAATTAGAGCACGCTCTTTTAGTTATTTTTCTGTGTGTATGGTAGTAGTTGAACATTTTCGACATCGTACTGATTTATGAAAAGGCACTGAAGATGCAGCTTGTTTGAATAATCGTGCAGCACTTTAATAAAGACAATGGCGGTCAGTTAGCAAGAAAAATGTACAAATATTATTGATATTATCATTTATTCAGCGTTTTAAATACTGATCGTTCACTAGGCAGCATCAGATTATGTTACAGTAGACAGTCAAATAACGCAGTAAAGATATCAGGGGACATCATACAGATAAACAAACACAGGAACGTAGCCAGAAAACATTATTACTACTGCATACACATACATCGTTATAGTAGCATTGCTTACAACATTGCACCAAACAGCTAAATGACAGTTATATGGAAATATTATCACAACAATGATACGCAACATTTCACAGGATTAACGATGTAAGTTGCATGTCAACCAACACAGCTAGTTTTGCTTTCGTCAGTTAAGAACATTTAGCGAAGAAATTGCAGACTGTTTGTGGCTAGGACAATGTCACCTGGCTAGAATTTTCAGTATGTTAATCATGGACAGTATACCACATGCCGTCGAAAAATTTGATTCGAGGCATGCTTTACGGGTCCATCCTCATAGCTTTATTTCTACCAGTGTCTTTCTTCAACTTTCTGAACTTCAAAGGGGTTCACTTGCATCCAATACTGGAAAATCATTTCAGGAAGAACGTTTATTGCGGAGAGAGATGTCCAGGCAGAAGTGAAGCAATGAGATCGGATAGAGAGTAGTGTCTTGGTAGCTCACCTGGTAAGAAGGTTGCCCGCAGAAGGTAATAACCCCCGGGTCGGTCCAAAACAGCACACACAGAGTGCAAGTTTTAATTTGCAATTACTGCAAGCTTACAATATCTAGAATGTACACAGTTGTTTCTGAAAGTGTGACACATATTCACTGATCCACTTTCATCTGCATTTCTCTGTGTTTTTACAAAAGACTGAGACCAGTAGATTACTAGTCAAAGATTACAAAAATTCTCTCTGACTTCTTGGTTGACGCTACGTTTCTTCTTATAATTTGCCATCCACTTTTAGCAGATGTGACGCAAAGAACTGAGCTGGAAATAAGTTCCGGGAAATCACATGAACAATACGCAATTCCAATCGATCCCCACTAGGCTGTGTGGATGAGCAGGAACTGAAATCAAAGAAGATGTACACTTCATCAAAGAAGTTGATGGCAAGTGCATACTATTTGCTATCCATGTCTGTTGAGTCTGCTTATAATCCACCGAAGTTTAAGTACCCTAAAACTAAGATTAATTAAAGGCCGCCATTATTGGTGCCGTAACAGTAGGCAAATAGCTAGTAATCAACTATAGCCTGCAGGTATCTTATCCCATATTTCATCAAAGCACATACTGTCCGTCGGTGACTGTTTGCAGACGTCTGTTTGCTTGGCCTCTCCTCCATGGAGAAAGCGAGGCTGGAATACTACGAACTTTGCTTAATTCTTCTTCAAGATAATAGTGTTCCGGAAAATACCACTCCCAGTTCTATGAAGGTCGCTCTAACCGCTACAGAAGAGCACATTGATTCGCATGGAGTTCGGGAGCTCAGATCGTTCGACAGCGGAGCCGGGATAAGTTCGAGTTACACCGTCAATCTCCTTGCCCATGCGGTGCTGGGGAGAGTTACTTTGGGTGCCGAACAGGCTTGCTCATTTACGGCCAAACAGTGACGACTGAAACCTTTTTAATTCAGCAGCGCACCGTTTTACTCTTGAAATGCAATCAACGAATTATTTGGATGCTCTTGATCGTTTTGCTCCTGGTACACCATACTTGCTCTTTCCCTAACATCAAAGCTGATGGTACATAAAAATTCAGTCTCACTGCCCTTGTAATCACTCATCAGGGTGCTGATATATCGAGTGCTGTTCAGTGCGAACAATGTGTATTTGAAGCACCAATATGAATCTCATATGCTTGATTGGCGACTCCCTGGAGTGATGTGTGCACAACGACCATAAATGTTAAATTAAAAGGAAGGTCAGATCGATTCTGCTATCAATAAAACATCAATATTACGACCAACGCTGACCTTCCTTTTAATTTAATCTCATATGCTTCATCTTTATGCGGATTGTGAAAACAACACTATGGGGATAATGTAGCTGTAAGGCAAATAAGTTCGTGAGTTATGATACTTTTGAGAGTGCAAACGAAACTGTTAGTGTAAGGGACACTAGAAAGCTACAGATGTGGAAGACGTAAAAAGGTTTGCGTGAATCCCGGGATGATTTCGATGAAAGACCACTGCAAAGTTCATATATATATATATATATATATATATATATATATATATATATATATATATCAAACTACATTGAAACAAGTTCTGTCTTTCCTAAGCGTACTGTAAACGTAATCTTTAATCTCAACACATGCTTGTAAAATTCGTGGTCCACATATAGAGAGACAAATATTACATCGCCGCGCATGCATACCTGAAGGACATTGTATTGTGCAGGTAAAGCCACTGTACAAACACAAACTTTGGAACCATCAATGATGCATTCATACCTTTGTGGCGTCACAGCCAGACTTAACGAATTTTCCCCCGTATCAAAAGAAACTGTTACTAAATGACAGCGTGTCGTACGCTTAAGTGAATAAATATTTAGGTTTAGTTGTTCCACTATCTACCCGCCAGGGTAGCCGAGAGCGCTAACGCGCTGCTTCCTGGACTCGGGTAGGCGCGCCGGCCCTGGATCGAATCCGCACGACGGATTAATGATGGCGGCCGGTGTTCCAGCCAGCCTGGATGTGGTTTTTAGGCTGTTTTCCACATCCTACTAGGTGAATACCGGGCTGGTCCCCACGTCCCGCCTCAGTTACACGACTCACAGACATTTGAAACACATTCACACTCTTTCACGATTTACACTAGATGCAGACAGCTGGGGTACACTACTTCCGTCCCAGGGGGTATGGGGTGATGGCAGGAAGGGCATCCGGCCACCCCTTAAAATTAACCATGCCAATTCCGTACTTAACCCTGCCGACCCTGCGCACAATGCGGGATATAGGCGGTAGCAAAAGAAAAAAAGAAAAGAAACTGTTCCACTATCTATGTAATGCAGCGATGCAGCTACCTTGAAGTAGTACTGAGATAACAATCACACAAATAAAACACTGTTAGAATCTTATAAAAGGATATGTACGAGGGTGTAAAGCTCTCTTGTTCTCTTGCTTTCTTGTTATTAGGTTCTGGGTGGAATTTGGTCTTTGTTGCTCAGCTGTTCTAATAAAAGTGCACTTTAGTTACCTCTGTAGACTGAATGTTCATAAAAGCATAAAAAATAAACTGCCTATCACGAAATGATCTTCCTTCATTTTAAATAAAAAGAAAAAATAGATTTCATTCATCAAAAGTGAGGGAACTAAATACGGAAGCATCTCGTTTGGTTCGCTGTTATTTTAAAAGCCATTTTCTGTGTAATTACTAACTGCATAACACGTTCATCAGAACCTGCGGTGATTCCAGATGGCGACTGTTCAAACCCGCCGCTGGCCATCCAGATTTAGGTTTTTCCGTAATGTCCCTAAATCGCTCCAGGCAAGCACCTTTGAAAGGCGACGGCCGATTTCCTTCCCCATCCTTGACAAAATCCGAGCTTGTGCACTGTCTCTAATGACCTCAGTTCTTCCTTCCTTCCTTGGAACCTATAGTCATTTATTTCTACGAGGTCAGAAAATTTTTCTTAGTGCAGAGTAAAAGGTCAGTAAAATACCAAACGAACTGTCTCAAAGCTAACTGTGGCCGTAACTATTTTCCAGTTAAAAAATAAATGAAAGTGAACAGTATTATCATTCTTGACCTTTTACGAAAGTAACTGAAATCAAACAAAAGAGTATAAGGCTCACTTACCTTATCACGTTACCGTCAAACATAAAATTATAGTCAAATTTCAGGTAACATTTCACGCTCTTGATTATCAGATACAAAATGAAAACCAAATTTATCGTTATTACAGGCGGTAACGTTATAACTGGCGACCTCAGATGAAAACTGCCAGTAAAATATAAGAAACGTGATACAACCCAGAAACACTTAATTTTACAGGAGAGGCAAAAGTAAATTGACATTTTCTTGGCTGCAGCTTAAAGCCATGTCATTTACCTCTTTATGTAGCTGCAAAAGCCTGTACAAAAATGTAAAACCTTTAAAAGTCAGGACGTCGAAAATATGGCGAGGATTGAGTAAATCTATGTAACCCCATATGCAGTTATACATTTCTCTTGTGCCACAATTTATCAAATTCCAGTTCTCTCTCAAAACAGTACATACATCATGTGAAGTTAGCTCATTCATAATATTTTAAACCTTATGATAACTTGCACCAAGAGAAATTCAAATTCAAAACAGGGTTTCTAAGATTTTAAATGCAGGAAAAAAATAAACATTTTCAAATTGGTAGTATATTTAACCAGATTAGAAATAATGTTTAATCTTACAATTAAATTTCAGAAAAAATACTGCTATAACTCATACATGTACAAAAGCTATTATCCTACAAATATATCACGTTCTCTTAATTAAATCACAACATCGTTGTTAACAATGGGAAACAGAATTACTGAATTAAGTATTACAATAACTATTTCGTCGTACAAAACGCTAGAAATTGCATTATTATAAAAAGGAAACCTTACTCAACATAACAAAAAATGCAGTTATTTTGTCAATTATTTTAATATTACAAATAAGTGAATTGTTCTGCATGATAAAGAACTTTCACAAATTGACACATTATTTAAAACAAACTTGTGTGGGAGCAACAGATAAGTCTTTTCTCCACATTGGGAGTGTTACAGGTTAGGGAAAAAAAGTGCACATGTTTGCAGAATATACCTGGAAGCAATCAGGGTAAAACAATCTTGTTTTTTTTCCGGTCACTCAAAGGAAATGGTCTTGAATACGCTTTATGTAATGGGAGATGTTCTCTTTTATTTATAGTTATGGTTTCAGCTTCAGAAAAGTCAGATTGTTCATAAGAGCGCTTAAAGCTGAACGAAGAAGGTTTCGGTTTATCAAAATTCAAAACTTTGATTCTGAAACCTCAAGAGCATTACCTTCACTGTCTTTCAGAAACCTAGCACAACAAATTATTCCACCGAGTTATTTTAGATCCAGAAGATCGGAATGAACTAACTCGTTGACAGCAAAAGAACCCCCGCTTTTCTTGGCTCAGCTAAAAAGGGTCTTTGAAAAATGATTTAATATCGATAGTACAGTAAGCATGTGCATATGTTGCAGCTTATCGTAAAGACGATAGTGAAGGAATTAAATCCGAATTATGTCAGATTAAATCTATGCCCACACAGGCACTTCCGAGATGGAAGCAATGTATGGAGGCTCACGCGAACAATTTACAACTTTGCGTAATAATGGGAGCGACAGCTCTGCTGCAGTAGCCAGCGGCAACAATGATTGCTACATTCACCGCACTGGAAATATTTTACCGATAAAAAAGTAATCATACAAGCCTGAATGCAAACTACTCGCTATGCATTTTGTTAATACAACAAAGTGTTTTAAAACACCGCCAGTTTCAGGTCCACACACCCTATAAAGAAGGACCCCAACCAGTTGTATAAATAGAGTTTCGTGGTGTCCTACGTAGATCGTGGGTAGACACCCAGAAAATACAATATATCGTATCAGACATCCAGGGCGATGGAGCCATTTGGACATTTGAAGTAATAGATCCATTTGATTCATACGAACAGCTTGTGAAAGCTTTTCTAGCTCAGTATTGGTCTTCGAAAAATATATAAATAAAAGTTGATGTGATGACCCGATGTCCACTAAAGATTTGATACGTATTCTTAAGGAAAAAAAACCTCTGCATTTAAAAAACTATTGCATGTATCTGCAACATGTATTAAGCAATTTATGTCAGTGGTTGATTCAACTCATTTGCTCCACAAGGATACTAAAACGTATAATTGCGGGAATGGCAATAATGAAGGCAAGGCAAAAAAACACCCACAAGAATCACAATAATAATCACAACAGTGACCACAATGGCAAAGGTAAAGGTAGGGCCATACCACAACAAAACTTCAGGCATAATTGTGGTAATGATGGTCACAACAGGACATCATATAACAAGGAAATATGAAAACCGATTTAACACAGGTTTTAGAAAGAACAGTAATAAAACGTCATTACTCCGAATGGCAATCCACAGAGTATCTGGTACCAAAATTCTATGGCCCGAACGTTAACCAACAAAATCTAACCCAGGTCAGAGTAACAGTAGTAATTGGAGACTGCAGAATCAACCGATTTTGTTCATTGAAATAACTGTGAATAACGAACTCAAACTAGTTATTCAACCAAACTTAAGTCGGCCACATTGTGCGCTCATATGGTGGTCAGAAATCGTGCAAGAGGCAATACAAGTGAACAAATTATTTTTATCAACTACGACGACGGAATATATATACGTGAGATATTATCTAACATGAATCTATGCTATGAACAAAAGAACAGTGTAGTTCGAGCTGTCTTTGATGCCAAAAAAGGTATAGTACCTGCAGTGGTAATCAAAAACACAGGTGCATTGGCCAATGTCCTTTCCCTCAGCTTATATAAGCAAATACACTCCTGGAAATTGAAATAAGAACACCGTGAATTCATTGTCCCAGGAAGGGGAAACTTTATTGACACATTCCTGGGGTCAGATACATCACATGATCACACTGACAGAACCACAGGCACATAGACACAGGCAACAGAGCATGCACAATGTCGGCACTAGTACAGTGTATATCCACCTTTCGCAGCAATGCAGGCTGCTATTCTCCCATGGAGACGATCGTAGAGATGCTGGATGTAGTCCTGTGGAACGGCTTGCCATGCCATTTCCTCCTGGCGCCTCAGTTGGACCAGCGTTCGTGCTGAACGTGCAGACCGCGTGAGACGACGCTTCATCCAGTCCCAAACATGCTCAATGGGGGACAGATCCGGAGATCTTGCTGGCCAGGGTAGTTGACTTACACCTTCTAGAGCACGTTGGGTGGCACGGGATACATGCGGACGTGAATTGTCCTGTTGGAACAGCAAGTTCCCTTGCCGGTCTAGGAATGGTAGAACGATGGGTTCGATGACGGTTTGGATGTACCGTGCACTATTCAGTGTCCCCTCGACGATCACCAGTGGTGTACGGCCAGTGTAGGAGATCGCTCCCCACACCATGATGCCGGGTGTTGGCCCTGTGTGCCTCGGTCGTATGCAGTCCTGATTGTGGCGCTCACCTGCACGGCGCCAAACACGCATACGACCATCATTGGCACCAAGGCAGAAGCGACTCTCATCGCTGAAGACGACACGTCTCCATTCGTCCCTCCATTCACGCCTGTCGCGACACCACTGGAGGCGGGCTGCACGATGTTGGGGCGTGAGCGGAAGACGGCCTAACGGTGTGCGGGACCGTAGCCCAGCTTCATGGAGACGGTTGCGAATGGTCCTCGCCGATACCCCAGGAGCATCAGTGTCCCTAATTTGCTGGGAAGTGGCGGTGCGGTCCCCTACGGCACTGCGTAGGATCCTACGGTCTTGGCGTGCATCCGTGCGTCGCTGCGGTCCGGTCCCAGGTCGACGGGCACGTGCACCTTCCGCCGACCACTGGCGACAACATCGATGTACTGTGGAGACCTCACGCCCCACGTGTTGAGCAATTCGGCGGTACGTCCACCCGGCCTCCCGCATGCCCACTATACGCCCTCGCTCAAAGTCCGTCAACTGCACATACGGTTCACGTCCACGCTGTCGCGGCATGCTACCAGTGTTAAAGACTGCGATGGAGCTCCGTATGGCACGGCAAACTGGCTGACACTG
Organism: Schistocerca nitens; assembly: GCF_023898315.1. Lineage (NCBI taxonomy): Eukaryota > Metazoa > Arthropoda > Insecta > Orthoptera > Acrididae > Schistocerca > Schistocerca nitens. The sequence continues at coordinate 618,459,580 of NC_064617.1, forward strand.
ACGGCGGCGGTGCACAAATGCTGCGCAGCTTGCGCCATTCGACGGCCAACACCGCGGTTCCTGGTGTGTCCGCTGTGCCGTGCGTGTGATCATTGCTTGTACAGCCCTCTCGCAGTGTCCGGAGCAAGTATGGTGGGTCTGACACACCGGTGTCAATGTGGTCTTTTTTCCATTTCCAGGAGTGTATGTCAGAAAGGATAAATCTCCCACAGCATTAGTTCAGAACTGTCGAGTAATAGGTGCCATGGGTGCCAAGTGGAAGAATGTCATCTGGCAGATGTAGGTGGAATTTGTTACAGGCAATGAAGCATTTAAGGGCACATTTCTGATAGTGGATAATTTGTCAGCCAGTCGCATATTAGGCATAGTGCTTTTGCAAGAGGGGAATGCAAAGATCGACTTCTCTGTAGGAAAGTGTCTTCCGAAAGTTGATGATAAGGAGTTAGTTCTGCACGTAACTGAAACGAAAACCAAGCATGGTAAGTTTCGTCAGAGGGTAAACGTCAATTTCGCAAATACTCAGTTACCATACATAAGTAGCCTTCTAACTACCGAACCTGAGGACATCAAGTATATAACTAATTCCAGAAATGTGCAAGATCTAGAAGTATCATTTCAGGCTAAGATCCTAGAAACTCCATATTTAACTAAAGAACAAAGAGATGAACTCAGTAGCGTATTATATAGGTACTGACAAGTATTTAGCGAAAAACCAGGTATAATCAAAGGTTACGTGTAACATATGCAAGTAAAACCTCTTAAGAAGTATTGTCATTCTACCTTCTCAGTTCCTTGGACCAAAAGAGAGATCAGATAGATTCTTGACTAGGGAAACACTGGAATATCTCTTTCGCCATATAGCAGTCCATTATTACCCATAGCTGAAGCAGGAGGTAATGTACACTTAGTAACGGGTTCTAGATCTACAAACAAAATTAAAATAACTGTTAGGCCATGTCCTGAAAACCTAGAAGAGCACATTCAAAAGTTCTTTGTGGTACAGTATTTATCCACGATACACCTGAGATATTAATATTGACAGGTATTAATGTCAGAAGATTATCGGAAGTAAACAACCTTTCTTTGTTTCCAATGGTAGAAGTTACCAGCAGTAGCATACAAAAGTTGGGGTTTGAAGATTAATTACCAAAAAACAGAATACTTGACTAATGATTCAGATGAGCAATACATTGAAGGAAAGAAAATCAAAAAGATAGACACTTTCTGTTATTTGGGATACATTTCAGAAATCGAGGGAACATCAGAGTCAGAAGTCAATAAAAGAATCAGTAGCAGACGGAAGGTCATCGGGATGCTTAACTCAGTCTTATGGAGCAGGAATATAATGAGCAGAACTAAAAAATTAATATAAAAATCCATATGAGGGAGTGTGGTTCTGTATGGAACGGAGACCTGGACAATTAACCTGAAGCACATTAAAAAATTACAAGCTCTAGAGATTGCCTTCTAGAGAAGATCGGCAAGAATCTCCAGGAAAGAGAAGATAAGGAACACCAAAATAATAAGGAGAATGGAAATAAAAGAAAGAGTGTATGACGTAATGGCTGGAAAAAAATTACAGTGGTACGGGCATGTACGACGAATGGAGGAAGCCAGATTACCAAAATTGGTACTGAAATGGGAACCGGAGGGGAGAAGAAGAAGAGGATGACCTATGACCACTTGGCTCCAAAATGTACAGCACACAATGAGGAGGATGGGGGCAGAGGAAGAGGACACACAAGATCGATACACCTGGAGGAATATTTTGAAAATATAGTTTAAGAACGTTTATTCTTTGTATAGTAATTTCCAAGTAAATTATTATGTTGGAGATAAGCATCTGTAATGAGGAAAAGCTCAAAATAGAAAAAAAGAAGCTACTAGTTTCGTGTCATACCTTTAGACTGAATGTCAGTGCTAGCATATTTGTATCAGCTGTACACACAGTGCTGAGTCCCGATTTTTACAGAAGGCCTTAGCCTATGTATATGATCTATTAACAGATATGTACACATAAAAAGAACACCGTGAGACAGTAGAGAAAGTCTTTTCCAAGTTTCAGGAGGCAGGTGTCACTGCACGCTTGCAGAAAATGAAATAGGCCAACGAAAGGATTAAGTTATTAGGTCACATTATCGCACCCGAAGGCATCATGCCAGATCAAGCAAAAGAGATGCACTAAAAAATATGCCACCTCCATGCACTGAAAAACAACTACTAGCCTTCTTAGGGCTTGTTTCATTTTTATGGCGATTTGTACCTGATCAACGGCTAAGTAGTGAGTCATTGGTCAATTTACTAAGAAAAAATACACCTTGGTATTGGATGAATTGATTTCAAACAGCTTGTGATAAGATGAAATATGCCTTGATTAGTGCACAAATATTACACCATCCAGACGTGGACTAGGATTCTGCTTGGCTACAGATGCTTCTTCTCTCGTTTCGGGTATTACAGATTACAATATTATCATTGGTATTCGAGCGATAGGATTTGTGGTTCAAATGGCTCTGAGCACTATGCGACTTAACTTCTGAGGTCATCAGTCGCCTAGAACTTAGAACTAATTAAACCTAACTAACCTAAGGACATCACACACATCCATGCCCGAGGCAGGATTCGAACCTGCGACCGTAGCGGTCGCTCGGCTCCAGACTGTAGCGCCCTGAAACGCACGGCCACTTCGGCCGGCTAGGATTTGTGAGCAGTTCGTTATCAGAACGGAAATGGTCGTATTCAGCAACAGAGCAAGAAGCGTTAGCAATTGTCTGGTCCCTGAAAATGTTCAACTACTATGTTCATGGTAACATGTTAAGCCTTTCTGTGACTGTCAAGCTTTGTTTTTTATCAAAAGTTATAGTCCATCAACATTTAATTTGCTGATCATCACTATTACAGGAATATGACCTTATGCTAGTATGCATAAGTGGGAAGGACAACATGGCAGCAGATGCGCTATGTCGACTTTCACAGGGACAAACATAGCTTTCAGAATTACCTGAACAGTCAACAGAATTTGAAGCTTTGTTAGTAAAAGGACCCACTTACAGGAAATCCTAACTCAAATGTGTCACACCATAAAAGTGGTATAGGAACAGATTCTAGGTGGGCACAGGTCAGAAAATCATTAGAACACGAACCTCCAATTACAGCAAGACATCATTATACACTTTATAACAAAATGTTGTTTATTGTAACAGCAGACAGTCTGATGAGTGGTGTTTATCTATCCCTGCTTATTGCCAAGAAACATTAGTTTGACACACAAAATAGTTAGTGGGGCTCTATGGGATAAGCAAATGTACGCAGATATTAGTAAGATATTGTTACTTTCGTAGCATGAATAGATATCTCCACCAATTGTTGAGAACATGTCAACATGTCGAAAGACTAAGCCAATAAATACAATTATATGCCTGCTATCCTACCTACCAAACTACTGGAAACTGTATTTCTTGACGTCACTGCGCCCTTTTGAGGTCACGCGGGAGTGTGGAGTACGTAGTGACACGCTGGACATATTCGCAAAACACGTAAAACTGTATGTGACAAAGACTATCACTTCAGCCAGTATGAAGAGAACTGTAAATGCTTACATACCCAGGGTGGGGAAGCCTACAGCAATACCGTCTGAAAATGCAGCCAGTTTTACCAGTCACATGCTCAAGTCTTTTTCTGAATGAATAGAACGTTAATAACTTATCAATATCCCAGTTATCGCGTAGTTTTTTTGAATGAATTAAATTGAATACTGCTTCATACAACGATAACTGTGCCGTTAGTCCTATTGTATGAAATGGTTTTGAAAGAACTCTTTTATGTTTGTTAACGGCCATGGCTAATTTTTCTCAGAGCGCTATCGCCAGAAGTATCATACCTATCTCAACGTGAAGACATCCGTCTTACTCATGATGGATTAAAAATCTTTCTTTAATATTACGCGATAACCCATTTAAACAATGCAAACAAGGCTTAATTATTTTTTCTGTGAGACGAGGTGCTCTGGGATAGCAATTATAGGTATTACTATTAATAAAGAAACTGTACCTCTGGCCTAATATGAATTGGAAAATATTACAAGATGCCATTTTCAATTTATTGACATTATTTCCTTTACTACTTTTAGCATTAAATGGCTCTTATAAGAACTTATATAATATTTGTTATCAATGGCGTCGCTACAATATTGAGCCTACACAAAATGGCCATGGCAAAATGCAATTATTACGTACTGAATCATATGCAGGGTAGGTACTCACTACTGACAAATACACATATTACAATTGTTAATTTCATATACATTCAACAAAATTCTGTTACTACTACAGATAATTGTATCAGTCATAGACCGTGAACAATTAGCGTCCGTCCGCTAGAACATCAGAATCGCTAAGATGATGAAACAAAAAAATACGCTCACTCTTCTTGTACCAAGGGAGAAAGATAATAACAATAGCTATTCTAAGAGCGCAGATAGCGCTTCTCCATTGCTGAGTATCGACGACTGATTGACACTCTTTTTTTGCGGGAGGCTATGCTATACAGTTCCTCCCAGAAAGTAGCCACATCGAACGTGTATTCTAGGAGTTCAACCGTATTATAGGACTTTACTTACCAAATCACCAAAAAAAGTGGGTATAATACATATTAGTTTTTGAGGAAGTAGTAAATAATTTGCCCCATACCTCGACTACGTATACACCAGCTAAGCTGATATTTAAAACGTAAGATATCAACGAATGGCTCAATCCCCTTGCATGTAGTCTGAGAGACATATCTTGGGAAGCAAAGGCAAAATGAACAGTTGCCTCAGTAGCACATGAGGCGCAATTGAGAAAGGCCAAATACGACATAAATTTAGGAAATGTACTAAGGTACCATATCAGAGAAAAAGTTTCTATAAATCAGACCCTAAATCTTCCTTGTTTCAACGAAAATCAAGAAATTGGAACTGAGGTACATTGGACCTTATAAGAACATCATTATATCTCACGAAGGGAGTTACTTACTTGCGTACCCAAAATCCAATAAAATATGAGGACTGTAGTCTTATCAGGCCGTAAAAAGGTATACACAGTGACTGAGATTTTCAGTGTCAGAAGCCAGAGACGGTTTGGATGAAAACCGAATTCATTACAGTATTCCTACAGTGAACTAATACTTTCATGGACAAGAAACTGGTTAGGATGATCATAACAGACTTCTAGCTCTGTAACCTCTCTGTGTGAGAACAGTAAATCCAAAATATGAAAAATCTAAATCGTATCGTGACGCACAGCAGTTAATTAGTTAGCAAATGTGTACATAGTAATTTAAGTCCAAAGAGTATCTAGTTGTGGACATAAAATTAGCATTAATATTGTTTATCAGGAGTAAGAAAAGTGGCGTTCTGCGGATCGGAGCGTGGAATGTCAGATCCCTTAATCGGGCAGGTAGGTTAGAAAACTTAAAAAGGGAAATGGATAGGTTAAAGTTAGATATAGTGGGAATTAGTGAAGTTCGGTGGCAGGAGGAACAAGACTTCTGGTCAGGTGAATACAGGGTTATAAATACAAAGTCAAATAGGGGTAATGCAGGAGTAGGTTTAATAATGAATAAAAAAATAGGACTGCGGGTAACCTACTACAAACAGCATAGTGAACGCATTATTGTGGCCAAGGTAGACACGAAGCCCACACCTACTACAGTAGTACAAGTTTATATCTCAAATAGCTCTGCAGATGATGAAGAAATTGATGAAATGTATGATGAGATAAAAGAAATTATTCAGGTAGTGAAGGGAGACGAAATTTTAATAGTCATGGGTGACTGGAATTCGAGAGTAGTAAAAGGGAGAGAAGGAAACATAGTGGGTGAATATGGACTGGGGGAGAGAAATGAAAGAGGAAGCCATCTGGTAGAATTTTGCACAGAGCATAACTTAATCATAGCTAACACTTGGTTCAAAAATCATAAAAGAAGGTTGTATATATGGAAGAATCCTGGAAATACAAGAAGGTATCAATTATATGATGGTAAGACAGAGGTTTAGGAACCAGGTATTAAATTTTAAGACATTTCCAGAGGCAGATGTGGACTCTGACCACAATCTATTGCTTATGAGCTGTAGATTAAAACTGAAGAAAATGCACAAAGTTGGGAATTTAAGGAGATGGGATCTGGACAAACTAATTAAACCAGAGGTTGTACAGAGTTTCAGGGAGAGCATAAGGGAATAATTGTCACAAATGGGGAAAAGAAATACAATAGAAGAAGAATGGGTAGCTCTGAGGGATGAAGTAGTGAAGGCAGCAGAGGATCAAGTAAGTAAAAAGACGAGGGCTAGTAGAAATCCTTGGGTAACAGAAGAACTATTGAATTTAATTGATGAAATGAGAAAATATAAAAATGCAGTAAATGAAGCAGGCAAAAGGAATACGAACGTCTCAAAAATGAGATCGACAGGAAGTGCAAAATGGCTAAGCAGGGATGGCTAGAGGACAAATGTAAGGATGTAGAGGCTTATCTCACTAGGGGTAAGATAGATACTGCCTACAGGGAAATTAAAGAGACCTTTGGAGAAAAGAGAACCACTTGTGTGAATATCAAGAGCTCAGATGGAAACCCAGTTCTAAGCAAAGAAGGGAAAGCAGAAAGGTGGAAGGAGTATATAGAGGGTCTATACAAGGGCTATGTACTTGAGGACAATATTATGGAAATGAAAGAGAATGTAGAAGAAGACGAAATGGGAGATACAATACTGCGTGAAGAGTTTGACAGAGCACTGAAAGACCTAAGTCGAAACAAGGCCCCGGGAGTAGACAACATTCCATTGGAATACTGGCGGCCTTGGGAGAGCTAGTCGTGACAAAACTCTACCATCTGGTAAGCAAGATGTATGAGACAGGTGAAATACCCTCAGTCTTCAAGAAGAATATAATAATTCCAATCCCAAAGAAAGCAGGTGTTGACAGATGTGAAAATTACCGAACTATCAGTTTAATAAGTCACAGCTGCAAAATACTAAGGCGAATTCTTTACAAATGAATGGAAAAACTAGTAGAAGCCAACCTTGGGGAAGATCAGTTTGGATTCCGTAGGAATATTGGAACACGTGAGGCAACACTGACGTTACGACTTATCTTAGATGAAATATTAAGGAAAGGCAAACCTACGTTTCTAGCATTTGTAGACTTAGAGACCGCATCTCGTGGTCTTGCGGTAGCGTTCTCGCTTCCCGCGCACTGGGTCCCGGGTTCGATTCCCGGCGGGGCCAGGGATTTTCTCTGCCTCGTGATGACTGGGTGTTGTGTGTCTTTCATCATCATTTCATCCCCATCGACACGCAAGTCGCCGAAGTCAACTCGAAAGACTTGCACCAGGCGAACGGTCTACCCAACGGGAGGCCATAGCCACACGGCATTTCCATTTTTTTGTAGACTTGGAGAAAGCTTTTGACAATGTTGACTGGAATACTCTCTTTCAAATTCTAAAGGTGGCAGGGGTAAAATACAGGGAGCGAGAGGCTACTTACAATTTGTACAGAAACCAGATGGCAGTTATAAGAGTCGAGGGACATGAAATGGAGTGAGACAGGGTTGTAGCCTCTCCCCGATGTTATTCAATCTGTATATTGAGCAAGCAGTGAAGGAAACAAAGGAAAAATTCGGGTTAGGTATTAAAATCCATGGAGAAGAAATCAAAACGCTGAGGTTCGCCGATGACATTGTAATTCTGTCAGAGACAGCAAAGGACTTGAAAGAGCAGTTGAACGGAATGGATAGTGTCTTGAAAGGAGGATATAAGATGAACATCAACAAAAGCAAAACGAGGATAATGGAATGTAGTCGAATTAAGTCGGGTGATGCTGAGGGAATTAGATTAGGAAATGAGACACTTAAAGTACTAAAGGAGTTTTGCTGTTTGGGGAGCAAAATAACTGATGACGGTCGGAGTAGAGAGGGTATAAAATGTAGACCTACAATGGGAACGAAAGCGTTTCTGAAGAAAAGAAATTTGTTAACATCGAGTATAGATTTAAGTGTCAGGAAGTCATTTTTGAAAGTATTTGTATGGGGTGTAGCCATGTATGGAAGTGAAACATGGACGATAAATAGTTTAGACAAGAAGAGAATAGAAGCTTTCGAAATGTGGTGCTACAGAAGAATGCTGAAGATTAGATGGGTAGATCACATAACTAATGAGGAGGTATTGAATAGAACTGGGGAGAAGAGGAGTTTGTGGCACAACTTGACAAGAATATTTAATTGTGTGCTGTGAAATTTAAGCATAACGCCATGGCCATAAAGGTCTGAAATGTAATACAGGCATTCTGCAAAAAGAATATAGGAGCAATTACTATAGGCACTTCCACAGATTATGTACGTAATACTTTCAGTAGTAATAGCTTTAAGTAACTGATGACTGTGCATATACATTGCCGGGAAAACAAAGGGCAAGAGTCATCAACTTCTGAAAAGTTTTTGCATTTGAATTCTGTGCATTTAATTCTTGGCACAGTCTGATGTCACCAGACACTGGTTCCATCCTAATAACGTTAGGCACTTTCTCTTTCTCGGGTTCTTTATTGTTTAATATACAAAGCTTTGCAAAGCTTTTGAACACTAAGGTCCTTAAGTTAATGCTTATGTAATGGGTGCCAGCACTTAGTGGTCAATACACCTATGTGAAGCATGGCCACATAGTTCAAGGAAACAAGGCCATACACAATTTCACAAGACGAATTGATGAATGATAACTAAAGAAGTCTATTGTATATAATGTAAATATGTTGAAAACATTTGGGAGTTTACATTAGATAAGTTGTATAACGAAAGAAAAATTTACTGTGTGTATTGTAAATACGTATATAAGATTTGGAAGTATACCTCAGATAAGTTGTATAGCGGACTATGTTGTAATTAAAAGCTACACACAACACACAAAAAGAAGCTATTCTGGGCTTTACATAAAGCGATAGCTTTAACAGCCCATGACACAAGCAATGCATATGCAGTACATGTGATAAATAATTCAGAATATAAACGAATAGAAATTCATTGCTAGTAAAGTTCTTCGTTGAAGCCGTTGTGCGTGAACTTTGAATACGACTGTACTAGTGTGTTGCAAAGGACGAAAAATGTAGTGTTGATCATAAGCAGTAAGGTTCACGCATACCTAAACTCACGTGTCGCATCGCTTGTGAGCACGTGCAGCATGGTGTGAAAGAACTACTGGGTGGAAAGAAAACCAAGGTACTGCGAGACTCATAAGTTACACCGGCGAGTGAACAGTGCCCCCAACAAACTGTCGTTGTTGTCGCAATGCGAGTTCATTGGTCGATGACATTGATCAGCACTAGACTGAATTGTAGCTGTGGGACGTCAGCCTCGTGATAGTGCAGTATTCCTAGTCATTGAAAATGATCATGTATGATACCTCTACCACGGACATTTCTCATGTGAGTGTAGTCGAGTCATAATTTAAGAAAATTGACTGTAAACCATATCACGGACTATGAACAAAGTATGTGGTGCAGTACATAACCGCATGACGAGCACAACACTACCTCATCTCAAATGAAGACACAGTCAAACACACTGGAAGCGAAAGTTGTCACCACAAAAAATAATACAAAGAAGAACCCCGCATCCTTGTAAAAATCTCTGTACTAATGGAACATCTTTTCAGCTAACACGTCAAGCCATCGTATCAGTATCTTAATGCGAAACGATTATGTTTCACGTACCCATGATTAATGAATGCCTGACCTCAGTAGGAATACAACTTGGCCGTCTTGTATCCTGTCGAGCTCCTTCACAATTCGGCCCTATTTCTCCGTTTTCCTGTCCGCCTTCGTGGGTCCTGCCATCGATCCTTAACCTGTCCGGCGAACTATCGAGCCACCTGTTCACATCGACAACTCAGCAGAAAATCAACAAATTACCCTTCTCCATACAATGCTACAAATGTAATGGAAATCTTAGAAAATTGTAATAATTACTGATTTCACAGACGTGAGTAAAGGTATGTGATAGCAATATGCAAGTAAACAATGGCGCCAGAACTGCGTACGTAAGATATAAAAGGGCAGTGCATTGGCGGAGACGACATTTATATTCAAGTGATTCATTTGAAAAGGTTTCCGACGTGATAATGGCAGCACGACGGGAATCGAAGGACGTAGAAGTGATACAGTAGTTAGAGCTAGACATTCCATTTTGTAAATCGTTAGGGAATTGAATATTCCGCGACTCATAGTGTCAAGAGTGCGCCGAGAATATCAGATTTCAGATTTTACCTCACCACGGACAATGCAGTGGCCGGCGGCCTTCGCTTAACAACTGAGAGCAGCGGGGTTTGCGTACAGATCTCACTGCTAACAGACAAGTAACACTGCGTAAAATAGCCGCAGAAATCAATGTGGGACGTACGACGAATTTATCCGTTAGGACAATGTGGCGAGATTTGTCTTTAATGGACGGTGGCAGCAGACGACAGAAGCGAGGGCCTTTGCTAATAGCACAACATCTCCTGCAACAACTCTCCTGGGCTCGTGACCATATCTGTTGGACCCTAGAAGACTGGAAAACCGTGGCATGGTCAGATAAGTACTAATTTCAATTATAAAGAGCTGATTGTAGGGCTCGGTTTTGGCGCAGACCTCACGAAGCCACGCACACAAGTTGTCAACAAGGCACAGTGCGAGCTGATGGTGATTCAATAATTGTGTGGGCTGTGCTTACGTGGAATGGACTGTGTCTGACTTCAAAAACTTACCCGTCTCATACAATTATAGGTGGTGGTGACTTCAATTTACTCTCGATATGTTGGCGAAAATACATGTTTGCAACAGGAGATACTACAGAACATCTTCTGAAATTGTGCTAAACGCTGTAACCTCCCCGCAATATTTTAGAATAATAATTGATCATAAACCCACACAATAATATTAATTAAATAATGAACCATGAACTGTATGTAACATCTTAACACAAATAATTAAACCTGATAAATTTTATAAGGGCAGCAACGCTGACCTTCGGCCCTGTGAAATAATTAAACGTGATAAATTCTTACCTCAGTAAAACTGCGTCTATATCTGCTCTTATTTTTCGGCACAGCTCTGTGCAATGCTGGCGTATATTTAATTTTGATTCCTGGAAGGAATGCATAGGAAATGTTATTTAACTTGAAATGAATCTTTTTCTTTAAAAATTTACTTTATAGAAAAATTATTATTGGGGCATTTTTGAACAAATTAATTACAATTAACATACGTTATTAGCTGAGCGCAATGCTGCTTCATTACCTTCAATAATAATATACATATCGTCCACCACATTCCTGACCAGACTCGTGGGCAGAGCACACCGCGGACGCATGCCGACTCGCCACACACAACTGTATCCGACTTCTACTACAGACAGAGTGCAACTAGCAACTGTTCCTGCCGACTCGCTACACACAACTGTACCAGACTGCTACTACTCTCCAACTGTCGACTCGCGCGGTCAAGCGCAGACTAGCAACGATAAATAACTCTCTGTCCAGAGATTCTGTCATGCCTCGCCATCGCTGGTAATGATTACATATGAAACGTACGCGTTTCATAACCCTCCACTGGGGGTGGGGGATGGAGGGGGGGGGGCAAAAATTTGGCAGCGATGGTGAGTCATTTGGACTTTCCATGAGCAACAAATTTTTTCTTAACTAATTAACTTTACAATTACAGAATATGCAGATATATAGGTGTAGAACATGAAGTAAATATAGTGCACATGCACCGAGTACAGAACATATCAGACAAAGACAAAATATACACAATGAGTACAAAACATATTCACAATTGGCAACAGTGCACACACACAGTAGTACAGAACATATCAGGTAATGACAAAATATATACACAATGAGTACAAATGGCATAAAGTACACACACACTGAAGTAGTGAACATATCAGGAAATCACAAATGTATAGGCAACGAGTATAAATCATATTGAGAAATGACAAAAGTGCACACGCACTGAAGTTCAGTACAAAACATATTAACAAATGGCAAAAGTGCACACGCACTGTAGTTCAGAACATATCAGCAAATCACAAAATGTATATGCAAAGAGTAGAAAACATGTTAACAAAAAGACAAAAGTGCACATGCACTCGAGTTCAGAACATATTTGCAAAATCACAAAATGTATAGGCCGTAAATGCAACTCATGATAACAAAATGATTTTTTTTTACTATGTCATAAGAATTAGGATAGGAAAGAGAAGGATTGCGTCATGGTTTTAGCACTTCAGGTTGCACGCAGCTGCACTGAAAGTCCATATCTTTCTACAGAAGCACAACACCGAGTGAGGCAATCTACAGTTCTTTTCCCAGAAGTATTAATCAGTGTAGCCAAGACACTGAAATGTCGTAGTAATATTCCATGTTATCCTTTTGGTAGTACACTAGGTATACCAAACAGTGGGACCATAATAGCATCTCATCGCTCATTGTGGTGGACAGCATGTCGTGTCAACACCACGTTCTTGTCTGTTACAGCAACGTAGAATTAGTGCAAAAACCAAAGATAGTGCTCCATGATCATGAGGATATACAGGACAAACGGATATTGCAGTAATTCCAGGTAATTAGGTTAGAAGGTGAAGGACATTAAGTCACATACTAGTCTTCATTGAGAATTACACTAGTAATGGGTGGCACTCATCGCCTAGTCATTGAACATTTCTGTACCATGTACCTAGTATTACAGAATAATGTTCATGAGTAACTTTACAGAGAACATTGGCATTCATTGCCTAATTACAATCATCAGAAGTCATTTACACAGAACATAAGTTAATAAATGGCATAATTAATCTAATTATAGTAAACATTGTCTTCATAGTTCATCTTATTACATTAATCAGTGGCATTCATTTGCCATTTACAAAGCATTTTTTTGTGCTAGCAATGCATTGCGTTGGGTTCGATAATTAATAACAATAGTTACTTTTGAGTTATTACTGCAAATGAAGATGTGTAACGTCATTCGTCATGAGTCAGCTGTATCAAGATTATGAAACAAGTAGAGTATATGTAATCACATTCATAAATGACATGGGTTTAATGAACAACTGCTTATAGTACATTAATTTTCATGAATAATTTCTCCTGCAAATTATACAAAAATGGATTATTAGACTGAAAGAAGAAACGCATTTTATGCTGAAAAGTAGTGAACTTCGAATTAACAGGTAGTGAAATGTGTATAAAATGTGTTCTCTAGCTGTCCTTTCCAAAACCTTCAGTCATCATACTATGCAATACAACACATATCGTCAAAACGAACTGCAACAAATACTTAAATAACTACACAGCATAAATACATAAACTTCAACATCATCCTCATCTGTAAAGAAAAAACTTCATTATCCATCACTACATTATCACAACTCCATTATTATCATCACCTGTAAAGAAAAACTTCATTATTCATAGCTGCATATTCTTCATCATTATTCATCACCATTCATTATCATCTGCAAAAAAATCACTTCATTATTCATTACACAACTATTCCTTATTTCTAGCATATTTACTCACTAAAACTAAGATGTGAAGTTCTGTCTGACAGTCTGCATCAATCGCTTCGTATTCTGAAAGAAAAATATAGTTAAGACTGCTATTCTACGATGTGTATAGTATATTCTTATTAATGCTTGTTAATTCTGATCCATTTACTCTTCCTCATAAGGTTTTGCATCTTCTTTCGTTTATTCCGTAGGTGAAATTCCCATTTCTGTTTAATTTATTTCCTTTACACGTTATTTCTTTCTGAAAATGATGAACAAAGATTAATGTCTTGCATTTAATTCATAAACCCATTAGATAGAAACTGGTTAATAGTAACATAATTGAGCATACAGCATAGCATGACAGAAAACGTAATATGTCAAAAACATTGACAGTGTTCAGAAGCAAAAATGTACACAGTGTATCACAATGTAGCAGCAAAAAACAGTAAAGTAGTCACGATGTTTAGCTATCATAAGGCAAAATGTTAAAGTCAACTGGTGTTTGTTATATCTTAACTATTTCATAGTACATACAAATAAAACAGGAAAACAATCATACATACATAAAAATGGAAAATATGCACGGTCTAGGGTGTATAACGACAAGAAATGTGATCTTGTTTGTGTACAGCTTGTATGTTGTGTAGTTAATAGAGGCGAGAATTGAAGAGAAAATTTGATAAAATTAATATATCACTAGATAGAATTGCATAATTATTCGTTAGATACGTAATTTTATCTGGAAAATGTGCACTGTATAATGTGTAACGACAAGAAAAGCGACCTGCTAACCTTACCTTGCCGGGCACTTGCCAAGAAAAAATATGATAATCATCAGTAAGTAGTCATATAAATATAATTGCATAAGTGGTCATATAAAAATCAGGAAATGGCATTACAGTGTGATAGATCATAAAGTATGTTCATTCAATAAAGGGTTTAATATTGGAGATATGGTGATTGCCCCTGCTTTTTCTGGTTCTCAAAGTTTCGACGTGTACTACACTGGGGTGAGGAATGTCGAGAATTCGATATGGACCTGCATATAAAAGCTGAAATTTACTGCATCTACTCTTTCCTCTGTTGGATAAATAATGTGTGCGTACTCTGTCCAACGTGAGTCAAGGCGTGTACAAACCTGTTTTTGCTGTCTTCTCCGGCGCTCTGCGGCAAGTTTGATGTTGTTGAGTGCAATGTCAATTAATTCATGGTGGCGTAGTCGACGAGATGTAGGAAAGGATACTAATTCTTTAATTTTGTTAGGTGGTTCAACATTTTTCAATATAACAGTCGGAGATAGCATAGTAGATTCATTTGGTATTGAGTTAATTACATCCTGGAATGACAGTATGTGTGTATCCCAATCAATATGTTTTTATGGCAGTATATTCTACACAGTTTACCAATTTCTTTCATTAGTCGTTCACAAGGGTTCGAAGAAGCGTGGTACTTGCATATATAGATCGCAGAAATGTTTCTTGTTCGTATCATACGTGTCCATATAGCAGATCGAAACTGTGGTCCATTGTCGTAAATTACTTTCAATACATGCCCTACATGAAATAGAAAATGTTTTATAAATGCTTTCGAAACAGTTTTAGCAGTAGCTTTGCGTAACGGAGCGAAGGTAACAAATTTTGAAGTGAGTTCAACAGCGACAAAGATGCAGCAAAAACCTCTATTAGTTCTGGGAATCGGACCAAAATGTGTCTACACAGGCCATGTGTCTTAATTTAACAGGTACAATGGGATATAATGGAGGAATATGTGAAGTCGTATCTGATTTAGCTTTCTGGCAGATTTTACATGACGCTAAAACTCGTCGTATACGTTTTTCCATATTGGCAAAATAACAGTTCTGTCTCAGTATAAGAAAACATTTTCTAGCTCCGTAATGTGCGTAACTTAAATGAGTATACCAGATTAATTTGTTAACAAGTTCGTCAGGAATGCATAATAACCAAATGTTGCTGTCAGGATGAGAGCGGCGAAACAGAATGTCATTGCGTACAGTGTAATGGTTTCTAATCGTAACATTATTCCTATCTTGCCAGAGGTGTTTAATCTCTTTCCACACGTTGTCTTTACTTCGCTCTTGTGCTATGTCCTGTAATGACGACGAAATGAAATTTTCAAATGCAACTTGTTGAATGTACATGACGCTGAAATTTGCTTTGCAGAAGTTGGTTGGGATGTCTTGCTGATTGTTGCCGAGAGAACGAGATAGTGCGTCTGCAACAACATTTTGTGTGCCGGGAATGTGAACTATTGTAAAATTAAATTCCTGCAAGTAACGTTTCCATCTGCTTAATCTGTCGTGTGTGAATTCAGCCGAAAGTAAAAATTGTATAAAGAAAATGCCTAAATCTTGTAAAACCCCACACAACACATAATGTTTCCAGTTCTGTAACAGAATAATTTCGTTCAGCAGGTGACAGAATGCGACTTGCAAATGCGATGTTTTTAATTGCTATTGAGCCATCTTCTTCAATTTCCTGAAAAATATGTACGCCTAAAGCGGTGTTAGAACTGTCTGTGGCAATGGAAAAATTTCTGGTAAGATCTGGGTGTGATAAAAGTGGTGCATTCAACAAAGCATGTTTCAGGTTCATAAATTCAGAATGTGCTTGCTTATCCCAGGACCAAATGGTGTTTTTACCTGTCAATTGACATAATCTAGGGGTGTCTAAAGCAGAGTAAAGAATAAATTTACGAAAAAAGTTAATTAAACCCAAAAAGCTGCGTAGTTGTTTCTTCGTCGTAGGAACAGTAATGTCACGTAAAGCTTGAATTTTTTCCGGATCAGGCGCAATGCCTTCTGCTGAAATTACATGTCCAAGAAATTTTATAGAAGTTTTACCAAAGTGCGATTTACTGAGATTAACTGTGAGTCCTTGTGCACGAAAAGTTTGCAACAGTTGTTCTAGAATCAGATTGTGTTCAGACCAATTAGCTTCTGCAATAAGAATGTCGTCTACGTACGTTGTGATTCTGTCTTTAAGTTCTGTCGGAAGTATTGTGTTCAAACCGCGAATAAAAGCTGCTGAAGAAATTATTAAGCCGAACGGTAATTTACAAAATTAATAACAGTCACCAAAACAGAGAAATGCTGTGTACTTTCTGCAGTTCGGATGGAGCTGAATTTGCCAAAATCCCGATTTCAGATCTAATGTAGAATAAATAGCAGTACCGTGAAATTTCTGTAGAAGCTCTTCTAGTGTCTGTGGGCGATCTGTTTCATTAATAATAATGTCATTGGTGTGACGCGAATCAAGTACGAGGCGAAGTGAACCATCTTTTTTCTTAACAATATGGAGCGGGTTTATGTACGGACTAACTGCCGGTTCAATAATTCCTTGGTCGAGCATATCTTGCAATTCTTTCTTAACTTGTTCTCTATGGATATATGGAATGGGATAATGCTTGGCTTTAAATGTATCGTGCTGTTTGACTTGAAATTCATACATAAAACCGGACATAGTACCAGGAATGTTGTCGAAAACTGGAGCTTGATGTAAAAGAATTTTGTGTAGTTGCGTGCGTTCGTCGTCTGTATTTGCACTGCTTTGTTTAACTTTATCAGAAATCATCTGCATAATGTCATAGTCAGCTTCGTTTGGAGTATTATAGTTATGTACGTACGTATCCGTGAACAATGTGGAATTACAGTCTATGCTACGTGATACGGAAATGACCTCAGTACAATTAATTGTTTGTTCTTCCGCAGATAATGAGTGCTGAAATTCTAAAGCCAATTGTACATTTTCATCCTTCAACATTAAATAGGAATTTTGAAAATCAATAACTGCGTCGTGTTGTACCAGAAAATTAGTACCTAAAATAACGTCTGTTGTCAATAAAGGAACAATCCAAAAATTTGAGTGAAATGTGTGACCTGCAATGCAAAATGATAAATGTGTTTGTAATTTAACGTCTATTCCTTTACTCGATACTGCTCCTTTTACTTTCCTTTTGCCTAATGGTAGCGTAGGATAGGTATTCTCTTTATTACACTCGTTGAAAGTTTCTTGATTTATTACTGACACAGGTGATCCAGAATCGAGTACTGCCGAAAATTTCGATGGACCAATTTTAATTTCGATGACAGGACGTGACGAGGTTTTCTAAACAATTGCTCTTTCCTGCAAAAGAGTGTCTCTGATGTCGTCAAAAGTAATTACATTTTCGTGAACAACATTCTGCGTGTCTAAAGTAGTGCTTGTGTTACTGGAAGATGCGACCTGTACTGTATCTAATCAAATTCTATCTGACGTGTTATTATTATCAGGAGGATTCTGTGGCATTTCGACTATTTGAACTGTTCTGTTATTTCTTCCAGACGTATTACGCTCTGGATGATACCTACTGTCTGGTTCATTCATGAGAATATGTTGTTGCTGATCATTTTGCTGCTGGTAAGACCGACTGTTATTAAACGTATGTTGATAATTGTGCTCATTGTTTTTACGTCTGTCGTGATAGTCATTTCTATACGGTGCATTGCGATAGGAATAGAAGTAGTGTGTTTTCTGCACGTAGTTATTTCCCTGCTGCCGTGCGTTACTATTTGTTGTAGCTGGGACTATACGTGCACGCGGCGAAACATTAAAGCCTGGTTGACCTTGCACACTACGTTGTTGGTTAGGTATGCTAACCGGCTGGCTTTGATGCTGTTGCGGAGAAAAACGTCTATTGTTACTAAAATGTGGTTGCGACTACTGAAAATTTTGACGATTGCTGAAAATGCTATACATACTGATGATTAAAAAATTTTTTCTGTTATAAAAATTATCGTGGTTGTCATTTCTGGAGCGTCTAATGAAAAAATGTCACTTTCGGTATAACTTGTCACATCGGGTTTTCATAACATGTTTCTTAATCCTAGGTAGAGCAATAGTTAAAGAGCTGTTTTGATAGATATAAAGGATAGTAGAAGAGAAGGCAGCAGTGCAGAAAACTAAAGATGAAACAGCACTACTACAGCTCGGGGCCCTGTGCACGCTAGCTACAGCACATATTCATTAAAGCGTAATGAATCCCCTGAGGTCTTTTATGCGCTACAAATAAATTTTAGCTTTTGCGTTACAGGCAATGCCGGTGAAAATTCAAAAGTAAATTGCTGTATCCATGCTAATTCTAGTTTCTGTATTACAGGCAATGCCATTGAAAACACAAAAACAAATTGTCGTATATGGTTCAAAGCGTGTACCTGTGTTCTGTTATTTTCAAATACCTCAGACCTTTTCACACATAAAAATTGCTCGTAATCAACGTTCTCGTCACTGAATTTGTGAACACGTTCAGGTTTGTGTGAGAATCTGTTTGTCTGTGTCATTTCGGATGTCAAGTTGCGTAGCTTTTCAGATTTTAAGTCGCGTAGCTTTTCGGATTTTAAGTCGCGTAGTCTCTGTAAATTGCTTAAGTTACACTGGCTGTGAGAGTGCGACAAACGTTCAGAATGTGCCGCACGCTGTGACGCGTTAGCAACTGAAACATTTTTCATTTCTGTTACTTTAATACGTTCGTCAATTAGGCTGATCTGTTGTTCAAATTTCTTATCGTTTTCCGTATCCAGCGTGTGTGAAACTTCTGCTAATTTTAAAGTAAACTCGTCGAGTATCTGTGTTGCATTTTCTGAAAATTGTTCAGTGACTGCATTAATTTCATCTTTAAGTGATTCTGTTGTGCCTACACGTGTACTATTTAATTCCTGTACAACAAATGTAATTTCTTCATTACTGTTCCTAGCATGAGTCTTACTTTCTTCACATGATTGTTCTTTCGTGTGTGACGTTGCACGGTAACAGCTGTAATCTGTTCACTAACTTGTTTGTTCTGTTCGTTAAGGTTGTCGTGTTTTTCGTTCGTCAGTTTGAAACTTTCATTAATGTTGTCTATTTTTTCATTAAGTTGTTTGTTCATTTGTAGCAAAAATGCCATAATTTGATCCCAAGTAACATTACCTACTCTATTCTTTGTGCTGTGTGTTGGTGTATCTGCATTTGTCACGTTTTCTGTAATTTCTGAAAGGGTTTGCCAATCGGATGTGCATTGTTGGTCACTACACCGGAAATAAATAAATCTGTCGTACTCTGATTACTCTGTTCATTTTCATTAGAAAAATTTATCTGTTCGTCACGTGAATTTTGCAAACCGGTTGTGTTAAGCTGGGCAGCGCTCATTGCAACAGAACGCCCCGCGTCATCAATTGTCGTTAGATTAACAGACGACACAATTGAATTTGTCTGTTCATCACTAGGATCAAAATCAACATTAGTGGTCGGTACACACTGATTCTCAGAAAATGGATGATTGTCATCATTACACTGCATGTCACAAGTACTATCGGTCAAGTTGTTTAAGTCGGTTACTTCACTCATTATACATCACGATGTACTATTAACAGTTTTTCGCGGAATTTTTACACAAATCCGAATTATTCAATAATGAAACAAAGACAATACAAAATGCAACAAACACAAATACAACACAGAGCAACGAATTGCCGATGATCTGTGAAAGAAAGTGACAAAATTAGTAAAAGCGTTGCGCCAAATGCTAATTATATTTAAGTAAATAAGAGCAGATATCTGACTACTTATCAGAAGATTCACAAAGAAATACGATCCTGGTCCGGATGTCGCCAAGTGTAACCTCCCCGTAAAAATTTTATAATAATAATTGATCATAAACCCACACAATAATATTAATTAAATAATGAACCATGAACTGTATGTAACATCTTAACACAAATAATTAAACCTGATAAATTTTATAAGGGCAGCAACGCTGACCTTCGGCCCTGTGAAATAATTAAACGTGATAAATTCTTACCTCAGTAAAACTGCGTCTATATCTGCTCTTATTTTTCGGCACAGCTCTGTGCAATGCTGGCGTATATTTAATTTTGATTCTTGGAGGGAATGCATAGGAAATATTATTTAACTTGAAATGAATCTTTTTCTTTAAAAAGTTACTTTATAGAAATATTATTATTGGGGCATTTTTGAACAAATTAATTACAATTAACATACGTTATTAGCTGAGCGCAATGCTGCTTCATTACCTTCAATAATAATATACACTCCTGGAAACTGAAATAAGAACACCGTGAATTCATTGTCCCAGGAAGGGGAAACTTTATTGACACATTCCTGGGGTCAGATACATCACATGATCACACTGACAGAACCACAGGCACATAGACACAGGCAACAGAGCATGCACAATGTCGGCACTAGTACAGTGTATATCCACCTTTCGCAGCAATGCAGGCTGCTATTCTCCCATGGAGACGATCGTAGAGATGCTGGATGTAGTCCTGTGGAACGGCTTGCCATGCCATTTCCACCTGGCGCCTCAGTTGGACCAGCGTTCGTGCTGGACGTGCAGACCGCGTGAGACGACGCTTCATCCAGTCCCAAACATGCTCAATGGGGGACAGATCCGGAGATCGTGCTGGCCAGGGTAGTTGACGTACACCTTCTAGAGCACGTTGGGTGGCACGGGATACATGCGGACGTGCATTGTCCTGTTGGAACAGCAAGTTCCCTTGCCGGTCTAGGAATGGTAGAACGATGGGTTCGATGACGGTTTGGATGTACCGTGCACTATTCAGTGTCCCCTCGACGATCACCAGTGGTGTACGGCCAGTGTAGGAGATCGCTTCCCACACCATGATGCCGGGTGTTGGCCCTGTGTGCCTCGGTCGTATGCAGTCCTGATTGTGGCGCTCACCTGCACGGCGCCAAACACGCATACGACCATCATTGGCACCAAGGCAGAAGCGACTCTCATCGCTGAAGACGACACGTCTCCATTCGTCCCTCCATTCACGCCTGTCGCGACACCACTGGAGGCGGGCTGCACGATGTTGGGGCGTGAGCGGAAGACGGCCTAACGGTGTGCGGGACCGTAGCCCAGCTTCATGGAGACGGTTGCGAATGGTCCTCGCCGATACCCCAGGAGCAACAGTGTCCCTAATTTGCTGGGAAGTGGCGGTGCGGTCCCCTACGGCACTGCGTAGGATCCTACGGTCTTGGCGTGCATCCGTGCGTCGCTGAGGTCCGGTCCCAGGTCGACGGGCACGTGCACCTTCCGCCGACCACTGGCGACAACATCGATGTACTGTGGAGACCTCACGCCCCACGTGTTGAGCAATTCGGCGGTACGTCCACCCGGCCTCCCGCATGCCCACTATACGCCCTCGCTCAAAGTCCGTCAACTGCACATACGGTTCACGTCCACGCTGTCGCGGCATGCTACCAGTGTTAAAGACTGCGATGGAGCTCCGTATGGCACGGCAAACTGGCTGACACTGACGGCGGCGGTGCACAAATGCTGCGCAGCTAGCGCCATTCGACGGCCAACACCGCGGTTCCTGGTGTGTCCGCTGTGCCGTGCGTGTGATCATTGCTTGTACAGCCCTCTCGCAGTGTCCGGAGCAAGTATGGTGGGTCTGACACACCGGTGTCAATGTGTTCTTTTTTCCATTTCCAGGAGTGTATATATCGTCCACCACATTCCTGACCAGACTCGTGGGCAGAGCACACCGCGGACGCATGCCGACTCGCCACACACAACTGTATCCGACTTCTACTACAGACAGAGTGCAACTAGCAACTGTTCCTGCCGACTCGCTACACACAACTGTACCAGACTGCTACTACTCTCCAACTGTCGACTCGCGCGGTCAAGCGCAGACTAGCAACGAAAAATAACTCTCTGGTCAGAGATTCTGTCATGCCTCTCCATCGCTGGTAATGATTAAATATGAAACGTACGCGTTTCAACGCCTTCTCTGAAAATTATTTCTAGTAATTACTTCATGAGAGCACTCGAATAGTGAACTGTTGTGAAAACACATCTGACCTCTTAGTAACAAATAATCCTGAACTAATAACGAGCATCAAAACGGATACAGTGGTTAGTGAACACAGAATTTCTGCAGCGAGACTGAATACCGTAAGTCCCATTCCTCTAAAAATAAACGCAATACACATCTATTCAAAAGAAGCAGATAAAAATTTACTTGACACCTTCCTGGTTCAAAAATGGTTCAAATGGCTCTGAGCACTATGGGACTCAACTGCTGAGGTCATTAGTCCCCTAGAACTTAGAACTAGTTAAACCTAACTAACCTAAGGACATCACAAACACCCATGCCCGAGGCAGGATTCGAACCTGCGACCGTAGCGGTCCTGCGGTTCCAGACTGCAGCGCCCTTAACCGCACGGCCACTTCGGCCGGCGACACCTTCCTGAAAGACTACCCCCACTCCTTCCAAAATAACAGTGTAAGTGCAGACCAGATGTGGCATGAGTTCAAAGAAATAGTATCGACAGCAATTGAGAGATTTATACCAAATTAATTAACAAACGACGGAGCTGATACCCCTTGGTACACAAAAGAGGTTATAACCCTCCTACCTCTCCAGCTAATTAGGCTTTTCCATATGAGCACTAACCTGAAGGCCCTAATCTGCGAGGAAAAGGCATCTACTCCGAAGAATATTGCAAAGCTGAGAGAAGTAGATGAAGTTATAACCGAATCGCCATTGCTCAGTACTTTAGCGCTGACGATTAGAAACAAAGTTCGGTTAACTTCATTCATTTTTGTTACGTATATCAAATTTTTATTAACAGTAGCTAGTGGAAAATTTGAAAAAAAGATTTTCAAAGTATGTCATTAATGAAATAACCAACGGTCGCCACTTCCTCACCGGAACAAGAATAGTTAAGTGGAAACTGAACTTTATACTCGTAAGCAATCTTACGTAAGAATAGTTATTGGTGTCATAATGTGGGACAGTATCTAACGCACATTTTCAAGTACTTCACACCACACGCCACAGTAGTCAAATAATAATCAAATAGCAAACATATACAACATACTATATCAAATTTCAAAGCTCAATAAAAGTAAGATTGTTTAGTGACTGTGGACAGAAACTTTGTTACGTTACTCACCGTAATACCGACTGTCGTATTTGTAGCAAGCAGAAAGATTGTTTGAATTTAATCATTGGTGAGGACTGTCATTTACCTAACAGTTACTCAGATATTTCTTTGTAATAAAAATTATATGTTACGCCATAAGCTGCAAATTAGAACTGTGCTTTGACAATAAAACTCAGTGTCCAAGTTACGTAAAGTTTTACTACAAATTTTTTTTATTATGCAAGTTACTCTATTTTTAGCAAAAGAATTAATACTGGCTTTTGCATTATTCCATATCTGACATTATTCATACTGCAGCCAAAGACTTAATTACTAGATAATTGTCCAAAGTTGGAAAAATTATATTTTGATAATCTACTAAATTAATATTCACTTCATTTTCTGATTATCTCGGTTCATACAAAGAGATACTTGGATGATAACTTAGGAAAATTATTTACATGACAATATGCACGACAGGGCCGTTATTTATGCAATAAAATTCCAACCTCGCTGGTCAGCGTATTAAACCTCTAGTTATAAAAAAGTCTACATCTTACTTCACTTTATGATGCCGTTGGATTGTCGAGTGGCGTCATTTAGATGTAAAACAGGAAACAGGCTGATCTTCTTGCCATACCATGGCCAATAAAAGGGCCCACAGTACTCTTGATGTTTTATGAATTACTCTTGCTGCATTTGTACTGTGCCCAATAAATTCCATAGCTTGCCCGTATTAAACATTCGCCATACCAGCCACTTCGGATACAAACTTTTTATCTCCGCACTTTTGCATAGCCACACCAGCGAATACACACAACCAAAGACACCAACCGTCTCCTCACGACTCCGAATTGCTACTTTTTTGGCGCGCTCGCAAGACCAGCGATAATGCATTTACAATTTATTACAATCTTTGACAATTTCTTTTCCCTGACTAGGCCAGCGTGTCTACTTACAAAATGTTAACATTCCATGCGTATTCTATTTATTAAATAACAAATAGCACTTGTAACTTGACAACATATTTACAAGAATAATATTCAGCGCAACTAATAAAACAAACTCCGTAAAACACATACAAAATGTACGATCATTCACAGAGTTGTGGTGTTATCAGGTCAAAGAACTGTTGCAAGAACGACATAAAAAGCACTTAAAATTTAAACGAATGCAAAATCTCGAAGACTGGGGATTTTTTACAGAAGCTTCAATTCGAGATGCTTATAATAATTTCCACAACGAAACTTGGTCTCGAAACCTGGCAGAAGATCCAGAGTATATAAAGTCTGCCAGCGGCAAGACACAATCAATGCCTTCTGTGCGCGATAGCAATGGAAGTATTATGGATGACAGTGCTGCCAGAGCAGAGTTACTAATTACAGCCTTCTGAAATTCCTTCACCAAAGAAGACGAAGTAAATATTCCAGAATTCGAATCAAGAACAGCTGCCAACATCAGTAACTTATAAGCAGATATCCTCGGAGTAGTGAAGCACCTTAAGTCACTTAATAAAAGCAAGTCTTCCGGTGCAAACTATATACCAATTAGATTTCTTTCAGAGTACGATGATTCAATAGCTCCATACTCAACGATCATATACAGCCGCTCTCTCGACTAACGATTCGTACCCAAAGGATGGGAAGCTGGGAGGGTCACACGAATAGTCATGAAAGGCAATAAGAGTAATCCACTGAATTGCAGTTCCTTACCATTCACGCCAATATGCAGCAGGATTTTGGAACATAAATTGTATTGGAACACTATGAAGTGACTCGAAGAGAATGGCTTGTTGACACACAGTCAACACGGATTTCGGAAAAATCTTTCTCGTGATGTACAACTAGCTCTTTACTCACACGAAGTTTTGAGTGCTATTGACAAATGATGTCAAATTGATTCTGTATTTATAGATTTCCAGAAGGCTTTTGAGACCGTACCTCGCAAGGGGCTTGTAACTAAATTGCATGCTTATGGAATATCGTCGCAGTTATGCGACGGGATCGTGATTTTCTGTCAAAGAGGTCACAGTTCGTAGTAACTGATGGAAAGTCATTGTGTATAACGGATGTGATTTCTGGCGTTCCCTAAGGTCGTGTTATATGCCTTCCGCTCTTCCTTGCCTAAGTAAACGATTTAGGAGACAATCTAAGCAACCGTCTTAGGTTGTTTGCAGATGATCGTCTATTAAGTCACCAGAAGATCAAAACAAAATGCAAAACGATTTAGAAAAAATATCAGTATGGAGCGGAAATTGGCAATTGACCCTAAATAATGAAAAATGTGAGGTCATCCAAATGAGTACTAAAAGGGATCCGTTAAACTTCAGTTTCAAGATAAATCAGTCAAATCTAAAGGTCGTAAATTCAGATAAATAGCTAGGATTTACAGTTACGAACAACTCAAATTGGAAAGAACACATAAAAATGTTGTGAGGAAGGCGAACCAAAGACTGCGACTTATTGGAAACACACTTAGAAAATGCAAAAGGTCTATTAAAGAGACTGTCTACACTACGCTTGTCCGCCCTCTTTAGGAATACTGCTGAGCCATGTGGGACCCTTACCAGATTGGATTAACGAAGTACATCAACAGATGAAAGATTCAAATAAGAGCAGAACTTTTTGTATTATGGAGAACTAGGAGAGAGAGTGTCACGGACATGATACAGGATTTGGGGTTGACATCATTAAAACAAAGGCGTTTCTCGTTGCGTCGGGATATCCTCACGAAATTTCATTCACCAGCCTTGTTTTCCGAATACGAAAATATTTCTTTGTCGCCGAGGTACGTAAGGAGGAAAGATCATAATAATAAAAAAAGGGGAAATCAGAGCTCCCACGGAGAGATATAGACGTTCGTTTTTCTCGCGTGCTTTTCGGGAGTGGAATAATAGAGGATTATTGTGACGGTGGTTCGATGAATCCTCTGCCAGGCACTTAAATGTGATTTTCAGACTATTCATGCAGATGTAGATGTAGAATGAACTACCTCGCATCGATGCTGCAGAACGACATCAAGGAAGAAGGAGAAGTGTCCGTCAGTTCATTGTACAGCAGTACGCAAGTATGTATAGCATTTCTAGTGACACAGTCTACATCAGGCATTCAGTACAAGATGGAGACAACTAGCAGAGTTAGATGAAGCAGCCACCCACCATCTGTAGACCTTACTACCAGTAGGTTTAGGCTTCCACTTGCACTAAAGTCTGTGTGCACTCAACGTAGCATCTTCTCACCACTGTTGTAAGAAAATGAAACACCTACAGCCAACCTCATCACACGATTTATTGTACAGCTACCAGTTTCGGGTCTTCAGTGCACCATCTTAAGGCAGTGAATTGGTTAATACCGCCCATGTACACGATGTGTCAGCGGCCAACACACAGGTTCACACAGATTACCTGTAACTGTGCTGTTGTCACTCCAACCATCAACTGTCAACTCACAGTTGATGGTTGGAGAGATAACATCGCAGTTACAGGTAGTCTGCATCAACCAGTATGTTGGTCACTGAAGCATCGTATATGGAGATGGTGTTAACCCGTTCAGCGAGATCTAAGACCTGAGATCGTGCACTGAAACGTCGAAATTGGTAGCTGTATAATAAATGATATCATAAGGACTGTAGCTGTTTCATTTTCTTACAATAGTGAACGGTTGCAGTCCCTCCAGGCCTCCAGTCACAAGGATGGACACACGAAAAATTTGCTCCAGTGGTTCATTTGCTGACTGACTTCTGGCAACCAGCGACCACCTTTCTCTTGGGCCGCGAGTCTGAGCTTGGGCCTCCTACAATGTCGCTACTCTCTGGTCCATGTGGGTCTACGTTGTACGTTGTTGCTGACCATCGGCTGGGCCGGGGACATGCCATTGATTGGTCATGCCAGGCAATGTAGTTGAAACCTATCCCATCCCAGTGTGCTTTACGCTAGAGCCATGAAGCAGCTGAGCTGGGAGGGGCCGTCTTTGTCATTAGCTGCCGATGGTGTACCTCCTTGTGTAAGGTCTCCGTGGCTGTGCTGACGCCAGCTGCCGTTGCCACCAGCGAGTGGTCTTCCTGATGGACAACTTCTTTTACCAGCAGCTGCTCGTCTGTGAGTGATAACGTTACAGTGGTCAACAGTCTTCTATCCATTACAAATCTCTTGCTGTAACTGTAATGAATAAAAGACTTAACCAGCGGTGTTTTACTGATTTCCCGCAGTACGATTCCAGTCATCGCCACCTCCACGGCCCACGTCCAGGTGGGGAAATAGCACTCCATCCTGACTTCTCAGCGACCTATTCCCCCGCCACCATGGGAATCACGTCTCAACCTCAAGAGATACAAGATAACCAAGTTTGTTGAGCAGATTTAAAAGGGGATGGATGCCTAGAACACAAATTTTCTGTTTCCACTTTTGTAGTAAACGCCTACGAATCCATCATTTTATTAGAGCACTTGAAACACGTATGTTGTGCGGCAGCGATGCTGAGACATTGTAGAATCTCTGACCAGAGCAGTTGCGCTCGACTCGCAGTAGCGAGCAGTCAGTCAGTCTGTCTGTAGTAGTCAGTGTGCAGTAGTCAGTCCTCAGTAGTGCTTGGAGTCGGTTGCTAGCAGTAGCGGAGAGCAGTCGGCGGGCGTCGGCATCGCAATGGTCGAGATTCAGGATGAGGTATAATTTTATTTAAATAAATAATCATGCAGCTTTGCGCTCATCAGATAATGTAACGAACACTCATTGTAATTTAACTTTCAAAAATCGCCCCCAATAATAATTTTGATTTAAAAGCAATTTTAGAGACAATCATTCAAATTTCCTTCCGTTTCCTTTTAACAAAGATTTTTAAAAGGTACTTCCAATGTTTTTCATGCAAGCAACAGAGAACAATAAGAGCAGAATTTTGACATGCAGTTTCACTAAGGTAAGAAATTTATTCTCGTTTCGCACAGGGCAAACACCGACTTTTCGGTTGAATTGAGTTTAGGTTATCATTACAGTTTCATTATCAAGGGATTAGCGTCCATTATTTAATGGGAACTTGTACTTGAGTCAGATAGCGAGCTTTCATTTAATTGTCTTTGCCATTAATATT
This sequence comes from Schistocerca nitens, assembly GCF_023898315.1. Classification (NCBI taxonomy): domain Eukaryota; kingdom Metazoa; phylum Arthropoda; class Insecta; order Orthoptera; family Acrididae; genus Schistocerca; species Schistocerca nitens. The sequence continues at coordinate 618,488,149 of NC_064617.1, forward strand.
CTTGTGGGGAGTTTATACTTAGCTGTGGCTCCATTTCCATTAAGTAATGTCTTTCAAAAATTTCTGTGGGGAGGTTACACTTGGCGACACCCGGTCCAGGATCGTATTTCGTTGAGAATCTTTTGAGAAAAAAGTCAGATATCTGCTCTTATTGCTTAGATATAATTAGAAATTGGCGCAACGCTTTTACTAATCTTGTGACTTTCTTTCTACAGGTCAACGGCAATTCGTTGCTTTGTTGTATTTGTGTGTTGATTTTGCATTGTGCTTATTTGTTTTGTGATTAATTGTGACTATTGTGAAAATGCCGCGAAAGACTGTGAATAGTGTATCGCGAGGTATCATGAACGACATGACCGAATTAAATAACTTCACCAATAGTACTAGTGACACGCAGTGCAATGATGACAATCCTGCGTTCACTAACAGTCAGTGCGTTCCAATCGCGAATGACGACTTTTACCTTAATGATGAACAAGAGAACTCAATTGTCTCCTCTGTTAATTTGATGACAATTGATGACGCGGGGCGTTCTGTTGGAATGAGCGCTGCCCAGCTTAACACACCCGGTTTGGAAAATTCAAATAACGTACAAACAAATTTCTCTAATGAGAATGAGCAGGATACACAAAGTACGACGGATCCATTTAATTCCGAAATAATGACCGACAGTGTAAATTCGAATGGCAAACCTTTTTGTAAATCTCAGAATAACCAAATGGTTACAGAAAGCGAGACAATTCCAGATCCAGCATTAAACAGCACGGAGAATAGCGCCGGCAATTTTGGCTTGGATCAAATTATGGCATTTTTACGACAAATGGAGAAACAACAGAATGAAAGGCAAGACAAAAATCACAAAGAACTTAGTGAACAGGTCAGACAACAGAGTAAAAAACAAGATGACCTTAAAGAAGATCTTAAACAACAACTTAGTGAACAGAACGAACAGTTAAATGAAAAATTAGATAACAATTCCAGACAGTTAAATGAAAAATTAGATAACAATTCCAGACAGTTAAATGAACAAATTAGAGCCGTTGCCGTGCAGTGCCATGACACTAAGGAACAGTTACGCGAGGAAATTGAGGCTTGTTCACGAAAAAGTAGCGAAGAAATTAAGTCTGTTGCTCAGGAATTAAGGGAATTGCAAACAGCAGCAACAGAAACACTTAGAGCGGAAATCAGTACAGTCGCTAAACAATGCTCTGAAAAGGCTACACAATTACGCGACGAGTTTAAAGCAATGACAGCAGAACTTTCGCGCTCAATGGATGAAAAGATTGACGCAAAATTCGAACAACAGAACACACAAATTAACGAACGTCTTAGTCTTCACATAGAAAACAGTAATACGCGTTTTCATAAATTTATTGATGATCAAAATAAAGTAAAACGCCAGGTAATGGAAACAATCACTGCACAGAGACAAGAAGACAAACGTAAAATGTTTGCGAAGGCAAAAACGTATGTAGACAATAATATTGCCACAGTTTCGGACAAAATTAATACCATCAAACAGTCGAACACAGAATTACGTGACGAAATTTCGGATCTTAAATCAAAAACAGATACACACACAATAGATATTCAAACAGTGACCGACAGACTCGAACAATTAGAACTAACACAGGATTCCGATGTCGTCAAAGCTGACGTTAGAAAACTGAACGAAACTACACGTAGATTGCAAAACCAGATTAATGCCACTGACACTAAAACCGATGATCAGGTAAAAATACTGACTGAAAAATGTGATGAATTGGCCAGTCGTATTGATGTCATCGAAAGCACTAATGACAATAAATCAGACGATACTTCACCGGTTTCATTCAACCAAACACCTGAATTTCAAAATTTACAGCAGACAATTAATGAGATCGATTCGTCTAATAACACCTTGCGTAGAAAATTGTCAAGTTTACAGCAAGAAATAACAGAGATGAAAAACACTTCAGTTAATAACACAGCACAGCAGACACCACTTTGCGAACATTTGCCAGACTCGCGCAACGCGTATAATTTGGGTAATCTACAGAGAGTACGGGACTTAGATTCCGAACAATCACAGTTCAACAGATTCTCTTACAACCATGAACCTGTTTCATCACACAGAGACGACAATTTCGATTACAAACATTTTCTGTCAGTGAGAAAGTTTAAAGTGTTTAAAAACGACAGAACACAGATTCACCCGCTAGATTGGATCCAACAATTTAGCTTTGCTTTTCCACCGCCAATGCCTGTAACACAAAAGTTAAAATTTTTTCTCAGCGCGTAATAGACCTCAGGGGATTCATTACGCTTTAATGAATATGTGCCGTAGCGAGCATAGGGCCCCGAGCTGTAGTAGTGCTGTTTCATCTTTAGTTTTCTGCACTGCTGCCTTCTCTTCTACTATCCTTTATATCTATCAAAACAGCTCTTTAACTATTGCTCTACTTAGAATTAAGAAAAATGTAATGAGAACCCGATAAGACAAAATTTTACCGAATGTGACAATTTTCATTAGGCACTCCCGTAATGACAACTAACAACGTAATTTTAATAACAGACAAAATCGTAATCATCAGTATGTATAAAATTAGCAGCAACAGCAACCACATTTTGGTAACAATAGACGTTTTTCACCGTAACAGCATGAAAGTCAGCCGCTTAGCATACCTAACCAACAATGCAGTCTACAAGGTCAACCAAGCTTTAATGTTTCGCCGCGTGCACGTGTAGTCCCAGCTACAATAAATAGTAACACACAGCAGCAAAGAAATAACTACGTACAGACAACACACTATTTAGACTCGTATCGTAATGCGCCGTATAGAAGTGACTATTATGACAGACGTAAAATTAACGAGCACAATTTTTCAGCGTACATTTAATTACAATCGATCTTTTCAGCAGCAAGAACATCAGCAACAACATATTATCACGAATGAAACAGACAATAGGTATCATCTATAGCGTAACACGTCAGTAAGAAATAACAGAGCAGTTCAAATAGTCGATATGCCACAGCATCGTCCCGTAAATAACAGTACGTACGACAGAATTTGACCAGATACAGTACAGGTTGCATATTCCAGTAACGTAAGCAATAATTTTGACACGTAGAATCTTATTCACGAGAATGTTATTTGAAACATGCGTTGTGGAATACACCACTTTTATCGCACACACATCTTAGCAGAAATTTTTCCATTGCCACCGACAGTTCCAACACAGCTTTAGGCGTACACATTTTTCAGGAAATTGAAGAAGATGGTTCTAAAGTAATTAAGAACATCGCATTTGCAAGCCGCATTCTGTCACCTGCTGAACGAAATTATTCCGTTACTGAACTAGAAACGTTATGTGTTGTATGGGCTTTTACGAGATTTAGACACTTTCTTTATGGCAGACATACGACTGTTTACACGGATCACAGAGCTATACAATTCTTACTTTCGGCTAAATTTACTCATGATAGATTAAGCAGATGGAAACTGTATTTACAGGAATTTAATTTTACGATAGTTCACATTCCCGGCACACAAAATGTTATAGCGGACGCACTTTCGCGTTCTCTCAGCAACAATCAGCAAGACGTAGCAACCAACTTCTGCAAAGCAAATTTCAGTGTCATGTACATTCAGCAAGTCGCATTTGAAAATTTTATTTCATCTTCATTACAGGATATAGCACGAGAGCAAAGCAAAGACAATGTGTGGAAAGAAATTAAACACCTTTGGCAAGATAAGAATAATGTTACGATTAGGAACCACTACACTGTACGCAATGACATTCTGTTTCGCCGTTCTCATCCAGACAGCAACAATTGGTTATTATGCATTCCTGACGAACTGGTTAACAAATTAATTTGGTATACTCATTTAAGCTACGCACATTATGGAGCTAGAAAATGTTTTCTTATACTGAGACAGAACTGTTATTTTACAAATATGGAAAAACGTATACGACGAGTTTTAGCGTCATGTAAAATTTGCCAGAAAGCTAAATCAGACACCACTTCACACATTCCTCCATTATATCCCATTATACCTGTTAAGTTAAGACATATGGCTGCAGTAGACATTTTTGGTCCAATTCCGAGAACTAATAGAGGTTTTTGCTACATCTTTGTCGCTGTTGAACTCACTTCAAAATTTGTTACCTTCACTCCGTTACGCAAAGCTACTGCTAAAACTGTTTCGAAAGCATTTGTAAAACATTTTCTATTTCATGTAGGGCATGTGATGAAAGTAATTTCTGACAATGGATCACAATTTCGTTCTACTATATGGACACGCATGTTACGAGCTAGAAACATTTCTCCGATCTATATATCCAAGTACCACGCTTCTTCGAACCCTTGTGAACGATTAATGAAAGAAATTGGTAAACTGTGTAGAATATACTGCCACAAAAGACATGTTAATTGGGACACACACATACACTCATTTCAAGATGTAATTAATTCCATTCCAAATGAATCCACTATGCTACCTCCGTCTGTTATACTGAAAAACGTTGAACCACCAAACAAAATCAAAGAATTAGTAACATTTCCTACATCTCGTCGATTACGACACCACGAAATAATTGACATTGCGCTGAACAACATCAAACGTGCCGCAGAGCGCCGGAGAAGACAGCAAAAACAGGTTTGTAGACGCCGAGACTTTCACGTTGGACAGAAGATATTAGTACGTACTCACTATTTATCCAGCAAATTAAAAGGTAAGTGCAGTAAATTTGAACTTCTGTACGCAGGTCCATATCGGATTCGCAGCATTCCTCACCCCAATGTTGTACACGTCGAAACTCTGAGAACTAGAAAATCGAAAGGCAACCATCATGTGTCAAACATTAAACCCTTTATCGAATGAAACCACTTTACGATGTAACATGCTATGAGGCCGTTTACACATTCTATGACCACTTATGCAATTATATTCACATGACTAATTACTGATGATTATCGTATTTTTCTTGGCAAGTGCCCGGCAAGGTAAGGTTAGCAGGTCGCTGTTCTTGTCGTTACACACTAGACCGTGCATTTTTTCAGATGAACTTACGCATTTTATGAATAATTATGCAATTCTCTATAATGACGCATTAATTTTATCAAATTCTCTCTCCATTGAAGTCTTTAATTATCGCATCTATTAACTACACTACATATAAGCTGAACACAACGAATGTCACATTTTGTCTTTCTTATGTATGTACGATTGTTCTCATGTTTTGTTTGTATGCACTGTGAACTAGTTAAGGTATAACACACACCATTTGACTTTGACATTTTGCCCTATGATATCTCAACATCGTGACTGTTTTACATTTTCCTTTTTTGCTGCTGCATTACGATATTCTCTGTACACTTTTTGCCTTTAAACACTGTCTGTGCTTTGAGATATTACGTTTTCTGTCATGTTATGTTGTATGCTTAATTGAGTCACCATTAACCAGTCACTATTTAATGGGTATATGATTTAAATGCAAGACATTAATCTTTGTTCATCAATTTCAGAAATAAATGATGCGTACAGGAAATGAATTAAACAGAAGTGGGAATTTCACCTATGGAATAAACGAAAGAAGATGCAATAAGCTAATGAGGACGAGTAAATGGATCAGAATTAACAAGCATTAACCAGAATATATTATACACATCGCAGAATAGCAGTCTTAACTAATTTTTTCTTTCAGAATACAAAGCGATTGATGCAAGCTGTCAGACAGAACTACACATTTTAGTTTTAAGTGATGAAATATGCTAGGGATTAGGAATAGTTGTGTGATGAATAATGAAATGATTTTTGCAGATGATAATGAATGCTGATAATGAACAATGATGAAGAATATGGTACTATGAATAATGAAGTTTTTGTTTACAGGTGATGATAATGATGGAGTTATGATGATATGAATAATGAAGTTTTTCTTTACAGATGAGGATAATGTTGAAGTTATGTATTTATGCTATGTAGTTATTTAAGTATTTGTTGCAGTTTGCTTTGACAGCAGGTGTTATATTGCGTAGTAGGATGACTGAAGGTTTTGGAAAGGACAGCTATGGAACACATTTTTATACACATTTCACTTCCTGTTAATTCGAAGTTCACTACTTTTCAGCATAATCTGTGTTTCTTCTTTCAGCTCAATAATCCATTTTGTATTTTTTCCAGGAGAAGCTTTTCATGATACTTACTAAACTTGTTACTTATTATACCTGTTCTAGTACTTGCATTCTATTTTTTTACCCACTTGTGTCTATCATTTATAAATGTGATAACCTTGCTACAGCTGACTCATGACGAATGACGTTACACAATTTTTTCATTTATAGGAACAACCTAGAAGCAATTTTTTCTCTTATTTCTTCTTGCTTTCCCTTATAATTACCCAAAGCAATGCATTGCTAGCAGAAAAAACAAAATGTATTAACAGTCCCAGATAATGTCACTAGTTTATGATAATTCTGAATAACACTGATCAGCTCTGAATAGTATGTCACTTGAATAATGACTTCTTAATGATACCTAAACATAATTGCCACTATCTATTGTAATGAGAGTACTTATTATGCCCAAGCTTATTAATGCTACTAATGTTTTGTACTATTCAATACTTGCTGGCCACTGAGTGCCCATAATTAATGTAATTACTTATTATGCCCATGATTATTAATGCTATGATTGTAATTAACTGATTTTTCTAATAATGATTTCTTAATGATATGAATAATACTGAATGATGAATAATGTTTTGTACTATTCAATACTTGCTGGCCACTGAGTGCCCATAATTAATGTAATTACTTATTATGCCCATGATTATTAAGGCTATGACTGTAATTAACTGATTTTTAATAATGATTTCTTAATGATATGAAGAATACTGAATGATGAATAATGTTTTATACTATTCAATACTTGCTGGCCACTGAGTGCCAATAATTAATGTAACTTAACGTTTTGTTAGTGTTTTCAATGATGACTTCCCATATTAATACTGAATGATGATAAATATTTTGTACTAATCGAAAGTTGCTAGGCCACTGAGTGTTAATAGTTACTTGTAAATATGTCATTTGAATGATGAAAAATGTTTTGTAATACTCAATACTTGATGGCGATTGATTACCACTCTTGTCTTTAAATTAATTAATGAACATTTTTCTGTAATACTACATTCATGGTACAGAAATGTTCAATGACTAGAGTATGGATACCGCAAACTACTTATGTAATCACTAATCAAGACTTGTGTGTTAGTTAATGTCCTTCACCTTCTGACCTAACTACCTGAAATTATTGTAACATCCATTTGTCTTGTCCATCCTCATTATCATGGAGCACTATTTGGTTTTTGCACTAATTCTACGTTGGTGTGCCGCCTCTTAAAAGCGTGGTGTTGACACGACATGCTGTCCACCACTGTAGGCGAAGAAACTACTTATGTAATCACTAATCAAGACTTTGTTATGGAGCACTGTGTGCCGCCTCTTAAGAGCGTGGTGTTGACACGACATGCTGTCCACCACCGTAAGCGATGAAGACGTTATTCTGGTCCCACTGTTTGGTGTACCTGGTATACTGCCAAATGATAGTATGGAATACTACTACGACGTTTCACTGTCTTGATACGCTGATAAATACTTCTGGGAACGGAACTGCAGATTGTATCACTTAGTTGTGATTCTGTGGAAAGATATGGACTTTCAGTGCAGCTATGTGCAAACTAAAGTGCTACAACCATGATGCAATCCTTCCTTTCCTATCCTAATAGTGAAAATCATTTTTACTAACACCATTTATGTTCATGGCCTATACATTTTTTCTCGATTTGTTGAACTCCAGTGCGAGTACACTTGTGTCACTTGTCGACATGATTTTTGCCATTTGTTGTCAAAATACTAAAGACATTTTCGATTTGTTTTGAAGTGCAGTATGTGTGCACTCTTGTCATCTATATTGTATATACTTTTTGTGATTTGATGATTTTTTCTACTCTTGCGTTTATTTGTTATAAAAATGTTCAAAAGTTTTCAGTGCATGTGCACTTATGTGAATATGTTTTCAACTGAACTACAGTGCCTGTGCACTCTTCTCAATTTTCGATATGATTTGTGTTCATTCTGTATACCTTTTATGATTTATGTCATTTGTTACTCTTGTATATACATTTCGTCTTTTACTGATATGTTCTCCACTGCAGTGCATGTGCACTCATGACACTTGTCAACATGATTTTTTTTTTTTTGCCTGTTATGAAACTGCTAAAGAATTTTTCAGTGTGTGTACACTTTGTTATCTGTCAAATAATTTGTATATACATTTTTTCTGATTTGTTTTGTACTTATATTTTGTCTTGTCTGTAATGTTTTGTAATCGGTGCATGCGCACAACATTTAATTCATGTGATACATCTAAATATTTTGTAAATGTTAATTAATTAAAAGAAAAATTTGTTACGATGGCAAGTCCAAATGACTCACCATCGCTGCCAAATTTTTGCCCCCCCAGTGGAGGGTTATGAAACACGTATGTTGTGCGGCAGCGATGCTGAGACATTGTAGAATCTCTGACCAGAGCAGTTGCGCTCGACTCGCAGTAGCGAGCAGTCAGTCAGTCTGTCTGTAGTAGTCAGTGTGCAGTAGTCAGTCCTCAGTAGTGCTTGGAGTCGGTTGCTAGCAGTAGCGGAGAGCAGTCGGCGGGCGTCGGCATCGCAATGGTCGAGATTCAGGATGAGGTATAATTTTATTTAAATAAATAATCATGCAGCTTTGCGCTCATCAGATAATGTAACGAACACTCATTGTAATTTAACTTTCAAAAATCGCCCCCAATAATAATTTTGATTTAAAAGCAATTTTAGAGACAATCATTCAAATTTCCTTCCGTTTCCTTTTAACAAAGATTTTTAAAAGGTACTTCCAATGTTTTTCATGCAAGCAACAGAGAACAATAAGAGCAGAATTTTGACATGCAGTTTCACTAAGGTAAGAAATTTATTCTCGTTTCGCACAGGGCAAACACCGACTTTTCGGTTGAATTGAGTTTAGGTTATCATTACAGTTTCATTATCAAGGGATTAGCGTCCATTATTTAATGGGAACTTGTACTTGAGTCAGATAGCGAGCTTTCATTTAATTGTCTTTGCCATTAATATTCTTGTGGGGAGTTTATACTTAGCTGTGGCTCCATTTCCATTAAGTAATGTCTTTCAAAAATTTCTGTGGGGAGGTTACACACTCTAATATATGTCCAATATCCACGGTTGTTTACAGTAAATGCTGATCTCTTGTATTTCCCAGTCATATCCAGATTTTTCACTGAATGTGTTAAAAGTATTTTGTAAACATTGTTTACACTTTTAGAAAGGTGGTGGTGGTTAGTGTTTAACGTCCCGTCGACAACGAGGTCATTAGAGACGGAGCGCAAGCTCGGGTTAGGGAAGGATTGGGAAGGAAATCGGCCTTTCAAAGGAACCATCACGGCATTTGCCTGAAACGATTTAGGGAAATCACGGAAAACCTAAATCAGGGTGGCTGGAGATGGGATTGAACCGTCGTCCTCCCGAATGCGAGTCCAGTGTGCGAACCACTGCGCCACCTCGCTCGGTCACACTTTTGGAAAGAGTTAATCCACTTGCAATAGCTTTTGATATTCTTTCTTCGTGGCAATTGTTTCATATAGCGTTCCAGTTTGCGTTTTTTGACTTTGTTCTCTCCCATTTCCAGTTTTCTTTTGTACACATACACAACACATTAACTTTATTTAAAGAAGTAATTTCCGTAGTAGGAAATGGTTTAGGTTTCTTTGATACATTGTATTTTTAAGACCTACAGCCTAACTTTATTTGTGGGCGCCAATTGCTAATTCGGCAATATCTATTTTTGACGGAACTGTTGAAAAAAATCTGTATTGAGAAAAATTCATGTGCCCAGCTGTAATATAACACTTATATAGCCCTTATTGCAATCTGCGTTAACAATTTCCTCATAGTTTGTAGGTGAGTAATTGAAACTGTAGGTGGATAAAATACGGTTTTAAAGCATTTCTTGATCTAGACTGATAGGAAGCTTTATTTGTGCACCAGTCAACATTCGTGTATTCCTAATGCCCCAATAGCGAAACTGAAAGACATTGTTAAGGACAACACAACTGTTCTGTAAGGTATCTGAAAGTTCACACCACATGGAAGCGTCTGGCACAGAGTACCTGAAGCACTCTTTAAGAGGGGACTGTTAGTGTTTAAGACACTTAGGCAGTTTTCCAGGGGGTCAAAACACACCTCTCATTCTCTAATTATAAAATGTAGCTTCCAGTCTGATGAAACCGTGTTCTTTAGCCAATGACGACACATACAGCATCGCATAATCCGGATATCGGATCTCTTATCCCGTACGTACACCAGTATGTGGACGGTACCCACTTAAGAATCATAACCGGAAGTAACGTTACTATATAACTGGAGAAACTGGACGGTCTTTCTACATAAGTCAGGAACATAAACTGCTTCGAAAATCGAACCTGTCCTGGCAGGGAAATATTTAAATGTGCCTTGACCGCTTACAGAACAATTTTGCGGCAACTTTATGACGAGGATATTTCATTCTTTGGTCAAGAACAATTAAATAAGGGACAGTCTTTAATGTTAAATATATAGTGTGAGACATATCAAGGCGAAGTTACCATTTCTCCTACATAGAAGCGACAATATACCAGCAAGAGAAACATTATAAGAAATCGAAAATGAAACATTGGAAACCATTTCAAGAACATGTGTATTAGAGTGGAAATGGCTAACGTTAAAAGGACTGTACAGGTGGATGAGCTGCCTAGGATACTACGAGGGTAATCCCAAAAGTAAAGTCTCCCATTTTTTTTTACAAGTACAGAAGTCTGTTTGTGTGGCAGTTGGTCACAGTGTCATGAAGAGTGCTTCACGCGCTGTGTGTAAACATACGCACGCCGCGCTGAGGCGCTCAATCTTGCCTTGGCAGCCGTTGAGAATGGAGCTCCCGTTTGATTTTACCGCCAAATGCGAATTGCTCGCAGTTATTCGGTTTTTGAACGCACAGTGCATTGCGACGACCGAAATCCATCGCCAATTGACGGAAGTGTATGTTGAGTCGTGCATGGCTGTCAAAAATGTTCGTAAGTGGAGTAGAGAGTTTGCAGCTGGTCGGACCGAAATTCACGACGAACAAAGGAGCGGGAGACGTTGAAGATTGAGCAAAGCATGCGTGAAGATCGGCGGATTACCCGGGATGATCTCTGCACGTTGGTTCCTGATGTTTCCCGAAGCACCGCTCACAGAGTTTTAACGGGAACACTGAACTACCGGAAGGTGTGCGCCAGATGGGTGCCACGCATGATGACTGAGGAGGACCACATGCGGCAACGAGTTGATGCTTCCTGCGCATTTCTTCACCGCATTGCAGCCGAGCAGACGACTTTCTAGACTCAATTGTCACGGGTGACGAAACCTGGGCATACCACTTTACACCTGAAACCAAACAACAAGCACGCCAGTGATCGCATCCTTCTTTGCCAAAGCCACGGAAATTCATACAACGGTAGAGTCATGACAACCGTTTTTTGTGATCGGAAAGGGGTATTGTTGGTCGACTTATGCCCACCGGGACCACAATTAATGCTGACAGGTACTGTGGGACTCTGACAGAACTCAAACGAGCAATTCAGAACCAGAGAAGAGGGATGTTGACCAAAGGCGTACACATTCTCCATGACAACGCTCGCCCACACATCGCTCGGCAAACCGTTGCTCTCCTGCAACAGTTTCAGTGGAACATAATCACCCACCCACACTACAGTCCAGACTTGGCGCCCAGTGACTATCACCTGTTCTCTAGGTTAAAAGAACATTTAGCCGGAAAGGGATTCAACTCCGACGATGAGGTGAAAGAAGAGGTTCATAACTTTATGATTAGCATGGCGGCGAGCTGGTATGACATGGGTATACAGAAACTGCCACAGCCTCTACAAAAATGCATCGACAGAAATAGTGATGATGTCGAAAAATAGCTAAATGTTCAAGCTGTAAACTCATGTAAGTCACTGTAGAAATAAACAGGTCTGTGTACTTATAAAAAAATAGAAGACCTTACTTTTGGGATTACCCTCGTACAGTAGCTTTGCGTATTGAGCTACTAACGTATGGACCTGAATGTAAAGCAATTTTTTACTGAAATGTTTAACAAACTGGAGATGTGTATAAGAAAACTTCAAGGAAACAGCACTATAATAATGAACAATGATAAAGCAGTTGGAATAGACATTTTGACAGGGGTGAACTACAATTGTATACATGGTTCAGTCACATTAATGTGACCACCGCCTATGCTCGACGTCAATGTTCAATAACCACTCACAGATGGCAGGTGGCGGCACTGGCAGTGGACGTGTTGCTGGGAAACTGAAGACAACTCAGTCGTTGTGGTAATGCGGAAATGGTGCGATTTATCTGGTGTCTAACATGACATGATCACTGGCTTTCGGACCAATGATGGAAGCATTTAAGAAACGGGTAAGCCAGTAAAACATTTCGCACGCCGCTGTTCAAATGGTTCAAATGGCTCTGAGCACTATGGGACTTAACATCTATGGTCATCAGTCCCCTAGAACTTAGGACTACTTAAACCTAACTAACCTAAGGACATCACACACATCCATGCCCGAGGCAGGATTCGAACCTGCGACCGTAGCAGTCGCGCAGCCCCGGACTGAGCGCCTAGAACCGCTAGACCACCGCGGCCGGCCACGCCGCTGTAATTAAAGTATACCGTGCATGGGAAAATCGGGATATCCAAATCCACTGCCGAAGCAACTAAGGTGAATGACGGCTGCGGAGATCTGTACGCCGAATAGACGTGAAAATGTTGAGCAACAGACCACCAAGAACGTCCGTTCAGTGAATGTTGCTGTGTACGGGCCTACTCAGCAGGCGCCTTGTTCGTGCAACCACGCAGACTGCTGTTAATTGCCGACGAAGCTGAACTTTTCTCGCCAGTACCGCATCTGCACGTCAGCTAAGAGGCAACAGGTTGCCTTTTCAGATGAATTACGTTTAATGCCCCTTCGGACAGATGGCCATTAGCGTGTACGGCATGAAAACTCTGGAAGCAAACACTCTGCAACAACTGTCGGAAGGGCCACGCCGGAGCCGGTGGCGTTATGGTCTGGGAACAGTTTTCGTGGCATTTTCTGATCGACTTCGTCATCCTGAAAGGCACAGTAGATCAACACAAGTATGTATCTCTCCTCGGGGAGCATGTTCCCTAGTATACACAGTTTTTTTTCCTTGGCACAGCGGTATCTTCCAGGAGCACAATACAAGACACCGTAGCATGGCTCCACATCCCTGTCGGAACCTTCCGGAACCTCCTTGTCTCTGTTTCTGCACTTCTCCCAGCGGTGTGCACAGCAAAAGGTCGTTATTCAGGCTTTTGACAGGTGATCATCTTAATGTGACTGGATAATGTAGTAAAGATATATATTTATATGACAGATCACTCAGAAGTGAGATGAGTAACCATCTGGTCGATTGAATAAAGTGCCCTGATATATGCCTACAAAGAACTTAAATGTTTTCTTTGGCTAAATAACGGGGTATTACCGTTGCAGGACCTACGAGATATAAAATGAATAGTTGGTTCTGACCGTGAAGTCCATCGAATTCCGAATGTTGTAAGCGCGTTTACCCACGAAGGATCGTAGCAGGTCCACCAGATGCTGTGCTAGAAGGTACATCGGTGCCCCTATGTTGCTAACTATCGGCCGCGTCTTTAGAAGGCCATATATCCTCGGTGTTACCTCCGAGCGTTGGCGAAGTCTCTTGATGTCCTTATCCTCGTGCACTCCATTTTTCAGCAAGCTGGAGGTGCTTTCTTATATCTCCTTAGTCGGGTCTGTTTTAATTTTCCGATATGCTGGATCGTCTAGTAGCATCTTCTTTGAGGGCAAATGTGCCCATCACATCCGGAATTTGAGCATCTTTATTGACAGCCTAAAGGAGCTAACTTTACAAGAATCCCACATCATGGTCAGCTTTTATGTCGTGTCGCTCTTTACACCAGTCTCCCGAGAAGATTCTATCAACTTAATAAGTGAGAAATTCGGGGCAGAACAGACACAACTTTTCAGAAATGTGGTAACATCGAACTGCTTTTCCTTCAACGGCCAATACTACGAGCAGACCCCGGAGTGGCATAGAGAGCCCTCTCTCTCCAGTAGTAGCCACCATATTCATGGAGAGTTTCCAAGAAATAGCCCTGGAAACCGCCGAATATTTCTACAACATCTAAATTATATCCATAATAACATACAGTGCACTATGGAAATCGAGGGAGATGGACAACTACCTTTTCCTGGTGTAGCGCAGGTCAGATGGCTCTGGCAGATGACCTGTACGTACATGCTTCCAGCTGCCGCCATCCGGTTCAGCTAAACGGAGTGCTTAACACCTTGGTACGCAGAGCACATCTCGGGCGAACAAATCTAACAATGTAACTCAAACACTTGGAGACTGTGTTCCGCAAGAATGGATGCGGCAACCACCAAATTCAAAGGCGTTTCCGACAACAGAAGCGAAGTAGGGACCAAGATGAAGAACAAACGGAAGAAGAGAAAGAAGGCCTGGCGTCCCTATCTTTTGTAGGCAAAGTGTCATCCAAAATAAGGATGCTATCGAGGCAACACAAAATCGACACAGTCTTCAGATCTCCGGCTAAGTCGCGCACCTTACTAGCAACGGTGAAAGATGATGTCGGCCTCAAGAAAGCGGGCTATAAAAAATTCCGTGCGGCTGTCGCAAATCCTATATCCACCAAACAGTTCGTACGGTGGAAGATCGATGCAAAGAACACGAAGGCCACACACGCCTACACCAACCAAGACAATCGACCATAGCGGAACACTGCATAAACACTGGACACACAGTGAATTACGACAGAAGTACTAACCTCCACAAATAACTAACGGGACTGTATCTTCAAAGAGGCTCGTCAACAGGGATAAGGGTTACCAAATCAGTAAGGCCCGGGAACCAATACTAAGCTCTATCAAGGAGCAACGGGGCAGGCGGACATGAGATCATTCCGCCACGACCACCGAAGAGATACTGCGCCCCCCTCCCCCCCCCCACACACATACACACATCCCCACACCACCACCTACCGCAGCCACCACAAGCACTGCCACCGATCACGCTGTTCCGTCGGCGCATGGGAAGGCACCTGAACCGGTGAGAGCTGAATACTATCGGCAAAGAGCGGACAGATCATTGCATCAGCACCATCTAATGATGGCGGAAGGGTTATTCGCCGAAATACCGTGGGCATTCGATGATCGTATCCGGATGAACACACAAGAGCCCTTCAAACAGTATATATGCCGGGAAAGCTCAGATCAGGTAATACGAACAACGTTCAGTGTTCCTATAGTTTTTGTTTATTTTTCTGCAAACTATGTTGAAATACTTAACACAAACTCCATCAATAACAATATAAGTGTTATATTACTGCTGGAGAAACATATTTTTCTCAAACCAAGCCTCTATTCTCCGCAGTACCTTCAAAAATACAAACTGCCGGATTCCTACTGGTTCCAGCAAACAAAGTAAAATGTAGACGTGTGACTAGCGCCTATCGCCGGGTGGACCGTTCACCGGGTGCAAGTATTACGATTTGACGCCACTTCAGCGGCTTGAGCGTCGATGGGGATGAATTGAAACGGTACAGTAGTTTCCGGTTCATACGCAGCAGGTTTCGCTGCTCGCTCGCACCAGGAAACACAAACGGAGGCGGATCCGCCGCCATTTTTATTGCACGCCGCGGTCGGCCGCGGGTGCAACAGAACCCATGTAGACAGGTGGAAAGAAATGCGTCAGGCTTCATAATACATATTTATATGTGTCGTGTATTATGCATTTCTTGTACGTGAACGTGAATCTGCACATGAAATTTCCTAATCCTCCTCACACCTTTCCATAAAGCGTGGCCAAATCTTAGTTGGGAGGTAGTTGTGTAGTATAGTAGTGCCAACCTTACTCCTGGGAAGGGGATCAGAGAGACAGCACAGGCAGGTAAAAGTCAAAGACGTGCCAGTGTGACAAGATATTGGGTGGAGAGGTTGGTCACAGCCAAGTGGTTCGACCATCCCCTCCGCCGGGGTCCAGGCAGACCTCCGGGTGCCCGCGATATTCTGGAAGTGTTACAGAAGATGGGTAAGTGAGCAGACATGCCCTCAGTGCGTCTGTCTCGGTGTTCACGCGTGGAAGAGAGGTATTTGAATATTTGCACTAATTCTTTTATATCCAGCTTCGGATGGTGTAAGGAAATGAATGTTCTCGTTTAATTTCGGAAATTTGACCCCCTGTGTTAATGTATCTGGTCCTGAGTTTGCCCGTTATCCTCCTCACATAGTGGATATCCCATGTAAAATATTGGGAGACTCTGGTGGTATACATTTGGCCAACGCAATTCCGTCTTGCCCATAGAAATGTGTGTGCAGATTAGTATATAATATACCTGAGATATAAGTTGTAAAATTGTAATATCTGTAAACTGGAACAATTGCTGCAATCGCTGTAAAGTCGAGTGATAATGTTTAAAATAAATAGGTATTCAATTGTCATCAATCTTTAACATACCCTAAAAATCACATAGGAGTCAAGTTAAAGGAATTCATTTGAAATAAAATATATAGAACGCAGGGACCTACAAATCAGCGTGTGAGCCCTCGAGCCCCTTGCCTAGTATCGTACAAAAAGGGCACGCTCTCTAGGTAGCCCTCTCAAGCTCCCCTCTCCTGTTATCCGTTGCGCAATTTTCCTTGAGGGCTTGACGACATCAACTTTCATCTGGCGTCCCTAGGCAAGTAGATTTAACGGTAATCTTTCATGTGGCCGACCCTTTCCCAGGATTCTTGCGAATAAGGGAAGACTCTGAGAAACCAGTCAGGAATTAATATTCAAATCGATTATGGTATGTTAAAGATTGAGCGATTTTAGTAGGATAGTGACGCGTGTAAATTATAGCATGATTACTCAGTTAGCGAGTACAGCAAATTACGATATGCGCACGACGCGCTCCCACGCACGTAACTTAGCAAACATGGGCCTTGCTTGGCCGAACCCGGTACCATGCCAGAGACAGGCGCGGGAAGGTCACAAAGGTTCGACCGACCGGAAACCGTTAGCGCGGGGAGAACTTCCCCACGCACGGAGACAGTCTCGGACAAAAGCGGTGACCCTGAAACCGCACCCTCGCACGTGCAAGCCCTGTGCCAGGTCAAGAACCGCTGAAAAACACAGTCGTAGGAACCGCAGAAAATACACGCGAAACATCGAATAACAGCATAATGGTAGACACACTAGTGAAACCGCTCAATGAACGCTTCACTGCGCTCGAGGAACGCCAAGACAAACGTTTTCCTGAGCAAAATGAACGTTTCGATGAATTAAAACAGGAGGTAGGGAATAAGGTCAAACAGGGCGTGGAGGAACAGACAAAACGCCTCCAAGAAGCATTCGACGCACGGTTTAACGAAAACGAGACGAAACTGACCGAACAATCACGAAAGCTCCAAGAACTTGAAAGTCAGCTAGGATCGCTAGTACTGGATAATCAAACCAGCAATGAAGTTTGTAAGTAGGCTGTTTATGTTTTTATATTGGTAACGCCACGTAGTGCTCTATATGAAAATCACTGGCTGTGCTGTGTGCAGTCTGTGGCTGGGTGGCATTGTTGTAATATTCGCCATTGTAGTGTTGGGCTGTTGGCTGTTAACAGCGCATAGCGTTGCGCAGTTGGAGGTGAGCCGCCAGCAGTGGTGGATGTGGGGAGAGAAATGGCGGAGTTTTGAAATTTGTAAGACTAGATGTCATGAACTGCTATGTATATTATGATTTTCCAACACTATTAAGGTAGATACATTGTTTGTTCTCTATTAAAATTTTTCATTTGCTAACTATGCCTATCAGTAGTTAGTGCCTTCCGTAGTTTGAATCCTTTATTTAGCTGGCAGTAGTGGCGCTCGCTGTACTGCAGTAGTTTGAGTAACGAAGAGTTTTGTGAGGTAAGTGATTTGTGAAAGGTATAGGTTAATGTTAGTCAGGGCCATTCTTTTGTAGGGATTATTGAAAGTCAGATTGCGTTGCGCTAAAAATATTGTGTGTCAGTTTAAGCACAGTCATGTATAATTGTTCAAAGGGGACGTTTCAAGTTGTACAAACTGAGCTCACGGAAGTGCGAAAAGGTGTGAACGAGGCCCCAGATAGAATAGAGACACCAATAGAGAGACGAATGGCGGAACGGGAAGAAGTTGTAGTTTACCCACAGATCATAAAGAATGCAGTAAATGGTGTTTGCGAAGAGCAGCAACAAGCATTCGAAGAGGTGCGAAAGCAGGTCACACAACGTGAAACAGCACTGCAGAATCAGATGGGCGATGTGCGAAAAAGAATAGGGGCGCTCGCATCAGCAGTCGAAAATTGCACTTCACGCGTGGAAGAGAATTCGGATCGCACGCTTCCCGTCGCGGTCGGCGAGAGCGACGAAGTGCAATCCTTCTTGCATTTCAAAGAAACGCAAACTGCAATAAATGAGCGGATCCTCAAGGAGATACGGCTCCGATGTCAGGGCGAGATGGCAGGACGCGTAGGAAACGTCAAAAACAACATACGCGATTCAGAACCGAGCGCAACAGACGAAGACGATGAATTACGGGAAGTACAGGAGCGTTTATGCACTCTACGGAGAGCAGGCGGAGACTCTGCTCCCACGCACATTACCACAAGCACGTCAGAGAATGACGAAGAGTGGAAGAAGCACTTTGTCTCGGTGCTGAAATACTCTACATTCCCCGACCCTTAAATCAGCAACACTCCAAAACGTGGGTTTCGCAATTTGATCACATTCTACCGGAGGACGTCGTTATCAGGAGAAAGAAAACTGGCGTTCTACGGATCGGGGCGTGGAATGTCAGATCCCTTAATCGGGCAGGTAGGTTAGAAAATTTAAAAAGGGAAATGGATAGGTTAAAGTTAGATATAGTGGGAATTAGAGAAGTTCGGTGGCAGGAGGAACAAGACTTTTGGTCAGGTGATTACAGGGTTATAAATGCAAAATCAAATAGGGGTAATGCAGGAGTAGGTTTAATAATGAATAAAAAACTAGGAGTGCGGGTTAGCTACTACAAACAGCATAGTGAACGCATTATTGTGGCCAAGATAGACACAAAGCCCATGCCTACTACAGTAGTACAAGTTTATATGCCAACTAGCTTTGCAGATGATGAAGAAATTGATGAAATGTATGACGAGATAAAAGAAATTATTCAGGTAGTGAAGGGAGACGAAAATTTAATAGTCATGGGTGACTGGAATTTGTCAGTAGGAAAAGGGAGAGAAGGAAACATAGTAGGTGAATATGGATTGGGGGGAAGAAATGAAAGAGGAAGCCGCCTTGTAGAATTTTGCACAGAGCATAACTTAAACATAGCTAACACTTGGTTCAAGAATCATAAAAGAAGGTTGTATACCTGGAAGAATCCTGGAGATACTAAAAGGTATCAGATAGATTATATAATGGTAAGACAGAGATTTAGCAATCAGGTTTTAAACTGTAAGACATTTCCAGGGGAAGATGTGGATTCTGACCACAATATATTGTGTTGTGTCGATTCCCTAAGGTCTCGACACAATGAGTGGCTAGGTGCACGCGAAACTAACGCAGACGGGCGTAAATTCTGAAACAGGAGACTGGATGAAAACTATAAAGAAAAGAAGAGAGATTTTAATATACTTAACTTTAATGTAGTCTTGTTCTTGTTGAAATACATCTCTTGCATAGTAGTAAGCAATTAGCAATGATACACATGGCGCCTTGCTAGGTAGTAGCGATGGACTAGCTGAAGGCTATTTAATCTGTCTCTCGGCAAATGAGAGGAAGACGTGATACGTCTTGTCGCAAGCTATGTCGTCCGTACAACTGGGGCGAGGTCAAGTCCGTGTCTTGTGACCTGCCCTGTGGTGGCGCTACGTTTGCGAATACACAGTGGCGACACGCGGGTCCGACATGTACTACAGGACCGCGGCCGATTTAAGTTACCACCTAGCAAGTGTGGTGTCTAGCGGTGACACCACATTCCTCCCCCGCAAATCGGCGAACGGTCGTGAGATAAGGCTTCCGCCCGCCGTGGGGAGGACCCCATGTTGACGTATGCGATGAGGTGGGGAGCCTAACAACAGGCGAGGCTGTGCCACCCGCACCCGGCCATTCGGTCCGAGGGGAGCTAGGAAACGCCTGCAAACCTAGTCCAGGGTGCACGTCAACATGAGGTGTTTTCGCACGGAATGATATAAGAGGAGCCGCGGGGTCGACCTCCATGTGGTCGGAGCACCCGACGGGCGAAGACGACATCTGGTCCGGAGCGGGCAAGAGGTCCATGGCGGAGGACGGCTGGTCACGGGAAGCAAGCGGCGGCGCGTGACCCAGGGAGGCGCGAGGCGGCTGCAGCGAAGCGTCCGCTGCTGGCGGCGCCGGCGGCGGCTGCGGCGGCGCGACGCCATGAGGCAAAATGGAAGGCATCGTCGGTAACACCTGGGGATGAGGCGAGCCAGTAGATGGGTCCCCAGGGCGCTGACCTGACGGCTCCGTCGCTGAAAGCAGACGGGGAGCGGCAGAACCCAGGCGACGACAGAGGCGCAGCTGATTGAGATGCCGACGCACCTCACCAGAGGCCCCCAAAACCAAATACATCGCGCGGCCGAGGCAGCGAAGAATGCGCCCTGCGAGCCAACGCTGTGAACCGCGATAGTTGCGATAATAGACAACGTCGCCAGGAGCAAAAGCAGGAGTCTGCCGCTGCACAGGAACCTGATGTGGCGGATGCAGCAAAGACATCAGAGTTCGATGAGGACGACCATGGAGCAATTCAGCCGGCGAGCGACCATCGCGGGGCTGAGAGCGATAGGAAGACAAAAAGAGCAACAAAGCGTCCTCCCGTGAATGCGACTCTTTCAACTTCAACATCTGTGACTTGAAGGTCCGGACCAATCGTTCCGCGGCACCGTTTGACTGAGGCGAAAACGGCGCGGATGTCAGATGTTGAATACCATTGGCCTTGCAGAACGACTGAAATTCTGCGGACATGAATTGTGGGCCATTGTCGGAAACAATAGTCTGCGGAAGACCTTCAATGCAAAAGATAGCAGACAAGGCTTGGATGGTGGCAGAAGACGTCGTGGAAGACATCCGGACAACAAAAGGAAAATTACTGAAAGCATCGACCACAACCAACCATCGAGCATTCCAGAACGGCCCAGCAAAATCGATGTGCAATCGTTGCCAAGGGGAAGTGGCTTTCGGCCAAGCAAAGAATTTCCGCGGCGGTGCGGATTGTTGTTCGGCACACGCCACGCAAGAGGAGCACATATTCGTAATCGCAGCATCGATTCCGAACCAAGTACAGTGCTGACGAGCAAGTTGTTTCGTGCGCACTATACCCCAATGTCCTTGGTGAAGAAGCCGTAAGACAGAGGACTGGAACGAACGTGGGACCACGACTCGGGACTGATCATTATCGGAACGCAACAACAAAACACCACGTCGGACAAAAAGTCTCTCCTTGTGAGCAAAAAAACGGCGAACCAAAGGATCCTCGATCCGTGACTTTGACAAGGGCCATTGCGTAGCAACAAAACGCAAAACGGGAGCAAGGACAGGGTCAGCAGCTGTGGCTGTAGCTACACGACGAAAATCAATCGGAAACGATGCGACCACGTCATCGGCTTCCGAATCAATGAACATGCAAGCAAGTTCGGAAGAATCGAATGCTTTATCCTCAGCAACAGGCAAACGGGACAACGCATCAGCGTTGCCGTGCTTAGCAGTGGACCGATACAAGATATCGTAGCGGTACTGCGAGAGAAAAAGTGACCAGCGAATGAATTGCTGCGCTGTACGTGGAGGTACAGGCTTGTTCGGATGAAAAAGCGATGTCAAAGGCTTGTGGTCCGTGATGATTGTAAAGTGACGACCATACAAGAAGTCATGGAACTTGGTAACACCAAACACTAGAGCGAAAGCTTCTTTCTCTATTTGTGAATAATTTCTTTGCGCAGATGAGAGCAATTTGGACGCAAAGGCAATAGGGCGATCATGCGAGCCATCCTTGTGCGCAAGCACAGCACCGATCCCGAAATCCGATGCATCTACCATCAACAAAAGGGGTTTTCGGGGATCGAATGGCGTAAGGCAAGTATGTGAAAGTAACGCCGATTGCAACTGGCGAAAGGCGCGTTCGCATTCCGTCGTCCAGACGAACGGAACACCTTTACGGCGTAAGCGATGAAGCGGAGCTGAAATGGAAGAAGCATTGCGCACAAACCTATGATAATAATTTACCTTACCCAGCACACTCTGTAGCTGTTTTAAGTTCTGCGGTGACGGCAAGTCCTGAATGGCACGAAGGTGCTCTGGACTCGGATGTATACCTTGGGCGTTAAGGACATGGCCCAGGTACGGTAAGTCACGAGCAAAAAACACACATTTGTCCTTCCTCAAGCGAAGACCATTCTGACGCAAGACCTGAAATAATGTTCGGAGATTTTGCAAATGTTCTGCTTCTGTCTTTCCTGAGATTACAATATCGTCCAGATAGTTCGCAGCAGTAGGGACCGACGCACAAATAGTTTGTAAATATTGCTGAAACAAAGCAGGGGCGGATGCACACCCGAACGGCAGTCTTTTGAAGCGATACAAGCCAAGATGCGTGTTAACCACTAAGACGCGCTGGGATTCTTCGTCCACAGGTAGTTGCAAGTACGCATCTGCTAGGTCCAATTTTGAAAAATATTTTCCCGGGCACAGTTTGTCAAAAAGATCTTCCGGGCGGGGCAAAGGAAAAGTAGCAGTCACAAGTTGTGGATTCACAGTGGCCTTGAAGTCCACACAAAGTCTCAATTTTCCGGAAGGTTTTGGCAAAATTACTAAGGGTGAGGCCCAGAGAGAAGCCTGCACACGTTCAATTACACCTTGAGATTCTAAATCGTGCAATGTTCTTGCGACCTCATCACGCAATGCGTGGGGAACATTGCGCGCTCTGAAAAATTTCGGTTGCGCGTTGTCTTTCAGTTCCAAATGCGCTTCATAGTTCTTAGCGCAACCAAGGCCCGGTGCAAAAATGTCTGCAAATTCGTCACAAAGACTAGAAACACTGGCGGAAGGCACAGTCTGATTCACTGATAGGACCTGATTTACAATAGACAAATTAAACAATTGAAACAAATCTAAACCAAACAAGTTCACTGCACTAGAGGAACGAAGAACATAAAATGACACAAGTTTTGTCTGTCCCTTGTATGTTGCAAGAAGGCTGCACTGTCCTAACACAGGTATATGCTGTCCTGAGTAACTAGTTAACGTAACATTTGCGGCACGCAATGGCGGGGCGCCCAGTTGTTTGTACGTGTCGTGATTGAGCAATGAAACTGCAGCTCCGGTATCGAGCTGGAATGGTATCACTTTTCCTGCAAAGTCTAAGTCCACAAAAAGTTTATTGTCTTGTTGACGACAAGAGCGACTGTCTCGTGCAAATTGAACTGATACAGGTCCAGAAGCACTTGCAACTTTACGGGATTTCCGGCGACGTCGACGCACACTTTGGGTGGGACGAACACAGTCACTGTTAGCTAAAGTGTCACTGGACGGGTGGGAATGAACTACATGAATGTCCATGGGCGAAGGTCCACGAGCCTGATTGTCCTGGGTTCGATTCCGGCGCGAAGCAAAAGGCCTGGAATTATTGCGAGTGTCTGATCTAAGCTTTTTCTGGCAAACACTTTGTACATGTCCTTTCTTTTGGCAGTAAAAGCAAATAGCTTGGCGTGACGGGCAATTTTCACGCGAATGTCTAGTTGCACACCGCGGGCAAGATTTCACTGCATTTGCTTGCTTACGCGGCGCACGTGGTTGCAAGCTAGGCGGCAGCTGTGAAGTCGGGCGCGAGGGCCGCTTAGCGTCCCGTGCAGCGGGCCCGGCGGGCCGATTAATGTGACACACTGCTGGCGAAGTTTCAAATGATTCCTGAGCAAAGTCAAGTGTGTCTTGCCTGTCCAAAATGTCTATCACTTGTTGCAGGGAGGGATTAACTAGTTTCAAAATCTGTTCCCTTATGCGAACATCAGAAACGTTCTGCGCAATTGCATCACGCACCATAGTATCTGAATATGGGAGGCCACATTCACAGGCAAACGCGCAGTCTCTAGTAAGTCCTTGCAAAGTTGCTACCCACTCCCTGTTAGTCTGACCGGCCGTACGTTTTGTACGAAAAAACGTATACCGTTTGGCAACTACATTTACTGTTTCTTTGAAATAGGCATCTAAAGCAGACAAAATTTCTTCGTAGGTCAGAGTTGCTACGTCGCGTCGGGGAAACAATTTCACTATCACACGGTAGGTAGACACACCGACACAAGAAAGCAAAAACGGCTGCCGCTCTTTACCTTGAATTCCATAAGCAGTGAGGTGGAAGTTGAACTGATCGGCCCACTCAGTCCAGCTATCGGTTGTGGCCTCAAAGGGCCTAAATGGCGGTGCGACAGCGTTGTGTGGCTGCGGTAGCGAAGAAGCGGCTGCCGCCGCATCGGTTTGCAGCGCACGTTGACCCTGGACGAGCTGTCCAAGGGCTTCCAATAACGCCTGCGTCTGCTGATTCTGCAAGCGAAAAAATTCGGACAGTACATCTGGAGAATGCGGCGAAGCCATGACACAAACAAATTAGAGCAAGTATAACACAAAGACTGCAACGTGGGCGCGGCACCACTCCTCGGCGCCAAAATATTGTTGTGTCGATTCCCTAAGGTCTCGACACAATGAGTGGCTAGGTGCACGCGAAACTAACGCAGACGGGCGTAAATTCTGAAACAGGAGACTGGATGAAAACTATAAAGAAAAGAAGAGAGATTTTAATATACTTAACTTTAATGTAGTCTTGTTCTTGTTGAAATACATCTCTTGCATTGTAGTAAGCAATTAGCAATGATACACATGGCGCCTTGCTAGGTAGTAGCGATGGACTAGCTGAAGGCTATTTAATCTGTCTCTCGGCAAATGAGAGGAAGACGTGATACGTCTTGTCGCAAGCTATGTCGTCCGTACAACTGGGGCGAGGTCAAGTCCGTGTCTTGTGACCTGCCCTGTGGTGGCGCTACGTTTGCGAATACACAGTGGCGACACGCGGGTCCGACATGTACTACAGGACCGCGGCCGATTTAAGTTACCACCTAGCAAGTGTGGTGTCTAGCGGTGACACCACATATTGGTTATGAACTGCAGATTGAAACTGAAGAAACAGCAAAAAGGTGGGAATATAAGGAGATGGGACCTGGACAGACTGACTAAACCAGAGGTTGTAGAGAGTTTCAGGGAGAGCATAAGGGAACAATTGACAGGAATGGGGGAGGGAGATACAGTGGAGGAAGAATGGGTGGCTCTGAGGGATTAAGTAGTGAAGGCAGCAGAGGGTCAAGTAGGTAAAAAGACGAGGGCTAATAGAAATCCTTGGGTAACAGAAGAAATATTGAATTTAATTGATGAAAGGAGAAAATATAAAAATGCAGTAAATGAAGCAGGCAAAAAGGAATACAAACGTCTCAAAAATGAGATCGACAGGAAGTGCAAAATGGCTAAGCAGTGATGGCTAGAGGACAAATGCAAGGATGTAGAGGCTTGTCTCACTAGGGGCAAGATAGATACTGCCTACAGGAAAATTAAAGAGACCTTTGGAGAGAAGAGAACCACTTGTACGAATATCAAGAGCTTAGATGGCAACCCAGTTCTAAGCAAAGAAGGGAAGGCAGAAAGGTGGAAGGAGTATATAGAGGGTTTATACAAGGGCGATTTACTTGAGGACAATATTATGGAAATGGAAGAGGATGTAGATGAAGATGAAATGGGAGATACGATACTGCGTGAAGAGCTTGACTGAGCACTGAAAGACCTGAGTCGAAACAAGGCCCTGGGAGTAGACAACATTCCATTAGAACTATTGATGGTCTTGGGAGAGCCAGTCATGACAAAACCCTACCATCTGGTGAGTAAGATGTATGAGACAGGCGATATACCCACAGACTTCAAGAAGAATATAATAATTCCAATCCCAAAGAAATCAGATGTTGACAGATGTGAAAATTACCGAACTATCAGTTTAATAAGTCACAGCTGCAAAATACTAACGCGAATTCTTTACAGACGAATGGAAAAACTAGTAGAAGCGGACCTCGGGGGAGATGAGTTTGGATTCCGTAGAAATGTTGGAACACGTGAGGCAATACCAACCTTACGACTTATCTTAGAAGAAAGATTAAGAAAAGGCCAAGCTACATTTCTAGCATTTGTAGACTTAGAGAAAGCTTTTGACAACGTTAACTGGAATACTCTCTTTCAAATTCTGAAGGTGGCAGGGGTAAAATACAGGAGCGAAAGGCTATTTACAATTTGTACAGAAACCAGATGGCAGTTATAAGAGTCGAGGGGCATGAAAGGGAAGCAGTGGTTGGGAAAGGAGTGAGACAGGGTTGTAGCCTCTCCCCGATGTTACTCAATCTGTATATTGAGCAAGCAGTAAAGGAAACAAAAGAAAAATTCGGAGTAGGTATTAAAATTCACGGAGAAGAAGTAAAAACTTTGAGGTTCGCCGATGACATTGTAATTCTGTCAGAGACAGCAAAGGACTTGGAAGAGCAGTTGAACGGAATGGACAGTGTCTTGAAAGGAGGATATAAGATGAACATCAACAAAAGCAAAACGAGGATAATGGAATGTAGTCGAATTAAATCGGGTGATGCTGAGGGGATTAGATTAGGAAATGAGACACTTAAAGTAGTAAAGGAGTTTTGCTATTTAGGGAGTAAAATAACTGATGATGGTCGAAGTAGAGAGGATATAAAATGTAGACTGGCAATGGCAAGGAAATCGTTTCTGAAGAAGAGAAATTTGTTAACATCGAGTATAGATTTAAGTGTCAGGAAGTCGTTTCTGGCCGGCCGAAGTGGCCGTGCGGTTAAAGGCGCTGCAGTCTGGATCCGCAAGACCGCTACGGTCGCAGGTTCGAATCCTGCCTCGGGCATGGATGTTTGTGATGTCCTTAGGTTAGTTAGGTTTAACTAGTTCTAAGTTCTAGGGGACTAATGACCTCAGCAGTTGAGTCCCATAGTGCTCAGAGCCATTTGAAGTCGTTTCTGAAAGTATTTGTATGGAGTGTAGCCATGTATGGAAGTGAAACATGGACGATAACCAGTTTGGACAAGAAAAGAATAGAAGCTTTCGAAATGTGTTGCTACAGAAGAATGCTGAAGATAAGGTGGGTAGATCACGTAACTAATGAGGAGGTATTGAATAGGATTGTGGAGAAGAGAAGTTTGTGGCACAACTTGACTAGAAGAAGGGATCGGTTGGTAGGACATGTTTTGAGGCATCAAGGAGAAGAGAAGTTTGTGGCACAACTTGACTAGAAGAAGGGATCGGTTGGTAGGACATGTTTTGAGGCATCAAGGGATCACAAATTTAGCATTGGAGGGCAGCGTGGAAGGTAAAAATCGTAGAGGGAGACCAAGAGATCAATACACTAAGCAGATTCAGAAGGATGTAGGTTGCAGTAGGTACTGGGAGATGAAGAAGCTTGCACAGGATAGAGTAGCATGGAGAGCTGCATCAGGCCAGTCTCAGGACTGAAGACCACAACAACAACTACTACCGGATTCATGGGGAGACGCGCTCCGAATTCGTTTTGTGTATAACCATCTCAGAGATGAAGCAGCCATTAGGATGCAACCGTCGCTAGACTTATGTAAGACGTATGCGGAGTTCCGTGCTGCATTCATTAGAGAGTTCTGGTCTGCCACAGAACAAGAGAGAACGAAATTCTCGATATTAATGCAACCGGATTACAACGATTGTACGCACCCTGATCCTGCCATCTTCTTCCGAGACACGGTGCGAATGTAACAGTATCATGACGCGCCATATCCAGCGCCGGAATTAATCAGGATCTGCATGACAAAGTTACCTTCGAAACTTCGGCGGGAGATAACGATTGCAGGCGGTTAGGTTAGGTTAGGTTAGGATTGAACGACAATACCTCTTTTCTGCATCTCTTGCAAGAACTAGGCAAGCCTAGGATGCAACAAAATAACAATCAAAGTAGAAGAGACGAAGCCCTGCCTCCGCTGGGAGGGGCGCAACAGTCATGGCAAGGCCAAAACGGATCACGTGTAAACACGGATCGGGGACGGAATTGCGACCGCGGCAGTGGACGTAATAGGTCGTATACAAGGAACAGACCACGAAACTGGGAATGCACGGCACCTGTACAAAACCACGAGTCATGAGAAGTAGTCGAAGTACGCTCACCCGGTCCTCGGCGCAATGAGGAAAGGCAAAGAGACAACAAAAACGCACAGCAATGACTGACAGAAAGCACGGCGGGAACAGAAAGCGAAAGAACGGAGGTAGGAGGCAGTACGGGAATATTCTTTATTAATTTTAAAGATATAAGGGAAGCACTACCCGAAGAAGGGGACGAGGTAGTATCCGTAAGATGCCGAGTACTGAACATTAACATAAATAACATCACCATACCCTCAGTTCTAGACTGAGGCAGTCAGGCCTCAGTCATCCGAGAAGATATTTTACAAAGATGCACAGATCGCGAATGGCTGTCACTACCTTTGCAAAGTACGGAAGTACGTGGCGCAGTGCAAGGTAGATATGTAGATGTAAAGCGACAGATACTGGTCGACTTTACCTGTCAGTCACGATCATTCACGGTAGTTTTCTTGGTGATTCCGTCGCTTGCTGGGGAAGTAATCCACGGCATCGACTTTCTGTGTGCACACCAGGCGTGCATAGATTTCCGCCAAAACTGCGTAACATTCACTCTCGTCCGGAACCGCGGGACTGCTACGGTCGCAGGTTCGAATCCTGCCTCGGGCATGGGTGTGTGTGATGTCCTTAGGTTAGTTAGGTTTAAGTAGTTCTAAGTTCTAGGGGACTTATGACCTAAGATGTTGAGTCCCATAGTGCTCAGAGCCATTTGAGCCATTCACTCTCGAAGGAGAGAATGTGAAGCTAGATTTCAAACATGGACCAGGCGAGACAGACGTCACTGATCTGTTTAACCTTGATAAGTTTTTTAATTTGCTAGTGGGACCATTCCGTGTACGACGCGCCGTACACCCGAACGCGGTGCAAATAGAAACAATACAAACGAGAAAGAGTCGTGGGTTGCACCACATCACGAACATTAAGCTGTGGATAGCATAAAAGTAATAACGCATCTCGTGATAGCGTAGGCAATACGCAAGGTCAAACGTAAACAGCGAAGGTCACAGTTAATACAACGCTCTGATCATAGTGTATCACTGGCAAGTAAACTCGTCCACTGAATCGATTGTTTCTTTGGTTGTGCTCCGACAAGATTTGTCGTAATAAGTCTTCGGCCTCCAAGTTAAATCTAGACATGCTTGCGATAGAATTACTCTCAAATAGGTTGGAACCACGCAGGAACGGGATACACTGTCGTATATACCCTAATAGAGGGGAAACAGAGAAATGAACATATGCGGTGTGGTTTAGGGTATGCTTTAGATGCGCCATAAAAAGCGCCATTGCCCGTCGATAAAGACGCTGTGCACTAGTCTACTGAGCATCAACAACCCGTAACGGAGGCAGTCTGCGCCTAAGTGCGCCATGAATTTTACATTGTAATGTGATTTTGTAGAAGGAACCCTGATAGAAGGAAAGCCGTGCAATGTGTGTTTCAGGAATGCGATGAAGACAACCGATGTATAGGGGAAGGATAAAACCAAGACTGCAGTAAAACAGGAATCGAGGCAGGCGAATAACAACGCCAATAATCTGTGCAAAGAAACCAGAAACCAATAAATGAAACAGGGAGTATACATACATCTCTAAAATTAAATATATTTAAATGATATACTGTTAGAGCCGTGTGCTTTAAATGTTGGTGATCTAATACACCTAATAAGAATACATATTTATATGTGTCTGAATTATGCCTACAGAGCCAAAGGAAAGAGCGAATAAATGAATCCAGGAGACAAAGACCTGCTGAAATATCGGTAATTCATTCCCAACATCCCACTGAAAAAAACGAAGTAAGGGTAACCATGTAATTACAGGCTGGAAACCTTCAAGAGGCCAACACAGAACAACTGTGGTAAAGCTGGTATAGTATTGTGTCGTTCCATGACAATATTTTATTCTGTTTTGCCCTTAGCGTAAAACGGGCGCCAACTGAAATTTATGCTTAATTCATCCTTTAACAATAACTCCATGTACGTATCTTAGACGCAAGAAGAATAGTTGGTGATTTGTATTAGATATGCGTAGTAACATGATGAAGCCAGTCTAAGTATTAGGCAGTGGCATTTTTCATGTAATCACGCCTAAATGCTATGTCGAGTAGTGGCTCAATTCAATATTTCTTGGTAGTTGTGGGAGTAACTTTCAACTAAACATAGAGCAGATTGGTGACGGAATTTTTCCAAAACAACCTGACACAATTTGATCCCATTTCCAATATATGTGT
The DNA here is from genome assembly GCF_023898315.1 of Schistocerca nitens. NCBI lineage: Eukaryota > Metazoa > Arthropoda > Insecta > Orthoptera > Acrididae > Schistocerca > Schistocerca nitens. Next base: position 618,518,772 of record NC_064617.1, read on the forward strand.
TGTAACTGTCAACATTGTCATGCCACATTGGGAGAAGTATTTTGTTTTATATGTCTTCAACGACGTATTTATTATTGTACGTCTATCACACTGGTCATAACTAGATCCATTTTAACTTCATTATTTTCGTGACTAACTGTGCTTATTGTCAATAGAGAAATTAGTTCATATTTATCTTGGGTCAATGTTGTAGCTTCAGGAACCTAGGAATAGTCACGTAATCTTGTCTTGCCTAGACGGCCTTGTTATGTATATAAGAAAATAAGATATGAAAGCTTTGTGGAAACATGTTACAAGTTTCTCTGCGGAGGCAGTATGCCGCGAGTCCACGGCACCCCAGCTCACACCAGGCGTCTACGCCGAGCGTGTCAGGGCGGCAGCAGCGCAGGCGGTTAACAGCGGCAACGGCAGCGCCACGAGACAACCCCGCACAGCCAGCTGAGAGCCGGCGCATCCCTCCCCGCGCCAGTCACCTGACGAGCGAAAGGGAATGTGTGACGCATGCCGAGCTACGTCACCGAACCCAACGCGACTCTCGCTAAGACGGCCGGTGCAGTAAAGCAACGCCCACTGGCCAGACACTCAATGCCGCCCGGCAACGAATAACCTGCGCCAAACTGGGGACGCGCAGTAAATAGGGCGTCCACTTGCTGTCTGACTGTATACGAAACACATACGTGCGCCGCACCAACATTAGAAACGCCGGACACAGAAGGGAGCGTGTCTTACCATTGGCATGCGGCACCAGAACAAGGGGACGGGTCTCGCCAATACGACATGCATCAGCTGACAGCGACCACGAGATGATGCGACACAGAAGGGCGCGTGCCTCACCATTGGCGAGCACCACCAGGAGAAGGGGGCGTGTCTCGCCGTTGACGCGCACAGCAGAAAGGGGCGTGTCTCGCCAATTTCACACGTACCAGCTGGCAGTGACCACGGTATGATGCGACGCAGAAGGGCGCGCGTCTCACCACGGGCACGCAGAACTAGAAGAAGGAGGCGTGTCTCACCACTGACGCGTACCAGCAGAAGGGGGCGTGTCGCCAATACCACGCGCACCGGCTGACAGCAATCACGAGACGATGCGGCGAAGAAGGGGGCGTGTGTCGTCAGACGCATCCCTCCACAATATGCAGACGACAACTGCCCCGCTGGTTTGTCGATAACGAGACAGGGCCGATGAACAGCGATGTCCTGCAAATCTCCAACGTCGACCCACACCTGTGTATGGACGCAGGAGATGGAACCAGGCGAGAGGCAATGTTGCGGGCTGCTATATAAGGAAAACAACCTGGGCAAGACAACGGAAGTTACGCTCAACACATCCGCCAGCTCCCCATTTCAGTGTTGTGGTTCCCTAGTAGCCTATCCTCCAAGTCGCCTTTAGAAGAGACGTCCACCCCAGCACCCAAAGAAATACACAGTGAAACTACTGTGTGACAAAACATGCAGAATAATAGGTTGTCAACGAGTTCATTTCTATGTGTGTTTGTGTACTTGTGTATTATTTTGTATATGTGGCTATTTACGTGTTGACGAGAGAAATAAGGGTCCCAGAGAGTTTTAGCAGTTGAGTTAACCTGTCATAATTTCATTTAAGCCCGATTCGGGAAACGCCATTATAAGTTAATGGGAAGCAGACACTTTCGCTCCTCCAATCAAGGACAAAGATGCACAGCTTTCTTGGCTAATTCCATTAGTCAACCACGGGTTTAGTGACAGATTACGACGTTAACAGTACTACATTAATGGTTTTCCAATGACCACTCGTAATTTCATGCATTGCTTAATTATTTTAGTATCATTGCAATGATTTGTTGATTTTTCACTTTTCACTTAGATTTTTAGGTGTATGTCAGCACCATTTGATTTTGCAAATGACATTTCTTTGGTTCATTTAACGTAATTTCTTTCATTAACTATTTTAGCATTATTGCATTTGTTTGTTGACCTTGCACTTTTCACTCAGATTTTTACATGTGCATGGCAGCACCATCTGATTTTACAATAGACACTTCTCTGGTTCATTTTAACTTAAATTTTCATCTAAAGATGAATGATTTTGAATGGTCATCACTCGTTTGCCTAGGACGTTAATTTAGACATTTCGTATGTTGTTTAAATGCCACCGCCTTATGCCAAGTGGCCCCATATTTGCTCCGCTCGTAGCGGGAATATTCGTTCATGCCAGAGAGCAGGACGTTCAAATTTTTTTAACTTTTCCTATTGTAACCTCCCCACAACAATTTTAATGACTATATTTATTAGAAATGAAGCCACAGCTAAGTGTAACCTCCCCACAACAAATTCTAAAAAAACTATATTTATTAGTAATGGTGCCACAGCTAAGTATAAACTCCCCACAAGAATATTAATGGCAAGGACAATTAAATGAAAGCTCGCTATCTGACTCAAGTACAAGTTCCCATTAAATAATGAACGCTAATCCCATGATAATGAAACTGTAATGATAACCTAAACTCAATTCAACCGAAAAGTCGGTGTTTGCCCTGTGCGAAACGAGAATAAATTTCTTACCTTAGTGAAACTGCATGTCAAAATTCTGCTCTTATTGTTCTCTGGCGCTTGCATGAAAAGCATTGGAAGTACCTTTTAAAAATCTTTGTTAAAAGGAAATGGAAGGAAATTTGAATGATTGTCTCTAAAATTGCTTTTAAATCAAAATTATTATTGGGAGCGATTTTTGAAAGTTAAATTACAATGAGTGTTCGTTACATTATCTGATGAGCGCAAAGCTGCATGATTATTTATTTAAATAAATTATACCTCGTCCTGAATCTCGACCATTGCGATGCCGACGCCCGCCGACTGCTCTCCGCTACTGCTAGCAACCGACTCCAAGCATTACTGAGGACTGACTACTGCAGACTGACTGACTGCTCGCTACTGCGAGTCGAGCGCAACTGCTCTGGTCAGAGATTCTACAATGTCTCAGCATCGCTGCCGCACAACATACGTGTTTCATAACCCTCCACTGGGGGGGCAAAAATTTGGCAGCGATGGTGAGTCATTTGGACTTGCCATCGTAACAAATTTTTCTTTTAATTAATTAACATTTACAAAATATTTAGATGTATCACATGAATTAAATGTTGTGCGCATGCACCGATTACAAAACATTACAGACAAGACAAAATATAAGTACAAAACAAATCAGGAAAAATGTATATACAAATTATTTGACAGATAACAAAGTGTACACACACTGAAAAATTCTTTAGCAGTTTCATAACAGGCAAAAAAAATATCATGTTGACAAGTGTCATGAGTGCACATGCACTGCAGTGGAGAACATATCAGTAAAAGACGAAATGTATATACAAGAGTAACAAATGACATAAATCATAAAAGGTATACAGAATGAATACAAATCATATCGAAAATTGAGAAGAGTGCACAGGCACTGTAGTTCAGTTGAAAACATATTCACATAAGTGCACATGCACTGAAAACTTTTGAACATTTTTATAACAAATAAACGCAAGAGTAGAAAAAATCATCAAATCACAAAAAGTATATACAATATAGATGACAAGAGTGCACACATACTGCACTTCAAAACAAATCGAAAATGTCTTTAGTATTTTGACAACAAATGGCAAAAATCATGTCGACAAGTGACACAAGTGTACTCGCACTAGAGTTCAACAAATCGAGAAAAAATGTATAGGCCATGAACATAAATGGTGTTAGTAAAAAAATGATTTTCACTATTAGGATAGGAAAGGAAGGATTGCATCATGGTTGTAGCACTTTAGTTTGCACATAGCTGCACTGAAAGTCCATATCTTTCCACAGAATCACAACTAAGTGATACAATCTGCAGTTCCGTTCCCAGAAGTATTTATCAGCGTATCAAGACAGTGAAACGTCGTAGTAGTATTCCATACTATCATTTGGCAGTATACCAGGTACACCAAACAGTGGGACCAGAATAACGTCTTCATCGCTTACGGTGGTGGACAGCATGTCGTGTCAACACCACGCTCTTAAGAGGCGGCACACAGTGCTCCATAACAAAGTCTTGATTAGTGATTACATAAGTAGTTTCTTCGCCTACAGTGGTGGACAGCATGTCGTGTCAACACCACGCTTTTAAGAGGCGGCACACCAACGTAGAATTAGTGCAAAAACCAAATATAGTGCTCCATGATAATGAGGATGGACAAGACAAATGGATGTTACAATAATTTCAGGTAGTTAGGTCAGAAGGTGAAGGACATTAACTAACACACAAGTCTTGATTAGTGATTACATAAGTAGTTTGCGGTATCCATACTCTAGTCATTGAACATTTCTGTACCATGAATGTAGTATTACAGAAAAATGTTCATTAATTAATTTAAAGACAAGAGTGGTAATCAATCGCCATCAAGTATTGAGTATTACAAAACATTTTTCCTCATTCAAATGACATATTTACAAGTAACTATTAACACTCAGTGGCCTAGCAACTTTCGATTAGTACAAAATATTTATCATCATTCAGTATTAATATGGGAAGTCATCATTGAAAACACTAACAAAACGTTAAGTTACATTAATTATTGGCACTCAGTGGCCAGCAAGTATTGAATAGTATAAAACATTATTCATCATTCAGTATTCTTCATATCATTAAGAAATCATTATTAAAAATCAGTTAATTACAGTCATAGCCTTAATAATCATGGGCATAATAAGTAATTACATTAATTATGGGCACTCAGTGGCCAGCAAGTATTGAATAGTATAAAACATTATTCATCATTCAGTATTATTCATATCATTAAGAAATCATTATTAAAAATCAGTTAATTACAGTCATAGCCTTAATAATCATGGGCATAATAAGTAATTACATTAATTATGGGCACTCAGTGGCCAGCAAGTATTGAATAGTATAAAACATTATTCATCATTCAGTATTCTTCATATCATTAAGAAATCATTATTAAAAATCAGTTAATTACAGTCATAGCCTTAATAATCATGGGCATAATAAGTAATTACATTAATTATGGGCACTCAGTGGCCAGCAAGTATTGAATAGTACAAAACATTAGTAGCATTAATAAGCATGGGCATAATAAGTACTCTCATTACAATAGATAGTGGCAATTATGTTTTGGTATCATTAAGAAGTCATTATTCAAGTGACATACTATTCAGAGCTGATCAGTGTTATTCAGAATTATCATAAACTAGTGACATTATCTGGGACTGTTAATACATTTTGTTTTTTCTGCTAGCAATGCATTGCTTTGGGTAATTATAAGGGAAAGCAAGAAGAAGTAAGAGAAAAAATTGCTTCTAGGTTGTTCCTATAAATGAAAAGATTGTGTAACGTCATTCGTCATGAGTCATTTGTAGCAAGGTTATCACATTTATAAATGATAGACACAAGTGGGTAAGAAAAATGCAAGTACTAGAACAGGTATAATAAGTAACAAGTTTAGTAAGTATCATAAAAAGCTTCTCTTGAAAGAAAAATACAAAATGGATTATTGAGCTGAAAGAAGAAACGCAGACTATGCTGAAAAGTAGTGAACTTCGAATTAACAGGTAGTGAAATGTGTATAAAAAATGTGTTCCATAGCTGTCCTTTCCAAAACCTTCAGTCATCCTACTACGCAATATAACACCTGCTGTCAAAGTAAACTGCAACAAATACTTAAATAACTACATAGCATAAATACATAACTTCAACATTATCCTCATCTGTAAAGAAAAACTTCATTATTCATATCATTATAACTCCATCATTATCATCACCTGTAAACAAAAACTTCATTATTCATAGTACCATATTCTTCATCATTGTTCATTATCAGCATTCATTATCATCTGCAAAAATCATTTCATTATTCATCACACAACTATTCCTAATCCCTAGCATATTTCATCACTTAAAACTAAAATGTGTAGTTCTGTCTGACAGCTTGCATCAATCGCTTTGTATTCTGAAAGAAAAAATTAGTTAAGACTGCTATTCTGCGATGTGTATAATATATTCTGGTTAATGCTTGTTAATTCTGATCCATTTACTCGTCCTCATTAGCTTATTGCATCTTCTTTCGTTTATTCCATAGGTGAAATTCCCACTTCTGTTTAATTCATTTCCTGTACGCATCATTTATTTCTGAAATTGATGAACAAAGATTAATGTCTTGCATTTAAATCATATACCCATTAAATAGTGACTGGTTAATGGTGACTCAATTAAGCATACAACATAACATGACAGAAAACGTAATATGTCAAAAGCATAGACAGTGTTCAAAGGCAAAAAGTGTACAGAGAATATCGTAATGCAGCAGCAAAAAGGAAAATGTAAAACAGTCACGATGTTGAGATATCACAAGGCAAAATGTCAAAGTCAAATGGTGTGTGTTATACCTTAACTAGTTCACAGTGCATACAAACAAAACATGAAAACAATCGTACATACATAAGAAAGACAAAATGTGACATTCGTTGTGTTCAGCTTATATGTAGTGTAGTTAATAGATGCGATAATTAAAGACTTCAATGGAGAGAGAATTTGATAAAATTAATGCGTCATTATAGAGAATTGCATAATTATTCATAAAATGCGTAAGTTCATCTGAAAAAAATGCACGGTCTAGTGTGTAACGATAAGAAGAGCGACCTGCTAACCTTACCTTGCCGGGCACTTGCCAAGAAAAAAAAAATACGATAATCATCAATAGGTAGTCACATAAATGTAATTGCATAAGTGGTCACAAAATGTGTAAGTTCATCTGAAAAATGTGCACGGTCTGATGTGTAACGACAAGAAGAGCGACCTGCTAACCTTACCTTGCCGGGCACTTGCCAAGAAAAAATACGATAATCATCAGTAATTAGTCATGTCAATATAATTGCATAAGTGGTCATAAAATGTGTAAATGGCCTCATAGCATGTTACATCGTAAAGTGGTTTCATTCGATAAAGGGTTTAATGTTTGACACATGATGGTTGCCTTTCGATTTTCTGGTTCTCAGAGTTTCGACGTGTACAACATTGGGGTGAGGAATGCTGCGAATCCGATATGGACCTGCGTATAGAAGTTCAAATTTACTGCACTTACCTTTTAATTTGCTGGATAAATAGTGTGTACGTACTAATATCTTCTGTCCAACGTGAAAATCTCGGTGTCTACAAACCTGTTTTTGCTGTCTTCTCCGGCGCTCTGCGGCACGTTTGATGTTGTTCAGCGCAATGTCAATTATTTCGTGGTGTCGTAATCGACGAGATGTAGGAAATGTTACTAATTCTTTGATTTTGTTTGGTGGTTCAACGTTTTTCAGTATAACAGACGGAGGTAGCATAGTGGATTCATTTGGAATGGAATTAATTACATCTTGAAATGAGTGTACGTGTGTGTCCCAATTAACATGTCTTTTGTGGCAGTATATTCTACACAGTTTACCATTTTCTTTCATTAGTCGTTCACAAGGGTTCGAAGAGGCGTGGTACTTGGATATATAAATCGGAGAAATGTTTCTAGCTCGTAACATGCGTGTCCATATGACAGAACGAAATTGTGATCCATTGTCAGAAATTACTTTCATCACATGCCCTACATGAAATAAGAAATGCTTTACAAATGCTTTCGAAACAGTTTTAGCAGTAGCTTTGCGTAACGGAGTCAAGGTAACAAATTTTGAAGTGAGTTCAACAGCGACAAAGATGTAGCAAAAACCTCTGTTAGTTCTCGGAATTGGACCAAAAATGTCTACTGCGGCCACATGTCTTAATTTAACAGGCACAATGGGGTATAATGGAGGAATGTGTGAAGTGGTGTCAGACTTAGCTTTCTGGCAAATTTTACATGACGCTAAAACTCGTCGTATACGTTTTTCCATGTTTGAAAAATAACAGTTCTGTCTCAGTATAAGAAAACATTTTCTTGCTCCATAATGTGCGTAGCTTAAATGAGTGTACCAGATTAATTTGTTAACCAGTTCGTCAGGAATGCATAATAACCAATTGTTACTGTCTGGATGAGAGCGGCGAAACAGAATGTCATTGCGTACAGTGTAGTGGTTTCTAATCGTAACATTATTCTTATCTTGCCAAAGGTGTTTAATTTCTTTCCACACATTGTCTTTACTTTGCTCTCGTGCTATGTCCTGTAATGACGATGAAATAAAATTTTCAAATGCAACTTGTTGAATGTACATGACGCTGAAATTTGCTTTGCAGAAGTTGGTTGCTACGTCTTGCTGATTGTTGCTGAGAGAACGAGAAAGCGCGTCTGCTATAACATTTTGTGTGCCGGGAATGTGAACAATCGTAAAATTAAATTCCTGTAAATACAGTTTCCATCTGCTTAATCTGTCGTGAGTAAATTTAGCTGAAAGTAAAAATTGTATAGCTCTGTGATCTGTGTAAACGGTGGTATGTCTGCCATAAAGAAAGTGCCGAAATCTCGTAAAAGCCCATACAACACATAATGTTTCTAGTTCAGTAACGGAATAATTTCGTTCAGCAGGTGACAAAATGCGGCTTGCAAATGCGATGTTTTTAATTACTATTGAGCCATCTTCTTCAACTTCCTGAAAAATGTGTACGCCTAAAGCTGTGTTGGAACTGTCGGTGGCAATGGAAAAATTTCGAGTAAGATCTGGGTGCGATAAAAGTGGAGCATTCAACAAAGCATATTTCAAATAACATTCTCGTGAACAAAATTCTGCGTGTCAATAAGTATTGCTTACGTTACTGGAATAGGCTACCTGTACTGTGTCTCGTCAAATTCTGTCATACGTGCTGTTATTTACGGGACGATGCTGTGGTATTTTGACCATTTAAACTGTACTATTATTTCTTACTGACGTGTTACGCTATAGATGACACCTATTGTCTGTTTCATTCATGATTATATGTTGTTGCTGACATTCTTGCTGCTGAAAAGATCGACTGTAATGAAATGTACGCTGAAAATTGTGCTCGTTAATTTTACGTCTGTCGTGATTGTCATTCCTATACGGTACATTGCGATAGGAATTGAAATAGTGTGTTTTCTGTACGTAGTTATTTCTCTGCTATGCGTTACTATTTGTTATAGCTGGGACTATACGTGCACGCGGCGAAACATTAAAGCTTGGCTGACCTTGTAGACTGCATTGTTGGTTAGGTATGTTAAGCGGCTAACTTTCATGCTGTTGTGGTGAGAAACGTCTATTGTTACTAAAATGCGTTCGCTGTTAATTTTACACATACTGATGATTACGATTTTATCTGATATTAAAATTACAGCGGTAATGGTCATTACGGGAGTGCCTACTAAAAATTGTCACATTCGGAAAAATTTTGTCTTATCGGGTTCTCATTACTCATTTTTCTTAATTCTAAGTAGAGCAATAGTTAAAGAGCTGTTTTGATAGATATAAAGGATAGTAGAAGAGAAGGCAGCAGTGCAGAAAACTAAAGATGAAACAGCACTACTACAGCTCGGGGCCCTATGCTCGCTACGGCACATATTCATTAAAGCGTAATGAATCCCCTGAGGTCAATTACGCACTGCAAATAAAATTTAACTTTTGCGTCACAGGCAATGGCGGTATAAATTCAGAAGAAAATTGTAGTATCCATGCTAATTCCACTTTCTGCATTATAGGCAATACTGATGAAAGTACAATAGCAAATTGTCGTAACAGGTTCAAAGCTCGTTTCTGCATTACAGGTAATAATGGTGAAAGTACAAAAATAAATCGACGTAACCAGTTCAAATCGTGTACCTGTGCTCTGTCATTATTAAATTCCTTAGATTTTCTTACAAATGCAAATTGCTCATAATCTACGTTCTCGTCACTGATTTTAAGAATACGTTCAGGTTTGTGTGAGAATCTGTTTCTCTGTGTCATTTCTGAATCTAAGTCCCGTACTCTCTGTTGATTACACAAATTATACGCGTTGCGCGAGTCTGGCAAATGTTCGAAAAGTGGTGTCTGCTGTGCTGTGTTATTAACTGAAGTGTTTTTCATCTCTGTTACTTCTTGCTGTAAACTTGACAGTTTTCGACGCAATGTGTTATTAGACGACTCAATCTCATTAATTGTCTGCTGTAAATTTTGAAATTCAGGTGTTTGGTTAAATGAAACCGGTGAAGTATCATCTGATTTGCTGTCATTATTACTTTCAATAGCATCAATACGACTGGCCAATTCATCATATTTTTCAGTCAGTATTTTTGCCTGATCATCTGTTTTAGAATCGGTGGCGTTAATCTGTTTTTCCAACTTGCGTGTAGTTTCGTTCAGTTTTCTAACGTCAGCTTTGACGACATCGGAATCCTGTGTTAGTTCTAATTGTTCGAGTCTGTCGGTCACTGTTTGAATATCTATTGTGTGTGTATCTGTTTTTGATTTAAGATCCGAAATTTCGTCACGTAATTCTGTGTTAGACTGTTTGAATGTATTAATTTTGTCCGAAACTGTGGCAATATTATTGTCTACATACGTTTTTGCCTTCGCAAACATTTTACGTTTGTCTTCTTGTCTCTGTGCAGTGATTGTTTCCATTACCTGGCGTTTTACTTTATTTTGATCATCAATAAATTTACGAAAACGCGTATTACTGTTTTCTATGTGAAGACTAAGACGTTCGTTAATTTGAGTGTTCTGTTGTTCGAATTTCGCGTCAATCTTTTCATCCATTGTGCGCGAAAGTTCTACTGTCATTGCTTTAAACTCGTCGCGTAATTGTGTAGCCTTTTCAGAGCATTGTTTAGCGACTCCGCTAATTTCGTCTCTGAGTGTTTCTGTTGCAGCTGTTTGCAATTCCCTTAATTCCTGAGCAACAGCCTCAATTTCTTCGCGTAACTGTTCCTTAGTGTCATGACACTGCGCGGCAACGGCTTTAATTTGTTCACTAAGCTGTCTCGAATTGTTGTCTAATTTTTCATTTAACTGTCTGGAATTGTTATCTAATTTTTCATTTAACTGTCTATTCTGTTCACTAAGTTGTTTGAAATCCTTACTCTGATTGTCTAATTTTTCATTTAACTGTTGTTTGAGATTTTCACTCTGTTGTTTGGACTCTTCTTTATTTTGTTTGGAATCGTTATCTAGTTTTTCTATACGTTCATTAATTCGTAGCAACAATGCCATGATTGGATCCTCAGTAACATTACCTACTCTATTATCTGTACTGTTTAATGGTGGATCTGGAATTGTCGCGCTTTGTGTGACCATTTGGCCATTCTGCAATTTACAAAAAGAATTATCAGTCGGACGTACACTGTCACTCACTATTTCGGAATTAAATAAATCCGTCGTACTTTGTGTATCCTGCTCATTCTCATTAGAGAAATTTGTTTGTACGTTATTTGAATTTTCCAAACCGGGTGTGTTAAGCTGGGCAGCGCTCATTCCAACAGAACGCCCCGCGTCATCAATTGTCGTCAAATTAACAGAGGAGACAATTGAGTTCTCTTGTTCATCATTAAGGTAAAAGTCGTCATTCGCGATTGGAATGCACTGACTGTTAGTGAACGCAGCATTGTCATCACTACTCTGCGCGTCACAATTACTATCGGTCATGTTTAAGTCGGAAATTTCATTCAAAATACCTCGCGATACACTATTCACAGTCTTTCGCGGCATTTTCACAATAGTCAAAATTATTCACAAAAACAAATAAGCACAATGCAAAAATAACACACAAATACAACAGAGCAACGAATTGCCGATGATCTAAGGAAAGAAAGTCACAAATTAGTAAAAGCGTTGCGCAAATTCTAATTATATCTAAGCAAATAAGAGCAGATATCTGACTGTTTTTCAAAAGATTCTCTACGAAATACGATCCTGGACTGGGTGTCGCCAAGTGTAACCTCCCCACAACAATTTTAAAAAAACTATATTTATTAGTAATGGTGCCACAGCTAAGTATAAACTCCCCACAAGAATATTAATGGCAAGGACAATTAAATGAAAGCTCGCTATCTGACTCAAGTACAAGTTCCCATTAAATAATGAACGCTAATCCCATGATAATGAAACTGTAATGATAACCTAAACTCAATTCAACCGAAAAGTCGGTGTTTGCCCTGTGCGAAACGAGAATAAATTTCTTACCTTAGTGAAACTGCATGTCAAAATTCTGCTCTTATTGTTCTCTGGCGCTTGCATGAAAAGCATTGGAAGTACCTTTTAAAAATCTTTGTTAAAAGGAAATGGAAGGAAATTTGAATGATTGTCTCTAAAATTGCTTTTAAATCAAAATTATTATTGGGAGCGATTTTTGAAAGTTAAATTACAATGAGTGTTCGTTACATTATCTGATGAGCGCAAAGCTGCATGATTATTTATTTAAATAAATTATACCTCGTCCTGAATCTCGACCATTGCGATGCCGACGCCCGCCGACTGCTCTCCGCTACTGCTAGCAACCGACTCCAAGCATTACTGAGGACTGACTACTGCAGACTGACTGACTGCTCGCTACTGCGAGTCGAGCGCAACTGCTCTGGTCAGAGATTCTACAATGTCTCAGCATCGCTGCCGCACAACATACGTGTTTCACTATAGCACAAACTATTGTTTGCAATTGTTTCCATTTTTTTACACAAGCATATAACATAGCATTGGCAAAAGAAATGAACCAGAATTGTCCTCCCAAGAGAAGAACATTCCGGATCATTTCATTCCATCCACGCATGGGACTGATGAAACGGTACAGTAGTTTCCGCTCTATAAGCAGCAGGTTTCGCTGCTCGCTCGCACCGGGAAATACAAACGGAGGCGGCTCCGCTGCCAATTTTATTACACGACGCGGTCGGCTGCGGGTGCAACAGAACCCATGTGGACAGGTGGAAAGAAATGCGTCAGGTTTCATAATACATATTTATATGTGTCGTGTATTATGCATTTCTCGTACGTGAATGTGAATCTGCACATGAACTTTCCTAATCCTCCTCACACCTTTCCATAAAGCGTGGCCAAATCTTAGTTGGGAGGTAGTTGTGTAGTATAGTAGTGCCAACCTTACTCCTGGGAAGGGGATCAGAGAGACAGCACAGGCAGGTAAAAGTCAAAGACGTGCCAGTGTGACAAGATATTGGGTGGAGAGGTTGGTCACAGCCAAGTGGTTCGACCATCCCCTCCGCCGGGGTCCAGGCAGACCTCCGGGTGACCACGATATTCTGGAAGTGTTACAGAAGATGGGTAAGTGAGCAGACATGCCCTCAGTGCGTCTGTCTCGATGTTCACCCGTGGAAGAGAGGTATTTGAATATTTGCACTAATTCTTTTATATCCAGCTTCGGATGGTGTAAGGAAATGAATGTTCTCGTTTAATTTCGGAAATTTGACCCCCTGTGTTAATGTATCTGGTCCTGAGTTTGCCCGTTATCCTCCTCACATAGTGGATATCCCATGTAAAATATTGGGAGACTCTGGTGGTATACATTTGGCCAACGCAATTCCGTCTTGCCCATAGAAATGTGTGTGCAGATTAGTATATAATATACCTGAGATATAAGTTGTAAAATTGTAATATCTGTAAACTGGAACAATTGCTGCAATCGCTGTAAAGTCGAGTGATAATGTTTAAAATAAATAGGTATTCAATTGTCATCAATCTTTAACATACCCTAAAAATCACATAGGAGTCAAGTTAAAGGAATTCATTTGAAATAAAATATATAGAATGCAGGGACCTACAAATCAGCGTGTGAGCCCTTCCAGCCCCTTGCCTAGTACCGTACAGAAAGTTCACGCTCTCTAGGTAGCGCTCTCAAGCTCCCCTCCCCAGTTATCCGTTGCGCAATTTTCCTTCAGGGCTTGACGACATCAACTTTCATCTGGCGTCCCTAGGCAAGGAGATTTGACGGTAATCTTTCAAAATGATGATGATTAGGACAACACAGCACCCAGTCCCTGAGCGGAGAACATCTCCTGCCCACCCGGGAATCGAACCCGGGCCCTTAGGAGTGACAGTCTGTCGCGCTGACCACTTAGCTACTGGGGGCGGACCCAAACAAAGTTAGGCTATAGGTCTTAAGAAAGAGAAGCAATGCAACGAAAAAACTTTCGGCGTTCCCTATTATAGAAATAACTCCTCTATGTGAAGTTAATGTGTCACGTATACACAAAAAAAAGGAAAGTGAAAAATGGAAGACGTCGAGCTCAAAAAATACTGGCTGTAGCATCTGCCATGAAGGAAGACTATACACTGCTACTGGAGAAAGAGTAAGTCGCTGCAGACGCGTGATCAAGGTTTACATAATACGTTTGACACAGAATATGGAAATCTGAATACGGGTGGGTAGTACAAGAGATCAAAATTTACTGTAAGTACCAGTGCAATGCAGCTGTATGCTGGAATATGTGGATAATATGATGGATCCAAGAACGTTTACAACAGTAGAGAATACATAAAAAAATCTACTTACAAACCTCCACTCCCATTTGAATCTGCTTAAAAAGGATGGTTAAATTGTATCTAAATGCGTTTAAATCGACACTGAGCATTAATCAACAGAAAAGTCATTTAGAGAGTTCTAGCACTAATGGATACCTGCATTTAACGACCATAGTAGTCGTAGCGTTCTAAACGCAAATTCCGCTAGAATATGGGGGATTTGTCCGCGTCAGTCATGAGTTTACCTGATGAAGTAGAGATGTATTCGTGGGACCAAGCATCTTTTCCTGTATTCTCGTGACAGGAGCAAACCGAGCGGCAGCCATACCGGTCTAAGTATCGGATACGTCGTATTTGGTGACATATCATGGATCTTATCTTGCCGGTAACTGTGTGTATTATTTAGTTGGAAAGAAGTTACAGCCTTCCTTATTATTACAACAAGCTGCTCTTGTTCAAACATAAAGCTTTAACGAAGTACAGCGAATACTAAGGCAGGTACTAACAGTAATTATATTTTTCTTGCGTAGAACGTGACTATATTACCTTCTTATTCTCTATCATTATGCTTTGTTAGGTGAACCATTACTGAATAACTTCTAACGTCAGGTTTTGTAGGCAATAACATCTCGGTCGGCGAAGGATTCCAATCCAGGTAGCGAAGCGTTTTCACAGCGATGTGAGGAAAGTTCGTTTATTGCACCACCAGTAAGGCATAGTCCGAAGTGGGTCTAAAATCCAAAATAATAAAAACCTGTATTATCCTGTCAATAACATCAGTTATACCTTTCTAGTTTAGATCGCGATACATCATATTTCCCCCCCCCCCCCCTAAAATGATGTTTCGTGCGGTCAATCATTATTGAGAAACTTCTGGAAAACGTCAAGTTAACAAGGTTGAGTTATTGTACCACCAGTGCAGCATCATCTCAAGTGGGCCTAAATCGAAAATTATAAAAAGCTTTATTATCCAGTCTGTAACATCAGTTATATTTTTCAGGCGTAGAGCATTATACATTATCTTCTGCCCCCTAAAATGGTGCTTGATGAGGTAAACAACTACTTAAATTCTTCTGGAAAAGGTCGGGTCATAATAATTTATTTATGGTAAGATTTGTGGAACATTATTTCCAATATCAGAAGCTGCTTCCCCCGATATGCAGTCAGAACTGTCATCAAAATTCAATGCAGTTTACTTGGAATATGATGAATCAATTGTACGAGACGGTAGTTTAAGGCAAGTAAGCAAACCGTTTCACATTTTGCTAAGAAACTCTTTCAAAAATGGCACAACAAACGTAAGTTATTGATTTCGGTGTGAAAATGACTTTAACTTAATTTATTTCACAAAGTTTTACAGTACAGAATATAGCTGTTTGTGAGACCCACAAGTTCAAGCCACTTACGGTTAGACACATGCTGTGGCGGTACCCCACATAACGTGAAAAATAATAATGAAGAACTTCGCAAATACAACAAAACTGACGTCGTAACGAAATAAATATTATCGCAGAAAAATCACAAAGACTATGTAATCAACTAATATGATCTGCAAATGTTATTGTAATCTTTGTTCTTTTTCAAAAAGGATTGCACTGATTTCCCTTTTTATTTCTTGGTAGTACAGAAAGTCATTTTGTGACGACGCACGGAAACGTGTAAGTTTGGTGTAATATTTAGTCTAAATATAATCAAATATTACTTAAAAGTGTCACTAATGTTTTACTGTAACAGATTCTATATTCATGAAGAGAATTACGTAAATGCTTTATGCAAATTTTATAGGGAAACATTGGTGCAGAGGTCAACGCTATTGTTCTGAATGATAACGACCAAGAGTCGTAATAAATATTTTAATATTTGCTAATTTTAACAAATGAAAATAAATGTAAATGTAGGAGGATTCTCTTGCGAAGCGGTTCTTCCTTTGAAACGGTAAAAGTAATCAGTTTTTCCAATACTTCAGTAAACATTTTTCGATCCTCTGACACCTCATTGACAGAAGCTGTACTGCTTTCGTGAGATGATGTGTCGAAGACTATCTTCCACTCATTATTCAAAAATTCTCTTTCCTTACTGCACGGTGAGGAAGATCAAATAGTGGGTTCCCTGAGAGTTGAGCGCCCTCTACCTGCGCCTTCGTAATGTAGACTAGCTTTAAGCTGTAGTACATTTGCTTAGAGCCTCCTTGACGCTGAAATCCTGTCTTCCGGAGGTTGAATCGCTTCTCAGCAGTCTCTCTGTTACTCGGAAGCGTTTTCTGCTGTCTTTTTGGAAGTGTAACCACTCCTCATTAACGTCTCATATCCTTATTACTCACGGATACATCTTGATTGGCAGTAGTGCCTATAGTCTCCAAGTCCCAAGAGTGTCTGATGTCGTTATGCGAGGGCGGAGGAGATGAGGCAGCATGAACAAATTTCACCACAGTTTCTTGCACACAGGCTCCTGGCTTGTTCCCATTAAGTCAAATATGGAAGAAATTAATACTGAAGCTGCAGAGATGGGAATTGGCTAACGGACCTTCACTACGCTCCAATAAAAACACGTCTTTTGAGAATATCTCCGGGAATATCCTCCGTTGAATTGGGTGTCGTATCTGCTAGCTGGGATGAGCGCGCATGATATCTGTGGTGGTATCGATCCTACTCGCGATAACTTTCCCGCTGGGCGTTGCTCGGGGACAGGGTGAACGATTCACGGCTGGTGAGCCCGCGAGACCGGCCGCGGTCGGGTTATATTGCAGTGCTTGGCTGGCGGCGGGGACTGGCTGGTGGCAGCGGTAGTCGGCGGTCCTATTTTATGGAGGACGTGAGAACACTCTGAGTCGACAGAACGTTGCCGGAAGATGGTGGCCTTGCTTGTAAAGAGTTATCTGCTACACCACACTAGTTGGGAACTTGAGTCTGTTCTACCTGACTGTTGAAGGAGTGAGCCTGTTGGGGACATACTGCTTGCACATGTAGTGCTTCAATACTGACTCTAAATTCATGCATCCGAGTTTTCTCGTGGGCTTCGTTAACAGTTGTGACTTAGTTACTGTTTAGTATTGTGGACAAGACCTGCCTATTTGGTTTCGTAAGTTCATAGCTGAGCACGTATTCACCCTTTGGGGCGATAGTGTGTTAAAAGTGTAAACCTGTTGTTCATTGAGCACTGTGGCTGTGGCTGCCTTGAGGTGCGTGTGAAAGGTTGTTTTCTGTTATGTACTTTCGTAGATTACTTGTTCAGTCATTTGCCCCACGTTACCAATGTATGGAGGCGTTCACTATTTGCTTAAACAGTGCACTACGTACCCTCTGTTAAGGTTACTTGTATTTGGCTGTCTCACACGTTACTCGGTAGTGTTATTTAATTTATTTTTCTGGTGCTTTAAATGCTCGTTCTACTTACCTAACGCACTGGCTTTGAATACCACACATTTAAATTTCATGTGTACGTTGCAGGACACGTATCCCATTATTAAATCCTGATTGGGAGATGCCGTACTGTATGCCTCAGATAGGACTGTGACAGATGTCGAACTGAATTGATAATACTTCCCTTCATAATGATCTGTTCTGGCTAGCGTGCTGACTTGCTGAGTACCTTTGATCAGTATTACTTGTCGTTTAATTTTGTTTAAATAGTTCTCTGCCTATTAATTATTTGCCAGTTGTTTATTTGATTCTGCCGAATGGGCCTTGCCAAGTCCGTCGGTAGTTTTGAAAGGCTACTGCCGTTGTTTACTCCCCTAAAGTTAACTGACTGTTTTGCCTAAGGCGCTCTGTAATATTAACTTCGTTTTCTACTGTGTTTTGCCACTGGGCCACGAAGTCTTGTTGTACAATTTCTTATGCACTTCTGTGCCTTGTCAAATTTCGAGGCAAATCTCATCCACTTGTCAAGCTTATTTAATTGGCCAACGGCCGTTAAATCATCGGTTACCATTCTTTTAGAGCACTGTGAAAAATTCCTTGTAAGCACTGAAATTTGATTCTAGCTGTAATTCAAGTTTTAGAATGCATCTTTAAATGCTCTTGTTACCCTCACTGCCGTAGTTTAACTAAGAAAACGCCAATTGAGAGGCAACCTGTAATTTAGTTCTACCTATTTTACCTTGGCACTGTGCCAGTGGATTTTTTTAAACATTTCAGGAAATTTTAGGCTACTCATGAAGCAACTACGTCAACTGTAAATTTTTACTTTCCTTGGCCACCGGCCGTTAATTCAGTTGATCTGTACACACTGAAATACTACTGAAGCTCAGAGTCAGTAAAATGTGCAGTCCCCTTAATATGTGTTCAGCCGACGTAGTATTTAGATTTTTTTATAGGGTCGTATGCTCTTTGATTCACTTGTCAAGGGGTAAATCATTGGCTTCAAGTTTCTCACGTTTTTAACCTCCAATTGTTACTTGTATTTGTATTTCTAATTGCAACGTGTCTTCCTCTTTCCTAAATATGTCCATCAGCTTTTGGTGCAGTTATTAAGATTATTTTTATTTACTTTTCACCATTATCTTGTTAAGTATACCTGCTTGTAACAATTTTTGGCTTTTTGGTGAAACGAATTTTCAGAGGGCACTTAAGCCGCTGGTGAAGTTACTGAGAACTTTTTTTACACTATTATCGTGTTAACTATACCAGCTAGTTACATTTTTATCTTTCTATTAAAATATACCTGTAATAGTGCCTTGAACCGATTTTGCTGTAGCTAAGTTTTCTCATTGGTTTTTATACCTGTCTATGAACGAAGTCACAGGTCAGTTAACTATTAATGCCAATTTAACTGGTGAATTTTTTTCTACTGTAGTTATTCAAAGATTGTTTGTTGTGCAAAGCACTTCTTATTTGCCCAGAAGTTGTTACTTGATTTTTTATGTAATCTATTGACAGTTTAAAAACATTTAAAGTTTCTCGTAGACTATCATACCGTTACTGTAATATTATTTTAAGGATTTTGGTTGTTAACAAACTTTTGTTAAAGTATATTTATTTTGGTGGTCTCGGTAATTTTCCCCACGCAAGTTCCCTAACGCTGCATTAGCGCAATCATATGGGTGTGTGACAATCTCTTTACTTATTGCGGAACAGGTGGCTGGTGTGAAATCACATGAAGTCTTTCAAGCGCAGTGAGTGACGTCGATAAATTCTTCAAAAGCCCCTACAAATTAAACTGAGTAAGTATTACGGTGGCATGGGTATGTAGGCTTTGATTCAAATGAACAAACAGTTAATTTTAATCGATTTACTGTCTGCAGTTTCAAATCGTCAATCAGCGATTTTGCTATGAAGTGGAAATGACTTCCGGTAAGTAACACACATCGAGCTGTCCTACTAAGTGTTGTAGGTCCTGAGACGCATACATCCACCGTCTGAAGGTACGTGAATTCGTGGGGAGCAACATGGAAGTAATGTCTGTCGTAAGAGTCGTAGTATCCCTTCGCCAGTCACAAATGGACTTACGATGCAAGAGTCAACATTTAGTTCACTGAGCCCATTCCTTCTTCCATCTATCTGGAACTATGTTCCATCATTGATCATTGACAGATGTGACATTATTAAAATCCTACGCCCAATTCACAATACACTCAGGATGGTTCTTGTATTCTAGTACCTTTCAGAATTGGTCTTTTAGATTTTGCCTGCTCGTGGAGTGTGCCAGCCGTGCGAGTGGCGACAGAGGACGTGGAATGATCATCGCGTGTCTTCTGCGTGGTAAGCAACCCGCCCACTTTCTCGCTCAGAAACTCCATCAGTTGCAAAATATCCCCTTCGGATAGTCCCCTACGCTTCACTTGAATCATCCAACGGCGGCATATGTCACCCGGAAAAGAGCGCAGAATTTTCGACGCGAGGACTCGGCCGAATGCGTTCACCTCTTCCCCAATAGCCTGGAGAGCTCGAATACGTCGCTAGCATTCAAGGAATGTCGAACTGAGTTGCTCTGGGGTGGGCAACTCAATGGGTTTAACTGCTTCTGTGTGAAATAGGTGGGCCTGAATTATTCGGTGCTTGTTACCAGAAAGAGGTTGGAGGATTCTCTTCGTTTCTGTATACGTCTCAGCCGTCACCGTAACCGCTTCTATTACATGCTTCGATTCTCCTACCAAACAGCCGCAAAGAAATATGTGTTTATTGACGGCAGTGACAAACGGGTCCTCGTGGAGTGACTGATCAGACGGCTCCCAGAACAGTGCTCATTTCTCTAGATGACTTGAAAAAGACTGAAGCCTTATCGCCGGAAGTCTGATTGAGATTGAAGGAACACTCTTTATTTCAGATTGTATTGTGGGGTATCTGAAACGCTTAAGTTTGCTACAGATTTTTCGAGCTGTTTCTCTAATCCGTGAGATATTAGAGAATCAGCGCGTTTCGCAGCGTCTATATACTCCTTGCAATTTCGGAGTCTCCTTGGTACCCGTCATCGTCTTACAGGTCAAGGATTCCCTCAGCTAGTTTTGTCTTCTAGTTTCTCGTTACAGTTTTTATAATCCTCGGGTTCCGCAGTGTTCGACAACTTTTCAGCTTACGCAATCAGCTGTTCCTGAACCGGCATTATCTGATCACTGGTCTGAGTAGTATAATGAACAACCGTCCGATAGCAGCACTAGTTAGATGCGCATTCGCAATAGCGTTCCTGAAAGTAGCATATTATCGTTATGAGCGAAACTACAGTTTCATATATACAGCAGTAACTCACTGATGTTCTGATTGTTAAATTACTTTACTACTGCCATAGAGCTTGCGCAGCACCGCGTAAGTATTACGATATTGTAGTCGTACTTATCTGCCTTTTAGGTAGTGCAGTTCTTTTCTTCTCGGTTCGCTCCAATGAGGATTTCGGCTGTATCGTGAAAATGTAGTAATGACAGGGTGTACTATATCCACGACGGACTTTGTTTCCCTCCAGAGAACTACATATGTCAACCAGAGAGGCCATAGTCTACGGTACACGACACTCAGGGCAGTCACAATTGTTACCGTCTGACAGGAAAACACTAGCGCCCCTAGCGCCGAGAAAGCAGCCATAAAATAGACAATCGGTTTTAGTTATTTTTCTTCTTAATTAACGAAATATTTACTACAATTCTGCATTCCACATATCAACAGATTATTGAGAGACGTGAATTATGGTGAAATTAACTTAAACAGACAAATCTCCCTGATTCAGTGTCGTAAGTATAATTTATTCATGAATAAGAACTTTCGAACACTTGAATAACTGCAGCTTATACCGCTGAAGTGGAGAGAATGCGTAAGAAACTTATATTTTTGTAGCTGCGTTTTATCATTATGATACATACTTCCATTGACACGTAACAATTTTGTGTGTAGTCTAATGACTCTGAAATTATTACTCTTCACTCGACTTTCCAATGCACGAATATTTTTGTAAATGAAATTTTGTTTTAAAAGCTAAAGCGTTGAAGATTGTTGCCGTTTGTGGCTCAGATGTAATAACAGTAGAGGATTTGATTTCTTCTTTGTTGGGTCTCAGTCTTGTTACTGTTGGCATCTTATTATCCCCTGTGTGGTTTCCTGTTCTGCTGCTGTTGTGGTGGCTTACTCGGTGGTTAAGAAATGAAGGTATTGCTTTCCGTAACAGTTTACTGCTCTCCAAATACACTGATATGACTGGAAGTACAACGAGCAAAACTTCACTTTGTTGAGGACTTTTACGAACTCTTTCTTCTGCTGTTTAATAACTATTTCTTTGTTCTTAGAAGAAAACGATATCCTTCAATAAATATCTGTAGGTCAGGGCGTTGTTGAGGACTTTTATGAAGTCTTTCTGCAATCTTCTGCTGTTTAATAACTATTTCTTTGTTATTAGAAGAAAACGATATCCTTCAATAAATATCTGTAGGTCAGGGCCGGCGCAAACCCGACTGTTGCCCCGCGCGAGCTGTAAAATTCCTGCCACATTACCATTCTTTAAAAAAAGTTTGTGTAACATTCAATTCTGTCCATTTTTTATATTGTGAAAAACTGACTTGAAAAGTTAGTCATTTGATATAAACAAGCCTACCTTTAAAAATAATTTTAATAAACCGTGCAAATTTACGCTTACCGGTACCGTAAATGAACATTTTTACGGTTGTGTACTAATAAGTGTCATGGCGGCTACAGTGTAACACGTGTTAAGTTCGGCTCGCGAAATTTAGTCGAATTCGAAGGTGTTCTCGCAGGTGGTGTTGTCTAGTACAAGTGGAAATCGTGTAAACAACAGTGTTCTGTGCAGTAGTGCTATTTTTTTTCTGTGCTCCGCCAATATCTTCGAGAAAATGGTAAACAGAAGAGTCAAGAGCAGCGCGTCCAGCAGCGGGGAAGCAGCAGGTGCGGCGGGCCCGCTCTTAGCGGAAGGTGCGGCCGCGGCTCCCGGTATAGCGGAGCTGGTCCGCTCTGAGGTAAACGCTGCGCTTCGCGATAAAAACAATCTCGATCTGATAGCAGGCACGATATCAGATACTGTAACGGCAGCAGTATTGGCCAAAATGCGTGAAACTGTTGAGGCCAATACTGCCGAAATTACAGCACTAAAAAAGTCTGTGTCTGAATACGAGAAAAAGGCACGAGAGTTGGAAGTGAAGCTATCTGCCGCAACTGACGAACTAGAACAGTACCAAAGGCGAAATAGTCTACGACTGTTTGGAGTAGTAGAAAATAAGGAGGAAGACACGGACAACCTGCTTATACAGGTTGCGCGTGAAAAATTAGGCGTTGAAGTGACCAAGGCAGACAGGAGCCATCGGGTGGGACGAAAACTACCAGGTGCCACCAAACATCGTCCAATAATAATTAAATTTGTCTCGTACCTAAAAAGGGCAGAGATCTTTACCCAGAAGAAGAAGTTATCAAGGACAGGGCTTACAATAAGGGAAGATCTGACACACGAACGGCTAAAGATTTTAAACAGTGCCATATCCTATTTCGGTCTTCAGAATGTGTGGACTCAGGATGGCAGAGTAATCATTAAGACAGCAGCTGGAAAGAAGACAGTCACAAACATGACAGAACTGAATAGTATTAAGTGAAGCTACTTGAGCCAAAAGTGCAAACTTAACACCATTTGCAAATTGTAACAGCCCTATACTCAGATATAGTCTTGTAATTTTATTATTTTTTTTAATTATACCCATATTTGTACCTTCAACTAATTGTTTTTGTAACTGTATTAATTTTTCACTTTTTTTGTGTCTGTAGCTCTAACCATTACTTAATTTTAGTTACTGCTAATACTTTTTTTCATTTTCTCAGTTTATTCTCTTCCGTTCTGAAATAGTTCTATTGCAATTATTAGTCTCTCCTTTAGTTCATTAATCACCCATCTCATCGGTTTAAATTGTTCATAACAAAAATCACTATCAGTATCACTTTAGCAAATTTTAATCTAATTGTAGCTTCCTACGATAATCACTACCAGTATCACTTTAGTAAATTTCAATTTAATTCCAGCTTCCTACGAGAATCTATTAATTATTAAGCTTACTTCTCTCTGCTGGCAGCATCGGCCTCTTAAATCACTCCCTTTTCCCTTATTTCCACCCTAAGCTGTTTCAAATACGCTAATTACATTTCTCCTCTTACGACAGAGGATACACAGTGACACACAGCCGTCACTATTTTGGTCATATTCTCCTTGCACCGAATACCACTAATCCATTTTCTATACTCCCGCAACCTCAGGAAATCTCTAGCAGTCGCCTTTCTTTCGGCACTCGCTGTGTCACAAACAGGGCGCGCAAAATCTCGGACACCCCTGTGTTATGTCACTTCGCGGAAGCAGCGGCCAGTGCCCCTCGCGGCAGGTAGTGCCTAACAAAGGGTCAAACCAGTCTGCCACCCTACTACAGGCTGCTCAGCGGAACGGGTCAGAGCTTTTAGCAGCTCACTGCAACATCCAGTCTTTACCTGCACATTACAAAGAACTTAGCCTCCTCTTCAACCAACTAAACTACCACGTAATCCTCCTATCGTGGTTGAAACCACACATATCCTCTGCATCTTTTCATCTCCCAGGGTACACATTTCTTAGGGCAGACAGATCAAAAAAGCGAGGTGGCGGGGTCGGCGCGTATATACGAACAGATCTCAAAGCGAAAGTCTTATGTACGTCAAATCCTGCTGAAGAAAAAGAGGCTGAATTCATGTTCATTGAAATAAATATACAAAGTCAGAAATTCTTGACTGGTGTCGTGTACAAGCCGCCAAAAATAAGCTCAGTGAGTTCCTTCCAGTCGGAATTACATTCACTTCAGTGTCAATACGAACATGTCATCGTAATGGGTGACTTGAACATAGACCTGCTAAGAGACACTCCCTCCGCAATAAACCTAAGAAGACTGTTTAGTTGCAATAGCATGAACATTCTTCCATTACAACCTACACACCATACGGCGCACAGTCATACTCTTATAGACGTAATCGCAACGAAACAGACTGACAAAGTAAGAGATGTTGGTCAAACATCGGCCCCTGGCCTCTCAGCACATGATGTAATATTCCTGGCCTACTCTGTGCAGCCCCCAAGGATCAAATCGCGTTACATAACTTGTAGGAACATGAAACGTATTGACCTTGACGCTCTAACAGCCGATTGCTCAGAAATCTCATGGCATCAAATAATCAGAAAACCCACAATCGACGGCAAAATTAATGAACTTGGTGATAAACTCACTGCCCTCTATGATAAACATGCACCTGTGCGCACAATCCGTGTAAGAAAATCTCCTGCTCCATGGCTGACAGCTGAATTACGTCAAATGATGACTAATAGGGATGCTGCCCACAGGCGTTTCAAGGCAGATCCGAAACCCGAGCGTTTCGAAGAATATAGAAAGCTACGGAACAGAGTGAAACAATGCATTCGCAATGCTAAAATCAGGCGCGCTCGCTCCCTTGTATCCAGCGATCTGACGCCCACGACTCTATGGAAGAATCTCCGTAGCTTGGGGGTCGGAAAGGCAAAATCGGAAACTACTTTTCATGTGTCAGCTAACGAATTAAATGAATTCTTCTCTGCACCTCTGAATACCAGCACAGCTGATAATTACCGTCCACAAGAATCCCCAAACAGGATAACTAACAACGATACCTTCCATCTAAAACATGTAACAACAAATACGGCAAGAAAAGCAATAATGAGAATATCTTCTGATGCAATAGGCAACGACAGTATCGGTATAACCATGATTAAGAATGTTGCCGATAACTTAGTACCTGTCTTAACTGACATATTTAATTTTTCCCTCGTGAACGGAATATATCCCACTGCATGGAAAAGAAGCCTAATTCGACCCATCCCTAAGATCGAAAACCCGCAACTGCCTAGTGATTACCGACCAATTAGCATACTGCCTGCTGTTTCCAAAGCACTTGAATATATTGTTCATGACCAAATCACTGAACACTTACATGAATGCAGCCTATATGACAAATTTCAATCCGGTTTCCGTAAACATCACAGCACAAACACTGCTCTAATTAAAGTAACTGATGACCTGAAATATGCCATCGACAATCGAAAGGCAACAATTTTGACGCTACTGGACTTCAGCAAAGCTTTTGACACTGTTAGCTTTGACATATTGCTCAGAAAAATGCAACAGCTTAATTTCTCTGATAGTGCAATGAAATGGTTTGAAAGCTACTTAAAAGACAGACAGCAATGTGTTGTCTGCGTAAATGAAAAATCTTCCTGGAAACATGTTTCCTCGGGAGTGCCCCAAGGATCAGTCTTAGGACCACTTTTGTTTTCTTTATATGTCAACGATATTTCGTCGGTTCTGTCCTCCTGTAAATATCATTTCTATGCCGACGACCTCCAGCTTTACCTAAGCGTCAGACCTGAAGATGTAAACACTGCAATCGCTCAGATTAATGATGATCTGTCTTCAGTACTGACATGGGCGAAAAACCTGGGGCTTAAACTAAATGCAAAAAAGACGCAAGTAATCTTAATAGCCCATCAGAAATTAATAAGCTCAGATTTCCGCGAACGGCTACCTCCTATTCTGCTCGACGGTACTCCAATACCATATCAGAAAACAGTGAAGAACTTGGGTGTAACTTTGGATGAGCATCTCAACTGGGCGGAGAATACAGTCGCAGTGTGCCGAAAGACGTCTGCTTGTCTCTATGCTCTCAAAAAGTTTCGGAACATATTTCCACAGGACTTGAAACGCCAGCTCGTGCAAGCACTCGTTCTACCGAACCTCCACTATTGTGATGTGATTCAACAAGGCATGAGTAGTGAAAACAAAAGACGGCTAGAGCTAACCATGAATGCCTGTGTGCGTTACACCTGCGACATTCGCCGATATGATCATGTTAGTGCTTCATACTCCGAGCTAGGGTGGCTGCGGCCGGACAAATTGCGTGACTACCACACTCTATGTCTACTTCACCGACTCCTCGTCGCGCAAGCACCCCAGTACCTTGCTTCAGAGATTAAAAACCTGTCATGCCATCATAATCGAAACACGAGGTCACTCTTATTTGGTATCCTAACTGTGCCCACTCACAAAACAAAAACTTTTGCAAACTCCTTCTCAGTTGCCGCTGTCCGCCTCTGGAACAAACTGCTCCTTACCTTCCGCAAAATTCAATCTCCTGCTGCTTTTAAGAAGAAGCTGAAGCATTTCCTACTATCATCCTGATAAAGTTCTCCACAAAACTGATGTACAAGGCCAATCCTCTCATCCGTCAAATAGCAAAGCTAGCGTCTCCTATCTTGCTCCTGAGATGCCTTCCTCTTCATCTATCTCTATTAGCCACGCAATCTTCTTTTCCTTTGTATTTCCTTAATTATGTTTCATCATGTCTCTCTATTCTTCTCCTCCCGTCACCATGAGTCTCCCTCATACTCCCTGCTGCCAGCACTCTTATCTAAAATCTGTCTCTTCAATAATGTCTAATTATAACAGTACTTGTGATCTAAGAATATAAACTCTATATGTATGTATTTTTTCAGGTGTACCTTTCAAATTGTTTATTTCACTTTTTATACTAGATGTAGTTTAACATGCCTACTAAAACATATGAATGTAAAATAAGTAGAATGCCTGGTTAGATGTAAGAGAGGGCCTGATGGCCCTAATCTTGCCAGGTTAAATAAATCAATAAATAAAAATAAAAATAAAATAAATAATAACGTATTCTGCCGAAAAAAGTATGATTCCAACACAATTTGGAATTTACATGTTACTTTGCTATGAACAGTGATGTGTGCAATAACAATTTATTTTGCAGTGAACAACATAAAACAGAACAGTAATTAACAAAGCAACTAAACATTTTAAAAAACCAGACATATTGGGCCTTCCTGGCTTTCGCTTCCGCAAGATCCGCGTAATTTAAGTCCTCTGCAAGCTATTGCTGAATAGATATTCACTTCACTTAAACGAGTTTGGCTCATCGTTAACATGAGATATGTTGTAATCAATTTTAGCTTTGAGAAACTTCACCCTCTACTTGCCAACTGACACCCGTAGTGTTGGGGGAGTTCTTACAGCAGTGTTAACACTGGAGCAAAAACTATGACTTCTTATAAACTTCAAAGTCTATATTGGAACTACTCCGGGTTTTCATCAACGCTAAAAGAACTATTTTTCCCTCAATTCCTGCGCATCAACGTCGCTTCACTCGTTGCCTTGAAAAATCGCAGCGACATTTCTTCGTATCTTGTGCAGGCTGTCAAGAAGCGAATTCTTCACCTTGCCGATGAACACAAAATAAAATATTTGTAATGAGGCTTCAGCTGAGTGAATCTCTCGTCCAAAGATGTGGTGACTATATCTAAAACATAAGAGTAGAATTCAATCTTATAACGTTTCGTTGGATTCTCTATTGTCTCATTTCTTCCTTTGTAGGTAAAGTGTCTTGGCTTCTTACTTTCTCGCAGGGAAACACTTATCCACGGTAACGTTGCATCTTCTAGCTCTAATTCTGTGGCCAACTATTTGGAATTTGTCATGAAAGACACAAACTTTTATTCTGTTGTGCAGTTCTTAAAATTTTCTTTCGTACTTTCATGCATTTCCACGGCTTCATAAACATTTATGTCAATGCTTTGGAGAACTGTACTGACTACACTGATGTGAAGCAGTACGTTATACCAGATTAAAAGAGAAGTAAGAAAAATGTAATACGTCGTACCAGATTAGAACAGAAGTAAGAAAAGTGTAATATTTTATTCGATTAGCAAGTGCTGTGGCTTTGTGACCGGTCATACCATCGAATTCGTCTATTATGTCAACAAGCGAGCCTCAAATTCCTCCAATTTGAAACCTCAGCGGAGTAAGCGCATGGATGCGGCTTTCCTACCTAGTATAGCTCAGAGCTTCAGCGTTAGTTAGACAGATACTTCTCCAAACCATCCCAACACTGAAAAGAGGACGAGAAGAAATCGTACAAGCTCTTCACTGTCGAAAACATGGAAACATCATATTCAGAAGACATAGCGGAATTGAAACTTCCTGGCAGATTAAAACTGTGTGCTGGACCAAGACTCGAACTCGGGACCTTGGCGTTCTGCAAGGTTCGCAGGAGAGCTTCTGTAAAGTGTGGAAGGTAGGAGACGAGGTACTGGCAGAAGTAAAGCTGTGAGGGCGGGACGTGAGTCGTGCTTGGGTTGCCCAGTTGGTAGAGCACTTGCCCTTGATAGGCAAAGATCCCGAGTTCGAGTCTCGGTCCGGCACACAGTTTTAATCTGCCAGGCAGTTTCATATCAGCGCACACTCCGCTGTAGAGTGTTTCATTCTAGAAACATAGCGGAATTGTTTACCGCAAGATTCAATGAGTAACTGCTACATGGTACAGAGAATGCTCTCTTGTTCAAATCTAAAATTCTTTTTTGGAAACCAGAATTCTTTGCCTTCCTGTTCGCCCCATTGTCGTACCCTTGACCTCTCATACTACACAACGGATTTTTTTTTTGTTTTATCTTCCAAGAACTTGAGTACGACGTGCGTCAGAGTGGAGCTACAAAAATCGAGAATTGGCAGAAATACCGTGAAATGCTCGCAGATTCGGACGTCGTAAACCCCTTCGAGTCGTGTCTCCTGGACGAGGCGCACTACAACTGTCATCTGCTCGGTAGATTTACCATGATTTTCGAGATAAGAAGCAAGCTGCCGCCCGTCGCTTATACTGTTTGGAACAAAAGCAGAAGACAGCATCCTTGCCCTTTGAGTACACCAAATCAATGTCTATCTGGTTTTTCTAGAGTCTTTGAAGAATAGCTGTAAATGCATAGGGCTGAAGTGCCAGTTGCGCGCGTTTCTACGACAGTCTTCAGCTTCTTTAATGTGCTCGGGGGAACTTCGCATGACCAAAATAGTTCGAGCGCAGTTGTTAATAATTTCCGGCCGTCCTCCGGGATCTGAGTCAATTGTGTATTCAAGTTTAGGCCCACCTTCAATCCCATCTGCGGTGGTGACAACTGTAGCTGATGTCCCTCCGAAATATTCCGAGTCGGGTCGCCTAATTTCAGTTCTGCCTGATATGTCTTTCTCGGAGCCTCCCTCATACAACGGGTCTTCAGTCGAGTGGCGCCCAGTTGCACATCTTACGGATGGCCCACTCTCAGCATTTCTACTGTCTTCAATGGTCACAGGGATATTCTAGCCAGCTTTGTGGTAATGTCCTGAAGACGAAAACGTAGCTTCTGTAGTTCCACTAGTTTCCTCAGTCTGTGGTTCATCATCCACCTATACACTCTCGACGCTGCTGGGTCGTTCTCTTTTTGGCTTGAATATCATTAAAGTGCATCATTTTGCTTCTTACCATCTTCATCTTTAAGACTCCGTCTTTTCCTATTTTCACTCCCAGACAATCTTTTCATCCCAGCGGACAAGTCCCGATCCGGCCTGCAAAGAACGAGTACTTGGAACTAACTGTTGATATCGATGTTTTTTTTAAATACTTATCTTCATTTGACTCTCTTCCTCTCCGCTTTGACCATTTCTTAAATTAAAAAAATGATAAGAAAGCTGCCCTGGTCGAACAAAATGAAGATTCAGGCATTGGTTTCATGGAGCTGAGGAATTCTTTTCTAGTCCTATAATTTACTGAGAATACTTCGTGTTTTATTAAACTGACACCTCCCCTTGGAAAAATTAATGAATTACTGTGCTGACAAACCTCTTACATTATCTGATTTTCAAACAGCTGAGTAGAACTGAACGTACTCAGACATTTCGCTCTTTACTTATTCTGATCAACACTAAACTGACACACAATATTTTTAGCGCAACACAGTCTGACTTTCAATAATCTCTACAAAAGAATGGACCTGACTAACAATAACCTATACCTTTCATGAATCACTTACCTCACAAAAACCTTCGTCACTTGAACTACTGTAACACAGCGAGCGCTAAATAAAAGATTCAAACTACTGAAGGCACTAACTATATCCAGCACTGCTGGCGGCTCACCTCCAACTGCACAACGCTACGCACTGTTCACATCCAACAGCCCAACACTACAATAGCTAATATTCCAACAATGCCAACCAGCCACAGACTGCACACAGCACAGTCAGTGATTTTCATACAGAGCGATACGTGACGTTACCAACATAAAAACCTAAACAGCCTACTTACAGAACCAATAGAATTTTCTTTCCGAGTCACTAATTAGGCCTTCAAAATTTTATATAGATTTGACTGCTAGCAGTTTCCAGAAATCAGTTATTTATCCGTTAAAATTCCTTTAACCCTTACATTAATAAACCACATCAGAGTATTAGAAAATTTCATGCTGTGGATTATTAATGACGTAACAAGGGAAAATATATACGAGGAGCGAGTTGGAGTACAGTCAATAAAATAAATAACTTGTAGATATAACAATTAAAATTTTAAATTCTACTCAAACAACTAGGTTATTCAGTCTGATTTTAATATACTTTTTGTAGAAAAAAATCCAGACACACACCCCGTGGGGCATGTTTTTTAGTCAAATATTTTAAAAGAAATATTATCGGTCTTTGTTGAATGGAAAAAATCGAACCTGAGAAATAAATTTCTGTTGGGAAGGTTTTAAAGGTAAATCTACACAAACAGCTGGATCACATTCATAACATACTTATTTATCATAATCTATATAAATAAAAATCAGTTGCAGCATCTACGAAAGATCATCGCTTGAGAAGGACTCGACCGCCGATTTGGCTGATTTTTTGTGTTCATTATTGTCAAGACAATATTTGTATGAAAGAAAATTTTTAAAAATACAACGGAAAAGTTGGAAATTTAAATTAATTTACTTGAGAAAGGCTCTAACGATTTGGTTGATTTTTTTATTATATATCTATAGGGGGAACGCTATTACCGAACACCTCAAAAAGTTCTTGACCGCTTTATTTGAAATTTTTGCGCGACACTCTAATGAACGTTTGGACGGACGTAGACTATACGTTTTCGTAATACTTATAATGTATTCATGTATATCTAATATATGAAGAGGAAGTATAGTAATCACAAACCTCGAAAGTTATTGAGCGATTTACTTCAAGTTTTTATACGATACACTAACTAACATTCGGACGGAAATAGGCAGACATGCTATACATTTGTTTCAATATCTTACGTATATACAATTATATGTAATATATAATGGGGGAAGTGAAGTTACCACAAATCTCTAAAAGTACTTGACCGATTTACTTCAAATTTTTACACGATACTATAATGAACATTCGGACTGACACAGGCTATAAGTTTTTGTAATTTATTGCATGTATAAATATATGAGTAATATAATATAACGGGGAAACGTTATTTTTATTTTCAAAAGATATTGACGGATTTACATCAAATTTTTAACGATACTCTGTATTCGTATATAAAGGACATAGGGAGGGGGAGGAAGAGGTGGACAAAGAGAGGGGGGAGGACGTTATGCGCAGAGATGTTGGGTGGATGGGGGGGGGGGAGATGGATGAGATTTACGAAGCTACTGAACATTCAGACGGAAACGGGCATAGAGAGGATGGAGGAGGAGATGGACAGAGAGGGGAGGAGGTTATGGACAGAAAGATGAGGGGAGGAGGAGATACACGGAAAGTGAGGTGGCTTGAGAAGGCGGGCAGAGAGAGGTGGTGGTGGGAGGGTGGGAAGCAACTGAGGGTTCATATGCAATGCCCATACACACTGACCAACTGCGAAGCACTGTAGGGTTGACTAGTAATTTCTACAAATATACAAATTTACGTTTTTCTTAATCAAATACCTTAGGAGGAATAACCGCTTGAAGTTGTCACCCCAACAATCTGTATTCGTGATCGTGCATGAAATATCTGATATTATTATGTTAAAATCAATCTACTTATCTCTCTCTAGTTTCACTTCTGCCAACCATATGAAATTTAATTTTTCCCTAGCTTCTAATTTTTTTTTTTTTTTTTTTTTTTTTTTTTGCTGAACCGATAAAGTACAACTGGAGGTTTCCATCCATTGCCGATAATTCTGGCTTCATGTGGCTGCAATTGCGGCTGTGACTTTCACGATGTTTGACAGTTACTTGTATAATTTTTAGCATCGTACCTTACTTTTATTTATTTATGCAGTGTAGCACTCAGAGGACAATACGTTCTATTGCCAAGTGACAGGTCTCTATTCAGGTTTTACTTACCTTCTGAATGGATCTAGCGATACTGGTTGCATGCCGTTAGTGCGTTACTTTGTTTATAATCTCTACTCGCTTCCTGTTGTTTCCTGACATGCGCTATCGCCTGTATGATCGATGGTCCACTACATTTTAAATAAAAGGTCCTCATGTTGTCTCCTTCTTTATTAACTACGACCTTAAACTGACGGTGCTAGGTTACTGACGCAATACGTTCTGGCTTTTACACACGTGGACACAAAACAAGTGCGTGTAGTAAGAGCGTGATAAAGGTAATACATAACAAATGGTGGCTACTACTCAACTTCGAATACTTTTCCTTGATGATTGGGCGTAATTTGCGGACGCGATTATATACGTCATTCATCTTGTAATCTTACCTTGTTTGACGGTCTCCTTCGTTGGCCCTCCTTTGTTTAACAAAGCTTCCAAATTTAACAACGTCGTTTCAAATTTTGGGTGTCTACACACAATGTTGCTTTGTTGTACCATGATTTTCCTTAAGCGAACTTTTTTTGTGTTGGGCATTTTATTATTGCATTTTTCGTGTGATATGTTCCTGTTGTTCACAATTAAGATACTACACTGTCCATTATAATCGATGTATTTTTTCGCTTTTAGCTTAGAGCAGTTAATTAAGTTTGCATCTGTAATACGGTTTGATCCAGTTACCGACATTTTTGGCGTCACTGTAGTTATGGAGGTAACTGTTGCGATGTGGTGACAGCTACTTTTTTAGCGTCAAGCCTTACTTTTAGGTATTTAGTTATTTGTTTATGTAGCGTAGCAGTGTGACTGACAGGTTATTCTTCAGGTTTTGTTTATCTACTCAATGGATTTTGTGGTTTAGGTGTGAATGTCAACAGTGTGTAACTTCATTTCATATTTTAATAATCTCTTTTGTCTTTTAACATTTTTGTCATTGCGTTATATATTCTCATCATTAATATATAGATAGATGTTCGACCAGCTGATAGGGGATTTTTTGCACCCTACCATTCATTGGTTCCTGTGGTTTGGATTGTCATCACTTGATATAGACTATTTGGGAATACCAAATGTGTTCGTTGTTTTCTCATCTTCCATATTTGTGCAGCATTTGACAGATACTGGATCACATTCTGTTTCCTTTATGTTCTTTAGTCTCTCTTGATCCTTTCTTCGTACATCCATTTTGTTGAGGATCTGTTCTTGTTATTTTAACACATCAGTTTTCTTTATAAGCTATTTTAATTTGCGTTATTACAACTTATAAAGATTGATAAGGTCTTTATTAGCATAATTTTTCATATCGCATTTTATAGAAATACCTGTTGTAAGGGTTGACTGAGTGAATTCCTCTATGCTTCTAGAGTAGCATACACAGCTTGCGAGTTTATTTTGTTGGTGACTTTTGGTTCTATTTTCTTTTGTTTTATACGTTTTGTTATACTTTTAAAATTTGTTTATTTGGTCGGTATAATGCACGTGTGATAGGACATACGAATCACAGCTGTAGACTACAGAAGAAAAATTCCTTTTCGATATTAAGCTCTTACTTTGATCTAAATGCATGGTTCAACTCTGGTTTTCTAGTCTTTTTAACTGTTATTACATTCCTTCACAATGCAATTACACTGCTAGGATTAATTTACTTTAATACTTTATCATGTTTTCGCATTCATTATTTCGCTTCCTGTACTTCAGAATTTATATAGTGAAACAGATTGTTTGTCTTCAGGACTTTTCGTTACAGTACGACCACAGCATGAACACTAGTGTTTGTAGAACATGACTCAACATATTTTTAGTAGATCTTTTCTAATTACTACTGTGTGACAACTTTTAGTTTATTTCGTAATATTATGTTAGCACTATATTTTGTGCAGTTTTTATTAATACAGTAATACAGTACATGACAGTTCTGTGACCGATGTTTGTGTGTTATGCATTTCAGTTTACCATCTTGATAGCTCTGCTTCTACTTTTTACTAATGTATATGCATGTTTAATTTATTTTAAATAATGACAACTGAGGTTGCATATCAGGTTTGTTGTCCATTTTAAGCTTAATTTTGTCCATTTATACAGGAGCCTGAAGATGGCGGCAATGAGACGCCGAAACTGATAGTCCAATAAAACAATTAATAATAGTATTGCTGTCGGTATTTATTTTCTTCAAGTCTTTGATCAACCGCAGTCCCATTCCGTTTAACAAGATGAAACTACAGTTAGTTCTCTTGTTTGTCTCTGTTTATTGTTTCCAGGTAGTTTCATTTGCGTGGTGTGAAATAAATATTTATTTTTACTGTAAACCACGACTGGTGCACCAACGTGAGAATAAGTACGAAAGAATCACTCCAATCATTATTTTAGTTTTAATGCAGCAGTTTACATACTTTTTGAAACGACGTACTGATCATCGAACGATAGCGGTACGGAAATATCGCATCTGACAGTGAGAGTAATACTTTTCTGGCTAAAAAACGGATAAACATGGTTTTTGCGTGTGGAATACCCATTATTTTTTTGGCAACGAGATGACAAAATATCGTTATGTTTTGGGACCGCTTGAAAGTGAAGTTGCTAGGCTGATTTCTGATTTTATGTCCAAACCAATAGCATCTTCCCCATATACAGACTTAGGAACACCTCTTACCGCAAAAAATGAAGAATCAGTCAAACAAAGTAGAAATAGAAGACAGAAAACCATCTGCTTTGCTCCGAGAGATATTTGTTCTTCCTGGATCGCAAGTAACCGATGATTTGTTAAGAACTATATTTCTTCAACGACTACGATTTAATGCGCGGTCTATTCTAGAAGCCAGTCAAGATGTAAGTCTCGTAGCAGCGGCTTCTACGGCCCACAAAATCTTAGCGATTATGACATCTAGGTGATTCGTATATAGTACGGAAACTGTTTCGTGCCCATCTCAAAATGACAGACTTTTCCATCTGGATAGACGGCTTTCCCAGCGAACGACCCGATTCCGGAAACTACGAAAGGGGACACTATCGAGAGCCATATCGGGATCACCTCGGAGTGCGCAGAAACTTTTCATGTGCTGGTATCAATATAAAATCGAACAAAACACAAAGAAACGCACTCTCTGTGCTCATTTATTTCTCAACAGTCCGTGAACGCTCAGACGGAAAGCTAGACGCTGCACAGAGTGAAGAGGAGCAGTCACTTCGCTGCCTGTTCATAACGAATCGTGCCACACACCATCGATTTTTGGTCGATTTCGCAGCAGAAATTTCCGTATGGCCAGGAATAGTATTAGATCACAAAAAAGGCCAGAAACAGCATCACTATGCTGCAAACGGTTTCCTAATACACTCTTTGGTGAGAGACTACTGTACCTTGGAACAGGTCTCCGGCGAAGACTTCCTGGCCATTTATTCTTGCAGGTCGTCGCCAGCCAATTATTGATACCGATTTCCTGAGCCATTATGGTCTGTTTCTTTATGTTAAGTCAATGTTACTCGACCGAGAAACTTTAATCGTTAGTATAGGCTCTGTAGTTGTACCTAGTGACTGTTTAGTGTCTTTAATGACCCACAGCATAAATATCGAGGGTTGCTAAAGAGATATCGAAACATTCTCACGGAGAAATCTAATTTCCTGACGTTAATGTGCAACACGCAGTCAGAACAACAGGACTTCCAGTACAAGCATAAGCCAGACGCTTGTCACAAAAATAAATAAATAAAATAAAATATCGCAACCAAACCTTGAATTTCAGGAGATGACCAACCTTGGCGTACGTCGTTCTCCTAAAAGATGTTAGTCTAGTCCTCTCTATCTCACCCGAAAGAAAGATGGAACTTGGTACCCATATGGGGAATGTAGAGCTTTAAATGTTGCGTTTACAGGATTTCAACAGTCAACTCTCCGACAGAAAGATGCTCTCTAAAACTGAACTTATCCGTGTTTATTAGCACATTCCTGTCGCGTCACACCATTCGTACTCTAGATTGTCTGAAGATGCCATTTGGTCTATGCAATGCAGCACAAACAATCCAACGATTTTTTCATAGCATTTGAGTGATTTGCCTTTTGTGTATTCCTATTTAGATGACATTCTTGTTGTTTCAGCGTCGGATGAAGAACCTACAACGCATCTGCAACAACTTCTTCAATGGCTGGGTAGATATATTAATATTAACGTGGATATTTGCATTTATGAAAGAAAGAGATATTCTTAGCTTGTCGTGTGTCACAGGAATTTAACCATTGGAAGAAAAAATAATGATGGTCAACGGTTTCCATCGTCATAAAACAGTAGCAGAACGTCGTCGTTTCTTACGACTGTTGACTTTCTACACACATATGCTACGACTTCCTGCAGAAATCCAACAGCCGTTGCTTAACTCCAAGAACACAAAGAGGAAGGATAATTGCTGTGTTATATGGACTGGTGAGACAGATAAATTCTTCAAGAAGTTAAAAGAAGAGCTAGCTAACGCTACTCAACTTGATTATCCCTCAACAGGTCTTCCATTAATGCTGTAGGTGCTGTCTCTAGATCACGGGTCCCAGGTTCGATTCCCGGCCTGATTGGGGATTTTCTCCGCCCAGGGACTGGGTGTTTGTGATGTCGTTATTCCATAATCATCATAATCATTTGCGAGAATGACTAGATTGGATTGTAAAAAGAAAACAGACTGTGTAAAAATTGGGACTTTGTACGGGTGCTGATGGCCGCGCAGTTGAGCGCCCCACAAACCAAACATCATCATCGTCGAAGGAAAACATGAACCACTTGCGTTTTTCTCCATGTCTCTCACCATTACATAACGTAACATATTCGGCAGTCAAATATTTTCGTTAGCTTTTGGAAGACAGAAAGTTCACAATATTTTCAGACTACAAGCCATTAACATTTGACTTTAAACAGCGCCCAGAAAAAGCAACACCACGGGAATTGCCCATATTGGATTTCTGTCAGTTCACCACAGATATTAGACACCTGTCGGGAGAAGAGAATTTCCCTGCTGATAAAGTGTTCCAGAGCTGCGGACATCATCCTAGCAGACAGCATTCCATGCGAAGAGATTGTGAAGACACAAAGAAGCGACCCAGAAATAGCCAAAGTGAAGAATTCAGACTCCTGTTCTTTAGTGTTTGTAACAATACTGTTACCTGATAGATCACATCTACTTTGTGATATTTCTACAGGTAAAATCAGTCCAATTGTTGTTGTATCATATCGACAACATGTTTTACATGCCCTACATGATTTGGCTCACCCTGGTTTCCAAGGCACAGTTAACTTGATTCGACAGCACTTGATTTGGCTGTCATTGAAACAAGATATAAAACTTCGGACAAATTCATGTCTTCGCTGTAAACGAGCAAAAATTTGAAAATATATAACCAGAGGCTGTGGAGCATTAACTGAAGTTAACATTCACTTCTCGCATATATCGTTGATCTAGTGGGACTGTTAGCTTACGTTCGAAATATGGACGTAAGTAGTATATATCACCGATGTGACTCCTCTGTCTCAACATTCGCCTGTGTATCTTCAGTGCACCACCTGTGGTAGCTTCTGACGTCAGTTTTCAAATCCGACATGTTGTATACCATTCTTCAGTAGCCCCGAAAACCTCTTCAAGCTGTATATGATGAACCATATCTGGCACATTCACGTGCTGATAAACACTTTGTTATTGAAATACCTTACAGTCATAAGACCATCTCCAACGACAGACTCAAGCTGGACGTCCTAATGAACAATATGGATTCTGAAACTTCCTGGCAGATCAAAACTGTGTGCCCGACCGAGACTCGAACTCGGGACCTTTGCCTATCGCGGGCAAGTGCTCTACCATCTGAGCTAGCGAAGCACGACTCACGCCCGGTCCTCACAGCTTTACGTCTGCCAGTATCTCGTCTCCTACCTTCCAAACTTTACAGAAGCTCTTCTGCGAACCTTGCAGAACTAGCACTCCTGAAAGAAAGGATACTGCGGAGACATGGCTTAGCCACAGCCTGGGGGATGTGAGGACCGGGCGTGAGTCGTGCTTCGGTACCTCAGATGGTAGAGCACTTGCCCGCGAAAGGCAAAGGTCCCGAGTTCGAGTCTAAGTCGGGCACACAGTTTTGATCAGCCAGGAACTTTCATATCAGCGCACACTCCGCTGCAGAGTGAAAATCTCAATACGGATTCTGAATCACCCTTGCCAGCTCCATGTAAACCACCAGCTTCAGTCACTGAATCTCCGAAGTGTCATCAGCCATCCCAAAGAACTACACGTTCTCGACGGACAGTGTACTTCCTAAAGATGTACCTCAGCATTATTACTGGGGAGGGAGTAATATGTGGCTGTAAGAAACACAGTGAAATGTGTCGGTTGACTGAATAAGTTGGTCCTGTCACATACATAACATTGCGCTTATTCATTTGTTATATGTATTTCATCGTAAACACGACGTTGAAGCTCTGAACGTAAGTTTGTCTCGTCAGGTGTCGTAACCATATTGCTTGGCTGTGCCGTCTCTGTTGGCTCTTTATTTGCGGCCGTAGGCGTTCATTTGCTAGTAAGTACTGGATTTATCAGGACGATTTTGTTTCCTTCTGCTTATAACTAGGTAATTAAATAATTCTGATACTGTCACAATATAGATCCATAATTTAGGATTAATTTTGAGTGTTTGGTGCAGGAAAAAATCTCCTAAATACTGCCATCGTCCTTGAATTATGTAGGTATATTAGTACACATAGTTTGGTAGATGGTAGCAGAATTCTATCCTTGTACTGACACAGAGTACGCTGG
Source organism: Schistocerca nitens (assembly GCF_023898315.1). Classification (NCBI taxonomy): domain Eukaryota; kingdom Metazoa; phylum Arthropoda; class Insecta; order Orthoptera; family Acrididae; genus Schistocerca; species Schistocerca nitens. The sequence goes on from NC_064617.1 coordinate 618,558,527, forward strand.
GGTGTAACGTGGAGTGATCAAGTGATCAAGTGAGTCTCCTATCGAGAAAAAAAGATTTTTAATCGTGTTATATGACGTCTTTGTGTGGAACTGATTCTTCTTGTACGTGGCATCAGCGGGAGTGTCAGTTTTCGCATTTTCTCAATTCCTTTTCGCTGTCGGTACAGTTTATGATGCAGTACACATTTATTCGTCTGTAACTTCATAAGTAGCCCACTGTACTTCCTCCAGTGGATAATTATTCCTACCCCAGCGTGAGAAAGAGTCGTAGGTATATTGACACACAGTCAGCACTTATTCTCAAAATATCGTTCTTGTGAAACACAACTAGCTCTTTATTCACACAAAGTAATGAGTGCTAGCGACAGAGGATCTCAAATTGGTTCCATATTTCTAGATATCCGAAAGGTTTTAACACCGTTCCTCACAAGAGACTTCTAATCAAATTGCGCCTATGTCGTATCGCTTCAGCTGTGCTAGTGGATTCGTGACCTCCGGTCAAGAAGGTCACAGAACATAATATATGACGGAAAATCTTTGAGTAAAACAGAAGTAATATCCGGCGTTCCCCAAGGAAGTGCTATAGGCCCTCTGCTGTTCCTAATCTACATAAACGATTAAGGAGACAATCTGAGCGGCTCTCTTATAATGTTTGTAGATGATGCTGCCAGTTACCGTCTAGTAACTTCTCCAGAAGATCAAAACCAATTATGAGATGGCTTAGACATGATATCTGTATGGTGCGAAAATGAAGAAAGAGTGTGAGGTCATCTACATGAACGCAAAAACCAATCCGTTGAATTTCAGTTACACGATAAAACACACACATCTAAAGGCTGTCCATTCTTCTAAATACTTAGGTATTACAGCTACGGACAAGTTAAACTGGAACGATCACATAGATAATGTTGAGCGGAAGGCAAAGCAAAGATTGCATTTTGTTAACAGAACACCTACAAGATGCAACAGGTCTACTTAAGAGACTGCCTATACTACGCTTTGCCCCCCCCCCCCCCCCCCTGCTAGAGCGTTGCTGTGCTGTGTGGGCTCCTTACCAGATTGAATTGAGGAGTAGGTAGAAGAAGTTTAATGAAGGGCAGCTCGTTTTTCATTATCGTGAAATAGAGGACAGAGTGTCACCGAGATGAGAAAAGAGTTTCAAATGGCTCAAATGGATCTGAGCACTATGGGACTTAACATCTATGGTCATCAGTCCCCTAGAACTTAGAACTACTTAAACCTAACTAACCTAAGGACGTCACACAACACCTAGTCATCACGAGGCAGAGAAAATCCCTGCCCCGCCGGGAATCGAACCCGGGAATCCGGGCGTGGGAAACGAGAACGCTACCGGACGACCACGAGCTGCGGACAAGAAACGAGTTTCAAAAATGGCTCAAATGGCTCTGAGCACTATGGGACTTAACTTCTGAGGTCATCAGTCCCCTAGAACTTAGAGCTACTTAAACCTAACTAACCTAAGGACGTCACACACATCCATGCCCGAGGCAGGATTCGAACCTGCGACCGCAGCGGTCGCGCGGTTCCAGACTGTAGCGCCTAGAACCGCTCGGCCACCCCGGCCGACTAGAAACGAGTTTGATGGCAGTCATTAAAACAAAGGCATTTTTCGTATCGGTGAGATCGTTTTACGAATTTCACCCACAAACTTTCTCATGATTGTGAAAACATTTTGTCAGCTACCTAAAAAGAAAAATTATCATCATAATAAAATAAGAGAAATTAGAGCTCGTACAGAAAAGATTTAAGTGTTCATTTTTCCCAAGCGCTATTAGGTAGGAACGGTAGATAAATAGTCTGAAAGTGGTTCCAAAAACCCTCTGCCAGGCACTTAAGTGTGAAATGCAGAAGAGGCATGTAGGTACAAACGTAGATACAAACTCTATAAAGTTTACAGGTACACACTGGAGTAATTAGTCTTTTGTTTATTTGTGTCTATCGTTTCCATTGCAACTGTAATTAAAAATGTGCGTTATTGGCAGTCTCCTTTGTATAGTGCGAAATACATAATTATCTTTATTAGAAACCGCGGTAATATGAACCACCTGAAGGAAATAACATTACAGTTTATCATCGAATTGTGGTCGAGAATACGGCAGAGAGAAGTTCGGATTGGGGAGGGAAGTCGGCCATGCCGTGTCAAAGGAGTCATCCAAGAATTTGACTTAGGAGATATACGGAAATCACCGAAATCATTCATGTATATGACTGTATGGAAATTTGAACCATTGTCCTCTTGAATGTGTGTCCCGTGTCTACCGTTACGCCACTTCGTGAGGTTCAGCTACCTGTCTGAGTAGCAAGTAAGGTTAAGTTACGGATGCATTCGTATTTGAAATGTTTACATTTTGGGATTCTGGGCTGGATATGGCGAGCACTACTACTATTTGGATAGATAAGGTCACAGTAAATGTCAGTTATCGTACCAGGTCATTTGTCGATAAACTGGATGGTTAATTTGATTCTGTAGACTAATGGTTACCCTATTTGACTTTCACGCTAATATTTTGCCTCAAGCGATCAGGCTATATTGTCATATCGACATAACCCAATCTTCAGTCCAGAGGTACCACCATGTCTTATTCAGTTTGCTGTATCTTGCTACTTTATTATTGAGATCGATACAGATAATTTGCACATATTGTTTTGAAGCAGTGAAAAGTGACAGACACGTTATTTTTAACGACCTTAATACAATGGCGATAACGGATCTGACAGCTATGTCTCCTCATGTGATAAGTATCTTAAGACTTATCCACGAAACGTTTCACGTCAGAACTCTGCAGCTACGCTTGAAGAAGTCCCTCAAAAAAGGTTCTACATCACGATTTCATAATTTTTCAGGAAATTAAAATAATTGTTCTTTCTCTTTGGAACTATTTATTCAGAGGTTTTGCCATGTATGATCAAACGATATAGTATGTATTTTAGAACAACAACATGTATTTAGCATATTTCACAATATTTAGAAAGTCATCTTAATTTCGATGTAGTTTTCCTTGTAGAACGTTGCATATGCTGTAGAAGCACATTGTGAAACAACGTTATAAACCAAAAATATATTAATTTTCTGTTACAGTGGCAAAAATAATGGGAAGTATTAACAGAATATATTGTGTGACAATTGAAATAATGCAATCTATTTCTTTAACTACCCTCCAAAATAAGCATCTAATTCTATATATAAAAGAAACAAAAACATAAAAAAATGAACAGAGGAAAAATAGACTGAACTCTTTACTGAGAAAATAAGTTCACATAAAAGTCCCTGTGTTGTACGTCAAGTCATTTACACATATCGAATAAGTCCTTCATTTTATTTGTGGATAAAGGAAGAAGCTCTTTATACAACAAACGGAATCTCATAACTGGGATAGGGACGGTAATTTATTGTTTTGTTTTAAGCAGAGAATGACGTACCTGAGATTGAATGACATTATCAGTAAGATGCACATACATTGCATTTCGATTACCTATATTTCTCTCCGGTTGTTTTTGAAGTTTGGCTCTTAGTTCATAATTTCATCAAAAACCTTGACAGCAACGAAATCATTCTGCTCTTTCCTTTAAAATGAAAGGTTTACGTAAAAAGTTTCACGTATTACGTATTTCCATTCACAGGTAACCATGAAACTAGTACTCATCTCTTTTTGATTAAAGCGAAAGTACGGTCCGGAGGGAGACCCAAATACAATAACCTTCTTCTCTGAAATTGCAAATTTCCTGTGAAAACAAGGGAACTGTACAAAAGTATCATTGTCCTATTGTTTACCGCCCAAACCAACGGCCAGACCAAACAAATTATCCTGGTGTTCAATTTGTACGTTATAGTCATATACAACGTTCTTGTAAGTACCAGTTTCGATGCAGTTTTTCACGTACATCTCTACCAGCTGCAGATATAGATTTGCCACTGTTCTTCGTATTTTTCTTGACATTCCGCATCAAATTTGATGAATTTGTTATCCATTCTACACTTTTATTCAAGTATAATATCCTTAGGAGTAAAACTTGCGTCAACGAAATCCGCCATTTTCATTCATGTACAACGTCCTTCCAGGATGGTAAACTTTACAGCTACAAAAAAATCAGCTTGTAGGTAAGAAATTCGTTGCTATGTAAGCCCATCTCATGAGATGTACAATTTTATTCCAGTGAAAACTCATCATTGCAAAGTACGTGATACACAACCTTCTTTGAGGTAAGTTTTACTTTTGGTGACTGATCCGCATTCAGTTTCCCGCACCCTGTGATCTCCCTATTACATGGGTAGAGAACTTGCAGCGTAAATCTCACGTGTGCCCGAATATCACAGTCAGTGACATTGTCTGGTACGATGAAGTCAGCGAAACCTTTCAGTCTGTCAGAGTGTGATTAAATATAATTTACTACAATTTTTCAGCTTTTCATGTATTTAATGATTTTGAAATGTTCTTAGGCCAACGGCCCACCCGCAGTAATAACACCAGTTCCCGTCAGATCACCGAAGCTAAGCGCCGTCGAGCTGGGCTAGCACTTCTGTGGGTGACCATCCGGTCCGCCGAGCGCTCTTTGCATGGGGGATGTACTCAGCACTTGTGAGGCAAACTGAGGAGCTACTTGATTGAGAAGTAGCGGCTCCGGTCTCGTAAACTGACATACGGCCGGGAGAGCGTTACACTCTCCACATGCCCCTCCAATCCTCAAGCAGTGACGCCTGTGGGCCGAGGATGGCTCGGCGGCCGGTCGGTAGCATTGGGTCTTCATGGCCCGCTCGAACAGAGTCTAGTTTAGTTTTAGAAATGTTCTTTGGTTCTAGTTTGAGGGACACCGTCCAAATGGCGAGAATTCCAGCAAGCTGCCTGCCGCCGTTGAGCCCGGATCCTCATTACGGGGCCGCGGCGCCGCAGGCGAGATGGAGGAGAGAGTGCGAGCCGCTGTCCTCTGCCCCTTCGCAGTCACCGCGGGGGACGGGACGCTGTCGGTGCGTTCTGACGGCATGATAACAGATTTTCAGATACCGTGGCGCGAGTCGATATTCCCACGGACTGTTATGGTGCTCTGAGTGCTCTCGAGTCTGGATCCAGAGTGTTACTTTGCACAGAACCGCTCTCTTTATGAATCATCTCATCTTTTATAATGCAATCCCAAGACGCGTTGGACTGTTTTAGCTACTTGGTACCATCGTTAATTCATGCTCTTCTTTGGATATGCAGTGGTTTGCGACAGCTGACTCTGTCGGTTGTTCATTATCTGTGTGATGCTTACGCTCGACGCTTTTTTCCTTTACTGTCCGGCTAGCCTAACTTACCTGCAGCATCGCAAGATTGTTTCAGTAGCAGACACAGAATATCCAGAACAAGTACTTTCTTCCCACAAGTTACGATTTTAACAATCGCTCTTGTGTTTTGTTTACGAATTTGAACAGGACATTTAGTGTCCTTGACATATTTTGTTTCCTTTTATCTTTACAGCTTACACCCTGCAACAAACTGACATTTATTTGCAATTTTATTTTTAAAACCCAATATCTGACGTTGTGATCAGTAAGTCTATGTTTTTTCAGACCCAAAAAATCACGATAGTATGTACAAATAATGCACTTATATGACCAAATACTTATGAAAACGTGCACAGTAAAATAAAAGAACATGAGTGAACAAAATTAAAATTAAGAAAAATTTCTATTGTAAAATAAATTAGTAACTTATTAATGCTAACGAACAATTTATAGAAGAATAATATGTACATGAGATGCCAGTTAAACTATGGAATTTGATGTTGTTGTAGCTTTTTATCAGTACTGTCAGAAAATAGTTAACCCATGTTGTGTTTGTTGTACATCATTATTATTATTTCTATTTTTGCCGGCTGGAGCGGCCGAGCGGTTCTAGGCGCTACAGTCTGGAACCGCGCGATCGCTACGGTCGCAGGTTCAAATCCTGACTCTGGCATGGATGTGTGTGATGTCCTTAGGTTAGTTAGGTTTAAGTAGTTCTAAGTTCTATGGGACTGATGGCCTCAGAAGTTAAGTCCTATAATGCTCAGAGCCATTTGAACTTTTATTTTTGAGCTCTGATTTGCGCCCTATAACTAGCACCTTGCGAAAATTTTCAAATAAAAAAGATTTCATATTGTCATCCATCAAGGCCTAGTACTTTGAAAAACTATTTTCTGCTTCATCTGACACAAGAGGAGCACATTTAAAAAGGAGACTGTTATTTGAATCTAAATATTACTGATTAATACAGAACTCTTCATCCAACGAAATCATTGAAATGGTACATAATGTGCGACACACTAGTTTTTTTCTGACACTCTGTCCATTTTCTTTGACTCTTCTTTTCCCAGTTTATCACACACAACTTCTAATTTATTCGCGATATTTTTCACTTGCTCAGTCTGATTCACTACTACTATTTCTGATTGCTGCAAAGTATTTATGGAACCAGGAATAAATTCAGAATTTCATTTAATGTACGAAATTTCATCATTAGACATTAATTATTGACCTAATCCAACTGAAGCAGCGTCACTGCTAACGACTAACTCAGTGATGATTTTCACAACGTTTAAGTTGTGGTAATAATGGTTGCAGGCATCAGTTCAGGGCTCCCGTATTGTAAGACTGGGAGATGATGGCAAGGTAATGTTTGAAACTAAAAACTTAACAGTAAGCATGATATAATGTGCAACTCAAGCCCGTCGTATTGCGATTAATTTTTCATTTGTAGCCGACTCCTTTAAAGTTACGGGGCTTACACGCCATCTATTGGTAGTAGTCGTTGGCGCAGTCATCCTAACAGCTGAAAGTTTTGGAAGCGAATAAAAATTAAACTGCCTCAATGGGTGAAACAAGAATATCAAATCTACTTTCATTTTTTAATTTAAGACCCTTATTTTGAACAACATGTCGTCGTAGTGTGCAGAATCTATGAAACTACGCAGTTTATAAAACAAGGCGTATCAAAAGATTAATGACGTCAGTAATCCAACAACGTGTAGTAATGTTGCTACGATACAAATCGTGGAATCTGTTCGGGGAACAACGAAAATGCAATTAAACGATTTAAAGTCAGAGCGAGTTCAACAGCCCTGTGAACTAATGTGCTGAAGAGGACATCCCATTCCGAGGGCACACGATGATGGGAAGGCGTTCTGAGAACATTCGCGTAATCTTCAACACGAGCGTCTGGCAGTGGGATTAAACCAATAACCAGATCCAGCGTGCCACCAAATCTAGACCACAGCTTCCAAGCAGTGAAACCTGTTGTGACGCAAACACATCCGGAAAAATCGGAGGAATACTCTGGAACCATAACTTCTGTATATTCGGGTCGCTTCCACAGTCGAAAAACGAGTCCGGGTCTGTTACGGATGGCCTTGGACTACTGAAACCAGTGCCAGTTCGCGAAGGATGTACGTAGGTCAGACCATCCCGACAGTACAAGAAAGATGCACATTGCACCGGCGTCACAGAGAAAACAAAGAACCAACGAACTCGACCGTCACATAGCACTGCTCTTCCAAAGGATATAGTATGAATTATGACGGTACCAACTTGTTAAAAGAGGCCATCACATTCTCAGACTGCTTTTTATAAGGATCTTTAGAGGCCCAGCTACATCATGAATTGATAAATAAAGACAGTGGTTTACAAAACAAGTTATAGTTAGGAGCCATTCTTGAGCTTGCTCAAAGCACGAGAATGTATGGGAAGGTCCATTCGCTGCCCACCAACTGAATAGCTGAGATCACAGCTTGTAGACGCGCCTCCTTCTTACCAATAACGTGCCGGCCCCCGGCAGTTGCACCACAGACACTAGGGCTGTTGATAAAATATCGATACATCGGTATTTATCCCAGATAATATCGATATATATCTACAATATTTTCTTCCCAGATACATCGACATCAGAACGGCAGTATCGAGTACCGATGTTTTTAATTCATATCTTTTTTCCCCAGTTGTTGGTAGATATTTGAAATAGTTCTTTTGAAATTGTTGTAGAACTTAATTTTACTTTCAATATTAGGAAAGGGAAAGTTTCTATTCATCATGCAGCGGAGATGCTGAGTCACAGATAGGCACAACAAAACGACTGTCACCGGCCAACATGGCTTTTGTCAAAATAGCGCACACACAAACGCCATCGAAACTCACACACACATGACTGCAGCCTTTGGCAGCTGCAGCCATGCTGCCAGTGTGCTTGTGTGTGTGTGTGTGTGTGTGTGTGTGTGTGTGTGTGTATGCGTGTGGCTGTGTCTATCGTCTGTTTCCTACAAAGGCGTTGTTGGCCGAAAGTTTATACTGTGACAGTCTTTTTGTTGTGACTATCTGCGCCTCAGCATCTCCGCTGTATAGTGAGCAGCAACTTTCCTTTTCATAATATTGTTCTATTCCATCCTGGATTTTCCTTTGTTTAATTTTGTTTTCGCTGTGTGAAGGAGTCTTACTACTTCTCGAGCCTTCATCACGTACAATCTTTCATTATCACTGTGTGATGCAAGTGTAGGTGGCATAAGAGAAGAAGTCCGATTGCACTGGTAGGGTGGTGGTGGTGATGTGAATCGAATAACAACATTTCTGATGTGAATAAATGTCATACCAGTTGCGCTAAAAAACAATTTTAAGGCAAGTAGTGTGCTATTTCATCACATCGGCATTGTTCAAAAACAGTTGCTGAAAATCATGAACAAAAACTAAATGACAAGGCTGGTCTTTGCGGCTGGTGGAGACGTGTGACGGGAAATGCTGACGTAATCGGCGCTCGACGCTACCAACAGAGGCTGCGACGTTTAGTTCCACCACGCAATTTTTCTACATCATCGTGACAAAAAAGGTATATTTCGACGTATAGCCAGTGACAAATTAAGAAAATAAGGTATGAGACGTTAACTGGACTGACGTATCGCATGACAATGCACCTTTTACACAGCTGTTAATTAACAACACAACAGTTGACGAAAAAGTATTGTAATGTAAGCTTTCCATCTACACAAAGTTCCATTATTAAAGTAAAATTTTTCAAATTAAGTGTTTTTCTTTCAATTCTTGCTCTAAAGGGGATAGGTAGGCTCACAGCTTGTCGATGTACGGAATACCTAACAATAATTCAATACTTATGTAGGGAACTCTAACGCCAGTATATTTTCAAACGCACAGCCGATATTTTTATAGCCCGACATGACGATATATTTTCCTTCGATATAACGATACTTTTTATTAATATATAGACGGCAGATAATGATATTTTTAAAAATATTCTTTATATCGGACCTTGCACTTTCCCCTCCAACCCACCACCTCGACAACGGAGTCGTGCTCGGGTAACGCGGGCACGCGATCGACAGCGTGAAGGAGGAAGTATAAAATACGGCGTCCTAAAGAAGATCATCAGTCACCAGGACCGCCTGAAGAGGGCAACTAGTGAGCTTGCAAAATATCGCACCATCTGGACGACTGATAACTGAGGTCATTTTAAACAGTCACAGACGTTTCACTGATAGTCTGTTCGCCCTTCTGTTTCAGACTCTTGTGTCTGATTGCCACGTGTGTTGTCGTACAATCGGCATCGATTAGAATTCTGTCGTCCTTGTCTGCAATCTCTTGTTTAAGAGACAATAATTTTTAGCAAAACGTTAGTAACTTTGCTTCAGTTGGCTTTCTCAAAATTAATGGGATAAAATTTCGTCTAGTGCGAATTACTACTATTGAAACGAATATACTGTCCAGGTGTTCTATTTTTTTATCTCGCTGTGTGAGATACCCTTTGTTCCTGCAAGAAATACGACAAAAATTCTTGTTGTATGCGTGCTTCTTCATTTCGATTCAAGGATTCATAGGCAGTGTACGAGTTCAAGACGGAATGAAGTGCACCGACTCCATTACGATGCACAAAGAAAATATTTTCGTAGGTCATGATTGCTGTTGAACCTGACTTAGCAAGAGCAAGCTCGCTTTTTGTAGTCAAACTGCAGACTGAAACCAGCTGATCTATGATGATGTGACTGGAATGAATCTCACAAATGAGAACGAATTGAAAAACGACATTCAATAAGGTTTCGTATAACCTTGTAATTTTATTATTTCCTGCAGCGTGTCTTTTCTCTACTTGTGTTTTCTCAGATTTTTTGTCATACCAGGGGAGAAAGATCACTCTGGGAATTTATCTGATTTTCTTTCTTATTTTCATTACTCTTGGCACTGAGTATTCCAAATTCTCTTTACCTACCTATCCTAAACATGGATGACTGCTTGATTGCATAAATGTGAGTGTTTAATTGCAAAACTCATGAATTCAGGTGTACATTCTTCTGTTCACTTTGTAGTATCGCCTGGGAACAGCCGTTGGGCTTAAGTCTCCGCGGCTAGCTTGTGGCGCAAGTTTGGAAATGTGTCTGTCTGCCTGTCCGCGGCCTTCAGACCCACATGCAAGGAATACGGTTGTTCTAATTTTAGATGTTGAGACGGAGGGAAGGCAGCGTCGGTAACACCTGGGGCTGAGGCGAGCCAGTAGATGGGTCCCCGGGGCGCTGACCGGATGGCACCGTCGCTGAAAGCAGACGGCGAGCGGCAGATCCCGTGCGACGACAATGGCGCAGCTGATTGAGATGCCGGCGCACCTCACCAGAGGCCCCCAAAACCAGATACGTAGCGTGTCCCAGGCAGCGAAGAATGCGCCCTTCGAGCCAACGCCGTGAAACTCGATAGTGGCGGTAGCAGACAACATCGCCTGGGGCAAAAGCAGGTGTCTACCGCTGCACAGGAACCTGATGCGGCGGATGTAGCAAAGACATCAAGATTCGATGAGGGCGACCGTGGAGCAACTCAGCCGGCTGAGAGCGATACGAGGACAAAAAGAGCAATAACGCGTCCTCCCGAGAATGCGACTCTTTCAACTTCAACATCTGTGACTTGAAAGTCCTGACCAATCGTTCAGCGGCATCGTTTGACTGTGGCGAAAACGGCGCGGACGTCAAACGTTGAATACCATTGGCTTTGCAGAATAACTGAAATTCTGCGGACATGAATTGTGGGCCATTGTCAGAAACAATTGTCTGTGGAAGACCTTCAATGCAAATGATAGCAGATAACGCTTGGATGGTGGCAGATGATGTCGTGCAAGACATCCAGACAACAAAAGGAAAATTTCCGAATGAATCTATCACAACCAACCATCGAGCATTCCCGAATGGACCAGCAAAATCGATGTGTAAGCGTTGCCAAGGGAAAGTGGCTTTTGGCCATGCAAAGAATATCTGCGATGGTGCTGATCGGTGTTCGGCACACACCATGCAAGAAGAGCACATATTCCTAATCTCGGCATCGATTCCGAACCAAGTACAGTGCTGACGAGCAAGTTGTTTCATTCTCACTATCCCCCAATGTCCTTGGTGGAGAAGCTTTAAGACAGATAACTGTAACGAACGTGGGACCACGACCCTGGACTGATCATTATCAGAACGCAAAAGCAAAACACCACGTCGAACAAAAAGTCTCTCCTTGTGAGCAAAAACCAACGGGTCCCCGATCCGTGACTTTGACAAGGGCCATTGCGTAGCAACCAAACGCAGAACGGGTGCAAGGACAGGGCCGGCAGTTGTGGCTGTAGCTACACGACGAAAATCAATCGGAAACGATTCGACCACGTAATCGGTTTCCGAATCAATGAACATGCAAGCAAGCTGGGAGGAATCGAATGCCCTATCCTCAGAAACAGGCCAACGGGACAACGCATCGGCGTTTCCGTGCTTAGCATTGGACCGATACAAGTTATCGTAGCGGTACTGCGAGAGGAAAATAGACCAGCGAATGAATTTCTGCGCTGCACGTGGAGGTACAGGCTTGTTCGGATGAAAAAGCGATGTCAAAGGTTTGTGGTCTGTGATTATGGTAAAGTGACGACCATACAAGAAGTCACGAAACTTTGTAACACCAAATACGAGAGCCAATGCTTATTTCTCGATCTGTGAATAATTTCTTTGCGCAGACGAGAGCAATTTGGACGCAAAGGCAATAGGGCGATCGTGCGATCCATCTTTGTGCGCAAGCACAGCACCGATCCAGAAATCCACCATCAACAAAAGGGGCTTCTGGGGATCGAACGGCGAAGGCAAGTATTGGAAAGCAACGCCGATTTCAACTGGCGAAAGGCGCGTTCACATTCCGTCGTCCAGACGAACGGAACACCTTTACGGCGTAAGCGATGAAGCGGAGCTGAAATGGAAGAGGCGTGTAGGATATATTTATGATAATAGTTGATTTTATCCCAGCACACTCTGTAGCTGCTTCAAATTCTGCGGCGAAGGCAAGTCTTGTATGGCACGGAGGTGCTTGGGACTGGGATGTATGCCTTGGGCATTGAATACATGTCCCAGGTAGGGTAAGTCACGAGCAAAAAACATACATTTGTCCTTCCGCAAGCGAAGACCATTTTGTCGCAAGACCTGAAATAATGTTCTGAGATTGGCTAAATGTTCTTCTTCCGTCTTTCCGGAGATCACAATATCGTCCAGATAGTTTGCTGCAGTAGGGACCGACGCACAAACAGTTTGCAGATATTGCTGAAACAATGCAGGGGAGGATGCACACCCGAATGGCAGTCGTTTGAATTGATACAAACCAAGATGCGTGTTAACCACCAAAACGCGCTGGGATTCTTTGTCCACCGGTATTTGCAAGTATGCATCTGCGAGGTCCAACTTCGAAAAATTTTTTCCTGGGCACAGTTTGTCAAATGATCTTCCGGTCGGGGTAAAGGAAAAGTTGCAATCACTAGTTGTGGATTCACTGTTGCCTTGAAGTCCACACAAAGTTTCACTTTTCATGAAGGTTTTGGCAAAATTACTAAGGGTGATGCCCAGAGAGAAGCCTGCACACGTTCAAATACACCTTGTGATTCCAAATCATGTAATGTTTTGGCAACCTCCTCACGCAATGCGTGGGGAACATTGCGCGCTCTGAAAAATTTCGGTTGCGCGTTTACTTTCAGTTCCAAATGTGCTTGATAGTTCTTAGCGCAACCGAGGTCCGGTGCATAAATGTCTGCAAATTCTTCACATAGACGAGAAACACTGTCTGAAGGCACAGTCTGGTTCACTGATAGGACCTGATTGACTATAGACAAGTTAAACAACTGAAATAAATCGAAACCAAACAAGTTCACTGCAGAAGAAGAACGAAGGACGAGAAAGGACACAAGTTTTGTTTGTCCTTTGTATGTTGCAAGAAGGCGGCACTGTTCTAACACAGGGATGTCTTGACCTGAATAGCTAGTTAACTTAACATTTGCGGCACGCAACGGAGGTGTGCCCAGCAGTTTGTAAGTGTCTTGATTGATCAGTGTAACTGCAGCTCCGGTATCGAGCTGGAATGGTATCACTTTGCCGTTAATGTCCAAGTCTATAAAAAGTTTATTGTCCTGCTGACGACAAGAGCGACTGTCTCGTGCAACGTGAACTAACACTGGTACAAAATCACTTGAAACTTGACGGGAGTTCCGGCGATGTCGATGCACAGTATTCGTGGGACGAACACAGTCACTGTTAGAGAGAGTGGCACTGGGTGGAGTGGAATGAACTACATGAATTTCCATGGGCAAAGTTTCACGAGCCTGAGTATCCTTGGTTCGATTCCTATTTCGGAGCGAAGCAAAGGGCCTGGAATGGTTTTGAGTTTCCGATCTGAGCTTTTTCTGGCAAACACTCTCAACATGTTCTTTTTTATTACCATAAAAGCAAATAGCATGGCGTGACAGGCAATTCTCACACGAATGTTTAGTAGCGCACCGAGGGCATGATTTGAGCACTGCATTTGCTTGCCGGCGCGGCACACGTGGCTGAGAGCCTGGCGGCAGTGGCACAGCTGGGCGCGAGGGCTGTTTACTGCTCTGTGCAGCTCGCCCGGCGAGCCGCTTAACCTGACACACGGCTGGCGAAGATTCAAATGATCCCTGAGCTAAGTCAAGTGTGTCCTGCCGATCCAATATGTCCATCACTTGTTGAAGGGAGGGATTGAAATGTTTCAAAATCTGTTCCCTTATATGAACATCAGAAAAGTTCTGTGCAATTGCATCACATACTATAGTATCTGAATAAGGGAGTCCACATTGACACTCAAAAGCACAATATATGACGGTAGTATCTGTTCCCGAAACAACAGTTACCGTGGATGACCATACAGCTTTGCTAGAAATGAAATGATAATTAAATGGACACCCTAGCTGCAAGCAGGCGTTGATCTACTTCATTGGGGACATGTTGAAAATGTGTGCTCTGACCGGGACTCGAACCCGGGGTCTCCTGCTTACATGGCAGACGCTCTATCCATCTGAGCCACCACAGGCACAGAGGATAGTGCGTCTGCAGGGACTTATCCCTTGCACTCTCCCCGTGAGATCCACATTCCCAACATGTCCACACCACTACATTCGTAGTGCGCCTAATAGATGTTTGCCCATCATACTCATTACTCGTTCCAGATTAATCTACCAAGTCCTGTACGAGTTCGGGCATAGCGTGTGCATTCATACAAGAAGGTCAATGGCCGGGAAGCCATATTTTAACTATATATCTTCTCACGATATTCCCATCACCAACTTTCTCCTCCGAATGCGACATATTTTGTTGACACCGACTTACATAGGGAGCAACGATCACCAAACTAAAATAAGGGAAATCAGAGCTCGTACGGAAAAATATAGGTGTTCATTCTTCCTGAGCGCTATACGAGATTGGAATAATAGAGAATTTTGAAGGTGGTTCGATGAACCCTCTGCCAGGCACTTATATGTGATTTGCAGGATATCCATGTAGATGTAGATGTAGAACGTTCATTATCATTAACAGCAAGATCCTCAATATAGTTTCTTTATGAAAGTTCCTGAAGCGTTATTTTAACAGATCCAAGAACATCTCTCAGAATCAATTTGAGGAGCGCCGGAACAAAAACCGATAAATCCGCATTTGCTGTTAATACAGAAAGTAACAGATAGTGATCTCTAAATTGCTTCACAAGCTATAAAAACAAGATACACATCATAAACCACTTGATGTGGCGTTGTGCTGAAAATTATTTTGTGGCAGCATGTATTATTACTCCCGTATCTCCCCCCTACAGGTCAAACACGGGAATACAGCAGAAGTGGATGTATCGGGTTTTGTTCCAACGCATCTAATTTACAACACTTAAAACTCAAAATTCCTTTTCAAGCAAAGGAAAAAGGTAAAAACTGCATAATGCAAGGTTAAATAAAGGATTCTAACGCCACATGGCAATACGAAAATTTTTCTAGGTATCACCTCTGCTCTTAGAGGCAATAAAATGTTAATGAAACCAACAACTTAAATGCAGTAAAATCTGATTACTATCAACGTAGACTCAAACCCCGTAGCCTCTACGATGCGCACCGTATTACAAAATATTTTCCTTCCTTTGAAACACTTTACACCATAAACCTCCCTACATGTGATGCATACTGCACCCAATCAGTATAGCACTCCGTCATCAGGCCACAAGTGGCCCATCGGGACCATCCGACCGCCGTATCATCCTCAGCTGAGGATGCGGATAGGAGGAGCGTGTGGTCAGCACACCGCTCTCCCGGTCGTTACGATGGTTTTCTGTGACCGGAGCCGCTACTATTCGGTCGAGTAGCTCCTCAATTAGCATCATGAGGCTGAGTGCACCCCGAAAAATGGCAACAGCACATGGCGGCCCAGATGGTGACCCACCAAGTGCCGGCCACGCCCAACAGCGCTTAACTTCGGTGATCTGACGGGAACCGGTGTATCCACTGCGGCAAGGCTGTTGCCCTCACCCAATCAGTAATGACAAATAATTAAGCATAGACGTTATAATTAACCGGATATGCAAAACTTTTCCTTTCAAAATAAATCAAAAACCACACTAAACAACTCTTAAGTTCAATGGTAACATCCATTAAAAAATTTGCAATAGATATGTTTCGATTTCGTAGTGGTAATGCGCTGTTGTTCACAGTGCTTTCCTTCAGGATCACATGCGCCACGGGAAAGATTTTCCACGGTGTTCAAAACGTTCACAGGGCGCAACCAACATACACAAATTGCCTACTGGGATTGTAATTCGATGTGGATGCGGCTCGAAATTCTTAAAGCGGGAGAGGGAGTAGATGTGGTACTACTGAACACTTCGACTATACAGCACTGCACCAAACAGCAGTACGGTGGGGTAGACAAGAGACAAATCAACAACTGTTGCAAGGCAACCTCAGCAAAGGTAGTAAGAAAATATTTGGGGCTTTAAACTCTTGGGACGGCCACACCACAGCAAAGAATGACGTCCCAAGCTAAACGATGAAAATACAATTGGCGATTTCGCCACGACAAGTAGTACCGTAAAATACCATAAGAAGTGAACTCCAATTAATACTATTCATAACGTCCAACTGGTGTGGCCGTGCGGTTCTAGGCGCTTCAGTCTGGAACCGCGTGACCGCTACGGTCGCATGTTCGACTCCTGCCTTGGGCATGGATGTGTGTAATGTCTTTAGGTTAGTTAGGTTTAAGTAGTTCTAAGTTCTAGGGGACTGATGACCACAGATGTTAAGTCCCATAGTGCTCAGAGCCATTTGAACCAATAACGTCCAACTGAAGAGCTATTCAGTCAATCTTTCCCTAAACAGCACACTAAACAGTACCTTCAAAGTTCACTCGTGAGCACTACCAGAGTGTCAAATTACTCGTTATAACTGTAAATAACGGAGTTTAACACGCTGGGGGCCGACTTAGGGCACAACCACGAAATCACTTTCCAGCCCTTGAATGACCACACGATGATCGCCATCCGGACAACACCGGCCCTCCACACTAGGATCTTCGAGCCCACGGCGTTCCGTACCCAACCGACTGCTTCCGCGGCACCCCCCCCCCCCCCCCGACCTTGCCCTCCTACACCGACGTCGCTCCCGGCAACCCCCTTCTCCCTCGTTCTCTCGCCTCGCAGCGCGCGGGAAGCCAATTCGCCAAAGAAACACCAAGATGTAACCCTTTGACTGTGGCCAGTGTTGATCAAGAAATGGAAAACGCTGTTGGACTGAAAGTACGCTATAAAATATCCTTTCAGATCTCAGCCTGTTAATATAATATCATCTGTGTGCAGCCACTGCTGTAAACTGGAATTTCAAGCGACATAGTTTAAGGGAATCCAAACTGACATCATCAGGACGCCACAACAACGTCAACCAATGGCTGGGCTGTTTGGATTGCTCATATCTGCTTATAATGGAATGCTTAACTTCAGAATTCCTTGCTTGTCTAGTGTACAACAGCTTTGCAGTCATTATCTGTTTGCTGTAACCTAACGTATACAATTCCGTAATTTTCTCTACATCTCCTTTCAATTTCAAGGCTCAAATACAAAAAATTTCAAAGCCTGATTAAGTTTTTCCGTGCTGGTATCGTGAAGTTCTTCAGTCAGCTGCCACAGGGCCAAATATACATGATATGAGTAATATCGCTTTATTATACCACCAGAAATAAATTTATTGGTGATTGTTATGAAATTACCGCGTCTGTTTCACTTGACTTATATGTTTCTTCGCCCCCTCCACCCCACCTACAAAGTGACATTTCACAGCATTTTGGGATGTTTCTTCATTCTGAGAACACTCCGGATGCCAATAATGCTAGTTCCACATTCGATGTTTAGTTTACGTAATAAAAGTATTGCATATTCTTACACATTGATGTAATCACAATTCAAAATTTAAGATCGCTGTTTCTCGAGTTTTATAAAAACCATCTTACCTAGTTCTTTCCACTGACCCTTCTTAATAAGGTACATTCGTAGCCCCTGGTTTAGCACGTACGTCTGAAGTGCATGTGAACTGGCAGGGACTGACACTGGTGCGAACGGTTGTAGGAGAAACTGACAGTTCCAAGCCCAGTGCCATTCCTCATTTCTATTCCAACTACATGACTCCAAGTGTAAGACGTCGTGGTCTCCTGACCTTCATTGCTTACATATTCCGCCCTCACATCAAGACGTTTCATTCGAACCCAAACTCGATAAGATAAAGTCAATTTTGCATGAATTCATGTAAACGATATGCAAATAACTAATAAATTGCAAGTGCGCACTGTGGTTGAAATACTCAAGGCTGGCATGCACACATACATTCTATACACGACGGTCACAGGAGCTTTTAGTTCAAGAGAGGCAACCGCACGCCAGGAGGCCAGTCCCAACCCATCTACGTCGGCCCGTGGAGTGGACAGCATTCGCCCGAGGGAAAGGAGGAACGACCCCGTGTTCGGCTTAAAAGCAAATTCCGCTACATTGTGTGGGAGCGGCCAGCCTACGCATTCTTTATACATAGCACGCAGTTTCAGAGATTTTCACAGGGAGACAGCAAACGCCAAACGCCGATACTACAGATTTCTGGATTGGTCGCCTTAAAAGAAACGTCATTCTCCCGTTTTAGAAGAGCAATGCTGATTGGCAGACGATATTTCTGATGCCTTGAGCTGAAAGAGTAATGGAAGAGACCGAGAGATATACCCCTTCACATCTGGTGTGGAGAGGCGCCATTCCGTTGTCACTCTTGGAGCGAGGAACAAGTCTCTCCACAGTACTTCACTGGGAGAGCACCTCTGTCGAGAGCGAATTGAAGTGCGACTCTATATTGAGTCCTTGCGATTAAGCGTTGTTCACTGTATTGGCCGACACACTTATTGTGCGATGTGAACGAACAGAGTTGTGAGCCAAGTTTTGAGTGGCATCGCATTCGATTGGTTATCTGACTGGGGTACCATGCCAATAGTTACACTAGGGGCGAATAGGAATCCTTGACTTCATCAAGGTGTAGGGAGAGTTTGATTGGCGAAGGTCAATCCAGATAGAACGAGAGTTATCTTATTTGTCAGCAGTGAGCGGCGCAGACAGCAGTCATCGCAGCTTATGGTAATGTGCGCTATAGCTATTGGGAGCCCCATATTTCCTCCACAACAGTACACTTCACTGCATTTCACTCACGACAGCCTCGACCGTAACTAGCAACATTCTAAAGGATAATTATTCAAGTTGAGTAGGTGCGCCTCTCAGCCATTGTGCCAAGTCAACAACAATCTTAAACTTTGTATAGAAATTTCATTAGCGAATCCTATCCTTGCGAGGTAACTTCACATTACAAAAAGAACCAGGATATAACTTGTTCAATTCATAACTAAAAGTGCCATTGTGATTTCTCAGAATTTTTTCAAAATAAATAATAACTTTAATTAGTTTCATGTCTTCTCTTAGCACTACTCCAGTACCCAAGTATCCCACTAGTTACGTAAGAAATTTTGTGAATTTTTGTGTCATTTCCTTACAGTGGACGACCCCAGAAGATATTTATTGCTGAAAGTTTTTCAGGCATTTCTCTTTAGAACGTTAGGAGCATCTGTCTGACCTCTGTAGTAGTGTGGGGGTGGAAATTGCATCTTGCAGGAGCCACAGGGTAAAGGGTACATCTCAGATTAATCCGTTGCGCAGAATAACAGAATCTCAGATCAACCCCACGCTCACACAAGTTTGTATTGTTACTTTTGAAAACTTTTTAAGGATTTATTCATCAAAATTAATGACCGCAAAGTAGAGGAGGACATAAAAAGTAGACTGGTAAAGAATGCATTCCCAGCCCAGACATGTCTACTAATAACAAAACTACCCCTTAATTTGAGGAAGAAATTTATGAGAAAGTACGTTTGGAGCACAGCATTGAGCTGTTGCGAATTATGGACAGTGGGAAAACTGGAACAGAATTGAAACGTTTGAGATGTGGTGCAACAGAAGAATCGTGATTTTAGTTGCACTCATAAAATAGGGATTGAGAAGGTTCTCCGTTGAATCGGTGAAGAAAGGAACAAATGGAAAACAATGATCAGAAGAAGGGACAGGATGATTGGACGTGTGGTAAGTCATCAAGGAATAACCTCCATGGTACTAGAGATAGCTGTAGAGAGTAGAAGCTTTAGGGGAAGACAGAAATTGGAATACATCCATCAAATAATTGAGGGTGTAAGGTGCAAGTAACGAATTTGGTACCCCATTATAAGGTAGCAAGAGGAAAGCTCAAGTTTTATATTTCACGTTTTAGAAATGCAGGAGAATCGTCCAGACATAACGTTGTTTGATTACTGAAGAGACTCCCGTATAGAGAACATAATAATAGGAATCCCTAGCGTAGAGAAACAAGTGAAGAAGTTGAAAGCAGATAATTTGCCAGGTGCGACTAGAGACCCAGTTCGGTTTTACAAGGAGTGTTTAATGACACTGGGCCCACTACTTAGCTTGCATTTATCGCGAATCTCTCGTCCAGTGCAAACGTTGGTTTGGTGCAGAATTCTTCAACATAGCCGGCCGCGGTGGTCTCGCGGTTCTAGGCGCGCAGTCCGGAGCCGTGCGACTGCTACGGTCGCAGGTTCTGTTGTGTCGATTCCCTAAGGTCTCGACACAATGAGTGGCTAGGTGCACGCGAAACTAACGCAGACGGGCGTAAATTCTGAAACAGGAGACTGGATGAAAACTATAAAGAAAAGAAGAGAGATGTTAATATACTTAACTTTAATGTAGTCTTGTTCTTGTTGAAATACATCTCTTGCATAGTAGTAAGCAATTAGCAATGATACACATGGCGCCTTGCTAGGTAGTAGCGATGGACTAGCTGAAGGCTATTTAATCTGTCTCTCGGCAAATGAGAGGAAGACGTGATACGTCTTGTCGCAAGCTATGTCGTCCGTACAACTGGGGCGAGGTCAAGTCCGTGTCTTGTGACCTGCCCTGTGGTGGCGCTACGTTTGCGAATACACAGTGGCGACACGCGGGTCCGACATGTACTACAGGACCGCGGCCGATTTAAGTTACCACCTAGCAAGTGTGGTGTCTAGCGGTGACACCACATTCCTCCCCCGCAAATCGGCGAACGGTCGTGAGATAAGGCTTCCGCCCGCCGTGGGGAGGACCCCATGTTGACGTATGCGATGAGGTGGGGAGCCTAACAACAGGCGAGGCTGTGCCACCCGCACCCGGCCATTCGGTCCGAGGGGAGCTAGGAAACGCCTGCAAACCTAGTCCAGGGTGCACGTCAACATGAGGTGTTTGCGCACGGAATGAGAGAAGAGGAGCCGCGGGGTCGACCTCCATGTGGTCGGAGCACCCGACGGGCGAAGACGACATCTGGTCCGGAGCGGGCAAGAGGTCCATGGCGGAGGACGGCTGGTCACGGGAAGCAAGCGGCGGCGCGTGACCCAGGGAGGCGCGTGGCGGCTGCAGCGAAGCGTCCGCTGCTGGCGGCGCCGGCGGCGGCTGCGGCGGCGCGACGCCATGAGGCAAAATGGAAGGCATCGTCGGTAACACCTGGGGATGAGGCGAGCCAGTAGATGGGTCCCCAAGGCGCTGACCTGACGGCTCCGTCGCTGAAAGCAGACGGGGAGCGGCAGAACCCAGGCGACGACAGAGGCGCAGCTGATTGAGATGCCGACGCACCTCACCAGAGGCCCCCAAAACCAAATACATCGCGCGGCCGAGGCAGCGAAGAATGCGCCCTGCGAGCCAACGCTGTGAACCGCGATAGTTGCGATAATAGACAACGTCGCCAGGAGCAAAAGCAGGAGTCTGCCGCTGCACAGGAACCTGATGTGGCGGATGCAACAAAGACATCAGAGTTCGATGAGGACGACCATGGAGCAATTCAGCCGGCGAGCGACCATCGCGAGGCTGAGAGCGATATGAGGACAAAAAGAGCAACAAAGCGTCCTCCCGAGAATGCGACTCTTTCAACTTCAACATCTGCGACTTGAAAGTCCGGACCAATCGTTCAGCGGCACCGTTTGACTGAGGCGAAAACGGCGCGGATGTCAGATGTTGAATACCATTGGCCTTGCAGAACGACTGAAATTCTGCGGACATGAATTGTGGGCCATTGTCGGAAACAATAGTCTGCGGAAGACCTTCAATGCAAAAGATAGCAGACAAGGCTTGGATTGTGGCAGAAGACGTCGTGGAAGACATCCGGACAACAAAAGGAAAATTACTGAAAGCATCGACCACAACCAACCATCGAGCATTCCAGAATGGACCAGCAAAATCGATGTGCAAGCGTTGCCAAGGGGAAGTGGCTTTCGGCCATGCAAAGAATTTCCGCGGCGGTGCGGATTGTTGTTCGGCACACGCCACGCAAGAGGAGCACATATTCGCAATCGCAGCATCGATTCCGAACCAAGTACAGTGCTGTCGAGCAAGTTGTTTCGTTCGCACTATACCCCAATGTCCTTGGTGAAGAAGCCGTAAGACAGAGGACTGTAACGAACGTGGGACTACGACTCGGGATTGATCATTATCGGAACGCAACAACAAAACACCACGTCGTACAAAAAGCCTCTCCTTGTGAGCAAAAAAACGGCGAACCAAAGGATCCTCGATCCGTGACTTTGACAAGGGCCATTGCGTAGCAACAAAACGCAAAACAGAAGCAAGGACAGGGTCAGCAGCTGTGGCTGTAGCTACACGACGAAAATCAATCGGAAACGATGTGACCACGTCATCGGCTTCCGAATCAATGAACATGCAAGCAAGTTCGGAAGAATCGAATGCTTTATCCTCAGCAACAGGCAAACGGGACAACGCATCAGCGTTTCCGTGCTTAGCAGTGGACCGATACAAGATATCGTAGCGGTACTGCGAGAGAAAAAGTGACCATCGAATGAATTTCTGCGCTGTACGTGGAGGTACAGGCTTGTTCGGATGAAAAAGCGATGTCAACGGTTTGTGGTCCGTGATGATTGTAAAGTGACGACCATACAAGAAGTCATGGAACTTGGTAACACCAAACACGAGAGCTAAAGCTTCTTTCTCTATTTGTGAATAATTTCTTTGCGCAGATGAGAGCAATTTGGACGCAAAGGCAATAGGGCGATCATGTGAACCATCTTTGTGCGCAAGCACAGCACCGATCCCGAAATCCGATGCATCTACCATCAACAAAAGGGGTTTTCGGGGATCGAATGGCGTAAGGCAAGTATTTGAAAGTAACGCCGATTTCAACTGGCGAAAGGCGCGGTCGCATTCCGTCGTCCAGACGAACGGAACACCTTTACGGCGTAAGCGATGAAGCGGAGCTGAAATGGAAGAAGCATTGCGCACAAATCGGTGATAATAATTTACCTTACCCAGCACACTCTGTAGCTGTTTTAAGTTCTGCGGTGACGGCAAGTCCTGAATGGCACGAAGGTGCTCTGGACTCGGATGTATTCCTTGGGCATTTATGACATGCCCCAGGTACGGTAAGTCACGAGCAAAAAACACACATTTGTCCTTCCTCAAGCGAAGACCATTCTGACGCAATACCTGAAATAATGTTCGGAGATTTTGCAAATGTTCTGCTTCTGTCTTTCCTGAGATTACAATATCGTCCAGATAGTTCGCAGCCGTAGGGACCGACGCACAAATAGTTTGTAAATATTGCTGAAATAAAGCAGGGGCGGATGCACACCCGAATGGCAGTCTTTTGAAGCGATACAAGCCAAGATGCGTGTTTACCACCAAGACGCGCTGGGATTCTTCGTCCACAGGAATTTGCAAGTACGCATCTGCTAGGTCCAATTTTGAAAAATATTTTCCCGGGCACAGTTTGTCAAAAAGATCTTCCGGGCGGGGCAAAGGAAAAGTAGCAGTCACTAGTTGTGGATTCACAGTGGCCTTGAAGTCCACGCAAAGTCTCAGTTTTCCGGAAGGTTTTGGCAAAATGACTAAGGGTGAGGCCCAGAGAGAAGCCTGCACACGTTCAATGACACCTTGAGATTCTAATTCGGCTAATGTTCGGGCGACCTCATCACGCAATGCGTGGGGAACATTGCGCGCTCTGAAAAATTTCGGTTGCGCGTTGTCTTTCAGTTCCAAATGCGCTTCATAGTTCTTAGCGCAACCAAGGCCCGGTGCAAAAATGTCTGCAAATTCTTCACAAAGACTAGAAACACTGGCGGAAGGCACAGTCTGATTCACTGATAGGACCTGATTCACTATAGACAAATTAAACAATTGAAACAAATCTAAACCAAACAAGTTCACGGCACTAGAGGAACGAAGAACATAAAATGACACAAGTTTTGTCTGTCCCTTGTATGTTGCAATAAGGCTGCACTGTCCTAACACAGGTATGTGCTGTCCTGAGTAACTAGTTAACGTAACATTTGCGGCACGCAATGGCGGGGCGCCCAGTTGTTTGTACGTGTCGTGATTGAGCAAGGAAACTGCAGCTCCGGTATCGAGCTGGAATGGGATCACTTTTCCTGCAAAGTCTAAGTCCACAAAAAGTTTATTGTCTTGTTGACGACAAGAGCGACTGTCCCGCGCAATTTGAACTGATACAGGTCCAGAAGCACTTGCAACTTTACGGGATTTCCGGCGACGTCGACGCACACTTTGGGTGGGACGAACACAGTCACTGTTAGCTAAAGTGTCACTGGACGGGTGGGAATGAACTACATTAATGTCCATGGGCGAAGGTCCACGAGCCTGATTGTCCTGGGTTCGATTCCGGCGCGAAACAAAGGGCCTGGAATTTGTGTGATTGTCCGATCTTAACTTTTTCTGGCAAACACTTTGTACATGTCCTTTCTTGTGACAGTAAAAGCAAATAGCTTGGCGTGACGGGCAATTTTCACGCGAATGTCTAGTTGCACACCGCGGGCAAGATTTCACTGCATTTGCTTGCTTACGCGGCGCACGTGGTTGCAAGCGAGGCGGCCGCAGCGAAGTCGGGCGCGAGGGCCGCTTAGCGTCCCGTGCAGCGGGCCGGGCGGGCCGATTAATGTGACACACTGCTGGCGAAGTTTCAAATGATGCCTGAGCAAAGTCAAGTGTGTCTTGCCTGTCCAATATGTCTATCACTTGTTGCAGGGAGGGATTAACTAGCTTCAAAATCTGTTCCCGTATGCGAACATCAGAAACGTTCTGTGCAATTGCATCACGCACCATAGTATCTGAATATGGAAGGCCACATTCACAGGCAAACGCGCAGTCTCTAGTAAGGCCTTGCAAAGTTGCTACCCACTCCCTGTTAGTCTGACCGGCGGTACGTTTTGTACGAAAAAACGTATACCGTTTTGCAACTACATTAACCGTTTCTTTGAAATAGGCATCTAAAGCAGACAAAATTTCTTCGTAGGTCAGAGTTGCTACGTCGCGTCGGGGAAACAATTTCACTATCACACGGTAGGTAGACACACCGACACAAGAAAGCAAAAACGGCTGCCGCTCTTTACCTTGAATTCCATAAGCAGTGAGGTGGAAGTTGAACTGATCGGCCCACTCAGTCCAGCTTTCGGTTGTGGCCTCAAAGGGCCGAAATGGCGGTGCGACAGCGTTGTGTGGCTGCGGTAGCGATGAAGCGGCTGCCGCCGCATCGGTTTGCAGCGCACGTTGACCCTGGACGAGCTGTCCAAGGGCTTCCAATAACGCCTGCGTCTGCTGATTCTGCAAGCGAAAAAATTCGGACAGTACATCTGGAGAATGCGGCGAAGCCATGACACAAGCAAATTAGAGCAAGTATAACACAAAGACTGCAACGTGGGCGCGGCACCACTCCTCGGCGCCAAAATATTGTTGTGTCGATTCCCTAAGGTCTCGACACAATGAGTGGCTAGGTGCACGCGAAACTAACGCAGACGGGCGTAAATTCTGAAACAGGAGACTGGATGAAAACTATAAAGAAAAGAAGAGAGATGTTAATATACTTAACTTTAATGTAGTCTTGTTCTTGTTGAAATACATCTCTTGCATAGTAGTAAGCAATTAGCAATGATACACATGGCGCCTTGCTAGGTAGTAGCGATGGACTAGCTGAAGGCTATTTAATCTGTCTCTCGGCAAATGAGAGGAAGACGTGATACGTCTTGTCGCAAGCTATGTCGTCCGTACAACTGGGGCGAGGTCAAGTCCGTGTCTTGTGACCTGCCCTGTGGTGGCGCTACGTTTGCGAATACACAGTGGCGACACGCGGGTCCGACATGTACTACAGGACCGCGGCCGATTTAAGTTACCACCTAGCAAGTGTGGTGTCTAGCGGTGACACCACAGGTTCGAATCCTGCCTCGGGCATGGATGTGTGTGATGTCCTTAGGTTAGTTAGGTTTAAGTAGTTCTAAGTTCTAGGGTACTGATAACCACAGCAGTTGAGTCCCATAGTGCTCAGAGCCCTTTGAACCATTTTTTCTTCAACATATTCTGTGTTCGACCATAATAAATTTCCTTGAGACAGGAAAGCTTCCGTCCACGAATCAGGAGCGTTCTACAAAGTCTCGCTCGTGCGGAACTCAGCTTGCCTTTTACTCGCATAATATCTTGCGAACTTTGGATCAAGGGAAACAGGCAGAGTCTATTTTCCTAGATTGCCTAAAAGCATTTGACACGGTACCCGTTTGTAGGTTGTTAACGAAGATACAAACAAGGTTCCTAGATATATGAGTGGCTCGAATACTTCTTGAGTAATAGAAACCAGGACGTTGTCTCGACGGCGAGTGACACAGAGACAAGGGTATCATCAGGAGTGCCCCAGTTAAGTGTGATAGCATCGCTGCTATTTTCAGTCTACATAAATTATCTGCTGGTCGATAGGCTGAGCAGCAGTCTGCGGTTGTTTGCTGATGATGCTGTGCTGTATGTGGAGGTGTTATCGTTGAATGACTGTAGAAGGATACAAAACGACTTAGACAAAATTTGTAGTTGGTGTAATGAATGGCAGCTAGCTCTATATGTAAGATAAACAAACCCTTAATGCTCGAATACGCCCTTGGTAGTGTGCTGCTTGATACTATCACGTCGATTAAATATCTAGGTATAACTTTGCAAAACAATATAAAATGGAACGAGAATGCAAGAACTGTAGCATGGAAGGCGAATCGTCGACTTCGGTTCATTGGGATAATTTTAGCAAAGTGTAGCTCGTCTGTAAAGGAAACCTCATATAGGACCTAGTGTCAGAAATTTCTTAGTACTGATGGAGTGTTTGGGATCCGCACCAGGTCGGATGAAAGAAAGGAATCTAAACAATTCACAGTCGGGCTGCTAGATTTGTTAACAGCAGATTCGATCCTCACGCGAGTATTACGGAGATGCTTCATGAAACAAATGGAAATCAGTGTGGGGGGAAGACAATATTCTTTCATGAAACAGCACTGAGATAATTTACAGAACTGCATGAATTCTACTGCCACCAACATTAACTTCCCGTAAGGATCACGAAGATAAGGAAAAGAAATTGCGTTCATACGGATGCAAATGGACAGACATGTTTTACCTCGCTTTATTCACAAGTGAAACAGGTAAGGAAATGACTAGTAGTGGTACAGGGTATCCTCCGCCACGCACCATACGTTGGCTTGCGGAGTATCTATATTGACATGAAAGCACTCTTAGGTGAAGCGCTTAGCGCTGGAGAGGAACTGATGGTGAGCAGCATCAAACCATTCAGAAGGTTGATGACCTAAGAAATCGAAGTAGAAAAGTATCAACAGTTCCTCTTTTTGGATGTGCTGATAACGAGCAATGGTGAGAACGTGGGACACAGCATGTAACTGTCAAATCACCATCCGAGGCAGAAAAGACGAGTTATTATTAGGGACGAAAGACGAATCTGCGAACCGCAGCATCTCTGCTGCATCGCCTGAAAATTCTGGGGGACAATGGGTACTCCACCAGTTTCAAGAAATGTGACGAAAACTAAAACTCTAAGAGGTGCACATCGGAAGAAGACACGTCTGGTACAGCCATTCTGCCATAACTTCTCAACATGACGGATAGAATCCATACTAATATTATAAATGCGAAAGTAACTCTGTTACCCTCTTACGTTTAAAGAGATGAACCGATTTTTACAAAATTTCGTATGAAGCTAGCTTGAACGATGAGGAACAACATAGTATACTTACGAATGTGTGTAGTACAGCGTATTTATTGATTTGAACAGTATAACGTGAAATATGGAATAATAATTACTCTTTGAAGAAGCTATTTACTCTTAGACTTTCAAATTTTATCATATTTGTGATAATGCTTTTATTGGTTGATATGTTCTACGTAATATAATTCAACGTAATCAATACAATGCTTATTCAGTTCTCAAAGCGTTTAATTCATTCTTCCATACTAATACCATTATTATCAATCGCGAAAGTAACTCCGTCATGTTTTCACGACTGTACCTGTGAACCGATTCCGATGAAATTTGGTACAGAGGCAGCCTGAAGAGCATAGGATACTTTATAAAGTTTTCTTTTTTTGGGTATTATTAAAATTTTTGAATACGGTATACGTGAGTGTGATGCAGACGACGCTGGCTCGATGGTCGGCGACTCAGTGTTTATAGATTATTCCATGACAGTGCACACCTAATGCTATTGTGCGCGTGGTTTATGATATTGAGTTGCTACACCACCTGGCATGACTGGAGAGTTTTGGTAAAGACGCAACAGTAAAATCGGACAGTAATACCGACAACCATAATTAAAACTAATAGAATAAGTATCGCAAACGTTAGTCTGATTTAGCGCACAATTCTAAGAGAGCTCAAGCTCTGAAAGTTACTCGAATCCAACAAACCTCAGAGCAATCTCATGTCTGCCTGAACTTGGATGCAACGTTAGGCGACCTTAAGAAGTCTCAAGCCCGTCGCATTTTAGACGCGGAGGGTCTCTTATAGCTTCCAAGATGCTTGAAGACTCACAACTATGGCACGACAAAAAGATAGTCACACCTTTCAATATGGAGCGGGAGAGGCTTTTGGTGACGCTGCGTACTGAGGCTGATCTAGGTGAGCCAGAGCAACACGTAAAAATTCTACTTCTGCACTAATGTAATTGAGGCAGTTTTTAAATTAGAAAATATAATGCAGGCTTTCAGATTCGGCAAAAAAAAAAAAAAAAGGTTCCACATGAGGTGGTAAATGTGACGTACAATATAAATGGTCATGCCTTCCCACTCTGTCGCCGGCCGCGGTGGCCGAGAGGTTCTAGGCGCTCAGTCCGGAACCGTGCAACTGCTACGGTCGCAGGTTCGAATCCTGCCTCGGGCATGGATGTGTGTGATGTCCTCAGGTTACTTAGGTTTAAGTAGTTCTAAGTTCTAGGGGACTGATGACCACAGATGTTAAGTCTCATAGTGCTCAGAGCCATTTTGAACCTTCCCACCCGAGACAGCTCTAGTTAGCTAACCCTTTCCTGTATTATCGTAACTAATCGGCGCCTAGAATTTCATACTACCCGTTTTCTGCGAATCTCTCGCAGATATTGTTCCTTGAAGGAGTTCTGCTAGCGCGATGGGTTCTTCAGAAGATGCAGCAGGGTACTTGCGATTATAAGTGGACATGCGAATTGCTAGTTTATCTGAAGTAAAAATACTACTTTAAAACAGCAGTAATTTACTAATTTGAAACGAGTCATCTCAAAATATTACTAATTTTAGAGAGCATGGTAAAGCCGACTGTCGTTTAAAGGCAGGTCCCGAGCACATCATATCACCAGCTGGTGAGATTAGGGTGCAGCCAAAGTCTCCTGCTTACGTCGTGAAAACTTTTTCTCTCTTCGTAAATATTGGGTAACTTAAAAATATTCATCTGTGTACTGAATTAATTGGTTTACTGCATAGTGATATTATGGTATTAAAGCCCTGATGATTCATAGTTTTCACCTAGTATTTATTATGGCAAAAGTAAACTTTAATAACTAAAACTGAATAAAGAAATTCTGGGTGTCGCACCAGAGCACTCGTAGTGCCCGTAGGTACTGGCTGCCTAGCAAAATTCACTCTCAAGGCTCCCATACTTCTCCAGTTCCAATGGTTCAGTACCGAGCCATATGGTCCACTCGTCAGCATTTCTACTCGCTACTGTCGTACTCTACAGTTCTGTTTAAGGTAGGGAAATGCTTCTGCTATCTGTTGAGTTCTAGTAAACGTAAAATTTAGAAAACAAAATACGTTAAAAAATAGGAGGAACATCACACATCCCCTTTGGTGTCTTCTTTTCACAACTGGGGTTTTCCGAAACAATCAGAATTGGCCCTTACATCTTCCTATGCAATAAAATTAAGTTTTTTTTCAAACTTCACAAACAGATGTACTATGTCATGCCCCGTACTAAACATTTTTTTCGGTATTTACCAAAAAATAAACAGTTTTTACAGGTTTATATAACTATCAAAAGCATATTGATTATCAGTTTCTTAGCATCCACAGAACATTCTCATTCCATTTCTCATGCTCTTGTACCATCTATACCCATCGCAAATTTTAATATGATAAGTAGTGAATACAAAGTAACGCCGCGCGGGGTAGCCGCACGGTCAGGGGCGCCTCCTTAGGTTTGCGCAGCTCCCCCCGTCGGACGTTCGAGTACTCCTCGGGCGTGAATGTGTGTGTTGTCCTTATAATAAGTTAGTTTAAGTTAAATTAAGTACTGCGTAAGCCTAGGGACCGATGATCTCTGCAGTTTGGTCCCATAGGAACTTCCCACACATTTCCAAAATTTCCAAAGTAATGTAGAAAATGCCATACCTTACATTTAGCTTTCAAGACAATGAACACAAGATTTGAAATATTCTCTTCAAACAGAATTGTTTGATGGTAATATTTAGTGATATATCCGTTCATTAAATGTATACAGCCAAAATGAAATATTTCACTCATATTTTTCTGTGGACTGGTTACTGTGCGACAGAACCCATAAAAGCTTGTTTAACATTTTAGCATAACATAAACACAAATATAAAAATTGATGCCTTTATTAGCGACTTATCATCGCTCCAGATTCTCAGTTACACAACATACGGGATATTTATTCTCGTTTTACTCTATAATAGCACCTCGAGTCTATCGCACACTTTTAACAACAAGTTATAACTCGACTGCCATTCTTTTATGTCAAATACCACAGGGACCTAATCTTTATTTCAACCATGTTTCACTCGTTTATCGAATCTACTGATCCTGTGGGCTGCGGTCCCACTATGCTTCATTGATGGCAGCCACCATTTACACAGTGTCGACGGTGTCTTTTTCATTAGTGGCTGAGCCTCTGGTTTAATTTTTAGCTCCTATCATTTTGTTATCATGGCTCCAAATTTCTCGTCATTCCAGGCATCGTCAATTTTATTATGGTTACATATAACTAAGAAATATGGTTTGGACTCCACTTACTAACAAGCTTTTACTTTTTCCATACTATCTGTACAATATTAACTATTTTCTTTCTCTGGCCAGATGGCACACAAATGTTTTTCAGCTTTCCAAATAATTAAATAATGAATCTTCTCCCTTTGGAAATTGAATCATATTCTTCAGTTAAACTATTTCATAATAAAGCAGAACCCGTTACAAAACAATCATACTTAGAAAATCACGTTTAAAAACATCCCTTAACATGAGTGCTATTTGTAGTTTCAGTTTACAAACACCTCGTACAGTGGCGAATCCCTGTTTACGTCACCTTATCATTCCTTTGCATGTCGGCCCTGACATCTGGTCGCCACCTGTCGAGAGGCCATTAACCCCGGACGGCTCATCTTTCCCTGTGCTACGCCACACCTCACCCTCCGCTCACTTCACTCAGGCGGCGTCGAGTATGTTGACAAACGTTTCATAAAAAACATTATCATACTGTACAGGGCGTATCAAAAACCATCATCCAATTTAAAAAATCATAACTAATATGTTATTTGAGATATACGAACAATGTACTGTCGGAAAGAGCAAACTCTGGAGTTTTACATGGTTCCCGCTAGGTAGCAGCAGTGTGCGCCCACTTCAGTTCTAGTAAAAATCTGTCGGGACAACAGAAAGCGTTTTATGTTTTACGCAGTGAGGGTCAATAATAACTGTTCAGCGTGAGTTTCGTACTATGTACGGTGTTGAACCTCCTACAGCACAGAACATTAGACGGTGGCATGAACAATTCTAAGAAACAGGTTGATTTTGAAAGGGCAAATCGCCGGACCGCCCCCATGTGTCTGACACATACGTCGAACGCATCCGCCATAGTTCCACAAGAAGTCCGGAGAAATCCGTTCGCCTTGCAGCCCGAGGGTTCAACGAGCCCCGACGTCCGTCTGGCGTGTGTTGTATCGACGTTTACTCATGAAACCATAGAAAATTCAGCTAATGCAAGCTCTTCGACAAGGTGACAAATAACAAAGTGTGGAGGTCTGTTTTTTCGTTCTTGGCAAGATGGAGGATGACAGTTTTCTTCCACGTTTAGTGTTTAGTGACGAGGTAACATTCCATTTAAATGGAAAAGGTGAACCATGAGAATATGGGGTACGGAACAACCACATGAAGTTGTGCAATATGAGAGGGACTCTCCAATATTTAATGTGTTCTGTGCAATTTCATGGGAAAGGTGTATGGTCCATTTTTATTTGCCGAGAACATTGTTACAGGAAGCACATATCTCGATAGGCTTGAGAACTTTCTTTTCCCACAGTTGGCGATTGATTTGAACGACTTCATTTGCTAAGAGGATGGGACACCGCCACTCTGGCATCTGGGAGTGAGAGAATGTTTAAATCATAGGATTACTGAACGATGGAAGGGTCGCACTGGACCAAATGATTCAGGTTTACATTACTGGCCTCCATGTCACCGGACCTGACTGTATGTGATTATTTCTTGTGGGGGTTTATAAAAGACTCTGTATATGTTCCTCCATTACCAACAACAATGCATGAACTGAGACATTGCATAACAGTAGCTGTGGAAGCTGTAACTGAAGACGTGCTCGTTGCAGAGTGGGAACAATCTGAATACCGCATTGACATACGCCGTGCGTCTAAAGGGGGCGTATTGAACGCCTATGAAAAGGTCCGAAAAAAACTTTTTGAGTTTCCGTTCGTCAAAAAACAAAATTCATTGTATATGTTTACTAGTTTCAGAAATATAGGCGTGCCAAATCGGATGATTCTTTTTGATACTCCCTGTATTATGTATTCTTGAGGATTCACTCGCAAAATGTTCGTAATCCATGGACACAATTTAACTTTTCCACGAAACGAAGTTATTGCGTTTCGCGATACGCTATCTACGCTCGGCGAGGCACACAATTTTAACTCGATGTTGCTAACCGCAAACTGCAAATTTCGGTGACTTCCATCTGAAGGCTCAGTTCCAGCATCTCTTCCTGACAAACCTGGTTTCAAACAGCTTTTTCTACTCTTCACATCGGTTTTTCAGCAGAATAGTTTCTCGGCGCAAACCATCCCCAGTATTGGGATTCCCTGTGAGAAATCCCCTCGCTGTTCTACACTGAAACAAAAGTTTTTCAGCTTTTTCCACGATTCCACAGAAAGTGGTATACGTGACGTACTGCATAACTGGCTAAACCTTCCCTACGCTAGGTAACCTAACTCCTCCCTTGACTATCTTAATAAATCGTCACGAAGGATTTCCTCCTACCTGTTTTATACGAATCTATCGCGGATTTTGTCCCTTGAAATAGTTCTGGTAGCTCACTGGATGCATCAGAAGATGCAAACCGGATACGTGTGGCTATAAGTGGACGTGTGGACAGCTAATTTATTTGAAACAAGTTCCAGGACGCCATTATGAAGCTTTAATTAGCAAGCACCGCAGTAACAATTTAGTCTTCGTAAACGATTCATCTCAAAAAGTTAATAAATTTCGAGAGCATGGTAATGCAGAATATCACAAAAGAACAGGCTCTGAATACATTTTATCGCCGACTGCCGAGATTTACGCACGGCCGAAATATCTTGCTTACACCATAAAACTTCGTAAATCTCCGTACATCTTTCGTAATTCAACAGCATTCATTTGTGTACTGAATTAACTGGTTTGCTGCACAGCGTTGTTGCAGTATTAAAGCCTTGACGACCTATAGTCTACTCCTAGTATTTTCTGTGTCAAAAGTGAGTAAAATTTAATAAAGAAAATTCTTAGTTCCGAGTCAGAACGGTTGAGGTTCACTGTCAAGCAAGATTCATTCTCAAGGCATGCATACTTTTCCCCAATCCCATGATTCATTCTCGGTCCATGTGATCCATTAGTCACAAATACCTTTGAAGGAACGAGCTTCCTACTCGCTGCCATCGTATACTGCAGCACTGCTAAATGCAGCGAATAACTTCTGCTATCTGTTGCGTTCTAGTAGACGTAAAATTTAGAAAATAAAATACATTACCGAAGCAGCCTCACACTGTAGGTATGATAACGCGCCTACTCGTCATCACCGACTTCGCCCAAATTTATGGTATATGCAGGGCCTGGCCAGAAACGAAAGGTGACACGAGTGGGAGATGTAAAATTAAGAGTCCTGCATGACCGAGTAAGCGAGCACAAAATACGAGATGCGGCGAGCACACCCTAACTGGATAGGCTGCCCGCACAAGTTATAGTGCCCGAGCATAGATGCCGTGACCGAATACGTAGCACGAACTTCGAACACATTACACGTGTCCATTATCCGTGTGAGACTGCAGCCAGTACGGGCTTCTCATTTATGGTGTGTCTCTCTTTGTAATCATGCAGCGCGAGGAAGCCAGTGCAATAAGACGTAAGATTGAAACCATAGATGCCGTGACCGAATACGTAGCACGAACTTCGAACACATTACACGTGTCCATTATCCGTGTGAGACTGCAGCCAGTACGGGCTTCTCATTTATGGTGTGTCTCTCTTTGTAATCATGCAGCGCGAGGAAGCCAGTGCAGTAAGACGTAAGATTGAAACCAATGTTTACACATTGAAGAAACGGGAAGGTCTAATAAGGCAAGTATGGAGTACATTTCTGTTGGTCGTAGACGAAAACAGTGCGTCTACTGGGTACGTACCGTGCATAAACTGCTCGACATTATTGTGTTTCCAGTCGGGAACCACTCATTTAAAGAAACGTAGTTGCAAGAAAGCTCACAAACATACAGCTCCTTCAGGGATACCGGCATTAATAAAAAATAATATTACAGCAAAGCGTGTTGCAATGTGTGCTAAAGAACTTTTAATGCTGTTTCCGGTAAAGCTTTCAGAGAACCAGGCCAAGAATTAATACAGCTAGGTGCGCATTATGGAGAAGTTAACGTGGCAAATGTCATACCACATCCCTCTACAATAAGTAGACATGTCAAAGAACAATCTGATGCAATACGAAACAGCATAATGCCTTCTGTTATTGTTGAAGTTATTAACAAAACATGTGCTGCGAGAGTTGATATGTGGACTTATTCGCATAATCAAGTGCACTATTTGACGCCTACAACACATTACATTAACACAGACTGGTCTCTTGTAAACAATGTTTTATTTACAACAAAATTATCGGACGTTAAGAAGACGGGAGTAAATATTATGAAATAAATTGAAGAGAGGATGGCTGATTTGGACATTTCGCCGGCCATGTTGCACAGTTTTGTATTTGTCTGCGACCGGGGCGCCAATGTAATAAAGGCTTTGGAAAATCACGAAAGGATTCCTTGTGCTGCTCATTGTATAACTACAGCACTTAGCCATTATTTCGATGAAGATAACTTCTTGTTAAATCATGCCCCGAACTTCGCATCAACAATAAATACTGCAAAATGCATTGTAAGGTACATTAAGAAAAGTGGCCTCTGCTCGTCTTTGAAATCATCGTTGAAACAATAGATCTGCACACGCTGGAACAGCTTGTACACTATGCTGGAATCCTTACACACTCAGTATAACGAAGTTGCTGCTTTGCTGGCGGAATAGGACTCCGCTTACAGATTGCAAGGATATGATAATGGGCCTGCAGGAAAAATTGATTATTTTCTGAGACCACTTAAAGAGGCTACAGATGAATTAGAATCCGAAAAAGAACCGACAATCCAGTTAGTACTTCTTTGGTTTCACATACTGCTACAAATTTGCAGTCTCAATGACACTGACTGTCAGATGAGTAATTACTGCAGTTAAAAGCACTGTTTCATTATGAAACGCGATAGATTTATAATTAACTAGCGTAATTGATGTGTACTAACAGATAAGTATTTTTTGACAGGAGGTACAGAGGATTAAAAATCAAGCCTTGACTTTCGTTTGTAAGAAGACTGTGATCATTTCGAGACATAAAATTGCTGTTTCTTTCGCCGTCTTTCCGTGATCTTAATATACTTGAAATAAATGAAAAGCAGGAAATTCTTAGCAATGTGCGACAAATGTGTGCTACTTACGCAGGTACAACATGCAATCATTAACATAATCGTTTTTGCATAATTAGTGGATAGTGTATTATAGAGAAACGGGGAAGTTATAATTCGTATAATATTTCATTAACGTAAAACACCTCGTTTTTACGGGAACGTTTCGATGACTTCCACATCAGTTGTGTATTACTTGTCTCTTTTGTTTATTATCATAGATCCTTCACGCGCTGTTTCATCACCACCCAGAAAGAGAGATCTTTTCAAGGAATGGAGGAACAACAGATCATCCGCAGCAGGTGAAGTAGATCTCTACATTTTAATGCACCCCGGAGATGATGATGACATCTTAGAGTGGTGGAGCAGACATGAAACAGGTCTGCCAGGCCTGGCTGCAGTTGCAAGATGTATTTTATGTATCCCAGCAACAAGCGCACCTAGGGAAAGATGCTTTGGTAAAGCCGGCATGTTACTAACAAATCGCCGCAGCGAATTAAATTCGGAACGCGTTAGTGATATGCGGCTGATCAACAATAACTACAATTTTGTTTCTGTTGCAAGCAAGTGAAAAGTATGACAAGTTACGTCTGTAAATGTGTAATGTTCTTTGTATGCTTTCTTTATGAAGATGGTTGTCTTCTAGATTACAGGGACAGCACTTATTTATGTTTCCTATTAATGAAAGGAAAAATATATCTTCTGTTTCGAAATGAGACTCGTCTTCTGTCCGCGATTGTATTGAAATAACATTTTACTTTCCAAGTGGTTAGCTGTGTCACGTACCCTTTCTTGGAAACGTTACCTTTGTATTAAAAGAGAGAGAGACAGAGACAAATACATTGTGTGTGTGTGTGTGTGTGTGTGAGAGAGAGAGAGAGAGAGAGAGAGAGAGAGAGAGACAGAGAGGCGTTGGATTTGTGGAGTACTGTGCAGAGAGCCGGGGCGAGGCGAGGCGAGGTGAGACGTCAGCGGTGACCGGTCATGCTCGGTTGTCCGCGTGTCCGGAATCCGGACAACAGACATGGGGCGACCGAGGCGAATCGTGTGAGCCCGGACACGAGCGGCTCGGTTCCCACGTCAACAGTCTAGCCGTGACCGGTCAAACATAGAGCGTTGCAGCACTCTAATGTAAAATGGTTCAAATGACTCTGAGCACTATGGGACTTAACATCTGAGGTCATCAGTCCTCTAGAACTTAGAACTACTTAAACCTAACTAACCTAAGGACATCACACACATCCATGCCCGAGCCAGGATTCGAACCTGGCCGGCCGAAGTGGCCGTGCGGTTAAAGGCGCTGCAGTCTGGAACCGCAAGACCGCTACGGTCGCAGGTTCGAATCCTGCCTCGGGCATGGTTGTTTGTGATGTCCTTAGGTTGGTTGGGTTTAACTAGTTCTAAGTTCTAGGGGACTAATGACCTCAGCAGTTGAGTCCCATAGTGCTCAGAGCCATTTGAACCATTTGATTCGAACCTGTGACCGTAGTGGTCGCGCGGTTCCAGACTGAAGCGCCTACAATCGCACGGGCACACCGGCCGGCCACTCTAATGTTTATCACCACAGGGCGAGTTAATCATGAACTGTAAACTAAATGTATCTAAGTTGGATACGAAGTTCTCGTGTACGCCTCGCAATCCCTTTCTGGAAATCTATTTGCTGTTCCAAACTTTGCCTTTGCCTTTCCTTTTCGTGCCTTTTGTACAAATATGAAGAAACTCAGTATTATTTTATTTTATTTACAGTGTAAATAACGTACAAATTCAAAATAAAAAAAAGCTTCGTGTAGGTACTCAACGCTACGGCCACTGGATTATCTGTCCTCTGTGCCATCCACTGTCTCGAAACTATGTTGACATAAATGGCAAATGTCTCGCCCGACCTGGGCCAAAAGTGCTATTTTTTTCTAAAACCTGGCATTCCGGAGTTCTCGCTCCTGTCAGTCTCATCTCTGAATGGACCTTACATACCCATAAAATTGGACGAAATCAGTGATGATGAGCAGGCGCGGTCTCCTTGTAAGAGAAGGGTTGAGGTTAAATAACAAAATATAAGAGACTGGTGAATGACTAAGGGATTTTTCACAACAGTAGCGATTCAGTTACCAAAGAAAGCAGGAACGAAGAAATGCAGTGATCACGGGGTAACTGGCCTCATTTCGCAAGCAGCCAAAGTTATGTTAAGGACCATTAGTAAAAGACTGGAACAGATAATGCAGGAGAATCTGGCTGAGCAGTAATTTGGTTTTAGACGGAATACAGGCAAAAGAGATGCTATAGGACTCTTTGGAACTTCGAGAGAGGGGCTGATTGAAAAGAGGACCATTACATGCCTTACATACGTGGACAAGGAATTTGATAATGTGACTTAGGATAAGCTTGCAGCTATAATGAGAGAAAGAGGGTGGACTAGAAAACCAGGCAATGTATAGACTCGTTGTATTTCAACCAAAAAGCGTCAGTGAAAGCTAGAGGAGACAGTACAAAGTAACTAGAACTAGAAAAATAGGTAATTCAAGGCTTCTCCTTGTCTCGTACACTTTTCAGTCTGAACTTTGAAAATATGATGGCCGACTATCCAGTAGATGACAAGAGGATAAAAACTGAAGGACGAGAAAAATGGTGCTTGAGGTCTGGAAATGACATAGTTCTTTTAGCAGCAGAAGGAATGCAGATGGCTCCAGAAGAATTAATACAGTCTTTGATAGTCAAAATTAATGGAACAGAATGACATACCGTTACAACTCTTGCAAGTGACGGGAGGGGGGGGGGGGAGTTTAATATATATGTTTAAAGCAAAAAGAAAATAACGTTGATGCCGCTGAGCTGATGACTGAACATCGGTTGTCATTGTTGCAGTGTGATACCTGCACAGCACACCTCAATCGTTTCTCGTAGGTCGTTCAGTGTAACTGACGTCTGTAGTTATATTTCATTTTTCCAGGTTCCCCATAGGCAGAATTCAAGGATTGTAAGATCTGGAGACCGCAGTGGATACTCAACAGCTCCTCTTCGACGTATTCATCATCCAGGTAAATTTTCACCCAAGTAGGCTCTGACATCTCTGCCGAGTAAAGCGGAGCGCCATATTTTTGTAGGCAAAATCTCTCATTTCCATACTCCTCTCGGATGGCAGGTAAAATCTATGGCCGGCCGTGTGTCCGAGCGGTTCTAGGCGCTTCAGTCCGGAACCACGCTGCTGCTACGGTCGCAGGTTCGAATCCTGCCTCGGGCATGGATGTGTGTGATGTCCTTAGGTTACTTAGGTTCAAATTGTTCAAATGGCTCTGAGCACTATGGGACTTAACTTCTGAGGTCAGCAGTCCCCTATAACTTAAACTACTTAAACCTAACTAACCTAAGGACATCACACACATCCATGCCCGAGGTAGGATTCGAACCTGCGACCGTAGCGGTCGCGCGGTTCCAGACTGTAGTGCCTGGAACCGCTCGGCCACTCGGTTAGTTAGGTTCAAGTAGTTCTAAGTCTAGGGGACTGATGACCTCAGATGTTAAGTCCCTTAGTGCTTAGAGCCATTTGAACCATTTAAAATCGGTTTTGCAGCATATGAAGATACACCTCCAGTTACAGTACCTTCAAAGATGAATGGGCCAACCAAACCCCGCAACGACAGACCACCCCACGCATTAACACTCGATAGATTAACATGCTTGTCCATGTGAGGAAGAGGATTTTCAGGGGCCCAGGTCACACAGATGCGGCGGTTTACAGTAGCATTCGGTTTGAATTGTGTCTCAGACTACATAACCATCCCTGCCAACCTCTCATCCTTGCGAAGCATGCCTTCAAACCGCTCGCGGTACTCTATTCTTCGATCCATGTCGATCATGTCGTCATAGCGGATGACAGGCAACTATCTTGGAAAGTACACTTCCCACTTTTCAGCCTTCAGGATTCGTCGTATGCTTGACTGGCTTACCCTGAACTTAGTGTACCCTGATTCAGAGATTCTTCAGGTGATGACAGTAAATTGTTGAAACACAGCAACGCTGGAAGCTGGACTTGAAGTTTTTGGTCGACCAACCCTTTCCTTATGCACATCCTGGACAGTACCGTCGGCTTCGTTATATGTGAAATTATTGTAGGTGTTGGTGGCTGAGTTCCGTACTACGCCGTTGTCGTTAGACCTCCATCATGTATTCGTACTTCCAGTACGGCCTTGCGTTGCTCGAACGACATCTAACTTCATTCACTGCTGCACTGTCATCTGTTGGAAAACGCGCGCCAAGATCTGTTGAGAAAGCAATGCACTACGCTAATTAGTAAAACTTCAGCGACATTTATTTTGTTCCAAAGATATTAACTATCAAAGGGTGTCTATGTTTTTCTGGACACCTCTGTAGAGTTATAGAGCATAATGTGAAGCGCTTCTCTCTCTCTCTCTCTCTCTCTCTCTCTCTTATTTAATGCTTGAGATGTTTTAAGTAAATATATGTCTCATTAAGTTATAGCCGGTAGAGGATACGAATCTAAGGAACCTTCTCACAACTATAACATTGCGATGCGATAGCGAAACCTCCAATAACGATGAACCAGAAAAAACTTTTTAAATGAATGAGAATAGTAAATTCTGATGACGTTCCTTATAATACTCGCGAGCGGATTATTTCTGTTCATCTCTGTTCTGTCTTTTGGGGCAGGAGACATCAAGCCAATGAAGTGAGTGACGACGTCATTGCTCAGTGTGTAATATATCTTATTTTAGTTTACCCGTAAAGCGTACGTCATTTAATACGTATCGGAGTACTGTGCCGGGCAAGGATGAGTAAGGTGTATAATAATTATGTATAATAATTATGTGTTACCTTATGGTTGTTCATAGCAGTATACGTAAAGTCTTATTATAGGTTAAGTGAACATTTTAGAGACATGTTCGGAAGCGGCAGCAGTGGAAAAAGGAAAGCCAGCACGTGTGCGACATTGTTCACGTTTCTGCCCAACGTGAGAAGCATGGATCAACGACCGAAGAGTCAGTTGCCGCCCTAGAAACTTTGAGACATTGGCAAAAATGGTTGAAATGGCTCTGAGCACTATGGGACTTAACTTCGGAGGTCATCAGTCCCCTAGAACTTAGAACTACTTAAACCTAACCAACCCAAAGACATCACACACATCCATGCCCGAGGCAGGACTCGAACCTGCGACCCTAGACTGTAGCGCCTAGAACTGCTCGGCATTGGCAAAAACACCGAATAAAAACCTCCGACAAACGGGCGTCAATGGGTCCTTTGAGGGGTCGTTCGAGGAGGTCCTTCGAGGGAAGAAAGAAGACGCGAAGAAACGTCGCCTGGACGGACGGACCTACGGTCAGTCAGCGGATGTCATCTTCGCTAGATAGAGTTAGCCGCTACGCTGGTCGGCAGAAGAAGATGACGGTACTGCACCAATAGGTCAACGCAGAAGATGCCATCCCCGGTGTTACCAGAGAGAAGTTCGTGTGTTGCTTACCCAGGTGGCTAGCGAGTACGAAGGAATTGCGGCCTCACACAGTGGGTCACCTGTGAACCTAGAGGTTGATCAACTCCGCCAGAAGACGGCGAAACTGATGGTCGCTGGTTCGATTCCGGGACGGAGCACTCCGCGCTACGCCGTAGCCACTTGTTAATTACGCAACTCACAAGGGAGAAGACAGCGCCGCCACCGCTGTGAGTCACGGGTACGATACTGAATGGAAGAATAGGCCGCGGCCGCTGCAACACGAGCCGTCGCCGCATCAGCTGTCACCGGAACCTCCACGCTACGACTCCGCCGCTCCGCTGCCGCGAGGAATTGAGAGAGTAAAAACACACTGTATCACTATGTTTGTTTAAAGGGTCTTATCTCTCAATAAATAACTGTTAGTGGAGCCACCAGTGTTTCATTCACATCTCACCCACTGAGTCAAAGAAATAGCCCAGTCCACCGCCAACAAAGCGTCGTTTCCCTACCGTCATCCCTGACAAAATAATGACCTTTGCTCTCCTCTCTCAATGACGCTCAAGATCTAGTGTCACTAAACGCCGACCCGTTACAGATGTAATGTAAACATGCCCGCTCCAAAAAGAGTGACGTGCGAAAGGCAAAATGAACATATGCGTATATTCTTACGTTTTATTAAACCGATATCAAATTTTTCACTCTTTGGGAACACGACGGCCGTCCAGATTAAGGTTTTCTGTGATTTGCCTACGTCGCTCCAGGGATATACTGGGACGGTTCTTCTGTAAGGGCACTGTCGCTTTCCTTCGCTGTCCTTGCACAATCCGAGCTTGTGCTCCGTCCCTAATGACCTCAATGTCGACGGGGTATTAAACCTAATGTTTCTTCCTTCCTTCCTTTTTTTGAATTGTCTGTCTCTTCTCGTACGTGATCTAGGGGAAGACGTGATGCGTGAGTGTCGGACATCTTTGTGTATCTGTGTAGAAGGTTTTTACAGTATATCTTCTGGAGGGGGACGTAGTTTCTTCCATTTTGAAATTATTCACCCTGACAATGATACCTGGAAACACCGCAGGCTGCAGTCTTCAAGTATAGCAGCGATCTCGTTTACTACTGTATCAT
The DNA here is from genome assembly GCF_023898315.1 of Schistocerca nitens. Lineage (NCBI taxonomy): Eukaryota > Metazoa > Arthropoda > Insecta > Orthoptera > Acrididae > Schistocerca > Schistocerca nitens. The sequence goes on from NC_064617.1 coordinate 618,601,272, forward strand.
ACTGCTTTCTTAATCACGGTGATGGATGATGTATCCTTCTCTTAAAGAAATAAGAGGAAAATATCATTGTGTTAAAATGAGAATTAATATATTAATCGGTTAGGTTGTTTCAGGGGTAATCGTAGTGAGAGACAATCGTGAATTGTTGCTGATGAAAATACTCGCCAGCCGCACACCAAGAAATAATTCACATTATTCGCACCTCGCTTACGTCGTCAGTACTTAAATGACCAGTATAAGTGGCGACTGTAAAAAGGACGGTGGAGGGCAAAGACAACTGAAGTAATTGAAATACCTAAAACATAGGGAGAATTCAGTCGTGGTTGCAAGAATGAGGGATTTATTAGTTCTTCATTTGCGACAAGTTTCGTCTGTTTTGATAGCCATCTTCAGGCAATCTAGGAAAATTGTAAAACCAAGTACAAATATAATGGTCATATACAAAAATTCTAAAAAAAGAAACCACATAAAAATTCTTTAATCTTACAACATAAAAGTTGCACGTCCAAAATTGCGTATAGGGGCACGTGGGAGCGAGTAGTGACTAAAGAATGTAATAGCTCCAATAATACGAAATATAAATGTAACACTTACCGAATTGTGGCTAAATAATCATCCCATGAAATCAGGAGCCAAACGCATAACATTACACCCAGGAAAGTGTGTGCCAACTGCATGTGTAACACTATAATACGGAACAATGCCGATGGTCGCAATTTGTACCAAAAACAAGAACCATATAAGGTCGCATAGAAGATTATTAGCATAGCTATAAAAGAGAAACAGGCAAAAGCCTACCTTGTGAAGGTTTAAAGTAATGTGGGAACACACCACAAGCCAGTAGTGGCAATAAGAGAGAACTCTCACACGATACGGTCAAATGTAATTTTTTTAAAATACAAGTTCTGTCAATAGCATAAAAAATCATCTGGAGAAGGAAAGCAACAATATTAAGATATATAAAGCAAGAACGACTGATACAGCAGATAAAACCGTTGTTTAAGCTCAACTATGATTGGGGATTGCCATTTTGTTATCAGTGACATTTTCTGTACTTATGACAGACGAAATAAATTCACGAATATCAGCGGGAACCATTTTTTCACGTGAGGCTAGTGAATCGGGAGAAACGGACCCGAATGTAGTTAGACACGACTCAGTAGGTGTTCAGAATGATACCCGAACATTGAAACAGTTCATGCAAGGTATGGTGAAAACACTTAATGACACTAGGAATGAACAAACACAAAAATTTAATGAACAAACATAAAACTTTAATGGTCTAAAACAGAAATTTAATTTAATACGAAAAGTTAAAGATTTTTCAAAACAACGAACACAAATATTTAATGACTTTAGGAATCATGAGACAAAAATTTGAGGAAGATTCAAATGAGCAAATGAAAAATTTGATGACCTAAGTAATACATTGTGCACTGACGTCTCAAATGATTTGACATGTAAGTTGTCTGAAAAGGGAAAAAGAATTAAAGGTGGTGTTATTCACGGATCTGTCAGGAAATAGATACGATAGGAAAAAAGATATCGAGTTTTGACAAGGCACAGGAGGAAATGACAATAAAAGCTGAAAAATGTGAGTGATACACAGAATAAAACAGAGGGGACTCAATCAGAAATTAATGAAAGTGTAATGGAGATGCAAGATGCTATTACCGAGTTGCAAATTATATGTGTGTATTTACCTGGGGAAGCACAGGAACCGTCTGTAGAAATGAATAATTGAAAATTGAGAATTAAATTCGTAAAGAAAACAGAAAAGGAATTGATAAGGATGTAATGAAGTTCATGGAGGGATTCGAATCAGGGTTACTGCTTAAGGATTCGACACTAGCACAGTAGGTAGTGCAAGAGCGTAAGACCTATGAAGAAGTGGTCGAAGACGTAGTTAAGGAGAAGGAAAATTAACCACTCACCATGACCTAATCAGGTTTAAAGAGGGGGGGGGGGGTAAGAAAAACTGCGAAATGGTTTAACTAATGTTACTGATATGACAAAATGACAATGGATCCTCTAATTGCTAGCAATCAGTGCAGTCTGGCAGAATAGGGAGCTGCAATACCTATCCGTCGTTTACCAATAGTCCTTCAGGCGGAGAGAAGGGGCAGTGTAAAAAACAACAGGCACTGCCAGTGTCAGTACCATCTGCAGCGGCGTACACGGAGTATACCCGTATGTAGCCGACCAATGCAACAGCAGTAGCAGACGGTACTCATGTAGGAAGTTCACAGCCTTTGTATGTAGGGGAAATAGATATGAACTTTGCGGCTGGCCTTTCAGCTGAGATGTGATCGTAGGTGTCTTCATTTATACGTTAGACAAAGTTTTAGGTCTAGGAGTAGTTATAAAGCCGCTGCCTACGTGGATGACTTGCTAGTAGCAACGTATATCTAGGAAGACCATTTGCGACTTTTAGGGCATGTACTATACCGATTCTCAGAATACGGTGTCACAGCCAACTAAAGAAGCCTGCATTTGAGAAGGAAAAGGTCAAATTCCTAGGACGCGTCGTATCACACGAAGGTATTTTATCAGATCCGGAGAAACGAGAACAAGAAACAGCCCAGAACTTATCTGGGCCTAGTGTATCTCTATAACATTTATTCCTGTTCACTTGAGGAACAGCGATACTCTGTTAAACTTGTTGCTTAAGAATAATCCTGGATATGGACCAATTAGTGTCAAACCGACTTCGAAAACATAAAAGGAACTCTACCCAGTGCAAATACATTGCATCAACTAGACATGTCACAACTTTTTCATTTAGCCACTGATGTGTCTTCGCAGGGTCTGGGGGCATAACTATTCCAAATCACCAAGACAAATGGACAACAAACACACAAGATAATTTGTTTTGCAAGACTACCTCTTACTGAATGCAAGTGGTCATATTCAGTAACGGAGTTTGAAGCTCTCTCTGTAGTGTGGGCTTTTATGAAATTCGAATCTTGTTTGTGGGGTGAATACTCCATAGTCCACTGTGACCACCAAGCACTTTCTTTTCTCTTGATGTGCCAATTGCTGCACAGAAGAATAGCCATAGGGTTTCTTTACTTGCAGGATTTCAGTTTAGAAGTAGCGTACATTAGAGATAAAGAAAATATAATTGCTGGTATCTTGCCGAGGCTACCACAATGGTTAGATGTATTTTTAGAACTCAACTAATATGATTCTGAAATCCGTGTCCTACTTATGCAAGACAAAACGCACCACCCACATTATGTAGAAATGTGCAATAGTCTGGAGCATTTGCAAGATCAACGCTGCATGGAGGAGATGACGATAATAACTTAAGACATTTTTATACTATTTATAATGGAGTAGTGTTTCACTGGCGTACCCCTAACCAAGAACGGTGGAGCGTATGTCTACCTGAAAAGTTTGTAGATGAATTCATTCTTTACACTCACAAAGTATGGGATCATTACGAAGTTTCTAAATGCATCGATAAGATAAATATGAACTGCTACTTACCCACCATGCGGCGCCCAATTCTTCAAGTAATTCCAAGACCAGAAGACCAAACGTTCTAAGAAATCAAAGTTCACTGAACTGTATCCAATAGTTCCCACAAAACCCTTAGACATTTATTCCCGATAATTCCACAATGAATGCTGCTGGTCCTTATACAAAACAAAAGGTGGTGTTATGTACGTAACTGCCTTACATTACATTTTTTCCAAGTGCGTTAAGCTGAATGCAGTGAGGTCAATGACCACCGGTTCTATTATTATAAGAATTACAGAAGAGTTTCTCCCGAGAGTAGATGACCCACAGATACTGTTAACTGATAATACATCTTACTTCACAAGTAACATGTGGAAGGAATTCACGACCAGAAATAAAATAAAACACATACTGGTATCACGGTTCTACCCCGGAACAAGCCCCATAGAAAGGGTGTTTATCGAATTTAATAGATTTACACGCTGCTATGCACCACAAAACATACAAAATGGATCGAGATCGTCTCGTCATTTCAGAAAATCAGTAATAACTTTCCACATAGTTCGACAAATTGTACATCAACTGAATCAGTGTCTGAGAAACAATAAATGGACGATTGGTAAAAATCATTGCCTAAAGTACCTAAGGGAGCTATGTCGTTTGAAGAAAGAATATGCCAAGCCCTGACTAGGCCGAGTAGAGAAAAAAGTCTTACGACAAAAGATTAGGGCGCACCCTACAGCCGCGCGGGATTAGCCGAGCAGTCTAAGGCGCTGCAGTCATGGACTGGTTGGCTGATTCCGTCGGAGGTTCGAGTCCTCTCTCGGGCATGGATGTGTGTGTTTGTCCTTAGCATAATTTAGGTTAAGTAGTGTGTAAGCTTCCGGACTGATGAAAAAAATGGTTCAAATGGCTCTGAGCACTATGGGACTCAACATCTTAGGTCATAAGTCCCCTAGAACTTATAAATACTTAAACCTAACTAACCTAAGGACATCACATACACCCATGCCCGAGGCAGGATTCGAACCTGCGACCGTAGCAGTCCCGCGGTTCCGGACTGCAGCGCCAGAACCGCTAGACCACTGCGGCCGGCCCCGGACTGATGACCTTAGCAGTTAAGTCCCATAAGATTTCAAACACATTTGACATTTTGAACATTTTTCGCTCTGTACAATTCCACATAGGACAAGATGTATTGCTGCGAATGCACCAAAAATCTACAAAACATGGAAAACTTAACCGCAAATGGCAACTCTAATACAGTGGACCGTTTGTAATTACACAAGTCCCTCATCCTGGATCATATAGATTAGCTTACCTTCTAAGTGGAAGGGGCAAGTTCCTGTATTCACGCAAGCATATAAAGGAATTTGTATGTTCAATAGATTTGACAAAAGGTTAAACCAACTCATGAGGTTGTTACGCTTATATGAGTGAAAATATTTCATCATAAATTATGAAAGATTTTCACTTAGTTTTAGGATAAGTTTCTCACTTACTACTTATATATGTGTAAATAGAAATAAGGTAAGTCATTCATTGACGAACGGATCTTGTGAAAATCAGTAATAAGCTGAATTTGATCGCCATGATGCGAATTCACAACTAAAATACATACAATCTCCTACCGCAAATTCATAAACGTGGCGGGGAGAAATAAATTATGTAACATTTGTGACGATAGGCAATGCGCATGAGCAGTAGAATTTAGCATCACAGAACAGAGACCACGAAGCATGCGCGATGACAAAACGAGTCCAAAGCCCTGCTTAACACGCCAGACGCTTAGCCAACATTAGTATATACACGAAAGTTAATGAATAAAAAAATTATTACTAAAATAAATATGGAGGTCTACACCACAAGAATAAAATTAATGTAAGAAAAGAGGACTAAGGTAAGAAAATATTTACGTGGAAGGAAAGAAAATGCACCAACTACTGGAAAATGTCTAATCACTAGGTTACTATATATAATATATACGCAAAAATCTACATTGTGGCTATATACAAAGTAAACTAAACTCTTCAGTATAGGAAATCTTTATATACTATGAAAGAATGAATAATTCTTGGGATACGCTCATGCTTTGAATAAGCTACAAGAGGGGGTAATGGCACTGTACCTTGTCTAGAAAGTACTATTAGTTTCTTGCGCATTCATTCTATGAATATGGAAATGACATAATGTTAATGTTTGCGCTCTCACAAAAAAAAATAATGGGTTCAGTTCTGCGAATCAGTCAGAAAAATAATGAACTAAAAACATTTGAGCAGGGAATGAAAATATAAAAGTCGTTAAGTGTGAATGATGCGTTGGTGCAGCTATGTACGTAGTTGATAAGTTAATATTAAGTTCTTCTTTTCACAGGGAACGGTACAGTGACACGTCCCATAACGAGGAGAGAGAGAATTTAGGCAGGTGGTACCAAAAGAAAAGGCCTCACCGCAATATATGTAAATAGGTGTATGAATGTAATAGTGTGGATGTTATTTGTGAATAAAAAGAAGTTATAGTACGTAAAATGTTGATGAAGTCAATGTCCTGTACTACCAAAGGATAAAAACAGCTGTAGCATCCTGCTTTGAAGAGGGTAAGCAATGCCAAATACAAGGGTTCAAGACACAGTTACACATGATCTTGACTTATCTGAATGTCTTTCCACAAACATTTGTTATGAGACAACCTTCGTAGCGAAGTGTTTACCCACATACAGATTATAGTACTTAGGAGTTGTATCCCGCATAGCAAAGTATAAATTAAGTACGCTGAAGAGTTTAATAGTTAAAGGTAGTACTAGCTCATCACAAAAGTTGTGAACGTAAATGATTTATTAATGATAGAATAAAATAAGTAGTCCACAGCATCACTGTGAATATGTCAACTAAGAAAGCAAGGACGCTTCTACACTTATAAATGTATAGTTATTATAAAACTGAAGTACGACGATAAATACTGCAGAATTTTCAGCAGAAGACAACATATACCTATAACCAGTACACAATAATTCTTGATACCTCAAAAGCTGTACCTGATCGCTGTTTAGCTTGTCGACCATCAACTCAGCGATTACATTCAATTACCTTATGATTTTCAGTACATCTGCGCGACTGAAACAGAAATACGTTACTGATGCATGATGAATGGCCTTCAGTAAACATACTGTTCATAAGATATACGCCTCATTTTGTTGGGATACTGAACTACTAAGCATGATGAGATGTAATTGAGGTTCTCTAAGGCTATAGATTTGGCGATGGTGAATATCGCTGTATGCAGTTGAGTTATAGGTGCATGGCTATCTCTAAAAAAGGCAACCACAGAAGCTGGACGGACAAGCATAGGTTCAGGGAAGTTAACTGCAAATAAATCTTGATTAACAGAAAAAATACTCCATTTGATCGACAAAAGAATGAAGGAATACAGCAATATAAGTCACTTAGGAATGATATAGGTAGGATACGCATCGAACGCAAGGCGATGCGGCTGCAAAAAAATCGGAAGAATTTAAAAAAAAAGGTCATTAGAAGGATTGATTCCGCATGTAGGAAAATTGAAGCACCCGTCGGTGAAATTAAAAGCAAGGGCTTCAAGATTAGGAGTGCCATTGGAATTCCACTGTTAAACGGAGAGGAAATAATAGACAAGTGGAAAGAAGACATTGAAGGCCTCTGGGAATGGGAGGAACCTTCCGACGACGTGATAAAAGGGAGACAACAGTCGACATGGAAGACACAAGGGATACAGTATTGCGGTCATTGTTTAGCAGAGCTTTGGAGGACTTGTGACCATATAATAAGGCACTTGGTGTAGGTTATATTTCTCCGAAATTGCTAATATCATTGGAGCAAGTGGCAAGCAAACTGCTATTCAGCTTGCTGTATCGAATCAATCAGGCTTGAAACATACCATCACAAAGTTGGAAAAGTATCAGTTACACAATATCGAAGACCGCACGGGAAGATACGTACGAGAACCATTATGTAATTAGCTTGGCAGTTCGTGCCTCTAAGAATAACAAACAGATGAAGGGGAATAAAATTTATTGTCTTTTCGATGGCGGTTAGTGTTGTTTTCGGTATGGTAAAGGCGCCAGAGAGGCCGTTCCGATGTTGTGCTTGATAATGGAGGCAGTAAATAAGGAAAGAAGCATTCGACAATGTAAAATGGTACAGAAATGTCCAGATTCTGAAGAAAAAACAGGAGTAAGCTGGAGGGAAAGATGGGAAAATATGATGTGTACAAAACCGAAGGTGGAATAATAAGATTGGAACACCAAGAAAGTGCCCGGATTAAATGGGTGTAACAAAGGGACACAACCTTTCGCTGCTATCAATCATTCTACACATCGGAGAAGCAGTGAGAGAATTAAAAGAAAGATTCATGAGTGGAATTAAAATCAGGGTGAAAGGAAATGAGCGATAAAATTCACTGAAGACATTACTATCTTCAATGAAACTGAAGGAAAATTACAGGGCCTCATGAAAGGAATGAACAGTATAATGAATATCGAATATGGATTACGAGTAAACCGAAGAATGACAACAATACTGAAAAGTAGCACAGACCTCTTACAAACTTGACATCAACTGTGGGAATCACAAAGTAGACGAAATGAAGGAATACCGCAACCTAGAAAGTAAAATAACAAATGATGGACGAAACAAGGTGGAAGTAACAAGCAGACTAGCGCAAGTACGGGCGACATTTCTGGCCAAAAAGATTTTACTATTATCAAACACAGGCAGTAATTTGAGGACAACATTTCTGAGTATGTGCGTTTGGGGCACAGACTGTCTTGGCAGCGAATAATGGACTGCGGGAAAACCGAAAAAGAAGAGAGTCGGAATGAGTGATATATGGCAATATAGAAGGATATTGCAAATTAGGTGGATGTAAAATATATGGAACGGAAATCGGCGAAGAAAAGATTATATGGAATACACTAACAAACAGAAACGACCGGCTGATAAGACATGTGTTAAGAATCAGGAATTGTCATATGGTACTAGAAGGAGCTGTAATGGGTGAAAACTATGTCTAACAGCCCGATTGATTTATCAAAAGTATATAAAGATATTGAAAACAGTGGTATATCTTACAGTGATTCCATACCTAATTTGTGTGTGTCTTTTGTAAAAATACAGATGCCACTATTGATCTAACTCCCAGTGCAAGGTGAACATGGTATTGAGCAAATTCGATCTTTGTACCACACATGGTGCAATGAGCAATGGATCCCAAATTAAGTATTTTGACAGATAAATTTTGATCATTACTGCTCTGTTACTGTACAAACACATGTTAGCTAAAATAATACCCTAAAAGGGCACTACTGTAATGTACCACACATGGTGCAATGAGCAAATGGATCCCAAATTAAGTATTTCGACAGATAAATTTTGATCATTACCGCTCTGTTACTTTACAAACACATGTTAGCTAAAATAATACCCTAAATGGGCACTACTGTGATGTGAGACCTGAGTCTCTCCCAGCATACATAATGTTCAAATAAGTAACTTTCGGGAATGCAGTTGGGTGACGTCCTCGACAAAGGCCAGTATTTGGCAGATGCACACCCTGTCATTTTGCACAGCGTTTATTTGCTTCAGTTGTGCCAAGAAAATGAGACGTTGGGCACCTGTCGAAATGTCTGCTGTTAGAGACGAAGTCAACTGGTTGCTTTCCCATTACTAATTTGAACAGGCAACACAGTGATAGTTGACGGTTCCAAACAAACAAACAGACATTCAAAAATCAAATGATGTTCTAAGAACAAATTATGACCGTGTGTGTTCCATAACCTGATGGTAGGCATCAGCTACTGTAAGAGGGCTATTAATGTGTAACTTAAGTGTAACTTCAGGAGTTACACTTGCTGCCTAAAACATTATTGTGCTCTCTGAAGTTAAGTGCCACAATGCTATTACAACACCTAAATTTTCTGTATTACTGTTCTGCTACAGGGTAGGGCTAAAATATCCTGGTAAGTAGGCAATGCATTTTATCTTAGGCGGAAAAGAGATTACATTACTGGCGGTACAGAAACAAACTTTCATCATGTGGATAAGAACCATTTTAGCCAGCAAGAAGATAATGCACCAATTTCTAAACTAGAAAAATGTAACTGACATTACTGACTGGCTGATCTAAGTCTTTATTACTGTATTATCGCAGCTCTACCTTGGGTGATGTTCCGCTCGGGTGTGCAAATACAAACCTGGAAAGTCTGCCATATTCACTGATCGGAAATATGGTGCAACGGCTATACTTAAACAAGTTTAAAATAATAGCAGTATCTGTAGCATGTAAATCACCGATATCACATTTTCCGACACTTTCGTACAACTAAGCATGCATAAAAGGTGTGTTTAGAAGAAACGTTTAATAGAGCGTATCGCAAGTATAGCTCTGAAAAGCAGCAAAGAGGATATGTTAGCTTCATAAACACGTGTATGAACATGGAAAATGCTTATTTGACTTGTGTCGGAAAATGATAGTCAAGATTTCACAGAGAGTAGATTTACGAAAATTCGGTCTTTGCATCTATTTCTTATCAGACTACATGAAGATTCCTTCTATAACAATACAAAACACATGTTGTGCTAGTGATCTAACTTACAAGTTAAGGTCTACTTGTAACAACAATACATGGATTTTGTTCCTACCATTACTCTGAGAAATGAAAGTAAGTGTCTGTATTATTTAGCAAAACACTCTTGGGTCGCTTGGTGGTATACTGGACGATCTTATAAGTTGAAGTACAGTTGTACTTCGATCTTTGTACCAAGTAACAATTAGCATTAACAAAATTGTACCAAATTCCGCCATATGTTGCCATTTTGTATACAGTTACAAATAAAGATCACTCAAAATTGTAACAAATTGCTCCTTATGTCACCATTTCAGATTTTTTTTCTGCGTATTCAACTTCAGTTTTTCGTAACTGTGTTACTGTTATAGTATTGAAAAGCTTTGGTAGTATTTGACATGATCAGCTACAATCTCTTTTTGTGCAGGAGAAAACTCTCGAGCCCACTGTGTATGTGCCATTACTTGGCAACAGGTGTCACCTAGTGAATTTCAAATAGTATTCTGGCACTAGAAGTTGACAATGTGCGTGACATAACTTGACGGTGGGTGCCAGTTACTGGATCTTCAGTAGTATTCTAACACCTGAAACTGACAGGATCTGTGTGTGTGGATATTTGTGCCATTGCATGAGGACTGAATTATGCCCTTCCACAATGAAAACTGCCGTATACATTGATGATATAACATGCTGAACAGAAGTTTTAAAATCTTAATGTAATACACATTGGAATAGGTAAGAAACAAAGGGTTGCTATGCTATCAACTACACCTTTCAACTTCTTTTCCAAGTCAGCCAAACATTATAGTGATTCCATGCTAGGCATTAATTTTGCAGTACAAAACACTTGCCATCTTACGCATCAACATTCCCCACTCGTCTGAAACCTTGATAAGCAAACATATTCACGATAATTCCCCGGCTGGTAGGGAAGCAGTACCCGCCATCAGATTCTGGTGTTAGGATGCTATATGCAATACAGCAGCTAACAAACCAGTGTCAGGTTAAACATATACAATGTCAGCTTGCCATTTTCCTCGAGTACACAAAGAAGCTTTAGCTGATCGTTTTAAAACAATATAAATGCTTACTGTGGCGTCAAAGAAAGGAAGCCAAGAAAAAAATGTTTTTGAATTTGCTGATTTGAGAGTAAAATAGTAATTAATGACACAATTCTTTACAATTAATTTTAATGCTTATCTGGAACAATATATAAAATGGCAACATATGATGCTGTTTGTTACAATTATTGGAGCTGGTTGTTACTTATAGTGTGGTACAAAGATCGAAGTATTACTGTCTACAAGTGCACTTTAACCCACAAGCTAAGATCAGTACCACCAATAAGCGACCCACAGACACTTCGATAATAGTAAAGACAGTTTTTGATTGTTTTATAGAATGGTACAAAAATCAAAGTCTTGTTGTTGACAAGCGCACTGTAACATATAAGCTAGGGCACTAGCGCTACGTGTGTTTTGTAATCTGATAGAAGAAATATTTACGTAGTTTGATATGTACTGTAGAGATTTCTTTTTCAGTGCAAATAGCAAATTTTCGTCGATCAGAACCGTATCTATCATTGTCTTTGACATAAAGAAAATGAACAGCTGCCATATATATGCGAGTGTTTGTGAAGTTATAAATCGTATTTAGTGCTTTGGCGAAACATACTTACGTATTGAAACTTATATGACATCACATTAAAGATCTCTCCAGAACACATAAATTTGTATGCTTTGTTGTTGTAAAGGGTCGAAAAACGTAACATCGGTGAATAAATATGCTGTAGATACTGATAATATTTTATAGGTGATTATGAAGATACACACTGTACACTTTTTAGACAACCTTGGCACCATACGTCCTGCCAATAAATGCGGCAGACTTCCTTGAAACTTCGTATTTGTACGAGTATATCAGTAGAACATAACCTCAGGAACCGTCACGATAAAAGAGTAGTGATAGAAGGTACATTAGCAATCAATAACGTCAGTTAAATTATTGTGATTTAGAACATGATGCATTATCTTATTCCTCCACAAAATGGTTCTTGCTCAGGTGACGAAAGTTCGTTATCGTACCGTACTGCACAAATGTCCTCACTTCTATGCTTAATTGAACTCAGGTAAGACCTATTTAAGTGAACAAGTTTTGTAATCAGATTATGTTAGCACTGTATATTAACATGTGTTTCTCTTTTTGTTTGTTACATGTCTTCGACAAAGTTTCCGACGAGGCGTTCCAGTGGTGTGCCCCCCCCCCCCCCTCCGCCCCACCAAACCAGCGTCTAGCTGTGCGGAGCACTTCATCTGATAGCGCCCACGACTGTTATTGGCGAGAAAATCTCTCAACCATTGTTAAAATTACGAATTATAACGAAAATGTTGATCGTTGAACTCCCGAACGGCACAGACGTTAACATTTATGGTACTCGTCCCATTAAATGCTGAAGGACTAGGACATGTTTATCATACTTACTGGTGAGAGAAGCATAGAAAGTGGGCAGATATGTTTCCTGAATTCGAGGTAATATAGAATGAACTGACACACATTAATACAGGATTATAAAAATGGTCCACACTTAATGAAAAAGTTATTGAAATTAACCAGGCAAAAGGTAGAAAATTAACTAGATACCAATCCAGATTAAGACTCAAGAAGCATAACGTCACGGCTGCAATTCCTAGGTTCAAGGTAAGGGAGAAGTTTATGGTTTATACATATACTAGAAGCTCTAAGCTTAATAAAGAAGAAGGAATGTTCCAAGGTCTGTACGGTATCATAAGAGTTCCTCATCCAAAAGCTCTACTGTTGTGCGATCCAGTCAGTTAGACTGTAAACAGACTTTACAACATGAAGCTTTTGGGTGAGAAAAGGCGAATGAAGCCTCTATTTCTAGTTTGTAAAGACCTTTTTGCGAATATTATTTATAATGAAAAGGAACTTATTTTTATAGATTTTACTTACCTGTATGATGTTTTAGGTAAGGTAGTAATTTAATATGTTTCTTAGCCTGACAATGAAAAGAATAACGCTACGTTCAGATCGATAGGCTAGTGAGAGTATAATAATGGAAAAATATGCCTGAGACGTAACGGACACAGAATGGTTATTAATTTGTTACAAGCTAAGAACTTAGTTTAACGGGCACATATGCAGGGTAATAATGAATGAGAATAATACAAATGTCGGGATGTGAAGAATATGAGAATCTTAGGACCCAGATGACACATAGTAATTATATGACGTATTGACGTTACATGGAAAACAAAGTTTGTTCACTAGGGGAAGTATTATGAACAATATTCCGCTTTGATAAACAGGTGAAATATGGAATTATCATTAATCTGTACTGAGATATTTATGACATTATGCTTGGAATGCATGGAAGCGTATTCTGCGCTGATCACTACCACGAAGCGTAACTTGGCAGGTGAACCAAGACAGATGGTTGAAGGAAAATGATTATGATGATCCTACGCAGGGGCCTAAGAATGATATTGATATGACATAAGAATTCCGTAAGTGAAGATTGTTCGTATGATCTGGTACTAAGCGAGTTAATGCCAGTGTTTCATTGGGGCCATAGAACGAAGAAAGACTTCCATGTGGTTTTCACTCATCGGTGGCATAGTTAGACATTGCAACAGTACCCCAGGAATATTTAATCAAAAGTGAATCTTAACTCTGTTCTCGAGGATAAATTAATAATGAGAGCCTTAACCCTCGGTAAATAAATGAGTACCAAGGAATAGTTCCAATTTGCAGGATATGCACAGATATATAAGGATTAAGCTGCCTCTGCTATCCTTATAAATTTAAAGAATGGTTTTGTATTAAGTAAAAAAACTAACGATTGGAACTAGCTAAGGCAGCGAAGTTTGAAAGATAGTCTAAGAGAAAACGAATCACTCAGAGCTTGTTAACTTTACACTAAGTATAACCTCTTACGGTTAGGAACATCAATCAAAATAGGTAGGTGGTTCTACATCACCATAACCAATGTTGTAATTGGTGTAAACATCATATGAGAAAGGGAAAACGAGATGTTCCCAAATGTATGAAGGTTACTCTTAGAAATACTCCTACGTTTATCTTAGAGACAACTCCAAAAAAAGAATTTTTAAAAAATGCACCTGATCTAACCTGTAAGACTCAGTTAAAAGTCTCCTGACATAAGATGTAATAATATTAAACTATATATTAATAAAATAGAGTCAAGTTTTTAAACACATTTCGTGTATTTACAAGAAGATTACCAAAATTGTAACGATGTTACTGCAGCCAAATGACCATTAATGTCACACCGACTAAACATTGAAGTACCTACAATAGTAAACGGTTTTAGGTTATAGTACGGAACGTAATGTAATATATATTGCAGTGAGTGCAACTGTAAAAGGAAAAGAAGCTATGAAACTTGCAGTAAAGTGATGAGACACTTCGGTGTGGCATGGTTGTAAAGGAAGATGGTAGACGTATTTAAATATATTGAGATTGTTACTCCAAAAACCAGTTAAAATAGCCGTCACCTGAGATCGCTTAGCTTGGGGTGGGGAGATATAGTGCGTCAATTAAGATGGGTATTGTCTATACTTCTATGATTAGGAGAACTGATGTAAGCTCTGCTTATATGAATAACTTTTGTAAACAGTTTATGTTAAATTTATACTAAAATGTGTTTATTTCTTTTGTTTGTTACACGTATTCGAGGAAGTTTCCGACAAGGTATTCCAGCGGTGTTGCCAACGAATCACCTTCTCGCAGTGCGGGCCACTTCATCTAATAAAACCGGCGGTTATTATCGCCGAGGACATCGCTCCACCGCTGTTAAAATTATATGACTTTACTGTTAAAGAGATGTACCAGAAAAAATATTATAAAATGTCAAGACCTCTGGTTGAACTTCCCAATTGTACAGATGTTAACACTTACGAGTGTATGTTGTACCGCGAAAAATAAAACACTCACTTCATCGTTAAAATTCTGTTGTCGTCGAAATCCTTATTTGATTAACGTACTGAAGAGCTATTTTCTGAACACTGATTTTGTTGACTTGCTTGCAACAAATTCAAGCAGAAAGGCAATAGTGAGATGTATTCTGAAACAGAGACCTACTGAGATTGCTGAAGACATTTCTCATAATTAAGTTGTCTGAAAAGTTTCGTATCAAGCAATTCACGGGGTCTATGGAGATAGACGTTTTTCAAGAAGTTGAGACTGGGAACATTTCGTGGGAAAGTACCTTGATGTCAGTGATCTCTTCATTACAGAAAAGGAAGAAGTGATAAGACAGAATTTCTAAATATGGTTTCTGATAAATAATTGAGCTTAATTATGAAAAAGTGCTTGAGCTCAATTTTGATCTACGCTGTGACTAATTATAGATCTCTTACAAACTACGTACAAGAACTTTTAAGATTTTAACTGTTACGTGGTCTTCAGTCCAGAGACTGATTTGATGCAGCTCTGTATGCTACTCTTACCGTGTGCAAACCTCTTTACCTCCGACTAACTACTGCAACATACATCCTTCTCAATCTGCTTTATGTATTCATCTCTTAGTCTTCTACTACAATTTTTACCCTCCACGTTCCCCACCAGTTTTAAATTGGTGATCCCTTGATGCCTCAGAACATGTCCTACCAACCGATACCTTCTTCTAGTCAAGTTGTGCCACGAATTACTCTTCTCCCGAATTCTATTCGGTACCCCTAATTAGGTACGTGACCAACGCATCTGATCTTCAGCATTCTTCTATAGCATCACATTTTGAAAGCTTTTATTCTCTTCTTGTCTAATATATCTATCGTCCATGTTTCACTTACATTCATGGATACACTCCATACAAATACTTTCAGAAAAGACTTCCTGTCACTTAAATCTATACCCGATGCTGAAAAATTTCTCTTCTTCAGAAACGCTTTCCTTGCCATTGCCAGTCCGCATTTTATATCCTCTCTACTTCGACCATAATAAATAATTTTGCTCCCGAAATAGCAAATCTCACCTACTACTTTCAGTCTCTCATATCCTAATCTACACTCCTGGAAATGGAAAAAAGAACACATTGACACCGGTGTGTCAGACCCACCATACTTGCTCCGGACACTGCGAGAGGGCTGTACAAGCAATGATCACACGCACGGCACAGCGGACACACCAGGAACCGCGGTGTTGGCCGTCGAATGGCGCTAGCTGCGCAACATTTGTGCACCGCCGCCGTCAGTGTCAGCCAGTTTGCCGTGGCATACGGAGCTCCATCGCAGTCTTTAACACTGGTAGCATGCCGCGACAGCGTGGACGTGAACCGTATGTGCAGTTGACGGACTTTGAGCGAGGGCGTATGGTGGGCATGCGGGAGGCCGGGTGGACGTACCGCCGAATTGCTCAACACGTGGGGCGTGAGGTCTCCACAGTACATCGATGTTGTCCCAGTGGTCGGCGGAAGGTGCACGTGCCCGTCGACCTGGGACCGGACCGCAGCGACGCACGGATGCACGCCAAGACTGTAGGATCCTACGCAGTGCCGTAGGGGACCGCACCGCCACTTCCCAGCAAATTAGGGACACTGTTGCTCCTGGGGTATCGACGAGGACCATTCGCAACCGTCTCCATGAAGCTGGGCTACGGTCCCGCACACCGTTAGGCCGTCTTCCGCTCACGTCACAACATCGTGCAGCCCGCCTCCAGTGGTGTCGCGACAGGCGTGAATGGAGGGACGAATGGAGACGTGTCGTCTTCAGCGATGAGAGTCGCTTCTGCCTTGGTGCCAATGATGGTCGTATGCGTGTTTGGCGCCGTGCAGGTGAGCGCCACAATCAGGACTGCATACGACCGAGGCACACAGGGCCAACACCCGGCATCATGGTGTGGGGAGCGATCTCCTACACTGGCCGTACACCACTGGTGATCGTCGAGGGGACACTGAATAGTGCACGGTACATCCAAACCGTCATCGAACCCATCGTTCTACCACTCCTAGACCGGCAAGGGAACTTGCTGTTCCAACAGGACAATGCACGTCCACATGTATCCCGTGCCACCCAACGTGCTCTAGAAGGTGTAAGTCAACTACCCTGGCCAGCAAGATCTCCGGATCTGTCCCCCATTGAGCATGTTTGGGACTGGATGAAGCGTCGTCTCACGCGGTCTGCACGTCCAGCACGAACGCTGGTCCAACTGAGGCGCCAGGTGGAAATGGCATGGCAAGCCGTTCCACAGGACTACATTCAGCATCTCTACGATCGTCTCCACGGGAGAATAGCAGCCTGCATTGCTGCGAAAGGTGGATATACACTGTACTAGTGCCGACATTGTGCATGCTCTGTTGCCTGTGTCTCTGTGCCTGTGGTTCTGTCAGTGTGATCATGTGATGTATCTGACCCCAGGAATGTGTCAATAAAGTTTCCCCTTCCTGGGACAATGAATTCACGGTGTTCTTATTTCAATTTCCAGGAGTGTAACTCCCTCAGCATTATCTGATTTAATCTGACAAAATACAGATTGAATAATATCGGGGACAGGCTACAACCCTGTCTCACTCCCTTCCCACTGCTTCCCTTACATGCCCCTCGAATCGTATAACTGCCATCTGGTTTATGTACAAATTGTAAGGAGCCTTTCGCTCCCTGTATTTTAGCCCTGACACCTTCAGAATTTGAAAGATAGTATTCCAGTCAACATTGCCAAAAGCTTTCTCTAATTATACAAATGCTAGGAACGTAGATTTGTCTTTTCTTAACCTGTTCTTTAAGATAATTCGTAGGGTCAGTGTTGTCTCTCGTGTTCCAATATTTCTACAGAATTCTAACTGATCTTCCCCGAGGTCATCTACCCGTTTTTCCATTCGTCTGTAAAGAATTCGCATTAGTATTTTGCAACCGTGAGTTAGTAAACTAATAGTTCGGAAATTTTCACACCTGTCAACAGCTGCTTTCTTTGGGATTGGAATTATTATGTTCTTGTTGAAGTCTGAGGGTTTTTCACTTGTCTCATACATCTTGTTCGCCAAATGGAAGAGTTTTGTCATGGCTGGCTCACCCGAGGCTATTAGTAGTTCTAATGGAAATTAGTTTACTTCCGGGCCTTGTTTCGACAGGTCTTACAGTGCTCTGTCAAATTCTTCACGCAGTATCGTATCTCTCATTTAATCTTTATCTACTTCCTCTTCCATTTCCATAATATTTCCCTCAAGTACATCGCCTTTGTATGAACCCTCTATATGCTCCTTCCACCTTTCTGCTTTCTATATCTACATCTACATTTATACTCCGCAAGCCACCCAACGGTGTGTGGCAGAGGGCACTTTACGTGCCACTGTCGTTAATTCCCTTTTCTGTTCAAGTCGCGTATGGTTCGCGGGAAGAACGACTGTCTGAAAGCCTCCATGCGCGCTCGAATCTCTCTAATTTTACATTTGTGATCTCCTCGGGAGGTATAAGTAGGGGGAAGTCTTTTCTTAAGACTGGTTTTCCATCTGAGCTCTTAATATTCATACAGGTGGTTATCTTTTTTCCAAAGGTCTATTGAATTTTCCTGTAGGCAGTATCTACCTTACTCCTAGTGATATATGCTTCTACTTCCTTACGTGTGTCCTCTACCATCCCTGATTAGTCATTTTGCACTTCCTGTGGATCTCATTTTTGAAACGTTTGTAATCCTTTTGGCCTACTTCATTTACTGCATTTTTATATTTTCTCCTTTCATCAATTAAATTCAATATTTCTTCTGTTACCCAAGGATTTCTACTAGCCCTGATCTATTTACCTACTTGATCATCTGCTGCCTTTACTACTTTATCCCTCTAAGCTACCCATTTTTCTTCTATTGTGTTTCTTTCCATTGTTCTTTTCATTCGTTCGCTAATGCTCTCTCTGAAACTCTCTGCAACCTCTAATTCTTTGAGTTCATCCAGGTCTTATCTTCTTAAATTCCTACTTTTTTGCATTTTCTTCTGTTTTAATCTACAGTTCATAACCAATAAATTGTTTGCAGAGTCCACATCTGCCCCTGGAAGTATCTTACTGTTTAAGACTGGGTTCCTACATCTCTGTCTTACCATCTATTTGACACCTTCCAGTGTCTCCAGGTCTCTTTCCATCTCCATTTTATCTATTGCAGCAAATTAGAAGGGACTTTCAACACTAAATTAAAGACATAAACCGCTGTTCAATCAAGCTACAGTGACCAAATATTTATGGTAAACTGTATTGGAACATTGGGAGTTAATTATTACAGTACAGTGCAGATAAACAATATCGCTGATAGCAAGAATTTTGCTAACTCGACGCTGCGTTATTTGTCTTAACATTGAACAACTAGAGACTTATGAGGATGCAATGTAAGCCACAGTTTGAACCTTCCCTTCTATCTAGGTCAGAAAAACGATACTGCGAAGATTAATCACCACAATCCAGAGTAAAATTACCAATGAAATTTATCCCCAAGCATGAACAAAAGCTTCGATTGAGGCTTCGCCCCACTCCGATACACACGGTTAAGACTGTATGCAGAGGAGTACCTGATTACCACCAATAACACTTATTTAAGCCTAAGAGAAACTGACAGCTCTAACTGCAGTTCCCGATTAGCAGGTTAAAGTCAAATTGCTAAATTAATTTAGTTCTTTTGTCATTGAGCAATGGAACAACGGTTATTGTTGACGCTGATTTCAGAATAAAATTGCCTCGTGAAGTATTTACCATTTAAGAGTAGTAGTAATGTAGCAGCACCATCTCTTTTGTGGAGCCAGAATCTAACAGAAGTGAAAGCAGCAGATTCCCAGATTGGAGACAGTGGCGAGATCATACATAATCTGGCTTCTCCAAAATAATACTAAGTCACTGTTAAATTATCCGCAAATAATCACAGGGACGCGCTTTGCTTACAGCAGAACGAAATCAACGACTGAAAGGGAACTGCATTCGGCACATTGTTTCTTTTTCTAAGATCTGGTGAGCTCTCTGTTCCAGCTAGATGTTCAGAAACAAATATTACAAAATCATAATTCATGTACAACTTTATATTGCAAGATAACTTTTGGTCATAAATGAAGAATGTAAGCCTTTCTTAACGTATTTAATTATAAATCAAATCTATATCTACTACAGAGACACTTACACAAAATGCATCTGCTCAGTTCGATAGATACAGGAGAAGTGAGAATTAGATTCCTGAGAGGAGCGAAGCTTCGCTCCTTGCTTTTACTGAAAGATATGAAAATACAATTCCTCCGATTCGTTTCAGCCACAGGATGGCTTCTGTGATATCGCTGATCTGAATGTGCAATTCATACACGTTTTATTACATTTTTCATAGACAACTTGAAATATTAGTTTAAAAATGAGCGGACACTCACGCAAGAAAAACACTTTGGAATAACTCATAGATAAAAAGAGATAATCTTCTTCACGTAATGCTTCATGTTGAAGAACTATAATTCAGACAATTTACAGTTGGTAATAGCGTTGTGGTAGTTTACTTCAAAATGTACAGTAATGTTTTAGGCACCGAGTGTAATTACTTAACCTGTAAGTTACACACTAACAGCCCTCTTACATATAAGCAACCTGCACGTTTGAGGTCATGGACACGGTACATATATACGTTCGCAACGTGGGCCAAAGTTGACATAACTTACTACTGAAGCCTTCCCTAGCCGTTAGCTCCGTGTTTACCACATGCTCTGCATATTTTCACTACGTTTCGTTCTTCCTTTTTACACATGTTTTGGCATAGCACTTATACACCACGTATCAAATGGGTGATTTGATGTCACATAATCTGATTGTTCAATTCGTTAGAGGACAATGTCTCAAATAAAGCGATTCGTGAGTGCCTTCCATATTTTCAGGACTGTCTGCGGCACCCTTGAATATACCAGTGTTTCACTGAATAAGTCCACGTTTCAAAAAAATGGAGTTATCCTCACGTACGTACTGACACAAGTCGTTTTTAATTTATTTGTATTGTGGGACAGCTCCAGCTCCGTCCTGCTGCCAACAGAGAGCACCTCCATGATGACGCATTAGAGAAAGCAAGCAGGAATTTATTTCAGTAGTGTTACAAGTTCGTGTGCTTTTGTGCATTGCAGCGTGTTGTTATTTCTTGCGAAGATGATGGATTCAGGAGCATTATCAAGTGACATTGATACAATTGATGATCCAGATTTTCAAACTATTGCAGGTAAGAAGAATTTACTTACTTTTATCTCAGCATTATAGACATTTTGTTCCAAAAAAGGAGTATGCGAGACTGAATGTCATGTTGACAATAACAATGGAAAATGAGGGTTTCCATCTTAATGTATTTCACATATACATATGTTTTCAGTCATCTGGTGCTGTATAAATCATAACTTGCGTTACTTTCTATTTAGATGCCAGTACCAATGACGATGAAACTTCCAATGAAAGTACAAAAAATGACGAAACAGGAGACACTGTTGCTGATGTCTGTGCGAACGGTGCAGCCTCAAATATGCAGACAAAAAGGAAGCATACTCGAAGCAAGAAGGGTACAAGGAAACGGACACATATGAAGAAAAGGAACACTGTCGAGTTATACATCACAGGGGGTAAAATAATTCCTCCAAAAACATTTCGCAATGTGGACTGCACGTATGGACGTAAATGTTCCAATAAAATTTCAGAGGATGCGGAAGGCGTTATTTGAAAATTTCTGGGCTATGGGTGATATTAATCGGCAAAATAGTTATCTGAATGGTTTATGCACGTATCATTCAGTTAACCGCCAACAGCCAAGAGATGGCTCTGCTTCTCAGAAAAGCTGTATTTGTGAATATCGATTACATGTGAACGGAAACTGTGCAGTAGTATGCAAAAAGTTTTTCGTGGATACTTTTGACATTTGTAATGGACGACTCACTAGGCTTTTAACAAAAAGCAAGGGAAACAGTACACCTCACCTTGATGGAAGGGGCAAACATCAGAACAAATTCTCTGTACCGGAAGTTCTGATCAATGATGTAAAGGAACACATCAAAAGCTTTCCAGGTTCCGAGAGCTATTATGCGAGGAAGGATAATCCCCACAAAAGGTTTTTAAATCCTGAGCTGTGTGTGGCCAAAATTTATGATTTGTTCATAGGTAAATGTATATCTCAGAATAAAGAAATTGTGGGGGAGCACATCTATCGAAAAACCTTTAACAAAGACTTCAACCTGTTATTTCGACCACCAAGTAAAGACACTTGCTCTTTTTGTGACAAATTGACCTTTGAAATGGACGCTGCTACCAATGAAGAAGAAAAAAGGAAGCTTCAAAATGAAAAGGAGCTTCACCTTAGGAGGGCTGAAGCTACAAGAACAGCAATGGCTATAGCCACAGAATGTAGTGAAGAGGCAGATTCCCAGGTGTTCGTGTTTACCTAAGACCTGCAAAAAGCACTTACATTTCCTAAATTGACAACATCGATATATTACTACAAAAGAAACATGTACGTGTATAATTTTGGTTGCCACAATTTAACCGACAGGAAATCCATATGTATTTTTGGGATGAAACATCTTGATCAAGGGATTCACAAGAAATTGGTACCCTTTTATTGAAACATTGAAACATATTGAAAAGTGTGTCACTTCTCAAAAACAGGTAGTTGTGTACAGTCACACCTGTGATGGGCACAACAGGAACATAAACATTGCCCTAACACTAATGAAAGTGACACATTAACATACAATGTTCAGTTTATTTTATTTCAATAGTGGTACAGTTTCATTACCTCCACTTTTCTACCTATATTGCTGCTGAAATTAATGATCCAAACAAATAGAAAGCAAGGTTCATATCTTGCAACAAGCCATATACTTGTATTTTTGTGGTCTCTTAACTGCAGATTTTTCAGCTCTCATTTAACTTTAGGACTCTGTATCTCAGAATGAACAAAAATGGCCTTGTTGTTGTTATGGTCTTCAGTCCTGAGACTGGTTTGATGCAGCTCTCCACGCTACTCTATCCTGTGCAAGCTTCTTCATCTCCCAGTACTTACTGCAGCCTACATCTTCCTGAATCTGTTTAGTGTATTCATCTCTTGGTCTCCCTCTACTATTTTTACCCTCAGCGCTGCCCTCCAATGCTAAATTTGTGATCCCTTGTTGCCTCAGAATATGCCCTACCAACCAATACCTTCTTGTTAAGTTGTGCCACAAACTCCTCTTCTCCCCAATTCTATTCAATACCTCCTCATTAGTTATGTGATCTACCCATCTAATCTTCAGCATTATTCTGTTGCACCACATTTTGAAAGCTTCTATTGTCTTCTTGTCCAAACTATTTATCGTCCATGTTTTACTTCCATACACGGCTACACTCCATACAAATACTTTCAGAAACGACTTCCTGACACTTTAGTCTATACCCGATGTTAACAAACATCTCTTCTTCAGAAACGCTTTCCTTGCCATTGCCAGTCTACATTTGATATCCTCTCTACTTCGACCATCATCAGTTCTTTTGCTCCCCAAATAGCAAAACTCCTTTACTACTTTAAGTGTCTCATTTCCTAATCTAATTCCCTCAGCATCACCCGACTTGATTCGACTACATTCCATTATCCTCGTTTTGCTTTTGTTGGTGTTCATCTTATATCGTCCTTTCAAGACATTGTCCATTCCGTTCAACTGCTCTTCAAAGTCTTGTACCACTTCCACTACTTGTACCACTATTGAAATAAGCCCTTCATTTCTTCATCCATAAACCAAACTGCGTTAAACGACCTTTGTATTAGTTTTTCGTAGCTAACAGTATAATATCAAGACTATTGGGAATATTGACATTCACATTCACCACGTTCAACTATTATTTTAATTTCTTTTACTTCATAATTGGATTCTACACGTACAAGCTGAACGACAGTCAAAATGATTGTAACTGCTTGTTTATACCTTTCCTGAATTTTCACTACCTTGACTTGCCAAATTTATAATTTCAAGAGAGATTTATCAGGTATTGTCAATTTCTCATACATCCAAACGTTTTATATCTCCTCTTTTTTAATATTAAAAAAAATCGTACTGTTACATACGCTATAGTATTTAGAATCCTCAAATACATACAAGGAACAATATTTTCACTCTTCAACACCAACGAAAATAACTGTTTATGTTATGGGCCCAGTAATTTACATGAATGATGAGGAATATAATTATAAATATTTGAGCATTCCTCTCCTTTGTTAAATGAGATAGGAAACGAAATTTTACGCTACATTTTGAAACGTAGATAAAGAGCGGCATTGTCAAATGATAATTATTTATCTATAATTGAACGTCACTTTTGCCTTTTAGGGTGGGGTACCCTAATGATAAAGAAGAACTGAAGTCTCAAATCTAATTACTTTCAGCACTTAGCAGATAATGCGCCACATGTCAGTCAGAGAGGTGTTGACGATAAAATATGTTGCAGTATCGTCAACAACAGAGCAACGTCTATGATTGGGCAAACTTCACTTCCTTGTCGGTGGAAAACACTTGTCTGCCCTGCGCCTGAGATATCACAGAGAAATTTGGTGCAGAAAGCTAGTCACACTACTCGTAATTTTCTAGAAGTGATGATGTTTGTCGCCGGCCGCGGTGGTCTCGCGGTTCTAGGCGCGCAGTCCGGAACCGTGCGACTGCTACGGTCGCAGGTTCGAATCCTGCCTCGGGCATGGATGTGTGTGATGTCCTTAGGTTAGTTAGGTTTAAGTAGTTCTAAGTTCTAGGGGACTTATGACCACAGCACTTGAGTCCCATAGTGCTCAGAGCCATTTGAACCATTTTTGATGATGTTTGTCCGTAGATCTTGAACACAGTGTTTGTTGCCTAAGGCGCTCTAAACACCATGATGGACGGAAAAACGTAAATAAGAAAATTTAAAATCGATAAATGAATAACTGATGCAGAAAGAGTGTTTTAGTAATATGTATCTGAAGATTCAAATAGGAATTTCTCATTCCTTAAGAAGAATGTATCTTCACAAGCAAGGCATTAATAAGAAAAAAAATATTACTTTCCTTGTCACATATATTAGTTCTATGTGACTCTTGGTATAAGTTCTAAACCTCATTGCTCGTACATGTTAACCTTGGTGGAAATCTGGATGAGATACTACTTTTGTGACAACGATTATCTCTAGACAATAGGAAATCACCTCGTCATGAGAATTCCCTTACCTTTACAATCTAATTTTTGTTTACCCTTATTTACTTGTCTTCTGTTTCTTAATAAAATTTGTCCCTTACACTTATGAAAACGTATAAGACTTCCATCAGCATAATTTAGTATTTTGTTGGGTCCTAAAAAATTTGAGCAACTGATTTGAAATTACATACGCCTGGAAGAGTGTCTTATTAATTTTGTTATAGAAGGAAAGTTTTAACATGAAAAAAGAATGTCTGTGTCTTCAAGTTTCTTTTATAAAGCCTAAAAACTTCAAAATACAGGGAGTTCTATAATACATATTACCTTTTATACCCTTTTATGCATGAAAATCCTGTGCAGAACAGAACTATTTCCATTTTGCATCGAATATATGACGGGCTCAACACTTAATTAACGTATTACGTAGTTTTCCTCTATGTCAGCCTATCATTCTGTAAGATCTGCTAGGGAACATTAGTGATAAAGTGTGTTTGGAAAACGGTGGCGCACTAGTCCTTGTTTTTAGGTCCCATGTATTCCGATATCGACACAAGATTGGTAGATATGTGAATAGTGGTTTACAAAGTGCTTATCTATCAACCATGAATCAACAGGATAATAGTACCAATAAAACAGAGACGCGTTCTAGACTCCCAGGTGGGACAGCCAATGGGGAGGTGGCCATGAGAAGAAGGTGGAATAATCAATGATGGGATTAGTTCTGCAGTTCTATGCAGTGGCTGTGACAGATGGTTAGACTGGGGGGAATGTTGTGGCAAGGGAATTGTGGAAGTAAATGAGCCGCTTGCATGGTACTGCAGAGTATGTTCAAGAGATATAAAAATAGCTGAACAGAAAGGGGAGATTAGATCCCTTAAGGCTGAATTTGATAGTGCTCGGGGGGAACTAATGAGATTTGGGAGGGGGGAGAGAAGGATGAAAGTGGTAGCAAGGAACAGGTGCTACAGAAAGAGAACAGTATCTGACAGTTTCATCATTGGCACAAACAACAGATTTGCCTTGCGACCTCAGTTAATTAAGAAAGAGGCTCAGGTATATGTAAGTGTAGTTAATACTTTACACACTTTCACCAGGAAACCTACTATTTAAAAAAAAGTAGAAAGTAGGAGGAAAGTCCTTTCGTTAGCTGGTAGCCATGGAAGAGGTGTGGTCCAAATCTTGCAGGAAAATTTAGGTGACAGAGACCAGGTCACAAATGTTTTCAAGCCCAATGCATGTCTTAGCCAAGTGATGGAGGATGTAGGATTATTCTGCAAGGGTGTCACAAAGCAGGATCATGTTGCGACGGTTGGTAGAATGGGAAGCAGTGTCGATAGGGCTACACTATTGAGTGTGACAAGGTAAAAATAGCATTTCCAATGACCCATACAAATGTAGCCTTTGCTGCTTTCATGCAGTATGATTGGCCCTAATAGAACAACTCTTTCAGGAGGGTCAATGTGAAGCTAGATCAGCTGCTTTAGGTGGCTATTTCCTCAGGCACATGCATGGTTCCTGTTGATGCTTTTGGTATGTGGGACTTCACAAGGCATGGCCTGCATATCAACAGGAAAGGGAAGGATAAATTGACTGGGATGACAGCAAAATGTTAAAGGGGCAAGCACTGAAACTCATGGGAGTACCTCTTTTCTATTTTAAGATCAGTGTCGAATGATTTAACATCGAATGATAATAAGCTTGATGAGAAGTTCGACAAAGCAGGTACTAGAGATTTTAAAACATCACAAGATCCTCATAAAAGCACAGTGAAAATTATTGTTAGAACGTAACAAGTTTCTCATAAAAGCACAGTGGAAAATAATGTTAGAAAATTGTATCAAAATATCAGGTGATTAAAAAACAAACTAGATGAGCTTCTTGTTTATTTATAATGTTTAGAAACTGAGGGTGGAATAGACCTACTGTGCCTGTCTGAACAACTCATAGTCATAAATGCGGAAAAAGAAAAATGTAGATAGATAGATGCTTTCAGATCATGTAAGTAGAGACACTATGGGGAGAGGAATTGCCATATATGTTAAAATTTGACATAGTGTGAGAAACTCATAAACTAAAACATTTTATGTTGAGCAACATGTAGAAGCCTGTGCATGTGAGCGTAAACTAAAGAATGGTACTTTCAAATTGTAGCTGTGTGTAGGTTCCCATTAGGAAATTTTCAGCAGTTTTTGTAAAACTTGAATTCTATTTTGTGCAATCTGTCAGGCAGAAGGAAGCAAATTATTGCTTGTGGGGATGTCAATGTAGATTTCCTGAAAGAGTTCGATAGAAAGCTTATCTTGAAGTATTACTTGGTTCTTTCAATTTGATGTCAGTTATTCAGTTTCCTACTTGGGTGGTACAGGAAAGGAGCACACTGATAGATAATTTTTATACGTGAAGATAAATGTAATAAAATAAAAAAATTCCTGTAAAGAATGGTCTTTTTGATCATGATGCACAGCTAGTGACGGTATATGACATAGGTCCATACAGTAATGCAAAACAGTTCTCCAAAATAGTACATTCAATAAACATTTTAAGAATTGAAAATTTTATGGAAAGCTTGCAACAGTTACACTTGGATGAGGCGTTCAAGGAACCTGATGCTAATATAAAACTTAATCTACTTCATAATGCCTTTGTGAGTGTATTTGAAAAGTTTCTCAAGAAAACAGTGAAACGTTATTGTAAGCCATGGATTACAAAAGGGGTAAAAATATCTAGTAAACTGAAAAGGGAAATGTATCTTATAGCTAGAAGGAGTAATGATCCAGAAAAAGCCAAACATTATAAAAAGTACTGCACTATGTTAAGAAAAGTTATTAAAAAGTCCAGATGTATGTGGATTGTGTCTGATATTAGCACCTCTAATAAAAAAATTAAAAGAATTTGCAATATAGTTTAAAGGGAAAAAGGGAAAATCAGAGAACTGGAAGACTATTTGTATCAAACTAAATTGAAAAGTTTGTTAACAAAAAGTCAGAGGTAGAAAATATTTTAATAATCATTTTTAAATGTTATAGAGAAAATAGGATCAAGTTATCGATTAGACAATCTAAGGCTTTGTATGGAAGAGGAAATATCTATGCTATTTGACAAAATTTAAATTCAATCCACCACACCTATTGAAATTAGGAAAATGACAAATTCACTCAAAAGTGAAAGCTCACATGGAACTGATGGCATTTCCAACTAAGTGAGTACTAAAAGCTAGTTCCCAATACCTAAGTAGGATTCCCAGCCACATGTTTAGTAGATCAGTGAAACAGGTCAATTTTTCAGATGCACTGAAATATGCTATTGTTAAACCATTGCATAAAAAAGGGGTAGGTCTGATGCTAACAACTACCACCCAATCTCACTTCTGACAGCTTTATCCAAAATTCTTGAAAAAGTAATGTATCCAAGAGCAGCTTCACATATTTGTAAAAATGAAGTACTAATAAGTTGTCAGTTAGGTTTTCAGAAAGTCCTCTCAACAGAAGATGTTATATATGCTTTCACTCATCAAATACTCGTATTAAATGCTCCGAATAACTAAACATCACTCATTTGGGTATTTTGTGACCTCTCAGTGGCTTTTTACTGTGAATCATGAAATTCTTCTAGATAAGCTTAAGAATTGTGTTACAAGTGGAACAGTCTACAAATGGCTTAATTAATACTTAACTGGAAGACTGCAGAAGGTTGAAATTAATAGTACAGATAGTCTGCAAGAATCAGCAGAGTCCTCAAACTGTGGAGTATCAAGAATGGTGTACCAAGGCATTCATTCTTGGTCCCTTATTGTTCTCAATATATATTAATGATTTGCCATTATATATTCATGAAGATGCAAAGCTAGTTCTTTTCGCTGTTCACACAAGTATAGTAATGACACCCAACAAACAAGAATTAACTGAGTAAATTGTAAACAATGTCTTTCAGAAAATTATTAGGTACTTCTCTGCAAATGGACTCTCACTAAATGTTGCGAAAACACAGTATATACAATTATGTTCAGTAAATGCCATAACACCATTAATAAATATAGACTTTGAACAGAAGTCCGTTGCTAAGGCAAGATATTTAAAATATCTGGGTCTGTGCACTGATGAGAAACTGAATTGGAAGAAACACATTGATGATCTGCTGAAATGGTTAAGTCCAGCTACTTATGCTATTACGGTTATTGCAAATTTTGATGATAAACGTATCAGTAAATTAGCCTACTATGCATATTTTCGTTCACTGCTTTCATATGGCGTTATATTTTCGGGTAACTCATTATTAAGAAAAAAAGAATTCATTGCTCAAAGGCGTGCAATCAAAATAATAGCTGGAGCCCATCCAAGATCATCTTGCAGACATTTATTTAAGGAATTCGGTATATTCACAGTACCTTCGCGATACATATATTCACTTACGAAATTTTTTTATTAATAACCCTTCCCAACTCAAAAGTAATAGCGACGTTCATAGCTACAACACTAGAAGAAAGGATGATCTTCACTATTCTGGGTTAAAAGTCACTTTGGCATAGAAATGGCTGAATTATGAAGCCACATAGGATTAAAGCTGTTACAGATAGCCAACCAACATTTAAAAACAAATTAAAAGAATTTCTGAATGACAGCGCCTTTTATTCAATATATGAATTTTTAGGTATGAAGTAGTAAGTGTAAAAAAATTATATTGTTTGATGAAATCGCATGTCAAACTTATAATTTCCACATCATCACGAAATGTCATATTCATGATATCTGCAACAGTTATTAATGTAATGCACTGTAATAACGTTTACGTATCAAAGCATGCAATGTCAGAACTTCGAACGTATAATGAAAGTTAAAAAATGCGAAAAGGGGGATTCAAAGGCTGAATCTAGATAGAGTGGGAGTCAATGAAGTGAAATGCAAAGAAGGTAAAAATTTCTGGTCAGACGAATGTACGGTAATATCAACAGCAGCAGAAAATGGTACAACGGGAGTAGGATTCGTTATGAATAGGAAGGTAGGACAGAGAGTGTGTTACTGCGAGCAGTTCAGTGACAGGATTATTATCATCAGATTCGACAGCAAACTAAAGCCGACAACTACAGTGCTGGCATACAAGCTAACGTAGCAAGCAGAAGATGAAGGAAGAGATAGAGGAAGTATATGAGGATATCGAACGGGTAGCGCAATAAGTAAAGGGAGACGAAAATTTATAGTCATGGGGGACTGGAATGCGGTTGTAGGGCAATGAGTAGAAGAAAGCGTCACGGAAGAACGTGCGCCCAGCAGGGGGACGACTAATTGAGTTCTGCCATAAATTTCAGATGGTAATAGCGAATACTCTGTTGAAGAGTCGCAAGAGGATGAGGTGTCATTGGAAAAGAGCCAGAAACACGGGAAGGTTCCAGCTGGATTGTATTAAGGTCACATAGAAGTTCCGAATTCGTATATTGAACTATTGGGCATACCCAGGTGCCGACATAGACTTACTCTACAATTTAGTAATCATGAAGAGTGGACTGAAGTTTAAGAGAATCGCTGGAAAGAATCAATGTGTAAGGAAGTGTTGTAATGAAGTACTTAGGAATGAAGAAACGCGGTTGAAGTTTGCTAGGGATGTAGATATCGCGATAAAGACTGCAATAGTAGAAGTGGGCATCTAACAGATGAAATACTTCAATTGGCTGATAACAGAAGGCACAATTAAAATTTCATGGAAAGACAAGAATACAGCAATATAAATCCGTTAGGAATGAACCAAATACGAAGTGTAGGGTAGCCAAGGTGATATGACTGCGGTACGCATGTGAAGAAATCTAAGAAGCAATGATCCTCGGGAGGACTGACACAGCGTATCGTTAAGTCGAAACAACATTCGGTAAAAATTGAAAGCAATGGGGTGCTTACTAAAAGTTTAATGGGAATTCTACTGTTAAGCGCAGAGGGCAGAGCGGATGGGTGGAAAGAGTACATTGAAGGCGTATAAGAGAGGGAAGACTTGTCTGATGATGTGACAGAAGAAGAAAGAGAAGTCGATACGAATGACACAGGGGATTCAGAATTAGAGTAATAATTTGTAGCGACTCAGGAAGACTTCAGAACAGATCTACATCTATACTCCGCGAGCCACCTTACGGTGTGAGGCAGAAGGGATAAATACATTCCATCAGAATTTCTAAAATCATTGGGAGAATGGAAACCAGATGGCTACTCAAATTGGTATGTAGAATCTATGAGACTGGTGACATACCATCAGACTTCCGTAAAAATATAATCCATACAATCCCGAAGGTAGTAAGGGCAGGTAACTTCGGAAACTATAGCACAGTCGGCTTAACAGCTTACGCATCCAAGTTGCTGACAAGAATAATATACAGGAGAAGAGAAAAGTAAATTTACCATCAGTTAAATGACTACCGGTTTGGTTTTAGGAAAGGTAAAGGTACCAGAGAGGCATTTCTGATGTTTGGCTTGATGAAGAAACCAAAGCACAAGAATAATTAGAATTCCTCATCCCAGAAAAGTGTTGGACAGTTAAATTGGAGCAAAACGTTCGGAATTCTGAGAAAAATAGGAATAAACTATAGGGAAAGGCGAGTAATATAATTTGTTTACAAGAACCAAGAGGGGACAATAAGACTGGAAGACCCAGAGCGAATTGCTGGGATTAAAAAGACAGGGATGCAGACTATCACCCCTCCTGTTATGTCTGTACATCGAAGAAGACATGACGGAAATAAAAGATAGGTTCAAGAGTGGGTGTAAAATTCATGGCGAAAGGGTATGAATGGTAGGATCGCTAATGTCATAGCTATTGTCAGTGAATGCGAAGAAGAATAACAGGATCTTTTTGATGAAGTGAACAGTCTGGTGAGAACGGAATATGGATAGAGAGAACCGTCAAAAGACAAAGGAAATGACATTTAGCGGAAATGAGAATAGCGAGAAACTTAACATCAAAGTAGACGACGTTAAGGAATTATGTTACCCCAGAAGCAAAATAACCCATAGCGGAAGAAGAAAGGATGACATTAGAAACAGTCTAGCACAGACAAAGAGGGCATTCCTGACCAAGAGAATTCTACTGGTATCAAACATAGGCCTTAATTCGAGGATGAAATTTCTGAGGCTGCACATTTGGAGCACAGCTTATATGGTATTGAATCATCGACAGTGGAAAAATTTCAACATAAAAGAATTGAAGCGTTTGAGATGTGGTGCTACAGAAAAACGTTGAAAATTGGGTTTAGTGATAAGATAAAGAATGAGAAGGATCTCCGCAGACTCGGTGAAGTAGTAAGGTACGTGATCGTGGGACATGTGTCACGACATCAGAGAATAACCTACATGTTATTACAGGGAGCTGAAGAGGGTGGAAACTACAGGGAAAGACAGAGTTTTTAATACAACCAACAATTCTAGCGGTGCTACTTCTCTGTACACAACATCGCCGTCCGCTGCTGAGGACGTGGCGTGCAAGTACTACCCGGAAATGAAGAGGTTAGCGCAGGAGAGGAATTCGTGGAGGGCCGCATCAAACCAGACAGAAGACTAAAAGAAACCTTATTCATGTTGTCATGTAGTCTTTATTCCTATAATTACTGTATAATGTCGACCGTGAAGTCTAAATTTCGATCCATAGATCTATAACATCGAGGAGATGAGATTTGGAAGGTAAGAAAAATCATGACGTAGGTGGCTATGGAGCACATCTTACCCCTGCTTTCTGACCAATGGTTTGCTCCTGTACATCGTAGTACGGACCGTTTTCTAAAAATTTTGTGAGCATTTTACTTCAGGCTCTGCAACGTAGAAGGGAGCACTGACGTTGGCGTCACTACTTATTAAAATCGATAAAATAAACGAATTACGACAACTGCATCAAAATAAAATGGTGGGGTATGTAAAATAAGATCAGCTCTATTGGGGTAGAACATTTCTAAGTCACAGTCATAAGGCGACATGTCAGTTCACCGAATCGTACACTTATTACCTCCTCACTTCTCCTCCTTTTCCGTGGTCGTGCGGTAGCGTTCTCGCTTCCCACGCCCGGGTTCCCGGGTTCGATTCCCGGCGGGGTCAGGGATTTTCTCTGCCTCGTGATGGCTGGGTGTTGTGTGCTGTCCTTAGGTTAGTTAGGTTTAAGTAGTTCTAAGTTCTAGGGGACTTATGACCACAGCAGTTGAGTCCCATAGTGCTCAGAGCCATTTGAACCATCCTCCTTTTCCATTAGCAGCACTTTCTTAATGTTTCAGGTCTGAACAAATACCTGGTTTGCCGCACCAAAACCCAGTTGTAACTCAAGACAGATACATACAACCCCCTCCCCCCTTCCCCCCTCCCAACGCACACACACACACACACACACACACACACACACACAAACGCGCGCGCGCGCGCGTGCGCACACGCGCACACACACTCTGTATTGATCCTTTGGCAGCGAGAAAAATTTATTTATGGTTCACATGAATGTAATGAAACGAACTGTTATTCTGTGCACAAAAGAGAACGTGAAACTACGTATGAATTATCTCACTTCGATGTACAGCAGTGTCGATTTTTCAAGACAATGGAAACTACGTTTTGGAATAAAGATACTGTGGTCTACGAAAACAACAGAAATATATTTTCGTAATCTTTTTACTCTGGTTTGAATCTTTCTACGAGCAAGACGTGGATGGAGACATATGTATCTTGTAACGTATTTCTTGTAAATACATGCTGTTATTGATAGCACAACCACATATTACAGTAGCATTAGCATTCCTTCATGTATGAAAATTTGATTGTGAATTTTCCAGAGATTAATAATGCGCGGTACAGCGCGAGCTGCAATTAGTATTGTTGGCCGCCAATTGCAAGACGGCTGATCTTTTTCTAAATGACTCAAATATTGCGTGGCGTAAAGCCAAAAGGAGATGGTTTACAATTAATTCCTTGAATAAGCAGACTAAAATCAGGGTAATCTGATTCATTTTGCAAAGAGTAGTATCGATATCAAAACAGATTCTAGTAGTTGCCGCTTCACGGCTATCTTTTGTTCAAGTAACAAGATTTTTCACAGTTGAGAAAGTGCTTACCTTTGATTTAATAATAAGTGCACCACGCAAAAGGTGTTTCTTCATACGAACCGACGAAAGTATAAATTATTATTCTAGCTAAAAGACATTCCATTACAGCCCTAAGATATTTCTAAAAGTAAACGATTAAGGTGCTACACAGCGATTTGTTCCTAATCTATTTTTCGTCTATACAGACACTCTAAAGTGATTTATTTATTGGGAAATTGAATATAGAAAGCCTGAGCTGTATCTAAGATGAAATTACTTGCCCGTAGAATGAAACCGTTGTGAATATGTTGTAGGTAGGTAGTCTCATGTGACCTTACGATCTGTTATTAACAGCACAAGTGTACTCACAACTATTGTTGAGTGACTCCTACCCACACACGATACACACACACGTAAAAAGACTCCACACTGACTCTACAACGAATCTACACACACATGTACATACAAAAAATCACTACACTGGCACCCATATGGTGGGATCAGAAACACGTGTGTGGTACCAGATACACCATTTGTATTTTATTGTAATTTGTGTTGTATTTTCTTTCATGTACACTACTGCCTGCAACAACGAGGTTGCAAATTGATAGGCAAGACATTAACCTGAGAGAAGTTGTTGGTAATCAGATCCTGAGCGACACTATAACACTGCATAACATCCAACGCAAGGATATGGTGGCACGCAACTCCAAGCTTCAATAATAAATGTAATAAGTGTCTGTGTGGGCATGCAATAATTGATATTTTATTTGTGCATTTTCAAAATTTGCAGTACTGTGTTGGTAACTTATTGATTTAGAAAAATGCTTTTGTAGTTTATCATCATAGAGTAGGGATTAGTAGTGGGAGTGACTTTTTATTTAGATTATTGTGGCGCTTCAGTGTGTTAATCTTTCTTGTGACTTGTATTTTTGATTGTATACTGTGCATAGTGCATTTAGGTATCCAGCATGGGTAGACCTATGAGGTAAGTAAAGTTAGAGGAAGGTAATTTGACAGAATCATAGCAAACTGAAACATAGTATAATATCGCGGAATTCCAGACTTTGGAAACAGAGGAATCGGAGATCGAAAATCAGATGTGTGGTTTTAGTGTGGGAGCACTGGAACAACAGACAAGCGCCATATTAGATGACGCTACTACCAATACAGCAGAAGCCGTAGCGACAGAGGATGTGCTGTTATTTACGACAGAAAACGATTTACTTTATCTGTTGGTACAGAATCTAGACGTGAGAGAGAATATAAAGGAACAGCAAAGGGAAGAAAGAGAAGATATTAGGGAAATGGAACGAGAGGAATGAGAAAAGGCAAAAGAAAAGGAACGAGAGCAAAGGGTAGGAATACGCGAACCCGAAAGAAATAATAGGTTGACCGAACAAATAAACAAGGTTCTCTATGATCGCAGTAAGGGTATCGTGGATCCCATAAAGGAGGAAATGTATAGCATACGAACACAAGTGGAAGAACTAGTTACTCAAAATAAGGATTTGCCTAGTAACGTAAGTTACCTGGACTCACGAATAGACAGACTAGAAGAAACTAACCAAACAATTGAAGTCCAGGTAAAAAAGATGTGATGTGGGCGATTTTTACAGCAATCTATACAAGAAAATAGAAACGAAAGTCATCGCAACAGTGCAACGTTTGAACATTGCAGTAAAACGCGAGAAAGATGACCTTTAAATGAACTGCCACAGAAAACACAGCAGCGTGTGGTTGTGGCAGGCCATGAGACTAACGAGAACAGATTTAGAGAATCTAATGAAATCCCACATAGTAATTATCGGTATGGAGGAGGAGGAGATTATTGTTTAACGTCCCGTCGACAACGAGGTCATTAGAGACGGAGTACAAGCTCGGATTAGGGAAGGATGGGGAAGGAAATCGGCCGTGCCCTTTCTAAGGAACCATCCCGGCATTTGCCTGAAGCGATTTAGGGAAATCACGGAAAACCTAAATCAGGATGGCCAGACGCGGGATTGAACCGCCGTCCTCCCGAATGCGAGTCCAGTGTGCTAACCACTGCGCCACCTCGCTCGGTCAGTTATCGGTATGGTAACAACCTCATTGACACTGCACACTGCGAGATTTTAGACTGCCGTTAAGCTGGTAGAAGCAGTTCGAGCAGTGACGAGCATATTGTCGGTACAACAGCCGCTGTTGTTGCAGCCTTGTCGCATATAAAGAACGGAGAGTTGCTTGTAAGACATATCAATTCCAGATTTTCTTGGAAGAGAAAAAGACGATGCATCCTGTACTTTTCATTAAGAGTCTTAGGAATGCGCTGTCTGCTTCCTGGTCAGAGAGGCAAAAGGTCAGTTTGTGATTTCTTTCATAACTGGCGATGCAGCGTTGTAGGCGATGGAAATCACCGACTCTTGTAAGAACTTCTCGGGTTCGAAAAGTTATTTCTGTCAAGCTTCTGATGTATGTTCAAGATACCTTGAGCATGTAGGTTTACAATCCCGAACCATACAACCCCAGACAGGGAAACTTACATAGGTACTTTGAAACGTGCTTAAATTAGACTCGGTATGTGGATGAGCCAATGTAACAAATACTGAAAGGAAAATTAGCAATTGCTATTAGGTGAAACTTTTCTACGTCCCTGATACTCACCTGGGACAGCTTATGGCCACTGTTGTCTAACTTGACCTCATACAGGAACAGGCAAAGTAAAGCGAAATAAGGACAGTGACATAGTTCATAATAATTTTGACAAAAATAGGTATCAAAACAGAAACAGTCCATGGAAAAACGGACATCAAAGAGACAAAGAGCTCAGTGCCTGGGCCAGTGGCAACCACCAAAACCGGCACGAATGTCAAGGATATTATAGAAGTAATAATAAAAATTCCAATGGAAATCTTTTTAAGAACGGGAGAAACAATTGTAATGAAAAAAGGAGAAATGAAAGGGCCCATAACGCTTTATTTCAGCCAAAAAATATGAGGGAGATGAATGAACAAGGATCAAAGGCAGAGCCAGCAAACTGGCGCTCCAACCAAAACAACAATGTAGGAACCATTCTGTGAAAAACATAAATGTTGCACTAATGCCAGCTCCTAATCACAAACCAGAGTGGGTGCAGCCATAGAATAAGATGCCGCAACATATGCAGCAATCTCGTAGTGTCAGAATAGTAGAATTGGTGGATGACCCAGAACCGAGTACATCCCAAGCGTCAAACACCACACGCCCAATGTAAGCCTTCCGCATTGGTCGTGGGGGCACGAAAACGGTTCAGTCGATACGTAAAAGTATACATATCCACGTACAACGAAGGGCTGGATCTGAAAGAAGAGCAGTGTGCTGATTCAAGAAAGTGTGGTCAGCGAGAAATTGAGTTTGTACAAGCTGCAATCCAAGGAAACATACACAGCATGCCCGAGAATGCAATTATTGATATCAATGCTAGTTACGGATTAAGACCTATTCAAATGCATCTGCTGGATGAACAAGTTGCCAATATTGCCAATTCAAAATTGTAGAAGCCATACATGGATATACGCAGCGAATTCAGTCAGGTACGTGCCCTCATTCAAGTAGGAAACGAGGTGATAAGATGCTCATTCCTCTTTGTGAAAATTTAACTGTTCCCTATATCCTAAGCTGGTAATTTTTAAAAGAACAGGACTCTGTAAGCTATATGCTAACATATGAACGAAGGAAGGTTATTTGAAGTGACAGTGATAAAAAAAAACTCCTTTACGTGGACAGTGTTGCACAACGTTGAAGAAAACCTATTGCACATAACCAGCCACTATACTCGATCAAACTACCCATGTATAGTTGAAAACGGTGAAAGTGAGGTCGACTACGTAAGAAATAAACATAGATGCAAAGGTCACCGAATCGAGTTTTCTCAGTGGTAAACAGCCACGAGAACTCGCATGGCTATTGAAACATTGTGCAATGATATTCTCCAAAAAGCCAGGGATAATTAAGGGATACATTTATGATATGCTTGGAAATATTGCCGTGCTACTATTTGGTACCATGGAGCAAAATGACGGCAGTGTCTAAGGAGATACAGCGTATGATTAAATGAGGGATGATAGAAGCTTCCCTAACTCCCTATTGCAGTCTGTTAGTTCCTGTCCCCGAAACCGAAGGTAGCATGCGCCTCATCCTTGATGCGCGATATATCAATACGATTATTGTACCATTGTGAACAGATACAAAAATTTCAAGGAGTACAATATTTAACGAGCTTCGACTTAAATGCTCATACCGGCAAGTCTTATTATCAGAAGTTTCTAGGAAGTATACCGCCTTCATTTTTGCTGGCCGAAATTGTCAATTTAGAGTGTCACCCTTCGTGCTCAAAGTGAACACCAGAGTGTTTATTGCGGCCTTAGATATAGTCATAGGTCCTGAGTTGCTAGACAAGTTAACGCTCTATGCCGATGACTTATTTACAGCTACAGAGCTATGGCGAGAACATTTACAACTCATAGATTGTGCGCTAAAGATATTTGCCGAGTTTGGTGTCACGGTGAATTTAAAAAAGTCGAAATTAGGACAAGGGGAGATAAAGTTCTTCGGTCACATTATCTCGCCTGTGGGGATAATGACTGATCTGGCTTAGCATCATCCGATACGGCATTTACCTTACCCAAGCATGAAGAAACAGTTACTAGCTTTCCTATGCCTAGTGTTCAGACGTTTTGTGCCTGTGCAGATGCCAACCAGTGATGGGCTGATAAACCTGCTAAGGAAGACACCATGGTTTTTCTCTGAGGAGTTCAAGACAACTTCTGATAGAATCAGAGAGGCTGTAATCATGTCTGCATCACTACATCATCCAAAAATGACGAAAGCCTTTTCTAGCGACAGATGCTTCAACCTGTGGGTTAGGAACGTGTTTGTTCCAAGTCGACGAGACCTTGGGACAAACTGAAGTTACAATTATAGGTTTTGCAAATCGTGTCTTATACGGTTGTGACCGAGCTTATTCTGCAACCGAACTTGAGATACTGGCTGTGGTTTGGGCACTAAAGAAGTACCATTGTTATGTGTATGGTAATCAGGTAGTGTTTTTCTGCGACCAGCAAGCTCCCAGTTTTATCCTGTCATGGAGGTTGTTACATGTCAGGCTAATCTGGTCGGTATTACACTTGTAAGACGACGATTTTGAAATAAGACGCATGAAAGGAAAGGACAATGTGATGGCGGATGCTTTGTCGTATGTGCCAGAATGATTGCCCAGACCACAGAACTTGTAGAACAATCAACAGAATTTTAGATCCTGTTGATACAAGATGCAAGTCGGAGACAAACATATCAGACAAGTGTAAGAACGTAAGCGACCTGCAAAATGCAGATCCCTTCTGGAAGAATGTAAAAGATCTATTAACAAGTAATACAAAAAGAGATATTAGGAAGCAATAAAGCTGTAGATTGATGTTTTATTCCACAGCGATCACCCCGATTCAGAGCATTGCTGTATATGTATCAAAGCAGAGAATATACATAATGTTATCTGGTACACATTGGGTCACATTGGCATAAAGAAATGTGCAAGCAAAATAGCGACCTATTGCTATATTCCCAATTTGCATGAACCTACCAGGAAGTTAATAAGGACCTACCTACTGTTATATTACCAGTTCTCTTGAACGTGATAGGAAGTTAATAAGACATGTCTCGTTTGTCAAAGGGTAAAGCTGACAAAATGTAGTATGTTTAATGAACTACATACAATATAGCATCACAACCAGTACGATAGCAGCCGTTGATGTGATGGGACCCTCACCAACAGCTAGGGGGCATTAACTACCTGGTAGCTATTTATGTTGTATTCTCCAAGTACTTAAAATGCTACCATACTGGGAATCCTAAGACCACTTCCCTTGTTAGAAAATTAATAGGTGACTAAATTCCACAAGTTAGGAAACCAGTCACCTTCTTGACAGACTATTCACTTTAAAAGCAATAAACAGTAGACTTTTATAAGAGAACAAGGTGTTAAACGCATTTTGATACCCATGTTTAACGCCAGAGCGAACCAGGTTGAAGGAATATTTAGTAAGTTTAACCGCTTTGTAAGAACTTACTCACCAACACAGCATACTAATTGGGTGCAATATGTCCCTCTATTTGATAATATTTGTAATAATTTATCCCATGAGTCGACATGGTTCACACTCACTGAGCTCGTGTCATGTGAGATTGGCTGTAATGAATGGTTGAAACCATTACCTCAAAGTCATAGAGAGGAGGCGAGGGAAGAGAATGTGTATAAGGAGACAGGTTCAACTTAGTAGCTGAAAACACAATAAGCAACAGAGTTTGATACAGGAGTACCAAGAAGGCAATATGAGCTATGAGCTTACTGTGGACTCATCCTAAAGCCTCTAGCATAAAGAAAATCAATAAAAACTGGCAGCTGCTGTATACAAGTCCACATCTAATTGTGAAAATACCTCATGAAAGTTGTACCCTCGTTGCTAATCCAAGGACAGTGATGGTGAAAGGTCTAAATCCATACTGGGATTTAGAAATATTAATTGCCCCAGAATAAGTTGATACTAAGGGTGTGATAGCAAGAAAAACAAAGCTATTATTTTTGTAAATAGCACAGGTCTGCGACATAAAAATTGTTTCAAATTTATTAAGCGATTTTTATAATGTTTTCAACGCTGATTTCGGGAAAAATAGTGAAAAAATTCCATCACGTACAGTTATTTTACAAACTGCATGTGCAGTTTTACCTTTTTTCGATATATCATCATTTTAGTGAGTTTGAATTTTGGTGTTTAGGATCTCCATAAACTGTTATTTAGCCTCCAGATTCTTTGGATGATATAGATGATCACGAACCATTGGCTCAGCAAGGTGATAGCGAAGAAGACAGACATCACTACGATCCTGGCACAGCCGATCCCGTTACAATCTCACAATCTGAACTGAACGATTTAGTTAGAGACCTAGCTAGGCCTTTCTAAAGAATTGGCAGAGGTTTTAGGATGTAGATTAAAAGATAAACATATGTTGGCTCTGGATACATCCTTGTTTTTCTTGTATCTTTCTTCTCTCAAGAAGGTGACTTGGTGTTTTGCAGTGATGTTCCTGGACTTATGGCACGTTTCAAAACAGAATACGCTCCTGATGAGTGGAGACTTTTCATTGCTTCTTCAAAAAGAAGCCTTAAAGCACTACTTCTAAATAATGGCAATAAGCATGCTTCTATACCAGTTGGACACTCTGTTCACTTGAAAGAATGTTACGAAAACCTTGAACTGGTTTTAAGCAAACTCTGCTATTCAGACCACAAACAGACACTGTGTGGTGATTTAAAAGAGATTTCAATGCTGCTTGGTCAACAAAGTGGCTATACAAAGATCCCTTGCTTTCTCTGTGAATGGGACAGTAGAGATAGAAAGGAACACTACATAAAAAAAGCTTGCACCTTGAGAAAGACCTTACGGGTAGGGGTTAAAAATGTTGAGGGGAAAAGCCTTGTGGATCCTAAAAATGTGTTCCTTACACCAGTTCACATTAAGTTGTAGCTGATGAAACAATGTGTTAAGGCATTGCCAAAGGTGAGTGTTTAGATACCTTTATGGACAGTTTCCTGGTTTATCCGAGGCAAAGCTAAAGGAAGGAATCTTTGTCGGACCAGACATTAGGAAACTAATGACAGATCCCAAAACTGTGGAAAAAATGGAAGCAAAAGAAAAGGCAGCTTCAACATTTTTAAATTAGCTGTTACTGGTTTCGTAGGAAACAAAAGAGATCCAAACTACAAAACAATCGCCGCAGACATGCTCGACAACTTTAAGAAGCTGGGTTGTAACATGAGCATTAAAGCTCATTTTCTCCCCTCACATCTTGACTACTTCCGTCCAAACCTTGGTAATGTAAATGAAGAGCAGGGTGAAAGATTCCACCAAGACATCAAAGAATTGGAAAGAAGATATAAAGGAAGATGGAACGTCAACAGAATAGCGGACTACTGCAGGATGATAAAAAGAGATCGTCCTCAACGAGTCCACAGCCGGAAAAGCAATAAAAGAAGCTTCGACAGAAAGCGAAAGCTTTATTATAAGGAATTATGAGCTTAATGAGAAATGGAAGTGTACTGGACATGTAGTTTTGAACACTATTTATAAATAATATAAAATTTTGTACCGTTGGAAAAATGTGATAAATTGGTTAAATTTTACCCAAAAATACTCCCTTTTTGTGAGAAAACCTGACGTGATAGAAAAAAAAATTGCATTTTTGAAATCAGCGCTTAAAAGTACATAAAAGTCAATTATCAAATTTTTAACAACTTTCAAAAAATGTTTTTTTGCCGACCTGTGTAGTTAGTGTAGGTACGGCATTTGTATTTGGTTGATTTGTATTTATGTATGTTTGTAGTATTAATATTTTTCAAGTTTTGTGTAATTTATATGTGTAGCGACATATTTAACCATGGGATGGAGATGATTTGAATACATTATATATGCATGACGTTGTAGGGGCCAATTTCGAATCCAGTTGAGTGGCTTTCAGTAAGCAAATATTGACGTACAGTGTGTGTGTGTGTGGGGGGGGGGGGCACTTATTACTTATTTCCTGTTCTGAACTTCTGATCAGATCGCTCTGATGTCTTGTTTTGCTAGTAATTAAATTGCATTCGGGTTGAGATCTATTCTCATTTTCGACGTTTGAACAAAGTGATGCATTTTTCGTAACTGTTACATTCATTCTAGAAGAAGCTTTCTTCATGCTGTAACGAAGCTTTGGAGAGGGGGGGGGGCGGTGGACGTGTCCTGTGTTTAAATATCGCACTATGAGGTTAGGTTATGGAATGACTCTGTATGTGTGATGGTAGAACCACTAGAATTATTTAGTCCAGATGACCTAATGGTCAGCTTTTCGAAATGGAAGGATGCTTAGTTATTTTCTGCAGCGTCAAAAGTAACGGTAAATAACATAATATAAATGAAAAGAAAAGTGACACCCAGATGTGAGCTACATTCTCTGTGAGCAAACGATCTTTAACGAACAAAATACTTAAAGTGTTTGTTTCCTTTCATCACGTACAATGTACGAACTTGCTGACGTAAGAGGACATTATAAGTATGACGCTCTGTACGAATGATTGGACTGTGAGTGACGCTAAGGAACATAAACTGCGTAATCGCAGCAAGTGAATGACTGACACATTAATCAGTGATTTTTCAGTTCGCAATTCACGAGTTTCATTAGTTTATACGTCCCATCCAACTGAGACGAGTTAGAACAGACTGTGTCTACTCTCGAAGCAGCTGAAATCGAAGCATCTGAAAGTTGCGACCCCAGATGTACCATTACTGAATTAGTAAAGACTTTACGTCTGTAATGAACATTCGCCATAGTGTATACAGACAGTGAGGGCTAATAATGTGCACTGACGGATAGGAAAGTAACGCTCTCTGTTGGTCAATTAAAACAATTAATGCCTACAACCCAGAAATGCACGAAATATTGGACTGAGTAACTGCCTCATCCTACACACAAAAAATTTTCCACACACATAAGACTAACTGAGGGATGACTGGAAATTAATCATGACTTTTTTCAGCTAAATCGACAATGCTGATAAGTATATTAGTGCTGTGTC
This sequence comes from Schistocerca nitens, assembly GCF_023898315.1. Taxonomy (NCBI): domain Eukaryota; kingdom Metazoa; phylum Arthropoda; class Insecta; order Orthoptera; family Acrididae; genus Schistocerca; species Schistocerca nitens. The sequence goes on from NC_064617.1 coordinate 618,645,133, forward strand.
GGTATTATTTGACGTTCAGGCGGCAGCAATGCCGGCGACAAGACGGGCGCGCGCAGGACAAATAGCTGATTGACCCAGGAGGCGAAGCCGGCTGCAACAGCTGACCACCGATGGAGCGTGGCCTTGACCCCACTTCATCGCAGCTCACCGGCCAACCCACTTCGATCTACGAGAGTCATTTCCCGTACCTTGAGTCAACATTGCTGACACAGATATCCGAAGAACAAAACATTTACGTATTTTGCTGCAAGATTGTAAGAAACCAATTCTCCTACTTGTTTTGTTATACATGAATAATTAATCCATTATTTTCTCAAAGACTGTTGCACACATTTGCATTCTTGATATTCAAAGAACAATATAATGAGAACTATTGCAATGACTCCTTTTAACAAACATAAATTTATACTGGTACTTCATAATGTGAATTTTGAAAATATAGTTGCCAATTTTAATGGCCTGGTTTCTAACTAAGTATAACATTAATGTAAAAATACTCATATTGGAACAATCTGACCACTCCGGGATGGGTTTTTGTCGTTCTTGGTTTTTTGGGAGTGCCTGTAATCCGAATGGGGAACTTAACAAGTATCTTTCGGGGGCGTGTTAAACTTCACCAGACTGTTTTCATTGGTTGCAGTAGTACAGCGAAAAATGGGCCAAAATTCATTTATATAATGCCCACGTAATAGCAAATAACAGTACAAAAACCTTATCTAATTGCTGTCTTTAAACACGAACTGATGATTTTTTTAAACGAAATTCTGTACTCACAGCCGATGTCATCGTGTGTACGTAACAATGCCTTGTGAACTGATTAGCTGATAACTGCTTAAAGCAGATGCATTTGGAAACCTACTGTAAATGTGAAACTGTATATCTGAAAACAATATATGCACAGATTAATTAATAACTGGTTAAAACAAATACAATTAGGAACCCACAGTTGATCTAAGTGTGTACAGATAACAAAGGGCTATGAACTGTCATTTTGGTTTTACGAGTGGGCATTGTAACAAACCGTGATATAATTCATTGATGGACAGTATGTGTGGAATTCCGTCCACAAAACTTCGTATATGTGGTCCACTCATCCCAGTGGGCCGTTTCACTAGTCCTCTGGGAACGGGAAATATTTATTTATGATTGACATGAAATTTTTATAGAATAAAACGAACTGTTACTCTGTGTTCAAAACAGTCCTTTAAAAAGTTAATTATCTCTCTGTAACGTATATGAAGAACAGTATCGACACTTCATGATAATAAATCTACGTTTTATAAAAAAAGTACTGAGTACAATGAAAACAATAGAAATAGATTTTCATAATCTTTTTACTCTTGTTAGAATCGTGGCTGGAGACGTATGTATCTTGTAACGTATTTCTGGTGTATGTATGTGCTAGTATTGACAACCAAACCACTTCAGTAGAATTAGCATCCCTATCTATAGGGATCCCCAGAGTCTTCAGACAGTTTCCATTCGAGCATTCGCACAATAATTACCTACTTAGTTACTAACTAGGCTGTTAAAGTTGTTAATGATGTTTTCAAAATTAACATTATAAAGTTTCCAAAATACCAGTACAAAAATTAACTGTGGAATTTTCAGAGATTAGTAACTTTCGGTGAAACGAATTGCGATTAGGATTATTGGCCGCCATTTGCAAGACAGGAGATTCTTTTTCTAAATTATTCCAATATTATATGGTGTAAACCCAAAAGAAGATGGTTTACAATTAATTTCTTGAACAAACAGACTAAAGTCAAGTTAATTTCATCCACTTTGCAAAGAGTGGTACCCATATCAAAACAGACTCTTGAGGTTACCACTTCACAACAATCTTTTGTTTAAGTGAAAAGATTTTTCACAGTTAAGAACACGTTCAGATATGAATTATTAATAAGAGTGTCACACTAAAACGTGTTTTTCCATGCGAATCTACGAAAGCATGAATTATTTTTCATGCTAAAAGATATTCCATTACAACCCCCAGATGTTTCTGAAAGTAAACGGTTAAGGTGCTTCAAATTGACTTGTCCGTAATTTTTATTCAGTATACACAGACACTACAAAGTGATTTGTTTATTGGCACTTCAATAAAGAAAGCCATTACAATACGAAAAATAAAATTACTTGCCTGTGGAATGAAGTTGTAGCGAATGGGTTGTAGGTAACTCATGTGACTGTACGATGTCTTATTAATATCATAAGCGTACTCACACCTATTGTTCAGTGACTCGTACACACACGATATGCACACATGTAAATGACACCTCACTGACGGTACAACGAAGCTACACACCAAATGTACACAAAAATTCAGTACAACCCAACACACACTTTTCTGCTAATTCATTTGCTTTAGACATAGCACACTATTTGATTGTTAAAAATATGTAAAATATAAAATAGATATATTTTGTTCAACTATAACTATCGCATAGTCATTTTCATCCAGCTCATTCGAAACCCTGCTCAAGGTTATCTTTCTAAAGAAGTCAACTAAGAATTTATCACATTGTTCGACAGCTTATCATCGATTGATTCATTCGTCAGAAGAGTGTCATAATGTGTACACATATCTCCATAATGTGAAATGCAATTTTAATGGTGGGAGCAGCATCATAAAGTTACTGCTTGCGTGCGTAATAAGAGGACAGCAGTAAGTTAGTGGAAATGTAAATATATATAACAGTTAAATTAGACTTTTGGGAGAACTTACACATAAAGGAAAACGTAGAATGACAAGATGGAATTGGGTGGTTAATGATGATGGATATTTGTATGTATCTTCGTATGTATCAGTTACCTACAGGTTTCAGAGAATAAATAAATGTGAAGCTTTTTACTGAACTATGAGATCACTACGGATTTCATTGTAGTAAAGGGTGGAAACATATACACTGAAACTTGCTCCGCAAATCCACAACACATAGTGCAAGATGGTAAGGAACTGACCATTTATTGTAACCAAGAAAGAGTCTTGAATAATTTCACAAAACAACTGTACCAAATGTAAATATTCATATTACATGAGGAGAAATATAAGCGTATGTTATCATCAGAAGATAAGAAACTCTTCATTAATTAATTACTTTAGCTTAAAGTAATTATGCGCAGAATCAGCAACATATTTAAATATCAGTTGGGTGCTACGAACGTTTAAGAGGTGGCATTTACAACAAAACAACTGAAAAGTTCTCGTTTGGAAAAGTTAGGTGAATTTAAATACATGTTCAATCATGTTTTATTTATTACACTGAATATATGGGAAATAGTCAAAATCGAATAATTTCTGGCATAACAAGTTAAAATTATGTGTGTGGCTGTTTAGAGTATATTACAATCGTCAATTGCTACACTCAGACATTACCTTTTATCATGTTTGGCACCGAAATTAACGGTACCTATGATACTTGAAGTTACAGTATATCCCAGTATATTACTTCGGGTAATATATTTGTCTATTTCCATCCATTATGACACCTAAATGGGTGAAATTAGTCGTTCACAATCTAATATACAAACGGAAATGCAGGCAAGAACTTATGCAAAGTCTCTGTAGGTTCACTCATGTTCTAGGATTGTGTTCTGAAACAACCAGTGAAGATCTGGATACGCGATGAATTAACTAACAAAGACTGCGGTTTTCATCTAACGAAAATATGACGGTCATGTTGACGACAAAAAGGAAACCCACCGAAGGAGAGCAGTATACGAAGAAGAAGAACTAAATGGAGTAACTGCCATTAAATTTAGAAAGACCCACTGAACTTAGTACAGCACATTTGGTGCGGTCCCTGCAATAACCCTAGTGAGCTGATGGAACATTTAGTGTGCCTGTTTACATTCATAGCCGATGAGATATTCTGAAGCAGAACTGACATCAACATCATCAGCATCTTTCTTACGTCAGTAATCAATCGAGTCGATAGCAGAGTATTCCAGCGTAAAAACCCCAGATATATACTGACGGAAAGAAAATCGTAACAATTGTCAGACATAAGTTAAAGTTGGTAGTCACGTTTCTACATCTAAAGATGATATTTATTCAGATTTCGCACAGGTGATACACTAGTGCCACTAGTAGCGCCATTGAGCAAATTAGATGTCCTTTAAGTGCACGCTGTAACGGTCGTTAGCGTTACTTATCTTTGAGATTGGACATGGAGAGTTGATGTTGGTCAAGAATGCCTTTAAGACGCCAGAGCCGCGCGGGGTAGCCGGGCGATCTGGGGCACCTTGCCACGGTACACGCGGCTTCTCCCGTCGGAGGTTCGGGTCCTCTCTCGGGCATGGGTGTGTGTGTTGTCCTTAGCGTAAACTAGTTTAAGTTAGATTAAGTAGTGTGTAAGCCTAGGGACCGATGACCTCAGTAGTTTGGCCCGATAAGGACTTACCACAAATTTCCAATTTCCAAAATACGGCAGAGAAGTCATTAGCAACAACTCGCTGAGTTTGAATGAGGTCGTGTAATAGAGCTGCGAAAAGCTGGTGGTTTCTTTTGTGCTACTCCAGAAAGACTTGGCAGTAATGTAGCCATTTACATGCTTGCTGGCAGCAGTGGTCATGGCACTGTACGGTCGCAAGAAGAAAATGGTTCAAATTGCTCTGAGCACTATGGGTCTTAACTTCTGAGGTCATCAGTCCCCTAGAACTTAGAACTACTTAGACCTAACTAACCTAAGGACATCACACACACCCATGCCCGAGGCAGGATTCGAACCTGCAACCGTAGCGGTAGCACGGTTCCAGACTGTAGCGCCTAGAACCGCTCGGCCACTCCGGCCGGTCTCGCAAGAAGACCGGGCTCCGGATGGCCACGTGACACAGCCTAGAGGGAGGACCATCGTGTTCGATGAATGACTGTGACGCACTGTACTGCATCTGCAGCAGCAATTTGAGCAACAGTTGGCACCATAGTGAGACAAAGAATTGTTACAAATCGGTTACTTCAAGAACACCTCCGACCCAGATGCCATGTAGACATTCCACTGACCCCAAACCACCACCATTTGTGGTTTCTGTGGTGTCAGGTGAGAGCTCATTGGTTGGTGGGGTCATAAATGCCACGCAGACTAATTTATCTGGAAATTTCATTACTATAGTGTAACTTTATTTCCATCAGTGTACTAATTAATTCCGGGTGGAAGGCTGTCAATGCGGAGGTAAAATTTCTTTTCAGTAAACAAGTCTTAACGTAAACTTATATTTGAAACGGAATATCATTTTCCTCATAAATGACGAACAGAATACAAGAATTCTGGTACTGGGTTATGAAGAAGTCACCGAGAAGGTATAGTCTCCTTCAGTGAAAGTTAGCACCTTAAGGAATCCAAACATATTTGTTCTATTTTAGCAAAAGTACTAGTTAAACCCAGTTCCTACTTCTGTTAAGATGAGGAAATACTTGCAGTAAGGAATGCATCATACTGGCATACAATACGGGAACTCTTAGCAAACTTCCGTGATTATGACACTGACCTTGTCCATCAGTTTGGTGAGTGACTTATCGATGAGGAAAAGGAGAAAAATTGACATATAGTCAAGGCGTTGTCATTCCAATGAATTCATTAACCGAAACGACAGACTTATCGTATGGGAAAGTACTAGTAATTGGACAATGAAGTAGCAGTTCTTGGAACTTGAGAGGAAAACGAGACTTCGGATTCTGAACTGGCCGTCAGGGTGGTAACCACATTTTTAAAAGTCAGTTCACATCGCGCGAGGAGGATGGAGCAATATTTTATCGTCGAATGGAAAGACGAACAACAAATAACATTTTCAAAAGGAAATTGCTTCTGAAACCAGGAGGGTTTCTCTTTTCAAAACCGAACCGTAAGATACTAAAAGATTAAAACTTAACTAGATTTTTACGGGATGCAACATGGCTTTTGTACATTTCGGAAATGTTTTTTATGGAATCCATTGAACCACCAGCTATGAACAAAGTGAATAAAACATCAAATTACCAGCGAAGTTCGGTATTATAAAGTTTTTAGAGGAAGGATTGACTTTCATTTGATTGGTACCTGTGCGAATTGCCAATGTTTCTGAAGGAAAGAGGACTCTGTTGGATAATGGATTCCATGTATCTTTGAAATCGACATGAATTCCGTAAACAACAGTAATATAAAACCCAACTTCTTTTGTTCGTCCACGAGGCCAAAAAGTTAGTACATACCAGAACCCATGTTGATACCCTGACCTTGACTTCGGAAGGTGTTCGTTACGGCTCCACACTCTCGCTTAAACATAGTACTAGCCTACGGAATATCAGATCGGCTTTGTGATTGGATCGAAGAGATTATTGCAAGCAATACACTTTAAGTCATTCTTGACAGACTGAAATCTCCATAAGTCTCCGGTGAACTGCAAGGAAGTGTTATACAAAGAATTACCCGTAGCAATATATAGTAACGTCCAACATGGTAATAAAGGATGCTCCATGCGCCTGTTGGTGGAAGGTGCCGTTGTGTACAGAGAGGTCGCAACGCTAGAAACCTGGTGCAGGAGAAACCGCAGAGAATGGGTCTTGGTGAAGGGGTTGCAAGTTATGTCTCAAAATTAGCAAGTGTTAATGTGCATTAACAGCCTAAAAAAGCTATAACTGTATAACTGTACGATTGCGAGGCAATCGCCGAAAGCAAAAAACCATTTAAACATCAGGAACATGGGAGACCGTGACACGTTTACGCACGGGGCACGCTTACGCCGAGTATTTTCCTCTAGAACCTTTCTTGATAGAGCGCTCCCGACAGTGGAAGATTAATAGTACCATCTACTGACTACTCTCAAAAACTTTGTGGCACCAACTGAATAAACGTCTTGGAGAGAAGAACATATTTGTATTTTTGTGCAAGGTGAATAAATTTTATTAATCGAATACCGGAGCTCCTAGGGCGCATACGTTATGCAGATGAGAACAGATAAACGCATACTCGTCTACAGGAGATCAGTCTACTTTACGAGGTACATCTGTATAATTTGAAAGCCTGAAAATTACTACTGAATTTTCGAAACTACTTGAAACATGTCGATGGGGTATGTTCACACAATTCTTTTGTAGCACGTTTACGCACTATTTCTCAATGTCAAAATGATACCGCACTCAAGGGTAAAAAAGTGAATCCGCATGAGAATAAAAGATAGAAATTGCTAAAAACGCTATTTGAACCCAATGAATCTCAAGCAGAAAGATAATTCAACGACAGCAAGGACTTACAAGGGCAAGAAACTGCTAAAAGCAAGAAAGGGAAAATTGTGGATAAACCTACTTCTGATGTTGGCATTAGTGTTCTCCTCTGATGCCGTCATTAGTATTGGTTTTTACTCTCCGTGATATCCTTTCTTATGCCATCCGCTTCAAGCCCGCATAATTTCCACTTCCTTTTATGTCGTCCACTTTCTTGTCTCCCTTTCTCTCAGTCTCCTCTCAGAAAGTAGTTCTTCCAAATCGTCTGTTAACAAGCACTTCCATCTCAACGAATGTCCCATATAGTTCTTCTTCCTTTCTCTAATAAACTGCCGCCGTCTGATGAAAAGGATGAAAATTGTGTTCGTATTTATTGCTCAAAACGATACAACCATTCAAAAAGAAATCGAGAATGGATCCAGTGAAGGTAAAAGAGGGGCTCACTAAGATTGTACCACAGGAGACAAATTATTTTTTATGTGTATAAATTACAGCTCAGTTAGACTTCTGTGTGGGCTTCAGCTGCTAGTAATTTTCTTAATTTATTCCAGGACTTGTTTCGAAGTTCAATGTTTCATCTTCAGGTAGCACCTGAAGATGAAGCCTTAAGCTTCGAAACCGGTCGGGGAATAAATTAACAAATTTATTAGCAACCGAAGCGGATTTTTATTCTGTAAATATGTTCCTCAGTTGTGGATGATCACCTGATAAAATATTTTCCCCTATGTAGACCATATTATGCTAACAAGTAGAAGTTCGCCATAAACTTTGTTTATTGGCTGTAAAAGTTTTGTATTTTACCATGTTAAATGGTGTGAGTATGCCTGTAATTTTGGTTACTGGCAATAAAACATATTAAAAAAATAGTTGTGTGTTTCGTTTACTCATTATTGTGTTCTGTGAAATGCTGAAGTGTGTCCCTGTAGGTGGATAAAACTGCATTCTCAATTATAATGTTGAGCTGGAAAAATATATTTCAACTTATGCCTTAGTAACCGTGTTATAGGACTAAACAATTTTAAACACAAGAAATCTCACCAAATAATTAAAAAGTAAAAAATTTTGAGAAGAAATCCTCGTAAATGTGCTCTGGTCTCTTCTGTGCACATGGAGCAGTTTAAATTGGCACGCCAAAATGTCAGACTGAGATTCATTGGAAGAGTTCGTAGGAAGTGTAGTCCAGCCACGAAACAGGTGGCTAACTAGCCAACTAATAAAACATTCGCCGCGTGGGTTGCCTCGCGAGTTGAGGCGCCATGTCACAGACTGCGCGGCCCCTCCCTTCAGAGGTTCGAGTCCTCCCTCGGGCATGGGTGTGTGTGCTGGTCATAGCATGTTAGTTTAAGTAGTGGGTAAGTCTAGGGACCGATGACATCAGCAGTTTTGTCCCTTAGGTATCCACACAAAACTGAAAAATTGAACAAAAACCTTCTTTAATTTCTTACTTCAATGTTGCTCAGTTGTCTGGGAGCTGTATCAGATAAGAAAGATAGAGCAATCCTGAAAGACCTAATTAAGAGTAGTGCATACCTTCACAAGTTTGATTAGCTAGCGTGAAAACTTCAAGGAGGGGCTGATCCAAATTTGTAGGCAAACGCTGCTAAAGAGGCATTTTACATCACAGGTTTAATCCTACTGTTAAAATTCCGAGATTTGCTTTCCCTAGCAGACATATTTATGCAGACTGTAATGAGAGTAAAAATTTGTACCAAGCCCAGGCCTCCTGCTCACTAAGCAGATGCACTAACCACTTCGCCACCCTGGCACAGTGTCTTTGCACAGCTGCACCGAGTAACCCAACAATCCTCCTCTTTGAATCAAATTCTGATTTACGCCTCAGCCCACTTGGTATTACCATAAACTCTAACAGCAGTGCAGAGGTTCTCCAACCGTATTGGAATAGCATCGCAGCATAGAGCGAAACGGGGGTTCCTGCCTGAAAGCCAGCTATCGGTGCTTTAATCAAATGAAACTATATGGTTCCAGAGACCTTTTCAAGTCTCAGACCCATATGACATATACCATATGGTTATAATTCAACTTCCGCTATTTAACAAGTCATAACACGGAAACTAATTATCCTACGGGTACCAAAATTGATTGAATTAATTTCAAGTACACGTGGAAGACAAGACAAAATAAATTAAATTGATATACTTTTAACGTTCTGCTGCAGTACATACCGGTACCATTTCTGCTAGGGGCTCAGTGTGGCACCCATCAGCGTCCAGAAGAGTCTGAAAGCGCAGGACTGCATTCTGCGCAGCCGAACGAAGCATTTCCGTAGGTATGCTGCCTACCTCTCTTGATACGCTGGGCTTCAGATCAGCACATGTGTGAATATTTCCCTAGTAAATCCTGTCCTCCAGGTAGCCCCACATCAGAAACCACAGGGAGTGAGATAAGGCAGTCGTGGCGACCAGCAGCAAGTGTCAGAGCTGCTGTCATCACACTGTAGTTGCTGGCAGTGAATGGAAGTTAAAAAATTTGTTTTGTAATCATAGCCATCACATGGCACGCCACTCCTTTCCGTTAGCCTTCCATCTCCTCCTCTACCTAATCCTCCCATCTCCAGTGAATAGCAGCGCAGTATTGAAAAAAAAAAACAATCTCACCCCAGGATATTAGTGTTCATTAAAATGGAACAGCTAGTTACAGTGTAGCCCCAAAGCTGCTCCCTGGCCATGCTCCAAAGTATCTGAATGGTACGAACTTCTTTTGCCCAGTATTAAAAAATATGTAACAATAAATTACATGACGGATATAAATTTCAGTATTTCCATATCTAAAATATGAGTGAAGAAACAGTCAGTCTTGATTGCTCGGATACATTTGTTGGCTCAAATGGCTCTGAGCACTATGGGACTTAACTTCTCAGGTCATCAGTCCAATAGAACTTATATATTTGTTATTTGTTTACCAATGAAGCATTTTGCCTGATTCAGGCATCTTCAGACTGGCTAAATATAAGGAGTTGTTAGGTACATAGGATATGGAGTATACAGAACGCCGCAGTAAACAACTGCCCTCGTCAAATATCTGGAATCATTGTGTGTTGCCCTTGTTGGGGCTTGTGACATAGTCCAATGAATGCAAAAGAGGATTAGAGCTATATAGATCTGTCACCATGCAACACATGTCGGAGGTATATTTACATGCATGTGCGTAGACTGGACATCGACAATATGTTGATATGTTTATATGGTGGCAGATCTTTCTAGCCCTGATCCTGTTTTGCATTCGTTGGACTATGTCTCATGCCCCACCAAGGGCACCAAACAATGTTTCCAGATATCTGACGAGGGCAATTATTTGCCGCAACGTTCTGTATATTCCTTACCCCATGTACCTAACACCACATAATATTCACCCAGTCACAAGATGCCTGACTCAGGCGAAAATCGTAATTGGTAAAAAAAATAGTAAATACATCTCTGCAACCTAGACTGCCTGCTTTTCATTCATATTTTGGAGTAGAAATACTGAAAATTATCTTCATCGTATATTCCTGGTTACTGTACCATCCATGCCACATGTTGGAATACGTTTTTATCTCAAAAATACGTCAGTAACATAAACACACACACACACGCGCGCACACACACATACACATGCACATGTGCATGCACACACCATGCCTATGCCGTGAACTTACAGGTCAAACAGCGATAGTGAATGTGCAAAGTTCGATTTCTGTGCCATACATCGTATAAAGCACAATCGTCACTACAACCAAATATTTCCCACTTTAAAATTTTTTTTTGTTGCTTGCAAAGTGTCGAAATGTAAATTCAAAGTTCAATATCTCTGCAAAAATATATCAGTAGTAGCGGCAATTTGCTTAAAAATGTCGTGACACGACACGGCCATTTGTATGGACTTTTAATAATTTTTCGTATGTCTTGACAATCCTTTTAGTTTTCGAACAATCTTACGTGTTTCGATTTTCCGTCATTTTCAAAGGATAAAAATACAACACAAAACTGGAATCGGAAGATACGGAAATATAATATATTTCACCATTGATACGAGACATATTGTAACGACTAAAATATGGCTTCCTATGGCTTCGAACCCGTTCGAATCCTACCTGAGGCATGGATGTGTGTGATGTCCTTAGGTTAGTTAGGTTTAAGTAGTTCTAAGTCTAGGGGACTGATGACCTCAGACTTTAAGTCCCTTAGTGCTTACAACCATTTGAACCATTTGAAAATTTCCATGTTAAACCTAAATGAGGTGATACAACAAAAATAACCTGACCAAGAACTTAAGAAAATGGTTGATGGCTAAAAAGAAATACTAAGTAGTAAAACACACTAAGAAACTGGCAGTCTGAATTACTGCCAGCTACTGGAAGAGTGTATCTAATTCCATTTGTTGAGCCTACACTTGTTGTAGGGCACCATGCAACCTCTAATTAAATATTTCAACATCTAAATTGTTCTATGATGCTTGTCTAGTGCTGTAATGGTATGTATAAAATAGGAATGGTTACTGACCTTTTAATATGAGGTTATGTTATTGATGGTTCATAGAACGAGGTATCATCACCTGCCGTTTTTACATGTTTTACAGTATTGTTTTACCTTAGCAAGCACGAGTTTAGCGTGACCTTGACAATGTATTATGTTCTACACTAGAAAAATATAACCGATGATATGGACATTATAATATTGCATTTTATTTGCATTTGAACTAAACCTACTAGAGATTATGTACACCAAATTTGCAATATTTACCAACGGAAATCAACGGCCAAATCTTTCTGAAACGTTTGTAAACTGTACCTACCATAAGGAATTATTAAATAAAACCAAAATCTAATCAAATTACATGACACAAAAAAATACACAACATAGCCAGAAGACAAAGACACTAACCGAGAGCTATTTTAGAAAGGAAGGAAGGAAGGAAGGAAGTGAGGAAGGAATGAAGAAGGAATTTTGATGATATTTTTATTGTGATGTAACTGCAACACAGCCCATATGTTTGAGTGTTACTGCACAAATAAGTAGCTGAGCACGCTACGGAAAGTCCCAGTTTTAGGGCAAATGGTCGTCCACCAAAGAATTAACAAGCAATGTTTACGCGTTTCCAAAACTTAGGAAGCTGTGGGTGTCTTTCATCCTGCGTCTTCTGACAGGATGCTTTAGACACCGTGGAACTTTGGGAAGCGTTATGTGCTAGGAAATGTTTACTGTGTGATTTATTCTTGCAGGAACTATGCAATTTCTGTGTTGCATGATCATAACGTTGGAATTTCAGCATCGTAGACAACAGCTTCGTATTGCTGTTATTTTCGTGTGTTTATGGAGGTGTAGTAATTGTAGTTATGAATAGTACAAGTGTGTATGTAAAACACCAGGTATCTGCGATCAGTTATTAACGAAATTAGGGCCATTCTTTAAAATTCGTCTATGGTTTTCAGATGGTACTCTGAGTGGCGTAATATTTACAGATGCACTAGATCTCAGTAGCAAAAACTGTTTGAAAGGGATTTGAAGAGAGCCTTAGTACACCAAACAACGGGAAGCTGAAAACGTTTCAAGGGGCCAGAGTGTTCTCCATATGGATGATGAGCGCTGGAGCGATATGGGCCCAGAGGCACCATCTTGAAGGTTGTCTTAGGATCCTGTGCACACCATGGGAGAACACCCCATAATTGACAGAGGTAGCGTGGGTCTATATTTACTCACACTGGCTGACCAGGTAACACAAAAGACCGTGAAATCAAAAGCATGACAGTTCTGCTGCTGGCAAACTCACCGTCTGTATTTGGTTTCGGTTTTGTGGGATTATGAAACCAAATGTTACAGCAATTTTAGGTGCTGTAAATTAAGTTAGATGGAAAGATTGAAGCACAATACACGAAACTTGATGCCTTTACTAAAGACAATACATAAGATTTGGACAAAGCACGAACCAGTTTTGAGACGATTAAGCAGTGGCGCGAGGAAGTGATTAATAAAATAGAAAAATTAGAAATTTGGTTTGGAGTTAAAAGAAGAGGTACTTATAAGGAACAACACCCTGTTGGCCGACCCAGCGCAGATAAATTGACATCGTCGCCTAAGTTATGAAGAAACTAACAGCGCTGTTGCTTACTGATTCCTCCCTGCGTGGCCGCAAACAAGACATTAGAAGATGCAGTAACCTTTCTTTTCTTATTATTCCTCGTGCTGGCATTGAGTATATGGTGAGGTGACCAGTGACTAATGACTGTTTGTAACGACATGCCGTTGTGCCCACTGAGTACTTTAAAGTGTATAATGTGAGGCAGCATCGAATTTAATGTCGACGTTTTCGCACCATGTTCTCCTTTAGATAAGAAACGAAAGAGATGATTAAGCAGATCCTAGAACTGTTAGATTATGGTCAGTGCTAATGACTGGTAGGCAAATTGAAAATTTGAAATCTTTGGTAAGGTCCTATGGGACCAAACTGCTGAGGTCATTGGTCATTAGGCTTACACAATACTACTTAATCTAACTTATACTAAAAAAAAACTTACGGTAAGGACAACACACACACGCATGCCCGAGGGAGGACTCGAGCCTCCGACGGGAAGGGGGCCACCCGAACCGTAACAAGATGCCTCAGACCGCGTAGTTTAATTAACACACGACCTTATTAGTAGAAATCGTGGAAATGTTTATAAAGGGTGTCCACATTGTAACACCCCCTCCCCCCCTTTTAAGGCAATTTTTAGAGAAAGTGGAGAATGGCCCACTGGCGACTGCATGTTAAAAAGGCTTGTGTATAATAAATAAAGATGGAACAATGGGTCTGGTAACTGACAATTCGTGTCTACAACCTTGGGTGGTCATGGCGTGATTTTTTCTTTTCTTTTTGGAGGAAGTGTGTAGACTGCAAGGAATGAACTGTGTAGATGCCCTCTCCTCATTTCTCCCACCATTGCGTTCTTGTCTGAAGTATTGTGAACTGAGAAGAAACAGCCTTGGCCGAACCTTGTAATAGCCTCCCGCAACCACATGCTTTGTACCTGTGCAGAAAGAATGAAGTTCAGTGTTAGGCGATGCACTGCGGGGAGATTCTATAAAGATTATGCGAAAGAACTCTTCTAGTAGTAGTTTATCGTAGATCGCTTGAGCAACGAAAGGTACCTAACGACTGGAAGAATGCGCAGTTCATTCCCGTTTTTAAGAAAGGCCGTAAGACAGATTCACACATTTATCGACGTCAATCTGTTGCAGAATTATGGAACATGTTTTATAATCAAGAATTATGACGTTTTTGGAAAATGAACATCTCCTCTGTAAAAATCAACATGGATTCCGCAAACGGAGATCCTTCGAAACTCAGCTCGCTCTGTTTCTCCATGAGATCCACGGCGCTCAGGTTGATGCCGTGCTCCTTGATTTCAGTAAGACATTTGACACCGTGCCGCATTGAAGTTTGATGAAAAAAATACGAGCTTATGGAGTATCGCAGAAGGCTTGCGACTGGATCCAAGATTTCCTTGCAGATAGAACTCAACACGTCAACACTAAATCGACAGTTGTAAAGGTAATATCCAGAGTACCACAGGGAAGTGTGATAGGACCATCGCTGTTCACAAAATTATAAATGATTTAGTAGAAAGCGTCGTATGCTCTTTAAGGCTATTCGCTGATGATGCAATTGTTTGTACCAAAGTACAACGCCAGAAGATAGTAAGAATTTGCAGAACGACCTGCAGAGAATTGATGAATGGTGCAGAATCTGGCAGCTGACGCTGTACATAAATAAATCTAACATATTGCGCCTACACAGGTAAAGAAATCGACTATTGTACGGCTACACTATTGATGACAAACAGCTGGATACACCATCTGTCATAAAATATCTAGGCGTAGCTATCCAGAGGGACCTTAAGTGGAATGACCATATAACACAGATAGTGGGAAAAGCAGACACCAGACTCAGATTCATGGGAAGAATCTCAAGAAAATTTAACTTATTCACGAAAGAAGTGACTTATAAGGCGCTTGTTAGCCGGATTCTTGAGTATTGTTCATCTATCTGGGATCCATATCAAGTAGAACTGGTAGACGAGATAGAGAAAACCCAACGAAGAGCGGCGCGTTTTGTCACGGGATCGTTCAGCTGGCGAGAGAGATACTAAACAAACTCCACTGGCAGACGTTACAAGAGGCGTTGTGCATCACAGAGATTTACTATTGAAATTTCGAGACAGAACTTTTCAGGAGGAGTCAGACAACATAATACCTCCCTCCACATACATCTCTCTTATTGACCATGTGGAGAAAATTCGAGAAATCAGAGCCAATACAGAAGCTTACCGACAATCAATCTTCTCACGCACTATTCGCGAGTGGAATAGGTTTGGAGCGATCAGATAGTGGTACCGAAGGTAGCCTCCACCACACACCTTTAGATGGCTTGTGGAGAATGATGTAGATGTATCTTGTGTGTGAACATGTAATTTTTTTGTGTATCTTCTTTTTTCTTTTTCACAGGACATGACGATTATCGTCTCCTGTTCTCAAATTCATCCGAATAAGGTCCATATTGCTTATTTTGTTTCTTTGTTTCAGAAATAAAGAAGACATTTATTTATATCACATTCCGTCAAAATGACGATCATATTTCTATGTACCAAGGTTTTAGAAATACTGTATTTTATCTTTGTTGAATGACATCATTTTGTGACACCCACATTTCTTGTATCATGAACACATTTCTACACTTTGGAATATTGTGTATCATTAAGGAAATTTGGTGTGTGTAGTTATTAGTGCTCTTGTATTTTATGTCCGTTGAATGACATAATTTTGTGGCATGTGTGCTATGTGTAACAGTGACGCACTCTTAATTAGAAAGATTGTGAATTGTAAGTGTGTCCTGAGTTAGGGCAGGTCTTGCATTTTTGAGAAACTCTGACGCTCCTGTGAGTATTACTTGACGAAATTTACACTTTTGACAGGACGTCATGGGGTGGAAAGTAAGTAAGAAAACATTCAAGCCGATCACAACAGTTTAGGGTTCCCTCTAGTGATGTCTGCTTCCATTTGCACGTTTCTGCTTTTCCTTCTGCTTATTCCTTGCACAGTTCTATTGAAATAGATCAACAACTGTTCAGCTGTGTGTGAATTCCTAAGGGACCAAACTGCTGAGGTCATCAGTCCCTAGACTTACACATTACATAAACGAACTTAAACTAACTTCTGCCAAGAACAACACATCACATCATACCCATGCCCAAGGGAGGACTCAAACCTCCGGCGGGAGGGGCTGCGCAATCCGTGACATGGCGCCTTAAACCTCGCGGCCACTCCGCACGGCAAATGGATCAACAGATGCCATTTCTATAGTCTAACATTTCCTGTGGATTTAGGCCTCTTGATGTCAGATCTGAATTTACACTCTACGGCCACCATTATTTAGGACTTCCAGGCCGTCTCTGCTCTTGAAAGTCAGATGATAGGATGAAACGATAAGTCAACTGTGCAGTAACCATACGATGTATCCTTACCAACAACGTTTCCATGCTTAAATGGGGTCCTCCTCTATCTTTGTCCAAAGTGAAACCCCAGAAATCAGGGCTGTATTAATGTCCAAAATCTCGACTACGAATTTTTCTTCACATGGTCAGTACTGGCATGAGAAAAAAATTATATAGGTATTCGTATCTTGTGAATTCATATGGAGTGGATTATGTGTTTTACAACTTTGATGGCATCGATTTCTCCATTTGAGAGGCAAAGTTGGGGAGGGCAGGTAGCCATCCTGGATCACAAAGCATGACATTAAGACTAAAGTCCAGTAAACATAACTGGGGCTTCTAAGATGGTGACTATTTTGGATGATAAATTATGGTAACTAAATTTCTATTTATGGATCATACATCAGATTAGGCTAAAAGCATTTTGCCATTTAGTAACATTCGAGTAAACATTACAAAGAGTGCAAGTGAGGAGTACAGTCACATTACGCCACTCTGTTTTCATTAACGTGCAAGGCCAAGTGGCTAGTTTCTTAACACAAGGAGAACAATGGGCTCATTAGGCCCATCCTCTCTGCCGAAAAGCACTGAGGAACATGTTTCAGACACCAGTGCATTGTTATTACAATTAATGCAACAAATGGGACAAAAGCTTCAAAAGTTAGACACAATGGAACAACACCAGAGACAAACACAGCAACAGTTAGACACAATGGAACAAAATCTTCAAAAGTTAGACACAATGGAACAAAATCTTCAAAAGTTACACACAATGGAACAAAATCTTCAAAAGTTAGACACAATGGAACAACACCAGAGACAAACACAGCAACAGTTAGACGCAATGGAACAAAATCTTCCAAAGTTAGACATCACGCTTGAACAAACACGTGAAGATTTAACTACTGAGTTACATAACATTGAATCGAAATGTCAAAAAGTCTGTAATGATGTAAAAAAACAAATTTGTGAGCATTTTCAACCTATTTTTTGCGGCATGAAAATGCATTACAGAATCACGAAGCAGCCATAAAAGAACTGCAAACTATTGCTCATGAAAATCATGAGACCTTGCAACCTAAACTTGACTCAGTTGCATCTACCGATCTGGTTACGCAACTTGCAAAAACTCAGGAAAACTTAAAGGACACAGTAGATACTCTGAAAATTAGTTCAGAAAGACACATGGAGGAAATTAGTTCATTATCAGAGAAAGTAGTTGAACTTTCGGATCAGCTAAATAATTTATCTACGAAGGTAGATGATAAGCTGAATGACACAAAACCGGTAGTCTTTAATGACACAGAAGAGTGCGAACAAATTAGAAAATTCAAACAAAATCAAAATCAAATCAATACACAGTACAAAAGAGAAATCCGGGAAGTACAAGATCAGCTGACACAGGTAATACAAGTACTACGTATTTCAGAGGACACTCGCGCCCCAATACGGGAAGACGGACATAGAAATACGGAACAGCCACAAAATAATAACACAGGGCATTTCGGAAGTTATGAAAGAAATTGGCAATGTGCACCGAATTTTGAGATGGAACCGCCGACACGACGTAACAATGACCGACATGCGAGTCGCCGACATGATGATTTTGACTATAAGCTGTTCATTACTACACGTAAATTCAAAACGTTTAAGAATTCTGGCAACGACATTCATCCACAAGCGTGGCTCCATCAATTCTCTCATTGTTTTCCTCCCAACTGGTCATTAGAGCACAGATTAGAATTTATGTGTGGCTATTTAGAGAATGAACCAGCTGTAAGAATGCGATCGGTCATTCACGATTGTCACAGTGAAGGAGAATTTTATCATGCCTTCCTCTCAGCATATTGGTCTGAAGCTACACAAGACCGAGTAAAACATAGCATCATAATGATGAAACATTTCGAACAATCTGAATTTTCCAGTCTTGTGAAATATTTTGAAGACATGTTGCACAAGAATCAGTACCTGTCAAACCCATACAGCCCTTCAGAACTCATCCGTATTTGCTTAATGAAATTGCCTGAACATTTAAGAAATATTATTTTGGCAGGACGTTGCAAAGACGACAGTGAAGCTTTTCAGGGACTGTTACAAGAACTGGAAATTGACACTGACAATCGCGGAACGCGAAAACAGGAGCACAATAATTACAGATCACATCCGTCACAATTCCGCCATGAAAGAAATAATAACTGGACACGACAAGGCTATTCTTACAACGCAAATCGTGAACAAAACAGACACCACCCATATGACAATCACTGGCAGAGTAATAGTTACGGAGAAAGATCGCATTTCCGTAGTAATGAATATGACAGAGACAATCATAGAAACAGACAATTTGGCAACTGGAACTATTATTATCATGGGAGACAGAATAACTTAAGACGCAATGGTCCAACGCGCAGTTACGATTCAGGGAGAAATTCTGCACCTCGTGACCGACAAGAAAGGAACTATGGAATCTACCGACATGACGACAGACGATATGATCGTAACGACAGACCTGAAGTGCATCAGAACTGGCGGGATTCAAACAGAGCAGGGCCCTCTCGACTATGGGAATTTGTAGAAGTTAGGTCTCCAAATTCCAATAACGACGCACACCAACAAAGAAACAGACAATGACTCGCACCGCAGGCATCATCCTGCGCAGGCTGGCTCAGGGAAAAATAGCATACACGCTAACCTTAAGAAAAATTCCAGTATTCTTTACCGACGTATACCACATGATAATGGCGTTAAAGTTGAAACTCTGCGTACTAGGTAGAGTAAAGGATTGCACTACACTTCACATGTAAAACCGCTTATTGAAAGATAATCTGCTTTTTAACTTTGTCTTTGCCATAAAACTTTTCACTTCACATTTCTAGTTTGCTTTGTCAGACTTAAGAAACTGTTAACATGCAATAATGTTTGAGGTTAAATATCCAGTCAAGAACCAAGAGAACTTGTTTCAACAGAAATTACGAATGCATTGTTATAGTGAACAGACGTCACAGTGTTATTGTGTGTGTACATTCTTGCTTGTTAGTTGCACGATTACGTAACGACTATAAGGCTTACATACTTAGAACATTTACCAGTACTGCTAATGAGATTTTAATCCAACATTTTGGTTTACTCAAAATACATTCTGGATTTTAAGTACTTTCTGTGAGATACCAGATGGCACAGTGGTTAGTTTATGTGACAGCTACACGATTTTATCACGACGCTACTAATGAGTGACCATTTACAATGTTGCTTTTGCGGTGTTTCTGTTTTATATCTGCACAGTTTTTCTGAATTCTTCTGGAAAGTAAAACATGTTCTAGCAGTAACTTTTGTGGTATAGCTACAATGAGACAGCGTTCTTCGTATCACAACAATACGTTACATTTTAGTACCTTCTTGATCATGGTAAGGTACGTAATAACTACGATATCTATACGCAAAGCATTTCACTTTCGTTTATGATGAGGTAAGTACATTGACTTCAGCAGAACTTTGCTTACAGAGGACGGTATCTACGACACTTCCACAGAATTATCTTACAGCAAGACGCACATTTAGCGCTACAGGACACGCATTTGAGTGATTGATATTGTACTTAAACCATTTATTTTTCAAGATTTTTGAATTACAAAGAAAGTTTTCCATGATACATTTCATTCCATTGCAGTAATCTGTAACACCTGAGGGTATAATTACATTAATCCTCAGTGGGGTACACGCTTACTTCGTGTACCATGTGTTTGGCAAACACAAGGAGCCCTAGCTAATATGGTATTTGCTTATACAACTTTACACATAGGTACCATATTTCTCTAACACACAAATTACACAGCTATCTGATCATTTTTTTTACTACATCAGTGACACATGTTTACGCAATTACACAGTTGGGTAACTTCACACTTATGAAATTGTATTTTGTCTGTACTTTGTGAACTGTTCGTATTTTTTCGGAACCATTGTGATACTATGAGAGCGTTGAATGATGCATTTGGTAAGGGAGCATGATTTTAAAGTACGTTTGAGGTAGATGACACTATTGAAATGAGCAGAGAATTTTTTTAAGTTTTGAAATTATTGGAGGAAGCTACGACGATTTTGAGAGTTGACTGAGGTGTTATGATGTTATTATTACGATGACTATGTGTATTATGCTGTTGCAGTATGTTTATGATCAATAAGCTGATGCTATATGAGATATTTGAGTATGATACATATCTGTTATGATGAAATATTGAAGAAGTGTCGACGAATAAGGTAAGGAATAATGAGTAGTGGTTATGGACTCTGGTTTGTACAAAAGGTTGTAGGAAACCAAGAGGCGTACTTTAAGAGTAATGAAATGTATGTAAATGCGTGAATGTATTACAATGCTGACGAAAATTTTTTGGACTCTGTTATGTCAATAGGATTTTGTTTTTACAGATTTGTAACGCAAATTCTTGATCTGTGAAATATTTTTATATGAGACTGTCACTGTAGCAGAAACTGCTGTCGTAAATATTTCCGTAAGAAAGTTAAGTGACCACCTGCACGTAATGCGTCGTGGACACCCAGCTGTGTCAGACGCCTGGAGAAAAAGCCATTAGTGTGTGCCTTTTCAGAGGCACAGGTAGAAAAAAAGGGGAGGCTATTATCCTCGCTATTCACATTCCTTTGTAGAAACTATCACAAATACGACACACTCAAACTTGAAAACATATGATTATACTGTGGAGCTCTTAATTTATGATATTTACTAAAATGCCTAATGAAACGATGAGAAACATTTCATGGCTATTGTCTTGCTAGTTGAGAGAATTGCCATATGGCTTGCTTTATGTATTTATTTACTCATTTTGTTTAATATCTAGTTTCTAGCTGCACTACAGCATTGGTTAAAATAAAATTTAATAGATGTACTAATATAAATATTTTATGCTTACAGATCCAGTAAATAGTAACTTTATGATGGACTTAAAAAAAAACGAAGGAGGACAAAAAAAAACATTTCCCTTCACAGGAATTGCATACAGAATTTTCTTTCTAAGTACTTGGTAATTTCTTTTGTAGAATAAGTTGTGGTGCACCACTATAATTACATAGACATTAAGATGTGAATATACATTTCCCTTGTCTGCACTGTTGTCTTTAGTGTAATATTTTTTTCTACTTGAGCTTTGTCATGTTTAGATATAAGTTATTGCATTTGCTGCTGCTGTTTACCAGGCATAATGTTAC
The DNA here is from genome assembly GCF_023898315.1 of Schistocerca nitens. Taxonomy (NCBI): domain Eukaryota; kingdom Metazoa; phylum Arthropoda; class Insecta; order Orthoptera; family Acrididae; genus Schistocerca; species Schistocerca nitens. Next base: position 618,667,017 of record NC_064617.1, read on the forward strand.
TGAATTTGACTTTGTATTACGCTGTTAAGCCAGTGTTACTACGGATTTATTTTTCTTGTTTCCTGCACAGTGCCTTATATTAGTTGTAATATTGCAATTGCTTTGCCAATTGGAATTTTTTGTCATTGATGTTTGTGTTAATTGTTTTGTGCTGCTGCATTGCCTCGTCCCTTAGTATATATATCTGAGCTCAGTAGATTTAAGTTAGCTTAAAATGGGGTCGGCTATATAAGAGAACGAGTTGTGATGAATTAGGAGAAATGCATTGAGAAGCTATAAGAATATGGTTTACCCAACAAAGTATTCTGAAAGAGGATATGAACAAAAAAGTAGGTTTTAGAGACAACAAGTTTAGGTAGGATTTTCTTGGAAATAAATGATGTAAGATAATGGAAAATAAATAATGAGGTAAGAAATGTGTGAACATATAAATACAGAAAGCATGCTTGGACAGGATTTTTTTGGTGGAAACAAATGTTTAAATAAGACGAAAGATCTATGGAATGAGGTTTTGGGTTGGACTGCAGTACCAATGTCACACTGAAAACGAACCCTGTCTTTCCTTTTGTATTATTTTGCTATGTGTGTATGTACCATTGTGTATTTGTCGTTTACCTGTCTTTAAGTGTTTAGCTAATAATATTTATGTTGTAGAATTTTTCAAATACTATGTTATTTACCTTGTAAAGATGCTTAGACATTTATTCTGTTTTGTTTTAATGCTCATGTGTGAAGTTGATGTTTCAAAAGTTATTCTGATCTTTTATATATTTACTTATGACATAATTCCTATAACACTGATGTATATGTCTATTTCTATTCTTTTGTAAAGCCTGTTTTACTACAAATGTTATCTGTATTGTTATGTTCTTTAATGATGTATTTTGTACCTTTGTTATTGTATTCTCATGTTATAAAATGGTAATTGACACCAGTTCTTCATATTATTAACTTGTAAGTTACATTTCACGGCACACATTTCTGTTGGTCATAGTATATGGACAATATGTGAGAAGTAGGGACTGTTAGTGTTTGCACGTGTATTAATAATTCAGCAAGGGACCGGATAACAGCATTGCTGGTTCGAAGGACAATTCCAAGAACTTTGTGAGTGCACAAGTGGTGGTTATGGAATTGCTATGTTATCCGCAAGACTCTTCAATGGTGATTGTGCACCTGCACAGTCACAACAGATGGCTGCTGGCCATCTCTACAAGGACTACAGTGGGTCTGCATCTTTGATGACCCACCAATACCATTATTTCTACAAGGACTACAGTGGGTCTACACCTTTGCTGACTCACCAGTACCATTATTTCTACAAGGACTGCAGTGGGTCTGTACCTCTGGTGGCCCAGGGCTACAGTGGGTCTGCTCTGTGATGACCTACCTATCAATATTCTTCAAAACTTCGAATGACTCTGCTGTGGGTTTGCTCTGTTGTGACCCATTACCTGTCTGCATGTCAAGAGTCAGCATTGTCTTTCTGTTGGAAGGACAACACTACTTCTTCAAGACTGCATGGAAATCCATTAATTCCGTGTGCATTTTCTTCTACTGCTCAGACTTTGAGAAAAACACTGCTATTTTACTGTGATGAACGATCAGGACTGTCTTTATGGACTGTAAGAAAATTTTAGCTTTTGACCAACATTGTATCAATGAGTGTGTGCCTTTGATTTCTTTGTTATTGTAATTATGAAAAACTTTATCAAATCATTATTGGCCACTGCTCAAAACAATTTGTAAAATTTTTTGTGGGGAGCATGGGGGCTATGTAAGTAGGCTGTTTATGTTTTCTTATTGGCAACGTTACGTAGCGCTCTGTATGAAAATCACTGGCTGTGCTGTGTGCAGTCTGTGGCTAGTTTGCATTGTTGTCTGCCATTGTAGCGTTGGGCAGCGGCAGCTGGATGTGAACAACGCGTAGCGTTGCGCAGTTGGAGGTGAGCCGCCAGCTGTGGTGGATGTGGGGAGAGAGATGGCGGAGTTTTGAAATTTGTAACACTGGATATCATGAACTGCCATATACATTATGACTTTTGAACACTGTTGAGGTAAATACATGGTTTGTTCTCAATCAAAACCTTTCATTTGCTAACTATGCCTATCAGTAGTTAGTGCCTTCCGTAGTTTGAATCTTTTATTTAGCTGGCAGTAGTGGCGCTCGTTGTATTGCAGTAGTTCAAGAAACGAAGATTTTTGTGAGGTAAGTGATTTGTGAAAGGTATAGGTTAATGTTAGTCAGGGCCATTCTTTTGTAGGGATTATTGAAAGTCAGATTGCGTTGCGCTAAAAATATTGTGTGTCAGTTTAAGCACAGTCTTGTATAATTGTTCTAAGGGGACGTTTCAGTCTGCACCATGCTCCAACCCTACCATCAGCTCTTACCAGCTGAAATCCATCTGACCAGGCCACTGTTTTGCAGTCGTGTAGGGTCCAAGCGATAAAGTCACGAGCCCACGACAGGCGCTGCAGGAGATGTGCCGTTAGCAAAAGCACACACGTCATTTGTCTGCTGCCATAGCATATTAACGCCAAAGTTTTACGCACGGCATTAACGGATACGTTCGTCGTACACCCCACACTGTATTCTGCCGTTATTCCACGCAGTGTTGTTTGTCTTTCAACATTGGCCACTCTACGCAAACACCGTTGCTCTCTTTCGTTAAGTGAAGGCCGTTGGCTACTACGTTGTCCATGATAAGAGGTACTGCGTGAAATTTGGTATTCTTGGCACACTCTCGTCACTGTGGATCGCGGAATATTGATTACCTTACGATTTCCATAATGGATTGCCCCACGCGTGCAGCTCCAACTACCATTTCGAGTTCAACGTCTGTTAATTCCTGTCCTGCGATCACAGTAGCGTTGGAAACCTTATCATATGAATCACTCGCGTAGAAATGACAGCTCCACCAACGCACTGCCCTTCTATACCTTGTGCACGCTATACTACCACCATCTGTATATGTGTGTATCGCTATTCCACGACTTTTGTCACCTCAGTAGACAGCGATTAAGGGCTCAGATACCTCAAAATGAAGTCTAAAAGAAACTAGAAAGAAATTATACCTAGATTCGGAATCGTACTAGTGAACTTGACCGTACTAAGTGGCGCAGTGGTTGGCACCGTAGCCTCGCATTCGGGAGGACGGCGGTTCAGGACCCCGTGCAACCATTGAGATTTAAATTGCCTGTGAGTTTCGTAAATCAGAAGGCAAATTTCTTCCCCAGTCTTCCTTAATCCAGGATTGTCCTATCAATTCATTCAAGTTTAATCATGTTATACAGTTAGATTTTTTGTGCAATCATGACATGTTACTTTATAATGTTCCTTAGGTCTACACTGTAATGGTTTTATAGTACTCAAGATTTCTACTTATCAGTAATGTGATAAATTTACCACACATTTGTTGTACAATGTGCTTCTGAATATCTGCCAAATTTGTTAAACCGCGCTGGAGAGTTGTGAAAGGAGTCTACCGGGCTACACTTTTACGTGGCACCAGAATATGATAATAATATTAATGTAAACCAAAAACGATGTATGTCTCTGATACGCTTTATAATGCGGATCGCTGACTGCGCTCGACCGCAGGGCCAAAGATACTGTTTCTGGTCAAAGACTTAGTATTGGAGTAAGAGAGCGCTGGGAGCATAGTTGTAGCGAAAGAAGTTGGAATAGGTAGTTTTTGTCGTGTGTTTTGCAAAGCCACGAAGTGTTAGACTAATATAGTAATTACAAGAACGTGGAAGCAGAAATCTTCTCACAAGCAAGGTAAAGATTTTAAATATTTATGACTTTTCGTTTTGTCAACGCATTAGTACAGATGAGTTGGCTGTTAATTTGTAATTGTTGAGTAACGCCAGAATGTACGTAAACTGATTTGATAAAATGGCTATTTAGATATTTCACTGTTGTAATGTTTCTAAGATTTGTTAACGGAGGAATACATAATCTGATGATTTGTATTTAAGCTGGTTTAGTGAGGTTAGATACCACTTGCAGTATAAATCTCATTATTTGTGGATCAATTAGTAAATATGATATATTTTTTCCACCAATGTAGCTTCAATTGTCAAATGTTTCTGAAAAGCCAAACGTAACTCGCAATATAATTTTACTAAAAAAGAACTGTCTTAGTAATTCACCACAATCAATACCGCCTCCCTGCTCAGGTCACATGTTTTACAAAGAAGTTGGATTTTTCTTAAATGTTGTGATTTATCAGCCAAAAGAATTTCATGTACATTTCAAAGTATTATGGCCATGACTGCACACTGCTGAACCTGTAGCTATCATATTTTATTTTTTTCATGGGAGACCAGAATATATCGCGTTCCGCCATTGCTGCTTTAGAGGTGAGACAATTTCATTTATATGTATGCACTCGCCATCATTCAGTGTATTCCATACAAAGCAGAATAATTTTAACAAGTATCCAAAAGATTTTACTATAGTAAAAGAACGTTACAGTTTCACGTTAAAATATATTTGATGGCGAAGAAGACCCATCAAAGACTGCTCCGTGAAAGAGTGATATTCAGTTATTAAAAAGTGCCAATATTTCATTAAAATGAATTGGATACGAAAATGTTGTTGTAAACAAATAATGAATCGTCACCCCGTTTTTTATTTTGAAGAACCTGGCAACTCTCATGAGTGAAGACTCAGTACTGTGCTGCCAAGCTGTTTCAGAAGAAAACATACACGGGACTAAACTTAAGAACAAAATTTTTCTACTGATAGTATGCAAGGAATCACACGGTGACGTCTGTGTGTGTGGATTTCGGTTTACCCTGTAGAGATCTTACGTGGCGGAACTCACGAGAATTAGCCTGGCTCGACATTTCATTCTGCAGGAAGGTAGATGTATCAAACTGGATACGATGAACAATGTAAGATTCTTTTGTGGTGCAATTTAGTTGTCTGTCTGTTACAGCTATTCCACGACCCATGTCCGTCCGGTGAAGAAGTGTTCTGAATTCCACACGCTGCGCATGTCAGTGAACTTGGCGTAATTTTTACCGGTCACACACCGTGAAAACAGTGTTTGTGCGGTACTCCCTATTTAATTTATGCTGAGTGGAAGTTTAGCGGTATTTTTGTCTTTGATCTGAAATGCATATCTCTTGTACAGAGATAAGAGAAAGTGATTTGATTAATCACAGGCGACAAGAGAAAGTGATTTGATTAATCACAGGCGACTGCGTGTTTGCAGTTCACTCTTCTGGCGCTAGAAACGTAATACGTACAAGCTTAGCGCCCACTGTTCCTCTCGCGTAATGTTATATGGTCTTAACAGATTTTTAAAATTTTTCTTAAATGGAATTTTTATGTTGTTCACAAACTACAACACCCTCTCTGAACTATTCACACTAATTAAGCCATAGAAGCATGGTCTTTTCCGAATGTACTTCTGACCAAAGAGCGATTCTGGTAGTCGGAGTAGGCGGTTGTTGTTAAGCTTGTGTTTTGTGTTCTTGTGGTGATATTTCCACAGAATCATTCATCCTCCTAACACACTTCATCATTGCAAACGAAAGAGTGGAATACGACTGTTCATACATTTAGTTATAAAAATATTGTAATATAACGACACATTTTATTTAAAATTTTATTCCCCCATTTCAATCCCTTCAGAGTTGAATTTGCAGAAACACTCTAACATGTATATTTTTGTTTCTTACCGAGAAGTTAAATACCAGTTCTCATAAATGTAGAATAAAAATGCCTTAGAAGTTGTTTAATAATCTTTATTTTCAAAAAATACTGTCACCCAATTTTTCACTCTCGCAGCGGTCGCCTGTGGTCTAGGGACAACATCTTTGATTAGTAATCAAAATGTCCTGTGCCCCGTGTCCGAATATTGATTAATATTCAACTTCCGCGGCCGAAGACTTCCGACGTAAGAATTCACCCTCATTCTGTCAAAGACCTTCAAAGAAGGCGGAAGAGTGGACAGAGGTTCAGGGCACTCTCTCGTCCTTGCGGTGGGAAACTGCTCTTAAAGGAGGAAGGATCTGCGGTGATCAACGGCACGAGGATGGAGAAGGCAATGAAAAACACAGCATTAAAGACATAAAACGTGTATCCATAGGACATGCAGCCTGTAATTGAGAAAGTGTCATAATGATCTCTCCATTGGCAAAAGATTCCGGAATAGCCTCCTATTCGGATCTCTGGGAGAGGACTGCCAACGTGGAGGTGACCATGCGAAAAAGATTGAATAACTCACGAAACCATAATGTTCTACAAGTCGGGGCATGGAATGTCAGATGCTTGGTAGGGTAGCTAGAAAATCTGAAAAGGGAAATGCAAAGGCCCAGAATAGATGTAGTAGGGGTCAGTGAAGCGAAATGGAAAGAAGACATGGATTTCTGGTCAGATGAATATAACGTAATATCAAAAGCAGCAGAAGATAGTATAAAGGTAGTAGGATTCGTTATGAATAGAAAGGTACGGCAGAGATTGTGTTACCGTAAATAATTCACTGATACGATTCTTCTCATCAGAATAGATAGAAAACCAACATAGATAACGACAGTTCAGACACACATGTCGACATCGGATGCTGAAGATGAAGAGAACGAGAAAGTATATGAGGATATTGAACGGATAATACAGTGTGTAATGGGTGATGGAACTATAATACACAAGGGGGACTAGAATGCAGATGCAGGAGAAGAGAAGAAGAAAAGGTTACAGGCGAATATGGTCACGTCTAAAAAGGGTAATTACAGAAGGTGGAAAGAAAAACTTAGATGCAAAGAAGGTAAAATGGTCAGCGGAATACAGGAATACAGAAATACAGGTAGTTGAGGAAGAAACAGGGAAGCTAAGACGAACTGGCCGCTTGAAAATGTGAAGAAATCGAAGAAAAGCACTGAGTCAGCATATAGAAAAGTCAAATCAACCTTCAGTGAAATTAAAAACAAGGGTGCTTACATTAATAGTGCAACGAAAATTCCATTGTTAAACGCTGAGGAGAGAGCAGATAGAAGGAAACAGTACCTTGAAGGCCTCTATAAGGGGGAGATTTGATGTGATAGAAGAAGAAACAGGAGTCGATCTAGAAGAGATAGGGGATCCAGTATTAGAATCAGAATTTAAGAGAGCTGTGGAGGATTTAAGATCGAATAAGGATGAAGGGAAGCCTAACATTCCATCAGAATTGCAAAAACATTGAAGGAAGAGGTATCAAAACGACTATTCACGTTACGGTGTAGAATGTATTACTCGCGATATACCATCTGACTTTCGGAGGAACATCGATCACACAATTCCGAAGTCTGCATGAGCATACAAGTGCGAGAATTATCGCACAATCAGCTTAACAGCTCATGATTCCAAGTTGCTCACAAAAGTAATACACAGAAGAATGGAAAAGAAAATTGAGAATGTGTTAGATGGCGATGAGTTTGGCTTTAGGAAAGATAAAGGCACCAAAGACGCAATTCTGACGCTCCGGTTCTTAATGGAAGCAAGAATAAAGAAAAATCGAGACACATTCATAGAATTCGTCGACCTTGAAAAAGCGTTCAACAGTGTAAAATGGTGCAAGATGTTCGAAACTCTGAGAAAAGTAGTGGTAAGCTACAGGAAGAGACGGATAGTATACAGTATGTACCAGAGCCAAGAGAGAATAATGAGAGTGAACGACAAAGAACGAAGTGCTTGGATTAAAAAGATTGTAAAATAGGGATGTAGTCTTACGCTCCTAATATTCAATCTGTACATCGATGAAGCAATGACTGAAATAAAGGAAAGGTTCAGGAGTGAAATTAAAATTCAAGTTGAAAGGATATCAATGATACGATTCGGTGATGAGATTGCTATTCTGAGTGAAAGTGAAGAAGAATTAAATCATCTGCTGAATGGAACGAACAGTCAGATGAGTACAGAATACTGACTGAAAGTAAATCGAAGAAAGACGAAAGTAAGGAGAACTAGCAGTAATGAGAACAGCGAGAAAATTAACATCAAGATTGATTGTCACGAAGCAGATGAAGCTAAGGAATTCTTCTAGGTAGACAGATAAATAGCCAATGATAGACGCAGCAAGGAGGACATCAAAGGGAGACTATCCCTGGCAAACAGGGCATTCCTGACTAAGAGAAGTCTACTAGTATCAAACATAGGCCACAATTTGAGAAAGAAATTTTTTAGAATGTACGTTTGGAGCACAGCATTGTACAGTAGTGAAACATAGACCGTGAGCAGACCAGGACAGAAGTGGATCGAAGCAATTGAGATGTGGTACTACAGAAAGTTATGTGGACTGATAAGGTAAATAGTGAGGAGTTTCTGCAAGGAATCGGAGATTAATGAAATATATGGACAACTGACAAAGAGAAGACATCAGGGAATGACTTACATGGCACTAGAGGGAGCTGTAGAGGGCAAAAGCTGTTGAGGAATACAGAAACTGGAATATATCCAACAAATAACTGAGGACATATGTTTGTAAGTGCCACTCTGAGAGGAAGAGATTGGCACAGGAGAGGAATTCGTGGCGGACCCCATCAAACTAGTCATCAGACTGATGACTTAAAAAAAATAAAAATAAAACTGCCTTAACAGACAGGTATTTTCAAAAATCTTCTCATCCCCTACTTCACCCCCTTAGGGCTGGGTTTTCGAACAGTCTTTTACCAAATGATGTCTACAGTTTAGGATCAATACCCACTCCAATGTCCCATCCTTAGCTGTTTGGGCTGAGCAATGATGAACCAGTGAATCAGGCTCACCACATTTCATCCCCCTTAGGGGTTGAATATCCAGAAACATGGAATTATGGATTTTTTTATTTCTGACTGAGAAGATAGTTCCAGCTTCAAAATTGCCATATTAACGACATATTTTCAAAAACCCTTTCATCTCCCACTTCACCCCTTCAGGTGTGGAATTTCGTAAAATCCCTTCTTAAACAATGTGTACCTTCTTAAAAGATGTCTACAGTGTAAGGTCAACACCCTCTCCAAACTCTAAGTTTCTCCTCATAGTGGTTTGGGCTGGACGATGATGAGTCTGTCAATCAGTCAAGACATTTCCTCTCATATACTCTGTAAAGATTATCTAAAAATGGTCACATTAATACCCTTAAATGGATCATTTCGACATGAAACACTTAATTCTGCCAATTTCCACTGCCGCTCTGAATAAAAGTCTCAATGCGGTTGCAGAAGAACGACGATATTGCGATCTTATATCCATTTTCTTGTTTTTATCTCATTTGTTCTTTTCTTTATGCACATTTCTCTCATAATTGCGAGAAACGTTGGAGAGACTTTCCACCTGATGCAAGACATAATTCATTTATTATAATTTAACTCGCACATGTTTCAGCTCTCTATACACCATCATCTGTGTATATTGTTCTGCCTAAACACTTTTTTAACGTAGTAACTTTTTCTTCAGGTTAGTATGATTTCAGCTTCAAGCGACTTCTATGTAAAATAATATACTGTGACAAACAATACACAGTTGAGCTATGGAATATAAAACGCCTGGTATTTATCAAAAATTAGTCCTACAATACTATTTTGAAAAGAAGACCACTGTACTATTATTTTTTCCTCTTACAGGTTAATTTATTATTTAGTGCTGTTCATAGCATATTTAACGTACGATATACGGCTTGTCGTCTGCAAACAACGCAATGTTATGTTGTCTTCTTTACGGTTGTATCCCACGTGTTAAGAGACTTATAGGTTCACTATTGCTACTTGAAGTGGTACAAGCGCTTTTTATTTAATTTTACCTTGAACCTGTCTTCAGATCAGGTGCTACTATACCTACATCACATAGCAGATGGCATACAGAAAGACAAGCAGAGTGCGGATCCTTCATTTGTATGAAGTTGAACTCTTCGCTCGACGCCATATTGAAACAAAGTAAACACGAAACCATAGCTGCTTACTACTATGACTAGAAATGACTAACTTAGAACTGTTACTAAAGGAAACGGTAATAAAACAAGTTATGATGAATCATAAGTTAAAACTGAAATTAATTACCGTTCACATAAGCAAGCTGTGAGCTTCCACTGCTTTTAGTTTCAGATGACCACTACTTTGTTTCATAAATATCGTTTTTTTTTTCGTTCGAGTAATTTTATTTTACTTCTTAATTTTTGAAACAGGTGTTAATGGACACACTGCAGGAGTTTCTGTGATTGTGTCGGTGTTGGAATATTAATTCATGTTTTCGACGTGAAATTAACACTTGTATATTAATTACTTTTATGTCTGGATGAACATTCATAAATGACGATTGGCAGCCGCCCGAAATTAATTCTTAACGAAATCTTTTTCGCACACGGAGAGCCAAGATGGTTAAGATGACTGTTCGTGTTAACTGGAAAATCTAGGTTCGATTCCTGGTCTGGTACAAATTTTTACTCTCGTATTCAGAAGAAACAGTACACCTTAAACGACTAGTGACAGGACGTTCGTATTCACAGGACGTGTACTTTAGTGTGTTCTGAAGAAGCGATTAGAATTTGAGTCACGTCGGTTCAGCTTGTGTCCTGTTGCCTCTTTGGCACAGAGTCTGCCATGCGCCCTGTTAACTTGTTCCGTGCTTGATGGCATCGACGCTGATGAGGTGCGAATCGTGTCCTGTGGTATAGTCATCCATGCTGCATTCACCTGGTTTCAAAGTTCATCTGTGGTGGTTGGCACTGTTTCACAGCGCTGCACCCGTCGTTTCTCCGCATACCACACATTTTCGATTGGCGACAAGTCTGGTGATATGGCGGGCCTGGGCAAAAGGCTGAATCCTGTGACACCAAGAACGCAACATGTGCTCGTGCATTGTCTTCCTGAAAAATGGCGTCTGTGGTGGTGTGCAGAAAGAGTATGGCTACGACTCACAGGAGTTCATTCACGTACGTCAGATTGGTCACAGTGTGCTGGACATATACAGTGTAATTTGTGGTAGTACGCAATAGCACTCCACACGATAATGCTTCGAGATGGCGCTGTATGCTTGTGCAAATTCAGTCATTGAGAGACCGCAACACCCTATCTGTGGCGAACCAAAATGCGGGCGTCATTTTCAAACAAACAGAACCTGGATTCGTCAGAAAAGACTATCTGATGCAATTCCTGTGCCCAGTAACGTAATTCCATACACCATTGTCGTCTAGCATGTTCCTGCACATTCGTCAAAGGTAGGCGGAGAAGTGGGTGAAGCGCACGTAACCCACGCAGTAATAAACTGCTAAGGACTGGCATGCCTGATAGTGTACGATGTGTTACACTGATCCACTGTTGCGCCAGAGCCGAGCAGGATGCAGATCTGTTTTGCAATGCCTTTCAACTTCTCGGGGGTGTGACCTGCGTGGTGGACTCGACCCATCTCGTCTTGTTGTACTGTCTTCCGTGAACCATTCTGCAGACACCCGCTGCTCTGCCGAAACAGTTCGTTCCACAGGAGCAGCACTTTCTCGTATGACTGCATCACATTCTTTCATGCCAATAATGCGCCTATTTCAGACTCACTTATTTGAGGGTACAGTTCGCGCATACGTTGCGAGGCATCCTGCCCTTCTAGTCAAGTCACACTGGTCCATTACCTTCGGTTTGTGGTGACAACGATAGCCGCTGGCACATTTTACAGGTAGCTGGTGTTGGGTAGCGATATCGATGCTAACCTTGAACCCACGGGCTGACGTTGTTCAAATGCTAATCACTTCGGCGGAGCCTATTAACTTACACGTCCTGTGAATATGAACGTCCTACCTCCAGCCGTTCAAGCTGTTCTGTTTTTTTTTCTGAACACTAGTGTAATATATCACTAATAGTTAGAAAATCTATCCCTAACACAACGGATGCCTAGATATTCGCAGCCAGCGAGTTTATTTCTTATTACTATAGGTATTAATTTAAATGAATATTGTAGGCTGCATTAAAATTTAAGTTATACAGATGTTTTGAATTAGGCTCAGATCGATATGCTCACTCTCACATAATCTGCAATATGAATCATATTCCTTTAATAAATGACAGTTGATAAGTTTCGCAAAGGAACTTTCCTCCAGTTTTGTCCAAAATGTGAAATGTATTTCAGCGTTTCGATTGTGTAATTGTTGGTGGGGAATTTCTTATCCTTCGTCATTATTTTGATCCTGCTGTAAGTACAAAAATATATCGCGATCACTAATTTTAGAAACATGCGTCTACAAGAACGAACATTTCACGCCTAAGCAGCGGGCTATATGCAAGTGGCGCCGCCAGGTAGCACGCTCAAATAAAATACTTAAACTTCTGTTTCCTACACACAGTAGTGAGATGTGGATTTCCTTCCAACTTAAAAATAGTTGCGATATCTTAGCTACATTTTGTACACAGCATCGTATCACCAGAAATGAACCAAACGTAAAGCAGCCAGTGACCACATTTTTCACTGCAAACCCTTCAAATTTTATGCCGCAGAGTACAAATAAATTAAGTATCACAGTAACTACCACGAATTTCGAAAAACATAGGCACTTCATTATCGAATTGTGATATGAAAATATAAGAAAAGATAGAAATGAGTTTTGTGCACCAATTAAGTTCCTTGGTGTCAAAGGAGAGGTGTTATGCACAGTAGAGAAGAAAACGCTTACATTCGAAACATGTCTTTTTTAATATATTAAAAGAAATGGAGAACCTTTATCGCAAAACTAATTCCAGGAGTTGATGCAGCTTTGCTTCATTTACATGCAGTATCTCTTTACAGTTTGAAGGTCTTTTATTATTCACAGCAAGAAAATGGGAAAAATTTGTTCATGTATTGCTATCAGGCGCTTTGTGGGACAGGACCGTTGATTATCATGTTGCACAACTACGAGCGCCATTGCGACATTTCACTGCTAGGTTTTTCTCCTGGCCTGTACAGCTAGTTTTCCTTTGTGGTGCACATAGGCTAAGAAACCTTGCCAGAGTCATACCAAATGAAGAGAAGATAACGTACAACTGCGATTTTGTAATGGCAAGCAGCGTTCTTATTACAGCACAATTGAATACATGAAAGAAAGGCCCCTTCTTAAAAGCGTCGTGACAACCTTGAGCAGTTCGCACCATTGCGGAACATCAACTATAAGTAAATTTACCAGTTAGGAACATGGAATAGCTGAACTGACAAAAATAGTATTTCCTAGACCAAATACTTTACAAAAACAATGGCAGTTTGGAGGTTACCCGCTCTTAGGTCATACCAGTTCAGTGTACTCAAAGCTAACGTGTGGAATACTAATTTAGAAGAACCAGGGTAAGAGTTAGAAAGTAAGTGTACTTCGTAGACTATTTTGTTAATAGATATCGTCATGTTTCAGACGACATGACACACTGGTCGTGAGAAACAGTAGCGATCATGTGGTACAAGATTAGCTACACTTCGTTAATCTTTCAGCCGTGTAAGTTGTAGACCATACAAGAACTGAAAGAGACTCGCAGCTGTAAAAGAGAACAATCAATCTTCCAGGGGGAGTCAAATGAAAATAAGACAGGCGGAAGAAAGTAAATAAACTGTTTATTACTTCAAAAATAATCGCCATAAGTAGCAACACATTTATCCCTCTACATGATCAGACGGTCAGTACCTCGTGGGAAGATGCTGCGGATGCCTACTGTGACACCACCAGGGTGTTTTTCTCTCTTCCAAATTGTCTCATTCGAAATTGTTCTCATCGTTAATGAATCACCCTAACCATTTTTTGTCGATATTCACGTAATTCTCAGCTTTATTTTGCTAGGTATTTTCTTTTTATTGCATTTATTCATTTGTTCTCTTCTTTTATTCTGCTGGATACTCACGAGACTGTCCTACATGATTTTTGTACGAAAGTGTGTACTTTCTTAAAAACTAGTCATCCGAACACTTTTAATCTCAGTTTAAAACGAAAACTGATAAGAATAATTACTAATGCTACTACAAGATACATATCGCAATATCTGTTTTTCAAATTACAAAATCAATGTCACAGAATCGATCAATATAATTTCTTTGAAGGATCATGTTATATAGATGAGAGTCTTTTGTTATTAGTTGTTACTACATCACAGCAGTCTGTGTTATGCCTCTGAAGCAGTGAGTCGTAGAATTCTTTGTTATCCGTGGAAATTGTAATGAACTAGTAACGAACAGATTATGTTATTAATGTAACTTAATCATTATTTTGGCAAGAAATATGCGAAGATTAGTGAGCTATAGAGTCGTGACAGAGAAGTTCGAATCAGAAAGTGTTGCATTTCAAGAAAAGTATTTCAGTAACTTCGTGGTCAACCTAGATCTCACTTACGGAATATGTAAATGGAATTTTTACTGCCACTAAACACTGACGCTGCAAAAATGAAAGCTGAATGTTCTTTTTCTGTTTCCTAGTACTACCACTGTCATAATTTCCACGCCATTGCGATATATGCAGTTTACATATACAATGAGATGACGTAAGTCATGGGATATCCCTTATTATCGTGTCGGATCTCCTTTTGTCCGGCGTTGTGCAGCAGTTCGACGTGGCATGGACTCAGCAAGTCGTTGGAAGTCTCCCACAGAAATTCAGAGCCACGCTGCCTCTACAGCCATCTATAACTGCGAAAGTGTAGCCGGTGTAAGTTTTGTGCACGAATTAACCTCTCGATTATGTCTCATAAATGTCCGGCGATCTGAGTGGCCAAATCATTCGCTCGAACTGTTCAGGATGTTCGTCAAACCAATCACGAACAGTTGTGGCCCGGTGACAGGGCGCATTATCATCCACGAATATTCCACCGTTGTTTGTGAACATGAAGTCCACAAATGGCTGAAAATTCTCACGAAGTAGCCGAGGATAACCATCTCCAGTCAATGCTCGAGTCCATTCCTTGTAAACACAATCCCACTCCATTATGGAGGCATGACCAGCTTGTACAGTGGGTTTTCCACAACTTAGATCCATGGATTCGTGGGGACTAAATCACACTCGAACGGTACCATAAGCTTTTACCAACTAAAATCAAGATTCATCTGACCAGGCCACAGTTTTGCAGACACGTAGGGTCCAACCGGTATGGTCACGAGCTCTGGAGAGAAGCCATAGGCGATATCGTGCTGTTAGCAAAGGCACTCCGGTTCCACTTACAGGTGTTATAGGCGCCGCCGCTGTTGCTCATGTACATAAACGATGTAGGAGACAATCTGAGCAGCCCTCTTATATTGCTTCCAGATGAGGCAGTCACTTACCGTCTTTTAAAGTCTTCAGATGATCAAGACTAATTACAAAATGATTTAGACAAGATATCTTTAAAGTGCGAAAAGTGTCAGTTAACTTAAAATAATGAAAAGTGTGAAATCATCCAATCGAGTACTAAAAGAAATCCTCTAAATTTCGGTTACACGAGAAATAACACATATTTAAACGTCGTAAATCTGTAAATGCAGCTAATGTCTTACGATTTACAGTTACGAATAACTTAAATTGGAACGATCACACAGCTAATGTTGTGGGTAAAGCAAATCAAAGACTGCAATTTATTGTCAGAACACTTACAAAGTGCAACAAGTCTTCTAAAGAGACAGCTTGCACCACGCTTGTCCGCCTTTTCATGGAATATTGCTGTGCGGTGTGGGATCCAGCTCAGATTGGACTGACGAAGGACACTGAAAAAGTTTGAAGAAGAGAAGCTTGTTCTATAATATCGTGAAATAGGGGAGAAAGTACCACGGACATGATACCTGAATTGGACTGGCAATCATTACACCAAAGGACTTAATCATTATGGTTGCATTTTCTGGGGAAATTTTAGCCACTAACTTTCTGCTCTGATTACGAAAATATTCTGTTGGTGCCCACCTACACAGGGAGTAATGATGTTCGTGTTAAAATAAGAAATATCAGAGCTCGCACAAAAACTTCTTAAGTTCGCGTTTTTCGCTCGCCGTTCGAGAGTGGAACGGTAGAGAAAAAGTTTGAAGGTGGTTCGATGAACCCTCTCCCTGGCATTGTATTGTGAATTGCAGAGTAATCACGGAGATGTAATGTAGTCGTAGACATCAGAAACATAGACACAGATAAATTTCGGAACGCAGTTAACAAAAGAATCACCATTTTGTCCATCAGTGGAAACTTTATACAACAGTTGTGTAGCATGTATCTGAAGTATCATACTGCGTTGCCTAGAACACACCGAATGAATACAAGTGGATATCCAATGGTCGCAACCTTTGCAACGTTCATTTCTCATTCTTCTTCGGGAAAATATGGGTTACTCGTATTAGTATTCTTCTGAAAAGATCTTCACTAAAACTAAAAATTAGTAAAACAAGTAACACGTCTAAACGCACGTCATGTTCTGAGATATTTCCTCGATGTGATAATTACTTTAGGGTATGACAATTTTCAATAAAAATAAATTCTCTGCCGAGGACCACTAGAAAATGTGTGAGGCTGCGGCAAGATGAATCAGATTATTAGATAATTATTTTCTTAAACTGAGGATGTCGTTGACAGCACAAATGATGTTTACATTGAGGTACATCAGTTAAGTCATCGTCAACGAAAACTCTTTTAAGAGCAAGTTGCAGCATTATCACATGAATCCCTTATAGTGGATCTTTGATTCTTACCAGTAATGCAGTTTCCTCGCATCTTAGACATCGATGCTGATGCTTATAGTTGACCTTTGTTGATAGTTACATGTTGGCTGATTGTAGATGGGTTTCGAATTAGATCCCATTTGCAACTGCTACGATATATTTTATGTTTTTTTTATATTAAAGGGCACTATCAAGGACCACTTATTTTGCGCATCAATTAGAATGATGCTGCTGTGCCCTGAAGGCTTCAAATTTAACCTTACATACAGTTCGTTCTATCAAAAACAGCTGTGAAAATTTACTTGTCAAAAACCCAATCAAATATAGAAATGTGTTGAAAATTCCTAAAATCTAGCGAAGCATAAATTAATACGATTAACTGTTTGCGTACGTATGTTTGGGTGTGTGCAACGTGTAGATAGTTGGTGTACAACTGAAGATAACATAACTGTAAAGGTATCAGTACTGGTAATGACGAGATGATTTTGTTAAATTGTCGTTAAGGCATTTACAACAAAAAAGGCTGTTTCCGTATGTCATGCTGGACAACTGAAGAAGGTATAAAAGTGGCTTTCATTTCCTCAAGTGGCCGTTAAAAGTAACATTCATCGATGGAATCAAATTCGATTTCATGCTTAGCATAGTAGGGTGAAAGAAGAAAATCCCCAAAGTATTTCGTGCGCTCTGTAGCTGTCCCTGCACACCCAAGGAGCCGCCAGTGTTTTAAGAAGTTCTTTTGTGAAATTCGTAAATTTGACTTTCTTTGAAGGCAGAAGCGCCGATAGTGCCGATACTTGCTTGTTTTTTGCCACCGCATTACATAGAGCAGTCAGCTTGAGGCTACAGCGTAGTGTACTGTTCCATGTGCTACATTTTTTCGGAAAGTGAAATGCGTGTGCCCTTGTCTGTTTGTACACGGATTATATATTTTGCCTTTGATTTTTGTGCCAAAGTTCCGAAAATTGTCGCTGTCGAGCTACCTTGGTAAAACATTTGTGTTAAAGGTAAAGTCTGTGGAGCTCGCTGGTAGCATACCGCTTCTTGTACATGGCGCACGGGGTCACAGCACCAAGTTAAGGCACCTGATGGGCGTATAAGATCCCGAACCCGGTCGTGTGTTAAAAGAACATTACAACCTCTGGGAAATTGATAGAAATGTGCTAGGCAGATGAAGTACTGTATGCTGAAAGCAAAAATAGAATAACAATCCGCAAGAACTATAAGAAAATTGCGGAGGTCATTAACCATGAAGCGTGGACAGGTTGTATCCCTCAGGGTGTAAAGAAGAAAATCTACAATTTTTGTTGAAATAAAAATGTTTCCAAATGGTTGTAGTATTTACTAAATACTTATTTGCATTGCGTTATTCTTCCTTCAGTGCTTTATAAATAGCTTCAAACATTTCTGTTACTATTTTTGTCAATTTGCACTGCGGTATTTGAGGGCAGTAGTGTAAACTACAGTACATTTCCCCTGTTGCAAGAAATCGCAATATTACTGTGAGTCTGTCTTTTGCGGATGTAGATGAATCACTTTACTGAGTACGTATTGAAATGTACTCCCCTTTATTGGCAAGTAGATAATTTTCATACGGCTTTATGTTCTCAACTTCCAGCTTCCGTTAAGAAATTTTGTTAAATGCTTTTATTATCTCACCGTAAAACCCATTGCTTCAACTAAGCATGCTTTCTTATCCTTTTTTTCTGCTCATCTTCCAAATACGAACATAATGCAATCTTAATACACAACTGTAGGGCATAATAATAACTTTTTGTCTGCCATTCTGAAACTTTGACGAAATATTGAATGAGGGCGTAAAACTATCTTTTTTCGCCACATCAAAGATCTTTGTCCAATATTTGATCAGATTTCTTTGTCCAATAAATTTGATTGTGCAATAGCCCTCTTATCCGCGGGAAAGGTCCTCAAATTGACAGCATGGTGAGTGGACATGGGGTCATCCTTGGCGGACTGAAACAATAAAAAATCCCCACTCGTGTACAGGATTGAAAGCGCGATCTCTCGGAATTGTGTCCAGCACACTACTTGCTAGACCATCGCGCCAACTAAAAAATTTGTGAGAGTAGCCCAGATAGTTTGGAGAATAACTGAATTCAATGGAGTCTTTGAGCTTCATATGTTATAAAACTACTTTGAAAATAAAAAAAATTTCTGCAATTGCTCTACATTTTATAAAAAGTAGGTAGGTTTTGTAAAAGGTAGGACCGTTCCTTGCATAATCCTATGCAACTGCATGTTATTCCTGCTTTCAGCATCCCATAAGAGAGCAGCATATCCATTATTCCTCTGCAACGTAACCCACTTACAGATAAACGTGAAAACGTTGTAATATAACAGAATAATAGAAACATCGGGCATACAGTTCTTTTCTGAGGGACAAAGTTATCTCCTAAGTTAAATATATATTTGAAAATTTTTTTTTATTTCCGTCATATGTAATTAGTAGGAGCGTGTATTGGAGTCCAACGGCTGTATCTATGCGCGTAGTGCATTTCCCCGCCAAGATATCCCCGTATCTCCATGCCTAACGATATGACGTGATGTACCATGTGAAGAGCGTGTCAAAGAATGGGCGTATTTCTTTGCACTGTAACCTTCCGAAATTTGGCATTTCCCGTTCGTGGCATACCACCTGTTGCACTTTGCGAGATAAGATCAAGATAACTGTGATATTTCGATACATGCTGTGATATATAAGCTCTAGCCGCCTCTCGCTATCCATAGTAGCTGCACTCGCTTAGAATCGTCGAAAGCTCCGACGAGTTTCCGACATGAATCTACGAGGTGAGTTACATCAATAGCTTATTCTACCGTCTCCATTTGTGTTTCCTGCTTTTCTCTTTCAAAGGATTTCCAATACAAATATGTTAGATATACACTAGGGATCTTCTCTATACCAGGTACGTTTCTGTTTCTGATTATTAGCGATTCCCAAGTGTATTGTCACAGAGAATAGGGTCCAACATTTTCATCTTTCTTGTGTATTTCGTCTCGTCTGAAAGTTTACCACCTGTGATTTGCAGATTTTTATATTAGTAATTGTAAGTACAGCAAAATTCAGTTAATTGAAAGGCGAATGAACAATCAGGACAAGGTCAGATAGAATTTATGCGTTCGTTGCTTATAGTCACAAATTTAAAACTTACTGAGCGCTCAGTGGATGTATTATGATTGATACCACTCGGTTTAGTTTCTTATTCTACCGTTCCGGTATTTGACAGAAGTTTTTCCGGTATCTTGAAAATCATTTATTTCCTTCGTTCACGAAAACATGATTTTGTTCAGATGGGTCAAACAAGGCACTATTCTGGGACAGAATGTCACTGTTAATAAATGTTATGCAGTACACCTTTACGTTTTAAATAAAAATCGCTTTTCCCTGGCACCGAGCTTTGACTTGTAGTTCGATATTAATAGCATAACACTTTCCACATAGAACTTGAGTAATTTCCTTATGTAATTGTTCTCCTGACTCGAATGTAAATTTTTTATATAATTCTCTGCTCAACCAGTTCGATAGGAATTCTGCCATAATGTATGTTACCATGCGTTAACTTGTTTTACAAACACTTCATTATATTCAGTCAAGATCTTTATTCTTATATGTGTTGTTTAGTAGGTATTGCTGTTTCGTAGGTTTTCTAAAAGAGTTGTCTAACCCTCATTTGCACATGTTAGATATACACTAGGGATCTTCTCTATCTTTTGACAGAAGTTTTTCCGGTATCTTGAAAATCATTTATTTCCTTCGTTCACGAAAACATGATTTTGTTCAGATGGGTCAAACAAGGCACTATTCTGGGACAGAATATCACTGTTAATAAATGTTATGCAGTACACCTTTACTGTTTCTTTGGCTAATAGTACCTGAAGGGGGGTACTGGGTGTGTCTTTGAAGTAATGTACACGAAAGTGGTTTTATCACTGTTGTGAAAGTCACGAAAACAACACTGAAAGGCTTTACTTCTAACGGCTCAGAAAATAAACGACTATCCCAATGCTCTCACCCCAGTTGCTGCACCTCTTTACCATGAATCATGAGGTAAAGTTAGGAAAAGTGTAATAATTCTTTAATTGTGTAGAGTGTTTCACCAGCCGAAATTATTGTTGTTCTTATGGTCTTCAGTCCGAAGACTGCTTTGACGGAGCTCTGTGTGTTACTCTATCCTGTGCCTGCGTCTTCATCTGCTAATAACTACTGCAACCTGCAACCTTCTGAATCTGCTTGCTACATCATTTGTTGGTCTCAACCTACGATTCCCCCTCCCCCCACCATTCCCCCGCCCCCCTAGTACTAAATTTAAGATCCCTCGATGTCTCAGAAAGTGTCCTATCAAGTCCCTTTTTCTAGTCAGGTTGAGCCACAGATTTCTTTTCTCCACTTTTCTAAGTAGTTACGAGACCTATCCATCTAACCTTTAGCATTCTTCTGTAGTGCGACATTTTGCGAGCTTCTATTCTCTTCTTGTATAAAATACTTATAGCCGTTTATCGTCCATGTTGCACTTCCATACATGGCTACAACCCAAACAAATATATGCACGAAAGATTTCCCAACACTTAAATCTCTATTTGATGTAAACAGATTTCTCTTCTTTAGAAACATTTTTCTACCATTTCCAGTAACCCCTCTATTTTGGCCATCATTTTGCTTCCTTAACAACAAAATGTATCGACTATTTTAAGTGTCTCGTTTTGTAATCTAATTCCTTCAGCAGGCCCTAATTTAATTTGACTACATTCCGTTTCCCGTGTCTTGCTTTTGTCGACGTTCATCTCGAATCCTCCTTTCAAGACACTGTTGATTCCGTTCAACTGCTCTTCCAAGTCCTTTGCTGTCTCTCACAGAATTACATTGTCACAGTCAAACCATAGTTTTCATTTTTTCTCCCTGCTTCACTCCCTTATCAACCACTGCTTCACTTCCATGGCCCTTGGCCCTTATAATTGCCGTTCGGTGTCTGTAAATTTTGTCATTTTGTAAATAGCGTTTTGCTGCCTTCGGAATTTTAAGGAGAATACTCCAGTCAACATCGTGAAAAGCTTTTTCTAAGCTTACAAATTCAAAACTACTATCAATGAAAAAACATTCCAAATTTTGCAGGCCATTCTGGAAGACCAGTATCCTATTTATCTTCAAATTAGTGTTTAACTCTGGGCTAGACACGTCTTGGCAAGGACCACGTTGTCTTCAATATTCTCATATCAGCAACGATTTCATTCATCTCATTGCATGTAACTGCCGTTTTTCCTAATCCATGTGTACATTGCGTGTTATTCACATGATGTGTGTGGGAAAATGTTTCAAGGCTGAAACAAATGAGCTAATTAACCGTGATTGTTACATTGCTGTATGTAGTACTGTTTCTTGCACATGGTTACTTTATTTCCACAAAGGTTGATTGTGAATTTTCTTTAAAGATAGTACAACATCCGAGAAGACAAGGCATTTATTTTACGAGAGCTTCACTGGACGTCTTCTGTAATATTGTAGAATTCAGTGGCTACTTTTGTACTACATCACTGGTCAAACTTGTGGTGCACTCAGTACATCAGTATCTACTTAAGTTGAATGAGATGGCTGTAGCTATAAAATGATATAGAAAGCCTCCAGTTCGGTTTTCATAACAAACATATGGGTGCCGATTGTATTTGCAGTAAATGAGGATTCTCTGCTTACAAAAAATTATATGTTGTCGTTGCTTGCTCCATTGTGGGTTAGTCAACATTAGGCGTAGACCGAATAATCGCAAAATTTTCTAGTTTCTGAATCGATCGAAGCCACGGAATCAGCAGTGACAGTTATTCCTTTTAATTACAGACGTAAAACATTTCATGGTGTAATCTAATTATGGCTGCGGACTATCCAGTTGTTAAAAGCCGTAGGACGCAGGAAAAAGACAGAAAGTGGTTATCCCGTTCTCACGAAGAATATTTCCTATCTTGCCGGCTATTTGAGTAAATTTATACTTATGGTTGTTGTATTATTTAAACCAATGAGTAGAATGTAGAGGATTGTGTACGGCACTAGGTTTCCTATTTGCTGCATTACCCATGTAAGTTTCTTTTATTTTTCTTATTCTCTTTTGTATTTCTACTCTCGCAGAGGATTAATATTTCAGTTTACAATCATGAAAGATACAGAACTGCATCTTAATCACAGTTTTTTTTTCATTACGACGTTGTGACCTTCATTAGTTTCAAATGCATGATGCACTGTATAAATTTCATAATTTTGAAGATTCTCGGGCTTTTACCTTAAAATATGAAACGTTTGGCCTGGTTTTGCCCCGCTTTCTTGTTAGGAACATCTGACGTAACAGACGATTCCGATATGAAACCGTATTCAGCAGTGCCGGCTGTAAAGATCTCTTGTAAATCTGAGCCTCATGACATCGAGTAACGTCATTGTTGTAGTTATGTTACTGCCGTTGGCAGACAGTAAAGGTAATGGGAGTATTACGACCCTTTACTGAAAGCTTTTAACTGATAAATGCCGATATAAATGGCTAAACTTTTACGAATGACAATGACAGTAATATCATACCACTGTTCATAACGGATTTAAAGTTCACTTTAAGTTACAACAAGAGCCCGAATTTATTTATTTTAGATGTATCACTCTCCACACTCTTCAAACTGATCTAGAAGCTCAACCGGTATTGGTGTATAACAGTGAGTGATCACAGAGGAAACAGTAGTTTTCCTCGCCTTCCTCTCGTGCAATACACCCTGGACTTCGATCGCTTTAAAACGATTCGTCTAATGCGAAAGTTGTCTTGGAACGATCTTGATTTTTCAATTACAAACATAAGGAGGAAAAATAAGATTATTTGTACTTTACATTACCTATAACTATCAGAAAATGTTACACTGCTTCTCACCATGAATTTGAGACGTTGGATTGCAGTCAGGTTGTCACATCTTTAGCTTTCAGCGAAAGCCTTCTCTAGAAAACAAAACACACAAGCACACATACACATTCATTCACACAAGCTAGCACGACTCAAGCACACATGAGCGCCACATCCGTCTCCTCGGACCAGCAAAAACGGTTCTAGCTGCCGCACATGGCGGTCACGTGTGAGTGAGGCGTTTTAGGTTGTATAAATGAATTCGTGTGTATGTGTGTATTTACATTTCTGGAGAAGGCTTTGGCTTAATGTTAAACGCGTAACAGTTTTTTTCGTTACGCCTGTCTGCAAATCAACAGTTCATCTTTACAGTGAGAAGCAATCCATCCTTTCCCTTACACTGTTCATATTCCTACCAGGAGATTCTGTGACTATCAGATAAGCGTATAACTGTTCCCCAAAGCGTTGAGCACCGGGAGGTTGTGGTCTCAGAAAATAGCCGAAAAATATTTTCGGATTTGTAAGATACACTACTTTAGCAAGTAAATGTTGCAACAGCCTGGTAAGAATTAGATGTTCAGTCATGCCATTCAGTGTTACAGAGCTGGATTTTACTACATTTCATTAAAAATTATTGAGTTGTATGTAACGACTTGAATTTAAACACGATGAATAGTAACTCAACAATTGGCATGATTCGCATTTGCATCAACAAACACGTTTCCAAACTTTCTCACGGACTTGATCTCGGATTCACAGTGAAACACAAACGACAGGTCATTCTTTTTCTGCAAGAGAAATATATAATAGGATTAAAATAACGTTAGAGTTGATATTTTTGTAATGGGAAGAGTAATTCAATGTGGTATCTTCGAATACAGGCTGACGAGTTAGTTTGGCATCGAAATAAAACTTCTTCCTGATGGAAAAGTACATGACTGTACACACAAAAAAAGTCCATTCGTACAGTCATTACAATAACATAAATGTTTCCCAGTAAATAAAAGAAAACTCTCGTCAACTGCACGTCATCCTCCACCAGCTTTTGTCCTTTGTACAAGGCAAGTGTATCATGAGAAACCTTGTTGAGACTCCAGAATTAAAACATATAACTCCAGTAGTTTTCCAGTGTACTATAGAGCCATAGTCATCGAATTTTTTGTTTAAAGAAAATGATCTGTTATCGCTTCATTGAAACCATACACAAACTGTATCATTCGTTCTAGGAATGTATGGAGAAATAATTACCAATAAGTATTTGTAAAACAAGAAGTACCTCAGGCATTGGGTGTAATATGGGCATCGGGTATTATCCATTTTGTTTAAGTTTCTTTCCATCTATTTATTAAAATTAGCTAAAAATTCACTTCTGTGCTAGGACAATAAATGAAGTGGCTACCAGTATAACAGCAGAGGGCAAAAAATATTGGTTTAGCACCCAAAGGCCACTACAATTCCAGTATGATATTCTTTTTGTCAAACTATGGAAAATTTAGTCTTATGTGCAAAGTAAGCTGTCAGTTTCTACTAAATTTTAACAAACAGAATGTCTGTAAGCAAAGGATAATTAATGTTGACACTTCTTCTATTTCAGCAAGTGTATTAACGACCGTGTTGGTCGTAGTTGCTACTGCTGCCGTCCGTGCATCACCTGTAGGGGACTGTCCCCCAGTAGATCCAGTGGACCACACAGACCACCTACCAGACAGCAAAAACTGTTCACTTTTCTACAAATGTGATCACGCAGCACCTGTACTGTTTGTGTGTCCTGATGGGTTGCACTTCAACCCTACACTGGAAGTATGTGACTGGCCAGAAAATGCAGGTTGTGCAGGTGGATCAGCATCAACTTCAGCTCCTAGCTCCACAGCTGCTCCAACAAGCGCTGCCACTACAGCTGCTCCAACTTCAGCACCAAGCTCAACAGCTAACCCTGCTCCAACAGGAGACTGTCCAGCTGTTGGTACGTGCCCACAAAATGAGGATGAGAATTCTGTTGCTAAGCACCTTCCGCATGCCTCAAACTGCAGTCAGTTTTGCAAATGTGACCATGGGAAACCGGTGAGATTCGACTGCCCGGCTGGACTGCACTTCAACCCTACTCTGGAGGTATGTGACTGGCCAGAAAATGCAGGCTGTGCAGGTGGATCAGCATCAACTTCAGCTCCTAGCTCCACAGCTGCTCCAACAAGCGCTGCCACTACAGCTGCTCCAACTTCAGCACCAAGCTCAACAGCTAACCCTGCTCCATCAGGAGACTGTCCAGCTGTTGGTACGTGCCCACAAAATGAGGATGAGAATTCTGTTGCTAAGCACCTTCCGCATGCCTCAAACTGCAGTCAGTTCTGCAAATGTGACCATGGGAAACCGGTGAGATTCGACTGCCCGGCTGGACTGCACTTCAACCCTACTCTGGAGGTATGTGACTGGCCAGAAAATGCAGGCTGTGCAGGTGGATCAGCATCAACTTCAGCTCCTAGCTCCACAGCTGCTCCAACAAACGCTGCCACTACATCTGCTCCAACTTCAGCACCAAGCTCAACAGCTAACCCTGCTCCATCAGGAGACTGTCCAGCTGTTGGTACGTGCCCACAAAATGAGGATGAGAATTCTGTTGCTAAGCACCTTCCGCATGCCTCAAACTGCAGTCAGTTCTGCAAATGTGACCATGGGAAACCGGTGAGATTCGACTGCCCGGCTGGACTGCACTTCAACCCTACTCTGGAGGTATGTGACTGGCCAGAAAATGCAGGCTGTGCAGGTGGATCAGCATCAACTTCAGCTCCTAGCTCCACAGCTGCTCCAACAAGCGCTGCCACTACAGCTGCTCCAACTTCAGCACCAAGCTCAACAGCTAACCCTGCTCCATCAGGAGACTGTCCAGCTGTTGGTACGTGCCCACAAAATGAAGATGAGAATTCTATTGCTAAGCACCTTCCGCATTCCTCAAACTGCAGTCAGTTCTGCAAATGTGACCATGGGAAACCCGTGACGTTTGACTGCCCGGCTGGACTCCACTTCAACCCTACTCTGGAGGTGTGTGACTGGCCAGAAAATGCAGGTTGCTCAGGTGGATCAGCATCAACTTCAGCTCCTAGCTCCACAGCTGCTTCTACAAGTGCTGCCACTACAGCTGGTCCTACAAGTGCTGCCACTACAGCTGCTCCAACGGCAGCACCAAGCTCAACAGCCCAACCAACAGAAGCCCCATCAGGAGACTGCCCAGCAGTAGGCTCCTGCCCACAATATGAAGATGAGAACTCTATTGCTAAACACCTTCCACATGCATCTGACTGCACCAAGTTCTGCAAATGTGACCATGGGAAACCTGTCACTTTCGACTGCCCTGCTGGACTCCACTTCAACCCTACTCTGGAAGTATGTGACTGGCCATACCATGCTGGCTGTGCAAATAAATCAGGATCAACCGCAGCTTCTAGCTCATCTACAGCTTGACCAACAAGTATGCCTCTACAGATGGTCCAACATCAGCTACACCAACTACTGCTGCACCAAAGAGCTCCATGGGGTCAGGTGATCAAGAGCCTTACAAGTCAATGGGATCATGTCGTGCTTATGATCTAGTCCTTATTGTCTAGTATCTTGCATATAAAACCAGCTGTACTGTATATTGTAGACGATGTAGCAATGATTTGGATATGCCTGGGTGACTGCATTTCGGTGTGAAACTACATGATTTTGACTGGCCTTCTTGTACTGGTTGCGAATCACTGAAAAGTGCATTTATATATTTGAACTGTTTATTACGTTAAAATTTTTCTGCTAATGTGATTATGTATTGTACATATTCCTCTCAGAACACATAATAAAGTCATATATTTAATGCTACTAAACTCCCTCTTCATTGGCATGGACGCAACACGTCAGATATATACAAATATGTCTGTAGCTCAACTGAAATGTGCTATACATTTTTGCTTTTATACCTATATCATAATCAGCATTCATAACCGAAAGTATCCTCTAAATTAGCATCCATCTCTATAGGCTCCTAAAGACTACACCTTTGTTCTCATATTAATAACCACGTTATAGACGTATGCTTCTCCTACATTCATTCTCACAACTTGGTAAAGTATTTGGACATATAAACATCATACAAGCTGATCTTCTCAGAGCAAGTAATATGTCTCAAGTGCAGGTTTATTTTAGCATTCCGAAAGCGAACATTTCATGATTAGTCTTCCACTTAATGGTTCTGTATGTCACTCATATTCTGTCATTCAAATGTCATTATGTCATTCAACCATCTGTCAAGTCCTTCCCGCAGTATTGTGTGCCCAATTCATCTTCATTTACTTTCTCTTCCCTTTCTATAATATGGCATATCCCTTGACTTATCGTCCATATATTTCTACCACATTTCAGCTTTCCCTTCTTTGCATATGATATTCATGTAACTGCTTCGCTTGACTATTTCTGTAAGTGGTACATGGATTTGCCCTAGTTATATGTACCTCTATAGACTTCACTTTACACTAGTGACTCGAGCTTAGCCATTGCGTTCCTCCTGCCAGTCTCATTTTTACATGTCTGTATTCCCGTTCACCTGCTTCACTTGGTGTATTTTTATATTTTCTCCTTTCATCAGTTAAATTCAGCATCTCCTCTCATATCCATGGATTTCTACTATGCCTTGTCTTTTACGTATTTGATCCTCAGTAATGCATGACACTTTTACAGAAGTAGGAGGCGATGTTTCGTAAACTGTTGAAATGTAAAATTATTTTGAAAAATATCTTAATTACCTAGACAGTGTTCACATACAAAGATTAATATTTATGAACTAGACTAGTTTTACTTGCCGATGCAATTATCCTCAGATCTACAAAATAGCACAAAACACTTAAGTCCGCCTTAGAACAAGCTTTTTTACGAAGTAATCTTAAAGCTTAATATGTTTGCACGAAACACTAATGCCAAGAAAGTTACGTAGTATAGATAGTAAAAATGTCACCATCTAATGTACAGGAAGAATATAAAAGGTAAATATCGTACAAAGGTGAATAAAAGGCAACCTCACAGCGTTATAGCACACAAAGAAGTTTTTTGCACGTACAATGCTAGTATGAGGCACAGGTTAAATAAAAAGTGTATATACCAGTAAAAATCATATTATGCATAGGAGGCAAATTCAGTGAAAAAATTTGTAGTTGTAACTGCACAATGAAAATGAGACATGTACTATCCTCCAAGAACATGAATCAGATAAATGCACCGGTAAGAAAAGTCATGGGATACTGCATAATAATGTGTCGGACCTCCTTTAGGGCGGCATAATGCAGCAGCTCGACATGGCACAGCCTCAACAAGTCTTGGGCATACTGCCTCTGTAGCCAGCCTTAATTGAGGAAGAGTTACCGGTGATGGATTTTGTACACTAAAGGCCTCTCGATTATGTCAAATAAATATTCGATGGGAAAAGAAATGATAAACAGTTTTCAACAGAATATATGGAGTATGTAGGCAAGCACAATAAAATAAGCAGAAACAAACAAATATGTGAAAATGGATGAATAGGAAGGAACAGACAGAGTGGGAAGTAATGGAAACCCTAAGAATAATGTGTCCCTTAGAAGACAGGAAGTATTCAGATATGTTTGGTCATTTAATATCTAATCAGCCCTATGGGCTGGATATTTATTGATTTCCCAGAAGTTCAACAGGCTGAATTTTGGCCTTTTTTCGCTAAGTGAAGGACATCGAACAGCGGGTGGTATATGTGGTCCTGACTCATTATATACTCAGCAAACAGCTTAATTACTATTTCTGTGCCTGACTGGCTAACAGAAAACATACCACAATCAGGTCAAGTAATTTTGTATGCTACACTATAGGGTAAGTAAATGCGTCTTCTCTTTGGTATTGAATACACACTAGGTTGTGATGACTTTGAATAATAGGAAATTCTATAGTTGCTGCATTTCATCGTTTTTGTTATACTCTGTGATACCTGTTCTAGGTATGGTATTGTACACCTCTTCCTGTAAACCGTTCAAAGGTCAGCAATGGAGCACTGAGAATGGGTGTAATTTTCAATTTTATTTTTCTATGGGAGATGTTTTCAATCAGGACAGGACTGCAGCTATCAGTTGGGCAATAAATTTTATTGTGTGCCACTCTGCTTTGACGTCCTCTTTGAACATGGGAACGGATATGATTTGAGCACCATTCAGTGGAAATTTGCATGGTTGTGTGTTACTGGGTGCTGTGACCAGGAAGGTACTGTTGTGTCTGTAGGTGCAGTTTTTCTATAAATTCTTATACAATGTGTCTGTGTACTGATATTAGCGGTGAGATCTAAGAAATTTATGGGTTCCATACCAATTTACTTAAAAACAGGGTATTTTTATGTTGGCTGTTTAAGTTTGTTTTAATTAAGGTGACCAATACTGTAGTGAGTTTATTAGAAGGAGCAGTGAATGAAGATAAAAATGGGTGGATGGATGTATCTTACTTATGTAGTTTAGTAAGCCCATTCAGTCTGAAAGGAACTGCATTCATATTAGTTAATAGCTTTGATCAAAATCAGAAAATATGATTTTGCATGAACTATTTACACATTTAATATCATATCTAAATAATTTAGTGGGGCCAATAGGAAAGCATTAACTTTTTCCACAAGATCAGACTTCTACAAAAGTAAAATACTAATGCCTTTATGTGATTTTGTGAAAATGATCCCTTGCTTGTGTAATTCCTTTTAATGGTTTCGATGGTGTGAAAATCATTAGCCTATGGAGTAATACACTCAAATGTTCTTCCTGTCTTTAGGGCATAAGAAACTAAATATTTTGTTTTTCTGTCTTTAGTTAAAGCTTATTCTGTATCTCCTTTCATCACATTTAATTGATTTTCTGATAGAGGATGGAATGGAGAGTATTAAAAACCTTTCTAAAGCACCTTTTGTTCATTTGTCGAAATGACAAAGTCCCACAGGCTAATTATATATTGGGAAAGCCTTTGTTTGCAATTTAGGATTATTAGGTGGATCCACACAACTAAACACAGGTAACACCTTGTTCTGTAACAAGAACATATCATGAAGATAAATCTAAACATACTGATAAACGTCACCATCAAAAACATCAAAATCAAATCGATGCAACTTCGATGCAGCAGTTACATCTATCACTTTTATATGAGTAGAGTTAGGTTAACTGGCTCACTTTTTAAAAATTTTTCATAATCATTATCTGTGTAACTCAATAACATCAGGTTTCATAGGAAATGTGAGTTACATTTTTTCTTTACAATGTGGTGCCCAAGGAATCCGTATTACATTCTATTTCTGTGAAATCTGAGGCAATTAACTGACTTTGAAAGTGATCACTTCTCCTAACTGGGCCTAGCTAGAAAGGTTAACTGATCCAGGTAATAAAATCAGAGAAAATGTATTAAATAAACCTAATTTTAATTTTAAAACATTGTAAAAGTTCATTGCAGCAACATTCAGTTGTTAGCCGTTGATGAAAGAAATAGAACTATTAGAAATTTTAAATAAAAACAGTGTTAGCAAATACGATATTCAACCAAAATGAACACTGAAATGAATCTGTGACGTAAGTATCGAAAGGGATGACGAAGTTTTGTAATAATATCAACAGCAGTAACATATGCATTATCATCTGTTACAGAAAATCTGTTGGAAGGTATGTGCCACTTGAACATCAGATTGAAGAGACTTCTCAAACTCACCAACAAAATAGAAACTGAGTCTTTTCTTAGTCCATACAATTTAACAATTATTAAGTCAAAAGTTTCAGTTTTTGAAAAATCGTCATCATCCTCAATGTCTTTGTCCAAAGAAAAGCCAGATTTTTCTAGTACCAAGTTTTCATTTGGCAATCAATCCTGATCTTATGGAAAATGTTTCTCTAATTTTTTTTCTTTGATTCTCTGGCAAAGGTTTATTCTTCAGGTGGGCCTCTGCAGATGAACTTGTAACAATAAAAGATTCTCCTTTCTTTCGCCATGCCAATCTCCTTTTTAGGGACCACAATGTGGATATGGAAGTAAGACTTCTGAACACACAAATTATCCTGCTTGGAGTTCTTGGTCCTGAGGACAAGAAGGAATGTGATTACCAACAAAAGTATTAGATGTAGAAAGCACTGAATCAGTAGCAGACACAGGAGAAGACGCCAGAAATAATGCTGAAATTGTAATAGCAACTTTCTGAAACAATTTTAATTTTTAGATGGCTCAAAAGTCTGGTCTGTCACAGATGAACACAGACAATGCTTCATTGCTGAGAAACATTATTCCTGTCTTTGAAACCTTTGCTGATATTCGATGGAGCGAAAGCAGATGAAAATGTTTCAGTAGGCCTCTTATGTCACAGATAAGAAGTGTCTGACCAGGATGGTTTAGTAGCCACCTGATGCAAGCTGTGTTGCAATAGGACTTGAAAGGCCCATAAATGGCAACATCAGATGGTTGCATTTTTTTACTGCATTGTGGTGATATCAAAAACTAAATTCGTGGCGCAAGAAAGTAAGAAATAATGATTTATTTAAAGAGATCTAAAGTACATTTTATCACAATTACTGTAGCGAATGATGTAAAATATTTTTGAAATTAAAAGGATCTATAAATTACAAAAGTAAAGAATTATATTGGAGTTAACAGGATAATACTCTAACAGCTATGGTGTCCAGTTAACCTAACCACATATTTCTTTCTTTCTAAGACACTGAAAAACTGTTTAACTAAGGTTAACCAAAAATATATCAATCTGCTGTGCAGAGATAACACTTCGAGCTGTTATGAGGTATTTAGCTTCCCTGAAATTGTTACTGAACTGACAAATAATCGATAAACAAAATGAGCAGCAAAACATTTCTAACCTCTGGAACTAAACAAAAGAATTGCTTTTACCTTTTCTGTCGTCTTTAGTAACTTAATTGGTTTGGGCTGAAGAGTTTCTTGAGTTATCTGATGGAAGACACAGGAAACAATATCCATTACAACTTACAACCCAGGTCCAGTTGACTTCACCTGCTCATTTAACCTAACTCTATTCGATCATGTTGCCAATGACGTGATAGCACTTCATTTCTTCCTTTATCCTCTAATACTTTGGGCCTGCTATGCGTTTATTTGGAGTGGCAGATGTTCCTCTTGACTTTACGGTGATGTACAACGGCGCCATTTTACGTTGCAAACACTGTTTCTTAAACCTAATCTGTTGTGTCAACTTTGCTTTGTACCTCAATACCTACAATAAAAGACCAACCTCTGTACCGCGATGGCAAATTTTTCAAGTTCTTCTGTCACTTCTTGGCAGAACAGCATAATAATAAATTAAAAGAACAATAGTGCGTAGGTTCTAAAAGATAAATTTATATGGTTAACCATTTTTTGCCAACAAAGTCATAGACAGACTTAAACTGATTATTACTGGCAATGAAGTTACAGTGTTTGTAAACAACATTGAAAAAGATGGTAGTCTTCTAGGTTGAGACACAAACACACAATGGACATCACCTTTGATGGTGCACTTATAGTTCAATTTAAAAAGTAAAAAGTAGAACAGTAGGAAAATATAAACGTAATAAACAAGGAAAAAAGAAAACTAAACTCTAAAAAAAGTGCCTATGCTACTGCCTACATTAAATAAGAAAACCCAATAAAAGAAAAAGAAAATTAGTACTTCACAAGACTGCTTCAAGATACAGAAACCAGCTAAAAGAACGAATTAACAATTGTGACAGTAGAGTATGTGGAATACATATGGTCCATTGTACAAACTCCTGTTCACAACTGCTTAAGCTAAATTCTTTGAATAGCACGGGAAATGCTTTGTACAAACCTGGCATAACACCTAACCGGAGTATAAATGAGGAACAGGTTAACTGGAGATGCCAGCCAGGTTAGCTAGTTTATCAGGATACAAAGTTTAGGCGATGGAGGGAATAGTTAGAGAATCAGGCAGAGATAAAGATATTTTATCAGAATTGATTGTGAGATTAAAGAGGAGAATAAAGTGTGACTTCGTCCGAATTATTTTGAAGACTAGATGATGGCCAATTTATGTATAGATTTTGTTTGTTAGAGGAATGTGTATTACAGCTTTAAGTTGTTGTAAGTGAGGTACTGTTGCACACGACTGAGAAATTGAAACCCTTTCCTAAAATATATTGTTTCCTTGGAGTAATATACATTTGATATCGGTACTTCATGTATAATATAGCCTATTGTCGTATAGCCTAGTTGTTTTTGTAAACTAGCTGCATAAAATGATAACTTGTGCCAAAATAGTGTCTTTTACCTGGTGTTGTTACACTCACTGCAGTATTAGAAAGATTTACTTCGTTTTATTTAGCAGACAGTCCCAAAATAGACCGAACCAAATCAAAAAAGGACGCCAGCCTCTGTCGCTATTTATGTTAACATATTTTTCGTGTGAGACAAAAATATCGCGATTTTTCATGCAACAAAATCTTTGATTTAACACTTATGTCCCAAGTTCACTCAGTCAACAGTTATCTATAGCACAAAATATTGTTCACTCTTATCTACCATTCTGGAACAATTTTCCATCTTTTAGTGTAAATATTGTCTGCCCCGATAGCTGAATGGTCAGCATGATGGACTGCT
Organism: Schistocerca nitens; assembly: GCF_023898315.1. Classification (NCBI taxonomy): domain Eukaryota; kingdom Metazoa; phylum Arthropoda; class Insecta; order Orthoptera; family Acrididae; genus Schistocerca; species Schistocerca nitens. The sequence continues at coordinate 618,701,085 of NC_064617.1, forward strand.
GTCATAAGGAGCCCAGGTTCGATTCCTGGCTGAGTCAGGGAGTTCCTCCACTCAGGGACTGGGTGTTGTGTTGTCTTCATCATCATTAAATCCCCATCTGGCGCGCAGGTCACCCAATGTGGCGTCGAATGTAATATGACCTGCACCAAGGAGGCTGGACCTGCCCTGTAAGGGGCCTCCTGGCTAGTGATGTCAAACGCAAAAAAGTGAAAACATTAACACCATGCGTTCCTTAATGCTGCAGAACAACAAAATTATCTCTGAGCAACCAATATTCCCATAAACATGTAAACTATTTGTGCTTCCTCATACTAAATTTAACACAGTAGCATTAAGAATAAAGTTAGTACCTTTTCTTTAATGAAAAGGAAAAGAAAAAATGATACTTCCTCAGGTGTAGAACACAGCAGTTGTGTTTCTTAGTTATTAGTATTATCCTTGTAACACCATAGCTCTAATGCTGTAATGATTTATTTTGCTTTTTGTTCATTTTATGTTTCATCATTGAGCTTCTGTAAATGTTTTTGATTGAATAGATAACACAAAATTGTATACTCTTTTCTATGTTAAAACTTTGATGTTGTAGTTTGATTCTATGCAAAGTAGTGTATCTGTACTGTAAATATTCTTTGTCCCATTTGGAGGGAACAAAACTTACTGTATATGATTGTAATTTTGTGTGAATAATTTTTGTAGACATGTTAATATGTGCAAAGGTTCTGTCTTATTTAATGTATTTGTTTGCTGTTATGTAAACTGCTGATCCTCACTTAGGGCTCTTAGTTATTCTGTATGTAAAAGGTGTAGGGGTTCCCCTCGGGAACGGAACAGCGCAACGCGCGCAAAATGTGGTTGGCATAGGTGGAAAAGGTGGAACTGATAGTCAGTCGGGGACGAGCTACCGATAGGATATGAGCTATTAAACTGTGCACTGTTTGGCAAAGTGTGCATATTGTGATGATTCCGAGAGAGGCTTTTCTTGCTTCTTTCTAAGGCCTTGGATGGATGGATAAATAGCTGGGCTATTCTGGAATGTGTAACTATCTTCACCACCAAGAAATGACAGAGTCCAGTAATTCTGCCTGCAATTCCACCTACCAACATGCAGTTGCCGCCACATTGCGCAATCATTGCAACGTAATATATTAGGATGTACAGTGAAGGATCAGCTTAATGGATGTGTTACTGTGCTGAAATATAAGGTAATTCATATCTGAATTTATGTACCTACCTTGACTTTTCTCCTCATCATAACACCTATCAGGGTCCTTTCCGTTTGAACTAAAGTGATTACCGAGTATCCTTACTGAAAGTACGTAAAAACTCAGTTTGCTAATTAATGCCTATTGGACAGAGTAAAGTTAAAGTTAATGTGGCAAGAGAGTGAGTTAGAGTTAATGATGCTTGCTGAAATAAATTTCCTAGTAAAACTGATTATTAATGTGTTGTTGCCAAATTCAAATTTTTCAAGACTGAGGTTTATAAAGTTTTGCTTAGTAAATGATCACATTACTACCTGTTGTTAATCGCAGAAAGTGAGCTAGTATCTTACATAAATGTTCATTTTATGTCTCATGGTAGTAAAAGTGGAAAATTGCATAGTAGGAAATTATATGTTCATGATTACTAAGTGTTTGTCTTTCTTGTGTGCATATTAACAGTATAAAGACTACTCACTTTGTGTAAGCCCTGAAAGTAATAGTGTGTTTCAGTAGGTGTTATCATTTTGCAAATAGTTTGTGCTGTTCCAACTGTTGGTTTCAATCTTAAAACATAGGTGTGTCAGAGTTCATTGCACTCGCGTGTGGCCAAGTCTAGGTTGTGTTTGTCCGTTATAGTTACTTATACCTACTTTCTTAAATGAGAATGTTAATCATTCTCTTGCCTAGTTAGGCTGGCGGCCGTTTTCTTTATCCGTTGAACAGTGCAGATAGGCAAAATTTTGTTTGGTACTGTTCAAATATTTACGTAAGTCTAACTTTCATTTCCGGTAAGCCATTTCCGTTAGGTACAACACGGTCAATTTAACAAAATTCCTCTCAGAGGGTAACACTGCTCTGCTACATTGTACCATAATTATTATAACAAAATAATTCTGTTTGCAAACTGCCTTCAGTTTCGAGGTTATGGTGTAGCGGCAGCGGACAGGAGTGTTATACGTGGCTTTTCCGTGACAGGACTATTTTGTTCTGTTGGGGACATACTACGTAATAAACCAAACTTGGTACTTCATAGTATAAGCTGCGTAAATACGCTGTTGTAGTGTTATAGGTGGCGCCGCGTGACAGGACGTTGTTCAATTTGCACCTACAGACGGAAAAAATTATAAGTAGTTAACATTGTACAAACATAGAGTGAACATAAAACGTCCAGCGGCACGAACCTGTACATTATTTGACAGAACGGATAGTGAAAGTTCAGTTTATATTGGAAACTAAAGGTATCAGTACTTAATAATAGTTAAAATGGACAGGAAACTAGAAATAAATCTAGACACGCGAGAGCAGAATGCAACCGAGAGCAGTTTAAGCAGCACACCAACAGATGGCAGTGTGCGCGAGTTAAATTACGTACGGTACCACGCCGATGTTAATAAACAGATCGAAGCTATGAATGTCGCGCATACTAAGCAAGGCAATATGAGCGATGTTGTGGAAGACAGTGGTTATGTTAATGAATCGCGGGATATGTTTGAATCACCAAAAACTGCCTTCAGTTTCGAGGTTATGGTGTAGCGGCAGCGGACAGGAGTGTTATACGTGGCTTTTCCGTGACAGGACTATTTTGTTCTGTTGGGGACATACTATGTAATAAACCAAACTTGGTACTTCATAGTATAAGCTGCGTAAATACGCTGTTGTAGTGTTATAGGTGGCGCCGCGTGACAGGACGTTGTTCAATTTGCACCTACAGACGGAAAAAATTATAAGTAGTTAACATTGTACAAACATAGAGTGAACATAAAACGTCCAGCGGCACGAACCTGTACATTATTTGACAGAACGGATAGTGAAAGTTCAGTTTATATTGGAAACTAAAGGTATCAGTACTTAATAATAGTTAAAATGGACAGGAAACTAGAAATAAATCTAGACACGCGAGAGCAGAATGCAACCGAGAGCAGTTTAAGCAGCACACCAACAGATGGCAGTGTGCGCGAGTTAAATTACGTACGGTACCACGCCGATGTTAATAAACAGATCGAAGCTATGAATGTCGCGCATACTAAGCAAGGCAATATGAGCGATGTTGTGGAAGACAGTGGTTATGTTAATGAATCGCGGGATATGTTTGAATCACCAAAAAGTGCCTTCAGTTTCGAGGTTATGGTGTAGCGGCAGCGGACAGGAGTGTTATACGTGGCTTTTCCGTGACAGGACTATTTTGTTCTGTTGGGGACATACTACGTAATAAACCAAACTTGGTACTTCATAGTATAAGCTGCGTAAATACGCTGTTGTAGTGTTATAGGTGGCGCCGCGTGACAGGACGTTGTTCAATTTGCACCTACAGACGGAAAAAATTATAAGTAGTTAACATTGTACAAACATAGAGTGAACATAAAACGTCCAGCGGCACGAACCTGTACATTATTTGACAGAACGGATAGTGAAAGTTCAGTTTATATTGGAAACTAAAGGTATCAGTACTTAATAATAGTTAAAATGGACAGGAAACTAGAAATAAATCTAGACACGCGAGAGCAGAATGCAACCGAGAGCAGTTTAAGCAGCACACCAACAGATGGCAGTGTGCGCGAGTTAAATTACGTACGGTACCACGCCGATGTTAATAAACAGATCGAAGCTATGAATGTCGCGCATACTAAGCAAGGCAATATGAGCGATGTTGTGGAAGACAGTGGTTATGTTAATGAATCGCGGGATATGTTTGAATCACCAAAAACAGAAAGGGGTGTAGGATCTGAACACGAAAAGGCAATAGAATCTAAAAGTGAAAAGACACTTGATCTGACTGACTTACTGAGAATACTGTCTGCGCAAAATGACAATACTAATGCACAAATCGCAGCACTGGGGCAACAAAATGTAGAGCAAAGACAGCTAATTGCAGTACAGGGACAACAAAATGCTGCGCAAAATGACAATATTAATGCACAAATCGCAGCACTGGGGCAACAAAATGTAGAACAAAGACAGCTAATTGCAGCACAGGGGCAGTTAATTACAACACAGGGTAGTGATATTAGTAAACAAATGCAAGAGCAGGGCAAGAATCTTAGTAACCAGATTGAGAAGGTTGATGTAAAAGTAGACATTGTGAGCAATGAAATTAAAAACCTCAAAAGCGAAATTACTGTCATCAATGGCAATATTGCCAACATACAGGGACAAATCGATGACATTAACGAAAGATTTGACACAGAAGTAATTAAAATCCAAGATCAAATAGAACCCCTAGTCTGTACTAAAGTGGATGAAAAGGTATTCGGTATTAAATCCGAAATACAAACTGAATGTAACGAGGAATTTGCACAGATCAAACAGTCTGTAACAGAAACAAGCAGAACTCTAACCAAACAGATTCTTACTTGCGAAAAGAAGTGTGAACATAACACTTCACAAATCCAAGGCAAAATGTATGACTTGGAAAGAAAAATACAAATCGGACCTACAAATATTACTGAAAGAATGCCCCTCAGTAAAATATTAGAGGGCGAAGAGAAATTCGACCCTGTAAAAAGGCATAACGGATGGCACCCCCTAGACTTTATAAAGAATTGCGAAAGAAATTTTCCTGAATATTTGTCCGATCAGGAAAAGATCAATGTTGTCATTAGTGCATTAACGGGAGAAGCTAAAAGGTGGGGGTTGAATCTGGATACAAACCAGATGTCTTTTGAAAATTTTAAACAAAAATATATTGACGAGTACTGGTCAGAACAAAAACAAGACCAGTTGTGGCGTGAATTTCTAATGGCCAGACTGTACGATATCAGAGGCAGGCAAACCATGAAAGAATTTTGCGAATCATGGTACAGAAAACTAATACACTTAAAAGCAAGAAGAACTGAAGCCGAGATCGTTTGGGTTCTTTGGCAGAAACTGCCTGAGGATTCTAAACGGTATGTTGGGAGTACCCACAGTAGTTTTTTCGCGTTTTTGGAAAGGGTAGAGGATGAAGATCACTGGCGAAGAAATCGCGAGTCCCGTCCCCGTCATAACAACAATTATTCGCGCGAAGATAATGACCAAAACGAACGACAGGAAAATGATAGATTTCGTGTAAACACGATTCAAAGAGGTCGTGCGAGAGGCAGGGGAAATTTTACGACGCGCGGCAGAGGATACATGGCGCGGAATTTCCAAAATAGAGAAGAAATGGAAAACTGAAAACCGCGTGTGTTACGGGCCGGATTCACGCGGAAACTGGTATTGGGCCCAAAGAAAAGATGCCCAATATTAGATTCGAAAAGGAAAGATGTAAACCACGAGGCAGGAAGGTTAAGGGCGCGCCTATGGCAGACGGGCGCGGAGTGATACATAGTGGCGTTCCCAGTGTGAAGTCACGTGACTGTTCGTGCTCGGGCCAGCGCTTGCCGGAGCAGCGTACATTGCATTTGGCAGCAGACACAAATGGCAGACGTCAGAACAAGATGGCTGCCGTAGAGAGAGACAGAAGAGGCGGGATCGAACACTTCCGATGGCCGGTTTCAGTAGTAAATGAACGTAGAAATGAAAATAAAGTTAATGCGTCATATGATAAAGATAACTCCGTATCGGATTCGTGCGAAAAGAATTTATTAAAGAATGAAAGGGAGACAGAAAAGGCGAGTGAAAAGGGAAATATTGGCACTGTTAATGATGTGTATGAGGTAGACGTAGATGTGGGAGGAGTTATGATGAATAAAGAGGAAAGGGAGGTAGAATATGCCACGCAAAAGACGTGTGCTCAATTAATAATAGGTAAAAATGATGTAAAGGAGGACGTCAGTGAACATTGCATTGTAAACAGTGCAGACAAAATTGTTGTTGATGAAAATGTGTTTAGTGATTCTGAGGTAGAAGGGTGTGGTAATTTCGCACGATTGCCTGAAACTGATAGCATGGAAGAAAATGAAATGAAAGTTATCGAAGTACATGACGATTATACTAAATATGAAGTTAAGGCCGAAATCGTTCAAAGTGATATGACTGAAGTGTCGGACTGTCCAAACGGTGTACATTGTATAGAAAATGAGTCGAAATACGAAGTGACTGAAACATCTAGTGATAATGTGCCTCACTGTTTAAAAGTTGCATTCCTGCTCGAATCGGATGACGAAAATGAAATCAGTGATAGCTCAGACGAAGGAGAGACAACAGATTCAGATACAGATGAGTTTTCGGAGGTAAACAAATCTACTTATACCTTTACAGAAAGAGGTTACGAAAAAATTTATGACATCTTTTCGAAACAAAATCCGGTATGTGTAACTGAAACAAAACCGAAAGAGCCGCCGGATGACACTATATTAGGGCAGGCTTTACTTAATGTAATGACAGAAATAGATTTACTAAAACTTAAAGAACCTCCAGATACAAACATAGTAGAACGTGAACTGTTAAAGATCTGTAAAGATGTAGAGGTACACAAACCCAAAAAGCCACCTGATATACAACTGAAATCAGTAGGTAATATTTCCTGGAAAGACATTATGGTTGAGCAGGATCTGTTATGGGAAGAGCAGGAGGAAAAGGAACAGAGAATTATTAAACAAACTATAATACCGGTAAATGTTTGTAACACTGAACTGCAAGTACTTTTAGACACAGGATCCCAAATCAGTGCCATATCAGAATCATTCTTTGATCATATTTCCTGTAAACCAGGGTTAGTAATAATGTCTGTTAGTGGAGTGAAAATTATAGGAGCTACTGGTAGGTCCAGCAAGCCCATTCAAAAACAAGTACTGATGGACTTTGAAATAGGAAGCCAAAAATTTGAACATGATTTTTTAGTGGTCCCTGAACTAAGTGCTGAAATGATTCTAGGTATTGATTGGCTAGACAAGGAAAAAGTAATTTTAGATTGTGGTAATGGAACTGTTAAGATTTATAAGGAAACAGAAACAATAGAAATTAAATTTGAAGGTGACAACCAGGTCCAAGATGTGAATGTAGAACCCATTTTGTTAAAAATAGAATCTGAAAATGATGGTTTATCCCAAATATATGAAATATACCATGTGAGAAGTTTATTGCAGGATGACCAAAAAACCGACAGTTTTAGGGAAATTGTTGACGTTATCCAAGAAATATCATGTGAACAAAAAGATGATTTATTTAATATCTTGAATAATAATAAGAAAGTGTTCTCTGATAAACCAGGTGTCGTAAATAACTTTGAATACCGTATGGATATCCTGGAACATAAGCCATTCTTTGTTAAACCATATCCAATACCTATAGCTAAGAAAGAAGCAGTACAAACTGAGATTGATAAAATGTTGGAATGGGGGGTAATAGAAAGAAGCAATAGTGAATACAATAGTCCACTTATTATAGTCAATAAAAAGGATGGAGGTGTAAGAGTTGTCATTGATGCTCGGACATTGAATAAGATTGTCAGGAGAGAAGTAGACAGGCCTGAAAATTTAGATGATTTATTACAAAAGTTCCATAATGTGAAGTATCTAACTAGTTTAGACCTTACGGCTGGATATTGGCAGATCCCATTACACAAAGATTCTAGGAAATATACAGCCTTTTTGTTTGCAGGAAAATGTTACCAATACAAAGTTGTACCATTTGGTTTGAATACTTCGGTTTCTGTTTTCATTAGGGCTTTGGATTCTGTATTAGGAAAAGAACTTTGTGCCAGATTGACTGTATATGTAGATGACTTGTTGATTGCTACTGATAATTGGGAGGAGCATTGTGATCTGTTAAACAAAACCCTTATTGCTCTTCAAGCAGGGGGCATGACTCCGAAGCTAAAAAAAGTGTGAATTTGTGAGACAAGAAATTAAGTTTTTAGGACACATAATAACCACATCTGGGATTGGCAAGGACCCAGAAAAGCTTAATGCTATTGAAAAGTGCCCTCCCCCGAAGAACCGGAAACAGTTGAAAGCGTTTTTAGGTCTTTGTGGGTTTTACCGCAAATTTGTGAAAGGGCAAGCTTTTAATAGCCCACATTTGAATGGTTTGTTAAAGAAAAATAGTGTATATATTTGGACATCTGAATGTCAGAAAGATTTCGAAAATTTGAAAACTGAGCTAGTAAAGGAAAACATTTTACATCACCCAGTTTTAAGTAAACCATTCCACATGATTACAGACAGTAGTGCTTATGGTATCGGTGTTGAAATATTTCAGGAAAACACAGAATTTGGGGAAACAGAACATAATACCATTGCTTTCGCTAGTAGGACTTTAACTAAATATGAGAAAAACTATACTATTTCAGAGAAAGAGGCCTTGGCAATCATTTGGGGATTAAAGAAATTTAGGATTTATTTATGGGGACACAAAACTATTATTCATACAGACCACAAGGCATTAACCTTTTTAAAAAACTGTCGACTGTTTACCGGCAGGTTGAGTCGATGGGCCATGTATTTACAACAGTTTGATTATGAGATATTGTATATTAAAGGTAGTGAAAATTATGTAGCTGACGCTTTATCACGGTTGCCTGAAGGTATGAACAACTTACCAAGGGAATCCAATGAAGATGGCAAATTTCATATGACATATATTAAGGAGGTTCCAGGTAGGAAAAGAATTGAGCAAATTTGTAAAAGTATGAGGTTCCACCAGAATGAGGATGAAATTTGGAAGTCAGTGAAAATTAATTTTAGTAACCCTAATTTCCCACAAATCAGTAGATTTTACAAAATATTCAGTGGAGTTTTGTACAGGAGAAAGAACACCAGCACTGAAGAATGGAAGGTGTGTTGGCCTAAGCAATTTGAGACTGAAGTGATTGATTATTTTCATCTTGCCTTAGGGCATTGTGGTCCCAAGAAGTGTATTGAAAAGTTAACTGATGTGGTTGCGATTAACGTAGGTGCTACTAAGAAAATTACTGAGAGAATAAGATCTTGTGATGTATGTCAAAGGGCAAAAATAACAAACAGAGTAAATCAGGGTTTCATGCAGAACACAATACCAGAGGACACATTAGAATTACTGTCAGTGGATTTGTATGGTCCGTTACCAAAAACCTCAGGTAATTGGTCTTATATTGTTGTAGTGTTGGAAGTGTTCTCCAAATTTATTAAATTATATCCAATCAGGAAAGCCACTGCTAAAGTAGTCTTTAGCAAGATGACTGAGTATTTTAACACCATTGGTAAACCCAAAGCAGTTTTGTCTGATAATGGACCACAGTTTATCTCAAAAATCTGGAAGGAAGGCATGAAGCAACATGGTGTCCAAGTTAAATATATTTCAGCTTACCACCCGGCTAGTAACCCTATCGAAAGATATATGCGTGAATTAGGAAGATTAGGTAGAACCTACTGTCACCATAACCATAAGGCTTGGGGCAGATATGTAAATGACTTTGAAAAGACCATGAACACCTTATACCATGAAACCACCGGTTTTACCCCTGAAGAAATTCTGTTAGACCGTAAAAGTAAAAGTATTATTGAAGAGATCTTGCAATTCCCCCCTATTGTAGGAATTAACCTACATGAAAAGAAAGAGTTAGCTAAGAAAAGAATTAAAGAGAAAGCAGCCGCTAGATCCAAAAGGCATGATAATAACCTTAAAACAACTAAATTTAAGCTAGGAGATTATGTATTAGTGAAGACCCATGAAAAGTCAAGTGAAATTAATAATGAAATTTCTAAATTTAAATACATTTACAATGGGCCTTTTGAAGTGCAAGGAACTCCACATGCAAATGCTTATTTTCTTGTGTACCCTAGGTCAAGGAAGCCTTTAGGAGTTAGAAATATAGTTGACCTGAAATTGTATGTCCACAGAAACTAATGATGAATGAAATGTACAACCCTCAGGGGACAATGCACTCTTTGCATTGTCAGGTGCCTGACGAGCACCAGGGACCCAAGTCGTTGCCAGTACTATTTCCGTTTCTTTTCGTGCTGCCAACCTTTCTCTTCATCATTCAGAACTTTTGCTATCTTCTTTCCTTCTTCTCTATTAGAATAGACTGAAAAGTGTAGAAATAAGGTGAGATACTGTGTATTGTTTGTGGACGAATAAATGAATAATTAAATTGGGTACACTAGAAAATGACCAATATGAAAGTAAGTATTGTGGATACTGTAAAGAGAAAATGTAATGAAAAAGTAATTGGAAAGAGAAAAACGGATGTGAAAAGGTAAGAATACTGAAAACAAGGTAAATGAATACTGTAATATGACTGAATGTAAATGTGTTTCTGAAAATAGGGATAATTACGATGTTGAAAAAACTGTGTGTGTCAAAAACTGAGGAGATGAACCTGACTAATGTATGTAAAAATAGGTATGAGAGGCATGTGTCTAGTACCACAAAAAGTAGGCAAAAAGAAATCACTTGCAATAGGATATGAAATTATTGTCCTGATCTTGATGTCTGTAATGACCTAACTGTGGGTGGAAAAACAATGGTAAAGGAGTAGTAAGAAATTCTTAATCCTGTCTTGATCCCAAGTATGACATTTGATTGTTTCTTGATTAATATATATGTTACTTGGTGTTGACATTTGAAAAGAAATGGTTTTGTTGCCAGTGTCTAATTACTGTTTCAAAGTTGCAGGTTTTATATTTTGTACCATTAATGCAAATGTTACCAAAGATGTGACGTAATGATGAAAGACACAAAGATGATGACAATAAACTGCTCAAAAGTATGTTGTTGGGCAGTAAACAAGACAAAACAACAAAAATGCTTGGTGGCAAGTGCAGGTGGTCCTGAAGTTGAGGGGGCTACCAAAAAATACTGAGTGAGCAGTAGCCAAAGGACTTGCCATTGTGGGGCAAGAAGTTAAGTGGTCACGAACTGCCAAACCTAGAAGATGGGGCAGTGTGTCAATTTAAAAATGTGTATTTTAGTGTTCTTAATGTAAATTGTGTTTTTGTGTCTAAATGTTTACATACAAAGACTGCCAAGCCAATAACAGGCAGATGAGCAACATAACTGCTAGTGCTGAGGCAAGCAGTGAACGTAGTTAGGTTTATTGGTCAATGTGTTATGAACTGACTATTCTTTCTGAAGTCAGTGAAAATTTATTATAGAATATATATGGATTCTTATGCACATGGATGTAGATGTTTTGATGCTAGGGTTTTGGAATAACTTAAAGTTTTGGACTGTCTGTTTTTAAAATACAGCAGTGATGATTAAAGATAGGTTCTGAATAGATTAATGTGTTTATGTGCAACGAACAGTTTGGACTGCTATTAATGAAGAGCAGCTTTAAAGTTAATTGTTTTGAGAAAACCTTGAAAAATTACTTTTGTATTTAAAGAGTCAGTTAGAAAAAGTTCTCATAGCTGTTTGTCTAAATATTTGTGCATTGATGGATGCAAACTGAAATTTTGAACATTACATTAACTACTGAACCCTGTGAAAAGTCCTATGATTATTAACATGCTTGTGTGTCTGAATATTTACATTCCTTAAAAATATTGGACGTCAAATTTGTGTTTTGTTAAGTTAAAATGTTCTGTGCTATTATATTTGTGTTTACTTTTTTATTTGAAGGCTATACTTTTTCTACTAATATGAAGCTTATTTTGTGTACTGTTTGTTTTGTTTTGTTGAACTGTATGTGTATGAAAGGAACATGCTTAAAGGTATCTTGTGTAACGATGCAAAATTAGTTTCCTTAAACCAGTCTGAAAATGAAAATTGCTATAAATGCTTTACCTTGAGGATGTTTTTGAAAGAAATATATGCATTTCTTAGTGTATATACTGTATATTTGTAATATGTGTATTTTTTTTCTCCCAACTGAAGTTGGATGGTACAATTTTTTTTCTTTAGCCAACACCACTTAGGTGTTATGGATGTTTCCTTGAAGTATCCCTTACAGGAAACTTCAACGAAACATGGGGCATGTGTAACACCATAGCTCTAATGCTGTAATGATTTATTTTGCTTTTTGTTCATTTTATGTTTCATCATTGAGCTTCTGTAAATGTTTTTGATTGAATAGATAACACAAAATTGTATACTCTTTTCTATGTTAAAACTTTGATGTTGTAGTTTGATTCTATGCAAAGTAGTGTATCTGTACTGTAAATATTCTTTGTCCCATTTGGAGGGAACAAAACTTACTGTATATGATTGTAATTTTGTGTGAATAATTTTTGTAGACATGTTAATATGTGCAAAGGTTCTGTCTTATTTAATGTATTTGTTTGCTGTTATGTAAACTGCTGATCCTCACTTAGGGCTCTTAGTTATTCTGTATGTAAAAGGTGTAGGGGTTCCCCTCGGGAACGGAACAGCGCAACGCGTGCAAAATGTGGTTGGCATAGGTGGAAAAGGTGGAACTGATAGTCAGTCGGGGACGAGCTACCGATAGGATATGAGCTATTAAACTGTGCACTGTTTGGCAAAGTGTGCATATTGTGATGATTCCGAGAGAGGCTTTTCTTTCTAAGGCCTTGGATGGATGGATAAATAGCTGGGCTATTCTGGAATTTGTAACTATCTTCGCCACCAAGAAATGACAGAGTCCAGTAATTCTGCCTGCAATTCCACCTACCAACATGCAGTTGCCGCCACATTGCGCAATCATTGCAACGTAATATATTAGGATGTACAGTGAAGGATCAGCTTAATGGATGTGTTACTGTGCTGAAATATAAGGTAATTCATATCTGAATTTATGTACCTACCTTGACTTTTCTCCTCATCATAACACCTATCAGGGTCCTTTCCGTTTGAACTAAAGTGATTACCGAGTATCCTTACTGAAAGTACGTAAAAACTCAGTTTGCTAATTAATGCCTATTGGACAGAGTAAAGTTAAAGTTAATGTGGCAAGAGAGTGAGTTAGAGTTAATGATGCTTGCTGAAATAAATTTCCTAGTAAAACTGATTATTAATGTGTTGTTGCCAAATTCAAATTTTTCAAGACTGAGGTTTATAAAGTTTTGCTTAGTAAATGATCACATTACTACCTGTTGTTAATCGCAGAAAGTGAGCTAGTATCTTACATAAATGTTCATTTTATGTCTCATGGTAGTAAAAGTGGAAAATTGCATAGTAGGAAATTATATGTTCATGATTACTAAGTGTTTGTCTTTCTTGTGTGCATATTAACAGTATAAAGACTACTCACTTTGTGTAAGCCCTGAAAGTAATAGTGTGTTTCAGTAGGTGTTATCATTTTGCAAATAGTTTGTGCTGTTCCAACTGTTGGTTTCAATCTTAAAACATAGGTGTGTCAGAGTTCATTGCACTCGCATGTGGCCAAGTCTAGGTTGTGTTTGTCCGTTATAGTTACTTATACCTACTTTCTTAAATGAGAATGTTAATCATTCTCTTGCCTAGTTAGGCTGGCGGCCGTTTTCTTTATCCGTTGAACAGTGCAGATAGGCAAAATTTTGTTTGGTACTGTTCAAATATTTACGTAAGTCTAACTTTCATTTCCGGTAAGCCATTTCCGTTAGGTACAACACGGTCAATTTAACAAAATTCCTCTCAGAGGGTAACACTGCTCTGCTACATTGTACCATAATTATTATAACAAAATAATTCTGTTTGCAAACTGCCTTCAGTTTCGAGGTTATGGTGTAGCGGCAGCGGACAGGAGTGTTATACGTGGCTTTTCCGTGACAGGACTATTTTGTTCTGTTGGGGACATACTACGTAATAAACCAAACTTGGTACTTCATAGTATAAGCTGCGTAAATACGCTGTTGTAGTGTTATATCCTCATAAGCACACCCACATTCCTCATAAATAACAGTTACGTATGTGTTATAAGAGGGTTGGTACTTGCCATTCACCTAATAGGAATCTTTAGTTATTGAATCTACATGATCATAGCATGTGGAAGGAGCAGATGGTAAGATACGTTTTTGAATTTCACTTGAACTGTCACACAAATTTTCTTGTGGAATTTTCTTTATTTCAGATACAGCTCTGTTCCATCAGTGAACTAGCTACTGCTGACACACAGGTACTGCACCTCTGGCGATAGCCATCTTTCCCTTGAAGACTTCATTGATATTGACAAGACGACCGCAATGGGAATAATTAAAGGATGTGGATGACAGTGGAAAACATGCAGAAGAGACCATCTTGTTAAATATTTCAGTTCCCTGTTCTAATTAAATGGAAAAATAAACAAACGTATACAGTTTAATATCGTTTTGTTCTTTAATAATTTGTTTTCTTTTTTTTCTAATCCTCATTTTGAGCGTTTTGCTTTTTTTAACTAATAAAGATGTTCTTCCCCTCTCTATGTCTTCTCATGCTACATAGATGTCATACTAAATACATGTCATGGACTTTGCTAGTTGTTTCACATTTGAACCTAGGTATTTTTATTCTGAAAACAGAATTGAGAGTTTGAAGTTGAAATGATTGTAGAAAATAACATAATGAAGGTATTGTGTCTCCAGTTACAACCTGTTCCTCCCTCTAATATTACATATAACTTCTAGAAATGACAACAGAGGCCATAATTTTGTATGAAGTAGTTCATGTTCCACGATCATTTACGTGAAATACAAAAACATCAGTGTCCAGTTTGAATATGTACCACAGGTAAATTTCTACCTCAGCAATGCAAAAAATATTACATTCTTTCATTACAAATATTGATGTCTTTTTCTTGAAATAAGAATAAACTGCAAAACTGGATGCACAGCTAGTGTCCAGTAAGTCAGCAGACATTCTTACTGTACGCCACTGATTGTTGTTGTAACTAATTAATAATTTTTAGACTGAAATTCAACATGAATCTCTCCAGTAACACCTCTCAGAATTCAGTTTTGTCACTGTGTTTTGGAGACTAGGAAAAGACCAGCTATTTCACAGAGTATACTGCATTTCGCAATTACTACTACATGAGGTGCTTATTTACAGTTCATCATTCAGTGTACAGCTATGTGTCATTGAACATTATCTTGCCGAGAAATGTTACATCTGAATTTGACTGTGGAGTCCAGTTGACTGCTTTATCAAATAGTTTAATTTGTTGACTGGAACTTGGAATATACATTCCACGTATTGGTCACCACCAGTCTGTAGCCTCTGCTACCTTTCGTGTTCAAAAAATTATGTGTTTAATCCCTTAAAACAAAATTGTATGTCCGTTGTAGGTACCATGTTGACAAGCTGTATGGAACTGTGTGTGAAGTGAAACTGTTGTATACTTTTTCCCATGATTTCGGATATTTAGAAGCATCACTTATTGGTCAGAAAACAAATACCTAATCCTTTAATTAATATCTAGATAGCTCGTTATGTTACATGGAAGTACTTTACATGATTAGTAAATGTTTCGCACTAATCTTTTCATTGCATGAAAGTGGATTACTTTTCATGTTTCCTACAACGCTCATGAACACGTTCACAGCTTTGACCAGCCTCGAAATATCCAAAAGCAAAACGTTTTGCGATCTGGAATGCTTATTCCTCATGTTAAACACGCTACTTCTGTAGATGACTTATTAAATAAATATGAAATAACTTACGTGAAAATAGCCAGCATCCTTTACTGTTGTCATCATAACTGAATGGGAACTGTTTTCTAGGAACAACTAACCACAGAATAACATGGCATCATACAATGCACACTCCAAGTTAAACCTTCATTAGCCTATTCCTCACTGAGCTATCTCTGGCTTTATCCCAAGGCTGTACAGCAAGCCCACACGGAATAAAAATAAAATAAAAAGAAATGAACAAACACAGGATACTGGAGGAATAGGAAGGAATAGACAGTGTGGGAGGTAATGAAAACCCTGAATTTTACGTGAAGTTTAGGAGATGTGATGTATTCAGCTGTGTTTGCTATTTTAAGATCAAATCAGAATTGTGGACTGGATATGTGTTCAGATCCAGGCTTCCAATAGGTTAAGTTTTTGGCCCTTGTTAGTTAAGAGAAGAACTTGCTCAGCAAAAGTGCAGTCAGAATTCTGCAGCCTCCAGCTATTAGTTTAGTTGCTATGTCTCTATCTTTTTCTCTAATAAACAAATTATCACAGTTAAGGAAAGTAATTTTATTTGCTACCCCACTGTTGGCTAGTAATTGTAACTTTTTTGACGCAAATAGTGAGTTAAATTCCGATAATGGCTTTAAAGCCAATAAATTAATAAATTAACTAACATCAATAAATTAATCCAGTAAAACACAAGCCGTATAGTGTTTTTAGTTTATTATTATGACATTCTACCAAGAAGTAATGGAACAATGACTTACAATCTTTTAATTGCCTAGTTCATGTACCTAAAAAGTAAAATATGACATCTAGACTAGTGTTAGTGATCGATGTGGCCATCCTCAGATCTGTGAATTAAAAAAAATAGAAAATATCATTAGAGTAACCTTTTTCACAAAAAAATCTTAGGTTTACAGTGTTCGAGGGAGACACAAATACCAAGGTAAATAACCTGTGACTCTTAGTAAAAATGTCAGCATCTAATGCACAAAGTGAATATTTAATATTAATATTATATGACTGTGAACCATACGCAAGTTTAAAGTGATACAACAATTTTTTTTGACAAACCATGTTGGTATTAGATGCAGGTCGAACAAAATCAAGCTACACCATTAACAACCATATGATGCAATAACTTGTATAAGAGAGAAACTGCTTAAGATGAGTCTGGTTATATACACATATGAATACACAAGAAAAGGTACAATCGCCTTAGAAAAAAATTAAGTTTTTAGAACACTGAAGGAAACACAAATATGAAGATGATAACCTAAGGTTGATGATAACAATTTTAATTCCTATTGGACCTTGCTGTTGGTAGGGAGGCTTGTGTGTCTCAGAAATACAGATGGCCGTACCGTAGGTGCAACCACAATGGAGGGGTATCTGTTGAGAGGCCAGACAAACGTGTGCTTCCCAAAGAGGGGCAGCAGCCTTTTCAGTAACTGCAGGGGCAACAGTCTGGATGATTGACTGATCTGGCCTTGCAACACTAACTAAAACGGCCTTGCTGTGCTAATACTGCGAACGGCTGAAAGCTAGGGGAAACTAAAGCCATAATTTATCCTGAGGGCATGCAACTTTACTGTATGGTTAAATGATGGTGGCATCCTCTTGGGTAAAATATTCCGGGGGTAAAATAGTCCCCCATTCAGATCTCTGGGAGGGGACTACTCAAGAGGAAGTCATTGTCAGGAGAAATAAAACTGGCGTTCTACAGATCGGAGTGTGGAATGTCAGATCCCTTAATCGGGCAGGTAGGTTAGAAAATTTAAAAAGAGAAAAGGATAGGTTAAATTTAAATATACTGGGAATTAGTGAAGTTTGGTGGCAGGAGGAACAAAACTTTTGGTCAGTTGAATACAAGGTTATAAACACAAAATAAAAAAAGGGGTAATGCTGCAGTAGGTTTAATAATGAATAAAAGAATAGGAGTACAGGTAAGTTACTACAAACAGCATAGTGAACGCATTATTGTGGCCAAGATAGACACGAAACCCATGCCTACTACAGTAGTACAAGTTTATATGCCAACTAGCTCTGCAGATGATGAGGAAATTGATGAAATGTATGATGAGATAAAAGAAATTATTCAGGTAGTGAAGGGAGACGAAATTTTAATAGTCATGGGTGACTGGAATTCGAGAGTAGGAAAAGCGAGACAAGGAAACATAGTGGGTGAATATGGATTGGGGGAGGGAAATGAAAGAGGAAGACGTACAGAGCAGAACTTAATCATATCTAACACTTGGTTCAAGAATCATAAAAGAAGGTTGTATTCATGGAAGAATCCTGGAGATACTAGATGGTATCAGATAGATTATATAATGGTAAGACAGAGATTTAGTAACCAGATTTTAAAGTGTAAGACATTTCCAGGGGCAGATGTGGACTCTGACCACAATCTATTGGTTATGAACTGTAGATTAAAACTGAAGAAACTGCAAAAAGGTGGGAATTTAAGGAGATGGAACCTGGATAAACTGAAAGAACCAGAGGTTGTACAGAGTTTCAGGGAGAGCATAAGGGAACAATTGACAGGAATGGGGGAAAGAAATACAGTAGAAGAAGAATGGGTAGCTCTGAGGGATGAAGTAGTGAAGGAAGCAGAGGATCAAGTAGGTAAAAAGACGAGGGCTAGTAGAAATCGTTGGGTAACAGAAGAAATATTGAATTTAACTGATGAAAGGAGAAAATATAAAACTGCATTAAATGAAGCAGGCAAAAGGGAATACAAACGTCTCAAAAATGCGATCGACAGGAAGTGCAAAATGGCTAAGCAGGGATGGCTAGAGGAGAAATGTATGGATGTAGAGGCTTATCTCACTGGGGGTAAGATAGATACTGCCTACAGGAAAATTAAAGAGACCTTTGGAGAAAAGAGAGCAAATTGTAGGAATATCAAGAGCTCAGATGGAAACCCTGTTCTAAGCAAAGAAGGGAAAGCAGAAAGGTGGAAGGAGTATATAGAAGGTCTATACAAGGGCGATGTACTTGAGGACAACATTATGGAAATGGAAGAGGATGTAGGTGAAGATGAAATGGGAGATAGGATACTGCGTGAAGTGGTTGACAGAGCACTGAAAGATCTGAGTCGAAACAAGGACCCAGGAGTAGACAACATTCCTTGGAACTACTGACGGCCTTGGGAGAGCCGGTCCTGACAAAACTCTACCATCTGGAGAGCAAGATGTATGAGGCAGGCGAAATACCCCCAGGCTTCAAGAAGAATATAATAATTCCAAACCCAATGAAAGCAGGTGTTGACAAATGTGAAAATTATCGAACTATCAGTTGAATAACTCACAATTGCAAAATACTAACGCGAATTCTTTGCAGACGTATGGAAAAACTGGTAGAAGCCAACCTCGGCATAGATCAGTTTGGATTCAGCAGAAATGTTGGAACATGTGAGGCAATACTGACCCTACGACTTATCTTAGAAAATAGGTTAAGGAAAGCAAACCAACAGTTCTAGCATTTGTAGACTTAGAGAAAGCTTTTGGCAATGTTGACTGGAATACTCTCTTTCAAATTCTAAAGGTGACAGGGGTAAAATACAGGGAGCGAGAAGCTATTTACAATTTGTACAGAAACCAGATGGCAGTTATAAGAGTCGAGGGGCATGAAAGGGAAGCAGCGGTTGGGAAGGGAGTGAGACAGGGTTGTAGCCTGTCCCCGATGTTATTCAATCTGTATATTGAGCTAGTGGTGAAGGAAACAAAAGAAAAATTCGGAGTAGGTATTAAAGTCCATGGAGAAGAAATAAAAACGTTGAGATTCACCGATGACATTGTAATTCTGTCAGAGACAGCAAACGACTTGGGAGAGCAGTTGAACGAAATGAACAGTGTTTTGAAAGGAGGATATAAGATGAACATCAACAAAAGCAAAACGAGGATAATGGAATATAGTCGAATTAAGTCAGGTTATGCTGAGGGAATTAGATTAGGAAATGAGACACTTAAAGTAGTGAAGGAGTTTTGCTATTTGGGGAGCAAACTAAGTGATGATGGTCGAAGTAGAGAGGATATCAAATGTAGACTGGCAATGGAAAGGAAAGCATTTCTGAAGAAGAGAAGTTTGTTAACATCGAGTATAGATTTAAGTGTCAGGAAGTCGTTTCTGAAAGTATTTGTATGGAGTGTAGCCATGTATGGAAGTAAAAGATGGACAATAAATAGTTTGGACATGAAGAGAATAGAAGCTTTCGAAATGTGGTGTTACAGAAGAATGCTGAAGATTAAATGGGTAGATCACATAACTAATGAGTAGGTATTGAAGAGAATTGAGGAGAAGAGGAGTTTGTGGTACAACTTGACAAGAAGAGGGGACCAGTTGGTAGGACATGTTCTGAGGCATCAAGGGATCGCAAATTTAGCATTGGAGGGCAGCGTGGACGATACAAATCGTAGAGGGAGACCAAGAGATGAATACACTAAGCAGATTCAGAAGGATGTAGGTTCCAGTAAGTAGTGGGAGATATAGAAGCTTGCACAGGATAGAGTAGCATGGAGAGCTGCATCAAACCAGTCTCAGGACTGAAGACAACAACAACATACATGTATGTGATCTATGTAAATAAAAAGATTTTGAAAAAAATGTATTTCTGCACATCAGCTTATCTGCTTATTTCATCTCTCAAAGGTAACAATTCGTCTTCCACTGTATTTGTTTCCCCTGTCTGAATCAATCATTGTCTAATGCTTCATTTGAAACTCTGAACAGCCTAC
The DNA here is from genome assembly GCF_023898315.1 of Schistocerca nitens. Lineage (NCBI taxonomy): Eukaryota > Metazoa > Arthropoda > Insecta > Orthoptera > Acrididae > Schistocerca > Schistocerca nitens. The sequence continues at coordinate 618,721,407 of NC_064617.1, forward strand.
AGTGCTTTCAACTCTCCTTAATTTCCTATTTAAATCTTATGATTTAAAATGTAGATCTTGAACTCCTGCCTTACCATTATATAATCTGTCTGAGATGGTCCAATGTTTCCAGATCTCTTCTTCTATTACATTTAAATGAACCCATAGCGATAATTAAATAATTCTCTGTAAGAAATTCTATAAATAGCTTCCTCCTTCATTCCTTTCCTTTGGAGCAACCTGGCATATGTACAGTGCTCAGGAAGATATTGGCAATGTGCTTATCTTTGCTTCGATTATGCCTTCAGTAATTTGCTATGTAGATATGGTATGCTGGTTGTTGTGAAAAAAGTATGTTTCTTAAGAAGTCCTTGACATAAAGCAAAACTTAATTTTTTCTGTATGTCTCAGATGAAAATGTATCTATAATGGCAGATGACATTGTCATTTACTGAAAAATGTTAGACATCTAAAGAATATTTTACTTTATAAATAACTTCTACCAGATAGTGTACTACACCAACGAAGTAGATTCACATTTATTTAAATATATAAAAATCTAATAAAGTTTTTTCCTTATAAGTGAGTTCTGATAGATTGTGTTTATCCACATGAATGATTGAAAGTTTCATTTAAGGACGCAAAGGTACATTTTAACTGTACACATTATAATTTTTAAAAATGTTATCTTTATATAAACAAAAAGTAAAAAAGTTCACCACAGAGTTCAGCTATTTCAAAACTTAGAAAGCTATTCTAAAGATAAAGTTGGATATTTTCATAACATGAAATAAAAGAAGCAGAGAGAACTTTGATATAAAAATATAAAAGACCTTCAGACAATTTGTATAATGAGATATTTAAAAAAATTATTCCAAACTTAGTAAAGAAAATTATTCGATTTTTTTGTAAATCCTGGTGATCATATTAATAATCAAGGTTGTGAATTGAATAAGAAATCTTCTATAGCACTTCATGAAATCTGTTAATTTAATTAAAAGATATTCTAAATATAATAAACAAAATTTATTCATTCTTGTCAAAAAGTCTGAGGACAAAATTAATAAAAACAATTACTTGAATAAAAGTCTTCGTAAAATTTGTGAAACGAAAAAGTTTAAAAATTATTGTAAACTTAACAAACAAAAATAAATTGATCTGATCAAAAGATCTGATGGTAATATCACAAATGTATGTTATTATAAAAAATCTTTAGTAGATATATATCAACAAATCAAGCAACAAAGACTTTTAGTGAATTTGCATGATAACAATTTTCTATCTGATATTCATTTTTTGAAGTCGCCTAAACAAATTAATAGAAAAGCTGTACTTTGCAATCAAGAATAATGACTTATAAAATCAATAATGACGATAATACTGATGAACCACAAGGACTCTTAAATGATATTAAATAAGAACTAATAACTTAATTTAACAATATTTTAAAAGAGAGAAGAGCGGTCAATAGCAATACGAAATTTCTTTTTGTAATTTTAAAGACAAGATGAAATACAAGAATTTACTTTTAAAAGAAGTTTTTTTAAAACAACTGATTTAGAAGATTATTATAAAAAATAATGAATACACTATTAACTGCAATGGAAGAAATTCAAAGGCAACAGCTAATTGGTCCTCATTTTTATAAATAGTTTCTGATTAAGTAATTAGAGACATATACTAATTTCTGGTGCTTCTTATATCAATCTTCTTAAAGTATAAACAGACAATTCATGAGAAATGTACGAATAAAACCTTTTTTATTCAATAAAATAAGGTTTATATACTGCAGATCGAAATGTAAATACAAAATGATCGAGGAAGAAAGTGACGAAATTTTTGGAAAAACTAGAATTAACCAGCCTTCTAATATTTGAAAAGAAGTCAAGTATTTTCATTAATACTTACGCTTTAGATGAAAATTTCGTTTATATCCACTTAACCATAAAAAATAAGCAAGACGAACATGTTAACCTTCAATCAATTCGAAAAGAAAACAGTTGTCAGCGATCATGGAAGAAAAATCTATCTAGATTAATTAGTTCAAAATCAACTAAAAATGGACATTAAATTTATTCTTGTGATAAATGTTTAAGATATTTGATTTCACAACAAAAATTGGGTAATCACGAAAACGAATGCAAAGAACATGAAGAATTGAAAATAGTTATGCCTGAACAAGTTAAAAAAATTGAAAATTTTAAGCATTCATATTGGATGCCTTTGCAATTTCAGCACATTTTGAATGTCTTTTAAGAGACGTGAACAATATGAGACATTTTCGTTTAGTTTATGTGTCAAATAATGTAAAGGTGGTTATAAAAAGCCCATAACATATATTAGGAAAGATTATCAGAAAAATTTGGTGAATGTTAAAAAAATATCGAAAAAATAAAGAAACCTAAGATCACAATATACCAATGATAATGACTAAAGAAAATAGAATATTTTAAAAAAGTTAAATACTTGGTTTATTTGTGAAGAAGAATATACTGAAGAAGAAAAAAGTAAGAGAATATTGTCATTTAACATTTTCCACACATGAAGATTGTAATTATAAATATCAAAATCCCAAATTTATTCCAGTTTGTATTCATAATGTAACAAATAATGATTTTCATTTGTTTCTTGATGAATTGGCAATTCATATGAAAATATTGACAGAATTTCAAGTAATCAACAAAAATATTTTTTTAGTAAAATGTTTGAGAACGGTTTAACTTTAAAATTTATGGATATTTTTACATTTATGATTACAAGTATTGATAAATTATTTACAAGTTTTACAAAGGAACAATTCAGAAAAACAGAAAATAGGTAATAAATGACAAACTAGATGTAATAATCCAAAAAGAATTATACCCTTACATGTACATCTATTCCAAAGAAATATAAAAAGGAACCAAATCAGCTGAAAATAAGGCTTTTATTCAATACATATTAAATCCTATGTTTGTTATTGAGATATATTTGTGTAAACCTAGATTGGAAATTTTCACTATTAAAAATTTTGATGAATATACAAGATTATGTGATAAATGTGATTTTTTAATCTTCTGAAAATTTTGGTGAATGAGAAAGTAATTTATTGACGAATTTCACAATGTATTGAAACATATGCTAAACCAAACTACAAATGTGTGTAATAATATATTACTAGAAAGAGAATCAAATTATATTGCATATTTGGAGTCAAATAATTTATATAGTAGAACTATGTCTCAGTTTTTACCTTTTAAAAATTCTGAATGCTTCAAACCAGGAAATTGTAAAACTGAAAAAAATGCTTGATAGAACAGATGATAATGAGAAAGGTTAAATTTTACAAGTAGATTTAGGTTATCCAAATAACATTCTTGATTACTTACACAAAGATTTACCATTAGCACCAAAAGAAGATAAAAATTTATAACAAGATTAAATAATGAAGAAAAGTGTGTTTTACATTATGGAAATCATAAACGATAGTTAAGTCTCGAATTAAAGTTCATAAAAGTTCATAGAATCTTGTCACTTGAACAATCAAATTGGTTGTAAATTACATTAACTTTATTACAGAAATGTGAAAAATAGAACAGATTTTAAAATAAATTTTATAAGCATAAATAGCTCTGTTCTTGGTAAAGCGATGGGAAATATTAGAAACAGACCGAATATGCAAAATAGTAACAAGTCCAAAACAACACAGACACTATAATTGAAAATCAAATTAAGAATGTACTACAGTATATTAAGAATTACTAATAACAGTTCATGTGGAGGAAGCAATAGTAAAATTCAATAACTCACTTTACATTGTGATGCGTATTGTAGATACTTGAAAATAAAAATGAACGATTTTTCTGTAATATAAAGAAACGAAAATATGGTGAAAATTTCTATTACTGTGATAAATATTCTGTTATTCATAATATAAAAACTTATTACAACATTATGAAGTTAATAATAAACAAAGTGAAAACAAAGTGATTATTCAAAATGTAATGTTTATCAAATTCCACAAATGAATGAGCCATTTTTGAAAAATTCAATTTAAATTGTGGAAAAATTATATTAGAGATGTACATTTACAGTCCTTGATGTTTGTTTATGAAGTAGAAGGTCAAAAACGTAAAAAATCTAAGGGACTGAAAAAAAACCTGTCGTAAGAAATGAATTAAAACAATATAGAAAAATTACACAAAACATTCAAAAATAACACAAGTAGTATCCGGTGATTATGATGAAATTGTATTAAGTTTTGACAATGATAAATGAACTATATTACAAGATGGAATAAATATTCTACCATACAGTCATTAGAAAAAGATTATGAATGCTAATTAATTAAATGTACACATTTAATTGTCTAAAGCTGTTTCTATTTTTTTGGTCACTTATATGAAAACATTAGAAGAGTTTAACTAACTTTTTTCAATCTATTCGAGTAAATGTTGCTTATTCCAGTTATTAACAAGAGCTATTGTATGTTCCTATGTAATGTCTACATATCCATACTGTTTCATTTTCATACAATGAGTACAACACATTTTTAAAGATGTTTTCTTGATTATAAGTTTTATTTGTTCAATAATTTCTTTTTTCACTGGGCCAATTGCAGTATTTTCACTTTCTATTCATAAATTAAACAATTTATTAGATTTTAGAAGTAATAAATTAAAGGATTTTTTATTATATATATGGATTCACTTTTAGTTATTAAAAATAATAAACACATCGTAAGAAACATATCTTAACAAACAAGTGTTAATGATTATCGATGAACATAATTATCGATGGATCAAAGTACATTATATTTGTGATATTTTGGAATAATCGAATTATAGAAAAGCTTGAGATAATAATATTAAAAGTAAAATAGTACAAAACACACACACACACACACACACACACACACACACACATATATATATATATATATATATATATATATATATATATATATATATATATATAAGGAATTGAGAGGTAACCGCAGTAATTACACAGTTACAAATTTTATGAATGAAACAGGAGTATATTCTTTAATTATGATATCCAAAATGCCTATAAAAGTTTTTTTCAAGATTGGATTTATGAAAAATTCTAATACATGGTCCTATAAAATGGGGCTATGTGAAAAAAGATTTATGAAGGACATATAGATCATTTGAAACACCTATATAAATAATTATGCAAAATGAGCAATTGATATATATTTTATAATTACAGAAAATATATGTGAGAGAAATAACCAAATGACTATTTTATTAACACACGTTTTTCCTCGATTACCTGATGGAAATTTAAGATGTTGTTTTGGTAGTTTGAAATTTTATGATAGTGATTATAATAAAAATTATTGTGTTATACCAACTCTGTTTAAAATGTTTAAAAGAAAAAAAATAAGTGAAGTATTTATACAAGCTGTGCAGAATTTTAAAAAATAACTTGTAACCCTCATTCAGCACATTTCTTCCAAAGAAAGAAAAAATATTACACATTTGTTGTTTTATAAATTATTACAATGGTTGGGACACTTACTTCAGCAAAAAATTTAATGATGATGTAATTAATCTAGTGAACATTTCTCAGAACTTAAAACTTAGGTTCCAAATACTTTTCTCATATTAGAAATTAATATAACACTCACGATTGTTATATACAAATAATAAACTACAACTATTAATGCTATCTGATTCAATTAAATACCAATATAAAATTTCAAGTAATTCTGACTCATGTTCAGATTTACTAATTTTTATTTTAATATTGTAATAAACTCTATCTCATTTTAATAAACAAGTGATCATAAGAATATTATATTCTATAACAAACAAGTTTAAATTTTCAATAACAAGCTTGATTTTTATAAAAAATTTAAAAATGAATAAAATATAATCCTCTATTTATCTCCAAAGATTTGGTAACTCAGAACAACATAAAATAAACGATCATTTGGTTAAATCATTAGAAATTATATTGCACACTGACATTGACACATTAAATTGCCTCTGAAAGTATTCATAAAAATCACAAATTTACTGTCCAATTAGAATATATAAATAGTTTACAGTTTTATCAGATAGTCTCTGAATGTAGACAAGTTTTTGTAATTAGGATAAAATTATTTTAGGGCTTGTATTTTCATTCATACTGTTTGACACATATATATAAAAGTATTTTATTTAATATGTAAAAATATTTTAAATTTGATTTCCGAACTATTATGTAAAAATTCAAAACATTGAAGATATACTTCATTAACATCCTTCTATAAAGCATTTCCAACAACATGAACATGTGGAAAATTGATTTTCAGTAAGTTCTGTTCATAAAAATTCCCCTTTATGTTTTCACTATTTAAATCTTTTACTTAATATGTGATTGGATTAGATTGAATAACATCTTCAATTTAAAACATTTCTGTTTACAAATTTTCTGTATACCCATTTTCTTATTCATACTAAAAGGCCCATTTTATACTTCTTTATACTGTAACCAATTTTTCGTGTAGATAAACAGTTTTTTATTACCATTGTTGAACTGTTTTTATATGTTTATTCATCAACAATTTTGTAGCTAAATTAACACATTCATAATTTCCTTGCAAATTAAATTTTCTGCTCATCTTTCTCTCAATATTCTATTGAAACTCTTAACAACAGATGTTTTTAAATCAGAAAATGGTAAATATGATTATTATTAATTTTTTTATTAGTTTTTGATATCTTTTATAATAAAATTCTTCACTGTTACCTGTTTGCAAGTTTTTGGATGATGTGTTATGAATATTATTTCAAAAGATCAACTATCTTTTATTTGTTTAGCCTCAGACTTTGATAACCCTTAAAAATTAAAAAAAAACACTTACTGTTAATAATAATTTATAATCTTTTCTTATCTTTAATTTTGTTAATGACATTTACTTAGGCAGCTTGTCATAAATCATGAATATGAAAAAAAACTACATTATATCATTGGTTTATGTTATTCATTAACAATTTCTCACATAATCCATTACCTACAATTTCTTTTAACAAATTAACTCTTTTCAGTTTTACAAATTGTAAAAAGTTCTTCAACTGCTACTCTTTCATTATTTGTTGATACTGAAGAATGATTGTGTGTGCCACTAAACTGTTTGCACATCAAACAGCAGATGTCACAATCATGGGGGATAAAATGATTGTCTATTGGCATAGAATAAAAAATAATTAACATTTAAAGTATTTCAGGAAATACAATTAACTTTAGATCCACAAGAACAGTTCTAGGGTGTCTTTTAGTGTAACAGTCAGAAAATTTTATTTGTGTGCAGTTATTGATGATTACGATTATTTATTTCATACCACTCAACATACATACTGGAGTATCATGACATTAAATTTCAAAACATTTACGATATTCTTACTGACATCAATTATTATTTTAAATAAAAAATCGTATTCCTAATTATGATTTTTATATTTCCAATCATGAAGGTAATTGCAATTCTTTACTAGCATACACTTCGTTTTCTAGCCTGTTCCTTTTATTTATAGTGAATATAGTGTTTGTAATCAAGCATTTCATATTTTTATCCAGATTTATTATGAACTATGAAGTTCATGAACTATTACTATGAAACATTTTTTTGACAATATACCTCCATAACTTACACCAAGGTACTTTAATTCGTCTTAATTGACACAGCTATTCACTTGTGTTAAAGTACTTCTTTTGTGGTAAGATCATTTATTTGTTTTTCTAAATACTGTTTAATAACTACATCTTTTTTATCGCTTGGATCAATGGCATTTACTATTATACTAGCTTGAAAACTAATATAGTTCATGGTGGCGACAAACATTTCCTTCAATTCACTATGAAATTCTTTGTTTTTACATTTTAAATTTGGATTTTCTAATAATTAAAACTCTGAAAAGTGTGGTTAATTTTAATTTTTTTATTAACTCTAGTGAAGATCTTTGCACCTATTGATGATTGAAGATCTGTAATGTTTGGTTCTAAATATCTCATACATTTGATTCAAATATATTTCTTACCTTATTAGTACTATTGATTACTTCCTTCTTTTTTAGACCTATTTTTGTTAGGAAATCTGTCCAGTTATTAAGTTTAAAGTATATTTAATTTTCTAATTGCCTGATATTAATTTTAAGACACATAAACACAAATGACCACAAACCAATTAATTAAAACTTTATTATTTTTTGGTGGTATAATGGAAGTAATTTTTTCCTACATTATTTTCTACTTTTTTTGGTAATTCCTACAAATGTATCAAATTTAAATTAAAAATTTTTCGATTTATAACAACATATCCCTTGAGTACCAAAATGAACAGAGGTATTTAAATTACTGCATTTAATATTTTCTAAATGTAGTAGGAACTTATCAGTCTGAAACATACCACAGAAATATTTAATTTTTAACAGTGTAACAAGTTTTTCTATATCGAAATTTGATAATGTATGATTACATTTTGATTATTTCACTGTAATTTTTATATTATGTAATCCTACACCAATTTTCATTTTCATTGCTAATTTTGTCTTTGTTTCTTTCCAATTGTTCATCAGTTTTTTGATTATCATGGACTAATTTTGCATTTCCTGCTACACTGTTGGCTTATTACCAAATTGCAAATATTGCAGCAAGTAACATTAGTAAAAATACACTTTCTTAGTTTTTTCTTTCTTTCCCATCAAATGCTCATCAATTTTTTTACAACAAAGGATACAAAATGTAAGAAGTTAATTTTCACCAGATTTTTATCTTTCTTTTTTGAATATCAGTTAAAATTACTAACTTGCAATTGTTCATTATTTAATTTTGGTTAAATCTTACTATTTGCAAGTTTAGTATTAATTAATAAGGGTATTCTTTATATACTCCATCCTTTCCATCAACATTAAAAACCCTTCATAATTTTAGTTTTCCATACAGTATTCCTTCAACAGCGATTACTGCTTAGTTTTCACCAAATGAAGATTTGTTAGATTCCATTCATTCTTTTGCAATTAACTGAAGTTCTTTATCTGGCTCATGTCTTTTTTCCCAAACCTTTATTTTCTCTAGAAGGAATATTATGGTTTGACAAGTATCTTGTAATGGATTAATTCCTTCATGTCCTATAGCTAATCTTTCTCGTAATTTGGTTCCAGAAGCACAGTAACCACAATCACAAATGTGCAGTACAAAATGCACTTCATAAATTAATATATTAATTAAAACTTTACCGTATTTTTCACTTTTCCATAATGTATGAGGAAGATTATTCGAAGATTTAAGCAAAAAAGGAATTCATTTTGGATTATTAATAATAAAATTGTTAAATTTATTTGGTGACATATGTGTCATTCCAACTTTTTCCTTATTATAATTTTTATTTCCAGCTAATTCTTCTCCATGAATTACTGCTAATCTCACAATTGACTCATGTACATTATTCAACCTAAAATATATTCGACTCGTTTTTCTGTACGAATGGCCAAGGTAGGTAACTGTACTGATAACGGGCACAAGGCAAAAGATTCCACTGGTGCACTTCAGTTCAAAATAACCAAGTACAGTTAAACTCTACCAGAGGGTGGCTAAAATTGGCCAACTTGAGAACGCATGTTGTTATTCATGGGAATGTCGAAACAGCCGACAACGAATTACAAATGATACAATGTGATCAGTCGTGACTTGCTGGTATGTTAAGTCAAAACTCAACTTTCGTGTCCAGGATTGGTGGGCCATGGACCTCATGGGAATGGGAACAGCAGCACACACTCTGACCATGCATGACGCTACCAGTGGCCTTGGCTAAACAACGTGCCATGGACATTTCCTCGCTGCTCCAAGCCAACTGACCAACTTGCTCGCACATAGCACAGCCAGAAACAGTAAGCGACAGGCTAAAGGTAGTAAAAGGTGTGAATATCGATACACACCACTGCTGCCACTCATGGAGAGAGGGGATAACAGCGTAATCGCGATAACTGCGGGAGACTAAACACAGAATTGCAACAAGGTTTAATCCAATGCATAACATGAGCAAGCCACAGCTCAACGTTCTTTAAGTTGTTCAGTTCCATCGATAACTCATTGATATTCTTTTTTAAATTATTCACATTGTTTTACATTTTCAAACTGTTCTTTGAATTTTTCCTTTACTTCTCTATTTTGTCTAACTTTTTTGTCAATCTCTGGATCATATTTTGTAAACATTCATTAAAGTTAAAAAATAATCAATCACACTTTTAATGTTAATTGTTTATGTTCAACATTTATGTCCAACGTTTATGTTTAATGTATGCTTTCAATGTTTAAGAAATTCTTAATCTATTATCTATATTTACCAACATTCATTTTTCTTATCTTATCTACCATCATAAAAGCGAATTACCTGTAATCCATAATTTAAGCACAATTCTTTAAAATCGTGAAATTTTAAATCACATCCAACAAGTTCGTGAATAATATGATTTAAATTTGTATCATCATGTGTGAAAATTTTTTTTAAAAAATTTAGTAATTTGTAACTACTTGCCGGCCCCAGTGGTCTCGCGGTTCTAGGTGCGCTGTCCGGAACCGTGCGACTGCTACGGACGCAGGTTCGAATCCTGCCCCAGGCATGGATGTGTGTGATGTCCTTAGGTTAGTTAGGTTTAAGTAGTTCTAAGTTCTAGGGGACTGATGACCACAGCAGTTGAGTGCCATAGTGCTCAGAGCCATTTGAACCATTTTGTAACTTCTTGTTCCCCCCCCCCCCATGAATCATGGACCTTGCCGTTGGTGGGGAGGCTTGCGTGCCTCAGTGATACAGATAGTCGTACCATAGGTAAAACCACAACGGAGGGGTATCTGTTGAGAGGCCAGACAAACGTGTGGTTCCTGAAGAGCCTTTTCAGTAATTGCAAGGGCAACAGTCTGGATGATTGACCGATCTGGCCTTGTAACAATAACCAAAACGGCTTCGTTGTGCTGGTACGGCAAATGGCTGAAAGCAAGGGGAAACTACGGCCGTAATTTTTCCCGAGGGCATGCAGCTTTACTGTATGATTATATGATGATGGCGTCCTCTTGGGTAAAATATTCCGGAGGTAAAATAGTCCCCCATTCGGATCTCTGGGTGGGGACTACTCTAGAGGATGTCGTTATCAGGAGAAAGAAAACTGGCGTTCTATGGATAGGAGCGTGGAATGTCAGATCCCTTAATCGGGCAGGTACGTTAGAAAATTTAAAAAGGGAAATGGATAGGTTAAAGTTAGATATAGTGGGAATTAGTAAAGTTCGGTGGCAGGAGGAACAAGACTTCTGGTCAGGTGACTAGAGGGTTATAAACACAAAGTCAAATAGGGGTAATGCAGGAGTAGGTTTAATAATGAATAGGAAAATAGGAATGCAGGTAAGCTACCACAAACAGCATAGTGAACGCATTATTGTGGCCAAGGTAGATATGAAGCCCACACCTACTAGAGTAGTACAAGTTTATATGCCAACTAGCTCTGCAGATAACGAAGAAATTGAACAAATGTATGATGAAGTAAAAGAAATTATTCAGATAGTGAAGGGAGACGAAAATTTAATAGTCATGGGTGACTGGAATTGGAGTGTAGGAAAAGGGAGAGAAGGAAACAGAGTAGGTGAATATGGATTGGGGCTAAGAAATGAAAGAGGAAGCCGCCTGGTAGAATTTTGCACAGACCACAACTTAATCATAGCTAACACGTGGTTTAAGAATCATGATAGAAGGTTGTATACATGGAAGAACCCTGGAGATACTAAAAGGTATCAGGTAGATTATATAATGGTAAGACAGAGATTTAGGAACCAGGTTTTAAATTGTAAGTCATTTCCAGGGGAAGATGTGGACTCTGACCACAATCTATTGGTTATGAACTGTAGATTAAAACTGAAGAAACGGCAAAAAGGTGGGAATTTAAGGAGATGGGACCTGAATAAACTGAAAGAACCAGAGGTTGTACAGAGTTTCAGGGAGAGCATAAGGGAACAATTGACAGGTATGGGGGAAAGAAATACAGTAGAAGAAGAATGGGTAGCTCTGAGGGATGAAGTAGTGAAGGAAGCAGAGGATGAAGTAGGTAAAAAGACGAGGGCTAATAGAAATCCTTGGGTAACAGAAGAAATATTGAATTTAATTGATGAAAGGAGAAAATATAAAAATGCAGTAAATGAAGCAGGCAAAAAGGAAAAAAAAGGCCCCAAAAATGAGATCGACAGGAAGTGCAAAATGGCTAACCAGGGATGGCTAGAGGACAAATGTAAGGATGTAGAGGCTTATCTCACTAGGGGTAAGATAGATACTGCCTACAGGAAAATTAAAGAGACCTTTGGAGATAAGAGAACCAATTGTATGAACATCAAGAGCTCTGATGGAAACCCAGTTCTAAGCAAAGAAGGGAAAGCAGAAAGGTGGAAGGAGTATATAGAGGGTCTATACAAGGGCGATGTACTTGAGGACAATATTATGGAAATGGAAGAGGATGTAGGTGAAGATGAAATGTGAGATACGATACTGCGTGAAGAGTTTGACAGAGCACTGAAAGACCTGAGTCGAAACAATGCGCCGGGTGTAGACAACATTGCATTGGAACTACTGACGGCCTTGGGAGAGCCAGTCCTGAGAAAACTGTACCATCTGGTGACCAAGATGAATGAGACAGGCGAAATACCCTCAGACTTCAAGAAGAATATAATAATTCCAATCCCAAAGAAAGCAGGTGTTGACAAATGTGAAAATTACCGAACAATCAGTTTAATAAGCCACAGCTGCAAAATACTAACACGAGTTCTTTACAGACGAATGGAAAAACTAGTAGAAGCCGACCTCGGAGAAGATCAGTTTGGATTCCGTAGAAATACTGGAACACGTGAGGCAATACTGACCTTACGACTTATCTTAGAAGAAAGATTAAGGAAAGGCAAACCTACGTTTCTAGCATTTGTAGACTTAGAGAAAGCTTTTGACAATGTTGACTGGAATACTCTCTTTCAAATTCTAAAGGTAAAATGCAGGGAGGGAAAGGCTATTTACAATTTGTACAGAAACCAGATGGCAGTTATAAGAGTCGAGGGACATGAAAGGGAAGCAGTGGTTGGGAAGGGAGTAAGACAGGGTTGGAGCCTCTCCCCGATGTTATTCAATCTGTATATTGAACAAGCAGTAAAGGAAACAAAAGAAAAATTCGGAGTAGGTATTGAAATCCATCGGGAAGAAATAAAAACTTTGAGGTTCGCCGATGACATTGTAATTCAGAGACAGCAAAGGACTTGGAAGAGCAGTTGAACGGAATGGATGGTGTCTTGAAGGGAGGATATAAGATCAACATCAACAAAAGCAAAACGAGTATAATGGAATGTAGTCGAATTAAGTCGGGTGATGTTGAGGGTATTAGATTAGGAAATGAGACACTTAAAGTAGTAAAGGAGTTTTGCTATTTGCGGAGCAAAATAACTGATGATGGTCGAAGTAGAGACGATATAAAATGTAGACTGGCATCGAGTATAGATTTAAGTGTCAGGAAGTCATTTCTGAAAGTATTTGTATGGAGTGTAGCCATGTATGGAAGTGAAACATGGACAGCAAATAGTTTGGACAAGAAGAGAATAGAAGCTTTCGAAATGTGGTGCTACAGAAGAATGTTAAGATAAGATGGGTAGATCACGTAACTGATGAGGAAGTATTGAATAGGATTAGGGAGAAGAGAAGTTTGTGGCACAACTTGACTAGGAGAAGGGATCGGTTGGTAGGAAATGTTGTGAGGCATCAAGGGATCACAATTTAGTATTGGAGGGCAGCGTGGAGGGTAAAAATCGTAGGGGGAGACCAAGAGATGAATACACTAAGCAGATTCAGAAGGATGTAGGTTGCAGTAGGTACTGGGAGATGAAAAAGCTTGCACAGGATAGAGTATCATGGAGTGCTGCATCAAACCAGTCTCAGGACTGAAGGCGTCAACAACAACTACTTGTTTATGGATTTTTGAATCTGTTTCTCCTAAATAAAATTCGATCAATCCATTCTGTATTATACAGTTTCTCCTGGGTGGTCTTGGGTTAAAAAAATAAACTAAATGTTACGATAAATTTTACTAAGAACCTACAAGTTAAGCCAAGGAGGAGGAGATAGAAGTACAATGGAGATGTTATTCCATGGACTCTTGCAGTTCTATGCATGAACTATCTTTGCTTTGTTATTCGCTAATCTTATCAGCTTGGATTTGGACCTAAGGTAATGTTCTTGTGTAAAGATCATCTTGCTGTATCAGCTAATAATGAAAGTTGTATATAAAACCAGAAAGGTATAGTGGCTTTTGTCAAAAAATTTTGTATATGCAGTCAATCAATTTGTAATCTGAAACCTGGATTACTGTACGTAGATATGGGCATTAACAAAGAATTTTCCATGTTAGGCACCATCTTAGAAAATCCATAACATTTTTCTGTTAGCTCATCTACGAGACATGCTCTCAGTTAGGACAATTAACTTTCCATCAGATCCTACGAGCCCGGCAGCTTCTGATAAGAATTTATCAATTTTTACTTACAGCTTTATTTATATAACTGGATAACATCGTGGGCAGAAACGGTCTGATCACAGGATTCCAGATCCATCATAGGATTTTATTTGTAGATGCTACTCTTATTATCTTACATTGGGGAATCAATACAGAACCACAATATTAACGTACATATTGCAGTAGTTTACATCGAACAGACTTGTGAAATATTCTCTCGTGCAATAAGCACAGACTTGGAATAATATCAGTGGTGTAGGGTAGAGAAGGAAAGGGCAATTAACCAGCGACGATTAGTTAACTACCCTAAGGACTGAACTAGTTTATTAATGACTGATCTGTGTCAGGCTAACTTAAAAGATATTGCACTAATAAGAACATTCTCGTGAGGTATTTGTAGTAAAGTGTTTCCAGCAGCTACTTTTGAGTCATTAAGAATATGGTTACATTGGCAGACTGTGGTGTATTTCTTACATTTCACAGTTTTTATATTTTTACGTTACAGTATACTTCTAGTAAAAATATTCTCTAACTACATGTTGATTTTGAATACTGAAATCTTGAAATACAACAACTAAATTATCTTCCCAGTTAACTAAAGGAATAATTTTTCTATCACTGTCAATAAAAGTAGGAAATTTTTCATTAATTTTCGTTGGATTTTTCCAGATATATCTATAACTCCTTGATATTTTTGTTGGATTAAACTTCTAGAACACATGAACAAATAATTAACTTTATAACATCTTTTCGCACCTATAGATCATCTTTTGTGCATCTAATTTTTATTTCTTAAAATTACATCACTAACTGAAATAACTGATCATAACATCTCTCACCAAGTATGTTGTCAGAAGTGTCTGCTCAGATGATATTTCGCCACATTTTGTGAAAGTGTATATGAGGTGAAGTAGTGGGCAGTAATTTGGGAAAACGTGAGTGAAAAGAATGCAGTAAATAGCAGTTGATCAAGGTATCAATCAGAGACACGAAACAGGATGGAAAATTTTGCAGTTAACATGCTACCAGAAAACAACGAAAACGAACACTAAAACTGGTGTATAATAATACAGTTCAGCTACCGAATTATTTTAAAAATAAAAATTTTACCTACAGAAGATGAAACATAGGTGTCATAACATGTCTGAGTAAATATAAAAATAATCTATTTGTGTTTGCATAAGGGTGATTTTCGAAACAACCCAGTTAAACCATCTAGGCGCTAGAATATGAGTATAAATGACTAATGTTGTTTTACCATAATCATTTGGTCTTATTAATGATAATTGATAGACTTTGGTAAAAGTTCACAATGATTGTTTTCTAATTTCTTCTCTCCAATTCTTAATCTTAATTCTGAGTCAGCTATTTATTTACATAAAAATATATTACTTAGTGAGTAGTGAATTTCACCTCATTAGTCGGTTTGTATTCAACTTTTTTAACTTCAAATATTACATAAAAAATAATTAATTATTCACTAATGAAGAAACAACAGAAATTCCTGATGGTCAATGTATTTTGACAAATTTGTAAACATTTCTTCAACCAATAAAACCTAATATACACATGAAAGCAAATAAAATTTTAAACAGATGTACTATTGAATGTAATATTGAAACACTTATGAATAAATATGATTGAATTTTCAAATTTTAGTCTTTTATAAAAAAATTATGGATGCTGGTGAAAAAACTGTTGCTGATCATGTTCCTAAAACTATTCCCATTTCATTAATGAATATTAATTTAATTTGGCTGATGGAATGTTTGTTGAACATACTGATAATTTTCCTAGAAATTCTGATAATATTACTTCCTTTAAAACAAATGGTGAATATGGAGGGCCATACATTTCTGAAACAAGAAATCCTATAAATATTCTAATTTTCGATACTACTCAAAATTTAATAATTACTATAATTGATGAAAACGATAATTTGATAGACTTCAATGATGCTTGTGTAACAATAATTTTAAAAACGACTTAGTGAAATTTAATTCTTAATTAATCATGATCAAAATACAGTTATCAATTTTGACCATTTTCTGTTAATGAGAAACCAAATGATAATTTACATATTCCAAACAAGGAAATGGACATTAATATTAATATTGGTGATGGTTGGATTCATCCTAATCATTCACAGGTTTATATGAATTTCAGCATTACTAGAACTAAAGGAAAAGATTATCCAGTGTGTGATGGAAAATCAAATAAAACGTTAACTGACAACTGTATGGGAAAAGTGTTCAGTCTTTTATGACAGTTAGGAATGGATACTATATTTCATCTAGTATAGAACATTCATTTATTTCTTCATTCATTTTCTTATTTGATTGATGTCATCCTCTATTAAATGAATTAACTATGGGTGGACATATCCTTAATAATGGAAAGATTAAAAACAAACAGAAGGAAGTACATCATACAGTAGAACCATTTGGCGATTTTTTAAAGATTTTAAAGAAATAATTTGTGACAGAGATTTAATAGTAGTTTTCACTTGGAGTTCCAGTTCAAACAATTAAGTTCTTAAATGGGTTGATAAAAATGAAGCTGTAATTGAAATGAAGGATATACTTCCAAAAGAAAGAAAAATTTTGCTGAATGTGATACACCTGAATAGTTTTCATTATTGTCCAAACTATTCGAAAAAATTGTCAGCTAAATGAATCTTCTTTATTTGCTCGTGTTAAATTAAAAATGTCAATATAAAGGAAGCAGAAAAAGAAAATTTTCCTGAAGATGTATGGAATCTTGATCCGCAGATAACATTTTAAAAGATTTTCATGCTTCTAGAGCATAGAAAAGAATAACAGAATTAAATATCAATGTCAATGTGTCCAATCAATTATAGGATTTTAAGTGAATATTTTTTTTTTTATATTCCATTTCAAAACAATTTGAAAGTTTAAATTTTTTCTATGTATAATAAAACAAAACAAATCCAACATTAATGATACCATTGAAAAACCTAGTAAGTGATCTTAATAGTTATAGTGATTGCTATACAGAAATGTCCACTAAATTCATAGAATAGAAAAAATAAATCTTAGTGTTTCAAAATATGAATTTTTGGTAACTAGATATGGTCCAAAAGTTAAATTTGTTTTAGAAGATATATACAAAATTGCTCTTCAAGACTGCTGTATTAAATTCTGTCCAGCAGATGATGATAATTTAGCGAAAATTATTAAATTAAATTTCGTATATCAAGGTAAAAACCAAAATAAAGATAAACAAATTCATGTTATTTAGTATGTATGAATTTTAGATTCATTAAGTTTTAGTTGAGAAAAATTATTTTTTGAATATTAAATTTTTAACTGAATAACTTTTATATTTTTAATTAAATGAAAATTTCGTTCAGGGGAATAAAAAAAATTACCTTGGGATACAGCATACTAAAATGTTGGTTCATGTGAGAGAATTTAAAGAATACGCTTTTTGGACCAGAAATAGCATAAAATATATACTCTGCTGATAGTAGCTTACTTGCATTCTTCTTTTCTTCTTTTTCTATTCTTGCATAACCAGAATTTGGTTTTACATTTATGACCCTGTATTCACTTCACCAGAAGTCCTCTTCATTCTCCCCTAGAACTTCACTAATTACTACTATATATTTCAACCTATCCAATTCCATTTTAAAATTTTCCAACCTGCCTATCCAACTAACGAATCTAACATTCTACACTCCAATTCACAGCATGCCAGTTTTAGTTTACCTGATGACAATTTTCTTCATATTATTTCCCTCCTGGAAATCCAAATGGATGACTTTTCTATGTCTGGAATATTTTACTCAAGGGCATGCCATTATCATGTAACCATACAGTAGAGCTGCATGTCCTGAGGAAAAGGAATAGCTGAAGTTTCCCCTTGCTCTCAGTTATTTGCAGTAGCAGCAGAGCAACACCATGTTACCTGTTGTTACAAGTCCACATCAGTCAGTCATCCATTTAATTGCATTATTTCAATCTTCAGAGACACTTACATGATATCTCATGCAGGCTGACCATCATAAGGAAGCTCACCTTATTATCATGTTGACTGTGCCACACCTCTATGTTCACCAATACCACACTTTATATTAACATGCACACTGACAAGACAACTATGTACCATGTATTTGCTTGCCTTTACCAAAATACTGCATTGGGGATATAAAAAATTACTAAATGTTATTTGAAAAGAGCTTATTTATCTCTATAATTGCACATTGAATAAGAAATGAGCTAATCATACGACACATGACATCTATAGATGACATAGGTGACAACGTGTTCATGAAAGATGAGGAAGTTGGACTGGTCTTTGAAAGAGTCAAAACAAAAAAGTAAGATTTGCACAGAAATTACCTTAAATTTGAAATTGGTAAGTTTTAAGTTCTATAGCAATGTGCAACGGTTCACAGTTTTATTACAGTTACAATAAGTAATCGAAGAAAAAATAACATTTTCTAAAAGAAAATTTTAATTGGTATAAGAGGTCGAAAAACGCATGACAGGAAAATATACAGAAAAGACAGAACTTAATACTGGCATATAATGGGGTGAAGTTGCTAAAAAAGAAAGTAGCAGCAAAAAATAACAAATTATTGTGAATAATGGTACTTCATTATCAAAGATAACTTGCAACAAAAATTCATGAAACCACATGTAGCTTTGGTAACAGATTATCCAATAAAAACAATTCTATTCTTACTTACCAAACAGCAAAAAAAAAAAAGATGAAACTTGAAAATTTAAAGCAGGACCATGCACAGCTGAGATATCAGTAGGTTGATAATGCATAAATTCAATCAACTAACAACAGAAATTACTTTCTCTGTTCTGTTACATAGTATATAAATCAAAAGGGAGACATGCTTCTACAAATGAACAGTAATACAGGAGCTGCCAGAAATTACAATGCTTTGTGTCTGCTATTAAGATTTTCAAAAACTATGAAATTATCTACTTCTATGAGTAGATGAATCCTCATTTATCAGACATATTATAGTTTCCAAAATAATAGCAATATAGATTCACCAACATCATGTCAGAAAAAAGTGGTCATTCAGGTGTCAAACAAGGATGGCTCTGCTATGCACATAGAAATAGATCCAAATACATCCCTGGAACAACTTTGATACTAATTTGTATAGAATTATTCTAGGCAAACTACGGTGGTTAACTGTAAAATGAGTTGGAAATGACAGATTCTAAATATATCAGAATAACGTGATATAAAATATGGAGATAAAGTTGAAGTGAAAGAAAGATAAAAATTTATATTGATACAATTATCTGAGACAAATGATACCTTGTAACCAATATAGTACGTAGTACATGTGGATGAAATTCTTTACATTGTTAAGAACAGCAAGATATATTCTTTTGATAATGACTGTAAGTAATCAAAACTTTAGCTGTGGTGATTATTGAAACTCCATAAAAACTGCCGGGAAATGCAGGTACTACAAAAAATATCAACACCATGTTAGGCATTTACAACCCTGTTATCAGTACCAGACAGCCACTTGTTTGTAACTGTGACCTTCCCTTATGCAATATTAATTTTCTAGCCTTTGCCATTTAACAGATATTTTTTTAGTTTTATAACAAGAAACAGAAACTACACTTTTAATACATACTTTTTTAAAGAACTGTTATGTGAGTGCAGTGCATATAGCGGTCATTGGCATTAAGAGATAGACATTAGTATTTGCTGCACTACCAGCTGTTTCAGGGAATGATATTCAGATGCAACTTTAATACTACAAGAAAAAATTGACAAACGCATCAAACAGTTTTCCCACCAGTTAAGTAATTGACACTGATTGAAATATACCAAAGGTACTATTAATTAGAAATACAATCCTCTAATCACTCGGTGTGTGAAGCGTCCTAAAGTTAAACCTCGTACACTACATATGTAATACATAATGATAATTGTTTTTCGTGTTCCTGTTTTCTGCATCTTGTTATTGCATTGTGGCAATAAGTGCAGACAAAATTTTGCAATCAGTTGAGAGTTGATAAATCACGAAAAATTAGAATTCGGTAGTCATAAGCCCTTATTCTTATTTATTTTATTATTTATTTACGTTGTAAAAGCGAGTTCCGCGACATGGTCGAATGGACATGATGTTTAATGAAGAGAAAGATAAGAGTTCAGCCATGGTCCAAACCAGGGCAACCTCTGTGTATAAATGGTGCAGACAGAACGACGTATATCACTGAGCATCCCTGTCAGTGTTATGAGCAGTGGACTGAGCATCCAGTCACCAACAACTGACAGCAGGCGGCATCAAAGAGCACATAATCTTGGCAAGTTATGCAACAGATGCCTTGTATAAGTCGTCAGCAAATGTCTAGAACATATTTTTGCGTAATGGCAGCATAATCTTTTCGATTGAGATTTTAGAAGACCTCATGTGATTTTTTTCTGTGTTGCACATCTTCTTTCACGTAGTTTAAACATATTTTCAGCTAACACCTTCATAGCCACAACTCCTTTTGTACCTATTTTGCTATATCTTATAAATCTTTATTAGCTATTGAGCTGAAATTGAACCATTGTTCCTTTATGTGCTGCTCGCCAGACCATCTTCTGAAAGGCTACAGTACCATTTTATTGTTGTTCTGTATAATCTCTTGTTTACTGAGTATACTGTGCTCGCAGAATTCTACTATCATTTTAGTATCTGTGCCCAATTTGGAGACAGGTATTGCGAAAAACCATTGTCACAATTTCGACTCCAGATCTGCAGTTACTTTTACCACAGTTACACTTTAAAATCAATATATTATCGTTTTAGATGGCATCCCCTTTACGAGGCGCGTTCAGTTACTAAAGCAACCCTTTTTATTCTTGGCGAATTTCGGTTGAAAAAATGCTGAATTTGTTGTATACGTATATACAGCACTGAACCAAAGCACAGTGAGTCGTTGGGCGAGGTGCCTGTCACCATCGCAACGAGGTCGCGCAAACTTGTCTGATTTCCCGCGTGCCAGTCGGCAGTATGGTGATGCAAGTGCTGCAGTTCTGAAAAGTACAGACGCTCTCATTCAAGGTGATCCACAGATCACAAGCACACCACACTGCGATACTGGAAATTTCCAAAGGTAGTGTTGACACACTCGTCCACCAGTTGAGGTATTCAAAGGTGTGTGCCAGCTGGGTTCCTCGCCGCCTAATAGAAGACCACAAAGAGCAACAAAGGACCATTTACGCGGAATTTCTTGCGTGTTACCGAGGCTGATCGACACAATTTTTGTCGACTGTCGCCACAGGCAATGAAACATGGGTACATCACTTGGAACCGGAAGTAAAAGGGCAGTCGATGGAACGGCCCTATACCGGGTCTCTTCCGATGAAAAAGTTCAAGGCCGCACCCAGAGCCACCTAAGCCATGGTGACGATCTTCTTGAATCCTGGAGGGTTATTCTGTTTAATGTCCTCAGCGTGTTCGTCGCCACAACACTGAAAACGAGCTTCACCTTATCCACGACAATGCAAGCCCTCACGAAAGTCTGCATGCCAGAGTGGAGCTCACAGATCTTCATTGGACTGTTCTTCTGCATCCAACTACAGCCGGATCTCGCACCTCCCGATTTCCATCTCTCCTTCCCAACGACGAAAGCACTCCATGGGATGCAGTATATGGATGATAGGGAGAATATTGATGCAACAAGACTTTGGCTGCGATGTCGACCAATAAAGTGGTACCAGACAGGCACAAAGATCATTCCAGTAAATTTGAGTATGGCCGCCGAAATGAATGGAGATTATGATGAAGTACATAATCTTGTAGCCAAAAGAGTAGGAAATAATATGATGTATTGAAATCCTGAATAAAACCATCTTGCTTTCAGAAAAAAAATTGCATTGCTTATTGAAATCCCTAGTACCTGGACCATCTGTCCTCCAGTTTACCATCACCTGCTTATTTTGTCTTGGTACGTGACATGGTCCGTGGCATCCTGTTTGTCAAAGACTTAGTGAAAAAGGTCAGACTAATATAGCGATTCAATTATTAGTGTTGGCAGTCGTTCACAAAAATAGTTTTTGGATGGATTCCTTCTGACTGGGTTCCAGGACATCAGCTAGCCGATGAGCTATTCTTTAACTCGGGGTTGATTCCAGATCAGTTATGGAATGACGCTAGCAACTGCCAGCAGAGTTAGGATTTATATCCATAAACACATAGCCCCCGAAACAAGCTTCTCTGTATTATCAAGGTGAGGAGTGTACCATCTGATCAAAAGAATCCTGACATCCATATAAAACGCGGAATGAACCTCTGGATGTTACGATAGGAACATCCGTGAGTACAAAAGGAGGCAGAGAGTATTGCATTATTAGTAGAAAAGCACTAACTGCAGAATTGGTCGGTCAGGAGAGCTCAGCAGCTTTGAGCGTGCAGTAGTCATTGGATGTCACCTCACCTCTTAAATCCATCTGGGATATGTCAGTCCTTTCAGAGTTGCTCAACTTGACTGATGATGATGTAAAAGTGAAGTGGATACACGGGAGAACAACTACAGCTAAACCAGGACGTGGCAGCGATCATGTATTGATGGATAGGATATATCGAGCATTGAGGAGGGTGATGGTAAAAATCACCTGAAACCAGCGGAAGGAATCACTCGCCAAAGTGCTACCAGCAGTGTAGCTAGTGTAGTGATTTCGTGTAGAGAGTCTTATAGAACCTCAAATATGTCGCACATCTCTGTAGACAGTGGTATGCCACTCATGAAATGATGTAAAGATCAATGCCACTGGACAAAGTATGACTGGAAACGAGACATTTGGAACGATGAATCTATGCTTTGGCAATCTGGTAAAACCGTTTGGGTTTGCTGAATGACTAGTAACCTTTACCTGCCATTCATGTGTAGTGCCAACAGTGACGTATGGAGTAGGCTGTGGTTTTTTTTTTCTTGCTTAGCGTGTAGTTCCTTATTGCGCTTAAGGAAACTGTTCTACGCTGAAGGGAGCAAACACATTTATCAGAATGGTGTACTGTGTACAGCAGAGAAGCAATTCGGAGACGATGTTCGCTTGTTTCAACAGTCATAAAGCAACGTCTATGGGGCAATGCCCTCTGGACAATTACATTCCTGAAATGGACTGGCCTGCCCACAGTCCTGACCTGAGCCCCGTGGAACACCTAGAGGGATGAGTCAGAATGGCGACTTCGTCCAAATTCCAGTGTCTAACATTGCTACTGCCTTTGGTTTCAGCTCTTGAGGAAGGCTGGGCTGCAATTGCTCCACTGGAATTCAGACACCTCACTTTGAGAGCTCCCAGTGGAGTTCAAGTAGTAAAGGCAAAGAGGGAACAAAACCCGTACCAATGTCCACTATGTATCCCGATATTTTTATCAGATAGTGTACATAGAAGCTTTCGACTTCAAAAATTCAGATCCTTGAAATTCAGAAATTCAGCTTCTTCCGTAATCCAAGGAATAATATAAAATGGACTAGTGACAGGAAGCCTAACACATAATCTCAAGTCAATGTAACAATGTTGAAAATTTGGTAGGTCATCTCCGGCATTTGTGTACCAAAAGTAACACGCATATCAAATACTTTAGTGGTAATGGCACCAGCACACCATTGTGTGCTATAAAGCTGGGTTTACACTAGCAACACATTGCAGCAATTTACTTTCGCGGAGGAACTTGCCGCGCGAGTTGCGAGTGTAAACTTATCGCCAAGTCGACCTGCAACCGTAGCAATTTATTGCGGAAGTGACTTGCTGCACGTTTTCCGCTTCCAGTGTGAACACCACGCAAGAGGTATCTGCAAGTAACTTGCAGCTTTTAGGATTTATTTCTATTTCCTGCAAATAGGAAGTGCAAGTTATAGTAAGTATGTCGTCTGCATAACACTCATATTTAACAGTTACTTAATGTGCTGACTTAATTTTATGCAGCCATCTCACGTATTATATGCCAACAAATTTCAGAAATGGAGGAGAAACGAGAATGGACGAAGCTGGACACAGAAAATTTTATTGAAGCCGTGGAGAGCTACCCCGAAATTTGGAACGTACATAACCGGGACTTTAAGGATAGAATGAAGAACATGTGTGCATTGAAC
Organism: Schistocerca nitens; assembly: GCF_023898315.1. Taxonomy (NCBI): domain Eukaryota; kingdom Metazoa; phylum Arthropoda; class Insecta; order Orthoptera; family Acrididae; genus Schistocerca; species Schistocerca nitens. The sequence goes on from NC_064617.1 coordinate 618,745,996, forward strand.
GAAATCTCGTCAATATGACACATCAGTGGAAGAGGTACAAAGAAAGTGGCATAACATGAAGACCCAATTTTCTCAAGAAAGGAAACTGCAGAAAATAAAAAGCGGCTCTTCTGGCATAGTTTCGGATTCTCGGTGGCCGTATTTTTCTGCAATGAATTTTCTAGAAATTATTGTTGCCACAACCTCTAACAGAATGTCTTCGCTATCAACAAAGGTAAGTAGCTCTGAAGTTAAGGTGGGATTCCTTGTTTGTTTACTGTAGCACCTTGTTGGGAAGTAAAAGTGGGACAGGCTGCTCTTCATTATGAGATTTCAATTTTATGACTTATACCACCTATCTGTATTACGTTAAAGAATTAACTGCTAAATACTGTGACAGTGTACTCTCATAATTTATTTATCCCCCTTGAGATGTTTGAGAACCTTGTTTTTACACCACTGTCTGTTGCCTCAATAGTTCTGAAAATGATTTGGGTGGGTTCATATTTTATAAAGGCTACTTATAACACTTAATAATGATTGTCTAGCATAATATCACTTTTCAGAGTCCAATAATTAAGTACCTGTGTAGTATTTCTCTACTGAATGCTTCAGCACAACACTTATCTCCTTCCAGCATTATAGTTCCTCATGTAGGTAAATGACCTTCCAGCTAATATCCTAGAAGCAGAATTAGTTCTTTTTGTTGATGACACTAGTATTGTAATCAATCCAAGCTTTCTTCAACAAAAGAATTGGTAAACAGTGTTCTTAAAAGTCTCATTGCCTGATTTTCTACAAATGGTCCCACCCTCAATTTAACATGAAAAAAATCAGTCCTTCACATCCAGGTGTGTACTACACCAGTGATAAGTTAATAGATGGTGAGGATATAATGAATTAGGTGGAAACTTCAAAATTCTTAGGTGTCCATATTGATGAAAATTTAAACTGGAAAAAGCACATTTTGGATTCCTAAAACAACTCAATTCATCCACATTTGAACTTAGAATCATTGGGGAGAGACAAATCAGTAAGTTGACATTTTCATACAGTGTTATATGGAACAGTGTTCTGGGAGCAACTCATATCTAAGTAAGAAAGTTTTCATTATCCAAAAGCGCGCTGTAAGAATAATATGTGATGCTCCCCCACAATCATCCCGTAGACACCTGTTTAAGGTATTGGGTATTCTGACTACTACTTCACAGTATATTTATGCCTTAATGAAATTACATTCATTACTCTACATTAAAGTTGTCTTCAGCGCACCATGCTGCAACTAAACGTTTTGACTACTTACACAGAGATATGAGGTGTCTGACAGATAGCAAAGTAAAAAATTGAAAACAAACTCAAAAATTTTCTCTTTAACAACTCCTTCTCTGTAGAAGAATTTCTTTTACTGTGATGTGCAGTAGGTGGTGGGTACTAACTAGTTTGTATGTTATAGACTTTTATGGATATAAAAAATATATATGCCTTATAAATGTTCAGCATGTAGACATGTTCAAAAATTAATTTGCTATGTAAAATGACTCCTTCCACATTGTTACAATTTATCATGCTAAATGATCCACGTAACATGAAACTAACTATATTAGTCTCTGCAAATTTGATTGCCATGTGGTATTATACATTTGCAGTAAGATCATTAGGTATAGTATTGAGTAGATACAGTTTTTGGGAATGTAAACAAATTATTTTCATAATACCACCACCAACAGAACCAGGGCTTGTAAAGCCCTGTGATGTTCAAAACAATCTTTTGATTTCTGTCTGTTTTACTTAGTACACAATAGTTGTTCTCGCATAACATTAACACAGATAGTACAAAATAGTATAATTAATACATATTAGTCACATTTTATATTGTGAACTTAAATTCTAATAACCTTAACTGTCTTTTGGTTGTAGTATGAGCAATATGCTTCCAATGAAGTCTATAAACACTGTATGGAAACTTAGTTATGTTCCATTTGTTTGCCTCTTGTAATCCTTGATCTGCTGTTATATTCAATTTTGTTACTTTTTGCAGGAAGAAGAAATAGTTACAGGAGATGATGTGCCTGTTGCTAATGAGGAGAAGAAACGAAAAAGAAAGGAGACTAAAGGAAGTGGTAATGGGCTCATTGAAAAGGCAGAAAAAATTCTGGGCCAGGAAATTGATGCCTTCCAAACCTTTGGAGATTATGTGGCTAGTGAGCTGCGGTCACTAAAGAATGAAAAAAATGTAAACAAACTGAAAATAATGATTCTGAAAAACATCATTGAAATAAGCAAGATTGACAGTGCAGAAATACCATCCGCTCCAGTTTCGCCAGTGAGAGAGACAAGTGCTGCCAGTCAATGCGTACTTAATGTTACAGATTTTATAAACATAGAACAATGATAATAGAATATCTGTATGATACCAAAATAAAACATTATTTTATTTTCAGAATGTAGTGTTTATTCAACAACCTTAAAAAATGGCTCAGTAAACCTGTAATGATTGGTGAATTTAGGCTCACTGGAATGTGTACAGTTTGGGCTTTTGTTAAGGTCTTACAAATAACATCTTCAGAAATTGCTTTTTTAAATGTTTGACATATAGGAACAGTAAATGCTTATTAAATCTGTATGATTATAGCTAGAAACTTAAATATGGTACACTAACACTGATTGTATGAGAAGTTGTTGTATTCCAATTCTGTGCCAAAATAATTAGCCCCAAATGTACGATTATATTAATAACAAATGAAAGACAATTCATAAAGAAACTGAATGGTAGGTTGTGCTTAGTTTCTTGGCACACACAACTCTTTGTGGAAGCTGTAATTGTACTGTGCAAAATATTTCAAAATTGCAATGAAGGAAGGATTTTTGTAAAGAAACAAAGTGGCTTTCAATTCCTAACCTGACCTGGATCTCCTAGTGAAAGTTATATGCAGAATAGTTATTTTCAAAACTGCAACTAAGAAAGAGTTTTTGTAAAGAAACTCAAAGGTAGGTTGTGATCCTTTCTTGGCCTCCACAGCTCCTTGTGTAAATTGTGTTGTGCAGACTATAGTTTATCTAAAAATTGAAATGTTTGGTTGCATGTCAAATATAGTCTATCGGACATATTTGCTGCCATTTCCCATGTTACCCTCCAATAAAAAACATTGCCTACATATTGCTACCATCCAGAACAAAATAGTGAAAATAAATTGCCAAGTATTGTGAATACCATTTTGCAGTAATGTTGCAGGAACCTGTTTACATTTTGATTCCTCAAATAACTTAAATGCAGCTGGGCCAGTGCCATTATGTTACTTTGTATTGTCACTGACTACATCTACAATTTCTATGAATAAAATAGTACACAGTTCTCCAAATGTGAGATTTTATACAAGAGAAGAGCGCCATAATGTAAATGGAATATGAATGAATATTCTCCTGTTTCTAAAAATTTGTTAAGGGTTGGAATGGAATAAGCATACAAAACACACAGTTCACAATTTAAAGGTACTACACAAAGGTAAGATAAGTTCTGTAAAGAAACCAAAATATAGACAATTCCTTGTTCGTTCATCATAATTGTTAATTTGTAAATATATTATTCATTAATAGTTGATTTCATAGAATATCCTACTGCACTACAGCATACCATACACATCTTCTCTGCAGCTGTAATTACATTGAGTGCCAATACATTTTGGCCATGTGGAACAAAATTATGCACAACTTTTGTCAAGTAGTGCAAGCTCCAATTCTTCTGATCTTAAACTGAATTTCACTACTTACTAACATACTTCTTTGCAGATATTGATAGACTTTATACTTCTTTTCACTGCAGCCAATCTTTGCAATGTAACATTAAGTAAATAAGTGTTCAACTGCTCCTGCAGTAAATTGCACGTTAAAAAAATACTCAAAATTACCGAGAAACTTTACTATAAAGTTCAGGAACATGTATGTAATGTTAGAAATCAGTAATTCCGAAAACATGCTTAGGGCCATATGTAATGTAGTGAAATGAGTGCTGGGACAGCCAGCATCAGGAAAGAACATCACTATTGAACTTAATGGTAAGGCTATGAATGATAAGTCGCAGGCAGCAAATATATTTTCCAAGTCCACAGTTTACATTTTAAATGTATCTGTACTGCCAAGTTACTTCACCTAATGGCGATACAAAGTAATTCATGAAATCTTCACGAATTGCTCTAGTATCATGAGAATTTCTGTTACATTGCCCTGTTTGAATGGGGATTAAATTGTGTGTTCCTTGCTCTTCATTCCTCCATGAGGCTCCTATTACCTCACCATTCTGTACATCCTCTACATCAAAATTACTTCGGTTTGCATAATTTCCATCTTTCCTGTCCATTAAGAAATTGTGCAGGGCACATATAGCTGAAACTATTGTCATAGTTTTTTCAGGACCTAGTAACAATGGACGCCTCAACATCCTAAACCGTTGTGCAATGTGTCCAAAAAAATTTTCCACAACTCTTCTGGCCCTTGATAACCTGTAATTAAAAACTCTGTTCGGACCCGGTTGGTTATGGAATGGATAGGGCTTCATTAAATATGACCTCATTGGAAACACATCATCTGCTATGAACACATAGGGGGTGTCCTTTTCTCTGCCAGGAAGTGGTTTGGGCAGAGGAATGTCAAGATGTCCTTGCTCCAAGGCGGAAGATAAGAAACAGGTACTGAATACATCACCATCTGAAACTCTTCCATTGCAGCCTACATCCATGTATAACAACTTGTAATTGGCATCTACAAGTGCCAATAATACAACACTGTGGCAATGTTTATAATTATAATAATAGCTTCCACTGTCTTTTGGAGCTTGCATCGCAATATGCTTCCCATCCAATGCCAGTGGATAGTTCCAGTTCTCTTCAAACCCCTTTGCACCTGCATCCACTCGCTTGTTGTTTCAGGAGTCTAGAAACAGTTGATGTGTAATTATTACATGTTCTATTTAATTAGCTAATCACTTTCCATTTTATGAGCATTAGAAAAAAAACATTTTATATCATTCTGTAAAATGCAGTTTATTTCAATAAAAATTTAGTTTCATTGTTGTGTTTTCACATACCTTCAAATAATTTTCCCTTTTCAATACGTCAAAAATGGCTCTACATACGTCAAGTACGATCAGAGAAATCGTGCTGACCGGAATACGAAACAAGTACATCCGGGACTTGTATGAGTCTCCTACAAAGAAAAGATTTCAAAATTTAAAATTGTTTTGGTTGTATGTTTCACACAAATAAACGAATAGGCCTATTTTATTCGTAGCTCACCTGTAGCTATAAACCGTAGAGTGACAAGCAAACGTTCCTTTGCTGAAATAGCAGTACAGAACTTTGTGTCTCGTTTTGATATGACGGGCGCTGTTATCGTCAACAAACACTCCAGATCATTTGAGGACATTCTGCAAAAGTTTTCAAAAGTATCCATGCTCTCGATACGAAGTTCTTGCAAAAGGTTATTATAGGCACCATATTGCGATCTTCTCATTATCCACTCTCTAACCCAAATACTTCTCTTTTTCTTTTTCACGTTTTTCATTACAATTACAAGAGCTGTAGCATATCTCACACGCCTACTTGTCATTTTATACTTCGGCAGACACTCGTAATGGTACTGAAAGCATATGTAAACAGTATCTGCAACTTGCTGACGCAAGTTTCTTGCCAAAGAACTTGCGGGAGAATCTTGCTTAATTCTTACGTTGTAGTGTAAACACAGCTGCAAGCGGATCGCAATAACTTGCCGCAATAATTTCTGCAAGCGACTTGCTAGTGTAAATCCAGCCTAAGAGATCCATGATACCACAAACATAAATATTAGTATTCGACACCCACGTCGATAACAGACAGGAGTCGATTGTCGAGCACTACAGAAGGCAGTGAGATGAGAATCGAGTGAGCAGCAGTACTGGGAAGACGGGCAAGAATGGTGGTCGGGCTGAGTACAGAGGCAATGGCGGATGTGCTGAGTGAGTAGTAAATGGTAAATTCGCCAGAGTATAACAAATGAGCGCGTCTCCCTTATTGTCGTTGGGTTGACCCTCATCGATACTGATATAAAACCGGAAGTGACAAGTTCCGATTACATGTTTCATACCAACCCCATCAGCCAGCAACAACCATGGATTGCAGTGAGGATTGTTGTGAATGTTAAGCATCATCATTGCGTGTGACGAAGTACTTAAAATCAGCAACTTTCAAAAGATATAACCATAATTAAATGTTTAAGGCGAAGGCAGAAACTGCCTCAGGATTTGTGTGTTAGTAGAACATACATATCAGTTTGTATATCTCAACCTTTATGGTCTTTAATAATAGACAAACTTTCAATCATTAACTATTCCGTCTCAGAACAGCCGCACTCGGTTGAAATACCCCTGAAACCACTGCAGAAAAACCTATGGCCTTTCATCCATTAAGCAAACGGTCATATATTCATAGTAATTAACTGTTTGGCGGCTTTGGTAAATCACACAAAATCCAATAAAGGACATAATGGGGGTGTTTCAGTGCCACAGATACGTTAAGTCTAACGAAGAATGGTAATTATTTATTGTTATTTATTTATTTATTTACCGTTGCTTATAGTGCTGCCACCTGCAACCTGGAGTTAAATGTGGGTCTTATTTTTCAAACAGCTACAGAAAGTTGTATACAAATGTGATAAAGGTTTTTAATTTAAGTGTTTCCTGTAATTAGTGAAATTAATTTAAGAAAAGTAGAAAATATATTAAATGTTCAGCTAAAAGGCGAAACACTCAAAATCTTTAAAGCATGACATTACATTTGTTAATAATCTGCACTATCTTTGCAGCAGATAGTTTACTGTGAATTCCTGATTCAATCGCTGCAAAACATGTTTTTCAGGAAGCTGCAGTCATGGATATCTACATCCATAACTCATGCTGCTATTACTTACAGCCAGATGAGTGAGTGAGTTGCCTGTTGCTAAATGTATAGAACTGGAGTTCCAAGAAACCCACATCATTCCCAAACAATCTTGAACCCACAGAATGTCTGTCCTAAGAGGGGGCCACTGGTGAAGCAGGTCATCGTCCTCAGTCCCAGTGGAGACAATCCCAGTGGAGTCAATCAATGGAATTTAACGCATTCAGCACACCAACCTCTCTGTTCTTGTTGGGAGACTCATATAAGTACCTATAAACTCCGGTTCATTCAGCCAGTTCTGCCGTAACTTACACACTGTTCATGTCTGGAATTGTTGAATCCTCGGTCACATTCACTCACACCTCACTTATTTTCTCTGTTATATTCTAAACAGTTTGTAAGTTACCTCCAAGATATGTTATTTGCTACCTCCTTCACCAGGTGCCATTTCTCTTTGTCTCTAACAGTTTCACTTAGTGTACCAGTGCCAGTTATTTGAGTCCATAGATCTTCATGGACTTCACCACTACAGCACAATGTGGTCTGATGTACCACTTTTACACATGCGAACTTATATGTAGGCGGTTTCTTTACCTTGTAGAAATAGTCAGGGTATGGTCCACGGACAGTGAGGTAGTCAATCATAAATCTAGATGGGATAACACGGGTCACAAGTATATGCCACATAACCTACAACCTGATGTGATATTAACCCAATCTCTTTGTAAGTGTCGTGCTTTCCATGATTTGAACTCTTTTCTGTTTGTGTTTTCTCTTACCTTGGCAAGTTTCCCTTCACGAGGCCAATAGAGAAACCTCTGCTTTGTCCTGTAACATCCACTGAGTGAAAACCTCTCTTTTTTTTTGAGTCATCTATCTTTTGACTGGTTTGATGTGAACACCATGAATTCCTCTCCTGTACCAACCTCTTCATCTCAGAGCAGCACTTGCAATACATTTCCTCAATTATTTGCTATATGTATTCCAGTCTCTGTCTTACTCTACAGTTTTACCCTCTACAGCTTCCTCGAGTACAGTGCAGTTATTCCCTGTTGTCTTAGCAGATTTCCTATCAGAATTTAGGAAAAAAATCTCCTATGGAAACACAGCGATAGGTAAAATTATATTAAGATTTTCTGTTGCTGCTTATATAAGCCTATAATCGTTGAAACGCCCGCTAAATCACGCAGGGATAACAGGTAATTAGGATTGTGGAAAGTTCCAAGGGATTTGCGGTCGGATTCATTTCACAATTGTAATTTTTATCACTTAGTTCACAAATACACTTTTGAAAGAATTAAATTTGCTTCACGGCTGAAGGCCTCCAAACAAATTCTTTAGAATAAGTTCAATTTTGAAAAGACATGACACACAATTAAATTTATGAATAAGATAAATCGTATACATATATGTGATCAGCATGTGGAGTGGCTGATGGCCGCCGGATTAAATCTTCAAAATTCCAATTTACTATGATGATTACTGAAGGCAGAAGGCCACAATGTTTTAAGATGCTAACAGGGCTGATGGCCCACAAGGTGCACAGTAAGAGATAAACAAACACAATATGATGGCTGAAGACCGCAAGGTTAAATTCTGCAAATTAAGGAAACATATATTACAATAATCGATAAAAAGATATATTAAGTTTAAAAATTTCCTTTTTGCAACACCAACCGCGGAAGGCCCACAAGAACTTGTAAAATCTTATAGAGAAAATTACAATAACCTTTCAAGAGCACAAGGCGATAATGTTTGGACTTGAAGGACACTCTGAGAAAATGATTCCAGGGCTGAAGGCCCACAACTAACCTTGCCAAATTAAAAATACAAAATACTGTTGAATTACATTAAGACTGCCAAAAGGATAACTAAGAGAACGACACTCAAGAGTCTGCAGTCGATCGGTCTGCCTTCATTCACTTAGGCGAGACAGGTGGTGAGTCCAACTACACTTAATTCGTGCGAACCCAACCAAGAGACAGTCACAGACCTACCGACCAACCCCTTGCTTGTCTTAACGGAGTACATGAGAACTCAAACACAAAAGGTTACGAAACTGATAATCCACAATGATGTTTGTATTAGCTGTCAAAATTACACACCATGTTGGAGAGGTGAGGAAAGGACGCTGACTGACATTACGTTAGGGGCCAGGGCAGGTAACCACAACACTAAAGGCCACAAGGCAAAATTCCGCTGGTGAACTCGAATTTTAGTCAACCAATATAGTTAATTGCACTGCATGGCGGCTAAATTTAATTAATAGAAACATTCGGTGTTGCTCACAGAAAAACCTACCCAACAACGACCACCGAAACGAACCACCACAACGTGAATGGACGTAGTTGAAACCACTACTCAACTTTAACGTCCTGGGTCGGTGAACCACGAAGGTCGTAGCGATCCGACAGCTCCAAACATGCTCTGACACTGCGCAGGCACTGGCAGCGGTCCCATCCGACTGCACCGTGCGGAGATAACCTCCCTGGTCCGCAGCCAGCGACCGACCACGTCAGAATGCCCACAACATCGGGAGTCGATGCACACATACAAAGCCGATTCATGAACGATCGGCGAGCCAAAACGCGTCGTCCGGTAGGACGACCGACCGACGATCCAGCAAGACCGTGGCCCGGCCCAAGTGATGTGTGGCGGCAACGGTCGGGCGAGCCATGTCGACGTAAACCTCACTGCTTCTCCGACCCGACAGTACTAGTGCCACACTGCAATTCCCCGACTGGCAGGTCCGGACAGCGCTCCAGACGCGTTCCAACTGACTGGCAGCCCGAAGTCGCGACCCGAACTCCTTTCAGACCCGAACTGCCTTACAACAGACAACGACCGGGAAGGTTCAAATGGCTCTGGGCACTATGGGACTCAACTGCTGTGGTCATAAGTCCCCTAGAACTTAGAACTACTTAAACCTAACTAACCTAAGGACAGCACACAACACCCAGCCATCACGAGGCAGAGAAAATCCCTGTCCCCGCCGGGAATCGAACCCGGGAACCCGGGCGTGGGAAGCGAGAACGCTACCGCACGACCACGAGATGCGGGCGACCGGGAAGGAATGGCAGTCGAGCAAAGATACTACGAGAGGGGATATATCGATACGCTTTGTTAAAGCCCCTCACGGTCAGGCAAAGCAGCAACTTAGTGACAGTAGTAATTCAAATTAACGTAGTGAGGTGGAAGTACGTTAAAAACAGAGTGTAAATACATGATGGCGATAACACGAGCCAGGCACGGCTCAATTGTCTGACAGTCTTTTCGAGCTCACTTTCAAACCACACCCTTTGCTCATTAGACATGTAGCAAATTATTACGAATTGTGTACTTGTATTGAAAGCGTAGCTTAATGTACAGTCGGGAGGAGAGTAGATTTTGTTTCCCACGCACGCACAGCTGACGCTGTCTACTGGGCCGTGTACTTGTTTAACTCTGCGTGTAATAGATTACACATACTCTCTATGAATCTGAAGAACTTCTATTAAATCGTAATCGATCTTTTTCATACTTAGTATACCAAGTTCAATGGATAACACAAACATACTGTTAAAATTTCGAATCAATTATTTCAATGCTTTTGGTGATATAAATTTTTACCTAAAACACATAAAACTCGTACTAGCATTGTGAAACAGAGTTAGGGACTCTAATGCATTCATTTATAGTATCAATTAAAATTACAAGCAGACGATAGGTTCATATAATCCAATTTTCTGAAATTTTCTTTAGTTTTATTACCACAGATTTTTGACGTAATTAAAAGTGCACTGGAAATTTATGATTTCATAAAGTTTTGGTTGTGTCATTTTTTTGGAGAGAATGAGAGAGACAATAGTGGACATACATAAAATGAGGAGGTGATGCTTTATTAACACTCTGTAAAACCATGCTTGAGAATTTTTGTTAAGCAATGGGGGAATTTGTGACATGTCTCCAAGTGAGATTCATAGTGTGAAAGACAGCCAGAAGCGGCGTTGAGTATTAAATTTATTAGTAATTTATTTTGTACAAAGGAATCGTATTTTCTTTTCATTTAATTTCATTTCCCTAAGTATATAATGATAAAAATTAATATGGTAAGAATTTCATGGTCTACAGCATTCACAAACGAGGTAGGCAACGTACATTTTATGAATAATAACAATTGAAGGTGAGTACATTACAGTAACCTGGAACTTCTAACATATACAGAATTAATACACTGTCAAAATGAAACTTAGTTATGCAGTTTTAGTAAATTTGTCACACACAAAATATCTAACCTTGACTGTTGTGATCAAGTGCTGTCAGAACTGAAATCTAACAATCATTTTTATTCAAGTTCATCTAACAGTCCCTCTTAAGGTATTCATCTAAAGAGTAGGAGTTGCCTATCAAAAGATATTACAAACTCTGTTTAAGCTGTACTTCATCTGAATCCATGTTCTTAATGGTTGCGAGCAGTTCACTGAAAATGTGCGTTCCTGAATTTTGGATCCCTTTTTGGACCAAGATAAGTGATTTGAAGTCTTTCTGTAGACTGTTCTTATTCGTAGTATTGATACTACATATTGAGCTGATGGTTGGAAGTACAGACGTATTACACTACTGACCATTAAAATTGCTACATCACGAAGATGACGTGATACAGGCGCGAAATTTAAAAGACAGGAGGAAGATGCTGTGATATGCAAATGATTATCTTTTCAGAGCATCCACACAAGGTTGGCGCCGGTGGTGACACCTACAACGTGCTGACATGAGGAAAGTTTCCAACCGATTTCTCATACACAAACAGCAGTTGCCCGGCGTTGCCTGGTGAAACGTTGTTGTGGTGCCTCGTGTAAGGAGGAGAAATGCGTACCGTCACGTTTCCGACTTTGTTAAAATTCGGATTGCAGCCTATCACGATTGAGGTTTACCGTATCGCGACATTGCTGCTCGCGTTGGTCGAGATCTAATGACTGTTAGCAGAATATGGAATCGGTGGGTTTAGGAAGGTAATATGGAACGCCGTGCTGGATCCCAACAGCCTCGTATCACTAGCAGTCGAGATGACAGGCATCTTATCCGCATGGCTGTAACGGATCGTGCAGCCACGTCTCGATCCCTGAGTCAACAGATGGAGACGTTTGCAAGACAACAACCATCTGCACGAACAGTTCGACAACGTTAGCAGCAGCATGGACTATCAGCTCGGAGACCATGGCTGCGGTTACCCTTGACACTGCATCACAGACAGGAGCGCCTGCGATGGTGTCCTCATCGACGAACCTGGGTGCACGAATGGCAAAACGTCAGTTTTTCGGATGAATCCAGGTTCTGTTAACAGCATCATCATGGTCGCATCCGTGTTTGGCGACATCGCGGTGAACGCACATTGGAAGCGTGTATTCGTCATTGCCATACTGGTGTATCACCCGGCGTGATGGTATGGGGTGCCATTGGTTACACGTCTCGGTCACCTCTTGTTCGCATTGACGGCACTTTGAACAGTGGACGTTACATTTCAGATGTGTTACGACCTCTGGCTCCACCCTTCATTCGATCCCTGCGAAACCCTACATTTCAGCAGGATACTGCACGACCGCATGTTGCAGGTCCTGTATGGGCCTTTCTGGATACAGAAAACGTTCGACTGCTGTCCTGTCCAGCGCATTCTCCAGATCTCTCATCAACTGAAAACGTCTGGTAGATGGTGGCCAAGCAACTGGCTCGTCACAAACCGCCAGTCACTAGTCTTGATGAACTGTGGCATCGTGTTGAAGTTGCATAGGCAGCTGCACCTGTACAAGCCATCCAAGCTCTGTTTGACTCAATGCCCAGGCGTATCAAGGCCGTGATTACGGCCAGAGGTGGTTGTTCTGGGTACTGATTTCTCACCCAAATTGCGTGAAAATGTAATCACGTGTCAGTTCTAGTATATTTGTCCAATGAATACTCGTTTATCATCTGCATTTCTTCTTGGTGTAGCAATTTTAATGGCCAGTAGTGTACTTGCAAAAAATTTAATTAAGGTGCGAATATCCTCTGAAGCATTGGTTAGAATACAAAGTTACTTAAACACGTATATATGTGATTTCTTGAATTTACACCACAAGCGAGTCTCATTCACGCTTTTGCACGCTAAAAACTTTTTCTCAGTTTTACGAGTTACCACAGAATATGATCCTGTTTGACTTAAGAGAATGAAAGTAAGCAAAGTATGCAGGCATTTTATATTTATATCTTCTACGTCTTACATGTTCTCACTCCAAATACAGACTTGTTTAGGCGCTCCAATGATTCTGTGGTATGCTCTTCCAAACTGAAATTATTATCGAGTTGTAATCCAAGAAATCTGTCACAGTCAACCTATTTGATCTCTGCATGTCTTCATATGTTACACACATCCTAGAAGGAAATCTCTTGCAGGTTCTGAACTGCACACAGTGGATCTTTTCAAAGTTTAGTGACAGTCAATTAGCTTTAAACCATTCATTAATCTAAATGAAAATGTGTTTAGCTGAGATTTGCAAATCAGTACTTGACCTGCTACTAAATCGATGTTTGTATCATCTGCAAACAAAACAAACTGACCATCTAGCATTGTAACAGACGAGAGGTTATTAATGTACACAAGAAAAAGCAACATTCCCAAGTTGGAACCTAGTTACATAACCATATAAAAATTTTATTGTTTATTGACTGGACTTGAAGGCCGTTTGTTGTATCAAATATACAATTTAAAGATGACATCAGTTTGGCATTAGGAAAGGGAAAGGTACACACAGGGAATTATGACGTGGTTGATAAAGCTTCCAAGACTAAGAAACATCAAGAAACGGTGGTAGGATTTGACGACCTTGAAGAAGAATTCGCCAGTGTCAAATGGTGCAAGATGTTCCAAATTCTGAGGAAAAAAGGGTAAGCTATTGGGAGAGACGGATAATATACATCATGTACAAGAATCAAGAGGAAATAATAAGAGTATAAGACCAAGAGCGAAGTGTTCGGATTAAAAATAATGTAAGACAGTCTTTCGCCCCTACTGTTCAATCTATGCATCGGAGAAGCAATAACGGAAATAAAAGTTCAGGGGTGGAATAAAAATTCATGGTGAAAGGATAGCAATGAAAATATTCGCTAATAACGTTACTGTCCTCAGTGAAAGTGAAGGGGAGTTACGGGATCTGTTTAATGGAATGAACAATCTGTGGCGGAGCGGGTTAGTCTCACAGTATCCACTACACAATCAGTGCACCTAACTGTATAGGCTTCATCTTGCCCCTTGACTCTGCAATGGTAGATAGTGGTTTAGCCTGACAAAAGCGGCGTTGACAAAAATCGACTAAATACCTACCACGCAAAGGCCACATAACTCCAGCCCTTGGCAGTACTGGAATGTTAGTGAAACCATCGAGAGCCCAGGATTCTTATATGACTCATTTGAGAAAATATGTCTAAAATGTCCTTTAATTGGTTTACAGTCTTTATAACACAGAAAGTGGATATAAAGTAAATATTTAATATCTTGTCCGCAACTAATGGTCTTGTGGTAGCGTTCTCGTTTCCCACGCATGGGGTCCTGCGTTCGATTCCAGGCGGGGTCAGGGATTTTCCCTGCCACGAGATGACTGGGTGTTGTTGTGTCGTCTTCATCATCACCAGTCATTCTAATTACGGTTGGAGGAAGGCAATGGCATAGCACCTCTGCCAGGACCTTGCCTAGTATGGCAGTGCGGGTCTCCCGCATCGTCCCCTATGCTCCTCGGAGTATGGGACCTCATCATCATCATCATCATCATCATCATGAATCATTATCAATGTTGCTGATTGTCTCTGTTACAAGACCACACTCGAAAGCAACCAGAAGATATTTAGACCGAAACGATATTCTGAACGTCCTAAACAGTCACTGACCCACGACTACTTGCGAGTTAATAATTTCAGTCTTTCAATAGACTTCTTGTAAGGAAGTGCTCGACTTAATCTCTCGCTAAATGCAAGAACACGCCACATGGAGTTTATGGACGACATAAAATGTTCACACCCGAATATCTCTTAAAATAATCCATTGACAACGCTCAAACTTTCGAAATACACAGCACTGTAGTCGCTTTTCTTCAACGACACTAGAACCAATCAAACGCGCGAATTTTTTCATTTCGGTACAAATTTTCTCAGCACGGCTTAACGTAGGAGCTTAACAGAAGACAGCTCCCCAGTGTCTCCATCGACTCATAGATCTGAGGCACAAAGCCCTATTCAAATGCACCGGAAATGCTGAATTCCTATTGGCTAGTATGTTAAGCAGCCAATCGGATCACCTTGAGCACTTCCATATTCGCGGTATTTCTAATTTCACACAATCAGATTACTACAAATAATTTAGGCTACCACCAGTAGGAAATCCGAGCAGAAACCCAGCATATTGCAATTCGCATCAGACTGTATACAACGTAACTATTTTAAGAATCGAGAAAGGCATTATTTTTGAATGAAAGATGGGAATACTGGCAAAACTTCGGTATATTCTGAAGCTTGAGATGTACACACTCACTGGCAAGCCCATGCTAATCTTAAAACAGTCATGCACAAAACCTTTCATTCACGTTAGCAAGCTTATGGTAACGTATTTCCCGAAATCTGAACAGCTACTAAGCAACGATTATTCGCAATGAAAATGCTCACCATATTATTAAGTTTATGGGTGTCTAATGCACTCAAGTTTTTAGTAACCGATCTGGTCAATATGCCACGCGGAATTACTGTCTTTTCTTATAGACAAAATTACTTTAAAAAATCTTTAAAACACCTTTGAAACATGTAGAACAACTAAAACCGCCAAATTATAAGTTCCTTCGGAGCTCATGTTACACACGACCATACCATTGAGAGGTTGGGCTCCGACTCCCTTAGATTGCTGAAAGCATTCTATATCTCCAAGAGAAAAGACGCGCGACCAATACTGTTCCATTCTGATTGGTCAGTTTTCTTTAAGTCCAATAGAAAAACATTATTCTCCAGCGTTAGTCCGCGCTTTTCATGGCTAACCAATCAATAAGTAATACACTTCCGAACTCAACTTTTTCCCGAAATAAATATTTAACATTCTAATATTTTGTTTATACTTTATTACATATTTCCATTTGCACTCAAAGTAGCTTTCCTTTTACCATAAACTTACTTAACATATTATTATACAAAATTCCGTGTCGTCTGCATTTACAGTGTCTTAAAACTTTCTCACACTAGTTCGTACAGCGTTCATTAGTAGAACAATGATTTACATATTTACTTTAGACCAAATTCACGCATCATTCACACTACTAAAAGCATATACAAAACTGTACAAATATAAATAAACAAAAGAGCCCTAATGAAATAAACAGAGCAATTCACAAAACATTTTCTTGACCTGTTTCTTAAATGTTTCTGTGCACTAGTGGACTCTGGGTTAAAAATTCTTAACTGAATTATAATTCTTTCTGTTTAGTCCTGTCCGCTACTGTTCTCCAGAAGGTGAAAATTAGAGCTACGTTCTCGTCCGAACCCGCTTTAGACCATCTGTCACTGTGCACGCAAGACACATTCTCCCGATACACAGCCTCTAGACACGAGTGATATAAGGCGCCACGCCTCACACGTGTAAATCATTGTTAACTTTGTACTGATTGCTTATTCTGCGCATAACTATGTAATAGTGAGTAATACACAAGAGTGTAATGGTTACCTTAGGGATATCACTTTATGCAGTATTTACATCAGTATTTAGGTTGTCGTAATGCTGCACCTTAGGGAAGTGTCACTGTGGCATTGTCATGTGCTTGCTACACATTTTTCGGAATTTAGTCAAAGAGAAAAAATCGAGTATGAATCAACTGTTTTCTCCCCTCCCCTCTTTCCAACTCTTACTGTCCTAGTACACGCGATGGTCATGCTTTTGTATTAACACAGTAGATTACAAATGTAATTAAATTACATTAATTGCTTCTTCTGTCTGTATCTGGATAATAAGGTTTAACAGATGGCATCATAATAGTCAACATAGGATTATCTCTTTGTAAGTAACTATATTTATAACAATATTGAGGCTGCCTTAATGCTACACTCTACGGAAACTTCTTGCTGTAAGCTGGTACAATTCGTGTATTACGACATGCACTCTGTCAACCGACTTTAAATGTTGTAAATTATGAGTAGTATCTTCTGCTTACTATTTACTTTCTAGCAAGAGACATGTTCGTGAAATTTGACAGTGGCGGCTTCTAGCCCTTGTAATCGTAAATTCTATGTAGATCCCTTTTCCTCTTCTCTTTTCGCACGCTACACTTATGCCCTCTATAGATCTGATGTGCTAACAGGCAACTGAAACCATGTCATGCTTGCAGATGTGTCTTGTGTTAGTCCCAAATGGGAGTGAATAGTCTTTGTGAGATTTTATTTGCAGAACACGTTACGACTGCGTGCTGTGTTTCTAGTTTTGGCCTTCCACTACGTTATAAGATAACAGTGAGGCAATGATAACTACTTATCTTATGCCTTTCAGACATGTGAGCCTTTGTTTCCAAAATGATCTTTGCACAACTGCAAAACGTAATGCAAGAGTATATGATCTCTTTCATCCCGATGTAGTTTTCATCTACACTGCATTAAGTTGTGAAAAGAACGATCAACCAAAAGTTGTCAGGACGTCTTGTGACCCGTTTCTGCTGAATTTGCTTCAGTTTACTGGTTTTAGTGCGTTTTTCGTAATATTTGAAAGAAGTGTGGTTGCAATTATTAATGCAGTATTCTAGGTTTGCGATTACATTTAAAATGACGACTCAGTGCGTCGAAACTAGTTACGCGACCATTTAAAATTTTTATTGTTTTAGTAACTCTGATTTGACGACCCTTTGTGTTGTCAAATATTTTAAATTTCATTCAGTCAAACTCCTTAATGACAGTTATGTCAAAATACATGGTCGTCATATAATACATCGCCAATTTTCTTTTCTATTCTTCTGTATATTATTATTGTCAGCAACATGGATGTATGAGCTGTTAAGTTAATAGTGTGATAAATCTTTTACTTTTCAGCCCTTTCACTCTTCGGAATTGTGTGGGTGATATTTTTCCAAAAGTCAGATGGTGTATCATCAGACTCATAGACTCTACACACCAACGTAAATAGCCGTTTTGTTGCCGCTTCTCCCAATGATTTTAGAAATTCCGGTGAATGTTATCAATCCCTTCTGCCTTATTTGATCTTAAGTCTTTCACAGCTCTTACAAATTCTGATTCTAACAGTGGATCCCCTGTCTCTTCTAAATCGAATCCTGTTTCTTCTTCTATCATATCTGGTATGTCTTCTCCCTCATAAAACCCTTCAGCATACGCTATCAACCTATCTGCACCCTGCTCTGCATTCAACGGAGGAATGCCCATTGTACTCTTAACGTTACCACCTTTGCTTTTATTTCACAGTAGGTTGTTTTGACGTTCGTATATACTGAGTCAGACCCTTGGACAATCATTTCTTCTTTGACTTCTTCACATTTTTCATGCAGCCATTTCGTCTTAGCTTCCCTTCACTTCCTATTTATTTCATTCCTCAGCTACTTGTATCTCTATATTTATGAATTTCTCTGCACATTTTTGTATTTCTGCTTTCTGCACTTACCTTCATTGTACCTATATATTTCTTTCTAACTTTTGTAATTGCCTTTTTTAGAGAAGAATTGACATTCCTCTTCAACCGTAGTAACTAGTGAGTTATGCCCTACCACAGTATCTATAGTCTTAGAGATCTTAAGGCGTATCTCGTCATTCCTTAGAGCTTCTTTTATCCCAGGTTTTGGGTTTTGATTCGTCGTGATGATATCTTAAACTTCAGTCCCTTCTTCCTCATTACTGGATTGTGCTACTGGTGACTCGTTACAAAGCGGTATCTGATGTCGGCTCTCCAACCGTGGATCCCTGTAGCAAATATGTACTAATATCAAGATTTCTGCGTCCTGTTTTGAATATAACCGGTGTAGAGTGTTCCTGCACATCAGTCAGGGGCCTGAAGATGGCCTAGTAAAACGCTGAAACTGGTTGCCAAACAAAATAAGGTTCAAAATTGACTGCTGAAAGGTATTTAATTTGAAATCCTCTAATCTAACTGGAAGTTTTCCCGTATCTCCCGGCCTTTTCCAAGTGTACCTCCTCCCCTTGTGATTTTTGAACAGAGTGTTCACTATTACTAACTGAAATTTATTACAGAACTCAATTAGTCTTTCTCCTCCCTCATTCCTAGTACGTAACGCAAATTCTTCCGTGACCGTTTCTTCACTCCTTCCCCTGCAACCAAATTCCGGTCCTCCATGGCTATTAGATTTTCACTTCTCCTTATATACCGAATTACCAGTTCAGTGTCCTCATACATTTTCGGACATTTTGGCTATCTCTTCATCTTCAGCTTGAGACGTAGCATTTACGTCTTCGGTGTTGGTTTCCTGTGGATTGTGATGAGAACACCCGCTACATGTAGACTGAGCCTCAGCATTGCCGTTTTCAGGTTTTCTAGCGTCCCTACCAAGAATTTCTGACATTCCACGCCCCGATTCGAAGAAAGTTGTCATTTCTATGGTTATTCAATGTTTTACTCGTGGTCACCTCCCTCTTGGCAGTCCCCTCCAGGAGCTGCAAAAGAGGCTATTCCGGAATCTTTTGCCAATCATCATAACACTTTTTGAATCACAGGCCACATGTCCTGTGGATACACATTATGTGTATCTAATGCAGTGGTTTCCATTGCCTTCTACATTCTCATGCATTTCATAATTGCTGATTGTTCCTCCTTTAGCGGCAGTTTCCAAACGCTAGGGGAAGAGAGTGTCCTGAACCACTGTCTGCTCCCCCGCTCTCTTTGACAAGGCCGTTGGCGGAATGAGAGTGACTTCTTATAACGGAAGTCTTCGGCCTCCAGTGCTGATTATTAGTCAAAATTTAAGCGGTGTCGTGCTGTGAAAGTACTGGGTTAAATTTTAACTAATTAAAGTTTGTTTTCCTTAAACGTTAACACATTAATTCGTAGCCTGGTGAAAGCAACTA
Source organism: Schistocerca nitens (assembly GCF_023898315.1). Classification (NCBI taxonomy): domain Eukaryota; kingdom Metazoa; phylum Arthropoda; class Insecta; order Orthoptera; family Acrididae; genus Schistocerca; species Schistocerca nitens. The sequence continues at coordinate 618,765,933 of NC_064617.1, forward strand.
AGTAACTGGATTGAATGATAGCTTGATCTGCCAAATATAGTGGTTGGCAAACAAAATTTATAAAAATAATAAACAAAATGGTCGGAAAAAACAGAAAGTGTTCACAGCTAAAATCTAACAGAACCTAAACTCTATACTAACTAGCATATGCTGAGTTTCCAAAAGTTATGTAATAGCGATGAGCACATGTGCAGATGACGGTAGCATCGCCTACAATAAGTGCATTAGCGGAGCTGTCATTTCAACCCGCGTGATTCGTGTGAAAATGTTCCGATGTAACTATGGCCGCTCGACGGAAATTAACTGACGTTGAAGGCAGAATAACAGTTAGATGCATGGGACATTACGTTACATTAAGTTTTGGAGATCCTTAGGGAATTCGTATTGCGAGATCAACAATATGAAGAGTGTGTCGAGAACACCAAATTTCAGACATTAGCTCTCACCATTAACAACGCAGTTGCCGACGGCCTACGCTTAACGACTGAAGGCAGCGGCGTTTGACTGTTTGCGTAGAGATGTCACTGGTAACAGACAAGCAACACTGAGTGAAATACCCGCAGGAGTCAAAGTGGGACGCACGACGAACGTATCCGTTAGGACATTGACGAAATTTGGCGTTAATACACTATGGCAGTAGACGACCAAAGCTAGTACCTTTGCTAACAGCACGAAATCGCCTGCAACGCCTCTCCTTGGCGTGTGAGTATATCGGTTGGACGCTAGACGACAGGAAATCGTGGTCTGGTATGTTTTGTCCGCATCTCAGTTCGTAAGTGCTGATGGTAGGTTTAGAGTGTGGTGAAGACCTCGAGAAGCCATGAACCAAATTTGTCAACAACGGACTGAGCTTACCTCCATAATGGTGTGTGCTGTTGTTTACTTGGAATAAATTGGCTCTTCTGGATGTTAGGCTACTTGGAGACAGTTTGCAGCTGTTCATAGACGTCATGTTTCCAAACAAGGTTAGAATTTTTATGGATGACAATGTAACGGGGCCACAGTTATTCGCGACTGGTTTGAAGAACATTCTGGAAAATTCGTTCTCATTGTATGGCCACCAGGGTCACCCGACATGAATCCTATCGAATATTTATGGGACATAATCGAGAAGTCAGTTCGTGCAGAAAATCCTGCACAGGCAACACTTTCGCAATTGTGGACGGCAGCAAATGCTCTCTATTTCTGCAGGGGCGTCCAACAACTTGTTGAGTCCACCCTATGTCGATTTGGTGCACTACACCGGGAAAAAGTAGGTCAAACACGAGATTAGGAGGTATCCCATGGCTTTTGTCACCTCAGTGTGTAATAAGAGTTTGAACGTCAGAGAACGCGATAACTTAAGCGTCGATTAGGGGCAGAAAATATTGAAAGCCCTTCACTGGCGAACTCAGTTAATTAATGGACTCAGCGCCCAAACTCTAAGTCCTAAACGTCTTGCAATAAAATTCATGTTCTGTTGAACTGCTGGCAGAAATAAGTGAGATTAATGCGGAATAATTCTGAGTCCCCAACAAACCCACACGAATATCTCTGGCACAAAGCAATTCACAAATTTTTGCACATAAATGTTAATAAAAATGTGATAGCAGCATTAGCCGTATGTTAAACAATTTTAATCCGAACTGATACTTTATACATAATTTTATGTGCCGTAGTTCACCAAATATTTAAAGGGAGACAAATGCTAAGTTTTATTGCCGTGTTAAGAATCTGTTCACAATCTCTGTGCCGTAAAATATGACTCTCTTATAGCTTCTTTCCTCCTTTTTCCAGTTAAGTAGTCAGAAGAGCTATAACAGTTTTTCAGTTGCTGCTAAAACTGTGCAAATTAATAAACAAGTAATTAAAAACGGAATACAAAATATAAATCTTACGAACTAAGTGTTGGATGTGGGTTGCAATAGTTCAGTTACAATGCGTATCCCTGCTTAATTAGTATTGTTACAAAACATATGAGTAGTTCAATCGATACGCATGACTGAGAGCTATAGCTTGAGTGCTTTTACTAGACTGACACCAAGAAAGAGTGGTGCGACTTAAACTTAAGTTGGTAGTCGTGTTTCTACATCTGAACGATGATGTCTCTTCAGATTTCATGCCAATCGCATTAGAGCACCACTAGTAACGCCACTATGAGGATGAAATTCAGGTATGCTTTAAATGCGCGCTCTAATGGTCATGATGCCATTGTCAGCATCTCACTGAATTTGAAAGGTGTCGTTTAATAGTGCTATGACGAGAAGTATGTTCCTTCTGTGGTACTGGAAGACTTGGCGGGAATATAGTCACTGTACATAACTGCTGGCAGCGGTGGTCTCGAAAATGTGCGGTAGCAGGAAGACCAGGATCCTGATGGCCACTTGGTACTACCGAGAGGGAGGACCATAGTGTCCGGTGCATGCCTCTGGCACATCATACTGCATCCGCAGCCATCGTTTGCCCATCAGTTGGGACTACAGTGAAACAACAAGTAAATTGGGTACTTCAAGTACAGTTCCTAGCCAAATTCCCTGTAGGATGCATTCCACTGACCTCAAAACGCCGCTGTTTGTGCTTTCAATAGAGTCAAGCAGGAGTTAAATGGAGGGCAAGGTGTAGGTCTGTTGTGCTTTCTGAAGAAAGCTGTTTCTGCCTCGGTGCCAGTGATCCACTGATGGCCGTGTGTTGGTCAGAAGGACACCAGGTGAGCGGCAGTAACCTGTCTGTCTGCGGCCTAGACACCTTGAGTTACGGTCTGGGGTGCGAATTTGTATGGTAGCAGGAGCACTCTCGTGGCTATACCAGCAGCTCCTAATCGACAATCACAGTGGCTACAGACAGAGAATGAGCTGTTGCAACAGATGCAGCAATCTCGTAGAGTCAAAACAGTTCAAATGGTGGATGAACCACAACGAAGTACATCGTAAGCGTCGAACACCACACTACCACTGTAAGCCTTCTGCATGTGGTCGTTGGGGTATGAAAAGGGGAAATCGATGCGTAAATGTATCTATGCTCAAGTACAACGAAGGGTAGCATCTGAAAGAAGAACTGTGTACTGATCCGAGAAAGTGTGCCCAGCGAATACACAGCATGTTCGCAAATGTAATTATTGATACCAATGCCAGTGCATCACCTATGGACTAAGACCTATTCAAGTGCATCAACCAGATGAACATGTTGCCAACATCGCGAATTCAAAACTGTAGAATTGTAGAAGCCATACATGGACGTATGCAACGAATTCAGAGTCAGGTACAGGCCGTCATTCAGGTAGGAAACGAAGCGATAAGACGGTCATCCATTTTCATGAATAATTTAGAGGTTCTCTGTACCCTAGGCTGCGTATTTTTAAAAGAAAGGGAAGCATAGATCGACCTATCTCGAGCTGTATGCTCACTTATGATCGACGGAAGGTTAGTTGAAACGGAAATGATAAAAGTGACTGCTTTACACGGGCAGTATTGCAGAAGGTTGAAGGTTGTTGTTGTTGTTGTCTTCAGTCCTGAGACTGGTTTGATGCAGCTCTCCGTGCTACTCTATCCTGTGCTAGCTTCTTCATCTCCCAGTACTTACTGCAACCTACATTCTTCTGAATCTGCTTAGTGTATTCATCTCTTCGTCTCCCTCTACGATTTTTACCCTCCACGCTGCCCTCAAATGCTAAATTTGTGATCCCTTGACGCCTCACAATATGTCCTACCAACTGGTCCCTTCTTCTTGTCAAGTTGTGTCACAAACTCCTCTTCTCCCCAATTCTATTCAATATCTCCTCATTAGTTATGTGATCTACCCGTCTAATTCTCAGCATTCTTCTGTAGCACCACATTTCGAAAGCTGCTATTCTCTTCTTGTACAAACTATTTATCATCCATCTTTCACTTCCATACATGGCTACACTCCATACAAATACTTTCAGAAACGACTTCCCCACACTTAAATCTATACCCGATGTTAACAAATTTCTCTTCTTCAGAAACGCTTTCCTTGCCATTGCCAGTCTACATTTGATATCCTCTCTACTTCGACCATCATCAGTTATTTTGCTTCCCAAATAGCAAAACTCCTTCACTACTTGAAATGTCTCATTTCCTAATCCAATACCCTCAACATCACCCGAATTAATTCGACTACATTCCATTATCCTCGTTTTGCTTTTGTTGATGTTCATCTTATATCCTCCTCTCAAGACACTGTCCATTCCGCTCAAGAGCTCTTCCAAGTCCTTTGCTGTCTCTGACAGAATTACAATGTCATCGGCGAACCTCAAAGTTTTTATTTCTTCTCCATGGACTTTAATACCTACTTCTAATTTTTCTTTTGTTTCCTTTACTGCTTGCTCAATATACAGATTGAATAACATCGGGGAGAAGCTACAACCCTGTCTCACTCCCTTCCCAACTGCTGCTTCCCTTTCATGCCCCTCGACTCTTATAACTGCCATCTGGTGTCTGTACAAATTGTAAATAGCTTTTCGCTCCCTGTATTTTACCCCTGCCACCTTTAGAATTTGAAATAGAGTATTCCAGTCAACATTGTCAAAAGCTTTCTCTATGTCTACAAATGCTAGAAATGTAGGTTTGCCTTTCCTTAATCTATTTTCTAATATAAGTCGTAGGGTCAGTGTTGCCTCACGTGTTCCAACATTTCTGCGGAATACAAACTGATCTTCGCCGAGGTCGGCTTCTATCAGTTTTTCCATTCGTCTGCAAAGAATTCGCGTTAGTATTTTGCAGCTGTGACTTATTAAACTCATAGGTCGGCAATTTTCACATCTGTCAACACCTGCTATCTTTGGTATTGGACTTACTATATTCTTCTTGAAGTCTGGGGGTATTTCTCCTGTCTCATACATCTAGCTCACCAGATGGTAGAGTTTTGTCAGGACTGGCTCTCCCAAGGCCGTCAGTAGTTCTAATGGAATGTTGTCTACTCCTGGAGCCTTGTTTCGACTCAGGTCTTGCAGTGCTCTGTCAAACTCTTCACGCAGTATCGTATCTCCCATTTCATCTTCACCTACATCCCCTTCCATTTCCATAATATTGTCCTCAAGTACATCGCCCTTGTATAGACCTTCTATATACTCCTTCCAAATTTCTGCTTTCCCTTCTTTGCTTAGAACTGTGTTTCCATCTGAGCTCTTGATATTCATGCAAGTGGTTCTCCTTTCTCCAAAGGTCTCTTTAATTTTCCTATACGCAGTATCTATCTTACCCCTAGTGAGACAAGCCTCTACATCCTTACATTTGTCCTCTAGCCATCCCTGCTTAGCCATTTTGCACTTCCTGTCGATCGCATTTTTGAGACGTTTGTACTCCTTTTTGCCTGCTTCATTTACTGCGTTTTTATATTTTCTCCTTTCATCATTTAAAATCAATATTTCTTCTGTTCCCCAAGGATTTCTACCAGCCCTCGTCTTTTTACCTACTTGAGCCTCTGCTGCCTTCACTACTTCATCACTCAAAGCTACCCATTCTTCTTCTACTGTATTTCTTTCCCCCATTCCTGTCAATTGTTCCATTATGCTCTCCCTGAAACTCTGTACAACCTCTGGTTCTTTCAGTTTATCCAGGTCCCATCTCCTTAAATTCCCACCTTTTTGCAGTTTCTTCAGTTTTAATCTACAGTTCATAACCAATAGATTGTGGTCAGAGTCCACATCTGCCCCTGGAAATGACTTACAATTTAAAATCTGGTTCCTAAATCTCTGTCTTACCATTATATAATCTATCATACCTTTTAGTATCTCCAGGGTTCTTCCATGTATACAACCTTATTTCATGATTCTTAAACCACGTGTTAGCTATGATTAAGTTATGCTCTGCGCATAATTCTACCAGGCGGATTCCTCTTTCATTTCTCTCCCCCAATCCATATTCAGCCACTATGTTTCCTTCTCTCCCTTTTCCTTTCCTACTCTCGAATTCCAGTCACCCATGACTATTAAAATTTCGACTCCCTTCACTACCTGAATAATTTATTTCATCTCATCATACATTTCATCAATTTCTTCATTATCTGCAAATCTGCAGAGCTAGTTGGCATATAAACTTGTACTACTGTAGTAGGCATGGGCTTCGTGTCTATCTTGGCCACAATAATGCGTTCACTATGCTGTTGGTAGTAGCTTACCCGCACTCCTATTTTTTATTTAATATTAAACCTACTCCTGCACTACCCCTATTTGATTTTGTATTTATAACCCTGTATTCACCTGACCAGAAGTCTTGTTCCTCCTGCCACCGAACTTCACTAATTCCCACTATATCTAAATTCAACCTATCCATTTCCCTTTTTAAATTTTCTAACCTACCTGCCCGATTAAGGGATCTGACATTCCACGCTCCGATCCGTAGAACGCCAGTTTTCTTTCTCCTGATAACGACCTCCTCTTGAGTAGTCCCCGCCCGGAGATCCGAATGGGGGACTATTTTACCTCCGGAATATTTAACCCAAGAGGACGCCATCATCATTTAACCATACAGTAAAGCTGCATGCCCTCGGGAAAAATTACGGCTGTAGTTTCCCCTTGCTTTCAGCCGTTCGCAGTACCAGACAGCAAGGCCGTTTTGGTTAGTGTTGCAAGGCCAGATCAGTCAATCATCCAGACTGTTGCCCCTGCAACTACTGAAAAGGCTGCTGCCCCTCTTCAGGAACCACACGTTTGTCTGGCCTCTCAACAGATACCCCTCCATTGTGGTTGCACCTACGGTACAGCCATCTGTATCGCTGAGGCACGCAAGCCTTCCCACCAACGTCAAGGTCCATGGTTCATGGGGTTGAAGGTAACCTATATGAAATCCAAACTATTGTACATAGATAGCGACTATGCCCGGGAACACTGCCCATGTATAATTACAAACGACGAAAGTGAGGTCGACTACATAAGAAAAAAAAAAAAAAACATAGATGCAAAGGTCACCGAATCGAGTTTTCTCAATGGTAAACTGCGAAAACAACTCGCACGGTTATTGAAACGTTATACAATGGTATTCTCCGAAAAACCAGAGATAATTAAGGGATACGTTTATGATATACAGGGAAAATCTCATGGGACTTATAGCCATGCTACTATTTGGTACCATGGGGTAAGAAGGTGGCGGTGATAGAATATGATTAAATGGGGGTAATAGAAGCAGTTTTATAGTCGCTGTCCCCAAAACCGATGGTAGCATATGCCTCATGCTTGATGCACAATATACCAGTAAGATTTCCATACCAGTGTGAACCAGCCTTGAAAATGTGGAAGAGAAGATACGAAAATTTCAAGTACACTATTTAACAAGCTTCATCTTAAAAGCCTCATACTGGCAGCTCTTACTATCAGGAGTTGGTAGGAAGTTTTGTGTCGTCTCGTTGCCGCTGTAGAGTCTTATACCATGCAAGCGAGGAGAGGATATTGTTTGGTGGCTGGTATTCTATTTCTACAACAGAACTGCACACATTTATTAACAGGATTTTTTATTCAAAAGAACGAGAAGCTACTTATCTTAAGCCAGTCCATGTGTTGTGGTACAAGCTCCTCCTAAATAGTCCATGTTAGTCTAACATTTAGAACTCATAGATCGCGTTCTAAAGAGATTTAGCGAGTCGTGTGTCAGTGTGTACGTAAAAAAGACGAAATCAGGACAAGAGGAGATAAAGTTCTTGGGTTACATTATCTCACCTGTAGGGATAATGCCTGATCTGGGTAAGCCTGGTGCGATATGGCAAATACTTTACCCAAGCACGAAGAAACTGATAAAAGCTTTCCCAGCGCAAGTGTGTTTTTAGAGGTTTTGTGCCTGAGCAGATGCTGACCAATGATGGGCTGTTAAACCTGCTAAGGAAGAACACACCTTGGTTTTTCTCTGGGGAGTACAAGACAGCCTTCGATAGGATCAGAGAGGCTCTAGTCATATTTGAAACACTATATCGTCCAGAAATAATAAAAGGCTTTCTAGTGACAGATGGTTCGACCTGTGGGTTAGGAACCTGTTTGTTTCAGGTCGACGAGATCTTGTGACAAACTGAAAATTATAGTCTTTGCAAGTCGTATTTTATACGGTTGTGAATGAGCGTATTCTGCAACAGTAACATTATTATGTTTATGGTAATCATATAGCGGTCTTCTGCCACCAACAAGTCCTAATTTTTATCCTGTCCTGTAGATTGTTACACGCCAGGCTAATTGGTTGGGCATTAGACTTGCAAAACTATGACATTGAAGTAAGACATGTGAAAGGGAGAGACAATGCGGCGGTCGATGATTTGTTGCATATACCACAAGGGTTGCCGAAATTCCCAGAACTTGTCGAACAATCAACTGAATATAAGATCCTGTTGATTCAAGATGCAAGTCAGAGACAAGCATATCTGAGAATGTGTAAGAACGTAAGGGACCTTCACAGGGCAGATCCCTACTGGAAGAAGGTAAACGATCTATTAAATGGCCGTGCGGTTAAAGGCGCTGCAGTCTGGAACCGCGTGACCGCTACGGTCGCAGGTTCGAATCCTGCCTCGGGCATGGATGTTTGTGATGTCCTTAGGTTAGTTAGGTTTAACTAGTTCTAAGTTCTAGGGGACTAATGACCTCAGCAGTTGAGTCCCATAGTGCTCAGAGCCATTTGATCTATTAAAAAGTAATACAGAAAGTGACTTTGGGAAGCAGTAAAAGTTGTAGAATGATTACTCCACAGCTACCAGCCCAATACAGAGCACTGGTGTATATGTATCCCAGCAGAGAGTACAGATAATGTTATTTGATACACACACCACAGCTGGGTTACTTTGGCATTAATGATATGTGCTGCTTAAATAGCTCACCTGTCGTTATATTCCCAATTTGTATGAACGTGTTAGGAAGATAATAAGGATATGTTTGATTGTAAAAGGGTAAAACTGACAAATAGTACCATGTGTAATAAACTGCATGCTAATATACCATTCAGCTACTACAGTTAACAGCTCTTGTTCTGATGGGACCCTTACCCACAGCTATGGGAGCCACTAAGTAGCTGGTAGCTATTTATGATGTATTCTCCAAGTACATAAAATGCTACCTTACCAGGAATTCTTCGTCCACTTCCCTTGTAAGAAAATTAGTAAGTGACTTCATGTCATAAGTGGGAAACCAGTCACCTTCTTGACAGACAATGCAACTCACTTTAAAAGCAATAAATGATAAACCTTTAGAAGAGAACAAAATGTTAAACACATTTTGATATCCATGTTTTACCCCAGAGCGAAGTCGGTTCAAAGGATCTTCTGCAAGTTCAGCCGCTTTGTAAGAACGTACTCACCAGTATAACATACTAAGTGGGAGTAGTATGTCCCGCTGTTTGAGAATATTTGTAATAACTTTTCTGATGAGTCAATAGGGTTAACGCCCAGAGGGATCATGTCATTAGAAGTTGACTGTCATGAATGGTTCAAACTGTTACCTCAAATGCCTAGACAAGTGGTGAGGGAAGATAAGATGAAGCAAGATATACTATGTATAAGGAGACAGGCTCAACTTACAGGCCAGAAACACAATAAGCAGCAGAGGGCGATACATGAGTATCAGAAAGGCACTCTGTTCTTAATGAGGACTCATCCTAAAGCCTCTAGGGTAAAGAAATTTAATAAAAAGTTTCAGTTGTTGCATGCAGGGCACATCTAATTATGAAAATACTTCATGAGAGTCGCTACTTCCTGGCTAATCCAAGGATACTAATGATGAAAAGTCTGTACCCACACTGGGATTCTAAACCTTTTATTGCCGCTGAATAGGTTGATACTAAATGTCTGATAATAAGAAAAACAACACCTAATTTTTTGTAAATAGTTAGTACAGGTATGACATTTGTATTTGCTTGATTTATATTTATGTATGTTTGTAGAATTAAGGATTTTCATGTATTGTGTGATTTATAAATGTAATGACGTACCTAACCATGGGGTGACGTCGTTAAACTTCACAGATGAGTTGACTACATAAATTGATGGTGTAGGTGCCGCTTCAACAGCTGAGCCTGGCCCTGTTCCCGCTTTATCACAACTGCCCAGCAACCCACGTCGATTTACGAGAGTCGTTTTCTGTACCTTGAATCAACGTTGCCGACACAGATGTCTGAAGAAGAGACACGTTACGTATTTTGCTGTAAAATTGTAAAAAGGAAACAATTCTCCAAAGTATATTGTTACACATAAATAGTTTACCTATCACTTTCTCAAATACTATTTCACACATTTGAATTATTGATATCGACAAAACAGTGTAATGAATACTGTTACAACGACATCTTGTAACAAATACTTATTTGTAGTAGTAGTTTAAAAACTTCATAATGTGAAATTTGGAAACATTGTTGACAAGTTTAATAGACTAAATTGTAACTAAATAGGTAATTATTGTGCGAATGCTTAGGTGGGAAAAATCTGAAGACTCCGGGCTGGGTTTTTTAATCATTCTCAGTTTTCTCCCACTGCCTGTAATCCTAAAGGCGGACTAAACAAGTATGTTTCCAACGAATGTGAAACTTTATCAGACTATTTCAATTGGTTGCCATAGTAACATAGGAGAAATGGGCCACAATTCAATACAGCGTCCAAGTAATAGCAAATAACTGTACAAAAACCTTATCTAATAGCTATCGTTAAATGCTAACTAATAACTTCTTAGACACGATTTTGTACTCACAACCAATGTAATTGTGTGTAGCTAACAATGCTTGGTAAACTGATTACCTGATTAGCTGATAACTGCTTAAAGCAGATGCAATTGCAAACCCACTATACATGTGATATTGTGAATCTGAAAATGATATATGAACTGATTAATTAATAACTGTTAAAACAAATACAGTTACGATTTATCAACTGATGTAGAAGTCATGTAACAAAGCGTTATGTATTGACATGGTGGTTTTACGAGTGGGAATTTTGACAAACTGTGAAGTGACTAATTAATGGACAGTAAGTGTGGAATGTCTGTCCACAAAATTTCATATAATTCTGGTCCACTCACTCTAGAGGGCCATTGTACTGGTCCTCTGGGAAAGAGAAACATTTGTTTATAGTTGACATGAAATGTTTACCTAATAAAATGAACTGTTAGTCTGTGTACAAAAGAATCTTTAAAAATATTAATTATCTTACTGTGATTTATGTGAAAGGCAATATCGAAATTTCATGATGATGAATGTATATTTTGTAGCGAAAATGCCGAGAACAATAAAAACAATAGGAATAGATTTTCATGATCTTTCTACTGTGGTTTGAATCTTCCTACGAAAAAGTCGTGAATGGAGATGTATGTATCTTTTACCGTGTTTCTGATGAATATGTGCTCTCATTGATAACCAAACCACTTATTTCAATAGCATTAGCATCCCTATGTGTATGAAAAATGGTGTATTTTTTAGAGAGTAATAACTCGCTGTACAGCGCTAGTTGCAATTAGTATTGATGGCTGCCATTTGCAAGACGGCAGGTTCTTTTTTTAAATTACTCCAATACTACGTGGAGTAAAGCGAAAAGGAGGTGGTTTAAAATTTATTTCTCGAATAAAAAGGCTAAAGACAAGTTAATTTCATTCATTTTAGAAAGAGTGGCATCCATATCAAAACAGATTCTTGTGGTTACTTCTTCATGACTATATTTCGTTTAAGAGGAGAGATTTTCCACAGGAAAGAAAATGCTCAGCTTTGAATTAATACTAAGTGTACCACGATAAAAGTGTTTTTCCTTGCAAACTTTCGAAGGCATGAATTAGTATTCATACAAAAAGACGTTCCATTAAAACCCTGAGATATTCCTAGAAGTAAACAATTAAGGTGCTTCACACCAATCGGTTCGTAATTTATTTTCCGTATACACAGACACTCCAAAGTAATTTATTGATGACCACATGAATATAGCAAGCGTTAACAATAGCAAAGATAAAATTACTTGTTCTTGGAATGAAGTTTTGGTGAATACTGTAGGTAATCTCATGTGACAATACGATGTGTTATTAACAGCATAGCTCCTAACTATATCGATTGGACCATACACGACTGTAAAACTGTGACCATGTCAGATAAGTCACGATTTTAGTTAGTAAGACCATGTAATTAAAAAAAAAAGTGTCATGATGATCTCTCCATTGGCGAGAGATTCCGAATTAATCCCTCGTTCGGCTCTCCGGGGGGGGGGGGGGGGGGGGGACTGACAAGAGGGAGGTGATCATAAGAAAAAGACTGAATAACAAACGAAAGGGTAGCGTTCTACGAAAAGGGATGCGGAGTGTCAGAAGTTTGAACGTGGCAGGGAAGGTAGAAAATCTGAAAAGAGAAATGCTAAGACTCAATCTAGATGCAGTCGGGGGCCAGAGAAGTTAAATGGAAAGAAGACAAAGATTTCTGGTCAGACGAATATAGGGTAACATCACCAAAATCAGAGAATGATACGAGGGTTGGAAATTTAATAGTGGCAATTATTTATTTACAGCTTGTACAAAATTGATATGTGTTATAAAGTTTTACTGATCTTCGAGGTAGTCACCAGCATTGTTTATAACCCGTTGCCAGCGATGTGGAAGTCATAGGATACTCTTAGCAGTGCCAGTTGTGTTGGCACTATTGTCCGACGAATTTGTAGCAGTTCTGAAGCGAATGCCGTGAAGTGTGTCCTTCAGTTTAGAAAGCGTGTCGTAGGTTGTGTTCCAAAAACGAACAGCATAGAGACAGAAATGATGACACTTTCTACAGGACCTGACCATCATTTTGCAGGACAGTGCTCAAGCACGTACAGTGCAAGCTGTTACTCATTTGTTTGACTGATGGGGCTGCTAAGTGCCATACCACCTACTGCATTCCCCTGACTTATGCCCTCCTGAGTTCAACTCGATTTCTAAACTGAAGGAAACACTTCAAGGCATTCGCTTCAGAACTGCTATAAATTCGTCTGGCAATAGAAGGCGCCGCTCGAACTGTCAAGAGAACTGGCACTGCTAAGAATATTCTACGACTTCCACATCGCTGGCAACTGGTTATACACTATGCTGGTGACTACTTTGAAGGTCAGTAATCTATTTTGTACGAGTTGTAAATAAATAGTTGCCACTATTAAAGTTCCAGCCCTCGTACAACGGGAGAAGGATTCGTTGTGAATAGGAAGATAAGGGAGAGCGTGTATTACTGTTAACAGCTCAGTGATAGGGTTGTTTTCATCAGAATCAACAGCAAACAAACACCGACAACGAGGGTTCAGGTATACATGCCGACGTCGCAAGCCGAAGATGAAGTGATAGTGAAAGTATTTAAAGATACTGAACGGGTAATTCACTACGTAAAGGGAGATGAAAATCTAACAGTCATGCGAAGGAATAGAAGAAAGGGTCACGGAAGAGCACGGGCTTGGTAGTAGGAGCGAGAAAGGAGAACGACGAATTGAGTTCCGCAATACATTTCAGCTAGTAACGGGGAATATTTTGTTCAAAAATCGCAAGAGGAGGAGATATACTTGGAAAACGCCGGGAGATACGGGAACATTTCAATTATAATACGTTATGCTGAGGCAGGGTTTCCGAAATCAGTTACTGGGTAGCAAGACGTACCCAGGATCAGTTATAGATTCAGATCACAATTTCGTAATAATGAAAGTACGCTGAAGTTTAAAACATTAGCCAGGAACAATCAGTATGCAAACAAGTGGAATACGAAAGTATTAAGGAATGAAGATGTAGGCTTGAAGTTCTCTAAGGCTACAGATACTGGGATAAGGTATAGCGCAGTAGGCATTTCAGTCGAAGGGGACTGGACATCTCTAAAAAGGGCAATTGCGGTAGCTGGAAAGGAAAACATAGATACAAAGAAAGTAACCGCTAAAAACCATGTGTAACAGAAGAAACACTTGATCGATGAAAGAAGGGTGTACAAAAACGTTCAGGGAAATTGCGGAATACAGAAATACAAGTCGCTGAGAAATGAAATAATCAGGAATTTCAGGGAAGCTAAAACGAAAAGGTGGAATGAAAAATGTGAAGAAATCGAAAAAGAAATTATCGCCGGAAGGACTGACACAGCAAATTGAAAAGTCAATACAATCATCGATGAAATTAAAAGCAAGGGTGGTAGCATTAAGAGTGCATTGGGAATTACACTTTTAAAGCCGCAGGAAAGAGCAAATAGGTAGATGGAGCACACTGATGGGCAGTAAGACGGGTACGATTTGTCTGATGTGAGAGAAGAAGAGACAGAGGTCGATACAGAACAGAGAGGGAATCAAGTATTAGTTATCGGAATCTAAAAGACCAGTGGAAGACATAATATCAAATGAGACATAAGGGATAGGTAACATTCCATTTCAGTTTCTAAAATCATTCGGAGGAAGTGGCAACAAAACGAGTATTCACGTTGTTGTACAGAATGTATGAATCTGGTGTTATACCATCTGACTTCTGGAACATCATCCGCACAACTCCGAAGACTGCAAGAGCCGACAAGTACGAGAATTACCGCACTATAAGCTTACAAGCTTATGCATCTAAGTTGCTGACAAAAATAATATGAAGAACAAAGGAAAAGAAAACTGAGGATGTGTTGGATGACGATCAATTTGGCTACAGGAAAGGTAAAGACACCAGAGAGGTTGTTCTGACGTTGCGGTTGGTAATGAAAGTAAGACTAAAGAAAAATCAAAACACCTTCATAGCGTCTGTCGACCTGGAAAAAGCGTTCGACAAAGTAAAATGGTGCAAGATGTTCGAAGTTCTGAGGAAAATAGGGGTAAGCTGTGGAAGAGACAGGAAATATACAACATGTAAAAGAACCAAGTGGGAATAATAGGAGCAGTAGACCAATAACGAAGTGCTCGGACTGAAAAGGAAGTAAGCCAGGGATGTAGTCTTTCGCCGCTACTCTTGTCTATACACTGGACTCGCATTCGGGAGGACGACAGTTCAACCCGCGTCCAGCCATCCTGATTTAGGTTTACCGTGATTTCCCTAAATTGCTTCAGGCAAATGCCGGAATGCTTCCTTTGAAAGGGCACGGCCGACTTCCTTCCCTGTCCTTCCTTAATCCGATGAGACCGATGACCTCGATGTCTGGTCTCCTCCCCCAAACAACCCAACCCTCTTGTCTATAAATCGAAGACGCAGCGACGGAAATAAATGAATTCATTGATAATGGTTAGGCACTAGCCGAAATCTGGATTTGCTGAATAAAATCTGCAAGGAAGTACTACAGATTGCTATGTTCTATCATTTATAAACCAGATCACAGTCGCTGAGTGCACCCACATTCGTAATGGAACGTAACATAATAAATGAAACATTCAAGATTGTAATTAAAATTCGAGGTGAAAGGATATCAATGATGAGATTCACTGAACACATTGGTGTCCTCAGTGAACTGAAGTAGAACTAGAGAATCTGCTGAATGGAATGAAAGCTCTAATGAGTACAGAATATGGACTGAGAGTAAATCAAAGAAATACGGAAGTAATGAGAAGCAGCAGAAATGAGAACATACAGAAACTTAACATCAGGATCGATGGTCACGAAGTACATGAAGTTAAGGAATTCTGCTACCTAGGCACAAAAATAACCCGTGACTGATGGAGCGAGAAGGAAACTAGCACAGACAAAAAGGGCTTTCCTGGCCAATACAACTCTCCTAGTATCTAATACAGGTCTTAAACTGAGGAAGAAATTTCTGAGAATGTATGTTTGGAGCAAGGAATTGTAAGGTAGTGAAACACTGGCTGTGGGAAAACCGAAACAGAAGAGAATCGAAGCATCTGAGATGTGGTGCTACAGACGAATGTTGAAAGTTTGGCGGACTGACAAGGTAAGGAATGAGGAGGATCTGTGCAGAATCTGAGATGAAATGAATATGTGAAAAACACTGAGAACAACAAGGGACTGGATGATAGGACAAGACATCAGGGAATAACTTCCATGGTTCTAGAGGGAGCTGTTGTGAATGAAAAGTGGAGAGGAAGACAGATATTGGAATACATACAGCAACTAATTGAGGACGTAAGATGCTAGTGATACTCTGAGATGATGAGGTAGGCACAGGAAAGGAATTCGTGGCGGGCGCAACAAACCTGTTAGGAGACTGATGGTTAAATAATAAAAAAAGAGTTTTATTTTGTCGTTCTTCGTGAATTATATGCACGAGTAGATGTTCCTCTGTGGGTCGCTCACGTTTTGCGGATCAAGAATATGTTGCCGCTGATTAAGAAGCAACAGATGAAAGGCTTCAGAGTGAAGTCTAAGACACGTTCTCTTGTGAACGAGGAGCTGTCCTCCGTGCATCACTTCCTATGCCGTCACACTCGTCGTCACCGCTCTGATATTACCTCCCTCGCCACACGTTGTGGCCGTCAGTTGACTACTCAAAGTGTAGTTACTCAAGCTTTACCCCAACACTATATACATTTGTCTGACACCGTTGGCTCCCTTTCCCATGTTAGTTTTGCGACCGTCTATGAGATGATTACGCCTGAGAGAACGTTGAATTCATAGCGGTTTTTCAGATGGAGGACGTGTTCGATTTTAATGCTAATTCTTCCTCACATAAATCCACTGGTCCGAACCGCCTTCCGAAAAAGTTTTTGGCATCTCTTGATTTCTAGTCTTGATTTCATTTTAAACGAGATTTTGCGTGGGAGTGGTGCAAGCCGGGGAAAATTGTTCTCATTCCGAAGCAACATGACCGTGAGAAGAGTGCACAGAAATATGATTATGAGATCAATGGGGGCATATAGGACTACACCGGGAGGAGCCCTGTTAGTCATAATGGAGCCCTGCCCCTTGGATATCAAAATTCTGGAACAGGCCGCTTGGTACTCGGCAAAGAAGGGGAATTTGGAGAAAACAGAGGAAATTCTAGGCAGCAGGACTGAGAACAAAGTTGAGATCAGGCTAAGAGGGGATCAGCTATGGCAGCATTCGTGGGAAGGTGAAGAAACAGGGAGCAGAACTTTTGATTTTCTACCAGATGTTAGGGAAAGGATGGGAATGATATATTTCGAACCAACCTGGGGACTAATTCACTCACTGGACATGGACCCTACTCGACATACTTATGTCGATTCGGGAAAAAGGCGACACCCGCGTGTGACTGTGGTGTTCCGGAGGGTACTCCTGACCATGTAGTCTACGAGTGCCCCCTTTTCAATGATGTGGCCTCAGTGTTACGCGACCAACTACCGCACAATGACACATATAGACTGCTCAGACAACACGACACTTTTCAGACCATTAACGAACTAGCTAACGCGGTATCACAGAAAGTCTTAAAGGACTATCTGAGAGAATTAAACTAGCACCTATAAGAGACTTACCTAAACACCGATAGGGTCCGGTACCCTATTCCCAAACCGCCTGGGCGCGGTAAGGCCGACTTACTCAGTCTTGAATCCGCCGCGCCTCAGGACTTAGGGGGAGTGGGGTGCAACCCTACCGATCTGGACAACGCACCTGATTCGACCTTAGGATAAGTTTAGTTGTACGACTTAGTTTTTAGACACTATCTTTAGGAACCTGCAGCAATCAACATCTTGGCCTGCCCAGTGGCAGGGGCACGCTAATTGGGGTTAGCTCAATGAGCAAAGCTCTATAGTAGGTTTATATTTCAACTGACACATTTGTAACGGTGTAGGCTTTAGTAACTAGTCTATAGTTAGGTTACCTGCTTAGTAGTAAATTAACACACTAATTTGCCCATTGCAATTTCCTCATACCTTACCTACTAACTAGTTGCTAAAATATAACTAAGAATAGCTTCAACTTATACCATTGTATCACTATTTCGGCCCACTAATCACATAAGGCAGTGGGCTAAATTGTATAATTAATAAGTTTTTCTGGAAATGAGGAATTTTTTTAACTAAGAATAGCTAAGAATAGCTTCAACTTATACCACTGTATCACTATTTCGGCCCACTAATCACATAAGGCAGTGGGCTAAATTG
The DNA here is from genome assembly GCF_023898315.1 of Schistocerca nitens. Lineage (NCBI taxonomy): Eukaryota > Metazoa > Arthropoda > Insecta > Orthoptera > Acrididae > Schistocerca > Schistocerca nitens. Next base: position 618,783,846 of record NC_064617.1, read on the forward strand.
TATAATTAATAAGTTTTTCTGGAAATGAGGAATTTTTTTAACTAAGAATAGCTAAGAATAGCTTCAACTTATACCATTGTATCACTATTTCGGCCCACTAATCACATAAGGCAGTGGGCTAAATTGTATAATTAATAAGTTTTTCTGGAAATAAAGAATTTTTTTTAAATAATAAACAAACAAGGTACCGTACTGCCGCTCCGGCATTGTCAGTGGGTACAAATCTCAATCGCTACTTGCTCTCTCAGCTGCACCTATGTATAGAAACTTCAGTAGATTTGATCAGTCAAAATCTACTGAGCGTCACATCAATTCAGCTTGCGTTATCCAAATTTTTAGGGCCAGGGTACTTGACTCACTGCTCACCTAGCTAAACTGTTTTTGCCAACCAAACGCCACCCAGTGGAGCGTTTGTAATGAATTGTATTGTGTGTTAATAGGGGGCCTAGAAACGACGGAGACGCATCGTCCCCACCGCAGCCGCATTGGTCCACAGCCCCACAACGACTACCGCAGTCCACTTCACCCGTCCGCCGCCCACACTGAACCACTCTTTCAGGGTTATTGTGCGGTAAGGCCCCCAGTGGACCTCCCCAGGGAACGTCTCACACCAGACGAGTGTAACCCCTATGTTTGCATGGTAGAGTAATGGTGGTTTACACGCACTTGGAGAACGTGTTTGCGCAGCAATCGCCGACGTAGTGCAGCTGAGGTGGAATAAGGTGAACCATCTCGCTTTCGCCGAGGCAGATGGAAAACGCCTAAAAACCATCCACAGACTGGCCGGCTCACTGGATCTCGACACAAGTCCGCCAGGCGCATTCGTTCCAGAGACCAGGTAATCCTTCCCAATCCGGAAGGCCGTGCGTTAGACCGAACGGCTAACAGGGCGGACAAAAATCTATTACTTGTTTAGGGAATTCACTCTGTAACTTGTTTCGTATAATTTGTGTCTTGTTTGGTAAAGAAAAATAATGTTGGTACACTAAATTTTCACAACATTCTCAATAAATGACATAGTCCAAAAAAGGTACCTTCCAAAATGTTATGGCCAGCGATGCAATATTGTTGTCTACCAATCACACGGCCATGCAATAAGGACAATCTGGAGTAAACAGCCCTTACAACAACTTCACAGGCAAATTGAGTAGCCTGAGGGGACGAAGGTCACCCTCGTGAGCCTGTGTGCCCAGACTCCCGAGCCGTAACCCACTATTGAGGGGAGTATGCTATTGTGGTTAAGTTTGATGAGATGTGGTGGGAGATGAAATCGTTTGTGTCCAATGGAGATGAGGTTGTTGAGTACTTGTAGGGCTCTTTGAGTTACGGTTTCGATGTGCCTACCGAAGGACCACCTTTCATCAATGATGATACCGAGATAGCTAGTCTCACGTCGCCGAAGAACTGGCGAGCCCTCTATCCTGACAGTTGGATTGCGAACTAGTTGTCCCTTTAAAAGAAGGTATGTGGACTTGGTTGGTGAAATCTTCATCTTTATGTTTCGCCACCAAAGTTGTAGTGTTTCTATTGCTCTTTCTATCTTGGGCTCTATATCTTCTCGGCTATGGCCGCCGACCAGTAGGAGGAGGTCATCTGCGTAGGCTATCACCTCTAGCACTTCATCACTTTGCTGTAGTTTGTCTAGTAAGGGTTCCATGTGGATGTCCCAAAACAGGGGACCCAGTATGGAGCCCTGGGGGCATCCTTTAGTGATAGTTTTTCTTACTCCTGTGCTAGGGGATGATAGCCAGACCTCCAGATCCTCAAAATAGCTCCTCAGACACCCATATAACGGCCCTGGACACTCCTCCTCACGTAAACAGGAGAAGAGTGAAGACCACCACAGGTTGTCGAAGGCGCCACTTATGTCCACCATGATGCCGACAACGTACTTGTACGGGGTAGAGCCACAGACCTCGGCCGCCAGGGCGATTGCATCAGATGCCGATCGCCCAGGCCTGAAGCCGAACTGCCTGCTGCTCATCCCGCACAGCACTCGGTGCGCAGCCAGTCTGTCAGCCAGTAGTCTCTCCAGAACCTTCCCAAGCAGATCGAGCAGGCAGATTGGTCTGTAAGATTTTATTTCTGCAGGGTCTTTGTCAGCTCCTTTCTTAATGATTACGACATTTGCCCTCTTCCAGATTCGAGGGAAATTTTTCTGCCTGAGACATTCATTGTACAGGTGAGTTAGAGGGGCGACTATCTGCGGGGCCAGGAATTGCACCACCTCCACCACAATGCCGTCCGGCCCGGGAGCTTTCCCTCTCTTCGGGGATTTTATATGGGCAGCTACCTCCTCTTCAGAGAATGGGTAAACTACCATTTCATTTCCATATACATTGTTGTTGTTCTCACGCTGCTGCCGTTGTTCATTTGTCTCTCCATCCGCGGTGTCGTCAGGCAGCAGGGACTGGAGAAGGACCTCAGCAGTTTCCTGCCAAGACTCCGTCATTCTGCCCCCATGCCTGACGGTTGAGAGTTCCATCGGAGAGCGGATTTTCTCTCGGACCAGCTTGTAGGGGACTCCCCAAGGGTCTAGAGCTAGTGGGTTCAAAACAAAGTGTTCCCAACTTTTTGATCTTACTTCGCGTAGTTGTTTCTGGAAATTGTCTTTAGCTTCCCGGTATAGCTGCAAGCATCTTTGTCTTTCTAGCCAGACGACACTGCGCTGGTAGTGCCTCCTGAGCCTTCTAACAGACCGGCGCATCTCCTGCAGTTCAGCTGACCATGGTGACGGAGAGGCTGCCATGGCCTTCCTCCTAGTACACTCCTGGAAATTGAAATAAGAACACCGTGAATTCATTGTCCCAGGAAGGGGAAACTTTATTGACACATTCCTGGGGTCAGATACATCACATGATCACACTGACAGAACCACAGGCACATAGACACAGGCAACATAGCATGCACAATGTCGGCACTAGTACAGTGTATATCCACCTTTCGCAGCAATGCAGGCTGCTATTCTCCCATGGAGACGATCGTAGAGATGCTGGATGTAGTCCTGTGGAACGGCTTTCCATGCCATTTCCACCTGGCGCCTCAGTTGGACCAGCGTTCGTGCTGGACGTGCAGACCGCGTGAGACGACGCTTCATCCAGTCCCAAACATGCTTAATGGGGGACAGATCCGGAGATCTTGCTGGCCAGGGTAGTTGACTTACACCTTCTAGAGCACGTTGTGTGGCACGGGATACATGCGGACGTGCATTGTCCTGTTGGAACAGCAAGTTCCCTTGCCGGTCTAGGAATGGTAGAACGATGGGTTCGATGACGGTTTGGATGTACCGTGCACTATTCAGTGTCCCCTCGACGATCACCAGTGGTGTACGGCCAGTGTAGGAGATCGCTCCCCACACCATGATGCCGGGTGTTGGCCCTGTGTGCCTCGGTCGTATGCAGTCCTGATTGTGGCGCTCACCTGCACGGCGCCAAACACGCATACGACCATCATTGGCACCAAGGCAAAAGCGACTCTCATCGCTGAAGACGACACGTCTCCATTCGTCCCTCCATTCACGCCTGTCGGGACGCCACTGGAGGCGGGCTGCACGATGTTGGGGCGTGAGCGGAAGACGGCCTAACGGTGTGCGGGACCGCAGCCCAGCTTCATGGAGACGGTTGCGAATGGTCCTCGCCGATACCCCAGGAGCAACAGTGTCCCTAATTTGCTGGGAAGTGGCGGTGCGGTCCCCTACGGCACTGCGTAGGATCCTACGGTCTTGGCGTGCATCCGTGCGTCGCTGCGGTCCGGTCCCAGGTCGACGGGCACGTGCACCTTCCGCCGACCACTGGCGACAACATCGATGTACTGTGGAGACCTCACGCCCCACGTGTTGAGCAAATCGGCGGTACGTCCACCCGGCCTCCCGCATGCCCACTATACGCCCTCGCTCAAAGTCCGTCAACTGCACATACGGTTCACGTCCACGCTGTCGCGGCATGCTACCAGTGTTAAAGACTGCGATGGAGCTCCGTATGCCACGGCAAACTGGCTGACACTGACGGCGGCGGTGCACAAATGCTGCGCAGCTAGCGCCATTCGACGGCCAACACCGCGGTTCCTGGTGTGTCCGCTGTGCCGTGCGTGTGATCATTGCTTGTACAGCCCTCTCGCAGTGTCCGGAGCAAGTATGGTGGGTCTGACACACCGGTGTCAATGTGTTCTTTTTTCCATTTCCAGGAGTGTAGGTACAGCAGCTTTCACCGCTCGAGTTATTACTTTCACCAGTTCCTCGGCTCTGTTGTCTACGTCAATGTCCAGGTGTCCGTCACCTTCTAGCAATGCAGGAATGTCGCACTCCCTAGCAAGTCTTTCCCAATCGGCTCTTCTGTAATTGTATTGCACCTCCCACCCCATGGCCCAGCGGCTCTCCTTGTCTCCTATAGTGAAGGTGATGAGATTGTGATCGCTGGTGGTGGCGTTCTCTTTTACTCTCCACTGCTGAATGAGATGCGCAGCATTAGGCGTAGGCAGGGTCACATCAATGCACCTCCCGCCACGTAGGTCGGAGGGTTGCCCGGCTTGTTAGCCACCACCAGCTGAAAGGCCATGATGGCCTGTTCTGCCTTCTCTCCATTAGGGTCCCTGGTGCCGCTGTACCATAGGGGGGATTTGGCGTTTAAATCAGCTGTTACAATTGCTTTTCGCCCCCGCAACGCCGTGATAACTGTGGTAAGGTGTGTCAAATGTCTCTCAATGTCGTCACCATACTGGAAATACATGTTGATGAAGACAGGTGCTCCTGATGGAGACTGCAGCTCCACGACGTTGCAGTGGCTAGTTGTAAACTGTGTTAATACTGTGGCCCTTAGTAGTTTATTGGTTATTATAATTGCCGGTCTTGGGTCTCCCCCTCTGCTTACAACTTGCCAGGTCGCAGCTGTAAAAGCTATTTTCCCATTTAGAGGGTATGGCTCTTGCAGACAGACCACATCTAGTCTCCTCTCCTCCACTTCCTTACGTAGCTCCTGCATCACTAGTCTGCTGTTACGAGTGTTAAGTTGGCCAACGGTGATTTTCGTCATGTAGTTATTTATGGGAAGTATGTGTGGATTCTGTCATTAGGCCATGTCTTACTCCAGTCCAATGAGATGCGTCCATTTGCCAAAACTGCTTGTTGATAGATATCGTCCAGGTCGAATTTTTCACCTCGTCTTTCGAAAACTTTCTTTAGTAGGTCCTGCAGGACTCCAAAGTCGGTGGGGAGATTCACTGACTTGAGTTGTATTCTGTCCACAGCCTCCATTACCGAGAAGGTGACTCTCCTACCGTATTCATGTCCCACCCGAACCACGTGTCTCAAGGCAGTGGTCAGGGTAGTCGGCTGCTCTAGTCTTGCCAGTTGCATTGAGAATTCAAGATTAGGATAGACTCTGACTGGGTCGACCGGTGGCAATCTCACGACAGGATCTATTGTGATAGCTGATTCGTTGCAGCTAGTTATTATGTTTTCCTGAAGTGTTTTCTTTGTAGTTCTATTCTCCTCTGTTGAGATTGCCACAGTCTCTGCTACAGGATGCCATTGCCGTTGATATTTAGTCGGCTTCGTCTCCAGGCTTGGGGAGGAGGGGAACGTGACTGTAAGAGGCTCAGTTTGAGTCCCTCTGTCCGTTGTGGTAGAGTCTGTTTGAGTGCTTATGTCATTGGTTTTACATGTGGCGCTCGTGAGCTACCTCAAGAATAACTTGAAGGCACCTGCCCTCATGGCATCCCTCCTCCTTTTGCACGGGGATTTTCTTTTGGGCACCCTGTTTGCTTTAGCTTGATCAGCCATGGTCTATCCTTGAAATTAATCTTTGTTCCAGGAGTCTGTAGGTGGGGCAGTTACGTCCAGTGGTTCCACAAGTTTTTTGCCCCGTCTCTTACAAGGGATGCAGACTGCTGCAGCCCTACAGTCTTTCCTCACGTGACCATCCTCGCCACATTTTGAGCAGGCCGACCCCCTGGTACAATGCCTCAGAACGTGGTCGAGATCTCCGCAATTGTGGCAACGCGGTACCACAAGATAGTCTCGGGTATTTATGGCGTGAAAGCCAATGTATAGTTTGCCCATTGCCGTTACCCTGTTTACTTCGTGCGGTGACGTGACTTGTAACTGGCGAGATGTGTGCGGCGGAGGAAGTGACACGTGGAGGGGGCACCTGTGTACAGATCGCCGCCACGAAAGAAATGCAAAAATCTCACGGTCTAGCGCTCAGGCAGACGGATCGCAATTTAATCTCCACCAGAGCCCTGAAATCACGGTAGATTTCAGTTTGTGACCAACCGTTCGCTGGTCGTACCAAGGACCAATTTGGCTCACTTATGCAACAGAGCGCACAAGGATACCAAACGTCAAGACTGGTAAACCAAAAACGAATAAGTGTCTCCCCGGGAAACAAGTAGTCCAAGACGTTTGAAGTCCATTGCCGGTATAGTAAGAACTTCACCACAAGCTCCCCAGTCTAAAATACTCGCAAGTGAGTCAGTCTCAGGACAGGTCCCAAGTACCAACCACACATGTCAGAGCTTCGACCGGAAGTCCTTACCAGACCCACGATCGCACAAACTCATGTCGAACCAGGGCAAGAGTTAAGAAACCCGAAAGAAAAAGAAACCACCAATTACTGGGTTTTTTATGTGTCTCTTCCCATGGCAACAAGTGAACAGATACAGTCACAAAGGTCTTTATCTAAATCGCCTGTGCCTTGGAGCTTGTTAGCCCTAGCTATGAGGTGTAGTCAAGATTCCATCTCCAGATGTTTCTCAGACGCCAGAGATATCTAATATAACGGGGGCGGCTGAGGGAAGTGGCTGAATGGCGTTCATGCAATATCAGCGAACACGAAAATATGTGAATTTTTATTACATGTGGCTCTGCACTCAGTGCCTGGTTTACGACGCTAATCCAGCTGCTGTGGCCGAGCGGTTCTAGGCGCTTCAGTCCGGAACCGCGCTGCTGCTGCTATAGTCACAGTTTCGAATCCTGTCTTGGGCATGGCTTTGTGTGATGTCCTTAGGTTAGTTAGGTTTAAGTAGTTCTAAGTCTAGGGGATGGATCACCCCAGATGTTAAGTCCCATAGTGCTTAGAGCCTTTTGAACATTTTTCACGACTCCACTGTGTAGATGCGTTCCCTTTAGACTGTCGCTCCATCCCAGGCTTCTGCTGGCACTGCAGCAGGTATCACGTCATTGTTCTGCTGGAGCCCTGTCCTGATGAGCGGCTGCTCTAACAGCCGTGTACGGCTGTGGACCTGTTCGGCGAGATTTCATAAGGGATGGGCTTTCCTCCGATTCCTTTCAACTCCTAACAAGGTGTTTATATGAGTCAAGAATCATAAAAATACCTCATGCTTTTAGCGCCCTACCAGGCTCAATTAACATCTGCTCAGGCCGTTAACTTTCTGGAGTCTTGATCAAGGTGCAGTAGGTTCTAATAAGATCTTTAATAATTTTCCGTATGCGAAAAATAGGTGAGAGAGTAACTTGCCCTCTCTCAATTTTGACTTTGGTGTCAGAACATAGTGACGTGGTTTTGGGGCCGGTGTTATACAGGCTGAGTCACCTAACACTACCGCTGAATATACTTCGTAAACCACACCAAATACTGACGAATCGATTCCACAGACCGAACGTGAGGAGACGGGCTAGTGTAATTGGTTAATACAAACCATAAAAAAATGCACGGAAGTATGTTTTTTAACACAAACTTACGTTTTTTTAAATGGAACCCCGTTAGTTTTGTTAGCACATCTGAACATATAAACAAATACGTAATCAGTGCCATTTGTGGCATTGTAAAATGTTAATTACATCCGGAGATATTGTAACCTAAAGTTGACAATTGAGTACCACTCCTCCGCTGTTCGATCGTGTGTATCGGAGAGCACCGAATTACGTAGGGATCCAAAGGGAACGGTGATGGACCTTAGGTTCAGAAGACACTGGAACAGCACATTACGTCCACATGCTAACACCTTTTTATTGGTCTTTTTCACTGACGCACATGTACATTAACATGAGGGGTGAGGTACACGTACACACGTGGTTTCCGTTTTCAATTACGGAGTGGAATAGAGTGTGTCCCGACATGTCAGGCCAATAGATGTTCAATGTGGTGGCCATCATTTGCTGCACACAACTGCAATCTCTGGCGTAATGAATGTCGTACACGCCGCAGTGCATCTGGTGTAATGTCGCCGCAGGCTGCCACAATACGTTGTTTCATATCCTCTGGGGTTGTAGGCACATCACGGTACACATTCTCCTTTAACGTACCCCAAAGAAAGAAGTCCAGAGGTGTAAGATCAGGAGAACGGGCTGGCCAGTTTATGCGTCCTACACGTCCTATGAAACGCCCGTCGAACATCCTGTCTAGGGTCAGCCTAGTGTTAATTGTGGAATGTGCAGGTGCACCATCATGCTGATACCACATATGTCGACGCGTTTCCAGTGGGACATTTTCGAGCAACGTTGGCAGATCATTCTGTAGAAACGCGATGTATGTTGCAGCTGTTTGGGCCGCGACAATGAAGTGAGGACCAATGAGGTGGTCGCCAATGATTCCGCACCATACATTTACAGTCCACAGTCGCTGTCGCTCTACCTGTCTGAGCCAGCGAGGATTGTCCACGGACCAGTAATGCATGTTCCGTAGATTCATTGCCCCGTGGTTTGTGAAACCCGAATCATCGGTAAACAGGTAGAACTGCAACGCATTCTTTGTTAATGCCCATTGACAGAATTGCACTCGATGATTAAAGTCATCACCATGTAATTGCTGATGTAGCGACACATGAAACGGGTGAAAGCGGTGACGATGCAGTATGCGCATGACACTACTTTGACTCAGTCCACCGGCTCTCGCAATGTCCCGTGTACTCATGTGTGGGTCATGGTAACAGCAGCTAACACACCAACTGCACCCGCTTCTCCTGTGACGGGCCTGTTACGGACCAGTTTGCGTGCTACGACCATACCTGTTGCATACAGTTGGCGGTAGATGTTTTGCAATGTGCGGCACGTTGGATGCTCTCTGTCAGGGTACCGTTCTGCATACACCCTGCAGGCTTCAGCTGCATTTCGTCGACACTCGCCATAGATGAGTATCATCTCCGCCTTTTCAGAGTTCGAATACACCATGGTCACAGTTCCTACAACACCACTATCACAGACGTCTGGTAACACGGTGTACTACAGTTGGTCTGCGTGCGGAGACGAATGCAGAATAACAATAGCAGCAAGCGGTACATGCGGACACTGCGACAGCTAGACCAAACCACAACAGTGCACTACAGCCACACTCGTAAACACGGTCGTCATCGTAAACATGTCCCTGCAGATGCTGCTCGCCGACCGTGGCCCGTGTTTGTTACAACACGCAACTGAACGTCGGAGGTTTCAATCGTCAACTTTAGGTTACAATATCTCCGGATGTAATTAACATTTTACAATGCAACAAACGGCACTGATTACGTATTTGTTTATATGTTCAGATGTGCTAACAAAACTAACGTGGTTCCATTTAAAAAAAACGTAGGTTCGTGTTAAAAAACATACTTCCGTGCATTTTTGTATGGTTGGTGTTAAACAATTACACTAGCCCCTCCCCTTACGTTCGGTCTGTAGTATCGGTTCGTCAGTATTTGATGTGGTTTACGAAATATATCCAGCGGTAACGTTAGGTGACTCACCCTGTATATATTGATTCTGCTTTTGTCTTTTTAGATTTTTTTTATGGCATTTCATCCTGTTTGTCGTGCATATCTGGATCACCTACTGGAAATTTTTGGATTTGTCGTTCCTGGGTGCGTCGTTATTTCTAACTTGTACAAGAGTGTGAATGGTGATCAAAGGACGGTTGCGCCACCAGTTGTTCTGTGTTGGGGAATACCTCAGGGCAGTCCGCTCTCTATGTCTTAGTTCATCCTGTCTCTTGGACCTTTAATCATTGTTGTGGCAAGTTGCTGATCAACTGTTAGGTTTAAAACTCAGAGAGGAATCTCACAGTTCGGGCATATGCCGATGACATGGTGGTCCTTCTTCGTCGAAGTTAGGAAGTTGCCTTGTTAAAAACTATAATTGATGGTTTTCGTCATACTTCAGGTGGACGCTTAAATTAAGACAAATGCAAATTCCTCAACCTACGTGGCTTCGAGAATGCTGTCCATACTTGGGTAAGTTTTGTGGATCGGCATGTTCTGTATCTTAGACGGATGTCGTTGGTCGTTGCCCACTGAAAATGGCGGCTTTCAGTTGGAAATCTGTTGTTGATAGAATTAATGGTGTCGTTCTACAACCTGAATGATGCTCTCCTGCCGTTTTGTAGAAAGTATGGATCTTGGATATCTACAGGGTGTTACAAAAAGGTACGGCCAAACTTTCAGGAAACATTCCTCACACACAAATAAAGGTTCAAATGGTTCAAATGGCTCTGACCACTATGGGACTTAACATCTATGGTCATCAGTCCCCTAGAACTTAGAACTACTTAAACCTAACTATCCTAAGGACATCACACAACACCCAGTCATCACGAGGCAGCACAAATAAAGAAAAGATGTTATGTAGACATGTGTCCAGCAACGCATATTTTCCATGTTAGAGCTCATTTTAGTTTCGTCAGTGTGTACTGTACTTCCTCGATTCACCGCCAGTTGGCCCAATTGAAGGAAGGTAATGTTGACTTCGGTGCTTGTGTTGACATGCGACTCATTGCTCTACAGTACTAGCATCAAGCACATCAGTACGTAGCATTAACAGGTTACTGTTCATCACGAACGTGGTTTTGCAATCAGTGCAATGTTTACAAATGCGGAGTTGGCATATGCCCATTTCATGTATGGATTAGCACGGGGAAATAGCCGTGGCGCGGTACTTTTGTATCGAGACAGATTTCCAGAACGAAGGTGTCCCGACAGGAAGACGTTCGAGGCAATTGATCGACGTCTTAGGGAGCACGGAACATTCCAGCCTAAGACTTGCGACTGGGAAAGACCTATAACGACGAGGACACCTGCAATGGACGAGGCAATTCTTCGTGCAGTTGACGATAACCCTAATGTCAGCGTCAGAGAAGTTGCTGCTGTACAAGGTAACGTTGACCACGTCACTGTATGGAGAGTGCTACGGGAGAACCAGTTGTTTCCGTACCATGTACAGCGAGTGCAGGCACTATCAGCAGCTGACTGGCCTCCACGGGTACACTTCTGCGAATGGTTCATCCAACAATGTGTCAATCCTCATTTCAGTGCAAATGTTCTCTTTACGGATGAGGCTTCATTCCAACGAGATCAAATTGTAAATTTTCACAATCCAAATGTGTGGGCTGACGAGAATCCGCACGCAGTTGTGCAATCACGTCATGAACACAGATTTTCTGTGAACGTTTGGGCAGGCATTGTTGGTGATGTCTTGATTGGGCCCCATGTTCTTCACCCTACGCTCAATGGAGCACGTTATCATGATTTCATACGGGATACTCTACCTGTGCTGCTAGAACATGTGCCTTTACAAGTAGGGCTCAACATGTTGTTCATGCACGATGGAGCTCCTGCACATTTCAGTAGAAGTGTTCGTACGCTTTTCAACAACAGATTCGGTAACCGATGGATTGGTAGAGGAGGACCAATTCAATGGCCTCCACGCTCTCCTGACCTCAACCCTCTTGACGTTCATTTATGGGGGCATTTAAAAGCTCTTGTCTACGCAACCCCGGTACCAAATGTAGAGACTCTTCGTGCTCGTGTTGTGGACGGCTGTGATACAATACGCCATTCTCCAGGGCTGCATCAGCGCATCAGGGATTCCATGCGACGGAGGGTGGATGCATGTATCCTCGCTAACGGAGGACATTTTGAACATTTCCTGTAACAAAGTGTTTGAAGTCACGCTGGTACGTTCTGTTGCTGTGTGTTTCCATTGCATGATTAATGTGATTTGAAGAGAAGTAATAAAATGAGCTCTAACATGGAAAGTAAGCGTTTCCTGACACATGTCCACATAACATATTTTCTTTCTTTGTGTGTGAGTAATGTTTCCTGAAAGTTTGGCCGTACCTTCTTGTAACATCCTGTATATTTTGCGTAAGGCTATCGTGCAGGTTTTTCCCCTTCCCAATATGGTAGTGTAGAAATAGCGGCAATACTGGTGGCTTGTCTCTCTCAGTTATCATGCGCAAGGCGTCTCCATTGTTTGGCCGACGCATGATACTGACTGCTACCCGTGAACTGCATACCATCATGTACGACGCTTCACATTCGTATGGCCAGAGAATTTTGATTTTCTTATTGACACAGGTTGCATTCATTTAAAATTGCATGGCGTTTGACAAGTTTATATTGCAGTGAACTGTCTGGAGAACAATACGAGGATATAAGTGGTCATGATACAATACCTGCTTGCTCGAGGGTATGGGGTGTGTTCCCCAATCTGGTTGAACAGTTATCACCATGTGCTTGTCGGTAGGTTGTATGAAACAACAGCAGTCTCTCAATTCACGCGATAGAAGTGGTTTCCTCTTGGTACAGAGTCATCAATAACTTAATTTAAAAATGGTTCAAATGGCTCTAAGCACTATGGGACTTAATATCTGAGGTCTTCAGTCCCCTAGGCTTAGAACTACTTAAACCTAACTAACCTGAGGACATGACACACATCCATGCACAAGGCAGGATCCGAATCTGCGACCGCAGCAACACCGCGGTTCTGGACTGAAACACCTAGAACCGCTCGGTCAGAATGGCCGGCAATAACGTATTCCCCACTAAAGGACGTCTACACCGAATTGGACTTAGTGACGTGAATACATGTTGTTGATGAGGTGCCCTGGACGTGCTTTCTCATAGATTTACCTGCATCACCTGGTGAGCTGCGGAATCACCTTGCTATTGTCATCACGACTTTTGTCACTGTTTACACCTCCGACATTATCCTGCGGCTGGACTCCTCCTTTATACCGAAGTCGATGACTAATTCGGTTTTGTGCTCAGTTACTCATTTTGTACAGTTTTTGTTGCTGGTGTGTGTGGGGAGGATGAATTTTTGGCGTTTCGGCACTACAAGTTTACTGACTATTGGTACGCCCCGCAATTGCTCCGTTATCGGAAAAATTTTGCACGTTTACTAGGCAGGATGTTGGTTAAGAGGGTCAACGTGTGTGACCCTTGTCCAATTGAGATGTCGAGGCGCCCTGTCGGCGTGTATAATCCTTATCATATCCCGTTTCTATCTTCAGCAAGCTGTTTCACCAATTGTGTTCTCTGTTATATAAAGGGAAAAAACATGTTTAGGATGTGTTTTGTCCTTTAGATGTTTGTTGTTGCAGTTTCAATAAAAATAAATAAAAACCACGGTGAATAGCTTACATGGAAACTGAGAGGTAAAAAAAGTTAAACGATGAATTATAAAATTTAAATGTTTCTAAATAGTTCAGTTGAAATATACAAAATGAATTTATTCAGGTTGGTTACGATTACTACCCTTGTATACAGAAAAAACTATAAGCCACGACATTGTAGCACACTGATGAGCCTTGTAAATTAAAAATGCTATAAGCCATGTCATTGTAGGACACTGGTAAAATTTTGCACGAGACGCCACTAGAAGATACTATGACAAAATGCTGTTAAGACGTTTCAAAACGCTATCTTCTTACTTTGCACTGTTTCTTTCAAATACAGTCGGGTCTGATAAATTCGTTAGGCGCTGACTCTTGCTCTGTGTGATTTATGGAACCAACTTGGTGGAAAATGAAAGTCATCACTGTGGATTTAGTAATTAAAATGAGCTGAAAAATCCGATTACGTTCCATATTTCCTTAATTATTTTAATACCGAACTTTAGTTCTAGCAGTTAATGTTGGGTTTGCTATGGAGACAGTTTATCAGGTTAATAACAAATTATCGTCCGCCTTTAACATTGATCACGCTGCAAAACGATTCATGTTACCAACATGATTTTTGTTCCTATATGCCTTCATTTACAAAACTCCGCAAAAGCTTATAGCATTTTCTCGCTAACTTGCATACTAGTAACACGACAAACTAATGTACATTTCACTGTTAATGATCACCTAAATACTTGTTTTTTATTTGTAAACTGACCCATTTTAGATAATTTAGGTAGAATTAGCGTAACTAATCCGGGGAACAGGAATGAACCACTCATCTGACACTGCTCTACATTTCTGAGAAAAAATGACATGTAAGTATACTCTATGACTAGAAAACACCGCACCACGAAGCAGTTATCCGAATCAGACGGAAATCTGTAGACGTAATGTACATGTACAGACAAATAAATGATTAAAATTTCGGAAAAATTGGGTCATTTACTCAATAGAAAGGACTTCACAAACTGAGCAACTCCTTAACGCGTTGGTCCACATCTGCCCCTTAGGTAAGCAGTTACTCGGCTTTAAATTGACTCGTTAAGGATATCGTGCCACACTCTGTCCAACTGGGGCCTTAGATCGTCAAAATCCCGAGTTGGTTGGAGATCCCCGTCCTTAATCCCTTCTCATTTGGTGAGTGATCCGGCGACGTTGCTGGCCAAGGTAGAGTTTGGCAAGCACGAAGACAGGCAGTAGAAACTCTAGCCGTGCTAATATTGAAGGCCAGATAGTTTGCCATAAAGGAGAAGGAAACGGAGAGTAGAATAGCGTTGATGTACGCTATGTTTTAAGGGTGCCGCGGGTGACAACCATAGAGCTCTTACCATGAAAAGAAATGCTGAAACGTCCCCTTTTGAACAATTATACAACACTGTGCTTATCCTGACACACAATATTTTTTTAGCGCAACGCAATCTGACTTTCAAAAATCCATACAAAAGAATGGCCCTGACTAACATTAACCTATACGTTTCACAAATCACTTACCTCACAAAAATCTTGGTTACTCGAGCTACTGCAATAAAGCGAGCGCCACTACTGCCAGCTAAATAAAAGATTCAAACTACTGAAGGCACTAACTACTGATAGGTGTAGTTAGCAAATGAAAGACTTTAATAGAGAACAAACAATGTATTTACCTTAATAGTCATAATATATATAGCAGTTCATTACAAATTTCAAAACTCCGCCATCTCTCTCCCCACATCCACCACTGCTGGCGGCTCACCTCCAACTGAGCAACGCTACGCGCTGTTCACAGCCAGCTGCCTAACACTACAATGGCGAGTATTACAACAATGCAAAGCAGCCACAGACTGCACACAGCACAGCCAGTGATTTTTATACAGAGGTGGCGTTACCAATAAAAAAACCTAAACAGCCTACTTACAATGCCACCCCAGACCATCATTCCTCAGTGTTGGGCCGTATGGCGGGCGACAATCATGCTGGTATCCCACCGCTGTACTGGGCGTCTCCAAACAGTCTTCGACCTAGAATCTCATTTACCGTAGTAGAATTGCCTTCAGTGAGAGTCCTGCTTCGAACTGACACCGACGACCAGGGAAGACGTGCCTGGAGACGCTCTGGACAGCGGTAGGGTACCAACCTGACTGCCTCCCGCTTTGTTCCGACAAGCTGGAATGACGGTTTGGTGTGTCATTTCTTTTCATAGCTCGTACCCTTTGGTTGTCATCCGTGGCATCGTCACAACACAGCGGTAGGTCGACTTTTGTGGCAAGCCTTCTTGGTTTTTTTTTTTTTTTTTGGTCATCAGTCTACTGACTGGTTTGATGCGGCCCGCCACGAATTCCTTTCCTGCGCTAACCTCTTCATCTCAGAGTAGCACTTGCAACCTACGTCCTCAATTATTTGCTTGACGTATTCCAATCTCTGTCTTCCTCTACAGTTTTTGCCCTCTACAGCTCCCTCTAGTACCATGGAAGTCATTCCCTCATGTCTTAGCAGATGTCCTATTATCCTGTCCCTTCTCCTTATCAGTGTTTTCCACACATTCCTTTCCTCTCCGATTCTGCGTAGAACCTCCTCATTCCTTACCTTATCAGTCCACCTAATTTTCAACATTCGTCTATAGCACCACATCTCAAATGCTTCGATTCTCTTCTGTTCCGGTTTTCCCACAGTCCATGTTTCACTACCATACAATGCTGTACTCCAGACGTACATCCTCAGAAATTTCTTCCTCAAATTAAGGCCGGTATTTGATATTAGTAGACTTCTCTTGGCCAGAAATGCCTTTTTTGCCATAGCGAGTCTGCTTTTGATGTCCTTCTTGCTCCGTCCGTCATTGGTTATTTTACTGCCTAGGTAGCAGAATTCCTTAACTTCATTGACTTCGTGACCATCAATCCTGATGTTATGTTTCTCGCTGTTCTCATTTCTACTACTTCTCGTTACCTTCGTCTTTCTCCGATTTACTCTCTAACCATACTGTGTATTCATTAGACTGTTCATTCCGTTCAGCAGATAATTTAATTCTTCTTCACTTTCACTCGGGATAGCAATGTCATCAGCGAATCGTATCATTGATATCCTTTCACCTTGTATTTTAATTCCACTCCTGAACCTTTCTCTTATTTCCATCATTGCTTCCTCGATGTACAGATTGAAGAGCAGGGGCGAAAGGCTACAGCCTTGTCCTACACCCTTCTTAATACGAGCAGTTCGTTCTTGATCGTCCACTCTTATTATTCCCTCTTGGTTGTTGTACTTATTGTATATGACCCGTCTCTCCCTATAGCTTACCCCTACTTTTTTCAGAATCTCGAACAGCTTGCACCATTTTATATTGTCGAACGCTTTTTCCAGGTCGACCAATCCTATGAAAGTGTCTTGATTTTTCTTTAGCCTTGCTTCCATTATTAGCCGTAACGTCAGAATTGCCTCTCTCGTCCATTTACTTTTCCTAAAGCCAAACTGATCGTCACCTAGCGCATTCTCAATTTTCTTTTCCATTCTTCTGTATAATATTCTTGTAAGCAGCTTCGATGCATGAGCTTTTAAGCTGATTGTGCGATAATTCTCGCACTTGTCAGCTCTTGCCGTCTTCGGAATTGTGTGGATGATTGTTGTTGTGGTCTTCAGTCCTGAGACTGGTTTGATGCAGCTCTCCATGCTACTCTATACTGTGCAAGCTTTTTCGTCTCCCAGTACCTACTGCAACCTACATCCTTCTGAATCTGCTTAGTGTATTCATCTCTTGGTCTCCCTCTACGATTTTTACCCTCCACGCTGCCCTCCAATACTAAATTGGTGATCCCTTGATGCCTCAGAACATGTCCTACCAACCGATCCCTTCTTCTGGTCAAGTTGTGCCACAAACATCTCTTCTCCCCTATCCTATTCAATACTTCCTCATTAGTTATGTGATCTACCCATCTAATCTTCAGCATTCTTCTGTAGCACCACATTTCGAAAGCTTCTATTCTCTTCTTGTCCAAACTATTTATCGTCCATCTTTCACTTCCATACAAATACTTTCAGAAATGACTTCCTGACGCCGGCCGCGGTGGTCTCGCGGTTCTAGGCGCGCAGTCCGGAACCGCGCGACTGCTACGGTCGCAGGTTCGAATCCTGCCTCGGGTATGGATGTGTGTGATGTCCTTAGGTTAGTTGGGTGTAAGTAGTTCTAAGTTCTAGGGGACTGATGACCACAGCTGTTAAGTCCCATAGTGCTCAGAGCCATTTGAACCAGCCATTGATTTCCTGACACTTAAATCTATACTCGATGTTAACAAATTTCTCTTCTTCAGAAACGCTTTCCTTGCCATTGCCAGTCTACATTTTATATCCTCTCTACTTCGACCATCATCAGTTATTTTGCTCCCCAACTAGCAAAACTCCTTTACTACTTTGTCTCATTTCCTAATCTAATTCCCTCAGCATCACCCGACGTAATTAGACTACATTCCATTATCTTTGTTTTGCTTTTGTTGATGTTCATCTTATATCCTCCTTTCAAGACACTGTCCATTCCATTCAACTGCTCTTCCAAGTCCTTTGCTGTCTCTGACAGAATTACAATGTCATCGTCGAACCTCAAAGTTTTTATTTATTCTCCATGAATTTTAATACCTACTCCTAATCTTTCTTTTGTTTCCTTTACTGCTTGCTCAATATACAGATTGAACAACATCGGGGAGAGGCTACAACCATGTCTTACTCCCTTCCCAACCACTGCTTCCCTTTCATGTCCCTCGACTCTTATAACTGCCATCTGGTTTCTGTACAAATTGTAAATAGCCTTTCGCTCCCTGTATTTTACCCCTGCCACCTTTAGAATTTGAAAGAGAGTATTCCAGTCAACATTGTCTAAAGCTTTCTCTAAGTCTACAAATGCTAGAAACGTATGTTTTCCTTTCCTTAATCTTTCTTCTAAGATAAGTCGTAAGGTCATTATTGCCTCACGTGTTCCAGTGTTTCTACGGAATCCAAACTGATCTTCCCCGAGGTTGGCTTCTACTAGTTTTTCCATTCGTCTGTAAAGAATTCGTGTTAGTGTTTTGCACCTGTGACTTATTAAACTGATAGTTCGGTAATTTTCACATCTGGTGTGGATGATGCTTTTCCGAAAGTCAGATGGTATGTCGCCAGACTCATATATTCTACACACCAACGTGAATAGTCGTTTTGTTGCCACTTCCCCCAATGATTTTAGAAATTCTGATGGAATGTTATCTATCCCTTCTGCCTTATTTCACCATAAGTCCTCCAAAGCTCTTTTAAATTCCGATTCTAATACTGGATCCCCTATCTCTTCTAAATCGACTCCTGTTTCTTCTTCTATCACATCAGACAAATCTTCACCCTCATAGAGGCTTTCAATGTATTCTTTCCACCTATCCGCTCTCTCCTCTGCATTTAACAGTGGTATTTCCGTTGAACTCTTAATGTTACCACCGTTTCTTTTAATGTCACCAAAGATTGTTTTGACTTTCCTGTATGCTGAGTCTGTCCTTCCGACAATCATATCTTTTTCGATGTCTTCACATTTTTCCTGCAGCCATTTCGTCTTAGCTTCCCCGCACTTCCTATTTATTTCATTCCTCAGCGACTTGTATTTCTGTATTCCTGATTTTACCGGAACATGTTTGTACTTCCTCCTTTCATCGATCAACTGAAGTATTTCTTCTGTTACCCATGGTTTCTTCGCAGCTACCTTCTTTGTACCTATGTTTTCCTTCCCAACTTCTGTGATGGCCCTTTTTAGAGATGTCCATTCCTCTTCAACTGTACTGCCTACTTCGCTATTCCTTATTGCTGTATCTATAGCGTTAGAGAACTTCAAACGTATCTCGACATTCCTTAGTACTTCCGTATCCCACTTCTTTTCGTATTGATTCTTCCTGACTAATGTCTTGAACTTCAGCCTACTCTTCATCATTACTATATTGTGATCTGAGTCTATATATGCTCCTGGGTACGCCTTACAGTCCAGTATCTGATTTCGGAATCTCTGTCTGACCATGATGTAATCCAATTGAAATCTTCCCGTACCTCCCGGCCTTTTCCAAGTATACCTCCTCCTCTTGTGGTTCTTGAACAGGGTATTCGCTATTACTAGCTGAAACTTGTTACAGAACTCAATTACTCTTTCTCCTCTTTCATTCCTTGTCCCAAGGCCATATTCTCCTGTAACCCTTTCTTCTACTCCTTCCCCTACAACTGCATTCCAGTCGCCCATGACTATTAGATTTTCATCCCCCTGTACATACTGCATTACCCTTTCAATATCCTCATACACTTTCTCTACCTGTTCATCTTCAGCTTGCGACGTCGGCATGTATACCTGAACTATCGTTGTCGGTGTTGGTCTGCTGTCGATTCTGATTAGAACAACCCGGTCACTGAACTGTTCACAGTAACACACCCTCTGCCCTACCTTCCTATTCATAACGAATCCTACTCCTGTTATACCATTTTCTGCTGCTGCTGATATTACCCGATACTCATCTGACCAGAAATCCTTGTCTTCCTTCCACTTCACTTCACTGACCCCTACTATATCTAGATTGAGCCTTTGCATTTCCCTTTTCAGATTTTCTAGTTTCCCTACCACGTTCAAGCTTCTGACATTCCACGCCCCGACTCGTAGAACGTTATCCTTTCGTTGATTATTCAATCTTTTTCTCATGGTAACCTCCCCCTTGGCAGTCCCCTCCCGGAGATACGAATGGGGGACTATTCCGGAATCTTTTGCCAATGGAGAGATCATCATGACACTTCTTCAATTACAGGCCACATGTCCTGTGGATACACGTTACGTGTCTTTAATGCAGTGGTTTCCATTGCCTTCTGCATCCTCATGTCGTTGATCATTGCTAATTCTTCCGCCTTTAGGGGCAATTTCCCACCCCTAGGACAAGAGAGTGATCTGAACCTCTATCTGCTCCTCCGCCCTCTTTGACAAGGCTGTTGGCAGAATGAGGCTGATTTTTATGCCGGAAGTCTTCGGCTGCCAATGCTCATTATTTATCAAAATTTAGGAAGAGGGGAGGATCGAACCCGGGACCGAAGACGTTTTGATTATGAATCAAAGACGCTACCCCCCAGACCACGGGTACCTCTTGCGATTACATTTCAGCAAAATAATGACCACCCGCATGCCGAGAGAGTTTCTAATGTTTGTCTTTGTACTTGCTAAACCCTACCTTGGCCAAGAAAATCATCGGATCGCACACAAATTGAGAACGCGTAGAGCATTACAAACAAGGCAGTCCAACCAACTCGGGAGTTCGACAGTCTAACGCGGTGGTTGGACAGACTTTGGCGCGATATCTCCCAAGAGGAAATTCAATAACTCAGTCGGTCTGAAGCCGAGTCACTG
Source organism: Schistocerca nitens (assembly GCF_023898315.1). NCBI lineage: Eukaryota > Metazoa > Arthropoda > Insecta > Orthoptera > Acrididae > Schistocerca > Schistocerca nitens. The sequence goes on from NC_064617.1 coordinate 618,804,567, forward strand.
CTTTCATTAAGCCCTGAAGTGGGCCAACGCCTTATTGACTTGCTCTCAGTTCGTGGAGCTGTTTCTCTTGAAAAAAGCATGCAATTTTTCTGAATTTCTTAGCATTTATTTGCCTGTACATATACATCACAGTTACCGATTTCCATTCGATATGAATAATCCTTTGGTAGTGCGTTTTTGTTTTTGATTTGTCATAGATTGTATGTCCAGATTGTAACGTAGTATTTATGTAATTTTATTTCTTTGCTTGAAAAAATATGATGTTCTTTGTAGGAGAATATTCGTCGTGCGACCCACCGTATATGTGTCACTTACAAGGGAACCTCCCCATCGCACCCCCCTCAGATTTAGTTATAAGTTGGCACAGGGATAGGCCTTGAAAAACTGAACACAGATCAATCGAGAAAACAGGAAGAAGTTGTGTGGAACCATGAAAAAAATAAGCAAAATATACAAACTGAGTAGTCCATGTGTAAGGTAAGCAACATTAACGAGGGTGTTAGCTTACGAGCGCCGTGGTCCTGTGGTTAGAGTGAGCAGCTGTGGGACGACAGGTCCTTAGTTCAAATCTTCTCTCGAGTGAAAATTTTAATTTTTTATTTTCAGATAATTATCAAAGTTCAGGCACTCACACATAACCAACTTCGCTCTCCAAAATTCCAGGACATGTTCAGATTTGCTTGGACATATACAGAATTTGACGGTCTACGCACGGAAACATTTGAAAACGTAAAAAACATATGTTTTGACAGAGCACAGGGAAAACTGTGCTACTCTGAAACTGTTGCATTCATTTGATGCAGTTTATGTGACAAACTCTTATGTTTTCATCACTTTTTTTGGAGTGATTATCACATCCACAAGAAAATCTAAATCGGGCAAGGTAGAAGAATCTTTTTACCCATTCGCCAAGTGTGCAAGTTAGGTGGGTCGACAACATATTCCAGTCATGTGACGCACATGCCGTCACCAGTGTCGTAAAGAATATATCAGACGTGTTTTCCTGTGGAGGAATCGGTTGACCTATGACATTTCGATCAAATGTTTTCGGCTCCTATTGGAGAGGCACGTCCTTTCGTCTACTAATCGCACGGTTTTGCGGTGCGGTCGCAAAACACAGACACTAAACTTATTACAGTGAACAGAGACGTCAATGAATGAACGGACAGATCGTAACTTTGCGAAAATAAAGAAAGTAAAATTTTCACTCAAGGGAGGACTCGAACCAATAACTCTCCATTCCGCAATTGCTCACCCTAACCACAAGACCACGGCGCTCATAAGCTGATATTGTCCTTTATGTTGCCTATCTTTCACATGGACTACTCAGTTTCTATATTTTGCTTTTCTTTTCATAGTTCCACGCAACTTCTTCCTGTTTTCTCGATTGATCTGTGTTCAGTTTTTCAAGGCATATCCACTGTGTCAATTTATAACTAAATCTGAGGGGGGTGCGATGGGGAGGTTCCCTTGTTAGTAGCGCGACTAGAGAGCGGCAATTTCAGTTAAAGGGGTAACGAACTATAAGAAAAACTACAGACAGAGCTATACCATCGGATTAAAGGAATACGGATACCTGTTATTGGACATTAATACGAGATATGTCCAACTTTCACCTTTATGACGGCTTGAACTCTGCTGGAAAAGTTCTCAATGAAGTGTCCGAATGTCTGTGGGGAAACTGTAGCCCATTCTTCCGCAAGAGACGGAAACATAGCAGAAAGCTTTTGTGGACATGGAGTTCTGGAGCGAAGTCGACGTTCTAGCTAATCACAAAGACGATCCAGTGATTTCATGTCGCGACTCTGGGCAGGTCAGTCCTTTTCAGGACTGTTATTTTGCGCAAATCATTGCCTCAGAAATGCTGCCTTATGACGGGGTGCAATGTCATGCTGATACAAACAGTAGTCGTTTTCGAATTATTCCACTACTAGAATGAGATTTTCGCTCTGCAGCGGAGTGTACACTGATATGAAACTTCTTAGCAGATTAGAACTGTGTGTCGGCCCGAGACTCGGGACCTTTGCTTTTATTATCGCACTACTGTACGCGTAGCTGTAAAACGTGTTTATATCGTTCCTCATTTAGCATTTTCTTAAGCACAATAAGAGGATCACCCACTAACCACGAAAAAGATTCCCATACCGTAACACCTCCTCGTCTGTACTTTATGGCAGAAACGTTCTCGACTCATTCGCCAAACCCATACTTTTCCATCGGACTCCCGTAGGGTATAGCTCGACTCACCACAAGAAATCATTCGTTTCCAGTCTTCCACTGTCAAGTTTCGTCGCTGTTTACGGCACCGGAAGTACCGGTTCACATTGACTACAGAAATTTGTGGCTTACGTGAAACTCCTCCAGCATTGTACCCTATTCTTTTTAACTCCATGCGCACGGTCACTGTCTCGGCTGGACTGCTGGTAGCACTTCGGAATTCACGATTGATTGCTTCCAGTGATTTGAAGTGGTTTCTTAAAACCATCTCCCGCAATGCTTAACAGTCCCTCTCCTTCAATACACGACGTCTGTCTGGTCTTATTTTAGCTGTCATTGTTCCTTTGCGTTTCTGCTTCACAATCAGCAACAGTCGACTTCGGAGATTGGTTGCTCAGGTGACACTCAGTGGCTGGTCCACGTTCAAAGTCACTGAGCCCTTCTGGCTGACCCATTCTGCTTTTTTTGCTTCTCTACTGACGATGCAGTACACCGACATTGTCCTGTTGATGACTGGAAAAATGTTGCCTGGTCGGACAAGTCTCGTTTCAAATTGTATCGAGCGGATGGACATGAATGGTTATAGAGACAAACTGCATGTCAGCAGGGGACTGTGTTCAATCTGGTGGAGGCTCTGTAACGGTGTGGGGCGTGTGCAATTGGAGTGCTATGGGACCCCTGATACGTCTAGATACGACTCTGAGAGGTAACACGTACGAAAGGATCATATCTGGTCACCTGCATCCATTCATGTCCACTGTGCATTTCGACGGCCTTGGACATTTCCAGCAAGACAGTGCGACACCCCACACATCCAGAGTTGCAACAGAGTGACTCCAGGAACACTCTTGTGAGTATAAACACTTCCGCTGGCCATCTAACTCCACAGACATGAACATTATTGAGCATATCTGGCATGCCTTCAAACGTGCTTTTCAGACGATTTTCAGCCCCTCGTACTCTTACGGATTTATGGACAGCTCCGCAGGATACATGGTATCAGTTTCCTCCAGCACTACTTGAGACATTAGTAGAGTCCATGTCACGTGGTATTACGGCACTTCCGCGTGCAGGTTGGGGCCCTACACGATGTTAGGTAGGTGTACCAGTTTCTTTGGCTCTTCAGTGTAGGACTCTCCTATACAGTACTCCCCAATTCCATTTACACTTGCATGTCTGCCTGTCGTGACATCTACTGGTGAGCTGCGCATGAAATAGGCGTGCCTGGATACTTTTCATCAGACAGCGTATATGAAATTGTAGAAATCTCTATACACATCTCGTTTATTTTCGTAGTGCGGTTGTTACAATAAGTATGAAAGAAACTGTCTCACTGCTTTTTAATCAATAAGTTTTTGATCAAAAGGTGATGCTGACGGGTGGAGATAGAATTTTTACTGGTGTTGGTAACTGCGGAGAGTGATAAACTGCGCGACTTCCCTTCGCACAAATTTTCCTCGTTGCCTTGTGAATACCAGGACAGAAATTTTGTCAGATATCAGGCATATTGGACAAAGGTGTTTACTGAAACGAGCATCACGTCACTGAAGGACTTCCTTGTTCTTTGTCGTCTCTCAGTTAACAGCAAGGTACTGCATACCTTATCAGTAACTAGAAAAGTGGATGGCACTTGTTATCAGCCTGCTGTTCATCCATTTGCATGACCTTACAAGGAGAAAGAAGATAGCTCAGTAGATTCACCGAACCACAGGAAGAAAAACTGGAATGACAACTGGAATATCTCAGATTATGAAGAAATATTTTAACCCAGATTTAGACTTAGACACTGCTCCATGGGAAAATAACTGTTTTATGTCAGTGAAACAGTGTTACACATCTATATATGTTTGATAAAAGCGTTCCATTGTGTATCATGTGTACATTACAAAAATATTCCAAAATGATGATTATTAGGCCAAACATACCGGCAGCGCTGTTTTCATTTCAAAGCGGTTTCCCATTTCGTTCGGTTCACTGAACATTGCGAACTAATATTAATCACAGTCTCAAAATGCTCTCGATTAATCCTTCGGCCATTCCTGCTAAAATGCTACTGAAGAATAAATCTATTGTGAGGTAACATAATAATGTGGCAGCAATGTAGTCTATCACAGTCAGAGGATGTATTTCTTCTGTTCATCTTGGTGGTGATAAGCGACACCTCCACCACCAAAAGCTCCATTGTTCATTGACGTATAACTTTTTCTGTCTTTCACACTCATTCAGAAGTGCATTGCCGTAAGAGAACTTCGTTACAATACTACTTTGGCCGTAGTTAATTCATTTGTTTGCCGTTTAAGTGGTATACTCTATCAAATGACGTGGTTGTACAAGATATGGCATGGTATCTCCACGTTCCGAAACACTGTAGAGCTGCGACTCGGTTCTGATTTGGGTGTAGAAGACCATTGTATATCACTCAGTACGTCAATGAGATAGTGACAAAGTAGATGGTGTGTTATGTAATTATGATACTTGACCGTTACGACCAGTACTTATCTCCCGTTCCAGAGCTGTTCTACAGGAAAGGCGTGTAACTAGAAACAGCCTGTGCTTACAACAGAGTGAAGGAGTTATCTACAAGACACGTGTAGCCAATGAAATGTTCCCTGCGGTTTTATTTTGATACTGATAACTTTTGCGTGAGACTTAAGTCCTGATATTTGGTAGGCACATAAAAAGTGAATTTAGAGAGAGCCCTCCCACACAGTGGCGTTGTATCGTCATCTGTATTAAGACTATTCACAATCGATAGGTTAACATGAAATGTGTTTCAGAAATATTTTATATAATGACACTGGTATATCTGTAATGAACTGAAGTTCTTAGGGACACAAAGTGATACTGACCCTTGCGTAACTGGGACAGCATTGCATTACAATGGCATGAATGTTCCTTTATTACTCCATTGTTAAGTGAATGTAAAGCCACAAGTCTGACATTTGAGAGGACTGAATATAAAACAAAACGTTAGGTTAAACGTTTAACGCCCGTACATACTAAATTAATCAGAAAATGAAATATTGTGGAACACCACGTTTAAGAAAAGTCAGTTTTGCTACGTATGTTATGTATGTTTGTGAGCGGCATCGACAAAATATAGTAACATTTCTGCAGCAGTTGACAAAATGATATCACGTAGTAGAAATAACAAAGTAAGAACGGTTTTCTACGGCAAACGATTCGCAGTGAAGTTAATCCAATCAATTTATTTTAATTGGGGTAGGCAAAAAACATACTTCACCGAAAAGTACATAAATTCGTAAATGTACAAAAAGAACACAAATAAAAGTAACAGACAGATCGCAATTTCGTAAAGAAAAATGTCAACGTAGCTATAAATAAAGATATAAATGTACATATAAATTCAGGAAAGTCTTAGTCAGTGTATAACAAAATAATACCGCATACCACAAATATATGTCTAGATTACTTATATAATCGTTGGCCTCTTCGGTCGCATTCAGGAAATCAACAGTCTGCCCTTGTTACTTTTTAAGAGGGCATTCGTCGATAATGTCTCGAATCGTTTGTCTTTCAGCACTGCAGTCACACTCAGGAACCTATACAAGGGGTTTGCACACCTTCTGTGGTTCCTTCTTATCCTATTTAACCTGGCCCATCGTCTCCTCGGAAGATCAAACCCTGGCGGATTTTCGTATACGCACTGAATCTCGCTAGGATGTGTGTAGGTTACTGGCTACAGCCGTGTGACGTCAGTTAGGGCACAAAACCACCACCGGTGACATTCTCGCAATTATAGACGGCTGTAGAGGCAGCACGGCTCAAAATTTCTGCAAGGATCGACCAACGACTTCTTGAGTCCATGTCACGTCGAACATTTGGACTACGCCAGACAAAAGGATATCCGACACGATATTAGGAGATATCTCATGACTTTTGTCATCTCATTGTGTGTGTAAACTGAATATATTGGGATGTCGTGGAAATGATAACAGTGGTAGTGCTAGGAAACAGGAAAAGAACATTCAGCTTTTCTGTTTGCGACATCACTGTCAAGTAACCGTAAAATACTTCACATATTCCGTAAATGACATCTAAGTTGACCGCGAAGTTATTGAAATACTTTCCTTGGAATTCCAGACTTTCTAATCTGAACTTTTCTGTGACGGCTAAATCTTTGCATATTTCTTGCCAACATTTTGATCAAGTTACATTATAACATAATCTGTTGTTACTAGGTCATTATAGTTAACAAAAAATTCCACGACTCACTGCTTCAAGGGCATAACACAGACTGCAATCAACTAGTGACATCTGATAACCAAAGACTCTCATGTGTCAAACATGATTCTTTAAAGAAATTATATTGATGGATTCTGTGACATTAATTTTGTAAATTTTAACAGTAGGAATTCATGTATTATTTCAATATGAAACTCGTAATGCCATTTATAATTGTTTTTATCAGTTTTCGTTTTAAACTGAGATTAAAAGTGAGATGACTAGTTTTTCAGAAAGTACACACTTTCGCATAAAATGCATATAGAAAAATCGCATGATTATCCATTACAATAAAGGTAGGGAACAAGTGAATAAATACAATAAAAAGCATAGCCCCAGCAAAAGCTAAGAATCACGTGAATATCGACAAAAAGTGTTTAGTGTGATTCATTAACAGAGAGACCAGCAACTAGGGAGTCAATTTGGAAGCTTTTAGAGTAGGCAACCTCAGCATTTCCCCATGAGGCATTCACCGTCACGTCTTGCGGAGAGATAAATGTGTTGACAGTTATGACGATTTCTTTTGAAGTAATAAACAGTTTATTTGCTTTTTCCGCCTGTGTCGTTTTCATTTGACTACCGCCGCAGACTGATTGTTCTCGTTTGTATTTGTACTCTTATAAATGATTGTTGCGTCTCTCTTTCAGTTATTGTGTAGTCTACAACTTAACACGGTTGAATGATTAACGAAGTATAATTAATTCGGTACTTCATGATTGCTACTGTTTTTCACGACCAGTGTAGCATGGGCTCTGAAACATGACGACATCCATAATCAAAATATTCATTGAAGTCCACTTACTTTATAACTCTTACCCTGAGTCTTCCAAATTAGCACTCCATGCGTTAGCTGTGAGTACACCGAACTGGTATGCCCTCAAAGAGGGTAACATATAAACTACCATTGCTTTTGTCAAATATTTGGGCTAGAAAGTACTATTTTTGTCATTTCAGTTACTCCATGTTCCTAACTGGTATACTTACATATAGTTGATGTTCCGCAATGGTGCGAACTGCCCAAAGCTGCCACGACGCTTTTAAGAAGATACCTTTCTTTCATGTATTCATGTGTGCTGTAACATGAACACTGCTTGCTATTACAAAAATGCACCTGTACGTTATCTTCCCTTTCCTTTGGTACAACTGTGTCAAGGTGTCTTATCCTCTGTGCACCACAAAGGAAAACGATCTGCACGGGACAGGAGAAAGTTCTGGCAGTGAAATGACGCAATGGCGCTCGTAGTAGTGCAACATGATAATCAACGCTCCTGTCCCATAAAGCGGCTGATAGCAGTACATGAAAAAGTATTTTCCCATTTTCTTGCTGTAAACAATAAAAGATCTCTAAACTGTGAAAAGATATTGGATGTAAATGAAGGAGAGCTGCGTCAACTCCTGGAGTAGACGCTCATTTCTAAAATTAGTGACGGCGATATATTGTTGTACTTACAGCTGGACCAAAACAGTGATGAAAGAGAAGAAATTTCACACCAACAATCACATAATGGAAACGCTGAAATACATTTCGTATTTTCGACAAAGCTTGACAGCAGTTCCTTTGGGACACTTATCAAGTGTCATTTATTAAAAGAATATGATTCATATTGCAGATTATGTGAGGGTGAACATATCGTTCCGAACCTAATTAAAATATTTGTGTAACTTAAATATTAATGCAGCTTATAGTATTCCTTTAAAGTAATACCTATATTAATTTGAAAAGAACGCACTGGCTGAGAATATCTAGGCGTCAGCTGTGTTAGGGATAGATATGCGCCGGCCGGAGTGTCCGAGCGGTTCTAGGCGCTACAGTCTGGAACCGCGCGACCGCTACGGTCCCAGGTTCGAATCCTGCCTCGGGCATGGATGTGTATGATGTCCTTAGGTTAGTTAGGTTTAAGTAGTTCTAAGTTCTAGGGTACTGACGACCTTAGAAGTTAAGTCCCATAGTGCTCAGAGCCATTTGAACCATTTTTGATAGATATGCTATATATCAGTGATATATTAAACTCGTGTTTAGAAAAAAAAAACAGAACAGCTTGAACGACTAGAAATAGGATGATCATATTCACAGGACGTGTACATTAATACCTCCTGCAGCAATGATTTGCATTTGAACCACGTCACCGCCGGCCGGTGTGGCCGAGCGGTTCTAGGCGCTTCAGTCTGGAACCGCGCGACGGTCATAGCGCATCAGATGGGAAAAATCTGTTTTTAATTGTCCTGAGGCCAAAAACCGCATAAGAAAGTAAGGTTTTTGTTCAGAAGGTGTTGCGCAATGCGTACCTTCAATGCAGCTAAGTTTGGAATCGGAACACTAAACACAACATCTTTCAGATAGCCCCACAGCCAGAAGTCACACGGATTAAGATCAGCTGATCGGCACGGCCTGAATGTAGGGGAATGGCGGCTGCTAATTCTAGCATTTCCGAAATGGCGCTTCAGCAGCAGCTTGACTGGATTTGCAATGTGCGGAGGTGGGCATCTTACGTAAAATGATCCCATACACACATCCACGCTGTTAGAGAGCTAGAATAACGTCATTGGCCAAAAGTCACTCTTAGCGCTTACTAGTAAACGGCACAGGTAACAGGACCGGAAGAATGTGACTCATCGAAAAAATATGGCCCTATGCCGTAAACCCGCTCCACACACTAACCTTTTCAGGATGAAGTGGTACTGACTGATTTGTGCGTGGATTTTCCGTTACCCATATTCGACAGTTCTGTGTATTGGCATATCCTGTCTGTCCACAAAATCTTCCACGGCCAACCATCGTCCACTTCCATGAGAGCAGGTCAATAGGAAGAAACTCGTACACATTGGTAATTTTGAATGGATAGCAAAGAAGGATGTTTCCTAGGATTTTACGCACCGTGCTCACGGGTATGTCCAACGTTCGGGCAATTCTCCGCGCACTACACGTTTGCACACCATCACTCCTCTCCTCCTGCATTGTAGTGGCCATGTTTCCACTGACGTCGGGTCAATTCGTTTCCTCCCTCTACGAGGTTGCACACCTAACTAACCCGTCTTTTCGAATTTCCGAATCATTTTCTTCATACTCACGGCAGTCATCGGACCAACGCTTTTCTTCAAACCCTTGTGTGTCAGGAACTTCTGCAGAGCGACGTGTGCACAGTCATCATTCTTGTAATACAGTTTCACAAGCGGAGCGCGACCCTGCGTTGAGACAGTCATTGCGAACGTCGCAGACCGTGTACCCGGCGTGTTTATACCGACTTCACTGCGTCATGCGCATGACAGGTGTTTTCATTTACGTATTCTGACACATACAGCGTCAGCTATTGATCAATTTTCACACTATTTTCCTTTCTTCTGCCTTACATTCCCCTTCTCCGATAACATTCCGTTGCAATTTGACGTCAATCTGACCAGCGGTGTTATTTCTACTGCGTTTTCAAAGTTTTACTTTAATTATAATCATCCTGTATATAAATCATAAGGGAAACATACCTCTACAAATTAACAATAATGCAGGAGTTAGAGGAAATTAAATACGTTGTCTCTGCTATTTGAATTTCAAAAACTGTATCATTAAATACTTCCCCGAGTAAATACATCCTCATTTATGAGACGTATTATAGTTTCCAAAACAGTAGAAACACAGGTTCAGCGGTATCAGGTCAGAAAAAAGTGGTTATTCATGGTTTATACAAGGATGACTCTGCTATGGACATAGAAATAGAACCAAATGGGCCTCTGGAAAAACTTCGAAACTATTTAGTATGAAATTATAATAAGCGAACGACGATGCTGAAGGACAAAAAGATTTGGAAATGACTGATTCAGAATACATCAGAATAATATGATCTTAAGTATAGAGATAAAGCAGAAGTGAAAAAAAAATTTATTGATACAATTATCGGAGTGGTACCTTGTAACCAATATAATTCTTGATATACATTGATGAAATTTATTAAATTATTGAGAACAACAAGACATATCCTATGACTGAAACAATGTAGTCACAGCAAACCACACATCTGGTAGTTAGTAAATGAAGCACCCAAGGATGTTAACAGTTGGTCTGTAAGCCCTTAGCTAATATTGAACTTAATGGAAACAAACACTTGAACTTCTACTGAAAGAGAATAATTAACACTGTGGAATTAAGTCAAGCTGATAATTTGAAGAGAACTGTAACAAATCTAAACTTTAGTTGGGATAAATATTGAAAGGCCATTAATGACTACATGGAAACGCAAGGTACTACAAAAAATATTATCAACATGTTACGTATTTACAACCCTGTTATCAATACCAGACAGCCAACTGTTTGTAGCTGTAACCTTCCCTTATGGTTTATTAATTATCTACCCTTCGGCATGGAACAGTTTTTTGAGTGTCGTAAAAAGAAACAGTAACTGTGCTGTCAATACAGACCTTTTGAAAGAACTGTATGTGAGTACAGTACATCCAGCAGTCACGGGGATTAAGAAAAAAAAAACATTTGTAATTGCTGCACTACCAGCTGCATCAGTTATAAGGGAGCAATATACAGACTCAACTTTACTACAACAAGCAAATACTGGCAAAAATACGGAAACAGTTTTCCCATTACTCAAGTAGTTGACACAGATTGAAGTATACGAAAAGATATATTGGTTACAAATATAACACTTTTATCACTCTAGAATAGATTTTCTGTGTATGATGAGTCCTACTGTGAAAGCTTATCCACTACATCCGATTTTTGTGTTTCAAGAGGTGGAACAGGTGGAGCCCCTCCACGCCCACATCGGCATGATGGCCAACTCAAAAGGTCTACTGCCATCTCTGCATAAGAGTTAGTTATCACTGAAGTGAGGTGTCCAGGATGTTGGTACTGCGATGTTTGCGTATGTCTAGTTACGGTTAACCCTTAATACGCGCTGATATGGAGATAGATTGGGTCGAAAGTCGAACGAAGGGTAGCGGTTTGAAGGGCAGAGGAAACAAAAAGTGCCAAGGCAAGGGCCAAGGGAAGGAAACCTCTGCGATAGTTACATCGGGAGGTAAGAGCAGTAGCGGATGTCTTGCTGCCTGCGACAGGTCATGCAAGGGTAGGCTTGGTTAGTAGTTGGTATCATGCATGTCGATACCTTTGACGTTGTGCGGTGCTGTTACTCGGCGGCTGCCGCTGGGTGCCGGTGTTGGTCTCTCGGTCAGCGTCAGCAAACCTGTAACAGTTAGGTTCATCATCGTTTTGTGCCCGATAGGTCATATATCAGTTGAACAGTGTAGGGTGGTGTTGGTGATTTGTTTGTGCGTCAGTGGGCGAACTCGTCTATTTACCTGCTGTACCTGTTCGTCAGCTTTAGTAGCAGCTGGTATTTCCAGTCAACGTTGCTGATATGCAGGGGCTTGCCGACGTTTGTCGCTAGTTGGTACGTGTTATCTTGCCATAGGTGGTTATTCCCTAGCTAGCAGTGTCTTCGGCCGCTTCCGCTTCAACCTATGGTTGTGATCATAGTTTCCCAGAGTATACATCCGTAATGCACAATGATAATTTCCTTTCATTTTCCAGTTTTCTGTGTCTCATCGTTGCATTGCGGCAATAGCTGCAGACAAGAGTTTGCAAACAGTGGAGAGTTGACGAATCACGGAAATTTAAATTCGGTAGTCAAATGGTTCAAATGGCTCTGAGCACTATGGGACTTAACATCTGCGGTCATCAGTCCCCTAGAACTTAGAACTACTTAAACCTAACTAACCTATGGACATCACACACATCCATGCCCGAGGCAGGATTCGAACCTGCGACCGTAGCGGTCACGCGGTTCCACACTGAAGCGCCTAGAAGCACACGGCCACAGCGGCCGGCCTTCGGTAGTCACAAACACTTGTTTAAACTCGCATGGAGTTCGAGAAAAGTAATTCATTTTCCATGATTCTGAATGTTTCGAAGGGCCATTTGTAGCCAAAATGAAAGCTTATTTGGGGATATGTTTTACATAGACATATGTTGGTATCAGTATGTCGAGCTTACACCTAACTAATGTTTCTTTACTACGCTAGGATTTCTGGGATATTTGTAACTTCTCTCCGACACATTAGTTCAGTGACGGCCTTAAATGTAATGCCAAGCACAGTGTTACATTAACTATAGGTGTGCAAACTCACAGCTACAAATAAAGGATCTGATTACAATGATTGCAGTGCATTTCTTCAACAATATGTGTTACGCAACTGCAAATGTAAGTCAGAATTATAGTCCTGAATTTACTAGTCGGTTAAAATTGTGTTTTAAAAGTACACTACTTGCCATTAAAATTGCTACACCAAGAAGAAATGCAAATGATAAACGGGTATTCATTGGACAAATATATTATACTAGAACTGACAAGCGATTACATTTTCACGCAATTTGGGTGCATAGATCCTGAGAAATCAGTATCCAGAACAACCACCTCTGGCGGTAATAAGGCCTTAATACGCCTGGGCATTGAGTCAAACAGAGTCTGGATGGCGTGTACATGTACAGCTGCCCATGCAGCTTCAACAAGATACCATAGTTCATCAAGAGTAGTGACTGGCGTATTGTGACGAGCCAGTTGCTCGGCCACCATTGACCAGACTTTTTCAGTTGGTAAGAGATCTGGAGAATGTGCTGGCCAGGGCAGCAGTCGAACATTTTCTGTATCCAGAAAGGACCGTTTAGGACCTGCAACATGCGGTCGTGCATTATGCTGCTGAAATGTAGGGTTTCGCAGGGATCGAATGAAGGGTAGAGCCACGGGTCGTAACACATCTGAATGTAACATCCACTGTTCAAAGTGCCGTCATTGCGAACAAGACGTGACCGAGACGTGTAACCAATGGCACCCTATACCATCACGCCGGGTGACACGACAGTATGACGAAGACGAATACACGCTTCCAACGAGCATACACCGCGATGTCGCCATACACGGATGCGACCATCATGATGCTGTAAACAGAACCTGGATTCATTCCAAAAAATTACTTTTTGCCATTCGTGCACCCAGTTTCGTCGTTGAATACACCACCGCAGGCGCTCCTGTCTGTGATGCAGCGTCAAGGGTAACTGCAGGCATGATCTCCGAGATGATAGTCCATGCTACTGCAAACGTCCTCGAACTGTTCCTGCAGATGGTTGTTGTCCTGCAAACGTCCTCATCTATCTCCTGACTCAGGGATCGAGACGTGGCTGCACGATCCGTTACAGCCATGCGGATAAGATGCCTCTCATCTCGACTGCTAGTGATACGAGGCCGTTGGGATCCAGCATGGCGTTCCGTATTACCCTCCTGAACCCACCGATTCTATATTCTGCTAACAGTCATTGGATCTCGACCAACGACAGCAGAAATGTCGCGATACGATAAACCGCAATCGCGATAGGCTACAGTCCGAACTCTCTCAAAGTCGGAAACGTGGTGGTATGCGTTTCTCCTCCTTACACGAGGCATCACAACAACGTTTCATCAGGCAACCCCGGTCAACTGCTGTTTGTGTATGAGAAATCGGTTGGAAACTTTCCTCATGTCATCACGTTGTAGGTGTCGCCACCGGCGCCAACCTTGAGTGAATGCTCTGAAAAGGTAATAATTTGCACATCACAGCATCTTCTTCCTTTCAGTTAAATTTCGCGTCTGTAGAACGTCATTTTCGTGGTGTAGCAATTTTAGTGGCCAGTAGTGTAAATCTTGTGTGTTTGTAGCTTTGTGAGATCTGAAAAATCCACGTCATCGAGGACTTATTTGAAGGAGTTTGACAGGTTAAAGTGACTTACGTATATCACAATGCAACGTACTTCTCGTTAGAAATGACGGAAATGGACATTGAAAACAAAATATTAAGATGTGATGTCACTCCATCTGACTGATCATATAATGAATGATTCTTTTTGCATTCGTGTTTTCATGTATTGCACATGCTGGAATCCACAGATAGTTCAAGCGAAATTAATTTCATGAAAAAATGCAGTATTCCAACGAAAAACGGACAAGTGTATTCCAAGCGATTTGTGTACTATAATCTGCTACTATGCAACCAGAAAACAGAATTTTGACGTTTTATTTACGTATGAAGAAATTTTTTACACATCTCTTCTTAGTAAGTAGTAAATTCTATTTAACCGATGCACTGTTCGTAACTTACAGAATACAGATATGCATGTTGCTCTCTCTGGTTGTCAGAAAGCCACTCTCCTATTGCTCTTAACGAAGATTTAATTGAAATCTGATTGGGTAATACCATTTTGATAATCGCACAGCGCATCCTCATAAATGGCCATGTCCTCTTTCATGGTGTATGCTCAGAATTATTTCAGTGTCTGCAAATACCTTGAAAGGTGGCTACACTGAGCCACAGCGCCAGAGATCGCTAGAGAGCATTGTTCCGCCGCCTCCACTGGCAGTGATTATTGAGATGTCGTAGTGGCAGTGCTTTGGGAGAACTCGTGGTAGTCAGTGCTGAGATGTCGTAGTGAGGAGTGTTTGTTGAGATGAGCTAGTAGGCAGTGCTTGCTGAGATGTGATACTGAAAAGTTCTTGTTGAGATGTGATAGTAGCGAGTCGGTGTGGAGAGATTGTAATGTCTAGAGTGCTTTCCATCAATATAAATTAAGGTAACAAACTACTTTTCTTTTCTTTCTCATTATTTCAATGTCCTGAATAATGCGTCATTACAGGTTCAGTCAACAAAGCATCTGGCTTGTGTTCTTGTATTAGAGTGTAATTCTGGTTTTCTTGAGTAATTATGGTATTTCTATTTTCTTTAATTAATTCAGTATAAATGATATTTAAAATTTCTTGTGTTGTTAAAGAAGAACCGTGCCAGATGCGTACGTTGAGTCATACTTCCACACACAGAACAGTTACACTTGTGCTTTGGTTTCGTAGGTTTTATAGTTGCTGGGGACTTAATTAATTAATTGTGTTAATGAAAATTTCCATTTCATTCTTTGTTATTGTTCTATGCAGTCAGATAGCGTAATAATACTAGTCAGGGCCAACCGTTACGAGACTTCGTAACCGAACAGACAGTTACTGAAACAAAAAATTAAAATTATTTTCATTATATTTTAATTAAGCCCCCATGCAACCTCTCCGTCAAGATAGCATTGTGTCTCGTAACGATCCTATGTCAAATATGCGGGAACTTCTGCCTTTAAATGTTGTAAAAGTATGTTGTAGGCAGGACGACGCGCATTCTGAGCATCGCTGTCAGTGTCACGACCCGTGGACCAAGCATCCGGCACCAACAACGGGCAGCCGATGGCCGGGCCAGAAAGTGGCAGCCACCAAACAGCACGTAATCTTGGCAGGTTATGCTACAGAGGCCTTGTATAAGTCGTAAGCAAATGTCTAGAAAATAACTTTGTGTAATGGCAGTATTAGCTTATGAAAAGTTTGGAATTTTAAAAGACTTCATGCGATTTTTTTTCTGTTTCGCGCTTCATCTTTCTCGTAGTTTAAACATACTTTCAGCTAACATCTTCATAACCGCAAACTTCTTTTGTATCTATTTTGCTGTATCTTATAAGGCTTTATCAGCTATTGAGCTGAACTTCATCCTTTTTGTGCTACTAGGCAGACAAAATACATTATTTTCTGAAAGGCAACAATACCACTTTCCCGCAGTACCGAACTACCTCTCGTTTATTGATTATACTGTAGTCACAGCGTTCTACTATCGTTTTAGTATCCGCTTCCAATGTGGAGACAGTTATTGCAATAAACGATTGTCACTGTTTCCACTCCCGTCCTGCAGTTACTTGTACAACAGTTACACGTTAAAATCAATGTATTTTCATTTTAGGTGGCATCCCATTTACGAGGCGCATTCCGCAACTAATCCAATACATTTTTTTTTCTTGGTGAATTTTGGTTGAAAAATTCAGAATTTGTTGTGCGACGTCGTGAAATATTGCCGCTTCAGCTCCAACAGTTTCATGAAATTCTGTACGTAGCCTTCAAAATGGTGTCTGTAACAGAGGTGAACTCAAAGCTGTCATTGTATTTTTTCTATTCTTACCCGAAACCCAAAGCAACTTTGATACTCATAGGCTCTTGCACAATGTATACGGAGTCATAGCAGTGAACCAAAGCACGGTCAGTCGTTGGTCGAGGTGACTGTGCCGCGCGGAGTGGCCGCGTGGTTTGAGGCGTCATGTCACGGACTGCGTGGCCCCTCCCGCTTGAGGTTAGAATGCTCCCTCGGGCATGGGTGTGTGTGTTGTTCTTAGCATAAGTTAGTGTAAGTTATGTTAAGTAGTGGTTAAGTTTAGGGACTGAAGACCTAAGCAGTTAGCCGGCTGAAGTGGCCGTGCGGTTAAAGGCGCTGCAGTCTGGAACCGCAAGACCGCTACGGTCGCAGGTTCGAATCCTGCCTCGGGCATGGATGTTTGTGATGTCCTTAGGTTAGTTAGGTTTAACTAGTTCTAAGTTCTAGGGGACTAATGACCTCAGCAGTTGAGTCCCATAGTGCTCAGAGCCATTTTTGAACCTAAGCAGTTTGGTCCCTTAGGAATTCACACACATTTTAACATTTGAGGCGACTGTCACCATCGCAGGAAGGTCGCGGAAACTCGTCCGATCTCCCGCGTGACTACTGGAGTGATGAAAGGTGCGGATGCTCTCATTCGAGGTGATCGACAGATCACAATCAACCACCTCACTGCACAACTGGATGTTTGTATTGGTAGTACTGACACAGTCGTACACCAGAAGAGTTATTCAAAGGTGTGTACCCGCTGGGGTCCTCGCCGCCTGACAGAAGACCATAAAGAGCAACGAAGGACCATTTCAGCGGAATTTTTTGCGTGTTACGACGCCGATCGAGAAAATTTTTCTCGAGCGTCGTTGCAGGCGTCGAATCATGGGTACATCACTTCGAACCGGAAAGAAACAGTGCCATACCGCCTCTCTTCCGACGAAAAAGTTCAAGGCCGCACCCTCAAAGCCATGGCGACGGTCTTCTGGGACACTGGTAGCATTATTACGTTTGATGTCCTCAGCGTGTTCAGCGCCACAAAAATGTAAACTTAGTTCTCCTTGTCCATGACAACGGAAGGACTCACACAAGTTTGCGCGCCAAAGTGCAGCTCACAGAACATCTTTGGAATATTCTTCCTCATCCATCCTACAGGCGGATCTCGCACCTTTGACTTCCACCTCTCTGGCCCAATGAAAGGTGCACTCCAGGGGAAGCAGTACGTGGGTGACGGGAAGAATACTGATGCAACAAGACGTTGGCTCCGACGTCGACCGATAGAGTGGTACTATGCAGGCACACAGCCCCTCCCAGGAAGTTGACGTAAGGCCGTCACACCGACCAGAGATTATGCTGAATAGTAGGGGCACGTAACCAAAAGAGTTGGCAATAATACGGTATTTTGGATTCCTTAATAAAACCATCTTGCTTTCAGAAGAAAAAGAATTGCATTACTTACTGGACTCCATTTTATTTGCAGGAGAAGCTGTTTGGAAAATTCTGCAACCATTTTTGAAATATACTGGTGATTTATTATTATTATTATTTTCTTTACTTTCTCAGACGTTAAGTCTGGTTGAGAATGGAAAGTGACGCGGACCTTGATCAAGCGTCACTTCCTATTAACTGTACGGTATGTGTTATATTGCATTTAGGAACTTTCGGGTAATTGAACATGTATCAATAATTACGGATTTCTGTAGTTGTATATATGTGTTTGGATGTAGCTGTATTGCATTGATGTACTGGTGGATATTGTGTGTTATGACTCCATTAGTTGATACTATAATTGGTATGATGTCAACTTTATCCTGATGCCACATGTCTTTGACTTCCTCAGCCAGTTGGATGTATTTTTCAATTTTTTCTCCTGTTTTCTTTTGTATATTTGTTGTATTGGGTATGGATATTTCGATTAGTTGTGTTAATTTCTTCTTTTTATTAGTGAGTATGATGTCAGGTTTGTTATGTGGCGTTGTTTTATCTGTTATAATGGTTCTGTTCCAGTATAATTTGTATTCATCATTCTCCAGTACATTTTGTGGTGCATACTTGTATGTAGGAACTTGTTGTTTTAAAAGTTTATGTTGTAAGCCAAGCTGTTGATGTATTATTTTTGCGACATTGTCATGTCTTCTGGGGTATTCTGTATTTGCTAGTATTGTACATCCGCTTGTGATGTGATCTACTGTTTCTATTTGTTGTTTACAAAGTCTGCATTTATCTGTTGTGGTATTGGGATCTTTAATAATATGCTTGCTGTAATACCTGGTGTTTATTGTTTGATCCTGTATTGCAATCATGAATCCTTCTGTCTCACTGTATATATTGCCTTTTCTTAGCCATGTGTTGGATGCGTCTTGATCGATGTGTGGCTGTGTTAGATGATACGGGTGCTTGCCATGAAGTGTTTTCTTTTTCCAATTTACTTTCTTCGTATCTGTTGATGTTATGTGGTCTAAAGGGTTGTAGAGGTGGTTATGAAATTGTAGTGGTGTAGCCGATGTATTTATATGAGTGATTGCATTGTGTATTTTGCTAGTTTCTGCTCGTTCTATAAAGAATTTTCTTAAATTGTCTACCTGTCCATAATGTAGGTTTTTTATATCGATAAATCCCCTTCCTCCTTCCTTTCTGCTTAATGTGAATCTTTCTGTTGCTGAATGAATGTGATGTATTCTATATTTATGGCATTGTGATCGTGTAAGTGTATTGAGTGCTTCTAGGTCTGTGTTACTCCATTTCACTACTCCAAATGAGTAGGTCAATATTGGTATGGCATAAGTATTTATAGCTTTGGTCTTGTTTCTTGCTGTCAATTCTGTTTTCAGTATTTTTGTTAGTCTTTGTCTATATTTTTCTTTTAGTTCTTCTTTAATATTTGTATAATCTATTCCTATTTTTTGTCTGTATCCTAGATATTTATAGGCATCCGTTTTTTCCATCGCTTCTATGCAGTCGCTGTGGTTATCCAATATGTAATCTTCTTGTTTAGTGTGTTTTCCCTTGACTATGCTATTTTTCTTACATTTGTCTGTTCCAAAAGCCATACTTATATCATTGCTGAATACTTCTGTTATCTTTAGTAATTGGTTGAGTTGTTGATTTGTTGCTGCCAGTAGTTTTAGATCATCCATGTATAGCAAATGTGTGATTTTGTGTGGGTATGTTCCAGTAATATTGTATCCATAATTTGTATTATTTAGCATGTTGGATAGTGGGTTCAGAGCAAGGCAGAACTAGAAAGAACTTAATGAGTCTCCTTGGTATATTCCACGCTTAATCTGTATTGGCTGTGATGTGATATTATTTGAATTTGTTTGGATATTAAGTGTGGTTTTCCAATTTTTCATTACTATGTTTAGGAACTGTATCAATTTAGGATCTACTTTGTATATTTCCAATATTTGTAGTAACCATGAGTGGGGTACACTATCAAAAGCTTTTTGGTAATCAATGTATGCGTAGTGTAGCGACCTTTGTTTAGTTTTAATTTGATATGTCACCTCTGCATCTATTATCAGTTGCTCTTTACATCCTCGTGCTCCTTTGCAACAGCCTTTTTGTTCTTCATTTATAATTTTGTTCTGTGTTGTATGTGTCATTAATTTCTGTGTAATGGCAAGTTAATATTTTGTATATTGTTGGTAGGCATGTTATGGGGCGATATTTAGCTGGGTCTGGTGTGTCTGCTTGATCTTTAGGTTTCAGATAAGTTATTCCATGTGTAAGTGTATCAGGGAATGTGTATGGGTCTGCAATGTAAGTGTTAAATAATTTAGTTAGATGTGAATGTGTTGAGGTGAACTTCTTTAACCAGAAATTTGCTATTTTATCATTTCCAGCGGCTTTCCAATTGTGAGTAGAATTAATTGCTTGGGTGACTTCATGTTGCAAAATTATCACTTCAGGCATTTGTGGTATCATCTTGTATGAGTCTGTTTCTGCTTGTATCCACCGTGCATGCCTGTTATGTTGTACCGGGTTAGACCATATGTTGCTCCAGAAGTGTTCCATGTCTGTTATGTTTGGTGGATTGTTTATTTTAATGTGTGTGTTATCTATGTCTGGTAAAATTTCTTTTGGTTTGTGTTGAATGTTTGGTTTTGTTTCCTTCTATTTTCACTTTTTTTTGTATCTTCTGAGTCGTTTGGCTAATGCTTGTAATTTCTGCTTCTTTTCGTCTAATTGCTCTGTCGCTTCTTGTTGTGAGATTTTACCTAACCTTTTTCGTTTTTTTTCCGAGATTTCATTTCTTATAAATTGTGTTAGCTGACCGATGTCTTTTCTCAGTTTTTCTATTCTGATCTGTAGCCTGTGTTGCCATGCTGGTTTTGTGGGTTTCTTCTGTGTGTTGGTTGGTTCTGATCTCTGTCTAGTGTGTATATTTAGTGTAGTGAGTGCTCCTATATAAACCAGTAGTTGTAACTCTTCCATAGTTGTGTTTTCATTTATTTTGTTGTGTATGATTGTGTTGATAGTTTTTATTGTTGTTTCGACTTGTGGGTTATTTGGTGGTCTATGCAAGAATGGTCTTATGTCTGTATTTGTGTCTTTGTATTCTATATATGTCAGCTGAAATTTTTCTTCTATATCTAACATGTGTGTCACTTCGTGTTCTATTTGTGCTTGTTCTGGTGGCTGTCTTAAGATTTCGTTTTCCTCTGATTGTTTAATTGGTGCGTGTTGTTCTTTGTTTGTTTGCTCTGGGATGTTTGAGTCCATTACTGTATTTTCTTCTTCTTCTGATTGCACATTATTTTGTTCCAGTATTTGTTGTACTTGTTGTTTGATGTTTTCTAATTCTGACTGGGGTATCCTGTTATTTTTGATTATTACACGGATCTGATCAGCTAGTCGTTGTTCTGTTAAAAATTTTAATTCTGGGTATCTGGTAATAAATGTTGTGTATACTTGTGATCTGTATCCAGTTGTGTTGGTTCCTAGGTTTGTTGCTTGGTAATAACAGAACATGAGGTGTCGATTAACTTCATCTGACCATCTCATCCTCTGTCTTTGTTTTCCTTCTAGGGTGGTTGCAGGAAGCATATCCTGCAAAACACCTCTATCTGGATTTAAATCATTTTCCAGTTGGCTAGCGGTGTCGTTACCATTGTGGGCGGGCATAGGGTTCAAGCGTCGTCCCCGACCATGACGGCGCTTGTCCGAGGCTTCTTTAGTTCTGTCCTGAACCAACTAATCACACTAAGGGGGGGTTAGCCCTATTAGTGGTTTGTTCTTTTCGTCGCCTTTTACGACTGGCAGAACATACCGGAGGCCTATTCTTTTCCCGGGCCTCCACGGGATTATTATTATTATTATTATTATTAAGTATCCGAGTATATTGCTAGGTTAGTCTGTCTTTCGCTGCCAGGACAGCATGGCCATGGATTCATAATCTCGATAACACATAGTATTACGTGGTGGTTCTTGCTTCCCATTTGGCCAAGGACCCCATATGAGAATATTTTAAACGTAGCGAGTGCGTTTCAAATGAAATTTTCAGTAATGTACGCTACAACTTGAAATATCCTCTTAACGAATATAAAATAATAGTGATGATAATTCTAGCGTTATGTGTGAAGTTCCATTACAGTAAAGCAGATTTCATATTAGAACCGTTAACTGATTGACATGTCTCCAATTTCAGTGAAAAACCTAACATTCCGGGTAATACCAAACACTGTTTTCCACGATGGACACGAATCATTTAGATTCCGCGGTGACTTCATGCAACTGTTGTCTAATTGCTCATACATGAATAATACAGCTGTATGGCTAAGTGACAAATATCTCTAGGGATTTTCGGGTGACATACAAATACTTTGATGGTACTTACCTGAGAGTTGCGATCGTAGCTTAGCGGTAATACGTGGATTCCTAACAAAATCGGCATATCGATCCAACGACTTTTCCCATTGTACAGCATTTTGATGCCAGCGGAGTTCTGCAGTCACTCTAACTAGTTTGTTGCCATGTGAATTTCAAGTAACTTGTGCTGACGGTCTCTGTACAACAGGAAGCGCCTATTCTGTCATAATAAATGTTTCTTTCCCGCTTATTTTATGGCGCCAAATCTAGCTGAATATAAAGAACTTCACTTAATGCAATGGCCTAGCATAAGTGAAAGCATTTCTGCTGCTTATTTGTCATTTCAGTCATTATTTTCCTAAGACTATGTTATTATGTGCGCTGATAATGGGATTTATTCGTGTTTTATCCTTTCCTCTTCGGGTGAACATTTTCAGTAAAAGTGTTTTGTTGGTCTCCGTAATTAAAACAGTTGAACTACTTATTTATTGGAACCATAAAAACACATTTTTACATCTTAAGATTCCTACATGTAACATTCAAAAGCTGCGCGGGATTAGCCGAGCCGTCTTAGGCTCTGCAGTTATGGACTGTGCGGCTGGCCCCGGCGGAGGTTCGAGTCCTCCCTCGGGCATGGATGTGTGTGTTTGTCCTTAGGATAATTTAGGTTAAGTAGTGCGTAAGCTTAAGGACTGATGACCTTAGCAGTTAAGTCCCATAAGATTTCACACACATTTGAACATTTTTTTGAACATTCAAATACAATATGATTCCTTAGTAGCTACATGAGTTTGTCTTTTCACAACTACCTGAATATGTGTTTTTATATTTTTTCTACCAAAATCTGTTTGAAAAATCACCAACTTTTGTCTTGGTATGTTTTGATTACAGATTTTTCGAGGTCTCGTCGCTCGCATATTTGCTGTTAACGGGCTGTCATTACTGCTTATTTGCGATTACTTTGATATCGCGTGTGCTACTCATGTCTAGCATTAATTTTGTTTTATTGTGATCGTTAATGTAATTTAGAATGTTATATAGGAACTGCTTATTCGGGAATTAGTGCTAATGTTTTTACCCGTTAGAGACTTCACATTTCTTTATTGTTTAACTATAACATTTTAATTAAATTACCATTTCACTGTCAAAGATGATGTCTTCGCACCTTCATCGTGATGTCTAACGCTTCTTCCAATGATGTTCACGAGTTTTGTACCCTCATTATCTGCAACAGTCGGCTGAAGGCTGACGGTGGCTTTCTAAGGCGACAGTTGGTTAACAAAGTAAAGTAACACTGTGGAACATATACGGTATTGTGGTTTTCATTTATACTTATGAAGTTATTTTAGCAAGAAGCAGTAAGAAACAGTTCACATAACAATTTCGTCTTTAAGAGAAACAGTAAGTAAATATATTCCTTCAAATTTTTTATTCGCTGTCCGGAATAAATAATTGTTTTGTGCTCCCCATAAGCTTTTCTTACGCATTTTATTTTATATTTTAGTCGATGAGCAGCATTTCGATAACACATTTATCCTTATATTTCCTACACTCTCTTTGGAACACAGAAGCATTGTTTGCAGCAGATGTTATCTACTGTGAGCAATCCACATCGACTCTGACTCCTTAAATGTATATCATTCTGACGTCTTTCTTGTCCGTCAAGACAGTTGCCACAGTGAATCATCAAACGAATCACGTTGTGCAACCTTGTGAAGAGAGATAACTATCATCAGACATGCTCCGTTCATTTTTTAAGCTTCCTTGACGTTGTTTACAGTACCTGGACTGACCGTCCTCCAGTTTAACATTACACTCTTATTGTGTCGTCGTACATGACATGATCCGTGGCATCCTGTTTACAAAATTAATACAACGATACTATTATTAGTGTTAGCAGTCGTACATAAAAATAGCTTTTAGATGGTTGACTTCGGACTAGGTTCCAGGACATCTACCAGCGGATGGGACTATTCTTTAACCATGGGCGAATTCCAGATCAATCATGGATTGGGATTAGCAGTTAGCAACAGAGTTAGGATTTATAGATAACAGGGCGAACACAGAGCATCCGACACAAGGTTCTCTGTATTTTCCAGGACAGGAAGGTACTATCTGATCAAAAGAATGCGGAACTGACCTCTAGATGTCACTACAAAAGGAGGCAGAGAGTATTGCGGTGTTAGTGGAGAAGCACTACCTGCTGAATTGGTCTATCAGGAGAGCTCAGGGACTTCGAACCTGCACTAGTCATTGGATGTCACCTCACCTATTAAATCCATCTGAGATATTTCAGTCCTTCCAAAGTTGCACAAGTCGTTTGATGATGATGTAAAAGTTTAGTGGAGATGCGAAGGAACAACTACAGCTAAACCAGGACGAGGCCACCTTTGTATACTGGTGGACTGGATATGTCGAGATTGGGGAGGGTGTTTGTAAAAATCACCTGAAGCCAGCGGAAGAAATCGCTCGTGAGCTCCAAGTTCTACCGGCAGTCTAGCTGATGCAGTGACTTTGTTTAGAGAGTTATGGAGAATCCTCATATAAGTCACACATTTCTATAGACAGTGCTAAGCGACTCCTGAAGTGATGTAAAGATCGATGCCACTGCACAAAGTATGGCGGGAATGGAGATATTTGGAATGATGAACCTATGCTTTGCCAATCCTGTAAAATCGTTTGGGTTTGCCGAATGACTGGAAAACATTACTTGCCATCATGTGTAGCGTTAACGATGAAGTACAGAATAGGTGGTAATAGGCTAAGATGGTATTCTTTCGTGGTTAGAGTGTAGTTCCTTATTGCGCTTTAGAAAACGCTCAACGCAGAAGGTAGTGCACACGTTTAATATGACTGTGTAGTCTACAGCAGAGAAACGATTCGGAGACGATGTTTGTTTGTTTCAGCACGACAATGTACCCTGTCATAAAGCAGCATCTATGAGGCACTGCTCCATGGACAGTAACATTCCTGAACTGGACTAGCCTGCCCAGAGCCCCGACCTGAGCCCCGTGGAACACCAGGAGGGATGAGTCACAAAGGCGACGTAGATGCAAACCCCAGCGTCTAACATCACTATTGCCTCTGATTTCGGCTCTTGGGGAAGAATGGACTGCCATTACTCCACTGGCATTCAGACACCACACTGTGTCTCCAGCAGAGTTCAAGTCATACAGATGAAGGGCCATACACCTCATACCCAATGCCCACTAATAGGTCTCCTGATATTTTGATCAGATAGTGTATATACAAGCTTCATACATCAGGAATTCAGATCCTTGCGTCCACCACGGGATAACATGAAACAAACTAGTAACAGGAAATTAAACATGTTCTCTCAGGTCAATGTAACGGTGTTGAAAATTTGGTAGGTCAGTTCTGGCATTTGTGAGCGAAAAATAAGATGCATATCAAATACATTAGTGGTAATGGCATCAGCGCACCATCGAGTGATAAAGGTACGTAAGGTCTAAAAAAGAAATATGTTTATTTATTTTTATTAATGTATTTATTTACGTTGCTTATATTTCTGACACTTGTCACCTACAATCAAATGCGGGTCGCATTTCCAAATAGCACAGTAAACTGTATACATCTGTTATCAATATACACTTAAAGGTTTTTAATTTAAGCATTTCTAATAATGAGTGAAATTAATTTTAAAAGAAGTACAAAATATATTAAAAATTCAGCGAAAAGGCAATACACTCAAAATCCATAAACCATGATATTACATTTGTTAATAATCTGCACTATCATGGCTTACTGTGGATTCCTAATCTCAACGAGTGCAAACATATTTTTCAGGAAGCCTCTGTTATGGATTTCTGCATCCATCACGCATGCTGCCATTACTTATTTCTACGTGAGTGAGTCCTCTATTGATGGGGGCAACATGCTAAAGGTCTAGAACTGGACTTCCAAGAAACTCATACCAATCCCAGACAGTCTCGAACCCACAATACGTCAGCACTGAGATGGGGCCTCTGGTGAGGTAGGCCATCGTCCGCAGTCCCATTGGAGTCAATGCCAGTGGAATCAACCAATGGAATTTAACGCATTCACCACACCAACCTGTGTGTTCTTCCTGGGAGACCTATAATCTCTGATTCATTCGGCCAATTCTGTCATAACTGCCACATTGTTCGTGACATACAAATTGCTCCTGGACCTCCTGTGTGTGGAAATTGAGTCTGGATCTCGAGAATCCACGGTGTTATTCGTTTACTCACTTCTCACTCACTCACTCACTCTCTTAGACTCTAAATATTTTTAAGTACACTCCCAGGTATTTTATTTGCTACTTCGTTCACTAGGCGCCATTTGTCTTTGTCTCTAAGAATTTCAGTCATTGTACCAGTGACAGTTTAAGTCTGTAGATCTTTCTATACATTAACACTATAGTACAATATGGTATGGTGCACCAATGGTACCACATGTATGCATATTTGTCGGCCGTTTCTTTATCCTGTGTAAATATTCAGGGTATGACCGTGGACAGGGAGGCAGGGAGTCATATGTCTATATGGGTTTAAGTGGGTCATAAGCATATGCCACAAATCCTGTGACCTGTTGTGTTATTAATCCAGTTTCTTTGCCAATCACGTACTTTCCATGATTTAAACACTTGTTCGTTTGTTATTTCTTTTCCTTCGCAAGTTTCCCTTTGCGAAGCCACTAGAGAGACCTTTGCTTTGGCCAGTAATATCCACTGAGAAGAAACCTCTCTTCCTTTCTTTTTTTTTCCAGTCATCTGTCTTCGGACTGGTTTGGTGCGGCCCGCCACGAATTCCTCTCCCGTACCAACCTCTTCATCTCACATCAGTACTTGCAACCTATGACCTCAATTATTTGCTGTGTGTATTCCAATCTCTGTCTTCCTCTCCAGTTTTTACCCTCTATAGCTCCCTATAGTAGCATGCAAGTTGTTTCCTGATGTCTTAATATATGTCCTGTTAGAATTTTTTTAAAAATTGTCCTATGGAAATATA
Organism: Schistocerca nitens; assembly: GCF_023898315.1. Classification (NCBI taxonomy): domain Eukaryota; kingdom Metazoa; phylum Arthropoda; class Insecta; order Orthoptera; family Acrididae; genus Schistocerca; species Schistocerca nitens. Next base: position 618,831,794 of record NC_064617.1, read on the forward strand.
GCGATCGTTAAATTGTGTTAAAATTTTCTGCTGCTGTTGCTATAACCCTATAATCGTCTGACCATCTTTTGCAGCTCACTTTCAATCCATAGCCTTTGCTCATTAGACTTGTTGTATTGCAAATTATTACGAGCTGTCGTCTTGTATTGAAAGTGTAGCTTACCGTGGAGTCAGAAGGAGAGCAGATTTTTATGAACATGCCGTTACAGCTTATACTGGCTACTGGCCCAAGCGAGCCGTGTGCTCGTTTAACGCTGCGTGCAGTACGTTACTCATACTGTCAATGAATCTGAAGAACTGTTATTAAATTTCATTCGAGTTCTTACATACTCAGTACACCAAACACTACGGATAACACAACCATACTGTTAAAGCTTCAAATCAATAACCTGAATGCTTTCCGTGATATAAATTTTTACCTACAACACGTAATAACTATGCTAGCACAGGGGAACGGAGTTAGGGGGTGTAATATATTCATTTATAGCATCAACTGAAACTACAGCCTAGAGGACAGGTTCATATAATCAGAATTTCTGGAATTTTCTCTACGTTTATTAACACAGATTTCTGACATAATTAAAAGTACTTTGGAAAATTATTAATTACTCTTATTTTGGTTGTGTGAGTATTTTAGGGAGACAGAGAAAGTCAATGGAGGATGTACGTAAAACGAGAAGGTGATATTTTACTAAAGCAAAAGAAACAGCAAAAAGGTGGGTATTTAAGGAGATGGAACCTGGATAAACTGAAAGAACCAGAGGTTGTACAGAGTTTCAGGGAGAGCATAAGGGAACAATTGACAGGAATGGGGAAAGAAATACGGTAGAAGAAGAATGGGTAACTTTGAGGGATGAAATAGTGAAGGCAGCAGAGGATCAAATAGGTAAAAAGACGAGGGCTAGTAGAACCCTTGGGTAACAGAAGAAATATTGAATTTAATTGATGTAAGGAGAAAATATAAAAATGCAGTAAATGAAACAGGCACAAGGAATACAAACGTCTCAAAAATGAGATCGACAGGAAGTGCAAAATGGCTAAGCAGGGATGGCTAGAGGACAAATGTAAGGATGTAGAGACTTATCTCACTAGGGGTAAGATAGATACTGCGTATAGGAAAATTAAAGAGACCTTTGGAGAAAGGAGAACCAATTGCATGAATATCAAGAGCTTTGATGGAAACCCAGTTCTAAGCAAAGAAGGGAAAGCAGAAAGGTGGAAGGAGTATGTAGAGGGTCTATACAAGGGCGATGTACTTGAGGACAATATTATGGAAATGGAAGAGGATGTAGATGAAGATGAAATGGGAGATATGATACTGCGTGAAGAGTTTGACAGAGCACTGAAAGACCTGAGTCGAAACAAGGCCCCCGGAGTAGACAACATTCCATTAGAACTACTGACAGCCTTGGGAGAGCCATTCCTGACAAAACTCTACCATCTGGTTAGCAAGATGTATGAGACAGGCGAAATACCCTCAGACTTCAAGAAGAATATAATAATTCCAATTCCAAAGAAAGCAGTTGTTGATAGATGTGAAAATTACCGAACTATCAGTTTAATAAGTCACAGCTGCAAAATACTAACGCGAATTCTTTACAGACGAACGGAAAAACTGATAGAAGCCCACCTCGGGGAAGATCAGTTTGGATTCCGTAGAAATGTTGGAACACGTGAGGCAATACTGACCCTACGACTTATCTTAGAAGAAAGATTAAGGAAAGGCAAACCTACGTTTCTAGCATTTGTAGACTTAGAGAAAGCTTTTGACAATGTTGATTGGAATACTCTCTTTCGAATTCTAAAGGTGGCAGGGGTAAAATACAGGGAGCGAAAGGCTATTTACAATTTGTACGAAAACCAGATGGCAGTTATAAGAGTCGAGGGACATGAAAGGGAAGCAGTGGTTGGGAAGGGAGTGAGACAGGGTTGTAGCCTATCCCCGATGTTATTCAAACTGTATATTGAGCAAGCAATAAAGGAAACAAAAGAAAAGTTCGGAGAAGGAATTAAAATCCATGGAGAAGAAATAAAAACTTTGAGGTTCGCCGATGACATTGTAATTCTGTCAGAGACAGCAAAGGGCTTGGAAGAGCAGTTGAACGGAATGGACAGTGTCTTGAAAGGAGGGTATAAGATGAACATCAACAAAAGCAAAACTAGGATAACGGAATGTAGTCGAATTAAGTCGGGTGATGCTGAGGGAATTAGATTTGGAAATGAGACACTTAAAGTAGTAAAGGAGTTTTGCTATTTGCGGAGTAAAATAACTGATGATGGTCGAAGTAGAGAGGATATAAAATGTAGATTGGCAATGGCAAGGAAAGCGTTTCTGAAGAAGAAAAATTTGTTCACATCGAGTTTAGATTTAAGTGTCAGGAAGTCGTTTCTGAAAGTATTTGTATGGAGTGTAGCCATGTATGGTAGTGAAACGTGGACGATAAATAATTTAGACGAGAAGAGAAGCTTTCGAAATGTGGTGCTACAGAAGAATGCTGAGGATTAGATGAGTAGATCACATAACTTATGAGGAAGTATTGAATAGAATTGGGGAGAAGATGAGCTTGTGGCACAACTTGACTTGAAGAAGGGATCGGTTGGTAGGACATGTTCTGAGACATCGAGGGACCACCAATATAGTATTGGAGGGCAGCGTGGAGGGTAAAAGTCGTAGAGGAAGACCAAGAGATGAATACACTAAGCAGATTCAGAAGGATGTAGGCTATAGTAGGTACTGGGAGATGAAGAAGCTTGCACAGGATAGAGTAGCATGGAGAGCTGCATCAAACCAGTCTCAGGACTGAAGACCACAACAACAACAACAACAACCTGTAAATATATGCGTGAGATAGTTGTGCAACAGGGGAGTTTGTGATATATGTCCGAGTGAACTTGATTTAATAAAGGAGCTTTGAGTATTAAATTTACTAGTAATTTATTTTGTGGAACTGAATCGTACTTTCTTTTCATTAAATTTTATTTAGTTTCGGAATCACGAAATTTTTTGTCTAAATTACTTGTGGTAATCTCATTGGGTGACATTAGAAATACCGCGAGTATAGAAGTGCTCGAGATGATCTAATTGGGTGTATAACAAACTACCCAATAGGAATTCAGCGTTTTCCACGATTTTGAGCAGGGCTTTGGGCCTCAGATCTATGAGTCGATAGAGTAGCTTGGGAGCCGTCTTCTGGTGCTGATAAAATTTGTAGCAAAATGAAGAAATTCCCGCGTTTGATCGGTTCTCGTGTCGTTGACGAAACAACGCTTACACTGTTGTGTATTTTTTGAAAGTCTGAGCGTTGTGAATGGTTTACTTACGTGTAAACATTTCATGTCGTCCATAAACTAACGCGTGCCGTGTTTCGTGGAGATAACAAGACATTATAGCCATCAACTCTTTGCAAAAAGCCTACTAAACGACTCAATGTATTAACTCGCAACCAGTCGCGGGTCAGTGGCTGTTTACGACATTCAGCATATGGGTTTGGACTAAATCTCTTCTGGTTGCTTTCGGGTGTGAACTTGTTACAAAGAAATTCAGTAACTTTCCATAATTGTTATTGGGATATTAAATACGTATTTGATATCCAATTTGTGTCTAATAAAGACATTAAACCAACTTAATGAATATGTTGGACTGTCTTCAAACGTGTCATGTAAGGATTCTGGACACTCGATGGTTTCACTAACCTTTAGGTACTACCCATGGACTGGAGTTATGTGGTATTTGCGTCGAATTTTCGTCAACGCTGCTTTTGTCAGCTAAACCAGTATCTACCATCGCAGAGTGAAGGGGCAAAACGAAGCCCATGTAGGTAGATGTACTGATTGTTTAATGGATACTGAGAGAATAACCCGCCCCGCCGCAGACCGTTCATTCCATTCAGCACATACTGTAACTCTCCTTCACTTTGACTGAGGTTAGCCGTGTTATCAGCGAGCCGTATCACCTATATCCTTTTCCCTTGAATTTTAATTCCACTCTAGAACCTTTCTTTTATTTCCATCATTGCTTCTCCGATGTATAGATTGAACAGGAGGGCCGAAAGATTACATCCATATCTTACATCCTTTTTAACCCGAGCACTTCGCTCTTAGTCTTCAACTCTTCTAATTCCCTCCTGATTCTTGTACATGTTGCATAGTACCCGTCTCTCCCTATAGCTTACCCTTTTCCCTTCAGGATATCGGATATTTTGCACCATCTGACACTGTTGAGCGCTTTTTGCAGGTCGACAAATCCTATGAACGTGTCTAGATTTTTCTTTAATCTTGCATCCATTATCAACTGCAACGTCAGAATTCCCTCTGTGGGGCCCTTACATTCTTAAAGGCAAACTGTTCGTCGTCTTGAAATTCTTATTTTGTCATCACAAACGGTCGTCAAGCTACAGTCAATAAAGAATAAATTTTTTTAAAGGTTGCATACTAGCTTCATAGCACTGAGTCGTCATTTTCAAATGTAACCAAGTACCTGGATAACTGCATTAACAATTGCAACCACACTTCTTTAAAATTTTACAGAAAATACACTAAAACAATAAATTTAAGCAAAGGCGGCAGAAACGGGTCACGAAACGTCATGACAGGTTTTGGTTGATCATCTTTAAAACTACTGTAACAATGTCCTTGATTGTACCAATACCACTGTCCCACCACCTGCTCCTAGCTTGCAGTACTTGAACCAGTCACTGCGCTCAGAATTGAACACTTCTATCACAGCACACAACATTAAACTCATATTCTGTTCCAAATGCAACACCACCCATAGTGATGATTGCATCAGCTACCGCCATATAAAGGAAAGCACTCCCTCCTTCCTCGCCACCCTTACCAACATGTAGAACACCATCCTCACCACTGGCTTTTATCCTGACCTGTGGAAGACTCTCCACATCATGTTGTTCGTTAAACACAATAAATCTCCTTCCAACACCTCCTCCCATCGCCCCATTTGTCTCACATACGTGTTCAGTAAGGTCTTCAGATCTATCCTCTCCTGCTTCATCCATCGCCACCTAGCTCAACACCACTACTTCCCTCTTATCCAGTGTGGTTTCCGGCTTCCCTTCTCCACTGACGAGCAACTCCCCAACCTTACCCATCTCCTCTCCTTACAACCTCGCTCCCGTCACTCTGCTATTTTTATTTCCTCGACCTCCAGAACGCCTATAACCATGTATAGCATTCTGGACCCCTTTTCAAGCTCCAAACTTATGCCCCTCCTGTCCACTTCACCCGTCTCATTGCCTTGCTCTTCTCCCACCGTTCCTTTTATGTCATATCCACAACACCAATTCCTGTTCTTTCTTCCCTACCATATGTGTGCCCCAGGGCTGCGTCCTTTCTCCTCTCCTTTATCTCCTGTACACTGCTGATATGCCCCTCCTGTCAACTTCATCCATGTCATTGCCTCTGTCCTCAACCACCGGTCTTTAATGTCATATCCACAATACAAATTCTTGTTCTTTCTACCTTACTGCAGGTGTGTCCTGTGACTGCATCCTTTCCCCTTTCCTTTATCTCCTGTACTCTTCTGACGTGTCCAAACCACCCTCATCTGTCTCCTTCATTGTGCTGACGACATCGCCTTCCTTGCCCTCTATCAGTCCTAATGCTCACTCCAAACTCACTTGGACCAGTTTACTGCTTGGTGCAACCGGAGGGCCCTTTGAATCAATCCTTCCAAAACCCAGGCAATCATTATAGGACGTATCATACCGTCCTTCGGGCTCCACGAATTCTACCACACCATCTATGGCTGTCCTATCAATTGTTATCCCACCTTGAAATACCTTGAACTCAACCTTGTCCCTCACCTCACCTAGACTTCCAATCTCCTTACTAGGCAACGCAAAACCCACAATAGACCCCACCTCCTGTCCAGCTGTACATGGGGATTGCATCCGTTCACCATCCTTTATACCTACAAATCCTTGATCTGCCCATCCTTTATTACACATATCCACCTGAATCTCCACCCCTGCTAAATTCTTTAAAGCCCTCCAAATCCATAAACGCCATGTGTTATGCCTCGCTTTCCATATCTGTCTCCTGTCACCCATGGGGACCCTCTATGACCTCATCCCTTTTCCATGTCTCCTCCTATTCCTTGAACACATGGATATCCTCTACACCAACCGTTGTCTCGATACCCCTCACCCCCTGGTCTCTCCTTTCCTCTCAACTCTCCACCTGCTGCTGGGCCTCTACTGATGTGTCCCTACCTCTCTCCATCTCCACACCCTCCACCTCCTCTCCCCAAGAAACTTCCAGCGTCTCCCCATCCCAGATGATGTGCTTTGCCACGATATTTAGGAACTGTGCCGCTGCCAGCCCACCCATGCCCACATGGTGCAAGGTTATGAAATAACAATAAAGAGAAAAAGTCAGACATGTGAGCCATTAATTCCAAACTGACCGTTGCGACACTGCTTGACATAATGCAAGAGTTTATGAAATCTTTCATCCCCATGTAGTTTTTATCTACATTCAATTAAGCTGTGAAATATCAACCAAAAATGGTCATAGTGACTTGTGACCCGTTTCTGTTGCCTTTGCTTCAGTTTACTTGTTTTAGTGCATTTTTCGTAATCTTTGAAAAAGTGTGGTTGCAATTATTAATGCAGTTTTCTACGTTTGTGAATACATTTGAAAATGACGACTCAGTACTTTGAAACTGGTTCAGTAAACTTCCAAAATTTTTTTGTTTAGTGACTGCAGCTTGACGGCCCTTTGTGATGTCAAACAAGCATTTTAAATTTCATTTAGTCACACTCCATGATTACAGTTATTTCGAAATACATGGTCGTCGTCTAACCCGTCCTCAGTTTTCTGTTCCTTTCTTCTGTATATTACCTTTGTCACCTACATGGATGCATGAGATGTTAAGTTGATTGTGAGATAAATCTGACACTCGTCTGCCTTTGTCCTCTTGGGAACTGTGTGGATGATATTTTTCAAAAGTCAGATAATATATCACCAGACTCATACATTCTACACAACAATGTGAACTGTCACTTTGTTGCCACTTCCACCAATGATTTTAGAAATTCCGTTGGAATTTTATCAATCCCTTCTGCCTTTTTGATCTTAGGTCTTCCAAAGCTCTTGTAAATTCAGATTCAGTGGTGGATCCACTACTTCTGTTAAACAGACTTCCGTTTCTTCTGCTATCACATCAGACATATCTTCCCCCTCAAACAGCCCTTCAGTGTACTCTTTCCACGCATCCACTCTCTCCTTTGCATTTAACAGTGGAATCCCTATTGTAGTCTTACTGTTACCACCTTTACTTCTAAATTCACGAAGGTTCCTTTGACTTTCGTATATGCTGAGTTAGTCCTTGACAAACATTTCTTTTTCAACTTCTTCACATTTATCATTCAGTGATTTTGTCTTAGCTTCTCTGCACCTCCTCTTTATTTCCTACCTCATCTACCTATACTTCTGAATTCCTGAATTTCCCTGAACATTTTACTACTTCCTTCTTTCGTCGATCGACCGAAATATTTCTTCTGTTGTCCATGGTTTCTTGGCAGTTACCTACTTTGTGCTTATACTTTTCTTTCTGACTTCTGTAACTGCCCATTTTAGAGATGTCCATTCCTCTTCAACTATACTACCTTGTGAATTATTCCTTATTGCAACATCTATAGCCTTAGCACTTCCTTATCCCACTTCTTTGGGTACTGATCATTCGTGACTAATAGCTTCATCACTACTAGATTGTGATCTGAGTCTATATCTGCTCCTGGGTACGCGCTACAATCCAGTGTCTGATTCGGATCTCTGTCCAATCGTGATGTAATGTAACTGAAGTCTTCCTGTATCTTCAGACATTTTCCTAGTACACCTCCTCCTTGTTTCATGAACAGAGTAGTCACTATTATTAGCTGAAATTTATTACAGAACTCAATTAGTCTTTAAACTTCCCCTTTCTATGTAAAGAATGACAATGGTGGAAAACTCTCACGTTATTTGATTTTTAAACAGTTGAGCAAAACTAAACGTACTCAGACAGTTTTGTCTTTACTTATTCTGATCATCTCTAAACTGACACACAATATTTTAGCGCAACGCAACCTGACTTTCAATAATCCCTACAAAAGAATAGCCCTGACTAACAATAACCTCTACCCTTCATGAATCACTTACCTCACAAAAATCTTCGTTACTCGAACTACTGCAACACAGCGAGTGCGAATACTGGCAGCTAAATGAAAGATTCTAGCTACTGAAGGCACTAGCTACTGTTAGGCATAGATAGAAAATGAAAGATTTTGATAGAGAACAAACAATGGATTTACCTTAATAGTGTTCAAAAGTCATAATATATATAGCAGTTCATGACATCCAGTCTTACAAATTTACTGTCTCTGTCCAGATCATCCGCTCTCAAAACTCCGCCATCTCACTCCCCACATCCACCACTGCTGAGCCTTATCATTTCACTTTTCAGATTTTCTAGTTTCCCTACCACGTTCAGACTTTTGACACTACACGCCCCAGCATTATTATTCATTTGGTTGTTGAATGTTTTTCTCATGGTCACCTCCTGCTTGACAGTCCTCTCCGGGAGATGCGAAGGGTATTATTCCAGAATCTTTGCCAACATATCACGTTTTGAGTTACAGGCACATGTCCTGTGGATACACATTGTGTGTCTTCAATAAGTGGTTTCCATTGCCTTTGATCATTTTTCCGTCTTTAGATGGAGTTTAGATACTCAAGGGCAAGAGAGTGCCCTCAACCTCCTTCCGCTCCTGCGTCCTGTTTGACGTGGCCGTTGGCAGAATGAGGGTAACTTCTTATACCGGAAGTCTTCGGCCGCCTACGCTTCTTATATTTCGAAATTTAAGCGGTTACGGGTCTCGAACCCGGAACCTAGTACGTTTTGATTACTAATCAAAGAACTGCCCCTAGACCTAAACCTAGTGTAACTAACTGTCCTCCAAAGGTGCCTCCCATAACCCCCTATCAGCCTCAGCATGACACCTCTTTGTGTACGCCTTCGGTTCGATTTATATCGAGGGTATTGCACTTTACGTATCCAGATACTGAAGCGAATCTTGGGATAGCAAGAGGGTGCTGAAAGCGACTGTGAGGTTTTGAAATAAATTAAACTAATAAATTCACCCCTGGTGTAATTAAGCAGACAGACAAAAGTTACTGGGATGAACACAGTTACACACAACGTTAAATTGTACTTTGCAACTACTATGTTTAAATTTTAACTAATGAAAGATTGTTGCCCTTAAACGTTCAAACATTAATTCATAGGCTGGCGGAAGGAACTACGTAATTGGATTGTAAAATATCTGGAGACGCCAACATAGTGGTTGGCAAACACAATTCATAAAAGTAATTAACAAAATAGTCGGAAAAACAGACAATGTTCGCAATTAAAGTTTAACAGAACGTATTTCTATAATATCTCGCATGCAGTGAGGTAAAGTTAAAGGATAGCGATGTGCATGTATCAGATGACGGTAGTAACGCGTACGGAAGGTACAAAAGGCCGTGCATTGGCGGAGCTGTCATTTGAACTCACGTGATTCATGTGGCAAGGTTTCCGCTGTAATTATGGCCACTCGACCTCTCAACAATATATATATATATATATATATATATATATATATATATATATAATTTCAGACAGTCAAAGTGTCCCTAAAATAAAGAAATAAGCTACGGAAGCAATTTTCATACAGACTTAACTTACAGATCTTTCAAATACACATACAAACACACATACATATTGGCGATCACGGGCCCTGAAGATCCTGCACCGAACTTACGATGTCCTTTCATAGATGACTGTCTTGTCAACAGTTCATCCTCTCATCGCTTCCTTGGTCTTCCAATAGGACGAGCTCCATCAGTTTTCCCCATAAGCATTGCTCTGGCTCGGCCCATATATGGTCACCTTGAACTGCTAGGTTTATGCTCCGTGCTTTGATTTTTCGCATAATGTCTGCTTGTTTCATTAGGTTATACAGTTCATTGTTTCTTTTTACGTCTCTAGGTGTTCTCTTCGCCGATTGGTACAAAGATCTTTCTCATGATTTTCCGATAAACAGGTTGTCTTTAATTTTTCCTATGGTTCTTAATGTTTCTACCCCATAAAACAACGCCAGTGCTCTCACTGAGACATTATATCAGTGGGACTTTAAGTTTGGTTTTAACTGACAGGTTTTTTTGTTGGCATTATCTGCTTGAGACTGAAATAAGTTTTAGACCCACTGACGATACCGTGATCAGTTCCTTATTTGAGATTATTATACCTGTTGAACCAGATGTCAAGGTATTTAAAATTTTCCACTTTGGCTTTGTTCCATATTACAACCTGTAACGGGGAATTATTAGAGGCTTTCCTGGATACTTCAGTCATTTCAGTCTTCTCCATATTAATCTTCAGTCCAATCTCATTGACATTCCCTGCTAAGTCCTCTACGGTTTCTGCCATATTTTCCTCTGGCTCTGCTACGGCTGCAGTGTCGTCTGCATATCTCAATAACTGTGGTCTTCCATTTGGCTTCACCCCTTTAACGTTTCTATTCATTTCCTGAATTACCTTCCCAGAACCAAATTAGAAAACAATGATGAAATGGTATTACCTTGTATCACACTGTTCTGATGTTGAATTCCTTGAACTCACCTGGTATTTCACCTTGGCTTTTGTCTCAGCTGTATACATTTTCAGCAACTTCATCGGGATGTATATGTTGAATCCGTGTATACTGTCATGAGCCTCTGACAAATCTACAAATGTTACCATGAGCCGATGGTTGAATTACCAGTATTTCTCTTAGACTTGTCTTGTTCTGAAGATTTGATCGACGGGTGACCTTCTTAGCCGAAAGCCTGCCAGTAACTCTCCAGCAACATCTTCAGGAAAAGGCTTCAATTTTCAAAAATTATTGATGGCAACACTTTCTATGGTACACTTAGCAGAGAAACGTCTCTATAATTACCACAGTTCCTTTTACTGTTCCCTTTTGTTCAATGGGACAGTGGTAGCTGAACTTCCATTCCTTGGGAGTCTTCCTTTATTCATAGTTCACTTATGAGATTGCATATCTGTTTATGAAGTGTTCCATCCCCTGCCTTCAACATCCCTGCCATTATGCTATATTCTGCTGGTGCTCCATTATTCTTCAGTTTCATAACTGCTCTCTCTACGTCCAATTGAATTAGTTTAATTTCTTCTTCCTCTACATTCTCTGAAATTCATTCCTCTGAAAGGAATTTTCAGGATCTTCAGCGTTCAGCAGCTGCTCAAAATATTCCCTTCACCTGTCTGGAATTGTTCCTTTTCAGTTATTGTGTTTCCATCCGTATCGTTTAACTAACGCCTCATTCATTTGACAGTTCCTAATGTATGTCATTATCTCAAACATTTTTCTCCTTCAAGCACTGTATTTGTCCTCTCTGTTTCATTATATATTGCTCAAAAAGTACACAATGTGCCCAGACAGCCTATTTGAACCGCATATATTTTACATTCACACATGTATTTACCTTACCAAATGCAAAAGATCAGACTATCGCAGCCCATAGCTAAATGTTAGGAAAACGAACAAATAGGTAAAAATTATATCCTAGCTCGACACCGACGTACTCTACTAAGTATTCATAACATATTTCTGTGAAAATGCTGCCCAGTAACATTAGATGACGTAACAGCAGTTTTTTTTTTTTTGCTCTATTGCAGATATTTCAGCGGAGAGCGGAAAGATATTTGCACTGCTTGAGAGAAAATTGAAGCTCCCAGAACACACGCTCAGATGTCAATGTAACTTAGTCCTTGTATACGAATACATCATCAGCAGGTAGACAAATGATTGCAGGCCGACCGGCCACCAGAGTACATTAAAGATGTTCGTTTTAGTGTTGCTACCAGGCATGGGAAGATCTATAAGGGGCGTGAACAGCCCCAGGTATTGAGTGATCACTGTTAAGGACACTTAGATGGAGAGTATTGGTGTGAGACAGTGTTATTAGCACCTGACAGAGTTTGAAAGAAAGGGCCCTTATTGTGGGTGTCTATTTGATCCCTTGGTCGAATCATGCAGTATTCTGATTTGTGTGGCATTTGGATGTGACAGAGGCCCAGGAACGTGAGGACATCTCGTTGTCAAAATTTTGGTCGACCATATCTGATCATCATAAGGGAGGATTGCGGTATCGCCCGTCAGGCACATGGTAATCCTTCCACAACTGCCCCTACCATTCGACAACAAGTGATGGATTCCCAGCAACATTTTGTTTCATTTTGCACGATTGGTCGGAGACTTGCAGCAGAAGCCAGACCAGGGACTCATAATCCCGTGACTGAGCTACCACGAACTTCACACCACAAAAGGTAGCCTAGTTTGTAGTGCTGCCATGACCACGAAGTATGACCTGTTGACGAATGGCGTTGCACTGTGTTCACGGTGAATCGCAGTTCTGCACTATCCTGGATGACCACCATCGTCGTGGACGGTGAAATTTTGAACGTTTTGCTATAAGGAATCTTAAGCCGGAAATGTGTAATAAAATTTATATCTCAGAAGTTGCTGTTTGAATTCCTATCACTTCGGTAGCTACTCTTCCGTTCATTGACGTTACGCTATCGCTGAGGATGGGAGACAGTGAAAACACAATTACGGCGGTCTACCTGAGCCTGTCTACAGGAAGATATTTACTTACTGCTTGCTGTCCTTCAGTTCACTCCTTGCAGCCACTGGCGCTGTGCTGTAGCCGCACAGCTAGTGAACGTGAGTCAGCGTACAGTCGAGCGCTTATCATGCACTACGTACTTTAGTTAAGATCTGCCACCATGGGTGATAACTATGAATTGGGAGAACTTGCTGATGACTCTCACGCGAATATCGGCGCAGCTTGCCAGTGCGCACGCAGGATGGTCTCAGACAGACAAGTTCCTAGAACCCCATTATTCACCAAAGCAGAATGTCGACTAACAGAGAGAGGAACTGTGTCAGCGGATATACATCAGGCCGGTGCAAGGAGAAGGAAGCAAACCCTGATTCTGAAAAAGACTTACGGGAATATCTAGCTACTAATTCAAAGAAGAAGCACAAGTTCAATTGCCCACGTAATGTACTTAGATCACTTGGGTGACTGGCTTGTTTTACACGATGTGCACCTACGTTCATTCCACCTTCAACCGGTTCGAACTACTGGACAATCTACTTACGAATCACAGCATCAGTTCTCACAGCGATTTTCTCATCAACGTGCTGTTGTTCCTCATTTTCATCGCTTAGTGCTGTCTACTATGGGACTTAACATCTGAGGTCATCAGTCCCCTAGACATAAAACTACTTAAATCTAACTAACCTAAGGCCATTACACACATCCATGCACGAGGCAGGATTTGAACCTGCGCCGTAGCAGCAGCATGATTTCAGACTAAAGCGCCTAGAACCGCAGCGCCACAGCGGCCGGCCATTTGGCTTGGAATTCTTGGAGATCACCTTATTGATTTCAATGGTGCATGGTATTTGAAAAATCTGGAGACTGCCTTGCCTGAACTTCTGGTGGTCGTTTCCTTGTAACTGCGCACTTGCGTGCTAGTTTTTAGTTACAATGTGATGGTGCTCCCACTGGCTCTGATCGTCGGGCCAGGCCATATTTCACAGACAACTTCAGGCAGAGATTAGTTAGATGGGGATGCCCAGTCCCTGTGCACTCCCGTGACCTCATCCCTCTTGATTTTTTTCTCTAGCGTTGTCTAAGGTCCTTTGTGTTTCTCGACACGAGAAGAGACAGTACCTAATATCACTGAGTGCATCTTTACAGCGTTTGATACCATCAGCGGAGAGCATGCAATCTTGCAGACAATCAGACAAAACATGGTTCGTCGTTGCACATCATCCAGTGGTTTGGTGATCGTCACATTGAATATTTATTTTAAAGTAATAAAATCAATAACTCAGTTTACAGTATTTTACTGTATGTACCGTTTTGTCAGCAAAACGTCTATGAACTACAGTATTCTGGTGTTTCATTTAGCCTACCAAATAAGCAGAATGTTTCACAATTCCGGCTGTAGGTTCGTTACTGCAAATACTCTCGAATTTAATGCTCTACAACCTCCAAAATTTTTATAACGTCGCTCTGTTGCACCCTATATACGAGGTGCGACAATAATAGAATCAGACTGATGTGAAAAAAATGTTACTTACAGTTTTAGCCAAGTTTAGTGTTGCCTCCTACAAAGTAGTTCCCTTCTGATGGCACACTCTTTTTCCAGTGCTTCTGCCATTGATGGTAACATATCTGGAACTTATCTTTTGTGATATCCTGCAAGACCCTTGTCACAGCTTTCGGATATCTTGTGTTGTTTGAAAATGGTGTCCCTTGATCGCCGTTTTGACTCTTGGAAATAGAAAAAAGTCACACCGAACGATATCTGGCGAATAAGGTGGTTGTGGTAGTACTGAGGTTAAAAAGTACTGTAATGACAGAGCAGTATGGGATGGCGCATTATCGTGATGCAGAATCCAATTATCAGCAATGTTGGCACGGACACGAAAAACTCTTTTACGAAGCCTTTCTAAAATTTCTTTGTAGTAATATTGGTTCACTGTTTGTCCAAGAGGCACCCACTCTTTATGAACAATTCCCTTGGAATCAAAAGCATGCATTTCACTTTTGACGTTCACATGCGAGCCTTTTTTGGTCTGGGTTATCCCTTTGAGCACCATTGCGAGCTTTGGCGTTTTGTCTCTGGATCGTACTGAAAAAACTTTCATCACCAGTGATAACACGGCTCAACAATTCTGGATTGATTTCCGTTTGCTCTAACAGATCGGCTGCCACATTTTTCAGTGTTTCTCGCTGTTGTGGTGTGAGATTTTTGGGGACAATTTTTGCAGAAATCTTTCTCATACGAAGATCTTCAGTTATTAGACGAACCGTTTCTTGATTGATGTTCAGTTCTTCTGCAATCATTTTCATGGATAATCTTTGATCAGAGCATAGGAGTTCACCCACCCTGGCCAAGTTGACACTCGTCCGTGGGGTTGATGGTCGACCACTGCGGTCTTCGACATTCGTTCTGCCTTCACTAAACATTTTATGCCAATGAAAAATTTGAGCTCTTGACATAACCTCCACTCCAAAAGCCTTCTGAGGCTTACCGCAAGTTGTCTTCGCGTTTTCACCCAATTTAATGCAAAAAGAAATGGCATACCGTTGCGCAATATTATGCGGTTCCATTTCCGTGACGAGAGACACAAACACATGGTAACTTATTACAGCACAACTCACTACTGAGCAGTTGCATCGATGTGCCGCTTGGACTAGAAGCAGCTTATAGACCAAGGTCAAAGATATTTTGCCTACAAAAGCCTGCAGGGTTGCCACATCTTGCAAATAAAATTATTCTCGTTACTTTATTGTCACACCTCATATACAAAAATACTGATAGGTATGAATGAATTTATCTACTTTTCTTAAAATTACCATGATTAGGTTTTTAAAGCACATTTACTGTTTTTGTCTATACACTAGCCATTTTTAGAATCTCTCGTTTTGCTGCAAGAAGTCATAACCATGTAAAAATAATATGAGTGATAATGTTGTTACATGGTTGTGACATGTTACGTGTCACATTTTTTTTTTACATGGATGTGACTTCTTGCAGTGCAGCAGAACGAGAGAGTCTGAAGTCGGCTACCCTGCAGCGGGTAACTCTGTTTGAAAACTTTGCGATCAAGAGCATTAAATAGGAAACAATATATATCATAAGATCGCTTCCAAATCTTTATCTTTACTTTATGCCTAATTCTATGAACAACAGAACGCAATACGTAAGGCACATTTATATGGGTAAAATAGACAGGAGGAAACTTTAAGTACATTGCATAGGGTTCAGCGCAAGTGCTACATTCTGAAATGGTGACAATTGTTAACAGGGAAAGATGAAGTTTATTACAGGGGTTGGGAAAGGGAAAAACAAGATTAGGTAGAACGGAAGTATAAATTACTATTGAGTACTTTTGTAGAACTATTTTGAGAAAGATAAGAATAATAGATAGTGAAAGGAGTGGTATACTTGGGAATTTTTGCTAGTCTTCGAGTAAGTGGAATTCGGTGAATGTATGAAGAAATGAGGGGATTTTGGATTAATAAGGGTTTACAAAATCTTATAATCATCTAACATTTGTCAGTTTTTATTTAATGTTTTGACTATAGGAGTTGATTTTCCTGAAAGACTGATGGATTATTGTTCCTCCACTGGATCGTGATTAGCAAGTTCAATTTACTAAAGGATAGAAACTGATTGAATTTCTAGGATGTAATTTTACAACATCATGAACTTTGTAATGCTGTTGTTTAAGTGAAATGAAGTGAAATCACATCAGAAAGAAATATGGTCATCAAATGTTTATAATTTTATGATAACCTAAGAAATTTATACACTGAACAATAATACGAATTTAAATTTTTGAAGATGTGATTTTATAGTTCAGTGTTAAATATCTTTTCCTATGAATAGATATTCAATGAGTTACTGTGGTGATAAAGAGTAATTTATAACACTGATCAGAGGATCGTTGGATGGTACTGGTTTTTTCATAAGTTGTTCCCCATGTATTTGTTTCATTGTGGCTCCCATTTGACAAGTTTATTGGTTAACCAGCTGTCGCAAATAGATACATCGCTTAGAGTTACGGTTTTCAGTAGATCTTAGAACTCAAAACATAGAAGGTAGTTACAACGTACTTTTTCTTCAATTTCAGGTTATATATACTGCCGAAAAAGGCGAAGTAATTGCTGCAGGTACGAGTGGTATTTGAAAGAACAATTTGGTATTTGGTAACGCTTGATGTGAGACATTCTTTAAATGCCAAGCGACAGTCTCAGAAATCACTGGCGATGTGTAGTGTGCTGTGCAATTAAAAACTGATGCATGAAATGAAAGGCAAAGACAATACTGAATGTCAGTTAACTCCTTGGTAAATACCTTTGAAACAAAATGTTTGATAATTTTTATAGAAAGTGGTATTTAGAAGCTGACATTTTATATGTCACTCTACTTTTACTTTTGACAGCCTTAATAGACTGCATTGTTGTCAGGCCAGAGAATAATTTCTATTATATTTTTTCATGAGCAGGGATGATCCCATCTTTTGAATTTGATGAAAAATGCTCATGTACATAGAAAACATATGAAGCACAAGTGGGTGATGTTGAATTATTAAGTAAGTTTTTTACAATCTGTAGGTTCAGACTATTTGAGTATTTCATTCAATATTTAGGGATAGGTTCTGAGATATACTGTATTTTTTGTTAGATATTATAAATGTTACTGTTATTAATATTTAATTGTCAAGAGTAATTACATACATAATCTGTCCACTGTATTTCCCTTTTCTTATTATGCTAATCAAGCTAAATTCTGGTTAATTTAACAAGAAGAGGTACAATAAGTAATATTTTATTGTTATTGATGGGTTTCCCTAGAAAGTGCAGTTGCACAGTTTGTGTGATCTAATAAACTTTGTTACAGGTAAGGTACAGTCTACTCTCTAATACAATGTGCATTCAGTGTGGGAGCAGTCTAACATTCCATCTCAGATGTCTACACATCAAAATTTACTATTGGATTTTCATCATTCCACATAAATTATTTTAGATGTGGAGAACAGTAATAGTTTTGATATTAGAAGAAATAGTTCAAATCATCTTCAATTTAAACTGATTGATGTAACCAATCGAGATGGCAGGAATGCATTTATAATAAATACTGAATGATGTGAAATAATTTTGGCAAGTGCAAGAAGTGCTGAAAGCTTCTCATACATTGTTACAGGTTGTGTGTATTTTTATAGGGTGGGAAAAATGAAAGTGACACGGAGAACTGTGTTCCAGGGTGCAAAGAGCCAGTCTCTTGTGGCAGGTGTTGGGTTGATTTGGTAGGGCTCTGAAGCATTTTCTGGTGAACTGCAGTGACATTTTCTGGCGTGTGGGCACGTTTCGGAATGTTTTTTTGAATTGTTCAAAACAAGTTCCTATCTGATGCTGTTTTCTGACTAAGCGTTGCATGGCACTCTTTTCTGGTACTTTGACATGATTAAACTTCTCAGCAAACAATTGACCACACTGTTTCCATGTGTCTGTTGTCACGTAACTTCCAACAGCGGACACCTGCTGGCCTCCTGCCCTCCTGTGAGTACCATCACCCCTTTGCACTGTTCCACTCACACTGACACAGCCTGCACTCCTCGCTGAACCAGTGTGGATCACATGGTGGGTGTACAAGTGGTGTGCAGGTCATAGGGTGGGGTTATCTGCATACATTCACGTCCAATCGTATACACTCGTCCAGGACACTTTTATTTGCCCCGTCCTGTACAAACTACATCATGTGCATAGAATTGCTGTAAATCTGGCGAAGACAAAGATGTAACATATGACTATATATTAATCCTGGCCTAGCATTGTGAACCGAAGACTCTGTGTGAACTTTAAAGAATGAACTCTGTATGAAATTTACTGCAAACAACTCACCACACTGTTTCCATGACTTTGTTGTCACACTGAGCACAGTGTTTTATGTTCTAGTCCAGAACTAATCACAGGATATCAAAGTAGATTTTTATTTCAAGTGGAATACATTGCTCATTATAATCACAGTTTGCAGAATAAATTGCATCACACTACTTGAGCATCCCATTTAAGTTGTCATTTCACATCAGTGGCCACCTAAATACTCATTTACGTTATTATTGTGTGGTGAATGAATTTTTGCAAAGAGAAAGGAACAGAATATCTATTTTTTTCTGATCCCCCTGTTCTGCAGTTCATGTTTTCGTCAAGTGTCAGAGCTGCTGTCGTGATGCTGCTATTGCTGTCAGTGACTGAAAGTTAAAACATCTGAAGTGGCGGCACCCATCATTCAGCTGTCACGTGGCAAGCCACACCTACCTTATCTATCTTGTGGTCATCATCACCTTCACACGACACATCACACGTTTCCGTTTGACTTCCCTCTCCTCCTCCACATCATCCTCCGATCGTCAGTGAATAACAGTGCAGTATTAAAAAAATAGCCAGTTACACCCCAGGAATTTAGTGGTCATTAAAATAAAATATCCAGTCCAGTGTAGCCCCAAAGCTGTAATGTTAGCCATGTTCCAAAGTTTCTGCATACTACAAATATTTTGCGCCATATTAAAAAATATTGAAAAATAAATTACATAAACGATGTTACTTTCAATATATCCACATCTAAATTATGAATGGAGAAACAGTCAGTCTTGGTTTCTGGGATGTATTTGTTATTTGTTTACCGATGACGCGTTTTGCCTGGTTCAGACATGTTCAGTTTGGCTAAATATTAAATAGTGTTACGTACATGGTTTATGGAGTATGTAGAATGCCCCTGAAAATAACTGTCCTCGTCAGATATCCGGAATCAGTGTGTGTTGTCGTTGTTGGGGGTTGTGACGTAGTTCAATAAATGCAAAACAGGCTCAGGCTTACATAAATCTGTCGCCATTCATACATGTCGGAGATATAGTTACATACATGTGCACAGCCTGGATATCAACAACTACAACTCAGACATTTTTGTGTGGTGACAGATCTTTGTAGCCCTGATCCTGTTGTCGGAGGTATAGTTACATATATGTGCACAGCCTGGGCATCAACAATCACAACTCAGACATTTTTGTATGGTGTCAGATCTTTGTAGCCCTGATTCTGTTTTTCATACACTGGACTACGTCGCATGCCCCAAAAGGTGCACCACACAATGTTTCCAGATATCTGACGAGGGAAATTATTTATGGGATGTTCTGTATGCTTGGTATTCCATGTGTCTAACACCATCTGATACTGAGACAATCACAATATCCCTGAATCAGGCAAAAACCGCCATTCATAAATAAATAGTAAATACATCCCTGTAACCAAGACTGACTGTTTCTACATTCATATTTTGGGTTGGAAATACTAAAAGTTGTCTTCATGGTATATTACTAGTTACTGTACTATCCATGCTACATGCTGGAATACCTTTTTATCTCTAAAATACGTCAATAAAACACACACACACACACACACATGTGCATGCACATACCACGCTTGTGCCATGAATGTACAGGTTAGACGGTACTAGTGAATGTACAAAGTTCGATTTCTGTAACATACATCCTATACAGCGCAATAGCCCCAAAAATCAAATATTTTACACTTTTAAATTGTTTTATAATGTTTGCAGAGTGTCACATTGTTAAATCGAAGTTTGAAATCACTGCAAATTGTATATCAGCAACAGCTGCGATTTGCATGAAAATAATGTGAGACGATGCGGCGATTTGGATGAACTTTTAATAACTATTCATATGCCTTGACCACACTTTTATTTTTCTAACAACCTTACGCATTTCGACTTTTCGTTATTTTCAAAGGTTAAAAATTCAACACAAATCTGGAATCAGAAGATATGGAATTGTAATACATTTCACCAATGTTAAGAGACGTCTTAAAACGACTAGAATATGGCTTCCTAGCTTACCAGTGTTATGCCAGTCATATAAAATTGTTCATTAGATGCATTGTATTATATCAACGTTTTCAATCTCGAGACAAGTGAAAACTGATACGAAGGGAAAATTTTAGAAGCCAAGTAGATTGAACTGGTAGGCGGCGCTGGGTACATGGTACACGCTGCAATACAACCATAATTTCCATCATTACACCGTATAAAACAGTGTCATCAGTAAACATGGAAGTAACTTTACAATGTTTTACAAGAAGCTATTACTTTACAAAACAATATGTAGCATATTTTTTAATTTTTAGTAACTAGTACATCAGAAAAATGCGCTGATTGGGGCTGGGGCCGACTGTCTGTTAACTTACAAATCTTTTAGATTTTTACATGGTTGTGCATAGAGCACGACCCTAAAAGATGTCACTGTAGTGTGGGTCCTATCGTGAAATGACAGAATGTGGCTACTTTTTACTTGATTTTAAGAGTTTTTTGAAAATGACTCACCAATGTGCTTGACAATGAAGTTTAGTCGAAATCAGCTAATTGCACCATTAAATAGACATCGCATTACAGCCTACAATAGACAATGTTTGCATTTATTTACTATTTTCATGCCTACAAAATATATGCTAAATAGACAGTAAAAATTTTCATATTAGACCTAAATAAGGCGATATAGCAAAACTAACCTGACCAGGCTTATATCTTACGAAAATACATGACGGCTAAGAAGAAATACGAGGCAGTAAAACAAACTAAGGAACAGGCAGTCTGAATTACTGTCACCTACTGGAAGAGTGTATCTAATTCCACCTCTTAGTCCTACACTTGGTGTAATGCACCATGCAACATCAAATTAATATTTCAGATTCTAAACAGTTCTATGGGTACTGACATTTTACTCTGTCATCATCTGTCGTTCTACAAGTTTCACAGTGCTGTTTTCCCTTAGCGAGCACCAGTTTAGTGTGACAGAGGCAATGCACTATGCTCTACCCTAGGAAAATATAACCGATGATACTGATAGTCTAATATTGCTCTTCATTTTCATTTGAAGTAATCCTACTAGAGATTATGTACAGTAGCATCTCTCATTGAAGTCTTCGATATTTACCAACCGGAACTCAGGGGCCACATCCTTCTAATACATGTACAAACTATATTTGCCATAAGAAACTATTAAATAATACTTAAATCTAATCGAAATACATTATGTAAAGACACACACGACGTAGCCAGAAGACAAACAAACTGACCAAGCACTATTTTAGGAAGGAAGAAAAGCAGGAAGGAAGGAAGAAGGAATTTTGATGATATTTTATTGTGATGTAACTACAGCACAGTCTATATTTTTTGCATGTTATTGCACAAATGAGCAGTTTATTGGCAGCAGTTGTGGAACTACCAGCAACTACTGAGAGTCCCACTTTTAGGGCGAATGTTCGCACACAAAATAATTAACATGCAATGTTTAGACGTTTCAAAAAGTCAGGTAGGTGTGGGTGTCTTTCATCCTGCGTCTCCTGACAGGATACGTGAGAGACCGCTGACCTTTGGAAAGCGTTACATGCGAGGAAATGTTTACTGTGCGACTTATTCTTGCCGGAATTATGCAACTTCTGTGTTGCATGAGATCACAGCATTGGCATTTCAGCATCGCAGACTACAGCACAGAATTCTTGTTATTTTCAATCATTTATGGAGGGCAGTAACTATATTTATGAATAATACGTGTGGGTATGTGAAACAACAGGTGTCTGGGATCAGTTTTTAAGGAATACAGGGTGGTTCTTTCAAGGTCATCGATGGTTTTCGGCTGGTACTCTGGGTGTTGAGATATGTGTAGATGCACTAGGCCACATTAGCTAAAATTGTTTGAAACTGCTTCGATCAGAGCCTCAGTACACCAAATAACGCACTCAAAAAAGAAAACTGAAAACGTTACAGGGGCCCTGAATGTTCTCCTTATGGATGGTCAGCGCTCGAGCGAAAGAGGCCCAGAGGCATCTCCTTTGTAGTTATCTCAGGATCCTATGCACACCATGAGACATCACCCCGTAATTGACAGAGTTAGCGTGGGTCTATATCTAACCACATTGGGTGGCCAGGTAACACAGGAGGCTTTGAAACCAAAAACACGACAATTGTGCCGCTGGCAAACTCACCGTCTGCGTCCGGTTTCGGTTTTGTGGACTTACAAAATAAAACATTACAGCAAGTTTAGATGCTACAAATTAAGTTAGGTGGAAACATTGAAGCACAGAACAGGAAACTTAATGCCTATATTGAAGACAATAAGCGAGAATTGGGCACAGTACAAAACGATTTAGAGTCGATTGAGCATTGGTGCGAGGAAGTGATCAGTAAAATAGAAAAAGTAAAAAATTGTTTTTTTTTGTGTTCGAAGGAGAGTTACTTGTAAAGATCCTTTCTGGGCGACCCAGCGAAGATGAACTGAGATCTTCACCGAAGTTACGAAGAAACAAACAGTGCAGGTGCTTTCTGTTGTCACATATCCACTGTAAATTATTTAATGATACTGTAAATGTTTGATAGTTAAGACTCCTGGTATACTTAAGCAGTGTCAGTGCGATTTTAATGCGTCAGGTAGTTTATGCTTCGTTTTTAAATAGCTTTTCCAATATTAAACATTTTCTCTAGTTTTGTTTGATACATTACTTGAGGAGGCACGTTTTGACATGTGAGCATTTACATTTTCTTTAATTTCTATTCTGGATTCATACTTATGGTTCTTAGTTGATAAGTGAATTTTAGTTTTTTTGCAACTGCTTTACTCTTGGTCCAGACTGGTCAAAGTGATTAAGAGAAATCGGTTACTTACGTATGTCCTGGGAATCATTATGCAGAACGGAACATCATGTGTTCACTGCACATCCAGTGTTGAGAAATATAGAGAGTAAATCGATGCATGAGTGTCCAGTAGGCTATAAACTTACTTATGTGGAAATCAGTGATACGGTATCTGTGTTCAGTGCAGTTGTTTTCCTAGATGTTAGATACTGTGGTTGATAGAGAGTTTTATGGGTTATTACTTTGTGTTAGCTTTAACCGAACAATGAAGGGGGGAGGGGTGATTTGACAGAGACACGGGAAAGAAGACTGATCCGAGATTATGAATTAGCCATTATGTGAAAAGAGGTATTGTAGACAGAATAATAGGAAGTAGATGTCCTCTCCCAAAGGGATTGCTGAGACTTGTTTTGAGTACCCGCAGCAACAATGCAAAGGTATGCACCAGAAACTGAATTGCAGTGCTAAGGTTATTGATGTTCTTGCTTGTCTGCAAGAGAGTAGCAAAACACTAAGCTATCATAGCTTGGTATACCAGACCAAGAATGAGGAAAATGGATAAAAAAGTGAGTCAACTATTGCAAGAGGGTAGCCAACCTACTATGTGCCTAGCTGCAAGCAGATGTGTATTAGTATCTCTGTATTGATAATAACTGCTAGTATACAGGTCTGATTGGTGTCATATCTAACCAGTCTTGTAGTGCACTGTAGGGTTTCACAGTACATAGGGAGAGAATTCGATGAGTAGAAGAGGGGACCACGAAGCGAGTGTATGGTGAAATTTTTATATCTGCTTGTTACATGTTAGTATGCAGGTAGCATGACAGTAAGCTGATCTTGTCCAGTGGACAATGTGTGCATGCCGTGCTTGTAAGCCGACTGAGTGACAAAGATATCTGAGAAAGTGCAGTAAGAAATTGACGACAAGTTTCTGTATTGGAATACATTATTGGCAAGGAGGCATTGGGTGTAAAACTACCTCGGTAAATGCTGTGCTTAATCGAATACAAGGTTGGCAATAGCAAAGTACGGTTTTTGTGGGAAGTTTTAACAGCTCATCCTGAAAAAGGTTGCCCTTTACATCATATATATATTCATGGACTTTTCAAACGCCCCTCATATATATATATATATATATATATATATATATATATATATATATATATATATATGAGGGGCATTTGAAAAGTCCATATATATATATATATATATATATATATATATATATATATATATATGAGGGGCGTTTGAGAAGTCCATGAAAAAATAAAATCTACTAACATATTTGGGGTAAACCATTTTTATTGTTCGATATAGTCTTCTTTTAGACTTATACACTTCATCCAACGCTGTTCTAGTTTGTTAATCCCATCCGAATTTTAGGAATTGTCCAGTTCTACAAAATAGCTATTAGTTGCTGCAATCACCTCATTTTTTAAATAAAATCTTTGTTGCGCCAGCCGTTTCTTCAGATTGGGGAACAAACAGTAGTCTGAGGGAGCCAAGTCTTGAGAACAGGCAGGCTGTGAAACGTGTTGGAAACCTATTTCCAATAATTTTGCGACCATTACTGCTGAGATGTGTGCTGGTGCATTGTCGTGATGGAAAAGGAATTTCTTGCGGTCCAATCGCCGGCGATTTTCTTGCAGCTCGCTTTTCAAACGGCTCAGTAACGATGAATAATACGCACCTGTGATAGTTTTCCCTTGAGGGTATCCCTTGCGAATCCCAAAAGACAGTCGCCATAACCTTTCCGGCTGAAGTAATGGTATTCGCCTTTTATGGTGCAGATTGTACGTTGATAACCCATCGTTTAGATCGTTCTTTGGTCTCAGGAGTATAGTAATGTATCCATGTTTCATTCACAGTGAGGAAACGACGCTTAAGGTCCTCTGGATTCTTCCTGAATAGCTGCAAACCATCCTTGTATCACTTCACACCATTCCGTTTTTGGTCAAGTGTGAGCAATCGCGGAAGCCGCCTTGCGGATAAGTTTCTCATGTCCAATGTTTATGCAAAATATTATGTACCCATTCATTCGAGATGCCCACAGCACTAGCAATCTCACTCACCTTAACTCTTCTGTCATTGATCACCATATCATGGATTTTATCAATCATTTATGGAGTCATAACCTCCACAGGGCGTCAAAACGCCCATATGGCCGCTTCGAAAATTTTGAAACCACTTATAAACTGATCTAATCGAAGGTGAAGAGTCACCACAATGTTTATCAAGCTTCTCTTTAGTCTCCTGAGGCGTTTTGCTCTCATAAAGTAATGTTTAATCACCACATGAAATTCTTTCTCGTCCATTTTTTGACCATCACTCGACTTCCTTTATTCACACCAATGCCAAACACAAAGAAGTAGTCCAATATGGCTTAAACTTGGTGCGCGTTCTTTCCAAAGATGCTACAAACTAAACATGACCTCCATACTCGCCGGTGCTGCCATCTCTCGGACTTTTGACGGAGTTTTCAAACACATCTCGTGTGTGTATATATGTATAATAAACTCATGTAAGGAGAAAACTTATGCATAGATGTAAGTTTTTACATTCATCTTGGTGTATGGTTTAAGTATTCACGTAAAGCTATATTTGACCATGGATGATGTAAGATTTTTTACTGGGCTTATGGTGTCCTGTTTGGACTATTACATGCAGTTACATTTATCAATAGATGTAACTTGTATACTGTAGTGCGGTTGTCCTGTTTAAGTATTTAAGCCAAGCTATACTTGCTAATAGGTGTTACGAATTTTTTTCAGGAATACTGGAGTCCTGTTTAAGTCTTTGTAGATATACATAGTGTCTCGAATGTTTTGTGTCAAACTGAAACATGTGATAATAGGTCCACAACCGATTATTTTGAGATAGGAAACAAACGGTAAGACATTCATACTGTTTCTGTTATCACATATACAGCATACACTGCATAACAACAGTGTAGTTCACATTATAAGTGACTGGGTGTTGTGTGCTGTCCTTAGGTTAGTTAGGTTTAAGTAGTTCTAAGTTCTGGGGGGGCTGATGACCATAGCTGTTAAGTCCCATGGTGCTCAGAGCCATTTGAACCATTTTAGCCACATTATAAGTCCAAAGCAACGAGTGCCTGTCTCAGTGTATATATTGCAATAGTGCATGCAGTTCTGCTGCACGCTTGAGGAGATCCCAGGTGTCTGTTGTACTTGGGAACAGGCAGTGGGTGATAATGTATACCCCTGACACCAAACAGTCTTACTGTACACAACGTAGCTCACAGCACTTGTGTCACGTTGCGACCAGATGCACTGCACCTGTACATTAACCTATGTCACGTGCAGACCATATTTCAAGGTGTCAGTTGTTCATAGCCGTTAGGGATTAGTCGAGCGGTCTGGGGCGCTGCCGTCATGGACTGTGCGGCTAGTCCCGGCGGAGGTTCGAGTTCTCCGTCGGGCATGGATGTGTGTGTTTGTCCATAGGATAATTTAGGTTAAGTAGTGTGTAAGCTTATGGACTGATGACCTTAGCAGTTAATTCCCATAAGATTTCACACACATTTTTGAGTTATTCATAGCACCAGACATCTTGTGATATATCCACGGTGAGGTGTATTGCTGCGTACAGTACATGAAGTGTAGTCAAAGATGGAAAGTTACCCTCACGAGAATCGGCAGATACGCGTTTATGTACAGTGTGGCAGGATGCAGTACCCAATAATGCCGCATAATGTGCAGAGAACACTTTCCCAAAAGTGTCATCCGAAATGGAAGAAGTTTATTTCTTTGGATGCCAACTTACAAGAGACGGGGTCGTTTACGCCGCCGAGGTGTGGCCAACCACCCAGCAACAAAACGTCCATAAACATTCTTATGAAATGAACACTTCGAATGATACAGAGTGGAGAGCATTGGAGGAGCAGCTATTACACCCCTATCGTGATGACCAAGCGCAAGGACTGAGACCAACAGATCCCGAGCCCCACATTCACTTCTGTCAATGGATTATCCACTGCACTGCTGTAGTGCCGAATTTCGTACAGTTTGTATTTTTCACGGATGAGGTGTCATTCACTAGTGATGGTGTTTTCAACAGACGCTACTGCCACGATTCTAGGAGTTGTTGTTGTCTGCAAAAGGATGTGGTTCCCACAAGATCGTGCACCAGCCCAGTTTGATATTAATGTCTCCCGGCACCTGAACGACACATAGCCTATCCAAATGGAGAAGACCGGGGAGGCACTGGCGTACTTCTTGAATGCAGCCAGAGAGGCTGAGTCAGTGAGGGTTCCACTGCATTTCTCCCTGCGTGGCCGGAAACAAAGAATTAGTTGACATACTAAGCTTTCCTTTTTTATTATTATTCCTCGTGCTGGCATTGAGTATATGGTGAGTTGGCCAGATACAGTTTGTAATGATATTTGGTTATACCCACTGAACACTTCAAAGTATGCAACGTGGGGTAACATCGAATTTAATGTCGACGTTTTCACTCCATGTTCTCCAATCGGTCCAAGACGATAGAAATGATTAAGCAGATCCTAGAGTTCAAGGGCTGTTAGATTACGGTAAATGTTAATGATTGGTAGTCGGATTAACACATAATCTTACTAGCAGAAATCGTGGACATGTTTATGTAGGATGTCCACACTGTAAACCCCCACCCCCTCCCCTCCACCAACCAAAGCAATTTTTAGAGATGGTGGAGAATGGCCCACTCGCGACTGTGTAGTTTCATAATCACTTGTGGACAACATAATCAGTCGTGGTCCATGTTGGAACAGTGGGTCTGGTAACTGACAGTGCATGTCTACAACGTTCGGTGGCCTTGGCGTGATTTTTTTCCGGTGATAGTAGACTGGAAGGGATGGACTCTGTAGAGCCCTCTCCTCATTTCTCCCACCGTTGCGTTCTTGTCTGAAGTACGATGACGCGATAAGAAACAGCCTTGGCTGAACCTTGTTATCTCCTCCTCAATCCACATGCTATATTCATCTGCAGAAAGAATTAAGTTAGTCTTTAGGCCATGTACTGCGTGGTATCTTGTGTGTGAACGTGTAATTTTTTTCTGTATCTTGTTTTCTTTCTTTTTCGCTGGACGTGACGATTAAATTTAGTCTCACTTTTCTTAAATTCGTCTGAATCAGGAAGATAATTAGACAGATTGTGAACTGTGAGTGTGACCTGGGTGATGACAGATGTTGCTTATTTCGAGAAACTCTGATGCTCATGTGAATAATGTTAAAAGTCAGAGTATTACGTCAGGAATCATACACTTTTGATAAGACTTTATTGGATAGCCAGTGATTAAGAAAACATTCAAGTCGATCTCAACAGTTTAGAATTCCCTCTGGTGATCTCTGTCTCAAGAACTAGATGTAGTAAGGAAGCCAATAAAAAAAAATGGCTCTGTCACAAAATTGTAATAGCAGGTTCAGTGTTATTTTTTTGGTCTGGTTGGGAAGCAAAGAATTGGGGCAGTGAATCCCCCTTTCATATAATCTGTGGTTTAATCACGCTCGTCAGAGAGTCTTCTCTTTGCTTGTATTTTTTCATATTTTTCCATGTCAGGGAGGAAGATCAGGCACGGAAGCAAAATTGAGTGTGCTTTATTATACCTATAATAAGCTGCCATCAACATGGATGATAGATAGATTGAACGAGTGTTGGTGTAATGACAAACACATACGACTGGGTGAAATAACGTGAACTTTCATAGTTTATCTCTATGGCAGGGGCCTGGAACCAGCAGTTGGGTTCAGCTGTCAAAGCTGACTTGCGAAGCCACTCAGGCGGAGTTTCGTGGCGTTACCTGCATAAGTTTTCGTAACGGCCCCACTTGCAATTTGCTCTCTTACATCCATGTGCCTTCAAACTTCAGATACTGAACCAATGGAAAATTTAGTGAACGAGTAAACACGCATGGTCTGTCATGACTTTTGGCGGGAGAAGGTACCTCTTACAACTGAATTTGTCTTGTCTGATTCGTCATTTTTTCCTTGCAGGTTTTTCGGTCTCTGTGCTTGGAGATGAGGCAAACTGAATTTGAGGCAAAAGGTACTGGGTTGGGCAGGGTCGAGCCACAGACGAGTTGCTGTGCTGGTGAGGATAATGTGTCGCTTCTTTGTTGAATTTGGATGGAAATTAGTTCAGTTTTCGATTAGGGAATTTTGTGTAACTTTAAAGTTATTTGTTAGAAACACTACGGGGTTCCCAAGTCATAGTTTTGCTCTCATGCAACTAAATTCAGATGAGGCAGAAGTTGCTCTTTACCTGGTCACGATTCACTTTGTGCATCATGATTCTCATTAGTTTCGCATTTTCTTTCTGTTGCGACGTAGAAGCCAGGTTAATGACTCAAGGCGAGAAAGCAGTGATTGTTATCCTCGGCAGTTTGAGATTTTGCGCGTAGGCATATGTGCGTCAATGTTGTGTTTCCTGACACACCAAATACTCGCTGAATAATAATGATTAATATGATTTGGTCAATCTGAATATGGAATAAGCAATGATGGAAATAAAAGAAAGGTTCAGGAGCGGAATTAAAATTCTGGGTGAAAGGGTAGGAATGATAAGATTCGCTGATAACTTTGCTATCCTGAGTGAAAGTGAAGAAAAAGTACATGATCTGCTTAATGGAATGAACATTCTAATGACTGCAACATGGATTGAGAGTGAATAGAAGAAAGACGAAAGTAATGAGAACTAACAGAATTTAGAACAGCGAGGAACTTAACGTCGGGATTGATAGTCACCAAGTAGATGAAATTAAGTAATTCTACTACGTAGGCAGCAAAATAACCAATGATGAACGGAGCAAGGAGATCAAAAGAAGGCTGGAACTGGCAAAAAGGGCGTTCCAGGCCAAGAAAAGTCTACTAGTATCAAACATAGGTCTTAATCCGAGCCGGCCGGTGTGGCCGAGCGGTTCTAGGCGCTACAGTCTGGAACCGCGCGCCCACTACGGTCGCAGGTTCGAATCCTGCCTCGGGCATGGGTGTGTGTGATGTCCTTAGTTTAGTTAGGTTTAAGCAGTTCCAAGTTCTACGGGACTGATGACCTAAGATATTAAGTGCCATTGTGCTTAGAGCCATTATTTTGAAATTCAATCGATGATCGTATGAAAATTTCTGTTGCACTTTTTCCTTTGTAATAGGCAACAGGACTAAAGTTACTATGTGTATATGGAACTTCACGTAACTTGTCGCTCAGGCCAAGGTAGAGAACGTTAAGCACTGTATTTCTTTAATAGGAAGCTCGTGGCTACGGGAAGTCCCTGTTACAGGATGAACGGTCGTCCCACTAAAGAATTAACAATCATTATTTGGACGTTTTGGATGGTCTAAAATAGGTGGAGTCTTTTGGTAGTGGCTGAAGTTTTGACTGTGGGTAGTATAAAACTGAACAAGGATGTGGATTGCAACATGTGTGATTAAAGTGCAATAGTATCTAACACATTGGCTGTCAATGGGTTTAGTTTCAGGTTCTGACGCCCAGGACTGGTGTGCAGGAAAAACATGTGCCATTGATCTGTGTGTCCTGAGTGAAATGATGACGTTATTGTAGGTACTACAGGGACTAAGCATGACGCTGTTGTTGATAATTGTTTTGCAGACGTTGTGGAAGAAATGGTACAGATGCATATATTCCCTCAGAAGCAGTGTGAAGGTAAGAAAACGAAAGACAATTTCGCGAAATTAATATTCGGGCAAACAAGGATGGATCTTTGGAGAAGTGTATGCCTGAGCTTCGGTGTGTTGCAGTAGCGCAAACAGTAGGTCGCAGCCTTGCAGAGCAAGCAACTGACGTGCGGTACGAGATGATTACAGCATAGCCCCACTCCGATGCGTGGGAGGAGTGTAGTGTAGGTGGGATACTAGGCTAAGTAGAGAGTAAATGTTTTGCCCAGGCATCATACCAAAACTGACCTTCCCCTACGCGCAGTGAAACCTATTGCAACGAAATTCCAGTTAGGGAAACTGTCGCAGTTGGAGTGCTGTCTCAAGTTTCTTTCGTCTTAAGGGAAACCCGGTTAACCAGCAGGCACAAGCACTAAGGCTTAATTCGTATGGTAGAATGCAACAAGGCACCAGAAAGTTACAAAGGGTGAATATGGGCGCCAGAGCAACGATCATTTCGGAAAGAATGCGGTCTTTGAGTAGCACTACGGTGATACAGATCAGTGGAAGTACCTATCAATGTACTATGAGTAGTAGTGTCGTATGTGGTTCATGTGTGAGGATAAGTATGGGGATATGTTGTCTGGGAAAGCGTAAAAGGAACTGTCCTCGCAGAGACAAAGTTCTGAATGACGTTCCAAAATAACGTATTAAATGCCCGCCGATTAGACCGAAGAGAAACCGGGCAGCCGGCCGGAGTGGCCGAGCAGTTAAAGGCGCTACAGTCTGGAACCGCACGACCGCTACAGTCGCAGGTTCGAATCCTGCCTCGGGCATGGATGTGTGTGATGTCCTTAGGTTAGTTAGGTTTAAGTAGTTCTAAGTTCTAGGGGACTTATGACCACAGCAGTTGAGTCCCATAGTGCTCAGAGCCATTTGAACCATTTTTTTGATACCGGGCATAAGAGTAGCGGAGTCAGACCATATACTGTTGAAGACAACTTGTTTAGGATTATTTATTGAGGGCGAAAGCGTTTTGCGGTAGCAGTATTAATTTGTAAGTGAGAAGTGAGAGATAACTGTTGTGTGCGTGAGCATTACATCGCCAATACTGTTAAGCAAAATGTTTTCTTGTGCTTAAGATGTTGTAAACTTGTCAAGCAGGACATGAATCACTTGAGAAATGTGACGTGCTAAGCAACCCGTGCGGCGATTCCAAGGTGACACGTCTAGCGTACGGTGATGATAGCAGTTGTCAGCTGTGTTGTAAGATTTTAGCACAAAGTGATGGACTGTAAGAGTTTAGAAACGAAAAATTTAACTCATTAGTTGTATGGGAAGAATTGGGAGATTCGTGGAGCCAGATGGCTGAAACTTGTACAGTAAATTCACAGCTACTCAACATTGTGATTGAAACCATCTACCACTTAGGAAGAAAAATTATAAATGCCATGCATTTTTGAATCGCATGATTCCACCATGCTGTGTTTTAAATTATTTTATTTGCAATACTTATTTTACTGTCTGTTTTCAAGTATTTTCGTTAAAAAATCGTGTGCCTTGGAAGTGCCTTGCGGTGAGAACATTCAAGTAACATCACATGAATATGGAAAACAAGACATATTTTATGCATACCTTTCTGTTCTGAATGTTGGAGATACAAATCGGCAAGTTAAGGTTTATCGCTGCACCAAAAACAAACAAGCTGAAAATGGAGTTGACAAAAGTTACTCTTCTGGAACATAGTCCTTAACAGTTATCGTAATTAACTAATTTTTAGATCATTACTCCGAATATAAATCACTGTCAGGTGAGCAGTCTATTAGTTGTTGCTGCTGACGCCTCTATCCCGCAGTTTCCGAAGGGTCGGCGTGGTTACAATCGGATTCGGCAATGTTAATTTGAAAGGGTAGCTGGATGCCCTTCCTGCCGCCACCCCGTACCCCCCGAGACGGAATCAGTGTACCCCAGCTGTCTGCGTCTAGTGTAAATCATGAAATAGTGCTAACGTGTGCAAATGTCTGCAAGTCGTGTAACTGAGGCGGGACGTGGGGCCCAGCCAGGTATTCGCCTGTTGGGATGTGGAAAACTGCCTAAAAACCATATCCAGGCTGGCTGGCACACCGGCCCTCGTCGTTAATCCGGCGGTCGGATTCGATCCGGGGCTAGCACGCCTACCCGAGTCCAGGAAGCAGCGCATGAGCGCTCTCAGCTAACCTGGCGGGTCATGAGCAGTCTACTAGTAAAGACATACAATGAAAAACTTAAGTGTCTTCAAGGAACCTTTGCCTACCCCGACGTATAAGGAAATCTGAATTACACTGCAAAAAATAAAGTGCTCACTTAAGCTGCCTTTGTAAACTGAAAGTTCGCTACGACAGCCTGAGACTAGTCCGCCGATCATTTCGGCCAAAATCTAACACCGGCGAGATGCCGCACTGCCAGCAGAGCGGTGTACTGGCAGAGTGGGCTGACGAGCAGCGGGCGACGCGGCGGCGGCTGGCGGTGTTGGGCTGTGTGGTGATCGGGCGTCAGGGAGCTGACTGCGACCAAGCTGCTTCCCGAGCTTTTTTTT
Source organism: Schistocerca nitens (assembly GCF_023898315.1). Taxonomy (NCBI): domain Eukaryota; kingdom Metazoa; phylum Arthropoda; class Insecta; order Orthoptera; family Acrididae; genus Schistocerca; species Schistocerca nitens. The sequence continues at coordinate 618,865,304 of NC_064617.1, forward strand.
TAAAACCTGTTTATAGGCAGGCCAGCAGCAGCATAATATGCCGCTCTTTGGCCTCAGAGAAACACAAAGACAAACGAAGACAATGTGAGATAAAAATATTGTGGACATATAAACGGAGCCAAACACTTTTTAAAATACATGGAGCCGTTCACGGGCGTAGAGTCCAAGATAAAATTTGTTCAGACACTTGGATACATACATAGACGAAAAATTGTCACACGTGAACGTAGGAGCACAAAACGAATGACACTGAACCACTTAAGCACAAAACGACGGCACACACAGAAACAGGAGGTGTTGATCTCTGGCGCGCGAAAGTTCACTAACTGTGTACGAGTCTGGGGACCTGCCAAGAGAGGAGGAGGCGGGTAGGAGAGTGAGAGGGGAGAGCAGATGCCATGGGCAGGGGAGATAGGGGGAAGGGAGGAAGGGGGAGGGGAAGCCCAGATTAAGAGGGGTGGAGGAAGAGGACGGGGGAAAAGGAAAGAGAAGGGAGGGAGGGTGCCGAAAGGAAAGGACACAGGAAAGGGGGGGAGGATCAAAGTTGATAGGAGGGGTAGATGGAGGGGAGGAGATCATCATCAGGGAGGGGGAGCTGGCGGAAGCCACCTTGGGAGAGGGTAAGGAGGGTGGAGAGATGGAGACCGGGTGGGATGTGGGAATACAGGCGCGGCAGTGGGCAGGGGTGGGAGAGGATGGGCGAGACAAGCGGGTGAGGAGTATCGAGTTTGCAGGAGGTGTACAGGATGTGTATCCTTTCAAGGAAAAGGAGGAGGTGGGGGAATGGAATGAGATCGTACAGGATCCGCGTGGGGGAGGGGAGACGGATGCGATAGGCGAGGCGGAGAGCATGGCGTTCAAGGATTTGAAGGGATTTATAAAAAGTAGGAGGGGCAGAGATCCAGGCCGGATGGGTGTAACAAAGGATAGGGCAGATGAGGAAGTTATAGGTGTGGAGGATGGTGGAGGAGTCCAGACCCCACGTACGGCCGGAAAGGAGCTTGAGGAGACGGAGTCAGGAGTGTGCCTTGGCTTGGATTGTCCAGAGATGGGGGGTCCAGGAGAGGCGACGGTCGAGGGTGGTGCCAAGGTAATTGAGGGTGGGGGTGAGGGCGATAGGACGGCCATAGATGGTGAGATAGAAATCAAGGAGGCGGAAGGAAGGTGGTTTTGCCTACAATGATCGCCTGGCTTTTGGAAGAAATTGACCTTGAGCAACCGCTGGTTGCACCAAACGGTGTACCAGTCAAGATGGGATTGGAGAAGGTGTTGGGAGCGCTGCAGGGTGGGGGCAAGGGCAATGAAGGCAGTGTCATCGGCAAACCGGAGAAGGTGGACGGGGGGTGACAGCGGCGGCATGTCCGCTGTATACAAAAGGTACAGAAGGGGGGGAGGATGGAGCCTTGGGGCACACCAGTGGAGGGAAAACAGGTGTAGGAATCTGTGTTATTGATGGTGACGTAGGAAGGACGGTGCGAGAGAAAGGAGCCGATCAGACGGACATAGTTAATGGGAAGGGCGAAGGTTTGGAGCTTGAAGAGGAGACCGGAATGCCATACGCGGTCATAAGCTCGTTCGAGGTCCAGGGAGTGGAAGATTGTGGAGTGACGGGAATTAAGCTGGTCGGAACGGAGATGAGTGAGGTGAAGGAGAAGGTCGTCGGAAGAGATGGACGGCCGGTAGCCACACTGGGTAACAGGAAGGACGCGGTGCTGGCAGAGATGCTGGTGGATGCGGCGGGTGAGGATAGATTCCAGGACCTTGCTGAAGACCGAGGTAAGGCTGATGGGACGGTAGGAGGAGACGGCGGATGGCAGTTTGTCAGGTTTAAGGAACATCAGGATACAGGAGGTTTTCCACAGGTCGGGATAGTAACCGGTGGCCAGGACTACATTGTAGAGCCTGGCCAGGGTGGAGAGGAAAGAGACAGGAGCTTCACGAAGGTGACGGTAGGTGACACGATGGTGACCAGGAGCGGTGTTGCGTTTTGTGCGGAGTGTAGCAATGAGATCATGTGTAGTGATAGGGGATGGAGTTCTGTGTGTGCAATGTTGTCCAAGTACTGGAAACCAGGTGCGAGGGGAGGGACAGAGGTGTCAGTTCGATCGCGGACATCCGGGAAGAGGGAGTAATCGAACTGGGGATCATCGGGGATGGAAAAGACATCGGAGAGGTAGGATACAAAGTGATTGGCCTTACTAAGGGTGTCAGGGAAGAGGTCATCATGTCATCATCACGGAGAAGAGGATAGTATGGGGAGAGTTTAGTTCCGGTAAGGCGACGGAAGGCTGACCAGAACTTCGACAAGTTGATAGGTAGGGTAACATTTAAACGGGTGCATGTCTGTCACCAGTCCCGGCGTTTCTTAGCCACGAGCAAATTACGAATGTGTCGCTGGAGTTGCTGGTGGCATCGTAGTGTGTCTGGGTCACACGTGCCGAGGAAGGCACGGTAGAGACGGCGGGATTCACGGAGGAGGAGGACAGCCTGTGGGGGGGAGGGAGGACGGTGCGGGTGGATGGCGACAGTAGGGACGTGGGCCTCCATGGCCTCAGACAAGGTCTGCTGGAGAAAGGAGGCGGCATGGGTTACATTGTCAGGGTGGTGGTAGGGGAAGGGGTGACTATCGACCTGGATGAAGAGGGTATCCCGGATGGCATTCCAGTTGGCACGGGAATAGTCATGGACGTACTTAGGGGGAGGGTCATTACGAGGGTCGGGGCGGGGGCGACAACCATCTGAAACGGTGAGGAGGACAGGGAGATGGTCGCTACCAATAGGCTCCAGGACATCCACCATTATGCGGCCAAGGCAGTTGGGGGAGGAAAGGATAACATCGGGAGTGGAGTTGGATTCGGGACGGGATGGGGATGAGGTCGCCTTGAAGGGAGGAGAGGAACCGATGCCACCGCCGTAACTGGGCGGCGGAACGACTATGGATGTTGAGGTCGGCGGCGATCACGTAGGAGGAGAAGGTACGGTCAATGTGGGAGAGGAAGTCGAAGGGAATAGGGGCGTTAGGGCGGACATAGATGGTGGCGCAGGTAACGGTAAGGCCGGGGAAGGGAGCGGATATTGTTGAAAAGGATACGGTGCTGTCGTGCCATGACAGGGATTTAGATGAGGGTGTCAAGACGGGAGAAGGTGAAATGGGCCTGGTTGTTGGAGTAGGTGGCGTACATTTTTAGTTGGAAAACGGATCGGGCGGCGAGGGATATCTGTTAGAGGGTGTGGGGGCGCTGAAAAGGATGAACATTCTGAAGGACGATGAATCTGATGATGTCCTCAGCGGTATGGGGTGGGTGAAGGGAATTGTCGCGAGGGGTGGGGGCGTCCAGAGGGCGGACAGGAACGGTGAGTTCAGGAGTGGTAGGAGGGCATCGGGCCTTACATTTCTGGGAGTAAGTAGGATGAGGAAGGTTACAGTTATTACAGGAGGGGGGTGTACTGGAGATTGGGGCACTGCTGTAAAAAGTGGGCTTGTCTACAGTGCGGGCAGGTGGGGGCCACACGGCACTCAGATGTCGGGTGTGCATTATACCGCAAGCAGCTTTGGCAGTGGAGGGATTGAGGTGGGGAATGGGATGGGTCAACTTGGTAGCGTTGGTGAAAGAGAAGGGCACCCTCCTTCAGGAGATGGTCGATGTAGGGGGTGTGTTTGGAAAAGACCCACATAAGGTGGGTGGGGCCGGCTGAGTTATGGATGCGGCGAACTGCTAACGTGTGCACGTCGAGATGGGGATGCGCCTTGAGCTCCGCCAACACCTCCTCGTCTGTGATCGCCGGACTAAGCCGAGTGATCACGGCGGTGAGGGCTGGCGGGCGACGCGGGCGCTGGGGTTGGCGGGAGGGAGGTGGGGAAGGAGCAGGGGTGAGGGAGGCATTAGGGCCAAAATGGGTGACAGGGATGTGGGAAAGGAGGTCTGTGTGGAGGATAGGGCTGGGGGAGGAGATGAGCACCGAATCACAGCGAGGAGTGAGGAGGGAGAAAGGGGCACCAGGAAAATTCTGGCGAAGGAAGAGGGTGAGGTTCTGGGCCTCAAGAAGGGAGGGATCAGGACGGGAGAGGAAGTAGCGGTAGGAGGAGGGGGTGGAGCAGGAGGAGGAGGGGGCAGGGACAGGCGGGGAGTCATCCATGGCATCATGGGCTGGGGAAGGGGGACGAGGCGGAGCCTTTTTGGGAGTAGAGGAGGCAGGGGTGCCACTGGGGCGCTTGACGGCGGCGGAGGAGGTGTGGGGGATGGGAGCGACTGGAATGTGGCGGGGAGTGGCAGGTCCCAGTGCTGGAGTCGGCGCCGGAGATGGTGAGGGCGATGGCGAAGGCGACGGTGAAGACGATGATGATGAAGGCGAAGGGGAGAGTTGAGCGTGGGCCGTAGCCCGCCGGGCGAACACCCTAGAGGGGTCCGCAGAAACGGAAGGAGCAGGGGGAGGGAGTGGAGGGAAGGGATCAGAGGAGGCGCGGGAGGGAGGAGCCGGGGATGGGGCTACAAATAGTGAGGGAGATGGGTGAGTGAGGAGTGGGGTGATGGACTGCAGGGGGACTAATGTGGCACACCACGTGATAGTGGTGGCGGTGGCGGAGGGGGATGTGTATATGATGGAAGTGGTGGTGGCAGTAGTGGTGGTGGTGGGGGTCGACATTACGAGAAGGGAAAAAGCACAGGACAGGACAAAGAAGCACACGAGGGGCAGACAAGGCGACGAGAAACACAGAGTAGAAGGGACGGAGAAACTATGAAGGAGACTGGGGCCGAAGCCCCACTCTGCTGCTGCTGGCGTGGGAGGTGACCTGGCGGGCCGGCCGGTGGGGACGCTATTGCTGCTGCTGCTGCTGGACGCTGCTGGCTGCTGGATGCTGCTGGCTGCTGGTTGCTGGCTGGGACCGCTGCAGGGTGGCTGGCACCTGCAATATACCTAACACTTCGATTAGAACCGAAAGGCCAATCGAAGGGCGGTATCCTTCCAGATTACCGCCGGAGATGATGCTTCCCGAGCCGCCAGAGTGGCCCTAAATACGCTGGCAGTGGATGCACAGAGGACTCCTATTGGCGGCGCGATGCTTTTGTGGAATGTGTAGTGCGGTATTCTCCGTCAACGAAACAGGGGTTGCGAGCGCGCCGACACTGCGTGAGCTCCGCGGCGAAGGGGCTAGCTGGCGATTTTACTTTGCCGAACGCTCGCCTGCAGTCGCTGGCCTGCTGAAGTGCTCACGTGATACACCACACACCGTGCTATTTCGGCGGTGTGGTATAGGCGCACAGTCGCGACGCGCCACCATGCATGTTTGCGCACAGCACGCATGGTACACGATTTATTAATGAACTGACAATGGTGGGTCCACATCTGTTACTATAGGTGCACTAAAAATGTACAATGTCTGAAACTAAAGCACACTCTGGTCGAATCACGTAATTTTTCAAATTTATTGTGGTTGTGTGGCCTTCCCAGAAGAAAATAACTGTACATTGTCTTCCATGTATATTGAGTTTTGTTGTAGACTGGTCCAGGATAGAGACCCATGAACCGGGTCTCATGAAGGATGGAGGTACTGCAGCGTCACAAAAAAATATTTGGTTGTTACTGTAGAAAGTAGCACCACAGCCATAGTAGTTATGAAAGCCATCAATCATATGGAGGATGTGAGGTTTCATTTCATGGATAATGGGCCACGGCCGCCTCCTTCTTCGATGTTTCAATTTCCCACCGCAGCCAGCAACTACTTCACAGTGACAGCAGCATCGAGTAGCGGCAGGAACCTGACTAGTGGGTCAGCAGGATCAGAACATACACCATGACGGTTGGTGAGAACGTGGGACACAGCGTGTATTGAAAACAAACATGCACGGACTGTATCGGTCCAAGCTGTCTAATCACCACCCGAGCCAGAAAAGCGGCGAGATTAATATGCTTGTAACGCGAGAAAGACGACTATGGGAGCCTCAGCACCTCAGACGCCGCGCGACCACTACGGCCGCAGGTTCGAATCCTGCCTCGGGCATGGATGTGTCTGCCGTCCTTAGGTTAGTTAGGTTTAAGTAGTTCTACGTTCTAGGGGACTGACGACCTCAGAAGTTAAGTCCCATAATGCGCAGAGCCATTTGAACCTCAGACGCATTCTGAGGAGCGACGTGTACTCCACCAGTTACATAAGAAGTGTCACAGAACCAAACATTCGACAAAGTGACCATCGGAAAAAGAAATGTCGGGTACGGCGTTTCTGCCGTAAATTCCCAGTGTGACGAACAGAATCGGTGGTACACTGGACAAACACGGCGTAAAGACTATTTATAAACCGACGAAGAGTTTCTCAGACCGGAAAAGGAGAAACGGGACCCACTTCCAATGACAGGCATACGTCGCTTACATGTCTATTTTGGACTGACTGGACTACAAGTCAACCCCAGGATCACCGAATATTAGCGACATTGCAGTTTGCGGCAGGTGAAGAAGTCGGCCGTGGCGGAGCACACACTGTGTGAGACTGAGCACACAGTAAAACTCTGCAACACGGATATTCTTGGCGTAGAGAAGAGCTATCACACTCGCTCTTTCAGAGAAGCCATAGAAATATACATATATGACAACAGCTTCATCATGAAAGAAGAAAGCCTGAAAGTGAACGGACCCTGGATACCTGTGCTTCAGCGAATGGCCATTGCAGATTACAAGGGGAAAAGCGCAGCAGGGATGACCACGAAAAAGCCCATGGACATTGGAGCGCCAGGTTCATCAAATCTGCGGGCGTGAACTCGACTCCAGTCTACCACCAGTAATGGAGGTGAAGCAACGACAATGCCAGCCATTTGATGTGGCGAAATGTCAGAAAAATCATCAAATAGACGTCGGCCTAAAACCCGAGAAAGGAGTCAACAGATAGTATGTCAACAAGTGGGCACGAAAGCCTTAACAATTTTGTAGAACGTACATATTTATGCTATCGAAAGGGATTTTTTCAGATACTCGTATACAGAGCGACTTATTTTATTTTGGGCTTAGTAGTTTTTATTAAATTCTTATAGGCTTTTGGCACCGAACAGTTGATTTCAATATTCCTACAGCGCTAGGGTACAAGCAGTGCTAAGATACAAGCACATGACTTCTGAAACCGCTTCCTGTTTTGTTGCTTCATTTCTTCTTGTTTTTGATAGTACGGCAGCCATGATTCAAATTGCATCTCACATCGGTTTTCGCCTTTCCATCCCCCTGTGCTTTGCAGTCACCGTTTCGGCAGAACTTAATAACCTCTTGGATTAATTTCTGTCCCCGTGAAGCCACGGTATATTCCACGAATGGTATCGACTCAAACTGCTTTCTGTTATGATCTGACAGCTGCCTGTCTTTCTACTGCTGCTGTCAGACAAACGTGGGACTCGCAACAGCTACGGCTGTCACCTCACGGTATTTCTTGCGATACGCGTTAAGAGTTACTACTCATGTTATTATTCATAGCCTTCCATCGGTTTCTTATCACTTTATAATATGTACTGTGTGCTCAGTTAATGCACCATGCCAAGACAATAAATGAGCGAGAGTTCGAAAGTTCTTGTAGCTGATGTTTCCACACGTTTGACACTCGAAACTATAAATAAATACGTAGTGTAAGTCCTGTATGTAGAGGTGAGCGGCTTGAGATAGTAAGCACGAAAGAAAAAGCACTCTACCAGGTTATCATACGGTACTACCAAACGTATTGTATGCTACTAGTTGTGAACTTGGGGAAAAATTATGGCAGCAACGACATAAACATAATTTACTACTGAGAAAATATATCCGTGGTGTTAAATTTACGCGAAAGTGCACGATTACACAAGAATTACATAAATTTTCAATTAACTTAATGTATGTGTCATGCAGGTTATGTAATCAACATTAATTATTGTATTCTGTGGTCTGACTATGTACTTGTTATACACTGAAGTTCTACAGGCAGGCATATTCAAATACGGAGATATGTAAACAGGCAAAACACGGTGCTGCGGTCGGCAACGGCTATGTAAGAAAAGAAGCGTCTGGCGCAGTTGTTAGATCGCTTACTACTGCTACAATGGCAGGTTAACAACATTTAAGTCACTTTCAACGTGGTGTTATAGTCGGCGTGCGAGCGATGGGACACAGTATCTCCGAGGTAGCGATGAAGTGGAGATTTTCCCGTACGACCATTTCACGAGTGTACAATGAATATCAGGAATCCGGTAAAACATCCAATCTCCGACTTCGCTGGGGCCATAAACAAGTGTCAGCGTGCTAACCATTCAACGAAACATCATCGATATGGGCTTTCGCAGCCCTTGGTTACTGCAAGACACAAAGTTCTACGCCTCGCCTTGGGCCCGTCAACACCGACAATGGACTGTTGATCGCTGGAAACATGTTGCCTGGTCTGGCGAGTCTCATTTCAAATCGTATCGAGCGGATGGACTTGTACGGATATGAAGACAGCCTCATGAAACCATGGACATGCATGTCCGCAGGGTCTATTCAGGCCAGTGGAGGCTCAGTAATGGTGCGCGGGGTGTATGGTTGGAGTGATATAGGACACCTGATACGTCTAGATACGACTCTGACAGGTGGCAATGCGTCCATTCATGTCCATTGTGCATTCCGACGGACTTGTGGAATTCCAGCAGGACAATGTGACACCACACACGTCCAGAATTGCTACAGAGTGGTCATAGGATCTCTCTTATGAGTTTAAATTCTTCCACTGGCCACCAAACTCCCCAGGCATGAACATTGTTGAGCGTATCTGGGATGAATTGCAACGTGCTGTTCAGAAGAGATCTCTACCCTCTCGTAGTATAACGAAGTTATGGGCAGCCCTGCAGGATTTATGGTTTCAGTTCCCTCCAGCACTACTTCAGACATCAGTCTAGTCCATGCCACGTCATGTTGCGGCACTTCTGCGTTAGCGCGGGGCCTCTACACGATATTAGGCCGATGTACCAGTTTCTTTGGTTCTTCAGTGTATTTATAGCATTGATTTTGGCCAATTACTGGCCGAAACGTGGATCTGCCGTAATAAAGTTGGAACGGAAACGACGGCTGATTGCTGCTCTCCACCATTTTCAAAATCATGTCACAGTCGATGAGAGCATTCCACTTTCCTAATGGAAGTTACTTAGAATTTCGTAAATCGTTCCGAAATATAATGCTGCCTCCCACGACAAAGGAAAAGAAAGCAGAAAGCGAAAACAGTTCATAAAAAATATTTAAAAATAATCACATGTATTCAGTTAGTTATTATGTGTGAGGAAGATAAATGACTAAGTAAACCTAAAACCAGTAACAACAACAGAATCCAATATGCAGTGGTGTACAAACTATTTTGTTAATGACGGCGCGGGGGTTGGGCAATCAAACCCAGTTAATTATTTCGGCTAATATTCATTAGAGGTACATCTTTCAGCAAAACCGCGAATACATATGTCGATAATGTGGGAGCCATTAGGCAGTAAGGTGTATGTTTTTCTACAAAGAGAAACAATCCGTTAATATGAAAAGCCAGACAGATATGGGGAGAATTTTATAGATTCTGTTTCTTGAAACAATTTCGTTCTTTGAGAGAGAAGGCATTTATTTTGTTCCTTTTCAGACTCCAACAATTGTACATAAAATTTCCGAAAGCAACTCTCTTTTCTGCACTTCGTGAAATAAATTATTGCACGATTCGCATAGATTAATTTACCTTGCACTGTCATGAGGGACTTGAAGTGGGAACAGATAGGTGAGTCTCGACTGTGTCGTTGCTCACTTAAGGATAGGTTTTGATAGTCGCAAGGCATAGAGTGATTTCCCAGAGGCTGCTGACTATAGTGGAACTATCAGAAACAGAATAATCATGCGAATAACTTAGTCCATTTTATTGTCCCTCCGGTTATAACCGTTTTGTTACTAATTTTTGAATATGGGTTAATATAAATAACGTCAAGTAAAATATAACGTCTATAAATCTGACAAAAATGTCGTCTCATCGCATCGAAATATGAGTTTCTTTCATTACGCCACATGGTGAACAATTGCTAACATTGACGGCGGCTGTATTCAAGACGACCACCGTAGCAGAAAGAAGATGTGAAATTTCCTACTGAGAAGAAAATACAGTTAAGAATGTCTAGTGTAAAATTTCCTAGAAAGCCTATTTCATTACCTACTATTGCTGAATTCGCTGTTAAAAGTCATAAAACATTTCAAGTTCAAGAACTGTAATTCATTATCCACCCAGCGTAAAAATGGACTATAACGCGCTGGCGAACGAACAGAGTGTAGATCCCACAATCTTCGGATCGCAAATGAAAGGTTACGTAATTGTAACAGTAATTGTTGAAATAATAATTGTGTTGTTTGTTCAAAATGTTCGACTGTGTGTGAATTCCAAAGGGACCAAACTGCTGAGGCCATCGGTCCCTGGACTTACACACTACATAAACTAACTTATGCTAAGAACAACACACACCCACCCATGCCCGAGAAAGGATTCGAACCACCGGCGGGAGGGACCGCGCAGTCGGTGACATGGAGGGCTCAAACCGCACGGCCGCTCCGCGCCGCTCTATTTTTACATATATTTGACACTGACATTACAGCGAGAATAGGAGAATGTTACCAGTAAAAAAAGAATAAAATTATGGGCACTGAAGAAAACTTTCTCCAGAGACAAGTAACCGAACTTCAAGGAGTGGGAACAGAAGTGTGTAACCAAAAGGTAGGATCAAGAACATTCCGTTGATCACAGCACGCAACAGTAGTTTCGTCACAACATCCTGATCCTTAACCTTCTTAAAAGATTTTTGCAAGATATAATATTTATGGTAAAGTTGATTTGTCAGTACAATAGGAAACGATTTTCATATACCTAACAGGGAGAATAATGAGGAGCCATTTTGTCGCGAACGTATGTCAAGTGTGAAATTTTCCACAACTATTGACTTTCTGTTATATTTTAATAATTCAGTTACAGTGTGTACCTTTCATTGTAAGTAAAAATCGAATCAAGTGTCAACGAGAACATAAATACTGAATCAGGATTTACTGTATTACATAATGAAAATGACAATGCACTGTAGCAGGGTGGCACTGTCGCAGTAGAAAACAATATACAATAAAAATGACTAAGTAAACTATTTTGTTAATGAGGGCGCGGGGGTTGGGCAATCAAACCCAGTTAATTATTTCGGCTAATATTCATTAGAGAATTCTAGAGAGAATATTCATTAGAGAATATTCATTATATTCAATAATCACAAGAGGAAGAAGTATACTTTGAAAAGGCCGGGTGATACGGGACGATGTCAGTTAGATTATATCATGGTCAGATAGATTCCGAAATCAGATCCTGCATCGTAAGACGATGGACAGAAAGTCAGACCAAATGATGCCACACGGCGAACAGTCGATGAGGTACATTCACAATCTTCAATAGGAAATGTCTCTTTTGATTATAATTTGGATAGAAACAATGCAACAGGCTTAGGGCATTTTCCGAGATCGTTATTGAGTGAACAGAACTGACACACACATACTCATGCTATAGAAGAAGTGTAATGATGATCACTTCATTGGCAAAAGATTCCGGATAGTCCCGCATTCAAATCTCTGTGAGGGGACTGGCAAAGGAGAGATGACTATGAGAAAGATACTGAATAATCAACGATAGGATAACGTTCTACGAGTCGCGTAGTGTTATGTCAGAAGCTTGAGGGTGGTAGGGAAGCCAGAAAACCTGAAAATGGAAATCCAAATGCTCAAAAGTAAATGGAGAGAATACAGGATTTCTTGTCAGAAGAGTACAGGGTAATATCAACAGTAGCGGAAAATGGCATAGCGGATGTAAGATTCGTTATGAATAGGAAAATAGAGCAGCGAGTATGTTACTGTGAACAGTTCAGTGACAGAATAGACAGAAAAACAACACTGACAACAATAGTTCAGGTATATGTGCCGACGTCGCAAGCTGAAGATGAAGTGGAATGCAGTTGTAGGGGAAGGAGTAGAAGGAAAGGTTTCAGGAGAATATGGGTTTGGGGTAAGGAACGAGAGGGGAGAAAGACTAATTGACTTCTGTAATAAATTTCAGCTACTAATAGCGAATACTCTTCAATAATCACAAGAGGAAGAAGTATACTCTGAAAAGGCCGGGTGATACGGGACGATGTCAGTTAGATTATATCATGGTCAGATAGATTCCGAAATCAGATCCTGCATCGTAAGACGTACCCTGGAGCAGATATAGACTCAAATCACAATCTAGTAGTGATGAAGAATAGGCTGAAATTTAAGGGATTAATCAGGAAAATCAATATGCAAAGAGGTGGGATACGGAAGTAATAAGGAATGACGAGATACGGTTGAAGGTCTCTAAGCCTGTAGCTACAGCAATAAAGAATAGTCCAGTAGGCAGTATAGTTGAAGAAGAATGGACATCTCTAAAAAGGGCAGTCACAGAAACTGGGAAGAAAAACATAGGTACAAAGAAGGTACCTGCACAGAAACCATGGGAAACAAAAGAAATACTTGAGCTGATCGATGAAGGAAGGAAGTATAGAAATGTTCATATAAATTCAGGAATACAGAAATACAAGTCGCTGAGGAGTGAAATAAATAGGAAGTGCAGGAATGCTAAGACGTAATGGCTGCATGAAAAATATGAAGAAATCGAAAAAGATATGGTAGGCAGAAGGAAATGTTCAAGTGTGTCTCAATTCTTAAGGGACCAAACTGCTGAGGTCATCAGTCCCTAGACTTACATACTACTTAAGCTAACCTAAACCAACTTACGCTAAGAACAACACACACACACCCATGACCGAGAGAGGACTCGAACCTCCGGTGGGAGCGGCCGTGCAGTCCGTGACATGGCGCCTCAATCTGCGTAGTCATTCCTCGCGGCAGGCAGAAGGACTAACTCGGCTTATAGGAAAGTGAAAACAATCTTCTGTGAAATTAAAAGCAAACGCGGCAATATCAACAGTGCAACGGGAATTCCACTGTTAAATGCAGAGGAGAGAGCCTATAGGTGGAAGGAGTCCATTGAAAGCGTCTATGAGGGGGAAGATTTGTCTGAGGTGACAGAAGAAGAAACAGGAATGGATTTAGAAGAGATAGGGGATCCAGTATTAGAATCAGAATTTAAGAGAACTTTGGAGGACTTACGATCAAATATGGCAGAAAGGATCAATAACATCCAATCAGATTTTCTAAAATCCTTAGGGGAAGTGATTCAAAAATGGCTCTGAGCACTATGGGACTTACCTTCTGAGGTCATCAGTCCCCTAGAACTTAGAACTACTTAAACCTAACCAACCTAAGGACATCACACACATCCATGTCCGAGACAGGATTCGAACCTGCGACCGTAGCAGTCGCGCGGTTCTGGACTGAAGCGCCTAGAACCGCTCGGTCACAGCGGCCGGCTTCACGTTGCTGAGTAGATTGTATGAGTCTGGTAAGATAATGTCTGACTTTCGGAAAAATAACATCCACACCATTCCGAAGACTGCAAGAGCTGACAAGTGGGAGAACTATCGCACAATCAGCTTAACAGCTCACGCATCCAAGTTGCTGACAAGAATAATATACAGAATGATGGAAAAGAAAATTGAGTATGTGTTAGGTGATGATCATTTTGGCTTTAGGAAAGGTAAAGGCACCAGAGAGGCAATTCTGAAGTTGCGGTTGATGACGGAAGCAAGACTAAAGAAAAATCAAGACACATTCATAAGATTTGTAGACCTATAAAAAGCTTTCGACAAGGTAAACTGGTGCAAGATGTTCGAAAGTCTGAGAAAAATAGGGGTAAGCTATACGGGGAGAGGGGTAATATGCAATATGTACAAGAACCAAGAGGGTCTAATAAGAGAGGACGACCAAGAAAGAAATGCTCGAATTAAAAAGGGTGTAACATAGTGTTGTAGTCTTCCGCCCCTACTAATCAATCTGTACATCGAAGAAGCAATAATGGAAATGAAATAAAGGTTCGGGAGAAGAATTAATATTCAAGGTGTAAAGGTATCAACGATACGGTTCGCTGATGACATTGCTATCCTGAGTGAAAGTGAAGAAGATTTATATCATCTGCTGAATGGAATGGACTGTGTAATGAATACAGAATACGGATTGAGAGTAAATCGAGGAAAGACGAAAGTAATGAGAAGTATCAGAAATCAAAACAGCGAGAAACTTAACAACTGGATTGATGGTCGCGATGTATATGACGTTAAGAAATTCTACTACCTAGGCAGCAAAATAACCAATGACGGATGGAGCAAGGAGGACATTAAAAGCAGACTAGCACTGGCAAAAAGGGCATTCCTGTCCAAGAGAAGCCTACTAGTATCAAACATAGGCTTTAATTTGAGGAAGAAATTTCTGAGTACATACGTTTGGAGCACAGAAGAGGGTGTGGAAGTGAAACATGAACAGTGGGAAAACCGGAATAGAAGAGAATCGAAGCGCTTGAGATGTGGTGCTACAGACGAATGTCGAAAATTAGGTGAGCTGAAGAGGTAAGGAATGAGGATGTGCTGTGCAGAATCGGAGAGCAAAAGGAATTTGTGGAAAACACTGACAAGGAGAAGGGACAGGATGATAACACATCTGTTAAGACTTCACGGAATGACTTCCCAGGTACCAGAGGGATCTGTTGAGGGCAAAAACTGTAGAGGAAGACAGAGACTGGAGTACTTCCTGCAGATAATTAAGGACGTAGGTTGCAAGTGCTACTATGAGGTGAAGAGGTTGGCACAGGAGAGAAAATCGAGGCAGCCGCATCAGCCAGTCAGAAGACTCATGAGAAAAAAAAGGAAAAAAAGAATCAGGAACAATTGCATCACTTGGGGGGAAAGGGGAAGTACAGGAATTTCATCAAGCAACTTCTGTTTATGTAATATCTTAGACTTCGCGGCGATTTTGTGACATCTCTTTGAATCGGGTGTACTGCCGGGGGTCTGCGTTTTTCTAACACAATATTTCGACGTCGCACCTTGGCGTCTTCATCAATACCTGATGAACACGCCGAGGGGAACACTTTCAATTATTTATTGCACAAGAACCTAACATTGTACAGATATCATAATATGTCATTTTGAAGAGAAACCCTGAAAGTTTTTATTTCATGTATACCACCAGAGCGTAGTTTGGTAATTTGTCGATAGTCAGCGCTAGTCGCAAACATGGCGAGTTCAGGTGCGGAGTCAGCTTTCTGTGTGTTAGAGTTCGACAAAAACAAGTGTGCTACAGCTGTTTAACTGATGTTTAGAACCAAGTACAGTAAGAAACCACTAACAAGGAAGGCCATTTACCACTGGCACAAGAAATTCGTTACTACGGGTTAACTGTGCCCGGCAAAGAGAAGCGGACGTCCCAGTGTAAGTGAAGTGTGCCGGCCGAAGTGGCCGAACGGTTCTAAGCGCTTTAGTCTGGAATCGCGCGACCGCTACGATCGCAGGTTCGAATCCTGCCTCGGGCATGGATGTGTGTGATGTCCTTAAGTTAGTTAGGTCTAAGTAGTTCTAAGTTCTAGGGGACTGATGACCTCAGATGTTAAGTCCCGTAATGCTCAGAGCTATTTGAACCATTTGATTGAAGTGAATGTGGAGTGCGTACAAGAGACATTCACAAGGAGTCCAAACAAATGGGTACGTCGTGAACTCTAAATAGCTCCAATGACAGTGTTCATCTTTCAGCGGGATAGGGCTCCACCCAATTTTCATCATGAAGTTTGTGGATACCTGAAACACATGGCCATTACCTTTTTCTGCCTTCCTTGCCGCCCAAACGTCCCTCATTCGTTCGCTGTGTTTATGTTTCCGGTCCTCTGTCTATACTTCTTGTCGGCTTCGTGTCTTCGGCTTCATCTTGGTTGCCTTTTTGTTTGCCCATATTTCTTTCATCCTCCGGCTGTGATCTTGTTTGCGTTCTTCGGTCCATTTTACGCTTGTTATTTTGTCACCGTGTGTCTAATGTAGTTTACTTTCCTGAATGATGTTTCTGAATTTTATTCTTTCGTTTATTGTGTCTGGTGTGATGTTGAGTTGGTTCAGGCCGTTTTCTACCTCTGCCACCCTTTTGTTGTTCTAGTGGTTACCCAGTCAAATATCTGTTTGTTGAGTCTATGTGATGGCATTCTGTATAGTTGTCCATAGAATTGTAGTCTGCGTTTTCTAATCTTTTCTGTGATTGTCTCCGTTTGTTTGTATAGTTCCTCTGTAGGTTTCTTTAGCCACATTACATTGTTGTTAGTTGCGCCAAATATTTTCCTATTTTCCGCTCTACTTTTTCTGGTTGTCTGATACGTGTATGTCCTAGGATTAGTGTGGTCTCTGCTGTATACAGTGCTTCGGGGAGCACCACCTTGTCGATGTGCGTAATTTCGCTTTTGTGAGATAGACTTCTTGTTGTAATGGTTCCACACTACTTTGTGTGCTACGTCCAGTTTAGTTTTGCTTTCTTCGTTGGAGTCTCTGCTCATTTTTAGTGTTTCATGGAGGTATTTGAAGTTCGTCATTTTGTAAATCTTGCCGTACTTGTGTTCATAGATGAGAGTTTCTTTGTGCTCATTAACTGTGTCTTTTCGTAAGAGATGTGTAGTCCAGTTTTGGAAGCGATTTTGTGTGGTTTTTCAATAGCTTCTTTTGTTTCGTTTATACCTTTCGTGACTATCGCCAAATCGTCTGCAAAAGCCAGGCATTTCATCTGTAGGTTTCCTAAGGGTATCCCCTGTTGTGATATTTCCCATTCTTTCATTATCTTATCTAACACTAGATTGAAAAGGAGAGGTGAGAGGCCATCGCCTTATAGGACACCTGTGCGAGTTAGAAGGGCTCTGATAGATCCCCGCGGAACTTTACTTTGCAGGTCGTGTTGGTCAAGGTTTGCTCTGTGATAGTGCGTGTCCTGTTGTCTAATTTGTATCCAGCTAAAATTTAGAAGATAGTTTTCCGGTTGATAGAGTCTTACGCCTTTTTGAATTCGACAAAGGTAATGATCAGGTTCTGTTTGTGCTGTAAAATAATTTTCAGGTTGCAAATTTGTTCAGCACAAGACCACCCTTTACGGAAGCCTGCTTGGTATTCCCCAATCAAGTCGTCCGTCTGGAGTCCTAGTTTGTTTAATAAAGCCTTAGAGAGGATCTTGTATGTGTCCGGTTGTAGGGATACCTTTGTAGTTGTTCGGGTCAGTCTTGTCGGTGTATCAGGGCAGTTTTCCAGTCGTTAGGAGTTTACATGGTTTCCCAGATGTCTTCCAAGATCCTGTGGACGACTTTGGTGAGTTCTGGGTCTTGTAACTTCCAGATTTCCGCGATTATGCCGTCTTCTCCTGGTGCTCTACAATTCTTGAGTAACTTGATTATTTCTTTAACTTCTTATAGAGTTGGAAGTTCACTATCTGGATCGTACGTGCTCGGTTCTGTCATCAGTTATTTCATAGGGGGGTCCATGTTGAGGAGTTTTTCAAAGTACTTTGCCAGAATGTCACAATTGTTTTTGGTATTGGTTTCTAGGGTTCCATCCGGTCTTCTGAAGCACAAATTGGGTGGTTGATATCCGTTCATATTTTCTCTGAACGTTCTGTAGATGTTTCTTTGGTTATTCGTGAAGTCCGATTCGATCTCTGTCAGTCCCCTTTATCATACTGTCGTTTTTCACTGTGAATGATTTTGCTTTTATTGTTTCTGTCCTTTCAGGAAGTTCATCCGATTCTCTGGGGATTTATGGCTACTAATTTTTTTCCATGCACTGATTCGTTGGTCAATAGCTTGGTCAAAAGTGTGGTTTCACCAACGGCGTTTCCTTGTGCGTGGTGCTTGTGGTAGCTTCATGACCTATCGGATTCTTCCTGAAAGTTGTGTCCAGTCTGTCGTTTCCTCCATTTTAATTTTGTCTAATATTTGTGTTTGGTTTAAAGTAAGGTATTCTGGATCTGGTCTAAAAATTTTGTTCTTCTGGAGCTTTTTCTTGGGCAAGTAGTAGGTGGTGGTCTGATTCGAAGTTTCCTTTATGTGCGTCTATGTTCTGAATTTCTTTTTGTGAGTCTTTCTCGACTATTACGTGGTCGATTTGTAGTTCTTGCTTTCCACTGGGGAAGTTCCATGTGGTAAGTTTACGTGTTGGTTTCTTGAATTTTGATGGCATAATGGCGAGGTCGTGGCTTTTGCAGAAGTCTGCCAGGTGTTTTCCATTTTTTTGTGTCCTTGTGTAGAGTATGTTTTCCTGTGGTATTTCTGTATTCCTTTTCTTTCCCGAGTTTAGCGTTGAAGTCTCCCAGTATTATTTCGACTCTATGTGGAGGAATTTTCCTGATAGTTTCTTCCATTGACGCCCAGAAATCATCAATTTCGTCCGGGCTTTTCCTGTAGTAGTCATTAGTCGGTGCATGTGCGTTGATTATTGTGTAGAATTTGTTGGCTTATTTCATTGTGACGGTGCTGATTCTTTCGTTTGGTGACGAAAAGTCGATTATGCTGTCCGTGATGGACCTGTGTACTGCAAATTCTGTACCAAAAAGCCGTAGGTTTTTCAGTTGTCTCGATGGTTTTCCTTTATATATTCTAAAGTTCTCCGTGTTGAAATGGTCTTCGTCTGTGAATCGTGTTTCTTGCAGCGCACATATTTTGATTTGAAATTTTTCTAGAGTGTCTGTGAGTTGTTTCATCTTTCCTGTTTTCATCAGTGTGTTCACGTTGAGTCTGCCAATGTAGTGTTTGCGTTTGGTCTTAAGGGAGTTTGAGAAGCTCTGATTCTTCTCATGATGTCCGTGAGCGCCCGGAATCATATGCTCACGACGATCCCAATCTATTGACCGGGGCCTGGGGTAATGAGATTTCTTTCGTTATACCATCATGATGTTTAGAAGTTGGATATACGACATGTTGCCGAGTACAAACTGACTTTCCAGATCAGGAGGTTGGTTGAGGCCGCCACTGTCATGTGGAACAGACGCCTTTTGTAGCCGCCCACTGTGGGAACAGACGCTACTAGTAGTTTTGGTCCGCCCCAAGTACTTCATTTCCTCGGTACCACCTATATGTAGAAGACATTCCCCTATCCGCGGCCTGGAGAGGCACTCGTTTGCGCGTCTACTAACCGCTTTCATTGCATTTTATGTTCAGGTTCACTGGTAACTCTGTGTTTCAAAAAGCTCAAGTCTTTCTAAACGCTTGTTATTTATTATTTGCCGAAAAGCTGTCATCTATTCAAATCATTTATTGTGTCTGTATGGTATATACATTCTGATAAACCTGTTAAACTCACAAAATTCCTATGCCATTGGGCTGGCCTCAAGTGAAATTTGGAAACATAAGTATGTTTTCTGGTATGTGACTCGACACATTCATTCCACTTCGGATTTATGAAGTCAGCTGCATTATCAGACAGAATAGCTTTTGTTTTACCTACTCTCACCAAATATTCTCTCACGATTGGCTTAATAATAGGCCCCGTAGTTGGAGTTTTAGTGGAATACGCCTGCAGGTGTTTAGAAAACACTTAATACAAGGCTATTAGCTATTTCATTCCTGCTTTTGCGGTCGGCAAAGGTCCTGTGGCATCGACTGAAACGAGCTCAAGGGGCCTTACTCGTTTAACAGCATGTAATTCACTCAATCGTGATCCGTTTAAGTGTCTGGTCTTTGAGAGATTGCACATTCCTTCATGACATGTACTCTACGGCTAATGTTGGGGAAAAAGGCAGTATGACGTTTTTTCTAGCTTACACGGTTACACCATAGTGACCTCACGAGTTTTGAGTATACCTGATAAAACTGTTTACAAATGCTTGGAGTAAACACTCTCGCCAGTTACCAGATTGAGGCGTTCGATGATAAAACAAAATTCCATCGTGTAACTTATAATGTGTTCTCAAGTCTGTATCATCAGTACTTGTTAGTTGTCTTACCTTGTTCCATCGAGTATGTTCGTCTTGAGGCAGACTCATATGTTTACACAATATCACATTATAGGACCTATATGTACCATCGTACATGAGCAGAACCTTAAAGTCGGATGTTTGTTCTGTTAATTCTGCACATTCATTTCATCCTTGTGGAAATCTAGGCAGTGCATCAGCCAAAATATTTTGTTCACCTTTGATATAAATTACCTCTAAATCGAAATCTTGAAGAAAGAAGTACCGTCTCGCTAATCCTTTGTGCAATGGTTTTCATATCAGTAAGAATGAAGAAGCCTTATGATCACAATACATTTGGGTGCGTTTTCTCAGTAGGACATACTGGAATTTCCTTTTAGCCCATACTAATGCGAGAGCTTCAAGCACTTTCACATTCTATCATTGTGCAACATGACATTGTCATAGTAGCAGTGATTGATTTTTATTATAGTGGTAAATCTGAGCCGGCCGAAGTGGCCGTGCGGTTAAAGGCGCTGCAGTCTGGAACCGCAAGACCGCTACGGTCGCAGGTTCAAATCCTGCCTCGGGCATGTATGTTTGTGATGTCCTTAGGTTAGTTAGGTTTAACTAGTTCTAAGTTCTAGGGGACTAATGACCTCAGCAGTTGAGTCCCATAGTGCTCAGAGCCATTTGAACCATTTGGTAAATCTGAAACAACATTGCGATCCTTACCTGTTTATAGGTCATCTCGCATATAGATTTCTTTGTCATACCTTAAGAAATAATTGCTTTTCAACGTCATGTCACCACTACCGTTCTCCTGTTTTCGGTCGGCCACGTTAGGTGTAGGATGACCGATCGCCGTTTACGGGCTGGGGAGGCGGGCTATTGCCGCTCCAGTCACTTCTACTGTGTTCATAACGCGTGGTCGGTATTTTGCCATGTCCTGTAATGTGCTTAATTAGGGGGAGCGTTCCGCTGACTAGTTTATACCGCTCCCTGTTGTTTTCATGATTGTTAATTATGCGTGGGTGTTCACTCCTGTTCCCATACGCTTGATGCCTATTATCGCCGAGAGCGCACCAATTATTCCATAACGATTATTTCTTGATGCTGAACCACGGTACCCTGAACTGTAAGTTCTATTATTTCTCTCTCTGAATGCGTTCCTTTGAGGATTTCTGAATCCTTCATTACAGTTATATCCTTGCGGGGTACATATGGCTGCCAACCGCACAGCGCTTTGCAGTACTGATTTCTGCTATTACTGCCGTTGTTGTTGTTATTACAGGTACCACGATTATTAAGTCCTTAATTTTTCAGTGGACTCGACTGGTTTCTGTTACACTAATTTGAGTTTTGACTACTCTGATAGGTGCGGTACATCGAATCCACGACCTCGAGAAATTATTCCTAGTCGTAAGATGGTAGAGTCACTAGTTTCTCACGAATGTTATTCGGCACCCCTCTCTTTAATGTCCCCAAAACATTGACATGTGATATCGGATTGTTCCAGTGTCCCGCCTTGATGAAGTGAATTTCGGAACAGCGTTGGAATCCGCCTTGTTTTACGTTAAATGGCTGTCGGTTAAAAAGATAAATTCGTAGTCATCCCTGAATTCCGTGCAACCAGTATTTCGCTAAGAAGGCCTGTTCAAATTCTTCATACCTTCGACAATGTTCTGGCTCTTCGTGTGCCACAGCCACAGCCACGCATCACCTTATTGGCAACAATCAACGAACTTAGTTTTTCGCATTTCGGGCCAATTTCGAGATAAAACATTTCTAAAACTGAAACGTCCAGTTTGGAAAATTATGAATGACAGTGCGGGTAAAACCTCTTACGTTATTTGATTTTCAAACAGCTGAGCAAAACTGAACGTACTGAGACATTTCTCTCTTTGCTTATTCTGATCAACACTGAACTGACACACAATATTTTTAGCCCAGCGGAATCTGACTTTCAATAATCCCCACAAAAGAATGGCCCTGACTAAAAACACTGAAGGCACTAACTACTGATAAGCATAGTAAGCAAATGAAAGACTTTGTTAGAGAACAAACAATGTATTTACCTTAATAGTATTCAAAAGTCATAATATATATATCAGTTCATGACGTCCAGTCTTACAAATTTCCTTTTTCTGATGGACACACGTCCAAATCGTCAGATCTCAAAACGCTGCCCTCTCTCTCCCCACATCCACCACTGCTGGCGGCTCACCTCCAACTGCACAACGCTACGTACTGTTCACTTCCAACTGCTTAACACTACAATAGCGAATATTCCACCAATGCAAACCAGCCACAGACTGCACACAGGACAGTCAGTGATTTTCATACAGAGCGCTACGTGGCGTTACCAACATAAAAAAACTAAACAGCCTACTTACATAACCTTTTCTTGGCTTCTTGTGAGAAGAGTGGGAACTGTCTATCTTTTATTAGACACTTTTCTGTTATGACCAGGCATTACGTCATCAGATTACGACCTCATCCTGTGCATGTTTAGAGGCGGCAGTGCTGTGTATGGTGGAACTGGCACATACGGTTGTTTGTCTGCAACCTGTTCTCCATCGAGTTTACTATAATCTGACTTTGGCGAAACAAAGTTCGTGTGACTACTGTCTAGTATTGCTTTTCTGTCCCGATTAGCGCTTCGTTCGATCACTCTCTTCCACTGATAACTTCGGAACGAATGTTACCTTCTACTGCTTTCTTATCACCATACATTTTAGAGAGCATTTTATTTTCTCTGTTGTTTATGACTTCTTCAACTACGTCAACGTAATCTTTTTCTTCCCGGACGCACTTTTCAGCTAGTGTAGAATCGCTGTCAAAGGCGCCGTCCTCTGGTTCTTCATTTAACCTTTTTAAATCCTTTCTGTTGCTGTCGTACTCGGCGTTTAAAAAGGTTTCCCCTAAAGTCAGAAAACCTACGTCTTGCTTGAGTTTTTGTACATCATCAGGAAAATTTTCGCACGCGGTCTTCATTGCAGATACGCGTATTTGAATTGCTGTTACCACTTGAGCTACGCTTTCATGTGCGCTTTGTAAACTACCGTGCGCCGTTTCAGTTTCTTCAACTTGATGTGAACTTACACCTTGATTTTCACTCGTATTAGGATGTTTTTGGCTAGCTGATTGCACATAATTGTAAATTTCGTACCTAATTTATTGGTTGCCTCTGTCAACTGTGTGTTCTATTAGTACACAAATGCTCGATATCGTTCGAAAGCGTCGTGACGTTTTGGTGGAGGTACTCAGAAATTTATGTAAATTGCTTAGACCAGTGGACATGTTTGTGATTTTTGAAATCATGCCTGTATTCATTTGCATTACTTTCTGTAAGTATTGGTCTATGGTTGACACCTGGGAATGGGGATTGTCTAATGTGCGTATAGCCTGAGTATGTGTGTGTCAGTTCTGTTCACTCAATAAGGAACTCGGAAAATTTACTAAGTCTGTTGCATTGTTTCTATCCAAATTATTTTGAAAAGAGACACTTCCTATTGAAGATTGTGAATGTACCTCATCGACTGTTCGCCATGTGGCATCATTTGGTCTGACTATCTGTCCCTTCAGTGCATTTGATTTTTGTTGTATATTGTTTTCGACTGCGACAGTGTCATCCTGCTACAGAGCATTGTCGTTTTCATTATCTAATACATTAAATCCTGATTCAGTATTTATTTTCTCATTGACACTTGATTCGTTTTTAATTACAATGAAAGGTAGCTACACATTGTAACAGAATTATTGAAAGATAACAGAAAGTCAATAGTTGTGGAAAATTTCACACTTGACATACTTTCGCGACAAAATGGCTCCTCATTACTATCACTGTTAGGTATATGAAATTCGTTAGCTATTGTAGTGACAAATCAAGTTTACCGGAAATATTACAGCTTGGACAAAGCTTTTAAGGAGGTAAGGATCAAGGTGTTGTGGCGAAAGTGCTGTTGCGTGTTGTGATCAACGGTATATTCTTGATCCTACGTCTGGGTTACGTGGTTCTGTTCACGTTCCGCAAAGTTTAATTACTTGGCTCTGGAGAAAGTTTTCTTCAGTGCTCATAATTTTATTCCATTTTTACTGGTAACATTCTCCTTTTCTCACTCAACTCTCATTCTCAAAGATGTGGAACAAAGGATACAATTAGTATTTCAAGTCACTGTTACGGTTAGATTACCTTTTACTTACGATCCGAAGATTGTGGGATCTGGTCTCTGTTCGTTCTTAAATATATTATATTTTGACACTGGGTGGTTAATGAATTAAAGTTTTTGAACTGGAAATGTTATATGACTTTTAACTGTAAGGGATAAATGGAAATTTATGAAATGCTGTGACCGTCTGGTGCCGAAAAGATCGCAATAAACATGTATAAAATAAACTTTCTAGGAAAATTAATAGTCACGTTCTTAGTTGTATTTTCATATCAGTTGGAAACTTTACCATTTATTTCTGCTGTGATCGTCGTCTTGAAGACAGCCGCCATATATGTAAGCAATTGTTCACCGTGTCGCCTAACGAAAGAAACTCGTATTTCGATGCGGCGAGACTGCGTGTTTGTCAGATAAATATATAGGCATTGTATTTTAGTTGACGTAATGTATATTAATTCAAAATCCAGTATTAGTAACAAAACTGTTACAGTAGGAGGGGCATAAAACGTTCGCGACCTCTTTGTATCAAGACGCACCACATAGTCCTCTCTTCTTGCCGAATTAAAAAAAAAAAAAAAGGGGGAGTCACGTCTCTCTCCTCTAACAGCATCTCTTTTGCAGCACATCGCTTCCTCTTTTTATCTTATCAATTACAGATATCTATATTTCGTGTAAGGTATGTTATATTGCGCAGGTCTTTGCCTTCCCAAAATGTCAGCAACTGTCTTGTCTATTAATACGGAAAGGCAATACATTTGAACAACGATATGAGTTTGTAACGAAGTCTCGCACGGATGGGGGCTCGCCTCTCTCAGATATCACAAGCAAGGCTTCTGCATTGTACGTCCGACATATGATACTGGTTGTGACTCGTGAACTGCATGCTAGCTCGTCACGTCTCTTCACTCTCGTTCAGCCAGAGAGTCTTGATTCACCAGTTGACGTAGGTCGCGTTCATTTCGAACTGCGTCACGTTCGACATTTTTATATTGGTGTGAGCTATTTGGGTGACAACATCTTGAGATGTCAAAAGTAATAGAAGATTGGAATAAATACATAACCGGGCAAAGCCAGGTACTCAGCTAGTATTAAATAATATGTATGTTCCAAGGACGAATGTCGAAGTTTTGGGAGGAGAAAGTTGTGGATTCCGCAAATGTTCTCATCTCTGGAGCTAGTGATTTCAGGGAATATGGTAATTTTCGACTACATCTCTAACTCGAGCTTACTCACAGGGATGAGTTGGTCTGTCGCAATCCCGTGGAACAGCTGTTCAGTCTCCCGATTCACGTGATGGAAACCACTTCTTCTTGGTAAAGAGTCGTTAATAGCTTAATACCTACTGATGAATGTCTACACCGAACTGGACTTAGTGACACAGCTAAAAGATGTCGCTGTGTTTCGTTGGACACGCCTCCGTATAGATTTACCTGCAGTGGTCACCTGGTTAACTGTCTCTGGTTGCAGAATCAGCTTACTGTCCTCACCATTACTTCTGTCACTGCTTACACCACCGACACTATCCTGCGGGCAGATTCCTCCCTCATTCCGAAGACCAGCTACCTGATGTGGTTAATTGCTCGTTTTGTACATTCTGTTAGTGCTGGTGTGGAAGAGGATGAAATTTTGACGATTCATCAGTACGTGCCAACTACCTGTTGGGGCGCCTCGCAGATGCCCGTTATTGGAGCAATTTTGTACGTTTACCAGACGAGGTGTTGGGTAAGATGCTCAGCAGATGTGTCCCTTGTGTGATAGAGATGTCGATGCACCCTACTGGGTTATATGACAATTATCATTTCTCGTTTCTATATGGGGCAAGCTGTTTCGCCTATTGTGTTCTCTGTTATACTGATGTAAAAAATCGTAACACCAAGAAGGAGTTGTGCGACGTAGACGATAATTGGCAGACGTGTTTCTACACCTTAAAAATGGTATCTGTTCTAATTTCGTTTGTTTTGAATGCACGCTGTAACGATCGTGAGCGTTAGTACCTTCGGGAATAGACGTGGTGAGCTTGTGCTAGATAAGACTAACCTTTAAGGAGACAAAGACTCCATTATTAACATGTAACTGAGTTTGGTAGAGGACGTATAATAGGGCTACGAGAAGTTGGTTGTGCCTTGTGCGATGCTGCAGAAGTAATTGGCAAGAATGTGTTTAGTCACTGTACATAATGTAGCCACTGTTGTGCTTTCTGATGAAAGCTCAATCTGCCTGGTGGCAGTGATGGCCGTGTGACAGTTAGAAGGAGGCCATTTGAGGGCCTGCAACCAGCCTGTCAGCGTGCTAGACGAACTGGACCTACTTCTGGAGCTATGGTCTGAGGTACTGTTTCATATGATAGCAAAAGCCATCTCGAGGTTACCCCACGCACCCTGTCTGCAAAGTTGTACCCTCAGTATGATGACTCTATCTGTAGTGCTGCCATCAATGAACAGCATTGCAGGGGTTGTTTTCCAACGGGATAAATTTAGCTCACATACCGTTGTTGTAACCCAACATACTCTACGGGGTGTGGAGAAGTTGGCTTGATCTGCTGGATCACCAGATCTGCCCCCAATCGAGCATACAAGGGACAGCATTGGACGACATGTGCAGCTTCATCCACAAACAGCATTAACCGTTCCGGTATCGAGCAACCAAGTGCCACAGGCATGGAACACCATTCCACAAACTGACATCCGGCACCTGTTCAACACAATTCATGCGCGCTTCCTTGCTTCCATTCAACATCGTGGCGTTTGCCCGTTTTATTAACGCACCAGCATTTCACATTTGCAATGGCTTATCTCTTGCATACATTAACCTCAGATCTTGCCGTGCCAATCACCAAAAAATGTTACCAACCTAAACATGATCTTGAAATTTCTTTACTCTACTTTGATTACGTTTTGGTGTTCGATTTTTTCCGTTAGAATAGACAGGGAAACAAACCACGTGTTGGCATGTGTTTTGTCCTTTACCTGTTTGTTGTTGCCGTTTCAGTGATAAAGAAATAAAAAACAGCGGTGAAGCACCTACTTGGAAACCGAGAGCTCAAAAAAGAAAAAAAAATACTACTGAATAAGTGCGTGGATAGGCACTTTGTAGACTCCAAGTCGATTCCCACTACTGCTATCATTTTTTTCATCTTATTTCAAGTCTTGCAGTGGTAATGATTAATTGTAAATTTAAATATATTTAAAGAGCTCAGCTTATATACATAACATTAATATATTCAATTTTGTTACGATTATTATCCTTGTAAGTCACAGTGCTGTTACCCACCACATTGTGGTACACTGGTAAAATTTTTCACGAGCGGCCACTGGAAGGTACTGTGGCAAAATGATGTCAAAACTTTTTAAAAAGCATTGTTAGAGCTTCTTATCTTGCAGTACTTTTTTTAAAATGCAGACCAGATGTGATAAATGTGTTAGAAGCTGACTTCTCTATGATTTCAGGAAGCACCTTTACGAAAAATGGAACTCATTGCTGTGGTTTTATAATTAAAATGAGACGAAACATCCGATTCCGTTCCTTATTTCCTTTTCTTAAATATTGAACTTTAGGTCTAGCCATGAATTTTCGGCTTACTATGAAAACAGTTTGTCTAATTAATAATAAATTGTTGTAGCGTCCGCCTTTAGCAACTGATCAGGCTGTAGAACAATGACTTTTGTCCATACTGGCCTTCATTTACAAAAGGCCGAAGAAGTATTAATACTTTCTCAGTGACTTCTCTACTACTAACATGGCATACTGATGTACAGTCGTGGACAAAACGAGCGAGACCCCTCGCCTTTTCGTTATGCTGATCCGCACGGCTTTAAAGTCTGCTACACAGCATAACCGGCAAGGCGACGAAGTGCTACCAACATACTATGCACAGGCGTGAAATTGACAAACTATCTGAACTTTTTTAGGCTGTTTTCAATAATTTGTAATACTATATTAATGCTGATTAGTGTGTTAAATACAACACGTAAATATTAGACAGAATGAAAGAAGAAACGCTAATTGGTATGAACTGTACCAATAAAAATGAATTTCAACTTATCGAGATAACATAACTGTTTTAGTAAGACAAAGAACCCCGGATCGTTACGAATTAGCAAAATATTATCCGCTTTCGGCCGCGAAACGGTCTGTGTCAACGTTCAGACGAGTCATACTGGATTACCGTTGCTGACCTACCATGAAAGTGTGCAAATTTAGCAATGCGTGAAGATTCATAACGAAATTCAGTTAAAAATCATTCAGTGCCACACTTAAGTCAATTCCATTATTGACAGAAGCGGAAAAAGTAGGCAGTGTATGAAATTCTACAAGAGTGTCATATTGACATGCACAGAGCGCCAGTACAGAATAAAGGTAGCGATAAAAAGTATTGGGGGCGCGAGAATTTCTTAAAATTGCTTTACTGATATTCTACCTGCCTCCATCGAGATTAGAACCGAAAACAAACCAGACCTTCCTTTCACTACGCTAGCAGACAACCCACGCAGCCCTCTATTATTACCCCAGACATGAATAAGCCGGCAATTTCGCAATGAAAATGGCAAAATGATCTGCAGTTTCTGATGCATAGAGCTTTCTGGACTCAAAAACATGAATTTTCTTCCTTTATGTCACCGCTTATGTGCAACCATTCGAGATGTTTATCGAAATAGCAAAATACTGTTACTAGAGAGTAAATTTAGTAGGATATTTCTGCACCACCCCAGGAAACAAACGGCTACACAGCTGCCAAACGTATTCTACACTGTTTCGAATTCTCCACTAGACTCGCCACAGCCGGAAAACGTTCATTAGCCTAATTGTTTCTTAAGCTAGTTAGAAATGGGAATGTTCGCACTTCTAAAACGCGGTAGCATTAATACTGGGATGTGAATTACCACGTGTATAGGCAAATGGATTCCAGTTGCATTCCTGTAAACGTTATTTGGATCGAAAGCGTAGCTACGATTAATATGCTGATGTATCGACTACAACTAGCACATTTCGAATAAAGAGTAGAGGGTGTTAATTATGCGGCCCTCATCTTTAGTAGCTGTCGTAGCTGTTTTCGTTGTTAGGATTTCGTCACCTAAACCGGTAAAAACGGAACCCTACTAGTCTCACTATCTTGACCGTCTATCGGTCTACCCAACCTTTAAAACCCGTTTACCACCAGAATGGGTAGACATAATAAGCGGAAATGTATCGCACTTCTTGCGGTAACCGGTCCCTTGGTGGTGTAAAAAAGTGAGCTTCTATGTCAACGCAATCTAAAGATACGGCCGTTTATGAAAAGAAAATTTACGCGAAAGGTCAAAAAATGGCTTCAAGAACTATGCGACCAAACTGCTTATGTCATCAGCCCCTAGACCTAGAACTACTTTAACCTAGCTAGCCTAAGGACATCACAGACATCTATGCCCGAGGTAGGATTCCAACATGCGACTGAAGTAGCCGTGCGGTTCGTGACTGAAGCACCTGGAACCGCTCGACGACAGCACCCGGCGGAACCCTATTCACCTCATGTATAATGATAAACTGTATTCGCCAGCAACTCAGATCGTTTGATCACGGAACGTTTACGAAGCTACATTCAAACTTTGTTCGAAGTCGTCTGCAATATCCATTTATAAACACCCTAGGAACGTCGTATGCGATATCCACTTCTGAAGACGCTGGCAGATACTGCAGTACCATAACAAGTAGGTAAGAATTTATTGTTATTGGTCCATGCATCACACTTTATTTCAATATCAATTTAACGCGCCTAGGTGTTCGTATATGGCTGAAACTAATGAACAAAAAGTAAATAAATAGCAAACAACTTCGATATTCAAATCAAATGAAAGTCACATGTCGCAATTACAACATAATTTCGTTGTTACATCTATATGACTACATCAACAAGATTTCTTTGCAATCCAGACTTACGTGCCTGTCAGAAGGTTCGGACTATTTCTCTACCGTCCCAGTGATTAACAGTGTGCGGGAAAAAGGACCACTTAAATCTTTTCTTGCGAGCCTTGAATTACATTACTACTATGGTTTCTTCCTGTGTAAGTTCTCGAGGATTGGCATTCAGAACAGATGTTGGTGATTGAAATTTCGTGAAAAGATCTCGCAGCAACGAAAAACGCTTTTGTTTTCATGAATGTTACCCCAAATCGATTATCAAATCTGGGATCCTCTCTCCCCTATTTCGTGACATTACAAATCGTGCTACCGTTCCTTGGACGTTTTTTGCGTGCGCAGTCAATCACGTCTGTCAAGAATATTATAGCAGTGGACGGACAAACGTAGTGTAGGCAGTGTTTTCAGTTGGCCTGTTGCGTATTCTTAGTGTGCGGCCAATAAAACGCAGTCATTTGTTTGCCTTCCCCACAAAAGTATGTTTTCGATCGTTCCAGTTTGAGTTTTACTGGGTACTGAGATGAACTGACAGTGCTTCGACTTGTGTTTTGTCATATAACCGAGAGTTAATTATTGTTATTGGACGCAGCTTTCGTGTTTAATGTATTCCTCATTCAACAGAGTACACTCCTCCTACACCACTTATAACTGTTTCAAAGTATTAAATTGTTACTGATGTTACCAAGTTGCAGTTGTCATCTTAACTTGCCGTTTTGAAACAAAGGAAAATATTATAGCGAAATGTAGCAACTAAAAAGCGGAGTATCCAAATAAATAAACATTTCCGGTTTAAGAAGTTGCAGTAGGTCTACTATACAGTAACGTAAGTTAGGAGCAAAGTCCATTAGTAGATCGTTATCAGGAAAATCAGCCCTCATAATGCAAAGTGTCACTACAAGAAATAAAGTTTCCAAACATGGCAATGAGTAGTCGAGGAAAGTGGACGCATTCTGTCTACTGAATCCCAAGGCACGCCACTTACGAGGGGACACGCCAAGCGTCATACCCCGATCTTGCTGAAACTTCGCTCAGTGAAAGAGGGGACAAAATAATCGAACACGTGTCTTGGCTTATCTGCTTACACTTTACCACTTCTGAGAAAACGACGGTCAAAGTTATCACTGCGCTGTTGCTATAGTGTAGATACCTCTTAGCGGGTAAGGATTCAACTGAAGCGGTGGCTCTGCGGCTACCTTAGCGACTTCGGAACTTTGCGCTGCGAGTTCGAAACCCGGTTTTTCCTCCCCCCCCCCCCCCCTCACTCTCTGAATTATATACGAATGTTTATTCCAATTTATGTTGAAACACTGTTGTCGTTATTCGTCAGTTAATTTATTGTGTAAAGAAATAAGTTAAAAAGGGAACACATAGTGCGTAGTGGGGCGATCACTCTGTTGTAGAAATAATTCAGAAGCCAAGATCGCTTAAATATTGTTTGCTGGATAACCGGTTTCAACACACTAGAGGTGCCATAATCGGATCTGAATGTAGATTAACATTTATAAACCATTTGGATATAACGATACATGAGGCAGACCAGATGATTTTAGATCAGCTTGTCTCATTCGTTTATTATTTTTTAAATTAATTTATTACACATCAAGTTAATTGGCGAATAATGAAAACATTATTTCAACATAAATTAGAAAAAAACATTCGTAGATAATTCTGATAGAGATGCAGGAAAAAATAGTAATAAAAAACCCAATATGATCTCGAACACGGGAATCAAAGTTAAGAAGGAACGACGGTAGCCACTGAGCCACCGCTTCAATTGCGTTCTCGGCTGCAGAAGGTATCTACACTATAGCGCGTTGATAACTTTGACCGTCGTTTTCTCGGAAACGGTCGAGTGTCTGCAGATAAGTCGAAACACATGTTCGCTTATTTTGTCCTCTCCTTCACTGAGCAAAGTTTCCGGACAATCAGCCGACACCTGGCGAGTTCTCCTCGTTAGTCGAGTCGCTTCTTACGCCCGGCGAGAACTATGTATGCCTCAGAGTAAACTGCGCCACTTGGAAACACGGCGAGCGAGGATAAACACGTTTTCCTTCTTATAAGGCAACCTTCTACAGCTAAAATTCACGAAGTGTTCTTCAGGTTGCCTCATATATTTCAGAAATGTGTCTTGCTTTAGGCCTGCCGCATATGCAAAACGTAAACATTTCATTTAATGTAATATTTATCAGGATAAGACATGACAAGAGTGGACCAGTCCCCTCTGAGAAAAATTACAGATTCTAAGTTGCTCCACTATGTAATGACACGGGTACGGGCTTGCGACCTCTCGTTTATGCCATCGATTTCCGTGTTACACATACTTGGCCACTGCGTTGTGGCTACCGTCGTGGAGGAGGCAGTCTGTTTCCTACAAGCGCTGTTTCCGCAGCAGATATTAACCGCGACGAATCATTCAGTCAACGCTAAATGGCCCATCTGGCTGAGGAAGACAAGGGCGCTATAATAGCACTCCATTCACAGGGATCTTCAAATGGCTATATAGCAAGAACTATGGGTCTTCCCAAGTCGACGGTAGCCAGGTGGATCAGACGAAAGGAAGAGAGTGGTAACCTGAATGGGAGGCCTCATGGCCGTCGCCGCAAAACAACAGCAGCTCAGGATCAGCAGATACGCCGTTTCAGTGATAACCACCCATTTGTCAACGCACGACAAATTCAGCAGACTTTGTGTCTCAATGTTAGTAGTAAGACCGTCACTCGTCGTCTAAGGGAAGGTGGACTGAGAGCAAGAAGCGCTGCTGTGAAAGTGACATTGACTGTTTCCCACAGAGAAGCTCGCCTTGCTTTTGCTGCTGAAAATGTCGACAAACCTCTCCAGTTTTGGAGGCGAGCGATTTTCACGGACGAAAAAGTTTTCTCTACGGCATCAACCGGAAAAGTACTTGTTTACCGGCCTGAAGGTGCTATGTATAATCGAAAATATATTACAGTTGCCAAAGGAATGGCAGGGAGTCGGTAACGGCATGGGCATGGATATCAGCCGAAGGGTGTGGGCTCCTGTGGGAAGTGGAAGGAAGATTCGATGCGCGCAATTACATATCAGTTCTGGAGAACATGATGTAGCCTTCTGTGACAGCAAGATTTGGCGATGATCAGATCATGTTCCAACAAGATCGCTCGCCTATTCATATGGCACGTGTGGTTAAGAGGTGGTTCGATGACCATAGTAATATTACTGTAATGGAATGCCCACGTAAAGGAGTTGACATGAATCCCATTGAGAATATTTGGGCAGAAATTGTCAGAGTAATACGAGAAAAGGGGCAGTCACCGTCGACTCACCTACAGCTTTCTGATGTGATTCATGACGCTTGGAATGAGTTACTTGAATCTCCTAGTTATGTGGCTCGAGTTGTGGGCTCAATGCCCAACAGACTTCGAGCTGTTGTGGAAGCCGAAGGAGGCTATACGCGATACTAAGCAGCATCAGCGGAGGTGTTTTTTCAGCCCTTCACCAATCAGCTGCAACAGCTGTTTCAAGTTTTTTCTTTATTTACAGACGTATATTTTATGTAATTTCAAGGAAACGCAGTAAGTGGAATGTGGACAAACAAATTAATTCACAGCAAGATATGTAATATTTAATTTGACAAGAGAAGAAATACACACCTTATATATTCATGCAATCTGTAAAAAATACATGACACACGTGTATATGCAAGAAGGGTACAAAACAATTCAGCACAAATGAAAAATAGTGAGGAGAAGCTCGCCGATGAAGGCGTAATTGGAGAACAAAGGTTGGGCTAGAAGGAGAGGTAAGGAGGCCCGAGAAAGCAGAGAAAAATCAAATACCCAGTAGACTTTGAGTCGTTGTCGGAGCAGAGGGCGGTTGGTATATGCGATTCGGAGCAACAGTAGACGAATAGTTTTATTTACTGATTTTTGAGGCTCTATTTTGTGACGGTTAAACAGTGCTGCATCATGAGACCCACTATTTGTCCACATGTGGCTAAACATCAGAGGTGTAAAAAATTTTGAGAGATGCCGAAGTTCTCTGGAAGAGTAACGTGTTTTAGACAAGAAGATTATTTTTAGTTCATTTCATTTTAACCATTCACACTATGCTTTGACATTCTAATCTTTGATTTCATTTTATTATCATGTATCTTTCCATCAGTGAAAGTCAACGGTAGTAAGTTTCAAGATATGAAGAATAACTGGAAGTTTTTAATTTGTGGAATAGCGTATTTAACAGTTAATATTTTCAACAATTCTGTAGTTATAGGACATATTAAGAAGCAAGTCAAAAATGGCATTGTGGAAAGATCAGGTTGGTTTCTAAAGGGTAACGACGGTAAAATAGCAAATACGAAACTATGGGTAACAACTATTGTTGATGGTGAGGAGCCATAATCGATATGCCACTATTCTGTAATTGTTTTTCTGAAGTTTATCGTCAATCCTAGGACTGAAACCGATACTCTGTTTTACGTAAAGAATATAACCTTCAAAATTTATTTAGCAGCGCAGAATATTAAATCATAGTATATAGATCAGGAACCGTAACCAACTGCCTTTAATTCTATTCTCACGGATGACATTGAGACAGTAAATAACAAGAGAAATAAAAAAACTCTCAGAATCAATATAGAGAATTCAAGTGTCCAGTGGATTCAAAAGTTTGCTATAATAGCGAATAATTGCTTTTACTGACTCCTTCATGCCTACGTCTTCTGTCAGACAATATTTGAAACTAGGACAAGCAAGGTAAACAATTTTTCCACAAATTGTCAAATCGGAAGTCGGAGAGCCAGTTACTTAAATTACGATGACAACAAACGTTTTCCAAATAAACTGATCACAGGAGGCATCCATCACATTTATTGTGTGTTACATGCACAGTATGTAAACTGGCAACGCCACCAACACACAATACCACTAACAAGGGAACATCCCCATCGCACCCCCCTCAGATTTAGTTATAAGTTGGCACAGTGGATAGGCCTTGAAAAACTGAACACAGATCAATCGAGAAAACTGGAAGAAGTTGTATGAAAAAAATAAGCAAAATATATAAACTGAGTAGTCCATGCGCAAGATACGCAACAACAAGGACAGAGGAAGCTCAGGAGCGCCGTGATCCCGTGGTTAGCGTGAGCAGCTGCGCAACGAGAGGTCCTTCGTTCAAGTCTTCCCTCGAGTGAAAATTTGAATTTTTTCTTTTCAGACAATTATTATCTGTCCGTCCGATGCGAGGTAACTGCGCCGTAGTATGATGACGCTACACCGAAACAAACATCGAAACACATGACGTCAGTCGACTACAGCGCACGGAAGAGAGAGTATTCCTGCTAACGAGGCTCCCTGGCTGGCAGTTGACTGTTCGCTACTTTGGAAGAGAGTGCATTAAATACGTGAGATGCATTCCGTGGGCAATATGAATCCAGCAAATAGAGCTCGCGACTTCAGTAACAATGTCAATGAATATTTTCCGAACTGTAAGGCATCGGAAAGTTCCTTAAGGGATCGAACGATTGTCGAACATTTGTATGATTATTTCCTACATTTGTTGATAAACAGTACGTGTGGTGATGATTGTCTGAAAATTAAAAATGAAACGACTCACTCGAGGGAAGACTTGAACCAAGGACCTTTCACTCCGTAGCTGCTCACGCTAACCACGCGATCACGGCGCTCCCGAACTCACACTATCCCCGCGCATGGACTACTCAGTGTGTATATTTTGCTTATTTTTTTTTCATAGTTCCACACAACTTCTTCCTGTTTTCTCGATTGATCTGAGTTCAGTTTTTCAAGGCCTATCCACTGCGCCAACTTATAACTAAATCTGAGGAGGGTGCGATGGGGAGGTTCCCTTGTTAGCTATGAAACAACTGTAGCAAAACGGAGCATCCTCGTTATCCATGTGATGAATAAGACGACTAATTCGCAACATAAATGTCAATGTAAGCATCAATTTACGTTGGAACGTGCTTCCTGGACCAAATAACATACGTTTCCTACGTCTTCAATACGAATCATGAAGCAAATGTAATTTAAAGGACATAAAAATATCGAGTGATTTCACTAACATAATTATGAACCACCCACGAACATAAATCGATGATCACATAGTTGTCAAAAAGTATTCTACAGTATTGCCATTGTCCATTAGCCTAGCAGCAGGAAGAAAACGTTCGCTCAGCTGTGCTGAGATATCTTGCACTGACGAAGCTCGCGCTTCGAAGACGCCACAGCATCGTCTGCCACCATTTCATGGGAAACGAAATATCTCAAGTGTACAGCCTTAGACATAAAAACACCGCCGGCGCAAACACCGTGCGATCAGCGATATGACGCCGTTGAAAGCACGGCTAACTCGCGCCGGCAAGCTGTTAATATCATCTGATGTTGCTAACAAGTTATTTACTTCTGGTGAATGATTTTCTGCGCAGTTCATTTAAAATAGAATAACTAAAATATATTTGATGTTACGGAAGACGAAGGACGCCTAATTCATTTCCCTCTCTTTACTTATGATGTTACATTCGCAATCTGAGCATACGTATTATCCATAACCACACTTTAGCGCCACACAGATATGTGAATAAAACACATGGGCGTACAGTTTTAGACATAAAAACTGACCGCCGGCCGCCTGCCACAGAGACTAAGTCCGTGTCTATTCACTTAACGTAGCCAATAAAACTGACCGGCCATCTGCACAATCTGGCAACACTGTAAGATGCGGAAGCTTTAGGAGGAAGTGTTGTCTACTTCCGAGATGTTCTCGGATTGTGTGAGCCCGTGGTCTAGTGCTAGCCGGCACTGTAGCTCAGCGTGTTCGGTCAGAGTGGAAGGATCAACCACCGAACTTGAACAGGATGTCCTGCGACGTCCGCAACGACCAAACACAACGATCAATAATGAACAATAAGAAAAAAAGAAAGAAAAAATGGTAATCGTCATGCATTCTAAGCTTATGGTCGCCTGTTCGTGTCCAACTATTTTTTTTTTCCACATTTCGGTCTAAAGTTGTGATTCTGATCGAAGATAATTCGCTTAACATTCTACCCACCAGCAATGACAAGTATTCCAGAAACAACTCCGCAGGACAGCTCGTGGCTGCGCCGCGATCATAACAGCTTACGCTCTAGCATTTCCTTGCGCTGCAGCGGCTACCGGCCACCGGCCAGACGCCACCCGCAGCCTGAAATCCGCGCCGCCCATGTGAACGCGCGCGGCGTTGTCAGTGTATGTATCAACTGTCATTTTCGAATTTGAAGTTCTAGTTATCATCTTGCAGTTAGGCACTGGATTTTGCATACTTGAAGATCATGAACTACAGTTAAGCATTGTAAAATTGAGTCGCAAGTGGAATAAGGTGTAACATCTGCAACACAACGTTTACTTTTGGTATAACAGAGGGGTGAATGCAGAGGAGGCAGCTAGAAAGATTTGAACTGTGTTTGCGGCGAGTGCTTCTGGTAAAAATACGCCAGAAAAAGATATTCGTGTTTCAACAAAGATCGTTCTGGCATGAATGATTTTCCACATTAAGGAAGTCTCGACTACTGATATATGTGATAGATTACCATTTAACCATCATGCGACATTTGCATTCAACAGGCAAAGTTCAGAAGTCTAGTGTAGGAGTACTGCATGCTCTAATTCGAAACAACAAAAATCAATGGAGTGACTATTATTGAACGTCATCAGGTCACTCATCGAGCATTCCTATGCAGTACTGTTACTGGTGACGTATTTTGTTGCCTTTATTGTTAACTTCCTAAGAAGAAATAAAGGCTGAGCCCCACCAAAAGACGTAAACCCGAGGAAAGAGTAACGTGAACATGATATTTTACATCTGATAATTCCAAAAGTGTTTTTTGGGCTACGAATTCTGCCCCCAGGGTGTGTGCAACACAGCTGGAATTTGTTGCCAACAACTGAGACACCTTTCTATCGCAGTGTAAGAAAATCGAGCAACAAAACTACATCACCTGTGATACTGCTTGATAACTCACTCTGTTGATTTGAGAAACAAAACTATCCAGGAGATTGATAGGAAAGTCGTCTCTCAGGCACTTGAATTGATAGGGAAGTCCTCTCTCAAGCACTTGTCCCTCTCGTCATATATTTGTAAAATTTTACCTTTCCCGCTCTTGACCGATCAACCGTCAAGGCAATTCATTTCTAGACGAAAATACTCTTAAAGCTACTCTGGTTTAATAACATCGTTAGAACCAGTAGGTTTCTACAGGCGTAGAATTTGTAAACAACTTTAGCATTGTCAGATCGTTTTAGATATCGTGAAAGAAAATTCTGCTGCTGATTAATTTCTCTTTGATAATTACTGTTGCGTTTAGTAAACTAATGGAAAATGCAATTAAAATATTCACTGTACTAATACAAATTAAATTCAGCTTACTACAGAAACATCACGACGGCAGTCTATCTTAATAAAGCATTAAGTGTCTGTGAGACGATTGAGCCTATTTTAACACGAATTAGTAGGATATTACCGAATTTTGACTTCGAAAAGATCTGTATTTATTTCATTTCCTGTACCATTCGTAAGTATTATGAAAATGTGACATTTCGTAGATAAAATTGTGTATTCACAACAACAAAAAATATGTCGGCAGAAAACAAAAGTGGCATTATGAATTTGGCAGTACCGTAAGTTTTTCGCTCTGACACTAAGAGTTACTGAAAGTAGCAAGACGAATTTTGCTCGAGTGTTGTCTTACGATTCCCTTATTGAGTTTTTATCAGCCTGCTTGTAGCTGTGCTACAAAAGAATTAAAAATCTGGCTTTCTGCGAGTCTCGAAAGGCGAACGAAAACAGCTTGCACCTGTTAGCTAAGCATGAACTGGTTTTTTCCTAAAGTGGGAAGACATCCTTTTGTGGTTGAATTGTTGGCAAATGTCAGTCAGACGTGTGCCGTTGGTCTAAGCGTTTCGGTGTGTTGAATTTGTACCAAAGATTTTTCTACAGGTTTTTTCTGCCCAAATAGAGAGTTGAAGTTTCCGATTAGTATTTTCACGTCATCCTGGTGAATTTTGCTCATAGTATTTTCGAGTGTGTTCCAGAATTTTTCCCATGCGGTTCTAAGCGCTACAGTCTGGTACCGAGCGACCGCTACGGTCGCAAGTTCGAATCCTGCCTCGGGCATGGATGTGTGTGATGTCCTTAGGTTAGTTAGATTTAATTAGTTCTAAATTCTAGGCGACTGATGACCTCAGAACTTAAGTCGCATAGTGCTCAGACCCATTTGAACCATTTTGAACCAGAATTTTTCGACATTTTCGGTGTTTTTCTTATTTTCGATGTTGGTGGGAACACGTGCATTGACGAGTGTATATTTTTTACTGGGGCTCTGAATGAGCATAGTACCTAAGCTTACACACTACTTAACCTAAATTAGCCTAAGGACAAACACACAAACTCATGCCCGAGGGAGGGCTCGAACCTCCCCCGGGATCAGCCACACAGCCCATGACTGCTGCGCCCCAGACCGCTCGGCTAATCCCGCGCGGCTACTTAAAGTATACTCGTCCACAAAACCCATGTGGACAATTATCTGATAATCGGTCAAGCTTTGCTTTGTCGCAGCTCTTTAGCATACAAGTCCATTTACTTTCAGGCTCCTCCTTACAATTCTTGCAATGCAAGGTAATTGAAAAATCCCATCCACTCGACGCCAACTGAGGAACTGACTGGTGCATGTGTTGTTCAATACACAGTAGTTGTCAGCCTCCCTAGAATCAATGACTGTGTGTGTGTGTGTGTGTGTTTTGGTGTTCATTCACAATCTGAAATAATACTATTAACATTAGAGAGACAACCAACAATAAATAATTCATCAAATATGACTGTAAAGTATTTTAATGCGATGGGAAGTTACTAAGTGAATTTTCACCCAACCCACGTCCTACATATTACGTTAAGTAAGATGTATTAACTCCATAGTATTGTTAGCAGAGACAGTGCGCTCTTGTTGTCGAGGCTCGCGACAAGCGCAGCGATCCGCAGTGCCCAATTTGTTTATGTTGGCTGAGCGTGGACACTGCAGCAGACGCTTCGCCATAAACAGAAAGAAATCACCTTGGCTCTGACCGCAGTGAGCCGATATCACTGCCTGCGTGTTCTTATAGTAACCAACGTGAGACTCTACTCACAGGTGCCATGGAGCAATTGCAACAGGTATCATGTCATTATTCATCAGAATATTAACCAGTGATGAAATGTCCACTCTATTTGAATGCCAAGAAAATAGGAACCTTCTCACAAACGAATGTGAGGTGATATCAAAATTTATCCAACATACAAAAATTAACTGCAGGGCTTTCATGTATGCAGTAGTAGCATACAAGGAAATATTATGTCTTGGAAGCGCATATTTCATTTCCTCTTCTCATATTAACGCCCTTATTATGTCTTGGGAGCGTATATTTCATTTCCTCTTCTCATATTAACGCCCTTGTTTTAGTATGAAGTGGGAAAATAAACACGAAAAACTTAAGTTCCTGAGAAGCATACAAGTCATTTCCTCTTCTCATATCATAACTTTTGTTTTAGTATGAGGTAAAAAAAATAACCTGTTTAGGGTTCTGAAACATAATATGACACCAGATTCTTATCGTAGGCGCTATCGGAAACGCAAAAAGCAGGGAGCTGTCCATTGTTTTGTCCAAAAGT
The DNA here is from genome assembly GCF_023898315.1 of Schistocerca nitens. Classification (NCBI taxonomy): domain Eukaryota; kingdom Metazoa; phylum Arthropoda; class Insecta; order Orthoptera; family Acrididae; genus Schistocerca; species Schistocerca nitens. Next base: position 618,905,878 of record NC_064617.1, read on the forward strand.
CTGTTTCCTTTCATGCATTACTCACGTTAGGAGAACCGGCCGTGGTGGCCAAGCGGTTAAAGGCGCTACAGTCTGGAACCGCGCGACCGCTGCGGTCGAAGGTTCGAATCCTGCCTCGGGCATGGATGTGTGTGATGTCCTTAGGTTAGTTAGGTTTAATTAGTTCTAAGTTCTAGGCGACTGATGACCTTAGAAGTTAAGTCGCTTAGTGCTCAGAGCCATTTGAACCATTTGAACCACGTTAGGAGATTCTTATTTAAGGACTTGTGGGCATCAAGTTCTTCAGCAGAACAAACCTTATGTTAGCACAAAATTACGGTATAGAAAAAATGCAACAAAGTCGAGTTCCCCTGGAGCAGTGAGGATATTTGCACATGTCTGTATTCAGCAATGACCGCCAGCTGCCACAACACTTCACAGAATCCTTGCGGCAGGCAACACAACTGTGCGTGCACTTCAGACTTCATTCAGTAAGACGTCAGGAGTTGGATGGAAACGTCAAAGTCGTATTCAATCCAGAATGAGGTGTTATTAAGGTAGTTGAACGTTCTAGCAATTACACTTCTATAATTCCCATATGCGTATTCCGATAGTCAAAAGAACCCGTTAGTGCGAAACCATCTGGAACTGCATTAACATCAAACTGCAAGAACTTGAGACAATACGTGGACTCTTCTCTTCGCTAAGTGTGTAAGTAGGCTGTTTAGGTTTTTTTATTAGTAACGCCACCTCTGTATGAAAATCACCGGCTGTGCCGTGTGCAGTCTGTGGCTGCTTTGCATTGTTGTAATACTCAACCATTGTAGTGTTAGGCAGCTGGCTGTGAACAGCGCGTAGCGTTGGGCAGTTGGAGGTGAGCCGCCAGCAGTGGTGGATGTGGGGAGAGAGATGGCGGAGTTTTGTAATTTGTCATGATATCAAGGTAAATACATTGTTTGTTCTCTATTAATATCTTTCATTTGCTAACTATCCCTATCAGTAGTTAGTGCCTTCCATAGTTTGAATCTTTTATTTAGCTGGCAGTAGTGGCGCTCGCTGTATTTCAGTAGCTTGAGCAGCGAAGATTTTTGGTGAGGTAAGTGATTTGTGAGACGTATAGTTTAATGTTAGTCAGGGCCATTCTCTTGTAGAGAATTTTGAAAGTCAGATTGCGTTGCGTTAACAAAATATTGTGTGTTGAAAGTCAGATCGCGTTGCGCTAAAAAAATATTGTGTGCCAGGTTAAGCACAGTCCTGTAGAAATATTCAAAGGGGACGTTTCATATGTCGACCCTTAGCCTAGGATACCTCACTGGAATCTTCTGATTTTTTCCTTGTAGTTTGTATAATTAGTGTAGATTTTGTTTATTGCTAGCGCGTAATTGTAGAGAGAATCTCCATTGTAGTTGTAGTTTTTCAGTGTTGTATAGTAAAATAGTTGTGGCATGCATGTAGATTTGCACCAAGTATTTCGCAGCTGCAATTAACTAGATATTATTTTCAGTGTTATGTTAATGTGTTCTCTTATTTTTGCTCTTCAAATTGTGTTTTTTCTGTGTTGTCGTGTGAAATACTGTGACAATAATGGCGTGTGAAAAACGTAACACTAGGCTCCAAAGTAAATTGAGAAATGACAGCGAAGACGAAAGCAGTATGTTAGCGCCGCAGAGTAATGAATTAACTAATGTTAAAAGTAGTAATTTGGTAATTGCGCATAGGGAGATGGAGCGGGTTGCAAACAATGGTGTAGACAGCGAAACAATTAGAGAACAGGGAAGCATTATCGATCGATCGGTCGGCAATAGCTCGGCTCAGGAATCCGAAATGACACGAGACGATCTCACAAATACTGTAGATTTAGGTTTTGGATCCTCACCGTTTTCTCAAATAAGTCAAGACACATTTTCTGCTTGTCAAAATGTGAATGTTGCCGGTGAAATTGTACTGCCAAAAAGCATAGAGAAACAGATTCCAGACACTAATACATTATTATTGCAATTAATGCAACAAATGGAACAAAATCAGAGAGAAATGAAACAAATGGGACAAAATCTTCAAAAGTTAGACACAATGGAACAAAATCTTCAAAAGTTAGACACAATGGAACAAAATCTTCAAAAGTTAGACACAGTGGAACAAAATCTTAAAAGGTTAGATACCACACTTGAACAAACACGTGAGGATTTAACTAATGAGTTACATCACATTGAATCGAAATGTCAAAAAGTCTGTAATGACGTAAAAACACAAATTTGTGAACATTTCCAACCTATTTTTTCGCGGCATGAAAATGCACTACAGAATCACGAAGCAGCCATAAAAGAACTGCAAACTACTGTTCATGAAAATCATGAGACCTTGCAAGCTAAATTTGACTCAGTTGCATCTACCGATTCGGTTACGCAACTTGCAAAAACCCAGGAAAACTTAAAAGACACAGCAGAAAAACACACTGAGGAAATAAGTACATTATCGGATAAAGTAGCCGAACTTTCAGATCAGTTCACTAACTTATCTACGAGGGTAGATGATGATCTGAAAGACACAACACCTGTAGCCTTCACTGACACAGAAGAGTATGAACAAATTAGAAAATTCAAACAAAATCAAAATCAAATTAATACGCAACACCAAAGAGAAATCCGCGAAGTACAAGATCAGCTGACACAGGTAATACAAGAATTACGTATTTCAGAGGACACTCGCGCCCCAACACAGGAAGAGGGACATAGAAATACGGAACAACCACAAAATAATAACACAAGACACTTCGGAAATTATGAAAGAAATTGGCAAGGCACACCGAATTTTGAGATGGAACCGCCGACACGACGTAACAATGACCGGTATGCTACTCGCCGACACGATGATTTTGACTATAAGCTGTTCATTACTACACGTAAATTTAAAACATTTAAGAATTCTGCCAACGACATTCATCCACAAGCATGGCTCCATCAATTCTCTCATTGTTTTCCTCCCAACTGGTCGTTAGAACACAGATTAGAATTTATGTGTGGCTACTTAGAGAATGAACCAGCTGTAAGAATGCGATCGGTCATTCACGATTGCCACAGTGAAGGAGAATTTTACCATACCTTCCTCTCCGCATACTGGTCTCAAGCCACACAAGACCGAGTAAAACATGGCATCATAATGATGAAACATTTCGAACAATCTGAATTCTCCAGTCTTGTGAAATATTTTGAAGACATGTTGCACAAAAATCAGTACCTGTCAAACCCATACAGCCCCTCAGAACTCATCCGCATTTGCTTAATCAAATTACCTGAACATTTAAGACATATTATTTTGGCAGGACGTTGCAAAGACGACATTGAAGCTTTTCAGGGACTGTTACAAGAACTGGAAATCGACACTGACAATCGCGGAACGCAGGAGCACAACAATTACAGATCACATCCGTCGCAATTCCGCGATGAAAGAAATAATAACTGGACGCGACAAGGCTATTCTCACAATACAAATCGTGACCGAAACAGACACCACCCGTATAACAACCGTTGGCAGAGTAGTAATAATTACAGGGAAAGATCACCTCTCCGCGGTAATGACTATCACAGAGACAATCAGAGAAACAGACAATACGGGAACCAAAACAATTATTATTACGAGGGACAGAATAACTTTAGACGCAACGGTCCAACGCGCAGTTACGATTCAGGGAGAAATTCTCCACCACTTAACCGACAAGAAAGAAACCACAGAAACTACCGACATGACGACAGACGATGTGATCGTAACGACAGACCTGAATTGCATCAGAACTGGCGGGATTCAAACAGAGCTGGGCCCTCTCGGCAAGGCGAATTTGTAGAAGTTCGGTCTCCTAATCCGAATAACGACGCGCGCCAGCAAAGAAACAGACAATGACTCGCACAGCAGGCAGCCGCGTGCGCCCGCTGGCTCCGAGAAAAATAACACAGACGCTAACCTTGAGAAAAATTCCAGTATTCTTTACCGACGTATACCACTTGATAATTGCGTTAAAGTTGAAACTCTGCGTACTAGGAAGAGCAAAGGTTTACACCACATTTCACATGTAACACCGTTTATCGAGAGATAATGTGCTTTTTTAACTTGAGATTTTAATGCAACATTTTGGTTTATTTGAAAATACATTCTGGATTTAAAGTGCTTTCTGAGAGATACTAGATGACACAGTGGTTAGTTTATGTGACAGCTACAAGATTTTATCACGACGTTACTAATGAGTGACAATTTACCTTGTTGATTTTGCGGTGTATCTGTTTTATATCTGCACAGTTTTCTGAATTCTTCTGGAAAGAAAAACATGTTTTAGTAGTAACTTTTGTGGTATAGCAATAATGAGGCAGCCTTTTACGTGGCACAACAATACGTTACAGCACAGTACTTTCTTCATCACAACAATAAGCATAACTAAGATATCTATACGCAAAGCATTTCACTTTTGTGTATCATCAGGTAAGTACATTGACTTCTGCAGAACTTAGCTTTCGGAGGACGATAACTACGAGACTTCCACAGAGATTATCTTACAACATGACGCACAGTTTAGCGCTACAGGACATATATTTGAGTGATTAATTTTGTACTTAAAACATTTATTTTTAAAGATTTTTGAATTACAAAGAAAGTTTTCCGAGATATATTTCATTCCATTGCTGTAATCTGTAACACCTGAGGGTATAATTACATTAATCCTCAGGGGGGTACACGCTTACTTTGTGTACCATGTGTGTGGCAACCACAAGGAACCCTAGCTAATATGGTATTTGCTTATACAACTTTACACATCGGTACCATATTTCTCTAACACACAAATTACACAGCTATCTGATCATTTAACTGAGAGATAAACATTTTTTTTACTGCATTAGTGACAGATGTTTACGTAATTACACAGTTGAATAACTTCACTCTTACGAAATTGTATTTTGTATGTACCTTGTGAACTCTTCATATTTTTTCAGAACCATTGTGATACTATGAGAGCTTTGAATGATGTATTTGGTAAGGGAGCATGATTTTTAAAGTACGTTTGAGGTAAATGACACTACTGACATGAGCAGAGAATTTTTTTAGGTTTTGAAATTATTGCAGAAAGCTACGACGTTTTTGAGATTTGACTGAGGTGTTATGATGTTATTTTGACGACGACGATGTGTTTTATGCTGCTGAGGTATGTTTATGGTCAAGAAGCTGATGCTATATGAGGAATTTGATTATGCTACGTATTTCATGTAATGAAATATTAAAGAAGCGTCGACGAATATATATATGTATAATAAGGTAAGGAGTAATGAGTAACGGTTAGGAACTCTGCCTTGTGAAGACGTATGTTGGAAACCGAGAATCGTACTTTTAGAATTATGAAATGTGTGTAAATGCGTGAATGTATCACAATGCCGACGAAAATTTTTTGGACACTGTTATATCAATAAGATTTTGTTTCTACAGATTTGCAACGCTAATTCTTGACCTGTGAAATATTTTTATGTGAGACTGTCGTAGCGGAAACTGCTGTCGTAAATATTTCCGTACGAAAGTTAAGTGACCACCTGCACGTAATACGTCGTGGGCACACAGCTGTGTCAGACACCTGGGCGACGGCCGCCCGGGGAAAAAAAAAAAAAAAAAAAAAAAAAAAAAAGTCATTAGCCTTCCAGCAGCACAGAACGACACGGACGAACTTGAAAACGATGAGAAACATTTCACGGCTATTGTCGTGCTAATTGAGAGAAATGCCATATGGCTAGTGAATGACGTTTCACGCCTTGCTTTGCCCATTTTGTTTAATATCTAGTTTCTAGCTGCACTGCAGCACTGGTTAAAATAAAATTTTATAGATGTACTAATATAAATATTTTCTGTCTGCAGATCTATTAAATAATAATTTTGTAATCCACATTCTTCGGAAAAGGAGCTCTTGGAATGGAAAGAACAATAAGAAGGGACTAATACCAGGAACTGCATACATAATTTTCTTTTCAACTACTGAGTAATTTTTTGTAGAATTAGTTTTTGTGGTGCACCACTTTAATTACTTAGACATTAAGATGTGATTATACATTTCCCTTATCTGCATTGTTATCTTTAGTGTACTATTTTTTCTGCTTGAGCTATGTCATGTTTAGGTATAAGTTGCTGCTGTTTGCCAGGCATAGTGTTATTGAATTTGACTTTGTATTACGCTGTTAAGCCAGTTTTACTAATGATTTATTTTTATATATTTATTGTTTGCTGCACATTGCCTTATATTAGTTGTAATATTGCAATTGCTTCGCTAATTTCTAAAATGCTGCTTCCTTTGCAAATCTGCACTTTTTTGTCATTGCTGTTTATATTAATTGTTTTATGTGATGCTGCATTGCCTCGTCCCTTAGTTTAGCATCTGAGCTCAGTAGATATAAGTTAGCTTAAGAGGGGGTAGCCTATAAGATAATGAGTAGCGATTAATTGAAAAAAAATGCATTGAGAAGCTATACGAGTAAAGTACAGAAAGCAGTATAGATAGGACTTTTGGAAATAATGAGGAACGAAGGGAGATCTCCGAGAAGCTTAAAGAAAATGGTTTGGCCAAAAAAAGTATTTTGAAAGAGGATATGAACCAAAAAAGTAGGGTTTAGGGACAACAGGTTTAGGTAGGATTTTCTTGGAAATAAATTATGAGGTAAGATAATGGAAAATAAATAATGAGGTAAGAAATATGTGAACATATAAATACAGAAAGCATGCTTTCATAGGATTTTTTTGGTGGAAACAAATGTTGAAATAAGAAGAAAGATCTACAGAATGAAGTTTTGGGTTGGACTGCAGTACCAGAAGTTACACTGAAAACGAACCCTGTCCTTTCCTTTTGTGTTATCCCACTATATGTGTTGGTGTACCCTTGTGTATTTGTTTTCTTCCTGTCTCTGTGTACTGTTTCATAGAACTTTTTTCTCTTCTAATACTAAGTTACGTTCACTATGATGAGGAATACTGTTATCCTCAATTACAATTGGCATTAATAATATGTTATTTACTTTGTAAAGATGTTTAGTCAATATTTATTCTGTTTTGTGTTAATGCTCATGTGTGAAGTTGATGTTTCGAAAGTTATTCTGATCTTTTATGTATGTACTCATGTCATAATTCCTGTAACACTGATGTATATGTTTATTTCTATTATTTTGTAAAGCCCCTATTACCGCAAATGTTATTTGTATTGTTATGTTCTTTAATGATGTATTTTGTATCTTTGTAATTGTATTCTTATGTTATAAAATTGTAATTGACACCAGTTCATCAAATTAAGTAACTTCTAAGTTACATTTCACTGCACACGTTTCTGTTGGTCATAGTATATGGACAATATGTGAGAAGTAGGGACTGTTAGTGTTTGCACGTGTGTTAATAATTCAGCAAGGGACTGGATAACAGCATTGCTGGTTCTAAGGACATTCCAAAAACTTTGTGAGTGCACAAGTGGTGGTTTATGGACTTGCTATATTATCCGCAAGACTCTTCATTGGTGATTGTGCACCTGCACAGTCACAACAGATGGTTGCTGGCCATCTCTACAAGGACTACAGTGGGTCTGCACCTCTGGTGGCCCACCAGTACCGTCATTTCTACAAGGACTACAGTGGGTCTGCACCTCTGGTGGCCCACCAATACCATTATTTCTACAAGGACTACAGTGGGTCTACATCTTTGATGATCCATCAATACCATTATTTCTACAAGGACTGCAGTGGGTCTGCGCCTCTGTTGGCCCACCAATACCATAATCTCTACCAGGACTACAGTGGGTCTGCTCTGTGATGACCTACCAAACGATATTCTTCAAAACTTCGATAGACTACGCTGTGGGTTTGCTCTGTTGTGGCCCATTACGTGTCAGCATGTCAAGAGTCAGCACTGTCTTTCCGTTGGAAGGACAACGATACTTCTTCAAGACTGCATGGAAATCCACTACGTCTATGTGCATTTTCTTTTACTGCTCAGACTTTGAGAAAAACACTGCAATGTGATGAATGATCAGGACTGTCTTTATGGACTGTGAGAAAATTTTAGCTTTTGACCAACATTGTATCAATAAGTGTGTGCATTTGATTTCTTAGTTATTGTAATTATGAAAAATTTTTTCAAATCTGTATTGGGCACTGCCCAACCCAATTTGTAAAATTTTTTGTGGGGAGCATGGGGGCTATGTAAGTAGGCTGTTTAGGTTTTTTTATTAGTAACGCCACCTCTGTATGAAAATCACCGGCTGTGCCGTGTGCAGTCTGTGGCTGCTTTGCATTGTTGTAATACTCAACCATTGTAGTGTTAGGCAGCTGACTGTGAACAGCGCGTAGCGTTGGGCAGTTGGAGGTGAGCCGCCAGCAGTGGTGGATGTGGGGAGAGAGATGGCGGAGTTTTGTAATTTGTCATGATATCAAGGTAAATACATTGTTTGTTCTCTATTAATATCTTTCATTTGCTAACTATCCCTATCAGTAGTTAGTGCCTTCCATAGTTTGAATCTTTTATTTAGCTGGCAGTAGTGGCGCTCGCTGTATTGCAGTAGCTTGAGCAGCGAAGATTTTTGGTGAGGTAAGTGATTTGTGAGACGTATAGTTTAATGTTAGTCAGGGCCATTCTCTTGTAGAGAATTTTGAAAGTCAGATTGCGTTGCGTTAACAAAATATTGTGTGTTGAAAGTCAGATCGCGTTGCGCTAAAAAAATATTGTGTGCCAGGTTAACCACAGTCTTGTAGAAATATTCAAAGGGGACGTTTCAAGTGACCTGTTACTGATATTTAGGATTCTCTCCGTCCTAGGCGTAGTGGAAATGGAACTTCAGAGGCGCCGGCCCGGGTGGCCGAGCGGTTCTAGGCGCTACAGTCTGGAACAGCGCGACCGCTACGGTCGCAGGTTCGAATCCTGCCTTGGGCATGGATGTGTGTGATGTCCGTAGGGCCGGCTGCGGTGGCCGTGCGGTTCTAGGCGCTTCAGTCCGGAACCGCGGGACTGCTATGGTCGCAGGTTCGAATCCTGCCTCGGGCATGGATGTATGTGATGTCCTTAGGTTAGTTAGGTTTAAGTAGTTCTAAGTTATAGGGGACTGATGATCTCAGCAGTTAAGTCCCATAGTGCTCAGAGCCATTTGAACAATTTTTTTTTAACTTCAGAGGAGCTTTCGCTATTCTTGACAAACATGAGAAACTTGTAATCACTGCGAGTTACAACTGCGTGATGATAATGGTTTAGGTTGTCAGTAGTTTTGGTGGTGTTATGCTGTCAAACTGCTTACAGCAACGTTAATGGTGGCGCACATAATTTAGCGCTGACTACCTACTTAAGTAAAGATAGTGTTGTGGCGTCGTCGCTTGTCTTTATTTGGCCTCAGCTTGAGTAATCCGATTTAACGAACATAGTACTACATTCGCGGGCTGCTAATGATACAGTATGACTACAGAGATCATCGTGCGGGTATTACTTTAATTCTGCAATGAATTGCTTAAAAAATATTACCCTCAGCTATGCAGCTGGAATGACTCATTACACAGGTACACTATGTTGCACTTGGTTAAGTGATCAGTTCGCTGCAATCCTGCTTCTTCTGTTTGTAAATACTTGAATACTTCAAAAATGGTTCAAATGGTTCTGAGCGCTCTGGGACTTAACGTCTGAGGTGGTCAGTCCGCTAGAACTTAGAACTACTTAAACCTAACTAACCTAAGGGCATCAGACATATCCATGTCCGAGACTGGAGTCGAACCTGAGACCGTAGCTCTCGCGCGGTTCCAGACTGTAGCTCCTAGAACCGCTCGGCCACACTGGCCGGCATACTTGTATACTGACCATTCGTTATTTGACTAAATATGAACTACAATCTAATTCGCATGTATATGGCATGGGTTAGCTCCGGCACGAGGGTATGACTAAGGATTGGATTCCGTTGGAGTCCCGTTATTTTGATGGCTAGACTAATGTTCGCAAATCACCTCTATTGCCTCTTAAATATCGAAGGACCGACGTCCACACTGTCACAGCGCGTTGAAATACAGCAACGACAGCAGATGAAAATTTGTGACCGACTGAGCTTCGAACCTAGACCTGCTGCTTACTAGACAGACGTGCTGACCACTGCACTATTATTTTTTTTTAAGTTTGAGAAGTCTTTCAGCACCAGGTAGGCGGAGGCAAAGAGGGCAGGGATCGAAAATCCGAGTCCTGGCCACAATGCCTCCCCCATACCTGTCACTGAGCAGCTGCATTATTCACATGTATTCCATGTTTGCACCCATATATTCCTTTAAATTGTTGAACAAAATTGAAGTAGTAATTAAGGTAAAATAAATTACAGATTGTCGCCTCCAATGGCGTGCGTTCGTTGTGGAACATAACTTATAACAGTGAACAGGGTGACGGAAAAATAAATAACAAACATTCATTCAGAAATATATTCACAATTTAAGTTATTATGCACTGGATGCATATGAAGTCTGTAAGGAAGCCATATATTTTTCAACAAGTGGAAGAAGTTTCGGAGCCGGAGGGGGTTTGCCAAATTAGAACAGTTCTGATTTAAGAACCGACGTAAAAGAATATTTCAGGAATAAAAAAAAGTGAAAGAATAGTATTCTGCTTCTAATCAATAAAACTGTCCACCTCTTTGTAGCCCACATAAAGCAATAGATAAAAAATTTTAAACCATTCCTTATATTTGTTATTCTTCTTCAGCTTAAAATGTTCTTCTGCAATATAAAACATGCACTCTTCTAAGTTCTAAGTTTTGTTTATTACAACCTAAAACCAAAACTGTCCCACAAGCCACGAATAACTGTTATTCTTTGCGGATGGGTAACATTTCCAGTCAGGTTTAAAGCTTCAGTTATCGGTATATGACTTTCTGCGGTTCTGTGGATAGTGCTAATTTCTTCCTAGTCCAGTTCCAAATTCTGATTCTATTTTCACATAAGAAGGTGTGCGCTACAGTTGCTACAAGCCCACATTTGTCGCAGTATGAAGATGGTCTCAATTTGATTTTTCATAATCGTTCCGCTGTGGGTATGGTTTCGTTTACAACGTCGCACCATACGGCACTGACTCTAGTTGGTATAATTTTATTGTTGATATTTTTCCAGACGTTCCTCCAGTTTTTTGTAGGTTAATTCACCGGAATTGGTTTGTGTAGACGATGTCTGGTAATATAATCATAGACGGTTCTAGAGTTGGTTTGTGCTGGTGGAAGTCTTATACAGCTCCAATCGCCATAGTACTTTCGGACGTAATCTAGGCTGGCGTGCTACATTAACAGGAGCGTTCCTATCTCCAGGATCTAACGAGAGGAACAGAAGTTTCGTGATGCTTATCGTAGTGGCATGTATTAGTTTAAAGGCACGTCTTTAATTCCAAGTCCTCTGTTTTGCCTCTGCAAAGTCGCCGTGTGGAAGGGTACTTTGAAGATATTTTGTTTCGACACATACCAAGAGGCTACAGCTAATATTTTATGTGCAGTGACCTGCAGTATCGGTAAGACTGCTGTGACATGATAAATTTTGGCCGGCCGTAGTGGCCGCGTGGTTCTGGCGCTGCAGTCTGGAGCCGCGAGACCGCTACGGTCGCAGGTTCGAATCCCGCCTCGGGCATGGATGTGTGTGATGTCCTTAGGTTAGTTAGGTTTAACTAGTTCTAAGTTCTAGGGGACTAATGACCTCAGCAGTTAAGTCCCATAGTGCTCAGAGCCATTTGAACCATTTTGATAAATTTTGCTAAGTATGTATGTATTTATAAACTGAACTTTCTGCAGTCAGTCTAACGATCGCATGTCATGGTCCTTCAACACGGTTCCGATGACATTAAGTTTCCGCTCCCAGTTGTTCGTGGCCATGCGCTTGGGGTTCACCCTTAACCACAATCCGAGATGGAGACTCACTTCAGTTACATCTAACCAGTGCGCACTTATTGCACTATTCTAGGAACCGAGATGCAGTATTTTGGATTTAAAATTTTGTAAATTTGTGGTGAGAACGTATGGGACGAAGTAAGCTTACACACTACTTAATCTAGCTTAAAATATGGACAATGCCGGAGGGGGGACTCGAAGCTCCGACGGTGGGCACTGTCGGGACACAGCAACCAACCTCTCTGCAGCACATATCTACACACGCTCCTCATCAGACGCGAATTCCCATCTTTGCCGTATACCACATGCGCGGTACCCCCCTGCCCCCCTCTCCACCCCGACCATTAATCCACTCGCTCGCGGCCACACTGCATTCCCGCGAGGGTTCGGACGATGTCGTGCGTCAGGGTTCGGACGATGTCGTGCGTCTAGCACTGAAAACTTTAGATGACCCGTCGAAAGCCAAATAATTATACATGCATCACACATTGATACCGTTACGCAAAAATCACTAGAAACATTAAATAATCTAATTGCCATTGGACACAAGCGATTCCACTTACCACCAGAATTAATCAAATTATATCATAACAGCATATTGACATCAATTGTAGGGTATGGATCAGGAATCTGGGCCCACAGGCTCACGAGGGTTATGCCTGCCATGGCTGCGAGAAGAGTGCAGCGGAACATGTTACTCAGATCAGTAGGGGCATACAGAACAACACCAGGAGGAGCCCTAACAGTACTGATGGGGCTCTGTCCGCTTGACATAAAAATCAATGAACAGGCAACATGGTACTGGGTAAAAAAGGGTAATAGGGATAAAATAGTTGATCTAATGGGGATTTACGTGGGGAACAAAATAGAAATCAAACGAAGGGGGGAAGAACTTTGGCAAGAACAATGGGATAATGAAGAAACTGGTCGTAGAACACATGAATTGCTGCCCAATATCAGGGAAAGGTTGCAATTAAAACACTTCTCACCGTCACGAGGACTGCTGCACTTCCTCACAGGTCATGGACCTTACCCGGCATACCTATGCCGGTTCGGGAAACGGGCTACACCAGCGTGTGACTGTGGGGCCACACCAGGCACCCCGGAACACGTGGTGTATGAGTGCCACCTCTTCGACGACGTAGCGGCGCAATTTCGCCAGCAACTACCACACCATGACACGTATCACCTGCTCAGGCATGAGGACCATTTCACAATCTTGAACAAGTTGGCCAATGAGATCTCACTCAAAGTGTTAAGGGAATATCTCAGGAACAATGACTAAGATTTCACTACACCCAAATTGACTCCGCGCACCTGACCTGTTCCGCCGAGGCGTGGACTTGGCCAGCCGCCTCACGACTGGAATCCGCCACGCCTGGGATTAGGGGGGGGGGGGGGGTGCGCCCAACTACCGATACCGATCTGAGACACTCACTGATTTTGACACTAGGTTAGGATAGGTTAGACGTAGGATAAGTTAGGATAAAAACATTAGTAATAGTGCTGCAGCGATCTACAACTCCGGCCAGCCCGGTGCCAGAGGAACGTTCACCGGGATTAGCTCGGTGAACAGGGCCAACAACGTAGGTTTATACTTTGCTGGCACATTTGTAACGCTGCAGGTAGAAGTAGCTTAGAATAAGTAGAATAAAATAACATAGGAAGACAAATAGTAGTGCCCATAGTGAGAGCAATAGAAAACCAATATAGAGTAAGCTGTAGTACTAACACCCAACTGTATCAACTAGGACCCACTAATTGTATAAGGTGGTGGGTTGTAATGTATCATAATGTATTGAGAAATAAAGACGTTTTTTAAAAAAAAAATAATTATACAGGATGTTTCAGGAGAAATAGTAATTATTGTAGGAGATGGTAGTATAGACAAATTGCAGAAACAATGACATATAACATGTGTCCAATTTTTATTGAACATACATATAGCTGGGTTGTAATGAATCTAGACGTAGCCCTGGATGGAAAAATATTATGAACACCTCACATAAATAATGTGTTCCACTGAGAAAGACAATCTTATTAGCACTAGAAGCTGCTGTAGGGTAAAATGGCGTCTAAACCCAGTACTTCCTGGATATACACCTCTGTAAAAAGACCATTGGTAATTTATAGGCCTATAATATGAACAAAGTCGAACAGAAGGTGGCTGCTAGGGAGTCTGGCAAAGTGCAGAGACTGATCTGCTTTCACAAACAGATGGAATTAGCAGGACATCCACTCTTGGGATTGATATTACGCTAGACATGCCAGCCTTATACCTGTGGCTTAAAATGGAGACAGCGGCAGGGACATAAAGGCTAAAAATTGGAAATAGCTGGATATAGTTAGAATATACGGAATCCCAAATCAGTATGGCGCTGGCTCGGGAAATGCCGACTAACTATACAATAACTTGTAGCTGTTTCAATAAACCTTGCCATGTAACAGTTGGAGGCAGGGAGAAGTGGAAGAACGAACCACTAAACCGTGCAGGAGACATAATATAGTGGTTTGCTGACAGGTCGAAAACAGATGATTGTACCGGGTCTGGTGTAATGCCTAGAATCTCTTTAGGGAAGATGGCCACAGTATTACATGACATCGTCTATCAGCAAGTGCACGGAGGAGAATTAGAGTAGACCCTACAAAAATCGTAGCATCTACTTTTATTCAGACAGCCAAGCAGCTCTGAAATCTCTATCAGCCCGTACAACTAGATCGAAGGTCGTTGCAGAATGCCATGAAACATTTTCTTTCGGACATGTCCGAAAGAACAGACACCACACATATATCCATATACAGGGTGTTTCAGGAGGAATAGTAGATATTTTAGCACGTGGTAGTACAGACGAAATGCATAAAAAAATTCCATATAAATGCGTCCACTTTTTATTGAGGACAGAGATACAGCTGTTAGTACGTAACCCTAACAAACTCAAATCAAAGGCAAATGAGGACGTTCAAAGTTGATTTTCAAAAATTTCCCCACCAACTTCAATGGACATTTGACTTCTCTTGATAACACCACGTGTAGCTCTTCTGAGGTCGTCTTTGCGTTCTTTTATTTGGGCTGCACTATTCATAATCCGAACGATCAAATCGGCTCTTGGGTTTACTTTTTCTTTGTAGACTTCGCCTTTAACCATCCCCACAGGCACAAATCCAAAGAGTGAACGTCCAGGGACCTTAAAGGCCAAGAAAAGTGCCCATATCTAATGATCGATCTTCCAGAAAATATTAGGTTTGGATAATGTGTCACCTGACGACTAGAATTTGCAGGAGCCCCGTCATGCTGGAGGAACATAGGCATTCCTGAGCCAAATAAACCTCTTCCAATAACGCTGGAAGTCATTTTCAAGGAAATGTAGACAACTGGGTCCTGTAAGGACCAACATACGAAACGGAAATGCATTGAACCCAGCTGTATGTACGAAATAAAAATTGGACACATGTTATATGGCATTTCTTCTGCAACTTGTCTATACTACCACCTCCTACAATATTTACTATTCCTCCTGAAACATCCTGTATAATTATTTGGGTCTCGGCGGCTCATCTAAAGTTTTCCGTGCTAGGCGCACGACATCGTCCAAACCCACGCGGGAATACAGTGTGGCCGCGAGCGAGTGGAATAATGGTCGGGGGGCTTGGTCTCATAAGTTAGATTAACTAGTGTGTTTGCTTACTTGGTCCCATACGTTCTCACCACAAATTACAAAATTTTAAATCCAAAATACTGCATCTCGGTTCCTACAATGGTGCAATAAGTGCGCACTGGTTAGATGTAACTGATGTGAGTCTCCATCTCGGATTGTGGTTAAGGGCGACCCCCAAGCGCATGGACACGAACAACTGGGAGCGGAAACTTAATGTAATCGGAACCGTGTTGAAGGACCATGACATGCGATCGTTAGACTGACTGCATAAAGTTGTGACAGTGTGGACGTCGGTCCTTCGATATTGAAGATGCAATTGTTTTTTGAGGCAATATAGGTGATTTGCGAACATTTGTCTTGCCATCAAAATAACGGGACTCCAACGCCATCCAATCGTTAGTCATACCTTCGTGCCGGAGCTAACCCATGCCATATACATGCGAATTAGATTGCAGTTCATATTTAGTCAAATAACGAATGGTCAGTATACAAGTACGCCGGCCAGTGTGGATTCAAATAGAGTGGACATTTCATCACTGGTTAATATTCTGATGACTAATGACATGATACCCGTTACAATTGCTCCAAAGCACCTGTGAGTAGAGTCTCACGTTGGTTACTATAAGAACACGCAGGCAGTGATATCGGGTCACTGCGGTCAGAGCCAAGGTGATTTCTTTCTGTTTATGGCGAAGCGTCTGCTGCAGTGTCCACGCTCAGCCAACATAAACAAATCGCGGCGGCATTGGGCACTGCTGATCGCTGCGCTTGTCGCGAGCCTCGACAACAAGAGCGCACTGTCTCTGCTAACGATACTATGGAGTTAATACATCTTACTTAATGTAATATGCAGGACGTGGGTTGGGTGAAAATTCAGTTAGTAACTTCCCATCGCAGTAAAATACTTTACAGTCATATTTGATGAATTATTTATTGTTGGTTGTCTCTCTAATGTTAATAGTATTGATTCAGATTGTGCATGAACACGAAAACACACACACGCACACACACACACACACACACACACACACACACACACACACAGACACACAGTCATTGATTCTAGTGAGGCTGACAACTACTGTATGTTGAACAACACATGCACCAGTCAGTTCCTCAGTTGGCGTCGAGTGGATGGGATTTTTAAATTACATTGCATTGCAAGAATTGTAAGGAGGAGCCTGAAAGTAAATGGACTTGTATGCTAAAGAGCTGCGACAAAGCAAAGCTTGACCGATTATCAGATAATTGTCCACATGGGTTTTGTGGACGAGTATACTTTAAGTAGCTGCGCGGGATTAGCCGAGCGGTTGCCGGCACGGTAGCTCAGCGTGTTCGGTCAGAGGGTTACGTGCCCTCTGTAATGAAAAAACTGAGTTAATTGATCATCAACGAACTTAAAACGGATGACTTACGATGTCCACCCCGAGCAGACACAACGAACAAAAGCGAACAAAATTACATTAAAAAAAAAAAGCGGTCTGGGGCTGCGTGGCTGATCCCGGCGGAGGTTCGAGTCCTCCCTCGGGCATGAGTGTGTGTGTTTGTCCTTAGGATAAATTAGGTTAAGTAGTGTGTAAGCTTAGGTACTGATGACCTTAGCAGTTGAGTACCATAAGACTTCACACACATTTGAACATTTTTTTATACTTTCAATAACCAACCCACCCACGATCATTACGTAAGATTTCTCGAACGCTTAGGGAATTGATTTCATTAAGTCGTCGACAGTGTAGCGTGATGGTTTACTTCCCAATATATGTTTTCTATATTTGTCCAAAGGTCGCTTGCTTTTGTAGATCCACGTGGCAATGGCCTTGTTACCTCTGCCCACATATTCTCTATCTGGTTGATGTTTGGTGATCGTGGAACAAACGGCAACAGCTTTATCCTCTCTTGGGCCTGAAACCAATCTCGCACTGCTCTGCTACGATGGATGGGGCTCTGCTCCTGTAAATAAACTACACTCCTGGAAATTGAAATAAGAACACCGTGAATTCATTGTCCCAGGAAGGGGAAACTTTATTGACACATTCCTGGGGTCAGATACATCACATGATCACATTGACAGAACCACAGGCACATAGACACAGGCAACAGAGCATGCACAATGTCGGCACTAGTACAGTGTATATCCACCTTTCGCAGCAATGCAGGCTGCTATTCTCCCATGGAGACGATCGTAGAGATGCTGGATGTAGTCCTGTGGAACGGCTTGCCATGCCATTTACACCTGGCGCCTCAGTTGGACCAGCGTTCGTGCTGGACGTGCAGACCGCGTGAGACGACGCTTCATCCAGTCCCAAACATGCTCAATGGGGGACAGATCCGGAGATCTTGCTGGCCAGGGTAGTTGACTTACACCTTCTAGAGCACGTTGGGTGGCACGGGATACATGCGGACGTGCATTGTCCTGTTGGAACAGCAAGTTCCCTTGCCGGTCTAGGAATGGTAGAACGATGGGTTCGATGACGGTTTGGATGTACCGTGCACTATTCAGTGTCCCCTCGACGATCACCAGTGGTGTACGGCCAGTGTAGGAGATCGCTCCCCACACCATGATGCCGGGTGTTGGCCCTGTGTGCCTCGGTCGTATGCAGTCCTGATTGTGGCGCTCACCTGCACGGCGCCAAACACGCATACGACCATCATTGGCACCAAGGCAGAAGCGACTCTCATCGCTGAAGACGACACGTCTCCATTCGTCCCTCCATTCACGCCTGTCGCGACACCACTGGAGGCGGGCTGCACGATGTTGGGGCGTGAGCGGAAGACGGCCTAACGGTGTGCGGGACCGTAGCCCAGCTTCATGGAGACGGTTGCGAATGGTCCTCGCCGATACCCCAGGAGCAACAGTGTCCCTAATTTGCTGGGAAGTGGCGGTGCGGTCCCCTACGGCACTGCGTAGGATCCTACGGTCTTGGCGTGCATCCGTGCGTCGCTGCGGTCCGGTCCCAGGTCGACGGGCACGTGCACCTTCCGCCGACCACTGGCGACAACATCGATGTACTGTGGAGACCTCACGCCCCACGTGTTGAGCAATTCGGCGGTACGTCCACCCGGCCTCCCGCATGCCCACTATACGCCCTCGCTCAAAGTCCGTCAACTGCACATACGGTTCACGTCCACGCTGTCGCGGCATGCTACCAGTGTTAAAGACTGCGATGGAGCTCCGTATGCCACGGCAAACTGGCTGACACTGACGGCGGCGGTGCACAAATGCTGCGCAGCTAGCGCCATTCGACGGCCAACACCGCGGTTCCTGGTGTGTCCGCTGTGCCGTGCGTGTGATCATTGCTTGTACAGCCCTCTCGCAGTGTCCGGAGCAAGTATGGTGGGTCTGACACACCGGTGTCAATGTGTTCTTTTTTCCATTTCCAGGAGTGTATTATCTCGTTAGTCCATGTATTTATATTTAAATAACGTATTTGTAATAAGCACATTGGATTATTATTTTCCACAGTGTTTAAGAATTCAGGCCCTGTCTTAGATAAGTGATCTATATTCAACAGTCCGATTAAGAATGTGATTTGCCCAGTCTATCACATGATGAGAGTCGTAGTCAGATATCCACATTAAGACTGCCTAGCTGAATCCGATTAGAACTATCTGGTATCGAAACGAAATTACAGAAATGGGATAATTTGAACGTCTGTATTGCAACAATGCTGCGCACATAAATTCCTATATGGAGTAACAGGTAGCAACTGTCTAAGAAAAAGTGAGAAATATGTCTTCCAGCAGCAATGTAACGTAATTATAACCCACATTTATGTGATGGAAATACTGAATCGAACAATACACATCTATTTCAGTGGTGAGAAGATACACCATATCGGATTTGCTGATGACATAATGACAATAATAATAATAATAATAATAATAATCGCGTGTGGCGGATAGGGGAAACCCTCCCCCATATGGGTGGTACCGAGGAAATCAAATACTAGGGGTGAACCAAATACTAACACAATCCTGAACGGCTACCAAATCCGTTGAACCCAAAATCCAGACACGTCTGAGTGAAAATCACCGCTACTCTGGTCACCGTCTCTTAGCTCATAGAGCTTGGTTGAAAATATTTGCTTTCAAAGGCTTCAACACCCTCTGGTCCTGTCCGGTCCTGGTATCACCCAAGCCAAACCAATGAAACACAAGCAAACATGAACTATGCAAGCAAAGTCAACTTTACCCCAGGTGGTACACAACCCGACTGTCGACAGGCGGCAGTTGGATTTTCAGATTCTGGGGAGTCCAGGTTAGCACGGCAGAGAATATCGAAGATCTCTGGTAAATTTCCCTACAAGGAAGAAACATGCATTTAAAAGTAAACATCGATACTTTGATCCAAACACGAAAACTAAATAATCTCACAAAAGAAATCCACCGACAAAAAATTCTCATCCTTGCTCTTCAAGAACCACGACTAACTGACAATGAAACCTTGCATTAGGGAAACCATTGCGTCTTCAAAAGCAAAATACAACAAAAGGTAGCGAAAGGCGTACCAATCTTCGGCATTGCATTTCTCGAACACAGATCTATCATCAACTCTGTCAAAGAAATCACACCCATCAACAATGAAAAGGTTCAAATGACTCTGAGCACTATGGGACTTAACACCGGAGGTCATCAGTCCCCTAGAACTTAGAAATCGGCCACCGGGGCCGACACATCAACAAGCGACTTAATACTATGCTCATTCAGAGCCACAGTAAAAAATATACGCTCATCAATGCACGTGTCCCCACCAACAACGAAAATAAGAAAAACTCCGAAAATGTCGAAAAATTCTGGAACACACTCGAAAATACTATGAGCAAAATTCACCAGGATGACGTGAAAATACTAGTGGGAGACTTCAACTCTCTATTTGGGACAGAAAAAACCTGTAGAAAAATCTTTGGCACAAATTCAACACACCGAAACGATTAGACCAACGGCACACGTCTGACTGACATTTGCCAACAATTCAACCACAAGAGGACGTCTTCCCACTTTAGGAAAAAACCAGTTCCCAGGTAACATGCTTAGCTAACAGGTGCAAGCTGCTTTCGTTCGCCTTTCACGACTCGCTGAAAGCCAGATTTTTAATTCTTTTGTAGCACAGCTACAAGCAGGCTGATAAAAACTCAATAAGGGAATCGTAAGACAACGCTCGAGCAAAATTCGCCTTGCTACTTTCAGAGCGAAAACCTTACGGTACTGCCAAATTCATAATGCCACTTTTGTT
The DNA here is from genome assembly GCF_023898315.1 of Schistocerca nitens. Classification (NCBI taxonomy): domain Eukaryota; kingdom Metazoa; phylum Arthropoda; class Insecta; order Orthoptera; family Acrididae; genus Schistocerca; species Schistocerca nitens. The sequence goes on from NC_064617.1 coordinate 618,926,630, forward strand.
TTCTGCCGACATATTTTTTGTTGTTGTGAATACATAATTTTATCTATGAAATGTCACATTTTCATAATACTTACGAATGGTACAGGAAATGAAATAAATACAGATCTTTTCGAAGTCAAAAGTTGGTAATATCCTACTAATTAGTGTTAAAATAGGTTCAATCGTCTCACAGACACTTAATGCTTTATTACGATAGACTGCCGTCGTGATGTTTCTGTAGTAAGCTGAATTTAATTTGTATTAGTACAGTGAATATTTTAATTGCATTTTCCATTAGTTTACTAAACGCAACAGTAATTATCAAAGAGAAATTAATCAGCAGCGGAATTTTCTTTCACGATATCTAAAACGATCTGACAATGCTAAAGTTGTTTACAAATTCTACGCCTGTAGAAACCTTCTGGTTCTAACGATGTCATTAAACCAGAGTAGTTTTAAGAGTATTTACGTCTAGAAATGAATTGCCTTGACGGTTGATCGATCAAGAGCGGGAAAGGTAAAATTTTACAAATATATGACGAGAGGGACAAGTGCTTGAGAGAGGACTTCCCTATCAATACAAGTGCCTGACAGACGATGTTTCTATCAATCTCCTGGATTGTTTTGTTTCTCAAATCAACAGAGTGCGTTATCGTGCAGTAGCACAGGTGATGTAGTTTTGTTGCTCGATTTTCTTACACTCCGACCGAAAGGAATGCTCGATGAGTGACCTGATGACGTTCAATAATAGCCACTCCGTTGATTTTTGTTGTTTCGAATTAGAGCATGCAGTACTCCTACACTAGACTTCTGAACTTTGCCTGTTGAATGCAAATGTCGCATGATGGTTAAATGGTAATCTATCACATATATCAGTAGTCGAGACTTGCTTAATGTGGAAAATCATTCATGCCAGAACGATCTTTGTTAAAACACGAATATCTTTTTCTGGCGTATTTTTACCAAAAGCACTCGCTGCAAACACAGTTCAAATCTTTCTAGCTGCCTCCTCTGCATTCACCCCTCTGTTATCCCCCCAGGGGATCCACAACTCTTTTGTGGATACGTGCGTAGCGAGCACGGGACCCCGAGCTGATGTGGCCTTCTTTCCTTTCCGGGCTGCATACCTTCCCTTTCCGCATCCTTCCCCATCCCCCATCTTCGCCCCCCCCCCCCTTCACCTCTGGCTCTTTCTTTCCCTTTCTCCCCCTCTGGGGTTATGTTTTGTGCCTACGTCCGGAGACGGACACTTGTAAATATACTACATTCTTCGCCTTCCTTGCTTGTAAGTCTTCATCCTTCCTTTGTCCTTCTCTTTTCCTTACCTCTTCTCTCTACCCTTTTCTCCGCTGCGGCGTTTGAGACCTCTCTTCTTTCCTTTCCCTTTCCCTTTCTCTTTCTTCCTCCCTGTGCGTGTCTGAAGGCCAACCCACGCACTTCCATGCGTAGCCGGTGACGGGGTAACGCGTAATTCCCCGCCCCGGGTAGACAGGTAGGACACGTGTAAGTAGGCTGTTTAGGTTTTTTTATTGGTAACGCCACCTCAGTATGAAAATCACCGGCTGTGCCGTGTGCAGTCTGTGGCTGCTTTGCATTGTTGTAATACTCAACCATTGTAGTGTTAGGCAGCTGGCTGTGAACAGCGCGTAACGTTGCGCAGTTGGAGGTGAGCCGCCAGCAGTGGTGGATGTGGGGAGAGAGATGGCGGAGTTTTGGAAGTTGTCATGAACTGCTCTATATATATATATATATATGTATATATATATATATATATATATATATATATATATATATATATATATATATGATGATATAAAGGTAAATACATTCTTTGTTCTCTATTAATATCTTTCATTTGCTAACTATCCCTATCAGTAGTTAGTGCCTTCCATAGTTTGAATCTTTTATTTAGCTGGCAGTAGTGGCGCTCGCTGTATTGCAGTAGCTTGAGCAGCGAAGATTTTTGTGAGGTGAGTGATTTGCGAAAGGTATAGTTTAATGTTAGTCAGGGCCATTCTCTTGTAGAGATTATTGAAAGTCAGATTGCGTTGCGCTAACAAAATATTGTGTGTTGAAAGTCAGATCGCGTTGCGCTAAAAAAAATATTGTGTGTCAGGTTAAGCACAGTCGTGTAAAATTGTTCAAAGGGGAAGTTTCATATGTCGACCCTTAGCCGAGGATACCTCACTGGAATCTTCTGATTTTTTCTTGTAGTTTGTGTAATTAGTGTAGATTTTGTTTATTGCTAGCGCGTAATTGTAGAGAGAATTTCCATTGTAGTTGTAGTTTTTCATTGTTGTACAGTAAAACAGGTGTGGCATGCATGTAGATTTGCACGAAGTATTTCGCAGCTGCAATTAACTAGATATTATTTTCAGTGTTATGTTAATGTGTTCTCTTATTTTTGATCTTCAAATTGTGCTTTTCTGTGTTGTCGTGTGAAATACTGTGACAATAATGGCGTGTGAAAAACGTAATACTAGGCTCCAAAGTAAATTGAGAAATGACAGCGAAGACGAAAGCAGTGTGTTAGCGCCACCGAGTAATGAATTAACTGATGTTCAAAGTAATAATTTGGTAATTGTGCATACGGAAATGGAGCGGGCGGCAAACAATGGTGTAGACAGCGCAACAATTAGAGAACAGGGAAGCATTATCGATCGATCGGTCGGCAATAGCTCGGCTCAGGAATCCGAAATGACACGAGACGATCTCACAAATACTGTAGATTCAGGTTTTGGGTCCTCACCGTTTTCTCAAATAAGTCAAGACACATTTTCTGCTTGTCAAAATGTGAATGTTGCCGGTGCAACTTCACTGCCGAAAAGCACTGAGGAACGTGTTTCAGACACCAGTGCATTGTTATTACAATTAATGCAACAAATGGGACAAAAGCTTGAAAAATTAGACACAATGGAACAAAATCTTCAAAAGTTAGACACAACGCTTGAACAAAATCAGAGTCAAACACAGCAACAGTTAGACGCAATGGAACAAAAGCTTCAAAAGTTAGACTCAGTGGAAAATAAGCTTGAACAAACACGTGAAGGTTTAACTACCGAGTTACATAATATTGAATCGAAATGTCAAAAAGTCTGTAATGATGTAAAAACACAAATTTGTGAGCATTTTCAACCTATTTTTTCGCGGCATGAAAATGCATTACAGAATCACGAAGCAGCCATAAAAGAACTGCAAACCATTGTTCATGAAAATCATGAGACCTTGTCGGCTAAAATTGACTCAGTTGCATCTACCGATTCGGTTACGCAACTTGCAAAAACTCAAGAAAACTTAAAGGACACAGTAGATTCGATTTCAACACAAATGGACACTGAAACTTGGTTCAGAAAAACACACTGAGGAAATGTGTTCACTATCGGAGAAAGTAGCCGAACTTTCGGATCAGTTCACTAACTTATCTACGAAGGTAGATGATAATCTGAACGACACAAAACCGGTAGTCTTTAATGACACAGAAGAGTATGAAGAAATTAGAAAATTCAAACAAAATCAAAATCAAATCAATACACAGTACAAAAGAGAAATCCGCGAAGTACAAGATCAGCTGACACAGGTAATACAAGAATTACGTTTTTCAGAGGACACTCGCGCCCCAATACGGGAAGAGGGACATAGAAATACGGAACAACCACAAAATAATAACACAGGACACTTCGGAAATTATAAAAGAAATTGGCAAGGCACACCGAATTTTGAGATGGAACCGCCGACACGACGTAACAATGACCGATATGCGACTCGCCGACATGATGACTTTGACTATAAGCTGTTCATTACCACACGTAAATTCAAAACGTTTAAAAATTCTGCCAACGACATTCATCCACAAGCGTGGCTCCATCAATTCTCTCATTGTTTTCCCCCCAACTGGTCATTAGAACACAGATTAGAATTTATGTGTGGCTATTTAGAGAATGAACCAGCTGTAAGAATGCGTTCGGTCATTCACGATTGTCATAGTGAAGGAGAATTTTACCATGCCTTCCTCTCAGCATATTGGTCTCAAGCCACACAAGACCGAGTAAAACATGGCATCATAATGATGAAACATTTCGAACAATCTGAATTCTCCAGTCTTGTGAAATATTTTGAAGACATGTTGCACAAGAATCAGTACCTGTCAAACCCATACAGCCCCTCAGAACTCATCCGCATTTGCTTAATCAAACTGCCTGAACATTTGCGACATATTATTTTGGCAGGACGTTGCAAAGACGACATTGAAGCATTTCAAGGACTCTTACAAGAACTGGAAATTGACACTGACAATCGCGGAACGCACGAGCACAACAATTACAGATCACATCCGTCGCAATTCCGCGATGAAAGAAATAATAACTGGACGCGACAAGGCTATTCTCACAACACAAATCGTGACCGAAACAGACACCACCCGTATAACAACCGTTGGCAGAGTAGTAATAATTACAGGGAAAGATCACCTCTCCGCGGTAATGACTATCACAGAGACAATCAGAGAAACAGACAATATGGGAACCAAAACAATTATTATTACGAGGGACAGAATAACTTTAGACGCAACGGTCCAGCGCGCAGTTACGATTCAGGGAGAAATTCTCCACCACTTAACCGACAAGAAAGAAACCACAGAAACTACCAACATGACGACAGACGATGTGATCGTAACGACAGACCTGAATTGCATCAGAACTGGCGGGATTTAATCAGGGCAGGGCCGTCTCGTCACGGTGAATTTGTAGAAGTTAGGTCTCCAAACCCCAATAACGACGCGCGCCAACAAAGAGACAATAGGCAGTGACTCATACAGCTGGCAGCCACGAAACGCACGTGTGACACTAACGACGCAGCTGCCGTAGCAAGTAATTACGTAAAAATGGAAGACATTAGGGACATCTTACTCCAAGAACACGACGTAAAACATAACAACATTGCATATCCTGTGATTCACATTACAGTAAATGACGTAAAATTTACGGCAGTACTTGACTCTGGCAGTCCCATTTCAGTAATTAGTGAAACAGCTTTTAGAAAATGCAACATATCGAACGATTGCCCCACACTTCCGTTACGTAAGATTAAATTACAAGGTGCAATCTTTGGAAAAAGTGTAGATGTACGCCAACAAACCTACTTAGAATTCTTTTGTCAAAGCCACAGCTTCTCTATGAACTTTCTTATTGTTCCATTATTGTCGACGGAAATTATACTGGGAGTAGACTTTTTGAATAAATACAAAGCAATCTTAAGCTTTTACGATGCTGAAATAAGTTTAGAAAAAGAAGGTAAGTCAGTAGCTTTGAATTTTGAAGATTGGCTCTCAAACCATGACGAAGAAATTAATCGGCTTTACCTCCTGTTAGACAACAGTTCGGAATTTTCGACGGAACTTGACACTAACAATCACTCTGCAAGTACTGACAGGGGTGATATCGACGGCGCATTTGATACTTATGAGTTAATTCAGAATAAAATTCAAACAATTGAGAATTGTAATGACACTGATAGGCAGGACCTTTTTGAGATTTTACAAGCACATTCCACAGTTTTTACTCATAAAACAGGAACCATCAAGGGATTTCAATACCAATTTCGTGTTCGTGAGCATACTAAATTTTGTGTTAGACCATACGTAATTCCGGCGCATTATAGGGACCGTGTTAGAACAGAAATACAATCTATGCTTGACGAGGGCATTATTGAGCCTGCAATAAGCTCATACAACAATCCATTACATGTTGTTGAGAAGAAAAATGGATCAATCAGGCTTGTCTTAGATTCGAGACAAATCAATACGATCATTATTCCTGAAACAGACAGGCCGCAAACGTTGGAAGAACTTCTTCAAAATTTTAATGGTGTAAAAGTGTTGTCTTCCATTGATCTCAGATCCAGCTTTTATCAGATCGAACTTCATCCAGAATGTAGAAAATACACAGCTTTCCTTTGTTTCGGCGTTTGTTATCAGTTTCGGAAACTTCCTTTTGGTTTGAACATTTCTTCAGCAGCATTCATTCGCGGGCTAAATTCCATATTACCTGAGTTATTAAAACGTCACATCACCTTATATGTGGACGATATTCTAATAGCAGAAGCTTCATGGGAACAACATAATCGCATCCTCAACAGTTTGTTACGTATTTTTGCAGAATCTGGAATTACAGTTAACTTGGAAAAGTCTGAATTCGGTAGGTCAAACGTGAGGTTTTTGGGACATATTATTTCTTCTAAAGGCATTCAGCCGGATCCTGAAAAGTTAGAAGCAATCAGAGCCATTCCAGTTCCATCCACAAAAAGACAAGTCCGCAGTTTTCTAGGTCTCGTAAATTTTTACCGTCGTTTTCTGAATATGCAAATTCTTGTTACACCAAAACTTTGTTCTCTCACTGGAAAAAATACTATTTGGAACTGGGACGAACAAGCACAGTTGGAATTCAATTCTTTGAAAGAATCGCTACTTAACGCGCCAATTCTAGCTCATCCAGATCTGTCACAAGATTTCTGCCTTAGCACGGATTCTTCTAAAGTCGGTCTTGGTGCCCATTTATTTCAAGAAGCCACAGAAAATGACACTACTGTTCAGAAAACCATTGCTTTTGCTAGCCGAGTGCTAACAAAATCTGAAAAAAATTATTCCGTTACTGAATTAGAAGCTTTAGCTATCGTTTGGGCATTTAACAAATTCCGTTTCTTTCTTTCTGGTAAGCACGTAAAAGTATACAGTGATCATCGTGCATTACAATTTCTTATGTCTTCAAAATTAAATCATGACAGGTTAAAACGTTGGGCATTGTTTCTGCAAGAATTCCGCTTCACAATAGTCTACATTCCCGGCAAGGAGAACATTGTTGCGGACGCACTGTCACGCGCACCGGCTGGGCTTGAGAAAAGTAACACAGAAGGCAACCTCGAGAAAAATTTCAGTATTCTTTACATTCAGAAAGTCGCCTTTGAAAACTTCATCACCACATCTTTAAAGGACATTGCTCATGAACAAGATAAAGATCCGATTTGGAAAGACATCAAAAGCAAATGGCATGAAAAGACACACACACAGATTCGGCATTATTATCTGGTTAGAAACAATATACTGTTCAAACGCTGCACTGTTGATGACAAGCTATGGGTACTTTGCATTCCAGACGATTTTGTTAATAAGCTCATTTGGTACATTCATTTCAGCTACGCACATTTTGGTCCACGAAAATGTTATCATATTCTTCGAACGACTTGTTATTTTAACAATATGGAAAAGAGAATTCGAAGAGTTTTGTCTATTTGTAAACTTTGTCAAAAGGCGAAACCATCTACTGTCTCACATCGTGCTCCGTTGTTTCCTATTATTCCTTCTAAATTAAAAGAATTTGCTGCAGTTGATCTATTGGGACCCCTTGTCAGAACATCGAATGGATTTTCGTACGTTCTAGTCGCTGTTGAACTTACTTCCAAATTTGTTTCTTTCACTCCGTTACGTAAAGCCACTGGACGATCTGTATCCAACGCCTTTGTTAAAAATTTCTTACGTGAAGTTGGCCACGTTGCTAAAGTCATTTCAGATAACGGACCGCAATTCAGATCTGCTGTTTGGTCTCGTATGCTTCGCAACCATAAAATCAAACCTGTTTTTATTTCATTGTACTCACCACATTGTAACCCCTCCGAACGGATTATGAAAGAAATCAATAAGCTTTGCAGACTTTATTGTCACAGAAAGCATCAGCATTGGGACAGATATTTACACTTATTTCAAAACGTGCTGAATGAAATGCCTCATGACTCCACTGCTTTACCACCTACTCTTGTACTGAAGAATGAAAAACCACCGAACAGAATCAGAGAGCTTGTACCTTTCCCGAATACACGTAAACTTCGACACAAAGACATAATTGATTTGGCTCTCAAAAATATAAAATCTGCAGCAGATAAAAGGAGAAAACTACACGGTGAAGCAAATGCAAAGAAATTGTATATTGGTCAGAAAGTTCTCATTAAAGCTCATTTATTGTCACATAAGAAGAAACACTTGAGTCACAAATTCTTTCTAGTTTACAATGGACCTTACAGAATCCGACGTATACCACATGATAATTGCGTTGAAGTTGAAACTCTGCGTACTAGGAAGAGTAAAGGTTTACACCACATTTCACACGTAAAACCGTTTATTGAAAGATAATCTGCTTTTTTTTTAATGCAACATTTTGGTTTACTTGAAAATACATTCTGGGTTTAAAGTACTTTCTGTGAGATACCAGATGACACAGTGGTTAGTTTATGTGACAGCTACACGATTTTATCACGACGCTACTAATGTGTGACACAATTCATCTTGTTGCTTTTGCGGTGTATCTGTTTTATATCTGCACAGTTTTCTGAATTCTTCAGGAAAGAAAAACATGTTTTAGTAGTAACTTTTGTGGTATAGCAACAATGAGGCAGCCTTTTCCGTAGCACAACAATACGTTACAGCACAGTACTTTCTTCATCACAACAATAAGCGTAATAACTAAGATATCTATACGCAAAGCATTTCACTTTTGTGTATCATCAGGTAAGTACGTTGACTTCTGCAGAACTTAGCTTTCGGAGGACGATAACTACAAGACTTCCACAGAGATTATCTTACAACATGACGCACAGTTTAGCGCTACAGGACACGTATTTCAGTGATTAATTTTGTACTTAAAACATTTATTTTTAAAGATTTTTGAATTACAAAGAAAGTTTTCCGAGATACATTTCATTCCATTGCTGTAATTTGTAACACCTGAGGGTATAATTACATTTATCCTCAGGGGGGTACACGCTTACTTTGTGTACCATGTGTGTGGCAACCACAAGGAACCCTAGCTAATATGGTATTTGCTTATACAACTTTACACATCGGTACCATATTTCTCCAACACATAAATTACACAGCTATCTGATCATGTAACTGAGAGATAAACATTTTTTTTACTACATCAGTGACAGATGTTTACGTAATTACACAGTTGGATAACTTCACTCTTACGAAATTGTATTTTGTATGTACCTTGTGAACTCTTCATATTTTTTCAGAACCATTGTGATACTATGAGAGCTTTGAATGATGTATTTGGTAAGGGAGCATGATTTTTAAAGTACGTTTGAGGTAAATGACACTACTGACATGAGCAGAGAATTTTTTTAGGTTTCGAAATTATTGCAGAAAGCTACGACGTTTTTGAGATTTGACTGAGGTGTTATGATGTTATTTTGACGACGACGATGTGTTTTGTGCTGCTGAGGTATGTTTATGGTCAAGAAGCTGATGCTATATGAGGAATTTGATTATGCTACGTATTTCATGTAATGAAATATTAAAGAAGCGTCGACGAATATATATATGTATAATAAGGTAAGGAGTAATGAGTAACGGTTAGGAACTCTGCCTTGTGAAGACGTATGTTGGAAACCGAGAATCGTACTTTTAGAATTATGAAATGTGTGTAAATGCGTGAATGTATCACAATGCCGACGAAAATTTTTTGGACATTGTTATATTCATAGGATTTTGTTTCTACAGATTTGCAACGCTAATTCTTGACCTGTGAAATATTTAAGACTGCCATTGTAGTGGAAACTGCTGTCGTAAATATTTCCGTACGAAAGTTAAGTGACCACCTGCACGTAATGCGTCGCGGGCACCCACCTGGGCGACAGCCGCCCGAACAAAAAAAAAAGGGGGCCATTAGCCTTCCAGTGGCACAGGTAGAAGAAAAAGCCATTAGGGGAGGCCATTATAATTGCTATTGACGTTCCTTTGTAGAAAGCATCGCAAAAACGACACGGTCGAACTTGAAAACGATGAGAAACATTTCACGGCTATTGTCGTGTTAATTGAGAGAAATGCCATATGGCTAGTGAATGACGTTTCACGCCTTGCTTTGCCCATTTTGTTTAATATCTAGTTTCTAGCTGCACTGCAGCACTGGTTAAAATAAAATTTTATAGATGTACTAATTTAAATATTTTCTGTCTACAGATCTATTAAATAATAATTTTGTAATCCACATTAAAAAAAAAAAAAGGAGCACTTGGAAAGGAAAGAACAATAAGAAGGGACTAGTAACAGTAACTGCACACATAATTTTCTTTTCAAGTATATGGTAATATTTTTTTTACAATACGTTGTTGTGGTGCACCACTTTAATTACTTAGACATTAAGATGTGATTATACATTTCCCTTATCTGCATTGTTATCTTTAGTCTACTATTTTTTCTGCTTGAGCTATGTCATGTTTAGGTATAAGTTGCTGCTGTTTGCCAGGCATAGTGTTATTGAATTTGACTTTGTATTATTCTGTTAAGCCAGTTTTACTAATGATTTCTTGTTATTATTTGTTGCACATTACCTTAGATTAGTTGTAATATTACAATTGCTTTGCTAATTTCTAAAATGCTGCTTCCTTTGCAAATCTGCAATTTTTTTCATTGCTGTTTGCGTTTATTGTTTTATGTGTTGCTGCATTGCCTCGTCCCTTAGTTTAATGTCTGAGCTCAGTAGATTTAAGTTAGCTTAAGAGGGGGTAGACTATATAAGAGACTGCGTTGTGATGAATTGGAAGAAATGCATTTAGAAGTTATACGAAAAAAATACAGAAAAGAGGTACAGATAGGACTTTTTGGGAATAATGACGAACGAAGGGAGATCTCCAAGAACAAACAAAAGGTTTTGTTCGCAAAATACTGCAGTACCAAAAGTTACACTGAAAACGAACCCTGTCCTTTCCATTGTGTTATCCCCCTATGTGTTTATGTTCCCTTGTGTATTTATGTTTTTCCTGTATTTATATGTATATCTGATAAGACTTATGTTGTAGAATTATTCTAATACTAAGCTACATTCACTATGATGAGGAATACTGTTATCCTCAAATATAATTTGCATTGATAATATGTTATTTACTTTGTAAAGATGTTAGACATTAGTAATTCTGTTCTATTTTAATGCTCATGTGTAAAGTTGATGTTTCAAAAGCTATTCTGAACTTTTATGTATGTACTTATGTCAAAATTCCTATAACATTGATGTATATGTTTATTTCTATTCTTTTGTAAAGCCTGTTTTACTACAAATGTTATCTGTATTGTTATGTTCTTTACTGATGTATTTTGTACCTTTGTAATTGTATTCTCATGTTATAATATTGTAATTGACACCAGGTCATCAAATTAAGTATATTTTGACTGCACTCGTTTCTGTTGGTCATAGCATATGCACAATATGTGAGAAGTAGGGAGTGATAGTGTTTGCACATGTTTTAATGATTCAGCAAGGGACTGGATAACAGCATTGCTGGTTCTGAGGACTATTCCAAAAACTTTGTGAGTGCACAAGTGGTGGTTATGGACTTGCTAAATTATCCGCAAGACTCTTCAATGGTGATTGTGCACCTGCACAGTCACAACAGATGGCTGCTGGCCATCTCTACAAGGACTACAGTGGGTCTGCACCTCTGGTGGCCCACCAGTACCGTCATTTCTACCAGGACTACAGTGGGTCTGCTCTGTGATGACCTACCCACCAATACTCTTCAAAACTTCGATTGACTCCGCTGTGGGTTTGCTCTGTTGTGGCCCATTACCTGCCTGCATGTCAAGAGTCAGCACTGTCTTTCCGTTGGAAGGACAACGATACTTCTTCAAGACTGCATGGAAATCCACTACTTTCTTTTACTGCTCAGACTTTGAGAAAAACACTGCAATGTGATGAATGATCAGGACTGTCTTTATGGACTGTGAGAAAATTTTAGCTTTTGACCAACATTGTATCAATAAGTGTGTGCATTTGATTTCTTTGTTATTGTAATTACGATTATGAAAAATTTTAACAAATATGTATTGGCCAGTGCCCAACAAAATTTGTAAAATTTTTTGTGGGGAGCATGGGGGCTATGTAAGTAGGCTGTTTAGGTTTTTTTATTGGTAACGCCACCTCAGTATGAAAATCACCGGCTGTGCCGTGTGCAGTCTGTGGCTGCTTTGCATTGTTGTAATACTCAACCATTGTAGTGTTAGGCAGCTGGCTGTGAACAGCGCGTAACGTTGCGCAGTTGGAGGTGAGCCGCCAGCAGTGGTGGATGTGGGGAGAGAGATGGCGGAGTTTTGGAAGTTGTCATGAACTGCTCTATATATATATATATATATGATGATATAAAGGTAAATACATTCTTTGTTCTCTATTAATATCTTTCATTTGCTAACTATCCCTATCAGTAGTTAGTGCCTTCCATAGTTTGAATCTTTTATTTAGCTGGCAGTAGTGGCGCTCGCTGTATTGCAGTAGCTTGAGCAGCGAAGATTTTTGTGAGGTGAGTGATTTGCGAAAGGTATAGTTTAATGTTAGTCAGGGCCATTCTCTTGTAGAGATTATTGAAAGTCAGATTGCGTTGCGCTAACAAAATATTGTGTGTTGAAAGTCAGATCGCGTTGCGCTAAAAAAAATATTGTGTGTCAGGTTAAGCACAGTCGTGTAAAATTGTTCAAAGGGGAAGTTTCACACGTACGTACCCCCTGGTAACGGCCAGGCCCAGGGAGGGGTGATTACCCGAGCTGATACCTTCCGAACGTGCCGATTGGTCCCTCCGTCCGGTTGTCGGGAGGTGTGACCTGAGGTGTGAACAATCACCTAAGGCGGGGGTGCCCTCAGAGAGGGCCCCCACAAGGGAGGAGCGCGCCATCGGAGACGCCGGTAATCATGGGGGATTCTTCTGCAATGGTTTCCTGACCTTCCACTATGTCTGCTCACAAACGTAAGTTCACTGAGTCTCAACCACAGTCAGTTCTTCCATCGTTGCCACAGTTCCTTGTTGTTTCTCGGTCTGACGAAGGTCACGACTTCTCCACGGTCAACCCTTTCATTATTCAGAAAGATATCGACGCAATTGCAGGTCCAGTAAAGTCTTGTTCCAGATTACGGAATGGCACCCTGTTGTTAGAAACAGTCAGTGCCCTCCAGGCCCAAAAATTGCTGCGTACCTCACTACTACACACTTTCCCTGTCCGGGTGGAACCGCACCGTACCATAAATTCCTCGCGTGGAGTCGTTTATACACGCTCCCTCGATGGACTGTCTGACGAAGAAATTCAGCACTACCTGTCTGACCAGGGTGTAACGGCTGTTCATAGGGTTATGAAAAGGGTTGACACGAACATCATTCCAACCCGCACTGTCTTCTTGACATTTGACCAAGTTCAACTCCCATCGAAAATCAAAGCAGGCTATGAGATAATTTCCGTTCGCCCTTATGTCCCCAACCCTACGCGTTGCTATCGGTGTCAGCGGTTCAATCACACCAGCCAGTCCTGTTCCAATCCGGCCAAATGTGTTACGTGTGGCAAGGATGCCCATGAGGGTGCTTGTCCACCTCCATCCCCTCGCTGCATCAACTGTATGGGTGACCACGCTGCTTCCTCTCGAGATTGTCCCGTTTGTAAGGACGAAAAGCTCATCCAGGAAATTAGAGTAAAGGAAAAGGTGTCGACCTTTGCTGCTCGAAAATTATTCGCCAGTCGACAGCCCACCGTGCCTCAGAAAGAAAATACAGCACTGTCCTTGCTTCTCATCGGCCAACAAAGGAGGCGGCCACGCAGACATGCGACCTCACCTTTAGTGCCACGGTCGTCAGATCGGCCAGCGCAAAGATCGCACGTTCAACCTCACCACTTTCGCCTGCCCACTCTCTGGCTCACCCTTCGTCGAGTTCTGCTAAATTTCGAGCCCAAAAGTCAGACACCAAGACTTCGAAAAAAGAGCATACTCGTGAAGAGTTTTTACGTACGGCAACTTCCCAACCATCGGTTCCTCCTTCATCTAAACATCATAATTCCAAGAAGGCTACAAAGAAACCCAGTTCCTCTCCTTCTCCGCCAAGGCGTGTCCCATCTACAGCACCACCTGGCGGAAATCGCCCTCGGCCGTCTTCTGTGTCGCCGAGGCGCGCTGCTGGCGGCCGATCAACCGGCCGGTCGCTGGTGGCAGGAGCTGCTCCTGACCAACCTATGGATCAGGATCTTCTGCCTTCGGCTGAATGCCATTCCATGCTGTCGGTCGCAAGCTCAGAGCAGTCGTTGAGTTGACAGCGACCTTGGTCACATTCCTCCATTTTCTGTTCACCCTATGCCCATTATCCACTGGAATATCCGCGGTATTCGAGCCAATCGGGATGAATTGTCCATCCTCTTACAATCCTACTCGCCGGTCGTCTTCTGTCTTCAGGAAACAAAGCTGCGTCCCCATGACCGCTTTGTTCTCCCTCATTTTCAGTCCGTCCGATATGATCTCCCCTCTGTTGAAGGCACTCCACCACATGGAGGACTCATGATTCTTCTCCATGAAACTCTCCATTATCACCCAATCCATTTAAACACTTCCTTCCAAGCTGTCGCCGTCCGTCTTTCCCTTTCCGGATACACGTTCTCTCTTTGTACTGTATACATTCCATCGTCCACACCAATGGCACGAGCTGATCTCCTTCATCTTCTTGGTCAGCTTCCACCCCCATATTTGCTGGTTGGGGACTTCAATGCCCACCACCCGCTTTGGGGATCTCCACATCCTTGTCCACGTGGCTCATTATTGCTAGACGTCTTCCACCAAGCAGATCTAGTTTGCCTCAACACTGGGGTCCCTACGTTTTTGTCTGCCTCCACGACAAATTTATCTCATTTGGACCTTGCGGTCGGTACTGTTCCGCTAGCTCGGCGCTTCGAATGGTTCGCCCTTGATGATACACACTCGAGTGACCACTTTCCATGTGTCCTTAGACTGCAGCCTCAACAGCCATATATGCGCCCGCGACGCTGGAAGTTTGCCCAAGCCGATTGGACACTTTTTTCGTCTCTAACGACATTCGATGACCGTCACTTTCCCAGCGTCGACGATGAGGTCACACATATTACCGACGTTATTCTTACAGCTGCGGAACATTCAATACCACGCACCTCCGAATTGCCCCGGCGCCCCCCAGTTCCTTGGTGGAACGAGGCATGCCGTGATGCACTACGTGAGCGGCGACGTGCTCTCCGCGTTTTCCGCCACCATCCTACTTTGGCCAACTGTATCCGCTATAAGCAGCTCCGAGCGCGATGCCGTCGTGTCATCCGCGATAGCAAGAAGGCAAGCTGGAAATTCTTTATTAGCTCATTTAACACCTTCACTCCCTCCTCGGAAATTTGGAGTCGGCTTCGACGGTTCTCAGGCGCGCCTAGTTTCTCCCCGGTCTCTGGGCTCACTGTCGCGCATGACACATTAGTGGACCCCGTCGCAATTTCTAACTCGTTGGGTCAGCACTTTGCCGAGATTTCGAGCTCTTCAAATTACCCGCCAGCGTTTCTCCCGAAGAAACGTGCAGCGGAAGTGCGACATCTTGCTTTCTCCTCTCAAAATCGCGAAAGCTACAATACTGTTTTCTCCTTGCGGGAACTCCAAAATGCACTCTCTTCTTCTCGCTCCTCCGCCCCAGGACCGGATGGTATCCACGTCCAAATGTTGCTGCATTTATCAACCCATAGTCTGCGTTACCTCCTTCGCCTTTATAATCGAATTTGGACCGACAGTACTTTTCCCAGACGATGGCGGGAAGCTGTCGTCGTTCCTGTTCCGAAACCTGGAAAGGACAAACATCTCCCCTCTAGCTATCGCCCCATTTCTCTCACGAGTAGTGTCTGTAAGGTTTTGGAGCGTATGGTGAATTACCGTTTAGCGTGGTGGCTGGAATCCCACAGTCTTTTAACACCTGCTCAATGCGGATTCCGAAAGCATCGTTCTGCAGTTGACCATCTTGTTGCTCTCTCCACTTATATCATGAACTATTTTCTCCGGAAACGCCAAACGGTAGCAATATTTTTTGATCTGGAGAGAGCGTACGATACCTGTTGGAGGACAGGCATCCTCCGCACACTGTTCTCTTGGGGCTTTCGAGGCCGGCTGCCCCTTTTTCTTCGCGAATTTATGGCAGAACGCACATTTAGGGTGCGGGTGAACACCACTCTCTCCCGCACTTTCTCCCAAGAAAACGGGGTACCCCAGGGCTCCGTGCTGAGTGTTGTACTGTTTGCCATCGCTATAAATCCAATTATGGATTGTCTCCTTCCTGATGTCTCGGGCTCCCTCTTTGTGGATGATTTTGCGATCTACTACAGCTCTCAACGGACCAGCCTTCTTGAACGACGTCTTCAAGGATGTCTCGATCGCCTCCACTCTTGGAGCATCGAAACAGGCTTCCGTTTCTCTCCCAGTAAGACCGTTTGTGTTAATTTTTGGCGACGTAAGGAGTTTCTTCCGCCCTACTTACATCTCGTCTTCAGACGTCGCTAAATTCTTGGGTCTTATGTTTGACAGAAAACTGTGCTGGTCCTCCCACGTTTCCTATCTTTCGGCTCGCTGTCTGCGATCGCTTAACACCCTCCGTGTCCTGAATGGTACCTCCTGGGGAGCGGACCGAGTGGTCCTTCTCCGCCTCTATCGCGCCTTAGTGTGCTCGAAATTGGATTATGGAAGCATAGTCTACTCCTCTGCTCGGCCGTCTATTCTTCGGCGTGGATTACGTTTAGTGTCTGGAGCTTTTTACACTAGCCCTGTGGAAAGCCTTTATGCCGAGACTGCTGAACCTCCGCTGTCCAATCGGCCAGCAGTCCTTCTCAGTCGTTATGCTAGCCATCTGTCTTCCATGCCTGCTAATCCAGCCCATGACCTTTTTTTCGACGCCTCCTTTGATGTAGGGTATGCAGGCCGCTCCTCCTCCCTACTACCCCCGGGAGTCCGCTTCCGTCAACTGCTCCATTCTCTTTCCTTCCGCTTTCCTAAAACCTTCTTGACAACTTGGGGTACAGCACCGCCTTGGCTCCGTCCCCGGATCTGCCTGCTCCGTGACCTTTGTCGATTTCCCAAGGATGGTACCCCTACACTTGTTTATCGTCGGGCATTTGCTGCTCTATGTGCACAAATGACGGACGCCACATTTATTTACACCGACGGCTCGAAAACATCGTTAGGTGTAGGGAGTGCCTATATTGTTGGCGACACCCCAAATCAATTTCGGCTTCCCGACCAGTGTTCGGTGTATACTGCGGAGCTTTACGCTGTTCTCCAGGCTGTCCACTACATCCGCCGCCATCGGCGGATACAGTACGTTATCTGCTCAGATTCTCTCAGCTCTCTCCTCAGTCTCCAAGCTCTTTACCCTGTGCACCCTCTGGTCCACCGGATTCAGGACTGTCTGCGCTTGATCCACCTGGGGGGCGTCTCGGTGGCGTTCCTCTGGCTCCCGGGACACGCTGGTATCTGTGGGAATGAGGCGGCCGATATAGCGGCCAAGGCTGCAGTCTCTCTTCCTCGGCCAGCTATTCAGTCGCTTCCCTTCACCGATCTACGGAGCGGTTTATGTCGCAAAGATGCTCATTTATGGCATGCGCATTGGTCAACACTTCCCCATAATAAATTGAGGGAAGTGAAAGCCCTTCCTTGCGCTTGGACGTCTTCCTTCCGAACGCGTCGTCGGGAGGAGGTGATTTTAGCTAGACTCCGGATAGGGCACTGTCTTTTTAGCCATCGACATCTTTTAAGCGGCGATCCTCCCCCACTTTGTCCCCACTGCTCTCAGCTGTGGACGGTAAGACACCTTTTAATTGAATGTTCCAATTTTAATCCGTCACGCTCCCGTCTACAGCTATCGCCTGATCTCTCGTCGATTTTAGCAGATGACACGCGCTCAGCCGACCGCGTTCTCCAGTTTATTAGTGACAGTGAAATGACGTCAGTCATTTGAAGCCTTTTTTGGGGACAACCAACCCCTTTCTGTAGTGGATTTTTAAGCATTCCTTCTGCTTTTAGTTTCTCCAATTTTATGACTTTGTTCCCATTGCTGCTGGTTTTCAATTTCGGTTTTTTACTGTTTCCTAAGTCACTGGCTGGGCGCTAATGACCATCGAAGTTTTGCGCCCTAAAACCAAAAAAACAAAAAAACAAACCCCTCTGTTATACCAAAAGTAAACGTTGTGTTGCAGATGTTACACCTTTTTCCACTTGCGACTCAATTTTACAATGCTTAACTGTAGTTCATGATCTTCAAGTATGCAAAATCCAGTGCCAAACTGCAAGATGATAACTAGAACTTCAAATTCGAAAATGACAGTTGATACATACACTGACAACGCCGCGCGCGTTCACATAGGCGGCGCCGGATTTCAGGCTGCGGGTGGCGTCTGGCCGGTGGCCTGTAGCCGCTGCAGCGCAAGGAAACGCTCGAGCGTAAGCTGTTATGATCGCGGCGCAGCCACGAGCTGTCCTGCGGAGTTGTTTCTGGAATACTTGTCATTGCTGGTGGGTAGAATGTTAAGCGAATTATCTTCGATCAGAATCACAACTTTAGACCGAAATGTGGTAAATAAAAAATAGTTGGACACGAACAGGCGACCATAAGCTTAGAATGCATGACGATTACCATTTTTTCTTTTCTTTTTTTTCTTATTGTTCATTATTGATCGTTGTGTTTCGTCGTTGCGGACGTCGCAGGACATCCTGTTCAAGTTCGGTGGTTGATCCTTCCACTCAGTTTTTTTATTACAGAGACCAACCGGCTCTCTGACCGAACACGCTGAGCTACAGTGCCGGCTAGCACTAGACCACGGGCTCACACAATCCGAGAACATCTCGGAAGTAGACAACACTTCCTCCTAACGCTTCCGCATCTTACAGTGTTGCCAGATTGTGCAGATGGCCGGTCAGTTTTATTGGCTACGTTAAGGGAATAGACTCGGACTTAGTCTCTGTGGCAGGCGGCCGGCGGTCAGTTTTTATGTCTAAAACTGCACGCCAATGTGTTTCATTCACGTATCTGTGGGGCGCTAAAGTGCGGTTATGGGTAATACGTATGCTCAGATTGCGAATGCTGGGCGCTAATGACCATAGCAGTTTTGCGCCCTAAAACCAAACAAAAAAAAAAAAAAAAAGATTGCGAATGTAACATCATAAGTAAAGAGAGGGAAATGAATTAGGCGTCCTTCGTCTTCCGTAACATCAAATATATTTTAGTTATTCTATCTTAAATGAACTGCGTAGAAAATCATTCACCAGAAGTAAATAACTTGTTAGCAACATCAGATGATATTAACAGCTTTCCGGCGCGGGTTAGCCGTGCTTTCAACGGCGTCATATCGCTGATCGCACGGCTACTTGCGCCGTCAGTTCGAATCCTTCCCCGGGCATGGATGTGTGTTAAGTTAGGTTGGTTTAAGTAGTTCTAGGTCTAGGGGCTGATGACTTAAGCAGTTTGGTCGCATAGTTCTTGGAGCTATTTTTTGACCTTTCACGTAAATTATCTTTTCATAAACGGCCGTATCTTTAGATTGCGTTGACATAGAAGCTCACTTTTTTACACTACCAAGGGACCGGTTACCGCAAGAAGTGCGATACATTTCCGCTTATTATGTCTACCCTTTCTGGAGGTAAACGGGTTTTAAAGGTTGGGTAGACCAATAGACGGTCAAGAAAGTGAGACTTGTAGGAATGCAAATGGAATCCATTTGCCTATACACGTGGTAATTCACATCCCAGTATTAATGCTACCGCGTTTTAGAAGTGCGAACATTCCCATTGCTAGCTAGCTTAAGAAACAATTAGGCTAATGAACGTTTTCCGGCTGTGGCGAGTCTAGTGGAGAATTCGAAACAGTGTAGAACACGTTTGGCAGCTGTGTAGCTGTTTATTTCCTGGGGTGGTGCAGAAATATCCTACTAAATTTACTCTCTAGTAACAGTATTTTGCTATTTCGATAAACATCCAGAATGGTTGCACATAAGCGGTGACATAAAGGAAGAAAATTCAAGTTTTTGAGTCCAGAAAGCTCTATGCAAGAGAAACTGCAGATCATTTTGCCATTTTCATTACGAAATTGCCAGCTTATTCGTGTCTGGGGTAATAATAGAGGGCTGCGTGGGTTGTCTGCTAGCGTAGTGAAAGGAAGGTCTGGTTTGTTTTCGGTTCTAATCTCGATGGAGGCAGGTAGAATATCAGTAAAGCAATTTTAAGAAATTCTCGCGCCCCCAATACTTTTTATCGCTACTTTTATTCTGTACTGTCGCTCTGTGCATGTCAATATGACAGTCTTGTAGAATTTCATACATGTTACTGCCTACTTTTTCCGCTTCTGTCAATAATGGAACTGACTTACGTGTGGCACTGAATGATTTTTAACTGGATTTCGTTATGAATCTTCATGCATTGTTAAATTTGCACACTTTCATGGTAGGTAAGCAACGGTAATCCAGTATGACTCGTCTGAACGTTGACACAGACCGTTTCGTGGCCGAAAGCGGATAATATTTTGCTAATTCGTAACGATCCGGGGTTCTTTGTCTTACTAAAACAGTTATGTTATCTCGATAAGTTGAAATTCATTTTTATTGGTACAGTTCATACCAATTAGCGTTTCTTCTTTCATTCTGTCTTATATTTACGTGTTGTATTTAACACATTTATCAGCATTAATATAGTATTACAAATTATTGAAAACAGCCTAAAAAAGTTCAGATAGTTTGTCAATTTCACGCCTGTGCATAGTATGTTGGTAGCACTCTGTCGCCTTGCCTGTTATGCTGTGTAGCAGACTTTAAAGCCGTGCGGATCAGCATAACGAAAAGGCGAGGGGTCTCGCTCGTTTTGTCCACGACTGTACACTTGCACTCTTAATGATCATGAGAATACTAGATTTTTCACTTGCCAACTGACCAATTTGCATAATTTCAGTAGAATTAGTTCAACTAATCCGTGGAACATGAATAAACCATTTTATTTGGCAGTACTTTCAAATTCCGAAAAGAAACATTTTAGATATTTTTCAAATAAATATTTCCATAATGTAATGGGGTATTGATGTATTATTATTCGTGTTTACTCTATTTTAATGTAAGTGAATGTCAGTGTATCTGTTTTCGAATTCTAATCGTGCCTTAACTGAGCCTCTACGAACGTCTTCCCTTAATCGTAAAAATGCTGTCTGTGTGTGTGTGAAAGATAGAGAGAGACAAAGAGAGAGAAAGAGAGGTATGTGCCATCTAGTTATTAGTATTGCTAGATGGCAGCTAAACTGTTAACAAACTGTAATAAATCAAACGTCAGGCAGGGCTACACTATCAGTTCAAAAGTATCCAGACAAAAATGGCTCAAATGGCTCTGAGCACTACGGGACTTAACTTCTGAGGTCATCAGTCCCCTAGAACTTGGAACTACTTAAACCTAACTAACCTAAGGACGTCACACACATCCATGCCCGAGGCAGGATTCTAACCTGCGGCCGGAGCGGTCGTGCGGTTCCAGACTGTAGAGCCTAGAACCGCTCGGCCACTCCAGCCGGCAGTAGACAGACACCTATTATTGAACTTTAATATGGGGTGTGCCCGCCCTTCATCTTTCTGATGGCTTGAAATTTGCTGGGGACCTTATCAATGAAGTGCCTGATTGGCTGTGGAGGAATAGTGGCCCATTCTTCCTCAAGAGCTGAAAACATGATGGAAGACAGTATTGATGGAGACAGGGTTCTGGAGAGAAGTCGACTTTGTACATCATCCAAGGTGGTTCCACTGCATTGATATCGGGACTCTGGGCAGGCTAGTCCATTTCAGAAATACTATTACCCACAAATGATTGCCTCAGATATGCTGCTTTATGACGTGGAGCATTATCATCCTGATTCAAACTGTCATCGTTTTCTAATTATTACTCTACTGTATGTAGTGCTGTAAAAAGTATTTATATCTTTCAGCATTTACCAGTCTTTTTAAGCGCAGTAAGAAGATAATACTCTAACTTCGAAAATCACCCCCATACCAAACACCACCTCGTCTGTACTTCACCGACGGCACTATACTTTACGGCAGAAACGTTTCGCCAAACCCATACCCTTCCACTAATTCGCCGTAGGTTATAGCTCGAATCACCACGACATTTCATTCGTTTCCAGTCATCTACTGTCAAGTGACGTCACTTTTTACACCCCCGCAAGCGCCGCTTTGCATTGACTACAGAAATGTGGGGTTTATGATGAACTGCTTCAATATCGTACCCTATCTTTTTTAACTCCATGCGCACAGTCATTGTGCTGGCGGGGCTGCTGGTAAGGAGTGACTGATTCCAGTGATATGATGTGGTCTTTTACAACTGTGTTCTGAAATGCTTAACAGACACTGTCTTTCAGTACAGGAAGTCTGCCAGCTCTTGGTTTAACTGTAATTGTTGCTTTGCCTTTCTGGTTCACAATCACATCCAGTCGACCTGGGTAGCTTCTGAAGGAATTAAAAGCTAGATCTGATACTCAGGTGACGTTCAGTAGCTGGTTACTGAGCTCTCATGGCTGACCTATTCTGCTGTTTCTCCTTCTCTACTGACTATACAGCACTACCCACCTCCTTTTACACTTGAATGTCTGCATGTCAAGACATCTAGAGGTCAATTCTGCGTGAAGTAGGCGTGCCTAAATACTTTTCATCAAATAGCATATATGAAATTGAAGAAATCTTTGTGCATATCTCGTTTATGTTCGTAATCTACGCTTACATTGAAAGAAACTGTCGCATTGACAGCTGATGGAAGGAGGAAGATTTTTACTGGTGTCGCTAACTGTAGAGAGTGATAAACCGTGCGACGTCCCTTAGCAGAAAGTTTCTTCGTTGCCTTTTCCCACAAATTTTCGTCGTTGCCTTGTGAATATCAGGAAAGATATGGTGTCAGCTATCAGGCATGCTGGACATGCGTGTTTACTGAAACGAGAATCACATCACTCAAGTACTTGCTTGTTCTTTGTCATCTCTCAGTAAACAGCAAGATACTGCGTGTCTTATCGGTAACCTGAGAAGCGGATGGCACTTGTTATTAGCCTGCTGTTCGTTCGCTTGCATGACCTTACAAGCAGATACAAGGTACCTCAGTAGATCCATCGAACTGCAGGAAGGAAAACTGGAAGCTAATATTTCATCGCCATGGATACTCTTTAATGTGTGAGATAAATTGGCATTTAATCCCTGGCTTAAACATGTGTATGCGTTTCTCTGTCTCTGTCTGTCTGTCTGTCTGTCTGTCTCTCTCTCTCTCTCTCTGCGTGTGTGTGTGTGTGTGTGTGTGTGTGTGTGTGTGTGTGTGTGTGTCCTTTGACAAGCTCTTAAGTATGTCAAGCTACACCCGTCGACAATGGAAAGAAAACTGAAACATGTCACATTATGAAGAAATATTTAATCTCAGAACTGGACTATCGCACTGCTCCATGAGAAAATAACCGTGTTATGTTAGTGAAATCTTGTTACACATCTCTATATGTTTGATAAGAGTGTTCCACTGTGTGTCATGCATGCAGTACAAAAACATTCCAAATCGTTAATTATTAATTCAATGATACTGGCAACACTATTTTCATTTCATAATGGTTTCCCAATTACGTTTGGTCACTGAAAATTGCGAACTAATATCAATTAAAATCTCAAAATGGTCTTACTTAATCCTCTCTCCACCCCTACTGAAATACCACTGAAGAATAAATCTATTGTGAACTAATAAAAAAATTTGGTAGCAATGCAATCTAGAAGAATCAGAGTACATAGTCCTTCTATTCATTTTGGTGGTGATTAACAGCAACTCCACTGCCAAAAACTCCATTATTCATTCACGTACAGTCACTTTGATTTTTTGCATACTATTTTGGCCGCTGTTACTTCATTTGACTGCCATTAAAGTGGTATACTCTATTAAATGGGTGGTTGTACAACATAACACATGATACCAACAGCAGTAAGGCACTAGGGCTCTGAGTGCAATTTTGATATCAAATTGCTATGAAAATTAATAAAATGTAATTAGTCAATTAACTTCATTAATTAATAATCTATGTTAACCAATTCCTTTCAGCTTGATGGACAAATTACATGGTCTGAGAGTGTCCCCACCAAGTTCAATTCAGTGTTTGTAAATAAATTGTCATGGACATGTGTATTACAAATTTTTCAGACAAGTTCACATGTCGGAAAAATTCAATTATTTTAGTTCAACAACAACAAGCTATAGTTCAAGAGCGTGTTCCTGTTTTGTACACTATGAGAGGTCCGATTTTACCAGTGCAGTGGTACATCGTGCTGGCGTTGAGGAAACAAATCATGAGAGCATGTCCTGTAATGGAACCCCCCAATGTCACCTAATAGAGAGCCCTGTAAGATTCGTCCGACACATCGAAAACAAATACCGTATGCGTGATGATATCTGACTTTTTTGCTCCATAACTCGCTTTTAGCGACCTGTATCATCCAGCAGACAATAATTTGCAATAGCAGCAGATTCTTGCATTCTAGTTTCATAAGCAGTATCGTCATCATCGTCATCATTTCTCGCAATCTAATCTTATGTTGGGAACTACACTATCATTTCTAGGTTCCACAACGAGCTAGAATTGCAGTGATGTCTATTTTATCATTAAATGTTATGAAGTACGAAATAACGCAGGACCTGCAGTAAGACACATATTTAAAGATGCAGTCATGACGATGATAAGAAAAACTGTCATGATTCCACGAGACTAGATACAGTGGATTTTTATTAGTTTTATGCCCAAAATCGGTGTAGTTTGAGAGCATATCAAGCGTTGAAACTACAAATTGTCATGCACGAGGCATTACATTCATTTAAGATGTATTGAATACCATACAGATCAGCGTTTATTTATTTAGTACATTCGAGGGCACTCCTCATCGTTAGTTTGTGACGTCCAGAGTAGGTAAAAAACTACAAACTATCTTCATCCAAACTTTAACCAGTCATTCCAGTCCTTGTAATAGAACCTGCTATGAGATTTTACCGCACCTCTCTATTCCGATGTATCGAAAAATAAATACGGTCTGCTTGTTGACTTCGGTCATATTACATATACACATATCACTCCACTGGAGCAGGTCGATGTCGGTTGCACAGGCATGTGTAAAGTTTTGTCGCCTGCACTAGTCGAAGACTATAACCAACAAACTATCAATCAAAACAGAGGAGCCCTGTGTTTAGTTATAAGCAGGTTTATACATTATTTTCAGCTGTAACACTTCCAAACTATCCAAGTGAAGCTACAGCTTTGTTCACTGCCATACTCTTTGCATTTATAATATGACTTCGAGGTCTGTGTCAATTGCTAAACTGACTTAAACATGTTTTGATCCACTGACTCTCACTCAGATCTGAATATCCCATAATGTAAACTACGCAACTCCCACGGGATGGTAGAAATAAAAACCAGGGGAGATGTTCCTCACGGCCAAAATTTGGAAGACTTGCAACATATGGAAATTGGGTTAGTCTGCGGTATTGTAAAGTGTTTCCTAAACTGATGGTCGTGACCTGTACAGTTATGTCTTCCACAGTGATGGGGTAGCAGATGTCTCAGTGTTCTGTTTCGAAGAGTATTCTTTCATCATTTTGCTCTCATACACATGATTACTGTTCCAGTGTTGACTATCGCTGGAAGTTGCTGTTCACAACATGCTTGAGGTAGTAGAAATGAAAAAAAAGGTACTGTTATCTTACTGGTGTAAAAAATGTGGATGGCATGCGGCTAATGGAAATAGGACTAGTTTGCAGCATTGAGGAACGGTTTGAAACACCCCTCTACATTTAATCCCATGCTCCAGAGTGACAAGTAGTAGATACCCAGTGTTCCGCCAACGGTCTCCTCATCTCAGCCAAGTTGTGTCAGTCAGTCACTATGTGGTAATCACCAGCGTACTAGTAGATGGATGGATTGGAAAAGACACCATCAATAGGGAACTATGTACTGAAATACACACTGCAGTTCATGGTATGATCAATTGTAGCAATTTTACCAGTTGTTATGTAATGTCAACACCAGCCAATGAGATAGCAGAAAGCTTCCCGGTTTCTGTAGCTTCGCTAAATCACTCTCCCCTCCCCGCAGCTACTTTGCAGTTGTCAATGTAGATAGATAATTGTGCAGTACGTCCATTTGGTCATATACACCAAAGTATACCAGACAGCGTCTAATACTGATGTACATTGGTTGGAACTTTAATAGTGGCAACTATTTATTTACAGCTCGTACAAAATAGATACGTGTTTTAAAGTTTTACTGACCTTCAAAGTAGTTACTAGCATTGCGTATAACCCGTTGCCAGCGATGTCCAAGTCGTAGGACACTCTTAGCAGTGCCAGTTGTGTTGACAGTTCGAACAGCGCGGTCTATTGCCCGACGAATTTGTAGCAGTTCTGAAGCAAATTCCGTGCAGTGTTTCTTTCAGTTTAGAAATCGAGTTGAACTTACGAGGGCTTGAGACAGGGGAATGCAGTATGTGGTATAGCACTTAGCAGCCCCATCAGTCAAACAAATCAGTAACACATAGGACCTTACGTTCTTGAGTATTGTCCTGCAAAATTATGGTCAGGTCCTGCAGAAAGTGTCATCACTTCTGTCTCTATGCTGTTCATTTTTGGAACACAACCTACGACCAGCCACAAGAGGAGGTTGTATACTTGGAAAAGTCTGGGTGATAAAGGAAAGATTTAAATTAGATTATATCATGGTTAGAGATTCTACGGCGTAGAGAGGAGCAGTTGTAGGCTCAGATCAAAATGTAGTAGTGATGGAGAGTAGGCTGAAATGTAAGAGATTAGTCAGGAAGAATCAATGCGCAGGGAAGTGGCATAAAGAAGTTCTGAGGAATGACGAGATACCCTTTAAGTTCTCTAAGGATGAAGATACAGAAATAAGGAATAGCTCAGTAGCCAATAAAGTTGAAGAGGTTTCGACATCTCCGGAAAGGGCAATCAGAGAAGTTGGAAAGGAAAACATCGCTACAAAAAAAAAATGGTTCAAATGGCTCTGAGCACTATGGGACTTAACATCTGTGGTCATCAGTCCCCAAGAACTTAGAACTACTTAAACCTAACTAACCTAAGGACATCACACACATCCATGCCCGAGGCAGGATTCGAACCTGCGACCGTAGCAGCCGCGCGGTTCTGGACTGAGCGCCTAGCACCGCTAGACCACCGCGGCCGGCAAAACATAGCTACAAAGAAGGTAACTGTGAAGAAACCATGGTTGGCCGAAGAAATACTTTAGCTGATGGATGACAAAAGGAAGTACCAAAATGTTCACGGAAATTCAGGAACACAGCAATACAAGTTGCTGAAGGATTAAATAATTAGGAAGTGCACAGAAGCCAAAATGAAATGGCTGCATAAGAGTTATGAGCAAATCGAAAAAAAATGATTATCAAAGGACTGACTCAGCATACAGGACAGTAAAAACCGCGTTCGGTGAAATGAAAAGCAAGGGTGGTAACATTAAGAGTGCAACGGGAATTCCACTGTTAAATGTAGAGGATGAAGCAGGTAGGTGGAAAGATTACATCGAAGGCCTCTAGCAGAGGGAAAATTTGTCTGATGTGATAGAAGAAGAAACAGGAGTCAATAAGAAGAAATATGGTATCTTAGAATCATAATTTAATGGTTCAAATGGCTCTGAGCACTATGGGAGTTAACTGCTGTGGTCATCAGTCCCCTAGAACTTAGAACTACTTAAACCTAACTAACCTAAGGACATCACACACATCCATGCCCGAGGCAGGATTCGAACCTGCGACCGTAGCGGTCGCGCGGTTCCAGACTGCAGCGCCTAGAATCATAATTTAAAAGATCTTTGGAAGACTTAAGATCAAATAAGACAGGAGAAATAGATAACACTCCATCAGAATTTATGAAATCATTGGGGGAAGTGGCACCAGAACGACTATTGAGGTTGGTGTGTAGAATTTTTTAATATGGTGACTTACCATCTCACTTTCGGAAAAACATCATTCACACAATTCCGAAGACGGCAAGAGCTGAGAACTATCACGCGATGAGCTTAACAATTCAAGCATCCAAGCTGCTGGCAAGAATAACATATAGAAGAATGGAAAAGAATATTGAGAATGTGCTAGATGACGAACAGTTTTAATTTAGAAAAGGTTAAGGCACCAGAGAGGCAATTCAAATGTTGCGGATGATAATGAAAGCATGATGAAGAAAAATGAAGACAGGTTCATAGGATTTGTCGACCTGAAAAAGCGATCAACTATGTAAACTGGTGCAAAATGTTCGTAATTCTGAGAAACATAGTGGTATACTGTAGGGAGAGACAGGTAATAGTCAATAAGTTCAACAGCCAAGAGGGAATAATAATAATAGAGGACATCTAATACGAAGTGCTCAGATTGAAAAGAGTGTAAGACAGGAATGTAGTCTTTTGCCCCTACTGTTCAATCTGTATTTCAATGGAGCAATGGTGGATATGAAACGCTCAGGAGCAGAATTGAAATTCAAGATGAAAGGATGTCAATGATATGATTCGCTGATTTCATTGCTATACTGAGTGAAAGCGAAGAAGAATAATCAGCTGAATGAAATGAACAGTCTCATGAATATAGATTATGGATTGAGAGTAAATCGAAGATAGAAGAAAGTAATGAGAAGTAGAAGAAATGAGAACAGTAAGTAACTTAACATCAGGATTGATCGTCATGAAGTAGGTGAAGTCAAGGAATTTTTACTAACTAGGCAGCAAAATAACCAATGATGGATGGAACTTGGAGGACATAAAAAGCAGACTAGCGCTGGCCAAAAGGACATTGCTGGACAAGAGATATCTACTAGCATCAAACATGGGCCTTAATTTGAGGAGGAAATTGCTGAGAACGTACGTTGGAGCACAGAATTGTATGGCAGTGAAACATGGACTTTGGAACACTGGAACTGAAGATAATCAAAGCATTTAAGATGTGGTGCTACAGACAAATGTTGAAAATTAGGTGGACTGATAAGATGAAGACTGAGGAGGTTCTGCACATGACTGGAGAAGAAAGAATTATGTGGGAAACACTGACAAGGAGAAGGGACAGGATGATAGGACATCTGTTATGACATCAGGGAATGACTTCCATGATACAAGAAGCAGTGGTAGAGCGCAAAAACTGTAGAGAAATTCGGCGACTGGAATACATCCAGCAAATAAGTGGTAGAGGGCAAAAGCTGTAGAGAAAGTCAGCGACTGGAATACATCCAGCAAATAATTGAGTACATAGATTGCAAGTGCTATTCTGAGACTGAAGGGTTGGCACAGGAGAGGAATTTGTGGTTTGGCCGCAACAAACGAGTCTGAAGACTGACGACAGAAATGAAAATGACAGTGTACAAAGCTGTAGTCTCACACCGTTTGTATGTGTAGGAGCTCAAAAGAATATATTCACCTGTTTCTCCTGTGATTGATGGATATGGTTTGGATATGGTCTTCCTCCAGCATGGGCGACACTCAGGTCTGTGCAAGCGACATCAACCTGCTCCAGTGGATTGATGACCATGCAGATGGGATCTGATGAGAGAGATGAGGTATCATCTCATAGGAGTTTCTATTACAAGGACTGGTATGACTGGTTAAAGTTTGGATGCAGATAGTTTGTAATTTTTTACCTACTCTGGCTATTGAGCACTTCCTAATTATTGAAGCCCTCAGTGACTTGTATTGCTGTATTCCTGAATTTCCGTGAACATTGTTGTACTTCATTTTGTCATCCATCAGCTAATAACGCTGAGGAGTGCTCTCGAACGTACTGAATGACTGTATAGATGCTCATCTGCATTGGTATTTCACATGTCTGAAATTAATGTAATGCCCTCGATGACAATCTGCAATTTGAACGTGTGGAATGCTCTCAGACTACACCGATTTTGATCATAAAACTAATATAAACCGACTGTATCTAATGCTGTGGAATCATGAGTGTTTTTAATGTCATCGTCATGACTGCATGTTTAAATGTTACCACAAGTCCTGTGTTATTTCATACTCTAATTAAAAAGTAGACACCACTTGTAACGGAACATATTAAAGGCTTTACTTTAATGAAGTATGCGATCCCTTCCAAATTCAACCACTTTAATGAGTATTTATGATTATAGAAAAGTTATTGTGTATGTTAACAATGATTGCATAACATGTCTCCATAAACAGTCAACCCATTAAATTATACTGAATAACTGACCCACACAAAAGTTAATATCACTTGATCACTGATACAGCAAATGTCATCATGTAAAAACACTAAGTTCATCTTAAATAATTAATATGAAGTACGAAAAATAGTGGCCAACATAGGTATTTTGGATCTCCTTAAATAAAAATCACCCAGTGAAACCTATTTGTTCACTAGGAGCGTTTTCACTCAGTATTCACGTAATCAATCCTATTTTAGACGAAAACCAATGTAATTCTTAATAATTCATGTTACTTACTTATTTATGCAAATTAGAGAAGTCAATCGACAAACTTCTAAAAAACGACCTTTTTGTAACAAAGAATTATTCTGTCAAGTCAACAAATCTGTCTGTCATTTTAATAACATGTTAAATTATGTCACTCGATGCAAATTAATAACTTTTCTGCACATATTATGATAACAGATGTACATGTGACTTATAAACTATATCTCTTTTTAGTAGTTCTTTGACAATGTTATAAATACAGGCAGTCGGAGGCAGTCAGGGGCAGTCGGAATGTCACTTTGGTGAAGTGTGTTTCTGTGTTATTGTTTGGCAAAACAATGCAAAGAACATGTAAAGGAAGTACTACTTTGTGTTGTGTTATGGTCTTTGGTGGACAGTGGAATTAATATGGCCACTAAAGTAATAAATATTTGATGTTTACATATGTGTTGGTTTCGCTCGTTCTTTATCATCAAAAGCACATGAAAAACACGGGACCTCATGTGTTTACCCTAGACAACCAGATTTAGAGCCAGCATCAGCATCGAGACACAGCAGCGATCCAGCAAGCAGCAGCGATTACTACAATACAATGCATGTTAATGGCGCCAACCTAACATCAAGTGCTAACAAGCTCCGTAAATTGGAGTGAAATAGTGCGATTACAGCAATTAGCAATATCTACGACTTAGGCGGACCATTACACACTTCAACTATAGCTCGTTGTGAACCTTAGAAATGATGGTTTTATTCCCGACATGTGAACAGATTGCGTGAAACAGGCTGTTGTGTGAGGACGAAATTGCTTGTGAAACGGGAATGCAAGAATCAGCTGCTTTTGCGAATAATTGTCAGCTGGATGACAGAAATTTTACATACAGGTCGCTAGAGGTGAGTTATGGAGCAAAATTGTCAGATTGCATCACGTACATGGTATCTGTTTTATATGTATCAGATGAATCTGATACATAGGGGACGTTATAAGGTTCTACTACAAGACACGCTCTCAAGATTTGTTTCGTAAACGTCAGTGTCATACAGCATTAATTGGGGAAATGGGACCAGTCATAGTCTGCATAACAAGTACATCCTCTTGAATTATGGCTTGTTGTTTTCAAACGAAAAATGATAGTGTTTTTTTCCGACATGCAAGCAATGGTGAGACAGGCCGTACTCTGTAGTGTTAAGTCTAAAATGTTTGTAATTCTCATGTAGATGGCATTTTATTTACAGAACGTGAGGAACGCTCCCAGGTCGTCTAATTTGTCCATCGAGATGAGAGGAATTGCTTAACACAGATGTTCTTTTCTTAGGAGTTTAAATTCTCGCTTTTCCTTTACTTCGACAACAGTTTCAAAATAACGAGAACATTCTGTACTGATCAGTAGTTTTTGTAGCGAAACACTGCAAATTTTTCGTGAACATGTATAGCAGATATGTAGCCTGACCTCTGCAGTTTGGTCATCTGTAATTGGGTGCAGTGCTGTAGTCATTATTGTCACTTCATTTGATGTCGCAAATTAGCGCATGACGAAGTTGTGGGCGGGGGGGGG
This sequence comes from Schistocerca nitens, assembly GCF_023898315.1. NCBI lineage: Eukaryota > Metazoa > Arthropoda > Insecta > Orthoptera > Acrididae > Schistocerca > Schistocerca nitens. Next base: position 618,958,464 of record NC_064617.1, read on the forward strand.
GGGGAGGTGCGGAAGAGAAATTCAGATTGTATCTAGCATCCGAACATAAAAACTAAACAGATTTTGCTCATAAAACTAAACAAAAATATGCTGCTTGTAGTATCCTGGAAACAAGACATTTCTTGCATCACGACTGTGTTTTCTTCAGAACAGTGGTCAGTTTAGGCGGCACTGTAGGAGACAGGCCAGTGTGTGCAGTGTGTGTGAGTGTGTGGTCGCCCGATGCAGTCTGTGCACTGACCAGTGCACGGTTACATTAGATACAAACAAGCATCATTTATCTCGCTTTGTTTAGGGGGCATTACAACCCACTGTGTTATCAAAGGGCTATTGCCTGGACCGTTCAACTGCCATCGCACCAAGGCAGGTTGTCCACAGGTGGGAGACCGGTATACTGCACAAAAGAGTACAGTGAGTGATAGCAGTTCGCCATTTGAAGAACCGTGTATTTGCGCCACAGATGGTGGGAGGGAGGGATGGAGGAAGGGAGGGAGGAGGAGGAGGATGAGGAAGAGGAGGAGGGGAGGTAAGGGTAGGTCTTATTTTACTAGTCCCTTACATATTACATTGAACAGAAAATGAAATATTGTGGAAGATTGTGAACACAGAACGTTTCAGCAGAGCCAGTTTTACTACTTATCTTCTGTATATTTGTGAAGGGCAGAGACAAAATGTAGGATCTTTTCGCTACAGTTGACGAAAAGATACCACGCAGTAGAAATAACATTACAAGAACTGTTTTCTACGGCTAAGGCATCCCCAATGAATTTAGTACATTTAATTTATTTTATTCGACTTGGCAAAAAACATTTATAAATGATACGGGTAAAGTACATAAATTCGTAAATTTACAAGAAGAATACAAATAAAAGTAAGACACACATAACAAATACGCAAAGAAAATATAAACGTAGGTATAAATAAATATGTAAATGTACATATAAAGACACAAAGGTCTTAATCAGTGTATAGCGATAATATGACTGCGCGTCACAAACGTATGTCCAGACTACTAATACGATGGCCTGTTTGGTCGTATTCAGGAATCAAAAGTTTGGCCTTGATACTTACTAATAGGGCATTCCTTGACTACTTCTCGAATCGTTTGTCTTTCAGCACGGCAGTCACACTCAGCGGAAGTAACCATGAGCCACTTACGCATGGAGCCTGCACGCCACCGTTGAGGAGGAGTTTCAACTATCTGAGGACGTTTGGACCATGAGTCAAAGTTTGTTTCATGCAGACAGTATTGTAGCAAAAACTTCCTCGCAATTTAAAACTGTGTGCTGGACCGAGACTCGAACTCGGGACCTTTGCCTTTCGCTGATAAGTACTCTACCATTCCAGTATTGTAGCAGTCAACGAGGGACGTTCAGGATGTGACGACAGAAGGTGTCTCCTAAAATTGTACAAGATGGCAGCAGAACAGTTTTAATTTCCTACCACAAAAGCTTGCCAATGCGTGAAAAAAAGAGAGAAGACACAGCAGTTCGTTTAATTAACTGTACCACCAGGTGAAACAAGATACTGTCAACTGCCGAATGTATTTGACTTCCGCATAGTCAGGGATTTGTCTACAGGTGTACCAACTTCATACGACTTCTGGGCCTCGATTTGAACTTCAGCCAGCGCAACAACTTTTCAATGCTTTCTTTTCTTTACAGGGGGTTTTGGGCACGAGTATTTAGGCATGTTTTCCAGTACAATTGGTATCGAAGTGGCTGCAACAGTGACCGGCCATTTCAGTTTGAACATTACGTGAAATATTATTTTGACATTGGTAATACGCTTTACTCATTGTATCAGAGTTCGCGGTTTCTAACGTGCAGCTCTTGAACTTTTTTATCTTGCGATTAACAAATGCAGTGCAAGTGAATGAAATGAATTACTGTCATCAGGGAAGGAACTTCTGCTGTTTTATAATTAGTTAACATATTACATTCTTTGGACAGTGGGGGTGACACTGTTAATGTGAAGTGGCTTTGTAAAATTTTTGCTATTCTTCAATATGAGGGCATTGTGACTCTCCAGTAACCATTAATCTGCGCTGTAGTAGCATCTTGTGAAGTGTAACACACACCCCTTGGAAGGTTAGTCTCTGCAGCTCCCGGACATTCGTTTCCTGTTGTCTTCCTGATGCACATGGTGAATCATTAGCAGACATTTTTCTTGTCATAATTGTTAACACAGCACTTTCAAATTAGCCTTACTTAAGACTGAACTTGCGACCTAACACTCAAGATTTTCCTTGATAGTGGCACTCAAAGGGAAACTACTAGAACACTCTAAATGCGACTTTCTTACGAGCTGCCAGTACTCGACCCAATACTCCCTCCGCCGCCGTGCGCCACCTAGTCGACACATCACTGAAAAACTACATAGAGCGACTACTGTTGAAAATGGAATCGATAAAAGTCGCAGTGGCTCATCCTTCTCCACCTAATCCCAAAGATCATCCCCAGAGGGAAAGGGAGGGTCGGAAGACTGCAAATCATTTTCTAAGCTTGAGTGATATGCACTCTGCACGTCGTCTCCGCCGTGATCCAATTACGAAGAAAGAGGTCAACAGGGCTCAAGAACCTTAATACTTTAAAAGACCCCTAAAGCTGATGGGACAACTTACGAGAAATCGCAGCAACTTCAATTCCCCCGCCCCACTCCCTTCCGTTGCTGCTCTGAAGTTGCGAATGTAAACACCAACCCTATCCCTAAGGTCACGTCTTCCCTGGATGTGGCGACGGGCCTGCTTGCGATGTGCAGACTGTATGTTTCCTTTAGTCCTTACCCAATATTGCTCAATAGTCTGCGTTGTAATTTTATCGGAAGGAGATCGTTTATCGACCGCTAATTGGCCAAAGTAGAAATGAGGGGTTAGCTTGCCAGTAAGGAGGCTGAAGTTGCCTTGATGACCTCAGGAATGGCGGAACAGAAAGCCAAATTCAACTATTTCTCAACCCACACTAGTAGATGATAAACGCAGACTCCTGGTTCTGGTTTACCATTTTCGTAACAGTAGGCTGAGGATATTGAGGGGTGGTGGCGACGTATCCAATGGCGTTTCCAAAACTAAACCTCTTAAGCTCCGTAGAGGTAAATGCAGATAGATTGTCAGTAACCGGTGACATGGGCGGACCGAAAATAGAAAATGTTTTCGACAAATAAAATTTGGTCATGGCAGCTGTCACACCCCGACTTTGGATTAACCAGGTAAACCGAGAAAAGGCGTCAGCCACAATTAGGATATACCGGTTCCCATTCCAGGTCGTACGATGTGGTCCCACATAATCAATAAAGAGTTTATTCATAGAATGGCCCTTGCCCTTGCTTCACTTGGAGTTAGATTCAGCTATCTTACACAGCGACTAAATGCGAAATATCCCAATACATACATGTTTCTTAGTGTTCTAAATCGTTTTAGAGACACCCAAGTGTCAACCAATCAAAGAACTGTTAAAATAGTTGCGTATTGAGGGCACTAACTCCTTGGGCAAGCAAATTTTAAAGATTTCATCCCCTCTGCTCATACGACACCCAACACCTTTATTGAAGGTATATTCCAGCATATATTTCCCACCGAATAACCTCTGTTTAATAGGCTGGATTAAAGGATATTGATCCTGTTTACCCTTAAAGTCTCCAAGGAGTTCCGCTACCACAGTTAACACTCTGTAATTTCGAGTCACTTGCTGGGTTTCCTGCCCACTCTGTCCGCCATGACTGTCTTTTTCAAACATACGACTCAGGTTGTCAGTTGTTCTATTATCGGGACATCTGATGTGCCTAATCTTACAACGGAAAACCGAGATGTGAATGGCCGACCGAGCAATCCTGATCGTACTCCTGGTGCGAGCTAAGACCCAACGCAAGGCTTGATTGTCGTTATCTAGTAAGATCTCCCTGAATTCTAGAAACAATTTAAACTTTTCCAAGAAGAAATGAACTGCTAGATCCTCCCACTCATACATGTAGTACTTAAGCTGTGCAAGCGATAATAGCCTAGCAACTTGTCGGCGTTCGCCGTGATGCTCTTGCAAGAGAAAAGCCACAACAGCAGCATTTGAGGCAGCGGTTTGGAAGATGAAAGGGAGCTCAAAATTGGGAAGAACTTGATCGGGAGTGTTGATGAGATCTGTTTTACTAGCGTGGAAGGAGGCCTGATGACTTTCACTCAAAGTAAAAGCTTCGACTTCAAGTTATTAAGGGGAGTGGCACAAATCAGGGAAATTTACGATTAAATTGCCCATCCCAATAAATCGGGCAATTCCCTTTTTATTATTAGGTGGAATGAATGTTCGCAGTTCCAGAGTCCGCTCTTGGTCAATACTAACACACGTGCCGAGCCTCGCTGCCCCAAAAAGGAGATCTCACAACGAGCCAATACAATTTTAGAAGGTCCAACAGTAAGCCCGACTCCCCTAGGATGAAGCAGTGCCTGTTCTAACTACTGCGGGTGGTCAGCAAAGGTAGTGCTATATACAGATTAAACATGTGCAAGTAATTTTACACTGTCTTAAATTTTAGATCGCACAACACATTTTCTAATTGGCATGTCAAGACAGCAGCTGCAATTGACAACTCGAAGGGAACCCTCTTGAATTCATACAAATTTCGGTCTGCACAGAGAAAGAGATGGCCAAGACATCGGTATGAAAGTCAAAACGGACAGTTAACCACTGATTAATCTCTGCCTGAGCGGCCAGTTCAGTGGAAAGTTCCGCTATTCCCTGAATAAAGTGGATAACAGCTAAGGAATCAAGGACGGGTCTACTTCCTGTGTCCTGTCCCAAATGATCACTAACCTGTGCTAAATGGTTAAAGGCTGGACTACCCTCTCACTCACCGCTCCCATATCGTCCAAAATCAAAATATTTACCCTTATCTGTCAGTACTTTAGCTCGATTAGTGATGAATAACGTGACCTGTTTTCAACTGACCTGCAGCTGTCTTCAATTACCAACACAATAACCCCAACAGTTAATTTGACTTTGGAATCTGTGCACCTGTTTTCGGGTAGGATTTCTGGCCACAGGGAAATCAGTGATCTCATTCAGACCGACAACAGCCTCAGGATAAGTACCGACGGCTAAAATTACCTCACCAATACTGTCAGTTGTGAGGCTGAAATGTCAGTCCAACGGGATGCGTAAGCAAGCTGCCAATTCCGCAACGCTTCTGTCCCCCATTAGTTCACGAATCAAAACTATTTTTAACATTAATAAATAGAAATATTATATAATAAATGATAAATTATGGTTATTTCAGCAACGGAAAGAGCCCCTCCCCCATGTTTTATCAGTACAACTACACTCTTCTACCAATTGGGGCTGTTAATTGCGCCTAAGTCAGCACCAGTAAATGCTGTTGAGTGGAAGGACTGGACTTCGGGTAAATTAAAACATCATTCACCATTAAAGGGAACAAAACCTTCATTTCACACTCAGCATTTGAAAGGATTGACAATAACCATATCAGACTTTAACAAAGTTTTAAAAAATTCATTTTACCTTCAGTTTCAAGAAAACAATGAGCGGACTCAAATCGCAAATTTTAGCAGCTTGAAATTACATGAGCAAGCTTTTAAGTGTCCGAGTGAACAACAGAACACTTTGATTGTGCCCAAGGTAAATCACCAGTAGAATAAATTAAGAGTGTTAAATAATCAAAATACAAATCAACGGACCCTTCAAAATTCAAAGGAATGAAAGAAACCGAGGCAGTCGTAAAAAAGCAAGAGCTTTAAAGGTTCGAAAACACTACTACGGTGGTGACAAGGCCAACCAAATGTATATCAATTTGAAGAACGCATGGAGTCTTAGTTGCCTGCACTAATGGCTGACCCTTCTAATGCATTTTCTGCTTGTGCCCAAATATCAAGGTTATGGTCTAAACTGGTTGGTAGCACTGAACGCCAGCCGCGATTGCAAAACGAATTCCAGTGCTGAGATAGGTCAAAACACAACAAGAATATAACCTTTATCAGGTCTCTAAATAACAAATGTATGCCCAGATGCCCCTGTAGTACAAAGTCTACTCGTTAACATTTAGTACCAGACTCGTTGCGAAGTAGAGAGGAGAATGGACATGTTTCAAGAAAGTCAATGAAAGCAAGCTATAAGTAACGGAAACACAGCCCTTTCAAATTTACTTCCTAAATTCAATCATCACAGTGAAAGTAGTTCATTGACAACATTTATAGCCGAACTAAGAGAAAGTGTAACAATTCGGGTCGGCCTGAGTACAAGATACACCTTGAATCAGTTATTAATGACACTTATCATAAGATAATATATATAGGAGTAGCAGACTTTAAAAATTTGTTGCTTAGCGACGCTATACACAGTTAAGAGACATTTCATGTAATAGAAAATTATGAAACTTGTGAGTTATTACTAATCAAAAGCCGACCGCGGTGGTCTAGCGGTTCTAGGCGCTCAGTCAGGAACCGCGCGACTGCTACGGTCGCAGGTTCGAATCCTGCCTCGGGCATGGATGTGTGTGATGTCCTTAGGTTAGTTAGGTTTAAGTAGTTCTCAGTTCTAGGGGACTTATGACTACAGATTTGAGTCCCATAGTGCTCAGAGCCATTTGAACCATTTTGAACTAATCAAAAGGCAGGCACTCAAAACAAACAGCTTTAATAATATTAGCGCTGCGACTAGCATTAGTCTTCAGAGAAGCCCAAACATTGAAACTGAAAAAGCGACATTTAAATATCTAAAGGCTCATATAAGTGTGCCACATTTAATATAAAAATTTCAGAATGAAGTTGTCATTCTGCAGTGGAGTGAGTGTTGATATGAAACTTTTTGGGAGACTAAGAGCCCGACCGAAACCGGAACTCGAGACCTTTGTATTTCTCGTGCAAGTGCTCTACCGAGTGAGCTTCTCATGCAAGACTCGTGACCTGTCATCATAGCTTTACTTCCGCCACTATCTTGCCACCTTACCCTCTGAACTTCACAGAAGCTCTCCGACGAAACTAACAAGAATATAAACCCCGAATGAAAGGGTATTACCACGTTGTTTCGCCATAGAGGTACTGGCGTAAGTACAGCTGTAAGGACGGGTCGTGACACGTGCATGAGTAGCTCAGTCTTCAGATCGTTGGACATTTTACAACGCGCTCAGTACGTCAATGTGTAGGTGGCAACTCAACTTAATCATTACGCCCACCTATTACCGATGACTGACACGATGGCTTCCAGGATACAGGCAGTGTTTGGACACTTGGTGAACGCTGGTGCAGTTTTTAAGATACGTTTTGTTACTCTTATTTTATAGTTCTACGAAGGGGGTGTTAAACTCAGTCACTTCAAGCACAGAACGTTGACGTCGCACCTTCGCTCAGTGCAGCGACTCTGGCTTTCACCAAGAGAGTCTTCTTGCATTCGGATAGCAGAGGTGGGCCCACACACGCTGTGTCCACCGGTAACTGCAGGACATTTATCATCCTCGCTATCACATATTAGTACGTTTTTCCTTGAGGATAGCTATATATTGGGGGTTATACGGGAGACACGGAATACGAGAGCAAAGATGTATTCTACTGTTGTCCAACGCTGGAATTCGGCTAACGACATGGTACGACGCCACCCCAAGATCGACTGGACGCTGGTTTGGCGAGCCCTCCACGCGCCATTCCACTCAACTTTAGTGCGGTTGACGTGGTATGTGGTCACTAACGAGAAATTTCCGACCGGACGAAGGCTACATGCCATTCACCTAACTCTCGACCCTATGTGCCCCCGCTGCGCGACGGTAGACACGCACGAACACAGACTGAACTGTGGCCCCGCATGCGAGTGCTGGAAATTGATCCGCCAGATACTGGCTTTCCTGCTACGCCTACCCTGATTCGATTGTGGCACTGGACCTCTTTCATCCCGAAGCCGTCTATTTCGCGATGACCCGGATGAAAGCTGTCACTTGGGTACAAGGAATAGCGATACACTACAGGTACTGTGACGGCAAAAAGGAAGTCCTCGATTTGTGGCAATACATGATCAACGAATTCCTGGTGTTAATGAACAGAGAGCAATACCGGGACACTTTTGCTGACTATTTGGGATCGCCATTCATGGACCCACCGCCGGGTGTGAGACGAAATTGACTTGCAGACGTCATGTTTCCACGATTGCCCTACGGTAATAGAAACAGCCTCTGACTGCATGCAGTGTATCCGGACGCTCCGACGGTTGATGACTGGTGATGTCCATTGACATGGCGACCGCCTCTTACTGGTAGCCCGCTTCGATAAGGCGATCCCAGGTGGCAAGAAGACCCTTTTTAGTTCACATTATCGGCGTAATTTTTGACGTATGGCTCTCTTGGTTTTGTTAATTATTAAAAAAAGTAAAGCAGAAAAAAATGTGATGGTGCGCTTCAGTGGTAGGAGGAGAGGGACATCGCGACCAGGTCTCGGAATTCGACCTGTCTTAACTGCTTCAGCCTGCCGCTGACTGTGTTGCTCAAAAAAAGTACCTTGGTAGACAGCCCGGGTTCGATTTCCGGGCGATGCATTTGTTTTTATTTTACTTATTTATTTACATGTCAAGTTCCGTAGGACCAAATTGAGGAGCAAATCCCCAAGCTCATGGGACGTGTCAGTACATGAAATTACAACATAAAAGTAATAACAAATAAAAATAAAATGTTTATGAACTCAAAAAAGTCAAGCTAAACGTTTCAGTAATTGCAGTCAACAATATAACATAAGAATCAGCTTAATTTTTCAAGGAGCTCCTCAGAAGAATAGAAGAAGTGACCCATGAGGAACCTCTTCAGTTTCGATTTGAAAGCGCGTGTATCACTGCTAAGATTTTGGAATTATTGTGGTAGATTATTGAAAATGGATGCTGCAGTATACTGCACACCTCTCTGCACAAGATTTATGGAAGTCCAATCCAAACGAAATGCAAGCTCGATTTCTGCCGAGTAGTAACTGAGTGAAAGCTCATATTGTTAACAAGAAACGACAGTAAGGAATATATATATATATATATATATATATATATATATATATATATATATATATATATATATATATATATTGAGAGGCCAATGTCAAAATACCCAGACTAGTGAACAGGGGTCGAGAAGAGATTCGCGAAATTACACCACTTATTGCCCGAACTGTCCATTTATGAGCAAAAATATCCTTTTATTATGGGAAGAGTGAAGGCAAAATATGATACCATACGACATAAGCCAATGAAAATGAGCAAAGTAAACTAATTGTCATGTGAAACGATCACTTACCTCAAAAACCGTTCGAATACTAAAAATGGCACCATAAAGACTTTGAACAAGGTCCTGAACGTGGGCTTTCCACGACAGTTTGATATGTATATGAGCACCAAGAAATTTCAAGTGCTCAGTTTCATTAATCATATGCCCATTCTGTGAAATTAAAACGTCATTTCTGTTTATTTATGAGTTAGAAACAGTAAAAACTGAGTGTTACCGTGATTTAGCGTCAGTTTATTTTCTAAAAGCCATGAACTTATGCACTATTTGAAACAGAGCCAATGTTGCACACAACGTCCTTTACAACCTAGCTAGCCTCATCAGCAAACAGAAATATTTTAGAGTTAGACATAATACTAGAGGGCATGTCGTTGTTGTGGTCTTCAGTCCAGAGACTGGTTTGATGCAGCTCTCCATGCTACTTTATCCTGTGCAAGCTTCTTCATCTCCAAGTAACTACTGCACCTAACATTCTTATGAATCTGCTTAGTGTATTCATCTCTTGGTCTCTCTCTACGGTTTTTACCCTCCACGCTGCCCCCCCCCCCCCCCAATACTAAATTGGTGATCCCTTGATGCCTCAGAACATTTTCTACCAACCAATTCCATCTTCTAGTCAAGTTGTGCCACAGATCTGTCTGCTCCCCAATTATATTCAGTACCTGTCCATTAGTTACGTGATCTACCAATGTAATCTTCAGCATTCTTCTGTAGCATCACATTTCGAAAGTTTCTGTTCTCTTCTTGTCTAAGCTATTTATTGTCCATGTCTCAGATCCATATATGGCTACACTCCTTACCAATACCTTTAAAAAAGACTTCCTGACACTCAAATCTGTACTCGATCTTAACTAATTCCTCTTTTTCAGAATCGCTTTTCTTGCCATTGCCAATCTACATTTTATATCCTTTCTACTTCGACCATCATCACTTAGTTTGCGCCGCAAATAGAAAAACTATCTGCCAATTTAAGTGTCTCATTTCTTAATCCAATTCCCTCAGCATCACCTGATTTAATTAGACTACATTCCATTATCCTTGATGTTCATCTTATCTCCTCCTTTCAAGACACCATCCATTCCGTTCAGCTGCTCTTCCAAGTCCTTTGCTGTCTCTGGCAGAATTACAATGTCATCAGCAAACGTCGAAGTTTTTATTTCTTCTCCATGGATTTAAATTCCTACTCCAACTTTTTCTTCTGTTTCCTTTACTGCTTGCTCAGTATACAGATTGAATAACATCTGGGATAGGCTACAACACTGTCTCACTCCCTTCCCAACCACTGCTTCCCTTTCTTGCCTCTCGACTCTTATAACTGCCATCTGGTTTCTGTACAAATTGTAAATAGCCTTCCGCTCCCTGTATTTGACACTTGCCCCCTTCAGAAAAAGAGAATTCCAGTCAACATTGTCAAAAGATTTCTCTAAGTCTACAAATGCTAGAAACGTAGGTTTGCCCTTCCTTAACCTGTCTTCTAAGATAAGTAGTAGGATCAGTATTGCCTCACGTGTTGCAACATTTCTGCGGAATCCGAACTGATCTTGCCCAAGGTAAAGAATTCGTGTCAGTATTTTGCAGCCGTGACTTATAAGCTAATAATCTTGCTCACCAGATGGTAGAGTTTTGCCAGGGCTGGCTCACCCAAGGCTTTCAGTAGGTCTAAAGGAATATTGTTTGCTCGTGGGGCCTTGTTTGGACCAAGTCTTTCAGTGCTCCGTCAAATTCTTCGCGCAGTATCATATCTCCCATTTCATCTTCATCTATGTCCTCTTCCATTTCCATAATATTGCCCTCAAGTAAATCGGCCTTATATTGACCCTCTATATACTGATTTACCAGCAGCACTTCTCTTACATTATCAAACTTTATTGTAGATGCCAATCAGCTGTCAGTTTTTATGTTCAATGATGCCGATTTCGATCAGTAGACCATTATGAAGTCGAAGCAAGCGTATCCAGCTTGTCACTGCAACATTTGGAGTGAACAACTTTTCTCAACCACACAAAGGCCGATACAGTCACACAGCTTAATCTTAATCAAAATAGACTGGGCACACACCCTTAGTACTTAAGTCGTAAATGGAACAGAGTAAGGCTTGAAAAACCAGAGATGTTCAAACACGAACAAGCGTATGTTGTGTCACCAGTATTCTCACCGTATACTCGTCCTCAGCTCGTGGTCTTGTGGCTAGCGTTGCTGCCTCTGGATCACGGGGTCCCGGGTTCGATTCCCGACCAGGTTGGGGATTTTTCTCTACCCGGGGACTGGGTGTTTGTGTTGTTTTCATCAACATCATCATAATCATTCGTAAGAGTGGCCTGATTGGGTTGCGTAAGAAATTGGACCGTGTCAAAAATTGGGTCTTTTCACGGGCGCTGATGACTGCGCAGCTGAGCGCTCCACAAACCAAACATCATCATCACCTTGTACTCTTAATGAAAGGAGTGCAGAATTATTAACACCTCTTCCTGCGTTTTCGGCCTGAGACAGGAATGCCAACTGCCCACTGGCCCTGGCCGAATAAACACTTTACAGCAACGCCAAATCCGCCTGTTCTGTGTCAACACCAGCCTGCAGCACGCTCCGTCCACGAGTCACGACAGCTACTGTAACCTGGAATCGACTTGCTCGATTCCCAGCAGGGCATGTCTCTAAAAATGCTTACCATGGGCCACCATTGCAGTCTCCCAGCGTAAGCCACAGACCACGACCAGTCAAATAAGAGAATACATGCATGAAGTGACGATTTCGAACTGGTGCCAACTAGCAGTTATTCGCGCGCGGCACGTTAATTACCATAATTCGTGACCTTAAATAGCCACCTCTCCTCTTCTACATCTGCGTGTACACCTACATTACTGCCCTCACTGAGAAACCTAAGTATTGTTTGTGGAAGCCTAATCTTAATTACCGTAATTTGTGATCCAAAATGGTTGCCTCGCTCATCAACTCCAGCAGAGTGAACTTAACGGTGGAATTTGACCACCCCTACCCATCCTCATCCCCTGCTGTTTGACTCCTTGGGGCACCCAGCATCATGAGATGGAGATAGCATTCCTGCTCTTTATGTTGGCCGATCAACATCGTGAAGAATTTGCAGCAGCAGCAGCAGCAAATTAAAGTGATGTTTTTGAAGTTTTGGGGCAATTTTGTCGATTCTTTCCCGCTATTGCGAGGACACATTGAAATACAGCATTATAAATGTTTAACAACTACCAACAGAGTGTCTAATTCAAATAATTTTGGTTGATATCGCAATAGCCAAACAATTAACACAGTGCAACAAAAATGCTCTAGTTACTTGCTACTGTAAAGAACATATCCCTGTGTTAAAAATAATGCCCATTTTAGGTGTCTGACTCTACAATGTTGTATTAGGTTGATGCATAAGTTCGTAGCGTTTCTGTTTTGCACGTTGGTTTTACAATTGCTATGGGTTTATTTCCCGATCGCCATTTTTAATTTTTAGTTCACTGTTGGTATTTGAGTTTACATATTGTCATTTTGTCATTTAAAGATAGTGAGTGGAGCTATGGACTCCAGAAAATCGAGTCCCAAGTGCATAACTAGGAGCATTTCTGACGTATTCATCTGTTTGAGTTCAATAGAAGGGTGACGGCAGCGGAGGCAGTCAGAACCATATGTTCCATGTTTTGGGATAGCGCCGCTGGACAGATCACGCAACGAAAATGGCTTTTTGGTTTTAAGGAGAATAGATTTGATATTAGCGACTCTTCAGTTTCAGAGAGACATTCAGGGTTTGATGAAGATAGTTTAAACGCTTTAATCTACAATGATTCACGTCAGTGTACTCGATAAGTGGCAAATGTGTTGAACTGTGTCCATTTCACCATCATGCAACATTTTCATACAGTGGGGAGAGTTCAAAAATCTGGTGTATGTGTGTCGCATGCTCTAAGTCAAAACCACAAAATCGTGAACAACACCGACCATTCCCACGCTGTAGCGTTACTGGTGACGACAAATGGCGTCTTTATGCTAACATAAGGAAGGCCTCGTAAAATAATCTGGCTGCCTCCACGGAAGAAAATGATATGCGTCTGGTTGCATAGCGACGGTGTGGTGTGGTACGAATTGCTTCCCCAATGTATAACAGTCACTGCTGACATTTACTGTCAACAGCTGAGACATCTTGCACACGCAGTCCAAGAGTAACTACCAGGAAATGACGCTACTCCACAGTCATGCCTGTCTACCTTCTGTTAGACTGACAAAGGTCGCTATACGGGTTATTTAGTTGATTTGGGAAAATTTGGAACTTTGTGGTAACTTCCTATGGGACCAAACTGGTGATCATCAGTTCCTAAGCTTACACACTACTTAATCTAACTTTAACTTACGCTAAGGAAAACACACACATCCTGAAACGGCCCCTTAGAAAAATTATTGAATTACTGTGCCGGTAAACGCCTTACGTCATTTGATTTTCAAACAGCTGAGCAAAACTGAACGTACTCACATTTCTCTCTTTACTTATTCTGATCATCACTAAACTGACAATATTTTCAGCGCAATGCAATCTGACTTTCAAAAATCCCTACGAAAGAATGGCCCTGACTAACAATAACCTATACCTTTCATGAATCACTTACCTCACAAAAATCTTCGTTACTCGAACTACTGCAATACAGCGAGCGCCAATAGTGCCAGCTAAATAAAAGATTCTAACTACTGAAGGCACTAACTACTGATAGGCATAGTTAGCAAATGAAAGATTTTGATAGAGAACAAACAATGTATTTACCTTAATAGTGTTGAAAAGTCATTATATATATATATATATATATATATATATATATATATATATATATATATCAGTTCATGACATCCAGTCTTACAAATTTACTGTCTCTGATGGACACACGTCCAGATTATCCGCTCTCAAAACTCCTCCATCTCTCTCCCCACATCCACCACTGCTGGTGGCTCACCTCCAACTGCGCATGCGCAACGCTATGTGCTGTTAACAGCCAACAGCCCACTACAATAGCGACTATTTCAACAATGCCCACCAGCCACAGACTGCACAGCACAGCCAGTGATTTTCATACAGAGCGCTACGTGGCGTTACCAATATAAAAACCTAAACAGCCTACTTACATAGCCCCCATGCTCCGCACAAAAAAATTTACAAATTTTTTTGGGCAGTGGCCAATCCAGATTTGAAAAAAAAAATTCACATCAGAATATTCCAGGTTCTAATCCTGGCAGGGTCGCCATATGAAAGGGCCCCTTCGAAAAATTATTGAATTACTGTGCTGGTAAACCCCTTACATTATTTGATTTTCAAACAGCTGAGCAAAACTGAATGTACTCAGACATTTCTCTCTTTACTTATTCTGATCATCAGTAAACTGACACACAATATTTTTTGCGCAACGCAGTCTGACTTTCAAAAATCCCTAGAAAAGAATGGCCCTGACTAACAATAACCTTTACCTTTCATGAATCACTTACCTCACAAAAGTCTTCGTTACTTGAACCATTGCAATACAGCGAGCGCCAATACAGCCAGCTAAATAAAAAATTCTAACTACTGAAGGCACTAACTACTGAGACGCATAGTTAGCAAATGAAAGATTTTGATAGAGAACAAACAATGTATTTACCTTAATAGTGTTGAAAAGTCATAATATATATATCAGTTCATGACATCCAGTCTTACAAATTTACTGTCTCTGATGGACACATGTCCAGATCATCCACTCTCAAAACTCCGCCATCTCTCTCCCCACATCCACCACTGCTGGCGGTAGGTGATGACGTGATAGACGAAGAAAGATGAGTCGACAGGGACCCGTTATTAGAATAAGAATTTAAAAGAGGTTTTGAAGATCTAAAGCAAAATAAAGCAGAATCTACAGATAGCATTCCACCAGAATTTCTAAAATCATTAAAGAATGTGGCAATAAGACGACTGTTCTCGTTGATGTGTACGATATATCAGAGTGGCGATTTACCGTTAGACCTTCGGAAAAACATCATCCACACAATTCTGAAGATAGCAAGACCCTACAAGTGCGCGACTTACAGCACCTAGAGTGTAAAAGGTCACGTTTGCAAATTGTTGACAACCATAATATACAGAAGAATAGAAAAGAAAATTGGGAATCTGTTAGTGGACGACGTTTGGCTTTAGGGAAAGTAAAGGAATGAGAGACTGAGTTGTAAAGCTGCGGGTCGTAATGGAAGCAAGACTGAAGAAAAATCACGTCACATTCATAGGATTTGTCGATCTGGAAAGAGCGTTCGGCAGTGTAAAATGGTGGAAGATTTTCGAATTTCTGAGAAAACAGGGGTACGTTACATGGAAAGACGGATAATATGCATCATGTACAAGAACCAAGAGTTAAAAGTATACGGAAATGTTCGCATTAAGAGGGGTGTAAGGCAGGGAAGTAGTCTTTGGCCCCTACTGTGCGATCTGCACATCGGAGGAGCCGTAATGGAAACCAAAGCTATCTTCCAGAATGATATTAAAATTCACTGTGGAAGGACACCAATGATAAGGTTCGCTAATGACATTGCAGTACTTAGTGAAAATGAAGAAGAACTGCAGAATCTATTGGTGGAAGGAACAGTCATATGAGTACAGGGTATGGATTGAGCATAAACTGAAGAAAGACGAAAGTTGTGAGAAGAAGAAAAAATATAACAGCGGGAAACTTAACATCAGAACTGAGGATCACGAAGTAGACAAAGTTAAGCAATTCTGCCACCTAGGCAGCAAAATAACTTGTGATGGACGGAGCAAGGAGGTCATAAAAAGCAGACTGGCACTGGCCAAAAGGTCATTCCTGGCCGAGAGAAGTCTCCTAGTATCAAACATAGGCCTTAATCTGAGGATGACATTTCTGAAAATATACGTTTGAAACACAGCATTGTATTGCACTTAGACATGGACTATGGGAAAACCGGAACAGAAGAGAATGGAAGCATTTGAGATGTGGCGCTACAGAAGAATGTCGTAAATTATATGGAATGATAAGGTAAGTAATGAGGAGGTCCTCCGCAGAATTGGCGAGGAAAGAAAAATATATGGAAAACCCCGACAAGAAGACGGGGACAGGATTACAGGACACCTGCTAAGAAATCGGGAATAACTTCCATGGTACCAGAGGGAGCTTTACAGGGTAAAAAGTTTAGAGGAAGATAAAAACTGGAATACATCCAGCAACAGTTGAGGTTATATGCAGCACTTGTTACTCCGGGATGGAAAGGTCGGCACAAGAGAGGGATTTGTGATGGGCCGCATAAAATCAATAAGAAAATTGAAAATACGTAGTGTTTAAATCAGTGGTTGCATAAAGACACGAACATCTATTAGCGTTACATGTAAGGTTTGATGAAATACACCTTTTGGTGAATTTTTCCACATTCGGTTTGGTCTCTGCCGAAGAACATAGCAAATCGTAGCCCGGGTTCATCGGTTCCTAGCTTTTAGTTTTCATTGATACACGGTCGCAGATCTGCCTTCACATGTGCAAGTCATAGGGAACGGAATCGGTATCCTTAAGGCATTTTTCTGATACTAATGGATAGTCTTCACCAAACTTTCTCCAAAATATTGCCAGTCTGTTTTAGAGAATCCCAGAAATTCTGCTTTGACTTGAACACTGCCTTAAAAATTTCCTTCATTCACTAAGAATGAGCTTCAAGCTTTTACCTGCCATCCCAAGGTTGTGGAAAATGATTATTAACATAAATTTATTGCTGATCGTTAATTCTGACACATTTCTACTGTTAATGAGCGTATTTCACTGTTGACGTCGAGTATCTTGTCATTTATGGGAACATAAAAATGCATTGAAAGTAATCCCTGCGTTGGTAAAGCTGTAATCTGCGAGGAAAACTTGCCATTTTTATCTTGTGCTGTCAAAACGTTCATCATGTTTCCCTGCTAACTGAGGCTAACCGTATTTATTTCCACAAAGAAATCATCAAGATATACACTTTGGAATCAAATGTGTTATCCGTTTTTTTGGAATATTGTGTTCCTCCCTTTCCATCCTCACCCTTTCGGGAAACAAAGTGTTCTTATGGAAACTCGAACGCTCTCTGCAACACTTCGCCACGTGACAGACATTGTGCGTCTGTGTGGAATAAGAGCGCATTGAATTAAGCTCCATCCTCTATGCACAACACTTTCAGAACTCTAGCGTTTGCTGCATTACCTTGGATGTGCGTTGTGGCTTTCACTGCCTGATTGAGTACGAGGAAGTGCTGAAAAGTAACGCCTCAGAGTATTTATGTAAAACATCTTAAAGCTTTTCAAATAAAAACAAACATTATTCATATTCTACATATTTATTCTTCATGTCTACGTATTTATTTCTCAACAGTCAGCTTACGACGAAAACATTTCTGTGAGGGAGAAAGCATTTTGTTGATACCGTCACTGTAGCATGTTTGAGTTTGTTGAAGAAGCGCCAACCTCACCTCTGCTTGTACCGCCTCAGTAAGATGAAAATCCTCGAAAGCGTTCTTTAAGTTCTGGAAACAGATGAAATTCGGATGGGGCTTAGTTGAGTCTGTATGGAAGATGACAGATGACAGTGAACCCACGGCGTCATCTTGTTGCATATGTCTCAGCGCTCGCGTGGTGTCGTCTGACTTTATCACTCTAAAGTGATGCTTCATGTGTAGAGGAACTCTTCAAATTCTAAAGCCGATTACAGCACGCTGTTTCACACGAACAGTCACAGTTACGTTACACATCGCCATGTTACACGCTACAATTGGGAGTCCTCTAGCGGCAGAGGGCTGAAAGTACGTGGACATGAAGAATAAACATCATACACCTATAAACTTTGACCATTGTATCTCATTTACCTCTGCAAAATACTTCACCGACCAGAAAACATCTTCCTCACGTGTAGCAGTGCCCGATGATGCGAAAACAAGTATTCTTCTTTCGGGTTGTCACTTTTTACTTCTCTAACATAGACAAGCTGCTAGTAATAAGATGCAACTTCGGTCGATTCATCTAAACGCAAAGCAAAGAAATTACTTGATTTCCAAAGTATCCAAACTTAAGTCCTCGATGCGACTTGTAATTGTATTGTTAAAAGAGTTATTTTATTTATCTTTTCCCCACATGGTTCACGCAGAACTAGCTTCATCTTATGTACTAATGAGACTTGATGAGATCCTCTCCTATTTTGTGAGGTATGTTGTGTTCAGTGATTCGAAGTGCGGTTCGATATGAACTTTAAGACCAGCTTTTGCTGAGTGGAAAAGGTATCCCGTTGAATCCAGACGTGAACTTTACAGTGCAGTTTCTTTCTACTTGAAAAAATTAACGTCTTTTACAGTGAGCTGTGCATGACTTCATTAAAAGTATTCTTTTAATTAGCTATGTTTCGTACCCCCTGCTTGTAACCTCCCCCTAACTTATCGACCTTAATGACAGTGAAAAATTAAACCGCGTGTACCTAATGGAAATTTGGGAAAAGCAATCGTCACCGAGGTTAATTTGTCGGTAAAGAGGGAGGAAAGGGTTACATCTAAATGAATGGAAAAATGCAAATGAAACTGGTGGAAATTAATTTTGAAATAGGGGTAAAGTTAATAAAGAAAGTAAATGTGCGGCCGTTACGTTAACAATCAACTAGCGGTAATTAGATATTTGACATTTGGGGGAAATTACGGTCGCCAGTCCTAAGGACAATTACTATAGCAACTGAAAAAGAAAGATTATTACACATATAATTAGCACTAGAAGCGTGGCAACTGAAGGTTGACAAGTGTAGTGTGAAAACTGAAAGTTCGTCAGAAGTTATAAATTTCGCTACACTTAATTTAGCAAAAGAATTAATAAGACCGGAAAATCGAAAGTTAATTTAGTGACTGAAGTTAATAGTGAGCTTTCTTTCTGAAACACATCGAAATTCAGTACAATACGGTTAGTCTTGGACTACCTCAACAATCATTTCAAAAGCTACTTGAATCTACGCAATTTAGAAATAAGAGATTTAACTTTGAACTTGAATTAAATGATTCTGAACAATTAACAATAGTAAAATTTAGTACGTACCAAGCTGAGCTGCAGTCACAGGTAAGCTAAAATATGGTAACAAAACTAGCACTCTTAATTTGTGCTTGTGTAATCTAAGTATTGTAGCCAGCTATGAATACTTTAACTGAACTTTGAAATTAAAGCAGTGAAATGGAATTATGCTGGCGTTTGAATTTCAACGACACTCGGGTTCATTTCGGAAAAGGAAGGAACCCTGCTTGGTAATGCAATTGGGACAATGAGCAACAAAGGTTCATGCTAAGTAGCTGTAATTTTGTGATGCAACAATTTTAAAAGTTTGAAAAGCTGAGGTCGGCCATACAGTTCTAAAACTTTACGTGCTTCCAGTCTTCCTTGTTGGTTGATTGAAGGTTTGAAGCCGTCGATCGAGGATGTGGCGACAGTCACTCATTGTCGGCCGTCGCTGTTGCAGAAGCTGGATGTTGGCGCTCCATCTTCTCGACACGGTCACCAGACGAAACGGGCTCTTGATGTGCGCCAGCTAATGCTTCCCGTCCGCGACACCATGTCAGAAACTATCATCGCAAGTCGAGCGCAATTACATGGTGCCAAACCCCGAAAGCGCGGCAACTCGCGGGAGCTTCACACCACACACCTGCTCCACTCGCCACTCCAGCCAGACTCTCTCTGCTCAGCCCGCGCTCCACGCGGCAGAGTTAAGACTACCAAAGATCCTAAACACTTTGATTCTTCACACGACCTATCGATGTAATCGTTCGATAGCAGTTTTCCCTAGGAAAGACCCAGCGTAAAATACAAATAATATTTACGAAACAAACCAATTATACGTCGACATAAAAGCATAAATATATATATACAAATAGTAAAACAACTACAATATGTAAAGGCACAGAAACGTCATATATTCAGGTAACAAAAATAAGGAAAACAAATTATAGTACAATAGATGGAAATAGGAGGATATGCATTTCCGGCGTTACACGTGCCCCACATTGTCTGAGGATGTTCGTGTAACCTAAACAGACTCAGAAAATGTCCCAAAAAAGAAACAGCGGAAATGCATAAGCGCAAAACATCAAAAAAATTTAGCATTCGTCTAATTAACCATAAATCAATTTTTTAGACAATAATAATTGAGTGGAGACACTCCTAATCTTATTCCACTCTGTCATCTTGCACAAAATAAAACAGGTTGACAACATATCAAAATTCATAGAAAACATAGAAAATGGTTTAGCTATTCCAAAATCATTAAAATTCGTTACACTATAAGAAATGGAATACTATTTGCAAAATTAATTAGAGTGCATGGTCATAAAAACAGGTAGATCAAAATACGCAAATAAATAATTAAATAGACTACACATTTTGTATAACCTTTTCATAATTAATATTCTCGTGACGAGAATCTATTTAACGCTAAACAAGAAAATAATGTACAGCAGATCGACAAAAACATAAATATTAACAGCAGAATTCTTTCACATCAGCTGTCCGGAAAGAAAAACAACTCCACCTTCCGTACTCGCAAGTACAAAGAATGCCGACAGCGGCACAAGAGCCAACAGCGGCACAAGAGCCGACAGCGGCTCCGCCTTGCCAGTATTGTTGCGCCCGCCTGTGCGGCACGCTTGATCTCACTCGCCCTTGTAACGGCGTTTCCAGAACGTCCGTTTCACTGAATTCTTTCGGAATAACTCACTCCCGAGTAATCTCAAGGAGTCCATAAACACTATCACAGTGGATAACTCAACACTGTCCATCATCACACGCATGTACTAGCCTGAAACTTAAAAAAGCGTCTAAGTACATCGGCAGTGACTAGTAAATCAAATATTTATGAAATCTTACAGCTATTTACAAAATCATATTTACATTCCTTAATCTACTGTGACTCAGCTGAAAACTTAAACTAGCAGCTTGGATTTTTCAGTTGATTAGATCATGATTAAATTCATTAAAATTAAACTGATTAATCAAAATTAATTACTTATTAATTACAACTTCTTTAATGTCCTCTTGGTCAGGCAAAAGCATGGCAATCTAGCAAATCGTTTAAATCTTACACTCTATATATACATACTGTACAAATTACCCATTCTGTGGTATTAATCAATCCTAGTTTGGTACAATTTCAAGTCTACAATGTTCCGTATACCTAATAGTTTTCCAGAGCTTGGATACTCTAAGCAATAAGCATTTGTGTGAGGTATACCAATGACTTTATATGGTCCATTATAAACAAACTTAAATTTAGAGATTTCATGGTCTATCTCGCTCGATTTCTCATGAGCTTTTACAAGTACTAAGTCTCCGAAAGCAAACTTAGCAAAACGCGCTTTAGCGTCATGACGACGTATGCCAGCATCGACTTAGCTTCATTACTTCTCGCAAACGATTTTTTTTCACACCAATACTAATGTCAATCCGTGGAGGGAATTTGATTATCTCTTCCAATTCACTTTCTACACTTTTGTCAATGCCGAAATTCCTCACGTTACGGCAGTTCAAACTCAATCCTACGTCAATGTCATCTGGCCAGTTAACAATGTGTATAGGCTGGTATTGCCTATGCACACCGTCTACTGCCTCGTCAAAACCAACTACCATTGTTTTATCTAGTGACATACATGTCAAAGTTTTGCTTTCGCAGTTAATCACTGCACGGTACTTTAATAGCCAATCTAACCCGATAATTACTTCCGTAGTTAAGTCTGGCACGACGACAAACTCTTGTTCAAATCGTGCCCCACATATCTCGAAGTGGACAAAAATCTGTTTTGTGATCGGTTTACTGACCTTCCCAGTAGCACCGATAATTTTCACTCCTGTTACTGGCATAACTACGATGCCAGGTCTGTCTTTCAGTAACTCAAATATTTTCCCAGATACAGCACTCAATTCTGCACCGGTGTCAGTCAACACGTTTACTTGTAGGTCGTGCATATTAACAGACACTACTATCTGTATACACTTATCCTCGACTGTTTCTTTATTTTCCCACAGCAAATCCTCGTCTATATCCAGGTCATTCCAGAAAAAACCATCCGGCTTTGATCCTAAATCCGGTTTATCTGGCGGCTTTTTCAGCCTCTGTTCACATACAGTTTTAATTCCAACACGTCTGTCCTGAGGCTTAGTCTGTAGCTTCGCCTCCAATACCGAAACCTATTCCTGTAACTCGTCAACTAGTGAGTGTTGCTTTGCTATCAATTCACTAATTGTCACCTTCGTTGATTCCACTTTGGCCAGATTGATCTCATCCGCCAATCTACCTGGAGGAATGTGCCCAGTAGTATCTGCAATTAGTTCCTCTGGATCTGCGCAACCCACATTGCTACCGTTTGACCGTATAACGTCAGCTCTAACCTCATACACGCTATAATCTACGTGCTTTTCTACCAATCGTGTCCGGCTATCACTAAAATTCTCGTAATCTTTCTCCTCAATACTTTCGCAATGTTTAAACTGGAGTTTTGCGTCGGATGGGTCGGCCGCTTCTAACACTATAACTTCCGGTAAAGTCTGCCGGTCAGGGCCAGAACTTTCCGTTACTGCTTCAACATCCAACTCCTGCGGGACGAAACACGACGAATCTTGGTCGTGCTCCCCATTAACATCAACTATTTCTAGTAAAGTCTGCCGGTTAGGGCCAGAACTTTCTATCACTCCACAAATACTATCTTCCTGTGGGACGAGACGCGGCAAATTCTGCCCGCGCTCTCCATAAATACTTCTCCCGTACAGGCCCCTATAATCTCTTAGTTCGTCGTATAAGCGACCGAACTGCCTTAACCAGACCTCATCCCTCTCTGCATCCCCTCGCTCAATGACGGACGTGTTATCCGACATCTGATCTTCTCTCAACAATTGCGAATCATTCTTAAACTCAATCTCCAGTTCCGCTGTGGGTATTACAGCTGCCACTTTATAATAGATTTCCGGAACACTACTTAAATTGTTCTCACTGACAGTGAATGTATTTTCTACTGCCGTGTATACAGCTGATCTACTACTTGTGGGCGCACTCCTTTCTCTTAACACTGGCACACTCTCCCGCCGTTGATTATTCCATACGGAATTTTCATAACGACGACACCTGGGTTTTCTCTTGTTATTGGGCCTCCAAAATTTCTCCACGCCCGGTCGGCCCCTCACCGGCGTGGCTATTGGTTTCCCTGTCTCGTCCCAGCAGATACGCTCCCCGGATGCTGCTGAGGCGGCTGATCACACCCTCTGGCGTTATTACTATCCTGTGAAGCCCGTATCACGTTAGTATGATACTGGTTTCCGTCATTCCTGTTATTATTTGCATTGTACCGATTGTTATTACGGTCCGAACCATTATTGTTATTGCTGCCATGGTTGCGGTATGCATTATTCCCATGGTTATCGTTGTTGTGGTTGCTGTGGTACCCGTTGTTGTTACCACGGCCTCTACCACTGTCGCGATTATTGCGCCAATAGTTCTCGTCCTCAACTCTTTCCAGGAAATCATTTATTGTCCTGTGATTGCTTCCTACATAGCGTTTTGTATCATCTGGAAGCTTCTTGTAGAGTTCCCAGACTATTTCGGGTTCCGTGCGGCGATCACGCAAATATTCCAACTTGCGGATCCAGCCCTCACGAAACTGCTTCATCGAGCCGCGCGAATTCGCATCGAAAGGCCTCGATACGACAAATTCGCGCCAGACACTTTGCTGTTTTTGCCCTGACCAGTATTCAGCCAGAAACAAATTTTTAAACTCTTCAAAAGTCAGGTTGGTAATGTTGAGGTTTAAGCCCCAACGCTTGGCATCACCAGCCAACACATCAATAACCGCATTAATTTTTCTCTCATCAGTCCATGATCTGGGTAAAACTCTTTCACAATTCTTAGTGAAATCCGTCGCGTGTATACCGCCTTTTTTCAAGAGGTCGAACCGCTCCTCTTTCGTCAACAATTCCGAACTATGTGCATAGATTGGCACATAGCTCTGTTTTTCGTCAAGTTTCTTTTCTAATTCCGACACTCTCGTAATTACTTGGCAAGTGGTTGTCGCAAGCGTTTCTACTTCCCTTTCTTTCTCTTCGCAGGTATTAGCCTGCTTCGTCACTTTGGTATCTACTTCGGATACTAAAGCCTTTAAAGTTTCCACCTTCTTTTGATTCTCTTTTTTCACTAACTGAATTTGTTCCGTCACCTTATTCTCGATGATCGGAGCAACTGATTCTCCTACACTTTTCTCGATTCAGCTAATTTCGGAATAAAAACGAGTATTTATGCTCGCAATTTCCGCCTGAACGCCTATCATTTCCTGTTTAAGATTACCGATTTCGGTATTAATTACAACAATATCCTCTTTAATTTTATCAACTTTTGTGTTAACAACTCCAACATTGTTGTTAACAACGTTAATAGCTTTGTTCTGATTGTCTAGCATCCGTTCAATTTTTTTGGACTGAGCTTCTTGCTTGGCAGCCTGAGCTTCTAGCTTGGCGGCCTGATCTTCTTGCTTCGCCGATTGACTCTTGATTTCGTTAATCAAAATATTCAATAAATCAGTTAAATTCCCGGAAACTACCGGTTTTACTTCCGTAGCGGCTTCCTCTTTAATTGTGCCCCCGTATTCGTCATCAAGGGATTCAGATTTGATTTTCACTTTCGATTCCGAAACATTTTCAAAAGTTTGGAATTCCATTTCTGCTCTTTGTTGCGTTTCGGCGGTCGCGTCTTTCATGCTCGCCGCCTGCCCCTGGACAATGGGCACCGCGGTGCGCGTTTCCCACTGTTCGACCGATTGTTCCGTATCCAAGTCTACCAAATTTTGGTAATTATTGCCTTCACTCATTTTAATAATTTTCAATATAAATACCAAATCTCAAATATAATTAGGATTACTCCCATTACTTATTCTCGCTGACGTAACGGCCTGTACGTAACCAGTACTTTGTTACGAGATTTGCACAACGCAAAATTCGTGTCCAGAACAACCTCAAATCTGAAGATTGTCCTGTCACGGTCGTCACGTGTAACCTCCCCCTCACTTATCGACCTTAATGACAGTGAAAAATTAAACGGCGTGTACCTAATGGAAATTCGGGAAAAGCAATCGTCACTGAGGTTAATTTGTCGGTAAAGAGGGAGGAAAGGGTTACATCTAAATGAAAGGAAAAATGCAAATGAAACTGGTGGAAATTAATTTTGAAATAGGGGTAAAGTTAATAAAGAAAGTAAATGTGCGGCCGTTACGTTAACAATCAACTAGCGGTAATTAGATATTTGACATTTGGGGGAAATTACGGTCGCCAGTCCTAAGGACAATTACTATAGTAACTGAAAAAGAAAGATTATTACACATATAATTAGCACTAGAAGCGTGGCAACTGAAGGTTGACAAGTGTAGTGTGAAAACTGAAAGTTTGTCAGAAGTTATAAATTTCGCTACACTTAATTTAGCAAAAGAATTAATAAGACCGGAAAATCGAAAGTTAATTTAGTGACTGAAGTTAATAGTGAGCTTTCTTTCTGAAACACATCGAAATTCAGTAAAATACGGTTAGTCTTGGACTACCTCAACAATCATTTCAAAAGCTACTTGAATCTACGCAATTTAGAAATAAGAGATTTAACTTTGAACTTGAATTAAATGATTCTGAACAATTAACAATAGTAAAATTTAGTACGTACCAAGCTGAGCTGCAGTCACAGGTAAGCTAAAATATGGTAACAAAACTAGCACTCTTAATTTGTGCTTGTGTAATCTAAGTATTGTAGCCAGCTATGAATACTTTAACTGAACTTTGAAATTAAAGCAGTGAAATGGAATTATGCTGGCGTTTGAATTTCAACGACACTCGGGTTCATTTCGGAAAAGGAAGGAACCCTGCTTGGTAATGCAATTGGGACAATGAGCAACAAAGGTTCATGCTAAGTAGCTGTAATTTTGTGATGCAACAATTTTAAAAGTTTGAAAAGCTGAGGTCGGCCATACAGTTCTAAAACTTTACGTGCTTCCAGTCTTCCTTGTTGGTTGATTGAAGGTTTGAAGCCGTCGATCGAGGATGTGGCGACAGTCACTCATTGTCGGCCGTCGCTGTTGCAGAAGCTGGATGTTGGCGCTCCATCTTCTCGACACGGTCACCAGACGAAACGGGCTCTTGATGTGTGCCAGCTAATGCTTCCCGTCCGCGACACCATGTCAGAAACTATTATCGCAAGTCGAGCGCAATTACATGCTGCCAAACCCCGAAAGCGCGGCAACTCGCGGGAGCTTCACACCACACACCTGCTCCACTCGCTACTCCAGCCAGACTCTCTCTGCTCAGCCCGCGCTCCACGCGGCAGAGTTAAGACTACCAAAGATCCTAAACACTTTGATTCTTCACACGACCTATCGATGTAATCGTTCGATAGCAGTTTTCCCTAGGCAAGACCCAGCGTAAAATACAAATAATATTTACGAAACTAACCAATTATACATCGAGATAAATGCATAAATATATATATACAAATAGTAAAACAACTACAATATGTAAAGGCACAGAAACGTCATATATTCAGGTAACAAAAATAAGGAAAACAAATTATAGTACAATAGATGGAAATAGGAGGATATTCATTTCCGGCGTTACATGCTGTTAGCACTTTACCATGCAGAAAGCGCCGGGGCGCTTCATTAGTTTCACCAGCTCTCACGCTAATGTCCCACTGTAGAAAAGTTTTTCTGTATGATTCTTTTTTTAGTTGTTATGGCTCCTGCAGAAAGGGAAAACTATCCAAAGTACGAGGTTTTAGGAGAAGGACGCACACCATAGAGGGTTTTTGAGAAGAGCGTGCCAGGAAAGATAACGTCTTTAGTAATGAATGTAATGCAACTGACGTTCACTTTACTAATGAGTTTGGAGATATGTCTGTTTGCCGCTCAATTAATGCAGTTTGTATTTTACAAGACAGATATTGCCTCAGTTTATTATGAAGCACCTTCAGTGTGTCGCGGAACCCGTTTATAGTATTTCGTGACTTCAATTACTTATAAATGATATTTCAGGTAGGTCAAAAAGAAATATAAGATCAGTTACCTATTTTCAGCGTAACAATTCGTTTGATCTCAAAAATGATTATCCCAGCTAATATTAGTCACTCTGCTAAACAAATGTACACTTGACGTTGTGTAGAAATATTGTCTATAAAGTCTTGTGAGTGGCACTAAATTGCATATCATTTATCAGATTTTAAACGTCTGTTACTTAAGATGGAAGCACTTCTCTCTAGCAAAAGGAACATTTAGTCACAAAATACTACCTGCGCACAACACTGACGAATGTCTCCTATTAAAATACTTCATGTAAATCGTCCTAAATAATTAGGTTTCATACATCAGCAAATAAGAAATTGATATTACGTAACGTGCTGTGAGCTCTATTTTTAAACATTCAATCTGAGTTGAATTCCGTCTTGTAATGTGCATTCATGACCACCGGTGCACATTTATGTCCATTCATTCATATCTAACAACATTTATGTTTGTTAAAACTCTCGATTCAAAACTGCCGCGGAGATATTTTTGGTAAGATGGCGGCAGACAGACGATAGGCAGTTTGTCTATTGTTATTCTCGATTCCTTTTATATCAAGTTAATATATTCAGATGAAAGTCTTTAAGCCTTTTGTTCTCTATTCTTTAGCGTTTAAAATTACTCTCAATGAAAAATGTTTCATATTTTTTAAACCAGCTACTAGTAAACTCCGCTGTAAGTTACTAGCACTAATGGCTGCGCTCTTAATTGCGGAGCTGAAAATTAACACTTAAAAACATTAATTATATTGGATTACAATTGAAATAAATACAAATCCACGTCTAGACAATAGCGACTCTATCTTCCCAGTAATAATTAACAATATAGTTACAGGTTTTCTCTTTACAGACCTCACACATCTTACATCCGAACAGTTCATCGGGTGGCACAGGAAGAACAACTGAACCACAATTATCACAGATAGCAAAAAAGATTATAATTGTCGTTGTCTATAAACGTAGTTCTCTTATAATAGTTTTAATTCACACAGAAATTAAACAGAAATTAAATTATTGCAGAAATAATGAAATAATTATCGTCATTTTTACACGATACAGTCTTTTTTATACGTAGTATGGACAATATTTGCTGATGCTTGTGCACTTAGTTCCTTTAAACATCTTGTGGCTAGAACATAGTGTCGTGGATATTACAAGTGGCATCAAGTTGGTCTATATACATATTTACACAAATAGTGTTGAGTATTTAAATTGCTTCAGTAACTGTATAGTTTAGGAAAAAGCGGCGGATACTTCCCGGATTGACTTATCGCCCCCCCCCCTCCTATATGAGTTCACTGGACTCGGAAAACCGGGAATAAAACCGTCCAAGGGGCTTCAAGAAAATACAGTTACCTACTCTTAATTGTCAGGCTTGACATGAAGATAACATATAATATGTTGAAAATGCAAATTTTATACTTCTGTTAGTTGCATCTGAGGTATAAAATGTCTTTTATGGTGGTGTTTCATCAAGGTTAAAATTTCAGATAAGTATGTCAAATAACAATTCGCCGATGACTTCGTGGAACCCCCCCCCCCCCTCCCACTGTCCAGCCGCTGGGTCTCAGGCAGGTAGAAGCTGCTGCTGGATCGCCCCAGGTCGCGTGGATGGATCGTCGGTTGCCGTCGGCTGCATCCCGACCTGGATCTGCTGCTGTCTGGAAGTTGTACTGCAGCAGGTCTTGCTTCTCTCTTTCCACGTCCCTCTCGTACAAGATGGGTACACGAAATATCGAAACATGGGTATCAGTGACAAGATAATAATTATATTCATCCTGTGGAAGAAGTTTTTAGTCTCAATTTCACTTTCATTCACACGGATGGAAATAGTTAGTTTTTGGAGGATGTCTTGTATCTTCACACTGTTCATTTAAATGTAGTGATTCACAATTAGGTTTAACACAGTATGCACATATACGACACTGCACCGTTATTTTACAGGTGACCATCGTGCGCTCTGTTTATTTCCTGCGGTATGTAAACATTTCCGTGGAGGCGCTGCGTAGCGAGCGTTGCATTATATTGTTGCCGCGCGGCTGGCTGTCCAGTCTGTCACATAATATTCGACACTCGAAGACGACTTATAACACTTTAATGTGAGGTCTTCAGTTCTACGTTGTCATAAATGCTGTTAACAGGTTTTCAAAGTCTGTGTCATTGCTGCTAACATTTAACTATGAGCGTTCATGTGTTCTATGATCACAGTTCTAATCACTGTCTATCACTTTTTACAAAAAAGAACACAGTTTTCACTCGTCCACTATATTTTTTTAGTTCTTGTGAAAAACGTTTCACTGCCCTGATTGCTGCCAGTATTACTCAAAGTACTCGGCAGAAAATCTTATATGCAAATGATACTTTACAAGATAGTGAGGTCTTGTAAATTGGCACATCAGTTCTTATTATTACATCAAGGTAACAAAAATCATAGACTGTCACATTAAATATGAGACAATATGACTTTAAAATCTGCTACATTGTTTTCACCATAAGATCATTATTGAACTATGTAGATATCAGTACATTTCACTTTTCATGTCATACATTTATTAGTGTTTCTTTGTAGTCATTCATACATGTTTTCATTAGGAATATTAACATATTATGGGACAGATGTCCATTTTCGGTTCACCTAACAGAGAGATGCCCATAAAAGCATACGAAGAATATAACCATGTAAAGAAAAGTATGTACACAAATCGGTAAATATTTGGAAAACGTTTCACCAACAGTGGAATCGGTTTCTGACAGTCACGGAAGTCACACACAATTGACACCCGTTACGTGTGTGCTTCTACATGGGTCAGGTTCATGGCAATATTTTTACACATTCACTCCCATACATGAACAAATACATTAGCCAAAGATACACATTTTTTTGCATTGAACATTTCTCTATCCTACGTGGAAAAGATAATTTTTTTTATATTTAATAAAATAGAATTTGACAAGGAACTTGTGTCAAGTTAATGACTTTCTCAGAGTAAGAATGCTTATCATTAAGATTCTCCCTTTTTAACATAATGTTTCATGAATATTTTAATGTAATAACTGGCATGAAAGCTTACAGACTAATACACACATAACATCATGACTTTTCTTATGCTAAGAATTTTACTATAAGTACTATTTCAAATTTATAGTTATGCTATAGTGCTCTTGCACCAAACATATTATTCTGTTTACACAGACATTTAAATTGGATTCCTATTGTAAATATTTTTAATGTCTCCATGACAATATAGTCATTTTCTCTTTCCTGTATTGACGTCTTCTAGTATACAGCATCCATCATGTGTGATAGAAGTTGTTTTATATGGTCCTTCATACAGTAATTGTTATTTTTTTTTCTTTTTTGATTAGCGATGCCTTGGGATGCGTCCTCAACAATACCAATTCATCGATACAATATCGCTGTATGTTAGTAAGTTTTTTGCCAAACTTCGCCTTTCGGAGTTCTGCTTGGTGATTTATATTCTGTAAAGCTATATCTAGTTTCTTTTGATGTGTTAATCGTTCTTCTTCGACTTTTGGTATGGGATTAACCCATTAGTTCACCTCATTCTTCTGTTTGGTCATGAGTTCATTGGGCGTAAAACAGGTTGATACATGCGGTAAATTATTATAAGTTTCCATGAAACCAGTTAGGTATTCCACCCACTTAGTGTGCTTATTGTGGGCGTATGTTCGAATAAACCGGTTTAGTCCCCTAAAAGTTGTTTCGACCGGATTACTGATAGGTGAAAACCTTGAAATTAATATATGTTTAAAGTTACGTTCTCCCATAAGGGCCTTCCACCTCACTCCAGTAAAATCCTTTATAACAGTTGATGGGCACCTGACAGACTTGATGTAATCAGTCGTTTAACTTTTTCCAATACTACTGGCAGTTGATGTCCTAAGTGGATACATTTTTATACATTTTATGAATAAATCATACACTGCTAGGACACATTTCACTCCATAGCTGCAACAATCTGCCGTGGACATCTTGCAATAATAGGATGTAATTCAATGTCTATGCATACATTGTTCGGTTTCACTTTCTGCCATATTTTACATGTTCTGATAAAATCTTGAACCTTCCTCTTTAAATTTGGCTAGTAACAGTACTGATTTATTTTCATCGTATTTTTGTTAATGCCGAAGTGCCCCCATGCTCGATGCGTTAACGAAATTAGATCATCAAGCTGGTCTGATGAAATGCACACTCGACAGTTACTGTTAGGAGCATCCGATTTGTAAAACAGAATATCATTGTTTAACTGATAATACAGGTGGAAAGCACTGTCATTTTACTGACGCAATACGTCTTTGATGTTCTTCCACATCAGATCATTTTCTTGACATTGTTTTAGATTTTTCCACGGCGCTAGATATTTTTTTCTAGTGGCTTTGTCCCTTACTAGCAGAATTTTATACTCTGTGGAATTTTCGACTAAGGCCGAAAACTCTGGTAAGCCTTGCGGTAGCCTGGATAATGCGTCGGCACTATCAGGTCCATGGGCATGCCCGATTTCAAAGTCATATTCTTGCAGAGGTAGAGTCCACCGAGATAAACGCCCGTGCAGTAACTTGCAAGTTAACAGAAATCTCAAAGCCTGGTGATCACACAGGACCTTAACATGTTTCCCATAAACATAGTATGTCAATTTTTTAAAGGCAAATAGTACGGCAATTGCCTCAGGCTTGGTCACTGTGTAGGATCGTTCACATATGGTTACTATCCTACTCGCAAAACCGATCATCTTGACTTCCAGTTTATTATTGATGTGTTCAGTTTGAAACAGGCATGCTCCGATTCCATAATTTGAGGCATCGGATGCAATAAAAAATCTTTTGACACATCCCGCTAATGTAAAATCGGTGCATTGATAAGTGCCTCTTTGATACTGTTAAAGTCTTCCTTGCATCGCGATGTCCAGCAGCATTGTGCATTTTTCTTTAGTAAACGCAATAATGCTTCGCTGTTTAACTGCTGACTTGTCAGAAGTCTTCTAAAGAAAGATACTAAGCCAATGCAACTTTACGTTTTTTCTTCGTCCATGGGTACGAAAAATTAGCAAATCCTCCATTTTGCTAGGATCTGGTTTTATACCTTGAGGCGATATTACGTGACCTAAGAATTTTATTTCCTTTCGAGCAAACTAGGATTTCTTTAAATTTACTGTTACTCCTCTTGCTAGAAACTTGTCTAGCACGTTTTGCATTAAATTAAGATGTTCCTCCCAGGCATCTGTCGCTAGCAAAAGGTCATACACATATGCTGTGACCTGATCTAACAACTGGGGTCCTAGTACGTGATATAACGCTGCTTTGAACACACCACCACATTCAGTCTAAAGGGAAGAACTTCGGCCTCCAAACACAAAAGCTGTATATTGCCTAGATTCTTTTGATAACAGGACTTGCCAAAATGAAGAACGCAAATCGAGGGAGGTTAGATATTTCTTACCAAAAAACTTCTGAATTCGTTCATCTAAGTTTTCGGGTCTTGTCCGCACTGGCACTATAATCTTGTTGATGTCTCGTGCGTCGAGAACTTAACGTATACTTTTATCTGATTTGGTTATGGCCAAACGAGGAGTGCTATATGGTGAATTTGATGTTTCAATAATTCCCCAGTCCAGCATTTTTCGTATTTGTTTCATTACTTCGTTTTTCTTTGTCCAGGGGACCGAGTATGAAGCTCTGCATTAGGTCTTATGTGGATAGATCTTCATATCATAAAGATAATCTTTTATGATATCTGGTCGTTCACTGAATGCTTCATGGTATCTGGATAATAATTTTGCTGTCCAGCCTCTGAAGCGTCAATGCAAGTTGCCTCTTTCACCTTTTCCTCTATTGTTGCAGATATGTCACTCATATTACTAGGTGCATCATCACTTCGGTTATTGTGACACTTTCATGCATCCTCATATTCTAACACTAACAATTTCTGTTTGCTGATAGATAGATTCACTTTTCTTATCAGCGGAAGGTTCGCACCGAACTTCCGATTCAGATTCAATGTTATTGGCCGCTGTTGGCACTTAAATACACATGTTAAACGGGCGAGATCAATTACAGCTTCTCTGTCCCGTAAAAACTCAAGACCCAGTAACACCGGTATTGACAAGTTTTCCATTAATAGGAACGTGCATAAAACGCTATCATTTCCAAGGGAAACTTCAACCTGTGTCTGGTGCTTTATAATCTGTGCCTTTTTTCCCAGCGATCCTATAACCTTACAATTCGTAACAGGCAAAATCGGCAGTCTTTTTATTTGCGTTACCTTCTTGAAGAATTGTGTATTCATTACGGACGCACTCACACCTGTGTCAAGGAGAATAATAGTTGCTACACCATTGATGGTTCCAGTGACACTTGCTTGAATATTCTCTTTTTCTTGCCTATCAGGGACAGAAGATTCTTGATAGAGTTCATCTTCGATCCTCTTTCCATCCTGATAGCGAATCATATTTATATTCTGTTTTATTGACCTATCGCTCTCATTCTTGGTCTCGGTCACCTGGCGAAGGCCTACAGGGATCGAGATTAGTTTGTTGGCTTCTGTATATTCTGCTTTGGTTCCGAGGGTACCTCCACTATTTTCACATTTTGTGAGTCTACAGTCGGAGGTGGCCTACTTGGGTCCCACCATTGTGGATACTGATGATTTGTCGTGGGTACAGCCTGTATATAATTTATTGGCTGACCTGGATTCATAGAATTTTGTTGCGGCTGCCAGTGACTTGGCCCTGGTTGTCGCCAATACTCATTGTTACCTCACATGTTTTTAGGTTTATCCTTGTACGGAATGTGCTGACATTTTTTCAAAATTTTTATTTTCAAATTTCAATACCTTGGCTACTTCCGTTCGGACTTGTTTTTGAATTTCTGAGGGGAATGTCACAGTAGTAGCCAAAGCTTTGAACTGGTTTTCTAATTCATCGACTTCAGTTCGAAGACTATTGACTTGAACTGATATGGTTCTTAATGGTTCGATAGTAGTTTTTTATAGCACTGATCAATTTGTTAAAATGAACAGTAATACCTTTATCGCGATCGACCAATATCTGATTTATTCTGTGAACAATCTCCTTATCTCTCTCTACGAAAATACTGTTTATCTGTTCCATAAATTTCTTTTCACGCTCCTGGTCCCTGAGCTCGCGTTGCTTTTCACGCTCTTGCTCCCTTCGCTTAATATATTCAGATGAAAGTCTTTAAGCCTTTTGTTCTCTATTCTTTAGTATTTAAAATTATTCTCAATGAAAAATGTTTCATTCTTTTTATACCAGCTGCTAGTGAACTCCGCTGTAAGTTACTAGCGCTAATGGCTGCGCTCCTAATTGCGGAGCTGAAAATTAACACTTAAAAACATTAATTAGATTCGATTACAATTGAAATAAATACAAATCCACATCTCGACAATAGCGACTCTATTTTTCAAATAATAGTTAACAATATAGTTACAGGTTTTCTCTTTACAGACCTCTCACGTCCGAACAGTTCATCGGTTAGTACAGGAAGAACAACTGAACCACGATTATCACAGATAACAAAAAATATTATAATTGTCGTTGTCTATGTATGTAGCTCTCTGATAATAGTTTTAATTCACACAGAAATTAAATTATTAAAGAAATAATGAAATAATTATCGTCATTTTTACACGGTACAGTCTTTTTTTTACACGTAGTATGGATAATATGTGCTGAAGTTTGTACACTTAGTTAATTTTAACATCTTGTGGCTAAAACATAGTGCCGTGGATATTACAAGTGGCATCAAGTTGGTCTATATACATATTTACGTGCTGCTCATGTCATTAATTTATATGTAGCTGGAGGTGGTCTGAAAATCATTAGTATAGTAATGCTGTACTTTGTCGGTAGTCAATTTTAACACGAATGTTAACACTGCGGTATGCATTACCTGCCAAAGGAAAGAGAAGATCCGGTAAGGTTAGGAGCAGGGCCGGTTTAAGACTCAAGTGAAACAAGACGTGGCTTGGGGCACGGTGGCGCCACAGCTGTAAGATTTATATACAGGTTGTATACGTGTGTTAAAAACAAACACTACAGCTATATTAGTGGATAAATTGTATGTCATGGGTGTAACAGCGTGAAGGCTCACAGGGAGATGTGTGGGGTAGATGCGCGGTACAAGTTAGGTCGCTGGATTGTGTTCATGAACTTAGCTTCTTGGTAGGTCTGCTAACTGAAGACAGAGCAGGTGATTCCGCACTGTCTTCCACAATGCGTCACAAGAGGCAACTACAAGGCGTTCACAAAGTTATCTCTATCCTCCACAACGCGCCTTGTGAAATATTGGCGCCGCAGTGGGAAACACGCCAGGGGGATGTTAATATGCCACAGTAAATGCAAAGCAAACATGAGTTAGTAATAACTTATGTGAACAGAATGTACTTAACTCTCTGCACATTGTTCTACATTACTAGAGGGGAACTTAAGTGTTAGTCATGCTATGCATCAGCTGTTTCATTCTTTCGGGAGAGGCAGCTTCCCCATTATGAGCACCGCTAGATTTCACTTGCAGACTATACCTCCACAGCACTGCCCATCCAAGTCTCTTATGTGAATATTCAAAACAAGTTCACGTAGCTAATATTCATATTGCGTAGTTGTTTTCAGTTTATTGTGTACTTATTTGCAGTTATCAATTCAGGTATTATCTAATATAGATCAGCTGTCAACTGTCTACAACACTGAAGAGCCTGTCTTAAGTTTAACATGCTGTCAACACGTTATCGACAACATCGATTTCATTGTCTCCACTATCTACCTCTGCAATGCTTTCCCCAGAATATGCCTCAGCTCTCTCAACATCTGAAGAGACCCAAGGCTTAAATCAGCATCCCTCTACAACAGAGGTATGTACCCTAAGTTTTATAGAACTTCAGATATTTTGACGTAAGTCAATCAATGAATATGGGCAGATTACTGTTCTAGACTTGAACATGACCAGCCCATTCCATCGGACATATTCGCAGCCATCTTGAAAGATATACTATGGATGTGTGGTAAGTGGTTCCACTCAGGGCAGCCAACTCTGCAAACACAAGTAGTTCCTGAATGAAAAAGATTTATGCAGCCTATCACCAGCACAGTTCATGGAGAGAGAAGTGCAGTGACTTACAGCTCATTCATTAATTCAGCGTCAAGCTAGTATAACACAATGAAATGGCTTTACAATGCGCTGTCAATGATATACACCAGAAAGGGGTCACATTTACTAATTCAATCCCTTTCCGTCCAACACTACGTGGATAACTGACATGACACTTACACACTAAACACTTCTCAACTGTTGTCTACAGGATCGTATTTTGTGTATAATCTCACGTAACATCTGGAAAAGGTACTCGTTTGATAAACTGGAATTAGTTACGCTACATAAAAACGTGCTAAGTGGAGTTATTTTAGAGAAATGTAGGATAACTGGACAGGAAGTGCTGGGGAGGTATATCTGTAACTGGAATCTAGCAGCGCTCATAGTGGGGGAAGCAGGCTCTCCCAAAAGAACACAACAGCTGCTGTAGAGAATGGCTAATAATTAACTTCCCCTCTAGCAGCTTAGATCAGTGTGCAGCGAGTTACGTACATTCTGTCCACATGCATGTTTTGTGTTAGTGTTACTAGAAATTAACATCTGAATTCCATGTGGTGTTCACGTATTTTGTCAGAAATATACAATCCCTGGCCATGCTACACGCTGGGTCGCCAAAGTTTCATGAATTACGCACTGGTTGCTTTGGAGACATTTTCACACGACTCCGTCACTGCCTTTTGTTCTATTCTGTTGTTGACTGTTTTTGCTGTTGTTGTGCTCCACGATTTCCCTTATTTTGCTCTGCAGCCTTGCATTCGGTGCTGCAATATTTTAGTGTAAGCTGTTATATGTCATGCAAATGTTATGTCACCTCTGTTAAAAGCCATGTAGATGCACATTTGTTAATCCATATGGCAGTTTCATTTTATCGTTTATCTGGCACATTAAATAAAAACGGAAAATATACTTTCAATGTAATTTACATTGCATATTTCTGCATTTGTTCACTAGTTATTCTGAGGAATTCTCACTTTGTGATCTGCTGAAAAAATGTTCATTCCACGGATACTTATCTTTCCTTACGAAAAATATTTTTGTTTTATGTGGAAACTTCCATGTTTTTACTTTATTCTTGATGACAGATCTGATGATGGCCTTTAGCCGAAACGTGTAAGCAAAATAAAAATAACAAAATGTGGGCAAGACTGAAAACTATTGTGTGTTTGTGCATATACACTCCTGGAAATGGAAAAAAGAACACATTGACACCGGTGTGTCAGACCCACCATACTTGCTCCGGACACTGCGAGAGGGCTGTACAAGCAATGATCACACGCACGGCACAGCGGACACACCAGGAACCGCGGTGTTGGCCGTCGAATGGCGCAAGCTGCGCAGCATTTGTGCACCGCCGCCGTCAGTGTCAGCCAGTTTGCCGTGGCATACGGAGCTCCATCGCAGTCTTTAACACTGGTAGCATGCCGCGACAGCGTGGACGTAAACCGTATGTGCAGTTGACGGACTTTGAGCGAGGGCGCATAGTGGGCATGCGGGAGGCCGGGTGGACGTACCGCCGAATTGCTCAACACGTGGGGCGTGAGGTCTCCACAGTACATCGATGTTGTCGCCAGTGGTCGGCGGAAGGTGCACGTGCCCGTCGACCTGGGACCGGACCGCAGCGACGCACGGATGCACGGCAAGACCGTAGGAACCTACGCAGTGCCGTAGGGGACCGCACCGCCACTTCCCAGCAAATTAGGGACACTGTTGCTCCTGGGGTATCGGCGAGGACCATTCGCAACCGTCTCCATGAAGCTGGGCTACGGTCCTGCACACCGTTAGGCCGTCTTCCGCTCACGCCCCAACATCGTGCAGCCCGCCTCCAGTGGTGTCGCGACAGGCGTGAATGGAGGGACGAATGGAGACGTGTCGTCTTCAGAGATGAGAGTCGCTTCTGCCTTGGTGCCAATGATGGTCGTATGCGTGTTTGGCGCCGTGCAGGTGAGCGCCACAATCAGGACTGCATACGACCGAGGCACACAGGGCCAACACCCGGCATCATGGTGTGGGGAGCGATCTCCTACACTGGCCGTACACCACTGGTGATCGTCGAGGGGACACTGAATAGTGCACGGTACATCCAAACCGTCATCGAACCCATCGTTCTACCATTCCTAGACCGGCAAGGGAACTTGCTGTTCCAACAGGACAATGCACGTCCGCATGTATCCCGTGCCACCCAACGTGCTCTAGAAGGTGTAAGTCAACTACCCTGGCCAGCAAGATCTCCGGATCTGTCCCCCATTGAGCATGTTTGGGACTGGATGAAGCGTCGTCTCACGCGGTCTGCACGTCCAGCACGAACGCTGGTCCAACTGAGGCGCCAGGTGGAAATTGCATGGCAAGCCGTTCCACAGGACTACAGAAGTAGCAACCATGAAGCATCTGTGTTTCATGGAGAGATGAGCAAACTCTCCCACTTTCATGGTGGCTAGTGTGCCACTATACTCTGTCAACTATATGCCTGTGTACTTGTTCGTTGCATGGTTGCAGTCTGATCACTTTTTTTGCACGTATCATTCTATGAGTGTATATGTGAATAATATGGTTATCTGCCGTAATTATCCTTTTATTTCCCATATAGAATTTTTCAGTGATGTTACAGGGATGGGTAAGGATCTGGGCAAGCCTAGTGCTGTGACTATGCAATCCAAGGATGTGTCCACTCCACAACTTATACCGGAAGTTGGTCCCTGGGACGCAGCCAAAACGCTGACACCGTCTACTTTAATCCAAAAGCTGAGAGGTGGTCTGCAATGGGATGGTTTGTAAGGTCAGCGATGGGACGCCTAGTCACCATGTAGATTATGTTGTTATGCCATGAAACTATTTTCAGCTCTGACCTCCAGGGCTGGACTCTAATTACAGAGGAGTATAGTACTAACTCATATTTCTTGTACAATTATTATTATTTACACCTGCGTGTATTGCTTATGAAAAGTTCTTGTTTCTAGAAGATACTGACACAGAGAATCAGCCAGTCCAGGCAATCATACCTTTCTTCAATATGGGCTCACATGGAGGGCTTCTGCTATAAATGAGTGCATGTGTTTTTGGTAATATATGTTTCTTCTAAAATAATCGATTTATGCTTGCATGCACTGCTAATGAGATGTCCCTGTTTATAGGATCTTCCGATAACATTACAGCCGTGAGGGAACAGCTTGATACCAGAGATTTTGAAATCGAATGGAATAACCTATTCTTCCCCCCATCCGAGGCCATGATACCTTTCTCTTCCTTGAACGTACAGAGAAAGATTCCCATCATACACAGCCAGACATGTCACCAGCAACAAGTTATTTTTTCTCGATTAATTTTACGCTTGCATAAAATACTTGCGAGATTTTTTTTTCTAGGTGCACTTTGTGCTGACATGGCCGTGGAGGAGGACTTCAAATGCAACACAAG
Source organism: Schistocerca nitens (assembly GCF_023898315.1). Classification (NCBI taxonomy): domain Eukaryota; kingdom Metazoa; phylum Arthropoda; class Insecta; order Orthoptera; family Acrididae; genus Schistocerca; species Schistocerca nitens. Next base: position 618,998,321 of record NC_064617.1, read on the forward strand.
AGGATTTGAGATATGAGATCCATTCTGAACGATGTAGATGCTGATGAATTTCTACGTAAGTACCAGGAATTATTACTATCGATGATAGCATATGATTCTTTCAACGTCATCACTTCTTCTTCGATGCAGGAATTTCGATACATACGGTTGTGGGAACAACAACACACCCTCACCTGTAGACGATGCTCTTGCAATGCCCATACCCAGGTGCATTAATGCTGCCTTCCCTGCACTGGCAGCAGTAGCACTCTACCCTGTCTTATTAGTTAGGAGAGCATTAAGTCAGTTGCTCACCAGCTTTAAAGTATTATGTACTAGCGGACACTTTTGGGGATATTGTCTCTTACAGTCAAATAGATAACTACACTGCAGGCTACCGAGATCCAACCGTTTCCCTTAATGTGTGTCTATCGATTCTGGAAAGGGAGCTCTAGAAAGTCATCTATGATCTTCAGTAACCCATAATCAGGTGAAGTGCAGTGAGCTAACATACCTCCAAAAGACGAAGGTAATGGTGTGTTGGTGAAATTCATCACCCATATTTGGGGGGGGGGGGGGGAAACGGCGTGATAGCGTGGGGCGATTCTATTGCTGAGCGGATCCATGACTATAACTTGAGTTTCACACTAGGGAACGTGTGCAAAATGTAAGATACGGGGTCTGGTACAGAACTCAGCCATGTACTCCGTTTGGAGATCCATTTATATGTTTCTTCTTTTTCCTCTGCTTCTTCCTTGCACACACCTATTGAAATGGACCAACAGATGACCTTTCTATGGTCTAACACTTCCTGTGGATTTGGGCATCTTGATCTCACATCTGCATTTACACTGTACAAGCACCATTATTTAGACCTTCCATGCCATCTCTGGCGTTGACAGCGAGATGACAGGCTGAATCGATGAGTGAAATAGGCAGTGCCCATATAATATGTCCTTACCAGCAAAGTCTCCATACTAGCATGTTTATGACACATTAAATGGGATCCTCCTGTGTCTCCCTCCGAAGGGTAAGGGAAGAAAACGGGTTTGTATTAATGTCCAAAATCTCGACTGCAAATTTTTGCTCACATGGCCAATACTGGCATGTTAAGAAAAGTACATGATATATTCGCATTTTTCGCATCTTGTGAATACATATTAAGTGGATGACTTTTTTACCACTTGGACTGAATCGATTTCTCCAATTCAGAGGCAAAGTGGGGAAGGGGAGGTGGCCATTTTGGATCGTATACTATGGTAATTAAGATTAGAGTTGAATAAACGTAGCTGGGGCTGCTTGAAGAGGGCTGCTAGTAATTTCAGATCACAAATTATGGTAATTAAAATGTTAGTTTGGGTCACAAATTAGATTAGGCTACAAGCATTTTGCCATTAACTAACAGTTGTATAAATATTACAAAGAGTGCGAATGAGGAGTATGGTTACATTAGAGTCATAAATTATACCACTTTGTTTTCATTGAGGGGCAAGGCCAAGTGGCCAGTTTGTTTACCCAAGAAGAACACTGGGCTCATTAATCTCTTTTGCTCTTTGCTTTACTACTATTAGTCAGTGAAGTCAAAAATAAGAGCGATGATTAGTTAGAAATGAAATGCCTGTCATGTCACAGAAATAATTATAAAACTTGTCTATGTGCAGATATTAAACGTATGTACTACATTTAGTAACAGTGGCGAGTTGTAATATTTTAAATATAGAATAAGAGACAGTTCTACTTTCACAAAACATACATATTCTTCAGATTAGATGCTCAAATCGCCCTACATGGATCTTCGAAAATTTAATAACGAGCTGGATCATGTATCTCTGAATTCTTCACTTGAAAGTAGAATAATGAAAACGATCGTACTATCATTTATTTGTAAGAACTAACCGATTACAGATGCTTTTTATAAGAATCACGAAATTTCGATCACCAACTTCCTCCTCCGAATGCGAAAATGTTTTGATGACGCCGACATACATACGGAGGAACGATCATAATAGTAATACAAGGGAAATCAGAGCTCGCACGGAAAGATATAGGTGTTCGTTTTTTCCGCGTGCTGCACTAGACTGGAATAATTGAGAATTATTGTGAAAGTGGTTCGATAAGCCCTCTGCCAGGCATTTAATGTGATTTGCAGAGTATCCATGTAGATGCAGATGCTGACACGCTCACTGTACAATAAGGTGACAAAGTCATGGGATACCTCAATATCGTGTCAGGCTGCCTTTTGCCCGATGAAGTGTAGCAACTCGACGTGGCATGGACTCAACAAGTTATTGAATGTCCCCTGGATAAGTATTGAGCCATGCTGAATCCTGAGCCGTCCATAGTATCGAAAGCGTTTCCAGTGCAGGGTTTTGTGTACGAACTGACCTCTCGATTATGTCCCAATAATGTTCGATGGGATATATGTCGGACGGTCTTGGTGGCCAAATCGTTCGCTCGAATTGTCAAGAATGTTCCTCAACCAACTGCAAAGAACTGTGGCCCGTAACGTGGCGCGTTGTCAGCCATAAAATTTCCACAATTGAAACACGAAGTCCATGGATGGCTGGAGATGGTCTCCAAATAGCCGAACATAAACCATTTCCAACCAATGGTCGGGTCACTTGGACCAGAGGACCCAGTGCATTCCATGTAAACACAGCCCACATTATAGAGTCACCGCCAGCTTGCACAGTGCCTTGTTGACAACATGGGTCGATGGCTTTGTGTGGTCTATGCCACGCTTGAACTCTGCCATTAGCTCTTACCACCTGAAATCCACCTAACCTGGCCACTGTTTTCTTGTCGACTAGGGTTCAACCGATATAGTCACGAGCTCAGTACAGGCTCTGACGGAAATGTTCTGTCAGCAAAGGCACCGACGTCGGTCGCTGCTGCCGTAGCCCATTAACGGAAAATCTCGCAGCACTATCCTAGCGGATACGTTCGTTGTAAGTCCCACGCGGTTTTCTGTGGTTATTTCACGCAGTGCTGTTTTCTGTTAACACTGACGACTCTATGAAAACGCTGCTGCTTTCTCTCGCTCGGTGAAGGCCGTCGGCCACTGCGTTGTTTGTAGTAGGAAGTAAAGCCTGAAATTTGGTATACTTGGCACACTCTTGACACTGTGGATCGCGTATTGTTGATTTCCATAACGGACAGCCATATGTGTATAGCTCCAACTCTTTTTCGCGTTCAGCGTCTATTAATTCACAAAGTGCGGCCATAACCGCATCGGAAATCTTTTGACATGAATCACCTGAGAACAAAAGACGGCTCCCCCAATGTGCTGTCCTTTTGTACATTACGAACACGGTACTACGTACATGAACCTATTGCTATCCCAGGACTTGCGTGTATAACGATGAAGGGGTCAGATGCAGTCTAAAATAAGGAAACTGAAAATAGTTATATCTACTCTCGGAATCGAATTAACAAACTTGAAACGGACCAGGTGGCGCTATGATTGGCACCGTAGACTAGCATTCGGGAGAGCGGCGGTTCAGAGCCCCGTGCAACCAAATGGTTCAGATGTGTCAGTTGGCTCTGAGCACTATGGGACTTAACATCTGAGGTCATCAGTCCCCTAGAACTTAGAACTACTTAAACCTAACTAACCTAAGGACATCACAGACATCCATGCCCGAGGCGGGATTCGAACCTGTGACCGTAGCGGTCGCGCGATTCAAGACTGAAGCGCCTAGAACCACTCGGCCACACCGACCGGGCCCGTGCAACCATTCAGCTTTAAGTTTTGCATTATTTCCGCAAATCAGAAGGTAAAAGCCGGGTCCCCATTCTTCATTAATCCGAGCTTGTCCTTCGTCTCTAATGACCTCGTCATCGATGGACGTTAAACATTAACCTTCATTCCTTTCTTCCTTTTGCGAACTCGAGTATGCTGACAAAAAGTCTTTCCGCAAATCAGAAGGTAAAAGCCGGGTCCCCATTCTTCATTAATCCGACCTTGTCCTTCGTCTCTAATGACCTCGTCATCGATGGACGTTAAACATTAACCTTCTTTCCTTCCTTCCTTTTGCGAACTCGAGTATGCTGACAAAAAGTCTATCCACTGCAATAGGTGGGGAGCGTTGCTGTTGCGTACTAAGTGATGTAATTACCGAACACTGTATTATTAAGAGATTCGTCCGTTATTTCGCCTAATTTTGTTCCTCCGTTCATTTCTTTTACACGGAGTGACTAACTCTCCTTCTTTGTATTCAAGTCCATGACGAATTATATTTCATGGAATAATTAGAATCTTAAAACTTATTTTCCTGATAAATGACTTTGTTGTAATATTATAGTTATGCTGAATTTCGTAAATGTTGTCAACGCCTGAGCTTCCAAATCGAAGCAACAATCAACGATGGTAATTTACATTGCAATCTCTAACGTGTTATTGATCCGTTAGTCTTTGCTAAAATAATTAGTCTCACGTTAAAAATGTTTTATGGCGAAGAAGATCCATCGAAGATTGCCCCGCGAAAGAGTGGTATTCAGTTACTAAAAAGTGCCAAATGTCCATTATAATAAAATACACACCGAGCGAGGTGGCGCAGTGGTTAGACACTGGACTCGCATTCGGGAGGACGACGGTTCAATCCCGCGTCCGGCCATCCTGATTTAGGTTTTCCGTGATTTCCCTAAATCGCTCCAGGCAAATGCCGGGATGGTTCCTTTCAAAGGGCACGGCCGACTTCCTTCCCCGTCCTTCCCTAATCCGATGAGACCGATGACCTCGCTGTCTGGTCTCCTTCCCCAAAACCAACCAACCAACCAATAAAATACAGCCAACCTGAATTTGACTGACTGGCCATTGAAAGTGGTATCTTTAGATATGTACTTCCGCACTGTTAGTGTTTTATGCACTCTATTATATGTACAGAAGGGCTACGTAATCTTTTGTGCGCTACATAGGTTAGTCAGGAATATGTCACTCTAGACAAATAACGAGTCCTCACTCGGTTTTCGTTTTACAAAACCTGGCCACACTACTCAGTGAAGATGCAGTACTTGCCGTGCATATGATTATTGTCCTGTCACACTGTTCCTAACGAAAATATGCTCAGGACGACATTTTGTAACAGAATTTTTGTACTGCTGGTACGCAAATAAACACGTCAGATGCTGGAAGGTTTCTTGGGGAATGGCAGCCAATTATTCACGGAGTGCTGCACTGAAGAGAGGTATCGATGTCGGTCGGTGAGGCCTGTTGCGAAGTTGGCGTTCCAAAACATTCCAAAGGTGTTCTCTAGGATTCCGGTCAGGACTCTGTGCAGAATAGTCCATTACAGGGATGTTATTGTCGTGTAATCACTGCGCCACAGGTCGCGCATTATGAACAGGTGCTAGATCGTGTCGAAAGATGCAATCGCCATCCCAGAATTGCTCTCCAACAGTGGGAAGCAAGAAGGTGCTTAAAACATCAATGGAGGCCTGTGATGTGATAGTGCCACGCAAAACAAGCAGGTGTGCAAGCCCCCTTCATGAAATACACGACCACAACATAATACCACCGCCTCCGAATTTTACTGTTGGCACTACACACGTTGGCAGATGACATTCAAAGGGCATTCGCCGTATCCACACCCTGACATCGGATCGCCACAGTGTGTACCGTGAGTCGTCCCTGCACACAACGTTTTTCCACTCTTCAGTCGTCCACTGTTTACGCTCCTTACAGCAAGCGAGGCGTCGTTTGGCATTTACCGGCGTGATGTGTGGCTTATGAGCAGGCGCTCGATCGTGAAATCCAAGTTCTCTCACCTCCCGCCTAACTGTCATAATACTTGCAGTGGATTCTGATGCAGTTTGGAGTTCCCGTGTGATGGTCTAAATACATGTCTGCCTATTACACATTACGATACTCTTCAACCGTCGGCGGTCTCTGTAACCCAACCGACGACGTCGGCCCGTACACTTTCGTGCTGTGAGTGTCCCTTCACGTTTCCACTTCACTGTCACATGGGAAACAGTGGACCTAGGGATCTTTAGGAGTGTGTAAATCTGGCGTACAGACGTATGGCACAAGTGACACCCAATCACCTGACCACGTTCGAAGTCCGCAAATTCCTCGGAGCGCTCCATCCTGCTCTCTCAGTAAAAAGACTATTGAGGTCGCTGAGAGGAGTACCTGGCAGTAGGTGGCAGCACAATGCACCTAATATGAAAAACATATGTTTTTGGGGGTGTCCGGATACGTTTGATCACATAGTAAAGGTGCAAAGGTGATCGGATTGAGTTATCTCTATGGCAAATTTATTGAAACATTATGCAATGGCATTCTCCAAAAGACAAGAGATAATTAAGTGATACATTTACGAGTGATACATTTACAATATGCAGGTCAGACTTTATGGGACGTATTGCTGTGCTACGTATTTGGTACCATGGAGTCAAAAGGAGGCATTTCACCATGTAGAACTGTTACGGGTCGGAACTCAGGAGAACTCCGCTCACTCGACGTTTCACTCTACAGGGAGCGAGATGTTTCAAACCGGATACGGTGAACAGTGTAAGATTCTTTTGTGGTGCAATATTATCGTCTGACTGTTCCATCTACACCACCACACATGTCTATGTGATGAAGAAATGTTACGTGTGTAACACGCTGCGCACGTCAGCGAACTTGCGTCAGTTGTACCGGTCACATGCAGTGAAAATAATGTTCGTACAGTCCTCCCTATTTAATTAATGCTGATTGGAAGTTTAGCGGTATTTTCCGTCTTTGATATGAAATGTATATCTCTTGTACAGAGATAAAAGAAAGTAATTTGATTAGTCACACACGACTGCGTGTTTGCAGTTTCAATATTCAGGCTCTAGAAACGTATTACGTACTAGCTTAACGCCCGCTACTTAACTCGCGTAGTGTGTTACGGCCTGAGCAGACTTTTTTTTGAGTGGAATTTTTACGTTGTTCACAAACTGCCTCGCCTTCTGAGCTATTCTCGCCGTAGATGCATAGTTTTTTCCGAATGAACTTCTTACCAAATGGCGATTCGGAAAGACGGAGTCGGGGCTTTTCGTTAAGCTTACGTTTTAAGTTTTTATGGTGACATTTCTAAAGAAACTTTCATCACCTAACGTATTTCTTCATTGCAAACGAAAGAGTGAAACACGAATATTCATACATTTACTTTTAAAAATGTTTAATGAAGTAAATATTTCCTTAAAAATTTTAATCCCCTATTTCATTATCTTAGGAGTTGAATTTCCGGAAACACTGTATTACTTTTTTTTTTAGTTTCCAACGGAGAAGTCAAATACCAATTTCCAGAGATGTAGCTTAAAAATGCTTTAGTACTGGTTTAATAATGACTAATTTTTAAAAAAATACTTTCACCCACTATTTCATTCTCATAGAAATAAAATTTCCCGAAACGCTGAAACATGTGTTACTTTATTTGTGACCGAGGAAACAAATACCAATTATCGTAGCTCTAGCTTCAAAACTGCCCTAAGAGCGACGTATTTTGAAAATATTTTTCATCCCTTACTTTAACTTCTTAGGGAGGCATTTCGAACAATCCCTTACTAAGCGGTACTGTCGGGCTTGGCCGGCTATTCGATGGGTGACCATCCGGGCCACCATGCGCTGTTGCCCTTTTTCGGGGTGCACTCAGCCTCGTGATGCCAACTGAGGAGCTACTCGACCGAATGGTAGCGGCTCGGGTCAAAGAAAACCATCATAACGAGTAGGAGTGCGGTGTGCTGACCACACGCCCCTCCTATCCACATCCTCAGCTGAGAATGACATGACGGTCGGAAGGTCCCGATGGGCCACTTGTGGCCTGAAGACGGAGTGCTTACTAAGCGGTAACTACAGTTTAAGATCAAACCCTCTCCACTATGAAGTTCCTATCCTTAGCGGTTTCCGCTGAGCGATGATGAGTCATTGAATCAGTCTCACCATATTTCACGCTCTCAGGGATTGAATTTCCAGAACCACTGAAATAAGTATTTTTTTATTTGTAATCGAGAAGTTAAATACCAATTTTTGTCGTAGGATCAGCTTAAAAAGTGCCAGAGTAATGACATGCTTTTTTTTTAAAAAAAGTTTTCATCCCCTGCTTCACCCCTTCAGGTGTGAAACTTCGAAAGCTGCCTTCTTAAACGATGCCCACAGTATAAAGTCAATACTCTCTCCAGATTTCAAATTTCTGCATTTTCGGTTAGGGATGGACGATGATGAGTCTGTAAGTCAGTTAAGACATTTCCTTTCATGTATAAACATTATCTAAAAATGGTAATAATAATAGCGCTAAAATGGATCATTTCGACCCGAAAAACATACTGCTGTATGTTTTCACTACTCCACCCGGTTTCAGAAGAACAACGATATGGCGATCTTATATTTATTTTCTTGTTTTTCTCTCATTTGTTTTTTTTTTTTTTTTCTTTACGCACATTTCGCTCATGAGTGCGAGGAAATTTGGAGAGAATTTCCTCCTTATGCAAGACGTAATTCATTTATTATACTTTCACTCACACATATTTCATCTTTTTTTATATCATCAACTGCGTTTATTATTCAGCCTAAACAATTTTTTAACGTACTAACTTGTTCTGGAGATTAATACGATTTCGGCTTCAAGCGATTTCTATGGAAAATGAAGTGATAAATGGATTTTAATTTACAAGAGTTTAAAAATGTAGTATATGTAAGGCCTGTGACAAATATTACACAGTAGAGACATGAAATATTAATTGCCTATTATTTAGTAAAAATTAGACCTACAGTACTGTTTTGAAAAGAAGACAGTTATACTCATATTTTTGCCCCTTAAGTGACCAATTATTTCGTGCTGGTGACAGCATGTTTAATGTATGATATACGGCTTGTCATTTGCGAACAACACAATGTTTTCTATTTCTTTCATTTGAAAACCGATATATTACATCGCATATTTAGCGTGTCACATAAATTTTCTTGTAATGTTGTCTTGTTTACCGTTGTATCACACGTGTTAAGTGACGTATTATGTTCACTGTAGATGCTTCACCTACTACAAGCGCATTTTATTTTATTTTATCGTGAAACTGTCATCAGATCGGGTGCTTCTATAACTATACGACATAATAAACAGTATACAGAAAGGGAAGCAGTGGACGGTTTCTTTGACTTGCGTGAAGTAGAACACTTCGCTCGATGCCGTATTGAAACAGAGAAAACGCGAAACGATAGCTGCTTTCTGCTATGGCTTGAAATGGACGTAATTAGATAACGAAAGTAATCTAACCATCTAAATTAAAACTTTTACATAAGGAAACGCTAATGCAACAAGTTGTGATAAACTATAAGTTAAAACTTATAAGTATTTAAATTAATTACTCTTCACATGTGCAAGCTGCGGGTTGCCACTGTCTTTAGTTTCACATGACAACTAATTTGGATAATAAATATCGCTTTTTTCCTTGAAGCAATTTTATTTTGCTTCTTAATTTTTCTTTTCGTGGACTTTCAGCCAGTAGATTAACTTCATTTCCGACAGGAACAGCTGTTATAAGACACACTGCAGGAGTTTCAGTATTAGTATCGGTACAGGAACTTTCATTCATGTTTTCAACGTGAAATTAAGACTTATGTATTAATTTTTTGTGTGTCTGAATGGACATTCATAAACGACGATTGACAGGAGTCCGAAATTAATTCTAATTTGGGTACACGGAGAGCCACAATGGTTAAGGCGACCGCTTGTGTGAAGTGGGAAATCTGGAATCGAATCTAGTTCTGGCACAAATTTTTACTCTCGTGTTCAGAAGAAACAGAACACCTTGAGCGACTAGTGACAGGACGTTCATATTCACAGGACATGTACTTCAGTATGCCTTGCTGAAAAATGGCGTCTGTGGTATTGTACAGAAAGGGTATGGCTACGAGTCACAGGATGTCATTCACGTAGGTCAAATGGTCACAGTGCCCTGGACATGCACCAATTGTATTGTGTGGCTGTACCCAGTAGCATAACACACCATCAGGCCTTGAGTTGGCGCTATATGTCTTGTGCGAATGCTGTCACTATGATTCCGCATCATCCTGTCTGCGGCGAACTAAAATGCGGCCATAATTTTCAAACAAACAGAACCTGGATTCGTCTGAAAACACTATCTGAGGTCAGTGAGTTCATTCCTTATACCATTGCCGTCTAGCATGGTTCAGTACATTCGTGAAATATAGGCGGAGACGTGGACGACGCGCACGTAACTCATGCCATAACAAATGGCGACGGACTGGCACCCCTGATGGTGTACGATGTGTTCCAGTGTTGCATTAGAGCCGAGGAGGACGCAGATCTGTCCTGCAATCCCATTTGGACGAGGTGCCGATTTTCTCGGGGGGTGGTTTGGGTGGTGCGACCTGATCCATCTCGCCTTATTCTACGGCCTTCCGTGAACTATTCTGCACACATCCGTGATAATGCCGAAACACTTGGTCCCACACGAGCAGCAATTTCCCGGATGGATGCATCACATTCTCTCTCGTTAATTATGTGCCCTCTTTTAAACTCACTGATTTAACGGTACTTTTCACGCTTACGTTTGCGAGGCATCCTGCATGTTTGCGCAAGTCACACTGAAAATTACCTTCAGATTATAGAGACAAAGAGAGCGGCTGGTACATTTTATCGATAGGTGCTGCTGCGCCGCGATTTCAATGTTGAGCTTGAACCCGCGAGAAGACATAGTTTAAATGCTAATCAAATCTGCAGAACATATTAGCGTACCATTCCGGTGAATATGAACGTCATATCTCTAGTAGCTCAAGCTGTTCTGTTTTTATCTGAACACGAATGTAATGTCACTAAGAGGTAGTATATCTATCCATAGCAGAGCTGTCTCCTAGATACTCGCTGCCAGCGAGTTTATTTCTGATTAATATTGGTATTAATTTAAATAAATACCTTAGGCTGCATTAAAATTTAATTTATACAAACGTTTTGATTTATGCTCAGATAGATAAGTTCACTCTCACGTTATCTGTAATACGAATCATGTTCTTTTAATACACACATTAGAAAACGTTTTGTATCACCTGAGACTTCCGAAACCTGTACAGAAAACTGGAATAGAGATCAACATAAACATCATTTCTGCCCTTTTTATTGCTCATGAAAACCACACATTGCATGTTGTAGCACTATACAGCGAGATCTCCAGATTGCTGTACATACCGGTACCTCTTATACTCACTATCACGTCCTCTTGCATTGATGTATGGCTGTATTCGTCATGATATACTATTCACAAGTTCATCAAGGTGTAGCGGGACTTTGAATTTCGCCGCGCTACACTCGTTCCCTCAGATAAAAAATATCTCGTCGCGCAGCGGTATGAGCGCTCGACGGCAGAGAAACTACTAAAATCGTAACTTTTTTTCTGTTTTCCATCCGTTTTCAATTGTCTCTTGATAGCCGAAGCTGAAGGCAGACGTGACCTGATGAAGACGTTAAAAAACTTATTAGCTAGTCTTGATCTGATTTTAATGTGTAGACATATTGTGGAAGTTGTTAAGAAATTCGGAGGATGGAAGTAGCGAAGTAAATTAAATTGCATACAGTATCAAGATGATTTTAATTAGTATAAATTAGTGATTGCTGGACTATTGCAAGATTTCGGAGCAGTTTTTTCACGCAGAAATGAAGGAGATATTTGAAGACCTGGACGCCGCCCGAAAGAAGACATGTTAACCTGGTAAAGAATGAACTCAAAGCTACGCCATTTCCCCCTGTCAGTTACATTTTGTTATTCTCTGTTCTTTTTTTTTCAAAAATTTTTGTAGTGGAAATTGGTTTAACTTTTGCTCAAAAACGCCACAAGGACCACCCCAACAATAGCTTTTCCGAATAACGAAGTCCGATAGCTTTTCTGTAATACAAAGTCCGATTTGCTTTTCATTTTTCCCCTTTTTCACGGTCATTAACGATTTTAAAAAACCCATTTTCACTTACGATTTCTTCCCACATTTTCAACCTTTTTCCTTTTCTTTTATTCTCTTATTTTTCTTTTTTTATTAACCACTACAACTGGCGACCGTGACAGGACGCAATTTTCGGATGTGTCGTTTTTGAGCAAATTTGAAACTTTAATTTGTATTTTTTCCCAACAGAGAATATCAAGAAATCCTGAACTTTAAATGGTAACTAAAACACCAACTTTATTGTACCTAAGCAAATGATTATACAACAATGTTGTAAAGAATTTTTGCAACTAATTCAATCTGTTTTCTGCTCATGGCATATATTGATGCAAAACTGTTATTTTGAGACATTTTGGTGATTATCCGATGGAGATGTATTAAGAAAATCCGTATTTTGACGAATACGATTTACGCAGAAGTGTTTGACCAGCCGCTGCAGGGCAGAAAATTTAATGGTGAGTCATACAATTATGTTTCATTCAAACATTCAATAGCCAACTGCAGAATCCATTTTTCCCTTTCCACACATCCTGTAATTTTCTTCTAGATTTTTCCAAAATTATCTATCTCTATTGTACTTTGTGGTAATTATAGTATTGTTGTAGCATGTGAAGAATGTGAATTTGACCGCCAAACAGTCATTTGTTACGAAAAATTTTGTCCGCCCTGCTGCATTTTTCTCAACCATTGTTTGCAATAGAGCAATCATTTACATTGACGAGAAAATATTTCAACCTAAATTTGAGTCAAATCTTTATTAATCAGACTCATATTATTCCCTTTTGACTTACGATTATACATCCTATTACAATGGAACGTGCTAAGGTAGAGATAGTTTCGGCAGATGAGTTAAGTGAAGTAGATTCATCTTTCAACCAACAAGAAAGTCCGCGTTTCCCTCCATGGACGAGTTCACAGATCAATGCAATGATTTTGCCTCAAACTCGCAACATTTGTGATAATACACAGATGGCGACTTTAAATGACGAAATGTGGAATGGACGCGAGACTAGACCGTCAGCGCCATTGTTAACATCAATGTCAGAACCAAATATGAGACAAATTCAGCAATGTGACACAAATCGGACACAGGAAACTGACAAACTGGACCGACTATTAGAGTTATTTGCAGACATGAAACGAGACGTTAGTCAGAAAATTGACATATTAAACCATACTATGACCGAAAATTTTGAACGAACGACAAAACAGATGACATAATTAAATAACACCACTCAACAGCTCAGCCAGCGATTTGAGACATTGTCCGATCGAGTCACTAAACAGGAAGAAACTTTGGTTATATTCACACATGAAACAAAAAACAATATCGCCCGATGTGAGAATCAGTTAACTCAAATAGTTAATGTGCAGCAGGAAGTGAACACTCGTGTGGAAGAGTTAGCTCAGGCCCACACTTCAGCTAGCTCCACCCAAGAAAAGCTGACTGAAGAAGTGGGAAATATTACCCAACAACTCACAATGGTAGTTCTTGAACAAACCCACCTCAAAGAAAAGACAGAAAAATTAGAAGACCGAGCGGACCGAGCGTCACTAAACAACGACACCAACATGGCCGAAAGAATTGTACATGAATGTAACTTGTGAGACGACTATCTGGAAAAAAAACTTGAAACAATTACACAGGACATACTTTCAAAAGCAAAGACACATGTTAAAGACGAGACAAAACACATAGAAGACGAAGTGACAAAATTACGAGACGATGTTGTGCCGTGTTTGGCGATTGGTGCAAACGCATCTCTAGGAAACGACAAAACAGCTAAAACCATGGCTAATGACACAGACAGAACACCTATTGTGGAATCACCTATTTCCAATCAAAATTACAATGAGCCGCTTTCTTTTCCACCAGACGAACAATATTACGGTACGACACCTAGAATAGCAAGTGACACAAACTACGTCAATACAGTTATGCCAACCGGCATGGCCGATGACACGTTTGTAAGACATGGGTATTTCCAGACATTTTCCAGTGAGGACAAGCACAAAGTCCACCCTATTGTGTTTATTAGATCATTTGACGGTGGTTTTCCACGTAGTTGGTCAGAAATCGATAAAATCAGATACGTCACCAATCTCATGAGAGGACGAGCAGCTAAGTGGGGTGCCGCTATGAAACGGCGGTGCCTTACGTTTGAACAGTTCGAACAAGCCTTCTTGGACTAATTCTGGTCCGAGAATGAGCAACAGAGTCTAAGGAGAGAAGTGTGCAACCCCGAGACCTATGACCCTAAAAAAGAGACATTAAGACAATACTTTGAGAGGTACCTAGACAAGACACTGTACTGGTCCAAACCAGCCGACTTGCCAGCGATAATTGACACTTTAAAGAGCCACTTACCCTTTCCATACCGAGACAGATTAATAGGAGTACCGGAGAATGACGTTAAGACTTTCTTAAACTTCTTAGATCAAATTGACGTAGTTTACAGAGGCGATTCACGCCATTCAAATTTTACTCATATTAGTAACCAAAATCAGCACCCACCCCAAAGGAACCGTAGTGACGGTGGTTGGTGGAACCATCCCTCCGCGCCGCGACGCAGTACGATGCCGGCGCGCGAAACATATTCAAATGGAAACGTGTATGACGGTAGGAACAACCGCAGAAATTCGTGGAATTATAATAATAACAACAATAATTATCACCCATATCAAAATGGTAACTACAAGCAAAATGAAAATTACAGACAGTACAACAACAGCAACAACAATAGGAGACGTGAGAATAACCGGTACAACCCGGGCTATTTTGACAGGAACATGACATATAACAGACATAATTACCACCAAAACAATAGCAATCCCAACAATCACCGACAGAATATGTGGAACACACAAAATTCACGCATGACAAATCATAACCCTCCACGGAATCCGCCCCCGTTCCCTAGTACAGTTATGCACTCCCCGCCACGAAGTAGCAATAACAATTGCGATGCGCCATCAGCTGACGCGTGGGCGCCAACCGGCCGGAATGTAAACATAGTGGAGCTGGTCAATGAACCCGGCCAAACACAGCAGGCGACGGAAAACAGTCGACGACCGAGCTAAGCGCTCGTGCTTCGGTCGTGAGTTGTTGTAAGAGCGCAACGACTGAGACGGTTTGTTTCCTCAGGTACGACGACAAAATAACAGTAGAACAGGAATTAACAAACCTATCAAGTTGATGACCTCGTTCTTTTGCGTTCACATCCCAAGTCTACAAAGTTAAAACAACTGAACAGAAAATGGCAGCTATTATATTCAGGTCCTTTCAGAATAGCAAGCATACCTCACCCAGGTTGTTACTCCCTAGAATACCCGTTATCTCACAAGCCGAGGGGGCTGCATCCCCACAGACATTTGAAACCCTTTGTGCACTAAAACAACATAATATAATGATAACTAAGTTGAACATGAGCAAGTTGCTGTGAAAACGAGATCATAAATATTTGTATTGAATACACGAACATTAAGCTATATAGCCTAAGAACACAAACATTAATTTATGGAAATTATATACTGCAGTTACACTTGTACACATAATTATGAAGAGAAGGTAAACCCAGGTGAGTACACTTACTGAATGAGAAACGATATTCATATAGGAATGAGACCTACGCAGGTTACATTGGTTGTTAATTGTAAATTATAAGGTGAATCAACAACTAGTTAGTTATTTCAAGGCACTACAATGACAGGAGATAATTGCTATTGAGATCAGTAATGACATAGGTATGTAGCAGAATGAATGAGGACGTAAGAATGAATGATCAGTATGAATGTGTTAATATTTAGGTTAATATAAGAAGTTAAGTTACTGTGAAGTAGTTGATGGAGACAAGAGATTATTTGATGAAGATGATATTGGAGTTTTATGAGAATGGAAGTGCCAGATGGCCCCACGTATGTGATATATTAATGTTTGATGAGGAATATTTTTAATGTATAAGGATATATATACATATATATATATATATATATATATATATATATATATATATATATATATATTATGATGAATATGTGAGTAAGGAATGAGTGAGAATGTTTTGGTAATATTGTGCTACATAGAGAAGTGAGTAAACAGTCTACATCTTTAAGATTACATAAGAATTTCAGTTTGAAAGAAAACATTTGTGATGAGTTAGAACACGTGAGTACAAGGCGTTAAAGGTGAATCTATTTACAGTGCCCTTGAAAATGAACGAATGCAAGAAAAGCAGAGTGGAACATAATGATGATTACAGCTGTTGAAAGAAGTGTAATAAGAATGTGACTCGTAAACACATAAGCTTTAATTTATTTCAGAAGTGTAACTTAGTAACCTTTCGTTAAGTTTTGTTAAGCCATTGTGCGGAAGAAAACATATATATTTCGTGTTCAGACAGGAGAATGATATTTTAAGGAACTTAAGTTGAAATATAGTTTTTACACAGCCCTCATCTGAATACATTTGTATAATTTTTTTTTTTTTTTTTACGAAAGTGAAATTAGTGCCATGTTAGCCTTTATTATACTTACACACCACAGAAAACCATGAGGAAACAAAAGATAGGAGAGTTATTAAGACCGTTTTGCGATTCGTAAAACACCTCCACTTAAGCGAACAGATGACAAAATTACATCTACGTCGAAGACATTTGACTTTTCAGGCTATGCAAGGTAAGTGCAAAGGAGCAGTGACCATCCGTGCAGCCGACGTCGAGCAACGGACACTGAGAAGGAGACATTTTACTGTCAATTATAATACTGTGTTCTTTATTTATGATTTATAGAACGAAATGATATATATACACCACATACATGATGTTTAACCTTCACTAAAGTAGAAGAAAGTTCATGGTTGAACTCTTGAGAGGAAATTTGATATGTCATTATATAATACACATTATGAGAGAGACAATCTCTGAGATACATTTTCCATTTTTATAGACGGTATCCACAAGAAGTGGAGATATTGAGGAAGTACTGAGCAGATACGCGATTTACTCATGCAAGGATCTGTTAATGTATAATACACTTAGTCATATGAACAGTCAGAACACAAACAGACAATCTGTCATGACGTTACACTACACAGACTTGACGTAAGGACACTTACATTTACCCACGATTTGGTAAATTGTAAGCACCTCCTTTCACACACCCCTGGAAGGTGATGCAAACGTTGTAATGTATTATGTTCTTTTTTTATGTATTAGCTGTAGGATTTGGCAGTTTATAGGTAGTGAATAGTTTTCTTCCACTCTTTCTTTCTTTCTCCATTATCCCACCACCTCCTGCAGCTGGGTATTGTTTGTTTATCGAATGTAAGAATATATTGTGTGACAGTAAACTTTCAGGGATGAATAAAAAGACATGAAGAAAACTGAGTATGGCATTACAAGCCTGGTCAACCACTAGCCAAGAAATGGAATCAAAAGAAAGAGATAAATAATAAATGAAGGAAAGCCCGTGCTTTTAAACATTAAGTCTTATATCCCTTGGCACGCCCAAACCTGAATAAAAAATTAATACCCCAATAAAAGAAAGCGAATGGGACTTAGTATAATTTTTTTAGTATAGATATTTCACATGCATATTCTTGTAAATTTATATGTATTTGTATATGTATAAAAACTTTGCATATTGTCAACATATTTTGAAATGTGACCAAGAAATGTAAGCTTTCAGAATTAACGATGTAAACATGCTTGGACAAAGTGAACTGTTAAAATGTAAATATGGCAAAAAGTGTTGCAAACTGTGTTAAACTGTGAACGTTATAAACGACGAATTTTCTGTTGTTTGTGAAACTTATGGTACATAAACCAAATAACTGTTTGTAAATCGATATAAACTGCAATTTACTTCGACGATAATGAGGATTTTCACACTGCAAATGAACGTTTGTTGGCAAGTGTAAACAACGTGGTGAAACACCTACCTTTGCGAACATCGACGCCGTTGTTCCTGGCCGGCCTTCAGATGCTTTGGAGACAATAAACTCAGCACCTGTCGTAGGCGATGTGGAGGCTAAAAACTACATCGACCATATATGCCCCGGGAACAATAGTCATGAAAACGTACAAGGACCTGGAGTGTTGTGTCGTAACAGAAGACATGGACGTTGCTTCAGATCACGCACTCGCTCAATCTTATGGTGTCACCGGACTTAACACGCCATTTATGCTGGAATAACAACTTGTAATGAACACTATGTGAGAGTGAATACTGTTCAACACTGTCATAATACAGCGATTTTGAAACTGCCGCACGCGAAATTCAGTGATGCTATTGCGCATGCGCAAAGACTACATGCTGCCAGAGATGCATTGGGAAACCAACGCTGGGAGCACACAACATTAACTGAGCTGGCGAGCAGCTTGTTCAAACAAACTGTATGTATATAAATATATTAATTGTGTAAAAAGGATCCAAACTGTAATAATTGTATTTAGTATATAGGTTTAGAAATTAAGTGTTGGTTAAGATTATCCCCTATGGATGCACGTGGCTCAAATGGTTCAAATGGCTCTGAGCACTATGGGACTCAACTGCTGAGGTCATTAGTCCCCTAGAACTTAGAACTAGTTAAACCTAACTAACCTAAGGACATCACACACATCCATGCCCGAGGCAGGATTCGAACCTGCGACCGTAGCGGTCTCGCGGTTCCAGACTGCAGCGCCAGAACCGCGCGGCCACTTCGGCCGGCAATGCACGTGCCCTTTCCAATGAAAATATACATGTATTGACTTCTAGGTTTGCTAGCCTGCCACGCTAAGTGTTTTAGCGTGACAGTCGAGGGGGCGATGTAGCGGGACTTTGAATTTCGCCGCGCTACACTCGTTCCCTCAGATAAAAAATATCTCGTCGCAGCGGTATGAGCGCTCGACGGCAGAGAAACTACTAAAATCGTAACTTTTTTTTTGTTTTCTATCCGTTTTCAATTGTCTCTTGATAGCCGAAGCTGAAGGCAGACGTGACCTGATGAAGACGTTAAAAAACTTATTAGCTAGTCTTGATCTGATTTTAATGTGTAGACATATTGTGGAAGTTGTTAAGAAATTCGGAGGATGGAAGTAGCGAAGTAAATTAAATTGCATACAGTATCAAGATGATTTTAATTAGTATAAATTAGTGATTGCTGGACTATTGCAAGATTTCGGAGCAGTTTTTTCACGCAGAAATGAAGGAGATATTTGAAGACCTGGACGCCGCCCGAAAGAAGACATGTTAACCTGGTAAAGAATGAACTCAAAGCTACGCCATTTCCCCCTGTCAGTTACATTTTGTTATTCTCTGTTCTTTTTTTTTTTTCAAAAATTTTTGTAGTCGAAATTGGTTTAACTTTTGCTCAAAAACGCCACAAGGACCACCCCAACAATAGCTTTTCCGAATAACGAAGTCCGATAGCTTTTCTGTAATACAAAGTCCGATTTGCTTTTCATTTTTCCCCTTTTTCACGGTCATTAACGATTTTAAAAAACCCATTTTCACTTACGATTTCTTCCCACATTTTCAACCTTTTTCCGTTTCTTTTATTCTCTTATTTTTCTTGTTTTATTAACCACTACAAAGGTCCAGATTGTTCCACTCCTCAACGGCGATTCGGAGTAGATCCCTCATAGTGGATCTTGGACAGGGTTGATGTCTGGATAACATGTTGGCCACTCAAGTAGAGCGATGGCGTTATCCTGAAGGAAGTTATTCACAAGATGTGCACGATGGAAGCGCGAATTGTTGTCCATGAAGACGAATGCCTCGCTAGTATGCTGCCAATGTGGTTGCACTATCGGTTGGTGGATGGTATTCCCGTATCGTACAGCCGTTAGGGCGCCTTCCATGATCACCAGCTGCGTACGTCGGCCCCACACAATGTCACCCCTGAACATCAAGGAACCTCCACCTTGCTGCACTCGCTGGACAGTGTGTCTAAGGCGTTCAGCCTGACCAGGTTGCATCCACACACGTCTCCGACTATTGCCTTCTTGAAGGCATATACGACACTCATCGGTGAAGAGAACGAGATGCCAAGCCTGAGCGGTCCATTCGGCATGTTGCAGGGCCCAAATGTACAGCGCTGCATGGTGTCATGGTTGCAAAGATGAACCTCGCCATGGAGGTCGGCAGTGAAGTTGGCATCATGCAGCCAATTGTGCACAGTCTGAGTCGTAACACGATGTCCTTTGGTTGCACGAAAAGTATTATTCAACATGGTGGCGTTGCTGTCAGGGTTCCTCCGATCCATAATTCATAGGTAGCTGTCATCCGCTGCAGTAGTAGACGTTGGGCGGCCTGAACGAGGCATGTCATCGACAGTTCCTGTCTCTCTGTGTGTCATCCATGTCCGAACAACATCGCTTTCATTGACTCCGAGACGCCTGGACGCTTCCCTTGATGAGAGCCCACCTGGCACAAAGCAACTACGCGGGGGCGATCGAACCGCGACATTAACCGTCAAGGTATGGTTGAATTACAGAGAACACGAACCGTGTACCTCATTCTTAGTGGAATGACTGGAACTAGTCGGCTGTGGGACCCCTTCAGGAGAAAAGGCGCTGTTCATGCTTGGTTGTTTAAGTCTTTGGGCTGGTTTAGTGACATCTGTGAACAGTCAAAGGGACTGTGTCTGTGATACAGTATCCATAGTCAACGTCTATCTTGAGGAGTTCTGGGATCTGGGGTGATGCAAAACTTTTTTTAGGTGTGTGTAGATGACAGTTCATAAGTATCGCAAAAAACATTTGGCTGCTTTGTTCAAAACATGAGACGTGTTTCATTATGTAACTGTTGGTGTGGAATTTCTTCTCCTTCATCATTATTTTGGTCCATCTGTAAGTACTAAAATATATCGCGGTCACTAATTTTAGAAACGTGCGTCTACAAGTACGAACTGTTCACGCCTGAACTGCTGAGTTCACGTAAGTGGTGCCATGAGGCAGCAAGCTCAAATAAAATACTTTAATATCTGTTTCCTCCATATAGTGGTGAGATGTGGATTTTCTTCCCACTAAAAAACAATTGCGATATGTTAGCTACATTTTGTGCACAGCATCGTATCACCTAAAATGAACACAACAGCCAGCGAGCACATTTTTCATTGAAAACCATTCAAATTTAATGCTGCAGGGTCTATTAAATTAAATATCACAGTAACTACGACGAATATCGAAAGAAACAAACACTTCATTATCGAGTTGTGATGTGGAACTATAAGAAAGAAAGAAATGAGCTTTGTGCACCATCTAAGGTCTTTAGTATCAAATGGGAGGTATTATTTACAGTAGTGAAGAAAACGCGTAAATTCCAAACAAGTCGTTTTTAATATGTTAAAGGAAAAGAAAAACCTTTACCGAAAAACTAACTCCAGGAGTTGATATAGCTTTCCTTCATTTAGATGCATTTCTTTTTTTACAGTTTAAAGATCTTTTATTGCTCACCACAACGAAATCGGAAATCTTTTTTCTCGTGTACTGCTATCAGCCACTCTGTGGAACAATGGCGTTGATTATCACGATGCACAACTACAAGCCCCATTGCGACATTTCACTGCCAGGACTTTCTCCTGTCCCGTACGGATCCTTTTCCTTTGTGGTGCCTAGGGGATAAGAAACCTTCCCATAGTCATACCAAACGAAAAGGAAGATTACGTACAACTGCATTTTTGTAATAGTAAGCGGCGTTCTTATTGCAGCATAGAAGAATACATGAAAGACAGGTATCTTCTTTAAAGCGTCGTGGCAGCCTTGAGCAGTTCGCACCTTTGCGGAACATCAGCTATATGTAAATTTACCAGCTATTGACATGGAGTAGCTGAACTGACAATAACAGTACTTCCTAGTCCCAATATTTTACAAAGGCAATAGCAGTTTGGAGGTTACCCTCTGTTATGTCACACCAGTTCGGTGTACTCGAACTAACGGGTGGAGTACTAATTTAGAAAACTCTGGGTAAGAGTTAGAAAGTAAGTGTATCTCGTAGAATATCTTGTATATGGATATCGTCATGTTTCAGAGGCCATGGCACACTAGTCGTGAGAAACAGTAGCAATCCTGTCGTACAAGATTAGCTACACTTTGTTAATCTTTCAACCGTGTAAGTTGTAGACCATACAAGAACTGAAAGAGCCTCGCAGCTGCTAGCGATTATCAGGAAACATTTATAAGAATACAAATACAAACGAGAACAATTAATCTTCCAAGAGGAGTCAAATGAAAATGAGACAGGCGGTAAAAAGTAAGTAAACTGTTTATTATCTCAAAAGTAATCGCCATAACTGTCAACAAAATTCTCCCTGTGAAAGACCAGAAGGTCAGTACCTCATCGGAAATGTTGCGGTTGCCTACTGTAACAGCCCCAGAGTTTTTTTCTCTCATCCAAATTGACTCTATCGAAGCCGGTCTCATTGTTAATGAAGCACTCTAACCACTTTTTGTCGATATTCACATAATTCTCAGCTTTTCCTCGGGGTGTGCTTTTTGTTGTATTTATTCATTTGCTCCCTTCTTTTACTCCACTGGATGATTACGAGAGTGTTCTACATGCATTTTACTCGAAGGTATGTACTTTCTCAAAAATTAGTCATCCATCACTTTGAATTTCAGTTTAAAACGAAAACTGATGAAAATAATTATTAATGGCATTACAAGTTACATACTGCAGTAATACATGAATTACTATTTTTCAGATTTACAATATTAATGTCACAGAATGAATCAATACAATTTCTTTGAAGAAACGTGTTTGAACATGAGAGTCTTTTGTTATTAGCTGTTACCACATGACAGCAGTCTGTGTTATGTCCCAGCGGCAGTGAGTCGTACAAATCTTTGTGAACTGTGGGTATTTTAATGGACTAGGAACATTATCAAGATTGTGGCATTAAATATCCAAAGATCTGTGAGCTATATAGTCGTCACAGAGGAGTTCGAATTAGAAAGTGTGGAATTAAAAGATAATTATTTCAGTAATTTGGTGGTCAACCTAGATCTCATTCACGGACTATGTGAATGGAATTTTACCGCCACTAAACATTGGCCCCGCATAAAGAAAAGCTGAATATTCTCTTTCTGTTTGCTAGCACTACCACTGTTATACTTTCCGTGCCAATGCAATATATGTAGTTTACATACGCAATGAGACGACAAAAAGGCATGGGACACCTCCTGATACCTAATTTTGTCCGGCGAAGTGCAGCAGTTCGACGTGGCATGGACTCAACAGGCCACTGGAAGACATCTGCAGAAATTTTGATCCATGCTGCCTCTACAGCCGTCAATAACTGCGAAACTATCACCGATGCAGGTTTTGCGGAAGAACTGATCTCTCGATTATGTATCACAAATGTTCGATGGGATTCGTGTGGGGCTATCTGGTTGGCCCATTCGATCGAATTGTCCAGAATGTTCTTCAAACCAATAGCCAACAGTTTTGGCTCGTGACATGGCGCATTATCATCCATAAATGTTCCATCCTCGTTTGTGAACTTGAAGTCCATGAGTTGCTGCAAACGGCCGTCAAGTAGCCGAACGTAACCATTTCCAGTCAATGGTCGGATCACTTGGACCATAGGACCGAGTCCACTCCATGTAAACACAATCCACTCAATTACGGAAGTACCACCATTCGCACAGTGGCTTTTTCACGACTTGGGTCCATGGCTTCGTGGAGTCTGCACCACACTCGAACCGTAACGTCAGCTCTTTTTCTTTTTGAGTCATCAGTCTTCTGCCTGGTTTGATGTGGCCCAACACCAATTCGGCTTCTGTGCCAACCTCTTCATCTCGGAGTAGCACTTGCAACCAACGTCCTCAATTATTGGCTAGATAAATTCCTATCTCTGTCTTCCTCTACATTTTTTGCCTCTACAGCTCCATTACCATGGAAGTCATCCCTGATGTCTTAAAATATGTCCTATCATCCTGTCCGTTCCCCTTGTCAGTGTTTTCCACACAGTCCTTTCCTCACCGATTACGCAAAGAGCCTCCTCATTCCTTATCTTATCTGTCCACCTAATTTTCAATATTCGTCTGTAGAACCACACTCAAATCCTTCGATTCTCTTCAGTTCCGGTATTCCCACAGTCCATATTTCACTACCATACAATCATGTGCTCCAAACGTACGTTCTCAGAAATTTCTTCCTCAAATTAAGGCCTATGTTTAATACTAGCAGATTTCTCTGGACCAGGAATGCCCTTTTAGCCAATCCTAGTCTACTGTTGATGTCCTTGCTCCGTACGCCATTGATTATTTTGCTGCCTCGGTAGTAGAATTCCTTAACGTCATCTACTTCGTGACCATCAATTCTGATGTTAAGTTTCTCGCTGTTCTCATTTCTGCTACTTCTCATTACTTTCGCCTTTCTTCCCTGATTAATCTCTTTAACTTCAGCCCAATCTGCATCACTACTACATTGTGATCTGAGTCTAGAACTGAATTAGTCTTTCTACTCTCTTTTACTCCTTGTCCCAAGCCCATATTCTCATGTAACCGTTTCTTCTACTCCTTCCTCTACAAATGCATTCCAATCCACCACGACTATTATGTTTTAGTACCCCTTTACGTACTTTGTTACCCTTTCAATATCCTCATATCCTTTCTATATCTCTTCATGTACAGCTTGCCATGTCGGGACGTGTACTTGAACCTCATTTCTGCTACTTCTCATTACTTTCGCCTTTCTTCCCTGACTAATCTCTTTAACTTCAGCCCAATCTTCATCACTACTTCATTGTGATCTGAGTCTAGAACTGAATTAGTCTTTCTCCTCTCTTCCATTCCTTGTCCCAAGTCCATATTCTCCTGTAACCGTTTCTTCTACTCCTTCCCCTACAAATGCATTCCAATCCCCCATGACTATTATGTTTTCTTACCCCTTTACGTACTTTGTTACCCTTTCAATATCCTTATATCCTTTCTATATCTCTTCATATACAACTTGCCATGTCGGGACGTATACCTGAACTATCATTATCGATGTTGATTTGCTGACGATTCTGGCGAGAACAATCCTATCATTGAACTCAAAATGGTTCAAATGGCTCTGAGCACTATGGGAATTAACTTCTAAGCTCATCAGCTAGAACTTAGAACTACTTAAACCTAACTAACCTAAGAACATCAGACACACCCATGCCCGAGGCAGGATTCGAACCTGCGCGGATCCCGACTGTAGCGCCTAGAAACGCTCGGCCACCCCTGCCGGCTCACTGAACTGTTCACAGTAACACACAGTCTCCTCTTCCTTCCTGTTCATAACAAATCCTACTCCCATTATACAATTTTCTGCAGCTGTTGATATTACGCTATACTCAGCTGACCATAAATCATTGTCTTCTTCTCAAAAACTCGGATCGAGCGTTTGGATTCCCCTTTTCAGATTTTCTAGCTTCCATACCACGTTCAAGCTTCTGACATTCCGCGGCCCGACCCGCAGAACGTTATCCTGTTGTTGGTTATTCAGTCTTTTTTTCATGGTCACTTCTCCGTAGGTAGTAGCCTCCTGGAGATCCGAATGGGTGATTATTCGGGAATATTTTCCCAATGGACAGAAAATCCTAGGAAGCTCTGGTCTTACGTTAAACCAGTAAGCGGTTCGAAACAGCATACCCAGACACTCTGGGATGATAATGGCATTGAAAAAGAGGATGACACGCGTAAAGCTGAAATACTAAACACCTTTTTCCAAAGCTGTTTCACAGACGATGACCGCACTGCAGTTCCTTCTCTAAATCCTCTCACGAACGAAAAAATGGCTGACATCGAAATAAGTTTCCAAGTAATAGAAAAGCAACTGAAATCACTCAACAGAGGAAAGTCCACTGGACCTGATGGGATACCAATTCGATTCTACACAGAGTACACGAAAGAACTTGCCCCCCCCCTCCCCCCCTTCTAACAGCCGTGTACCGCAAGTCTCTAGAGGAACGGAAGGTTCCAAATGATTGGAAAAGAGCACAGGTAGTTCCAGTTTTCTAGAAGGGTCGACGAGCAGATGCGCAAAACTATAGACTAATATCTCTGACATCGATCTGTTGTAGAATTTTAGAACATGTTTTTTGCTCGTGTATCATGTCATTTCAGGAAACCCAGAGTCTACTCTGTAGGAATCAACATGGATTCCGGAAACAGCGATCGTGTTAGACCCAACTCACTTTATTTGTTCATGAGATCCAGAAAATATTAGATACAGGCTCCCAGATAGATTCCATTTTCCTTGACTTCCGGAAGGCGTTCGATACTGTTCCGCACTGTCGCCTGATAAACAAAGTAAGAGCGTACGAATTATCAAAATATCGGACCAGCTGGATTGAAGAGTTTTTAGCAAACAGAACACAGCATGTTGTTCTCAATGGAGAGACGTCTCCAGACGATGAAGTAACCTCTGCAGTGCCACAGGGGAGTGTCATGGGACCATTGCTTTTCACAATATATATAAATGACCTAGTAGATAGTGTCGGAAGTTCCATGCAGCTTTTCGTGGATGATGCTGTAGTATAGAGAAGTAGCAGCATTAGAAAATTGCAGCGAAATGCGGGAAGATCAGCAGCGGATAGGCACTTGGTGCAGGGAGTGGCAACTGACCCTTAACATAGACAATGTAATGTATTGCGAATACATAGAAAGAAGGATCATTTATTGTATGATTATATAGTAGTTGAACAAACACTGGTAGCAGTTACTTGTGTAAAATATCTGGGCGTATGCGTACGAAACGATTGGAAGTGGAATGATCATATAAAATTAATTGTTGGTAAGGCGGGTACCAGGTTGAGATTCATTGGGAGAGTCCTTAGAAAATGTAGTCCACCAACAAAGGAGGTGGCTTACAAAACACTCGTTCGACCCATACTTGAGTATTGCTCATCGGTGTGGGATCCGTACCAGGTCGGGTTCACAGAGGAGATAGAGAAGATCCAAAGAAGAGCGGCGCGTTTCTTCACAGGGTTATTTGGTAAGCGTGATAGCGTTACGGAGACGTTAAGGAAACTCAAGTGGCAGACTCTGCAAGAGAGGCGCTCTGCATCGCGGTGTAGCTTGCTGTCCAGGTTTCGGCTTGGTGCGTTTCTCGATGTGGTATCCCCGTACTTACACCTCCCGAGGAAATCACGAATGTAAAATTAGAGAGATTCGAGCGCGCACGGAGGCTTTCCAGCAGTCGTTCTTCCCGCGAACCATACCCGACTGGAACAGGAAATGGAGGTAATGACAGTGGCACGTAAAGTGCCCTCCGCCACACATCGTTGGGTGTAGATGTCGATGGATCGATCATCATGACTTTTTTTTTAATTACAGGTTCTTACCAACTTAAATCGGGACTTATCTGACCAGGCCACAATTTTCGAGTCGTGTAGGGGCCAATCGATATGGTCACGAGTCCTGGAGTGAAGCTGAACGCGATGTCGTGCTGTTAGCAAAACCTCTCACGTCAGTCATGTGCTGGCGTAGGGCATTAACTCCAGATGTTGCCGCATAGTCCTAAAGGATACGTTCGTGGTACGTCCCATATTGGATTCTGCGATTATTTCACCGAGTACTGCTTGTCTGTCAACACTGACCCTAAGCCCGCTGCTCACGTTCATTAAGCGAAGGCCGTCGGTCACCGCGTTGGCCGTAGTGAGAGGTACTGACTAAAATTTGATATTCGTGGCACACTTTTGACACTATGGATCTCGGAATACTGAATTCCCTAATGTTTTCTGAAATGGGAATGTCCCTTGCGTCTAGCTCCACACAGCAATTGTCACTTGACTGAAAGAAAAGCGGAAGAACGCCACTGCGTTCCCGTCTTGTTCTACAGATACAGTGCTTCCTCTAAGATGATGTGTTTGCTACTGCTTCCCAGTATGGGTGATATGAATAAACAAAAGAAGTTTGTCACCGAGAAAAACATGATGTCTCAAATGGTGCACTACTTCACAACGTTTTACCATTCTCTCCAGTCGATTCAGAAGAAGTTTCTAAAGGCCGTCTGATGAATTAATTGTAACCGATATTTGTAGTGTATTGCAACTGTAAGAAATATGTGGCACTGTCCTTAAAACATGCTATTTTTTAAATATTTAAACCACATGGCAAAAATACGTGTTTAAAGCTGCTTGGACGCCTTTCTAACTGACCATTTGCATGCTTTCCGATCTGCCTATGTAAGCACAGACCAGCTGTGGTTTGCATGCGAAAAAATATTATCGATGTCAGTCGACAGATACATACCACTTAAATTAATAAGACATGGTACTTATCCCCCATAGTATGCGAAACAGGGCAGAACACTGTTGCAGAAGCAACGAAAAAACCATGCGACATTTAAAAGAACACGAAATTCTCAAAATTGATCAAGTTTATAGAAGCTCGAAATTTATAGTCAATTTCAGTGCGAGATGCTTCGGACAGTTTCTGCAACGATATCTGGCAGAAAACGCAAATAGGTTCTGGTCACATATAAAGTACACCAGAACCAAGACGGAATCAACACCTATACTGCACGATAACACTGGTTACCTCACTGATAACAGTGACACTGAAGAAAAGTTACTAAATATGGTTTTCCGGAACTTCTCTACGAAAGAAGACGAAGTAAATATTCCAGAATTCAAATCGAGAACAACTGCCAATATGAGTCACTTACTAGATATCCTCTGTGAGACGAAGCAGCTTGGATCATTTGATAAAGGCAAGACCTTCGGTTTAGATTGTACGTCAATCAAGTTCATTTCAGAATATGCTGATTCAATAGCTGCAGGCGTACCAATTATGTACAACCGCTCGCTCGTTAAAATATCCGTACCTAAAGATACACAAGTCACACCAATACTCAAAAAAGGCAGTAGATGTTATCCATTGAACTACAGACCCACATTACTAACGTGGATTTGCAGTAGGATTAATGGAACATATACTGTGTTCGAACGTTATCAATTATCTCAAAGAAGACGATTTATTGAGAAACAGTCAGCACAGATTCAGAAAATATCGTTCTTGTTAAACAAAACTAGCTTATTATTCTCGCGAAATAATGAGTGATATCGACAGCAGATATCGGATTGATACGATATTTTTAGACTTCTGGAAGACATTCGACATCGAGCCTCACGAGCCTCTTCTAATCAAATTGCGTGCCTATGGAGTGTCGTTTTAGCTGTGCGATTGGAATCGTAATATCCTGTCAGAATGGTCACAGTTCGAAGTAACTGACGGAAAGGCATCGAATAAAACAGAAGTAATATCTGGCATTCACCAAGAAAGTGTTGCAGGCGCCGCTACTGTTTCTGATATACATAAACGATATAGGAGACAATCTGTGCAACCCTCTTAGATTGTTTGCAGATGAAGCAGTCATTTATTGTCTTTAAAGTCATCAGATGATCAAGACCAATTACAAAATGATTTAGACAAGATGTTTGTATGGTGCGGAAAGTGTCAGTTAACTCTAAATAATGAAAAGTATGATATCATCCACATGAGTACTACAAGGAATCCTCTAAATTTCGGTTACACGAGGCATGACACAAATCTAAAGACTGTAAATCTGTAAATTCAACTAAACATTTAGGAAATACAGTTACGAATAACTTATATTGGAATGATCACGTAGCTGATGTTGTGGATAATGCAGGTCAAAGACTGTGATTTAGTGCCAAAACATTAGAGAGTGCAACGAGGCTACTAAAGGGACTGCCGGCCGGGGTGGCCGAGCGGTTCTAGGCGTGTCAGTCTAGAACCGCTCGACCACTGCGGTCGCAGGTTCGAATCCTGCCTGGGGCATGGATGTGTGTGATGTCCTTAGGTTAGTTAGGTTTAAGTAGTTCTAAGTTCTAGGGGACTGATGACCTCAGAAGTTAAGTCCCATAGTGCTCAGAGCCATTTTTTTTACTAAAGGGACTGCTTGCACCACGTCTGTCCGCCCTCTTCTGGAATGTTGCTGTGCGGTGTGGAATCCAGCTAAGATTGGACTGACGAAGGACAATGAAAAAGTTCAAAGAAGGGAATCTCATTTTATACTATCATAAAATAGGGGAGGGAGTACCACGGACATGATACGTGAATTGAGATGACAATTCTTAAAAGAAAAGACTTGTTCGTTGCGGCTGGATCTTCTTGGGAAATTTCAATCACAGACTTTATCCTTTGATTGCGAAAATATTCTGTTGGTGCCTACCTACAAAGGGAGACATGATCGTCACGATAGAATAAGAGAAATCAGAGCTCGCACAGAGAGGTTTAAGTTCTCGTTTTTCGCTTGCGCCGTTGGAGAGTGGAGAGGTAGAGAAATTGTTTGAAGGTGGTTCTATGAACCCTCTGCCAGGAATTTTGTTGTGAATTGAAGAGTAATCACGTAGATGTAATGTAGATGTAGACATCAGATACATAGACACAAATAAATTTCGGAATCCAATTAACAAAAGAAGCATCATTTTGACCGTCAGCAGAAATGTTATACAACAGTTATCCAGTAAATCTGTTAAATATCGTACTGTGTTGCCCAGGACACACCGAATGCACACTAGTGGATATCCAACGGTCAAAACCAGTGCAATGTTTATTTACGATTCTCCCTTCGGGAATGTATATTGTACCCCTATTAGTATTTTTCTGGAAAGAGCTCCACTAAAAGTACAAATGATTAAAACAAGTAACAGGTTTAAACGCACGTCAATTTCTGGGATATTTCATCGTTTTTAAATACGTGATAGTTACGACAGAGTATAGCAGTTTTCAACAAAAATAAGTTCTTTATCGGGGCTCACTAGAAAATGTTGATGTTACTGTATGATGGATCAGGTTATTAAATAATATTTTTTTTAAAAAATGAAGATGTCGTTGACAGCACGAATCATGTTTACGTTGAGGTGAATCAGTTAACTCATCGTCAACGAAAAGACTTTTTACCAGCAAGCTGGGTATTATCACATGGGGACCTTATAATGGAGCTATGATTCTTAACCGTAATGCAGTTTCCTGTCATCTCAACAACCGATAATGGTGCTTATAGTTGACTTTCGTTGATAGTCACATGTAGACTAAGTGTAGATGGATTTCGAATCAGATCCCGCTCCCGGGTTCGATTCCCGGCGGGGTCAGGGATTTTCTCTGTCTCGTGATGACTGGGTGTTGTGTGATGTCCTTAGGTTAGTTAGGTTTAAGTAGTTCTAAGTTCTAGGGGACTGATGCCCATAGATGTTAAGTCCCATAGTGCTCAGAGCCATTTGAACCATTTTTCAGATCCCGCATTGAAACTGCTACGAGGTGTTTACATGCTTTTTTATATTAGAGGGCATTATCAAGGGCAGCTTATTTTGCGTATCAATTAGAATTATACTCCTGTGCACTAAAAGTTTCAAATTTAATATTGCGAGACGTTTACTCTATGGAAAGAAACTGTGAAAATTAACTTGTCGAAGACCAACATACGTACAGGAATCTTTCGAAAAGTCCTAAAATCTAGAAAAGCATAAATTATGATGAATAACTGTTCGTGTATGTATGTATGGGTATGTGCAGCTTGTACGTATATAGCTGAGACTCAAACTGTCTCGTTAAAGTATATACTGCAAAAAAAGGCTGTTTCGTTATGTCATACTGGAAAACTCCGAACGATCGAATCAAATGCGATTTCATGCTTAACGTTTTAGGGTGAAAGAAGAAAATTCCCGAAGTATTTCCCTTCTCTAATTCTCCCTACACAGCCGTGAACCTGGGAGTGTTTTAAGTAGATCTTTTGCGTAATTCGTAAACTTCATCTTCTTTGAAGGTAAAATGGTTTCGATAGTGTCTTATATTTTTTTTTTCCTTCCACATTCCTGCCGTCAGTGTTCGAGGCAACAAAAAAATTTTCAAATGTGTGTGAAATCTTATGGGACTTAACTACTTATGTCATCAGTCCCTAAGCTTACACACTACTTAACCTAAATTATCCTAAGGACGAACATACACACCCATGCCCGAGGGAGGACTCGAACCTCCGCCGGGACCGGTGGCACAGTCCATGACTGCAGCGCCCTGGACCGCTCGGCTAATCTCGCGCGGCTTGAGGCTACAGCGTAGTGTAGTGTCCAATGCGTTACTTTGTTTTGGGAAAATGGAATTCGTATGCTCTGGTCTGTTCGTACACTGATTATGTATTTTTTCCTTTGCGTTTCGTCGCAAAGTTTCAAAAATTGGCACTGCTGAGGTACCTTGGTAAAACATTTGCGATAAAGGTAAAGTCCGTGGCGCTCAATCCGTAAACTGGGTTCTGGCCTGACTGAAGGTAGCCTTTTAGGGCGATGTTACACTATTAAATGTACTGGACGATATTGTTTCGTCCAGTATATGGGACTCAGTGTAACAAGGAACTTTCGTCAAATGTTGCCTTACTTCCAGTTTATTTGATCAACTCCAGCGCTTCGCCTTAGATCTGGTCAAAGAAATTGTTCCTCTTCTGTTTCCTCCAATGAGAAATATAAACACTAGGAGCGCTTGCATCGCTGTATCTGTCTGACATCCAATGTTTATTAACATGTCTTCGAAATTAACATGGTGTGTCGCATCTACGACGAAATTGATAGCAGTGTACGGCGCAGATGAAGCACTGTATCCCGAATACAAAAGCAGAATATGAAGCAACGAGAGCTGTAAGAAAATTGTTATGGCCATTAAGCGTAAAGTATGTTCAGGATGTATCCCCAGGATATAAAACAGATAATCTACAACTTTTGTAAAAATAAAAATATTTTTTATGGCCGTGGTAAGTACTAAATAGTTATTTGCCTTCAGTTTCAAACATTTCTGGTATTCCTTTTTGTCAATGTGCACTGCGGTATTCGAGCGCTGTATTGTAGAGTACCTCTCTCCCCCTGCAAGAAATAGCAATGTAACGGTGAGCCTGTCCTTTCCTGATGTAGCTAAGCCACTTTTCCTGAGCACGAATTGAAATGTACTCTCGTTTATTCGCAAGTAATTTTCATACGACTTTACGTTCTCGACTTGCAGCTTCCGTTAACAAATTTTGTGTAGGCTTTTATTATCTCCCCGTGAAACGACTCTGTTCCTCTTCCAAATGCAAACATAATCCAATCGTAATACACAGTTCCAGGTCACAGTAATAAGTCATTGTCCATCATTCTGAAACGCTGACGAAATATTGGATGAGAGTGTAATACACCCTATTGCTCCGCGTGAAAGATCTGTGTCCACTATTTGATCGGATTTCTTTGTCCAACAAACTTGATTGTATAATGGCCCTTCATCCGCTGGAAATATCTCCCTTACTCAAACTGATAGCAGGGCGAGTGGACAGGGGGTCATCCTGGACGGACTGGAACGAGAAGAAATCCCCACTCCCACTCAGGATTGAACGCGAGATCTCTCGGAACAGAGTCCAGAACTCAACTTGCTAGACCGTCACGCCTACTAAAAGATTTATGAGAATAGTTATCTACCTTAATACGTCTGATGAAGGAATAATTAGTGTGGAGAATAACTTAATTCAATGGCGTCTTTAAGCTAGATACGTTGTTAAACTACTGTGAATATTTAAAAAAAATCATTCCAACAATAATTGTTACGTTTTATAAAAAATAGGTACGTTTTATAAAAAAGTATGATCGTACATTGCATAATCCCATGCCACCGCATGTTATTCCTCTTTCCAACATCCCCTAAGTGAACTGAATATCCATTATTCCTTTGCATCGTAACCCACTTCCAGATACATGTCAAAATGTTGAAATACTACATAATAACAGAAATATCTGGCATGTGTTAAGAACAGCAATCTTTATTTCCGTCATACGTAATCAGTACGTGCTTGTGGTGGGGTCAACTGCTGTAACTAAGCGCATAGTGCATTTCCCCGCCAAATATATCCCCGTATCTCCGTACGTAATGAGATGACGTGATGTACAATCTAAAGAGCGTGTCAAAGAATGGGCGTAGTGCTTTCGCACTGTAACCTTCCGAAATTTGGCATTTCCCGTTCGTGGCATACCACCTGTTGCACTTTGCGAGATAAGATCAAGATAACTCGTTTCACTGTGATAATTCCATACGTGCTGTGATATATAAGCTCTAGCCGCCACTGGCTATCCATAGTAGCCGCATTCGCTTAGAACCGTCGAAATCTCAGACGCGTTTCCGACATGAATCTACGAGGTGAGTTACAGCAATAGCTTATTTTACCGTCTGCGTTTGTGATTGCCGCTGTTCTCTTTCAAAGGGTTCCCTATACAGATGTGTTAGACATGCACTAGGGATCGACTCTATACCACATACGTTTCTGTGTCTGTATATTGAGGATTCCCAAGGGGATTGTCACTGGGAATAAGGTGCAACGTTTTCATGTTTCTTGTGTACTTCGTCTCTGCAGAAAGTTTACCACTTGTGACCTGTTTTCAGATCTGTTAATTAATAACTGTAATTAAAGCAACATTCAGTTAATTAAGAGATGAATTAACAAATTAGGACACTGTTAGATAGAACTTATGGTTTCGTTACTTAAAGTCACAAATTTATTAGCAGCTAAGACTTACTGAGTGCTTAGTGGATGTTCTGTGATTGAGACCACTCGGTTTAGTTTCTTATTCGACTACTCTCGTATTTGACAGAAGTGCTTCCTGTAGCATGGAAAGCATTAATTTTCTTCGTTTATGATACTATGATTTTGCCTAGATGGGTCATATAAGGCACTATTTTGGGACAGAATTTCACTGTTCGTAAACGTTAAGCATTGCAGTTTTGGTTGTTAAACAAAAATCGCTATTCCCGCCATCGAGTTTTGACTTGTAGTTCCGTATTAGTTGCATAATACTTTACTACACAGAACTTGAGTAATTTCCTTCTGTAATTCTGCTACTGACTCGATTGTTAATTTGTTATAAAATTCTCTGCTCATCCAGTTCTATAGGAGCTTCGCAATAATGTTAAGTTTTACAAACACTTCATTATATTCAAAGGTGTTTCTTCTTAAATGCGTAGTTTAACAGGTATTATAGTTTCGTATGCTGCTGAGTTTTTCTAAAGAGTTATCCAACCCACATTTGCTCATAGCATTGCGATGACTCATCCTGTGGACTTCTCTGCATAATTGTACCTGAAAAGTGCTATTGGACGTAATGTACACAATAATGGATTTATCATTGTGCTTAAAGCAACGGTAACAGCAATAAAAGACTTTACTTCTAATGACTCAGAAAATAAACGACTATCCCAATGCTCTCACCTCAATTGCTGCATTTCTTTTCCCTGAATCGTAAGATAAAGTTACGAAATCTTTTAAGAATGTGGAACATTTCAAGAGCCGAAATTATTGTTGTTGCTATTATGGTCTTCACTCTGAAGACTAGTTTGTTGCAGTTCTCCGTGCTATTCTATCTTGTGCAAGCCTATTCATCCCTGAATGACTGCTGCAGCCTACTTCCTTCTGAATCTGCTTGTTATATTCATTTCTTTGTCTCATCCTACGATTTTTACTCCTCCCCCCCTCCACCCCACCGCTAAACTGGATACCCCTTGATGTCTCAGAATGTGCCCTAACAACAGGTCCCTTTTTTTAGTCTAGCTGAGCCACAAATTTCTTTTCTCCGCAGTTCTATTCAGTACCTCGTAACTGGTTACGAGATCTATCTATTTAACCTTCGGCAGTCTTCTGTAGTACATTACGTAAGCTTGTATTCTCTTCTTGTATATAGAAAGCTTATAGCTGTTTATCGTCACAAAGCTACACTCCGTACAAATACGTCCAGAAGAGGCTTCCTAACACTTAAATCTATATACTTTTCTTTATAAACGCTCTTTTGCCATTATCAGTATACTTTTTATATACTCTCTTCTATAGCCATCAACATTTATTTTGCTGCCTTATTAACAAAATTCGTCGTAAACTTCAAGTGTCTCGTTTCCCAATCTAATTCCATCAGCACCACTCGATTGATTTCGACTTCATTCGATTGTCCATGTCTTGCTTTTGTTAAAATTAATTTTATAGCCTCCTGTCAAGACACTGTCCATTCTGTTCAACTGCTCTTCCAAGTCCCCCTTACATGCTCCTCTGCCCTTGTAACTGCATTTTGGTTTCTGTACAATTATTAAATAGAGTTTCGCTTCCTTCAGAATTTCAAAGAGAATACTCGAGTCAACTGGGTCAAAACCTTTCTCTAAGCCTGCAAATGGTTAATTATTATCAATGAAACATATCTAAGTTTTGCTGATCATTGTAGAAGTCAAATTTTTTTTATTTCTGTTCAAGTTACTGTTTAACTCTGGGCTTGGCATGCCTTTTGCAAGCACCACTTAGTTTTTAATATACTCATAGCAGCAGTGAATTCATTCATCTCATTACATCTAACTGTTGTTTTTCCTAATCCGTGCATAAATAGTATGTTGTCGACGTGAGGGGTGTGAACTAACATTTAACGACTGGAACAGGTGAGCTAATTAACCGTGACTGTTATATTGCTTTATGTAATACAGTTTCTTTCACACAGTTACTTTATTTCAACAAAGGTTGATTGTGAATTCTGTTTAAAGATACTATAGCATTTGAAAAAACACCACATTCATTCTACGAAAGGTCCAGTGGAGCGTTCTGTACATCAGAAACTATTTAAGTTGAATTAGATTGTTGTAGCTAGAAAATGATGTAGATAGTCTCCAGTTTGGTTTTCGTAACAAACGTGTGAATCTGAATTATATTTTCTCTAAATGAGGATTGTTTACTTAGGACTGATTATTTGTCGTCATTGATTGCTCCATCGTGGGTCAGCCTTAGCAACTAAACAGCAAACACTAAGCATAGACAGCATGATTTGAAAAATTTTCTGGTTTTTTGGTAGAATCACCAGTGACACAGTCATTCCTTTTAATGATACATGTAAAACATTTAATGATGTAATCCAAAAGTCTGTAATTATGACTGTTGACTATCAAATTGTTCCAAAGCCCTAGAACTCTGGGAAAATTCTTAGAAATTTGGTATCCGTTTCTCAGGCAATATATTTTCTATCTTGCCAACTATCTGGGTAAATTGGTACTTAGGGTCGCTGTATTATTTAAACCAATAAGTAGAAAGTAGAGGATTGTACATTGTGCTAGGTTTCCTATTTGCTGCGCTGTTCATATTAGTTTTTTTTTTCTTGTTCTGTCTTGTATTTATGTTATCGACGAGGATTTATATTTCTGTTTACAAACATGAAACGTACATACTGAATAGTTTTCATAGTTTGCATCATGAGGACGGGCTGACCTGCATTAGTTTCAAACACGTGTTACACTCTATGGAATTCATAATTTTGAAAGTATTTGTGATATTATGTAGCCGTACGAATACTCCAGTTATAACTTTTTGAAGGATCCCGTGCTTTTGTCTTATAATATGAAGCGTTTGATCTGGTTTTGTCCCGCTATCTTTTCAGGAAAACGTGTGTGACAAACGTTTCTGATATTAAACCTTCTTCAACAGCGCCGACTGTAGAGATCTCGTGTAAATCCGAGCCTAATTCTAGCTTTCCGACAGCGAGTAACGTCTTTGTTGTAGTGATCTTACTGCCGTTGGTGGGCAGTACAAGCAATGGGAGTTTTAATAATCTTCACTGAAAGTTTTAAAAGCTAAATGCCATCATATAAGGCTAAACATTTAACACGACAGGGACAGCATTATCATACCATTATTCGTAACGCATTTAAAGTTTACTTGAAGTTACAATGAGCGACCGAACTTTTATACCTTGGGATGTAGCTCACTCCATACATTTACAGTATCTTCAAACTGATCTAGAAGCTATTGCTGTACGAAAGTGAGTGACCACAGAGGAGACAGCGGTTTTCCAGGCCTTCCTCACGTGCAATACACTCTGGACACAGATCACTTTAAAACGAGCCGTCTAATGTGAAAGAGGTCTTGGAACGATCTCGACTTTTCAGCTACGAATGTAAGGAGGAAAAATAAGATTATTTGTACTTTACATTACCTACATCTATCAGGCAAGGATAGATTGCTTCTCGCCATAAATACGACACGTTGGGTAGCAGAGCAGACACGCTGTTACATTTTTAGCTTTCAGCCAAAGCTTTCTCTATAAAGGGAAACACACCCACACACACTCATTCACACAAAATAGCACACCTCAAGCACACATAAGAGCCACATCCATCAGCTCGGACTAGCATGCCGGAATTCCAGCTCGAGCAGCTGGATGTGGCGGTCATGTGTGAGTGAGGCGTGCTAGCTTGTGTGAATGAATTCGTGTTTGTGTGTGTGTGTGTGTTTGTGTGTGTGTATGTATGTGGGTATTTTCTTTTCGGAAGAGGGCATTGCCAGAATGCTAAACATGTAATAGTCTTTTCGTTGTGCCTGTCTTCAACTTATCGTTTCATCTTAAGGTGGGAAGCTACCCATCCTTTTCCGTATATTGCTGATATTCCAACCAAGAGTTGCTATGACTATCAGACAGGCATATAAACGTTTCCTGCAGCGTTCTGTACCGTCAGGTTGTGGTTTCAGGAAATAACCCATAAAACACTTTTGTCTTCGGAAGACAGACCACCTGAGAAAGTAAATTTTGCAACAGTCTGATCAGAATTCGATGTTAGATCATGCTATTTAATGTTACATAACTGGATTTTTCTATAGTTATCAAAAATTACTGAACTGTGTGCAACGGCCAGAATTTAAACTTGATGAATACTAACTCAGCAATTCGCATTTGCATCAACAAGCACGTTTTCAAACATTTTCACAGAATTCATCTCGGGCTCACAGTGAAACACTAACGGAAGGACATTATTTTTCTGCCAGAGAAATGTACGGGTGTAATGGCATTAACATAGCGTTAGAGTTAATATTTTGGTAATGGGAAGAGTAATTGAGTTTGGTATCTTCGAATACAAGCTGACGGTTTAGTTTGGCATCGAAATAAACTTATTCCTGACAGACCAAATAAATCCATTCTTAGAGTCCAGCTATGAAAGTGTTTACTTGTCATGGCTTCACTGGGAAGGCGGAAACAGATGGGGGTTGGTGCTCGGTTGGCCCATCGTACGTTAATCGTGCCCCAGGGATAATGCCACATTAGAAACACTTTAGGAAACGTCGATGGAATTGGTTGGGTACAGGTTTAGACATCCTAACTGTGCTGTGTACTATTAAAAACTGTCAGTTCTCTGCTCCTGTGCCGTCTAGGAAAGCCTTAGCCACTGCTGTTGGGTGCAGTTGAGGAACTTTTTGTTATAAGAAATAATGATCTTACGTTACCTTTTAAAATTTTCAAGAAAATAATCCAGCTTTTTTCCATAGCTGACAAGTTTAATTCGTGTCACAAGACTTTAAAGAGACAACAGCACATAATGGAATGCTGCATATATGACATTAATGTTTGGTTTCTTGCTGCCCTATCTGTTCAGTGTATATAGGCATCAGAATCCTTTATTATGTTGTTTCATTACAATAAGGTAAATGTCTCCCATTAAACTTTCGTCAACTGCACATCATTCTCCACCAGCTTTCCTCTGTTCTGTTGAACAAAATACGTGTATCATGAAAAGCCTTGTCGGGACTCCTGAATTAAAAAGTATAGCTCCAGTACTTTTCCAGCGTACTGTGGAGCCATGGTCACTTGAATTTTTGTTTAAAGTAAAACGATCTGTTATGGCTTCATAGAAGCCATACATAACTTGTATTATTCGTTCTAGAAATATATGGAGAAATAATTACCAATAACTGTTTATAAACCAGGAAGGCTGTTGGGTACAGGGTGCAATATGCGCATTGGGAAATTATTCATTTTGGTTCGTTTTACTTCATTTCCATCTATTTTTTTTACTCAGCAAAAAAAATGAAAGAAAAGAAAACATACTTCTACGCCACTTCGACAGAGAATGAAGTGGCAGCCAGTATAACAGCAGAGGGCAAAACATACTTGTTCATCGCATAATGACCACGACAATTCCATAATTCCTTTTGAGTCATAGTATAGAAAATATACTGTTGTGTATAAAGTATGCTGTCACTAACGAGTAAATTTGAACAAACAGAATGTCTCTCAGCGAAAGATAATTAACGTAGACATTTCTTCTATTTCAGCAAGTGTGTTAACGACCGTGTTGGTCGTAATTGCTACTGCTGCCGTCCACGCATCACCTGTAGGCGACTGTCCGCCAGTAGATCCAGTGGATCACACAGACCATCTACCAGACAGCCACAACTGTTCACTTTTCTACAAATGTGATCACGCAGCACCTGTACTGTTTGTATGTCCTGACGGGTTGCACTTCAACCCTACACTGGAAGTCTGTGACTGGCCAGATAATGCAGGTTGCAAAGGTGGATCAGCATCTACCTCAGCTCCCAGCTCCACAGCTGCTCCTACAAGTGCTGCCACTACAGCTGCTCCAACATCAGCTCCAAGCTCGACAGCTAAACCTGCTCCATCAGGAGACTGCCCAGCTGTCGGCACATGTCCACAAAATGAAGATGAGAATTCTATTGCTAAGCACCTTCCCCATGCCTCAAACTGCAGTCAGTTCTGCAAATGTGACCATGGTAAACCCGTGACATTCGACTGCCCTGCTGGACTTCACTTCAACCCTATTCTGGAGGTATGTGACTGGCCAGAAAATGCAGGTTGTGCAGGTGGATCAGCATCAACGTCAGCTCCTAGCTCCACAGCTGCTCCTACAAGTGCTGCCACTACAGCTGCTCCAACATCAGCACCAAGCACCACAGCTAAACCTGCTCCATCAGGAGACTGCCCAGCTGTCGGCACATGTCCACAAAATGAAGATGAGAATTCTATTGCTAAGCACCTTCCCCATGCCTCAAACTGCAGTCAGTTCTGCAAATGTGACCATGGTAAACCCGTGACATTCGACTGCCCTGCTGGACTTCACTTCAACCCTATTCTGGAGGTATGTGACTGGCCAGAAAATGCAGGTTGTGCAGGTGGATCAGCA
This sequence comes from Schistocerca nitens, assembly GCF_023898315.1. Taxonomy (NCBI): domain Eukaryota; kingdom Metazoa; phylum Arthropoda; class Insecta; order Orthoptera; family Acrididae; genus Schistocerca; species Schistocerca nitens. Next base: position 619,039,142 of record NC_064617.1, read on the forward strand.
TCAACGTCAGCTCCTAGCTCCACAGCTGCTCCTACAAGTGCTGCCACTACAGCTGCTCCAACATCAGCACCAAGCACCACAGCTAAACCTGCTCCATCAGGAGACTGCCCAGCTGTCGGCACATGTCCACAAAATGAAGATGAGAATTCTATTGCTAAGCACCTTCCCCATGCCTCAAACTGCAGTCAATTCTGCAAATGTGACCATGGTAAACCCGTGGCATTTGACTGCCCTGCTGGACTTCACTTCAACCCTACTCTGGAGGTATGTGACTGGCCAGAAAATGCAGGCTGCGCAGGTGGTTCAGCATCAACTTCAGCTCCTAGCTCCACAGCTGCTCCTACAAGTGCTGCCACTACAGCTGCTCCAACATCAGCCCCAAGCTCCACAGTTGCTCCTACAAGTGCTTCCACTACAGTTGCTCCAACATCAGCACCAAGCTCCACAGCTAAACCTGCTCCATCAGGAGACTGCCCAGCTGTCGGCACATGTCCACAAAATGAAGATGAGAATTCTATTGCTAAGCACCTTCCCCATGCCTCAAACTGCAGTCAGTTCTGCAAATGTGACCATGGTAAACCCGTGACATTCGACTGCCCTGCTGGACTTCACTTCAACCCTACTCTGGAGGTATGTGACTGGCCAGAAAATGCAGGCTGCGCAGGTGGTTCAGCATCAACTTCAGCTCCTAGCTCCACAGCTGCTCCTACAAGTGCTGCCACTACAGCTGCTCCAACATCAGCACCAAGCTCCACAGTTGCTCCTACAAGTGCTTCCACTACAGTTGCTCCAACATCAGCACCAAGCTCCACAGCTAAACCTGCTCCATCAGGAGACTGCCCAGCTGTCGGCACATGTCCACAAAATGAAGATGAGGATTCTATTGCTAAGCACCTTCCCCATGCCTCAAACTGCAGTCAGTTCTGCAAATGTGACCATGGTAAACCCGTGACATTCGACTGCCCTGCTGGACTTCACTTCAACCCTACTCTGGAGGTATGTGACTGGCCAGAAAATGCAGGTTGTGCAGGTGGATCAGCATCAACTTCGGCTCCCAGCTCCACTGCAGCACCTACAAGTGCTGCCACTACAGCTGCTCCAACATCAGCACCAAGCTCCACAGCTAAACCTGCTCCATCAGGAGACTGCCCAGCTGTCGGCACATGTCCACAAAATGAAGATGAGAATTCTATTGCTAAGCACCTTCCCCATGCCTCAAACTGCAGTCAGTTCTGCAAATGTGACCATGGTAAACCCGTGACATTCGACTGCCCTGCTGGACTTCACTTCAACCCTACTCTGGAGGTGTGTGACTGGCCAGAAAATGCAGGTTGTGCAGGTGGATCAGCATCAACCTCAGCTCCCAGCTCCACAGCTGCTGCTACAAGTGCTGCCACTACAGCTGCTCCCACAGGTGCTGCCACTACAGCTGCTCCAACAGCTGCACCAAGTTCAACTGCCGAACCAACAGTAGCTCCCTCAGGTGACTGCCCAGCAGTTGGCTCCTGCCCACAAAATGAAGATGAGAACTCTATTGCTAAGCATCTTCCCCATGCATCCGACTGCACCAAGTTCTGCAAATGTGACCATGGGAAACCTGTCACATTCGACTGTCCTGCTGGACTTCACTTCAACCCTACTCTGGAAGTGTGTGACTGGCCATACCGCGCTGGGTGTGCAAGTAAATCAGGAGCAACAGCAGCTTCTAGCTCATCTACAGCTTGATCAACAAGGACTGCCACTACAGGTGGTACAACTTGAGCTGCACCAACAACTGCTGCACCTAGGAGCTCCATTATATCAGACTCTTGCAATTCAGTTGGATCACGTCTTGTGAATGATCATGTCTCTATTGTTAAGTGTCTTTCATACAGAACCATCTGCGGTGAATATTGTAGACGATTGACTAATAACTAAGAATGTCATGGTGGACTTCATTTCATTTTAAAATTGCACGTGTGTGACTATCCGTCTTGTGCTGCTTGTGAATCAGTGAAAAGTGTATATATATATATATATATATATATATATATATATATATATATATATATATATAAACTGTGTATTACTTAGGAATTTTTCATGCTCTTAGAATTATGTAATGTACACATTTGGTTCATTACTCATAATAAAGTCATACGTTTAATGCTGTTAAACCTATATAGGGTCCCTTTTCATTGTCATAGACGGAACAGGTCAGATATATTGAAATATGTCTGCAGGTCATGTGAAGTATGCTATTCATTTTTGCCTGTATACTAATATTGCAATCAGCGTTCATGACTGAAATTATCCTCTAAACCAACATCTATCTTTATAAGTCTCTAAAGTCTACACCTCTCTTATCACAGTAATACTTGCATTATAACATGTAAGTTTCCCCTACTTTCACTCTCGCAACTCTGCACAATGTTTGGACGTATAAACATCATACAAGACTGGTCTTCTCAGAGCAAGTAATATGTCGCAAGTGTAGGTTTATTTTAGCATTCCCAAAGCGAACGATTTATGAGTAGTCTTCCGTTTAAAGGTTCTGTATGTCATTCAGATTCTGTCATTCAAATGCCATTATGTCATTCAGAGGCCGGTCAAATATCTTCTCGCAGTATCGTGTGTACAACTGGTTTTTACTTACTTTATCTTCCCTTTCTTAAATATTCATATCCCTTGAACAACCTTCTGTATATTTCTTCCGCCGTTCAGCTTTCCCTTCTTTGCTTAGTACTGATTTGCAATGTGAACTGATGATATTCATGCAGCTGTTTCTCTCCAGTTTTTCTGTAAGTGGTACTAGTCTTTGCCCAAGATTTGGGTACCCCTAGCCACTTCTGTTTAGCCATTTCACACCTCCTGTCAGTCTCACTATTACATGTTTGTATTCCCTTCCACCTGCTTCACTTGGTGCATTTTTATATTTTCTCCTTTCATCAGTTAAATTCAATACCTCCTCTCCCATCCATGGATTTCTACTATACCTTATGCTTTTACTTATTTAATCCTCAGTAATGCCTGATATTTTCAGGGAAGCAGAAGGTGATCTCACGTAAATTGTTAAAATGTAATTTTTCTTGAAAAGTATTTTTATTACCCAGATGGCGTACACATAGAAAGACTAAAATTTATCTAGTAGACTAGTTTCACTTGTGAGTGCAATTATCCTCATATCTACAGACTCCACAAAAGACAGATATCCACCTTAAATAAAAAAAATTTCACCCAGCTATCTTCAAGCTTAATATGTTTGAACGAATCAAGAATGCCAAGATAAAAACTATTACAGATGGTAAAAAGGTCAGCAACTAAAGCATGGAAAGAACATAAAATATAAATATTTTTATATTAAATTTTTTTAGTTAACTATGCTCGTATGAGACGCACGTTGAACAAAAAGTGGATATACCGGTAAAAACCTTATCATGCAATAACTTTCACATGTATAACAGGCAAATTCACTGAAAAAGAAGTTGTTGTTACAGCACAATAAAAATGAGACTCGATCTATATCTGCAGGAACACACACGATAAATACACAGAGGTAACAAAATTCGTGGGATACCTCCTAATATCGTGTTGGACATCATTTAGACCGGTGAACTGCAGTATCTCGATGTGGCATGGACTCAAGAAGTCGTTTAAAATCCCCTACAGAAATGTTGAGGCATGCTGCCTATGTAGCCGTCCATAACTGCGTAAGAGTTACTGGTGCTGGATTTTGGGTATGGACGCTCCTTAGATTATGTCCCATAAATCTTCGATGGGAAAAGAAACAACAAACATTATTCAACATAATATATGGAGTACAAAGGCAATCACAATAAAATAACACGAAAGGAATAAATACACAAAAATGGAGGAATAGGAAGGAACAGACAGAGTGGGAAACCCAAAGGATAATGTAAGGTTTAGAAGTGGGGAAGTATTCAGATGTGTTTGGTCATTTAAGGTCTAATCAGCACTATGGGCTAGATATTTACTGTCTTCCCAGAGTTCCAACAGGATGAGTTTTTGGTCTTTATTTGCTAAGTGAAGTACATGGGACGGTGGATAGTACTTGTGGACCTCACTCAGTACATGCTAAAAAATGTGGAATCACAACACAGTTATCTTTGGTATTGAATATACACTGGGTTGTCGTGTCTTCATATATTAGGACATCCTGTAATTGCTGGATGTCAGTGTTTTTGTTACACTCTGTGATACCTGTCCTAAGTGTAGTGTCGTACACCATTTCCTGCAGACAGTGGAAGGATCAGCAAGTGAGAATAGAGGAGGGGTATAATTTTCAATTTTGGTTTCCTATGGGAGGTGTGGTTAGTCAGGTCAAGACTGTGACTATTGGTTGGGGCAATAAATTTTATTCTGTGGAATTCTGCTTTGAAATCTTATTTGAACATGGATACAGATATAAGATGGTGTACCATTCGGTGGGAAATTGCATGGTTATCTGTTGCTGGGTACTGTGACCAAGCAGGTGCTACTGTTTCTGTATATGTACTGTTTCTATATTTTCTGAAACAATGTGTCTATGTACTGGTATCAGCAGTGAGATCTGGGTAATATATGGGTTTGTTAAAAATTTAATTTGTAAACAGAGTATTTTTATGATGACTATTTAAATTATGCAAGAATTTGTTGAGTTGTCTTGTAGTGAATGTCCATATGCACATCACATCATCTACATATCTGAGTTGTGAACAAAACTTCTTTATTCACAAAACAGAGGGTACCCTACAGCTAAGCAATCTAACTGTCCATAGAAAGGCCCTTGAAACTGGAAATACTTTTGTGCTAAGCGTAACTGAGTGGCCAGTATCAAATCATTCAATTCCATATGGTTGACATTAGATATGTACATCAGTTCTGTCGGAATATCAACACATTTTAACATGGGTCTGTTGTAAAACAGGCTGCAGACATTAAAGGAATTTAATTTAGCCCTGTGTGAGATTGATTTTTTATTTTATTTAGAAGGTCACCTAAATTTGATACACCATGCTTTGATTTGAATTTAGTCTTGGTTTCAATTAAAGTGACCAATTTTGTAGCTAGTCAGGTAGAACAGTGAATGACACTAAAACTGGGTGGATGGATACAACGTTCTTATGTAGTTTATGAAGCCCATACAGTCTAAAAGGAACTACATTCATAATAGTTAATAGCCCTGATTCAAAATCAGAAAATATGCTTTTACATCAACTAGTTACACATTTAATATCATATCTGAATAATTTAGTAGGGCCTCTGTCCACACAATCACACTTGTTCAAAAGTATACTACTATTGCATGATTAGATTTTGTGACAACGATGCCTTGCTCATGTAATTTCTTTTCAATGGTTTTGACAATTTGAAAATTATTAGCCTGCAGAGTGTTACACTCAAATGGTTGTTCCTTTCCGTAGCATAAACAACTAAATATTTTGTGGTAGTGTCATAGTTTAAGCTTATTCTATATCTCCATTCATCACATTTAGTTGCTCTTCCAATGGAGGATGGGATGGAGAGTATTTAAAACCATTCTAGAGGACCTTTTGTTCATTTGTCGAAAATATGAAGTTCCACAGGCTGAATATACATTGGGAAAACCGTTGTTTGAAATTTAGGATTAGAACTGCTCTCACACTACTAATCACAGATAATTCCTTGTTCTGTGCCAAGAATATATCATGAACATCAACGTCACCAGAAACATCAAAGTCACTTGGATACAACTTCAAAGCGGTAGTGACAGGTATCACTTTTGTAAGAGTAGAGTTAGGTAACTTTTTTAAAAACTAGTATTAATCATCAGCTATATAACGTAACAACATAAAATTTCTTAATAAATAAGAGTTACACATATTATTTACTATGTTTTCTGTGAAATCTGAAGTAATTAACTGATTTGCAAAGTGACCACTCAACGTAACAGGAAAGGTTAACTGGGAATAGCTAGTAAGGTTAAGTGGTCTAGGCAATAAAATAATTGGAAATGCATTAAATAAATTTAATTTTTAATTCAAAACATTCTAAAAGTACGTTGCAATAACGTTCAGTTGATAGTTGTTGATCGATGAAATACAATTTTTGAAATTTTAAATAAAAATAGCCGTAGGGAATACTACATTCACACAAATCAACATTAAATGAGGTCTTCAGTTCTATGATATAAATAACTGAACGGCTGAGAAAGTTTTGTAACTATATCAGCAGTGGCAATATATGCATTTTCATCTGTTACAGAAAATCTGTTGGAAGGTATGCGCCACTTGGAAAGTAGATCGAAGAGACTTCTCTGATCCATCAACAAAATTGAGACCGAATCTTTTTTTACTTCATACACTTTAACAGTTACTAAGTCATCCACTTTAATTTTTGAAAAATGGTCATCTTCTTCAACGTCTTCGTTCGAAGAATAGTGAGATTCTTTTAATACCAAATGCGTGCTTTTATCTAACAATGAATCCAGTTCTAAAGGAATAGGTTTTTCTAATTATGTTTCTACGATTCTGTGGCAGAGGCTTGTTCTTCCAGGTGGGTCTTCGCAGATGAACTCGTAAGAATAAGAGATTCTCCTTTCTTTCGCCAAGGAATTTCCCTTTTCTAGGTACCAAAGTGTGGGTATAGAAGCAGGGCTTCAGCACTCACAGGTAATTCTGCTTGGAGTTCTTGTTCATGAGAACAAGAAGGAATGTTATTACCAACAACGGTACTAGAGATAGAAGAATTTAAATCAGTAACAGAGGCAGGAGAAGATGGCGGAAATAAACCTGGAAATGTAATAACAACATTACTTTCTGAAACAACTTCAATTCTTAGATGGCTCATTACAAATGAACAGACGATCTGTTTCGTCTAATGTTTCATCACTGAAAGACATTAGTCACGTATGTTTGAAATCTTTGGTGATATTAGAGGGAGTGAAAGCAGATTGAAATGTTTCACTAACTAGGTCTAGTATGTCACAGATACAGAGTGTCTGTCTGGGATGATTTAGTAGCCAACTGACGCAAGATTTATAGTAGCAGCACGTTAAAGGCCTATAAACGACAATATCTAAAGGTTACATTTTATTACTGCATTTTGGCGGTATCGCTGACAAAATTTGTGGCATTGGAAAGTAAAAATTTATGATTAAAATAAACTAGGTCTAAAAGTAGACTTTATCAAAATTTTTACAACGAATGATGTACATTATTTTCGAAAGTAAAGAGATGTATAAACTACAAAGGTAAAAAATTATATTTATGTTAAGCAGACTGGCCCACATAACCTAACTGTCTTGGTGTCTAGTTAACGTAACCACACATTCTTTTTTTCCATGACACTACAAAACTTTTAAACAAAGATTAATCAAAAACATGACAACTTGCTGTACAGCGATAGCAGCTCGAGCTGTTTTGGTGTATTTGGCTTCTGCGAAATTCTTGAAATAACAAAGGCGCAGTGAACAAAATGAACAGGAAGGAAACGTTTGATCTCTGGAACCAAACAAAAGAATTGCTTGTTGCTTTTCAGTCTTTATTAACAACTTAAGTTCTTAGAGGTGAAGAGTTTCTTGGCCATCTGATGAAAGACATAGGAAACAACTTCCACTAATCTTACAAGCAAGAACCAGTTGACCTGACCTGGCCAGTTAACCTAGCTCTCCTTGATCACGTTGCCACTAGCATGACCACCTCATTTCTTCCTCTATCCTCTAATTCCTTGGGCCGGCTATGGCTTTATTTGTAGCGTAAGCTGCTCCTCCTGACTTTATAGTGACTCACATCGCAGTAACTTTGCTTTGCAAAAATTGTTTAACAAAACCAAATGTGTTGTGGCGACTTTGCTTTGTCTCAATAGCTTGCAGTAAAAGACGGACGTCTGTACCGCGATGGCATATTTTCCAAGTTCATCGGTTCTTCCGCCGCTTCTTGGTAGAACAAAGACTTTGCTTTGTGTCGCAATAGTCTACAGTAAGAGACGGACATCTGTACCACATTTGTCAGTCCAACCGTTTCTCCCGCCACTTCTGGGTAGAAGAGCATAACAGTAAACTGAAAGCACTATATTGCGTATGTTCTACAGTATTACTTTATTCAGTTAATCAATTTTCGGCCAACGAGATGATCATCAGACTTTAACTGATTATCATCATCAAAGAAGTTACAATGTTTGTAAACGACATTGAAAAAAGACGGTACTACTCTAAACTGAGGCACAAACACGCAATGAATGTCACCTTTGATGACGCAGTTATAATTAAAATTAAAAGGTAAGAAGTTGAACAACACAAAAGTATGAAGCTAGCAAACTTGGAAAGAAATGAAAATTAAACTCGAAAAACAGTCGTTGTGCTGCAGTTTACATTAAATGAACAAGTCCAATAAAATAAAAATGAAATTAGTACATCACAAGAACGCGTCACTACACAGAAACCAGCTAATAGAAGGAATTAACAATTGTGACAGCAGAATTTATTGAGTACATAGCGCCAGTTGCACAGACTCTTGTTAACAGCCGCTTAAGCTTTATTCTCGGAACAGTGCGGGGAACGCTTTGTACCAACGCGGCAAAACGCCTAACCGGAGAGTAAACGAGGAACAGGTTAACCGGAGATTTCGGACCACGTTACCCAGTTTATCTGGAGACTACGTTTATACGATGGCAGGAATAGTAACACAATCAGACACAGATAAATATATTTTGTTAGGATTGTTTGTTAAATTAAAGAAGAGAATATAGTGAGACTTCACCCTAATTATTTTGAAGACTGCGTGATTTCGAATTTATATCTATATTTTGTCTGTCGAAGGAAGCTGTATTTCATCATTAATATCTCGTAAGTGAGTGGTGCATACAACTGACAGGTGAGACTGTTTCCTAAAATAAACTATTCCCTTGTAGGAATATGCATTTGCTATCAGTACTCGGTGAATGATATAGGCGATTGTCGTGTACTCGGGTTATTTGTGTAAACTAGATGCAGAAAATGATAACTCATTCCAAAGTAGTGTCGTTATTGTGGCACTGTTATGATCTTTACAGTATTAGAAAGATTTCCTCCGTTTTATTTAGCAGGATGGACCCAACCAGAGCGAAAAACCACACCAGTCTCGGTCGCTATTTGGGCTGACATAATTTTCATATTAGACAAAAACATCTGGATTTTTCATGTAAAGATCTTCGATGGAACAAAAATGTCCCAAGTTCACTCAGCCACAATTTATCTGTAGTAGAAACTATTGTTCACTCTTATCTGCCATTTTTCAACAACTGTTCATGTTTTAGTAAATGCTTTAAGACTAAACGCCCATTAATTCTTCAGAACAACAAAATTGTCTCCCAGCTACCATTATTCCCATAAAAATGTGAAGTATTTGTGCTTCCTCAAGCTAAATTTAACGCAGTAGCATGAAGAGTGAGGTCAGTACCTTTTTATTTTAAAGAAAAAGAAAACACAATGCTTCTTCAGCTGTAGAATATAGCGATTGTGTTACTCAGTTATTAGTACGAGGGTTGGAACTTAAATAGTGGCTACTATTTATTCACAACCTATAAAAAAGGGTTACATATTTGCACCTGTTACTGTCCTTCAAAGTAGTCACCAGCGTTGTGCAGAACCCGTTTGCCTGCGATGTGGAAGGCGTAGTATACCGTTAGCAGAGCCTGTTCTGTTGATGGTGCGAATGGAGCGGACTACTGCCTGTCGAATCTCTGGAACAGTTCTGAAGCGAATGCCACAAAGTTGTTCCTTTATCTTCGGAATCAAATCAACGTCACAAGGACTTACGTCCGGAGAGTATAATGGATGGTACAGTACTTCCCAGCCCCATCTACCTAACAGAGCAGCCACAGCTTGGGCAGTATGCGCCCGCTCATTGTCGTGCAAAATCATGGTTGGGTGGGGGGGGGGGGCGCAGAAGGTGTCGCCGCTTCTTTCGTAAAGCTGACTGCAGGTGATGCTCCAAAAACGAACGGTAATACTGGGCACTGACGGTCTGCCGATGAGGAATGTAATGCGTTAGGTTAACACCATCAGAGTCGTACACGAGCATCACCATAAATAACTTTCACCGTACTGGGGCTCCGACGCACTTCCGACTTTCACCACGACCCACAATAACGCCATTCGTTGAATTAGGGTTTCGTACGATGTGGTCCATGTATCATCCAGTGTTACGATACGGCGTAAGAAAGCCTCTCCTTGACGCTCATAGTGCTCCAATTGCGTCTGGGCAGCGTCGTAATGCATCCATTTCTGCATTTCCGGAACCCATCGTGATGCAGTTTTTCGCATGCCCAGGTGTTCCTTCAGGGTGCGAAGCACAGTCGTATGTGCTAATCCGGTTTCGTGGGCGAGCTCATTCATCTTATGGCGTCGATCACTGTTCACTAACGCGACAACAGCATGGATTTCTTTTTCAGAGACGCTAGGAAGACCTGTCCGATGCATGTCTATCACATCTGCCGAACTTCGTTGAAGGCTTTTACACAACTTGCCACTGTTCTGTACGGCAACGCCGATCCTCCCACGCCTCTTGAAGACCCTAGTGACCCTGTCGTGCTGTACGACCTCTGGCTCATTAAATTTTGTTCCAGCTCCGTTGTTCCTGTATCGAAAACTTAGTGACACCGTTGCGTTAGACCGCTCGCTTACAAGTGACTGTGTTTCCCTCGATTATGCGCACGCCGGTGACGTGGGACGGGCGAGTCTCTTTGCTCGGAGGTAAGGTAGGTATGTCAACAAAGTGTGCTATCACCGACAATAGTGGATTCCATTGCATAGTGTCTCCACAGCAGTGTTGCCACTATTTAAGTTCCCACCCTCGTATTGTCCACATAAGCACATCCATATTCATCATTATAATATTATTTACCTGCGTGTTGTAAGAGCGTTGGTAGTTGTCATTCAGCCAGTGGGAATCTTTAGTTATTGAATCTACATGATCATAACATTTGGGAGGAGTGGAAGTTAAGACACGTTTTTAAATTTCACTTGAACAATAATACAAATTTTCCTCTCGGAGTTTCTTTCTTTCAGATACGGCTCTGTTCCATTAATGATTTAGCCACTGTTGACTCTCAGACACTGCGTCTCTGGTGATAACTTTCTGGCCCTTGGAGACTTCTTTGGCATTAACAAGACGACCACAAGCAGAATAATTAAAGGTTGTGGATGATAGAGACCATTTTGTTAATTATATCAGTTATCTGATGTAATGAAATTAAAAAAAAGTATTTAGATTAATATATTTTTCTTCTTCAATAATTTCTTTTAATTTTTGTTTTCTAATACTCATTATTAGCTTTATGCTCTTTTTTAAAGTAATACAGACCTTTTTCCATTCCCTGTTTCTCGTTGTGCTACATTTAAAACAGCACCATGTGAAACTCTGCTAATTCTTTCATATTTGAAGCTAGGTATTTTTATTCTGAAAACGGAATTGAGGGTTTTCAGCTAAGATGATTGCAGAAAACAACATAGTGAAGGTATCCTGTCTCCAGTTACAACCCCCTCCTTCCTCCTAGACTACATACAGCTGGTAGGGATTATTGCACAGGCCACAATTACGTGTGAAATAATCCCTGTTCCCCAGTGATTTAGGTGAAATATAAAAACAACAGTCTCCAGTTTGGGTATGTGGCACGGGTAAATTTCAACTTCAGCAGTACAAAAAATATTATGTTCGTTCATTGTAAATGTTGACAACTTATTCTTGGAATAAGCTTTCAATAAAATTATTAATAACCATCACATAATCGAAACAGGATTTCTATACGCACATGAATTGCGAAATTGGATGCCCAAATACTGTTCAGTAATTCAGCAGAGGTTCTTCCCGTAGGCCACCCATAGCTGCAGTAACGAATTAATCATTTTAAGACGTAACTACAACAGCAAGCTAGCCAGTAACGTCTCACAGAATTGTCAGTGTTTCACAATTTGTTGAAGACTCTTAAAAGTCCTACTACTATTTCACAGAGGATACTGGATTTCACAGTTGTTACTGTATTTGGTGCCTACGTACAGTTTGTCATTGAGCATACAGCTACGAGCCATGGCACATTATCTCGCCTAGAAATATTACATCTGAATCGAACTGACGGTGGAGTTCTTCAGTTGACAACTATCAAGCTGTGTAATTTACTGCACACAACTTGGAACTTACGTTCCACGTATCGGCCATGTAGCCTCTGCTACCTTTCCAGAGCATAAAATTTACGTGTTTCATTCTTTAAAACTAAATTGTATGTCTGTTGTAGCTACAGTGTCGACGAGGTAGATGAAACAGTGTGTCTAGTGAAACTGCTGCATATTTTTTCCCATGTTTTCGGAGTTTTAGAAGGATCACCTACTGGTCAAACAAGTGGATAATCCTTTAACTATTTTCAAGACAGCTCGTTATGTTATACATGGAAGTATCCTACTTGGTTGGTGAATGTTTTGCACTAATCTTTTCACTGCAGGAGCCTGCGTTAGTTTTCTTGTTTCTTACTACGCTCGTGAACACATTTACAGCATTTACCAGCCTCCAAATATCCTCAAGCGAAAAGGTTTTCGATCTAGAACGCTTATTCCTCTTGTTAAACACGCTACTTTTGCAGACGACTTACTAAATAAATATGAAATGAGGTACGCGAAGATAGCCAGAGTGGTTTACTCTTGCTATCAACTTAAGTGGACGGAAACTGTATTCTAAGAACAATTAACCACAGAATAACATGGCGTCCTACAACGGACACTCCAAATTATACCTTCGTTAACCTATTCCTCGGTGAGACATCCCTGACTTAATCCGAAGGTTGTGCAGATAGCCCACAGGGAATGACAATAAAATAAAAAGAAATGAAAAAGTACAGGAAACTGGAGGAATAGGAAGTAATCGACAGTCTGGGGGGGGTAATGGAAACCCCGTGTATTACGCGAAGTTTAGGAGACGTGACGTATTCAGCTGTGTTTGCTAATTTAATATCAAATCAGAATTCTGGATTGGATATGTGTTCAGTTCCATGATTTCAATAAGCTGAGTTTTTGGCCTTTGTTAGCTAAGAGAAGAACATGGTCAGCAAACGTGGAGTCAGAATTCTGCATCCTACAGACGTGTTTCTTTTCAGTCAGTCTAGTTGCTACGTCGCTATCTGCTTGTCTAATATATAATTAATCAGAATTAAGTCAAGTAATTTTGTTTGGTACCAAAACTGTTGACTAGTAACTGAAACTTCTTTGCCGAAAATAGTCAGTTAAATTCTGATAATGGCTTTGAAAGCTGAAAACTGGGAATCTCACTAAATTGATCCCGTAGAACATAAGCTGTGTAGTGTTTTTAGATTATTATTATGTCGTTACACAAAGAAGCGACGGAAGAATCACCTAATACAATTTCTTTAATTGCCTATTCCATGTACATGTATAAAAAATAAAATATGATGATTAGACTAATGCCTGTGGTCAATGCAGCCATCCTCAGGTCTGCGGAAAAAAAAAAAACAGAAAATTGCTTTAGGAAACATTTTCTACAACGTAATCTTAAGTTTAATATCTCTGAGGGAAGCACAAATACCTCTTAGTGAGAAGGTCAGCATCCAACATACGGAATGAAAATCAAATATAAACATTACATGAACGCGAATTAAAGGCAAGTTTACAGTGCTACACAAAAATTTTTTTTGACAAGCTATGTTCATGTTAGATGCAGGTTCAACATAACCTGGATACACCATTAGCAGCCATATTCTACAATAGCTTGTACTTGCATAATGGAGAAGTTAAATAAAAACTATGTTAGCAGCAATAACAAAAAGTTAGTCTGGTTCTACACCCATATGAATACACAAAAAACGTACAATAGCACTAGAAAAAAATACGTTTTTAAAACGTCTAAAGGAAGCACAAATACGAGGATAATAACCTATCACTCACGGTAACAATTTTAATTTCTACATATGTACGCAATCTAGATAATTGAAAGAATTTGAAAAATTATTTTCTACATTTCAACTTATTTGATCCTCTGCTGCCTTCTCTCAAAGCGAACAATTCGTCTTTTACTGTATACGTTTCACCTGTTTCAGTAAATCGTTGCATAATGTTTCATCATTTATGAGACATATGATAGTTTCCAAAATAATAGCAATACCGGTTCAACAATATCAAGTCAGAAAAAGTTGCTTGTTCATGGGTAATACAAGAATGACTTTGCTATGGGCACAGAAATAAATCCAAATAGTTGCCTAGAATAACTTTGATAATAGTTAGTGTAAAATTATACTAAGCAAACTAAGGATTCTCAGGTATAAACAAGTTGCAAAGATTGACTCCGAATATATCAGAATAACATGATATAAAGTATAGAGATAAACCTGAAGTGATAAAAAAACGAAAATTTTTTTCAATCAATCATCCGAGCCAAATCACGGTCTCAGGTGTTACCTATCAACCAATATAATTCTTGTCCGAGATGCTACTCCAGGCGGGTGTAAAATGAATGTGCACAACGGAAAATACTGAACGCGAAAATGAAGATTTGGCCCTGTCTGACTACCCCCTGAAGCAGATCTTAGGATCTCATAATGGTGATATTATCTCTTCCTTCTTGCTCTTTAACACATCAACTACAACATCAACATAAATGAATAATTAAGGGAACTAGTAACTACAAATGATAAATGCTGTTTCTGCTTATACATTTGTTGTGGATTAAAGCCCCATTATGCATTACAAATGTTTATATATCAATGTCCAATGGATATAAAGACATAAAAATGGATTTCCTAACTAATATCATTGATCAATTGCCCAAATCTGCCCCTTTTTGTAGCTACGCGATCTAATATAAATGACATGAGATGACTAACATCACCTACGTACCAAACGCTAAAAGACACTACTTTCAAAGATGATCTACAGTGGTGTGCAACCTCAGTGGAAGTAAAATTTACGTGATTACAGCTGTTTAGCTTTATAACCCTAATATGCCGAAGCAATTAGCAGTATCACCGTATGTACTGCGACCGGTGCGTAGGAGTGATGGTTCTCGTACACGTCTGCGACGACGGAATAACTCCAGCAACAAAAACATAAAAAAAACCTCATTCAAACACTAGGACGGCAGAAGATGGTCCTCTGACTAGTATAATCTAATACTGTCTTCTCCCTCTGTGTTCTACATACGGGAAAAGCGAACACCCAGTCACAAGGACGGAGTTCAGATGACGTCTCAACATGAATATAGGCATGCAGAAAGCGAATCATACTCTCGAAACCACGAAATATACTCCATCTCTACAGATTCATCCGAACGCCGACCAACCATATTTTAGTCTTTTGTCGTCCAGTGAAGAAAGCTTGCGAGGAAATACGTATCCCCGTTAATTACGAATGCATACAATGGTACGCTTCTCAGAGTAAATATCTTCGGAAATAACCCAGCCTGCGTGATTTCCGAGGTAACGCTTCCTCCTTCCTCTCTGCTGCGTCCAGGATTTTTGGAGTTTCCGAAGTATTATCCGGTTATCGTTTCGGCCCCGCTACAATACCGGCCAGCCGCCGCTGTGTTGTGCTTCAGCGCCCAGGTGCTCCGACCGTCCGTCTTGGCTGCTTCCTGTGTCAAGCAGGACCAAAATACCTCTGCGGCATTTTCCACCCGGGGCTTGAGTTACGCCTGCCGTTTCATTTCCACTGGCATTCCAGCCTCTACTAGTATAAGCAATAATTAATTATGCCGTTTTGTTAATAAAGACACTCCGTCATTTTTCATGCATTAAGCGTTCACAAATAGTTACAAAATGTACTTGACAATGTCAGTCTTCTTTAAATATTCATATATCCGATGTACAACCTATCAAATGATACCTAACTGCGGTTGTAAATCACGGCAATGTATGTAGATGGGTGCTTGTGCGAAATTATAGCCACCTTATACTTGATATACCTGGATGAAATTCGCTGCATTGTTAAGAACAACAAGACATAGCCTTAATGTCTGAAACACGGTAGTTACAGACAGCAGACAACAACATCTGTTAGGTAGTAAACGAAGAACTCAAGGAAGTTAACAGTTGGTCTTAAAGACCTTACCTAAGAAATCAAACAGTTGAGCTTTTGGTGAGGGAGGATAATTAACACTTCAGAATTAAGTGAAGTTGATAATTCCATATGAACTGTAAGAAATCCAAACTTTATTTGGGTAAATATTGACAGTCCATAAAAACTTCTTGGACATGCAAGGTACTGAAAAAAATATCATCAACATATTAGGCATTTACAACTCAGTTATCAGTACCAGACATCAATTGTTTGTAGCTATGACCTTCCCTTAGGTATTACTAATTATCTGCTCTTCGCCGTGGAACAGTTGTTTGTGCCATAACAAGCAAGAGTAACGTCGCTTTTAATACAGGCCTTTTTAAAGTACTGTTATGTGAGTACTGTACATCTAGCAGTCATGGGCATTAAGGAAAAAAAACATTAGTATTTGCTGCACTACCAGCTGTATCACTTATAAGGGAACAATATTCAGACTCAACTTTAATACAACATGCAAAGCTGACAAAAATATCAAACAGTTTTCCCACCACTTAAGTAGGTGATACCGATTTTAATATACGAAAAGCAGTATTAAATACAAATATAACAATTTTATCAATCTAAAATAAATTTTCTCTGTACGATTCATCACATTGTTAAACCTTATCCACTACATCTGTAATGCATTATGATAATTTTCTTTCGTTTTCCGGTTTTTCTGCATCTCGTTATAGCATTGTGGTAACAACTGCAGACAAGAGTTTGCAAACAGTTGGGGATTAACAGATCACGAACACTTAAAATTCGCTAGACACAAACACTTGTTTAAACTGGCATTGAGCTCCAGAAAAGTAATTCATTTTTGATGATTCTGAATGTTTCGAAGGGCCTTTTGTTTCCAAAATGAAATATTGTTTTGGGGATATTTTTCACATAGACATATTGAAACCTCCCCTTTAGAAAAATTTATACACGAGACTGTGCTTAACCTGACGCACAATATTTTTAGCGCAACGCAATCTGACTTTCAATAATCTCTACAAGAGAACGGCCCTGACTAACATTAACCTGTACTTTTCACAAATCACTTACCTCACAAAAATCTTGGTTACTCCCCCTACTGCAATACAGCAAGCGCCACTACTGCCAGCTAAATAAAAGATTCAAACTATGGAAGGCATTAACTACTGATAGGGATAGTTAGCAAATGAAAGATATTAATAGAGAACAAACAATGTATTTACCTTGAAATCATCATATATATATATATATATATATATATATATATATATATATATATATATATAGCAGTTCAAGACAAATTTCAAAACTCCGCCATCTCTCTCCCCACATCCACCACTGCTGGTGGCTCACCTCCAACTGCGCAACGCTACGCGCTGTTCACAGCCAGCTGCCTAGCACTACAATGGCGAGTATTACAACAATGCAAAGCAGCCACAGACTGCACACAGCACAGCCAGTGATTTTCATACAGAGGTGGCGTTACCAATAAAAAAACCTAAACAGGCTACTTACATAGCCCCCATGCTCCCCACAAAAAAATTTTACAAATTGGTTTGGGCAGTGGCCAATACAGATTTGAAAAAAATTTTCATAATTACAATAACAAAGAAATCAAATGCACACACTTATTGATACAATGTTGGTCAAAAGCTAAAATTTTCTCACAGTCCATAAAGACAGTCCTGATCATTCATCCTATTGCAGTGTTTTTCTCAAAGTCTGAGCAGTAAAAGAAAATGCACACGGAAGTAGTGGATTTCCATGCAATCTTGAAGAAGTAGCGTTGTCCTTCCAACGGAAAGACAGTACTGACTCTCGACATGCAGACAGGTCATGGGCCACAACAGAGCAAACCCACAGCGGAGTCAATCGAAGTTTTGAAGAATATCGTTTGGTAGGTCATCACAGAGCAGACCCACTGTAGTCCTGGTAGAGATTACGGTATTGGTGGGCCACCAGAGGCGCAGACCCACTGCAGTCCTTGCAGAAATAATGGTACTGGTGAGTCATCAAAGATGCAGACCCACTGTAGTCCTTGTAGAGACAATGGTACTGGTGGGCCACCAGAGGTGCAGACCCACTGCAGTCCTTGTAGAGATGGCCAGCAGCCATCTGTTGTGACTGTGCAGGTGCACAATCACCATTGAAGAGTCTTGCGGATAATATAGCAAGTCCATAACCACCACTTGTGCACTCACAGAGTTTTTGGAATTGTCCTTAGAACCAGCAATGCTGTTATCCAGTCCCTTGCTGAATTATTAACACACGTGCATACCGCAACAGTGTAATACACATAGTTATCATAACATCATAAAACCTCAGCCAAATCTCAAAATCGTCGCAGCTTCCTTCAATAATTTCAAAACCTAAAAAAAAATTCTCTGCTCATGGCAAAAGTGTCATCTGCCTCAAACGTACTTTAAAAATCGTGATCCCATACCAAATATATCATTCAAAGCTCTCATAATATCACAATGGTTCCGAAAAAATATGAACAGTTCACAAAGTACAGACAAAATACAATTTCGTAGGTGTGAAGTTATTCAACTGTGTAATTACGTAAACATCTGTCACTGATGTAGTAAAATAAATATTTGTCTCTCTCAGGTAAATGATCAGATAGCTGTGTAATTATGTGTTAGAGAAAAATGGTACCGATGTGTAAAGTTGTATAAGCAAATACCATATTACCTAGGGCTCCTTGTGCTTGCCAAACACATGGTACACAAAGTAAGCGTGTACCCCCATGAGGATTAATGTAATTATACCCTCAGGTGTTACAGATTACAGCAATGGAATGAAATGTATCACGGAAAACCTTTGTATCATTGTACTCCAAATATCTTTAAAAATAAATATTTTAAGTGCAAAATCAATCACTCAAATACGTGTCCTGTAGCGCTAAATGTGCGTCTTGTTGCAACATAATCTCTGTGGAAGTGTCGTAGTTATCGTCCTCCGAAAGCTAAGTTCTGCAGAAGTCAATGTACTTACCTCATGATGCACAAAAGTGAAATGCTTTGCGTATAGATATCGTAGTTATTATGCTTATTGGCGTGATGAAGAAAGTACTGTACTGTAACGTATTGTTGTGCTACGGAAAACCCTGTCGCATTGTAGCTATACTACAAAAGTTACTACTAAAACCTGTTTTACTTTCCAGAAGATTTCAGAAAAACTGTGCAGATATAAAACAGATACACCGCAAAAGCAACATTGTAAATTGTCACTCATTAGTAGCGTCGTGATATAATCGTGTAGCTGTCAAAGAAACCAAATGCTAAGTCATCTTTAATCCCACAGAAAGTACTTCAAAAAGGATGTATTTTCAAGCAAACCAAAATGTTGCATTAAAATCTCATTAGCAGTACTGGTAAATGTTCTAAGTATGTGAGCCTTACAGTCGTTACGTAATCGTGCAACTAACAAGCAAGAATGTACAAATACAACAACACTGTGTCGTCTATTCACAATAACAATGCATTCGTAATTTTTGTTGAAATAAGTTCTCTTGGTTCTTGACTGGATATTTAACTTCAAACATTGTTGCATGTTAACAGATTCTAAATCTGACAAGCATACTAGTAATGTGAAGTGAAAAGTTTTATGGCAAAGACAAAGTTAAAAAGCAGATTATCTTTCAATAAACGGTTTTACATGTGAAATGTGGTGTAAACCTTTACTCTTCCTATTGCACAGAGTTTCAACTTCAAAGCAATTATCATGTTGTATACATCGGTAAAGAATGCTAAAATTTTTCTCAAGGCTAGCGTCTTATGTTAGTTTTCTCGGAGCCAGCGGGCGCACGCGGCTGCCTGCTTGAGCGAGTCATTGTCTGTCTCTTTGTTGGCGCGCGCCGTTATTGGGATTAGGAGACCTAACTTCTACAAATTCACTTTGACGAGAAGGCCCTGCCCTGTTTAAATCCCACCAGTTCCGATGCAATTCAGGTCTGTCGTTACGAATATATCGTCTGTCGTCATGTCGGTAGTTTACATAGTTTCTTGTTTGTCGGTCATGTGGTGGAGAATTTCTCCCTGAATCGTAACTGCGCGCTGAACTGTTGCGTCTGAAAGTGTTCTGTCTCCCTTGATAATAATAGTTCTAGTTACCATATTGTCTGTTTCTCTGATTGTCTCTGTAATAGTCATTACCGCGGAAAGGTGATCTTTCCCTGTAATTATTACTACTCTGCCAACGGTTGTTATACGGGTGGTGTCTGTTTCGGTCTCGATTTGTGTTGTGAGAATAGCCTTGTCGCGTCCAGTTATTATTTCTTTCATCGCGGAATTGCGACGGTTGTGATCTGTAATTGTTGTGTTCTTGTTTTCGCGTTCCGCGATTATCAGTGTCAATTTCTAGTTCTTGTAACAGTCCCTGAAGAGCTTCAATGTCGTCTTTGCAACGTCCTGCTAAAATAATATGCCGTAAATGTTCAGGTAATTTGATTAAGCAAATGCGGATGAGTTCTGAGGGGCTGTATGGGTTTGAAAGATACTGATTCTTATGCAACATGTCTTCAAAATATTTCACAAGACTGGAGAATTCAGATTGTTCGAAATGTTTCATCATTATGATGCCATGTTTTACTCGGTCTTGTGTGGCTTGAGACCAATATGCTGAGAGGAAGGCATGGTAAAATTCTCCTTCACTGTGGCAATCGTGAATGACCGATCGCATTCTTACAGCTGGTTCATTCTCTAAGTAGCCACACATAAATTCTAATCTGTGTTCTAACGACCAGTTGGGAGGTAAACAATGAGAGAATTGATGGAGCCATGCTTGTGGATGAATGTCGTTGCCAGAATTCTTAAATGTTTTGAATTTACGTGTAGTAATGAACAGCTTATAGTCAAAATCATCATGTCGGCAAGTCGCATGTCGGTCATTGTTACGTCGTTTCGGCGGTTCCATCTCAAAATTCGGTGTACCTTGCCAATTTCTTTCATAATTTCCGAAGTACCCTGTGTTATTATTTTGTGTCTGTTCCGTATTTCTATGTCCCTCTTCCCGTACTGGAGCGCGAGTGTCCTCTGAAATATGTAATTCTTGTATTACTTGTGCCAAATGATCTTGTACTTCCCGGATTGCTCTTTTGTACTGTGTATTGATTTGATTTTGATTTTGTTTGAATTTTCTAATTTTTTCATACTCTTCTGTGTCAGTGAAGGCTACAGGTCTTGTGTCATTCAGATCATCATCTACCTTTGTAGATAAGTTAGTGACCTGATCCGAAAGTTCGGCTACTTTCTCCGATAGTGAACACATTTCCTCAGTGTGTTTTTCTGAACCAAGTTTCAGTGTGTCCATTTGTGTTGAAATCGAATCTACTGTGTCCTTCAAGTTTTCCTGAGTTTTTGCAAGTTGCGTAACCGAATCGGTAGATGCAACTGAGTCAAATTCAGCTTGCAAGGTCTCATGATTTTCATGAACAGTAGTTTGCAGTTCTTTTATGGCTGCTTCGTGATTCTGTAGTGCATTTTCATGACGCGAAAAAATAGGTTGGAAATGCTCACTAATTTGTGTTTTTACGTCATTACAGACTTTTTGACATTTCGATTCAATGTGATGTAACTCAGTAGTTAAATCCTCACGTGTTTGTTCAAGAGTTTGCTCCAATGAGTCTAACTTTTGAAGATTTTGTTCCATTGCGTCTAAATTTTTAAGATTTTGTTCCATTGTGTCTAACTTTTGAAGATTTCGTCCCATTTGTTGCATTAATTGGAATAATATTGTATTAGTGTCTGGAATCTGTTTCTCTATGCTTTTTTGCAGTGCATTTTCACCGGCAACATTCACATTTTGACAAGCAGAAAATGTGTCTTGACTCATTTGAGAAAACGGTGAGGACCCAAAACCTGAGTCTACAGTATTTGCGAGATCGTGTCGTGTCATTTCGGCATCCTGAGGCGAGCTATTGCCGACCGATCGATCGATAATGCTTCCCTGTTCACTACTTGTTTCATTGTCTACGCCATTATTTGACGCCCGCTCCATTTCCCTATGCACAGTTACCAAATTACTACTTTGAATGTCTGTTAATTCATTACACAGTGGTGCTGATAAGCTACGCTCGTCGTCGCTATTATTTCTCAGTTTACTTTGTAGCCTAGTGTTACGTTTTTCACACGCCATTATTGTCACAATATTTCACACGATAACACAGAAAAGCACAATTTGAAGAGCAAAAACAAGAGAACACATTAATATAGCACTCAAAATAATATCTAGTTAATTGCAGCTGCGAAATACTTGGTGCAAATCTACATGCATGCCACAACTGTTTTACTGTACAACAATGAAAAACTACAACTACAAAGGAGATTTTCTCTACAATTACGCGCTAGCAGTAAACAAAAGCTACACTAATTACACAAACTACAAGAAAAAAATCAGAAGATTCCAGTGAGGTATCCTCGGCTAAGGGTCGACATATGAAACGTCCCCTTTTAAACACTTATACACGACTGTGCTTAACCTGACGCACAATATTTTTAGCGCAACGCAATCTGACTTTCAATAATCTCTACAAGAGAACGGCCCTGACTAACATTAACCTGTACTTTTCACAAATCACTTACCTCACAAAAATCTTGGTTACTCCCCCTACTGCAATACAGCAAGCGCCACTACTGCCAGCTAAATAAAAGATTCAAACTATGGAAGGCACTAACTACTGATAGGGATAGTTAGCAAATGAAAGATATTAATAGAGAACAAACAATGTATTTACCTTGATATCATCATATATATATATATATATATATATATATATATATATATATATATATATATATATATATATATATATATAGCAGTTCAAGACAAATTTCAAAACTCCGCCATCTCTCTCCCCACATCCACCACTGCTGGCGGCTCACCTCCAACTGCGCAACGCTACGCGCTGTTCACAGCCAGCTGCCTAGCACTACAATGGCGAGTATTACAACAATGCAAAGCAGCCACAGACTGCACACAGCACAGCCAGTGATTTTCATACAGAGGTGGCATTACCAATAAAAAAAACCTAAACAGCCTACTTACAATATGTGCTCATGATTCTGTAGAGCTTGCACCTGATTGATGTTTGATTGCTACGCTACGATATGTGGGATAATTACGTCTTTCCTCGGGCGTGATAGTTTAGTGACGTTCTTAAACGTAATGCCAGACATAGCATTATATTAACTGTATATGTGCAAACTCACAGCTACAAATGAAGGTTCCGATTACAATGATTGCAGTGAAGGTCATCAAAAATGTGTGGTATGGAACTGCAAATGTAAGACCCCAATTTACTTGTATGATAAACTCATGTTTTAAAAATAAATCTTGGGTGCTACACAGCACCATTGCATGTTCTAAATGCACGCAGATTTGTGAGAGCTGAAAAATTCATGTAATGCAATTGAGGACTTACCTGCAGTACGTTGACAGGTTAATCTTATGTCTGTGCATCTCAAGGTAACGTAATTCTCGTTAGAAATGACGCAAATTTATGGCTATTAAAAATAAAATATCAAGACGCGATGTCACTCAAGTTGACTTTTCATATAATAAATGTGGGTATTGCGTTCATGTTTTCATGGACTCCATATGCTCGAAATCCACAGATACTTAAAGGGAAACAAATGTAATAAAAAACACAGTATTCCAGCGGGATACGGAGAAGTGTATTCTAAGCGATTTACATACTGTAGTCTCCTACTATTCAACTATGAAACCGAATTTTGAAATTTGGTATACGTACTAAGAAATGTTTTGCATTTCTCTTCTTATTAAGTAATAAATATTGCTTTACTGATGCACTTTGCGTAGCTTACAGAATTCAAACACGCATGTTGCTTTATCTGGTTGTCTGAAGAATACTGCCATATCTCTTGTAATGAAGATTTGATTGAAATATAATTGGGTAATACAGTTTTGATAATCGCATAGCACTTCCTCAAAGATGATCGTGTCCTGTTTCAAATTCCAAATTATTTCGGTGTCTGCAAATGTCTTTCCGTCAACATAGCATTGTGTCTCGTAACGGTCCAGTTATTGCGAAGTTATTTATTTATTTTGTGAGCCAATCCCGCGATCCGTTCGCTTCGAGATGATGTTTAATAAAGCGACGGCTAAGGCTGTAGCCATGGTACATAATGGGGGAACTTCTCCGTTTAAATGTTGTAAAAATACGTTGTAGACAGGATTATGTGTATCACTGAGCATCACTGTCAGTGTTACGACCGTTGGACCGAGCAACCGACCACCTACAGCTGACAGCCGACGGCCGGCGAGAAAGTGGCAGCCCTCAAAGACACATAATATTGGCAAGTTATGCTACAGACGCCGTGTATATGTCGTCAGCAAATGTCTAAGAGATAATTTTGTGTAATGGAGCATTTGCTTATGAAAGGGTTGGGATTTTAGAAGACTTAATGTGATTTCTTTCCTATTTCGCGCATCATCTTTCTTGCAGTTTAAACATAATTTCTGCTAACATCTTCATATCCGGAAACTTCTTTAATACCTATTTTGCTTCGTTTTATACGGCGTTATCAGCTGTTGACCTGAACTTCAACTGTAGTTCCTTTATGTGCTACCTGCCAGACCAAATATATTATTTTCTGAAAGACAACAGTGTCACTTTCCTGTAGTGTCATACAACCTATTGTTTGTTGGGTATATTGTATTCGCAGTTTTCTAGTATCGTTTTCGTATGCACTTCCAATTTGGAGACAGTTACTGCACCAAACCATTATCATTGAAACTTCCTGGCAGATTAAAACTGTGTGCTGGACCGAGATTCGAACTCGGGACCTTTGCCTTTAGCGGGCAAGTGCTCTACCACTTTCCCGCGAAAGGCAAAGGTCTCGATTTCTAGTCTCGATCCGGCAGGCAGTTTAATCTGCCAGGAAGTTTCATATCAGGTCAGACTCCGCGGCAGAATGAATATCTCATTCTGGAACCATTATCATTGTTTCCAATCTTGATCTGCACTTACTTTTACAACAGTTGCACTTTAAAATCAATACGTATATTATCATTTTATATGGTATCTCATTTACGAGGTGATTCCAATAAGGAATGCAACAATTTTTTTTTTCCTTGACGAATTGCGCTTGAAGAAACGCGGAATTTGTTGTGGGGCATCGTGGAATATTCCCGCCTCAGACCCTGCTGTTTCGTGAAGTTACAACCGGTGACGGCGCTGTACGTAGCCTTCAAAATGGCTTCCGTAACGGACGTCCGTTCCAAGTAGAGAGCTATCACTGAGTTTATTTTGGCGAAAATCCGTAGCGTCTTTGGTATTCATAGGCGCTTGCACAATGTCTACGGAGACATAATAGTAAACCAAAGCACGGTGAGTCGTTGGGTTGGGCGCCTCTCACCATCGCTAAAAGATCGCACAAACCTGTCCGATCTCCCGCTTGCCGCTCGGCGGTGTACAGCTGTGACCAATGCAGGGCTCAAAAGTGCGGGCGCTCTCATACGAGGTGATGGACAGATCACAATCAAACACCTCACTGCACAACTGAACGTCTCTGGCACACTCGTGCACCAGTTGAGGTATTCAAACGTCTGATGGCTCTTGCTTCGTGATTGCCCAAGGACCCCAGCTGAAACATTTTAAGTGTAGTGAATGCGTTGCAACTGACGTTCTCAGTAACGCAATCCAGATCTCGAAATATCCCCTTGACGAATCCAAAATAATAACAATAATAATAATAGTAATAATAATAATTCCAGCATTGTATGGCACGTTTCACTACACAAAAAAAGATATAGTATCTAAACCTTAACTGATCAACATGTCTCGAATTTCAGTAAAAAACGTTACATTCCGGGTAATACCGAACACTAACTGTTATCCACAATGCACACGAAGCATTTAGATTTCTGCGGTAATTGATATGCAATAGTTGTCCACTTGTTCATACATGAATAACACAACTGCATGCCTAAGTGATAAATAACTCTAATGATTTTCAGGGGATGTACCTTGATGCAATTTATCTGAGAGTTGCGATTGTATCTTAGAGGTAATACATGAATTCCTAACAAAGTAGCCATTTGGATCCAACGACTCTCCGGACCGCACAACAAGGTAAGGAATGAGGAGGTTCTGCGCAGAATGAAAGAGGAAAGTAATATGGGAAAACACTGCAAGGAGGAGGGACAGTATGAAAGAACATCTGATAGTCATCAGTGAATTACTTCCATGGTACTAGAGGGAGTTGTAGAGGGCAAAACCTGTAGAGAAAGAACGAGATTGGAGTCCATTCAGACAATAATTGAGGACATTGGTTGCAAGTGCCAATCTGAGATGACGAGGTCGGTACAGGAGAGGAATCAGTCAAGACTGACGACACACACACACAAAAAGAAAAAGAAAAAATGTTCATCCAACCAGAGTTCTACAGTCAATCTAACTAGTGTGTTCCCATGTAAGTTACAAGCAACTTGTGATGACGCTCTGTGTACGAGAGCAAGCGCCTATTCTGTCAAACATTGAAGAGCCAAAGAAACTGGTACGCCCGCCTATTATTGTGTAAGACCCCCGCTAGTAAGCAGAAGTGCCGCAACACGACGTTGCATGGACTCGACTAGTGTCTGAAGTAGTGCTGGAGGGAACTGGCACCATGAATCCTGCAGACTGTCCATAAATCCGTAAGAGTACGAGGGGGTGGAGATCTCTTCTGAACAGTACGTCGCAAGGCATCCCACATATGCTCAATAATGATCATATCTGGGAAGTTTTGTGGCCTGCAGAAGAGTGTTCCTGGAGCTACTCTGTAGCAGTTCTAGATGTGTGGGGTGTCGCATTGTCCTGCTGGAATTGCCCAAGTCCGTCGGAGTGCACAATGGTCATGAATGGATGCAGGTGATCAGACAGGATGCTTACTTACGTGTCACCTGCCAGAGTCTATCCAGGCGTATCAGGGATCCCATATCACTCAACAGCCCTCGCCCCACACCATTACAAAGCCTCCACCAGCTTGAACAGTCCTGTGCTGACATGCAAGGTCCATGGATTCATGACGCTGTCTCCATAACCATACACGTTCATCAGCACGACACAATTTGAAACGAGACTCGTCCCACCAGGCAACATGCTTCCCGTCATCAACGATCCAATGTCGGTCTTGACGGGCCCAGGCGAGGCATAAAGCTTTGCGTCATGCGGTCGTCAAGGGTACACAAGTGGGCTTCGGCTTCGAAAGCCCATACCGATGATGGTTCGTTGAATGGTTCGCTCCCTAACATTTGTTAATGGGTTAGCATTGGTATCTGCAGCAATTTTCGAAAGGGTGCACTTCTATCACGTTTAATGATTCTCTTCAGTCGTCGTTGGTTCCGTTCTTGCAGGATCTTTCCCCGGCCGCAGCGATGTCAGAGATTTGATGTTTTACCGGACATCTGGTATTCACGTGAAATGGTGGTAGGGGAAAATCCCTATTTCACTGCTACCTCGGAGATGCAGTGCCCCCATCGCTCGTGCGCCGGCTACAACACCACGTTAAAAATCACTTAAATGTTGACAACCTGCCATTGTTGCAGCGGTAACCGAACTAAGACTTGCGCAAGATTCTTGTTGTCTTATATAGGCGTTGCCGACCCCAGCACCGTATTCATCCTGTTTACATATGTATGTATTTGAATGCGATTGCCTATACCAGTCTCTTTGGCGCTTCATTGTACGAAGGCTTTTTCCCGTTCGTTTATGGTGCAAAACCAATGTGAATATATGGAAGTTCAGTTAATGTAATAGTCTATTAGAAGGTTTTGCTGCTGGTAATTAATGGTTTCAACCATGTCGTTTATTTGTGGTTTCAGTCATTGTTTACCTAAGACAGTGTTATTGTCTGCTACTTATAAATGGGAATGATTCTTCTGCTTTATCATTAACTTTTCGTGAGAATATTTTTTGTAGAAGTGTTTCTGTTGGTATCCGTAATTAAAATAGTCAAATTATTTCTTTTTTTGGGACGATGCAAGCACATTTTTCCATTAAGATTCCACATGTGAGATTCAAACACACTACGGTTTCCTACAGCTATATCAGCTTATCTTTTCACAACTACCTGAAAACGTGTTCTTATAATTCTTCACCACAATCAGTTTAGAAAATCACCACTTTTTATTTTGGAATATTTTGACTACAGATTTTTCAAGGTCTCGTCACTCTCATATTTGCCGTTAACAGGCTGTCATTAGTGATCTCTTGCGATTACTTTGATATCGTGTGTGGTACTCATGTTTGCATTAATTTTATTTTATTTTGCTCGTAAATGTAAGTTAGATCATTATGTAGGAAATTATTTATCGAGATTTAGTGTTATTGTTTATACTCGTCTGTTCCCTTTACTTTTTATTTATTTTGAAGGATAATATTTTAATTAAATTTCCATTGCATTCTCAAAAGCTGACATTTGTTCTCCGCCGCAGATGGTGGCCGTGCGGTGTCTTAGGCGCCTTGCCACCTTTCGCGCCCCCCCCTGCAGTAAGAAGTTCGAGTCCTCCCTCACGCTTGTGTGTCTGTGTTGTCCTTAGTTTAAGTTAGTTTAAGTTAGATTAAATAGTATGTAAGGCTACGGACCGAAGATATCAGCAGTTTGGTGCCACAGGAACTCACCACTAAAAATTAATTCTGTGTTCGTACCTCACTCGCGATGGCTAATGCTTCTTTCAGTGATGTTCATCACAGATATTATACCCACGACAGTCGGCACAAAGTAAATAATACAGTAGAACAAACACAGTATTGTGCTTTTCCTTTATAATTATGTAATTGTTTTACGACGAAGCGACGGAAAAAGCAGTTCACATAACAATTTCTTCTTTAAGAAAAACAATATGTAAATATACCTCCACAAATGTTTTAGCCGCTATCCAGTATAAGTAATCGTTCTGTGCCCCCCAAATGCTTTTCTTAACTTTTTATCTTATGTTTCCATCGTTGGAGCGGCATTGGAAGAACACTTATTTCCTTTCATTTCCTCCACCAGTATCTTTTGTGTACAGATTATTACGAGTACCTCTGAATCATTGTAATCAGCAGGTGTTAACTCCTTGAATGTATACAATTCTAACGTCTTTCTTGCCCGTCGAGAGAGTTATATCAGTGAATCATCTCACGAATCGCGTTATGCGCCGTTGTGAAGATAGATAACCATCATCACACATGCTCCGTTGATAGAATGAGATTTTCGCTCTGCAGCGGAGTGAAAATCTCATTCTGGAAACATCCCCCAGGCTGTGGCTAAGCCATATCTCCGCAATATCCTTTCTTTCAGGAGTGCTAGTTCTGCAAGGTTCGCAGGAGAGCTTCTGTAAAGTTTGGAAGGTAGGAGACGAGGTACTGGCAGATGTAAAGCTGTGAGTACCGGCCGTGAGTCGTGCTTCGGTAGCTCAGTTCGTAGAGCACTTGCCCGCGAAAGGCAAAGGTCCCGAGTTCGAGTCTCGGTCGGGCACACAGTTTTAATCTGCCAGGAAATTTCATGCTCCGTTGATTTTTTAAACTTCCTTGACGCTGTTCCTCCACAGTACCTGGAATTTCCCTCCTCCACTTTAACATTGCCCTCTTCTTGCGTCTTGATACATGACATTGTCCGTGGCTTCCTGTTTGTCAAAGACTTAGTGAGTAATCTCAGACTAATACAGCGGTACTATGAATAGCGTTAGCAATCGTTCACAAAATTTGTGTTTAGATGGTTTACTTCGGACTGAATTCCATGATATAGACTAAACGATGGGGCTATTCTTTAACTGTGGGTGAATATCACATCAATCATGGAATGAGGCTAGCAATTACCAACAGAATTAGGATTTATAGATTAAACGGCGAACACAGAGCATCTGACACAAGCTTCACTGTATTATCATGGTGACGAGTGTATCATCTGATCAAAAGAATCGGGACGTCCTGCAAAACGCGTAATTGACCTCTAGATGTCACGAGATGCAGATCCTTGAGTTCAAAAGGAGGCAGAGAGTATTGTGTAGTTAGTAGAGAAGCACTGCCTGCAGAATCGGTCTATCAGGAGAGCTCAGTGACTTAGAACGTGGACTAGTCTTTGGCTGTCACCTCACCTAACAAATCCATCTGGGATATTTCAGTCCTTCAAAAGTTGCTCAAGTCGACTGATGATGATGTAAAAGTTCAGTGGAGATGCGAAGGAACAACTACAGCTCAACGAAGTCCAGGCAACCCTCATGTACTGGTGATCGGGATATGTCGAGTATTGGAGAGGATGGTTGTAAAAATCACTTGAACCCTGCAGAAGGAACGTTCGTTAGTTTCATATTACAACCATCTTTATAGCTAGTACAATGACTTTGCGTAGAGCGTTTCAGAGAATCCTCATATAAGTCACACATTTCTGTAGAAAGTGCTAAGCGACTCCTGAAGTGATGTAAGGATCGATGCCACTGGGCAAAGTATGACTGGAAACAAGATAATTGGAATGATGAATCTATGCTGTGGCGATCCGATGAAGTCGTTTGGGTTTGCGAATGAATGGAAAACATTAGCTGCCATTACGTGTAGTGCCAACGGTGATGTATGGAGTAGGCTATGGTGTTACTTTTTTCATGGTTGGACTGTAGTTCATTATTGGCCTTAAGAAAACGCTCTACGCAGAAGGGAGTGCACAAGTTTAACAGAATTATGTACTGTGTACAACAGAGAAGCATTTCGGAGACGATGTTTGTTTGTTTCAGCACGACAGTGTACCTTGTCATAAAGCAGCGTCTATTAGGCAATGTTCTGTGAAAACAGCAACATTCCTGAAATGAACTGGCCTGCCCAGAGCCCCGACCTGAGCCCCGTGGAACATCAGGAGGGATGAGTCACAACGGTGACGTAGATCCAAACCCCAGCGTCTAACATCACTATGCCTGTTGAGGAAGAATGATCTGCCATTAGTCCTCTGGTTCATTAAAGTGAGGTGTCTGACTGCCAGTAAAGAGGTGTAAATGTTATATCATCCTCGCAATAGACCACTATATTGGTTCAAATGGCTCTGAGCAGTATGGGACTTAACATCTGAGGTCATCAGTCCCCTAGAACTTAGAGCTAAACTTAGAACTACTTAAACATAACTAACCTAAGGACATAACACACATCCATGCCCGAGGCAGGATTCGAAACTGCGACCGTAGCGGTCGCGCGGTTCCAGACTGAAGCGCCTAGAACCGCTTGGCCACACCGGCTGGCACCACTATATTGCCGACTCAAGTTGTTATACAGTTCAATTACGTAATTGCTGACACCAGTCTATGAATTAACGTGTGAATGTTTGAGAACAACAAACTTACATTAATCAAAATTTAAAGGCAGTAGTTGCAAAGTCCCATTCTGATCTCCCAGAGAGGACTGTCAAGGGGGAGGTTACCACGAGAAAATGAACGAATAGCCAAACAAAGGATAACGTTCTACAAGTCGGGGCGTAGAATTTCAGAAGTTTGAACGTGGTAGAGATTCTAGAAATCTGTAAAGGGAAATACTGAGACTGAATCTACATATAGTGGAGGTCACTGAAATGCATTGGAAAGACGACAAGGACTTCGGGTCATATAAGTCTGTGGCAATATCAGCAGTAGCAGAAAATGGTACAATGGGAGTAGCAATCGTTATGACCAGGAAGGTAGGGCAGAGAGTGTGTTACTCTGGACAGTTCAATGATAAGGTTGCCTCATCAAAATCGACACGAACCATTTGTCGATGGGGAGACCATCATAACACTTTTCAGACCAACACGAGGATCTGAATTTTCGAAGTTAAAACGTTGAATGTACACTACCTCATAGAAATATCTGAATACACCTCTTTATTGTACCCTTTTAAAATAAAATAAACTAATAATTTCACCCATGATGTAATTAAGTAGGAAGACAAATCATTACTGGGATGAACACAGCTGAAATATATGTTAAACTGCCCTGCCACCGCTTCAGTTTTCACTTATATTATCATTCAGCCAAAGACTTTGCGTATAAGAAGTCACCCTCATTCTGCCGACAGCCTTGACATTTTCCTTAGTTTCCTGTAATTATTTCATTTAATTTTATCCGATAGACCAACGTACACAAAAGGATGCAGAAGGAAATTGAAAACACTGCATTAAAGACACATAATATGTATCCAAATGACATGGAGCCTGTAACTGGTCAGATGGAGGCCAAGTGAGCGACTGCTACCAGTCTATTAGCGGTCTAGATGCCTGAAGGTATGTGCTGGGATGCGATTTCGTACGACATTGGGAGCACACTCATGGTTATCACACGCACCATAACTGCAGATCTATACACCAATCAGGTAATTCGACCTGTTTTGCTGCCATATTCGCTAAATCATTCTCCGTATCAGGGACCCGATTCTGGAACAATCTTGCACAAAATATCAGAGAAATCTAATCACTCACAAGCTTCAAAAGACCTATCTTCTTCCCATTCATCTACGCTTTTTCACTCCTGACAACTCTAAACATAGACTCAAATGTCCAAAAGAGGTTTATATAATTTCATTAAGCCTTTACTGTTATTATGATTATCATTACTACGAGGTATTATTGTTATGGTTACTATTAGTGTCAACTATTACCAATATCATTGTTAACATTAATATGACTATTATTCCTGTGGACTTTTTGTGCAGTATTTGGTATGTGTTGTTCCTGGTCAGATGTAATAGAGAGCCTTAAGGCCCTAATCTGGTGAGGCTAAATAAACAACAAATAAATAAAAATAAGTGTGAAAGTGATTAAATACGAGTGCTGAATTTCACTTAGAAAAGTTATCTCGGTGTTGCGTCTCCTCAGATAAATTAATTACAAGTTATATCTGCGTACGGGTGGTATTATATTCCTCTCTTCCTTAATTTACCACGTTTTGCGCTGTTGCGGAGCAACCTCTTAACAGTATACAACAACTCGCTGTTGTCACGCCTGCTAGCTTGAATGTCGTGACTCGGCCGCTCGTGCACCGTTCACCAGCAGTGCAACACAGGTAGCCTTTCAGAGGTGTACAATTTGTTTCCAACCTGCCAACCCCTAACACTACCGCAACCATTAAAGCACATCAATCAGCCACAACATAGCCACAAGAGTACATGTGCACTGGTTTAAACAAGCCAGCCTGGGTTTCCGCAAACCTGGCAAATTTCACGGCAACCGTTCTGCTTGCTAGACATGACAACAGGTTACGCTATCAATCCAACGTGACTTATCGGATATATGTTTGCGTAGGAAGTTTGATTGCAGACCATTTATCATAACGGTGGCGCAGAAAAATGAACAAAGCAAACTTAAAGGAGATTGGGGAGACATTAAGAATTCAGGAACTATATACCAGTCAAGAAACAGAGCCCAAGTCGAACAGGGGAATAGTTTGCGTGAGTTTATGGGACAGATTCAAGTAAATCGCTAGGTGTCTCGCAACGGAAATTGAATAAAACGTTACTCATTCCGAAGTATGTTACGATATGTTCGTAAATTTGACCAGCAGTTTCCTCACTCCACAAATATTCTGAAAGAGAACGAATACTGCAAAGTGTGTGAAAGTGCGTGCTAAGGACTTGATACCATTAGCAGTGTACTGGCGTTCTTGATATAGTCCAGCCGGCCGCGGTGGTCTAGCGGTTCTGGCGCTGCAGTCCGGAACCGCGGGAGTGCTACGGTCGCAGGTTCGAATCCTGCCTCGGGCATGGGTGTGTGTGATGTCCTTAGGTTAGTTAGGTTTAAGTAGTTCTAAGTTCTAGGGGACTTATGACCTAAGATGTTGAGTCCCATAGTGCTCAGAGCCATTTTTGATATAGTCCAAACTTTGGCTGAAGTAGGGAAAAATATGGCTCAGTGGATCTTAAAAAATACGTTCTGGTAGTATGCAACGTAACGCGAAGAAAGCATAGTATGAAAGAATAACTTCTTCTTTCAGACAAGTACTATTTAGATTAACATAACATGAAAAACGAACTTTGTGTTTGCTAAAAGATATTTGTGGAATTTAGAATGGACCAGTTTGCCTTCTTAGAATGACCTTAATGAAGCCACAATACACGTCCTGGAAAAAGTAATTAAAATTGGTCTAACTGTCGTCATGTTAGGCTAAAACATACTAAGGTTATAGAAATTAAATTTCTAAAACCTTACTTTAGTTGGTGTTACAGTATAATAGACAGATTCAGGTTAGATGCAAAGGATATCGACTTTAAGAGATGGTTCTGCTTACTATAGAAAAGGTGAGTTAGAGATGACCTGATGATAGCTCGTATTGAGAATACTTAGTACTTGACGAAAGAGGGTGAAGTAGCAGAGCTATACGCCGAAAAGGAGAATGGACAAATATAATCCACTATTTTCCGGATACAATGACCCAAAATGAATATATATTTCATCGAGCCTCATCTTGTGATACTCGGATAAAAAACAACTTTTCACCGACTTCGTAACCCTACGCAAACAGTATAGTCAAAGTGTACTGAATAAAGTGCTACGTAGTGTTTCACAGCGGAAAACCGACAGCCAAGCAAGATACTTTTAGCCTGCTTGGGTTAAGCATAGACTGGCTTGGATATTAGTAAACCCGTTCTGCTGATAACGTGCTGAGGCTTGCTGGCTAACAGGCAAGCATGGGAAAGTTAAAAGCGGAATGAATACATCTATGAAGCCAACTTACGCCGAAACACTCTACTCGGGCCCGGGTCAAGATGTGATCGCCCAGATTCCACCTCGCGGAGATCGTGCTAATCGAACACGCTCGCGACCAAAAGCAATGATCCGTGCTCAAATATAGTCCGTTATGTCACACAGTGAGGATTCCATCAAGATGGATTCTAGGCTGTTACAAAGGTAGTCAATGGTGTCCAGTCTTGTCAGTTTGTGCATGAAGTTGGTAGCTATGTGACATACGTGAGATATTTGTGCGTGGAACTGTCCAAGTGTGTGCCTAAGTATTTAGAAACGTCACTGCGCTGCACCACAGTTCCCCCAATTCCCTGAGTCGGAGTAGGATACTCTAGGTGAGAGAGGCTGCCTTTGAGCAGCAAGTAAGCAGCCGTACGTGCTGCAACGTCTCATTTGTTATCTGATCGAAACTTTTACATTGGAGCAAGCATGTCACACGTTTTCCTTTTCCAGCCTGGTTCTTGATTCCCCCGTCACCACGACCAGTATGTTATTCCATAAGCTTTTACTCATGACAAGTCTTTTCATTCAAACTTGTTAGCAATAGCTCAAGAGTAAGGTCACAGAAAACTGTCCGCATGTAGATCCCTGTGGTGAATTCTCAGTAATTCGCTTCAATACTTTGCTGGATATCGTGCCACACTCCACAGTGTGTCCTTTACGTTGATATAGGAAAAAATGGCACAGAAATTTTGGTATCTGTAATTGTCTCAGCCGGGCAAACATTGCAGGCCAAGACTTGGCAAATGCACTGTCAACATCATCCATGCTGCCTGCAATGTACTTGCTGCTACGGTTTCCACTGCGTCGTCTATGGATCTGTCCTTTCTAAAGCTGGACTGGCTCTGACTGAATTGAGTAGCTCTCTGTGGGAGTGTACTCTGCTACACAGAAAATGCTTCTGTGCTTTGCCAATAGTGCTGAGAAGACAGATTGGTTTGTAACTCTTTGGACCCACTTTATATCTATCCGCGTGTTTCTGGACTATTACAGCTTGCGTTCACTTGTAGAACACAAGAATTAATCCTCGTCTTCGTAATTCAATCAGTAAGTGAGTGACGAATGGAACACATTGTCCTTTGCTATTTTCAGTGCTTCGTTAATGTAATAATGACATGGAGGTTTCCCACAAATGGAATGAAACTTGCGCTTTTTTCTTATGCCCTCGCTCGTATGTCACACTGCTGGGCTACATCGCGGATTTAGCAGTACCGATCATCGCTATTACGTCTAGTGCATCCTAAGCATAATGAGCCTCATCTCCCAGCCTATCGAGATATAGTTAAATTCTGTGTGAATATTGTATGTAAAAATAATGTATGTAAATGCTCGTTTGTGTCAATCAACTCTGAGTCCAGGAACAGTTGTGGTGGTGGTGGTTGTTGGGATGTTTAAGGGGGACTAAACAGAACAGTTGTGCACAGCGACCGTAGATTGCAATGAAGGACTGGAGTCAGTCGCAATCCCATTAATTTTTATTATCTTGCAAATCGAAACGGCTATAAATAGCCATCTTCACTGCATTTTCGTTATAACTCAACAGATTCACAGCAGTTGACGTCACCATATGTCCGTACAGGTGCATAGGCAGAAGGACACTAATGTCATTGCGACTGACTGCTGTGTGCCTCTCCTTCGTTTGTGTTAGTTTACCACGTGATAGAGTTTCTGATGGAGCTTTTTAGGAAAAGTAGTATCGCTACTCGTTCTCTTGGATTGAGAGGTGGCTACGCTTTCCATGTGGCCACATATCGCTCTTGATCAGAGATAGACTGGAGTAGTATGCTAATGACAGACAGAATGTGACAAGGGCATCTAGAATCACAAAGAGATCGCAGAGGCAGCACTAGCTACCTACGCCTGCTTCTTCTTTATTGGGATCCTGCATCTGGGGGTGTAAAAGGCATACACTGGACTGTGCAGGGCTTAGGGGAACAAGGCTACAAGGGCCTGCCGCAGGTTATTCAAAGCTCCGGTGTGACCTCACAATAGGAAGAAATGGACTGGACGGGCTATGAGAGGGCAGATGGCCAGGTGCCGGACCTTGGCCCCTCACGGTCTAGGACAATGAAGTGGGATGCAGCTACGATGGTAGAAACGCGAACCCACCACTGTCTCCGGCAGTACAGCAGCGGAGCATCCGCAGGTGGGCCACAAAAGCACGCCAGTGGCATGGAGGAATTAAGAGAAACGTTATTCTCGGTATACAGGAGAATAGGCTCCATATGTAACATCTTTAGAAACCTGAACAAAAAACACCATCAACAGTGCCATTATTGTGTGGTGGGTGACTCCCTTAGCCAACATAAAAAGAGCAGAACCTACTCTTGCCTTGCCATTGGTAGTCGGGTTGTGACGTCCATCCTCAGTTCCTCTCTTTGATTAGAGACGTGAGCTAAATAAGCTGATTGGGAGAGGCGTTTTTAAAGAACCAATCGAGGAAGTTTGGGAGGTTTTGCGAAACTGTGCTAGCGGCCAATGTTAGCATCAATGTACGAGATTGGTTGGAAAATTTGTGGCGCTTGAAAAACTGTAGCTTCGTGCTGAGGAGTGCACTTTCTAGAGATAGTCGGATTGTGGGTCCGAAATCGAACTGAAGAGACAGTTAGATCCAGAATTCGGAATCGAGTGGACGTGTAAGTAACAATTAGGTAAACTTGGATCGGCTGATTGAGTAAGGAATATTTGGAGTGTGAGGACGTCAGCGGAGCGCATACACGACCAGCAGGGAGGGAGGGCCACCCCGAGTTACTATGGTATGATGCCAGGCAACAAAGCACACGGTAAGATGGTAATCAGCATACCAGGAACAGATAGGCACAACAATTTCTTCGCCTTTGTAGAAACGGCGGCCTTCAGAATGGTCACCCTGCACTGCTAAGAGAGTTTTCTTCGTTCTCTGTCAATTTCTTGCCATGCAATCATTACGTACTTACCAACAACTTCACGCTTCTACACGTATGGATCATACCGTAAACAGACTGGCATTCTTACTCACCTCTGGACCAACCAATAGTGACAATTTTTAATGTATACTGTTATATACAGTATGAGACAAAGAAGAAAAAATCGACGCACCATTCAAGAATGGGACGGAAACCGATAAATTCGATGTACATGTACAGACAAACAAATTATTGCAATTCCGGAAAAATGATTTATTCAAGCGAAATTGCTTCACAAACTGACGAAGTCAGCACACGCTGGTCCACCTGTGGCCGTTATGTAAGCGGTTATCTGGCTTATCATTGACTGATAGAGTTGTTGGATGTCTTCTGAGGGGTATCGCATCAAATTCTATCCAACTGGTACGTTAAATCGCCAAAATCACGAGCTGATTGGAGGACCCTGCCCATAATGCTCCAAACGTTCTCAAATATGAAGAGATCCGTCGGCCTTGCTGGCCTAGGTTGGGTTTGGCAAGCACGAACACAAGCAGTAGGAACTTCTTTTCATGTGCGGGAGGCCGTTATCTTGCTGAAATTTGAACCCAGTATGGGCAGCAAAACGAGGCGTAAAATATCGTCGACGTACAGTTGCCCTGTAAGCGTGTCGCGCATGGCAGCCAATTCGGTGGTGCTATGAAACAAAATGGCACCCCGGACCATACTCCCGGTCGTCGGGCCGTATGGCGGAAGACATCAGAGTGGTATTCCACCGCTGTCTGGGACGTGTCCAGACATATCTTCGGCCTGGAATGTCATTGGATGGAGTAAAATTATCATCAGTGATGAGGCCTGATGATCAGGAAAGACGTGCCTGGAGACTCACCAGACACCAGTGGGGCACCACAATAACTGACTCTTAAAAGTAGTATAACTAGGCAGGCCAGGATGGGCGGTGCAAAAATTGTGAACAGTTAAGTGTATTAATATCTTTATAGTAGTTGCTGTGGCTGAAGTGTTTCCATTTTTCTTAGAGCCTTCTTATTTTCCAACTGATACTCATAATGTTACCTTATGAAAGACCGGTAATGTACCTCTTAATATACCTTATAACTTTTTTTATTAATAATGTTACCATCATTTGACTGCAATAATTTTTGTTTTACCGTTATACAAGCCTGATTTCTTCCTTAGACATTTTTGAATATAAAAAGTTATATATATGTCAAAAGACATCAGACAGGAATTATGACAAAAATAAGTTTTTGTACTTCAAAATGGCCCGAAGACAAAATCTGGATCGTATAACAATAAAATAAAAATTATTGCAATCCAGTGGTAGCAGCATCATTCAAAAAATGAACCATGACTTTGCCTCCAGCCAAAATAAAAATAATCGGTGTCTTCTAAAAATGTCATTATCTATAACAAGTGAACGCTTTTACAAACCTCGAGAACTTTTATACTGAGGGAACCTTCTAAAACTGTGGCACTGGTCAAAGCAACGTCGTTGAGGAAAAGGAGAGAGAGACGATTTCATTTGTCTTAGTGCTTCCATTTTATCTTCCCTTTTATGGTCGCTTCTACACAGCAGATGAAGTTGAGCCTAATTTTGCTGGTTTAATGATTATTTATTTCACCACAATTAGTCGATTTAATTATTTCACATCGACAACAGTCCTGCCTGCATATCATTACTGTACTTATATTGTATTTTAGATGTGTTTCAGCGGAAAAGTAGGAAAGATTTGTGGTGCATTGTTTGGAAGTAGACAACTGAATACTATCCATGTTCTTTCGTTAACTGCTTTATAATACAAAGCCAGAACCCCACTGAGGTATTTTACCTTGTCATTTCGCTTGCTGCATGTAAAGTTTTATTGAGAGGACTGCATGACGTTGATCGGTTACCGCTTTCGAACAATGAAGCCGACCAACCTGTCCAATGGCCTGACGCAGTCCCAATTATAAGAAAGCATCCAGATGATTTGCCATAATAAGGTAAAGTTTCATTTAAAGCAAGGGACGTTTCAGTGAACTACCGTGCGTGATGCTATCTAAAGAAACTGTCCATTATCAGTTTGGGTTGTCTACACGTCAGGACTGTTCAGTTAAGCCAATTAGAGTACCTGGTTAAATATTAATGTTAATGGAGCCATTTGAGAAACCCTTCCACTACATATCTCATTGATAGACTGGATATAACGCCATATCTGGCGACAAACACGGAGCATTGAATAAAATTTCATTATTGTTTGTAGTTATATAGCGTGTTTTTTTTCTTTCATGTACGATAATCAGTTCTTAAAAATGATCAGTATTGTCTGAAGAAAAAGTGATAAAGAGAGAGTTGCTCTGTTAAGAAAAAATAGCAATATTTAATAAGGAATTTTTATTGTAATAAGTAAATAGCAATACTTCAAAACAAAATAAAGTTAATGACTGCCATTGTTTGTTTTCTTGGATTTTGCGCATCACAAGTTTTTCAAACAGATCACTGAAAAATTCATAACTTCAGTTTAGTTACTAAAAGGCTTGTTTTAAAAGAAAGCTAAATACTGGCAAATTATGTTGTAAAAGAATGAGATTTTCACTCTGCAGCGGAGTGTGCGCTGATATGAAACTTCCTGGCAGATTAAAACTGTGTGCCCGACCGAGACTCGAACTCTGGACATTTGCCTTTCGCGGGCAAGTGCTCTACGAACTGAACTACCGAAGCACGACTCACGCCCGGTACTCACAGCTTTACTTCCGCCAGTACCTCGTCTCCTACCTTCCAAACTTTACAGAAGCTCTCCTGCGAACCTTGCTGAACTAACACTCCTGAAAGAAAGGATATTGCGGAGACATGGCTTAGCCACAGCCTGGGGGATGTTTCCAGAATGAGATTTTCACTCTGCAGCGGAGTGTGCGCTGATATGAAACTTCCTGGCAGATTAAAACTGTGTGCCCGACCAAGACTCGAACTCGGGACCTTTGCCTTTCGCGGGCAAGGTTCGCAGGAGAGCTTCTGTAAAGTTTGGAAGGTAGGAGACGAGGTACTGGTGGAAGTAAAGCTGTGAGTACCGGCCGTGAGTCGTGCTTCGGTAGCTCAGTTGGTAGAGCACTTGCCCGCGAAAGCCAAAGGTCCCTAGTTCGAGTCTCGGTCGGGCACACAGTTTTAATCTGCCAGGAAGTTTCATATCAGCGCACACTCCGCTGCAGAGAGAAAATCTCATTCTGGAAACATCCCCCAGGCTGTGGCTAAGCCATGTCTCCGCAATATCCTTTCTTTCAGGAGTGCTAGTTCTGCTAGGTTCGCAGGAGAGCTTCTGTAAAGTTTGGAAGGTAGGAGACGAGGTACTGGCGGAAGTAAAGCTGTGAGTACCGGCCGTGAGTCGTGCTTCGGTAGCTCAGTTGGTAGAGCACTTGCCCGCGAAAGGCAAAGGTCCCGAGTTCGAGTCTCGGTCGGGCACACAGTTTTAATCTGCCAGGAAGTTTTATGTTGTAAATGTTTGTCACTAAGACGTCGGCTATTAAGCAGCACGAATCCAAGGTAGAGAGAAGATTATTTTCTGTTTTTTCAAGTAGTTGCATCCACGCTGGGCGCTGCATAATTGTATAGTGCGACAAATTTGCTGCACAAAAAATTACTTATTTATACCTCAAGACGGTTAATATTAAGTAACTCTGGTTACTGTGTTGTATGACAAATATTGGAAGGACAATGTCAGTGGATACTGTAGACGATACAAATGCTCACTCACATGTCGAGAGCGGCAGTAATGCCGATCTGACAACAGACGATGTTAATCCCGCCATTTATGAACCATAATTAAATTCGCAATAATCACCCAGCGAAGGAACCCCAGAAAGTAGCGAAAATGTAGATCTGTTCCCAGTATTTGAAAAAGAATTGTCCATATGAATTACTGTCTAGGTGAATACTATACTTACAGACCTCAATAAAGAGTTAGAAGAGCGAATAGACACGTGCTTGTCAAATACTTAAACTGAAATTTCTGAACTGAACAAAATACCCGAAGCCGTAAATAAATTAGCAATTGATGTTTTGTAATTGGTTTACTAAATAGTTACGTGAAAAGGGCAAACTTATCAGTCAAAAATTAAATACTGACTGGAAAGGTGCGATACAGTGAGCTGCTGCTAAACTATCACCCGAATTGGGTGCTACAGATAGGTTAGAACACGCAAAGCATGTGCTAAACCATGAAATTCCCAAATGGCGCGACAGTGTTTCTGCTCAGGTCACTCATCTTCGTTATGAAGTTACAGCTATGAAAGGACCGCCACATAATGGGTCACCAGTTCCAACTTGTACTCATGAAATATATGACGAGGCAGGGCAAGTTGGTCCACACACAGAATTTATACTATTGAGCTGCTGAGGGTAGCACTCACCTTGACGATGATACTTTTGGAAGAAAATGTATTGAAGCATCGACAGTTCCAGATATTTTCACCGGAAGAGCTTTTAAGGGTGTTTTCACTGGAAGAGATTTTAAGGCTGTTTTTCTTTTCTTTAACAGGACAAGTAATGGCTCTTTAAGACAGAAAGTTCAAAATTCGTAAAAATACAACTCGAGAGCCCTTTTGGCACACGTAATA
This sequence comes from Schistocerca nitens, assembly GCF_023898315.1. NCBI lineage: Eukaryota > Metazoa > Arthropoda > Insecta > Orthoptera > Acrididae > Schistocerca > Schistocerca nitens. The sequence goes on from NC_064617.1 coordinate 619,081,321, forward strand.
TTTCAACTAGGCTGTTGTGACTTCTCTACAATTGCAGAAAGAGCATTGCCAAAACGGTTTGAGAACGGCTCACTGGATAGTAAGCTTCTAAAAAGGAAGGTAGACCCCATTTAAAAAAAATTAAAAGTTCAGGATTACGATTAAAAATAACTTGAGGGCGCTTTAGGCGCTAGAAATTTAGAAACAGAAGGATAATTATTTCTCCCTTTTTAATTTACAGGTTCAGAATTTCACAGAACTGGAGGTCTTTGACATTAGGATCTTTTCAAACAGGAAGGTAACAATATTAAAAATTTTACAAGTTCACCATTTGACAATCTGAAGCCCTCTAGGCATTAGCACTTTATCAAAGAGTTACGATAACAAAATTTGTAAGATTTGCATGTTCAGTATTTTACCGATCTGGAGAGTCCCTTTGTCAAGAAGCAGTTTTTCAAACAGGAAAGGCAACAAAATTTTAAAATTTACACTTCTGGATTACGTTAAAAAGATTTGGTGCGCCCTTTGGTCATCAGCTATTTTCGAACATAAAGGTAACAACCATTTTAAAATTTTTGGCTTCAGAAATACACGATTAATGGACTAAAAGATCTTCAATTCAAAGCAAAAGTTAGGGCAGAAATAATAAGACAACGCCGGGCTGGCGGAGGCAAGGCTTGGCATGGATGGCTTAGAGTAGCGGGCACTTTTGTTTAAACTTAAATCGGAGTGCCACAAAGACTAAGAACTTAGCTTATTGCGAGATGCCGTAGCAAGAGAGGAGGCCACGCAGCCTCAGTGGCTACCGCAAGATAGGAGGTGGAACACCACACCGCACACACGTACACATCCAAAGTCCACTATCCAAGGCTGGTGAATCGGCGGATAGTGGATAACGCACCGGGCCAACGGCTCGAACGCTACGAACAACTCTGGAAACCAAGGCGAACGAACAGGCGTATAATTCATGCAAGAGTGAACATCAAAAATAAGTAAATTCTCAAGGCGCGACACAAGAATACTAAATGCAAATCCCGCCCCAGACACCGAATAAAAACAAAGTGTTTCACTGGCTGCCTAATAAAAACCAAGATATATAAAGGTTTTGAAATATCTCTGTTGGATTCGTTTCATGTTAATTTCTTACATCTGTTGTCATTTACGGCATAAAGTCCTCTTTCAAATTTACTGTGGTGTTTCTGACTATCTGGGAGGAGACTGAGCAGTCAAACGTGTTACTTTTACACATAAACAAGAACGATCTGTCACACTACTACACTATAAATTCATGTCACGCAGTCTCATACGGAACCTACATCCGCTTTCTTTTATATACTGAATATGATAAGATACTGTCATCCCCCTTCCCTTCTGTGTGATAGAATGAATGAGCAAATGTATTTCTAGTTGCATGCTGGATGGCAGCAGACAAGCCTGTCTGCTAGAGAACAGTAGGACCAACGTCGGAACAGGTAGCTACGCTTTCTAAAAGCAGAGAGGTTTCTATTCTTAGTATGGTCCTGTCCGTCCCTTCTCATGTTGGTATAGCAAGCTGCCTCTCTGGTCACTTCCGTTTGTATCTGTTAAGCATGCTCGGTAGCAGCGCAGGTAGTCTGTCCGCGGCGAGCGTCTGAAGTGGTAAGATCTCCGGCTAAGCGCGTGTCTGCTAAGTCCGTAGGACAATGGATTTCTTAAGTTCAGCCTAACTGAAATTTTAATCACCTTTATTTCAGGTTTAGCTCTAAAATATCTAATGTTATCTTAAATTGCAACGCAGTGTGATTCGAGTGTACAGTTCAGAATATCTTCCAGTAGTTGCTTTGTCACTACTTTGTGAGTAAAGTGGAACCACGTGTTGATCAGTAACTCTAACTAAGATCATCAATCTTAAATGCGAATGTGCGTGAGATTATAACGTCTCGTCTTGACAATATTTTTCAATATAGCAACTTTTATTTATGTTCAACCCACGTGGGGTGTACTTTGTGAGACCAGTACCATGTGTTTATACAATTGTTTCACCCATCAGGTTAGTAGTAAGACGTTAGTAACCAGTTCGAGGTTTTTCTTTTGTAAATTGCTTTTCGATCTAATTTATTTTAACTATCAAAATTATTGTGGAGTTACACTCTTTGCGTAAACCAAGTTGACCACGTGAAGCATGTGGTGTAATCATCAAAGTAGCCCTCAGCTATTCTTTTCGGGAAGATTTCACAGAGAGTTAGTATGAATTTAGTATACCAGTGTGTGGTAATTACATGACGGACAGGATTGCGCTACGAACGTAACTTCTTTGGGTGAAAATTGAATCGGTTGGTAGTGGTTAATTTCCTCTTGCATATGTTTCAACGTTCTTCGTGTGTTATTTTATGAATGCAGTGTTGTATGCAGTCTCCCAATCTTGGCTCCATATTTGATGTGTTCCGTAAGATTACAAACTCACACTTTCACAATCCTAAATAAGGCACCAGTTTAGTTATGAATCAAGTTTAATATGCTGTAATTTCAATGATCAATGTTAAAATAAATTTCCAAATATAAACTGATTTATTTCTTTTTATTTAAATTCTATTTTATATATATATATATATATATATATATATATATATATATATATATATATATATATATATATATATCACCAGTTGTCGTATGAGTATTAAAAGATTATAATTAATGTTAGTCTGGTTGGGAATTTGGTAAGCTAGACTGGATACCTGGCGAAACAGTTGTGCAGTAATGCAAGGCTAACTTCCCCAGACAGCTGACAGCTTTTTACACGCTTTTATTGTCTATCAGCACCGCTTTCAGGAGAAATTAAAGCAACAATATTACACATGGCGACCCTGTTCTGTGATTCCGCTAGACTCTGGAATCTCTGAAACGTTAGATTGGGAGCGTTGTATTATCTTAATTTTTTTCCCTGCAGCACTCAAACTTCTGCGTTGTTTCTGAGCAGACTTTCAAATGATTCACGGCGTTGTTGAGCGGCGTTGTGTTGTTTGCCTTGTTCTTTTGTTTTCTATATTTGTATGTGTTATATATGTGTGTGTGTGTTTTTTTTTCTCGCTTGTAAATGGCACTGCTTCGATCAAAGATGAAAAATTGTTTTACGTGTGATAAAGTGCGTACTAGGTTGGGTACCTTTCGTGTAACTGTCGTAATTTTTGGGGGATACATTTATTGTGATTAGTGTGTTGCGTACCGGGTATAAATTGAACTAACGCAGACACGTAACCAAGCTAAAAGTAGGCAGTCCAGCAAGTTAAGCAACATGGACCAAGCGGATAATTTGATTTCGAATATTAACGCGTCAGACGGTTCCGAAAATGCAATGGGAAATACTTCAGACGAAGTGCAAAACAGGACGAGTGGGCTCACAGCAGAGCCAGAAATTAATTTGCCTCCTACTAACCAAATTGATTTGGCAGCGCCGGCCGCGGTGGTCTAGCGGTTCTGGCGCTGCAGTCCGGAACCGCGGGACTGCTACGGTCGCAGGTTCGAATCCTGCCTCGGGCATGGGTGTGTGTGATGTCCTTAGGTTAGTTAGGTTTAAGTAGTTCTAAGTTCTAGGGGACTTATGACCTAAGATGTTGAGTCCCATAGCGCTCAGAGCCATTTGATTTGGCAGAACTCATGAAAGCCTTCTTGCAACAAAATAAAGAAAACGCAGATAAATCACAAAAATCGTTCCGAGAACAAAAAGAATCATCTGAAAAATCGATCCGAGAGATAGGCGAACAAATGACGCAGAAATCTGAAAAATCGATCCGTGAGCTAGGCGAACAAATGACGCAGAAATCTGAAAAATCGATCCGCGAGCTAGGCCAACAAATAGACAAAAAACTAATTCAGCAGACAAATAAAGTCGACAAGTCGATGCAGAGAGTGTCCGATGATATCTCACAAAGAATAAACAATCTGGTAAGTGAAATAAAAAGTGATATTATGAAAGAATTAGGCCGTACATTTGAACAAATCGATGACCGTCTGCAAGCCTTAGAACAGGGCAAGCGGAGCCGCGATGCGGAATCGAAAGAGAGGGAAGAACAGCTACTTAGGGATTTCCAAGTGCTGAGAGAAGAACGCCAAAGGGAACACCAGCAGTTACTCTCGAGGGTCCAGGGGGCGCAAACGCATTTTCCCGCGTCCGTTAGCAACACAGTAGCGGACAACAGTCAAGCGATTCCAGCACTCGAACAGCAAGTAGAACAATTGAAGCAGACTGGGGCGGAGTACAACAGACAAATGCATGATAAGATTGCGGCATTAGCAGACATCGTTGATACGATGAAGGTGACAGAGAGCAATAACAATACTACACAGGTATCGGTCGCAGAGACCGAAGAAGTGCGTTCGCTTTTTAGATTTCAGAAGGGACAGTTCGAAGTGAACAGGCGGCACAGTGCTGTAACAGGCGAATTACAAGATCGCGTGGCGCACCTGGAAAGCCGCATTGGTTGTGATTCCGAACTCGCCAATAGCACTAAAAATAGCCGTACACACAGTGCAGAGAGGGACTCTGGCCAAGAGGGAAATTTTGACGACAGGGAAGAATGTACTTTGAGGGGCAGACATGAGAAAACGAGAAACATTCAAGGGCCGCGCCGGGAGAAAATTCGGGGATTTGATTTCAAACATTTCCTTATGGTGAGAAAGTTTGAGATATTTCGAAATTCCCAAAAAGGAATACATCCACGAGCATGGCTCGAGCAATTTGAATTCTGTCTTCCCCCTGACTGGGCAAGTTCACATAAGATAGAATATATGTGTGGCTATTTGGAAGGCGAACGGACGATTCGCATGAGGTCGGCAGCGCGTCACTGCAACTCCACTCGGGAGTTTCGACAAGCCCTTCTGTCCGCCTATTGGTCGGAAGCGGCACAAGATAGGGTCAAGCATGGCATAATTATGCTGTCAAATTTGAACCAGTCTGGTTTCGGCAGCCCAGTACGCCTATTCGACCACATGCTGCAAGCAAATCAATTTCTATACGACCCATATGGGCCTGCAGAACTAATTAGGATATGCATCACCAAATTGCTGATGCACTTGCGTCACGTCATTCTTGCGGGACGATGCAAAGAGGACGTGGAAACGTTTAAGACACTTCTCCAAGAGTTGGAATACAATACAGGAGAATGCCCGCCTAATCAGGCACAAAGTTATTACGGGGCACAGCAGCGCGATCGCAGTCGTGGCCGTAGTACTAATCAACGGCGTGACTGGTCGTCGCGACGCGAACGGAACAATAATCGGGACCGGCCGTATAGAAACTGGGGTAACAGCCGCGAACACAGGTGGAACAACGGAAATGATCGAGGACGTAGACAAGATCGTGAAGGCAACAGGTACGGCAACCAGAATCCATACTACGATGAACACGGTGGGAATAGGATCGTAGGCGGATCACCACATGATTTTGAAATTCGGCCGGCCAACCCTAGACATAATCCAGCAAATGGATATGAAAAAAACCGGCAATGACAAAAGATCGCACAGAAGGCGCCCAATCGGAACAAATGAGCGACATGGCAAATGAGTACATAGGGTATATAGAGAGGACGGTGAGGATAAAGAATTAATTAGTTTACATTTGTGACATATACATTTTGAATAATATGTTGATAAAAATTATGATAAAGATGTTTCTATGTGATTGACTGAAGTGATGTTTTTAGTTTTTTTTCTTTACTTGTGCAATTAGGATTTAGGTTGGTTCAAATGTGAAGATAAAAGGTTTTTTTGTGAAAGAGTTAAATCCTGTTTATGGTTTTTTGGTGTAAATTGAAAAGAGTCGCTCCTGAGAGAAGCAAGATCTGTGTTGAATTAATGCAAAACTCAGGGGAATATCCGATATGTGTGTATTATGGGTCTGGCAAACCCAGGTCCCCAGCTGTTAGTAGCCTTGTTTCGATTTTCTGCTTTCAGTGCTACTATCTATCTATTACTATTCTATATCTGTCAGTATAAATGAGGATCTCTTACTATAGTATGTGTGCTGTCCGAATATTTTAAGATAGGAGAACTCTGAGAAAGGAATGAGTAAGTTTAGAATCTTGAAAACAGGATGCAATAATACGACTGTTTAACCATTGGCTTCCCAATATGCGATGATATGTTAATATTGATGATATAAGTCTTTTTTGTTCTTTATAGCTGAGTATGTAAAGTGTTGTCAGTGGATTTCGTAAGTAGATTGATTCCCTTCAAGGTGAAAGAAGAGTTGTGGTTTGTGTAATTTACATGGCCCTGAAATAGTATTATGGCAGTCAAATGACGAGCAGTTTTCCAGCAAATGGAGAATGCAACGGAAATATGGATCCTTTTTGTAGTCTTGACTGATGTTGAGCCAGAGCCTGAAAAATTCTTCTTCTTTAATACTTGTCCTACAAAAGTGACGTTTATGTGTTTTGCTGATGCTGTGAGCATTACAGCTTACTGTTTTCGCTGGTGCAGGATGCACTGCAGCCTACATGAGTTGAACTGAAGAAATGTCCCTCTTGAAGGTAGAGGAAGATTAAATAATTTTGATTATGTAATAAGGGTGAAGCAAAACGTTTGTCATTTAAACTACGGGAGGATTCGGATTTTTTGTGTCTGTTGTAAGTTCAACATGTTAAGATGAAACTGTTTTACAGAATAGAGGAGATCACAATTCTGCCATTCATGAGAAATGAATCCAGAATAACCACCACAGGTGAAATAACTGTTTTGGAAGCGAAATTGCAGCAAAATTGGTAAGAAAATGTAGTATAACCTGTAGGATGAAAATATTTTTATCCTTCTCAGAGTCATCTATGTTATTAATTCTTGTGACAACGTAATTTTAGATGAAATTGTCTTACTGTTTTATGCATAAACATATGAGTATGATAAACGTATAATTGCGAGTCTCTTATCAGGTGTGTCAACCGGTATAAATGTTTTGGCGTGCAAATAACCATTGTTCTTTTTACTATGTATGCTTCTCCATATTTATCATGTGACAAGACATATGCCGCGAGCGTCAAGAAGAGGACGAATTAGAACAATGTTGTATTGGTGTAAACACTTTGTTGAAGTAGCATTGAAGTAGCTTGTTGGATTAACTAGTAGTGGATAGGAGTAGAATTTTGAGTAATACATGTTTATGGGTAGTTAGTTTGTAGTATAGACAACAGGTGTGCATGTGTGCATGTGTGTGTGTGTGTGTGTGTGTGTGTGTGTGTGTGTGTGTGTGTGTGTGTAAATAACATGTGAACCCTATGCTGCTCTGACCTATACTTGCACAAGGCATAATCCTATTCATTTTAGTGAATTAATAAGTAGCATTTGATTTATTAAAACGGAAGTGAACCACATTAGAGATGTGGATTTAGATATTATAGTGTCAGTTCATTTAATTTTTATTTTTATACTGTCAAGTCAGTTCACTTTTATTTTTTTATATTGTCAAGTCATTTAACTTTTATTTTTATATTGTTGATTGATCTAACTTTTTTTATTTAAAAAAATTAAGTCTCACTTTTGTTCTTAAAAATTGTGAAAGACAATACTAAGTGGTATTATGTATGACATTTTGTAATCACATAACTATGATGAACAATATCTGTGAATGCAGTTAAGAACGTGAAAGCGAACCGGCTAAACTCTTACGTGACAGGGGGAGCACTGAGGAGGAGGGTAGTTGTAAACTGGCACGATTCCCAGCAGGACACACTGTCAACCGGGCCACTTCGGGAGCGCGGTCGACCACAAAAGAAGGGTACGCGGCAAACACTTTCTCTTGCACCCGGAGCTAATGGCCGGCCGCACCAGAGCGACCCTTCGTGGAGGTGATGACCTGAGATGGCCGAGTGGTCCACCGCGTGGAAATCCATCTGCTGGCAACGCACCACACGCGCACGACCGTGACGAGACGGCCGCAGTGAAACGACAGAAGACAGGGGATAAAGGGGCGTGGAGCCTTTTGACAGGTACTGTCCAGAGAAACTTGCAGACGTCAACGACGACTATCTACGTTTCGTGACGGATGACCACTGTCAAGCGACAGTAAATCATGGTTCGATGTTCTCTGGTCGCTAAGGGTGGCACAAAGAAGAGCCACTAAGTGTCATCTTTGCCCAGGAATATCAATCTGGCGTGTCAAACGAGGATACCGCACGAATTTGACAACACAAACGTGGAGCCAAATCGAGATGTACGTGACACGGGCCACCAAGAGAAACTTCATGAGAGGGCAGAGACAGCGGGATTGCACGCAACAGATGGACAAAAATCCCTACTGACAGCTGCGGCGACGAACCCCCCCCCCTTTCTTATAATGTGCCTCGGAACAGTGGAACTACTGAGTGTGGCAGTGAACAGTGATTATACGGTTCTTAGTCCAATGCAGATACGTGTGTTCTTTCAGAGAAAGTTTGATAGTGTATTTTGCAGGGGTTCGATTAATTGGTGTTTTCTTTTATCAGACTGACTCTTGTATTTTGCAGGTGTTTTATTTATTGGTGTTTTTTTTTAATAGACGGTGACTACTGAACTTTCAGAGCTATTTTATTTCTCAAAGTTTGTTTTTGTGTGTTGTATTAGATTTGTGATATTTTGTTTCGTAAATTCATTCCTGTGGTATTGCTTCGTTTATCAGTCAGATAGCTATTCATGCTCATAGCACTGTGATCGATTAGCCTTTGCATGGGGCATATTTATAGTGAGGGACCCCTTAAGGGTAACAATCACATACTGAATTGTAGTCTAAGTATAATGACACAGTGACCATTGTTTGCTAACTAACTGAAATATAGCAGTGTGATTAAATTAGGACCACAAATTTATTTTAATTCTACAAATTATTAGTTTTATAAGATATAAAATTTTTTGCTATAACCACTTTGTAAAACATGTTTTTTTATCATTTTTTATTTTGCTTTTGCGGATTTTGCATTGTAATGTTCTCCTTTATAATAGTGATGTTATTTTCATGTTTTTTTTTTTAAATTTCTGTGGCACCTTTGCTATTTTCATAAATTTTACTTGTTAATAAACAGTCATAAATTTTCCTGTGATCAGTTGGTTCTTGCAATGAGCAAATACTGGTGAACTCCATAAGGGTAACAACCATAAATTGTTTTCATATTAATGACACAGGAACCATTGTTTTTACTTGGTGACCGAATTAGGTCTACACTATCTTTTACGTAGGTGTCACAGATCGTTTTTTTCTCTTTGAAATTGGTAGATTCTAAAGATGTGTTGAAATTATTGTGTTTCAGCAAGTAGCTGGTAACCTTTTGCCTTTTCTTTACATTTTTGGTTTAAGTTGGGTGTGAAAAGCCTGCTTGAGAATGTCCTAGCATGGCCAGAAAATTCCCTGCACAGTCTTTTCCCAGAGCGTTGGGGTTATGTAAGGTCTCTGTTGGATTAGTTTCATGTTAATTTCTTACATCTGTTGTCATTTACGGCATAAAGTCCTCTTCTAAATTTACTGTGGTGTTTCTGAGCAGTGAAACGTGTTACTTTTACACATAAACAAGAACGATCTGTCACACTACTACACTTTCAATTCATGTCACACAGTCTCATACGGAACCTACATCCGCTTTCTTTTATATACTGAATATGATAAAATACTGTCATCCCCCTTCCCTTCTGTGTGAGAGGATGAATGAGCAAATGTATTTCTAGTTGCATGCTGGATGGCAGCAGACAAGCCTGTCTGCTAGAGAACAGTAGGACCAACGTCGGAGTGGGTAGCTACGCTTTCTAAAAGCAGAGAGGTTTCTATTCTTAGTATGGCCCTGTCCGTCCTTGTCATGTTGGTATAGGAAGCTGCCTCTCTGGACACTTCCGTTTGTATCTGTTAAGCACGCTCGGTAGCAGCGCAGGTCAGTCTGTCCGCGGCGAGCGTCTGAAGTGGTAAGATCTCCGGCTAAGCGCGTGTCTGCTAAGTCTGTAGGACAATGGATTTCTTAAGTTCAGCCTAACTGAAATTTTAATCACCTTTATTTCAGGTTTAGCTCTAAAATATCTAATGTTATCTTAAATTGCAACGCAGTGTGATTCGAGTGTACAGTTCAGAATATCTTCCAGTAGTTGCTTTGTCACTACTTTGTGAGTAAAGTGGAATCACGTGTTGATCAGTAACTCTAAGATCATCAATCTTAAATGCGAATGTGCGTGAGATTATAACGTCTCGTCTTGACAATATTTTTCAATATAGCAACTTTTATTTATGTTCAACCCACGTGGGGTGTACTTTGTGAGACCAGTACCATGTGTTTTTTTAATTGTTTGACCCATCAGGTTAATAGTAAGACGTTAGTAACCAGTTCGAGGTTTTTCTTTTGCAAATTGCTTTTCGATCTAATTTATTTTAACTATCAAAATTATTGTGGAGTTACACTCTTTGCGTAAACCAAGTTGACCACGTGAAGCATGTGGTGTAATCATCAAAGTAGCCCTCAGCTATTCTTTTCGGGAAGATTTCACAGAGAGTTAGTATGAATTTAGTATACCAGTGTGTGGTAATTACATGACGGACGGGATTGCGCTACGAACGTAACTTCTTTGGGTGAAAATTGAATCGGTTGGTAGTGGTTAATTTCCTCTTGCATATGTTTCAACGTTCTTCGTGTGTTATTTTATGAATGCAGTGTTGTATGCAGTCTCCCAATCTTGGCTCCATATTTGATGTGTTCTGTAAGATTACAAACTCACATTTTCACAATCCTAAATAAGGCACTAGTTTAGTTATGAATCAAGTTTACTATGCTGAAATTTCAATGATCAATGTTAAAATAAATTTCCAAATATAAACTGATTTATTTCTTTTTATTTAAATTCTATTTTATATATATATATATGCACCGGTTGTCATATGACTATTAAAAGATTATAATTAATGTTAGTCTGGTTGGGAATTTGGTAAGCTAGACTGGATACCTGGCGAAACAGTTGTGCAGTAATGCAAGGCTAACTTCCCCAGACAGCTCACAGCTTTTTACACGCTTTTATTGTCTATCAGCACCGCTTTAAGAAGAAATTAAAGCAACTATGTTACATTTTTCCTTTTTTTTCTTTTTTTTAAATTACTGCTACCAGTCACAAACAGTTTGTGACTGGTAGCGGTAACTTAACAAAACCTTTACATATTTCTTGAGACATTCAAGGTCGGAAAATAGTAAAAATGGCTTCAAATTCTAAAACAATGATGATTAACCGGTTAATCGTTTGACAGTCGTGACCAAACATGTCAATTAATTTGATTAAGCAACCAAATGTTAACAAGAGCCCCCAAAAACAATTGCTTAAGTAAATTTAAGAAACGGCAAGAAATACTCCAGTGCTAATACCTAAGCACGTGATTACGGTAGTAATACAATATACAAAAGTAAACAATAAATTCCTCTATTAAGAGAAGAACTGGGTCTCACCAAGATCTTCTAACGTGTGTGCAGAAAACGAGCCAATATTCATTCTGGCTTTTGTTTATGACGACCATGCGCTATGTTACTATTCATGCACAAATCACGGAAGCGAGAACTTGCCACGTTAAGGGTTAGGCTCGATATTCGATCTCATTAGTGATCACTACCATATGTGATGCTCTAGAACAAATTACAACAAATAAATTTCACACCCAAGCAATAATGAGAAAGATCACCGAAATGCTGAACAAATTGCAACAGAAAGATAAACACAGTTAAAATACACTCAAATATATCATCGATAAAGGGAGTTCAGAGAGGGATGGGGTGGTGTATGAGGCGAATTTAGTAGCTTGAGTATGGAGTGATGGAGAACAGCTGGGGGCAAACCAGCCTAACGGGAGCAAGACCAGGACAGGAGATCAAGTGCCGAAGTCGATAACAGAAGTACCTTACACGGAAATAAGGGAGGGCGGGTGGTTACCAGAGAAAATCAACATCATCACGTTGCCCATATCAGCAGACAGACACTTGCAAATGCAGATAGTCAATTGGGCGCAACAGCGTAGAGCCCAACACTCCACACAACATGGACGTATACAAATAGCCGCTCACTTGGATGAGCAACCGCCCATCAGGCCCCGTAATCGCACGCTCACCGTTCGTCACACGCTTCTCTCTCTCACTGCCTCACCGTCCGTCAACAAACTGCCTCCAGCTCCCTCTAATCAAGGACCCAACTACAAGAAAGGCCGAAGTGCCAAGCAGTGGCGCAACAAGTTTTTGTACACAAACTGACCTCTCGACTGTGTCCCACATATGTTCGATGGGATTCACGACGTGCGTCTGGGTGGCCGCATCATTCACTCTAATCGTTCAGAATGTTCTTCAAACCATTCACGAACAGCTGTGGCCCGGTGACATGATGCCTTGTCATCCATAAAAGTTCCACCTCCAAGTAGGCGAACAGAAGCATTTCTAGTCAACGTCAGGTTCAGTTCGACCAGAGGACCAAGCCCGTTCCATGCAGAAACAGCCCACACCAATATAACGACACCCCGAGCTCGCACAGTGCCTTGCTGATAATTTGGGTCCATGACTTCCTGGGGTCACACTCGAACTCTACCACCAGCTCACACTAACTGAAGTCGACATTCTTCTGATCAGGCCACGGTTTTTCAGTCGTCTAGGATCCAACCGATATGATCAAGGAGAGGCGCTGCCGGCGATGTCGCATCGTCGCCTTGCTGCCACACACCTTTAGCACCACATTTCTCCGCGCTGTCCTAGCGGATTTGTTCGTCGTACTTTCCACATTGATTTCTGCGGTTATTTTATGCAGTGTTTGTAATGCCGGAAATTATGTATTCTCGGCACACTCTGGACACTGTGGATCTTGGAATATTAAATTCCCAAACGCTTTCCAAAATGAAACGACGCACGTGTCTAGTTCCAATTGCCATTCCGGGTTCAAAGTCTGTTAATTCCCGTCGTGCGGCCATAATGACGTCTGATACCATTTCACAAGAATCTCCTGAGAGTAAGTGACAGCTCCGCCAATGCAATCCTTCTGTTTATCTTGCGTACGCGATACTACTGCCATCTGTATATGTGCGTATCGCTGTCTCATGAGTTTTGTCACCTCAGCGTATATTGGCTGTTATGGACACCTTTAATACTATTTCAATGTTTACAGCATCTCAATTACTTATTGGCGATTTGAAATAAATTTTTGGTGTTTATAGTGTCTGTTTTACTTATTAGTGCCTTTAAACTGTTTCGATGTTTATAGTATCTAATTTATTTATTGGCAATTTCAAACAATTAAAAAATTATCTTACAAGGGTTGAAATTAATAATCAAACACTCAGGTCACCAGTGCGTGCCTTATGTAAATTATTTGAGTTAAATAAACTAAAAATTATCTACTGGGTGTTTGCTCAATCGTTTCCCGCTCCCGGATCTCTATCACCCTAAAATTTCAAAATCATGTCCCTACAGCAAACAATTTGTATTTACGATACAGGTTCCTTTCGGAATAAGAGTGTAGCTACATATTTATCAATCAACATACAACCGCCTGCTCGACGGAAGATACGTAGCTAAGCTCTGAAAGGTTACACGGTTCCCTTGAATGCACAAGAAAATGTTCAAATGTTTGTGAATTCTTAAGGGACCAAACTCCTGAGATCATTGGTCCCTAGAGTTACACACTAATTAAACTAACTTACACTAAGGACAACACATACACCCATGCCCGAGGGAGGACTTTAACCTCCGGCGGGAGGGGCCGCGCAATCAGTGACATGACGCCTCTAACCGAGCGGCCACTCCGCGCGCCATGCACAAGAAAGGAAATAAAAGTTATCCGTTGAATTATAGACACATACCACTGTCATCGATTTCCAGTAGGATCTTGAAACATGTTTTTTGTACGCTATGAAATACCTAGAAGAACACGGTCTATTGACCTATAGTTGGTACGAATTAAAGATACATAGTTGTTGTGAAACAAGTGGCCACTTTATTCACACGTAGTAGTGGGTGCTAGCAAGAGGGGATCTCAAATTGATTCCATAATTTTAGGTTTTCAGACGGCTTCCGTCGCCGTTCTTCACAAGCAGCTTCTAATTAAACTGCGTGCGTGTGGAGTACCGGCTTAGTTATGCAACTGGACTTACGATTTCCTGTCAGAAATGTCACGGTTCGTAGTGATAGATGGGACGTCACTGAGTGAAAAATAACTAATGTGTGGCGTTTCCAGGGACGAGTCACGGGGCCTATGCTGTTCACAGTCTTTATAAAAGACTTAGGCGACAATTTGAATAACCCAGTTGGAATGTTTACAAATTATGCAGTAATTTACTTTCAAATTAAGTCATCAGATGATCATAGTCAAGTGCAAAATGTCTTAGATGCGATATCTGTATGGCGCCAAAAGCAACAACTGACTCTAGACAGTAAAAAGTTTGACGTCATCCACATGAGTACTAAAAAGAAACGGTGAAATGTCGGTTGGACGAGAAATCAAAGACGGTAAAACTATCGATTCACCCAAATATCCAGGAAGTATAGTTACGAACAAACTGGAACCGTCCCATAGAAAATGTTGTGGAGGAAGGTAAACCAAAAATTGTATTTTATTGGCAGAACACCCGGAAGGTGCAATAATTATAGTAAAGAGATCGCCTACCCTACTCTTGGCCGTCCAATTATGCAGTACTGCATAAGATAGGGTTGACGGAGAACATACTTTAAGTTCACAGAAACTGCTCGTTCTTTATTATCGCAAAACAGGGGGAGAGTGGCAGGATACGATAGGTGAGTTGCGGTTTTAATCATTAAAATAAAGTGTTTTTCGTAGCGGTGAGATCATTTCACTAAATTTCGATCATCAGTTTTCTCTTACAAATTTTAAACTATTTTGTTGACCACATCCAATGTAGGGAGAAATGACCATTACCCATCGTAATAACATAATAGAAATCAAAGGTCGCACAGAAAAATTATTGTGTTCGTTTTTCCCACGTGATAGTCGCGAGTGAAAAGGTACAGTAGTAGTCTGAAAGTGGTTGTAAGAATCTTCTGCCAAGCTCTTAAGATGTGAACTGCGGAGGCTTCATGCGGGTACAGATGTAGGTGAAGTTTTACAATATGTGAAAGACAGACAGAATCTTAGTATTATAGCTAGCTGGAACCCTGTGTTAGGAGACCCTCGAGAAGCTTAAGGGGATACCCTGGTGAAAAATGAAACTATTTCCGTAATAAATGAATTAGTCTCAAATTTTATACATACAATTTCTGTTTATTGTTAAACATGAATACAAAGTTGCAACTCGATTATCCAATAGTTTTTCTGAAATAATTTTACAGTTTTAAACATGGCTGTTACTGAGCAAACTTATACTGTTTTCAACCTTGGGTTGTACAGCCAGCTGGTAGTAAATAACTGTTAGGTTAGGCTTTTAGCGCTTTGATGAGGTTATGCTACGTTTCATTTTCATTTTGAGTCTCTCTGGAGAGGGTTGTATCAGATACCAGGTTCTGCCAACACAGAGTAGTATGGATGGCAGCGTAATGTGTTTCTGCTTGATCTCCTTTGGCAAAGGACGATCCAAGAAACACCAAGAATTGTCTCCTTTTGTATTCTTCATATGTTGCTGTTTCTCGTCAGCACTCATGCATTGGTATAGTGTTGGATAAATTGCACTCTTCATTGCTGTAGTATCTGGCGCATTGTTCACAACGACATTTCTAGTATGAGTCAGCTTTAATGTTTCTTCGTTCAAACCACCGAGAATCTCGTTTTGTTCCCGACTTCCTTAACCAAATTTCTCAATCCTGTTCCAAATTGTTCTGCATTGTGTTTCACACAATATTCCTTCACAATTTCTGTGTTCCCATAGACACTCAGTTAAACTAATTATATTTTTGTCTACATTTCTCTTTAGAATTTCACAAAAATCCTTTCGGATTATTACAGTACATACATAAATGAACATATTTAAGTATTTTTATTAGTATATTTTTCTGTATTTTCTTATCAGACTATCCCCTTTAGTGACGAGTAGTTGTGGGTCAGAAATTCTAAATGAAATAGGACGACGGTTTCCTGACTTTTACACAGAAAAAGAGTTTTTGAATATATGTATTCCAATGCAATCATGTTGGATACTGCGAGCTTCTGTCTTATCTACAATTATTAATATCTAAATTGCCGTC
The DNA here is from genome assembly GCF_023898315.1 of Schistocerca nitens. Taxonomy (NCBI): domain Eukaryota; kingdom Metazoa; phylum Arthropoda; class Insecta; order Orthoptera; family Acrididae; genus Schistocerca; species Schistocerca nitens. The sequence goes on from NC_064617.1 coordinate 619,097,427, forward strand.
TGTGTTAAAGGCGTAAAATGACATTTGAGATAATCATTTTCGTGACGACTGTGAAGTTAATGTGTTAAATACGATAATTTGTTTGTAAAAGACGTGACAAATGTGCACTACGACTGGATATTTTATCTCAAGCACAGAGAGTGTTGATGATCAGTGGACAAAGTTCAAAACCATCGTACAATATGCATTAGATGAGTATGTGACAAGCAAGGTCGTAAGAGATGGAAAAGAGCCACAGTGGTACAACAACCGAGTTACAAAACTGCTACGGAAGCAAAGGAACTTCACACCAAACATAAACATAGCCAAAGACTTGCAGACAAACAAAAATCACACGAAGCGAAATGTAATGTCAGGAGGGCTATGCGAGAGGCGTTCAACGAATTCAAAAGTAAAGTTCTATGTACTGAGTTGGCAGAAAATCCTAAGAAATTTTGGTGGACCAAAACAAAATGTCCAGACACTCGGTGACGAAAATGGTACTGAAACAGTGGATGACGGACTAACGGCCGAAATACTAAATCTCTTTTTCCAAAGCAGTTTCACAGAGGAAGACTGCACTGTAGTTCCTTCCCTAGATTGTAGCACAGATGACAAAATGGTAGATATCGAAATCCATGGCAAAGGGATAAAAAAACAATGAAAATCGCTCGAAAGAGGAAAGGCCGCTGGACCTGATGGGATACCAGTTCGACTTTACACAGAGTACACGAAGGCATTTGCCCCCCTTCTTGCAGCAGCGTACCGTAGGTCTCTAGAAGAGCGCAGCATGTCATTAACAATGGATAGAAGTCTTCCGAAGTAAGAGTGATTTCAGGTGTGCCACAGGGGAGTGTCGTAGGATCGTTGCTATTCACAATATATATAAATGACCTTGTGAACAACATCGGATGTTGACTGAGGCTTTAGGCGGATGATGCTGTAGTATATCGAGAGGTTGTAACAATGGAAAATTGTACTGAAATGCAGAACGAGGTGCAACGAACTGACACATGGTGCAGGGAATGGCAATTGAATCTCAATGTAGACAAGTGCAATGTGCTGCGAATACATAGAAAGAAAGATTCTTTATCATTTCGCTACAATATAGCATGTCAGCAACTGGAAGCAGTTAATTCCATAAATTATCTGGGAGTAGGCATTAGGAATGATTTGAAATGGAATGACCACATAAAATTAATCGTCGGTAACGCAGATGCCAGACTGAGATTCATTGAAAGAATACTAGGGAAATGCAGTCCTAAAACAAAGGAAGTAAGTTAGAGTACACTTGTTCGTCGACTGCTTGAATACTGCTCATCGGTATAGGATCCGTACCAGATAGGGTTGATAGAAGTGATAGAGTAGATCCAACGGACAGCAGCGCGCTTCGTTACAGGATCAATTAGTAATCGCGAAAGCGTTACGGAGATGACAGATAAACTCCAGTGGCAGACTCTGCCACAGAGACGCTCAGTAGCTCGGTACGGGCTTTTGTTGAAGTTTCGAGAACATACCTTCACCGAGGAGTCAAGCAGTATAATGCTCCCTCCTACGTATATCTCATGAAGAGACCATGAGGATAAAATCAGAGAGATTAGAGCCCACACAGAGGCATACCGACAACGTTTCTTTCCACGAACAATACGAGATTGGAATAGAAGGGAGAACCGATAGAGGTACTCAAGGTACCATCCGGCACACGCCGTCAGCTGGCTTGCGGAGTATGGATGTAGATGTAGATGTAGATATTCCAGCTGTCTTAAACATCAACATTAAATGTAGAAACGCGTGAATAATCACCTGAACACGCGCAGAAGCCTCTCAATACTGAGTGGTAGCAGTTCATATTCTACAGTCATACCTGTACTCCCTGGGCATTTAGCTCAATCGACAACATTTGAACTCCGTGATTTATCTTGTATATAGGGTGAATAACCTAAAACTTGCACCCAATTACTGCAAAAATGGAAAGTGCTACTGACGTACGACTTTTACATAATAGGTTAGTAATCAGTGGCTTGTATTGTTAGGCAATAAATAGATTGGAATAATACTTAGAGAGCGTATTTTTTGTGCAAATATACACTTTTTTAATATGCCTATTGGCATTAAAAAACTATAATTAGGGTAAGGTAGAATGTCTATAGTGTTTGTTGCAGCATTATAGCTCAAGTCGACACTTGTTTGTGCAATTCAGTCTGCGTAGTTGATAGTTACGATTTTGTTAGGTTTGCTTACTGCGAGTTGCTAGTCAGTCAGTGTGCGAGAGTTCAAGCAGAAGATTTTGAGTGGACGATGGGATTTACCAATGCAGAAAAAGCCGACATGCTCGTGATGTATGGAATGTGTAGCAAGAATGTATTTTGTTCTTGTACGGTGTACGAAACAAGATAGCCCAATAGACGTCAACCATCTCTGCGATTATTTATCTACATCTTCAACCAGTAGGATGAAATGGTAGTGTAACACCTAGACAAAGAAACAGAGGGAAAGGAATGACGACAGGAAAAGAGGAAATTAATGTTCTTGCTGCTTTTGGAGTTGATCCGAACTAGCACCCGCCCATTCGCACAAGGAAGTGGCATGAATCAGGCAAGTGGCCTACGCATTTTCCATCGACAAAGGTCCCGTACCTCGCCTGTCTCTCTCCGCCAAGAGTTACATGGGAACGAGTATGAGAATCGTGTTAACTTCTGAACATGGGCATTGGGGCAGGATACGCTAGATATAATATGTATCTTTACCAATCATTGCCTGGTAAACCACCGAAACATGCACTATTGGTCTGCTGACAATCGCCGTTGTCTTCGTCAGGTGGGACGTCAGCGTCCGTAGAGTGTAAACATTTGGTGTGGGATAATCAACCATCAGCTCATAGGCCTGTTGTTCGCAGACGCAACACGAACACGCACAAATATCCTAGACTCCTAACAGACCATCTTCCTCGGATGCTAGAAGACATTCCGCTGCAGACTAGGAGGTACCTGTGGTACCAGTGTAATAGTTTCTCAACCCAAGGTGCACGAAGTGCTACAGGATGTCTTCACGAATTGTTTCCAAATCGCTGGACTGGACGCAGAGAACCTGTACTTTTGGCGGCCTGTTCCGCGGATTTGACGCCTGTAGACTTTTTTTGTGGAGAAGCTGAAAGAATTTGCCTACACGGATATATCTACTAGACAAGATGATATCCAGTGCCGTATTACTGCAGCCTTCTCGGACATTTTCGCTGAAATGCTAGCATGTATGCAAAAGCCCCGGGAGTAGACAACATTCCATTGGAACTACTGACGGCCTTGGGAGAGCCAGTCCTGGCAAAACTCCACCATCTGGCGAGAAAGATATATGAGACAGGCGAAATACCCTCAGGCTTCAAGAAGAATATTATAATTCCAATCCCAAAGAAAGCAGGTGTTGACAGATGTGAAAATTACCGAACTATCAGTTTAATAAGTCACAGCTGCAAAATACTAACGCGAATTCTTTACAGACGAATGGAAAAACTGATAGAAGCCGAGCTCGGAGAAGATCAGTTTGGATTCCGTAGAAATGTTGGAACACATGAGGCAATACTGACCCTACGACTTATCTTAGAAGAAAGATTAAGGAAAGGCAAACCTACGTTACTATCATTTGTAGACTTATAGAAAGATTTGGACAATGTTGACTGGAATACTCTCTTTCAAATTCTAAAGGTGTCAGGGGTAAAATACAGGGAGCGAAAGGCTATTTGCAATTTGTACAGAAACCAGATGGCATTTATAAGAGTTGAGGGGCACGAAACGGAAGTTGTGGTTGGGAAGGGAGTGTGACAGGGTTGTAGCCTATCCCCGAGGTTATTCAATCTGTATATTGAGCAAGCAGTAAGGTTAACAAAACAAAAATTCAGAGTAGGTATTAAAATCCATAGAGAAGAAATATAAGCTTTGAGGTTCGCCGATGACATTGTAATTCAGAGACAGCCAAGGACTTGGAAGAGCAGTTGAACGGAATGGACAGTGTCTTGAAAGGAGGATATAAGATGAAAATCAACAAAAGAAAAACAGGAAATGAGGCACTTAAAGTAGTAAAGGAGGTTTGCTATTTGGGGAGCAAAATAACTGATGATGGTCGAAGTTGAGAGGATATAAAATGTTGACTGGCAATGACAAGGAATGCGTTTCTGAAGAGAAATTTGTTAACATCGAGTATAGACTTAAGTGTCCGGAAGTCGTTTCTGAAAGTATTTGTACGGAGTGTAGCCGTGTATGCAAGTGAAACATAGGTGATAAATACACTCCTGGAAATGGAAAAAAGAACACATTGACACCGGTGTGTCAGACCCACCATACTTGCTCCGGACACTGCGAGAGGGCTGTACAAGCAATGATCACACGCACGGCACAGCGGACACACCAGAAACCGCGGTGTTGGCCATCGAATGGCGCTAGCTGCGCAGCATTTGTGCACCGCCGCCGTCAGTGTCAGCCAGTTTGCCGTGGCATACGGAGCTCCATCGCAGTCTTTAACACTGGTAGCATGCCGCGACAGCGTGGACGTGAACCGTATGTGCAGTTGACGGACTTTGAGCGAGGGCGTATAGTGGGCATGCGGGAGGCCGGGTGGACGTACGGCCGAATTGCTCAACACGTGGGGCGTGAGGTCTCTACAGTACATCGATGTTGTCGCCAGTGGTCGGCGGAAGGTGCACGTGCCCGTCGACCTGGGACCGGACCGCAGCGACGCACGGATGCACGCCAAGACCGTAGGATCCTACGCAGTGCCATAGGGGACCGCACCGCCACTTCCCAGCAAATTAGGGACACTGTTGCTCCTGGGGTATCGGCGAGGACCATTCGCAACCGTCTCCATGAAGCTGGGCTACGGTCCCGCACACCGTTAGGCCGTCTTCCGCTCACGCCCCAACATCGTGCAGCCCGCCTCCAGTGGTGTCGCGACAGGCGTGAATGGAGGGACGAATGGAGACGTGTCGTCTTCAGCGATGAGAGTCGCTTCTGCCTTGGTGCCAATGATGGTCGTATGCGTGTTTGGCGCCGTGCAGGTGAGCGCCACAATCAGGACTGCATACGACCGAGGCACACAGGGCCAACACCCGGCATCATGGTGTGGGGAGCGATCTCCTACACTGGCCGTACACCACTGGTGATCGTCGAGGGGACACTGAATAATGCACGGTACATCCAAACCGTCATCGAACCCATCGTTCTACCATTCCTAGACCGGCAAGGGAACTTGCTGTTCCAACAGGACAATGCACGTCCGCATGTATCCCGTGCCACCCAACGTGCTCTAGAAGGTGTAAGTCAACTACCCTGGCCAGCAAGATCTCCGGATCTGTCCCCCATTGAGCATGTTTGGGACTGGATGAAGCGTCGTCTCACGCGGTCTGCACGTCCAGCACGAACGCTGGTCCAACTGAGGCGCCTGGTGGAAATGGCATGGCAAGCCGTTCCACAGGACTACATCCAGCATCTCTACGATCGTCTCCATGGGAGAATAGCAGCCTGCATTGCTGCGAAAGGTGGATATACACTGTACTAGTGCCGACATTGTGCATGCTCTGTTGCCTGTGTCTATGTGCCTGTGGTTCTGTCAGTGTGATCATGTGATGTATCTGACCCCAGGAATGTGTCAATAAAGTTTCCCCTTCCTGGGACAATGAATTCACGGTGTTCTTATTTCAATTTCCAGGAGTGTAGTTTGGACAAGAAGAGAATAGAAGCTTTCGAAATGTGGTGCTACAGAAGAATGCTGAAGATTAGATGGGTAGATCACATAACTAATGAGGAGGTATTGAACAGAATTGGGGAGAAGAGGAGTTTGTGGCATAACTTGACAAGAAGAAGCGACCGGTTGGTAGGACATGTTCTGAGGCATCAAGGGATCACAAAGTAGCATCGGAGGGCAGCGTGGAGGGTAAAAATCGTAGAGGGAGACCAAGAGATCAATACACTAAGCAGATTCAGAAGGATGTAGGTTGCAGTAGGTACTGGGAGATGAAGAAGCTTGCACAGGATAGAGTAGCATGGAGAGCTGCATCAAACCAGTCTCAGGACTGAAGACCACAACAAAAACATGCAAAAGCTGTTCCATACCAGACTGTAACCGTTTATTGCCACTGCTCGTTGTCATTTTGAACACAACCTATGACGGTCAGTTGTTACTGGTTAGAATCCACGTAACTGATATACGCACTTGTTCTTTAATGTGTGCTATACAGTTATTGTACAAGTGTTGGTGTTTGAACTTTTCAAAATACGATATCTCGTAATCGACTGACACTAGAATCCTGGAACAAACATCACTGCTATTCTAATTTATCCTAGTATTAGCCTCTTAGTGTCAATTGGCATTGTTCCGTTTACAAAAGTGTATATTTGCCCAAAAAGTACACTTTCTGAGCATTATTCAGTGTGTTGAATGGCTAACATTACGAGCCCCTGACTACCAATCGTTTCTGTGGAAACACCACATCAATAGCACTTTCCATTTCCACAATATCTATGGTGCAGGTTATTGGTGTTGGTGTTTGGTTGTTGTTTAACGTTGTTCCCAAACATCGGGAAAAGTTACTGATTAATTTATTTCAACTTTTTACACCCCGCTCAGATAAACGTTCGGATTGACATAAGCTATCTCTTTTTTAAACAACAATGTGCAGGTTTTCTGTTAAAACAAAGTGTGAGAAAAAATGCTGTGCCACGCTTCACTGTGAAAATGTGCGGTTTGCGGTTCCGTTTTCCTTCTTACAAACAGACTTCAATAGCAGTGCATTTAGTTCTCAGATAAATCGCTTCTTCCATATATATGCTTTCTCTTTATATGTATATACTTTTTGTTCAAAATGAATTCGCAGCTATATGTTCCTTTGTTTTCTTTTTTACAGTCGGTTTTAGAAGAAAATAGGGAAGTTGTATCTATGGCTTTTCAGCTTATAACTAGAATACTGATATGGAATGTGAATCCGACCACTTTGCAGCGTAAAACTATGCAAAATACTCTCATCCAAACTACTGTCCTCTGAGATGTAACAGCAGAAGAGATTTCTCGTATGCTGAATAATGGTAACCGATTACCCATTCATTCTACACTTCAATTCCCAGTCAATCATTCATTGGCAATAACAATAACAAAGTTTAAAGTCAGCGAGAGGCGGAAGGGAAGATGGAGTGAGAGGGGGACAGTAAATGAACATAGGATGAAGGAGGTTCATTTTTGGAACACTACCTACGACCAGCTTAGAGACAGAAGTGATGACACTTTCTGAATGACCTGACCATCATTTTTCAGGACAATGCTCAAGCACGTACAGTGCAAGCTGTTACTGATTTGTTTGACTGATGGGGCTGCTAAGTGCTATACTACCTACTGCACTCCCTTGACTCAAGCCCTCGTAAGTTCAACTCGATTTCTAAACTGAAGGAAACACTTCACGGCATTCGCTTCAGAACTGCTACAAATTCATCGGCAATAGACCGCACTGCTCGAACTGTCAAAAAAACTGGCACTGCTAAGAGTATCCTACGACTTCCACATCGCTGGTAACAGGTTATACACAACGCTGGTGACTACTTTGAAGGACAGTAAAACTCTTGAAACACGTATGTATTTTGTACGAGCTGTAAATATATAGGTGCCACTATTAAAGTTCCAACCCTCATATATACATATATTGCATTCGACACTGTGAACGAGAGCAAACAATGGAAATTCTAAAAATGATAAAATTAGAAAGAATAATTGAAGAGCTATAAAACGAACAAACAGTGATATTACAGATAAGTAATACACAAAAAGAAGACAGAATTGTTAAACATGTTGGATATGGATGCAATATGTCTCCATCCGTATTCAAAAGTTACCATAGAACATGCAGTGAATGAGTGCCAAGAATATTGTAGGGTTGAGAATAAATGAAAAAAGAATTCAGATGCTTAGGTTGGCAGATGACAGATATAATAGCTCCAAAAGAAAGAAATCTAAATAGAGTTCTGTAACGTAAGAATACTGTACTAACGGATGAGCGCAAAATGAAAAATAACCGTAAAAAGGCAGAAAAATTTGTGTGCCTCAAGGAACCAGTAGAAACAAACATCGAAACAGCATGAAGTACGAGATGATTAAACAAATAAAATCACACACGAATTATGGAAGCAAGATAACTGAAAATAGAACATAGAGAGAAGATATAAAACTAGGAATTAGAGATTCCAAAACAATGCTCAAGAATAAAAGAAAAATACTTTGTTAAACAATATGAATACCGAATTGAGGGAATAGATTGTTAAGGGGTGGATTTGGAGCGTAACTTTGCTTAGCTGATAATTTTGGACAGAAGGAAAAATGAAATTAAAAATTTTCTAGCATATGAGGTATGATACTGGAGGCGGACAGATAAAAGCAGTAAGAAGTTCTGAAGAGAATTGGCGAAGGACCGTCAGTTAGGAGAATAACTCATCGGTGAAGTCGTGAGTAGATTGGACGCATAATACCACACAACCAGTTCCCTGTAAATATTATATCGTCAAAAATAAATCTTCTGAATGATCTGGAAGAGTATTTGAAGCGAACGGTTGCTCGAGGAAGACCACGCGTGGAATTTTTGAAACAAATTATACATAATGCTGTAGTTTCTATGAAGAAGTTAATTCCTAATAGATCCAGATGGAGAGCTGTTTCCCAGTTGGTTGATTTTGAGAAGAATGCTTTCTTAGTGAAAATGGTTAAAACTGGAGGATAGGTGGTGCAAAGGGAACGTAGACACGCTACACGTCTCATATCGGGAGGGGGCGAATATATGTTGGATGTTTCGTTTGTGACATTTACACCCGGAATTTAGCATTGACAGAGTTCAAGAACTAATACATTTCTGGTTTTGCCATATTTCTGTGCCAAAACTGTGGGCAGACATCATTTAGCAGAAATATCATTCAGTGGCCTCAGTTTTACGAACTGAGAAACCTAAATAAAATTTAAAACGTGCCCTAATTATTGACACTGTTCTAAAATGATGTATTCTTAAAGATTTTACAACAATGTACAAGTAAATTTAATTCATTGTTCGTTGTTCACGCTGCAGAGATTAAGTGACTGCTGCAAGTCTTGATTTTTTTTCTTTGTCACCTTAGATGAAAGAGAAATACCTTTTGTTTGTGCTGCACTGATTCCAACACAGATCTGCGAAAGAAAGTATTGTCTTACATTATAATGGTACTTTTTTGTATAACTTTTCTACTATATAAAAGAATGAAGGACTGTTAGACTCAAGTGCAACTTGGACACTGTGTTCAGTTTAACAGAAGATACGGTCCACCATCGTCATCGTCTTCTTGACATCCACTTTTGGATAAGTATTTCGGCTGTCCTGTCATAACTCTAAGGTCCGAGCTGCTCGCAGCCATGTCCTATTGCCTGTCTGCTTTTTACGTGCCCATCTCCCATTATGTGGTCTCGTGGAGTAAAGTAGAGTATTTACTTGTTGCTTCGAAGTTCCCTTCGTATGGATATAGGTTCAGCTAGCTCCCTTCTCATGTTCATTACAGTTCTAAATTACCCCTCCTGATTATTCCCTGGACCATTTGAATGGACCGGTTTGCGAGAGACCGCTCTCGATCGCGAGCAGATGGCATTTCGTAGATTCGATTCACCCAAAGCAGCGAGCGCACGCGCGCGCTTGTGCGTGTGTCCCTGTGTTCATTGTATTGCCTTATCCTTTTCCGTCTAGTGTGCTGACGAATAAATTTTAAAGACAACGCATCAAAATCCTCATTACATAATACAAAAATGTTACTACTGATTTATGGAATATTTAAGCTGGTAAGACAATAATAACATCTTTTTCTTTCCTTTTTCCTGTACTGGTAATTGCTTATACCATTATCAGCACAAGATACAGAAGCGTACACGACACACAATGCAAGGATTTTACATTATGTCATGTAAAGTATGTTAACTATATTGATGTCTAAGAATAAGAAGAACACAAGTTGGATACATGATTAAGTTTAGAGACATCCTCCATTAACTGTAGAATGTTATGGTTTCAAATTTATAAGGAGATTTTTTTGGTCTATTCATTGCTTTTTCTTGTTCTGTCCTTAACCAGTTAAGGTAATGTGTAGCTCATCAAAACTAATGACGTAAATGTACCGCAGTACAAAACATTCCAAATTTCTGTTTCTTGTAAAGAATTACATTGAAAGCGTTTGGTGGACATCACGCAGTTGTAACTATTCATTGTTTGTCGGCTTGAGAATAAAATGCAAGTGGTAATCATTCTAATGAATCGAGTCCTTAGTGTTATTTAAAAGCAAACCGGATAACAACACTCCCTGGTTTCTAAATTTTAGCAAAGGAGTACTGATGTCAGTGTCCAATAAAGAAGAAGCCAAGCAGTCGTCATTAATCCATATGCTATTCTGTAATAAATACTAACTGAAGTATTTATGCGAGGACGTGCCGAAAAGTATTCTCTCGGAATTTTATACGTGAAAACCCTTAAAGCACTTTAAAGACAATAAAAGTTATTAACATTTTACATCTCTTTCATATCAAAACGTAGTTCCTCTGGCGAGGAACACATTTCTCTCACCAAGAGACCAATTTGTTGATACAGACTCTGCTTCACTTTGTGGACGGAGACCCGACCTTACAATGCTTGTACCGCTTCTTCACTATCAACCTGATGTCCTCAAAGGCCTTCTTTAAGTTTTGGAAACAAACCAAAATCCAATGGGGCCAAACTGGGACTGAATGCAGGATGATCGTTGACAGTGACCCGAAGGCATTCGATTTTTGCAGATGTTACATAACTCGTGTGTGGTCTGGCATTGTCATGCTGAAGCAGTGAGTGCTCCAAGTTTGGAAGGACCCGTCGTATTCTATAACTGATTATAGCACGCCGTTCTCACTCGCTGAAATATTTACGTTACACACCGCCATGTTAGACGCTACAAATCGGAGCCTTGTAGCGGCAGAGGGTTGCAAATAAGTAGTCACGAAGAACAACGATGTAATTTTTTACTAACTTTTCGTTTTATATAAAGAGCTTTAAGACTTTTCACATAAAAATTTCGGACGCACCATATTTCAGCACGACCTGATAGAATGTTTCACACGAAAAGGCAAGGAAGATAGGAAGTGCAGAGCGACAGTTTTAGTCTGAAGAGTATCAGAATTTCCTTTTCTTTCTTTTAAGTAAACTGTTGTTAGTAATTAATTGGAAGTTGACTACCTTTTTCTGTTTTATTAATAATGAAAAACGTGTTCAGCCTGCTGAACAGTTCAGTAAATTTCTTTCAAACTTATTGAGGTCATGAAGAGATTCTTAAATTTCTATGGTTGCTATTGATTAGGTAAAATTCTAATTATTTTTTAAACTTGACGTTCTACTTTCACTCCACCTCGGGTGGTGAGTGTACGGAGCGGAAATCTCATTGCACCAAAAGATCTGCCCCAAGTCCCCCACAAAAAAAGCGGGTCTACGTATTTTTCAGCATACTTAAATATGTTGAATATATATCTAATATCTCCAAGGCTTTTACAAAGTTTCAGTTCAAATACACTGAAAAGCGTTTTCGAAATGGATGTTTCATTTTCTACATAATATTTCCATGGAAATATGAGTCTAATCACTCCTTATGGTATAGGTGTCGTCCACGTCACTAAGTAAAAAGCATGAGCAAATGGTCATGAATACGTTGAAACGTAGTACCTTTTATCTCCGTTGTAAAAGAGTGCCTCCCTTAAGAAGCATTACGGTAAAACTGCAACTAACAACCAATGTGTGAAAATAATGAATGTCTTAATACTTAACTGCCTTAATATAGTTACACACAATTCAACAAAACCTGACGTTTTAATTCCACAGAACGGGCATATGATTAGTGAAACTGAACAGTTCAAATTTCTAGGTGTTCAGATAGATAGTAAGCTGTCGTGGTTTATTCAAAGACTTAATACTGCCATTTTTACTATATCAGAAGTGAGTGATCGTTAGACACGAAAATTAGTCTACTTTGCTTATTTTCATTCGCTTATGTCGTAAGGTATTATATTTTGGGGTAACTCTTCCCATTCTAAAAGAATATATTTGTCTGAGAAACGGGCGGTTCGGGCAATAAGTGGTGTAATTTCACGAACCTCTTGTCGACCCCTGTTCACGATTCTGGGTATTTTGACATTGGCCTCTCAATATATATATTCCTTAGTGTCATTTCTTGTTAACAACATTAGCTTATTCCCAAGAATAAGCAGCTTGTACTCGGTTAATAATCGGCAGATATCAAACCGGCATTTGGATCGGACTTCCTTAACTCTTGCGCAAAAAGGTGTACAGTATACTGCTGCATCCATTTTCAATAACCTCCCACTCGAATTAAAAATCGTAGCAGTAATGCACGCGCTTTCAAATCGAAACTAAAGAGTTTCCTCATGGGTCACTCCTTCTATTCTTTCGAGGACTTCCTTGAAAAATGAAGCTGATTATTATTGTATTGTTGATTGAGTTTGCATAAACTTCTGGAGTCACTTTTTTCGGGTTGACAAACATTTACTTTTATCTGTTATTACTTTTATGTTGTAATTTCATGTACTGGCACGTTCCATGACCTTGGAGATTTGCTCCTCAGTTTGGGCCTACGGGACTTGACGTGTAAATAAAAATAAATAAAATAGATAAGTTGAGTTTTATGTTTCAAAAGACTGATTCTTTCAGTGAAAAATTGGGTGTACGGTGAGTATTGTTTCTCTTCTTCTGATGCTTAGCCCTCACTATAAAAATTATTGTGTTAACTATATTCCACACTTTTGTCCTCCAATTGTATACTACTTTATTGTCAAAAAATCAATTTTTTATACAGAAAAATTAAAAAAACGCGATAAAGCATTAAATGTACTAAGTTTCATTCTGCTTATAAAAAAACGGAAATAGTTCCTACTCAGTATTACTGAATAACGTAATTATCCTGTGGAACTGCTACGAAAAGCATATCGCGGTCGCAGTAAAGTCTGTGACAACAATGTGAATTAGGAGCTGAGCAGTTATCTCATAGAAATAGACAGCTGACAGTATGCTGATGTATGGGTTCGTGAGTACGCCGCCGAGTCATTAGCGCGAGTCGACTGACAGGCTTTATACTGTCAATTACTCAGATTAATCAGATCTCTGCAGATATCTAGCGTATGCTGGCATTTTGCAAAGAAGTATTAAAGCGTACATCATATTTCAAGTGAAACAAAAAGTTTATCGTCTAAGCGTATCATTAAATACGCTTTTAAACATTTTTGACTTCACCCTTTGGTGCGACTTAATGGACTTTACGAACTAAAATAATGAGAGCTCTGATAATCGGGATGTGAGCTTCGTATAACGTGTAAATATACCTTCATGCAGACAGTATCGGTCTCTCTATGCTAAGGATATAAAGGAAAGCCATGCCTCCAAATCCAGAAGAAAAAAATAAAATATATTTCTGAACTGTTCTCGATGTTACGTCACTGGCCTATAATGCGGGATTGAATGCATTCGGCAAGATGTTTTACTTACTAAAGTTATGAGTATAATCGAAGGAGACTTAAAAATCCGTAACAGTTCAGCAAAGTATTAGCAGTGAGGTGAAAAAAGTAATGGAATGGCGGTGGCAGTAGTATCGCGTACGCAGGGTTTAAAATGGCAGTGTATTGCGGAGCTGTCATTTGTACTCAGGTAATTCAAGGGAAAAGTTTCCGCCGTGATTATGGCCACACGCCGGGAAATTAGCGAGTTTGAACCAGAAATAGTAGTTAGAGCTAGACGAATTGGACATTAATTTCGGAAATCTTTAGGGAATTCAATGTTCCCAGATCCACAGTGTCAAGAGTGTGCCGAGACTAGGAAATTTCATGCATTATCTCTTAACACCGACAACCCAGTGGCCGACGGCATTCACTTAAAGACCGAGAGCAAAGCCGTCTGTATAGATTTGTTAGTGCATACATTTTTGATTGTTATTTTTTTAGGAGAGAGGTATTAAATAACTGATTTGAATGCCACATCCCCCAATGATTTTAGAAATTCCGAAGGAAAATTACCTACACCTTGTATGTTAGTTCTTTTAACTTCTGATTATTATACTGGATCCCCTATTTCTTCCCTACAGGCTTCTGTTACTTCTTCTATCACGCCATCAGACAAGCTTTTCCCCTGATAGAGGTCTTCAGTGCACTCTTTCCATCTATTCGCTGTCTCTTCTGGATTTAGAGGTGTAATTTCCTTTTGCACTCTTAGGCAGCCCTTCTGACAAACATTATTTTTCCATTTCCACACATTTTTCATGCAGCCATTTCGTCTTAGCTTCCCTCCACTTCCTGCTTATATCGTTTCTGACTTGTACTTCTGTATTCATGAATTTCTCTGAACATTTTCGTACTACTTTCTTTCGTCGATCAATTTCTTTAGTTAACTATGGTGTCTTCGCTTTCCAGATTCGTTGCTCATACTTTCTAGTAGAGATGTGTATTCCTCTTCGACTGAACTACTTACTGATTTATTCATTATCGCCGTGTTTAAAGCTTCAGAAAACTTCGAGTGTGTATCTTCATTCTGTAAGGCTTTCGTATTCCACTTATTAGCATATTGATTCTTCCTGATTATTCTGTTAAACTTCACTCTTGTCTTCTCTATTACTAAATTCTGATCTGCGTTTATATTTGCTCATGAGCAAGCCTTAAAATCCTGATCCATGATGTAATCTAACTGTAATCTTCCTATATCTCCCCGACTTTTCCAAGGTTACCTCCTCCTCTTGTGGTTATTGAAGAGAGTATTCGCCATTACCAGTTCAGTTCTTTAGCAGAACTGAATTAGTCTTTCTCCTCTCTACTTGCTACTACCAAGTCCATATTCTCACATAACCCATTCATCTAATTCTTCCTCTGCAACTGCATTCCAATCCCCCATGGCTATTAGCTTTTCATCTCCCTTTACGTAGTGAACTACCAGTTCAATGTGCTAACATACTTTATCTTTCTCTTTATCTTCAGCTTACGACGTCGGAATATATACGTGAAACATTGATTGTTGTCAGTGTTGGTTTGCTGATGAGGACAAGACTATCATTGCACTGTTCATAGTAAGTCACTCGCTGCCTTACTTCCGTACTCAAAACGAATGTTACCCCCGTTATACCATTTTCTGCCGCTATTAATTTGAGTCTATAACCGTATGAACTTCTTTTCCCGTTCACTTTCAGTCTGTACTCTGTACTCTTCAGACTGTTCATTCCATTCAACATATCCTGAAATTCTTCATCACCTCCATTCAGTATAGCAATTGTAATCAGCGAATCTTATCACTGATATCCCATGACCCAGAATTTTAACCCCACTCTTGATCATTTCGTTTATATCTGTCATTGCTTCTTC
Source organism: Schistocerca nitens (assembly GCF_023898315.1). Lineage (NCBI taxonomy): Eukaryota > Metazoa > Arthropoda > Insecta > Orthoptera > Acrididae > Schistocerca > Schistocerca nitens. The sequence continues at coordinate 619,112,811 of NC_064617.1, forward strand.
GATGTATAGAGTGAACAGTACGGGCGAAAGAGAACATGTCTGTCTTATACCCTTTTTAAGCGGGGCACTTCGTTTTCGTCTTCCATACGTAATTTATCTTCTTGGTTCTTGTACATACTGTATATTATTCGTCTTTCTCTTTGTAAGGGACAGGTCCAAGAAATGATATATAAATAATAGAATAGAACAGAAGAGTCTTACGTAATACTGTGTCTTTTGTAAAACAAATATGATTGGAAAGTAGCTTTTTCCACCTACATTTCGCTAAAAATAATCTTATTCACAATCTGGATTCAACAGTCATATTTTCAAAAGTCAGGAGTTTATAAAATCGTCTGTGACTCATGTGCGGCCTATTACGTAAGACAAACTGGGCGAGCTACATCTGTAAAATTTAGAGAACATGTTTTAGGAAAAAAGAGTACTAATATTCACAATTCATCATTTGCCGACCACTTGTTAATCACAGGGCATAAACCTAAAGACATGCAAGATGTCAGTATCCCACATTCCGACAAAAAAGGTCTCAGACTTGATGTCCCTGAAGAATTGGAAATTTTCAGACACCTCTCGCTTAAAGTCGGTTTTATTCTTAACGAACAATGACAGTTGCGTAATAAAAACTTTAGAGCTGTTACTTACAATTGCCTGATTTTCGAAATTATCCCCACAGTAGCGTCGGGAAAGTAGCTTTTCATTATCCAAGTGTCATTGTTAGTTTTTTACTTAGTTCTTTTAAAACTATATGTAAAAATGTTGAGTTACTATTTTTGCAAACTTTCATATTGCCTATTATCTATGTACTATGTGTTATTAGTGTATACCTGCAGCCATACAATTTTGCTCTTAGGGCAGATGTATATAAATTTGCCGTTTTGTTACTAGATGGGACTACAAATCCTCGTGTCCACCTCATGGCAGTGTCGGCTAGCATGGTGTTTAGTTTGAGGCCTCTAACGCTGTGTGTGTGGCGGTCTTATCTGGCTATAGCCGATAGTTTGTGCCGCCACTTGAAATCATGGTTTTATCCTTCTATGACAACTGTCTGTCTTTTTAATTATGATTTTTATTCTTCACTCTTGGAACGCAAACATGTCATATGACGAGAGCACTGTTGCTGAAATTTTAAAGTTGTTATGTGATTTCATGTAAGTACAGTTTTCTGGTTTTGGTTGAGAGTTTTCACAAATGTATCTATTTTATTTATATTGTTTCTACCTGATATATTTTACATAACTTTTACCATTCTGATGAAGATGGAATTAGAACTATCGAAAACTAGTTAATGCGTTTTTCAAAAAAATTGTGTGCCACCGGTTGGCTGACTATTACATTTTATATAATTGCTATTACATTTTATATATTTGCATCTTGCCTCCCCCGCCCCTCCCACGAATCGTGGCCTTGTAAAACTAACCAAAACGGCCTTGCTGTGCTGGTACTGTCAACGGCTGAAAGCAAGGGGAAACTGCAGCAGTAATTTTTCCCAAGGGCCTTCATCTTTACCGTGTCGTCTTGGGTAAAACATTCCGGAGGTAAAATAGTCCCCCATTCCGATCTCCGGAGGGGGGGGGGGGGGGCTACTCTGGAGGAGGTCGTTATCAGGGGAAAGAAAACTGGCGTTCTACGGATCGGAGCATGGAATCCCTTAATCGGGCAAGTACGTTAAAAAATTAAAAAAGGGAAATGGTTAGGTTAAAGTTAGATATAGTGAGAATTAGTAAAGTGGTGGTGAATACAGGGTCATAAATACAAAATCAAATAGGGGTAATGCAGGAGTACGTTTAATAATGAATAAAAAAAACTGGAGTGCAGGTAAGCTACTACAAACAGCATAATGAACGCATTATTGTGGCCAAGATAGACACGGTGTAATGTTGTTGCATTAATTTGAGGTGTAAGCGGTGCTGATATTCAAGACCATAAAAGTGGGTTAAAAGATGTGAGCTATGTGAGGAAGTTAACCTTGCATTACTGCACAACTGTTTCACCAGGTATCCAGTCTAGCTTACCAAATTCCAAACCAGACTAACATTTATTATAATCTTTTAGTATTCATCTTACGATAACCGGTGATATATATATAACAAGACAATTTAAATGAACTGAAATAAATCAGTTTATATTTGGACATTTATTTTAACATTGATCATTGTTCCGTTAAAATTTCAGCATATCAAACTTGATTCACAACTAAACTGGTGCCTTATTTAGGATTCTGAAAATGTGAGTTTGTAATCTTACGGAACACATCCAATAGGGAGCCAAGATTGGGAGACTACATACAACACTGCATTCATAAAATAACACACGAAGAACGTTGAAACATATCCAAGAGGAAATTAACCACAACCAACCGATTCAATTTTCACCCAAAGAAGTTACGTTCGTAGCGGAATCCTGTCCGTCATGAAATTACCACACACTGGTATACTAAATTCATACTAACTCTCTGTGAAATCTTCCCGAAAAGAATAGCTGAGGGCTACTTTGACGATTACACCACATGCTTCACGTGGTCAACTTGGTTTACACAAAGAGTGTAACTCCACAATAATTTTGATATTTAAAATAAATTAGATCGAAAAGCAATTTACAAAAGACAAACCTCGAACTGGTTACTATCGTCTTAATATTAACCTGATGGGTCAAACAATTGTATAAGCACATGGTAATGGTCTCACAAAGTACAGCCCACATGGGTTGAACATAAAGAAAAGTTGCTATATTGAAAAATATTGTCAAGACGAGACGTTATAATCTCACGCACATTCGCATTTAAGATTGATGATCTTAGTTAGAGTTACTGATCAACACGTGGTTCCACTTTCCTCACCAAGTAGTGACAAAGCAACTATTGGAGGATATTCTGAACTTCACACTCAAAATACACTGCGTTGCAATTTAAGATAAAATTAAATTTTTTAGATCCAAAACTGAAATAAAGGTGATTAAATTTTCAGTTAGGCTGAACTTAAGTAATCCATTGTCCTACGGACTTAGCAGAGACGCGCTTAGCCGGAGATCTTACCACTTCAGACGCTCGCCGCGGACAGACTGCCGTGGGTCCCTCCTGAGGGGTGCCTCACAAATACATACAAACGGAAGTGACAAGAGAGGCAGCTTCCTATACCAACATGACAAGGACGGACAGGGCCATACTAAGAATAGAAACCTCTTTGTTTCTAGAAAGCGTAGCTACCTGTTCCGACGTTGGTCCTACTGTTCTCTAGCAGACAGGCTTGTCTGCTACCATCAAGCATGCAACTAGAAATACATTTGCTCATTCATTCTTTCAAACCGAAGGGAAGGGGGATGACAGTATCTTATCATATACAGTATATAAAAGAAAGCGGATGTAGTTTCCGTATGAGACTGTGTGACATGAATTACATATAAACTGTGTTTCAAAGTGTAGTAGTGTGACAGATCGTTCTTGTTTACATGTAAAAGTAACACGTTTCACTGCTCAGTCTCCTCCGAGATAGAAACACCACAGTAAATTTAGAAGAGGAATTTATGCCGTAAATGACAACAGATTTAAGAAATTAACATGTAAGGAATCCAACAGAGACCTTTCAACGGAGCCCATGCCTACCACAGTAGTACAAGTTTATATGCCAACTAGCTCCACAGGTGACGAAGAGATTGATTAAATGTATGATGAAATAAAAGAAATTATTCAGATAGTGAAGGGAGCTGGAAATTCAATAGTCATGGGCGACTAGAATTCGACTGTAGAAAAAGGAAGAGAAGGAAACGTAATAGATGAATATGGAATAAGAGTAAGGAATGAAAGAGGAAGCCGCCTGGTAGAATTTTGCACAGAGCATAACTTAATCATAGCTAACACTTGGTTCAAGAATCATAAAAGACGGTTTTATACATTGGAAAGGCCTGGAGATACTCTACGGTTTCAAATAGATTATATAATGACAAGACAGAGATTTAGGAACTAGGATTGAAATTGTAAACATTTCCAGGGGCAGATGTGGACTGTGACCACAATCTATTGGTTATGAACTGTGGATTAAAACAGAAGAAACTGCAAAAAGGTGAGACTTTAAGGAGATGGGACCTGGATAAACTGACAGAACCAGAGTTTGTAGAGAGTCTCAGGGAGAGCATTAGGGAACGATTGACACGAACAAGCGAAAGAAATACATTAGAGGAAGAACTAATAGCTTTGAGAGATGAAACAGTGAAGGCAGCAGAGAATCAAGTAGGTAAAAAGTCGAGGGCTAGTAGAAATCCTTGGGTAAGAGAAGAGATACTGAATTTAATTTATGAAAGGGGAAAATATGAAAACGCAGTAAATGAAGCTGGCAAAAAGGAATACAAACGTCCGCAAAAATGAGATCGACAGGGAGTGCAAAATTGCTAAGCAGGGGTGGCTACAGCACAAATGTAAGGATGTAGAGGCATATATCACTAGGGGTAAGATAGATACAGGAAAATTAAAGAGATCTTTGGAGAAAAGAGAACCACTTGTATTAATATCAAGAGCTCAGATGAAAACCCAGTTCAAAGCAAAGAAGGCAAAGTAGAAAGGTGGAAGGAGTACACAGAGGATTTATGCAAGGGCGATGTATTTGAAGACAATATTGCGGAAATGGAAGAGGATGTAGATGAAGATTAAATGACAGATATGATACTGCGTGAAGAGTTTGACAGAGCACTGAAAGACCAAAGTCGAAAAGCGGCCACGGGAGTAAACAACATTCTATTAGTACTACTGATAGCCTTGGGAGAGCCAGCCCTGGCGACATACCCTCAGACTTCATGAAGGATATAATAATCCCAATCCCAAAGAAAGCAGGTGTTGACAGATGTGAAAATTACCGAACTAGCAGTTTAATAAGTCACGGCTACAAAATACTAACGCGAATTCTTTACAGACGAATGGAGAAACTAGTGGAAGCCGAACTCGCGGAAGATCGGTTTGGATTCCGTAGAAATGATGAAACACGTGAGGCAATACTGACCCTACGACTTGTCTTTACAAGACAGATTAAGGAAAGGCAAACCTACGTTTCTAGCATTTGTGGGCTTAGAGAAAGCTTTTGACAATGTTGAATGGAATACTCTCTTTCAAATTCTGAAGGTGGCAGGGGTAAAAGGCTATTTACAATTTCTACGGAAATCAGATGGCAGTTACAAGAATCGAGGGATATGAAAGGAAAGCAGTAGTTGGGAAGAGATTGAGACAGTGTTGTAGCCAATCCCCGATGTTATTCAATCTGTATATTGAGCAAGTAGTAAAGGAAACGAAAGAAAAATTCGGAGAAGGTATTAAAATCCATGGAGATGAAATAAAAACTTCGAGTATCACCAGTGACATTGTTATTCTGTCAGAGACAGCCAAGGACCTGGAAGAGCAGTTGAACGGAATGGACAGTACCTTGAAAGGAGGATATGAGATGAACGTAAACAAAAGGAAAATGAGGATAATGGAATGTAGTCGAATTAAACCAGTTGATTCTGAGGGACTTAGATTAGGAAACGAGAAACTTAAAGTAGTAAAGGAGTTTTGCTCTTTAGGGAGCGAAATAACTAATGATGGTGGAAGTAGAGAGTATATAAAATGTAGACTGGTAATGGCAGGGAAAGCGTTTCGGAGGAAGAGAAATTTATTATCATCGAGTATAGGTTAAAGTGTCAGGAAGTCGTTTCTTAAAGTATTTGTATGGAATGTAGCCATGTATGGAAGTGAAATGTCGACGATAAATAGTTTAGACAAGAAGACAGCAGAAATTTTCGAAATGTGGTGCCACAGAAGAATGCTGAAGATTAGATGGGTAGATCGCATAACTAATGAGGGGGTATTGATTAGAATTGGTTAGAAGAGAAATTTGTGGCACAACTTTACTAGAAGAAGGGATCGGTTGGTAGGAGATGTTCTGAGGCATCAAGGCATTACCGATGTAGTTTTGGAGGGCAGCGTGGAGGGCAAAAATTGTAGAGGGAGACCAAGAGATGAATACACTGAGATGAAGAAGCTTGCACAGGATAGAGTAGTATGGAGAGCTGCATCAAACCAGTCTCTGGACTGAAGACCACAACAACAACAACATATTTGTATACTCGGTTGCTGAGCTCACAGCCACAAAATGTTCAAAATACATTCCAAAGCTCTTTTAAATTCTAATAGTTGATCCCCTATATCATTCCTACTGTGTCCAGTTTCTTTTTCCATCAAGCAATCAAACAGTTCCTCAATTTATTATGTCCACTTGTTCGCTCTCGCCTGTATATTATACAGTGGAATTTGCATTGTACTTTGAATGTTTAAGTCCATGGTTTTAATTGTTACGGAAGTTGTTTTGACTTTTCTACATGCTGAGACAGTCCTTCCGAAAATCCTTTCTTTTGCGATTTCTTCACATTTTTCATGCAGCCATTTCGCCTCTGCTTCCCTGCTCTTCCCACTTATTTCATCCGTAAGTGACTTATATTTCTGTAATCCCTGAACATTGTTGTACTTCATTCTTTGGTCGATAAACTTAAGTTTTTCTTGTGTTACCCAAGGTTTCCTCGCACCCGCTATCCTCGTACCTGTTGCTTTTGTTCGCAACGTTCATCATTTCTGTTTGTAGAGTTGTCCGTTCCGCTTCAGCCGAACTACCTTCTGAGCCGTTCATCGTCGCTGAGGACATGAAGAACATGTCTTCAGTCCTTAGTACACCCATATCCAGCTTCTTTGTGCACTGAATTTTCCAGGCTAGTCTCTTAAACATCAGCCATCTGTGTCCTTACAAGTCACAATACACTTCAGCTAATCAGTTTATTATCACCACAATGGCGTCCAGTCGACCGTTTAAAATATCTTGCGCTTCTAGCGTCCTCGAGAATCTAGTTTTTTTACAAGGTCTTTGGGAACGTCACACCCGAGCTGCCTACGGCACGTGTACTCTCTCAATAGAGCACGACTTGCAGTGTGTTCGCCGCCACCGAAACAGCTATTTCCTGTTCCAGCGAAAGCATACACCCAACTGATCTGTCGCATGATTATAGTATACGCTATGAAGAAGCAAATGCTACTCTAGTACGATTCACATCTGAAACGTTTCAGAATTATCGAGAATCTAAATTTTCTCATACACGATACGGGAGCGTCAGTCGCCCAGGAGCTACGTGAGAGCAACGAACTACAGATGCTAATCACCCTCCAAACACCTGTACCACCACAACGAATCATGTTTCTTCCGAAAATAAAAATAATAATGGTTTTTATTTTAGAAGTAAAAAAAAAACGCATCAGAAACGGCTCGCACTAGAGCAGCTACTGTTATATTTAATTACGCATGACAGTCGTTTGAAAGATCAGCAACGAATGACGCGATGAGTTTACTCTTCTTTTGTCAGACGCATATTGCGGAACATGTAGCTTTTTTCAACTGCTCTACGTGCAACCCATTGTCACTAAGGTTGTACGTGGAACTAAACGACTAGGACTGAATAAATTCATTGTCAAATTTGTCTTCTTCCAGCCATCAATGTCATATATCTACATCTGTCTACAACCGATGCTTGAAGGTCAGCGAATTTAGAGTACAAGTCGTTCAAGAAAGAGAACCGTCTAACAGACAATTATAAGCAGCAGCTTCACAGTCATGAACTATATGTAAACTCATGAGCCAGAACATTATGATCCTGCTTAAAAGCGTGTTGGACCACCTTTGGAACGCAGTACATCAGCGATACTACCTGGCACGGATTCGACGAGTCGTTGATAGGTCTTCGGAAGTATGTGACACTGGATGATTGCGCATAAGTCAAGCAAACTCTAAAAATTACAGCCCGAATTTCGTAGGCGCTAACCTGTCAGCCCATACTGCCTCTGTTTCAGATATGGCAAATTCTGTGGCCAAGATATCAACGTGAGTTCACTAACATGCTTCTCAAACCTCTTTAGCACGGTTCTAGTCTCGTGACACGAACAGTTGTCCTGCTGGAAGATGCAATCACCGTTGGAGAAGACATTAAGCGTGGGTACAGGTGATCCGCAATGATGTTCGCGTAGTTAACTGTCATGTTGCCTTCGATTACTATCACAGTCCTCATGTAAGCTCAGGTGAAAATAACCAGAAGAATAATTTTGGACAGACCGGACTGAGTCCTTGATGTTTTTTTGGATGACGACGTATCGCAATACGACCATCGTCCCGTTGTACTGATAAACGTGATTCATCCGATTACGTGAGACTTTTTCATTAATCCATAGTTTACTGCCGATAATCTCGCGTCCACTGCAATCTTAAATGACGATGTCGTTGGCACAACAACACATTACGTATGGGTAGCGTGCTGCAGATCGCCATGTTCAACTACACTACTGGCCATTAAAATTGCTACACCAAGAAGAAATGCACATGATAAACGAGTATTCATTGGACAAATATATTATACCAGAACTGACATGTGATTACATTTTTACGCAATTTGGGTGCATAGGTCCTGAGAAATCAGTACCCAGAACAACCACATCTGGCCGTAATAACGGCCTTGATACGCCTAGGCATTGAGTCAAACAGAGCTTGGATGGCGTGTCCAGATACAGCTGCGCATACAGCTTCAACACTATACCACAGTTCATCAAGAGTAGTGGCTGGCGTATTGTGACGAGCCAATTGCTCGGCCACCATTGACCAGACTTTTCAGTTGGTGAGAGATATGGAGAATGTGGTGGCCAGGGCAGCAGTCGAATATTTTCTGTATCCAGAAAGGCCCGTACAGGGCCTGCAACAAGCGGTCGTGCTTTATCCTGCTGAAATGTATGGTTTCGCAGGGATCGAATGAAGGGTAGAGCCACGGGTCGTAAATCATCTGAAATGTAACGTCCACTGTTCAAAGTGCCGTCAATGCGAACAAGAGGTGACCGAGACGTGTAACCAATGGCACCCCATACCATCACGCCGGGTGATACGCCAGTATGGCGATGACGAATACACGTATTCAATGTGGGTTTACCGCGATGTCGCCAAACACGGATGCGACCATAATGATGCTGTAAGCAGAACCTGGATTCATCCGAAAAAATGACGTTTTGCCATTCGTGCACCCAGGTTCGTCGTTGAATACGCCATCGCAGGCGCTCCTGTTTGTGATGCAGCGTCAAGGGTAACAGCGTCAAGGGTACCCGCAGCCACGGTCTCCGAGCTGATAGTGCATGCTGCTGCAAACGTTGTCGAACTGTTCTTGCAGATGTTTGTTGTCTTGCAAACGTCCCCATCTGTTGACTCAGGCATCGAGACGTGGCTGCACGATACGTTACAGTCATTCGGATAAGATGCCTGTCATCTCGACTGTTAGTGATACTAGGCCGTTGGGATCCAGCACGGCGTTCCATATTACCCTCCTGAACCCACCGATTCCATATTCTGCTAACAGTCATTAGATGTCGACCAACGCGAGCACCAATGTCGCGATACGATAAACCGTAATCGCGATAGGCTGCAATCCGACCTTTATCAAAGTCGGAAACGTGGTGGTACGCATTTCTTCTCCTTACACGAGGCATCACAACAACGTTTCACCAGGCAACGCCGGTCAACTGCGGTTTGTGTACGAGAAATCGGTTGGAAACTTTCCTCATGTCAGCACGTTGTAGGTGTCGCCACCGGCGCCAACCTCGTGTGAATGCTCTGAAAAGCTAATCATTTGCATATCACAGCATCTTCTTCCTGACGGTTAAATTTCGCGTCTGTAGCACGTCATCTTCGTGGTGTAGTAATTTTAATGGCCAGTAGTGTATATGCGCTGAAAAGTGTGCTCCGAAACACTTGAGCCCGCATCTGCTTCATCGTCATATCGGCCTATACTGCTTTACAGATCGGGCAAGCCTCCAACCTCTACGTCGTCTGATTCGTTGGGTACTCATGACAATATGTGAACAGCCGACCTGTCAGGTTTCCAGGCACTGGGCCATAACCATCTGCCACATGTGAAGGTCGCATACGTCAGTCCATTTCCTGTTTTGTGGTGCGTATCACTGCTGCAGCGACCCATCTTTCAACACAGCTTCGCTTACATAATTTCTGTTCTGACAACAATTGCAGCTCACGCTTCGCAACTCTTCGAGGTATGTGCTCGTGCACAACTTAGCTGAACGGAACTATAAATTCTCCCTGAATCTGCGACTGGTTCAGGGACTTATTCCAACTAAAGCCGAATCCGAGCCAGTCTCCATGCCAACCGACCTTCGCACTGGTGCCGAGCAACGTTATCTTCAGCTAGCAACATCCTCAGTCTAGATGCTACTCTTTAAGCTGCCATTAAAACTGTTGGTCCCTGGTCTCTATCAAATGCCAGTAATGGAAGACTCCCTCTAGCAGCAACCAGCCACTACTGATAAAGCCATTTATTTACGCAAACAGCGCCGTAAGTGGTTTCGAACCAATAGGCTCGGGTTCATGCGGCTGTTGACATCAATATGTATATTCGTTGATGTTTGCGTTAAATTTTTCGCTCTTTGTTTCCCCCTGCGTTGGAAGATTATTGGGGTGGTGGTGCACTACGGTAAAAAGCGATATTAGAAATGACCTATTTCAACATAACTAATGTGCTTAACGATCTAACACAACCTAAACAAATATTTAAGAGTGAGTAGTTGTAGCTATAGTTTACTTGAAATGCTATTTATGTGATCTGTATATAAAAACAGTGAGTAAACCACACACAGACACACACACACACACACACAGACACACACACACACAAGAAAAGAACTCGCGGAAGAAATTTGTAGTACATCACACCATCGCTGTTGCACTAGATACATAACATTGTCTTTTCTAGATGAGCGCAGGTATGTGTAAGGGAGTTGCTGCTTTGTTTGGTCTCTATCATACCTTTTATTCCTTATGTTAGCATAAAGACACCATTTCTCGTCACCAGTAACGATACAGGGTAGGAATGGCCAGTGCCGTTCATGAGCCAGTTGATGGGAAGGAGAGATCCACATATGGCCGCATGCTGATTTTTGTGATTTTTGCTTAGAGCGGGCGGTAGCCATACACCCGATTTTTAACCTTCCCCTATTGCATGCAAATGTCGCATGATTGTGGAACGATCACGGTTTGTCACATTTGCCAGTTCTGGAGTACAATGACGTGGATCTTTGTGGATTAATAAATTTATATGTTCTTCATCAAACCCTTAAGTTCTCCTTGAACGTGGAGTGTGAGTAATGTTAAAACGATTCTTCTTAAAACGGGAAAACCATTTTAGTCCCGTGCTCTGTCCAGTGTCCCCATACCCACGGAAATGATTTTGGTTTTTTCCGCTGTCAATTTTTTATTGAATTGAAACAAAAGAATATGTCGGGAATGTTACGATTCCTCCTCTTATAACTCCATTTTGCAGCGTCCACAGCCCCACTCAGTATCTTCAAATAACAGAATTACAAGATGTAATCTCAAATGGTAACAGTGAACTACAAATAAATAATTACAATCGATAAATAAACCCATAGGAACCAGAACAACAATATGCAAAATCGGCACGATGTAATGTCTGGATATGGTCTTCACTACTTTTTACTACATGTCTGTTGACATTTGTGTGCATTGTGAATCCAGAGTTTGATGGATTGTTCAAATGTATGGCATGTAAAAGTTCTTTGAGCTGGACCTCGAAGATTCTCCCACTTCGTCCTACACAATGGGATGGGCAATGTTTGCAGCTGTGTTTATGTATAGGCCTACCTGAACTTTTGTGTGGGAAGCTGCTGTTCCTTAAGTAATGAATGACTAGCTGCTGAAGTTTGTGGTTTGTGCGTAAGCTTCTTTGAAAGAAGCAACCTATATTTTCTACACAGCCACGGTCTCAAAATACCAGTTTGTGAGAAAACAGCATGATAACGTTTTCCTCCATCAGAGTACTTCAGGTACTCTATAAGGAATCTATTCTCAGAAAGAATGCACTTGAGCTCCAGCGGCTGAAACTGAATGACATGCTTTAAATGCGTCTTTCCTTCGATATATTTGGACATTAATCAGTGAAACTCTGCATTTGTGTGCAATCAGTTTTTATGGTTAATGTAATTAGTGAAAGAATCAAAGATAGAGTACCGTGTAACAGACAAGAGTCATAAAAGAGGGATACATTATTGAGTATTTAGTTATCATTGACAGGTGGTGTGCGGTGGTTTGTTACAGAGAAATAACGTAATCAAGGTTTGTTTTTGGTTGTTACGCCCCTTACCTTCCATGAAAATAATTTCCCATAGAGCAAAAGGCGTGAGCCTGTAATGTACTATCAACAAGGCGTACAACATGAAACAGAGAACAATACAACAACCCTCGGACCGACAAAGAAGTACTGTGTTCCCATCGCTGTGGAAATATGTCAACACATCGCCGATGTACCAAATTTACATTACATTTTGTGAACCTGTTACTTTTATGTCACGCTGCGGGTCGTTATTTCTTATATTGATAAGCTGGTGTAGCTGTGCCAGCGAGTACGAAATATAGGTTACGTATTCTCGATAGATAATCAAGCCGTAAGGGCAGGGAATGTAGAAAAGCGATGAGAAGAGGCTGCATGGTCCTTGAGCAACGATATAGCAACAGATTTCATATCAGATTTGGCCCAAAGTCCATAACTTCTAAAGTTAATTTTTAATGTTAAAGTGATTAAGAAACCAATCTGATAATGCTGAAGACTTCTTCCCTACTGACATCACAATTTCAGTTATTAAAAAAATGACCAGCAAATGTTAACAAAATAATTTATTTTGCATTACGAGTGATTGGCGGACACACCCGACGGAGAACGGAAGTGCGGCCTGCTTGGTGTAATGAAACTGGTCTGACTACATCATGTTTTACGTAGCAAGTGTCATTTCCTATACAAGCTTTTTATCACTCATTTTGGGATACGCTTTTTCGATTATTATTGCTTATAAAAATGTCTTGATTATTTTGATGACTGTAAATATCAGAGAGGTATGTAAGCTTGCAGAAATATAATAATCTTTGACCAATGTGTAATTATTTTTGTATTTATCAATCTGTCGATTATCAGTCAGTAAAATAAGTTAGTCGCTGAGTGGTAGTTTGCCGAGAGAAGTTGAGCATGGCTACATGTGGTCAAAGTTGGGAGAGTGTTGCCCATTATGTGTAGATATCAATCCTCAAAAGAGTCTTTTATATAATTGTGAACCACAAAGAAAAAGCGTTATGTAAAATTTATGATGTCATTTCAAGAATATATCAACAATGTGAAAACTGAAACGATTTCATTGTTCCGATATGAATTGGTGCAACAAGATCAAATCCGTGAACTCCTGCAAATCCAAATATTTTGTCAATATTCTACAGGAAATCGAAAAAGAAGACTCCTACAGGTGAACTACGAGAAACAACGAAAAAGAATTTTACTGGCTAAGTACCATCAACTTTCTAAACTTTCCACCCTGTTTGCTCAGTGTGTTGTTACGAAGGACGAAATATGTCTCCTAAAAATCAGCAGAAACAGAATTTAAATAATTAATTTGAATCAGTAATTACAGGGTGTGGGGGGAGGGGGGAGGGGGAGGTCAGAGAGGGCAGGCGGGAAACAGTAAGGCACTGACTAACGGTGTAAGACAGTGTTCTTCATACAGGCAACATGCTTGCACTGTTAATGGCTATTTCGTTTGACTAAAATTAATTTAAAATTTAACTTTGCCTCAGAAATCGTTTGTACCGTACCCAATTTATTGCTGCAATCGACATTGTCAACACGTACTGATCACGTGTGGACCATTTAATTTAAGGAAATAATCCAAAATTTTATTCTGAATAGTGCGTCAAGGAAGCGGAATATCATGGTGCCAGAGGAGTATAATCAGACTCCACGATTCCGACCTTGATTAATGAGATTAGACTGACTGTTATGTAGGGTTGTCTGTGCCATTTCAGGTCTCGAGATTTTACTGCAGCATTGTGGTGGCATTTCCGAAAGCCACTCCGGCCGGCCGCGGTGGCCGTGCGGTTCTGGCGCTGCAGTCCGGAACCGCGGGGCTGCTACGGTCGCAGGTTCGAGTCCTGCCTCGGGCATGGGTGTGTGTGATGTCCTTAGGTTAGTTAGGTTTAAGTAGTTGTAAGTTCTGGGGGACTTATGACCTAAGATGTTGAGTCCCATAGTGCTCAGAGCCATTTGAACCGAAAGCGACTCCGATATATACCGACTTTAAATCACATGTTAGGAGCCAGGCTAACGGAGGAGAAATTCATTGGGGAGATCGAGACAGCTATATAAGAGTTGTGGTAAGAAAGCCTGCACCTGATTATCTTGGGAAGAATCGAGTGGAGTTTGGTAGAATTTACCTTGCCAGTACATTCAAAGTAGCCCTCCTCATACAACCTTGAGAAAACTGGAACCTACTAGTCACCGTAGCTTCTTTTCATTTTTAAGAGGAGAAATGCAACCGTTACATGAACGGTGTGCTTATCGGCTAACTCTTCATAAGTAATCTATTCTATACTTCTGTGTATATCGCTGTTAACGTACAACTAACACTGCAAGAAAAACAAGCCCATGAAAATCCCAGCAGTGCAGAACGCAGGTTTTCACGATGAAGAGTCAAATAACGGGAGGGAATGCAACATGTTTCTATCCAAATAAGACCCACAGCAACATTTGCATTGATGTGAAAACATTTTCAGTGCATCACACTATTCGCGTTAAAAAGTACTTTTTCTAGGAAATTTTTATCCTTTTGCCAGTCAATACCTTATTGTGACGATGGTCACAATTGCCTGTCACATACTACTCTTTCTTCAGTGGCATCTACTTCTTACCCTGCAAACTATGACTGCACAAAAATGCAGAGTTTTACAGATAAATGATCTTGATAGTAGACAATACAGACAAACGTCAGTATTTTAATATAATTTTTATTAGTGATTACACTGAATGAATCCACTGGCTTTTTGGATTAGATTAGATTAGATTTACTTTCATTCCAATTGATCCGTAGTGAGGAGGTCCTCCAGGATGTGGAACATGTCAGAAAAACAACAATACATGACAAATATTTACAACTAAAACAAATAAGCTAATGTACCATTCCACAGGTCCCAAGTGGAATGATCGTCATTTTTTAATGAACACTAAGAGTCATTTTACAAATACTAATGCACTGAATTTAAAATAAAAAAGTTTTTTATTTATTTATAAGATAATACAACTACTGTAATACTTATTTACAATGAACACACTACTGCACTGAAATGGTGCAGAAGTTAGATTATACTAAAACACACACACACACACACACACACACACACACACACACACACACACACACACAAATTTTCAATGAACACATTACTGCACTGAAATTGTGCAGAAGTTATGTTGTACTTATATACAAATCAGTTGGTTTTACTAAGAAATTCATCAATGGAGTAGAAGGAGTTGGCCACCAATAAATCCTTTAGGCTTCTCTTAAACTGAATTTCATTGGTTGTTAAGCTTTTTATGGCTGCTGGCAAGTTATTGAAAATGTGTGTTCCTGAATAATGCACACCTTTTTGTACAAGACTAAGTGACTTTAAATCCTTGTGAAGATTATTCTTATTTCTAGTATTGATTCCATGAATTGAGCTGTTGGTTTGAAAAAGTGATATATTTTTAATGACAAATTTCATTAAGGAATAAATATATTGGGAAGCAGTAGTTAGTATCCCTAGTTCCCTAAACAGGCTTCTGCAGGATGTTCTTGAGTTCACACCACATATAACTCTCACTGCACGTTTTTGTGCCTGGAAAACTTTAGCTTGGCTTGATGAATTACCCCAAAAAATAATCCCATATGACATTATGGAATGAAAGTAAGCATAGTATGCCAGCTTTTTCATTTTTGTATCCCCTATGTCTGACAAAATTCGCATTGCAAACAGAGATTTGTTAAGACGCTTCAGCAGTTCTGTGGTGTGCTCCTCCCAGTTGAATTTATTATCAAGCTGTAATCCCAAGAATTTAACACTGTCCACTTCTTCTATCTTCTTGTCATCGTATGTTAGACATATACTCTTGGGACACCCCTTACAAGTTCTGAACTGCATGTAGTGTGTTTTTTCAAAGTTTAGTGACAAAGAATTGGCTAGGAACCAGTGATTAATGTCCACAAATATTTTATTGGCTGATCTTTCTAAGACTACATTTGCCTTGCTATTTATTGCAATGTTTGTATCATCGGCAAACAAAACAAACTTGGCATCTGGTAATGTTACTGATGAAAGGTCATTGATATACACAAGAAAAAGTAAGGGCCCTAAAATGGAACCTTGTGGGACCCCACATGTAATTAGTTCCCAGCTGGATGAGGCCTGATAGCTTGATACATGTCTCTTTCCTAATAACACCCTTTGTTTCCTGCCAGAGATATAAGATCTGAACCATTTTGCAGCATTTCCTGTTATACTATAATATTCTAGTTTACTTAAAAGGATATTGTGATTTACACAGTCAAATGCCTTTGACAGATCACAAAATATACCAGTTGCCTGCAATTTTTTGTCTAATGAATTAAGCACATTTTCACTGTAAGTGTAGATAGCCTTCTCAATATCAGAACCTTTTAGAAATCCAAACTGTGACTTTGACAGTATGTTATTTGAGATAAGATGGTTATAAAGACGACTGTACATTACTTTTTCGAAAATTTTCGAGAATGCTGGCAACAGTGAAATTGGACGGAAATTTGATGCTATTTCTTTATCTCCCTTCTTAAACAGTGGCTTAACTTCAGCATATTTCAGCCATTCAGGAAATATTCCACTAATAAACGACTGGTTACACAGATAGCTTAATATGTTACTTAGCTCAGAATCACATTCTTTAATTAACTTTGTTGATATTTCATCATACCCACTAGATGTTTTTGATTTTAAAGATTTTATGATGGACAT
Organism: Schistocerca nitens; assembly: GCF_023898315.1. NCBI lineage: Eukaryota > Metazoa > Arthropoda > Insecta > Orthoptera > Acrididae > Schistocerca > Schistocerca nitens. Next base: position 619,129,715 of record NC_064617.1, read on the forward strand.
TATTTCTGTTGGGGTAGTGAGGGTCAAATTCATATTAAGGAAGTTACTTGAAATGTCTGGTCTAAGGTAATCCATAGCAGCATCTACCGAACCTGACAACCCCATCTTTTCAGTAACAGTTATAAAATGTTTGTTAAAAAGTTCTGCAACACTATACACATCTGTCACCAATGTATCATTTACTCTTAATGCTATTTGTTCCTCTTCATGTCTGGTTCTACCGGTCTCCTCCTTCACTATATCCCATATTGTCTTTATTTTGTTATCTGATATGACTATCTTTTCCTTGTAATATATTTGCTTTGACATCCGTATTACAGTCTTTAATATTTTGCAGTATTTCTTATAATGTGCTATAGCATCAACATTGGAAATGTTTCGGAGTGACAGATACAGTTTTCTTTTTGTTTTACAAGATACCCCTATTCCTCGAGTAATCCATGGCTTCTTTGTAGACTTTGCTCTAACCTTGGTAAGTTTTGGGGGAAAGCAGTGTTCGAATAAGGTAAGCACTTTATTAGCAAAAATGTTATATTTTTCATTCATGCCATGAACGCTGTAAACATCAGTCCAGTGAATGTCTCTGAGGAGTGTCCTAAAATAATCAATTTTTGGCTTACTGATTACCCTTTTGAGCTCAGATTTAACAGATTTTATATCCCGTTCAGTATTAACATTTAACAGAAGGAACTGCATGTCATGGTCTGAGAGGCCATTGACTATTGGTTTTGTAATATAATTTTGTTCATTGGACTTTTCTATAAAGATATTATCAATGGCTGTTTGTGAGCAAGTGGCTATCCTAGGGGGAACTTTACTGTGGGAATTAAGTTGAATGATAGTGTTACTAACTCAAACAAGTTCTTATTGGGAGAGTCTTTAAGGAAATCTACATTGAAATCACCAGCAACCACTATTTCTTTGTTTTTGGTTGTTAAATGGGCCAGTACAGCTTCAAGGTGGTTGACAAACAGATTAAAGTTACCTGCAGGTGCTCGATATACACTTAATATTATGAAGGATTTTTTGTGAAATTCTAATTCTGTTGCACATGCTTCCATATGCTGTTCTAGGCAAAATTTATGAATGTCTATGTTCTTAAATTTATGACAGTTCCTGATGAATGTGGCAACTCCTCCTTTCTCCATTTCTGATCTACAAAAGTGAGATGCTAACCTAAACCCTGTAACACTTAAAAGTTCTATACCAGTGGTCACATGATGTTCAGAGAGGCAGATTATGTCAGCTGGGTTTGAAGACTCTAATTCATCTATGCAGATAGTTAATTCATTAATTTTATTTCTCAGTCCTCGAATATTTTGATGCAATAAAGATAGCTGACATTTCTCATTGACTGAGTTAAAATTGGGTGGAGTTAAGATATCTGCTGACAGTTGAAAATTCTTAACCAATGGTTGTTTATGCTGATGTAATAAGCTGGAATTATGTTTTTTGATTTCTTTCTCAAACTGAAGATTTGTCTCAGTTCTAACCTCTCTTAAAATTTGCTTTCTTTCTGTCCTCCCTACCCTAAAAAAGGGTCTTTTCTGAATCCTATAACCACTGGTATTTTACCACTCATGACAGTGCCTCCCCCCTTTAACTTTCCTGCTATTTCCCCAGCCAATTTACCCTTCCCCTTCCTGTTGAGGTGAAGGCCATGCCTAGTATAATCCCACCTACTGAGAGAATCAACAGGAACCACACCAATGTGTGACCCCGCACCCGACATGAGCAGCCGTTCCAGCTCCAAATTAACTCTCTTGACAGAAGAGTTCAAATGAGGTCGGTCATGGCGCCCAAGAACAGATACAAACTCAACACTAGTATGCTTCGATGCTGATGCAATCTTCGCCAGGTCACACTCTATACTGTACCCAGGATCTCTGTCAATACTGTTACCTGCCCCACCCACTATAACCACGGTGTCTTCCTTAGTGAAATCTTTGCAAAGTGATCCTAAATCCTCTGTCACCTGCTCCAGACCAGCACTAGGCTTAAAAAAATTGGTGACCTGGTATTCTGATCCTAGTTCATCCTGCAAAAGCTGGCCAACACCTCTTCCATGGGAACTACCTAACAACAACACTTTCTTTCTCTTTACTGATTGCCCTACATTCTTACTTTTCAATTTGCTGCTGAAAGTTTGTTGTGCCCTGTCTACACCTGCAACTGCTTGAGGCTCACCAGCTTCTAAGTGAAGCAACAGGTCAAATCTATTTTCCACATTCACCATAAAGCTGTCAGACAAAGTTCTAGGCCTGTTCCTCCTGTTGCCTGTTGCCACTTCCCACCTCTCTTTACCCTTCTCCCTCCTTAACCTGTCAAGATCTCCCCTGGCCTTGTCTAACTCAGCCTGAAGGGCGGCAATTTTCCCCTCCTGTTCTAGTATCTTCCTATCTCTACTACAAATCCTACAAAACCACTGATGAGTCTCATTTACTTCCCCTATTCCCACGCCACTACAGTCACCCACATGGAAAAAAACTACAGCACCCATCACACCAAAGCCCCGACCTAACAATTCTACGGCAAGTCAAGCACTTTTCACTCATAATAAACGTAATAGTTTATTAAGAATAAGTCAGTTAAATTACAGATAAACACGAAAATATGGTTACACAAATTTGGCCTATACGCAACTGTTTACGCAACTGTGTGTAAACAAAAACAAAAGTGCAAAGTTTCTGAAACAACAACTTAAACTTTACGCTACTTTCCGGAAATGTTAGTTAAATAATGAAGAGGTACGCTAAGTTAAATTGCTGGAGAGAGCAAGGAACAACTGAACGAAATTCTATAGATTTGCTTCAGCAGAACGTAAACAGAAAATACGACTGTACGGTCTTTTCGTGTTTTCTGCTATATTACGTAAAGAAAAATGAAACCTTTAATGGTAGACTTAAACGGCACACTAATACACTTATTTACCACGTATTCAGTACTAATCTATATGTTTTATAATCTAAAATGACTTATCTTTACGAGAACACCAAAACTCGCGCTAGTCGCCTGGCTGCAGGGCTGGACACAACTCCAAGCAAATATAACAGTAAATTGTTGATCTATTCGTAACACAGTTCCTGATTTTACTGCCCCGTATCAAAGTTTTAGTGGTAAAGTTATTATCGGGACAGACAGCTGAAACCCGAAGTAGAAAGGTCCGAAATACGTACTGACGCTTGGGAGGTATACGAAAATACGGATTAAAGGCCATAGGATGGCGACTGTTTATTGCAGTCGACAAAAATATTGAAATTGAATCTAAATGTGAAGTTATCTGGAGGCCACCAGATTGCACAACAGCACTTTCAGAACCATTCAAAGAATGTCTACACCCAGCAGTGCGGAAATACCCTGTTCGTGCTATGTTAATTGGAGGCGACTTTAATCCACCGAGCATAGACGTCATTCGGAGCATAGACTGTTACACCTATGAATTTGTTGAAGGGGGTAGGAACAGGCAGTCTTATGAAGTAATGTTGAACATGTTTTGCCAGAACAGTCTTGAGCAGCTACTTCGAGAGCCCACATGCATCAGAAACATTTTATACCTTGCAGCTACAAAGAGGGGTGATCTTATTCAGGGTGATCACGATGTCATCACAGCAATGAAGATTGCTAAAGTTAATAAACCCATATAGATGGCTGGGAGAGCATTTATGCTAGAATGAGCAGATAAGAGGTTTCTAACATCCGGCTTAGGTAATAAATGGGGATCATTTTGTTCCAATAGGATGGACGTCGAGGAGGAATTGTGGCCATTAAACGGACTGTAAAACTTGATTTACAATTCGTTCTGGAGAGCTACCATCCCTGGTGTGGAGAATCAACTGAAATAGTTAAAAGTTAATAAGTGATCAGATCCGGACAGAATGCTAGTTCAGTTACACATAGAGCACTCTACTCTTGCTTTATCGCGAATCTTTCACCCAGCGCATGTCCCAAGAGAGCAGGAGAGAATAAAAGAGAGCAGGGTACTCCAGTATCCAAGAAGGTGAAATGTAAGCTTTGCTTGTTTCTGTATGGTGCATGTTGTATGCTATCCGACTCTACTTACGATATCCTCATTAGCATGCTAGACGAGCGAGTCTAGTTCTCGTTATGCAGCAGTTAAACAACTAATTACAATATCTGCATGTAGACTGAATGATCAGAAAGTGTAGTCACTGTACTGCAACGGAATACAGTCACAGCAAGACAAACAAATTACAAATGCAGTTAAATTGGTACATAATTATATTCAAGGGGTCTCCTAACGAGGGTCAGTTGTACGACAATAACTTGGTTCACAGATTCAAATCATGTCTGAGTCTAATAAGTAATTTATTTAATCTAGGATCTCGACATAATAAGTCTCCTATGAAATTAACTGTTGTTGTTGTGGTCTTCAGTCCTGACACTGGTTTGATGCAGCTCTCCATACTACTCTATCCTGTGCAAGCTTCTTCATCTCCCAGTACCTACTGCAACCTACATCCTTCTGATCTGTTTAGTGTATTCATCTCTTGGACTCCCTCTACGATTTTTACCCTCCACGCTGCCCTCCAGTGCTAAATTGGTGATCCCTTGAAGCCTCAGAACATGTCCTAACAACCGATCGCTTCTTCTAGTCAAGTTGTGCCACAAACTTCTCTTCTCCCCAATCTTATTCAATACCTCCTCATTTGTTATATGTTCTACCCATCTAATCTTCAGCATTCTTCTGTAGCACCACAATTCGAAAGCTTCTATTCTCTTCTTGTCCAAACTAGTTATCGTCCATGTTTCACTTCCATAGATGGCTACGCTCCATACAAATACTTTCAGAAACGACTTCCTGACACTTAAATCTATACTCTTCAGAAACGCTTTCCTTGCCACTGCCAGTCTACATTTTATATCCTCTCTACTTCGACCATCATCAGTTATTTTGCTCCCCAAATAGCAAAACTCCTTTACTACTTTAAGTGTCTCATTTCCTAATCTAATTCCCTCAGCATCACCCGAGATAACTCGACTACATTCCATTATCCTCGTTTTGCTTTTGTTGATGTTCATCTTATACCCTCCTTTCACGACACTGTCCATTCCGTTCAACTGCTCTTCCAAGTCCTTTGCTGTCTCTGACAGAATTACAATGTCATCGGCGAACCTCAAAGTTTTTATCTCTTCTCCATGGATTTTAATACCTACTCCGAAATTTTCTTTTGTTTCCTTCACTGCTTGCTCAATATACAGATTGAATAACATCGGGGAGAGGCTACAAACCAGTCTCACTCCCTTCCCAACCACTGCTTCCCTTTCATGTTCCTCGACTCTTTATAACTGCCATCTGGTTTCTGTAAAAAGTGTAAATAGCCTTTCGCTCCCTGTATTTATACCCCTGCCACCTTCAGAATTTGAAAGAGAGTATTTCAGTCAACATTGTCAAAAACCTTCTCTAAGTATACAAATGCTAGAAACGTAGGTTTGCCTTTCCTTAATCTAGCTTCTAAGATAAGTCGTAGGGTCAGTATTGCCTCACGTGTTCCAATATTTCTATGGAATCCAAACTGATCTTCCCCAAGGTTGGCTTCTACCAGTTTTTCCATTCGTCTGTAAAGAATTTGCGTTAGTATTTTGCATCCGTGACTTATTAAACTGATTGTTCGGTAATTTTCACATCTGTCAACACCTGCTTTCTTTGGGATTGGAATTATTATATTCTTCTTGAAGTCTGAGTGTATTTCGCCTGTCTCATACATCTTGCTCACTACATGGTAGCGTTTAGTGAGGACTGGCTCTCCCATGGCCGTCAGTAGTTCTAATAGAATTTTGTCTACTCCCGGCGCATTGTTTCGACTCAGGTCTTTCAGTGCTCTGTCAAACTCTTCACGCAGTATCGTATCTCCCATTTCACCTTCATCTACATCCTCTTCCATTTCCATAATATTGTCCTCAAGTACATTGCCCTTGTATAGACCCTCTATATACTCCTTCCACCTTTCTGCCTTCCCTTCTTTGCTTAGAAGTGGGTTTCCATCTGAGCTCTTGATATTAATAGAAGTGGTTCTCTTTCCTCCAAAGGTCTCTTTAATTTTCCTGTAGGTAGTATCTATCTTACCCCTAGTAAGATAAGCCTCTACATCCTTACATTTGTCCTCTAGCCGTCCCTGCTTAGCCATTTTGCACTTCCTGTCGATCTCATTTTTGAGACATTTATATTCCTTTTTGCCTGCTTCATTTACTGCATTTTTATATTTTCTCCTTTCATCAATTAAATTCAATATTTCTTCTGTTACCCAAGGATTTCTATTAGCCCTCGTCTTTTTACCTACTTGACCCTCTGCTGCCTTCACTACTTCATCCCTCAGAGCTACCCATTGTTCTTCTACTGTATTTCTTTCCCCAATTCCTGTCAATTGTTCCCGTATGCTCTCCCTGAAACTCTGTACAACCTCTGGTTCAGTCAGTTTATCCAGGCCCCATCTCCTTAAATTCCCACCTGTTTGCTGTTTCTTCAGTTTTAATCTACAGTTCATAATCAATAGATTGTGGTCGGAGTCCACATCTGTCACTGGAAATGTCTTACAATTTAAAACCTGGTTCCTAAATCTCTGTCTTACCATTATGTAATCTATCTGAAACCTGTCCAGTATCTCCAGGCTTCTTCCATGTATACAACCTTCTTTTATGATTCTTGAACTAAGTGTTAGCTATGATTAAGTTGTACTCTGTGCAAAAATCTATCAGGCGGTTTCCTCTTTCATTTCTTAACCCCAATCCATATTCGCCTACTACGTTTCCTTCTCTCCTTTTTCGTACTACCGAATTCCAGTCACCCATGACTATTAAATTTTCGCCTCCCTTCACCATCTGTATAATTTCTTTTATCTCATCATACATTTCTTCAATTTCTTCGTCATCTGCAGAGCTAGTTGCCATATAAACTTGTACTACTGTAGTAGGCGTAGGCTTCGTATCTATCTTGGCCACAACAATGCGTTCATTATGCTTTTTGTAGTAGCTTACACGCACTCTTATTTTTTTATTCATTATTAAACCGACTCCTGCATTATCCCTATTTGATTTTGTATTTATAACCCTGTATTCGCCTGACCAAAAGTCTTGTTCCTCCTGCCACCAAACTTCTGTAATTCCTACTATATCTATCTTTAACGTATCCATTTCCCTTTTTAAATTTTCTAACCTACCTGCTCGATTAAGGGATCTGACATTCCACGCTCCGATCCGTAGAACGGCAGTTTTCTTTCTCCTGATAACGACGTCCTCCTGAGTAGTCCCCGCCCGGAGATCCGAATGGGGGACTATTTTACCTCCGGAATATTTACCCAAGACGACGGCATCATCATTTAATCATACAGTAAAGCTGCATGCCTTCAGGAAAAATTACGGCTGAAGTTTCCCCTGCTTTCAGCCGTTCACAGTACCAGCACATCAAGGCCGTTTTGGTTAGTGTTACAAGGCCAGATCAGTCATTCATCCAGACTGTTGCCCCTGCAACTACTGAAAAGGCTGCTGCCCTCTTCATGAACCACACGTTTGTCTGGCCTCTCAACAGATACCCCTCCGTTGTGGTTGCACCTACGGTACGGCTATCTGTATCGCTGAGGGACGCAAGCCCGCCCACCAATGGCAAGGTCGATGGTTTTGAGGGGGGGGGGGGTGAAATTAACTATACAGCTCTAAAATGTAAAGTACGCAATTTCAAGATTCTTGAAACTGAACAGTTAATAAGGTAAAACATATTGCTTGTCAAATCCTGCAAATTCTGAGCCGATCAAGAAGTGGATAGCGCTAATGCGAAATGCAACACTTACTCCAAATTGAGCATGAAGTCACCAGGTATGGCCGATCGCTGTACCCTAAAGACTGCCCGACTGGCGTCAGCAAGCGTGTACCACACTCGGCAGCACGACCAGAGGTCTTTCTTCTTCCCTAGGAGGAGTGCTAGTTGAAACGTCCCCTTTGGAAAATTATAAATTACTGTGCTGGTAATCTTCTACGTTATTTGATACAGAGACAGCTGAGTGAAACTGAACGTACTCAGACATTTCTCTCTTTACTTATTCTGATCATCACTAAACTGACACGCAATGTTTTTAGCGCAACGCAGTCTGACTTTCAATAATCCCTACAAAAGAACGGCCCTGACAAACAATAACCTATACCTTTCATGAATCAGTTACCTCACGAAAACCTTCGTTACTCGAAATACTGAAATACAGCGAGCGCTAATACTGCCAGCTAAATAAAAGATTCTAACTACTGAAGGCGCTAACTACTGATAAGCATATTTGGCAAATGAAATATTTTGATAGAGAATAAACAATGTATTTACCTTAATAGCGTTCAAAAGTCATAATATATATATATGGACAGTGTCTTGAAAGGAGGATATAAGATGAACATCAACAAAAGCAAAACGAGGATAATGGAATGTAGTCAAATTAAATCGGGTGATGCTGAGGGGATTAGATTAGGAAATGAGACACTTAAAGTAGTAAAGGAGTTTTGCTATTTGGGGAGTAAAATAACTGATGATGGTCGAAGTAGAGAGGATATAAAATGTAGACTGGCAATGGCAAGGAAATCGTTTCTGAAGAAGAGAAATTTGTTAACATCGAGTATAGATTTAAGTGTCAGGAAGTCGTTTCTGAAAGTATTTGTATGGACTGTAGCCATGTATGGAAGTGAAACATGGACGATAACCAGTTTGGACAAGAAGAGAATAGAAGCTTTTGAAATGTGGTGCTACAGAAGAATGCTGAAGATAAGGTGGGTAGATCAAGTAACTAATGAGGAGGTATTGAATAGGATTGGGGAGAAGAGAAGTTTGTGGCACAACTTGACTAGAAGAAGGGATCGGTTGGTAGGACATGTTTTGAGGCATCAAGAGATCACAAATTTAGCATTGGAGGGCAGCGTGGAGGGTAAAAATCGTAGAGGGAGACCAAGAGATCAATACACTAAACAGATTGAGAAGGATGTAGGTTGCAGTAGGTACTGGGAGATGAAGAAGCTTGCACAGGATAGAGTAGCATGGAGAGCTGCATCTAACCAGTCTCAGGACTGAAGACCACAACAACAACAACATAATTAAACAATGTCCTTTTTCTGACGGACACACGTCCAGATCGTGCTCACATAGTAATCTCTCAAAACTCTGGCAACTTTCTCCACATCCACCACTGCTGGCGGCTCACCTCCAACTGCCCAACGCTACACGCTGTTCACATCCAACTGCCAAACACCACACAAGCGAATATTCCAACTATGAGTCCAACCAGCCACAGACTGCAAACAGCACAGTCAGTGATTTTCATACATGGCGTTAGCAACGTAAAAAACTAACAGCTTACTTACATAGCCTCCATGCTCCCCACAAAAAATTTGACAAATTGTTTTGGGCAGTGACCAATAATTATTTGCTACTTTTTTATATTAACGATAACAAATATATCAAATGCATACAATTATTGATACAATGTTGGTCAAAAGCAAAAATTGTTCTCACATAGACAGTCCTGATCATTCATCACAGTAGTAATTTGCAGTTTTGTTTTTCTCTAAGTCTGAGCAGCAAAAGAAAATGCACACGTAAGTAGTGGATTTCCATGCAGTCTTGAAGAAGTAGTGTTGTCCATCCAACGGTTAGATAGTGCTGATTCTCGACATGTAGACAGGTAATGGGCCACAACGGAGCAAACACACAGCAGAGTCAGTCGAAGTCTTGAAGAATATTGGTAGGTAGGTCATCACAGAGCAGACCCACAGTTTTTCCTGTAGAGATAATGGTATTGGTGGGCCACCACAGGTCCAGACTCACTGTAGTCTTTGTAGAGAGTACGGTATTGGTGGGCCATCAAAGGTGCACACCCAATGCAGTCCTTGTAGAGGTGATGGTATTGGTGGGCCACCAAAGATGCAGACCCACTGTAGTCCTTGTACAGATGGCCAGCATCCACCTGTTGCGACTGTGTGGGTGCAGAATCACCATCGAAGAGTCTTGTGGATAATATAGCAAGTCCATAAACGTCCACTTGTGCACTCACAAAGTTTTTGGAATTTCCTTAGAACCAGCAATGCTGTTAACCAGTCCCTTGCTGAATTGTCAACACACACATGTGAGCACTAACAGTCCCTTTTTTTCTTCTTACATATTGTAAAGATACTATGACCAACAGAAATGTGTGCACTGAAATGAATCCCTACAAGTTACTTAATCTGATGAACTGGTGTCAATTACAATTTTATGACATGAAAATACAGTTACAAAGGTACAGAAATCTCCATTAAAGAACGTAATAATACAGATAACATTTGTAGTAATACAGGCTTCACAATAGAATAGAAATAAACATATACATCAGTGTTACAGGAAATATGACATAAGTAAATAAATTAAAAAATGAGAAGAGCTTTCGAAACATTAACTTCACACATGATCATTACAACAGAACAGAATAAATAAGTTCTAAACATCTTTACAATGTAAATAACATATTATTAATGAAAATTATATTTGAGGATAACAGTATTCTGCATCATAGTGAATCTAGCTTAGTATTAGAAGAGAAAAAAATTCTGTGATACAGCACACAGAGACAGGAAGAACACAAATACACAAGGGTACACAAACACATAGCGGAATAACACAAAAATTAAGGACAGGGTTTGTTTTCAGTGAAACATTTGGTACTGCAGTATTTATGGTATTTGATTTGCAAACAAAATTTTCTTTACTTTTCGGAGATCTCCCTTAGATCATCATTATTCCAAGAAAATCCTACCTAAACCTGTTGTCCCTAAACCCTACTTTTGTTCATATCCTCTTTCATAACAATTTTTCTTCACTGTACACTACTTGTTTAGCCAAACCTTTTTCTTATAGCTTCTTATTGCATTTCTTCCAGTTCATCACGACTCATTCTCTTATACTGTCAACCCTCTCTTAAGCTAATTTAAATCTACTGAGCTCAGATGCATAAACTAAGGGATGAGGCAATGCAGCAGCACAAAACAATTAACACAAACAGCAATGACAAAAAGATGCAACTTGGCAAAGCAAGCAGCAGGATATCTAAATTACCAGAGCAAATGCAACATTAAAACTAATATGGGCCTATGTGCAGCAACAATAAAAATAAATCAGTAGTAAGACTGGCTTAATACAACGCAAAATTCAGTAGGACAGCGCCTGACAAACGGCAGCAGCAAATGCAATAACTTCACCTAAACATGACAAAGCGTAAGCAGAAAAAATGTTACACTAAAGATAGGAAATGTTTAATACCTATGTCACATCTTAACACTAGACTGATGCATCACCAAGTCCTTGAAAAAATTATGTATGCAATTCCTGTGAAGGGAAATGTCTATTTGTGCTCCCTTTTTTAAGAAAGTAGCTCATAAAATTATTGTTAAATTTTATGTTAACCAAGCTGCAGTGTCGCTAGAAACTAGATATTGAACAAAATAAGCAAATATATGCATAAAGCAAGGCATGATATGTCATTCACTAGCTGTATGGCAATTCAGTAAATATCAGCGATGCTTTCTACAAAGAAATGTCAATAGCTAGGTTAATGACCTTTTTTTCTCCACCTAATGGCTGTTATTCAGGCAACTGTCACACAGCTGGGCGCCCACAACACATTACGCCAAGGTCACTTACCTTCCTTTCCGAAATATTTACTACAGTAGTTTCCACTACAGTGACAGTCTCACATATATAAAAAAATTTCACAGGTTGAGAATTTACATTACAAATTTGTAGAAACTAAATCCCATAAATATAACAGTGTCCAACAATTTCCCCCGGCATTGTGATACATTCATGCATGTCCATACATTTCATAACTCTGTAAGTACGGTTCTTGGTTTCCTACATCCTTTTCACAAACCAGTGTCTCTAACCTCTTCTCATTATTCATATACATATAAACATGTAACCACATTCCTCATACAGCATCATCTTATTCATCATAAACATATCTCAACATCATAATAGACATTGTCGTCACAATAATAATATCATAACACCTCAGTCAAATCTCAAAAACGTCGTACCCTTCTTCAATAATTTCAAAACAAACAAAAAAAAAAATTCTCTGCTCATTTCAGTAGTGTCATCTACCTCAAACGTTCTTCAAAAATCATGATCCCATATCAAATACATCATTTGCAGTTCTCACAGTATCACAATGGCTCTGAAAAAATATGAAGAGTTCAAAAAATTTTTCAAATGTGTATGAAATCTTATGGGACTTAACTACTAAGGTCATCAGTCCCTAAGCTTACACACTACTTAACCTAAATTATCCTACGGACAAACACTTACGCCCATGCCTGAGGGAGGACTCGAACCTTCCAGCCGCACAGTCCATGACTGCAGCGCCCAAGACCACTCGGCTAATCCCGCGCAGCTGAAGAGTTCACAAAGTACAGACAAAATAAATTAAGTGTGAATTTACCCAACTGTGTAATTGTGTAAACATGTCACTGATGTAGTAAAAAAATTTTTTTTGTTTCTCTGTTAAATAATCAGATTTCTGTGTAATTCTGTGTTAGAGAAATATGGTACCGATGTGTAAAGTTGTATAAGCAAATACCATATTAGCTAGGGCTCCTAGCGCTTGCCATGCGATTAGTACACAAAGTAAACGTATACCCCCTGAGGATTAATGAATTATACCCTCAGGTATTACAGATTACAGCAATGGAATGAACCTTCTTTGTATCTTTGTAATTCAAAAATCATTAAAAAAATGTTTGAAGTACAAAAATTAATCACTCAAATGCGTGTCGCGTGTCATTTCGGCTTCCTAGGGCGAGCTGTTGCCGATCGATCGATCGACAGTACTACCCTGTTCACTAGCTGTTTCACTGTCTAGACGATTATTTATTGCCTGGTCCATTCCCCTATGCACTATTACCAGATTACTATTTTGACCATTAGTTAATTCATTACATGGTGGGGCTAACACACTACTATCGTCTTCACTGTCATTTCTCAGTTTACTTCGGAGCCTAGTATTACGTTTTTCACACGCCGTAATTATCACAAAATTTCTCATGATAACACAGAAAAGCACAATTTGGAGAGTAAAATAGAAAAACACATTAACATGCACTGAAAATAGTATCAAATTAATTGCAAGCCCAGCTGCGAAATATTTGGTGCATATCTACATGCATGCCACAACTGTTTTACAGTACAACAAAGTAAAACTACAACTACAAAGGAGATTGGTTGGTTGGTTTGGGGGATTAAAGGGACCAGGCTGCGACGGTCATCGGTCCCTACAAAGGAGATTCTCTCTACAATTACATTGTATCAATAAACAATAAGTACACTAATTACATAAACTAAAAGAAAAATCAGAAGATTCCAGTGAGGTATTCTCAGCTAAGGGTCCACATATGAAATGTCCCCTTTGAAAAATTATGAATTACTGTGCTGGTAATCTTCTACATTATTTGATACAGAGACAGCTGAGTAAAACTGAACGTACTCAGACATTTCTCTCTTTACTTATTCTGATCATCACCAAACTGACACACAATATTTTTAGCGCAACGCAATCTGACTTTCAACAATCCCTACAAAAGAATGGCCCTGACTATCAGTAACCTATACCTTTCATGAATCGCTTACCTCACAAAAATCTTCGTTACTCGAAGTATTGCAATACAGCGAGCGGCAATACTGCCAGCTACCAAAGGCACTAACTACTGATAGGCATAGTTGGCAAATGAAATATTTTGATAGAGAACAATATATTTACCTGAATAGCATTCAAAAGTCATACTCCTGGAAATTGAAAAAAGAACACATTGACACCGGTGTGTCAGACCCATCATACTTGCTCCGGACACTGCGAGAGGGCTGTACAAGCAATGATCACACGCACGGCGCAGCGGACACACCAGGAACCGCGGTGTTGGCCGTCGAATGGCGCTAGCTGCGCAGCATTTGTGCACCGCCGCCGTCAGTGTCAGCCAGTTTGCCGTGGCATACGGAGCTCCATCGCAGTCTTTAACACTGGTAGCATGCCGCGACAGCGTGGACGTGAACTGTATGTGCAGTTGACGGACTTTGAGCGAGGGCGTATAGTGGGCATGCGGGAGGCCGGGTGGACGTACCGCCGAATTGCTCAACACGTGGGGCATGAGGTCTCCACAGTACATCGATGTTGTCGCCAGTGGTCGGCGGAAGGTGCACGTGCCCGTCGACCTGGGACCGGACCGCAGCGACGCACGGATGCACGCCAAGACCGTAGGATCCTACGCAGTGCCGTAGGGGACCGCACCGCCACTTCCCCGCAAATTAGGGACACTGTTGCTCCTGGGGTATCGGCGAGGACCATTCGCAACCGTCTCCATGAAGATGGGCTACGGTCCCGCACACCGTTAGGCCGTCTTCCGCTCACGCCCCAACATCGTGCAGCCCGCCTCCAGTGGTGTCGCGACAGGCGTGAATGGAGGGACGAATGGAGACGTGTCGTCTTCAGCGATGAGAGTCGCTTCTGCCTTGGTGCCAATGATGGTCGTATGCGTGTTTGGCGCCGTGCAGGTGAGCGCCACAATCAGGACTGCATACGACCGAGGCACACAGGGCCAACACCCGGCATCATGGTGTGGGGAGCGATCTCCTACACTGGCCGTACACCACTGGTGATCGTCGAGGGGACACTGAATAGTGCACGGTACATCCAAACCGTCATCGAACCCATCGTTCTACCATTCCTAGACCGGCAAGGGAACTTGCTGTTCCAACAGGACAATGCACGTCCGCATGTATCCCGTGCCACCCAACGTGCTCTAGAAGGTGTAAGTCAACTACCCTGGCCAGCAAGATCTCCGGATCTGTCCCCCATTGAGCATGTTTGGGACTGGATGAAGAGTCGTCTCACGCGGTCTGCACGTCCAGCACGAACGCTGGTCCAACTGAGGCGCCAGGTGGAAATGGCATGGCAAACCGTTCCACAGGACTACATCCAGCATCTCTACGATCGTCTCCATGGGAGAATAGCAGCCTGCATTGCTGCGAAAGGTGGATATACACTGTACTGGTGCCGACATTGTGCATGCTCTGTTGCCTGTGTCTATGTGCCTGTGGTTCTGTCAGTGTGATCATGTGATGTATCTGACCCCAGGAGTGTGTCAATAAAGTTTCCCCTTCCTGGGACAATGAATTCACGGTGTTCTTATTTCAATTTCCAGGAGTATATATATATATATATATATATATATATATATATATATATATATAATTTTGTGACATCCAACTAAACAAATGTCCTTATTCTGACAGACACACGTCCAGATCGTGTTCACATAGTAATGACTCAAAACTCTGGCATCTCTCCTTCCGCATCCACCACTGCAGGTGGCTCACCTCCAACTGCCCAACGCCACGCGCTGTTCACGCACTACACAAGCGAATATTCCAACAATGAGTCCAACCAGCCACAGATTTTACACAGCACAGTGACTGATTTTAATACAGAGCGCTACGTGGCGTTACCAACATAAAAACCTAAACAGCATACTTACAAAGTGTCCAAAACTATCCTCTTTGAACCCTTACTCCATGTTTTTTTTAAATACCACGTGAAAGGGTTAACCCAATACTAATGCTAACATAACCACTGAAATGTTGCTTCATTTAAGCGAATGTGGGGGAACCCTGCAGAGATTTTCCATTCTCTGTTTATAGAATGCATCTTAACAAGCAAGACGGTGGTATCAACTGCTAGCCACATTCCACCACTGGCTGATCTCTCCGCGCCGAGGCACAGTGGCGGTTAAGGCAAAGCTGATTGGATAACAATATCTGGAGTAGAAGTCTACGAATTTTCCCACAGTGGACAAAGACAGCTATGACTACCTGTTCTTCGATCTGAGTGCAGCGAGGTGAATTTGTCATGCTCAGTTATACGTTAGACACATTCAATGGCTTAGTAGCAGACTAGCTTCAAAGTAGCAAACTCCGTTTGCTGACAAAGCACAGAGCAGGAGGCTACCGCACTTGACTTGTGCAAACTGCAGTGCCATAGTGAACCATGTCCTTTCTCTAAGGCTTCTGTAACTAGCCTGCAACGATCATGCCCAGGTTACAGGACAAACACCTGAACCCGCTTATTTCTAACAAGAAAATGTGAAGCCTTCTCACCCAGTTAGTAAACCGATGTAATCTTCTTAGAAGCAGCCGAGAAATAAGCAGAAATATAATCAAATATCGCACAACGAAAAGTGACTGTAATGTCACATCAGTCTGTCATTTTGTTTTTGAAAAGAATAAAACTTCCGTTACAGAAATATTAGATAGTCACTTGTATTTTTCATTTAAGCGATCTTACAAGTAGGGCATCCACAGGTAAATAATTATTCGTACTGAAAGGAACACTCAAACAAATTAAAATATTCGGAGGTGTTGAAATGCTGGTAGAATTGATTTAGAGTTAATTTCCGGGGTTAATTGTAGTTCTCACACAACCGGTTTCATATGACGCAGGTACATCCTCAGATGTATTTATGTGTAAAAAATCTCCATATAATATTATAAGAACCTTATTACTTACTAAGTACAGAATACATAGATACTGAAAATTGAAATCATGACACAGGAATTGATAACAGAAGGCATGACCCGCTGTCAAAAAGTTACTTCCAACGTCTAATGTTCACTGTTATAGCTAATTGTCTTAATGTGTGCAACAAGGTGCAACGAGGAGCACTACTATCGCAACCACCAACAGAAGTCAAACTTAGTAAAGCCAGCTGCCAGAGAGCACCAGACGTCCCTTAAATAAAAGTGTCATAAAAATAATGATGAGGAACGTCCGGCAGAAGGTGTACCTCATATGCACCTTGAAACACACATTAAGCAACTTAGATAGCACGGGGCATTAGATCTTGTAAGCAACTTTATGATAGCGACTCCTGCCTTTTGTTATTAATTGTTGTACCAAGAATTTAATTTTTAGTGCTAAGAACTCTGGACTTTGTAATTCAGTGGTACAGTTCTTATAAAGTACTATATAAAAAATTCGCAGAAATACAACTGAGAATGTACTTGTGTGGATTGAAACTAGTTGGAGCAGTCTCTGAGATACTACTACAAAGCAGCCAACGTGGCAAATTGGTCTCTCAATAAATTTTACCAGCATTTCAAATCCTGAGTATAGTTTAATTTTTGAGTGTTCCCTTCAGTCGTATTTTCATTGAAAAAAATAAAAGAAAAAGAGAAAGAGAAAGAAAAGAAGGTCACCTAATTCAACCAAGAATCAGAAGCCAAAAAACCAAACTTCAAACAGTCTTCCATCAGATCATATCAAAAAATAGTAAGGCTTTATTGTCTGGTAAGTGTGATATAAAAAATAACCAGACGACTAGGATACCTCCAAATTAGTTCACGTAAAATGTCTAGATAGTATTTACATATGAAATAGGGAAACTTCGATCCACATTACGTAGATAAAAGATTACAAAATTAGCTCGTGGACTGGGTAAACTTTGCAGGTATCATTCAAGGTGCATGGTTTCATAATACACAATGTGTGTGCTGTTTCTAGTTAGGTTGCTGAAGACTATGTTTCTCAAAATATAAATGAACTGTAGCCTAATTTTGCATAACTTTATATTTTTGTTAGCTTAATTAAGATCAGATTTGAGTAATACTGTAAAAGATCAGTGTGGGTAATTTGTATCTACATCCTATGTTAACGCTTTCCTCAACAACGACTGTAAGTGAAAATTAACTTAATATAAATTTTCTTTAAAAAATGAAGGAACGTTGTCTCACATCGAATATCTTACAAACGACGCTAGTTTCCAAAATATTTGTGTTACATGCATGTTATGACCGTGATGGTTCATAGAAAATTGTTAAATCATGTCATTAAATCGAGTTGTATTACTTCGAAGGTGGGAGGATAATTTTTAAAAGCTAACATAATTTTTATATCGAGAAATAGGTTCTACTCATGAAGCCAATGAATTCGATACCCCACAAGCGATGCTTCGCTTGCGATCACGTTATTTGCATGATACAGAGTGTAATTAATTCATGCGTTTTTCTCACGAACTACATATTAACAAAATCCACCTAGTTTTCATGTTGATAGACAAGCTGCATTTCTGTTGCAGTGGACTGAAGCGTAAGCGAGGCTTACCAGCCAATCCGCAAAGAGCGACACAGCACTCAGGCCGCGTCCTACGTCAGGGAAGTGTCCCATGTGGGCGACGTCCATTGTGCTGTCTGTCCTCTGCTATAACAAGCGTCGTTTGAATTCAAACCCTTTTGAATCTTGTCGCTGCAGCACTCACGGCGGTGAGAGCGACAGCCACGCGTCTTCTCAGCAAAGCAGAGGAGCGGACGCGCCGGCAGCTATAAGATACTACTCATCCGATTTTAGGAATCAAGTGAAAAATTTGATTCTTCCGCATCCTACAGCCTGATATCTTTGCTCGATGAATGTCTGAATTTGTTATTGTTATTCGCCATAGTTACTGTGCTGCTGGAAACTGAGTACATGGCTGCACGGAATTTCTAGGAGTTTGCAGAGGTAGAATCACACTGCGTACACATTCCATATAGTTCATTTTAGACCATACATTATTGCGTACTAAATGTAAACAACATGTATAAATTGTGTTTAAAGTTGAGAGCGGAATGATATTTGATTCTTGAGATATCGGTTGTTGTCTCCGGGGACAGGTCGCTCGCGACGCGTCCGAATCCTTTCCTCAGCTTCAGGAATCAAGTGATCTAAAAAACCATCGCATATCAAAAACGGTTCAAAATATCGAAACGACGTTTTTTGGAAATGAAAGGACTAATTTATCGTATCGTTAACCCTCGATACGTTTTTGTCAAACATGTGAGCTGAGCGAAAACATGACCCTATGAACCATTATTACACCATGAGGTTTTGCCCGAGTTTTCGTAGCCAAACAAAGAAACAAGCAAACCGGGCATCAAAGCGAGATGCGCGAGCTCTAATTTTGCATGAAAATATTTCATTCCTTGACTGTAATCAGGATAATTAAGGAAAACTTAATTACTGAGGTGAGGGAAAAATTGAAGTCTAGAATGAAATTTTCACTCTACAGCGGAGTGTACGCTGACATGAAACTTGCTGGCAAATTACAACTGTGAGCCGGAGCGAGACTTGAAATCGGGACCTTTGCCTTTAAGTTCGTCTTTGATCGGTTAACTCAGTTTTTTTTATTACAGAGGGCTGCTAACCCTCTGACCGACCACGCTGAGCTACCGTGCCGGCATCGACTGAGCTACCCACGCACGACTCACGACCCGTCGTCACAGCTTTAATTCCACCAGAAATATTTCACTAGAAGCTGCTGCAAAGCTACGTAAATGAAGTGTCCAAAAGTACATCTGTTCAGGGCCTAGCTGTTTAGCACATAGAAAGATACATAGATGCGGTATTTAAGTGTCAAAAAGGCCTTCTTCGAATCAAATAAAGTTAGGATTTTCGAGAACAGAAGACATTAGGAAGGCTAACGAGATGTCAGTAAGATCACACTTTCCGAATAAAATTTGATAGTAAATGATGAAAGAAATCGGTTAAATATTTTGTGAAATCATTTGTGTAAAAGAAATAAGTCAGAGAGCAGTTCTAGGCGCTTCAGTGTGGAGCCGCGCGCCTGCTACGGTCGCAGGTTCGAATCCTGCTTCGGGCATGGATGTGTGTGATGTCCTTAGGTTAGTTAGGTTTAAGTAGTCCTAAGTTTAGGGGACTGATGACCTCAAATGTTAAGTCCCATAATGCTTGGAGCCATTTCATTTGAAATAAATCAGAGAAACATTCTAAGTGCCTCTGAATGATGCTCGAAATCATGAACAGAAAATGAGTTGCATCGAACGTTTCTGTAATATTTTTTATTTCGTTCTTTTAGACAAATCATTTCACAAAATGTTTGACTTTCTTTTCAAAAATTTTATATGGTTTGCTTTTACAGGCTATTTACATTAACTAAAACGCTTGGCCTTAACACTGACTTTATTAGGGATTTAATGTGTGTGACATACTGGGACAGGCAAGTACACGGTTAAAGATCAAGTACTTTGGCAAGACCTTGAAAACATACATAGCGATGCAATGTAAACAGTATACATAAAACTTAGTGTACAGAATTATAGCTGAGTAAGTTAGAATATAAGAAATATCAGTAACCGAACCCAGGACTGGTAATTAATCGCATTTTACAATCAGTAACGCTACCGTTATGCCACAGGTTGTTGTCGAAAGCTACGATCATACTTTTTGATATACGGTAGCCAGTCATTCTTCCACATTTAAAAGTTCTTGATCATGTAAAAAACATTCGTCTTTAATTTATTGACGAGATAGTTTAATATTCCTCTGCTCAATCAATTGTATTCGAAGAATTTGTCTGGTGATTTTCGTTGTTGATGATATAAATTATGAATTTCTCTATGAAGGTTCCTCCCTTTGTAAATTTCATGCACAGCATTCCTTTTCGCTTTATTTTTCTAAGTAAAGCTACTTTTGTAGCCTTACTCTCTAGATACAGTATTCTACAGTTTAAGGGCGCCATTTTATAGAAACAGCTGGTCGGCTGTAAGCAGCCGTCTTGTAGAGGGAGATGGTCGGTCGCACGCGGGACATACAGCTTTTCGCCCGATGCTGCTGCTTGTTGCTCGAGTGTCGCGCATCTAGTCGTCGCTCGCTGTCGATCGCTTCTGACGCTTACGTAGGACGCGGCCTTCGGAAAGCCATAAACCAGTGAACCTATAACGCTATTTGTTTATGGTTCATCTAAATTTTTTATAGTTTTTTGCTTTAAAATTTTCGCGTATTGATACTATATTTTCTGTATGTGTGGAGAAAAGTGTGCTATACTGGAGGTTGAAGTTCTTTGCATTGCATGTGAGTAATATATGTAAAATACTATGTAAATTGTTTATTACGTTAAATAATAAACAATTTTCTGATGATATTTGGTGTTTAAAACTATTTGGGTGTATAAACTGTTCATGTTGATGTAAATTTGACAATTCTAAGAAATGGTCACGCTTAGGAACAATGTAAGAAATAGGTGTTATGTAAAATCCAGTGTGCTTTTGTTTGAAACGGAAGTGGCTCTGGGGAGTGGAAAAGGTGGTAAGGGTGAATTGGCGAGCTACCTAGTCATACAATCTGTAGGCAGCAGTGATTGAGGCCACACCCTTGCGGAGCAGGAGAAGCTTTGCCTGCAAACTTCCACAGAAGTGCCTCGGATGAAACCTGCTAGCGGCTTACGGCATAGCTGCGAGTAGTTGGGCTACTGTAGGTAAAACTGAAACGCCAAGAAGACCAACTGAGCCCATACAGCAAGATACTTGCAGGCCGTACTGTGGGTAGTGTAGCCGCCATAACTGTTCGCCACACACAAGCCTACAGTCACTAGATAATATTTTTTTGGCATTTTACTTTAGTACAGCGTGAACCATTAATTTAAACTGATAACCTATCTTGAACTATAAAGAAATTGGTTCACCCTGTTATTTCATCCTAATCAATGTAGGGTTCCTTCCTAGTGTTTGATTAACCCGGGTATCCTGTTTTACAAACTTATGAAGTGCCAAGTTAATATAAAGATTCACCACTTAAATTGTTTTCGTGTAAATAATGAGATTTATGTGTGAGGGACTAAATCGTGTACTAATGAAATTACTTCTCAGTAGTGGAAGAGTGTAAACTGAATAGAATGAATGTAAATATAATTTTGCATCATAAAGTTAAGGAGTTCATGAATATTTTACACTTGAGCAATACTTAAAGAAAAATGGTCTTAGGGGTTTCACTGAAACGCGAAAAGAAAATTTTGTTATAGCAGTAACACGTCAATGCTTTAGTACATTACAGAGAAATCAAGCCAAACTATTCTTGTTTTTAAAAAAATTTTGTTAACTATTGCAAAGTGTTATAGTAGAAGTTCGCTTACGTAAAATTCAGTTTGAGGGAAGGAAAGTTACTAGAATCTGTTAAAAGGCTATACAGAGTTAGTTCAAAGAGTAATAGCTTTTGAAAGTAAATTCCAGTAAGAAAAAATTCAAATGGTTCAAATGGCTCTGAGCACTATGGGACTCAACATCTTAGGTCATAAGTCCCCTAGAACTTAGAACTACTTAAACCTAACTAACCTAAGGACATCACACACACCCTTGCCCGAGGCAGGATTCGAACCTGCGACCGTAGCAGTCCCGCGGTTCCGGACTGCAGCGCCAGAATCGCACGGCCACCGCGGCTGGCTTCCATTAAGAAAAGGGTATTCTTGAAATGAAATGTTCAGTATAAAGGGTGTGTGCTTTACTGTCGTATTTTAGTATTTAAGTTTGTGGGTTATGGAAAGTGCTTTTCTAAAGGCCTCCCTTGGCCAAATTTTTTTTAGCTTCCTTGAAGTTATGAACTGGGATTTTTCTCTTTTGAAAAAGTAATGTATAAGGGTGTAGTATACAAATAATTCCAGTGTCTTTACCAATATTGTTTACGTGGAGTAATATTTATTTGAAGAAGCAACTTAAACAGCTGCAAGAGATTAGGCAAAACTCATACTTCTGCTTTTCCAATAAATTACTGTTTCATTGCCTGGATAGGCTGGCGACCGTTAGTAAATATTTTAAAGCACTAAATGAACTTGGAAGCTGGGTAAGATCTTAGGAAAATAAGTCTGATACGTGGCAACAAAGAGACAGGGTTTTCTGTTATTTTTGTAAAAGCATAGTAAATTACAATAGTAGTGATAGGGTTATAAACCCTCGCTGCAGGAGGTCAATTAGGGATGCGACGCGCTGACCACTCGTGGCAGCTTTGTTAGAGATACGCTCACACCAGTAAGTCACCATTGTGCTCTTCCACTGAAACATACCCGTAGGGTTTTGGTATGATCCGTCTTTACCTATTATCATGCACAGGTAGCTCTGACAGGTTTAAAGTGCCTGTGAACGTAGTCCCAACCAGGTAAGTAGATTCCAGACACCGCGACATTTAGACATAAGAATAATACCCGCCATATGTCAATCACGAATTGATCATCTCTACTTCAGATCAAGCAAACGAACAATTACTTGCACTAAATATTTCTATTATAATAATCACCATACACAGTGGTTTAATATTTCATATTTGGCGATGAAGGAAAATCCTATGTACTTAGAAAAACAAGAAAATCTGAGCGAACATGCCTTCAATCAATATAAACACATGAAAATTTGCCAAAACACTTCTTATACTAGCGTAATCCCAAGACAAAAACTTCAAGCACACTGAACACAAGAAAATTTACATTACACTGACAGTGTTATAAATTCACACAACAGACTGTACACTGACTACTCTGTTGTAGATGGACGATATCGTCTATCTGCCAAATACATTACTTGAATTTAAGTCCCAAGAACACTCACGTAATAAGTGGTTGACATGGATACGATGGAATGAGAAAAACTACGCAAATCAACTGTAGCCTAAAGCAGGTCTGAAGTAAATACACTCTAGTGTCTCGCACACTTAGCGGCTGAGCAACGTGGTGTATACCTTGCGCAGACTGCAACGATAATGGCAGCCATGGTCGGCTTTGGCGTGTGTGGGTGGTGGACGAATCGACGCCTTGTGAACCTGTAAGCCTGACAGCTGTACTCTGGTCTTGACTGGATATACGGTCCTAAATTGCCATCAATTTTCGTGAGGTGAAAAACTATGATTTTCCCTAGCTAAATCAACAGGCTTTGTCCACTCACTAAGGCTGAGCGGTGAGTACACTGTTCCCTGACATTTTCCACAGAACTTAACTAGCACAGCTCGTAGCTAGTAATCTCCAATCCAGAGAAATTACAAGATATCAGAGCCTCGTGAACACACGTGGGTATTCACAACCAAATGTCTCTTTCAGAGCCACGACAGAGTGAGATGCTTGCAGTGCAGCACATGCCCCTCATAGGAAAGTGTGAACCCCGAACTACTCACTCATAATTGCCTGAATTGTTGCAGCTTTCCCCCACCGTATTATGTGTTCGCCTCCTGCCACAAGTAGTCCTGGCCCATGAGATCTTTTGCTGCAAATGTTGTTGTTGTCGTTTCTTCGCCTAATGGGATATGAGAAACGAAGGGGGCGAATACTAGTTTCACCTGGTCCAATGAGCGTTTCCAATTCTTCCTTTTGGTGATAAGCTCCGCCCAAACAGGAGGTGTCCACATGGGATTAATGCGCTGTTCACACACCTATCAAGTGATTTTCGAAAATTTACGAATATACCGGTGTCTCACATGGTTGTCCTTTCTGCACCCCAAAAGTGGCCTCCCGCTGCGTTCTTAAGTTCAAAGGCTTTCTTAGGTCAGGTGGAGTACTCACGCCTTTTACATGCGAGTGTCACGGGAATTTAGTTTATGTCAAGCTAATGACGTACTTTCTGCTTCCTTACATTTCCGTGTAAATGGAAAGGCTGTGTTCCCCTTTGAGACCACCCAAATGAATCCCCTGCTGCGTTCAGTAACTCTTTATTATGCGGTTATCTCCGCCGAAAATGCCAGGTGCAGTCCATAATTTGCATCTCTGATTCATTTCCCACAGCGAGTGTTCACTGGTTTATAGCCTTCTTAAGTTGAGATCATTGCCATTGTGCCCGGGTCGTGTGGGAAGCCTGGCTTGCACTTCAATCCACTGTTACAAAAATGCTACTTGTCTATCAAAAAGCAAATTAAGTGGATTTTGTTAGTACCGAGTTCATGTGAGGCACTCATGAATTACTAACTCTCTGTACTATGCATATAACGGATTTACAAGCAAAGTATGGCTTGAGGAGTATCTAATTCAGCGACTCGATAAGTAGAATAGATTACTCGACATAAAAATTATGTTTGGTGGTTGAAATTGTCCTGCCATTTTACAACTTTTAACTTAAGAAAGTACTCAGGAATGCAGTGGGACGCCGCATTTGGGATGCAGAAAGTTTCACTTCAGCAAGAGTGACCAGGAGTTTTGTAAACATTCAAATATCACATGATAGTGGCGTGGACAGCTCCTGTATGGGTGTAGCTTATTACTAAATGAAAGAAATGCGAATGCTCATAGGATCGGGTGAAACTAGCATTCACCCCAGTTCATCTCTGAAACCCCATTCCGTAACGAAATGACAAAAGCTGCAGCAAAAGCTCTCATTGGCGAACACCAGTTGTGGCACGTGGTGAATCCACAGAACGGTGGGGCAAGGCTGCAACAATGTATTCAGTTACGAGTGAGCACTTCAAGGAGCACTCTCTTCCTAGAAGGGCTGTGTTTCGGACAGAGTGCATATCACTCTGTCGTCGATCCAGCAGAGACATTTTGTTGCGAACACCTGACAGTCTTTATGAGGATCTGATGTCACCCATATTTGGTCAACAATCTCGTAATACCTCTGGATGGGAGGTTGTGGGCTAAAAGCTGTGCCTGTTAAGTTATGCATGAGGGCAACGGTGTACATGTCGCTCAACTTTAGTGAGTGGACACAGCCTGTTGATTTAGACATGGAAAACATAGTTCTTTGTCTCACGAAAACTTTGGCAGTTTTCGGCTATACATCCAGCCAAGGCCAGAGTAGAATTTGTCAGGCCTGCAGTTTCTCGAGGCGTCGAAGCATCCGCCGCCGACACACTCCACAGCTGACCGTAGCCGTCGTTATCGCGGCAGTCTGCACAAGGTAAATACCGTGTTCCTCAGGCGCCAAGTGTGGGACTCACTAGAGCGTGTTCACTTCAGATCTGCTTTAGAGTGGAGTTCATTTGTATAGTTTTTCTCATTCTCTTGTGTCCACATCAGCCATGTATTGACTGTGTGTTCTTGGGGCTTAAATTCGAGAAAGGCATTCAGCACATAGGCGATATTGTTAAGCTGCAATAGAGTAGTCAGAGTGCAGTCAATTGTGTGAATTTATAACATTGTCAGTGTAATATTTATGGGGCAAAATTTTCTTGTGTTCAATGTGCTTGAAGTTGTGTTCGTATTTCTTGTTCTCATGAGATTAGGCAAGTGAAGGAATTGTTCTGGTAAATTTTTATATGTTTATCTTGCTTGAAGTTAGGTTCATTAAGATTTTCTTCCGATAATTTTACTGGATCTCCTTAAGTACAGAGGATTTTCGTTCATTTCCAAATGCACAGATTGAATATCCTATGTATCGTAATTATTCTAATAAAAATATTTAGAACAGGTAATAGTCCAGTTGCTTGATCTGATGTAGAGTTTACCCCTTCTCCCCTGACATGTCTTGGATCATGTATAACAGCTATTATTCTGATGTCGAAACTCACTGTCTGGGATATCCTTACCTGGCAGTGCCTGGGTTCACATGAACTTAAGCTTGTCAGAGGTACCTGTGCATGGTAAGTGGTAAGGACTGTTCAAACCAGTCTTGGTATGCTAGATACTCATTAGTCTCTGTGCAAGAAAGAGTGAAAAAAATTATTCATCTCACAATTAAACTTGTTGCTTCCTCATTCAGTCATATTAGTTTATTCGTTATTTCAATACAATCAGTGAGGAACTACTTTTTCGTCAAAATATGGCATTTTTTTCTGTGTTAATACTGAAAACCATTTGAGGTAGTGTTGGTACTTAGTTGTTGTGGAGGGCAAGTTGACTAAAACGAATTAATTAGGTTGTACATGCAAATAAACTTTGTTCTCGTGGATTCTCAATATGAGTCGATCATGAGATACAGCTCAGACAGACAGACTGCGTCACCATTTTGTCGATAGAAGTGACGGTCGCTTTTGTAATGGAAAGTTTTCCAACAAAGTTTTTAGGTACTCCAACAAGTCCCCTGACAACACACACGTTCTATTGTCACCCCTTTCAAGCTGAAGTGGGCGCGCGGTCACTGAACAAGGCCGTCCAATGGGAGTGGAAGGGGACGTTGCAACTTCTCTACAAGCTGGCCAATCCTGCCGTTGCGCCTGCTCACTGCTCGCCTGCTTGTCTGAAACATTGTTAACTTTAATCAGCTAGTTTTGTATTTATACTTGACACCACAACAGCACATGTTTATTCCCATGAGCGGTGAATTGAATACGGAACTGTGTAAAATGAAATAAAACCATTATTGATGCTTCTTGTATCGTTACTGCACTTAGAATCAAGTCACATTATAATAAAACAATCTCCACATGAACTGACTAGAGCAACGAAACTGTTAGATTATATTAAAAGAAAACCAAAACTCGTACCCCCAAAATTTTTTATTTAACACACTCGCATTGAATTCATTTTAAGTCTGCCAGTACGATCAGTTTAGTGAGATTTTTTTCTTGAAAACTGGTTCAGGAAGGACGGTGTAATCCAAACTGACTAAAAGAACTCTCGCAAATGTTATGCTCATTACAGTCCACCATTTGTAATGTACCCTATTGGTATTAATGCTTGCATTTGAGGAGGGCAGACTTACATTTTACGGATTGGACCGCTTCAACTGTCCCTGACACTGTCCACTTGTCCAGTGTCTTCGCATTTCGACTTAAATATGTATTGATTTACATTCATTAGCTGTTCCCTTGGTTATTTTATACATTATAAATGAAACATACACAACACTGGTGTAATATTTTACGAATCAGTTTTCGGCTGTTATGCCATTATTAGATACAAAGGTAAGTATTGTGCAGTTAAATTTTTTTTGGATGAAACATTGTACACTAATGCATGTACAGAGTATCTTCATTTCTAGAGATGGAAAATGTTAATGTTAGAATTAGTAATAAAAACAAGATGGATAATTTCAGTGCAAATGAGATGCAAGATTATTTTACTAAAATAAAATGTGTGACACATTAAATAATGAACTATATACAAATTACAACAGTTCTACAAGGAAGAAAATAATTGAGCAATACACTTTGGTAACATATCCAAAAGATGTGGCTGAACAAAATAATCTTGTCTTTAATAGGTCCTAAACTATGGAAAGATAAGACATAATACTGATAATAAGCAGGTGAGTGAATCATATGTGATTAAAAAAAATATTTTTAACACAACGAGAAAAATTATATAATAGAAATAAATAAAATGGGGCTGAAATGCCTTCTAAACCCGCTGGGCAAACAGGTAATAGGATTGTGGAAAGGGCCAAAGGTTGAGGTCAGTTTCTCCTTCTAATTGTGATTTATTGTAATTTAATAACCTTTACAACCAAATCGGTACATAGCCGTATCTTTACCAAATGCAACTCTTTCACAGCAGAAGGCCTTCAACAAGAAATCTTAACAAGCTAAAAATTTCCAATTAACATAGCAATAAAATAATTCAAAAACAACATACGCAAAGTGTAATACAAATAGCTGAGGGCCACAAATTTCAGAACTTCAGAATATGTTACCATAGACCTTTAAAGGCAGAAGGCCAGCATGCTTAACAGGAATCTTAAAAATCAACAAATAAAAATCCAATTAAGATAGCAATAATATAATTTAAAGAGGCAACATATGAAGCGTGCAATACCAATGGCTGAGAGCCACAATTAAACTTCAAAATTTTTAAATATATTACCATACTCTTTAAAGGCAGAAGGCCGCAGTGTTTAAGCTCGAAAGATAAATTTAAAAATTAATTTTTGCAAAATTTTAAGCAAACAAAACAAATAACCATAAGCCTAAAATTTAAAATAGCTGGCAACAGATAATTAAACACTCAGAAGGCCTCCAGGGAGGTCGGTCTGCCCTTATTCACTTAGGCGAGACAGGTGGTGAGCCCAACTATACTTGATCCGTCGGGACCCAACCAGGAGACAGCCACCGACCGACCGACACAACGACTTGCTTCCCATCAATCAGTACATGGGAACTCAAACAGATAATGTTACGGATGTAATTATCCACATTCAAATATGTACAAACACTGTGCTGTTCACAGGAAAACCTCCCAAACAGTGAACCACCGAAACGAATCACAACGTGAATGGACGAGGCTTGGGTACGTAAGAAACCACACTCAACTTTGACGTCCTGGGTCGGTGAACCGCGAAGCTCGTAGCGATCGGAGAGCTCCACACACGCTGCGACACTTCGCAGGGACCGGCAGTGGAGCCGGCCGAAGTGGCCGTGCGGTTAAAGGCGCTGCAGTCTGGAACCGCAAGACCGCTACGGTCGCAGGTTCGAATCCTGCCTCGGGCATGGATGTTTGTGATGTCCTTAGGTTAGTTAGGTTTAACTAGTTCTAAGTTCTAGGGGACTAATGACCTCAGAAGTTGAGTCCCATAGTGCTCAGAGCCATTTGAACCATTTGGACCGGCAGTGGACCCAGCGACTGCAGCGCGCGGAAATATCTTCCCTGGTCCGCAACAACCGACCGAGTGCCTGCTGGTCCGTCGCGACTGCTGCTCCGTCGCGACTGCACTGCTGGTGGGTCTCCCACTCACTTCCAGACACACGACTGCGGAAATACTGGGTTGGATCCAACCATGCAGAGGAAACACGCCTACTGGCTAAACGACATCTCTGCACTAGGGAAGGACCGGCACAAGTTCCACAAGATGGTAACTGAAGGGACCTAGAAGCGCTCAAAGAACCAGTCACACGTCGCCCGATGAGACGACCGACCTCTCGGAGCCAGCATGCCGACAACATTTAAAATAACTTGTCTAAGGAAATCACGCCAACTGCACACACAACCTGACAAACACTTGCATGAAGACCTAACGATACCCACCATTCACTAAGCACACACGAAGACAAATCGGGAGCCAATGCGTGCACACACACACACACACACACACACACACAGCTGACTCATGAACGATCGGCGAGCCAAAACGCGTTGTCCGGTAGGACGACCGACCGACGATCCCCCACGACCGTGGTCCGGCTCAAGTGATGCGTGGTGGCAATGGTCGGGCGAGCCATGTCGACGCAGGCCTCACTGCTGCTCCAACCCAACTACACAAGAGCCGCATTGCAACTCCCGACTGGCAGGTCCGGACTGCGCTCCAGACGCGTTCCAGCTGACTGGAAGACCCAAATTCCCCACGCGAACTTGCAACCCGAACTCACTGCTGGCACGTACCAACTGATTCCACGACAGACGACAACTGGGAAGTAATAACAGTGCAGCAAAGATACTACGAGAGGGGATATATCGACACGCGTTGCTACCGCCGCTCACGGTCAGGCAGAGCAGCAACTTAGTGACAGTAGTAATTTAAATTAACGTAGTGAGGTGGAAGTACGTTAAAAACAGGGTGTAAAATAGATGATGGCGGGAACACGAGACACGCACGTCTCAGGGGCATGTGAGTAAGAGGAGTAATTTACGACACGGCCTCGATGGTGTTACGAGTAGTATCTGCAGTTAGAAGCGGCGAGTAAGGGAACTGTGTCTGCTCACTCGGTACTAAGATTAGGTACTGAAATAATATGTACGAATGCAGATTGTAACGCATCAACGACAGTCACCTTACAAAGGATAAAAGAACAGATTCACAAAATTAAAGACCAATGTCTTTAACATTGTTCTCCTGCAAAATTCTTGAAAACTGTAAAACTTCTTGGGACAGAAAAATTTCTATCCATAAATCAGCATGGATTTAAAAAGCATCACTCGCACGAAACACAGTTTTCCCCTTATTCACATGATATCTTTTGAGCCCTGGATGAAGGTCACACACTCCTAGATTTCCGGGAAGGCGTTTCGCATGGTGTCTTACTGCAGACTGTTAATGAAGCTACGAACATACGGGTTTGCTTCTCAGATATGTGAGTGTTTCAAAAGCTTCTTAAGTAATCGGAGCCAGTACATTGTCCTCGATGGACTTGTGGGCTGTATTGTAAAAATGTCACGATGATCTCTCCATTGGCAAAAAATTCAGTAGTAATCCCCTACTTGGATTTCCGGGAAGGGACTGCCAAGGGGGACGTGACCATGAGAAAAAGATTGAGTAACTTGCTGCGAATCGGGGCGTGGAATGCCAGAAGTTGGAACGTCATAGGGAAATTAGAAAATCTGAAAAGGGAAATGGAAAGGCTCAATCTGTATGTGGTAGGACTCAGTGAAGTGAAATGGAAAGAACACAAGGATTTCTGGTGAGGCGAGTTAGGGTAACATCATCAGAAAAAAATGATATAACGGGGGTAGGATTCGTTATGAATAGGAAGATAGCCCAGAGACTAAGATACTGTGAACAGTTCAGTGGTAACGTTGTTCTTGCCAGAATCGACAGCAAACCAACACCGGCAATGACAGTCTAGGTATAGATGCCGACGACACAAGCAGAAGATGAAGAGATAATGAAACTATATGAGGATGTCGGAAGGGTAATTCACCATCGTAAAGGGAGATGAAAATGCGGTTGTAACGGCGGAGCAGAAGAAATGGTTACAGGAGGATATGGGTCTTGTAGAAGGATAGAGAGAGGAGAAGGAATAATTGAGTTGTACAATAAATTTCAGCTTGTAATAGGGAATACTCTGTTCAGGAATCGCAGGTGTAGGAGATATACTGGGAAAAGGCCTCGTTTTACAACAAGGTTCCAATTGGATTACATCATGGTCTGGCAGAGATACCGAAATCAGATATTTGATTATTAGGGATACCCAGGAACAGATACAGACTCAAATCACACTTTAGTATTGATGAAGACTGCTCTGAAGTTTAAGAGAATCGTCTGGAGAAATCGCAGGAAGTGGGATATTGATATACTGACGAATGATGAAACAAATTTGAGGTTCGCTAAGGGCTGGGTACTGCGATGAGGGACCCCAGAATAGACAGTTCGGCTGAAGAGGAAGGGACATCTCTAAAAAGGGCAGTCAAAGATGTTGGACAGACAAACGTAGTTGGAAGGTAGGTAACTGCGAAGAAACCTGTGGTAACAGATGAAATACTTCAACTGATCGACGATATAAGGAAGAACAAAGATGTTCAGGAATAGCCAGGAATGGTAAAGGTAGGTAAACTTTCCAGTTGTGTCTCAAGAGTGGCCGTCGGGTCCGACGACTACCATGTCATTCTCTGTCCATAACGGCATCGGATACGTTTTGTGGGGTAACGTGCCAAGCACACCGCTCTCTCGGTTGTTCTCGGCTACTTGACCTCGGAACCGCTAATAGCTGGCCCAGGCTGAGAGCACCCCTTACCACCCGTCCTACCAAGCAAAAATCCCTGGCAGTACCGGGATCCTAATCCAGATCTCTGGTACGATAGTCAGCCGCGCTGAACAGCCAGCTACAGAAGAGGACAAAGGCAGTAGGATAGCAAGATTAAACATTTAGAAACGAAATAAATAGGAAGTACAGGGTAACTAAAGCGAATCGGTTGCAGGAAAAATGTTGAGAAGACGAAAAAGGAATGATCGTCGAAAGGATTGTCTCAGGATACAGCAAAGTTAAAACAACTCTTGGGGTAAGTAAAAGCAATGGAAGTTTCACTTTTAAATGCAGAGAGAAGAGCAGATAGATAGAAATGGTACATTGAACGCCTCTGGTGACGTGGCAGAAGGAAAAAAAAACTGGAGTCTATTTAGAAGACATAGGGGATCCAATATTAGAATTTTAAAAATCGCTAGAAGAGTTGAAATCAAATAAGGTAGAAAGGGCTGATCATTTTTCACCGGAATGTCTGAAATCAATGGGGGAAGTGCCAACAAAACATAGATCCCAGTTGGCGTGTCGATTCTATGAGACTGGTTACGTATCGTGAGACCTTCGGAAAAGTATCATCCACACAGTTCGGAAGGCAGCAAGGGCAGGTAAGTCCTATACTTATCGCTTAATCAGCGTAACAGCTCATGCATCCAAGATGCTGGCAAGAATTATATACAGAAGAATGGAAAAGAAAATTATGGATCCGTTAGATAACGATGAGTTTGGCTTTCGGAAATGTAAAGGTACCAGAGATTAGGTTCTGACGTTATAGTTGATAATGGAAGCAAGACTGAAGAAAAATGAAGGCACGCACTTAGGATTTGTCGACGAAGAAATGACGATTGACAATATAAAATGTTCGAAATTCAGATGAAATGAGGAGTAGGTTACATGGAAAGAAGGGTGGTGCAAATATGAGATATATAGAAGAACCAAGGGAGTACAATGAGACTGGAAGACCAAGAATGAAGTGCTCGAATTAAAAAGGGTGTAAGACAGGTATGTGGCCTTTCGCTCCTCCTCGTCAGTCCATACATCGAAGAAGTAGTGACTGAAATAAAACAAAGGTTCAGTAGTGAGATTAAAATTCAGGGTGATAGGATACCAGTACTAACATTTGTTAATGACACTGCTATACTGAGCGGAAGTGAAGAAGACTCACAGGATAAGGTGAGTGAAACGAGCAGTCTAATGAGTACAGAATATGGATTGAGCGTAAACAGGAAACAGACAAAAGTATTTACAAGTAACACATTTGATTTTAGTAAGATGCTTAACATCAGAATTGGTGATCACGAAACGGATGTTGAGGAATTTCGTTATCTTGGAAGCAAGATAATCCAGGACGCACGAAGCAAGGAGGACAAAAAAAGCAGACCGGCACAGGCAAAGAGGTGAGCCCGGAGAAGAGAAATCAACTGGTATCATTCATAGGCCAAAACTTAATTAGAAAACTGAATTAATGCTTTGTGAGATACAGTTGTCATTTTTTAAACACCCGGAAAGTGGTATTAGTCTTAACCATTGCATTTTTTAATTTTATACTGTCTTAAGCGTTTCAGCCTTACGCCGTTCTCAAAGGCTCAAACGATCTACACACTTTTAGGTAAACTAAAATGAATTTGTCAAACATAATATATGAGATGGAGGACCCTGAACCGCATAAGAATATGTGTGGACCCAGTGAAAAGAAACATAATCAGATGGGGCCATTATAACGTGAATAACGACAAATGTGATTGTGGTGGTGCTGTGCAGGACACGGAACACCTCTTGGCCTGTCTAATTTACCCCAACAGATACAGGAACGACGATTTGTTGTCTGATAAGAAAGAAGCCCTCGTCGTGGCCCAATGCTGTGCTGAAAGACTAAGATTGGCTTCCTGACACGAAAAACTCAATGAAGTCAATTTGGGCAGCCATACAACTGACCCTAACTGAACTAGAGAAAATACAGACGGGCCATAGCAAAGAAAGACGTTTCAAAAAAATATAAATTTGCTAAAATTGAATGCAAAATTAAGCGTCAGAATATCTATTCTGAGATTCTCTCCCTGATGTGTGATCTTATACGAAAGCAAAGTGTTGACGATAGACAGACGAAAGCAGAATAAAACTTTTTTAAAATTTGCTGATGAAGATGAGATAGGTAGATCGGATAAATAATGAACAGGTGCTGAACCGAATTGGGAAGATAAGAAGTTTATGATACAACTTGACTACAAGAAAACGTCAGCTGTAGGACACATCCCGCTTAAGAAGGGAACGTCAGTTTGATAATGGAGGGAAGTGTGAAGGGTAAAAAATCGTAGAGGCAGTCCAAGGCTTCAAATACAAGATTGAAGTAGTTATCCAGAAATGAAGAGGCTTGCACAGGCCAGATAGGTGTGCATAGCTGCATCAAATCAATGTAATAATGAATAATTAGTGTACTACTGACTATGAAAGATCACTAGTAGAATAGCTGTAAACAATTGAACCTAATACGTACATGTAGATTTTAGGAACGATGAACCCAAAAAGATATGTTTGACAAAATAACGTAAACATAATTCCTACATGGCAGTTTCATTTTTGAGCCATCGCTCTTCTCACTGGTTTGATGCGGCCCAACAAGAACTCCTGCAGTAACCTGTTCATCTCGGAGTAAGATTTGCTGCTTACGTCCTCAATTATTTGCCGTATATTTCCAATTTCAGCATTGCTCTACAGTTACTACCAGCTATAGGTCCCTTTAGTTCCATGTAGGTTGGTCCCTATGTCTTATCACCTGTCCTACCATCCTATTCCTTCTTCTTGTCAGTTTTTTCCACATGTTCCTCTCTTCCCAATTTGGCGGAGAGCCTCATCCCTTACCTTACCAGTACTCCTAATTTTCTGCATTCTTCTGTAGCACATCATCTCAAACGTTCCGATATTCTCCTATGCCACTTTTCCTACAGTCCGTGTCCCACTACCATAAGATGCTCTGCTCCAAACGTACAGTCCCAGAAATTTCTTCTTCAAGCATCCAAAAACTGATATTAGTCTTGACCACTGTACTTATTGCTTTAATGCTGCTTTACGCGTTTCAGCCTTGGCCCATACTAGAAGAGTCAGTCTGTAGCACATTACTGGGTATAAGTAACGTAGAAGACTGCATGCAGCAGTGAAAAGTAAGAGAGGCTACAGATATTGTTTAACGCTACTGAATATGAACAGGGAGTTTGGTTCTGAATCAGTCTGTGATCGAAAGAACTTTTCATTTGTCTGATTACTAGTTTCGATCAATTATGATGATCCTCAGATTCGTTAGGAGGGACAGAATAGTGCAACACAATAAGAAATTATTAGTATTAACATGCACCTAATTATTAGTATTAACATACACATAAAAGTGTGGGAAGCGGTTAAATATCATCGTATGGAAAAATGCCTCTTCCAGTGTATCCTCTCTTAGTTTTCTCTGAAAAAATAGCGAAAGTTTTCAGAAAGGCGACTCATTTGAACTAAATTAAAAGTGATATATGTAACAGGTGCAGTCAACAACCGCCACGAGAGAAGAACACTTTATTTTATGGTGGTAAGTGATTCTGCTATCTCACGGGGCTCGTGCTTCGAAAGGAAAGTATTATTTTAAATACAGAGTGCTGTACGAAGATAGTTGACTTTTTTTTCTACCAGCATCGACTAAAACTAGTACAGCGGGGCCTGTGTCTGACTGGTACTGAAGATCGACAACGTCATTGTTTGGAGGCCAATGACCGAATCATTCTCAGCATACCTTGCACAAAAGTAGCACGATACTAAGAACGATCGGCAATGCATGCCAGTGCCGCTTCCTGCTTTGTTCAAAGAAATTAATGACAGAACATGGTTGGTGTAAATTTGGTCATAAACTGGTTTAATCTCACTTAAAGCCAGTGAACAACGCGTACACGTGCAGATACT
The DNA here is from genome assembly GCF_023898315.1 of Schistocerca nitens. Taxonomy (NCBI): domain Eukaryota; kingdom Metazoa; phylum Arthropoda; class Insecta; order Orthoptera; family Acrididae; genus Schistocerca; species Schistocerca nitens. The sequence continues at coordinate 619,165,771 of NC_064617.1, forward strand.
TACAGAATAACTCAACTCAGCTGCGTAGGAAACGGAAGACAGCCTACAACTGAGCTAGCGCTCAAAAACTAACAGCAAAATACAAAGAAAGTGGAAGTACTAATGCACTTTCTTGCTGTAGCAAACAAATTTTACATGTCTCTGACTCTCTGCGGTGTTCTGATTTGAAATTCAGACCGCCAGTATCTTTTGGAGGGTATCTAAGTTTTACAGTATCCACTGACAAGAAATTTTTGTGTAATTCATTAAAGAAGGGAAAGTGCACATACTCTCTAGACCTAGCTTCTGCCCTTAACATTAACGAGGAAAACATGTGTATTTTGTATAGAGACATCTCATCTCCTCTTGAAGCGTTGCTCTATTGCCGTATGTGTGACCTGTGCTAGATATTCTCATTTTCGTACGTGTCCAGGAAACATTGGCAAAAAACAAAACATAATGTGTAATATTGCTTCCAGATACGTTAAGTATCATATCCATGATTACTTTGGCTCCCAAGTGTTTAAAGAAATTCCGGTGAGTTCATAAATAACAAATGGTGACTAGTGGATCCTTTTTTGCTCAAGATTTGCTCAAGACATCGTGACAGGCTATTAGAGATTTGATTTTCACTTCAGATTGACTATGACTGATGGAGCTTTTTATCAGTAATGCAAATTGATTTTCAGTCATAGTAAGTTTTTCAATACTTTTTATCCTTTTTTACTATGAGGTAGATTCTTGATACTGTTGTGGTTGGTTGATTTTGGCTTGACACATTACTATGTAGACCCGGTGTCTTCATGTTGTGGATGATGGGGAATAGATTGGAAAATTTTGACTAGTACACTACGTACACTCGACGTCTTCAGTACCCAGTAATGTGGGAGTGAATGATCGGCCTGGAGAGGCGGTGCGTTGCCTCACCCCCCCCCCCCTCCTTCCCTCCCCAACCTACAGGTCGTTGACCTCAGCCAAGCTGAAAAGCGAGATCAGTCCAGTTGCAGCGGGCGTCGTAAAAAGTTGGCGACCACTTGTGCGCCTGGCCAGAGCTGCGAGAGGATTGCTAACTCTTCCTATCACACGTGACAGTTACCATGTAACAGATGAGAAAGTAGCATTAGTTTTATCCAGGGTGTCGACATGTGCGAAGTTGCCAATGATATGAGCCATGAATAAACTGCTTATCCTTTTAAATTAACTTTCGATTATGTAAAGCAGTCACGCTCCATAACCGTGGTGACTTGTACTTTTCACCGTATTTAGGTTGGTAGTGGTACTTGCGTATCCACTGACTCTACGAACTACTGATATTTAAAAGTAAACAGATCATATTACTCTTAGCAAAGTTTGTAATTCATTTCTCCTTTATTTATAGTAATAACTTCGCCACATTCAGTACAGGTGAATCTGTTTATGACACTTAGCTACACCCCACGCACAGAAAGAAATTTTAAACTTCGTACACGCGCAAAACTACGCATCGCATATTGGGTCTGTAGCAGGGCGTAACACTGTCGGCTGCCATATTGACAGGTGACTCTTCGCAGCAATCGCTACACAGTTCTTCCGCGCGCCTGATTTTAAAAGCATTAATGTTGTTCACTTCCTGCAGATTCACAAGATTTTCAGCGTTCATCGTATTTGTTACACGCATCCACCCGATTTGCAGCTTGGCTACTGTGAGCACTCATATGTTTCAGTCGCATTTTGTTTCACTCTGGTGATACAGTTTCCATGATATGAGCGTCCTAGCTTGTGTATTTAATTCACCATGAGCGTTGCGATGAAATGCTTTGTTTCTATGCGCATTCACTTGATTTCTCTCTACAAGAAATATTGTACCTGTTACCATAGTTTTATATTGTTTTTACGAAGTTTCTCAAGTTATACGTGCTTTCTTTAGGAAGTGTTTTGATAATTTAAGCAACGGTTTCCTTCTTCAGTAATGTTACTTAGCCGCTTTGTTACCAGTTTTGGAACGCATCGGTCAGACACTTTCACTCTAGCCAGTCCGCCCCCGGTAGTTGAGTGGTCAGCGCGACAGACTGTCAATCCAAAGGGCCCGGGTTCGATTCCCGGCTGGGTCGGAGATTTTCTCCGCTCAGGGACTGGGTGTTGTGTTGTCCTAATCATCATCATTTCATCCCCATCGACGCGCAAGTCGCCGAAGTGGCGTCAAATCGAAAGACTTGCCCAGGCGAACGGTCTACCGGACGGGAGGCCCTCGTCACACGACATTTCATTTCATTTCACTCTAGCCCAATGGTTTAGACAACAGAATTACATTTACGAATGCAGAAAAGGATAGGACACTGTGTTTCCTTCACCTGTACATAGTGATCTCCTAGGCTCCTAAATGTGTCGAAATGTTTTAGAAAGAATGAAATGAAATGATCGTATGGCATTGTTGGCCGGGAGGCGCCATGCGGGGAAGTTCGGCCGCCGTATTGAAAGTCCTTTTTTTAGTTGACGCCACTTCGGCGGCTTGCGAGTCAATGATGATGAAATGATGATGAACACACAACACCCAGTCACCACGAGGCAGAGAAAAATCCCTGACCCCGCCGGGAATCGAACCCGGGACCCCGTGCGCGGGAAGCGAGAACGCTACCGCAAGACCACGAGCTGCGGACTTTAGAAAGAATAATCAATCACACGCATATGAGTGACACACTATTTAATGCACAAGAGAAGACTTCCTAATCTATCGCGTTCTGAAACACTTACCAAATAGCTCCTGGCTCACTTTGCGTTTTAGTACAATGAAATGACACACACAAAAATTAATGACAGAGCCAGAAATACATATAACCAAAATACACCATTCACTTAAATATAATACAGGATCATGAAGCTAATAATACATTCGTCTAATAACAGAATATATTTCTCGTGGTGTGTAAATTACACGTGTGCATGTTACACACTGTCGTTTGTATGGCAAGAAAGACTTCTTGCATTATGATTTTAGTTCTTTCTTACTTTTGCATGATGTCCTTATGTCGGATGCAAAACACAATGCGTGACACAAAAGGCTTCTAGCTTTTACAGTTAGTCCCAACCTGAACAGTAGTTGTATTTTACTGCATAAAGATACGATATGTCAGTTGCTTTAAAAGTTCGGCAAATTGTTTCACCTCCCACATGGTCAATGATTTGTTAATAAATTCTACACAGATGTTTGCAACACATAAAATTCGCAAAAGAAAATACTGTCTTGTCTATTTGCTACGCGTGTTTCTTTTCGTATAAAATGAAGAAGGTTCTAGAGTGGAACTCATTTCCGTAGATACTGATCATCCATTTTTTAGAAATAATCATTAAGATATAGAGAGATACACAGAGACACAACATAAATAATGCAGATTCTTTGGTGAAAGTTTCGTTGAATCTTTAATTGCATGCAGTGCATTTACTATCTCACTGATGAAATAATTCTTCAGTGTACATTAAATATTTAAAAATTAATTTACAAGGCATTGTGCATAAATGCATAAAGAATAAAGTTACAAAAATTTCATTACATACTTTCACAGATCTTCGCAAGTCTCATGTTTCAGTGTCCCTATTGGCCCAAGGGGTGGATTAAGTTTGGTGGGAGGATTACTGTTGTAAACGAAATTCGTGTGATACTCACATCCATTAATTACCCGGGGCTGCCAGAGAATACCTGATCATGTAACAATAGGTTCGCCAGTTCAGCTTTCTGATATACGTGGCAGAATTTGTTGTTACATCCCTTAGTACGATTTAAATAGGATATCATCACATTCCCTGCTATAACTAAAAAAGTCTTACACTTTCGAGGTTTACCTTCATGCTCCCCCATCGCAGGAATTCCATCCTAGCAAGCACAGCACAGACAACCTTTGTACTACGAGAAACGTGCATTTTATTGATCCTTCTTCGAATTCTGTCATCTTCTGTGCTTGCTTCTGTACACTTTGTGTACAGGTGCCAACAGTTCCCGAGACTGCACGATTGTATCGTTCACGATGTTTTCTTAACACCTGGCTGGCCAAAATATTCATTTCAGCCCCTGTGTCAGTCGCTAGTAGTCGAGACTCCCTGAACAATAGCGTGGACTGCGGTCTGAACTTGGTCCTCACATTACTCTTTGCATGGTGCAGCATCACCGCGAAGTTATTTTGGTATGTCGGTAGCGTCGTTGTGACGTAGCCTGTTTATTAGTTCGCTGTAACAGGTTTCCCATCCATTCCAGCGGTCACTATCAGCGAGCGTGATAAGACCGTCTTTGGTTTGTCGTCACATTTGAGGTGGAGGATCGCTCTTCAGCGACCGCAACTCTCCTTATTGGTTCCTGCAGATGTTGAGAGCAACCAGGAGGTCGTCCTGAATTTGTAACCAACCAAATATCGCTCATATTCTGTATTTGGGTTGGTCCGTGAAAATAAGACTGCTTTCGATTACAGTTACGAGGTGTCCTCCAATGTTCTCCATGCAACCCATTTGTACTCATTTGGTAACCCTTTGTGTATCGGTTGTGATTGCTGTTAGTTCGTCTTGCGAAGCCTGCAGCGTCTTACATCTGCTCATTTCTGTTCAAATCTTTAGGTTCACCTGGAGGTGGGGCGCCGTTGACACTACTTATGACACTCCGGTCATAGCTGTAGTGGTGCACGGAATGTAATGTCACCGAGCCACTGTTGCCTCTACTTTGCTCGGCGTCCTCCACAATAAAGTCCAACGAACCCACCGCCAACAGTAAGTTCTCTGTGCTCTCTTCCGGTGTACGTATCAACTTTCCCCGAATACAGATCGATAATTTATCTTTCAGTATTCCTATTAGGCTGTCGGGTATTCCCAAAACAGAATTTAACTAAGGTATCTCTTGAAATACATCTTCAGACAGCCTTGATTCGGATCATAAGTCTCATGACTGAACACCTCTGGCCTTATGTGAGCTTGCACGTCCACCGACCAATATTATGCAAGGAACGCCTGTTCAAAGTGATTATAGATTAAACAAGTTTCAGAAGTTTCCGCTGCCCGCAGAGCGGATTCCCCTTGTACACTGAAGAGCCGAAGAATACTGGCAAACCTGCCTAATATCGTGTCGGGCCCCCGCGGGCATGCAGAAGTGCCACAACACGACGTGGCATGGAGTACACTAACGTCTGAAGTAGTGCTGGAGGGGACTGACACCATGAATACCGCAGAGCTGCCCGTAAATCCGTAAAAGTGGAGATCTCTTCTGAACAGCACGTTGTAAGGCATCCCAGATATGCTCTGTAATGTTCACGTCTAGGGAATTTGGTGGCCAACGGAAGTGTTTAATCTCAGAAGAGTGTTCCTGGAGCCATCCTGTAGCAATTCTGGACGTGTAGGGTGCTGCATTATCCTGCTGGAATTGTCCAAGTCTAGAGCCTAAAATCCTTCAGCTAGTTTGTTAGCTGTATCTGGTATTTCGCAGCAGGCCTCTGTGAGGCTTGGTGTTTCTGTTTTGATTGATTCTATCATGGACATGGACATGAATGGATGCAGGTGATCAACCAGGATGCTTACATACGTGTCACTTGTCGTAGTCGTAACTGGACGTATCAGGGGTCCGATATTACTCCATCTAAACATATCCCACACCATTACAGAGCCACCAACAGCTTGGACAGCCGGCCGATGAGGCCGAGCGGTTCTAGGCGCTTCAGTCTGGAACCGCGAGACCGCTACGGTCGCAGGTTCGAATCCTGCCTCGGGCATGGATGTGTGTGATGTCCTTAGGTTAGTTAGGTTTAAGTAGTTCTACGTTCTAGGGGACTGATGACCTCAGATGTTAAGTCACATAGTGCTCAGAGCCATTTCAACCATTTTGAACCAGCTTGAACGGTCCCCTGTTGACATGCAGGGTTCATGGATTCATGAGATTATCTCCATACCCGTACACGTCCACCCGCTCGATACAATTTGAAACGAGACTCTTCCGACCAGGAAACAAGTTTCCAGTCATCAACAGTCCAATGTCGTGTTGATGGGCCCAGGCAAGGCGTAGAGCTTTGTGTCGCGCAGTCATCAAGGGCAGACGAGTAGGCTTCGGCTCCGGAAGCCCATATCGATGATGTTTCGTTGAATGGTACGCACGCTACACTTTTTGATGGCCCAGCATTGATATCTGCAGCAACTTGCGGAACGATTGCACTTCTGTCGCGTTAAACGATTCTCTTCAGTCGTTCCCGGCCGTAGCGATGTCGGAGATTTGATATTTTTCTGGATTCCTGATATTCACGGTACACTCGTGAAGTGGTCGTACTGGGAAGTCCCAACTTCATTGCAGCCTCGGAGATGCTTTGTCCTATCGCTCGTCGACTGTGACACCATGTTCGAACTCACTAAAAAACCTTGATAACCGATCTGACAACTGCACCAGGCGCTGCAGACCGCAACGGCGTATTCTGTCTGTTTACATATCAGTGTATTTGAATAAGCATGCCTTCACCAGTTTCTTTGGTGTATGGCTTGAAACTGCCAGTGCTTAAGAAAACTTTCTTCTAGAAACATAGCTGTTAACGGCGGTGTCGCCCCCATCAGATCATATGAGAATTCTCCTTTTCGACGTGTTATTATCAGACTTTTTCTGAGCACCTTCTAGAGCCTAAAATCCTTCAGCTAGTTTGTTAGCTGTATCTGGTATTTCGCAGCAGGCCTCTGTGAGGCTTGGTGTTTCTGTTTTGATTGATTCTATATTTCTAACCATTTGATTATTAACGTCATTAAGCACGCCGTTGAACTCTCGATCCATTCTAGTGGATTGTTCTTTCGCGATTCTAGAAAAATTTTTCTTCATCTCGGCTGTTTGATTTTCTGCAACATTATCAAATTTTCCATCCATCTTTGTGGACTACTCTTTCATCATGCAATTCATTTTGGTCATTACTTCTGTATCGGGGGCAGTCGCCACTGTGGCTAATATTTCGTATAAATCAATGAATGGGCTCACAGCTTCACTGTTTTGAGCATCTTCCACACCGAGCTGCGATTGTTCATCAATATTGGTCTGATTTTCCGTTTCGGTTTCCATGTTGTGCGGTTTCCCAAATTTTTTCATCACTGAGAGTTCAAAAATATTGTAACAGTAAAAAGAAAAGTGATTTACTGCATCACACACGTATATTTTCCACACGTGAGAGCTGCAGTAATTATGAAGTAAGGTTTAAGACAAGGTGTATGCTAATGTACCAAAATATAAGAGCTTCAAAATATGCTACCATACCGATATGCAGTAGGAAAGCGGCCATATTTTACAACTTTAATTAATAGTGTACACAATTGCACAAATGAAAATTATCATTAAAATTCAGGATGTCTCATGAGTTTTTCTTTAAAATTTTGAAAAGTTGTCGAGCACGTAAAACACGCAAATAATGATGGTACACCTTACCTTTCTATCTGTGTATCTGTGTGTTGCGTTATGTCGTGGTAATAAAAGGTTTTTCCTTTCCCGGATCCAGTAGAGATTTTAATAAAATTACTTCAAGACAGATATCTTCACTTTTTTTCCTTTTGCAGTTATTGATTTCCAAGTTTGCTCTCAGACATTTGACATGAAGCAGAAACAATTTATAATACACACATAAAAAACATTTCGCGGCCTTACGCTGGGCGTCAGCATGAATTGTTTCCCCCTCCTCTTTCTCTGAAGTAGTGAAAGCTTTCAGAGAAGCGAGTCAACTGCATTAAATTAATGACACGTATTAACAGAGACAGATCACAACTGCCACGAGACGACAATTAATATGACTGTGATAAGTGATTCTGCTACCGCATAGGGTTCCTGCTTCGAAAAGAAAGTGCATATCTTCAGTAGAGAGTGCTGGATGAGAATACTTGACATTTTTTCTACTAGCATTGGAAAAAATAGGGCAGCTGGGTCTATATCTGACTGGTATTGAAGATCATTCTCAGCACAGTTTGCACAAAAGTTACTGCAAGGTACTTTAAATATCAGTTAAACAATCCAGGGCGGTTTTGTACTTGGTTCAAAGAAGTATTAATAACTGAAAAAAATGGTTCAAATGGCTCTGAGCACTATGAGACTCAACTGCTGAGGTCATTAGTCCCATAGAACTTAGAACTAGTTAAACCTAACTAACCTAAGGACATCACAAACATCCATGCCCGAGGCAGGATTCGAACCTGCGACCGTAGCGGTCTTGCGGTTCCAGACTGCAGCGCCTTTAACCGCACGGCCACTTCGGCCGGCTAATAACTGAACACGGGGTATGTTCGGCCATTACGACTCGTAACAATTCGTTGCTGAATTCGCTGTTCCAGCCGTAGAATATTTCGAAAAATAATGACTGAATACATATGCATGTCAAAGTTCAAGGAGAGGAAAGTGCTCTATAAATGAAATAGTGGCATAGATCAGACACATTAGTTTCATTCTTATCTAAAGCATGCGAAAACTACGAAGGCAGTTCAATAAGTAATGCAACACATTTTTTTTTCTCGGCCAATTTTGGTTGAAAAAACCGGAAATTTCTTGTGGAATATTTTCAAACAATCCCGCTTCGTCTCGTATAGTTTCATTGACTTCAGACAGGTGGCAGCGCTGTACGGAGCTGTTAAAATGGCGTCTGTAACGGATGTGCGTTGCAAACAATGGGCAGTGATCGAGTTTCTTTTGGCGGAAAACCAGGGCATCTCAGATATTCATAGGCGCTTGCAGAATGTCTAAGGTGATCTGGTAGTGGACAAAAGCACGGTGAGTCGTTGGGCAAAGCGTGTGTCATCATCGCCGCAAGGTCAAGCAAGACTGTCTGATCTCCCGCGTGCGGGCCGGCCGTGCACAGCTGTGACTCCTGCAATGGCGGAGCGTGCGAACACACTCGTTCGAGATGATCGACGGATCACCATCAAACAACTCAGTGCTCAACTTGACATCTCTGTTGGTAGTGCTGTCACAATTGTTCACCAGTTGGGATATTCAAAGGTTCGTTCCCACTGGGTCCCTCGTTGTCTAACCGAACACCATAAAGAGCAAAGGAGAACCATCTGTGCGGAATTGCTTGCTCGTCATGTGGCTGAGGGTGACAATTTCTTGTCAAAGATTGTTACAGGCGATGAAACATGGGTTCATCACTTCCAACCTGAAGCAAAACGGCAATCAATGGAGTGGCGCCACACCCACTCCCCTACCAAGAAAAAGTTTAAAGCCATACCCTCAGCCGGTAAAGTCATGGTTACAGTCTTCTGGGACGCTGAAGGGGTTATTCTGTTCGATGTCCTTCCCCATGGTCAAACGATCAACTCTGAAGTGTATTGTGCTACTCTTCAGAAATTGAAGAAACGACTTCAGCGTGTTCGTAGGCACAAAAATCAGAACGAACTTCTCCTTCTTCATAACAACGCAAGACCTCACACAAGTCTTCGCACCCGAGAGGAGCTCACAAAACTTCAGTGGACTGTTATTCCTCATGCACCCTACAGCCCCGATCTCGCACCGTCGGATTTCCATATGTTTGGCCCAATGAAGGACGCAATCCGTGGGACGCACTACGCGGATGATGAAGAAGTTATTGATGCAGTACGACGTTGGCTCCGACATCGACCAGTGGAATGGTACCGTGCAGGCATACAGGCCCTCATTTCAAGGTGGCGTAAGGCCGTAGCATTGAATGGAGATTACGTTGAAAAATAGTGTTGTGTAGCTAAAAGATTGGGGAATAACCTGGTGTATTTCAATGCTGAATAAAACAACCCCTGTTTCAGAAAAAAATGTGTTGCTTTACTTATTGAACTGCCCTCGTATGTACACGGGCAGACGCTTACAGAATAATTCAACTCGGCAACGCAGGAAACGGAAGACGAATTGGTAGTGTGTTAGCGCACAAGGAAACAATAGAAGTACAATTACACTTTTCTGTTTTAGCAGATGAATACTGAATGTCTCTGACTTTTTACAAGATTCTGACCTGAGGTAGAAATCGCTGGGGCCATTCATATTATATCTGCGCTTTACAATGTCGATTTAAACGAAACGAAAGGTGCACATACACCCTAGAGTTAGACTCTGTCCTCAACATCAATAAGGAAGCATGTATTTTTATAAAGAAGTATCTCAATGAAATAAACAATCGACCTGAAAACATTAAATTTTTAGTCACTAGTGGCAACTTCAGACGATTTAGAAGCTCGACGAGAAAATTGCTGTGCGATTTCGATATCTTTTCTAGCAATTTATTCACATCACACTGTCTGATGATCGTCAGGCGGTTAACCGAGTCTTTCCTTCAGCGCATCATTTTTCGTGTCATTACCACGACATTGCTACATCTATGTAAAACATGTAAATTTTGACATGAGAAATTGAGAAGCATTTAAATATTATCGTCTGAAAACATCTCCAGCTTCGTGACTACCTAATTGCTTTCTGTATTCCTTCCATTCTAACCAAGAAATGAAATATCAAGTGCAGAGAACATTCTGCGAGCATCGTATCGCTATGTGACGCATTCAGCCAGGTTTCAGTTAACGACCGTATAAAAATGTAAAACAAAAAATGAAATGCTTCCTCTTACTATCAAAACACGTACTCAAACATTCGTCAGCACAATACGTACTAAACCGTACAATTTGAAGTGTGTACCGCAATATAATAAGATATTTTAAATTTTAAATTGTGCTAATGAAAATACTTGCATCGTTTATTTACCAATAGCAACATCACAGAGTCGTTCGTGTCCACTCTATCATTTTAGTATAGTTTGTCATATACGTCATTTTGAAGCATCGTACAAGATAACTGCATACATGGAGCCTACATTTTCTGGATGGAGTCGCGGCCATAATGTGATTTATGAAATAAAAAAATAAATAAAAAAATTTAAATACCTAGACCGCAGGTTTTTTTTTCCTTTAGCAAATTAAAGGACAATAACTAGTTCCAGTTACTATCTACAAACGTCTTCCGATCGTCGCAACCGTAAAAAAGCGGTGAATATTCGATGAAAACTATCATCGTTACCTGTAATCATGCAATTGTAAGTATTCATGTTGTGGGCCAACAAGATTACTGCGATGAACTGAGCTCCTTATCATTAACAGTAAAGTGAAGTTGCTACTAGAACTTTGTTAAGAACAGCAATTAGGAGGAAAATCATATTAATGGTTTATTGCTTGTCCTTATGTCTCTTGAAAATGCAGCTGTCAGCCACATATTACTGTCGCATTTTTATGTAGATTCTGCAGAACAGCCTATGTCACTTTGCATCCATTTTCATTTTCGATATTGTGATTGACATTCTGCTGGGAAGCTAATGCTGATTCATTAGTTTGTGGTGCTTGACGGAAAAAGTTTCAACAGCGCGGTACTTTTGAAATCACCGACACCTGTCAATCGAGCTTCGATTACTGTGGCCTATATACGTCAAGCTAAATACGTTTGACCATCTATTTTACGCTTATCAAACGGCCGATAAGTGGAGAAAGCATACGTGCAATCCAAATGTGGTCGTTGGCTGTCTTCTGACATTAGTTTCTTCCTACTCAGCTTACGTGTCTCGTAATTTTACTGACAACTATTCCGAAATAGGTGTGTCTAACACCTTTGTTTTTTTTTCTTGCATTATAGATCTCCGCGATAGCTATCCATATAAAGCTATAATTTAGTGCATGTTTAATTAACGCCGGCGCTCCTTATATACTTTACGAATCACGCTTTATTTCTAGGTCATCCATTGTTAGCAAATCTCTCCTAGATGATCAACCAAATGGCCACACTAGAATTTGATTTGACTAGCAAATATCCACATGATTACCGCTTATACGTGATAAATCAGTTGGTTGTTGAATTCGCACTTCAATAATCTACAACATATACACGTAAATAGTTTTCATCCACAGAAGCACTCTGCATCTACATCTCTTTGATTACTCTGCCATTGACACTGAAGTGACTGACAAAGGATTCATAGAACCACTTTTGAATCTCACATCCATCTACAATATCTTCAGTAAACTACAACAGCAAAGCTTGCGCAAGACCTTTATTTAAGAAGTGTGCGCGTCACATCTTCCTCGGTCCAGAACTTTCTCTGACAAAGCGCATGAGGTGCAAAAAAGTACCTTTCAAGCATTTAGGATAAGAGACTCGATTTGTAGAGAAGGGAATTTTATATGTTGCTCTATAAATACGAGGGGCTGTTGAAAAGTTTTTAGCCCGACATAGTTACAGTAATGTCTTGCACAAATAACACCACCTACTTTTATGGTGACCCTTGTGGGTATGAAAGTAAAATTTCGCGGCTCCAGCTTCGTTAGTGTTGCCTCTAGCATGCGTTGTGTACCGTAGTGTAAGCAAAATGGCGAATATTGAGAGAATGAAGAACCGTGCTGTGATTGAATATCTTCCTTTGAAGAGAATGACGCCCAAGAAAATTGTGGAGAACGTGCAGAATACACTTAAGGATAGAGCTCCGTGTTATACAACAATGAAAAACTTGGCGTCCCACTTGAAACGTAGAAGAACGAGAATGGAAGATGAGCCAAGGAGCGGAAGACCTATCACCGTTGCCACTGGTGAAACAGTGACTTCAATTCACGATACGATTTTGCAGAATCGTCGAACAACGTTGCAGCACATTTAAACTACATTTGGAATATCCCATGGGCGTGCTCATGACATTGTTGTGGATATTTTGAGGATGCGGAAAGTTTCAATTCGGCGGGCCCTGAAAGACCTGTATGAAAAGATCAGAGACGGGAGCGAGTGCAGTCTTGTGAAGAAATTGTCCGCCAATTTTAAGCGGATGAAGGCGGCTTTCTTGCAATGTATATAACAATTCATGACACTTGCGTTCACCACTTTCATCTTGAGATAAAGCAACAGTCACAACAATGGAAACATCCTTCATTCCCTATCCCCAAAAAAATTCCGGGTGCAAAAATCAGCCGATAGGGTAATGGAATCGGTCTTCTGGGATTTAGAAGGGGTAATTATGGTGGTTTACTTGCAAAAGGCGTAACTATCAATGCATCATACTATTGAACCGTCTTGCTCTGTTTGAGAGAAGAGATAAAGAAAGCCGCGCCGGGTAGCCACGCGGTCTTGGGGGTCTTGTCACGATCCGCGCGGTTCCCACCGTCGGAGGTTCGAGTCCTCCCTGGGGCATGGGATTGTGTGTCGTCCCTAGAGTACGTAAGTTTAAGTTAGATTAAATAGTGTGTAAGCTTAGGGACCGATGATCTCAGCACTTTGGTCCCATAAGACCCTACCATAAATTTCCAAATTTCCAGAAAAAGAAAAACAGGCGCGGAAAATTGGCGCCGCGGACTTCTCTTGCATTTGGGCAATGCACCGGCACACAAGACTCGCAACACTGGAAACTCTGGCTGAATGCGGATTCGAATTGTTACTGCATCCGCTGTATTCTCCAGATTTCACTCCACTGGACTTTTTTCTTTTCCCAAACCTACAAAAAGACTCAAAAGACGACGATTTGGCAATGGAGATCCAGTGATTCATACTGTGAACGCTTGGTAGGACTCGAAGTCGAAGACCTTTTACTTAAATGGTTTGCAGAAGTTATCTGAGCGTGCTCGCAAGTGTATTAGTGTACACGAGTATTACATTGGAAAATAAATTGGTTTTATGAAATTTGTGCCATTCTTTATTTGTTAGGGTAGAAATTTTTCGACCTCCCGTCGTAAGCTCTTGACAACTGTACTGTGCAGTGCGATAGTGATGGGCATAGACTTATTCTTACTGTCGAAGAGATTTGCTTAGGCTGAATGCGATCTCAGCGAAAGAGCGGAAAACTCAAATGTTTCGTCTGTTATCCGATCTGAGAACAATGACATTACCCAGAGATAAGCTTATTGGGCTCTCGTTTGAAAGGAATTGCGCTAGAATCCCCATGCGGTGATTCTGCTACGTTTTCCATAGTGCAGGCTGCCCATAGTTAAAGCACCAATTTGGAAACGCTGTAGAAAGAAGAGCAATGCCCAGACTGACGTCAAACTTGAACAGCATATTATTGGCGCAGGGGAAACGTGATGGAACTAAAAGACATTTAATGGAAACTTCACTATCAAATGGCTCTGTAAGCGTCTTAACGTGAATGGTGTGGGCTACAAATGAGAGATGAATCGTATTACGACGGCTAGGGTTTGAGTTACACAATATTCCATTCGTAGTGCATGGTTGCACAAGGTCGGCAGTTAACAGATGTAGCAGTGTTAGTTAAAAAAGCCCATTCACCACGACAGAGTCCTATCACATCGGCTGGGAAAATCGCTTTTTAATTTTCTTGAGGCCAAAAAACCGCGTAAAAAGCAAAATGGCATCGGTTTCTAACTGCCGTAAGACTGGTGCAAGACACGTTTAATACGTTGTCCACCGTTTTCTACCACAGACTGAAATCGAGAAACAGCATGTTTCAGAACAGACCAGGAGCATCTCGGGGATCACGTTCAGAATGTACTGCGCAATGCTTGCCTTCAGGTGTGCTTCGTGCGTAATTGGAGCACTGGACATATCTTTCAGATAATCTCACAGCCACAATCACGCGGATTAAGATCAGGTGACCTGGACTGCCAGACTGTACAGTAACGATGGCAGATAAGTCTAGCAGTTCGAAAATGCCTTTGCAGCCTCCGATTCACTGTCTGCGCGATGTCCGGAGGGGCGCCATCTTGCAAAAAAATGGTCCTACCTACATCTCGAGGCTGTTGGAGGGTTGGATGAAGTTGGTGCGCAAAAACGTCTCATAGCGTTTATCAGTGAGTGTACAGATAACAGGACCCGCAGAACTCATGTGCTCGAAAAAATATGGCCTTACGATAAACAATGCCGTCAACCCGCACCACACAGGCAGCTCTGCAGAATGAAGTGGTTCTGGTTGATGTGTGTAGGGATTTTCCGTTGCCCCTATTCTGCGTTTCTGCTTATTGACATGTGCCTGGAAATGAAAATGGGCTTCGTCTGCACACGAAATGTTCCACGGCCATTCATCGAGCAAGAAATTCCAGAGCGTAGGTTTGCTTGAAGTAACTCCTGAACCTGGGTGATTTTATATGGACAGTAGTGCGGGAATTTGTGCACCGTACTCTCAGGCATGACCAGTGTTCGGGCAATTCCCGTGCACTGCATATTTGCACATCACCGCTCGACGCCTCCTGCATTGCTTTGACCACATTGTGACCGACGTCTGATAAGCTGCTTTCCTCTCTCTGTCAGACAGCACTTCTAAACAACCTGACTTCTAAAATTTTGTAATTATTTTCTCCAGACTCTTATTAGACAACTGACCACTGCCTTTTTTTGTAACTTTCGGTGCCCGGAACTTCTGCAGGGCCACTGGTGACAGTAATTGTTCTTGTAAGGGATCTTTACCAGCAGCGGTATCCTTCATGGAGACAGTTGTGTTGCACGCATCGGATGCAAACTGATAAACAGCCGCGTGCCGCGTGTCAGGTGGTTCGCATATTCTGACGCTTACATAGCCATCTATTGGTCAAATTTTCGTTAATTTTTTATATTCCATGACTTTTCCCACTGCTTCAATAATATCAATAAAATGGATCAAATGGCTCTGAGCACTATGGGACTTAACATCTGAGGTCATCAGTCCTCTAGAACTTAAACCTAACTAACCTAAGGACATCACACACATCCATTCCCAAGGCAGGATTCGAATCTGTGACCGTAGTGGTCGCGCGGTTCCAGACTGAAGCTTCTAGAACCGCTCTGCCACACCAGCCGGATAATATCAATAATATGCTGTTCAGATCTGAAGTCATTCCCAGCAACAGCTCTCTTTTACAGCGTTTTAAAACTGGAATTTTAATTATGGACTCCATTAACTCTAAATCAATGAACATAAATGCCGGCACGGTCCCTTTGGGAAGGATACCGTTGACTGATTCGCCCTCGATGGGACGATAACCATCTTCTAGCCCAGGAACGGTTCACTATTCTACCTCTTCTATTGAATCACTCGTATGCCTCTGAAAAATTTCTAATGTTCCCTTTGCGACGGTATTACTTAGAGACTCAAAGTAACCGTAAAGGCCTGACAATATAGCATTGATCACTTCAAAAGAGAAGTACGAAATCAATATACATGAGCAGGGTGGTTTTCTATAGATTCTATAGATTTCTGTTGTTTCATGGAGTAAAAGTAACATCTTCGTTGAGTTCTTCCTTCTTCAGACCGTGAACACGACGGACGCGTAAGTTACTGATGTCGGTGAGAGACAGAAAATGAGATGTTAATACTAGTCAGTTGTTCTTGCAGCATTTGTTATTAAGGTTATTTGGTTTCGTACAAAGTCTACACGGTCTTCAGTACTCAGCAAGTAAGCTGAACAGTTCAAAGAAAACTTTAGTCTCCTTTCAAATATTGTAAGTAGGCTGTTTAGGTTTTTTTATTGGTAACGCCACCTCTGTATGAAAATCACTGGCTGTGCTGTGTGCAGTCTGTGGCTGCTTTGCATTGTTGTAATACTCGCCATTGTAGTGTTAGGCATATATATATATATATATATATATATATATATATATATATATATATATATATATATATATATATATATATATATGACGACTATTAAGGTAAATACAACGTTTGTTCTCTATTAATATCTTTCATTTGCTAACTATCCCTATCAGTAGTTAGTGCCTTCCATAGTTTGAATCTTTTATTTAGCTGGCAGTAGTGGCGCTTGCTGTATTGCAGTAGTGGGAGTAACCAAGATTTTTGTGAGGTAAGTGATTTGTGAAAAGTACAGGTTAATGTTAGTCAGGGCCATTCTCTTGTAGAGATTATTGAAAGTCAGATTGCGTTGCGCTAAAAATATTGTGCGTCAGTTTAAGCACAGTCCTGTAAAATTGTTCAAAAAAGGGGAAGTTTCAATATGTACCCCACTCATACAATTGTAGTCGGTGGTGACTTCAATCTACCCTCGATATGCTGAGAAAATTATACGTTTAAAGCTGACGGCAGGCATAAAACGATATCCGAATATGTACTGAATGCTTTCTCAGAAAATTATTTTGAAGAATTAGTTCATGAGCCCACTCTAAACGTAGGTGGTTGCGAAAGCATATTTCACCTCTTAGCATCAAATAATCCTGGACAAATAGTGAGTATCGTGACGAATGCAGGGGTTATCGACCACAAGGCAGTTGCTGCTAGGTTGAATACCCGTAGCCCCTACAATCATCAAAAAGCAATGCAAAGTATATCTAATTAAAGAAGCTGATAAAAATGCTCTTAACTCATTTTTAAGAGAGTTTTCACACCTTCCGATCTGATCATGTAAGCGTAGAAAAGTTGTGGAATGAATTCAAAAAGATAGTTAACGACAGCAGTTGAGAAATATATACCACATAAATTAATAACTGATGGTACTGATCCCCCATGGCACACAGAACGGGTCAGATCGCTATTGCAGAAGCAGCGAAAATTAGCATGCCAAATTTAAAAAACGCAAAATTCCCAAGCCTGACAAAGTTTTGCTGAAGTTCGGAATATAGCGCGTACTTCAATTCGAGATGCTGTTAATAAATTCCACAACGAAATTCTATCTCGAAATCTGGCAGAAAACCCAAAAGAGATTCTGGTCATACATAAGGCACACCAGTGGCGAGACGTAATCAATACCTTCACTGCCCGATAGCAACGGTGAAGTCACTAAAGCAGAGTAATTAAACACGATTTTCCAAAACCCCTTCACCAAAGAAGACGAAGTAAATATTCTTGAGTTCCAATCAAGAAAAACTGCCAAGATGAGAAACATAGAAGTAGGTATCCTCGGTGTAACAAAGCAGCTTCAATCACTTAATAAAGCCAAGGCCTCCGGTCCAGATTATGTACCAGTAAAGTTCCTTTCGGAGTATGCTCATACAATAGCTCCATATTTAGCAATTACATACAACCACACTCTCACAGAACGATTCGTACCTGAAGACTGGAAAATTACTCAAGTCTCACCAATACCCACATGCGGTTCTAGGCGCTGCAGTCCGGAACCGCGGGACTGCTACGGTCGCAGGTTCGAATCCTGCGTCGGGCATTGATGTGTGTGATGTCCTTAGGTTAGTTAGGTTGAAGTAGTTCTAAGTTCTAGGGGACTGATGACCTAAAAGTCCCATAGTGCTCAGAGCCATTTGAACCATTTGAACCAATACCCAAAAAGGGAAGTAGGAATAATCCGCTGAATTACAGGTCCATATCACTAATGTCGATTTTCAGTAGGATTCTGTCTTCGAAAATGAAGAAATGCGTCGAAGAAAACGATTTATTGACAAATAGCCTGCATGGATTCAGAAAATATCGTTCTAGCAAAACACAACTAGCTCTTTGAACTGATGAAGTAATGAGTGCTTTCGACAGGGGATGTCAAACAGATTCCATACTTTTAGATTTCCAGAAGGCTTTCGACACCGTTTATCACAAGCGTCTTCTAACCAAATGGCATATCTATGGAATATCGCCTCAGTTGAGCGGCTGGATTCGTGATTTCCTGTCCAAAAGGTCACAGTTCTTAGTAACAGACGGAAAGTCATCGAATAAAACAGAAGTAATATCGGGCGTTCTCCAAGTAAGTGTTATAGGCCCCCTATTGTTCCTGACCTATTTTAACGACATAGGAGACAATCTGAATAGCCGTCTTTGATTGTTTGCAGATGATGCTGTCACTTACCGTCTTGTAAAGTCATCAGATGACCAAAACGAAGTGCAAAATGATTTAGATAAGAAACCTGTATGGTGCCAAAAGTGGCAGTTGACCATGATTAAAGAAAAGTGTGAAGTTATTGACATAAGTACTAAAAGAAATCCGCTAAATTTTGATTACTCGGTAAGTCACACAAGTCTGAAGGCTGTAAATTCAAACAAATACTTAGAGATTACAATTACAAATAACCTAAATTGGAACGATCACATAGATAACGTTGCGGGTAGAGCAAACCAAACACTGCGATTCATTGGCAGAACACTTAGAAGGTGCAACAGGTCTACTAAAGAGACTGCTTACACCACGATTGTCCGCCTGATTCTGGAGTGTTGATGTGTGGTATGGGATCCGCATCAGATGGTACTGACGGATGACATTGAAGAAGTTCAAAGAAGGGCGGCTCGGTTTGTACTATTGCGAAGTACGGGAGATAGTGCCACAGACATGATACGTGAATTGGAGTGGCAATCATTAAAACAAAGGCGTTTTTCATTGCGACGGGATCTTCTCATGAAATTTCAATCACCAGTTTTCTCTTCCGATTGCGGAAACATTCTGTTGGCACCCACTTACACAGGGAGAAATAATCATCACGATAAAATAAGAGAAATCAGGGACTGCACAGAAAAATGTAAGTGCTCGTTTTTCCCGCTCGCCGTTCGAGAATGGAACGGTGGAGAGACAGCTTCAAGATGGTTCATTGAACCATCTGCCAGACACTTTATTGTGAATGGCAGAGTCATCACGTAGATGTAGATGCAGAAGATGAATAGCGTGCTGAGTACTTTGTTATTAAGACAACTGTAATGACTGACTTAAGCAGAGAAGAGGGAAACAATAGAAAAGACTGATCAACTTCGAGAGATGAAATAGTGAAGGCAGTGGAGGAACAAATACGCAAAAAGATGAGGCCCAGTAGAAACCCTCGGCTAACACCTGAAATATAGAATTTCATTTAATAAAGAAGAAAATATAATAATTTTACTAATGAAACAGACAAGAGGATAAACAATGTGGCTCAGGAGGAATGGACAGTATTCAGTGATATGGCAGAAACGATCATTCAGATCAAAATCGTCTAGTGAACATGGCATCTAAACTGCATTCCTGGAGAGCTATGAGCTCTTCTCAAAGTCCCATACTGTATAAAGAATCTCTTCTAATGCAAGGTCCTTCCTTTCCATAATTTGAGAGGAGGTAGTATTGACCAAAAAAAGCATAAGTTACTAAGCAAACATGGGCTCTAAAGTGCATACCTTTAGAGCTATAAGCAGTTGTCTAGGAAGAGGTGTGTTTCATGCTAGCGAAGAAGAACAAGTGCTCGTATCGCTTAAGGTATGCACTTTAAGGACCATGTTTACTGGACTTTTTTTCTTTTTTCCCCATCGTACCACATCTCAAGATATGGGAAGCAAAGGTCTAGCAGAGGAAACCGTTTGTCTCACGGTGTCGAAGATCAAGAAGTGCTCATACCTCTTATGCTATGCATTTTAAAGCCCATAATAACAAGACTATTTTTTCATTCGAATATTCGTTGCCGTCATATCCCTAAATATAGACCATACCTCCTGGGACACCTTGTATACACTTCTAAAAATTATGTTGGTGTGATACACGAAACGGCTAAGGATATATTCCTAGATGACAAATGCAAGACAGCAGGCAAAAGGAGACTTTTAATAGGGGTAATCAGATCACCCTGGCTGGACATAAAAGCATTTTATTTCGTTGTCGATGAGTTATGTGATGTAACGATGACCGTTTTATGTTTCATGAGTGACGGCAATTTTATCACTAAGAGAATAGAACCAGTCTTGAATATTGCATGAAACTTCTTTCCCTGAACTTGCTTTTCATACATCCGGGTCTGCCGAGTGCTGTCGTCAAGCGGGCTGCACTCAGCCCTTGTGAGGCCAATTGAGGAGCTACTTATGGAGAAGTAGCGGTGCCGTCACGAAAACTGACAACGAGTGGGAGAGCGGTCTGCTAACTACACGATCCTCCGTATCCGTATCCGCTGACGTCTCAGAGCTGAGGATAGCCGGCGGCCGGTCGGTACCGTTGGACCTTCGAGACCTGTTCAGATGGTGTTTGCTTTGTATACAGCTGCTAGATGTGGTTTATACTAGTACAGTCAATTTCTTCAACCTGAGTCTCGTGTGAATATGGTGTTGGTTGTTTGATTTGGGGGGAGGGGCCAGACACCGAGGTCATTAATCCCATCGGATTAGGGAAGGATGGGCAAGGAAGTCAGCCGTGCCCTTTCAAAGGAGCCATCTCGGCATTTTCCTGAACCGATTTAGGGAATCACAGAAAACTTTGAGAGGTGGCATGAGCCCCCTCTCATATTTCTATCTTACTCTGAGTAATTCGATTTTCCTCTCTAATTGCATGCGATGAAAAGTTGCTATTCCTTCACTTGCGGACTTCCCACGCAGCGTCTCTTGTCACCCGGGTGGTCCGGTGACAGGCGAGTTCTGCTGAGCTTGAAAGGGTTAAGTCGAAGGGTGTGAGGGAGTTGAGTGGATGCTTTCCAGACGCCGACATTGTCATAAGAGCGGGAGCGACACGCCCAGATGGTCTGGAAGGGGCGGTTGGGCTAGAGATTCCGTTACTTCGCAGAAACTTTGTGAAAACCGTTTCTGGCGGGCTACCAGCGAGGCGTGGGAATGACTAGTGTCCCCAGGCAGTCTTGACGGGCAAATTCCCGCGTTGTCTGCAAAATCGTAACTGTGATTTGCTTGCTCAGGGCATAGCTCCGTGACGTAGCAAAATCGGCGCAGAAATTGGCGCCAAGCGTCTCCATTGGTGGAATGGTAGTGCTTCGGCAATAGAGTGGAATTTTCCGCCGGTTTTCGAGTTGCTGATTGGAATGTTTAACCACGGCCACTGTCGTGGGGGCGGGAATGTTCTGTGTTCCGTTTGTACGGGTGCTCTCGAGAGAGTCGGCTCTCGCCTTTCGGTCGGAGTAGGTTACAAGAATGAGCTCTCGCTGCTATGGACAGCCTCCCTTCCGTTGGCTGTCTAATATATTTTCATTTGATTGTAACTGTTTGATGAAGTTGCTGAAGTTTCGACTTGAACGTAACTTTCCGAGTACAGCTGGCAATTGAGCGTTCTGCTTACAAGCGGCCTATGTTGTCTGTATTGAGCAGTTTTGGCTAAAGTTGACTGTATCGCAGTTACTGTGTGACTTCGCCTGTTAAAATCAATCACTGAACCGTCAGTGATTGTGTGGCGAGCCTTCTTCGTCGCCCTCAGAGGCGCATGTGTATTGATAGGAAGCCTTTAGTCTGGAACAACCAGACCAGGATAATTTGTTTTGGGCTATACTCGCGACATTATGATCACCACGACGGGACGTCGAAGCAACCAGTCATCGCTTCCGGTATGCCAGATCGTGTCCTTGCAGTTAAGGAGACAGCTTGTTCATGTATGTCCGCAGCTCCGGCAGATTAGCG
Organism: Schistocerca nitens; assembly: GCF_023898315.1. Taxonomy (NCBI): domain Eukaryota; kingdom Metazoa; phylum Arthropoda; class Insecta; order Orthoptera; family Acrididae; genus Schistocerca; species Schistocerca nitens. The sequence goes on from NC_064617.1 coordinate 619,187,910, forward strand.
AATTTGCTCTGTGATAATCAGAGCTCAGCAGAGCGCGCCTGTTCTCGTCTTTACTTACGTGGTTCTGTCTTGGATGTTCATTGCCTGAGTTCTCACTACTGTAGCAACAATTAATGTTGGGTTGGCTGGGTGTTTCTCTTAAGATTTGAGTTGCAAGGAATTGGCTCCACATACCACTTGGTCATAAATGTCACAATCTAGATTATGGACAACCTCACCTTCACAGCATTTATTTGAGTATGCAATTTGATGATTTGTAAATATTTCATGTGTTTTGTTTACTATTTTGAGTTGAGTCATAATAAATCAAATTGTTATTTTGGGCAGAACTTCCATTCAGTTAATCGGTATAGCAACCCTTTCATTTCTCACTACGTTAATGAAACTTTCCTTAATTTATATCCAATTAAATTACTGCAGGTGCCAAACTCTTTTCTACTCCACTTGCAGGGTCGATTACAGTCAGTTCGCGTTTCTTCTTAATCCATGTGCAACAGCGAAAGTCGGAGATAGAAAAGGGGAGGCTTAGAGCATCATTTCCATATGAAGATTCGAGAAGAATTTAGTGTTAAATACACTGCTAGCTCCGGCACCTCGCAACCTAAATCAGAATGCCTGGACGTGGGTTTGAACCGTCGTCCTTACGAATGTGAGTCCAGTGTGCTAACCACTGCGCCACCTCGCTCGTTGAGTATGGTATACAACGAGGCTCAGTTTTGTTATTGCTGTTACCCCAGATTTCTTACTCTTGTAGCTTTCTACACAAATGCATGTCACTTCATGATGATTATTACATGCACATCCAGTTTTTGTTCCACCTGATCTTATTATGGGACTGAACTGAAGATCTAGCTAGTAGTCGTAATTTAACCGTTTTATGGAAATGCGATCTAGGCATTAAAAGATTTTTAAAAAAAATTAAAACTTAACAAACCATCTTGGAAGATACGTTGAAGAAATGTGATCCTACTTTCATAGTATTTATAGATTTAGAAAAAGACGTTGATAGTGTTGACTGAATACATTCTTTCAATTTCTGAAGGCAGCAGCGGTTAAGATATGGGGAGCGAACCATAAAAGACTACGGTCATATGCTGAAGCACACGAAAAGTAGGCAGTTGTTGAGAAAAGAATGACACGGTTGTAGCTTATCCCCTATATTATCCAGTCTGCATACAGCTGTAAAGAAAATCCAGTCAGGAAGAAGAAATAAAATTTGTGAAAATATGTTTCCTCAATGTCAGTCCATTATCACATTGATTTCTAGCAAAGACTGTAATTAAAGAAATGAATTCTATATATCCTGGAATGTTGTTTTTATATACGTCTCTGTCGCGGTTTGTCAGATCGTTACTGATGACTATAATTCTGTCAGAGACGGCAGATGACTGTGCGCAGCTGCTCAACGAAATGGTTACTGTATTGAAAAGAGATTATGACATGAACATCAACAAACGTGAACAAGCGTGCAGGAATGTCACCATCACAAGTCGTTTTGCACATCGCCGAATTTAGTGACCGCTAACGCCCCTCCCCCCCCTCCCCCCCCTCCCCCCCTCGGAAGCCACGGGGCTGTCATGGAAATGACGAAACAAATCGCGAATGACACAGACAAATACACAAACATACATACATACAAACACACACACAAATGCAACAAAATCGCGAATGACACACACACGCACACACACGCACACACACACACACACACACACACACACACACACACACACACACGCACGCACGCACACATAAAAACGCTCGTACACAAAGGCACTAAGAGAGAGAGGGTGAGGAGAGAGGAAGCAAGGGATCAGAGCGAACAGCTACAGCTAGGGTATAATACAATTAAATTATAAACCCTCACTGTGATACCTGCTGCAAGGTATGTACGTGGGGAAAAGTATTTCATCCTCAAGTAACGATAAGATAATAACGTCACCACTGCCATCAGGAACATGTTATTGTTCTCACACGTTTCCGACACGTCTTTTTAGGGACACGCCCTGCTAAACAAGTTAATTAACTTGTCGGTTGCTTATGATATTGCTAATGGCAAATTCGTGCTGTCTAAGTGTTTCCACATCTCGTACAACGATAGCGGGACAATGAAATTTCTCTTCGTTATCTAAGGAACTGACTACTCTGACACAATGTGTTATCGGTCGAGTGTCTTTGGACGTCAAACAACATGCAGAGTACGGTTTTCAGATACTTTTATATAAGGACGAGAAAACTTCGCACCCTATAAATAGGCCAAACACAGACAGCGAATCTGAAGGTAGTGACCTGCTGGCTGAATTGCTATTGTGTCTGGACAGTCGTCCACATGACCTTTTTTGTGCCTGCGGTCCACTTGTCAAATTTCGTGGCCCATAACGTTTAGTATAAGTCAACAATGTCAATTTCTGTTGCGGTATGAATCGCAGTTTGCGTGGACTGTTAATGCGTAACCCGTCTACGTTTGCCCAATGGTCCTATAAAGTTGCCGGATTATGTGGTCAGTAGAATCACACCTAGTATAAGAACGTGAATTTGTATTTGATGTTATCTAAGTTTACCTTTGAAAATTCAACATTTCTCTTTTTGTTTGTTTTAGGGCGCAAATGACAACTACGTTCATAAGGGGGCATCCGGCCGCAGCTCGTGGTCGTGCGGTAGCGTTCTCGCTTCCCACACCCGGGTTCCCGGGTTCGATTACCGGCGGGGTCAGGGATTTTCTCTGCCTCGTGATGCCTGGGTGTTGTGTGATGTCCTTAGGTTAGTTAGGTTTAAGTAGTTCTAAGTTCTAGGGGACTGATGACCATAGCTGTTAAGTCCCATAGTGCTCAGAACCTTTTGAACAATTTTTTTTCGTTCATAAGGTTCCCCGTCATAACCTTCGATCATCAAGCAGTAAAAGGACGTATAGTGTACGTGAAGCCCAATAAACAGGGCGGCCAGGGTGGCCGAGCGGTTCTAGGCGCTACAGTCTGGAACCGCGCGACCGCAACGGTCGCAGGTTCGAATCCTGCCTCCGGCATGGATGTGTGTGATGTCCTTAGGTTAGTTAGGTTTAAGTAGTTCTAGGGGACTGATGACCTTAGAAGTTAAGTCCCATAGTGCTCAGGGCCATTTGAACCATTTTGAACCAAATCAACAGAAGAAAAAGAGAGTTAAGGACAAGTACTTCCTTCTGGAGAAAGGTCCATACAATACGCTGTAGGGACAGCGGAGGTCCCGAACCAAAGATTAAATGTCCTTGGTCATACTGATAAGACGGATAAAATGTAAAACGCCCTCGACAGCCCGCGCGTCGTTCGTCAAAACAAACGATGAGAACGTAAGCGGTTAAAAAAAGGGCATTCGGTCAGGAAACGGAAAACCGTCAAATTTTGACTACAATGAGCACAAAGTGGTGGGAGTCACCACTTAAAAAATGGCGGTGGCCAAAACGACAAGCCCAATACGCAACCTAAGTAAAATGACCTCCTCGCGGCGAGATGGCCGAGATGAGGTCGGGCAAGCCCTCTGGACGAGTTTTAATTCCTCAGAGCTGGTTCCCGCAAAGAGAAGACCAGTGGCGATGCCAGAGTGATACCACCTGACGACAGACTGCAACACGGAGATCATTGGAAGGCGTGGAGGAGCTAGGGGCCCGAGGTAGGAGGACTGCAGCCTTGGCAGCAGAGTCAGGAGCCTGATTTCCCGTCAGACTGATGTGACCAGGAACCCACATGAACGTCACAGTGGCTCACTCAACAGGGAGCAATTGGAAGCTTTCTTAGACCCGTTGCACTAAGGGATGGACTGTGTACAGCACACAGAGGCTCTGAAGGGCGCTGAGAGAATCAGAACATATGAGACAATTAAGAAGCTTGTGTCGCCGGATGTACTGGGTGGCCTGGTAGAGGGCGAAGAGCTCTGATGTAAATGTTGAGCAGTGTTCTGGAAGCCCATACCGAAAGTGGTCGGCGCCAATGACAAAGGCACACCCACCACCGAGGTCGGCCTTAGAGCCATCAGTGTACACGAACGTGCTGTCACTAACTTGTGTGCGAAGATCGGGAACTTACTGCGACAGATAGAATCCGGAGTAGTTTCCTGAGGAAGCCATACTGCAAGAGAGAGCAGCCACGCACAGATAATCTTTCATTTTTTGTAGACATTATAACAATGGGTGACGCACCATATTTCCTTTTTCTCTGAATATTCAACATGTCAGCAACTTAATAATTTAGGACTAAGTTTTTATTGTTGTGTGTGTAAGGCTTATGACATTGCTCATGATATCTTTGTGAGTTACTGAAGCTAACAGAATTATAAAAGTTTTCAAAAGCCAGAGCTAATAAGATGTTAATAGAATCACAAACAGAATTCGAAGAAATGTCAATTAATTGAAACCCTCAGCTGCCGACAGGTGTTGTTGATATACCTCGATGGGGACAACTGAAAACGCGTGCGCCGACCGGGACTCGAACCCGGGAACTCCTGCTTACATGGCAGACGCTCTCTCCATCTGAGCCACCGAGGACAGAGATGAATAGCGCAACTGGAGGGACTTATCCTTTGCACACTTCCCGTGAGACCCACATTCCCAACTGTCCACATTCTACATACGTAACGTACCTAATAGACATTTGCCTGAACTTTTACGGGAATCGTCACATAAGTGTGCGCGAGGAATGAGTGGATGGGCAAATATCTATTAGGTACATTACGTATGTAGATTGTGGACAGCCGGGAATGTGGGTCTCACGGGAAGCGTGCAAGGGATAAGTCCCTGCAGTCACGCTGTTCGTCTGTGTCCTCGGTGGCTCAGCTGGATAGAGCGTCTGGCAGGTAATCAGGAGAGCATGGGTTCGAGTCCTGGTCGGGGCATACATTTTCAGCTGTCCCCATCGAGGTATATCACCAACAACTGTCGGCAGTTGAGGGTTTCAATTAATTTTCATTTATTCTAGAGAAGCTGCACGATCGTCAACGGTACCTGTTCTTTTGAGAACAGTAACTATCTGCATATATATAGAATTAGAAGAGTTGTTCTAACGTAATAGGAGTCGTCCTGAGTGATGCACGTAAAGCAAGTGCATTACAGTGAATTATTCTAGACTCCTTATAAAATGCGCCATTGTTAAAAATAATTATACTAAAGATTACAAGAAAACTTAAATAATTATGGCTCTAGTTTCCTTATTGACGTATTTTTCCAAAGTTTTTGAAATATGATGTCCTTTAAGAGAAGCCTAACAATTACGTACAAAGAGTTTACTTAGTATATCACAGTTTGGGTTCCAGAAGGGTTGTTCGACGGAGAATATTATTTATACGTTCACTCACCAGATGTTAAAGACGTTAAGTATTATACTGCACCAGTTGAGCTTTCCAAGGCTTTCGATTCCATATATCATGTTGTTATCTTAGAAAAATGTTCAGATGTGTGTGACTTCCTAAGGGACCAAACTGCTGAGGTATTGGGTCCCTAGACTTACACACTACTTAAACTAACTTAACAATAAGGACAACACTCATATCCATACCCGAGGGAGTTTACAAACAGATTGATTCGTAACTAACAAATAGGACTCAAAAATTTGTACTGTGGAAAACAAACGATATTGGAAGGAGAGAAAATTTTAGTGACACTTGGGAGCAATCACGGAGGCAATAACAGAAAATTCTCTCTTGGATCCACCACTATTCCTTGTACAGGGAGTATCACAATTACTGGTGTAAACATATGCAGTCGAAAGCACACTGTACGAGAAACAAAAAAAAAGTCTCGGTAAACATGGACTCTAAAATACACACATGGACTCTAACATACATATCTCAAGACCTATGAATAGTTCGTCATCTTTATTATCGGCAAGCAATTTCTTCTAATGGAAGCACTCTGCTTTCCATGTTTTGGGTCGAGGTAGCATGGACCAAAACAAGGAAAGAATATTCAATAAATATGGGATCTAAAGTGCATACTTTTAGAGCCATGAGCAACTGTCCTGGAGAAGAAGTGTGCGTAACAGAAGCGGTGACGGGCAAGTGTTCATAGATCGTAAGATATGCACTTTTGAGCCCAAGATTACTGGGCATTCCTTTTTTGGGTTGGTCCGTATTGGAAATGGAAATGAAGTCCCATGCTTCTTTACAGAGCGTAGGGGAACGATGCGGGAGACCCGCACCGCCTTACTAGGCAAGGTCCTAATGGAGGTGGTTTGCCGTTGCCTTCCTCCGACCGTAATGGGGATGAGTGATGAAGATGAATACGACACAACAACACCCAGTCATCTCGAGGCAGGAAAAATCCCTGACCCCACCGGGAATCGAACCCGGGACCCTGTGCTCGGGAAGCGAGAACGCTACCGCGAGACCACGAGGTTATCGCCTCCTAAAATACGTACAGCAAAGAGCATGCTGCAGAAGAGATTAGTTTAACAGTATCGAAGATATGCATTTTATAGGCAACGTGTGCTGAGGTTTTTCCGCTTCTGGTATCGTATACTTACAGATGTGTTAGTTTATGCCATTAATTTGACACACCCTGTGCTCACGGTATCTTAACCCTTTCGAGTCAAATTGGAACAGGCGACAGTGGGTTTACAACCAATTATACTGAGATGGGGAACCAGTGGTCAGAAATGTATATTTATTGCGTTACGAACATACGCAACGCACACCACGTAACAAAGTGGCTTTTAGTAATTGTTCAAAGCTACGACCACCATTCTCTCTGTGTGCATTACAACTGCTCTTACAGTTCTGCCGCACTCTCGCAAAGATCTGGATGTCTGCTGCACTTTGGAAAAGGCAGCGTGTGGCAAACAGAATACGACTCTGACCACCATACAGACATACTGCACCCAGATAAGCTCATAGAATGCGTGTCATGTGACGACCGCCTTTATCACACTGGTGCATTAACCTGTGCCACAAGTACATCGCTATTCCAGGTGTCAATTGTCCATTGCATCCGACAGCTTGTGCTGTGTCCATAGGGAGGTGTGTTACAGTGTACACTGCATGACGTGTAGTGAAAGATGCAACGTTACTCGTCACGAGAGTTGGCAGACACGCTTTTAATGTATGATGAGGCAGGATATAGTGCCTGTAAAGAAACACGAAAGTACAGAGAACGCTTTCCCAACAGGCCTCGTCCTATGCGGAAGAAGCTTACCTCCTTCCACATCACCTAACTAGAGACGGGGTCGTTCATGTCACAGAAAGCAGGCCATTTCCCCACCAAAGACATGTCCGAACATCTGACTTTGAGAAGAGGATTTTGGATCACGTGGCCGAGCACCCAAGAATAAGCAACCGTCCCCTTATCCATGGAATGCACATTTCAAATGGATACGGTATAGAGAGTAATGATGGAACAGAACTAGTGCAAGCACTGTAACCATGGGATTTTGAGCCCCGTTTTCACTTCTGTCAACGTATTACCCCCTCTGTGCTTTAGTGCCAATCTCTGTACAGTTTGTATTGCTCATGGATGAGGTCCCATTCACTTGTGGTGCTATTTTCAACAGCCGCAACAGCTATGTCTGGAGTGAGGAGAATCCCCAAGCCACCCACATCAGTGCTCACTAGCAACGATTCTCTATCAACGTATGGGCGAGCAATGTCGAAGATCACCTAAAAGGAATATATTTGTTGCCTCCCTGTTTGACTGGTCCACATTATCGGTTGTTCCTGCGAGTTGTGCTGCAACAGTTCTTGGAGACCATACCCCTCGTTGTCATAAAAGTATGTGATTTGGACACGTCAGTTCTCAAGCCCCCTTCGATGTTAATGTCCACGACCAACTGAACAACAGGTGCCCTCATTGTTGGATTATAAAGGGAGGTCCTGTCCCAGAGACAGCGCGACTGCCGGATCTCACGCCTCTGGACGTTTTCCTCTTGGGTTAGTCAAGATGATGGTGTATTAAACACCTGTAGAAACGGATAAAAACCTTATTGTTAGCGTTGCCACGTATGAACTGAGACTGGCGGTCGTTACTTGAAGAATTACAATGAGTTACGACAAGAAGAGAATAGAGGCTTTCGAAATATGGTGATACAGAAGAATGATGGAAATTAGATGGATAGATCACGTAACTAATGAGGAGGTACTGCTTAGAACTGGGGAGGAGCGGAATTTGTGGCACAACTTGACTAGTAGAAGGGATCGATTGGTAAGACATGTTATGCGGCTTCAAGGGATCACCAATTTAGTATTGGAAGGCAATGTGGAGAGTAAAAACCGTAGAGCGAGACCAAGAGATGAATACACTAAGCAGATTCAGAAGGATGTAGGCTGCAATAGGTACTTCGATATGAAGAAGTTTGCACAGGATAGAGTATCACGGAAAGCTGCATCAAACCAGTCGCTAGACTGAAGACCACAACAACAGCAACAACATTGTTGTTATGTGGTATACGCTGCGTATGTCCAAAATAATTATGCTTTTCCGACGATTGGTTCCCTACCTCAACACAGTCGGTAGCGTACACGCTATCACCAGTTTCAATTTGACCATCTAGATTTCTGACAATCTTTATCTGAATGATTTTGCACTTAACATTCACCGAAGTGAACTGGCACATTTTTCAGACGATACTAGTGTTGTAATAAACCCCATTAGATATGAAACAATAGAAGGAACTGTTAATGTGTTTTAGAAAATTATTTGTTCATATCTGAATACATGCTCTTCCCAAATTAAAAAAAAAAAGACAGTTATGTAGAGCAAACAAAGTCGTACCAACAACTGATGTCACATATGAAAGAGTCAGTTAACAGGGTAGAATGCTCCAAATTATCGGGTATACGTATTGACGAAAACTTCACTGGAAGAAGCAAATTACTGAGCCACACAAACAAGGTCATTTACTGTTGTCGTCCCCCCCCCCCCCCTTCATGGTTCATGTATCTTGTCGTTGGTGGGGAGGCCTTCGTGCCTCAGTGACATAGATAGCCATACTGTTTGTGCAACCACAACGGACGGGTATCTGTCGAGACGCCAGACACACATGTGGTTCCTGAAGAGGGGCAGAGTCTTTTAGCAGTTGTAGGGGCAACAGTCTGGATGACTGGCTGTTCTGGCCAACCAAAACGACCATACTGTGCTGGTATTGAAAACGCCTGAAAGCAAGGTGGAACTACAGCCGTAATTTTTCCCGAAGGTAAGCTGCTCTACCTTATGGTTAAATGATGAAGGCATCCTTTTGGGTAAAATAATTCTGAGTTAAAATAGTGCCCCATTAGGATTTCAGGGCGGGGACTATTCGGGAGGAAGTCGTCACCAGGAGAAAGGAAACTGGCGTGGAAGTTTAGAGAATTTAAAAAGTAAATGGACAGGTTCAAATTCGGGATAATGGGAGTTAGTGAAGATAGGTGGCAGGAGGAGCTGGACCTCTGGTGAGGTGAATGCGAGCTTATAAATACAAAATCAAGTAAGGGTAATGCAAACGTAGGTTTAATAATGAGTAAAATTGTAGGAACTCGGATAAGCTACTGTGAACAGCATAGTTAACACATTCCTTTAGTCAAGATAGACACGAAGGTCTCACCCACCACAGTAGTACAAGTTGATATGCTAACTAGCTGCACATATGATGAAGAGATTGAAGAAATATATGATGACATAAAGGAAATTATTCACATAGTCAAGAGAGACGACAATTTAATAGTAAAGGGGGACTGACATTCGATAGTAGGAAAAGGAATAGGGGGAAAAATACAAGGTCAATATGGACTGGGAGAAAGAAATGAAAGAGGAAACTGCCTGGTAGAATTTTGCACAGAGCATAAATTAATCAGCGCTAACGCTTGGCTTAAGAACCATGAAAGAAATTTGTATACGTAGAAGAGACCTAGACACACCGAAAAGCTTCAGACTAATACTATAATGGTAAGAGAGAGGATTCGGAACCAGATTTTAAATTGTAAGACATTTCCAGGGACAGATATGGACTCTGACCACAATTTATTGGTTACGAGCTGTAGGCTAAAACTGAAGAAACTGCAAAAAGTAGGAATTTATGGACATGGGACCTGGATAAACTGAAAGAACCAGAGGTTGTAAAGAGTTTCAGAGGAAGCATTAAAGAACTATTAACAAGAACAGGGGAGAGGAATTCAGTACAAGTAGAATGGGTAGCTTTGAGAGATGCAATAGTGAAAGCAGCAGAGGATCAAGTGATAAAAAGGCGAGAACTTGTAGAAATCCGTGTATAACACGAGAGATACTGAATTTATTTGATGAAAGGAGAAAACATATAAACGAAGCAGACTAAATAGAATACAAACGTCGATGAAATGAGACTGCGAAGTGCGAAACGGCTAAGCAGGAATGGCTAGAGGACAAATATAAGGATTTAGAGACATGTATCACAAGGAGAAAGATAAATGCTACCTACAGGAAAATTAAAGAGATCTTTGGAAAAAAGAGAACCACCCGTATGAATATTAGGAGCTCAGATGGAGAACCAGTCCTAAGCAAAGAAGGAAAAGCAGAAAGGTGGAAGGAGTATATAGAGGGTCTATGCGAGGCAAATGTGCTTGACAGCAATGTTATGGAAAGGGAAGAGGCCGTAGATGAAGACGAGATGGCAGATAAGATACTGCGAGAAGAATTTGACAGAGCACTGAAAGTCTTATATCGAAACAAGGAGTACACAACATTCCGTTAGAGCTACTGATAGCCTCGCCAGGGCCGGTCATGACAAAACTCTTCCATCTGGTGAGCAAGATGTATGAGACAGGCGAAATACCCCCAGACTTCAAGAAGAAAGCAGTTGCTGAGAGATGTGAAAAATACCGAACTACCAATTTAACAAGTCACGGTTGCAAAGCACTAACACGAACTGCGTACAAAAGAATTGAATAACTAGTAGAAACCAACTTCGGGAAAGATCATTTTTGATTCCGGAGAAATGTAGGAACACGCGACGCAATACTGACCCTACGACACGTCATAGAAATAGGTTAAGGAAAGGCAAACCTACGTTCATAGCGTTTGTAGAAAGCTTTTGACAATGTTGACTGGAATACTCTCTTTCAAATTCAAAAGGTGGCAAGGGTAAAATACAGCGAGCAAAAGGCTATATACAATTTATACAGAAACCAGAATGTCAGTTAAGAGTCGAGAGGCATGAAAAGGAAGCAGTGGTTGAGAATGGAGTGAGAAAGGGGTGTAACATGTCCCCGATGTTATTCAATCTGTATACTGTGCAAGCAGTAAAGGAAAGAAAAGAAAAATTTGGTTGTAGGAATCAAAGTCCAGGGAGAAGAAATAAAAACTATGAGGTTTGTCGATGACATTGTACTCGTAATTCTGTCAGAGACGGCAAAGGACTTTGAACAACAGTTGAACGAAATGGACAGTTTTTTGAAAGGAGGATATAAGATGAACGTCAATAAAAGCAAAAGAAGAATAATGGAATGTTGTCGAATTAATTCAAGTGATAGTGAGGGAATTAGATTAGTAACTGAGACACTTAAGGTAGTAGGTAAGTTTTGCTATTTGGGGAGGAAAATAACTGATAGTGGTCGAAGTGGAGAGCATATAAAATGTAGACTGGCATTGGAAAGAAAGGCGTTTCTGAAAAAGAGATATTTGTTAACATCGAGTATAGATTTAAGTGTCATAAAGTTTTCGTTGAAAGTATTTGTATGTAGTGTAGCCATGTATGAAAGTGAATCTTGGATGCTAAACAGTTCAGAGAATAAAAGAATAGAAGGTTTTGAAATGTGGTGCTACAGAAGAATGTTGAAGGCTAGGTGGGTAGATCATGTAACTAATGAGGAGGTACTGAATAGAACTGGGGATTAAAGAAATCTGTGGCACAACCAGACTAGAAGAAGGGATCGGTTGGTAGGACCTATTCTGAAACATCAAGGAATCACCAATTTAGTACTGGAGGGAAGAGTGGGGTGATGCAAAAGTCGTAGAGGGAGGTCAAGAGATGAGTACCGTAAGCAGATTCAGAAGGATGTAGGTTACAGCAGTTACTCGGAGATGAAGAGGTAAGCACGGGACAGAGCAGCATGGAGAGCTGCATCAAAAGTCTTCGGACTGAAGAACACAACAACAATTGTGAATTTGCTACTTGGCAACATAGGAGTCAACCTTCTACAATATTATGTTTTCAATATTTCCTCTCGACAATGTCTGGGATAGCTTGTCGTTTAGAATATTCACACGTCAGCAGTAAAGGGAATATGTGGGGTTCACCTGCAGTTATCGAGCGGCAATACTATGCTTATGAAATATCTGATTTTTACAGGTAAAGCAACATTTACCTATCGCTGTCAATCAAAGATGGAGATATAAATTTGCATTATCCTAAGGTCTTGTGGGGTTCCGAAGTGTAACCACACTTTTCTGCCTTCGTTAGGTGCAGCAGCAACAAAAGTGGTTTGTAAACTTAATAGAGTGGCATGACAAGAATTGAATTGTAGGGCCTTAATTTACACCAGGCGAGTTAAATGGAAGGACATGCGTAGAGTACTGTGAGGAAGCGTGAGTACGCGTTCTCACACTATTCTGCCTCTTGGATCGAGAAAGGATATCACTAAACAATCAACAATGTACATGGTTCCTTATCGACTGTCCAGATAACTCTGCCTATCCTGCAATGCAACATTTGACCGTTACAGACTCAACCTGTCATGTAGCTCTATTTTGCAAATAAGACCGTCTAGATCACCTAATGTGTGTCTTTATTTATTGCGTAGTTTCGGCTACTGCCACCCTCAAATCAAAACTAACGACGTGTAAAACAACATTCAGTGGAAGTGCCTGTGGTGTCACCGCTAGACACAACACTTGCTATGTGGTAGTTTAAATCGGCCGCGGTCCATTAGTACATCTCGGACCCGCGTATCGCCACTGTCAGGATCGCAGACCGAGCGCCACCACAAGGCAGGTCTCGAGAGACGTACGAGCACTCGCCCCAGTTGTACGGACGACATTGCTAGCGACTACACGTACGAAGCCTTTCTCTCATTTGCCGAGAGACAGTTAGAATAGCCTTCAGCTAAATTAATGGCTGCGACCTAGCAAGGCGCCATTTGTACCATTGCATGTATCTCAAGATAGTCTCACTTGTATCATCAAGAATGCTATATACCAAAGGACGATATAAAAGTTAAGTGTTCTAGTAGCTACGTTCTTTTCTTTATCACATTCATTACGAATCCTGTTCCAGACTTAACGCCAGACGGCGTGAGTTGACGCGTGCCCTTTCGGCTACTTCACTGTGGACTGGCTGCCTTGTCAGTCCACTACATTGGCGACGAGTCTCAAAAGGGACTTTAGCGTTCGTATTGTATTAATTTGCTTGTGTCATGGCTTCGCCACATTCTCCCGATGTACTGTCCGAATTTTATCGCTTGCAGAATCAGCAGACGCGGGCGTTATTGGATGCCCTTGGACAGCTCGTCCAGGGTCAACGTGCGCTGCAAAACGATGCGGCCGCCGCCGTTTCATCGCTACCGCAGCCACACCATGCTGTTGCACCTCAATTTAGGCCCTACGAGGCGGCCAACGAGACATGGCCGGAATGGTCCCGACAATTTGGATTTCATCTCGCCGCCTACAGAATTCAAGGTAATGTGCGGCAGCCGTTTTTGCTTTCGTGTGTAGGTGTGTCCACCTACCATGTGATAGTGAAATTGTTTCCCTGACGCGACGTAGCAACTCTATCCTATGAAGAAATTTTGTCTGCTTTAGATGCCTATTTCAAAGAAACAGTAAATGTCGTTGCAAAAAGGTATGCGTTCTTTCGTACAAAACGTACGGCCGGTCAGACTAATAGGGAGTGGGTTGCAACTTTGCAAGGACTTACTAGGGAGTGTGAATTTGAATATGACTGTGGACTCCCTTATTCCGATACTATGGTGCGTGATGCAATAGCCCAGAACGTTTCTGATGTTCGCATAAGGGAACAGATATTGAAACTAGTTAATCCCTCCCTTCAACAAGTGATAGACATTTTGGATAGGCAAGACACACTTGACTTTGCTCAGGAATCATTTGCAACTTCGCCAGCAGTGTGTCACATTAATCGGCCCGCCGGGCCCGCTGCACGGAACGCTAACCTGCCCTCGCGCACGTCCGCGCAGCCACGTGTCCCGCGCAAGCAAGCAAATGCAGTGAAATCATGCCCGCGGTGTGCAACTAGACATTCGCGTGAGAATTGCCCGTCACGCCAAGCTATTTGCTTTTACTGTCATAAGAAAGGACATGTTCAAAGTGTTTGCCAGAACAAGCTCAGATCAGACAATCGCAACCATTCCAGGCCCTTTGCTTCGCGCCAGAATCGAATCAAGGACACACAGGCTCGGGAGCCTTCGCCCATGAACATTCATGTAGTTACTGCCACTCTGCCCAGTGTTCCTCTCGCTAACAGTGACTGTGTTCGTCCCACAAAAAGTGTGCGTCGACGTCGACGCAAATCCCGTCACGTCGCACGTGATTCTGTACCAGTGTCTGTTCACGTTGCACAAAACAGTCGCTCTTGTCGTCAGCAGGACAATAACCTTTTTGTAGATTTGGACTTTGCCGGACAAGTGATACCATTCCAGCTCGATACCGGAGCTGCAGTTTCATTGCTCAATCACGCCACCTACAAACAACTGGGCGAACACCGTTGCATGCCGCAAATGTTCAGCTCACGAGTTTTTCAGGACAGAATATGCCTGTGTTCGGACAGTGCAGCCTTCTTGCCACATACAAGGGACAAACAAAACTTGTGTCATTTTACGTTCTTCGTTCTTCTACTGCAGTGAACTTGTTTGGTTTAGATTTATTTCAATTGTCTAACTTGTCTATAGTCAATCCGGTCCTATCAGTGAATCAGACTGTGCCTTCAGCCAGTGTTTCTAGACTATGTGAAGAATTTGCAGACATTTTTGCACCGGGCCTTGGTTGCGCTAAGAACTATGAAGCACATTTGGCACTGAAAGTGAACGCGCAACCGAAATTTTTCAGAGCGCGCAATGTTCCCCACGCATTGCGTGCTGAGGTCGCAAGAGCATTCGATTCTTCCGAACTTGCTTGCATGTTCATTGATTCGGAAACCGATGACGTGGTCGAATCGTTTCCGATTGATTTTCGTCGTGTAGCTACAGCAACAGCTGCTGACCCTGTCCTGGCTACCGTTTTGCGTTTTGTTGCTACGCAATGGCCCTTGTCAAAGTCGCGGATCGAGGATCCGTTGGTTCGCCGATTTTTTGCTCACAAGGAGAGACTTTTTGTACGACGTGGTGTTTTGTTGTTGCGTTCTGATAACGATCAGTCCAGAGTTGTGGTCCCACGTTCGTTACAGTCCTCTGTCTTATGGCTTCTTCACCAAGGACATTGGGGTATAGTGCGCACGAAACAACTTGCTCGTCAGCACTGTACTTGGTTTGGAATCGATGCTGCGATTACGAATATGTGCTCTTCTTGCATGGCATGTGCCAAACAACAATCCGCATCGCCGTGGAAATTCTTTGCATGGCCGAAAGCCACTTCCCCTTGGCAACGCTTGCACGTCGATTTTGCTGGTCCATTCTGGAATGCTCGATGGTTGGTTGTGGTCGATTCTTTCAGTAATTTTCCTTTTGTTGTCCGGATGTCTTCCACGACGTCATCTGCCACAATCCATGCGTTCTCTGCTATTTTTTGCATTGAAGGTCTTCCACAGACTATTGTTTCCGACAATGGCCCACAATTCATGTCTGCCGAATTTCAGTCATTCTGCAAGGCCAATGGTATTCAACATCTGACATCCGTGCCGTTTTCGCCACAGTCAAACGGTGCCGCTGAACGATTCGTCCGGACTTTCAAGTCACAGATGTTGAAATTGAAAGAGTCGCATTCTCGGGAGGACGTGTTATTGCTCTTTCTGTCCTCGTATCGCTCTCAGCCCCGCGATGGTCGCTCGCCGGCTGAGTTGCTCCACGGTCGTCCTCATCGAACCTTGATGTCTTTGCTGCATCCGCCGCGTCAGGTTACTGTGCAGCGGCAGACTCCCGCTTTTGCTCCTGGCGACGTTGTCTTCTATCGCAACTATCGAGGTTCACGGCATTGGCTCGCAGGGCGCATTCTTCGCTGCCTCGGCCGCGCTATGTATTTGGTTTTGGGGGCCTCTGGTGAGGTGCGTCGGCATCTCAATCAGCTGCGCCTCTGTCGTCGCCTGGGTTCTGCCGCTCCCCGTCTGCTTTCAGCGACGGTGCCGTCCGGTCAGCGCCCTGGGGACCCATCTACTGGCTCGCCTCATCCCCAGGTGTTACCGACGATGCCTTCCATTTTGCCTCATGGCGTCGCGCCGCCGCCGCAGCCGCCGCAGCCGCCGCCGGCGCCGCCCGCAGTGGACGCTTCGCTGCAGCCGCCATGCGCCTCCCTGGGTCGCGCGCCGCCGTCCGCTTCCCGTGACCAGCTGTCCTCCGCCATGGAACTCTTGCCCGCTCCGGCCCAGATGTCGTCATCGGGCGTCGGATCCCCCGACGCAATGGAGGTCGACCCTTCGGCCCCTCCTGTCTCATTACGGGCGCATACACCGCATGTTGACGTGCACCCTGGACTAGGTTTTTAGGCATTTCCTAGCTCCCCTCGGACCGAATGGCAGGGTGCGGGTGGCACAGCCTCGCCTTTTGTTAGGCTCCCCACCTCATCGCATACGTCAACATGGGGTCCTCCCTGCGGCGGGCGTAAGCCTTATCACACGACCGTTCGCCGATTTGCGGGGGAGGAATGTGGTGTCACCGCTAGACACCACACTTGCTAGGTGGTAGTTTAAATCGGCCGCGGTCCATTAGTACATCTCGGACCCGCGTGTCGCCACTGTCAGGATCGCAGACCGAGCGCCACCACAAGGCAGGTCTCGAGAGACGTACGAGCACTCGCCCCAGTTGTACGGACGACATTGCTAGCGACTACACGTACGAAGCCTTTCTCTCATTTGCCGAGAGACAGTTAGAATAGCCTTCAGCTAAGTTAATGGCTGCGACCTAGCAAGGCGCCATTTGTACCATTGCATGTATCTCAAGATAGTCTCACTTGTATCATCAAGAATGCTGTATACCAAAGGACGATATAAAAGTTAAGTGTTCTAGTAGCTACGTTCTTTTCTTTATCACATTCATTACGAATCCTGTTCCAGACTTAACGCCAGACGGCGTGAGTTGACGCGTGCCCTTTCGGCTACTTCACTGTGGACTGGCTACCTTGTCAGTCCACTACAGTGCCAATAAAACCTACGCTCCTATTGACACATAAATTTTATTCATACCTTGCCGTTGCGCATAGCGTTTATTGGCCAGACGATTCGTACCGTTCACGACATTTGTACGGTACCCGTAACCATCGCCACACGCGATTACTATTATTAAAATATACGAAATTTATAGTGATGGAACATTGCCTAACCGAGGAACACAGAGTGATGTTTGATGAGCCGCAGGTTCTTGTTCCTACATCTCGCTAGTGGTTCTGTGTATAATAGAAATCAACTGAATTTAGTGTGCCATATGATATTATAAATCGTAACAAGGAACGTGCTTTAAGTTAAATGTAGAATCCTGTTTTATCGGATATTTAAAACAAAAAGGTCTTTGACTGGAGCGGCAGAGCCACGCTCTCGTTAGAAATTTATCTTTCCTCTTGAGTTTCACCACTGGAGCGCTGCACCTTCTCTCCTCGTTAGAGGGCTGCAGAGACGATTTCTAGCGAACACGCTGTTGGTTTTCAGTAGCGTACAAACTGCCGCCGTTTACGGCAGGAATCGGATTCGGCCATATTTAGCAAACAGCGTTCTCGCCTGAAGATGGCGGCCGGATGGCTCAAGTACTTTGTAAGGATGATTGTATGATACGACTGCCGACCCGACAAGAAAAGTTGTAATTTTACATGTCGTTCTAGCTGAAGTCTTCAGTTTAGATACTGTTGTTGTTGTTGTTGTTGTTGTGGCGAACTTCAGTCCGCTCCCTGCAACTCTCTCCATTAGTCTACCCTGTGCGAGCCTTTTCATCTTTGCGTATAATGTAAATTCATTTCAGCCTGGATACCATAATCGGTCTTAGACTCCTTCTACAATTTTACCCTGCACATTTTCCTCCAATATGAAGTTGACCATTCCCTAGTGCCTCAGGAAGTGTCCAATCAACTAATCCCTCTTCTCAGCCTCGTTGTGCTATAATTTTCTCATTCCTCATTTCAGTTCCCTCTCTTTACTTATTTGATCTCCCCATCTAATATCTGGCATTCTCGTACAGCACCACATTTAATAAGCTATTATTCTCTCCTGGTAGGAACTGATTATCGTTCGCGTTTCAGTACCCTGTATATAAAGGGTGCTATAGGAATAAGTAAAGATATTGTGGTAATTGGTACCCACTTCAGAGTGTTAATTGTTTTTTCATGTTTTCTGCACGGTGGTAATGCACCACAGAGTGGAATACAACTGTCAGTACTTACAAACCGTTATGCGTCCATGAATCCCTACTTCAAAATTTGAACTGCTGCATAGGGGGAAATAAGCATTAATGGCTCGCTCTTCCCATACGTAGTTGAAAGTTCTAACCAACCTAAAAAATATTAGTCGTTATAGCTGTAATCATGAGTCTGCAAATGAAGTAAATAGCGATGTAATGTTATTCAGTACACTGTTCTCAGTCACCAACAAAAATAGGGCACTTACACCCCTACCACTCTGGTCACCCTGATTATATATCTCGTACATTTCAGACATAAAATAAAAATTGTGGGAGGTAAGAACACTCTTGGAATCTGAACAGCTAACTACAATCCAAGACGCCTCCCTTGTAGCGTCTACCACTGATCTTCTCCTTGCACTCACGAAACTAACATGTGAAGCTGCTTTTCTTTTGTTGCCTTTATTTTCTGTATCAACCCTGACAAGGTTCGAGTATTAGGTACAGTAATCAGGCATCGGCTGAACGTGGGTGCTGTACGCCACCTCCTTTGTGGGACGATTATACATCCTGGGCACTTTTTGCTCCATTTATATGCAGTTCGTAAAAAAATATACGAAAAAACTTGCAGGCCACGTTGCTCACACTTCGGAGACCGTCTTCCAGATGGAAACGCCTCATAATAATCCACTTCTTCTTCGTCCTCGTCGTTATCATCATCATTTCCTCATCGTTATCATCCTCCTCGTCTTCTTCTTATTTTTCTTCACCTTCTGCTTTCGTAAATACAATGTCATCTTCTTCGTCTTTTTCGGTCTCCTTTCGGAATAGCTGAACTTTTCGAACGAAACTCCGAGAAACAGGTGTATGGTAAGTTGTAGTGAACGCTTCTTGAATTACATCTACTCGTCTGACAAAACTTGGGTACATATACATATTTTTGCCTCTAACAGTAGGCACAGCTGGATTAGGGTCTGAGATAACGTCCTCTTCCATACCGATGTCTATGTCATCACTTCTCAGAATGTACGTATCAGTTTTATATAATGCAGGGCTGAGAATTTTGCTATAATTTCGAAGAGCTCTCGTAACTCTTTTGCGGAGCTTTAATTTTAAACAGAAACAAACAAATACCATCCGAGAAGGTCTTGAAGGCCCAGCGGTACCGTCCGGCCGCCGTGTCATCCTCAGGCCCTACTCATCACCGCATACAGCACACTTGTGATCAGCACACCGTTCTTCCGGCCGTTGTCAGTTTCGGTGACTGGTGTCGCTACTTCTCAATCAAGTAGCTCCTCAACAGGCCTCACAAACACTGAGTGCACCCCGCTTGCCAACAAGACTCGACAGACCCAGGCGGTGACCGATCCAAGTACTAGCCAAGCCCGACAGCGCTTAACTTCAGTGATCTGGCGGGAACCGTTGTTACCACTGTGGCAAGGCCTTTGACTAATTTTAAACAATAGATTACATAATCCTAGTTTTAAAATGAATTACCAGTCATAAATACCTTTGCTATCCAATCTAATGCCATATAGAGTATCAGGTGTATTGTCTGTCGGTTCAACGATAAATCGTGATTCCAGTTTCCCTTCATTCTCTGCTATAATTTTCTTTTGTGATTCTTGATCATCATTACGAATGTCTTCTACATCACATTTATCTACTTCTTCTACTTTCAGAAATGTATTATTTTCTTTGGTTTAACTTTCTTTTTCTTGGTCTGTCTCCTTTTGGAACAGCAGTTCCAATGTCTGTAGCACTTGAGAAATGGGCTCTAATACGCTTTTCCATATAGCTTGGCTTTTTGCAAGAACACCAGTTTCCTGCAGATATTTTGTCTAGATTTCAACACCAAAACTTAGGACTACTCTCCCGTACGATGGAATTCAGAGTTATATTGACAACCGAAGTGCTGAATCAACAACTGCAAATGGTTAGTTCCTAGCAGTCAACACCCAGCAACCAGTGGCCAACGACTAACAGCCAATAGCTAACAGCCAACAGCTAACAGCCAATGGGAAATGGCAAACAGGAAGCAGCAAATGGCAAATGAAAAATGGTAAAACGATTGTCATGTATCATCTAGTGAAATCGAAATTACCTTTGTCTACCGAGAGAACTCTTAGTCCAGATTCTTTCGCTTTTTAGAATCTGGACACTGAGTAAGCTTCGTCCTCTGGAATTCTTTGTGGAGGTCGGATTTCATTCAATAATACAAATAAATACTGGTGTTTTGAAACTGGCTTCTTATCTTCATTTTTCAATTAGATTTCATGTAATTTGTATATAATACAAATAAATGTTGATGTTTTGATCTGTCTGTCACGACTATTTTCAGATTTAACACACAAAGTCACATCCTTCTGGCTAGGGCTTGGAAATAATGGGGGGGGGGGGGCCTACAGGCATTTGAGAACATGTTTCACGAAAGAAAGAGGACGAGGAGTACTCACCTGTTGGGATAGTCATGATGAATGGGGAAACTCGAGATTTTAGAAATGTGCTTGTGTAGCCTCCAATTCAGCAGTAATTTATAAAAGAGGTCTGTGAGGAGGAGTCACCCTCTTCGCAACCCTCCTATCGCAACATGCTCGGGAACTCATGGGAATTTGTTGCGTAGGCATTTCTCATGAGATAAGCGATTGTGAGGAATCCATTCTGCACATTTTGTAGAGTATGAAAAGCAGAACTTCAGCTTACAGAAGGCATTTATGGTGCATAAACGTAGCTGTCAGTACTGCGAGCATTTGGAGTGTGCATCATACCTGAAATCAGAAGAACCCGAGATGAGGAGGTCATATTTTCTCTATGAATATGGGTTTAACTTCGCTAAGCTGAAGGGAATTGTCCCATATGAATATTACAAGCAACGAATCGACTCTACTGGATAATCGCCTGCTGTCAGTTGAAAAGTACAAAAACCTAATTACCAAGCAAAACAGTAACATGGATCCTGTATGAAAGAACTTGCAGTGTATGGAATATATTCAAGTGTAAAACACTGGGAGACGGTATTCAGATTTATGTTCGAAAACTGACCTGCTGCTCCTTGCCAACGAGTCTGGAATCTCTCGCTGTGTTTGCCGTAAGTCACATGAACTGGATCCAAAACATTATACTACTTCGCCAGAGTTGGGGTGGAATGCTCTGAGAAAATTATTTAAGATGAACTCTAGTTTATTACTGATATCGAAAAACTCCAGTTAGTTGAGGCTGATATTAGACGAGGAATTTTCCATTGCAGAAATGCATTTGCCAGAAACAGATTCGTGACTGATTATCATAACCAAATTGGTGCATTTCACATCATTTATCTGACTGTAAATAGCCCATACAATTGGATGACACTGCAGCACCTTCTGGTGCCCAATTCTGATTAGCTTACTGAAGAGAATGGGGATAGTATTGTGATGAAAGACCAACGATTCGAACATAGGTTACATACCAGAAGTAGATCTTGAATAACCCAAGAGTATTCGCGATTGATGTCTGGAAAAAATGACACCACCATGCAAATGCTAGAATTGGAAGAAATTGTTTTCGTCCGTATATGTCATGAAAAACTATGTAGTTCATTATAGAAATACTAAACAGTATTTGCAATATGCCACATGTAGAGACTAATGAACAAAAGCCCATGAGTTCGATAAAAAACTTTATCGGTATGACGCTTTATTGTGTGTATGAAAATACGTGGAATATGTTTTTTAAGACAATGGACAGAGGACAAGCAGCAAGCTGGGAGTGCAGATTTGAAACAGCTACAGTAAATGCCGCACCAATTTTCAAAAAGCGTTACCTTCAACGAAAATTTTGTCGTCATTGCAGTGGGAATGACAATTGTCGATCTTTCGAAAACGCTTATTTTTAACTTCTACTGCGGATTGTATTAAACATATTGCTCCCAGTATGATGTAAAATTTACATGCGCCGACCCTGATAGTCTAATCTGTAACATTAAAAATCCCAATATTCGTGAGGATATCAGGAGTGATGTTCGCAAATAGTCCAGCATGTCACATTACCCTGATAATAATATTTATAGTATCTCACATCTCAATAAAAAAGGATCTTGGCTTGATGATAAGTGAACTTAATGGTGAACTGCAGAATTTGGTGGCCTGATAAGAAGACGCTATGCTCTCAAGATCAAATCTGGGTATATAATGTGGAGAGCAAACGTCATAAAACATTCTTCTGTAAATAGGTTAACCACTGTCAATAAATTATGGACAGTTTTTCTTGGATTCAGAAATGAAAAACACTGTGCAACATGAAATTCAATCTAAACAACATATTGTTTCATCTGTTAAAAAACATAAACTTACTTCATTGGTACAGGACGACAAACATCATATTCTTCCAGATAATGTAACTACAACGTGTCAGGGTCGTACTGAATGAAAATGGTGACTGAAAATAATGTGAATTTCTATAAGAATGTAAATACCTGTAAATATGTAAACAACATAAATTGTAGTTTATAGCTTTATGTGAATACCACCTTCCCGACTACACTCATGGTCCCGTTATATTAATACAAATCTAGTGATCCATTGTAACTGATCAGATGGTGAGAAAACGCACATAAAAATTTAAATACCTATAAAAATCTGAGTAACGTAGGTGCCTGAGAAGGTGTATTGTAAACTTTTCGATAGAAATTACACAATCCATTGTAATTGGTCAGACAGAGAATAAACATTGCATGTCAAAGCAAATCTCTCTGTCTCTCTCTCTCTCTCTCTCTCTCTCTCTCTCTCTCTCTCTCTTAATAAAGCCAGCTGAGTGAGTGAGTGTGAGTTATCAGGACAGCTTGTAACATCAACAACTGTACATATAATAATTTTTTTCTTCTGATTTTCGTTAAATTAGTGTAATCGATGTTCTGATGTCATTTCTTTTTCTTTTCATGGCATGATGTTAAAGGAACTGTAACCAATTTTCGATGTGAATATTAATGTTTATGTCAAATTGCAAGCAATATTATAACAAAATGGAAATGTAAGAAATGTTGAAACTGTTGTAAGATGTTAAAGTTGTAATTATGCGCCTGGTCCATACGTAGGCAATGTATTAGGATATGTGGAATGCAAAACCTTTGGTGAATACCCTGTCTGTAGGGGAGCGGTAAAAGGTGGATGGCAGGCGAGCGCGGGAAAATGCACACGGGCGCGGCACGGCATAACGGGCTCAGCAGTAGTAGTCGGAGTTGGGCATCGGTCTGAGAAACACGCTCTGGATCGAGGAGGCTCTCCTGGAAAACGTGATTTCATTGAGCCTCGGATGTGCCGTTTCCGACGACTATACAGCATGGCTATATTCCATAGGCACTAAATGGAAAAGTATTGCGACGCTAAGAAGAAGCAAAGTGCCGATACATCAAGAGCCATAGCTGTGATTGTATGTGTGCTGTGCGCCTCGCCATCTCGCCGCCCGCCAACCGCCGCATCGATACGAACAGGTTGAAACTTTTAGTACTGTATTCGTGTGGACCAGTGTTACTTTTGTTCCTGACTGTTCAATAAGAACTTAACTTTTACCAGAACTGTCCTATCATTTAATTATCCTCATCACTAACCTAGACAGGGTCCTTTCCACATGTTGTGCAATCCGAGTGTCCCGAAATGAAGATTTAAAGTTTATGTTAATAAAAATTACCTGCAGACCTATCTGTGTTAGAATGATGTTTAAAGAACTTTGTTGCTAATGAAAATATAAGCAAAGAACAAAGGTCTGACAAAGTTGGAAGATAATTTTGGAATTGGCTTAGTAATGAAGTTTAGTTAATTTGAGACAAAAATAATAGTAGTTAAATGAGGAGGTAATAAGACAAAAAGAGTAGTAACTCATGTATTGGAAACCTTGAGTGCTTAATGAGTTCAATAGTCAAAGAATTTCAATACAGTGACCAATGTCAAAAAAAAAAAAAAAAAATGGTTCAAATGGCTCTGAGCACTATGGGACTCAACTGCTGTGGTCATAAGTCCCCTAGAACTTAGAACTACTTAAACCTAACTAACCTAAGGACATCACACAACACCCAGCCATCACGAGGCAGAGAAAATCCCTGACCCCGCCGGGAATCGAACCCGGGAACCCGGGCGTGGGAAGCGAGAACGCTACCGCACGACCACGAGATGCGGGCTGACCATAACAGTTTCAAGCCCCCCCCCCCTTGTTTCTTTTCTATTCATTTAAATTCTGAAGTGTACTGAACTGATTTGACTAGCAAAGTTAGTCAATATAGAACCAAAATTTATTAGTATTTTACCTTTTTCAAAATTGACATTGTATGAATGTTTCGAAAGTACTATTTCTGGGGTAACCTATGCCCGATTTTAATCAGATCAGTAGACTGTACGAAGTTTGTAGTAAACATTATAGTGTATTGTTGTGTATTTTTGGCTTGTCCATATTAGTACAGAAAGTGAAATTATTAGTTCAGTAGATTTTCTGGTTCTAAAATTTACCACATTATGCAGTGCTATTACGTGTTGTTTTGTATGAATGTACTTCAACTTGTACTGGGAAGAAACTCAGTTAATGCCTAATTAGGCTGGCGACCGTATTATTAACAATTTGGTAGCATCTGCTGTGTCGTTTCTTGTCCGTCCTAACGTGTAGTTGCACTTCAGATTTGCTTGACGCATCATTGTTGTTACTGAATGGGTGAAAGTCTGATTTTGCCTCCATTCGGGTACACGCGGTCAATATCTACCCCAAAATCCTTTCTTATAAGGTGAAGCCCGTCAACTTACCATAGTACAGGCTTTAATAAGTATCGTACGCAGTAGCGTAGGGTTACAAGCTGAGATATGCAGAGATGACTACTCCCATTGCGCTTGACTACTCCTATTGCGCTCTCTTTGTCTAGCAGAAGTGGTGTCCTGCACTCCTGCACTGGAGCCCATTGAATGAGTATTATATGCATGCGTGTGTTACCAGCGAAAAAGCTCAAGAGTTCTAGTATTTGTATTTTTTTAAATTCCATTAAAATTTAAGGATTTTTATTGTTCTGTGACGAGATTTTAATATCGAGGCAGAGACAGAAGAAAAAATATTTTAATATAAATGAAAAGAGATTAGAGAGGACAGTTTATTACAATGTCACTGAACAATTTGTTACAGATTTGAGCCAATTTGTTACAGAGTTGTGGGAAATTTTTTACAATTTCCGTGATGTTTGTTACAGTTTGGTGCAATTTGTTACTATTTGTGGGACATCTGTCACAGTTTGAGGGAATGTTTCACAGTCTGGGGTAATTTCGTACAAGGTTGGGCTAAATTGTTGTAAATTTTTTGGGGAATTTGTTAGAATTATAAGACAATTTGTTACAGCTATAGAGCAATTATTACATTGATGGTAAAAATCTTTTATTATTTACTGTAAGTCATTAGACATTTTCCATTACCTGTTTTTCATTACCCATTTCCCATAATCAATTTGTTGTTACCCCTATACTGTTACCAGTTTACCACCACCTATTTGCTGTTTATTGTCGCGTATTAGCCATTAGATTGTTTACGTTCTTTCGTTTCCCATCCTATCTGTAATATATTACAAAGACGCAAATGAAATTTACTGATGAGTAGCCAGTACAGTATTTGACATAAGAAGAGAGAGACATGAAATACCGTGATGATAAGGCAATACAGTATTTGACAAAAACATTTGTGAAGGGTGAAAACTGAGGAATCGGGAAAGAGAAGGATGTTTATATCACTGACGAGGCAGATTTGAGATTCAATTGTCAAGACAATACAGTATTTCACATATAAATTAAGTAGGAAAATTCGTATACATAAAAGTAATTACACACATTGATGTGTGTATGTATTCAGCTCAGTCCACACTTTTATATAAATAATGCATATTTTTGAAGGTGGCATGATTTTACACATCTTTTTACTATTACGCTGATTGAGTACAGAGGTATGCAAGATAGATACTGTTGAAAATGAAGCAGAATGTTTATTAAATTACCATGTTTCAACTGTGTTTGACATTATTAAGTGTTATATTAATTGTCAAAGTTCACTATGATTTTATAGTCTCTTTTTATATGTTTCGTTTGTTTCTATTTTCGTTCTCACAGTATGTTCTATTGATGAGACATATGTGAAACGGGAGAGATCAAAGGGGTAAGGAATACAGTACTGACAGGTGAAATACACAGATGTGGGCCTGTGTGTGTGTGTGTGTGAGTGTGTTTGTGTACTTTATTCAGTACGCCATTTTAAGTAAATAATGAATATAACTTTTTGAACTTGGCGTCATTTCTGCACATCCTTCTTACATAACGTTGATTAAATGCACACTTATGCAAATACCTTTGAGATTCAAGTGAACTAGCACAGCTTGGTGAAGACATATATGTGAGTAGACACCGTTGTGTAAATATTACAGAAATAATGCACACGTTCGGCTTTGACACCTTTTTTTATAGATAATTTAGTCCAGAAGTTTGCATGTGTTCAATATATCTTGACACTATTTTGCACATCATTTTATTACTTCACTTTGACTGGATCGAAAGAATAGGAGAAGGGGGGCATCAAGCACAACTGAACTGATCCTACCAACTTGGATTTTTTTTATCTGTTTCATTTTATTGTTACTCTGTAATTTGCTGTAATTTGGAAATAGAAGGGTCAATGGCGCCTGTCTGAAGGACGACACTGAAAAGAGGGTAAGGATTTAATGATATCATGTGTTCAAGGCCATTGCCCCTGCTCCTGGATGTATGCAACCCATACTTATATTTGTGCTTTTCCAGGTCATTTAAGTGCAAAGGGTCCCAGATTGTATCTTCATATGGTGCTGTACTGATATGCTACTGTACTGAACGCACATTGATATCTAGGTCACCAAATTCGCTTGATCTGAATCCAGTGAAATTCACCTAGGTCACTTTTGGACTCAGAAAGCTCTGGCCCATAATTGCATGATCTCTCACTATCCCTAACTGGCTGCTGCCACACAGAATCTTTGCATTATTGCATTCAAACTTGGAGCAACACTCTAATAATCAAGTGTTCATAGTTTTGGCTCATAAATGTATGCTGACTGTAAGAACTTACAATATAATCAACATGAAATGGTGCCTCATCAGTGAAAGCCACAATTCAACAAAGAAAATGTCTGACACATCGCTGATTACATCATTCATAGAACTGTACTCGTTGATGAAACACAGCTGCTGATATTTCTTTCTCCAAGTATTTGATGGTACAGAAACAGCATTTTATGATGAGACTGCTCAGAAAGCCATAATTATCAACATAATTTGCTACAACCTGTTGTCTTATGCTAGGGCGGCCTACTTGTCCTTGGACTTTGTATTGCTATGTTTTTCTCTTTTGCAAATAGAAGACGTCAACGCCACGCAGTAGATAAGACAAGGATCAGTTGCTTCATACATCCTCTTATCCAGAAATGGCATTCTATAAATCTCTCCAAATACAAATTAAGAGCAGCAAGTCCTCTAGCATATGATAATGAAAATATCTAACGGGTATCTGCTAATTCCTCACTTTTACATACTTCCAATGATAGTGAGGACAAGTCCATTATGGACACTCGTCCATAACTGTTACATAAACCGCTAATCGTACATGGAAAGACAATGAAGTGAGTCCCTCGCTGAGGCAATTTTCATGCTACCACAGTTTTTCGTGATTAATATACTTCTGATAGGTGAAGAACATTAGTTCTGAGTTTATATGTAAATTACGGGTAGTATAGCACATTCTGATTCCCTAGTGTAGACTGTATGGCCTGCAGACATCCTTCATTGTTTTTATTTAATTGAATTTTTATGTTTTTCACAAGATGCAACACCTAATAAGCTTTTTACGCTAATTAAGGGCATATAAGCATGGTCTTTTCCGAATGTACTTCCGACCAAAAAGTGGTTCTGGTAGCTGGAGTCCAAAGTTCTTGTTAGTGATACCTTTTGCGTTCTTGTGAAGGTATTTCCATAGCAACTGTCATCCAGTAAAAAATATTTCTTTATGTCTAACCGAGAAGTGAACTATTAGTTTTCATAAATTTAGCTTTAAAATCTTTTTAACGTAACGAAACATTTTTTTAAAATTTTTGATCTCCTATTTTTCAATTTCCAGAAACATCAAAAACTTTTTTTTATCGCTAACAGAGAAATCAAATACCAGTTGTCATAGATGTACCCTTAGAAACCTTTAGTAGTTCTTCAACAATTATTTATTTTCAGAAAAACTTTCACCCACTATTTTACCCTCAGAGTGACTGAATTTCCAAAAACACTGAAAAAAGTATTTTCTATTTTCTGAGTGAGAAACCAAATACCAGTTTTTGAAGTCTAGCTTATAAATTCCCTTAATAGAGACATACTTTCAAAAGCCTTTCATCCCCTGTTTCAGCCCATGTGGAGTTGAATTTCGGACAATCCTTTGGTAAACGATGCCTACAATACAAGATCTTCACCCTCTCCAGACCTCTAGTTTCTATCCTCAGCAGTATAGGCTGGCCGATGATGAGTCAGTGATTCAGTCTGACTTTATTTCACCCCCTTAGGGGCTGAATTTCTACAAACGGTGAAGCATGTATTTTTTCATCCATAATCGAGAAGCCAAACAACAGTGTTCAAAGATTTAGCTTTAAAAAATGCTTTCGCAATTAAATATTTTCATAAGACGTTGCACCTCCTATTTCACCTCCTTATGGTTTGAATTTCCAAAAACAGTGACAAGCGTATGTTTTATTTCTAACAGAGATGCCTAATACAAAGTTTCATGGATTTACCTTCAAAAATGCTTTCACAATGAAATATTTCCACAAAACTTTCATCCTGCGTTTCATCCCACAGGGGTTGAATTTCCAAAAAACAGTGAAAAAGTTTTTCTTTTTATTTCTACCTGAGAAGTCAAATCTAAATTTTCGTAAATATAGCTTTAAAAATGCTTTCATAATGAAGTATTTTCATAAAGTATCTGATCACCTGTTTCACCACCTTATAGGTTCAATATCCAAGAGCTCTCAAACGTATTTTTTTAAAAAATTTGTAACCTACAAGTCAAATGCTAGTATTTGTAGATGTATCATTAAAAATACTTTAGTAGTTCTTTTATAATTACATGCTTTGAAACAAAACCTTCAACTCACCATTTCACTCCCATAGGGTTAAATTTCCAAAAAGGTGAAAAGCGTAGTTCTTTATTTCTGACCGAGAAAGCAAATACCAATTTTCGTAGGTCTAGCTTCAAAATAGCTTTAATAGAGATATTTTCAAAAGCCCTTCATTCCCTATTTCACCTCCTTACGGTTGGAATTTAGAAAAATGTCTTATACGACGCCTACACTATGATATCGACAACCAAATTTCAAGTTTTTATCCTTAGAGGTTTTGGCTGGGTGACGATGATTCAGCCAGTCAGTCAGTCAGGACATTGCCTTTTATATATAGAGATTCCATCTCCTGCTAAAGAGGCAGTGCGTAACAGTATCTAGAAATGCAGAGTGACAGTGGCGGGAGCCCAAATTCTGACCAGGTCTGCTTTATACGATGGACTCTCTTTATATGCAGCTGTACCTAATAACGTCGCCTTGGAATTTGATCTGGGCTCAGAAGCACGTGATCGGCTACCGATTCTGCATGCAAGTATGTAGCATTTTGGTTCGTCATACAACTAGACATAAGACTTCGTGTCTCCTATGAAAGGTCTTTTTTTTACAAAGGTTTAAAATAAAGTTAATGAACACACAAATCTGTGCCAATAATATGCGTTACATCTCTCACAGACGACAACAGCAGCATGTGAAACAAGCTATAGCTGTGATAATAAGCCCTCTGTCGACCAGTGACAAAAGACACAACAGTAATTACGAGTACAAATGACCCAAAATGCCTTACGAATGGAAGTGCCTGGACTTTTATGAAATCTGTTTCCTTACATTTGCCAACTGGTCAACCACTATTTTATTGAATTATCTCAAACTGAAATCTGCTGTTCGCTTTCAAATGCAAAACTGCTAAATTAGAATTTAAATTCCTTTCTCCCACAGACTGTCAATATACAAACGAACAAACTGCAATTTCATCGCGACATCAACATACTGGTATTAGAATTTTGCAACTTCAGACATTGTTGTACATCAAACATTGTTGCACACGTAAAAGTCTTCCTTCCCAAGGACTACTATCATAAAAAAAAATCCAACATCAATAGCAGAATGTTTACTGGTACGTCGAAGATATAGGTTCTGTAACTTATACATATAAGGACTACCCTGTGGTAGAGGGACTGTTACTTGACGAGGACTCTGAAGAACTATTTGATAACGTGTAGCCTTTGAATAGTTAGAAGCGGATGGGATTCTTATATTCTGTATAGTCCGTTTGAAACGTCACTAGAATTGTTTTTCAATTGTTAACAGTTACATACTTTGGCCGCGAAGGAATGGTTGCAAGATCTTGATAATGCTGAGTTCCTTTCGGTTAGTGCACAAACTGGCAAAGTTACTGCAGGTAAGTACAACAGCTGGGGCGAGAGTATTGGACCATAGATGGAAATGGTGATCGATTAGGTTATCATCAATACCACTCACTCGAGCTATGATAATAATGATAATCTTGAATCAAACACAAATGATAGTGATCTATAGTGAACATCGTTTTGACGGTTATTTCAGGTACAGTTGATTACCCTTCGTAAACATTACTGCTGTGCTATTTTTAATAAATGCAAGGTGCAAACAGATTCCAAAATAAGTTTTTGACTTTCGATCCGTTTTGTCCAAGTTGTACATTCATTTACAGGTTGATAATTACTGAACTATACAGAAAAAGTAAATCAGTTACAAAGTACGGAGTGCACACACTTTGTTCAGCAAGCAAACGTCATTAGAGGTATTCGGATTCTTACGGTACACCTTGTCTTTAATATAGCCCCACAAAAAGGAGAAGCATGTGTTCAGATTCGGAAAATATGGCTGCCAATCAAGGCCCATGGCAATAGCCTCTGGGCAGCCCCGAGACAGAATGCGCTCCCCAGAGTGCTTTCCTTTTCGAATGGGGTCGAGTTCCGTCTTTCATGAACTACATCTCGTAGGTCATTCTGGACGATGGAGATGAAATCAACTTCTAAAATCTTCACGTATCGTTCGGTAGTCACCGCGCCGTCAAGGGATATCGCACCGATTATTCCGTGACTGGACATTGGACACAACACAGTCACCCGTTAAGGTTTAAGAGACTTCTCGATCGCGAAAAGCGGATTCTCAGTCCCCCGAATGCGCCAATTTTCCTTATTGATGAACCCATCAAACTGAAAGTGGCTCCGTCGCTAAACCAAACTATACTAATTCCCATCATGCCCCGTGACTAACCGCGCAATTTGAACGTCCTAAAGCAAACCGTTCAGAAATTATTACTATTTTTTTGTATAACTGTCAGCCGGTACTTTTATTTTTCATTGTTCGTAGCAAATAAATAATACATAAGTTATAGTTAAAAGTGTCGAATATGACTCTGTCCACAAATTAGATGACTTCCGGTCCGTCGGACGTGTCACTTAAGCGGACAATATTTCCGTTAGCGCCGCCTCCGATTTCGTGTTACGCACAAAACGCGGGTAGTAGTGCCACCTCTCCCAACTCCTCTCCACACGGCAAACCGATATCTTGCCAGTATCGATGTCGATAAAACGAAAGAATTGTCGAAATTTTTGATTTACGGGATGGATGAACTGTTAATATACATAATTATATTCGTACAGGATCCTCAGAGATGTAAGTAGATACAAATATCGATGATATTCTTAATTGCTTTTGAGCTTAGTAGCATCACAATAATACTACATAAAATATTCGAAAATATATAGTTTCTTAATCGCAACGTCACTGCGTCACTAATGTGTTGCATTTCTTCTGATTCGGAATTTATTGTTTCAGTCTTTCCGGGTCTGTAAATGTATAGCGCGGGGGACGGGGCTCTACAACAACGAATGTTGGTTATGTGAATTCGCGTTAAAATCACTGCCCACTATAGCGTCTGTCAGTAAGTCATATGTCTCATTAAGTCCTTGGGAACGGCTTCTACATAAAGATCCTCGAAACGATAACTACCCGCAATACTATGTCAGAGTAGCAAAAGTCGGCATTGGTCGCACTGGAATAAAAGACTTAGTTGTGCACAGTACACTCTAGCACACTATCTGCCTTTTGGGACAATATCGGTTAACGATCATGTCTGTAAGCTGATTTCAGAAGATTGTTCCTCGGATACGGCAAACACTTCTCTCGCTTTAACAGATAACTGATTTTCACTAGTTGAAGGAAAATACTTCAGGAGGAAGACATCAGATTGCTTATGACATTTACAGATTTCAGATACGGAAATATCTAGTCTACAAAATTACCCGCGCAACAATCATTTTTCACGAGTTCATCTGGAATACTGCTACCTCTTGCAGCGTTATTTCGGCTAACAACGTTTCAGCCATTCTCGAGATGAGTCCCTTGCAACATTTTTCCAGTACATTACAATGTTCAGTAAATGCGTATGCGTCAGAGATTATACTGTTGTTAAAACGAGCGTGAATAAGAGCATCAGTCATAGATAAAATTTGTCCCATTTAAGGCTAAAACAAAGCAAGGTTCAGCGAATCCACAGTGCTTACGAAGTAGCTGGTTAACAATTATGGACGGCAAATGTTCGAACAGTAGGCAATGAAGCCCTGGAACAACATTTTCTTTCAAGGCGCAGGTGAGAAACGTCGATTTTACGTGATTAGTCGAGCTGGAAGCCCACATCTCGGTTGAGCACGTTGTTTCCTAACAGTATTTCCACAGCTTCTTTGACCAGTGAATCACAGTAGGATGAGGCTGTGGCCAGTGTCTTGACTTTCACGTAATCCGTTGGGCGACTGCTGATTTAATGGCTGTACTAGACGAGTTGTATCGCTGGTGTTCAATGCAACGCTCTTTTACAGTGCGTGCTGTTTGTCCTATGCATCTTTTAGCACATTCACAAGGAATTTCCTGCACACCGCCTTTCCTAAAAGCAAATCATCCATCACAAATCCGAGACGAGCTGCTGGCTTGGCCACTGGTAGGAAGATCACTAGTATTCTTTGCAGTTTTTGAAGAAATATTTCCCACATTTTGTAGAAAAATCGTAGAGTTAACATTTCTTTCGTCTTCCTCTCCTTTTCTCTGGTCTGGTGTTTCCGCTTGCAAAACTCTCTTAATTTGATGTTTTGTATATCCATTCCTGTGGAATATTGCTTCAGGGTACACCAGACTACTCCATAGACTATCACAATCGGGCACAACATCAGCCCTACATACTGAAGTACACCCTTAGTTTGAGAAGTTTCGTGTCCTACGTTTTCACTGCCCTGCATTCCAACATATAACATCCATAATAATGAAACACATACTTTGTAAGCACTGTGGATAAGCACTGTGGGTTCGCTGACTCTGTGCTTTCTTTGTTTTACTCGTAGAGATGTATAGTTTTATCTAAGAGTAGCGTTGTTGTTACCAACAGTGCTATCTTTGACGTATGCGTGTTTACCGCATAAAATGCTATAAAAATCTTGCAAGCGCTCACCTGGATAATGGCTGAAAGGTTTCCAGCCGAAACATCGTACAATAGGTAATAAAATCACGGATGCATTTCCGAAAAATTGAATATTCGATCCACCGGTAAAACTTCTTGGAGGAGATGGTTTTATATGCATAGAGGTTGAACAACCCACGGAACCTGAGAGCAAGATTATTAAATTCATTGAGCTTGTTACTAAAATACTGTAGCCGTGAGATTTGCGAAAGTGGTACATCTCATTAAGATTGCCGCTGCTAATAGGTTTACTCGCAAAGCTACCTAGGCACTGGTTAAAAATAGGAACAAGCATACTCTCAGGAAATTGGATTTGCTCTCGGAAGAGCTGTATCCCTTACAAGTTAGCAACTAGTCTCCCTCCAGTTACCTGGGGATGGGCTGGTGGCGTCACTTGGGCAAAATCGGACAGGATGCATCAAAACTCCAAGTTACAAAGTTTGAGCGTCTGATTACTTTTTCTGTTTTTAATTTAACGGAAAAGGATCTGAAGAAATCGACAACGGCTGTTTTAGGAAACGGCTTAAATTTTGCTCATACACCGAACCCTTCCTACTAACACCTTTGACGGAGGAATTGGAGAAATCGTTGGAAAATTACCCGATGACTCTGCTGAAGAAATAAGCATGCGGAGCACTAAGAAGATCCCGTCCATAAATGAGGAACATATCCTCATCTGAGAGAGCTGCTGTTTTGGTGCCGAGAGAGAACGACAGAGAAAATGTACAACTTAGTCGAGGACACAACATACCTAAGGATTGACAAGGATTCCATTGCACGTGTCCAAAGAAAAACTCTTTCCTACCCAAGGAAGGTATTAACAAACTGAAGGGACACAGCTTCGTTTCTCAAAGACTATACAGCATCGCCAACGTCCTGAACATAATACACAGACAAAAAGTGGTTCAGAAGGAGATGGGAATGATAAAGCACGTTTCGGGCAGTTACTAAAAGCATTGCAATTTAGGCCAATTGTAACATAATTACACCTACTTATTGGTTAACTAAATATTTAGCCTAGTTGTTGAGACCTTTTGTAGGTAAAGGTGAACGTCATATGCGTAATTCAGCAGTTTTTGTTAGTGGGTTAAAAATTTCGGAACGTAAGAGCTATGATGTATTGGTCAGCTTTGACGTCGTTTACTTGTTCTCAAAACTAAGTATTCCTGACTCTCTGTCACTGATTAGCAACAAGGTTGAAGAAGACATAACGGCATTATTTAAGCAAGCCCCAACCTCCAGTTACTTCCTATTTCATAATCGATGTTTTGAACAGATTGATGGTGTTGCCTTGGACAGATCTCTCTCACCCATGGTAGCTAATTTAGTTATGGAGGATTTTGAAGAAAAGGCACTCAATTTTGCAGTTTTAAAACCGACAGGGTTCTGGATATTTGTGGAAAAACACATTCATAGTCTGGCCCCATGGCGAGGCAAACTGATCCAGTTTCTTCAAGGTATAAACACCATTCACGAAA
Organism: Schistocerca nitens; assembly: GCF_023898315.1. NCBI lineage: Eukaryota > Metazoa > Arthropoda > Insecta > Orthoptera > Acrididae > Schistocerca > Schistocerca nitens. The sequence goes on from NC_064617.1 coordinate 619,223,380, forward strand.
ATATCAAATTTACTGTGTGACGGGAAATGAATGGCTGTCTACCGTTTCTGAATGTATTAGCTAGTCGAAAGGAAGATGCTTTCTTAGCGGTTTACTTTAAGCCCACCCATACCGATTTATATTTGCAGGCGTCTAGCTGCCGCCATCCTTAGCAAACTTTATGTTCGACGCTGACAGCCTGCAGAGTGAAGTGGTTCACCTGAAACAAATACTCCGTAAGAATGGATATACAGAGCACCGAATTACAAGCACTCTTCAAGCGAAAACGCCAGACCAACCAAAAAATAGCAAGAAGAAAGAGATGTAAAGTCAACGGCCTTTCTACCGTATGTGGGAAATATTTCTTCAAAAATTGCAAATATAGTGAAGAAGAATAAAGTGGGCATGATTTTACTTCTACCGGCCAAGATGGCAGCTCTTCTGGGATCTGTGGAGATTATCTGCCATTACGAAAGGCAGGTACACATAGAAAACGGGTACGCGCATTGAACACCAGTGATACATTCGCCCATGCAGCCAAACAACTCTGCCATGGCTGAACAGCGTATTTCCACTGGCCAATCCATGAATTGCGGGAAAATTAACGCTTAAATGTATCATTTTTCTATTTTAATTTTAAAAAAATAATTTTTTAGTTTTTAAGGAGTTCATAGAAAGGGAAAATAGAGAAATAACTCTTGGGTTGCTAATTTTCTAGAAAAGGTCACCGTCCAGATGTTATATACATGGAACAGCAAGTGTAAACATACGGTTGCCAGACAATAAGCCACACAACTGAATATGGAAATACATCATTTCTATTATTTTTCTAACATGTTTCCTAAAATCTACTCACATAGAGACTCTATCATCCTTGTGACAAGTATAAGAATCTGGAGTTAACACAGTCTGCCACGTAACAACATGTCCGATTTGTGATCAGTGTTCGTTTAGCCGAGCACGGAGAGAAATTTTCCTGCAGTTGATGGAAACTGATGTACCAGTTCTTGTATTTTGTTGAAACAAATATACTCATCACATTTAGTGCTGAAAACCAGTGTACACTCACGACATTCAGGATACTTGCTTCGATTTATTTTGGCTTTCCACTTAGGCCAGTGGACAGTAGAGTCTGTTCGTATATTTTGTGGGACATAAGAAACGGCACAGTTCATTTTTCTTGTCTCTAGTTGTTTCTGAATATTATTGTGAAGTGTACACCTCTTACGCCCAGCTCTTCCTATGCCAAACAGATGTTGCACCACAGCAATCCTGAATTGCTTCACATTGAAGGAAGTAAACGGTAAAACAACCTGATATCATTTTATCTTATCAAAATAATCTACGCTTCCTTTAAATTTATTTTGTTGATCAGAGAGGGAAAGGTTCTTTCATTTCCTTGTACACTGACTGTGTTCTGTGACTTACTTCGAAGCTTTTGGGTTCACCATTCTTGTACGACTTCTTGTGAGTACAGTTAACGGTTTTGCTGTTATGCTGATTAATAAATGGTATAACATAACAAGAAACATTACGAGGAACTTCCGGAAAAATGAAATAACTCAACAGTTTATTTTTATCTTCTGCTGTGGAATCATTTTCAAAACTGGTGTAACTATGTAACTCATTCGGATTTAGTGGAGAATCATCATCACTGCTAGACTTTAAATCTTTGAGATCATCATTACTCCAGAAGGTAAGCCTAATAGCCGTCCTACGTACCCTGCAACAACGTCGGTCTTCCAAAGATAATTGTAACTGAATAATCGATCCATAAACTAGAACTCAACCTTAAATAATAATAATTAACTACCATGATATCTGTAACACAACATAAAACAACATCCAACGTAAAAGCAAACCACAGGATGACAACATTTGTGCATAAATGGTGAAACAGCAAAATAAACTCGCCATTGCTGTGTGTCAGTATTCACGCAGTTTTGAACATGTGCAACACACACAAACTTTGATGTAAAATCCAAAGTTGAATGATTTGACAATTTTCTTATTTCTAAATAGTTGCTTTTATTTGTGTAATTTTTTCCCCTTCTTCCTACACCGACTCTTAATAAGGGCAACACAATGTGAAATTAAGCAAAATTCACACTGCACTCATCCAAAGAGTTTATCAGAAGTCTGTTGTGAACCAACTACTACACGTACAGCATCAGAGATTCTCTCCAACAACTGAGGTGCACCCTTGAAACTTTAGCTACAGCACTAAATTCCTAGTACAAGCAAACAAAACAGTTTTACAATCCATGTTACAGATATGCAACACTATGCACTTACAGCCTTATCCTAGCTGGATTCAGTGATCAGGGGAGCTGTGGGAATACAATTAGCAGACAACCTGATCAAGCGAGCAGCGCTACTAATGACAAAAACCTCGTTTCACAGTGCGTTCTCAAAGGAATTTCATTACCTGGTATTACAATAATTGCCACTTTCTAAGCATTGTGGATTCTCTGACTCTGCGGTTGCTTTCATTCTTCGATGCGTAAAGTTTTATATATGACTGACCCTTTTGTTGCCAATAGCGTTATCTATGATACATGCGCGTTTACTCCACAGTACCAAGTGACACAAATCCTGCAAACGGCTCGCATTAAGAACAGCTTAATGGTTATCAGTAGAAATATCGTGCAAGAGGTAATAGCATTCCAGGTGTGCTCCCAAAAAACGATAGAATACCCTTCGGGAAAACTTCCAAAAAAATAAATCCTATGCGTGTTCACATATTTTTCACTGAGACCTATGCAACTTACACCTCTGGATGTATCGACATCTACGATAATGCTGTGGATGGTAATAATATCAACAATAAGAACAACAAAAATAAATATCATATCTTCTGTGTTTTCAGGGATGAAATTTACGTCTTATTAGGCATGTTCGCACTTTGTACGAAGAGTGCATGTACTTGTTAAGTTTCTTGGAATTTTTACAACACTTATAGCCAGTTCTGTGTTACAAAAAAATCAGGAAATATCTACAGACCATTCGTTGCAGTGAAAGAACTGCAGATATACAATATCAGAAAGTACTGTATAAACAGTCAAACAACATAAAATGAAACTTGGGTCATCCACAAAAATTACAGCTTAACGACTGGACACTGTCACAAAGTAAAACTGCGTATCTCAGATTATATTTAGTTTCCCGATCAGTAACTAGTAGATAATACTACCGTAGTTCGTATTTTTGATATAAATATATAAATATTAAGAAACACAGACATCTTTGGAAAAAAACCCTCAGTTTTAGGATTACTGCCTACTTACTACAGTGGCAAACAACATTAAAATCCTTCGTATATCAAACCTTGATAAAATATATATTGTAAGTTAATAAGTTTTCTTTCTGTAGTGTAAGAAGATAAACTTTCTTATTTTTCGTATTTATTGACTCCTCTGGTTCATGCCAAATGTACGCAAAGCATTCCTTAAAAATTAAGGTTATAGTACTTATTGTCAGTGGTTTAAGTCTTTCAAACCTGAATTTTTTTCTGGAAGAACTAAAATTTTTCTTTGTGTTCGAATGCTCATAGGTGATTTTTTGTGCTTTTAGAGGTAAGGTTTATACACATACATATACCCATATTGAAACTGTACTACGTACATTTTACCTCTTTTTCTGTACCAAAATAATTAATTTTTAAATATTCACTGCTGCAGTAAATAAACTAATCATTTAATATTTATCATGGAAAATAACAATAGTAACATTCAACCATAGAGTGGAATACAAGAAAACAATCATTTCTGTGTATTCTGGCGGTCACAAGCTGCTGCGTGCTGCCACGTTCACTTGTTGATTTTTTACAGTTATGTCCAACAGATGGGAGCACTTATGCACGCTTATAAGACTGAACATCCACAAATACGTACATGAGGTATCCACTGACGAAAAATATTTCTTTCGCAGCTAGGACACAGCAAAAATAGATGTACGCAATTGTTGCCAGTGTGTCTGAAAGGGTTAAATACAGGTAACAAACTAAAGTCTTTTGCCCTGGATTATGCGTCTTCTGCAATCTTACTGATTAATCTGTAACACATAATATGGATGAAAGGTATTTGTGCGCACTGTGGACCTAACATATGGACCGTGAGCAGCTGCTTGAGGCGTAGCGTGTTGTAGCGCGCCTGTGAAAGGCCTTGTCCTGCGTAACCGACAGAAGCGACCGACAGCCACCGACGTCTGGATGCGCGACACTGCAGCAACAAGCAGCAGCATCGGGCGAAAGGCTCTGGTGTCCTGCGTGCGAGCGACCATCTCCGGCTGTTTTTATAAAACGATGCCCCTAAACTGCAGAATACTATAGCTGAAGAGTAAAGTTACAGAAGTAGCTTTACTTGGGAAAATAAAGCGAAAAGGAATGCAGTGCATGAAATTTACAAAGGGAGGAACCTTCGTGGATAATTTAATTATCTATATCAACTACGAAGATCACCAGACAAATTCTTCGAATACAAGTGAATAAGCAGAGGAGTATTCGAATATCTCGTCAATAAATTAAAGACGAATGTTTTTCACATGATCAAGAAGTTTTAACAGCCGATAAATGCGGAAGAATAACTGACTACATAAAATACAAATGAATGACCACATAATCCGCCAGCGATTTGTCGTGTCATGGGCTCGTTCCCGTTTGGCACTAGCGGTTAATAAAACGCTGTGGGTTCGTTCCTTTATACTTCTTCCATTTTAACTGACTTAGCTACCATCCTGTACACTAAGTTTTATGTATACTGTTCATACTGCATCGCTAACTATATTTTTAAGGTCTTGCCAAAGTACTTGGTCCTTAAGCGTATACACACCTATCCCAGTATATCACACACCCTAAATTCCTATTAACGTCATGTTAAGGCCAAGCGTTTCACTTAATCTAAATATTTTGTAAAAGTAAAGCACACAAAATTTTTGAAAAGAAAGTAAATCGTTTTGTGAAATTATTTTCCTAAAAGAATGAAATAAGAAATATTAGAGAAACGTTTGATGCACCTCATTTTCTGTTCATGATTTCACACATCATTCAAAGGCACTTAGAATGTTTCTTTGAACTATATATTTTTTGTTTTATACAAACGATTTCGGAAAATATTTGGCCGATTTCTTTCATTTTTTATTTTCAAGTTTTATTCAGGACTGACATTTCATTTGACTTCCTAATGCCTTGTGTTTTCGAAAATCCTAACATTGCTACTTAATTCGAAGGAAGCCTTTTTGACATTAAATACGGCATCAGTGTATCTTCATATGTGCAAAATAGCTAGGCCTTGAACAGATGCATTTTATGACACTTCATTTACATAGTTTTGAGCAGCTTTTGAATTTCAGTTTTTTCTCAACTCAGTAATTAAGTTTTCCCTAATTACCCTGATTTCTTTCCAGCAGTTAAATATTCCCAAGCAAAACTAGTCCTCACGCTGGACACTTTGATAACCAGTTTGCCTGTTTCTCTCCCTTTGTTTGCCTATGAATATTCGGACAGAACCTCGTGGTGTAATTGGTAGGGAGTCTTGTTTTCGCTCTGCTCACGCGTTTGACAAAAACATAACGAGTGTTAATCACACGATAAAATATGCCTTTATGCCTGCTGTCATTTCCAAAATCACATCGTTTCGATATCTTGAACCGTCTACGTGATACGACGATTTGTACGACCGCTGATTCCTGATGCGCAGGAACGGACTGGAAGCGCCACGAGCGTCCCGTCAGCATATATAACAACCAGTTTCTCAAGAATGAATAGAGATTATCATCCCGTTCTCAACTTTAAATACAATTTAGATATATTGGCTACATTTCATACCAAATAATATATGGTCTAAAATGAACTATGCGAAAAGTTTACGCAATGTGATTTTACCTCTGCAAACTCTTAAAAATTTCGTGCAGCCATGTACTCAGTTTTGTGTACCACAGTAACTATCACGAATAACGAAAGTAAATTCATACCTTTATCGAGCGAAGATATTAAGCTGTAACATGCGGAAGAATCAAATTTTTTCACCGAATAGTTTCCTTAAAATCGGATGATAAGTATTTCACAGCTGCCGGCGCATCCGCTCCACTGCTTTGCTGAGAAGACGCGTGGCTGTCGCTCTCACTGTCGCGCGTGCTTCAGCGACAAGATTCAAACGGGTTTGAATTCAAACGTCGGTTGTTGTAGCAAAGGACAGACAGCACTATGGACGTCGCCCACATGGGACACTTCCGTAACTATACGTGCGGCTGTGTTTCGTCGTCCGAAGCTGTCGCGCCCTGTCGGTCGCTGCTGTCGCTTACCTTAGGACGCGACCTAAGTCGGACTGTAGGGAACTGACAGATGCAGACAATGAGTCATGGTTCCAGCATGACAGATGTCCGCACTGATCCAGCAGTATCTGCAGTTAGTTACGGCTCTGGCCATAAGGTGTCAGCATCTTTTTCTTCTCAGCGATCACAGGCCCTGTAAACCACGCACTGCATCAACGCTCTGCTTCCAACGCCTGTCTGTCGCAGTCTCTCTCCACCCCGCGGAAATTGCTGATGCTGCGATTTCCTTCTTTATGTCATCTTTCCACCGTGCACGAGGTCGGTCCAATGGTCTTGTTGGCTGGAGAGTTCCTTCAAATGCATTCTTGGTGGTTATGTTGTTTTCCATTCTAGCCATGTGTCCAGCCTATTGCAGTCTCCTACTCAGCATCTTACTCACCAAATCCCAGACTGTCTAAGTAAATATTTTGAAAGCCAAACTTTGTATTTCGTGACTATTACGACTTTTATTAATTACTTAGTATTGAATATGTGTAGTTATTAATGTAAACTAAAGTGTGAAGGGGAAGTAATATATTAAATGAATGTTATTACGTACGGTAGTTAAATATACGTTAGTGTGAGAACTGTGTCAGTAGAGAGAGTGAATCGTATTTTCTGGGTAAATTTGTAAATTTCAATTAGCCAGTTTATGGTACTGGGAAATAACAAACATTTTACAATAATACGGTTATTTGAAAAATGATCTATTTTGATACTTGTCATTTTTCCAAAATTTGGTTATTCAATCAACTGCACATAAAGGTTATTAAGTTGTGACTGGTCCAGTGTAAAAGAAACGAGAGTGCCCAGTTTAATTCTGATACCTCCATCTACATTTACATACATACACCGCAAGCCACCATATGGTGCGTGCTGGGTGGTACGCTGTATAACTACTAGACTTTTCCTTTTCTGTTCCAGTCGCAAATAGAAAGAGGGAAAATCGACATCTATACGTCTCCATCCTAGCTCTAATCTCTCCAACCCTACCTTCGTGGTCCTTAGGCGAAACGAAAGTCGGCGGCAGTAGAATCGTTCTGCACTCAGCCACAAATGTTGGTTCACTAAATTTTCTCAACAATTTTCTCCATAACACTTGTTGTCGATCGAACCTACCGGCAAAAATGTGGCAGCCTGTCTCTGAATTGCTTCGATGTTTCTACAATCTGATCAGGTGCGGATCCGAAATACTTGAACAGTACTGAAGAACGGGTCTCACTAATCTCCTTCGTGCGGTCTGCTTCACAGATGAACCAGACTTTCTAAAATTCTCCCAATAAACCAAAGTCGACCATTACCATTCCCTACTACAAGCCTTACATGCTCGTCCCACTTCATATCGCCTTCCATCTTTACAGGTAAGTATTTAGTCGACGTGACTGCGTCAGCCAGAACATCACTAAAACGGTATTAGAATCTATGGGTTTGCTTTTCTAATCATTTGCATTAGCTTACCTTTGTCTAAATTAGGAGCTAGTTTCCATTCGTCATACTAACTAGACACTTTATCTAAGTCATCTTGTCTCCTCCTATTGCCATTCAACAACGAGACCTTCTCATACAATCGCAGACTTCTTCTTTCCCTAACCCAGATCATTTATGTATATAGAAGATCAAATCGAATCTAACACACTTCCAAGAGGCCATCTTGACGATACCGTTGTCTCTTACGAACACTTGCTGTCGAGGACAACAAACTGGCATCTTTTACGTCAGAAGTCTTCAAGCTACACACATACTTGGAAACGTGTTCGGTATACTTGTACGTCGTTAACAGCTGGCAGTGTAGCACAGTGTCAAATGGTTTACAGAAATCTACGAATATGGAATCCACCTGTTGCCCTTCATCCATAGTTCACAGGATATCACGTGAGGGAAGGGTAAGCTGAGGTTCAAAGGTACAATGCTTTCTAAAGGTGTGCGGATATGTGAACAGAAACTTTTCCCTCTCAACGGAATTTGATACATTCGAACTGATTCAAGATTCTGCAGAAAACCGATGTTAAAGATACCGGTCTGTAATTTTTTTGGTCCGTTCTTTTGCCCTTCATACACAGGAGTCACCCGAGATTTATTTTTTTTTTTTTTCAATCATATACGACCTTGCTCTGGATTCGCCAAGTAAGAGGCCAATGTGGTCGAGTATTCTTTGTAAAACCAAACTGGGATTCCATCAGGACCTGGCGACTTATTTGCTTTCATCTTTTTCAGTTGTTTCGCTACAGGAGGGATGCTTATTACTACGTACTCTAAGCAGAGGTCTGTGCGATGGTGAAACGATAGTACATTTGTACTATTTTCCTGGGTGAAAGATGTCTTAAATGCAAAATTTTAAACTTCGACTTTACATTTGCTGTCTGTTACTGCTACACCACATTGGTCGGTCAGTGACTGTATAGAAGCCTTAGACATACTTGGATATATTACGTAGGACCAGAATTTTCTCGAATTCTCGGCAAGATATGTTGCTAAGGTATGACGGTGGTAGTTGTAAACTTCGCGTTTCGATAATTTTACAGACTCATGAATTGCTATTAACTTCTGCGTGTCGCCGTTTACGCGTTCTCTTCTGAACCGAGAGGGCAGTAGCATTTGCCTCCTCTCGTTTTTGAATTTCGTTGTAAAACCACAGTAGGCCTTTTCCATTCTTAATTCACGTACTCGACACATACTTCTCCAGGATTCACGTACTTGAATTAAATGAAATCAATCTTTATACATAAAAGTCAGTGTCCCAACCGACAGACTCACTCACTGTCTTAACATTGCCGAGCCAAACCATTAAGGATGGAAACTTGAAATTTACAGAAGATTTGACCCTATATCGTTGGCGTCTTATCAGAAAGGATTTTTTGATATTACATCTCCAAGGGGCGAAATAAGGGATGAACGGTTATCTGAAAATACATCGCTATTAATGGATTTTTGAAGCTAGACCTACGAAAATTTATAGTTCCTTTCTCGGTCTGAAATAAAGAAATACCCTATAGGGGTGAAATTTTGTTTGAAAAAAGTTTTTGTTAAAGAACTACTAAATTACTTTCAACGCTACACCTACGAAAATTGGTTCAAAATGGTTCAAATGGCTCTGAGCACTTAACTGCTGTGGTCATTAGTCCCCTAGAACTTAGAACTACTTAAACCTAACTAACCTAAGGACATCACACACATCCATGCCCGAGGCAGGATTCGAACCTGCGACCGTAGCGGTCGCGCGGTTCCTGACTGTAGCGCCGAGAACCGCTCGGCCACTCCGGCCGGCTATGAAAATTGGTATTTGACTTCTCGGTTACAAATAAAAAACAGGTGTTTCATAGTTACTGGAAATTCAAAGCATAAGGGGGCCAAAGAGGGGATGAATTGCTATATGAAAATATTTTCCTATGAAAGCATTTTAAAGTTGAATCTATAAAAATTTGTTCACTGTTTTTGGAAATTCCACACTAAGGATTGAAACAGGAGATGGAAGGTTTTATGAAAATATTTCATTGTGAAAACATTTGTGAACCTAAATTTTTGTAAATTGGCATTCGGCTTTTTGATTGGAAATGAAAATAAAACACACCTTATACCATTTTTTTAAAAAAATCCAACGCCTAAGGGGTGAAATATATCCACATTCATTCACTGGGTCATCATCGCCCAGCCCAAAACGCTAAGAATAGAAACTTGAAATTTGGCAGTGTGTGGCTCTTATACCGTAGGAATCCTCTAACAAGGGATTGTTCGAAATTATACTCCTAAGGGCCTGAAACAGGGGACAAAGATCTATTCGAAAAGGCAATTTTGAAGCTACAACTACGGAAATTGATATTTGGCGTCTCAGTCAGAAATAAAAAAACACGTGTTTCAGCATTTTTGGAAATTCAACCACTCATAGGGTAAAATAATAGGTTAAATTTATTTGAAAATAAGTCACTATTACAGAGCTGCTAAAATATTTTTGAAGCTACTTCTATGGAAATTGCTATTTTACTTCTCGATTAGAAATTTTAAAAAATACTGGTTTCAGTGTTGATGGAAACGAAATCACTTAAGGGAGTAAAATAGGGGATGAAAAGTTATATGAAATTACTTCAGTGTGAAAGTATTTTAAAAAAAACTATATCTATGATAACTGGTATTTCGCCTCTGTGTTAGAAATGAAAAAAAACTTGTGTTTCACTGTTTTTGGAAACTCCTCCGGAAAGGCGACGAAATAGGGAATACAAATGTTTGAGAAAATATTTCGTTATGTTAAAACAAATTTATAGCTAAAATTATGAATACAGATATTCAACGTCTCGGTTAAATATGAAAGATGTGTTAATTGATTAAAATTTCTATGGAAAAATCACCACAAGAAAGCGAAAAGTATGTTTAATAAAATCCTTCGACTCCTGCTATCAGAATCGCTTTTTCGCCAGAAGTACATTCGGGAAGGACCATGCTTCTACGGCCTTAGTAGGTGTTGCAGTTTGTGAAGAACATAAACATTTGATTAAAGGGAAAGAAAAAAATCTGTGAAGACCACAGAGTTTACGTGAGCGAAGCAGTGGGTCCTAAGCTGGTTCATTGTTTGAGTGGGATGCTGACAACTGTCTATCTGCTCTTTCTGGCAAAAATACTCTTCTAGCTTTCTTGACTCTTTATTAACTTTAGTACCCAAAGTCACTATGATGATATCATCGTTACTTCTCCCTGTCCTATACTGACGCTGTCGACCTTGTAACTACAAAGTTTAAAACTTTTCCATTCCTTGTGGGCCGTCGAATTAGCCTGGTCAAGACAGTTTCCGAAAAAAAAAACAGTTTTAGAAAAACGTGTTCAAAAGAACTTCACAAGACAGTCTTTCTATACCCACTGCAATGAATCTATACACGTCACAGTCTATACTCCGTAGCTTAAAGTAACCCCCAACTAAAGCTGCATGGTCTCAGTATTTCCGCGCTAACGACCGTAGACTTTTTGTCAATGACTAAAAACGTCACAGTGGAATCGGGTAGCCGGTAAAAACCCAATAATTACCCTGATCTCACCTAGACACAACCGGCTAACTTCACCGCCTAGAGGTCGTCTCATTCATATAACGACACAAATATTCTCATCACAGGTTTTAGTTTCAGTCTCTCAAAAAGAACTTCCACGGTCGCCGGACAAGGAAACATCAGACTTCGATGTTTAAAAGATATAGGTTGCTGGTCTGAAAGGAAACATATTATGATACCAGACTACTAATAAAGAAATAGTTAACGGCCATGGTGATTTATCAATTACCTTCCCTCTGATTGCTTCGAAATATTACTACATAAATATAAATTGTTTATGACAGGAGCAATTAGGTTCGGTATACTGGCATTTTAAATAGAACACCGATTATTTTGATGGCTTACTTTATCAACTAAGTAATGGCACAGGTCTGGTAGATTACGCTAAGGCGTTCCTCTCAAAACTCTTACAGACAAGAATAATAATTGTAAGTTTTTGTCTTTAGTTTTAGAAATAAAATGATCTGAGATAACATTTCTTACGCCTATCACGCGTATATAAATTAATTCTTTGCCGCTACTCGCTCTATTTATTCCATACAGAATTTTTCTTTCCCCTTAAAAGATCTGTTATACGCCACACTCAAATTAGACGTCAGGAGAGACCGTATTCTGGTCAGCTGCAATGGATACACTCCTACCTATGGCATTTAATCTGTCTTCTCGATATACATTCCACGAGTCGCTAGATACCTCCGACGTTTCTTGTTCAAGTTTCAGGCACCTCTCGGTAGTAAGAATATTTTGAGTGTGAGAAATTATCTGGATGGGAGTAAATCCGGAAACATTGTTACGAATACTTCGACAATCTACTGATAAGATTTTGGCAGTCAAAGTGTCTTCGAACATTCTGTGATTTCGCTATCTGCGGGTTGTCAGGCAAACGTTCACCAGAAAACCTCGTCCTACCACTTAGTCTTAAAAAAAAAAAAAAAAAAGAAAGAAAAGAAAACAATGTTCACTCAACAGGTACACTGCCAATCCGAGTAGTTGCTTCATTTATACACCACTGACTTGTCAAGGGGAATTCTACATTTCCCCACACAATAATACGGGACCAGAAAGTTGCAATGAAGACCATCGCAGAGTGGACGGAGCCTTTGGTTGTCACCCTCCACTCGACTCCAACCCAAAGGACCCCCACTGACACTGGGAAAAATGATGCAATATTGGACATCTGGTTTCACTCCACATTAGAGGCCAGCAGCCTTCACCACATCTGCCAGCTGCCTCTATGGCCTCATAAACTATGTGACAGCTGTCGTTGGTGCCCCAGAATGAGCCACAACTTGCAGCCGACTGCACCCTGCACGCTCGATAGCCAGATACAACGCCTCCTTCGCATCTCAGATGAGCCCCCCCCCCCTCCCTCCCCCTGTCGGCGGACGTAGCGAGTGCATAATTGCTTTCTTTCCGGTCCTCAACGCTATCTGCATAAGGGGATCCATAACGCACCTAACGTTGGAGATCCCGATTACTAGTAAACCATTCCTCCCATGTATCTGCTTGGACACTGCTGATGGATCGGAGATCTGTTCACTCACAGGGTGAATGAACGAGGCCACATGGCCGGCTTCCTCGCTGGCCCACGGCCTCGAGCGACATGAACGCGTTACCACCTGCCGCTCATCCTCCTGTGAGGGTGGATCCACCGCGTCGGGCACACTGGGAGGTTCTTTTGGCAGCAGAGCTTTTGGCTGAAACAAGCGGCACCTGAAGTATCTCATGCAAATCGTCAAATTCTCCGCCACTGTTACATCCAGATCCAACAACCTGAAGACGATTGACCGTAGCCGAAAGAATATTCAGATATTCGCGAACTGCTGAGAGGACAGTACGTTCTCGTGTATTTTGTGGGCTGTAAAGAATTGCTTTGTGAAGTCTAATCGCAGATCGCTCAGTCATCATCACGTTTGGGTACATACATTAGGAGCTCCGAATAGATATTATAATTTAGCGGAATAATGAGTAAAACTTGACCGTGGAGTGCTTTAAAGTGAACCCGAACTTATGAGAGGGCGAAGAAGCAAAATTCCGACTCTTGTGTGTAAACCGTGAGTTTTGGATTCACTGAAATCCGCGTGGCGCAGTGTGCAAGTCGGGACCATGAACTGAAGTTTCAAACGGATCGAGCTGTGTAATATTTCAGCAAGCATTCCGTTACAGTCTATCTGTTTTAGTGACTTTTTTGGAAACTGGTTCTGTTAACTACCGTAAGCTAACTATTACGAGTGACTGTGGTCTCGTGTGAGTGTTGAGACTATAAATTAAGACGTAATATGGGCTAGGCTTTGCTTTGGACTAAACAGCTAACAATATATTGAAGTTTTCTCTCCCAGACTATCTATCGCTTAATAGCTCAGTAACTTGATACCAGGAAACATTTTATGCAACTTATAGATGCGTTTAGTGCGTCTGGTTCAACAAAAGCTCACCCCGTCGAGAAACATGATCCGTTTTCTAACAAGGCAGGCGTGTGTTTGAGCTGAGGAAGATAAGATCACGGGATGGTGAGTGGACATTTTCCGTAGGTGGGACATGTAATAACAGCGCCGTTGCAAGCTGCCAGAACATCTGCTTCCTTCGTTCTGTTTGTTGCAGGCTTGCCCCTTACCTTTGCCTAGTGTTCCATTGCCAATACAATGACAATTTTTAGTACATTCACTGTATTGTCATTCATGTAGGACACCATCTATTGTGATACATGTGTATGTGCAACTCAACTGCTCTCTTCGGGATTCTTGGACTTTCTCTGTAAACAAGTAGCATATCTTATTTTGTCCGTACTTGGAATTTATTTTTTTCAAACTAAGCAGTTATCAACACCAGTGAACGACACGCAATGGAGTCTATAGCTGGCCGAGGGATCTTCACTGGCTTCATTATTGCCAGTATGAGATGGAGGATAAACCTTTCGATTGTTCCTCTGATTTTCTCGTCATCCGTTGTGTCAGTTCATGTGCCTCTGTCACGTTAGTACTCCTTGCAATTAGTTTGTGGCCTTGTGGTTAACGTTGCTGACACACGATCACAGGCTGCAGTGATCGATTTCTGGTCGGGTAAGGGATTTTCTCCACTCGGTATTGTGTGTGTGTGTGTGTGTGTGTGTGTGTGTCTTCATCGTCATCGACGCCTAGTCACCGAAGTAGCTTCGAAGTAGCTTCAAATAAAAGAATTTCAACAGGCAATCGAGCTCCCTAGGAGTTCCACTTTCCTAGTTCTCTTTTTAGAATGAAAATTACATTTGCTCCGAGCCGCTTTTACACCGGTATATTGGCAGGGTAAACTATTGTTTCATATCGTTATTTCAGTATGAAAACATCAATTTCCCACAGAAAATAACGAAAGTTTTCATATTCAAAATATTCTAGATTCTAAATATTGTAATTACTCCGAGGCTAGTAATCAGACTGTAATGAGTCAAACGCCCCTGAATCTATCTCGTTTAGAAGCTCTACTAGCAGCAGTAATTACCGCATTTCCGTCTAAAAAACCGAAGTTGATATCAATATGATACCGATACGAGCCAAATAGCTTAGCTGAATCACCCTGTATTAAGGAAAACATCCTCAGGTATACATAATGGTTTAAATCATTAAAGATATCGACGTTAGAAAGAAGCAAAGCCAGACCTTCAGTACTAAAACGACATTGTCTGCCAAATGCGGATAGTCAGCTAAGGGCCGAATGGTGCGCACTGTAAATAATGGTTCGTAGCACACAGACAGCACAAATCTGCCGTTTATATTACATGCAGTAATAAAATAATAATTTAAACATCTGTCTACATCTCTGCACATTGACGATACAATGCATATTGCCCTTTTCTTCTCGCTGATCAAACTACCATCATCTTCCACAATGCACCAGTAGAAGAAGAAATCGAATATTGAAAACTGTCACGAAATGAGGCATTGTAAAAACACCTACACCATCTTGCAGATTAAAACATTTCCAATTGCTGGGTAACATAGGTGAACAAGTCCTCACAAACATAATTTTGGTAATTTATAACACCTTTTAAATGAAGCAAGTATTGAAAAATTGCCTCTTAACTTTTATGTCTATGTCAGTTAAAATACACTCTCAAATAGGCTCTCAAACAGAAACATTAAAACATAACATACTTGCAATGTATATATTAAGAGCGCCTGCATCTAGATATTATAAAACATTTACGTAGGGGAAGCAATGAATATAGCATTGTGAACTAGACATGTCATAGAGCCAGTGGAACTACATACATTAAACAGTGGGAAATCCAGGATGGAATTATGACAATATTATGATAGGTATAGACCGCTACTCACCATATGGAGGGGATGTCGAGTCACATGCAGGCACAACAAAAAGCTGCTAACATGTGAAATTTGGGTCAGAAGGGCTTCTTCTAGTCTTCCAAAGTAGACCCCCCCCCCCACACACACATTCATACAAGCACAGCTTACACAAACGCATGACCACTGTCTCCAGCCACCACTGAGGGTGCCCAGTGGGCAACAGTGCATTATGGGAGAGGCAGTCTGGGTGGTAGGGGTGAGGACGAGGCTATGGCGGTACCATTCAGGGCTAGAGAAACTGAAATCACATTATTCACCAGTGTTTTGGCTACCTCTCATTGTGCTTTATGATGATGAATATCCTACCCATTATCCTCCCCATCCCACCCACAGTAGTATTCTGCCACCCATGAAATCTGTGCACTATTCTTGTCCATCCCTACTCCACCCCTGCTCCCAACCCCTTGTACACCACTGATCCCAGCCCCTTGCCTCATGGCTCATATCCCTATAATGTGCCCGCATCTCGTGGTCGTGCGGTAGCGTTCTCGCTTCCCACGCCCGGGTTCCCGTGTTCGATTCCCGGCGGGGTCAGGGATTTTCTCTGCCTCGTGATGGCTGGGTGTTGTGTGCTGTCCTTAGGTTAGTTAGGTTTAAGTAGTTCTAAGTTCTAGGGGACTTATGACCACAGCAGTTGAGTCCCATAGTGCTCAGAGCCATTTGAACCAGCCCTATAATGTGATTCGATCCGAAAACCACCACCACGGGCATCACCTATCCCACCAAAGACAGGGCTACCTGTGAAAGCAGTCACCTGATATACAGGCTAAGTTGCAACCATTGTGCTGCATGCTACATGGACACGACAACCAACAAGTTGTCTGGCAGCATAAATGGTCACTGTCAAACTGTGTCAAAGAGAGAGCTGGACCACGCAGTTGCCGAGCATGCTGCCCAACAAAACGTTGTTCACCTCAATTACTACTTCACAGCCTGTGCCATCTAGATCCTTCATAACAACACCAGCTTTTCTGGAATGTGCAGGTGAGAACTCTCCCTCCAGTATATCCTATTTTTCCACAAACCAACTTGGCCTCAATCTTCATAGTCCCTGCCATTCACACACCAATTCCATTCCATGCTCCTACTCCTGCACCTCACAGCCTTCTGTTCCACCAAATCACCCAAAGTCTCCTTTCACCTCTCCTCCTCCTACCCCATCCCCTACCCAGCTAAACTTCTATCCATACTGACCTGCACTACCCTATTCCTATCACTTCCCTGCATGCTCCCACAAGCATCACTTTCAGTCCCCAACTTTTAACCTGCTACTATCACTCCCCCTCTCCACCATAGTCTCCTCCTTACCCCACTATCCAGGCTGTTTCTGCCATACAGTGTTGCTTCCATACACTGGACTCAGTGGCCAGAAAAAATGGTTCAAATGGCTCAGAGCACTATGGTACTTAACATCTGTGGTCATCAGCCCCTAGAACTTAGAACTACTTAAACCTAACTAACCTAAGGACATCACACACATCTATGGCCGAGGCAAGATTCGAACCTGCGACCGTAGCGGTCACGCGGTTCCACAGTGGCCAGAGAGAGTGGTCATGTGCGTGTGTGAGTTGCCCACTTTATAAGAAGGCCTCTTGGTCGAAAGCTCAAGTGTTCAGCAGTTTGGTTGCACCTGGCTGCGACTCAACATCTCCTCTACACCGTGAGTAGCAATGTATCCTTTTAATAATACGTACATACATCACAAACGCCCAGTTATCGCACTGGAATACGATTCAGGAGAGACGAAAGGAAAAGTCTCATTATGTTAAATACAATACAACGTTGTTGCAGTCGCAATTGTGTTAATAAGCTGAGGTACCATACATAATGTGAACTGAAAATAAAAATGTTTTATTACTTTACGATTCGCTGAATTACCTGTTGCCATTTGTAATGAATATGTTGAAACTGGAGTCTCATCTGCTCACAATTTTTTTCATGAATGCTATGTAGCCCGCCAATGGCCGAGCGGCGAGAATTTGAATTGACTGTGCAAGTGTATAGAGAGAGTGAGACAATGGAAGACACGGAACGAATATAATTATTTGAAACGGAGGCGTCATATCGTCCGTCGTGTCGCTAATCAACTCATCACTGTCTGTTAAAACAGATTGGTAATTACTGATGAAGCTACCCCTACAAATCACGGATAGCTGAATGTAAGAAATATGCATTACTGGACCGGCGAGAACCCTCACTGGCTGAGCCAGTTTCGACATAACAGGTAGTGGGAAAGGATTTGTGCAGTATATGTAACTGCTGCTCACTTCACAGGTAAGAGGCAGGCGTAGTTTCTTGCCGAAGTCCTGCCTTCCCGTCCAGAGCAAGCTTCACTTGATACACGTAGCTGTATGTGATACCCAGCAGGATGGATGTCTAGGTCACTACTCGCTTGTAGCTAGGAAAGAGCTCAGCTATCTCCATCCTGGTCGCTGGACAGAGCGTGAAGGGCGCTGATAACCTCGACGCTGAGCGCCCGTAAGCTCCAACACGTGAAGACATTATTAGCTGAGATACAAGTTCACATGATTTGACGCCACTGGACTTCCTTCTCTGTTGCAAGCACACAGGATCCGACAACCCAAGAGCATTTAAAATACCGCAAACACAGTTATGTCAATGGAACCCCTTTACTCCGTCCAGAAGTCCATACTCCAGCAATTGCAAACAGGGAACGCAATAGCGGTGAGCGTTTCGAAAACTTGGAGACATAAATGTAATTTGAAGGAAGTGGTTATGACCATATTCTCTTAGAATTTACTTCGTTGCCACTGCTGATATAATTTACAACGTGAGTGAGTATCTTCACATTGAATTACTACGAGAAATTACTATTTAGCAATGAAATGAAATAATCGAATGGCATTGTTGGCCGGGTGGCACCATCCGGGAAAGTTAGGCCGCCGAGAGTCTTATTTCAGTCGACGCGACACTGGGCGACTTGCGTGCCGGTGAGAGGATGAAATGATGATGAGGACAACACAACACCCAGTCCACGAGCGGAGAACAACTCCAACACGGCCGGGAATCTAACCCGGGCCTGCTGCATGGGAGGCAAGCACGTTACCACTCAGCTAAGCAGGCGGACTACTATTTAACAATGTTTGTACGTCAGTACCCTGTTTTACAAATGGGTTCAATTTTTGAGTTACCTTTGCTTCAAGACTCTGACAGCAAAAAGGGGCAGAACGTTCACTGTAGTTACACTATGTGATCAGAAGTATCATGACGCCGGGCTGGAAATGACATACAAGTTCGCGGCGCCCTCCATCGGTAATGCTGGAATTCAATATGGTGTTGGCCTACCCTTAGCCTTGATGACAGCTTCCACGTTCACAGGCATACGTTTAATCAGGTGCTGGAAAGTTTCTTGGGGAATGGCAGATCATTCTTCACCGAGTGCTGCACTGAAGAGAGGTACCGATGTCGGTCGGTGAGACCTGGCACGAAGCCGGCGTTTCAAAACATCCCAAAGGTGTTCTATAGGATTCAGGACAGGACTCTGTGCAGACCAGTCCATTACAGGGATGTTACTCTCGTGTAACCACTCCGCTACATGCCGTGCATTATGAACAGGTGCTCGGTCGTGTTGAAAGACGCAATCGCCATCCACGAGACGCTCTTCAAAAGTGAGAAGCGAGAAGGTGCCTAAAACATCAATGTGGGCCTGTGCTGTGATAGTGCCCCGCAAAACAACAAGGTATGCAAGCCCCCTCTATGAAAAACACGACCACACCATAACACCACCGCCTCAGAACTTTATTGTTGGCCCTACACACGCTAGCAGATGACGTTCACCGGGCATTCGCCATACCCACACCCTGCCATCGCATCACCACATTGTGTACCGTGATTCGTCACCCCACACAACGTTTTTCCACTTTTCATTTTCCTATGTTTACGCTCCTTACGCCAAGCGAGGCGTCGTTTGGCCTTTAACGGCGTGATTTGTGGCTTATGAGCAGCAGCTTGAACATGAAATCCTAGTTTTCTAACCACCCGTCTAACTGTCACAGTACTTGCAGTGGATCCTGCTGCAGTTTGGAATTCCTCTGTGATGCTCTGGATAGATGTCTGCCTATGACGCATTACGATCCTCTTCAACTGTCGGTTGTGTCTGTCAGTCAACAGACGAGGCCGTCATGTAATCTTTTGTGCTGTGCGTGTCCCTCACGTTTCCACTTCAGTATCACATCGGAAACAGTGGACCTAAGGATGTTTAGGAGTACGGAAATCTCGCGTGCAGATGTATGACACAAGTGACACCTGACGACTTGATAAGTCCGTGAGTTCCGCGGAGCGCCCCATTCTGCTCCCTCACGATGTCTAATGACCACTGAGGTCGCTGATGTAGAGTAACTGGCAGTAGGTAAGAGTACAATGTACCTAATATAAAAAAATATATATTTTTGGGGGTGTTTGGATACTTTTGATCACATAGTGTAGATGCCAAGTCCTTCATCTTCCGGTTGGTGTGTCGGTCCTATGAAGCATAGTGTAATATGCATCAGTTTTAAAAGAAACTTTTGGCCACCGTTCCGCTTGTGTATGTAGACTCTCCTAGGTATGACCAACTGGAGTACCCCATAAAATTGACGCCGCAGTTCCCTGTAAATATAACAAAATCGGCGTAAGACAACAGTTTCGTGTTCAGAGCAGATAAATCTCACATTCTAAATATTGTAATTTCTCCGACACTACCAATCAGACTTTGTAGAGTGAATTGCTGTTGGATTTGTCGCCGTGCGATATTATCAGCACTAAGGGCTAAGGTTGTATTTGAAATTGAGGGCTAAGGTTGTACTTGAGAAAGCGAAGTTGATACTGAGATCTCTGTGAAAAACTCATTTATGGAAGGAGAATATAGTCATCTAGTGGGAACTTCTTCACAATTCGCTACGGTAGTAACATAATTATGATATGTTAAGCGATTATGGAGTCGTCTGAGGTGAGCAGATTAGCTTAATAACACTGTGTACTTGATGCGTGATCATGCTAGTAAGTCTGGCGTGTTATTTCGACGGAACGGATTTGGGTGTTTACTACGGGTATTTAAAATTCTCTTTTGACCTATTCCTAATATTCTACCGTATATAAAACTGGTAATACGCTGCGAGCTGCTCCACCACCTGTGGCGTCTAGAAGGTCACTCCAACAAACTATGCTCGCACGTGAAAGTTACGACAGTTTCATGTATTGTGAGATTATGAATAAGATATGTGTTTGTAGTATCCAGCACCTGCTTTAATTCAGAAGCAGAGACCTAGTGACTCATATGTACAAACGAAAAACAAAAACTAGCGTCTAACGGTAGCAGTTATAACAGTTAGAAGTCTAAAAAATTACGTTGAATTCACTTTTTATATTAGATATCCTTGTAGTGAAGCCCAAGAATGAGGTCCACCTTCTTTCATCTTCGCCTAGAACAAACAACTTTAATTACTAGCTCCTTTTTAGGTTCTTTTGGTAAGCCAAGCAGGTTCCTTTCCGGGACGTAATTCTTAGTTTCGGAAACTATTTCTTCATCTTTATATATCCCCTATTTGATGGCTTTGCAGCACAGCTCGTTTTCATTCAAACCAAAGGAATTTGCAAACTACGTAGGCAGGTGAGTGACACTGGAAATTCTACATGTACATGACCCCTCTGCAGTAAAAACCAAAGTTCCTGATAGAGGATTCATTGAACAACCACTTTCATACGATTTCTGTACAGCTTCAGTCTCGATCAGCGAGTGGGGAAAATGAACATGTTACATATTTCCTTGCATTTCGCGTGTCATATTCGTGACACTGTCTCACCTATTTCGCGATAATACAAACCCAACTGCCCTCCTTTCAACTTTTTCGATATCCTCCGTGAATCCTATCTAGTAAGGATCCTATACTAAACAGAAACACTATAGCACAGGCCGGACGAGCGTAGTGTAGGCAGTCTATTCAGTAGATCTGTCGCATCTTTTAAGTGTTCTACCAGTGAAATGTAGTCTTTAGTTTGCCTTCTTCGTACGTCCCAATTTGTTTGTAATAGTAATCCTTAGGTATTTAGTTTGACTGAAAACCTTTATATCTGAGTGAATTAACGCGTAACGTAAATTTAACTGAGTCCTTATGGAAGTCATGTGGGTGATCTCACATTTTTCAATATCTATTGTCAACTGCCACTTTTCTGCTAGTCTGCTATGATGTACTTGCTCGTTCCGTCACTGATTACTTTGCTGCCTAGGTAGCAGAATTCCTTAACTTCATCTACTTTGTGACCATCAATCCTGATGTAAAGTTCCTCACTGTTCTCATTTCTGTACTTCTCATTACTTTCGTCTTTCTTCGATTTACTTCAAAAATGGTTCAAATGGCTCTGAGCACTATGGGACTCAACTGCTGTGGTCATCAGTCCCCTAGAACTTAGAACTACTTAAGCCTAACTAACCTAAGGACATCACACACATCCATGCCCGAGGCAGGATTCGAACCTGCGACCGTAGCAGTCGCACGGTTACGGACTGCGCGCCTAGAACCGCGAGACCACCGCGGCCGGCTTCGATTTACTCTTAGTCGATATTATGTTCTGATTAGATTGTTCATACCATTTAGGAGACCATCTAATTCTTCTTCAGTTTCACTCAGGATAGCAATGTCATCAGCGAATCGTATGATTGATATACCTTCACCTTGAATTTTTACTCCACTCCTGAACCTTTTTTTAATTTCCATCAGTACTTCTTCGATGTACAGATTGAATAGTAGGGGAGAAAGACTACATTCTTGTTTTACACTCTTTTTAATCCGAGCACCTCGTTCTTGATCGTTCACTCTTATTATTCCCTCTTGGGTCTTGTACATAATGCATACTAGCCATCTCTCCCTATAGCTTACCCCAATTTTCGTGACAATTTCGATCTTCTTGCACCATTTTACATTGCCGGCGCTTTTTCCATTTCGACAAATCCTATCAATGTGTCTTGATTTTTCTTTACTCTTGTTTCAATTATCAGCTGCATCGTCAGAGTTGCCTCTCTGGTGTATTTACCTTTCCTAAGGCCAAACTGACCGGCATCTAACACATGCTCAATTTTCTTTTCCTTTCTTCCGTATGTTGTTCTTGTAAGTAACTTTGATGCATGAGCTGTTAAGCTGATTGTGTGACAACGCACTTGTGGGCTAGTGCGGTCTTCGGAATTGTGTGGATGATATTTTTCCAAAAGTCAGATTGTATGTCGCCATACATTCTACCCACCATCGTGAATACTCGTTTTGTTGCCACTTCCCCCAGTGATTTTAGAAGTTATGATGGGATGTTATCTATCCGTTCTGTCTAGTTGTATCTTAAGTGCTAAAAATTCTGATTGTAGTACTGGATACTCCACCTCTTCCAAATCAACTCCTGCTTCTTCTTCTTCTATCACATAAGACAAATCTCTCCCCCCCCCCCCCCCCCCCATAGAAACCTTAATATACTCTTTTTACTTACCCTCTCCCTCCTGTGCATTTAACAGTGGAATTCCCGTTGCACTCTTAATGTTACCACCGTTGCTTCTAATTTCGCCGAAGGTTGTTTTGACTTTCCTACATGTTGAATCAGTGTTTCCGACAACCTTTCGTTTTCGATTTCTTCATATTTTTCATACAGCTATTTTGTCTTTGCTTCGGTGCTCTACCTATTTATTTCATTTCTCAGCGACTTGTATTTCTGTACTCCTGAATTTCCCTGAACATTTTTGTACTTCCTTCTTTCATCTATCAGCTGAAGTGTTTCTTCTGTTACCCACTGTTTCTTTGCACTTCTTCCTTTTACCTACGTTTCTCTTTCCAACCTACGTGATTGCCGTTTTTAGATATGTTCATTCGTCTTCAACTGTATTGCCTACTGACCTGCAGCTTATTGCTGTATCTATAGCCTTAGAGCAGTTCAAACATGTGTCGCCATTCCTTAGTACTTCCGTATCCCACTTCTTTGCGTCTTGATTCTTCATGACTATTCTCCTAATGTCCAGCCTACTCTTCATCACTACAACAGTTCATTATCCGATTTCGGAATCTCTGTCTGATCCAGCCTTTTCCATGTAAATCTTCTCCTCTTGTAAATCTTGAATAGAGTATTCATTATTACTAGCTGAAATCTGTCACAGAACTTTCTCCTCTCTCATTCCTTGCCCCAAGCTCATTTTATCCTGTAACAATTTCTTCTACTGCTTCCCCTGCTGCTGCATTCATAATTTATGTAGATTAGAAACAACAAAGGGTCTATAACACTTCCAGATATCACTTCTGTTTTACTCGATGACTTTCTGTCAATTACTACGAGTTGTAATCTTCTGACAGGGAAGCACGAATCCAGTGTCACAACTGAGGCGATACACCGTAGGCATGCAGTTGTTTCAGGAGCCGCTTGTGAATCACTGTATCAAAAGACTTTCTGAAATGTAGAAATATGGAAAGGATTTGGAAATGTCTTCGATAGCACTCATTACTTTATGAGAATAAAGAGCTGTGTTTCGCAAAAATATGTTCTGAATCCGTACTGACTGTGTGTCAGCAGATCGTTTTCCTCTAGGTACTTCATAACGTTCACACCCTGCGTAGTCTCCAAAATCCTACTGCGAATCGACGTCAGTGATATAGATCCGTAATTATTCAGATTACTCCCACTGCCTTTCTTGTGTTTTGGTGTGACTTGTGCAACTTTCCAGTCCTTAGGAACAGATCTTCCGTTGAGCGAGCCATTATGTTTGATTTTGAACTACAGGGCTATTACATCAGCATAATCTGGAAGGAATCCAGCTGCTATACAATCTGGACCGGAAGAGCTGCTTTTCTCCAGTGATTTAAGCTGCTTTGCTGCACTTACTACTTCTAAATTACTCGTGCTGGAATCACTGCTCGATTAGAATTCTGACGTGTTTACTTCTTCCCCTTTGGCGAAGAAATTTCGGATAGCCTGTCGTCTGTAGCATTACCTTCTACCTGCGACTCTTTGATGTTGTAGTCATAGATAGTACGTTTTTTCTCTCGTTTCTTGAACTGCACAGTTTTAATTTCTGAATATTTAAAACAGGTTGCGGATCCTTGCACCACACTGAAGTCTTATCAAGACTATTTCTGCAACTTTTTGCCATACAGTCCTTCATTATGATAACAGCATCAAGTGCGGAAAGTTTGAAGGGTAGTGAAAGTCGTCTGCTAGTTAATTCTCGTGCGTACAACATTAACAGCAAGGGCCCGAAACACACTACCCTGACGCGCATCTGAAGTTACTTCTACACCTGTCGATGCCATTCCTTCCAAGACTACATTCTGTAACTTCTCTGACAATTATACTCAGTCCATCCGTAGATTTCTCCTAATACCCCGTATGAGCGTATTATCTGTAATAGGCGTACTTGTAGCACTGCGTCAAATGCGTTTCAGAAATCAAGAAACACAGATTCTACCTAACTCCCATGATCCATGGCTTTCAGCGTTCCATGTGAGAAAATGGCGAGTTGGATTTATCTTTGCACGCCTGTATCCCATGTTTCGCAAAGGATAGCTTTAGTTATCCGAGACTGCCTTTGCACACGATGCATGTTCTCTAACTGAACTAAGTTCAGAGGACGAGATGCAGTTTCTAAGCCACTTAAAACGTGTGGATAATGTCCAGTTAAAT
Source organism: Schistocerca nitens (assembly GCF_023898315.1). Lineage (NCBI taxonomy): Eukaryota > Metazoa > Arthropoda > Insecta > Orthoptera > Acrididae > Schistocerca > Schistocerca nitens. The sequence goes on from NC_064617.1 coordinate 619,248,683, forward strand.
ATTAATAGGTGGACTACAACTGTCGTTTTCGATTTCAAAACAATGATTGTGGTACGGAATTAATGACTTATTTTTCACACTTCGATGCATCTGTGCGTAGACGTCTTTGTCAGAGGAATCAGTTTCGTCACAGAAATAATTCAGACTACAAAGAGCAACTCGCGTTATATGTTCTGGCATCACCCTCTTTCATATTAATGTTTACGGCAATATGAAGTATATTGATGACTGTGTGATTGGTACATCGTTCCAACATTTACGCTAAAAGAATTATCATCTTCTTTGATGAATTCATTGTGATACCAATGTCGTGCCACTGAAAACAAAGGTATGCTGGATACGGCGATTTCTTGCTCAAGGTCGTTTCATGTTCAACGAGCTGGAAGTCATTTCACACATTGTGCTCGTCATTAATGAAGTCACGAAAGTTACGTGGCATGAATTAAGTGATTGGACAGAACTTTGCGGAGCTTCACTGGTAGTGTCGAATGAATGTCATCCACAACATTAAAATCTTTCTTGGTATAATAATTTCCATACAAGAGAAGGTTTCCAAGCATTACGTATGTTACAGTTACTTTAAACTATCATCGTTAGCTTCATTGCAAAACAAGAAACGTTATAATTTTATTAACAAAAGATATTGAAATTTATGAAAATGGTTTATAACTACCGACTCTAAAGCTCCTCAACAGGGAATGAGAACAAAAACCCAAATTTGAAAATTCGTTCTATGATTGTAAGCTTCACAAACACGGAAGACAGAGTTAGATAGAATTTGAAAGTAAAAAAATCTTTTTAGGCTCAACCTAATCATAAGTTTCTCCTTCCATTGCTCAGGCATCCATACATATCATACAGTGGTTTTATTTTCTAGCAGAAAACATAGTTTTCTTCTTCCTGATGCCTCTAACAGTGATTTACTACAACCTAGTAAATTGTTATTGTTACATCTGCCTCCTTCGTCGAATTAAGTCGGCTTAACGAAGTGGCACTGAAGGTGATAGCAGGCACATTGTTGATCCTGTGTTAAATATTGATCTCTATATACTCACAACCGCTGAGCATTTTCTGACCATCAGACTGTATTCTAGTTTCAACAAAAGTCCGCATTTTACCGGTGTGTCAAATCAAATTAGTCAAGTCCCTCAAACAACCCACTTCAATTTGTTTTGTGTATAAATATAAACAGCAGGTACATTGTAAAAACATTACACAAGAAACTGTCACTGCTGTTGATACATACGTCGCAATAATGTCAGTCATAAGATAAAATACAGTCCTGCAATGAAACTAATTTTGAAGGTAGCCACCAATGAAAATTCATATACGGCTGCTGAAGGCTTGCACCCTAGGTCCAGGGTCGAGTCTGCCGTCGACAGTGCTATCCCGGTCACGAGCCAGCGCTTGGCTAGCGAAGAACATGTAGCGTGTTGTGTTTACTTCGGCTGCTGCTAAGTGCCGTCTTCCTTTCAGATCAACATGGCTCTCAGATATCGTAAAATGACCTCATATTTCTCCTTTCGTTCATACATCGTCCGCTCCAGGGCGCTTGACTTCGATTTCTTCGCGACGACGTTAAAATAACACCGCGAGATTAATGAGAATCCACCTGTCCACAAATAATAGTACCTAGTACCTTGTACGTCAAGATGACCAGCGACGAGGTTGCGACAGGGTACTGCAGATGGCCAAACGTGGACTAGGTTCCTGTCATTCCGACGGCAACGTAGGGCCCGTTACATTCGATTTAGCCGATTTCGGTGTACGACGTATACCGCTCGAACTAACAGCGTACGCCGTCACTGCGACGTTCCTGTGGCAACGTCATGAAACGTGTCGCTAAACGATGGGTAGAATTCCGAACGTATTCCGTCTCGAATGACGTCAGGAAGATTCGTATGGATTTGCAGAGTCATGTGCCCTCCTATCCTCGTATCGGAGGCTGCCAAGCCATTATAATTTATGACGGTCGGCCCCGCCCCTCTTCCAATTGCAGGAAGGAGGGCCATTTGTTGTGTGATTGCGTCCACAGACGTGTCGCACATCTCCTATTGTTGTAAGCGTTCGCGCCAACGTCGTTGACTGCCCTACGAGTAACTTACGTTGTGGCCCTTCCCATGCCTGCGGCTTCTCCCACCACTTTGCATGGTCTCTCCAACCGGCTCGTCCCGCCATCTCACGGGCCTTCGGACGGCGCAGTTGCTCCAGGCGACGGCATGGCCGCCACCCGGACTCCTGCGACGGACGCCACGGGGACGGGTACATTTCCACAACAAACGCTCGACGCCTTCATTGAACCAACTGAGGCCTTCGAACCTAGTCGTCTCTCGACACACACAGATACATGTGCGCAAACAATGTTCGCCGCGTGGGTGTAAACGTCGTCGCTCACCCACGGGTCCTCACCGAAACTCTTACCCAAAACGATGGAGAATCCGTTCAACTAACCAACAGTCCCTTACAGGTGTCAGAGGATTACATTAGAGATAACCAACACGTTTTGCGAGGTGGGAAATCGCTGGAGGCCTCCACAAACATAGTACCGACCGGTGTGCAGGTTGAGACGGCCGTCTTCCTGCCAGTGCCTCATGATCTCTCACACCAAGAAGAAATTCATATGGACGTTAGACAGGCATTCGGCACAGGGGCGTGTGGTGCCGATGTGGAAGGGTGCACTGTCTTTTTGAGAACTACTGTGGGCAGAGATCTAGAAAAGGAGATGTAACAGGGCGCTCTTAGCTGTGCACATGCCGTTGAGTCCGATCGATAGCACGAAGGAACAACTGATCTTAGTTCAGCACCGACCAGTTCAGGAACACGTCATCCACTTAAATCTCTTCTCAGGTACATACTGAATCGCCAAAGAACCTGACATGGACACGCGTATTCAAATACGGAGAAATGTAAACAGGCAGAATACGGCTCTGTGGTCGGCAACGCCTACATAAGACAACAAGTGTCTGGCGCAGTTGTTAAATCGGTTACTTTTGCCGCAAACGGCAGGTTATCAACATTTAAATGAGTTTAAATGTGGTGCTTTAGTCGGCGCACGGGCGATGGGACGCAGCATCTCTGAGGTAACGATAAAGTGGGCACTTTCCTGTACTACCATTTCACTAGTGTACCGTGAATATCAGGCATCCCGTAAAACATCAAATCTCCGACATCGCTGAGACCGGAAAAAGATTCAGCAAGAACAGGACCAACGACGACTGAAGGGAATCATTCGAATTGACACAAGTGCAACATTTTCGCAAACTGCTGCATATTTCAATGCTGGGCCATCAACAACTGTCAGTGTGCAAAACGTTCAACGAAACATTATAGATAAGCGCTTTCGCAGCCGAACGCCCACTCATGTATCCTTGCTGACAGCACCACCCAAAGCATTATGCCTCGCGTGGGCCCATCAACACCGGCATTGGACCTTTGATGACTGGAAACATATTGCCTGCTAGGGGAGTGTTCAAGTTGGTGGAGGCTCTGTAATGGTGTGGAGCGTGTGCAGGGGAATGTTCAAGTTGGTGGAGGCTCTGTAATCGTGTGAAGCGTGTACAGTTAGAGTGACATGGGACCCCTGATAAGTATAGATACGACTCTGACAGGTGCCACGCACGTAAGCATCCTGTCTGATCACCTGGATCCATTCATGTCCGTGCATTCTGACGGCCTCTGGCAATTCCAGCAGGACAATACGATAATTCTTGCACTCGGAGGCTCTGGCTACATTCGGAATGGTGAGGACGATATTTTTCCAGAGTGCGATCACACGTCGTCATACTCATACATTTTTCACAGTAACGTGATTAGTCGATTTATTGCCACATCACCCAATGATTTTAGAAATTCTGATAGAATGTTAGCTATCCCTTCTGTCTTATTTTATCTTAACATTTCTAAAGCCTTTGCAGTTATTGTTCTAATACTGGATACCCTGTCTCCTCTTTATCGATTCGCGTTTCTTCTTTTGTCGCTTCATCAGAGAAGTTCTTGGCTTTGTACAGGCCTATAGTGTACTCTTTCCACCTCTCCGCTCTCTGTCCTACATATGACAGTGGAATTCCCATGCACTCTTAGTGTATTTCATTCGTACTTCATTTGTAATTCTGTATTCCCATATTTTCCTGAATGTATTTGTACTTGCTTCGTTAGTCGATCAACTGAACTATTTCTTCTGTTACCCAAGAATTCATTTCAGTTACCTTCCTTGGACCTATGTTTCTCTTTCCAACTGCTGTGACTGCCTTTTTTAGAGACGTCCATTCCCCTTTAACTGAACTACCTACTGAGCGTGTCCTTATCACAGTGCCTACAGCATCAGAGAACTTCAAGAGTATTTCTACACTACTTACTGTTAACATATACCACATCTTTGTGCGTTCATTCCTCCTGACTAGTCTCTTAAACTTTAGTCAACTCTTCATCATTACAACATTGAGACCTGAGTACATATCAGCTCCTGGGTACGACTTAAAATTTCTCATCTCATTTAAAAATCGCTGCCTGACCATGATGTAATCTAACTGGAGTTTGCCCCGTATCTCATGGATTTTTTTCTCCTCTTGTGATTCTTGAACAGATTATTCTCAATTACTAACTCAAATTTATTGTAGATCTCAGTCTCTCTCATACCTAGTACTCAGCAGATATTTTCCCATAACATTTTCTTCCAGTCCTTCTCCTATAACCGAATTCTAATTTCTCATGACTACTACAGTTTAATCTTCCTTTACGTACTGAATCATCCGTTCAATAGCCTAACATATTTTTTCTGTCTCTTCATCTTCTGCTTGCGACGTCGGCATCTTTACTTGAACTATTGCCGTCGATGATGGATTGCTGTTGATTCTGATGAAAATAACGCTATCACTGTCACAATAACTCCTTCATAACGAATACTATTCCCAGCATGCCATTTTCTGCTGCTGTTGATACGAGTAATACGGTATCATTGTATGAGCAGAAATCCTTTTCTTCTTACCATTTTACTTCACTGACCACCATTGTATCTAGACTGAGCCTCCAAAGTTCACATTTCAGATATTCTAGCTTCTCTGCACATTCAGACCCCTGAAATTACTCAACCATTTCCGTAGAACTTTACCTTTTTGTTGATTATTCATTCCTCTTCTCCTAGTCACCTCCCACTTGCAGCCACTCCTGGAGATATGAATGAGAACCAGTCGACAATATTTTGCTAATGAAAATAGTATGAAGACACATTTTGAATTAAATGCCACGTTTCCTCGGGATACAAACTATGGCTCTTCAATGCAGTGGTGTCCATTGCCTTCTACATCCTCACGCCGTCGACCACTGTTGACTCTTCCGCCTTTTGGAAGCAGTTTCCCACCAAAACGACAAGAGACTGCCCTGAACCTTTGACCACTTCTCCATCCTCCTTGACAAGATCGTTGGCAAAAGGAGGGTGGGTTCCTGTCGCTGAAGTATTTGGCAGCCAGATGATGATGATTTCTAATGGAAATGTAAGTAATGGTGAGATTCGAACACTGGACCCATGGCGTTTTGATTACTAGTCATAGACTTTTTATGACATTAAAGATGCCTAGTAAAAGAAAACAAAAGCAGTACTAACCCTATAGGGCACTGCCACTTGTGCCACGACGAACCAAAAGTAAACTGTTCCCTCCTCAGGCGTTGCCATCATAACTACACCTAAATTACACGTTCCCACCCTCCACCAAGATAAGGAACCTAAACTTAAGAGAACTAAAAGGGGAAATCGTACGAGCGCCATTACTTAAGGGCGATAGGAATGAGGGAATGTAGACCGTGAAAGCCATGAAGCAAGTTTATTTCTCGTTCATGTTATGTACATTGGAGGCGCGGTTTGCTACCTACGAGTGCGGAACTCTGCATTCGTAGGTAGTACACAGCGCCTCGTACACGTCTACCGCGGCGCTCGGGGGTCACAGCACCAAGTTACGACACCTGAAGATGAGCGTATAAGAGCCCGAAACCGGTGATGTGATAATGAAGGACATTTACAGTTGAAGCGGAATTTTCAACCGCTGGTATAACGCTCAGTCGCAGATGTTCCTCCAAGAGGATTGTTTGTAGTAAAGATGTATAGTGCTACAAAGTAGTACATAAATTAATACATTTCGTCACTTCATCTGCTTCAGACAATAGGACTGCAGGGAGCTCTTCCACATCGCCCTAGTCTTCTATATCTACATCTACATCTACATCTACATCCATACTCCGTAAGCCACCTGACGGTGTGTGGCGCAGGGTACCTCTATCGGTTCTCCCTTCTATTCCAGTCTCGTATTGTTCGTGGAAAGAAGGATTGTCGGTATGCCTCTTTGTGGTCTCTAATCTCTCTGATTTTATCCTCATGGTCTCTTCGCGAGATATACGTAGGAGGGAGCAATATACTGCTTGACTCTTCGGTGAAGGTATGTTCACGAAACTTCAACAAAAGCCAGTACCGAGCTACTGAGCGTCTGTCCTGCAGAGTCTTCCACTGGAGTTTATCTATCATCTCCGTAACGCGATTACTAAATGATCCTGTAACGAAGCGCGCTGCTCTCCGTTGGATGTTCTCTATCTCTTCTATCAACCCTATCTGGTACGGATCCCACACTGCTGAACAGTATTCAAGCAGCGGGCGAACAAGCGTACTGTAACCTACTTCCTTTGTTTTCATCAATGTTGGAGCACGGCCCTTCATGTTGCTGGCAGGGTTTCGTGCAGAACATACCTGGTCGCTTACATGTACACCGACCTTGGCAATCCGTCGTCCATTTGCCAGATACACTGATAAGCCAGAACAATATCACCACCGACCTAATAGCCGGTATGCCCACATTCGGCACGGATAACAGCGGTGACGCATTGTGGCGTGAAAGTAATGAGGCTTTGACACTGGAGGTAGCTCGCACTACATCTGGACACACAAGTCACCTCGTTCCTGTAAATTTTGGAGAGGGGTGAGAAGGAGGGGGTGGCGTGAGAACTGACGCCACGTTCAGTTACATCCCACATGTGCATGTGTTCGATGGGGTTCAGATCTAGTGAGTTGGCAAGCCAGAACATGAACTGGAACTCGCTGCTGTTTTTCGAACTTCCAGCATGCTGGAAAGCTGCCGCTCAGCAACTTCCGTTAATATGTACAACGAAAATTCTGTCCGAAGTTGGAAATATTACTTTTCTTTTATTCCCTCGATGACTAATTTCGGTCCGAGACATAGTTACAGATCATTGTAACATAGTCAAAAGTGGTACTTACGAAGATGTGAAAATCGTGTCAAAAATATGCAACGAAAAGTTACAGCGCATACCTCGTTGTATATGGTTTTCACATATTCGGAAATACCATTTCTAACTATATTAGGATGATTTGTAAATGGGTCTCGTCCCGAAACTAGTCATCGAGTGAATAAAAAAGTAAAATTTGCAAATATGGACTGATTTTTCGTTGTACTAACTCGCCACTGTGTTTCTCCGACAACTTGGCATTGTGACATGGCGCATTATCTTTTTGAAAAACGCCACCGCCGTCGGGGAACACGATCGTCATGAAGGGATATAGGTGGTCTGCAACAGTGTACGATACTCCTTGGTCACCGTGGTACCTCGCAGGAACCATTCCAATGTGAATGTTCCCCAGAGCGTAATGTAGCCGCCACCAACTTGTCTCCTTCCCACAGTACAGGTGTCAAGGAGCTGTTGCCCTGGAAGGAGACGGAATCGCACCTTCCCATCGGCATGATGAAGAATGTATGACGGCTCACCTGACCATGCAACGCTCTGCCACTGCACCAAAGTCAAGTGCCGATGATCTCGCGCGTGTTTCAGTGGTAGTGGCCGATTTCACTCCGTCAATCACTAAGGTGTAATGTTGGTTCCGCCACAGTTACTGCCTGTTATGTTTTACCACTCTGCTCAGCCTACGACGTGCGACATCTGTAATGAGGGGTGGCCGCACAACCCCACGACGCGGGGACGTGGGATCACCTTGGTTTCAGCACGTGTTGAAGACACTCCCCACAGCACTCCTCGTCCGCAGCTCGTGGTCGTGCGGTAGCGTTCTCGCTTGTCGCGCCCGGTTCCCGGGTTCGATTCCCGGCGGGGTCAGCGATTTTCTCTGCCTCGTGATGACTGGGTGTTGTGTGATGTCCTTAGGTTAGTTACGTTTAAGTAGTTCTAAGTTCTAGGGGACTGATGACGATAGATGTTAAGTCCCATAGTGCTCAGAGCCATTCACAGCACTCCTCGAACACCCAAGTCGTGGAGTTTCCGAAATTCTTTTGCCGAACCTATGGGCCATCACTATATACCCTCGGTCAATCTCAGTTAGATGGCGCTTTTTTTTCAATTCTACAGATGGACAGCACGCTCACTGATACTACATGCACCATGCGTGTTTCGGACTATCAGTAATTCCTAGCCAGGGGACGCTGCTATTGCCTGGACCGCTTTATATCGATAGCAGGTCGATAGTCATAATGTTGTAGGTGATCAGTGTATAAGCTGCTTCCATCTGGTGTAGGGTTTGTGCTGACAGTATGTACATTTTTCGAGCTCTAGTTGGGGAGGTATTCTTGACCTAAGAAGAGCCTAAAGTAGTTTCTCTTCAGCGGGCTCTAGCGCTTATAGAACATGTGAAAACATGAAACCTGACTAATGCATTCTGTAAGAAATTTTATCTCCTTTAGTTTTAGATAGGATGGTCAACTTCGAAGTAATTTTCGTGATTTAAGCGAAAAAGTAAAAAAAAAGGTGCGAAAATTTTGAAATTTTTTAGCGTTTTGCATTTTGTAACCAACAAGGCAGTAAATATGAAATTCGTATTCAGTACCACAAAAAACATACAGAAAAAACTTCAGCAGTTTTATTACGGAAACTGCTCGAACAGCAACTGACCGTATGATTAATCTTTAACATGTAAATTAATGTCTGAATGCACCCTTTGACTGAGTGCCCCTTTGATTCAATTCTTTGCTACATAAGTATTGCGAAAGGAAGTATCGTTCAGAAAGGTATTGTGCTCGTTAGACAGATTAACACTTGAGAAACGTATGTCTTGTTGTTGAATGGTGGCGTCGCGATCAGAGCGTGGCATGCGGGGGAACACACCGTGCCATCGCAGTTCGAGAATGCCGACGGTCGCACAGGTACGTAAGAGGGCAACAGTGAACGGCGCGCGGCAATGATCAGGAGGCTACTGATTAATAAGCAGAGTACTGTTTTCGCTATAGTGTCTGATGTGATTGCCTAATATAGTGCAGTCGGGTGTGTCAAAAAGAATCATCCGATTTGGCACGTCTGTATCTCTGAAACTAATAAACATATAAAATGATTTTGTTTCTTGATGAACGGGAAACTCAAAAAGATTTTTTTCATACCTTTTCATAGGTAACATCTTGTGGTGTTGCAGTTCTTCTTACGTCCGTGCTTGCTATGAAAATAGGGCGAGGAACTGCGTCTTATGCAAGAGACAGTTTCAGTTTTGTTTTACCTAGTCATGTTTCAGCAAAAAATAACCCACTGAAGATAGCACAAAAAATGCTGAAACATGTCTGGGTAAAACAAAACTGCAAAGGTATCTTGCTTAAGGAGGAATTCCTCGCCCTACTTTTCAAAGGTGTTCAATATGCCCTCGTTGAGATATGTCAATGCGGTATTCAAATTGTTCCTACACTGCTGCGAGCATGTCTGAATTACAGCTTCCACAGCTGCTGTTATGCGATGTTTCAGTCCAATCATTTTTGTTGGTAACGGAGGCACATAAACAGAGTCTTTTATAAGCCAACAGTCAGGTCCGGTGACCTTTGAAGCCAGTAATGTGGGGCTCAATCATTTGGTCCAATGCGATCGATCCATCGTTCAGTAATCTTTTGATTTAATAATTCTCGCTCTTTGAGATGCCAGAGGCTGTGCCATATCCTCTTGGTAAATGAAGTCTTCCAAATCAGTATCCAACTGTGGGAAAAGAAAGTTCCTAGGCATATGTGTTTCCTGTAACAGTGTTCTCGGAAAAAAGTTGGACCATACACATTTTTCAGTGAAATGCACAAAACATATTAAATTTTGGAGAGTACCTCTCATGTTGCACAACTTCATGTAGTCGTTCCCTACCCCACATTCTCATGTTGTGACGGTTCATCTTTCCATTTAAATGGAATGTTGCCCCCTCACTAAAGACAGAATCCTTACCGTCGAATAGATAAAAGAAATAATTTAACTTACTTTCCGTCCAATGAAAGAAAGAAAGAGACTTGAACTTTTTGTACATTGCAGCTTTCCTGTCTGGACTTGCTTTTGACAACGTGTCTGATCTGATAGTCTTTAGCATACACAATGTTGTACACCTTGTGCCTTTATTGGTAACAATATTAAAGTGACTGATCAAAAGAAGATTATTTCGACGTGAACACATAACCTTACGCTGTGGCCCTTAGTACCGGTTGTCTGTGTAATGAACCTGCAAACATACATATGTATTTTCCTTACCTTTTATTTTACTGGATCGCCTCTGGATAAGGTCATCTGACTACATGTCTGAATATACTCACTCTGATCTATTGTTGATAATTATTTGGGTTCTTATTCATTTGACAAACTGCCTATTGGCTTCTGTCTCGGGTTCTTCGGACGACGTTCATCTAATGATTTTTCTGACGTTTCGCCAGCACGAGTGGCTGGCATTGTCAAAGCTTCACCCTCCATTACCGGTGGTGAACTGGAGGCGAGCTCGCGGCCGCAGACTATATGTACCTAGCGCGCCAACGTCCGAGGGCTTCTCCGCGGTCATTTCCGGCGCGGTTCTCCTCTTGCTACCTGCGACGGTCGTTCGCTGCAGTACGGGAAGCCAGGATCCGTTTACCTTAAAGCTTTCCTCTTTCTTGTTGAAACTGTTCGGGTGTTTTTGTATTTCTACAGCTTCTCTGAACAAGCGCGTGTGATAGTGCTTCTCTACAGCTAGAACTTCCGTGTCGGCGAATTTTATTACGTGTTCGGTCCCATTCAGTGCGTGCTCTGCCACGGCCGATTTCTACACCTGCCCCAACCTGCAATGTCGCTTGTGCTCTTTGATCCTGGTGTTAATTGATCGTCCAGTCATTCCGACATAAACTTTTCCGCATGTGCATGGTATACGGTATATTCCCGACCTTGCAAGTGGTTCTCTTTTCTCCTTCGCCGATCTAAGACACTCTTTGATCTTCCTTGTCGGTTTGAAAATCGTCTTTACGCCATGTTTGCGCAATATACGGCCGATTCTGTCCGTCACTCTGGGAATGTATGGCAGAAAGGCCGTATCCGACATTTCTTTTTCTGGTTCCTTACTTCGCCGAGTGTTGGGCTCTGTTACACTTCTAATGCAATTTGTGGAGTACCCATTGCTCCTCAGAACAGTTTCCAGGTGTTGTATTTCTCGTTTGAGGTGTTGCGGCTCACATATTCGTCCTTCTCTCGTTACGAGCGTACTAATCATGCCTCTTTTCTGGCTCGGGTGGTGGTTTGACAGTTTGTGCAGGTATCGGTCCGTGTGTGTGGCAGAGGACGCACTGAATGGGACCGACCACGTAATAAAATTCGCCGACACGGAGGTTCTAGCTGTAGAGAAGCACTATCACACTCGCTTGTTCAGAGAAGCTGTAGAAATACAAAAACACCCGAACAGTTTCAACAAGAAAGAGGAAAGCCTTAAGGTAAACGGATCCTGGCTTCCCGTACTGCAGCGAACGACCGTCGCAGGTAGCAAGAGGAGAACCGCACCGGAAATGACTGCGGAGAGGCCCTCGGACGTTGGCGCGCTAGGTACATATAGTCTGCGGCCGCGAGCTCGCCTCCAGTTCACCACCGGTAATGGAGGGTGAAGCTTTGACAGTGCCAGTCACTCGTGCTGGCGAAACGTCAGAAAAATCATTAGATGAACGTCGGCCGAAGAACCCGAGACAGAAGCCAATAGGCAGTTTGTCAACAAGTGGCCACGAAAGCCTTAACAATTTTGTCTTATTCACTTGCTTTTTTTATTGAAGTTACTGGTGCAAAATTCAATGACATTATTAAATAAAGAAATTGAAAAAACTCAACAAACGTTAAATCTTGTGGTTACTGGTTCCAATGAAAAATAATACTATACTGACTGAGATAAATTGATCTATTCTGAAAATGACTAAATACAAATTTTTAACTCTTTATAGAGTACTGGAGGGCAGCGTGGAGGGTAGAAATGAATGGTAGAGGGAGACCAAGAGATGAATACACTAAGCAGATTCAGAAGGATGTAGGTTGCAGTAGGTACTGGGAGATGAAGAAGCTTACACAGGATAAGGTAGCATGGAGAGCTGCATCAAACCAGTCTCTGGACTGAAGACCACAACAACAACAACAACAACTCTTTATAATGATTCATTTTATAAAACTTCAGTTTGGGGATCGTTTACACAAAACAGATTAAAAATGTAACAACGAACTTACAACATGCAGTTATCGCTCAAATACCTCGTCTTCATGACGTCGATTTTTTATAATTCATGAGTAATTACCAATTATATAATTATAGTATTCTTCAAGTTATATATAGCTGGTGGTGAGCAGGCAGACCGGTCTGTCTGTACACGCAACTTCACTACACAAAGGTTGACTCAAGAGTGTTCTATCGACAATGCTGCGCGCTTCTCGCCACGCACCCTATGTGTCAATGAACGAGCTCTCCCGCCAACAAAGAGCTTGGTGAGGATATTTCACTGTCACCATCGATATGCAAAGAACTTAAATAAATTTTACAAAACATTTTGCTTAACATTTTTCTTACACACTAAAATTGTTACTTACATATTTCTTAGCTTATAAATATTTTTCATGGCCTGTTTGATTTCTGTTGACTTATTAATTAGTTGCAGTCGTAAACTGCACGATAGAATAGTTGGATAAGTATGTTGTCCAGCTTTGGGCAAAATTTCATGGCTTTGTGTCTAAAAATTTGTAGAATATAAATGAAACAACGTTAAACATTTGTAAAATTTTATTTGTTTCTAAAATCGCCGCTGTGTTAGTACGGGCAGCATCGTGGTTAATTCGGCTCCATAGAACAAACAGGTAGTTACGTAAGGCATTTATTCCCACGCCCGGGTTCCCGGGTTCGATTCCCGGCGGGGTCAGGGATTTTCTCTGCCTCGTGATGACTGGGTGTTGTGTGCTGTCCTTAGGTTAGTTAGGTTTAAGTAGTTCTAAGTTCTAGGGGACTGATGACCATAGATGTTAAGCCCCATTGTGCTCTGAGCCATTTGAACCATTTTTTAACGTATTTATCTGACAATGGGTACTAGTGGCAGCGCAATATACGAAGGTGTGCATCAGCTGTAAGACCTCTTGTAAAATTCTACACCGCTTTGACGTTGACCGCACATTACGATTTGTATTGAAAGTCTAAAAAACCTTTGAAGGTATAACACTTTCTCATACTATATTTAGGGACCTCTAATTTTTCTCATATCTCATTCCCAGTTGTAAAGATACTTGTGATTTGAGATAAATTTCTAACTTCTATGAACAGATATAGCAGAGTGTGAGGATAATTTGCCCTTCCAGGGAAGTTCCGGCATACCCAAAGTGATTACAAACTATTAAAGTCGGTTAAGTCTATTGAAGACACTCTTGATGTGAGGCTGTTGTTTTTGTAAGTCTCTTCATAAGCTGGCGCATTTAACCAGTAAATGGACATAAAAACAAAGTTATGTCGGGTGAACAATGAAGTTTCCTCTAGATAGAGAGTGAAGACGAATATCACTGACTGTCAGCAAGAAAATAATGAGAAGTGAATAAAGTTAATTCATAATATGAGTTAAAGTGATAGACAAAATATTAGGTGGATGAGGACCCTAATTTTTCTTTTATGCCATCTTTTGCTGCACTCCAGTTTTCCTCTAAGAAATACACAGTTTTCGACTTTCTATTGTGGGTGCAGCAGTAATTTGGTCATTACCAGAATTGCGTAGCTAACTGGGAAATCCACTATGATCTCGACCTAATGGTCCTTTCTATCCACACAATAACGTACTTCTACATTTGAAGCCTCAGGATATTTCACCGGATTTTGGAGGTGATTTTGTCATTAACTGTGAATATATTTGTTACGGAACCCATATACACATTGGAGGAACTCAATGTGTAATTCGCTTGCCAGTTTCTGCTTGGATGAAACACGATACCAATCATTGTCAAAATTGTAAAGTACAACAGAATCATGAGAAACGAATAAAATTAATTCATCACATGATTCAAAGCGATAGACACAATCTTATGTGGTTGACGTACGTAATTAATCTGGTCAATGCCAGACTTCACCAACTGTACTTGTAAAAAAAAAAAAATTAAAAAAAATGACTCTGAGCACTATGGGACTTAACAATTGAGGTCATCAGTCCCGTAGAACTTAGAACTAATTAAACCTAACTAACCTACGGACATCACACACACCCATGCCCGAGGCAGGATTCGAACCTGCGACCGTAGCGGTCGCGCGGTTCCAGACTGGAGGGCCTAGAACCGCTCGGCCACACCGGCCGGCTGTACTTATCGTCTGATTATTATCAGTAGAGTACTTTTATAATTTCAAATCTACAACGTCATTACAAGTAACTAATTTCATGGAAACTGTCAATAATCCCTTTTCTAAGTGCGTAACTATGTTTTATAGCAACTTTTTTGGGTAAGAAGCATGAGCAATTGAGTGACAGATGAGACCGAATGTTCAACGCTTTCCTGTAGGTTTAATGTAGAAGCAACATATTCCAATTCATGAGAGTTCCGAGACACTTGTTCCAGTCACAGATAGATTGTTACTGTGTAATGAAAACCTCTTAATGTCAGATGCTAATTTCAAAATTTGATAACATTTACATGATTAACATTCTTAGCTAATCACACCAAGAATTTCAGTAAGGTAGCAGAACTCATAATATTAATACAATCTTATCGGGCTTTCAACTGCGTCAGTTGTTTAAAAGCCCATGAACTTTCGACCAAGCTCTCCTCAGCCATTATCAAGTGGTAAACGACTGCCGTGTCGCCCTGGCCTCAATATTACATAGCCGCGTTGCCGGCTTGTGTCAGAGGTGTTCTCTTTCTCGCCAAGTATTGTAATGTTTTCGTCTCGTGTCCATTGTTCCCACTTCAACCTCACAATTGCCAGGTCCTAGGCTCTGCTGAACTGTGAACCACAGTCCTTATTGATGGTGGTTTTCGATATTTTTATTTCTTTGGCTTATTTTAAAGCGCAATCTCCGAATAATGGTAATGTCTGAGGAGAGCTTGGTCGAGAGATTGTGCAACTTTAACCACCCGACGCCACTGGCTGCCCAAGAAGACTTCATTAATTTATGTCACCTCAAGACCATGCACTCACACACAACTGACAATGCTGTTAATACGTACTCTCATAAAAATTTTACAAGCGCAGAACAACTAAACAACACTAGTCGATAGTCCTTGGGAACTAAATAAGGCATTTAAATGTGTATTAGCTATCCAGAATGAATTTTTTATAGAATTAACGGTGGAACTAACAGTTGTCAAATGTCATTCTCTTGAAAGTCTATTACGTAATTTAAAACTTACAGGGAAGTGAGATTTCTCTGACTAGGAAAGAATAGCTACATGAATTCTGTAAGGATGAATGATAAGTCCATTTCTGTAGTTAACGTGAGTCAATACACCAGAACGCCATCAGCCTATTTTCTTTACAGTATATTCATGAACAAAACAGTGTTATTTCTTACAACTAACACATCCAAAAAATTACAGAAGAATCTACACACTGCAGATTAAACGTCTCACTGGGCTGTCGGTGCACTCTAACACTATATATCATATGAAACAAGGCAACATTGCGACTCATCGGACCACACTACAGGCTTCTCCAGATGGTTGGGATCTTTTACGAGCACTTTTCTTTCACCACATTACATCACGGCGAACGGTACGCCGTTCCTTGCAGAGACATAAGATAGTCCACCAGGATAAACCAAAAAAATCTGCCTACTTCATTAGCCATCTGGCCAAGGCCACGTCCAAACTCGGTTACTCCTTTCTGTCATTCTTTCACGTCTGCACAACTTACTGCACTACACCGTCCTGTTCTACGTAGCTCGTCGCATAACCACCGGGTATAAGACCTACATAATCTACAGTGCTTCATAGCAACCAGTGTGTTCTCTTAAGGGGATGAGTAATATTTTGTTGGGTTAGCTTAATGTTATATCATTAAATGAAGGATGCCTGAGTAATGTAATGTCTACAGTTTCTTTAATGAAACTGTTTTATGTGAAGAACTTCTTACATCCAGCACAATTAACTCTGCATCGCTATAAACAGCTGGGTAATAACTCAGAAGATTATATGCCAATGCCGTTGCTTATTCACGTACCCTCTACGGATGCTCATGTAGTTGAGTGTACTCATTCTGGAATATTACAGCAGAACCTACTACGGTGGTCCAAAAGCTAGCAAATAAGAATTTGATGATATTTGTCGACAGCGGCCTATGGGTCATACTGTCATATGAGGTGTAAAAATATGGTGTAGCGCCCCGTCGTGCATATAAACAACATCCATTTTATTTCTGCAGGGATAATGCTCCCCAAAAGCCTGGATATTTTGTCTTGCAAAAAGTGGCTGTAAAGAAAATCTATTAATTTGACCGGCCTCTGTATGTGTCAACTGAAATTTCTGCCCATACTTGCTTCTGGACATACTGTAGTACGCTTTTTTTCTAATTTTGCACTCGCTTGTAAGAATACATGAAGGATACGAAAATGTATATCACATCCAGAAACTAGATATTACTTTCACAGTAAATGTTTTCATTTCCAAGTAAAATTTAAACTACCTTAACGTAACAGGTGTAATAGCTGCTTTTTATACTTTTTCAACTAGGTTGTTGTTGTTGTTTTTGCCTTCACTCCGAAGAATGGTTTGATGCAGCTCCCCAGTCAACACTGTCAAAAGCCTTCTCTAAGTTTACAAAAACTGTAAACATAGACTTGCCTTTCCTTAATCTATCTTCTACGAGAAGTCGTAGACGTGTTTCTCCATTTCTCCAGAATCGAAACCGATCTTCGCCAAGGTCAGCTTCTATCAGTTTTCCATTCTTCTTCAAAGAATTTGTCTTAGTATTTTGCAACCGTGACTTATGAAACTAATAGCTCGGCAATTTCCACATCTGTTAGCATCTGCTTTGTGTCGAATTGTAATTACTCTATTGTTCTTGAAGTATGAGGATATTTCGCCTGTCTCATACTTCTTGCTTACCAGATGGAAGATGTTTGTCATGACTGTCTGTCCCAAGGCTATCATTAGTTCTAACGGAATGTTGTCTAACCAACTTAGGTCTCCCAGAGCACTGTCAAATTCCTCTCGCAATTTCGTACCTCCCATCTGATTTTCATCTATGTCCTCCTTCATTTCCATAATATTGCCCTCAAGTACATCTCACTCGTACGTACCCTTTATATTCTCCTTCCACCTTTGTGCTTTCTCTTCTTTGCTTAGGACTGGTTTTCCATCTGAGTTCGTGATTTTCATGTAGGTGGTTCTCTTTTCTGTAAAGGTCTCTTTAATTTTCCTGTAGGTGGCATCCATCTTTCCCCTAGTGCTCTATGCTTCTAAATCCTTACAATTCTGGTCTAGCCATTCCTGCTAAATCTGTTTGCACTTGCTGTCATTCTAATTTTTTAGACCTTTGTGTTCCCTTTCGTCTGCTTCATTTATTGCTTTTTTATATTGCTTGCTTTTACCAATTAAATTCAATGTCTCTTGTGTTACCGAAGTATTTCTATAAGCCCTCGACTTTTTACCTCCTTGATCCACTGCAGCCTTCACTTTTTCATCTCTCAAAGCTAACATTCTTCTTCTTCTTCTGTATTCCTTTCCCCTTTTCTTGACAATCACTTCCTTATGCTCCGTCTGAAGTCCTCTACAACCTCTGGTTCTTTCAGTTTACCCAAGTCCTAGTTTCTTAAAATTCTACCTTTTTGCGTGTGCAGAGTCCACGTCTGCCCCTGGAAATGCCTTAAAATCTAAAATCTGGTCCCGAAATCTCTGTATTACCATTATATTATCAATCTGAAAACTTCCAGTGTCTTCAGGTCTCTTCCAAGTACACAACATTCTTGTATGATTTTTAAACCAAATGTTAACAATGATTAAATTACACTCTGTGCAAAATTTTATTCAGTCAGCTTCCTCTTTCATTCCTTTCACCCACTCCATATTCACCTACTAACTTCCCTTCTGTTTCTTTTCTTACTATCAAATTCCAGTCCCCCAAGCCTATTAAATTTTCGTCTCCCTTCACTATCTGAATAATTTCTTCTATCTCATCATATATCTCTTCAGTTTCTTCATCATCTGCGGACCTAGTTGACTACTATTGTGGTGGGTGTGGGCTTCAGGTGTGGGCTGCATGTCTATCTTTGCTACAATAATGCGTTGGGTATTCTGTTCGTAATAGCTTCTCCGCGTTCCTATATTTTTATTCATTATGAAACCTGCTTCTTCATTACCCGTTTTTGATTTTGGGGTATTTAAGACCATATATTCATGTGATCAGAAGTCCTACACCTCCTGCTGCTGAACTTTTCTAACAGCCGCTACAGCTGTAACTTATCCACCTCCCTTTTTAAGTTTTCTAACCCACCTGCCTGATTAAGGGATCTGACATTCTAAGCTCCAATCCGTAGAAAGCCATTCTCCTGATAACAACATCCTCCTGAGTAGTCTCCCTTCAGAGATCCAAATGGGGGACTATTTTACCTCCAGAATATTTTACCCAAGGAGATGCCATCATCATTGAACCGTACAACAGAGCTGCATGACCTTGGGACAAATTATGGCTGTAGTTTCCCTTTGCTTTCAGCCGTTCACAGCCCAGGTACAGTAAGGCCGTTTTGATTGATGTTAGAAGGCCAGGTCAGTCAATCATCTAGACTTTTGCCCCTGCAACCTCTGAAAGGGCTGCAGTCCCTCCTCAGGAATCACACCTTTGTCTGCCCGCTCGACAAATTCCCCTCTGTTGTGGCTACACTTAACAGCATGGCTATCTCCAGCGCTGAGTCATCCAAGCTTCTCAACCAGCGGTAAGGTCGACGGTTTATTTCGGAAGGGGGGCTTGGGTGTTGAACTACCAGGTATAAGACCATAAATAGGAAGATATGCCAACATCCGCCGAAAGGACGAGACTTCTGACAGGAATATGGTGCACTATCAGCTAAGAGGTGAATTATGACTTCATTTAGTGTCACGATATTGTCGGTGACACTCCCTGATCCTCGTTACGGGATGAATGTGCCGTCCCATTGAAGTTGGGACGCGATGTGGAATATATGGTCACAAACCGTAACTCGTCGAAAGCTATCGTCCCTCAGAGCAAAGTACACATATTGTGCCTGTTTCCTCCATGAGAGTTTCATCGTAATTTTTGTATTTTATGTTACTTGAATTCTTTTGAAGTGTAGTGCAGTTTGTATCAGTTCGCCTTGTTTGTTTTGATGTATAAGGCTAATGTGTTGAAGATTGAGATGAGGAGATATATTTGATCTGGATGAGTGTATCGTGCATGAAGTAAGAATATTATTACTGTGACTTTCTTAAGCAGATCTAGAATTATGTGTCGCTCAGTCGTGATTTAGGGTACGTGTAGGGGTCGGATACAGTAGAGCTTTATCATAATCGTCATCTCTGCTTTACGTATTGCAAACTCACCTCGCGTATTTGAACCTCCATACATATTTCTCAGTATAGTCGCGATTCCACTGAGTGAGGTTGAAACTTCCCCTTTAGAAAAATTTATACACGACTGTGCTTAAACTGACGCACAATATTTTTAGCGCAACGCAATCTGACTTTCAATAATCTCTACAAGAGAACGGCCCTGACTAACATTAACCTGTACTTTTCACAAATCACTTACCTCACAAAAATCTTGGTTACTCCCCCTACTGCAATACAGCGAGCGCCACTACTGCCAGCTAAATAAAAGATTCAAACTATGGAAGGCACTAACTACTGATAGGGATAGTTAGCAAATGAAAGATATTAATAGAGAACAAACAATGTATTTACCTTGATATCATCATACATACACACACACACACACACACACACACACACACACACACACACACACACATATATATATATATATATATATATATATATATATATATATATATATAGCAGTTCAAGACAAATTTCAAAACTCCGCCATCTCTCTCCCCACATCCACCACTGCTGGCGGCTCACCTCCAACTGCGCAACGCTACGCGCTGTTCGCAGCCAGCTGCCTAACACTACAATGGCGAGTATTACAACAATGCAAAGCAGCCACAGACTGCACACAGCACAGCCAGTGATTTTCATACAGAGGTGGCGTTACCAATAAAAAAACCTAAACAGCCTACTTACATAGCCCCCATGCTCCCCACAAAAAATTTTACAAATTGTTTTGGGCACTGGGCAATACATATTTGTTAAAATTTTTCATAATCGTAATTACAATAACAAAGAAATCAAGTGCACACACTTATTGATACAATGTTGGTCAAAAGCTAAAATTTTCTCACAGTCCATAAAGACAGTCCTGATCATTCATCACATTGCAGTGTTTTTCTCAAAGTCTGAGCAGTAAAAGAAAATGCACTCGGAAGTAGTGGATTTCCATGCAGTCTTGAAGAAGTAGCATTGTCCTTCCAACGGAAAGACAGTGCTGACTCTTGACATGCTGACAGGTAATGGGCCACAACAGAGCAAACCCACAGCGGAGTCAGTCGAAGTTTTGAAGAGTATTGGTGGGTAGGTCATCACAGAGCAGACCCACTGTAGTCCTGGTAGAGATTACGGTATTGGTGGGCCACCAGAGGTGCAGACCCACTGCAGTCCTTGTAGAAATAATAGTATTGATGGATCATCAAAGATGCAGACCCACTGTAGTCCTTGTAGAGATGGCCAGCAGCCATCCGTTGTGACTGTGCAGGTGCACAATCACCATTGAAGAGTCTTGCGGATAATATAGCAAGTCCGTAACCACCACTTGTGCACTCACAAAGTTTTTGGAACTGTCCTTAGAACCAGCAATGCTGTTATCCAGTCCCTTGCTGAATTATTAACACACGTGCAAACACTAACAGTCACTACTTCTCACATATTGTCCATATACTATGACCAACAGAAACGTGTGCAGTGAAATGATACTTAATTTGAAGAACTGGTGTCAATTACAAAGGTACAAAATACATCATTAAAGAACATAACAATACAGAGAACATTTGTAATACAGGCTTTACAAAAGAGGAAAGCCTTAAGGTAAACGGATCCGGGCTTCCCGTACTGCAGCGAACGACCGTCGCAGGTAGCAAGAGGAGAACCGCGCCGGAAATGACCGCGGAGAAGCCCTCGGACGTTGGCGCGCCAGGTACATATAGTCTGCGGCCGCGAGCTCGCCTCCAGTTCACCACCGGCAATGGAGGGTGAAGCTTTGACAATGCCAGCCACTCGTGCTGGCGAAACGTCAGAAAAATCATTAGATGAACGTCGGCCGAAGAACCCGAGACAGAAGCCAATAGGCAGTTTGTCTTTACAAAAGAATCGAAGTAACATATACGTCAGTGTTACAGGAATTATGACATAATAAATAAAAGATCAGAATAATTACTGAAACATCAACTTCACACATGAGCATTAAAACAAAACAGAACAAATAATGTTTAAACATCTTTACAAAGTAAATAACATAGTATTAGAAAAATTCTACAACATAACAACATCAGCTAAACACATAAAGACAGCAAAAACACAAATACACAAGGGAACACAAACAGATAGCATAATAATACAAAAGGAAAGGACAGGGTTTGTTTTACTGCAGTATTTTGCAAACAAAACTTTCTTTACTTCTCGGAGATCTCCCTTCATTCATCATTATTCCCAAAAAGTCCTATTTATACCTCTTTTCTGTATTCTAATCATATTTCTTTCAAAATAATTATGGCTCATTGTACAATACTCATTTTGGCCTAAATCGTTTTCATATAACTTTCAATGCATTCTTTCCCTATTCTCCATAGTTAGGTTCTTATATAGTCTACCCCTCTTAAGCTAACTTCAATCTACTGAGCTCAGATGCTAAACTAAGGGACGAGGCAATGCAGCAGCACAAAACAATTAACACAAACAGCAATGATCAAAAAGACAAATGGCGACGCAAGCAGCATATATGAAACTTCCCCTTTAGAAAAATTTATACACGACTGTGCTTAACCTGACGCCAATATTTTTAGCGCAACGCAATTTGACTTTCAATAATCTCTACAAGAGAACGGCCCTGACTAACATTAACCTGTACTTTTCACAAATCACTTACCTCACAAAAATCTTGGTTACTCTCCCTACTGCAATACAAGAGCGCCACTACTGCCAGCTAAATAAAAGATTCAAACTATGGAAGGCACTAACTACTGATAGGGATAGTTAGCAAATGAAAGATATTAATAGAGAACAAACAATGTATTTACCTTGATATCATCATATACACTCCTGGAAATGGAAAAAAGAACACATTGACACCGGTGTGTCAGACCCACCATACTTGCTCCGGACACTGCGAGAGGGCTGTACAAGCAATGATCACACGCACGGCACAGCGGACACACCAGGAACCGCGGTGTTGGCCGTCGAATGGCGCTAGCTGCGCAGCATTTGTGCACCGCCGCCGTCAGTGTCAGCCAGTTTGCCGTGGCATATTGAGCTCCATCGCAGTCTTTAACACTGGTAGCATGCCGCGACAGCGTGGACGTGAACCGTATGTGCAGTTGACGGACTTTGAGCGAGGGCGTATAGTGGGCATGCGGGAGGCCGGGTGGACGTACCGCCGAATTGCTCAACACGTGCGGCGTGAGGTCTCCACAGTACATCGATGTTGTCGCCAGTGGTCGGCGGAAGGTGCACGTGCCCGTCGACCTGGGACCGGACCGCAGCGACGCACGGATGCACGCCAAGACCGTAGGATCCTACGCAGTGCCGTAGGGGACCGCACCGCCACTTCCCAGCAAATTAGGGACACTGTTGCTCCTGGGGTATCGGCGAGGACCATTCGCAACCGTCTCCATGAAGCTGGGCTACGGTCCCGCACACCGTTAGGCCGTCTTCCGCTCACGCCCCAACATCGTGCAGCCCGCCTCCAGTGGTGTCGCGACAGGCGTGAATGGAGGGACGGATGGAGACGTGTCGTCTTCAGCGATGAGAGTCGCTTCTGCCTTGGTGCCAATGATGGTCGTATGCGTGTTTGGCGCCGTGCAGGTGAGCGCCACAATTAGGACTGCATACGACCGAGGCACACAGGGCCAACACCCGGCATCATGGTGTGGGGAGCGATCTCCTACACTGGCCGTACACCACTGGTGATCGTCGAGGGGACACTGAATAGTGCACGGTACATCCAAACCGTCATCGAACCCATCGTTCTACCAGTCCTAGACCGGCAAGGGAACTTGCTGTTCCAACAGGACAATGCACGTCCGCATGTATCCCGTGCCACCCAACGTGCTGTAGAAGGTGTAAGTCAACTACCCTGGCCAGCAAGATCTCCGGATCTGTCCCCCATTGAGCATGTTTGGGACTGGATGAAGCGTCGTCTCACGCGGTCTGCACGTCCAGCACGAACGCTGGTCCAACTGAGGCGCCAGGTGGAAATGGCATGGCAAGCCGTTCCACAGGACTACATCCAGCATCTCTACGATCGTCTCCATGGGAGAATAGCAGCCTGCATTGCTGCGAAAGGTGGATATACACTGTACTAGTGCCGACATTGTGCATGCTCTGTTGCCTGTGTCTATGTGCCTGTGGTTCTGTCAGTGTGATCATGTGATGTATCTGACCCCAGGAATGTGTCAATAAAGTTTCCCCTTCCTGGGACAATGAATTCACGGTGTTCTTATTTCAATTTCCAGGAGTGTATATATATAGCAGTTCAAGACAAATTTCAAAACTCCGCCATCTCTCTCCCCACATCCACCACTGCTGGCGGCTCACCTCCAACTGCGCAACGCTACGCGCTGTTCACAGCCAGCTGCCTAACACTACAATGGCGAGTATTACAACAATGCAAAGCAGCCACAGACTGCACACAGCACAGCCAGTGATTTTCATACAGAGGTGGCGTTACCAATAAAAAAACCTAAACAGCCTACTTACAAGGTATAGGAGACGTACTGCTCATCACTTCCCGTCGGAGACTACGTTAGTTAATATGATCCTCTTTTGGAGGTCTGTGGGTAGATTTTCCTCCCATGTGCACTCTGTGAAGCTCTGGTACACGATGATTCCAAAAGCAAATCTGGTGGCGCATTTTATTCTTCCGAAGATGCAAGTAGGCGACCTGTGACTCTAATTAGTGGTACGGGTAGCTATTTTGTATGAAATATGTCCACGGGTGCCATTACGATGCGTTTATTTGCGAAAAACGTGAAACAGTAAAAGATTATTATCGCGAAACGATTCCTTTCCCAAATTTAATAAGTTCAAAGAGCATCGTAAAGCCGGATATTATGTCTCAACCCTATCTGAATACATTCTAACGCTGACTCTCACATCTCAACAGACTCAGAGTACGTCCTATAGCCGACTGGCGAGCTTTGCACGCAGCCGAAATCTCTTGCTAAAATCGTAACACTTCGCAGCCCTTCGTACATCTTTGGTATGTTAATAAGATTCATTTTTATAAACTTTGCTAGTTTACTGCATCGCGTTATTATTGTAGTGAAACCCTGAATCACCTATGGTATCATTATAGTTCAGTTATGTCAAAAAGTATAACTGATATTTAATAAAGTAAACTCAGAGCTTCGCGCCGGAGCCCTAGTGGTTCCCCCACATCTTTACTGTCGACTAAGACCCGTTGTCAATGCTGTCGTTCCCCTCTTCACTATTATGATTCATCATCACCCCATACGGTCCGGTTCCAACTTCTGATTCCGTAGGGACCGGCTTCCTGCGCACTGCTGACTTATTTTGCAGTACTGCTGATTGCCGAGGTCCAGTTAACGCAAAATTTGGAAAAAAATATGAGCACCCCAGGACAGGGGACGCCTCGCAGTATCCCGATTTTTTGTCCTTCTCATGCTCTGTAAAGAGAAACCAGGAAACAAAGAAAAATTTATATTCACTGACAATGAAGATGCAACACCACAATCTGTGTACTTCCAACTTTTTAATGTGGGTTCAGCTGTAATACTGATATAAGAACCTGTGCACGTTGCGCGATGCTGCTGCCCAGATGATATTTCGATGTCTCTTTGTACAGAAAGTATTGCATTTTCTTGCAGGCACTATTGTTATATAGTTATCGTATATGTAACGTTTCATGCACTAATTTAAAGAAATTTACTTTTTGTGTTGTAAGAAAAGGTAGTACTGAAATGAATAAACAGTTTTGATACAGTAACGCAGTTGTATACCTTTATTTATCACATGAAGTTCCTCCTGCATGCTCCAGGATACGGTTGTGACGCAGTTCCCATGCTATCAAGAAGTGAGACAACTAATGCACTGGAAAAAATTGCTCACAGAAACGAATTAGGAAACAACTGCGGAAAATGCACATGCTGTTCTGTCAACCAACGATAAGGTATTTCGGTAAGAGACTAGCATGTACCTATAGAAACTAACTCTTCAATAAACATACAGAGTTGCGAAATGATGCACGTTCTGATAGAAAAACTAATAGTCCATATGCCCTCAGCTACCAAATAATTTATATTGCTTTTCAGCTGACTGTCCGCAGCTCGTGGTCGTGCGGTAGCGTTCTCGCTTCCCACGCCCGGGTTCCCGGGTTCGATTCCCGGCGGGGTCAGGGATTTTCTCTGCCTCGTGATGACTGGGTGTTGTGTGCTGTCCTTAGGTTAGTTAGGTTTAAGTAGTTCTAAGTTCTATAGGACTGATGACCATAGATGTTAAGTCCCATAGTGCTCAGAGCCATTTGAACCATTTTTTTTTTCAGCTGAAATTTGAGAAGCTATGTGAGGCTAATTCACTTTTCTAACTGGTAAGGAATAAATGCCACGAGGAACACACTATTAAATACACAGGTGTTGCTGAGTAATACCGGGATATATTCTAAGGCGTCAGTGGTACGTACAGACGGTAATAAAAACCATGAAAGTACCAATTTACCGTATTAAAGTTTTGGAACTCGTTGGTAAACAAAACAAAACATATGAAAATGATACGACAAGCGAAAACAGGAAAGACATGCACGATAATCGGAGAAATGAAGAAGTTGTTGATTAACTGACCATTTAAGTCTTTCATTTCTGAAGTGGAACAATTTTCTTGTTGTAACCACTGTTTCAAGAGTACTACATTTGGCCCTACCGTTTGCAACGGTTCATTTAAGACAAGATGTGAGTGACAAAGTGAAGTAACATGATCACTGCAGGAAGGAAGGTATATTAGAATGTAACGTCGCGCCGACAGTGCCATCGTTACAGATGGAGCACAAGCTGGAATTACTGAGGGATGAGTACGTAAAACGGCGGTGCCCTTTTCAAGGGAGCCGCGCCCATCTTTTCCTGGTGCGATTTAGGAAAATCACGGAAAACCGAACTCCGTATGACCGGACAGAGACTTGAATTGTCGTCCGCCCGAATGAAGACTAAGAACGACAAATTTTCCTCATGAAACCGACGTCGCGTAATCTCGAGTAATTCTAATGAACGATATTGGAGACAAAGAGTCGCAAGGAAAACACGCATCGGCATGTCTCAGCTGCACATAGCAACATTCCACTCTCTGTTCAATTAATGTACGTCAGAATTCTTCGACAAGTGCGAAGATAAGAGAAATTCACTTACCTTATCTGGGTTTTATCTCGAAAAACAAGCTCTGGCATATGCTCACATGTGTTGATAGCGCAGATTCTCAATAGGCGAAATCAGAATCCAGTCTGGTTTGAATACTTGCGCATACTTTTTCGACTCGTTGTCAGGTTTTTCGTTCGCAGGCAGGGCAGGACCAGCAATCTGGATAACGAATCCTTTGTTGTAGATCCATAACCACCTAAATCCATCTGTCAGTAGACTTTCGTCATTTTAACGAATTACGTGCTAGAGATGAGTAACTGTCACCATAAATCATGTAACTGTGATTCTGTTAAAGTAGGTTGGTTACTGCGGATGTTGCATAATTGTCTTTTTAGATGTACTGACAACAGTAAGTTTTGCTAACGGAAGAAACATTGTCATTTGTTAGGTGTCACGTGAGATAAATGACACGCTGTATAAAGATGCGCATGAGCAGTTTGGTTTAGATTCGGGACGCGCTGTTGACTGTACGCTCGAGCACGAGAAGTAAGCAAGACACTAGCGACAGCAGATGCTTTTCTGTTGAACTGTCTCCAGCGCCAGTCCTTAGTCTAGTTCAGCTGCACTTCATGAGTACATCTGAACAACGAATTTGATCTGACATTCCATGTGTCTATGTACTGTGTGTGTATTACCCACGCGTGAACTGATTGTTGCCTAATCAAGTACTAATAGTGTAGGTGTGTTACAGTTCAGTGAACAACTACTGAGATCTTCAGGAGCGTAATATTGTTTTCCAAATTTTACTTTTATTTTTATAGTTCTTTTGTGTTTTAGCTTTAATAGGTCTGGTATGAAAACGAATTTGCTATTTCCAAAGTAACCGCCAGCTTAATAAAACACAACTGTAACGGAATTACAGTAAGAAATTTTGCTAGAATGTGTAAAACGTTATTGCTTCCACTGTGTTATTTGTACACTTACTAAGAATAACAAAATGTGTTCGTTTCTTCCGTTTTGTCCAGTTAATAATTATTTTATTCCACAATTTTCTTACGTGCTACTAAAAGACGTTGATGAAGACATCCGTCAATAACTTGGCCTCTGCATGAGTTTCTGGATACATTTAGCAATGTCTTAACGTTCATCAGTATCAAGAAAAACTGTGTAAACAGATTATCAATTAAAAAAATTTATCACTACATACTAGACCTGGTTCCTTCAGCGAGGTCACTTAGTTACGTCTTAAGATTAGTATGTTACAATATATAGCACTACAACAAATTAATTGATAATTTGTAAAAGTCATTTAGCTTTAACCCATTTACTTATAAATTTCCTTGTATTAATAATGTAAGTAACTGAATATATTTCTATGCAACACACTATAACCATTTCAGTAAAGGACGGTTTGTGGACACCATCTGAGAGCAGAAAGAGTGGGAAAATACCCCATATGATTGTTAAGAAAAACATCATATAAATTTGTTTTTTCACAGTACACTGTTTCTGTGTTTAATTCCCTTTTTAGAGACAGTCAAATCTTCTCTACAACGTTGCTGCTAAGGCGTGTGTAACAGGCTTTTTCATAAACGAGTTGCAAATGTACCAGATGGGTGTACAGACCTAGATACATAAGTACAAACACTTTTTTCCCTTTAATAGGTAACAGAATGTTCAGTACCGTCATCGTTTCTATCCGCAAGCATTGCACCAAAGCTATACGGAGAGGCAACCATGGTCAAAACCAGTGCTGAGCGCAGCATATGCTTCAGCTGCGTCCGAACGTGTACAGCGGCAGACATCCACCCATATTGAATGTCCTTCTTACACATCTTGTTTAGTCGACGTATCATTACAACAATAATTCACCTTCTGCCCCCCCCCCCCCCAAAAAAAAAGAACCTTGCCCCCTGAAAGTTCTGGTGGCGGGACAGAGTGCCAATGGCTGTGATGTGGCAGTCAGTGGTTTGGATTCCTTCTTTGTTGAGCAGGTGTCCAAAAACTCGTATTTCTGTAAGCGGCACTTGAGCCCTGCACCACGCAATGCAGTAAATGTTGCAAAGGTTGCTCAGGTGGTCATGACTCATAGTGCATCTCTATGCATTTTCTAAATTACCGGACAGCAGAAACCAAGCACTTGTATTTGCACAAGCCAAAAGGACTGTTAATAGAAATGAAACATTGTGACTCCTCATCCAATGGGAACACGAAACAAGACACAGTAAGGTCTTATACGTTTCATCCCACACAAGCTTTATGAGAATGTCCCCAAGACGTGGTACAGGACAGATTTCCCTTTGGGACTGAGCATTTATCGTTGATTTAAAACGACCACACCGTGGAAGGAAGCCATTGGGCTTTTCACCACTACCCCAGCGCTGGTTTCTACATGAATAGTCACTGCAGCTTCGCAAAGGTGGTCGAGCTTCTGATTAAAGGAGGTTGTGCCCGGCAGAAATGGGACTTTCAAGAGTTGAGCCCGGGAACCAGTGGCACAACCAAAACCATTTCATCCACCGTCCCTTGAGGTATGCGTGGAATTGGTTATCTCAATAGTGTATGAAGACATTTCAAAGATTTCCATTTTCCCACAGTTGAGACAGAGCATCCAGCAGTCTGATCAGTCTGCAAGTGCGTGTGCTGTGAATCAGTCTGGACAGAACAGAAACCCCCGTCCCCACGCCAATGGGTGTGGCTGGCTGTGCAGTGGCCATCGCCACATCAGAAGTCGGTCAATCACGACTACGTCGTTGGGGAAGTGGTTTATGATTATACCGCCCTCTTGGGTGTGATGCGGTGTCTGGACTACTGCTACTGGATGTCGAACCAGGAGGCAATGATTTGGTGCCTGTGTGACTTCGAAAAAGCGCACTATTTTCAAAATATCGTTCAAGGAAGGGTTCTCCAGTTTGATCCTCCAGTTTGTGGGCTTCCTTGCATACTAACGGACTGGGAGCCAGTTGACCACGACTTTCCAGGAGTCTGCATATGAAGTTTTGCAAGATTCGCTCTTACAAGTGAGATCGCAATGGCCTCTCAGTTCTTGTAAATCGGTCATCCAGGAGCGATACGACAGACCAGATTGCTTGTGATATTGATGAACGCGACGTCATGGAATCGTGAATCATAATTCAGAAGCAAAGGGCACATGCCCTCGAATCTGAGTGCTATGTGAAAATTACGGAACCATCAGTTTAATAAGTCACAGCTGCAAAATACTAACACGAATTCTTTACAGACGAATGGAAAAACTAATAGAAGCCAACCTCGGGGAAGATCAGTTTGGATTCCGTAGAAACACTGGAACACGTGAGGCAATACTGACCTTACGACTTATCTTAGAAGAAAGATTAAGGAAAGGCAAATCTACGTTTCTAGCATTTGTGGACTTAGAGAAAGCTTTTGACAATGTTGACTGGAATACTCTCTTTCAAATTCTAAAGGTGGCAGGGGTAAAATACAGGGAGCGAAAGGCTATTTACAATTTGTACAGAAACCAGATGGCAGTTATAAGAGTCGAGGGACATGAAAGGGAAGCAGTGGTTGGGAAGGGAGTAAGACAGGGTTGTAGCCTCTCCCCGATGTCATTCAATCTGTATATTGAGCAAGCAGTAAAGGAAACAAAAGAAAAATTCGGAGTAGGTATTAAAATCCATGGAGAAGAAATAAAAACGAAATAAAAACTTTGAGGTTCGCCGATGACATTGTAATTCTGTCAGAGACAGCAAAGGACTTGGAAGAGCAGTTGAACGGAATGGATGGTGTCTTGAAGGGAGGATATAAGATGAACATCAACAAAAGCAAAACGAGGATAATGGAATGTAGTCGAATTAAGTCGGGTGATGTTGAGGGTATTAGATTAGGAAATGAGACACTTAAAGTAGTAAAGGAGTTTTGCTATTTGGGGAGCAAAATAACTGATGATGGTCGAAGTAGAGAGGATATAAAATGTAGACTGGCAATGGCAAGGAAAGCGTTTCTGAAGAAGAGAAATATGTTAACGTCGAGTATAGATTTAAGTGTCAGGAAGTCATTTCTGAAAGTATTTGTATGGAGTGTAGCCATGTATGGAAGTGAAACATGGACGGTAAATAGTCTGGACAAGAAGAGAATAGAAGCTTTCGAAATGTGGTGCTACAGAAGAATGCTGAAGATTAGATGGGTAGATCACATAACTAATGAGGAGGTACTGAATAGGATTGGGGAGAAGAGGAGTTTGTGGCACAACTTGACCAGAAGAAGGGATCGGTTGGTAGGACATGTTCTGAGGCATCAAGGGATCACCAATTTAGTATTGGAGGGCAGCGTGGAGGGTAAAAATCGTAGGGGTGACCAAGAGGTGAATACACTAAGCAGATTCAGAAGGATGTAGGTTGCAGTAGGTACTGGGAGATGAAGAAGCTTGCACAGGATAGAGTGGCATGGAGAGCTGCATCAAACCAGTCTCAGGACTGAAGACCACAACAACAACAACATGTATTGGAGAGGGGCGCCAGCTCCTTCAGTACGAATTAATCTCAACGAGCCGTCATAAGGCGTCACCGAGCCGCAGCTATTC
This sequence comes from Schistocerca nitens, assembly GCF_023898315.1. Lineage (NCBI taxonomy): Eukaryota > Metazoa > Arthropoda > Insecta > Orthoptera > Acrididae > Schistocerca > Schistocerca nitens. The sequence goes on from NC_064617.1 coordinate 619,280,075, forward strand.
AAAAACCGAGACGACGACACTGTGGCCACCGCTAAGAGGGTTCTTGGGGGACGTGCAATAACAGAATCTCCACCTTGAGTCGCCGGGTGACGCCAGCTATCGGGAATGTAGGGAGAGAACGGCGGAGTCGACCGAAGGAGAAACATCAAGAACGAACCTGGGCACACTGCCCGACAAGCGGACCTTCTGGATTTAACTGTGGATTTAACGATAGGCCTGGGCAGCTATGGTGAGGTCGGATGGCATTAAGGTGACAGCGCTGGCCAAACGGTTGTGGTACGGCAGGTTTAGAGCAGTTTGGTGTAGGGCTATCGGTGCAGATTATTCCAGCAAGACGATATTAGAGACAGCGACTTAGCCTTGTGTGTGTGTGTCATCAGATATGACAGTGTCATCAGACAAGGCTACTCTAACTTCCCGTGACAGGTGGTGGTTAGATCTCTCCCTGGTGTAACCAGTAGTGTTTCCGATCAGAGTGATTTCTAGGAGTGGGGTGATCTCTAGGTGCAACATTTCTTGCTGTTGCACTAGGCTTATGTGTGTGTTCTGCAGACTGGTTACGAAATCGCTTTGCCTCTGCGCTAGGTATATCGGTCAGTTAGCGCAGTAGTGCAGCAATAAGCGGCCTACTACACAAGTTTTCTCACGTAACTGTGTCGCAAGATTGTCTCTTTCCTTTTTTGTTGTATTCTAACGAATCCGCTCCGAATTCGCATTTTCAGTTACCTATGCATTTCAAAATTTCTTTGCCAGTTGTGGCATCCGTAGGTGCTTTGGTATCTGGTGCACCTGGTCAGATGGTCCGTTGGTTGGAGTTGCTTTCGTGGCCAGGAGATTGTACAATTTTTTAAATAAGTTCCATGTAAATATAATTAACTTTATTGTTAAATGTGGTGTTCAGCGCTATGCTCCTTGCACAATTGGACGTTAGTTGTATTTCAAAGGGTTCTACTAAGTGTATTTCTGCTGACTGAAGTGGATAATTTTCATGATTCAAGTACTTCTACAATTATTGAAGGTACTGCTTTAATATTGTTTTGGGACCCCAAGGACGTATTACGTGTTTTTTTTCATTGTAAATGTTGATCTTAATTCTTAAACTGCGAAATTCGAATATGGCTCTCTTCAGTGTTAAGCTGTTTTGCAATACAAATTTAAACTGCGGAGCATTAATTTGCTGAATATTTGTAATCAATTTAATATTGAGAATTTTTTGAACAAATATATTATGGGTAACATACTACTCACAGCCGGTCACGGTGGTCTCGCGGTTCTAGGCGCGCAGTCCGGAACCGTGCGACTGCTGCGGTCGCAGGTTCGAATCCTGCCTCGGGCATGGATGTGTGTGATGTCCTTAGGTTAGTTAGGTTTAAGTAGTTCTAAGTTCTAGGGGACTGATGACCGCAGCAGTTGAGTCCCATAGTGCTCAGAGCCATTTGAACCATTTTGAACTACTCACAGCTCAACCCATTCCTACCCTCACTCTACCAGCACACACCCTGTGGAGAACCTCATCAAGGACTCGAAAAGCGCGAAGTGCTTTTCAGCCACTGTCAGTACGTACCACAATCTTCTGTGGCACAGTTAATGCGGGTAGGTTGCTCTTGGCCTCGGAAGTGACCACTGCCTGTAGTTGGTGGATAGTCTGAACCTGTTGGTGATCCTTGGAAATGTAAATTTCGTGAGGGAGCAACTTAGTTTGCTGTTAGAACTGTGGCTGCAAGATCAGTGACGGAGATATGACAGGAACATTACATTATGTTCATACTTGTTCCTTTTAATTTGTTTTTAAATGTTGGTTCGCTTTCTGTCAGACTCTTAATGCTATTTGGCAAATGACCAAAGATTGTTGTGGCAACATAATTCACCCCTTTTTGTGCCAAAGTCATATTTAACCCAGAATAATGAAGATCATACTTTCTTATAACATTTCAGCTATGCACTTCGCTGTCAGTTTGAATTGGGATGGGATATTAATAACAAATTTCATAAGTGAATATAAGTATTGCGCAGATACTGTGATTACCCCGAGTTCCTTAAATAAACGTCTGCGAAGTGATCTTGGGTGGGCAGCTGCTGTTACTCTGAGTACACGCTTATGTGCAATAAATACTTTTTCTCTTAATGATGAATTACCTCAAAACATAATGCAGTATGAAAGCAATTTGTGAGAATAGGCAAAGTAGGCCAATATACTGACATGTTTATCACCAAAAGGTGCCTTAACCGAAGTGGCATAAGTATCTGAACCTAACTGTTTCAGCAGATCATCAGTGTGTTTCTTCCAATTCAATTTCTCATCAATGCACATATTCAGAAATTTAGAATATTCTGCCATATCAACGGTCTTCTGGTCAAAGTCTATATTTATCAATGGTGTTTTGCCGTTTACTGTACAGAATTGTATATATTGTGTTTTCTAAAAATTTCGTGAGAGCCCATTTGCAGAGGACCACTTAATAATTTTCTGAAAGACATTGTTTGCAATTTCCTCACTTAATTCTTATTTTTTTTGGGGGGGGGGGGGCGGGGGCGGTATCATCATGAGAAGAATTAGCTTTGCATCTTGATGAATATAGAATGTCAAATATTAACATATATAAAGAACAATAAGGGACCCAAGATTAAACCCGTGGGACACCATTCTTGATACCTCCCCAGTTAGAGGAATCTGTTGATATTTACGGATTATCTGTACTGTTAATTTCGACCTTCTGCATTTTCCCAGTTAAATATGAATTAAAAATTTATGCACTGTCCCATTCATATCACAATACTTAAGCTTCCCTAGAAGAATTTCATGATTCACACAGTCAAAGTTGTTTGAGAGATCACAAAGTATTTCAATGGGTGATGTTCGGTTATTCATAGAATTTAATATTTGATCAGTGGAAGCGTATATAGCATTTTCCGTTGAAAAGCCTTGATGAAAACCAAAAGGACACAATGTTTGTACTTCATTTTTACAAATATGTTATGCTACTGTTGAATACAATAATTTTCAAGAATTTCGGATAAAGCTGCGAGAAATGAGATTGTGCGGTAGTTGTTAGCATCAGACCTATCCCCTTTTTTATGCAGTGATTCAACAACAGCATATTACAGTCTATCTGAGAAGACTACATATCTGTTGGGAATAAACTGTCAGCACTGTGTTGGAAATGCCATCAATTCCATGCAAGCTCTTTCTTTTCAGTGAATTTATTATTTTCTTCATTTCGGTAGGAGAGATGGGTTGAATTTCAATTTTATTAGATTGCATAGGTAAGGCCTCTTCCATATACAGCCTTGCATTTGCTAATGAATAGCTGGATCCTATTTTCCCTATAACACTTAAAAACGATTATTAAATTTTTTACTTCTGACTTTTTGTTAACAAACTTAACATTGAGTTTCATAGAAATACAGTCTTCCAGTGCTCTGAGTTGGCCTGTTTCCCCTTTAAAAATGTTCTGAATTGTTTTAATTTAATTATCAGAGGTGCTAATCTCAGACATAATGCACATACTTCTGGACTTTCTAATAACTTTTCTTAACATTTTTATAGTGTTTGAATGTTTATGGATCATTACTCCTTCTAGCTATAAGATAAATGTTTCTTTCCTTTTTATAACATATAATTATCGCTTTAGTAAGACACAGCTTCTTAGATGCAATGCTGTGACACAAAGCGGCCATGTTGATGCACTTTCAATAACTTTACTTAGTTTTTGACCACAATTTCATTTTTCATCAGCCTTACGCATTTCGACTTTCCATCATTTTCAAAGGCTATGTTAGTCATTTAAAAACATTAGATACATTGTATCACGTCCACCTTCTCTAGGACGGGACAAGTGCAAACTGCTACCTAGCGAAAATAAGACGCAACGCTTAAGGTTGATGAAAAATAAAATTGTTGTCAAGACATAAGTAGAGTTATTAAAAGTGCATGACTTTTTGATTTGTTTCTTGCAATTATGTTTATCTGTTTTCTTAGGGAAATTTTTCAAACACACTCACGAAGGTATCATCAAATAGGTTAAATTTTAAATCAGCGTCAGATTTCCTGTATACATCAATCAGTGTAGCTGTTGCAAGCTTCCATTAAAATTTGCATTTGTTAAAACGTTGGTGGAAAGCACTATTTTGGAGGACTGTTTTTCATTACTGTATGGAGCTATGTCGTATACTGTAACTAGTATCATGGTCAGACAGACCGTTCTTAACAGGAAAAGTTTTTATCTGATTAAATTTATCTTGATGAATAAACACATTATCTATCAGTCAGCCACTTTCCTGTAACACCCGAGAAGGAAAATCAATAACTAACGTCAAACTGAAACAGCCTAGTAATACTTCAAGGTTAAGCGTTCTATCAGATTCTTTCAGAAAAGCTATATCGAAATTCCCACAAACAATAGTTTGCTTCTCTCTGTCTGGCAGATAGCACAATAAAGAATACAAGTTTTTCAAAAATAGCTGAAAATTTCCCAATAGGGACCTATACGTAGCTATAATTATAAAAGTACCATAGTTTAGTTTAAAATCAGTCGCAAATGCTTCTACATGTTGCTCTAACAAAATTTTTTAGTTTCTAAATTTTTCACACTATGATATATTTTAATGTATGTGTCAGCTCCTGTCTCCATAGTGTCTCCATACATTTACATTATCCATATCTGTGACTATATGATGTTCGGACAGGAATTTTGACGATAAAGTTAGCGTCGATGAAACTTGGGTAAATGGAGGGTACTGCTTGAAAGAAAAAAGTTGGACAGACGATACCATTCGCTACAGTATTGCAGCTCCGATCGGCAGAGGAAAGAAAATAATTGTAGAGCATGATGGAACTTCAAAAGGTTTCATTCCTCTTTATTTCCGTTATTCGGTTCAAAGAAGACCGCCGGCTACCACGGAGAGATGAACCGCAGTACCCACGTGAAACAGTTAGGAGAATCTATGCTTCAAAACTCAACGAAAAAATTTGTGACTGGTTTGAATAACGCTCCATATCATTCGCTTATTCAGGATGAAAGACGCCCCAAAACGCAACGAGGAAAAAAGGCATTGTTAGCTGGCTACAGAAACGAAACATATCAGCTGGAAATGCGGACATAAAGTGTTCAGATTGCTACCCTGCAATTTCAGTGCAAGAAAACTCGCGTTGGCTCAGGCCAAACAATATTCTGCTATCTGCAAGGACAAATTTACGTTCAGGCTAGTGGAACGCCTGTTGAAGGAAATTATTAAAAGTAACACTCAGTGACTGGTAAAACCTACAGAAACATTCAAAAGTATTGACACGGAAGCATTGAAAAATTGAGGTATACTAAACAGTGCGGCGAAGTCTTGATTACACCTGCCAATACGAGCAGCGTGAAATGTAATTATTGTTCATTTAGGCTTGAGCTGTGTAATCCATCTTGGGTGAACAATATTTAATCGGATGGAGAGTAGAACATTTCCAGCGAGTGATTAATTCGCATAATGATTAAATATATATAGACTCAGGTGACAAACGTCATCGAACAGCGATGTTGGCAGACTTAGATGCCGGTAGTATCGCCCACACGAAGTGTAAAGGGATAGCGTATTGGCGGAGCTGTCATTTGTACTCAGGTGATTCCTGTGAAAAGGTTGCTGACATGATTATAGCCGCATGAGGGTAATTAATTGACGTCGAAGACGGAATGATAATTGGAGCTATACGCATGGGACATTCCATTTCGGAAAACGTTAGGAAATTAATATTCCGCTATCTACATTGTCAAGTGTGTGCCGAGAGTAATAAATTTGCCACGCACAACGCAGTGGCTGACGGGCTTCACTTAACAATCGAGAGCAGCGGAGTTTGCGTAGAGTTGTTATTGTTAACAGAAAGGAACACTGCTCGAAATAACCGAAATATGGGACGTATGACGAACGTATCCATTAGGACAGTGGGGTCAAATTTGACATTAATAGGCAATGGTAGCAGACGACCAACTTGGATGGCTTCACTAACACCACAACACCACCAGCAGCGCTTCTCTTGGACTGGTGACCATATAGGTTGGACCATAGACGATTGGAAAACCGTGGCCTGCTCTGTTTGGTTTCGATTTCAGTTGGTAACAGCTGATGGTCCACAGTCCGACTCCTTGGGTTCACTGTCATGGTTCATCTTCAGTACAGTTTCGAATTGGTACCATCCGATCTTCGTCGGTTTTAAAACTTATAGAACACATTCGAGGACTTCAATTCGATGGTGATGAATTGACGCAGTCAGAGGTGATGTTGTGGCCCCGTCAAAAAAATCAAACGTTCTATTCGCGCGGAGTGGCCGGGCGGTTAGGGTTGCAATGTCACTGATTGCGCGGCCCCTTCCGCCGGAGGGTTGATTGCTCTCTCCGGCATGGGTGTTTGTTTTCCTCTTAGCATAAGTTACTTTAAGTAGTGTGTAAGTCTAGGAACTTTTCAACATTTCAAACGTTCTACAGTGATCGTATCAACAAACTAGTCTCTCTTTCAGAGAAATGTGTTCATCGCCAAAGTGAGCATGTTGAAACAGAAATATGTAGACATAAAGAATAAAGACATGAAATGTTATTATAGTCCGTTTTATTTAAAAAGCTTTCAGAGTTCTCACATAAAAATGGAACACATTACTTTTCACCAAGCCCTCGTACCTGACATTTTCAGTCGCTGTTCTAAAAACAAATGTAACGCATTAACATGAGGATCCCTGGTTGGTCAAAGAAAGAATATAATGTATCTGACGTCTACTATAAATAGAAATTCAACTACTTTCAAATAGTCGATAATAGTATGTTACCTGTTCACATACGCTCGTCATGACTTTTCGTGCCGGCCGAAGTGGCCGTGCGGTTAAAGGCGCTGCAGTCTGGAGCCGCAAGACCGCTACGGTCGCAGGTTCGAATCCTGCCTCGGGCATGGATGTTTGTGATGTCCTTAGGTTAGTTAGGTTTAACTAGTTCTAAGTTCTAGGGGACTAATGACCTTAGCAGTTGAGTCCCATAGTGCTCAGAGCCATTTTTTTGACTTTTCGTGGCGTAAATTGTAATGTTATAATCACTTACTGATGCTGAAATGTGTACAGTCTTAGACAGTAAAACTGACCGCCTGCCGGCCGCCACAGAGACTAAATCCGAGTCGTTCACTTAAGGTGGCCAATAAAACTGACCACCCCTGACAACTCTAAGTCCGGCCATATGCACAATCTGGAAACACTGTAAGATGCGGAAGTTCAAATGGCTCTGAGCACTATGGGACTCAACTGCTGAGGTCATTAGTCCCCTAGAACTTAGAACTAGTTAAACCTAACTAACCTAAGGACATCACACATCCATGCCCGAAGCAGGATTCGAACCTGCGACCGTAGCGGTCTCGCGGTTCCAGACTGCAGCGCCAGAATCGCGCGGCCACTTCGGCCGGCGATGCGGAAGTATTAGGAGGAAGCGTTGTCAGCTTCCGAGAAGTTGTCAGACTGTGAGAGCCCGTGGTCTAGTGGCAAGTGTCGTGCATTCTAAACTTATAGTCGCCTGTTCGCGTACGGCTATTTTTTTTTTTTTACCACATTTTGGTCTAAAGTTATGAGTCTGACTGAACATCGAAGATAATTCGCTTAACATTCTACCCACCAGCAATAACAAGTATTCCAGCAACATTTCCGCAGGACAGCTCGTGGCTACGTCGCGATCATAACAGCTTACGCTCGAGCGTTTCCACGCGCTGCAGCGGCTACCGGCCACCGGCCAGACGCCACCCGCCGCCTGAAATCCCGCGCCGCCCAGGTGAACGCGGCGCGACGCTGTCTGTGTATGTATCAACTGTCATTTTCGAATTTGAAGTTCTAGTTACCATCTTGCAGTTAAGCATTGGATTTTGAATACTTGAAAATCATGAACTACAGTTAAGCATTGTAAAATTGAGTCGCAATTGGAAAAAAGGTGTAACATCTGCAACACAAAGGTTACTTTTGGTACAACAGAGGAGTGAATGCAGAGGAGGTAGCCAGAAAGATTTGAATTGTATGTGAAGCGAGTGCTTTTGGAAAAAATAAGCCAGAAAAAGATATTCTTGTTTCAACAAAGATCGTTCTGGCATGAATGATTTTCCACATTAAGGAAGTCTCGACTACTGATATATGTGATAGATTACCATAATGCGACATTTGCATTCAACAGGCAAAGTTCAGAAGTCTGGTGTAGGAGTACTGCATGCTCTGTAATTAGAAACAACAAATATCAACGGAGTGACTATTATTGAACGTCATCAGGTCGCTCATTGAGCGTTCGTATGCAGTACTGTTACTGATGACGTGTTATGATGCCTTTATCGTTAACTTCCTAAGAAGAAATGAAGGGCTGAGCCCCACCAAAAGACGTAATCTCGAGGAAAGAGTAGTGTGAACATAATATTTTACATCTGATAGATCCAAAAGTGTGTATTGGGCTAGGAATTCTGCCCCAAGGGCTGTATGCAACACAGCTGGAATTTGTTGCCAACAACTGAGACACCTTTCGGTCTCAGTGTAAGAAAATCGAGCAACACAACTACATCACCTGTGCTACTGCATGATGACGCACTGTGTTGATTTGAGAAACAAAACTATCCAGGAGATTGATGAAAGTAGTCTCTCAGGCACTTGTATTGATAGAAAAGTCCTCTCTCAAACGTCCCTCTCGTCATATATTCGTAAAATTTTACCTTTCCCGCTCTTGATCGGTCAACCGTCAAGGCAGTTCATTTCTAGACGAAAATACTCTTAAAACTACTCTGGTATAATGATATCGTTGGAACCAGTAGGTTACTACTGGCGTAGAATTTGTAAACAACTTTAGCATTGTCAGATCGTTTTAGATATCTTGAAAGAAAATTCTGCTGCTGATTAATTTCTCTTTGATGATTACTGTTGCGTTTAGTAAACTAATGGAAAATGCAATTAAAATACTCACTGTACTAATACAAATTAAATTCAGCTTACTACAGAAACATCACGACGGCAGTCTATCTTAATAAAGCATTAAGTGTATGTAAGACTATTGATCCTATTTTAACACGAATTAGCAGGATATTACCGACTTTTGACTTCGAAAAGGTCTGTATTTACTTCATTTCCTGTATCATTCGCAATTATTATGAAAATGTGGCATTTCATAGATATATTTATGTATTCACAACAACAAAAAATATGTCGGCATTATGAATTTGGCAGTACCGTAAGGTTTTCGCTCTGACACTAAGGGTTACTGAAAGTAGCAAGGCGAATCAGTCGGTTCTCAGCCGTGGCAGCGTGCGGACGGCCCCGCGCGCCGGCCAGTGCTCCGCTGCCGGCGTCGTTTACTTCCACGTCGTACCTTTAAGGCTTGTGTCCGTCCACCTTGAACAACATGTCGAGCGCTTACCGCCGTGCGACCCTTAAAGTTTCCTTCCCAGCTGAACATGCGCGACCTCGTGCACATGAAGTTGAAACGTTCATACGTGAAGAAGTTCGTTTAGATCCTAACCACGTTATCGGAATCCAGTTTCGATCATGAGTAGGGTCGTTTATATTAAAATGACAAACACCGAGGTGTGTGAAGATGTTATTCGCCGCCATGCCAATGGACTTAAGTTCAAATACTCTGATGGTCACGTCGGAGCTGTAACACTTGAACTCGCAAGGTACGGTCAACGCACGATTAGGGTGTTTGAACTACCTTTTGAAGTGCCGAAGGACGAAGTTGGCTCTGCTTTACGACCATACGGTAACGTCATCGGTTACGTAGAGGAAAAATGGCAAACCTTCACGACCTACCATGTCCTTAATGTTGTGCGTCAGGTCAAAATTGAACTTAAAAAACATATACCATCATACCTGACAATTGGCGGGGTGCAAGCCATTGTCATGTATGACGGCCAACCCCGAACATGTGCGGGTTGTGGACAAGAAGGCCACGTCAGATCCGCCAGCATGCGATGCCGCCTGATCCAGACGCCGGTCGGTGAGGAAGCGTCCCCAGCGGTAATTACTCTGATCCCTGTCACATATGCCAAGGTTGCCAAGGAGGGTAGCACCTCTACACACGGTCTTCCTGCTCCGTTGACGTCGTCTGATCAGGTAGACGCAACCGCTACTGAGAGTCCTTCTGAGGTGCCACAGACGCCAGATTCTGACCTGCCGAATCTTCGCAGCACTGTGACTGAAACTGCTACTGAGATGGACGTTGATTCGGGAGTGGTACCTACTTCTGCTTTCCTTCAGACTGGTCTGGAGTCAGACGAAAGCCACCCGCAATCAGACTCTGGACGACATGTTCGAAAACAAGGGTCGACACAAAAGAGAAAAATGGTTCAAATGGCTCTGAGCACTATGCGACTTAACTTCTGAGGTCATCAGTCGCCTAGAACTTAGAACTAATTAAACTTAACTAACCTAAGGACATCACACACATCCATGCCCGAGGCAGGATTCGAACTTGCGACCGTAGCAGGCCCGCGGTTCCGGACTGAGCGCCTAGAACCGCTAGACCACCGCGGCCGGCACGAAAGAGAAAGAAACGTCCCCTTAAAACAATTATACGCGATTGTGCTTATCCTGACACACAATATTTTTAGCGCAACGCAATCTGACGTTCAAAAATCCCTACAAAAGAATGGCCCTGACTAACATTAACCTATACCTTTCACAGATCACTTACCTCACCAAAAATCTTCGTTACTCGAACTACTGCAATACAGCGAGCGCCACTACTGCCAGCTAAATAAAAGATTCAAACTACTGAAGGCACTAACTACTGATAGGCATAGTTAGCAAATGAAAGATTTTAATAGAGAACAAACAATGTATTTACCTTAATAGTCATAATATACACTCCTGGAAATGGAAAAAAGAACACATTGACACCGGTGTGTCAGACCCACCATACTTGCTCCGGACACTGCGAGAGGGCTGTACAAGCAATGATCACACGCACGGTACAGCGGACACACCAGGAACCGCGGTGTTGGCCGCCGAATGGCGCTAGCTGCGCAGCATTTGTGCACCGCCGCCGTCAGTGTCAGCCAGTTTGCCGTGGCATACGGAGCTCCATCGCAGTCTTTAACACTGGTAGCATGCCGCGACAGCGTGGACGTGAACCGTATGTGCAGTTGACGGACTTTGAGCGAGGGCGTATAGTGGGCATGCGGGAGGCCGGGTGGACGTACCGCCGAATTGCTCAACACGTGCGGCGTGAGGTCTCCACAGTACATCGATGTTGTCGCCAGTGGTCGGCGGAAGGTGCACGTGCCCGTCGACCTGGGACCGGACCGCAGCGACGCACGGATGCACGCCAAGACCGTAGGATCCTACGCAGTGCCGTAGGGGACCGCACCGCCACTTCCCAGCAAATTAGGGACACTGTTGCTCCTGGGGTATCGGCGAGGACCATTCGCAACCGTCTCCATGAAGCTGGGCTACGGTCCCGCACACCGTTAGGCCGTCTTCCGCTCACGCCCCAACATCGTGCAGCCCGCCTCCAGTGGTGTCGCGACAGGCGTGAATGGAGGGACGGATGGAGACGTGTCGTCTTCAGCGATGAGAGTCGCTTCTGCCTTGGTGCCAATGATGGTCGTATGCGTGTTTGGCGCCGTGCAGGTGAGCGCCACAATCAGGACTGCATACGACCGAGGCACACAGGGCCAACACCCGGCATCATGGTGTGGGGAGCGATCTCCTACACTGGCCGTACACCACTGGTGATCGTCGAGGGGACACTGAATATTGCACGGTACATCCAAACCGTCATCGAACCCATCGTTCTACCAGTCCTAGACCGGCAAGGGAACTTGCTGTTCCAACAGGACAATGCACGTCCGCATGTATCCCGTGCCACCCAACGGGCTCTAGAAGGTGTAAGTCAACTACCCTGGCCAGCAAGATCTCCGGATCTGGCCCTGACTAATGATGAAGCGTCGTCTCACGCGGTCTGCACGTCCAGCACGAACGCTGGTCCAACTGAGGTGCCAGGTGGAAATGGCATGGCAAGCCGTTCCACAGGACTACATCCAGCATCTCTACGATCGTCTCCATGGGAGAATAGCAGCCTGCATTGCTGCGAAAGGTGGATATACACCTTACTAGTGCCGACATTGTGCATGCTCTGTTGCCTGTGTCTATGTGCCTGTGGTTCTGTCAGTGTGATCATGTGATGTATCTGACCCCAGGAATGTGTCAATAAAGTTTCCCCTTCCTGGGACAATGAATTCACGGTGTTCTTATTTCAATTTCCAGGAGTGTATACAGCAGTTCATAACAAATTTCAAAACTCCGCCATCTCTCACCCCACATCCACCACTGCTGGCGGCTCACCTCCAACTGCGGAATGCTATGCGCTGTTCACAGCCAGCTGCCTAACACTACAATGGCAGACAACAATGCAAACTAGACACAGACTGCACACAGCACAGCCAGTGATTTTTATACAGAGGTGGCGTTACCATTAAAAAAACCGAAACAGCCTACTTACATAGCCCCCATGCTCCCCACAAAAAATTTTATAAATTGTTTTGGGCACTGGGCAATACATATTTGTTAAAATTTTTCATAATCGTAATTACAATAACAAAGAAATCAAATGCACACACTTATTGATACAATGTTGGTCAAAAGCTAAAATTTTCTCACAGTCCATAAAGATAGTTCTGATCATTCATCATAATAGTAATTACAGTTTTTTTTCCACAAAGTCTCATTAGTAAAAGAAATTGCACACAGAAGTAGTGGATTTCCATGCAGTCTTGAAGAAGTAGTGTTGTCCTTCCAACGGAAAGACAGTGCTGACTCTTGACATGCTGACAGGTAATGGGCCACAACGGAGCAAACCCACAGCAGAGTCAGTCGAAGTTTTGAAGAGTATTGGTAGGTAGGTCATCACAGAGCAGACCCACTGTAGTCCTGGTAGAGATTACGGTACTGGTGGGCCACCAGAGGTGCAGACCCACTGCAGTCCTTGTAGAAATAATGGTACTGGTGAGTCAGCAAAGGTGTAGACCCACTGTAGTCCTTGTAGAAATGGCCAGCAGCCATCTGTTGTGACTGTGCAGGTGCACAATCACCATTGAAGAGTCTTGCGGACAATATAGCAAGTCCATAAACCACCACTTGTGCACTCACAAAGTTTTTGGAATTGTCCTTAGAACCAGCAATGCTCTCAACGTGTCCCTTGCTGAATTATTAACACACTTGCAAACACTGTCAGTCCCTACTTCTCACATATTGTCCATATACTATGACCAACAGAAACGTGTACAGTGAAATGGAACTTACAAGTTAATAATATGATGAACTGGTGTCAATTACAATTTTATAACATGAGAATACAATAACAAAGGTACAAAATACATCATTAAAGAAAATAACAATACAGATAACATTCGTAGTACAGGTTTTACAAAAGAATCGAAATAACATATACATCAGTGTTACAGGAATTATGACGTAAGTTCATACGCAAAAGATCAGAATAACTTTCGAAACATCAACTTCACACATGAGCATTAAAAGAAAACAGAATAAATAATGTCTAAACATCTTTACAAAGTAAATAACATATTCTCAGAAGAATTCTACAACATAAATCTTATTAGCTAAACACATAAAGACAGGAAAAACACAAATACACAAGGGAACACAAACACATAGTGGGATAACACAAGGAAAGGACAGGGTTTCTGTTACTGCAGTATTTTGCAAACAAAACTTTCTTTACTTCTCGGAGATCTCCCTTCATTCTTCATTATTTCCAAAAAGTCCTATCTATACCTGCTTTCTGTACTTTTTTCGTATAACTTCTCAATGCATTTCTTCCAATTCATCGCAACTCATTTTCTTATATAGTCTATCCCCTCGTAAGCTAACATAAATCTACTGAGCTCAGATGCTAAACTAAGGGATGAGGCAATGCAGCAGCACAAAACAATTAACACAAACATCAATGACAAAATATTCAAATTGGCCAAGCAATATTACAGCTAATATTACGCAATGAGCAGCAAACAAGAAAAATAAATCTGGCTTAGCAGAGTAATGCAAAGTGAAATTTAGTAGCACTACGCCTGGAAAACAGCAGCATAAAATGAAATAACTTATACCTAAACATGACAAAGTTCAAGGAGAAAAAATATTACACTAAAAATGGCCATGTCTAATACCTATGTCACATCTTAACACTAGAGTGATGCATCACGATTTATTCTACAAAAGAAATTACCAAGTACTTGAAAAGAAAACTATGATTGCAGTTCCTGTGAAGGTAAATGTCTTTTTGTGCTCCCTCATTTGTTTGAAAAAAATTATTATTTACTCGATCTGTAGACAGAAAATATTTATATTATTACATCTATAAAATTTTATTTTAACCAATGCTGCAGTGCAGCTAGAAACTAGAAATTAAACGAAATGAGCAAATATATACATAAAGCAAGCCATATGGCATTTCTCTCAACTAGCAAGACAATAGATGTAAAAATGTTCCACGTCATTTCATTAGGCAATTTAGTAAATATCATAAATTAAGAGCTCCACAGTGTAATCATATGTTTTCAAGTTCGACCGTGTCGTTTTTGCGATGCTTTCTACAAAGGAACGTCCATAGCGAGGATAATGGCCTTCCTTTTTTTTCTACCTGTGCCGCTGAAAGGCACACGCTAATGGCTTTTTTTCAGGCGACTGTCGCCCAGCTGGGTGCCCATGACGCATTATGTGCAGGTGGTCACTTAACATTCTTACCGAACTATTTACGACACCAGTTTCCGCTACAGTGACAGTCTCATATAAAAATATTTCACAGGTCAAGAATTTGCGTTACAAATCTGTAGAAACAAAATCCTGTAAATATAACAGAGTCCAAAAAATTTTCAGTGGCATTGTAATACATTCACGCATGTACACACATTTCATAATTCTTAAAGTACGATTCTTGGTTTCCAACATCCTTTTTCTCAAGTCAGAGTCCCTAAGCACTGTTCATTACTCCTTACCTTATTACACATATAAATATTCGTCGACACTTCTTCAATATTTCATCATAACAGATATGTAGCATAATCAAATTCCTCATATAGCATCAGCTTATTGACCATAAACATACCTCAGCAGCATAATACACATCGTCGTCATAAAAATAGCATCATAACACCTCAGTCAAATCTCAAAAACGTCGTAGTTTTCTGCAATAATTTCAAACCCTAAAAAATATTCTCTGCTCATTTCAATAGTGTCATCTACCTCAAATGTACCTTAAAAATCATGATCTCACACCAAATACATCATTCAAAGCTCTCATAATATCACAATGGGTCCAAAAAAATGTGAACAGTTTACAAAATACAGACAAAATACAGTTTCGTAAGTGTGAAGTTATCCAACGTAAACATCTGTCACTGCCGTAGTAAAAAAGTTTGTCTCTCTCAGTTAAATGATCAGATAGCTGTGTAATTATGTGTTAGAGAAATATGGTACCGATGTGTAAAGTTGTGTAAGCAAATACCATATTACCTAGGGCTCCTTGTGCTTGCCACACACATGGTACACAAAGTAAGCATGTACCCCCTGAGGATTAATGTAATTATACCCTCAGGTGTTACAGATTATTGCAATGGAATGAAATGTATCATGGAAAAACTTTGTATCATTGTACTTCAAATATCTTTAAAAATAAATGTTTTAAGTACAAAATTAATCACTCAAATGCGTGTCCTGTAGCGCTAAATGTGCGTCTTGCTGTAAGATAATTCTGTGGAAGTGTCGTAATTATCGTCCTCCGAAAGCTAAGTTCTGCAGAAGTCAATGTACTTACCTCATGATAAACAAAAGTGAAATGCTTTGAGTATAGATATCTTAGTTATTACGCTTATTGCCATGATGAAGAAAGTACTGTGCTGTAACGTATTGTTGTGCTACAGAAAAGGCAGTCTCATTGTAGCTATACACCAAAAGTTACTACTAAAACATATTTTACTTTCCAGAAGAATTAAAAAAAACTGTGCAGATATTAAGCAGATACAGCACAAAAGCAACAATGTAAATTGCGTCACACATTAGTAGCGTCGTGATATAATTGTGTAGCTGTCAAAGAAACCAAGTGCTAAGTCATCTTTAATCCCACAGAAAGTACTTCAAATAAAGAATGTCTTTTCAAGTAAACCAAAATGTTGCATTAAAATCTCATTAGCAGTACTGGTAAATGTTCTAAGTATGTGAGCCTTATAGTCGTTACGTAATCGTGCAACTAACAAGCAAAAATGTACACACACAATAACACTGTGTCGTCTGTTCACAATAACAATGAATTCGTAATTTCTGTTTAAATGAGTTCTCTTGGTTCTTGATTGGACATTTAACTTCAAACATTGTTGCATGGTAACAGTTTCTAAGTCTGACAATGCATACTAGAAATGTGAAGTGAAAAGTTTTATGGCAAAGACAAAGTTAAAAAGCATATTATCTTTCAATAAACGGTTTTACATGTGAAATGTGGTGTAAACCTTTACTCTTCCTAGTACGCAGAGTTTCAACTTCAACACAATTATCATGTGGTATACGTCGGTAAAGAGTACTGGAATTTTTCTCAAGGTTAGCGTCTATGTAATTTTTCCTGAGCCAGCCGGCGCACGCGGTGCGAGTCATTGTCTGTTCCTTTGTTGGCGCGCGTCGTTATTGGGACTAGGAGACCTAGCTTCTACAAATTCACGTTGTCGAAAGTGCCCTGCTCTGATTGAATCCCGCCAGTTCTGATGCAATTCAGGTCTGTCGTTAATATCATATCGTCTGTCGTCATGTCGGTAGATTCCATAGTTTCTTTCTTGTCGGTCATGTGGTGGAGAATTTCTCCCTGAATCGTAACTGCACGCTGGACCGTTGCATCTGAAGTTATTCTGTCTCCCTTGATAATAATTGTTTTGGTTTCCATATCGTCTGTGTCTCTGGCTGTCTCTGTGATAGTCATTACTACGGAAATGCGATCTTTCTCTGTAACTATTTTTACTCTGCCAGTGGTTGTCATATGGGTGGTGTCTGTTTTGGTCACGATTTGCGTTGTAAGAATAGCCTTGTAGTGTCCAGTTATTATTTCTTTCATCGCGGAATTGCGACGGATGTGACCTATAATTGTTGTGTTCTTGTTTTCGCGTTCCGCGATTATCAGTGTCAATTTCTAGTTCTTGTAACAGTCCCTGAAAAGCTTCAATGTCGTCTTTGCAACGTCCTGCTAAATTAATATGCCGTAAATGTTCAGGTAATTTGAGTAAGCAAATGCGGATGAGTTCTGAGGGGCTGTATGGGTTTGAAAGGTACTGATTCTTATGCAACATGTCTTCAAAATATTTCATAAGACTGGAAAATTCAGATTGTTCGAAACGTTTCATCATTATGATGCTATGTTTTACTCGGTCTTGTGTAGCTTGAGACCAATATGCTGAGAGGAAGGCATGATAAAAATCTGCTTCAGTGTGACAATCGTGAATGACCGATCGCATTCTTACAGCTGGTTCATTCTCCAAGTAGCCACACATAAATTCTAACGTGTGCTCCAATGACCAGTTGGGAGGAAAACAATGAGAGAATTGATGGAGCCACGCTTGTGGATGAATGTCGTGGGCAGAATTCTTAAATGTTTTGAATTTACGTGTTGTAATAAACAGCTTATAGTCAAAATCATCGTGTCGGCGAGTAGCATATCTGTCATTGTTACGTCGTGTCGGCGGTTCCATCTCAAAATTCGGTGCACCTTGCCAAATTCTTTCATAATTTCCGAAGTGTCCTGTGTTATTATCTTGTGGGTGTTCCGTATTTCTAAGTCCCTCTTCCCGTGTTGGAGCGCGAGTGTCCTCTGTAATACGTAATTCTTGTATTACCTGTGTCAGCTGATCTTGTACTTCCCGGATTTCTCTTTGGTGTTGCGTATTAATTTGATTCAGATTTTGTTTCAGTTTCCTAATTTGTTCGCACTCTTCTGTCTCATTAAAGACTACCGGTTTTGTGTCATTCAGATTATCATCTACGTTCGTAGATAAATTATTTAGCTGATCCGAAAGTTCAACTACTTTCTCTGATAATGAACTAATTTCCTCCATGTGTCTTTCTGAACCAATTTTCAGAGTGTCTACTGTGTCCTTTAAGTTTTCCTGAGTTTCTGCAAGTTGTGTAACCGAATCGGTAGATGCAACTGAGACAAATTTAGCTTGCAAGGTCTCATGATTTTCATGAACAATAGTTTGCAATTCTTTTATGGCTGCTTCGTGATTCTGTAATGCATTTTCATGCCGCGAAAAAATAGGTTGAAAATGCTCACAAATTTGAGTTTTTACGTCATTACAGACTTTTTGACATTTCGATTCAATGTTATGTAACTCAGTAGTTAAATCTTCACGTGTTTGTTCAACAGTTTGTTCCAATGAGTCTAACTTTTTAAGATTTTGTTCCACTGTGTCTAACTTTTGAAGCTTTTACTGTGTTTGTCTCTGATAGTGTTCCATTGTGTCTAACTGTTGCTGTGTTCGTCTCTGATTTTGTTCCATTGTGTCTAACTTTTCAAGCTTTTGTCCCATTTGTTGCATTAATTGTAATAACAATGCACTGGTGTCTGAAACATGTTCCTCAGTGCTTTTCGTCAGTGAATTTGCACTGGCAACACTCACATTTTGACAAGCGGAAAATGTGTCTTGACTCATTTGAGAAAACGGTGAGGATGCAAAACCTGAATCTACAGTATTTGCAAAATTATGTCCTGTCATTTCGGATTCCTGAGGCGAGCTGTTGCCGAGCGATCGATCGATAATGCTTCCCTGTTCACTACCTGTTTCACTGTCTATGCCATTGTTTGCAGCCCGCTCCATTTCCCTATGCACAATTACCAAATTACTACTTTGAACATCAGTTAATTCATTACACGGTGGCGCTAACACACTGCTTTCGTTTTCACTGTCATTTCTCAGTTTACTTTGGAGCCTAGTATTACGTTTTTCACACGCCATTATTGTCACAATATTTCACACGACAACACAGAAAAGCACAATTTGAAGAGCAAAAATAAGAGAACACATTAACATAACACTGAAAATAATATCTAGTTAATTGCAGCTGCGAAATACTTGGTGCAAATCTACATGCATGCCACAACTGTTTTACTGTACAACAATGAAAGACTGCAACTACAAAAGAGATTTTCTCTACAATTACACGCTAGCAATAAACAAAAGCTATACTAATTACACAAACTACAAGAAAAAATCAGAAGATTCCAGTGAGGTATCCTGGCAGGGCCGCCATATGAAACGTCCCCTTAAAACAATTATACGCGATTGTGCTTATCCTGACACACAATATTTTTAGCGCAACGCAATCTGACTTTCAAAAATCCCTATAAAAGAATGGCCCTGACTAACATTAACCTATACCTTTCACAGATCGCTTACCTCAGCAAAAATCTTCGTTACTCGAACTACTGCAATACAGCGAGCGCCACTACTGCCAGCTAAATAAAAGATTCAAACTACTGAAGGCACTAACTACTGATAGGCATAGTTAGCAAATGAAAGATTTTAATAGAGGACAAACCATGTATTTACCTTAATAGTCATAATATATATAGCAGTTCATAACAAATTTCAAAACTCCGCCATCTCTCTCCCCACATCCACCACTGCTGGTGGCTCACCTCCAACTGCACAACGCTACGCGCTGTTCACAGCCAGCTGCCTAACACTACAATGGCAGACAACAATGCAAACTAGACACAGACTGCACACAGCACAGCCAGTGATTTTTATACAGAGGTGGCGTTACCAATAAAAAAAAACCTAAACAGCCTACTTACAACGTAGCCGTACACCCCCTGATGAATCCATTCTACGGATGGATACCAGGGATGCAGACCCGAAGATGGACGACAAACCGCTCTTTGATGACCAAAAGTCTGATACGAACGACCCGCCACAGGCGACCACTGACATCGAACACCCCTCCTTACTGGCGTCGTCGCCCCCACAGGTCGACGTTGAAGAGAGCCGATCCGCTGAGCCGAAAACTACGTCTCCTCTCCACGTGGATGATGTACACAGCCGATGCCCTACCGCAGTATCAGTCTCATGGGCAGACGATGTGGAGATCAAAGGGACTGGCGTGGACGGTGCTGATGGTGGGGCGCCCCCATCGGTTGCGCCCGCGCCCGCAAACTCTCCACAATAGCAACCTCTTCATCGGACCAGCAAGATCGACGACCTCTCGCTCCTGAAGAAGGAGCCCTACCTGCGCCTGTGGGACTCCAACACCAGCATTATCGTGTCGCAACGATTAACCTCGCGACCATTCGTGCGCCCCACAAACTAGCGCTGCTCCGCGATATGATTTATGATGCGGACATAGATATTGCGCTTTCTCAGGAAGTGCATGTCGCCGATTTTTCACAACCACGTGGCTTCACGGCGCATCTTTCTCCCGCTTCGGACACCGGTAGTGGTGTTGCCATCATCTTACGAGAAGGTATTCCTGCCGAAGATGTCCTATACCTCCCCAACGGCAGAGGTATGGCCCTTACTCTCTTTGGTGCACGCATCGTCAACATTTATGCGCCGTCGGGCTCCAGCTACCGTCGTGAACGCAATGCCTTCTTCGCGAATGAAGTTACACCCGTTTTTATGGGACTGCACGATGACTGGGCCATGGGTGGAGACTTCAACTGCACCCAGCGACCTCAGGATCAATTGCCGCGTCACTCACCATGCGCAGCTCTGGAAACAGTCGTCACGCGGCTCCAATTTGTCGACACGTGGAGACATGTTCACGGTGATCTTATGGGCTTTATGTACTACACTGCGCACTCCTCTAGCCGACTGGATCGCATCTATATCTCGCGATCCCTAATTCAGCACACTCGACAGGTTGAAATCTGGCCTGCTGCTTTCTCAGATCATGAGGCTTACATCTGTGATGTTGTTCTCACAAGACAGGAAGTATGGCACGGACGTCGTTTATGGTAACTGAACACGGCTCCTCTTAATTCACCTGACTGTCGACTTCTAATAGAAGACACTTGGATCACATGTAATAGACGCCGTCCCACGTATCCGTCTACCATATCGTGGTGGATCCTGTTGTGGATTGGCAAGACAGCCAATCCACTAGGAGGTAGCCGAAAGGCACGCGTTTAAGCTCACTCAGGCTGGCGTGAGGTCTGGAACAGGACACGGAAATGAGAATAGCCAAACACGTACGTAGCTGAAGGCTATGCTAACTATCGTCTCGGCAAATGAGTGCGTAATTTGTCAGTGAACCATCGCTAGCAAAGTCGGCTGTACAACTGGGGCGAGTGCTAGGAAGTCTCTCTAGACCTGCCGTGTGGCGGCGCTCGGTCTGCAATCACTGATAGTGGCGACACGCGGGTCCGACATATACTAACGGACCGCGGCCGATTTAAAGGCTACCACCTAGCAAGTGTGGTGTCTGGCGGTGACACCACAGATCCAGTGTGCAAAACCTGCTCTTCGAAAAACTTTGATCCGGTATGGCAAAGATGTTCTAGCCTGGAGGAAGAGCACTATGGACTTTTACTACAGGATCCTATGAGAATGCTCCACGATGCCAGCCTCTCCTGAGCGGCATACAAGGATGAACCATGCTAAGGCACAAATCTCCAATCTCATGCGGAGGCATTTGGAAGGAGCGATAGTACGATCTCGTACTGCTGCTCGCATGCCTCATGAACATCCGTCGATGTACCATATCATCCAAGAACGCCAAAATCGACGCCGAAAATTGATTCACGTCCTAACAGACCAAGAAGGGCGTCGCTACGAAACGCAATCTGCAATTTGGAATGTGCTTCACGCCCACTACCAGCAGCTCTACGCCGCAATTCCACATTTCCCAGAGTTGATCGAGGAAGTCTCACAGCTCAACTTCGGTGGTATCCCAGGAGTTGCGGCGATTGACTTGATGTCAGAGGTGACTGATGATGAAGTCCGCGATGCGATCTGGGCAGGAACCATCAATCGCTCCCCAGGACCCGACGGTCTTCCCTCGAATTTTATCGCACCTTCCGTGATTTGTTAGAATCCACCTTCACCTCCATCTGTCGGGAACTGATGTCTCCGGAAGTACCTGTGCCGGACGCTTTCATGGAGGGAATTATTATTCCTGTACATAACCGCATGGTGGCAACAATATCAGTGATTATCGGCCCATCACCCTCCTTAACAGTGATATGAAAATCTTCACTCGCCTTTTGGCGGCACGACTTAAAAACGTTGCCCGATATGTTGTGTCGCCAGATCAAGCATCTTTGGGAGGGGATAATAATATCCGCACGGCTTTATGCCGCTACAGGGATATGATCGCCGTTACCCAGGCACAACGCCTCTCTGGGGCACTTGCGTCTTTGGACTTAGTCAAGCTTTTGATAGGGTTGACCATTCGTTCCTTACGGCCGTTCTTTACCATATGGGTTTCCCAGTCGCCGTTATCACGGTAGTGATGCGCCTTCTGCGGGGTGCCTCATCCAGGATTATGTACAATGGCAGACTCACTCCTCCGATAAAAATAGGACGATCCATACGTCAAGGTTGCCCTCTATCAGCGATTTTGTACGCCTTTTCCTTGGAATCCTTGCTATGTGGACTAAGACAACGTTTGGTAGGGCTGTCCATAGATCGCTACCGATTCTGTTGCAGGGCCTATGCTCACGATGTAGTCATCTGTTTACGTAATGCGGACGAGGTTCGAGCAGTTTTGACGTGGGTAGCGACTTATGGCGAGGCGTTGGGTAGCTCTTTAAACGTGAAACGTCCCCTTTTGAACAATTATACACTCCTGGAAATGGAAAAAAGAACACATTGACACCGGTGTGTCAGACCCACCATACTTGCTCCGGACACTGCGAGAGGGCTGTACAAGCAATGATCACACGCACGGCACAGCGGACACACCAGGAACCGCGGTGTTGGCCGTCGAATGGCGCTAGCTGCGCACCATTTGTGCACCGCCGCCGTCAGTGTCAGCCAGTTTGCCGTGGCATACGGAGCTCCATCGCAGTCTTTAACACTGGTAGCATGCCGCGACAGCGTGGACGTGAACCGTATGTGCAGTTGACGGACTTTGAGCGAGGGCGTATAGTGGGCATGCGGGAGGCCGGGTGGACGTACCGCCGAATTGCTCAACACGTGGGGCGTGAGGTCTCCACAGTACATCGATGTTGTCGCCAGTGGTCGGCGGAAGGTGCACGTGCCCGTCGACCTGGGACCGGACCGCAGCGACGCACGGATGCACGCCAAGACCGTAGGATCTTACGCAGTACCGTAGGGGACCGCACCGCCACTTCCCAGCAAATTAGGGACACTGTTGCTCCTGGGGTATCGGCGAGGACCATTCGCAACCGTCTCCATGAAGCTGGGCTACGGTCCCGCACACCGTTAGGCCGTCTTCCGCTCACGCCCCAACATCGTGCAGCCCGCCTCCAGTGGTGTCGCGACAGGCGTGAATGGAGGGACGAATGGGGACGTGTCGTCTTCAGCGATGAGAGTCGCTTGTGCCTTGGTGCCAATGATGGTCGTATGCGTGTTTGGCGCCGTGCAGGTGAGCGCCACAATCAGGACTGCATACGACCGAGGCACACAGGGCCAACACCCGGCATCATGGTGTGGGGAGCGATCTCCTACACTGGCCGTACACCACTGGTGATCGTCGAGGGGACACTGAATAGTGCACGGTACATCCAAACCGTCATCGAACCCATCGTTCTACCATTCCTAGACCGGCAAGGGAACTTGCTGTTCCAGCAGGACAATGCACGTCCGCATGTATCCCGTGCCACCCAACGTGCTCTAGAAGGTGTAAGTCAACAACCCTGGCCAGCAAGATCTCCGGATCTGTCCCCCATTGAGCATCTTTGGGACTGGATGAAGCGTCGTCTCACGCGGTCTGCACGTCCAGCACGAACGCTGGTCCAACTGAGGCGCCAGGTGGAAATGGCATGGCAAGCCGTTCCACAGGACTACATCCAGCATCTCTACGATCGTCTCCATGGGAGAATAGCAGCCTGCATTGCTGCGAAAGGTGGATATACACTGTACTAGTGCCGACATTGTGCATGCTCTGTTGCCTGTGTCTATGTGCCTGTGGTTCTGTCAGTGTGATCATGTGATGTATCTGACCCCAGGAATGTGTCAATAAAGTTTCCCCTTCCTGGGACAATGAATTCACAGTGTTCTTATTTCAATTTCCAGGAGTGTATAATGACTGTGCTTAAACTGACACACAATATTTTTTTAGCGCAACGCAATCTGACTTTCAATAATCACTACAAGAGAATGGCCCTGACTAACATTAACCTCTATGTCTCACAAATCACTTACCTCACAAAAATCGTGGTTACTCCCACTACTGCAATACAGCGAGCGCCACTACTGCCAGCTAAATAAAAGATTCAAACTATGGAAGGCACTAACTACTGATAAGGATAGTTAGCAAATAAAAGATATTAATAGAGAACAAACAATGTATTTACCTTGATATCATATATATATATATATATATATATATATATATATATATATATATAGAGCAGTTCAGGACAAATTTCACAACTCCGCCATCTCTCTCCCCACATCCACCACTGCTGGCGGCTCACCTCCAACTGCGCAACGCTACGCGCTGTTCACAACCAGCTGCCTAACACTACAATGGCGAGTATTACAACAATGCAAAGCAGCCACCGACTGCACACAGCACAGCCAGTGATTTTCATACAGAGGTGGCGTTACCAATAAAAAAACCTAAACAGCCTACTTACATAGCCCCCATGCTCCCCACAAAAAATTTTACAAATTGGTGTGGGCAGTGGCCAATACATATTTGTTAAAATTTTTCATAATCGTAATTACAATAACAAAGAAATCAAATGCACACACTTATTGATACAATGTTGGTCAAAAGCTAAAATTTTCTCACAGTCCATAAAGACAGTCCTGATCATTCATCACATTGCAGTGTTTTTCTCAAAGTCTGAGCAGTAAAAGAAAATGCACACGGAAGTAGTGGATTTCCATGCAATCTTGAATAAGTAGCGTTGTCCTTCCAGCGGAAAGACAGTGCTGACTCTCAACAAGCAGACAGGTCATGGGCCACAACAGAGCAAACCCACAGTGGAGTCAGTCGACGTTTTGAAGAGTATTGGTGGGTAGGTCATCACAGAGCAGACCCACTGTAGTCCTTGTAGAGATTACGGTACTGGTGGGCCACCAGAGGTGCAGACCCACTGTAGTCCTTGTAGAGATGGCCAGCAGCCATCTGTTGTGACTGTGCAGGTGCACAATCACCATTGAAGAGTCTTGCGGATAATATAGCAACTCCATAACCACCACTTGTGCACTCACAAAGTTTTTGGAATCGTCCTTAGAACCAGCAATGCTGTTATCCAGTCCCTTGCTGAATTATTAACACACGTGCAAACACTATCAGTCCCTACTTGTCACATATTGTCGTTATACTATGACCAACAGAAATGTGTGCAGTGAAATGAAGTCTTACAAGTTAATAATATGATGAACTGGTGACAAGTACAATTTTATAACATAAGAATACAATTACGAAGGTACAAAATACATCATTAAAGAACATAACAATACAGATAACATTTGTAGTAAAACAGGCTTTACAAAATAATAGAAATAGACATATACATCAGTGTTACAAAAATAATGACATAAGTACATACATAAAGATCAGAATAACTTTTGGAATATCAACTTCACACATGAGCATTAAAACAAAACAGAACAAATACTGTTTAAACATGTTTACAAAGTAAATAACATGGTATTAGAAAAATTCTACAACATAGGTCTTATCAGATAAACAACTAAAGACAGGAAGTACACAAATACACAAGGGAACACAAACACATAGTGGGATAACACAAGGAAAGGACAGGGTTTCTTTTACTGCAGTATGTTGCAAACAAAAACTTTCTTTACTTCTCGGAGATCTCCCTTCGTTCCTCATTATTTCCAAAAGTCCTATCTGTACCTCTTTTCTGTATTCTAACCATATTTCTTTCAAAATAATTATTTCTCATTGTACAATACTCATTTTGGCCCTATCTGTTTCTTGTGGCTTCTCAATGCATTTCTTCCAATTCATCATAGTTAGTTTCTTATATAGTCTACCCCCTCTTAAGCTAACTTAAATCTACTGAGCTCAGATATTTAACTAAGGGACGAGGCAATGCAGCATCACATAAAAGAATTAATATAAACAGCAATGAAAAAAAACGCAGATTTGCGAAGCAAGCAGCATTAAGAAATTAGCAAAGCAATTGTAATATTACAACTAATCTAAGGCAATGTGCAGCAAACAATAAAAATAAATCATTAGTAAAACTGGCTTAACAGAATAATACAAAGTCAAATTCAATAACACTATGCCTGGCAAACAGCAGCAACTTATACCTAAACATGACATAGCTCAAGCAGAAAAAATATTACAGTAAAAATGGCCATGTTTAAAACTTACGTCACATCTTAACACTAGAGTGATGCATCACAAAAACTTACTCTACGAAAAAAAATTAACCAGTAGTTGAAAAGAAAATTATGTATGCAGTTCCTGTTATTAGTTCCTTCTTATTGATCTTTCCATTCCAAGAGCTCCTTTTTCGAAGAATGTGGGTCATAAAATAATTATTTAATAGATCTGTTGACAGAAAGTGTTCACATTAGCAAATGATTTTTTTTATTTATTTATAAAACCCATGCTGCAACACAGCTGGAAACTAGATATCAAATGAAATAAGCAACTATGAAAGGCAAAGCGTAAAAATATCATTGAGTAGTCATGAGGTATTTCATAAGCTAGTAGAAAAATCTCTCATCTAGAGAGACAGTAGTCATAATCAGGTGTATAGACATAAAAATATTTCTCGTCATTTCATTAGGCATTTCTGTTGCCATATGGCATTTCTCTCAACTAGCACGAGAATAGCCGTGAAATGTTGCGATGCTTTCTACAAAGGAACGTCAATAGCGAGGATAATGGCCTACCTTTTTTTTTCTACCACCATGTCTTTTTCTCCAGGTGGCTGGCACAGGTGGCCGCTCAAGACGCATTGTGTCAAGGTCACTTACCTTTCTTACTGAAATATTTACGACAGCAGTTTTCGCTACAGCGACAGTCTCATATAAAAATTTTATAGGTCAAGAATTAGCGTTACAAATCTGTAGAAACAAAATTGTATGAATATAACAGAGTCCAAAAATTTTCGTCGGCATTGTAATACATTCATGCATTTACACACATTTCATAACTCTTAAAGTACGATTCTCGGTTTCCAACCAGAGTCCCTAACTTTTATTGATTATTCATATACATATAAACACGTAATCACATTTTTATATAGCATCAGCTTATTGATCATAAACATACCTCAACAGCATAATACACATCGTCGTCGTAAAAATAACCTCATAACACCTCAGTCAACTCTCAAAATCGTCGTAGCTTTCTCCAATAATTTCAAAACCTAAAAAAAATTCTCTGCTCATTTCAAAAGTGTTATCTACCTCAAACGTACTTTAAAATCATGCTCCCTTACCAAATATATCATTCAAAGCTCTCATAGTATCACAATGGTTCTGAAAAATATGAACATTTCACAAAGTACAGACAAAATACAATTTCATAAGTGTGAAGGTATCCAACTGCGTAATTACGTAAACATCTGTCACTGATGTAGTAAAAAAAATGTTTATCTCTCGGTTAAATGATCAGATAGCTGTGTAATTTGTGTGTTAGAGAAATATGGTACCGATGTGTAAAGTTGTATAAGCAAATACCATATTAGCTAGGGTTCCTTGTGGTTGCCACACACATGGTACACAAAGTAGGCATGTACCCCCCTGAGGATACGTGTCCTGTAGCGCTAAACTGTGCGTCATGTTGTAAGATAATCTCTGTGAAAGTCTCGTAGTTATCGTCCTCCGAAAGCTAAGTTCTGCAGAAGTCAATGTACTTACCTGATGATACACAAAAGTGAAATGCTTTGTGTATAGATATCTTAGTTATTACACTTATTGTTGTGATGAAGAAAGTACTGTGCTGTAATGTATTGTTGTGCTACGGAAAAGGCTGCCTCATTGTTGCTATACCACAAAAGTTACTACTAAAACATGTTTTACTTTCCAGAAGAATTCAGAAAAACTGTGCAGATATAAAACAGATACACCGCAAAAGCAACAAGGTGAATTGTGTCACACATTAGTAGCGTCGTGATATAGTCGTGTAGCTGTCAAATAAACTAACCACTGTGTCACCTGGTATCTCTCAGAAAGCACCTTGAATCCATAATGTATTTGCAAGTAAACCAAAATGTTGCATTACCAAAAAAAGCAGATTATCTTTCAATAAACGGTTTTACATGTGAAATGTGGTGTAAACCTTTACTCTTCATAGTACGCAGAGTTTCAACCTGAACGCAATTATCGTGCGGTATACGTCGGTAAAGAATACTGGAATTTTTCTCAAGGTTAGCGCTATGTTATTTTTCTCGGAGCCAGCCGGCGCACGCGGCTCCCTGCGGTGCGAGTCATTGTCTGTCCCTTTGTTGGTGCGCGTCGTTATTGGGATTAGGAGACCGAACTTCCACAAATTCACCGTGACGAGAGGGCCCAGCTCTGTTTAAATCCTGCCAGTTCTGATGCAATTCAGGTCTGTCGTTACGAATATATCGTCTGTCGTCATGTCAGTAGGTTCCGTAGTTTCTTCCTTGTCCGTCACGTGGTGGAGAATTTCTCCCTGAATCGTAACTGTGCGCCGAACTGTTGCGTCTGAAGTTATTCTGCCTCCCTTGATAATAATTGTTTTGGTTCCCATATTGTCTGTTTCTCTGATTGTCTCTGTGATAGTCATTACTACGGAAATGCGATCTTTCTCTGTAACTATTACTACTCTGCCAACGGTTGTCATACGGGTGGTGTCTGTTTTGGTCACGATTTGTGTTGTGAGAATAGCCTTGTCGTGTCCAGTTCTTGTTTCTGTCGTCACGGAATTGTGACGTATGTGACCTGTAGTGATTGTTTTCCTGTTTTCGCATCCGGCGACTGTCAGTGTCAATTTCTAATTCTTGTAAGAGTCCCTGAAATGCTTCAATGTCGTCTTTGCAACGTCCTGCCAAAATAATGTGTCGTATATGTTCAGGTAATTTCATTAAGCAAATGCGGATGAGTTCTGAGGGGCTGTATGGGTTTGACAGGTACTGATTTTTGTGCAACATGTCTTCAAAATATTTCACAAGACTGGAGAATTCAGATTGTTCGAAATGTTTCATCATTATGATGCCATGTTTTACTCGGTCTTGTGTGGCTTGAGACCAATATGCTGAGAGGAAGGCATGGTAAAATTCTCCTTCACTGTGGCAATCGTGAATGACCGATCGCATTCTTACAGCTGGTTCATTCTCTAAGTAGCCACACATAAATTCTAATCTGTGTTCTAACGACCAGTTGGGAGGAAAACAATGAGAGAATTGATGGAGCCATGCTTGTGGATGAATGTCGTTGGCAGAATTCTTAAATGTTTTAAATTTACGTGTAGTAATGAACAGCTTATAGTCAAAATCATCATGTCGGCGAGTCGCATATCGGTCATTGTTAGGTCGTGTCGGCCGTTCCATCTCAAAATTCGGTGCACATTGCCAGTTTCTTTCAGAACTTCCGAAATGCCCTGTGTTATTATTTTGCGTCTTTTCCGTATTTCTAAGTCCCTCTTCCCGTGATGGAGCGCGAGTGTCCTCTGAAATTTGTAATTTTTGTATTACTTGTGCCAACTGATCTTGTACTTCCCGGATTTCTCTTTTGTACTGTATATTGATTTGATTTTGATTGAATTTCCTAATTTGTTCGCACTCTTCTGTGTCATTAAAGACTACCGGTTTTGTGTCATTCAGATTATCATCTACCTTCGTAGATAAATTAGTAAACTGATCCGAAAGTTCGGCTACTTTCTCCGATAGTGTACTTATTTCCTCAGTGTGTTTTTCTGAACCAAGTTTCAGAGTATCTACTGTGTCCTTTAAGTTTTCCTGAGTTTTTGCAAGTTGCGTAACCGAATCGGTAGATGCAACTGAGTCAAATTTAACTTGCAAGGTCTCATGATTTTCATAAACAATAGTTTGCAGTTCTTTTATGGCTGCTTCGTGATTCTGTAGTGCATTTTCATGACGCGAAAAAATAGGTTGGAAGTGCTCACAAATTTGTGTTTTTGCGTCATTACAGACTTTTTGACATTTCGATTCGATGTTATGTAACTCAGTAGTTAAATCTTCACGTGTTTAATCAAGTGTGGTGTCTAACTTTTTTAGATTTTGTTCCACTGTGTCTAACTTTTGAAGATTTTGTTCCATTATGTCTAATTTTTCAAGCTTTTGCTGTGTTTGTCTCTGGTTTTGTTCAATTTGTCTCTGATTTTGTTCCATTTGTTGCATTAATTGCAATAATAATGTATTAGTGTCTGGAATCTGTTCCTCTACGCTTTTCGGCAGTGCATTTGCACCGGCAACATTCACATTTTGACAAGCAGAAAATGTGTCTTGACTTATTTGAGAAAACGGTGAGGATGCAAAACCTGAATCTACAGTATTTGTGAGATCGTCTCGTGTCATTTCGGATTCCTGAGCCGAGCTATTGCCGACCGATCGATCGATAATGCTTCCCTGTTCTCTAATTGTTTCGCTGTCTACACCATTGTTTGAAACCCGCTCCATTTCCCTATGCGCAATTACCAAATTACTACTTTTAACATTAGTTAGTTCATTACTCTGCGGCGCTAACATACTGCTTTCGTCTTCGCTGTCATTTCTCAATTTACTTTGGAGCCTAGTGTTACGTTTTTCACACGCCATTATTGTCAAAATATTTCACACGATAACACAGAAAAGCACAATTTGAAGAGCAAAAACAAGAGAACACATTAACATAGCACTGAAAATAATATCTTGTTAATTGCAGCTGCGAAATACTTGGTGCAAATATACATGCATGCCACAACTGTTTTACTGTACAACAATGAAAAACTACAACTACAAAGGAGGTGCTCTCTACAATTACGCGCTAGCAATAAACAAAATCTACACTAATTACACAAACTACCAGAAAAAATCAGAAGATTCCAGTGAGGTATCCTCGGCTAAGGGTCGACATATGAAACGTCCCCTTTGAACAAGTTTACATACGACTGTGCTTAACCTGACACACAATATTTTTTTAGCGCAACGCAATCTGACTTTCAATAATCACTACAAGAGAATGGCCCTGACTAACATTAACCTCTACGTCTCACAAATCACTTACCTCACAAAAATCGTGGTTACTCCCACTACTGCAATACAGCGAGCGCCACTACTGCCAGCTAAATAAAAGATTCAAACTATGGAAGGCACTAACTACTGATAAGGATAGTTAGCAAATAAAAGATATTAATAGAGAACAAACAATGTATTTACCTTGATATCATATATATATATATATATATATAGCAGTTCAGGACAAATTTCACAACTCCGCCATCTCTCTCCCCACATCCACCACTGCTGGCGGCTCACCTCCAACTGCGCAACGCTACGCTCTGTTCACAGCCAGCTGCCTAACACTACAATGGCGAGTATTACAACAATGCAAAGCAGCCACCGACTGCACACAGCACAGCCAGTGATTTTCATACAGAGGTGGCGTTACCAATAAAAAAAACCTAAACAGCCTACTTACAAACGTATGTAAGTCACAAGTTATGTTCATTGGCACGGGACTTCCCGTGGAGTGCGTTACACCTCTCACCACCGTTGATACCATTTGCTGTTTGGGAATAGATTTTTCATCTGATCTCCGGCGTTCAGCCACCATCAACTGCCGACGCCTCCTTTTAATGATCAGAGCAGGTCTTATGGACCATCGCCTTCGATCCCTAGATATTCTCCAACAAGCTCGATATGTAAATATATATATCGCACCCCGAGTTCCCCATGTAGCACAAGTTCTACCTTTTCCGCTCACTGTGGCACGTCGCATGTTGGCAGCGATGGCATCTTTCGTCAGCTCTGGGCTGTTGTTCAAAGTTAACTATGCAACCCTTACTCTTCCCCGGGAACGAGGTGGGATAGGTCTGTTTCACGTGCCGGATAGAGCTCGCGCCCTATTTGTCAGCTCCCAGATGACGGTATGGACACGTTGCCCAACGAGCCTCACTGGTCTCCTCCTGTCGGCATATTCGCCGGTCTCACTGTCAGCCCCAGTGATGATCTCGGATGTTCCGGCCCAGTTCCATTATATACGATACTTCTTTCTTGAACTCAGTTATCTACGCCTCACCTTACCAAGACAACTTTTACTCAAGACAAAGGCAGTATACAATGTCCTCCAATTAGGTCGTCCACCTAACCCGATTGAACAAAAGTTCCCCCAGGTTGACTAGCGTCATGTATGGCGCGCAGTGTTCGCCTGTTACCTTGACACGAATGTTCAATCTGTTTGGTACCTGTCAATGGTAAGCAAATCAACCAATTTCGCCTTCATCGTATCCACCTCGCCCAATCATCTCTATGTTCCACGTGTGGAGTGCCAGACAATGATGAACATCGGTTTGTTTGCGGACCGGCGGCGGAGGTTTGGCACTTGGTTCGTCGTATTGTGACTTTTCTAACGCGGGACATTCCGGATCGGATTACTCCCCTTTCATTATTATTTCCGGAACGTGACTATTTTCCTCGGACAAAGACCAATGCTGTGAATTGGATTCGCGGACATGCCATTCACTACCTATTTGGACAAACTGTAGACTCTGTACTCGATTTTTGGACATACCTCAATGACCGTCATTATGTCGTTGTCCGTCACCCAAAATACAGACAATTTTTCTCAAACTTCCTTGGGAGTGCTTTCCACGACCCGCCTCGCAGCTGGAATGTGTTAAGCCAAGAGAGAAGAAGGTTTCCTGTTTGAACCAATGAACATTTCTGAACAATTTAACGGAACACATCAATTTCTAGAAGACGTGACTGAAAATATTACCAGCGGGGCGTAGAAGGCATCTGATCAATTACACAACAAAATGAGAAAAGAAAGGAAAAGAAAGGAAAAGAGAAAAAAAATGAAAAAAAAATTCAGAAAAAAGAAGAATTTGTTTCGTTTGTAAGGATAGCCCTAACTTTGATTTCCCATATTTCCCCTGGTATACAGGTAGCTCTCTGGAGTAGGTTTAGTCAGGAGCCAACGCCTGAAGTGGACCAGATTTTTTCTTTTTTTTTGTTATAGGGTGAAAAGTGGCAGTGGCACTTAGGTTTTTTTTGTAGTTATAAATAAAAATTTAAAAAAAAGTGGTAGAGCACTGGTCTCGTAAACCAGTGGTCGTGAGTTCGACCCTCACAGAAGGCATTCATTTTTTTAACTTTCTTTCTGAGAGCAGAGCTAGCTCGAGCAGCATCTAAAAAAAACAAAAAGATAAAAAAAGTGGCAAGTGTCGTGCGTACTAAACTTATAGTCGCCTGTTGGCGTCCGACTGTAATTTTTTTATTTTTTCTTTACCACATTTCGGACTAAAGTTATGAGTCTGACTGAACATCGAACATAATTCGCTTAACATTCTATCCACCAGCAATAACAATTATTCATGAAACAATTCCGCAGGACAGCTCGGGCCTGCGTCCCGATCATAACAGCTCACGCTCGAGCGTTTCCTCGCGCTGCAGCGGCTATCGGCCACCGGCCAGACGCCACCCGCCGCCTGAAATCCCGCGCCGCCCAGGTGAACGCGGCGCGACGCTGTCAGTGTATGTATCAACTGTCATTTTCGAATTTGAAGTTCTAGTTAACTTCTTGCAGTTAAGCATTGGATTTTGCATACTTGAAAATCATGAACTACAGTTAAGCATTGTAAAATTGATTCGCAAGTGGAAAAAGGTGTAACATCTGCAACACAACGTTTACTTTTGGTATAACAGAGGGGTGAATGCAAAGGAGGCAGCTAGAAAGATTTGAATTGTGTGTGAAGCGAGTGCTTTTGGGAAAAATACGCCAGAAAAAGATATTCTTGTTTCAACAAAGATCGTTCTGGCATGAATGATTTTCCACATTAAGGAAGTCTCGACTACTGATATATGTGATAGATTACCATTTTACCATCATGTGACATTTGCATTCAACAGGCAAAGTTCAGAAGTCTGGTGTAGGAGTACTGGCTCTGAGCACTATGGGACTCAACTGCTGAGGTCATTAGTCCCCTAGAACTTAGAACTAGTTAAACCGAACTAACCTAAGGACATCACAAACATCCATGCACGAGGCAGGATTCGAACCTGCGACCGTAGCGGTCTCGCGGTTCCAGACTGCAGCGCCTTTAACCGCACGGCCACTTCGGCCGGCCGGTGTAGGAGTACTGCATGCTCTGTAATTCGAAACAACAAACATCAACGGAGTGATTATTATTGAACGTCATCATAGGAAAGTGGTCTCTCAGGCAGTTGTATTGATAGAAAAGTCCTCTCTCAAACGTCCCTCTCGTCATATATTCGTAAAATTTTACCTTTCCCGCTCTTGATCGGTCAACCGTCAAGGCAGTTCATTTCTAGACGAAAATACTCTTAAAACTACTCTGGTATAATGATATCGTTGGAACCAGTAGGTTTCTACTGGCGTAGAATTTGTAAACAACTTTAGCATTGTCAGATCGTTTTAGATATTTTGAAAGAAAACTCTGCTGCTGATTAATTTCTCTTTGATGATTACTGTTGCGTTTAGTAAACTAATGAAAAATGCAATTAAAATACTCACTGTACTAATACAAATTAAATTCAGCTTACTACAGAAACATCACGGCGGCAGTCTATCTTAATAAAGCATTAAGTGTCTGTAAGACGATTGAGCCTATTTTAACTCGAATTAGTAGGATATTACCGACTTTTGACTTCGAAAAGGTCTGTATTTGCTTCATTTCCCGTATCATTCGCAATTATTATGAAAATGTGGCATTTTATAGTTATAGTTATGTATTCACAACAACAAAAATATGTCGGCATTATGAATTTGGCAGTACCGTAAGTATTTCGCTCTGACACTAAGGGTTACTGAAAGTAGCAAGCCGAATTTTGCTCGAGCGTTGTCTTACGATTCCCTTATTGCGTTTGTATCTGCCTGCTTGTAGTTCTGCTACAAAAGAATTAAACATCTGGCTTTCAGCGAGTCTCGAAAGGCGAACGAAAGCAGTTTGCACCTGGTAGCCAAATATGTTTCTTGGAAACTGTCTTTTTCCTAAAGTGAGAAGACAATCTTTTGTGGCAAATGTCAGTCAGACGTGTGCCGTTGGTCTAAGCGTTTCGGTGTGTTCAATTTGTACCAATGATTTTTCTACAGGTTTTTTCTGTCCCAAATAGAGAGTTGAAGTCTCCCATTAGTATTTTCACGTCATCTTGGTGAATTTTGCTCACAGTATTTTCGTGTGTGTTCCAGAATTTTTCGACATGTTCGGTGTTTTCCTTATTTTCGATGTTGGTGGGGGCATGTGCATTTATGAGTGTATATTTTTTATAGGGGCTCTGAATGAGCATAGTCATAAGTCGGTTGTTGATGGGTGTGATTTCTTCAACAGAATTGATGATAGATCTGTGTTCGAGAAATGCAATGCCGAAGATTGGTACGCCTTTCCCTACCTTTTGTTGTATTTTGCTCTTGAAGATGCCATGGTTTCCGTAATGCAAGTTTTAATTGTCAATTAGTCGTGCTTCTTGAAGAGCAAGGATGAGAATTTTTTGTCGGTCGATTTCTTTTGCGAGATTATTTAGGTTTCTTGTTTGGATCATTGTATCGATGTTTAGTTTTCAAATGAATGTTTTCTGCTTGTAGGGAAATTTACCACAGTTCTTCTATATTCTCTGCCGTGCTAACCTGGACTCCCCAGAGTGCGAAAATCCAACTGCCGCCTAACGGTGGCCGGGTTGTGTACCACCTGGGGTACAGTTACCTTTGCTTGCATAGTTCATGTTTTCTTGTGTTTCATTGGTTTGGCCTGGGTGATACCGGGACCGGACAGGACCAGAGGGTGTTGAAGCCTTTGGAAGCAAATATTTTCAGCCAAGCTCATCGAGCTAACAAAAGGTGACCAGAGTAGAGGTGATTTTCACTCAGACGTGTCTGGATTTTGGTTTCAACGGATTGAGTAGCCGTTCAGGATTGTGTTAGTATTTGGTTCACGCCAAGTATTTGATTTCCTCGGTACCACCCATATGGGGGAGGGTTTTTCCTATCGGCCACACGGGATTTTTATTATTATTATCATTGTCATTATGTCATCAGCAAATCCGATATGGTGTATCTTCCCACCACTGAAAGAGATGTGTATTGTTCGATTCAGTATTTCCATCACATAAATATGGGTTATAATTACGTTACATTGCTGCTAGTCGACATATTTCTCACTTTTTCGTAGACAGTTGCTAGCTGTTACTCCATCATAGGAATTTATGTGCGCAGCACTTTTGCAATTCAGACTTTCAAATTATCCGATTTCTGTAATTTCATTTCGATACAAGATCGTCCTAATCGGATTCAGCTAGTGAGTCTTAATGTGGATATCCGACTACGACTCTCATCATATGATAGACTGGGTAAACCACATTCTTAATCGGACTGTTGAATCCAGATCACTTATCTACGACAGGGCCTGAATTCTTAAACACTGTGGAAAATAATAATCCAATGTGTTTATTACAAATACGTTATTTAAATATAAATATATGAACTAACGAGATAACAGTTTATTTACGGGAGCAGAGCCCCATCCATCATAGCAGAGCAGTGCGAGATTGGTTTCAGGGACAAGAGAGGATAAAGCTGTTGCCGTTCGTTCCACGATCACCGAACACCAACCAGATAGAGAATATGTGGGCAGAGGTAACAAGGTCATTGCCATGCGGACCTACAAATGGAAGCGACCTTTGGACGAATATAGAAAACGTATGGTGGGAAGTAAATCATCACGCTACACTGTCGACGACTTAATGAAATCAATTCCCCTACGCCCTCGAGAAATCTTACGTAATGATCGTGGGTGGGTTGGTTACTAAAAGTATACTCGTCCACAAAACCCATTTGGACAATTATCTGATAATCGGTCAAGCTTTGCTTTGTCGCAGCTCTTTAGCATACAACAAGTCCATTTATTTTCAGTCCCCTCCTCACAATTCTTGTAATGCAAGGTAACTGAAAAATCTCATCCACTCGACGCCAACTGAGGAACTGACTGGTGCATGTGTTGTTCAACACACAGTAGTTGTCACCCTCACTGGAATCAATGACTCTTTGTGTGTGTGTGTGTGTGTTTTCGTGTTAACGAACAATCTGATTCAATACTATTACAATTAGAGAGACCACCGACAATAAATATTGCATCAAATATGACTGTAAAGTATTTTAATGCGATGGGAAGTTACACACTGAATTTTTACCCAACCCACGTCCTGCATATTACGTTAAGTAAGATGTATTAACTCCATAGTATCGTTAGCAGAGACAGTGCGCTGTTGTTGTCGAGGCTCGCGACAAGTGCAGCGATTAGCAGTGCCCAATGCCGCCGCGATTTGTTTATGTTGGCTGAGCGTGGACACTGCAGCAGACGCTTCGCCCTAAACAGAAAGAAATCACCTTGGCTCTGGCTGCAGTGAGCGGATATCACTGCCTGCGTGTTCTTATAGTAACCAACGTGACACTCTACTCACAGGTGCTTTGGAGCAATTGTAACGGCTATCATGTCATTAGTCATCAGAATATTAACCAGTGATGAAATGTCCACTCTATTTGAATCCCAAGAAAATAGGAACTTTCTCACAAAGGAATATGAGGTGATATCAAAATTTATCCAACATACAAAAATTAACTGCAGGGCTTTCATGTATGCAGTAACAGCACACAAGGAAATATTATGTCTTGGAAGCGTATATTTCATTTCCTCTTCTCATATTAACGCCCTTGTTTTAATATGAAGTGAGAAAATAAACACGGAAAACTAAAGTTCCTGAGAAGCATTTAAGTCATTTCCTCTTCTCATATCACAACTTTTGTTTTAGTATGAAGTAAAAAAATAAACAGTTTAGGGTTCTGAAGCATAATATGACACCAGATTCTTATCGTAGGCGCTATCGGAAACGCAAAAAGCTGGGAGCTGTCCATTCTTTTGTCCAACAGTCTGTTTCCTTTCAAGCATTACTCCCGCTAGGAGATTCTTATTTAAGGGCTTGTGGGCATTAAGTTCTTCAGCAGAACAAGCCTTATGTTTTTGTGCTAATTACGGTATGGAAAATATGCAACAAAGACGAGTTCCGCTAGAGCAGTGAGGATATCTGCACATGTCTGTATTCAGCAATGACTGCCAGCTGCCACAACACTTCACAGAATCCTTGCGGCAGGCAACACAACTGTGCGTGCACTTCAGACTTCATTCAGTTAGACGTCAGGAGATGGATGAAAACGTCAAATTAACTTCGCTTTCCGAGTCGTATTCAATCCAGAATGAGATGTTATTAAGATAGTTGAGCGTTCTATCAATTACACTTTTATAATTCCCGTATGAGTATTTCTGGTCAGGCACAAATTTTCATCTGACGCTGTTGTTCTATTTTAATGCCCATGACAGCCTGGACATCTGTCCTTCAATCTTCAATTGATTAGGAAGTCTGTCTATTCCGATTCGTAGTGTCTGTTCTTTCGGAAATGTCCTAAAGAACACACACACACACACACACACACACATTTTTATCATAAGTGCTACTCGGAAAATGTTTGGCAATTCAGTGATAGTGCCGGACTGGAGCTGCATCAACCTACTCATTTCACTAGATACAGCTGTAATTTTCTGAATAATTCCTGTTTAAAAGTGACAGCGACAGTGTCTCTTATCGTTTACTTTGTCGGAAACCTGCTTCTTTCTGCCCTAGCCTATACTATAGCAATGAGTGATTGCTCACATTGTTGATACCTCAGTGGACGTGCTACTGCAACTGTAGCCAAAGATTCAAATCCCGCCGGAAAAGTATGTTTCAAGTCAGATGGTTTTGCTCCTCCCCTACTGTCATTGAAAACGATCACAACGAAATTAAGTATAGGTATCCTATGAAACCCTTGAGTTCATACTGCGGTGTTGTGAAGATGAAAAAGTAGTTTTCACAATTATCAGATGACAGGTGGAATTTGTCAGATTCCACTAATTGTGATTGCATCATTAACTGTTGGTTCACAGGCGCTTTTCTGCCACTTATTGTAACTGTTATTTGTATGTTAGAGCTGGAAGAATAGAAACATCAAATTTTCGCCATATGGAATGTTCGAATTCATCTTAAGTCTTCACGTTTCGAGCAAAGGCAGAATATCCGTCATGAAAGCTGACAACAATAAGCCAGGCCATGCCTGTCTTCTGGTTAATGTACCAATGACAGTGATCTCAATAACAATATTGTACAGCAAAGATGCATTGCCAACTCAACCACTGGAGAAGCTCCAAAATTGTGAATCGCGTCTGGTGACTCCGCTTTCAAGGTTTCGATCCGATTAAGACAGTAAAACACAAATAATTGTCGCAGTTATTAATTTATGACATTTAGTTTTCATTCAATGCATCGATGTATTGCAAGTAATTGCCCTCTAGCCCCTAAACCTAGTTACAGAAATGCGAATAAGACTCATGGGCATATAATGAGGATCTTGCGGCCCTTGCCACCCGCAACTTTGAGACGAAGCTATAGTCACTTCCGAGGTCACTCACAGAACACATCAGCTGGTATCCTTCCTGGCAGTATAACTGAAACTTGTCAACAGCGCAGAATACGTTTGGCAACTCTGTGACCGACGAGTTACTTCCTTGATGGCACAGAACTATCCTGCTAAATTCACTTGATATCATTGTGTCATTTCAATTGAATACTGTGAGTGATTTTCTCTTGAGACGTGACATAAGGATATCAGTTAATGCTTTTGAGTCAACGAAAGTGGTTCCACACAGGAAATACAACTACTCTCGTCTCTTATGTTGCGATTTACTTGCCATAGCGGCTACTGAGCCAATAAGTACGTCAAAGACCGCCACCTGTTCGCTAGCTCCTACGTAACGTGCGTGCCTGTCATGTGCACGCTGCCTTTGTTCGCCTTTCGAGACTCGCTGAATGCAAGATTTTTAATTCTTTTGTAGCGCAACTACAAGCAGGCAGATACAAATTCAATGAGGGAATCGTAAGACAACGCTCTAGCAAAATTCGTCTTGCTACTTTTAGTAACCCTTGGTGTCAAAGCGGAAAACCTTACGGTACTGACAAATTCATAATGCCACTTTTGTTTTCTGCCGACACATTTTTGTTGTTGTGAATACGTAATTTTATCTATGAACTGCCACATTTTCATAATACTTACGAAGCAAATAATGTGAGGTAACACTTCACCAACTTGTTGGGAAGGTGGAAAAAGCACTACCCTTTCGGGATGCTCTCTGTATCTTCCTGGATGCCGAGGGGGTTCTCGTAATACGACCTTCAAGTAAATGGTTAGAGATGAAGAACCTAGTGGTGAATGAACTCATGCATGAGCTGAATGCGAGAGACTACTCTTGAAAAGAATAAGTAGACGATTTATTCACGATATGAGTTAGAAAATTTGCTAGTACTGTTTAACCTATGTGCATTGAACATTGTGAAAAAGTATTTAAAGACGTGCCGCACGAAAATTGGTGTAGTATTATTTATGGGGAAGCATGTCCAGCACATACACTGAAAAATTATGTTTCTCGATGAAACTTTAGAGAGGGTTGTAGTGTATCTAGAGGTAGCCCTGGATGGAAAACTATTATGAACACCTCACATAAAGAATATGTTCCACAGCGAAAGATAATCTTATAAGCACTAGAAGCTGCTGTAGGGTAAACTGGGGTCTAAACCCAGTACGTACTGGATACACACCTCTGCAACAATATCAATGATAATTTATTGTCATATAATAGGATCAAAGTCGAACAGAAGGTGGCTGCTAGGGAGTCTTGCAAAGTGCAGAGACTGGCCTGCTTACACAAACAGATGCAGTTAGCAGGACATCCACTCTTGGGATGGATGTTAGGCTAGACATGCCCTCCTTACACCTGTGGCTTAAAATGGAGGCCGCAGCAGGGACATAAAGGCTAAAAATTGCAAATAACTGGATATAGTTAGAATATACGAAATCCCAAATCAGTATGGCGATGGCTGGGGAAATGCCGACTAACTATACAATAACTTCTAGCTATTTCAATAAACCTTTCCATTTAACAGTTGGAAGCAGGGAGCAGAGGAAGAACGAATCACTACACCGTTCGGGAGACATAATAAAGTGGTATACTGACATGTCGAAAACAGATGAAAGCACCGGGTCTGGTGTACTGCCTAGAATCTCTTTAGGGAAGATGGCCACAGTATTACATGGTATCTTCTATCAGCATGTGCACGGAGGAGAATTAGAGTAGACCCTACAAAAATCGTAGCATCTACTTTTATTCAGACAGTCAAGCACCTCTGAAATCTCTATCGGCCCCTGCAACTAGACCGAAGGTCGTTGCAGAATGCCATGAAGCATTTTCTTTCGGACATGTCCGAAAGAACAGACACCACACATAAATCCATATACAGAGTGTTTCAGGAGGAATATTAGATATTTTAGCAGGTGGTAGTACAGACGAATTGCATAAAAAAATTCCATATAAATGCGTCCACATATTATTGTGTACAGAGGTACAGCTGTTAGTACGTAACCCTAACAAACTCAAAGCAATGGCAACGAGGACATTCAAAGTTGATTTTCAAAAATTCCGCCACCAACTTCAATGCACATTTGACTTCTCTTCATAACACCACGTGTAGGTCGTCTTTGCGTTCTTTTATGAGGGCTGCACTATTCATAATCCGAACGATCAAATCGGCTCTTGGGTTTACCTTTTCTTTGTAGACTTCGCCTTTAACCATCCCCGCAGGCAAAAATCGAAAGGGATAATGTCCGGGGATCTTGAAGGTCAAGAAAAGTGCCCATATCCAATGATCCATCTTCCGGGAAATGTTAGGTTTGGATAATGTGTCACCTGACGACTAGAATGTGCAGGAGCCCCGTCATGCTGGAGGTAGATTAGCATTCTTGTAGCCAAATGAACCTCTTCCAATGACGCTGGAAGCTCTTTTTCAAGGAAGTGTAGACAACTGGGTCCTGTAAGGGCCAACATACGAAACGAAAATGCATTGAACCCAGTTATATGTATGTTCAATAAAAATTGGACGCATGTTATATGTCATTATTTCAACAATTTGTCTTTACTACCATCTCATACAATATTTACTATTCCTCCTGAAACATTCTGTATAATTATTTGGGTCTCCACGGGTCATCGAAAGTTTTCAGTGCTAGACGCACGACATCGTCCCACCCTCGCGGGAATACAGTGTGGACGCTAGCTAGTGGAACAATGGCAGGGGGGTACCGCGCATGTGGTATGCGGCAAAAATGGGAATTCGCGTCTGACGAGGAGCGTGTGTAGATAGGTGCTGCAGAGAGGTTGACTGCTGTGCCACGACAGTGTCCACCGTCGGAGGTTCGAATCCTCCCTCCGGCGTGGGTGTGTGTGTTGTCCATAGCGTGAGTTAGTTTAACTTAGATAAGTAATGTGTAAGCTTAGGGACCGATGACCTAAGCAGCTTGGTCTCATAAGTTCTTACCACAAATTTACAAAATTTTAATACCAAAATACGGCATCTCGGTTCTTACAATAGAGCAATAGATGCGCACTGGTTAGATGTAACTGAAGAGAGTCTCCAACTCCGACTGTGGTTAAGGGCGAATCCCAAGCACATGGCCACGAACAATTGGGAGCGGAAACATAATGTCATCCGAACCTTGTTGAAGGACCATGACATGTGATAGTTAGACCGACTGCACAAAGTTCAGATTATAAATACATACATACTTTGAAAAATATATCATACCGCAGCAGTCTTACCGATACTACAGGCCACTGCACATAAAATATTAACTGTAGCCTTTTGGTATGTGTGGAAACAAAATATCTTCAACATACCCTTCGACACGCCGACTTTGCAGAGGCAAAACGGAGGACTTGGAATTAAAGACGTGCTTTTAAACTAATCCATGCCACTAAGACAGGCATCACGAAACTTCTGTTCCTCTCGTTATATCCAGGGAATAGGAACGCTGCTGTTAATGTAGCACGCCAGCCTAGATTACGTCCGAAAGTACTATGGCGATTGGAGCTGTATAAGACTTCCACCAGCACAAACAAACACTAGAACCGTCTATGATTATTTTACCTGACATCGTCTTCACAAACCAATTCCGGTAAATTAACCTACAAAAAACTGAAGGAAAGTCTGGAAAAATATCAACAATAAAATTATACCAACTAGAGTAAGTGCCGTATGGTGCGACTTTGTAAGCGAAACCATACCCACAGCGGAACGATTATGCAAAAACCAAATTGAGACCATCTCTATACTGCAACAAATGACGGCTTGTAGAAACTGTAGCGCACATCTTATGTGAAAATAGAATCAGAATTGGGAACTGGACTAAGAAGAAATTAGCACTGTCAATAGAACCGCAGAAAGTCATATACCGATAACTGAAGCTTTACAACCCGAC
The DNA here is from genome assembly GCF_023898315.1 of Schistocerca nitens. Taxonomy (NCBI): domain Eukaryota; kingdom Metazoa; phylum Arthropoda; class Insecta; order Orthoptera; family Acrididae; genus Schistocerca; species Schistocerca nitens. Next base: position 619,323,761 of record NC_064617.1, read on the forward strand.
TGTAAATGTTACCCGTCCGCAAAGAATAACAGTTATTCGTGGCTTCTGGGACAGTTTGTGTTTTACGTCATAACAAACAAAACTTAGAGCTTAGTAGAGTACATGTTCTATATTGCAGAAGAACATTTTAAGCTGAAGAAGAGTAACAAATATAAGGAATGGTTTCAAATTTTTTATGTATTGCTTTATGTGGGCTACAAAGAGTGGTCAGTTTTATTGATTAGAATCAGAATAGTATTCTTTCACTTTTTTTTATCCTGGAGTGTTCTTTTACGTTGGATCTAAAATCAGAACTGTTCTAATTGGGCAAAACCCCTCTGGCTCCGAATTTTCTTTTTTTTGGTTGAAAAATATATGGCTTCCTTACATACCTCATATGCATCCAGTGCATAATAACTTAAATTGTGAATATATTTCTGAATGAATGTTTGTTATGAATTTTTCCGTCACCCTTTTCATTGTTATAAGTTATGTTCTACAAGGAACGCACGCCACTAGAGGCGGCAATCTGTAATTTATTTTACCTTAATCACTACTTCAGTTTTGTTCTACAATTTAAAGGAATATATGGGTGCAAACATGGAATACATGGGAATAATGCTGCTGCTCAGTGACAGGTATGGGGGAGGCATTGTGGCCAGGCCTCGGAACTTCGACCCCTGCCCTCTTTGCCTCCGCCTACCTGCTGCTGAAAGTCTTTTCAAACATTAAAAAAAAAAATAATAGTGCAGTGGTCAGCACGTCTGTCTAGTAAGCAGCAGGTCTAGGTTCGAAGCTCAGTCGGTCACAAATTTTCATCTGCTGTCGTTGCTGTATTTCAACGCGCTGTGACAGTGTGGACGTCGGTCCTTCGATATTTAAGATGCAATTGTTTTTTGAGGCAATAGAGGTGATTCGCGAACATTTGTATTGCCATCAATGTAACGGGACTCCAACGGCATCCAGCCCTTAGTAATACCTTTGTGCCGGCGCAATGAAATATACTTGAGAATTAGATTGTAGTTCATATTTAGTCAAATAACGAATGGTCAGTATACAAGTATGCCGGCCGGGGTGGCCGAGCGGTTCCAGGCGCTACAGTCTGGAACCGCGCGACCGCTAGGGTCGCAGGTTCGAATCCTCTCTCGGGCATGGATGTGTCTGATGCCCTTAGGTTAGTTAGGTTTAAGTAGTTCTAAGTTCTAGCTGACTGATATCCTCAGAAGTTAAGTCCCATAGTGCTCAGAGACATTTGACCCTTTTTGGAGGATACAAGTATTTACGAACAGTACAAGCAGGATTGCAGCGAACTGATCGACCACTTAACCAAGTGCTACATGGAGTACGCGTGTAATGAGTCATTCCAGCTGCATAGCTGACGGTAAGGTTTGTTAAGCATTTCATTGCAGAACTAATGTACTACCCGCACGATTATCTCTGCAGTCGTACTGTATTATGAGCCCGCGATTGGAGTACTATGTTCGTTAAATCGGATTACCCTGCACTGAATGCAAACTAAATGTCATAAATTAATAACTGCGACAATTATTTGTGTTTTACTGTCTTAATCGGATCGAAACCTTGAAAGCGGAGTCACCAGACGCGATTCACAATTTTGGAGCTTCTCCAGTGGTTGAGTTGGCAATGCATCTTTGCTGTACAATATTGTTATTGAGATCACTGTCATTGGTACATTAACCAGAAGACAGGCATGGCCTGGCTTATTGTTGTCAGCTTTCATGACGGATATTCTGCCTTTGCTCGAAACGTGAAGACTTAAGATGAATTCGAACATTCCATATGGCGAAAATTTGATGTTTCTATTCTTCCAGCTCTAACATACAAATAACAGTTACAATAAGTGGCAGAAAAGCGCCTGTGAACCAACAGTTAATGATGCAATCACAATTAGTGGAATCTGACAAATTCCACCTGTCATCTGATAATTGTGAAAACTACTTTTTCATCTTCACAACACCGCAGTATGAACTCAAGGGTTTCATAGGATACCTATACTTAATTTCGTTGTGATCGTTTTCAATGACAGTAGGGGAGGAGCAAAACCATCTGACTTGAAACATACTTTTCCGGCGGGATTTGAATCTTTGGCTACAGTTGCAGTAGCACGTCCACTGAGGTATCAACAATGTGAGCAATCACTCATTGCTATAGTATAGGCTAGGGCAGAAAGAAGCAGGTTTCCGACAAAGTAAACGATAAGAGACACTGTCGCTGTCACTTTTAAACAGGAATTATTCAGAAAATTACAGCTGTATCTAGTGAAATGAGTAGGTTGATGCAGCTCCAGTCCGGCACTATCACTGAATTGCCAAACATTTTCCGAGTAGCACTTATGATAAAAATGTGTGTGTGTGTGTGTGTGTGTGTGTTCTTTAGGACATTTCCGAAAGAACAGACACTACGAATCGGAATAGACAGACTTCCTAATCAATTGAAGATTGAAGGACAGATGTCCAGGCTGTCATGGGCATTAAAATAGAACAACAGCGTCAGATGAAAATTTGTGCCTGACCAGAAATACTCATACGGGAATTATAAAAGTGTAATTGATAGAACGCTCAACTATCTTAATAACATCTCATTCTGGATTGAATACGACTCGGAAAGCGAAGTTAATTTGACGTTTTCATCCATCTCCTGACGTCTAACTGAATGAAGTCTGAAGTGCACGCACAGTTGTGTTGCCTGCCGCAAGGATTCTGTGAAGTGTTGTGGCAGCTGGCAGTCATTGCTGAATACAGACATGTGCAGATATCCTCACTGCTCTAGCGGAACTCGTCTTTGTTGCATATTTTCCATACCGTAATTAGCACAAAAACATAAGGCTTGTTCTGCTGAAGAACTTAATGCCCACAAGCCCTTAAATAAGAATCTCCTAGCGGGAGTAATGCTTGAAAGGAAACAGACTGTTGGACAAAAGAATGGACAGCTCCCAGCTTTTTGCGTTTCCGATAGCGCCTACGATAAGAATCTGGTGTCATATTATGCTTCAGAACCCTAAACTGTTTATTTTTTTACTTCATACTAAAACAAAAGTTGTGATATGAGAAGAGGAAATGACTTAAATGCTTCTCAGGAACTTTAGTTTTCCGTGTTTATTTTCTCACTTCATATTAAAACAAGGGCGTTAATATGAGAAGAGGAAATGAAATATACGCTTCCAAGACATAATATTTCCTTGTGTGCTGTTACTGCATACATGAAAGCCCTGCAGTTAATTTTTGTATGTTGGATAAATTTTGATATCACCTCATATTCCTTTGTGAGAAAGTTCCTATTTTCTTGGGATTCAAATAGAGTGGACATTTCATCACTGGTTAATATTCTGATGACTAATGACATGATAGCCGTTACAATTGCTCCAAAGCACCTGTGAGTAGAGTGTCACGTTGGTTACTATAAGAACACGCAGGCAGTGATATCCGCTCACTGCAGCCAGAGCCAAGGTGATTTCTTTCTGTTTAGGGCGAAGCGTCTGCTGCAGTGTCCACGCTCAGCCAACATAAACAAATCGCGGCGGCATTGGGCACTGCTAATCGCTGCACTTGTCGCGAGCCTCGACAACAACAGCGCACTGTCTCTGCTAACGATACTATGGAGTTAATACATCTTACTTAACGTAATATGCAGGACGTGGGTTGGGTAAAAATTCAGTGTGTAACTTCCCATCGCATTAAAATACTTTACAGTCATATTTGATGCAATATTTATTGTCGGTGGTCTCTCTAATTTTAATAGTATTGAATCAGATTGTTCGTTAACACGAAAACACACACACACACACACAAAGAGTCATTGATTCCAGTGAGGGTGACAACTACTGTGTGTTGAACAACACATGCACCAGTCAGTTCCTCAGTTGGCGTCGAGTGGATGAGATTTTTCAGTTACCTTGCATTACAAGAATTGTGAGGAGGGGACTGAAAATAAATGGACTTGTTGTATGCTAAAGAGCTGCGACAAAGCAAAGCTTGACCGATTATCCGATAATTGTCCAAATGGGTTTTGTGGACGAGTATACTTTTAGTAACCAACCCACCCACGATCATTACGTAAGATTTCTCGAGGGCGTAGGGGAATTGATTTCATTAAGTCGTCGACAGTGTAGCGTGATGGTTTACTTCCCACCATACGTTTTCTATATTCGTCCAAAGGTCGCTTGCATTTGTAGGTCCACATGGCAATGACCTTGTTACCTCCGCCCACATATTCTCTATCTGGTTGGTGTTCGGTGATCGTGGAACGAACGGCAGCAGCTTTATCCTCTCTTGTCCCTGAAACCAATCTCGCACTGCTCTGCTATGATGGATGGGGCTCTGCTCCTGTAAATAAACTGTTATCTCGTTAGTTCATATATTTATATTTAAATAACGTATTTGTAATAAACACATTGGATTATTATTTTTCCACAGTGTTTAAGAATTCAGGCCCTGTCGTAGATAAGTGAGCTGGATTCAACAGTCCGATTAAGAATGTGGTTTACCCAGTCTATCATATGATGAGAGTCGTAGTCGGATATCCACATTAAGACTCACTAGCTGAATCCGATTAGGACGATCTTGTATCGAAATGAAATTACAGAAATCGGATAATTTGAAAGTCTGTATTGCAACAGTGCTGCGCATATAAATTCCTATGATGGGGTAACAGCTAGCAACTGTCTAAGAAAAAGTGAGAAATATGTCGACTAGCAGCAATGTAACGTAATTATAACCCATATTTATGTGATGGAAATACTGAATCGAACAATACATATCTCTTTCAGTGGTGGGAAGATACACCATATCGGATTTGCTGATGACATAATGACAATGATAATAATAATAAAAATCCCGTGTGGCCGATAGGAAAAACCCTCCCCCATATGGGTGGTACCGAGGAAATCAAATACTTGGCGTGAACCAAATACTAACACAATCCTGAACGGCTACTCAATCCGTTGAAACCAAAATCCAGACACGTCTGAGTGAAAATCACCTCTACTCTGGTCACCTTTTGTTAGCTCGATGAGCTTGGCTGAAAATATTTGCTTCCAAAGGCTTCAACACCCTCTGGTCCTGTCCGGTCCCGGTATCACCCAGGCCAAACCAATGAAACACAAGAAAACATGAACTATGCAAGCAAAGGTAACTGTACCCCAGGTGGTACACAACCCGGCCACCGTTAGGCGGCAGTTGGATTTTCGCACTCTGGGGAGTCCAGGTTAGCACGGCAGAGAATATAGAAGAACTGTGGTAAATTTCCCTACAAGCAGAAAACATTCATTTGAAAACTAAACATCGATACAATGATCCAAACAAGAAACCTAAATAATCTCGCAAAAGAAATCGACCGACAAAAAATTCTCATCCTTGCTCTTCAAGAAGCACGACTAATTGACAATTAAAACTTGCATTACGGAAACCATGGCATCTTCAAGAGCAAAATACAACAAAAGGTAGGGAAAGGCGTACCAATCTTCGGCATTGCATTTCTCGAACACAGATCTATGATCAATTCTGTCGAAGAAATCACACCCATCAACAACCGACTTATGACTATGCTCATTCAGAGCCCCTATAAAAAATATACACTCATAAATGCACATGCCCCCACCAACATCGAAAATATGGAAAACACCGAACATGTCGAAAAATTCTGGAACACACACGAAAATACTGTGAGCAAAATTCCCCAAGATGAGTTGTGAATACATAACTATATCTATGAAATGCCACATTTTCATAATAATTGCGAATATTACAGGATATGAAGTAAATACAGACCTTTTAGAAGTCAAACGTCGGTAATATCCTACTAATTCGAGTTAAAATAGGCTCAATCGTCTTACAGACACTTAACGCTTTATTAAGATAGACTGTCGTCGTGATGTTTCTCTAGTAAGCTGAAGTTAATTTGTATTAGTACAATGAGTATTTTAATTGCATTTTCCATTAGTTTACTAAACGCAACAGTAATCATCAAAGAGAAATTAATCAGCAGCAGAGTTTTCTTTCAAAATATCTAAAACGATCTGACAATGCTAAAGTTGTTTACAAATTCTACGCCAGTAGAAACCTACTGCTTCCAATGATATCATTTACCAGAGTAGTTTTAAGAGTATTTTCGTCTAGAAATGAACTGCCTTGACGGTTGACCGAACAAGAGCGGGAAATGTAAAATTTTACGAATATATGACGAGAGGGACGTTTGAGAGAGGACTTTTTTATCAATACAAGTGCCTGAGAGATGACTTTCCTATCAATCTCCCGGACAGTTTTGTTTCTCAAATCAACACATTGCGTTATCATGCAGTAGCACAGGTGATGTAGTTGTGTTGCTCGATTTTCTTACACTGAGACCGAAAGGTGTCGCAGTTGTTGGCAAAAAATTCCAGCTGTGTTGCATACAGCCCTTGGGGCAGAATTGCTAGCCCAAAACACACTTTTGGATCTATCAGATGTAAAATATTATGTTCACACTACTCTTTGCTCGAGTTTATGTCTTTTGGTGGGGCTAAGCATTTCATTTCTTCTTAGGAAGTTAACGATAAAGGTATCGTAACACGTCACCAGTAATAGTACCGCGTACGAATGCTCAGTGAGCGACCTGATGACGTTCAATAACAGTCACTCCGTTGATGTTTGTTGTTTCTAATTACAGAGCATGCAGTACTCCTACACCAGACTTCTGAACTTTGCCTGTTGAATGCAAATGTCGCATTATGGTAATCTATCACATATATCAGTAGTCAAGACTTCCTTAATGTGGAAAATCATTGATGTCAGAACGATCTTTGTTGAAACAAGAATATCTTTTTCTGTTGTATTTTTCCCAAAAGCACTCGCTTCACACACAATTCAAATCTTTCTAGCTGCCTCCTCTGCATTCACCCCTCTGTTATACCAAAAGTAAACGTTGTGTTGCAGATGTTACACCTTTTTTTCCACTTGCGACTCAATTTTACAAAGCTTAACTGTAGTTCATGATTTTCAAGTATGCAAAATCCAATGCTTAACTGCAAGATGATAAGTAGAACTTCAAATTCGAAAACGACAGTTGATACATACACTGACAACGTCGCGCCGCGTTCACCTGGGCGGCGCGGGATTTCAGGCGGCGGGTGGCGTCTGGCCGGTGGCCGGTAGCCGCTGCATCGCGTGGAAACGCTCGAGCGTAAGCTGTTATGATCGCGACGCAGCCACGAGCTGTCCTGCGGAAATGTTGCTGGAATACTTTTTATTACTGGTGTTTAGAATGTTAAGCGAATTATCTTCGATGTTCAGTCAGACTCATAACTTTAGACCGAAATGTGGTAAAAAAAAGGAAATATAGTCGGACGCGAACAGGCGACTATAAGTTTAGAATGCACGACACTTGCCACTAGATCACGGGCTCCCACAGTCTGACAACTTCTCGGAAGTTGACAACACTTCCTCCTAATACTTCCGCATCTTACAGTGTTTCCAGATTGTGCATATGGCCGGACTAAGAGTTGTCAGGGGCGGTCAGTTTTATTGGCCACCTTAAGTGAACGACTCGGATTTAGTCTCTGTGGCGGCCGGCCGACGGTCAGTTTTATTGTCTAAGACTGTACGTTAATTCAAGAGCCACTTGTCAACGGATACACAGGCGAAAATGCAGTAGTGTATTATAATGGCTAATCATTCTCATATGATGTTATCACGCCGATTAGGAACCTTTTCTGCTCTTTTTATCTGCTCTGCTTGGGTACAGCAGATTGTACGTATGCGTCTTCATTAGTGCTGAAAATGATTTCATGATTTGGAATTCTTAGTAGCCGCAATGTACTTTTAAAAAATGGAATACGGTTCGAGGACCTAAATGTGGTTTAAATCGTTCAAAGGATCAACAGATGTTAAAACAGGGAAAAATTCATAGAAATATTAGTTTTTTTACGCGAGCTTATATCGGTGGATGTCGAACTATACCCGGTTCACTCTGTTATTGTAGTTTCATCAAGTAATATCAGTTTTCAGAACGATAGAAACTCGACTCTAATATGCGAAACGTGAAAGAGATTTTTAATTTGTATGGTTTTTACTTGATATTAGATTTCGCGTTACATAGTCCATCTATTTTTATTTTAATCTGGCCAGAATGATAAAGATGTGGATTTAATACAGAATTCTTCTGGGTGTATAATAGTGTCACATGGAAAATAAAATGAGTTGTCGCTAAATGAAAGAAACTGACGTCTACTAATAGATGCTGGTCTACTAATAGAGAAAGTGGTGAACTGCCTTGAAGAGACTCAACTTATATTCCACCATGACTCCTCTGCTGGGCGTGGTATCTCGCCACACATCTAGAAATCGTTGATATAATTGCGTTCCTATTACGGTAGGAGTGCGAAACTTTATTTGATTGCTTCCTCGAGATGGAATGAGTGGAGGCCTGCTTTTATCTATGACCCCATTCTATGTGGGAACTGACTGGCAGTCAAGGGCAAGTGAACTGCAGAATAATGTGAGCGCTGTTCTTCATATGCGGGAAATACACAATTGTTCTGAAAAGTTTTGATACTGGTTTGATAAAAAACGAAAAAAACGGTAAGATTGCAGTTTGAGTGGTTCAGATGTTACGCATAGTTTCAGCTACCACCCTATTAACTGGGCTGAAATTTTTGGATAGGCTGAATAGGATGTGATCTCACAGTTTCTCAAAGATAAAGCTAGTATTTCAATTTATCAGTGAGAGCTGTGTAGCTGATACGACGTGGGCGGTCATTGCCTCTAGTTTCAAACTGTTGCATAGAGCTATGGCAACAAACAAACAGTGAAGTAGAAGCGGGAACTTTCTCCGATTTTACACAACAAGCGTATCCATGTAGTAAGCGTATTTGTAATATTATAGTAAGTGTTTCTCTGCACACAGAAGGTATTCATTTTGAATGCCTCTTGCTCCGGAAGTCCACGCTATTACATTTAAGTAATCTGCTCAAAGAAGTTTCGCACGACCAGATCATTTGTCACTTTCTCGAAGTCCAGTCTCAGTGTTCCCGACTCCCAAATAACCTCCCACTGTATATTAGAGAACTGAGTAACATATCCAGTATCAGAAAACGTTTAATGACATATCTACTAAGACAACAATAATGATTAGAATTGTCCTTGTACACACTCTTTACTCTTGTATATCCTTCTTCCCAACCAGATGTTCCACATTTCTCAGTATTCGTAGCTGGTACAGTTTCCTGTCCGCAGAATTCTTTTTGTTTCTGCCTTTATCATTATTGTTATTATTATCAGTATTATTGTTTTTATTACTGTAATTATTATCACTACCAGTAATCGCAGCAGCAGTAGTACAAGTACCGTCGTTATTAACTGAAGTACTTCATAGTTAGTATTGCTTATTCACATTGTTACTGTAGACATTCAAATGATTTTAATACTATTTGTCATATTAAAATTGTTATTTCTTAGCTAACTGCGGTATAAAAGAGGTACTGTTTGTGTGGAACTCTGGCCCAATGTAAGAGAGGGCGTGATGGCCCTGATGAGATCAAGTTAAATAATATATAAAAGGTAAAATAGTTTTCCCATCACTTATAAGTGCTACACTTCTGTTCGTGTGCATACTCTAACATTCCGAACGTTTTTGGAATTTACACCAAGTTTTAACAGAATACGCATGGATTATTGAACATGCTATTGGTCCTGTTTGTTTCAGTCAAGAAGAAGGTTATTGTGATACATCCTGCAAATGTGAATCAGGTTTCTTCACCATTACGATAGACAAACAATTGGAGAATCATATCCATATAAAACAGAAACCTCAAATCACTCTCGATAGTGATACGTCCAACAACCGCACACAGTGACGATCTGGAAATCTGAACCATCTTCACCGCCACACGATTCTATGTCGGGCATCAGGAGAATGTCAAATCCTGTACCCACTGACAAGAGAACCCGACTCAATACGTGTATATTCCATTCCAGGCGTTCCCTTGTACACTTTCGTCTCGCTACACGGTGCGGTGTGTGTGTGTGTGTGTGTGTGTGTGTGTGTGTGAATTTAGGGGCGGATGTTGGATTGAAGTCGGAGATCGTCAGTTGATGTTGTTGACCCCAGACAAATAGTGCAAGTCAGATATTCTAATCCCTAGGCTCGAATGTCGGCAGGTGAGTATTCAAACGACTAAGTTGTGGTGCATGACATTCCAACAAGAAACGTATCGCTCAGAGAGCTCTTCTGGTCCTAAATAAACAGTGGAAGCATGTCCTAAACTTGAAATAAACCTTGGGGCCATGTTGTCCCACTCATGATTCCATAGAAAATGCAGAACCTTTTTGCTTCGTATAGAGCGGTTACTTGAGGTCAGTAGAACACTGATAAAAAAGTCTCCGATCATAAGAAACTCAAATTGTGCAATACGTAGTATGAGGAAGTTCGCCGCAGAATCGTGTAGGAGCGGAATACATGAAAATACTAATTACACAAGGAGAAGATAAGTTCGCAGCAGAATCGTGTAGGAGAGGAATTCATGAAAATACTAATCTCACAAGGAAAAGATGGTAAGTTCGCCGCAGAATCGTGTAGTAGAGGAATACATGCAAATACTAATTACAGAAGGAAAAGATAATAGAACTTGTATTAGGATATAGAGAACAACTTCCTTGGCACTAGAGAGAGTCATAGAGACCAATGTTGGTAGGGGAATATGGTAGGAGTTCAAAATGGCTCTGAGCACTATGGGACTTAACTTCTGAGGTCATCAGTCCCCTAGAACTTAGAACTACTTAAACCTGACTAACCTAAAGACATCACACACATCCATGCCCGAGGCAGGATTCGAACCTTCGGCCGTGGCGGTCGCGCGGCTCCAGACTGTAGCGCCTAGAACCCCACGGCCACCCCGGCCGGATATGGCAGGAGTATAATACATGCAACAAATAATACAAGATTTGGCGTAGGAGCTATTCTGAGCAGGGATGGAATTTATCCTGAGGTGCATCAAACCAGTTGGAAGAGTGCTGACCCAGATAAGGAAAATAAGGTAAGATTCAGTGATTGTAACAAGTGAAGCAGCCAAAAGGGTAGTAGGAAATGATATGAAACTTCACGAGTCGAAGGGGTATGTTACAATATTTCACTGATTACAGAATTGAATTATATGTACAGAGAACCTGGCAATATGGGCGATAGTATAACGTTGATCTGTCTCTGACCTTGAAGCGTGCTCTGATTCAGTTGGGAAAGGCATCATAAAGTCATAGTATCTTGTCTTGAAGGTAGATCGTCCGCAACAGTTGTAAATAGTCCTTGATATCCTGAATACTGTCACTGGGGCGGAGTTTAAGTGTGAGCTGTCGCTTGTGTGTACTATTGGCGACAGATGTGAGGATCCTGCTGGCCACGGGAGTATCTCAGTGTCACGCAGACACGTCATACAAAGAGCATTGTCCCGCTCTTACAAGAGACGTAACACAAGAAGACACAGGATGTCAGTGAATGTCGTTGTGACGTCAGAGTTACCTTAATCACTCATGTTATACCCGTCGGCTAACCACACCATGACCCGAGCAGTAGTACCGTTGTGCGTCCCCAAAACATTGGAAGAAAGGGACCTCTGTTCAGGTCACCTCCATGATCGCCGACGGTGATCATCCGGGCTTATGCAGAACCGCAATTCATCGGTGAACTAAATGCGACGCCATTCATCAGCAGCTTATGCTTTCCAGCCATGATACCAATTCAAGGAAATCGGCCGTGCCTTTTCAAAGGAACCATCCTGGCATTTACCTCAAGTGATTTAGTGAAATGATGGAAAAGTTAAATCAGGATGGCCGGACGCGGATTTGAACTGTCATCCTCCCGAGTCAATTGCGTTATGGTGCTAGTGGCAGCCAAACGGATCTGATGGTAATTCCATAATGGGGCTGCTGCTAGTCTCCAACCAATGGTGGAAGATGACAAGAATGTTGCAGCGAATCGACTACCAGTTCTAGGATGGCAGGTGCACATGTAAGGCGTTACGATGTGCTTGGTGCACAATACGGCGATTCACCCTTGTGACGGTCAGACGTGAACGGCTGATGATGAGTATGCCTAACCTCACGTTACCATGTTGTCTATCATCAGATAACTGCCACAACTGAATGCTGTACAAATTTGGACATTGCACGCTCCAACCAGCAGGCCACGCGAAGATCAACAATGAAGCCCCTTCATTCTCAGTAATGCTATCAACGAGGCATGTCAAAGTGATTCCACATTTTTAAATTTCCAGAAGGCTTTTGAACTGTTCATCATAAGCGACTTCGAATCACATTGGGTGTCTGTGGAGTATCGTCTCAGTTGTGCGGCTGTATTCTTACCGTCTTGTAAGGTCATCAGATGATAAAAACCAATTGAAAAATGATTTAGGCAAGGTACCTCTATGATGCGAAAAGCGGAAATTCAGTGTGATGTTATCCACCTGATTACTGGAAGAAATCCGCTACATTTCGGTTACATGATGAATCATACAAATCTAAAACCTGTAAATTCAACTAGACCTTTAGGGTTTACTATTGCCCCCCATAAACCATGGACCTTGCCGTTGGTGGGGAGGCTTGCGAGCCTCAGCGATACAGATGGCCATACCGTAGGTGTAACCACAATGGAGGGGTATCTGTTGAGAGGTCAGCAAACATGTGGTTCCTGAAGAGGGGCAGCAGCCTTTTCAGTAGTTGCAGGGGCAACAGTCTGGATGATTCACTGATCTGGCCTTGTAACACTAACCAAAATGGCCTTGCTGTGCTGGTACTGCGAACGGCTGAAAGCAAGGGGAAACTACAGCCGTAATTTTTCCCGAGGGCATGTAGCTTTACTGTATGGTTAAATGATGATGGCGACCTCCTGGGTAAAATATTCCAGAGGTAAAATAGTCCCCCATTCGGATCTCCGGGCGGGGACTACTCAAGAGGACGTCGTTATCAGGAGAAAGAAAACTGACAGTCTACGGACAGGAGCGTGGTATATCAGATCCCTTAATCGGGCAGGTAGGTTAGAAAATTTAAAAAGGGAAATGGATAGTTTAAAGTTAGATATAGTGGGAATTAGTGAAGTTCGGTGGCAGGAGGAACAAAACGTTTGGTCATGTGAATACAGGGTTATGTTTACAAAATCAAATAGGGGTAATACAGGATTAGGTTTAATAATGACTAAAAATATAGGAGTGCGGGTAAGCTATTACAAACAGCATAGTGAACGCATTGTTGTGGCAAAGATAGGCACGAAGCCCACACCTACTACAGTAGTACATGTTTATATGCCAACTAGCCCTGAAGATGATGAAGAAATTGATGAAATGTATGATAACATAAAAGAAAGTATTCAGGTAGTGAAAGGAGACGAAAATTTAATAGTCATGGGTGACTGGAATTCGAGAGTAGGAAAAGGGAGTGAAGGAAACATAGAGTGGGTGAATATAGATTGTGGGTAAGAAATGAAAGAGGAAGCCGTCTGGTAGAATTTTGCACAGAGCATAACTTAATCATAGCTAACACTTGGTTCAAGAATCATAAAAGAAGGTTGTACACATGGATGAATCCTGGAGATACTAGAAGGTATCAGATAGTTTATATAATGGTAAGACAGAGATTTAGGAACCAGGTTTTAAATTGTAAGACATTTCCAGGGGCAGATGTGGACTCTGACCACAATCTATTGGTTATGAACTGTAGATTAAAATTGAAGAAACTGCAAAAAGGTGGGAATTTAAGGATATGGGACCTGGATAAACTGAGTAAACCAGAGGTTCTACAGAGTTTCAGGGAGGGCCTAAGGGAACAGGTGTCACGAATGGGGGAAAGAAATACAGTAGAAGAAGGATGGGTTGCTTTGAGGGATGAAGTAGTGAAGGCAGCAGAGGATTAAGTGGGTAGAAAGACGAGGAATAGTAGAAATCCGTGGGTAACAGAAGACATCTTGAATTTAATTGATGAAAGGAAAAAATATAAAAACGCAGTAAATAAAGCAGGCAAAAAGGAATACAACCGTCTCGAAAATGAGATCGACAGGAAGTGCAAAATGGCTAAGAAGGGATGGCTAGAGGACAAATATAAGGATGTAGAGGCATATATCATTAGGGGTAAGATAGATATTGCCTACAGAAAAATTAAAGAGACCTTTGGAGAAAAGAGAACCACTTGTATGAATATGAAGAGCTCAGATGGAAACTCAGTTCTAAGCAAAGAAGGGAAAGCAGAAAGGTGGAAGAAGTATATAGAGGGTCTATACAAGGGCGATCTATTTGAGGACAATATTATGGAAATGGAAGAGGATGTAGATGAAGATGAAATGGGAGATACGACACTGCGTGAAGAGTTTGACAGAGCACTGAAGGATCTGAGTCGAAACAAGGCCCCGGGAGTAGACAACATTCCACTAGAACTACTGATGGCCTCGGGAGAGCCAGTCCTGAACAAACTCTACCATCTAAGAGAAATGCGAAATACCCTCAGACTTCAAGAAGAATATAATAATTCCAGTCCCAAAGAAAGCAGGTGCTGACAGATGAGAAAATTACCGAACTATCAGTTTAATAAGTCACAGCTGCAAAATACTAACGCGAATTCTTTACAGACGAATGGAAAAACTGGTATAAGTCCACCTCCGGGACGATCAATTTGTATTCCGTAGAAACACTGGAACACGTGAGGCAATACTGACCCTACGTCCGAGCGGTTCTAGGCGCTTCAGTCTGGAACCGCGCAACCGCTATGGTCGCAGGTCGAATCCTGCCTCGGGCATGGATGTGTGTGATGTCGTAGATTAGTTAGGTTTAAGTAGTTCTAAGTTCTAGGGGACTGATGACCATAGATGTTAAGTCCCATAGTGCTCACGTCCATTTGAACCATTTGACACTACGACATATCTTAGAAGCTAGATTAAGAAAAGGCAAACCTACGTTTCTAGCATTTTTAGACTTAGAGAAAGCTTTTGACACTGATGACTTGAATACTCTCTTTCAAATTCTAAAGGTGGCAGGAGTGAAATACAGGGAACGAAAGGCTATTTACAGTTTGTACAGGAACCAGATGGCAGTTAAAAGAGTCGAGGGGCATGAAAGGGAAGCAGCGGTTGGGAAGGGAGTGAGACTGAGTTGTAGCCTCTCCCCGATGTTATTCAATCTGTATATTGAGCAAGCAATAAAGGAAACAAAAGAAAAGTTCGTAGTAGGTATTAAAATCCATGGAGAAGAAATATAAGTTTTGAGGTTCACCGTTCAACAGAATGGACAGTGACTTGAAAGGAGGGTATAAGATGAACATCAACAAAAGCAAAACGAGGATAAAGGAATGTAGTCGAATTAAGAGGGGGGATGCTGAGGGAATTAGATTAGGAAATGAGACACTCAAAGTAGTAAAGGAGTTTTGCTATTTGGGGAGCAAAATAACTGATGATGATCGAAGGAGAGAGGATATAAAATGTAGACTGGCAATGACAAGGAAAGCGTTTCTGAAGAAGAGAAATTTGTTAACATCGAGTATAGATTTAATTGTCAGGAAGTCGTTTCTGAAAGGGTTTGTATGAAGTGTAGCCATGTATGGAAGTGAGAGACATGGACGATAAATTGTTTGGACAAGAAGAGAATAGAAGCTTTCGAAATGTGGTGCTACAGAAGAATGTTGATGATTAGATCGGTAGATCACATAAATGAGGACGTATTGAATAGAATTGGGTAGAAGAGGAGTTTGTGGCACAACTTGAAAAGAAGAAAGAACCGGTTGGTAGGACATGTTCTGAGGCATGAATGGATTACAAATTTTGCATTGGAGGGCAGCGTGGATGGTAAAAATAGTAGAGGGAGACCAAGAGATGAATACACTAAGCAGATTGAGAAGGATGTAGGTTGCAGTAAGTACTGGGAGATGAAGAAGCTTGCACAGGATAGAGTAGCGTAGAGAGCTGCATCAAACCAGTCTCAGGACTGAAGACTACAACAACAACATTACGAATAACCTAAACTGGAAAAATCACGTAGATTATGTTGTGGGGAGAAAAGAACCAAAGACTGCGATTTATTGGGAAACACTTAGCAAGTCCAACATGTCTAGTAAAAAGACTGTTTACACTAAAATTGCCAACCCCTTCTTGAGTAGTACTGTGCGGTGTGGTATCCGCATCACATACGATTGACAGCGGTCATCTACAAAGTTTAAAGGAGGGTAGCTAGCTTTCTACTATCGAGAAGTAGGGGAGAAAGTGTCAAGCAGATAATACACGAATTTGAAGTGGTAGTCATTAAAACAAAGGCGGTTTGTGTTGCAACATGATGTTCTCCGGAAATTTCAGTCAC
The DNA here is from genome assembly GCF_023898315.1 of Schistocerca nitens. Lineage (NCBI taxonomy): Eukaryota > Metazoa > Arthropoda > Insecta > Orthoptera > Acrididae > Schistocerca > Schistocerca nitens. Next base: position 619,340,055 of record NC_064617.1, read on the forward strand.
CTACTTTCTCCTCAGAATGCTAAAATGTTTTGTTGGCGTCCACCTACATAGGGAGAAATGGTGATCATAATAAAAGAAATAAGAGAAATCAGAGCTCCGACAGAAAGATTTAAGTGTTCCTTTTTCCCGCAGGCTGTTAGAAAGTGGAACGCTAGAGAAACAGAGTGAAAGTGGTTCAATTAATCCTCTGCCAGGCATTTAACTGTAAATTGCGGAGTAATCTTGTAGCTGTAAGTATCATATACATCTACATGTAGATGTAGATGTATATGATAACCATGTCCGACACGAGTACGCAGGATCCCGTCTCCTTCACAGTTATCGCTCAACATCTGACATCGTTATGTGCCCTACTATGCATGGTAAGAATAACAAACACGAGCGAAACTAATCCACTCATTTCGCCGTCCTATTTGTTACAGAGTATTGCGACGCTAATCACTTGCATGCCTGCCGATGATGTGTACGTCTACAAAATTACGTTGACGTCCGATCATGTCTTCGTGTGCTTCGCTTTTCTTTGTCAGGTAGTGTGTATACATCAAACGATGTATTCATTAGCTGACATTTTTTGCCTGACGGGAAGTCAGATGGTGTTAGCTACCCAAACAGTGATTCAACCATCCGCAATTTTAAGTTCATATCTTGGAGGATACTTTACAACAGGTATGCGCCTACCTGTTCGGCAACCCATCGACCAATAACGTTTAATTAGTTGCACACTGCAAGGCGTATCTGCTATAGTATGCCAAGCTTATGTAGCGAAGTTCGTAGGTTTTACTCTATCTGGTCTGCCATCTTACAAAATAGTGCATGCTCGTCATAATATTATCTGACGTACCAGTGAAATCAATAAACGTATTTCAGCCACTTAGATAATGTCAAAACATATTAGATTCGTTGCATGTAATATGATCGAATTCAGTGAAATGAAAATTTTGGGGCCTGTAGATCATTACAGGCATCGTTAGTGTCATAAAGGAGATAGTATGAGGTTTTAAGGTTTTTATAAACAACATGATAATAGCGTTCTTTTTTTTTCACCGGATGCTCAAGAACTTTATTATCACACATTTCCGTTTAAACATACAAGGGGTATTCGGTAAGTAAGATTCGATATGCAGCGAAATGGAAACCATCGTGAAAATCAAAAATGTTTTATTTGAAATAGTTAGCTACAACTTCCAGCTATTTATCTACATAGTCGCCGCTCCGACTTTATCTACAAGTCATAGCGTTGTACCAACTTTCAAATACCCTAGTCATAGAGGGCAGACGCCAATTCACTACGCTGGCCTGAGGCTCGTTGTCTGTGCCTAAATGTTATCATAGCCAGCGAATCATAACTGACATGAAACTCAGAGGGAGCCTATGACAACCAGTGTTGTGGATGATCAAACAGTTCCCATCAAACACGCTGCAGGAGAATCTTCATTGAAAGTGCAGCATGCGGTAGACAAGTGTTTTGAGAAATGAAATGTATGACAGTTATGTTACGTGGGGTGCATAGCACCAGACGAAATTCCTTACCAGTCTTCGTTTTGGTGTGAGAGACGATTTTATAGACATTTTTACGTGCCTATTGTGCACTCAGAACTGTAAAGAGTGACGAGATGCGATCGATGGGCATACTAGAGACACTGCCAAACACATTTGTGCAACTCTTCTTGGGATTTTCATAGTATTTCCATTACACGACCGATAGGAACTTACTTTCCGAGTAGCCCTCGTATTCAAACATAACTAGCAGAAACAATTCGTGAGATACTAGGGGCACTTTGTCACAGTTACTCTCGGTCGCCAGTCTCCCTACTGGTTAGATGTAGCCCGTCACGACTTCCCCTCATCTTCCAACCTCTTAATCTTACAATATAACTTACTACCAACATATCAAATTATTTTTACGAGCCGGCCGGTGTGGCTGAGCGGTGCTAGGTGCTTCAATCTGGAACCGCGCTGCTGCTACGGTCGCAGTTTCGAATCCTGCCTCGGGCATGGATGTGTGTAATGTCCTTAGGTTAGTTAGGTTTAAGTAGTTCTAGGTTCTACGGGACTGATGACCTCAGAAGTTAAGTCCCATAGTGCTCAGAGCCATTTTTTTTTTTTTTTATTTTTACGATGTGTTCGAATTAGTCTTGCCCTAGAGTTATCTCCCTCTACACTTCCCTCAGTTAGCATGGAAATTATTCTTTGATGTTTCAACGCATGTCGCCTTATCCTGTTTCTTCTCCTTATCGATATTTTCCACTTGTTCTTTTGCGAGCCGATTGCGTGGAGAATCTCTCAACACTCCACCTAATTTTTAACGCTCTTCGAAAGCAACACGTAGCGAACGTTTCCGAGCATTTCTTTTCCGGATATTACTAAGTCCATGACTAACAACAGTACAACGCACGGTTCCAAATGTACAATTTCACAAATTTATTTCTCAAGTTTAGGCCTACGTTTGGCACTAGTAGTTTTCTTTCAGCGTGATAGCATGGAAAGCTATGTCAGTCAGCTAATTTAAGTCTCCTTGCTTCGTCTGTCATGATTAATTTTAATGCAAGTCAGAAAAATACTCATGGTATTCTTTTGTTGCAAAGTTCATAAGGGTATTACCAAGTACCCTTTAACAGTCGTAGGCGGCACTTTATAACGCTCGTCCATTTGTATACAAAATGTTGGTATTTATGTGACGTATAGCAGCCCTAATGGGGTTGCATTCTCCGCCAATGCTTTACACGAAATTATAGTTATGCATCCCTACTATTATGCAATGAGAAATTCCAATTCTAATGCACCCTAAAAATACAGGATGAGAACACCCTTAACTGTTTTATGAGAAATAAAACCAACCAGTTTTCTTCAGCATAATGATTAATCTTACCAATTCTTACCAATACACAAATTGCGTTGAGTTGTTATTTATTTCATGCTGTTTATCCTACAGCATGAAATAAATAACAACGCAACGCATTTTGTGTATTGGAAAGAATTGGTAAGATTAATCATTATGCTTTGTGTGTGTGTGTGTGTATTCCCTTTTCTCGTAGAGGATGCTAAAGCGTAGAAGACTGATTCGACTTCCTGTGACTGGTCCGAATATTTCAAAACTCCACTGCCAAATGGATAGAAAGACAATCTACTGGGCTTCGTGAAGGCAGCTGAGTAGCTCATTGAATCAAGAAGTAGAGGTTGGCTGGTAAGCTACTGACGTACACGTCAACCTACGCTGCCGGAAAAATATGGGGAGCTCTCAAGGACTGTGTTCAGTGGCACAAGGGTGTAGTATGTGCATACCGAGGGCTTGCAGTTTTAGTGATTCATTTGACACAGTTATAGGCGATCGTGTGAGGATCAGGGCGTTTGTCGGTGCGCCCTTTTTTGTGACTCAGCAGGCCATAACTGTTCTGAGTTTAGAGGTGAACATTGCAACATTCATTCTAGGGTAGAACCATTCTCCTCCGACGAGTACGCACTGCTGTTGGACAGATTCAGCCTGTCAGACGTTGTCGCACTGTGGGACTGCGAGAAGCTGCACTTGTGTCGCTGCTTACAGCAGTGATCTGTGGAATATTCCCACACCAGTAAGCAGCTACGGTCATGGTACTCGACACCGTGTCATAATTGTCATAATGGCAAACCATACATATGTTGACACTACAGGCTGTTGAATATCCATATTGCACATCTGCCGCCGGATCGCTTAATATCTCACTGAAGCGACTGTGCCGTCCGGATGTTGCCGTTGTATGACGGTGTTGACTCTCCGCAAATGACTGTCGCGTGTCAGAAGCTCCCTGCTGGGAAGAGAGTTTTCTTTGGGTCACCAGTACGGCTGCCATCGCTGTGGCCTGATGCAGAACAAAAATCGATACGCCGGGTCGTTCCTTCTCTACGATGCGACAAGTCTACCTACGTAATTCCTGATTATGATAGTACTGATCGGATACTGACCGTGCAGGGTATATGGCTGAACTCCGATTAAATATTGTGTACGAGGATTGTATGTTGCGCTAATGTACGTCGCCTCATCTACAATTCAGCAGTACAAGGTCAAACCAGGGAGCGTACCAAGACGAGTTGGTGCACATTAATGCAGTTTTCCCAGTCGTGTATGACGATGGTGTTCATCACAACACTCTTTTACGGGCGACAAGTGTGAACAACACAGGAGAGTCAACGCCGACGAGAAATCTCCTACGCCTCTTGTTTCCTAAGACCGAGATTGTCTTTGACAGTTCCTCAATGTCATAGACGGAACGACAAGATGTTATGCTTGTCCTGAATTATTTCAGTTCTTTAATATTTCCGAAGCACGGCAAGAATTCTGTGATTATTCTTCATTCACTAATACTTTTCCTTGCTGTGGTATTACCTCAACAGGAATGCTCGGTGAACCTATTTTCCTAAACAGCCATGCTGTTGCAAAATGTCGTGGCAGGTGCTCAGGGTTGGAAACGATGTGTTGTGTCTGATGCGAGCAGTTTACCATCACGCTGGTTAGAGTGGTTTTGACATGTAGCTGTTGTTGTTGTGGTCTTCACTCTGAAGCCTGATTTGGTGCAGCTCTTCACACTACGATGTCCTGTGAAAACCTCTTCATTTCCAAATAACTACCGCAACTTACACCCCATTTATTTCCTGTACTCATCCATGGGTCGCCCTCTAGTACTTATCCCCGCCCTTCCCCCTACCCGCATTACCTCCATTACCAAACTGACGGTTCCATCATGCCTCAGCATGTGTCCTATCAACCGTTCCGTTATATTAGTCAACATTCTCATTAATTACTCTAAACCCCGTGTAATCTTCAGCACACTTCTGTAGCAGCACATTTCACAAGCTTTTATTTCCCCGTCTCTGGACTGCACAAAGTCCAAGTTTCAACTTCTGCACTCGAGACCTCCGGGAAAGACTTCCTCATGTATATTTTAAGAAATGTTTTTTTGTGATATAGCAATGCTGCATTATACACGCTCTACATTTCGGCGGTCTGCTGTTATTTTGCTGTCCAGGCAGCGAAACTTACCCACTACGTCTAGTGTCACGTATCTTAATCCCGCAGCTTCAGCATAACCTGTTTAACTACATTCCATTATTCTTATTTTACTTCTGTTGATGTTCATCTTATCACTTATTTCGAAGGTGCTATACATTCCATTCAGACTTCTTACAACACCTTAGCTGTCATTGCCGGAGTTACAATGACATTAGCAAACCTCAAAATTAATTTTCCTGAACTTTTGTTCTGTCACCAAATTTATTGTAGTGATTTCTGAATATACAGATTTAATAACGTTGGGGATAGGCTAAATCCTATCTTACTCCTTTTTCATCTTCTCCTTTCCTTTTGTGTTCTTTGACACGTATAGCTGCAATGTGATTTCTGTATAAGTTGTAGATAACTTTTCGCTCCTCTCATGTTACTCCTGATGCCTTAAGTATTCTATTCTATTCTAGACAAGATTGTGAAAAGCTTTCTCGAATACTGAAAATGGTATAAATGTAAGTTTTCTTTCTTCAGCCTAACTTATAAGATAAGTAAGTCTCAGGCGCAGTATTGCCTCATCTGTTTCTGTGGAATCCAAACTGATCTTCCCGAGTTCGACTTCTACCATTGTTTTCATTCTCCTGTAAATAATTCGCGTCATTATACTGCAAGCATGATATATTAAACAGACAGTTCGGTAATACTCACAACTGTCAGCACCTTTCTTCTTGGTACTTGGAATTATTATATTCTTCTTATGGTCTGACTGTTTTGCCTGTCTCATATATCATGCACAATAAACGAATAATTTCGTCGAGCTGCCTCTTCTGTTCTGTTCTCTAGGCCATTATCCCGCTTCAACGCGGGGTCGGCCTTGTTACTATTGACTTCGCAGTGTTAGTTGCAGGGACTGGCAAGCGCCCTGTGCCCTTCCTGACACCACCCAAAACCCTCCAGGATGGAATTAGTGTACCCCATCCATCTGCATCTAGTGTAAGCCATGGAATAGTGCGAACGTTGTCAAATGTCTGCGAGTCATGTAACTGAAGTGGAAAGTGGGGCCGGCCGCGGTGGTCTCTCGGTTCTAGGCGCGCAGTCCGGAACCGTGCGACTGCTACGGTCGCAGGTTCGAATCCTGCCTCGGGCATGGATGTGTGTGATGTCCATAGGTTAGTTAGGTTTAAGTAGTTCTAAGTTTCGCAGGTTCGAATCCTGCCTCGGGCATGGATGTGTGTGATGTCCTTAGGTTAGTTAGGTTTAAGTAGTTCTAAGTTCTGGGGGACTAATGACCACAGCAGTTGAGTCCCATAGTGCTCAGAGCCATTTGAACCATTTGGAAAGTGGGGACCAGTCCAGTATTCACGTAGTGGGTTGTAAAAAACTGCCGAAAAACCACATCCAGGTTAGCCGACATACCAGCCCTCGTCATTAATGATAAGATTCACTGATGACCTTGCTATCCTGTACGAAGAAGAATTAAAGGATCTCTTGAATGACAAATAATCTAGCGAGTACAAAACATGGATTGAGAGTAAACAGGAAAAAACAAAAGTAATGAGAAGAAGCTGAAATTAAAATATTGAAAAAATTAACACGAAAATTTGTGATCACGAAGTAGACGAATGTAAGGAATTCTGATACCGTGGAAGCAGAATAACCCATGAGGGATAAAGCAAGGAGGGCATAAAGGCCAGACTACTTCACACAAAGAAGGTACTCCTGGCCAAAAGATGACAACTGTTATGAAAAATTGGCCTTAATCTCAGGAGGAAATTTCGGACAATGAACTTTTAGAGCTCGCCATCTTATGGTAGTGAACCATTGACTGTAGGGAAAGCGGAACAAACAGAGAATCGAAGGGTTTTAGATGTGGTGCTACAAAACAATGTTGAAAGTGAGACGGATTGATAAGGTAAGGAATGAAAAGATTCTCAGTAGGCGTATGGAAAACACTGACAGGAAGACTGTACAGGATAACAGCACATGTGTTGAGACATCAGGGAATAACTTCCATGGTACTAGAGGAAGCCATAGAGAGTGAAAACTCTAAAGGAAGACAGAGATGGGAAAATATGCAAAAAATAATTAAGGACATTGTAAGGGCTTCACCACCCTGCTGGAGCAAATGAAATCTCGATGTATTGCTCACTTGCTAGATATACAATTCACATGCGCTGCCTGAGACATAAAATATCTTTGTTGCTGTGAAAAGAGAGCTGCAATAGAGTCGCAGTGTAGCAAGTTTGTTCTGAGCAAACGTCTGTTATAGGATAGCTACCTGCATGTAACTTCAGGAGCTGACATATGCCGGCCTAACTGGGAGACACAAGCGCTATGGGAAAGCTATCCTCTCCAATGTCTCTTACTGGACACGTACATTCACCACCTATAAGGACCTAAATAAATTATATTAAATATTAGTCAATCATTTTCAAAATCGGTACTCTACCTTTTGACAGTCATGAGAAGATTGTATCATAATTTCATAGATTTAAAAATTGCTAAAAAAAGTCAAAAACCAACACTTAGGGACTAAATTCAGGTAGGAAATTTAATAGTTTATGCTTTGGTATTATCTAAAAACATAAACAGAACTCGCTTGGTGCAGAATTAATTAACTGAGATTTTCATATTAAAACTTTAATTATTTTTCGTGATCGTAATATAAATATCAGACAAATATACTATTGGCGTCGAAGATTGTAATGGGAGTATATGTGAGTAAATGTGAGTGTGTGCATGGGACATTCTTCAAATTTTAATGTTGTGTTATATACCATCTTAAGTAACTTGCAAGAGTTACTCAAGCCTGTCGTGGGAAAATATTCGTAGGGAATTTAACCATTGTGCTGATGACATATGTCTAGGTGCGATTGCTATTATAACAGAGCAGCCACAAAGTCAGCTGGAGTATTATCTGTATCTAAAGGATACAGATTTACTGTCTTTTCGTTTATTAAACATTACTTTAGTATTTGTATATCACAATGATGTAGATGCTTCTGTATGTAAGGATTAGTGCAGGCCAGTTTGGGACCGAGTATGTTCATGAGCGAGCATTCTGATTGGCAGCGAATATGGTCAGCCAGTGAGAACTGAGACGGTTCCCGCTCGTTACCTGATAGTTACAATGGGAGGGAGGCCACAAGAAGGGAATCTCTCGCTCTCTCGCTAGCTTTGAACGTGGATGGTCATGTCACTAGTGCATGTCAAAGTAATGTGTAAAATGTAGCAATATTGAGATGCTCGCGTTTGATACGTGCCGTGACTAACCCTGATGTAGTTACGGACAATTTGGTGAAGTTTGGAAGTTTTATAACTGTATTATTCGAATGATATTCACGTGGCATGTTTCAGTATTCAACCACTGAGCGTTTTTGGGGAGCAATTTCTTTTTTGAAATCCACCAGAAGAACCGTATGTCATAACTCATGTTAGTGGTGGAATTAATGACTGTGAAACATTGTTCAACTTGGGTCGGATTTGGACAGGTTTCTGCTTATTGTGCATGTGAAATGAGGATACGAAATGTGAACTTGACGAAAATAACCGATGGTTTGAATGTGAATTGAATAATACCGTTCCTTTGATTATAAGAACAAATCATTTTTGTGTGGAAATTTAGGACATTATTTTCCAGAAGCCAATCAATTATCTTACCACCAGATAAATACTTTATTGACATTTTTTCTAAAGAACTTTATTTCATTACTAGAGCTGCGCAGCCTCAGTAATTGTAGATTTGGATGGTGTTTTTTGTCAACACTGCTTTTACATCAACTTGTAAATATCTACGTTGCCGAGTGAAGTGATATCAAGCAGGCGCCATACTGAGGTAGGTGAATTTCTAATTTGCAGCCTGCACAGCACACGTAATTTCAAACCCCGCCGTGTCGCAATTGGTGCACCGGCCAGGAAAGACAATAGTAAAGTCTGGGTGATTAGGATTAAAAAAAAAAAAAGAAAACAGCAGCATGGACTAGTAAAGTTTTTACATGCGAGTGTGTTGTAGCGCAACAGCAAAGAACTCGAGTGTTAAGTTACTAGTGAAGTGTACAACGCCGCGAGAACAACTCATGGTCTACAGCAGCAGACTACGTGCCGATAGCTGAATATCGACAGGCGCCACGCTACAGCAGCAAACCAGTGGACAGAGCAGCTGGCAGCTGTATAGGGAGTGTAGGCCCGTAAACGGGATCGGTGGAAGCTGGACCTGGAGAACAGACCCACGGTATCACCTCATTGTGCACTCATCCAGACGAGGCAAAAGGTATGTAGTGTTCTACCTAGAGTTCCGTGTGTGTTTGCCAAGAAACTTAGCAGAATGGCTGAAAATAATCAGGTGATAGTAAAAGAGAGATGGGGGTAGATTTGGGGAATGTAAAAGATGAAAATGATTCTATGATTGGTAATTTCAGTTTTGATGTGTCACAAGCAAATGTTAGTAATAGTTTGACAGATTCACTGTATGTTAATTGTGGGACTGATAGTGAACAAAATGTATCGGAACCCAGTGTTCCATGTCTACCTGTTATGGTTAAAGAAATGAAACAGGAACCAAGGTCAGTGGCTTGTGAACCGAAAGAGAGTGTTTCAGATATGTTTGTAAACATTCTCAAACATATGAAGGAGATGACTTCAGATATAAAATCGTCATTAAGTTCTGGTATTGACATCAAAATTAATAAAATGGGGAATGACCTTGATGCTAAAATGAATAAATTAGGTCTGGAAATAAATGAGTTACGCACTGAAGTAGATAGGTTAATGTAAGAGGTTAACTGAGATGGAATCCAAAATGGAAGATAAAATTTCGAATTTGCACGGTCCTTGGAAAAATGATATGACTTTGTTCGGCAATACGTTAAAAGTGATATTAATCAGGTTGGACAGGAATGTAATACTGCTATTGTGATGGTGAAAAGTGAGTTAACTACACAGATTTAGCAAGTTGCTGAGGACAACTAAGAGTCAAAGCAACAGTTATATTTAGAATTGGACAAAGTTAATGAACAGGTTTATAATGTAGAAAAGCACTGTGAGGAAAGTCACACAGTATTTGCAAGTAAAATCAAAGAAGGAAAACATGTGTCTGCAAAGGCTGGTATGCAACCCGAAAGTAAAATCACTAACACAGAAAATAATATCCAGCAATTTAGTACCAGTGTGAATGAACAATTGTGTGAGCATGAGGGTTGACTAACCCACATAGAGCAAACTGTTAACAACCATAGTGGCAGTGTAGTAACTTATGGGATAGTAGAATCATCTAAAACTGCTTATATAACACTTCGCCAATTCTTGAAACTTTATCCAAATAAGGATGTTCATCCTAAAGTGTTTTGGAGTGATTTTGAAGATGTGTTACCTAGAGCGTGGAATGACAAACAAAAGATTGGATTCAGCACCTCTAATCTAATGGGAGAAGCTAGAATCTGAGGGAATTTGGCTTCAGATAAATACAATAAATTAGAAGAGTTCAAACAGGCATTTTTTGAAGAATATTGGGGAAAGAGGAAGCAAATGGAAGTGTTGAATAAATTTTGGCCAGGGGGAAAAATACAATTTCAAGGAGATAACACTGAAAGATTTGTACAGAAGTGGGTGACTACCTTATCTTATTTAAATGCGAAAATAGAAGCAGAACAAGTTATTATGGGAATTGAAAACAAGTGACCGTTGTACTGGAGGAACAAAATCTTTTCTGCTCCCATGGATGACATTGACTATTTTGTTCATTATTTGGAAAGAGTTCAGAATGTGTTAAACGAAGAAAAAAGAGCTAGGAGACAATACAGGCCTCCCGATAGACCCAGTGAAAACCCATAGGATGTCAATATAAACATGGTTTCAGTACCACCAGTGAAGAGAGAGAGAGGGAAGAGAGGCAAGAGGCGGTACGAGTAGGGGGAGGTTCATGAACCCGGACCAGCATGCCCATTGCAATCAGGTGAGAGACGATGACGTAATGGATGAGCATCACCTATTAGGCGGTAAAAACGTCAGAGGCTATGGCAGAGTACAGCAGTTAAACTGTTAGGAGTCTGTGATAACGCTGGCGCTCGCAGACGTAAATATTACCGAATAAACCAGCTATAAAAACCATTTGTAATGAAGGCAACAACTAAACAGTATTTTGAATGTAACATTAACGAAAATAGGAGGGCTAAGGAGAGTGACACTGCTAAACAATTTGTGTCTTTAGAAAAGGGAGTAGCATTTTGTGGGAGTGAAACTTAAGACAGATATCAACAGAACCATTTTAAAGAGGAACTTATTTTAGAAAGTAAATATGTATATCAGGAGGTGGGGGTGGATCAGCACCACAGAACAGATGAGAGGCTACCTGTAGATTGTGGAATTAATATTATGGAAATGCTGGAGGAATAGGATGACAGTGTTGAGGTGTTTTTGTATAAAGTAAGTGGAATTATTTCAGAAAGTGAAGACGAGGCATCAGGAGAGGATAGAAGAAGGGGGTGATATAGAAATTCTGTCAACACCTTTGATAGGGTTGCAGAAGCAGAATATATTTCAGATGGAGTGAAGGTAAAAGACGGAGATGCTTTTTCCATTATGAGTAATTTAGTAAAAGAGGCTACTAGTGATAGAAATAAGGTGAATGAGCAATCAGTAAATGTACAGTTAATTTCCACAGCAGGAGCAGCTTTCGACAGACGAGAGGTGATGCACAATTTGCTAGATGAGCCTGAATCTAAATGTGTAACAATAGATCCTAGACAACCTATAATTGAGGTAATGGCTTTTAAGGAAAAAGTTAGTTGTCTTGTTGACAGTGGTTCTGAATTATGTGCAAGGTCACAGGAATTTTGAATGCTCTCCCTGAAAGAAAAGAAGTAACTATTATGCCAGTGAGTGGCTTTAACATTATTGTGACCACTGGTAGAAGCAAAAAGGTAGTTAAGCGAGAGTTGATGATACCCTTTACTCTAGGTGGGGTTCAGTTGGAGCAGAACTTTCTGATTATTAAAGGACTAAGTGTGCAAATTTTAATAGGTGCTGAATTTTTACAAAAATACAAAGGTGGATTAGATTTTGGAACCATTTAGGTGGTAATAAGCGTATAAGGGGAAAGTATATCCATTCCTTTTGTTGAAGAACAAGGGACCATTCCAATGACTTGCCAATACGCTTTTACAGAATAACAATAAAAATTGAAGAAAGTGATGAAGGTGGAGAAGAAAAGGAAGTGGGTCCTGTTGAAATAAAATAATTTAAGCGGTTGGGAATAAAAACATTATTGACTTAAAGAGATACTAAATGGAGCGCCAAATAAATAGCAGTGAGTAAGAAGCCTCAGAGGGTGTTACACTCTATGAAATGCTAAGTGTTTGACGAACACTAGGTACTCGCGTTATTGACAGATACTATTTCCATTTTTTTTCGTATTGTCAGTCTTCCACTTCTTCATTCAGAACTTTGACTGACGTCTTTCCTTCTTCCCTATCACTGTAAATAGTGTACTAGAGTAATAAACAGTATACAGAGAGTTAGTGTCCCAGTAGAAACTAAGAAGTGACTAATCAGATGAGAGAGAAGTGTCTATTAATGAGAGAAAAGATTAATTTAAGGTGACTATACAGTAATGTGAAGAGCAATACAAAAGTTTTTGTAACCTGTAAAGACGTTGCAGTACTAGTAAGATGTTTAAGGGAAGAGAGGGCTTATCTAAGGAAGTAAAGTCTAAAATGTGATTTATTATGATGGCACAGAGGTAAGCTTCAGATGTCTAATTTTCCCAAAGTCTTACGTAACTGGAAAGAAAATGTTATTGTAAAGGTGACGTGTTCAGAGGCAAAAGAGGATTGCCAGCCTAAAAGGATAAAAAAGAGTTTTGTATTTGAGATGACTTGAAAGCCACTGAGAGGTGGAATTAAGTGTTTTTAATATTGTCAGTAATGTATGTTTTCTTGAATATAGTGAATGAGATGTGTTGGAGGGCGACACAAGTTGGCATGAGACATGCTTAATGTTTATCTATAAGGACCTTTTTTGTATGTACTATAAATATATTATGTAATTTGATCATGAAATGGTGATAGAGGTGTTTTGAGAGCCACAGAAGTTGGCTGGAGTTAGTTTCAGTTATGTGTAAAGTAGAGCCACAGTAATTGGCTAACAGGTTCAGTACTGTTCATTAAGAATTTCTTTTAATTTTCTTGAATATTGTGTATGTGATGGGCAGAGCCCCAGAACTGGTATGAGTTATGTTCAAATTTTCTACATGAACGTTTGGTATTCTTTGCCAATAATAGTGTATTCCTTATATAACATGTGTTAATGTGAGGATATTACTAGAGCCACCGAAGATAGCAAGGATATTTTTTCAGAGATTTTGCTAAGGACTTTCTTATAGAATAGATAATCTCTGTATATAGTATTATGCATATGTGTCTCAAAGCTACTGAAGCAGGCATAAGTAAATTTTAGTAAAGTGATACAAATATTTTCTCTTTTTGTAAGATGTATATAAAAGGAGATGCAGGACTGCAGGAGATGGACTGAAGGATTTTCAGCGCTTAATGATTTTGTATTTCTTTATATAATGTATAATGATGTCTTTAGGGCCACAGATGGTGGAGATAACTTCGAAGGATTTTTATGATGTATATTGTTCTTTGTGTACAATAGCCTATTTGTGTGAAGGCAAGCACTAAATATTGTTTTCCGAAAGAGAGTTAAGAAAGAGTGTTTTTTGTGAATCAGCAGATTTTTGTAACAGTAACTTGTTTAATTGTTAACAGATATTCAAACAATTATTCAGTGATGGTGCCAATTTTGGGGTACTGTTGATTTTTTTGATGGACAGTTAATTCACTTTTTACTGAGTATTAAACGTAACTGCTGTAAAGAAACTTTTAAATTGCAATGAAATATGAATTTGCCTGAGAAAGAAATTTTTTGTGTAAATAAGAAGTAAATTGTGGAGGACAGTAAAGTTTTCGAAAAATTTTCCATGGAGTTCTTTGAGGGCAGCAGTTGCTGATTTAGAGAATATTAGTGTTAGAGTAGGATGCATAGATTAAGAATGGACTCTCAGATATACTGTATATTGCAGGTACGAAAATATGACAGAACCGGATACGAGACTGAGAGAGAACCCAGACAGAGCTGGACGCTGTATCCCAGTGACGAGCCCATGATGTGACCCATATGTAAGTGTTGAATACAAGTTCAAAAAATGGTTCAAATGGCTCTGAGCACTATGGGACTTAACTGCTGAGGTCATCAGTCCCCTAGAACCTAGAACTACTTAAACCTAACTAACCTAAGGACATCACACACATCAATGCCCGAGGCAGGATTCGAACCTGCGACTGTAGCGGTCGCGCGGTTCCAGAATGTAGCGCCTAGAACCGCTCGGCCACCCTGGCCGGCTGTTGAATAGAAGTAGTCCGCATCTATTTTATTCATTGAAGACAGTTATCAGAAACACAACATGTTGTCAGAGACATGTTAGGTAAAGAGACGACCACCATATCGAAGTGAATATATTCTGTGATAGGAAATAACACCCTCCACAGTGCCAAAATTATAACAGTAGTCAATTTTTTGGAAGGTGATAGGGTGGAGTGTTAACTGATCGTTTTTGCTTGGAGAAAAAAGTTTGTAGTTTCAAGAATAAATGAAAAACTTGTCCGATGTAAATATTTTGTTAATTCAGTTTTTAAAAAAAAGGAGGTCAAGAATAATTTTGCAAAAAAAATGTGACATGAGAAAAAAGATGGAAAATTCCTGTAAATTAAGTTGATTGTATGCTATTCAGTCCTAGCCCTTGATATTTGATGTAATTCTATATAATGCTGCCATGTGGCCTAGATATTTGGTTACCTGAGGAAAACAAGTTTTTTATTAACATTGTTGTGATAGTTAAAGATTAAACTAAATAGAAAACTAAAACGTGTCCACAATAAGAACTATAAAACCTTCTCAGGAGAGTTATTACGAGGTGTGTAGCGTTACAAGTTTGTTTAGAGTGAACGTTTGTCTTACGATAGCTATCTGCATGTTACTTTGGGGGCTATCATCTGCAAGCCTAACAGAGAGACACTTGAGCATCTGACACTACCTGCTGTGGGTAAGCTGTCCAATGTCTCATACTGGACACGTACATTCACCAGCTACAAGAACCTAAATAAATTTTAAATATTATTTAACCATTTTCAAAATCGGTACACTACCTTTTGACGTTCAGGAGAAGATCGTATCCAAATTTCAGCTATTAAACGACCATAGTTTCAGAGATAAAAAAATTGCTAAAAAAGTCCAAAAACCGACTCTTAGGGAACTAAATTCGATTAGGAAATACAGTAGTTTATCCTTTGGAATTATCTAGATCATAAACAGAACTCGCAGGGTGCAGAATTAATTAATTGGTATTTTCATATTAAAATATAAATAATTTTTCGATTTCGTAATATACAAATCTGGCAAAATTATTATTGGTATCTAAGTTTGTAGTGGGAGTGTATGTGAGTGAATGAGAGTGTGTACATGGGACATTCGTCAAGTTTTGATGTTGTATTATATATTACCTTAAGTTCATAGGGAATTTACCCACTGTGCTGATGACATATGCCTAGGTGTGGTTGTTATTGTAACAGATCAGCTACAACGTCAGCTGAAGTATTACCTGTATCTAAAGGATATTTCCAGATTTACTGCCTTTTAGTTTTCGTTTATTAAACATTATTTTAATATTTGTGTATCAGAATGACGTAGATGAGGCTGTATGTAAGGATTGGTGCAGGCCAATCTGGGCCCGAGTATGATAATGAGCGACCATTCTGATTGGCAGCGAGTATGGTTAGCCAATCAGAATTGAAACGGTTCCCACTCGTTACCTGACAGTTATACTGGGAGTGAGGCCCAAGAAGGTAGTCTCTCGCTACCTTTGAACATGGACAGTCATGTTAATAGTGAGAATCAAAATAATGTGTAAAATGAAGGAATACTGTGTTCCTCCAGTTTGACACGTGTCGGGACTAACACTGATGTAGTTACGGACAGTTTAGTGAAATTTGGAAGTTATAGAACTGTATTGTTGGAATGATATTCACGTGTGAAAATTTTGCCTTCATAGTATCCGTGTGGCATGTTTCAGTATTCAACCACTGAGCATTTTTGGCGAGCAATTTCTTTTTTGAAATCCACCAGAAGAACCGAATGTCATAACTCATGTTAGTGGTTGAATTAATTACTGTCTAAACGTTGTTTAGCTCAGGTCGGATTTGGACAGATTTCTGGCTGCTGTGCGTGCGAAATGAGTTTATGAATTGTGAACTTGACGAAAATAATCAATAGTTTAAATGTGGACTGAATAGTATAGTTTCTTTGGTTAAAAAAGCAAATAAACATTTTTGTGTGGAAAATTTCGAACATTCTTTTCCAGATGCCTATCCATTATCTTACGACCCAGTAAATTTTTTACTGTCAGTTTTTCTACAGAAGTTTATTTCACTACTACAGTAGCGCAGCCTCAGTAATTGTAGATATTAGATGGTGTTTTTTTATCAACGCTGCTTTTACATCATCTTGTAAGTATCTACGCTGCCGAGTGAAGTGACATCAAGCAGACGCCGTTCTGTGGTAGGTGAATTTCTAATTTTCAGCCGGCACAGCACACGGAATTTCAAACCCAACCACGCCACAGCAGGTTAGAGCAGTCTCTGGGGCACATGCAGTCGCTCGCTGCTACAGTTTAGTTGTAGTCACTGGTACAGCGCAGTTTATAGTTAGTAGTTGTGAAAGTCACGGTGCAGAACAAATTGCAAAATTTTATTATAAGGAACTGAATAATAATTGTGATCAGTTGCAGAGCTAAATGATACCATGGAATGAGATATTGATGAACTAATGAATAATTGTTAATGTGATAAAAAATCAACAGTGTAATTATGTCAACTATCTATTGTAAGGTAAATTTTATTATTTTTATTGGGATCCGCATAGTTAAGTCACTTGTCTGAAATGTTAATATGAATTTGTTCAATCTTTTACTTTTTTTATTCATCAGTACCAGTTGCCCCAGATTTGTAATATATTCAATTTTCCCGTGTATAGGATTGTAGACCTTTACCAATAACGTAAAAAGTTTTCAAAATATAATTGTTTTTGCCAGTCAATTATAAAAGTATAATTTCCCCTCTATGTTTTTGCCAGTCCCTATCCAGTCATTTATCTAAATTTAATAATTTTAGAATTTTTGTTAGCTCATAGTCATGTGTTCTTTAGTAGTCAGACGACCAGCTGTGCACCTGTGTCACTAAGAAAAGTCAGTTTTTCTAGTAATTCAGATGTCAGACAAATGTTATTCTGTATTATTAACAGACCAGCATTGCACTAAACTGTGCCATTTACGAACAGATATATAGACAGCGTTATCCTGTGACATCATCACGAGGTAAGAATTTTTAGTTTATTTTTCACGGACAGATTCAGATTAATTTCACAGGGCCATGGCGTAGCGCTGCTTACGTCTGAATTTATCAGTTTTTCATGAGTTTACATGTATCAGTTTTCATACGTCAGAATTTAATTATCCAAATTTAATTATTTTTTGTTTTATTTTCTGTCCGGGATGGTTACAACGTTGGGCCCAAGTGATATTCCGAGATGAAGACGCTGAGATGGGAGAGGTATTGGTGGAAGACAGCAGAGAGGGAGGGAGAGAGAGAGAGAGAGAGAGAAAGAAGAGGAACAAGAGAAAGCTGTAGATTTGTTGATAGCGAACCGCTGCTTCACTGAATGTTTTCTGATTTACTCAACGTCAACCGGCGAGAATCTGGACTAAGTTACACTGATCAGTCAGAAGATTATGACCACCGAATACTATCGATATAAACCCGTCCAGGTGACAGCAGCGCCACCTGGCGAGGAATGACTGCTAGTCAGACAGACATACGGTGCATGTACTATCTATGAGTTTTCTGACCGTGTGTAGAATGCAGAAGGTGCACTATCTATCTGAGTTTGACAGAGGTTCGATTGTGATACCCCACAGGCTCGGCGCGAACATTCCGGAGCTGCACGAATTGTTTGGGTGTTCGAGGAGTGCTGAGGTGAGTGTCTTCAGCACGTAGCAAAACCAAGGTGAAACCGTGTCGAGACGAGGTGGGGTTGGCCGCCATTCCATGTCGGTCGTCGTAAGCTGAGAAGACTGGTAAAACAAGACAGGCGGCAACCTGTGGCGGAACTAACATCTCACTTTAATGCTGGCCAGACTGTGTGTCTGGACACACAGTGCATCGAACACTCCTAACAACAGGCCTCCGCAGCCGATTATCCTTGCATGTACTAGTAGTAACACCACGACATCGGCCACTACGACTGGATTGGGCAAGTGACCATCTTCACTAGACTTTGAGGCTCTAGCAGAGCGTTGCAAGAACCGATGAATCCCGATACCTTCTCCTTCATGCCGATGGGAGAGTGCGAATCCATCGCCTACCAGAGGAATGCTCCTTGTCACATGTGCTGCTGGACGGAGACAAGCTGGCAGCGGCTCCATTATGCTCTGGGGGAAATTCACGTGGGCGACCAAGGGGCCAGCGAGTTCGTGCAAGGCACCATGACGGCCCAGAAATATTGTACACTGGTTGAGCCGGCCAGAGTGGCCGTGCGGTTCTAGGCGCTACAGTCTGGACCTGAACGACCGCTACGGTCGCAGGTTCGAATCCTGCCTCGGACATGGATGTGCGTGATGTCCTTAGGTTAGTTAGGTTTAATTAGTTCTAAGTTCTAGGCGACTGATGACCTCAGAAGTTAAGTCGCATAGTTCTCAGAGCCATTTGAACCATTTGAATACACAGGTTGTAGATCACTTACACCCCTTCATGATGAGCACGTTTCCCGATCGCAGTGCCATTTTTGAAAAAGATAATGCGCCATGTCACAAGGCTAGGAGTATAATGGAGAGGTTCGAGGAACACAGTGGTGAGTTCCAATTGAAAACATTGCTCGATGAACTACAAGCGTTGTTTGTAGTAAGTAATAATCTTCGCAAAAACCACATCATATGGTCATTAATTTAGCCTCTCATTTCTTCAAAACATTTTATTTCAGTACTGCGTTTTATTGTGGTGCAATAGTAGTACACACATATTTTCTTATCAGTGTGTGCAGAAAGATGTCGCCGTACTGTCGTCACATATGGGAATTCCGATAATGCCGTTATAAATTATCATCCAGCGGTGCGGAGAGAATTGCGATCATTTCATCCACACACATCTAAACGTGAAATATGCTAGGAATGCTATTAGAGTCTGGCTACATTTTAGCTAATTGGTGATGATTTTATGTAACGGCAACATATGCGTTATATAGTAACAAACGTAAGTTAGCAATTAAATTGCAGTGCGTAACCATCGCGTATCGAAGTCTGAATCATCTACGGCACAGAACAAGCTACACCCTAGATGCGTTTTATTTGCGTATTCCACTTATCTTCTTGTTTTACGAGTTTCTTAGGGATCAGTCACTGTATTATGTTGCCCTTTCTGGCGTTATTGAGCAGTGGCGCCACTGAATCAGCAGGCTGTTCTGTCTGGCGCCACTGGCTCAGGTGCAGTATCGACTATCCCTCTTGCGGCCCCATTGGCATTATATACGAGGAAGTCTTGGTACCTGTGGGTTGTGTCCTTAGAAGGTCTTTTTTTCCATTATTGAGTTTCCATTCCCCCCGAAGTTAGAAGGTCTTTGCTTGCCGATATATATGAGGGGTTCGCTGGCCGGAGAGGAAGGCACGAAGTTTGGTGATTGGCGGTAGCGTCGCGACAACAGGTGGTCACGAGGTCCGAGCGGCCGAAGTCACGAGCTGCGCAGGGAAGGCCTGCGCAGAGCGAAGATACCGGAGTACTTCACTGGGGTCAGCGTCGACTACTAGCAGCAGGCCGACATGCCGTCGGTTGGCTCGCTTGGCTGCCCTCTTCTACCTTGCTTTCATCGCCACCACTCAGTAACCGCTGCGACGCACCGTGGATTCATGGAACTGCTTGTTGATAAAGCGGAGCAACATTCTGTAATCCTCATGATGATTTGTGTCATTGTCTAACTGCCCTCCTTATTATTTTTTGGTTTGTACCCGAACCTCACAGTTTTAGTCGGTAGGCTCTTGGGAAAGTAGTCTTGTACTAAGACACTAGTTGTCGTTTGAAAATTTGTCCCTCTATTATGGTATATTGCCTTTCCTTTCTGGTTTGTACCCGATCATTAATGTTCTGATGAATCAGCTCCGGTCGTAAACACAGCAGGAACAATTGTACTAAGGCACAGGCTGCCGTTAAGCAAAAGAGGGACCTTGTGGTTAGATTTAGCTGCAGCCATCTTGTAACCATTGTCATATTCTTTGCTGTTTTACAACACAGCATTTCAGATTTCTTTTGCAAAGATTAAAAGCTTATTCAACTTAAGGTTTAAGGTCATGAAAATTTTGTAAATTTGTTCATTTTGTTAAAGAAAATTTTATGGTTAAATTCTTCGATTACCTGTAAAACACAGTTGTATATTGTTAAGTAAACAGGTGGTGTGAAAAGAAAGTTATATTGTTGGGTCCTCTCTTCCACGTTTTCCTTAATTCCAGTAAGTACCATGGATCAGTTATGTCACTGCTATGGAAAATAATTCCTCTAGTTCAGTTATAAAGGACATATTAATCAGAACTGTAACTGACTGTGCATAACAAATTTTACGAGAGTCTATATGACCTACGTACTAAATTGCTGTTAACTTACGTAGCTCTCCAATGGATTGTGTGAGTCCGAAATGAGTTTTGATACTGCACGATTTCCTGCAGCGTAAGTTTCTTTCTTAAATATACGTTACCCATTATAAAACGACATTATTACATGGATATAAGTGATTTACATTGGTATTTGTTTGTTTTCTATCTCCCTTGTTGCCGTAACACTCTACGTAAAAATGGCTGAAGAACATCAGGACTCACATTTAAAAATTTGAATTAATTTTTAACTGATAGGCTAACAATAAATTTTACGCTGTTGTAACACCTCTCTATGTCCACATTTAAATATTTTTATTTTTGTTTTATTGAGATACAGAATATTTGCAATAAAGGCCAATAACTTTTTCGAGGACCTTATTTACAGTTTTAATGTCATGTTGCATATCTATTTATATTTATTTAACCTGTAAAACAAATATGTCACCTCTGCGACATTGAAGTATATGATGGACTTCAATGGATCTGAGAACCAATATCATAATATTTTACTAATAACTCTTTCAGCAGCCATACAATGAGACCTGTCTACTAAATTCATGAAGTCATCTATGATAATTTATCACTTTTTTTTCTTAGTGTGACATGAGCCATTTGACAGCTCCGATACTTTTAGCAAAGTTTCTTGTGTCTTACCGCACAAAATGTCGAATGACTTTCACATACTAATAAATTTCAGAAAAACTTGTTGAGTTAATGTGTAGATGGAACTGTATGGCTGTTATCGGTAGAGTCTTTATTTTGAAACAGAAATTGTTATTTCCTATGTACGTTATTTTCACTGAAACACAAGACTGTCCGAAAGTATGTAAGTTACTCAATAGAATTTAAAATCTTATTTAAACATAAAATGCTGTGCGCTCCTTTCCAATCCACTGCCACTTTATTTTTATTATTCGTACCGAGTCAGCAATGTGTTTCTCATTGCTTGCTAAGCTTCTAATTTCGCCAACTACTATTTCATGCTGCGTAGTCTCTGCTCCTTCCTATCGTGATATATCTACGATATCCGTTGCAAATGGCTGCTCTCACCGTCGGGTAACAATAACTTTCGCTGAAAAGTTTGTTACCAAAATGAGGCATCAGATGGTAGTCCGATGTACAATAAAAGTCTCAAACAACCCAAAAAAATCTTCTGAATGGGATTTGACGTGTTATTCTAGTGAAAATAGAATATTTCCGTAACAAAGAGTACACAGACGATTTGATTTATTGTGTTGGACAGCATGTACATTTATTTAAAATATCACTCGATACAAAATTCGTCATATGAGTTTCAGTTATTCAGTAGTTCTTATTTCGTTCACAAACTCTGGCGTTCACATAATATATTTATCTCTTCTTTGACAAATTCCTTCACTTACCACACTCTGTATACCCATTTGCTCTTTTTCTAACGAGATTATCGACTCTTGACAGTTATTTTTTTTCTCTACACTTTCTCCACATGTACATCCTAATTCAGTATCCATCAGTTACTAAATTGTCATATTTTACTTGGATGATATCTGCCATTATCCTTTTCCGTAACTGCTGCGGCTGTTCTCTACCTGCTCATTTAACTTCACCGCTAAATATTTATGTCCACCCATCAACCTTCCAGCCCTCTTTTTTGCCTTCCTTCATTGCAGTTACACTTCTTGCATACTCTAAATACATGATGGTCCAACAAATTTCCCTACACAGCTCTAACGAATTGTCTTTACACAACGACATAATTACAATATGACTGATGACCATAGATGTTAAGTCCCATAGTGCTTAGAGCCAGAGCCATAATTACAATCTCAGTATCTCTCAAAATCAGTCCCACTTTATTACAAAACCTTCAAGTACTTCCTTCAGTTTTCTTTTGCACATGTCACATTCGTAATACCGCTACACAAGACTTCCTTTTACCGAATTTTTTAAGCATCCACATCATGGTACTTCCATCCCTGTTATCAACTGTCATGATCCCCCTTCGTATTGCTTATATTTATTCATGACTGGGTGAGTCAATTTACAAGAATTTTTACATAATCCTAATTTTACATAAAAATATACTGAATGTCTTAGAAGTAATAATCAGTATTCAAGGATATGACATGAATCCTCATCTGAAGCAAAAAACTTCGCTTGGACATATGACGTATTCCTAATAGATTCCGGGATAGAACACGTTGACTGTCACCCTTGTTCCTTTATCTCCAATAACTCTAAAACGAGAGCCTTTGGCCAACACGAATTGCAGTACAAAATTATGTACTAAATTTCCTGCAAAAAATGGTTTTATTCATTTTTTCTGTAGTTTGCGTGAAGAGAGTGAGACAATACTCAGAGTTCTAGCTTAGGTAGATTTTGTAGGCGAATCTGAAGTATGGTTTATCAATCTGTTGGTCTCGATTTCCTCTACATTACTGTGGTGCGTTGTAAACAATGATGACGTACTGAATAATGGAAAAAACAAAACAAAAATTATGAACATTAAATTTATCCTGTTACGGAAAAATTCGGGTTAGAAGATAGTCCATATCAGGTTTTTTGTTCAACTGATCGTTCGTCTCAACTCCATGAATATTTACCATTCGTCATGGGACACCCTGTACTCATATAGCTTCATAAGTATTTCGTATCTGTGGGAAATAAATATGGCAACTACCACGAAAATAATGTACACTAGAAACAAAACAAATAGAGAATAGACAAAGGAATTTAACCAGAACCGATAAAAGCATCCTTTTCGAACATTGGAGTAAGGTCGTAATTAGTGATTTAACTCCAACCACCAATAATGAAACAGGACTATTGCTAGCTTATTTTATATACCAAAAGTTCATAGTATTTGCAACTGGACAATAACTCATTTAGATAGTGCTACAATACTATTAGCACAATTCCAAGATTTATTTCTGAGATGATTTAGGATTTTATGTGGTTCACAAGGGCTAGTTGGTAGTAATTTCAGATGACTAACTCACTAAAATTACTATTTGACTATACAAGACTCACTCGTCCACAATATCTATTGACCCTGCAGGCTCTGCTATAATCATCAAATGATAAAAGTTTTTCCATTCCACCTTGGCGCGTTGATAACAGCAACCTTTTATGGGAAAATATTAAAAACAGTCATAGGTAGGCCCATGTTCTTTATTAATTAAAAAACCAGTTAATGTGCAGTGCTGTTTAGTTCGGGAAAAGTCTTGGAAGAGAAAAAACAAAATTTTTAAAATTCATATTAGCTTCCTTTCGGGTTCAGTTAGCACAGAAGTCCTGTTGGGATCTGGCTTGGCCTGTCTAACCACCACGGCCACTCCACGAGCAGATCACGTGCGTACCCCTCATCTAACCACGAGAAAAGTGCTTTGTACATGGCGTCCCTGCTTCCGGAGCCAACGGTCTGCAAGGTGTATGTAATGTGAAACCCTGGCGCGAACACTGAAGATAAGTCGTCACAAAGTCGACGCCCTTTTCTCTGCTGGCTCCCGAACCGAACAGACGCACCTACCCTGGTCTCCCTGTTTGCTTCTTCTCAGTACCACTCTTTCAAGATCTCTGTACTGACAGCGTACTCCTGCTGGCGCCGTATATATAACCTGAATAAATTTTCATCACGGTTTAATTGGAAATAGTGCTTCAAAATTAAAGAGCCCCCCAACTGTGCGTGTCCGTTCCTGACCGTCCGGAACAATTTGGAATCAGCAGCATGGGATACTTTCCCACCGTTCGATCAATTCGTATGCAAAATATTCAACAAACTATGTCAAGTTGCCATGATGTGCGACCTGCACTAGTAGGGACCCTGTAGTGCACCTGCCGTTGTTACATATCAGCTCCATGGTCCAGAATAGAAGACCGTTCTCAGCCATCGTCGTGTCCATACACGCAGGCCGTCGTTACACACGCCGATATTCTAAATCTCACCAGCAGTGAAGTTCCTTTCAGCGGTCGTTGTGTGACCTCTGCCACTGTCGCTCTTCACTGTGCTGTACAGAAATCTTCCTTCGTTGCTGCGAAGAAGAAGTTGCCGCCTGAGGACGGGCTGCAGAAATCACCACCGTCGCCATCACATCCCGCCAGTGAAGCCCTGAGTATCCTGGATCGACGCCATGGTCTTCCACGCCTCACCATCACTGCCAGCGTAGTCGACGCCACGTGACGACGCTCCACCACCGTTACTGCCTCCTATCTGTACGTCGCCTTCATCTACTCTGACGCCGCCTCCACCGCCGCCGAAGCCTGCATGCTAGCGTTATCATCAATGTCAGTTTTACAAACCGCATGTGTCACCTGCAATTTATCTTTTAACGAGCGCTTACGTTCACAGTGTCCGTTGAGGGATTTTCGTTACTTCTTTTGTATTCATTGTATTATTTAGATAAGTACTCTCATTTTTGTAACGATTCCCCCAGAAACTAGAATGAGGTCATGAAGCAACACGCGACACCTGCGGTTCAATCAGGCAGAACCATTCCTAAAACAAGTAGAGCGGTTAATCCAAAAGAGCCAAAAACTAGAAGAAAAGTTAACCAATGTTGGAAGCAAACGAAGAGTTAACCTAAAACTTCCTGGCAAATCAAAACTGTGTGCCGGACCGAGACTCGACCTCGGGACCTTTGCCTTTCGCGGGCAAGTGCTCTTGCCGGCGAAAGGCAAAGGTCCCGAGTTCGAGTCGCGGTCCGGCACTGAGTTTTAATCTGCCAGTAAGTTTCATATCAGCGCACACTCATCTGCCGAGTGAAAATCTCATTATGGAACATCCCCCAGGCTGTGGGTAACATGTATCCGCAATGTCCTTTCTTTCAGGACTGCTAGTTCTGCAAGGTACGCAGAAGAGCTTCTGAAAAGTTTGGAAGGTAGGAGACGAGGTACTGGCAGAAGTAAAGCTGTGAGGTGTGGGCGTGAGTCGTGCTTGGGTAGCTCAGTTGGTAGAGCACTTGCCCGCGAAAGACAAAGGTCCCGAGTTCGAGTCTCGGTCCTGCACACAGTTTTAATCTGCCAGGAAGTTTCATATCAGCGCACACTCCGCTGCAGAGTGAAAATCTCATTCTGGAAAGAGTTAACCTGTCAAAATGAGAGACTCCGTGCACAGACAGCCACCAAATTCAAGTGACGATCGAAGCCGGCCGCGGTGGCCGAGCGGTTCTAGGTCTGGAACCGCGCGACCGCTACGGTCGCAGGTTCAAATCCTGCCTCGGGCATGGATGTGTGTAATGTCCTTAGGTTAGTTAGATTTAAGTAGTTCTAAGTTCTAGGGAACTGATGACCTCAGATGTTAAGTCCCATAGTGCTCAGCGCCATTTGAACCATTTTTTTCTGGTAAATCAAATAAAAACGCCAACAAACTTATTCATTTGAAACGTCTGGGACGTTGGTAAAACATACACCTGGTACGACGAATTTATGCTTAATATCAGCCACGTGAAGCTCACGGACGATGCAACATTTATGTAGAGTCCGTAGAAGCGTTAAAAAACGCAGGAAAGTTAGTAGAGCGCCACTCTGAAACAATAGGAGTCAGTTATTACCAGGATCAGCTGTATCTTATAGCAAAGGCTGAGTGAAGGCATTGAGGCTACTGCCGACAGAATTCGGGCTGTTTCGTTATGCACCTATGTATTATGCCCAGATGCTGTGTAGAATGATACGCTCAGAATCGAAGCAGAATACTGTAGTGGAACCACCGGTTGGGATAGGGAAAGTTAGTTTTGTGCAATATTATGAGCACAAGTTACTGCCAGATGCGCGCCAGATTGAAGTGAGTTACGCATACCAACAGTTGTGAAGTAGAATAGAGGCCACAGGGCCGTCAAATTGCTGAAAGAGTATACGTAACAATTTCGCATGTCGCAAATCACAGGCAGGATGCCCACTGGCCAACCTAGCGTGTTATGAGTACGTGATGTGAAGCAGCACTTATGGCAAAACAGAGGCGCACAGCCGCCTATAAATAGATGCGGGTTTCTAACGAGATTCATTCAAGTGTGGCAGCTCTCGTGGATGGCGGGGCGTGTCACACCACCAGCTACATGTAGCGGTAGATGGGGCGCCGGTGTTCCAGTCCACAGTCACTGATTCGACCCTCTGAGGCCGATGCAGGATCTGTAAACAGCCAGCGGCGGGTCACTCCATGGCTTGGGCAGTCTTCCTGGCTTCCAACACACGCCGGAGGCGTCCCAAAACGAGGGCCGCAGATTCGGATATCAGATCACGGGCGCTTTTTGCTGCCTTCTTCGTGGCTTCTACCTCTTCGCACTACATTTGGTCTTCCTGATACATTCGGTGGCAGAAGCTGCCACTACATTTGGTGTCAGAATAGCAGACATCATCTGTTCAGTACAATGTTCGAGCGGTGAGTTTTGACCAGTTTTCTTTTGAGTATTGGACGGTTTCTTTCTTGTTTGTGTTTTGAGTATGGTCTGCCAGGAGCCACGTTTTAGATGTTTTGTGTAGGCATATTTTTTTTGTCAGAATAAGTGTTAGTGTATTTGGGGCAGTAAGATTTATTATTTTTTGTGGCATTTAATTATTTTTGTTTTGGTTTGAGTATGACACACGGAGCGTGATGATACTGAGGTGCCGGCCGGAGTGGCCTTGCGGTTCTAGGCGCTACAGTCTGGAACCGCGCGACCGCTACGGTCGCAGGTTCGAATCCTGCCTCGGGCATGGATGTGTGTGATGTCCTTAGGTTAGTTAGGTTTAAGTAGTTCTAAGTTATAGGGGACTGATGACCTCAGATGTTAAGTCCCACAGTGCTCAGAGTCATTTGAACCATTTGATACTGAGGTGTAGGGAGTCGGGTTATTCTTGTGCTTAAGTGTTTTGTTTCTGGACTAACTGGCAACGAAGGCAACACAATGGCAGAGTCAGGGACGCGAGGTGTGTTGGAACGAGAAGCGGTACAGACTTTGTTGGAAAAAGTAGCACAATTAACTGCAGACAATACGCATCTGAGAAATGAATTAACACCCAGAAGTGAGCGGGAGACCACATCTGATCTGTCGTTGCCTAGGCTGCAGTAGATTGATTCAGCTGCTGCGAGTTTCATTATTCCGTTTTTTTGGCAAGGCATCTCAGGATGTGTGTTGGTTTGTGGTGGACTTGGAGACTTCAGCGGTGATGAATGGTTGGTCTGATGAGCAGTTGTTACATATAGCCAAGACCAGATTAACGGGTGAAGCGAAAACATATGTAAGGTCTTCTGAGGTCTTAAGGAAGGCAGGACAGTTTGGGCAGATAAAAGAAGGGCTTTTACAAAGGTGCAAAAAACAGAATAGCGCTTGATACTTTAGAGAGATGTTAAGTACAATGTCAAAGAGGCAGGGGGAGACGATGGAGAAATTTTCGGACAGGATAAGGGAAATGAATGAGTATACTTACGAGTCGGATCATAATTATGAAGCAAATAGTGTTCTGTTGCAGGAGGTCGAGCAGTCGAGCAGTGGGGAGGATGGAGAAGTGGATATAGGGGAGGTGGTCAAGCATTAAACGGCAGAGGGGGCCCAAAACCCACCTAAGGCTGCTTCCATTTAATTTCAATGCTACGAATATGTATGCAGAGATGGAATGTTCAGTGGTAGGATCCATATGAACAAAAAAGTTTAAGATTTTGTTGGACACAGGGGCGCAAGTGTCAGTGGCTACCAGGAATATAATGGGACGAAGGAAGCTAGACCCACCTCGTTATAGGTTACGTGGAGTGGGGGATAAGGTCACACCTTTGGGGTCTATGACAGTTGACTTTCTGAATAAAGAAAATCCCATTTAATGGATGCATGGAGGTGGTACCATGGGTAAGCAAGGGGTACAACACGATCCTAGGAGCAGATTTCTTGCATCAACATCACGCCAAAATTGACAACGAACTGTGGAACATGGTGGAATATTATTCCAGCTAGGGGAAACTGTTGTAAATGCAGAACTGATGCGACGGACGTTCAACGTCATGAACAAACCAATTGAACCGCGTAAATTGGCATTAAGGCTTAACTCGCATGAGTGTGTGTCTAGTGGCACCGGGAAGTCGCTTTGGGTAAGTATGGAGTCAAATCTACCTGTGGGTACAGTATGTTTTATTGAACCATTGCGGGATAATGAAGTTTTGGGTCCATTGGGTTGTTTTGTGAAACGTAGTGTTGTACGAGTACAGGAGGGGAACGACGAGCGAGTAGTTTCAGTGAACGTGGATAATTTTAGCTCTGTAGACGGGAATTTGGGGAAAGGAGTTTTAGTAGCAAATTTGGATGTGCCAGATGATGAAGACTGGTGTTCGAGAGGGAGGCTAAGCGATCAATCACTAACTGCCAATAGAACTTCATTGTGTGACAAAATTAAGCATTTGAAAGCAGGAGAAAGAGAGCATATGGAAGAATTATTGTGGGAATCTAAGCATTTGTTTTTCTCACAAGGGCAGTTACCGGCTACTCAGTTAGTTCAACATAGGATACCAACAGGGAATGAAGCACCTGTTTATCATAAACCATAGAGAATACCAAGGTATTTGCAGCCAAATGTGAAGGATTTCATTGATCAGCAGCTTGCAGACGGTATTATAGAGCATAGTAATAGTTGCTGGGGAGCGGGGATTGTCATTGTGCCTAAAAAATCTATGGATGGAACTAAGAAGTACAGGTTCTGTTGTGGCTACCGATACCTCAATAATAAGACAGTAACGGACGCATACCCCATTCCAAACATATCGGAGACTTTGGATCACTTAGGAGAGTGCCAGTACTTTTCTATACAGATTTGACAAGTGGTTATCATCAGTTAGAGCTGGCTCCAGAGGATCATCCAAAAACTGCTTTCTCTTCTCCTGGAGGCCATTACCAGTACATTAGAATGCCATTCGGTTTCAAAAACGCTTCAGTAACGTTTCAAAGGTTGCTAGACAGTGTTTTGAGCGGTTAGAAACGACGGCAGTGTTTGGTCTATTTGGATGACATTATAGTGTTTTCATGTAGTATGGAGCAACACAGAAGTCTTTATGAGGCTAAGAACAGCTCGTTTGACGTTGAGCCTGGAGAAGTGCCATTTTGCACTAGCAGAAGTAAAATATTTAGGTCATATTAACACTAAGGACTGAGTGCAAACCGATCTGAGGTTGGTACAGGCTGTAAGGGATTTTCGGAAACTGAAAGCGGTTAAGGAAGTGCAGTCGTTCGTCGGAATTTGCAGTTTCTATCGAAAGTTTGTGAAGGGTTTTTCAGATTTAGCACAGCCGCTGATGCGATTGTTATGGAAGGGTGTGAAATTTGAGAGGATGGAAGAGTGTCAGAAAGCGTTTGACAAACTGAAAGAAATGTTAACATCAAGTCCGGTTCTTGTGTTTCCAGATTTTGAAAAGGAGTTTATACTAGCATGCAATGCGTCGAATCAAGTCTTAGGGTGTGTTTTAGTCAGGAAATTGATGGGAAAGAACATTCTGTAGCCTATGCGTCTATGCAGTTGAATGCAGCAGAAAGGAATTACTCAACCACAAAGAGATGCTTAGCGTAATCTATGGAATCACATATTTTTAATGTTATTAATATGGGAGAAAATTTCGGGTAGTGACAGATCATAATGCATTGAAGTGGTTGTTGGGGTTGAATGATCCGTCCACTAGACTCGCTATATGGGCTGTGAGGCTTAATGAATTCGACTATGAGGTGGTGCACAAGCCTGAGAAGAAGCACGGTAATGCAGATGCACTAAGTAGGATGGTGGCAAAAGTAGAAGTCATAGGTTATGACCTAGCAGTATGGAAAGAATTACTAGATGTGGACAACGATTATAAATTGAATCGGATACAGCCACATTTAATACGTACGACAGTCTTGGAAACGAAGTTAGGGCAAATGGTAGTAGTGCCAGCAAAGTTCAGGGATGAGGTTTAAAAGGAAGCACATGATCAGATGGTATCTGGTCATGGAGGGTACAGAGCAACGAACAGGAGAGTGGCGAAGAGGTATTGGTGGAGAGGTAGGAAAGGAGATGTGGATCAGTATGTGAAGAATTGTATACCATATGCGCAGAGAGCAGATTTGAGTCGGGAACAGATACAGCTACAACGATAGCCAGAAGCGACATGTCCATTTTATATGATGTGGTTGATGTCTTAGGACCTCTCAGGCGAACACCATTGGGGAACCGATTCGTTAATACAATAATAGACCATTTTTCGAGGTATGTGGAGATGGAGGCTATGCCAAATCAATAAGCAGCAATGGTCGCACAAGCGTTAGTAAACAAATGGAATTTGAAGTTTGGTGTACTGGGGGCAATAATTACTGACCAAAGAACCAACTTCATGTCGGATTTAATTAAGGAACTGTGTAAATTGTTGAACATAAAGAACTTGAGGACGAGTGCTTTGCATCCACAGACCATTGGAAGGAAAGAACGGGTACACAGAACAATCGGGAAGATGCTGAGTTTTGATGTGGATTCTCATCACCATCAGTGGGACGAGAATTTGAAGCATATTTTAGGCACATATAATGCAAAAGTCCATACAAATACCGGTGTGTCTCCATATGAGGTAGTGTACGGGTGAAAAATGCCGTCATTGTTTGATTTGGTGAGGCTACAGAAAGGAAGGACCAGTGAATCTTTATGTCAATTCACAAGGAAAATTCGGGTTGATTGGAAACGGGTACAAAAGGGGAATACAAAGGCCTTGTAAAGGCAGGAAGACGCAGTAAAGAGGAAAGGAAGTTTACTGCAGTATAGAGTAGGACAATGGCTAATGCTGTCCAGCCCCTATACGCAAAAATGGAAAATGAAGAAGTATCTCAAGGGCCATACCACGTTGTTGAAACCACATCCCCCGTTAATGTTAAGCTTCAACTGCCAACAAGAACAACGATAGTACACATTGGGCGGTTACGGCCGTTTAAGGGTTGGCCAGATGTGATTCCAGGCATGTTACAAATGGTTCAAATGGCTCTGAGCACTATGGGACTTAACATCTTAGGTCATCACTCCCCTAGAACTTAAAACTACTTAAACCTAACTAACCTAAGGACATCACACACATCCATGCTCGAGGCAGGATTCGAACCTGCGACCGTAGCGGTCGCGCGGTTCCAGACTGAAGCGCCTAGAACTGCTCGGCCACTCCGGCCGGCAGGCATGTTACAGGAAGGAAAGAGGAAGAAAGAGAGAGTGAAGAGAGGTGCTAAGCACAGAAAAAACGACGAAGATAGGATACAGCGTGAAGTACCGTATGCTTTGCGAATCAGAAAGTAGTAGAGTATTTGTAGTGTTTTTGTTTTCATGTCATGAATCATTGGGTTTGCGTAGAGTAATTAGGTATTGTATTTTCATATGTTGTACGTATTTTCGAATATGGATAACCTGCTGCGGACAGCAGTCCTTTTGAAGAGGGAGATCCCTGTCCTCAGGTCACTGAAAAGGGAAATGTAGTGTCTGACGTATGACGAGTGTTGTTGGAGGAGAAATCAAACGCAGTTCTGGAGAAATAAATGCGTCAGAGTAAATTTTGCGGTAAAGCCGTGATAAACATGTGTTGAACGATGTCAGAGTAGTATGATTTCCTGTTTAAATATTTAGTTATGGACAGTGCTGTTCCAGGAAAGTCGTGTTTATTGTACTAGTTCATATAATGTAAATTTAAGGATAAAAGTAGTCACACAATCGGTGTTGAGTTTGGATCAAAAATAGTGAATGTTGGAGGAAAATCTGTGAAGCTACAAATATGGGACACATGCATGGTGCAGTTATTTTTAGCCATGGGGAAAGGAATAGACTGTCCAAAGTACATCGTGGAGCCAAGATTGTGCTTGCAACGGGCCGGGATGCATTGGATCTTCTCCACCTACGTGAATTTGGTAGTAGTAGCAAGTTGTTTTGAGCGGGGAGTACTTGCAGAAGCGAAACGTATAAAGCTCGAGAGGAGCGGAATTTTAATCAATGGAACCGCGTGTAACATAATAGGACCAACCTTACACCTGCCAGCGTCAATTTCAGGAGTCACGCAATTGAATGTTACACAGCCACAGCTGTACTGGCCACAAGCCACTGTAGACTTTTTGCCAAGGAAGAATCGGATCTTGTTAAATCAAACTCTGGAGCCAGGTCTGTTGAGATCTATAAATGAGTTCATTTTAGAGCAAGAGGGGCGCGTATCGGCCGAACAGCTTGTGCAACATGTCTCTCAGTATAGGGAAAGGCAACAGCAAATAACGATCATTTTGAGCACCTCTGTGCCAAGTGCCATCGCAACCTTAACTTTATTGTGTGTTGTCTTCTTTCTGATCAGGTAGAGAGCTAATTCCAAGAGGGAACCAAAGGTAGTCCAAGTCCCAGTGGATTGGATACCAAGTGCGTAAGACGAATAGGTAAAGGGTTGATCGAGCAATGTTCGTCCAGTAAGGAATTTTTACGTTTTGTTTCATGTCACGATTTTAAGGAACACTGGACCACATTTAAGTTTTCTAATAATAAGGAAATGTGCTATAGGTGCTGAACTAAACAAGTTAAGAGATAGTTAAGGGTAGACCCAGGGACCAGGTCTTTCCGAAGAGGGGAATAATGTAGCGGAACCACCGGTTACGATAGGGAAAGTTAGTTTTGTGCAATATTCTGAGCACAAGTTACAGCCATGTTCAGACCAGATTGCAGTGAGCTATGCATACCAACAGTTTAGAAGTAAAATAGAGGCCACGGTGCCATCAAATTGCTGAAAGAGTATACGTAGCGGTTTTGCATGTCTAAACCACAGGCAGGAGGCCCGCTGGCCAACCTAGTGTGTTATGAGTATGCGACGTGAAGCGGCATGTATGGCAAAACAGAGGCACACAGCCACGTGTAAATAGGTGGGGGTTTCTAACGAGATTCATTCAAGTGTGGCTGCTCTCCTGGATGGGCGGGGGGGGGGGGGGGGGGAGGGCGTGTCACACCACCAGCTGCACACAGCAGCAGATGGGGCGCCAGCATTCCAGTCCATGGCGGGTCGCTGGTTCCACCCTCTGAGGCCAACGTGGGGTCTGTAGCCAGCCAGCGGCGGGCCATTCCATGGCTCGCTACTGAGGGCAGTCGTCCTGGCTTCCGACACACGCCGGAGGCATCCTGAAATGAGGGCCGCGATTCGGGCGATGGATCGACGGCGCTTGTTGTCTCCCTCTTGGTGCCTTCTGGCTCTTCCCACTACCTATGTTCATCCTGATACATTCAGTTGCAGGAGTTGCCACTACAATAATACTGAGCTACAGATGTTCTTATCAGAGGGACCAAACTTTCACGTTAAGGTTGCCTTGCCCTACCTCTTCCCTGGATGAGGCTGTCAGAGTTGCTCTCCTCTGGGACAAGGCTTGTAGATACGTGGACTAGCCCCCACGAAGAAGTGAGCTACGCCATATGTTTACTGAAACTGCCGTGAATGGTGCAAGACCGGTCACGTCGCTGACTATATTTCATCTCCTTATTATTCGAAGTGCCGTTATTTCGCCTGTACCAGGAGGCAGTGACCGCAGATACAGGGTTGACGAAGTTTCGGTCGCTGCACTGTAACCAGCGAAACCAGATAAATGCAAGTAAGGTAAACGCATTACCCCTGTTCAGTCTCGGAATACGGTACCCCAAGGCCTTAGTACTAACAGAAAGAGGAAGAGTAGCGACCAAAACAGTCCTTAAACTGACAATCCGAGTCAAAAGTGTAAGGAAAATGTTTCCTCACCACCAGTTGTGCTGGATATTTAGCCCACCAACAACCACACAGGCGAACAGTAAAGCAGATCAAAGAGGAAGACGAGGTCTTATGTATCAGTGAGGGAATTTTTAATCAAGACCGATTGCAAGTGTTAGAAACGAATGAAGTCTATACATCGTATAATGTCAAATCTGATGTTAGCTTGCTCCCATTCTTGCTTTGCGGTTTCATAAGGTATACGGAACGGTAAAAGTTTGGAAATTTCCTATAAGCTTTGCTGTGCATGCCATACATTGCTGTATCGATCCTAGAGACAACTTACTGCCTGTGTTCACAGTGTATCGTTGTTCTGTCATGTCTGTTTGTTCTGTCATGTCTGTGTCATTTATATCCTGTTTCATTTTAATATATGATTAGTACAGAGGTGGCAACGGCTTTACCGCAGTGGATGCACTGGTTCCCACTAGATCACCGAAGTTAAGGGCTGTCGGGCGGGGCCAGCAATTGGATGGGTGACCATCTGAGCCGCCACGCGCTGTAGCATTTTTAGGAGTGCAGTCAGCCTCTGGCGCCAATTGAGGAGCTACTTGAACGAATAGTAGCGGCTCTGGTCCAAGAAAACCATCATGACGGCCGGGACAGTGGTGTGCTGACCACACGTCCCTCCTATCTGCATTCTCAGCTGAGGATGATGCAGCGGTCGGATGGCCCTGATGGGCCACTTGTGGCCTGAAGTTGGAGTGCTTCAGTACAGGGGTACAGTGAAACAAATAAACAGTGTGTCTTCTCTTATTTTCCCTTGTAACCTACTGACAAGACTAGTACCAGAAGAGCATGCATACATACGAGGGCATTGTTGAGGAACACTTAAGAATTAGATCTCACCCTACTGTGCCGGTCATATCTGATAATTAAGAACTAGGGTGAGAAGATTTTGGATCGGGTCACTCAAAAGGAAGGAGTGGGGTTGCCACATAACTGCAACGGTGTCGTCTTTAATACATATCTTGACTATATTAGTGTCAAACAAGTTTTAAAAACAATCAGCAATAAAATTAACTGAGTGGACTCTAGAACAATGACTTTTAAGCAGTTGCCACTAACTATGACCCATCAGTCATTAAGTATATGCCACAACTGCAGAATTTTAAAAAGAACTACAATTAGCAAAATTCACTGACCAGTTTCTTTAACTAAATCACATTTAAACAGCTGCTATAAATTACACAGGCCAGCGTAATTTTTTTTTAAACTTTCTTTTCTTTGGTAGCTGAGCTGTATAGATTTTTATGAGCTGAATCCTAATCTAGCCTTAGCTTTTTGGATCAACCATAGTTTTTGAGCAATATGCTTTATATTATATAGTATAAAAATCGTATGCTATACGGTAAATGGGGAAATCAATGAAAACATATGTATGGTTTGTATTTACAGTAAGCTCCTTAAAACAATGATATGTGTTAATAGCGGTTTCACTTGTCAGTTGGAGTTGTTTTGTGTTTTCTTTCTCTTTTTTCCTTGAAGCTACTTGTGTAGCTTTTTCTACAGTGAGTTGCTTGCTCAGCCTCTCGGTGAAGTGATCAAATGTAGTCCCCCATCATGCTGGTGTTCCAGCGGCCTTGGTAGCGTTTTTCCATCAATTTATGTCCTGGTGGAAACGCTCTCTTGCTCCTCACTAAAATCTCCCATATTTTCCGGGAAGTAACCAAGGTGATTGTTCAAAAAGTGAACTTTCAGGCTCATTAAACATCCTAAAGTTTTAAGCATCTTTAACATCATACCCATAATACAAACATATTCTGGTCTTTTTCATGTCCTAAGAACTTTGTAACGACTTCCTTGAATGGTACCCATGCTTCGTTCTCATTTAAGGTCATTGTGGATTCAAAGTTAACATCAAACGTCAATTTTCTAATGTCAGGTACGACAAAGACGCTTTCTTTTAGTTCACCTTCTGAAAGGTGTGGAAACTTTTGGCAGGGATACTAAAACATGGTCCATCTTTAGGCAGTGCCTTTAAAAACTGTTTCGTTAGGCGTTACTTTATATGTAGAGGTGGTAGGAGTACGTTTTTTGGATCTACATGCACTAGTATTGATCCCTAGCCCTACTGTTCCATTCACACAAGAAACATGGAAATCTATTAAAGCCACCTTGCTGACCAAGGAGCATGCATGTTACTTTTAGATCGCCACATATCATCCAGCGATGAGCAGAATAGGCTATTTTATTTAGCACTATTTCTAGGTTTTCATAACTTTCTTTCATATGTACAGAATGTCCAACAGGTATAGATGCATACGTGTTACCATTGTGTAATAAAACAGTCTTTAAACTAATTTTGGATGAATCAATAAACAGCCTCCAGTCTTCCTTTTTGTATTCAATATTAAACTTATTCATCAGACCGGGAATGTCTGAGCAGTATAGTAAATCACCTTCTCGTTGAAATAAATTGCTGTTCTCTCTTTCTATACATGTATATGCTAGTTCCAACTGCCAAAAAGCTCTTTTCTTTTAATCTAGAGCCAAGCAATTCCGCTTTTTCTTTCGTTACGCCCAGATCAATAACCAAATCGTTAAGCTCGGTCTGAGTAAACAATTTGGGCTCTAGACTTTCTGTATTACAATGGAATTCACCATCATCTGGTTCATCTAAATCACATTGTATATCAGAAAATACTTTTGTTGGAATAGAATTTAAATCATCTGGTGGTTCAGGAACCGGCAACTCTACGCCAACTCTGGTCAGATGGCGGACGGAAGGTTAGGGTAGCTTATTACCTTCTTGTTTTTAGAATTATGACCAGTAATATCAACAATACAAAAGCAACATTCATCGGAATGATTTCTTGGCTCCGTCCTTATCATAGGAACAGCAGATCTAAAGGCTTTTTTCTCCTTTTTGGACCATTTATCAGATTTTCATCACATACATAACATGCCCTATGCGGCGTCCAAGTTTAATCTTCATCACCAAGTTTAGATCTAAAGTATGATAGATGAACCTTTTTCACAAAGGTTGTAATGTTTCTTTGGTGTTTTTTAATCACAATTTCACCACTAATGTAACAAAAACTGTCAGCAGAGTTTTTACAACCACGATTAGACATTGTACTGAGCACATGTACAGGAAATGGGAAAGTGAGGTTAGGTTGACAGCAAACAAAACACAATTTATTAAGACAAATACAGAATAGACGTTTTCTTGCGAGCAAATGTTTTTCAGCAGTGCTACCAACGTCATCTACATTCATTACACTCCCTTTTCAAATTATTTTAACTATATAAATGCTGTTATATTCTTTTAAAAATGGCTTAATTTAATAAATTTAACTGTAAAATGTGAAGAAATAGTGGGTGACATAGTTTTTTAAGTATCATAATATTTGGATTTCCCAACCTAAAAAGTATAAGAATAAGGTATGTTAAACAAACAATTTTTTCCATCGTTGGCATGTGTTATGAACTCACTGTCGTTCAATAAACAAAAAAATACAGAATTTTAAAAACAATTAACAGTCACTGAACCAGCAGCTACAGTTAGCCAAAATTCACCTATCACGTTTTAAAAAAATGACTTATAAAAAGCCACTTTTAACTATGAAACCACTGTCGTTCATTACATACATGAAGTACCGAATTATAAAGACAATTAACAGTCCCTGAATAGACAGTTACAGTTAACCAAAGATCGCTGATCAGATTTTAAGCAAATGATTTTTAGATGGCTGCTATTAATTATGAACCCACTGTGTGATGTACTTTCACTCATGACGCGCGCTATTTCAGATTGCGCATCCATACAGTTCACAGGCCGGCTTAAGAGGCCATCAGGGTGGGCCCCCTGATGTGCTCTGGTGCAAGTGCTCTGCTGTTCTGTAAGCCGCAATTACTGTTGTCCAGGCAGTGTGTTTAGTGCTATGCACAACCCGTACTTCATTCTTTCTTACGTGTTACTTTATAAAGTGCCAAGCTCTATAAACTGTATACGTTCTTGCTGTAGCAAATTTGGCAACGAGTGAGCATCATTGCTAAGTCACCTGACAAACATCTCTGTGGCAGAAATATTCCAACGTATCACTGCCCAGCAGCAAGCTTTTGTGGAACAAGAGCAGGCTCTAGCCACCGCTCTCTGTCAAG
Organism: Schistocerca nitens; assembly: GCF_023898315.1. Lineage (NCBI taxonomy): Eukaryota > Metazoa > Arthropoda > Insecta > Orthoptera > Acrididae > Schistocerca > Schistocerca nitens. Next base: position 619,378,569 of record NC_064617.1, read on the forward strand.
TGGCATCTGCGTTTCCAAAGCAGGTTACTCTCCCGTGAGTGCAACCGTTGTTCTTCCCGGCATATGATGAATCTGCTGAAGATCTGGACTCCTACGAGACACGGTTACACCAAGATTTCCCGATTTGCAAACCTGTGTAAGGTTCTCCTTCTTTCGCGGCTTTCACCATCTTATCATTTGACGAAATGTACAATCTTCTCTCAAACTACTAGTGTGGCAGCGCGCGTGTAGACTTTTACCATTGGCAGAAGTGCTCAAACGAATCCTACAAAGCCTGAGCTGCAGAATTAAACAAGTTGAACCGTCGTAAATTTATCACTAGTACCCATCACAAATCCGGCGCTCATCACATGGTGCTTGATGTTGTTATCTGTCTGGCTCCGGATTGGGAAGTCCGTGAAAACGCACTTCATCCGACGCTTACGGATGTGTTCAATATAGCACAGCTCTCTGAAGTGTCACGGGCCGCAGACGATCAGATTGCTGCGTGGAGGAAGGTACTGGAAGTGGAACAGTCAACCCCTGTTAGGGGTTCTGCAAGTGTTCAGAATTACGGGGTTAGCCGTTGCAGCAGTACGACTTTCGACTCAGCGCCGTATGGGGTAGCGTTTCGACCACAGCAGCAACAGTCGCGTCAAAACAGAAGCCGCATGGCCCCCTCCCGTCTTGCCCGTACTGCTTCGTCCAACACGACCGTGCTGCGTGGCCTAAGCGTTGGGCTATTTGCAACGAGAGTCGAAAGAAAGGCCACATTGCATAGGCCTGTAACTCCTCTTCGAACGTGGCCGACATAGTAGTACCGATGCAGTTGTAGCATCGCGTTTTAGTACCTGAATAGTGTAAATTCGCGTAGTCGTCTGTCTTCTGTTTTTGTTTTGAACGGCCAGTGTCGGTTGGTCACAGCCAGTGTGCTCCCTGCCGCCGTTGGATAAGCAGCTGCAGCAGCAAATCGTATAGTCTTAGCTCACTTATTTGCTACATAGTTAATTCTTAATTTCTTTGCGTGTTTTTTGTATTTTCATTGTTTAATTCATAAATTTCGGGCTTATTATAGTATTTGAGAGTTGTAGCATCGCGTTTTAGTACCTGAATAGTGTAAAATCGCGTAGCCTCCTTTCGCCGCCGAGCAGTGTGTCAGCAGTGCGCAAGTAGCAGCATTACTGCATTTACTAGGCAATCTTGTATTTTAATAACCGTTTAAATTTTGTGTCGAATTGTGCTCTCTGTAGATTAGTTCAGACGTTCTTTGCACAAAAGTTTTTAGCATGGATAGGGACTGCAACTGCTGTGTTCGGATGCAGGCTGAGTTGGCATCCCTTCGCTCCCAGCTTCAGGCAGTGTTGGCTTCGGTCACGCAGCTTGAGGCTGTTGCCAGTGGGCGTCACTGTGGGGGTCCGGATGGGGGTTTGTCGGGGACGGCCAGCTCGTCCCACACATTTCCCGATCGGACTACGACTGTGGCTGCCCAGGGTACTGCCCACATTGCGGCTGATCCCTCACCTGTGGTAGAGTGGGAGGTCGTCTCGAGGTGTGGCAGGGGGCGAAAGACATTCCAGAGGGCTGAACGGAAGGCCTCTCCAGTTTGTCTGACGAACCGGTTTCAGTCTCTGTCTCAGGCTTATACTGATGTTCGGCCGGACGTGGCTGCTTGTCCTGTTCCAGAGGTTGCCCCTCAGTCTGCAAGATCCGGGCGGTCGCAGAGGGTGGGCTTACTGGGAGTTGGGAGCTCCAACGTCAGGCGCGTAATGGGGCCCCTTAGGGATATGGCAGCAAAACAGGGGAAGATAACCAATGTGCACTCCGTGTGCATACCGGGGGGAGTCATTTCAGATGTGGAAAGGGTCCTTCCGGATGCCATGAAGGGTACAGGGTGCACCCATCTGCAGGTGGTCGCTCATGTCGGCACCAATGATGTGTGTCGCTATGGATCGGAGGAAATCCTCTCTGGCTTCCGGCGGCTATCTGATATGGGGAAAACTGCCAGTCTCGCTAGTGGGATGAAAGCAGAGCTCACCATCTGCAGCATCGTCGACAGGACTGACTGCGGACGTTTGGTACAGAGCCGAGTGGAGGGTCTGAATCAGAGGCTGAGACGGTTCTGCGACCATGTGGGCTGCAGATTCCTCGACTTGCGCCATAGGGTGGTGGGGTTTCGGGTTCCGCTGGATAGGTCAGGAGTCCACTACACGCAGCAAGCGGCTACACGGGTAGCAGGGGTTGTGTGGCGTGGACTGGATGGTTTTTTTAGGTTAGATGGCCTCGGGCAAGTACAGAAAGGGTGGCAGCCTCTAAGGGTGCGTGGCAAAGACAGGACATGCGGGGGCCAAGCAGCAATCGATATTGTAATTGTAAACTGTCGAAGCTGCATTGGTAAAGTACCGGAACTTCAAGCGCTGATAGAAAGCACCGAAGCTGAAATCGTTATAGGTACAGAAAGCTGGCTGAAGCCAGAGATAAATTCTGCCGAAATTTTTAAAAAGGCACAGACGGTGTTTAGAAAGGACAGATTGCATGCAAACGGTAGTGGCGTGTTTGTCGCTATTAGTAGTAGTTTATCCTGTAGCGAAGTAGAAGTGGATAGTTCCTGTGAATTATTATGGGTGGAGGTTACACTCAACAACCGAGCTAGGTTAATAATTGGCTCCTTTTACCGACCTCCCGACTCAACAGCATTAGTGAGAGAACAACTGAGAGAAAATTTGGAATACATTTCACATAAATTTTCTCAGCATGTTATAGTCTTAGGTGGAGATTTCAATTTACCAGATATAGACTGGGACACTCAGATGTTTAGGACGGGTGGTAGGGACAGAGCATCGAGTGACATTATACTGAGTGCTCTATCAGAAAATTACCTCGAGCAATTAAACAGAGAACTGACTCGTGGAGATACATCTTTGAGCTACTGATAACAAACAGACCCGAACTTTTCGACTCTGTAAGTGCAGAACAGGGAATCAGTGATCAAAAGGCCGTTGCAGCATTCCTGAATATGGAAGTTAATGAGAATATAAAGAAAGGGAGGAAGGTTTATCTGTTTAGCAAGAGTAATAGAAGGCAGATTTCAGACTACCTAACAGATCAAAACGAAAATTTGTGTTCCGACACTGACAATGTTGCTTGTTTATGGAAAAAGTTGAAGGCAATCGTAAAATGCGTTTTAGACAGGTACGTGCCGAGTAAAACTGTGAGGGAAGGGAAAAACCCACCGTGGTTCAACAACAAAGTTAGGAAACTACTGCGAAAGCAAAGAGAGCTTCACTGCAAGTTTAAACGCAGCCAAAACCTCTCAAACAGAAGCTAAACGATGTCAAAGTTAGCGTAAGGAGGGCTATGCGTGAAGCGTTCAGTGAATTCAAAAGTAAAATTCTATATACCGACATGACAGAAAATTCTAGGAAGTTCTGGTCTTACATTAAATCAGTAAGTGGCTCGAAACAGCATATCCAGACACTCCGGGATGATGATGGCATTGAAACAGAGGATGACACGCGTAAAGCTGAAATAATAAACACCTTTTTCCAAACCTGTTTCACAGAGGAAGACCGCACTGCAGTTCGTTCTCTAAATCCTCGCACAAACGAAAATATGGCTGACATCGAAATAAGTGTCCAAGGAATAGAAAAGCAACTGGAATCACTCAACAGAGGAAAGTCCACTGGACCTGACGGGATACCAATTCGATTCTACACAGAGTACGCGAAAGAACTTGCCCCCCTTCTAACAGCCGTGTAACGCAAGTCTCTGGAGGAATGGAAGGTTCCAAATCATTGGAAAAGAGCACAGGTAGTCCCAGTCTTCAAGAAGGGTCGTCGAGCAGATGCGCAAAACTGTAGACCTATATCTCTGACGTCGATCTGTTGTAGAATTTTAGAACATGGTTTTTGCTCGAGTGTCATGTCGTTTTTGGAAACCCAGAATCTACTCTGTAGGAATCAACATGGATTCCGGAAACAGCGATCGTGTGAGACCCAACTCGCTTTATTTGTTCATGAGACCCAGAAAATATTAGATACAGGCTCCCAGGTAGATGCTATATTCTTTGACTTCCGGAAGGCGTTCGATACAGTTCCGCACTGTCGCCTGATAAACAAAGTAAGAGCCTTCGGAATGTCAAACCAGCTGTGTGGCTGGATTGAAGAATTTTTAGCAAACGGAACACAGCATGTTGTTATCAATGGAGAGACGTCTACAGACGTTAAAGTAACCTCTGGCGTGCCACAGGAGAGTGTTATCGGACCATTGCTTTTCACAATATATATAAATGACCTAGTAGATTGTGTCGGAAGTTCCATGCGGTTTTTCGTGGATGATGCTGTAGTATGCAGAGAAGTTGCAGCATTAGAAAATTGTAGCGAAATGCAGGAATATCTGCAGCGGATAGGCACTTGGTGCAGGGAGTGGCAACTGACCCTTAACATAGACAAATGTAATGTATTACGAATACATAGAAAGAAGGATCCTTTATTGTATGATTACATGATAGCGGAACAAACACTGGTAGCAGTTACTTCTGTAAAATATCTGGGAGTATGCGTGCGGAAAGATTTGAAGTTGAATGATCATATAAAATTAATTGTTGGTAAGGAGGGTGCCAGGTTGAGATTCATTGGGAGAGTCCTTAGAAAATGTAGTCCATCAACAAAGGAGGTGGCTTACAAAACACTCGTTCGACCTATATTTCAGTATTGCTCATCAGTGTGGGATCCGTACCAGATCGGGTTGACGGAGGAGATAGAGAAGATCCAAAGAAGAGCAGCGCGTTTCGTCACAGGGTTATTTGGTAACCGCGATAGCGTTACGGAGATGTTTAGCAAACTCAAGTGGCAGACCCTGCAGGAGAGGCGCTCTGCATCGCGGTGTAGGTTGCTGTCCAGGTTTCGAGAGGGTGAGTTTCTGGATGAGGTATCGAATATATTGCTTCCCCCTACTTATACCTCCAGAGGAGATCACGAATGTAAAATTAGAGAGATTCGAGCGCGCACGGAGGCTTTCAGACAGTCGTTCTTCCCGCGAACCATACGCGACTGGAACAGAAGAGGGAGGTAATGACAGTGGCACGTAAAGTGCCCTCCGCCACACACCGTTGGGTGGCTTGCGGAGTATAAATGTAGATGTAGATGGACATAATCTGTATATCTAGAGTGACTGTCTTCCCGCACGAATTGTTTATGTACTTACGTGTATTTAATAAATCGCTAAAATTTCTAGTGCACACAGAAGCTGCGGTGACTTTAGCAACTGGACAAACGTATGTGAACCTCGGCTCACCTCTCATGACACTGTGTCACGAAAGTTGGTTAGCTACAATAAACAGCAGATTCCGATCCTAGGTCAGTTCTTCACCCCTGTTTCGTACAAATTTGATGTTCACCCTCTCATCTTCCTTGTTGTGGATCATACCCATACTGCAGACTTTTTTTTTATAGATTCGTTTAAGGCTTTCGGTTTCTGCATTGCCGATGACGTAAATTTAGTGTCAGAGGAAGTTCCGTATCAGCAATTGTAGTCCCTCTGCTCTGAGGTTTGGTCACCGTTTTCCCCTGGGCTTCGCTGTTCTATCATTTTTCACGTCCACACTATCGTGAAAGAGTCCGCCCGCCTTCATTCATTCCGGGCGCGGCAGGTGCCAGTCGTATTGCGCGACTCTGTTAAGGCCGAATTAGATCGTGTAACTCCTTTTGATATCACTGGTCTATTTCTTCCATGAATGGCCTACATGACTTGTCATCGTTAAGAAGCCGACGGGTAAGCCTCACCTCTTTAGTGGCACGACTAAAGCGTAGTCCGTAATAGACACACACCCTTTACCCCTCCTCACGAGCTGCTCACAAAATTATCAAGCGACTACTACTTTTTCAAGACTGATTTGTCGGAAGCGTACCTCCAGTTCTCATTGGATGAGGCCACTACAACTACATCTACGTACATACTCCGCAATCCACCATACGGTGCGTGGCGGAGGGTACCTCGTACCACAACTAGCATCACCTCTCCCTGTTGCACTCCCAAACAGAACGAGGGAAAAATGACTGCCTATATGCCTCTGTGCGAGCCCTAATCTCTGTTATCTTATCTTTGTGGTCTTTCCGCGAAATGTAAGTTGGCGGCAGTAAAATTGTACTGCGGTCAGCCTCAAATGCTGGTTCTCTAAATTTCCTCAGTAGCGATTCACGAAAAGAACGCCTCCTTTCCTCTAGAGACTCCCACTCAAGTTCCTGAAGCATTTCCGTAACACTCGCGTGATGATCAAACCTACCAGTAACAAATCTAGCAGCCCGCCTCTGAATTTCTGCTATGTCTTCCCTCAATCCGACCTGATAGGGATCCCAAACGCTCGAGCAGTACTCACGAATAGGTCGTATTAGTGTTTTATAAGCGGTCTCCTTTACAGATGATCCACATCTTCCCAAAATTCTACCAATGAACCGAAGACGACTATCCGCCTTCCCCACAACTGCCATTACATGCTTATTCCACTTCATATCGCTCTGCAATGTTACGCCCAAATATTTAATCGACGCGACTGTGTCAAGCGCTACACTACTAATGGAGTATTAAAACATTACGGGATTCTTCTTCCTATTCATCTGCATTAATTTACATTTACCTATATTTAGAGTTAGCTGCCATTCTTTACACCAATTACAAATCCTGTCCAAGTCATCTTGTATCCTCCTACAGTCACTCAACGACGACACCTTCACGTACACCACAGGCGCCTTCTCGTTGTCAATACACTTTCCAGCCTCTACCAATATCAAGCTTGCCTTTCAGCGTCGCTAGCGCGGTCGCAATTTTTTAGAACAACTGACAGCCTCTGTGCCCGGCTGCAACAGTCACCTCGACGATACTGTTGTTTCGGGTTCTTCCACCAAAACTGTTTTCTGTTTTGCAGTCTGCGGGACTCAAGGGCAGTTTCGCCAAATCTAAATTATTTCCGCCGTCAGTTAAGTACCCAGGTTTTGAGGTTTCTCACACAGAGATCAAACCATTGTGTCACTACGTTGACGCAATTGCGGCTTTGCCGCTGCCGACCTCCATTAAGGAAATGCAGCGCTTTTAGGTAAAGTTGTGGACTACCATAAGTATTTACCTGAACCATCCACTGTTGCTCACTCCTTGCATGTGCGTTTGCGTAAAAATGTGCTTTGTTTATGGTCCCCAGTTTGTGACTGAGCGTTCGCTTTGCTTAAATATAACAATCAATTTGTGATGTGTTTGGCCCCTTTTCAGCTGGGTCAGCATCACGTTTTGGCTACAGCTGCATCTCAACACGGTCTTGGTGAGGTGTTGGTGCACAAATTTGCAGTCAGATCTGAACGAGCTACTGCTTACATTTCTAAAATTTTAACTCCCACTCACTAGCTGTATTCTCAGATTGAAAAGGAGGCTTTAGCGGTTATCTTCACTCTCAAGAAATTTCACTTCTTCCCGCCACCTCATCACGGATACAAGCTATGTGTTCTCTTTTTAATCCCTCCAGCTTCCGTTCCAGACAAGCCTGCCCCTAGTTTGCACTGGTGAGCACTCTTCATTTCATATTGTCAGCTGCATTACCGGCATACGGCGCAAAACGCCAACGCCGAAGCGTTATCTCGCCTTCCGATCCGGCCGGACCCTGCGTTTGATGAGAAAAAGTTGTTTTGTTTCTATTTAGATACTGAAACCAGAACAGGACGATGATTTTCCCATGACTAGTTCCACGATAGCATCAGCCATCGCCAAGGATCCTGTACTTAGTTGAGTCCTCTCTTTTGTGCAGCATGGATTTCCGGAAAAATCTCTGGGCAGTGCCTTGGATCCCTTGCGTAATTACTTCTCCCTATCGCACCATCTTTCCGTGTTTGACGGGGTTCTTTTTTTAGCTGTGGAGAACACTGCTCCCTGGGTTGAGACTCCCGCATCCATAAGCTGTAATATATTGCGGCTTTTGCATGTCAGTTGCCGGCCGGATTGGCCAAGCGGTTCTAGGCGCTTCAGTCTGGAACCGTGAGACCGCTACGGTCGCAGGTTCGAATCCTGCCTCGGGCATGGATGTGAGTGATGTCCTTAGGTTAGTTAGGTTTAAGTAGTTCTAAGTTCTAGGGGACTGATGACCTCAGTAGTTAAGTCCCATAGTGCTCAGAGCCATTTGAGCCATTTTTTGCATGCCAGTCACTGGGGGACCTCCCGTACCAAAGCTTGGGCCTGCCGGTATGTGTATTGGCCAGACATAGATGGGGACATTAGGTGGCTTACCGGCACTAGCAGTCACTGTGTTCATCAACTGGAGGCCCTGCGGGTGTGTTTTCGCCCCTGGTTGACGCCGCAGCACATTGGGAGCGTCTACAAGTCGATTTTTCTGAGCTCTTCCTATCCAGGAAGACACCTATTTCAAGTTTCCCTACGTGGCATATTGTATGACCATGTCTATGGCGGCCACCGTTTCGGCCTGGTCTCAGATTTATGCATTTGAGGGACTCCTGTATACCATAGTTACCGATAATGTGACCTGTTTTGGTTTTGGGGAGAAATTGCATCTTCGTGTCAGGCTAGTGGTGTTCGTCTCACCGCTACCGGTTTCATCCTCAGTATAACGGAAAGGCTGAACACATGGTTCGGATGTTTAACACTCAGATGCAGAAATGTGTATCTGGCAAGGCTCCTGAAAGTGATTCAGACCGTTTTTTTTTTCAATTCATACCGTTTCACTCTCGTGGGGGACAAAAGACTGGCGCAGCTGCTACATGAACGGCATCAACGGAACATCCGTCACCTGCTGCATATGACGCCACGTCCGCCAGCTTTGCAGGTTCTGCGACGATTCCGGCCGAGTGCGCTTGTCTGAGCTCGTGGTTTCGGCCGCCGACCGAACTGGGTTCCTGCTGTCATCGAGGGTCGCTGGGACCAGCTCCTGTGTGTCGTCGGCTCTCCTCATGATGGGTAGACGACCTGCAACTTCGACCAGCTGCGGCCACGCGTGGCAGGGTCTCTTCCGGAGGGCCCACCACCTCCCACTACCCCGCCCTACCCCGCCAACGCTGATACCTGTTCCTGTGTCACAGATGGTCTGGTTCGCAAGGCGCCAACCCGTCACCTCATCAATCGCGCCCCAAATCGCTGGTGCCTGCCCGCCATATGCTGAAGCAGCCGCCATTGTTGGGTGATAAAATGGATGTCAGCACCATCATTAGTGTTTTCCGTGACTCGTAATGTCAGTGCACTGATATAGGAGCGATTTTTTTCAGGATACCAGTGCTTTATCAGTACCAGTGCGTTTTTGGTGCTAATGCTTTTTAGTACAATTTTTTTCCATACCAGTGCTTTCTGGAACCCTCGCAATTTTTCGGTAACAGGTATTTGTTCTGAACAATACATTTTGTTTGTACCAGGCCTTTTTTTGGTACAATGCATTTCTTCCGTACCAGGCTTATTTTCCAAACCAAGTATTTTTCTGTGGCTACTGTGTTTATGTATATATGTGGTTTTCTCAATCCCAAGAAGGGAAGAGTGGTGTACCGTCACTCACGACGTGCAGGATTCCAGAGTTTGCTCGTCCATACAGTAGAGGCCACCTGGATCGATCTCTGATGAGCCGCCAAAGATAGAGTACCTTTTAATCGATTGAAAACGAGTGCTCGACCTGTTCTGTAACCTGCATTACTGTTCTCCAGTCAATGTTTGCAGTGCTACGTGCAACATTTGTTTCATTTCACCTTATGTCTTGCCTTGTAAAGTACTGTTTTATAAATCACATTTGTTCTTGCTACAGCAATGCGATGCAGTACACACACACGAAATGGAGAATTATAAACAGTTATCAGTCACTGAATGGGCAGATACAGCTAACCAAAATTACTGATCAGATTTTAAGCAAATTATTTTTAAAAAGCTGCTATTAATTATGAACCCACTTTGATTCAGGACACACACAAAGTACAGAACCAATGGTTCAAATGGGACTCAACTTCTTAGGTCATCAGTCCCCTAGAACTTAGAACTACTTAAACATAACTAACCTAAGGACATCACACACATCCATGCCCGAGGCAGGATTCGAACCTGTGACCGTAGCGGTCACGCGGTTCCAGACTGTAGCGCCTAGAACCGGTCGGCCACTCCAAAGTACAGAACTGTAAAAACGATTAACGATCACTGAATAGTCAGCTACAGTTAACATAAATTCATTGGTCAGTTTTGAAGCAAATGATTTATAAATAGCTGCCTTTATTTATTAGACAGACAAAGTACAGAATTGCTACAGTTAACAGTCAATGAGTAGGAAGCTACAGTTAACCAAAATTCAATGATTAAATTTTGTGAAAATTACTTTTAAACAGCTGCCCTTAAATATGAATCCATTGTCATTCAGTAGCTAGATAAACATAGAATTTTATTAACAACAACAGTCACTAAATAAACAGCTACAGTTAGCCAAAATTCATTAATCAAATTTTAAGCTAATGACTTACAAAGACTTGTTTTTAATTATGAACCCTCTGTCATTCAGTAGACAGCAAAAATAGATAATTTCGTAAACAGTTAACAATCACTGAATAAGCTGCTACATTTAGCCAAAATTCTCTGATCAGATTTTAAGCAAATGACAAAAAGCTGTCATCAATAATGAACCCACTGTGATTCAGTACACACATAAAGTACAGGATTATAAAAACAATTATCAGTCACTGAATATGCAGATACAGTCAACCAAAATGCACTGATCAGGTTTTAAGCAAATGAATTATTATACAGTTGCTATTAATTATTGAACCCTCTGTTGTTCAGTAGAAAACAAAACAGAATTTAAGTGTCACTGAAAATGCAATTGCTGTTGTCTAAAATTCGCAGATCAGGTTTCAACTAAATGAATTTTAAGCAGCTGCTGTTGATTATGAGTGTTGGTTGTATAAACACCACTGGGGGCGACGAGGAGGGAAGAATGGGAGGTAAGGACATACACAGAAGTTACTTAACTTCGTCATGGTGACTGCCTTCTTTTTACTCCTTAAGCCTGGGAGAGACTAGGCGGCTGTCACTAGCTTCGAACTGGCCAAATAATCTCTAAGTCACTAGAGTATTTTCCGAAATGTCATGCCCAATCACGGAAACTGCTTTGCTGGGTAGGCGATAATCGACAGTCAAAACCAGGCTCTCTCATGTACCATCCAGAACTTCAGACCTCTCGCACCCCTACACGACTCGCTCCACACACCACATATTCAGTGCCCAACACCTTCCTGCTTCACCACTGTTGTGTCCACAGATGGCGCCACCGGCATACCTACGAAGGTATCCAGACAAAGATCGTCAGCAAGGGGCGAAATCGATAGAAGACCGGGGCTGAATGGCTCATCCTCCCCCACTGAAATTCAAAGATGGCCAACCTGGGTTTGGCACCTAGCAACTGCCTAACTTATACTCTAGAGATCTTCCTGTTCAATTCATTATGGATCAAGACCTTAACTGGAGTGAGAAATTTATAAATTTTGCAGGGGCCTAACCCGGTGAGCCAGTTTAATAGAGGGGTGGTCCCAACCTTATCTCTGTGTTTGAACCTACGCATAAACACGTGGTCTCAGACCTTCCCCTTGAAATCCTGCCTCCCTCAACTGTATCCAAGACCTGACGCCTATAATGTGTCTCGCTCTCTCTCAGTTATGTTGGATGGTTTGGGGGGTCTCACTCAGGGAGAAGCTCGCCAATGGTCCAAAGATTATTCAATGGAAATTTAATCGATAGGCCAGGATTAATGAGAGCATAGTGACCTTGATGGCCTCATGCTGAGCAGCAAGATTTAACGACAGAATGGAAAGGCCCCAGTGTTTTTGAGGAATAGCACGAAATATCAATATGGCTTTCAAATTCCTGTTCATGGGCTCAGCAGAGGACGGCTGTTGGTAGTAAGGACTAGTGATAATATGTACACGTAAATGCCAGGTTATTATCGCCTGCTAAGGTGCTTGGTGGTACAAAGGCAGCAAAAATTTTGTCACGCTGCTGTATAGATTGACCACTAGTGACAAGCAATTAACAAGCTAATGCAGAAAAACCCATTCATCACCACCAAGATCTAAAGGTCCCATCCCCCTTGTATTTGGAGGGGTTCCTACGTAGTCGACAAAGATACGGTCTGCTCTCACAAGTAGGCTCCAGATCCTCTTGCATCAGTTAGAAGTGAGTTTGCCTTGTTTGCGTAACTGACCCTGCCCCCCACCGCTTCCCCCCCCCCCCACTAACCGACTTATATCCTTATTAATAGACGCCCAAACCAAATTTAAGAAAATGAAACAGCTACAGCCGTTCTGACGATGTTATTTATTGGGTAGGTAACAGTTAGTTGATGCTGAAGAAGTTATCACGATCCATATATATGGTGCATGAGTGGCCAACAGTTGAATTACGCAGGCTACCTGTAAATACGATGTCATCTCTCCAATCATCAACTGTTGATGTTTAGAGAGGCGATATCACAGTTACAGGTAGTCTGCATAAACAAGTCGTTGGCCACTGCTGCACCCTATACATTGATCGTGATAACCCCTTCAGCATTAACTAAGACCTGAAGATGCGCACTGAAGTGCCGAAACTGTTAGCTACAGACTAAATGTCATCATAAGGAGAGCTGTAGGTTTCATTTTCTTACAACAGTGAAGGGTCAGCCGCCAGACCTCCTGGCACAAGGATGTACATAACAAACAACATGTTGTCCAATTGTGGCCAATGTATGATGGACACTAGATGATCGCCCAACACAGAGCTATGAAATACCTAATTAAGCGGGAACAATACCTGAAGCAAAGAAATTTTGAATGTGCGGTCGTCCTTTCGCTTTTGACACTCAATACGTTTATTAAGAACATACCCATCAATCTGTTCTCCATTTTAAAGCTATTTTTAATTTGAAAAATGCATGAACCTTCTTCTTGTCTCCGCTTGAGATCGCTTGAGTTCAAGAACTAAAGTCAATGCAGTGGCATCCAAGCGAAGTTGGGAACCATCCTCCACATATTGCCCGGAGTCGCAATCTTCGTACATGCTACTGACAGCGTCGGTCACTCTGTTGTCTGGACACCTGATATGATGAACTTTAATGTGCAGACGCGGACTGCCCAACGAGCAACCCTACCAACCTTTCTGGGGCGCGCCAATACCCAACGCAACGCCTGATTATCAGCCTCGAGCACAAATTTCCTGTTCTTCTCCAAGGCGAAGATAACTGCTGAAGCTTCTCACTCATACAATGAATATTTTCATTCAGCTGAAGACAAGCAGTGCCATTCGTAGGTGACAGGACGCTGTCTAACACACGTGTGGGTACAAATGGCGGGGAACCCTCAAACTGTTTTTTCACTTCTTGACCGTGCGCCCTGTCCACACCACGTACCTGATAATCCCGCGGTGGCCGTACTGTCCTACTCCACGCTACTCCTGGCTTGCCTGGAATAATGAATCTACTTATGCAAGCGGGTTTAGGGGAGCCATTCGACGTCAAGCACAACACTGTCCTACGTCTTTTATGAAATGAAATGAAATCACGGGTTGCGCTGTTTACATTCTAAGTGATAAATGCTTATCCCAATTAATATTCTTGATGATTATTTGTCCACAGTATCACTTGGACGAGCGTACTCGTAACTGAACACGGCGCGGTTGATTGTTGATGATGCGGAAGTCGAATAATCGAACCAAAGCTGTTACGCTCGCCGCGCATACACAGCACAACACTGTCCTACGTCTTTTATGAAATGAAATGAAATCACGGGTTGCGCTGTTTACATTCTAAGTGATAAATGCTTATCCCAATTAATATTCTTGATGATTATTTGTCCACAGTATCACTTGGACGAGCGTACTCGTAACTGAACACGGCGCGGTTGATTGTTGATGATGCGGAAGTCGAATAATCGAACCAAAGCTGTTACGCTCGCCGCGCATACACAGATTTTTTTTGGTACCAGTCCTCCTTGACAGTAGTAACGATGTAACCCTGTTCACAAAGTTAATTTCTCAGGTCTCAGCTCTCACCTGTACGAGCGTGAGCGTAACCGTCGCTGTGCGGCTGATAGTTGATAATGCAGAAACGCGATGATCGAACGCACGTTCTCACGCTCGCTACAAGACACTGGCACTTGATTGCACTCTTTAATGGCAACTAATTTTTACTGATCACATTAGTTCATTCTGAGAGATCGAACACGACGCGGATGATTGATGTACGGTGCGGCGTGCAACAAGACGATACGCAAATATGTTATTGGAGGCACTGCTCATTTTTAATTACATCGTTACGCACCTTCCTCTGAAACACTTCCATATTTCATCACTTTACTGTAATCGCACTTCCAGCAATACTTGAACTTCCATAATAACAATGCGTCTCACATGCAGAGCTACACACAACACAACATAATATTTCCATGTCCCGTGCTCGACTCTGGAGACGCACTGCCCGCAAAGATACTCCGTAACCAAGCCAGCGATATAAAAGTACTCTTACAGCTGCTCGCCCTGATGTTCTTGGAGAACTACCGCCTCTATCCCAGAAATGGCTGCGTCGATGTGGCAACAACGGAATTGCCGACATCTGGGATAACTAACGTAATAGCGTTGCTAAGGGCGGCTTCGGTTGCCTCAAAGGAAGCTTGGTGACTCTCCTCCAAAGGAAAGGTTTCACCTTTCTTCCACAAGTTATTCCAGGACGCTGTAAATTAGGTAGAATTGGGATCAAACTTTCGAACGAAATTCACCATTCCACTAAATCTTGTCACTACCTTCTTGTTCTTAGGTGTTCTTAGGAGGGCGGGGGAGCAAGTCACGCAAAGAACGTGTCTGCTCCTGATCAATGATGACCCCTTGAGCCGAAAAGCCAAAACCAGGTGACCCAAAAAGGATATACAATGGCGAGACAAGGCAATCTTAGAAGCCTTGACAGAAAGCCCGGCCTCCCTAAGACGTAACAAAACTTTTTCGAGATGGTGCGAATGCTCCTAAGACATGACACTGTAAACGACTACATCATCAAGATAGTTATAAAAGGATTTGAGCTTAAGATATCCCAAAACATGTCTGGGACCGAACAACCGCTACAGTCGCAGGTTCGAATCCTGCCTCGGGCATGGATGTGTGTGACGTCCTTAGGTTAGTTAGGTATATGTAGTTCGAAGTTCTAGGGGACTGATGACCCATAGTGCTCACAATCATTTTTATCCCATAACATGGTCCAAAAGACGAGACAACATGGCCGCACGACGGTCTACAGTGCGGAAGGAACCCAATTAAACTCGAAAAGACAGAAGGCAGTTACTGGTTTGGTATCTTTGGTCAAGGATATCTGACAGCAGACTTCACTGAGGTCCAGTACAGAGAACCAAAGGGCACCTGCGAACCAGATGAACCAGTTGTGAAGGTCAGGCAATGGAATTCATTCCAAGACAACCTCCTGGTTGAGCTCCCTATAATGGACGGTTGACCGTTAATCAGCACTCTGTCCTTTAAGAACAAGAAAAAAGGGTGAAACGTAGGGAGAAGTCGAAGGTCTAATGACACTATTCCGGAGCATGTTATTAATCAGCCGGCACAATGTCTTCATCTTGCATGGGGTAACCCATAAGGCGCATGGCAAAAGGGATTGTCATCAGCTAAGCCAATATTATATTGATTCTCACTAGTTATGCTTAATTTATTATTGAGGATATCGGGAAATCGGGATAACACGCTAAACAATTGCCCAACACTTCCAGGCTCCCAAAGACCAGTGGCAAACTCAGACGACCTCGACTGCACGTTACTAATCTGTTGAGAGCGCTGACACGAACACAATGCTATCCTTCCATTAGGGCAAAATCTGAAATAAAAGGCCCGAGCATGATAATCAATAACCAAACCAGAATACTCAATGAAATCACAACTCAGCAGCAAGTTAACTGACACATTCTTAGCAACGACGAAGTTGATGAGCCATGTAAAATCCTGTATGTCTAGCTTTCCCTGAAAAACCTGCCAGAGGTAACTCTCGTCCGTTAACCATACGGCATCTGTAAGATGGGGGGCCCGAAGGAGGAATTCTACATAATTTACCATCTCCGAGGTAGCAGTTATAATCAAGTAGTGACACAGGGCACCCAGTATCCAAAACAGCACATACAACTTCATTATTCACGCGGAAACACATATAAGGAAGTATCAGATTTCGCACTGCTCTAATGAGGGAGAAGTTCTTGACAGGAAGACAGGTACCTTCTCATGCTGTTTTCCTATGACGTGAGATTTTTGGGCTCAGGACCTGGTTCACCGGACACGGTTGGGTGGTTGATTTGGGGAAGGGGACGAAACATCGAGGTCACAGTCCCATCGATCAGGGAAGGATGGGGAACGAAGTCGGTCGTGCCATTTGAAAGGAAGTATCCAAGAATTTGTCTGAAGCGATTTAGACAAATCACGGAAAACTTAAATCAGGATGGTCGGACACGGGTTTGAATCGTCCCGAATTAGAGTCCAGTGTGATAACCACTACTCCATCTTGCTCGGTCACCAGAATTTCTACTATCACCACATCTGAAACAGACCATGGGTTTAACCATACTGAGAGCAAAGCTGGTTCCCCTCAGATGGAGTAGTAACTAGGCGACCGCCTGCTCCCGTTGCGTATCAGCAAGACGTAACTCTCCCATCCCAGCAACTAAGGTATGTAATTCAAGTGGTAGGTTTCCTAGAAAAAGCCATACATAACCGGTCCTTAGGCTTCATATCTTCTAATACGACCTTAACCACATCACCTTCAATTAATTGAACACATCAGTGCGGATCTCATCAGTGCATTTAGCCAAGGTCTCGTGCTGGTATTGCGTACGCCAAAAATGCTTGCACTCCAACTCATGCCTGATCAGGGGTGACAGCTTAATTTGAATAAAACGTTGTCTCAGGTTACGAAAGGATTCTTCACTCTGCGTAATTTCAGATATGTTTTGCTTGAAACCCCGTGGGCTAACGTATAAAGAAGCTGAAGAACAATGGCATGGGAGATGCACAATGCATCAGCATGAAATTCGTACCGAACTGTTGGCCATAACACAGATTCAAACTGTTCAACCTGCTCGATAGAAAGCTCATTTATACCTTGTGGTAGATGCAAAATAGGGTTTGGAAACCTCGCGAAAGCTTTAGAGGAGATCGCATTTACTTGTCCCTTCGTTTTCTTGCCCACCCTCCTGAAGGCACAAGTTACCAGCTACATCGTCCGTCTCACTTACACTAGCTATGTCACCTAATGCGAGTAGACACAGATCTACCTGGAACTCCCTAAATTAATTAAGATAGCAATGGCAGCGCTTTCTTCGAGCGTCAGGGATGCCTGGCTTAAATCGCCAAGACGATGTACCCACTGTTGGCCTGTTGGCCTGGGCTTGAATCATATACATTTGTTTGTGCATGGGCCGACTGTTCCGTAAGAAGTTCACATTTTTCTACCAACTACCCATAAACCACCACTGAGCACAGCAACTATCTTTACAGAGGAGACGAGGCTAAGGTCGAAAGCTTTCTTCATGGCATTACCCTCGGCCTACTGGTGCCTAATTTGTAATTCGCACAGAAGGTTGTCTTTCTTGAGGCATCCCATCCCTAGATACGTCCTGGCTTCCATGCTGACGATTGCTGAATGGAAAACAGACCTAATTAACCAATTACAGTTTACAGTTAATACGAGTAAGGTAGTAACTGAGAACACTTTTGCAAAAAGGGAAAGGATGGATGCTGCCCCCCCCACCCCCCCACCCCCCGCGTCTTTACACAAAAAGGAAAATAACCATACTCCGCTACCAGTTGACAATTACGAATTCGGGTTGGAAGATTTGGGGCTGGTCACTCTAATGGAAGGACTGGAGGCGCCGCGTAACTGGTTCACCATTCATCATCTTCAATACATAACTAGCCTTTGCTGAAGTCAGACGAGTCTTCTAAACCATATTATATTTCTGCTCACAAGAAGAATTTAATGGTTTTCAAGCTGGTAATATTAAACTCTTTATTACTGAACTAGTGTGCGTAGTGTCTCTGTTTGTATGCCTATGAAGGAAACTATCTTGATCGACGTCGACTACTCCCACAGCATACGTAATTTTGCACACGTAGACAGGTTAATCTCGTGGTGGAGAAGCAGCTGCCGATTCCGACGGTTGCCAGTAAATTCTTTAAATGTAATAGGAAGAAAACCTACACAGGATCTTCTCGAATTGGAACCCTGCCATTAGTATTTGGTCATTCGATGACTGTCTGCAAGTGAAATGAGTTCTTTTTAGCAGAGAAAACTTTCTGTATTCTTTTGACCGTGTTATTATAGCAGGTTCTACAGCAAACTTCGAACACTAAAATGTTCAAATGTGTGTGAAATCTTATGGGACATAACTGCTAAGGTCATCAGTCCCTAAGCTTACACACTACTTAACCTAAATTAGCCTAAGGTCAAACACACGCACCCATGTCCGAGGGAGGACTCGAACCTCTTCTGAGATCAGCCGCACAGCCCATGACTGCAGCGCCTGAGACTCCTCGGCTAATCCCGCGCGGCTCGAACAACAATTGTTCTATACAAGCTTCTAGTTCATAACAGTTCACCACAGACTCGTTTCATGAAAATTGAATACGCACAATTAACTTTGAAATGCAGCAGACTGTATTATGAACGTTACTAACTCCAAATTAATATTATATATCGCTTGTGAATCTCAAAAAAACACAAATTATCCAATATGGCTGCTAACAATGACTGTTTCGTTGCACACACTTCCTGCACGTCCTCTCGTTAAACTGTCTCGTAACAAAGTCCAATCACATTACGATTTTCTTAGTTTCTTCTCTCGCCATGGAGCGACGCGGAGTCAAGGAATAAACGTTTCGCTTGCGCAGGCAAAAAACTCCACCTGGCGATATATCTTCGCTTTAAACCGATAACAATCGGAAGGTCGTTGAACCGATCACTCTCTTCCGGCAGCTAGTACGGGCCAATGGAGATTATAACAATCAACAGTAAAACTAACTGAGCAGACTTCAGAAAAAATGAATTGTAAACAGCCGTCTCCAATTATAGGTTGCCAGTGTACACCAGAAGTACAAGATTAAAACAGTTAACTATAGTTAGCAAAATTCACTGAGCAGCTTTTTAACTAAATGAACTTTAAACAGCTGCCATTAATTATGAACCCACTGTCAATCAGCAGACAACAAAGGTACAGAATATTAAAAACGATTAACAGTCACTGAAAAGGCATCTACAGCCAACCAAAATTTAAAATCATATTTCAAGCAAATGATCTTCCAAAGGCTACTATTAATAATGAACCCACTGTGATTCAGTATAGACACGAAGTTCAGAATTATAAAAATTGTGTAATTTTTCAGTATGACGTTAAAGACGGGAAAAGGTTTTAGTAGCACAGTATACAACTAAATTCAATGAACGAGTTCCACAGGACACGAACGTCTAACGACGCACATTTACCAGTAATCGTACCCTGACGGTTCACACTGTGTCTAATTCGTAATGCGTTTACAAATCACTTAGAAAATAGTTATGAAATCGGACGCGAATTCGTTTAAAACCTGAGGAAAAAAGACTACACAATTTCTCAACCACCTCACTCGCAAACTAAAAGACCATTGCAATTACATCTGTTTAAATTGCAGCTTCGGTTGTTGCTACATATCACTGTGTTGAAGAAATAAGAACGCTGCGAGTATAGAACATGAGGCCGTTTTAATTGATATCAGAATTCAGCTGCCAGTATAATGTCTTTTAGATCCAGCACTCCTAACTACCTTTCTCCATATAACACAGTTACTGCTAGTATTTTTTTCGTCTTACCTAACCCACATTTCACGATATCTATCTCGAATTGCAGAAAATAGATCTCACATTTTACTGCACTGTGAAATTATCTTCTTTTCTTCGTTTCCAACATATTCATGGGAGACAATGAGCGAGCCAATTCATCCGTTACAATCTCCACTGAACAATTTGTCACTCACTAAAACATATGTCCTATAATTAAAAAATGGAAAAAAAATCATGTACTCAGTATATAATTTTTGAAAGTTTTCTCTGTTTTAATTTTAAGTTAAACTAATACTCATACTATTATGATGTGGTCTATTCTTATCGTTAGAAACATTCCCTTACATAAATTTCGCCTAAATAAGAAAATTTGACTGTCAGTACGTTAGATATTGGTTCCTCTGGTGCTGCATGGGCTTCTTACTTTACCTCTACATCTACCTTCAATACTGCAAGGAAAATAACGAAATAATAATTCGTAACATTCCTTTTATTACAAATAAGTAGTATCATATAGGTAATAAAGATAGCGGAGTTAATTCTTGAATGCGTGACCCCACAGTGAAGCAACCTGTTTAACGCTCCTGATAAACGGGTTGCCTGACGAACAGGCAGTGATGTTCGTTGCCTTTTGTACAGTAACCTTTATTTATACTAACCAGCTACATACTTACAATCGGGAGCTATTAGCCACAAGATTCTAATGTCACTGAATTCAAGTAATTTTTCTGAAAGTTTTGGAAATTTTCATAAATAACTACATCTGGAGTGCGTGAGAGTGTGGTACTTAGAGGTTAGGATATTTTCAAGTTAGCATAAAATTACTACGTGCTATTTAGCATCTAGTTATACTAATGCGAGTAATGCAGCTACTAATGCAAACATTTCAGGTGACATTTTAAGCTGAGTCAGCAACTACACAATGATAAATTTATTGTCACTGGACATAAAATTTAGGTCTCTTGTCCCTTAGAGAAGATAACATCCTCATGAGGATCGATGCGTTTTCTTCTTAGCTCCTGATTTATACGTCACCAAAAGTATTTTGTTACTAGAAAGATGTAGGTATTCTTAGTAAATTTGTGGCGCTATGGATATATGCATAAATCTTCATTCGGACTTTTGTATTTTGAAATTAAGCTTCTGTGCTCGGTAATCTTTGTTTGATCTGTAAAGACATGTTTTTGTTGTCTATGCCGTTATGCTGGTTATTTCATAGTTCGTATTCAAACCTAGTGTTACTTTTTCCTGATAGTAATAGGCTGTCCACTGTGAGATCCATGTGTGCTCACTATAATATGCGGTGATCAGGTGTGCAGCTAATCATGAACACTGACTTCCCAATGACAATGTAATATGAGTAACGTACTGTTATCAAATTAAGTACACATCAATCGTTTAAGGGTGAAGCTAACACCGAACTGTACTCAGTGAAAGATTTATGTTTTACAGTAAAACAACCTGACTGGTTCTAGAATCCCCCATAAATTTTCGACTGTTTATACAAGGATGATGGCGATTCATTTTTGACCGACAGCGACATCTGTTCTATCTAACGACTTACCTAATGACATCTGTTCTGTCTAATATCTGTCTGATTTGGCCTCGTTTAACATAAACCAAGGAGATGGGCAAAAGATCCGGCTGCTGATCTGTTCCATGCCAGCTGCATCGCCATGCTACAATGAGCTTACCCGTTAGCTTCAATGTTTATGTACATATTTCCAAAAATTATCTTTAAATAAAATGAAGAGGATGAGATAACGAAAATAGGAAGTCCATAAATCTGGAAAGACAGTGGCCAATGGTCACGTCTAAAGATAATGTTTCCTTTTTATAAGCATATATTCAAAGAGTAGCATAATTGTACTGGGTAACCGAACTAAAATGTGATAAGATGATGGCTCATATTAATGGATCATACACGGGTTCAGGGACCTGTTTCGGAAACAATGTGAACAGAGGTTTCACACAGCTTAATGACGTGCTTCTGGGTGTGGATAAAATGCAAACAACAACTCCTCAGAACACCAGGAATATCATTAATCACTCACTCCAAGAAAATGTGAGACAGCATCTCACACATCTGATTATACGAAGACATAAAACGAATTTTATAAACGTAACAATTGAAAGAATTTGGTTACCAGTGTAGGCAGAGCTTGTCACATAGCGCTGGATCTGACACTATATCGCTGTATGCAAAACACCTCTGGAGTCCTAGTGAAACGTCCCCTTAGAAAAATTATACATGACTGTCCTTAAACTGACACACAGTATTTTTAGCGCAACGCAATCTGACTTTCAAAAATCCCTACAAAAGAATGGCCCTGACTAACATTAACCTATACGTTTCACAAATCACTTACCTCACAAAAATCTTCGATACTCGAACTACTGCAATACAACGAGCGCCACTACTGCCAGCTAAATAAAAGATTCAAACTACGGAAGGTACTAACTACTGATAGGCATAGTTAGCAAATGAAAGATTTTAATAGAGAACAAACAATTTATTTACCTTAATACTGTTGAAAAATCATAATATACATAGCAGTTCATGGCATCCAGTCTTACAAATTTCAAAACTCTGCCATTTCTCTCCCCATATCCACCACTGTTGCCGGCTCACCTCCAACTGCGCAGCGCTACGCGCTGTTCGCATTCAGCTGCCCAACAATACAATGGCAGACAACAATGCAAACTAGCCACAGACTGCACACAGCACAGCCAGTGATTTTCATACAGAACGCTACGTAACGTTCCAATAAGAAAACATAAACAGCCTACTTACACTAGGAGTTGATAAACGTGAGTGTGGACGACGCTTTTAGCTCAAAACTTGGTAGCATGGAGGAGTACATTGCCAGAATAACACCGTAGAAAAACCCACACAGTGAAAACACATACGGCATGAAGTGCCTTGGATATGGGAAACATAAATTCCTATAAAATTTCGGCAAATGATACACTTTCAACTCAGGTACAGAAATAATTACATAACAGAATGTGAATGACGAAGCTCACCAATCCTCTGACCATCTGTTGCATCTGGGACTGCATCCCTATACACCGATAAGCCAAAACATTACGGCCACTGCCAAGTTCAAGGCTGGATGTGTCATGGCGTTGTTGCAGGCATGTGAAGCAGTAAGTAAAGTATGTAAGCCGAGCAGAGGCGGATGGGAGAGAATCCTAGCGAAGATATGCACTGAAAATGGAGAAATCCGCTGAGATAAGCGACTTTGCCAAAGGGCAGATTATTATTATGCACAGCCTTTGGACGAATATGTCGAAAAGACGGAGCTTCTCAAATGTTCAGGTGCTACTGTCGTGAGCGTCTCCGGAAGGAAATAGAAGGGCATCGAAGTTACCACTAGGCGTTGAGTGCTTGGACGTCCACGGTTCTTCACAGAACGAGGGGTTGGGAGGCTTGTCGGCTCTGTGGCGCTTCTGGCGAAAGGCACAATGCCGGTGGACGCACATGTATTTCGGAGAGCATCATTCTGTGCCATTGTTGTACAAGGGGCTCCGCAGAGGACGACACCTGCATGTTCACATATAGGCTCAGCCCGACGACATCGTCAGTTACGATTATAGTGGATAGTCGAGATTGGACCGTGTATCACTGGAAACTGATACGTCGCGCCAGTACCCTTTTTCTTGTTCAGCGCAGGTTCGGCGATTATTTAAGTCTGAAGCGTCGACGCCGCAGGGCTCACTGTTTGGTCTGTCGGTTGCGGCTACAACACCGTCAGGAGACTGGCCCTTACCGGGTGCGCATGCTCACTGCCCGTGGTATTACTGGAGTGCTGCTGCCGGAGACAGCGGAAAGGTTTTGGGTTCCGGCACGATGCGTGGTGTATGGCTTTTTGTCGTTACGCAGTGCAAGTTGAGAAGAACAGCTTGCCGGAGCGTCGCCTGGCATTAATTGCTCACCAGGGCATATGGTGTATGTTCGATATAAACAGGTGCGATTTTGTGATTATATATGTTTGTTAATGGTGTTAATGTGTTTAGAGGCGAGTCTGGTATGTCAAGGTAATGTCACACGTGACATGACAATGGAGCTTGGCCATTAATCTTACTTTCCTACCACTTGATGACGTATCTGTAGCTAGACGTAAGGAAACTCGGTGAGCTCCTCACTCTTGAGTAATGGTATATCTAAAATTGTGGTAACCTTGGTGATTAAGTACTAAAATTCGCACCTTAATTAACGAGTAACGAAATATTATTCCAAGAAAGTGTAGCTGTAGTGGACTATTGGCCAATTAAGATAATACTCAGCTGTCGCTATTATGTTTCAAGGAACGATCTTATTTGCGCGTGTTTAAATGAATTTTTAAGGGTTGATTTTAAAAATAATTCACGAGCCTTCCTGTTCAATGTTATGTTTTATTCTTCTGTGTGATTTGAATATGCAATAGCGGGTGTGCTGTTGTAGTTGATTTATGTTCCAGTTGGGCGGAGCGCAGTGTATTTTCTC
The DNA here is from genome assembly GCF_023898315.1 of Schistocerca nitens. Lineage (NCBI taxonomy): Eukaryota > Metazoa > Arthropoda > Insecta > Orthoptera > Acrididae > Schistocerca > Schistocerca nitens. Next base: position 619,402,871 of record NC_064617.1, read on the forward strand.
CGTTACTGTGGGACGTGGCAATGGGGCTTGACGAACTGGCCGTTGCCCATGGAACTGTGTTTCATTGGACCGGGCTCCATGGTCTTGGCCTTCTGTCTCGATACCTTTCTTAAATTAAGTATTGCTGTTCTCTTTGTTCCTGACTCTGTCAGGTCGTTAAGCTTTGTAGCTCGTTCCTCCGCCACCTTGGCAGATGCACCTTTCACTCGAAATATGAATTTAAAATTGTAAAACTGGGTCACTCTGTAATTAGTGGCCGATCAGATTGCTTGCACCTCAGCCTTATTAATTCTGTATTCCATTGTCAGCCATTTTTATCATACTTCTATCGTGTATGTTAATTGTGAAGTTTCATTCTTATAAAGTAGGGTTTCATTTGTGTATGTTCTCAGGGAATGTTTAGATGCCGAGGTGTTGTTTATTAATTGTTTGTTATTTAATTAACGCCTACCTGCACTGCCATCAACTGGATTATTCCTTAGTTAGAAGTTGGTGTGCCCGGTGTCTTCATTGCCGAGCGTTCAAGTTTTAGAAGTTGCCTTATTGTTACATGTGTACATTATGTCAAGCCTTAATGTTATACCTTGATGAATTTATATTGCAAAAGAGAAGTCATTGTACAGGATAGTCTCGTGAGTTCAGAGTTTGGTAAGTCTTGATTATATTAAGTATTTACATAAACAGAAATTTTTCTAATGTTTTATGAATTTGTTATGCCGATTTCAAGTGTGACTTAAGGAAAAAATTTGTTATTCATATTAAAGCGATCGATTTTGTTGTATTTAAATTGTGCAAACTAATAAACATTGTTTAACACAAGCTGTGTATGTTTAATTATGGCACTGATGCTTCCTGTCTTATCATTTGACGCAAATGGCATATCCCGGAAGCCTGTCAGCTCGTCGGATGAATCACGTTTTTTGCTATACCAGGACGATGGTCGCTCCACAAACGGCGTCATCCAGTCGAACGGCTGTTCCAAAAGTGCATCGCGCCACGGGCGCCGGCTGGTGGGTGTAGTATTATTTTATGGGATGTATTCTCCTGGCCTTGAACGGGACCTGTGCTAGTAATCGAAGACACCAGTTCGGCTTCGCACCACCTGCATCCTTTCATGCATGATGTCTTCCCTGACGACGATGTAATCTTCCGTCGGTGTAATTGTCCGTGTCCGAAACCAGAATCGTGCTATAGTGGTTAGAGGAGCGTAATAGTGATATCACATTAATGTCTTGGCCACCATATTCGCCTGCTGTGAATCCGATGGTTCCCATCTGGGTCGCTTCCGAGCGCCATCACCAAGTGCACAAATCAGTGACCAGTTATTTAAAGGAATTAATGACTTACGCGTAGACTCCTGGTGTGACGTAGCTCCACAAATCTGCCAGCGAACTGTAGAGTCGATGATACAAACAATCGATGGCATATTGTGTTACAAAGATGGCCTAACAAGCTATTAAGCAGGTGGTGACTATGTTTTGGCTGGTGAATGTAAACAGGGCGGGAATCCTCTGATGTCATATCGTGGGATCCAAAGATCTTCCAAGATATTTTGTGATATGTTTGTCGTTGCCACCGTTGCCTTTGCTCCGGATAAGCATACTAAGAGCTTCACACACATCGAGTGACAGCTCCATATACAGAGCTATACATACGAGCGCGGTTATAGTCGGCAGTATCCAGCAGATATGCCTGTGCGTGGAGCAATAATCGTCTGCTACCAAGCAACCGTGTGTAAAAAACATATACTTTATCATCATGAAAGTTTTCTAAGGTATAATCGTAATTCAGTATGTCAAATTGTAAAGGATTGTTTATTCATTTCAAGAGTAAAGCCGAGTAAATGGTTTAATGAGAGGGTATACACTGTCGTGACAACTCATGAGGTACCGATATGCACGTGTACAGATGGTGGTAGTACCGAGTTTCTACTTCTTTTGCTTGAGTCTTTTTCCCGCAGGGTCGGCATGGTTAATCGGATGTGGCAAGGTTAATTTAAGGGGTGGCCGGATGCCCTTCCTGCCCCCCCCCCCCCCCAAGGACGGAATTAGTGTACCCCAACTCTCTGTGTCTAGTGTAATCCATGGAATAATGTGAATGCGTTCAGATGTCTGCGTGGTGTGTAAATGAGGCGGGCTGTGGGGACCAGACCGGTATTCACCTAGTGGGATGTGAAAAATCTTCCTGAGTCCAGGAAGCAGCGCATTAGCGCTCTCGGCTAACCTGGCGGGTCTGGTAGTGTCAAGTATACAAGGTATAAAAGAGCAAAGGATTGGTGGATCTGTCATCTGTACTCAGCTGATTCTTATAAATGGTGTCAGACGTCATTATGGCCGCACGACGTTAATTAACGGGCTTTTAACGCGGAATGGTAACTGGAGCTAGACGTGTGGGAGCTTCCACTTCGGAAATCATCAGAGTATTCAATATGCAGAGACCCGCAGTGTCAAGAGTCAGACGAGAATACTAAATTTCAGGCATTACATCTCATCTCCGGCAACACAGTGGCCGAAGGCCCTCACTGAATGACAGAAGCCACCGGCATTTGCGTAGAATTGTCAGTGCTAATAGACAACCAACACCGAATAAAGCAATCGTAAAAATCAGTGTGGGACGACCTAGACGACTGTAAAACCGTGGCCTGGTCATATGACTCCAGATTTCAGTTAGTAAGAGCCGATGGTAGGGTTCAAGTGTGGCACAGGACCCCAGACGCCATGAAGCAAAGTTGTCATTAATGCACTGCGCAAGCCGGTGGCGGATCCACAATGGTGGGAGCTGTGTTTAGATGAAAAGGGCAGTGTCCTCTGGACCAGCTAAACACACCATTGACCATCTGCTACCTTCATTGACTTCATGTTCTCAAACCACGAACGTATTTTAATGGATGACAACGCGCCTTGCCACCGGCCACAACTGTTCGCGACTGGTTTCTGGACTATTCGAGGGAAACATTTGGTGGCCCAGATCGCCTTACGTTAAACGCATATAAAATTTTTGGGACGTAATGGAGAGGTCAGTCTGTGCACAAAATCCTGCACCGGCGACTTTTCCACTATTATGGATGGCTATAGAGGTGGCGTAGCTCAGTGTTCCTGCAGTGGATTTCCATGACACTCCGAGAAGCTGCGCTACGGCGGGAAAAAAGAGATTAACGACGATATTAGGTGGTATCCCATGACCTCAGTATGTACGAAACCACGTGCTATTCTTATGAGTAACCTTAAATATGTAAGAAAGGATTTTTAATATTGAGAACGATTTTATGCAATATCTCACTCAGCGTCCGTTCATAGAGCTTACGTGGGTTCATAGGCCAATCTGAGGTTGTTTGTCGGCACGTGTCCTACACCATATTGTTCGTGTTGCGACGGGGCGGTAAATAAATAAAGTGCGATTAAAGAGTTCACACGAATGTTCATATACAAATGTTGGTTAAAAAATACGAGGCCTGTTCAGAAAGTAAGCTCCGATTGATTGCCAAATTGAAACCACAGTGAACATCAGAAATGTTTTACTTGTAACAATTAGCTACACCTTTCAGCTACTTCTCTACGTAGTCGCCGTTCTGACTTAGACTTTTGTCATAGCGTTGTACCAACTTTTCAATAGCCTCATCATAGAAGGCAGCCGCCAGTGCTTTCCGCCAATTCTCCACGCTGGCCTACACCTCATTGTCTGTGTCAAAATGTTGTCTTCAAAGACAGCGGTTCATGTGACCAGAGATGAAACTCAGGGGGAGACAATTGCGGACTGTATTGTGGGTAATCTAACATTTCCATTTGAAAACAATGCAGGAGCATCTTCATTGCCCCTGCAGAATGCGGCTGAGAATTGTCTTGAAGAAGAAACAGCACGACAGTTATGTAATGTTTGCTGCATAGCTTCAGGCGAAATTTCTCACCAGGCCCTCGTAGTTGGCGGCAGACACTATTTTCTAGACATCTTTACGCACTCACTGCGAGCTCAGAAATGAGAAGAGCGACGTGATGCTAACTGGGGTTATACTAGAGACACTACCCAACACATCTGTGCAAAGCTTTATCGGATTTTCATAGTCGTTTCCATTTCGCGACCGATCGGAGCTTACTTTCTGAACGCCCCTCGTATTATTGTAAAATTTTTCTCTCACGTAAGTCTCAGGGGATGACCACACTTGGTGCAGTAGTACACTGTTCCACACGCACCCATTAGTTATAATTTCTGAATTAATATTCATGAGTACAGTTTATGCTAGGGAACAAAAATTAGGAGATTATTATAGCAAAATCAGTTTTTCATGACACAGTTCAATCACTATTTATTGGCGTTGACCTTTTCTTTCACACAATGTAATTAGCACTCTTGAGACGGTTTAGAGTTTTACTTTAATAACAATTTGACTCCAACCCCTCAATAGTAGTAATGTAGGCTGCTATAAACGAAAAATACTCAGTCAGTTCGAACATAACCACAAGTCCCACTGTGCTCTTTGTCCTAGCAGTTTTGGCGCGAAATCACAAATCGCCACATGTTCACTTACGCCGATGTATAACTCGTAATTCGCACTCACACAAATAATCGTAGCACTACCAGTTCACCAAAAATATGTTTGTATACTTGCACTATTAAACAATACACTTTGTCGAATTAAATCGACACGAAAAAAGTTCTCAGACGACCACATGGGCCACCCTCAAGTGGGGCTTGCCCGCCACCCACCGTCCAAATCGACTGGCCAACGACTGATCCCTGCCCAAGATGGCTGCTCGCTTATATAGGCTCGGATGTCAATCCGCCCCCCTCCCCTGGTTATGCAAGTAACAATCTCAACAGTTAAAGTTACAAATTGTGGTACATACATCCCTCTACAGAAATAAGTACACCATCGGAACCGCGCTAAAGAGTACATCTTATTTACTATGTTATAATAATTATTAGGAATATCCTACCGCCCGTAAATCAAGTTTTAGTTTTTGCAAAGTTTCGCCACTTAGCGCAAATTTTTATGTTAACATCTGTGCTGCAAAATTTTAACATAGAACTGCATATAGCACCGTTTTTAGACGTAATCTATAGCGATCTAAACATTGCGCCTCTCAAAATCTTCATGTCTGTAATAATTAATTAATTATGGACGGTAACTGTTAATAATAATTTGCAAACAATGAAAACTATTACAAGCTAAGTGTATAGTATAACGTAACTAGTTTTAAATGCTTGGGATGCCACTCAAAATATTATATAGTGCCGTTCTTTACGTCATCAATTTTCTATTGAATTTTATAAACAATTTTCCCTCAAACTTTCTTTATTGCTCTTTACGGGCCTAATTATTTACGAATCTTAACATATGACTACGGCACTCGTTCCGCTATGACGAGACGTTTTTAATGAGTGCTTGATCATCTCTGTAAGTTGTTATTTACTGTTTATATTAATATTTCAGTATTCGTGATATTGACCGATATTGAGGTTACTATAACTTTTGCGTCTCGTGACTTGAAATAAAGATCGATCTTCCAGAATGTGCATATTGCTGACCACAATCCACTGAGGCATCGCTCTTCACCGTAAGTTACATAGTTTTCGGGTAATGCCAGAAAAACCAAACAATGCCCCAAGCTGCGGGCCACGCGGCAGCCCGGCGACGGACACCATCCCACCGAATGTTGCAAATCTCGCGCGGGCGCCCCACGCGCCACACGCGAATCGCGCGCCATGTAGCGTGCTCGCTCTCCACAAAGCAATCCTTGTATACTGGAAATATTCAGCGAGTGACGGGGGTTTGTTCCGTCACAGTGTCTACTTTCCTTACACCATTATGATTCGTTGTAAACAGCTATCTTTCATATCCAATAATAATCGAAATCATTGATCAACCCAGGTAATAAGTTCATAGTTGTAAGAAAAAGAGTTGAGAAGCTACTTACAAGGGAACATCCCCATCGCACCCACCTCAGATTTAGTTATAAGTTGGCACAGTGGATAGGCCTTGAAAAACTGAACACAGATCAATCGAGAAAACAGGAAGAAGCTGTGTGGAACTATGAAAAAATAAACAAAATACACAAACTGAGAAGCCCATGCGCAAGATAGGCAATATCAAGGAGAATGGGACGTCAGGAGCGCCGTGGTCCCATGGTTAGAGTGAGCAGCTGCGGAACGAGAGATCTTTTGTTCAAATCTTCCCTCGACGGAAAATTTTACTTTCTTTATTTTCGCAAAGTTATGATCTGTCGGTTCGTTCATTGACGTCTCTGTTCACTGTAATAAGTTTAGTGTCTGTGTTTTGCGACCGCACCGCAAAACCTTGCGATTCGTTGACGAAAGGACGTGCCTCTCCAATGGGAACCGAAAACATTTGATCGCAAGGTCATAGGTCAACCGATTCCTCCACACGAAAACACGTCTGATATATTCTATACGACACTGGTGGCAGCATGTGCGTCACATGACAGGAATATGTTGTCGACCCACCTAACTAGTACACTTGGCGAATGGATAAAAAGATTCTTCTACCTTGCCCGATTTAGGTTTTCTTGTGGATGTGATAATCACTCCCAAAAAAGTGATGAAAACATAAGAGTGTGTCACATAAACTGAAAATAAAATGTTAAACTTTTCACTCGAGAGAAGACTTGAACCAAGGACCTCTCGTTCCGCAGCTGGTCACGCTAACCACGGGACCACGGCGCTCCTGAGCTCAGACTGTCCTTGATTTTGCCTATGTTGCACACGGACTACTCAGTTCGTATATTTTGCCTATTTTTTCATAGTTCCACACAACTTCTTCCTGTTTTCTCGATCGATCTGTGTTAAGTTTTTCAACGCCTAACCACTGTGCCAACTTATAACTAAATCTAAGGGGGGGGGGGGTGCGATGGGGAGGTTCCCTTGTTAGTATTTCTGTAGCTACACTGCTCATAAACGTTCAGAATCCCTGTATAATTTAGGTTCGAGTTCTAAATTGCGTCTTTCATATAAAACCACAGAAAAGGATCTGCTGAGATTGAGGAAGCTTCTAGGACAAGACGGGAGTTTCTGATCATTATTTCCACCACAAACGATTCATATGCTTTCCAGTATCGAGTGAGGTGGAGCACAATCTTGTTATTAAATAAAGTCGACAGCATTGACCTTCAGCGATAGCTGATCCAGGTTTCCAACACTGCCAAAACCAAACGTTCTGTAATGTGTGACACGAAAAAATTGCAAAAAATTTAAGCCATGAGACAAAACCAAACATTAACTTGTGATGAGTTACGAACATCCTGCTTCATAGTATGTAAATTTTCTCTGCTCCATATCTGCATCTACTGTTCCTTCCCTGCATCATCCAAAGGTTGCTTCATCATTTATAAGTTTTTCACAAAATGCAGTTTCTTTTGTAGAACAGCAACGTAAGTTGGAATCTTCTTCCAGTTGTGATTCATTGTTTTTTCGTGCCTCAATCAGACGAATCTGAGTTCCCATAACTGTATTTCTTTTATTTTGTAGTACACCCCTTTCTCTTGATCTTCCACCCTTTCTGTCATCTCCATTGCCTCCAGAGCCCATAGTTTAAACACACTGGCCGGTAACTTGTCTTTGCTGATCTACTTTTCATGATGTTTTTTTCCTCTGAAACTGCTGCAGCTTCCACAGTCCAAAAGTTGGCTTTCCTTACTACAACAAGAAATCGTTACAGCGGGCTTGTTATAACGAATGTAACTTAATATATGTAGAATTCATGGTCTGATATAGGAGAGGGCCGATACCCTTAATCTTACCGTCATAAATAAATAGGTAATACTACAATGCAGTTTCCTGGCATCCATGTATGAAATTCAAAGCAACTAGCTTTGTCCTCGAACATCATTGCCAGCAGGACATCTAAGCAATAATTTTTATACCATATCTCATGCAGTATCGCGTAAATATGATCCTGGGGACTTGTATATAAAAATCACAGAGATCCCAAAAAGTTAAGCACGAATTACGAAATTACTTTGCTGTGTGTCGTGCGTCAGTAGAGGCGCAATAAGAACACTGCCGCGGTAAGCAGTGAAAAATAGTTCTATTAGAATATTAAAGAACATTAACAAGAGCAGTTACTTTCAAGGAAAGGAAACAGCGATTAAGTGGCTGAAAGCCAAGATGAGTAGTAAAAGGTTGAAGCCTATTGTCACTAATTACGAAAATGTGCCAAATTCAATGTTGATAGTGAAATGTTCGAAGATTCGCTGCCCTAAACTAGGTGGGGATTCGGAGATAATCACAGTACGGTTGCTGTCTGATGACGTTTTCTTAGCGAGCTTCTGATAGACGATCAGTGGATGCATCCAGTGTCTGGCCCAGAGATCGAAGCGATAGCTGCTTCGATAGCTGAGGCAGAACTTCCGATCCGTGGTTGAGCGACCACGAATACATCGTGTGCTGCCGGCGAGCAGGTGACTTCCCATACGAAGATAGTGCCCGCGACAGCAGCGCCTTGGTAGTGGAACCACGCTGTGTTGGCAGCGAACTTGGCACCGCTCGTGGCGGCTGCCAGAGACTCCGAGGAGAACAAGTTGGGGTGTTGCTGTTTTGACCGGAATATTCAGTAGTTAACTGTAATATTATCCCAAAAGGGAAGTGAGGACGCTTTGCTCGGCTTATTGTGAGTTTTTATCGTGATATTTCAAGAGGATAAGCTGAATAACATGATAGTATCCGCACGACTGTCTTGAAATGATGAGGCTGATTGCTGTTTCGCTTGCGGGAGGTAGTGCCCGTTGCGGCAACGGTGCCTAAATCGTGGCTACCTGCGGGACTTTAGTGTGTTGCATGTTGCTGCCGTGTAGGGGGAACACTGCACTGTCCACTGCCATGTTTCCTGCGACATTAGCAGAAGACGTAAAAAGTATCGTGTACCATATCGCACACTCACTCTTTCCTTGGAACAGTACGAATACGAAGTTGATAGAATCATGTAATGCTGCCATATTGTCTTGTATCTTAGGAAATATCATGATCGAATACATTTAAATTTAACTTCAGTGTTGTTGTTGGATTCAACGACGCCACTAACATGTGATTTATAGTTGCCTTTCGAAAATATAAATTCTCATGTACACAATATGGAGAGACTGCAGTAAAAATGAAGTCCAAAAACAAAATCAGACAAATTTATTATCAATATATTACACTTTGCAACGCAATGAAAGGATCACTTCTTCGATATTCCCTCATTGTCTCCGGTTCGAACGCATATATTTGAAATTTGACTCTAGTGTTCTTCTTTAATGGTGCAAAAGCATAGCGTTTGGTAGCGTCGCCCTCGGGCTCAGCAAGGTGTCGACACATGCGAGGAAGAGGACAGAGCTCAGAAGTTCATGTGATATGTAAGGTGGGTTAGAGATGTCACATTGGCACCAAATTTCAGCACACATCTGGCCAACGCCGCAGTGAATGTGTCACAACATAGAAAGGTTGTCAGAGCTCCTCTTACCCACATTTCACCCCTTCTTTTCACGTCTCTGCGATAGAGTCGACATGAAAATGCCTTAGGGGATGGCATAAAGGGTGCCAATAAAGCCACCCCTTTCTCTGGGACGTTGATTCTTACAAATTTTGCGGTAGGAAAGGACAGTTCGCAGAAGGATGAGCAACAGGATGACGTTTCGTATGACCTCTGGCATTGTTGACACATCCCGTTCGATTCAAGCCTTTTCCACTGACGGCAAGGGGCTGTAACCCCTTTAAATGTGCTCTCACCATTTGGAGTTGAGTGCAACAGCAATTTTTCTTCTGGTATGCAGGATGGAACCACTAGGGACCCTTCGAAACCATTCGATGGAATTTGAACGTCATCCGAAGTTGCAAAACGTGTTAATGCTTCATCAGTGGTCCTGTTTTAGTTCCACTGGTGACGTGATCGTGGTGGGATGCGACAATTACAGACATGTCCATAAAATGGCACAGGATCCCTGTAAGATCCCCAGTTCAACAAAATCCTCAAAGGCACACGGTCACATTTACTGACGGCTCAGAGATAACTTGCGAAATAGCCCCAGACGCCTGCAGCTAGACGACCACTTGACACACCTCCTATTGAAAGTGTCTGCCCGAAGGCTCCTGGGACTACTGGTACTTTGAAGTTCTCTGTAAACACTTTTTTTTGTATTCTCAATAAATGTGTGCAGATGCCACCGCAGGTCTTGGTGAACTGATGGTTCTTCGAGGGAGCCTATACCGTTTTGTTCACAAATGTGTCCATTTGGCGGCCCTCTTTGAAAAGTACACAGGAAAGCGTTACACAGGAGCATTGAAAAAGCATTAGTACCCTTTGTTACTTCGGATGACGATCAAGTTTTCTCCAAAGGTTTTGAACGGTCTCTAGTATAAGGGGCCGGGGGCAATAATTGCAGAAACCAGTACTGTATGTTAGAAGTATCGACCCTGGCTATTGAGACACTTGTCCTACTATGACACAAGGCGTTGAATGGCTGTCTCATAAGATTTCCGGGGCTGCGATGTTAACCAGTTCCGCACGTAAAGCTGGACGTCGTCGTCCGAGGTAAATCGTTTGCCGCTCAGAGCATTTTTAAGGGGACCAACAAGAGCGTAATGAAAGGGACTGAGGTCCGGACTGTATGGAGGGTGGCCGACAACCTCCGATTTGAATTTCTGCAGGAGTGTCGCAACTGTATTGGCCGTATGATGCTTTGCATTGTCGTGGAGCAGAATGGCCCCACGTGTGAGATTACCTGGTCGTTTTGATTTGATAGTTTGGCGAAGGGTGGTCAAGGTTTGCGAGTAACGCCGGGCATTCACTGTTGTCCCGTGGGGGCCCCATCTTGGTCAAAGAAGAACGTTAGCATAAAGATTCACCTCGGACGACGACGTCCAGCTGTACGTGTGGAAATCGTTACCATCGCAGCCGAGGGAATTTTGTGAGACAGCCATTCACCGCCTTGTGTCACAGTGGGACAAGTGTCTCAACAGCCAGGGTCAATACTTCTAACATGCAGGTACTTGTTTCTGTAATTGTGCCTCCAGCTCGTTTCTTTTTGAACTCCTATTATAGTTCCACCCTGTTCATCAGAGCAAAAATTGCTGTCGCATTACACTCCAAAGGGATGAGATCACGTGCAGTTGGGTTGCAGCCCCGTAATGTCCTTCGAGATGGCTTGAATCACCCGGGAGGTGCCAACAGTGTCAAAGGTTTTCAGAGAACGTCGTCCTGTGGCTTAACCCACTGACAACTGTCAATTTCAGATTCAAAATATATGGGAATCAATATCCCAAGAATACGGGTGACATCATTGAGACGCTTTATGCCATCACCTGATGCATCTCCACATTGATTATGAGCGGTCGTATTCCCAAATATTTTTCTCGGGCACTCACAAAAAAAAACCGCGTGATTTTAACAGTGGACATGGTGGTTTTCACTCCACCGCACAGACGACAAAAAAGGTGTGATATGAGGACAAGAGAGGCCGTAACGATCTTCTCATCGTCCACGGTGGGTTTAGGCCGAGTTGTGGTGAAAACTGGTGCGAGGTTGACATCATTCATCCACTTTATATTTCACGTAAACTCCCGTACTCTGACATTTTTTCCATATGTATCGACAACTTGATGTTTGATGCGTCGCCGAGCTCGAGGGTGACGTCCCAGGGTGCCACGTTTTTGTACCATTACAGAGAAGACTGTAGGCATCTTTGAGCCAAGTTTCAAACTTACAAATCTCAGTGGGAGATAATGACGCAGTTTCGAAAAAGTGAGCCTTTAATTTTGTGCGTAATGTGTTATATTAACTCAGTAGTTTCGGTACGATTTCCCAAATGGTCGTTTGTGAAATGTCCAGTTCGCTGATGGTTGATAGTAGCGTTCTTTAGTTTACTTACAGCACTCAAGTGTTCCGTCAGTAACTGTTTTTTGCTCCACTGATATCCCCTTACATATGCATCATGTGACAGCAAGGTGAACATCGCTGAATGGAGTCACCGTACGTTGTGTTAACGTCAACATCTCATTATGAAATGTCCCAGCATTGTTATAACGAATTTCAAAAGAAAACTGTTGTTGCGTGTATTGAAATCTATTCTATACAATCTGCTAATTACTTCACTCTGGTTGAAGAAAGGTGTAAAAGTTTAAGCTGTGTATGTAGGTCTGTTTACTTGCTACGTTCTGCAATAATGTCACAACACAAATAGTTACGTTGTGTTTGTTAGTGTTTTCTACAATCTGGTATATAATAACCAACCCTGTACGTTGACAAAGCGCCACTTAATGTAGAGCTATTGCATCCACAACAAAATGGTAAACGTTCACGTTGTTCTGAATGACATGTACGATTAAAAAAGCATCGTTAATCAGCAAAGGTATTTTTAGTGCAGTATTTTTCTTTTAAATGTATTTAAATTCTTTCGAGGCAGTTTCGTTTTCCTAAAAATTATCAGGGAAGGTTCTGACTTAAGTTAATCACTTTCACACATAGTACAGAATAAAGTGTCTGTCTGTGTAGTACCGTTCGTCTAATGAGCTGGTTATGAGTTAACACGCGGCATTACTTGAAATTCTATTTGCACGTCGGGAAAAGAGCAAAATACGTGAGAAATCTACGTGTACTGCTTTCTAATAAAATATTTCCTAATCGGATTCGTTGGGTGTTAAGTGCTGCTCGTGGCACAGGAGAGGAAGTCGGCGCGGTCCACATTAAATCGTCCGGAAGACAGATGCCCACAACTTAAAAAAAAGTGTTCGTAGCGTAAGGTATTTCTATAAGAAACATCTCATACTTCAAATTTATTTTTATTAGCAAATCATCATTGTTATTTGTTTATTTGATGGTAGTATACTATCTACCTCATCATTTCATCGTTCTCACGTTCCATCTTGATGACCCAAATATGATATAAATTTAACTGATTCACTTTATGATGTTTCACAAGCACATCAGTTCACTAATAAATTTACTAACATTATTCGTTGTTCCCTTTTTGGGAAGCCTCTTCTTCTGTAACTCTCTCTCATGTCAAACTGGACCTGGACATTTCCTTTTCCTTAGTATAAGTACGACAGATCATTTTTCGATGTTATCTTCTTATCAGTTCTGCATAATTTATTGTGACAACACAGCATGAGTATAATTTAAATATATACGGAAGAGCCAGATGGATTCAGGGAAGTCAGTGGACCAGCACAAAAGTGAAAACAGATTTTCGAAAAATCTAAATTTTTCTTCGCTACAGAACGTTGCCCTTGTGAAACTCGTGAAGAATCAAGAAATTAGTGAGACAGAAAAACTTTTGACTACAGTACTGAGCGAGCTTTTAACTTAAACGAGCTGCCACTGGTGCAAAAATATATGAGGATACATCGTCTGACTGTCAAAATAAATAAACTAATACCCGACCTGTCTCCCTGTTCTGTAAGTTGAACTGAATATTTCCATCAGTTTTAGAAACAAAGCTAAAGCTTGCCATTGCCTAACATTATACTGTAATAAAAGTACACAACGTGCATCATTGACTTTAAATAACTGAAAGAAGATTTATCTAAGGTCATTTACATAACCAAGTACGGTAACTAGCAGATGATGACGGCGATCATTAGCTAAAATTTCGATCGTGGTATTGTCTCTCATAAGAATGGTAAAGATGGCCAGTACCTGACAATATGCCGTAATAAAAATACGCAACGTGTACCATCGACTTTAGATTATTGGAAGAAGATTTATTTAGTGTCATTTGCATAACCAAGTACGGTAGCTACTAACAGACGATGACGGCGACCATTAGCTAGATTTCTATCGTGGCATTTTCTCTACCGGTACACTGGTAAGGGAAAGGGGAGGGGGTGGGAGGGGGGGGAGGACCGATCAACCGTCCAAGTCGTGGATTGATTCTCGAAATTCTGCGCGGTGTTTCTTGAGGGAGATACCATCGGAAATGTCACCGTTGATGGCCTTCTATCTCTGGGCTTGAGACCTTATTTTCGGCAGCCACCTTGACATTACTCTAGGGACTATTTGTTACGCTGGGAATTGTTTTCACTTCCATTTTCACCCTTCTTTTCATTTCCATAATTATACATGACCAAATCAAACAACACACTGCACATGCAGCTGTCATTGCCTCTCACACTGAATTGACCTACACTTGAGTAACTAAGTGGGAGAACGTATTTTAGCGTGATTCATATTCATGCTTTCCGACCAAGGCGATCGAGGTCAAATAGTAGCACAGACGAAAAACTACAATTTCTTGTGGCGGCTTACCCCTCTTCTAGCGTCACAGCGACTTCTTTAATTTCTGTCTGCACCACGAGCACTCCATTCCCTCCGGTAAAAGAAGAGGCAATTGGGAGTAGAGGGGTGTGGGGAAACTTCCATTAGCCTTCGGTCGTGTTTGAACACGGAAATTCTACCTAAAAAAGAATTTTACCTAAGACGGTGGTTTAAAGTTTTGAATATTTTCCCAAATGATAATTTGGTATTATCGATATATGCAACTTTATTATAAGTACTGATTCTGGCCTTGTGCCTCGCCCTCTCAACAAACTGATTTACGTATGAATTGAGTATTTTGTTGCATTCAACAATTATGATAACGTTGATATAGATGCAATTATCATAACTGTAATTAGTTGTTTCTCATGCTTGTGGATGATCAGTTGTTTCAATGGAATTGCTATATTTAATCAAGTCACACTTTATTTTTCGGAATAAATTTTTTGATGTTTTCACCACTTCTAATTGCATAGCAGATGCAGTGATGAAACTACACTAATGGTCAGCGGAAATAAAATAACCGTGCAGTTAGCTACCCGGTGTTGTGCTGTGTCCCGTTGTCTTGAATCACTCTGTGGAAACATAAATTTAGTCAGCTTCAGTTTAAAACATGCCAGCTAAGCAGGACACAAGATGCCTGTTTTGGTCATGAAACTCGCGAACGTCTCCATCCAGGAGGAATTCTGTTCTGTCTGTACGTTAACGTCGGTGATAAACCTGCTTTCAGTGCTAACCGCAACCTACATCTATTCGAACCTGCTTACTGTATCGAAGACTTAGTGTTCCTCTACAATTTTTACCCCACTCAGTTCCCTTTATTACCAAGTTTACTGTTTCTTCGTGCCTTAGCATGTTTCCTAAGTACAAATACCTTCTTCAGTCAAGATGTACCTATAATTTCATTTTTTCCTAAATTCAGCTCAGTATCTCCTCATGTGTGATTCGATCTGCCCGTATAATCTTCAACAGTCTTCTTGTGACGAACCTCCTTGAACGATCGTCACAACTTCAGTTCATCCTCAAGACTCATTAATGTTGAACGTCCAGGCGAGTTACTCTTGAAGTAAAATGTCATTTGCTAATTATTGTGAAAAATGTTGCAGAAGTTATCTATTGTAACGATCCAGTGAGGTGCTGTGGAGACTCGAGATAGATGGAACTAGCCGGCACCAAGGCCTGTGGGCTCCGACGGCAAGGCGACCATAGTAGCCTCCAAGAAACGCCGGCATGCCACGAATGCTGAATAAGAATTGATGAAACCTAATATTGTACATTAAAGCGCTCGTAGCACTGATTATGAACAGGAGTGTTATTTGCAGGTCTCCAGCATTCTCGAGGTGAAGTGGGTTGGAACTTTATCTTTAATGAAAATAAAGAGTGAAATACCTCCGTAAACGGCACTAGGAAGTCTCCTTTAGTTACTAATAGAGACTAGTTTCGGACTTGCATCTATTCTAAAAAGATCCTACGTAAACAAATTTACAGCAGATGTTACAATAATAAAAGAACAGCCTGAGTATGACAATAATTCATGTGGTTACATCCTGTCTGAATACAGTGATGTATGCGTGCGTGGAACAACCACAACGAATAATCCAAATGGTACCAGCAATACGTGTTACACTGTGCAGTGCGGAGAGAACTGACGCTGGAGCTCACCAGTAGCTACCAAGTGACAGCGCGAGAGGGCGCTAGTATCGTTGTGCACAAATGAAAAAAATGTTCATTATCAAGTAAACACTTCTATTACTGCAAAGTTATCATTGCAAACTCTGTAATTATACTTTAAACATATTACAATCACCTGTCGGAGGTAACAAATCGAAGCCCAATAAAAGAACAGACTGCGTAATACAGAGTACCACACGCAGTGTCATTTGCAAGTACATACTCGGGTCACCCCAAAGCCGCCAAAAGTGAAAGGAATATTCCTAAAATAAGTATAATTAATTAAATTTAATAAAATCACAAACGGCACGAAAAAATTGCGCCACATGCGGCGTAATTCAAGGAAAATACCCAGGTTGCAGTTCACGTTGCTTACAAATGAAACAAACTTTAAATATACACTGAAGAAAAGTGAGAACTATTAACATACATACATATTTCCACAGTCTTTACACATTCCTTATGATGTCACACATTGCATGATACTCAGTCATGATAAATTTCTAACATCTATTCCATATTTACAGCTAATACATTTCTCATCATCACCTAAAAATGGTTTTAATGAAATAAAATAATAAAATGTATTAACCTCCTAATAATCAACAGAAAGCGCTAATAGCGGTTAATGCAAAGCTCCAAATGTATACACTGTAGCCAAACCTTTATATTCGCTAAAAGGCTATCTTTAATAAAACACGATGGCAAATGAAGTATGAGCATTTTTTGATCTTATTTCGTCCGAATATCCATTAAGGAAAAATATGTGATTCGTTGGGCACATACCCTGGTCACAGTACTTACTTCAGCCAAATAATTCATTAAAATACAAAAACAAAAGTAGGTACAGACGACGCAAGTTTTACGCAATAGTGGCTACGCCAACACGTCCTTGGCGTTGTATAGCTGTAGAGTAAAAATGAAGATCATTTCGTACACAGCTATTAATGACCTCTGTTGACCAATACAAGACTGATACTTTTCACTGTTCAACGTATGCATACACAACTGTATTCAGTCACTTACGAAGACGGTAGATAACCTTGTTTCTACTACGCTACAAAATGAATTATTTTCATATTCCATGCTGGGCTTGTATTAGTAGTGTAATATCTGATGTAATTTTGTTCCCACTGGATGGATAGGGAATAGAAGCAAGCCAGAAGCTAATCACCATCAATGAATAAAGGAGACTTCTTAATGTAACTTACGCCGGTATTCCAAATATTTCTTTCATTAAAAAGTGTTATATGAAGTGCCAGCTTAAGTCTCTCGTCTTTTATTAACTTTTTAATTAGGGCACCTATTGCGCTGCAGTACAACATGTTTTCAATAGAATTTATCGAAACAGCTTTACAGAAGACACCATTTGACTTCTGATTTGTAATTTGTCTTTTGAGGAAGTAAAGGTCTTTCATTATGATTGCTGAACTGTCACACCAACATTGTACTGGCCAACAAAACCCTTCAGCATTTCATCTATTCAGAACATTTCATTTGTAGGTTATATATTAAACCCTACGGTACTATGGGGCATAGATAAATTAATTAGAGCAGAAAATGGGCAAATCGCTGTCGATCAAACCTTAATATAAGCTCCGAAAATCATTGTGAACGAAAGTAGAATCCTATTGCCGTTAGTGTAACAGCCACTAACGTTATCACAGTACTGGCCTTCATTTGTGCGGTTTATCTTTTCCTCAGATGTAAAACAACTCAGACAAAGTTAAAAAACACACGAGATCCCTCTGGTATGGGTTGTACTGGAAAGAGAAACAGAAATTTTAACTTCGTGTAAGTTCGTAGGAAATTTTGTAAGTAGAGTAAGATTTCTGTATTAAGATAAAGACCTTTTTTGTATTCTCTAAAATTCGGGACGAATGTTTTTAGAAGAGAGGGGCATGTTGCATGTACAGCTCATATATCAACACTGTGATTTGTATCTTAGCTTAATAGTTGGTTACATTGTTGTTTAGTGCTGTGTTCGAAAGTGTTCCTGCTAATGTAGGCCGGCCGGTGTGGCCGTGCGGTTAAAAGAGCTTCAGTCTGGAACCGCGTGACCGCTCCGGTCGCAGGTTCGAATCCTGCCTCGGGCATGGATGTGTGTGATGTCCTTAGGTTAGTTAGGTTTAAGTAGTTCTAATTTCTAGGGGACTGATGACCACCGATGTTAAGTCCCATAGTGCTCAGAGCCATTTGAACCATTTGCTAATGTAGGATGGAAATTATTACATCTTATGAAATGTCTTTATTTGTCTAGAGTTCTTCTGTTGTGCTTAATTACTATTTTTACTGTTATATTGTAGCTCAGCATCCTTTTTAGCTTCACGAAGCTTAATACATTAGGATGGTTTACATTCTTTGGTAAATCTAGGAGAATTTCGCATAACTTTCCTTTTTACGATCAGATTCTTCAGACAGCAACCATTAAATTTCATATTTCAAGCAGATATTTTGAACAATTTACCTGTATATTTTTGTCCACTGTGATACGTGGATAGGCGAAATTTGTGTTGATAGATGTTATTAAACTATATGTGTTAAGCAAATTTAAGTCAGTTAATATTAGCTCTCTTACACTGATGTCTGAAGTCAACAGGAATAATTGACAGAATGTCACTGAATAACTTGTGTAGCTATGGAATCCTTCTACACACATCGTCATTATTATACTCTCATTGAAATGCTTTATTTTGTTTCCACTGCTGCGTTTCGCTAATCCTGTATTATCTATTTCATTTGATAACGTTGGTCATGCATTCTAAATTAGCGGATGTTAGCAATCAGTTATCAATCAGTGTGAATTATATCTGCCTTTGCCTTAATATTTTTTATAAAAAATGTTTTTGGAAGATCTGTCCTTCATCTTTAGGTGTGTGACCATTGGCAATTACAAACATGTGACATAAGTTAACAGCCTCCAATTGCATACACCATGGCTACAGGTTTTGCAATATCATAAGCACCCACAGATGTGTCACAAAAATCGAAATAACGATGCACCGAGCAACGTGAGTGACATCGTCACAACATTAGAAGAGAAAGTACAGGAGGCAATTTGCATTAATGCTTCAGAGGCTAGACAATTAACACAATTATTATCCGGAGACCTCGAACTATTCATTGAACGCCCTGGAATCATAAAAGATTACCCATATAATATGAAAGTATATCCGCACAAGACATATTCCAGAGCATCTTACTCGGTCCCCTGGACTAAGAAAAACGAAGAGATATAAAGGACCATTACCGTAAATATAATATTTATGGTAAAATAATTAGCTGTAATAATGTGATAATATTATGTATATATTAGTTTATAAGCTTTTTTGTCAAGTATTGCACTGTAATGTTCTTGAATTATTTGAACAAGGAGTAGAGAATCTCCATAATAAATGTATTTTTACTCTAAAAGGGATCAATAACTTGATAAACACTTGAGTGTTATTGCATTAAATGTGAGGAATCTTACCTTCCTATACGTGGCATAGAAATGATTAAAATTCTTAAATAATATATTTGTTCGTGTGTAAGAATGGATATAACAAAAATATTTTCATAAGATTAAGTCATGTAGTCCCACACACGTAGCGCTTGTTGGTGGTGTGTGAGCTGTGTGACTGAGGAAAATAAAATAAATAAAAAATAAAATAAACCGCTTTCACCACAAGTGAAGCGTAATCTGAATGTGTACTGATTTACGTACACGGTTTTATTACGAAGTCATTTAAAATGCTCTTATGAGCAACATTCCGGTTAGATAAACCGAACATGGACATCTGTCCCAAAAACATGGTAAATAACAATCCCAATAAGAAAAATAAAAAATAGAAATATATAAATATATGTATCTGTAATAAAAATGGAAATGTACTCTTATCTGGACAGTTCAGTAATGATCTCATGGTCAAGATAATGTAGCAGATTCTGAAGGTTTTATATTGTCTCATGTTTATGTGACAGTGTGAAATATTAAATTTTGTTATTCAGTCATGGTAATATGAACCTATGTGCAAGTGTACCAGACCTCATTACTTGAAAAGTGTCATTTTAATATAGATTGTCTGTTAAGTACTGTGCAAAACTGCTGACAGCAATCAAAACAGTGAAACGTTTTTCGCAGGAACTAGTAGACGCGTGAAGAACTGTGATATATATTGTGAATATTGATGAACAGTGATAAAAACTGTGATCACTTAACCTCATGAACGCTCTTGGAGTGTCATAGTTAGCAGCAATGCTATGAACGTTGAGTACTGTTAACTATATTAATAAGTAACTTGAACTGATGACCTTTAGTAGTTTGATACGAAGCGTCTTCGCGTGCCAAAATTGATGTGACAACCTGTACAGCCAGCCGCGCGGCAAAACAATGATGCAACGTTGGCTAGGCAGCGTGTCGCGAAAATTTTTACATTCCACTTAAGTAAACGAAGCACACTACGGACACTGGTATGATTAACGGTGCAGTGTTCAAAATGTGCATATTGTGATAAACTTACATGTGAATCACTACATTGTGTTGAACAGTGTCAAAATACAGAACACAACAACAACTCCAAAAACAGTGTAATTCCATCCGTGTGAATGCGAGTTTAATGAACACTAATAGACCTTTCCACAGGATTAGAATACTAATTATCTTGTCACTTATGCTTATATTTTGACATTTCATGTACCCATCTGAAACTGAGGGACGTGAGAAAGGAGAAGCAAGACCTGATGCAGTGCGACTTGTAGCCAGCAGCAGATCCAAACCACAATGCAGCCGACGGCAGTGACTTTGCAAATTCTTATGATATACCACCATGAAAAAACATTCATTATCTCAGATGCTTACAATAGAGTAAAAAATTAGCATTTTCTAGCATATTTTATTACATTCATGTCAAGCCTGACTGTTAAAAGTAGGTGTCTGTATTTCCTTGAAGCCCCTTGGACGGTTTTATTCCCAGTTTTCCGAGTCCAGTGAACCCAAATGGCGGGGGGGCTAAGTTAATTCGGGAAGTATCCGCAGCAATTTCCGAGATAATACAGTCACTGAAGTCATTTAAAGTACTCGATACAACTATAATTTTATCATGTCTAAAACAACATTGAAACCAAACATTTGCATCTTGAGAGTAGCAGATCTACGTGGATTACATGGACCGATAAAAAAATATACAATAGATAAACTAATTGTTTTTCTCAGCCAAAGGGGCATTGTAACATCCACGAAATAAATTTTAGCTACAGTGTGACGAGAGGAAACTATGCCTCTAACATTTGTAAACATTATCTATTCAACACATGAAAAAACACTGAAAACGATGATAAATATTAATTATTTATGTAATATTTTATGATGTAATTGGACATGTCGATTTGTACCATACAAAGACAATGATAATTGTAAATTCCTTTTATGATCTGCGATTGTCTTCCTCTGTTTTTACCTTTTGTTGGTTGGCTTTTGTAGGTTGTGGACGCATATCAAACTGAGGTCTGTTAAGAAATTGTAAATATTTGTTAATTATTACTTGAGAACAGAGTTCATTATTATTATAAAAAATGAGTGAATAAGTATTTGTAACTTTAATTCCTCTCTCAGTAAGCATTATCTGTGTTAATTATTTCTTTCCGCTGCAAGGAGCGCAGCCATTGATGATAGCGATTTGTATCGCGTTTTTGTCTGTGTTTTTCTTAGAAACAAATCAAATGTTTGCTGGATGAAGTCTAAATAGTGCACAATACGAAAGTAGAGTTTATAGACTTTAATAAGCATTTCAAATACTTACTTATTTGGTCCAACAATAGAAAGTCTCTATTAATTGTCTGCCGCTATATTAACAATTATCTCAGCGTCAATTTCAAATTACGCAACTCTGTAGACATAAATGCCGAAGTTAATCAAATGTGTAAAAATAAATGTGCTCCGGTGGTCCCGAACTTATTTTAATGAAAATAATTCGAATCAGATTGGTTCCTTAAAAACAGTGCTCATAGCACGATACTTATAACAAACTTTTCTAGCTGATGTATGGAGCCGAAATTAATTACGCCGAGTTGCGAAGAGTATTATTTCAGGCAATATACGTCAGTGTTGTGCGCAGCTGATATTCGGTGGTTTTAATGATCATTTTGCTGAAGATAACTGTTTCCATCATAATCAATAGTTGTATAGAATCTGTTGTATGTCCTGAGATTTAGTGACACTTACACAACTTACAGACAACACTTAAACACGACGTTAACTTGGAGTTCTATAACAACTTGACCAAATCTTTAGTCGGGACAAAAATTACTTAGTAATTACTCAATGTAATAAAATAAGATTATCATTTTCATTTACAAATTAGTTAAATACCAAACCACTGAATAACACAGTGAACGCCACAATGAGCGTAGACAGGAATACAAATATGTTTCTTTAAATGGATCGGACTTCAGAAACCAATTTTGGGAAAAAAAGCAGATTCTTTCTACTGATCACGCAATATGCATTTAAGACTGCAGCATTGGCAGCCGATCAATAGCTTCACCACATCAGTAACACTAACTTCGTTTTCACTCCCCAACAACAGTTCTGTAGAAAATATTCAAAAACAAGGTTAGGACAAGAAATATTAGTAACATGAAACAAAGTAAATTAAGCTTTGAATTATATGTAGTTAAACTAAGTTGTACGTCGGATAATGATTTCACCTACTGCTTTTCATGAAGACAGGGGTGACCGAAGCAACTGATGGAGATACACATCTGTTCGATTGTCATTTCATGAATGCTAAGAATTATTGTCGTTGGTCAATTACAAATAATCTACAATAGGTTAACAAATTTTCAACACGCGTCGAAACTGACCTAGGAACAGGTGACAGGGGGCCTCAGTGGCTGTCGGATGCTGCCAATCCGAACGATAGCACCCAGGTCATAAGTCGCAGTGATGGATGAGATGTGGCATTGTGAATCAATCAGGTGGTCACTCGTACAGATATCAGGTGTCCACCATGGGCCAGATTTCATGAAACAATCGTACCGTGGTATCACAAATGTCTTTCCACAACCATAAGGGTTTTATGAAATAACTGTTATTATTAAAAAAAAACAAAAACTTTTTCTCACGTCAGTCGTAGATATAAGAAACATATAAAGCGGTGCTGTAGTAGGCCCCATTGAGCCTTTGAGGCTAATTTCTCTTACAAATTAATGTGCATTACTTGCAGTTACCCCTTTAGCCAGTTGGACATGGAAAATTGTCGTTGGAGTTTTGTTTTTCTCTGCCACACTTCTTATTCCTTTACCCTTCCTGCTTGGATGTGAGTGACTGAAAGTAATTATTTTGGGGGTAAAAGTAGGGATTATTAATCAAAGATAAGCGGTGCTGGTACTGAATTAGCAAATCTTTGACGTCATGTGGTGCAAGAGTAGAGTCGGCAGTGGCTTGTTCGAGTTTCACCTGTTTGTGGAAGACGAGGCAGGAAACAGCCAATGAGCGGCGTCTTCTTCGTTTCGTTTTAATAAGTGATCGTTGGGGTAGCTTTCCGCCATGTTTGGCACTCTGCAGCGGGGAAACCTAGGGTGAGGCCGTGTCCCAGAAGCACCGGCATAAATGCTGACATAACCTGGTTAAAGATGGCTTATATTGTGCCAGACGTTACGCGGAGTGTTGCCTTTCAAGTAGAGCTGGGACAGCATACATCGAGAGATTCTACAATTTTAACTATTTTGCGATACGGAAATAGCTGCGGACGCGAGGTCTCACCTATAACAGACGGCATTTGCCTTTCGCATAGGACTATAACTTTTGGTGTTTCAGTTATCTGTATTTGTTAAATTAATAGTTTACATAAAATACGTCAGTTTGACATGTGTTTTGAGAATATCGTTTGAATGTAGAGGAATTTTTCCTTGTGGGTGAGTGTTGGCAAATTTTCGAGCCAAACCAATGTGGGTACAGAGTCGAGCAGATGCGTGGCTAAAGGCACGCTCAGTGCTTAATTACATCAGTACGAACCAGTAAATAAACATGCTTCTAGTCAGTGTGCGTGATGGCATTTTCAGTATTCTCCTAAAGTACGTATTTTCGTGTGTGTCCTTGGCTGACTGGTGGAGCCACGTGCTTTGCGCCAAATCGTTTAAAGGGATGGCTTCTCACTCAGTGCTAAGGGTTGATTCATTGGGGCATGTCTTCCAATTATTAAAATCGTAATGCTCAGAAAAAATATTGCATCAAAATATGATAAAATTGTGTGACTTGTGACAAGTATAATAGAGTTTCGAGTGCCAAGTTTGTTGATGATGTTTGCGACAGTTTACAGACGAGCTAGTGATCATTACCTTCTATATGATGCGGAAATGCAACTGTGATTGTGTGGGTCATGTTGTTGAAATCTGAGAAAGTTAGGGCAGACTTTATTGTAACTCGCACAGCCACTCAGCCACTCTGTCTCTCTTGTTCCACAGCCTATCCAATGTCTTTATTGGCCAACAAATCTTTGCATTTGCATGAAGAGTGTTTAGTGTGGAGTCGTGAATGCGCTCAGTACGCGTGGCACACATACTTGAATAAATAAGCTCACCCTTTCGTTCCTAATAGTGTGGAAAACCATTTTATTAGCGTTGGAGACCTATGTAATGTTGTTTATATATTTTATTGTGTCATTATGAATTCTTCTTTGTTATTATGATTGCTATTCAACTGGATTTGTGAAAGATCCTTTTTAAATACTTGCTTACCGAACGTAATATTGATATGATCGCGTGACATTGAACTCTGATATAATAAAAAACTAATTGTGTTACTGAGCCAGAACTTGTGCTCATTAGATAACATTTCCATACGTACCACCTTAAAATCATTCTGAGATTTGGTAAAAGGAGAGAAAGAGTTAAAACTCAAATTTGCATGGTGTCTGAGATAACGAATAAAGCATATCATGGAAAAATCATATGTGAACCTCCCTCTGTGTCGCAGCAGAACTTGTTGATATGAGGCTAGCGTTATCCATTGCGTCGAACAAATCTGAGTAGTGTAAAAGACTGTAACAAATCTGATAGAATATTCAAATCGGGCATAAATGGCCCGTAGAATAATGTCTAATGTCAAATCATGAGTTCCCATAATAACATGTATGAGCCAATAAAAGATGGAAGTAGAGATAAGGTTACACACATACATAATCAGGAGATCCATGCACTATTATTATTACTATAGGGATATCTTTTCGATTTTTAATAACAACATTTTGTTTTATTTTGCAACTGGAATTAATTAGTTTTTTGTTTATGCACACCACAGTGTGACTTCTGAAAGTATCAAATTTCACTAAGGTACATAACAGGCGCAATAAGCGTCCTTATTAAATCTGTTTTCATATTAACTCATGATCACATCGTTTGAATGTGCTTTAATGGTGCCCCTATGCGTCACTGCACCGACAATCAAATGTCTCTTTCGGTACAGGGATTGTAGCCAGGTATTTGTGAGACCAAAGTTCACGTCAACTGGCTACCAATTTCATGTGGTTCTTGTGTAAGATTCTCTGTTACTCAGCTCAAGGACATCTTTCTTCTACATATCGAACCAGAGGTAATTAGCGACTCACGGGATTTAACCCAGGTGAGTGACGTTTTCACTTCTTTGAACCGTCTGTTTGAGTGAAACCATCAGGTTGCATTATGCAACACATGCCAGACCCAACATTTGACTCACACGGTACCATTTCACTTACATATTAATACTCTTATTCCAGTCACTAACCCGTAATTGCTTTTTAGGATCAAGAACAGATTACACAACAGCTTCGACACTGGTTTTAACTTCAGCATTTTATCATTTATTAGCTGACAAATCGACCTTGCCCGGGTATCCTTTTCCCAATCCCCTATTAGAAACGTATAGTTCCTGTACGTAGGTCGCAGCCATTTCATGTATCTGCAACTCAATTTTGTAATCGTTTCTGTGGCAACAACCATTTGCGCTTCGCTCTTATTACAGCATACGTGAATACATGAAAGAAAGGTATCATCTTCAAAGCGTCGTGGCAGCCTTGAGCAGTTCGCAGCATTGCGGAACCTCAAACTATGTAAATTTACCGGCAGGCCGGAGTGGCCGAGTGGTTCTAGGCGCTACAGTCTGGACCCGAGCGACCGCTACGGTCGCAGGTTCGAATCCTGCCTAGGGCATGGATGTGTCTGATATCCTTAGGTTAGTTAGGTTTAAGTAGTTCTAAGTTCTAGGGGACTGATGACCTCAGACGTTAAGTCCCATAGTGCTCAGAGACAAGCCAATTATATCATAAACACTTACATTTTGTGCCCTTCTTGAGAGCTCACATTAACTTCAGTCACTTCAATGTCATGCTCAAATAACCACTGATTACTGACAAAACATATTAACGACTGATACACAGAAGTGCTAAGTTTTGTTGTTAGAAACGTATTGATCACTTTATAACAGTCTACTCTTTTAGTTTAGAAAATAAGAGTCTCTTCTCTGTCTCTACTCTAGTTTGGCACTGTTGCGCTTCTTTATCTTAATTCCGCATCAGTGCCACATATGAACGTACTGTGCACGAGTTATAGCATCTTGCAGAATATCTGTACAGTTTTCTGATCGCTGATTCGTTTAGTTACTTCGAAACATGTTTGTTATCAAATTTCACACAGGTTTGTGTAGCATTCCCTGTTCATATATTAGTATTCTACAGCAAAACTATTCGGATACGAAATTGTTTAGAGAATATTTTTAGATGAGTTACATGTTAAATTTTCTGTGTTCAAAGGAGTTCAGGCATCACTACTGCTCGTGCCTGGGCCTTTTAAATCGTGTGATTGTAAAGTCCATAAATTTTTTTCATTTTCGCTAAAGCCAAAAGGTACACCACTGGATGTGAGATCTGAGTAATATTGTATGATCCAGTGTACAGTCGTTGCTATTTACTATTTCTCTTCTGTCAGTCTAAACATTTTTGATGTCATTTCAATAACACGGTTTCTACAAGTGAAGATTCTTGTGTATGCCCAATTTTTTTTCATAAGCATTCTTATGTGTTATAGCCTGTTCAGTGAGGGCAGACAATGAATAATTTCCTTTTCCTCCAGAGTCACTTCTTCTATAGGAAGGCGTGGCAGTGGCATTATCCAATCGTTATCTTTTTTGCTGTTGAAGAATACATCTTAAGGTGGTTATGCGTTGTGTAAATTGGTAATTTGTTAACTATGTGCTCAAATAGTTCAATAAATACATGTAGTGTATAATGCGTAGGCCTACCTGCATACATTTGTACAAAACGATTAAATTCTTTGAAAATACGTTCAATCGAGTTACTTTGTTGATGAAATTTTTATACCAAAATCTGTTTGACGTTACGATCCATTTTTTCATGTAGAGTTTGAAGCATTATCTGTTAGGAACGCGAAAGGCTTACCAACTCTCGGTATGTAGTCCGTAAGAATTCTTCCGATAGTTGAAGGTTCTTCCGCCTTCCTTTTTCCACTCAGCTTGACATATTTATAGAAAGGATCATGAGAGCCTAAGTGCAGAGGGCACTGGACCAGCAACATCGACAGAGCAAGGTTGAGGTGATAACATTAGATGTAGTTTGCGGATTTTGTTATCTGATAGACCTGACCACTTTTAAGCAACCAGTCTATATACAGTATATTCTTATATTAGTAAAATAACAATGAAGCTTCAATTTTCGTAGACATGTTGATACATCTAACTCAGAGATCCCAAACATAATACGTACGACAAACTAGATTATGTCTGCAAACTTCAGTTATACACACGCACCAGTTCTTATTTTGAATACTAAGTCAGTAAAACACATTGTTTTGTGTTTCGTAGTGTTGTATGAATGGTATAGCACGATTTCGCGTGATTAGTGTCTTGACTTTGAACCACTGGGATATGCACATTGTAGTGTGGTCATGTTGACACACAAGTTTAAATAGCATTGACTATAACGTGGTTCTTTCATTAAGAGAATTCGGTAATTGGCAATTTGTTCGGATACGTTGGCTAGATCAATCAGATGTTGTAGATGTGACAAGGCATACTCTACTGCACTATCATTACCATTTATGTCTATAATCTAAAATCGTTATTCTTGAAGAAAGGTGGTTCATGTTGCACTTCGAGCATGAATTAACTTGTGAGACCTGAGTTTCTCCCGGAATATTCAGTATTCAGATGACTTACGGGAATGCAGCCGGATGACGTCGTCAACAACTGCCAACATTTCAAAAGGAGCACACCCTTCCATTTTGAAGGCATAAATGCGGAAAGTAAGCACTGTGCAAGGGAATTTAAAGCCTCGGTCTCTTCAGAGAAACTCTGGAGAGATAAATGGCTCAAATGGCTGTGAGTACTATGGGACTTAACATCTGAGGTCATCATTCCCCTAGAAGTTAGAGCTATTTAAACCTAACTAACCTAAGGACATCACACACATCCATGCCCGAGGCAGGATTCAAACCTGTGACCGTAGCTGTCGCGCGGCTCCAGACTGAAGCGCGTAGAACCGCTCGGCCACTGCGGCCGGCCCTCTGGAGGTATAACACTCACACACACACACACACACACACACACACACACACACTCACACACACACACACACACTGTACACTCTAGCACCATCATAAGCCAGTGGAGATAGACATCAGAAGTCTCATTAGCGAAATTGACAATCAACAGATGAGGTACAGTTAACTTCGTCCCTCTGTTATTTGACAAGGGACAGAGCAGGATTCCACGCAGAATTTAAACAAAAACCACCATCACCTATCACAAGGTTATTTGCTAATAAAATATCAATATCTTCCTTAAATACACTATCACAATAGCAGGGAGAGCATACCAGAGTCTCCGTGATGTTGTATTCCATAGGATGACCGGTGGGAAGACAGTGTTCTACAGTGGCAGATATGCTCGGCTGTTGTAAGCGTGTGTGCAGCTTACGCCAGTAGACTGGTCCTCCGCTGTTCTGATACTCTGACCAGTATATGACATGCGACAAATGCAAGGAACATGGTAGGCACCCGACAAAAGCATCATCCTTTACGGAACCTAAAAGCACCCTGATCTTTGATGCTTGTCGAAAAACACACTTCACATCCTATTTCCGAAAAATACGTACAACCCTGTCCGAAACGCTCCTCGTATGAGGTAGCACTATTGTTACTCATAATCGGACGAAGAGGAACCCTTTGCTTGTGGACCTTACAAAGGCCATGACCTAGGGGAATAGCACAATAAGAATTAACACTCTTGATAGGGCAGATCTACTGTTGATTTGGACAAGCAGGAGTACTTTCAAAAGATGCAGCATTTACTGTCTGATTCAGTGTATCACAGGATCACTGGTGACCCAACAAAATCCGTTGAAGGAAAGACTAAAAGCCTCTTGCAGGAAAGTTCCTTGTCGCAGGAGATTGTCAAAAGTCTCAATTGTGGTTGAGTTGTCCCTCCCCCCCCCCCCCCCTCGCGCCAGGGATATATGGGCTCCCTAAAGTCCACGAGAAAGTGATTCCTCTTCGTCCTATTGCGAGTAACATTGGTGCTCAGACGTATCGTATTGTATGGCAAAACATTGACATTGAAATTCTAGTACGTTTTGATGTGGCCTTTCTCTTCACTCATGTCCCTCTCTCTGATTCGCTAAAGCTGATTAAGGTTAGGTTTGGTGCTGAATTAAAGATCCTATTTCGACACGTGTTGACTTCCACTTAGATCTTATTCAATGACCAGTATTACGAGCAGACAGATGGAGCTGCGGTGGGGAGCTAGTAGTCACCTGTTGTTGCCAATTTGTTTTTACCTTGGAGTCTGCGGCTTTGAAACCTGCTTTTTTCAGATATGTCAACGATAATTTTGTTTTTGCCCTCCTGGCGGTAAGAATTTGAAACGACATTTTAGAACACCTGAATTCAATCCAGCCAAATATTTGTTTCACAATGGAGATGGAAAAGGACGACTCTCTTCATTACTTGATGTTCTGGTCTAGAGGAATGTTGATGGTACGTCGGGACATGCAGTTTGAAGGAATCCATCACACAGTGACTTGTTTCTGCGGGCTAGTAGCTGTTACCATCCTACTCAACTTTGTACCTTGATTCATAGGTCCCATGTCACCCCAGACCCTAAGACTTTGTCAGCTGTTAGTGTGAATGATTATAGAACAGGTCAGAGACACGTTTCTCTGTCGATCAACTGTATACCGCGAGAGTGATGATAATACGAGTACCTAGGTGGCTCCTAAGTCTACGGTCATATTGCCTAAAGCAAGGAAAAGTAAGAAGAACAAACCTGTACCGTTTGGACAAAGTATTACTAGTGTCTTGCTTGACACAGTCAAGTCACTCATATATCAGGGCATAATGTTGCAAAGCCATATGAAATGGAACGAGTATGTGAGAACTGTGGTAGGGAAGGTGAATGGTCGACTCCGGTTAATTGAGAGAATTTTAGGAAAGAGTGGTTCACCTGTAAAGGAGGTCGCATATAGGACGCTGGTGCGACAAGTATTTTTTTTTTATTTACTCGTCAAGTTCCGTAGGACCAAATTGATGATAAAATCTCCAAGATCATGGAACGTGTCAGTACATGAAATTACAACATAAACGTAATAACAGATAAATGTACATGAACCTTAAAAAAGTCACTCCGTAAGTTTAAGTAAACGCTATCAGCAATACTATAAAAATAAGCTTAATTTTTTAAGGGACTCCTCGACAGAACAGAAGGAGCGCCTGGATTACTGTTAAGATTTTTGAATTCGAGTGGCAGCTTATTGAAAATGGATGCAGCAGTATACTGCACAACTTTTAGCACAAGAGTTAAGGAAGTCCGATCCTAATGCAGGTTTTATTTCTGCCGAGTATTAACAGAGTGAAAGCTGCTGATTCTTGCGAATAAACTAATATTGGTAACAAGAAACGACGATAACGAATATACGTATTGAGAGGCCAATGTCAAAATACCCAGACTGGTGAACAGAGGTCGACAAGAGGTTCGTGAACTAACACCACTTATTGCCCGAACCGCCCGTTTCTGAGCCAAAAATATCCTTTTAGAATGAGAAGAGTTACCCCAAAATATGATACCATATGACAACAGAGAATGAAAATAAGCAAAGTAGATTAATTTTCGTGTCGAACGATCACTCACTTCTGATACCGTTCGAATAATAAAAATGGCAGTATTAAGTAATTGAATAAGATCCTGAACGTGGGCTTTCCATAACAGTTTATTATCTATCTGAACATTTAGAAATTTGAACTGTTCAGTTTCACTAATCATATGCCCATTCTGTGAAATTAAAACGTCAGGTTTTGTTGAATTGTGTGTTAGCAACTGTAAAAACTGAGTCTTACTGTGATTTAGCGTTAGTTTATTTTCTACAAGCCATGAACTGAGGTCATGTACTGCACTATTTGAAACCGAGCCAGTGTTGTACACAACATCCTTTACTAACAAGCTAGTGTCATGAGCAAACAGAAATATTTTAGAGTTACCCGTAAAACTAGAGGGCATATCATTTATATAAATAAGGAACAGGAGTGGCCCCAACACTGATCCCTGGAGCAACCCCCACTTGACAGTACCCCACTCAGACCCCACATCACAGCCGTTATCGACATTGTGAATAATGACCTTTTGCTGCCTTTGCTAAAGTAAGAGGTGAACCAATTGTGAGCTACTCCCCGTATTCCTTAATGGTCCATTCTGGAGTATTGCTCGAGTGAAGAAAGACATGTAAGAAAGTCAGAGGTGGGCTACTAAACTTGTTACCGGCGCGTTCAAACAACTCGGTAAATGTTACGGAGGTGCTTTGGGAACTCAAACCTGGAGGGAAGGCGACGTTCTTTTCGAGAAACAAAAGAGAAAATTTAGAGGACCGGCAGCTGAAGCTGACTGCCGAACTATTCTACTGCCGCCAACATACACTGCGTGTAAGGACCGCGAAGATAAGATCGAGAAATTAGGGCTCATTTGGTCGCATATAGACAATCCTTTTTCCCTCGCTTTATTTGCGAATGGAACTGGAAAGGAAATGACTAGTGGTCGTACAGAGTATCCTCCTCCACGTACTGTACGGTGACTTGCGGAGCATCTGTGCAGATGTAGACATAGACGCAGCCAACAGAACTGGTCGTATTTGGCGAAAATACGATGTGAAGTGTGCTTTAGCGACCTCCACCTAAAATCAGGGCCCTTTTAGGATCCGCAAAGGATAATTTTGGTTCGCGTGAACCGCCTGTCTACCGCATTCCTTGCAGCTGTGACATGTCTTGGCGCCGGTGATCCTATGAAAATTACAACACAGACGTTCTGGAATGGAATTTCAGCTGTTGAAATGAAATTAGCACGTAAGCTATAAATAGAGATGGTGGTTTTTGTTTACATTCTGAGTGGAATGCGGCTCTGTCCCTTGTCAAAAACCTGAAGGGCAAAGTTAATGTTACCTCAAGCACTGATTATGAATTTCACTATCAATACTTGTGATGTCGCTCATCTTTGGTTTGCGATGGTGCTAGTCCATACAGTGTCTATGAGTGTTATCTTTCTGGAGTGTCTCTGAAAGCCGAGGTTTTAAATTCCTTCGCACAGCGCTTACACGCTGTAGATATGTCACCAAAATGGCAGCGTGTGCTCCTCTCCGAGGTTGTTGGCGAAGTCACCTGGCTGCATACCAGTAGGTTGTTTAAACATGAAGTAACTTTCAGGTTAATAAAAAACCTCAGTGATGGTAATCGCAAAATACATTATCGTGTCAACCGTAAATGTTATACTCGAGTGCCCTGAACCACCGTATTGCCACTAAGCCTTGCATCTGAGAAGACGAATATGCACACTAGCATTCTGAAGGGGTACTACACGCGAAACTAATCACGTTTACTTCAATCTTACTGCTCTTTTCAGGCAGACAGGCTCCAAGTCCAGAAAAACATGCATTAGTGGCAATTCCTATTGGGATGGCAGAAGATTTCACAATTTACCAAAGCATTCTTATATTATGAAAATTTATTGACATGTATCTTCCAAAACACCATACCGCATTTTTCTGTAACAAATTTTATAGACCTGGACTACTGAGCAATTGTTTTGCCACAAAATGACGAACAAATCAAGACAGAGCAATGTAGGCCTTTAGGTGTCGCTTATTCTTTGACTGGGGAAATTTTTTATGACACTTATTTTACTAGGATAAGATGTTATTTCTGAGAGCGACGTTAGTTAAAAATTTCACATCGTGGAATTTCTGCGTCAACTCACCTAAGTTTTCTGATTGTGTGCAAAGTGGCACAGTTATTTTGATAATGGCATGTATATCCAGGATAAAGCAAATTTAGCCATTAGCTTTATCTACTGCTAATAATAGCCTACAGTATGGTGTCTGATGTGGTTCAATGACATTCCAACAAAACATTCATTTTACTTCACAACAGCCCCGTGTTCAGCCCATGGGATGGAATAGGATTTTAGGGACAACGTTTCATGTGACATCATGTCTATATGGTACACATACATATATATAACATCTGGTTTCTCGCCAAATATATATAAATGCATTCCTTAATTTTGATTGTTGCTCTGAACTGAGACAGATGCATTCTGATACTTTGTGATGGTTATGAGCTTCGTTGTCCTCATTCTTCCTGTAGAGTATTGAAGAATTATTCACAGGTGGACTTTTCATCTCATGGAATTTTATCTTAATACCCTCGTAGTATTTCCCATGTTTGCACTAGATCAACTACGATGTATTTGCCTTTGATGCATAAATAAGTTATTCATAGAAGAGGCTAAATTATGTGTTCTTTTTTTTTTTTACTCCGCAAGCCACCTGACGGTGTGTGGCGGAGGGTACCTTGAGTACCTCTGTCGGTTCTCCCTCCTATTCCAGTCTCGTATTGTTCGTGGAAAGAAGGATTGTCGGTATGCCTCAGTGTGGGCTCTGATCTCTCTGATTTTATCCTCATGGTCTCTTCGCGAGATATAGGTAGGAGGGAGCAATATACTGCTTGACTCCTCGGTGAAGGTATGTTCTCGAAAGCCGGCCGTGGTGGTCTCGCGGTTCTAGGCGCTCAGTCCGGAACCGCGCGACTGCTACGGTCGCAGGTTCGAATCCTGCCTCGGGCATGGATGTGTGTGATGTCCTTAGGTTAGTTAGGTTTAAGTAGTTCTAAGTTCTAGGGGACTGATGACCACAGATGTGAAGTCCCATAGTGCTCAGAGTCATTATGTTCTCGAAACTTCAACAAAAGCCCGTACCGAGATACTGAGCGTCTCTCCTCCAGAGTCTTCCACTGGAGTTTATCTATCATCTTCGTAACGCTTTCACGATTACTAAATGATCCTGTAACATAGCGCGCTGCTCTCCGTTGGATCTTCTCTATCTCTTCTATCAACCCAATCTGGTACGGATCCAACACTGCTGAACAGTATTCAAGCAGTGGGCGAACAAGCGTACTGTAACCTACTTCCTTTGTTTTCGGTTTGCATTTCCTTAGAATTCTTCCATTGAATCTAAGTCTGGCATCTGCTTTACCGACGATCAACTTTATATGATCATTCCAGTTTAAATCACTCCTAATATGTACTCCCAGATAATTTATGGGATTAACTGCTTCCAGCTGCTGACTGCTGACCTGCTATATTGTAGCTAAATGATAAGGGATCTTTCTTTCTATGTATTCGCAGCACATTACTCTCCTCTATATTGAGATTCAATTGCCATTCCGTGCACCATGCGTCAATTCGCTGCAGATTCTCCTGCATTTCAGTACAATTTTCCATTGTTACAACCTCTCGATATATCACAGCATCAT
This sequence comes from Schistocerca nitens, assembly GCF_023898315.1. NCBI lineage: Eukaryota > Metazoa > Arthropoda > Insecta > Orthoptera > Acrididae > Schistocerca > Schistocerca nitens. The sequence goes on from NC_064617.1 coordinate 619,437,603, forward strand.
CCACAAACAGCCTCAGTGAACTTCCGATGTCATCCACAAGGTCATTTATGTATATTGTGAATAGCAACGGTCCTACGACACTCCCTTGCGGCACACCTGAAATCACTCTTACTTCGGAAGTCTTCTCTCCATTGAGAATGACATGCTCATCAATCCAATCACACAATTGGTCTGATAGTCCATATGATCTTCCTTTATTCATTAAAGGACTGTGGGGAACTGTATCGAACGCCTTGCGGAAGTCAAGAAACACGGCATCTACCTGGGAACCCGTGTTTATGGCCCTCTGAGTCTCGTGGACGAAACCCATGCTGATTTCTACAGAGTAGATTTCTAATCTCCAGAAAAGTCATTATACTCGAACATACTACGTGTTCCAAAATTCTACAACTGATAGATGTTAGAGATATAGGTCTATAGTTCTGCACATTTGTTCGACGTCCCTTCTTGAAAACGGGGATGACGTGCGCCCTTTACCAATCCTTTGGAACGCTACGCTTTTATAGAGACCTAATGTACACCGCTGCAAGAAGGGGGGCAAGTCCCTTAGCGTACGCAGTGTAAAATCGAACTGGTATCCCATCAGGTCGAGCGGCCTTTCCTCTTTTGAGCGATTTTAATTGTTTCTCTATCCCTCTGTCCTCTATTTCGATATCTACCATTTTGTCATCTGTGCGACAATCTAGAGAAGGAACTACAGTGCAGTCTTCCTCTGTGAAACAGCTTTGGAAGAAGACATTTAGTATTTCGGCCTTTAGTCTGTCATCCTCTGTCTTAGTACCATTTTGGTCACAGAGTGTCTGGACATTTTGTTTTGATCCACCTACCGCTTTGGCATAAGACCAAAATTTCTTAGGATTTTCTGCCAAGACAGTACATAGAACTTTACTTTCGAATTCATTGAACGCCTTTCGCATAGCCCTCCTCACACTACAGTTCGCTTAGCGTAATTTTTGTTTGTCGGCAAGGCTTTGGCTATGTTTATGTTTGCTGTGAAGTTCCCTTTGCTTCTGCAGCAGTTTTCGAACTCGGTTGTTGTACCACGGTGGCTCTTTTCCATCTCTTACGATCTTGCTTGGCACATACTCATGTAACACATATTGTACAATGGTTTTGAACTTTGTCCACTGATCCTCAACACTATCTGTGCTTTTCTCGGAAAAGCTCCAGCCACGCAAGCATTCAACTATGAGACTGTTCGAAATTAGAATAGGTTAAAGGTAGCTCCGTTTTCTATTTCGACATCTCCTTGTGTCTGCCACTTGACAGGTTGCAATGAAGTTCCAGCTATACGGCAGTTATGTATTGCGTAAGTTGGCACTTAGTTTACCACTTTAATCTTAGTGAACAAGTTCTGTGGCATAACGATAACAGAGCACCAGTGTCTAACACGGCTGCAGTAGGAATTATTCCAAAGACAGCATCAACTGAAGCTTGAAGTAATTCTTGAGTCTTATTAGAACATATGTGTGGATCCATTTCTTAATTAATCTGATATATCGAATCCTCTCACTGTATATAAACAGGTTGAATTGAGTGCTTTGATTGCCCCAGCCCCTCGAAACGACTGGCATCGAAGGTCAAAGTTAGTTTGATGAAGCCTCATTATGGTTTGTCAGTTGAGGTTCACAGGTGACTCCAGTGATATTTACCGACGAGGCCTCATTCTCCCAGTTAGGTCATGTGGAACATCAAACATTGAGTTATTCGGCAAGTGAGTATTATTCAAGTTTCCTTGGTTGCGAATGCAATCATGCAAATTTCAGTAATCGTTGCCATTATTCCCACAAAACTGCCTGACCCTGTTACCTTGGTAACCAGGGTGATACCGATTGTCGTATTTTCTCCTGCTATTATGATTCAAGTTCGGCGGATGGTAGTGAGCACGTTGTGCATCATACCCAGGTGGTGAAGGAGGTGCCGTCACATGTGTAGTGCGATAGTCATTCAGCTGGGCCAAGCCGAGGCTCTGCCTGTGGAGCAGATCTGGAGGTGGCGCAATATTGTAACCATTACTGCTATGATTACTGACCTTTACCTCTTTATGTGTCAGGTTTGTAGTGTCTTCTACTGACATAAATTGTTCTGAGTTGTTGTCCAGAATATGCAATTATTTCTCACCGATTTGTAAAGGTAACTTTGCCTTCAGAGTTGTTAACAAATCTTTATTTGAAAAAAGCTCGTCCCAGTAGCGAGCCTCTTTTAAGCATCTCTCAAAATATGTATGGAGACTACCTTGTTTAATATAGAAGGGTTCATGATTAAACACCTGTTTTCTAATTCTTCCCAGATGGTATCATGACCTAGGCTTAGAAACAGTGTTTAGAATTTTTCGTTTGCTTGGCAAAGTTTTGCCGTGTCTATGGCCCACAGGATTCCATCACCCTGGATTACCCTGTTGTGAAGAGAATCTTTTGTTATTCAGTTCACGATTGGGGTAGCACACCTTTCAAAAACTTTATGAAGACAACGCAACGGGATGTGGTACAAGTTTATCTGGTAAAATGGAATGGTATTGTCTGTGCCTAATTACACTTCCTTCCAAAAAATGTTCAAATGTGTTTGAAATCTTATGGGACTTAACTGCTAAGGTCATCAGTCCCTAAGCTTTCACACTACGTAACCTAAATTACCCTAAGGACAAACACACACACCCATGCCCGAGGGAGGACTCGAACCTCTGCCGGGACCAGCCGCACAGTCCATGACTGCAGCGCCTTATACCGCTCGGCTAATTCCGCGCGGCACACCTTCTCCTAGCTGTACTGAAGATAGTGTAGGCGTTACTCTGACTTGGCTATAAATCACTGGAATCATTCTATTATCGTGTGTCACGTGATATGCAGCAGGCCTGGTGCGCCTATCAAACATTCTATCAGCAGACGTCAGGGTGCACTGAACTATTCCTTTATACCCTCGTAATTTGTGCAGTCACTTGGTTAAGCCATTCTGCCAACGTTTTGCTGAAAGCGAAATTTATGTTTGTCGATTAAGACTTTACCGTTTCGCCAGAATTATCTCACTGAGACACAGCGGCTGTGACAGTTTCACTTACAAGTTGTTATAATTCTGAATTTAATTTATCTTTAATTTCTTCATCTTTGTGCAAAAGCCATTCTGGAAAGTCATCAACAATGTGCTTGCACTGATCACTAAATTGCTTCGGTATTTTAGGGCCCTGTTCTTTCAGAAAAGTACTGACTAGCCAGAATGCTCTTCCTTTTGTTGTTTGTGTTCTTTTTAAAAAGATTGTATAGCTTTTGGGAGATCAGGTTAAACCCTCTTTGACTGTGGAATATCATCTGCTCAAATATTATCATGCACTGACAAAGTGTTAAAATTAGAAGTCATTTTCTCTTAATCCATGGCTTGTTGTCGTAAATAATCTGACATTCATTTCTGTTGTGTTGATAAATGCTTAAAGTTCGATTATTTTTCAGTTCAAAGACCTTTTATGTTTTCTTCCCTTGTTTACAGACTTCGTAATAACAGTGTAATCGGATCGGTTGGTGGATTACTTACTAGCATGTTCGACTCAAGTGAAGTATCGTCACTGAAACATTTACTACACGCGAAACATCATGATGCTGAACAGGAACATTATGTAAATGATTGTGTAGGTCATTATCAACTCCGCACAAAAGATAATCAGTTGAAATATTTCCATCACTTTCAGAGCGTTATCCTAGATTGTGTTCTGAATTGCATGAATTTTCAACGTCTGTATTAGCAAATTCTCTTAGTTTGGTGTTAAGCTCCTTGCTATTATTTTCTTTCACAGCCATTTGTGTTCTTTCCTGTTTTTACCGTAACACGAAATTAAAGAAATAAACGATTGACAGAATTTTGAATGAATTATGATTTGAAAAAGCGTCTGTCACAACAGCAGCCATTTTGTGACAGGAAAAAACTGTTACGTGACAAAATTTGCCTTCCATATAGTTAAGGCTTTTTAGATACGTGGTGGGCGAAAATCTCAGTGTCAAAAGCTGTATGCACTTTAAGATAAATAAAATAATTCTGCTGTCCTTCACTAGAGCAGTGGTGGGTTGTAATTCTCAATCACGGGTCCTCTCATTTTTTTTCTTAATTCTCCTACTTTCCCTTCCATGGAGTCACTTTTCTAATTTCCTTCGTAATAATTTTCGCGACTCCTTCTATATACTGGACATGAAACGTGTAAGAAACAGTGTAAGACATTTACAAGTTGCGTCGAGGTCTCGCTGTGATAAATTCTCTCTTTCCTTAATGATTAGATGTTACGTATTGAAGAACAAGATGAGAAAACGGAATTGTCTTAATGATGGGAGCGGATTTACAACTGGGCACGAACAGTGATTGTTGGCCTGCTACTAGCCTGCTGCTAATAGACTGATGCATGGACGTAGAAAGAAATATAAGATGATATATAGATGAATCGGACCTCGAAATCAAAATTTTGGAGAAAAGGCAGGTTCTTTTTACTGGTCATGCAGTATACATTTCACGCTGCAGCAATGGCCGTCGATCAACAGCATCACCACATTAGTGACACTATCGTGGTTTTCGCTCCCTGATTACAATGCTGCATACTATATTTCGAAACAAGGTCATGACAAGAAATATTAGTACAAATATTAAACAGAGTAAGTTAAGCTTTCGATTACATGTAATTAATCTAATGATTTCACCTTCTCCTTTCCATGTAGACAGGACAGACGGCAGGAAGTAAGTGACACGAAAAAATGTCAGTGGGAGCTGTCCGTCGTCTTGAAATAAAAATATATACTATACATTTCACAGATCTTATGATTTCTACTTCATTGCTGATCTCGAGAAGCCATGGATTTTCTTTTATAATGCTCGATTAGAAGGTCACTAATAAAAAGATGCGTAAGTCGCTAAAAAGACTATAGTCACGTAAATGTCATAAATTATTTAAAGACATTGTAATATTTGATAAGAAGGAGAGAAAACAAAAAATAAGAATGAATAGTTGTGCCTCATTTGATAACTGTTGTGAAACGTCAAAGCGTAAATTGACAATTGTTGTGAAACGCAGAAATGTATCACCATGTAAGCACAATGAGGAAACAGACGAAATAACGCCATATATATATTGTTATTTGGCAAACGGACTGAATTAAAATGTCAACAAATACTATTAGAGAAATCAAATAAATTTGGCAATACTGATCTTTGCGTTAAAAGAAAAATGCATATTTTACTTTCACACTAGGATTTTGTATAAACGTCAGTGACAATGTGCTCCCCATGCACCAATATTTATGATGAATTACACCGATTCTATTCTAGCGATTAAAATAAGATGAGATCATTTAAAGGACATTGCCCTTTACAGTTACACAATACTCAAATTACTATGGTCATATTGTGACCACATTCACGTGGTAATATAATTACACGAATGTTACGCCAAACATATTTGGCATGTGCTAAGAGACTGGTATGTATACAAGACGCCTGTGATGAGAGGCATGCGGGACCGATACTGTTCAGGCAATAAGTGAACCAGTGATTCCCAAAGTAGTCTTTATCGGCCTCCAGTGACATGCAAGAAGTTCACAAAAGTGAAAATAAAAAGAAAAGAGAAAGAATTTAGTCTTGTATTAGATATAAATGTGAGTTTACGAGAGTGGATCCTAATCAGTCAGATCGCAAAAAAATTTGAGAGTTCTTTTTACGGAGATGAAGCTTGGTTTTGCGTACATCACTATTCGTCACATCGGCTACGAAAGAGAGTGGAGTAACTCTATATTTTCGCTCTCTTTCTCGCAACTTTCAGCCGTATAATTTTCTGGTTCCATTCCCATTATCCTTCTCCGAGGAGTGGAAAAAGTATCAGGCGCTGCCCGTAATGGGCCAGGAACCGCTACTTCACTTGGCAGATGTATTAATTTGCGACACAGAACGGCACAACAGTGAAATCGCAATGTTTTCATACACAATGTTTTGTGTTCCATCAATGACGTTAGCAGTGGCTGGACACCGACTTCTGCCGATCCAGAGCTCAGAAGCCCACGTTCATCTCTTTATGAACAAGCTGCAGTTGTAGTTAGGTAGTCTACAAGCTGAAGTGAATCAATGTCATGTTGTTTGGGAATGTCGGAGAAAAATAAGTAAAATCATTTCAATCGAATTTTTTATTTGTAATCCGAGAGACGCGCCAGTCATGACCCTAGTTGAGGGGTTTCATTGTTATTGCAATGTTTTACCATATTTACGTAAATACCTTAATTGTAATACACACATAAATAATACTGAAAGTTGTTGAGTCTAAAAAGAAGCGTAGACAGTAGTGTTGATCACTTGAAGGGCAATCCACCATCGTCAGACAAACAACTACCTATGCGCCTTTGATAAAACAGAGTATTAAGCAACAATGCTAAGAAACCATCCAAGCTGGAGGATTGTCTGATAATGTGTCATCCTGATAAAACAAGTGAAGGTCTGATATCCGTCCGAACAACTAAAGAGTAACTACAGAAGATACCTTTGGTGGACAGTATATTGGCTTCGGCGTAACAGATGATGATGGTTAGCAGGCGGCTTACAGTATCTCGCTGCTTATAGCGAAGTCTGGAAAACAGCTTATAATTGAATTCTCTGATTACTTTTGTGTAAATGATAAAAGTCTATATGTGGTGAATGCAGCTTGCCGCTAACTCGGTGTAATATGTTGTCTGTACAGAAGTGTATCTGTCGCTTTTATCGCTCTTTCACTCTCACACAGAAATGTTCTTTATCTGTATACAGTTTAAACTATATTAATTACTTGAAATCAGCCTAGTAGAATCTCTGGTGGAGCCCTTCGTCTTAATATTCAGCGGCTGGCTTGCTAAAAAAAAATCTTTGCATTGGTTATTATTATTAAGCGCTGCATTCAGTTGGGAAAATCGATCGTTTGAACCATTCGTTCAGTTTACGACAGATCTAAAATTTCAGATGTGGACGAAGCCTTTTTGGACGATTTCTAAACTCAGAGATTGCAGGCTCTCTTCGTCACAGCTGAAACTTCCCAATTAATTACAGGGCCCAGACAATCATCAATGATTCAGACAGAGAACTCATTCGTCATTCACTCTAAAATAAAATGGTCACAAACCTTATTTCTGAGGCAAAATTATATTAATTCATTTCCATACATGTTCCGTTTGGTGTTGGTTCCAAGTCTCTTGCTATTTGCTGGTACAGGTTTATATTTCTCTTTACTATCGCGCTAGCGGCACAAACGATACTCTTTCCTGGCTCGCTTTAGCGCGAAGAAGGATAAATAAAACTCTTTTAGCAATCTGATAATCTTCAAACGAATACTTCCGAAGCTGTTCCTCCCTCTCTCTATAACTACAATAACCATGGAGCATACATTTTCGTACCTCTGTTGTTCCAAGGAATAAAACGTACTAGAAAAATACCTTGGCGTCGACGAGCTGTCGGCGCATATATTACTAGGAAATCTGATCAGATACTTTTCAAACGTAAATAAATGTGGATGATTTGATTGACCATTATTAATTATTGCGTGGTAGAGGGTAATTTTCCGTGGGGAGATTACAATGCCCCTCGCAGCGAGCGAAGTTTGTGAGCTCAATTTTGATTCACCGAACACACTTCGCGAGCTATCTATTAGCGTGGATAACCCTGAAGTGATGTTGTCAGTCCTCCGACTGAAAGGGAATATTATGTTTGAGACAGACGAAGAAAAGAAATGTTGAAGACAGAAGAAATGAAGAGACAGGTACCGCGGCTGTATTGCTTTTACGTGCATCTAGGTGTTATGTTTGCTGTGCACAACCAAGGAAGATGATCTTTTATGAACTGATGTCAGGGTCTACCCATTCGGGAACTTTCTTAAGCAGGGAAACCTTGGAAAACCTCTTAAGCTTAGACCCCCAGCCTACGGTACATAGAAGATAGGAAAGCCTATAGAAGAACAAAAATAATTTTGGAATTCATCTCTAAAGGAAAGACAGGGATCAATTTGTATCGCAATTTGGAGAAGAGTGGTTTGTGCCTCTAGCAAAAAAAAAAAAAAAAAAAAAAAAAACGTTTTACAATAAATATCGTGAATTCGCGTTTTACAATCTTGCTTCTAGTACAATATCTTGCGGTGTTAAACTCCCCCGGGTCTTGCATGTCCCCGACGTCCACATTTGTAGTCGGTCTTCTACGCGGCCCACTCTGTAGTTGATCTTCTACGCGGCCCACAATGGGAAGATTAGAAGGAACAGGGATACTCGAATTCACATGCAACATTCATTCCAAAAGAATTAGCAATGACCGAAAGGGAAACTCTTCCTGTAAGAGAACTGATTAGGTTGCACCGTCCAAGATTCTCCTTTTTGAAAGCAAAATCCTTATGGCTTCATGGATCCTTTTTGTTACGACATACTTCACGGAATTCAACGATTACTTAATGATGTTGCCAAAAGCATCATCCTATTTTTTCGTTTGAATACTCTTTTTTACTTTGCCTCCCCACTTGTGTTTATAAGTCCAAAAGTTTTCACAGCTTTTCTATCATTGATTTGTTCTTCGTAATTTAAAGGATTCATGTAACTTACTATAGATTTTGAATTCAAATCATCGAATAATGGAAAGTGTAGTTCATTTTATACCAAGACATCATCCATATTTCCTTGATAAGTCATATAATTTAGCTATACTCAAAACCTTTTATTTTAAATACATATATTTTTACGTTTGAGCGCTGAAATGTAAACGTTATTATCATTGAGAAATGCGGATCCATCTCTCATTTACTCTCTGATTCATACGGTGTTCATCCATGCTAATATATGGAAATGGATTTTTCACAAAAAATTCTCAAACGAACACGAACCATTAAATTACTACTGAATCTATGAATATTTACTTTCTTTAACCATTCATTAATAAATTAAAAATTCTTAACTTCTAATTATAACACCTATTCCTTTTAAAGTGCAACATGAATCAGTTTATCCTCGCGTTTGGTGCGAGTCTCTCACAAAGCATCTCTGTATCGTCTATATCGACTTTAATTCTCGCGCCGACGTCAACTGTTTTGCGCGGGAAATTATCTTTGCGGCGTTAACCGTCACTCACAATTCACTACCACAACACATTCCTTCACACGTTTACGCATCTAAGCGTTCACATGAGATTATATATGAATATTCACTCGGAACCTCTTTAGATTATTCAGCGTCATTTACGTGAAACATTTCATTTTCTTGAAGTTCAGTCAGATCCTTAATCCTTGATGACATTAGCAATGCTAAAGTCCTATATTCACCCCAACACAGGTGAAGCCTATCTCCACTATCTTCTTTACAACACTCGATAATAATAGTTAGTCACTATTTCTATACTCTATGTTACTGATTAACTATTTCAATTTAAAGGTTTCTATCACTACACACAGAGTTTATGGTTATATTTTTTACGAGCGTTCATTTCTGTCACTCGGAACACCATTACTCACTATCTTCTAATCTTCATTATACTTTTTTAAGTCGTTATGAGAAAATAATCCTTTTATTTTGTTCGAAACCGGGTATGCTAACAGATAAGCCCCCGGATTCGGAATTTGTAGGATAATGTATGGTCCAGTATATAGTAACTCCCATTTCTTGATACTTTTCTTTATTACGGATGATTTGGTATGTCGTTTAACTAGTACCTTCTCTCCGACGTGGTATGTCTGTACCCTTTTTATTAATTTGTCATATCGTTGTTTTCTTTGATCCGCCTTTTTCGTCATATTTATGATAGCTTGTCTTATCTTTTCTTCCCAAGGCATCTCAGTTTCCTGAGTTTTGGGGATATGGTCAGTCCAGAAGTTCTCCTCTTTGGTTTCGAACATCAATTCACAAGGTGTATATCCAGTTGAGGAGTGGGGCATATTATTGTATATCTGCTCAAACTCTTCCACATAATTTGCCCACGCAGTTTGCTTATTATGGCAATACGTCCTCATAAATCGATTGAATTCTCTAAAAATCCTCTCAACCAAATTGCCTTGTGGGTGGTAAAATGATGTTAGTATGTGTTTAACACCGATTTGAAACAAAGTCTGCTTCCATCGGAGTCCCGTGAATATTTTAGCATTGTCAGTTATGATCGCCTTAGGTGTACCAACATGTGGAAAATAATCCCTTATCAATCTTAATACAATTACTTTGGCTGTAGCCGCCTTTATCGGGTATAGCTTCACATATTTCGTACACACATCGAGAAATGCCAACACATATTTAACACCACCTCTTGAAGTAGGTAACGGTCCACACAGATCACACGAAATTAATTCTTTTGGTTTTTGTACTAATATAGAGCATAATGGATGCTTAGTCCCTTTTGAGTCCGGCTTTGTTTTTTGACAGATTATGCACCTCTTTAAAATCTCATGCACTCTGCGCTTTATGTTGGGAAAATAACAGTACCCACTTATTTTGTCTGCACATTTTGTCGCACCGAAATGTCCCCAGGTTAAATGAGTGAACCATACAAGTTTCTCTATTTGTGCCTCAGGTATACAAACACACCAACGGACTTTGTGTGGCCTTCCACAGCGGAAAAATAATACGCCATTTACCAGCTGGTAATAGTTTGCCATCTGATCTGAAGGTTGCTGTTGTAACCTTTGAATGACACTTCCCCATTGAGCATCCTTTTTCTGTAACTGGGCCATATGCACACACAAATTGACGTAGTATGTCTTAAATGGATTTTCCTGCAGCAGCAATACAGGGAATTCCGAGGTAGTATTCACATCAATCTCTTTTGTTAAACCCAACGGTGACCTTGATAGAGCGTCCGCAATAATGTTTTGCTGCCCTGAGACATGTACGATCTTAAACTGGTATTGTTGCAGAGCGAGCGTCCATCTAGCCAGTCTGGGGTGTAACAGTTTACACGTTTGCAAAAACGTTAATGATTGGTGATCGCAATATACGATAGTCTTCGACCCATATAAATAATAATGAAATTTTTTAAATCCCCAGACGACCGCAAGAGCCTCTAATTCCGTCGTCGTGTACGTTCGTTCACAGTTGGACAAAACACGACTAGCAAACGCAGTAGGACAAAAGGTAAGCTGTCCATTTATCTTGCGTACTTGGAAAAGGCACACTCCAAGACCCACATTTGACGAATCTGTTGACAAGTAGAATTCCTCTTGCATGTCGGGATGGTATAAAAGCGGTGCATTTCCTAATTGCTTCTTTATCTCTTCAAATGCTTCTTGACACTCTAATGTCCATAGCCAGGGCACATCCTTCTTTAGAAAACTATTCAGAGCTGCTGCATTCATGGCCTGATTCGTTATAAATCTTCTAAAAAATGAGGCAAGACCCATAAACCCTTTTAATTGCCTCCTATTTCTCGGTGTTGGAAACTTACTAATCGCAATTAGCTTCTCCTTGGTTGGTAAAATTCCCTTTGCGTCAATTATATGCCCCAGGAACTTGATTCTGTTTAGTGCAAAATGGGATTTCTGTAGGTTAGCAGTTATTCCCATGGTTTTGAACATGTTCAACACCCGACTCAGTAAAGTAATATGCTCCTCCCAGGTCTTCGATGCAATAAGCATATCATCAACAAATACTGTTATCCTGCTTCTTAGTTCTGGGCCTAGTGCATAATCTAGAGCTGCTATAAAGATTCCAGCACTAATGTTGAGTCCGAAAGGAACTACAGTAAATTGGTAACTTCGTCCGGCATAAATGAAAGCTGTATATTTCCTTGATACCTCATCCAGCTTTACCTGCCAATAAGAACTCCGCAAATCGATGCTTGTCAAATATTGGACATCCTGGAACCGTTGTATCAGTTCGTCTATGTTTTCCGGATGTGTTCTCACTGGAATTATGATTTTATTTATTTCCCTGGCGTCAAGTACCAGTCTCACAGTTCCATTTGCTTTTGGCACGACCAACAGTGGGGAGCAGTATGGGCTTGTGGAGGGTTCAATCAAACCCCATTTCAACATGCGATCTATTTCTTTTTGGACTTGAGCCTTTAGCCTCCAGGGAACAGGATAGAAAGTTCTACAATATGTTTCATGCGGCTTAACGTAGATATGGCATATGTATCCCTTAATAACTCCTGGCCTCTCATCAAACACGTTTTCATACGCTAATAATAATTCTTTGAGCTGCTGCTTCTGATCTTCAATAATGCAGTCGGATTCATTTAATTTCTCATACACTAATTGACCGAAATCCCCTTTGACTTGGACCTCATTATTTACGTGCTGTTTAGAATTCTGTGCAGTCCTGATTACTTGCACGCTGATCCCACTATCATATTTTCTGGTAAGGCTTTCCTTTTTCAACAAGTCCAACTCAATTTCTTGTTTATTTACATTTAACCAAATTTTTCCTGTTTTAAAATCTATTCTGCATCCGTATTGACGTAGGCTGTCGACTCCGATAATGCAGTCTACCACCAAATTTTTCACAACAAGGAATGTGCTTAATATTGCTACATTTCCTACTTCTACACTAAGTAGTGACTGCACTTTTACATTAGCCGATCTGGCCCGAACGGCGCCTATTATTCTACAATTTTGAACTGGAAAAATTGGTACTCGTCTTATATTTCTGATCTTGTTGAATAGAGCCTCCGAAATAACATTCGTGGTTGCAGCTGTGTCTAAAACCGCCGTTATAGGTACAGTCTCCAAAATGACTTGCACTTCGGCTACTGCCACCTGTTCCTTATCCTCATCTTTGGGTTCTAAGTCCTCGGTCAATTCATCTGCCAGTAATCGTCCATCATTGTACGTTAGCATTGGTACACATATCCTGTTGCCCCTCAACCTATTGTTGACCGCTCCTCCGGGGCACGAGTGGGTCCTTACTAGTTTGTTGGATTTTGATTCGCCTGGTGGTTGACATCATCCGTCACTTCGGTAATCACCGGTTGATTCGTAGATGTCCGTCCCCACTGATGTTGGTTATTTGAGTTTATTCCCCCCGGTTGGTTCCACTTTCTATTACCGTTATTGTTCCATGCTTGCGGTCTGAAATTCCTTTCGTTCCCCCATACGGGATTGTATCGTTTCCCATTCCTGTTGTTCCTTGGATAGCCCCTCGCAAGACTATTGCCGGTATTATTGTTGATATTTTGAGGGGTTTCTCCACTATTTATCGATCTCTGTGCGTTCCCTTGCCTACCATTTGGCGGAGGTTCTATCTCCCTATATTGGAATCTATAGTTGCGGGCTTTCTGGTTGTTCTCTTCTATAATGTCTATATGATCTAACGTCGTGAGGAACGACTCCAAGTCTTTATCATTGCCGTAAATTAATTGATTCCGTATACTAGTTGGTAGTCTTGCCTTAAGTATGTTTATTATATCTGGCAAAGGCATAGGTCTGTCCCAATATCTAGTTTTATTTATATATTTCTCAAAATACTTCCTAAGGCTTCCTTTCGAAAAAGAGAAAGGCTCTGGGTAGAGCACCTCCTGCCTTAGGCGTTCCTGTACCCCTTCTGACCAGAATTTTGCTAAAAACGCTTTCTCAAAATCGTCATAGGTCGAGCAAACAGACGTCATGTCCGAGGCCCAGATCGCCCCCGAACCTTGTATATACCCAGTAACGAAACTGATCTTCTGCCATTCCGACCAATTTCTGGGTAGCACTCCTCTAAAACTCCTGATAAAAACAATCGGATGGACCCCCTTTTTGTCCGTGTTAAAAATCTGAAATTGCCGATGCTTTATCATTTTTTCTTCGGCATGGCGCAGGCTTTCGTAATCTCCGTCCGATAAAACTTCGCGCGAACAACTAGCTCGTGGCAATTTAATATTCGAGTTACTCACACAAGTCGGTATCGTGTGCGAATGTGCAGTAACTGGCTCTATAGTCGCTGGCAACTTCTGCTGCTGGCCGGTATTCATTTGTTCTGAGCCTTGTTGTGAAACGCGTATCGACTCTGCTATCGTTTGTTTCCATTGCTCAAAATCAGCACCTAACTGCTGTCGCACTTCCTCAAGTCCTTTCGCAAACAAATTCTCTTCCTGTTTGCCGCATAGATTCTGGAATGCTGCTTTAACATTTTGCTCAACGTTTTCACACATTAGCCTTTTGTTTTCTAATGTGATTTCGGATAGTTTACCCGTTAATACATTAATTTGGTGGTCTATAACGTCCTGACGTTCTGTCAGATGTTCCACACTTTCCTTTAAGTTCGTCTGCGTACGTGCCAATTCAGGAAGTTGCGCAATTGCACATGACATGGCATCTTGCTTCTGTACTAATTGCGGAACCATTTCCACCTGTTCCCGTACGGTGTCTATCTTAATAGCCACATACTCCTACATTTCTACACGTACGCGGTGAGTAGATTCCTCACATTGAGCTTTAACCAATTCTATTTGTGCAGTTAATTTTCGTTCCGTCTCTTCGGCCTGATCTTTAAGTTCCTTTGTCTTCGCCTCTATCCGCTGCTCTAATTCGGAAAAACTGTCGTGTAACTGCTGCTTAATCTCAGCTTTCAGATTTTCCTGCCCCTCATTAACTGAGGCTAACTTCGAATTCAAATCCTTTTGCCCCTCGGTAACTGAGGCTAACTTCGAATTCAAATCATTTTGCCCCTCGGTAACTGAGGCTAACTTCGCGTTTATGTCGATTTTCATATTATTCATGCTCTCGGTTATCATCTGCATCTGTCTCATGATAATTACTAATGGATCTAATCCATGTTGCATACCTGCTGTTACCTGTCCAGCCGTGTCTACAGGGCGTTCTATTACGCTGTTGCATACCTGCTGTTACCTGTCCAGCCGTGTCTACAGGGCGTTCTATTACGCTATCTGTAGCGATCGGTTCTACCACACTTCTTACTACATCACTATCATCCGTGCTCACAGCTGAAGGCTGTTGCGTGTTGCTCTGCTCTGCTTGACTCATCTTAAACATTGCCCTAGTTAAAACCATATAAATATTCTACGGTCAATATGTATATGTCTCCTTTCACACAATAATACTTCTGTGTGGCTACTTTCTTATAGTACTTATTCAGGTAAATGCAACTAGGGCAGTTCAACCAATCTACATGTAGCATGCACACAATTCGTAAATGTTCAAATCTACGTCTACTTCCTCAATACTAGCAAGCTTTAATTCAAAAATAAAGATCTGGCCTTTTATCTGCGCCCAGCGTGCTGCTTTTCTTTGAAGATCCAACTAATTCGCCTGCGAGTATCTCTTCTCTTTTCCAAGTTAAGTTGTCTCGTCGTAGTTCACATGAAACAGAGAACAAAATTATTTTAACAACGTCCAAAAACGTGTCCTGTCACGGATTGGCCATTATAATTGAATTCTCTGATTACTTTTGTATAAATGATAAAAGTCTGTATGTGGTGAATGCAGCTTGCCGCTAACTCGGTGTAATATGTTGTCTGTACAGAAGTGTATCTGTCGCTTTTATCGCTCTTTCACTCTCACACAGAGATGTTCTTTATCTGTATACAGTTTAAACTATATTAATTACTTGAAATCAGCCTAGTAGAATCTCTGGTGGAGCCCTTCGTCTTAATATTCAGCGGCTGGCTTGCTAAAAAAAAATCTTTGCATTGGTTATTATTATTAAGCGCTGCATTCAGTTGGGAAAATCGATCGTTTGAACCATTCGTTCAGTTTACGACAGATCTAAAATTTCAGATGTGGACGAAGCCTTTTTGGACGATTTCTAAACTCAGAGATTGCAGGCTCTCTTCGTCACAGCTGAAACTTCCCAATTAATTACAGGGCCCAGACAATCATCAATGATTCAGACAGAGAACTCATTCGTCATTCACTCTAAAATAAAATGGTCACAAACCTTATTTCTGAGGCAAAATTATATTAATTCATTTCCATACATGTTCCGTTTGGTGTTGGTTCCAAGTCTCTTGCTATTTGCTGGTACATGTTTATATTTCTCTTTACTATCGCGCTAGCGGCACAAACGGTACTCTTTCCTGGCTCGCTTTAGCGCGAAGAAGGATAAATAAAACTCTTTTAGCAATCTGATAATCTTCAAACGAATACTTCCGAAGCTGTTCCTCCCTCTCTCTATAACTACAATAACCATGGAGCATACATTTTCGTACCTCTGTTGTTCCAAGGAATAAAACGTACTAGAAAAATACCTTGGCGTCGACGAGCTGTCGGCGCATATATTACTAGGAAATCTGATCAGATACTTTTCAAACGTAAATAAATGTGGATGATTTGATTGACCATTATTAATTATTGCGTGGTAGAGGGTAATTTTCCGTGGGGAGATTACAAGCTCACTATCGGGGAACGCTTAGTTTTGCTAGAAACTGAAGAGGCTTAAAAACATTTCTGTACACAGCTACTTACGGTACACTCAGAACAATTCCTCTGAGCAACAACGCAGATCAAAGATGTACTGGGGAAATAAGTTATGATATTGAAAACGTCTTGGATAATTATCTGCAAAACATCTATTCTTCAAACAACCGGACGAGCTAACTGTACTTGCTAATGAGGCACTGGAATGATTTCGTTTTGTTATTGCACAAGATTTTTCTAACGAAGTGCTCTTCATGAGAAATGTGATAACAGATACTAAAGGTGATTCTATATTTAATGTTTTGAAAGATTATTTCATGGAAAAAACGATGCCTTAATCAAATTTAATATCAGTGGCAGCAGGAGTACTTGTTAGTTTGGATGCTATGGTCGATTTATACGCCATTTAAGACTAAATGTACCTGAGGTATTGGCAGTACACTGCGTCACCCATCGACGATTAGTTGCAAAAAATCTGAAAGTTTCATTCCATCAGTCCCTTCAATTTTTCGTTCCCGCATTAAACAAAATTCGAAGCAAAGTGTTGAATTGTAGTTTACTTTCGCAGTTGTGTGAAGAAAATTACGAGAACTTTGATCGACGACTTCTTGACATTGCAGTACACTTACAGTCAAAAGGTTAATATTTGACAAGACTATTCTCACTTTTTGAGTTTTAGAGATTTCTATGTTAAAGATAGAGTTTAAAAGAAAACTGAAGCAAAAGGAAACCAAAGTCTCATTTAACATATTGGTTTGTTAAATTTTACGAGCTTTACTTGCTACTACATGGTGACAGTCCTTTATTTCTTGCCAGAATGAAACGAATGAAGCAAAACGTTGGACAGCGCGAATATTCCGGGTTTCCCAATTTAACACAAAGCGACAGGATGGTGACGCTTCAGCCTGTGGTCAATATTTAAATATGGTACTACATTAGAGTTTGTTTCGTTTATGGAAATATGGTAGCGAAGTATTAACACATACAGTGATAATGAAGAAGTGGAGCTCATATTACGAAAAAAAACTGATGGAAATAATCGCTAACAGAGTACTTATAGTATGATGGAGAAACACATATCAGCAATTATGCCTTCAGAGAGACGTACCTTCTACTTATCCAGTATTATGGACTACCACAATAAAGGTTTTCCGTTTCATACTTCTTGGAAAGGGATTTCCGTGCCGCTGCCAATCGTCTTAAAAAAAGTAAGACGAAGAAAGAAAGAAAGAAATTTGTAAATCAATGAAGAGAAGATTCAGGGTTAAACCTAAGTAAATTAAAGCTCCCAATGAGAGCAGTTATGTATTAATTTTGCTAGAGTTGCATTTGTGTCACTCAGAGTAAAAAATGTATAAGACTTAATACGTTTTTTAAAGTTAAACCTGCCAAAGTGAGCATTACTGCACCAACTGTCAAAAACACATTTGAAGTTGACAAACTTATAAATATTTAATTTATAAAATCTGTGGGTCTACTCAAAATGGAAAACATTGGCACATTGTGTACGAGGCAAAATGTTTGAGTACCTCTGAAATAAATGACAATTTGACAGCTTACATAAGTAATATGACGTATTTCCTGAGTTAACATTCTGTGCTTCCTGTAACGCGCAATAGGTGGTACTAGCACGATTGCTTCTCAAAACTTATCCAATCCAGATCTTTGGTTATTCTTAGTGGTCACATCTTCGACAGTAAGTTAAAAACATAATATCCTCTTCTTTTTCAACAAAAGTGGATCTGGTATCTCTTATTGCAAACATTGCTACTCTCGTAATACCACGTTGTTATCAGAGTTGCTGCGTATATTGTCGAGAAGGAACTAAGATAGTTCGTAGTAGACGAATTAAGAAAATAAGTTACTTTTTATTATAATAAAATTTTTCTGCAATTCAAAAAATCAGTATGTGTCTTGTTAATCATTTCTGCATATTTCTTTTGTAAATTATTGCGAAATATTTTCGCTCAACTCGTACTGAAAATTTATTCTACACTGTCCACATCAAATATTTACTAAACTGAAATAATATGAACGGTTTTATCCACGTTTTCCTCTGTGGACACCAAATAGAGTTGAGGAAATTGTCTTCTACTTTTTGTTTTGCCGTGCAAATGTATTGCGTGGCTTTCTGATCGAGCACCAGAATGAGAAATGAACAGGTACCACATCGTTATCGTGATAGATGCTTAGATATTTCTTAGAACATAGGAACATCCAAATCAGTTATCAGGAAATGACTCTCGAGTTATCTGAGCAAATAAAGCTCTCCAAACGTATCTCTTGCAAGATACGAAGAACAGCATTGGCAAATGGAACTATAGAAGCCCCTCTGTTAAAAAAAAAAAATGCGCACCAAGGGTATGCGTAGTTGAAAACACTTCATCACTTCTCAGTAGTCCACTTCAAACGATAATCTCAAGAGGGCTCAGTTAATTGGTTTTATATCGGCGCTATCAACCTCATAGCACTATATAAGACAGTTCTACCAACCAGTAGTTTGCGATCTGTTAATTGTCTCTGAAGCGTATTCAGCAGCCCGAGAGCAGATACGAACAAGCAATGAGAGGTAAGGCTTCCCTCGATCTACTGAAATGTTTTTTTTTAAGTTAATATTATGTGTCATGTCATAATTAAATAATTTACATTCATCAAGTTCATGATATTCTTGACATCGTCAAATTGTTAAATAAAATCGCAAAGTTGTTTTATAAGTTACACGAAAATTACAGACGTTCATTATTTATGCTTCATGTTCACGAAATAACCAAAAATGGTAGGTGATATACAGTAAATCCGAAAAACCTATCGAAATGGAGAGGCTACAGAATAAGATTTAGACAGTTATCTGAACAGTCTGGATTAAATCCAATAATGTACTTCATTCATGATGAATACGATACCTGCAAGACTATACTGTGAGTAATACTGATACAATGAAATCTTGTGTTTATACATTCGAAAGTATTACAAGAGATTATTTCAGTTGTGATCATCTACATACTGTCTAAGAAAATAATGCTGTAAGAAAATTATTTAAGCCAAAATCACTTGTGCAAGATATTGATTTTAACTTATCAGCTCTACTTTAACGACAAACCATCCACTCCAGGTGAGTTTCTAGCGAAAAGAAACAGCGTCCGTTATCATTAGGCTTCTTCCAGATTTCCTCATCCATAACAGTTTTCAGTTGTACGCTTCTACGTCCATAATGTACGTTTTCTAATGTTGACGAACTACCTTCCATTACGTCATCCTCTCGGTATTCCTCATCCTTGAAGCCAATATTGGACATATTGACTATATCGACTACACATTCTATTGTCTACGTGTCTTGTCAACATCCATTTACTTTCCATTGCAATTATAATTATCTCCTACAGTCCCACACCATGTCTCACACATTTGAAAATTTTCTTGTCTCCAGTATATACCTCTCCATCTTACGCTGATCTCTCTTATTTTATTGAGTTTTGTTGAAATAACGGATCCCTAACGTCCACACGTCAAAATCTCAATACAAACTAACCGTAACTTTTCTCCTTGATACACATCTAAATCTTGCATAGAAAAATTTATTTGTTTACAAGTACTTTGAGTCACCATCAGTCACTTTTCCATTTCCATTCCTGTAACTCGAGGGATTCTCTCCAGCTGCCCTCAGCACCAAAAGCCTTCAACTGGATCTGTGACTTCATTGTTAATGTATGCTGTTTCTTTTACAGTCTAGTTTTACGTTATATTAGTTCTATTGTAATCGATTTTCAGGCCTACTTTTGACATGTTACACTAAATACTTGCGTTAGTTGTTTTAGTTTATGTGAATAACAACATACAACATAAATGTACACTAGTTGCTATACACGTATCCTTCAGCACTGTTCTGTAACACAGTTATAAGTCTCTCGTTATTAACTTTTACGGTTACATATTTCTTGCTTACATAAGGGTGTTTTGATACTCAGAGAGGAAGGTAAAATATTGTGCTCCATACCGATAGAGTTTGACTCTTCCAAAATGCTATATCATAGTGTTCAGCATACTTTCTTCAGTTAGGTGCACAACAAAATGAACGAAATTACTTTTCTTATTTAATAGCATACGAACATCGATGGTGTAATTTGCTTACGTGTCTGATGTTGCAACAAAAATCAAGGTGACTCAATTGTTATGCCATATCCCCGGACAATTTAGTAGATGAGGCTCCAATACACGCAGCTCAAGCGCCCATTATCTAACAGCTCCGGTACATGCGCTACAGCCAGTTTAAGAGAGCAGTACGTTCTACTGCAGAGTGAAGAATCCGTTGAAGCAAATTACACTACTGGCCATTAAAATTGCTACACTAAGAAGAAATGCACATGATAAACGGGTATTCATTGGACAAATATATTATACTAGAACTGACTTGTGATTACATTTTCACACAATTTGGGCGTATAGATTCTGAGAAATCAGTACCCAGAACAACCACCTCTGGCCGCAATAACGGCCTTGATACGCCTGGGCATTGAGTCAAACAGAGCTTGGATGCCGTGTACAGGTACAGTTGCCCATGCAGGTTCAACAAAATAGCACAGTTTATCAAGAGTAGTGACTGGCGTATTGTGACGAGCCAGTTACTCGGTCACCATTGACCAGACGTTTTCAATTGGTGAGAGATCTGGAGAATGTCCTGGCTAGGGCAGCAGTCGAACATTTTCTATATCCAGAAAGGCCCTTACAGGACCTGCAACATGCGGTCGTGCATTATCCTGCTGAAATGTAGGGTTTCGCAGGGATCGAATGAAGGGTAGAGCCACGGGTCGTAACACATCTGAAATGTAACGTCCACTGTTCAAAGTGCCGTCAATGTGAACAAGAGGTGACCGAGACGTGTAACCAATGGCACTCCATACCAGCACGCCGGGTGATACGCCAGTATGGCGTTGACGAATACACGCTTCCAATGTGCGTTCACCGCGATGGCGCCAAACACGAATGCGACCATCATGATGCTGTAAACACAACCTGGATTCATCCGAAAAAATGACGTTTTGCCATTCGTGCACCTAGGTTCGTCGTCGAGTACACCATCGCAGGCGCTCCTGTCTATGATGCAGCGTCAAGGGTAACCGCAGCCATGGTCTCCGAGCTGATAGTCGTCGAAATGTTCGTGCAGATGGTTGTTGTCTTGCAAACGTCCCCATATGTTCACTCAGGGTGAAAGGTGGCTACACTGAGCCACAGCGCCAGAGATCGCTAGAGAGCATTGTTCCGCCGCCTCCACGGGCAGTGATTATTGAGATGTCGTAGTGGGCAGTGCTTGTCGAGGACTCGTAGTAGTCAGTTCGTGTTGAGATGTGCTAGTAGGGTGTGCTTTCTGAGATGTGATACTGAAAGGTTCTTGTTGAGATGTGGTAATAGCGAGTCGGTGTGGAGATATATTGTAATGATTAGAGTGATTTTGGTCAATATATGAAGGTAACGAAACTTGATTTATTTTTCATTATTTCCATGTTAAATAATGCGTCATTACAGGTTCAGTCAACAAAGCATCTGGCTTGTGTTAATGTATTAGAGTGTAATTCTGGTTTTCTTGAGTAATTATGGTATTTCTATTTTCTTTAATTAATTCAGTATAAATGTTATTTAAAAATTCTTGTGTTATTGAAGAAGAACCGTGCCAGATGCGTACGTTGAGTCATACTTCCACACACAGAACAGTTACACTTGTGCTTTGGTCTCGTAGGTTTTATAGTTGCTGGGGACTTAATTAATTAATTGTGTTAATGAAAATTTCCATTTCATTCCTTGTTATTGTTCTATGCAGTCAGATAGCGTAATAATACTAGTCAGGGCAAACCGTTACGAGACTTCGTAATCGGACAGACAGCTACTAAAGCAAAAAAAAATTAAAATTATTTGCATTAATATTTTTGTTAAGCCCCCATGCACGTGGCGACCACTGCTTCGGATCGTCCCTTGGAATTCTTCTGATTGTAGAAATAGTAGACAGTAGGATTGTTATAGTAATTTGTAATTTAGTAATTGTAGTCTATATTGCATGTGTAGATTTGGTAATTGGCATTTTTCTAATGGTATTCTTTAAAATTTAATTTTTGTTGTCTTGTCTATGGGTTTGACAATTTAGTGCAATTATTTCAATTGTTCGATGATCGTGATTGAGGGAAGCATTTCGTGTGAATGATATTGTTGGAGATATAGTGTCATTGTGTGTAATTTTTTTATAGTGACGAGTTTTGTATATTTTGTAAATGATCACGCGATCAATGAAAAAGGCAAAAATGATGGATAGTCAGAATGACGAAATTGTTGACATGGCGAACTCGCCAACACAAGAGAACAGTATGTTGAATAATGAAGTGGAAAACAATGTAATAAGTCGGGAAAATAGTCCGGAACCATTTCAAAATTTTTCTCAATCAGAAAATTCACAGAATCCGAGATTAACGACAGAAGATTCTGGAATAGTATCGAATTCAGATAGCTTTACAGCTATGATGAAGGAAACTGGTTTCGCGGGAAATGTTAGGAGCGAAAGGAATTTCGAACAAGTTAATATGGAGCAGTTGATGAGTGTAATATTAAATTTTCGATCTGAATTTAAAACTGAGATGGGAACAATGGGAACACGGTTAGACTCACAGGGATCACAAATAGGAACAATTAAAACTGAGATAGGAACAATTAGAACTGAGATGGGAACAATGGAAACACGGTTAGATTCACGAATAGGGACTTGTTTCAAAAACATGAAAGATGAATTAAAGAAAGAAATCAGAGAAGAAGTACAACCGATTTTGAATGCTCACAATAATAGATTAATTGCAGTAGAGATTAGACTAAGGGAACAGGATAGAGAACAGGAAGAAAGAGATCGCGTGATAGTACAAAAATTTTCAGAATTAAATTTACAACGTGCACACGATAAGGAAGAAATATTTGAGAGAATCGAGGAATCCGTACCAAATGACAGAATAAATAATCTAACACAACAATATGAACAGTTAACTACCAAATGTGTCAACACTGAAACCCGAGTCGCGACACTTACGGAAGACGTAAATAAACAGAAAGAAAAAATAGGTGACTTATCGGAAAGAGTTGAGGAGATTTCAGATAAATTGACAAGTCTTAGTTTAAATGGGGATAGAAATTCAGATGATACAGCTCCATTACCATTTGCAGAAACCGAAGAGTACCAGAACATAAATAAGCATGTTGAAAATCAGGGAAAATTTAATGAACGCGTTAAAAGGGAAGTTGAGGCATTACGAAAGCAAGTCAAACAAATTGAAGGCGAAATCGTAGGAAAAGACAGCAGAAGAAATTTAGAATCACAGATACCAGAGGGGTTTGAAGAAAATAATTTGTTTCATTTACGGGATGCAACAAGAGAGCGCCAGGCGCGCGAACTTGACAATAATCGACATTGGGACTGGGACAGACGCGGTAGGTCTTTGTCGCCGCGAGGCGGAAGCTTTGACTGTAAACACTTCTTGACTGTTCGGAAATTTAAGATCTTTTGCAATTCTAGGAATGACATACGTCCATGTTCATGGTTGGATCGATTTACGTGCGCACTTCCGCCATATTTGCCACTGAGTCACAAACTGAAATTTATGTGCAGCTATAAAAGTCCTCAGGGGATTCACTACACTAAGTGAATATGTGCCGTAGCGCTCACAGGGCCCCGAGCTGTAGTGGTGCTATTTCCCTTTTAGTTTTCTGCACCGCTGCCTACTCTTTCACTATTCTTTGTATCTATAAAAACAACTCTTCTACTATCAATCTATCTAGACAGTAGGTAAAGATTAACCGGATTTGACTGTTTTACCCAGAGATTTCGGAAATTACCGTTTGGACTTACTGTACCTTTAGCAGCATTCATTCGTAGTTTAAAAAAAAATTTTACCTGTTTATCTTCGTGACAATATTACTTCATATGTTGACGACATTCTTATTGCTAAACGTTCTTGGAGTGAGCATAACAAAATTTTGGATTCATTATTACGTATTTTTACAAGAGTTGGCATTACAGTGAACTTGGAAAAATCTGAATTAGGTCGTTCTCAGGTGAAATTTCTCGGTCACATTGTTTCTACAGAAGGTATTCTCCCTGATCCAGAGAAACTAGACGCTATTCGTAATTATGCTGTTCCTACCACAAAACGTGATGTTCGTAGTTTCCTTTGTGTCTGTAATTTTCTTAGACGCTTTGTTAGATTGGATGATTTGGCCACACCTCGTTTACACATTTCAGTTATGCACATTTTGGTCCCAGAAAATGCTTTTATAAATTACGAGAAAATTGCTACTTCAGTAATATGGAAAAACGTATTCGATCTGTTCTTGCCAAATGCAAATTATGTCAAAAGGCTAAGCCGCCAACAGTTTCTCACAGAGCACCGTTGTTTCCTATCATTCCAGCGAAATTAAAGGAGATGGCTGCAGTCGATTTGTTCGGTCCAGTGGTTCGTTCTACTAATGGTTTTGCGTACATTTTCGTAGCAGTGGAACTGACATCAAAATATGTGTGTTTTACACCGTTACGCAAAGCAACAGCTCGTTCAGTATCTAACGCTTTCATCAAACATCTTCTTAAAGTAGTTGGTCATGTTGATAAGGTTATATCAGATAATGGATCACAGTTTCGCTCTAAAATTTGGCTTCGTACTCTACGGCGTCGTAAAATTAAACCAATCTTCATTTCACTTTTTCACCCTCAATCTAATGCTTCAGAGAGATGGATGAAGGAAATCAATAAATTGTGTCGTCTTTATTGTCATCAGAATCACAGAACGTGGGATCAGTATCTTCATCTTTTTCAAAACATTCTGAATGAACTTCCTAATGATTCAACTTCTTTACCGCCTATACTGATATTAAAAAATAAAGCACCGATAAATCGCATTTCTGAAATCGTTTCTTTTCCGCCTTCACGGAAACTGCGGCATTCTGAAGTTGTCAACCTGGCTCTACAAAATATTGCATCTGCGGCTGCTAGAAGAGAGAAATCAGCTAAACGTCCTGGTCGTTTAAAAATCTTGTCAGTTGGTCAGAAGGTGTTAATTAAATCTCATCGTTTGTCTCATAAAGGAAAAAGCTTATGTCGCAAATTTTTTCTGCTTTATAACGGTCCATATAGAGTTCGCAAAATTATTCATGATAACACTGTTGAAGTAGAAACTCTTAAAACTCGGCGCTCTAAGGGAATACGTCACATATCTAACGTAAAAATTTTTGTGGAATGACATACTTGTGAGAAACCAACAGTTTACGTAAACATGGAGAGAGTACAAGGATACCGCGCTGTGTTTGGCGGCGGCACATACTCAAAGCAACAGTCAGTCTGCGCGCCGCACAAGGCAGTCGTTGACCGCAAACAATTACCTTCCTACGTCACGCGCCTACAGCTGATCGAGCGCTCAGTGCGAATGCACTGACAGACGTAAACAAATACACAGTCTAATTTCTCCGACTAAATTCAGTATAAAGCTATAATGACTTCAAAATTTATGTTATTAACGTTCAGTATTTTTCAGGATACGGTGTGTAAAATATTTAAGACCTTCAGGTAAATTCTGTGTGTGTCCGACGTTAAGAGGACTTACTATTGAGAAAATTTCAGGAAGAATGTAATTTCGAAGATGAAACTAATAAACTAAAAAGGTAACGATTAATTGAGTTTATTTTTCAGGTAACATAATTCCACTTAGGTACGTACTTTAGACGTAATTTGCTGCTTGCGATTACGTGATTCATACCTTGTGCTAAATTTCATGTTCTATGAATTTACTTGTGAAGCGACGTGCTTGCGCACATTAACTGATTTTGACAATGATTGACTAATGAACAGGGTTGTTATTTGTATATATTATGCATCGCTTGGCTGCTATGCTTTTTCACTAATGATATATTTTTTTATTATGTGCCTGCTGTGCTTATTTATTTAAATTATAATTGTCACCTGATTAATTGTGCTAATGTGGTTAGATATGTAAGTTATACTTTGTGATTTATCTGCTTGCGCCTTCATGTTTACTTATTAAGATTACATATAAACATTTATTTGCTTATGCTG
Organism: Schistocerca nitens; assembly: GCF_023898315.1. Classification (NCBI taxonomy): domain Eukaryota; kingdom Metazoa; phylum Arthropoda; class Insecta; order Orthoptera; family Acrididae; genus Schistocerca; species Schistocerca nitens. Next base: position 619,463,981 of record NC_064617.1, read on the forward strand.
ATATGATGCTAATGACCTGTTTATTATGATAGATAACATATTTGCTGCCTTGCTTATGGATTGCATATTTACACATTTCTGTTTTGTTGTCATAACTACTCTTCAATTCAGTATATAGAAATGCTGATATACTGTGTACAACTATAGAGTTTAGGTTACACTATGGTATTAATTGTAGATTGTTCGCTTGGCAGAGCCTTGTTATAGGGATTGTGCTGCATCCACTTGTTGACATTCTGTTCTCTACTGGTATATTTACTCGCTATTGCATGTTTTACTTACGCTCAGTGCCTTATATTTTTAAGATAAGAAAATGAACTGCTATAATTCGACGAACGACATTAGTAAAAGAAAGTCATAGAAGTCACATGAGCTGAGGTTTTATGGAAGCTGTATAAATTTATGCTAATAGGAAGGAAGCTAACGACATGACAGACCAAAACTAGGTTTAGACCATTGACAGTATTACACTGCATTTTCGTGAGCAATTGAAATAGGAAGTGACAATTGACACAAAAAATACTCCACATGTTTGCTTCTGCTATGATTCTTGAAGTGGTGTACACACTGTGAAATGTTATGATCATTCACACTCCATAATCGTACTTAATTACTGAGAGTTATTCGAACTAAGGTCTGTTAGAGGTCATGTATGCATTTCTTTTATTTAATGATGGACAAGGAACCAAAATGTATCTTATAATTTATAATGAGTAGAAAATTTGGGTCAGATGGATTACACAGAGGTTGTGTGTGGACACTGTGTCTTCGGATTGTATGGGATGATGAATTGAAGTTGCACTAGGATTTTGTCTGTACTTGTTCGAGGAGACTGACTAGAGGAAAGAGTTGTTATGGAAGTGAAATGATATTGGTGCTGAGGTTTATATGTATCGACGTATTATTGAGGTATTGAGATTAGGTGAAGTAGATGATTATTGGAGTTTTCGTGGACAAAAGGTAAGATAAATGATATTGATGATCGACGTATTGAAAAGGTATTAGTGAAGTATTGAGATTAAGTTGATGATTATTGGAGTTTTGGTGGATAAGAGGTATAGTAAATGAGGAGCATATTTTTTTTTGTTGGTCCATATGGAACAAGGAGGATAAAGATGGCAGACTAGAACACTCAAGTAGAAGGAAGATTGTCTACACACACACTTTGTCAAATCACTAAGCAGTATACACTTTTTTTTGAAGAGAGGAAGTATTTGCATATCTTGGCTCACTGACAGTTGTTCAGCAACAGTACAATTTGATCTGGCTTGGCAAACATTGGTCTAGACATGATGACTATGAGGTTGACTAACTATTATTGACTGTTATACATTGCTGCCACTACTACTTGATACACATAATGAACATAAAATTTCGACAGAATTGCATTTACACAGTTAACACTATTCAATTACACAGTAGCACTAATGTGGATGAAAGATGAGTGTGTTTTGTGTGTTTTCCTTTTATAATCCCAGAGAAGTGATCCCAACCTATCTCCTAAATATTATTTCACTTGTTTGTTGTGGCTTGCACTGACACCCATAAATATTATAGGTTAACTGTTATTGTGTACTGTAATAGTTAATGTGACAATTACCTGATATCATTTGTGTGTTTATTATGATTTGTATGTTTAGTGTAAGAGCATTGATAATAATTTGTTAAAGAAATTGTATGTGCATTCAAACTATTGTTCATGACTGAACTGTCTCAGTAGTTATGGTGAATAGTATGGACTGTTACTTGCACTTTTTCTACATGATTGGTGCCACAAGGACATGTTTAATTTCTGCTGATGAACTGTGTGATCAGTGATTGTGAAAAAATTATGCACTGTTACTTGTACCTTCTCTACATGATTGGTGCCACTAGGACATGTTTAATTTCTGCTTATAAACTCTGATGAACAGTGTGATCAGTGATACTAGATTTTATGGAACTGCTTCTGCTGAGAAATGTGACTTGTTGCTGTGTGTACCTACTCAACATTGCTGGGTGCCACTGATGGATTGCTTCTACTGAAATGAAGTCACCTGTTGCTGTGTGCACCTGATCAACATTGCTGGTGCCACTAATGGACTGCTTCTACTGAAATGGTGTTACTTGTTGGTGTCTGCACCTACTCAACATTGCTGGGTGCCACTGATGGACTGTTTCTACTGAAAAGATGTCACCTGTTGATGTCTGCACCTGCTCAACATTGCTGGGTGCCACTAATGGACTGCTTCTACTGAAATGGTGTTACTTGTTGGTGTCTGCACCTACTCAACATTGCTGGGTGCCACTGATGGACTGTTTCTACTGAAAAGATGTCACCTGTTGATGTCTGCACCTGCTCAACATTGCTGGGTGCCACTGATGGATTGCTTCTACTGAAATGAAGTCACCTGTTGCTGTGTGCACCTGATCAACATTGCTGGTGCCACTAATGGACTGCTTCTACTGAAATGGTGTTACTTGTTGGTGTCTGCACCTACTCAACATTGCTGGGTGCCACTGATGGATTGCTTCTACTGAAATGAAGTCACCTGTTGCTGTGTGCACCTGATCAACATTGCGGGTGCCACTGATGGACTGCTTCTATTGAAAAAATGTTACTTATTGGTATTTGCACCTGTTGACCATTGCTGGGTGCTACTGCTGGAACTGTCAACTGCTTATTCTTGGGCTATGGAAAGCGTTTATGTGAATATTTGTATAAACTGATTTTTTGTGTACTACTGTTTGTGAAAAGTTATGAGACTCTTACCTGCACATATTCGTCATTGCTGACGCTATTGATTGAACTGTTTAACCACATAATACTTGTGTAAACTGTTATGTAAAGTCACATGTATGAAAGAATTTGTATTGCTTACTGTATTTTATATATTAGGTTATTGAAAGGTCAGTGCAAAGCCAAAATTTTATCTAGTTATATGATATTTACGTATTAATATTATTTTTTATTTTTGTCTGTATTTTTTTGACGAATTTGGTGGTATTTTCACCACCAATGCTGGCAAAAATACCATCAAATTCTAGCCGTGGAGGAAGGGCATATGAAAGGTGGCTACACTGAGCCACAGCGCCAGAGATCGCTAGAGAGCATTGTTCCGCCGCCTCCACGGGCAGTGATTATTGAGATGTCGTAGTGGGCAGTGCTTGTCGAGGACTCGTAGTAGTCAGTTCGTGTTGAGATGTGCTAGTAGGGTGTGCTTTCTGAGATGTGATACTGAAAGGTTCTTGTTGAGATGTGGTAATAGCGAGTCGGTGTGGAGATATATTGTAATGATTAGAGTGATTTTGGTCAATATATGAAGGTAACGAAACTTGATTTATTTTTCATTATTTCCATGTTAAATAATGCGTCATTACAGGTTCAGTCAACAAAGCATCTGGCTTGTGTTATTGTATTAGAGTGTAATTCTGGTTTTCTTGAGTAATTATGGTATTTCTATTTTCTTTAATTAATTCAGTATAAATGTTATTTAAAAATTCTTGTGTTATTGAAGAAGAACCGTGCCAGATGCGTACGTTGAGTCATACTTCCACACACAGAACAGTTACACTTGTGCTTTGGTCTCGTAGGTTTTATAGTTGCTGGGGACTTAATTAATTAATTGTGTTAATGAAAATTTCCATTTCATTCCTTGTTATTGTTCTATGCAGTCAGATAGCGTAATAATACTAGTCAGGGCAAACCGTTACGAGACTTCGTAATCGGACAGACAGCTACTAAAGCAAAAAAAAAATTAAAATTATTTGCATTAATATTTTTGTTAAGCCCCCATGCAAGGGATCGACACGTGGCTGCACGATCCTTTACAACCATGCGGATAAGATGCCTGTCATCTCGAGTGCTAGTGATACGAGGCCGTTGGGATCCAGCACGGCGTTCCGTGTTACCCTCCCGAACCCACCGATTCCATATTCTGCTAACAGTCATTGGCTCTCGACCAACGCGAGCAGCAATGTCGCGATACGATAAAACGCAATCGCGATAGGCTACAATCCGACCTTTATCAAAGTCGGAAACGTGATGGTATGCATTTCTCCTCCTTACACGAGGCTTCACAACGTTTCACCAGGCAACGCCGGTCAACTGCTGTTTGTGTACGAGAAATCGGTTGGAAACGTTCCTCATGTCAGCAGGTTGTAGCTGTCGCCACCGGCGCCAACCTTGTGTGAATGCTCTGAAAAGCTAATCATTTGCATATCACAGCATCTTCTTCCTGTTGGTTAAATTTCGCGTCTGTAGCACGTTATCTTCGTGGTGTTGCAATTTTAATGGCCGTTGTGTATTAGTGTCATGACATCAGCAGTTATCAGTAATTGTAAACTGCTTGTAATTTCCACCTTGCAAGATGGATTAGTTTGTACGGAGCACAAAGCAATGAACGCCTGGATGGCTTGACAACTCGCGTAATTTAAGGGTAAGCACTCGCGTCTGCTCACGCTCTTACTCGCGAACAGAGAAGCTGCGGCGTAGTGGGGAGTGAGGGAAATGTGCGCGCTCCGAGCAGTCGTGACAAGACGAGAGAAGCACCAAGTGTGGGGTATGGGAGCGTGAGTTTTTGACAGCTGTGCCATCTAGTAGCAACAGCGGTGACTCGGCCATGCAAATCACCTCAGGCCTCTGTGCAAGGAATCTTTGCTTTGTACACAGATCGACAGGTTCGTCAGATGGCAGCTGGTAAAAGGAAATCCAGGTCATTTTCCTAAATCGTCGCTCGTGCAAGATGCTGTTGCTGACAAAGACTATCAACGGTATTCACATTTTTAGTAGCCTTAAGGAAGAATTTGAGAGACGTTTTGAAGATCTGACGGCATTAGAAAGTGATTTTGATCTGTTCTCCTCTCCATATTCAGTGAATATTGAAGAGATTCGTCCCGAACTGCTACTAGAAATTATTGACTTGCAGTATGACAGAGAGTGTAAAAAGTACAAAGAAGACACCTTGAAATTCTATAAACACTTCCCTAAGCATAGATTTCGTCTTTCCCACAAACAGCTGGCTACAACAATAATAATCAGTGTTCGGTTCCACGTTTACTTGCGAGCAACTGGTCTCTGCAATGAAAAGCAAGATGACGAGGCTGAGGAACTCACTGTCTGGTCGCAGTCTGCAGTGCTCAAGAAGAGTTACTCCTCTGGGCACAGATGAAACTGTAAAAGGGAAGAAGTTCAAAAGAACAGTGAACCTTACACTTGAATTACGTCTTTTTAATACAACAGCTGACAAAATAAAGTAATAAAAATGTAGAAGTAAACGATAATTATATAAAGTGACAAGTGTGTATTTTTGTTTATTTGTTTCATTTGTAGCAGTACTATTTCCTGTTTTCATTTCCATGCAACTGGTCCCGGATTTGAGCCTTGTGACGAAAATGCGACGGCAGCTGTTGTGTCCCCCACTCGACTCTCCATTCGCCTCCCCCCCCCCGCAGCTGTTGTGTCCCCCACTCTACTCTCCATTCGCCTCCCCCCCCCCCCCGCCCCACTTTTCGTTTCTCGGCCCTGCGCCGGTGGTGGGGGTACCTTACTCGCTGTTCGCCGTGCTCGCAACCTGCTGGGCTCAGCTTGCTCTGCGAGCACGTTTCATGTGATGCCCTGAACTACGTCGTCAGTGCTTTGATCAGATAAAAGAACTCTGAAAGGTAGTGTCGCCATCTAGTGAAAAAGGCCATCTGATCGTATTCCATGGCATTTTCAAATGGTATGATGCAGGTATTTAGGACAGAAATGATGCTTAGGGATTAGAGCTGTTGCAGGAGATACAAAGTGAATGCAAAATGCTTGTGTACGTAGGGGGAGATGGAGGCCATTGGGACTCATCAGCGAAGAGGGGTATAGCCACCCATGCCCATCCTCCCGCTCACCAACCACAAAAGTCAATTAGCTGCTGTGATGAAACAATAATAAATAAGATCCCGTAGACTGGTGGGACGTCAGAAGAGGTAAACGGTGTAGGGACTAAACTTCAGTCAACGTGAACAAAAGAAAATAAAAAAGGGCAGAAATAGTCGAAGGCTCCCGGGGGCTTAAGATGTGGGGGGAAGCACACTTGCCAACACTGGCCAACCGCGGATCTACTGTGGCCAAAACATTAAAGTCGGGAATAAAACCCATTCTTTCGCGGCGAGCATCAAATCTTTTTACTGTTCTTACGTCGTGGACCACTAAGGAAACTTTGATACCGTGCATTCGTTAGATAGTGAGAACGTATTCCGCTCATGCCGTCACTGCTTGTTTCAGGTTTCATCGTAGCCAGCCTCTGGCTAGTTCTGACGACGAGCGTTGCCCTCGGTTCACCCGTCGGCAGCTGCTCTACGTTCTCCGGCTCGGGCTCGATAACCTTCCTGCGTGACGACAGGAACTGCTCCGTCTTCTACGAGTGCGTCTCCACCGAGCCTACCATGGTGGTGTGCCCCAGCGGGCTGCACTTCAACGCGGTGCTCAAGGTGTGCGACTGGCCGGCGGCCGCGGGCTGCTCCGTCACCACGCCGGCCCCCGTCAAGTCGACGGTCTTTACGCGCGCCACGCCCCAACCCGAGGCGACGCCGGACAAGGCAGAGCCGCCCGGCGCCCAGACCGTCATCTTCACGCGCGAGCCCTCCAGCACAGTTCCCGCGCCGGTCGACGTCGTCCCAGTGAAGCCGCAAGAAAGCACGGAGTGCCCCGCGGTCGGCGGCTGTCCCAAGTACAACGGCGACGACACTCTGGTGATCCAACTGCCGCACGCTTTCAACTGCAGCCGCTTCTGCATGTGCGACCACGGGAAGCCGGTCACGTTCGAATGTCCCAGCGGGCTGCACTACAACAAGGCAGAAGGCATCTGCGACTGGCCCGTCAACGCCAAGTGCGTGCCCGACAGAGGATTCGCTGGTATGTGGTCTCCGCCGGAGCCAGATGTTCCCGCCGAGTCGTCCAGGCGGCGACGCTCCTGGAACCTCATCCGCTTCCCCTAGTCACCAACAATCCAGCTTTGATTAACTTCTCACGGTTTGGATTCACAGTCATATGATATTTCTTAAAAGAACCACACGAAACTGGAAGACTACAAACTGTAACAAGGTAACTTTGCAGTGTTACTTGAAAATGGCCATAAGGCCGAAATTGCAATAGTAACAAATATTTTATACAGTCAACGGCGACTACGATGTCTTTTAAGGATCCCAGCTTTGGTTTACAAATTACAATGACCTCACAGTAACTCAAAATTTTTCTAAAATTACTTTCCAGCTCTGTTATGTAACCACTTTTCTGGAATGCATTAACAAGTTGACAATAACCTACGGTGCGTTCGACATCATTAAGACTGAGATATAAATGTAGCATAAAAAGTGACTTATTACAGCGGGACAATGTTAACTATGTGTAAGTACACACAGACTCATTCACACAAACGTGATCGAACATTACAAATACACACACACACACACACACACACACACACACACACACACACACACACACACACACATACATATGTTCATTAAGGACTGATCTATAAAATAATTAGTAGAGTATAGAATAGTTAAGTAACGAATGTTTCATAAAACTGTAAATGGCTCTGAGCACTATGGGACTCAACTGCTGCGGTCATAAGTCCCCATAAAACTGTACAGTGTAAGCATATTAAATGACGTTACAACGCTACAATGTTGGTTTTATATTCTTGTTGCGTTCCTGTCCCAATATTAAATCAATGATGACGAGTATGCTGGTTTTTACCAGCTATACTTTTGGATTGAATGGGCATCTTCTGTAAATGGGATTTAAATCATGCTGACACGCGAAAACTTTACGAGTAACCACAACGAAAAAAAATAAAAAGTAGTTTCCTACCCTCAGTTTACAAATGTGTTTTTAACAAAACTATTTATCTCGTAAATTTGTTGTCTGTTTTCATATCTTGAAGCGTCTCCCAAATATACAACTGGACGCTTTTCTAGAAGTTTTATTTGCAAAAAAATTGTACAGAACACATAGCCAGGAGAACTTACTAAACAAAAACAATACGTTTATAAAAATAGGAGAATAATAACCATAGTTCTGGCGAAAATGGTGTTGTTGATCAGCAGCTGTCCTGCTATCGAAATGAATGCTACATTTCTCGTGACACAAAATTTGCATCATATAACAGTAACGCGTTGTCGAAAACTACGCTTCTATAGAAAATTGCAAGCAGGATGTTGGACTCATCGTGGATTCATAGTGAATATTTTACGCTGCCGCGGAGTGTGCGCTGATATGAAGCTTCCTGACAGATGAAAGCTTTGTGGAGGAATGGGACTCGAACACATGACCTTTGCATTTCTTGAGCAAGGGCTCTATCAAAAATTTTTTTTCCTTTGTGTTCATTTTGGTCGTCATTGTTCTCATTACTTGGCAGGGAAAGACGTCACATAACATCCCATCGAGTTTGTCGCTGAATGCTTGACTCAGTTTTTTTTATTTTTATTATTTTTCTCTTTTTCTTTTTTTATTACTGAGGGTAGCCAGCCCTCTGACCGAACACGGTGAGCTACAATGCGGGTATATACGGTTGAGCTTCCTAAGCACTCTCACGATTCTTCCTCGAAGCTTTACATCCGTCAGTACCAGGTCTCGCTCATACCTTGCAGATTTCACAGATGTTCCGCGGGAAAGATGAATAAATTGAAATATCTCGAAAACTGCACATTGGATCAAAAATAAAGTTGTGATCATAATTTGTTTGTCTCGGTGGAGGACATCCCACTCCATCCCCCCCCCCCCCCAATCACCACCCTGTGCATGGGTGGCAGGGGAAAATTTTCAAACTTTCAATGGGAACTGCCGTCCTTTATGACAGATTACGATTTTACGGCAAAATCTACTTTCGCTGTGTCAGAAACATTTTCTTCGTTTCGCCACATGTGGCTGTGTGATGCGAGATATAGAAATGTGAATACAATCGTCTCGTACTAGACAATGGCGTTTGAATATCCAGTGGAGCGTGGTACCCACCTCAATGCTGCAAGGGTAGGAGAGACCACTGTTCCATAACTTTTAATCCGAAACCCCATTCCCAATGTTGTATTCCTCTGACACATCGAACAGGGGACTACTCGACGCGCTATTGTGACCATAGTTCGAGGCGAACACTACTCTACTTTTCCAATTAAGAGCAAGTGTTCGAACGTAGTACCATCAACTTCAGTGCACTTAGTAAGGCACTTTTCAAATGAGCGCACACAGGACAGAAGCATACCTGGGGAAATGTCAGCACAGCTTTCCTGATGTGATCGACCATACCTTCACGACCTGTTGGCACTTGCTTCTACATCTTATCTTTTAAATATCCACACATAAAGAAATCCGGCGACATCAAATCTGGCGACCAGTTAATAGGGCCACCTGTAACGATCCACTGACCAGTGTAAACGCGGTCTAATACCTCCTGTGCTTCAATTATGAAATGCGCTGGGCAACCGCCATTCTGAAACCACATACGTTGTCGAACACCCAGGGCAGCATCCTACAGTAGTACCGATAGTTTCTATTCCGAAAATGTTCGATATCTGCGCTTTTTCAAAGTGCCATCGATGTAATGTGGACCATTGAGTTAGCTCGCCATGATGCCACACCATAAGTTAACCTGGAAGGTCAACTTGGCGTAACCAGTGGGGACTGTCAACACTCCAGTAATGCATGTTATGCCAGTTAAGGCAACCAAGGTTTGTGAATGTAGACCCATCGGAAAATAGTACCTCGGCAATGAGCCTGTCGGTTGTTTGCATTTGTTTACGTGACGATTCACAAACACAAATCGCTCTGTGCACTATAGGACTTACCATCTGAGGTCATCTGTCCCATAGACTTAGAACTACTTAAACCTAACTAACCTAAGGACAGCACACACATCCATGCCTGAGGCAGGATTCGAACCTTCGACCGTAGCAGCAGCGCGGTTCCGGACTGAATCGCCTAGAACCGCTCGGTCACAAGGGCCGGCTGACCATTCACAAAGCACGACCCGGTTACTGAAATCGGCGGCATGGAATTCTTGATTCAGCGACACGTGGTGTGGCATGATACTTATTACGATACAGTATTGTGACAATACTACCCACGGGCATACCGGAATCGCAATGTAATTTCCGGGCGCTTGTAGGTGGATTGTGGTGCACTGGCGCAAGTACAACTACTGCATTAGCTTCTTCTGCAAGACGTTCCCTTCGTTTCCTTTCACCGGTCTATACGTTGCCATCAGACATAAGAGCGTACACAAACTTGCAAGAGAACGAACGAGAGCAAGCTTACTCGGAAAAGACTTGACATACAAGACAAAAGTAGGCTCACTATTTTTCTTCATACCCATGATCATTTCACTTTTTTCTTCTGTGGTGGCAACTTTCATTGTCCACTTCCACATCTCTTCTCCAGATGATAGAAGTGCAGGCAATAAACATTGCATAAGTATTGTAATGTTTTTATCCGCTATTTCTTCTGCGTCTGCATGATACGTTAGTTCCGGTCACAGTATACTCCCTGTTGTGACAAGTCGTAGTTCGTTACAAGGCCACAGTATCGCGTCGAATAGTTCCTCGTTCGCTATGTCGCAGGAATACGACGTTGGGAATGGAATTTCTTATTATAAATTACGAAACACTGCCTGTCCTACCTTCGAAGCATGGAGTGCGGTCCACGTGCCGTTTTGGATATTCAAGAGCCACGCAGTAGAATGTCCTAAATCGCAATTTTGCACCCATTTCTATTCCTCCGATTACAGCGCCATGTGTGGCGAAACGAAGAAAATGCTTCTGACAAAACCAATGTGGATTTTGCCGTAGAATCGCTCAGGGTAGAGTGTGGTGTCGAGTATGGTATAGTTGGATATTCTTCTCCGAGACAAACAAATTGCAATTACAACGTTTTTTGATCTGATGAGTACTTTTGGAGTTATTTCCATGTCTTCAGTTAAAATGAACACTCTGTACAGATGTAATGGCAGCGTCTGGAACTTCCCAGAGAGGGTCGAAATAGAGCAAGCTCGGAAGGCAAGTTGGGAAGCTCCCAGCGCCTCCGTATCGCCGCAGGACCGAGTGACGTCACATGGCGCTAGCAGACCTGCGACACGTTTCAAGTTGCTCACTCTCCAAAGCCCGCATGCGTATGGAGGCGGGCTTTGCACATTGAGCGAGAGCAAAGACGTAGCTTCATGCTTGTAGGGACACGGGAACAGCGGTTTCAAACGTTTCTGCGACTTCTCATTACTTTCGTCTTCCATCGATTTACTCGCAATCCGTATGCTGTATCCATTAGACTGTTCATTACATTCAACAGATCCTGTAATTCTTCATCACTTCTACTGAGGGCAGCAATGCCATCAGCTAATCTTATCACTGACATTCTTTCACCTTAAATTCTAATTTCACTCTTGAAGTTTTCTTTTATTTCCCTCATTGGTTCTTCGATGAGAGAGTGTTACCGTGAACGGTTCAGTGATAGGGTTGTTGTCATCAGAATCGACAGCAAACCAACTCTGGCAACAATAGTACGGGTATACATGCAGACGTCGCAGGCCGAAGATGAAGAGGTAGAGAAAGTATGTGATGATATGGTCACGTAGGAGAAGGTGTCATTAGATGAATGACGAATATTAACTTCAGTTAACGATTGTTTATTCAGCACTTGCACATACAAGAGCAAGGGGCGAATTGCCTCCTGCCAGAACAAAAAAAAAAAAAAAAGTTAAAAATGGTTCTGAGCGCTATGGGACTTAACATCTGAGGTCATCAGTCCCCTAGAACTTTGAACTACTTAAAATTAACTAACCTAATGACATCAAACACATCCATGCCCAAGGCAGGATTCGAAACTGCGTCCGTGGCGGTCGCGCGTTTCCAGACTGAAGCGCCTAGAACCGCTCGGTCACAATGGCCGGCCGGCCAGAACACATACAGTATATATGCGGGTACAGAACAATCCAGTACAATGATTCTTGACGTTTGTGGATACTTCTAGAGTGTACTCGAACCGAATATAGAAATTAAAATTGTACAGCCCAGCTGAATTATGAACTCGCGGCTCTCCATGCAACACTTAAGTATCATAACCGCTACTCCACGGTGCTACTCAGCTTCTTCTGCGACATTGCTCCATGCTTAAGAGAACAGCATCTTGGTGTTACGTCCTCCTAGTCCGGGAACGAGTCATCGGTCCTGCAACATTCCGACTCCTGATGACTGATTCTCGCCCTGATGGAGATTTTCTTAGAACTACTTTTGCCGCTACGCTCTTCGTCACCTTTCTGCTTGTTGCCTGTCACTGGAGCTTAGAATTTAACCTGGGTTGCAGAATCCTTATCGGGCTTCATTCGAAGGATGTGGACCGTATCTTTGATCTTTTGTCGTCTGTGTCGAGGTCGAAATCTTCAGCTTCATAAATAACATCAGACAATTGTCTTAAAACCTCATAAGGTCCAAAGTAGCGCCCGAGGAGCTTCTCAGGGAGACCGACTTTCCGAACAGGAGTGAAGATTCAGACAAGGTCACCAAGCTGGTAGACAACAGGGCGGTGGCTCGCGTCATATCTTCGGCGATAGTTTTCTTGAGCCTCCAGCGTGCGGAGTCGAGCTAACTGTCGAGCTTCTCAGCTCTGGTTAACACCTGGCCGATGTAGTTGTCGTCCACGTCATCAGGATGTAACGGAAACAGTGTCCAACAATGTAGTCCCCTCACGTCCATGCACCAGGAAAAATGGCGTAAATCCTGTGGTGTCTTGTTTGGCGGTGTTGAAAGCAAACGTCACGAAAGGTAGCACCTCATCCCAGTCTCTCGGTTCAGTATTGACGAACATTGGTAGCACATCGGCCAAGGTCTTATTAAGGCGTTCAGTACGCCCGTTAGTTTCCGGATGGTAGGCAGTCGTCATGTGATGAGCAATGCTGCACCGACGGTTTACCTCTGTCACAAAATTCGATTGAAAAATTTTCCCTCGATCAGTAATTAACGATTTGGAGCACCGTGTTTTAATACAGTGTCTTCCACGATGAATTTTGATACCTCGGATGCTTCTGCTGTTTTCACGGCTTTTGTAATGGAACAGCGTGTCAGATAATCAGTGCAAACACTGATCCATCTATTGCCACTAGCAGACGTTGGAAATCGTCCGAGGAGGTAAATCCCAACACACTGCAATGGCGTTTTGGCTGGCGGAATTGGTATGAGTCGGTCAATTGGTTTCTGAGGAACTGCCTTTGTCCTCTGGCATTCTCGACAGTGCGTCACATAATGACGTACACTCCTAAATACACCTGGCCAGAAAAATCTCTTGCGGATTCTATCGTATGTCTTAATAAATCCTAAATGTCCGGCCTCAGGTGTGTCAAGGAATTTCTGCAGAAAATTTAAGCACATGTGTTTAGGAGTCACTGATAGCCACCTCTTCCCAAACGGATCAAAGGTTTTCTTACAAAGTTATCCATTAACTACCTTAAATTGTCCTTTAACATCCTCTGACCGATTTAAGGCAAGCATAATTTGAGATATCTTGGCGTGCTTATTCTGCTCAGCAGAGAGATCCGTGAGTGTAGTGAGACAGTAACAATCTTCATCAAAGTCTTGATGGTCTTGCAAAGGATTTCTTGAGAGAAGGTCAGCATCTTGATGTTTTCTTCCACTTTTGTACACTATGGTAATGTCATACTCTTGAAGACGTAGAGCCCATCTGACGAGTCGTCCTGTTGGATCCTTAAGACCTGTCAACGAAATTGGAAATTTGTGGTAAGGTCTTATGGGACCAAACTGCTAAGGTCATTGGCCCTATGCCTACACACTACTTAATCTAACTTAAACTAACTTACGATATGGACAACACACACCAACACACACACCCATGCCTTAGGGAGGACTTGAACCTCCGACGAGGGGAGCCACATGGACCGTGACAAGGCGTCCTAGACCGCGTGGTTATCCCACGCCGTCTGTCAACCAACCAAGTGAATGATGGTCTGTAACAACTGTGAATGGCCTTCCATAAGGATCACATCGAAATTTGCCTACGGCCCAGATCACAGCAAGACGTTCCCTAGCTGTAGTTGAGTAGTTTCTCTCGGCTTTTGTAAGTGTCCTAGAAGCACCGGCTATAACCTTCTCTTTTCCATCCGAAATTTGCACCCGAACAGCTCCGATCCCATACCCGCTGTGTAGTTCTGTAGGTGCTCTCTCATCATACAGACTAAGTACAGGGTCAATCGTAAGAGCTTCTCGCAGCACATCGAAAGAATCTTGTTGAGCACCATCCCATATAAATTTAGCATCAGCTTTTATCAACTCTTGGAGTGGCCTAGCTTTGATACAAAAGTCTTTGATAAAACGACAGTAATACGAACATAATCCGAGAAAGCTCTCACGTCTCTAGTACTTTTAGTAATAGGAAATTCCGTTATGGATCTCACCTTTTCTGGGTACGGCCGCACACCTTCATTTGACACAAGGTGTCTAAGTATTTTGATTTCTTTAGCTCCAAAGAGGTACTCTCTTGGATTAAGTTTCAGTCTGCCTTATTGGAGACACTTAAGAACGGCCCTCAGTCTTTTTATATGTTCATAAAATGTCTCTGACAACACTATAATGTCATCTAGATAACAAAGACAAATCGGCCAATTCAGGTGCCTTTGAAGATTATCCATCATCCGTTCAAAAGCTGCTGGTGCATCACCCAAACCAAACGGCATTGCCTTAAATTAATACAGGCCCTCAGGTTTTCTCATGGTGAGCCTCATCTACTTCGGTTTGCCAGTGTCCCGAGTACATGTCCATGGTTGAGAAAAACTTAGCCCCCTTCAGACAATCTAGTGCATCGTCAATTCGTGGAAGAGGGCAAACGTCCTTTTTACTTACCTTATTAAGCTTCCTGTAATCAACACAAAAGCGCCAACTGCCATACTTCTTCCTTACGAAGACCACTGGTGTCGACCATGGGGTCTGCGAAGGCTGAATGATATCGTTCTTCATCATTTTCTCTACCTCGTCACGAATTATTCGACATTCCGTTGCTGACATACGGTATACTCAGTGGCTTATTGATTGATGGTCTCCAGTGCTAATCCGGTGTTCCACCTTCGATTTGTCTAATTTTGCCCTTCAGCTGTGGGTAGAAGCATTCAGAGAAGTCTTGAAGAACGGCAAGTAGCTTCTTCTGTTGTTCCTTAGTGAGGTCTGGTGACACTCGAGCTAGAACTTGTAGTGGTAGCGCTCATTTCGCCCACAGACTCGGTATGGGGGGTTACTAAGACGCTCAGCTGTTCTTCAATTAACGACTTAGCGTTTGCAATGCACATGCATCTTGGAAGGATCTGCTATTCTCGCCGACAGTTAACTATCCACAATTCGCCGAATCCGTTCTTAAATGAGACAACAGAGGCTGGGATGACCAAGTTATTCATCAGTGGTATGCTTCTCTTGCATTCTTACATTCCACTACAAGATCCATGGGTTCATGCATGCCATGACACATGACAGCTACCGTTCTAGCGCTGACTGCAGGAATGATCACTTCTACATCTACATCTAGATGATTATTCTGCAATTCACATTTAAGTGCTTGGCAGAGGGTTCATCGAACCACAATCATACTATCCCTCTGCCATTCCACTCCCGAACAGCGCGCGGGAAAAACGAACACCTAAACCTTTCTGTCCGAGCTCTGATTTCTGTTATTTTATTTTGATGATTATTCCTACCTATGTAGGTTGGGCTCCACGAAATATTTTCGCATTCGGAAGAGAAAGTTGGTGACTGAAATTTCGTAAATAGATCTCGCCTCGACGAAAAACGTCTTTGCTTTAATGACTTCCATCCCAACTCGCGTATCATATCTGCCACACTATCTACCGTATTACGTGATAATAAAAACTAGCTGCCCTTTTTTGCACCCTTTCGATGTCCTCCGTCAATCCCACCTGGTAATGATACCACACCGCGCAGCAATATTCTAACAGAGGACGAACGAGTGTAGTGTAAGCTGTCTCTTTAGTGGACTTGTTGCATCTTCTAAGGGTCCTGCCAATGAAACGCAACCTTTGGCTCGCCTTACCCACAATATTATCTATGTGGTCTTTCCAACTGAAGTTGTTCGTAGTTTTAACACCCAGGTGCTTACTTGAATTGACAGCATTGAGAATTGTACTATTTATCGAGTAATCGAATTCCAACGGATTTCTTTTGGAACTCATGTGGATCACCTCAATATTTTCGTTATTTAGCGTCAACTGCCACCTGCCACACCATACAGCAATCTTTTCTAAATCGCTTTGCAACTGATACTGGTCTTCGGATGACCTTACTAGACGGTAAATTACAGCATCATCTGCGAACAACCTAAGAGAACTGCTCAGATTGTCACCCAGGTCATTTATATAGATGAGGAACAGCAGGGGTCCCAGGAAGCTTCCATGGGGAACACCTGATACCACTTCAGTTTTACCCGATGATATGCCGTCTATTACTAGGAACTGCGACCTTCCTGACAGGAAATCACGAATCCAGTCGCACAACTGAGACGATACCCCATAGGCTCGCAGCTTGATTAGAAGTCGCTTGTGAGGAACGGTGTCAAAAGGCTTCCGGAAATCCAGGAACACGGAATCAACCTGAGATCCCCTGTCGATAGCGGCCATTACTTCATGCGAATAAAGAGCTAGCTGCGTTGCACAAGAACGATGTTTTCTGAAACCATGCTGATTACGTATCAATAGATCTTTCCGTTCGAGGTGATTCATAATGTTTGAATACAGTATATGCTCCAAAACCCTACTGCAAACCGACGTCAATGATATGGGTCTGTAGTTCGATGGATTACTCCTACTACCCTTCTTAAGCACTGGTGCGACCTGCTTAATTTTCCAATCTGTAGGTACAGATCTATCGGTGAGCGAGCGGTTGTATATGATTGCTAAGTAGGGAGCTATTGTATCAGCGTAATGTGAAAGGAACCTAATCGGTATACAATCTGAACCTGAAGACTTGCCCGTATCAAGCGATTAGAGTTGTTTCGCAACCCCTAAGGTATCTACTTCTAAGGAACTCATGCTAGCAGCTGTTCGTGTTTCAAATTCTGGAATATTGCATTCGTCTTCCCTGGTGAAGGAATTTCGGAAAACTGCGTTCAGTAACTCCGCTTTAGCGGCACAGTCGTCGGTAACAGTACCATCGGCACTGCGCAGCGAAGATATTGACTGCGTCTTGCCGCTTGTGTACTTTACATACGACCAGAATTTCTGCGGATTTTCTACCAAATTTCGAGACAATGTTTCGTTGTGGAACCTATTAAAGGCATCTCGCATAGAAGTCCGTACCAAAGTAGGCGTGTTTGTAAATTTTAGCCAATCTACGGGATTTCGCGTTCTTCTGAACTTCGCATGCTTTTTCCGTTGCCCCTGCAAGAGCGTTCGGACCTGTTTTGTGTACCATGGGGGATCAGTTCCATCTCTTACCAATTTATGAGGTATGAATCTCTTAATTTCTGTGGCTACTATATCTTTGAATTTGAGCCACATCTCGTCTACATTTGCATAGTCAGTTCGGAAGGAATGGAGATTGTCTCTTAGGAAGGCTTCTAGTGACACTTTATCCGCTTTTTTAAATAAAATTATTTTGCGTTTGTTTCTGGTGGATTTGGAAGAAACGGTATTGATCCTAGCTACAACGGCCTTGTGATCACTAATCCCTGTATCAGTCATGATGCTCTCTATTAGCTCCGGATTGTTTGTAGCTAAGAGGTCAAGTGTGTTTTCGCAACCATTTACAATTCGCGTGGGTTCGTGGACTAACTGGTCGAAATAATTTTCGGAGAAAGCATTTAGGAGAATCTCGGAAGATGTTTTCTGCCTACCACCGATTTTGAACAAGTATTTTTGCCAACATATCGAGGGAAGGTTGAAGTCCCCACCAACTATAACCGTATGAGTGGTGTATTTATTTGTTACGAGACTCAAATTTTCTCTGAACTGTTCAACAACTATATCATCGGAGTCTGGGGGTCGGTAGAAGGAGCCAATTTTTAACTTAGTTCGGCTGTTAAGTATAACCTCCACCCATACCAATTCGCACGGAGTATCTACTTCGACTTCACTACAAGATAAACCACTACTGACAGACACAAACACTCCACCACCAATTCTGCCTCATCTATCTTTCCTGAACACCGTCTGAGACTTCGTAAAAATTTCTGCAGAACTTATTTCAGGCTTTAGCCAGCTGTCTGTACCTATAACGATTTCAGCTTCTGTCTCCACACACTCGGATGCGCATCTTCCTCTCCACAGTATCTCATTCTGTCTACCATAATCTTCGAGCGACCACAATCTATAATCGCCTGAGAAGCTTTCAAAAAGTCCCATCCGATAATGATGTCATGACTACACTCTTGTAATACGATTAATTCTAAGGGCTGTGTATGGCAACTTATTCTTCCTGTAGATTTTACATATTTCACATTATCCACCTTCACCAGAGATGTTTTGCTGTCGACAAATACGGTTTTCTGCAACTGACGACGGTTCTTCTCCGAAATGACTGGATATGAAGCTCCAAAGTCCACAAGAGCTTGGGCTGGTCGGCCGTCCATGAGATTATCGACGTAGTTTCCCATCATTTTTGTATTGATCGACGGCGGAGGATTTTTCTCTTCGGCGGTCGCACCTCCAAGGAAGATCGCACCCTTTAGTTTTCCTGGTTGCGGCAGCTGGGTGAGCTTCTAAACGGCGATGGAGACCTTGATCGACGTGTTGGGGAGCGTCCTCTGCAGCGGATAGCTTGAAGCGATGGTGATCTACGTCGTCCTGCACCCATATCTTCCTGTTCATCTTCGTCGTCCCGGAGTTGGCGTCGGCTAAGATCGGTCTGCTGCCTTCTGGAGCGGGCGTCATCAAATAACCGCCGCCTTTCTCGACAATAGCGCACCATATGTCCCGGTCTTCCGCAGTGGAAACATACTGTTTTTTTTTTATCTTGGGTCCTATAGACGTCCGTCTTCCTTGGTGCCCAACAGGTTCCTCATGCGGCATTGTACGAACGTACCTCCGCCTGGGTCTCGACTTTTTCACCGTTTTAAAGGGAAATGAAGGGCGAAGGATTGGATTCAATGTCTGTTCCACTTCCTCCCTTATGACCACTTGAAGCATCTCGGTTTTTTGCTCCCCGTGCAATCCAAGTGTCTTTTTGAACTTCCTCTCTCACTATCTGACGAAGAACACTTGTGAAATTAGTTGCTTCCTCCATCACAGAGGCCGGCCGAAGTGGCCGAGCGGTTAAAGGCGCTGCAGCCTGGAACCGCGAGACCGCTACGGTCGCAGGTTCGAATCCTGCCTCGGGCATGGATGTTTGTGATGTCCTTAGGTTAGTTAGGTTTAACTAGTTCTAAGTTCTAGGGGACTAATGACCTCAGCAGTTGAGTCCCATAGTGCTCAGAGCCATTTGAACCATTTCCATCACAGATATCGATACGACGTTTGGAAGCCGTTCAAACTTCTTGCGTGTAATTCTGTTTTGATTCATTGTCTCGATATACTGGCACCATGGTATGAAGTCGTCTGCTGTCGAAATCTCCTTCAGGAGTAGGGCTTGATGTCCTCAGCAACACCTTTCATGAGATGTGCAACCTTATCTTCCTCCTTCATTCTAGGATATACTATTTTACATAGCTCCAAGACGTCTTGAATGTAGGATGCTGTAGTTTCTCCTGACTGTGCCCTGTACTTTATCTTCAGCCTTGCACTTCTGTCGTTGTGTGTCGCCGAAATACTTGCGCAGTTCCACCTGGAATTGTTCACAGCTTGTGAACTTCTTCTCGTTGTTCTCATATCATTACTTGGCAGTGCCTTCCAAGTAGAAAAATACGCTAGCCAAACACATGGTGCCATCCCATTTGTTAAATTTGGCTATACGCTATACTTTCAGCCACTTGTCTGGATCTTGGCCATTGTCACCGGAGAACCCGGAAGTATGTCTCATGTGGTGGCACACAGTTGTTATCATCGTAGCGTTCTCGTCTTCTTCTGTCTCCGATAGATTGCAACCTGCTGAATATGGCTCGAACTCGGGTTTCTCGCCACGTAAACGGCGGCTCTGTAGTAGCCTGATGGGAGCCATTGTGTCGTCGATAATGTGCGCTGCTACAAGTTCCAATACCCAGCATCTCCACTAGAATATTTTTACGTAGAAGAATGTGTATTTAGATGAATGACGAACACTGACTTCACTTAACGAAGGTTTATTCAGCACTTGCACATACAAGAGCGCGGAGCGAACTGCCTCCAGCCAGAACACGTACAGTATATATACGGCTACAGAACATTCCAGTACAATGATTGTTGACATTAGTGGAAACGTCTAGAATGTACTCGAACCGAATATAGAAATTACAATTGAACAGTCCAGCTGAGATTTAAACTCACGCCTTTCCATGCAACAGTTCAGTATCACAACCACTACACCACAGTGTTATTCAGCTTCTACTGCGCCAATATTGATTGGATAATTCATAACGTAAAGGGACATGGAAAGGTAATAGTCATGGAAGACTGGAATGAGATTGTAGGAAAAGGAGTAAAAGAAAGGGGTACGTGAGGATATGGGCTTGATACTACGAATGAGAGAGGAGAAAGACTAACTGAGTTGTGCAATAAATATCAGCTAGTAATAGAGAATATTTTGTTCAAGAATCACAAGAGGATGAGGTGTACTTGAAAAGGGCCGGGAGATACGGGAAGATTTGAGTTAGGCAGAGATTCTGAAATCAGATACTGGATTGTAAGACGTACCCAGGAGCAGATATAGACTCACATCACAATTTAGTAGAGATTAAGAGTAGGCTGGAGACGTGCCAGGAAGTACCAAAGCGCAAAGAAGTGGGAAATGGAAGCGCAAAATAATAAACAGAAATTCTTCGCTTACTCTGAAGTTGTAGATAGTGTGATGAGGAGTAGCTCAGTAGGCATTTCAGTTGGAGAGGAATGGACCTTTTTAAAATTTTTACAGAATTTGGAAAGAAAAACATAGGTACAAAGAAAGTAACGTCGAAGAAACTATGGGTAACAAAAGAAATACTTCAGTTTTTTTATGAAAGAAGGAAGTACAAGAATATTCAGGGAAATTCAGGAATACAGAAATACAAGTATTTTATGAATGAAATAAACAGGAAGTGAAGATAAGCTATAGCATAATTACGGCTGAAAATGTGAAGAAATCAAAAAGAAATGATTGCCCGAAGGACTGTCTCAGCATATAGAGAAGTCAAAACAACCTTCGACCAAATAAAAAGCAGGGGTGGTATCGTTAATAGTGCAGTGAAAATTGCAGAGTTGAATGCAGAGGAAAGAGCGGATAGATGGAAAGAGTACATTGAAGACCTCTGTGAGGGGGAAGACTTGTCTGGTGACATGTTAGAAGAGGAGGCAGGAGTCGATTAGCGGGTAGGTGTCCAGTACTAGAATCAGAATTTAAACGAGCTTCGGAAGGCTTAAGATAGAATATGGCAGAAGGGATGGCTAACACTCCATAAGGATTACTAAAATCATTGACGGAAGCGGCAATAGAACGACTATTCACGTTGCTGTGTAGAATGTATAAGTCTAGCAATATACCATCTGACTTTCGGAAAAACATTATCCACTCAATTCAGAAAATAGCAAGAGCGGACAAGTATGAAACTTATCGCGCAGTCAACTTCACATCTCATGCACTCAAGTTGTTGACAAGAATTAGATACAGAAAAATGGAAAATAAAATTGAGGATGTATTAGACAAGGACAAAACAATCTGTTTTCTTCGGAGCACTGTAGATGGTGTAGAACTGGAGTGAGCTGGCCATATGACCATCCATTGCTGACATACGTCATGACAGTGAAGTGTGTTCGGTATTACTTCGTACACGATGGTTAGGAGAGGTGGGCTTCAGAGCAGTGCAGCAGCTGTCATGGTAGGGAAGCTGGACAGGAGTAGAAATTATTAGTGAACACATAAATGCAGTAAAAAAGAAGTTTTACTTAACTTGCAGGTTTCTCCAAGCATTGCGAAGAAACCTTGAAAATGAACAAACAGCAATAAATTCCAGCTGTTGTAAGAAGCAAACTAAAGAGCGTCATGCAGTGTGAGGTTCCTGCTATTAAAGTATGAGCGTACTGTTGAGAGCTGGTTAAGACTGAAGACTGTCGAAGACTGCGACTGAGATGGGGACATGCAGATGCCACTGGCCATCCTACATTGTGGGGTCAGGCGGCGCGTGTAGTCTGAGCTGCTGAAGGCGGGGCCCAGTGGGCATGCAACATCGGATCCATCGTGTCCCCGCGCGACCGTTATCGGCGACTGTGAGACGCTGGTGAGTGTGGTATCGATCTATTATACCACAGTATGTGCCAGTCGATTGTACGGAATCAGCGCAATAAGGGTGGTCACTGTGAACGTGTGACAGAATGGCAGGAAGGAGCTACCCTGCTTGATAACGCACACTATCACATTGTGACTGAAGTTACTCTAATTTTAGGTGTACAACACGTAATGTCCAGCGTATTTTTGAGATTACTTTATACAGGTAGCTTGCAACAGCTACTAAGCATTTGAAAAAAAAAAGAAACCTTATCATAGCCATCAGATATACGTATTCAAATTTATTCTTTACCAGTTTCGGTTAATATGCCCATCATCATGGGAAGTCTAAGAAAAAAGGAAAAGAAAGGCATGTAGTATCAACAGACCAAAAAAAGTAAAAATCTCAACATTATACTTCTGTACATCGAAATGATGGTTACTGTTCACAAAACAATACATCAGATTGCTCAAAAATGCATACTGCTCATTGATGACCCAACGGCACACCAAATAAACGATGTTTCACGGTGGTGTATATAATATAGATAATTTGGGTAATGTTGTGAATCATGCAAATAGTCAAATTCCAATATATAACAGGTTGCGTAAAGACTGCTCAAAGTTGACAGTGTCATCGAAGTTATACGTAACCAAAGAATATAATATCAACGACTAAAGCATATGAAGTTCTATATCACAGTTTCATGTGATATCAAGTCTATATCATAGTCAGTAGAAAAAGAAAGAGAGTATGATTAATAAAATACTATTTCATTGTTGGTAACATGCTGTGGTTACTGCAAACAGTCGATCTAAGTTAAGTATAAAAAGAGGAGGACTATCATAGATAACGCTACGTCCTGAAAATATGGCAGCTGAATAAATTGTATGTTTTAAATGTAAAATAAAGTAACTATTTTTTGGCATTACAGTAGCTCTACATAAAACACATTTCTATGTAGTAATGACATCAATTAGGTTGTCATTATAGTGACTCAGTGCCACAATTCCATATTTAAGACTCGTTATCAAGTGCCATTCTTTATAAATATAACAAAAGTTAATGATATCGACACATAAATGAGTTCAGAATTTCAAAGGAAGGCATACTGGAATCAATGTTTCAGCTTTCACATCGTAAACTATCAGCTGTCTTTATGATTGAGGTTTAACACTATACATACAGGGTGTTCCAAGAAACACCGACACGCTTTAGGGTCAGTTTCCTAACACTAAAACAGGACAAAATGTCTAGTAAACAGGGGATCTAAAATGCTTACCTTATGAGCTGTCAGCACTTACTCATTTTCGATACTACGAAACACATCTCTTCAACTGGGAGAACTCCTTCTAGAAGGAGGTAGTATGGATCAAAACAAGGAAAATATGGCCAGTAAACATGGGGTCTAAAATGCATAGCTTAAGAGCTACGAGCAGTTGCTCATCTTCGACAGCGTGAAACACATCTCTTCTACTGAAAAATTTCTCATATCTCTTAAGCTATGCATTTTAGAGCCCAAATTTACTAGAGACCTTTTTTTTTATTTTGGTGTCGCTGTTGTCTGGGGCACCCTGTATGTAGAATACAAAGTATAACTTTAAATTGACCTTGACATTTGTCAAGATAAACAGACATATAATGTGAAAGGCGAGTTAGAAATTAATGTAAACAGCGAATGCTGGAGACAGTGAGGTAATCGAAAAAAATTTTTATACAATTGCACAAGCAATGAAAACGTATCATGAACTTATACAATGTATGGACTCATATTATTGGCCTATAATAAAACATAAAAGTAACAAAATTTAGGCTTTGGGTTACAAATGACATAAACTTTGGGTTTAACTGATAACAAAAATTAAAACTGACCTTATACATTTCACTAATCATACAAAGAAAACATATTAAGGAACTGTATATGTTATAAACCTAAAATCAGAGGTCAATAATAAATACATAAATGCAGCTAACCTAGACCTGAAATGACATGAATGCAACAAACCTAGGTCCAGCATTTCAAGTGACTTAAACATCGGGTTACAGATAATATAAACGTAACCGGTCAGTAATAAAACATCTGGTTTGATCGACTAAGTATATGAATTATGAAGAAACAGCCGTAGACCGGAATAAACGATTTATACCTTCAAATCAAGGCAAACGGGCAACAAGAAGCTACGTGTTTATACCTAGTCCACAGGCTACAGAACACTCAAACTTTAGCTTCAACTGTTAATTAGGTCAGACCTTATACATATTCAGGAAAATTCGTTATCTGTGTTTCCAGTGATAGAGACGGGAGCGGATGTCGGAATGGTCATAACAAATGGACACGATAACTGTAACGGATCATTACACTGATCAGCCAAAGAAACTGATGAGGCGTGCGTATTCAAATACAGAGATAAGTAAACAGGAAGAGTACGGCGCTGCGGTCGGCAACGCCTATGTAAGACAACAAGTGTCTGGCGCAGTTGTTAGATCGGTTACTGCTGCTACAATAGTAGGTTATCAGATGGTTCAAATGGTTCAAATCGTTCTGAGCACTATGGGACTAAACATCTGTGGTCATCAGTCGCCTAGAACTTAGAACTACTTAAACCTAACTAACCTAACGACATCACACACATCCATGCCCGAGGCAGGATTCTAACCTGCGACCGTAGCTGTAGGTTATCAGGATTTAAGTGAGTTTGAACGTGATGTTAGAGTCGGCTGACGAGCGATGGGACATAGCATCTCCGAAGCAGCTTTGAAGTGGGGATTTTTCCGTACCACCATTTCACGAGTGTACTACAGAATATCAGGAATCCGATAAAACATCTAATTTCCAACATCGCTGCGGCCGGAAAAGGATCGTGCAAAAACGGGACCAACGACGACTGAAGAGAATCGTTCAGCTTGACAGAAATGCAACCCTTCGTCAAATTGCTGCAGGTTTCAGTGCTGGGCCACCAACAAGTCTCAGGGTGCGAACCGTTCAACGGAACATCATCGATATGCGCTTTTGGAGACGAAGGCCCACTCGTGTAACCTTGATGACTGCTCGACACAAAATATTACGCCTCGCCTGGTCCCGTCAACACCCACATTGGACTTTTGATGACTGGAAACATGTTACAGGTCAAACGAGTCTCATTTCAAATTGTACTGAGCGGATGGATGTGTACGGGTATGGACACAACCTCATGAATCCATGGACCCTGAATGTCAGTAAACGTGTGGGGCGTGTGCAGTTTGAGTGATATGCTACCCCTGATACTTCTAGATACGACTCTTGACAGCTGACACATGCGTAAACATCCTGTCTGATCACCTGCATCGGTTCATTTCCCTTGTGCATTCCGACGGACTTGGGCAATTCCAGCAGAATAATGCGGCACCCCACACGTCAAGAATTGCTACAGACTGGCTCTAGGAACACTCTTCTCAATTTAAACACTTCCGCTGTCCACCAAACGTTCCCGACATGAACATGATTGAGTATATCTGGGATGCCTTGCAACGTGCTGTTCAGAAGAGATCTCCACCCCCTCGTACGGCTCTATGGACAGCCCTGCAGGATTCATGGTGTAAATTCCCCACAGCAGTACTTCAGATATTATTCGAAGCCACGCCACGTCGTGTTGCGGCATTTCTGCGTGCTCGTGAGTGCCCTACACGATGTTAGTCAAGTGTACCAGTTTCTTTGGCTCTTCAGTGTATAACAGACAGAAAGCAAAGGAATTAAAAGCACCATTATAAAACTAAAAACTGCAATTTAAACACAAATCAAATATAGCCACTAAAAGGACGGAAGCTGCACAAACATGTTTGGCTAAAACTTTAAGACAATTAAAATTACTGCAGAATATAAGCAAAGGCAGTTATTGTTATATGCTGTTAAGTATATTCGACTTTGAATTCTCAAAATGAATATAGCTTAAGCATAACAAACAACGTTATACTGAAAGGTTTCTGTAGCTTGTAATAATAAAAAGAAACACACCGCTCATCTTTATCACGAGATTCAGTGGAATCACTCAGGATAAATGACACTGGCGAACACAAACAGAAAATGGCCATCATGGATAACAGCAGTAAGTTAATTTCAATGTCAATCTCCTGTGAGATACGAAAGGATGTTTAACACAAGGTTCTCACCAAAAGCATTTTCCGCTGTGACTGTTCTCGAGTAACAATTTCACAGCCATAGGTGTTGTGTGGTAATGTTAATGCATTTGGGCTCACTTCCTTGTTAAGGTACTTCTCGAAGTTAACAGCCAGACCTGAACTTCTGGAAACGCAGCATAAGCAAGCAGAATTCTTCCACTCAGCCACAACAAGGAGCGATATGATCGAATAGCATACTTAAGCCATGAGTGGAGGCCCTGTCCGCACTTCCTTTGGCACATGACTCCCTTCGCGAGACCAACCACTCCTCTCAAGTTGGAATATGTCACTTTCCTCCTCTGGGTTCAAAATTGTTCAAATGGCTCTAAGCACTATGGGACTTAACATCTGACGTCATGAGTCCCCTAGACGTAGAACTACTTAAACCTAACTAACCCACACTGGACTCGCATTCGGAAGGACGACGGTTCAATCCCGCGTCCGGCCATCCTGATTTAGGTTTTCCGTGATTTCCCTAAATCACTCCAGGCAAATGCCGGGATGGTTCCTTTGAAAGAGCACGGCCGACTTCCTTCCCCATCCTTCCCTAACCCTATGAGACCGATAACCTCGCTGTTTGGTCTCTTCCCGCAAACAACCAACCAACCAACCTAACTAACTTAAGGACATCACACACATCCGTGCCCGGGGCAGGATTCGAACACGCGACCGTATCAACTTCTGGGTTCCAGACTGAAGCGCCTAGAACCGCTCGGCCACCGCGGCCGGCCCTCCTCTGGGGAAGATAGAGAAACTCGTACTCTATTCTTTTAACAAATACACACACACACACACACACACACACACACACACAAGAATGTTATCAATTCCCTGAACACGTGCGGGTCAATTATGTGTGCACATAGTGGGGTGGCGGGTTATAATCAAATGTACATTACTTCGTCACATCATTACGCAAACACACTTAAATTGTCTGTGCGTACTTTCCGCTTCATTTGTATCTTTTTCCCTCGTGTATTTCGTCAGTTTATGAGTGTCCTTTTAGTGAGACGGGATGACATGAAAAGAGGACAATGGAGTTTAGCAGACGATCCCCCAAAAAGTTTGATTGTGGGATATTGGATTTCGGAATTAGTGATTGTGATAAAATTTAGTTCAAAT
The DNA here is from genome assembly GCF_023898315.1 of Schistocerca nitens. Classification (NCBI taxonomy): domain Eukaryota; kingdom Metazoa; phylum Arthropoda; class Insecta; order Orthoptera; family Acrididae; genus Schistocerca; species Schistocerca nitens. Next base: position 619,491,579 of record NC_064617.1, read on the forward strand.
AGAAGGATAAAATATAAAGAAGCGATTCACTTATGTAGCGGCGTAAGTACGTAAGACTATCTAGAAGACTTGTAATGTTATTGAGAAAACATTAGCAATTGTGCCATTGCCTGTTTAACAAAGGGATGTCGTGAACGTGTTGTTTGAAACGGAAGTAATGACACAAAGAGTTGAAGGTATCTGACTTTGAAAAGCCCGAATTAAGCGCTCAAGGAGACGAGGTTATTAGATATTTTCGCCGTGCAACTTGCACTGTCAGCATTGACAATTTCTGCTGGCGAAATGCATCTTTTTTTTTGTTATCGGCATATTGCGAAGTCCCACAATCTAAAGCTGTAGTGAGAAACATGGGTAATTATTTAATATAGTGCTGATTAAGATTACTTAAGTTATTAGGACAACTGCTTAAATAAACTTAATTATATTTCACGATATTTACATAAATGTTACATGTTACAAAAGGGTTACTATACCTGGACTGGAAAAGGCGTCTAGTCTTAAGAAGAGGTAAAACAGGAGTGTGTCTCTTTCACGGCAGTTTAAAAAAATACTTCACAGAGAGTAGTTAATGTCTCATCGCTGCTTTATCGGCGTGGGGAAGGGGGGGGGGGGGGTTGTCGCACCACCTATCTTCGCCAACTACAAGAGCCTGAAAACTATTGATGTGCTCGGCCAGAAAGCGATGGAGAACACTCTCGTCTCAGTTGCCAGTCTGCAAGTCCACATTTTCCTTTGTGGTCACTGGAAAATATATTTTCCCACTTGCTATTTACTCAGAGAGATCAGGAACTATGACTATAAATAAATGTTTTGAATTTTAAGTGGTTTAATATTCTGTAAAAGTTCACATGGACAAAATATGTCGTATTACTGTAACTAATATCCTTAACGGAATCACCACTATTAACAGTTCAGAGGCGATCTCTGCGGGAAGTTCCAAGTAAGATATTCGGTTTCTCTGACTTCTAATCACGATAAGTTAAATGCTCGCCTTAGAAGTGTAAAATAATCTCGTCACTTGCCACGCTGGTTTTTCAGCATTACGCGCGGCACATGAACAGTTACTTCCGTGAAATCGAAGCGATGTAGGACTGTGTGCAGTCCTCTCTGGTTCACTTTCTCCTTTTACCGAAAACGCATTAAAGTCTGCCCAGCTCTGACGTCATCGAAGGCACAACGCACGCCGGCGTTTGACTGGCGCGGACATTTTGATACCTCGGTGCGAAGTGTCTTCTCCCACTGCCTCTCTGGCTGTATTTATGCAGGGGCGCAGCTGACCGCCAAACGAAACAGCTCCTATCAACCGACCTAGGCACAGGTAGCAGTATCTGAAAGGTACGTTTCTTAGACACATTAATTCATAGCTCCGTCGTGTAACAATTTACAGTCTTCTTAATTTTTATGTGAATAGAGCTATGCTTGCTTTAGTTACTAAAAGGCGTCAGATCGACTGCATTTAAACCTTTCCAGCCAAAATTTTTGGAATGGAAGCGACAGCAGAACATGACCTCCGAACTGCCTCTTTAAGATTGGTAGTGGTAAGTTCCTATGGGACCAAACTGCTGAGGTCATCGGTCCCTAGGATTGCACACTACTTAATATAATTTAAACTAACTGACGCTAAGGACAACACCCACACACCCATGCCCGAGGGAGCACTCGGACCTCCGACTGGGGCAACCGCGCGAACCGTGGCAAGGCGACCCCTAGACCGTGCAGCTACCTCGCGCGACCTTTAAGATTCCTTGTATTCATAACTACATACAATACATTCTCGAAACTTGGTAATGTGTATTATTGCATTATTGTAATCGAGTGCTGTAATTAGAGCTTTCTGTTACAAATACAAATGCTACTTTATCCATCATGAAGAAGGACTTTATTGTTCCAAATTTGGTTTTTTAGTAAATAACTTGAAAACTAAAAGGGGTAGATTATTTGTGTCACATAGTGCATTGCTTTACATGAAACCCAGGCTACATGAGAGTTTTTAGCTTTCCGAGTCTAATATTTAACGGCTTCAATTAAAAAAAAAAAATAAAAAAAACAAGACCAAGAGGTGGAGCCCCTCCATGCCCACACCGGCGTCATGAAAAACACAATATGTCTACTGCCATCTCTGCATAAGGGTTAGTTTTCACTAAAGTGAGCTGTCGCAGGATGTGGGTACTGCGAGGTTTGCGTACGTCTGGTTAAGGTTAACCATTAATACGCGCTCGTCTGGAGGGCAGAGGAAAAAAAGTGCCAACGCAAAAGCCATGGGAAAAAAACCTCTGCGATAGTTAGGTCGGATGGTAAGAGCAGTAGTGGATGTCTTGCTGCCTGCGATAGGTCGTGTAAGGATAGGTTCTGTTAGTAGTGGGTATCATGCATGTCGATACCTTGACGTTGTGCGGTTGTGTTGCTCGGAGGCTGGAGCTGGGTACAGGTGTGGAGTCCTCGTTCAGCGTCAGAAACCTGCAACAGTTAGGTTTATTATCGTTTTTGTGTCCGATAGGTCATATATCGGAAGCACAGTGTAAGGTAACGTTGGCGGTTTGTTTGTGCGTCTGTGGGCGAGCTCGTCGGTGTCCCTGCTGTGGTCTGTTGGTCGGCTCTAATAGCAGCTGGTAATTACCAGTCGGTGTTGCTGATATGCAGGGGCTTGCCGAAGTTTGTCGCTTGTTTGCGTATGTTGGTTTACCATAGGTGCCTATGACCTAGCTAGCAGTGTCTTTGTCCGCTTGTGCTGCCACCTATGGTTGTGATCCTAGTTTCCCAGACTGAGGATGAAAGGATTGTTCGGGTGTCTCGAGTTCCTGTATAGTCGTGTGGCGTGTTTTTTGAATACTTCCTTGAGGGTTTCAAGGCGGTATTCATGGTGAAGATCCACGGTGCGTGTGTAGCGTGGAGCGTTGCTAATGATTCGTAGCACTTTTATTCTGTATGATCTGCAGGCGGCGCATTCGTGTAGGAGCTGCATATCCCCAGACGGGAGCTGCGTACGTCATCAGAGGTCTAATCAGTGTCGTGTATGTGGACCTCAAAACCCTCCTATTCACTGTGATTTCCCTGTTGAGCACTGGGTAAAGCTGTTTGAGACTCGCGTGCGCTCGGTTGGCAACGTACTCGATGTGGTCCCTCCATGGAAGTTTCCGGTCCAGCCAGACACCTAGGTATCTGACTTTCTCTCAGAAAGGTATTGGGCGTGTTTGTAGTGTTATCGGTCTACAGTGTTGATGTTTGCGCAGTAGTTTCGGTCTACGTGTGAACAGAACTGCTTCGCACTTGTCAACATTTACTTTAATACGCCATCTCTCCAACCAAGGCTCAGCTGTTCTGAGTGCTGTCTGTATTCGTGAATTGATGTTTGACGGTTTCCAATCTTGCGCAAGGAGGTGGTGTCATCCGCGTAGATGGCTAACGTCGTGTTTTGTGTTTCTGCGAAGTCATTAATGTGCAGGTTAAACAAGATGGGCCCTAGGATGCTTCCTTGGGTACTCCAGCTTGGATACCATGTTATGTTGATTGTTTATCCTGCACGTTAGTGTTGAAACACTTGTTCGTGAGATATGAGTGTATGAGACGTACGAGTCCGTCCGGGAAACCAGCTTCGCTTAGTTTGCGTATGAGTCCGTTGTGCCAGAGACGGTCGAAAGCCTTTTCGAAGGCCAGGAACACGGCCCCTGTGGCTTTGTTCATATTGTATGTTTGACTACGGGGAGGAGTTGTTATGTTGTTGAGTGTTTTTTCGTAAAAACAACGATTTTAACCCAAATATTGCTCTGATCAAGTTCAGACGGTCACTTTTAATTGTGACATACGTTTTCATATTCTGACCAATTTATAGCTTTCTAATTTTATTATTCAACGCCACTTTTTCTTTTTTAAGATGGTATATTTTGCCTAACATGTTCATTCCATCACTCTGAGACTGTATAATGTTAACATTAAAATACTTAAGCATACACTGACGAAGTATTGAAAAGTTACTTTAATTCTCATTTTCATTTGTAAGCTATGGTGCACTCCTTTGTATGTTGAGCACAGGCGCGTTATGATGACGTGGGACTGGTAGTAATTAACTGGAGTAAGCCCCAGCACGCTCGCTCGCCTCTGTACCCCATAAATGATACAGCACTTGTTTCGCCTCACCAAATCAATAATATGGAACAGGAGAAAAATGTAAAGTTTTTAATAATACAATTTGGTAATGTAAGTCAATGTTATAGAAACAGAACTGAGTATAAACTTAGATATCAGGTTACAAATGTTATAAATCTAGGCTGTCAGCACAATTGTATGTCACTGTTGAGGGTTCAACAGCAGTTGATTAGTTTTCTGATCAATAAGTGGCAAGGGATGAAAAGTAAAGCTACAGTTATATAGGAAAAGGATGAGAAATGTCATTTATAAAACCTATTACCTCAGTTTCTAGATATTCATCATTTTGGAAGCAAAACTGTGTCAGAATCTTGGTACATTTATTCCAGGACTTACGTTACTTTTTGTATTGATCAGAAATATTATATATACATTAGTGCCTAAATATGTTGTCTTAGACTCAGTGTTCAGATTTGAAATTTATTAAGGTCATTGTAAAATAAAATGAAGACCACTCTGTGGTACTATCCAGATAATTACCTCATGTTAACCGAACTGTAACCGTAGTTACATAGGCACCAAGATCTGAGTAACTGGCTCCATATGTAGACATTGGCACACGCACAATATTTACGTTACTCAAAGTATGATTCTATCCAAGTTGCAATATTTTAGCCGAATTTTCTAAAAAATTACGTTTTTGAACCTTTTTGTTAATTTAAAATTTAATCTGGGTGTAACCTAAAGTTACAGAAAATCTCAGTTTTCTAGTAGATTCATACAGGTACCGTTACTTTGTTTATGTAGTAATTTCACGTTATTCTCCATTTGACCTTTTGTGTGTTTGCAAGACTTCAAATGAACACTTAAATCTGATGAACTACAATGGCGGTGTTGTTCTTGAAATCTACTATTAACTTCCTGCCTCTTTGATCAATGTCAAACTTCTCATACTGTTCATATTTAATTTTACAATCTCCTGCCCGCTATATAGGAAGTGGCAAGTCGTCAATGGACCTTAGTAGTAGAGGCTCATCCGACAAGTCACTGTATTTGCTGTTTTTGGAAACTTGGAAATTTGTGGTAAGATCTAATGAGACCAAACTGCTGACGTCATCGGTTCATAAGCTTACGCACTAATTAATCTAACTTAAACAAACTTACGCTAATGTCAACACACACACCCATGCCCGAGGGAGGACTCGAACCTCCGACGGGAGGAGCCACGCAAACCGTGACAGGATGCCCAGATTGTGCGGCTACCTCACGCGGCTTGCTATTTTTCATTCGATTCAAGTCGCAGTGTGCTTCACCACTTACACTGGTCAGCCATAACTTTACGACCACCGATCTACTGTCGCTATAAAACCTTCCAGGCGAGGAACGATTGCTAGTGAGACATACGAGCCGTGCACTAGTATCAATGAGCGTGTTGTCCGTGAGTGAATGGGGAAGGCGCCGATGTGTCTGAGTTTGACTGAGGGAAGATTGTGATGGCCCGAAGGACCGCCACGAGCATTTCCCAAACTGCACGACTTGTCGGGTGTTCTACGAGGCAGATTGTGATGTCCCGGAGGATCGGTACGAGCATTTCGGAAACTGCACACTTGCCGGTGTTTGAGGAGTGCTGTGGTGAGTGTCTTCAACATGTGGCGAAACCAAGGTGAAGCGACGTCCCGACGTAGTGGGGACAGATGTCGGACAGACGAGGGACATCGTAGGCTGGGTGGACTGGTAAAACAGGACAGGTGGCGAGCTGTGGCGGAACTAACCCTTTAACTGCTCTGAACGTGTTAACGCGCACGCCTTTGTACCTGTCCCTGTGTGCTCTGAACGTGTCAACGCGCGCCACCAATCCGTCTACCTGGTACTCTGAACGTGTCTACGCTTAGAATGACTGGTGACGCCTGTTAACACGTTCTCTGGAGCGACCGATAGTATTTCCAGGTCGTCGTGTGTCTGGTAGTCAGTAGGAGACGGACCAGCTGTGCAGTCGGGATGCAGTAGCAGTGCAATGCCTGGGCTAGCAGGACAGAGCGGATTAGGTTGTCGAAAGTGGCCAAAATAAGTTGCTGTCAGTTGCACTCAACATACAAATTTGATTTATCAACACAGAATATCACAACAAGGATGCAACACACTCAAAACTTCGACCTCCTCTGATTACCTTCAGATCGGCTAAAGGCCACACCCAAAATCCAAGACACAAAGCCTATGCAAGAAATTGAAATAGAAGGCTCTTCCGGAGATTTCACCCAAAAATATTTTCTAAATCTTCAATCTAAACAGGCTAAAGGCCTTAGCAATTTAATTTTAATTGAACTTGGCTGTAGGCCGCATATTAAGCAATAAGAAGAGTTTCAATCAAAAGGCAGAAGGCCTTATCATAAAACATTTCATGCAAAATTAGGCTGAAGGCCCAATACAAAAGCATAACAATATTATGCCTGAAGGGAAAGACAACAAGATTAATTTAAGAGATATTAAAACTCGGCTGAAGGCCACACATCAGCAAATAATTTAACGGCTTAAGCGCTAGTAAGAAGAGTTTCAATTTCAAAAGGCAGAAGGCCTTATCTTAAAACACTTCATATAAAATTCGGCTGAAGGCCCCTATAAAGAATAATAATCTTATGCCTTAAGGGCAAGACCAAAACATTAATTTAAGAGATATTGATACTCAGCTGGAGGCCACACATCAACTAAACAATTAAAACCCAAAGAGGGAACAATAAGAAACTGGAGTTGGAAGAAATACAGAGAGCATATCAGACGAAAATAGAAGAGGGGATTAAGAATGAGACAGTCACATCAAATAAACATATAGAACTAATGTGGATACAATGTAAGAATGCAACCCTCGAGGCAGCTGGAGAGGTTTTATGACATGAACGGGCTCAAAGGAAGAAAGATTGGTTTGACGAAGAATGTATGAGAAGAATTGAGGACTGTAATATAGCACGAATGAAGTTATTGCAGGAAAGATATTGAGCAAATCTGCATGAATATAATGTAAAACGCCGTGTAGCGTAGAGAGTCTGCAGACAGAAGAAACGAGCACTAGAAAAGAAAAAACTGGACCAAATTGAACGGCTAGGAGAAGAGAAGTCAATTGTACCAAAAGATTGAAGAAGGAAAGACCGGGTTGCAAGCCAGAACAAATATGTGTAAGAACAAAGAAGGGGATTTGAAATGGGAGAGTAATAACGTAATTGACTGGTGGGGAGAATACTTCGAAGAGTTACTGAACCCAGAAGTAGAAGGGTTAGAACGGGAGGAACAGGTGGAACTAACTTACTACGGACCAGAGGTTTTAACACCGGAACCTACATTGGGGGAAGTGATGCAAGCCATTAAGACCTTAAAAAACAATAATACGCCTGGAGAGGATCAGATCCAGACCAAACTTCTCAAATATCGTGGGGAAGTGCTGTGGAAAACAATTAATAAAATAATACTGAATATCTGGCAAGAGGAGAGCATGCCAAAGGAGTCGAAAACAGACAAAGACAGGTGGAATCGTAGCCAACTTGAATACACACACGTTGTTTCTTGCAGGAATGTGCCAAAAGCGACAACCAGGATCAAACGAAGAATTGTAAACAGTTGAGGCTCGATAGCAGGTTAAGTGAGAACTCAACTTTCATGTCAAAGACCGGTGGGCGACGAACTTCATAGCACCTGCAAGCAGCACCTCACACTCAAACCATACGTGCACATCACCAGCGGCCCCGGCCAGAGAACGCGCGATGGAGACTTCCTTGTTGCTCCACGCCAGCCGACTGACTGCCCAGGCCCGGAAACGGTGAAAGGACCAAATATACGTCGGGCGATGAGACGACCAACCGAACAACAAACCAACGGTCGTCTCGCTCCAATCTCCCTCTCTTGGACAGTTCACGTGTGTCGCCAGCGGTCGGCGAGCGCTGGCACTCCACGCCCCACCTGCGCTCCGTCCCCGACTGCACTGCTGGTCCGTCTCCCACTGACTGCCAGACACACGACGACCCGGAAATACTATCGATCGCTCCAGAGATGATACGACAGTGCACTTACCGATACGCGCTGCTGCTGCCTCTCTCGGGCAAGTAAGGCAGGACGTTAGTGACGCCAGTAAATGGAATAAGAAAACGAGGCTGCATTGCCATAGTAGAAGATGACAAACAATAAATGGCATGAACACGAGCCGTGCACGGCTCAGCAATTACTGCTAAATTTCTTCAACTGAAACACTTGACGATTAATTAGTTAATTTAAACCAATAGAATGCACCAATTTAGGAAGGACTGACAAGCAAGTGGTACAATCAAATATGACTCAATCACGTACCTAGCACTGGGCAAACAATGACAGAAGTGATGATAAAGACTAGAATTCCAACATTTGGCTGGTCAAAGGGGGTGCTTGACATTAATGACATAGAATTTACAAGCAGTGCAGTTAAATAAAATTACAGAAGTCTGGTATCGACACAAATATGCAATATTTGATCAGAGAAGACCCTTGGGCATAAGCAGGATACCGACTTGAAGAAATAATATAATATCATTTAACAAATTGAGCATTACATCAATATTCAACTTTTATGTTAAAACCAAGCTTAAAAGAGGAAGACATGGAAGGGCGAGCTACGACAGGCTAGGTCTGAATAAGATAGTTTACAATAACAGGAACTACTGGTTAAATTAGCTCCCGATTGCTATGAGATAGAAACTCAACTTACGAGGGATGCCGTAGCAAGCTAGGTGGCCGCAACTCCTCAGAGTCTATATATAGGCTGTGTTCATACTGCCGGCCGGGCCGAGCCGGGCCTGGCCGGGCCGCCGCCCGCTTTGATATCAAACACATGGTTTTGAACTGCGGTGTTCAGACTGGCGGCCGGGCCGCGCCGACACGGCGTGAACCTCCCGGAGCCGAGCCGGCGACATCCTGAGTGTTTAATATTGCCAGGGCGAGCCGACCGCAGGCGCGAGCCTGTGGAGCAGCACTACAGCTTCTGCAGTACACGCATCACTCGTCTCCCTTCTGCTTTCATCACAACTGTGACTGCACACGTCTTTTATTTTAAGATGTTACCTCACATTTCACAATCAGTGAGGAAAACTTACGTTTATTATAATGATACGTGCGAAATTACTTTTATTTCATGCATTTACAACAATAGTTTGCCAGCGATCGCGGCATTGCCGCCACTGAATAGTTCGCATTTACTTGTAAACGGAGGAAGATATGAGTGTCACTGAGGGACGGAAATGTGTCCCTACCAGATGACAATGCATTGTAAAGTCATGCTGTGGCACGTTACTATTAGCTGTTGTCTGTGACATCTTTTTGCGATGTTCTTACTTTAATGAATGCAGAATAACATATACATGACATTAACTTGTGTCCATCAATTTGGTATCAGAAATTCGGCTAGTATGACAGTAATGATGCAGTTTCCAGATTATGGAACGAAGTAACCAAGGAGTGTGTTTCAGATAGTACGCACAAATATAAATTATTTTCCTTTATAATTTTATTTGTTTTATTTACAGTGAAATGAGAAACACAAAAATACAGTAAATAGCTAAGTACTTTCAATTCCAAAATATATTTTTGAAAGGTGTTTTAATTATTTTAAGTTGCATTTTTAACGAAATATTCAACAAAAGTCTTCCTGACAGTTTTCGAACGTAATGTGGAATTTCTGTTGAATGTGGCACCAGCTGTCTGCATATCAGCATTGTTAAAAAACTTTTCAGCTTTAACATTGCATCCTTCTCTGTTAATGACAATATTATGAAGTAGACAAATGCACTTGACTATGTGATCAGCTACGTCAACAGATCTTTCAGTTTCCTTCCTCAGTAGTCTCCACTTATTGGTCATTATACCAAATGCACATTCAACTACTTTTCTTGCTCTAGAATGCATATCATTGTATAGAATCTTCTCGTTGTCCAAATTTCTGTGAAGAAAACGTCTCATCAAATTCTCTAATAAGGGGTAAGCTTCATCTCCCAAAATGACGTACGGTAGTTCCTGACACATTCCTTCAAGTCTTGTTGGTGGCAGTAATAACAGCTCCCCATTTGTAAGTTTCTTATATAACATACTTTCTTTAAACAGACCTGCATCAGACTGTTTACCGTAGGCACCAACATCTACAGCTATAATTTGTAATTTGCATCAGCAACTGCTTGGAGTACAATCGAATAATACTGTTTGTAATTGTAAATCATGCTGCCACAAAGTTTCGGACATTTGACACGTATGTGCTTCCCGTCTATACATCCAACACAGTTTGTAAATCCCCATCTCGTATGCATTTCACTGGCAATTTCTTTAAATCGAGAAAAAGCTGAAGTTGTTAAATGAATGGGAGCAAGTGACTCCCATATGGCCATACAAACGTCTTCCACCACCACTGATACGGTGGACACTCCTAATCGGAATGAAGATGCTAGTGCATGAAAGGAGATGCCTGTGGACAGATATCTGAGAAAAAAAATCGTTAAATGTGTTACTCAAGTGTGGTGTTGGGCGAAGCTTTTACAGTTTTATTTGCACAGTAGATATTTACTTAGTCCATGTCATTTCATAGTTATACAACCAATAAATAATTAATTCTTTCAATTAAAATAATGAAATCGAAATGCAAAGACCTGAGAGACAGTTACAGAGAATAACTTGTATAACTTGGCAAAATAAAGTCATGTGATCCAGGGAATAGTATATTAAAATGCAATTCCATTCGGGCTTTGTTCTTTCATATGATTTTCCTAAGTTCCAAGAGCTATGCACAGTTCCTTACCAGTGGAAATAGAACCACTGAGTCAAAGGGCATTATCTCAAAACTCTTCGCCTATCAATCTGTCTATCTTAAAAGGTAATGAAAGAATTCTGTGAGTTGATCAGTGGCTTCACGTGATGAACCATCACCACTGCCAAGCGCTGCATGATGAAGAAAAAAGAAGAAAATAGTTGGAAAATTCTGAAGGAATGTTTCTGAGATTCTTCGTTGAAGACATTACCCAAAATGACGAAGCTAATTACTTCCTAATGATTCTCAGGAGTCCCATAAACTCTCTTCCCCTCAGAAGTTAGCGTTTGTGAAATTTAAAATACAAAAGCATGACTACAATTAATTGGAGGTAGTGAATGCAGCACAAAGTTCTACTGCAAACCAAAAAGTGTGTACTAACGAATCTTACCTTATCGTTATACACAATTTTTCTTCTGCTCTTATACTTCCGCGAAAATTTGTGTTCTGTTACGAAATTTTGTCTTGCATGTTCTGCAGCACATACTGAAATGTATTATGATTCATTCTGTAATATGAATAAAATTTTTCAGGATAGTTTTTAAGTTCTTCATGTAAAGAAAAAAAAAACTCTCCTAAATGCCTGTCGCTATTTATGGGATGAATCCATAATCTCCTAGTTCTTCTGTACTTCAAAACTCGACGACTTACTGCAGAGTCAAAACAATACCAATAAAAGAGTGAAGACATTGTTCTACACGACGTCAGAGACTAGCTAAAGGCGAGCAACTGTTGACTGCAGCTGCGTTTTCTACTGACTTGCTTGTCAGCTGTCGAAGGGTGGGGATTTTTTTTTTAATTTATTTATTTGGCCTCCGGCAGCTAACAGCCATTTAGCCAAAGGCCGGCCGGAGTGGCCGAGCGGTACTAGGCGCTTCAGTCTGGAACCCGCGACCGCTGCGGTCGCAGGTTCGAATCCTGCATTGGGCATGGATGCGTGTGATGTCCTTAGGTTAGTTAGGTTTACGTAGTTTAAGTTCTAGGGGACTGATTACCTCAGATGTTAAGTATCATAGTGCTCAGAGCCATTTGAACCATTTAGCCAAAGAGTGGGATTACCTTGACAGTGCAGCGCAGCCCGCCAAGGAAGAAAAATTAATTAGATTAATATACTCTTATCTTTTAGTTCGAAATACGAAATGTACATTATACTAATTGTAGGATGTTGATGACAAATAATTGTTTGTGTTTTGTGATGCAATGTGTGGCCAATTATAAAAGCATAGCAGATGATTGTCCAGTAGCCGAGGGAAAAATTCTTATACATTTGGATTTATCTAGACAATGAGACCATTAAAATAATACGAGGGACCGACACTAGGTCTGCGCTGATCACTAGTAATTAGTTTTTTTTTTTTTTCTGTCCTGCATTATATGACTACACTAAACCAAGCCGTAACCGCGCGAACTCCGTGGCTTGCGGACGCGGCACTGACGCCACTGAATAGCTCGCATTACTTGTGACTAGAGACAGATATCATTATCATTTCAAAAACTTTTTGGTACTTTTAGCTACATTTTGTTCCCAACAATGTATGGTCGAAAACGGATCTAACAGTAAGCTACCCGCTACAAGATTTGTAAATCAAGTGCACAACGTTGACAAATAGCATCATTTCACAATGACTGTTAAGAAATATGGAAAGATAAATGATTCAATACGAAGCTAAGATGTTACACTACCACGTGTACAAAAATCAGATTTTTTAGCAACATACTTTCTGCAAAATCGGTTTGGAAGCGATACGAAACTAAGAAATCACGCGAAACGAAAAGTAGACTTTTTCTTTTTTCACGACGTAAGTAACGCTTTTAAGGAAAAAATAAGTTCATAAAACGATGTGGCGAAGTCTTATATACCGCTAAGAATTTTTAAAACATGAAAATCGGAAAAGTAGATTTTCCCCCATTTCGCCTTCCCGGCTCGGCGCTGCGCGCAATGTTGGGTGAGATGGGTAGCGGCGCGCGCCCTTTCCCACATACACAGCCGACGCGGACAGACTACGCCGGATAAACCTGCGGTAACGTGCAGCACCCCGGGCCAGCGCCTCCAAACGCTACGAAGAGCCCGGAAAGCCGAGAACAAACAAACAAACATATAATTCATGTATAACAATCATAGAACATACGAAAATGCTCAGACAAAAACAAGATAGTGTGAGCGTGTCCCCAAGCTCTAACCTAACCTTACGTATTACAACAAGAATATTACAATAGTAACTAATAAACGGATTAACCGATTAATCGTACAATAAGATATAACCAAATGTTAATGTAACAACCAAGGAATCACTGCGTAAACCGGCTGCGTCGACATTAGGCTCGAGTGTTGCCGGATAACACAACTCTACCGACCACTGGCCGCCTAGAGAATCATGTGCCCGTAAGCTCCTTGAAGAGCTCATTGTACATCACGTCTGTTGTCTGCATCGTGTCTCTCTCTCTCTCCATGGCTGCGGCTGACTGCCCACGTGGTCATCAAGCCGCTCCAGGTAATAGAACCAAAGACTCAACTAACAGGTCACCGAAGCGCCACCGAGAGACTAGACAGAGACTGACTGCGCCAGTAGGCATACATATAAAACATAGAGTGAGCCGACACGGCTCAACACTACCGAATAAAACATTTCAATGCATCAACCCTGATTTTTAGTTCGTTATTAGCAATCTAAAAATACATTATGCCCTATTTCTTACTGGAATCCGCTAAATTTGTAATTTGTGGTTCACCATATTAGTATCACTATTTTGAATTTTGTGTTTCCAACATGAGATTCTCAATCGGCGACCAAAAGAATCTAAAAGGAACACAATTGTGTAGGATTCTATGTCCAGGATTTGAAGACAGCTTACTCACGGTGAGGCGGAAGAAATATGCTGCTAGTCGCGTTTCTTCGACACCGCTACAAACTAGCCAGAAGTGACCCCATGGCAGTTAACCACAGAAATGCGGTGTTTCTGTCGCACGGCGTAATACAGGACTGAGCTCAAGTCTTACACCGTCGGCGAAGTTTACTCTCAAGGTTTCATTTACTTTCACTGCTGCCCTATTGTTATGATCAGAGTCACTCTGTTTTTCCCTGCACACATGCGAGGGCGCTGCGGGGTGAGCAACTTCACAATCTATCGGCAATTTTTTCCACTTTTTTGATGCATTGTTCTCCATATCCTCCAAGTTTTTATTCGTAGGACACATCCTTTCTTGGTGTTTAACATCATTATGTTAAAGTGTTTTATAAATAAAACACGTTTTAATATTGGTGAGTACTTAGCGACAGGTTACTTAACACCGTAATGACAATACTGTTTCTAAGACATTAAAAAAAAAAAAAAACATACAGGTCACCCAGTTCAAGGCCCGTTATCACTTGGTGTAAATATGCTTGAGTGTAAACATTAATTCTTTTAAAATAGTGTTTTTCATTTTGAATACTCAAGCTCTGAAACTCTAATAAACGTTTTGTACCTGCAAATATCTGCTTACTTAAAGTACTTGTGCGTTAAATGGCCAATAGGACTTAACTTATTTGGTCAAAGTTAAAACGCCTATGATACAAATACTATTAAGGGGCTCCGGAACGCCCTATACTTGCAATGTTAAAATAACGCTTATAAATTACATCTTTCCTCACAAAGTATTTGAGGTAGGAAGTTGAACTTTTTACAGATTAATTATTGGAATATGGGCTACAACTTAAGAAAGGGATTTTACAAATTTTTAGTTGAGTTATTAAATATGATTTTTTTTATTTGTAATGAAAATTCACAACATTTTTTTGCAATTTTTTATTTATATATTCAAAAATATACAGTTTTTTTTAAAAAGGCTGTGTTAAATTATGCAGAAAGTACTGTGTAACATTTACTGAAAGTTTGAAACAAATATGTTTGGAAGATCCTTAGAAAACATGTAATTAGTATGAGAAAATAAAAGTTTTGGGAATCGAGCGACAAAGATTGGATTAACTTTTTAGTGCATTCCAGGTCCATAGGATGGATTATCTTCATCCTCTGCAAACTCCTCCTCCAGCTTCCTCTTGTTCCTCCTCCTGTTTACTCTTGCTTGTATTTCTAGACTCTTTACAGCCCTGTCTGCAGCCCGAAGGCGTTCCTTGTCTAAAGCAAGCATCGCTCGTTGTTGTTTTCGTAGATTTTGCTACCATTTTCTTCAGTTGCAGTTACTGAAACACTGTTTCAAAAGGTGGTCATGTATGAACACTTATCACATTTCAGTTGTATTTCACTAGCAAGTCCTACGTGCTTTATTATGGAGAGTTCCAGACCAACTTCACTACAATGAATACATCTTACACAGTTTGAAAAAATTCCTTTGAGAACCGACATATCAAATATTTCATTCACATCCGATTCGCCCATAAAACATTCATAGTTTTCACTCATTGAACCAAGCTTCTTCTGTGAAGTATTTTCTTTCCCACTTTGACTGCTATGGGCAGGTGTACTTGAGAGGTTAGGTTCACTCACTTGGTTATCGTCTTTATTGTTTACAGTAATAACACATACCTTTGGCTTTCCAACATTTCTCCTTTTCTTAAAAGCCTTCAGCGGATTTCTAATAACTTTACTTTTACTCATTATTATACTTCAACAAAACAGAGACTCAAGAAACAGAATTAATTACGAATATTTTCGAGATAACGACATAGTAAATAAACATGAAACAATCGACAATCACACCAGCGATATATATTGAACCATCACAGGTTAGCCACAACACATACTTTATCTCACATCACTAAAATGTACCTGATGAACACGGACATTAATAATAACACCATTTGACAGCAGTTTAACAGCGCCATAGTGGGTCACGCCCATGTAGCACACATTTCAAAAAAAATTTAAAAATAGTTGTAGTCTTCGGAATTGAATAAATTCAGAAAACGCAAAAAAGTAAAAATTGAACTTTTCATGCTTTTGAGCCTTTCCGGAGCCCCTTAAAAGTATTGTTTTAAATGTTACCAGTCCCTAATCCAAGCTCTCTACCATTTCAGTAACGTTCAGTAAGGTTAGTGGTATTTATAAGGTTCTATAAAGTCAGAGACGAATTTTTCCTCTAAATCTTTCTATGAAGTTGTTTGTTCTTCTATGCTCCATTCTGTATAATACAACAGCACTTGTTATTCTCAGATTTTGTCTGTTGCATTTAAAGCACAGACCACAGTATCTGTCTTGTTCAGTAACACACTTTGTTTAGATCAGCACTGTTTCAGCTGATTAATCGCAGATTGTAAATATAGTTTATTCGCTCAATTCACGTTTTGATACTCTTGTTGAGAATTGAAACTGCTTTTGATTCGTTTTAAAATGCGAAAACGATTCTGGTTTTAAAATTAGAAAAGCTGCATCTTGCACAAATGTTCAAATGGCTCTGAGCACTATGGGACTCAACTGCTGTGGTCATCAGTCCCCTAGAACTTAGAACTACTTAAACCTAACTAACCTAAGGACATCACACACATCCATGCCCGAGGCAGGATTCGAACCTGCGACCGTAGCGTGCATCTTGCACATCTTCAGTGACTTACGCGTATAGTTCTGGAAACAATGACGAAGATCTTTACAGTAACTCTATAGTCTTACAAGGAGACTATTAAAAAATAGCAGCTACTAGAAAATATGGTTACTGTAAATCATTCGGTTGCAGATAAAGAGATGCTAAGTGATACGCGTTTGGTTGTCGAATGGAAAGTTGTTGAATAATCTTATAAAAAGATGTCTGAGGAAACTCAAAGAGACTCCGATCAATTGCGAAAGTTTATCACTGGCACAAAAATTAGTGTTCAAATACTCATGAAGCGTAAAGGAGCTGAAACTGAGAGTAGCAAAGCACAAACAGAAATGCCGAACATCAACTTTAAATATTTCTTTGTGGTGGACAACTTAGGAATACTGCTCGTGATTAAGAGCCTGCACAAATGCACACAACTGCACAAATATGTGATGTGAATACTCGGGTCAGCGGCCTAGAGGAACAGCAGAAACGGCTAAAACTAAACAACGCTGCAACGGCTGATGGAACCTCTGTAAGATTCTATACTGAATATGCTTCTGTGTTTGTAGCTCTTTTAAACTGAATTACCGTTGGTCTCTCGAACAAAAAACTGTACCTAATATTTGGAGGATAGTACAGGCCACACCGGTTTATAAGACGGATAGCAACAGTGTTCCAGGTTCCATTACTTCTATGTGTAACTTTTGAAGTATCTCAGAACATATTCCGAGATCACAAGTAATGAATTATTTCGAAGAGAAGGAATTCCTCCATACCAAACACCACGGATTGCAGAAACAATGCTGATGCGAAAGTCAATTCGGCTTTTCTCATTTGTTTCCCTGACAGTCATGGACCAAGGCAATCAGGAAGACGCAGTATTTTTTTGACTTTCTAAAAGCGACTATTTGTGGGAAAACGCTTATTAATGAAATACGAACATACAGAGTGTAAAAAAATATTGTAATGGGACGAATGGGTCCTTTGTAGAGAGGTTACAGCATGTTATCTTCAGTGGACAGTCATCGAATGACGTGGAAGTAATATCAGGCGTGTCCCCGGAAAAGTGTTGGCCGTTCCTTGCTGCTCATGTATCTTAATAATCTAGCGTAGCATATTAATACACTCCGAAACACAATTGAAGGATCACTTTTTCGAAACGCTGTAATCGTCTCCCATTCCGACGGAAAAAGTTTTAAATTTTGTTCGAAGGTGCCCAAAACCGTCCTCTGTAATGGTGGAAAAGAGTTGTGCCCTGCGATCTCAATCTCGGACGTGACGACGCTTCGAACAGCAAGGTGTCGACACATGCGGAAAGACCAAAGATCGAATGTGCTGGTGAGGTAATAAGGTGGGTTAATGATGTCACATTGGCACCAAATTTCACCACAATTCTGCCCATCGCCACTGTGGTATGGTCGTTACAGCCTTCCCCCCCCCCCCCCCGCCCTCTTGTCCACATTTCACTCCCTCTTTCGTCGCTCCTCTTATTAAGATCAGTATCGCGACGCCCAACGTTTAAATCACGAGGTTTTCTTATAGACAGCCAGAGACATAGCGCAGCTCAGAACCGACACGAAAAGGCCTCAAGGGGTGGCATAAATATCGTCAAGGAGACCACCCCTTCCCCTGGGGCTTTGATTTCCATATTATTTCGCTGTCGAAAACAACACTTTATAACACTACCGTCTACTACTGCTGTACCATAACCTTAAAGCTGGAAACAGGTTGTGAAATAAAACTATTTTCTTAAAGCAATTATGGTATAAAGCAACAGAGCAGTGATACCCTCTGAGAGGAATTTTGTTATGTTGACCGTGTTGTACCTAACGGAGGTGGCTTATCGGAAATGAAAGTCAGAATTACGTAAATATTTGAACAGTAACAAACAAAATTTTGCCTATCTGCACTGTTTAAAGAAAAAGGAAAACGGTCGCCAGCCTAATTAGGCAAGAGAAAGATTAACGGTCTCGTTTAAGATAGTGGGTATGCGTAATTTTAACGGACAAACACAACCTAGACTTGGCCACACGCGAGTGCAATGAACTCTGACACCTGCATATGTTAACGTTAAGGTTGGAACAAACAGCTAGAGCAGCACAAACTATTTGTAAAATTATAATAGATAACGAAACACACTATTACTTTCAGGGCTTATTCAAACTGAATGGTCTTTATAACGTTACTATTTATATTCACTGCAGAATTATTAATTGGATATAGGTTAAGTCTCTCTCAGTTAAATACTTTACTATTTAAAATGAAAGTTAATTGGAATCCACTTACAGGTTGCTTCTCACCATCATTTGAATAAAGATATTATGGGTTTCCTAATTAGTGGTCTTTCCGTTACTTGTTACCGAGCATTAAC
The DNA here is from genome assembly GCF_023898315.1 of Schistocerca nitens. Classification (NCBI taxonomy): domain Eukaryota; kingdom Metazoa; phylum Arthropoda; class Insecta; order Orthoptera; family Acrididae; genus Schistocerca; species Schistocerca nitens. Next base: position 619,510,353 of record NC_064617.1, read on the forward strand.
ACGATAGACAAACTGTGGATCCTGTTATACTATTAATATGCGCTTCTAATACACAAGAGAGACAAACACTTAGCAAACATGAGTGTATAACTTTTCACAACTGCAGTTTTCCACTTTTACTGCAGTGAGGCACAAAATTAACGTACATGTAAGATACTGACTCACCTTCTGCGATTTACGACGGGCAGTAATGTGATCATTTACTAAGCAAAACTTTATAAGCCTCAGTCTTAAGAACTTTTAATTTGATGTTGGCAACAACACATTAATAAGCAGTTTTACTAGGAAAATTATTTTCATCAATCATCTTTAACTTTAACTCACTCTCTTGCCACATTAACTTTAACTTTCTTTTTACTATGTTCAAGAGGCATTAATTAGCAAAACACTGGTCTTTAATGTTCTTTCAGTAGGACCACTCGGATATCACTTTAGTTCAAACGGAGACGAACCTGAGAGGTGTTCTGATGAGGAGAAAAATCAAGGTAGGTACATAAATTCAGATATAAATTACCTTATATTTGAGCACACTAACACATCCATTAAGCTGATCCTTCACTGTACATCATTGTAGCATTCCGAAGCAATAATTGCGCAATGTGGTGGCAACTGCATGTTGGTAGGTGAAATTGCAGGTAGAATTGCTGGACTCTGTCATTTCTTGGTAGCGATGATAGATACAAATTCCAGAATAGTTCCAGCTATTTATCCATCCATCCGAGGCATTGGAAAGCGGCAGGAAAAGCCTCTCTCGGAACCAGCACAATATGCAACATTTACAAGGCAAAGCACAGTTTGGTATTTCGTCCCCGACTCGTCGCTCGTCCCCGACTCGTAGCTCGTCCCCGACTGACGCTTGTTCCACCTTTTCTACTTAGGCCAACCACAATTTGCGCGCGCTACCCAGTTCCGTTTCCGAGGGAAACCACAACAACTTTTACATACAGAATAACTAAGAACCCTAAGTGAGGATCAGCAGTTTACATAACAGCAAACATACATTTTAAATAAGACAGAACATTTGCACATATTGACATTTCTACAAAAAATTATTCACACAGAAATTACAATTACATATTGTAAGTTTTGTTCCATCCAAATGGGACAAAGAATTTAAATGACAGATACACTACATTTCATAGAATCAAATCAAGGCATCAAAGTTTTAAGAAAGAAAGGAGTAAACAATTTTATGTTATCTATTCAATCAAACACATTTACCGATACTCCATGTTGTCACCTTAAATAAAACAAAAGCAAAATAAATCAGCAGAGTAATAGAGATATGGTGTTACAACTTCGCAGTGTGACGAGCAAAGGACAACGTTCTTGACAACCTTTGATACTGTTGACACCCCGTTAGCGATTCCAACATTTTCTAAGCAGTTGTTGCTGTGGCGTACAGGATGAAACCATTAGGGACCACTGAAAACCATTTGACGAAATTTGAATGTTATCTGAAGCAGTAAAGCATTTAATGCATTTACATCTCTGCTGTTTCACACTATTCTGTGGCGTGATCATGGAGAGGTCGGAAACCTGCGAAGTAGTCCCGAGCCGCCTGCAGGTAGCAACTGGCACTGGAGGGTTGTAAAGTGGTTGACCACGCAAAAGGTTTGGCGTTGACATATGTCTGAATGAAAGGACAAAGGGTCAAAGCTCAGTAACACATTCGGTGCCACATACCGGTCGTTGCTGAGCAATTTAAAAAATGTTTCTGTACAGAGACAACTCGTGTTGGACTTGCGTGCACCTGTAGGCAAGCCAACCCCCATGGCAATCCTACGAATCTTTATGGCCGCTATCGGGGACTACTGTAGCCCGCCTATCCGCCTACAGGCGCCTAAAACTCCGTCATGAGTTGCCTCTGTACAGACACATATTTAGAGCGGTCAACAAAGATGGGCGGGTCGCACCAAGGATGTTGCCGAAATGAGTGTTGTTAGAGGGACCACATGTCATTTTACTCATACATGTGACAGTCTAACACCTCCCTGTGATCACGCCACAGGAGGGGCGAAAAAAAGAGAGAATAAAATGCATAAATATGCTTTTCTGCTTCGAACGTTGTACAAATTTCGTCAAACGGTTTTTAACCAAAAACTGCGGTCACACTATTTTCCAAAGAGGTGAGATCACGTTCAATAAGTCCATCCTGTCCTTAGCAAAGACTTGAATATGAGCATATCACAGACTTACATGTTGTTGTTGTGGTCTTCAGTCCTGAGACTGGTTTGATGCAGCTCTCCATGCTACTCTATCCTGTGCAAGCTTCTTCATCTCCCAGTACCTACTGCAACCTACATCCTTCTGAATCTGCTTAGTGTATTGATCTCTTGGTCTCCCTCTACGATTTTTACCCTCCACGCTGCCCTCCAATGCTAAATTTGTGATTCCTTGATGCCTCAAAACATGTCCTACCAACCGATCCCTTCTTCTAGTCAAGTTGTGCCACAAACTTCTCTTCTCCCCAATCCTATTCAATACATCCTCATTAGTTACGTGATCTACCCACCTTATCTTCAGCATTCTTCTGTAGCACCACATTTCGAAAGCTTCTATTCTCTTCTTGTCCAAACTGGTTATCGTCCATGTTTCACTTCCATACATAGCTACACTCCATACAAATACTTTCAGAAACGACTTCCTGACACTTAAATCTATACTCGATGTTAACAAATTTCTCTTCTTCAGAAACGATTTCCTTCCCATTGCCAGTCTACATTTTATATCCTCTCTACTTCGACCATCATCAGTTATTTTACTCCCTAAATAGCAAAACTCCTTTACTACTTTAAGTGTCTCATTTCCTAATCTAATCCCCTCAGCATCACCCGATTTAATTTGACTACATTCCATTATCCTCGTTCTGCCTTTGTTGATGTTCATCTTATATCCTCCTTTCAAGACACTGTCCATTCCGTTCAACTGCTCTTCCAAGTCCTTTGCTGTCTCTGACAGAATTACAATGTCATCGGCGAACCTCAAAGTTTTTACTTCTTCTCCATTAATTTTAATACCTACTCCGAATTTTTGTTTCCTTTACTGCTTGCTCAATATACAGATTGAATAACATCGGGGAGAGGCTACAACCCTGTCTCACTCCTTTCCCAACCACTGCTTCCCTTTCATGCCCCTCGACTCTTATAACTGCCATCTGGTTTCTGTACAAATTGTAAATAGCCTTTCGCTCCCTGTATTTTACCCCTGCCACCTTCAGAATTTGAAAGAGAGTATTCCAGTCAATATTGTCAAAAGCTTTCTCTAAGACTACAAATGCTAGAAACGTAGGTTTGCCTTTTCTTAATCTTTCTTCTAAGATAAGTCATAAGGTTAGTATTGCCTCACGTGTTCCAACATTTCTACGGAATCCAAACTGATCTTCCCCGAGGTCCGCTTCTACCAGTTTTTCCATTCGTCTGTAAAGAACTCGCGTTAATATTTTGCAGCTGTGACTTATTAAACTGATAGTTCGGTAATTTTCACATCTGTCAACACCTGCTTTCTTTGGTATTGGAATTATTATATTCTTCTTGAAGTCTGTGGGTATTTCGCCTGTCTCATACATCTTGCTCACCAGATGGTAGAGTTTTGTCATGACTGGCTCTCCCAAGGCCATCAGTAGTTCTAATGGAATGTTGTCTACTCCCGGGGCCTTGTTTCGACTCAGGTCTTTCAGTGCTCTGTCAAACTCTTCACGCAGTATCTTATCTCCCATTTCATCTTCATCTACATCCTCTTCCATTTCCATAATACTGTCCTCAAGTACATCGCCCTTGTATAAACCCTCTATATACTCCTTCCACCTTTCTGCCTTCCCTTTTTTGCTTAGAACTGGGTTGCCATCTGAGCTCTTGATATTATACAAGTGGTTCTCCTCTCTCCAAAGGGCTCTTTAATTTTCCTGTAGGCAGTATCTATCTTACCCCTAGTGAGACAAGCCTCTACATCCTTGTATTTGTCCTCTAGCCATCCCTGCTTAGCCATTTTGCACTTTCTGTCGATCTCATTTTTGAGACGTTTGTATTCCCTTTTGCCTGCTTCATTTACTGCATTTTTATATTTTCTCCTTTCATCAATTAAATTCAATATTTCTTCTGTTACCCAAGGATTTCTATTAGCCCTCGTCTTTTTACCTACTTGACCCTCTGCTGCCTTCACTACTTCATCCCTCAGAGCTACCCATTCTTCTTCTACTGTATTTCTTTCCCCCAGTCCTGTCAATTGTTCCCTTATGCTCTCCCTGAAACTCTCTGCAACCTCTGGTTCTTTCAGTTTATCCATTTCCCATCTCCTTAAATTCCCACCTTTTTGCAGTTTCTTCCGTTTCAATCTGCAGTTCATAACCAATAGATTGTGGTCAGAATCCACATCTGCCCCTGGAAATGTCTTAGAATTTAAAACCTGGTTCCTAAATCTCTGTCTTACCATTATATAATCTATCTGATACCTATTAGTATCTCTAGGATTCTTCCAGGTATACAACCTTCTTTTATGATTCTTGAACCAAGTGTTAGCTATGATTAAGTTATGCTCTGTGCAAAATTCTACAAGGCGGCTTCCTCTTTCATTTCTTCCCCCCAATCCATATTCACCTACTATGTTTCCTTCTCTCCCTTTTCCTACTGACGAATTCCAGTCACCCATGACTATTAAATTTTCGTCTCCCTTCACTACCTGAATAATTTCTTTTATCTCGTCATACATTTCATCAATTTCTTCATCATCTGCAGAGCTAGTTGGCATATAAACTTGTACTACTGTAGTAGGCATGGGCTTTGTGTCTATCTTGGCCACAATAATGCGTTCACTATGCTGTTTGTAGTAGCTAACCCGCACTCCTATTTTTTTATTCATTATTAAACCTACTCCTGCATTACCCCTATTTGATTTTGTATTTATAACCCTGTAATCACCTGACCAAAAGTCTTGTTCCTCTTGCCACCGAACTTCACTAATTCCCACTATATCTAACTTTAACCTATCCATTTCCCTTTTTAAATTTTCTAACCTATCTGCCCGATTAAGGGATCTGACATTCCACGCTCCGATCCGTAGAATGCCAGATTTCTTTCTCCTGATAACGACGTCCTCCTTGAGTAGTCCCCGCCCGGAGATCCGAATGGGGGACTATTTTACCTCCGGAATATTTTACCCAAGAGGACGCCATCATCATTTAATCATACAGTAAAGCTGCATGTCCTCGGGAAAAATTACGGCTGTAGTTTCCCTTGCTTTCAGCCGTTCGCAGTACCAGCACAGCAAGGCCGTTTTGGTTAATGTTACAAGGCCAGATCAGTCAATCATCCAGACTGTTGCCCCTGCAACTACTGAAAAGGCTGCTGCCCCTCTTCAGGAACCACATGTTTGTCTGGCCTCTCAACAGGTACCCCTCCGTTGTGGTTGCACCTACGGTACGGCCATCTGTATCGCTGAGGCACGCAAGCCTCCCCACCAACGGCAAGGTCCATGGTTCATGGGGGAAGCAGACTTACATACACATCAAAAAAGTTTTGCATCACCTCGGTTCCGAGAGTTCCAGAACCTGTACAGAAAATTGGAATAGAGGTCAAAATAAACACCATTTCCGCCCTTTTCACTGCTCATGAATACCACACATAGCATATTGTACCATCAAAAACTGAAACCTTTAGAGGTTGTGGTCCATATTGCAGTACACACCGGTACCTCTAATATCTAGTACCATGTTCTCTTGCATTGATGCATTCCTGTATTCGTCGTGGCATACTATTCACAAGTTCATCACGGCACTGTTGGTCCTGATTGTCCTACTCCTCAACGGCGATTCGGCGTAGATCCCTCACAGTGGTTGGTCGATCACGCCGTCCATAATCAGCCCTTTTCGATCTATCCCAGGCATGGTCAATAGGGTTCATGTCTGGAAAACATGCTGGCCACTCTAGCCGTGCGATGTCGTTATATTGAAGGAAGTCATTCACAAGATGTGCACGATGGGGGCACGAACTGTATTCCATGAAGAAGAATGCCTCGCCAATATGCTGCCGATATGGTTGCACTATCGGTCGGAGGATGGCATTCACGTATCGTACAGCCGTTACAGCGACTTCCATGACCACCAGCAGCGTACGTCGGCCCTACATAATGCCACCCCAAAACATCAGGGAACATCCACCTTGCTTCATTCGCTGGACAGTGTATCTAAGTTGATCAGCCTGACCGGGTTGCCTCCAAACACGTCTCCGACGGTTGTCTGGTTGTAGGCGTATGGGAAAGTCATCGGTGAAGAGAACGTGATGCCAATCCTGAGCGGTCCATTCAGCATGTTGTTGGGCTCATCTGTGCCGCCTTCATGGTGTCATTGTTGCGACGATGTTTCTCGCCATGGACTTCGGGAGTGAAGTTGCGCATCATGCAGCCTATTGCGCACATTTTGAGTTGCAACACGACGTCCTGTGGCTGCACGAAAAGCATTATTCAACGTGATGGGTTCCTCCGAGCCATAATCTGTAGGTAGCACTCATCCACTGCAGTAGCAGCCCTTGAGCGGCCTGAGCGAGGTGTATCATCGACAGATCCTGTCTCTCTTTATCTCCTCCATATCCGAACAACATCGCTTTTATTCAATTCGAGACGCCTGGACACTTCCTTATTGAGTGCACTTCCTGGCGCAAAGTAACAATGCGGAAGCGATCAAACCGCGGTATTGACCGTCTAGGCATGACTGAACTACTCGAGCCATATACCTCCTTACTGGTGGAATGACTGGAACAGATCGGCTGTCGGACCCCCTTCGTCTAATAGGCGCTGCTCATGGATGGTTATTTACACCTTTGTGCGGGTTTAGTGGGTTCAAATGGCTCTGAGCACTATGTGACTTAGCTTCTAAGCTCATCAGTCCCCTAGAACTTAGAACTACTTAAACCTAACTAACCTAGGGACATCACACACATCCATGCCCGAGGCAGGATTCGAACCTGTGAGCGTAGCGGTCGCGCGGTTCCAGACTGTAGCGCCTAGAACCGCTCGGCCACGCCGGCCGGCCGGGTTTAGTGACATCTCTGAACAGTCAAGGGGACTGTGTCTGAGATACAATATCCACAGTCAATGTCTGTCTACGGGAGTTCTGGGAACCGGGATGATGCAATACTTTTCTTGATGTGTGTAGAATCTTAATCACACCCTAGCATTGCGAGGCTTTTTCGTTGCGGGATGTCAGCAGAGTCAAACGTTGTGAATAACGTCATCGCTTGTGGCACTGCACTCTGTCGTTTTCGATCGTGAAACGTGTGGGAATAAATGCCCCAAGGAAAGAGGCGGTGCTACTAGCGCCCTTTATGCCAACCCCTGAGGCCTTTTCCTGTCGTTTCTGAGTACTTGTGTGTCTGAAGCTTTTTTCTCGGCCACCGATAAGAAAATCTCCGTGATTTCAAAGCTAGGCGTCGCGATTCTGACCTCCATCGCATAGGTGTAAAAAGAAGGGTTGGAATGAGTGGAAAAGGGTGTGTGACGATGTACCCACAGTGTAACACGTTCACGGTGGTGTTCAGATAATTACGGTGAGACTTGGTGCTAATGAGACATCATTAGGCACCTTGCACCTCACATGGACATAGGGCTGTGGACTTTTTCTTTCGCTCCGACATCTTGTTCTTTGAAGATTCGCCGAGGCCGAGAGTGAAATCCCAGGGCGCTATGATTTTGCACCATTATAACGAGAGTTAGCGGGCACCTTTGAGCCAAACTTAAAACCTACACCGCAGTAGGAAACAATTACGGAGTTTCGAAAAAGTGAGTCTTTAGTCGTATTCTTCAGGATATCTACCTCAAACGTGTTGCAGATGACGCAGTAACCTGTCGTGCCGGTTGGTTTCTTTTGTGAACTTTAAAATTCGAGATGTAGCCATCGACGGAAGATCACGGAAGAGCCAAGGGAACTGGTAACCTACCTAATATTGTGTGGGGCCCCCACGAGCACTTAGACATGCTGCAACATGACGTAGCATCGTCTCGACAAATATTTGAAATAGTGCTCGAGGGAACTGACACCATGAAAACTGCAGGGCTGTCCATAAATCCCGAAGAGTAAAAGGGGATGGAAATCTTGTAAACAGCACGATGCAAGGCATCCCAGATATGATCAATAATGTTCATTTCTAGGGAGTTTTGTGGCCAGCGGCTTGACTAACATCGTGTAGGTCACCCGCGAGCACACAGAAATATCGAAACACGACGTGGCATGGACTCGACTAATATCTGAAGTAGTGCTGGAGTGAATGGATACCATGGACACCGGAAGTGTTTAAACTCAAAAGAGTGTTCCTGGAGCCACTCTGCGGAAATTCTGGACGTGTGGAGTGTCTCATTGTCCTCTTAAAATTCTCCAAGCCTGACGGAAGGCACAATGGACATGGATAGATGCAGGTGATCAGACAGGATGCTTACGTACGTGTCACCTGACACAGTTGTATCTAGACGTATCAGGGGTCCCGTATCACTCCAACCGACGCTCCATACCATTACAGACCCTCCACCAAGTTGAACAGCCCCTGCTGACACGCAGTGTCCATGGATTAATGAGGTTGTCTCCAGATCTGTCCACGTCCATCCGCTCGATCCAATTTGAAACGAAACTCGTCCGACCAGGCAACACGTTACCAGTAATCAACAGTCCAATTTCGGTGTTGACGGACCCATGCGAGGTGTAAAGCTTTGTGTCGTGCAGTCATCAAGGATGCATGAGTGGGCCTTCGGCTCCAAAAGCCAATATCGATGTTTCGTTGAATGGTTCGCACGCTGTTACTTGTTGATGGTCCCGCATTGAAATCTGCACCAACTTGCGGAAGGGTTGCTTTTCTGTCACGCTGAACGATTCTCTTCGGTCGTCGTTGGTCACTTTCTAGCTGGATCTTTTTGCAGCCGCAGCGATCTCGGAGATTAGACGTTTTACCGAATCCCTGATATTCACGGTATATTCGTGAAATAGTCGTACGGGAAAATCCCCACTTCATCGCTACCTCTGATATGCTGTGTCCCATGGCACTGGTGCCGACTGTAACTCACTTAAATTTTGGTACCCAGCCGTTGTTGCAGCAGTAAGCGATTTAACAACTGCGCCAGAAACTTGCTGTCATGTATTTGCGTTGCCTACCACAGCGCCGTATTCTGCCTGTTTAGATATCTCTGTGTTTGAATAAGCCTGCCTATAGCATTTTCTTTGGCAATGTAGTGTAATTCCTCTGCCTGCTTTGCCATCTTTCCGTCAATGGTGCTTGATGCGATGCTATCAGGTGGCGTTGTCGACGTATGGGAAGGCCACGAGGCATGAGGTATCTCCAAGGACGGCACGAGCAGCCTGTCGCCGGCGACTACGATACCAGCGTCGTCTAGAGGGTCTACAGTTGATAACTTTCATTTTGTCTTTGCCGCAGACCATTAGTCTGTTTGATTCCTCAAGATGGGTTTGCAACTCGGTAGTTTGGACTCCGATTGAAGAATTGCACGTATAGCTTAATCTTCGTCGCTTGTTAGATTCGTTGCCAAGTCACAGTGATGCTATGGGCCAGTGCATTTTGTTGGTGAATGGTGCTGTTGTTACGCGCGTCCGTCTGTGATTTTCGCCACAGCATTGGTTGTGGCGTCGTAAATGCTGTGGTGAATTTACTTGCGTTAGAGCTCAGTAGCCACTCACGTCCAATCACAAGAACACAAGCGCTGGAGGCGATATCGCCATGAAGTACAACTTATTTTATGTGTCTGCAATGCATTACACTAAGATCTGATTGGAATAATGAAATTATATGGTGTTCAGTGGGTTCCAATTGTGATCGAGTGTGGATTAACGCACAGTTCACGTAGTTGGCCGATGCAGCAGTGTTACGCCATTGTGAAGGCGTTGCCTGCAAGTCCTACAAGGCTTGGTGCTTTCTGTGACATCGATCTGATTGTTCCGTAATTCTTTGTTTTTGTTAGTCTGACTAGCATAATCTCATGATTTCCACGGGGTTATGAGCCAGTGGACCTTGTGTTGTGGAAGGTCAGACGATTCTGGAAGGGGAACCGTGTCATGAAAGGAGTTAGGATTCGTCTGCTATTGAGCGGCGTCCGCCATGTATGTCTCACTTCAAAAACTACTGGTGCGTAATTGTTCCGTCTTCTGTGGCGGACAATCTGGGTGATACGTTAGCGATGGCTTCTCCCGTCGGCGTTTCGAATCCTCCCTCGGGCCTGGGTGTGTGTGTGTGTGTTGTCCTTAACATAAGTTAGATTAAGTAGTATGTAAGTCTAGGTACCGATGACCTCAGCAGTTTGTTCCCATAACCCTTACCACAAATTTCCAAATACCTTGGTGAAATAATTATACTTAACCAATCCCAACATAGAAGTGGTGCGCCACTGAAGTGTTCAAGGTTTGTAACACATAGGACACATTTGTTCCGATCATTCCACGGCACGCAATAACTACCGTAACGTAATCTCATTACAACACAGGGTAGTTCGTTACGGTGCCAAGGTGTCCTGGTTTTCTAAGTAACTTATAGATTAGTGCTTGTGGCTGGTTTGCGCTGGGGCGTTGGTTGCAAATTTAATTTGTGTGGGCCGTATTTAAGAGCATTAATTGATGACAAATGTAGTTATTGAAGAAGGCTGCGTTGTTATTTTAAGCAAACCTGTGGTTTTAGGTGTAGATGCGTCCTCCTGGAGCCGTGGTTTGCCAATGTTGTTACGCTGTGCGACCCAGGCTTCAAGGCGTTACAAGAGGTTTTGCATTACTTTTGCTGATATTCATTGTTTCTTTTACGGACATAGTGGTCATATTTCGAGAGCGTGACCTACTTTTCGCCTTCTAGGAGATTTTGTTTAAGACTGTATAACACTTTCCAAGGCTGAAGTGGGTAATTCAGAAATTCTATTACTATAATTAGTTAGGTTACTTTAATATAATTTGTTCATAAAATTGTTACTGTAGCTTCAAATTGGCTGACTAGTTTCAATTAAATTTGATTATGATAGGTCTGCACTAGAATATCGAAGACAATTATTTCGTTTTTCTCCAAAATTTAATGTTTCTTTGTAAAGGGGATTGCAGAGTCTCATTTCATATAGGTGCTAATTGTTTTGATTCAGCCAAGTATTTTGTTAACTGTGTCGAACTTGAAAAATTGCCACTTGTGATGTTTATATTGTTATGGTGGGTATCAAGATCTCGAATAAGGTATTGCCAAGACGGTGAGAGTTGCATATTTCCGGGGACATTACACTGGAGTTTTAGCCGTGCGCGATTCCCTACAGCCAAACTGGTGAAGTGACAAGGGGACTCTCACGGACGAATCATGCAGGGAGAGCTTGAACCATTTATGTGCAAGTCTTAAATTAATAAAGCGGAATCAAAGCCTGCTTCACTGTAATGTAAGTACTATTGTCTCAAAGAGCATTACAGATTTTCGGGTTTTGATTATATTTCAATGTGGTGTAACAACTACAATTTACTTTAAATGTTCAGACATGTGAAACTATGCAACAGCAAAGTGTCCTGCGATTGCAATATCAGTGAGTCTGAAATGGGATCCATCACCTTATGCAATTACCAGGGTGTAGCAGTTGGTGAAAATATGAAACTGAATGACCACACAAGTTCCGCAGCAGGTGAAGCATATACGTAGAAGATGTCTGTTGACTGCTACAATGGGAAAGCAAAATCTAGTCAGGCTACAAAGGAAATCCCTTATAAAAGACCCCTGTTACCCGTGTTACGCAACGGCCTTACCGCAGTGGATACACCGGTTCCCGCAGATCACCGAAGTTAAGTGCTGTCGGGCGTGGCCGGCACTTGGATGGGCGACCATCCGGTCCGGCATACGCTGTTGCCATTTTTGGGGGTGCACTCAGCCTCGTGATGCCACTTAAGGAGCTACTCGACTGAATATTAGCGGCTCCGGTCAAAGAAAACCATCATTTTTGTTACTCATGTTAGAATATTGCTGAAGTGAGTGGGGCCTACGCTCAATACGAATATCAGGTGATATTGAACTCATACACGGAAGGACAGCACTAAAGGTCATATATTTGTATAGATAAGGCGGATAAGATCTGTTATAAGTCATAAGTCAGTAGATACACTGGGCTGTAAATGTTTTGTTTATGATTCGATGATGTTTTGAAATCGATTCTAAGTAGTTGCCAACATGTAAACATGTTACTAAAAAAATTGGCTCTGATCACTATGGGACTTAACAGCTATGGTCTTCAGTCCCCTAGAACTTAGAACTACTTAAACCTAACTAACCTATGGACATCACACAACACCCAGTCATCACGAGTGAGAGAAAATCCCTGACCCCGCCGGGAATCGAACCCGGGAACCCGGGCGCGGGAAAACATGTTAGTCATATGGAGAAATTTACAGTATTATATAGTGAGAAATCAATATAAGAATTCCCTTCCGAAGTAAAGAGATGTGAAAGCTTGAGTATACCCTTCTGTCTAGAGCTAATAACCAGTCTTTAAAATCTTGGAAACTGTTCCAGGACGCTAGGAAGGTGGTTATCTAAGACTTACAAAGCCTAATAATTGTCTACTCTGATTTGGGCGAAGTGAAGAATTAAAGAGTGAACACAATGGTGCAGCGCAACAAGCAAAGAGTTTAGCGTTTTGTGCTAGAGAATATTGTGACTTTTACTGTAACTTCTGTGCTTACTAGTGAATGAAAATAGATACTCCTCGTAGTAAGTTCGCATGAGATGGTGTAAATCAATTTTTAAGAGGTATAGGGGTAACTCCCCATATTTTTGAAGAAATGTTAGCATTGGGGATTCATTTTAGTTTAAATCAGTTGTTGCTGTCACCTATTGTTAACATACTATTGATCTTTTCATTTTTTCGTAATTCTCAGGATTGCAAAGCACTGTGTTGTAAATACTTCCTTAAACTATTTCTCATTTTCTTTCATTACACTTCAGTGTCATCATAAGTTAAATACATGTATAGAAAGGAATAACTCTCTCAATGGAAACTTTGATATTCTTTAAATACTCTCAGTGGCATTCCATCTAACGATCTATTGTATCAAGAGTGATTACACTCTGTATTCGGCATCTATTGTGTTTCTCAAATGTAACGAAACCTTCAATAATTACAATTGAATATGTCGTATTGATCCCAGAAGTTACTAAAGTTGCCGCCAATGGATGAAGTCTGCATCTTGCTAGCGAGGTAGGCATACTTTGTAGGACGTAGGGCGCTAACGCTTGCTATTTGTCTAGTAGAAGATGTTACGAAGCAAAACGTTATTCTCGTCTTTCTGTTCTAAATACTAGGAGGTTCGTTTAGTAATAATTGCAACATTTTTTTCGGAAAGCAGGTTAGATTTATTCTATATTCCAATACATCGTATTATTTCCCATTGGTTTTGGTACAAAAGCCTATTTTTCAACGTATCTCCGGCCAATGCGACGGCACTACGGCAGCTTACTGGGAGGATCTGTATGCTCGCAATGTACCACTCTACTGGTCGAAGTCGGAGCCAACATCTTGTACCATCAACGACTTCATCATCCACGTACTGCTTCCAGCCGAGTACACCCTTCATTGGGCCAAACAGATGCTCTTTATGCTCTTCTGTTAGACGGCGAGAAACCCAGTTCGCACACGTATTTGAGTGTCCCATATGCTCTTCATGGTCTTCTGTTAGACGGCGAGCAACCCTGTTCGCACACTTCTTTGAGTGACCCAACTGGTGGACGAGCTTGTCAGTACTACCAACAGAGACGTTCAGTTGAGCAGCTAGGAGTGTGATTGTGATCCATCGATCCCCTCGAATGAGTGCTCGCACGTTCCAACATTGCAGGAATCACAGCTGTGTGCGGCCGGACGTCACGCACTAGATCGGACAGGTCTGCATGACCCTGTTGCGATGATGACAGACGCCATGCCCATCTGGCTCACCGAGCTTATGTTCACTGACAGGTCCCCATAGACATTCTCCAAGAGACTGTGAATATCTGCGATACTCTGGTTCTACGCCAAAAGAAACTAAATGATTCTCTCTGCTTGGAATGCATCTCCGTTGCAGATGCCACTTTGAAGGTTACTTATAGTGCCATCGCCTATTGCAACTCCATGAAACGATAGGGGCTGAAGCGAGAATATGTCACGATGTCCCACAATAACTTCCGCATTTTTCAACTGTAACTGGGACGAGAAAAGAAATGTTGTATTACTTACTGAACGGCTGTCTTATGCTGGGAACATACAGACTCCATATCCAGCTTGATTTTTTTTTCTTTTGCGCTAACTTTTGACAAGTGTTGTGAGAGTGTACATCTGTTAAACAGGTAATTTTGTAGTAATCAAGAAACTATAGCTCCTTCAAAATATTAGCAAAGCGGTTCACAAGTACACTGGTGTCCAAAATTAAAGCAACAAACTACTGTTTCCCCGTCCTGTGCCTAATTCACGATATAATCATACAAACGGTCAGCAGACGTCGCTACGATTATGTTCTGCACGGAAGATGGCATTACGGTCAACGGACAACCACGCAAACAGGCAAACGATGACGTCAGGGCACCTATCTAAAAGGTGGAGTGTTTACCCTGTAGTCCCACATCCACAGTCATGTACAGTCAGAGACAGTGAGGTATGGCACGGAGAAGACGCCCACAGACTCTCCGCTGTGGTGGGCCATAGGGAGAATGGAAGCAAGAGAGTTGCAAACTGACGTGGCCCGATGACTTACCTGAATCGTTCTGTTGTTTCTCGGATGAGGCAACAGTTGTTAGAGACCGAAACTGTATCCCGGAGACCACAGAGCCGACCACGTGTGATATCAGAAAGAGTGGACCGTTATTTGGCTGTAGGGGCACGACGGTACCGCCATAGTACTGCACTCCCACTGACATCTGACCCCGTAACTTCCCCTGGACGTGTTGTATTGAGACAAACGGAGTACAGAAGGCTTCGGCAGGGTGCCTTCACTGTCGGAGACCTGCATACAGCACTCTAGACGTTCCCTTCTGTGAAGAGGCGACATAGGTACTCTTACAGAGTACCTCTGTAACCTCTTCACATAAGGAAACGTCCAGAGTGGAGTCGTCAACATATCACCTGGACGGTCGAATAGTGGGCCAGTGTTCTTCTCACAGATGAGTCCGGATTTGGCCTGGAGAGTGATTCTCGACAGATTCGCATGTGGAAGGCACAAGGAACACGATATCGGGATTGTCCGAAGAGACCAATTTCGAGAAGGATCCCTAATGGTGTGGGCGGGGATTATGTTGATCACTCGAACACCTCTTCATGAAATTATACGGGTGGATCAGCAAGATTCAACTGCTGTCAGGTACAGTGAGGAGACCTTGGAAGCTCATGTGCGGTTGCTACAAGATGCGGTGAACCTAGATTCATGTTGATGACGGTAATGCTCGGCCTCATAGAGCACGGGTGGTTGATATTTGTTATAAACGGGAGATATTTCACGTGTGACGTGGGCTGCTCGCTCTCTCGATTTCAATTCCATAGATGATGTCTGGGATGCACTAGAGAGACGGGTTGCATCACTTCAGCATCCTCTAAAAACCCTCCAAGACTTGTGAGCAGCGCTGCAGGAAGAACGGGCGTTATTCCCTCAACATGAGATTGATGATATCATTCACAGCCTGTCCCGTCTTTGTCAGGCCTGTATTGATGCCAGACGTGGTCACACCCCATACTGAGCACATAAATCAGTTGTCAGAATGTGTGTGTAAATCAGTTAAGTTGGAAAAAACGAAGAATATTTTTGTCTACCATTATTTATTTTACAGTTGAATACGTGCTGTGTTCTTTACATTGTTTATAGTTTACTATCAACTATTTATACTAATTTGTGGCAAAATAAAGGCAACCTTGCAAAATTTCCGTTTGTTGCTTTAATTTCGGGAACAAATGTAGCGAACAGGATACCGTGACGTTTGGTGGGAAGTATGGTTTTCGTAGAAATAATAAGACATCAAATCTTCAGATCGTAGCTGTTACGTAGAAAATAATGACTCATTCATTTTTAGTAGAGCAGATGTTGTTGACTTCACAGATCAACAGAGCTCACAGTTAAGGAAAATGGTGCTATGGGACTTAACATCTGTGGTCATCAGTCCCCTAGATCTTAGAACTACTTAAACCTAACTAACCTAAGGACATCACACACATCCATGCCCGAGGTAGGATTCGAACCTGCGACCGTAGCAGTCGCGCGGATCCGGACTGCGCGCCTAGAACCGCTAGACCACCGCGGCCGGCTTAAGGAAAATGAAGAAAGTGACTTCCAGTAACCAGTTCCCATCGGACACTCTCTGAAATAATATACTGCAGCAACACTATGATCTACAAGAAATAAACTGCTCGTGAACGGCGCTGTTCCATTGTATCGCGAATCGGATTTTTCGTATGGCATCACTGATCTGACGAAGTTCCCACACTAATTAACGAATACGTGTTTATATCGAAGGACCTCTCAAGCTGTTTTCTTGTTATCTCGAGTGGTAGCTGCTCACCGTTATCATTTCAATAGCTTCTTATGAAGTTCAAGTACCTCTGTTATCAGCACTTCTATTAGTGTGACTTCTACGCATCTCTCAGTTCTTCGGGCTCGTGGTGTTGTACGAAACTACAGTAGTGATGAACTTATTGAACCTGCAGTAACAATTTTCTTCTTCATTTATATTTTACATATTGTTCCGGTGCATCTGCATCCGCGTCCATAAGCGGCGTTCCGTAGATGTGATATGGTAAGGAAAGTGCACTACTGGCCTTTAAAATTGCTACACCAAGAAGAAATGCAGATGATAAACGGGTATTCATCGGACGAATATATTATACCAGAACTGACATGTGATTACTTTTTCAAACAATTTGGGTGCATAGATCCTGAGAAATCAGTACCCAGGACAACCACTTCTGTTGATACCCTTGGGCATTGAATCAAACAGCGCTTGGATGGCGTGTAGAGGTACAGCTATCCATGCAGCTTCATCACGATACCACAGTTCATCAGGAGTAGTGACTGGCGTATTGTGACGGGAAAGTTGCTCGGCCACCATTGACCAGACGTTTTAGATTGGTGAGAGATCTGGAGAATGTGCTGGCCAGGGCAGCAGTCGAACATTTTCTGTATCCAAAAAGGCCCGTACGGGACCTGCACATGCGGTCGTGCGTTATCCGGCCGAAATGTAGGGTTTCGCAGGAATCGAATGAAGGGTAGAGCCACGGTTCGTAACACGTCTGAAATGTAACGTCCACTGTTCAAAGTGCCGTCAATGAGAACAAGAGGTGACCGAGACGTGTAACAATGGCACCCCATACTATCACGCCGGATGATACGCCAGTATGGCGATGACGAATACACGCTTCCAATGTGCGTTCACCGCCATGTCGCCAAACATGGATGTGACCGTCATGACGCTGTAAACAGAACCTGGATTCATCTGAAAAAATTACGTTTTGCCATTCGTGCACCCAGGTTCGTCATTGAGTACACCATCGCAGGTGCTCCTGTCTATGATGCACCGTCAAGGGTAACCGCATCCATGGTCTCCGAGGTGATAGCCCATGCTGCTGCAAACGTCGTCGAACTGTTCGTGCAGATGGTTTTTGTCCTGGAAACTGCTGACTCAGGGATCGAGACGTAGCTGCACGATCCGTTACAGCCATGCGGGTAAGATGCCTGTCATTTCGACTGCTAGTATACGAGGCCGTTGGGATCCAGCACAGCGTTCCGTATTACCATCCTGAACCCACCGATTCCATATTCTGCTAACAGTCATGTCACGATACGGTAAACCGCAATCGCGATAGTCTACCATCCGACTTTTATCAAAGTCGGAAACGTGATGGTAGGCATTTCTCCTCCCTACACAAGGCATCACAGTAACGTTTCACCAGGCAACGCCGGTCAACTGCTGTTTGTGTATGAGAAATCGGTTGGAAACTTTCCTCATGTCAGCTAGTTGTAGAAGTCACCACCGGCACCAACCTTGTGTGAATGCTCTGAAAAGCTAATCGTTTGCATATCACAGCATCTTCTACCTGTCGGTTAAATTTCGCGTCTGTAGCACGTCATCTTCGTGGTGTAGCAATTTTAATGGCCAGTAGTGTATATAAGCGGAGCAGAGACGAATGGAGAATCACGTGGCGACAATTTTTTTTTAGTCATCCGTCTTCGGACTAGTTTGATGCGCCCCGCCACAATTCCTCTCCTGTGCCAACCTTTTCACCTCAGAGTAGCAGTTGCAACCTACTTCATATATTACTTTCCTCGCCGATTCTGTGGAGTATCTCCTCATTTCTTATCTTATCAGTTCACCTAATTCTTAACATTCTTCTCTGGCACCACACCGCCCATGCTTTTAATCTCTTTTGCTCCGGTTTTCCCACAGTCTGTGTCTCTCTACCAAACAATGCTGCGCTCCAAACACGCATTCTCATAAATTTCTCCTGAAATTAAGACCCATATTGTATTTTAGCAGACTTCTCTTGGCCAAGAATGTCCTTTTTGCCAGTCCCTTTTGCCAGCTCTTTTCTGCGTTTTATGTCTTCCTTGCTCCGTACGTCATGGCTTATTTTTCTGCCTAGGCACCACAGTTCCTTAACTTCATATTTCATGTCACGATGCGTGATCTTAAGTTTTTAGTTGCTCTTATTTCTGCTGCTTCTCATTTCTTTCGTCTTTCTTCGATTTACTCTCAATCCATTATCTAAGCTCTTTAAACTTCCAATCCGCTTCAACACATCGTATAAATCACCTTCACTTTCACTGATAATAGCTGTGTCTTCAGTGAACCTTATCATTGATCTACTTTCAGGTTGATTGTTAATCCCACTCTTGAACCTTTCTTTTACTTTGCCCATTGCTTCTTGGACGTACAGTTTGACCACCAGGGCAATAGAATACGCCCATATCTTACACCCATTTCATCATGAGCACTTAATTTTTTGCCTTCTAGTTTTATTATTACCTCTTAATTCTTCTACATATTGTATATTAGCGGTCTTTCCCTACGGTTGACCCCTATTCTTCTCAGAATTTCGAGTACCTTTCACCATTTTACATCGCCTAACGCTTCTTCCAGTTCGACAAATCCCATGAAGATATCTTGATTGTTTTCAGTCTTGCTTCCTTTATCAACCGCAGTGTCAGATGTGACTCTCTGGTGGCCTTACCTTTCATAAAACCAAACTGATTGTCGTCTAACAGACCCACAATTTTCTTTTCCATTTTTGTGTGTATTGTTGCCAACTACTTCGATGCATGAGCTGTTAAGATGATTGTATGATAATTCTCGTACTTATTGTCTCCTGTTATCTTCGGAATTGTGCGGATGATTTTATTCCGAAATCTGATGTTACGTTGCTACTCTCATTCACTTTACATGCCAACGTGAATAGTCGTTTTGTTGCCTCTTGCCCTAATGATTTTCAAAATTCCGATGGAATGTGATCGATCCCTTCTCCTTAGTTAATCTGAAGCCATCCAAAACTCTTTTGATTACGATTCTAATACAGGGTCACCATGTCTTGCAAATCTACTCCTGCTTCTTCTCCTGTTGCACTCTCAATTATACCACCCTAGCTTTTGATTTCAGAGAAGACTTTTCTGACGTATTTATATAATGAGTCAGTTTTTCTGACAGTCATTTCTATTTCAATTTCTTCACATTTTTCATGGAGCCATTTTGCCTTAGCTTCCCCGCACATCCTATTTATTTCGTTCCTATGTGACTTCTATTTCTGTATTCCTGAATTTCCCTGGACTTTTTGTGATTACCATTTTTAGCGATGTCTATTCCTCTGCCTGCTGGACTGTTCATTAACGCAGTATATATAATCTCAGAGAACTTTAAGCATGTCTCTTCATTATATAGTTGTTCCATGCCCCACTTCCTTGTGCATTGACTCTTTCTGAATAATCAAGCTTCAGCCCCCTTTACATCATTACAAAATTGTGAAATACGTTCATACATGCTCCCAGGTGCACCTTACAATCCAATATCTGATTTCGAAATCTCTGCCTGACTATGACGTAATCTGACTGAAATCTTGCCGTATCTCCCGGCTTTTTCCAATAGCTTCAATACGGAATGAAAATGGGCAGAGCCAGTGACATAAGCGGGCAGATATTTATGGCCCGGTGCCTAGCAATGAGCACATAGGAAACGATTCACGTGGTCGACTGTTGGTGTGGTATTGCCATGAGGATGGTGAAACCACTAACAGGCGACAGGGTGTTGGACCTCAGCGTCTCATCACATGACATGGAAATCGGAGGCTTGTCCGCTCTTCAGTGCAGGGTAGGTGGCGATCTGTATCAGATGTGGCGGTAGAGTACAATGTTGATGCAGCGTATATTGATTTCGCAGCAGGCGACTGCTACACATTCCCATGTTGACCCAACGGCAGGGCACAGGGTAATTGGAACGTCGACATTGGACTCTGAATCGATGGAAACAGGTTGCGTGATCACATAATTCACGTTTCACACACCAGATAAATGGCAGTGTGTGGATACGTTGTCATCCACACTAACGCCAGTTCGAAATACATTGCTCGGAAAAAAATTCTACACCCTCTTTAGATTTTTCTAGTTCACTCAATACTTATCGTTGCAACAGTGCATATGGAGTATATCATATGATTACATTTATATATGAATAGCACAAACCGTTCTGTATTGAGAGGCCAGTGTCAAAATACCCAGACTCGTGAATAGGTGTGGACCAGACGTTCTTGAACTTACATCACTTATTGCCCAAAGCGCCAGTTTCTGAGCCAAAAATATCTTTTAGGAATGGGAAGAGTTACCCCTAAGTATAATACCATATAAAATAAGCGAATGAAAATAAAAAAAGTAGACTAAGTTTCGTGTTGAAAGATCACTCACTTCAGATACCGTTCGAATAGCAAAAAGGGCAGCATTAAGTCTTTGAACAACATTCTGAACGTTGGCTTTCCACGAAGTTTACTATCTATCTCAACGCCTAGGAATTTGAACTGTTCAGTTTCACTAATCATATGCCCATTCTGTGAAATTGAAACGTCAGATTCTGTTGAATTGTGTGTTAGAAACTGTACAAACTGAGTCTTACCTTGATTTAGCGTTAGTTTATTTTCTACAAGCCATGAACTTACATCATGAACTGCACTATTTGAAACCGAGCCAGTGTTGCACACAACATTCTTTACTACCAAGCTAGTGTCATCAGCCAACAAAAATATTTTAGAGTACCCGTAATACTATAGAGCACATCATTTACATATTTTATATATGTGGTGTAGCTTCCACGGGCGGCCATTCAGATGCTGACTCTGGCATCTAGCAGACTGTATAGATGGAGATGGCGAGTAAAGTCCTGGAATACGTTATTCCATGTCCTGTTCACGTAGATATCTAAGAGTTCTTGGTTTTCGAGTTGGAGGAGTCACTTTTCGTCCCGTCATATAACTCACGTGCTCCACTGGAGGCAAGCCTAGAAACTGCGCTAGTCAAGGGAAACTGTTACATGTCTTGCAGAGCATGTTGAATTTCGCGGGCAGTGTGCAGGCGAACATTATCCTTTTGGCATAACACATCACCTTCCAGTTGCAAGAACGACAAAAGAACGGGTCTAGGAATATTCACCATGTACTGAGCGCTGGGTAGAGCGTCCCCTGTCGAAACACCAGATCAGGAGGTCTGTGATTGGGTCAGCGTGTCTTGGCCGAATGCTGTTTATGAGTCAACGCTCACGAGGTCTGCGTTGCACGCGCAGACGACAATCACTTACTTTCAGGCAGAATCTGCTGTCGTTGCTGAAGACAACGGTGCCCATTCCATCTTCCAAGTGATCCTCTGATGGCACCGGTCGAGCAGTGCACATCGATGCTATTGCGTGAGAGGAATATGGGCTAGAGGTGGCGTGCTCTTAGTCCCTTTGCTAATAATCAGCTCGCAACTTCTCGTGTTGATACGTCTGGGTTCACAAGCTCTCTTATCTGTGCCATGGTAGCTGTACGATCTGTCACTGCTGCCCTTACAATGCGATGATCCTGGTGGGCGTCTGTGCTGCGTGGACGCCCAGAACCTCGTCTACTAAAGGGAGAATGCTCACGTGACCACTAATACCATCACCGTTGCACAACAGACGCAACACATCTAACTTGGGTGCCAGTTCTCAGGAAGGACCATCCCACCACAATTTGACCCCTTTCAAACTCGCTCAGTTGGCTGTGCATCTCCGTGGCATGGTTGCCTGCTTCTTCATACGTTTTAACCAAACTGACTCTTCTGGCTGTGGGTGTCATCTGTTAAACGGCAGACACTAATGATGCTCTGGTAGCTATGCTACTACGCTGTTAGCGGACGACGTTGAAACCACTATCAGTATATCTACTATACCCCAAGTAGCATTTGGCGTCAACGGATCAAAATCAACGTCGTCTTTCCAGGTGTATTAACTTTTTTCCAACAGTGTATGTTTCGCACAACGACGGTTTCAGTATCATTTATTCAGTATCATTTATTGACCTCGGCTTCAAGGGACCTGCGGCAGTAATTGAAGGCACTATGACAGCTGGACTCTGCGAAAATCATTGCGGATTACCTGCATCCCATCATGCTTGATGTAAGACACGTCAATGAAGTTGTGCATATGTGCCAGTAGGTTGTATGGAATCAGCTCAGTGAGGTGGGTCGACATGGAGATATATGACAGAATGGCGGAAACGATGTACCATGTTTGGGACATATCCTCAACCATACCGTGTCACACTGGTTGATATAGTAACACGAAATGGTCACGAGGAATAGTGTACGCTTACAGCCAAGTAAGACATCGTACAAAATATGTCGTAAAAATATTTTGTCCGTCAGGTACCAGAAACGAGCCTCACACCTTGTCAATGACAATTCGTTTCAATCAGTAAAAGAAACCACCGGTAAGAGGACAGTAGACGACTGCCGGCGTTTAGTATGATGGGTTGATTCGTGACTTTCCCTCTTTTCCTATTATGCTTGGCGTGTAGTGCAGCGATGCAGACTTCTTCAGGCTTTCCGGCGATGTGTTGACATCTTGAGGTTTCAGATATTCTACCGGATATCAGTGCCGATCTTGCATGATATTTCGACAACGTGACTCGTTATCAACATCAGGTGCTACCTGAGGCTTCCACTGTCTCAGGTAGCGCCTTACATAACGAGCCACGTTGTCGAAATATCATGCAAGAACGACGCTGATGTCCGGCAGAATATCTGAAACCTCAAAATGTCAACAGATCGCCGGGAAACACTGTAAAATTACAAGGGATTCAATGTGCGTTTTAATAGAGCAGACGTAGGAGTATTGTGTTTATCCATTTCGTAGACATATTGTGCTTAGCGAGCCCGATAAAGCTGATAACTGACGTAAGTGCGCACTGCGAGCGCATACACAACGTTGAGACACATGTACCGTATGCACAAGCCACATCAATTCTGAGCGTTCATTAGCATGGTGACCTAAGCATGCTCAACTTTGACGTCCAATAAGACGGTCCGTGTGCGACTGCTTTAGGCGTTTCGACTCTCAATATATGGAGGGAATAGCTCTGATCGGAAACGGTTCTGACACTTCTTTTTGTACAAGGAATAGAACCCATTCGTTCACATTACCGTGAAAATCAACCAGGAGGTTTATTTCAACATCCTCATTGCCTATATGTTGCCCTTTCTTCTACAATGGAGCAGTAAGCAGTGCAGGCACAGCATCCCCGCAGTTTGATAGCTATGCGGTATGTAATCACTGTGTCGTGCCTTTAGCTGTATATCGCACACCCATAGAAACCTGTGGGCCATCTTCCTCGCTGAAATGAGAGCGTCATCCAGGTAAGAGGCGTTGTAACACGGTAATAACTTTATTCTTCCCAAGGATGACTAAGTTTTGTTTGATGTACTTTGTACAGAGTGACCCTGGAGGTATGGTCGGTATTCAGGGATACGACGGGAACGTAAATATGAAGCAAAAAAGTTCATATGGACATATGGGCCGAAGACGTCCGGCATAAGAAGTCAGCCTCATTCTGCCAACGGCCTCGTCAAAGAGGGCAGAGGAGCGGATAGAGGGTCAGGGCACTCTCTTGTCCTAGGGGTGGGAAATTGCCCCTAAAGGCGGAAGAATCAGCAATGATCAACGACATGAGGATGCAGAAGGCAATGGAAACCACTGCATTAAAGACACGTAACGTGTATCCACAGGACATGTGGCCTGTAATTGAAGAAGTGTCATGATGATCTCTCCATTGGCAAAAGATTCCGGAATAGTCCCCCATTCGGATCTCCGGGAGGGGACTGCCAAGGGGGAGTTTACCATGAGAAAAGGATTGAATAATCAACGAAAGGATAACGTTCTACGAGTCAGGGCGTGGAATGTCAGAAGCTTGAAGGTGGTAGGGAAACTAGATAATCTGAAAAGGGAAATGCAAAGGCTCAATCGAGATATAGTAGAGGTCAGTGAAGTGAAGTGGAAGGAAGACAAGGATTTCTGGTCAGATGAGTCCGGGTAATATCAACAGCAGCAGAAAATGGTATAACAGGTGTAGGATTCGTTATGAATAGGAAGGTAGGGCAGAGGGTGTGTTTCTGTGAACAGTTCAGTGACCGGGTTGTTCTAATCAGAATCGACAGCAGACCAACACCGACAACGATAGTTCAGGTATATATGCCGACGTCGCAAGCTGAAGATGAACGGATAGAGAAAGTGTATGAGGATATTGAAGGGGTAATGCAGTATGTAAAGGGGGACGAAAATCTAATAGTCATGGGCGACTGGAATGCAGTTGTAGGGGAAGAAGTAGAAGAAAAGGTTACAGGAGAATATGGGCTTGGGACAAGGAATGAAAGAGGAGAAAGACTAATCGAGTTCTGCAACAAGTTTCAGCTAGTAATAGCGAATACCCTGTTCAAGAATTAGAAGAGGAGGAGGTATACATGGAAAAGGCCGGGAGATACGGGAAGATTTCAATTAGATTACATCATGGTCAGACAGAGATTCCGAAATCAGATACTGGATTGTAAGGCGTACCCAGGAGCAGATGTAGACTCAGATCACAATATAGTAGTGATGAAGAGTATGCTGAAGTTCAAGACGTTAGTCAGGAAGAATCAATACGCAGAGAAGTGGGATACGGAAGTACTAAGGAATGACGAGATACGTTTGAAGTTCTCTAACGCTATAGATACAGCAATAAGGAATAGCGCAGTAGGCAGTACAGTTGAAGAGGAATGGACATCTCTAAAAAGGGCCATCACAGAAGTTGGGAAGAAAACATAGGTACAAAGAAGGTAGCTGCGAAGAAACCATGGGTAACAGAAGAAATACTTCAGTTGATTGATGAAAGGAGGAAGTACAAACATGTTCCGGGAAAATCAGGAATACAGAAATACAGGTCGCTGAGGAATGAAATAAATAGGAAGTGCAGGGAAGCTAAGACGAAATGGCTGCAAGAAAAATGTGAAGACATCGGAAAAGATATGATTGTCGGAAGGACTGACTCAGAATACAGGAAAGTCAAAACAACCTTTGGTGACATTAAAAGCAACGGTGGTAACATTAAGAGTGCGACGGGAATTCCACTGCTAAATGCAGAGGAGAGAGCAGATAGGTGGAAAGAATACATTGAAAGCCTCTATGAGGGTGAAGATTTCTCTGATGTGATAGAAGAAGAAACAGGACTCGATTTAGAAGAGATAGGGGATCCAGTATTAGAATCGGAATTTAATAGAGCTTTGGAGGATTTACGGTCAAATAAGGCAGAAGGGATAGATAACATTCCATCAGAATTTCTAAAATCATTGGGGGAAGTGGCAACAAAACTACTATTCACGTTGGTGTGTAGAATATATGAGTCTGGCGACATACCATCTGACTTTCGGAAAAGCATCATCCACACAATTCCGAAGACGGCAAGAGCTGACAAGT
Organism: Schistocerca nitens; assembly: GCF_023898315.1. NCBI lineage: Eukaryota > Metazoa > Arthropoda > Insecta > Orthoptera > Acrididae > Schistocerca > Schistocerca nitens. Next base: position 619,536,293 of record NC_064617.1, read on the forward strand.
GCGAAAATTATCGCACAATCATCTTAACAGCTCATGCATCGAAGCTGCTTACAAGAATAATATACAGAAGAATGGGAAAGAAAATTGAGAATGCGCTAGGTGACGATCAGTTTGGCTTTAGGAAAAGTAAAGGGACGAGAGAGGCAATTCTGACGTTACGGCTAATAATGGAAGCAAGGCTAAAGAAAAATCAAGACACGTTCATAGGATTTGTCGACCTGGAAAAAGCGTTCGACAATGTAAAATGGTGCAAGCTGTTCGAGATTCTGAAATAAGTAGGGGTAAGCTATAGGGAGAGACGGGTCATACACAATATGTACAACAACCAAGAGGGAATAATAAGAGTGGACGATCAAGAACGAAGTGCTCGTATTAAGAAGAGTGTAAGACAAGGCTGTAGCCTTTCGCCCCTAATCTTCAATGGATGGAAATAAAATGATGGAAATAAAAGAAAGGTTCAGGAGTGGAATTATAATATAATTTGGAAGGATATCAATGATACGATTCGCTGATGACATTGCCATCCTGAGTGAAAGTGAAGAAGAATTAAATGATCTGCTGAATGGAATGAACAGTCTAATGAGTACACAGTATGGTTTGAGAGTAAATCGGAGAAAGACGAAGGTAATGAGAAGTAGTAGAAATGAGAACAGCGAGAAACTTAACATCAGGATTGATGGTCACGAAGTAAATGAAGTTAAGGAATTCTGCTACCTAGGCAGTAAAATAACCAATGACGGACGGAGCAAGGAGGACATCAAAAGCAGACTCGTTATGGCGAAAAAGGCATTTGTGGCCAAGAGAAGTCTACTAATATCAAATACCGGCCTTAATTTGAGGAAGAAATTTCTGAGGATGTACGTCTGGAGTACAGCATTGTATGGTAGTGAAACATGGACTGTGGGAAAACCGGGACAGAAGAGAATCGAAGCATTTGAGATGTGGTGCTATAGACGAATGTTGAAAAGTAGGTGGACTGATAAGGTAAGGAATGAGGAGGTTCTACGCAGAATCGGAGAGGAAAGGAATATGTGGAAAACACTGATAAGGAGAAGGGACAGGATGACAGGACATCTGCTAAGACATGAGGGAATGACTTCCATGGTACTAGAGGGGGCTGTAGAGGGCAAAACCTGTAGAGGAAGACAGAGATTGGAATACGTCAAGCAAATAATTGAGGACGTAGGTTGCAAGTGCTACTCTGAGATGAAGAGGTTAGCACAGGAAAGGAATTCGTGGCGGGCCGCATCAAACCAGTCAGTAGACTGATGACAAAAAAAAATGGACATATGCCCTATTTCGAATAGTTTGTGAGACAGAAAACATTTAACAACATTTCTTTTCAGCTAGTGTGGAGCAAATTATATAGATGTGCTACCCACCCAACCTCTTTGACGTTTTATTGTAGCCTAACCTACCTCATTGCCTTCAACCTCTTTGCTCAGGATGTCTTTCTGACATTTAAATTAGCCAGGTGAAAGCGCTGTTGTCCATAGTGTGTGTGAGTGCAGTAGCGCGAGCGACTGAGAGTGTATCAGAAAGAAAAAATGAAATGAAATGATCGTATGGCATTGTTGGCCGGGAGGCCCTATGCGGGGAATTCGGCCACCGTATTGCAAGTCCTTTTTAATTGACGCCACTTCGGCGACTTGCGAGTCAAAGATGATGAAATATGATGAAGAACACACAACACTCTGTCATCACGAGGCACAGAAAATCCTTGATCCCGCCGGGAATCATCGGCTAATTGTGTTTGTTCATACGCTGGCTACGTCTTCTGCGATGACAGTGCTCCTGCTGCTGTCGGAGAATACCGCCGTGGCTTCCCTATACGTCAAATTCCTGCTCCTAGAGTGTTTACCAGAGTTTTCAGCACATTTCGTGAAACAGGTATTCTTCCAAGTTCCCATTTTTCTTCTGAATCTGCAGTTCGACAACTTGTTCGACAGCAACACATTGTTGAAATTGTACAGCCTAGGCCTACTAGCAGCACACGGAGGCTTTGTCGACTTGCCAGTGTCCCATGAACACGTGTATGCCGAGCATTCAATGCTGAAAACTTGTACCCATTTCACATACAACATGTCCACAATTTTCGCATTGAGTAGCATGACAAACAACTTTAATGTTGTCACAGGCTGAGTGATAATGGTAATTTGGTTCCATTTGTACTATTCACTGATGAAATCACATTTACATAGAACTGAATCAACAACCAAATAATTGCCATCGATGGTGAAACCAACTGCCAAGTTCGTTTCTCGATCAATGTGAAAGGCCATGAAACTGAGGGTTTCCTCGAATTTCGCGTTATCGATATACAGCGTACTCCACTACTTTTATTAAATATTATCTGATAGTGATTGCCAAGACTTGAAGTACTTGTAGGCGTTTTACTTCTTTGGAATTACTTTTGGTTTGGCTGGCTACTTCACAGACAGGTGGCGGATCAAAGGGGACCGATGGGCACCGTTAACTTAACGCAGGATGTAAAATGTGACGCCAACACCAGGTAGGACAGCGTTCGCCGAAGGCTGTTTTGTATACTGGACAGGATGAAGGGACGCCCGTTGCGTGTCGACACAGTGCTGCCAGCAATTAACGCCGCTGCCATCTGGGCATCCGCAGAGTCGTTGGAATGTGCAAGACGTGTAAAGTCCCGGGAGGCGGGCAACAATGAGCCTTGGCCGGAGAATACAGAGAGGACTGTGCGTCCTCCAATAGGAGAGTAATATACTGGTGGACACCATGCAGGCTTTTTGAAAGTTGCAGGTATTTGTGGATCTATGCTCTTGGCAGTACATGCCAGACGAGGCGTGAGACTAGAACTTTCTCGTCCCAAAAATACCTGTAACTGGAGGTCATAGGAAACAACATGTTAACGTACTCCTTTGAGGCACCGAAAGAGTCAAACAGACTCCTTTCTTTAGCTGTAGACCTCTGGACACGAAATTGTGGGTATTTTGTTGGTCAGGCTGATCTGACGCAGTAGTTTTGGAAATTTATTGGAAAGTGGGAGAAGTCTCCAGAAGAACTGACATTTGTCATTGAATGACTGCTCACTAGAGGCTAGAATTGTATCTTGAAGAAGGGCTGAAGTTTACGAGGGAATACAGGCCGCCCTTCGTCCTCTTCTAGTGAGAAAACCACTCCAAATTCTTCTTGCAGAATTCGGTGTGATAAGTAGTCATTTTATTTGCAACTCCAATTGGATCAAGACGTAAAATTTGCTTTAGGCAGATTTTCGTAATTCACAGGCATCGTTCAACTCAGCGGCCACCGACAGCAGCATTGATGGACAATACCTGCAATCGGGTTGGCATGTATATGTGACAATGTACTCAGTAAACATTAGAGTAGTAATGAGTAGGAGAAAGACGCCCTTCTGGCATTGATAGTTTTACGGATTCAAATTTTGGCAATCACTGTCGCCAGATCGCGGAAACGGATCTGTGTGCTAATAATATAGTAACCTACCGATCACTTCCTTGTCTTAAATGTCCGCCAACCCTAGTTACTAGTAGCTATTTCATGTTCATATCATAATTTGTCAGCGAATAGTATGTTTATGAACACTTGTGTTATACTTCAGAGCAACTACTGTACTCTTTTTTTTGTGAGGACTCACCGTAAACCATAAAACTGGAGCTAGCTTTGTCTTTCATTGAATAAGTATCTCATCTGGTCACAAAATTATTTTACAGTGTCACTATTCCACTACCCTTTTGAAGTCCGTAGGGCCATAATTTAGCTTTAATAAAAAATCCTTGGGTAATAAATGTCACTGTTCACGGGGCATATACATACCGATACATTTTATTTACATAAAGGCGTAGACAGTGGGGTTGTACGAATGTTTGGTGAGGCATGATCAGCCGGCCGTTGAACGGTTCCAAGCGCTTCAGTCCGGTACCGCGCTGCTGCTACGGTCGCAGTTTCGAATCCTGCCTCGGGCATGGATGTGTGTGATATCCTTAGGTTAGTTAGGTTTAAGTAGTTCTAAGTCTACGGGACTGATGACCTCAGATGTTAAGTCTCATAGTGCTTAGAGCCATTTTTTGAGGTATGATCGATAACATCTTGCTAAGTCCAGTCATAGTAGAAGCATTTATCCGAATCGCTGGATTGGTCATGGAAGTACAATTAACTGGCCAGCAAGATCACAAGACCTTATGGCAGTAGATTTTTGTTTATGGTGTAGGACGAAGCCTGAGGTGTACAAAATCTGCTACATTCATTATGCAACGTACAAGGGGTCTCAGACAATAAAAACAACATGGTCTCCTAAGAATGCGCAAATGCTTTGAAGCTGACGCTGGGAAGTTTATTGTGTACTACACAACAGCTGTAATATGACGAATACGATAACGCTTAAGGTGAATGTGCTAAAAATATGAACTTTTCAGTTGATGCCTTGTAAATCTCATGTTTTAGTGTTTATTGACTGTTGTAGATGTGTACATATGGAAACTGAGAATAAATTGAATAACGCAGACAATAAATAACAATGTATATTAAGCGTGTTATATCTTTGGAACCATCGGGAACAGGGAATACGGACATATGGATGTTTTTGCTTCAGATAATCGTTTTGTCAAATCCCTGAATACTGACTGCCGCGCTGGGTCGCCGCGCAGTCTAGGCCGTCTTGTCATGGTTATGGCAGCTCCCCCCGTCAGAGGTTCGAGTCCTCCCTCGGGTATGAGTGTGTGTGCTGTCCTTAGCGTAAGTTAGTTAGATTAATCAGTGTGTAAGCTTAGGGACCGATACCCTCAGCAGTTTGGTCCCTTAAGAATTCGCACAAATTTTGAATACTGACTGTTCCTCCAAGGACTCCCTGTGTGACCTTTGTATGTCATAAAAGATTAAGTTCACAATGAAAAAATAATGGAGACCCAAATGTAAGTTTTTTCATAACAATTGAGAGAACTACGTTTTGAAACTCAGAATCTTCGTGATATTGTAGTACCATTTCTACAATGGTGAAAGTTTAGTTGATCATCCGCAACTTATTTAAAGAAATGTTACATCCTCACAAAATCACCAGTGGGACACTACGAATCCGTTAGTAATATTATTTTTATTTGGTTTGCTATTGCCTGTGTAATAAACCTAATTGAATGTTAAATGAGTTGCGTGAGACCCAGTTTCCAACTACAAATCAGAAAAAATTTACTGAATATAAACAACCATGCATTGAATAATAGTTCTGTCACAAGAAAAGGCAGCTCACCACCCACCAAGTCACCTCGTGTTATCGTCAACCGAATTTGATAAGCCACCAGCAATTAATTGTTACCAATCTGTATAGCACTTGAGAAAGCTTTAGGGATCAACGCGTAAAATATTAGAATTAATCGTGGAACTACTCCATATTTTCAGTGCTATACTTAGAGCATTGCACTTCAATGTCACAAATATTTACTCGAAGAAGCCTACTGTGGCATTAGCCTCATGAGTGACTGAACTGGAGATATTAGCAGTGTTGGAGTGAGAGAGCTAATGAGACACAGCCATTGAAGAACCAAATAATTCGGCGTGTCACGTGACTGTGAAACGTCCCCTTAGAGAAATTAATGAATTACTTTGCTGATAAACCTCTTACATTATTTGATTTTCAAACAGCTGAGCAGAACTGAACGTACTCAGACATTTCGCTCTTTCCCTATTCTGATCAACACTATACTGACACACAATATTTTTAGCGCAACGCAATCTGACTTTTAGTAATCCCTATAAAAGAATGCTCCTGACTAACAATAACCTATACCTTTCATGAGTCACTTACCTCACAAAAATCTTCGTTACTCAAAATACTGCGATACAGCGAGCGCCAATATTGCCAGCTAAATAAAAGATTCTAACTACTGAAGGCACTAACTACTGACAGGCATAGTTAGCAAATGAAAGATTTTGATAGAGAACAAACAATGTATTTACCTTAATAGTGTTCAAAAGTCATATATATATATATATATATATATATATATATATATATATATATATATATATATATATCATCAGTTATCTGCTATTAGCAGGTCCTTTGCCTCTCCATTTTCTGCGATCCATTGCTGCCTTCTTAAGGCTGCTGTATGTTGTACCGTCCATCATGTCATCCAGTATCTGGAATCTCTTCCTTCCTCGCTTCCTTTTCCCTTCTACATAACCTTCTAAAACTGTTTTTATCAGTACGTCGTTCTTTCTTAATATATGCCCAATCCAATTTCTTTTTCTTCTCTTTATTACATCTAGTAACTGTCTTTTCTCTCCCACTCTTCTCAGTACCTCTTCATTTCTTACTCTGTCCATCCAACTTATTCTTTACGTCTTCCGCCATGTCCAGATCTCAAAAGCCCCCAGCCTTTCTCTGTCTTTTTTCCTCGTAGTCCATGTTTCAGTGCCATATAGAAGAACACTCCATACAAGATATTTTATGAGTCTCTTTCTGAGTTCTCTGTCCAGACCGCTGCAGAAGATTCTCCTTTTCTTATAAAACGCCTCTTTTGCCATTGCTATCCTTGTTTTAATTTCTGTGGTTCACTTCCAGTCGGTGTCTATCCTGCTTCCAAGATACTTAAAATTTTGCACCTGTTCTAGTGTTTTTCCATTCAGCACAAGTTTTATTTCCTTATTTCCTCCTATTGCCAATACTTTTGTTTTATTTGTGTTAATTATCATTCCATATTTTTTTCCGTTAGTTGCAATGGTGTCCACCAAATCTTGTAATTCTTTTTCCCCTGTGGCTAGAAGGACCATGTCATCAGCAAATCTCAAACACCCTACTCTTCTTCCTCCAATTTCTACTCCTTTGTCATCTAATGAGCATTGTTCAATCATATTTTCGAAGTACAGGTTGAAAAGAGTAGGTGATAAACAGCATCCTTGTCTTACTCCTTTCCCTAGTCTGATCCAGTTTGTACTTTCTCCTCTCACTTTAACTGAAACTTTTTGATTAAGGTATAATGAGTTTATAAGTCTTCTGGTTTTCCAGTCCACTCCCTTTTCCCTCATAATAGTCGCCAGCTTGTCCCAAACCACATTGTCAAATGCCTTTCTAAATCGCTGAAGCACATATATAGGTCTCTTCCTTTTTCAATAAACCTTTCTCCCAAGATTCGTAGGAGCCCTATTGCATCTCTGGTGCCCGTATTCCGTCTAAACCCAAACTGCTCCTCGCCGAGATTCTCCTCTATTACTTTTTCAAGTCTTTTATTAATTATTCTTAACATCACTTTGGCTGCATGTGAAATGAGGCTGATTGTCCTGTGCTCGCTGCATTTCTTGGTTCCTTGTTTTTTTCGGTAATGGAATCATTACAATTGTCAAAAAGTCCTCAGGCCATTAACCACTGTCATATATTTTATTACATAACCTCAATATTTCTCTTATTCCATTGTGGTTCAAACATTTTAGTATTCCTCCCAGTGCTGTATCTGTACCTTATGCTTTGCCATTTTTCATTGCAGCAATGGCAGATTTTACTACTTCCATTATGATGGTCGGTCCTTTCTCTTCATCACTTAAACTGTTGTGTGATTCAAGTTCCAGAGTTTCTGGTTTGCTATTTGTGTCATATTGCTCTTTTATATATTCTTCCCATCTCTGGAGGACATCGTCACGATCTTCGTACACTACCTCTTCGTCTTTACTCAAAATTTCCATAGTAGCACTTCCTGCTCTGTTTTGTTCCCATGTCATAGTCTTTACTCTGTTGTATAGTAAGTCGTATCTTCCCTTCCTGTCCAGTTCTTCAATTTCATCACATTCCTCTTTTAGCCATTTTTTCCTAGCCTGCTATGTTTCTCTTCGCAGTTCGTTATTTAACCTTCGGTATATTTTTCTTGCATCTTCAGTGTTCTTGTTTTTCCATTTTCTTCTCTCCTCCATCTTGGAAATCATTTCTTGTGTGACCCATGGTTTTTTTGACCTTTTCCCTTTTACATATCCTATATTTTGCTGTCCTGCTTTAATGATTCCTTCTTTCAGCATATTCCAGTACTCGTTGGCATTATCAGGTGCTTCTTTGTCTCGTAATGTGTTTAGAAAGTCCCGAGACAGCATTTCTGTAATTTGTTCTTTGTTGGACCTTATCTTCTCTAAATCCCACTTCTTCAGCATGGTTGCCTTTTTCAGTTTTTTCATTCTTATTTCTATTTATGCCATAAGTAAGTTGTGGTCACTATTAATATCTGCACCTGGTATTGTGTGCACCTTCTTGATTCCATTCCTGTATCTTTCTTCTACCAGTATAAAATCGATTTGGTTTCTGTATTTATCCCCTGGTGATTTCCAAGTGTAGAGCCTCCTCTTATGGTTCTGGAACCATGTGTTTGCCGCTATCAGCTGCCTTTCCCTGCAGAAGTCAATTAACCATTCACCTCTGTCATTTCACTTTCCTAGACAATGACTGCCTACTATGTTTCCCTCTTTCCCTTCTCCCACAATGGCGTTCCAGTCTCCCATTACTATTTTGCAGCATTTTTTATTTTCGTCCATTATTCTCTCTATTACATTGTACGTTTCCTCTACAATTTGGTCATCATGTTCTGAAGTTGGCATATACACCTGGACAATCAGTAAATCTTTTTGTGCTCCTTTCAGCCTTACACCAACAACCTGGTCATTTGCGTAGTCTACATATTCCACACATTTAACCAATACCTTTGTCATAATCATTCCTACTCCATTAATTCCTTTTACTACTACTCCTGAGTAGCAGAATACATATTCATCTGACTGCAACTCTCAATGTCCATTCCATCTTACCTCAGAAACTCCTACGAGGTCCATATGATTCTTTTCCATCTCTCTTTTAAGGTTTTCTAGTTTTCCTGCTTGTAGCAGAGTTCTGACATTCCAGGTACCAATTCTCGTTTTGATTTTTTGCCTCCTTTCGAGTTGTCCCCCCCGGAGATCCGAATGGGGGACTATTTTACATCCGGACACTCATTTAACATGAGAGGAAGCCATTTTTTGTGCATCAAATGGAGACTGCATTATGCAGGGAAGATAATCTGCGGTGGTATTCCGTTGCCTTCCGCAGTTCTGGAGGCCGCCCCTAACATGGGATACAGACGCCTTTTGCAGCCGCCCGCTCCGGGACAGACGTTGCATGAGAAGTATAGATTGGAAAACGAAAGACCCCTAGCCCTCGAAACCTAATAGCGTCAGGGTCGGAAAAGAACAAGAGCTGGCCGAGGGTGGCCAGATAGGAAAGATAAAGGTGAGGAGCCTGGCATAAGTAAGTGTGGAAGCAATGCCAGGACTCACCTCGGGGCCCCGTGGTCGCCAGCCACGTATCACTAGGTGTGACTCCCTGAGGGGATATATATATATCACATCCAGTCTTACAAATTTACTGTCTCTGTCCAGATCATCCGCTCTCAAAACTCCGCCATCTCACTTCCCACATCCACCAGTGCTGGCGGCTCACCTCCAACTGCGCAACGCTACATGCTGTTGACAGCCAACTGCCCAACACTACAATAGCAAATTCCAACAATGCCACCCAGCCACAGACTGCACACAGCACAGCCAGTGATTTTCATACAGAGCGCGTTACCAATATGAGAACCTAACCAGCCTACTTACAACTGGAACGCCGTTTTACTGGCCTCGGTGTAGTAGTCGAGTGTACGGTTGGCAAGATGTACGACATCAGCGAATTAGACTGCGGTAGTTATCGGTATCTCAGACATGCCATTCCAGCTCTTATGTCATGAAGGTTTTGTTTTCCACAGGGCCAATACTGCAATGGTGAAAGTTTAGTTGAAGATCGGCAAATTATTGAAACAATGTTGTCCCCTCATAGAAACACCATTGGGAAACTACGAAACCGTTATACGTCGAAATTGGGCTGTGTCTCTTTTGGAAAAATCACCGCCTTAGCTCAATGCCAGGGTCGAGAGTATATTGAGTTAAAGGGTCATTGTGACGAGCGCTGAATTTATCTGTGAATATATGTAGCAACATAACAGCTAATAAATTGTCAGTTCAGTATTTCAGAACTGTAGCATTTGAGCCACAACGGTAGCATTTGAGCCTCCTTTCTGGGGCATTCTGAAGGCACCATTCCATGAGTGTATTTATAATACCTGCGCATCAATCTGAATAGTTTTTAGTATGGGGCAAAATTCTTATGCATGATTGAAAGTATCCGGTCACCCCCCAAAAACATACGTTTTTTGTATTAAGTGCAATTTGCTGTCACCTACCTCCAGGTAATCGATATCAGCGACCTCAGTAGTCGTTAGACATCTTGAGAGAGCAGAATGAGGACCTCCGCGGAACACACGTACTTCGAACGTGGTCATGTGATTGGGCGTCACTTGTGTCATACGTCTGTAAGCGAGATTTTCACACTCCTCAACATCCCTAGGTCCACTGTTTCGGATGTGATAGTGAAGTGGAAACGTGAAGGGACACGTACAGCACAAAAGCATACAGACCGACCTCGTCTATTGATTGACAGAGACCACCGACAGTTGAAGAGGGTTCTAATGTGTAATTGGCAGACATCTATCCAGACCATCACACAGGAATTCCAAACTGCATCAGCATCCACTGCAAGTACTATGACAGTTAGATGGGAGCTGAGAAAACTTGTATTTCATGGTCGAGCGGCTGCTCATAAGCCACATATCATGCCGATAAATGCCAAACGACACTTTGCTTGGTGTAAGAAGCGTAAACATGGGACGATTAGACAGTGGAAGAACGTTGTGTGGAGTGACGAATCACGGTACACAATGTTGCGGTCTGATGGCAGGGTCTGGATATGGCGAATGCCCGGTGAACGACATCTGACAGCGTGTGTATTGCCAACAGTAAAATTCGGAGGCGGTGGTGCTATGGTGTGGTCGTGTTTTTCATGGAGGGGCTTGCACCCCATGTTTTGCTTGGTACCATCACAGCACAGGCCTACATTGATGTTTTAAGCACCTTCTTGCTTCCCACTGTTGAAGAGCAATTCGGGGATGGCGATTGCATCTTTCAACACGATCGAGTATCTGTTAGTAATGCACGGCCAGTGGCGAAGTAGTTACACGACAATAACATCCACGTCAGGGACTGGCCTGCATAGAGTCCTGACCTACAGAACACCGTTGGGATGGTTTGGTGCGCCGACTTCGTGCCAGGCCTCACCGATCGACGTCGATGCGTCTCCTCAGTGCAGCACTCCGTGAAGAATGGGCTGCCATTCCCCAAGAAGCCTTCCAGCACCTGACTGAACGTATGCCTGCGAGAGTGTAAGTTATCATAAAGGCTAAGGGTGGGCCAACACCATGCTGAATTCCAGCGTTGCCTATGGAGGGCGCCACGATCTCGTAAGTTATTTTCAGCCAGGTGTCCGGATACGTTTGATCACATACTGTATTTAGACGTTCTTGTGAAGAAAAATTGAAGTTCCTGTTGTCATCCACCAACGAAATTGTGGATGTACGGCGAAAACCACGTGAGCCGACTAATTCCTCTTGCAATAGGGACAGATTGTGGAGGTAATCCTATTGAGAACGTCATAGGATAATCTTCTGCGTCCTCTTTCACCAGTGCTTTACTGTGATCAGCATTTATTTATTCGCCTACAGCAGTTAGTAGGCAACCTATACCTTCATCAAGACAAAGCATCACTCCATCTGTCCTGATTCATGTCAGAATGATTCCGAGAACGATCCACGGACTGTGGTAAGTGTGACATCGACATGTGGTCCTCCAAGTCACCCTTTTTCGTTAAACTGAGAACGAAGTAAACGAACGCATCGCAAGCAGGGGATTCAGTGACGCTTGTAGTCAATGTACAAATACCTAAGCTCAGGTCGTAAGACATTACCTTCTTAAGATACACTCCTGGAAATTGAAATAAGAACACCGTGAATTCATTGTCCCAGGAAGGGGAAACTTTATTGACACATTCCTGGGGTCAGATACATCACATGATCACACTGACAGAACCACAGGCACATAGACACAGGCAACAGAGCATGCACAATGTCGGCACTAGTACAGTGTATATCCACCTTTCGCAGCAATGCAGGCTGCTATTCTCCCATGGAGACGATCGTAGAGATGCTGGATGTAGTCCTGTGGAACGGCTTGCCATGCCATTTCCACCTGGCGCCTCAGTTGGACCAGCGTTCGTGCTGGACGTGCAGACCGCGTGAGACGACGCTTCATCCAGTCCCAAACATGCTCAATGGGGGACAGATCCGGAGATCTTGCTGGCCAGGGTAGTTGACTTACACCTTCTAGAGCACGTTGGGTGGCACGGGATACATGCGGACGTGCATTGTCCTGTTGGAACAGCAAGTTCCCTTGCCGGTCTAGGAATGGTAGAACGATGGGTTCGATGACGGTTTGGATGTACCGTGCACTATTCAGTGTCCCCTCGACGATCACCAGTGGTGTACGGCCAGTGTAGGAGATCGCTCCCCACACCATGATGCCGGGTGTTGGCCCTGTGTGCCTCGGTCGTATGCAGTCCTGATTGTGGCGCTCACCTGCACGGCGCCAAACACGCATACGACCATCATTGGCACCAAGGCAGAAGCGACTCTCATCGCTGAAGACGACACGTCTCCATTCGTCCCTCCATTCACGCCTGTCGCGACACCACTGGAGGCGGGCTGCACGATGTTGGGGCGTGAGCGGAAGACGGCCTAACGGTGTGCGGGACCGTAGCCCAGCTTCATGGAGACGGTTGCGAATGGTCCTCGCCGATACCCCAGGAGCAACAGTGTCCCTAATTTGCTGGGAAGTGGCGGTGCGGTCCCCTACGGCACTGCGTAGGATCCTACGGTCTTGGCGTGCATCCGTGCGTCGCTGCGGTCCGGTCCCAGGTCGACGGGCACGTGCACCTTCCGCCGACCACTGGCGACAACATCGATGTACTGTGGAGACCTCACGCCCCACGTGTTGAGCAATTCGGCGGTACGTCCACCCGGCCTCCCGCATGCCCACTATATGCTCTCGCTCAAAGTCCGTCAACTGCACATACGGTTCACGTCCACGCTGTCGCGGCATGCTACCAGTGTTAAAGACTGCGATGGAGCTCCGTATGCCACGGCAAACAGGCTGACACTGACGGCGGCGGTGCACAAATGCTGCGCAGCTAGCGCCATTCGACGGCCAACACCGCGGTTCCTGGTGTGTCCGCTGTGCCGTGCGTGTGATCATTGCTTGTACAGCCCTCTCGCAGTGTCCGGAGCAAGTATGGTGGGTCTGACACACCGGTGTCAATGTGTTCTTTTTTCCTTTTCCAGGAGTGTAGTATATACCGTGTTGCCATGTTGAACGTCTCATGAAGAATGGGAAATAGATTATGGTTTAACGTCCCGTCAATGTCGAGGGCATTATAAAGGGTGGACAAGCTCGCATTGTTTCAAGGATGAGGAGGGAAATCAGCCGTGCTCTTTAAAAAAAAAAATCTCGAAATTTCCATGTAGGAATTCAAGGAAACCACGAAAAACCTAAATCAGGATGGTCGGACGCGGATTTGATCCTCGTTCTTTGGAAAGCGAGTCCATTGAGCTAGTCACTGCGTCATTTCGCTCAGGAATAATCAATATCTGAAGACACTCGAGTATGATGAGTGAGACGAGCGAAACAATCAAAAGATCGGTGATCTGTGGTTGTGCTCTGTGCATAAACGGATTACATCACGAAAAAGTTTCGCACGAGATGTGCATACCTAGCGTGCAGTTCTACCTATCTGTGTGTTAGTTGTTGGTAGCGAGTGAGGATTCACAGACCAGGATGCCTCCCAACGCATGCGATGTTTTAAGTTCCCTCGGCCGTGATGCGCCACCGGCTTGTGCTATACATGCTACTGCGTACTTGTATCTAATTTTTTTAATTTCTGTACGTAAGGATCTATTACAGACGGCCACCAGAGCAGTGCATTAAGTCCATGATCATTATTATCTACCTTAATTTACGCCTAGAGTTTGAAAAATAAAATATCTAACAATATTTTTTTTTAATTATGCCAATAATTACGATGCTACGTTTGCAATGAAGTTAATGTGAGTTGAATTTTCTTCTGTAGAACCAAAAAGTCAACGAAAAATTTTGGAAGATTATAAAAATACATGTCGTGTGACTTGGGCCTCCCGTCAGGTAGACCGTTCGCCGGGTGCAAGTTGAAACGTCCCCTTTGAACAATTATACAAGACTGTGCTTAAACTCACACACAATATTTTTAGCGCAACGTAATCTGACTTTCAAAAATCCCTGCAAAAGAATGGCCCTGACTAACATTAACCTATACCTTTCACAAATCACTTACCTCACAAAAATCTTGGTTACTCGAACTACTGCGAGTGCCACTACTGCCAGCTAAATAAAAGATTCAAACTACGGAAGGCACTAACTAACTACTGATAGGCATAGTTAGCAAATGAAAGATTTTAATAGAGAACAAACAATGTATTTACCTTAATAGTCATCAAAAGTCACAATATATATAGCAGTTCATAACATCCAGTCTTACAAATTTAAAAATTCCGCCATTTCTCTCCCCACATCCACCACTGCTGGCGGCTCACCTCCAACTGCGCAACGCTATGTGCTGTTAACATCCAGCTGCCCAACACTACAATGGCAGACAACAATGCAAACTAGCCACAGACTGCACACCGCACAGCCAGTGATTTTCATACAGAGCACTACGTGGCGTTACCAATAAGAAAACCTAAACAGCCTACTTACATAGCCCCCATGCTCCCCACAAAAAATTTTACAAGTTGTTTGGGGCAGTGCCCAATAATTATTTGGTAAAATTTTTCATAATTACAATAACAAAGAAATCAAATGCACACACTTATTGATACAATGTTGGTCAAAAGCTAAAATTTTATCACAGTCCATAAAGACAGTCCCGATCATTCATCACAGTAAAATTGCAGTGTTTTTTTGTTGTCAAAGTCTGAGCAGTAAAAGAGAATGCACATGGAAGTAGTGGATTTCCACGCAGTCTTGAAGAAGTAGTGTTGTCCTTCCAACGGAAAGACAGTGCTGACTCTTGACGTGCAGACATGTAATGGGCCACAACAGAGCAAACCCACAGCAGAGTCAGTCGACGTTTTGAAGAATTTTGGTAGGTAGGCCATCACAGAGCAGACCCACTGTAGTCCTGGTAGAGAGTATGGTATTGGTGGGCCAGCAGAGGTGCAGACCCACTGCAGTCCTTGTAGAAATAATGGTATTGGTGGGCCATCAAAGATGCAGACCCACCGTAGTCCTTGTAGAGACGGCCAGCAACCATTTGTTGTGACTGTGCAGGTGCACAATAACCATCGAAGAGTCTAGCGGACAATATAGCAAGTCCATAAACCACCACTTGTGTAATCACAAAACTTTTTGGAATGTCCTTAGAACCACCAATGCTGTTATCCAGTCCCTTGCTGAATTATTAACACACGTGCAAACACTATCAGTCCCTACTTCTCACATATTGTCCATATACTATGACCAACAGAAACGTGTGCAGTGAAATGTAACTTACAAGTTACTTAATTCGATGAACTGGTGTCAATTACAATTTTATAACATAAGAATAGAATAACAAAGGTACAAAATACATCATTAAAGAACATAAGAATACAGATAACATTTGTAGTAATACGGGCTTTACAAAAGAATAGAAATAAACATATACATCAGTGTTACAGGAATTATGACATAAGTAAATACATAAAAGATCAGAATAACTTTTAAACATCAACTTCACAAAGAGCATTAAAACAAAACAGAATAAATAATGTCTAAACGTCTTTACAAAGTAAATAACATATTATTAATGTCAATTATATTTGAGGATAACAGTATTTCTCATCATAGTGAATGTAGCTTAGTATTAGAAGAGAAAAAAAATTCTATGAAACAGTACACAGAGACAGGAAGAAAACAAATACACAAGGGTACACAAACACATAGGTGGATAACACAATGGAAAGGACAGGGTTCGTTTTCAGTGTAACATTTCGTACTGCAGTATTTTGCGAACAAAACCTTTTTTGTTCTTGGAGATCTCCCTTCGTTCATCATTATTCCCAAAAAGTCCTATCTATACCACTTTTCTGTATTCTAACCATATTTCTTTCAAAATAAATATGGCTCATTGTACAATAGTCAGATTGGCCCAAATCGTTTCCATATAACTTTCAATGTATTCTTTCCCTATTCTCCATAGTTAGGTTCTTATATAGTCTACCCCCTCTTAAGCTAACTTAAATCTACTGAGCTCAGATATATATACGAAGGGACGAGGCAGTGCAGCAGCACAAAACAATTAACACAAACAGCAATGACAAAAAATGGAAATTGTCAAAGCAAGCAGCAATATTACAACTAATATAAGGAAATGAGCAGCAAATAAGAAAAATAAATCAATAGTAAAACTGGCATAACAGAGTAATACAAAGTGAAATTTAGAAGCACTATGCCTGGTACACAGCAGCAGCAAATGCAGTAACTTATACCTAAACACGACAAAGCTCAAGCAGAAAAAATAGTACACTAAAGACAACAATGCAGATAAGGGAAATGTATATTCACATCTTAATATGTATGTCATTAAAGTGGTGCACCACAACTTATTCTACAAAATAAATTACCAAGTACTTGAAAAGAAAATTATGAATGCAGTTCCTGTGAAGGTAAATGTCTTTTTGTACTCCCTAATTTTTTTGAAAAAAATTATTATTTACTCGATCTGTAGACAGAAAATATTTATATTAGTACATCTATAAAATTTTATTTTAACCAATGCTGCAGTGCAGCTAGAAACTAGAAATTAAACGAAATGAGCAAATATATACAAAGCAATGTGTGAAACGTCATTCACTAGGTAAATGGCGTCTCCAAAGGCAGTAAAAACATCTCTCAACTAGAAATACAATAGATGTAAAAATGTTTCTCATCATTTCATTAGTCATTTTAGTAAATATCATAAATTAAGAGCTCCACAGTGAAATCATATGTTTTCAAGTTTGAGCATGTCGTATTTGCGATACTTTCGATAAAGAAATGTTAATAGCGAGGATAATGGCCTCTTTTTTTTTGCACCTAATGGCTTTCTTTTGTCAGACGACTACCTCTCAGCTGGGCGCCCAAAACGCATTACGTCAAGGTCACTTCCCTTTCTTACTGAAATATTTACGACACCAGTGTCCGCTACAGTGGCAGTCTCATATAAAAAAATTCACAGGTTGAGAATTTGGTTCAAATGTGTAGAAACAAAATCCTATTGATATAACTGTCCAAAAAATTTTCGTCGGCATTGTAATACACTCACGCATTTACATACATTTCATAACTCTTGAAGTACGATTCTTGGTTTCCAACAAACTTTTCCACAAATCAGAGAGCCTAACCACCACTTATTATTCCTTACCTTATTACACATTACATATTCGTCGACACTTCTTCAATATTTCATCATAATAAATACATATCATAATAAACATTTCTCAACAGCATAATACACATCGTCCTCGTAATATTAACATCATAAAAACTCAGCCAAATCTCAAAAACGTCGTAGCTTTCTGCAATAATTTCAAAACCTAAAAAAAATTCTCTGCTCATTTCAGTAGTGTCATCTACCTCAAACGTACTTTAAAATCATCCTCCCTTACCAAATACATCATTCAAAGCTCTCATAGTATCACAATGGTTACGAAAAAATATGAAGAGTTCACAAAGTACAGATGAAATACAATTTCATAACCGTGAACTTATCCGACAGATGTATTGCGTAAACATCTGTCACTGATGTAGTAAAATAAATGTTTGTCTCTCTCAGTTAAATAATCAGATAGCTGTGTAATTATGTGTTAGAGAAATATGATACTGATGTGTAAAGTTGCGTAAGCAAATACCATATTAGCTAGGGCTCCTTGTGTTTGCCACAAACATGGTACACAAAGTAAGCGTGTACCCCCCTGAGGATTAATGTAATTATACCCTCAGGTGTTACAGATTACAGCAATGGAATGAAATGTATCACGGAAAACCTTTGTATCATTGTACTTCAAATAACTTTAAAAACAAATGATTTAAGTGCAAAATTAATCACTCAAATACGTGTCCTGTAGCGCTACATGTGCGTCTTGTTGTAAGATAATCTCTGTGGAAGTGTCGTAGTTATTGTCCTCCGAAAGCTAAGTTCTGCAGAAGCCAATGTACTTACCTCATGATAAACAAAAGTGAAATGCTTTGCGAATATATATCTTAGTTATTACGCTTATTGCCATGATGAAGAAAGTACTGTGCTATAACGTATTGTTGTGGTACGGAAAAGGCAGTCTCTTTGCAGCTATACCACAATAGTTACTACTAAAACATGTATTACTTTCCAGAATAATACAGAAAAACTGTGCAGATATAAAACAGAAACATTGCAAAAGCAACATTGTATATTGTCACTCATTAGTAGCGTCGCGATAAAATCATGTAGCTGTCACATAAACTAACCACTGTGTCATCTGGTATCTCACAGAAGGTACTTTAAATCCAGAATGTATTTTCAAGTAAACCAAAGTGTTGTATTAAAATCTCATTAGCAGTTCTAAGTATGTGAGCCTTATAGTCGTTACGTAATCGTACAACTAACAAGATAGAATGTACACACACAATAACACTGTGTCGTCTGTTCACAATAACAATGCATTCGTAATTTCTGTTTAAATAAGTTCTCTTGGTTCTTGACTGGATATTTAACATCAAACATTGTTGCATGTTAGCAGATTCTAAGTCTGACAAAGCATACTAGTAATGTAAAGTGAAAAGTTATGTGGCAAAGACAAAGTTAAAAAGCAGATTATCTTTCAATAAACGGTTTTACATGTGAAATGTGGTGCAATACTTTACTCTTCACAGTACTCAGCGTTTCAACTTGAACGTAGTTATCATGCGGTCTACGTCGGTAAAGAATACTGGAATTTTTTTTTCAAGGTTAGCTATGTTATTTTTCTCCCAGCCAGCCGGCGCACGTGGCTGCCTGCGGTGCGGGTCATTGTCTGTTTCTTTGTTGGAGTGCGTCGTTATTGGGATTAGGAGACCTAACATCTACAAACTCACCTTGCCGAGAAGGCCCTGCCCTGTTTGAAGCTCGCCAGTTCTGACGGAATTCAGGTCTGTCGCTTTGTCGGTAGTTTACATAGTTTCTTGTTTGTCGGTCATGTGGTGGAGAATTTCTCCCGGAATCGTAACTGTGTGGTGGACTGTTGCATCTGAAGTTATTCTGTCTCCCTTGATAATATTTATTTTGGTTCCCATATTGTCTGTTTCTCTGATTGTCTCTGTCATATTCATTACTACGGAAATGCGAACTTTCTCTGTAACTATTACTCTGCCAGTGGTTGTCATACGTGTGGTGTCTGCTTTGGTCACGATTTGTGTTGTGAGAATAGCCTTGTCGTGTCCATTTATTATTTCTGTCATCGCGGAATTGTGATGAATGTGACCAGTAATTGTTGTGCTCCTGTTTTCGCGTTCTGCGATTGTCAGTGTCAATTTCCAATTCTTGTAACAGTCCCTGAAAAGCTTCAATGTCATCTTTGCAACGTCCTGCCAGAATAATATGTCGTAAATGTTCAGGCAGTTTGATTAAGCAAATGCGGATGAGTTCTGAGGGGCTGTATGGGTTTGACAGGTACTGATTCTTGTGCAACATGTCTTCAAAATATTTCACAAGACTGGAAAATTCAGATTGTTCGAAACGTTTCATCATTATGATGCTATGTTTTACTCAGTCTTGTGTAGCTTGAGACCAATACGCTGAGAGGAAGGCATGATAAAATTCTCCTTCACTGTGACAATCGTGAATGACCGATCGCATTCTTACAGCTGGTTCATTCTCCAAGTAACCACATATAAATTCTAATCTGTTCTTTAATGACCAGTTGGGAGGAAAACAATGAGAGAATTGATGGAGCCATGCTTGTGGATGAATGTCGTTGCCAGAATTCTTAAATGTTTTGAATTTACGTGTAGTAATGAACAGCTTATAGTCAAAATCATCATGTCGGCGAGTCTCATGTCGGTCATTGTTACGTCGTTTCGGCGGTTCCATCTCAAAATTCGGTGTACCTTGCCAATTTCTTTCATAGTTTCCGAAGTGCCCTGAGTTATTATTTTGTGGCTATTCCGTATTTCTATGTCCCTCTTCCTGTATTGGAGCGCGAGTGTCCTCTGAAATATGTAATTCTTGTATTACTCGTGCCAACTGCTTTTGTACTTCCTGGATTTCTCTTTTGTACTGTGTATTGATTTGATTTTGATTTTGATTGAATTTTCTAATTTGTTCATACTCTTCAGTGTCCGTGAAGGCTACAGGTCTTGTGTTGTTCAGATCATCATCTATCTTTGTAGATAAGTTAGTGAACTGATCTGAAAGTTCGGCTACTTTATCTGTTAGTGAAATTATTTCCTCTGTGTGTTTTTCTGAACCAAGTTTCAGAGTGTCCATTTGTGTTGAAATCGTATCTACTGTGTCCTTGAAGTTTTCCTGAGTTTTTGCAAGTTGCATAACCGAATCAGTAGAAGCAACTGAGTCAATTTTAGCTTGCAAGGTGTCGTGATTTTCATGAACAATAGCTTGCAGTTCTTTTATGGCTGCTTCGTGATTCTGTAATGCATTTTCATGACGCGAAAAAATAGGTTGGAAATGCTCACAAATTTGTGTTTTTACGTCATTACAGATTTTTGACATTTCGATTCGATTTTAAGTAACTCAGCAGTTAAACCTTCACGTGTTTGTTCAAGTGTGGTATCTAACTTTCGAAGATTTTCTTCCATCGTGTCTAACTTTTTGAAGATTTTGTTCCATTGTGTCTAACTTTTGAAGATTTTGTCCCATTCGCTTCTGATTTTGTTCAAGCGTTGTGTCTAACTTTTGAAGATTTTGTTCCATTGTGTCTAACTTTCGTATCCTTTGTCCCATTTGTTGCATTAACTGTAATAACAATGCACTGGTGTCTGAAACATGTTCCTCAGTGCTTTTCGGCAGTGAAGTTGCGCCGGGAACATTCACATTTTGACAAGCAGAAAATGTGTCTTGACTTATTTGAGAAAACAGAGAGGACCCAAAACCTGAATCTGCAGTATTTGCAAAATTCTGTCCTGTCATTCCCGATTCCTGAGGCGGGCTGTTGCCGACAGATCGATCGATAATGCTTCCCTGTTCACTAATTATTTCACTGTCTACACCATTGTTTGCCGCCCGATCCATTTCCCTATGCACAATTACCAAATTACTACTCTGAACATTAGTTAATTCATTACACGGTGGCGCTAACACACTGCTTTCGTCTTCACTATCATTTCTCAGTTTACTTTGGAGCCTAGTATTACGTTTTTCACACGCCATTATTGTCACAATATTTCACACAACACATAAAAACACAATTTGAAGAGCAAAATAATAAAACACATTAACATAACATTGAAAATAGTATCTCGTTAATTTCAAGCGCAGCGGCGAAATACTTGGTGCAAATCAAAATGCATGCCACAACTGTTTTACTGTACAAGAATGAAAAACTACAACTACAAAGGAAATTCTCTCTACAACTACGCGCTATCAATGAACAAAGGCGGCACTAATTGCACAAACTACAAGAAAAAATCAAAAGATTCCAGTGAGGTATCCTCGGCTAAGGGTCGACATATGAAACGTCCCCTTTGAACAATTATACAAGACTCTGCTTAAACTGACACACAATATTTTTAGCGCAACGTAATCTGACTTTCAAAAAACCCTGCAAAAGAATGGCCCTGACTAACATTAACCTATACCTTTCACAAATCACTCACCTCACAAAAATCTTGGTTACTCGAACTACTGCGAGCGCCACTACTGCCAGCTAAATAAAAGATTCAAACTACGGAAGGCACTAACTAACTACTGATAGGCATAGTTAGCAAATGAAAGATTTTAATAGAGAACAAACAATGTATTTACCTTAATAGTCATCAAAAGTCACAATATATATAGCAGTTCATAACATCCAGTCTTACAAATTTCAAAATGCCGCCATTTCTCTCCCCACATCCACCACTGCTGGCAGCTCACCTCCAACTGCGCAACGCTATGCGCTGTTAACATCCAGCTGCTCAACACTAAAATGGCAGACAACAATGCAAACTAGCCACAGACTGCACACAGCACAGCCAGTGATTTTCATACAGAGCACTACGTGACGTTACCAATAAGAAAACCTAAACAGCCTACTTACAAAGTCTGCAGATTTTACGCCACTTCGGCGACTTGCAGGTCGATGGTTATGAAATGATGATGATTAAGATAACACAACACCCAGTCCCTGAGCGGAGAAAATCACCTACCCAGTCGGGAATCGAACCTAGGCCCCTTAGGATTGATATTCGTTTGCGCTGACCACTCAGCCACCGGGGGTAGACTATGAAGATTATGAACAATTTTCATTAAACTGGTTCCGTTCCTTGGGCGTGTTATACATAGTTACCTAATTTAGCAAGAGAGTTACTTTGGAGTGCGGTTCCATACCTGGGCGTCGAGCTATAGTGCTGCTTCTTGGACAACGTTCAACAAATCATGAAAGCTAATTAGGGTCTTATGCTCTGGTAATATGGTAATGGAGGAAATTGTCCATCGTTAGAACAAGTTCATAAGGATCCCAATTGCTTTTCGAATTTCTTTAATGGTTATCAGTGTGGATATCAGTGAGGACATTCTGGTGTAGTAGGCATTATTGAATTTTTTTAAATTTATGAACATGTCTGTTTCATTTCTTTCCATCAATTTTTCTTTATCCTCGAAAACAGTATTTTGCAGAGGAAAGAAACGTCGTACTTAAAACGTGTTAAACAAACTGAATCACAGGACGTAACTGGAATGCAGCGCAAGATGAAAAGGTAATGCTGCAGTTAATTTCTTTTCGAATCACTTACTGTACACTCAGTGATCGTTGATTTGCATACAACTAATTTTTAGCTTAGAATCCAAATCTTCCGATAACGAATTGTTTGTGACACCACAATAAGATAGTCCTCCTACTCCGAAACGAATAACAACCTTATCTTTTGTACATCACGTCACGTTTTTTATTTGTTTCCGAAACGGAATTTGATAATCCTCCCACAGCGATCACGTTCAGATTTTATGGCGCGTGTTACAATGTTAACTGTTAAAGATCAAAAGGCCAGCGACGCTTTAAAAGTTCCCAAAAGATATTATTATTCGACGACGGAGATTTTCCGGGTAATATGAAATTTATATTCTTCTAGGGTGCTGTTTTCAAGTGACGGCTGAGGAATTAATCGGTGGGACCATTGATGCATTCACTTATACTCTTCTATTTCCGTACAGGGTGTATTACAATTAACAGCGAAACACAGACACAGATGGAAGTATACGATATTAAAAGATAAAACCTTCCAATAAACATGGTTCTGTGTTTGCGAGATAATTGCGTTCCGGGGTTACGACCCACCACCGACTAGAGTGTAAAGTATTTCTCTTGTTTATATAAATCTACCTGATACATAAAGTTAGAAACTTAACGATTAAGTTCGCATCTAATTAGGCATCAATTTAACCCAAAACCAATTGTCCACGAATATGGGACACGTTTAACTGGCACACTATGCTGCTGATGTCCATGACAATTTGCACAAGTGAAGAAAGGTGCCACGAGGATAAAAGTAAAACAGAACTTCGCCAATACACCATATCGGTCATAGCAGAGCACTTCATAAATTTGGTCACTCCATGCAATATGAAAAACAAAGTTCTCCACCGAGGATCCGATAAACGGTTCACTGAGAAGTATATACCAGTTGCATGTTTTTAGTACAGGGGAAGTCCAGCTAAAGAGACATACCGTTTCCTTTTTAGGTCATTATTACTTCATACACAATGATGTTAAATAAAATTTGTATCAGCGTGATGATTCATTCACTTGTAGATTTCACTATCTGGATACTAAGTTCTTAAATTAATATAAACCATACGATTTTGGCATTATTATAAAAAGTGCATAATATGTCATTTTAAACCGATGTCAGGATAAAGTAAGAAATTCAGATAATCGTTAGACATTTGATATACTTAATACATTTGTACTTAAGAAAAAATAAAAGACTTTTCCCAAAACAGTTCTACGACAATCTTAATTAGGGTTCCTCAGTTCAGTCATACAAAATGTGAGGGCAAAGTAGAATTACGGATGGTTATGCATGAAACAAAATTAGTTCCGTTTTTGGAGAAGTGATTCTCACCAATCCTATATATTTGCAGACATCACAAACATATTTTTTTATTTTTTGTCGTGTGGCTTACTCCAGCACATTCAGTGCGTAGGCACAAATTACCCTGCCGACACCTTAACCAGTGATCTCCAGATTTAGAATGAGAGTAAAGTTCTAAGCAGTACAAACAACGCCAATCTTCGGACGTATCACTGTTGTGGCCAAAAAGGTCTTTCTCGTACACTATTTCTTTTTCAAAACTAAGTTTCCTGTTTGCTTTTTCGGATTTTTGGAATGCAAGTTGTCTCTTATCCTTCATAGCCAAACTAAACGTGCGCGACTCCAGTGGTTTCAGTTCACACTCAAATGCAGTGTTGAAAGTTGGCTGGAGTCTACTCAGTCCTTTCTGAACACCATTGAAGATTCTCAGTTGGTGTTCTAACCGTAGCCTGGGGAACTCCGAATGCTTTCGATGCCCGCAGCCACCCCTTCTCGCCTCTGGTAACAGCATCTAGCTTGACAATTTTCTTACTTTATTGCCTGCAATCTGAAACGGGAAGTTCACGTACTTACATCTGGCATACATAAATTATTTGCATTTTTGGATCACTGCAAATTTATCAATTGATGTTGTGAGCGTGGGGTTGCTTTTCTGTCAATCTGCGCAACGGATTAACCTGAGATGTAACCTCTGCCCTGTGGCTCCTGCAAGATGCAATTTCCACCCCCACACTACTACAGAAGTCAAACAGACGCTCCTAAAGTTCTAAAGAGAAATGCCTGAAAAACTTTCAGCAATAAATATCTTCTGGAGTCGTCTGCTGTAAGGAAATGACACAAAAATTCACAAAATTTCTTACGTAACTAGTGGGATACTTGGGTACTGGAGTACTGCTAGTTAGTGTAAGAAAAACATGAAACTAACGAAAATTATTATTTATTTTGCAAAAATTCTGAGAAATCACAATGGCGCTTTTAGTTATTAACTGAACAGGTTATTTCCTGGTTCTTTTCGGAATGTGAAGTTACCTCTCAAGGATAGGATTCGCTAATGAAATTTCTATACAAAGTTTAAGATTGTTATCGACTTGGCAGAATGGCTGAGAGCCGCGCCTACTCAACTTGAATTATTATCTCTTAGAATATTGCTAGGTATGATCAAGGCTGTCACATGTGAAATGCAGTGAAGTGTACTGTTGTGGAGGAAATATGGGGCTCCCAAGAGGTGTAGCGCACAATATTATAAGCTGCGATGACTGCTGTCTGCGCCGCTCGCTGCTGACAAATAAGATAACTATCGTTCTATCTGGATTGATCTTCGCCAATCAAACTCTTCCTACCCCTTGATGAAGTCAAGGACTCCCATTCGCCCCTGGTCTAACTATTGGCGTGGTACACCTGTCAGATAACCTGTCCACCATGATGCCACTCAAAAATTCGCTCACAGGTGTTTAACTATAACTCTGTCCCTTCACACTGCACAATAAGTGTGTTGGCCAGCACAGTGAACAACACTTAATTGCAACGACTCTATATAGAGTCGCACTTCGATTCGCTCTCGACAGAGGTGCTCTCCTAGTGAAGTACTGGGGAGAGACTTGTTTCTCGCTCTTTGAGTACACACGTGAGCGCACACACTCTCGTTACATGTTCTCGCTCCAATAGCGACAACAGAATGACTCCTCTCCATGCCAGACGTGAAGGGGTATATCTTTCTCTTTCATTACTCCTTCAGCTAAAGGCGTCAGAAATATCGTCTGCCAATCAGCATTGCTCTTCCAAAATGGGAGAATGACTTTTCATTTAAGGCGACCAATCCGGAAATCCGTAGCATTGGCGTTTGGCGTTTGCTGTCTCCCTGTGAAAATCTCTGAAACTGTATGCTATGTGTAAAGAATGCATAGACTGGCCACCCCCACCTAATGTAGTGGAATTTGCTTTTAAGCCAAATATGGGGGCGTTCCCCCTTTTCACTCGGGCCAACGCTGTCTGCTCTACAGGTGGTCAGCGATCGACATAGATAGGCTGAGTTGTCCTCTGAGGGGACTGGCCCCCTGGTGTGCGATTTGTGTCTCCTGTACTAAAAGCAAGCCCCTGCGACCGTCGTGCCTTGAATGTGTGTGTGTGTGTGTACGCCAGCCTCGAGTATTTCAACCATGGTGCGCTTACTTGTTATTTGTTAGTTATTTGCATATCGTTTACATGAATTCATACCTCATTGACTTTATCTTATCGAGTTTCAGTTCGAATGAAGCGTCTTGATGTGCGGAATATGATTGTGTGGGAGAAATATGAAAGCAGTGAAGGTCAGGAGACCACGACGTCTTACAATGTTTAATGTTCTTCTTTTATATTATAGTGACCTACTGCTGTTGATGTTAAGTTTAAACAGATAGATCAAATAAATAACTTAATTAATATCAAATATGACCCAGAATAGAACTGGAATGCACATCGGAGTAAAATGACAGTGTGTTTAATGACACACTATGTCTATTTACTCTGACACTTCATTCGAGAACTGTTCAACTACTGCAGAACATTCTATTTCTCAAAACATAGCTAAAGGTGTGCTTCACAAGCTAGCTTATACTTCTCTCAAACATGTAATGAACTATAATACTAAAGAAAGAATATATGTGAATAAAAGTACGACGTTGAAGGTTTACCTATAAGTTTTTCGTTCTCAGTTCCAAGACGGAAGACGTCAGCTAATCACCATATACGCAGGAGCAGGATTGCCAATCTACCTTTCTATACAGCTTAGTGAAAGTGGCGCCACTCAGCTGGTTTCGTCCATAGCCTTGCCGTCATTTTACTCAGGTATGTCATAGCCTGACTTATCCTACTTAAAAATATGCTTTGTTCGTAGCCTTGAAAGTAGATTGCACTATTCGAATCACTGTTTTTTTTTTCAGCCAATTACGAGACAATCTGGTAGTGAGGCAGACGGAGACCCAACAGAACACATACGGGACTCTATAAACAATTGCGGAATTTGTCTTGCAATCAAGAGAAACATCTCGAACGCCAAGCCGGAATCAGGATTTTCAGAATGAATTTTCACTCGCTGATTTGAAACTTTCTGGCATATCAAAGTTGTGCGCTGGACTAGGACTCAATCCTTGTAGGTTTGCCTTTGCTCTGCCGACTGAGCTACCCAAGTACGACTCCTGGTCCGCCCTCACAGGTAAGAGATGAGGTGCTGGTGGAGGTAAGGCTGTGAGCATTGATCATTTGCATATCCAAGCGTGTAGTACAATGTCATGCAAATTGGACGTTTGTTGCATGGTAT
Organism: Schistocerca nitens; assembly: GCF_023898315.1. Classification (NCBI taxonomy): domain Eukaryota; kingdom Metazoa; phylum Arthropoda; class Insecta; order Orthoptera; family Acrididae; genus Schistocerca; species Schistocerca nitens. The sequence continues at coordinate 619,563,822 of NC_064617.1, forward strand.
TGCATTTTAATGACCAACAGTATGATGTGCCAATGCGATGAGAAGGGTTTTAGTTAAGTAATGCCACCCATTGACACCAAACCGTTTGACTGGGATTTTTTATTGTCCGCAAGTTGTTAGTCACAGGTTTTGACGAACCATTGTCGAATGGCATACATTCCCTTTCAACCCCTTTGCTCCCTTACCAACTTTGAAGGCTGCTGCACGAGGGATCTAAGCACATCACTAAATATAAAACACAGAGGTTATGTACGGCCCTCTAAATATTTCTAAATTGTCACGTATCTAATATTTGATGTACAGTTTATTGTAATATTGAGAGTTGTATGTAACTCCCAAGAAATTACGAGCAACTGAAATGTTGCGCAATTTTTGCGTTATATACTTGCTATTAATGTCGTACTAACAGAGGAAGAGAAACTGGGCTTGAAAATCCTATTTACGTCGCGGTAACAGAAAAACTAATAGCTGTGAAACATAGACAGTGACATAGTGCGTAATAAAAACAAAAACAACCTTATATCGGACTACTAAACATGAACTAATGATATTAACAAGTAGGGTGTTATAACTTAAGAGATGGTTGTTGCCTAAAAAACTTAAAGGAAATTGATAAAACATTGTTGTGGAAGGAATCCTTCACAATACACAACTACCAAATACAAAAATAAGTTCACAGAAATCGTAATCTCTGTGTTTACCCTGAGTGAAAGTAAATTACTTAGTTACTTCTTTAAGTGTGACAGACAAAATATTTAGGTCGCAGTAGCATATTCCATATGCATGTCGTAGAAACTGTTTCTAATTGTGTGAAAACCCTCAAAGCTCTTTTACCCACTGAGTCATCTTTGGGCCAAATATTGTCCATGTAATTCAAGCTGAGTAACATGGGAACACCAGGTAGAGCACATTTTCTGTCCTATTCGCGCCAAGTACATCATCGGGAATTACAAAGTCCGAAGAGTAAACACCAAATCGAGATCACAACACAAGCCAGAACATCAACCGGACACGTAATCTCGACGCCAAATAGGAAATACTTCCTAAACACACGTAAGTCTAAATGACGTAGTATCGACACTTCAGGTTGCTACACTAGTAAAAGCACAACAGACTGTAGTCGCCGGTCGCCTCAACTTGGCTCTTAGGAAATCAGAGGCTCTCTTCAGTACGTACCGCTGTCGTACCCAATTCACTGGATGACAACATCATTGGTTTCGCGTTTCCCGTTGGCATTGTCGGCAGGCGCGTATGACAGACGTGTATCACCAAGACATCTGGTCATGACCATTTTACACAAGACAATTTTATACGTCGACTACGGCTTCTAAGACCGGAAGTTTCAACTGAAGATGGTCATGATGTTTGCTGTAAAGCTGTAGTCACATATAAAAAGGTAAGCAATAGTAAAAGTTGCCTTTTGTGTACAGAATAAAAATGTTGATAAACTAGTCCACAGTCAGCGTAAAGGAAAGTCCAAAGACTAATGTAACACAACCAAGGGTATCAAAAGCCCTTTAATAATGGACAGAAATGACCAGTTCAGTGTATACGTCGACTGTTCACAATGTTGCGGATGATTATCTTGTGCAAAAGGGTTATCACATGTAGCTCTACAAACTTGCTGTGCAGATTTCTCACAACAGAACTTAAAATATGGCAAATACAAACATGAGTAGGAAAATTCATTTTCCAGTTACTAAAGACAATTATTACGAAGTTCGTAAAGGAGAATGTCGTTATAGATTCTCCAGCTTCCTCTAAATACTCATCGTCTTCATTTTTTTTTCTTTTTTGAGTCATCAGTCTTCTGGCTGGTTTGATGTGGCCAGCCACGAATTGCTCTCCGAGCGCCATTGGTTATTTGCCTGCCCAGTTAGCAGAATTCCTTCATTTCATCTACCTCGTGACCATCAATCCTGATGTTAAGTTTCTCTCTTTTGTCATTTCTGCTACTTCTCATTACTTTCTCGTCTTTCTTCAATTTACTCTCAATCAGTATTCTGTACTTATTAGACTGCTCATTCCATTCAGCAGATCACGTAATTCTTCACTTTCACTCAGAACAGCAATGTCATCAGCGAAATTTTATCAATGATATCCTTTCACCTTCAGTTTTAACTCTACTGAAACTTTCTGTTATGTACATCATTCCCTCTTCGACGTACAGATTAAAAGGACTATTTACTTGTATTACACTTTTTTAATCAGAGCACTTCGTTCTTTGTCGTCCACTCTTATTTTCACCTTTCGCTCTTGTATATATTGTTTATTACCCGTCTCTCCCCATAACTTATCCCTATTTTCTCTTAGAAATTCGAACATCTTGCGCCATTATCACTTCCGGGTCGACAAATCCTATTTTTCATTAGTCTTGCCTCCTTTATCAACCGCAATGTCACAACTGCCTCTCTGGTACCCCTTCTTTTCCTAAAGCCGAACTGATAGTCATCCAACATATCGTAAATTTCTATTTCCATTCTTCTGTATATTATTCTTGTCAGCAACTTGGACGCATGAGCTGTTAAGTAGATTGTGCGATAATTCTCGCACTTGTCAGCTCTTGCCGTTTTCGGAATTGTGTGGATGAAGGTTTTCCGAAAGTCAGATGGTATGTAGGTAGACTCATACATTCTACACACCAACATGAATAGCTTTTTTCTGCCACTTTCCCCAATGATTTTAGAAATTCTGACTGAATTTTATTCATCCCTTCTGCATTATTTGATCTTAAGTCCTCCAAAGCTCTCGTAAATTCTAATTGTAATACTGGTTCCCCAATCTCTTCTAAATCGACTCCTGTTTCTTCTTCTATCACATTAGACAAATCTTCTCCCTCGCAGTGGCCTTCACTGTACTGTTTCCACCTATCCGCCCACTTCTCCGCATTTAACAGTGAAATTCCCATTGCACTCTTAATGTTACCACCCTTCCTTTTAATTTCACCTAAGGTTATTTTGACTTTCCTAAATGCTGCGCTAGTAATTCCGACAATCATTCAATTTTCAATTTCTTCACTTTTTCATGCTGCTATATTGTCTTAGCTTCCCTGCACTTCCTATTAATTTCTTTCCTCAGTAACCTATATTCATGAATTTCCCTGAACGTTTTCTACTTCCTACTTTCATCGATCAACTGAAGTATTTCCTATGTTACCCATGGTTTCTCAGCAAGTTACCTTCTTTGTACCTTCTGTGAGAGCCCATTTTAGTGATGACCATTCCTCTTCAACTCTTCTGCTTACTGAGTCAATCCTTATTGATATATCTATAGCAGTAGAGAATTTCAAGCGTATCCTATATCTCACTTCTATGCGTATTGATTCTTCTGACTAATCTCTTGAACTTCAGCCTACTCTTTAAAACTACTACATTCTGACCTGTGTCTATATCTGCTCCTATGTAAGCCTTTTAATACAGTATCTGGTTTCAAAATCTCTGCTTCACTCTGATGTAATCTAACTCAAATCTTCCGGTATCACCTGGCCTTTTCCATGTATACCTCCTCCTCATATATTTTGAGCAAAAATATTATTTTAATACTTTCTTCTTACAACTTGCATTTGCAACTTCTTGTCGAATTATTAATGTAGCTGATTGGTTCTAATGACACTATAAATAGCATATGTTTTACAGAAGCTCTCCTGCGGTCCTGAAAGAAAGGATACTGCGGAGACATGGCTTAGCCACAGCCTGGGGGATGTTTCCAGAATGAGATTTTCACTCTGCAGCGGAGTGTGCGCTGATATGAAACTTCCTGGCAGATTAAAACTGTGTGCCCGACCGAGACTCGAACTCGGGACCTTTGCCTTTCGTGGGCAAGTGCTCTACCATCGGAGCTACCGAAGCACGACTCACGCCCGGTCTCACAGCTTCACTTCTGCCAAGTAGGAGACGAAATACTGGCAGAAGTGAAGCTGTGAGACCGGGCGTAAGTCGTGCTTCGGTAGCTCAGATGGTAGAGCACTTGCCCGCGAAAGGCAAAGGTCCCGAGTTCGAGTCTCTCCCTGTTCCACTCCCAAACAGAACGAGGAAAAAATGACTGCCTATATGCCTCTGTACGAGCCCTTATCTCTCTTGTCTTATCTTTGTGGTCTTTCCACGAAATGTAAGTTGGCGCCAGTAAAACTGGTACTGCAGTCAGCCTCAAATGCTTGTTCTCTAAATTTCCTCAATAGCGATTCATGAAAAGAACGCCTCCTTTCCTCTAGAGACTCCCACCCAAGTTCCTGAAGCATTTTCAAACCTACCGGTAACAAATCTAGCAGCCCACCTCTGAATTGCTTCTATGTCCTCCCACAATCCGACCTGATAGGGATCCCAAACGCTCGAGCAGTACTCAAGAATATCTCGTATTATTGTTTTATAAGCGGTGTCCTTTACAGATGATCCACATCTTCCCAAAATTCTACCAATGAACCGAAGACGACTATCCGCCTTCCCCACAACTGCCATTACATGCGTGTCCCACTTTATATCGCTCTGCACTGTTACGCCCAAATATTTAACCGACGTGACTGTGACAAGTGCTACACTACTAATGGAGTATTCAAACATTACGGGATTCTTTTTCCTATTCATCTGCATTAATTTACATTTATCTATATTTAGAGTTAGCAGCCATTCCTTATACCAATCAGAAATCCAGTCCAAGTCATCTTGTATCCTCCTACAGTCACTCAACGACGACACCTAACCCGTACACCACAGCATCATCTGTAAACAGCCGCACATTGCTATCCACCCTATCCAAAAGGTCATATAATTGGATAGGAAACAACAGTGTGTAACGCCGGAAATGCATATCCTCCTATTTCCATCTATTGTACTATATATTTTTTCCTTGTTTTGTTACCTCCAGATATGACATTTCTGTGTCTTTATATATTGTAATTGTTTTACTATATATATATATATATATATATATATATATATATATATATATGTCGATGTATAATTGGTTTGTTTTGTAAATATTATTTGTATTTTACGCTGGGTCTTGCCTAGGGAAAACTATGCTATCGAACGAATACATCGATAGGTCGTGTGAAGAGCGAAAGTGTTTAGGATCTTTGGTAGTGTTAACTCTGCCGCGTGGAGCGCGGGCAGAGCAGAGGGAGTCTGGCTGGAGTAGTGCAGTGGAGCAGGTGTGTTGTGTGACGCTCCCGCGAGTTGCCGCGCGTTCGGGGTTTCGCAGCATGTAATTGCGCTCGACTTGCTATGTTAGTTTCTGACACGGTGTCGCGGACGGGAAGCATTAGCTGGCGCACATCAAGAGCCCGTTTCGCCTGGTGACAGTGTCGAGAAGAAGGTGCGCCAACATCCAGCTTCTGCATCAGCGACGGCCGACAATGAGTGACTGTCGCCACCTCCTCGATCGACGGCTTCAAACCTTCAATCAAGCTACAAGGAAGACTGGAAGCACGTAAAGTTTTAGAACTGTATGGGAGAACTCAGCTTTTCAAACTGTTCCATTTTCAGAACTAAATTACAGCAACGTAGCATGAACCTTTGTTGCTCATTGTCCCAAATGCATTACCAAGCAGGGTCCCTTCCTTTTCCGGAATGAACCCGAGTGTCGTTGAAATTCAAACGCCAGCATCATTCGATTTCACTGCTTCAATTTCAAAGTTCAGTTAAGGTATTCATAGCTGGCTACAATATTTAGATTACACGAGCACAAATTAAGAGTGCGAGTTTTGTTACCGTATTTTAGCTTACCTGTGACTGCAGCTCAGCTTGGTACGTACTAAATTTTACTATTGTTAATTGTTCAGAACCATTTAATTCAAGTTCAAAGTTAAATCTCTTATTTCTAAATTTCGTAGATTCAAGTAGCTTTTGAAATGATTGTTGAGGTAGTCCAAGACTAACCGTGTTTTACTGAATTTCGATGTGCTTCAGAAAGAAAGCTCACTATTAATTTCAGTCACTAAATTAACTGTTTGCTATTTAGGGAGTAAAATAACTGATGATGGTCGAAGTATAGAGGATATAAAATGTAGACTGGCAATGGCAAGGAAATCATTTCTGAAGAAGAGAAATTTGTTAACATCGAGTATAGATTTAAGTGTCAGGAAGTCGTTTCTGAAAGTATTTGTATGGAGTGTATCCATCTATGGAAGTGAAACATGGACGATAACTAGTTTGGACAAGAAGAGAATAGAAGCTTTCGAAATGTGGTGCTACAGAAGAATGCTGAAGATATGGTGGGTAGATCACGTAACTAATGAGGAGGTGTTGAATAGGATTGGAGAGAAGAGAAGTTTGTGGCACAACTTGACTAGAAGAAGGGATCGGTACGTAGGACATGTTTTGAGGCATCAAGGAATCACAAATTTAGCACTGGAGGGCAGCGTGGTGGGTAAAAATCGTAGAGGGAGACTAAGAGATGAATACACTAAGCAGATTCAGTAGGATGTAGGTTGCAGTAAGTACTGGGAGATGAAGAAGCTTGCACAGGATAGAGTAGCATGGAGAGCTGCATCAAACCAGTCTCAGGACTGAAGACCACAACAACAACAACAACAACTAAATTAACTTTCAGTTTTCCGGTTTTATTAATTCTTTTGCTAAATTAAGTCAGAGTGTAGCGAAATTTATTACTTCTGACAAACTTTCAGTTTTCACACTACACGTGTCAACCTTCAGTTGCCACGATTCTAGTGCTAATTATATGTGCAATTACCTTTCTTTTTCAGTTACTATAGTAATTGCCCATAGGACTGGCGACCGTAATTTCCCCCAAATCTCAAATATCTAATTACCGCTAGTTAATTGTTAATGTAACGGCCGCACATTTACTTTCTTTATTAACTTTACCCCTTTTCAAAATTAATTTCAACCAGTTTCATTTGCATTTTTCCTTTCATTTAGATGTAACCCTTTCCTCCCTCTTTACCGACAGATTAACTTCGGTGGCGATTGCTTTTCCCAAATATCCATTAGGTACACGCGGTTTAATTTTTCCCTGTCATTAAGGTCGATAAGCGAGGGGGAGGTTACACGTGGCGACCTGGTGACAGGACAATCTTCGGATTTGAGGTTGTTCTGGACACGAATTTTGCATTGTGCAAATCTCGTAACAAAGTACTGGTTATGAAATGGTCGATACGTCAGCGAGAATATTAGTGTGACGAATCCTAATTGGATTTGAGATTTGGCATTTATATTGAAAATTATTAAAATGAGTGAAGGCAACAACTACCAAAATTTGGTAGACTTGGATACGGAACAATCGGTTGAACAGTGGGAAACGCGCACCGCGGTACTCATTGTTCAGGGACAGGCGGCGAGCATGAAAGACGCGACCGTCGAAACACAACAAAGAGCAGAAATGGAATTCCAAACTTTAGAAAATGTTTCGGAATCGGAAGTGAAAATCAAATCTGAACCCCTTGATGACGAATACGGGGGGACAATTAAAGAGGAAGCCGCTACGGAAGTAAAACCGGTAGTTTCCGGGAATTTAACTGATTTATTGAATGTTTTGATTAACGAAATCAAGAGTCAATCGGCAGAAATTAAAGCTTAGGCTGCCAAGCAAGAAGCTCAGTCTGCCAAGCAAGAAGCTCAGTATGAAAAAATTGAACGGAAGCTAGACAATCAGAACAAAGCTATTAATTCTGTTAACAACAATGTAGGAGTTGTTAACACAAAAGTCGATAAAATGAAAGAAGATATTGTTGTAATTAATACCGAAATCGGTAATCTTAAACAGGAAATGATAAGCGTTCAGGCGGAAATTGCGAGCATAAATACTCGTTTTAATTCCGAAATTAGCAGAATCGAGAAAAGTGTAGGAGAAGCAGTTGCTCTGATCATCGAGAATAAGGTGACGGAACAAATTGAATTAGTGAAAAAAGAGGATCAACAGAAGGTGGAATCTTTAAAGGCTTTATTGTCCGAGGTTGATGCTCAAGTGACGAAGCAGACTAATACCTGCAAAGAGAAAAAAAGGGAAGTAGAAACGCTTGCGAGAACCACTTGCCAAGTAATTACGAGAGTTTCGGAATTAGAAAAGAAACTTGACGAAAAACAGAGCTATGTGCCAATCTGTGCATATAGTTTGGAATTGTTGACGAAAGAGGAACGGGTTGACCCCTTGAAAAAAGGCGGTACACACGCGACGGATTTCATTAAAAATTGTGAAAGAGTTTTACCCGGATCATGGACTAATGAGAGAAAAATTAATGCGGTTATTGACGTGTTGGCTGGTGATGCCAAGCGTTGGGGCTTAAACCTCGACATTACGAACCTGACTTTCGACGAATTTAAAAATTTGTTTCTGGCTGAATACTGGTCAGAGCAAAAACAACAAAGAGTCTGGCGCGAATTTGTCGTATCGAGGCCTTTCGATACAAATTCGCGCGGCTCGATGAAGGAGTTTTGTGAGGGCTGGCTGGATCCGCAAGTTGGAATATTTGCGTGATCGCCGCACGGAATCCGAAATAGTCTGGGAATTCTACAGGAAGCTTCCAGATGATACAAAACGCAACATAGGAAGCAATTACAGAACAATCAATGATTTCCTGGAAAGAGTTGAGGACGAGGACAATTGGCGCTATAATCGCGATAGTGGTAGAGCCGTGGTAACAACAACGGGTACCACAACAACAAAAATTACGATAACCATGGGAATAATGCATACCGCAACCTCGGCAGCAATAACAACAGTGGTTCCGACCGTGATGACAATCGGTACAATGCAAATAATAACAGGAATGACGGAAACCAGTATCATACTAGCGTGATACGGGCTTCGCAGAATAGTAATAACGCCAGAGTGTGTGATCAGCCGCCTCAGCAGCATCCGGGGAGCGTATCTGCTGGGACGAGACAGGGAAACCATTAGCCGCGCCGGTGAGGGGCCGACCGGGCGTGGAGAAATTTTGGAGGCCCAATAACAGGAGAAAACCCAGGTGTCGGCGTTATGAAAATTCCGTATGGAATATTCAACGGTGGGAGAGTGTGCCAGTGTTAAGAGAAAGGAGTGCGCCCACAAGTAGTAGAGCAGCTGTAGAAACGGCAGTAGAAAATACATTCACTGTGAGAACAATTTAAGTAGTGTTCCGGAAATCGATTATAAAGTGGCAGCTGTAACATCCACAGAGGAACTGGAGATTGAGTTTAAGAATGATTCGCAATTGTTGAGAGAAGATCAGATGTCGGATAACACTTCCGTCATCGAGCGAGTGGATGCAGAGAGGGATGAGGTCTGGTTAAGGCAGTTCGGTCGCTTATACGACGAACTAAGAGATTATAGGGGCCTGTACAGGAAAAGTGTTTATGGGGAGCGCGGGCAGGATTTGCCGCGTCTCGTCCCGCAGGAAGATGGTGTTTGTGGAGTGATAGAAAGTTCTGGCCCTAACCGGCAGACTGTACCAGAAATAGTTGATGTTAATGGGGAGCACGAGCAAGATTCGTCGTGTTTCGTCCCGCGGGAGTTCGATGTTGAAGTAGTAACGGAAAGTTCTGGCCCTAACCGGCAGACCTTACCGAAAGTTGTAGTGGTTCCATCTGACGCAAACCTCCAGTTTAAACATTGCGAGAGTATTTAGGAGAAAGATTACGAAAATTTTAGTGATAGCCGGACACGATTGGTAGAAAATCAGGTAGATTACGACGTGTATGAGGTTAGAGCTGACGTTATACGGTCAGACGGTGGCAGTGTGGGTTGCGCAGATCCAGAGGAAGTAATTGCAAATACTACAGGGCACATTCCTCCAGGTAGATTGGCAGATGAGATCAATCTGACCAAAGAGGAATCAACGAAGGTGACAGTTAGTGAATTGATAGCAAAGCAACACTCACTAGGTGACGAGTTACAGGGAAAGGTTTCGGTATTGGAGGCGAAGCTACAGACTAAGCCTCAGGACAAACGTGTTGCAATTAAAACTGTATGTGAACAGAGGCTGAAAAGGCCGCCAGATAATCAGGATTTAGGATCAAAGCCGAATGGTTTTTTCTGGAATGACCTGGATATAGACGAGGATTTACTGTGGGAAAATAAAGAAACAGTCGAGGACAAGTGTAGACAGATAGTAGTGTCTGTTAATATGCACGACCTACAACTAAACGTGTTGATTGACACCGGTGCAGAATTGAGTGCTGTATCTGGGAAAATATTTGAGTTACTGAAAGACAGACCTGATATCGTAGTTATGCCAGTAACAGGAGTGAAAATTATCGGTGCTACTGGGAAGGCCAGCAAACCGGTCACAAAACAGATTTTTGTCAACTTCGAGATATGTGGGGCAAGATTTGAACAAGAGTTTGTCGTCGTGCCAGACTTAACTACGGAAGTAATTATCGGGTTAGATTGGCTATTAAAGTACCGTGCAGTGATTAATTGCGAAAGCAAAACTTTTACATGTACGTCACAAGATAAGACAATAGTAGTTAGTTTTGACGAGGCAGGAGACGGTGTGCATAGGCAATACCAGCCTATACACATTGTTAACTGGCCGGATGGTATTGACGTAGGTATGAATTTGAACTACTGTAATGTGAGGAATCTCGGCATTGACAATAGTGTAGAAAGTGAATTGGAAAGTATTGTAGACGGTGTGTCAAACGTAACACACGAACATAGACGAGCCCTGTATGAAGTAATAATGAGGAATAAGAGTATGCTTTCAGACAAACCGGTACTTGTGGAAGACATAATCAAATTCCCTCGACGGATTGACATTTGTATTGATGTGAAAAAAGATCGTTTGCGAGAAATAATGAAGCTAAAAGCCGATGCTCGCATACGTCGTCATGACGCTAAAGCGCGTTTTGCTAAGTTTGCAATCGGAGACTTAGTACTTGTAAAAGCTCATGAGAAATCGAGTGAGATAGACAATGAAATCTCTAAATTTAAGTTTGTTTATAATGGACCATATAAAGTCATTGGTATACCTCACACAAATGCTTATTGCTTAGAGTATCCAAGCTCAGGAAAACTATTAGGTATATGGAACATTGTAGACTTGAAATTGTACCAACCAAGGATTGATTAATACCACAAAAAAATGGTTCAAATGGCTCTGAGCACTATGGGACTCAACTGCTGTGGTCATAAGTCCCCTAGAACTTAGAACTACTTAAACCTAACTAACCTAAGGACATCACACACATCCATGCCCGAGTCAGGATTCGAACCTGCGACCGTAGCAGTCGCACGGTTCCGGACTGCGCGCCTAGAACCGCGAGACCACCGCGGCCGGCCCGATTAATACCACAGAATGGGTAATTTGTACAGTAGGTAAATATAGAGTGTAATATTTAACGATTTGCTAGATTGCCATGCTTTGGCCTGACCAAGAGGACATTAAAGAAGTTGTATTTAATAAGTAATTAATTTTGACGAAATTATTTAAGAGGAATTGATTAACAATCAATTGAAAAATCCAAGCTGCTAGTTTAATTTTTCAGCTGTGTCACAGTAGATTAAGGAGTGTAAATATGATTTTGAACTAGCTGTAAGACTTCATAAATATGTGATTTACTAGTCATTGCCGTGGTACTTAGACGCTGTTTCAGGCTAGTACATGCGTAAGATGATCGACAGTGTTGAGTTATCCACTGTGATAGTGTTAATGGACTCCTTGAGATTACTCGGGAGTGAGTTTTTCCGAAAGAATTCAGTGAAACGGACGTTCTGGAAGTGCCGTTACAAGGGCGAGTGAGATCAAGCGTGCCGCACAGGCGGGCGCAACAATACTGTCGAGGCGGAGCCGCTGTCGGCTCTTGTGCCGCTGTCGAATCTTGTGCCGATGTCGGCATTCTTTGTACTTGCGAGTACGAAAGGCGGAATAGTTTTTCTTCCCCGGACAGCTGATGTGAAAGAATTCTGCTGTCAATATTTATGTTTTTTTCGATCTGCTGAATATTATTTTCTTGTTTAGCGTTAAGTGGACTCTCAGGTGGAGAATATTAATTATGAAAAGGTTACATAAAAATGTGTATTCTATGTAATTAATTATTAATTTGCGTATTTTGATATACCTGTTTTTATGACCATGTACTCTGGTTAGTTTTGTAAATAGAATTCCATTTCTTGATACTATTAGGAATTTTGACGATTTTAGAATAGCTAAACCATCTTCTATGATTTCTATGAATTTTAATATGTTGTCAACCTGTTTTATTTTGTGCAAGATGACAGAGTGGAATAAGATTAGGAGTGTCTCCACTCAATTATTATGGTCTAAAAATTGATTTATGCTGAATTAGACGAATGCTAAATTTTGTTGATGTTTTGAGCATATGCATTTCCGCTGTTTCTTTTTTGGGACATTTTCTGAGTCTCTTTAGGTTACACGAACATCCTCAGACAATGTGGGGCACGTGTAACGCCGGAAATGCATATCCTCCTATTTCCATCTATTGTACTATAATTTTTTTCCTTGTTTTGTTACCTCAAGATATGACAATTCTGTGTCTTTATATATTGTAATTGTTTTACTATTTGTATATATATATATATATATATATATATATATATATATATATGCATTTATGTCGATGTATAATTGGTTTGTTTTGTAAATATTATTTGTATTTTACGCTGGGTCTTGCCTAGGGAAAACTATGCTATCGAACGAATACATCGATAGGTCGTGTGAAGAGCGAAAGTATTTAGGATCTTTGGTAGTGTTAACTCTGCCGCGTGGAGCGCGGGCAGAGCAGAGGGAGTCTGGCTGGAGTAGTGCAGTGGAGCAGGTGTGTTGTGTGACGCTCCAGCGAGTTGCCGCGCGTTCGGGGTTTCGCAGCATGTAATTGCGCTCGACTTGCTATGTTAGTTTCTGACACGGTGTCGCGGACGGGAAGCATTAGCTGGCGCACATCAAGAGCCCGTTTCGCCTGGTGACAGTGTCGAGAAGAAGGCGCGCCAACATCCAGCTTTTGCAACAGCGACGGCCGACAATGAGTGACTGTCGCCACCTCCTCGATCGACGGCTTCAAACCTTCAATCAAGCTACAAGGAAGACTGGAAGCACGTAAAGTTTTAGAACTGTATGGGAGAACTCAGCTTCTCAAACTGTTCCATTTTCAGAACTAAATTACAGCAACATAGCATGAACCTTTGTTGCTCATTGTCCCAATTGCATTACCAAGCAGGGTCCCTTCCTTTTCCGGAATGAACCCGAGTGTCGTTGAAATTCAAACGCCAGCATCATTCGATTTCACTGCTTTAATTTCAAAGTTCAGTTAAGGTATTCATAGCTGGCTACAATATTTAGATTACTCGAGCACAAATTAAGAGTGCGAGTTTTGTTACCGTATTTTAGCTTACCTGTGACTGCAGCTCAGCTTGGTACGTACTAAATTTTACTATTGTTAATTGTTCAGAACCATTTAATTCAAGTTCAAAGTTAAATCTCTTATTTCTAAATTGCGTAGATTCAAGTAGCTTTTGAAATGATTGTTGAGGTAGTCCAAGACTAACCGTATTTTTCTGAATTTCGATGTGCTTCAGAAAGAAAGCTCACTATTAATTTCAGTCACTAAATTAACTTTCAATTTTCCGGTTTTATTAGTTCTTTTGCTAAATTAAGTCAGAGTGTAGCGAAATTTATTACATCTGACAAACTTTCAGTTTTCACACTACACGTGTCAACCTTCAGTTGCCAAGTTCATTATATTCGAACCGAGAATATGTTCGAGAATCCTGCAACAAACCGATGTTAAGGATATTGGTCAGTAATTTTGAGGATCCGTCCTTCTACCCTTCTTATATTCAGGCGGCACCTGCGTTTTTTCCAGTCGCTCGGGACTTTACGTTGGGCAAGAGATTCGCGATAAATGCAAGCTAAGGAGAAAATGCAGTAGAGTACTCTTTGTAAAACCGAATTGGAATCCCATCAGTACCTGGCGATTTATTTATTTTCAACCCAATCAGCAGCTTCACAACCCCAGGGATGTCTATCACTATGTCCTCCGTACGGGAATCTGTACGAGACTCAAACGGCAGTATGTTAGTACGATCCTCCTGCGTGAAAGATTTCCCAAATGCTAAATTTAAAATTTCAGCTTTTATTTTGCTGTCTTCCGTTGCCAGGCCAGACTGATCAGTGAGTGACGGGATGGAAGCCTTCGACCCGCTTACCGATTTTACGTAAGACCAGAATTTCCTTGGGTTTTCAGCAAGATCTTTTGCTAGGGTATGACGGTGGTAATGGTTGAATGCTTCGCGCATCGCTCTTTTTACAACAGCACGAATCTCTACTAACTTTTCCTTGTCCTCATTCTCTCGATCTTTTTTGTACCGCGAGTGCCACTGCCTTTGCTTCCTGAGCATTCTCCAAATTGCGCTGTTAAACCAAGGTGGGTCTTTTCAGTCCGTAACCCACTTTCTCGGCACATACTTGTCCAATGTGTGATTTACAATGTTTTTAAAATTTGCCGATTATTCTTCCACGTCCATCGTACCGGAAGTAAATGAAGTCGATTCATTTACTAAGTGGGATGCTAACAACTGCTTATCTGCTCTTTCTAGTAAGAATACTCTCCTAGCCTTCTTGACCGACTTTTTAACTTTCGTAACCATAGTCGTAATAACAACATCATGATCACTAATCCCTGTCTCAACACTGACACCGTCGATGAGGTCTGGTCTGTTCATGGCTACCAGATCTAAAATATTTCCATTACGCGTTGGCTGTCGATTTAGCTGCTTAACACAGTTTTCGGATAATGTGTTCAAAAGTAATTCACACGACGGCTTCTCTGTACCACTGTAATGAATCCATAGACATCCCAGTCTATACTAGGTAGGTTGTAGTCGCCTCAGACTAATACAGCATGATCCGGGTACTTTTGCGATACAGAATGTACACTCCCTTTGAATGATTCTAGACCTGTCACTGTGGAACCTGGTGGCCGGTATAACACCCCACAATTAACTTTATTTCCCCTAGCCCTGCTAAACGTGTCCAGATAACTTCACAATCACACTCTACTTCGACCTCAGTAGACACAATATTTTTGTCAACTGCAATGAAGACACCACCTCCTACGGTGTCTAATCTGTCTTTCCGATACACGTTCCAACCCTCACTAAATATTTCAGAACTTCCTATCTCAGGGTTCAGTCAGGTCTCAGTCCCGAGAATAATTTGCGCGCCACACGTTTCCTGGAGGGCAGTAAATTCAGGAAATTTATTCCGAACACTCTGAAAATTTACTGCTGATATCTTGATAACTGAAGTGTCTTTACACGGAGCGCGTCCTGATTTCCCTGCCAGCATGTAGATTGGTGACTGTTCATCAGGACAACTCGCACTACTGCCTAGCCTAAAAAAAAACCCATGTGCAAGCCACAAGTACTCTGCTACCCGAGTAGCTGCTTCCTTTGTGTAGTGCACCCCTGACCGATCTAGGGGCGTCCTACAATTCCCCACCCAATAACGCAAGTCTAGAAATCTGCAGCCAAGACCGTCACAGAGTCTACGAAGCCTCTGGTTGAGACCCTCCACACGGCTCCAAACCAAAGGACCCCGATCCACTCTGGGAACGATGCTGCAAATAGAGAGCTCTGCTTGCACCCCGCGTGCGAGGCCAGCGGTCTTCACCAAATCCGCCAGCCGCCTGTACGAACTGAGGATCACCTCAGAACCCAAGCGACAGGCATCATTGGTGCCGACGTGAGCAACTACTTGCAGACTGCACACCGTACGCTAGATACCCGCAGGGAAGGCCGCCTCCACTTCTTGGATGAGGCCTCCCAGCAGACAAACCGAGTGCACGTTGGATTTCTTTCCAGCCCTGTACGCTATTTCCCTAATGGGCTGCATCACCCGCCTAACGTTGGAGCTCCCAATAACAAGCAAGCCTTTGCCCTCGTGTGCCTGCTCAGGCCCTGCTGAAGAAGCGGCCACCTGCCCACTGACAGGATGAACGGGCGAGGGCAGCCGGTCAGCCTCCACATTGGCCCTCCGCCTCGAGCGACGCGAACGCGTTGCAGTCAGCCACACACCCTGAGGTGAGGGCGGCCCCAACGCGCCGAGTACACTAGAAGGTGCCTCGGCGGCTGAGTCAGCGGACGCAGCAAGCGACACCTGGGGTGTCTCAAGCGACGCGCCGGACCCTCCGCCGTCGCTGCACGTCGAGGCAGCAGCCTGAAGGCGGCTGACCGTGGCCAACAGCACGTTCAGCTGCTCGCGAACCGCGGCAAGTTCCTCCTGCGCCCGCACACTGCACGCACACACCCTATCGATCCTACTGCTAATATCTAACGACTCCGCGAATTTATACTGTACGACTATCAATAAGAAATGTTACACCTCTCAAATACGAGAATACGCTATGATTTTATGTAATTAAATATGCAAGCGCAGAAATACTCGGAAAGAAATTAAGAATCAAACTACAAAACAGATACGAAAGCTAAATATGCGACTCGCTTCTGCACTGCTGCTGCACTGATACTTCACCAGCGGCTGCACAAGGCTCACAGACTCTTAACGCGGAATAGTAGTTGTAGCTAGACGCATGGGGCATTCCATTTCAGAAATCATTTCGGAATTCAATACTCCTAGATACACAGTGTGAAGAGTGTGCCGAGAACGCCGCATCTCAGGCATATCCTCTCATCACGGACAACAGTGGCCGACGGCCTCCATTTAACAACTGAGAGCAGCGGCACTTGTCAGTGCTAACATAAAGCAACACTGCTTGAAACAAACGCGGAAATCAACACGGGACGTACGAAGAACGTATTCGTTAGGACAGCTGAAACGTCCCCTCTGAACAATTATACACGACTGTGCTTAAACTGACACAATATTTTTTTTAGCGCAACGCAATCTGACTTTCAAAAAAATCCCAACAAAAGAATGGCCCTGACTAACATTAAACTATACCTTTCACAAATCACCTCACAAAAATCTTCGCTATTCAAGCTACTGCAATACAGCGAGCGCCACTACTGCCAGCTAAATAAAAGATTCAAACTACTGAAGGCACTAACTACTGATAGGCATAGTTAGCAAATGAAAGATTTTAATAGAGAACAAACAATGTATTTACCTTAATAATGTTGAAAACTCATAATATACATAACAGATCATTGTATATCTTACAAATTTCCAAACTGGTCGTTAGAACACAGATTACAATTTATGTGTGGCTACTTAGAGAATGAACCAGCTGTAAGAATGCGATCGGTCATTCACGATTGCTATAGTGAAGGAGAATTTTACCGTGCCTTCCTCTCAGCATATTGGTCTCAAGCCACACAAGACCGAGTAAAACATGGCATCATAATGATGAAACATTTCGAACAATCTGACTTCTCCAGTCTTGTGAAATATTTTGAAGACATGTTGCACAAGAATCAGTACCTGTCAAACCCATACAGCCCCTCAGAACTCATCCGCATTTGCTTAATCAAACTGCCTGAACATTTACGACATATTATTCTGGCAGGACGTTGCAAAGATGACATTGAAGCTTTTCAGGGACTCTTACAAGAATTGGAAATTGACACTGACTATCGCGGAACGCGGAAACAGGAACATAACAATTACAGGTCACATCCGTCACAATTCCGCGATGAAAGAAATAATAACTGGACACGTCAAGGCTATTCATGCAACGTAAATCGTGACCAAAACAGACACCACCCGTATGACAACCACTGGCAGAGTAATAGTTACAGAGAAAGTTCGCATTTCCGTAGTAATGAATATGACAGAGACAATCATAGAAACAGACAATATGGTAACCAGAACTATTATTATCAAGGGAGACAGAATAATTTCAGACGCAACGGTCCAGCGCGCAGTCACGATTCAGGGAGAAATTCTCCACCACATGACCGACAAGAAAGAAACTACAGGAACTACCGACATGACGACAGACGATATAATCGTAACGACAGACCTGAAGTGCATCAGAACTGGCGAGATTCAAACAGAGCAGGGCTCTCTCGACAAGCTGAATTTATAGAAGTTAGGTCTCCTAATCCCAATAACGGCGCGCGCCAACAAAGAGACAGACAATGACTCGCACAAGCAGGCAGCCGCGTGCGCCCGCTGGCTCCAAGAAAAATAACATAAGACGCTAGCCTTGAGAAAAATTTTAGCATTCTTTACCGATGTATACAACATAATAATTGCTTTGAAGTTGAAACTCTGTGCACTAGGAAGAGTAAAGGTTTAAACCACATTTCACATGTAAAACCGTTTATTGAAAGATAATCTGCTTTTTAACTTTGTCTTTGCCATATAACTTTTCACTTTACACTGCTAGTAAGCTTTGTCAGACTTAGAATCTGTTAACATACAACAATGTTTGAAGTTAAATATCCAATCAAGAACCAAGAGAACGTATTTAAACAGAAATTACGAATGCATTGTTATTGTGAACAGACGACACAGTGTTATTGTGTGTGTGTATTCTTGCTTGTTTGTTGCACGATTATGTAACGACTATAAGGCTCACATACTTAGAACATTTACCAGTACTGCTAATGAGATTCTAATGCAACATTTTGGTTTACTTGAAAATACATTCTGGATTTAAAGTACTTTCAGTGAGATACCAGATGACATAGTGGTTAGTTTATGTGACAACTACACGGTTTTATCACGACGCTACTAATGAGTGACAATTTGCAATGTTGCTTTTGCGGTGTTTCTGTTTATTTCTGCACAGTTTTTCTGTATTACTCTGGAAAGTAAAACATGTTTTAGTAGTAACTTTTGTGGTATAGCTACAATGAGACAGCCTTTTCCGTACCACAACAATACGTTACAGTACAGTACTTTCTCCATCACAACAATAAGCGTAATAACTAGGATATCTATACGCAAAGCATTTCAATTTCGTTTATGATGAGGTAAGTACATTGACTTCTACAGAACTTAGCTTTCAGAGGACGATAACTACGACACTTCCACAGAATTATCTTACAGCAAGACGCACATTTAGCGCTACAGGACACGCATTTGAGAGATTAATTTTGTACTTAAGCCATTTATTTTTCAAGATTTTTGAATTGCAAAGAAGGTTTTCCGTGATACATTTCATTCCATTGCTGTAATCTGTAACACCTGAGGGTATAATTACATTAATCCTCAGGGGGGTACAGGCTTACTTTGTGTATCATGTGTTTGGCAAGCACAAGGAGCCCTAGCTAATATGGTATTTGCTTACACAACTTTACACATCGGTACCATATTTCTCTAACACATAATTACACAGCTATCTGATTATTTACCTGAGAGAGACAAACATTTATTTTACTACATCAGTGACAGACGTTTACGCAATTTCACAGTTGGGTAACTTCACACTAATGAAATTGCATTTTTGTCTGTACTTTGTGAACTGTTCATATTTTTCCGGAACCATTGTGATACTATGAGAGCTTTGAATAATGTATTTGGTATGGGATCACGATTTTTAAAGTACGTTTGAGGCAGATGACACTTATGACATGAGCAGAGAATTTTTTTTAGGTTTTGAAATTATTGCAGAAAGCTACGACGATTTTGAGAGTTGTCTGAGGTGTTATGATATTATTACGATGACTATGTGTATTATGCTGTTGCGGTATGTTTATGATCAGTAAGCTGATGCTATATGAGTTATTTGAGTATGCTACGTATCTGTTATCATAAAATATTGAAGAAGTGTCGACGAATAAGTTAAGGAATAATGAGTAGTGGTTAGGGACTCACTCTGGTTTGTGAAACAGGTTGTTGGAAACCAAGAATCGTACTTTAAGAGTTATGAAATGTATGTAAATGCGTGAATGTATTACAATGCCAACGAAAACTTTTTGGACACTGTTATATCAATAGGATTTTGTCTCTACAGATTTGTAACGCAAATTCTTGACCTGCGAAATATTTTTATACGAGACTGCCACTGTAGCGGAAACTGTTGTCGTAAATATTTCGGTAAGAAAGGTAAGTGACCCTGACGTAATGTGTCTTGAGCGGCCACCTGTGCCAGCCACCTGGAGAAACAGCCATTACATGAAAAAAAAAGAGGCCATTAACCTCGCTATTGACATTCCTTTGTAGAAAGCATCGCAAATACGACACGCTCATTACTTGGAAACATATGATTACTCGTATTTTGTGCTACTTACTGAAATGCTTATGAATTGATGGGAAATATTCGTACAACTGCACACCTGATTAGGACAAGTGTCTTTCTACGAGAGTTGAGAGAATTTCTACTAACTTATGAAATGTCACATGACTATTGAATGATATTTTTATGCTTTGCTTTTCATAGTTGCTTATTTCATTTGATATCTAGTTTCCAGCTGTGTTGCAGCATTGCTTTTATAAAATAACATGCATTTGCTAATGTGAACACTTTCTGTCAACAGATCTATTAAATAATAATTTTGTAATCCACATTCTTAAAAAAAGGAGCTCTTGGAATGGAAAGAACAATAAGAAGGGACTAATAACAGTAACTGCATATATAATTTTCTTTTCGAGTATTTGGTAATTTTTGTAGAATTAGTCTTTGTGGTGCACCACTTTAATTGCATAGACATTAAGATGTGAATAGACATTTCCCTTATCTGTCTTGTTGTCTTTAGTGTAATATTTTTTTTCTGCTTGAGCTTTGTCATGTTTAGATATAAGCTGCTGTTTGCCAGGCATAGTGTTACTGAATTTTAATTTGTGTTACGCTGTTAAGCCAGTTTTACTACGCATTTATTTTTCTTGTTTGCTGCACAGTGCCTTATATTAGTTGTAATATTGCAATTGTTTTGCCTATTTAAATTTTTTGTCATTGATGTTTGTGTTAATTGTTTTGTGCTGCTGCATTGCCTCGTTCCTTAGTTTAGCATCTGAGCTCAGTAGATTTAAGTTAGCTTAAGATGGGGTAGGCTATATGTGAGAACGAGTTGTGATAAATTGGAAGAAATGCATTGAGAAGTTATATGAAAACGATTTGGGCCAAAATGAGTATTGTACACTGAGAAATAATTATTTTGAAAGAAATATGGTTAGAATACAGAAAAGAGGTATAGATAGGACTTTTTTGGAATAATGATGAACGAAGGGAGATCTCCAAGAACAAAAAAGGTTTTGTTCCCAAAATACTACAGTACCAAATGCTACACGGAAAACGAACCCTGTCCTTTCCATTGCGTTATCCCCCTATGTGTTTATGTACCCTTGTGTATTTGTCTTTTTCCTGTCTTTATGTGTTTAGCTAATAAGATTTATGTTGTAGAATTTTTCAAATACTATGTTATTTTCTTTGTAAAGATGTTTAGACATTATTTATTCTGTTCTGTTTTAATGCTCATGTGTGAAATTAATGTTTCGAAAACTATTCTCATTATTTTATATATTCACTTATGTCATAATTCCTGTAACACTGATGTATATGTTATTTCGATTCTTTTGTAAAGTTTGTTACTACAAATGTTATCTGTATTGTTATGTTCTTTAATGATGTATTTTGTACCTTTGTAATTGTATTCTTATGTTATAAAATTGTAATTGACACCAGTTCATCATATTATTAACTTGTAAGTTCCATTTCACTGCACACATTTCTGTTGGTCATAGTATATGGACAATATGTGAGAAGTAGGGACTGTTAGTTTTTGTACGTGTGTTAATAATTCAGCAAGGGACTGGATAACAGCATTGCTGGTTCTAAGGACAATTCCAAAAACTTTGTGAGTGCACAAGTGGTGGTCTATGGACTTGCTATATTGTCCGCAAGACTCTTCAAAGGTGATTGTGCACCTGCACAGTCACAACAGATGGCTGCTGGCCATTTCTACAAGGACTACAGTGGGTCTACACCTTTGCTGACTCACCAGTACCATTATTTCTACAAGGACTGCAGTGGGTCTGCACCTCTGGTGGCCCACCAGTACCGTAATCTCTACCAGGACTACAGTGGGTCTGCTCTGTGATGACCTACCTACCAATACTCTTCAAAACTTCGACTGACTCTGCTGTGGGTTTGCTCTGTTGTGGCCCATTACCTGTCAGCATGTCAAGAGTCAGCATGACAAGAGCAAAAGTAAAGGTCCTTAGCAGAACAAGTGATAGCTTTGACTTTAATAAAGGTGTGAAGCAAGGGGATAGTCTCTCCACTGTCCTATTCAACATAGCCCTGCATAGTGCAGTAAATAAAATCAACAAAAGAGGCACCATATTTATGAAAACCAGCCAGATATGTGCATACGCTGATGACATTGCTATAGTAGGAAGAAATACCAATATACTCCTAGAAACATACCGGGCAATGGAAACAGAAGCCTTAAAAATTGGCCTCATAGTAAATGAAAATAAAACAAAATATATGGTAATGTCACAATCTGAGGACAGAAGAACCCCTAAAAACCTAAACATCAATAGGAAATGCTTCAAAGGAGTGGCCTCTTTTAACTACTTGGGAGCCCTAATAACAAATGATAACAGTATTGGAAAGGCTATAAGGGAAAGAATACAAGCAGGAAACAGAGCTTACTTTGCAAATATGCAGCTTTTCAAAAATAGCCTTGTTACAAGAAAAACTAAACTGCTAATATATAATTCCCTAGTCCGCCCAGTTATCACATACAGCTCAGAGGTATGGACGTTGACAGAACACGATAAAAATGCTCTAAGAAGCATTGAGCGGAAAATACTACGCAAAATCTATGGGCCAATAAGGGAGGAAGAAGGCTGGAGAATACGCTACAATGCCGAATTACAAGAGTTAATACAAGGCAGGGACATAGTAAAATTTGTGAAATCACAGCGAATACGATGGCTAGGACACTTGGAGAGAATGGCAGAGGATCGAATTCCAAAGAAAATGATGAAAGGTATGATCCATTCAGTTAGGCGAAAAGGGAGACCTAGAAGAAGATGGATCGACGAGGTAATAATGGATCTTACCAGTATGGGAGTCCGGGGGTGGAAAAGAGCAGCAAATAACCGAGAAGTGTGGAGGAAGATTGTTGAAGAAGCCAAGGCTCACCAAGGGCTGTAGAGCTACTGAAGAAGAAGAAGAAGATGTCAAGAGTCAGCACTGTCTTTCCGTTGGAAGGACAACACTACTTCTTCAAGACTGCATGGAAATCCACTACTTCTGTGTGCAATTTCTTTTATTAATGAGATTTTGTGAAAAAAACTGTAATTACTATTATGATGAATGATCAGGACTATATTTATGGACTGTGAGAAAATTTTAGCTTTTGACCAACATTGTATCAATAAGTGTGTGCATTTGATTTCTTTGTTATTGTAATTACGATTATGAAAAATTTTAACAAATATGTATTGCCCAGTGCCCAAAACAATTTGTAAAATTTTTTGTGGGGAGCATGGGGGCTATGTAAGTAGGCTGTTTAGATTTTTTTAATGGTAATGCCACCACTGTATGAAAATCACAGGCTGTGCTGTGTGCAGTCTGTGGCTAGTTTGCACTGTTGTCTGCCATTGTAGTGTTGGGCAGCGGCAGCTGGATGTGAACAGCGCGTAGCGTTGGGCAGTTGGAGGTGAGCCGCCAGCAGTGGTGGATGTGGGGAGAGAGATGGCGGAGTTTTGTAATTTGTCATGATCTGCTATATATATCATGACTATTAAGGTAAATACATTGTTTGTTCTCTATTAAAATCTTTCATTTGCTAACTATCCCTATCAGTAGTTAGTGCCTTCCATAGTTTGAATCTTTTATTTAGCTGGCAGTAGTGGCGCTCGCTGTATTGCAGTAGTTCGAGTAACCAAGATTTTTGTGAAGTAAGCGATTTGTGAAATGCATAGGTTAATGTTAGTCAGGGCCATTCTTTTGTAGGGATTTCTGAAAGTCAGATTGCGTTGCGCTAAAAATATTGTGTGTCAGTTTAAGGACAGTCAGGTATAATTTTTCAAAAGGGGACGTTTCACAGTGTGGCGAAATCTGGCGTCAATGGTTTATGAGAAGAGACGACCGACGCGAGTGCCTTTGCTAACAGTACGACATCGCCTGCAGAGCCTCTGCTGGGCTCGTATTCATGTCAGTTGGACCCTGCACGACTAGAAAACCGTGGCCTGGTCAGATGACTCCCGATTTCAGTTAGTAATAGCTGATGATAGGGTTCGAGTGTAGCGCAGACCCCACATAGCCGTGGACCCAAGTTTTTTTTTTTTTCCCTTAGTGACCAAACTGCTGAGGTCATCGGTCCATAGACTTACATACTACTTTAACTTATGCTAAGAACAACATACACACCCATGCCCAAGGGAGGACTCGAACCTCCGGCGGGAGGGGCCGCGCATTCCGTGACATGGCGCCTAGACCGAGCGGCCACTCCGCGCGGCTCCAAATTGTCAACAAGGCACTGTGCAAGGACATTCGTGCATGTCCGAAGAAGCATTGCATCGTACTTCTGAACAACACAGGCACGCAATATCGTATTATGCTACTAGTGTTCCACTTCAACAACTGCTCCTTGCGGTAAGTACACACTGCAGAAACAGCATGATAGGGAGAGATATGCACGATAAGTTGTTAAGGTCTATGGAAGTGGCAAACCCTCCATCAGTCGTTCTGCATCATTAATATACTAGTTTTCACTTGCTGTCATCCTCATGCCTTGCTGTAACTGCATACTTGTAATAAAAATATATGATTTCGTAAGAATGATAGTGATTCATCGTAATCAGCTTGCTACCCCAGGCATCTCAGAACCTTGCCAATAATTAGTCGTTGTGATTAACATGACAGTCTATGTACTACTTGAATCGGAAATCCTAGTAATGAAAGTTTGATCCCTTCAACATATAATGTGTCAATTGTGCAATATGATATAAAAAGCATTCTACTCTCTCATTTTCATTTCGTAGTTAAATATTCACATACTCGTAGGTAAGAGTAATAGAAAGTTAACTGAGACCCACTGAGGACACAGCGCTCAGAGGCCCATAACTAATCGCGTGGCAGAAGAGACTTAACGACAAATGCTGCCCAACAATGCATCGTGTGAAGAAGACGCCGCCACCTGGTTTCAACCTCCCTCGCCGACAATAGTTCACACTAAACAGAATCCGAACCAACCATGATAATTGTGCAGCCTCCCACTTCAAGTGTAACATAACTTCAACCCCTGAGTGTGACTGTGCTGCTACACAACAGACGATCCAGCACATCATCACCGAATGTAGGACAGGAAGGTATAACGGCAGTGCTAGTGACTTCGCTCTCGCTACTCCACAAACTATACACTACATTCATAATCTAGACATACAAGTGTAAATTTCAATCATGAGAGATGTTGTATCTCTAGCAATACGCTTAATAAATAAATCGCATTTTTATAAATTCCGTTGAATTACTTAATTACTCCCAACTTCTTCCTGAAGAGCGATCTGATTTCGAGGCTGTGAAAAGCAAACGACTTGCGGGATACCAAACGTCCAAGCGTGAAACTTGGGAAGCGTTCTGTGATGATTTGGACAGCCACATTCCACGGGTCCCATGCTTGCCCTGCAAGATCGCATTATTGCCAAGGATTACGTGACCCTTTTGGCTGATCACATCCGCCCCATGACACAATGTTTGTTCCACAATGATGATGCTGTGTTCCATTCACACAGATAACGTCGTCCAGGACTGACATTTTGAGCACGAGGATGAAGTGTCGTCACAGACTTGAATTTTGCTGAGCCTTTGGGTCGAATTTGGAGAGAAAGGTGCGTGGTCATTATTCACCATCTTTATCTGAACTTGTCACTATTTTCAGGTAGAATGAAGATTCCCTTGAAAACCGTACATGACATGTGCTTTTTCCATTCCGAGGTGACTGGAAGCAGCTATGAATGTCACCAGTTATCCTTCGCAGTATTAGGCATGGTAATGCGTTGTCTTCGCTTAAAACTTCCGGGCTGTGTGTTTTTGGTGTTCGATATTTTTGTCCACCTCCTTTACCTCGATAATCTACGCTGTCCCAACTGACGCCAAACTCATAAACTATCATCACTGGCATGGCAGCCGAACCTTTTACTACCGCTAAACGCTTCGCCACACATTTTCCCAGTTGTGTCTTTCTCTAGACCATCAGATAGTGAGTTGTAGGGTGATGACGTATGAGAGGAAGTCTGTGGCTGGCACAGTCGTTAGTAGCCCAGCTGCATGACGATTCCGCTCGAGGACAACATTGGTTCTAAATTTAGAAGCGGTCAGAGTTGTTCGTCTGATGGCGTGGTTCTTAAAACTACGCGACGGTGCCACATTGCCTCAGAACGACGTGTGTTTGTACTTCCCTTGTACAAATGGCATCAACATCAAAGTTGTTTCAAGTCCAAATTGCTCTGAACACTATGGGCCTTAACATATGAGGTCATCAGTCCCCTAGAACGTAGAACTACTTAAACCTAACTAACCTAAGGACATCACATACATCCATGCTCGAAGCAGGAATCGAACCTACGACAGGAGCAGTAGCGCGGTTCCGGGCTGAAGCGCCTAGAACCGCTCGGCCTCCACCGCCGGCCTTCAAATCCATGTAGCAGAATTCTTCACGACGATCACGTTAACTTTCACCAGCGTATCGGAAATGTGGCAAAAGAAAAGCCTCGGGAATACGACTGGGAAAAGATCCTTTATGCTCTCGCACTGCAGAAATGAGACCACCAATCTTCGTCGTATTTGTTAAGCTAAAAGTATCTACGAAGTGACTTCATTCCATTTCTTCCGAACAGTTTATCCGAATCATTTGACGTACGAAGAATGATGGTGTTTCGGATTAATTAGGTTAGCTACGCCAACATCCAAATTCGGTCGTTGACAAAGAGGAAAAAAATATGAAAGAAATGCGAAGCGATACCGTAAAGCTAGTAACGTAGTTAAACAAGATAATATTTGTTTTACATACGATGTCTTCCAGGTTACCAAGGCACACCAATAGAATCACGATATTATTATAATGGATGAGAGACCTGCAGGGCGTATTATGTCAGAAAGTTAAAGGTTTTAGAACCAAAGGTCTTCCTTAGTTTAGAGTGTTATTTTGGAGTTAGCTAATGGCTGGACATCAGACATTCTTTCCTAATAGGAATACTATTACACTTATATTAATGGAGAGACATGTCACTTGTCGTGTTTCAGATTAGAAATGATAATTGTATCAACGTGTTACAGTGGATGCTAAATTATTCCTTATAATATTTTGAATATAATGGATGAAATCGGTGACGTTTCAGAAGCAAGTCGGTTACCATTCTCTCCAATTTTCTCCATACGTAAATTTATCACTGCCAAATGTTTTGTGAACTTCTTATTGATTCAGGTAAATTGTAAACCGACTGTATAATATAAGGCAGATTAGCACGAAAAGAATCAATATAGTAATGATGGAAGGTATTAATGGAAGAGATTTTTTTTCCATTATTTTTTACAACCGCCGATCATGAGGTGATCTACAGAGACAGATAAAATTTTCATAATCTACAGATCAAAAGAAATCGAAATACTTTTTAAATGCGAGAGATGTACATAGACGAAAGAAAGGGAAAATTGTAGAAAGTGCCTCATTACACAAAACCATAAACAAGAGAAAATACTTGTAGATAATGATTATAAATAAATATATCAAAATATATTACATTTAATTCTGGTAGTTTTAAGCTTATAACCATTCTGAATTACAAATCTATCAAATAACAGTATCGTGTCATTTTACGGCAGAAGTATTTTAAGTAATTATTAGCTGCTGTCGTTGTACTCCTCATTAGTTGCTGTCTTGAATATCATAAATTTTCTTTAGAAACTATATTTCAATCTATTCGCTTTGATATCTTTAAAAATTGGATGGCTTTGTTACACTGTACATTTTTGTTCCCAAATATTACTCCTGACGATATAACTGTGTCGCAGTCTCACCGAGAGTGGCAGTCACGTTGAAAAGTAAATTGCGAATACGGGACCTTCACAAGAGTCCCTCGACTTGGAATTTCAAGATTATCTGTGAAAAATGCTGTAAGTCTCAGCAAATTCCTTCAGAAGCGGATTGAGTATGCTAACCTAAAGGTGTGTGATGTTTATTTGCAACAAAACTTACGTGCAAGACCTAAAAAAATTATAGAGAACTTGTTTATGAGCAGATTTTGCGCTAGTAGATGTGCTTTTTAAACGGGAAGGAGGTAGTCTGACGTAATAATGGGAAAATATAGAAAGTGATTCACTACACAACAAACGAGAGAAAATGTCTGTGGTTAGTTATTTTAAAAACAGAGGCAGATTATGAGACATATGTTAACGCATCTACGTACAACAGGAAGAAATGAAATGTAATGGTCGGTTGACATTGTTGGCCGGGAGGCCCCGTCCGGGGAAGTCCGGTCGCCAGGCTGCAAGTCTCACTGCAAGTGACACTAAATTGGGCGACTTGCGCAGATGATGAGGACAACACGACACCCATTACGCAGGCGGAGAAAATGTCCAACCCAGCCCAGGAATCGAGCCCGGGCCCGCTTTGTAGTAGTACCACTCAGCTAAGCAGGCTGACACCAGTAGGAAGTAATGACCATAAAAAAATATCGTAGTTAATTTGGATTTCTTTATAGACTTGCAAACTTTCATGTTTAAAATCTTACAGATAACAGCACTATATAGGTACACAGTGAAAATATGTGAAGTATTTATTAGCTTTTATTGTGTTAGACTGATGACCTCAGAAGTTAAGTCCCATAGTGCTCAGACCCATTTGAACCATTTTGTTATTGTGTTGCTCCCTGTTATTTCCTTTCTTGAATATATATTCACCAAACAATATTTTTTAGTTCATTCGGATTCATGTTTTCAAAAATAGGGTAACTCCATTACACGGTACATTCGTCTTCCAAAACAGTGCAAGGCCTGCCATCAGAGGTTTTAATTGCGTAACAGTCTCTTCCAGACTGCAAGTCACGCTGAGAAGCAGGATTACAAGTATGACACATCACATGACTGCACAGTCTCTGAATTTCAAGATTACCATTTCCGTTACGTAGTTATCAGGGAGATAAAGGCTCTATGTTACAGAAAATACATTCACAAGTGGCCTCAGTATTCTACACAAAATGTGCGTGACGGACGTTTTCAACGAAACTGAAATGCGATGCCTATAAAAGTAATATAGACATCATGAACAGCTTTTGCGACACATACAATGTCTGATTTACATAGGGTAAACTAATATTTCTATTCGATCGTAATACCTAGATACTCCATCAGATTGTAATGACTTCTGCCTCAGAGAAGCATACGGATATTGGTCTAATATTTATAAGAAAAAAATTATTCGCCATGGCATAACTCTTTACGTCTTCTACAAAGCAGAGGTCGAGCTTGTTGTGCACCCGCACTGAAGATCGAAATCCTACGTGAATCGGCTGGATACCGCGAGGAATGAAGCTAATGACAAGAGCTCTATATCATTAGTGTGTGTGTGTGTGTGTGTGTGTGTGTGTGTGTGTGTGTGTGTGTGTGTGTGTGTGGAGAGAGAGTGTGGTACAAGTTGAGAATTTGTATTTGACAGGAAGCGTGCTAGGGCATCGAGTGCAGTTGTGGTGATCACTGTATCCGGATGGCATAGTGCTCAGCACATCTACCTAGTAAACAGGAGACCTAGGTCCGAATTCCGGTTCAACACAAATTTTCTACTTACGCCATTGATATCAATCAGAGCCCACTAGCAGCTAATGTCTTTGATTCCTTTGCCTCTACAAATTAGTTTCTTTGATTACATGTTTTGTGGTCTATAGTCTGACCAGACTGGTTTCATTCAGCTCTCCCCGGCAGTATATCCATTGTAAGTCGATTAGTCTCTGAATAGCTGCTGTATTCAGAATTCAAATGGTTCAAATGGCTCTGAGCACTATGGGACTCAACTGCTGTGGTTATCAGTCCCCTAGAACTTAGAACTACTTAAACCTAACTAACCTAAGGACATCACACACATCCATGCCCGAGGCAGGATTCGAACCTGCGACCGTAGCAGTCGCACGGCTCCGGACTGCGCGCCTAGAACCGCGAGACCACCGCGGCCGGCTATTCAGAATTCAATCAACATTCTTACTGTATTGGAGCCTTGGTTTTCCCCTGCAAATTTTGCCGCCAACATGTACTTCCATTACAAAAATGACGATTCTTAACGCCTCATCAGAATGTATTCTATCCACCGATCCCCCCTTTTAGTCAAGCTGTGTCACATATTCCATTTTTTTCCAGTTCCATTCAGTATCTCGGCATTAGTTATTCGATCTACCCATCCTATTTTCAAAGTTCTTCTGTAGACCACGTTTAGAAAGCTTATCTACTCTTCTTGCCTGAATTTCTTTTCGTCGACGTTACAGTGTACATTTTGTATCGTCTCTGCGCCGGCCATCCACGGCTAGACTACTCAACAAAAACAACACGCGTGGACGCCTGTTGCTTCTTGAAATACAAAAATCTGAGAATTATTTTCTGCAAAAAGGTTGTATGTGCACTGTATTCAAGTGTCAGGATACTGTTCAAATGGGTCAAATGGCTCTAAGTACTATGGGACTTAACATCTGGGGTCATCGGTCCCCTATAATTCAGAACTACTTAAACCGAACTAACCTAAGGACATCACACACATCCATGCCCGAGGCAGTGTTCGAACCTGCCACCGTAGCGGTCTCGCGGCTCCAGACTGAAGCGCCTAGAACCGCTCTGTCACACCGGTCGCCCGTCAGGATACTGTGTTCAGTACCTTAAGCATTAACACTACCATTTAACTTTCCTTTTTTGTATCAATCCACTGTATACATTGTACTGACTGGGGTCTAGTGCCCGAGCTCGTGAGTTTCACACGCTGTATTTTACCCCTACTACCTTCATAAATGTACAAATGCTTTCTTCTTTCTGTCTTATACGGTTAGGGACCGTGTTTCAACAATTCTCCGGGACACAAACTTATCTTGGTCGACTTCTACCAGCTTTTTCTTTCTTCTATAAGTAATTTATATCAGTATTTTGCAACTATGACGTACTAAAATGACGGTTCGGTAATTCGCTTGTCTGATATATCTTGCGCACAATGTGGGATAGTCTTGTCATGGCTGACTCTCCCAAAGATCTCAGTAATTGTGAGAGATTGTTGTATATTCCAGGAGACTTGTTTCTACTTAGGTATTTCTGAGCACTGTCCAATTTTCTCTCAGTCTCATAATTCTCATCTCATGTTATTTATTTCCTCTTCTAGTCTTCAAGTTCTTTGACGCCTGTATTCCCTTCAACCTGCTTCATTTTCTGTATTTTCAGGTTTTCTCTTTTCGTTAAATATACTCAGTAT
Organism: Schistocerca nitens; assembly: GCF_023898315.1. Lineage (NCBI taxonomy): Eukaryota > Metazoa > Arthropoda > Insecta > Orthoptera > Acrididae > Schistocerca > Schistocerca nitens. Next base: position 619,595,073 of record NC_064617.1, read on the forward strand.
GTCGTTCTTTAGAAAAGGATTATCGCTGGGTATTTTTCCTTTGCCTATTTCATAATCTACTTATTTCGTTATTTCAGACCCATTCTTGTTCCCAGTGTTTCTTGTCCCTGATTTAACCAATCGTTGCCTAAAATTCCCTCTTGAAACCCGAACATTTGGCTTCTTTCAGCTTATACTGGCCCAGTTACTTTTAGTTCCAAAATTTTTTTATAATTTCTTCACTTTTAATCTGCATTTCATGTAGAAAAAATGATCAGAGTCCCTATTTCTATCGGCCGGTGTGGCCGAGCGGTTCTAGGCGCTACAGTCTGGAACCGTGCGACCGCTACGGTCGCAGGTTCGAATCCTGCCTCGGGCATGGATGTGTGTGATGTCCTTAGGTTAGTTAGGTTTAAGTAGTTCTAAGTTCTAGGGGACTGATAACCCCAGAAGTTAAGTCCCATAGTGCTCAGAGCCATTTGAACCAGTTTTGAACAGGAGGTAGTTGAAATACCAGGTGCTATTAAAAATTCAGCGCTTCCCTCAAATCATCATAAAGGCGTGTTATGCAAAGCAGGCGTCATATCATTTTTACTCATTAACCCTACTTGATAAGTTTCTTGACTGAAAAACAAGTTGCCCAATCAATTATCTCTTTCACATCGCTGGACCATCATGTAGCCAAGATATTTTGTTAGTAATATGTCATTTTCAAATTGATACCATACAGTTTTATGGTTTTATTTTTCTAGGAAGAGAATACCTTACTCCCGGTGATTTTGATGGCTTAAGTCTCTTTACATTTCAGTTACATTACTAACACAAGCACTTTACAATAGAAGTTCCTTACAACTGCTTTTACGGTTTTCACTCGTTAACAGGGGGAGTTACCTCTACACTAAAAGAAAAAAAATCCACAGACAATTTACTACATTGCATTTCCTTAGTTAAATTCCTTCCACGGTACTAGTCCTTTACTGTTATCATCACAGATGAAAAGTTCACTTTAATTTGACGAATACTAATACAATATGTTGTTGTCTTGTGACAGCCAGAGCGAGAGCACCAGCAGCAGCGAGTACTGTTTGTATAAAGCGTTTATTTTGCATTTTGTTTACGACCTTCCACTAAGGAAGGGATTCTATTAGTGTTTATCTGCTCTGCATAGTAACTAACAGTTCTTGATAAAACTTTACGTAGTTTTCGTGTTAGATTTCTTAGTGTTTTCTTGATCGTTTAGAACAGAAAGCGCCCTAAAACCGTCTTTTGTTTGTTTCGCGGCCGTTAGCCACTAGTCACTTGAATCAGCAGTTGTCTTGTGACAGCCAGAGCGAGAGCACCAGCAGCAGCGAGTACTGTTTGTATAAAGCGTTTATTTTGCATTTTGTTTACGGCCTTCCACTAAGGAAGGGATTCTATTTGTGTTTATCTGCTCTGCATAGTAACTAACAGTTCTTGATAAAACTTTACGTAGTTTTCGTGTTAGATTTCTTAGTGTTTTCTTGATCGTTTAGAACAGAAAGCGCCCAAAAACCGTCTTTTGTTTGTTTCGCGGCCGTTAGCCACTAGTCACTTGAATCATCAGTGGTCTTGTGACAGCCAGAGCGAGAGCACCAGCAGCAGCGAGTACTGTTTGTATAAAGCGTTTATTTTGCATTTTGTTTACGACCTTCCACTAAGGAAGGGATTCTATTTGTGTTTATCTGCTCTGCATAGAAACTAACAGTTCTTGATCGTTAGGAGAGAAATTTATTTTGTACTTATTTGCTGCGCTTAGCTTTTAAATAGTTTTTCTGGGAAAACCTAGCGTAGTTTTCGCGTCTCGTATTTCAGTGAGTGTTTCTTGATTATCAGAGTAGCTCATCAGAAGATTATCTTGGGAATTTGTCACCGTATAGAGTAGGGTAAACATAGTCATGTGTAGGGACTGTGGTTGTTGTGAGCGGACGCAAGGAGAATTGGCCACTCTTCGGGGGCAGGTGGAGGCTTTGTCTGTTAGGCTCATCGAGCTCGAGGCGCAGGCGTCGGCTCGTAGTGGCGTTGGGGCAACTGTGGTGAGACCTATGCCTACCTCGGTGGCCTTGGAATCACATGGAACCCCTGATGTCGCTGCGTCTTCCGGCAGTGAGCATCTTACCGGTCAGCCATCACTCCAGGGTGAATGGCGGACAGTGGTGGGCTCGCGCGTGCCTGGCCGAAAGGCGAAGGTGGGATCTGGCCGCGTGGCAGCTGCCTTACCCCTTTCCAACAGGTACGGGGTGCTTCCTAGTGGTGATGACATCGTTTCCGAGCCACCACAGGATGCCTCGCCTGTTGGGCCAGTGGCCGATTCTCCGGCAAGGTCCCGACAGTCACAGAGGGCGGGCCTATTAGTTATAGGGAGCTCCAACGTTAGGCGGGTTATGGAGCCCCTCAGGAAAATAGCGGGTAGGTCGAGGAAGAATGCCAGTGTGCACTCGGTGTGCTTGCCGGGGGGTCTCGTCCGTAATGTGGAGGAGGCCCTTCCGGCAGCTATTGAACGCACTGGGTGTGACCGGCTGCAGATAGTAGCACATGTCGGAACGAATGACGCCTGCCGCTTGGGTTCTGAGGCCATCCTTGGTTCCTTCCGGCGGCTGGCTGATTTGGTGAAGACAACCAGCATCGCACGCGGAGTGCAAGCTGAGCTTAATATCTGCAGCATAGTGCCCAGAGTCGATCGCGGTCCTCTGGTTTGGAGCCGTGTGGAGGGTCTAAACCAGAGGCTCAGACGACTCTGCGACTATAATGGTTGCAAATTCATCGACCTCCGTTATTGGGTGGAGAACTGTAGGGCCCCCCTAGACAGGTCAGGCGTGCACTACACACCGGAAGCAGCTACTAGGGTAGCAGAGTACGTGTGGCGTGCACACGGGTTTTTTTTAGGTTAGAGGGACCCCCCATTGGGCGAAACGATAAAATACCTGACGGCTTACCAGAGAGAACATCAGCATCGTTGATAAAGAACGTCCGTCCTCAGAGACCAAAAACAAGAAAAGTTAACGTAATATTGGTAAACTGCAGGAGTATCCAGGGCAAGGTTCCTGAATTAGTATCGCTTATTGAAGGAAATAGTGCGCTTATAGTATTAGGAACGGAAAGTTGGTTAAAACCGGAAGTGAACAGTAACGAAATCCTAGACACAGAATGGAATATATACCGAAAGGATATGATAAACGCCAATGGTGGAGGAGTATTTATAGCAGTAAAGAATTCAATAATATCCAGTGAAGTTATTAGCGAATGCGAATGTGAAATAATCTGGGTTAAGTATCCAAGGTGGGTCAGATATGATAGTCGGATGCTTCTATAGACCACCTGCATCAGCAACCGTAGTAGTTGAGCGCCTCAGAGAGAACCTGCAGAACGTCGTGAAGAAGTTTCGTGATCATACTATTGTAATAGGGGGAGACTTCAATCTACCAGGTATAGAATGGGATAGTCACAATCAGAACTGGAGCCAGGGACAGAGACTCTTGTGACATTATCCTGACTGCCTTGTCCGAGAATTACTTCGAGCAGATAGAGAACCAACTCGTGAAGCTAACGTTTTAGACCTCATAGCAACAAATAAACCGGAACTTTTCGACTCCGTGAATGTAGAAGAGGGTATCAGTGATCATAAGTCAGTGGTTGCATCAATGACTACAAGTGTAATAAGAAATGCCAAGAAAGGAAGGAAAATATATTTGCTTAACAAGAGTGATAGGGCACAAATCGCAGAATATCTGAGTGACCACCATCAAACGTTCATTTCTGAGGAAGAGGATGTGGAACAAAAATGGAAAAAATTCAGAAACATCGTCCAGTACGCCTTAGATAAGTTCGTACTGACTAAGGTCCAAAGCGAGGGGAAAGATCCACCGTGGTATAACAATCATGTACGAAAGGTACTACGGAAACAAAGAAAGCTTCATCATAGGTTTAAGAGTAGTCGAATCATAGCTGATAAGGAAAAGCTGAACGAAGCGAAAAAGAGCGTAAAGAGAGCAATGAGAGAAGCATTCAACGAATTCGAACATAAAACATTGGCAAACAATCAAAACAAGAACCCTAAAAAGTTTTGGTCATATGTAAAATCGGTAAGCGGATCTAAATCCCCTATTCAGTCACTCGTTGACCACGATGGCACCGAAACAGAGGACGACCGAAGAAAGGCAGAAATACTGAATTCAGTGTTCCGAAACTGTTTCACTGCGGAAAATCGTAACACGGTCCCTGACTTCAGCCGTCGCATGGACGCCAAAATGGAAAATATTGAAATAAACGATATCGGAATTGAAAAACAACTGCTATCACTTAGTAGCGGAAAAGCATCCGGACCAGACGAGATACCCGTAAGATTCTACAGTGATTATGCTAAAGAACTTGCCCCCTTTCTATCAGCAATTTATCGTAGATCTCTGGAAGAACGTAAAGTACCTAGCGACTGGAAGAAAGCGCAGGTCGTTCCCATTTTCAAGAAGGGTCATAAATCAGATGCGAATAATTATAGGCCTATTTCGCTTACGTCAATCTGTTGTAGAATAATGGAACATGTTTTATGTTCTCGTATTATGACGTTCTTAGATAATACAAATCTCCTTCATCATAACCAACATGGATTCCGCAAACAGAGATCATGTGAAACTCAGCTCACCCTATTTGTCCAAGAAATTCACAGTGCCGTAGACACTGGCGAGCAGATTGATGCCGTATTCCTGGACTTCAGGAAGGCATTTGATACGGTTCCGTACTTACGTTTAGTGAAAAAAATACGAGCTTACGGAATATCGGACCAGGTTTGTGATTGGATTCAGGATTTCCTAGAAGAAAGAACACAACATGTCATTCTTAACGGTTCAAAATCTGCAGATGTAGAGGTAATTTCGGGAGTACCGCAAGGAAGCGTGATAGGACCTTTATTGTTTACAATATACATAAATGACTTAGTTGACAACATCGGTAGCTCCGTGAGGCTATTTGCAGATGACACGGTTGTCTACAAGAAAGTAGCAACATCAGAAGACTCGTACGTACTCCAGGAAGACCTGCAGAGGATTAATGAATGGTGCGACAGCTGGCAGCTTTCCCTAAACGTAGATAAATGTAATATAATGCGCATACATAGGGGCAGAAATCCATTCCAGTACGATTATGCCATAGGTGGTAAATCATTGGAAGCGGTAACGACCGTAAAATACTTAGGAGTTACTATCCGGAGCGATCTGAAGTGGAATGATCACATAAAACAAATAGTGGGAAAAGCAGGCGCCAGGTTGAGATTCATAGGAAGAATTCTAAGAAAGTGTGACTCATCGACGAAAGAAGTAGCTTACAAAACGCTTGTTCGTCCGATTCTTGAGTATTGCTCATCAGTATGGGACCCTTACCAGGTTGGATTAATAGAAGAGATAGACATGATCCAGCGAAAAGCAGCGCGATTCGTCATGGGGACATTTAGTCAGCGCGAGAGCGTTACGGAGATGCTGAACAAGCTCCAGTGGCGGACACTTCAAGAAAGGCGTTACGCAATACGGAGAGGTTTATTATCGAAATTACGAGAGAGCACATTCCGGGAAGAGATGGGCAACATATTACTACCGCCCACATATATCTCGCGTAATGATCACAACGAAAAGATCCGAGAAATTAGAGCAAATACGGAGACTTACAAGCAGTCGTTCTTCCCACGCACAATTCGTGAATGGAACAGGGAAGGGGGGATCAGATAGTGGTACAATAACTACCCTCCGCCACACACCGTAAGGTGGCTCGCGGAGTATAGATGTAGATGTAGATGTTTTACACAAAGGCTGTGACAGTATCAGGCTTAAGTTTAGAGCACATATACTTTTTCTATTAGTCAGCACAATTATAATTTTACTTTTGTAGACGTTTGCCACAGCATCATTTATTCATGCAGCCCTCTGAGAACACATGTATTTATTCATTAGCTAATACTGGTGGAGTTACTCTTTTCCTTTCTTATTATATGAGGCCGATGACACCGCATCTGCTTTATCTGATACATATTTCAAAACAGTCCTTACGAGCCTGTTTTTTTTTTTTTAACATTAGTCAAATTCCTTTTCTTACGAAAGGTCGAGTCGTTCGTCCCTTGTAAATATTCTATACTCCTGACAAAACTGTTTTCAATTATTTATGTGTAGCATGTCAACTGATTCTGATTCCCTTTTATAAACCTACCGTAAATTAAAGTGGTCCTTGGTGATATACCTATATTTACTCACAACAACAAATGCATATCTACCGAATAACAGCAACTAGCCACTAATGTAACCTACTTAAGTATAAAATAACATTAATATTCACATACATAACCATAGTACCTCAGAGAAAAAATTGGGTGTTATTCATTTTATAGCTGTAAGACAAAAGCTGCCCACTTTTATTTTACATTAATTCAATCGTAGCCTGAAAGAAGTCAGTGGTGTTTACCTGTGTAAATAGCAAAGTGTGATTCCTAAGCCAGTCGTTACTTCCCAGCTCTTAGTTGCTTACCTTTCCTTGGGGAAATGCATTACCTTGTAACATCAGTATTAAGTCGTCTAAATTAATAAAAATCTTTTGCATTTAAAATTTGTCATGATATAACTGTGATATGCAAAGACTATTTCAAAAGTATTATGTACGTAACGTTAGGGGGCTTTTCTAATGCATGTTTGTAACTTACTTAAAGAAATACGTGAAATGTATAATTTAAATAATATTTTGTCATAGATCAATGAAATTAAAATGTTTGTGTATGTAATTTTGTGTGTAAGTTGCCATTTGCATAAAATGGTACACACTTAGGGATAATATGCAGGATATGTGTTATATAGAAGATGGAGTCTGTTTCTTCTGTACGGAAGTTACTGTGTGAATCATAAAAGCTTGCTCGGGTTCCTGGCACGCTACGAGTAGAGTGAGCGGGAACGATAAGACGTAGTCTGTAGCAGTGAAAGAGACAAAGCAGGCCATGTCTGGAAATTGTTGCACATGATCCTCGGATGAGGATTGCTGAATTATTATGGCTTTGGTACAACATGTTGGGCTATGTTATGGACGTTAAACCTCTGCCAAGAACAATTAGTCCATACTTCAAGAAACTTGTACGCCATACTACGGATAGCGTAGCTGCCATTACTATCGGCCACGCAACAACGCCTACAGCCAACAGGTTACGAATGGTATAATTAGAATTGTAGGAGCTTGAACCATTAATCCAAAACTTAATTTTTTGAGTAATTATTGTGTTAAACACAAAATTTGCTTCACCCTGTTATGTAAATCCTAATCATTCACCTATATAGTTCCCCTCCCTGATGTTTGATTATTCTGAGTTAACCTATTATAAAACATTTGAAGCGCTTTATTCATTTTCTAAAAGTGATAATTTTTATCTTTGAATAAATTTCTCAAAATTATTGTTCTCAAATAAATTTTAAAGTGAAGGTAACAATACTCTATGATTTGCGTAATAGTTGTTGAACTAAAATTTAGCTGAAGTACTGAAGTAGATATTTTCAGACAAATTTAGCGATTTTAATATTCTTACTCTCTTTATGCCAAAAAACAAAGTGAATGTGAGTAAATGTTTTTAGCAAAGTACAAATAAAACTCTTCCAGTTACAAATGAAATTGAATATAATACAAAGAGATACCAAAATCGGCGAGCCTTTAGGGGAAGGACAGGAGATGAGGTCTATGTCCGTAATTTTCCCGGGAGGCAGGTGCGTGTCGGAGATCTTAGTAGATTCACACCTCGCTTTTTGGGGCCTTGCACCGCTGTGCTTATTTTGGGCCTGGTGAATCTTCTGGTTAAGGATAACCGCACCGGTAAGCAGTACCGGGTCCACCTTAGCCAAGTTAAAAAAAAAAAAAAAAAAAAAAACCTGGAGTTGGTGTTTGAGGGGGGGAGGTTGAACCGTGGCTGGCTCACGCTGATGCTGTTTTTGCCTTTTGGCATTTTCTCTCAGTTACTACCTGAACGAGTTGCTCACTTGCCTCTGTCTGTGGCAGCAGCATCGTTTATCGATACTAGTACTGTTGTACCATCTTTGGTGTGACCGCTATATTTTCCGTGTGGTGGTGTGTGTGGGTAGTCGTTCGGTTGCAAAAGAGCAGCGAGGAAATCTCCATGGCGTGTGGTCAGGCCGGGGCCGCTGGCTTGCGTGCACGCACGGTCGGAGTTGTGAGGCACTAGCTGCGAGAGCTGCTAAATTCGTCCCCAACCGAACCTGGATACTGGAGTTGAGTTATCAGTTAACCTGTTATGAAGCCTCAGCTGCTGTGATATCTCTTCATTCATTGCTCATTGTTGTATCCTGGGCCGTTCCCACAACCAGCATGTATGGGGTGCTGGAGTCGACTAATGTTGCAGCCCTCTTCCTGTATGGTGTTTAACTATTGAAGTGATGGTAACTTATTAGTGAAGAACACAAGCGGCCATCTGGCCGTTAATGTTCCAGTTACCTGCCCTGGTAATTAGCGTAGTTTTCTGGCAGTGTGTTTTCCTCGCCATGTTGATGATGTCGGGCATGGCGTGTAGTTCGACAGCTAGATGTTGTTCTCCTTTCTTTTCCTTTGAGTGGTTATTGTGCCTTGACTGTATTTAGATGCCAATTATCAAGACATAGTGCTGCTGCGATCTTCGTCCTCCCTGATATTTTTGGGTGTCATGCCGTTGATTTGGTGGAAGGAAATTGACTATGCTGTTGGTTGGTTCTTCAGCCGTCCCTAGGTCATGCTGCCACCCGATTATTTAGTGTTACACTTGGCTGCCCGTCTTACCTAACGTGTTAGGGTTTCCTTCCCCAGCCGACCCTTGGAACACTTCTGAGCACCACTGTTCTGTTGTTTGGGATTGTGATTTTCTTTTGTCTCAAGTACTGTGTGAGGCCTTCATCCACGTATTAATTTGGTTTGTTTTAATGTTCAGTATGTGACCTTTAGCCGAACCTTAAGTGCAATATTTTAAGACATGCCCTTCAGCCACCTGAAGTAAAAAAAAATCATTTGAAAATTTTATCTCTATCTTAATTTATTATCCAGGCCGTAAGCCTTGAGTTGTTCTATGTTCAGTATATGGTCTTCAGCCGAACCTTATGTGAAATATTTGAAGATTAGGTCTTCAGCCTACTTAAAATTTGAAAGGTCATTGTCTAAAAGCTTTTAAAATTTCCTTACTGAGTTCTTGTTATCCAGGCCTTAAGTCCTCAGTTCTTCTATTTTGTAACTAAGGCCTTCAGCCGCGTGTATTCATTAACGCAATTTTAATAACTTGTGTTCTGGTGTTCAGCCGTACTGTTTCTGAATTCCTTTAAGGGCATGTATAATTAAGTGTTTTTAGCAAATAAAGTTTGCATGTTTGCGCAACTAGCAGCAACTGATTTGGGCCCCTTTCCACAACTTGATCCGCTCTGTCCTGCGAAACCAGATTTGAAGCAGTTGTAAGAGAGATGTAGGTGGTCAGTAGTTTGAGTATAGTGAAATCAGTGGCCACTATACTGACACCTCAGAAGTTACTGTCACTATACTGAGGTTTGGTGGTATAATTTCTGTGTGAAACTGTATTAAAAACCTACTGTGTGGTATGTGTATCAACTCCGTGAAATGTGATGTGCTTGTGTAGTGAAGTCAGCTATTATGTTGATCACTTGTTAAAAGATGTTTTTAATCGTGGCGCTGCAATAACTGAAAAATTACTTAATTGTAGCTTTTACCAGAGATTTATAATCTTCAATAGCTTTGAGTTTGAGTTTCTTCGACTCATTGTTTATTCGTTATAGGTTTAAGTCTGTTTATTTTATATTTTTACGGCTGTATTCCACCCAACTGCTTCCCCAGTAGGACCCTCACAGAAAGCTGCTCCACCCGCGACATCCCGCGCTCCAGTTGCGTGGAGCCACATGCGTGATGTTTGGTCTCTTTCATCGTTGGGCCTAGATGCAAGGTCTACGGTTCCGTGGAATAGGAATTTCGAATGCGTAAATATGTAGGAGCAAGATTAACAACAGAAATTTGAATTAGAACGACCTATCCTCAATTAAAAACCCAACGGCCCACTCCCCAGTTTCCTTGGTATTAAGAGGCTGCACGACTTGAAAGGGCAGTTTCGAAATAGGCAAACCAACTTTCTTTAAGAAATTTGTAGAGGACACGATTTAGGCACTATCTGTTAGGGATTCATTCTCAATGAACGCATATTCTACTTTCTTTTCTTCATTATTTTTGGATGTGCGTAGCACAGTAGGTGATAATCAGGGCGTATATAAACCCCTACTCGACAACCTAATCGATTACATCTGTCATATCTTAGAAAGATGTAGTTGTCTATATCTACCAAACATGTGGAAATACTTGGTTTGAGCCAGGTCTTCGTAAGAAGCATTACATGGATGTCTATGACTTGAAATATATGATGGAACTCAGTGACACGAGCCGATAGACACAGGACATTTGCATGTGCAGTATGCAGCTTAGTGGGATCTGGTGCTAAGCTCGCGAGGTTTCCACTGTTGGATATTACCGACAGTGGGCCAGCGAGAGTGAGGGAACAAAGCATACGGGGCTCTTTAACATAGAGCGGCGTTCTGGAAGGAAAGCGACAGGTGTCTTGAGGGAGAGAGGAGGTTTTGTGGCAAAGGCCAGCAGGCTTTGCACCAGTCGCTGAACAGTCGACTGGACACAGGAGAAGGAACTGTTTAAACAGAGCTAGAATAATCTGTGTGCAATAGTACTGAAAGCATATTGTTTGCATGTAAACTTTTATATAAACTTTTACTATCGTGCTGGGTGTTGGCTTCATTTTTATCTTGACTACTAAAATGCATTCACGATCCTTACCCAAATCGCTAGTATCTTATCCATTACTATACCACCTCCTGCAATACCCCAGTTTGATTTCGTGTTGATCAGTGTGTACTGACCTGTCCAGAAGTCCTGTTCTCGAATCTCACTTTACAAATTCCGACAATATTTATCTTCACCCTATCAATTTTTAATTTTTTTAGTTTTTTAATTCGTTAACTAGCGTTCACAATAAAAGGATCCTATAGAACGCAAGTTTTGTTTCTCCTCATGACAGTCTGGAGTAACGCCCGCCAAGAGGAATGATAAGGAACTGCTTCACGTAGGTGATACTTTACCGTGAAGGATGCCACCATCATGAAAAGATATAGTAAAATTACATGCCCTCGGTAAATACAACGACTATGATTTTCCCTGGTTTCCAGACTTCATAGTACCAACAAAGCAAGGCCAAGTTTACTAATGTTACAAGGCCAGATCAGTTAGTCGTCCAGACAAGTGCCCCTGTAGATTTCCGGAAGGTTGCCGCTCACCTTCAATCCATACGTTTATCTAGTCTTTCTGTAAATATCACTTCGACTTGGTTGCACCTACAGCAAAACCAATTGCTTCGTAGGAGCACGCATACAAGCTCACATAGATAGGGACCATCGCTCCAGGGGAATAGGGAGGGAGGGAGGGGGGCAAGGGAGATTTGTCATTCGTTTCCGCAGATATAGAGTTATATTAGTTTCCGATTAAATGCCACGAACGTACACACCTGCACATCGTATCTCGCCTTCATGTAGCTGCCCTCCTGTTATCAACGTGTCATTATTCACTTCTCATCTGTTAATTTTAGTCATAAGCTCGTCCGTTTGTGACTCGTCCGTGGCGGTCATGAATTACTGCAAATAAAATTACCTCTGCCGCAATATACGTAACTAAATGCAATAAGTTTTGGAATATTTATCCTCTTATCTTCCGTGACTTAACAATGATCAAATATAGCCTCGTGGCCGAATATAGGTTAACAGCCTCCAATTCTATGGGCTTTGACACTAAAGACGGCATTATGGGACCACACGGGAGGGGTGAAAATTGCAAAGATCACAACGACAAGAAATAGCACAAAGTTATGTACCAAGATTTAAAGGGGAGAAAACACACAAAATATTTGACCTTATAACACTTGAACTCGGAATTTGCATGGTGACACATTTGTAAATAACCTTTCTCATTTTCCAATTACGTCCTCATTTTGTTGATCGACCTAGTCTTCACAGACACTGTGCAGCGTCGATACTAAACTAAAATCCACCATTTTTTTTTTTTACTGGTCTGCTGCCCACCACGAAATCCTTTCCTGTGCCAGACTTATCCTCCAATAGAAGCAACTGCAACCGACGTCCGCAATTGTTTGCTGGATGGATCCCTATCTCTATCTTCCTCTACAGCTTTTAACCGTTACAGCTCCAATACCATGGCAATTATTCCTTGATGTCTTAACAGACACCCATCATCGTGTTACTTCTTCTTATTACCGTTTTACATATATTCCTTTCCTCTCTTATTATGCGCAGAACCTTCTCGTTCCTTACCTTATCACTCCTCCAAATTTTGAACATCCTTCTGTAGCGCCATATCTCATATGCTTCTATTCTCCTCAGTTACGGTTTTCCCACAGTCCCATGTTTCACAATCACACATTGCTGTGTTCCAGACGTAACTTCTCAGAAATTTCTTCCGCAAATTAAGGTCTGTATTTGATACTATAGCTCGCTTCATATAGGAAGGGGCCACAGTTTTCAGCCGTTCTGTGGTCCCCCCCGCCCCCCCCCCCCCGCTTCCACCCCCACCACTGAGTGCAAGCAGCCAGTAAGATCCATTCTTTCTCTAAACTGCTAGCCGCGATTTACTACTAGACTGTGAGATTCTCTCTGCCGCATGCTGCGCTATTTTGGCCAAGGCAGTTTCATTCACAGAGTGACTGAATTATTCCTGTTTTTACTTTCTTGTACCAGCATGGCTGCGAATGTATCCCTGTAAATGTTTTAGTGTGACTGCCAAACTAATATGTCAAATGACGACATTAAACGTGAAACGCCTCACCAGCAGGCGAGTAGGTTTATTTACCACATCTACAATTTTTTCAAACGTGGATCTGAAAGCGGGACTCTTATTTTTGACATTTTGAAGCCACAAGAGCGAATCCCAGAGGTACATGTCGGCAAGAGAACTCTGCAGAGAATAGTAAACAAAAGTGTTAGAGCTGTAGAAACGTCAGAAAGATTTGGTTTCTTGTCGCCGGGAAAGCATCGAAATCGCAAGAAACCTTTATCACAAATGGATGGTTTTAACAATGATATTTTAAATCGCCCGTGTTTGAAATGTATATAAGTAGCGAATACCCGGCATCACATAAACGTGTTACAATTCTGTAAGAGTAAACTGGCTTCAGAGGTTAGAACTTCATCAATGCAAATATTTTTAAAAGATATTGATTTCAAAGATGTTAAGAAAAGTTTCTAACTGAGAAAGGTGACATAGATGCAGCATGAACCATATTCCTTATAAAGATCCACGATACAAGAGAAAGGGGTAGTTCAAAATGTATTACCTTGATGAATCGTGGGTGAGTCAGAATCACTCCAGGAATACCTGTTGGCTCTTCTTCTGGTTTTGATAGTGACAGTAAACTAATGCGTAGATGTGGAAACAACAGCAACACTCGGAAATGAACACTGTCACTTTCAAGAAGTGGTTCACTGAAAAATTCTTGCCATATCTTATTCGAAGTCGGTAATTGAATTACCATGACAATTATCATTTGGCTCTTACAGAGAAAATATATAGCAGAAACACCAGGAAAGCGGATATAATGCTCTGGTTTGAATAAAACTATTCCGCACGTTATAATCCAGACTCGTGCCCAACACGTGTAGCTTGTTAATTTATACGAGTCACGAGACAGAACGTACAAATTTGACCTTCATGCAAGTGAATGTGGTCACGTAGTCTTAAGTTTACCTTCATATCACTGTCAGTATAATCCGATAGAATTAATTTGGACGCAGGTTAGAAGATATGGGGGAAAAACAATACGTTCAACATAACAGACATTGAATCGCTTATGCATGAAGCTGTAGACAACATCCCCCTTTAGTCAGGACACACTGCGTGCGGCTAGCTGAAAAGCTTTAGAAAGAAGATTTTGATAGGGAGGTGAAGATGGACATAAGCCTTGAATCTGTCATCCTAAATTTATAATCAGGTGGTTGAGACACGGAATCAGATAGCAGTGATGATTGTGTTACGATGTAGGCTTTGGAACAACATAAAGTAATAACATTTCTTGGTTTTAAAGACTCATGGTTTAAAAAATCTGTTTTGTCAACATATCAACTGCATACATGGTTTACGAGAACTTCTTAGCCTTTATTGATGAGGAATTTGTATCTCATGAAAAATATTGACTATAATATTCCACATATTGCCCAGCGAGAATGCCGCTTGGTTAATTCGTCGAAAACTCGGATATTGCGTCGAATAAACCCGTATAGGTTTCAAGGCGCGAATTGGAAAAAGCCTTAAAATGACAGTAAGGGTTACCTGTCGAGATATCGGTGGTTTTCAACATTATCAGTCAGCACTCCTTAGATTTATTCATAAAAGATGGTTAACTGTTTCCCTGTTCAATGGATCACAAATGCAGTCTCTCGCTGTAATGTCGAACGAGTTAGTTTACACTCGTAACGCCTGTTGACAGCGAAAAACATGATAACATACTGACAATTTACATGAAATTCTTTTGCACTAGTGTTTGCTACCAGTAATTCTTTTTTACTCACAGTAATTTACATACACACACACACACACGAATTATACATATTTTTAAAAAACTGTGTGGAGCAGAAACAGTTGTCATGCGTGTATAATGATTTCGCTTAGAGTTTTAAGGTAATTTTCTTATGTATTACATTTAGACTTATAATACAGTACAAATCGCAATAAATGACAATTGTCGCAACGACTTTCGATTATCATGTCGTTAAATAATAGTCATTTTGAGGCAAAATATATTTGACATCTTCACAAAGTTGCGTCAGCTGTTCTTCCCTTCCGAAGTCACGAGGGCTAGTACTGTGGAGCAGTCGACGCAAAGTCAAGACGTGACGTAAGATTTCTCTCAAGTAGACGACTGATGGAAATCGTTTTTAAAATGTATTATTCCTCGCAAACGCCTGAACATATAATACGATGTACCACAGGGAAACGAACCTCACTGTTGACTGGAGCGACGCAGTTCGGCGTGTCCTAATCATCATCATTTCACTCCGATCGACGCGCAAGTCGCCGAAGTGGCGTCAGATCGAAAGACTTGCACCAGGCGAGCGGTCTACCCGACGGGAGGCCCTCGTCACACGCCATTATTATTATAGTGGACTTTGCCTGCCGCACTTTGCCGCACGCATGCGTAGACGTCATCCCCTCCACGCTTGCCTATCGCTCCGCCTCTATACGCGTAAGCACTGTCCTACCTGGCGTGGACTACGGTACACTTCTCTTGCACACGAATGCCCTTTCGATTTTTATGTCCTCCTTCCTCCGTCCACCATGGGTTATTTTTCTGCCTACATAGAAGAGTTCCTCAACTTCGTCTGCTTTCGATACCCAGTTTTCATGTTAAGTTTTTTCGCTGTTCCCATTTCTGCTCATTCTCATTACTTTCGTCTTTCTTCGATTTACTCTCAATCCATATTTTGTATTCGTCAGACTGTTCATTCCATTGAACACAGCCTGTAGTTCTTCCTCACGTGCACTGACGAAGCAATGTCATCATCAGCGAATCTTATCTATATCTACATATATACTCTGCAAACATCCGTGAGGTGCTTGGCAGAGGGTACGCCTCATTGTATCAGTTATTAGGGTTTCTTCCCGTTCCACTCACGTATGGACCGCGGGAAGAATGATTGTTTGAATGCCTCTGTGCGTGTAATAATTATTCTAATCTTATCCCTATAGGAGTGACAAGTACGGGGTTGTACCACATTCCTATAGTCATCACTTAAAGCCGGCCGTTCGGACTTTATTAATAGACTTTCTCGTGATAGTTTACGTCTACCTTCAAGAGCTTTCCAGTTCAGTTTCTTCTGTATCTGTGTGACACCCTTTGTGACACCCTCCCACCCATCAAACAAACCTGTGACCATTCATGCTGCCCTTCTCTGTATACATTCAACATCCCATGTTAGCCCTATCTGGTATGCGTCAAACACATTTGGGAAATATTTTAGAACGGGTCGAACGAGTGATTTGTAAGCTATTTTCTTTGTACACTGCCAGCACTTCCCCAGCTTGGTATCGATAGCTCCGATGCCACAGCGTAGGTTCACGCTCGTAGGTTGGCACTACGAGAGCGAACTACGGCGACCACAGCGGCCTCTGGCCGACGCTGTGGAGCTCAACGACCGCCTCTCTGCTTTCTGCCCAGTTGGATCAAGAGCAGACGGTCTGGATACATCGCTTCAACTTCAGAGTGTGTTGGCTTGCCATTGAGACTTTGTACTACTTACGATGGGAATACGGCTTTGCACCTACGTGCTCATCATCGCAAAGTTATGAAACCATTTATTAACTTGTTTTTTCCTATAGTAAACATTTTTAAATTTATACGAGTAGCGAAATGCTTTACCTCACTTCTTTTGTTCGGCCTATTTTGCAGATCACAGGAGCAGACCCACGGGCTACCTTCCAGTCGGCATACAAAACCCAGTATTCTACCAATAAACCAAAGTCTACCACCTGCTTTACCTACGACAGAGCCTATGTGATCATTCCATTTTATACCTCTACGGCCGGCCGCGGTGGTCTAGCGGTTCTAGGCGCGCAGTCCGGAACCGCGCGACTGCTACGGTCGCAGGTTCGAATCCTGCCTCGGGCATGGATGTGTGTGATGTCCTTAGGTTAGTTAGGTTTAACTAGTTCTAAGTTCTAGGGGACTAATGACCTCAGCAGTTGAGTCCCATAGTGCTCAGAGCCATTTAGCCATACCTCTACGAAGTATTACACCCAGGCATTTTTGTATGAGTTGTCCGATTCCAACAGTGACTCATTGAAATTTTAGTCAGAATAACAAGCTTTTTCGTTTCGTGAACTGCACAGTTTTGCATTTCTTAACATTTAAAGCGACTTACTAACCTTTGTATCAGTTTGAAATGTTATCAAGATTGGGAGAATATTTATGCAGCTTATTTTAGATAGTGCTTCATTATAGATAACAGCATCGTCTCCAAAATACCTGATGTTCAAAAATGGTTCAAATGTACTGTGTGACTTAACATCTGAGGTTATAAATACCCTAGAACTTAGAACTACTTAAACCTAACTAACCTAAGGACATCACATACATCAATGCCCGAGGCAGGATTCGAACCTGCCACCGTGGCGGTCGCGCGGTTCCAGACTGAAGCGCCTAGAACCGCTCGGACACACCGGCCGGCTACCTGATGTTACTATTAATATTGTCTGCAATGTCGTTAATGTAAAACATGAAAAGCAAGGATTGACACACACTTTCCTGGGGCACACCTGCCTCTCCACCCAAGATAACATGCTGCGTCCATCCTATTAAAAAGTCCTCAATTCAGTCACAAATTTCACTTGATACAACATACGAACTTTTGACAATAAGCGTCGTTATGAAACTGTGTCAAATGCTTTTCGAAAATCAGGAAATACTGTATTCACCTGACGGCTTTGGGCGAAAGCTTTCAGTATGTCACGTGAGAAAAGTGCGAGTTTGGTTTCGGAATGCATGCAGGCTGCCATTGAGGAGGTCATTCTGTTCAAGACACCTCATTATGTTTGAGCTCAGAATAAGTTCTATTATTATACAATAAATCGATGTCGAGGGTATTTGTGGATCACTTCTACTACACTTTTTGGGGATAGACGTGTGTTACCTGTGATTTCTTCCAGGAACTGGGCACGATTTTTTGTTCGAGTGATCTACGATTTAGTTAGAAGAGGGGATAACTCAGCCGCCAATTCGGTATAGAATCTAACAGGTATTCCATCGGGCCTTGGAGCTCTGTTCGAGTCCCGCTCGGGGCACATGTTTTCATCATGTCCCCAATGATGTATATCAACGCCTGTTTGCAGCTAGGGTGTCGATTTAATTATCATTTCATTCTAGAGAAGCTGCACGGCCATCAATAGTGTTTGTCCTTTCGGGAACAGAAAAAAAATGGTTCAAATGGCTCTGAGCACTATGGGGCTTAACATCTTAGGTCATCAGTCCCCTAGAACTTAGAACTACTTAAACCTAACTAATCTAAGGACATCACACACATCCATGACCGAGGCAGGATTCGAACCTGCGACCGTAGCAGCCCCGCGGTTCCGGACTGCAGCGCTAGAACCGCACGGCCACCGCGGCCGGCTTTCGGGAACAGATACTACCTTCATATATAGTTAATTATATTTTTTAATGTAGTGTCGGCAGACTTGCCAACACTACGTACACTAATTGAAAGAGGCGGCCAAGATGCACGCGCTAACTCACGAAGGATGGAGTGAGGTCTGAAACAGGAGACTTAATGAATGTGATAAAGAAAATACGTATCTTTGGAATATACTTAACTTTTAATACATCCTTGTATACATCGTTCTTGATGAGACATCTGGAGATTGTGGCGATACAAGTGACTCTTTATATACAAGCTATTTAAGGCTAAAGGCGCCTTGCTAAGTCGTAGCCATTAACTTAGCTGAAGGCTATTCTAACTGTCTCTCGGCAAATGAGAGAAATGGCTTCGTCCGTATAGTCGCTAGCAACGTCGTCGTACAACTGGGCGAGTTCTCGTACGTCTCTCGATACCTGCCGTGTGGTGGCGCTCGGTCTGCGATCACACAGTGGCGACACGCGGGTCCGACATGTACTAATGGACCGCGGCCGATTTAAGCTACCACCTAGCAAGTGTGGTGTCTGGCAATGACACCGCAGTTAACAAACTCGAAAACAGAGTTAATTTACGATGAATGCAGATAATATATAGGACTACCTCTCTTTAAGGGAAAACTAGACGTAACACAATATATTACATGAAATATCTGCTGCAGTAATTAAGTCACAGACACCGAAAACAGAGTTTATTTACGATAAATGCAGTAATATAGAAGGCTATTACTCTTTAAGTGTAAACGAGACGTAACACGATATGTTAGTGAGGGTATCTGCTACAATTACAGTAATTATATCATAAACCCTGATTTACTATAACCTTCTCGTAGATTATGCAAAAGACAATAGTAACTTCCGACAGTTCTCAAGCGCGGATTTATTTGCGTTAATATACAATGAAATGCAGGGGTGCTTTATTCTTTGGCAGACTGTGCACCACAAACTCTGTTTTGCTACGAAATATGTCACTTATGTGAAACACTCGTACCGGTAACTAACAGAAATATAGTTTTATAAGCGTCTGAAAATTCTCAATAATAATATGTTTCTCAAGTAACTCTAGAATACAGTTTGAGGACGATTGTTTTGAACGAGGATATGCCTACTGGATGAAAACAGTAGGAGTTTATAGCGGCACTTGCAAATGTTCGAGAGTTCATAGTATATCACAATATAAAAGGCTATTGTACAATTAATGAAAGATTATGCAGAAACGATGCGAATTGAAAACATGTGAACCTAGAACTTCAAAAGGCCGAACATGTCTTGTACACGCGGTCTCACACAAATAAAAATTCCGAATCGGCTGTTATACATAAATGAACATGCTTATTGCACGGATTTTTCACTCATCTGTTTCCGTGCAAGCTTCTACTCCGGCTTGCGGAAGAAGAGCATTGCAGTATGAGTTTATTTTGCTCAAAATGTCTGAAATGTGCAGGACCAACAAAGCTTGTCTTCTGCCTGTTGCAGATAACGATACGTGTGTCATTAACAGTGATATCCTTTGACCCTCACTTTGAATCCCGCTCGTAAGCCTTTATTTTATTTCCGTAATTGTTTATGCGATGTATAGACTGTGCAGGATAGGGGGAGGGGGGGGGAGAAGACTACAATTTCAAAATGGTTCAAATGGCTCTGAGCACTATGGGACTTAACTGCCGAGTTCATCAGTCCCCTAGAACTTAGAACTACTTAAACCTAACTAACCTAAGGACATCACACACATCCATGCCCACGGCAGCATTCAAACCATCGACCGTAATGGTCCCGCAGTTCCAGACTGTAGCGCCTAGAACCGCTCGGCCACTCCGGCCGGCGAAGACTATACATATATTGTATATTACCCACCTTTCCCCATAGCGAAACCCTATTTTTTCAGAATTTCGAACACCTTGCACCATTTTACATAGCCGATCGCTTCTCCTAGGTCGGCAACTGCTACTAACTTGATTTGAGGAGATAGTGTAATTTTTTATTTCGCCCGTCTCTGTTCCACTCATAAAAATTTTTGTTGCAGTGGTTATCGGTTTCTGGCTGGCACGTTCATTTTCAACCCACACACCTTGTGGTTAACATTAATGAATCAAACTATATGGAATCAAAGGGCACGAAGAGCTTCTACGCAAAGTGGTATCCCTTTGGGCAACGAGTAGCCTCAGTGATATTAGCCTATATGTCTGTCGCACCTGACTGACACACCAAACTAATAAAATAACTAAGAAAAAGTAATAAAAATTATCCAGTCTCCTCAGAACTGAACAGGTGCGGACCTACCATCCCTGTGCAGCATTGCTAGAATAAACAAGTATCTTGACTTTTATCAGTCTTTCTTCCATTATCAACCGCAGCGTCAGAACTGCCTTTCTGGTGTCTTTACTTTCCCGAAAACCAAACTCATTGTCGTCTAAGAAACGCTCAGATTTCTTTTCCATTCTTCTGTGTATTATTCTTCTAGCAACTTGGCTTCAAGAGCTGTTAAACGGACTGTTCTATAATTCTCGCAATTATCTTCGGTACTGCATGGATGATATTTTGCAGAAAGTCAGATAGTATATCGCTATATGTTCTACATACGAACGTAAACAATCGATTTGTTGCCACTTGCCCTAACGATTGTGATTGAATGTCATCTGTTCCTCATGCCTTATTTGATTTTGATTCATCCAAGGCTCTTTCAAATTCTGACTAATACTGCAATCCCTGTCTCTTGCTGTCGACTCCTGTTTCTTTCTATGTCACGTTCCTCCCCCTCATAGAAGCCTTCGGTGTACTCTTTCCACCTATCCGTCCTCTCCCCTGCCTTTAATAGTGGACTTGCCATTGATCAGTTAATGTTCCCACCACTGTTTTTAATTTAACCGAGGGTTGTTTTGACTTTTTCATGTGCCGAGTCTGCCTTGCCGACAGTTCTGCCTTTATCGATTTCGTCATATTTTTAATGCAGACTTTTCGCCTTATCTTCTCTGTATTCCTATTTATTCCTTCCTGACTGACTTGAATTCCTGTATCGTGAATTTCCCTTACCATTTTTGTACTTCCTTCTTTCGCCGATCAGCTGAAGTATTTGTTCAATTACCCATGGTTTCTTCACAGTTACCTTTCTTGTACCTACGGTTTTCCTTTCCAACTACTATGATTGCACTTTTTAGAGATATCCATTCCTCTTCAACTGAACTGCCAACTGAGGTATTCATTATCGCAGTGTCTATGCCTGCTACAACTTCAAGGGTCTCTCTTCATTCCTTAGTACTTCCGTATTCCACTTCTTTGCTTGTTCATTCTTCCTAGCTAATCTCTTAAACTTAGTCCAACTCATCATTACCAAATTGTGATTTGAGACTGTATTCGCTCCAGGCTACACCCCAAGGCCCAGTTTCGGAATTTGTGCCTGATCAGGATGTAATCTGAGGTTTTGTTATGCTTCCCTGAGTTTACGAAGTATATTTCTTCGTCTTGTGGCTCCTGAACACAGTATTCGCTATTACTAGCTGAAATTTATTGAAGAACTCTGTCTCCTTCTTCATTCTTATTACTAAGCCCATATTTTTCCGTAACCTTTGCTTCTACTCCTAACTCTACAGCGATATTCCAGTCCTCCATGTTTAATAGATTTCCATCTCCCTTTGCATATTGAATTATCCTTTCAATATACTCATATGACTGAAACGCCAAAGAAAGTGGTATAGACATCCGTATTCAAGTACAGAGATATGTAAACAGGCAGAATACGGCGCTGCGGTCGGCAACGCCTATATAAGTCTGGCACAGTTGTTAGGTCGGTTACTCCTGTTACAATGGTCGGTTACCAAGCTGTAAGTGAGATTGAACTTGCTGTTGCAGTTGGCTCACGAGCGATGGGACACAGAATCACCAAGGTAGCGATGAAGTGGGGATTTTCCCGTACGACCATTTCACTAGTGCACCGTGAATATCAGGAATCGGGTAAAATATCAAATCTCCGACATCGCTGCCGCTGGAAAAAAATCCTGCAAGAACGGGACCACGAACGACTGAAGAGAATCGTTCAACGTGACATAAATGCAAACCGTCCTCACATTGCTGCAGATTTCAATGCTGGGACATCAAAAAGTGTCAGCGTGCAAACCATTCAACAAAACATCATTGATATGGGCTTTCGGAACTGAAGGCCCACTCGTGTAACCTTTACGACTGCGCGACACAAAGCTTCACGCCTCGCCAGGGCCCGTCATTACCGACATTTGACTGTTGATGACAGGAAACATGTTGCCTGGTCGGACGAGTCTCGTTTCAAATTGTATCGAGCGGATGGACGAGTACGAGTACGTATGAGGAGACAGCCTCATGAATCCACAAATCCTGCGCATCAGCAGGGGACTGTTGAAGCTCGTGGAGGCTCTGCAATGGTGTGGGGGGTGTGCAGTTGGAGTGATATGGGACTCTGATACGTCGAGATACGACTATGCAGGTAACACGTACGTAATAACACTTTCTGGTCACCAGCATCCATTCATGTCCATTGTGCTTTCCAGTGGACTTGGACAATTTCAGCAGGACAATGCGACATCCCACACGTCCAGAATTGCTACAGAGTGGCACTAGGAACACTCTTATGGGCATGCCGGACAGATGTGGGTTACGGCGGTGTTTAGGTCGAGGTCGGCGCCCACAGCGCCCACAGTTAAAGCAGCCTGACGCCGTCGTTGAAGTCCACACCGTCCGGGTGGGGTCTTCAGTCTTCAAAGGCGCCGTGCAAGTGTAATAGGTTAGCTTACACTCGTCTGCCCAGAAATCATCGTCTTCTTTCCATTTCACTTCACTGATCCCCACCACGTCTAGACTGAGCGTTTCCATTTCACATTTTCTAGCTTCCCTGCCATGTTCAGACTTCAGACATTCCGTGCACATAGTCGCAGAACGTTACCCATTCGTTGGTTAAATATTTCTCATGTCTATCTACCTCCACCTCCCGCCCCCTCCCCTCTAGGCCGTCTCCTCCCACAGATCCGAATGCGGGACTAGTCTGGAATGTTGGGCCACTGGAGAGATCATCACAAAATTTTCTCAATTACAAGCCACATGTCCTAGGGATGCACGTAATGTAAAGTGGTTTGCATTGCCTTCTGCAGCCTCATATTGTTGATCATTGGTGATTCTTCCACCTTTTGGGGGCAGTTTCCCACCTAGTGGTATGGGGCTGCCCCAATCCTTGTCTGCTGCTCCGCCCTGTTTCACAAGGCCGGAATTCTACGACCGCCACCGCTAAAGACGTTTTATTCAAAATTTAAGCAGTGGAGAGGTTTCAATACGGGTCTCAAGACGTTTTGATCTCTAGTCAAAGACACTATCTGCAGATCATGGTTCTCTCAGTTCAGCAGTTATGGAGTGTTCTCTCTGTGAGGTTTGGTTGGAAGCCTGGTCTCGCGCCTTCCGGGCTCTTCAGCCTGTGAGAGTCTTAGACGGTATTCTAGCACTCGGTGGTAGATTTTCTAATCAATTTGTGCTCGGGTTCCTACGCCGGTGCGATGTGGGCGTTATGTGATGTTCTCGCCGGCGTTTTGAGTGTGGCTAGCGGTTTTCGTGAGACAACTGAAATATCTGGGGTGAAATGTGGTTCAAAAATGGCTTTGAGCAGTATGGGACTTAACATCTCAGGTCGTCAGTCCCCTAGAGCTTAGAACTACTTAAACCTAACCAACCTAAGGACATCACACACATCCATGCCCGAGACAGGATTCGAACCTGCAACCGTAGGGATAGCGCGGTTCCAGACTGAAGCGCCTAGAACCGCTCGCCAACATCGGCCGGCGTGATATGTGGGCATTGCTTATTCGCAAGATGGATTCGTTCGATGTCTGAGTATTTGTGTTCCATGATCGGATTTTCATTGATTTTAGCAGTGAAGTTGTTATGTTTGGTACGAGCGGAAAGGAGCTTGAGTGTTACCAGTTCCTTGTTTTACGATATCTGTAGCTTTCACACATGGGACACAATCTGATATCAGTCATTCAATCCCAAGAGTACTTCTGTTAACTAATAATTCTCCAAATCCATTTAAATTGTTTCTTGTTTTTATGATGATCGCACCTTCGTTCATGTGCTGTCTGCATATGAAGCTCACTTGCCAAGTATATGCACTTTACTACAAGCATGTGTCTGATTCTATCCACTTGCTTTTGAATTAACTACATAACGTGCAACCACAGACTTCCTATCGTTTGCACTTCCTAGATCATTGATTTAATAAATACTACACAGGCTGTAACACTTATGCCGGCCGCTGTGGCCGAGCGTTTCTAGGTGCTTCAGAACGGAACCGCGGTGCTGCTACGGTCACAGGTTTGAATCCTGCCTCGGTCATGGATTTTTGTGATGTCCTTAGGTTAGTTAGGTTTAAGCAGTTCTAAGTCTAGGGGACTGAAGAACTCAGATGTTAAGTGCTTAGAGCCATTTGAACCATTTGTAACACTTACGTCTAAAGTAAGATGTGATGTTTATGTCTAAAAAGGAACAATTATATCAAGTGGTGTGCTGACAGCGTATCTGATTATGTCTTTCTGTATATTTACCTGACCCTGTTTTAAACAATTTGTCCATTAGCAAGAAAGCAGTATCAGCGAAACCAGACTAATTAAAACTAGTGCTTGATAATGACAAATTAAAGGTCAGTATATTCAGATCTACTCGATCTTACTACGGCCCTGTAAATCGGAATAAATAAAGAAGTGGTCCCTGTGCGAAAATCCATAAATTGTGTGAAATAAATTTCTTACCTCGTATTGGTGTCGCCTTGGGTAACGCTTTGTTCTGCTCTCAGTACTATCAAACTAGCCACAGTTGCAAAAGACAAAATGCAAGTTATTTGACTGAGACACATTTAGAATTTGTTTAAATTAATACAAATAGGAATTGGGAGGCGGAGCATGACTGAAGAGAATGACTGTAATATCTTACTTGAAAAACTTACTATATTGCAACTGTTAAGCCACATCAAAGAAATTACATGTACGCAAGGAAATGATCTTTACAAAAAAATACACTAAAAACTTGGGGTTACATACAATGCTGGTCTCATTCAAATTCGTTCTACAGAAAAAGCGCCTAAATACGTGAATATTGATTACCTTATTATAGACCGATGTAACAATATGTAGAAAGATTCTTCATCAGAGTATTATAATAATACTAGTAGCATTTTCTTAATTAATTTTACTTCAAATCTTATTTCTTCCATAAATCATCACTAGACAACGCTGAAATTATTTCACTGAATATTTAATATTAAGCGACTGCCTACTCCTGAGTATCGCAGCAGATACTGCCAGTCCCCGGCGCGCTACCCCTGCAACTCCCCGAGCAACAATTGCCTGTCACTGCGCGACCTAACATAAGCTATTTCTCACACAAACTCTGCTTCGCAGCGTTCTTTCGCACGTATATCATTGTAATCGATATATCGCTTATGCTCTTGGATAAGACGTTAAAATTTACAATTTTCTTTATGTGTACCTACTTCAAATTATAATTTTGTTGCGACTGCCACTACTTGAACACGTGCTTTCATATGCACTTTCGTCCCGAACAACTAATGCAATTGCTAAATTACTAATAATCCTTCACGTCTCAGCAGCAAACATCAGCCCCTTTAAAATATTGCTACTCCCCTTCTTTGCATGGCCCTTTCAGCTAAAATTGTAAGAAAATGAAACGCCCACAGCCATCCCTTATGATTTTATTTATTTTGCAGCTACCAATTTCGGTGCCTCTGTGATCCATGTTCAGGCCGTAATTGATGCTGAAGGGATTGACACGATCCCTAAGTATACCGTTGGCAATTGACGGTTGGAAAAAAAATGGTTCAAAATGGCTCTGAGCACTATGGGACTCAACTGCTGAGGTCATTAGTCCCCTAGAACTTAGAACTAGTTAAACCTAACTAACCTAAGGACATCACAAACATCCATGCCCGAGGCAGGATTCGAACCTGCGACCGTAGCGGTCTTGCGGTTCCAGACTGCAGAGCCTTTAACCGCACGGCCACTTCGGCCGGCGGTCATAGTTCGGAAATGTGAAATTAAATATGATTTAGAAGAAAGAAGGAACGGAAACGAAAATTAATACAAAAAGTGATAACTGTCGTGAAACATCACGCATATAATATCTCGCCTTGTAAGGAAACAGACGGTGTGTATATTACAATTTAATAAATTAACTGGAACTATTCACAACCAGCGATTTGGGACCATTGTCGATAATTTAGTTGAATAAAATGACACTCAAATATTGTCATAAAGTGCCTATTTTAGTTTCTTAGACATTATTACCATGAATAACTAACTATTCTTTAAAAAAATATCTACTATTAATCGTGCGAGTAAGACATAATAAACATAAACTTCCATCGTAATTACACCTTTTAATCGTTGGAATATGCATTCAGTATGCAGTTATCATGAACATCCTCGCCTTGTATCTAACACTGACTGACGTCAAGAATAACGTCACGTATTACAAGTGGGTGTGTCATCTAACCGGAATTGACATTCGAGGAGCAGAACTTAACACAAGAGAGTCACTGGGACAGTAGTCTCTCGTACATGAAGAACAGCGTCCAAGTTCCAACCCACCCCTGACAGTGATTGGTTATAATACCGGTATTGCACCTCCATTCATATACGCTAGGGATTTATGCTCGTTCCCTAAAAGTTCTCGGCTGGACCCAGTATTCTTTCCTCATTTTTGTGAGAATGGGACCAGTAAGGCTCATTATACTTATTTCAACCATCATATAAAACATACAGTATGTGATCAAAAGTATCCGGACACCCGGCTGAAAATAACTTACAAGTTCGTGGTGCCCTCCATCGGAAATGCTGGAATTCAGTATGGTGTTGGCGTACCCTTAGCCGTAATGACAGCTTCCACTCTCGTAGACATACGTTCAGTTAGGTCCTGGAAGGTTTCATGGGGAATGGCAGCCCATTCTTCACGGAGTGCTGAACTGAGGAAAGGCATCGATGTCGGTTGGAGAGGCCTGGCAGGAAGTTGGCGTTTCAAAACATTCCGAAGGTGTTCTATAGGGTACAGGTCAGGACTTTGTCCAGGTCAGTCAATTACAGGAATGTTATTGTCGTGAAACCAATCAGCCAGAGGCCACGCATTGTGAACAGGTGCTCGATCGTGTTGAAAGATGCAATCGCCGTCCCCGAATTGCTCTTCAACAGTGTAAAGACTGTGCTTATAAAATCAACGTAGGCCTGTGCTCTGACAGTACCAAGCAAAACAAAAAGGGGTGCAAGCCCCCTCCATGAAAAACACGACCACACCATAACACCACCGCCTCCAAATTTTACTGTTGGCACTACACACACTGGCAGATGACGTTCACCGGGCATTCGCCATACCCACACCCTGCCATTAGGTCGCCACATTGTGTACCGTGATTCTTCACTCCGCACAACTTTTTTCCAGTGTTCAATCGTCCCGTGTCTACGCACCTTACACCAAAGGAGACGTCGTTCTGCATTTACTGGCGTGATGTGTGACTTATGAGCAGGCGCTCGACCATGAAATCCACTTTTTCTCACCTACCGCCTAACTGTCATAGTAATTGCAGTGGATCCTGATGCAGTTTTGAAATCCTATGTCATGGTCTGGATAGATGTCTGACTATGTATTCATTATGACCCTCTTCAACTGTCGGCAGTCTGTGTCAGTCAACAGACGAAAAAAGAAATGTGTGGGAAATCCTATGGGACTTAACTGTTAAGGTCATCAGTCCCTAAGCTTACACACTACTTAACCTAAATTATCCTAAGGACAAACACACACCCATGCCCGAGGGAGGACTCGAACCTCCGCCGGAACCAGCGACACACTCCATGACTGCAGCGCCCTAGACCGCTCGGCTAATCCCGCGCGGCAGTCAGCAGACGAGGTCGGCCTGTACGCTTTTGTGCTGTACGTGTCCTTTCACGTTTCCACTTCACTATCACATCGGAAACAGTGGAGTTAGGGATGTTTTGGAGTGTAGAAATCTCGTGTACATACGTGTGACACAAGTGATACCCAATCACTTGACCACGTTCGAAGTACGTGAGTACCGCGAAGGACCCCATTATGCTCTCTCTCACGTCTAATGAATATTTAGGTCGCTGATATAGAGACCCTGGTAGTAGGTGGCAGCACAACGCACCTAATATGCAAAAACATATGTTTTTGGGGGTGTCCTGATACTTTTGCTCACATACTGTAGTAATCGGAAATGATGCCTGTAGGCCTTTTTGACAGTAAGAATTAAGATGACGTAAGACCTAAAGTTTAAAGAAAGCTTTTTGTTTATTATAATAGAAATATTTCGGTTTGAAAAGTACGTTTTTATATGTCCAGTTAGTCATCTTTAAAAAATTTTCTTTTACGAATTACGATAAATTATCTGCGACTTAGTTTGTACCGAGGAAGATACCTGACTACATTAATACATGACTGGAGGAACCTCTTGAAACACTTTAATTATTTCGTTCTAGTTTTTCTCCATCCTCGTTTATTAGTAAAATCTGATTGTATGAGTATTTAATGTGATCATAATGACTTGAGTGTGGAGTCAGTGATTCTTAAGTTTACGAGTTTAGTTAGAATATTTGCAAGAACATTTTTCCACTTTGCCATACACATTTATTACATGCCTTAAAAAGGAACAGAAATTTTATAGTTGAGCAGGAATCATAAATCACATAATTATAATTATAGATTCCTTCATGGTTATTAGAATAATGGAACTTACAAATTAATGTTAAGCAAATGATACCAGTAAACAGAGTGAAAGAAATTATACAAGTAATTTTATTCCACGAAAGATTGCATCTGGCCATGCGTAGGTCAAAACGTTTCGTCATTCCTTACTAAGCCACTTGAAACGATAGCCTCTAGAGCGTATTCAGTTAATTGGTTTCTTATCGGCGTGATTAAACTCCTCGAACTTTATAAGCAGAACGATCAGCCAGTAGTAAGTAGTTAGTTAACCGCCTCTGAGTTACATCCAGTAGCACGAGGGGAGAAACACTCCAGCAATGAAAGGTTAGTCTTCCTTCCTTCATTTAAAACTCGTTGCTTAAGTAAGTGTGAGTAAAACCATTTTCTAACTCCATTTGTTCTCAAACAAAGTGCACGTAATCAGAATTAAAATATTCCATGACAATAGTTCCTGAACTGTTAGATAGAATTTAATTTTATTCATAGGATTTTTAGTATAATTTTATAGATACCGTTTTCATCGTCGGCGAAGTACTTCGATTTGTTGAGTTCTGTAAAACACTTCGTATTAAAAGGTTGTGTGGTCGTACTGAAAAAATGTTCAAAACTGTGTGAATTCCTGTGGGACCAAACTGTTGAGGTCATCGGTCCCTAGACTTAAACAGTACTTTAAAGTAACTTAAACTACCTTATGCAAAGAACAACACACACACCCATGCCCGAGGGAGGACTTGGACCTCCGGAGAGAGGGGCCATGCAATCCGTGACATGGCGCCTCAAACCACGCGGCCACTACACGTGATGGTCGTGCTCAAAGTATGTATCAAGGTTTCTGTAGTAACCTTTGCACCATAATCCTACTGATGTTAAATGATTGAACTGCTAGAACGAATTTCACTTGGATATTTTAGGAGAATATAAAACTGTATTTAAAAAATCTGTGGGTTTCTGTGACAAAGATTTACCGGATTGTCAGTACAAACGGTCCATCTCTCGTTTCTCATCTTAAGCTTCTAAAGGTGTTACCCAACTAATTTGAACTAAAGCTTGCGCCTTACCTCATGCGAAATGTGTTAGTATCACAAGTGTATTTTGAATATTCCACACATCAAAAAAAAGTTTTGCGTCACCTCGGCTCCGGGAGTTCCGGAAACTGTACAGAAAATTGAAAGAGAGATCAACATAAACATCATTTCCTCTCTTTTTATTGCTCCTGAAAACCACACACTGCATGTTATGCCACCATCCAGCGAGACCTTCACAGGTGGTGGTCCAGATTGCTGTACACACCTGTACCTCCAATACCCAGTAGCACGTCCTCTTGCATTGATGCATGCCTGTATTCGTCGTGGACTACCTCGATAAGTTCATCAAGGCACTGTTGGTCCAGATTGTCCCACACCTCAACCGCGATTCGGCGTAGATTACTTACAGTGGCTGGTGAGTCCCGTCGTCCATAAACAGCCCTTCTCAACGTACACCAGATATGTTCGATAGGGTCCATGTCTGGAGAACATCCTGCCACTGTAGTAGAGCGATGTCGTTATCCTGAAGGAAGACATTCACAAGATGAGCACGTCTTCCATGAAGACGAATGGCTCGCCAATATGCCGCCGATATGGTTGCGCTATCGATCGGAGGATGGCATTCACGTATCGTACAGCCGTTACGGCGACTTCCATGGCCACTAGCGACGTACGTCGGCCCTACATAATGGCACCCCAAAACATCACGGAACATCCACCTTTCTTTACTCGCTGGACAGTGTGTCTAAGTAGATCAGCCTGACCGGGTTGCCTCCAGACAAGTCTCCGACGATTGTCTGGTTCAAGGCATATGCGACACTCATCGGTGAAGAGAATGTGATGCCAGTCTTGGAGCGGTCCATTCGGCATGTTGTTGGGCCCATCTATATCGCGCTGAACGGTGCCTTGGTTGCAAAGATGGACCTCGCCAAGGACGTTGGAAGTTGCGCATCACGCATTCTGATGCGCACACTTTGAGTCGTAACATTACGTCCTGTGGCTGCACGAAAAGCATTATTCAACATTGTGGCGTTGGTGTCAGGGTTCCTCCGAGCCATAATTCGTAGGTATCTGCCATTCACTGCAGTAGTAGCCCTTGGGCGGCCTGAGCGAGTCATGTCATCGACTGTTCCTGTCTCTCTGTATCTCCTCCATGTCCGAATAACATCGTTTTGGTTCACTCTGAGACGCCTGGATACATCCCTTGTTGAGAGCCCTTCCTGGCACAAAGTAACAATGCGGAAGCGCTCGAACCGCGGTATTGACTGTCTAGGCATGGTTGAACTATAGACAACACGAGCCGTGTACTTCCCTCCTGGTGGAATAACTGGAACTGATTGACTGTCGGACCCGCTACGTCTATTACGTGCTGCTCATGGATGGTTGTTTATATCTTTGCGCAGTTTTAGTAACATCTCTGAAGAGTCAAAGGGAATGTGTCTGTGATACAATATCCACAGTCAACGTCCATCTTCAGGAGTGCTGGGAACCGGGGTGATGCTAAACTTTTTCTGATATGTGTATATTCGGGAATCCGAAGGACATAGTTTCAACTAGAAATTTAAATATAGAAATAATACAACAATATTTGTGTAAATTTTTCGCCAGATACTCGCGTCCCAGATATCAAGAGCAAACTCAGATTTTCAATAATTTTTATCGTCCGAGCTGACTATAGTCCAATCAGGTAGCACTCTCTAGGGAATTTTTGTATAATACGAGCACAGTTACGGCTGTTTCATGTGAGAGAAATGTGAATATACGTTAAATCGAGCCTCGACTAGGTGAGTACTCCATGTCAACTGTACTCTTTTAGATTCATAAAGCAATTAGTGGGAAACTGCATCATAAAAGACAGCAAGTCTGAAAATAAATTAAGATAGGCTCATACGATTTGTTGATCTATAAAAAGCGTTCGATAGTGTAAAATGGTGCCAGATGTTCGAAATTCCGAGGAAAACGGTAGTGAGCTACAGGAAAAGACGGATGTACGAGAATCAAGAGGAAATAACAAGACTAAGAAGTCCTCGGCTTCCAAAGTGTGTAAGACGGGGATACAGTCTTTCATCCCTAATGTTCAATCTATACCTACAAGACACAATCATGACAACAGAAGAAAAGTTCAACTGTGGGACTAAAATTGAAGGTGAAAGTACAGGGTGATTATAATTAAAGTTAAACTTTCAAAACCCTGTAGAAATAACACCACTGGTCAGAATGACGTTCAATTGCAACGGAATATTATCGGAGAAAAGGGAACACGAATGGCAGAAGAAATATAAATAGTCACAGAATGTAGCAATAGACCGTGCTGTAAGCATCACAGTTTAATAGTGGTCGTCTACAAATGACAAATGAATCATACAACAATACCTAAGGCGTACGTTTGACGTTAAACACACTGTACTACTCAGTGTGCATGGGTGTACAGGTGATACTGTTAGTTACGTAAGCCCATCCATCACGGCGACGTCTTATCATATTGGATAGGAAAAATCGGTTTTTAATTGTCCTGAGGCCACAAACCGCATTTAAAGCATTAATCAGAATCAAATTGGATTATTAATTTCCGCGTGACTGGCGCAAAACATGTTCAATATGTTGTCCACCGTTTTCTGCATCAAGTTGTAATCGAGAAACAGCATTATCCACAACTGCATGAAGTGTTTCGAGGGTCACGTTCAGAATGTGTTGCGCATTGCGTCCCTTCACTGCAGCTACGTTTACAGTCGGAACGCTGAACGCAACATCTTTCAGGTAGCCCCACAGCCAGAAGTCACACGGATTAAGATCGGGTGATGGGGATGGCCAGGCTATAGGGAAATGGCGCTGATAATTCTAACATTTCCGACATGGCGCTTCAGCAGCTGCTTAACTGGATTTGCAATGTCCAGAGGTGCAACATCTTGCATAAAAATGATCCAATCCACGCATCCACGCTGTTAGAGGGCTGTAATGACGTGGTTGCGCAAAAGACAGTCATAGCCCTTACCAGTGACGGTACAGGTAGAAGTACGGGAAGCACCCGTCTTTTCGAGTATGGCCCTATGATAGGTGATGCCGTAAACCCGCAACACACAGTGACCGTTTCAAGATGAAGTGGTACTGGTTCATTTGCGTGTGGATTTTCCGTTTCCCATATTTCTGTGTATTGACATATACGGTCAGATGTCGACAAAATCTTCCATGGCCAATCATTGTCCACTTCCATGCGAGCATGAAATTCTAAAGCGAATTTCTCTCTTGCAGGCAGGTCAACAGGAAGCAACTCGTGCACATGGGTAATTTTGAATAATTTTGAATGGATAGCAAAGAAGGATATTTCGTAGGATTTTACGCACTGTGCTCACAGGTATGTCCAATGTTCGGGTAATTCTCCATGCACCACACGTGTGCACACCACCATTCGTATCCTCCTGCGTTGCTGTGGCCACTGCTTCCACTGGCATCGAATCAATGCGTTTCCTCCCTCTACCAGGTTGCACACCAAAAGAACCCGTCTCTTCGAATTTACGAATCATTTTCTCCAGACCCACGGCAGTCATCTGACCGACGCCTTTTTTCAAACCCTTCAGTGCCCAGAACTTCTGCAGAGCGAAATATGCACAGTCATCATTATTGTAATACAGCTTTACAAGCAGAGCGCAATTACTGCTTTGAGACGTCACAGCGACAGTGGTAGACGCGAAAGGAGGAAAAGCCGTGTACCCAGCGTGTTTATACCAATTTTAATGGGTCGTGCGCATGGCAGGTGTTTTCATTTACGTATTCTGACCCATACAACGCCATCTGTTGATCAATTTTCACTCTATTTTCTCTTCTGCCATACGTCTTCCCCCTTCTCCGATAATATTACGTTTTAATTTGACGTCATTCTCACTAGTGGTCTTATTTCTACAGCGTTTTAAAGCGTAACTTTAATTAAAATCACCTTGTATATCAACGATAAGATTTGTTGATGACATTGATATTCTCACTGAATGTGTAGAAGAAGTGCAGGAGCCGGCCGCGGTGGTCTCGCGGTTCTAGGCGCGCAGTCCGGAACCGTGCGACTGCTACGGTCGCAGGTTCGAATCCTGCCTCGGGCATGGATGTGTGTGATGTCCTTAGGTTAGTTAGGTTTAAGTAGTTCTAAGTTCTAGGGGACTTATGACCACAGCAGTTGAGTCCCATAGTGCTCAGAGCCATTTGAACCATTTGAAGTGCAGGATCTGTTGAAGAGACTGAACAGTCTAATGAGTACACAATATGGTTTCAGATTAAACTGAAATAACAAAAATAATGAGAATTAGCAGAAAAGAGATTAACTTTAAAATTAATATCAAAGTTGGTTATCACGAAGTAGACGAAGCTAAGGAATTCTTGTACCTTGGAACCAAAATACACCATACTGGACGAAGAAAGGACAACATAAAAAACATATTAGCACAGGCAAAGGGACGTTCCTGGCGAAGAGAAATCTACTGGTATCTAATGTAGGCCTTAATTCAATGAAAATTTTCGGAGAATGTTTGTGGAGGACACAAAAAAGCGTACTAGCATCGGCAAAGGGGCGTTACTGGCCAAGAGAAGTCTACTGTGTCAAATATAGGCCTTAATTCTGGGAATAAATATGTGAGAATGTACGTCGGCATAACAGAATTGTTTGGTAGTGAATTATGGGCAACGGAAAGACCGGAAAAAAAAAGAATTAAAGCGTTTGAGATGTGGTGCTACAAAAGAATGTTGAAAATCATGTTAACTGATAAGGAATGAGGAGGATCTCCTTAGAATCGGCGGAGAAAGGGACATATGGAAAACAGTGACAAGAAGAAGGGACAAGATACACTATGTGATCAAAAATATCCGGAAGCCTGGCTGAAAATGACTTTCAAGTTCGTGGCACCCTCAATCGGTAATGCTGGAATTCAATATGGTGTTGGTCCACCCTCAACCTTGATGACAGCTTCCACTCTCGCAGGCATACGTTCAGTCAGGTGCCGGAAGTTTTCTTGGAGAACGACAGCCCATTCTTCACGGAGTGCTGCACTGAGGAGAGGTAACGATGTCGGTCGGTACACCTGGCACGAAGTCGGCGTGTGTTCCTTAGGATTCTGGTCAGAACTCTGTGCAGGCCAGTCAATTACAGGGATGTTATTGTCGTGTAACCACTCCGCCACAGGCCGTTGCCTTATGAACAGGTGCTCGATTGTGTTGAAAGATGCAATCGCCATTCCCGAATTGCTCTTCAACAGTGGGAAGCCACAAGGTGCTTAAAACATCAATGTAGGCCTGTGCTGTGACAGTGAAACGCAAAACAACAAGGGGTACAAGCACCTTCCATGAAAAACACGACCACACCATAACACCACCTCCACCGAATTTTACTGTTGGCACCACACACGCTGGCATATGACGTTCACCAGGCATTCGCCATACCCACACCCTGCCGTCGGATCGCCACATTTTGTGCCGTGATTCGTCATTCCACACAACGTTTTTCCACTGTTCAATCGTCCAATATTTACGCTCCTTACACCAAGCGATGCGTCGTTTGGCATTTACCGGTGTGATGTGTGGCTTATGAGAAACCGCTCGACCAGGAAATCCAAGTTTTCTCGCCTCCCTCCTAACTGTCTTAGTACTTGCAGTGCATCCTGATGCTGTTTGGAATTCCTGTTTGATGGTCTGGATAGATGTCTGCCTACTACACATTACGACCCTCTTCAACAGTCGGCGGTCTGTGTCAGTCAACAGACGAGGTCGGTCTGTACACTTTTGTGCTGTACGTGTCCCTTCACGTTTCCACTTCACTATCACATCGGAAACAGTGGACCTAGGGATGTTTAGGAGTGTGTAAATCTCGTGCACAGACGTATGAGACAAGTGACACCCAATCACCTGACCACGTTCGAAGTCCCTGTTCTCCGCGAAGGGCCCCGTTCTGCTCTCTCACGATGTCTAATGACTACTCGGGTCGCTGGTACAGAGAACATGGCAGCACAATGCACCTAATATGAAAACGTATATTTCTGATGGTGTCGGGATAGTTTAGTTCACATAGTGTAATAGGACATGTGTTAAGGCATCAGAGATTAACTTCCTTGTTCCTAGAGGGAACTGAACAGGTTAAAACCTGTAGGGGAAGACAGAGATTTTGGTACTTTCAAGAAGTAATTGATGACGTAGGCTGAAAGTGTTACTCTGAGATGAAAAGGTTAGCAAGGGAGAGGACTTTATGGCACCCCACTTAAAACCAGTTAAAAGACTAATGACAAAAAAAAATAAACCAGGTAGTAAATTCTGACGCCGTATCAGAATGACTACCTTATGGCACTGTACGAATGTTCACGAAAGGACCCGTCTGTGTTACCATAACTACACAAGTTTCAGTTCACTGAAAGCCTTGATGATCCTTTTATTTTTCTCGAGGAAATGAGGAGCCAGTTTTCACTTAATTAATAATTTTCACTTAATTAATAATTAGGACTATTCATTTTGTGATACCGATATATTAGTCGGCTTTCCACGCATTAATTATGTTTCCTATGCTTTGGGAGCAAAATTTATGATCTAGTACAGGCGTTAAAGTCCCTCCGGAAGTTTCACCACACAGGGTGGTTTGATAAGCCTAGTAAAAAAGCAAGACAAAATGTTTGTTTTGTGAACAACTCACATTGCTTCTCGAAAAAGTCTATTTTGAGAGATATGCACTTGGTTCAGCGATCCTCCAGCTTTGTCATCTCATCGGAAAAATAGGTTGTACAAAATCTTCAAAATACTCGTTGACTGCAACCATCACTTCCTCATTTAATGAAAATTTCTTGCAGCCAGCAAAAGGGAACAGGGAGAAGTCGTTGGGAGTTGAGTCTGCTCAACAAGGTGGTTGAGGAAGCAATTCAGATCCAATTTCATGCCCTTCTCCATTATCGCTGATGTATAAAGCGTAATAGGGTCTAGTTATGGTTCTGTCCTTTTTCCAAGTAATCTATGAGGGTTATTTCTTGGGAAACCCAAACAACAGTGCCCCTTAGCATACCAAGTGATAAAATAACCATTGACTTCTTCTGTGGATGTCCATGGTTTTGACGGCCGTTTTCATTGTGGTGGATAATGATGGATCCAGTTTTCATTAAAATTCACAAATCAGTGTAAAAAATCTTGTGGATTGAGATTAAATCTCGCCACACGCTATGTTGAAATACTATGCCGCATGTGCTTTTGGTCGACTGCGACCAACCTCACACACAGCTTCTTCAAAGCCAATTCTCTGTGCAAGATATTATGCATTCGCTCAGTTGTGGCACCTACAATCTCAGCAATCTCACGAATTTCTATTCGGCGCTCTTGCATTACCATATTACTAATTTTGTCAATGGTTTCCTTCGTGGTGACGTCAGTTGGGCGACAGGAGTAGCTGCGCTTTGGTGTTTGTTCGACCACGTTTAAATTCGTTAATCCAAAAGCAATTGGTCTTCAGTTATGGTACAGAATCTGTGTGAACTTCATTCAATTCTGTTTTGATTTATTCGGCAGTCTAAGCCTTCGACTTGTAACGCTACCGCGCGCTCGGACGTACGTTAGCTCTATAAAGCCTGTACTGTAATAAGTTCACGGGCTTCACCTTATAAACAAGGATTTTAGTACATAAGTTGACCGCGTGTACCTAATAGAAGCAAGATCGGACTTGTACTCAGTTAATAACTACAGTGAAGCATCAAGCAAATGTAAAGTATAATTACTCGTACGCATGGACAAGAAGTATACACATTAGATGCTACCTATAATTAATAATTCGGTCGCCAGCCTACTTAGGCAATGAGTGAGTTTTTCCTTGTACAAGTGGGTGCATGTACAAGCATAGTAACACGTAGTAATGATGCGTTATATGGCAAAGTTTGGAACCAGAAAAATCCACTGAACTAAAGCTTTCTCTTTTTGTACTAATTTGGACGAGATAAATTCACACATCATCACACAGCAATGATTAGTACGAACTGCATTTTGCATATTGATCAGACTGAAATCGAGCATAGATTGTCCTAGAATGAGCAGTTTTGAAAGCACACATACAATGTCACTATTAAAATTGGAAAACAACACTAATACCCTTAGGTTCAATATAGAACTTAACTTTACTGGTCAAATCTGATTAGCACATTTCAAGGTTTGAAAGAATGGACAAGAGAAAGGGGGGGGGGGGCCTGAAACTGTTATGGTCGTTATACTGAAATTATTAAGTATTGAAGGCAAATTAACACTCAAAATCATCAATCTATGGATAACTACTCTTTTGTCTTACTTCTGAATAATTTAACTGTCATTATTTCTGTCTCAGATTAATTAAATAACATCGCTAACTCAATTCAAAAAACTCTCTTCCAAGTTAGTCATACTTTTGTTCTTTATCAACATTTGCAATAACACATAGAACTTTAAACTTCTTTATAGCATAGGTTTGTCTGCTAATAATTCTTATTAACACTAATTTTAAACTTTCAGTTCAGGATACTCGGGTTGCACAGTACGAGGTAAGGACCCTGTCTAGGTCAGTGATCAGGATCAGTAATGGCTAGGTCAATTCTGGTAAAAGTCACGTTATTATTGAACAGTTAGAAACAGTTTCGACCCTGGTCCACACAGATACACTTCTAAAGATGAAATAAATGTTTGACCTGTGCAAATCGGTGCGGCGGTTGGCGGGCAGCGAGATAGCGGGCAGCACGGCACACATACAAGCACGGCTAAGGCTCACACTACATAGGCACTTTCCTTCTTCTTAGCGTCGTAATCTTTCCAACTTTGTGCCTCAGAATATAGCCATGCCAAGTAGTCGTCGGAATCGGTTCATCCGAGGCTCAATGGAATCCACTTTTCCTAGGTAGCCGCCTCGGTATAGTACGTGTTCCTCTGACCGATTCACAACTCCGACTGTTCTACTGAGCCCGTTGTGCCGAACCGCGCCCAGTGTGCGTTTCCCGCGCCCGCCTGCCTCCACCTTTTTCCGCTTCCCTACAGGTAGGGTATTTACCACAGGTTTTCTACTACACATACCCTAATGCATTACCTACGTATGGACCAAGTGTATAAATTACAATTTTCACATCTTACAATAGTTTTAACATTAAACACACTTCCCTTTGATCACCACATTATTTGAAATCCAACATAAATAATAATATTCATTTCAAAAGTTACTCACAGTTCCTTTAACATCACGATACGAACCGAAAAAGAAGTTCAAAACATTGCTTACATTAATTTATCTAAATTCATAAAGAAAAAAATTATTATATGTACAGTTGTCGTTACACATGCCCCTGTTTCCAGAAAATTTTGCTTAAGTCCAAATTTTATGGGAACACTAAATCTTAGAATTATACAGTGGTTCTGAATCTTTACTTAAACGTCCAAAAAGATTTACACTACATATTTCCTTTTACTTACTGTATATAGGTTTACACTCTTTTAACACATCAAGAATAATTATTTGTCATTTACTCAAGTGCCTTTTGCACAGTCCAACGTCCCATCATAACATTACTAAAATAACAATTTAATCATTTTTTTTCTAAATTTCTCAAAGAAATAATTTAAAATTCTGGAATACAAACATTTAACTACAAAAACAATTGCATGTTTTGTGTACACTATAAGATAATTTGTCGCTGCTTTCTTTGAATAGCAGTCCATTTCCTTACTTACTAAACAAAACACACACACACACATATTCAGAAAATTAACTACACATATTTGCTGCCTATTATGCGGATTTGGGCAGTCCTTTTCACTTCATATTGTCACATCTCCTGGATCACATTTACAATTTTCCATCGACTATTTATCTGCCCTCATTGGTATTTGGCAGTCCTTCATATTATGGTTCATACACTGCCCATTTTCATTTTTGACAGTCCCATCTTTTATCTGGCTGATAGCATTTATCCTTTCATTTCAGTCCCTTTCTCCATACCTTTTTACAGTTACAGTACAATTGGTAATCTGAAACTCACATAACTACATTAGCACACTTTCAAGGGTATACAGACATTTACAAAGATTAGTTACATTTAGAATAACTTGGGTTCAGCATAAGATACAGCACAATTACTCGTTCCTAGGAACATACAGTTTCAAGTCCACAATATTTCTTACACCTAAAGGTCTTTTGGATTTTGGGTAGATCAGGTAGTAAGCATTGTCGTGTGGAATATTCTGTATTATATATGGTCCATTATAAATATATTTAAATTTGGAAATTTCATGGTTTAGTTCACTAGACTTTTCGTGGGTTTTTAAAAGAACATAATCTCCAATTTTAAATTTTGAAACTTTTAAATTTTTTATTGTGTCTTTTAGATCTAGGTTCAGCTTTTTGCTTTGCCCTTTTTATCACCAATTCTTTCTTTTGATCCAATCCCAAACTTGTACAAGGTGGAAACTCTAGTTTTTCTTCAATTAAACTTTTACTATTTCTGCCTAACAAAATTTCTTCTGGTGGGAATCCAGTAGTTTCATGATGTAATGTGTTCATGACGTTCTCAAAATCCGATATAAATCTGCCTCAGACTCTAAATCAAGAAAACAATAATTCACTTTCAGGTAACACTGAGACACAGTAATAATAAAGTCATGCATAATACTAATAATATATACAAATACAGTATCCTGCCCCCAGTCTCTTTATTAACAAGGCAGTCTTTTAGGGTTCATAAAACAGTCACTTAAGTCTGGTGGCTTTTTAGGCCTCCTATTTTCTACATCTTTCACTAAACCATTCAGATCTTGCCAACGTTTCGTTTCATCAGGTGGCTTTTTAGGTTTTGAAATTTCAAAGTCTCTAGCAAGGTACAACATTCCCTGTTCTGCTATCATTTTATCAGGTGGTTTTTTTTGTTCCTGTAATTCACACTCCTTCAAAACATTTATTAAGGCGTGCCCCAGTATAGTATCATCTGGAGGTTCCTGCAAATTATGCCCCTGTTTTACATTACTGAATAATTCATTCGGTTTTGGCCCAGTTCTACTTTCTGTATCTTTCTTTGGAAAATTTTCACTAATTTTCTCATACCCTCTTTCAGTAAAAGTATATTCACTATCGTTTACACCTGCAAATTCATCGTCACTAGAGTCATCATTACTCTCTTCCTCAACATCAGATTCACTTAAGTACGCTACTTTTGAACAATAGGGAAAGTTAGTATATTCATTTTCATCTGTATTTGCGTATCTTTCATCATCGGAACTATCGTCGGAATCCGACCATTCCGGATCGCTTTCAGGTTCTAACATAAAAGCTTTTCTGAGACAGGCACTAAGTTCCTCCTCTGTATTGTCGTCAGGCTTGGATTTTAACTCAATCTCCTCTTTTGGCAATACGGCCTCATCCTCAGCTTTAATCACATCCACTGTGACTGCATATTCGGTGTAATCCTCGTCGACTTTGATTACTTTCAGGTAATCATCTGCCCCTTCTCCACAGTGCCTCTCGGTAGCAGCTTGTACTATTGGCGTACTGTTAGCAGAAGTTATTTCTTCGTCAATGCTAAGGATTTCATCCTCCAAATCCTTCCTAACCTTAATCTGCGTCCTATTAGCGGCACGCGTACTTTGCGTGGCGCTATTTATTCTC
Source organism: Schistocerca nitens (assembly GCF_023898315.1). Taxonomy (NCBI): domain Eukaryota; kingdom Metazoa; phylum Arthropoda; class Insecta; order Orthoptera; family Acrididae; genus Schistocerca; species Schistocerca nitens. The sequence goes on from NC_064617.1 coordinate 619,636,684, forward strand.
TCCTCTTCCAATTCTGGCCATGTCACCTTATCGACGTCCCTACTATCTCCTTTTCCACTAACTAATTTCTTTGCCTCATACTCCTTCTTAAAATCCTCCCACTCACATTGCTTTAGGCCCTTGTACAGATCATCGATCTGCACACGCCAATCAGTTACTTCTGCTAATTCATCCTCGCCTTTTATCTCATTGCAAACACTGCTAACCGCACCTCTCTGTGTATTCACAGTTTCATTTATCGTTTCCTTTGCCACGGAATTATCACTCGTAAAATTTTCATTAGCTCTGACGACTATGTTCGTATCTACTGCTGCCATATTTCTAGCGGCTTCTTTCCTAACAGATGTTCTGCTAGACTGGGCCGTTGCCCTCTGATGCTCCACTCGCCTGTTAACATGTAGCGCTCTGTGCGGCAGAGATGACTCATTCTGGCTCGCAGCTGACGCTTGTTTCGCCACAACACGTCGCGGCGTTCCATGTCTGTCCCTAGCCTGTCTCATTACATTACGGTCGGTCCGGTAACTTTTTTCAAATCGGGGCCGGTATGTATTGTCCGCTTCCGTTTGGCCCGCAACGTTCGCGGAAATTAGTTTCCCGCGTCGTTATTCTTTCGCGCGGTATACCCTCTACCGCGACCTGGATTATTTCCTCTGCCTCTTCCTCTGCCTCTTTCTCTTTGTATTACATTGACGCGAAATCCATCGCCGTCGTTTCGTTCGTCATTGTGTCGGTTATTATGGTTACCAAAATTTTGATAATTGGCACGACTTTCGCGCCAATGGTCTTCGTCTTCGACCCTTTCTAGAAATGCTTGGAAGCTGCGATGATTGCTTCCTACATACCTCTTTGAATCTTCTGGGAGCTTTTTATATAACTCCCATATAATTTCTGAATCTGATCTTCGGCCTCTTAAATGCGTCAATTTCTGGTACCAATGCTCGCAGAAATCTTTCAAAGAATTCCTGCCCCTGTTATCATGCTGTTTGGCCATGATAAACTCGCGCCATAAATGGTCCTGCTTTTGTTCTGACCAATATTCTTCCGTAAATCTTTGCCTGAATTCTTCGAACGTCATTCGTTCAATATTTAAATTTATTCCCCAGCGCTTAGCATCACCTGCTAAGGCGCTAACTACAACATTTATCTTTTCCTGATCAGACAAGTGCTCAGGAAATACTCTCTCGCAATTTTTGATAAAATCTAACGGATGCCACCCGTTATGTTTCTTGGCTGGATCGAAGCGTTCCTCACCTTCTAATAGCTTCGTAATCGGTGTGCCGTTACAGACAACACCAGGCCTATCTTTAATTTTGCTCTCCAGATCGAAAATTCTGCCTTGAATTTTCGTAGTATTTTGTTCACAGTTTTGAACACATCCGGTTACTTTTTTATCTAAATCCCTTTCAGTTTCTAAAACTACCTTTTCCAACCGTGATATTCCGTGTTGACATTCGTTTACGATCTCAGTTTTAAGACCGAAAACTTTTTCGTCTACCTTAGTTTCAACCAGAGGTTCTACTTTCTCTTGGATGTTGAGAATTTCAACATCGAATCTACTATTAATATTTCCAATTTCCTCCTGCATAGTATCCATATTTTTGTTAATGGTATCAATTTCAAATTTCAGAGTATTTACCACAGAACTTAAATTACCCACTTTCTGTTCTACTTGTTCTATTTGTTTACTAATTTTAATTCCCTGTCCTTCGACCTGTGCTTTAATTTGATCCACCTGTGTTTTAAGTTGCTCGTCAACGTGTGTTTTGAGCTGTTCATTCTGTGTTTTGAGCTGACGTCCCTGTTTTTTGAGTTGCTCGTCAACGTGTGTTTTAAGCTGTTCATTCTGTGTTTTGAGTTGCTCGTCAACGTGTGTTTTAAGCTGTTCATTCTGTGTTTTGAGCTGATTAACCTGATTGCCGACTTGTTTTTGAAGTTGCTCATTCTGTCACGCAATTTGTTTGGTTAATTGTTCAAATAAGTAGTTCATGCTTAAAATTTTTACACTGTTTTGTTCTACGGAATCCGTGTGTTTCTGTTCTACTTCAGAAGTTTCTTTCGGTTCTTTTTTTATCTGTGGTGAATCAAACGTGTCAGTGGATTCGTTCACGTACCCACTATCATCTACAAAGTCACCCTCTACTTCCTGTTTTGTCCCTTGCTGTGTTCGAGACGATCTCGACATTTCAATCTGTTCGTTAACATGTTCGTAGTATTGTATGTACGCCAATTGTCTTCCGCTAACGCCATCTGTTATCTGGCCACGTAAACTCCTGCTACTGCCAGCCGCATTCTCCATTTCGCTTGGCGCATCTACCCTGCCTACGTTCCTGTCCATATTGAATGCCAACTATACCACACTATTATACTTGACGCTCACTGTAATTTATTTTACTGAACTTTATTGCTATTCGTGCCACTAAACATCCACTGTTCGATCTTTACGTTAATTTGTAATCGACAACAACTGGATGTCCTGTCACCGGGAAGCCACTTGTAACGCTACCGCCCGCTCGGACGTACGTTAGCTCTATAAAGCCTGTACTGTAATAAGTTCACGGGCTTCACCTTATAAACAAGGATTTTAGTACATAAGTTGACCGCGTGTACCTAATAGAAGCAAGATCGGACTTGTACTCAGTTAATAACTACAGTGAAGCATCAAGCAAATGTAAAGTATAATTACTCGTACGCATGGACAAGAAGTATACACATTAGATGCTACCTATAATTAATAATTCGGTCGCCAGCCTACTTAGGCAATGAGTGAGTTTTTCCTTGTACAAGTGGGTGCATGTACAAGCATAGTAACACGTAGTAATGATGCGTTATATGGCAAAGTTTGGAACCAGAAAAATCCACTGAACTAAAGCTTTCTCTTTTTGTACTAATTTGGACGAGATAAATTCACACATCACCACACAGCAATGATTAGTACGAATTGCATTTTGTATATTGATCAGACTGAAATCGAGCATAGATTGTTCTAGAATGAGCAGTTTTGAAAGCACACATACAATGTCACTATTAAAATTGGAAAACAACACTAATACCCTTAGGTTCAATATAGAACTTAACTTTACTGGTCAAATCTGATTAGCACATTTCAAGGTTTGAAAGAATGGACAAGAGAAGGGGGGGGGGGGCCTGAAACTGTTATGGTCGTTATACTGAAATTATTAAGTATTGAAGGCAAATTAACACTCAAAATCATCAATCTATGGATAACTACTCTTTTGTCTTACTTCTGAATAATTTAACTGTCATTATTTCTGTCTCAGATTAATTAAATAACATCGCTAACTCAATTCAAAAAACTCTCTTCCAAGTTAGTCATACTTTTGTTCTTTATCAACATTTGCAATAACACATAGAACTTTAAACTTCTTTATAGCATAGGTTTGTCTGCTAATAATACTTATTAACACTAATTTTAAACTTTCAGTTCAGGATACTCGGGTTGCACAATACGAGGTAAGGACCCTGTCTAGGTCAGTGATTAGGATCAGTAATGGCTAGGTCAATTCTGGTAAAAGTCACGTTATTATTGAACAGTTAGAAACAGTTTCGACCCTGGTCCACACAGATACACTTCTAAAGATGAAATAAATGTTTGACCTGTGCAAATCGGTGCGGCGGTTGGCGGGCAGCGAGATAGCGGGCAGCACGGCACACATACAAGCACGGCTAAGGCTCACACTACATAGGCACTTTCCTTCTTCTTAGCGTCGTAATCTTTCCAACTTTGTGCCTCAGAATATAGCCATGCCAAGTAGTCGTCGGAATCGGTTCATCCGAGGCTCAATGGAATCCACTTTTCCTAGGTAGCCGCCTCGGTATAGTACGTGTTCCTCTGACCGATTCACAACTCCGACTGTTCTACTGAGCCCGTTGTGCCGAACCGCGCCCAGTGTGCGTTTCCCGCGCTCGCCTGCCTCCACCTTTTTCCGCTGCCCTACAGGTAGGGTATTTACCACAGGTTTTCTACTACACATATCCTAATGCATTACCTACGTATGGACCAAGTGTATAAATTACAATTTTCACATCTTACAATAGTTTTAACATTAAATACACTTCCCTTTGATTACCACATTATTTGAAATCCAACATAAATAATAATATTCATTTCAAAAGTTACTCACAGTTCCTTTAACATCACGATACGAACCGAAAAAGAAGTTCAAAACATTGCTTACATTAATTTATCTAAATTCATAAAGAAAAAAATTATTATATGTACAGTTGTCGTTACAAACTGAAAATGTCTAACAACAGCACCAATGTCGGTTTTATTCATTTTCTGCCGCAGTCGACACACTGAACAATTCAGACGGGTGTCAAGAATTTATTCTCTGGATCGCCAAATTTCTTTATATAGTTCGTGGGTTAAACAGGCTTGTCACCCGTGAAGACGCCACAAAAATGTTACATTATTTCTTGGAAATTTACGCCTTTCGTGTATTTCACTAGAGTGCGAAGAAATCGCCTGTGACACACGATTCCCTTTACAAGTCTGCGAGTTAAATTATCTAATCACGTCACCAGCGTTAGTAAACGTGACGTAGTATCCTGATTGTAAGTTAGGCTGTGTTCTATGGAGGTTAAAGCATCGACCTCGTTCAGAAAACATGTCCGAAAGCATAGTGCCACAACACCGGCCACGACAGAGCCATGGAGTGATTCCATTCGGGAGTAACCACCTCACGTGTTAAGACATGTGTCCCACTGGGAGACGATACGATCAATTCCCGTTTCGTATAGAGCCGTCGATCATTCACAGATCCTCAACCGCACCCACTCTTACATATCCTCGGCCAACTGAATCCGACTTCCAGGCACGACCTTCTTCATGTCGCAATCGATGTGAAAATCACATGGTGAACGATTCAGGCTGTACGGAGTTTGTGTCAGTGTTTCCGAACCGTATCGTCCCCACACTGCAATCAGATGAAGGATAGCTTCAACAATTTGGTTAGGAAACACTTCAACGTCCTCCGTTTTTATAAAACAGATCTGAAGATGGACATTATATAGACCGAAACCAGTAGTCTGATGAGATAAATATTTGCGACCACAAACGTGAAGTAAAGGAAAATTTATTCTATTTCGGGTCACTGTTCAGTTCGCTACCATGTCGCAGCTTGTGATCCTTCGTACGGTCTGGATCGTTTACTCTATGATTTTCACATCGCTCGTGACCTGAAGAAGGACATGAGTGGACATCGGTTTCGGTCGGACGAGGAAGTGCAACTGTGGTTCAAAAACGGCTCTGAGCACTATGGGACTTAACTGCTGAGGTCATGAGTCCCCTAGGACATCACATACATCCTTGCCCGAGGGAGGATTCGAACCTGTGACCGTAGCGGTCGCGCGGTTCCAGACTGTAGCGCCTAGAACCGTTCGAACACTCCGGCCGGCTGCAACTTTGGGTGCAGCTGTGGATCACTTGTGGTGATTAGTTTTGAATGGAATCAAATGGCTCTGAGCACTATGCGACTTAACTTCTGAGGTCATTAGTCGCCTAGAACTTACAACTAATTAAACCTAACTAACCTAAGGCCATCACACACATCCATGCCCGAGGCAGGATTCGAACCTGCGACCGTAGCGGTCACGCGGTTCCAGACTGAAGCGCCTTTAACCGCACGGCCACACCGGCCGGCTGAATGGAATCATTCCATGGTCTTTGTGTGCAGGGTGTTTAATGTGATTGTCCCTCACACATTGTGAAAGTCATGCCGGTTCGAATCTGTTTGTAAACTGGGGATCAGACAGCAACCTTGGGTCTCATCAGCAACGAGAGATCCCCTGTATGTCCAATCCCCAGCAGATTCGATGACGGGTTGAAACAGTGGTGGATTAAATAAACATCAGCGAAATACAGATTAGAATAATGCAAAATAACAGGAAAGAAGGATGAGCCGGCAGCTGAGGCGGACACAGTTAGAGGTTCCACTGGGCTCAGCATGCAAAGAGTGTAACCCCCTCCAGACACGCCTACCCAGTTCCACTCCAGTGTGATCAAAACATTAAAGTCGGGAATAAAACCAACTGTCTGGAAGATGACATAAAACCTATTCGACTGTTCTTTACCTGCTGGCGAGTAACAACAATAACCAAACGTCGCTACCCTGCTTTCGTCTGGAAGTGAGAACGTATTCCGCTCATGCCGTCACTGCTTGTTTCAGGTTTCATCGTAGCCAGCCTCTGGCTAGTTCTGACGACGAGCGTTGCCCTCGGTTCACCCGTCGGCAGCTGCTCTACGTTCTCCGGCTCGGGCTCGATAACCTTCCTGCGTGACGACAGGAACTGCTCCGTCTTCTACGAGTGCGTCTCCACCGAGCCCACCATGGTGGTGTGCCCCAGCGGGCTGCACTTCAACGCGGTGCTCAAGGTGTGCGACTGGCCGGCGGCCGCGGGCTGCTCTGTCACCACGCCGGCCCCCGTCAAGTCGACGGTCTTTACGCGCGCCACGCCCAAACCCGAGGCGACGCCGGACAAGGCAGAGCCGCCCGGCGCCCAGACCGTCATCTTCACGCGCGAGCCCTCCAGCACAGTTCCCGCGCCGGTCGACGTCGTCCCAGTGAAGCCGCAAGAAAGCACGGAGTGCCCCGCGGTCGGCGGCTGTCCCAAGTACAACGGCGACGACACTCTGGTGATCCAACTGCCGCACGCTTTCAACTGCAGCCGCTTCTGCATGTGCGACCACGGGAAGCCGGTCACGTTCGAATGTCCCAGCGGGCTGCACTACAACAAGGCAGAAGGCATCTGCGACTGGCCCGTCAACGCCAAGTGCGTGCCCGACAGAGGATTCGCTGGTATGTGGTCTCCGCCGGAGCCAGATGTTCCCGCCGAGTCGTCCAGGCGGCGACGCTCCTGGAACCTCCTCCGCTTCCCCTAGTCACCGAGTATGCCCCAGCTTGGCGTACATATTATAACGACCCTGCAGAAACTCGTAATTATTCTGACATTACCTTCCAACCCTATGTTACCACAAAGCTCGCTACTCTACGTTGCATTCGATATCATTAAGCATTAATGTAACACAAAAAGTGTTATGTTACAACGCGATAATCTTAACTTGCATAAGTACACACAGACCTGTTCATACAAACATGATCGATTATTCTCACAAATACACTCATGCATACATTCATTACAGACTGATCTAAAAGATAATTGGTAGTATGTAGAATAATTAAGGAACTACTGTTTGTTAAACCTATCCAGTTTAAACTTAATAAATGGCATTATAAGGCTAAAACTTTGATCTTATCTTTCTGTTTCTTCCTGTCTTACGGTCTCATTATTAAATCAGTGACGACGAAGAAGTGTTATTTTTAACAGTGCTACTTTGGCCAAAGACCGCATCTGCTGTAAATAGTATTTGAATGACACTGACACGTTTAAACGATATGAGAATTCATGTGTTAAAATACTTTCTATGACATCATTCCTCAAATACATTTTATAGAAAATTATTTTTTGTGTATTGTGTTATCTTTTTAGACAGAATACAGTTATAGAAATGACGGAATGTTAATGATGTTCATGATTATTGATACAGTGATAATACTTTAACTGTAACTGTTGTCGCCCTCTTATCAAAGCGAATTTCTCGTGGTATGGAATCTGCATCGAACAGCAGTAGTGGATAGTACAAAACTGTGGCAAAACAGGAAATCGCAAGTCGCATATCGGAGACATTGTGGATTGTTGGTGTGCTCAAGAAAACAGACAGAGGGCACTCAGCTCTTGTGAGGCCAAATGAGGACCTACTTGACTGAGAACTAGCGACACCGTTCATGAAAACTGACAAGTCCGGGAGAGCCACTCCCAGAATCTACTCTGCAGGAATCAACATGGATTCCGGAAACAGCGATCGTGTGAGACCCAACTCGCTTTATTTGTTCATGAGACCCAGAAAATATTAGATATAGGCTCCCAGGTAGATGCCATTTTCCTTGACTTCCGGAAGGAGTTCGATACAGTTCCGCACTGTCGCCTGATAAACAAAGTAAGAGCCTACGGAATATCAGACCAGCTGTGTGGCTGGATTGAAGAGTTTTTAGCAAACAGAACGCAGCATGTAGTTCTGAATGGAAAGGCGTCTACAGACGTTAAAGTAACCTCTGGCGTGCCACAGGGGAGTGTTATGGGACCATTGCTTTTCACAATATATATAAATGACCTAGTAGATAGTGTAGGAAGTTCCATGCGGATTTTCGCGGATGATGCTGTAGTATACAGAGAAGTTGCAGCATTAGAAAATTGCAGCGAAATGCAGGAAGATCTGCAGCGGATAGGCACTTGGTGCAAGGAGTGGCAACTGACCCTTAACATAGACAAATGTAATGTATTGCGAATACATAGAAAGAAGGATCCTTTATTGTGTGATTATATGATAGCGGAACAAACACTGGTAGAAGTTACTTCTGTAAAATATCTGGGAGTATGCTTACGGAACGATTTGAAGTGCAATGATCATATAAAATTAATTGTTGGTAAGGCGGGTACCAGGTTGAGATTCATTGGGAGTGTCCTTAGAAAATGTAGTCCATCAACAAAGGAGGTGGCTTACAAAACACTCGTTCGACCTATACTTGAGTATTTCTCATCAGTGTGGGATCCGTACCAGGTCGAGTTGACGGAGGAGATAGAGAAGATGCAAAGAAGAGCGGCGCGTTTTGTCACAGGGTTATTTGGTAAGCGTGATAGCGTTACGGAGATGTTCAGCAAACTGAAATGGCAGACTCTACAAGAGAGGCGCTCTGCATCGCGGTGTAGCTTGCTGTCCAGGTTTCGAGAGGGTGCGTTTCTGGATGAGGTATCGAATATATTGCTTCTCCGTACTTATACCTCCCGAGGAGATCACGAATGTAAAAGTAGAGAGATTCGAGCGCGCACTGAGGCTTTCCGTCAGTCGTTCTTCCCGGGAACCATACGCGACTGGAACAGGAAAGGGAGGTAACGACAGTGGCATGTAAAGTGCCCTCCACCACTCACCGTTGGGTGGCTTGCGGAGTATAAATGTAGATGTAGATGTAGATCCGCATCCGGTGACGCCTGAGAGCTGAGGACGACACTGTGGTCCGTCGCGAGGCCTACGAGAAAGACAGGCCGCGGCGCTTGTATCACGAAGGTATGCCGGAGGCCTCGGGTAGTACAAACGAGAATTGCATCTCCTACTGGAATACGCTATTATAGAGTCTTACTGTTATTGGTCCTACAATGATCGGAAGTCCATAGGCCTACTTATAATTTATTGCGGCTGTACTGAGGTACAATAAAATTAAAATCATGCCAAAATGATTATCAACTTCATAAGGCACCACCTCTTCTATGAAGTGAGGACTGTCCAGCAGAAGAGGCTAAATGCTATAAACAAGCCGTTATACCATTTCTATCGAGCACTGAACTGAAATTAAATTTTGTTGTAGTACTGTTAATGAGCAAGACTTGATAATAGCAGATTCCAGCAGAAGATGCAATTCTCGTTAGTACGAAGACGCCCAGCTGCGAGTTAACAGGTTTAGATACACATTTCGTCTGCTGAGCTGAGCGAGCGAGCGAGTCCAGGCCTACCTTCGTGACGTACGCACCGCGGCCTGTGTTTCTCGTGGGCCTCGGGCCGGTCGGTACCGTTGGGCATTGAAGGCCTGTTCGGACACGTGTTTTCCTGTTTGTTCAAGACCACAGAAAGGAGAAGGTAAAAGTCAGCAGAAGAGACTGGGAATCCAGAAGTAACAGCGAAGAGAAAAAACCGATATGAAAAATTGAAATCAAAATGGGAGAAGCGCTGAACGCAGATATAAAATATTCTCATCTAAGATGGAATTTTGTTTTGAAGGTCAAAGTGAAAATTTCGCTGGTCAGCGCAAAAAGGCGTTGCTATAAATTGTATCTTATTTTCAGGATCTCAGTACACATTTTACAACAGCGTAAGTCAAGAGTCAACTTACTCCATACGGTAATCGAGAAACTGGGGACTTACAATTATCAAAGTCCTTATCTAGAACGCCTATCGCCAACCCTAGCTAATCAAATGTTACTGATAATTTTAAGAAGCAATGCTCTTATACGATGAAAAGAAACAGGCACATGAACTAAAGCGTGACAAACTTTCCTTGAAGAGAAGCTGCAAGACTGACGCCCCTACCATGTGACTTCAGAAAGACACGTCGGGAATGTTCACAATACTGTATTGGACGACAATGTTTGACAATGTATGAAACAACTGAGGTTGTAACTGAAGAAAGAGTACCGTGTATTGCACACGCTCAGTTAGCACTGACTAAACTCTGTGCAATATAAAAGTCGCGTTGGATGTGTGGCACCAAACTCATGTTGTTAAAAATGTTTCGCATTAAGACCAACTTAAAACAATTCATCCGCTTGCACAGTACGATTTGTTACTGTGAACAGAACATATACTTAATATGTCACGCCAAAAACGAAACTGCTATTATTTCAGGGGATGGAAGATAGTGGTTTGGCAGCTAAAATTCATTTCCTCTGAGAGACAGCCTTTGGTCTGCGTTTTATACTTTGTAGAAAGTGATCGTTACTTGTGAATGATGGAATAATAACTATTGTGCACTGTATAAATATTGTAGACCTGTTTGATTACATCACCGGTGAATGGTTCAAATGGCTCTGAGCACTATGGGACTTAACATCTGTGGTCATCAGTCCCCTAGAACTTAGAACTACTTAAGCCTAACTAACGTAAGGACATTACACACATCCATGCCCAAGGCACGATTCGAACCTGCGACCATAGCAGTCGCGTGGTTCCGGACTGATCGCTAGACCACCGCGGCCGGCCACACCACCGGTGACAAGAAGTCTGGATTGCGAAGGATAAAAGTAATTTTCCATTAACGAGAAGCAAACACACTTTCAAAAGCAAATTAGATTAATTTGAAAGGATTTGTTTGGGAGCAACTTAAGACATCCTAAACGGTGCAATTTGTGACCTTAATACTATGTTTGACGCCAACGTGCAATAACCACTCAGAGACGATAGGTTGCAGCAGCGGCAATGGAGGGTATATAAAGTGTGTTGGAGGTACCCGGACAACAGTACAGTTGTTGTCGTAAGGCGGAAATTAAGTGATTTATCTGACATGCAAAAAAGCATTATTATTGTCTTTCGGGCCAGGGGTGGAAGCGTTCCCGATACGACTAAGTCTTTAAACCCTCGTGTGCCGCCTTGGTGTAAAGAACTCAGGTGTGCTAAGTCACGGGAAGTCATGGGGTATGCACACACGCAGATGGCAGTTGTATTGTGTACACAAGTTACGAAAGGGCGCTGCAGTGGCGAAGTTGTCATTTGTACTCAGATCATTCATGTGAAAAGGTTTCCGACGTAGTAATTGCCACTTGATGCCAGACTTGGAACGTGATAGCTGGAGATAGGCGCACGGGGCATCTGTTCCATCAATCGTTTGGTGATTCAATATTTCGAGATCCATATCGTCAAGACTGTGCGGAGAATACAACATTTCAGGTCTCTCACCACGGACAATGCAGTGGTCGACAGCCTTCACTTAAGAGCAGCGGTGTTTGCGTAGCACTGTCAGTGCTGAGAGGCAAGCAACAGACAAAACGGCAGAAATCTACGTGGGGCGTACGATGAACGTATCCGTTAAGGCAGCGCTGCGGAACTTGGCGTTGGTGAGCTATGGGAGCAGGCGACTGACGCCACTGTCTTTGCTAACAGCATGACACTGTCTGCATCGGCTCTCCTGAGGCCATGACCATATCGGTTCGTCCCTAGGCAACTGGCAAACCGTGGACTTGTCGAATGAAACCCTATTTCAGTTGACAACAGCTTATGGTACGGTTCGAGTGTGGACAAGTCGAGCAAATGGTTTGGCCACTCAGATCGTCCGACATGAATGCCACCAAACATCTATGGGACATAATCGAGAGGTCAGTTCGCGCACAATCCTGGACCGGCAGCGCTTTCTCAATAATGGACGGTTATGGAGCCACTGCGGTTCACTATATCTGCAGGGTACTTCCAACACCTTATTGAACGCATGCCACGTCGAGCTGCTGCACTACGCAGGGCAAAAGGATGTCCGATACGATATTAGGAGGTGTTCCATGATTTTTGTCATCTCAGTGTACACCATGCACGACAAAATGGAGCTACCGAAAACCGGCGCCAGGGTAAATGGATTGCACTACAGGTCATAGGCTACACGGATGAACGACGGCTGCAGAGATGTGTACAGGTGAATAGACGTGGATCTGTTAAGCAACTGAACGCCCAGATAAATAAGTTGGTCACATTAATCTCACTGGACGGTGTATTAATTAATAACTCACAAGAGCAGCTATCAAGATAAATAGATACTTTATTATGCATGAAAACTGCAGCACTCAGAAGGGGACAGGTGATTTTAATGAAAGTTATTGCACAGATTAGGGACATTACAATACAGAAATGATTAGACGTACTTGATGTACCTTGACCATGAGAGGATTCACTACAGTGCTTCACTCAGGGCTTCTAGTCGTTCTATGAAGAGCAGCCTGGATATGCCGCCAGGGAATACACTGCTATGCGGCTTCTAAATACATCATAAGGCAGTGTCCTTTCTTTCAGTATGGAAATAACAAACAATACGGCAACTGAGCAGATCCCAGACAAGTTCGATGGGTGATGAGCACGCCAGGATCGCACTGGTACCCATCGTACCTCGAAGGAGACTTACGCACTATTCCTCACATCTATTGAGGCATTGTCTTGCTGAATTACGACATATGGAACTCCCTGCAGGAGGGGCAATGCCTGGGGCTCTACAACCTCCCTGCTGTTCAGATTAACCTCAATACTTAGGAGGTGAAGTCACATGTTACACACACATATGCTCCAAACCAACATACTTGACATTTGTTTGCAACGCCGCTCTACAATGCAGTCTTCCCGATAGCGTTACCACTTGTAACGTGTATCGCGTCCTCGAATAAAACTACAGGATGAGTTGAAGCGAGACAGCACATCAATGACAGGGTGTTGTTGGTTTCTGGTCAGTGGGGGACGACATAATGCTCTGCACGCCACCAGTCTAGCTCCCACCAGTTGACAACATACTATCAACGTACTACTAGAAACTAACCCCCCTCCTCCCCCCCCCCCCCACTTGCCTGTTCTGTGTCACCATATGAAGTCCTCACTTCAATTTACCTTAGCACGAAAAGTCCACTTCACTGTCTCCCAGGAGTAGGTGACCGTTTCCAACCAAACCCAACAACTCTCGTCCAACCTAGCTGAGATGTCCTTAGTAACGTACCCTAACACAGTATAAAATAGTTTTTGGGTCTATTTTCAGAGTTACATATCTGTCGTTTTAAAGGAACAGCACTAAAACACACGTTAATTTCATTTTATGCATTGTACTGTTCTGGCGACTTCTGCCACCGAATGTGTTAGGATGACCAAATGTAGCAGGAAGACACCAAATGTAGTGGATGGGTGCCAGGAGGTGCCGTATTAAAACTCGTCGAGAACTTCCCAAATGATTTATTTGCTTCCACTACAGTGCTCCGCTCACCTCGGTCTGCGTCACAGGGCACCGCAACGCTCAGGAAGCACCCCAGCGGCCTAAGCAACGAAGTGCTGTGTCGTGCCGGCCTTGGCCAGCCCACTGACTTCCGATTATGTCAGGATGGTTGCGCCAGCAGCCGACTCATCGCTGCTTGGTGTGAGCCACAGGCAGCCAGCTGCGTCCTTCTCGTCTCCAGCGTGGCTGAGATCACGGCGATGAACAAGCACCCACTATCCGGCGTCCGAATCTGTGGCACTCGCCTCGGCAAGTCTCCAGCGTGTGTCGGGAGCCGAGATGACTGGTCATCTCTCACTGTTGGTAATTTACACTACTGGCCATCAAAATTGCTACACCACGAAGATGACGTGCTACAGACGCGAAAATTAACCGACAGGAAGAAGATGCTGTGATATGCAAATGATTAGCTTTTCAGAGCATTCACACAAGGCTGGCACCGGTGGTGACACCCACAACATGCTGACGTGAGGAAAGTTTCCAACCGATTTCTCATACAAAAACTGCGTACCATCACGTTTCCGACTTTGATAAAGGTCGGATTGTAGCCTATCGCGATTGCGGTTTATCGTATTTCGACATTTCTGCTCGCGTTGGTCGAGATCCAATGACTGTGAGCAGAATATGGAATCGGTGGGTTCAGAAGGGTAATACGGAACGCCGTGCTGGATCCCAACGGCATCGTATCACTAGCAGTCGAGATGACCGGCATCTTATCCACATGGCTGTAACGGATCGTGCAGCCACGTCTCGATCCCTGAGTCAACAGATGGGGACGTTTGGAAGACAACAACCAGCTGCACGAACAGTTCGACGACGTTTGCAGCAGCATGGACTATCAGCTCGGAGACCATGGCTGCGGTTACCCTTGACGCTGCATCACAGACAGGAGCGACTGCGATGGTAAACTCAACGACGAACCTGGGTTTACGAATGGCAAAACGTCATTTTTTTCGGATGAATCTAGGTTCTGTTTACAACATCATGATGGTCGCATCCGTGTTTGGCGACATCGCGGTGAATGCACATTGGAAGCTTATATTCGACATCGCCATACTGCCGGATCACCCGGCATGATGGTATGGGGTGCCATTGGTTACACGTCTCGGTCACCTCTTGTTTGCATTGACGGCACTTTCAACAGTGGACATTACATTTCAGATGTGTTATTACCCATGGCTCTACCCTTCATTCGATTCCTGCGAAACCCTACATTTCAGCAGGGTAATGCACGACCGCGTGTTGCAGGTCCTGTACGGGCTTTTCTGGATACAGAAAATGTTCGACTGCTGCCCTGGCCAGCACATTCTCCAGATCTCTCACCAATAGATAACGTCTGGTCAATGGTGGTCGAGCAACTGGCTTGTCACATTACGCCAGTCACTACTCTTGATGAACTGTGGTATCGTGTTGAAGCTGCAAGGGTAGCTGTACCTGTACACGCAATTTTAATGGCCAGTAGTGTAGAATCTCAACTTCAACTGCTTTACGTTTTAACATAAAAAAGAAGAAAAAAACGCACCACAAAGAAATTACGCCAATTCGCCACAAATTGATATTGACACAGGTATCGACGGAAAATGCTAAAGAGTTAACTTTTGGGACGGATAGATGAATGTATGACGCTGCAGTGCAACTTGACAACGTGGCTGGCTAGGATAGTAAACAGGGGACATATCGATACCAGGGCATGAGGTCTTCACGAAATTCATTCCATGTACTCTGCTGAGGAGTAACTATGACTCGTCGAGAGGTACGTGAAGAATACGCAGATATGAACAGTTGAGACAGAACGTGTAATTGGGCTTAAAGAAGTAAAGTAAGTGGGAGTACTCGGTGGACAGGAGCGATGGTGCCCTTTTATGATGTTAATTGGGTGAACATGGCGTCAAGAAACAAGCGGCCGTCATAGAGGGACGACAGAACGTGAGGAACGAACAGTCATCAAAGAAGCACTTTGAGTCCCGGATTCATCATCATTATCGATTTGACGTACAACTGGTGCTCCAGTGACCACGAAGATCATTAAAAGGCGCCACTTGCGCCGACTGCCATTGACCTCTGTACACCAACAAGACCGGCTGCAGTGACGTTGGGCACATTTTGCCTGACCCTGTCTGGAATAGCGTCGTATTCACTAAAGATTCCCGCTTCGAATCAGTGATCAGTCCAGTCTCCGATTGTCAGGAGACAAGTCTTCGCTGAATCAGTTATCAGCGAAGACTTGTCTCCTAAGAAGCGAAGACTTCTCTGAAGACGGTCCGGACAGAGGAGGGATACCCAGCTGACTGCCTGACTGTTGGCCGCCATAGGGCACGATAACAGCCCGGAGCGGTGGACTGAGCTGTTGTTTCATTTCATAGCAGGGCTGCTTTGGTGACCCCCTTACAGAACAGAGGTATGTCAATGATAATCTACGCCCCGTTTTGTTGCCCTACATGGCTAGCCATCGTGGCCGTAAATTTCAGCAAGATAAATGTCCGTTTGCACACGGCGAGGGTTTCTACAGCTTGTCTTCGTGCTTCCAAACCTTACCTTGGCCAACAGGGTCGCCGGATCTCTCCTCATTTGAGAACGTTTACAGCATTATGGGCCGGGTCCTCCCATGGGAATTTGACGATATAACGCGCCAATTCGATAGAATTACGGGGCGATATGTCTCAGGAGGACATGCAACAATTCTATCAAACAATGATAAACCGAATAACTGCTTGCATAAGGGCCAGAAGTGGACCAGTGCGTTACTGACTTGCTCAATTTGTGAAGCTCTTCCTTTTGAATAAATTACCCAATTTTTCTGATATTGTAATCGTTTGTTTGTTTGTACATGTACATCACATCTACCGATATCCGTCCCACTCGGACAATTTCTTCGTGCCGTGTCGCTTTTTCTTTTTTTTTTTTTTTGTCTTAGAGTTTAAATAAGTGCCCAGTATTGCTTGTGTGAGTTTTCCGCCTTACCTCGGATGCAACAACGTATCTGCACCGTTAAGCACTTTGTACTCCAGTTCAGTACGAGTGGCAACACTCACTACCAGCTGTCCGCAGCTGAACATTTCCGTTTCCATTCATACACACACAAGTAACTTTTTCTTAGTCTTCCCTCCGTGTCAACCACTTTACGCACAGTGATAAGTTCCTCCTATCTCGACAGGGCGCTCGCTGCTAAGTGACGTTGCTGTAACATCTGTGTACCACTTCCTTTTCGGAATTTCGCAGAATGCTCAAAGCCAATGCAGGTGTTCACTTTCTGACATCACTAAGACTTCAAACTTCTTGAAACATCCTCATACTAAAAATTTGCAGGTGCAGTGCATTCATTTCACAAGACCTACAATACAAGGCCACATACGGAAACGGCATCTCCGAGGTGTCAGCATCGGCAAGGGGAGTAAATGAAACGAAGAAAGACGTCTGCTGTAATACTAATTTCAACTATTCAGAACGACAGACGATGAAACAGACGTATTCACTGAAGTGCATACATACAGTATCTGTAAGAAATACAAGGCCTGTTCAGTAAATAATGCTAAAAGTCTTTTTCTCAGCCAGTTGTAGAACAACTTGAAATATCCTGCTTCAGCCCCTGTAGATTCATGAAGTTCAAGTAACAGTACTATACGTATGCTTCAAAATATCGTCTGTAACGGAGGTGTGTTCCAAACATAGAGCTGTTGCTGAGGTTATTTTGGCGGGGAACCCCAGCATCGCAGATATTTATACGCGCTTGCAGAACATTTCCGGAGACCTGGCAGTGAACAAAAGCACGGTGAGACGTTTGGCGAGGCGTCTGTCACCATTGCAACAAAGTCGTGCTGACTTGTCCTATCTCCCGCGTGCCGGCCGGTCGCACACATCTTCAGGGAACTGAAGACATCAGCGCGTTCGTCGCCACAAAAATACAAAGGAAATTCTCCTTCTCCATGACAACGCAAAGCATCACACAAGTCGGCGCTCCCGAAAGAAGCTGACAAAACTCCACTGGATTGTTCTTCGTGGTTCACACTACAGCCCGAGTTTCCCACCTTCCAACTTCCATCTGTTTGTCTCTATGAAGGATTCACTCCACGAGAAGGAGCATGTGGACGATGTGGAGGTTGTTGATTTAGCAAGATGTTGCATTTGATCTCGATTGGTAGAGTGGTACCATGCGGTTATAGAGGCTCTCCCTGTAAGGTGTCTTACAACCGTGATATTGAACGGAGAGTTTGTTTGAAAATAGGTTCTTCTAGAAAGAAGTGAGGGAGTAATATGGTGTTTGGAATACTGAATAAAACCAACCTGCTCTCAGAAAGAATGTGTTAAATTACTTATGAACGTCCCTTGAAATATAAAAAAGTTCACACATAACACATGACATGAATTTGAAGAACTGGAGAAACGTCTAAAACATGTAATAGCCAAGATGGTCCCAGTGTTCGTAATGGATTGCAGTGGCTGAACGATCATTGTTCTATGTATTTGTCGCGGAGACGGAACCATTAACGTTCGGGCTCGGTTACTAAATGAACATACCAGCATTAATACCTGCTATCTGACAATGTGATGCGTCAGCAGCGTCAGCGTACGCTCCAATTGCCACGGGGGAAGTCCGCCGCTGCGACAAAGTTGATCGATAAGAAGTAGAACAGTGTGGACACCTCTCTCATCGAGTCACCACGTTAGCTAACAATTATACCTAACTGTGATTAACCGTGAATGAAGCTAATAGAATTCGGAGGGTGAGGGAATGTTCTAGGTAGAAATGATAAATCTAAGAGGTCTGAAGAAGATACGATACAATCGAACACACCCCGAGGATATAAAATGAACCAGCTTTTTGCGATGACAAAATGTGTAAATGATGAAATTTAAAGAAGTGTTGTAAAAGTATGTGAACTTAAAGAGTTAATTAACTTTGTGTAAAACTGAAAAAAGGCGAAGGAGTCACAAAAAAGAAACAGGAGGCACAGACAAGGAACGGGAGAACTAGAGAAAGATAGGCACTGAGGAAAGAAATGCCGCGGAAATGGTTCAGTTCTGTTACTGTGAGGCAACCCAACAGCACGTTCGATAGGGGTCGCCACCTCCCCAGGGCATCGGCATTCATTTGCTGAGTACGGGATTGGCGACCCCGCAGTTCCTGAGCTGGTAAGCGCCGCCAGTCCCCTGTCACCGTAAACTCTGGGCATACTTCAGCGACCACCGTGCGGCGCGGCGGTGGAACGTTGTGTGTCTCAGGGATTGGGGATCTTGGCTTGACCGCCCAGATCGCGAGGATGGAATAAACCTCTATAAACAACCCCTCAATCTCAAGGTCTGCTGCGCGCTGATGAGATGCATGGCTGTTGAGGTACAACAGTCGTTAGCGGGCAACCTCTGAGCAACCTGCCGCACCTCAGTGGTATAAGGCTTACCCAGGCATGCGAGGCTCTGTCTGGGCGGACGTTTAGTTCCCTAGCTGCTCGAGGGACGCACATGGCAACCACGCATTTCCCTTCAGCAACTTCGCAATCCGTAAAGCGCATGAGGGAAGCTAGTCCTCCAGATAAGCAGACAGAACTCAGTAACAGGGCTCATGGAGTCATAAACGACAATGTTTTCATCGTGATTAAGAGGAAGGAGGGCTCATTTGAAAAACTGTCTCCTTTCTATATACATAAAGGTTTAGAAGGACTGGCAGGTACACTGAAATCTATCAAACGCCTGAGGAATGGTACCCTGTTAGTTGAGACTAATAGGGCAAAGCAAGTGGAGCTGCTTCGAAAGTCAACCAAGTTAGGCGAGTATGATATTACTGTCGAGTTACACAATTCCCTCAACTCTAGTAAAGGCGTTGTCACCTGCCACGATTTAATGGATATCGAGGTAGAAGAGCTGAAGCAAGAATGGGCAACACAGGGGATTGTAGACTTGGAACAACAGACACGTTGGAATAATGCAGTTGTTGAGAAATCTGCCACCTTCATTGTGACTTTCAATTCGCCTGTCTTGCCGGAATACGTCATGGCTGGTTTACTCCGACTTAGGGTTAGGCCTTATGTACCTAACCCTATGAGATGTTTCAAATGTAAACGATTTGGCCATACAACGATGCGTTGTGGGGGTGAAACGATCTGCGGTATGTGTGGCAAGGCAGCTCATGAAGCTGGGGCCAACTGCACATCTCCAGCACTGTGTATCAACTGCTCTGGGAGCCATCCAGTCTGGAGCAGAGACTGCCCCATCTTTGCGGAGCAAAGAAAAATTAAGGAGATAAAAGTGACAAAGAGGATACCTTATGTGGAAGCGGAAAAAGAGTATAAGGCGACAAAACCCCCTGTCTTTGCCACATTCTATGCCTCCTTGGCGCAAAAAAGTGTGTCAAAAGTAGACGCTTCGACGCAGACCATGTCCAGCGTAGCAGTATCCACCACCAATACCTGTACCTGCGTTTGTACCTGCCAGAGCACAACCAGTAAAGATATAGCTATTCAGGCTGCTCTGACTGAACCAAACGCTATTGGAGAGAAAGCTACAATGAAGACTTCGAAGGCACCCCAGAAACCGAGTGCCTCTCCACTTCCCCCATCCTCGACTTCCACCAAGAAAAAGAGACGAGGGAAAGGGTCACGACGTTTGGCGTCAAACCTGCCAAAGGCACCATTGGATGTCGTTATGGCATCCCTGACTGAGGAGGAAGAAATTATCATGGAGTTTGATATCTCTTCACCAGAACCTGGCAGCCCCTCTGCTGCCACTCGCTCTACAAGTGTCTCACCAGCGCGGCTTAAAGACAGGGGGAAATCTAAACCGAACCGCTGATGTGGCTCACATACTTCAGTGGAATCTGAATGGAGTCAGAACTCGCTTTGAAGAATTGCGGCTGTTAGTACAGGAAAACCCCTTTTGCATCTCTTTGCAAGAGACACATTTTAAAGAGACTGACACGCCTGTAGTTACAGGATATCACATGTACAGGAAAGACGACCTGGCTGGTAATAGAGCACAGGGTGGGGTGGCAGTGTTCATTAAGGACACATTCCACTCCTCACCTGTGCCTTTACCCACAACGCTACAAGCGGTTACAGCTCATATCCTGGCCCATATTACCGTCACAGTGTGCTCCTTGTATTTACCACACGACGATCTCTTTGACAGTGAACCCCTCGCACAGCTCATTGATCAGCTAACCCGTCACTTTCTCATTTTAGGAGATTTTAATGCTCATAATGCATTATGGGGTTCTAACAAAACCTGTCCCAAAGGCCAGATGATTGAGCAGTTGATCAGGAATTCCGACATCATACTGCTGAACACGGGTCAGTCCATGCATTTTAGCACCGCTTCAGGTTCGTCCTCCGCCACAGACCTCTCTGTTCACCTGTGCTTGCGGACATTGTTCAGTGAGTAGTAGACGACGACCTTCATGGCACCGACCATTATCCTATCTGGCTCCATCTGCCAGTTGAAACGGGTCGTGTCGAAAAACCGCCGAAATGGTTGTTCAGGAAGGGAAACTGGACGCTCTACAGGCAGTTGGCTGTTTTGGAACAGTGTGAAGGCGTCCAGGATTGGATGGATCACATTACGGCAGTGTTGCACCATGCCGCTGATGTATCCATACCAAAGTCAAAGGGAACACCTGTGAGGCAGCCTGACCCTTGGTGGAATGACGACTATCGTACCGCAATGAGAGACAGAAGGGCGGCTTTGAGAAGATTCAATCGATGCCCTACTGATGCGAATCTGGCAACTTTCCGAAAAGCATGGGCGCTGGCGAGAAGAATCGTTAGAGTAAAGGGAGGTCTTTGGCGAGAGTTCCTGGACTCCATCAATAGGTCCACATCTTCAAGCAAAGTATGGGAAGCCATTCGGAGGATCTCAAGGCGATACTCTCGACCGCCAATAGCAGCTATACGTGAGCGGGGGTGTCTCCTAACATCTCCCAGAGACATTGCCCGGGCAATGGCAGAATCATTTCAAACTATTACGGCCGATTCTAACCAGAACCCAGAATTTCATCGCTGTCGGGGTACACAGGAGAGGGCTGGTTTTGATTTCCACTCAAACAACACTGAGGAATACAACCAGCCTTTCTCTTTGTGGGAGTTGGACTCTACACTGTCAGTATGTCGTGATGCTGCACCTGGTCAAGACCTGATGTCGTACAGCATGCTGCAGCAGTTGCATCTGCGGTCAAAGGAAGTCCTCCTTCAACTTTTTAATGGAATTTGGAAGACAGGTGACTTTCCTAGTTCGTGGAAAGAATCGATTTTAATTCCCATCTTAAAACCAGAGAAGGATCGGACCGATCCCAGTAGTTATCGTAGCGGTAGTCTCACGAGCTGCGTAGGAAAGACATTTGAGCCTATGGTCAATAGGCGCCTGGTGTGGATTCTCGAATCCAGATCCTTACTTACCCGCTGCCAGTGTGGGTTCAGGAGGTATCATTCCACCCTAGATAACCTGATCCTACTCGAAACAGCGATACAAGATGCTTTGATACGTAAGCAACACCTTATCGGCGTTTTCTTGGACCTGGAAAAAGCGTACGATACTACCTGGAGGCATAATATTTGGCGGCAGCTTTATGAGTGGGGTTTCCTTGGGCGTTTACCCACAGTCATAAGATCCTTTCTGTCAGACAGGTATTTTAGGTATAAGGCTGGGAAAGTCCTGTCTAACCCTTTTAAGCAGGAGAACGGTGTCCCTCAAGGATGTGTCCTCAGTGTGACAGCTTTCGCAATTGCAATCAATAGTATTGCGTCCAAAGTACGACGGCCCGTACAGTGCTCCTTGTTTGTGGACGATTTCTCCATTTTCTGTGCGTCTTCCTCTCTTACAACTGCTACACGCCAATTACAGTTGACGATCCTGCGATTGGAGAAATGGTCTAAGACCACAGGCTTTAAATTATCTTTGGAGAAGACTGTTTGTGTAGATTTTAACCGTTCCCGTTCTCTTTTAAATCTCCCTGTTTTAAAAGTAGGAGATTCTGTTCTCACCTTTAAGGAAAGAATAAAATATCTCGGGCTTATTTTTGATGAGAAGCTCACATGATTACCACACCTAAAGGATCTAAAGTCTGCTGTTTCAAGGCTTTAAACGTCCTTAAATGCATCAGTCATAGGTCCTAGGGTGCTGACAGGGCACGTCTGCTCCAACTTTATAAAACCTTTGTGCGACCTCATCTCGAATACGTATGTCAAGCCTATGGATCTGCAAGACCTTCGTACCTCAAAATGTTGGATGCGATTCACCATGAGGGTATTAGGCTTTCAACGGGGGCTTATCGCACGAGTCCAGTTGCTAGTCTATGTGTCGAGGCTGGAGAGCCTCCGCTGTCCATTCGGCGTCTTCTCCTCGTGGTACGGCAAACATACAGGGCCAAGTCCACTCCTATTTCGTTGGCGTCCAACACCTTTTCGCAGTCGGCACTGGTAGGTCTCTTCCGCCACCGTCCGAAGGCAACAAAGCCGTTTGGCATCCGTGCAAAGGAGAGTCTCGAGTCAGTACACCTGGAGGGCATTAAAGTCCTCAACCAGGATGGAGTAGGGGATCTCCCTGGCTACTACAACGGCCGAGATTACTTCTTGATCTGGCTGCTTACAATAAGTATTGTACCCCGGACCACCTTTTTAAAATTAAATTTACTGAGATTTTAGACCGCCATTCAGATTTTATTACTGTTTACTCGGATGGGTCTAAACAGGAGGATTTTATTGGCTGCTCTGCTGTGTTTCCCGATACTGTCCGTAGGATAGGGCTCCCAGAGCAGTTCTCAGTTTACTGTGCAGAACTGTTTGCCATTATGAAAGCATTAGAGTATATACGACGACATCATGGCAAGAAATTCATCATCTGCTCAGATTCCCAAAGTGATCTACACGCTCTTGAACAGATGTACCCAGCAGATCGGATGGTGCAAGAAGTGCAGGACGCACTCCTGCTCTTGCAAAAGCAGGGTAAGGATGTAATTTTCTGCTGGGTTCCAGGGCACATAGGAATTCCTGGAAATGAACTTGCAGACGCGGCTGCCAAGGAGGCTTGCTCCATCCCACCTCCTGGTCGCTGTTCCGTTCCCCTGTAGGCAATAACATCATTCGTGACTCGGAAGATCGTGCGTTGGTGGGAGGCTCAGTGGCTGGAAGTGAGGGATAACAAGTTGAGAGCGGTGAAGGATTCTGTCCGACCGTGGCTTACCTCTTTCCGACAACGACGAGCTGAGGAAGTAGCCCTTACACGGCTTCGGATAGGACATTTTCCATTGACACATGGTTTTCTGTTACGTCGTGAGGAGCCACCAACGTGTTAGACAGGTGGGACACAGCTGTCGATACTACATATTTTAACTGAGTGTGTTTTATATGCGGGTTTGAGGGAAGATTTAAGTTTCCCACCAAACCTGCCCTCTATTTGAACTAATAATAAAGCGAGTGTGGCTAGAGTTTTACGTTTTGTGTGATGTCTGGACTTCATTCCAAAATATTGGGATTGAGATCTTAATGTGCTGTAAAGTGGTTTGGTCACCCATTATTTGTAAGTGGTCACCCAGCCACAGTTAATTATTTTTACCTGTTTTGTACTGGTATTTTATTTTTAGTTTTATCTACCTATTTTGATGTGCTGTGTCCCATCTCGAAATTTGAGCATTTACAACTCTCGCAAAGATCGGCTCTGATTTGATCCTTGTTTAACAGATCTCGGCTGCACTCGTCAACATTTATTTTGGGAACGGGCCCTGGTAACCTCGTTGTTGTGCGCCCTAAAACACTAATCATCATCATCATCTCATCAGGGGTCGCCACAGCTCCAAAACCAGTGTCAGCACAGGCCAAAGCTTTGGCTGATTTGTTTAGTCGCCCGAGGAAAAAAAGTCAGAAATTTAAAGAACTGATATAGCCACAAAACTATGGAATCAAGCGAAAACCACAATCTGCAAAAGTGTTCTAATTGGAGACATAGAAACGGAAGCTACGAACAAAACGCCTCTACAAAATACCAATATAAATCAAGTTTTAAAATGGAAACCGGCAGGAAAACCTGAACCTTTAGCAAATTTGTAGGTTATCCCATCCGAAATGACCTTTGGAAAGGTAACAGACGAGAGTTACTAACAGAATCTGAAAAATTAAGAGATCGCTTTCATGAGCAAGATAATATTTCTTTTCAAGACAGGACACAAGCGAAAGAAAAACAGTGCATCATGTGCTGGAGATTAACGTAAGGTAACGACAGAGCATAGAAGATGCAGGAGAACTTAGTGTTTCGAAGCTTCACAATAGTCAACATTACGTGCATGTAGCCAAATGATACAAAACACGAAAAGTGGTCTACGTACGCCATGGTGATGAGGAGCATGAAAATAGAGATAGTAAAATTCTGAAAAAAGGAAATACCTCATTTTCGTGCATCATACACAAAAACTGAAAAACGGTTAAGCCAATAAAGCAGGATGGTTTAATGTTTCAGTTGTTACTGTTAGTGACAAAGATTGATCAAGAGTGTGCTTAATGCGATCCATGCATAGAAATCTTAGACGAAATCGCCAGTTATTAATTTCAGTGCAATCTTGATACACATTCCAGCCTTGAACATCCAAAGAACGAGGCAATAACCGGACGCAGTAGCAAGCAAATTTTCGTTCGAGATGCTAACTCCAAATCCAAGCTGCTTTGGGATGCTACTGATTATGGCATGCACAATATTAGTTGGGGAATACAGAGGTTGGACAGAAAAATGCGAATACTACGAGTTATGCATGACTGAACATAAATGCAGATGATATCCAAGCCTACAAATGGGGCTGCTGCATTTGCCCACGAACGGCCTCTGTGGGATGCCCTCAGCATGTTGCAAGTGTCAGTCGTGGTCAGAAGAGTATTCTATGTAGTCTTGAATGCATTATGTCGGAGCGTTGTGAATTCCAACATGGGACGTGGGCAAACTGTTGGGCTCATACGGTGCACGCTCCCGTAAGAATGGGATCCGGTATGTTTAGTATTTCAACAAGGACCGAATAGAATATTTGTACCGCATACAGAGAAAGCGGAGAGCGATCATCTGGTAGGTCGCAACACGGACGAAAGTGTGTATGAGTGATCGAGACAGACGGTCTTCGAACTGCCCCCACGAAAGATAAGATGATGACAGCTCTAAAAGTCGCTACAGAACTGAATGTCTCACTCGAGAATCCTATGAGTACCAAAACAGCACGAAGAGAACACCATAAGCTTGGAACTGCAGAGGTAGCTGGAATTCCAAAATCGTATGAGAGTGATGCAAATGCACGTAACAGCAAAAAGTGATGCCGAAGTCATAAAACCTGGTATGTGGAGCAATGGAAGTAAGTCATTCTGTTTCACGCTGTTTCTAACCTCTGTACAAGTTTACGTCCCAAGAATGAAGTACGGTGGGTGTTAGGAGATAATTTGGGGCTCCATGGTTGCTCTGAAAAGCCGCATTACTGCCAAGGATTATGTGACCATTATCGCTGATAAGGTTCATCCCATGGTAAAATCCTTATTCCCCATTTGGGGTGCTGTGTTCCTAGACGCCAGAGTTCCTGTTCACAGAGCTCACACAGTATAGGTGTGTTTGTGTGAATTCCTAAGGGACCAAACTGCTGAGGTCATCGGTCCCTAGACTTAACACTACTTAAACTAACTTATTCTAAGGAACATACACCCACGCCCGAGGGAGGACTCGAACCTATCTAAATATTATTGAGCTTTTGTAAAGTATGCTGGAGCGGAGGGTGCTGATCGCTGTCCACCTCCATCTCCGTTATCAGAACCTGACACTATTTTTCAGGAAAGTATGTTATGACATAAGAGATTCTCTTGAAAACCGTGCAGGACATGTATTTTTCCGTTCCGACACGAGTGGATCCTAGAATACCATCGTGTTTCCTGCACCGCGTCAGGCATCGTTAAGTGTTGTTTGTCGTGTTTCCATACTTATGTCCAGTCACTGCAAGTAAGCCGCGCGGGATTAGCCGAGCGGTCTTGGGCGCTGCAGTCATGGACTGTGCGGCTGGTCCCGGCGGAGGTTCGAGTCCTCCCTCGGGCATGGGTGTGTGTTTGTCCTGAGGATAATTTAGGTTAAGTAGTATGTAAGATTAGGGACTGATGATCTTAGCAGTTAAGTCCCACAAGATTTCACACACATTTGAACACAGTGCAAGTAAATAAATATAGTGAACCAAACTGATTCTCTGAATCTCCAACTGCCGTTCCCACTTTGAGAAAACATGAAAACTTCGTATCTGATTGTGGACCATTATCCGAACTATTAATGCAGCCTCTACTCCCTGACGACAACAACGCTGGAGATATGAACAGCAGTGTTAGATACATATTACAGCTTGCCAGAAAACGGAAGGAAAGAAGTGCCGCAATAATACAAGATAAGAAATGAAAGACGCCGGATCCAATTAATGAAAGCATTGAGACTCCGCAAAACTCAATGAATACTGCTCAACAGCATCATACTTCGAATGTGGGAAACAGACAAAGTTGTTTTGATCAGAAGAGGAGAAGAGTTCTAAAACAACAGTCTTACAGGCCGAGATGTATTCAGAGTGATTCACCTAAAACTCTCACTGCAAATATTGCGGAAATCCAAAGTGCTATTGGTGTGCGATTTTCGCAGAACATATTGGCAGTCAGGGGCTCGTACTGTTAGCCAGTAAACAGACTATAACAATATAAAGTGTATTTTTTGTACAAACATACGCTTTTCAGACGGGACTATGAATAGTGAGGCTAACAAATGGAAAGTAGTACAAATCAGGATGTCAGAAGGGTTCGATGCAGGATTCAAGTTCGAGTCGTTTGCGAGATATCGTATTTTGATAAGTTTCGATACAAACACTTGTCTGCGCCATTCTGCCTGCGTAGTTGCTAGGTAAGATGCTGTCATGTTTGCTTACAGTGTGAATGTGTGTTACTTGAGTGCATGGCTGCTTGCTACTTAGTTAGTGTCAGGCCACGCAGTAGATCGGGGGTGGACGATGGGATTTAACAATGCAGAAAAAGCCGACATGATAATCGTGTAAGGAGAGTGCAGGAAGTATGCAGCTCGTTCATGTACGGTGTACGTGGCAAGGTGTCCCAAAATATGTCAACCATCTCTGCACTTTTATCAACCTCTTCAGCCATTTACGTGAAAGTGGTAATGTAGCATCTATGCAACGTAACAGGAGGAAATAAAAGACGAGAGAAGAGGGAGAAAATAGTGTTCTTGCTGCTGTTGCAGTTAATCCGCACCTTATCTCCTGAGAAATCACATGAGGAAGTGGCATGAGTCAGACAAGTTCTCCACCGACATGGTTCCCATCCCTATCACATCAGTCTCCATCAAGAGCTACATGGAAACGATTTTGAGAATCGTGTTACTTCTGTACCTGTGCATTAAGATAAGATATTTCAGATGCATCATGTATGTTGATTATTATGGCCGGTCGGTGTGGCCGAGCGGTTCTAGGCGCTTCAGTCTGGAACCGCGCGACCGCTACGGTCGCAGTTCGTATCCTGCCTCAGGCATGGATGTGTGTGATGTCCTTAGGTTAGTTAGGTTTAAGTAGTTCTAAGTTCTAGGGACCTGATAACCTCAGAAGTTAAGTCCCATAGTGCTCAGAGCCATTTGAACCATTTTTATTATTATAGTTACGTAAACCAGCAAAACATGCACTATTGACAATCGACATTGGCTTCGTCAGATGGAGCATGAACGTCCATGTAGCACGTACGCTTGGTGCATAATAGTAAACCATCAGCTGATAGGCACGTTTTTCATGGATGGAACACTGAACGTGAAGAAGTGTGGCAGTTTCCTAACAGACCATCTTCCACGGAAGCCAGAAGACGTATATCTGCAGACTAGGAGGATCTTGCGATACCAACACGATGGCTGGACACCCCGTAGTGCTTGAAGTAATACAGCATATCTTCACGAATTGTTTCCAAATCGTAGGATTGGACGCAGAGGGCCTCTACCATGGCCGGCCCATTCCCTGAATTTGACGGCTCTAGACTTTCTATGGGGAAAACTGAGAGATATTGTTTACAAGGACATACCAACTACACCCGATGACATGCAACGACGTATTCTGCAGTCTGCTCGGACATCACCTCTGAAATATTAGCAAATGTGCTGTAGACATTCCATATCAGATTGGAAGCGTCCACTGTCACTGGCAGTCGTCATTTTGAACACAACCTGAGCTGGTCAATTGTCTCATTACTGGTCACAATGCTTACAACTAGTGTATGCCCTTGTGGTGATATTTAGTGTCTACTATCACAGTTATTGTACAGGTGTCGGTGGGGGAACTTTTTCAAAATACGTTATCTCGTAAACGACTCCCACTTAATTTATTACGTGTCCAGGACTTAGATATGCAAAATATTTGAAATGAAAGATGATAAATATATGTACAGTACACTAATAGATGATACTGAAAGTAACAGCATAATACAACAAAGACACATATGGTTTTCTATTAAATGGATCGCAAGCTTCATAATTCCAAGGTTTTGATGGCCTTGTGACTTCCTACATAAAGATCATCTGTGGTGCAAGGATCGGGCAGGTTTCTGCAGACCATGAGATATTTTGTGCCCTGTAGGCCGCCACACTCACATAATTCATCCTCACTAGTGCAGCCCTGTTTCCTGAGGGTCGCCTTAAATCTTGACACTTTTGTCCTCAGTCGGTTTAGATCACAATGACGAATACGGCAGATGTAAGGCCATGGCTGGTTCTTCTTTGATGTTCTTCCAATCGTTTTCAGGTAATGAATCTTGCCGTAGCTCTGTCCGTGGAGGCCCTGATGCTGATGGAATTGCTGATGTTGTGCGCATAAGGTCCCTCCCTGACCTCAGACTGGGTCTTTGTGCTTCATGTGCGAACGGAGGACTCCTGGGGACCGTTTCCTGCTACTTTTTTCCAATTTTTTCAGTTATTCTTCTGCAGATGTCAGATAGCACTGTACCCATAACTTGATAGGGCGGCCAGTCATAATGCGTCAAATCTCATTCAATGCCATATCCATCCGTTTAACATGTGCGGAGTTGCCCCAGACTGGAACAGCATATTCTGCCGCAGAGAAGCATAGTACCAGGACAGATGCACGGAGAACGTTAGGCTGTGATCCACATGTGGTGCCAGTAAGTTTACGTACTATGTTGTTCTGGGCAGATACTTTCAGCCTTGATTTTTGGCAATGATCTTTGACTAGAATCTTGCACCAAACGCTACTGACATTCTAATTTGCCCTACTTTTAGTTCGTTCATGTCAATAGGAGCTTTCCATTTAAAAATGTATGTTTCCACAAAAAAACAATTTCTCAGTATTATCACAATCTGTTTATTGGCTAGCAGTATAAGCTCCTGACTACCAATCTGTTCTGTGAAAACCGCACAACGGTAGCACTTCCCATTCCGGAAATTTTTGCGGTGCAAGTTTTAGGTGATTCTCTCTGTAATGTTCAATATGGAAAAATATAGTGAAATCTCTATACAGAGTGAGTCTTAGTAACGTTTAAAAATCCTTGAAGCAATGTAGACGATGCTGAGACAAATAATTTGAGATAATACACGTGAGGTTTCAACGTCGGGAAACAGCCCAAAAGAGGAAGACAAGTGTTATACATGTGACTTCACCAGAGGACGTTACTCTTCGCATGTACAGCGGTTAGGCTTGTCTATCCTATTCTCGCCGTTCGGGGGCAGTGCAACACATCGCTAGGGTTTTATTGTTTTCGTACTTGCATTATTCGATATGGTATTTAACTGCTCGCAGTACTGGAAATACAAGACTACAATGAGTCTGCTTACTCTTACGTTTACGAAAACAGATTGGGCTATCGGAACGACGCATGGCGCTGTCCCTTACCAGCAAGAGTAGGATCGACAAGCCCAACCGCTGCACGTACGTCGAGGTACGTCATTTGCTGACGTCACATGTTCAACACGTGTCATTCCCTTTTGTGGTACTTCTCGACAGTTGCGATCCCATTTAAATCTTATTAAATTACTTATCTCAGCATCATACACGTTGCTCAGGGTTTTTTTTAAATCCCTAGTAAGAGTTACCCAGTACAGCAGGCTGAAAGAATATACACCTGCCTAATATCGTGTAGCGTCCCCGCCAGCACGCCGTAGTGAAGCTACACGATGTGGCATGGACTCGACTAATGTCTGAAGTAGTGCTGGAGGGAACTGACACCATGTATCCTGCAGGAATGTCATTAAAACCGGTAGAGTACGAGGGGGTGGAGATCTCTTCTGAAAACCACGTTCCAAGACATCCCAAATATGCTCAGTAATGTTCATGTCTAAGGAGTTTGGCGGCCAGCGGATGTCTTTAAACTCAGACGAGTATTCCTGGAGCCACTCTGTAGCAATTATGGATGTGTGGAGTGTCGCATTGTCCTGCTGGAATTGCCGAAGTCCGTCAGAAAGCACCATAGACATGAATGGACGCAGATTATCAGACAATGCTTACGTACGTGTCACTTGTCAGACTCTTATTTCAACGTATCAGGGGTCCCATATCACTCCAACTGCACACACACCACGCCATTACAGATCCTCCACCAGCTTGAACAGTCCCCTGCTGAGAAGAAGGCTCTCTGGATTCATGAGGTTGTCTCCATACCAGTTTGTGTCCATCCTCTCGATACAATTTGAAGTGAGACTCGTCCGACCATCAACATGTTTCCAGTCATCAACAGACCAATGTCGGTGTTGACGGGCCCAGGCGAGGCGTAAGGGTTTGTGTCGTGCAGTCTTCAAGAGCCCCTGTCGATGATGTTTCGTTGAATGGTTCGCACGCTGACACTTGTTAATGGCCCAGCACTGAAATCTGTAGCACTTTGCGGAAGGGTTGCACTTCTGTCGCACTGAACGATTCTCTTCAGTCGTCATTGGTCCCTTTCTTGTAGGATATTTTTCTGGCCGCAGCGATGTCGAAGATTTGATGTTTTACCAGATCCCTGGTATTCAAGGTACACTAGTGAAATGGTCGTACGGGAAAATCCCCACTTCATTGCTGCCTCGGAGATGCTGTGTGCCATCGCTCGTGCGCCGACTATAACAACACGTTCAGACTCACTTGAAACTTGATAACCAGGCATTGTAGCGGCAGTACCGAGCAAACAACTGCGCCACACACTTGTGTTACTTAGGCGTTTCGGACCACAGCGCCCTATTCTGCCTGTTTACATATCTCTGTATTTGAATAACCGGCCACTGTGGCCGAGTGGTTCTAGGCGCTTCAGTCCGGAACCACGCTGCTGCTACAGTCGCAGGTTCGAATCCTGCTTCGAGCATGGATGTGTGTGATGTCCTTGGGTTGGTTAGGTTTAAGTAGTTCTAAGTCTAGGGGACTGCTGACCTCAGATGTTAAGTCCCATAGTGCTTAGAGCCGTTTGAACCATCTGCATGCCTATACCAGTTTCTTTGGCGCTTCATTGTAGGTATGTCCACTTGAGTGTCAGTGACTATTGTACAGAAAGAAGGGCTAATTTAGTAACAGCGTCATTAGAATGTCCACAGCGCTCTACATATTAAGAGAACTTCTGGGATCATGAGTTTTACAGAAAATAGGTGAGTTATCTCAGAAAAATTGAGGCACCCCATATGCCAATGACTTGTTTTGATAGAAGTTACTGGGAGAGACAGGGATGGAAGAGATATTATACCTTTTCAACATCTTGATTAAATAAACTAAAAGTACCTTCATCAAAGCAATATAAATGCTGCTGAAAAAGAATTCGCCGTGGACAGCTTACCTGACCGAAATAATAAACGAAGATTTATTTCAGAGATGTGTGGGATAAATAGGTGTTTGAGGTTGCGTATTAACTGTAAGTCTGAAAATTTTCAGGAAACTAACTCTCAGTTTCTTAAGCCAACTTGCAATTATTTTCCAGAAAAAGTCTCAGCTACCGTCCCCACCACTGCGTTACGAAGCTATATTACCTCCGTCCTATGGTGTACTTCAAATGTGTGTGTGAATAACGAAAAGTATTTAAATCTTATGAAGCATTATGTAATGTGCAGGGTAGCATACTACTGAGAATTGCAAGTGCTTAGAATACCACTTGTGCTGAAGCTCTTCCCATATTATCAGGAATACGTCCCTCATGAAGAATGGAGTGAAATATGAGAAAATGTCAGTAAACCTGTCTTACTGCTAAAATAGGGCGACTAGTCTTAGGTCTCTCACAGTATGGGGGATTGTCTACAAATAGAGCACATTCTATCCTAATAGGGTACAATGTTTTTTACAACTGAGGATGAGCCTGAACCTACGTATCTGGACTGAGGAAGAACATTTAAAGCTGTGACTGAACGGAATTTGAAACACCCGAAAAATACTTGGGTGCTGTATTTATTTCAAAGGTATTACCGACTTCGACATGGCTGATGGCGGTGGGCCGGAGCAAACGTTTAAGGAAGTGATAACAACTATGACTACCGGTCTTACAAAGAACTTTAAGAAAGGTTGGAAGATACTTTGGCCAGTAAGAGTGACAGAACTGAAAGAGGTGAGTATCTGAATAGTCAGCATTAAATTCTGAGTGCTAAGAATGATGATGTGGAGCAAAAATGGTAAAAGTTCAGAAGTATCGTTCAATATGTCTTAGACAAATATGTCCCGAGAAAGGTCTTAAGGTATGGAAATACCCACTGTGGTTTAATATGTGAGTGAGAAAACTACTGTGTAAACAAAGAGTGCTTCGTACGAACGTCAAGATGGCAGATGTTGAGATAACCCATTCCGGAACAGAAAAGCAACAGAAATCACAAATAGTGGAAAGGCATCACGATGAGATGGGATATCTCTAAAATTCTACGAAGTTTATGAGAAAGAAGTTGCACCCTTTCTAGTGGCAATTTATCGTTGATCGCTGGAGCAACGAAGAGTACTTAGCGACTGGAAAAAGCGCAGATTGTTCCTGTTTCCAAGAAGGGTCGTAGGACAGATGCACAAGATTATAGACCTATGTCGTTGACATCAATCTGTTATAGAATTATGGAACATATTTTATTCTCAGGAATCATGAAGTTTTTGGAAAAAGAAAATCTCCTGTATAAAAATCAATATGGACTCCTCGTAAACAAAATCTCGCCAAATTCAGCTGGCTCTGTTCCCCATGTGATCCATAGCTCTGTAGACAACGGCGC
The DNA here is from genome assembly GCF_023898315.1 of Schistocerca nitens. Classification (NCBI taxonomy): domain Eukaryota; kingdom Metazoa; phylum Arthropoda; class Insecta; order Orthoptera; family Acrididae; genus Schistocerca; species Schistocerca nitens. The sequence goes on from NC_064617.1 coordinate 619,670,421, forward strand.
TCAGGTTAATGCCGTGACCCTTGCTTCCGAAAGGCTTTTGATAACGTCCCGCGCTGCCTTTCGGAGCAAAACCCACGACCTTACCGAGTATCGGACCAAATCTGTCACGGTATTCTAAACCGCCTTGCAAACAGAATTCAACACGACTTTCTTAACGATACAAAATCAAAAGATGTAAAGGTAATTCAGGATTTAGCACAAGGACGTGTCATAGGACCGATACTGTTTACACTGTATCTAAATGGTCTGGTATAAACCGTCGGAAACCCTTTGAGGCTGTCCGGAGAAAATACGGTTAAGAAAAGAGAAACGTCAGAATGTAATAACAGTTTGCAGAATGACCTGCAGAGGCTTGATGAGTGTTGCAGTCTCTGGCAGTTGACCCTGAACGTAAAGAAATGTAATATGTTGCGCACACATGGAAAAAGAAATACACTACTGTATAACTTCGTTATTGATAACAGATTTCTGAAAACAATATCCACCGTAAAGAATTGGTTCAGATGGCTCTGAGCACTATAGGAATTAACATCTGAGGTCATCAATCCCCTAGAACTTAGAACTACTTAAACCTGACTGACCTAAGGACATCACAAACATCCATGCCCGAGGCAGGATTCGAATTTGCGACCGGAGCGGTCGGGCGGTTACAGACTGAAGCGCCTAGAACCACTCGCTCACACAGGCCGGCCCACCGTAAAACATCTACGATGAAAGTTTGTGTGGAACAGCATAAGACACTACTAGATTGGCTTTCAATTATATGCTTTACAATCCATTTTTTTCAGTTGGGTGCGTTACCATATATCTTTAAATTGGCAGCTGCAAAAATGAAAAAAAAAAAAAAAAAACCAGGCAGTGTTACAAGTTTGCTCCGAAGCCATGCATACAGTATATGATACCTATGGTCACGAAGGGAATGGGCGAGAGTTGCGATAAATATTTATGCATTACGTGAAAGTGTTACGTACGCAACGTCTTGTAAAAGACGTGTAATATCATTTAGCCATGTACTGATGTCAGCGATTCACGAGAAAAGGCAACTGCAGTCTACTAATGCAGCTGCTGTACGTCTTTCTTGTTTACAATCAAAAGCTTGTATTTCAATAAGTACAGACTAAATAACATTTCTCTTATTCGACGCCATGTCTATTCTGAGATGCAGAGAATTAATCAGTACTGTAACGTCGCAAGTTAACGCGCGATAACATTCGTTGCTATACAGCCCGCAGTCTGTTAATTATTTTTCATTTTCGTAATATAAAAATCAGACAAAATTATTATTGGTGTCTTTGTTGTGGGAGTATATGTAAGTGTGTGCGTGGGACATTCGTCAAATTTTAATGTTGCATTATATACCGTCTTAAGTAACCGGCAAGAGTTACACCCAAACCTGTCATGGGAAAAGGGTCGTAGAGAATTTACCCACTTTGCTGATGACGTATGCCTAGGTGCGATTGCTACTGTAACAGAGCAGCCAGAAAGTCAGCTGGAGTATTACCTGTATCTGAAGGATATTTCCTGGTTCATTGCCTTTTCGTTTTCCTTTATTAAACATTGCTTTAGTATTTGTATATCAGAATGACGTAGATGCGTCTGTGTGTAAGGATTGGTGCAGGTCAGTTTTGGCGCGAGTATGATCATGAACGAGCATTTTGATTGGCAGCGAGTATGGTTAGCCAATCAGAATTGAGACGGTTTACATTCGTTACCTGAGAGTTATACTGGGAGTGACGCCACGAGAAGAGAGTCGCTTGCCAGCTTCTGTCGCGGAAGGACATGTTAGGTGATGTTTCTCATTATGTGTAAAATGAAGGAATATTGAGTTCATCACGATTGATACGTGTCGCAATTAACGCTGATGTAGTTACGGTCAGTTTTGTAAAGTTTGGAAGTTCTAGAACGGTTTAATTGGACAAATATTTGCGTGTGAAATTTGGCCTTTATAGTATCCGCTTGGCATGTTTCAGTGTTCAACTACTGAGCATTTTTTGGCGAGCACTTTCTTTTCTGAGAAATCCACAAGAAGGACCGAATGTATTAACTCAAATTAATGGTGAAATTAATGACTGTGAAAACGTTGTTTAATTTGGGTCGGGTTTGGATAGATCTCTGGCTGCAGTGAGTGTGAAATGAGTACACGAATTGTGAACGTGAAGAAAATAGCCAATAGTTTAAATGTGGACTGAATAGTGCCGTTTCTTTGGCTAGATGAACAAAAATAAACCTTTTTGTGTGGAAATTTAGGACATTATTTTCTAGAACCGAATCCATTTTCTGACAGCACGAAAAAATGTTTAATGACAATTTTTTCTGCAGAACTTTATTTCATAACTAGAGTTGCGCGGTCTCAGTAATTGTATATATTAGATGGTCTTTTTTATCAATGCTGCTTTTACATCATCTTGTAAGTATCTACTTTACCGAGTGAAGGGACATCGAGCAGACGTCGTTCTGCGGTAAGTGAATTATAATTAGCAGCCGGCGCACACGGAATTTCAAAACCTGCCCTGCCGCAGTACGATGTAAGCTTATCTAAGCAAATGGAGCATTACAATTATTTTTCTACATTCCGGGCATAATACATATTGAGATTGCTTAGAGTACCATAGTTTGTTGTCGCATTAAGGTCACCGGTAGAATACTAATCGCTGACTTAAAAGACTACACTTGCCCTTTGGGAAAGCAAAAAGCTGAAAGTTGAGTCACTTGTTGCGCTGCTGCAAAACTGACTTTATTTAAACGAAGTAAATCTGCATCCCAAGGTGCGTTTCACAATGTGCATGATTAATTGAGAAGCACAGGTTTTGGACTCTAAGCAGTTTTTCTGAAACGATTGCAACGGTTGGATGCCACTTAAGCGAAGTGGATGTCCCTAACCAATTACCAAATTGAAAAAAAGGGAGCTGCAGTGTAACATGGTATCAGATTCACGTTTAGTTTCTGGCGAATCACCATATCACTGAGAGGTGACTGCTAGGTTAAAAGGCAACGTAAAAAAGAAACTGAAGCGTCCGGGATTTGATCCTGCTACCTTTCGGTACGCAGCCAAACACTGTACCACTTAATCTTCTTCATTTTGTTCGTCACTGCCCCTATCATTTGTTGTACGCGGACGTCAAATGACACCTCTTCAAATTAATGCAATACTTTACTCCGTTTTGTTTTATCACAGGAAGTACAACATGCAGAGTCATCGTTCCAGCACTAGCAGCAGTAAAAGCAGGTGCGACGTAGCTCGAGCTCTTCTGCTCTCTGTAGTTACGGCCTCTGTTCGGTACGTGTCACCGTTTTCACCACTTAACGCTAATTCATCTTCATTCAGATAATTACTACGATATGTTTATAAGTAACATATAAAAGTCTTCCATACGGAACAGTGTATCTATTAGTGAACAAAAGGATCAAAATCCCTACAGCATTTCCTGAGACTAACCTGCACATACAGACGAACGCTTGGAGGCGATTTCAGCATATGTCTTTATCACACTGTTCTACAAGAACACTAGACGTGATCCTAAAAGCTAACGTTACATTACAGTATCTGTATGTTGCAGAGTTTTGGAACGTATTCTGAGTTCAAGAGAATGACATTCTCCACGCGAACACTATGGGTTGCGGAAACACTGGTCATGGGGAACCGAACTCGGACTTTTCTCATTTGACACTACGAAAGAAATTGACCAAAGCAGCTGTGTGGTTGCAGTATTAGTTCTCTACTGAAATGTATTTGACTCTGTGTGGAACAAACTATCAGGACTATTGATTTCTTGGTAGAGAGCACATAGCGTGTCGTTTTGGATGGGAATTTTCGACTAATGGAGAAGTAACTTCAGGCGTGCCTCAGGAATGTCTTTCGGGATCCTTGCTGTTCTTGTTTGGTGATAATGCGGCAGAGAATATTAGCAGTAACCTCAAATTTTTGCGGAAGAGGAAATTATTTGTAATGTGTACATCAAGAAGCTACATAAACTGCAGATATTTCAAAGTCTGCATGTAAGTCGTGTATGTAATGATTGTAGATATATGAAATGGAATGATTACATGAGGTTCCATGTGCAAGCGCAGAATTCTACTTACTGGTAGCTTTTCTTCAGTTTACAGAAGAAAATTCAATCGACAAAGGAAGTAGCTTACAGAAGACCCTTCTGTATGAGAAGGTTGCTCAAAAATTGGGATCCAAGTCAGACAGCAAAATTCAATGAAAGTCTTGGTCGCAACTGATGTTCATTTTGGTTGTCAACCGGTTTCGGTGTATAATTTAGACCATATTCAGGCCATAAGTACTGCACAAGTAATACATATTCCGAGGGATTTCTGTACTGAGAGATGGAATATGACGATAGCACTGTTGACGAAAGTTTAAAAGTCGTCACCTGATTTCATGTAACTTTTATCATTGTAATGAAGATAGTCTTAGAGCTATCGAAACTCGGTTAGTATGTTATTAAAAAAGTTGTGTGCAATTGGTTCGCTGACTGTTACATTTTATATAATAAAAAATATGTTACTTTGACCAAGTATCGTTGCTGGAGGCGATGGGCGGAGCAACTGCTGAATAAGGCAGCATTCGTCGAGAATGTGTACTACAATCCCCGCTCATCGCATCATTGACAAGCAGACACGTACTCTTTACGTGAGGTATCTTACTTTAAATGGTATAGTTCAACATTCCAAGAAAAATATATACAAGAATTATGTACATAAGGGAAAAAAATAAAGCGTAACATAACCTCTTTAAAATAAAGAAACGCTATAAGAGACACTATTTGATAGATTTTTGTGTAGACTCTCCTCTATGGGCATTTATATGAATTCGTTGAAAGTAGTCGTAGCCGAAATTTTAGTATTGGTCACTATAGCAATGGCTTGCCGGTATCGATAATTACTATCCAACGAAGCCCACCACAGACACCGTGGCAGTGGACGGAACACTGAGAAGACGGCAACTGTTCGATGGCTTGGAATCTGATCGTCGTATTTCAGCTCTGACAGTCGACAGTAGCAAAGAAACTGCGTGCCACAATTTTGCCTTCGGTGGTCAGAAGAAACAACTGAAAATATCACTAGCCAAGGGACGTACACTACTATCAAAGAACCTGGTTATTAACTTCGACGATTCCTGGTTTCAAAATCTGAGCGTGCTGTTTAACATTATACGAAACGTTGCGTGGAGTATAGTAGTGCAATGGCATTATAAATAAATTGTGTGTGAGATAACATTTCATTACTTTACACCGATTGCTGTACACTGTCCTCTGAAAGAAGCAGTTCGGTTCACACGCGGACCGAAACTACTGCGCAAACATCAGCATAGTAGACAGATAACACTACAAACCGGAAACCTACATGGGGGGACCACATCGAATATGTTCCCAACAGAGTGGACGCGATGCTCAAACAACTCTACCGAATGCTCAACAGGGAAAGCACACTGAATAGGAGGGTGTCGAGGTCCATATAGATGACACTGATTAGACCTACGATTACGTACGCAGCTCCCGTCTGGGCATATGCAGCTCCTACAAGACTGAGCCGCCTGCAGATCATACGGAACAAAGTGCTACGAATCATTAGCAACGCTCCATGCTACACACGCACCATTGACCTTCGCAGTGAATACCGCCTTGAAACCCTCAAGGAAGTATTCAAAAAACACGCCATACGACTGTACATGAACTCGAGACACTCGAACAATCCTTTCATCCTTACTCTGGGAAACAACCATAGGTGGAAGCATAAGCGGCCAAAGCTAGGGCATAACTACCTACTGCAAGCTAACATACACCAACAAGCGACAAACGTCGGCAAGCCCCTCCATATCAGCAACGTTGACTGGATATACCAGCTGTTGTTAAATCCGACCAACAGGCTACAGTAGGGAAACAGACGAGCTCGCCCAATGACGCACAAACAAATCTCCAAGATCAGTGTACACTGTGCATATGATATATGATCTATCGGACACACAACAAAGATGGAGCTGTTACAGGTATGCTGACCCTGACCGAGAGATCAACACCGGCACCCAGCGGCAGCCGCCGAGTAACAGCACCGAACAACGTCAAAGGTATCGACATGCATGAGACCCACTACTGACAAAGCCTACCGTTGCATGGCGTGTCTCATGCACCAAGAAGCCACTACTGCTCTTACTACCCGACCTAACTATCGCAGAGGTTTTTTTTCCCTTGGCTCTTGCCTTGGCACTTTTTTTCCTGTGCCCTTAAAACCGCTACCCGTCATTCAACCTTCGACCCAATCTATCTCCAGATGAGCTCGTATTAATGGTTAACCTTAACCAAATGTACGCAAGCATCGCAGTACCCACATCCTGCGACACCTCACTTTAGTGAAAACTAACCCTTATGCAGAGATGGCAGTAGACCTTTTGAGTTGGCCATCATGCCGGTGTGGGCGTGCAGTAGCAACACCTTAAAAAATCTGAAAGAATGCTTTCTAAAATTCCAAGTCAAATAAAATAACATGTGACACTGTACGTATACACAGAAGGTCCGACTAAAGGTTACACCATTGTTCCACTCGCGGAAATGTGCCACGGAAACGATGGAAAACCTGAAGTGCCAGACGTTTTAAGGTGGTCTCTAACTGTCCTGCGAAAGCCTTCTTACAAACTTTCAGATGCAATTATCAGGTGATTATAATTAAAGTACAGTTACTCACAGAAGTCCAGTGTGAGCTGTAGTAATCGTACGGGAGCGGAACTTGAAGATATGCTAATGAGTTAACGGGGACTCAATTTACGCTGAAAAAAAAGTTCCAGGTTAGGACACCAGGTGCAAATCTGACGCTGTGAACGCAAGAAACACGTGTGGAAATGTTTCCATATGTAATGAATCAGGGACGGGACGTGGGCACAAAAAGTCAAACAAGTGAGAAAGGAATAATGTACATGTTATTGCTAACCGCCGCTGACACAATCTGTTCAGAATAAGCACCGGAGTCGTCGACGAGACGCTGTATCTGTAAAACGATGTGATCAACAGCATTTATGATGATATCTGAGCAACGTATTCCTGTAGACTATCTTTCAGCCCAGGTAGAGACCGAGCCAAAAGTCACACGGATTCAGATCAGATGTTCCTGTGTGTCATGCATGTAGAAGACCTCAGTCAATAGCCGGCCGGGGTGGCCGAGTGGTTCTAGGCGCTACAGTCTGGAACCGCGAGACCGCTACTGTCGCAGGTTCTAATCCTCCCATAGTGCTCAGAGCCACTTGAACCATTTGAACAGCCTTTCACGAACGTGTTATTGACTGAGGTTCAAAAATGGCTCTGAGCACTATGGAACTTAACTTCTGAGGTCATTAGTCCCCTAGAACCTAGAACTACTTAAACCTAACTAACCTAAGGACATCACACACATCCATGCCCGAGGCAGGATTGGAACCTGCGACCGTAGTGGTCGCTCGGTTCCAGACTGAAACGCATAGAACCGCTCGGCCACACCGGCCGGCTGAAAGGCAGTATTAAGCAGATCTTTCACTGGCCGAGCGAGATGACGTGTTGCCTCATCTTGCATGAAAACAGTGGTTTCCGTACAGTAGCCCTCTTCCGAAGCGGGAGTCAGACACTGTACTTGAACGTCTCTAACTGGCGCTCTGGACGTATTCTCTTCAAAGAAGAACGGACCGAGAACAAAGTTGCTTGTGAAGCCACTTCACACAGTCACGTACGGCGAATGCACTGGCTCTTGGTGAAAAAAAAATGAACCGGTCTAACCGTTTGGGAGTACTAAGGAACCGGCTCACAGTAATTAACGTCCCATCGGATCCTCTCTGAAATACTGTACTGCATTTTCACTATAACCTACGACATCTCATCTTGTTTATCTCGAATCCGTTTTTCGCTACGGCATTATTTATCTGACTAAGTTCTCACGCTAAAGTAAGATTGCATTATTTACGAGGATTTACCAAGGCGCTTCCTTATCTCTAGTGAGCCCTTCTCTTTAATTTTGTTATCATTTCAAAAGCTTCTTAATAACCTGAAGTACCTCTGTTATCAGCACTTCAATCAGCGTGACTTCTGGAAAGCTCTGAGTTCTTCAGAATGCTATGATTCTGGAAAAGCAGGGGCCAACATCTTAAAGCAGCAGGTAACTGTATTCTTCAACTTAAGTTTAATTACTGGTCTATGGCATTTGTTGTCACATTCAATTCCCTACACCGAAATCAACATGTCCTCTAACGATTTACTTGAGGCTAGAAGGTGTGTATCAAGCATTGAGAGTCATTTACTTTCTGCAGATCAAACACAGCTTGAATAACTGGTAAGGAATATACACTTTTCACTCAATAATTTATTGTTTATGCACTTGAGTGGGGCACATTAGCCATGGACATAGACTAATCGTAGACAGCTATCGTCATGCTTTTAAGAGTTTAATCTGGCCTACCAGACTATGTTCATTTGTCTGCTGAAGTACAAGTTGTTAAAATTATTCGATAATATTACGTTTCAGGGGATGCATAAGAACCAGTTACCCAACATTCTACGTGGACTAAATTATATGAGAAAATAGACAAAGATCGCTCTAGGAACTCCTACAGCTACAGGAATCCTAAAGGTCGATATGGAAAACAGTGAAGAGATAATTCTGCAAAGCGCTTCCGTCAACGCATGGTCATTCTATGAGTGTGCGGAAGACCATTCTGTGGTTCTTTGGAGTCCTGTGATTCCTCAGCAGGATACACGGAAACATCACGTTAAGTATGCAGCCGAACTAAAACTGCTGGCCAACATTCATGAACATTTTAATAAAAATGAATTTGGCAGACACACTGACGCCTTGAATCTACAGGGGGAAAAAACCACCGACACTGGCCTTTACAGAAAAAAAATCACAAATGTCGTATTTCGGAACCGCAAGAGCTTCTGTAGATATAAATCATTAACTTCCAGGTTCAGTCATCTGGTTACCTTCAGGCATCATAACATTATTCCCATCGACTTGTGTGCTAACGTTCTTACCGTGGTGTAAAATAAAATAAGAAACAGACCTTCCTCACTTCCGTCAGTATAAAATGCAGTATCAATAAAATGGATCACCTCATATTCTTTCATAATCAGGTTCCATTGTGGAGTGCACTCCATGAGCTACTGAAGCATCTTCTCCATACTTGTAGAATGGGTTTGGTTTCAGGAATTGTATTGGCAGTTGCGAATATGAACCGCCTTTGGTTGTACATTAGAATAACGACAGTGAAAATTGGTCCCAGACCGCGACTCGATCCCAGATTTCCCGCTTTACGCGAGCGGTTGCCTTAGCGGCTTCGGCTATCCGTGCACAAATTACTGACAGACCCATACTTCCATCTGTCGTCGTCTTGGTGTCACAACCTACACTCTACGTATGTTCCCTTCCAGGGATGACATACACTGAGGTGGCAAAAGGTATCTGATACCTTCTAATATTGTGTCGGAGCTTCGTATGTCTTGCATAGTGCAGCAAGTCGACGTGGCATGAACTCAACAAGTCGTTGGAAGTCCCCAGCAGAAATAATGAGCCATGCTGCCTCTTTAGCTGTCCATCATTGCGAAAGTGTTGGCGATGCAGAACGTTGGGTACTAACTAACCTCTCGATTGCAACCCATAAAAGTTCGTTGGGATTAATGACCGACGATCTTGGGGCAAAATCATTAGCTGTAACTGTCCAGAATGTTCTTCAAATCAATGGCGAACAGTTGTGCCCACTGACATGGTGCATAGTCATCCATACAAAATCCGTGATTGTTTGGTAACATGAAGTCCACGAATGGCTGTATATGGTCTCCAAGAAACCAATGTAACGATTTACAGTGAATGTTCAGTTCAGCTGGACCGAAGGACACAGTCCATTCCATTTACATACAGCTCACACCATTGAGTCCCTGGCTTCATGGCCTCTGCGCCACACTTGAACCCTACCGTCAGCTCTTACTAACGAAATCTGGACTCTTCTGACGGGGCCATGCTTTTCCAGCCATCTAGGATCCAACCGATATGGTCACGAACCCAGGAGAGGGACTGCCGGCGATATCGTTCTGGTATCAAAGGTGTCCCGCGTCGGTCGTCTGCTGCCATGGCCCTCTAACACTAATTTCGCTGGACTGTCATAACAGATACCTTCGCTGTACGTCCCACATTGACTTGGGCGGTTAGTTTACGTAGTTTGCTTGTCTGTTACCACTGTGAACTCTACATCTACATCTACATCTACATCCATACTCCGCAAGCCACCTGACGGTGTGTGGCGGAGGGTCTTCGCGAGATATACGTAGGAGGTAGCAATATACTGCTTGACCCCTCGGTGAAGGTATGTTCTCGAAACTTCAACAAAAGCACGTACCGAGCTACTGAGCGTCTCTACAGCAATATTAGGACGTATTGGGTTGGGTTGTTTTGGGGGAAGAGACCAAATTGCGAGGTCATCGGTCACATCGGTTTAGGGAAGGACGGGGAAGGAAGTCGTCCGTGCCCTTTCAAAGGAACCATCCCGGTATTTGCCTGGAGCGATTTAGGGAAATCACGGAAAACCTAAATGAGGATGGCCGGACGCGGGATTGAACCGTCGTCCTCCCGAGTAAGCTAACCACTGCGCCACCTCGCTCGGTATTAGGAGGTATCGAGTGACTTTTGTGACCTTGGTGTAGAGGGGTTGAGATATCCCTGATAGGTTTTTTACTCAGGTGACATCGAATAGCTAGTTCACAATCGAATCCAATGGAAATGGAAATGAGCGGTTAGCTTCATTGGGCGGGAGGCCCTTTACGGGGCAGATCCTGACGCCTTGGTGCAGGTCTTATTACGTTCGACGCCATATTGGGCGACTTGCACACCGGATGGGGATGAAATGATAATGAAGACAACATAACACCCAGTCCCTGAGTGGAGAAAATCCCCGACCCAGCCGGGAATCGAACCTGGGCCCGTAGGACGGCAATCTGTCACGCTGACCACTCAGCTATCGGAATCTCTACGAAAACGCCGCTATTCTCTCTCATTAAGGGAAGATCCTCGACCACGGTGTTGTCTGTGGTGAGAGGTAATGCCTGAAATTTGGTATTCTCGGCATACTCTTGACACTGTGGATCTCGAAATACTGAATTTCCTAACGATTTCGGAAATGGAATTCCCCATGCGTCTAGGTCCAGCTACCATTCCGCGTTCAGTCTGTTAATTCCCGTCGTAGGGTCATAATCACTTCTGAATGTTTTCACGTGAATCACCTGAGTGCAAATGACACCTCCGTTACAGCACTACTCTTTCGTATTTTGTGTACGCGATACTACCGCCATCTGTATATTAGCACATTGCTATCAGATGACTTTTTCACCTGAGTATATTTACTGGGAGTCGAACCCAGGGCCTCCACTGGCAAGAAATACATCCTTCATGGACGGGAATATAAGTTACGTACGAGTGCAGGTTGTGACATAAAGGTGACGACATATGGCAGTATGGGTCTTTCCATGGTTCGTGCATGGATAGCCGAAGCAGTTACGACAACTGCTCGCCTAAAGCCGGTAATCCAAGTTCGAGTTCTCGTCCGGCACAAATTTACACTGTCGTCATTCTAAAATACAGACTAAGGTGGTTCGTATTCGCAACTGCGAATACATTTCCTGTATTTCTTCACAGCTGTAGTCGCTGCAGTGTATATTCCAGCGACCAGTCCTACATGTCGGATGGATTACAGCATCCTACTTCTTAATAACACGCAAACTTTCATGGTTTGGATTCAGGTGTACGGTTTGGAAAACAGTTTCCCTAAAATGATCCAGTTGTAGGTTTAAAGAGTATGGATCTGCAAGAATTCTTTTCCTACTCATGTCTGTTCGATGTGCAGACTACCAACCGTTGACGTAAGGCGCGGCCCCCTGAGGTGGCGTGTACGTGACAGTCCGTTGTGTCTGATCCACAAAGGAGGGTGGGCCGACGTGGAGACATGACAGAACGGCAGATAACATCTTTCGCGACATCCATGGCAGCACCGCAAATGAAGCTGCCTAATTGGTTAGTTTCTCTACTCGGACTGTGCAAAGTTTTCACAAGAAGGAGTGTACCACTCACTAACGGTCGTGTAAAGCGGCCTAAGACCTGTGGTTGCAAATATATCTGAACTATCAGGCACCAGATATGAATATCCTTGTTAACGACAGTGAGTTCAACAGGCCAAGGAAAACAGAGAAATGACAGTGCATGACCGTAGGCGTGTACTTTGATACGACGATTCGTGATTTTCTCTATTTTCAGTTCATGCATGGAGTGGAGAGCAACGACGGCACTACACAGTGAGACGTTTAGCTCGCACTGTGTTGACTGGCTTTTTTTAATATTTCTTTGACCCCTGAGTAGTAATACTCGTTCATATTAATACAAATACGAATTACGAAGCTTATTTCATCATTATAGTTGACCAGGTATTGTCTTTTTGTCTGCAGCGAAGCAGAAATCAACGTCCCGGCAGCTTCGTAGCTCTACGGTATGTAATCATCGATGCGTGGCTTTAGCTGTACACGACATACCTGCAGAAATACGTGGACTCTGTTCCTCGTGCAAGGTCAGACGTGATGTTAGACGGTATTATCATGATTCTGACTGAGATCGACAAATTTTTATTGTATGTGCTCCTTTGAGGTTAGTATTTCATGAGAGATAATGATCGCAAAGAATTACTAACGGACTAAATATGAAGATTTTTATAAAAATAATGGAAAGTTGTACGATTTGAAACTCAGCATCTTCGTAATATTGTAGCAGCGACCATTTCTCCAGGCCTGAATGTTGGTTGGTTGGTTGATTCGAGGGAGGGGAAAAAAACAGCGAGGTCATCGGTCCCATCGGATTAGGGAGGAAGTCCAACGTACCCTTTCACAGGAACCGTCTCGGCATTTACCGGAAGCAACAAAGGGAAATCGGGAATTTTTTTTTCAAAGAACATATCACCATTGTTGTTTATTTAATTACGACACAGGTTTCGGGCTTTTATGCCATTTTCAAGCGACTGAGTTTATGCCATTAACATACCGGGTGATCAAAAAGTCAGTATAAATTTGAAAACTGAATAAATCACGGAATAATATAGATAGAGAGGTACAAATTGACACACATGCTTGGAATGACATAGGGTTTTATTAGAACCAAAAAAATACAAAGTTCGTAAGCTTCTATGCGAAATTATGTACTTTCATCACATTCTGCAGTGATGGTATCAGAAAAGTAGTCTCTCGTTCGGAGAAATGTGCTCGTCGCCAGGGTGACTATGTTGAGAAATAAATTCGTAGACGCAAAAGATGTGAAATGTTAATAACGTTTGTTTCACTTACAGAACTCTAACAGATTTAATTTTAAAAAATTCGGCGGCATTACTTCTTAGCACGCCATCGTAATTCGGCGTGTCACGATAACCCATTTTATTTGCCATGTATGTAACCGAAAGAAAAAATGCTCATACCACAGCATAAAAAGGCTAATATTTCCTGAGCAGAGTTAGGATTGTAAAACAAGGGCATCTTCACAGACATTTAAATCAAAACATCTTGACATATTCACGCATTTTTTACCTTTTAGTATCATGTAATATAATCCATAGTTCAAGTAAAGTAACATGATACATGACGCATGTCCTATAGAATAACACACGCTGTCCACAGCTCGTGGTCGTGCGGTAGCGTTCTCGCTTCCCACGCCCGGGTTCCCGGGTTCGATTCCCGGCGGGGTCAGGGATTTTCTCTGCCTCGTGATGACTGGGTGTTGAGTGCTGTCCTTAGGTTAGTTAGGTTTAAGTAGTTCTAAGTTCTAGGGGACTGATGACCATAGATGTTAAGTCCCATAGTGCTCACAGCCATTTGAACCATTTGACACACGCCATCATGTCATCCAACATGGCACTTGCCATGTCGTGTAGTAAGACACAATGTGTCATTACAGTTTAGTATGTATGCGTCCCCACTTTGAGATAGTTGCTATTAGAGCCTCTCTCGGATACTTCCTATTGTAGATGGATACCCCTCTCTAGAAATTTGTGTCTGTTTGTTCTTACATTTCTCATCGTACATCTAACTGGAGGTGGGTCAGAGGGAGAAATGAACCCCTTGGTGAAATGATGAACCTCATTCGCCAAACCGAAATAAAAAGTCCGTTTTAGCGTCCCCCTAGTAACAAATCCACCCCCAGAAATAGAATCCTTTCAGAAAAACTTTCTCATAATTGCATGAATGCTGTTCAGTCATGTGGTATACATTGTTTACTATGGCTACGAATCTTTCGGATTCTGGGCACAAGGTCAGGGACGTCAGCCTGTAAATTGCAGGACGCAGGTGTGTGAACACCTTGCAGCGAAGAGAGCTCACTGCACTGGGGGAGTAGTGTTCACTCGTAAACAAAGAGCGAATGTGTCAGGATTTTTTGATTTAAATGACTTTGAAGCTGCCAGATAAGTCGAAAGGCTAATTAATTTCTTTTACATCCCCAACCCAGACCAAGATATTTTCACCTTTTTGTTCTGTAATAGGAGCATTTTCTATTCTGGTTCCCAACTCTTCCATAAGTTTGACGTTAGAATAATGCAGATTTTTGTTCACTGGGAGACAGCTGACCCATTATAGGCTTTTTATTGCCTTTCGAACCTTGTTCCTTACATCGTGACAACGGGAAAACGTATCATAAAACGAAAGGGTGACCATTAATCACAGTGATTTGTCTACTTTCTTAGGGAATTTGATTCCTTTCGCATATTTAGAAATATGAAAATGGTGCGCATAAAAATCTCACAAAAATGTGTTTTTTCACTTTTGAAAGCGAGTTCTCAATTTTGTCACATGAATGCACTATTCATTTATTTGATTCATTTTAAAACCCTTCCATTCGATTCACACAAGAACGCATTTTATGTGCTACATTTAGCTCGACTTTAAGCCATGGTGTCTCGACAACGGTTAAAGTTTATTGGAGAAAAGAATTCGTTTTGACTTTATCTACCTTCGTGCAAAATCTGAACCGATTCGTATAAGTTTAAAGTACGATCTAAGACAAAAACGATGAAACACCACGAAGGAATTGTACATATGGGACGGAAACCGATAGTGGTACCTGTACTGACAAACAAAAATTGTTTATTAAGAGAAAGAGCTTCACAGATTGAGTAAATCAATAACGCGTATCAAATGGCTCTGAGCACTTATGCGGCTTAACTTCTGAGGTCACCAGTCGCCTAGAACTTAGAACTAATTAAACCTAACCAACCTAAGGACATCACACACACCCATGCTTGAGGCAGGATTCGAACCTAAGACCGTAGCGGTCACTCGGCTCCAGACTGTAGCGCCTAGAACCGCACGGCCACTCCGGCCGGCTAACGCTTATCACATCTGGACCTTATGCAAGTAGTTGTTTGTTTCACTGTCACTGAGAGCTGCTGGATGTCCTCCAGATACGTCTTCGCTGTTCATTGTGGCCCAGTTAGAAGCGGAACTAACCACTGAAGACAATTATACACCAGTCAATGAGATTCCAGTCCGAAAAGTGTCTGGAGATGCCCCGGAGAGCAATGGGTTACCAACCTGACTGTCGCCCGCCATACGGTCCGACAACCGGGACTGATGGTCTAGGGTAACATTTTATTTCAAAGCAGGACCCGTTTGGTTATCATCTGGGTCACCCTTACAGTACCGCCGTGCGTCGACGATATTCTACTTCTCGGTTTGTTACACTTCTTGACAAGCCATTCTAGGGTCACATTTCAGCAAGATAATGCCCGACCTTACAGGCGAGAGTTTCTGCTGTTTGTCTTCGTGCTCTCCAAGCCGTATGCTGCCCAGCAAGGACACCGGATCTCTCCCCAGTTGAGAGCGTTTGGAGCATTTTGTGCAGGGCCGTATAACCAGCTCGTAAGTTTGACGAGCCAACTGGGCTGAATTGGGCAGGATATCCCTCAGGAGCACATCCATAAACTATCAATCAATGCCAACGCGAATAACTACTTGCATAAGAGCCAAAGTTGGATCTACGCGTTATTGACTTACTCAATTTGTGAAGCTCTTTTCCTTGAATAAATCGCTCAATATTTTTGAAATTGCAATCATTTTTTTGTCTGTACGTTCTCCCAGTGGCAAGCTTCAAAAATCTCTGAGGGTACATTTTATTTTTTATTTACTTTATTTTTATTTATTTATTTATTCATGTAAAATCCGAACGGTGGAGATACAAACTGATCATAAATTTCGTTTAAATTAAAATCTTTGCAAAAGGAATTAATCGATTCGCACAATTTGGCTCGGCGCTAGCTCTGGTTCGCCGCTCAGACCTTGCGGGGGACTAGAGTGCTGACTTCAGAGTATGTATGGGCCACAGAACAGGAAACCACTACTGCGGAACACAGAAGTCACCACTCCATCTATATATTTTTAATCTTCACTCATTACGCAGCACAGTGTTTAGTTTGGGCGAACATTGACCGCGTTCAGACGTAGGATGCACCCAATAAGGTTTCTTATACTGACTGACGACATAATTATGGTATTATCTGCCGACGAGAGAGTGTAAGTACGTCGAAAACCACGCAAGACGACGCGTTCCTCTTGCAATCAGGATACTGTTCAGGCAAATGGTGGAGGTAATCCTGTGTGGTAAAGGTATACACAGGACGGATTGACGTCCTCGTTGCGCCTGCTGTTCTCTTTCACCAGCTTTGTCCGACACCGTGCCTTCAGTTGTTCTCGCACAGCACTTCGCAGGCAACCTGCAGCTTCAGGAGACAGCGCATCACTCCATCTCTCCTGAATCGTGTGAGAATAGTTTGAGGAACAGTCCACAGACATGAACGTGCTGCTGTAACCATCCACCCCAATCAATTAAATTAAGCACGACCTAAACACACAAGGAACATCGTGCAGGGAACAGAGTGACCGTTGTAATTAACGTACAGAAAGTAAAACGCTCGTCGCCTATCGCTTTATTGATTTTGACTAATTTTGCTGGTCGGCCGCGAGCTACCTAATATGATGTGTAAAGTGTCGTCACTACGCCAGTGAATATCGGAATACGCTCTCGTGTGACGAGCGAGACCGGTGAAAATAAATCAAATGATTGGCGGCATGTGTTTGTTTCCTGTCCACAGAGCGAGATCTGTATAGCTAACAGTTGAGTGGTCAACGGATCAGAACGGCTCACAGAATATGCAGTCCTCCTTGTAGGTTTATCCATAATGCATCTTGGCGTGTTATAAACCTTACTACATTCTTGAAAAGTCATGCTCAAAAGTATCCGAACGCCCTGAAATGCATTTCGCCTGATTCGCATACAACCCACATAACGCAGCTGTCTAGCAGGTCCTCTAATCGCTCCTTGGTACAGTCGTTTGAAAATGGATCCAACAGGTCACCAATAGAAAACACTACTCTGTATCGCAATAACTCTAGATGTAAAGTAATACTACGATACTACAAATAGCAGGGAACACCTTATCACAGGCAAGACTGTCCTTAAGGCTTGTAAGCTCAAATTTATTACAATAAATGACATACCTGAAATGTTACCACTCTCATTATTACGTCAGATAGGTAATGCACGTAAATGTTCGTCGTGTTCATGATTTCCTCTTCAAAGTAACATACCGTACTTATTATTTAACACAAAATGACATTAAAAATTTAAGTTATTCGCAAGCAGCTAGTTGAGAATATGTATGAACTTCAAATGACACAACGAACCGTCTCGTTCTGCATATGGACTCAAACCCAGGTCATGCAGACTAAGCAAAGATTTCGTGACTGACGGAAACTGTCATTCCTGATTAGGCATACAGAGAGTTATATACCTTGATTTTAGACAGTATCAATTAGCAAATACCAACTTTAAATTACATAACGCAAACATTTTTTACGGACCCGAATTCCTACCCAGCTCCTATTGTCCCTGTTAACGAACTACGAGAGATGTTAAATATTGCTTCTTAACATGTACCTTATTTGAAATGCCGTGAGGTAAAGCTTTGCGTTCGTCAGGGATTAGAACCCAGAACCTAATCGGATAGACAGCGAAGCACAATCAACTGTGACATATCGCATTTTCTCGGCAGTAGCTAGATGTTTTAACTGAAATAACGAGACGAAACATTAATTTTTTTCCTTCCCAGGACTCCAACCCGGCATCTACCGCTGTTATATTCTAGAGAAAACGAACGTTAAATATGGGTCTGTGGCACCAGAAGCCACATGTGAGCATGTTTTTAACTAGAAATAATATGACGAACAGTTCAGTGCTGACTGGGAATAGAGCCCCACACATATCGTTATGGCTTGACAACGAATGATGAAATTATTATCCACCAGCAGATAGGTGTTCTCATGCTAGATCTTGATAATACATAATGAAATCTTTAGTGCCGAGCCAGGATTCGAACCTATTCACGCGCAATATGAGGAGATGTTGCGGGAATCTGCAGTTTTGAACAAACAACAAATTGTAGCCGAGCTGTATTGTCACCAAGCGAAAAAATTCCGCGTTAAGGGCGGTCTGAGTTGCATTCCCAGTTCAGAACCAATTTTATCGACATTCAGAAGCTCATATAAAAGATGGAATAAATGTCATGTGAGCATACATAGCGTTTGTTTCGTCACTAGAAATAAATAACTAGTATAAGAAAGGTTACTGGTGATAGAGATTCTACATGTCGTCACTCCAGCCTTTTTTTTTGGCTCAACCTATGGTCTACTTGGTAGAGAAGGAATATCATTTTTAATGTGAATTTCAGACCTCAATGCCATTATATCTTCTTCACTTGGTGTAGCCAGAAGAGAATGGAATCTGTCTCTCCCTATCTAAAATCACTGACCGAAGTTGGAATCGAACCCAGACCTTAGATATATGAAACTCTCATCAGCCCAACAGACCACAAAACCCTCTTCTGAGTGACTCATTTTTCTAACATTATACTGTTGTGCCACACTGGCAGAGAAATCTGACACACAGGCTCCCTGTATCAATTTGCAGCATGTTCAGTAAATTCATTTACTTGGTTGACCGAATCACCATGAACTAGCTGCCTCGGCTGCCCAGTGCATACATTCAACTTTATTTTGTAATCACCAAAATAAAATCATATAACTGCCACCAACACAGAACTGCCAAGAGCGTAGGACGCACAAATTTAAATAGGAAGTGTTCATTTACACTTGAGCTACTCTATTGCGCTATCTGTTTGTTGAAAACGTCGTGCAGTGCAAAAGAAACAGTATAACTGTTTGTCTCTCATAAGTATTGACCTGGCCATATGCATTATCCCACAGCGCTATGGAATGCAGAAGTTCTGGAGGAATTGTTTATGACTTCTGGAGTTATTATAGCTACGTGTCGGCTAGTAGCGTAATGGTAAGTACCTCGCACGGTAGATAAGCTGTCGCGAGTTCGAGTACATTCACTGCTATGTTTCTTAAAACGCAATTCTGCTGTCTGCTAAAGTTATCAATCTAATGGAACTTGTAACATAATTCCCTTCACTTATCAACCCAAAATAGTCGTATGTGGAAAAAGGGCTAACTTCTGCGACATTATGTTCATTTCAGGTTTAACAGACAGCCAGACAGTAGATGCATCTCGAAACTTTTGTATTATGTATGGGTAGAGCGCACCGTGCCAAAATACGTCGGAAAAGTATTTTCTATATTAGCTGTCGTCTGGTAGTGGCATTTCATTCTTCTTCAAACCTTGTGTGAGAGCTTTAACTCAGAACAAGTTTTCTACATGCATGTAATCAATAAACTGCATGTGCATTTTAAGACTGTTATAGATAACATCAGAGAATTCGCATATATCGTTGATGATTAATTTCTCTCTCATGTTTACTATTGTTTTAACAGCATTAAAGGAAACCTTACGAAAACTGTGAACTGCATTATAAAAAATGAAATAAAACTACCCACGAAAACCTTACGACGAAAGTCTTTTTTAATAAAACTGAGTATCTGTACACAATCGTGCCTCTATCGACACGAATTGGTAAAAATACTACTCACTTAGATTTTGATTGGGTTTGTGTTTAATTGGTATGCTGTGTCATACTCAAGATGTACGCAAATGTGGCATTTCATAAATAAAGTTATGTATTCCTAGAAACCCAAAATTTGCTTGTCAGCAGCGGAGAGAGGCGTTACCTGTTGTGCAGCATTGTAAGTTTTTCACCATTGCACTATGAGCCGAAAGTATTTTCTTGCGATTTCCTTATCGATGTTTGATCTGACTGTTTGTAGCTCTTTCATAGAAGGGATAAAAAAGCTACACTCAGTGAGACTGGAACTGCTAACCATAACAGACGCTGTTTCCCAGGTCAGTACGTTACCACGTTTCTTTTTTGTTTTAAATTCATTTTGTTCGATATTGTTCGTTGCGCTTGGTCTGGGCGGACGTCACAAGACATCCGTTCAAATTGATCGTTGATTCTTTGACTCAGTTTTTTTTATTACAGAGAGCACACAGCCCTCTGACCGAACACGCTGAGCTACCATGCCGGCATTTACCACTGCGCTGGCGAAGAAGTATGTGTCTTACTTTCCTCTTACGAGATCAATAGTGGCTAGAACTCGTAAACCGCTATTTGAAGGACGAGATTAGTTGCGATTTCCACGTGCAACGACTTTCCTGGGCTGAAAACCGTAAATTTACAATCTTTTGTTACACCTCAAGCGATAACAACTCCGATTATTCAATGGAAATAACAAGTGAAATCAAGTGAACTTTGAGGCTTAATTCCGTGCGCACCAGGAAGTAACTCGTCGATCACAGAGTTGCCAAACATGCATTGCCTTGTTGCCAAATCTCAGTTACAAAACCAGCAGGAAGAAGACGAACCGATGTGATCTTACAGCGGGCTGGGAAGTGACCATAGCTGGTGTCTCCAAGTCGTGGCTGCAACGGCTTGGAATACGTAATGCCTCTGATTCGCATTTCTGTAGCTAGGTTTAGGGACTGGAGCGTAGTTACTATTAATACTCAGAACTGACTGCAAACGAAGCATCATAATTCAGTAACTCTCATAGGTGTTTTTTTATTTCTTTCGCCGATAGTCGAGCACAACAAACAAATAAAAATAAAAGAAGAATGTGTGTGTGTGAGTGTGTGTGTGTGTGTGTGTGACAGAGAGAGAGAGAGAGAGACAGAGAGAGATAAAAATCAAAAAGGTTGAGAAAGAGAGAGAGAGTAAAAAATTGTAAAGAAATTGAATCAAGGTGTGTAAAGAACTCTTTCATTAAAATGACACGTTCCACATCATTACGATAATCGTGTTCATAATCTATGAAACAAGAATTAATCTGATGTAATCTAATCTAATCATATCATAATGAAGACTAGCCATGAAGAGTCATGAATTACCGAAGTTTTTGCCAATACCAGTAACCAAATCTAAACTTGAAAATAAAAGACGACGTCCCTGTTAACGAACCACGAAAGATGTCTGATATACCTCTATTCTGATGTAACAAAGTGTGCATGCATTTAAAGATGAAGTGGATGATGTGAAGTTCTATGACAGAGATATGAACCCATCACGGTTCCTTCCCTGTGTATAGAATCCTTTTCAGATTAATATCAAACATCAGCAATTACTCGTAGATTACATTAAAACTAAAACAGTTGGTGAAGACGTTACTTGATAACGAAAACGCCGTGCCTTTCTTCATTTACTTGCGCCTAGAAATGGCTATCGATTACTGCCAAACCCAAAATCGAGAGATCTTACTGCCTTCCGATATACGTCGCTGTCAGTTCTTCCATATGATTTGGTCGACATTATCTGTTTCAATTTGTGTGTGACAGACAATGTTTTAGAAAAACAATTGTTTTCCTTTGCAATAAACAGATCATGTATCCAAGTACAAAATTTTCGCAATATTAGTTCAAATTTAATATTCGCTTCTATAATGTAGGAAAGTATTTCATAGTTGCAAAACTCGTATCCGACTCATTGAACTTACACTTAGTCGCTGACCATAAATGTGGCGAAGACTGTGTGCCAGTGCTCTTTCTCTCCGGAAAATACGCAATTCACTCATTGGGCTCCATAAGTACACTGTAACAGTAATTTCTGTGTGTATGCAATGCATACGGATTAGAATTTATTGTTGCTCTCTCTT
Organism: Schistocerca nitens; assembly: GCF_023898315.1. Taxonomy (NCBI): domain Eukaryota; kingdom Metazoa; phylum Arthropoda; class Insecta; order Orthoptera; family Acrididae; genus Schistocerca; species Schistocerca nitens. The sequence goes on from NC_064617.1 coordinate 619,692,554, forward strand.
CCACTTCTGTATACAATATGCCTGACCTAAACGGGCCCTTTATCATTACAGGCCCTGGGCAGTGCAACATCATACTGACAACAGTAATGTGCTTATACTGACAACCTGATTGTTCGTTTTACCTGATTTTGTAATCATTTAAATAAAACAACATGACCTTCCAGTGGGAGACATTTCGTCCCTCTTTTCCTTCTGTCAAATTTGTCACTAAGCTTTTTGCCTTCCAGCCAGCGAAATGCGGCAGAGTACGGCCGGTAAACAATTCACAAACCACGATTTAGTGCCGTTAAGACGATTTCTTTAAAAATTGTCGTAGCTGAAGGAATTTAGTATTGCCTTAAATCGTCTCAATCAGCAATGTTTACAGACATCTCAATTAGGAAAATGCTCATTATCCAGGTACGAAGGTTCTAAAACAAACTTCCCACAGTTTGTGTCAGGTTGATCTTTTCGTCTGATAGCACTGTGTAAGTATTTGGTCTATGAGGTACCACAAGTAGTATTCTTGTAGCTGTAGGAATCATTGGTTGAAAACGAGTTTAACACCAATGGGTACAGTACTGCTAAATATTCTAAATGATTTTCAACCTAAGTCTGAGTTCTTCCGCAAACTGAGGTGAATTTATAATATCGAAGCTGGACTGTGTATCCTTGTCTTCCTTGAGTGGGCATTGGAAGGCGTTTACACACACGTATACAATACTATGAATACTTCGAACGCTATAGTTAACGTTGCTCTCATAAACTACTTTTGTTTTTTAATTCTTCTGGGTCTTCAGCGTGCAGTATGTGTTGTAGATAAAGTCTTAGAGCAAAAAATTGACCGTCGAGTCGTCCACGTAAGGTGGGCAATACAGTCGTGCTCCTCTCAGAATCCTATGTCCGGCAATATGCTCGATCTGGCAACATTGTAGACTGCTGCACTTCCCAGAGGAAGTCTTGACTTCAGTCTTAGTACTTTATTCTTGACTACGACCGTAGTCTTGAGGTAAAACGCAAGACTAGCTAATATGACGTCTGGTAACTAAAAGCACACGTCGACAAAGTTTTTATCGCCTCTTTCCTCTCGGTGCTGAAACTATGAGTGTAATTCAAGCGAATCTACAATAGATTTCGCTTTCTGTCACACTGGTAATAACAGTTTGGTCCAACAATGTTTTAGCGAAAGATTTCTTTGCCGACCATCTGCCTCTGAACACCGCATGCGTCTGAGTTCGAATCCTGCCTCGGGCATGGATGTGTGTGATGTCCTTAGGTTAGTTAGGTTTAAGTAGTTCTAATTTCTAGGGGACTGATGACCACAGATGTTAAGTCCCATAGTGCTCAGAGCCATTTGCATCTGAGTTCTCTGGGACCCGTTTGCTGCCTACCGGCTGGGGCTGAGACACTGCATTGTCTCGCCTTCTGCCAACAACGTCTGCTCCACTCCGCACTCTCGACCATGTAAAATGCCTTAAGGTTGTTGAGTGGTGACCCATAAAATCTGTCTACGATTTGTTCAAATGGCTCTGAGCACTATGGGACTTAACATCTGTGGTCATCAGTCCCCTAGAACATAGAACTACTTGAACCTAACTAACCAAAGGACATCACACACATCCATGCCCAAGGCAGGATTCGAACCTGCGACTGTAGCGGTCACGTGGTTCCAGACTGAAGCGCCTACGATTTGTGTTACACTCTTGATAGCAAAGGAGGCACAAAACTGTTTTTATTTGATGATTATTTTATTACACTAGAATGCAATACATCAATGTGGCACAAAAATAATTTTGTTGTTTCTGATACAGTGCACTACAATTAAAGCGCCACATTCTGTTCTTTTTCCTTTCACAGGAGGCTCCTCAAATAATTTATTATTGTTATGGATTCATATGTGTTAGTCAAGGCACAGAGAGTAAATGCAACGTAATGTGTTTGATTTCTTTCTTTGATTCTCTATGGTAAATGGATGCAAAAGATTGTGTCAATACCTATCAGAACCTGCTCTATAGCTACTCAGGCAAATTGCTTGTTTTGAGGTCTATACCTTAATTAATGGAGAAGTGAACGCTGTTTTCAAGTGATATTTAAATTATTGAATTGGATTTAAGGCGACAAAATTGCCCATGTTTGAAGCTACCCAGAGAAAAAGTAAGTTGCTAGAGCCGCTGTTAGCAAATGTCTGCAGGGAGTTCCTAATTGCTTCTGTGGAAATTTAGCATAGAGCCCCTATAGTAATCAAGAGGTTCATTTCCTTCATACTTATCACCCTGGCATGTGAGTCTTAAGTGAAGAATAATATTGAAATTCGTATCGCTGATGGTAGATTCGAAATTCTTCAGAGACGCTGGTATTGCGAAGCAGCTTGGCAGTCAGAAAGCCAAGATCTATGACCATTAACACAACTTATTGAATCGAGCTACCAAGAGGATTTGTTGTCTAAAGGTTTTCTTCCGATTTCGATACAGAATTTTTTCTGGAAATTCGCAGCTCCATAATATATATCAGAAAAAAAGCTCGCATACGCTGGCTACTACCACGTTTACAACTGACGACTGATTGAGCCGTTCTGACTGGAGACACGGGCGGTACCACCGGGCTACGGACACACTGCTGCCTGTACGCCCCTCTCATCATGGTATTGGTCGCTCAGCCTCATAACGCATCGTGAAAGATAATAAAAGTTGTCACTTATGTGAAGAATAGTATTTCTTTAGGCAAAAAATTGAATTTTCTGTCTCAGTGTCTTAGTTTACATGAGGATTATATAGCACGAGTCATTCAAATGGAAAGGGAATATCAAGTGAATGTAGCGAGTCAATTCAGTACCATACGCGGAAGTGATTGCACTGTCACAGTGTTGCCTAATGTTTGTGACGATGTTGCCAATTCTCAGCTGTGCTAGGAACAGCTCTGTAGCGGTATGCGAGGAGAATCTCGTGCTCGCGTCATAGGAGGATATGGAGAGGAGGCGTGGGGTTTGGTTAATATGCAGAGTTTTCTCCTACAAGTTGTGTCAAACATTCAGGTGTATAATATTCCATCATGATTACAGTTTCCTACAAAATATATACGGATAAAACACTTACCTTGTTACTTTCATCATCATCATCATCATCATCATCATCATCATTTAAGACTGATTATGCCTTTCAGCGTTCAGTCTGGAGCATAGTCCCCCTTATTAAATTCCTCCATGATCCCCTATTCAGAGCTAACATTGGTGCCTCATCTGATGTTAAGCCTATTACTTCAAAATCATTCTTAACCGAATCCAGGTACCTTCTCCTTGGTCTAACCCGACTCCTCCTACCCTCTACTGCTGAACCCATGAGTCTCTTGGGTAACCTTGCTTCGCCCATGCGTGTAACATGACCCCACCATCTAAGCCTGTTCGTCCTGACTGCTACATCTATAGAGTTCATTCCCAGTTTTTCTTTGATTTCCTCATTGTGCACACCCTCCTGCCATTGTTCCCATCTACTAGTACCTGCAATCATCCTAACTACTTTCATATCCGTAACCTCAACCTTATTGATAAGGTAACCTGAATCCACCCAGCTTTCACTCCCATAAAACAAAGTTGGTCGAAAGATTGAACAGTGCACAGATAACTTAGTCTTGGTACTGACTTCCTTCTTGCAGAAGAGAGTAGATCGTAGCTGAGCGCTCACTGCATTAGCTTTGCTACACCTCGCTTCCAGTTCTTTCACTATGATGCCATCCTGTGAGAATATGCATTCTAAGTACTTGAAACCGTCCACCTGCTCTAACTTTGTTCCTCCTATTTGGCACTCAATCCGTTTATATCTCTTTCCCACTGACATTACTTTTGGTTTGGAGATGCTAATCTTCATACCATAGTCGTTACATTTCTGATCTAGCTCTGAAATATTACTTTGCAAACTTTCAATAGAATCTGCCATCACAACTAAGTCATCCGCATATGTGGGACTGCTTATATTGTGTTCACCTATCTTAATCTCACCCAGCCAGTCTATTGTTTTCAACATATCATCCATAAATACTATGAACCGTGTTACTTTGTGACAAAATATTATTTCAGTACAATAAAAAGTCTTTGGAAATCACTTATGCCCACCTGTCACAAAAGTAAGATAACAACCACTTTGCTCCTCAAAATCAATTGTACCTATGTGCAGTCTTGTGACGTTTAAATAAATTGTCTTAACGGCACTAAATCGTGGTTTGTGAATCATTTACCGGCCGAACTCTGCCGCATTTCACTGGTTGGAAGGCAAAAAGCTTATTGACAAATTTCACAGAAGGAACAGGGGAACGAAATGTCTCCCACTGGCAGGTCATGTTGTTTTATTTAAATGATTACAAAATCAGGTACAACGAACAGTCAGGTTGTCAGTATAAGCACATTACTGTTGTCAGTATGACGTTGCACTGCCCAGGGCCTGTTATGATAAAGGGCCCATTTACGTCACGCATACCGTATACAGAAGTGGAAGAGAGAGCACCACTAAATTCTAATCCGTATGCATTGCATACACACAGAAATTACTGTTACAGTTTACTTATGGAGCGCAATGAGTGAATTGCGTATTTTCCGGTGAGAAAGAGCACTAGCAAACAGTCTTCGCTTCATTAGGTTACTTAATCTGGTGTCACTCTGAGCTAGAATTTATGGTCAGCGACTAAGTGTAAGGTCAATGAGTCGGATACGAGTTTTGCAACTGTGAAATACTTTCCTACATTGTAGAAGCGAATATTAAATTTGAACTAATATTGCGAAAATTTTGTACTTGGATACTTAGAATGGAAATCTTTCTGTTTATTGAAAAGGAAAACAACCGATTTTCTAAAACATTGTCTGTCACACACAACTTGAAACAGGTCATGTGGACCAAATCATATGGAAGAACTGACAGCGACGTATATCGGAAGGCACTAAGATCTCTTGCCTTTTGGTTTGGCAGTACTCCATAGCCATTTCTAGGCGCAAGTAAATGAAGAAAGGCACCGCGTTTTTGTTATCAAGTAACGTCTTAATCAATTACTTTTGTTTTAATATAATCTACGAGTAATTACTGATGTTTGATATTAACAAGAAAAGGATTCCGTAGACAGGGAAAGAACCTGTTCTAGGGAAACTACATCTATAGTGACCAAAATGCATCACATGAACTTCAAGTACAGTGTTCCAGCAGCGGTATGACGAAAATGATAGTAATAATGACGGTAATAATCGAATTATCCGGTAACTTCACACTTCCCAGTGGATTTTCTCCAACTAAGAAATTTCCTGAATTTGTCAAAATTTCTAAATGCGTAGAAGAGTCCTTACATCCTGTTGACATGAGAATAGCATAATCTCCGCTTCAGAAGCTTGCTTCTACTTAACCATTTAATAGACTCGCGTTTTTTCCACCGTGACTAATTTTGTAAGCTAAGCACATCATCTGTTACAGTACACTCCTCGGGCTGGGAAATGTGGCCACAATGGTCTGGCGGAACGAACTATCACAGGTGTAATGCGTGGGTTCAGGCATTTACTTTTAAGAGGTACAGACAGATTTACTTTATACCTGGTAACATCAAGAGAAAGACGTTGTAATCTAGAATCCGCATTAAACATCACGTTTCTTCATTACCAACTGGGCAGAGCCGGTTTATATTGGGAAATGACATAGCGAAAGTCATGGTAAACAGAAATATAGTCGCCAGTGAACTTACTTACATTATAAAATTTTATTTTAGTTGATGAACCGATAGCCATTTAAAGGAACGGGGCTCTTAGTTTACTTGTACTTGATTCAACTAAAGACGTTGAAAAATTTGGTGCTGTACTGTGATTCGAATTCGTATCTTCTTTTTCGAGGATCTGAATCTCTCGGAAGAGTATAGTTCAATCATTTCGTTCCTTTTCTCAAGACTGCAATCTTTTCTAGGTCCCCTCCAAAGGTAAGAATGTGGGTCCGAATCCTGATCCACAACAAAAATATTCATAATTTCATTTCAAGCCCTATCACGTGCACATCGGCCTGTTAGTGAAAATTAACGTACATTTTTAATGTCTGTTCATGTGTTGCCAACAATCGCAATAGGTGTTGTTATTTCTGGTCAAACACGCACACATCTCACTATTGGTGAGTAAGCAATTGATACTTAAGCTATATTCGTGGATTCACGGTAGGTGTGCTGTTCGATTGTCGGTTAGGCATAAAAGTTTGTATCCTTATTTTAGATTCAAACACCTAGCGCTGGTAAGAAGAACCGATACGAAACATTTGATTTTACTTAGTTAACAATCCGATTACGTGTTGGATTCGTATCTCCATCACAGAACTTCACATCATGCACTTCATCTTTAAATGCATGCACACTTTGTTACTTCAGAATAGAGGTATGTCAGACATCTTTCGTGGTTAATTAACAGGGACGTCGTCATTTATTTTCAAGTTTAGATTTGGTTACTGGTATTGGCATAAACTTCGTTAATTCATGACTCTTCAGGGCTAGTCATCAATATGATATGATTATATTAGATTACATCAGATTAATTCTTGTTTCATAGATTATGAACACGATTATCGTAATGATGTGGAACGTGTCATTTTAATGAAAGAGTTCTTTACATACCATCATCCAATTTTTTTACAATTTTTTACTCTCTCTCTCTTTCTCAATATTTTTGAATTTTATATCCCTCTGTCTCTCTCTCTCTGTCACACACACACACACACACATTCTTCTTTTATTTTTATTTGTTTGTTGTGCTCGACTATCGGCGAAAGAAATATAAAAACACCTATGAGAGTTACTGAATTATGATGCTTCGTTTGCAGTCAGTTCTGAGTATTATCAGTAACTAGGCTTCAGTCCCTAAACCTAGCTACAGAAATGCGAATCAGAGGCATTACGTATTCCAAGCCGTTGCAGCCACAACTTGGAAACACCAGCTATGGTCACTTCCCAGCCCGCTGTAAGATCACATCGGTTCGTCTTCTTCCTGCTGGTATTGTAACTGAGATTTGGCAACAAGGCAATGTATGTTTGGCAACTCTGTGATCGACGAGTTACTTCCTGGTGCGCACGGAATTAAGCCTCAAAGTTCACTTGATTTCACTTGTTATTTCCATTGAATAATCGGAGTTGTTATCGCTTGAGGTGTAACAAAAGATTGTAAATTTACGGTTTTCAGCCCAGGAAAGTCGTTGCACGTGGAAATCGCAACTAATCTCGTCCTTCAAATAGCGGTTTACGAGTTCTAGCCACTATTGATCTCGTAAGAGGAAAGTAAGACACATACTTCTTCGCCAGCGCAGTGGTAAATGCCGGCATGGTAGCTCAGCGTGTTCGGTCAGAGGGCTGTGTGCTCTCTGTAATAAAAAAAACTGAGTCAAAGAATCAACGATCAATTTGAACGGATGTCTTGTGACGTCCGCCCAGACCAAGCGCAACGAACAATATCGAACAAAATGAATTTAAAACAAAAAAGAAACGTGGTAACGTACTGACCTGGGAAACAGCGTCTGTTATGGTTAGCAGTTCCAGTCTCACTGAGTGTAGCTTTTTTATCCCTTCTATGAAAGAGCTACAAACAGTCAGATCAAACATCGATAAGGAAATCGCAAGAAAATACTTTCGGCTCATAGTGCAATGGTGAAAAACTTACAATGCTGCACAACAGGTAACGCCTCTCTCCGCTGCTGACAAGCAAATTTTGGGTTTCTAGGAATACATAACTTTATTTATGAAATGCCACATTTGCGTACATCTTGAGTATGACACAGCATACCAATTAAAAACAAACCCAATCAAAATCTAAGTGAGCCGGCCGCGGTGGTCTCGCGGTTCTAGGCGCGCAGTCCGGAACCGTGTGACTGCTACGGTCGCAGGTTCGAATCCTGCCTCGGGCATGGATGTGTGTGATGTCCTTAGGTTAGTTAGGTTTAAGTAGTTCTAAGTTCTAGGGGACTAATAACCACAGCAGTTGAGTCCCATAGTACTCAGAGCCATTTGAACCAAAATCTAAGTGAGTAGTATTTTACCAATTCGTGTCGATAGAGGCACGATTGTGTACAGATACTCAGTTTTATTAAAAAAGACTTTCGTCGTAAGGTTTTCGTGGGTAGTTTTATTTCATTTTTTATAATGCAGTTCACAGTTTTCGTAAGGTTTCCTTTAATGCTGTTAAAATAATAGTAAACATGAGAGAGAAATTTATCAACAACGATATATGCGAATTCTCTGATGTTATCTATAACAGTCTTAAAATGCACATGCAGTTTATTGATTACATGCATGTAGAAAACTTGTTCTGAGTTAAAGCTCTCACACAAGGTTTGAAGAAGAATGAAATGCCACTACCAGACGACAGCTAATATAGAAAATACTTTTCCGACGTATTTTGGCACGGTGCGCTCTACCCATACATAATACAAAAGTTTCGAGATGCATCTACTGTCTGGCTGTCTGTTAAACCTGAAATGAACATAATGTCGCAGAAGTTAGGCCTTTTTCCACATACGACTATTTTGGGTTGAGAAGTGAAGGGAATTATGTTACAAGTTCCATTAGATTGATAACTTTAGCAGACAGCAGAATTGCGTTTTAAAAAATATAGCAGTGAATGTACTCGAACGCGCGACAGCTTATCTACCGTGCGCGGTACTTACCATTACGCTACTAGCCGACACGTAGCTATAATAACTCCAGAAGCCAAAAACAATTCCTCCAGAACTTCTGCATTCCACAGCGCTGTGGTATAATGCATATGGCCAGGTCAATACTTATGAGAGACAAACAGTTATACCGTTTCTTTCGCACTGCACGACGTTTTCAACAAACAGATAGCGCAATAGAGTAGCTCAAGTGTAAATGAACACTTCCTATTTAAATTTGTGCGTCCTACGCTCTTGGCAGTTCTGTGTTGGTGGCAGTTATATGATTTTATTTTGGTGATTACAAAATAAAGTTGAATGTATGCACTGGGCAGCCGAGGCAGCTAGTTCATGGTGATTCGGTCAACCAAGTAAATGAATTTACTGAACATGCTGCAAATTGATACATGGAGCCTGTGTGTCAGATTTCTCAGCCAGTGTGGCACAACGGTATAATGATAGAAAAATGAGTCACTCAGAAGATGGTTTAGTGGTCTGTTGGGCTGATGAGAGGTTCATATATCTACGGTCTGGGTTTGATTCCAACTTCGGTCAGTGATTTTAGATAGGGAGAGACAGATTCCATTCTCTTCTGGCTATACCAAGTGAAGAAGATATAATGGCATTGAGGTCTGAAATTCACATTAAAAATGATATTCCTTCTCTACCAAGTAGACCTTAGGTTGAGCTGCAAGGAAGAGTGTCGACATGTAGAAACTCTATCACCAGTAACCATTCTCATGCTAGTTATTTATTGCTAGTGACGAAACAAACGTTATGTATGCTCACAGGTCACTTATTCCATCTTTTATCTGAGCTTCTGCATGTCGATAAAATTGGTTCTAAACTTCGGAATGCAACTCAGACCGCCCTTAACGGGGAATTTGTTCTTTTCGTGACAATACAGCTCGACTACTATTTGTTGTTTGCTCAAAACTGCAGATTACTCAACATGTCCACATATTGCGTGGGAATGGGTTCGAATCCTGGCCCGGCACTAAAGTTTCCATTATGTATTACAGTCTCTAGCATGAGAACACCTATCTGCTGGTGGATAATAATTTTGATCTTTAATGCATTTTCATTCGTTGTCAACACTAACAATATATGACGTTTTTGACTCCCAGTGAGACACAGAACTATCTGAAAGATCACTGTAAGTTCAAGAATGTTATTCCGAGCTGCCGGTGGAGAAATATTCGGTAGCTGACGTATCTTTGTGTGTGGTCAACAACGATATGTGTGGGGTTCGATTCCCAGTCAGCACTGAACTATTCGTCACATTATTTTAAGTTCAGAAATGCTCACATGTCGTTGCTGGTGCAACAAACCGATATTGAACGTTCGTTTTCTCTAGAATATAACTGCGATAGGTGCCGGGTTGGAGTCCTGAGAAGGAAAAAATTAATGTTTCACCTCGTCATTTCAGTTAAAACATCTAGCTACTGCCGAGTAAATCCGTTATGTCACAGTTGATTGTGTTTCGATAACTATCCAATTAGGTTCTGGGTTCGAATCCCTGTCCAACACAAAGCTTTACCTCACGGCATTTCAAGTAAGTTACTCGTGAAGAAGCAATATTTAACATCTTTCGTAGTTCGTTAACAGGGAGAATAGATGCTGTGTAGGAATTCGCGTCCCCAAAAAATGTTTACGTTATATAATTTAAAGTTGACATTAGCTAACTGATATTGTCTAAAATCGAGGTATATCACTCTCTGTATGCCTATTCAGGAATGACTGTTAGTTTCCGTCAGTCGCGAAATCTTAGTCTGCATGACCTGGGTTTTTGAATCCACATGCAGAACGAGACGGTTGGTCGTGACATTTGAAGTTCATACATATTCTCAACTAGCTGCTCGTGAATAACTTAAATTTTTAATGTTATCTTGTGTTAGATAACAAGTACGGTATGTTACTTTGAATCATGAATACGACGAACTTACTACGTTCATTACCCATCTGACGTAATAATGAGAGTGGAAACATTTTAGGTATGTCATTTATTGCAATAAATGTGAGCTTACAAGCCTTAAGGACAGTCTTATCTGTGATAAGGTGTTCCCTGATTTTTGTAGTATCGTGGTATTACTTTACATCTTGAGTTCTTGCGATACAGAGCAGAGTTTTCTAGTGGTGACTTGTTGGGACCATTTTCATTAGTCAAACGATTGTACTAAAGAGCGATTAGAGGACCTGCTAGACAGCCGGCCGGAGTGCCCGTGCGGTTCTAGGCGCTACAGTCTGGAGCCGAGCGACCGCTCCGGTCGCAGGTTCGAATCCTGCCTGGGCATGGATGTGTGTGCTGTCCTTAGGTTAGTTATGTTTAATTAGTTCTAAGTTCTAGGCGACTGATGATCTCAGAAGTTAAGTCGCATAGTGCTGAGAACCATTTGAACCATTTGAACCTGCTAGACAGCTGCGTTATGCGGGTTGCATGCGAATCAGGCGAAATGCAATTCAGGTCGTTCGGATACTTTTGAGCACGACTGTACCTAACTAATTTGTTTCTTAGTGAATGGTGCTGTTCCATGGACTTCTAGAGCCGTGCACTCGTTCTTTTCATATATCTCTTTAACGAGTGCAGTAAAAAAAAAACGGTAAATTTCTGTTCAGAAATGAGCCACTAATTACAGCGGTATCAATATGACTTGCATTTTCTTTTACAGTAGAAAAAAGTTAAAGAAAAATTTTGGAAGATTGAAAACTGCTTTCATTAAAATAGTTCCGTTTCTTTTGGCGTGTTTTATATAGTTATCTAATTGACTGAGGGAGTTACTTTCAAGAGCCATCGCATACCTTTGGGTAGAATTATGGTAATATTTTTGGGACAAACAAGCTGAGCAAATAAACAAAATTAGTGTAAGCCTTCAGCTGTGGTAAGATAACGAAAGAACAAATTGTCCATTATCTTTGTTTTAGAATTTATGTTACGATTATCTACTTGGAAATTTCTGTAACTTTTTTTTTTAAAGTTTAGTGATAATCTCCTTTCGATTTCTTCCCATCGTTTCGTCTTCATAGTCGAGACCAATATTTTCCACAGGAATGAAACGGTGTGCTAAAACTGTATTAAATAAATGGAATCGCGGGCTGTGATGCATCTGCAGCGAGAGACGAAAACGTAATGCCGCCGATACGAGGTACACTGACTGTTGATATGCATACTCAGTAATCTTATGAATCCAAATCTGGTGATTACGAAGTGTTTGTGTCATCGTGATAAGTTTTGTCATCCTCCTGTGAATCGAATAATAAACCTTATCTTTCGTAAATGGCCTGAAGTTCTTTTTTATTTCTTTCTGAAGTGGGACGTCGTAATCTTCGTTCAGCGACCTCGTTATGCGATATTGGCGCATGTTACACTGTTATCGGTTAAAGTTTAAGAAGCCAATGCCGCTTCTAAGGTTAGAAAGGGCGATCAAAAATTTTCCGCTCGTAGGTCATACAGTCCAGAAACAGTATGACAGTCAGGCGTAACTGCTGTGAGCAATTGAGATAATCATCCCACCGACGCACCAGATTAAAATACCCATTCAATAAAACACCGTGTCCTGCTGAGTGAAAAAGTCCATAACTGCCTGCTATACATCCTCGTCTGTCAGGAGTCGGCAACCATTCAATGCATTTTAATCGAACGAAGGCTTAATAATCGCAGTGAAAGGGGGGGGGGGGGGGAGGGAAAGATCAGTACTGTAGGGTTGGTCTGATTTCTCCCACTTGAGTTGGCGCAACTTCTGCGTTTCATTTGCTACATGGGGACACGGGTTATCATGAAGCAGCAGCACCCTTGGCGTATCATTCCACAAAGGCGGTTTTCGACAGACACGATGCCCCATCGACATACGTCATTCTCCGATGTATTTCTGCATGTGTTTGTCCTTCGGCAGCAAGAAAAGGTCCGAAAAGACATTGGACACCTCGTACCCTGTGTTGTCTGCTACTACGATTACTATTATGCTGTTAACAAACAAACATAAGTGTGTCAACTTCCGGTAAGTATGACCCTCATAATATCTTCCTTTCGATCATTAGTGACGTATTTTGATCGGTCGAGTGATGGCAGTTCATCGGGGTTTTAACACAGGTGATTTCCTTGTTTCAGTTTCACGTTTCGTGGGACTGTCCTCATCTCTTTTTTATTTTAGTTACTGTTTCACTGTCTTTTAGTCAAGGATTAATTTGTGATTTCTAATTCAATTCCTTCTCTGTTCTAGACTTAGTATTCGTCATTTATGACTATTTATACAAACTGAGGAAGGCTGAACACTTTGCCCAGCCACACCAACTATTACTCTGCGGCATTCTGTAACAGCTCCCTATACCACGTCACATAGCATTGTAAATAATCATCTTGTGGTATGAAATTATTTATCTTATTTATTATATACGAATAGACTCGTCCTTTGCGGAGCGCATGAGATTCGCAACCAGTTGCAACCATATGCATAAAATTTTCTTCCTTATATATATCTATTCACTCAGTTTGAAAATATATCAGATAACTTCGTTTTCCACTATCGAAGAATTAATCTGTAAACATTTATGTACACATGTGCCCCAAAACGCAAGTTGCGAAACCGGCTGCGTGACTAACCGACTTCGTCGAATACAGCTACTGTGGCCTATTGGACTTTTCACTCATTTCTATACTTTTAAAAATTTTCACATCTGTGTGAACACTTGTGTTATGCTGTAAGAAAGATGAATCTATCATGTACAAATACTTTAGCTGTGGCTGACCTAATAGTGAAATTATCTGCAAGAAAAGAAGAACAGCTTTACTCCTTCCGATCTGATCATGTAAGTGTAGAAAAGTTATGAAATGTTTTCAAAGATATAGTATCAACAGCAGTTGAGAGATATATACCACATAAATTAATAAGTGATGGTACTGATCCGCCATGGTACTCAAAACGGGTCAGATCGTTGTAGCATAAGCAACGAAAAAGGCATGCAAAATTTATAGGAAAGCAAAATCCCCAAGATTGGCAAAGTTTTACAGAAGCTAGTAATATAGCGCGTGCTTCGATGCGAGATGCTTTTAATAATTTCCACAACGAAATTCTGTCTCGAAATCTGGCAGAAAACCCAAAGAGATTCTGGTTATACATAAAGCGCACCAGTGGCAGGACGCAATCAATACCTTCAGTGCGCGTTAACAACGGTAATGTCACTGATAACAGTGCCACTAAAGCAGAGTTATTCAACACGGTTTTCAGAAACTCCTTCACCAAAGAACACGAAGTAAATATTCCTGAATACCATTCTAAGAACAACTGCCAAGATGAGAAACATAGAAGTACACATCCTCGGTGTAACAAAGCAGCTTAAATCACTTAATAAAAGCAAGGGCTTCGATCCAGATTGTATACCAGTCATGTTCCTCTCAGAGTATGCTGATAAAATAGCTCCATATTTAGCAATTATATACAACCACCCACTCACAGAAAGATCCGTACCTAACGACTGGAAAATTGCTCAAGTCACACCAATAAACAAAAAGGGAAGTAGGAGTAATCCGCTGAATTACAGGCCTATATCACTAACGTCGATTTGTAGGATTTTAGAACATATATTGTATTCGAACATTATGAAGTACCTCGAAGAAAACGATTTATTGACATATAGTCAGCACAGATTCAGAAAATATCGTTCTTGTTGTAAGGGATCCGTGATCCCACTAACATAGATGCTAGTATCCGACGCCCAGGTCAATAGTAGACAGGAGTCGATTGTCAAGCGCTGCAGAAGGCAGACTAGTGTTGAGTGCGCAGTAGTACCGGAGTGTGTCGAGTGCAGAGTAGTACTGGAGAGACGGACAAGAATGGTGGTCGAGTGAGTTGTAAACGGTAATATTCACCAGATTATAACGAGTGAGCACGTCCCCCTGATCTTCGTGGAGTTGACCCTCACTAATACCGATTCGAGAGTTATATGAAACAGAAAGTGGCAAGTGCCGAATTACGTGTTTCGCGTCAACCGCGTCGGCCAGAAAAAACCATGGATTGCAGTGAGGATTGTTGTTAATGTTAACCATCAGCATTGCGTGTGACGAAGTACTGAAAATCAGCAACCAATAATAAGATATAACTGTAATTAGACGTGTAAGGCGAAGGTAGCAACTGCCTCAGAATTTGTGTGTTCGTAGAAAAGTACAATACAGTTTGTACATCGCAACCTTTGTGGTACTTGATAATAGACAAACTTTCAGTCATTCCACTATTCAGTTGCAAAACAGCCGCACTCGGTTGAAATACACCAGAAACCACAGCAGAAAGACCGATGGCCTTTCATCCATTAAGCACACGGTCATATAATCATAATAATTAACTGTTTGACGGCTTCGGTAAATTATACAAAACCCAATGAAGGAATTAAACGGGGGTGTTTCATTGTGAAACACAACGAGATCTTTATACTTATGAAGTAATAAGTTCTATCGACAGGGGATGTCAAATTGATTTCATACTTTTAGATTTCAAGAAGGTTTTCGACACCGTTTCTCACAAGGGTCTTCTAACCAAACTGCGTACCTACGGAGTATCGCTTCAGTTGTGCGACTGGGTTCCTGATTTCCTGTCAGAAAGGTCACAGTTCGTAGTAATAGACGGAAGGTCATCGAGTAAAGCAGAAGTATATCCGGCGTTCCCCAAGGAAGTGTTATACGCCCTCTATTGTTCCTGATCTATATTAACGACATACCAATTATATTAACGACATAGGAGACAATTTCAGTAGCCGTCTTAGATTGTTTGAAGATGATGCTGTCATTTACCGTCTTCTAAAGTCATCAGATGACCAAAACGAGTTGCAAAATAATTTAGATAAGATATCTGTTTGGTGCAAAAAGTGGCAATTCAGCCTGAACAAAGAAAAGTGTGAAGATATTCGCATGAGTACTAAAAGAAATCAGCTAAATTTTGATTACACGATAAGTCACACAAATCTGATGGCTGTAAATTAAACTAAATATTCAGGGATTAAAATTACAAATCGCGTAAATTGGAAGGATCACACAGATAATATTGTGGGTAAAGCTAACCAAAGATTGCGATTCATTGGCAGAACACTTAGAAGGTGCAACAGATCTACCAAAGAGACTGCTTACACTATGCTTGTCCGCCCTATTCTGGAGTATTGCTGTACGGTGTGGGATCCGCATCAGGTGGGACTGACGGATGACATCAAACAATCGAACATCGAGTACAAACAAGGACAGTTCGTTTTGTATTATCGCGAAATAGGGGAGATAGTGTCACAGACATGATACGTGAATTGGAGTGGCAATCATTAAAACAAAGGCTATTTTCGTTGCGACGGGATCTTCTCATGAAATTTCAATCACCAGTTTTCTCCTCCGATAGCGAAAACATCCTGTTGGCATCCACCTACATAGGGAGAAATGATCATCAAGATAAAATAAGAGAAATCAGGGCTCGCAAAATTTAAGTGCTCCTTTTTCCTGCGTGCCGTTCGAGAGTGGAACGGTAGAGAGACAGCATGAAGGTGGTTCATTGAAACCTCTGCCAGGCACTTCATATTGAATAGCAGAGCAATCACAAAGATGTAAATGTAGGTGTACTTGGTTGTAAACAACCACTGAACAGCTGTAGAACACTTGTTTTTGTCGAACTCCAACACAGAAAACTCGCTCCGCACATGAACTTGCCATCTTTGCAACTAGGGCTGACTATCGGCAAATTACTATGCCGTGGAAGTATACATGGAAAAAAAACTTTCAGGGTGTCTCTTCAAAATGGCATATGTATGATATCTGTACAATGTTTGGTTATTGAAAGTGTTCCCAGACTTTATGTACACCCTGTATATCAACGGTTGCGTCTATCTGAGACACTAACTTGGCGAATCTTACCTGCATCCTTACAAAGCTGTATTGACTCAACAGCTGAAGTCACAAATGTTGGAGAAAGATTAAAAATTGAGGCCGTCGTGTGCGCCAGTGTGTTCAAAGCCATGGTGGACATTTGAACGACTTTTGATTCAGAACATAACTGCACTGTCTAATTTGCAAAATAAAAGCATCTATCTTAACGAAAGACATTTTGTTATGCGATCGGAGATCGCGTTGCATATCGGAGATCTTACGGAGAATATCTAATTTAAACTATTCTAGGCTACCATCTCCAAAAGACTGCTGACGAATGATGGTTCAAAATGGTTCAAATGGCTCTGAGCACCATGGGACTCCACATCTTAGGTCATAAGTCCCCTAGAACTTATATCTACTTAAACCTAACTAACCTAGGGACATCACACACACCCATGCCCGAGGCAGGATTCGAACCTGCGACCGTAGCAGCCCCGCGGTTCCGGACTGCAGCGCCAGAAGCGCACGGCCACCGCGGCCGGCTGAAGACTGATGGGCCGTCCACAGATGCATTCCCTCCCTCTTTCTTTGTTTTATTCCCGATGTACCAAAATTAATAGCAAAAACTACCACGGGACAACCTATGGTGGCCTTCGCTCTTCTCCTGCCTTCGGGAGAAGGGGTGTCCAGGGCTGCTATATGGCTGTTTGAGGAGCTATTGTGAAGATCGGGAGGTATGGCTATCATCCCCTAGCGGGAAAGTCCGGAAAACCATCACCAAGGGTTGCCCCCAGGGCTCCGTGTTGGGTCCCCTTTTTTGGGACATCCACATGGAGCCACTTCTGGAAAGCCTGCAACAGAACGAAGAAGTCCTAGAGGTGATAGCCTACGCTGACGACCTCCTCCTGCTGATCGGCGGCCGAAGTCGCGAGGATATAGAACCTAAAATAGAGCGAACACTAAATAAACTACAACTATGGTGCCGTAACACCAAAATGACGATCTCACCAACCAAGTCGACTTACCTGCTACTTAAAGGACAATTAACGAGAAACCCGACCGTGAGAATTGACGGTACGCCCGTTCTACGGAGACGAGAAACGCGCTACTTAGGAATCATCATCGATGAAAGGTGGAACTTTGCAAGGCGCATAGAAACCGTAACCCAGAAAGCCCTACAATTATTAAATAACCTGATTTCTATAGGACACAAGAGATTCCACCTCCCGCCTCACTTAATCAAGCTCTACCACAACAGTATACTAACATCAATAGTGGGTTACGGCTCAGGAGTCTGGGCCCACAGGCTCACGAGGGTGGTGCCTGCCATGACGGTGAGAAGAGTACAAAGAAACATGATATTAAGGTCTGTGGGAGCATATAGAACTTCTCCGGGTGGAGCACTGCTAATCATAATGGGGCTCTGCCCTTTAGATATTAAGATCAGGGAACAGGCCGCTTGGTACTGGGCCAGAAAGGGTATTAACACCAAGGTAGAGGAAATTATGGGGGTAATAGTCAGGGAAAAAAGGGAGATAAGGGAAAGAGGGACAGATCTATGGCAGGAGATATGGGAGTCGGACGAAACTGGTAGAAGAACCTTTCAGTTCCTACCAGACGTCAAGGAAAGACTAAAAATGAAGTATTTTGAGCCAACTAGGGGTTTGTTCCACTTTCTCACCGGTCATGGCCCATATCCGACTTATCTAAGTCGGTTTGGGAAAAGGGCGACGCCTGCGTGTGACTGTGGTGCACTGGAGGGTACTCCTGACCATGTGGTTTACGAGTGCCCCCTTTTCGATGATGTAGCCGGGACACTGAGACGACAACTACCAAGTACAAATACCTATGACCTTCTGAGACAAGAGGAGACCTTTCAAAGACTAAACATACTAGCCAACGAGGTATCACAAAAAGTATTAAAAGCTTTTCTGAGAGACCTACAAGCCTAGTTAAATAGAAAACACCGATTGCGACCACAGTTCTGGTCCCATACCGCCCGTTCGTGGATGGGTCGACTTCACAGTTTTAATCCGCCACGACCGGGACTAGGGGGACAGGGGTGATCCCGAATATGACAACGCACTAAACCATGATGTAGAATAAAAAGTAGATTTAGGCAATTAGAATAGGATAGTAAATTAGGAACCTGCAGCGATAAACCACCCTTGCCTGCCCGGTGCCAGGGGCACGCCCATAGGGATTAGCTCTATGGGCAAGGCTTCCAAAGTAGGTTTATAATTACACTGGCACAATTGTAACGCTGCAGGCAGTTAGTATTAACCCTTTTGTAGTAACTAGAATTCAAGCTAACTAAAATAAGAAGTAGTCTGCCTAGTACTAAAAGAAACTGTAATTAAGTATAATGTAAAAGCTGCTATTGTATAAGGTAGGAACATAGGACCCACTAATCAATAAGGTGGTGGGTCAATCTTGTATAATTATTATTGTGTTATGAAATAAAGAATTTAAAAAAAAAAAAACTACCACGGGTGAAGGTATACGATAGTAGAAGCAAGAGCTTTCTGCAAACATAGGTGGACCTTCCCGAGATAATGGCGATGTGGACTCACAAAACACCACCTTCAACCAAGACGCATCATTGGCGAGTATTGTGGTGTGAAATACTCTCCTTGAACCTTTTTCGAATCAGTCTTCATCTGATTACGTACCGGTTTCAACCAAGACTCATCATTGGCGAGTATAGCACACGTACACCTGACACCGAGACATTCTGCTGCTGATGCCCATCAATATGCGTAATTGAGGGAAGCTGCCACGAAAATAAACGTGTAACAGAACTCAACTAATCCACCACATCAGCCATCGCATGGCACTGTTTAGAAATCTTCCTCATCATAGAATATGAAAAACGAAGATCCCTAGCCAAGGAACAGTGCTAGAGATAATAAGTCCGTAGTGAGGATCCGAAAAATGGTGTGACGAGAAATGTAGACGGCATTCGTGGGAAACACATCGTGCGCTGTGAGTTTGTGTATGTTTATTAAATTTTTTCGTGCCGTAGCTCTGAAGGGAGACTCGGTTATTCGAGTCACTGTTTTTTCAGTCAAGTACCTGACAAGCAGATAGTGCGATGGAGACCAAGTGAGAGTATTCGGGACGGCATTTCCAACTGCAATGTTAGTTGTAGAACCAAGGGAAACACCCCGAACTCTAGACAGAATCAATTTTCAGGTTGCATCGGAGAGTGCGCTGTTTGGAAACCTGTCGGATCGAGACCGCAACTGAGACCTCTGCCTCTGGTGGGCAAATGCTCTACGGACTGAGCCGACTAGCCCAGTATGAGTCACGACCCGCCCACAATTACGATCCACACAAAGCGTATAGTACATTTTCATGCAGATTTGACGTTTGTTGCATGCCGCTTCATATCACTGCATTTTAGTGACCAGCAATTTGACGTGCCATTACAATCTAAAGTGTTTTAGTGAATGACGCCGTCCATGTATCCCAAAGCTGGATCCCAAAGCGTTTATTTGAGTAGGATGTCTTTGGTCGGCATCTTGTTAATCTCAGGATTCCAGGAACCACTGTCGAAAGGCATACAAATCCTCCTTTAGAACCTCTTGGCCTCCCGATGAAGATTAGGGATTGCAGCATGAGGTGTTCACACACCATACTGAATTTAAACGTCAGAGGCCATGTGCGGTCCGATAAATATTTCTGCTTTTCCGTGTTTCGAATACTTGGTGTGTTGTTCATTATAGTTAACTCCCGAGAAAATATGAAGAAGAGAAATGCTGAGCAACCTTGAGCATCATTGCATCATAAAATTGGCATTTAGGAGTCTGTATCTCTTTAAAATAAGAAGATTAGTTAGGGTTAAACATCCCATATACATCGTCTTAAGGGAATCTAACAAAAATGAAACAACAGTGCTACAGTTTGTAACATAAACAGAAGCAAAAAGTTCCCTAAGTACCAGTGTGAAATAATGACGTTAATAAATAGGTATTATACACTTAAGACGTGGTTCCTGCTAGAAAAAATAAGAGGGTTGGTAACATGTTGTGGAAAGATTCCTTCACGTCATGTTGTTGTTGTTGTGGTCTTCAGTCCTGAGACTGGTTTGATGCAGCTCTCCATGCTACTCTATCCTGTGCACGTTTCTTCATCTCCCAGTACCTACTGCAACCTACATCCTTCTGAATCTGCTTAGTGTATGCATCTCTTGGTCTCCCCCTACGATTTTTACCCTCCACGCTGCCCTCCAATACTAAATTGGTGATCCCTTGATGCCTCAAAATATGTCCTACCAACCGATCCCTTCTTCTGGTCAAGTTGTGCCACAAACTCCTCTTCTCCCCAATCCGATCCAGTACCTCCTCATTAGTTATGTGATCTACCCATCTAATCTTCAGCATTCTTCTGTAGCACCACATTTCGAAAGCTTCTATTCTCTTCTTGTCCAAACTATTTATCGTCCATGTTTCACTTCCATACATGGCTACACTCCATACAAATACTTTCAGAAAAGACTTCCTGACACTTAAATCTATACTCGATGTTAACAAACTTCTCTTCTTCAGAAACGCTTTCCTTGCCATTGCCAGTCTACATTTTATATCCTCTCTACTTCGACCATCATCGGTTATTTTGCTCCCCAAATAGCAAAACTCCTTTACTACTTTAAGTGTCTCATTTCCTAATCTAATACCCTCAACATCACCCGACTTACTTCGACTACATTCCATTATCCTCGTTTTGCTTTTGTTGATGTTCATCTTATATCCTCCCTTCAAGACACCATCCATTCCGTTCAACTGCTCTTCCAAGTCCTTTGCTGTCTCTGACAGAATTACAATGTCATCGGCGAACCTCAAAGTTTTTATTTCTTCTCCATGGATTTTAATACCTACTCCGAATTTTTCTTTTGTTTCCTTCACTGCTTGCTCAATATACAGATTGAATAACATCGGGGAGAGGCTACAACCCTGTCTTACTCCCTTCCCAACCACTGCTTCCCTTTCGTGTCCCTCGACTCTTATAACTGCCATCTGGTTTCTGTACAAATTGTAAATAGCCTTTCGCTCCCTGTATTTTACCCCTGCCACCTTTAGAATTTGAAAGAGAGTATTCCAGTCAACATTGTCAAAAGCTTTCTCTAAGTCTACAAATGCTAGAAACGTAGGTTTGCCTTTCCTTAATCTTTCTTCTAAGATAAGTCGTAAGGTCAGTATTGCCTCACGTGTTCCAGTATTTCTACGGAATCCAAACTGATCTTCCCCGAGGTCCGCTTCTACCAGTTTTTCCATTCGTCTGTAAAGAATTCGTGTTAGTATTTTGCAGCTGTGGCTTATTAAACTGATTGTTCGGTAATTCTCACATCTGTCAACACCTGCTTTCTTTGGGATTGGAATTATTATATTCTTCTTGAAGTCTGAGGGTATTTCGCCTGTTTCATACATCTTGCTCACCAGATGGTAGAGTTTTGTCAGGACTGGCTCTCCCAAGGCCGTCAGTAGTTCCAATGGAATGTTGTCTACTCCGGGGGCCTTGTTTCGACTCAGGTCTTTCAGTGCTCTGTCAAACTCTTCACGCAGTATCATATCTCCCATTTCATCTTCATCTGCATCCTCTTCTATTTCCATAATATTGTCCTCAAGTACATCGCCCTTGTATAGACCCTCTATATACTCCTTCCACCTTTCTGCTTTCCCTTCTTTGCTTAGAACTGGGTTTCCATCTGAGCTCTTGATGTTCATACAAGTGGTTCTCTTATCTCCAAAGGTCTCTTTAATTTTCCTGTAGGCAGTATCTATCTTACCCCTAGTGAGATAAGCCTCTACATCCTTACATTTGTCCTCTAGCCATCCCTGCTTAGCCATTTTGCACTTCCTGTCAATCTCATTTTTGAGACGTTTGTATTCCTTTTTGCCTGCTTCATTTACTGCATTTTTATATTTTCTCCTTTCATCAATTAAACTCAATATTTCTTCTGTTACCCAAGGATTTCTACTAGCCCTCGTCTTTTTACCTACTTTATCCTCTGCTGCCTTCACTACTTCATCCCTCAAAGCTACCCATTTTTCTTCTACTGTATTTCTTTCCCCCATTCCTGTCAATTGTTCCCTTATGCTCTCCCTGAAACTCTGTACAACCTCTGGTTCTTTCAGTTTATCCAGGTCCCATCTCCTTAAATTCCCACCTTTTTGCAGTTTCTTCAGTTTTAATCTACAGGTCATAACCAATAGATTGTGGTCAGAGTCCACATCTGCCCCTGGAAATGTCTTACAATTTAAAACCTGGTTCCTAAATCTCTGTCTTACCATTATATAATCTATCTGATACCTTTTAGTATCTCCAGGGTTCTTCCATGTATACAACCTTCTATCATGATTCTTAAACCAAGTGTTAGCTATGATTAAGTTGTGCTCTGTGCAAAATTCTACCAGGCGGCTTCCTCTTTCATTTCTTAGCCCCAATCCATATTCACCTACTACGTTTCCTTCTCTCCCTTTTCCTACACTCGAATTCCAGTCACCCATGACTATTAAATTTTCGTCTCCCTTCACTATCTGAATAATTTCTTTTATTTCATCATACATTTCTTCAATTTCTTCGTCATCTGCAGAGCTAGTTGGCATATAAACTTGTACTACTGTAGTAGGTGTGGGCTTCGTATCTATCTTGGCCACAATAATGCGTTCACTAAGCTGTTTGTAGTAGCTTACCCGCGTTGCTATTTTCCTATTCATTATTAAACCTACTCCTGCATTACCCCTATTTGACTTTGTGTTTATAACCCTGTAGTCACCTGACCAGAAGTCTTGTTCCTCCCGCCACCGAACTTCACTAATTCCCACTATATCTAACTTTAACCTATCCATTTCCCTTTTCAAATTTTCTAACCTACCTGCCCGATTAAGGGACCTGACATTCCACGCTCCGATCCGTAGAACGCCAGTTTTCTTTCTCCTGATAACGACATCCTCTTGAGTAGTCCCCGCCCGGAGATCCGAATGGGGGACTATTTTACCTCACGTCATGGAGCAATCAAATACAGATAGAGATTAATGGAAACACTAATCCCTGTATTCATCCCAAACGAAAGTGCATTAGTCGGTCACTTATTTAATAGCTATAAATTAAACATTGAGGTGGCAAGGTCGTATTTCAAATGTATGTCGCAGAAAGTCACTAACTTTATCAAAACCTCAAAGTATATGTATCATTCGAGTTATCTCAAGTGAAAGATTGCACAGTTGCCAGCTGTTATCCAGCGTCTTCAAGGCGAATAATAGAGGATGGCGAAACCTTTCCGATCAAATTGAAACGAGTGATAGTTGGTCCACAACCGATTATGCTGAGATAGGGAACCAAAGGTTGGAACTGCATATTTAGCCTGTTATAGACATAAACACCGTACAACACTTAACAACAACGTAGCTGGAAGTAAATGTTCAAAGCGACGACCGCCGTCCTCAGTGCGTGTATTGCAACGGCGCATGGAGTTCACCCGCACCCTCTCAAAGATACTGGATGTCTATCTGTTAACTGGAATAGGCAGCAATTGATAAACAGCGTACACACCTGACCACCAGATAGGATCTTACTTGCTACCTCCCCGTTTGACAGTCCACAGTACCTGGTGCTCCTGCGATATGTACCGCCTCAGTTGTTGGAGACTGTATCTCTTGTTTTCCGGGAAAGGATATGGTTTCAACACGACGCTGCACCGGCCCACTTTGATGTGAATGTCTGCGAGGATCTAAATAACATGTACCATCATCCAGAAGGAAGTTTTCAGTCTGCAGCGACGTGTGCCCCGGTATGGAACTTCCTGGTAGATTGAAACTGTGTGTCGGACCGAGACTCGAACACGAGACCTTTGCCTTTCGCGGGCATGAGCTCTGCCAACTGAGCTATCAAAGCACGACGTATGACCCGTCCTCACAACCGTGACTCTGCCAGTACCTCATAGGTAGTAGACGAGGTACTGGCAGAATTAAGGCTATGAGGACAGATCGTGCTTGGGTAGTTCAGTTGGCAAAGCACTTTCCCGCTAATGCAAACGTCACGAATTCGAGTCTTGGTCCGGCACTCAGTTTTAATCTGCCAGGAAGTTTCATGTACCATCATCATTCGATTGGAAGGGGAGGTGCTGTCCCATGTCCAGCGCAATCGCCATCCCTCACGCCTCAAGACGTTTTCCTCTGTGCTTACGTCAAGACGTTGGTGTATGAAACGGCCCTAGAAACGGATGAAGACCTGCTTGCTAGAGTCCAAGCTGCCTGCCTCCTGGTACAGACACTGGGGTTGTTAGAGAGAGTGCGGCATAACCTAATGCGCCTTTGCCATGCGTGCACTGAGATTGGTGGTCGTCACTTCGTACAATTGCTATGAGCTAGGTTGTTTTTATGTGCTGTACTCTGTGTATTTCCAGAACACAATAAATACGCATTTCTGACAATTGGTTATCTGTCTCGGTACGACAGGTTATGAGCCCACTATCACCTGTTTCAATCTGACGAAAATGTTTGACACACACTATATATGAATGTCTGTTAAAGCTGCATTTCGTAAACATCGTGTTATGGCGTTTCTTGCTCTAAAGCGGCAGACACATATTAACAAATAAAGAATATAAAAAGTCGCCGTTCATGAGAAGAATGAAAACCTTGTTTCCTTGTATACAATCAACACAAAGGCAACCCAGGAGAGAATTATCATAATACCGCCAATTATATCGCAAGTATAATTTAATAACACAGAATAGTTAATAGTCTGTGAATACTTAGAACCCTGATTGTGTGCTAGATGTATTTCGTAATTGAGTGTGGTATCTGACACGCTCTTATAAACTTTCTGCGCTGATTTCTAACAACGAAACATGAAAAATGGTCCACAAGAACGTATGTCCTAAAATTTATTTTTCAATAGCTGATGACAACATTTATGCAGTTTGTAAGTTAGAAACTCACTATATCGTTAAAGAATCTCAGTTTCCCTATAAACGCAGAACCTCAAATACCATGCTCTGTAAAGTTGCAAGGACCGTAATGAATGTTATAGAAGGCCTCTGTAACTCCATGAAGAAGCGTCTCCCCATTAATAATGTTGCTGCATAGACCTATTGCTCTAGGTGATTTCACATGTAATAGTCCAAAGGACTGGGTTCTGACGAATGAACATGATATGGTACTGGTCCTCGCGTCTCACACGGTACCATGGTGTAAGTTGGGTAACGTAGGTATCACTGTATGTGTAATTTTCTGCAAAATTACTGAGTGTCATAAGCTGTGAAATAATGTTTCACATATTTGTTTAAATACTTTATTTAAATCTCATCCCTTTTGTTTGCAACTTTCTCTAAAGGTAATAATGTAGTAACTTAGTTCTGACGGCACTACATATCTCCTACGTTTCAGTTTCACGACAACCAACAGCACACCATACATAACAACACCATTTGTCAAACAAAATAATAAATGAGGGAAAAACAGTGTGTGGACAATCCTTGTAAAAAGAGAGGCAGCTTTATGAGACACGTGTTCTTATTGGCTTATAAAGGTTACGGATTATAAACCTTGCAAATATCAGTACTGTATTAGTACACAGCCGAAATAATTATTAGTTGATATTGTTGTTCAGACTGTTAGTTCCATTCTTGAATATCGTGAGTATCCTTGAGAGAATATTTCTCCATTCATTTGCTTTGATTTTAACAAAATTGGATTATTTTATTATACTTTGTATTCTTCTTCCAAAACGCGAAAGCTATACCATTAAGAGTTTTAACTGCGTGAGGATCTTGCAGATTGCAAGTCACGTATAACAGTAAATTACAGACATGACACAGCATAGGATTCCATACTCTATTAATTACAGGATTATAATTGCCGTTACGTAGCTCTGTCTCGATAGCCCTGCGTGTCTTAGAAAATGCCTTCAGAAACAGGCCAAGTAAACTAGACTGAAGGTGTATGATCCACGCCTTCAGTTAAAGAGTAATGCAATACCTGCAAAAATTACTGAGACTGTTTATGAGTAGCTTTTGGGCTAAAAATAATGTCTGGTACACACACGATAAAAGAGATCGTTCTTCTCACAGTAATGACTTTAACCTCAGATATAATATTACAATATATATAAATGACCTAGTAGATAGTGTCGGAAGTTCCATGCGGCTTTTCGCGGATGATGCTGTAGTATACAGAGAAGTTGCAGCATTAGAAAATTGTAGCGAAATGCAGGAAGATCTGCAGCGGATAGGCACTTGGTGCAGGGAGTGGCAACTGTCCCTTAACATAGACAAATGTAATGTATTGCGAATACATAGAAAGAAGGATCCTTTATTGTATGATTATATGATAGCGGAACAAACACTGGTAGCAGTTACTTCTGTAAAATATCTGGGAGTATGCGTGCGGAACGATTTGAAGTGGAATGATCATATAAAATTAATTGTTGGTAAGGCGGGTACCAGGTTGAGATTCATTGGGAGAGTGCTTAGAAAATGTAGTCCACCAACGAAGGAGGTGGCTTACAAAACACTCGTTCGACCTATACTAGAGTATTGCTCATCAGTGTGGGATCCGTACCAGATCGGGTTGCCGGAGGAGATAGAGAAGATCCAACGAAGAGCGGCGCGTTTCGTCACAGGGTTATTTGGTAACCGTGATAGCGTTACGGAGATGTTTAATAAACTCAAGTGGCAGACTCTGCAAGAGAGGCGCTCTGCA
The DNA here is from genome assembly GCF_023898315.1 of Schistocerca nitens. NCBI lineage: Eukaryota > Metazoa > Arthropoda > Insecta > Orthoptera > Acrididae > Schistocerca > Schistocerca nitens. The sequence continues at coordinate 619,719,709 of NC_064617.1, forward strand.
TCGCGGTGTAGCTTGCTGTCCACGTTTCGAGAGGGTGCGTTTCTGGATGAGGTATCGAATATATTGCTTCACCCTACTTATACCTCCCGAGGAGATCACGAATGTAAAATTAGAGAGATTAGAGCGCGCACGGAGGCTTTCAGACAGTCGTTCTTCCCGCGAACCATACGCGACTGGAACAGGAAAGGGAGGTAATGACAGTGGCACGTAAAGTGCCCTCCGCCACACACCGTTGGATGGCTTGCGGAGTATAAATGCAGATGTAGATGTAGATAGAAGCATCACCTCACAGTTATGCGGAAACAAATAACTCGTCTGTAGCATAAGTTCTTAGACTTTCGGCAAAAGAGAATTCGTACTTTTGATTATCTGTGTTGTCGTCTTCAGTTTCCATGACTGGTTTGGTACATGTCTCCACGCTAGACTATTCTGTGGAAGATTCTTCATCTCTACATAGCAACTGACACGTACATCCATTTGAATCTGCTTACTGTATTCGAGTCATAGTCTCCATCGTGTCTTGTCAATGAGTCTCTTCTTATCTTCATGATTTTCCTGTATTATAGTAAGACAAAAACTTATAATCTTACACTGCCCAAACTGCATGTCGTTCACGTTTTATTTTCTTTCAAGGCTACGCTCCAGTAAAATATCTTCAATGAAGGTTTTATAAGATTTAAATATATGTTCAGTATCAACAAATTTCTTTTTTTGAGAAACATTTATCTCGTTATAGACGGTCTGCATTTTACATCCTCTCTACTTCAGCTGTTGGCTCTTATTTTGCTACCCAAATATCCAAATTCAAGTAGGACTTGTAGTGTCTTTTGCCAATATAATTGTCTCGGCATCCCTCGATTTGATTCAGATACAATCCACTGTCCTCTTTTCCTTTAGCTGATGTTCATCTTAAAATCTCTTTTCCAGACTCTATCGATTCCGTTTATTTGCCCTATCTGGTCCTTTGCTGACTTTGTACATACAATATCGTCAGCAAACTTCCAATTACTTTTCCAGTTTCTTCCTTGTTCTTTCTTTCCTTTTTTCTTAATTTCCTGCTTAATGAATAGATTCAGTATATCGGGGACAGGATTCAAGCCTGCCTCACCCCATTCTTAACGACTGCTTGTCATTCGTGACATTCGACTCATAATTGTAGTCTGGTTTATGTACAAGTAGATAACCCTTCGCATCCTATATTTTATTCTTGCTTTCTTCAGAATTTCAAAGAGAGTATTCCCTTCATCATTGTGAGAAGTTTATTCTAAACCTACTAATACTAAAGAACGCAGTTTCGTCTTTCTTCTATTTAACTTAGAAGATAGTTAGGGATAATATTCCCTCAGGTCTTCCTACATTTCTAAGAAACCATAATTGATCATCCCTATTTCTATCAGTTTTTACATTCTGTGTATTTTTGAGTATATGCTATGGTTTGGTACTATTTACATCTGTCTGCCTTCGTTGGCAGTGAAATTTGTATATTCTTTTTTGGAGTCTGAGGATGTTATGCCTCTCACATACACCTCGCATAGCGGTAATAATGGTTTCTCGTAGTACGTTCTCCCAGAATAACAATAGTTCTAAGCGAAGTCGTCTAGTGTGGGTGTCTTTCGGTGTACAGCCAAATTCTTGTTGCAGTATCATTTATTTCACCTTAATGGACTCCCTCTACTTTTAGCGTAAGGTTTTTACAATCCATTCCGTTTCCATCTCATCATTTAGTCTGTTTTGTTTATTACTGGCTTCCCATCAATGCCATTGTCTCTGAAACGGGTTCGTTAATTTTACAAAGGGCTGTATCTATCTTTCTCAAAGTAATGAACAAATTTCTCCTCTAGCCATTCCAGCGTTTTCATTTCGCACTTACTAGCAATTTCATGTTTTAGACATCTGTATTGTCTTTTGCCAGCTTCAGTTGTTTTGTATATGTGTTTTCTATTTCATCAATTACATTGAGTATCTCATTTGGTATCCACTATCTTTTTTCTTATTTAATTATTTCGTTACATTCACTATTTTGAAGCTGAAAGCTAACTACTCATTTTCCATTTTAGCTTTTCCCTCTTTCAGTAAATTGTTGCATAATCCTGCCTGTGTAAACACCCTGCGCTTTTTTAAACTGCCCAGGTATCGTCACCCAAATTACCCACCTATCTACAACTTCTTTAGACTGGGGTTTACAAGAAATAAATTCTGCTAAAAGATCTACATCTGTGCCTGGAAATGTTTTCCAGCTTTATATCTTTTTTGTGAATCTCTGTCTAACCTTACGGAATCTGTCCTAAACCTTCCTGTTATATAAACGGGCAGTCTCGGTTGTAAAGTTACTTTTGTTACAAATAAAACGTTCCATCTGGCTAAGAGTTTCTCAGATATTGAATGACTAACAAAAGGATTACTTATCACCAGCTGGTAGGGCGGTTAGTCTGAACGATTGTAACAAAACGTGTAAAGGAAGCACCGTCGAACAAGATACAATGATTATGTTCAGAACCGCCAGGTGAAGCTTCTCTCTCCGTCTCCTTCTGCCCCCTCCCTTTATCCGTTTCCTCATTTCCGCTTTATATATCCATTTTCTCCCACCTGTTTGCCCACCTCCTCTTCCCACCTCTCGCTGATCTTGAGCCTTGTTTATTATCACTGCCAACTCAGCTGTAAGCTTCCTGCCTCTCCAGCACTCTTCGACGAATACAGTATTTTTCATGATATTTAGAACGTCTAAAATGACTGAACTGTGATCTTTTCAAAATTCCATCAGGCCATCAGTAGAACGAAAAACCAGTCCAAGTTGCAAATTTTTACTTTTTATTCATTCGATGACCAGTTTCGGGTCGAGATCCATTTTCAAATCACCATAACGAAGTCTTCGGAAATGCCATTTTACTCTTTGTTACGATGATTTGAAAACGGATCTCGGCCCGAAACTGGTCATCGAATAAATAAAAAGTAAAAAATTTGCAACTTGGACTAGTTTTTCGTTCCACTGATTAACAAAAGTTACTGGCCTAAGCTACTCCAGCTTGCTGGAAGTTCTTCGATCAGTCCATGTTTACCTACTGTTTTCCGTCTCTTCCTTTTCCTAATATAAAAATACAGTTCCCATCAAGTTTAAACTTTTGTCTTCCTTAGTAATCTAAATGATATCATACATTCTGTGACCCTCTTAATCATGTGCTGAGGCATTAGACATTTAACATTATACTTCGTATCATTGCGATAATTCCACTATGCTGCAATTTGCGTGAAAACGCTGCGAGACGACGCTGCCATTTGGATGTACTCTTGATAACTTCTTATGTCTTGACCACACTTTTGTTTTTCCAGCAACTTTAAGCGTTTCGACTTTACGTCATTTTCAAAGGCAGTGTTATGTCAGTTATATAAAACTGTTCGTAGATACATTGAATGACGTCAATATTGTATTTGTCTCGTGATCGAGAATGCTGACGTGATACAACGTTTCTACGAACAATTTTATGTAACTGACGTAACACCGCCTTTGGAAATGACGTAAAGTCTAAACGCGCAAGGTTGTTGGAAAAACAGAAGTGTGGTCAAAATAAAAAAAGAAAAGTTATCAACATTTCATTACGTTTTTCACAGTAGATCAGACCCGTTCCTTATTTATTATACATTATTAGAGCAGTCAAGCCACGTCCTGAGTTGGTGTCTCTTCTGTCGCGAGGCGACAAATGTAACGTTGGCAAGGGATGTGTTCAGTTACATTAAACCAGTGCCGTTGGACTGGCGCACGGTTAGCAAAAAGGACTGTGTCGCGACAGCCACCAGAATGGAATTTCACCATGATGGAAGTTTTTAACCACAATTGCTGATGGTTTTTATTCATTACTGGTTGTTCCCGGTCACGCTTTGCTGTGGTTCAGAAAGGTTAAATGGAAAAAAGAGAAGCACAAAAAAAAAATGGCTCTGAGCACAATGGGACTTAACATCTGTGGTCATCAGTCCCCTAGAACTTAGAACTACTTAAACCTAACTAACCTAAGGACATCACACACATCCATGGCTGAGGCAGGATTCGAACCTGCGACCGTAGCAGTCGCGCGGTTCCGGACTGAGCGCCTAGAACCGAATGACCACCGCGGCCGGCGAGAAAGCACACTTTTGTAATATGTTTGGGGATTGGATGTATCCTAATCTCCTTCTCTCCCTTGTTTCTATCCATTTCTTCCTCCTTGCCTTCTCTCTACATCCCCTCCGCTCTCTCTCAGTCAATTCTTTCCTCCCTTTCACTCTCTTTCTTCTCCTGCCCCTCTCCCTATACCTCACCTCATCCCCCTTTCTACGTCCATCTTCTTCTCTCTCTTTCCCTAAGTCTCCTTAAGCTCGTCTCTTTCCCCCTTCTATCATCTCTTAACCCCTTTCTATGTCCAGCTTCTACTCCCACTCTGACTCATCTAGTCTCCTCTCTCTGTCAATCTCCTCCGTTCCACTTACTATTTCTAATTCCTGCAACTCCTATGTCGTTCTCCTCTCCCCACTCTCTCTGATCTTGAGACTTATTTATTGGTATTAGAAATTCAAGATTCTGCAGCCGTATTCAACTCGTAAGTCGGTAAGTTCCCGTGATTCGGCGGTGACTCCGAGTTCGGCAGTGGTAAGACAAGTACGCCTTGTTTGCGCCTCGCATGCTGTGCTGCTTGCGAGCGGGCGCATTTGTTTACATCCGCGTAGCGGCTTGTCTTCGTGTCCGAATTTATCGGTCATCACTGGGTTTTCTTATTGCAAAGATACAATTAAATTAACTTATCCACTGGATCATGAACGACCAAAGGAGTATGAGATAGAACGGTTCATACGAGACGAAATGCGTCTCCCACCGCAAGATTTTCTCGAAATTCATTTTTCGATTCGTAGTACCACTGTGTTTTAAGAAGCTGGTGAATGAAGAGCTATGCGTCGACTTTGTGCGGTGCCATGATACCAATCGCAAGTTCCAATACTCTGTCATCCGTATAGGAGCTGTCGTGGGCGATCACGCTGGTTATGGCCACACAACGTCGTTTCCGAACTTATCGACAAGTTTGGTCTTTCTTCAACTTACCTTACAATATACTTAGGGATAATAGTCCCTCGTGTCTTCCTACATTTCTCCGGAACCTAACTGATTATCCCGATTTCTGTCGGTTTTTACATTCTGTGTATTTTGCAACCTTGAGTATATACCATGGTTTGGTAATGTTTACATCTGTCTGCCATCGTTGGGACTCGGATTTTTACATTCCTTTTTGGAGTCTGAGGATGTTAAGTTGTTGACGTTAAACCTGACTGCAACCTTGTTAGTCACGTTGCTGAAAAGTGGAGGACGTTCGAAACCTACCGTCTTCTCAGTGGTGTCCGTCAGATAAAATCTAAACTGACGGAACAAGTGCCTTATTACTCGATTATTGCCAGCTGCAGAGCTGTCGTCATCTATGGTGTCCAGCCGCGCACTTGCTCAGCTTGTAACCAGGAAGGACTCTTCAGCTTGTGGCCAGGAAGGCCACGCCCGTTCTCAACGTCACCGACGACACTCTTTGGCCGTCTCACTCCTCCCATCTTGATCGGTCATTCGCTACCCGCTACCTGAGCAGTTGTATGCTTTCAGCAAGTTACCGCTGCTCTGCGGCCCCCGTCAACGCCTTTATGGGATGTCTTTCGGTGGCCATGTATTCAGCTGCACCGCTTATGCGCTTGATCTTTCCCTCGTCCCTCGTAGAGGTGCTGAGGTCAGGGAGTCGTTAGCATAGATTACCACCTACCGTGAAGCTTCTTGTGGCTGCCTTAACATCCGCAAATCGAGTGGTTCAAATGGCTCTGAGCACTATGGGACTCAACTGCTGAGGTTATTAGTCCCCTAGAACTTAGAACTAGTTAAACCTAACTAACCTAAGGACATCACAAACATCCATGCCCGAGGCAGGATTCGAACCTGCGACCGTAGCGGTCTTGCGGGCAAATCGAGTGCTGTAGCTATAGGTGTGCGGCTTCGTGTGGACGAAGCTCCACTGAGTGCAGCTGCTACTATCCGATGCTTGGGATTCATAAGTGACCTGCGGCGCACGATTGCCTTCAACTGCCGACGCCTACCGTCATAACTACGAGATAAGCTTCCTAATCATTCCTAGATCCTCTACAACGGACATAGTATAGAAATGTATATTTGGCATCACGTGTCCCCCACGTGGTACAGGCATTCTCCGTTCCACTGTCCACAGCGAGGTAGCGGCATTGTGTTCAGATGTTTGCCACGGCTTGCCGTTCAAGATGCGGTACGAGACCCTCACCCATCCACGATGCAGGGACGCTTTAGGTCTGTATTACGTGCCTCACAAAGCGACAGCTCTTTTCATCAGCTGTCAAACAGTGCTGTGGCGCCGTTGACCACGTGACTTAGCAGCCTGTTGCCGGAAATCTTTGCACCACGTTGTCTCTCAGCCACTGTTCAGTTTTTGAATTTCCTGCCGCCCTTCTTCTACTTCTGTCATTTTTTCCTCTAACTTTTTTTTTAATTATCGTTTTGTTCGCTTTAGTTCGTTGCATCTGTTCGGGGCGGACGTCGAATGACATCCATTCAAGTTCGTTGTTGGTCTGTTAACTCAGTTTAACTGGGTTGTGCCTGTACTGCGATGTTGCTAGCGCGATTGATGACCACGGAGACTATCTGTAGTTTTCCTGCCGGCCGCTGGTGGCCGAGCGGTTCTGGCGCTACAGTCTGGAACCACGCGACCGCTACGGTCGCATGTTCGAATCCTGCCTCGGGCATGGATGTGTGTGTGGTCCTTAGGTTAGTTAGGTTTAAGTAGTTCTAAGTTCTAGGGGACTTATGACCTCAGCAGTTGAGTCCCATAGTGCTCAGAGCCATTTGAACCATTTGTGGTTTTCCTCAGCAGAACTGGTCACCAAATGTGCTCGACAGAAACTGTCCCCATGTTGGCTGGGGTGCCCTCTGGTGATCGGTGCGCGCGCCTTGTCTTGCCACTGACCTCCAATCTTCATAGTACCTTATGGCCAAAGGTAAGCAGGTATGCTTGTGACACCTTCACGCGATCCACCACACAGACATCCTGTTGTGTGTCGTCTGTGATGTTCCGGACGCGGACGAACATCGCCCAGTGTGCGGGTAGGCGATAGGTTTGTGGCTCTTGGTGAGACAGATACTGGACTTAATTGCTCATAATCCTCTTTCCGGACTCGGGATACTTCTTAAAAACGAACACAAACTCCACGAAGTGGATTTGTGGACATGCAGTTTATCACTTGTTTACTGATGTTGAAAAATGTCCGCCCGCATTTCGTGGTCGTGCGGTAGCGTTCTCGCTTCCCACGCCCGGGTTCCCGGGTTCGATTCCCGGCGGGGTCAGGGATTTTCTCTGCCTCGTGATGGCTGGGTGTTGAATGCTGTCCTTAGGTTAGTTAGGTTTAAGTAGTTCTAGGTTCTAGAGGACTGATGACCATAGATGTTAAGTCCCATAGTGCTCAGAGCCATTTGAACCATTTTTTTTTAAATGTCCTTCATTCTTAGCACTTCCTTAATGAACGGCATTGTGTTGTTATAGGCAATAACAAATACAAACCATTTTCCTCCAATTTTCTTTGTTGTGTCTTTGCTAACTCACCCCATAGTGTTAATGTAATGAGGAGATGACCCACGCCTTTTCCGCTCTTAATTCTTCGCAAATAAACTGTGCATGTGTGGTGACTTGCCGCTCCCTCCTCCTAGAGACGTCGGTTTCCTGCTATGCTCGGTAGTATTTTAAAAAATAACTAACTAATTAAAAAAGTAAAATTAAAAAATCACTGATATGCTTTTTGTCTCTATTCCACGTTCCCTAAGCTTTTCTTCGTTCCTAGGGGAGGGAACGGGCCACGGAGGCCATGCACCCAAATTGCTGACAAAAATACCATACAGAATAATATAAAAGGAAACTGAAGAAGCGTTAGACCACCGTCAGTTTGGCTTTAGGAAAGGTACAGGCACCAATGAGGCAGTTATGACGTTGCGGTTGATAATATAAGTAAGAATAAAGAAAACTGAAGAGACGTTCGTAGGATTAGTCGACCTGAAAAAAGTGTTCGACTATGTAAAATGGTACAAGTCGTTCGAAATTTTGAAAAAAATAGTTGTAACCTACAGGGAAAGACGGGTCATATACAATATGTACAAGAGCCAAGAGCGAAAAAGAAAAGTGGAAGATCAAGAAAGAACTGCTTCGATCAAAAAGGGTGTAAGACAGGAATGTAGCCTTTCGCTTCTAATGCTAAAACTACACATCGAAAAAGCAATGACGGAAAAAATATTTTCATGGATGGGATTAAAATATGGAAGGATATACATCAATTATGAGATTCACTGACTACATTGCAATCTGCAGTGAAAGCGAAGAAGAATTACAGGATATCCTGAACGCAATGAACAGTTTGTGAGTACAGAATGTGAATTGAGAGCAAATCGAAAAAAAAAACGAATGTAATGAAAAGTACAAATAATAAGAACAGCGAGAAACTTAACATTAGGATTCGTGGCCACAAAGTAGATGAAATTAAAGATTTCTGCTGTCTAGGCGGTAAAATAACCCGGGACGGACGGAGCAAGAAGGACATAAAAAGCAGACTAGCACGTTTAAAAAGGCCATTCCTGGCCACGATAAGTCTAATAGTGTCAAACACAGCTCTTAATTTGAGGAAGCAATTTCTGAGAATGTACGTTTGGAGTACAGCGTTGAGCGGTAATGGAACATGGACATTGGGAAGACGAGAACAGAAAGGACTCGAAACATTTGCAATGTGGTGCTACAGAAGAATGTTGAACATTAGGTGGGCTGATAAGGTGAGGAACGAAGACGTTCTCGAGAGAATAGACGAGGAAAGGAATATACGGAAAACACTGAAAATAAAACGAGACAGACATAGGGGGATAACTTCAGTGGCGTTAGATCAAGCTCTAGAGGGAAGAAACTGTAGAGGAAGACAGAGATTGACTTATATCGAGCAAATAATTTAGGATGTAGGTTGCAGGTGCTACGCTATCACAGGAGAGGAATCCGTGAAGGGCCGGGCCACATCAACCAAAGACTGATGACTAAAAAAGGCGATATACCACAAATACAACTTTCCTGTTTGCTGATTACGTTACACTGTTAACAATAAATAGCCAATGTTCGAATGTTCATTAGAGTATAGTTTAAAATTTGAAGTAAATCGCTCAAGAATTGTCGAAATTTTTTGTAACCATGTTTCCCCTTTGTATATTACATACTTATTTATTCGTATTTAAAAAGGGTGAATAAGGAATACGCACGTATTCGAATGCAACATTGTGTCAATATTTCGAAGCACTCCGTGAAGAACTTTCGGATGTGTGTGTGTGTGTCTATTTGTGTGTGTGTGTGTGTGTGTGTGTGTGTGTGTGTGTGTGTGTGTGTGTGCGCGTGCGTGTATTTGTTCCAAATCTTAAAAAGGTCTTCAGTGATTACTTCCACAATGAAACAAAATGAAAAAAATGCAATTGCTCAGGGATGGGCCTATGTCAGAGGCACACACAATGATTTTTAAAAAAGATCGTTCTTCCAAGCTTGGTGGCTTGAACTTCGATGATTTTTGCCGCTTATCAGTATCAGTACTGGCAAAATATCAAAATATATGACATAAATGGCCATATATTTTGATTGCATTCACATAGTAGCTTAGACTTTTTACAACGCCAAGGGACCATGGACTTCTGTGTGAGACATATATTGCAAATTGGGTACGTCCACCAGATTCTGAAAAAGGGGTCTTAACAGATGGAGAGAGACGTAACAGGATAACACTAAAAGAATATTTTTTAATTTGATATAAAAAATTAACAAGTTTCGGGTAGTTGCTAAATTTCGTGATTCTAGGTCGATGGAAAGTACCCTATGGGATTATTTAAGTGAGTTTGCGATTATCAAAATATGTGACATAAACTGTTGTATACTCTGATTGCATTTACTTGGAGCTTAACGTTTCTACACTGCCATAGAATCATCGATTAGTATGTGACACAATTTTCAATTTCTTACGCCCGCCCATTCCTGAGAAAAATTTTTCGTAACTGATGGACAGACAGTTGGATAACAAATCACACGAAGCATTTTTTCGTATGCTATTACCACAAACTGAAATTTTTTTAACTTTTTTGTTTACTTGTACTGTGAAACCTATCTTCTTGTCAAACTTCTTGATTCTATGTCAATAGGGAATACTCTATATGTTTTGGAGAGTTGGAATGTGATTATCATAATCAGTGACATAAATGGACGTATATTTGTAATTCACTGATCTCCAAGTTTATATTTTCTAAATCTACTATTTACTATAGGCCTTAGTATATGACATACTTCAATATGATCATGAGCCCGCGGTTGTAACAGACAGGTTGTAGGATGACATGACAAAAAAAATTTTTTTTCTGTCGCGTGATTACAAATTAATAATTTGCGCATTTTGTACTCTGTACTTTTGTACTGCGAAACCTTACTTCTCACCAAATATCATGATTCGAGATCAATGGGAAGTATCGTATATGTTTTGATGAGTGAGTTCGTATCAAAATATGATACGTAAATGGCTCTTATCTTTGTTTGCACTGACTGGGAAGATAGAAGTATTTACACCGTCAACGGATCATAGAACTTAGTACGTGACACCGATTTCATCTTGATATGTTTACCCGTTCCTGAGAATAACTGGTTTTCACAGAGGGACAGAGAGACTGTCAGTTAAATGACGAAATGCAAACACTTTTTTGTGTGATATAATTACAAATTAACGTTTTCAGGATTTTTTCTTTACTTGTGGAACATTACCCCTACTAAATTTCGTGATTCTAGGTCAAAGGTAAATACCTTACAGATTGTGATGAATGAGTTTCGAGTATCACAATGTTTGACATAAATTTCCATTTGTTTTGATTACATTGGCGTAGTAACCTAAATTTTTACACCGTCAAGGGACATAAATTTCTGCTTTATACATGTACCCGTTCCTGAGCAAAGGTTTCATAAAAGACAGACAGACAGATGGTCAATAAAGTGATCCTAGAAGGGTTCCGTTTGTACCGATTTGAACGCGAAACCCTACAAATTGGCAGGAAATTTAAAAATCAAAGTTGGCGGATGGTTGCAAATTAAAAAAAAATAGCAAGGTTGGCGTAAGTAGGACATTTAAAAAAACTGGCTGGAAATTATAACAAACATCCAACTAGCTCAGTTGTGCTTTATGCCCCAAGCTGTATCTCTTGTCATCCCCATGAATCATAATGAAACATTAAAAGATGGCATTTAATCAGTATAAAATAAATTTTAAAAACATAGCCCGGTTATGTTTTATAACCCTCTCCACTCCCCCCCCCCCCCACCCGTTTTTCCCTTATCTTTACCCGATTAAATCGAAGTATTACAAAATCAAAGATGGCGGAAATAGCATAATTACATTAGAGAAAAAATTTAAAAAATCCTCGCCTCATCCAATAGCCAACCAATCACAGCGCAGTATTCCTTATACTCAGCCAATGAATGTGCAGTACCGAACATCGAAGATGATGGATACAAACCAATTTTCAATCCCACATGTCCCTCTCTCCAACCAGTTAATTTGTAATATCATTGTGATGTATTAAGTGGGGGTAAATTTCATTATTCAAGAGGTTCTCTTTCCCCTCTGTTCCTGCTCCTACACCTGCATCTACATCTACATCTACATACATACTTCGCAAGCAACCGTGCAGTGTTCGACGGAGGGTACTCAATACTACTACGATATTGCAGTGCCTGAGTTATTCCGAATACGATGCAAAGTTTATTTGGCCATGCATGCATGCATTGCGAATACTTTTAATGTCTGTACTAGTACTAATCATTTCCTGTCATGTTCCACTCGCAAATAGAGCGAAGAAAAGATGTCTGTCTCTAGGCGTCGGTAAGAATCCTAATAGGCCTCGGTAAGAATCCTAATTTCTTTTATGTTATCTTCGTGGTCCTTATGCGAAATGTACGTTAGTGGCAGTAGAATATTTCATTAGTCAGCTTCAAATGATGGTTCTCTAAATTTTCTCTATAGTATTCCTCGGGAAGAACGCTGCGTTCTCCCCAGGGAGTTAGCATTTGAGTTCCCGAAGCACCTCCGTAACACATGCGTGACGTTCGAATGTACCGTTAACAAATTTAGCAGCCTGCCTGTAAACTGCTTCGATGTCTTCCTTTCCTCCGACTTGGTAAGGATGCCAAACACTCGAGCAAGGACAAGTCTCATTAGGGTCCTATATGCGGTCACCTTTACAGATGTACCTCAGTTTCTCAGAACTCTCTCAATAAATCTAAGTCGACATTCCCCTTTCCTACTCCAGAGTGTCGTGATCATTCTGCTTTAAATCGCCTTGCAACGATACGCACAGATAGTTAAAAGACATGACTGTGTCAAGCAGTGCATTACTAGCGCTGTACTGGAACTTTATGGGTTTGTTTATGCTATTCATATGCATTAACTTACATTTTTTCTACATTTAGAGGTAACTGCCATTCCTCATACCAACTAAAAATTTTATCTAAGTCATCTCGCATACTCGTACAGTCACTCAATAACGACACCTTCCTGTACACTACAGCATCATCAGCAAACAACCGCAGATTGCTGCCCACCTTGTCCGTCAGATCGTTTATGTGTACAGAAAATAACAGCGGTCCCGTCACATTTCTCTGAGGCACTCCTCACAATCCCTTGTCCCTGATGAAGACGCGCCCTCGCTGACAACATACTGGGTTGTGATATTTAAGTAGTATTCGGGACACTCACCTATGTGGGAAACTATTCTGTATGCTCGTACCGTCGTTAACAGTCTAGCATCGTGTCAAATTATTTTCGGAAACCTAGGAATACGGAATCTTGTGAAGAACGACAACATCAACGTGCCCCAGAAAGTTGTATAATACAGAATCTGCCTGTTGCCCTTCATCCATGTTCGCATGATATCGTGTCAGATAACGGCAAGATGAGTGCCGTATGATCGAAGCTTTCTAAACCGTGCCCATTCATGTATATATGATTCCCGTCTCAAGCAAACTGATTGTATTTGAAATGAGAATAGGTTCAAGAATACTGCAGCAAACGGATGTCCAGGCTATTTGTCTACAATTCTGTGGGTCCGTTTGCGGCAGGGCGGGCTATCATATTTTTCGTTCGTCGTACTGCTCAACACTGCATGTCCACCTACCTCACTCAGTACGGCGTCCAGTCGCTGTCCCTTTGCTCTGCAAGCGTAGATACTTACTAGACGACGAAAAAAGCAGCGTTGAAGAGAGACGTCGCTAATATCTATCCTACAACGTACTCGTAAACTCTAGTAGAATTTCAGGTCCTGCGGTCATTCATTTATGGGGATTTCGTGCGGTAATATGATGCATTTGACTGAAATGAACGACCTACAATTTTCTGGCTAGTAAAGTTTATTGCTGAATAACAAGAGTCCATGCGCTACCAAGTCCGCATTTAGTGAAGAACTATTCTATCATTCTCAATGCTCAGTCAAACAACAAACTTCACACGGAAAGCAGCCAGAATTCTACACAAGTCCGACCCGACTGAACACGCTATCTCACAGTCACATATCCGCTACTATAAATGAGGTTCACATTCGGTCCTTCTCAGTGGGTTTCTTTAAAAGAAACAGCTCGCCAAATACTCCATAAATGATTACAGAATACGCCACGTGGAATGTTCACAAACGCCGAAAGTTCACACGCTCGTAACATTCCAACAAAACAATCCAAAAAATTCCAAACTTTCATCAAACTGTCCGTAACTGCAACGGCTTTCATTACGACTCGTTTTAAACGAGCTGCACTCAATAACTCTTCATCTTAAACATAATGAACACTGAGACATTTAACATGACCTTTGCACCTCCGAAGCTAGCTAGCGACTGTCTCGAGACACTCTCACTCACAGCATATCTAACTACTTGTGCGCAGGAACTACTTAATTGTTATTGGCTGGTCAGTCTGACGGACCAATCAGAACGATCCTTCGAGATCATTCTCGCGTCAAAACTCGCCTAAGCCAATCACTATTCAGAAACACATTTGCGTCTTCCAAAATGCAAATACTAACACAATGTTTAATGCAACAAAACGAAAATAATATTAATCTTCAAACCAATTTAGAAAACGATTGCACTTTCAACTGATATTCTGGCTGCCTTCATACAAAAGCAGTCACTCCTAGATGTCATCAGCAATGTGGGTGAAACACATCTTTCCCACGTCCCAATTACGTAATGTTGTATATAATATAATACTGAATTTTTTAAATGTATGTCTCACATACACACTCACTCATTCCCATATAGTCACACAGCATCATAAACACATATTAATTTTTCCTGAATTTTAATCTACGAAATGAAAAGTAATTAAAGTTTTGCAAACAAATCCAAATAAACAGACTGGCTACCTTGAGAACTCTGTTAATGATTTCAAAGGATAACAAAAGACAAACTGTTATTGTTCCTAACTGAATTTTTACTCTGAGTGTCGGTTTGGGGGTTTTTAGGTAATTTTCTGAATCTGCAAAACTGTAATGTGTATAGCTTTGAAATTTGAAGGAGATTTTCTTCTGAATAACAAAAAATAGTATAAAATGTTTGAACATGATCGGTTAATGTCTAGTATGTTTTATTTATATTCATAGGGGGTATGAATATACGGTCATTCTAAGCGATACAGGATCCCATTCTCATGCTGGCTAGTAGCGATTATGTGCTTACGAGTCGTGCCTAAGACACAAGTTTGCAGTCTCCTGTACGTTCACCGGGCTCCACGTCTAGGTATTCTACTGCAATAAATGTTATCCCGTAATAACTTGCTACGTCACACGTTTTTTCACCCTTCTTATATAAAAGAGTCACCGCCGCTTTTTTCCAGACGCTTGGGACTTTGCGCTGGGCGAGGGTTTCGCGATAGATGCAAGCTATGTAAGGGGCCAATGACGCAGAGTACTCTATTTAAATCCGAACTGGGATTCCATCCGAACGTAGTGATTCAATTGCTTTCAACTCTTTCACTTGTTTCTCTACTCCAGGAATACTTATTACTGTCCTCCATACTGGAGTCTGTGTGATGGTAAAACGATTCTGCCGTGTGAACGCCTCCTTAAACGCGAAATTAAACATTTCTGCTTTCCTTTTGTCGTCTTCTACTGCCACACCAGACTGGACGAGTCACGCATAGAGCCTTCGAAGCTTTTAACGATTTCACGTAAGAGCAGAATTTTCTTGTGTTCTCGGCAAGATATTTGGCTAAGGTATGACAGTGGTAGTTGTTCTATGCTTCGCCCAACGATCTTTTTCCAGCCACACGAGTTTCTACTAACTGTTGCCTGTCGTCATTTGTGCGTTCTCTTTCGCCGGCCGCGGTGGCCGAGCGGTTCTAGGCGCTTCAGTCCGGAACCACGCGGCTGCTACGGTCGCTGGTTCGAATACTGCCTCGGGCATGGGTGGGTGTGATGTCCTTAGGTTAGTTAGGTTTAAGTAGTTCTAAGTCTAGGGGACTGATGACCTCAGTTGTTAAGTCCCATAGTGCTTAGAGCCTATTTTTTTTTCGTTCTCTCTCGGACCTAAAGTTCGGCATCGTTCGCTTTCTCGGGGTTTTTCGAATTTCCTGGTGAAACCACGGAGGGTCGTTCCTGTCCTTTATCAACTTACTCGTCACATAGTTCTCCAGAGCATCATTTACAACTCGTTTTAACTTTCCCCTTTATTCCTCTACGAACATCATCCTATACATGATGTCAATTCATTTTCTAAGTAGGGAACTATCAACTGCTTGTATGCTGTTTCTAACAGAATTACTCTCCTAGCTCTCTTGATTGTTTCATTAGCTTTAGTAATTATAGTTGCTATGGTGACATCATGGTCATTAATCCCTGTCTCCGCACTGACACCGTCGATAAGATCAGGCCTGTTTATAGCTACAAGGTCTAAAGTATTTCCATTGCGTGTGGGCTGTCTATTTGTTCAAGCCAATTTCCAGAAAACATGTTCAAAAGCATTTCGAAAGCCTGTCAGCCTGTACCATCTACAGTGACTCAGTAGACGTCCCAGTCTATACTCGAAATGTTAAAGTGGCCTCCAAATAATATTGCATGATGTGAATATTTCCATGCTACTGACCGTAGAATTCCCTTGAATGACGCAAAAGTGTCACAGCGGAATCGGATGGCCGGTAAAAACAAATAAAAAATAACTTCATTTCAGCTATACGTGTTATGCGCTACAAGATAACTTCACTGTCACACTCAAATTTAACTTCAAGAGAGACAATGTTCTTGACAACTGCAATGAACACCCTTCCCCCCCCCCCCCCCCCTCCTCTAAAGCGTCTAATATGTCTTTCCGATATGCGTTCCATGAATAGCTAGGTATCTCAGAGCTTTCTACTTTGGGTTTCAGCCATCTGTCGGTTCCGAGATTAATTAGTGCTAGAAATTTCCTAGATAGCAATATATTCCGGAATTTCATTATGAGTACTTCGACAATTTACTGATAAAATTTTGACAATCGAAGTGGTTTGACTCTGAACGCAGTCTGGTTTTGTTGTCTTTCCAAACAATAAGAGTGTGGCATTAAAATTGTGCCAAACTAAATATCTTCGGCGTACACATGAAGTCACTACCCATTCCCTACTATCCCTCTTCCTGTCGGCAGCCAATCAAGATGTGGAAACCGATGAGTCGTGTGCTTTATACTCATTCTTCCCTCTCCTTTCCAACCACTACTAGAAAATAGATCGGGAAAGTGGCAAAACCCTCTCCCACCTCTACACCTCCTATCATGTCAGTTGTATCTCAGTATTAAAAAAATCTCCCAGAAAAAAAAGAACACATTGAACAACTAGAGATAGGACGTTCATATTCACAGGACATGTACATTAGTAATTCCTGCAGAAATGATTAGCATTTCAGTCATCTTGGTTCAGCAAGTGTCCCGTTGCCTAATAGGCACATGGTCCGCCATGGGTCCTGTAACTTGTTCCATGCATAACAGCATCGACGCTGTAGGGCGCGAATCCTGTGGTATAGCCATCCTGCTGCATTCACGTGGTTCCAAAGTCCCTCTATGGTGGTTGGCATTAGGCCTCTGCAGTGCACCCGCCTTTTCACCATACCCCAACATTTTCGATTGGCAAGTCTGGTAATCTGCCGGACTTGGGCAAAGGCTGACACCCTGTGGCACCAAGAAGGCACGTTTCCGTGCAGAAACATGTCGTCGTGGATTGTCTTATTTATAAATGGTGGACAAGTGGACGATACGCACGTATCCCATTCCGAAATAAACGGCGACTGACTATGACCTCTACCACTGTATAATGTTTTAGACTCTTCCACTGTTGCGCCCGAGCCGAGAAGGACGCGGATCTCTCCTGCAATGCCATTCCGATGAGGTGTCGATCTGCTCAAAAATGGCTCTGAGCACTATGGAACTTCCGAGGTCATCAGTCCCCTAGAACTTAGAACTACTTAAACCTAACTAACCTAAGGACATCACACACATCCATGCCCGAGGCTGGAGTCGAACCTGCGACCGTAGCGGTCGCGCGGTTCCAGACTGTAGCGCGTAGAGTCCCTCGGCTACTTCGGCCGACTCGATCTTCTCGGAGGGTGGTCTGGGTGGTGCGACGTAACTCATCTCGTCGTGTTCTATGGCCTTCCGTGAACCATTCGGCATACACCCGTTGCACTGCCGAGACACTTCGTCCGAAACGAGCAGCAATTTCCTGGATGGATACATCAAATTCTCTCATGTAAATTATGCGCCCTCTTTCAACTCACTTATTCGACTGCACTGTCCGCACACGTATGCGAGGCATCCTGCACGTCTGCTCGTCACACTGATCCATTACCTTCAGTTTACAGCGACAACGAGAGCCGCAGGCATATTCTACTGGTAGGTGGTATTCCACCGCGGTATCGATATTGACTTTGAAACCGTGGTCCGACATGGTTCAAATACAGAACATACTAATGTTCATGTCCTGTGAATGTGAGCATCCTATCTCCAGCAGTTTTCTGAACGTGAGTGTATATTGTTTACTGCTTCCCGTTCTCCCTCGCTATCGCCTACCAATCATAGAGTATCATTTAAATGATGCACAAAAGTGGTGTGAAATTACGTTATTTCCGATATTCCCCCTTCCCCCTTCTATCTCCAACCAATCAGAGCGTACTGTTAAAATGATGTGAGACCGTGGTTTTAAAGTGATGCGACAGATGTGACTTTAGTTTAATGCCAAATATATATCCTTTATTTCCGTGAAAGTCACGTACATCGGGCTTCATATTCAAACAAAGCCAAAGTTATGCATTATTTACCTTAATATATGCGCCTCTGGCGTAACATTCACATGAATCCAAGGTGAAAAATGTGTATTACACACGCACACATTCCTTGCTGCTTGTGTCAGTGCCCAGATCTGTGCGCCCTCTCTTGGTGACCACAGTTACTTGCAGACAGACAGGTGACGTAACTCCGCTCTCCAACACAGTTCCTTCTTCTTCCTTTGTACAACACTCAGATCTCCATAGCACAGACCGTCTGCTTAGCTTGTGTCTCAAAAACAGCAGGAAAGCTGCGGCTCGACCCCTACCCAGCAAGGACGATTCTCTGACACGGCTCACTGTGAATGATAGTGGGAATGAGAAGAAGAGCAATACTTACATCTTCTGTTGAATTCCCGTCTGAAGACTGCTTTCTTGTGAAAAAAAAACCGCTTCTGTTTCTCTTTGCAGGTGAGCGGTATAGTATGCACTTGTCTGGAGGTTGTAGTAGTGGCCGCCGTTCAGCGACTTTGGCCGACTCATTTAGGTTACCGTGAGCTTGGAGCACCGTATTTCTTTCAATATCCTCAGTGGCCGTGTTGCCCTTTCATCAGCATCTTCATGATTAATCAGTTGATATTCTCGTCTTAAAGGATGTCAACAGCCACGCTTACAGAGCCACTCGTTTACTTTCCAGGTTTGACGAACACCCCTGCACACTCCGGCTCCTCAAACGAACCGACCTTAATCCTACAGGAAATATCGGGGGCTAGTTTTGAGTGCGAGTGTAAACTGGCAATCAGTGTCCACGCAGTTCGGTAGCACTACTGGATCTAATCATCAAAGAGGGCCTTAATCTGAATGTGGCATAAATGAACAAATCAGTCTTACTGGCTTCCTTATCGAATTGAGGCCAATACAAAAGCCAGAGGCAATATGACACAGTATTAGTGCAATTCATCCTGATGGAACGAATATTTTCTCTGGTGGGCCTATTAATCACTTCTTACACAAAATATTTCGAATTTTAAATGAAGTTCATAGCCTGAAAATGTGAAAATTTGGTAACGGTTGCGCCTGTTTCGAAGCATATGTTTGAGTGTTGTTACTTGTAACATTGACCGGCGAAACTACATGGTTACGTTATACGCATAAAGCTCCTTGTATTAGTGCATTTCTTTTGAGACACTGAGCTGTGTTGCTCTCGCAAGTCAGTCACTATGCACAAAACATGTACAACAGTAGATACCATATGCTACCGCTTGTAGAAACCTGTGTTTTCAAGAAAGCACAAACTTATATGGAAATAAAAAAAAACATGAAAAGAAATATTATCGTAGATGTAATTGTCAAGAAACATTGTTTAAACGTGGAGAATTATTTGGGGTAAAGGCAGCATAAAATATACCATTCATTAAGGCATGAAGAATTGACCTTCGTCGACATTGGAAGCAAATAGCTGCCAAAATGTGTTTTAAGTCAAAATTAAATTAAGTGGTATCAATTGATATTAATGAAAAACATATGCCCTTTGTAAAATGCTGCAAATCACATATCTCTCACTTAAGATACAATCTGCATTTTCACTAATGCTGTATTATTTTACCTAATAATCAGTTAAATAAACGAAAATATTAACATATGAAATATGCACGTTCAGCTAATTTGACCCGTTAAGTAGAAGTGAATTGGTCTAGCTTATTGCGCATTGAGAATATTCTTTCCAGTTTCTGATGAGAGCTAAATGTATTTAAAATAGTTTTCTCGTTACAAAAAAAAGAACGTAGATGGTTTGGTATCCATGTATCTCCACAGTGTCTGACAAGCACAACGTGTCCCGCAAATAATTAAGAACGAGGTTTCTTGTAGTCCTCATCGTTATTAACTTATACCATGGAAGTTATTCCTTGTTGTTTTATATCAGGTCTCATATCATGTCCCCCGTCCTTGTCAGTGTTTTCCATATATTTCTCTCTTTGCCCACTCCGCAGAGAACATTCTCATTCCTTTCCTTCTTAGTCCACCAAATTTTCAGCATCCTCCCGTAGCAGCAGATTTCAAGCACTCCGAGCCACTTCTGTTACGGTTTTCCCATTCTCTATGATTCACTACCATACGATTCTGTATTCCAAACGCACTTTCTCTAAAAATTCTTCCTAAAAGTAAGGCCTATGATACCAGTGGGCTTCTCTTGGCGATTTCCTGCCTTTGCCTGTCCTGTCTGCATTTTATGTCGTCCTTACTTCATCTATCGTGGGTTATCTTGCTTCCAAGATATTGCAGTTCCTTACCTTTGTCTACTTCGTGATCACGAATTTTGATGTTAAATTTCTCGCTATTCTCATTTTTGCTACTTGTCATAACTTTAGTCTTTTTCCATTTTACACCCAATTCAATTTCTATGCTCATTACACTGTTCATTCCATTCAGCAGATCCTGTAATCATTCTTCAGAGCCGCCCGCGGTGGCCGAGCTGTTTTAGGCGCTACAGTCTGGAACGGCGCAACCGCTACGGTCGCAAGTTCGAATCCTGCCGCAGGCATGGTTGGGTGTGATGTCCTTAGGTTAGTTAGGTTTAAGTAGTTCTAAGGTCTAGGGGACTGATGACCTCAGCAGTTAAGTCCCATAGTGCTCAGAGCCATTTGAACCTTCTTCAGATTCACTGAGGATAACATTCTCATCAGCGAATTTTATCATTATGCTTTCACCTTGAATATTAAACCCACACATGAGCGTTTCTTTTATTTCTATCATTGCATCTTTGATGTACAGATTGAACAGCAGGGCCCAAAGACTGCATTCCTGTGTCTAAAAAATTACCTACGAATACATATTCGTGGTCATCTAAACTGATTTTTCGCTCTTAGTTCTTGTACACATCGAATATTACCCGTCTTTCCTGTAGATGTTCGACCTGGTAGCTGAGTGGTCAGCGCTACGTAATGTAAAGCCTAACGGCCCGCGTTCGATTCCTGGCTGGGTCGGAGATCTTCTCCACTCAGGGACTGGGCATTGTGTTGTCTTTATCATCATCATTTCATCCCCATCGACACGCAGGTCGCCGAAGTGGCGTCAATTCGAAAGACTTGCACCAGGCGAACGGTCTACCCGACGGGAGGCCCTAGCCACATGGCATTTCCATTTCCTGTAGATTACACCCATATTTCTCAGGAATTCGATCGTCTTGCCTATTTTATATTGTCGAACGTTTTTGTAGGTCGACAAATCTTAGGCGCGTGTCTATGTTTTTTATCCTTTATTCCGTTGTCAATTGCAAGGTCGGAAGTACCTATTTGGTACTTTTACCTTCCCTACAAGCAACCTGGTCGTATTCTAACATATCAAATTTTCTATTTAGCTTTTTTTGTATATTATGCTTGTCAGCAGCCTGGATGCATGAGCTGTTAAGCTAATTGTGCGGTAATTCTCGCACATATCTTCCCTTGCTATCTACGGAATTGTGGGGATGACATTTTTCAGGACGTTTAATGGTACGTCACCAGTCCCATAGAATCTACAATACAATTTGTATAACAGTTTGGCTGCATACTCAACGAATGATTTTAGAAATTCCTTCTGATTTGGTATCAAGTCTTCCAGAGCTCTTTTAAATTCAGACTGTAATAATGGAGCCCATATCGACTCCATTTTCTTCTATCACGTATTCAGAAAAATCCTCCACCATTTAAAAGCCTTCAGTGTGCTCTTTCCAGCTATCTGCTCTGTCCTCTGCGTATAACGGTGGAAGCACCATTGCACTCTTAATGTTTAAACTCCTTATTTTAATTTCACCGAATGGAGTATTCGCTTTCCTGTGTTCTGAGTAATTTCTTGTGACAATCACTTCTTTTGCGATCTTCTCATTTCTCTGCAGCCACTTCGGCAAGGCTTCCCTGCGCATCGTTATTTTATTCCTTAGTGACTTATATCTGTATTCCTTTCTTTTCTCGAACACTTTTTACTTACTTTCCCTGTTTACAGATGTCCACTCCTCTTCACCTGAAGTGTCTACTTAGGAATTCCTTATGTATTATCCACATCGTGAACGACTTTCAAACACGTCTCATCATTCAGTATTTCAGTAACTCACTTCCTTCTTCACTGACCTTTGGGATCATTATCCTGAACTTAAGAATATTATTATTCATCAACACTATATTGTCATATGAGTCTATATATACTTCCTGGTACGCCTTACAGTCAAGTACCATATTTCGGAATCTCTGCTTGACCATGATGTAATTCAGCTGGCATCTTCCCGTGTCTCTGGGTCTTTTCTATGTATAATTCGACCTTTTGTGGATATTAATCAGATATGCGCTACTAACATATGAAATTTATTCGAGAACTTAATTAGTCTTACTACTGTCCCTTTCCTGCTGTCAATCCCATATTCTCCCGTTACCCTTTGTCCTATTTCTTCCCCTACAACCGTGATGTTATCCTCCACGATTATTATACTTCCTCTATCTCTTGAACTTGCGTTTGCTGCTTGTGATGTCGGCATGTATACCAAACCTGCCGTTATCGGCAATGGGTGCTGTTGAATCTTGTGAGAAAAAGCCTACAGCTCAATTCTCCACATCTCACTTTCTGGTCTACTTCGCTATTCATAAAGATTTCTAATCTTGTTATACCATTTTCGTTTGCTGGTTGATATTTCCCATTATTGGTTTCACCCGAAATCATTATCTTCTTTCCATTTGTCTTCACTGTCTGGACTTTGAGTAAATCGGGCCTTTCAAATTTTTTAGGTTTTCTACTGGGTTCAATCATCTGACTTACTCAGTCTTTTCCTAATGGTACTTCTTTTACCTTGGTAGCTCCTTCCAGGAGTGCGGAATGTGCGTCTAATCTGGAATCTTTTGAGAATTGAGAGATCGTCATGACACCTTATCAATTACAGACCACATGTTCTGTGGATACTCATTGTGTGTCTTTAATTCACTGGATTCTATTGCTTTCTGCATGCTCATGCCATTGGTCACTGATGATTCTTCCACCTTTTAGAGGCAATTTACCACCCAAGGGCACGATATTTCTTTGAACTTCTGTCCACTCCACCGCCGTTTTTTACGTATCCAAAGTCTCCAGCCGCCATTGCTAACGATTTTTACACAACACTAGCTGAGTACTCTTACCGGGGTATGTGTTTCTTCCAGTCCATCTTCTGCTTACCCCTCTCACGCCCTCTCTGTACACTTGCTATTCCCTCACTCCCCCCCCCCCCCCCACTAAGTCCATTTCCTTCTCTCCTCTCTTTCTCCCTCTGGCCACCTGCCCCTCACCACTCTATCAATCTGCTCCTTGCCCTCCATCCATCTCCTCTTCTGCCTTACAGTTCATCAACTTCTCCCATGTCTTTCTTTCCATCTCCTCCTCCCCCCTAACTCTGACCTTCTCCACCTGTAACTCTCTCTGTCCATATCTTCCTGCGCCTTTCTCTGTACATCTCCTCCCATGTCACTGCTCATCTTCTGTTCCCTCCATCCATCTCATATACACTCCTCTATCTTCGCTTGCTCCAACACCCACTGCAGGTCCATTTCTTCCTGTCCCATATCTGTCCATCTCCTCCTGCCATTCTCTATCTGTCCACCTTCTCTTTCCCCCTAACTCCATAAATCTGCACCTCCCCCTCTCTTCATGCGCTCCTCCCCTCTCCGTCCATATATCCTCCACCCCCTCCTTCCACCTTTTTTTGTCCATCTCCTCCTCCCCTCCCCTCCATCTTTATGAATTGTTGAATTCTATGTACCTATGGTCTAGGGGTAGTGTATTTGATTAGTAATCAAAAAGTTCTCACTGTCTTTGATAAGTAATCAAAACCCTGCCAAAGCTTAAATTTCGAAGTAAAATGGTAACCGAGAACGGAGGAGCGGACAGAGGTTCAGGGCACTCTTGTCCTTGGGGTGAGAAGCTGCCCTTAAAGGCAGAAGAGCCAGCAATGATCAAATGGAATGGAAACTACTGCAATAGAAACTACTAAATTAAGGACACATAATGCCTATCTACAGGACATGTTGCCTGTAAATGAAAAAGTGCTATGATGATCTCTCCGTCAGCAAAAGATTCCTGACAAGTATCGCAATGGAATCTCTGGGAGGGTTTGACGAGGGCGAGGTGATCATGAGAACAAGAATGAATAACCAACCGAAGGATAATGTTCTACGAATCAGAGCGAGGAATGTCAGAAGCATGCACGTTTGAAAAGAGTTTTACCAGGAGGAAGGTCAAGGCCAGCACAAGGGCTGTTCTGCAGAAGAAGAGCCCAATGGTAACACAACAGCAACACCATTGACAGTTAAAAAATTTTAACAGAACATCTAACAACTGGGATTCTTAAGGAGAATTATATTTCCAGATCGCCCTCAGTTGAACAATCTCAGATATATTTTAAAATAATGATCACTTAAAACAGGATAATTTCTTTAAAAAACACTGTATTGCAAATAGCTTTAACAAAGTGCAAGAAAAATCAGAATAATATTATTTTAAGTGAGATGTTTGCTTTACATATTTAGCAGTTATTAAGGCAATAAACTTCCTGAAGTACCAGCAACACCCTGAATTCACGCCAAAACTTAAGGCTAACAAATACTGTCGTAAAGGAAATGAATGATTAAATTTATAACATCAACAATACCAACATAAAATGAAATGAAATGAAAATAAATTGGCATTTATTGGTTCAAATGGCACTATGGGACTTAACATCTGAGGTCATGAGTCCCCTAGAACTTGAACTACTTAAAACTAACTAACCTAAGGACATCACACACATCCATACCCGAGGCAGGATTCGAACCTCCGACCGTAGCGGCAGCGTGGTTACAGACTTAAGCGCCTAGAACCGCTCGGGACATCTGCCGGCTGGCATTTATTGGCCGGGATTTCCCGTTCGGGGCTCGTATTGCAAGTCTTTTTAGTTGACGCCACTTCGGCGACTTGCGTGACACTAATGATGACAATGATGATGAAGGACACACAACAGCCAGTCCCTTGACGGGAATCTAACCCGGACCCCCTTGCGGGTTAGGAGGTGACACTGTCGCTGCGCTGCGGAGGCGGATAATACCAACACAAACAGGACAGCTACTCGCTTCATTTCGATAACAACCGTTTCCCATCTCAAACACCTGGCTAAATTCGTAAAACCAACATTCAATAACTGGCTAGCAATAATTTTCACAGGTAAAACGCGTTAAAATAATTTTCGTGCACTCGCACAGAACGTAAGAAAATACTGCTAACCATATACTTAAATATAGTTATATTGACAAGCGGTAAGCAAATTAAACGATGCATTTTAACAGAAATCTTTAAACATAAAAACTTTGACACAACGGTTGCGTACATAATTTAGTCCATAATCCAAGGCCAAGGCTCTAGCGAACTCTTTTGTCACACCAACATTACAAATACGGTTACTGCAATGGGCAATTTCCTTCATCCAACAGTTGATCGTCCCAGAACATTTCGACCGCCATAAACAGCTTCAATTGCTTGCCCAACAGCATGGAGGATAAGCCGTCCAACTTCAGCAGCCGAGGAGTAGTGCACTAAGCCAGACTAAGTTCGTAACATTATTAAAGAGGAATAGTTGGCCTCGTCGGAAGTTTATACTGTGTAGCGCGTCGCGTCGCATATGAGCATTGACATTAGGTTACTCCGTTATCTGACAAAAATGAAAGTTGCATGTACCAGGTTACTGCCAGTCTGCTCTAATAACGTTCAATGTATTAATTACAACAAGCGCAACAGGACAAGCGATCTTTTCGCGTTGTAAATCCTAACAGACTAGCCCATGTAATTAGGTGGACCAAAGTCACATGCAAGTGTATGCTTGAGGCTACTACACTTGTGACACCTTTAACCAGCGCGCACAGTTCCAAGCATTAAGCTCAATTTGCAAGAAACATTCACAATCAGTTTGGGTTTCAACTCGCCATTTCACGAACATTCGTTTCACTCAAATGTGTCCGAAGCACAGCAAGGCTCGCCGTTTTCAATCGCCCCATCAGGCAGCGTGCACCTTGTTATCAATAGACACGAGGCCAGCACTTCACAGCTCCACGAACCACCTCAGTGAAATACAATCGTAGCCAACCAAGGCGGAGTCGGCAGCAGCAGCAGCCGACTACAGACTGGTCTCCACACCCATGCGGGCCCTCCGCACTCCACCAAACTCCTCTCCGTGACCGTCGTCAGCACACGTCTCTGCGTTAGCGCCGCAACACCTACCTCTCGCAGGCTAAAGTATCTTTCCTACCTGTAAATTCTCGCAGATTCAACGGCGACGCTAGCTAGGCAAGTTTGGTAACGTATGAACTGATTTAAACCGTAAATCCAGCAAGATATTACCCAAAAGTTTAGAAAGGATCGCTGTCCTAGTTTTTTAACACAGTTAAATTCAAATCCGTATAAAATGCTGTAATCTGTTTCGAATACTCAGCGAGATTTGATGCTAGGTTTGATTAAGATCCAACACAGAAAAGAAGCGACTACCAGTCGCCGAAGTCAGATAAGGGAACAGACTCAACAACAACCATTTTATTTAATACCCGATAACCGATCGATGCCTGGCTCTTGGGTACCAAAAAAATGGGGAGGCGAAGAGAGCGGTAGAAAGCCATCCCGAAGCATCTACTCAGTGAGCTGCCGCAAGACTTCCATTTTAGGGAGCGGCAGCCGATAAGGAGTCTGACACACCGGAATGTCATCGGTAAGACGAATACTACATTCGATCCTAAAAGTGACGCCCAGTCTGTCGGTTAAAACTTTAGGGTATCTATCAGGAACCCATAACAAGGCATGAGGCTGACCATCCACAAGATAGTGCACTTGAAATTTACAATCTCCGCTCATGACCGCATTAACCCCATTTACCCGCATGCACAGACAACTTGAATTGTTGCTTACGCAAAAATAAAGGAAACCCTCTTCAAATAATAAAAATTATACCTGTAAGCTGAATCCAACCACCCAAGATAATTTTCGCACATAATTGTACAGCGACCACAAAGCGGAAAGGACAAGAAAAACCCTGCATGAGAACAGTCGCCCTGCAAAGACCAACAAGGGGCAACAGCTGCCCATTGGCAGTAAGACATCCCTGCCGCTCCGGTTGCAAGGCGGGAAGTTTGGAAATATTAAGATTCTGAGGGTAGCAATCGTAATCCATCAATGAAAGTCTGCTCCCGGAATCGATTAAGGCGCGTATCGGTTTGTGGTTGAGTTAGGCACAGACAAAAGGGAATTAACGGATGCCCTGATACGGTTACAAGCTGTCATACGCGTCTTAACCCTCGAAACGCCCTGGTGTCACGTGTCCGGACGTGATTTACGTGCTACTGGACATCGTTTCGCAAAACGGCAAGGATCCCCGAAACTCAACAGGAGTTTGATTTTAACGGTCCAAACCTTTCCGCAGGCGGACACGTCGGCGGACTCAACACAAATAACCGTTACTCTTTCCCGTCGTTTTTCGCAAAACGCAAATAATCGATGTTCAACACCAACTATCCAATTCGGCAAAGGGGGCTTGCTTCTCACAGAACATTAGGCGTGATCTATTGTTT
Source organism: Schistocerca nitens (assembly GCF_023898315.1). NCBI lineage: Eukaryota > Metazoa > Arthropoda > Insecta > Orthoptera > Acrididae > Schistocerca > Schistocerca nitens. Next base: position 619,747,623 of record NC_064617.1, read on the forward strand.
GCTTTAATGCCTTATAAAATGTTCTCAATAGCTTCCTGTTGACTCACACCTATTTCTAAGGCATTACTAGCAATCCGTGTATGCATCAATATCTCCCTGGAGATAGTCATTCTGGCCCTGAACACGAAGAAAATATCTGTTAACCACCTTGCCTTTAATCTGAGCAGAAACTTTATTCCTAGTGATGCCATTTCATAAATCTTTCAGGGTTGCTTGTCTACGCAAGACTTCCGCAATATCAAATGCCAATCGCCCCCTGGCCAGTGGATATGGTAATCGGAAAATCACAAATTTGGCCGTTCCCAATGCTTCGACCTGTTTTTATAACTGAACTAGGAGCCACAGTAGTTCCACAGTCCCCGTAAAATCTTCAGCATCTGTGATGTTCAAACCTCGTAGCAGGCAATTTAGCAAAAGATTCGGATAGAAGTTCTCCCCCACCGTGTCTAAACGAAGAACTAGCAGAATATAATAGGGGTATGGGCAAACGTTTTTCAAACTCAATGGCTTCCTCCTGAAACTGCACAATATTAAGATCTGACTTCAACTGCATGACCTGATGCAAGAGTTTTCTAAAAGAACGCCATCCTCCTTACTAATCTGTAACCGTTTCAAACTGTGGAGCCTACTTAGCAAATGGATAATCTGCGCTTGGATCCTGCTTGCGCGAGTTCGCGACGGATGGATATCTTGTAAAATTTCAGTCGTGTCGCTCACACGTGAAAGAGCACCAGAAAAGTAAGACAATGATGTACTTACCTCGCCAATTCGCTCTGAATTTAACTGCAACGGCCTGTCCAAAACATTCCGTAACCGTGTGGCAAGCTCCGCCACCGTACTATCACTCGGCTGCGCTCGTTTTGCAGCTCATAAATTAACTGATTTTTAAAATAGTTCAATCCGAGGCACCCACGCTCTTGCATGGGACCAATTCCAGCGTCAGTACCTCCTGCAACATAATGAATAGAGGGAATGGCAAGCACTTACCATATAAACAAAAATATTTAACTCTAGCACTACAACTGTGAATGACGTTAACGCTGGCCCCTACCACAGCACAACCACGCTCTCTGACACCATTGGAAAGGGATTTACCAGGTAAAAGGAAAGGAGAGGGCAAGGACTGTGGTGCGGAAGGGGAACTCAACAGCACCATTCACAGTTAAAAAATTTTAACAGAAAATTTATTTAAGAATTGAGATCTTTCGGAGATATTTTTTCAGATCTCACGCGGCTTGAAAGATCTCAGATGTATTTAAAATAATGATGAGTTATAAAAGGTTAAATTTCTTTCAAGAACAATGAATCACAAATAGTTGTACTAAATTGAAAGGAAACTCAGAATAATGGTATTTTAAGTAAGATGTTAGCTTTACATATTTAGCAGTTATTGTGGCAACATTTTCAACTACTCCAACTCCCAAAATTCTTGCTAAAACTTAAGACTAAGAAATACTGACGTTAAGGAAATGACTAAATTTATAACATCGAGAATACCAAAACAAATAAGACAGATAGTTACTTCATTTCGGAAACTATCATTTCTCACCACACACAACTGGCTAAAATTGTAAAACCAACATTCCATGATTGCACGTAGTAATTTACAGGTATTAAAACGTGATTAAATGAATTTCGCGCACTCTCACAGAATGTAAGAAAAAACTGCTAGTCACTCTCTTCAATAAAGTTCTACTGGAATTGGTAAGCAAATGAAGTGACGCATTTTAACAGAAACATTTGAACATAAAAACGTTGACACTACGGTTACGTACATAATTTAGTCCATAATCCAAGGCCAAGGCGCTAACGAACTCCTTTATCACACCAATATTACAAATACGGTTACTGCATTGGGCAGTTTGCGTCTTCCATCAACTGATCGATCCAGACCATTTGAACACCACAAACAACCTTAATTACTTGTCCAGCAACATGGAGGAAAAGTCGATCAATTACAGGAGCCGGGGAGTAGTGCACTAAAACAGACTAAGTTTATAGAAGTACAAAGGAGCACCAATCCGCCACACAGAAAGATTACATTGCTTAACAGAGCGCGTGGCATATGAGCATTGACAAAGGTTTCTCCGTTATCTGACAAGAATGAAGGCTGGATGTACCAAGTTACTGCCAGTCTGTATTTACAGCAAGCACGACACGGCAAGCTAGCGTTTACAGTTCTGAATCTTAGCTGATCAGCCAATGTAATTCAGCTGACCAAGCTATGCCCTAAAGTCACATACAAGGCTATGCTTGAGGCTACTTGTGACACCTATAACCAGCGCATACAGCTCCAGGCATCAAGCGTGATTTAAGAGGAACATTCACAGTCAGCTTGGGATCCATCTCATTTCACGAACAATCGTTACACTCAGATTTGTCCGAAGTGCTGCAAGACTCGCCGTTTTCAATTGGCGGAATTGGTCCCATCAGGCCTCGTACACTGTGGTATCAATAGCCATGAGGCCACCACTTCACAGCTCCAGGGACCACCCCAGCGAAATGCAATCGTTGCCAACCGCTGCGGCGGCTGCACCAGCAGCTACCTGAATACGGGCCGGTCTCCACACCCCGTCCGCGCCCACCAGACTACTCCAAAAGTCTTCCCGCTACCGCCGTTCGCACGCGTGTCTCAGTTCGCACCCCAACCACGACCTTCCGCGGCTAGGTTCTCTATTTGACCTCTCGAAATTCTCGCAAAGATCTTGAAACGGCCCCTTGGAAAAATTATGAATGACTGTGCTAGTAAGACTCTTATGGTATTTGTTGCAAAGACAGCAGAGTAAAACTGAACGTACTCAGACAGTTCTCTCGTTACCTATTCTGATTGTCACTAAACTTACACACAATATTCTTTAGCGCAACGTAATCTGACTTTCAAAAATTCCTACAAAAGAGTGGCCCTGACTAACAATAACCTATACATTTCATGAATCACTTACCTCACAAAAATCTTCGTTACTCGAACTACTGCAATACAGCGAGCGCCAATACTGCCAGCTAAATAAAAGATAGGCATAGTTAGCAAATGAAAGATTTTGAAAGAGAACTAACAATGTATTTACCTTAATAATGTTCAAAGGTCATCATAGATATATCTATCAATTCATGACATCCATTTTTACAACTTTCCTTTTTCTGGCGGACACACGTCCAGATCGTCCGCTTATAGTAGCCTCTCAAAACTCTGGCATCTCTCTCTCCACATCCACCACTGCTGGCGGCTCACCTCCAACTGCCCAACGCTACGCGCTGTTCACATCCAACATCGACAGCAAAACCAACACCACACGGATATTTCAGAATTACATACCGTCGTCGCAAGCTGAAAATGAACAGCCAGTAAAAGAATATGAGGACACTGAACGGCTAATCCAGAACGTAAAGGGAGACACAAATCTAACAGTCATGGGGGGACTGAAATGCGGTTATAGAAGAAGGAGTAGAAGAGAGTGTTTTGGGAGGAAATGGGCTTAGCAGTAGGAAAACTAATTGAGTTCAGCGATAAATATCGGCCAGTAATAACGAATAATCTTTCAAGAATCACAAATGGAGGAAGTATGCTTGGGAAAGGGCAGGAGGTACAGGAGAATTTCAATTAGATCACATCGTGGTCAGGCAGAGAGTCCAAAGTCAGATACTGGATTGTAAGTCGTACCCTTGAGCAGGTATGACTCAGATCACAATTTAGTTGTGATGAAGAGTAGGCTGAATTTTGAGAGACTAGACATGAAGAATCAATGCATGAAGAAGAGGGATACGGAAGTACTAAGCAATGAGGAGTTACCCTTGAAGTTCTCTGAGACTATAGATACTCCGATAAGGAACACTTCAGTAGGCGGTTCTATTGAGAAGAAGTGGCGTTCTCTAAAACGGGAAGTGCAAGAGGTTGGAAAGAAAAACGTAGGTAAATGGAGGCTAATGCGAAGAAACCTCGGATAAAAGGAGAAGTACTTCAGCTGATCGACAAAGGAAGTAAGTGCAAAGAAATGCAGGGAAATTCAGTTATACAGATATACAAGTCACTTAGGAGCGAAATAAAGAGCAAGTGCAGCGAAGCTAAAGCGGAATAGCTGCATGAAATATAAGAAGATATAGAAAAAGAAATTATTATTGGAAGGACTGGTCCAGCATATACAAAAATGAAAAGAAACTGATGAAACTAAAGTAAGGGTGCTAATATTAAGAGTGGAATAGGATTGCCATTGCCATTGTTCGACGCGAATGAGAGACCGTATAGTTGAAAAGAGTGCGTTTCAGGTCCTCTATGAAGGGAAACTTTTGTCTGACAATGTGATAGAAGAACAAACAACAGTTGATATAGAGGAGATAGGGAATCCAGTATTAGGAACAGAACTTAAAAGAGCAATGGAATACTTAATATTGAATAGGGCAGAATGATGGATAACAATATACCATCAGAATTTCTGAAATCGTTTGGGGAAGTGCAACAAAACGACCATTCACGTTGGTCTGTATGAGTGTGGTGGTATACAATCTGATTTCCGGAGAAACATCGTCAACAGCTCTGAAGACTGGAAGGACCTACATGTGCAACAATTATCCCTCAGTCATCTTAACAGCTCATGCATCCACGCTTCTGACAAGAATGACACCCAGCAGAAAGGAAAATAAAATTGAGGGTGAGTTACATGACCATCAGTTTGGCTTTAGGAAAGGTCAAGGCACCAAAGAGTTGATTATGATGTTGAGATTGTTAATGGAAGCAAGACTGAAGAGTAAGCAAGACACGTTCATTCGATTTATCTAACTGGAAAAAGTATTTCACATCGTCGAATGGTGCAAGGAGAAAAATAGGGGTACACTGTAGAGAACTACGGCTAATATAAAAGATGAAGGGCTTATTTCAATAGTCGTACAAGTCCACTTTCGTTCATTCTGAGACACAGAGTCCTAAAGTTAAATGAGCGCTGAAAAATCTGCAGTTGAGATACCAGAAATATTCAAGCATATGGCTTCTTGCTAGAGATGAACCTTTCTTTCTGTTTGTTCGGACCATTAGTGTCCGAATCATTATAGACAGAAAAGTGGAGGTAATGGACTTGTACCACTGTTGAAATAAGCCCTTCATATGTACAAGAGTCAAGAGGGAATAATCAAATTGAAGAGCATGAGCGAAATGCTCGGACTGAAAAGGGTGTAACAGAGGAATGTAGCCTTTCACCCTTACTGTTCAATCTACACATTGCAGAAGCAATGACTGAAATAAAAGAAAGGTTCAAGAGTGGAATTAAAATTGAATGTGAAAGGATATCAATATTAAGATTCGCTGATGACAGTGCTATCCTCATTGAAAGTGAAGAAGAATTACAGGATCTGCTGAATGGAGCAAACAGTCTAACGAGTACAGAATATGGACTGAAAGTAAATCGATGAAAGACGAATGTAATGAGAAGCAGCAGAAATGAGAAGAACAACAAACCTAACATCAGGATCGTTGATCACGAAATAGACGAAGTAAAGGACTTCTGCTACCTAGGCAGCAAGATAACCTATGGCGGACGGAGCAAAGAGGACATCAAAGGCAGACTAGCACTGGCAAAAAGGTATTCGTCGCTAAGAGAAGTCTAATAGTATCAAACATAATCCTTAATTTGAGGAAGAAATTCCTGACAATGTACGTTTGGACCACAGCATTATATGATAGTGGAACAAGGATTGTGGGAAAATCAGTACAGAAGATAATCGGAGCATTTGAGATGTGGTGATACAGAAGAATGTTGAAAATTAAGTGGACTTATTATGTAAGGAACTAGGAAGTTTTCTGGAGAATCGTCGTTTAGAGGAACACACTGACAAGAAGAAGCATCATGATAGGATAGTTGTTAAGAAAAATGGTTCAAATGGCTCTGAGCACTATGCGACTTAACTTCTGAGGTCATCAGTCGCCTAGAACTTAGAACTAATTAAACCTAACTAACCTAAGGACATCACACACATCCATGCCCGAGGCAGGATTCGAACCTGCGACCGGAGCGGGCACGCGGTTCCAGACTGAAGCGTCTAGACCGCACGGCCACACCGGCCGGCAGTTGTTAAGACATAACGGAATAATTTGCATGGTACCATAGGGAGCTCGAGAGGGTAAAAACTGTTGCTTTGTATAGGTCCATCTTGGTATTACGTTGGGCGTTGTTAGCAGTGTTGAACTATGTTTTAGGGTACTTCATTCAGTGATTTATAGAGGTTACTGAAGTGATTTCATGTGCTGAGTAGTAGAATAAGTGACATATTTTTACTGTTCAAGTGTGTGGTGTGTTGTGAACATTAAAATTTGGAACCTTACTAGGCAATGACACAGGGAAGAGCAAAAAGTTTTGCTAGGAAGAGTGTAGCGGAGTAGGATACATATAATTTGGAGAGTGTAGGTAGTGAAAGTAACATGGAGAGCTATAAGGAAATTAATTAGCAGACCAGTATTAACCGGACGGCGAAAGACATTTAAGGGAATTCAGACTGTGAGGTGCCCAGTTTGTGGGAAAGCGAAGCTTTGATAACAGCCTAAGACCGGGTTTGGCATTAACAAGTAGCATGACGACGTTTTCCCGGAAGCGTCACGAACTGCAGGGTAACTTTCTGTTAACAAACTTTTCATTGAGTTTCATAGAAATAAAGTCTTCCTGTGATCTTGGTTGCCTCATTTCTCAATATTCCGAATTGTTTTAATTTTAGTAGCAGAAGTGCTAATCTCAGACATAATGCACATGTTTCTGGACTCTTTAATAAATTTTCTAAATACAGTGCAGTGTATTTTATAATGTTTGACTGGTTCTGGATCATTACTCCTTCTAGCTATACGACGCAATTCCGTTTTCTGTTTGCAAATTATTTTTACCTCTCTAGTAAGTCACGGCCGTTTAGATGGTTCCTTAAAATACGTTGCTCTGTATCCTTAAGGAAAATGTATTCAAATATGCTCACAAAGGTATCAAGAAATAGGATGGATTTTTAATTGGCGCCACGTTCCTTGTACACCTCATACCAGTCCAACTGTTGCAAGGTTTCCCTAAATTTTGCTATTGTTAAATCGATATCTGAACGCGTTATTTTGAATGACTGTTTTGCATTACTGTATGGAGCAATAACATACACAGAACTAGCTGTGCATCATGATCAGAAAGACCACTGTTATCAAGAAATTTTTTTATTTCGTTCAATTTATCTTGGTCTATAAAAGCTTTATCTATCAGCATGCTGCTTTCCTGCCCTACCTGAATAGGAAAATCAATAAATGATGTCAAATTGGAAGAACCATGTAATATTTCTAGGTCATTCTTTCTAAGAGACTCTCTAAGGAAATCTACACTGAAATTCTCACAAACCATAACTTGTTTCCCTCTGTCTGACAGACAGCACAACATAGAATTCAAGATTTTAGAAATAGCACATTATTTCTCTGTGGGGACCTATACACAGCTACAACTGTAAATGTACCATTATTAAGTTTAAGCTCACAGGCACTTGCTTTTATATATTCCTCTGCACAAAATTTTTAGTTTCTATATTTTTCACACTTTGATAAATTTTAACATATATGGTAACTCCCCCTCTCCTTGTAGTGTCTCTACTTAGACATGCTGAAAGCTTAATCCATCTAAATTTATCTTTTCCATATCTTTGAGTATTGATGTTAAGACTGGCATAGTACATATGTTCCTCCCTCAGTCTCCAAATCTTCTAAACAAATGAGAATATCAACTACTTTGGCTTTTAATCCCCATGATATTCTCATGCAATATACTAACATTATTTTTCACTGTACTTTTATGTTCATCTTGCGATTTTCTAGCATCTCTAGTACCTTATTGTCTGAGCTGCTCATTAAGCTTAATTTCAGCTAATGTTGAATCATTGGACACTGATCAAAAGAGATTCTCCCATGAGTTTCAGTTGCCCCTCTGAAAGATTTGCACGTTTGCATAAAGCAACTCTTATCATAAACACATTACGATTTCCCTCTTTTAATCTTACTTTTTCACAAAGTGACTCTTACCATAAACCGATCATTATCTTTCTCCTTTAATCTCTACACCTGCAGAAAGCAGCTCTTACCATAAATAGACATGATCTCCTTCCTTGTAATCTACACCTTTTGCACAAAGCAACTCTTACCATGAACATTTCATGATGTTTTCTTTTAATATATACATTTGCACAAAGCAGCTATTATGATGAACACATAATGACTGTTTCCTTTTCATTTATACATTTGCATAAAGCAACTACTATCATAAAACTATTATGATCCCTTTTCTTATCAAGGGCGCACAAACAATGTGTTTTCATCTACACATTCATTACAATTATAACAGAAATGTAGTCGTTCATTCTCTTACCATTTCAGCATTATCTGTTTTTGACACTAGTATTAAGGGCTATCTTTTGTCTATGCCTTTCAAATACCTTTTTGGTACACTGCTTCTTTCATACATTACATTACCACTATCTCTAGTTTGATGTCTAACTGACACTCTCTGAAATACTTCATCTTCATCTTCTCTCTGAAATACTACATCTTCATTTTCTCCTAAATCCCTTTGAGGAGGCTGGTATCAGACCTAGTCTCTACCAGGAAGGTGTTTTCCTATTTTATATTTCACATATATTTGCTCCCAAAAATCATCACTCATGGATTTATGCATGAATCGAAAACAATCTCCGTAACATTTACGTTGTCAATAAATACACAGAATCACAATTACAGTTACTATACTAAACCACACATAATTCCAAATGGGAACACTATTTAAAATCCACTAGAAGCATTCCTTCGATAATACAAAATTTTATTCTCCAACTCATCCAATTTATTATCACCTGCACAAAACAAACATCTGTTTGCAGACTCTGTGCCTCTGATCTACCATTGTACTGAGTAATTTATCGTTACTCAGCTTTACATATTGGATTTTAGCATCATCCATTAACAGCATCTCTTTCTCTTGGGCTATATATGTGAATAACTTGTTTTCTTGCATCAGCTTCAACAGGAAGTGGCCAAATTTTGCACATATCAAATAAACTCATATCTACAACAGGAATATTTAGCACAGAACCTACGCTACTTCTAGCAATGAATACATCAGGATCGATTACTTCAAGAAGTTGATAACCATGGTCCCCTGTAAGTGGTGTTAGAAATCTCTTATCTTTAGTGTCATCTTTCTCCCACCTGTAGATATTCCACTAATTACACTGGAATAATTAAGTGCGTTTGCAAAATACCTTCTTTCGCATTTACAGTTGTTTTAATGAGCAAATCATATTCCCCTTGAAGGCCATTAAAGATACATTGCAGTTGAATTTGCTGCTCATTAATCTTTATCAATATAACATTTTTCTGTAGCCATACGTCAGTTCCATTCTCGAACAGTGTGACGTGCCGACTGAGCCTTTTAATTCTTTGTGTAATGATATGTTCGTCTCTCGTTACGAAAACTTGTTAAAGTGTCTTTCACAGTGTCACTTGCTCTCTGGTTAACGTTAGCAGCGGTTTTTTCTTTCTCCCTTTGACACATCACTTTTTGTCTTACAGTAAGATGCATCATTTCCATCCAGAGTTCCAAACAATATCCTACTGATTGTACTCCACATTTTGTTACTCTTCTTTCATGGCGAACTAAATGTCCATTTAGACTTTGAGATTTCTCTATTTTTCCTATGTGCCATTGTAACACTTATCTTGAACTTGCACAGTCTAGGGCAATCATACTAATTACAGCGAGTCTTCTTTGTCAGAACACTACAGCTCTGGTAGTTAACAGTTTCGAGATTTCAAATTTTAATTCTACTCAATCAGAATAACTTACAATTCTCCATATTACACTACAAAGACCTACTTTCACCATGTTGTCATAAGACTATCCCGAGGCTGACTGGAATTTCGTAAATTGTAGATACGTATGATGCGCCACTGTTTGGACCGAAGTTATCCCGAATTCCAGTGTGGGAATTCAGCTGCCAGATGTAGTTTCGCCATCCTGTAACTATACTGAAGCGCCAAAGAAACTGGTATAGATGTGCGTATTCAAATACAGTGGAATGTAAACAGGCAACGCCTATGTAAGACAAGTGTCTGGTGCAGTTGTTAATCGGTTACTGCTGCTACAATGGGGATACAGCATCACAGAGGCAGCGATGAAGTGCGGATTTTCCCGTACGACCATTTCACGAGTGTACCGTGAATGTCAGGAATGCGGTAAAACACCAAATCTCTAACATCGCTGCAGCAGGAAAAAGATCCTGCAATGACGACTGAAGAGAAACGTTCAGTGTGAAAGAAGTGCAACTCTTCCTCAAATTTCTGCAGATTTCAATGCTGGGCTATCAACAAGTGTCAGCATGCGAACCTATTGAAGAAACGTCATCGATATACGCCTTTAAAGCCGAAGGCTCGTCGTTTACCCTTGATGACTGCACGGCACAAAGGTTTACGCCTCGCCTGGGCCCGTAAACACTGACATTGAAGTGTTGATGACTGGAAACATGCTACCAGGTCACACGAGTCTCGTTTCAAATTGTATCGAGCAGATGGACGTGTACTCTGACGGAGACAGCTTCGTAAAGCAATGGACCCTGCATGTCACCAGGGAACTTTCCAAGCTGTTGGAGGATCTATAAAGGTGTGGAGCGTGTGTTGTTGGATTGATATGGAACACCTGATACGTATAGATTCGACTCTGACAGGTGAGACATATATAAGCATCCTGCCTGATCACCTGCATCCATTGATGTCCATTGTGCATTCCGACGGAATTGGGGAATTCCAGCAGGACAATGGGACACCTCAGACGTCCAGAAATTCTGCATAGTGGCTCCAGAAAGGTTCTTCTGTGTTTAAACACTTTCACTGGTCACCAAAATCTCCAGAACTGAACATTATCGAGCGTATCTGGGATGTCTTGCAATGTGCCGTTCAGAAGAGATCTCCATCCCCTCGTATTCTTACTGATTTATGGACAGCCATGCAGGATTCATGGTGTCAGTTTCCTTCAGCACTACTTCAGACGTTAGTCGAGTCCATGTCACGTTGTGTTGCGTCACTTCCGCGAGATCGTGCGGGCCGTACACGATATTAGGCAGGTGTACTAGTTTCTTTGGCTCTTCAGTGTAAATAAAATCTTTCAGATGATTGGCATGTGATGTCATATACTTATTCCCTCTTAAATGTATTACCAAATTTTGGTCCTTTAATTTACCATTGACTGTTTAATTTCTTTGATCTTACCTTATGTATACTTTCGTTAAATAACAAAACATTACCTCCTGGTCGGAACTCTTTTGGAAGTTGGGCTCTGTCGTAATATTCTTTATTCCTGAATTTAGTCTCAGCATTAAAAGTTCGTGCACATTGGAGCATAGTTGTCATTCGCTCTATTAACTCAAGCACATAATCATTAGAACTGTAAACTGCTTCTCCTGGTTTCTTTTGTAAAACTTCCAGTACATTCCAAAGAACAACTCATAAGGTGTGTACTCAGCAGTACTATGCAGCGTTGTGTCGAATACGAAAATTGCATATGGGATCCACGTATCCCAGTCAGTATGCGCTTGACCTGTATAATGTTTGAGCATACTCTTCACAATGCTTCACTTATAAAGTCACACTTTAAAGTAATCACACTTTAAAGTAATCATTTTGACTAACACTCCTGCTACCATTTCGTCAACTTGTTTCTTGATAGGTTCTGCAACTATAAATTTAGTATGTGGATCCCAAAGGCAGGGATATAGTTATTACCCTCATTTGTTTGAAAGGTGCACCAACGATATCTGTATAACATTTTTCAAAAGTGATCAGGTGTTGTAGTTGTTTCCATTGGCATTTTAGTTTTATTCTTTTGACAATTTTCACGTTGTCGAATATAGTGTTCTACATCAGCTTTCTTAGCTTCCCATGTACTATATTTTCTTTCTCTATGGTAGTTTCTCCATATTCCTTGATGACCAACTGTTGGAGAATCATGGAACTTCTTGAGGAATGCTGTCTTTTATTTTGGATTCAATCTAGCAGCTGGTTCTCACTAAGCTGTATTCTCTGTTGCGGCCTGTGTGTCACCATCGTCCAGATTACCTGGTTTTCTAGCCTCGCTTGTCTTTCTTTCTCCTGATGGTTCATTAGTGCCGCCGTTTGCGATCTGGGGGATGGCCTTTCACTTTCGCTCCCCACAACTATCTCGACTGTTTCGGTTATCTTTCTCCAGTCTTCAGTTTCATTACTGGCTCTCATCGGCTTTCTGATTCTAGAGAGCACATCTGCGACTTGACTTAGCTTATCATTTTTATCTAGAATTAGATAATCGTTTTCATCTAGTTTCAGATTAAATGTCAACAAACTTAATGACGGATTCGGAAAGCAACTTACCCATGTCAGTGGTTTTTTGATCCATACGTAATATGAGTACACTCGAAAATGCTTAACTGCACGACATATGGCTTAACGTTTCCTTCTGCTGTATGACCTGCTTTGTCTATTGTTCTCGATTCGTATGCAATTGATAGGTCACTGCTCATCTCTCCTTGATTCAAAATGTGCCCAGTCAAGCTCTGGCTAGCGTCAGTCATAATAGATATTACAAATAAGACTGAAAGATGCTTTCGTAAAACCGACGTTAAAATAGGGTTCCGAACAAATAACACACTAAAACTGAAACTCCGGCACAAAATATGTAATAGTAGGAATAAATTTCACGATTCAGATGTCTATAAGATCAAATGTAATGACTGCTGTAAACAATATATAGGGCAGACTGGTAGGAACTTTGTGACCAGATTCAGGGAGCACACCTATTCTCAAAACAAAACAGCGTTTGGGGAGCGTATGGCTGCCTCAAAGCAATCAGTCACGAACACTGAACAAAATTTAGACGTCCTGCGTAGAGCTCATAAGGGACGGTTTCTTAACATTTTGGAAGAAATTGAAATATACACCTACAAAAAGAAAGATCCGTATATAATCCTCAACGAGCAAAGCGAGTTCAATCGTAACACCTATTTTAGTATTTATGACGACTTACTAAGATGACAACGGTTGCGTGTGGAGGTCCAGGCCAAGAGATGAGAGCTGGTGCGTGGTGGAGAAGCCGGAAGATGCGTGCAGAGCCTGGCGTCGTTGACGGGGCCCTCTTGCGTGGCCCTCTTGCCCACGGCGATGGATGTCAGACGACTGAACGGATCGCAGCACAACACCGAAATGGCGGGAACCACGGAAGCAAATGGCTCTGAGCACTATGGGACTTAACATCTATGGTCATCAGTCCCCTAGAACTTAGAACTACTTAAACCTAACTAACATAAGGACATCACACACATCCATGCCTGAGGCAGGATTCGAACCTGCGACCGTAGCGGTCACGCGGTTCCAGACCGAAGCGCCTAGAACCGCACGGCCACACCAGCCGGCACCACGGAAGCAGACCATGGAGGAAAACAAGTCTACACCAGCGCCGTAGATATAGAAATCGCCCTATGTTTTTAGATCGTATAAAAATGATCATTTTGCTGTGTTTTTTAATTTTGATAAGAGCAGATTTTAACCTTGACATCTACAGATTTTAATTAAGTATTCTTAGAGATAAAAGTTAGTTACAAAACTGTACTGAATACAGTACGTGCATATGTAATGTAACAAGAGTACCAGACGCCAACCTGTCGGTAATAGTGTTATAATTAATATAAATGACGTGCATTCTGCTAAACAATTTTTTTGTGACGCAGCATGTGAAAGTTGCTGTGTTTGGACGGGTTACTCCTGTAACCGAAATATCAGGTACGTTCTGGTACATTTGATGTTGATTAGATAGAATGAAAAAGATTTGCATTTGTGAAATAGTAAATTAGTATCATTATCGTTACAGATCTGAAGATGGTTCTAGAGGAACCGAAACCGGTCATATGAATAAAAATTTAGCAAACCACACGGATTATAAGTAACAACGTTGCAAATTTGTCTTTCCACAAATGATTTTCAAGATATCCGCATTCCCATTCATATAACCTAATCGGTCTTTGCTAGGTCATTTAATTTATGTTAGTAACTGTAAATTTTTGTTTTTGTACGTTTTATCTCGAGCAGATCCTGTGATTAATCGTTGCTGAAATGTGTGTTGGTTGAGAAATATATGAAAAGTAATGGTTAATTTGGATCATTACGCCATGTTGTCGTTTGGTGATGCCAATTTTAGTATCTTTTGTGGGGTGCAACAGCCATCTCTCACGTTTACCACGACCATTCTTTTCTCATCATAATTAACTGCTTATGAAACCATATGAGGCTAAGGGGAGCGATCTGTTGTCAGTCTAGCCGATGTGGATCGTTCTCACAGCCACAGGAGCGTATGTCAGAAGTTCAGATGACGCCTTACAGCCTTACAACGTCCCTGGCGCTGCTCTACAGCTTTTCATTGATGCGTTTGGCGGTGGCCCAGGCTGATGTAGATTCCTCTCAGTACTGCCCACTAACGTCCCCTACGCCCCCCCCCCTTAATGGCATTCTGCTCTAGCTGAGATCCCCATGAAGCTGGCTCTGCTGTTGCCCAACAGACGCACTGTCTGGTGTAACTTGATCGCCTGTTCCACGAAGGCACGATTAGTTTGACGGGCGAAAAAAGAAACATGATTTTAAATTTCAATATAACGGCACAAATTTATTAATAAATTAATAATACAGCAAATGAAGCAGGTGAAATGGAAAAGGGGCTTCTAAACTATGAGATTAACAGGAAGTATCAAGTGGTTAAGCAGGAATGGCCTGAGGGCAAATTCAAGGCCGCAGCAACATGCGTTAACTAGCAGATTAATACATGAGGACTTCAGTAAAATTAAATAAATCTTTGAAGCGGTGAGAAGAAACTGCATTATTATCAAGGGCTCAGTTGGAAAACGACTACTAAGTAAAGAAAGGAAAGCTGAAAGGCGGAGTGAATAGACAGAAGCTCTGTATACGGGAAACAAACTTGAGAAAGACGTTATAGAAAGAGAAAAGGAATTAGATGAGTATGAGATGGGGTTGACGCTGCGAGAAGAATCTGAAAGAGTACTGAAAGGCTTGAGTAGCAACAAGGCCTCTGGAACGGACGACATTCCCTCAGACATACTGAGATCTTTGGGTGGTAGGTATGGTAAACTTATTCCGGCTGATCGGAAAATATATATCACACACGTGAAACACCCTCAGACTTCTGGAAGAATGTGTTAATTTCATTTCCCAAGAAGGCAACTGCTCATGTGTGTGGGTACTACTGAACCATAAGCTTAGTAACAAATGGTTGCAAAATACTGACATGTATTTCAAAGAATGGAAGAAAACTGGTAGAAGCCAACCTGAAGTAATATTTAGTTTGGCTTCTGAAGAAATGGAGGGACACACGAGGCAATACTGACATATGCCTTAACCTAGAAAATAAGTTGCAAAAATCCAACCTATGCTTGTAGCATTTGTATATTAGAGAAAGATTATGGCAATGTTGACTGATCTGCTGATGGTAAAAGGCGTAAATAAAGGGAGCCGAAGGTTATTTAAAACTGGTTCAAAAATGAAGCTTCAGTTATAAGAGTCAAAAGTGTCAAGGAGTCGACGTAGCAATAGATGACAAAGGAATGGAACAATGTTGTAGCCCATTGATGATATTATTCACTCCGTACATTGAGCAAGCAGTAAAGGAAACCAAAAAGAAAATTGGAGAGGGAACTAAAGTTCGAGGTTTACTGGAGAAATCTGAATTCTGTCAAAGACCAGTAGGGATAATATAAGATGAACATCAACAAAAGTAAAAGATCGGAAGTGGAGTGTAATCTAAGTAAATCAGAGTAGCCGAGGGAATTAGATTAAGATATGACACACTAAAATAGTAGCTGAGATTGCTATTTTGGCGGTGAGAAACTGACGATGGCCACAGCAGAGAGGATATTAAATGTAGACTGGCAACAGCAAGAAAAGCGCTTCTAAAAAGAGGAATTAACATTAGTCCAGTTATTTTGAAGATATTTGTCTGGAGCATAGTTTTGTACAGAAGCGAAACGTGGATGATAACCAGTTCAAACAAGAAGAGAAAATAAGTGGTGATATAGTAGAATGCTCAAGAATGAATGAGTGGACTGAAAAACAGACGAGCAAATGAGAAGGTACTAAAACGAATGGGGAATAAAAAAACTTAAGGCTAGGTAGACTAAGAGAACTGATTAGTTGATAGGATACATCCTGAAGCATCAAGGAGTTGTCAGCTTTGTAACGGTAGGAAGTGAAATCAATGCTACAGTCCAGTAAGCTGGTTCAAATGGTTGGAAGGTTGGCAGTAGTTGTGCAGATATGAAGAGGCTGGACTCGATAGACTGGCATTTAGAGCTGCTTCAAACCAATCTTCGAATTGAAGACCATAGTAGGTTAAGGGCCATTGGCTGTACATTTGTAACTACACTGCAAATATGGTGTCAATACGAGGGGTAGGCATATAGTTCTAATTATCACTTCGAAAAAATCATTCTGTTTACAAGAAACTTGTAAGGGTTTTTGTCCTTTGTCCATCTCTATTCACCCTTCAGTGTGACTCACATTTGCCAATAATAGATGACTGTCGTAGAGCTTGCATGTGTTAGTCTGCATTTTAGCTTTTCAGGAGATATTCCACCTCCAAACTGCAAAATAAAATCACAGTTGCATCTTAGCCTGTTCAAGTGTTGGTGAATGCACGCATTTCCATGGCCTGCTGCGCTCTACTGCTTGAGGTCATAGTGATACTCACAGCACTTGTCGAATTTTATTGATTGTGTGATGTTTCTATAATTTAGATCTGTATCCATATGTACATGCACTTATTGCTTACCAGATTGTTGGGAAGCAGCCTACTCACGCCATTTAAAATTCATTTGCTTTCCATTGTGGTTATAGGCGCTTCAGTCTGGAACAGCGCGACCGCTACGGTCGCAGGTTCGAATCCTGCCTCGGGCATGAATGTGTGTGATGTCCTTAGGTTAGTTAGGTTTAAGTAGCTCTAAGTTCTAGGGGACTGATGACCTCAGAAGTTAAGTCCCATAGTGCTCAGAGCCAGCCTTTCCATTGTGTGCCAGCCTAGTCCGCTGTAACTACCTCTAACGTCACGAATGTTGTGCAATACCTTAAAAATAAAGTAAATAATCGGAAAAGTCAGGAGTGATTATAAAATAATAATGTGTTAAGTGTCAGTGTGGTAACTTAAACAGTTTTCGAAATTTGGACATTATACGTAAAAAATCATTGGCGCAACACGAAGGAGCTAGAAATTTCAAAATTTATATTCAGATTCCTTTTTCATTGTAATTTAATGTAAACAGCATGCTGGATCTCACAAAGTAATATTTTGGTTGATATTCACGATTTTCTGTTTTTGTGTTCTACAAGTTCGGAAGCAAGATAGATTAAGTAAGTGATTAGATAAAGCTGGGATGTTTAGATTTAGTTAGAATGGAGATACGCTATAATAACAAAGATGTGAGAAGTTTCAGAAGGGTAGCTATAAAACTATAGATGTAGTGTCTCTCCAAAGGGCAAGTTCAGAGCACATCTAATGCGTGCAGTACAACTAAAATAACTCCCTTGTCAAAAGTGTTTAATCTTGCCACATAAGAATTTTACTATAGATACTTACCTGTGTGAAACCGAGAGCTTCATTGGCCTTCAGCGAATGAAGCAATTAATTATTTAGTAACTTGAAGTGGTGTTTTACTATCCCAGCCGCTCGTCAGTAAGGCAAATTTTGTCGGCTGCGCCTTCGTCGGTCTGCACCGCGGCTATATAAGCGCGTGAGAGTGAGAGTAAGGCCCCAGTTCCCTTCTAGATTCGTATCAGCGCGCACTCCATGTCGGGAGCCACGTCGCGTTTGTGCAGTTGCCAGGAATAGCCTTGGATGCCATATTACGTAACTCGGTATGCATGTAACAATGAGTTCGCATTGTGGTAAAGAGTTAATAAAAGAACGAATCCAGTGATTTATTCTCAGTTTGCGTATGTCGTATTTTCACGTCTCGCCGCAGGACAGACTTTGTACCATTGCTAGCGTGGCGTTTGACGAGTATGAACGTCAAAATTTGGCGAGTATTCACTTTTAACATTTACATCGATAACGATTATTGAACAGTTTCGTTATCTAGGGATAATAGGATCTGCGCAATAGACTCTGAACAGCTCTGACAGTACAATAGCTGATATGGATAATCATTTGTCTGGATTTTTACGCTTTATCGTTTTCAGAATATATTGAAAATTGTTAAAGTAAACTGCATTTTCTATGAATCCCAGACATCATCCTAAATCCTCAGAGTAATGAACTTCAATAATCAACAACTTTTATTCTCCAACAGAGTGGGCACAGTGAACTCTAATTACAGGTATCACGTTTTTGTTAATCACTTTCTGGTTGCCACCATTGTAGTTAGAGAGCCTGTGTTGAAAACGGCAACATATATATATATATATATATATATATATATATATATATATATATATACACAACTCAAATTTTTTCCAAACGCTTCCCGACAAGATGTGGCTTGCTGTTGCTGTTTATGCCATACAACCCCCATATGTAGCCCCCAACCAAGTCATAGTATCTGTAGACTATTGCAAAAGCACACATACAAATAAATGGTTTACTGCAGTAAGGTAAGGTGTTGATGTTTTTCTGTTGTAAATACATACACATAGCATAGTACAATTACTCTATTTTGGGTGTTGGATCTCCAACCTAGGACCTCCCACACTATCTCCTCCTCACTCCTACCAATATTCAAGTGAAACAGCTGCTAAGGATCTCGTACTCACACATACATACACGATATGAGGGGATAGGACAGCAAACTATAAATGAGGTGTTGGAAGAGTAGCCTTCTACCGATCTACAAGTGCTGGATACATGAATTTAACGAAATCTTAATTGCTGAAGACAAAAATACGTACTTACATGGCAGTTCTTTCTCTTCCAATCTCAGATGTTTCTTACTGGGACCGTCGGAGCATAGGAGATTACAAAAAGTCTATCCCACCACTGTCTCCCTTGTCATTTGCACGTAACGTTACGGTTCATAACAACAAAAGTTAACGATGCTAATTCAGCTATTTAAAGCATTTCCTGTCTAGGTGTACTAGTTCAAAACGCGTATGACACAAAAACCGTGTTCATTCAGTTGCAATTAGACTATCGAAAAATAAAAATTATCAAAATACCATTAGAGAAGATTGCCATCTTTTCCCCGATTCTTCGCAAATTTGTGGCGCTTCTCCACTGTCATTTTGTCAGTAACACAGAATTAACCCATCCAAATTAAGTTGTTAAGAGATTGGAAGCTGGACACGAGACCGGAATTTTCTGGGGAGCTGGGCATGGAGTTCCAGGAGGGGCGGACACTCACCTTCAGAAGCAAGAGCTGCAGCCCGTCAATGGCTTCTGCAGTCATCTGATGACTTGGAGCAATGTTCTTTAGTGCGATCCATAATCAGAACACTTCGCTTTTCATGTATTTTGGGTGTGTAACCTAAGTTGCTGACTTAACTCCAATTCGAATTTGCGACCTGGACAGATAAAGATGAATTGGTATTATAGCTGCTATGCAGTCCTCCTTCCATAGGGTTCTTATCACCGTATTAACCTCGACCAATCTGTTAAACTAGTTCAAAATCAAATTGATTTTTTTTTTCACTGTCTATGTTCGTTAAGTTCATTTTTAAGTATAAAGGCTCTACTAAAAGTAGATTGTGATGTACTTTAGTTTCACTAAAGTAAGTAGTCGGTCAAAACTTTTCTTAAAAGAAACAACTTCTTCATCTTTCGAACAAATACAATGTTTGTTATAACCAGGTCTGACCTCTGCTACCTCATCCTTAATTTGTCCTAGCTCTCGGCGTTTGCGAATAGTGGTGAGGTTGGATGATACGACACTGATGCTACACTTCCGGCAGTTGACGCAGAAAGAGGAAATATGCTGTACCTCATACTCAGAGGTTTTAATTTAAGACGACACCTTCACTGTCTTCGGAAGTGTGAGGACAATATTTCTTCCGAAAGTCTTATGGTAAGTGGCTAGTTTCATAATTTTTGCATAGTAACTTGAATAGTCGTTTCGTTGCCACTTCCCAAACGATTTTAGAAATTTCGATAGAATTTTACCGATTCCTTCTGCATTATTTGATCTTATGTCTTCCAAAGGTCCTTTAAATTCTGACTCTAATACGGAATGGCCTCTCTCATCTCCATTGAATTAAGTTTGTTCTTCTGTCATCAGACAACTCCTCCCCCTACAAGGACTTAAATGTAGTCTTTCAACCTATTTACTCTCTAAGAACCTTCAACATCGCAGCGCGTCAGCAATCGTTAGTTAATACTGTATATTAAAAAACTAGAAACCCGCCTCGATTGCGTAAAAAGCACCTAGTGTTAACCTAGGTCTTCTTAGGCACTTGTGGGTTTTATTGTTCTGAAGAAGGTGTAGTTATCTACGCCGAAACCTAGGTTAACACTAGGTGCTTTTTACGCAATCGAGGCGGGTTTCTAGTTTTTTAATATATCTACTCTCTCTTCTGCGTTTAACAGTAGAACTTACAGTGACTCTTAATGTTGCTTTACAATTGATCAATGATAGTTTAGACTTGTCTGTATGTTGAGTCACACTTTCCGACGATCATTTCTTTTTCGATTTCTTCTCGTTTTTTCTGCGACCATTGCACCTTAGCCTCCTGCATTGTCTACGTATTTCATTTCTACTGGTTTATATTGCTGTATTCCTGTTTCTCCTGAACGTTTTTGTACTGCCTTCTTTCGTCAATCAACTAAACTATTTGTTTTGTTACCAGGGTTTCTTTGCAGCTACCTTCCTAGTACCTATGTTTTTGTCTTTCCAACATCTGTGACTGCTCTTTTTACAGATATGCCCTCCTCTTCAACTGAACTGCCTACTCTGATATTCCTTACCGAAGTAGTCACATTGTTAGTGTGCTTTAGACGCGTCTCATCATTACTGAGTATTTCAGTGTCTCACTTCCTTCCACATTGATTCTTCCGGATGATTATCTTAAACCTCACTCTAGTATTCATTGTTACTGTATTGTGTCTGAATCTATATCTGCTCTTGAGTAGGTCTTACAATCCAATATATGACTTGGGAATCTCTGTCTCAGCATGATGTAATACAGCTGGAGCATTCCTGTGTTTCGTCGATTTTCCAAGTACAGCTTGTTCTTCTGTGATTCTTCAACAGAGTATTCGCTATTGCTATGAGATTTATCGGATAATTTAGTTAGTTCTCCTCTCTCATTCCGACTACCAAGACCATATTCTCCCGCAATCCTTTCTTCTTTGTAATTGCATTACAAACTCCAATGATTATTAGAGTTTCATCTCCCTTTGCATATTGAATTGCTGTTCAACATCCTTATATACTTTCTCTGTATCCTCATCTTCTACTTCCGACTCAACATCTGTATCTGAACCAAAACTATTATGTTCTACTATCCTGGACATACCCTCATGTAGTGGGAGGTGGGAGTATGTAACGCATCCAGGAACACTGTCGAAAGTGATGATTTTGGTAGTGCAGGTGTTACACTGTGAAGAACATAATGTTGTACTGGTGGAGTGATATGTAGATCTTTTTAAACACGGTATTCTCACCGGATAACTCCATTCTAACACTCTACTCCTCTATCACGTGCGTCTTTTCAGAGGTGCTTTCGGCTCTGAATTCATTTTGATGCTTGAGAAAGCGCGATCGCATGGAACAGCATATGGGTAGGAACTCATGGAACTAGAGGATATTTGATGAACTGAGTGGCCTGAGCGTTTGCACGGCTTGCATCCCGTCAATCACGTGTGGGATGCATTTAGGGAGAACTACTGACAGCCTTGGGAGAGCCAGGCCGAACGAACTTCTACCATCTAGTGAGCAAGATGTATGAGACACGCGAAATACCCTCAGACTTCAAGAAGAATATAATAATTCCAATCCCAAAGAAAGCAGGTGTTGATAGATGTGAAAATTACCGAACTATCAGTTTAATAAGCCACTGCTGCAAAATACAAACACGAATTCTTTACAGACAAATGGAAAAACTGGTAGAAGCCGACCTTGGGGAAGATCAGTTAGGATTCCGTAGAAATGTTGGAACACGTGAGACAATACTGACCCTATGATTTATCTTAGAAAATATATTAAGGAAACGCAAACCTACGTTACTAGCATTTGTAGACTTAGAGAAAGTTTTTGACAATATTTACTGGAACACTCTCTTTCAAATTCTGAAATTGGCAGGGGTAAGATACAGGACGAAAGGCTATTTACAATTTGTCCAGAATCAGATGGCAGTTATAAGAGTCGAGGGGCATGAAAGGGAAGCAGTGGTTGGGAAGGGAGTGAGACAGGGTTGTAGCCTATCCCCGATGTTATTCAATCTGTATATTGAGCAAGCAATAACGGAAACAAAAGAAAAGTTCGGAGTAGATATTAAAATCCACGGAGAAGAAATAAAAACTTTGAGGTTCGCCGATGACATTGTAATTCGGTCAGAGACAGCAAAGGACTTGGAAGAGCAGTTGAATGGAATGGACAGTGTCTTGAAAGGAGGGTATAAGATGAACATCAACAAAAGCAAAACGAGGATAATGGAATTTAGTCGAATTAAATCGGGTGATGCTGCGGGAATTAGAATATGAAATGAGACGCTTACAGTAGTAAATGAGTTTTGGTATTTGGGGAGCAAAATAACTGATGATGGTCGAAGTAGAGAGGATATAAAATGTAGACTGGCAATGGCAAGGAAAGCGTTTCTGAAGAAGAGAAATTTGTTAACATCGAGTATAGATTTAAGCGTGAGGAAGTCGTTTCTGAAGGTATTTGTATGGAGTGTAGCCATGTATGGAAGTGAAACGTGGACGACAAACAGTTTAGAGAAGAAGAGAATAGAAAATTTCGAAAAGTGGAACTACAGAATAATGCTGAAGATTAGATGGGTAGATCACATAACTAATGAGGAGGTATTGAATAGAATTGGAGAGAAGAGAAATTTGTGACACAGCTTGACTAGAAGAAGGGATCGGTTGGTAGGGCATATTTTGAGGCATCAAGGGATCACCAATTTAGTATTGGAGGGCAGCGTGGAGGGTAAAAATCGTAGAGGGAGACCAAGAGATGAATACACTCAGCAGATTCAGAAGGATGTAGGTTGCAGTAGGTACTGGTAGATGACGAAGCTTGCGCAGGAGAGAGTAGCATGGAGAGCTCTCTCTGGACTGAAGATCACAACAACAACAGATCTTATTACGTTAAAAGAATGATACAAGGCAGCGACCGTGATTAGTTTTATTTACGAATATGCGAATGGAAATCATAGAATGAGACCATATGTGACGTGGTTGAAAAACACAGAGCTTCGTGTAGAAACACTATTTCATCCCATTTACATCCATCTGTTAGCCACTTGGCTTATTACTGCTGTGTGCCTTACCTTTGCAGTTATAGCAGAAGGTTTTGCCCGTCCACCCATCTCACACGGTTCCAAATTTTTATCGTCGCCTCAGCGTGATCGGGACAAAAGTATTTCTTTTATTGTTAAGTTGCACATCAAGCATTCAGCTATATCAGGTTTAACTCTGGTTTATACTCACCTGTTAAATAATCGTTTGCTTTATGGTTAAATAATGTGCGCACTTTACTTTAGTCCATACAGCAACTCAACATATCTAATGATACGATGCTGAAGTAACGAAATACTCTTAAGAAAGCACATTCTCGTCATATTTCCTGTACGGTCTATTTGTCAATCACATAAGCATTAATATCTGCAACGTTTTTCGTTTTCATTCTCTATTGTTAGCACATGTGGGTTTGCAGGTGGATAGCTGCTGATCAGACGAATATAAGGTAATATAAACAGCACCAGAAAATGGTATAACGGCAGTAGGATTCGTTGCGAATAGGAAGGTCGGACAGAGAATGAGTTACTCTGAACAATTTAGTGACAGGGCTGGTGTCATCAAAAACGACAGCAAACCAACACAGACAACGTAGAGCCGGTATATACGCTGAAGTGCAAGCAGAGGAGGACGAGATACAGAAATTATATGATGATTTTAAACTGGTAATACAGTACGTAAAGAGAGATGAAAATGTAATAGTCATGTGAGACTGGAATGAAGTTGTAGAAGAGTGATAGAAGACAGGATAGCGGGGAATATTGGCTAAGTACGAGAAACTAGAGATGAGAAAGAAGAATATTCTGCAATAAATCTCACTTAGTAATAGCGAATACACTATTCAAGGATCACAAGAGGAGGAGGTATAGTTGTAACAGACCGGGAAGTACTGGAAGATTCCACTTCGATGACATCGTAGTCAGGAAGAGATTACGAAATCAGATATTATATTGCAAGGTGTACGCAGGAGCAGATTTAGACCCAGATAGAAATTTAGCAATGATAACGAGTGTGCTGAAGTTTGTGAAACTAGACAGGAAGAAGAAATGCGCAAACAGGTGCAATACGGAAGTCATAAGGAATGAAGAGATACGCTTGAAGTTTTCTGACACTTTAGATACAGTGATCATCAATAGCAGTAATCAGTCCAACCGAAAAGACAAGGACATCTCTGTATTGGAAAAAAAAAAACAGGTAAAAGGAAGAAAAGTGCGAGGAAACCATGTGTAACAGAAGAAATACTTCAGCTGATTGACGAAAGAGGAAGTCAATGATACAGAAATACAAATCGCTTAGGAACAAAAAATATACGAAGTGCAGGGAAGCTAAGGCGGAATGGCTGGATGAAAGGAAGTGAATAAATCGGAAAAGTCAATACAACATTCGATGACATTAACAGCAAGAGCGGTAACATTAATACTGACATGGGAATCCCACTTTTGCCATGCAGAGGAGAGAGCGAATATGTGGAATGAGTACAATGAAGGCCTTGGGGGGAGGGACGAATTGTCTGATGATATGATGGAAGAAGAAACAGAAGTTTACAGGGAAGAGATAAGGAATCCTATATTAGAATCAGAATCCGGAAGGGCTTTAGACGACTTAAGATCGCAAAAGAGAAAAGAGGATTTGCAAAATCGTTTGAAGAAGTGGTTACAAAATGACTGTTCACGTTCGTGTCTAGAATGAATGACTCTAATGATATACCGTCACACTTTCGGAAAAACACCATCCACACAATTCCAAACATTGCAAAAGCCGAAAAATGCGAGAATTATCGCACAATCAACTTAACAGCTCATGCATCCAAGTTGCTGACAAGAATAATATAGAGAAGAGTGGAAAATAAAAGAGAAGCTCTGGCAGATGACCATCAGTTTAAATTTACACATGGTAAAGGCGCCAGAGAGGCAGTTCTGACATTGTGGGTGATAACAGAAGCAAGACTGAAGAAAAGTCAAGAAACATTCATGGAATTTGTCGACACGGAAAAAGCGTTCAATAGTGTCAATGGCGCAACATGTTCGTAATTCTGAGAAACATAGGGGTGAGCTATTGGGGAAAAGGCGTAATACACAATATGTGCAAGTTCCAAGAGGGAACAGTAAGAGTGGAAGACCAAAATTGAAGTGCTTGGATTAAAAAGGGTGCGAACAGGGATGTAAGCTTTCGCCCACGCTGTTCAATCTACATATAGAAGAACCAGTTATGTAAATTACAGACAGACTGAATAGTGGAATTAAAATTCATGGTTAAAAGATATCAGTGATAAGATTCGCTGATGAAGTTGCTATCCTAAGTGAAAGTGAGAAATATGTTTCTAATGATTACAGAATATGGATCGAGAAAGAAAGGAAGAAAGAGGAAAGTAATGAGAAGTAACAGAACTGAGAATGGCGTAAAACTTAACATTAGAATTGAGGATCACGAAATAGACGAAGTTAAGGAATTTTGCTAGCTAGGCAGCAGAATAATCCACGATGGACCCAGCAAGGAGAACATAAGAAGCAGATTAGCAACGACAAAAAGGACATTACTGGCCAAGAGAGGTCTACTAGTATCAAAAATAGGCCTTAATTTGAGGAAGAAATTTCTAAGAATGTTCGTTTGGAACCCACCAGCATTAAAAGACAGTGAGACATGGACTGTAGGAAAATAGGAACAGAAGAGAATTGAAGCATTTCAACTGTGGTGCTAATGAAGAATGATGAAAATTAAGCGAACTGCAAACGCAAGGAATGATGAGATTCTGTGCTGAGTCGGAGAAGAAAGGAATATATGGAAAACACTGACAAGTAGAAAGGACTAGTGATAGGACATCTGTTAAGTCATGAGGGATTAACTTACGTGGTACTGCAGGAATCTGTAGAGGATAAAAACTGTAGAGGAAGACAGAGGTTGGAGTGCATGCAGAAAATAATTGAGGACGCAGGTTGCAAGTGCTACTCTGAGATGAAGAGGTTGGCAGTGAATAGGAATTCGTGGCGGGCTCGCAAAAAGTCAGAAGACTGATGACTCAAAAGAAAGAAAGAATATCTGTGTGCGCTATGTCTTTGGAAATTTTGTAGGGCTGCAGTAAAAGGAAGAAAAGCTGAGAACGTGAAAACATAAAAATTCCTCTTATTCCAGAGTTAAAACGGTAGGTCACTGCGCCATAGCGTTTAATCAGTCTTAGAGCAGGCAGTTCCTTGTACCTCCAAGCGGAAGGAGCTTAATCTTGCGCGTTATGTTTCAATAACTTTATTTACCGAAACCTCCTGGCAGCTTAAAACTATTTACCGAAACCTCCTGGCAGCTTAAAACTGAGTACTGAACCCAGACCCGAACTCGAGACCTTTGCTTTGTTAAACCAAGTCGTCTGCCGACTGAGCTACCCAATCACAGCTATGCTTATTCATTGTATACTATTATCTTATTTACTTCTCTCTTAGAGGAGGACTTTACATTGTAAGGTATCTAACATCAGTATGCATTCTTATATGTCACTTCAGTGTTACAGTCTCTTTTATGTCCCCTCATTTCTTCATTGGTAGTTCAGTGGCAGACTACTTTCTATCCACTTACTATTTTTCAATAACTGCGGGCCTAAGCAAACCCAGAAAGAACTGCATTTGCTTAAGATTTCGTTCAGCCCTTCTCTGTACTAAAACATTAAATGGTAACAATTTCCAACCAGCGAATGCTCTCAAAGGATTGCAGCCTTGCGCATTTCGTCTCACCTTCGCACGTTGAGCAACACCACAGCAAAGGCGATGTCATGAGTGCGCTCGTTGGATGATATCTCACGCCGCCGCCAGAGATAATGTCGCCAGCAGGTGTGAGATATCAGTACGGGAAGTGAGTGAGTCACTGGTCCGGGCCGGCGCCGCTCTCCAACCTTTCGTCACCCTCTCACGCACTGCTGGAGAATAAATCGTTGCACAGTGACTGGTCGAGTGCTCAACCAAAGTGCGTGATAATTTAATTAGGCAATTACGAGAGTTCCTATCACTATCAGAGTAACTGATACACAAACAGAGCTATCTTCCAGAATGAGATTTTCACTCTGCAGCGGAGTGTGCGCTGATATGAAACTTCCTGGCAGATGAAAACTGTGTGCCCGACCGAGACTCGAACTCGGGACCTTTGCCTTTCGCGGGCAAGTGCTCTACCATCTGATCTACCGAAGCACGACTCACGCCCGGTCCTCACAGCTTTACTTCTGCCAGTATCTCGTCTGCTACCTTCTAAACTTTACAGAAGCTCTCCTGCGAAGCTTCTGTAAGGTTTGGAAGGTAGGAGACGAGATACTGGCAGAAGTAAAGCTGTGAGGACCGGGCGTGAGTCGTGCTTCTGTAGCTCAGATGATAGAGCACTTGCCCGCGAAAGGCAAAGGTCCCGAGTTCGAGTCTCGGTCGGACACACAGTTTTAATCTGCCAGGAAGTTTCGGAGCTATCTTTCCAGTGCTGATGAGAGTGAGTACAAAGCTGCATGGTTCGAAAACAATACATTTTTAACGTTTAACGTAATTCCTTGAGTTTTCTGAACTTCACTGACTGTGGATTGCTTTTTCGGCCTTTTCTTGAGTTCATCTCGGCAATTGTCTCGGAAATATTCAGGATACGATTGTGTCGGGTACTTAGAGCAATGGAAGTAATCCTTTTGTGATAATATTTACGTAACTGTCTTCTCGTTTAGTCCGTTCCACTTTCCACTTCACGGAAGGCAAATCGATTTTCTCCAGATACTTCTGATAGTTTAATCGACATTGATCACCATTAGTAACCCATCTCACTCTTGAAAACTGTTTGTGCTCTATGCTCCAAACCCTCTCTCGTAATTTTCTCGTTCCGGTTCGTCGATTCCCATTGGCAACACCTCTCTTTACAAGTTTCAGAAT
Source organism: Schistocerca nitens (assembly GCF_023898315.1). Taxonomy (NCBI): domain Eukaryota; kingdom Metazoa; phylum Arthropoda; class Insecta; order Orthoptera; family Acrididae; genus Schistocerca; species Schistocerca nitens. Next base: position 619,775,956 of record NC_064617.1, read on the forward strand.
GCGATTTCACTATCAAGATTAGGAGGACAGCTGTAAATAAGGTAATTTCAATGTCGATGTCATATTTACATATCGACTTTTCTCCTACAGGTATTTTACAGTGACGTGTGAGGCGCTGCGGAAACTATGGTTTTTTAAACTCAGGACTCCGTTGCAGATTTTGTCCCCTCCACAGTTGCCACAAGATGATACGAACAATGATCGTAGGTGCAGCAAATCGTGATATGGGCAGGGAAGCGGAAAGACAAAATCCTTACTATTTTCCTGGAAGAGGTTTAAAACAAAATACAAAACTTTTTTCACTAGGCAGTTGACCGCCATATGTGAGGCACAGCCTCTAATTGTGACGTAAGCACCGCCTACGGATTTTATTTTACATTGTTCATAATTATAAGACAAACATGTCCTTGATGGAGAGTCAGCGACAGATTAATACATTATATTAATAATTCTACCATAAATTTCGATACATACCGCTGAAGCGTTTTCGCCCAGTCTCTAAGTGAGAGCAACATGAGACGTCATTATTGTTATTCTACGCTTAACGTTTTTTTCAAGAATAATGTTTTTATCGTCTGTCGTGGGAGCTGGGCTCGCCCTCACCCTCGAAAAGCGGATCATCAGATTTGGATTGATAGGGATGGACCGGTTTCGCTCAGGCCGCATGCGCATAAAAAGCGCTCTAACTTACTTCAGCACTCCACTGTTGCGTTTCCGTTCGGAAATCAGGACTGAAATGACATCAGAATAAGGTAACCTTTAGATTCAACGCACAGGTAAATAAAATTTTATATTATACAGGGTGAGTCCCTAACTATTGCCACCAAGAATTACTCCCAAATTAGGAGCTGAAACGTTTGTGGGATAAAAGTTGCATGGGACAAAGGGGGCCATATTATGACGTTGGTTTTTTGTTGCTAGGTGGGGTCGCTTCGGAGATATGAATGTCAACTTTGTTTTTCTTTTTTTAAATATCATACTATAGCTCGGTACTTATTTTCTGATGTCGGCTATCGAGATGAATCTAATGATGTGTAACACTAAGGTCTTTGAAGGTCATCTATGGTCACAAAGGTGGCATGAACGTCCATTTACAGAAGGTGTTCGAAGTGATGGTCATTGGTACCAATGCAGAACTGCAATCTCCTTACCATGGATTGAGTGGTACTCCTTAACACTTCGGCAGTTATCGAAGCACGTGCTCTCACAATTCTCTCTCTCTTATCTTCAGGTGTAGTTGGAACTTCTTTATAAACAATGTCTTTTACGAATCCCCACAAGAAAAAATCCAGAGGCGTCAAGTCCGGCGAACGAGCCGGCCACGACACGTCCAACCCAACGATTTGGGAATTGTCTCTGCAATTCATTTCTAGTCATCAGCGAAAAAGGTGCGGGACACCCGTCGTGTTGATACCACATTCTGTTCCTTGTTCCTAAAGGTATTTCTTCCTATAACAGACCTAATGTTTCTTGCAGGAATGTGGTGTACTTCCTACCATTAAGACTTCTTTCGATGAAATAGGAGCCCATAAATCTGTGCTCCCACACTATAGGTTCACCGAGCACGGTTTTTGGGGTGCAACTTGCAGCAGCCATCGTGGATTTTCCGTTGCCCAGGAATGCATGTCATGCAGATTAACATTTCCATGGTTCCTGAATGTAGCCTCGTCACTAAATAAAATCAAATTAATGTATGTGTCATCCCCCTGAATCTTAAGTTGAGCCCATCGGCAGAATTCAGTACAATGCATACAATTCGTACCCGTTAATTCTTGGTGGAGAGTGATATGGTTGTTGTTGTTGTGGTCTTCAGTCCTGAGACTGGTTTGATGCAGCTCTCCACGCTACTCTATCCTGTGCAAGCTGCTTCATCTCCCAGTACCTACTGCAGCCTACATCCTTCTGAATCTGCTGAGTGTATTCATCTCTTGGTCTCCCTCTACGATTTTTACCCTCCACGCTGCCCTCCAATACTAAACTGGTGATCCCTCGATGTCTCAGAACATGTCCTACCAACCGATCCCTTCTTCTAGTCAAGTTGTGCCACAAGCTCCTCTTCTCCCCAATTCTATTCAATACCTCCTCATTAGTTATGTGATCAATCCATCTAATCTTCAGCATTCTTCTGTAGCACCACATTTCAAAAGCTTCTATTCTCTTCTTGTCTAAGCTATTTATCGTCCATGTTTCACTTCCATACATGGCTACACTCCATACAAATACTTTCAGAATCGACTTCCTGACATTTAAATCTATACTCGATGTTAACAAATTTTTCTTCTTCAGAAACGCTTTCCTTGCCATTGCCAGTCTACATTTCATATCCTCTCTACTTCGACCATCATCAGTTATTTTGCTCCACAAAGAGTAAAACTCCTTTACTACTTTAAGTGTCTCATTTCCTAATCTAATTCCCGCAGCATCACCCGACTTAATTCGACTACATTCCATTATCCTCGTTTTGCTTTTGTTGATGTTCATCTTATACCCTCCTTTCAAGACACTGTCCATTCCATTCAACTGCTCTTCCAAGTCCTTTGCTGTCTCTGACCGAATTACAATGTCATCGGCGAACCTCAAAGTTTTTATTTCTTCTCCGTGGATTTTAATATCTACTCCGAACTTTTCTTTTGTTTCCGTTATTGCTTGCTCAATATACAGATTGAATAACATCGGGGATAGGCTACAACCCAGTCTCACTCCCTTCCCAACCACTGCTTCCCTTTCATGCCCCTCGACTCTTATAACTGCCATCTGGTTTCTGTACAAATTGTAAATAGCCTTTCGCTCTCTGTATTTTCGCCTGTCTCATACATCTTGCTCACCAGATGGTAGAGTTTTGTCAGGACTGGCTCTCCCAAGGTTGTCAGTAGTTCTAATGGAATGTTGTATATTCCGGGCTCCTTGTTTCGATTCAGGTCTTTCAGTGCTCTGTCAAACTCTTCCCGCAATATCATATCTCCCATTTCATCTTCATCTACATCCTCTTCCAATTCCATAATATTGTCCTCAAGTACATCGCCCTTGTATAGGCCCTCTATATACTCCTTCCACCTTTCTGCTTTCCCTTCTTTGCTTAGAACTGGGTTTCCATCTGAGCTCTTAATATTCATGCAAGTGGTTCTCCTTTCTCCAAAGGTCTCTTTAATTTTCCTGTAGGCAGTATCTATCTTACCCCTAGTGAGATAAGCCTTTACATCCTTACATTTGTCCTCTAGCCATCCCTGCTTAGCCATTTTGCACTTCCTGTCGATATCATTTTTGAGACGTTTGTATTCCTTTTTGCCTGCTTCATTTACTGCATTTTTATATTTTCTCCTTTCATCAATTAAATTCAATATTTCTTCTGTTACCCAAAGGTTTCTACTAGCCCTCGTCTTTTTACCTATTTGATCCTCTGCTGCCTTCACTATTTCATCCCTCAAAGCTACCCATTCTTCTTCTACTGTATTTCTTTCCCCCATTCCTGTCAATTGTTCCCTTATGCTCTCCCTGAAACTCTGTACAATCTCTGGTTCTTTCAGTTTATCCAGGTCCCATCTCCTTAAACTCCCACCTTTTTGCAGTTTCTACAGTTTTAATCTACAGTTCATAACCAATAGATGGTGGTCAGAGTCCACATCTGCCCCTGGAAATGTCTTACAATTTAAAACCTGGTTCCTAAATCTCTGTCTTATCATTATATAATCTATCTGATACCTTTTAGTATCAGCCAGGGTACTTCCATGTATACAACCTTCTTTCATGATTCTTAAACCAAGTATTAGCTATGATTAAGTTATGCTCTGCGCAAAATTCTACCAGGCGGCTTCCTCTTTCATTTCTTACCCCCAATCCATATTCACCTACTATGTTTCCTTCTCTCCATTTTCCTACTGACGAATTCCAGTCACCCATGACTATTAAATTTTCGTCTCCCTTCACTACCTGAATAATTTCTTTTATCTCATCATACATTTCATCAATTTCTTCGTCATCTGCAGAGCTAGTTGGCATATAAACTTGTACTACTGTAATAGGCATGGGCTTCGTGTCTATCTTGGCCACAATAATGCGTTCGCTATGCTGTTTGTAGTAGCTTACCCGTACACCTATTTTTCTATTCATTTTTATTTTATTTATTTATTTATTGTTCCGTGGGACCAAATTAAGGAGAAATCTCCATGGTCATGGAACGAGTCAATACATGAAATTATAACACGATATTAGAAACAGATAAAATGAAATATAGAAAAAAAAACATATTCAGGTGACAAGTCATAAGTTTAAATGAAGACAATCAACAATGTAACACTGGAATTTGCTTAATTTTTTAGCTCTTCCAGGAGCTCCTCGACAGAATAGAAGGAGTGAGCCATGAGGAAACTCTTCAGTTTAGACTTAAAAGAGTTTGGGCTACTGCTAAGATTTTTGAGTTCTTGTGGTAGCTTATTGAAAATGGATGCAGCAGAATACTGCACTCCTTTCTGCACAAGAGTCAAGGAACTGCATTCTACATGCAGATTTGATTTCTGCCTAGTATTAACTGAGTGAAAGCTGCTAACTCTTGGGAATAGGCTAATATTGCTAACAACAAACGACATTAAAGAAAATATATACTGTGAGGGCAATGTCAGAATTCCCAGATTTTTGAATAGGGGTCGACAAGAGGTTCTCGAACTTACACCACATATAGCTCGAACAGCCCGTTTTTGAGCCAAAAATACCCTTTTTGAATCAGAAGAATTACCCCAAAAAATAATACCATACGACATAAGCGTATGAAAATATGCGAAGTAGACTACTTTTCGTGTTGAAGTGACACTTATTTCAGATACTGTTCTAATGGTAAATAAAGCAGCATTTAGTTTCTGAACAAGATCCTGAACATGGGCTTTCCACAACAGCTTACTATCTATCCGTACGCCTAGGAACTTGAACTGTTCCGTCTCGCTTATAACATGCCCATTCTGTCTGATTAAAATGTCAGTTCTTGTTGAATTGTGAGTTAGAAACTGTAAACACTGAGTCTTACTGTGATTTAGCATCAAATTATTTTCCACAAGCCACGAACTTATTTCATGAACTAAATTATTTGTTACTGTTTCAATATTACACACAAGATCCTTCACTATCAAGCTGGTGTCATCAGCAAACAGAAATATTTTTGAATCACCTGTAATACTAGAAGGCATATCATTTATATAAATAAGAAACAGCAGTGGCCCCAGCACCGACCCTTGGGGAACGCCCCACTTAACAGTGCCCCATTGGGACTGAACATCACTACCACTCTCAATATTGCGGAGAATTACCCTCTGCTTTCTGTTCTTAAAGTAAGACTGTTCTTAAAGTAAACCTATTCCTGCATTACCCCTATTTGATTTTGTATTTATAACCCTGTATTCACCCGACGAGAATTCTTGTTCCTCCTGCCCCCGAACTTCACTAATTCCCACTATATCTAAATTTAACCTTTCCATTTCCCTTTTTAAATTTTCTAACCTACCTGCCCGATTAAGGGATCTGACATTCCACGCTCCGATCCGTAGAACGCCAGTTTTATTTCTCCTGATAACAACGTCCTCTTCAGTAGACCCCGCCCGGAGATCCGAATGGGGGACTATTTTACCTCCGGAATATTTTACCCAAGAGGATGCCATCATCATTTAATCATACAGTAAAGCTGCATGCCCTCGGGAAGAATTACGGCTGTAGTTTCCCCTTGCTTTCAGCCGTTTGCAGTACCAGAACAGCAAGGCCATTTTGGTTAGTGTTACAAGGCCAGATCAGTCAATCATCCAGACCGTTGCCCCTGCAACTACTGAAAAGGCTGCTCCCCCTCTTCAGGAACCACACGTTTGTCTATCCTCTGAACAAATATCCCTCCGTTGTGGTTGGACCTACGGTACGGCTATCTGTATCGTTGAGACACGCAAGCCTCCCCACCAACGGCAAGGTCCGTGGTTCATGGGGGGGGGGGGGAGTGATATGGTAAGGATGATATTTATGGCGATGCAGAACACGAACAACACTACTCTGGCTCATGCCAGATTCCCTGGCGTTTTAACGCGATCTAATACGTGCACGATATACGAAAGAGAATTGTCAGAGCATGTGCCTCGATAAGTGCCGATGTGATAAGGAATACTACTCAATCCATGATAATAAGATTGCAGCACTGCATTGATACCAATGGTCATCACTTTGAACAACTTCTGTAAATGGAAGTTCACGCCACCTTTGTGACATACGAGGGTGAGTCAATTGAAAACCTTAAATTTGTAATAACAAATCGAACTTTCGCGCCGTTATCCTGTAAAATAGTAAGCGTGCTACAAACAGCGTGCGGAATGGCCTGTAGGTGGCAGCATAGTGCAGATGCACACATACTGTCGCAGTATCAGTATACAGATGGCTGCCCCGCTTGCGACTTGCACCAGGGAAGAACAGCGTTCTGTTATTCGGTTTTTGCGTAATGAAGGTGTGAAACCTATTGAAATTCATCTACGAATGAAGGTCCAGTACGGTGATGTATGTTTGTCACAGCAGCAAGTCTTAGAATGGAGTAGGAAGTTCGCAAATGGTGTGACTTCAGTGGAGGATGCTGCTCGTCCAGGTCAGACACAACGAGTTATGACTCCACAGAACGTTGCAGCAGTTGAAGCCACCTTGAAGAAAACCGCCGAGTGACACTGAATGACATTGCAGCACGTTTACAGATTAGTCATGGGGCAGCACACCACATTGTGCATGATGTACTCCAGTTTCACAAAGGGTCTGTAAGATGGGTGCCACGGCAGCTGATTCCTGAAATGAGAGATCGACTTGGTGATGCTTGTGAAGCACTTCTTAGACGCTTTGAAGGAGAAGGTGATAGCTTCCTTACAAGAATCGTTACTGGGGACGAAACCTGGGTTCACTTTCACCAACCGGAAACGAAGAGAGCGAGCAAGGAATTGCGCCATTCCTCATTACCAAAACCAAAGAAGTTTCGAACAGCACTATCAGCAGCGAAGGTTATGCTGGCTCTCTTTTGGGACGAAAAAGACGTTATTTTGGAGCATTACATGCCTAGAGTTGTGACTGACCTGGACGAGGAGCATCTTCCACATGCCTGTCACCAGTGTATCATACACAGACCTCCTAAAAAATTATCTTTGGCCCGCAATCAAATCAAAGCGATGTGGATTACTGTCAGCATGGTCCTTTTGCAACATGACAATGCAAGGCCCCACATTGCCCGTACAACAGTTGCAACAATCACAGACCTGAATTTTAAGTGTCTTCCTCATCCACCATACTCATCAGACATTGCCCCAAGTGATTTCCTTATGTTTGGACCACTCAAAGACGCAATGGGAGGAAAGAAGTTCCGTTCTGATGAAGAGGTACGCCACGTGGTGCATGCGTGGTTGCGCTGACTACTAAAAGAATTTTTTTTGAAGGAATTTATGCACTTTGTAAGCGCTGAAGGACATGCATTGAGCGTGGGGGAGATTATGTTGAAAACTGATACAGCTCTGTACCACTTATACACAGTAAATAATATTTTAAAAATATGAAAGGTTTTCATTTGAGTCACCCTCGTAGTTGTCCTTCAAAGATCTTACTGTTACACATCATTAGATTCGTCTCGATAGCCGCTATCACGAAATAAATACCAAACTGTAGCATCTCATTTAAAGAAAAAAAGTTGACCTTCATTACTCTGACGCGACCCCTCCTAGCAACAAGAAACCAATGTCATATTATGGCCCCCTTTATCCCATGCAACATTTGTCCCACAAACTTTTCAGCTCCTATAATACTTACGGAGTTAGTCTAGGTGGCAATAGTTAGTGACTCACCATGTAGAACGGTGCATAGCATATTTTGCTTATTGATGAACTTGTTTGTAAATTGTGGGAAGAGCAGTTTTTTTTATTGCTAATGTTATTCAATGAAAAAGCTGACGTTTACAAACTAGTTTCAGTCAGTTTCCTTTAGGAAAAAGTACCTGTTGAGATCAGTCTTAATTCTTGGGTACCTGAAACGGGTATCTGACTTGCCTAAACAGTTTTTTTGTTCACAACTTATTAATTTTTTGAAAGCAATTGACCTCATTTTTTGTTTATTGCCTACTGAAATGAACGTTAACAGACAAAACAGTTTTGTAATTTAATTTAGACCGTAAAAATAAATAATCTAAAGAAATAAGCTGTGGTAGAATGAATATTCCACTCAGTATTCTTCGTAACAGCGATTTCCAGCTAGCTATAGGACTTAATGTGCACGTCCTGTCCTGTTTACCGATCTTGCGCGGAATTAGGGATATGTTCCCTACATACTGTTGCGTCGGTTACCTTCTTGCCTTCAATATTGCTACTATGCTGAGCAAAAATATTCTACACTAGTCACCTATTAGTTGTGTTCACTTATTAGTTGTGTACAGGTATTTTTTTTACAATTATTCAATAATTTTCGAGAATTTATCTCATTCACAATGTCTTTAAGAAAGTAATATGGCGCCTATGCCGGAAAAGACGAAACGAACAGGAACAGCTCTCTCAATTAGTTGGAAGTCTTAACAGACTCATTGTGAAAACTCCTGACAGCTCTGCAAGTACACCAGAATTTACTCGTTTTTATAATGCAGTGGCCCTAAGCTGTTCACTCTCTACAGCAGAAGGAGTGACTACTTTGAGTGAAAATGCATGAACGTTTGCGCAGAAAATCACTCTCTCAGAGCAGATTAATTTGAAGGTTTTCACTGATATTAGTTATTGGCCAGAAAATGTCAGGGAGGGCTTAAAAAATTAACCTGTTAAGAAAGGGACGTGTTAACTACAGAATAAAGATGTATTTTCTCAACATATAATATCGATAGATTATTTTCTGAGGCTTTGTTTTATATGAAATTAGAAAATAACGACGGAATTTTAAGGACATGGTTGTTGTACTCTCCTGTGAAATGTTCTTTGTGTTGTTCTCCTTGCACGCTTAAAAAGTCAAGGGAAAAGTTCTTCAATAGAACCACGTACTTTTAAAACATGGAAAAAGCTTAATCCCAGAGTATTACATCATGAAAAAAATAGTCATCATGTTGAAAGATTTTAAAACTGGAAGGAGCTTGAAATGGAATTACAGAAATGGGAAACAATTTAAAATGGTTTTCACTTACACCAATGTAAGTCATACAACAAGATATAAATCTGTATTAACAAGAAATATTGAATATGCGTTGTATTTAGCCAAACAATCCTTATCCCAGATTGGTTCAAAATGGCTCTGAGCACTATGGGACTTAACTTCTGAGGTCATCAGTCCCCTAGAACTTAGAACTACTTAAACCTAACCAACCGAAGGACATCACACACATCCATGCCCGCGGCAGGATTCGAACCTGCGACCGTAGCGCCTAGAACCGCTCGGCCACACCCCTAGGTTGGTCACTGAAATCTATCTAGAAGGGATAGCTACTGTGGAAATTTCCTTGATACCTTTAAGTCACTTGCCAAATATCATTCATCTCTGAATCATCATCTTTACAAAGTATAGCCAGCAGACGCCTATGTTCTGTCTTATCTTCTCCATGAAGACAAAATGAATTGATCAAACTACTTGGTGTTCATGTCGAAAAATAAATATTTAATGAAATTTCTAATAGTAGGTACTTACATTTATTTCCCCATCATTTCTGATACTACACCAGATGTATCGCTCACAGACCAAATGTCTGATGCAATTCGTTATGTATACAGGGTGAATCGTCTAAAACTTGCACCGTAAATATTACTGAAATGGAAAGTGCTATTGATGTGCGAATTTCACAGAATGGATTGGTAGTCAGAAACTCGGATAGTCAGCCAATTGACAGATTGTAATAAGAATTACAAAGTGTATTTTATTGTGCCAACGTGCACTTTTTAAATGCAACAAACCCTGTTGACGCTAAAAAACTAAAAAAGGGTAATCGGAATATCAAAGGTGTGTGTAGCAATACTCTAGTGCGAGTCATTCACGAGGTAACGTATTATCAAAACTCACACTGACACTTGTACAATACTCGTGGTACCACACATCAATGAATAACACAAGTGTATACACGAGTCACGAGGATTCTGACCAGTAACAAGACAATTGGCCATCACAGGTTGTGTTCAAAGTGACCACCGGCAGCGGCAATATACGCTTAGAATCTGTTGTGGAACGAGTGGTGCACACGTGGTGCTAGCATTTGAGCGGAGATTTCCGAGCAGACTGCAGTAATACGTCTTTGCATTTCATCAGGTATAGTTGGTATCACCAATTTAGTGTTGGAGGGCAGCGTGGAGGGTAAAACTCGTAGAGAGGGACCAAGAGATGAATACAGTAAACAGATTCAGCAGGATGTAGGCTGCAGTACGTATTGGGAGATGAAGAAGCTTGCACAGGATAGAGTAGCATGGAGAGCTGCATCAAACCAGTCTCAGGATTGAAGACCACAACAACAACAGTTGGTATGTCGTAGACAGCGTCTTTCATCTTTCCCCACAGAAAAAAGTCTACAGGCGTCAAATCATGGAAATAGCCGCCAATTCATCGATTTTGAAATAATTTATGAAGACATGCGGGAGTACCTCGTGCACTAAGGCCTGGACAGCCATCACGTTGTTACCACAGGTTCCTCCTATTTTGCAGAAAAACATCTACTAGCACCCGTGGAAGATGGTCTCTTACACGGCTGCGATAATTCTGCACGTTCGGTTTTCAGTAGATGAAAAACGGGGCTATGAGCTGATAGTTCACTACCCCACACAACACGCCTACATACCACAGATGCAAACGTTCCACCGACTAAGCCAAGAGGGATTGACAACAGACCAATACCGCATGTTTCACCGGTTTAACTGGCCGTAGTTGGTAAATGTGACTTCATCACTAAACAAGATACGTGATACATCTGGAGTATCGTGTCTTAAAGTTCATGTACAGAAGCTAACACTATTCTCACAATCGTTTCCGTGCAGCCATTGATGGAGAGAGAAATTGTGATAGGGACGGAACCTGTGTCGATGGAGAATGTGTAGGACTCTTGCCTGACTCATTCCACTTCCTCGAGCGATTGCGCGGGAGCTAAGGCGCGGATCATTTGCAACAACGGCAAGAACATTAAGCCGGCCGGTGTGGCCGTGCGGTTAAAGGCGCTTCAGTCTTGAACCGCGTGACCGCTACGGTCGCAGGTTCGAATCCTGCCTCGGGCATGGATGTGTGTGATGCCCTTAGGTTAGTTAGGTTTAATTAGTTCTAAGTTCTAGGCGACTGATGACCTCAGAAGTTAAGTCGCATAGTGCTCAGAGCCATTTGAACCAAGAACATTAATTTCCCCCTTTCCTGTTGTCAATTGTGTCCTTCTCTTACGTTGTCTAAGTGTCACCTTACCACTTTCATGTAAATGGTTGACGAGGTTGATGAATAGCTGCCGAGATGATTTACGTCTATAGGGATATCTTCCAGCATACACAGTACAAGAACTAACTGCATTCCTCCTGCACTCGTATGTCTAGTTTTTCGGCAAATCCCATCGTCCACTTATGGCCTACTGCCTAGTCTATCACCCACTAACTGCCTACTATGTCGCAATGCACTCAAGCAACACACATGCACAACGTGAACTCACAAGCACAATATGTGCAAACATAACAGCATTGTACCTAGCAACTGCACAGGCAAAACCACGTGTCGGTGTTGAAACTTTTGAAAATATGTTATCCTGTAAACGACTCGCACAAGAATCCTGCAACAAACGCCAATGACTTTCTGATGTACCCTACTTTTAGTTTGTTAATGTCAGTTAGCATTGTCCCATTTAAAAAAGGGTTTGTATACATAAAATTACTCTTTCTAAGTTTTATTACGATATATTAAATTGGGTAACAACAAGAGAACCTAACTACGAATCCATTCTGTGAAAAACGCACGTCAACAACACTCTCCATTTACGCAATGTTTGCAGTGCATGTTTTAGGCCATTCATCCTATATATTGAAGGTTCAGAAGTAACAGTAGAGAAATCCTTTACTGACTTCGTTCTATTACATGGGGAACCAGCTGATGAAAGTACAGAACAAATTTGTGACATGTTGCAAGTAGATGCTCTAAAAGTGGAGTACTGATGTAGACAAGGGTATCACTTAATCTTCCTGGCGCACATGCAACTAATGTTGGAACAAATCCAGTGACTCTTTTTGCACTGTGCAAAACGTGTACACATTTTTCTCAAGCTCTAGATATATGTAGGATACTCTTACACACATATTCCAATTAATGCGAAGCCATACTGTGATGCAAGATGGAGATAAAAGCACAAATCTGTACAGATGTTTTCTGAGCACATATAAAGTGTAATAGAAGTTTTTGAAATCTTGAGGGATAGATCAGAAGTAACCTCAGAAAAAAGGACATGCAGACAGTTTCTTGATATGCATTATACCCTGTTTTTTCTTTTGGTTCTTTTATTTTTGGAATCCAGTGCTTACTAACGCGAATAATGCTCATTTACGCCTACAACAAAGAGAACTTGGACTGGGCGAACGTGTTCAAATGCTGGAAGTATTGACTCGATTTTGTGAGGAAAAGCGTGATTCTCTACTCACAACAGCAGCTGAGAGAGATTTGGAAATATTCAATATATTTGTATTACTCACAGAAATAAGAGTCAGAAGATGAAAGAGTCTGTTGAGAAAATATTCGACTCTGGCTTAAATTCAGTTCAGGAAAATCGAGGGGAGCACCAGTAGGTAAGCTAATATAATTTTAAAAAAGTACTTACTAATGAATATATATCATGATCTTTTTGCCCTCCTTAAAATTCAAATAGTACTAGGTGCAGAAAAAGATGAGTTCATTGATCGAAACAGTCAGCATTTACGTGGAAAATACAGCAGTTTATAACAAAACCTTTGCTACCTGTGAGGGCCCACCTGTGAAACGAGTCATCGTAGGACAAGTAAACTGTGTGGAAACATTTGTAAGGACATGCAGAACAGAAATAACTAATAAACCATCGAAAGAAACATATTATATTTTCCACATGAGAAGCTAACATCTGTTAATTGTAATCACAGGCTGCTTATAGGCTGCTCTCTTTCACTTGGCATGGAAGGATCGCGCTGAGTGTGCGTAGAAGTGTTTATGTTCTGGAACTGCCAGGTAGGGAGCACGAATCGCGGAATTGGTTAGACATCAGAAGAACATTTATTTCTGGCTTCCTGAAAGAGTCCCTGTACCAAGTAATTTAATTTAATGAGTGACAGTAGGTAGCCTACTTACAGGAGAAACAACTCCACAATATACTATATTTGAACAACGTTAATTAACATAGTTGTACAACCATTCCTAACTAATGTTCAGCATTACGATCTTGCTCGGCTGAATGCAAAATGAAGTAGGGTTTAGTATACTACTCCGAACTAAATACTGAACTCGACGAACAGGCACGTCTGTGACGACATCATATGTAATGTTCAATTGCAATGCACCGTTTACCTTTCTCCACTGTGTGTCGTTGGATATACAGGATGCCAGGTGACTGCATCTACTTCCTGCTGCCTGTCAACCTATAAAACTGCTTATTCATGGCTAAAGTGTCTGTCATATATAGTCCTATCGAATTCTTCTGTCAAGCAGAAGACTGTTTGCTCCTAGTCTTTCTATAATGGCTTTGTACGCTCGGCTGATTGTTGGGGCGACGTGCACTGTGATGCCATCCCAGTTCTCACAAGAACGTATTAACTAACATGACTCTTCTCGATCTCTCTCTTTGGAGAATCTATGAGACTCTCAGCTTATTTAACGATGATCTATTTACAGTCCGTTGTGATTAAAGTGAACACAAAATAAATCTCTCTCCTCGTCCCGCGAAGCATTAAGCCCTTTGTGTAACTACGTAAGATTTCAGAGAGAGAGCTCTTTCTTGTATCCAAACTGCATATATCGAGCTACCTCTTCTCTCTTTGTGAAGAACATTTCCTGCGCCAGAATTGGAGTCTGCCAACTCAACAGCTGCCTACAGCAATTATTTCTCCTACGCTCAAAACATTACTTCCAAATCCCCCCCCCCTCCCCCTCTGTGGCGGAGCAAGCTGCACAACACTATGCAACTCTGTCGATACTGGAAATGCGTCCTTTGCAGCTGTGATAGTTGTGACCCATCCCTCTCCTTCGCCAGCGGCCAACAAAGTGGCTTTTACAGAAAAATGTTGCGTCATGATTCGCAATCTCCTCTCCGTTCCAGGTCTGCATTCCTACCGAAAAGAATGTATATGCAATTGGGAAAAGTGATTACTTAGCATTATATTCTGATTAGCCAAGCACACTTTCAGTAGCATTTTATGTGCAAATTAAGTCTGTTACACCCAAAGTATAGTGTGTGACATCGTCTCGCAGAGGAGACGCCCATGTAAGGTGGTAGAATGGACTGTTTCTTGGAAGGTAGTAAAAGTGAACTGACACATTAAACAGGATAAAAAGATTGCTTAACGTGAAGACAATCTGCATCCACGACAGCCTGGAATCACACAAGAGATCGCTCTACTGCGGCCTGAAAACACGGTGGCCAATGATATGTTCGGCTGTCATGACACAGTTATGGTCCAATCCACGAACGACAACCGTAGGCGCAGGTCGAGATACAGTCGGGAGGTGCTTTGTTGCTGGTTCCAACTGACAGTAGCAGTATGAGCATAAACGTGCTTTGAACTTCATGAAACCGTGTATCTCGCAAACTATATCTCTGCCTTTCTTGTCTTGATGTAGGTGGGTAGAACAAATTTATACTCGACCGCCAGCATTCGTGACTCCAACTATGGCACACTGCTTGAAGATCGCACTTTGCGTCCAACATTCTCAGAGTCATGGCAACAGTAACTTATTCAACAATTTGTGAGGCAATTTCCCATTAGGTTCTTCCAGGAGCCGTTCTCAAATCGCCAGTTAATTCCAACTTCGGAATTATGTTCTTCAACCCCTTGTACGGGAAAAGGACCTCTCCCTATTCCTGTAACGCATAGATACTCGTGAAAAGCACCACTACTATTGTTGTTGTTGTTTTGATAAAACAGCTTTACGAATAAGTCCGGCTCACCTTATCCAGACCCATGCTGACTGTCTGCGGCTGTAATGCATAATGTTGCTTGTGTTTCAGCGCTATATGGCCCTACTAGTACTGATACCTAAAACCAAGTCACAACGCTAACACTGTGAACAACGCAAATGATGCAGTACACACTCTGAGCATCATTCCTATAAAGTATGGTACCCATACAGTAAGTATTTTTTTCGTCTACACCGGCTCAAGTATCCAAAATTTAATTATAACCAGACTGTATTGTGCATTGAGTGCTGCAGCTATAATTGTTAAAAAACATCGTACTAGGCTCCACATTTCTTGATTTCAAGAAGTTACTTCCAAAAGAACACATTTCAGGGACAACTTTAGAATTATTAAGCTGAATAATTATGTGCAAGATGCAGGAGTGTTTAATTAACGTTGTTGTGGCACTACGGAATTTTCTGACAATCACTGTGTTAAATGCTACTTGTGAAAGAAGTTTCTCCAAATCAAAGCTAAAAATAAGATATAGGAGGTCGACTATGAGCCAGGAAAACTTAAGTAGTACTGCTGTTTTATCATTTGAAAGGTCGACTATGAGCCAGGAAAACTTAAGTAGTATTGCTGTTTTATCATTTGAAATAAAAGTAAATAAATGATTTAAATGAACATAATGCAATAATAAAAGTGAAAAAAATTGTAAGTAAATGCTATTAATATGGTTAAATGAACTTCCTAATATATAACGTTTTCTGTTTCAGTATTTTGTTATACTTGTATTGGTACTTATAAACTGTTACAGTTTCAATGTAAGCATTCATGACTTTAGACAAGTAATTTTATTTTATAATCATAAGTGTAGTTTAGAAAATAGATTTAAAAACCTAATTTTTAACAGCTCATGATGGGACGCATTATTTTAAACTACCCTGGGTGCTCAGACCCCGCGGTATGGCGGTGCTTTATCATAACGGTATAGTGAATTTATGTGATGAATACACTATTTATTTGAGGTACATGTTGTCTGTTGGGTTAAAATGAAACAAGGTACAACTTCTCAATATTTTGTTATCCAGACTGAAATATTTCTCTTGCCTATAGATCCCATGTTCGAGTCCTTTATCTCAGTTTCAGTCTGCGGATGCTAGGTTGAAATTAACGCAACATTCATTAGGAATGAATGTTTAATAAGCAGGATAGAGATCAGCTAAATTAAATGAGTCTCACTCTGTGGTCGAGATCGCTTCCTTGGAATTTGAGAGCCACTTTCGATCCAAAGATACGAAATTAGAATTCTGATGGTAAAAAGGAAACGCTAGAATTCCCCACTATGAGGTAGCGAGACAGCACCATAGGGTACTGACCAGCTGAGTATCGTACAAACATTTCGTTGTATTTATAGTGCTTAGAAATCGAATGGTGTCGATCCTTCGATCCTACGGCAAATACTTTCGATAATTAAGCTTAGAAGTAGGTTGTGTACAGGAACTACGTCTCATAATCTCCTATGGGCTATGGTTTTAAAAATCTTCTACACAATGGCAAAACTTCCTCTGCTGCATAACCTTTCAGTACATTTAGACAGACACTATTTTGCACAGTTGATATATGATACGGAAGTCAGAGGTGAACCCGCAGTCAGGTGTATACTTCATTGTACGTGACCACATTCATGACTGCTGTGACGTCTCGTTTTGTCTCGGCTCGATGGTGATGGTTGTCCCGTCGAAATGACGTGGAACGGCGTCCGTTGATCACGAAATCGCCAATCTGTAACTATTATAAAAAAAAACTCCTCGCGCGGTTGGTTATTTTTCGGATACTGTCTCTCAAAACTGATATCAACGTCTCGACGGAGCAGCACGCCGGAGTGTATACGCCGCCCTTGCTTGAAATTAAAGCAGTGGTGTTCGATGTTTATCGATCTTCTCCACTTATAAATGTAGCGACTGCACCACTCGATAACGCGATGACTCCCTTGGTCTGAAATGATAACCAAAAGTCCTTTGGGTGTTCGCGACGGACTTTTCAATTCACGCGAACCTGCTGACTATAGTTCTTATGCCCGGTTTGAGAATGGGTATTCAAACGTTGAAAATGTAATGCCTTGAATCATCACTCCATCACCCAAGCCGACGTCACATCAGGATTTTTGCGAGGATAATGAGTTGTTAATTATTATTCCGTCGTCAAGGTGTCGCTACGTCGCGTATTCAACAACTGCACGACCTTATTCCAGAGATAACATACCCTTGAGCGATGTTCAGAACGCGTTGTATTTCGATGTAAACTTCTTTCTGTTTACAGTTAAATTGTCACTAAATCACTTTTCACTTTTATGTTATCCGAAGAATCATTTAATTCCACAAATACACTTTAAATGTCCATTAAATCATATATGCGACACGAAGAACTAAAGTCGAATTAAAGAATGTTTTTCGTAATTATTTGTACCTACACTGAGCACACACACCGATTTTTCATTCAGGGAATTACGTCTCTTAGAATCAGCAGTTCTGACTTTGACGATAGCTTCTGACAACTCGGCGCAATTTCAAGTTACTCTGTTGCCTACTCAAGTCTAATAATTGAGTATATGTCGTCGATCAGTCTCTTTCCATGTCCTTTGATGTTCGTGACTGTTAAGTATCACGAAGGCTAAGTCCCATCACAAATCAGCAAACACACGAGTTATTTTTCTGTCACATATATCAACTATCCCGTTATCTGTCTAAGCGGTAAAGATGATTTTACTTCAGTCCGACTTCTGACTAATACTTCCAACTGTAAAACTTTTAAACTTCAGATCAGTTTTAAAACACTCTAGTAGCGCTTAACAAGCGTATTGCTATTGCAAGAGTACAAGAGAGAAGTTAACATCTCCATTGCCGATTTACATTGTAGTCACAGCTCGATGCGGCTACAACTATCTTCTTGGATAAATGTTATCTTTGGTCAATTTATGGTCTGGATTTTAACCTTCGTAAATAATAATTTTTTTTAAATTCTTTCTTTTAAGTTTCTGTTTCGTATCATATGGTATTCTTTCATTCAGTCCTTTCTTTATGATAAGCAATAATATTTATATAACATTCTCGCTAATCAAATTGTCAAGAGAGTAAATTTTGTTGTCAGTAGCGGTCATCATTGTTAGGATGAAAGATTTTTCTATTTCTTTTTGCAACAAAGGGTGTTCATTGTGGGTTCTATACTTCGGGTGTCACACATGTCCCCCGGACGATGAAGTGGATACGTGACGTCCCGCTTCAACGTCCCTAACCAGGTAAGGTCCTTGTTTTATTATTGGCATACTGACATTCACACACATACACATACAAAAAAATCGAATCATTACATTGTTTCTTTAACATTAATTTGAACTCAGGGTTCATGTCTCTTAAATATTTCATTATTTCATTTCACTGTCACATTTATACTTTCGGTGCATCGCTATACTGCCGCTGCACCTGCACCAGACCATGAAAAGCTGCAAACATGGCCCTGTTCAAAGCCAGTGCATTCTCCTCCATCGAACATGGCGAAGCTGCTACAGCATCGGATCGTACATGGCAGCGAGTACGATCCGATTATGCGGGCTCGTCTGGTTACTATCGTTGTCCAGTGGCTGCGCTCCCGTTAGACTTTACTAACACCTCAGAACAATCTATCCTGAGATAGTCCGCATCACCACTGTTGAGTATGCTGAAAGATTTATATCACTTCTCTTTTCGGTACATAACATCAAATTACATATCTTTATCGCAGCTCTGATTGCTCATCATTGCAGATTGTCTCTTCATTTAATTAATAATGTCCGTGGTAAGTCTAAATAGTTTATATTCACTTTCACACTTGTACTATCAGTTTATAAACACATACAACATTCCTCACGCCGGTACCATTCTATTGTTCTTATTACTTAGTTTTTTCTTTTTTTAAGTCTTACTCGTTCATTCATTTATTTCCTATTCACCCTTATTCGTCTCTCATCCTCTCCTTCCTCAAAATAAGTGATTTTGTTCAAATAAATTCCCCTATTCCCGAATGATCACGGTAAGATTTTTCTTTGTGCGCGCGTGCTTACTTTAAACTGATGCCTCGTTTGTTCAAATGGTTCAAATGGCTCTGAGCACTATGGGACTTAACTACTGTGGTCATCAGTCCCCTAGAACTTAGAACTACTTAAACCTAACTAACCTAAGGACATCACACACATCCATGCCCGAGGCAGGATTCGAACCTGCGACCGTAGCAGTCGCGTGGTTCCGGACTGCGCGCCTAGAACCGCTAGACCACCGCGGCCGGCACCTCGTTTGTCAAACAGCATATAGAATTGTTTTACTTAATATAATTTTCAATGAACACAAAATAGTTATAGTTAAGAACCCATGGCCCGTAATCTTTCTTAATGACTTAAGTAAATAGAACTTGTTTTTTGCAAGAACTATTTAAAACTAATTCATTGTCCACCAATTCTATACAGAAAATAAATTCACAAATATGGTTGTAACATCTTTCTGCTTTGTAACTACTGCTAGTTTGCATACTTACAATCGAAACCTTCAATTAACTAAAGTATTTCCTTAACTCTATATGAGGGTACACCTCTTTTCTCCTCTTGGTTACTTCATCTTCTAACAGGGAGCTTTCTTCATAGCATAGCCCTGCTCTTCAGCCAAGAGATAGTAATTACACAACAGGAAGACTTCTAAAACAACATAAAGGAGAAAAAATGAGGGAACATAGATACAAAAAGGGGGAACATCATGGAATAGAGCCTGCAAAATGGAGTGACTGTACAAATGAAGATAAAAGAATAAAAAAAGCGTATTACACAAAACACCACACACTGTTACGATTAAAAGAACACAAGGCGAAGTACGGCTGAAGGATAAAGTCAAGCACACGATTGAAACCATATATATTGCATTACCCTGGTTCCCAGAACTCCTGAAGATAAACGTTGACTGTGGATATTGTATCAAAGACACAGTCCCTCTGACTGTTCAGAGATGTCACTAAATCCGGCCAAAGATGTAAACAACCGTGTATGTGCAACGCCTATTAGACGGAAGGTGTGCGACAGCCGATGAGTTCCAGCCATTCTACCAGGAAGGACGTACACGGCTCTTGTTGTCTGTAGCTCAACCATGCCTATACGTTCAATACCGCGGTTCGATCGCGGCCGCATTGTTACTTTGTGCCAGGAAGGGCTCTAAACAAGGGAAATGTCCAGGCGTCTAGGAGTGAATTAAGGCGATGTTGTGCGGACATGGAAGAGATACAGAGAGACAGGAATTGCCGATGACATGCCTCGCTCAGGCCGCCCCAAGGCTACTCCTGCAGTGGATGACCGCTACCTACGGATTATGGCTCGGAGGAACCCTGACAGCAAAGCCACGATATTGAATAATGCTTATCGTGCAGCCACAGGACGTCGTGTTACGACTCAAACTGTGCGCAATAGGCTGGATGATGCGCAACGTCACTCCCGACGTCCATGGCGAAGTCCATCTTTGCAACCACGACACCATGTAGCGCGGTCCAGACGGGCACAACAATGGACCGCTCAGGATTGGCATCACGTTCTTTTCACCGATGAGTGTCGCATATGCATTTAACCAGACAATCATCAGAGACGTGTTTGGAGGCAACCTAGTCAGGCTGAACGCCTTAGACACACAGTCCAGAAAGTGCAGCAAGGTGGAGGTTCGCTGCTGTTTTGGGGTGGCATTAAGTGGGGTCGACGTACGCCGCTGGCGGTCATGAAAGGCGCCGTAACGACTGTACGATTTGTGAATGCCTTCTTCCGACAGCTAGTGCAGCCATATCAGCAGTATATTGGCGAGGGATTCGTCTTCATGAACGACGATTCGAGCCCCCATCGTCCACGTCTTGTGAAAGACTTCCTTCAGGATAACAACAGTGCTCGACTAGATTGGCCAGCGTGTTTTCCAGACATGAACCCTATGGAGCATGGCTGGGATGGATTGAAAAGGGCTGTTGGGCTGTTTATGGATGGCGTGACCGACCAACCACTCCGAGGGATCTTGGCCGAATCGCCGTTGAGGAGTGGGACAATCTATATCTACAGTGCCTTGATGAACTTTTGAATAGTATGCCACAACGAAAACAGGCATGCATCAATGCAAGAGAACGTGCTACTGGATATTACAGGTACTGGTGTGTACAGCAATTTGGTCCACAACCTCTTAAAGTCTCGCCGTATAGTGGTACAACATGTAATCTGTGGTTTTCATGAGCAGTAAAAAGGGCGAAAATGATGTTTATGATGATCTCTCTTCCAATTTTCTGTACAGGTTCCGGAACTCTCGGAACCGAGGGGATGCAAAACTTTTTTGGTATATAATGTTTTGCATCCCCTCGGTTCCGAGAGTTCCGAGTTCCGGAACCTGTACAGAAAACTGGAATAGGCGAGACCTTCAGAGGTGTTGGTCCAGATTTCTGTACCCACCAGTACCTCTAATACATTTTCTGTTCCTAGCTGCTTGTTGGACAACAGGCTGTAATGTTTAAACAAATTCAGGAGCTTTTGGTAGTTCGTAAGATCGAGAATTACGCTGATAGCTCTCGTAGGTGTAGGAAGCTCTTGTGTAGGCAGTTGAGGTTGCTTATAAAAGACAGTTAGGCATCTACAAAAGGTTAACACGTCAGTATGTTAATTGCCCTATGTGAACTAAATAACTGTGATGTACGTGTGTTTGTAAGCTGGCGGTTCTTCTTTTGTGCTGAGTTACATGCAGTGACTGATATCTTCTTGACAGATACAAATAGTCAGTCATGCTGATACACTTAGGTGGTCTCTGAATATTAGTAACGCTTTGTAGCTTCATGCTGCATTGATGAATTGCCCTCGCTGGATTCTTCCATACTAATGTTGACAGCATAAATTTTCTATGTGGGCATCTGCAGCTTAATATTTGCATAGTTAAAAATCTCTTTCAAAAATTTTGTTGTTGAAAAATCTTCTAAAAGAACTCTAGAATCCGATTGTAGCTGTTACTGTTCGTGGAATTAAGGTATAGGCTGGTTGGCAGTAGTGAAAGGCAACTCCTGGATACAATTGCCAGGATTGCACTAAGGCATTGGACCAATACGATCTCCCAAGATTCTAAAAGGCACGAGTCCTGACATCATCAAATGGAATTGATGCTGGAACATCCATAAATAATCTTAGACAGCTAAGAGTCATCACTGAGACACACACAAATTTGGACCAGTGCTGTACTAGTGGTAGTACTTAGAAAAACAGCTATTGCGAAACAGGTAGTAACTTGATTCTAAAATAAACGGGGATTAGCAGGTACAAGTGTAATCTACAGTTTTGTAGAATATAGTGATACAATATTTTTTAAAAAAGATTTTGTACTTAATGTACAGGTCTATCGTTGCACTGAATCTGGTGCTAAGCTGTGAGTGCGGCTGCTTAACAATACGCGCCGGCCAATGAGATTCGCAGGCAGTGTGGTCGTGTCAGTACTACGTCCTCTGGTGGTGTGTTTACGTGGCGCTGTTCATAGTAGACCCCTGAGCGGTGGAAGAGCGGGTTCGGCCGACAGCGCGCTGGTGGGAGATTCAAAAGTGTCGCCGGTCAGGTAGCTGTGAGCGGTGTGGGGGGCGGGGAGCGTCGGTACGGTCGGTGAAGACACCGTCCATACCGCAGAAGATGCCTACAACGCAAGAAACGTTTCTGGAATTTACAGTAATCCTGTGTCCTAAAATGTCACTAAAGCATGTTTAAACATGTTTTTCTTTTTTCTTTTTGTTTTACGAAAAATACCATCTATGCCTGCCGCACGCAAGTAATAATAGAAAACGAATACTTTGGCATTAGAAGCTAAGAGGTTAAGATGAGAAGTAGGAGATTTATATGTTTGCATGCCGGGATACTCTCCGTTAATTCTCAATATCTTCAACAGGCAGAGTATTTTGATTTCCATGGATTCCACATTCTTCATCAAGAAGTGGCTGAGTCTGGATAAAATTTGAGCATTTTATTAGTATTTCTTGTGGTTCTAGGTACGTGTCTAACTTTCGTTGGCTCTTGTGGGATCCACGTCAAGGTGGGGGTGTCAATGTGTGACAAGACTCGTCTGTGGCCTGCTGCCAACAAGGCACCCGGCCAACTTGCTACTCATCCCCGTCCCAGAGGTCACGAAGTGTCTGCGAAGTAGAAATAGACTCATAGCGCAAGTTACTACTGATGGAGTTCAAGCGAAGAGTTAGAACGGATCGATGTAGAGTTAGATGGGTACTGAAGTGCGTTGGTGATATTGCGATAATGCATACTACAGCGTGCAATTTTGTCTAAGAAGAATGAACACCCCTGAGAAAGACATCACAAAAATATAGGTAATAGGAAATTACCTGCGAATTATCCTTTGAATTCCTTCCTTGACAAATGAAGGAAATACAAAAAACGTTCTGAAAAAGAAAGGGGCATGTTGAATGACTTACGATGTGGGAGGATTTCGCACATGAATGTAGAACTCTAGGTCCCACAATATATGTCACTCATACGTTCGGATAATGGTGATGACGAACCTTATCTGCGACCATGAATAAGTAAAGAAACTTCGGAAGGCGATCGCACAGAGCCCCATCTGCATCTGCCATAGTACTAAGTAGGAAGTTATAAATTCCACAATTCTCAGCTTCGAAAATACCGCTATATACGTCGATACCATGTCCCATTTGAATAGAATTTAAGCCAAAGATTGTGTGGCGCGGCAGCCTATGTGTTTTCAACTGTGACTGGTTGTTGAAAATTAGAATATCATGGCACATGTGACGCAGTAAAATTCCACGCCTATGGACATGTGAATACACACAATTGCAGATTCTGGGGGAACAAACAAATGTACTCACTGCAAGACAGGAAACGGAACACCATCAAAGTGAATGTGTGATTACAGATAAGAAGGACTAACGTCTATGCAACTTTAATGATAGCAGAGGAGCTAATAAACAGACGCATATGTCTACATACGAGAAAACTTTCTGGAGTCACAGTCCGTAGGAAATGGGATTAGTTATTTTCAGTAGCATTGGGTACCTCCCTATTTTGCCTCAGAAGTGCGTTACCTGTATCCAGCTTCTGCTGTGTTGGACATCGTTCTCAAAGGATTTGGGCACATCGTTCTCCAGACCTGGGGAAGGGGTGACCTGGAGGGCGAGGGATGGAGCGCAGGGATTTAGAAGGCGAAAGTATACCATGAAAAGACTAATAGCACATCACACTTGCAACAACGAATTAGAGACGTAGTTAATCAAATGTCTCAAGCTATGATGAATATTGTGTTTCGGTGCGTGGAATATCACTGGCAGTTATGCAGTCAAACTGAGCTGTGACGATATGTGGTTCTATTGCGATACATGTTGTACTGTATATCGCAAATTTGTAATAAATGAGGGTTTCCAAATAAGTGTATGGAGATATTTTGGTCCCCCTGTAATTCGCTTAGCAATAACTGAAAAACAGCTAATGTGAAATAAGAAAACATTTAAAGAAATGGAAAAAGAACCTGTTGTGAGACTGGAAGATTCAGAACGCCAAAAACTTACAAGAGTTATTGGTGAAAGTAAAATGAAGCTGATTCAGGGCAGCAGTCGAACATTTTTTGTATCCAGAAAGGCCCGTACAGACCTGCAACACGCGCTCGTGCATTATCCTGCTGAAATGTAGGGTTTCGCAGGGATCGAATGAAGGGTAGAGCCACGGGTCGTAACACATGTAAAGTCCACTTTTCAAAGTGCCGTCAATGCGAACAAGAGGTGACCGAGACGTGTTACCAATGGCACCACATACCATCACGCTGGGTGATAAGCCAGTATGGCGATAACGAATACACGCTTCCAATGTGCGTTCACCGCGATGTCGCCAAACACGGATGCGACCATCATGATGCTGTAAACAGAACCTGGATTCATCCGCAAAATGACGTTTTGCCATTCGTGCACCCAGGTTCGTCGTTGAGTACACCATCGCAGGCTCTCCTGTCTGTGATGCAGCGTCAAGGGTAACTGCAGCCATGGTCTCCCAGTTGATAATCCATGCTGCAGCAAACGTCGTCGAACTGTTCGTGCAGCTGGTTGTTGTCTTGCAAACGTCCCCATCTGTTGACTCAGGGATCGAGACGTGGCTGCACGCTTCGTTGTTATCCAGGATGGCGTTCCGTATTACCCTCCTGAATCCACCGATTTCATATTCTGCTAACAGTCATTGGATGTTGACCATCGCGAGCAGCAATGTTGCGATACGATGAACCGCAATCGCGATAGACTACAATCCGACCTTTATCAAAGTCTGAAACGTGATGGTATGCATTTCTCCACCTTACACGAGGCATTACAACAACGGTTCACCAGACAATGCCCGTCGACTGTTGTTTGTGTATGAGAAATCGGTTGCAAACTTTCCTCATGTCAGCACGTTGTTGGTGTCGCCAACGGCGCCACCCTTGTGTGAATGCTCTGAAAAGCTAATCATTTGCATATCACAGCAGCTTCTTCCTGTCGGTTAAATTCCGCGTCTGTACCACGTCATCTTCGTGGTGTAGCAATTTTAATGGCCAGTAGTGTAATTTTGCTTTTGTCTTGACTACAATTTTGCTTTTCAACAACCTTACGCGTTTCGAGTTTCTGTCATTTTCGAAGGCTACAAAATACAACACAAAACTGTTATCAGAAGATATGGTGTCAACATTCCCGATCACGATACAAGCACAAACTGCTACCAACGGAAAATTTTGCAAGCCAAGTGGACTAAACCACTAGGCGGCGCTGGGTGTGTGGTACACACTGCTATTTGTTTCTGTTTACAACAACAATTTTCATCATCACAATGTATGAAATAATTTCTTGAGCCAACATGGAAATCACTTACAATGTTTTACAAAAAGGTATTACTTTTCAAAACAATGTGTAACAGGTATTTTTTTTTATTTATTTAATGCATTGGAAGAACGCCCTGATTGGCGCTAGAGATAATGTACATAAGATCTTCTGTGATTGTTTAATCATAACACAGTGTCCAGTGAATAACAAACGTTGTAGATCGCCACGACGCAATTAAAGAAGGGAGGAGCGTTAAAGGAGTACACAATATTGCACTTGACATATTATAAATCCTGTAAAACTGTTCGTAATACTGTGACTACAAACGTTTATATAATGATAACTTAAACAAAAGAAAGCGAAAGCATTTTGAAACAACAATAGCACCGCTGTTGCCAACAGTTTTCAACTTGAGTCATGCAGCACGAAGCTTTTTGTTTATTGAAATTTCAAGCCCCGGCCACTGTGGGCAGGGGAGGGCTGTCATCGGCGCAATACGCAGTTCTTCAGCCGAGAAACATACAGTTGTTAAAAAGCTGAAACGAAATATATAAAAAGGTGATGAAAAAGGGGAACTTAAGAACATAATAAGCGGGGAGACAATGGCGGTTGAAATATACGCTTACACGAAGACGTTCATTGCGGGGCACAATTAAGAAAGATCCACATAAAGATAAAAGCACAGTTGGCGATGTGCTTAGCACCTGAAATACACCGGGGTTACACGCACAAGATAAAAGTTGGCGACAGTATTAAAAAAACACACCAGAACGACAGCCCCTTGAACCCACTGCACGAAATAGAACAAACACGACAAAGAGTAAAAACTGCCGGGGGGGACCTGCCGAGGGAGGGAGGAGAGGACTGCAGCGTGAAGCGCTGAGCAACCGTTTATGAACACTCTGTCAGCCTATGATGGATCCGCCTGCATGATACTATGTAGTAAATACTTCAACTTTTACGCATTTTGTGCACAAAATGTACATAGGAGGAAACCACACAAATGTACACAGTCTTGGGAGTAAAATACATAAGTGTACGCCATTTATCACGAAAAGAATACTGCGTAGGGCGAACAGTACTGTGTCTCCATCTACCGAAGCCGCAGGGTGGTGGCAGAAGTATAAGTACTCAGTAAATAGAACGAAAAAGCAGTTAGTATTTCTGAGGAAAATTTTGTTTTACTTTGAGAAATCTCCTATTCCTCCAGCGCATTTAATATCACTCCTGTAGGGCGCTGTGCAGATTTTAAGATTCTTGTGAATTTCGCCGAATAAGTGGTTGTTTCATAAAAGATACTTCTTTTGTCATAAATACAACGAAACTTCCTTTCTACAGAGCCCCCAACAGTACACGTCCTCGAATATGCTGATGACACCACCTTCCTGGCTCTCTATCCCACCCTTCAATGGTCCCAATGCAGCCTTAAAACCCACCTTGACCAGTTCACCACTTGGTGCAACTAGTGGTTAATTTGTATCAAACCCTCAAAGATCCAGGCAATCATCACAGGCTGCACCTCCCGCTCTTCCCATAGCCATGATTTCTACCTAACCATTTATGGTCGTCCCATCCAGCTCACCCTCACCGTGAGATACCTTGGCCTCACCCTCGACTGCCACCTAACATGGACCCCTCATCTCCTGACCATCCAGCAGAAAGCCCATACCCACCTCTGCCTCCGGAAATTCCTGTCTGGCCACACATGGGGATCGCATCGTTCCAGCATCCACCACACCTACAAATCCGTCCTATCCTCTGTTATGCCAGCGTTGCCTGGATCTCTGCCTCCCTCTCCCACCCCCACCCCCGTTTTTATAAGGCCCTCCAAATCCTTGAACGTCATGCACTCTGCCTTGCCTTTTGTATCCGCCTTCCGTCCCCAACACAGCTCCTTACGACCTCATCCCCTTCCCCCACCTCCTCCTTTTCTCCAACAAATCTGCAGCCCTTAAACTGTGCACAGGCTTGATCCCCCACCACTGGTGTCCTCCTTCCTCTCTACCTCCCGCCCACTGCCGCACCTCTATTGCTGTATCCCCTCTCTGTCCACCTCCACACACTCCAGATCCTTCATAAGGGCAATTTCCAGCACCTCCCTCTCCCAGATGATGATTTTCGCTGTGATGTCTACCCTTCCTACCAACTGTAGCCTGGCCTTGTACCCCCTTCCCCAGAGTCCCCTTCCCCTTCCCTCCTTTTGCCATAGCAGTTTCTCCTCCTCCCCCCACCCCTTGAGTCTCTGCACTCCCTCCTGGGCTGTTTTCCTCTAATGTCCTTCCCTCCCCTTCTCCCCCCCCCTCTAGAACCGCACATTCCCCCTTTCATCCCTTTTCCCTCCTATCCCTACCCCATGGCAGATCCTCCCAGTTTGTCCCTCATCATCAGTGTGCTACGTCAGTGTTGAGTTTGGGAAGGAAGGAAGGAGGTTAGTGTTTAACGTCCCGTCGACAACGAGGTCATTAGAGACGGAGCGCAAGCTCGGGTTAGGGAAGGATGGGGAAGGAAATTGGCCGTGCGCTTTCAAAGGAACCATCCCGGCATTTGCCTGAAACGATTTAGGGAAATCACGGAAAACCTAAATCGGGATGGCTGGAGACGGGATTGAACCGTCGTCCTTCCGAATGTTGAGTTTGGTGCCAATCTACAGTGATGTCAAGTGCTACGGTTTTAATTGCATACTTGACTTTAACCTCTAGCCGCACTTCAGCTTGTGTTCTTTTAATCGTTACAGTGCGTGTTTTTTTGTGTAATATACTTTTTTAGACTTTTATCTCCATTTTTACAGTCACACTCTTTTGTAGGCTCTCTTCCATAATGTTCCCCCTTTCTGTATCTATGTTCCCCCATATTTTCTCCTTTATGTTGTTTTAAATGTCTTCCTGTTATGTACTTACTGTCTCTTGGCTGAAGAGCAGCGCCTATACTGCTGCCATCCAGCCACGGATGGGGAATTTAAATCCAATAAATAAAAAAGCATTCTACAAATCGGAGCATCGAATATTACATCCCTTAATAAGGCCAGTAGGTAAGAAAATTTAGAAAGGGAAATAGTTGGCTGAAGTTATAGTGGGAATTACTGAAGTTCAGTGGCAGGAGCAACAGGAGATCCAAATAGGTGAATCCAGCATTGTAAGTGCCAAGTCAAGTAGGCATAATGCAGGAGAGGATTTATTAATGAATAGGAAAACTGGAATGCAGGTAAGATACTATGTGCGGCATACTGAAAGCATTATTGTAGCCAAAAAACATACAAAGCCCACAACTACCACAGTAGTACAGGTTTACATGGCAACTAGCTCCACGGATGATGAAGAGACTGAAGAAATGTATGATGAGGTAAAAGGAATTATTCAGATAAAGGAGACAAAAATTTAATTGTGATGAGGGACTGGAATTTGGCAGTAGAAAAAAGAAAAGAAGAAAATTAGTAAGTGAATGTAGACTGGGGAAAGGAATAAAAGGGAAGCTGCCTGGCAGAGTTTTGAACATAGCATAATTTAATCATCGCTTAGTTTAAGAATCATAAAAGAAGGTTATATACGCGGAAGAGACCTGGCGACAACGGAAGATTTCAGATTGATTATATAATAGTTCGACAGAGATTTAGGAACCAGATTTTAAATTTAAGAAGTTTCCTGATGCAGATGTGTACTCTGACTGTAGATTAAAACTAAAGATATTGGAAAAAAGAGAAAATTAAGGAGATCGGATCTTGATAAGTTGAAAGAACCAGAGGTTGTTGAGAGCTTCAGAGGGAGTATCAACCATTGGTTGACTAGAACAGATGAAAGGAACGCAGTAGAAGACGAATGGGTACCTTTAAGGGATGAAATATTGAGGGCAGCAGAGGATCAAGTAGGTAAAAATTCAAGGCCTATTAAGAAACCTTAGATAACACAAGAGATAATGAATGTAACTGATGAAAGAAAAAAATTTAAAAATGAAGGAATTGAAGCTGGCGTAAGGGAATAAAATATCTAAGAAATGACATCGACAGGAAGTGCAAAACTGCTAGTCAGTGATGGTTAGAGAACAAGAGCAAGGGGAAAGATAGATATCGCCTACAGAAAAATTAAAGAGGCTCTTGGGGAAAAGAGAAGCATCTGGATGAATATCAGGAGCTCAGATGGTAAATGAGTCCTAAGTAAAGAACGGAAAGCTGAAAGGTGGAAGGGGTATATACAGGGTCTATGCAAGTGAGATGAACTTGAAAGCCGCATTATGGAAAGGGAAGTGGACGAAAGTGAAGATGATACTGAGAGTAGAAGTTGACGAAGCTCTCAAAGATCTAAGTCGAAACAAGGCCCCTGGAGTAGACGAAATTCCGTCAGAACTACTGATAGCCTTGGGAGAGCCATCCATGACAAAACTCTTACATCTGGTGTGCAAGGTGTAAGAGACAGTCGAAAAAGACTCAGAGCTCAATAAGAATGTCGCAGTTGCGATTCCAAAGAAATTAGTTGCTGATAGGTGTGAAATTAGCAAATTATCAGACTAATAAGTCACTATTGCAAGATACAAAACGAATTCCTTGCTGAAGAATGGAAAGACTGGTAGAAGCAGACGTCATGGAACATCAGTTTCGATTCCGGAGAAAGGTAGGAACACGATCGGCAATACTGAGCCTACGACGTATCTTAGAACATATGTTAATGGAAGGCAAACCTACATTTAAAGCATTTACTGACTTAGAGAAAGATTTTGACAATGTTGACTGGAGTACTCTCTTTGAGATTCTGAAGGTAGAGGGGGTAAGATAAAGGGAACGAAAGGCTATTTACAACTTGTACAGAAACCAGAAAGTAGTTGTAAGTGTGGAGGGGCATGAAAGGGAATCAGTGGTTGGAAAGGGAGTGAGATAGGTTTGTCTCCCACCTTCGATGTTATTCAGTCTGTACATTAAACAATCAGTAAAGGAAACCAAAGAAAAGTTCGGAGTAGGTATTAAAATCCACGGAGAAGAAATAAAAACTTTGAGGTTTGCCGATGACATTGTAATTCTGTCAGAGACAGGAAAGGACTTGGAAGATGAGTTGAACGGAATGGACAGTGCTCTGAAAAGAGGATAGAAGATGAACGTCAGCAAAAGAAAAACAAGGATAATGGAATGTAGCTAAATTAAACCTGTTGGTGCTAAGGGAATCAGATTAGGAATCGAGGATAAGTAGTAGATCAGTTTTGCCACTTGGGCAGAAAAATAACTGATGATAACCGAAATAGATAGGTTATGATTGCCAGTGACAATAAAAGCATTTCTGAAGAAGAGAAATTTGTAACGCTGAATATAGATTTAAGAGTTAGGAAGTCTTTTCTGAAAGTATTTGTCTGGAGTGGAGGCATATATGGAGTGAAACATGGGCAATAAGCTGTTTGTATTGAAAGAGAATAGAATCTTTCGAAGTGTGGTGCTACAGAACAGTGTTGAAGATTAGATGGGTCGATCACGTAACTAATGAGGAAGTACTGAATAGAAATGGAGAGACAAGAAAACTGTGACACAACTTGCCCAAAAAACGGGATCGGCTGATAGAACACATTTTGAGACATCAAGGGATCACCAATTTAGTAATGGAGGGGTGAGTGGGGCGTATAAATCGAAGAGGAAGATCGAGAGAGGAACACAGTAAGCAGATTCATAAAGATGTAAGTTGCAGATATAGAGGCTCGCGCAGGATAGAGTAGCATAGAAAACTGCATCAAATCAGTCTTCGGACTGAAGAACGCAACAACATGTTCCTTATAGTATTGCCGCACATGACAGCTTGAAGTTTTAGTATTTTGAAACTACTGCACTAGCATTTACAACTTTTACACTTCTTAGTTGATTTACTTCTGATTAAGAATCATAGTTCGTTGACCTTCATCTCAGATACTTCTCTGACACTATGCTTGGACAGATCAGGAAGGGTAGAGGATTCAACGCTCGCTTTTCAATCCCCTGACAACCTCATTTTACACTAGCTCGATGTTGTTTAGGAGAATTGAAACTTTACAGATTTCTTAATCCTTGTACTCATAAATAGGACAGCAAGAGTATTTTGTACGACACGTTGACTTGTGAAACAACACTGATTAGCAAGAACATTATGACCACGTATCTTATAGCCGTATGTTCACCCATGGCGCGGGTAACAGTGACGACGCGTCGTGCCATAGAAGCAATGAAGTCTTGTAGTTTGCTGGAGAGAGTTGGCACGACATATGTACAAGGAATCCACCTAATTCCCGAAAGTTCTGGGCAGGGAGGGGGGGTGGGGGAAGCGATGAGCTCTGACGCCACGTTAAACCATATCCCAGATGTGTTCGGTCGGGTTCAGATCTGGCGAATTGGAGAGCCGGAACATTAATTGGAATTCGCCACTGATCCGCAAAACACTTCCTCATACTTCTCTTGTCTTGTGACATGGCCCATTATCTTATTGAAAAATGCCATTACCGCCTGAAAACATGATCGCCATGAGGGGGTCTGCGTGGTCTACAACCCGTGTACGATAGTCCTTCGCCGTCATGGTGCCTTACACTAGCTCCCTTTGAACTGTCGATGCCCATGTGAATGTCCCTCGGATCATAATGGAACCACCGCCAGAATGCCTCCGTCCGGCAGTACAGGTGTCACGGAACTGTTCCCTCTTGGAAGACGACAGATTCCCGCCCTCAGATCGGCATCATAAAGAAGATGTCGGGATTCATCAGATTATGCGACGCTCTTCCATTGCGCCAACGTCCAGTGCGATAGTCACGTGCCCATTTCAGTCGTAGTTACGAATTGGTGATATCACATGCATGAATCGTCAGCTCCGGAAGCCCGACGTTAGGAGTGTTTGGTGCACTGTGTGATCAGGCACACTTGTACTCTTCCCAGCACCAGAGTTTGATGTCCGTTCCTCCACAGTTCGCCGTCTGTCCTGTTTCACCAGTCAGCCTATCACACGACGTCTGTAACGAGGAGTGGTCACCCAGCCCACGACACTTCGATGTTGGTTTTCCCCATGTGATGAAGATACTCACCACAGCACTCGACGAACGTTCGACAAGTCCTGCAGTTTCCGAAATGCTTGTTCCAAGTCTGCGGGCCATCACAATCTGCCCTAGATCAGACACAGATAGAATGCTTGCCTTCCCCATTCTAAACACGAACAGCACGCCCACTGATACTACACGCACCGTGCGTGTGCTTGACTAGCAGTCATTCCTCGCCAGGTAATGCTGCTATCCCCAAGACGGCTTTATAACGACTGTGGCTTGGTGTTCACAATGTTCTGGCTGATCAGTGCATGTGACATATTCTAGTTTCAGTGTACATGGAGTAGGATTGTGTCCTTTTTATAAAATAATATTCTGAAAACGAAAGTAGACGAAACCGTTGTGTTGGAGGCTACCAAATGGATCAGCTGACGCCTACGGCAAGGCACGATGGTTGGGCCACAACCACGTGTGATATCAAGAAGTGAGTTACTGCGGAAATGTTTTGGGTTAATCTCGGGGCAATGATATGTAACAAATACATTAATCATAGAGGATACTGATACCCTATGGTACAAAACATGAGTCAGAACACTGTTACAAAAGCAACGAAAAAACGTATGTCCAGTTTAAAAGAAAGGAAAATCCCCAAGTTTTCACAACGAAATTCTATCTCAGAATCTGGCATAAAACCAAAAGAGATTATGTTTATATTTAAAGTACGCAAGCGGCAAGACTTAATCAATACTTTCATTGAACGATAACAACGGTGACATCACTAATGACGGTATCACTTGTAACGCCCCAAGGACAGAAAACCCCAATTAACAAACTTGGTGGAAACTTAAAGTACGGAAGTGAATCATCTTGGCAGTGACGGCAACTGTTGACGAGAAAATCTACAGTGGTAATATTTTGATTAATACCTATATCATTAAAATATTGAGAATAGCATACAAAAAGGGGAGGTGAAAGGATTATCATAGATTCTTTATCAAACATCTATAGAATAAATTCAAAATCTTATGAAGGAAGATTAAATCCAAGAAAGTAATTCAAGGATAACATTTACCACGAAAGAGAGTTGTAGCCGCATCGAAAAGGAAATTCAATGCGACTACAATGCAACTCAGATATGGAAATGTTCAATTAGTTAGTTGCTCTTGAGTTGCTCTAGAGTACTGGACGCCAACGATATTAGATTGTTTGAGTTTTGGAAGTTTGATAATTCGTGAGGTAGAGACTGAAGTATTGCTCAGCCATTCGACTGATGAAAGTTAGTCTTTAACGTTCTCAACGCGACGGTACAGTAAGACGAGTGTTAGACTTCAGTTGAGTGATATTGGTTTATCGGACCTAGCCTTCGTACTGCCGAATAGTTACAAACCTTTTGATTCTTCAATTTCTCCAGGCGTATTTTATGACGAAACAAATCTCGGGTGAACAGCCTGGTATGAGTGTGCATAGGACACAATGTTTCGGCAATCGACCACGTTTCCATCATCAGGTGCGCTGATGTACATCGTCAACGTCATGTACATCAGTACATCAGCGCACCTGATGATGGCAACGTGGTCGATTGCCGAAGTATTGTGTTCTATGCACACTCATACCAGGCTGTTCACCCGAGATTTGTTTCGTCAGTTACAAACCTTGAGAGCAATGAATCAACGACAGAAAAACCTTTCGTAGTCTTGAGTAGGCACAATAAAACAAAGACACGAAGAAAGACAACTACGCGGATTAGTCAAAAGTTATCGTCAGCGTCATGATTACTGAACTGAAGTTGATCTTGTGCATGAGTTGTAGGGACAAATAATTAATTACAGAAAGAACAATAAAATCTGAGTCAAAAGATAAATCTTACGTGTCACCTAACTCATTAAAAGGACAATACAATGTGTGTTAATGAAAGTTGATTGACTCTTGAAACATTTTAAGTGACTAAGTGTGTACATGTATAATGGACAGTGAAAAGTGATTAGTTTAAATCCGTATGACGGCGTAAAAAAAGCATTTACTCCAACATAAGTTATCTCTGGAATTACGTCGGACCGTTGTTAATAACTTGACGTAGCAACGGCATAGCAACGGAATAATAGACAGCAAACTTTCATCCTTGCTATGTATGACGTGAAAAACGACCGTAATGATGAAATCAAGAATGAAGATTTGAAGATTTTATTTCATCATGGAACTAACCGGGCATAAAAATAAAAATAAACAACTGCAGTTTACCAGTTCACACATTATGAGAAGACTGTTGCGGACAGATAACAGAATATTTCCAAACCACGCGAGCAGTTGTCTTCTTACAAGAGTTACAGTTGCTGTTCCACGTCATACCGACGGGGACGAACATCGTTAAGATCGCGTCTCCTCCCGGCGGTGAAGAAGGAGGGAAGGTTGTCACACACTAAAGCAGAGTTACTAACGACGGTTTTTCGAAAGTCCTTCGCGAAGAAAGACGAAGTAAATATTCCGGAATTCGAATCTAGAACAACTGCCAGCACGAACAGCGTAGAAGTAGGTATCCTCGATGCAGCGAAGCAGCTTAAATCGCTTAATAAACGCAAAGCCTGCGGTCCAGATTGTGTAACAGTTCGGTTCGTTACAGGATATGGTGATACAATTGATCCATACTTAGCAATCATATTCGACAACTCTCTCGGCGTAAGATCCGTACCTAAAGAGTGGAAAATTGCATAAGTCACATCAATACGCAACAAAGCAAATAAGAGTAATTCGCTGAGTTACAGACCCTTATAACTAACGTCGATTTGTAGTAGGATTTTGGAACATTTAATGCGTTCGAAATTACGGATTACGGATTACCTCGAAGAAAACTATTTATTCACAATAATAGTCAGCACGGATATAGAAAATATCGTTCTTGTGTAACACAACTACCTCTTTATCCTCACGAACTAATGAGTGCTGTCGACAGAGGATGTCAAACTGACACCATGTTTTTAGATTTCGAGAAGGCTTTTGACACCGTTCCCCACACGCGACTTGTAACCAAATTGCGTGGCTAAGGAGTATCGCCTTAATTGTGGTACTGGATTCGTGAGTTCCTGCCAGAAAGGTCGCAGTTCTTAGTAATAGACGAAAAGTCATTTAGTAAAATAGAAGTAATATGTGGCGTTCACCAAGGAAGTGTTGTAGGCTCTCTGCTGTTTCTGATCTATGTAAACGATTTAGGAGACAATCTGAACAGCACTCTTAGAAAGTTCGCTGGTGATGTCATTCGCCGTCTTGTAAAGTCATCAGATGATCAAAACCAATTGCAAAATGACGTGTACACGATAGCTATATGGCGCAAGAAATGGCAATTGATTCTAAGTAAT
The DNA here is from genome assembly GCF_023898315.1 of Schistocerca nitens. Taxonomy (NCBI): domain Eukaryota; kingdom Metazoa; phylum Arthropoda; class Insecta; order Orthoptera; family Acrididae; genus Schistocerca; species Schistocerca nitens. The sequence goes on from NC_064617.1 coordinate 619,812,181, forward strand.
GAAAAGTTTGAAAACATCAGCATGAGTAGTGAAAGAAACCCGATTTCGCACCAATCTAAATGCTGTGAATTCAAATGGGACTGAAAGTACGAATTGGAACGATTATGTAGATAATGTTGTGGAGAAAGCAAACTTTAGGCTGCGAGCTTTTGGCAGATCATAAAATGTAACCGGTCCACTAAAGAGACTGTTTACACTACACTTGCGCACCCTCTCCTGGAGTACTGTTGTGAGTTGTGGGATCCACACAAGTTAAGACTGACGGCAACCATCTAAAAAGTTCAAAGGAGGGCAACTCGTTTTGTAATATCAGGAAACAGTGAAGATGGCTCTGAGCACTATGGGACTTACCTTCTGAGGTCATCAGTCCCGTAGAACTTAGAACTACTTAAACCTAACTAACCTAAGGACATGACACACATCCATGCCCGAGGGAGGATTCGAACCTGCGACCGTAGCGGTCGCGCGGCTCCAGAATGTAGCGCCTATAACCGCTCGACCACTTCGGCTGACAAACAGTGAAGAGAGCGCCACGGATACCATAGGTGAATTTTGTTGTCAATCATTAAAACAAAGGCAGTTTTCGCTGTGGCATGATCTTCTCATGAAATGTCAGTCACCAGTCCTCTCTGATTGAGAGATTAATTTGTTAGTGCCCATCCACTTAGCGAGACATAATCGTCATAACAAAATAAGAGAAATAAGAAGTCACATAGAATGATTGAAGTGCTCGTTTTTCCCATGCGCCGTTCGAGCGTGGAACGGCAGACAAATAGCTTGAAGGTAATTCGATGATTTCTCCGCTGGGCAATTAATTGTGAATTACAGAGTAACCATGTAGCCATGTAGATGTAGATGAATGGCAAAGAGAATGTGTTCGCTATCCCTCTCCCCCCCCCCCCCCCTCTTCTTATACTTCACTTTTTTTCTAATATTTGGCTCTGAACCTCCCATCTTCTTATAAGAGGCACTGCAACAGGATGTGTTTCTGTTCTCGGTTTCTGCTACGCTTCATCATGTCACTACACTGCAACGAAAACAAAATCTGCTGCGGTAAAGTTGCTGTTTTACCTGTAACACCCTTTCAGATGGAACACAGAGACTAATTCGCAACAGAAAATTGGAAAATTAAGTCTTCTGTCTCACCGTTCGCTGCTCAGTGGCCTGCTTGTTTCAGCTCAGAGGCTGAACAGGAAGCGTTATTCTGACAGAGATCTGCGCACCACACCCACTCACGCGCCTCCAGAGTCAGCCAATGAACGACGTTGCGCCTCATTGCACATACACGTAACAGTCTCTTATCCTGCCCACGTACGTATTGTAATGCAGAGTCATCGTGCCACACCAAGGTGCGTGGCTCACGCGTGATATTCGTAGGGCAAACGGAAAACTTGGCAAACACGACGACGGTATTGTCTGAGCCTACGCTTAGCGGTCGCTGACTTGATTACGTTGAGAGGCTAAGCTTTTCTAGGCCATGATATTTTCGTGAGCGTTGACATTAAATACCTTCATCTCCGAGAAATTCATTGTATACTGACATGGAGGCTGTACAATCGGTGTAGAGGATAAGGTCTGCGATAGACAAAGAGTGATTATTGAGGTAATGAATTCATGTTAGTCAATACCGATGTACCACACCTGAAGCAAAAAGCAACATTTGTTCTAAATAGTCAACGACTGTAGGAATAACTACTCAAATGAGACCATTTAAGTGTGTACCAATGGCTATTCATACAGTGTGGTCAGAAACTCTCTAAAAGGCTTGCAAATTTGTTGTGGGGCAGTTTGCGCTGAGAAGTAATTGTTAAGAAACAAATTCGATACGTGGCAGCCTCCCAGAGACAGTGTCAGCAAACGCATTGTTCGCCATGACTTCTCAAACTGAATAAATGCAGCTTTTGCTCGCCTAGCTTAAATGTATCGTTTCCGGAAAAGACACCTTTTTACTTTTAATGAGCATTTGAGCACACGGACCCACAGATGTCTGTGCAATAACGGATTTTAGCATATGCAAGTGCTTGAATCTGTGCGCGCGACTACCTGATTGCCTTATGTCAACGCTCATAAGATCAAAAAGGGCGCAACCTATCGATTTATTTTATTAACAATTACGTCTCAGCAGAACTTACCCTGCAACACCCTTAGAAGCTTTTCAGACTGTTTCTGACCACACTGCATAATAGTTCAAATGGTTTTGAGCACTATGGGACTTAACATCTGAGGTCATCAGTCCCCTAGAACTTAGAACTACTTAAACCTAACTAACCTAAGAACATCACACACATCCATGCGCGAGGCAAGATTCGAACCTGCGACCATAGTAGTCGCGCGGTTCCGGACTGAAGCGCCTAGAACCGCTCGGTCACCGCAGCCGGCACTTTGTATAATGATTCTAACTAAATGCGCTGATAGTTCACTGAATATGAGATATCTAGATTGAAGCGCTTAACACCTACCTCGTGTCTTGTTATAGAAGTGATTCGATGCCATATAGTCCCCGCTAGATGTAGCTTGTTACACACTCACGACTCGTTGAAACTGGTGAGTGTTTGCACGTAAGACTCGCCCCGCAGCATTCCAAATGTAATTAATAGAAATGAGATTCTGACAGAGCCCGCGGGTCCGTGGAACTTTCACCTATACACACCTGCATTAATTAAATGTCCAACACATCCTAAGCGCTTTCTTACTCTATACCATTTACTTTCTAAGACTCATTCCATAGCCATGGACCTCATTCGCGGCTGTCACTCATAACATGTCGCAGCGAGCTGATGTTGTCATTCGAGAGGACAGGTGCATTTAGACTCTGCAGTTGGCGCTGCATCTGTCAATCAGAGAAGAAAGAATGGATGCAATTATCCGCACTCTTGGAAATTCAGAAGTGTGTGCAAGATGGGTCCCGTAGTGTGTAACAGCGGATCACAAATATCACGGAAAGAAACATTTGTCTTGATTTGTTGCAACGATTTGAAGCTGAGGGGGAGGCTTTCTTGTACCGTATTGTGACAGGTGATTAAACCTGGGTTCACCATTTTGAGCCCGAAACAAAACGACTGTCGATGGAATGGCGCCGTTCCTACTCCCCACAGAAGAAGAAATTCAAAACAACTGCTTCCACCGGTAAGGGCGTGATCACCGTGTTCTGGGACTGAGGAGGTGTGATTCTCATTGATACTATGCCAAGAGGCGGTACTATTAATTCAGAAACGTATGTTAACTCATTAGCAAAACTGAAGACGCGCTTCCGGCGACTTCGACGCCACAGCATCCCAGGATATGTTTTTCTGCCACACGATAACGTTCGGCAAGTCTGAGGACTGCTGAACACATGGCAAAACAGGGGTGGACAGTGTTACCCGATTCACCCTACAACCCTGACCTAGCCCCCTCGGACTTCCATTTGTTTGGGCCATTAAAGGCTGCCATCCGAGGAAGACATTTTGTGGACGATGAGGAGGTGATACACGCCATTGTTTCGCGCTGGATGAAGGCCATAGAACGGGATGGAGATTACTTCGAAAAATAGGGTGTGTAGATTACATGGAAAGGGTGTGAGATTACATGGAAAAATAGGGTGTGTAGATAAAACACCATTATTTCGTGTGCGTAATTCTCACTATGTTCAATAAGGAAGACAAAAAAATATGGTGCACTATTTTCTGGGCAACTCTCGTAAGTGCTGATATTTCTGAGGTGACTGAGGACGATTTGTAGCCTAATAATTATATATATTTCAAGTCATATGTTTCTAGGTTGGTTGGTATTTCCAAATACAAAAGTCATCATCATACTCACCAATTTACTACTTGATTAGCAGGTTCTTTACGTCTCCACTTTTTGCGACCATTGCTTGTTTCTTAATGTCGATGTATGTGCTGCCGCCCATCACATCATCCAGGATCTGAAAGCCCTTCCTTCCTCGCTGCCTCTCTCCTTCCTCCTACGATTCTAAGACTGTTTTTATGAGCCACTCTTCCATTCTCAATACATTCACTACGGAGATTCGTTTCCTTCTTTCTGTTACACCCAGTAATTGATTTTTCTCTCTCATTCGCAGTACATCTTCATTTTTCAATCAAGCCATCCAACTCATTCTTTCCATCCTCCGCCATGTCCAAATTTCGAAAGCCTCCAGCCTTGCTTCATTTTCCTTCCTCATTGTCGGACGACACTCTTTATGAAACACTTTATTAACCTTTTCCATAAATCTATGTGCATATAGCTGCAGAATTTTCTCTTCTGGGAAGAGCAAGGCATTAATACTCATTTCCTGCTAGGCAGGAGGTCAGGTATTGAAGTATGTTCGATACTGGCAGGCATAATACACTTAGTGGTGCAGTTAAGGCAATGTGGAAAATATCAGGACGTAAAATTTGTGGAAAGACTGTTCAATGTAGAGAAAAAACAACCAGCACACTGATTAAGGTACCACATACAAAAATTCCTACGCTTATACTCGTTACATTCTGTACAGTATCCCATATCAACACATTCGTTTACCAAGGACGTGTTCAACCATCTACAACTTGGTTGGCTCCCCTCTCATAATTAATGCAGTGTTTACACGCTACGACAGCATTATTCATTCTAAGAACACAGCCCACTATGTCATTACTTCCGCCATTGACAGCCTTTTTCTGTTCTAAGGACTGCCTAGTAAGACAGGAAAGACCCACCGTGGTTTAATAACAAAATTCGGAAAATGCTAAGGAACAGGCTGTTCCGCTCTCAGTTCAAAGGACGCACAGGTAAGACAGGCATAAGATTAGTAGAGATTCGTCTCTGAAAAGATCTATGCGCGTAGCATACAACAGCTACCACCGTCATATACTGCCTAAAGATTTGGGGGGAGAACCCCAAAAAATGCTGGTCCTATGTAAAAATCCCTAAGCGGCTCTAAGTCTTCCATCCAGTCAGTCGCAGTCACTCATTGACCTGTCTGGTTTGGCAATAGAAGATGGCGAAAGAAAGGACGAAGTTTTAAATTCCGTGTTTAAGAAATCGTTGGCGCACGAGAGCCGTACATACGTACCGGCGTTTGATCATTGCACAGAGTCCCGTGTGGATGATATAGTAATAAGCATCCCTTACTGTACCACAAAAGTGATGCAGTTCACATCTCTGACAAATTTATCTTGTAATAGCAATTCAATTGCTTTCCGTTTGGCTGCAGGTGTTGAGTCAACATTTTCACTTTCATTGAACAATTCCCAAGTGAGTTGTATTTCTGAAATCCTGACTGTCCCCCATTATTTTTTTACTTCCTTCTTTTGTCTATCAACTGAATGATTTCTTCTGTTGCTCATGGTTTCTCTCCAGTTACCTACCTTGTACCTACATTTGTCTTTCCACACTTCTATGATTTCTCTTTTTAGAGATGTTCATTGTTCTTCTACTGAGCTGTCTACTGAGCTATTCATTATCGCAATCTATGTAGTCTCTGAGAATTTCAAGCGGATCTCTTCACTCATTACTTCTTCCGTATCCTACTTCTTTGTTCATTTATTCTTTCTGATTAGTATCTTAAACTTCAACTTCCTCTTCATCATTAGTAAACAGTGACCTGAGACTGTATCGGCTCCTGGGTATGCCTTACAATCCAATACCTAATTTCGAAATTTCGCCTGACCATGATGTAATCTGAGATCTTTCCGCACCTCCCGGCCCCTTCCAAGTATACGTCGACCTCTTGTGATTCTTGAACAGAGCAAACACTATTACCAGCTGAAATTTATTGCATAACTCTAGTGATCTTTCTCGTCTTTCGTTCCCACTACCAAGCCAATATTCTCCTGTAACCTTTTTTCTACCCCTTCCCCTATAACCGCATTCCTATCCCCCATGACTGTTAGATTTTCATTTCGCCGTACGTAGTGAATTACTCGTTCAGTATCCTGGTATACTTTCTCTGTCTCTTCATCTTCTGCTTGCGACGTCGGCATGATTACCTGAACTATTCTTGGAAGCAGTGATTTGCTGTTTATCCTGATGAGAACAATCCTACCACGGAAGTGTTCACCGTAAATTGCTTGTGTCCTACCTTCCTATTCATAACAGATCCTACTTCCTTTACACCATTTTCTGGTTCTGCTGGTATTACATTATACTCATCCTTTTCTCTTCATTTCACTTCACTGACCCCAACTATATCTAGATTTTTCAGATTTTCTAGCTCCCCTATCACCCTCAAACTTCAGACATTCCACGCCTGGATTCCAAGAGCGCTTCACTTTCGTTGATTATTTAGTCTGTTTCTTATGGTCGCCTCCAGCTGGAAAGTCGCCTCTGAGAGATCCGAATGAGGTACAAGTCCTGAATCTTTCGCCAGTTGAGAGATCATCAATACACTTTTTCAGGTACAAGTCGTATGTACACTTTTTCAGGTACAAGTCGTATGTCCTGTGGATACACATTAGATGCCTTTAATTCAGTGATTTCCATTGCCCTCTGCATTTTCATGCCGTTGATAATTGCTGCTTTTTCCGTCTTTTAGTGGCAGCTTCCCACCCCAAGGGCAAGTGAGTATCCTGAACCCAGTCCATTCGTCCGCCCTTTTTGACAAGGCCATTGACAGAATTGTGGTGACATCTTATGCCGGAAGTCCCATTGCCTATGTTGATGAATTTTATTCGATATTTAAACGGAGGCGGGATTCGAACTCGGGACCCAAGACGTTCTGATTACTACTCAAAGACTCTACCCCTACACCACTACTGCCATATGGTAAGATTTGACATTTGTGACATGTTAGAACAACATGATATGGCGCACACCAAACGATTGGAAGAACTTCGAAGCATACGGGGTGATTTTTTCCACCGTGCACAAACTCCAGGGATAGATCGATGATAGGATACGGAACAGTAAAGGTCTAATGATCTTATATCCGGAATTGCATGGTTTCCATGTTAGAGACAATTTACTCAATCGCAGATTGTCACAGAGACCGCCGTCTAGTATTCGCTGTTCCATGCAGTCACAGTTACGGTATGCATGGTGTCCTCCTAGAGGGTCGTACTGTCCCTCATACGTCAAGCCCTAGCGCCCTCTCCTGCCAATTAACAGGTAATGTTCAAAACGATTCATTTTTCTTGCTGACTCACTTTGTACTGGTTGTGATACATCGTTGTACACTTTGGTTCCGTATTCGAATTGAGCTTGCCGAATTGGTGTTTACATAAGGATGGGCAAATGGCAACGGGCGGCGAGTAGAAATGTGGTATCAAGAGACCTGTCCCCGCCGAGAACAACCACAGCATTCAGTATTTGCAACAGTTATTCGCCGTTTCTATGAGACAGTGTCGTTTCTGGAAACAGGAAATCATGAAGGACGTAGTCGAGATGTTCGAACACCAGACATGAGGGAAAATGTTATCAAGAATGTGGAAGGCGACCGCTGTGTCAGTAGCAGGCAGTTGGCCCGCCAGTATAGGGAAGCCAAACGACTGTGTGGAACGTTCTCTGTGACAATTGTTGCCACCCTGGTCACTTACAGCATGTGCAGGGCTGCCTAGCGACAGACTTTCCACATGGGGAGCAATTTTGTCACTGGTATCTTCACCAGGCAACCACGATTCACATATGAGTCGCCTTTACGTTGACTGGGATCTTCATCTTTCGTAACATTCATCTGTGGTATAGTATGCAGAAACCCCATTGTATGGTGACAGCGAATTATCAGCATTGGTGCAACCGGAATGTGGGGACCAGTCTTCCAGCCACATCGCCTAACAGGCCGGAACTATCGCCATTTCTTGCCGTTGACTTTGCCGCCCCTGTTGGAAGAAATGCCATTGATGATTCGAAGGGTTATGTGGCTGCTAGATGATGGTACCATTGTCCAATTCGCCACTAACGTCCAAACGCAACTCAATCGTAACTTCCCTGGTGTATGGATGGGACAAGGAGGCCCATCTGCATGGTTTGCTCATTCACCGCATCTCAACTCGTGGTTATGGGGCCATCTCAAAAGTATCGTGTATGCAGAGCCCATTCCAGATATGGAGAGCCGCGCGGGGTAGCCCCGAGGTAGAATGTATACAGGGAGGTCCATTGATAGTGATCGGGCCAAATATCTCACGAAACAAGCATCAAACGAAAAAACTACAAAGAACGAAATTCGTCTAGCTTGAAGGGGGAAACCAGATGGCGCTATGGTTGGCCCGCTAGATGGCGCTGCCATAGGTCAAACGGATAACAACAGCGTTTTTTTAAATAGGAACCTTCATTTTTTATTACACATTCGTGTAGTACGTAAAGAAATATCAATGTGTTAGTTGGACCACTTTTTTCGCTTTGTGATAGATGGCGCTGTAATAGTCACAAACGTATAAGTACGTGGTACCGCGTAACATTCCGCCAGTGCGGACGGTATTTGTTTCGTGATACATTACCCATGTTACAATGGACCTTTACCAACTGCGGAAAAGGTCGATATCATGTTGATGTATGGCTTTTTTGATCAGAATGCCCAACGGGCGTGTGCTATGTATGCTGTTCGGTATCCAGGACGACATCTTCCAAGTGTCCGGACCATTCGCCGGATAGTTACGTTATTTGAGGAAACAGGAAGTGTTGAGCCACATGTGAAACGTCAACCACGACCTGCAACAAATTATGATGCCCAAGTAGGTGTTTTAGCTGCTGTCGCTGCTAATCCGCACATCAGTAATAGACAAATTGCGAAACAATCTGGAATCTCAAAAACGTCGGTGTTGAGAATGCTACATCAACATCGATATTCCTATGCACCAGGAATTGCATGGCGACGACTTTGAACGTCGTGTACAGTTCTGCCACTGGGCACAAGAGAAATTACGAGACGATGACAGATTTTTTGCACGCGTTCTATTTATCAACGAAGCGTCATTCACCAACAGCGGTAACGTAAAGCGGCATAATATGCACTATTGGGCAAAGGAAAATCCACAATGGCTGCCACAAATGGAACATCAGCGACCTTGACGGGTTGATTTATGGTGCGGCATTACGAGAGGAAGGATGATTGGCCCCCATTTTGTCGATGGCAATCTAAATGGTGCAATGTAGGCCGATTTCCTACGTAATGCTCTACCGATGTTACTACAAGATGTTTCACTGCATCACAGAATGGCGATGTACTTCCAACATTATGGATGTCCGGCACACAGTTCGCGTGCGGTTGAAGCGGTATTGAATAGCATATTTCATGTCAGGTTGATTGGTCGTCTAAGCACCATATCAGGGCCCGCACGTTCACCGGATCTGACGTCCCCGGATTTCTTTCTGTGGGGAAAGTTGAAGGATATTTGCTATCGTGATCCACCGACAACGCGTGACAACATGCGTCAGCGTATTGTCAATGCATGTGCGACATTACGGAAGGTGAACTACTCGCTGTTGAGAGGAATGTCGTTACACGTATTGCCAAATGCTTTGAGGTTGACGGACATAAAAAAAAAGAAAAAATGGTTCAAACGGCTCCGAGCACTATGGGACTTAACTTCTGAGGTCACCAGTCCCCTAGAACTTAGAACTACTTAAACCTAACTAACCTAAGGACATCACACACAGCCATGCCCTAGGCAGGATTCGAACCTGCGGCCGTAACAGTCGCGCGGCTCCAGATTGTAGCGCGTAGAACCACTGGGCCACCCCGGCCGGCTGACGGACATAATTTTGACCATTTATTGCATTAATGTGGTATTTACAGGTAATCACGCTCTAACAGCATGCGTTCTCAGAAATGATAAGTTCACAAAGGTACATGTATCACATTGGAACAACCGAAATAAAATGTTAAAACGTACCTACGTTCTGTATTTTAATTTAAAAAACCTACCTGTTACCATCTGTTCGTCTAATATTGTGAGGCATATGTTTGTGGCTACTACAGCGCCATCTATCACAAAGCGAAAAAAGTGGTCCAACTAAAACATTCATATTTCTTTACGTACTACACGAATATGTAATGAAAAATGGGGTTCCTATTTAAAAACCGTAGTTGATATCCGTTTGACCAATGGCAGCGCCATCCAGCGGGCCAACCATAGCGCCATCTGGTTTCTCCCTTCAAGCTAGGCAAGTTTCGTTCTTTGTAGTTTTTTCGTTTGACGCTTATTTCGTGAGATATTTGGCCCGGTCACGATCAATGGACCACCCTGTAGATGACGTTCGAAGCATAAAAATTTTCAAAGAGACTGTAGCCGTTTTGTCCACTGCGTAGCTCATTTTCTACATGCTATGTATGGTTTTTCCATTAGGTGGTATTACTTTTGAAGTAAAATAGTGTATAATAAATGAAAACACTTTGTGAATCGCTATATTTATATTGCAACTTCTTCACCCGGCTTGCATGACTAGTCCTTCGTATGATGATGATCAGGTCTGAACGGAAACCGGCAATCAGTACGATGGATTCTCACCCTATTTTGAAGAAACATCAATATCTCTAGACCTGATGATAATTTGTTCATCTGACAGAAGCCGGTGATCAAAACAATAAATATACAGATCCTGATGACGTTTTCTTTTACTGTACCGACTTCATGTGTTAGGTTACAAAACAATATGGAAGGGTGGGAAGAAGTATTTCTCGATTTTTATTTATCTTGTTATCGTGACTTTGCACATATCTGTCTGTAATTTTCATGACAGGTGGGGATACAAACGTCACTAAATGTTAATTGTGGACCTGGTTATGAAATAAAGTCTTTCGAGAGGAAGATTTCAACAGTAAGCTCGGATCAAGCACCAGTAAATTTCAGCGTCAGAGTACATCATGAACCTGATATTTGTCCTGGAAGTTTTTGGGATTCACGGTATTTGCAAGTTAAGCTGGCACGGCAAGCCTACGCACGACGTGGGCGGGAAGACACGCATATAAGGCGTCCGGGCGCCATCCTCCACGCCGCTCCCCGACGCCGACACTTCCATCATGGTGCCCGCCCGGCGCACGCTGGTCCTGCTCCTGCTGGCGGCAGCTGCCACACTCGTCCAAGCCCGCCCCGCTGACGAAGGTAAGCAAGACTTCCTTCCCTCTCTTTCTTACCATCCACCTCTCTGTCTCTCTCTCTCTCTCTCTCTCTCTCTCTCTCTCTCTCTCTCTATCTCTCACTCTCTATTCCTTCTATTTCCATCCACCTCACCTCCCATCTGCTATTGAAACAAATGGTTTTATATTTCTTTTGAATTCTCCCGTTCAGGACGCGTGGCAGCTATATCGATCAAGTAGGCTACGGTATTTGCTTCTAACTCCTGTTTCCTTCTCTGTTCGTTAAATGTGGTCCTCTGCATATCACTACTTTCTTCAGTTCTTTTTGCACATGACTCGTTTTCTTCCTTTTTTGAGTTAACAGTCTGGCTCTGGTTCTGCATTGCATTCTACTGTACAACAATGTCTTCAGTTCTGCATAAACATCAATTTCATATCTAACATAGTATTATTTTCATTTGCAATGATTTCTCTCCACAATTACCTTTCCATGTTGGTTTTCACATTATCCGTGGTAATCTCTCACCTTGTTTCAATACTTCGTCTTAAATCTCGCGAAATTTCCAGACGTATTATTCTACTTTACATTATTGTTTTTCATCAAATTAAGTTTATGTAAAGAATATGTAAATTTTCATTTCATATCTACGAGAGTAACACTCTTAATTTTCAACATTTATTACAATACATACTATAGTTTCTTTTTCCAGTTGTGATGGTAACTATTCATTACCTGTTGTTCTTGAAAACAGTTATGACTGTGATTTCATCTTACAGTGTTTCCCTACATACTTGTTCAGACTTTTCAGTTGCTTGCCGCAAAGCTTCTAAATCACCACTTACTATTACACTTAAACGTTCGTTAACATTTCAGATGTTGCTATTTTTTAGTGTTGCATGCACACTTTCAGCAACATTATTAATGTCCAGTGTCTCCCACATTGTTGCGCAACGTTCTATTTCTTGATGTTGTACGCACGATTCCTGACGAAACGCAGTTACTTATTTGTTCTCCTTGTGGAGACAGACGGAAAATCGAGCAACTGCAGTACTTTTGAGAGCTACATTCTCACTAAGTAACGGTCTTGTGCTTCATATAGCTATGGTAAATTTGAGGCTTTTGAAAAGAGAACTGGACGCTCTGGGAACCTGCTATAGGAGAAAGTATTGCCCTGTAAGAATGAGTCCCTGAATCTGCTCTGCTCCTTTCTTATCTGTCAAATACTTGCATTTTTAGCTGCTTGTAAATGGTTTCTCAGTCTGTACAAAGAAGAAAGTTTAGAGAGACAGCTTTGTATTTACTTCCAGCTCTCGTAGAGCTACTTTACCTCAAAAACCATAATAATCTATACTTTTTTTGTTTAATCGCGACGATTTGGTCACTGATAATTTCCAATCAGTGGAAGCAGTATGTGGTGAAACTTACGGTTGATGATAAGGCAATTGGAGACGAAGTATTGTTTCGAGTCGCATTAAAATGTGGAAGGAAATCGGCAATATCTTTTCAAGGAAATCGTTTGTCATTCGGCTTAGATGGCTCTAGATGGTAGAATGGGAACTGGAGCCGTACTGCTACGTGAATGAGAGAGACAGAGAGAGAGAGACAGAGAGTGATATCACGCGTGCCCTGTCGATAAGGCACTGTGAAGATCACCAGGTGATACAATTTTCTGTTCCATACTGTTGAGACGAATCTAGACGTCAATTTCTTCCGAATAGTTCTACACATGTAATCTTATTTTCTGTTAATGTAAATGTCTTTCATTGAACCCACTTTCAACCTACCACAAACGTGAAACAGTATTATTATCGAATCCGAACTTCACGTTCAGTTCTTACACACTTCAGTTCACAATGAACGCCATCAGAGCAAGAAGGGGGTGTTTAACCTTAGCTAGCTCAACTTGTCCTACAGAAAAGAAAATGATATTACGTAAAAGCGTATGTATAAATGTAGCCCCATAACGAAGTAAAGTATTATGTACGCTGATGTGTATCTATAAAGGTAGCCCCATAACGAAGTAAAGTATTATGTACGCTGACGAAACCATTATGACCGCTTGTTCAGTTGCGTGTTGATCCACCCTTTGCAACGTTATTTAGCAGCGATTGTGCATAGCATGGATTCTACAAGTCCTTGGTAGGTTTGTGGCGGTATGTGGTATCGGAATCTTACATATTTATTTTTTGAGTCATATTCTACCTGGTCTGATGCTGCCCGCCACGAATTCCTATCCTGTGCTAACTGACTTATCTCAGAGTAGCACTTGTAACCTACGCCCTCAATTATTTGCTGGATGTATTACAGTCTCTGTCTACGAGTACAGTTTGTACCCTGTACGGCTCCTCTAGTAGCACGGAAGTTATTCCCTGATGTCTTAACAGATACTCTACCATCCTGTCATTGTGTGTCTACGCTTAGGTCACCCAAAAATAGCACCCAATAAGAGTCCTGGGCGGTTTTCTTCCAAGTTCAGTTCAACGGAATTTAGTGGCCAAGATATCAACGTTACTTCAATGTCAAGTTCCTCAAACCACCGTAGCACTATTATCTCTCTGTAGCACGGGCAGTTGTTTTGCTGGAAGTTGCCATCGCTGTCCGGGAAGACATCAAGCATGACGACATGCGTGATGTGATGCCCGCATAGTCCACAGCTGTCACAGTGCCTTCGATTACCACCTCAGGTCTCATTTGAAATCAGATAAATGTCCCACATTCCATAATACTGGCCCCACCGGCCTGCGTCCGCGGTACACTACATTTTTCCAGCAGCCATTCGGCTTGATGAAGGCGGATCCGGCCATGACCATCGACCTGGTGTAAGAAAAGAAACGAAAGGAACGTCATTCACGCCACCACGTGACACGTTTCCATTGCTCTACGTTACAGCCTTGATGCGTGATGACGCTGTCCCCGCTGCGGTCGCAATTGGCGATTTTTTTGGTTGAACGTAGGAAAACGTGAGGGCCCTCCGCTGTGGAGCCTCATGATCAATATCGTGCGCTGAATGGCGTGCTCCGAAGCCCTTGCGCCTGCACCACCGTTGTACTCTGACGTCATACATGCCTCAGATCCGTATCTATCCTGACTTACCTAGCTGACAAGCATCCTGTCTCCATATACTGCGATGAACTGTGGACACGCAACCCTTCATCGCCTATTCGTGTTTTCGCGGTCCTTCAGCCACTTTTCTCAGACGCTCCTTCTCAAACGCTGTCGATAGCAATTTAGCCATTGCCGAAGCCTCTTATGCCTTTGGTTTTCCAAATTAGCGGCCAGTCATCGCTAGAATGATCTCACATTCGCCTTTGTTTCACTTACGTGCTTTCCTCACTGCGCCACGAGCCCGCAACACTTCCGGACGACATTCAGTCTCGCGTTGGGTAGTAGTCACAATGTTTCCGCTCATCGGTGCAGAATACCTCGTCTAGAACAAGCGAGTAACGTAATCTCAGTAAGAAAATAATGAATAAACTGGTTAAAACGAGTCTTTCGGCCAGTGAGCCCATGGTGGCTTCTACTACGTTTCGGGATTCCTGCCCAAAGGTACGATGATTTGAAAAGCCTAGTCATTACTCATAGCGACATACGAAATAACTGAATTTGGAAGCGAGGAGCAGCATAGTTGCTAATCATGAAACTTGTTAGTATAGATACTTACCTGTCAGAAATCGAGATAAAAGTTGGGGCTGCGAGACATGTAGCCAAAGGGAAAAGCCGATCATAGTTGTACAGGCACAGAATGGCTCACCATGCAGCTGTGAGATTTCAGTGCAATGATTAATGCTGTGTATTATTGACTCATGTCCAATTCCTAACCTGGAAGAACTAATGTCAAAATTAGCTCGTGGTTTGAACTGTGTCAAACTGGATCATAAAGAAGCCTGTTTGTAAATCCCTTTGGATAAAAGCACACAAAGATGTATGATGATGAATACTCGATTTGGTGCATGCCATTACAAATGGTTACCCTTTGGAATAGCAAGCAAACCAAGTTTGTTCCAGCAGTGTTTAGAATACTTAATGTGGAAAGCTCCAAACACTGTGCACTACCTTGGTGACATATTTATCAATGGTCTCAGACACAACTCCAGAGGAACCCTTGCAAAATTTTGAATGTTTTCTAAATTCTACAAGCAGGAAATCTGTAATGCAACAAAGACACATGCATCTTATTTCAAAGCGAAGTACAGTACTTAAGGTACATATTATCTGCACATGGCATCAAGCCAGTGCTGCAGCACACTAACACCAATAAAAAAACTTCCTGCTCCCATAGACTTTAGGCAGTTACATTCCATGTCAGGACAAATAAATTATCAGCAGAAGTTCCTCCCATATGCAGCTACCATCAATGAATCACTGCACAAGTTTTTATGAACTGGCATTAAACAGAACTGTAACAGTGACTGTCAACGCATGCTTAATAAATTAAAACAGTTTTTGCGTGACTCCAAATGTCAACTTCTTAACACTTCGGGGTTGTAGGTTCAGAAGAAGAACGTTTTGAGCACAGTGTTGTCTGATAGCGAATCATGGACAGCAGGAAACCGGAACAAAAGAGAATCGATGCAATTGAGATGTGTGCTACAGAATAATGTTGAAAACTAGGTGCACTGACAAGGTAAGGAACGCGGAGATACTCCCCGGAATCGCGGAAGAAAGGAACATATGGAAAACTCTGAAAAGAAGAAGGAACATGAAGACAGCACATGTGTAATGATATCATGGAAAAACCTCCATGCTAATTGAGGGCAAACTCTGTAGACTGGAATACACCCAGCAAATAACTGAGGACTTTGGGTGCAGGTGCTTCCGTGAGTTGGTGGTTGGCGCTGGAGAGGTATTCGTGACGGGCTGTATCAGACCAGTGAAAAGACTAAAACAAAGCAAAAAATAAGAAACAAAACTGGGCATGAACTATGTGGGGCAGTCTAGTTCCCTGTTCTGACAGTTTCCTCTTTTGTGATTCACTCTTTGCTGCGGTAGGACAGAGCCAACCGGTGTATCATCTAGTTGGTTATTTAGCCCGACATCTTCACCCTGAGCTGTGGATCCGGAACAAGTTTGCCATCTAGAAAGACTTTCGATCTTAATTTCTGTTATGCCCTGGATGAGTAAAGGCAGTCGTTTGGGCTTTAATGTTTTCACCTTTACATTCTGTCACCTATTTATGGGTTCACACGCACAACAAAAATTCTTCATTTTTTTTTGTCGTCTAAAAATTACGAATTTTCAGTCTATGTTTCTGTCTAAATTTGAATACACTGCTGGAGTCTGCATAGGAAATAGAAATTAGTTAACATCAGCAAAATTCGTTCATATGAAACGTCTGGTTTTTGATAATGAACTACGGAAGTTGTATATAGGTGCGCAGACAGAGTGTGTATTCCCTTGACTAAAAGTTGCCATCACTTTGTGAATGTGGTTCACAATCCGTAATTTGAGTCTCTCGACGAGTATTGTTGACAAGCGTCTCCTCCGCTTCTGAATATTTCGCCGAACGTTGCTGTAGTCCTGTAAATGATATCTTCACAGCAAGTTTTCTGTAATTCCTTAAGCCCCACAGTACACGGAATGTCGTGTCTTGCAACCATGTGGTTATTCTATCTTAATGATATAACAGAACAGCCATATCTCTCTGTCCTTATCTGTTGTTTGCTGCAAACTGTGGCACTGTAAACTGCACGCAGAGAGATTAATACAGTCGGTGCCTGGATGACCTGCTCTTCCAGCTTAGCGCATAGAGCGCTTTCTTCGAGACAGAGTCGTCAGAGAGGGTCGTACAGAACCGACGCCCTGGGTTATCGACCACTGTCGGAGGACAACGGTCGGCCTGAACGTGGTTTTCATGCGATAGAAGCAAATGACTTTTTCTCAATCTCCCCTCCATAAAAATTTCACACGCAATAGTTACAATACGATAACACTCCAAACGTGCTCGATTCACAGACACATCACGTACACATGTTTCGACCGTTACGTTAACGGATACGTGCGGTGGAAGGGAAAGAATACTTTCACAATGTTAAAGTAACTAACTGTCAGACTTTGAAATAAAAAGCGAACGTTAGGACCACAGAAAATCTCTTCGACCGAATTCTCTTCTCGCAAGAATGGCATTGGCTTATTTAGAGAGAGAGACAGAGAGAGAAGGAGAGAGAGAGAGAGAGAGAGACAGAGTGAAACAAACGAGGTACCCTCCGGTACTATAAGAAGCCTCTACATCTCGATTAAATAATGATTACGACGACCGCTAAGTGTCTGTAAGAAAACGTTTCCTTTCGCCTGATGTTCTGAATAATAGGCTGACAGCGCCAGATCAACTATTTTATGAGCCTACATCATGATCTTCACCTGTGGCGGAAGATACGTCTTATCTTGGTTCACCCTTGTATTAAAATAATGACTGCTTTCTACCTAGCATGTCCTCTGATAACACAATATTTTCAGTATTGTCATCTATCTACGCTTGCGTGGTCCTGTAAACATAATTTGAAAATGCGATCCACCGTTATGTTGCTAATGGAAGTTCTGAATTCGAACAGTTTTTAAGAGGAAAGGTTTACATGTTTCAAAGATTCAAAGTAGGAAGTTTAATCTGCAAAACACACAACAATTAAACACTAACCGACGTCGTTTTTTGCTTCTTCGTGGCGTACTTTCTTTCTGTCAGCAGTCATTTCATTGTGTCACATGTTAATTTACGACACATCTAAAGTGCCTACTAGCCAATTGGAGTAGGGTATTTGCGTGAGAATCTATATTTGAAACTCGTTACAGCCGTTAGTATCGCCACTTTAAGAAGAATCAAGAGAGACAAAATATCTCTGGAAGTGTTTTTGCTGTTGGAATAGAGCTCTTTATGAAGGTGGTGTCTATACTGTTGTAAAAACAGCTGCTTGATTTGTTATTTATGCCCAATCATCAGTAACCATGTTGCTTCCTTCTACGGAGAATGTTCCGTCATTTTTTATCTCGATGGTTTTCCTCTAGTCTTCAGTACACTTAAAAACCTTGCGCCTAACTGTGAATTTATTTTCTTTAATACTTTTCATCACTTTTACTACTTAATAAAGACAGAGTCTACTTTGAATAGGAACGTTCGTACACTTCGTTACATTCCTAAGAATGGACTGCAACCCATCTTTGAGTCACCATCTAACACCAGACATAATTAATACCATGAGTATGAAATGACTCCGATTCAGTAGCTGAACTCGTATCCAATTATTGTTGGAAGCATTAAGAATAAGCTGTAAAGTGGTCCATTTCGAACTGTAATGATTTGGAGTTTTTACTACAAGCAGTCGCCCTCTCAAGTGTTTCCTCAGTGGTAGTGCTTTGTGTGTTTCCAGATGAGCTGGGCCGCCAGATGCACCAGTTCACACCCCGAAGAACAGGCCTAAGGACCTACGCATCGACAGTGTCAACATCTGTGGAAAGTCGTAAGTAAATGGAGTGTTAACTTGTCTTTAAGCTCTTGCTTAAGAAACTACTTTAAATGAATTTTTCTTTCATCAGATTTCATAAAGTTAGTAAAGCAATATCAGTTTCACAATATTTTTGTCTCTTATGTTGGTTCTGGGATTTAAGCTGAATATTTATCGAGGTGTTCATATCACATAATACAGTAACAAGCTTTAGATTAACGAGAAAATTTCCCACACCTGTTTAGTTCCATATCATTGTCCATCTGCGCTAGAAATCTAATGCTGTGCGAAAGAAGAGATGTTTTCGCCTGTAGTTCGACATGCATCTCTATATTTTGACAGGACAGACACTAGGAGTCTGACATATTATGCTTCCTTTCCACTGACAGCATATGGGATACTGTGGTGGGCTAAGTCAGTTAGTGTAGAAAATGTTTTGCCAGATTTTGGGTACATGGAATTCCTTAATCCTTTCAGATCCTCTGGCTACAGCTGTGTAAGTTAACTTTTACTGTCTCTTAGCTGCAACAAAAGTATTTTTTCCCAATGGAAACTTTGCAAGTTTATCAGTGCGCTGCTTCTTGTGACAACCATAATAGGCGGATGTGGTTAGATCGCTATATTCCACGGTATAATTGAATATTGTTTTGTTATTTTGCACTGTAATTATTGAATGCTCAGTTTACTATTTATTACAGTAGAGAATATTTTGTAATTAGTTATTTCAGTCCATAAGATATAACCAAGTGTACAAAGTACGTTTTGAAAACGGGTACACATTTTTGTATAAATATTGCATCTAAAATCATTAAATAATTACCTAAGAGCATTACCACGTACAGAAAAATTTTCCTTGCTGCATAACAAATTCACGTTCGAAAGGGTTAAGTCATTAGCAGCGCCCCTTCAGTGAACAAAGAAGAGGCAGAGAGAGAAAGACAGACAGAATTCATGTCACGAACAGGTACTTCACAACTATTCGAAAACTATGTGGTTGTGAATAACGTTCATTTCGCATTTAACAATGAAATGAACAACCTTAGCTGCTTACAGGCGTTGACATACGTGTACGGGGAGTGATGAAAATGTGGGCCCCGACCGGGACTCGAACCCAGGACCTCATGTTTACAGGGCAGACACTCTATCCCTATGAGCCACCGAGGACAAGAAAGATAGCGCGACTGCAGGGATTTATCTCTGGCAACCCTCCCGCGAAACCCACATTCTCAACGTATGTCCCGCACTACATTCGTTGTGCCCCCGCCCATGATGGATAGAGCGTCTGCCATGTAAGCAGGATATCCCGGGTTCGAGTCCCGGTCGGGACACACATTTTCATCTGTCCCCGTTGACGTATGTCAATGCCTGTAAGCAGCTAAGGTTGTTCATTTCATTGTTATTTCATTCTAACGAGCTGCTTGGTCACCGATGGTATGTGTTCTTTCGGACATGTCCCCTTTATTTCAACATCAATCTGTTAGTGACAATTTTTGTGGGTAAAGCTGTCTATAACGCTGAACGCAGTTGTATTTATTACGACTTTTCTGCTACTTCTGTCATCAGATCATAGCTTAAAAAAATGGTTCAAATGGCTCTGAGCACTATGGGACTTAACAGCTATGGTCATCAGTCCCCTAGAACTTAGAACTACTTAAACCTAACTAACCTAAGGACATCACACAACACCCAGCCATCACGAGGCAGAGAAAATCCCTGACCCCGCCGGGAATCGAACCCGGGAACCCGGGCGTGGGAAGCGAGAACGCTACCGCACGACCACGAGATGCGGGCCATAGCTTAAAATTCATTTTCATCTACTCCCCGCGAAATTGCAGACATAGATGAAATGACTCTAGTTGTGTCGTGAGAGATTTAGATATTTGTTTCAGCAACTGGAACCCTTTCTTTACTAACATACCCAGCGTGTCTGCTGTAATGAATCGGATTTCTGGGGCGGGACTACTGAGGGAGAGCTGACTACGAGGAAAGGATTGAATATTAAACGGAAGAGTGACATCTTACGAGTCGGGACGTGGAATGCTAGACTTTTGAACGTGGTATGGAAGCTGCAATATCTGAAAAGGGAAATGCAAAGGCTCAGTCTAGATGTAGTGGGGATCTGTTAAGTAAATTGGAAAGAACACAGGGATTTCTGGGCAGGCGAGTGTAGAGTAAGATCAACAGCAACAGAAAATGGTGTAACACGAGTAGGACATTTTATGAACAGGAAGGCAGAACGGAGATCGAGATCCTATGAACAGCTCAGTGATAGGGTTGACAGCAAAACTACACTGATAACAATCGTTCCGGTGTACATGCCGACGTCGCAAGCAGGAGAAGAAGAGAGAGAGGAAATATATGACGATATTGAAAGAGTAATTCAGTAACAATACTCACAGGGGAGTGGAATGCAGTTGTACGGGAAGTAGGGGAAAAGTGTCTTACGGGAGAATATGGGCTTGGTAGTGGGAAAGAGAGAGGAACTTCTGCAACAAATTTCAGTTATTGTTAACGAATAACCTGCTGAAGAATCACGATAAGGAGGAGGTAAACTTGGAAAAGTCGGGAGACACGAGAATATTCCAGTTAGAGTAAGTTAGATTACATCGTGGTCAGGCACAGAATCCAAACCAGTCCGAAGACTAATCCGACTGATGACTCGAAGAATAAATGAATAAATAAATCAGATTATTCCGCCTAAAGTCCCTGATTTTAAGAATGTTTCGTACAATCGACGGAGGATTCCAGTACATATGTATTATACACAGCTAAACCTTAAGTATGAGCTGTTGTCTCTTCTCCGTCAGAATCGGGATTGCGTTCTGTGTGTGTGTGTAAATCTGACCCCAATGTTCGAAGTAGGACTCGAATCCTAGAGCTCTGTTTCGCGCAGTATCAACGTCTCCACGAGACGACGACTGTTAATGTAGACACGGAGATTGAACACAACTGTAAATACCTGTAACCTCATACAAAGGGGGAAACGAGAGTAAGATTTTTGCTATCGGAATAAAGCTAATATTGTTCCGATGACTGCTTCCCGACGACCTCTTGCTTATGTTTCCGTTTGGCCTGGGTAGACTATTGACTACCCTTGTCTTCATCTATCGCCTGCGCTCGGGCGTCCTACGAATACACGTGACTAGGAACGCGTCAAAACAAAATTCTTAGCTCTGAGGTGTTCACGCAACCTCCTATTTTCTCTCGCAGCATGGCGTTAGGCTTATTCAGCTCTCTGTTTGTTCTACTTATAGCATTTTGGAGCATCTACTTTTAGTTCCTCTTAGTTGTTTTCATAACGCATTCAGCTTTTTCAAGTTTCCAATCTTCGTTGTTAATAAATTTGGAGTAAATTGTTAATATATGATAAGGCACTTTACCCAACTCAGCAAGTTCCACAGAAACATGTAACAACCATGCGTGTGTTCAATTCAGTTCCTAAGCTATGACTAATTCCTTTCTCCTTCAGAGAGCGAATAGTGCCGTACCAGTTCCCAGCTCGATGACAGACGTGTGCAGACAAGAGAAACATGCATGGCGAGAAGCCGCCTATGGTTTATTAGTTTAGTATGAATGACACATATCTCTATGCGTGCAGCATATGTGGTACAAAGAAAGCAAAGGCTTCGTAATTTGGCTGAACTCGAATAATATTTTTAAGGTTTTAAAATATCAATGCTGCTTTTTCATTTTCGCTTTTTACCCACAGTATTTTTGCTTTTCTTAAATCGCCAGTTTATCTTTGCAACGATTTGTATGCTTGTACTATGATCGGCTTGGATTAGTTGTAACAAATTCTTTAAGCGATTACTGTATGACATATTTCATATCTTTGGAGGTCCATTTGGGCCATCAGACAATGGAAAATGTCTCGGACGTCGAACAACGGGTCGATATAGTTTTGAACGAGATTTCGCCATTATGTGTTTGGATTCTACTCCTGCATTTCGGTTTGGGAGGGAGACTGATCTACTGGACTTCTTGCTTTGCCTGGTGTTTCTACAGTGATGAAGATTATGGGTGAGATATTTTCAGTTATTTGCGTGCTGTTTAAGAATCAGGGTAGAGTTTATTTGAATCACGCATTGTAAATAATTGCCCAGTTATCGATCAATCATTCTGCGTACAGAACTTCCAGTAGTATCCTTCGGCATGGGAAAAATAAGGTTCTTAGTTTACTTACTTTTCGGGAAGTACAAACTGATTCTTAGATCGGGTAGTATCTTTTCAATCCATCTTGCAGTATACTCAAACCTATGATTCTCTTCCATATTGTAAATTATTTATTGTACTGCTAGAAGTTGTGTACTTCAGATACGCAGATTCGTTACATTTTCGAGAAAAGCATATTGTGTTAGCTACATTGAGAATTTATCTTGGCTTCATGAACTTGCTTGGAACAAGAGTACCATAAGGCTGTTTAGCTAACAGTCCTGTAGTCTCAACAATACTCCGTGTCTTCCAAGCCAAAATGTTAGCATCTGTAAATGCTTCAAGGCCACCATAATCTCCTTGATTGCCCCATACAACAGCAAGTATCCACCAGGTACTACCTCCAAACACTGCTTGTACATCACAGATAAAGTTCAGATGGAGTCCACGAAAAACATTTGGACCTCCAATCAATTGCTGTTTATTCATACATTTTCTCTGATTATTTTGTTAAACGGAAGTAATTTCGTTTATTATCTTAAGTGACATAGCTACACATTGTCTCGCCGCCATCTTGCTGACGCTAATTGCTTTAGTCCTCGTTACATCTGTGTTCAAATTTAGCACGCACAGTTAACTGAATTAATCGTATGCTATGACTGCAAACTGTGGTGTGCGTGCTGTACACACACCATTAGATTATTTGACTTGTCGCTCTAACGAAGTAGGCGAGTGTCAGCATTATGTCTCCTGGTCTTATCGTGGCGTGTTTATCTTCTGCCGTTAGCTCAGACGATAGAAATGCCACTTGCACGCTTAGAGTAGCAGATTGACGGTGACCATCTTTAAACAGAACTTGATTAATTTTCACACACATTTATTAAAATAATAAAGATCATAAACCTTACTTAACTTGATTCTGGATGCTATTTACAATTGACAATCTGAAGTTCCTTTGGTCTTATTCTCACATATCTCTGATACTTGACAATGTGTCTATGCATTTATCTTCATGGATATGTACAGGAATATGGTAACCTTATTAGGCGCAGACTGAAACTTGACTATAGACTGGTACAGACTAATGCAGACTAGTACAGACTGGTGCAGACAAATGCAGACTAATGCAGACTGACTAATCGGAGGTCTGTACACTCGTTATAATACCTTGCTCGTTCAGGTATCACTGCGCGAGTGTGATCCGCGAGGAGAAAAGGTTCCACGTTAGCAGTAATCTCATTGGCTGCGTTACATATTAATACGCGGATCGGCGGAAGCAGAATTTGGTCCGTCTCTAAGACAGCGCCATCTCGTAGTGCGCAGACGGACGACCGCTGCGCCTGCGCTGTTGTGCTTAGCGGGGCGCGCTCTAGTGGGAAAGTTGTGTACGCACTGACTACGCGGAACTATGTACACAACAAAACCATCAGCAATAAACATACTGGTCTCTGCTTGGACTGCCGGCCGCGGTGGCCGAACGCCGGCACGGTAGCTCAGCGTGTTCGGTCAGAGGGTTAGCTACCCTCTGTAATAAAAAAACTGAGTGAATGGGTCAACGAAGAACAAATTCAACGAACAATATAGAACAATATGAGACAAAAAAAAGCGGTTCTAGGCGCTTCAGTCCGGAACCGCGCTGCTGCTACGGTCGCAGGTTCGAATCCTGATGTCCTTAGGTTAGTTAGGTTTAAGTAGTTCTAAGTTCTAGGCGACTGATGACCACAGATGTTAAGTGTGATCCGCGAGGAGAAAAGGTTCTACATTAGCAGCAATCTCATTGGCTGCGTTACATATTAATACGCGGATCGGCGGAAGCAGAATTTGGTCCGTCTCTAAGACAGCGCCATCTAGTAGTGCGCAGACGGACGACTGCTGCGCCTGCGCTGTTGTGCTTAGCGGGGCGCGCTCTAGTGGGAAAGTTGTGTACGCACTGACTACGCGGAACTATGTACACAACAAAACCATCAGCAATAAACATACTGGTCTCTGCTTGGACTGCCGGCCGCGGTGGCCGAACGCCGGCACGGTAGCTCAGCGTGTTCGGTCAGAGGGTTAGCTACCCTCTGTAATAAAAAAACTGAGTGAATGGGTGAACGAAGAACAAATTCAACGAACAATATAGAACAATATGAGACAAAAAAAGCGGTTCTAGGCACTTCAGTCCGGAACCGCGCTGCTGCTACGGTCGCAGGTTCGAATCCTGATGTCCTTAGGTTAGTTAGGTTTAAGTAGTTCTAAGTTCTAGGCGACTGATGACCACAGATGTTAAGTCCCATAGTGCTCAGAGCGATATGAACCTTTTTTTTCGATTAAGTTTACAAGAGGAGAAATATAAGTCGTCAGATATTGTTCTGGAAGACTGAGAATACGATACAGTGAATACAATGCAGTGTTCTGTTATATTAGATGTATGTTGTGTGGCCCGCTTCATAGCGAAAGGGTTTACATTTCCAATACAATATTCAGACTTTTTCTTAAACTATGTTCTGATCTGTATGGTTAAGAGAAGTGTTTGAATATGCCGACAAATTGCAGGGACGCTTTCCTAACTGAAAATGGAGGAAAAAAATTCCAATGAATGTGTGTTCGGAAATGCATCGTCGCCACAGAAGATGGCGCTGACGCATGACAGTTCCTCTAACAATATGTCGTGTGTTCCTCGTGTGTTGTAAGTAGTGTGATTTAAGCGGCAATCTGCAAGCAGCAGAATGGTCCAGTATTTATGTCAGGAACAAGCCTAGATGGTTTTTGTCTACGGCCAAGCAGATGGAAAAGGTCGAGAGGCAGGACGGCTATAGCAAAATAACTACCTTCACAGACACCAACCGCATCATACAACATTTCAAGCCCTTTTGGGGCGTTTGAATGATCATAGGTCTATTCAGATAAGACGAAAGTGCAAGGAGGCCGCTGTGCGTACACCAGACTTGGAGGTCCGGGTTCTACACAATATTGAGACGAACACTAATACAAGCTCCAGCAAATGGCCCGCCAGCATGGTGTAAGCCAAAGAACAATTGTGTGTATTCTGGATGACACTGCATCCCGTGGATGTCGCTTTGAACATCTTTCGTGACGTGGATGCGATGCAGCTCTGCAGCCTACTGTGGTGCTGGACAATCTGTTGTCGTTTCACACACACCATCCATTTCTGGACACATGTTCACAGGACCTTTATCCTCCATTTCCAGTCAGGCATCCGCCCTGCAGTTTGTCGGTTTTATTAATGTTCTTTTCCAGACTAAATATAACGATTACAGACACAAGGGATCATGCTTATAGCACGGCTTTTAGCTGTAAGCTGAGAGCATAGACATCATACAGTATGATTCAGCTAACCCTACCTATGTGTTTTACGTAACTAGGCAATACCTTAAAAAACAACGACCGAAATTTCCGTATTCTCTCGCTCGCTATGCGCAAACTATTAGACGTACAGAAAAAATGAGCGGGTCCTTTTTGTAGGAAATTTTTTGTAGTTAAATTTTATACAGAGGCCATAGTTTTCGAATTACTTATGAAAAACGTACAAAAGTTACCTTCAAACGCGTTTTACCTGAATAACTCGGAGGCCGTGGCCTCCAGCAAAACTTATCCTAGTAAAAAATTTAACTACAAAAAGGTCCTGCTCATGTTTTCTGGATAATTGCACTTATCAATCGACAGAATATGAGAATCTTATACGTGGTTGATAAAGACAGTGTGGGTGACTGAAAGTTATAGCTAGGAGCGTCTGAATCACCCTGTATAATTTTTGTACTGGTTGTTGCTGAATGATCAGCTACTGTTTGGCTGATATCTAGTTGCGCGAAAATCATTTGCGTTACGATTACATTTAGTATGTATAGGTGTTTGTAGTTCGTTAAATATTTGTAGATAAATCGCGTTTCTAAATTGTTTCCTAGAACATAGTTATTCACATATTATGGCACAGCTGATAGTGTCGGCCTTTGTTGAACTGTAAATGGTAATAGTTCATTCTCATTATATGTCACAGGCTTAAGAAGTCTTCCAAATTCTGCATTCCGAATGACAGGTAAGGTGAGCTAACTACGTTGCAATATGATACCTGTTGTTGGTGCTGGCAGATTATTACTTATTGGTGAAGCTCAGATTCTGTCTGACAAGCCGAACACGCCCACAGGAGCCCCGTACTGGACCCTGCGGGCGCAGCAGCGACTGGTGAAGCGTCTATTCGCCTCCCAGGAGCGGCGGCCGGCCAAGAATGTGATCATGTTCCTGGGCGACGGCATGTCCATAGCGACGCTGACCGCCGCCAGGATGCTGCTGGGGCAGAGGCAGGGCCTGTCTGGCGAGGAGGCCCAGCTCAGCTTCGAAGAGTTCCCCAACGCTGGACTGTCCAAGGTCAGCATTTCATACAGCGCGCCTCCATGCATCGTCGATTACATACACACGTATTCTAAAGGCTAATACTTTGTCGAAGCAACCACTTTCCTCCGTTATTGCCTGTCAGTTTCAGTTCCATGTAATTGTCGCATCCTGGCCTCTTCTCGATGCCTTCGAAGAAAAAATTACTGCGAAGCAGTTATCCGAATGAGACGGAGATTGGTTGAGTGGTGTACTTGGACAGATAAGCAAATAACTTAAATTTCAAAAACATTGCATGATTTTTTAAATAGAAAGAGCTCAACGAACTGAACATTCAGCAACGTCTTCATCCTACTGTGACCGTTATGCAAGGTGTTATTGGCCTAGGCATTGACTGAAACAGTTGTTGGATGTCCTCCTCAGAGATACTGTGACAAATTCTGCCCAATTGGCGCATTAAATTATCATATTCTTAAAATGGTTCGAGGGCCCTGTCCGCTGGCCAACTATGATTTGGTAAATGCAAAGACAAGCGGTAGAAACAATCGCCTTGTACGAACGGGCAATATATTGCCGAAATGTAAGCCCAGGTGGCTTGTCATTAGAAACAACGAAACGGGGAGCAGAATATTGTCGACATGCTACAATGGTGTAAGAGTGCTGCAGATGACAACCAAAGAGGTCCTGCTATGAAACGAAATGGCACCCGATATCATCACTCCTGGTTTTCGTCTTCTGCCTGGAAATTCATTGACTGGAGTAGAATTTTCTTTACCGATCGCGCTTTGAAATGAGCCCCGATGACAAGTGAAAACGTGTTTGGAGACGCCCTGGACAGAGCTGTGATACCAACATGACTTTCGCCCGCCGCACGGCCCGACAACCAGGAGTGATAGTCAGGGATGCCCTCTACGACCCACGAACAGCACAGGGGTACGTCGACGATATTCTACGTCCCATTTCGTAGTCCTTCACGGCGAGCCATCCTGGGCTGACATTTCAGTAATATAATGCCCGCTCGCCCACGATGAGAGTTTCTTCTTCTTGTCTTCTTGCTTGCCAAACTCTACCTTAGCCAGCAAGATCGGCAGATCGCTCCCATATTGTGAAAGCTTGGAACATTATGGGCAGACCCTGCTACCGCCTCACGGTTTTCACGATATAACGCGCCAGTTTGACAGAATCTCTCAAGAGGACATCCAACAACTCCTACAGTGAATGCCAAGCCGAATAAGGGCTTACATAAGGGCCAAAGGTGGACCAAGGCGTTATTGGCTTGATCAATTTGTGAAGTATTTTCTCTTGGATAAACCATCAAATTTTTCTGATACTGTAATTATTTCTTTGTGTTACATGTACATCACATCTACTGATTTTCATCCCATTTGGATAATTCCTTCTGTGGTAAATTATTTTTCTTTTCTTCTTTTTTGCCTTAGTGTGTACTATATCCTCGGCGGTCATATTCCTTTCTTTACCAACACTTTCCCTTCAAGGATAGTAATTATGAAGGTGTGGTGTCTGATGACTTGTCCAATAATTTCTATTTTCCTCTTATCCATTTGCATTAATAATCTTCTCTTTTCATTGATTTCCCTCTAGATTTCCAGATTGCTTTTTCTATCCGTCCAGCTTGTTCTTGTGATTTGCAATTATATCCACATTTCATCTGCTTCAAGTACATTTCCTTAAAATTTACTTAGAGTCCAACGTTCATTTCCACAGAGCAGTGTATTCCGTACAAATGCTTTTCCAAAGGATTTTCTGTCGTCTGTATTCACATGTTTGCTGGTTAAAATGATTATCTTGGTCATAAATGCCTGCTTTGCCAGTGCTACCCCTCTCTTCATTTCCATTAAGCATGTCCTGACTACTTTATTGTAATACTGAGATAATAAAATTGTTTTACATTCTCAGTTCTCACTTTATCAGGTTTTTAATTTGTTTTAATGTCTCTCACATCTTTTTCTCTCCACCATTACTTTCCATTGGTTAAGAGTGTCTGATATGACTTGCAACATTATGTTCATTTCTTTTTCGGAGTAAAAAAAAATCTTGTACACTGTATCATTTTACATTGCCTTTTATTCTCTTAGGCGTCTCCTTCATGATCTGAATAGGATCCTCAATGGAAACAGTAAATAAGTATGGGGATGCTTGTCTAACACCTATCCTAATTTTGGCCTCTTCTTCTAAGTTACTGATATTCAGTTTTTTGCTTTGTGTTTGATACAGTTGATTAATAACTCTTCTATCATGCGAGTCAAGTCCTATTTTTTCATAATTCTAAAGAGTGGTTCCCAGTTCTCATCGTCAAAGGCTAGTAATAAGTCAATGAAGGTCAGGAATTTTTTTTTCATGTCCTCCTTCTCTCCAGCAGGACGTGCGAGGCCAGAATTGTTTCTCTTGTTTCACTGTCTTCTCTAAATCGAAACTGATCTTATTCAGCCTACTTAGCTACTTTTCCTTTTACCCTGATTTTAACGATATTCAAGAGTAATTTTGAGGCATCTGATTACGTCTTAGCGTTCAGTAATTGGTCTACTCAACTGCCTATCTTAGGTATGGTAAGGGTGCTTCATTGTGTGAAGCCTTCTGACATGATTCCCCTTCCTTAGCAGTCATTTAGTGATCTGATTAATTGATTTTGCATGTTGTTACCCAGATTTTTCAGCAATTTTACAGGAGCGTCATCAACACCAGTTGTTATTTCTTCTTTGAGAACCCAAAGGCTCTGTTCAAATTCATGTCTCATGATTCAGTACACTGCACTTCTCTTTCACACTCATTGATATTCTCAACTAAATCACTTTCGTTCTTGAATCCCTTATTATCGTACAGTTCTTCTATGTATTCTTTCCAACAAGTAAATATCTCATCATCTTCCGCCATTAATATCCCCTCTTTATTTTTAACTCCTATTGATGTAGTTCTATGTTTATACTGAAGGGCTCTGATCTTATAAATCTAACCCCGTTCTCCCCTTTTTTCGATCTTCTGTGTCTTTAGCAATACTTTTAGTACGTTTCTCTTTTGATTTTTTACACTTGGTTGTAATGTGATTATAATTCCTGTGTAGTCACTTATACTGTTTTCGTTCCTGAACTTCTTCCTTCTCTGCATTTGATTTAATATTTGTACTACCATCCAAGATTTCCTCTCTTTTAGTTTCCTTTTTCCTAAGACCTCATTGGTTACTTCCATTATTCCCATCTTGAAATTATTGCCCTGTACTGGCTCATCACTTCCATTACGTACTTTATCGGTTAATTTTCCAAAAGCCATCCTTATTACTGCTTCTTCTCCATGATTATGAGGAATTTCGCATTAGCCATGCACTGGAGAATGACTGTTTGTATAAAATGTTCCACAAATGTCGAAACTATCCTAATGCCAGAAGAATGTGCAAACGTAATACTTTTGGCAAAATCTGCTTTCAGTAATCGCTTATTTAAGGGCAGTCGATAGAAATTCGAACACCAACCACAAAGAAACTGTGGAATAGTTCCATTCAAAAGTAATCAACTCGCCCGCCAAGACATTTATCGCAATGGGAGACGAGATGATCCATTCTTGTTTCGTAGAATGCTGTCGGCCACTGATGGTTCCACAGTCGTACGAACTCTTTCACTTTCTCATTCCACTAAAACAGACGTTCGCGCATGTCTTTCCTCAGCTCATCAAAGATGTGAAGTTCACACGCTGATCGATCTGGGTTGTACGGAAGATGTTCAGTGTTTCCTAACCACATCGCTAAAGATTCATTAGCCTTCGTCCGATTGACAGTGTGGGGGCGGGCATTATTGTGCAACAGTATGATTCCGTCCGACAGCATTCCTGAGCATTCTGACTTTAAGGAGCTCCACATTTTCTTTTCTGTGAAGTGTCTTCATAGCGCTCGAGGAAATCGACGTGCAGAGCTCCCCCGCAATCGATAACGCCCGTCCCCACACTACCAGTCGGACGGAGCCAACGCTTCGGCCATTTGTTTGGGGAACACTGCAACATCCTCCGTACAGAATATCTGGAAGTACAAAATATGATTTTCTTTTCCTAAGTTTTGCAGAATATTGTTCTGATAACATAGTACAATAGGGGCACATCAGTTATAGCCGCTAACAGATGGACAACCGCACCCAATCATGCACTTCCTCGTTCGGATCGTTCACCGTCTGATTTTCACATCTTTGGTTACATGAAGGAAGACATGCGTGGACGTAGGTTTCAGTCGGACGTGTAAGTGTAAGAGTCAGTGTGATCGTGGATCCGTCAGCGGCCGACCGCATTCTATGGAACGGGAGTTGATCGTCTCGTGTCTCAGTATCATAAGTATCTTTACGCTCGGGGTGATTACCTTTGAATGGGACCATTCCATGGTCCTGTTGTGGCGGGTGTTCGATTTTCACTGTACTGCTTCTCATAGATGATCCAGAGATGGGAGACTTCGCAATTTAGAATGACAGAACAATCTAAAAAATTAGTTTTTAATATAGAGTTCTCGAAAGTCACGATTGCCTACCT
Source organism: Schistocerca nitens (assembly GCF_023898315.1). Classification (NCBI taxonomy): domain Eukaryota; kingdom Metazoa; phylum Arthropoda; class Insecta; order Orthoptera; family Acrididae; genus Schistocerca; species Schistocerca nitens. The sequence continues at coordinate 619,843,595 of NC_064617.1, forward strand.
GAAATAATATTTGGTATGTCTCACCGATTATACGATGTCATAAAAACAATTTTGAAGAAAAATTAAGAAAAGAAACTCTTACTTAGTATTTGCAAATGTTCTTGAATGTAATCGTACCGTGAGAAGAAAACTACTTATTCTACCTTCAGTTCAAATTAAACTTACTTTTTTTCAATTTTTCAAGTGCACATTCATTCATCTTTTAATTTGTAAATAAATATATGTAGAAACTGTTACAAAAGAATGAACCGAGTATTTGCCTGATTTCGATGTACTCTGATAGACATTCAAAATGTTTTGCAGCTTGATTTTTGCGTGTTCGGAGACTCTCTTCAAAATGCACTTTTAGTACCCATAGTTCTCTACAAAGATGTCCGCCTTCTTAGCTGGGTGGTAAGGAGCTTGCCTCACGTGTAAGCGGGCCCGGGTTCGATTCCCGTCCAGGTTGGAGATTATCTCCGCTCGTTGACTGAGTGTGGTGTTATCCTCATCATCGGCACGCAACTCGCCCAATTTGGCGTCGACTGCAATGACTTGCACGCGGCTGCCGCAATCCCCAGGATGGGGCCTCCTGGGTAACAATGCCATACGCTCATTCCATTTCCCTACAAACACAAAAGCAAAGGAACTTTTCCCAAATTCGATGTTACTTCATTTTTCGATATAGGTCGTTACATACACACAGTGTCTATTATGCTTTGCAAAAAATTTTGGGTGTTGGCCAAGGAATAATGAGAACATATACCGTAACTGAAATAAGAATTTCTAAAATAATTTCGAAGTAAAGAGATTTTTATAAATTAAAATTATTGTTGTCCAAGGCAGACACGGAGAACTTTGGCTGTAGTACAATAGTAAGGTTGTTAATTTAAACAGCATACACGCCAGTTCGTCACAGAGATCTATGTCTACATCCACACTCCGCAAACCACTTGACAGTGTGTGACAGAGGGTACCTTGAGTACCTCTATCGGTTCTCCCTTCTATTCCCGTCTCGTATTGTTCGTGGAAAGGAAGATTGTCAGTATGCCTCTGTGTGGGCTCTAAACTCTCTGATTTTATCCTCATGGTCTCTTCGCGAGATATACGTAGGAGGGAGCAATATACTGCTTGAATCCTCAGTGAACGCTTGTTCTCGAAACTTCAACAAAAGCCCGTACCGAGCTACTGAGCGTCTCTCTTGCAGAGTCTTCCACTTTAGTTTATCTATCATCTCCGTAACGCTTTCGCGATTACTAAATGATCCTGTAACGAAGCGCGCTGCTCTCCGTTGGACCTTCTCTCTCTCTTCTATCAACCCTCTAATCTCTCTGATTTTATCCTCATGGTCTCTTCGCGAGATATACGTAGGAGGGAGCAATATTCTGCTTGACTCCTCATTGAACGTTTCTTCTCGAAACTTCAACAAAAGCCCGTACCGAGCTACTGAGCGTCTCTCATGCAGAGTCTTCCACTGGAGTTTATCTATCATCTCCGTAACGCTTTCGCGATTACTAAATGATCCTGTAACGAAGCGCGCTGCTCTCCGTTGGATCTTCTCTATCTCTGCTATCAACCCTATCTGGTACGGATCCCACACTGCTGAGCAGTATTCAAGCAGTCGGCGAACAAGCATACTGTAACTTACTTCCTCTGTTTTCGGATTGCATTTCCTTAGGATTCTTCCAATGAATCTCAGTCTTGCATCTGCTTTACAGACGATCAACTTCATATGATCATTCCATTTTAAATCACTCCTAATGCGTACTCCCAGATAATTCATGGAATTAACTGCTTCCAGTTGCTGAACTGCTATATTGTAGCTAAATGATGAAGGATCTTTCTTTCTATGTATTCGCAGCACATTACACTTGTCTACATTGAGATTAATTGCCATTCCCTGCACCATGTGTCAATTCGTTGCAGACTCTCCTGCATTTCTGTACAATTTTCCATTGTTACAACCTTTCGATATACTACGGCATCATCCGCAAAAAGCCTCAGTGAACTCCCGAAGTTATCCAAAAGGTCATTTATGTATATTGTGAATATCAACGGTCCTACGACACTCCCCTGCGGCACACCTGAAATCACTCTTACTTCGGAAGACTTCTCTCCATTGAGAATGACATGCTGCGTTCTGTTGTCCAGGAACTCTTCAATCCTATCACACAATTGGTCTGATAGTCCATATGCTCTTACTTTGTTCATTAATCGACTGTGGGGAACTGTATCGAACGCCTTGCGGAAAAGAAGACCACGGTATCTACCTGGGAACCCGTGAGATAATATACCACGTAAGTTTCCGCAACATTTAGTGTTTTATTAACCTCAAAATCATTTCTGAATGTTTCTCTGGAGGTCAAAAAAAAATTCGTAGATACTAAATCTCTGACGAAAAACGTTTTGTTACTGTTAGTACACAAAACCATTATTGAATACGTGGTCCCAGCAGGAATGCAAGGAAATCTGTAACAGATATCTGAAGATGGTTTAGAAAGCTGTATTTATAACAGCATAAGAATATTAATATCCTCTAATAACATTTCTATTTTTGTATCTCAACTTTATTCAGTTCGTCACTACATATAAGTTAGTTTTGTTTTTAGCGTCGAATAGTGTCAGCATACCAGAAACACTTATTCATAAAATGTGTTTACTTTTGGGTTCTTCATTCAGTCATATTAGTTTTTAAGTTCGTCTCTTTTCTTCAAGCATGTTCCAGGCAATGTGGTATTTAACTAAACCGTGAGTAGCTCAAACGTACATAATTAAATATAAAGGCTGCCACGTTTTCTCAAGCAGTTGTTGTAGTTGATAAATATGTTCGTTCATATTCAGAGGTGTCTTTTTCCTACGACTTTTCTCATGATTTTATAAAGAATATGAAGGTATATTTTGCCTGGATGACGATTAGAGTACTTTCATACAGCATATATTGCATGAACGTCGTGATTATTGTGTGCTTTCGTGTTCAAATCATCAGTCGTTATCGTAACTAATGTTACTTATTTGTGTGTTTTCCTTCCTGTTTGGCGCTCGACTTGCATATGAGCCACATAGATGGAAGCTAGTATTTTGCGCCATCGTTAAGACATTTTTATTTATGCACTGAAAGTGAAATAAGTGAGACATTTAAATTCCATCAGTATCAACTGGACTCTAGAACCAATCTAAAAGCTGTGGAGGTATGTTTGCATGCACTTATGTGATGTATCTGGGTTAAGGAACAGCTAGGAGCGTACTTTAATACAGTTGGTCCGTAAAATGCACTGTTAGTTCGAAATTCCCAACGAGTGATTGAATAGATGCCGTGTTACCTATTAAGTCCACAAGTGTTCTTCTTCTAACAGACGTTATCTCAACGGAGGTAGGCAGTTCTGTTTGCGTAATTTAGTACGTGTGATCCGAGACGCCCCCTCTAAACTAAAACCTGTCTAGAGGCTGACTGGTGAAATAATGGAATAATTACTCGTACATGCCACATCATTAGTCACAAAGAAGGAGAAAACAAAAGAAAAAATTAAAATTCCTAAAATCTCAACTGCCTTCTCAGGAAAAGGCCTCTAACAGTGTAGCCTTCTCTTTCTCTGAGAATCATAAAAGTGTTTTTCCATCGGTAAAGAATTTTCAGACAACTTACTTTGGAATAGCCGAAATATTACTACTAACTGCAACGAAATGAAGGTCGAAAGTAAATGGGACCACAATATCTTTCTGTAAAATATTCATAGAAAGTGGTATAGAGCTTAATTTAGAAGTTAAACATTCACGACAGGTAACGTACTTGGAAATTTGTTGTTTGGACGCTTAAGAAATTTATTTAAGTTTGAACATCTCATGCTGATAATTTATGGCCATAAATATCTTTGAGTTTTTGATTTAGAAATTTATTAATTTTTAAAAGATTGTTACTGGATAGCAGTCTGTTTTCTAGTATTGTATCTTTATTCGATTTTTCTAGTAAGGCTATCAAACCGAAATTGTCAGCTGTAAGTCCGGCGTAAATTCAGTAAAGAAAGCAGAAATAATGGTATGAGATGTATAATCTATTCTCTTATATATCTTGCGATATTACCCCTTTGACTTGGTGGATTTACTGTAAAAATACTATAGCAGGCATAGACTGGCATATTACAAATGTTTCTTAAAACAAATAGCTGCACTTACCTGATTGAACAAGTTTGGTTTATCCTATTAATTTTTAGCAGAAGTCACAAACTCAAAAATTTCATGTGTTCTACGAAAGACTTATTCAGTATGAGAAAAATTAGATGAATGGAGACATTGGTATTGATTCAACTGTCATATTGTTTATTTTTTAGGAAGATTAACAGATCCTCCAGCATGTACAAATGGTTTAGGTTTCTATGGATATAATGTGGTGCTGGTTCTGCAGTATGAAACTACAAGGCAACTGTGGCACTATCCTACTTAAATAGTGGTACAGTGGCTAGTGTGAAATACCTTACGGAAAGATATTTTTGGAACTGCTTACTATTTGTTACTTACGGTCGACTCGAGGTCTTCAGGTTCACTAAGAGGACTTGTGCGCAGATGTAGCACAGGGGACTGATGTGGCGCCTGCCACTTTGCTCCACAGACGTACTGCGTGGACGCACAAGTGGGCGACTCGGCGTGTACCTCTACGGCGTACCTGTGCGGCGTCAAGGCGAACACGGGCACCATGGGAGTCACGGCAGCATTGACCAGGGGCGACTGCAACGCCCAGAACAATACCGCCAACCACGTCGACTCCATCATCAAGTGGGCGCAGGTCAGTGCGGCAGCATACATTCAACTTTCCACTTCATGGACAAGTACTGCAGTTAACATTATACATGTTATACATACTTACTCAGTTTACGTACAGTACCATTGGCTACTTAACACTATTATATCGTGATGTATTTGGTTTGTAATCAACAGCATACCAAAAGAGCAAGGAGATTTTGTGTCGCAAAGAAGCTGTTGCGATAGATCATGTCGCCCATAATCTGGATAGAGAAAGGATTTCAACAACACCTCAAAATATCCGTTGTATTTATTGATTTAAGTTCAGTCTGTGATGCAATTTTTAAAAAGGAACTGCTACTGAAGGTATACCAGTTTATTCCCGAGTACATCTCACTGGGAAATGAAATATTTTCTATAGTCTACAAAAAGGCGAACCAAAAGGATCTGTACTACCTCCTCTAACGTTTAATACAGAGAGTAACTCTTCTACGTGTCGTCAGGCGCATTTTCTCTGGTGTTTCGGCAGTGTGTGGCTGAAGTCGGCAGAAACACGTACTGCCTATCACGTCTTTCATGGGAAGCCCAGTGTCGACGAAAAGGGTCGATCTGTTTCTCTTTCAGAGCAATATGATTTTTGATGCGGAAATTTACGTGACCACTTGATTGAGCGGTCCTACATTAATCTAGTACGATCTGTATCAAAGACGAAGAACAACCAGAACTCCGGCAACGCCCACAACCGCCCAGGTTCGCTCTGACTGCTACGCCAGTCAGCAGCGCTGTTCAGTTGAGACTGGAGTACTATCAATTCTTCGCGTTTCACTGTTCCTGTCATTGCGTATCGATAAAAAAATCGCACTACATTAATTTGAGATAGCTCAGTCGAATGGGAACGTGAAACTGCATTTTAAAAAACAATTTAATTCGCAACGGGAAACAAGCCGACGCTTTTCATCAGGATGACCCCAACTACACACTGCAAAAACGAAATTGTAAATATCTTCCGAAACACCAAAGAAAATGGGCCTGATGCCTGTCGGTAGAGAGAATCTGTGTGGACGGCGTATCGATCATAAATTCCTTGCGATTGATAACCAATACTTTTCGAAGGCTATTGAAGATGAAAGGCGACACAACGTTGTTCAAACATTTCTCACGTATATTGAGCGTAGGATCCTCTAAACGCGCCATATTCTCTGCGGAAGATCAACGCTGTTGAACGTAATCAATTTGTAAGAAATCGAATGTTTATTTTTTTCATCCGTAATAATTGTACCCTATTACAATGGTAACTAAATTACATTATACACCATTTTCTACAATAACACTTTTTTAATGAAAGTGATTCTGGAGAGCATAATTCGAACACGAAGAAACAGATCCGCATCACCTATCATACTTCTACAATATCAACACTTAGTTTTTAAAAATTGGATTTTTTAATGATTTGAAGTATGAAATTTTATACATTATTTGAGTTAATAATTGGAGTTTTTAATGATTTGAAGTATGAAATTTTATACATAATTTGAGTTAATAATATGAATTATGGATGGATTATTACGACAAGGGATCAACATTGGTCCAGAGAAACTGATTAGTGTTCCAGAAAAAAAAAATGTTACTACTATCTCTAAATATCAAGTTGGGTCTAACAAAGCAGTTTGATTAAGTTGGATCTAATAAAGAAGTTTGTAAAAGGGACATCCAAATATGAACAGTGTTACAAGTATCTCTGCGAAAAGTATACTCATCTGTCGACGCCAGAATGAAACATTAGTGGAAGCAGTAGCTCTGCGCTAAGAAGACTTCATTTTCTGGAAAAGTTACGACTGCTATGGGGTACGGAAAAGGAGTTGTTCTACGGATTACGATAATCAGTCTTTCATATTCCGCAAGACGTATGGATCGACAGAAAGAAATCTCTCACCGTCGGTGTGCACCAGGCCGCAAAGGTGCTGCAATAATAAGAAATCAGGAAAATTTCAAATATGAACTGCTGAGATTTCCGATATCGTTCATCAGGTTAACTACTCTATGAAGCCCAGATACCTTCACTTCTAAATGATAAAAAAGAGATATGTGACTAATGGAGACTGTAGTGGAGGGCTCGCAACAGCTGTTTCCCTGACAAACCAAAACCAGAGAGAGATTCCACTACTGGAAATAAAATTTTCGAGGAATTACAGTGAACTAAAAGAAACCAAATTATAAACTGGCTGCGAAACAGCAACTGTGTAAATCTGAAGAGGTTGAGAAATAAGCCAGTCAATTGCAAATAAAGGTTTATTAGCCCTTGACCCAGGTTTCGATGTCTGTAAAAATATCTTTAGAATGAGTGGGCTTTCCTACATCACATGATGGCTTCATATTATCTAATGTACCATCATGTGATGTAACAAGGCCCACTCTTTCTGAGGAAGCTATTTTTACAAATATCGAAACTTATGTCAAGGGCTAATAAACCCTTATTTGCTAATGTTTGGATGATTTTGCAACCTCTTCTTAAAAGAAACTATGTACAAAAATAAGGCTTTTCTGTTTCATTTATCCGGAACGTTAATTCATCAGGAGTCTAAACAGTAATTAAATTCTGGCCGAAATATTTTCTCCTTGCAATCGTAGGGCAATATGGAAGTCATTCATACAAAGGGTTTACTTACTTCGTTGTATTTTCGAGTTTCCTCTCAAAACTTGAGATATTTTTTGAACTATTCGAAGCTTGACAATGACATCTGTGGTAACTTGTGCCTGTTAAAAGACTGCGACGACGATGAAAAATTTTATATTTTGTCGTCATAAACTAATGTCGACTCTGAATATCTCTGTCCATTACCTGACATCCATGAAACACACATACGACGCAGATATCACACGATGTCCTACGTATCATAGTGGTAACGATGACAAAACTTGACAGTGACGTGTTGTCTGAAACACGCGTTGTGTAGCATGCTACTACGCGTCAGTGGTCTGTCTGCAGGACGCAGGAAAGGCTACGGGTATCGTGACTACGGTGACGGTAACACACGCGTCCCCTGGAGGAGGTTACGCACACATCGCGGATCGCAACTGGGAAAGCGACGCTGACGTCATCGCCCGGACATCGCGGACCAGCTGGTTAACCGCAACCCAGGTCGTAACATGAAGGTCAGTGGAAGACGGAGAAACACTCTTTACTTTACAGACATTTAAAATTAGATTTTCTTATGTGCAACATATTCCTTCTTCGTCATAGATTTCGACAACTACAGTATGATCTAATCTGTATTGTGTTTCGATGTGAGAAACCTTTGATGTTCAGTGACAGCTTACAGAGTAACTCGTTAGGTTTGCTACCTCGCTTTTTTTGTGGTTATACCTCAGTAACAGTATCTTAATTTCAGTGCGTGTAATAGAGATCCTTGTGAAACAAGAGGTTGGTCATGTTTATACGGAAAAATTTCCAGCCGTTCTCGGTTGTAGAGCCTCTAAACACAGTTAAGCGCCGTCGATTTACAATGGCGTGTTTCACAGTTCCTTTTCTCGGCTGATCTGATTAATTAGAAATGAAACTTCCTGGCAGATTAAAACTGTGTGCCCGACCGAGACTCGAACTCGGGACCTTTGCCTTTCGCGGGCAAGTGCTCCTTGCCCGCGAAAGGCAAAGGTCCCGAGTTCGAGTCTCGGTCGGGCACACAGTTTTAATCTGCCAGGAAGTTTCATATCAGCGCACATTCCGCTGCAGAGTGAAAATCTCATTCTGTAATTAGAAATGGTTTGCGAAAGCCTGCAACTGGGCAAAAATTGATTTCTTTATAAACAACTTTACGACTTCCATTTACGATTTTCTTTTATTTATATTTTACACTGCTTATTTCGGTAAATAGGTACCAATTTACAAGTGCATTCTCTATGTGTACTATTCTATTTTTTGTACCGTTTTCATGTGTGAGGTTCTGCATTCTTTTGTTATCTTTAAATTTTATTATCATCCTTAGGAGCAGGGTCTCGCAGATGTTAAACGTCACATACAATATTCTGTGCACAGTGTACATCATGAATAACAAATTTAAGTCAGTTAATGTAATATTATTATTCACAACACACAATGCGCACAGAAATTTGTGTGTGATGTTTAACATGTGCGAGGCTCTGCACTGTATAGTCAACGTATATTGTGTACAGAAATTTGTTTCCGATGTTTAACATGTGTGAGACTGCACAAATAGAACATAAGAACTTAAAGTCAACAAAATGGGAATCATTTACCGAAACTGGTTGTGACTGGTGGAAGAAAAGTTATTTACAAACAGACCCATTATTTCCAGCAGTGTCAACTGTATGTACGCAGAACTGTTTGCAGGCAATGTAGACGTACAGCTGTAGACATTTAGTTATCTTGCCGTGTGGGATTAGCCGAGCGGTCCAGGGCGCTGTAGTCATGGACTGTGCGTCTGGTCCCGGCGGAGGTTCGAGTCCTCCCTCGGGCATGGGTGTGTGTGTTTGTCCTTAGGATAATTTAGGTTAAATAGTGTGTAAGCTTAGGGACTGATGACCTTATCAGTTAAGTCCCATAAGATTTCACACATTTTAAGTTATCTTCTGTCACTGACCCTGGCGTTCCTCGTTTTGTCAATCTCTACAGGGAAACAGTTTTGTACTGTTATTCACTATACGGTAACAAGGAGCCCATGTGAAATCATACTGGCCGAACAGTCTTTGTGGAATTTCTAAATTACACTCCTATTAGACACATTCTCTCCATAAACTCAGTAACTGATAATCAAACAATTTGGTTATATTGCACAGCTGATTAATGCCTATTATGACGTGCTAATTCTTTAATACTGCCTGCACTAATATCTTACTGCCTGCACTAATATCTTACTTAAGATTAATCGGATTAATTTTGACTGGAGACTGCACAAATAACTCCTTTTTACGGAATCTGCTATTTACGGTACACATGTCACATTTAAAAGCCACCTGCTCTAATTTTGTACTAAAAGCTGGAAATTAACAACGTATTTAGAGAATTACTCTTAAAACACACAGTGTTTCGTATCCCTTGACTTCAGTTGACCTACAGGAAATAATCGCCCAATACCTTCTGTTTCAGTTTCTAATCCACTTTTCTTCCTTACAACGATCCTTATTTTCCACAAAGTCAAAGCATCAATATGGTCAAACGAATTTTCTGTGGCACAGCATTAAACCGTCGCATAGTGCAAGGTAACTGGTTTGTCGAGTGTCTTGTCTGCTCTCTCTTCCACTACTTGACATTTTTTGTGCAAAGTATCCGCATCACTTAGCTGTTCAAATTCTGATCCACAGGCATCATTGATGATCAACTATAGCACATCTTCATAGTCAGAAGTCTGTATTCGAAACGGAAATATTCTTACTAATTATAACAGAATAGTTGAGAATTCGTATTTTATTTGTTCAAAATTCGCCGAACTATGGTACTTTCAGCTGCGTCTCCCTTGTGTAAAATTTCAGTTGTTCCGCAGCACTTTGGTAATTGTCTCGCTTCGGCCAAACAGAATGACCCAGTTTTATGAAATAACGGTCCAACAGTGCTACAGGCATCCCGTTCACCGCTCAGATATCATTGTTTCATCGTTTCGCCATGTGTTCCAAACGGAAACACTAATAGCAAATACTTCAGGATTTCGTTACGTTTGTTGACAGGTAATTCTCGGAGGAGGCCGCAAGATGTTCTTACCCAACACGACTGTGGACGAAGAGGGCGCCAGTGGTCGTCGCTGGGACTCGCGCAATCTCATCTCTGAGTGGTTGGACGACAAGTCGGACCGTGACGCGACGGCCAGCTACGTGTGGAACAGAGACCAGCTGCTGGCCGTGGACACCGAGAAAACTGACTACCTGCTCGGTAAGTCGGCAGTCTGGGCAGCAGCCATAATATACTATGTGATCAAAAATATTTGGACACCTTGCTGTGAATGACTGACAAGTTCGCGGCGCCCTCCATCGGTAATGCTGGAATTCAGTATGGTGTTGGCCCACTCTTAGCCTTGATGACAGCTTCCACTCTCGCAGGCATACGTTCAACCAGGTGCCGGAAGGTTTTTTGGGGAATGGCAGCCCATTCTTCATGGAGTGCTGCACTGAGGAGAGGTATTGATGTAAGGCCTGTCACGAAGTCAGCGCTCCACAACATCGTGAAGGTGTTCTTTAGAATTCAGGTCAGGACTCTGTGCAGGACAGTCCATTACAGTTACGATATACCACTCCGCCACAGGCCGTGCCTTATGAAAAGGTGCTCGATCGTGTTGAAAGATGCAGTCGCCATCCCCGAATTGCTCTTCAACAGTGGGAAGCAAGAAGGTGCTTAAAACATCAGTGTAGCCCTGTGCTGTGATAGTGCCACGCAGAACGATTGGTGCAAGTCCCCTCCATGAAAAACACCACCACACCATTACAACCTCGCCTCCGAATGTTACTGCTGGCACTGCACAAGCTGGCAGATGAGGTTAACCTGGCATTCGCCATACCTTCATCCTGCCATCGGATCACCACATTGTGTACCGTGTTTCGTCACTCCACACAACGTTTTTCCGCTGTTCAACAGTTTTACGCTCCTTACACCAAGCCAGGCGTAGTTTACCGACGTGATCTGTGGCTTATGAGCAACCGTTCGACCATGAAATCCAAGTTTTCTCACCTCTCACCTTACTGTCACAGTACTTGTAGTGGATCCTAATGGGGTTTGGAATTCCTGTGTGATGGTGTAGATAGATGTCTGCCTAGTACACATGACGACCCTCTTCAACTGTCGGCGGTCTCTGTCAGTCAACAGATGAGGTCAGCGTGTACGCTTTTGTGCTGTGCGTGTCCCTTTACGTTTCCACGGCGGCGTGCAAGCACCAAGATACAAAGCAGTGGCGCAATATCATTGAGGAGCATCTAGAGACAAAAAATGCACACTGTAACGTACGTGTAACGTAAGAAGAAAATGTCGTTCATGTAAATACCGTTACTCTCATTCTGTAGGGTGATCCAAAAGCACTTTAACATTTGAAAATTCACTCTTCCACTGAATAATGTAGGTAGAAAGATGAAACTTTATACACATACCTTAAATGAAATGTCGAAAATGAGTGAAAAATCTGGCCATCAGAATGGTTCTGGACAACAACTCGTCAGTGACGCTTATAATCGCTCCTTCCGTGTAGTAAGATGTTAATATTTGTTGTAGTGAACATACAAGTCAAAAGAGTGGAAGGGCCATTATAATGATGGAATGAATGAGGAAAATCGGCGAAACCTGTGTGGTAGTCCTTTCTTTAACACGATGATGCGTGATCGTGGAAAGATGGTTAATCAGTTTTGTGCTTCAGAATTTGCAATGAAATTACGCTAGTAAATCGGCGTCGGACTTCGTTATCATGTAATTACATGAAGATAGGTTCGTTTTCGGGAACATGCTGTGAGCCCTTAAGGCTTCGACACTGGCAGCCAGTTCATTCCGTAATAGTGCTGAAAAATATTAGAAATGGTTAGATGAGGACAAGGACTAAATTTAAAAATACACGCGAATAAAGTAAATCTTCAAATTCATATAATTAAAGCTCTTTTAACACTCATACATTACATTTTATTTCATCTGTTCACTAAGATGGCTACGACAGAAGAGAGAGAGAGAGAGAGAGAGAGAGAGATAGAGAGATAGACAGACTAGTATTTGCTATAAAAGAAGATCCTATCGTAAATACGTCACAGAACTAATCTCTGAGATCGGAAAGCTGTTATATTACTAAAAGATTGTGAGATTGCATACCCAATGAGAATCGTGTATAAAATGAACTGTTATCCACCGATTATGTGACGCAGAGAACATCTCCGCTGTGGGTACCAGAAAATGTGGAAGATGACGATTAATTGTCTAATGTGTTGTGGAACGAATAAGTCCATTTCACACTCCATGGGTCTTTAAACACCCTCACCTGCAGAATTTCGGCTACCGAAAATCATAGAACTGTCGTGGAAGTCCCATTGTATGACGAGAAAGTTACGGTGTGGTGTGAATTTACATCAGCTGTGATCCGACACTCTTTCTTCGAGGAAATGCGGGTAGCTACTTTTGAAACGGTCAGCGTGGCGGGCACGAGGTAGACCAATATGTTAGAGAATCGCATCACCCCTAGTATGGCTGATAAACACCTGCTGTAATGCACGACTCATATGTAGGATGGCGCTCCATCCCGTATCTTTCACACGTATGAAAGACCTCTTGCGCATATCGTTCGGTGAGGCGGCACTTCCGTCACGGCTTGACCACCCAGGTCCACGAATCTCGGTGTGTGTGATTACTGTTTTTGGGGGTTACCTAAAGTCGCAAGTATGCAGCATCGTCCAACATCGTTAGGGATGCTAAAAGACAACATCCGACAGTTATTAATCACCATATCTATTGACATGCTGCGCAGTGCTGTTCACAACATTGTCCGACGACTACAGGTATTGTTAATGATTGACGACCGAAATATTGAGCATTTTATATGAAGAACATCATCTTTGATAATATTTCTTTTGTGACATATGACGCGCCCTCTGTTGCTCATTTTGTGCACATTTTCCGGTTTCGATAAAATCCCATCACATTTCAAGCAAGTGTTTTAATTTTTACCTCTCTACCTACGTTATTCCGTTGAGTATTGAATTTTCAATGTTAACTGACTCTTGGAACACCCTATACTTCGGAATTTATAATAAGGATAGAGATACTGTTATTAATAGGGTGTATCAAGAATCGTACATGTAGCGAAAGTTGAGAGACGAAGATGAGCTAATATTAAATAAATTCATAATAAATTCTTAATGATACTGGATAATGACGCAGGTTAGAATTACGAGCTAGGGCGTTTTATAATAATTACAATTACGTGTGGCTCAAAAGCCTGGTGCACGTCTCTCAATTGGACGTGACTTTGACCCCTTACGAGTCCACAAAATACAACGGTAGTCCTACCGGGAAAAATGGGCTCTACAGATTAACGTGGAATCCGAACCACGTGTCCTTCTGGGCGAAGCTTCGCGTAATTGAAAGGCAGAATGAGCAATTCCATGGTCCGACTGGGTTTTGATCCAGCGATCTTTCGTTTTCCAGGCACGGTCTTCACCGCTGCTCCTCCTGGCACGAGGTGCACTGTTTAAATGAGTAGTTTTGTGCCCTTTTGTTTCCCTTCAACACCACAGTATCATTACTGCTCTACAGAGGTCGATTCCACAGTTCTCCATGCGTTAAGATCTCCAGATCTTGTCTAGGGTTCCCAATAGAAGTTTCTTGGTCCATTTATCATCTACTCGCATTATAAGTGCACTGCCCACTACCATTTTGTTTTCATACCAGTCACAATTATGTTCTCCAGTAGAGATGGTCCTTGACATATTTCCACAGTGTAGTGTTTCTCCCAGCAATTTCGTCAGCGTAGCCCTTACTTGAATGTGTAGAAACCTTTCTAAAATACTATAGCACTCGCGCACTATGTAAATTATTACTTACGTGTCGAGTAGAACAACTAACTCACTAATAGGTTGAGAAACTGCTTGAGATTCCATTTGACAAGTGGAATGACTGAAATTTGCTATCACTCTAACTTGTTTGTAGTTGGTTATAAGGTGCTTGCGAACAAGTTTTCCAGCCTAACGAAGATTATGCTTTAAACAAAAATTTAGAACACTTTCTAAAATTTCATTTCTGACAAGGAAAGCAAATATTGTAGAAGAAATTCAGTTCAAGATGTACGTAACGGTCTTACTTTTCTGTTGCCTCTCAAAGGTCTGTTCGAGTCATCTTACATGCAGTACCACCTGGACGCCGACAACGCAACGGAACCCCGTCTCAAGGAGCTTACGGAAGTAGCTATCAAGATGCTGGAGAAAAATAGGAACGGATACTTCCTGTTCGTAGAGGGTAAGTCCATTCATACTCATACTTTTCAAATCACTCCGAAACGGCAGAGCGAACGTCCCACTGACCTATGTATTAGGTAACGCAGGAAGAATAATGTGATGTGGGTTTTTCGTCGTCACCACCACCTCAAGGAAGTTTCAGCAGTTGCCAAATCAAAAGGTGGAAGCTAATGTAAAAATGTGAACTAGCCGTCTGAAGATGAACCTGTCGGTTCGAAACCGGTAAAGGCGAGATTTAAATAAATTCTTAGCATTGTAAAAAGTAGCTGGTTGCTGTTATTCTCTATGTAAGAGTCAACCTATATTTTGTACACACCCACGGGCTCAAAATGCTACTTATCGACAGTGATAGACATCCCTGGGGTTGTGAAGCAGCTGAATGGGTTGAAAATAAATAAACCGCCAGGTCCTGAGACCTCAATTCGGTTTTACAGAGAGTACTCTACTGCATTGGCTCCTTACGTAGCTTGCATTTATCGCGAATCTCTTGCGCAACGTAAAGACCCGAGCGACTGGAAAAAAGCGCAGGTGACGCCTGTATATGAGAAGGGTAGAAGGACGGATCCTCGATATTACAGACCAATATCCTTAACATCGGTTTGTTGCAGGATTCTCGAACATATTCTCAGTTCGAATATAATGAATTTCCTTGAGACAGAGAAGTTGCTGTCCATGCATCAGCACGGCTTTAGAATCCATCGCTCCTGCGAAACGCAACTCGCCCTTTTTTCACATGATATCTTGCGAACCATGGAAGAAGGTTATCAGACGGATGCCATATTCCTTGACTTCTGGAAAGCGTTAGACTCGGTGCCCCACTGCATACTCCTAACTAAGGTACGAGCATATGGGATTGGTTCCCAAGTATGTGAGTGGCTCGAAGACTTCTTAAGTAATAGAACCCAGTACGTTGTCCTCCATGGTGAGTGTTCATCGGAGGTGAGGGTATCATCTGGAGTGCCCCAGGGAAGTGTGGTAGGTCCGCTGTTGTTTTCTATCTACATAAATGATCGTTTGGATAGGGTGGATAGCAATGTGTGGCTGTTTGCTGATGATGCTGTGGTGTACGGGAAGGTGTCGTCGTTGACTGACTGTAGGAGGATACAAGATGACTTGGACAGGATTTGTGATTAGTGCAAAGAATGGCAGCTAACTCTCTATACAGGGTGTTACAAAAAGGTACGGCCAAACTTTCAGGAAACATTCCTCACACGCAGAGAAAGAAAATATATTATGTGGACATGTGTCCGGGAACGCTTACTTTCCATGTTAGAGCTCATTTTATTACTTCTCTTCAAATCACATTAATCTTGCAATGGAAACATACAGCAACAGAACGTACCAGCGTGACTTCAAACACTTTGTTACAGGAAATGTTCAAAATGTCCTCCATTAGCGAGGATACATGCATCCACCCTCCGTCGCATGGAATCCCTGATGCTCTGAAGCAGCCCTGGAGAATGGCGTATTGTATCACAGCCGTCCACAATACGAGCACGAAGAGTCTCTACATTTGGTACCTGGGTTGCGTAGACAAGAGCTTTTAAATGCCCCCATAAATGAAAGTCAAGAGGGTTGAGGTCAGGAGAGCGTGGAGGCCATGAAATTGGTCCGCCTCTACCAATCCATCGGTCACTGAATCTGTTGTGTCGTACTTGTAAAGGCACATGTTCTAGCAGCACAGGTAGAGTACCCCGTATGAAATCATGATAACGTGCTCCATTGAGCGTAGGTGGAAGAACATGGGGCCCAATCAAGACATCACCAACAATGCCTGCCCAAATGTTCACAGAAAATCTGTGTTGATGACGTGATTGCACAATTGCGTGCGGATTCTCGTCAGCCCAGACATGTTGATTGTGAAAATTTACAATATGATCACGTTGGAATGAAGCCTCATCCGTAAAGAGAACATTTTCACTGAAATGAGTATTGACACATTGTTGGATGAACCATTCGCAGAAGTGTACCCGTGGAGGCCAATCAGCAGCTGATAGTGGCTGCACACGCTGTACATGGTACGGAAACAACTGGTTCTCCCGTAGCATTCTCCATACAGTGACGTGGTCAACGTTACCTTGTACATCAGCAACTTCTCTGACGCTGACATTAGGGTTATCGTCAACTGCACGAAGAATTGCCTCGTCCATTTCAGGTGTCCTCGTCGTTCTAGGTCTTCCTCAGTCGCGAGTCATAGGCTGGAATGTTCCGTGCTCCCTAAGACGCCGATCAATTACTTCGAACGTCTTCCAGTCGGGACACTTTCGTTCTGGAAATCTGTCTCGATACGAACGTACCGCGCCACGGCTATTGCCCCACGCTAATCCATACATCAAATGGGCATCTGCCAACTCCACATTTGTAAACATTGCACTGACTACAAAACCACGTTCGTGATGAACACTAACCTGTCGATGCTACGTACTGATGTGCTTGATGCTAGTACTGTAGAGCAATGAGTCGCATGTCAACACAAGCATCGAAGTCAACATTATCTTCCTTCAATTGGGCCAACGCGGTGAATCGAGGAAGTACAGTACATACTGACGAAACTAAAATGAGCTCTAACATGGAAATTAAGCGTTTCCGGACACATGTCCACATAATATCTTTTCTTTATTTGTGTGTGAGGAGTGTTTCCTGAAAGTTTGGCCGTACCTTTTTGTAACACCCTGTATATATATATAGAAGTAAATTAATGCAGATGAATAGGAAAAAGAATCCCGTAATGTTTGAATACTCCATTAGTAGTGTAGCGCTTGACACAGTCACGTCGATTAAATATTTGGGCGTAACATTGCAGAGCGATATGAAGTGGGACAAGCATGTAATGACAGTTGTGGGGAAGGCGGATAGTCGTCTTCTGTTCATTGGTAGAATTTTGGGAAGATGTGGTTCATCTGTAAAGGAGACCGCTTATGAAACACTAATACGACCTATTCTTGAGTACTGCGCGAGCGTTTGGGATCCCTAGCAGGCCGGATTGAGGGAGGACATAGAAGCAATTCAGAGGCGGGCTGCTAGATTTGTTACTGGTAGGTTTGATCATCACACGAGTGTTACTGAAATGCTTCAGGAACTCGGGTAGGAGTCTCTAGAGGAAAGGAGGCGTTCTTTTCGTGAATCGCTACTGAGGAAATTTAGAGAACCAGCATTTTAGGCTGACTGCAGTACAATTTTACTGCCGCCAACTTAAATTTCGCGGAAAGACCACAAAGATAAGATAAAAGAGATTAGGGCTCGTACAGAGGCATATAGGCAGTCATTTTTCCATCGTTCTGTTTGGGTGTGGAACAGGGACAGAAGATTCTAGTTGTGGCACGAGGTACCCTCCGCCACGCACCGTATGGTGGATTGCGGAGTATGTATGTAGATGAAAATAGCAAAAAATTAATCAAGTTAGGTATCCTATTTTTCTCGAGATGGTAACTAAAACTTTGTGACTACCTTCCGTAGTTGGCTGTTATGTGTGTGGTGGTAAGTATCCGCAACTGGCAGTGTATAACGTCGCACGGTAGAATAGAGCAATAGTTGTTGGATAGAACGTGACGAGTGAGCTTCGAGTGACAATGCCACTCGAGTGTGTTTTTGATCTCGCAGCATTATGCAGTGAACGTATATCGCAACGACTGATACCACTCTTTCTTGGGGATTTACAGGAGGCAAGATCGACGTTGCGCACCACTCGACCCTCACTCACAAGGCTCTCGACGAGGCCATCGAGTTGTCGGAGGCGGTGCGGGTGGCGCACGAGCTGACGGACGAGCGCGACACGCTGATCGTGGTGACGGCCGACCACGCGCACACCATGTCCTTGAGTGGCTACGCGCCGCGCGGCAACGACATCTTTGGTGAGTGACGGCTACACGGGCAACTGAGTGCGGCACAACTTGCGCTCAGCTGAAATCAACCGATGAATTATGGCGCGAACGTTAACATCAGGCTAAGCTACAGATCAGACTGTTAGCACAGCTGGTAATTGGCATTCACATTTTACGGATTGCCAACTTACAACCACATTATCACCTTTCAACATAAACGAGACCTCGGGCTTCGCTCCGTATCTTCCTGACAACACAACCAAACCGATCGACTGCCAGCTGTACCACACTCAGTTTTTGCGACTCATGACAGCCACTGGGAACATGTGTCTCGGTACGAGAAATCACTACAGGACTAAACGAATGTTCTGTGAACTACTTCAACCTGCGATACTCAACTTTAAAACGGCAAGTTTAATACAAAGCTATTAGTACACAGGCAAAGGGATGTTTCATCTCGTCCGAGAACATTTTTCATACTGAAGAAAAGAAAAGAAGGGCGCAGTTCTTGAGATTTCCACAGGTGTGAAGACTGAAAAAGTGTGACTAAAATGTTCTCAATCCACATGGCTCCTACACATTACCTGGTTGTTGCTAACGTGTGTCATTATTGGAATAAGAGCGGTGACCAGCCAGCATGAGTGTGTGGACGCCAAAAACTGAGAACTGAGTTTGCTAGGGCGTCCCCGCGGGCCTTTCGTACAGGAAAAAAGCTGTTTACACTACAGAGGCCAGACACTTTTGTTGACCCCTTAGGAGCCATGTCTAGAACGTAGCCACCAGGTCCGTCCATGAGAGATTGCGGCCACTAGCGTTCCAGTTTTAGCCATTAATTAGACCACTCTATTGGTAATATCGTCGAACGATACTGTTAGCAAAACCTAAAAAAAGATCAAATAACTTGCTACAGATTTTCCAAGTAGGTACCGACACACTTCCCTTGACAGTGTTTCGAGGCACAAAAGTAATTGCATTTTCCCCGTTTGTGACACAGAAATGTGTGTGTGTGTGTGTGTGTGTGTGTGTGTGTGTGTGTGTGTGGGCCGTGGAGGGGGGAGGGGGGGAGTGTACATGAAATATGAACAAATTTTCATTACAAAAAAGCAATATGGGTAGGATATCACTCCTCATCACATGTATTTGGAGTAAACTACACTATTTATTCTGCATCCAGATCCACATCACGCAGAAGAAATTGTGACCAAGTTACAACAAAGAAAAAATGACGTAGAATTACGTCGTTAACAGTCACTTCCAAGCATCAGAATACACGCAATGGGATTACTTCTTCCTGCATGTTCAGTATTGTACCTGTCTGTCTATAGGCGATAGTGGCATCTAGTTTGTAAAACGTGTTGCTGGCGCTTTCATTTAGTTACTACGAAATTGGAATCAGGATGTAACTTTAGAAATTCTTAATGAGAATCCTTGATGTCTCTCGCCTGATAGACATTATCAGCTTACTGTGCAATGTAATCAATGACAGAGCATTTTAATGTATTTTTCTCTCCAGTGGGAGTTAAAAGTTCGGCTACCGTAAGATAAGGGGAAGTACTCAAGGATGAATGTGCGCTACTAAGCTTTAGATTTGCATTTCTACTCGTAATAACGTAATACACTAGCCACTCGACACTAAAATTGCCATCACCATGAATGGAGTATGGAACTGATGTCAGACTGGTATGAGGTGTACAGTACCATATGCTCGTAGATGTGAATGATTAGTATTTCAGCGCACATTCTATGCTCAAGCAAAGATTACACAGCAGACGTTCAGATGGTTCAAATGGCTCTGAGCACTATGGGAATTAACAGCTGAGTTCATCAGTCCCACCGGCCGGGTTGGCCGAGCGGTTCTAGGCGCTATGGTCGCAGGTTCGAATCCTGCCTCGGGCATGGATGTGTGTGATGTCCTTAGGTTAGTTAGGTTTACGTAGTTCTAAGTTCTACGGGACTGATCACCTCAGAAGTTAAGTCCCATAGTGCTCAGAGCCATTTGAAGCAATCATCAGTCCCCTAGAACTTAGAACTACTTAAACCTAACTAACCTAAGGGCATCACACATCCATGCCCGAGGCAGGATTCGAACCTGCGCGACCGTAGCAGTCCTGCGGTTCTGGACTGAAGCGCCTAGAACCACTCGGCCACAGCAGACGTCTCATTCAGAAATCGCATTTGGATGTAAGTTGCTAGTGAGAAGATCGTGTTATTGGCAGGGGGGGGGGGGGCTGCAAGTTTTCGTGTCAACGGGGACAAAACATTTTCCCCATAGCTGTGATCTAGAAATTTTGTGAAAATCTTTATCTGCTCATCGGTTTCTCCTGTTAGGCTATACACTTTCCTTTTATTACGTGGTCAATAATGTAAATATTACCAGGATAACAGTATAATTACAATAAATCCTCCTTTTACATTCTCAGGTTTTACATTTTCCCACTACTTACCTTATTTCCTGTTCGTCCCCCGGTAAATCCTATGCTCGCAACAATTCCCTGTCATTAAGAATTTCGTACAGATACCATTTCCCACGTTATGTACTTGTGAACCAATACAACACTCTTCAATACAGATGTTCCCATTCGTGTAGAACCTATAGTATAGCTCATAAGATACAACTTTATATTTTTATGAGGTTATTCCATGTTTCACAGGTTTGTGTCTAACTTCTATTTAAGGCACTATAGTTCATTCTTTTAATGTTGGCAAGAATGAACGATACACATACTAGAAAATACGCAACAGTGTTGCCCAAGAACATATTCGTGTATGTTTTAAAAAATTCAGAGTTTATCTGCTTAATGTCTCTGTCACGCCACTCTTAAGTTGTACCAGGTATGGGTACTGAAACAAACATATCACTATTTTGTACTGACAGTGTACCAAACGTTATGGCCATTTATAAACTATTGTGACCTGTTTAAAGTGCACAATCCAACTGTTTCTGAAAATTTACAATGATTATCTATCTACAAGCACGTATTGTCCGACATCAGACGTTCCCTCACTTTCGAGAACCTCTGCATGTTGACTTCAGTACACTGCAATACACGGTTATACAGCAGTTTTCGAACATCCTGAAAGAATGAAATTTTTACTTATTTATCCTTTTCATTAGTTCATTTCCAATTCTCTATAATGTTTTTCATTAAATAACTTGAACATAAATAAAAATAAAATAAAAACTGAAAAATCAGTCAATTTTTGTGAAATGATTTGTCTAAAAGTAAGAAATAACATAATGAAACATTTGCTGTGTCTTTAAATGATGCTGGATATCGTGTACGGCAAATGAAATGTGTTAATGTTTGTCTAATGATTTTGTTTCTTACTTTCACACATATTATTTCACGAAGAATTTTACCGACGCCTTTTCAAAATATTTTACTTATAATTCACTTCAATTGTTGTACATCATTTTTACGTCATTTTATCTGTCTTTTCAGTTCAGTTTAAGGGATAATTTTCCAGGTTTTTTCGTTATGTAACTCCAGTTTCTCAAATTCATCAACTAAATGAATTCTCAGTAGAGGCAGCTAGCCCCACTGACGCCCTCGCTGCGGGCGCCCCTGATTATGGGTGATCTACCAATGAGGAACGTCTACCGACATGTGTCGGATTTCGCCAGCGACAGGATCGTAGCCCTTGGAAGCTGCGGTTAGTCGTGTCGCTATATTACTGCTATCATAGATCGTGATCCCACGACATTCATGCGAATGTGTAATGAATGACTCAGTAGAGTTCTACTCAATGCCATGAAATAACTCAAAGGCCCACATCACTAGCGTACGACAGAAAAGACGTCATTCCACCGGTCGTTTAAGATCCTACGTCCATGTCACATACGAGGGATGTTCAATGAAGATTGATCATATTTTCTCACAACATCCCTTTACTCGTCCTCATAATTTTGATGGTCCTTCTCAACATAGTCTGCTTTGGATGCGATGAACTTATCCCAGCGTTTCTGCCGGTATCTAAACACAAGCCTGAAATTAGTTTTTAAAGGTCCTTCAGAAAACCGTCTCCACAGCCTTCAGTAATATTTCTGATGATGGAACATGCCTCCCATGAATCAGCTAAGGGAGTATAAAAATATCACACGGTACTGAATCCGCCCCAGGGGAGGGTGATGAAGCACTTCACTGTGATTGCTCCAAGATATTCAGTAGCAAAAATTACAATATGGGAAGGTAAGTTACCTTTCTACAGCATCCATCCAGTTTCGCGGCTATGTCTCCTCTTGCACCTGATATGGACTGCAGGATATCCCTGTAGCATTGTCCAGTTATTTATGTGTGTGCAGATACAACACGCTGGTAAACGATTCCACGAATACCAAAAAATGAAATGACAATAAGTCTCCCAGAAGAAGCATCATTTGCTTTTTTGAGGGTGTGTGTAATGAAGGATATTTGCACACTGAGCTCTGCTGCTTGCTCTCAGGATCAAACTGGTCAAGTTTTGAAAGAAACGCAGAATCTTCCTCTAATATCAGTGTTTACTGCAATCAGACCTCCACGGGAATGATCTTAAAAAATTCAGCAGGCTTGGAGTCCACTGTGCCAAAACTCGCCTCATGTGCATACATTCTGTCACCAACTTGTGGATAGCACTCTAAGATATTTTCAGTATCTTGGTAAGTCTTCCTAAGGCTATTCGTCGTTGGACTCGGTCGTTTCCTCATCAGGCTCTCTTATCTCAGACTGATACACTTACCGTAGCTTATAATCCCCAAAAGTCTGTAACATCATCAAGGAATCACCTTGACTAAGGTGGAACCAACATGCAATGTCGTACCTGCATGTGTCATCCAAGCAGAATGCGGCTCGATATCTAGCCACGTTAGAAGTGGTGTTATTAGGAGAGGCCGCAGCTCTATATATGAAATTTCACATCCTGCATTCTCACCAATCAGCTACGGATTTACAAATATATTATTCCTTCTACACCACATGTGCAGAGTAAGCAATACTTCTCATACGCTATTTTTGTTGATGTTGCAATTTGAATTTAGCAATATTGGTGTTGCTTTTAACACTAATACAGGGATTATTAAGTTACTTATTCTGAACATATATGTACCAGACACAAATAATCCTGTATTAACAGCTTCTTTGCAACTGATATATATATATATATACCAACATTGCGCAGGATTTGCCGGCAGTGACTCCGAATCCATGCCGTATCAGACTCTCGGCTACGCAAACGGTCCTCAACCTTACCTACAGACGACGAAGGACGGATCAAGGAGGAATCTGGCCGAAGCCGACACTGGTAAGTTTGCATCTGCGTCCTGCAGATAACAGTGCGTTGTGCGCATCTTTGCATACTAGAAAGATATTTGTAATGGATTCAAATCAAAAAGTTAAGAGTTTGACAAAGGGGAAATTTTCAACTAGGCCAACTGTAGGCTTATACGTACCAATAGTCTCTTAATATGTAGTGCAGTTATATTTTTTGTGTAGGACATAAGTCGCAGACACGTGACTCAAGAGCAGAAGTAATCTGAAACAAATGACGGTACCGCTACTTTATATGACCTGGAGAATCGATACATCAGTAGCAGTTTCGATATTTCTTTGTTGAAGTACATCACATGAGCATTGAAAGTTTTCCAGGTGATGGAAAAAGGAGCCGTTAGCAAATTGAAATGCAAGTATCAAAGAAAACGAGATTTATTGCAACATGACATCTGTTTCCTTCATCTGTATGCCAGAGTGTTTCTTATTATGTCAAAGGCTTATCTCATTTCACAAAATGTCTTATATATCGAACACTAACGGCCTTCTGCACTTCCTTTATGTACTGCGTTTGATTCTGACAATGCTTGCCGATGAAGAACATCTACTGTGTTCTGTCTTCTCGGAAATCTTCAGTCTAGTCGCTTATGTCTCCCTATATTTCTTTAACAAAAATATGTTAGTTAGGCAAAGATGAAGAGCTCTATCGAAGTCAAAAATACCAGCCTGAGCTCCCTCTGGATCTCACGAGAAAATTGGGCAGGCACGCTTTCACGTAATCAATGCTTGCGGGATCATCGTTGATACGACAGAGCACACGTTTGCACTTTTTCGTTTTTTAAGAAAGTCATCATATTCCATCGTAAGAAATGTAATGTATCTGTAAAGGACATTGATATGAATGAGTTACAAGTGTACTTCTGCATCTCTGTGACCTTTTTTAAATACTGTAGCTAAAAGTAAATTTTATGACTGAAGTGGTGGACCCTATTCTTCAGTTTATTTTGTTGTCTTTTGAGACGTGTGGTGCAGCTCGCCACGATTTCCTCTCTTGTGCCGATCTATTCATCTCAGAGCAGCACCTGCAATCTGAGCCCCGCAATAAACTTTTGCAAGTTGAGGGGAACTTATAACATTTACCCACCACAAAAAATAGCGTTTCCCCTACTATGAGAATGATAGTTACATCTGTTTGGGGCCCTCTTACTCCTATTTCTTTTTAACCAGTCTACAATAGTTGAAACCTCCAATATGAACTCCTTACCTCCTTCTGTAAAGCATGTTTAGTTAATGTGATTGACATCTAAGTATCAGGAAGAAAAACATATACATTAGACAGTAATATTAGCTTGTAAGACAAATGCAGGAACGAGAGATAGCACACGCCGTCCTGTAGAAAGGATGAAAAATGGAACGTAATCTAGATGCACGATCATTCCATCTGAGGGTGAGAGGCTCCGAGTATCACCGGGATTCTCACCCTCGGATGACGAGCTGCACCGGCAGCAGGTGTGGCTACTCAGGAATGAGAGGCTCGGTATATTTACAAAGATTTCTTCGATATTCCTTCTTTTCTAACTTATTCGTACATCTATAGAAATGTAAATGGCAGCCCAGGAAACAAGTAGATAATCCAAAGGGCTGTGCTTCTACAGGTGACAAGGAGTACGAGTTCCCGTCTATGGTGCCGCTGTATGTGGAGACACACGGTGGGGACGACGTGGCAGTGCTGAGCCGGGGACCCTGGTCTCACCTGCTCACCGGCGTCTTCGAGCAGAACTACATCCCCCACGTCATGGCGTACGCCGCTTGCGTTGGCAATGGCCTCACCGCCTGTCACAGGTGAAACTTCTACACTATCTTCCCTCACTTACTCTCCAGCTTTTGTGTTAGCCTCTCAAGCCACAAGGTAACGCAGTGGTCAGTACACTGGACTCACAATCTGGAGGACACGACGTAAATCCGTGTCCGGCCTTACAGATTTAGGTTTTCCGTGATTTGCCTAAATCTCGTAACTCAAATGGTTAGTTCCTATGGAAGGGCACGGCCGATTTCCTTCTCCGTCCTTCCATAATCCGAGCTTGAGCTCCGTCTCCGATGACCTCCTTGTCGACGGGACGTTGAACACTAATCTCCTTCTCCTGTACTAACTAGAACTATCGTGAGTGTACACAGGATATGGGCAAGGAGTAGGGAACGAGTGGGGGACTTATAGTGTCGGAAACAGTGTCAGTTACCATAACATTCCCACAGCTCGGTAAACCTTGACAACTACCACCATCTGTACTACTCTTACTGTTCATCTCTCGGCCGCTACAATTTTACCATCTACTCTTCCTCTCTAGAGATTAACTGTAGCTAGAGAGATGACACGTGTCCTACCGACCTTCAGTTAAAATTCCGGGCTGAGAGACGGCGGGAAGTATGTGAAGCTAAACCCTGTTCCATGATGTTTCGACTTCTACTGTGAGAGACATCTTTGGAGAAGATGTCTCCTACAGTCGGAGAAGCAACGCCAGGAAATTGTTTCATGTATAGATCACAGCCTCTCAGCCCGGAAGTTTTATCTGGGGTTACAAAATAAAATACACAGTATTGATGTCCCACAATTATATTTACTTCACCGTTCTTGTTGAACCGGTTTCCACTTTCCATCCACAGACAAGACTAAAATACACATAATATTCAAACAATTAAAATATGAGACTATAAAGACTAAAACATTAGACGAATCAGTACTGACAAAGTCTCATGTTATACGAACAAAGTAACTGGTAGATGAGATGGATTGGCACAAAATGTAACCCAATTGTGTGTGTCAATACTCACTTTTGGCTTCTACCTTCTTATAATCCTCTAGTTTAATGTAATATAAGGTTTATTTGATCATAGCTTCGTTGTTATTTCAATATGGTACTGCCTATAATGAAATTTTCACTCTACAGCGGAGTGTGCGCTGATATGAAACTTCCTGGCAGATTAAAACTATGTGCCGAACCGAGACTCGAACTCGGGACCTTTGCCTATCGCGGGCAAGTGCTCTACCGACTGAGCTACCCAAGCACGACTCACGCCCCGTCCTCACAGATTTAATTCCACCAGGACCTCGTCTCCTACCTTCCAAACTTCACAGAAGCTCTCCTGCGAACCTTGCAGAACTAGCACTCCTGGAAGAAAGGATATTGCGGAGACATGGCTTAACCACAGACTGGTGGATGTTTCTAGAATGAAATTTTCACTCTACGGCGGAGTGTGCTCTGATACTAAACTTCCTGGCAGATTAAAACTGTGTGACGGACTTAGAATCGAACTCGGGACCTTCGAGTCCCGGTCCGGCACACAGTTTTAATCTGCCAGGAAGTTTCATGGTACTGCCTTTTTGCACAGACAATAGTAAAAGGTGACGTATCTTAGGAAAAATAATCTTTGTACAGCTATAGACTCTCGCTGATGTTGATTCAACAATCCGTTTGGATTTATGTTTTCTGAGGATGGTTTAGAAAGCCGAAAGCCGCTTCACAAAGAATTAAAAAAAATATTATCGTGGAATATGAATACTGTGTATTTTAATTTTTAATATGTCTATGTTTCTCCATGTACCGATGTAATATTACATAAATTTTGACTGAGGTAAACAACGGTTGTGATGGCCTAGATTGTCTTACTACTCTGTTCTTTCTGCTGTAAATAGTTATAAAAATGTTCAAATGCTGAGGTCATCGTCCCCAGACCTACACACTTCTCAAACGAACTTATGCTAAGGACAACACGAGGACCCATGCGCGAGGCAGGACTCGAACCTACGGCGGTTATCACATTTCCTACTTTCCTCGAGTATTGAAATTACTACCTCTCAATTTCATACTTCACTAGTCCACTGTATTTTCAGCGTTCTTTCATAGCACCACGTTCGAAATGCCTCCACTCTGATCTCAGCTGTTTTACCGTAATCCTCACTTCATACCTAAGCTATGACGAGCGTCAGATGTATCCTCTAAAGAATTCTTCCCCTCTTCCGTCTTCTTCATGCCACAATTTTCGCGCTTCAGAGGAGTCTCTTCACCGAATTATGTATTTCAACATTGCTCGATATCATACTTCCTTCTGGTGAACAATGACTTCAAATTGTGTTTACTGACACTTGCGCGCACTGATTTTATATTAACAACGATGTCATATGTCATTTTTTCTAGGTTGCATGCTGTTTTGACCATAGCATAAAAATAAACATACGTACCAGCTAACGGTACTATACCCAGTTTTCCCATCAAAAGAAATGAGAAAAGTCTCACATGCTGTGTAAATGTCTTTTACCCAACATAGCATAAGCACTCACATAGCATCGAGATTATGTCCTGTTTTCAGTATTCAGTGTCACATAAAGTTCCAGGACGAACAACCGTCTTGTGTATCTTGACCTTCAGGGTTGTTGGCATATCGGTGAGTTCCCAGAACTGAGTTGCTTTGGTTCTCTGTTGAAGTTGTCATAGTTTTGTACACGGAACTCCTTCTATTAGGGGAGTCCCAACGTCTCACATTTTATGGCGATCAGTTTCCAAATTGACTAATATAGTCGCATCGTGTCTGAACGTATTGCTGCAGCACTCAAGATATCATAGCCATGCAGAAATGTTCAATCATTTTTTTCCCCTGATGCTGATCTCCTCTGACGTTGTCCATTACCAGCATGAAGAATAAAGATAAATTTATGAGTCCTGATTCTACCCAAGTATGACTGGAATGCTGTTGCGCAATGCACCCAGCTTTTCGTGTTCATGTAGAGAATTGTAATCCATTCGTTGAGGAGGAGTTTAGTGCTTAACTTCGTGGCGACAACGAGGTCATTAGAGGCGAAGCACCAGCTCGTATAAGGGCTCGAGAGAGAAGGAAATCGGCTGTGCCCTTTCAAAGGAACCATCTCGGCATTTAACTTATGCGATTTAGGAAAATCACGAGCAACCTAAATCTCGTTGGCCTGACGCGGGTTTCAACCGTCGTCCTCAGTTTGCTAACCGCTTTGCTACGTTGCTCGGTTCCATTCGTTGAGATCTTCAAGCTAATTTTGGTCACGGAGACGACATCAAGTTAGAGGACGTGGAACACCGTCAAAAGCCTTCGCTGTATTTAGGGAAGTATTGCAGATTGCATCAGGTGTACCATATTCCGTTACAAAACCACACTTCCTGCCAAGAGTCTGAATTTTCATTCGGATACATTCTTCCAGACGTCTTCACTGAATATGGTAAGAGCGAAATTGGACAGTAGCTGGCTCTTTGGCAACTCTTGATCATGGTACTGATTATATTTGTCATCCAGTCAGCTTGCTTAACATTTGTTATGACACTGAACATTCAGCCAGGATACCCATCACTGTTATTTCACCGAAGCTTGTATTTTGAAACTACATACACCTGGATAACATAGTTTCCTTCTTTACATTATAACGTACTGAAATGTTAGTTCATATAAAGAGACATAACATCTTAGTACGCTTTTACTTTTACAGAAATTTTGTACGTTTGTAGATAATCTATCTTCAGGTCATCACATCTTATGAAGCTTACAGTATTATTAGTTTTCTAAATTCCTTTACTTACTTTCAAAATTTTGTATCAGTCTCTCGAGACTTTCAAATGATTTAAAGCGAGATATCAATCAAGAATGATGCAATTTTTTTTTATTTTCGTAGCGAACTGTAATTGTGCTCATAACATAGTTGCCATATTGCATTCTGTTTTGGAGGAAAGATATTTAGGATAATGTAATTTTGTAAATTATTACTTACTATGTCCCAGTATTGTACCGCATGTATATTAATATTCGTATTTACGTCTTTCTTGTTGCAGAAACAACCATGACTAAACGTAATTTCGTCAGCAATGAAGAAACAATGAAAATGTTTTTGTAACGTCAGTAACATTAATAAAGCTAATGAACTATAAGGTGAACGTTTGATTTCGCTTTCATCAGCCTATGTAATATTTCTATCCATGCAATCTAACTATGAACGAGCACGTTATTGTTCCAAAAATGAGTTTCAGGAAGATGGAGGTTGACTATTCGATACTAGCTTTCTCACATGCAAGTCATATTTGGTTTGGACAAAACACACACACAGACAACTAAGAGAGTTTAGTGACAGCACTTTGTTTACGTTATCCTCTTTTGCAATAAATGTATCACGTCGATTAATATCACAGTAATTCGTTTTGTGAGACAGGAAAATTATGGTGTTCAAATTAACCTCGATGATATAGATTTTATGTCAAATACTAACTCCCATGATATTTCGCTGGAGAAGATTCTTTCGAAATTGATGAACTTCTGACCATAATTTATTACAAAACAATTTTAGCCGACCTTATAAGTTTCTTGTAAAACATAATCATACAGTAATAGCAACAGTCGTACATACGGAAGTGTACAGTTGTTTCTCCTCCCAACAAGCTATTGAATAAATACGAAAGAGCCATCGGTGTCTTCTTTTCGGATTAGTGAGCTAATGAGAAAACTCAACACAAAAGGAAGAGTGCAAGAGCACAATTATAACAATAATTAGTGTTATAATTTACCTACAACTGCGTTTTCACATATGACAGGCCGCTTCTTGAGTAAGGTATCTGTTTGTTCTTTATATATTCAGCAGTTTCGATGGAGCTGTTTTAATAACATTACCATAATAATATTACATAACTTGATACAAAAGTAATACATGAGCTTTCATGTTGTGAGGACGGTTATTAACCGAAACCGTTAGTGATAATATAGGGCATATACAGGCTGTTTCCGTAAGACTGTGCAAAACTTTAACAGGACATGGAGTATGCTCCTGTGAACAATTCGAGGTAGGGAATCTTGGGTCGGAAAAGCCAGCCTAAGGAGATAATAGCAGTAAAATCACATTACCATGTACTCTTTTATTTACAGTAGTTACAGTTAACTGCAAACACAATCACTGACTCAATCAACGTACCATTTGTACTGTATCTTAAAAAATGTGCTGAAACTGACTGACATCAACCTCAATGCAACCATGACATCAGCGAATAAGTTGCTGACGCACCCTGGTGTCTTTCGAATCACAGGCCGCTACAATTCTGGCAACTAATTCCACCTCCGTATCCACTGGGGTCTCATACATAAATGATTTTAGATATTCCCATAGAAAATGCTCAAGGGGAGTCAGGTCAGGTGATCTCGTAGGCCATGGAATAGGACCTCCCCTTCCAGTCCAGCGACCATCAAATACAGAACTGAGGTGGTTGCAGACATCCACACAAGAGTGAGGTGGTGCTGTATCCACGTCCTCTTACAAACAGCCAAGGGTACGTTCTCCAACAGCTCAGGAAGAACTCTTTCCGCGAACGTCAAGTACAGCGGGCGAGGTAGAAGATACGGCCCAATGAGATTTTCGTCTATAATGCCGGCGCAGATATTCACAGCAGAACGTACGTGATGGTGTTATTTTACTACAGCGTGAGGGTTTTCCTCACCCCACACATAGCTATTCCTCCTATTGGAAATACCATCACTAACAAATGAGGCCTCGTTAGTAAACAGCACGATTCGGAGGAAATCTGGTCGATAAATCCTCTGTCGGAATAACCACTGACATGTGGTGCTAAGTCAGTCACAAGCATTGCATGGACTCGTTGTGGGTGATATGGCTGTAATTGTTATCCTTGGATTTCTTTCCACACGATAGTATGTGCAGCGTCCATTTCACGTTCAATACTACGAGTACTTGTAGTGGGGTCCTCACCTCTTCTTTGAAATTGGATGCGCGAGTGTTCCTTATGTTGCCAGGTGCCTCGTTTTTTTCCTATAAACCAGTCTCCTGTAATCTTCAGTCGAGATAAATAAACCCTCGTCGTGACGGATGATACCTGTTAGGAAATGGTTCCCTGTACAGCCTTTCAGCAGCGAGAAAATTGCAACGAACTCCCCATACACAAGGTGTATGTCAGTGAGTTCTGCTAAACTCCACCGGTAGTGCTCCATCGTATTGTACTGCACGTCTCTGAATAGCAATGATCAATGAATGGCTCTGTCGTTGATTCGCAGCGCGTTCTGACATGAGACAACGTAAATACTGTACTTTATAACAGAGCCACCTTATGGACAAGTAAAGTAAACAAAACCTTCGTCATAACTTCCTAGCAATCTTCTTGTTTCTTTGCAGGAAATAAAGAATGTACATGTAAATAAACTGCACAGTACGTGTAAACTTGTACGCATGTGAGTTGTAAGTAAACAGGAAAACAGTAATGCTAGACAAAGCGGTAGACAAGGCTACTTCCATATCTCCTTATGCTCGCTTCTCCGATCCCAGGTCCCCTACATCAAATTGTTCAGTCCTGTTACATTTTTGCACTCTCTTATGGAAATATCCTGTATATATCCGCGTGTCGAAGCTGTTGGCAATCGCCTTCAAAAGCGGCCATTGTATTTACCTAATTTAACAATTTTTAAATTTTTTTACTGTGGGGCATTGGAAGAATGTGACGTACATCATTCTAATCATCACCAGAGCAGAGCTAATTTCTCGACCGAACAATTAATTGCACGACATCAAACGGAATGCCAAAAATCCTGACTGTGTTTAATAATCAGTCTTGCAAAGCATTAACTAGATTTACAACACACTGTTTGGACATCAGCTCTAAACTTTTTCGAAAAAGTTTCTATCAAAATAATGTGTTTGTAAGTGTAGTTATTCGTTTTCAAAACCTTGTCTTCCGAATCGACATTTTAGAAAAATATTCTTTTGAGTGACATACATTTCCCTGATATTTATCGCAATTTCTAAACATTCAGTATTTCAGTTATTTCGTCAAACCTAGTGTTTTAATAATATCACTGCGTGTAATTGGTGGTAACGAATGAGTATTGTAAGCCGATGTTACAGGTAGTGAGTGTTAGTTCTTTTGGCTACAGGCAGGGGTATCCAACCAGCGGCCCAAATCAAATATCAATGCTGTTCAAGAACCTGTCACACGATCGAAAAAAAGTATGAAATTCCATCTATATAACGTTATTATAAACTTAATATTTTAAATTTGAAACTCCTGCCGCTCGATGTCATTGTTCCATCCTCTTCTTAACATTGCTACCCGTGCTGAACTTGTGCCCCAGAGTCTCGTCCTTGTTACTGGGCAATCCTCCGGAAGCGCTGGTCTGTTATCTTATTGCTACTCCTATTGCAACTGAGAAACTAGAGATTTAGGGACGTATAACGAAATTAATTAATGGGAAACAAGGAAATTCTGTGTCATAACCGTACAAAGAACGTTTTTCTTCGCAGTTCTGACCACTAAAAATCGGCAGGAGCTAGAAATCTTCATGTGGTTTGCAGTTATTTTGCTATGTTTGCTATTTAACAGTCCCGTAATTCTGTTATAACAGGTATAATTTAACATCATATCCACTGCTAAAAATAAGAGCCACATTTAAACGTGAACGTCTCTGTAATGAACTCGCACGAAATCTTCTTACTTTCGTGTGCAATTTCTACCGCGGCAGATAATCGGCACAAATCAGAACGTGTTAACACCATTCGTGATGTTGGAAGTTGTTTCCCTTGCCGTTTGTCGCACTTCAGCGGTCATCATGCTACTTCTCCTCACACCCCACCCACAATAGATAACGTTTTTTACACTTGTTTTTTTGGATGGAATGCCTTGAGTACCAATCTGATAGCCAACTAAAAGAGAAAAAAACTGATCATGTACGTATCTTTGTTGGACGTTAACAAATCATGCCGAGCCAGAGACAAACATCCCTTGCTTCACAGTCATGCGTTACAGATCTCATCGTTGTCTGGAAGAACAACTTTTGTGAACAGTTATTTTCAAGAGTTAATCACACAAAGAGTAAAAATAGAGCCATACTATCACACGAACACCTTGGGAATACCCTGAGAACAGCAGCCACTTCGACTCTACCTGACATTGATACATTAATTCCACAAATTCAAATGTCACATTAATTCTATGATTCATTAGTATATATAAAATTATTAATGAAATCTCATATACAAAATTTGAAATTAATCCCATGTTGCCTTTAGCAAATAAAGAATTCTGAATTAATAAACCCTAAATTAGTTTGGTATCAAGTATATTACGTGCGATCCAAAAGTTATCGTCTTCTTCCGTTGTGGCCCAGGTAAATTAAATGGATGGAAACCCCTGGTTTACAATCTGGATAAGCGTCCAGTCGTTGCACTGGTCCTAAATATCAGTAAGAACCTCACACAGTATCCCCTCAGCTGATCCATTAAACGTCTGTATCATATCCAATGAAACTACAGCCGCACCTAAGCGTATATTTTACAAGTTACTGAAATGTTGTACAGAATTACAGCAGATGCAGTAATGTGTATTAAAAATACTTACAGTTTGAGTTTTTAAGGTTCAATTACCTGATAATTTACCAGTTACTAACATCGTGGAGGGAGAGAATTTTTGTTACCATGACGACATGCTTGTAAATTGTTCAGCGAATATTGTTTCTCTGGAAAACGAGCATCATTATGTTACGTTAGAAGCGAGTAAAGCGGTACGTACAGTTCTCGAATGCATCTAGAGGTAAGAGTTTGGTGAATAGTGACGTTAACAACCGCATTAAAGTTTATTTGTAGCTGATGTAACAATTGGTTTAAATTCGATCTATTTCTTTAGAAGACGTTCAATACTAACATCAATTAAACTTTCAGTCTTGTAAATATCAAACAAAGGTTTATTTTCTGTTTTATTGCTTCCTTTTCTAGATTATGTTCCTGGAAGGCACAAAGTGCATTCAGTAAGTGATGCAACACCATTTTTCTCGGCCAGTTTCGGTTGAAAAAAAGTGAAATTTGTGGTCATATATTTTGGAATATTCCCGCTTCAAAAAAAAATGGCTCTGAGCACTATGGGACTCAACTGCTGAGGTCATTAGTCCCCTAGAACTTAGAACTAGTTAAACCTAACTAACCTAAGGACATCACACACATCCATGCCCGAGGCAGGATTCGAACCTGCGACCGTAGCGGTCTCGCGGTTCCAGACTGCAGCGCCAGAACCGCGCGGCCACTTCGGCCGGCTATTCCCGCTTCAGCCCCTCTAGTTTTATGAAGTTCCGACTCGTGGCGGGGCTATACTTTGCCTTCAAAATGCATCTGTAATGGATAAGCGTTCTAAGCAAAGAGATGTCATTGAGTTCCTTGTCAGGGAAACCAGAGTATTACAGACATTTATAGGGGACTTCGTGGGTAGCAAAAGTACGGTGACTCGTTGGACGAGGCGACTGTCGTCATCGCAGTAATGTGGTGCAGACCTGTCCATCTCCCGCGTGCCTGTCGACCTCACACAGCTATGACTGTTGTAATGTTTGAACATGTGGACACTTTGATTCGAGGTGATCGATGGATCACAACTAAATACTTACCTGCACAACTGAACGTCCCTCCTGGTAATGCTCATAGATTCGTCCAGGTTTCAGTACTCAAAGGTTTGAGCCAGCAGGGTTCCTCGCAGTCTAACAGAAGACCATGAAGAGCTGCGAAAGTCTGTCTGCGCGAAATAGCTTCCGCATCACCAGGCTGATTATAACAAGTTTGCCACAGGCCATGAAACGTGGGTTCATCACTCCGAACGGCAATCCACCGAGTGGCGCCTCACCACGACTCCTCCAAAAAGAAAGTTCAAAGCCGCACTCACAGCCGTTGAAATCTTGGCGACGGTCTTCTTGGTCTCTGGAGAGGTTATTCTGTTTAATTTCCTCCCTCATGGTGCAACGATCAAGTCTGATATGTATTTTTCTACCCTCAGGAAATTGGAAAAACGACTTCCACGTGTTCATCGCCACAAAAATGCAAGAGCTTCTCTTTCTCCATAGCAATGCAAGACGTCACACAAGTTTTAGCACCGGAGAGGAGCTTACAAACTTCCATTGGACAGTTCTTCCCCACCCGCCCTATAACCCGGATCTAGTACCTCCCGAGTTCCGTCTGTTTGGCCCACTGAAAGATTCACTCCATCGGAAGCAGTACGTGGATGTTACTGAGGATATTGATGCAGCAAGACGTTGGTTTCGTTTCTGACCACTAAAGTGCTACCATGCGGACATACAGGCCCTTCCAGTAAGGTGCCGTAAGTTCATCGTATTGAACAGAGATGAAGTTGGGACGCGGATCTGTAGCCAAAAGAGTGGTGAATAATACAGGGTAGTGGAATGAAACCTAAATTTTTTCCGAAAAAAAATGTGTCACATTACTTACTGAACGAACCTCGTAGCATCAGTGAAACAGTTCTGCAGGTACCAAATATCACATTTCTTATGCTTCATTTCATCTCATTCACGTACGAGGAATAATTCAAAATTTTACATATAAGTGAAGAATAACATAACATAAGTGTTGCAAACATGTACAGCTAGCTGTTAGTCAGTAAGCAAATGCACTTCCATTCTAATTGTGTTTAGATTAGCAGTATGGATTAGTGCGCTCTCCAGCCAATAGATGACACCACTTTTGGCATGACTCAATGTTGTTACAACTTATCGCTTGGTGTTATTGCAAAGCAAAGGTGGATGTGCCACTCTGCTTTTGCAGCAATGAAGCATGGCGATCTGCAATCGATTCTTTGCTGTCTGAGGGTGTACCAGGAGCTCAATTCCTTGAAGACCTTCAGCCCAGTGCACCCGCTGTGTATACCAACTGACTGAACAATCCAGATTGGCCGATAAGGTGTGCAGGGCGAGGAATGATGAAGAATGCAGTGACAGCTACTACTGATGACAAAGTTGAGCAAATTCTTGACCAGATCTCGAATGCCCCTGTTAATGAGGAGACACGTTATTCATTGTTCTGAATATGACATGATCGATAAAAGGCTCAGGTTTCGTAAAGGCTGTGTAAGCTGAGTTCCAAAACAACTCGACGAACAGAACAAGCGCAGTCATATGAGAATCCGTCAGCCGCTACTGGATTACCGTGCAAATGAAGGTGAAACATTGTTGAAACGAATCAGCGCTTTGGATGAAGCATGGATTAATCGCTTTAAACCAGAGAACAAATGCCAGAGTGTGGAATAGAAAAACCAGATCTCCAGCCAAAAGGAAATTCAAGAGTCGACCCTCTGCAGGAAAAGAGATGGACACAGATTCTTTGGAATGTACAAGGGCTGTTTCTGTAAAATTACCTGCAAAGGGCGCCAACATTAAAGAGTCATCGTCACAATTAGATTTTTTTTTCAGTTGAGGACTGCAGTTTGAAACAAACGTCGAGGCCTATTGTCTACCGGCGTTACTTTTTGCAAGAGAGTGCTCGTCCACATATCGCCACCCACACCATTCAAATTCTTCAGTATATGCCTTAGAGAGATGTCAGATCCTCCATATTCTCCTGATCTCGGCCAGTCAGATTTTCATTTGTTCGGACCAGTTACAGATGGCTGAAGAGACAGTCGATTCATCTCAGATGAAGACGTGAAGGAAACAATGCATACGTGTCTTAATGTTCGGCAGAAAACCTTTTTTGTTCTTGCTTATTGGAAAGCTCGTGTAACAATGATCCATGCGCACTGAAAAGCAGGCTGCCTATGTTAAAAACTAACGTGCTTGTAAAGCCTGTAATATTCTAATAACACATTAGAAAAACGTTATGTAGACACTTTATGATTTATCCTATAATTAGAGAACTGGATCTTTCAGCTTTTACAAACCAACTGAAACTGTCAATGATTGTATAGAATACTAGAGAGCTAAGCAGCAAGTGACAAAGAGTCCAAATGGTTCAAATGGCTCTAAGCACTATGAGACTTAACATCTGAGGTCATCAATCCGCTAGACTTAGAACTACTTAAACCTAACTAACCTAAGGAAATCATATACATTCATGCCCGAGGCAGGATTCGAACCTGCGACCGTAGCAGCAGCGCGGTTCCGGACTGAAGCGCCTAGTACCGCTCGGCTGTTGAAGAGTGTGTTGCTCCGCAGAATTAAAGGAGGCGACATGAGCGACAGCAATAACACAGTTACCACTCTTAACGTACTTCAGCCGATAATTTGTTGTTAATGTTCAAGAAAAAAATGCCTTTAATGTCTGTAATCCAATGATCCGAAGAAAAAAAAGGTGAGGAGTCTGCCAGTTCACAGTCACCGAGATCGAGACGGTTCGGTCACAATTTCAACTTACTATCAGAAAAAATTCATCCGCGCCATCTCGACATGAAGGCAGCAATGAGGAGCCTCATCTCAGAGTTTAACGTAGCATCCATTCAAATGGCAGACCAAAATAATATACAGAGGAAAGAAAAATTTAAGAATTGTTAAATTACGATCAATTTGGTGTTATAGCAGTTAAAGGAATAAGTACTGACGTTGTGCTTGACAACGGAAGTAAGACAGAAGAAAAATCAAGACAAGTCCGTAGGGCTTTGTCAGCCTAGGAAAAGTAATCGAAAATTTACAATGGTGTAAAATATTCGAAATATTCAGAAAAGTAGTGTAGCTCATTCAAGTTTTGATAAGAAATCCATGTTCGAAAATGTATTGTTTGGATATAAAATAAGTTTGAAGGTCATATCACTTGGAAACTTTCTGCTTCACGGTAGCCGCTCAAACTGAGAACAGGGCATCGTCGTCAGTATTTACGACATCACGTAACATTTTCGCCCGACTACAAAAACGGCACCGAGAAACTGGTACGTTTGCAACGAGTAGGGTTGATTATGATGCTTCACGAAAGCATCGCGCTCTCGACTTTTCAGAGGTCATCCTTCCTCAGGAAAAAGAAATTAAGAAGACTAATACTCGAAACGATGTGTAGCCAATAGGCTCCTCGAACACACAGGTGTGTATGTACCGTGAAACGGGATATTTGAGATGGATTCGATCTTCAAACCTGTTTTACATGCACACGTATCAACAGTTCCCGCTTTACAACACCTAGATGCCTGTAATAGAAATTATGCAACACCATGTAGAGATAGGCGTGTAGAGTACAAAGTGTAGAAGAACCAGGAGGCTAAATTAAGAACAGAAGATCAGGAAAGAAGCGCTCGGAATGCTGTTCAGTCTATACATCGAAGAAGCAAGGACAGAAGGAAATGAAAGCTTAATGAGAGATTACAATTCAAGTAGAAATGAAATATGCACGACAAGATTCGCTGACGAGATTGCTGTTATCAATAAAAATGAGGAGGATTTACGGACCTTACTAGATGGAGTAAACAGTCTAATGACCATACGCTACGAGTAAGGGTAAACCGAAGAAAGGCAAAACTATCAATGAGAAGGATAAACGAAATTAGTGGTAAACGTAACACTAAAATTAGGGAACAGGAATCGGACGAAGTGAAGAACAAAGCTAGCAGCAAACTAGCACAGGCAAAAAGGGCGCTCTAACCAAAAGATATCTACTATTATTAAACACCGACCTTGAGCAAGAAATGTTTGAGAACATAAACAGGGTGAGTCATTTAAGATGTAACACTCCTTTTATTTCGTGAACTCTTTCACGTATCGGAACGCGGTTTTCGGCAAATGATAGAGCGTCGATAGACACGCACTTTTTTGTTTGGTTGGTGCTTTTAGCACTGGTATCAACGGAAATATTAAAGCAATAACGTTTTTTTTTAAATGGAACCATATACTTCAACTAACTGCATTCGATAGTCCTTGAGAAGACCATTATTGTGATATAGCATTCGTTAATGTCGACGCTGAAACCTGTCGTAAAAAAGACAGAGAAATATCCCAGAATTTGAGAGCACGGTGCCCGGAAGCGGCGTTAGCTCTGCAGAGCTCTCGTGCTACGCAGGGTCAGAACGTCAACACATTTGGCCCGTTTACTTGTCTACGCTGCAAGCTGCTCATGTACGCCAATGAGGAGAAGTTGGATGTACTAGTTTTATGCTTTGAATGCAAAAGAATTGCCGTAAAAACAATATAGCGATACAGGGTTACCTATCAAGACCGCCAATGTCCGACACAGCAGGTAACTGCACGAATTATTAAGACGATAGTACGGCCAGGCTGCTCGAACGTAAAAAAGAGAACAAGAAAGAAGACTGCACCTGACAGAGAACACGAAGAAGCTGTTCTGGCTACGAAGCTAATGAATCCGCACAGTGGTACGAGACACATTGCCAAGCAATGTGGAATCAACTCGACGAGTGTAATTCGCATCCTTCATCGACAGAATTTCCATCCGTACATCAGCCATCGACGACCGTGATTTCGAACGTCTTACAGAATTTTGTCGGTTTGTTCTTCAGCAACTGAGAGACGACCCTACGTTTTCCTAATGTGTGCTCTTTACCGATGAAGTAACGTTTAATAACCACGTTAATGTAAATTTGCATAACACGTCGAAGATCGACAGTGGCTTCGTCTGGTGCAACATCAACGGCCATGGAGAGCAAATGTATGATGTGGCATCATAGGAAATTACATTATGGGATCTTCCTTCATCTCAGGCGTTCTAAATGGACATTCGTACGCTCACTTTCTGACTAACATTCTACCGGTTGTTCTAGAAGAGGTGCCACTGGATATTTGACAGTGAATGTGGCTGCAACACGACGTTGTTCAGCTCACTCGTACCGTCTTGCAACGCAAATGGTGAATGAGAACTTTCTGGACATTGGATAGGACGAAATTCTGTTGTCAAATGGCCTGCGAGATCCACCGATTTGACTCGTCTCATTTCTTTCTTTGGGGAGCGCTCAAAGATGCAGCCTATGACGAAGCCCCAACTACGGCTTACGATAAGTGTCGTCATGCCCTACCATGGGGATTACAAATGTGCCTTTCAGTCCATGGTCCACACTTTGAACAAATGCTGAAATGAAGGATAAAGTTATTTTTCTGGAAGACGAAACTAAGTTATGTCATCTAGGCGGTTTCCAAACCATTTTTGGAAATTGTTTATTTACTTTTATTTGTGTACGAAATCGCAATGCAGTGTCAAATAAGTCGACAGCGTATATTGCATGTAGCTGGTAACTCAGTCATTATGCGCTTCCGTTCTGCATGAAACGACGTTTTGTTGAGGAGAATATTTACTTTTCTATGTACAGATGGTCACCAAAGTAGTTTTAGTAAACAGTTTAGTTCAACTAAAGTAGCCAACGTGATACACTTTAGAGCAGTGTAGGTAGAGACATTTGTGTGACAGCATGTATTTTACCCCTAAGAAGCACCCGGCAACGTACAGGAAAATTTAGGTCAAGCCTTCCTTCTAACAATTACGTATTTAATACAGTAGTTGCTTTCTGCAGCGTATAAGATCTCTTTATTTTTGAAGAATGAACAGTTGGTTTCTCGGTTTCAACTCACGTAAATCTGGGAGGATACACAGATGTGAAATAGTTTTCTAAGCCCATCGTGATACACTAGATTCTAGCCTATGTCGTATTTCCATAAACAGCATTCGCAGGTGATTAGTAAGTTGGTTCAGGGGGAAATAAGGCTTTCTCCTCGCAGCGCAGGCCTAACTTACAGTAAGCAACTACGCAGCCTGGTCCGACACGACCGCTTGGCAGTGGTGCTTGGCTGGGCTAGCTGGGCTGTTTGGAGGAGGAGACCTGACAGCGAGGTCATCGGTCTCATCGGATTACGGAAAGACGGAGGGGGAAGTCGGCCGTGCCCTTTGAAAGGAACCATCCCGGCATTTGCCTGGAGCGATTTAGGGAAATCACGGAAAACCTAAATCAGGATGTCCGGACGCGGCATTGAACCGTCGTCCTCCCGAATGCGAGTTCAGTGTGCTAGCCACTGCGCCACCTCGCTCGGTCATATTTGGAGCACAACATTGCACGAGACTAAATGGGTGGGCCATGGGAAAACTGGTGAAAAAGAATTCGAAGGGTTTGAGATGTGGTGCTGTAAAATGTTGTTGATACTTAGATGGGCTGATAATGTAAGAAATAAGACGGTTCTCTGCACCACCGGAGAGAAATAGGAACTTTCGTTAAATATGGACGAGAATCTGTGACAGGACGATAGGACAAGTGTTGAGATATTAGGTACTACAGTGCAATGTAGAGAGTAAACACTGTAGGGAAAAACAAAGGACGGGACTAAATCCCAAAAAAAAAAAAAAAAAAAAAGGTTCAAAGTGGCTCTGAGCACTATGGGACTATCTCAGGTCATCAGTCCCATGGAACTTAAAACTTACACCTAACTAACCTAAGGACATAACACACATCCATGCCCGAGGCAGGATTCGAACCTGCGAACGTAGCGGTCGCGCGGTTCCAGACTGATGCGCCTTGAACCGCTCGGCCACCAGCAGCCGGCGACTAAATCTCAATTGAGGACGTTAGGTGCAAGTGATATTATGAGATGAGGAGATTCGAAGTGAAGAGAAATTCGCTATGGGCCCCATTAAAAAAGAAAAAAGTTAAAATGTTGCTATTATGATTCTTATAGCTACTGTTCCGCATATTTCAACTACAAAACTGTTCTTTCGGAATAAGAACACCTGTGTTGATGATTCTCATTTTTAGTTCGGAGTTTACGTTCTAATGCGCCAATTTTTTCTCCCTGCTGAAAGAGTAGTGACTGTTTTACGCAGTATATTGATTGGCGTGCAGCAGTTTTTACGGTTTGTCATTACATGTTATGGTTATTTAACATATGATCGTCGTAAAGTCAAGCATGAAAATCATTTCAATCAGTGAATATTTTATTCCTTACATATGTTAGACATTTCAGCTCCCACCCCACTGTATATATTACAGTTACACGCAGTACATAAATAAAGGGTTGGAACCTACATAGTGGCAACTATTTATTCACAATCGATACAAAAGAGTTACAAGTTTGCACCTATTACTATCCTTCAAAGTAGGCACCATCGTTGTGTAGAATTCGTGGCCGGCAATGTGGAAGGCGTACTATACCGTTAGCAGAGCCTGTTCTGTTGATGATGAGAATGGTGCGGTCTACATTTATGGTGATTCTCGTGTACGACTATGATGGTGTTATCCTAACGCATTACGTTCCTCCATGGCAGACCGTCAATTCACAGTATTACTGTTCGTTTTTGGAGCATCGCCTGCGACCAGTTTTGCGAAAGATACTGCGAAACTTTCTGCGCAGCCCACCCATCATTTTGCACGACAGTGCGCGGGCGCATACAGCACAAGCTGTGGCCGCTCTGTTCGGTCAGTGGGACTGGGAAGTAATGTACCACCCAGCATACTCCCCGGACTTAAGTCCCTGTGACTTGGATTTGATTCCGAAAATGAAGGAAGCACTTCGTGGCACTCGCTTCAGAACTGTTCCAGAGATTCAACAGGCAGCAGACCACTACATTCGCACCATCAACAGAACAGGTTGTGCTAACGGTATACTAGTCCTTCCACATCGCTGGCAACCAGTTCTACACAACGCTGGTGACTACTTTTAAGGACAGTAACAGGGCCGGCCGCTGTGGCCGTGCTGTTCTAGGCGCTTCAGTCTGAAACCGTGCAACCGCTACGGCCGCAGTTTCGAATCCTGACTCGGGCATGGATGTGTGTGATGTCCTTAGGTTAGTTACGTTTAAGTAGTCCTAAGTTCTAGGGGACTGATGACCTCAGATATTAAGTCCCATTGTGCTCAGTGTCATTTGAACCATTTTCTAGCAATTTTCCAATAAATATCCTGGGTTAGAAATTCGTCTGTGCTACGATAGTTCATTTAACACTAAAATCAATTGGTTAATCGTTTGAATTGTTCACATTATCTAAGCAGGTTTTTGTTCACAAATCAGTAACTCTGAAGCATTGGTTGTTCTAGACACCATATTAAAAGCTACATGACATCAATATTGTGTACCCACCACCTTTGACAAAAGTATCCGGTTAGAAAGATGGAAGTTTATAGTCAGAACGTTTTACAGAAATAAATTTATAAGCAAGAGTTATGTGAATAGACCGAAGTGGGTTTCCAGTAGATTAAGAATATCATTCAGGGATTAGTAATGAGATAAAACTACGTGTCTGAATCTTTCGTGACGGATCCGAAAAATGTCTGATGCCATAAAGCCAAGTGAGAATGAAAGGCAGTGCTGTTACGTATTTTGTTTATTTTTTATAGGCGATCTTATCAAATATATGGTAACTAGAGGAATTCTGGATAATTCACAGAATTATGAAAGAATGGAAAAAGAAAATGCATCTCGTCTCAGATTCTTATAGTAAGGAGAGTTCATCAAACTCCAGTAGCAAACGCTGCACGAGAGGCGTTGTACGTGGTAGATGGTTAACCACAAAAAAGTCACTGACTTATGCTGGTATCGACCGAAAGCCAGAGAGTATTGTTAACGAAAGAATGCTGAATACTAAATACTTAGCGTTCACCTCCTGCGTTGGAAAACAGTCTTAGAGCACTGCAGCATACAATTACTCTCTTGTTGGTAAACTGCGCTTGGGCAAGAACGAAAGGAGAGCCGAAAGAACGTGACGCAACGCATTTCAGTCGCCCGCGAGCCGAGCTGCCGATTGCCGCGAAGCAGCCGCCATGGCGACCCGTACCGCTTTCCTTCTGTTAATCCATCTGGTGTTTGTATCTAATATGCAAGGTAAGTGGACAAAGCCCCTATCAAGATAAAAC
The DNA here is from genome assembly GCF_023898315.1 of Schistocerca nitens. Lineage (NCBI taxonomy): Eukaryota > Metazoa > Arthropoda > Insecta > Orthoptera > Acrididae > Schistocerca > Schistocerca nitens. The sequence goes on from NC_064617.1 coordinate 619,887,885, forward strand.
ACCTGTATTTGTGGTTTCATCTCTTATTTTTAACGATCTTGTTTCTGAAAGCGTTCGTTTCTATACTCTACTGGTATCCGATCCTCAACAAAATAAGTATAGTGTTTTGCGCATAAATTGCAAGAAAGAAGCAAGATCATCAATTTCATGGCTTGTAACCACTCGCTGGAAACCATAACAGCAGGAAAATATCGAGGAGTAAGCGCCAGGAACAATCATACAATGTTGTAAATACATGCCAGACTGAGATTCATTGAAAGAATCTTAAGAAAATGGCACTCATTCGGGAAACAGGTAATTCATAAAACTGCATCTTCCGCCGATTATTGCATCTGCTCATCAGACTATGTTCCTTACCAAGTAAGGTTAACAGAGGAGATGGGAAACAGCCAGGAAGAGCACTCAGTATCGTCTCCAATTCGTATAGTAAGGAGAGCTCATCAACTTCCAGTGGCAAAGGCTGCACGAGACGTGTTGTATGTGATGGAGGGTTAACCACAAAAAACTGTCGCGAAGACAGAGGCAACATATTAATTACTCCAACTCAGATTCAGCCAACTCACATTCTATGGGTATCTGCTTCATTACGAGCATTTACCGTCGTTAATTCAGAGTTCTCTTTCTCTAAAAGCTTGTTTATTTCTGTATTTGTTTTAATCAAAACCATAAACTGCCCTCGGAATAATTGCAATGGAAACTTTCTCTATAACGGATAGTGAAATTAAGCCAAGGTGAACTATAACCTAAACAATAAAACAAATTACACACACACTATAACACTGAATATGCCATGTTTTGTGTTTCATTTAATGTATTTCATCATTTAGGCCCTATATTTTCGAAGCATTCAACCGGATGTTTTCTGGAACATGTGTTGCAGTAGTAAACAGTTTCCCTTTCACCACGCTTTGCCTTCCTGTCAAAGAAGTGTGGGTGCTTTGATAATCTCTCCTCACCATCTGAAGTAGATGGTCTTTCCTCTCTGTTGCGTTTATGTCCCGCACATTTCCAACCAAAGCTTTCAGAAGTGTCACTCTCTACCTCTTGTAACTCAACTTCAGTGTCTGGTTGGAAGTAGAATCTAGATTGAACAGAATGAAGCTGGTGACCAATGCTTCCTCCAACACCAGAAAACATCTTACGCCATAATTTTCTTGATTCCCTGATGAAGCTGTAGAATGCACAGCTCTGGTCACTACTACTACTGCTACTACTACTACTACTGCTTATATGCTCTGCATGTTCATCTCCGACAATTTCTGTACTTTCACCTTCACTGTCACTGAATTTGGAGCTGAAATTACAGTTGTCATAGCTCAGATCACTCATATCACTAACATTTTCATCCCATAGCTTAAGTATAGCCCGCATCTCGTGGTCGTGCGGTAGCGTCCTCGCTTCCCACGCCCGGGTTCCCGGGTACGATTCCCGGCGGGGTCAGGGATTTTCTCTGCCTCGTGATGGCTGGGTGTTGTGTGCTGTCCTTAGGTTAGTTAGGTTTAAGTAGTTCTAAGTTCTAGGGGACTTATGACCACAGCAGTTGAGTCCCATAGTGCTCAGAGCCATTTTTGCTTAAGTATTGCTTTAGCATTAGCACGTAAATTCGACATTCTTGTTGTTGCGGTTCCGAACACCTCCTTCGCTCTATTGAGACGTGAACGAGAAACGTGAAAACGAAACGACAGCGGTGTGCATCCTACAAACGCGTTTCCTCGTAGTGATGTCGCTTGTCAATTGATGTCAGAACAGTTTAGTACAAGAAATACTGTGGTGAGAACCCCGACATACAAATTACAGCGAATTAAAATTTGTGTCGTCTGACGTCCGACATGCGAGTCTGTTGCGGTCGGGGCTGCTTCGCCGCTCAAACACTAAGGGTTGAGAGGAGTGCTACCCTGGGGCCTGCATGACAGCTCAGTTTGTGCGCTCACGGAACTCGCCACCTTCTGTACTGAATTAACTGAGTGAAGTTCTGACGATGGAATTCGAAAGACGCCATGCGACTTCCGTGCGAAGCCACTAACGACAAACGCCGAAGAAAAAAATATAAAAAAAAGAAGACAAAAAAGGAGGTATTAGGCGTCAGGCGTCGATCCGAAAGGCTCATGATTTCATTTTCCAGTGGTCCTTGAACTTCTTTTCTATCAATCATCTCTTCCTCATCGACAGGCAATGATTTACTGATATGATAATGCACCATTGCGTAGTGGTTCGGAAACCAGGTAAAACTATAAGCACCACAAAAAGTGGTTGGGTAACTCAGTTCAAAAGCCAAAGGAAGGCTATCGCATACTGCCTCCAATTGTACCGTGTATAGTGAAGACCTATGCAGTCCAAACCAAAATTCGGATTGAGGGCAGCTTTACGTTATTTACTTATTCCCCACAGCTGTTGTGATATTTTGACACGAAGCTCAGTGAGTTTCTCCACATTGTTTTACAAAATAAAGAGATACTTGTGGACTTACGGTCATCACTTACCATCATCAAATTGAAAGACGTTGCAAGTAGCTTCCCACAATGTAGATCCTTGCGTATAATAACTAAGCTGTGTTTTTTGTGATATCTCGGGGAGCAATCAATAAGTCTAGAGATATTCTTTGAATTCCTGCTCTTTCTGCACTTCGACATTGTTGAAGTTGTAATCTCGATGTTCTAACAGAAAAAGAATGTAGATGACAATGACAATACCGAAGTAATGTTATTTCAGTGTTGCTGTATATTTGCATAATTTGGTGCATATTTCTGTCTTAACGAACAGTGATCACCAAATGTCTTGAATTTAAATTAAAAATGTGGGCTTGATAATCGAGTGCGGAGTGAATGTGGATCGAAGAAATTATTTTTCGGGTTGAGTATCAGCTGTTTTACGTCACGTTATCCTTCAAGTAGAGAAACTTCAACGTGCGGCATTTAAATTGTTGTGTTACCATCAGGAGCCTCAGCGCCAGAGTACCAAGCTGCTGTTTGTGTTCCAGTGAGCGGCGTGGTCGATTTGCGGCAACCTGACCTGATCAGACATGGGTACCCTGTGAGGAAAGCTGCGCATGAATCGGGTAAGTAACAATTAATCAGGGTCTGGAGGCGCCCAAGCGTTGTTCTTGAATAAAAAAGACCATATTTTTAGCAGTAATGTGTGATACCGACAATAAGTTAATCATGCAACTTACGATGAGACTATACAGTTATATAACCCGAATACTCCCTCATACTCATCTGCGTGAAACACTCTGGTAAACCAGGTATCGTTAAACTAGTGATACCACAAGAATCTGTGCTAAAGTGTGTCTTCACTACAGGTGTCTGCGAGTGGTCACTGTTACTACATCATGATTTATGTTCGTTTACAAACCAGGGGAAAAATGCTTCCATCGAAGCACAAAAAGGCGAATATGTTCCCCCTTAAAAGACACAGACGGAAAACTGGGGAACCAGGTGCTTCAATCCTCGTTCAGCATTCCTGACGAAATATTTTAGCATTCAAACGTATTTTATCACCAATGATTCAAAATCCTCAGCCTCTGTTTCTAATTAAGTGTTCATTTTCAGCACCTCCCTCTTACTGCCACTGTCTTGATATGTCTCTCTCCCACTGTCTGCCTTTCTCCCATTGATCTACACTATAGAGTTTATCTCACTGCCACTGTCTCCTGTCTCACCCATACTGTCTCCTTTTGTCTTTCTTTCCCTTTGCCACTGTCTCCACCATATCTCGGCAGCTCAAAACTTCTGGAGGTCCCAATTATTTTTTCGCTAGTACCCACGTGTTTACAATTTCGGTTCAAAATGCGGCCTCCTCTATACCTACGTGTTACAGTTCGCCGGTCTGGGAGGGTCCAGGCCCCCCAAGCCTACGTATGGTCTCCAATCATACGTATTTTTCATTTCCACTTTCCCCTCTCTATTTTGCTTCCACTTCTTTTATCTCCATCCATATTTATTTCTGTTTTACTGCCACTGTCTCTCACTGACCACCAATGCGTCCTCTGTCTTTGACGCTCCACTGCTGATGTCATCATCTTTCTCTTTCACTCCCACTTTGTCTCTTCCACGATCACTGTCATCACTCTTTCTCTCCCACTGGCACTGACTGCTCTCTCTTCCACCGTCACTCTTTCTCCGCTGCTCTCTTTCAGCGAAAAAAGCCTACATTTTTGGTGAAGAAGGCGGAATGACGATTACGGCGGCATGTTCCCTACTTTTCTGTCAGGGTCTTTTAAAGAGGAGCATATCCGCCATTGTTCTGCTCCGACTGAAACATTTTTCCACTCGTTTCCTTCTTTTCCCCGCTAGATCAGGCTGTGTTGGTTGTATAAAACGAATTGTATAGGTTTTGACACTTTGCTTGTGTACCTCAACGCATTTATATCTTTGAAACATATGAACAACAAATGAGTACGCATAATATAAGGATAACACAAAATCGTTTGCTTTACAGTTTTTTGATACTTTGCTCATCGATCGCAGTTCATCAAAAACACGCAGCGAATGAACTGTATTTTGGAAGAGCAAACATGTTGTTAGAGATATCTTACAGAATTTTCAGTCTTCCCAGTTTTACAAAATTTTTGACCGTCTTTTTAAGTTATTTTCAGGCATGTAAAGGCGCTTATAAACCAATTTATTCCTCACTGCATTGCCACTTGGTGCATATTTGTACAGGCGTGAAGTGTACAACATGCAATAGGTCATAACGTTATATTGGTAAAAAAAATGCAGATGAAAACGTAATTTGCTGGCCTCAGAACCCTTTCAGTGTGTTCAGTACGCCTCAGGCCGGGTATTACGTGCATTTTTTTACGTGTGTAACTATGGTAACTTAGAACTTCTGGATTTCAGTAAGCGATAATATTTTGGTATTTGTGGTAAGTTCCTATGGGACCTAACAGCTGAGGTCATCTGTCCGTAGACTTAAACACTACTTAATCTAACTTAAACTAATGTACGCTAAGGACAAAACACACACTCATGCCCGAGGGAGGACTCGAACCTCCGACGGGGGCAGCCGCGTGAACCGTGGTAAGGCGCCCAAGACCGCGCAGATACGCCGCGTGGCAAGTAATAATATTCTCAGAGACATCATTTTTATGACATGTGGTCATAATGTCGACGATATTCCATGAGTAGAAATTATAGAACGGGCAATCTGCAAAATTACCCAGAAACCATGATTTTACGTGTTTCATGTTAACGTATACAGATTTTCGAAAGTGGGAAATGACGTTTCTGTATAAAGGCTAAATAATATCGGGTTAACATTTGAGCTGTTTGGTATGGTTAGTTATTTAGATAATTGAGCCCACGTAGAAAAACTGCTAAAAACCTGTTTTGCGGTTAACTTTAAACATTTGCATCTTAGGTAATGGATCATGACGTAGAAAAAGATTGAAAGTTGCCGATGAACACCATCTTAAGAACATACGGTAAAAATTTCGATGATCTGCCTTCTACAGAAATTATTGCAGTCACCTTCTCCACAAATGATAATTTTCGGGGTTTTCTCAGGACCTGGCCACGAACAAATGGTGCTCTTAAAAGCCGCCTGAGGGCTCGTTTTGTATTATCACGTAGTAGGGGAGAGAGTGTGGCAGATATGATACGCGAATTGGGATGGAAGTCATTACAGCAAAGACGTTTTTCGTCGCGGCGAGATATATTTACGAAATTTCAGTCACCAACTTTCTCTTCCGAATGCCAAAATATTTAGTTGAGCCCAACCTACATAGGTAGGAATGATCATCTAAATAAAATAAGAGAAATCAGAGCTCGAACACAAAAGTTTAGGTGTTCGTTTTTCCCGCGCGCTATTCGGGAGTGGAATGGTAGAGAGATAGTGTGATTGTGGTTCGATGAACCCTCTGCCAAGCACTTAAATGTGAATTGCAGAATAGTCATGTAGATGTAGATGTAGGGCCACCCTAGACAGCACCTAGTACAAAAGAACCAAACGATTTGCTCAGTTTGCCTGGGCTGGAAGAAGCCATTCCTCTGTAAGAGTCGGCCGCCGGTCGCAGGTTTGAATCCTGCCTCGGGCATGGATGTGTGTGATGTCCTTAGGTTAGCTAGATTTAAATAGTTCTACATTCTAGTGGACTGATGACCTCAGAAGTTAAGTCCCATAGTTCTTAGAGCCATTTGAACCAACCTCTCTAAGAAAATGCAAGGGCTTCATTTTATGACGGCTTCTCAAGCTGCTTGTTTGCCTGCGAGACCTGCTGTCAGATAAGCAGCCACTAGGCTGCGCAGTGGTTGTTGACGGCGACAAACGCAACCGGGCCATTCTGCTGCATTCACCACAACACGGCACTACACGACTGCTGCGTCTGACAACCGCTGCAAGGTCGGCGGTCGAAGTCCAGTTTGCTTCCCACTGTTCACCAGTCGTCAGAGTGTTACTGAAACAGGGAATCCGGCGTGTATAAAATTTCGGTGTAGGGTGCTTGTCAATCTCTATGAAGCCGCTTTGATGCAAAAATCTTTCTTTTTTGAAACATGGTGGTCTCTATTTGTGATTACAACATTACCCATATTTTTCTTCTGACTGTTTCATTACTTTAGTTCTTGTTAACTCTTGCTACGATTAGCAGCTTTTTAGACACACCTTCCAAACTTATGATTCATCTTATACGGCCTCCTTAGTCTTTACACTTACACATTTCGTATGCAGCGGGTCTTGGTTGCTTTATTGTAACGCCTCTTTCTCCAGTGATTTTCTTTACTTCATTGTTACTTAAAGCGCTATTCACATTATAATGCATTCCTTTAGACAGGAACTGTTATTCAGTATCATCAAAGCACTGTATGCCAAATTTAAAATACAGTCGTGGATTTTCTGTACCGATTACCATACATTTCGCCTATTATCATTTTCTGATATAGGTATACGACTTGCTTTTGTTTTGTCTGGTCTTTAAAATTCTCTGTAGTTTATCTTTGTTTCCATGCACTATAAAGCACTCTGAACCTGATTGGGGGATAGCATATGGACTAACTGGAGATTTAATCGATAGCTTTCACCCTTAAATTTGCGTTTCTTTTTGATGTTGTTGTTGTGGTCTTCAGTCCAGAGACTCGTTTGATGCAGCTCTCCATGCTACTCTATCCTGTGCAAGCTTCTTCATCTCCCAGTACCTACTGCAACCTACATCCTTCTGAACCTGTGATTTAGGTTTTCCGTGATTTCCCCAAATCGCTCCAGGCAAATCCCGGGATGGTTCCTTTCAAAGGGCACGGCCGACTTCCTTCCCCATCCGTCCCTAATTCGATGAGACCGATGACCTCGCTGTCTGGTCTCCTCCCCCAAAACCACCACCACCATCTGAAGCTGTTTAGTGTATTCATCTCTTGGTCTCCCTCTATGATTTTTAGCCTCCATGCAGCCCTCCAATACTAAATTGGTGATCCCTTGATGCCTCAGAATATGCCCTACCAACTGATTCCTTCTTCTAGTCAAGTTGTGCCACAAATTTCTCTTCTCTCCAATTCTATTCAGTACCTCCTCATTAGTTATGTGATCTACCCATCTAATCTTCAGCATTCTTCTGTAGCACCACATGTCGAAAGCTTCTATTCTCTTCTTGTCTAAACTATTTATCGTCCACGTTTCACTTCCATACATGGCTACACTCCATACAAATACTTTCAGAAACGACTTCCTGACACTTAAATCTATACTCGATGTTAACAAATTTCTCTTCTTCAGAAACGCTTTCCTTGCCATTGCCAGTCTACATTTTATATCCCCTCTACTTCGACCATCATCAGTTATTTTGCTCCCCAAATAGCAAAACGCATTTACTACTTTAAGCGTCTCATTTCCTAATCTGATTCCCGCAGTATCAACTGATTTAATTCGACTACATTCCATTATCCTCGTTTTGCTTTTTTTTAATGTTCATTTTATATCCTCCTTTCAAGATACTGTCCATTCCGTTCAACTGCTCTTCCAGGTGCTTTGCTTGTATCAATCCTTAATCTCACTCTACATCCATAATTTTACAGTTTTATGCAGCACTTCTTATGTGATTTTTATATTGCTGTGGATTATTATTCTCGCATAAAATGAGGAGGCAGATTTCAAGGAATAGCGGTATGCACATGTGCAGATGGCGGTAGTATCGCGTGTTTTTATGGCTCAAATGGCTCTGAGCACTATGCGACTTAACGTCTGAGGTCATCAGTCGCCTAGAACTTAGAACTAATTAAACCTAACTAACCTAAGGACATCACACACATCCATGCCCGTGGCATGATTCGAACCTGCGACCGTAGCGGTCACTCGGCTCCAGACTGTAGCGCCCAGAACCGCACGGCCACTTCGGCCGGCGCGTGTTTTCATAATTCAGCAGGCCGTCTGCAACATTATCTCTCGTTGTTGTATACTTGCAATACCATGCACATGTTAATCACGCTTAAAATTACGCCAGACAATGGAACACTCTGGCAAACGATTTGGAATCCTGCGAATACCCTGAAACTTTTTCATGTGTTTAAGTGTTTGATTGATGCTCAACTGAGGTAGGAAAATTCATAATAGTAAACCTCACAAAAATTCTTTCGATGCAGCAGATATATATAACGGCCAACTCACTGAAACTGAAAAGTAAGTGTGCAGTATTGGCTAAACCAGCAGAGGGAGATTAAAACCAGATAAAGGTATAAAAGGGCAGTGAATTAGCGAAGCAGTCATTTGTACTCAGGTGAGTCACGTGAAAAAGTGACCGACGTAATTGTGGCCGCACGACAATGCGCCATGTCATATGGCCACAAATGTTCGTTACTGGTTTGAAGAACATTCTGAATAATTCGAACGATTTATTTGGCCACAGACATGAATCCCACCGAACATTTATGGGACATAATCGACAGGTCAGTTCGTGCACAAAATCTTGCACCGGAAACATTTTCGTAATTATGGACGACTATAGAGACAGCATGCCTCATTATTTCTACAGGGGACTTCTAACAGCTTGTTGACTCCATGCCACGTCCAGCAAAAGGAGTTCCGACACGATATTAGGAGTTATCCCACGACTTATGTAACCTTAGTGTATTTTGCTACAATGTTAAACGGCCACCACTAATAATTAAACCTAATTTCATTAGCAAACATAATACTATTGTTGTACCATAACATTAGGTAGTGAAGGCAATATGCTACCAAGCTTTCCTGCGTCGGCGCGGAGCAACAGCGAGTGGTCTAAATATTGTACATAGTATACAGCCTTACTCGTAAGTTACAATTTATCTATTGTCGGTTCTTAGGTGGAAACTATCCATTATCAAATTTTCTACGAAAACCCAAACTATGACAATATTCTAAATCTGCACCAAATCATCTTAAAATCGATGTAGCAAAATGCTTCCAAATAATAACGAAGGAATCTTTCTGTCAGTGAGATTTTACAAGGAATTTATAGAGTATTTCCAAAGAGTTTTATATTATTTTCAAATGTAATTGACATTGTAGATAGTTTTCGTTACAACATTCTCACTCATACTTTGTTAAACAGCATATTACGTACTACATTCAGACCTACTGCAGTTCTCCGAGGTTTCAAGGCAAATATTACCTATGACAAGTTCCTCGTGATGCTATCTAACTACATATGACAACTTTATGATGATGCTATGATGTCATCAGAAACAGTCGCCACGTCATTTGTGCACCGCACTTGGACTCCAATGGAGTCCACGTCAAAACACACTACTAATGGTCTGCTGTTAAAATTCAAGGAATTGCACACTAAGAGCTGAAACTAACTGGGCAGTATCACTTTTCTTAACTTTCGTCTCTGGTAGAGTTTTCAGTATTGCATGTCTGACTTACTAGTCTCACTATGTCTGCATTGATCGTTGGTTAAGACGACAATGTTTGCAAATTCCATAAATCGTACCTCTTACGGGATTCAAGGCATATCAGCTCACAAACGATTGTATTAAAATACGTAGGTATACTTGAAAAGAACGCAATCTCCCTTCCCTCATGAACTGTATTGTAAATAATTTACTGTAGTTGACATGGAACAGTGATGAACAGTAAATAATTGTACGTAATACCAGAGAAAAATATAACATTCATTACTTCACATTAAGGTCATCTTTAGCACAAAAGAAGGTGCACCGTGCTGCTACCAAAATTTTTGATCACTTCCCCTATGACTGAAAACATGTGGCATATAACAAACTAAATAATTTAACCTTGAACCTCCTTCTTTTCTGTAGACGAATTTCTATCACTGTAACGTGTGAAAGGTGGCGGATAGAAATTACTAATATCTGAAAATTAAAAACACATTAATTTCAGTGTGTACCCATATTTACAAATTAATCAGAAGTAAAAAATGGTTCAATGGCTCTGAGCAATATGGGACTTAACATCTGAGGTCATCAGTCCCCTAGAACTTAGAACTACTTAAACCTAACCTAAGGACATCACAGACATCCATGCCTGAGACAGGATTCGAACCTGCGACCGTAGCGGTCGCGCGGTTCCACACTGAAGCGCCTAGAACCGCTCGGCCACACCAGCCGGCCAATCATGAAGTAAATTGAGGGCCATTATCAGACAATAGAGGTTTTGATTTGTCAGCATTTATTACGTAATCATCTAATTTTGTTGTCGGCTACTCGTGCACGCTCCCCGGACCGACGTAAACTTTCGTATGTCGAACAGACTGCGTTAATTTTGTACACCATAAGAAACTTTTAAAATACATCCAAGACGAGAAAGATCTAGCCGATGACCTACTTAAACCGCGGTTAGAAAATCGTATGCATTGTTTGCCACAGTGTTCTATATTAGACCTGATGATGTGCAGTTGACTTCAATTTCTGGTACCTATCGCAGCAATACAACCCACCGAAAAGTCTGGAAAACATTATGCGTAAGCTAGACCGTTTAAAATTTAGCGTTGTCGTGCAAATTTCTGAGGTAGAATTTGGGCACGTGTGTCGTAAAGTCGTACTGTAATGTGTGTTGTCACTAGGTTGACGATTGTTTGTGAGCCTGTTAGACAGTTATTCACTTCGTCAATTCTGCATCTGCAAAAAAATACAGAGACTGATTGTTGAACTCCTTTTCCTTTTTTTGAAATATAGTATTCGAAAGCAGTCCCTGTTGCGTCTTCCGAATGACCCCCTCCAAACCTCACGGCGTGGCAGAACAACTGGGAGTAGCCATGATCTTTCAATGGAAGAAGAATGAACTAGCAACGCATCTCTCATGCCCCGTAAAATTGAGGCAATAGCTTTCTTCGCGGTTACCTCTGTTTCGAACTGCGTATAAGAAGAAGACGGGATATGGCTCCATGACACGGATGCTTCCTTCATCTTAGGCATCACGTAATGAACCCACGCATTAACTACTGGAGGGAGAACCGCAATCGCTTATCTTTATGTGTTCTGAGAGTAGCCGCGGTACCGAGTGAGAATATGTTTTATGGTCCCGATTATGTTGTGCCTGATATACACTACACTGCCGGTACAAGTACGGAGATGCTGTGCAATCCTCCATATATAAATGCGACAATCAACCCGCCGACGTGGGACGCTTGGACATCTGAGGTGAATGTGTTTAGCCGATACGAAGGTTACACATGTCTTGCAGGTGTCCTACTTTTCTCAGATTTCTTGCACAAAACCTACACCCGTTTTCACGACACCTACGTCCGCATCTACACACGGTGCGTGGCGGAGGGTACGTTGTACCGCTAACAGCCGTTTCCTTCCTGGTCCACTCGCAGATGGAGCGAGGGGAAAACGGCTATCTATATGCTTCCTATGAGCCCTAATTTCTCCTATCTTATCTTCGTTGTCCTTATTCAGAATGTATGTTGGCGGCGGTAAAATGGTGCTGCAGTCAGCTTCAAGTGTCGGTCCTCTAAATTTTCTCAATAGTGTTCCTCGAAAAGATCGTCGTCTTCCCTCCAAGGATTCCCATTTGTGTGCCGGGACCATCCCCGAAACATGTTGTCGTAACCTACTGGTAACAAATGCACTCCGCCTCTGAATTGCTGAGATGTGTTCCATTAATCCGCCCTGGTGCGAATTCAAAATACTCGAGCAGTACTCAAGAATAGGTCGCACTAGCGTCCTACGTGCAATCTGCTTTTGCAGATGAACCTCACATTCCTAAAATTCTCCCAATAAACCGAAGTCGGCCATTCGCCAACCCTACAACAGTTCTCACAAGCTCATTCCATTCATATCGTTTTGCAGCGTTACACCAGGATATTTCAACGACCCAACTCTGTTGGTTCAAATGGCTCTGAGCACTAAGGGACTTAACATTTGAGGTCATCAGTCCCCTAGACTTAGAACTACTTAAACCTAACTAACCTAAGGACATCACAACCACCCATGGCCGAGGCAAGATTCGAACCTGCAACCGTAGCGGTCGTGCGATTCCAGACGGAAGCGCCTAAAACCGCAACACTGTTAATCATGGCACTACTAATGCTGTATATTAACATTAAGGGTTTGTTTTTCCTACTCACGCACATTAACTTATGTTTTTTCTACATCTGGAGCGAGCTGCTGTTCACCAGACCTGTTAGAAATATTGTCTATCTGATCTTGTGTCATCCTGCACTCACTAATCTTCGACGTCTTTCCGTACGCAATAGCAACATCAGCAAACAACGGAAGATTGCTGTCCGCCCTGTCTGCCATATCATTTATGTATATAGAAAATAGTAGTGATCCTATCGCACTTCACTGGGACCTCCTGATAATACCCTCGTCTCTGACAACGCCCATGTTCCGCAAACTTCCAACGGTTAGCGGTGATTAGCACCTGCGGACGTTTTCGTTATTTTTATTACAGTTCACACTTCATTCGTCGACCGTACACAGTAGAGCAACTGGGACGTCGGTTAACCGAAATGGTTCCAGTCAGTAAATTTACATTAGCGCGCCATACAATTCCGTTAGTGGCCGCTAGTTATTCGATGCTGCATCTCTTTTCCTCTCCCTGCCGGCAACAGGCAATCGAGTGCTTGACTTCGAGCCGCCAGTAGTCACTATTAAGCGAACGTGGAACCCCTAGCCGCGCGGTGTAGTCTCGCGGTCTCAAGATTCTTGCAACGGTTTGCTCGGCTGCCTCCGTCGGAGATTCGAGTCCTCCCTCGGGCATGGGTGTCTGTGTTGTCCTCAGCGTAAGTTAGTTAAAGTTATATTAAGTAGTGTGTAAGCCTAGGGACGGATGACCTCAGCAGTTTGGTCCCACAGGAAGTTACCACAACTTCCCCGATTTCCGGGTCCCCTGCATGGCAGTGAATCGCGCCGACCTCTCATCTCCGGAGATGGACTCTCATTTCATTTCAGCAGCGTGTCAATTTTCGCTTGTGACATCGTGCTCAAGTTGTACCGTTCGCAGCGGCGAATAAACGTAAACGCATTGTTCTCAGTATTTACGATAAACTTAAAATAATAGACTACGTGAAGGACTACGGTCGCAGGTTCGAATCCTGCCTCGGGCATGTATGTTTGTGATGTGCTCAGGTTAGTTAGGTTTAAGTAGTTGTAAGTTATAGGGGACTGATGACCTCAGAAGTCCCATAGTGCTCAGAGCCATTTGAACCATTTTACTTGAAGGATAGTACTAGTGGATCAAGTTTAGCTAAGGGATATGGAGTTGGACACACCACAGTATCGTGTATTGAGACGGACATTGACGCCGTTACAAAAATGGAATAGCAAGTCGACTTGAGAATTAATATAGAAGCTTTCTTTCTTTCTTTGTTTTTTTTAATGCAGGTACATAGACAAGGACTGCCAATAAATAGCCCTTTCATTTGTGAAAAAGCGTTTGAAATAAAAAAGAAACTTCGGAAGGGGGAGGGGGGGGGCAAGGTAATACTGATTTTAAAGCGCCTACCAGCTGCCTCATACGTTTAAGACCTAGGCGTGGAATTGGAGAACTGGACATTCAAGGTGAAACGCTTTTGGCTGATACTGAAGCAGCTAAAGGTATCTTTCAGTAACTTGACTGCTAAGAAGAGCTATAGCAAAACCAGTGTCTACAGTGGATACGTAACTGGTTTGAATTGGAAGAAAATGCCAACAAAATCCCTAGTTTACAAGAAAGAAATGCCAGCACCTGCCTATAAGGGAAGCATATCTAGCGTCACTGATGTAGTATGAGGAAATGTTACCGGAATGCATAGACTACCCTTGCTGATTATAATGAAGTATAAGAACGCGCTGTGTCTTAAGGAACTGAAATAACTGCCGGTCACCTACAAGAATAAAAATAAAGTCATTGGAAAGAAGCATTTTTACAGAATGTTATAGCACTGTAGTGATCACTGAAGTTAAAAAGCATCAGCATATAACTGGAAAATCTGGGAAAGTTTTGTTATTGATTGATAGTACCCCAAATCATCCCTCAGACCTTTATCAGTGGAAAGTTTAATGTGATTTTTCTTGCATCCCAGTTCAGCCCTCCAACCGATGGATACAGGGATAATTGAAAGGTTCAAATGGTAATAAACAAAGGCACTACTGTGTATAGTTCTATTGGAGAAGGATGTGAATAAAAAAACAGTTCGCTAATTGTACAGCGGAATTAACTTGAAGGACGCTGTGTACACGCCAGAAGATGCTTGGGCTACTGTGAAGGACGTTATCCTAGAAGATTGGAATAAACTCCACACATCAGATGAACTTATCACTGCAACTTAAGACCCAACAAAACAGCCAATTTGTATTACATCTAGATAGGCTAACTGAAGGATCTTCAGAATTTAATGATTGTGACAGGGAAAGTGTCCAGTACTGCAATGTGACGCCGATGACTCTGGTCATGATGAAGTCATTGCCAGTGCCATTGATGACCAAATCCCTTGCGACGACGAGGAAGAGCCTAGCGACAATCCTACGGTAATGGGTCTGTCCAGCGAGGAAGATTTTCAATGGCTTGAGACGGCTTTAAGTGGTTTGAAAAACAAGAACAGCATGGTGTTGGCCAGTTGCTGTTTTTATGAAGTCTGCGAGATTTAGCGGTAGAAAACCATATCTCAGCTTCGAAGCAAATGTTAATTTTGGACTTCTTTTCGTAAACCATAGGCCTGCCTCAGCAGTGACTGTTTTATATAAGGTATGAACAGTATTTGCAATACAGATAGAATATATGCAGCTTTGTGTTTAATACATACGTCTGTTTCATTGCTTCATGTTGCTCCCATGGTACATTCTTTTGGTAAACCATCGGTTATCCGAAAAGTCGGTTATCCGATAGCCTCTATTCCCGAACTGTTTCGAATAATCGATCTTTCATTTCAACTGTCATCAGCGCTATCTCATAACGTGGCCGCCACGATAAAAGTAACACACAAAACGCAACACACAAAACGCAAGTAGAGGCGCGTGCTGACCGCATGCCCCCCCCCCCCCCCCCGTATCCTCATCCGGTGACGCTTAAGGGCTGAGGATGACACGGTGGCCCGTCCGTACCGTTGGGCCTTCAAGGCGTGTTGGGACGGTGCTTGTTTTGTTTATATGTTAATGGTAAATGGAAATGAGCGTTTGGCGTCATTGGCTGGGAGGACCCTTGCGGGGCAGGTCCGGCCGCCTTGGTGCAGGTCTTGTTACAGTCGACAGCACACTGGGAGACCTGCGCGCCGGATGGGGGTGAAATGATGATAAAGACAGCGCAACACCCAGTCCCTGAGCGGAGAAAATCCCGGACCCAGCTTTGGAGGGAGATGACCGTAGCTTTCGTAATGTTGCAGAAGTGTTGAGATCTACATCTGCCACGACTTACACGACCATAAAAAGATAGAAGTAAACTGGAGGCTATAGAAGGAAATCAGGTACCAGCTCGAGAAAATAAACATCGGTAAGTGATGACTATTTCTTACAAGTTCTCCGTAAACGTCTTACCACCGCCGTTAAAGCACGAAATCGATTCCATCAAGTTCGAGATGTCAGTGTTAATGAGAGAAGCGTCCAAAGAAGACTGGAAGACGCCAATCTTCAATGCAGAAGACCTGCTGCGAGCCCAGAATTCACCAGACAGCATCGCAGTGCTGACTACGTTCCGCAAGGTAATATCGCGGCTGGAGAGTACAATTTTTGGGAGCAAGTGTTTCTAGCCGATGAGTCGCGGTTTGGCCTACGATAATCTGTCGGTGGAAAGCAGCTCTGGAGAAATCCTCTGGAAAAGGTATTAACCTTGCACATTCTCGTTCAGGATCCCTTTTCTTGGGTGTGGACAGGAATCAGTGCCACCGTAAGAACGGTTTATGTCTTTGTGGAACATGGGAGCCTTACAGTACGTCGGTTTGCGCAAGAAGTCCTATTTGATGTTATTGTACCTTTTGTTCAGTTTATTCGTGATTCTGTTACACTAATGAATTACAATGTACCGCCACGTGATGCGAGAATCAAGCAAGAGTTCTTGGACGAATTGGACATTTCGTGCTGTGGCTTGACCTGCTCGAAATCCCGAGCCTTACCTAGCAAGTATGGGACCAATTGAAGGGAAGGGCACGTCAGCACTGTTCAGAAATTCTACATGACCTACTGGAGGCCTTCCTGAAAGAATAGAAAGAATCGGAGATAATTCATCATGAAGTCATTGCGTTATTAATCAGGATAGTGCCTGAAAGCTTGGATACCGTGATTGGTGCAGGAGAATGCAATGCACTCTTTTGAATATGCGAAGAGACGTCTCTGAAGTGAAGTTTGATGTGTAGAAAATCAAGACCGTGATGCATTACTTTCATGAGCTTCTTCAAAATCTGCTTGAAGTCTGAATCCTTTGGTACTACTTCTTGCTTAAATTGTTTATAATCGGGATTGTTTATAGACAGGACTGTGCCGCAATAATTTATAATAAAATAGTAGATTGGTGTCATAAATTGAACTTGTATTTAAAACAAACAAAAAATTTTGTTAGAAGTTGAAGTGTCGCTTTTTTCGTGCTCGTCAGCGTATGTTTTGAAGCGCAGTGGCACAGCTGCCTTGATTTACCAGCGGAATTTGTTGCTGGTGAAGCTAAATTAAGACCTGGTCAAAATGATAGCACTGTCAAGTTTACGCCCGAGAAACGGAGAGGGGAGGTGGTTCAGCTTACACTCCAGTGGAGTATTGTCACACGCTCCAAGTTTTACACGTTATTGCCCTACGTAGCACAGTAACTGCACAATGATCATCCCTTATGTTTTAATAATTTCCACACATTGCAGCTGTGACAGTATTTAAAAAACAATTCGTCTGTCGTCTGGGTTCTTTACTTCTGATGCTTCATTATTTCATGAAGATATAGTTTTTGAAATTGTGTCTTCCCGTGCGTACATAGTGACTCAATTATTGCGAAACCTGTTATAAGCAAATCTTATACATCAAAGAATTTTTTAAGTTACCTTTCAGCGCAAATTGCGCGAAGAACATTTTCAGTCCACAATGTTTTTAAAATTCTTCTGTAGTATCACATTTTAAAAGCTTAGATTCTCTTGTTTAGGCGCCTTGCCACGGTTCGCGCAGCTCTCCCTGTCGGAGGTTCGAGTTCTTCCTCGGGCTTGGGTGTGTGCGTTGTCCTTGTCCATAGCGTAAGTTAGTTTAAGTTAGATTAAGTAGTGTGTAAGCCTATGGACCGATGACCGCAGCAGTTTGGTCCCATAGGAACTTACCACAAATTTCCAAATTTTTCCAAATGTATTTCTTACAAAGATGAAGATCATGTTAGATAATGTCAGACTTCTCTTGGCCAGGAAAAAATTTTTGTCCTCTTTGCCTGTGCTAATAGCTTCTTATGTCCTCCTTGCTTCGTACATCATTCGTTATTTTGCTTGCAAGAGACCAGAATTCCTTAACTTCTTCTGCTTTGTGATCTCCAGTTTCGATCAATTTATCGTTAATCTAATTCCTGCTACTCCTCGTTACTTTCGTCTTTCTTCTGTTTACTCTTAATTTACAGAGCGTGCTCTTGAGCCTTTTGAATTCCGTTCTACAGGCCGTGTGAGTATTCTTATATTTTATTGAGGATAGCAGGTTTTCATCAGCGAACATTATTGTAGATATCCATTCGCCCCGAATTTTAATCCTACTCTTGAACCTTTTTTTTATTTCCGTCATTGCTTCTTCTATACACAGACTGAATAGTAGGGGCGAAAGACTACTTCCCTGTCTTTCACGCTTCTTAATCCGACAACTTCGTTGTTGGTCTTCGATTCTTATTGTTCCATCTCGGTTCTTGTACATATTACATGTTATCCGTCTTTCCCCACACTTTACTCAGAATTTCAAACATTTTGGACTATTTTATGCTGTCGAACACGTTTTCCAGATTGATAAATTCTATAAACATGTCTTGCTTTTCGTTTAGTCTTGTTTCTGCTATCATTTTCTACGTTAGAACTGTATCTCTGGTACCCTTATCTTTCCGAAAACCAAACTGGTCATGTAACAGATCCTAAATTTTCTTTTCCATTCTTCTGTGTATTATTCTTGCCAGCAACTTGGATGTATGCGTTTTTGATCTGACTGTGCGATAGTTCTCGCGCACGTCTGCCATCTCCAGCCTGGGGATTGTGTGGATGATATTTTCCGAAAGTCTGAAAGTATGTCTTCATAGTGTTAGATTGTACACATCAATTATAAGAGCTGCTTGGTTGCCACAGAAATTTTGAGGGAATGTCATCTATCAATTCTGCCTTTTTTTAGATGGTATTTCTTCAGATCTTAGATTGTACACATCAATTATAAGAGTTGCTTGGTTGTCACTTTCCCTAGTGACTACAGAAATTTCGAAGGAATGTCATCTATCAATTCTGCCTTATTTTATCGCAAGTCTTCCAAAAGCCTTAGTTATAAGTGGTTGAACATACAGCCACTAATATTCGTTAACGTAATCCTCAGCAACGTGTTTCAGGACTCAAGCTCCCATCTTCTGGCTGCCTATGTTAATACTATATAAACATGCATTTCAAAAGCACACAGGGTCAAAATGTAAAAACAAATAAAATTATTGGTCCATGAAGTCCTCCTCTTACTTTCAAAATGCCAACACCAGGTTCTGTACTGCGCTTATCCGTGTAACAACCCATCGACCGATGCGTCTCTTCCGTAAAGCTGTAAACAACGATCACATCAGTTGTCTCCCCGTGCACCGTTAATTCATATAGATGTGTACGGCTCTTATACTCTTTCAATAATCGGAAGTTTACTGGTCATTACTAAATTTTATTCCGAGATTATATCTGTTCTTGGGTACGCCTTACAATCCAGAACCTTATTTCGGAATCTTTTCTGACCATGAAGCAATCCAGACGGAATTTTCTCAAATCTACTGGTCTTTCCCAAATATACCATCTCCTTGTGAGATTTTTGAACAGTGTATTCGCAACTACTAGTTGAAATTTATTGCACCTTCTATTAGTATTTCTCCTGTCTCGTTCCACCTCTATATTCCCCTGTAACTCTGCCTTCTATTCCTTCCCCTACTATTGCGTTCCAATCCTCCATGATAGTTATCGTCTCCTTTCCATACTGAATTCCAGCTCAGTATCCACATATACTGTCTCCGTCTCTTCTGTTGTAAATCCACTCTCATATCACGAAGTTTTACTGATCAGGCAATTCATTTCGGTCAGCTATCACAATCTTCAGACCTCAGTGAATCCAGTACATGACACAATTTGTGTAATTGCGTGTGTAGATATCCCAGTCACATCAATCAGCCATACAAGCTTAGCCACAAAATCTAAAAATTTTACTGAGTGCCATGGATTGTATTACGCCATATATGTTGAAACTTCGAAGACATGGGATTCAGTAACATTTTTATATTTTATGACGAAGCTTATATGGCTGAATAATGTGACTGTACCATTTATATACGCAATGTGCGGGGTAGCCACGTGGTGTAAGGGCGCCTTGCCAATGGTTCGCGTGGCTCCCCCCCTTCGGAGGTTCGAGTTAGTTTAATTTGGATTAAGCCGTGTATGAGTCTAGGAATCGATGACCTCCGCAGTTTGATCCTGTAGAACATTACCACAAATTTCCAATTTCACTCAGGTCTGAAGATTGTCATAGCTGACCGGAATTAATCACCTGATGAATAAAATTTTTTTGATCGATGACTGGATTTACAATAAAACAATTTTTTTCGTGGACCGCTTTGAAACCATATTGCAAATATATAGCAATACGTCTTTCTATGCCTCTTCATTTTGTGCTTGTAACGTCTGATCTGTTGTGTTTGCCGCTGGTGTGCTGTCGATTCTGATGAGAACAATCCTATCACTGAACATTATACAGTAACTCAGTCTCTGTCTTGCCTTTCTATTCGTAACGTATCATACTCCCCTTACAGAGTTTCCTGCTGCTTCTGACGAATTTATCTGACCAGGAACCCATGTGTTCTTTCCATTCCAATTCACTGGTACCCACTCTATATAGACTGCCCCTTTGCATTTTAGTTTTTAGATTATCCTCCTTTCCTACCATGTTCAAAACTTTGCCATTTGAAGCAGAGACTCCTAGAATGCTACCCTTTTGATGGCTAGACATTTTCTCGTGTTTATTTCCCCTTAGCAGTCCTCCCCGTCTTGAATCTTTTGTCAATGGATAAGTATCATGACATTTATTCAATTACAGACAAATTTCCTCTGAACACTCATTTTATATGTCTCATACAGTGATTTCCATTGCCTTCATGCCGTTGTTTATTACTGGTTATCCCACCATTTAGGAATGGTTTCCCAAACTAAGAGCGAGAAATTGCCATGAAACTCCTCTGTCTGCTTCAACACTCTCTCAAACAAGGTCGTTGTCAGAACGAGGATGACTCCTTATTCCGTAAGTCTTCGACTGCCATTGGTGATGATTTTTACGCAAAAATAAAGCGGTGGTGGGGTCAAACCCTAGTCTCAGGATAGTTTCAATAGGAGCCAAGGACGCTACCAATAGATCACGAGTATTGTCCGCAAAGTTGTAGGAACTGTATGTTAGTGTGACATGTATACACATATCAATGCATGTCTGGTACAGACATTGCTTCTCCTTGTTTTGTAGAAGATATTGAAATCTCTCTAAACTCAGTATCGTATTCCTCCTACCGTAATTTAAACGCCATGTCGCATTCCCCTTAATGCCGACAGCGCTTGAGCGACAATGAATTGTTGTCTGTTATCGCTGTAATGTCGTAAGACGTGAGAAAGAGTAGAAGCCTTTTTCAGTTACTTAGCACAGATTAGTGGGAAGAGAGGATTCCTTTCGTACTAGCAAGTATTCTGGATTTCAAACAGTGTTGGTTCAGCATTTCAGCAGTTTACTTCACATATGTATCTAACAGGGATAGGTGTATTACATTCGTTTTGGTCTTATGAACTGGCGGCCTAACTCCTTCAAAAGACTGTTGCATTATTTCAAACTGTGACGACTACTGTAACAATATTGACTCCTAGCCACCAGAAAGGAGAACTGTTCCACAACTTTCTTACAGAGATACAGATATTTTAGTCTATCTCCTGAATTACTCAGCTTTGTCTATCCAAACACTAATAGAGGCATGTTCGGAATGCTCTTGTTCTTTTCTTATCTGACACATCGACGAAAACACCCTACATTGCTGATGTTCTATACTTTTCTAAATCAGTTGCTCTCCAAAGTGGAATACACTTTTCCTCTCCGATCACTTATTGTTGCGTGGCACTCACTGTTGTGTCATGACGGCTTCCCTAATAATATCCAAGGCATCAAAGTAGGTCTTGAAACTTGGATTGCCCCTGCTGTACTGCGATGGCTAACGTACTACTGCTCATACTTGTGATGACACCTTATTTAGAACATAGCTCACAACGACTATTAGTTCATTTTTCACATGTTTCATAGCTTCCTCTTTCTCTTGCTGCTAACCCAGTTTCTGGGAACATTCAGTACCGGTTGGACTGAGCTGGCTTTGCTAGCATGTCCACGATTCCTCTGTTGGCCATTATACTGTTACCTGGAGAAGTGTTATGACAGTACAGTGATCTCGCTGAGAGCGTGGGCGCACCACTTTCTGTTTGGGTACTGACACTACCACCTCTGCTCACCTGAACTGCTTTCTGCCTGTCGTGAAAGTTCACTGCCATGACAATCACCAACTCACTCAATTTTATCGTTTTGCTTTTACTATCCGTCACCTTCCCTGTCAGCACTCTCAACTCTTTCTCCGGCATATCGTTAACAAATTTAATTAAGCAAGGCAAGACTATTTCTGCGATCACATGCGTCTGCACTATAGGCAATAATGCACATTACTTTGAACTAGAACGTGACAGTGCATAATAACTATCAAATTCGTTCCTGCTATGGCCGAGAGTACGGTTCAATTTGCCGAGCAATAATCCGCTCGGGATAGGTATACATCTGTTGTTTCTGTACAAATAAAATAGTTTTCTGCGTCAGTCATTTGCGTATTTTGCCACTACGCATTTCGATAGTTCGCACCATCATCTTCTGGTGGAGAACTGTTTATTTACACAGCTGGTGTTGGTGAAGAGTAGAGACGTCTTTTCAGAGTAGTGTACGAAGGCCAATGTAGGTGATCTTGCTTTTTTTGCTAACTACAAAAATTATTTATTTGCAAATGGCACTTTTAAGGGTAAAAACATCAATTTCTGATAGTGAATTGTACTTACAGGTTTGGTATAGTCGTAAAATGTGTGCATATTGCTACGTGTAGAATGTTCTCTCCACTGTACATTATGTTTGCACTGTCACTTCAGAGATGTTGTACATATTACAGATATACTTGCTTGCATTGGATAGAAAGATCAAAGATTATTTGGTTTTTGCGTAAGTACTTAAAAAAAATCTAATATGAATTGCAACAGAATACGGACACCTACACAATTCAGTTATTATGTTAGGAAGTTATATACACTGACAAAAATTAAGTCAAGATTATCTGGAATTTCCATGAGACATTTAATTTACTTGACAAAAATTTAAATGGTTCGAATGGCTCTGAGCACTGCTATGGGACTTAAAATCTGAGGTCATCAGTCCCTTAGAACTTAGAACTACATAAATCAAACTGACCTAAGGACATCACACACATCCATGCCCGAGGAAGGATTCAAACGTGCGATCGAAGAAGTCGCGCGGTTCCGGACTGCAGCGCCTAGAACTGCTCGGCCACCACGGCCGGCATTTACTTAACAAAATACTGTTTTATTTACTCATTATATTTCAATGTAGTCTCCCTAATTTGAAATGCACTAGGTTCAGCGGTCAACAAGCTTGTGTATTCGTGCAGAAAAAAGGTCTGGGGTTGGTTGCTAAGCCACTGTTGCATCGCTCCTTGCACCTCCGTATCTGAGTAAAATCGAGGACCTCGCAAAGCGTCTTTCAGCGGTCCAAACAAATAAAAGTCCAATGAGCAAGATCTGTTCTGTAAGGTGGATGCTGTAGCAGTTCGAATCCCAGTTTCGGGGTTTCGGGCGTTATCGTGCAAAAGCAACACTCTCCGTGACCAAACACCTCGTCATTTGCTGCGCATTGCTGGTTTAAGATTGTTAGTAAACAGTGCACAGTAACAGCCTTTGGTGATGATTTTTCCCTTCCCATGTAATCTTCCAGTATAGATAGATACTTTCGCGTCCCAAAACACGGTTACCATAACATTTCCCGCCTATGCTACAGACTTGAATTTTTTCTTCACTGATGACTCGGGATGCTTCCACACAATATTCTGGCGTTTTGCTTTTGGCTCGTAGTGATGAGCCAATGTTTCATCACAGGTAACTATTCTTTCCAACAGTGACTCGCTTTCTCTGTCATAACGATTGAGCCAGCGTTAGCATACCTCAAGACGGTTGAGCTTGTGTTCTTCAGTGAGGTGTCGTGGCACCCATCGCGATCAAACTTCTAGGAAGCTTAGTTCATCATGGATGATGGCATAGGCAGAACCATGATTGATGTTTAACGCAGACTATACGCCATCGATATTTACCCGCCTGTTCGTCAAAACCATAAGCTGAGTTTTTTCCATTTCATGAGCCGTTTTCGACGTTAAAGGGTGCTCTAGTTCCTGTTTGTGCGTCATATTTGTCCAGACACTTTTGAACTTCTCGATCCACTCGAAAAACTTGACCACAGCAATCTACTGTCCTTGTAATGTGCTGTCTACGATGAATTTCAGCCCCTTTCCACTCCTTTTGACCAAAGAAATCGTATCACTACCCTTCGTTCTTCCATTGTTGCGATGAAGGTCAAGCGATGAACACGTCACCATAGTGGCAATAACTGAAAGCACGCATTCGCGGAACACGTTACGACTACAGACCAAAGTGCTTTTTAAGAAAATCCTGATAATTTGGATAATTTTTGACTTGCCCTCCTAAATACACTACTGGCCATTAAAATTGCTACACCAAGAAGAAATGCAGATGAATACGGGTATTCATTGGACACATATATTTAGTAGAACTGACATGTGATTACATTTTCACGCAATTTGGGTGCATAGATCCTGAGAAATCAGTACCCAGAACAACCATCTCTGGCAATCATAACGGCCTTGATACGCCTGGGCATTGAGTCAAACAGAGCTGGAATGGCGTGTACAGGCACAGCTGCCCATGCAGCTTCAACGCGATACCACAGTTCATCAATAGTGGCGTATTGTGACGAGCCAGTTGCTCCACCACCTTGACCAGACGTTTTCAGTTGCTGAGATATCTGGAGAATGTGCTGGCAAGGACAGCAGTTGAACATTTTCTGTATCCAGAAAGGCCCGTACAGGACCTGCAACAAGCGGTCGTCCATTATCCTGCTGAAATGTAGGGTTTCGCAGGGATCGAACGAAGGGTAGAGCCACGGGTCGTAACACATCTGAAATGTAACGTCCACTGTTCAAAGTGCCGTCAATGCGAACAAGAGGTGACCGAGACGTGTAACGAATACCATCACGTCGGGTGATACGCCAGTATGGCGATGACGAATACACGCTTCCAATGTGCGTACACAGCGATGTCGCCAAACACGGATGCGACCATCATGATGCTGCAAACAGAACCTGGATTCATCTGAAAAAATGACGTTTTGCCATTCTTGCACCCAGCTTCGTCGTTGAGTACACCATCGCAGGCGCTCCTGTCTGTGGTGCAGCGTCAAGGGTAACCGCAACCATGGTCTCCGAGCTGATAGTACATGCTGCTGCAAACGTTGTCGAGATATTCGTGCAGATGGTTGTTGTCTTACAAACGTCCCCATCTGTGGACTCAGCGATCGAGACGTGGCTGCGCGATCCGGTACAGCCATGCAGATACGATGCCTGTCGTCTCGACTGCTAGTGATACGAGGCAGTTGGGATCCAGCACGGCGTTCCGTATTACCCTCCTGAACCCACCGATTCCATATTCTGTTAACAGTCATTGGATCTCGATCAACGCGAGCAGCAATGTCGCAATACGATAACCCGCAATCGCGATATGTTACAATCCGATCTTTATCAAAGTCGTAAACCTGATGGTACGCATTTCTCCTTCTTACATGAGGCACCACAACAACATTTCACCAGGCAACGCCGGTCAACTGCTTTTTTTGTATGAGAAATCGGTTGGAAACTTTCCTCATGTCAGCACGTTGTAGGTGTCGCCACCGGCGGCAACATTTTGTGAATGCTCTGAAAAGCTAATCATTTGCGTATCACAGCAACTTCTTCCTGTCGGTTAAATTTCGTGTCTGTGGCACGTCATCTTCGTGGTATAGCAATTGTAATGGCCAGTAATGTATGATTTTATTTTTTTATATGTATGTGCTACAGCTTTAGATATAAAGATGAAAGATTTCATAGTTATGTGCATAAATACACGCATGTTTTCCTTTCATTTTAAAAAAAAATGTTAATGGGTTGCACCAGGGTATGGACACAGTGTAATATAAATTTCTCATATAAAAAAAAGATTACAACAGATTATACACTACGTGATCAAAAGTATCCGGAAACCTGGATGAAAATGAATTAAAAGTTCGTGGCGCCCTCCGCCGGTAATGCAGGAATTCAATATGGTATTGGCGCACCCTTAGCCTTGATGACAGCTTACACTCTCGGAGGCATACGTTCAACGAAGTTCTGGAAGGTTGCTTGGGGATTGGCAGCCCATTCTTCACGTAGTGCAGCACTGAGGAGAGGTACCGATGCCGGTCCCAGAGGTCTGGCGCGAAGTCGGCTTTCCAATTCATCCCAAAGGTGTTCTGTAGTATTCAGGCAGGACTCTGTGCAGGCCAGTCCATTACAGGGATGTTATTGTCGTGTAGCCACTCCGCTACAGGCCCTGCATTATGAACAGGTGCTCGATCGTGTTGAAAGATGCAATCGCCGTCTCCGCATTGCTCTTCAACAGTGGGAAGCAACAAGGTGCTTAAAACATCAATGTAGGCCCATGCTGTGATAGTGCAACGAAAACAACAAGTGGTGCAAGCCCCCTCCTTGAAATACACTACAACTCCATAACACCACCGCCTCCGAATTTTACTATTGACACTACACACAATGGCAGATGACGTTCACCGAGCGTTCACGATCGGATCGCCAAATTGTGTACCGTGATTCGTCACTCCACACAACGTTTTTCCACAGTTCAATCGTCCAATGTTTACACACCTTACACCAAGCGAGGCGTCGTTCCGCGTTTACCAGCGTGATGTGTGGCTTATGAGCAGCCTCCCGACCATGAAATCCCACCTAACTATCATTGTACTTACAGTGGATCCTGATGCTGTTTGGAATTCCTGTGTGATGGTCTGGATAGATGTCTGCGTATTACACATTACGACCCTCTTCAACAGTCAGTGCTCTCTGTCAGTCAACAGACGAGGTCGGCCTGTACGCTTTTGTGTTGTACGTGGCCCTTCACATTTTCACTTCAGTATCACATCGGAAACAGTGGACCTAGGGATGTTTTCGAGTGTGAAAATCTCACGTACAGACGTATGACACCAGTGATAGCCAGTCTCCTGACCACGTTCGAAGTCCGTGAGTTCCGCGGAGCTCCCCATTCTGCTCTCTCACGATGTCTAATGACTACTGAGGGCGCTGATATTTAGTACCTGGCAGTAGGTGGCAGTACAATTTACCTAATGTGAAACACGTATGTTTTTGGGGGTGTCCGGATACTTTTGATCACATAGTGTATGTCTTGTAGGTTGAACTTTTACAGAATTGAATCGGAGTGGTTACATTATTTGCTGTGATTGAAACTGTAAACTATAGGAATGCTATAAGTGCTTCGTCCAGGTTTTTGATAAAGTAGTTTGAGCTTGTTCCACTATTGCCGATAAGTAGATGTTCCCCAAGTTTCTTTCTGTGGATACAAATTTCTAGTTCTTCATACAAGAGACGTTCTGCGTCCTTTATTCAGTGTATGTAGAATTTTAAAGTTGCTTTCTATAATATCATACAGATGTCCTGTGTCTTTTATATGAGAGGCTATCTTGAGCTAGGCATTTGCTCCATATAATTTTATACACGCCTGGAAATGAAAATTTTTTAAACCTCACAAATGCGTTTCCTAAATAAACTATTTCTCATTAGCTAAATAAGTAACGTAAACTACATCGCTCTTGGTCCGCTATTGTGAAATAACGTATTACTCTTCACCAACTCCATCTATGTAAATAAACAATTCTCCATCTGAAGATGATGATGTGTCCCACCCTGGCGTAGTTTTCCTACACCAGTTTATTCTTCTTTTAGTGCGTGGTGCTGTCGGGACGTTAACAACAATATGGGTTTAGTTAGCTTGTTTGTCAACCTTTAAGTGAAGATGATAGGGAGGAGCACTCCTTGGTTGGGGAGGGTATTCGGTTACAACAGGTTGGTAATTCTTTCGGATTTGGCAGAAGTTATTTGCTGACGTAGAAAGTTATTACCGTTAACTAATTTTATTGTTCTAACAAACAAAGTGGGTTATTGAGGTCTCAGACACAAACACTTTAACAGAATGTCAGATCCTTTCTGTAATCAGTGGGAAAGATCTTTATCAGAGACGAGTGCCTACACTGCCACTCAGTCTGCTAACTACTGCCGGCCGCTGTGGTCGAACGGTTCTAGGCGCTTCAGTCTGGAACCGCGCTGCTGCTATGGTCGCAGGTTCGAATCCTGCCTCGGGAATGGATGTGTATGATGTCCTTAGGTTAGTTAGGTTGAAGTAGTTCTAAGTCTGGGGCACTGATGACCTCAGTTTTTAAGTCCCATAGTGCTCAGAGCCATTTGAAGCATTTTTTCTTTTTCTTTTTTTTTGCTGACTACTGGCCACTTGGCCCAAATAGTAAATATTCAGCTCTTTCAAATAATTGACTATGAATCAAGGACCACTTGCTCTATAGTTCAAGAAACAAATATCAGTCTGTAACTGGTTCCGGTTATTCTCTGAAATTCCTCTAACTTCTCTGAGTGAGAGGCAGGCAGTCTCAGTCCAACGCTATTCCAATGAATACAGAAAATTGATGCTTAGCTTGCAGTGTATCTACCAGAATCTACCACTAATTCTCGCAGTCGGAGGGTCTATTGCTTCATCAGGTGCTTCTGAGGAGTGTCACTGGATTTAGGCTCCTAACTTTACTCGCTGAATCTCTACTCGCCTTCAGTCTGCCGTTTTCTTAGCTTTTATCTCATTCTGCATTGATTCTTGGTGCAATATTTGTCAGCAATATTCACTTGGTAGCTTTCTTCGACATGTTAGAGCATCATTCTAACTTCCACTATATATTCCTCCATTACATCCATCGGAAGGTTACCAGTGACGCCTGTGACCTCTACCCTCGTAGTCTTGGCGAACAATCAAAAATAATCCTCACTGGCGCATTTGGTCAGCCACTGAATAGCAAACAGCTTTCAGTTGCCTTCGGCGTCATTATCTAACCCTGTTTGTCATCCATCCGTTCCGTGCACCGGATAGCTTGTGTCCACTTTTCGTTATGCTCGAACATGTAATTAAACATTTTCTGCTCTGAAATGTAATTAAAGGGCAACGGCCTTGCTACAGTGGCTACACCGGTTCCCGTGAGATCACCGAAGTTAAGCGCTGTCGGGCGTGGTCGGCACTTGGATGGGTCACCATCCACGCCGCCATGCGCTGTTGCCATTTTTAGGGGTGCACCCAGCCTCATGATGCCAATTGTGCAGCTACTCGACCGAATAGTAGCGGCCTCGGTCAAGAATACCATCATAACGACCGGGAGAGCGGTGTGCTGACCCCACGCCCCTCCTATCCGCATCCTCCAATGAGGATGACACGGCAGTCGGATGGTCCCGGTAGGCCACTCGTGGCCTGACGACGGAGTAACGTGTAGTTGAAATTATAACATTTTCTACAGTCATGACAAATCTTCGAAACGTGTAGTGGCGAAATACAGAAGTAGAAAGCGGCATATTAGTTTTTGTTGTATGGTAATGTAACCCACCAGGTTAGTCGAGAGCGCTAATGCGCTGCTTCCTGGAACCGGGAAGGCGCGCCGACCCCGGATCGAATCCGCCCGGCGGATTAACGACGAGGACCGGTGTGCCAGCTAGCCTGGATGTGTTTTTTAGGCGGTTTTCAACATCCCTTAGGTGAATACCGGGCTGGTCCCCACATCCCGCCTTAGTTAAACGACTGACAGACGTCTGAACACGTTCACACTATTCCATGCATTACACTTGACGCAGACAGCTGGGGTACACTAATTCCGTGCCTGAGGGTACGGGGTGGCTGCAGGAAGGGCATCTGACCTGCTTGTAACATTAGCCTTGCCAAATTCGTACCTGGCCATGCCAACCCTGCGAACCACGGGATCAAGGCACAAGCACAGGCGCAAGGTAATGAATAGGTGTGTTTACAGGCATTTTGCTGTGTGGTAATGTGAAGCAAAACTCGTGATTAGAGAAACAGTTAAGCTTGTGTTTAAGTTCGTTAGTGATCTTGTAATTCTTGAAAAATGGTCAGCAATGCAAAAGTTAATCAGAAATGCAACATTGAACTGTATACTGCAACACTCATGGCGAGAGTACAGTCTGTTCTGTTAAATGTAAGAAAACTGTGCTGTAAGCAATAGTACAAACAATCTGACTGCGAAAAAAATGTGTAATATCAGTAACTAACAAAAATGGCCTGTATGAAAAGTATGTCACTATTTAAATGATAATCGTCCCCGCATAAATTATTAACTGCCTAACTGTTTGCGCCGGCCGTGGTGGCCGTGCGGTTCTAGGCACTTCAGTCCGGAACCGCGTGACTACTACGGTCGCAGGTTCGAATCCTGCCTCGGGCATGGATGTGTGTGATGTCCTTAGGTTAGTTAGGTTTAAGTAGTTCTAAGTTCTAGAGGACTGATGACCTCAGATGTTGAGTCCCATAGTGCTCAGAGCCATTTGAGCCTAACTGTTTGCGCAATATATAAATGCTATGTTACTGCAGTCTCCAAACCACTGCAGCTCCTGCTGCTATGCTAGTTAAAGAATAAAAGTTCGAACTACTAGCAATGCGATGAGCAAGGCGTACCTTAAACTATAGACACGTCCGCAAAACTTGTGTGCTAATAAATCTCATTACTGCAAATAATTGTGAATTAAAGTTCTCTTACGGAGAAACTTGGGAGAGCAAAATTATATAAGTGAAATTTGAAATAAAGAGACGAATTCTGAATGATGGAAAAACAATAAAAATTAACTGTATTAACAAAATATACTGACACATGAAATACTAAAAATTCACTTCACATTAATAGTGGAAAAAACATCAACAAATTCTCTTTACTTACTTACAAACACGTATGATACACGTCTTTGAAGAAAAATCAGTAAATCACACGTTGTTATATTATCATAAAAATCTCCAGTTCTAAATACCTGACCATATTAATTACTACGCTTGCTTCTTTTGGCAAATGCACTATATCAGTATCTTTTGAAGTTGAATGAATTTACAAAATATCTCTCCATAACTGAAAAACAATATAATAAAATTATTTCCGGCACACAGCATGGCCTAAACACATCTTACTCCATCACAAGTCACAACTCGACTCTTCCTCCCTCTACCTCCAAGACTGCACTCCATTCACAAGGTTCTGCTAAAAGTCTCTCGCAGCGCTACTTCTTTGGCAGAGAGGTTGCCCATTGTTGAAATGAAATGAGCGTACGTCATTGTGGGCCGGGAGTCCCACATTAGGGGAAGTTCGGCCGCCGGCGCCAAACATTTCGACGCCACTTTGGACGTCTTGCGTGTCTGAGATGGGGATAATGCGATGATGAGGACAACACAACACCCAGTCCCTGAGCGGAGATGGCTTCCATGTAAATCGCCAACACAAGCCGCGCTGACCACTCGGCTAACGGAGTCGGACTGCCTATTGTTACTCAGATGCTATGGAAGCTTTAATTTTCCCCGTGACATTCAAATTATTAACACAATTACAATTTTTTGTACAAAACAAAACCCTTACAAAGTGCGTGACGCAGAAATCTGTTTTATTTGAATATATCAATAGTCACAGCCCTCATAATGCCATCCTTTATGGGCGAAGTAATCTGTTGTTAACGTATTTGTTGCACTATTCTCGCAGATAAACAAGTGTTTACACTAGCAGGTGTTGCCTCCTACGCAATGATTGGTCGTGGAGTGGATGATAATGCAGCGCCCGGTGTTGACAGAGCCGGCGTACTGGCGGTCTCAGGCACGGCGGCAGCTGCAGGCATCACTAGGCCGGCCGCAGCTTCTTGGTTACGCCCGCAACGCCGTGCTGCTGGTGGGCCCCGGGCTTTCGGCCAGTGAGCTGGCGGCGGCGCGCGTGCTGAGCGGCCAGAGGCGGGGCGACGCCGGAGAGGGCGCCGCACTCTGCCTGGACGCGCTGTCCAGCGTCGGGCTCGCCAAGGTCAGTCGCTGTGCATCCAGCACGCACCTGTACGCTTCATAACATTACTCTGCACTGATGATGGCTTCCATGTAAATCGCCAACACAAGATCGCGTCTCCGAATTTCCCACACTTGCTATCAATCTCTTAGCAGTTTATGATGTAGTATGGAGACACGATCTTCTCTACAAACTCAGACAAATAATTTCATGCAGACAAACAGTCAGTCTTATTATACTGGGGAACAAGTTAAGCCATTCAAAGACGCTAAACGGTGGACTACCTCAAGGATCTATTCTCGCCCCACTTTTGTTTAATGTGTATAGTTATATTATGGCTGAAATTAGGTCTCATAAGGTTGTACAAGCGTGGATGGTAAAAATCGTAGAGGGAGACCAAGAGATGAATACACTAAGCAGATTCAGAAGGATGTAGATTGCAGTAAGTACTGGGAGATGAAGAAGCTTGCACAGGATAGAGTAGCATGGAGAGCTGCATCAAACCAGTCTCAGGACTGAAGACAACAACAACATCAACAACAAGGTTGCACATATCAATGACTGCATAATGGCAGTGGGACATCGAATTTGGTAGAAACAACAACCATCTTAACATCTGATGTGGCAACAATGGCAAAATGCATTCGAAGTTGGAGACTGAAACAAGAGTCCATCTGAGATGGAGATGGCTTGCTTTCATTTGTGCAACAGAGCTGCGAATAGAAAGCTCCGTGTCTGTTTTGGTGACAGACTATTTCACCGCAAACAGAACTCAAAATATCTAGGTTTTATATTGGACCAGACACTGTCCTTCAATAACCATTTGGAAAACGGCGTTCCAAGGACAAAAACTAGGACCAATATCCTACATAACCTGTGAGTAGCAAACTGGGGTCCCACTACTGGAAGTCTGCTACACGTCAAAATTTTGGCTACTCTAATCTACTGATGAGTATGGTGCTCCTTTATGGCTCAATAGCGCACGCACACAAACTCTCGAGATGCAGCTGAACAGTGCAATGAGAATCAAAAATTGTACACTAAGATGAACCTACGTCAAATGGCTGTCTATATTGAGCCACATTCCGGCCCCCTCTGACTTCGACGAAAAGCGGTTCTCATCTGTGAGTTTAAACTTGTGCAAGACGACTCGTAACTCTATATCCATCAAGAGGCGGATATCCTAGAAAGAAACCGGCTTTGATAAAGAAAACCCTCCATGAAAACAGCCATGGAACTGCACACGTCTCAGTTCAGCTTAACGGACTCAAGGGAATGAGACGGGACGGAGGCTTGTTCTCCACATTGCCATAACTTTACCTGCATAATAAAGAACCCCCTGGCTTTCACGAATCATGCGGAACATGGACAAAGTGTAACAGAACACATACCAGACATGGCAGGAGCATTGACTATCTTCATAGATGGGGTAAGGCTCAATCTCCAAAATGCGACTGTGGAGCAGTCAGCAAACTGTTCATCACATTGTTACAGAACAAGTGGGCCTATCGTGGAGCATTTGACGGCTTCCTGATGGCAACAAAAGACACAACTGGTTATATTACAAACTTAGATGTCTCTTTACAAATTACAAGTGTTATTCTTTGCATTGTATTTAATATTGTCCTTAAAAGTAATGAAATAAACCCTACGCTTACTAATGACACAGCTACCGAATTCTCACACAGACAACATTGACTGACTTGGTGTTTAGGCATCGTGTGCTGTTAACATTTATTAAAATAGTGTTACGACCACAATATCTTTATTCACATGTCCTCGTCGATATACTTGTAGCGTACAGTCGGCATTATCAGCTGCGGCGTATTTTCAGAGAATTAAGATTCGAAAGAGTCATTTTGTCACGCAATCGTTATCACCATTTGAAACAGGAAATGCACGCACAATAATTAAAATGCCACTATTTTCTATATTTTCTGGCGTTGCAATTTTAATTCCCAAGAGACTGTAATGAAATACGTGGACGTTCATAAAATTTCGCAAAATCGTTTTGCAACCGATCTTGCAAAATTTTAAGAACATCCACCTACTTTGCTGTACTCTCTTGGGCACTAAAATTGCAATGCCAGGAAGTATAGAACGTAGCGATATTTCAGTTATTGTGCGCATACAGAACAATATCTAAAATACATTATTTGAAATGTAGGTGATATGGGCATGTACAGGGTGCTAATTTTAGCACACTACGGAACTCTCCCGGCTGGGAATCGAGCCGAAATGAGCTTGGATGAGGACGCCTTTCCACACTCCTTCAACTCTAAGTCAGTTGATCAGTCGCAGGGACTGGCGACTGCTGACATTCCACTCTCTTGGCAACTCTTTATCAAGTGTATTCACTGCGCGAGACAGTTGGAGAAAGTGTTGGCCATGATAACAGCTGAAAACCCACTGTATTGAGGTACGTCAGGGTAACAAGTAGTCTTTTGTTATCTTATTCAGAATTAGTGGAAAGAATATCTACATTATAGGAAACAGATACAGGCCATAGCTGTGATGTGTGG
This sequence comes from Schistocerca nitens, assembly GCF_023898315.1. Lineage (NCBI taxonomy): Eukaryota > Metazoa > Arthropoda > Insecta > Orthoptera > Acrididae > Schistocerca > Schistocerca nitens. Next base: position 619,922,236 of record NC_064617.1, read on the forward strand.
CGTCCATCTTTCTAGCTATGTGAGCCAGAGCGGACTGCGTTGTGTATACAATGCACCCTACACCACAATCCGGGTTGTGGCCTCATATGATGGTGATACGCGCAAACGAGTCACGTTCGTTCTTCTCGGTGCCTCTACTCAGGGATAGGTCCATAGTAATGCAGTACACAGATACAGAACTCATCTGAGAGGAAGGCATGATACCACTAGCAAGTCCAGTGTTGTCACTGGGTGCGCCACTGATGGCGTGACTCTACCTGATTCCACATTAAGGGAAGTCGCAACGTTGGTCGCTGTGCTGGAGTTTTGTGGTGCTCCAGATGTCATTGGACTGTCCGTATGAGTACTTGTCTTGCTCCAAACAAGGACAAAGCACCTTGCCTGATTCAAGGAGCACGACATGGCTGTTCGAACCTGCACAGCTCACCAAACAATAAGTCGATAGTCGCCAGGGTCGGCGACATCCTGCGAGGTGTTATCTCAGGTGACCTACAGAGAAGGGAAGCACCGCATGTAGTAGTGGAAATTAGTGTAAGGGAAATTACAGCGTCTCATAAACGAACATGTTTCACTGGAATGATGATTAATAGGGATGGCCTAATCAGTCATGAAAATATGGATAACACACCATGCCACAGATATATTAATGACGAGAGTGATCTGTCAGCTATAACAGAATTATGTTTATTATTGTAAACATCAACTAATTAATAAACATTGTCGGACTTCTTGCCTCATCATTTCACGATAAAAGCTCAAGCTTATGGTGATTACCTCCATCGTCTTCAGCAGGAGCAACTGACTGTCAAAACCGCTGCTGTGGTGGCCTTGTACAGGCCATATGCAGCTTTTGACTGGTCGTAATTACGTAATTTTGTCGCAGATGGTGCCTACCTCTGCGTTGTTAGCGACAGTGCTCCTATATTAGTGTAAACACTGCGACGAATAGGAGATCCGAAAATAAATCTTATACCTTGTCTTCTCAGGACTGTGCCTATTTTTATTTGATGTAATGCAGCAGAAAGGAGGAACACAGTCGGTAGCTCATCATGTGAGTGCTCAATATTTTCATGTTTTTCAATCTTGGAGAACGCTGACTTCATGTCATACGCTGCCTTTCTTTCAGAAAATGTACTTCAGATGGTTAATTCAGGAATCCAAGTGGTACTCGGCAGAAGCAGTTTTTGCTCTGTGTACCAATGTATTTAAAACCGTTCTCTGCTGTACTGGACTGTGAAAACCCTAGGCGCTAAAATATAAATCGATGTGCGTCGGCTTTCGCGACAATTCTGGTCGAGAGGTCCATCGAAGTTTCGTTGTACCAGAATATCTAAAACGGTAGGTCTCCTTCTTTCTACCACTTGACAGTGAACTATATGGTTGGGTATACACCGTACGCATTTTCAAAGAAGTGCTTAAGAGCTTCTATGTCTTGTGGACAGATCATAAAACGATAAATCGATGACGCACGAGGGGAGCCATATTTAGTGCACGTTACTCAAAATTTTCCATGTCGGCCGCTTCTGAAGACATCGGAGAACCCCTAGGCGTTCCGTCCTACATTTCATAAAATTTATCGCCGTGTGACGAGTATGTGGTTGTTATACCATGGGGCAACAACTTCATCGTTACAGGACGAAAATGCTCTGCCAATAGTTTTAATGTGTCGTCCAAAGGAACTTTTGTAAATAGTGAGACTACATACAGCTGACTAAAATATCGTTTGGGTCAACTCTAATCTGTTTAATTTTCTTAGTGAAAATCTCTGTGTTTTTGGCGTAGTGTTCGCAGCGGCCAACTAACGGATTCATCAGCTGAGAAAAATATTTGGCTAGCAAAACCAATAGCGCCTGCAATTGACCACAATGGAATCCTTTCTTTGTGGAACTGATGTACACTACTGACCATTAAAATTGCTAAACCAAGTAGAAATGCAGATGATAAATCAGAATTCATTGAACAAATATATTATACTATAACTGACATGTGATTACATTTTCACGCAATTTGGCTGCATAGATCCTGAGAAATCAGTACCCAGAACAACCACCTCTGGCCGTCATAACGGCCTTGATACGCCTGGGTATTGAGTCAAACAGAGCTTGAAAGGCGTGTACAGGCACAGCTGCCCATCCAGCGTCAACGCGATACCACAGTTCATCAATAGTAGTGACTGGCGTATTGTGACGAGCCAGTTGCTCGGCCACCATTCACCAGACGTTTTCAGTTGGTGAGAGATCTGGAGAATGTGCTGGCCAGGGCAGCAGTCGAACATTTTCTGTATCCAGAAAGGCCCGTACAGGACCTACAACATGCGGCCGTGCATTACCCTGCGGAAATGTAGGCTTTCGCAGGAATCGAACGAAGATTAGAGCCACAAGTCGTAACACATCTGAAATGTAACGACCACTGTTCAAAGTGCCGTCAATGCGAACAAGAGGTGACCGAAACGTGTAACCACTGGCACCCCATACCACCACGCCGGGTGATACCCAGTATGGCGATGACGAACACATGCTTCCAATGTGCGTTCACCGCGATGTCGCCAAACACGGATGCGACCATCGTGATGCTGTAAACAGAACCTGGATTCAACGAAAAAAATTACGTTTTGCCATTCGTGCACCCTGGTTCCTCGTCGAGTACACCATCGCAGGCGCTCCTGTCTGTGATGCAGCGTCAAGGGTAACCGCAGTCATGATCTCCGAGCAGATAGTCCATGTTGCTGCAAACGTCATTGAACTGTTCGTACAGATGGTTGTTGTCTTGCAAACGTCCCCACCTGTTGACTCAGGGATCGAGACGTGGCAGCACGATCCTTCACAGTCATGCGGGTAAGATGCCTGTCATCTCCACTGCTAGTGAAACGAGGCCGTTGGGATCCAGCACGGCGTTCCGTATCACCCTCCTGAACCCACCGATTCCATATTCTGCTAACAGTCTTTGGATCTCGACCAACGCGAGCAGCAATGTCGCGATACGTAAACCCCAATCGCGATAGGCTACGTCCGATCTTTATCAAAGTGGGAAACGTGATGGTACGAATTTCTCTTCCTTATACGAGGCATCACAACAATGTTTCACCAGGCAACGCCGGTCAACTGCTGTTTGTGTATGAGAAATCGGTTGGAAACTTTCCTCATGTCAGCACGTTGTAGGTGTCGCCACCGGTGCCAACCTTGTATGAATGCTCTGAAAAGCTAATCATTTCCATATCACAGCATCTTCTTCCTGTCGGTTAAATTTCGCGTCTGTAGCACGTCATCTTCGTGGTGTAGCAATTTTAATGGCCAGTAGTGTAATCCAAACAGCCTTGGATTTCTAGAAGCTTTTGCTCCTAGATTTTTTATATCCACTGGTAACAAGAATTCTTCAGAAGCTCCACCGTTTTTCTGGTGTATGACGGTTTTGGGTCCCGTTTTAGGCATTTGTGCGTGCTATCTTCCAACAATGATGTCACTTTGCTGTGATATTTAGTGGTATTAAGAACAACCGTGGCATTTCCTTTGTTCACCGAAAGTACCACAAGATCTTCATATTTCCACGGTGCATGGCGCCTCACTCTCTCTACTCTATTGATGTCAGATTTGGATGACTTGGCTGGTGCTGAAATGCGACTGATGGTAAGTCTTACCTCGTCGGCGAAATCTTGTGAGAGATACTGTAGATACAGAGATGTGCTACAAGAACTTCAAAAGTGACAGTGGGGTTTAAGCTGTGCATGGAAGCGAGCTCTCGATGGAGGGAAGAGGAAGATTTAGAATCTTTTTCTTTATCTCGGAACAACCTTTTTTTGTTGCAGGTAGGTATCTCCATGAACTACCCGGAGTGAATGGGATGGCCACCTGAGCCTGAGACTCATTCCTGGGCTAACAGTTTTATTACCCTAATCCTTCATTTGTTTTAAGGAAAAAAAGAGACACACTATCTTTCGCCAAGAAAGACTGCATTCATCAAAGGTATTAGCGTATAACATTATGAAATACATTGCAGGACATCTTAAGAGTGAAAATATGGCAGTCCTGAACTCATGGATGTCGTGACACCCCGATCAACGCGAGCAGGAGAACTACGAAACGATGATCCACGCTCTTGAGAGGCCACGGTCCTGCCGCTGTTGGACTCCGAAATGACCTGGTAGACGTTGCTCCTTCTTACTCGAGGCTTTATATAAACCTTTCACAAACGTACAACAATAAATGACAGAGAAATTCACTACACATCCTTACCTTAAGTAAAGAATGTAGATGGCGTTAACTGTTGTATGCAGTTGGACTGAAATTCTAATCTTTTGGATACCCAAACAGGTAGTTCAGTTCACGCTAACTTGACGTTTGTTACACGCCGTTTCCATGACATTACAATTTTAATTTCCCAGAGTATATTTTGATCTTCAAAAAAACGTATGCATTTAGCAGAGAGTACATCCAAGTGTGAATGATACGGGAGTACTGTCTAAGACGCGCGAAATTTATGAAGGCTTTTCCAATGCGATGTACGCAGTTTTTCTTGAGTTTCTCTGTATTATTAGGGTTTATGTTGAAGAATATGGCTTGAGATATTGTGCATTACTTTGGTCGTTAGGGATAAGACGTGACAGTCAGATATTACTGCTAGACTTGGTACCGAGTTGTTCCGAACTGCTAAAAGCCATCACTGATACTTACTTGGGTCTACTGACATTTACGACCTCCTGGCTTATACTGATGGGACGCACCTCCCTTGTATGAGTCAGCTGGTGCAAAAAAGTACTGCAGTGCATTACCATACACGAAAGCTATTTTGCTTATAAATGTTTTAAACTCTTAAAACGCGGAAACGCCGAAAATCACATTTAATATTATCTTTAAAAGGAATAAGTTTATTAAATACTTACCTACTTACTACGTAAGCTATTTCCTTTTGAGGTCCAATCGGACGCGAAACAGAAAGTACAGTCAAAATGAAAAAAATAAAGTTTTATTTGTGATTGCTTTTTTGTTTAGCTTTGCATGCTGGTCCCTATTCTTAACCTCGTTTGTGTACGTCGTGTAACGTACATATAGTTTCTGTGCATATCGTTTTGTGCACTAAACAATGCAAGTTGCTGCCCTTATGTTAACACTATTTGATGAAATGAGTAGCAAACACTTCTGAAATTCTGTAACTGTATGAGTCGCAAATCCATTTGAAATTCTGTAACTGTTTTCTATCAACTAGACAATGCAAGGTGGTGCCCTTATCTAAGCACTCTCTGACGAAAAGCGTCGCAAATCCATCTGAAATTCCCTAACTCTATTCCAGTTACTTGTTACTAAGAATGTTTAGAAAACTGAAAACGGTATACCAAAGAAGACCTCCTATGAAATTCTGTATTGTGCAATGCGGTGAACAGTGCTACTGTGCATGACGTCACAGTACGTGTCTTGCAATAGTGACACACAGATCTAACGGGGTTTAAATTCTGTGTAAAATTACAACGGAAGTCTGAAAGAATAAATGACCAAAATGCTTCTGTTAAAGTGTCGCACAAATTTACGTGCTGAAACTGATCAAGTAAAATTCCGAATACTGAATGTCACACACACCAACATGTAACATTGCACTGTAAGAGTAAGAAATCCTGACACAAGAAACGATATCTGAACTAAAGTTTAACTGAATTGACCCTTAGAATCATTTTGAAATGCAATGCTTGAATGTAAATAATCTTATTGTGTCCTAACAGCGATGTTAAACCCTCTCCGGCAAATCTCGTAACTTACCTTGTGGCAACCGAAACTTGGTACTGATCGAGAGTGGTAAGTAAGAAAATGCAGCGCAGCTGCAAACTAGCTAAAGAAAACATTGCCCAAGTGCAATGCATGGAAGAGCGACTGCGCTAAATTCATCATACTTCATATTTTAGCGACTGTATCCCTCTGAGTGCATTGCAATGACACACAGTTGCAAAAATAAAACTTAAAGTAAGGGGATAGCGAAAGAAACTGAACTTACTCAATGATACAGATGAGACCAGCACTTAAAACATGTGTTGTGGAGCTCGCCTTTATCGATACTCAGTTCTAATGAAATTCGCTCATATGATTCACTTCTTACAAAAATTTCCTATTCGCATAAATCTATTATTTGATCCAAGGATTGATCCTAGGAAATCCGCAGCAGCCAAATATTTTAACTTAGCACAAATAATGGACGACACTGGAGGACGGTGTTAGATAATTGGTGGTTTAACTTTATTACAATGCTAGCGTCTGTTTGAAACATTACATACACTTTTTTCCATATTATTGAAATAGCAAATCACACGAAGTTAATGAAAATATTTGCTCGGACCGAAATGAGTGCAGTGTAGCATATGAACAGTATTCGGTCGAAAAGTACGCCAGGGCGGGAGTGAGTTGTCATAGAACCACAGGTGGCCAGGGTGTTACGCACTGCAAAGCAAAATACGGCCGACAGGCATTGTGAAGCAGAGCCGGCTGGGCACAGTATAGCAACAGTCGATGCTGCAGTACTGTGGCGAAAGAACGGAGGCCCTTCCTAACGTGCCACGAAGAAAGTGTCCAGAGTACGTGCCTTAAGCCCTAAGCGAACAAAGCCTCATGGATATGAGTACTCAGACATTTGTGTACTAAAATATTCTCACCTCAGAATCACTGCCTACACCACGAGCCTGGGAGACCTGGAGCGACATCCTGGATTGTAGTACAGGGTCTGTTGTTTGACCACAGGATAGGGCAGCTTGCTCTGACTCTTCAGAGAGACTCCGCTGGAGTGGAGAGCTGGAGGGAAGTCACAGCTGCATCTGCGATATTGTCATCGCCGTCATAGTCTGAGACGTATGACTGACGCCATTCGCGACCCTGCTCTTTGCGCTGTCAGCAGTGCCGGAATACTGTTTCGCATGAGAGGCAACAGGATGGCTCCACCAAGCTCTTCCTAATATGCTACAACCAATGGGCAGATAAAGAAGTTAATTAAACAAATCCACCGCCGTCCTGACATCTCATTCACCCTCTACAGGTTACAATCCAATAACCATCTAACAATAGCTAAGATGTGTATACTAGATGAGATTATTCACAAGATCGTCAGGCACGCACACAAGGCAAAGAGATTTATAAAAGAACATTTGAAAAGAATGTTACTAAACACAGATAGTACTGTCTTAATGCAGTGTTTGCTTTGTCACGCCATATCTCTTCCACATTTTTTAGATCGGTTCTCTATCTTGTTCTTTAGCAATGACACGGAGAGAGGAAGAAATAAAATTCTCAAATGCTACTTTTCGAATATACAACAAGGTGCAGTTGTTCTCTTGACTGCCTTCCCCACTATTTTTAACCAAAACCAATGAAGCGCGAGACAAGGTATCAGGAATCAAGTTCTGAGAATTAGGGATGTAAACAACACAGAAGTGAAACTCCTTTAAGTACAGAGCCCAACATCTTAAACGATCGTGTGTTTATTTAGATGACATCAAAAACTGAATAGCACATGATCCATGTAAACATTAGTGTGCTTTCCATATAAAAATGAACAAAATTTAGAAAATTCCCATACAATACGTTCCGCTTATGTTGAGACATGACAAGCAAAAGCTGCACTTTTTTTTTGCCGTTTTGAAATAAATGAGTGCCAAGATCAGTCTTTGAATCTGTTGACTAACATATATCACAAGATATATCTGAATACGGTAACGTAGGTGTGGCAAAGTGTGCATATTTTAAACTTTGATATTCCGTTTGAGTTCGTTCATCCAATTTCCATACATCATTTTTCCCATAAGTTCACATAATCTAGAACTCGAAAGAATCTTCAAACTTAGAAAACGATGACAGAAATTTATTAATCTTAAATCTGGGGTACATGACGTTTAGCAGTTGAAACAGGAATCATAATAATGGCTTATAGCTTGTGTGGATCAGGTTCGATACCTCCTGATGAATTATTGTGTCCAACAAACTTAACTCTCGAACTGCAACACTCTGGTTTCACAAGGTTGACTGTAACACCAAAATCTACAAAAATTTGCAATGAACAGTTCAAGATACTACCGTGTTCAAATCAAGCATGTCACCACCATGAGATGTAATATATTATTCCACGTAGTCAGGAAGTATGGTTGTTTAAACCACGAATGAAAGTAACTAAGAAAAATTAAGGCCAAGAAGCAGTGTACAGAACTGGTAACATACTCCAAAGCACGGAAATGCGGTATTACTTTCAACAATCTGAATGTAGCTCAGTTCGTCAAGAACTTGCTCAATTTAACGGAAGATAGCAGCTTTATGCGAAAGAAATTTTTAAAAAGTTCTTCTCAAGTTTGTGGTCTGTCAGTCACAAGCAAGACGATACTATTAATCTGTCTTGAGCCAAGCACAAGTTTGAAAAATCCATCTTTCTTGTTTAGAATATGAAGAAGACTATTATACAAACTAACTGTGGTTTCAGTAATTCCTTGATTCAATATTTTCTGCCTTGACTTATTCTCTGTAGGGTACGGGAATCACTAATGGTGGGACACTAGTTTTGTTATGTTCCTTGGCTCAAAATTTGTAATGAAAATCTTTAAAAGTGCCCTGGTCGATGACTGAAAACAAGAGAATTGAATTTCAAAATGTGGGAACGATCGATCAGCTTCAGAAAAACTATCAGCTCTATCTATTTTCTCCTGTTTCATCCTCTGAATGTCAATAGCAGGTAAGTTCATGACTTAAATCATTACGAAAAAAAATTCGTGTGGAAAATGTAACGTCTGTATCATTGGAAAACATAAACAGTTCACATTTTCTTCCTGTCTAGAAATCCAATCTTAAGACATTCCGACTTACCTTCAGTCTCTAATCCTAGCTCATCATCATTCAAATTCAAAACAGCTTTATGTTGATTCAGAAAGTCTAAACCTAAAATTATCTCCAGAATGAGATTTTCACTCTGCAGCGGAGTGTGAATCTCATTTTGGAAATTCCCCCAGGCTGTTGCTAAGCCATGTCTCCGCAATATCCTTTCTTTCAGAGGTGTTAGTTATGCAAGTTTCGCAGGAGAGCTTCTGTAAAGTTTGGAAGGCAGGAGACGAGGTACTGACAGAAGTAAAGCCGTGAGGACGGGGCATGAGTCGTACTTGGATAGCTCAGGTGGTAGAGCACGTTCACGCAGAAGGCAAAGGTCCCGAGTTCGAGTCTCGGTCCGGCACACAGTTTTAATCTGCCAGAAAGTTTCTAAAACCATCTATGTGGTCAGAGGAGGTATAATCAGAATATTGATAGAAAACGTATAGCCATGACACTCAGAAGTTATGCAGATATGTCGTCTGACATCTACACTCTTTCCTGAAATCGCACCTTCCACTCTTGTCGTCTGTAACAACGCGGTTGAATATTTAGTTACTTTTCCACAGTCAGTTACTTCTTCACATCTGCTAAATGCATCACTAACATCACTAACTACCGACACAGGACTACCTACATTCAAAACTGCAAGATGAATATTATATCCTACAGAAATGATGATAACAGGTTGGACAACAGAATTGTGATTACAATCATCGTATTCTAGTGAAGTGTTTCTAATGTCTTCCAAAAATTAACAACGGCATATTCTTTGTTATCCAGCACATTGTTTGCTCCTAGTACTGCAACTTATTGATGTGTTGAATGTTCGTGTTGTGGATTTCTGTGTGAGTTAGTCAGCCGAGCTTCTGTCACCACAGCTTGTCTCTGTGGACTCACTCTTATCGGTTTGGACTCACATCTTGTCTGTAGTTGCTTCGTTATTCAGGCTAAACACATTTTCTTTTCCATAGTTTATATTGTGAGATGGACAATATTCTCTGTCTCTGCCATGGAACCTACCTCTATTATGAAAATTGTTTCTACCATGTCAATACGTTTGTTGTACGTTTGGCGTCTGTTTCCATGCCCGACGTTATTCCGGTCATCAAAATTTCTTCGCAGGTGTCAAGTGTTTCCGCGTTCGTTCAATGTGAAATGATTTCTTCTGTTATCATTTCGTTTGTAGTTATCGCGACTTTTTCTTGCCAGGCGGTTGTAATTATCTAGCTCTAGTTCCTGCAGTTAACCTTGAAATATTTCCACATCATCTTTGCATCTGTCTGTAAGTATAGTGTGTCTTCATTATACTGGTATTTTTGTCAAGAATGTATGAGTTCAGGATTTGACAATTTTGGGTTATTTCACGCCACGTCTTCAAATTACTTTCGAGACTTGAAAATTCTGATTCATCGATGTTTTTGAGCATAGTGATACCGTATTTTAAGCGATCTTGCGCAACCTGTGACCAATGTGCAGACAGCAATGCGTGGTAAAATTATTCATAATTTGACATTCTTTCGCTATGGAACGCATCCTTATAGCTGATTTATTTTCTAGGTACCCGCACATGAATTCTGATTCGCGATTAAATGGGCAATTAAGTGGTAACGAAAATTCAGGTAGGTACAGCCAAGCCTGGGGGTGAATTTAATTTCCAAAATTTCGGAACACTAATAATCAAAATTGTCACTCTTCTGTGTACTCGAATGTTCTTTATTGCACCATATCAACTGTCCACAATTTTGTCTGCGAAAGTAAGCTTGCTCACAAGAATATTCATCTAAACCCCATAAGTTTTCATGCTCACCTAAATTATCTGAATGACAATGGCCAAAATCACCAGCGTCACCACCTCGATTAAGTTTTCTTTCGATTTGTGTGACGTGATCATCTATTGCATTTACTTCCAATTGCCGTTGTTGGTGGATTTTCATTTTACCATCTGAAATTTGTTTCAAAGTTTCGCATTATTCCGCATTATCCCGAAAAATGAACAAGTAAAGTATCATCAGAAGCTCTATCTGCATTTGTCGGCAAATTTGTTACTTTTGCAGTAAGTTCATCAACTTTCTCAGGAGTAGTATGTAGCTGTTCTTTCTCTGTTTCCGAGTGAGGTGTCAATGCATCATTTTTTTCACCTATTTCGTGAATAATGGGACTGACTTGGTCATTCTTTCCTTTTACTTGAGTAATCGCATTTCTGGGCAGAACACAGTTTATCTCGGCCAACAACTGTTTTTTGTCCTGAAGCAGATTTGTTATAACATTTGAAATAATCCAATCTAACTTTGTATCTCTTACTAAACGTGTTTTGTTCTGTTGGCTCTGTTCTGTCTCAGTTTTACGAAGCTTAGTCTCAATAATATTTATAATTGCCTGGACGTGATGACTAATTTCTTGCTTAATTTTAACCGATAACGTCTGTAGCTGTGATTTTATCGCTTCGTGTGTCCTTTTATTTTCTTCCTTAATATGTGAGTTAATCCTTTCCTTTTCCTTTCCTTCTCTGCCTGTGACCTAATATTTTCTTCCTATCCCTTTCTGCGAACATTTTTGTTCATATCCTTCCTCATCGTTACCAACTACTCAACAATATTGACGTTAGCAGATTCCACAGCAATGACAACAGAATGTGCCGCGGGTACAATTCACGCAAAAGATGCTGACACAAAACCGGAATATACCGTTGTTGCCTGACGTTGTTGCGAAATGACGTTAAGCTGAAGTGTCTCATCTCCCACTGATTCTTCCTCAAAGCCTAAATTCGTACTGGCAATCACTTGTCCTGTACTTTGATTAGATAGTCAATTAGTTTGAGCTTGTATGTCTGTAATGTTAAATTTTATTAAATATAATTAGAAAACTTAAAACTCTATACTAAGGTATTTTTTTATTGTGCAGCGCAGTGAACAGTGTTACAATGCGTGACGTCACAGTACGTATCTTACAATACTGACACGCAGATCTAACAGAGTTAAAATTCTACATAAAATTACAAACTGAACTTTGAAGAATAAATGCCCAAAATGCTCATGCTAAAATGCCCTGCAAATTTACTAGACGAAACTGATCAAATAAAATTCCGAACATTGAATGACACAAACGAACATGTAACACTGCACTGTAACATTAAGAATATCTGACAAAATAAATGAGATCTGAACCTTAGGTAAACTAAACTGACTCTCATGGTAATTTTGAAAGACAGTGCTTGAAATTAAATCATCTTATTGTATTCTAACAGTGATGTTGAACTGGCTCTAACAAACTCTCGTAACTTCTTCAACTTCAGTAGTCTTGTCTACCTCAATTGCGTGTAATATTACGGTATATTGATAATTTTTAGTTTTTGGACAGTCTGACTACAAGTGAATGAAACACAATTTTCGTGCCACAAGCGTTTCGCCTTTATTCTCTGCAAGGCATCTTCAGTGGCGTGGAATATGTTGGCGCATATTTTCACTATTTAGTTCAGATTTTAGGGCAATGTACCTGTACGTTATAAACAGTTCTGGTAGCTGGTTTTTGCTATGATGTAGTAATAGTTCAAATTCTACTTAAAGGTTGCATGGACGATTTTCTACATATTATGTTTCTGTTGCATTTTTGGTGCCGTTCCTCTTCTTATAATTACCATTTGGGGTTATTTCTACATTTCTCAGCACTAGAAACTCTACACTTGTTTTGATGCAGTGTTTACCAACTTTCGAGAGTAACTTTTGAAGTATCTGTGAACTGTTTGTGTACGGATGTATGTGTATGTGTTTTGGTGTGAAATAATATTTATTTTGGTGTGCTTTCGTCTTCTGCTTGTGTGAGAGGGACGATTTTTATTTTGTCACTTCTTTTGTTAACTGTGGCAGAGAGCCTGTACTGATGTATGTTAGCTCATTTATCACATGTTTGTTTCAGCGAAGGCTTTCTGAATGTGTAAGTTTTCTTGCATTTGTGTGAGGTATTAGTCATGGTTGTTTATTCTCATTATTCTCATTTCTTTTTCCATGGTTGTAGTACGGTGGTTATGGTGTTTTAAATGTTCCGCAAATGTGGAATGGTTTGTTCTGTCTTTCCAAAACTTGATATGTTCTGTGCACCATGTTTTAAAAATCCTGTTGTCATGCCTATGTATACTGTATCACAGCTTTGACATTAACGTTTATATATTCCTGATCCCTGGAATTTATCCCTCTTGGTACTTGGTTGGCTTGGTTATGATTGGAGGGTTTGCCCAGTCTTAAATGCTTTGTGGAAGCCCGGTTTCTTACTATGTTGGCAACCCTGTGTGTTAATTTATGTGTGCAGGTCGTAGTGTACCATCAGGTTCTTTTATGTGTGATGTTGTCGTTGTGTGTTCGTTGAGTGTGTTTGTGAGTTTGCAGCTTGTGAGTTGTCTTGTATTCTGAAAGTTTTGTGTTTGTTTTGTATTTATGTTTTTATCATCTGATGGAGCCTGTGTGCTACATGTGTTTTATACCCATTGTGCCTAGCTATTTGTATGTTTGTACTCATTTCTTTTTCATAGTTTCTCTTGTTGAGTGGGATCCTGTTTAATCTATGTAACATATGTCTTAGTGCTGCATATTGGTACACATATGTGGATGACATTATTTGACTGGTAGATGATCCAAATGAAAAAAAAAAGATGAACTCCACTCGGAAATCAACAAAGAACATGAAATTCACACTTGAAAAATAGAAAGAAAATCAATTAATTTTTCATGACAACAATAAAAGAAGAAAAAGGCAAACATACATTTAACACCTTCAGAAAACCAACAGCTACAGACACACTAATGCATTCCGCATTTAATGATACCCACAACCAGGAGCTTGCATCACTAACACAGCACTCTTGAAAGCTGGCAACGACATTCAATCTTTGGCAAGAACATCCGACAGTCGGCACCAAAAAAACGCTGCATCAACAGATCCTAGTGCTGTGAAATGTGGAAAACCCCCAAATGGCAATTACAAGAAGAGAAAAGGCACCAAAAAAGGAACAGAAACACTATATGTAGAAAATCACCCACGCAACTTTTAAGTAGAATTTAAAATATTACTAAATCATAGTAAAAACCAGGCTCCAGATCTGTTTATAACCTATAGGTACACTGCCCAAAAATGTGAATAAATAGTGAAAATATGTGTATATTCCACGCCACTGAAGATGCCTTGCAGAGAATAAAGACGAAACGCGTATGGCATGAAAATTGTGTTTCATTCAGTTGTAGTCAGACTGTCCGGAAAGTAAAAATTATCAATATGCCGTAATAACTCTCGTAACTTACCCATGGCAACGGAAAATTGGTACTGCTCGAAATTGTTTAATGTTAAAGTGCAGCGCAGTAGCAAACAAGCCAAAGAAAACGTAGCCGAAGTGCAATGCAAGGCAACGCAACTATGCTACATACGTCATACTTTAAATTTGAGCAAATGTGTTCCGCTAAATGGAATGGGGTGAGACACCATTACAAAAACAAAATTGTTTAAGGGGACAGTGAAAGAATACAAACTTACCGAATGACATAGAAGAGACTAGAATTTAAAAACTGTATTATGGAGCTCGTTTTTATCCAAAGTCTACTCTTACAAAATTTACTTCTTTCATTCACTTCTTATAAAACAATGATAAACTTTTGATATACTATATACTATGAACTACTTATAAAAATACTAGTTTTCCATGTACTGCTTTAATGATATGCCAAAGGAGTGGTGAAGCTATAAATCTGAAGCCAAGCCCTTTTAGCAGATAATTTTGTATAATCTCGTCTCGACAATCTAACTAACCGACTCAAATCAGAAATCAAAGTAATCTGGAAATTTGGCTTTCAGAAACTCTTTACAAATTACGTGCGATTAAGCCATGTAGAGACAACGTTACCTGAATATCTTCACATTTCTAAAATTAGTCTCTACAAAACCTTCTTTCCTAAAATCAACGACGTCTACATTTGCATCTTTGTATGCTACTAGTCATTCGCAGACAACTCAGCACCGTGACCAATCCGCATTCTTCCACTAAATGCTCTCAAATCCTACAGAGCGAAAACCAATGCTACTGACAACCAAAGACCACATTGCTTGTACTCAGAACCTCTGTGGCGTTACATATCGACTCTTAATGACTTCTTTCTGAAAAAGAATCCATTGCACAAATATTATGTGTGACTCACCGAATAAAAGGAGAACTGACATCACTCTCATCGAATACCAAAAATAATATACAAACCTTACAAATTTGCGACATTTAGCTACACCACCAAGTTACTCCTCAACATAGTCGCCACTCCGACTTAGCTATTTATCGTAGCGTGATGTCAACTTTCCAGTACCCACTCCGTAGAAGGGAGCCGTCTGTGTTTTACGCCAGTTCTCTTCGCTGGTCTGCTGCTCATTGTCTGTGCCAAAACGCTGCCACAAAGCGTGCGAGAGAGCAAAAAGATGAAAATCAGAAAGAGGCAAGTCCGAGCTGTATGGTAGGTCGTTAGATACCACCCGTCGAAAACGCAGCAGAAGCGTATTCGTTGCAGCTGCACTATGGGGCCGAGCATTGTATGAAGTACAGTGCCAGTTGACAATTTTCCACTTCGCTTGTTCTCGACTGCCCTTCATAAACGATTTTCTCGAATCGTCTCATCCACTCGCTGAACGTGATCATCGGTTCGTCCTCGCTATCTTCCCCGACCACCTGCATCATGAATGTCCTGCTTCGAACTTCCTGCAACATTGCCACACTTCATTCTCAATCATGACAGTTACGTTACGAAAGCAGCATGGAAATCAGGTGCAGCCCTTCAGCATGAAGAAACAGCATAAAAGCATGCACTTCACACTTGGTGGGAGACTATTTTTCTAGGCATCTTTATATGCTGACAGTGCACTCAGAATTGAAGAATGCGATGTGACGTAGTCGACAGGCATACAAGAGAGACTGTGGAATTGATTCTGCAAAGGTTCATCGAATTTTCTCTTTGGTTTTAATTTCACGATCGATTGGAACTAGACAAAAAATAATACTCGTATTACAAACATATTCTTGACTGCAGTGTCTGTAGTAATGCGCTACTACCACATGATTAATGCTTAAAAGAAATGTTGCTCCACATTCATGACTTCAAAGTCCAGTATTAGTTATTCCGGAAACCTCATTCTCAGTACTCTGTTCATCGCAGGAAATCGCTACGTGTGTAAAGGAGACGAAAGTACACTTGCATTCTCGATGGAGTCCACTATGGTGTACTGCGTCCCCAATCATGAACGAGGCATATACCGAGAAGCAGTAGATAGCATCTGAAGTCCCAGGAGCATGTCTATCCATTCTTGAATCCGCATTACAAAGATGGACTAAAACGCAAACGAATACATACGAGGACGCTTTCTGTTTGCTTGTCTACTGTAATTCTATTCTGAGACGTGTCGAAGCAATGTCTACATCTACATCCATACTGCGCAAGCCACCCGACAGTGCATGGCGGAGGGTACCTTGAGTACCTCTATTGGTTCTACCTTCTATTCCAGTCTCGTATTGTTCGTGGAAAGAAAGATTGTCGGTATGCCTCCGTGTGGGCTCTAATCTCTCTGATTTTATCCTCATGGTCTCTTCGCAAGGTATACGTAGGAGGGAGCAATATACTGCTTGACTCCTCGGTGAAGGTATGTTCTCGAAACTTCAACAAAAGCCCGTACCGAGCTACTGAGCGTCTCTCCTGCAAAGTCGTCCACTAGAGTCTATCTATCATCTCTGAAACGCTTTCACGATTACTAAATGATCCTGTAACGAAGCGCGCTGCTCTCCGTTGGATCTTCTCTATCCCTTCTATCAACCCTATCTGGTACGGACCCACACTGCTGAGCAATATTCTAGCAGTGGGCGAACAAGTGTACTGTAACCTACTTCCTTTGTTTTCGGATTGCATTTCCTTGGGATTCTTCCAATGAATCTCAGTGTGGCATCTGCTTCACCGAGGATCAACTTTATATGATCATTCCATTTTAAATCACTTCTAATGCCTACTCCGAGAGAATTTATGAATTAACTGCTTCCAGTTACTGACCTGCTATATTGTAGCTAAATGATAAAGCATCTTTCTTTCTATGTATTCGCAGCACATTACACATGTCTACATTGAGATTCAATTGTCATTCCCTGCACCATGCGTCAATTCGTTGCAGATCCTCCCGCATTTCAGTACAATTTTCCATTGTTACAACCAACAGTAGTCTGCAAGTATGAAATAAGTCCATCGGCTCTGATACCTTCATTCCATAGTTGATGTTGGTGGAGCCGTTCACTATGCCTAGCACTCATTGCATCGTAGTTTTCCGGAAAAAAGTGTGAACGCGACTGTAGAAAGAGCATTTTTAGTGATATGTTGCATCCTAGGCGATGGCCCTTGCCCAACAAGTTGTTCAGCGGTGGCTCAGCATAATTTGCAGCTCTTCCGTTACACGAATAACCAAGCACAATACTTCTAAAGACTAAACGAGCTAGTTTTTCATTCTGCAGAAGGATTATATCTGTTTTGGTTGGCAAGAGAGCCAACACCGTGTTACCAGAGGAGGCCGAAGGGCACGCATTTTAGCTCACGCAGGCTGGCGTGAGGTCTGGAACAGGACAAGGAAATTAGAATTTAGAAAAAACGGACGTAGCTGGTGGAATACTTAACTTTAATCCATTACTGGTGAACGTCGCTCTTGACAGTACATTATTCACAGTATCAATAGTAACTGGTAATGGCGCCTTGCTAGGTCGTAGCAAATGACGTAGCTGAAGGCTATGCTAACTATCGTCTCGGCAAATGAGAGCGTATTTGGTCGGTGAACCATCGCTAGCAAAGCCGGTTGTACAACTGGGGCGAGTGCTAGGAAGTCTCTCTAGACCTGCCGTGTGGCGGCGCTCGGTCTGCAATCACTGATAGTGGCGACACGCGGGTCCGACGTATACTAACGGACCGCGGCCGGTTTAAAGGCTACCACCTAGCAAGTGTGGTGTCTGGCGGTAACACCACATTCCTCCTCCGCAAATCGGCGTACTGTTGTGGCATAAGGCTTCCGCCCGCCGTGGGGAGGACCCCATGTTGACGTATGCGACGAGGTGTGAGCCTAACAACAGGCGAGGCTGTGCCACCCGCACCCTGCCATTCGGACCGCGGGGAGCTAGGAAACGCCTGAAAACCTGCTCCAGGGTGCACGCCAACATGCGGTGCATGCGCCCGCAGAGAGACAGGAGGGGCCGAAGGGTCGACCTCCATCGGGCCGGGGCACCCGACGGGCGAAGACGACATATGGTCCGGAGCGGGCAAGAGTTCCATGTCGGAGGACAACTGGTCCCGGGAAGCGATCGGCGGCGCGTGACCCAGGGAGGCGCCCGGCGGCTGCTGCGAAGCGTCCACTGCGGGCGTCGCCGGCGGGAGAACAGGCGGCGGAGGCGGTGGCGGCGGCGGCGCGTTGCCATGGAGCCAACTGCATGTTGGTAGGTGGATTTGCAGGCAGAATTGCTGGACTCTGTCCCTTCTTGGTGGCGATGATGGATACCAATTCCAGGATCGTTCCAGCTATTTATCCATCCATCCGAGGCATTGGAAAGTGGCAGAAAAAGCCTCTATCGGAACGAGCACAATATACAACTTTTACATGGCAGTAAACAGTTTGGTAGCTCGTCCCAGACTGACTCTTGGTTCCACCTTTTCTACCTAGGCCAACCACAATTTGCGCGCTACACCCTTTCCGTTCCCGAGGGGAACCGTTATACCCTTTATATACAAACTAACTAAGAACCCTAAGTGAAGGTCAGCAGTTTACATACCAGAAACTAAACACATCAAACAAAACATATTATTTGCACATATAGGTAGTTCTAAACAAAATTATTTAAATAAATTTCAAATATATACAGTAAGTTTTTCTCCCTCCAATTGAGACATACAATTTATATGACAGATATACTACATTGCAGAGAATCAAACCATGACATCAAAGTTTTTACAAAGAAAGGAGTATACAGTTTTGTGTTATTAATTCAATCTAACAACATTTACAGAAGCTCAACGACGTAACATTAAATAAAACAAAAGGCAAAATAAATCAGTAGAGCACTAGAGTTATGGTGTTACGAGGTTGGTATATATTGCCT
The DNA here is from genome assembly GCF_023898315.1 of Schistocerca nitens. Classification (NCBI taxonomy): domain Eukaryota; kingdom Metazoa; phylum Arthropoda; class Insecta; order Orthoptera; family Acrididae; genus Schistocerca; species Schistocerca nitens. Next base: position 619,941,187 of record NC_064617.1, read on the forward strand.
TGATGTGGATTGCATGGCCCACAGGAAATTAATGCATACAACTCCCATTATGTAGCGTGGCAACGCAGCTTTTAAACTAAGCTTTAATTTGTCTATTGACAGCCCCAAGTTCTCTGGTCCCTGCACCACCTTCAAAGCTGTCACAACACGAATTTATATCATTCCTCTTTTTAAAATATCGAATGAGATCTTACTACTGCGCCTTGCACATTGACATATTAGCATGTAGTTGTAGAATATTCGTACTTTCAGCCTAAAACCTCAGTTTTGTCTTTTGTTAGGTCTAGGTCACTCAGATCATTTACATTGTGGATCACTTATGATTCAGCGGCGAAATTATGATCCTGTGCTGTTGAAACAAAGGTTTCTAGATGCAATTTTTACTTTGATTTTTCTTCACCGACATCTGCCTCCAGATTATCCCTTGCTAGACAGCACTGGGCAGATAGCTGACCCGATATCGCGGTATCCACGTTCAACTTCTTCTTCCTCGATAGATGTTAGTGAATAGTGGGTACCACCCTGAAATAGCAGTAATATAAATATCTTACTATGTATGTTCCCTCCAAATCCTAGGGATGGCTCATTCAACGTTCAGTTTACCGATAATTATAAATTTTCAAAGCAGGAATAGTAGCAAACATGAGGCGCCGACGGTTTGCCATTGTTTTGATGAGAAATTGTTTGATCAAGATAAACCGTGGACTGTTGATTTTACGTCTGTATTTGGTATTACTCTAGATCGACCCCATACTTCAGAGATGTCAAGCATACATAACACCAAACAGTTACGGTACAGAATTTAGTGCTGCACCTGTGTGTCCTGTTGCAGACGTACTGCGTGGACTCCCAGGTGGCGGACAGCGCGTGCAGCACCACCGCGCTGCTGTGTGGGGTGAAGGGCCGCGCCGGCACGCTGGGCATGGCGCCGTCTGTGCGCCGCGGCGACTGCAGGGCGCAGGGCAACGCCACGCTGCACCTCTCCTCCCTGCTGCGGTGGGCGCAGGTAACACGCCATGCGTCTCTGACGCCTCGCCGCTTTCTACATCTACATCTACATCCATACTCCGCTGGCCACCTGACGGTGTGTGGCAGAGGGTACCTTGAGTACCTCTATCGGTTCTCCCTTCTATTCCAGTCTCGTATTGTTCGTGGAAAGAAAGATTGTCGGTATGCTTCTGTGTGGGCTCTAATCTCTCTGATTTTATCCTCATGGTCTCTTCGCGAGATATACGTAAGAGGGAGCAATATACTGCTTGAATCTTCGGTGAAGGTATGTTCTCGAAACTTCAACAAAAGCCCGTACCGAACTACTGACCGTCTCTGCTGCAGAGTCTTCCACTGGAGTATATCTATCATCTCCGTAACGCTTTCGCGATTACTAAATGATCCTGTAACGAAGCGCGCTGCTCTCCGTTGGATCTTACCTATCTCTGCTATCAACCCTATCTGGTACGGATCCCACACTGCTGAGCAGTATTCAAGCAGTCGGCGGACAAGCGTACTGTAACCTACTTCCTTTGTTTTCGAATTACATCTCCTTAGGATTCTTCCAATGAATCTCAGTATGGCATCTGCTTTACCGACGATCAACTTTATATGATCATTCCATTTTAAATCACTCCTAATGCGTGCTCCCAGATAATTTATGGAATTAATGGCTTCCAGTTGCTGACCTGCTATTTTGTAGCTAAACGATAAGGGATCTATCTTTCTATGTATTCGCAGCATATTACACTTGTCTACATTAAGATTCAATTGCCATTCCCTGCACCAAGCGTCAATTTGTTACAGATCCTCCTGCATTTCAGTACAATCTTCCATCGTTACAACCTCTCGATATATCACAGCATCATCCGCAAAAAGCCTCAGTGAACTTCCGATGTCATCCACACGGTCATTTATGTATATTGTGAATAGCAACGGTTCTACGACACTCCCCTGCGGCACACCTGAAATCACTCTTACTTCGGAAGACTTATCTCCATTGAGAATGACATGCTGCATTCTGTTATCTAGGAACTCTTCAATCCAATCACACAATTGGTCTGACAGTCCATATGCTCTTACTTTGTTCATTAAACGACTGTGGGAAACTGTATGGAACGCCTTGCGGAAGTCAAGAAACACGGCATCTACCTGTGAACCCGTGTCTATGGCCCTCTGAGTCTCGTGGACGAATAGCGCGAGCTGGGTTTCACACGACCGTCTTTTTCTATACCCATGCTGATTCCTATAGAGTAGATTTCTGGTCTCCAGAAAAGTCATTATACTCGAACATAATACGTGTTCCAAAATTCTACAACTGATCTACGTTAGAGATATAGGTCTATAGTTTTTCACATCTGTTCGACGTCCCTTCTTGAAAACGGGGATGACCTGTGCCCTTTTCCAATCCTTTGGAATGCTATGCTCTTCTAAGGACCTACGGTACACCGCTGCAAGAAGGGGGGCAAGTTCCTTCGCGTACTCTGTGTAAAATCGAACTGGTATACCACTTTGCGCTACGGTAGCTCAAAACTATTACAACTGCTTTCCTGCAGTTGTCATTCCCTACGCGATAAAGCGAGACCAAATATGTCTGACTGTAGACTGTCATCCGAACACAGCTGATGAAAACCTTTGGACTTTCAACTGAGTTGCAGCGTTGAGACACAGACGTGTGTCTTTACGCGCCGCGCTGCCACCAAGCTTCCTGTACTAAGCACTCTGGTGTATAATGCGTTCCATCTGGGACCAATAAACCCTTCTAACCTCAAACATTTGTGCTGGACCGGCATTCGAACCCGGATTTCCTGCTTATCGCGAGCGGTCGCCTTACCATTTGGTTATACGTGCAAGATTCATGGCCACATCCAAACTGAAATACGTCGTCAACCATGCGTCTATAGCCCGTACTCGTACATCCATTATGTATATTCCCGTACAGTGGAGATATTTGAATTGAAAGTCTCTTGTTCAGTGTCGGTGGGTAAATATGATATAGCAGTGCCTGTGTTGTTCAGAAATAAAATGCAATGTTCCTTCGGACATGAATGGGTGTCCAAAGAAACACCGCATTTATCTGCCGACAGCCGGTAAGCGACTTTCAATTAAAATGTCTCCCCTGTACGGCAATGTACGTAATGGATGTATGAGTGCAGGTTGCAGACACATGGCTGACGACGTATGGAAGTTGGATCTGGCCATGAGTTGTCCACGGGTAACCCAATTGGTAAAGCGACCGCTAGCGATAAGAGGGAAATCCGGGTTAGAGTCCCGGTTCGGGAAAAATTTTCATTGTCTTAATTCCATTCGACAGCTGATGGTTGTCCTTATTCGCAATTGCAAATACATTTATTATGTAATATGAGACAAGTGTTCCACGAAGATGGGTACAGCGAAGCCCAGATTAAAAGGGTGTTCGAAGAATTGAATGGTGTAGGAAATCAGGAAGAAGATGATAGAAATAGTTCAGTTTTCTGACACTTCATTCCTTTGGACGTTTGTCAGACATCAGCAAAAACATCCTGTGAGTGCGTTAGCGTCAGTAAGATAAATGACTGGCCTTAGGAGTGTGCCCTTATTCTATGACAGAGCATATCGTTTTTTAACTGTACACAATGTTTACTTTCAGAATTATTGTCAAAGAAGTACACGAATTTACATAGATTATCACATGGCAATTTCAGGACAGTTGTCAAATTAATGAATTACATCCTGTATAGCAGAAATAATACTGTACACAACAATATCAGATTGAAGTACAAGGTTCTCTACAAGATTTTTCTTTCTTATACACCGTGAAGTTGGCCAGTATTACGAGAAATCATCAGATTCCGGTTCTAAGTTCGGTACTATTTAGGATGACAACCAAATCTATGGAGCATGGTTAGTTTTTGTGACAAGATGAGCAAAAGATTACCCAAGGCTCCTCGAGTTCACAGTGGACGCAACCTGATGAACCAAAAATTTTACACCTCTACCAGCGGCATTTAAATTTTAGCTGCGATGTGCTGTCGGCTGCATGACTGCTCTCGTCCTATGAAAATCCTATAAAGAGCTAATCAGAATCATTACTGATTTTATCAGCTGAGACTGTCCTATGTTTCTCGTTAGGTGAGAAAACATGCACTCATCCCTAGTCTGGAAAATATGGCGACATATACGTGCATAGGTGGTGCAGTGTGTATACTTCCATGCCCTCTCAGTTCTCACAAGAACGATTAACTACGAGGCTGTTTCGTTTCTCTGCTATCTGAGATAAACGACTCTTACGCTAATTTCTAGCTGAATGTCAGTCAAAATGAACGCAATGTTCACACAAAATTCCTCTTTTGGTGTCGTACAGAGTGAGATGCGCCCTTTTCTACACTTGACGCTGTTTCAGAGGAGAGTCCCTGAAGTTTCCAGTCTCGTGTCTTTCTTATCAAAGAGTCCCCCACCTGTGTCCTATAGTGCTCCATGTCACGGCTTTTTCAGACCAATGGAAGCGTTCCTTTCATATTGCGGAAACTACCATTGCCAATCGCAAAGGGCCTACCTTTAACTTGCATCGACATATTACCCCTTTCTACTCCTTCTGAGTTTATTTCAGCCAATCGGACATTTTGTGCCCGCTCCTGACGGCTAAAAGTTACATGTATACATCACGAGCGTACCATGGGCATTTCACACGATCAACTGTGTCGCTGGTCTGTTTGTATCCATCTGGAAATTCCCAAACGCAGTTTTATAAATAATTTCTCCATCGAAAGAAGCGCTGCGCCGCTACGTGCTTCCCTCGATGTATCGGCCAGTGCGTTTGTTGTCCCTCTCGCCGTGGGTCACAAACCCCTTTTAGAAGCATTCCATTGGACTCGGGCCATGCGCAACTTGCGTCTGCCACTAAACTAAAACGTTTCCTTGAGCAGCTTGTTTCACCTTTTTCTCATTGGCATGCAGGATTTGGGTTTGGTGTGTTAATATCGACGAACTGAGTGTCACCTCTTTGCATAACATACTGTACATTTTGATAGGAAAATCTGCTCATTATCGCCAAAGTATGTCAGGTGACATATTCATCTACTTGTTATGATGCATAAAATCTCATGTAAGGTGCGAAATTGGTATTCATTCAAGCTGCCACCTTACAGTAATACTCCCTATGTGTGAACATTCGCAGTCAAGATCGCAAGGGTACTTGGAAAATGCGATACGAAACCCGTCTTCTTGCTCCATCAAAGACGTAAGATGTTCTCCGCTTCAATGTGGATCCACTCAAACATCACCTACCAGGAACATACGGCATCCACTGTGAATGTAGCTGACAATATAACAGGCTAACGTAACACTGTGTCATGGAACTTGAGGGGGACATAATAAATGCGTTCGTCTGTGGGACTATAATGCTATGCTGGGCCAACTGCTTTTGCGAAAGAGTAACACAGGAATTTTTAGTTACCAAGAACCACGACGTTCTTATCAGTATGTTACCAACTAAGCTTGGCATGGGATCCTGCGTTTCTGATCAAATGTATCCGGTCACTTATTTGTGGACAGTAATGTGGGTGCATCTAACTTTTGCCTTTGAGACAGCTTTAAGTCTGCCAGGGCACATTCAATGAGCTAAGCTGCCAGAACGTCTATGGTGGGATGGCAACCTGTTCTTCCATAACAGCCGAGGCAAAGAAGGTAGCGATGTTGGACACTGGGGCCTAGAGCGAAGTGGACGTTCTAAGTCTTCCAAGAAGTGTTCCACTGGGTTCATGTCGGGATTCTGGGCACCCTAGTAAATTTCAGAAATGTCTGCAAATTATTACCTCGTGGCTGCTGCCTTATTAAAGGTGCATTGTCATGCTAATAAAAAATCGTCGTCACCGTACAGTTCCTCTACTGAACGCAGTACACAGAGCTGTAAAACGCGTTCTTATTGCTCCACATCTATCGTTTTCTAAAGCGCAAAACTGGGACCACACACCAACCACAGAAAGCACCCCATACCTTGACAGAACCTCGTTCGTTGTCAACTCTTGATACCACACATAATGTACGGTCACTTCCTCTAGCATCCACTGAATCAGAATCCTGCCATCGAACTGCCACAGAGTATCACGTGTTTCGTCACCCGAAATAACTCGTTGCCATTCATCCATTGTGGAGTTACGTCGCTCTCCACACGATCTCAAGCTTCGTTTAGAATCATCTACAGCAATGTGTGGCTTATGAGGAACTGATCGACCGTTGTATCGAATTCTTCTCTTCTCTGTACGCATATTGTGCTGCATCGACTCTTGGTAGCATACTGGAACTCGCGTGCGCTTCCTCCTGCTGATTTCATGCGGTATTTTACAGCCACCATCACCACTGCCGGACGGCCCCCGTCCGTCAGTACATGACGTATGCCTGGTTCTGGCTTACCTGCGGTTGTTCCTTCGCGTTTCCACTCCACTGTCGTATCACTGACAATCGACCTGGGCAGTTTTAGAAGATTTCAAATGTACCTGATGAATGTATTACTCAAGTGACATGCAATGACTAGTTACTGAGTTCGAAGTCACTAGCCTCCCTCACGACCGATTTTGCTGTTACTACTTTCCTACTGGCAACACAACACCCTCCTCCTCCGTTTTACTGGCGGCTCCGTCTCTCGTGACATCTAGCGGTCAGTTCAGCTTTACATAGGAGTGTCTCCATGTGTAGTACAATCGACGAGAGCGCACCCAGTAGTGGACATCAGTCAATGCCAGACCGTTCCTGCAGAGATTCGAGCGAAACCTCTGCCAAGACTTACCCCACCGCATCCCGGCGTCTATGGCTAGGAGGAGATGGCGGCCAACCAGCGCGTATAAACATAGGGACATCGACAGTGCCTCGATACTTCCTCTTATGATGACGAATATTACACAAATTAAAGCGACGACACTGTTAACATTGCATTTCGTAGTGAGCAGTTCATGGTGCCATAACTCGAAGTTGTAGTCCCGACACCAGATGTATATGTCAGTGAACGTCCCTCGCAGTTGGAGACTGCAAACAAAGTAAAACTCAGTACGTACTGTCTGATTCTTTACAAAAAGTAGGTAAGAATTGTAGGTAACTGTTCAATTCATCTATGTACGAGGGACGTTCAGTACGTAATGCAACACATTTTTTCTCGGCCAGTTCCGGTCCAGAAAATGCGGCACTTGTGGAAGTGGCCTGCTTGTATGTTGGCAGTGCTATGCACTGTGTTAATATCTCTGACAGCGCTCTGCGCCCTCGGCAAGAGATTCTATGGTTGTACGGACTAGTAGTTAGCGAGTGGATAGGGAAGTGTATGGACATGATATTCTTAGTGAGGACTGTTTCGGTGGGACATGCATTCTAAAGCGAGACGCAAGGAAATGTATGAGGATGGATGAATGGTTGATAATATTTGAGCAGTTCAATTATTGAAACTATATAATTTTGGGAAGTGGATGTCACATGAATAAGGTAAATTTTCCTAAATACATTGTTTGCTCTACAACAAAATCTTAAGTTTGCTAAACATGTGAATTGTAGTAGTTAGAGTTTATAGTAGTTAGAATCTTTTTACTTAGCCGGCTATAGTTGCTACTCGCTGTAGTTGCTGTAATTTGTGATAGGAAGATTTTCTGTGAGGTAAGTGACTTATGAAAAGGAGTGGGGTTTCCACTATAGGGATTCGTGACTGGAATGACTTAAAACAAGTAACGGAATAGGAGTTCTTTCATATTTATCTAATTTCACATTTTTTGGAACGGTATTATTGTTAGGATTCTTCAGAAGACGGCAGTATTACATTAACATGGAGTGATATGTCCTTGTCGTTTTTACAAACATCTGCATAACTCCATTAGTCCAAATAAAATATAGCCCTGAGAACAGGGTTTGTCAGACAAATAAAAATACACTCCTGGAAATTGAAATAAGAACACCGTGAATTCATTGTCCCAGGAAGGGGAAACTTTATTGACACATTCCTGGGGTCAGATACATCACATGATCACACTGACAGAACCACAGGCACATAGACACAGGCAACAGAGCATGCACAATGTCGGCACTAGTACAGTGTATATCCACCTTTCGCAGCAATGCAGGCTGCTATTCTCCCATGGAGACGATCGTAGAGATGCTGGATGTAGTCCTGTGGAACGGCTTGCCATGCCATTTCCACCTGGCGCCTCAGTTGGACCAGCGTTCGTGCTGGACGTGCAGACCGCGTGAGACGACGCTTCATCCAGTCCCAAACATGCTCAATGGGGGACAGATCCGGAGATCTTGCTGGCCAGGGTAGTTGACTTACACCTTCTAGAGCACGTTGGGTGGCACGGGATACATGCGGACGTGCATTGTCCTGTTGGAACAGCAAGTTCCCTTGCCGGTCTAGGAATGGTAGAACGATGGGTTCGATGACGGTTTGGATGTACGGTGCACTATTCAGTGTCCCCTCGACGATCACCAGTGGTGTACGGCCAGTGTAGGAGATCGCTCCCCACACCATGATGCCGGGTGTTGGCCCTGTGTGCCTCGGTCGTATGCAGTCCTGATTGTGGCGCTCACCTGCACGGCGCCAAACACGCATACGACCATCATTGGCACCAAGGCAGAAGCGACTCTCATCGCTGAAGACGACACGTCTCCATTCGTCCCTCCATTCACGCCTGTTGCGACACCACTGGAGGCGGGCTGCACGATGTTGGGGCGTGAGCGGAAGATGGCCTAACGGTGTGCGGGACCGTAGCCCAGCTTCATGGAGACGGTTGCGAATTGTCCTCGCCGATACCCCAGGCGCAACAGTGTCCCTAATTTGCTGGGAAGTGGCGGTGCGGTCCCCTACGGCACTGCGTAGGATCCTACGGTCTTGGCGTGCATCCGTGCGTCGCTGCGGTCCGGTCCCAGGTCGACGGGCACGTGCACCTTCCGCCGACCACTGGCGACAACATCGATGTACTGTGGAGACCTCACGCCCCACGTGTTGAGCAATTCGGCGGTACGTCCACCCGGCCTCCCGCATGCCCACTATACGCCCTCGCTCAAAGTCCGTCAACTGCACATACGGTTCACGTCCACGCTGTCGCGGCATGCTACCAGTGTTAAAGACTGCGATGGAGCTCCATATGCCACGGCAAACTGGCTGACACTGACGGCGGCGGTGCACAAATGCTGCGCAGCTAGCGCCATTCGACGGCCAACACCGCGGTTCCTGGTGTGTCCGCTGTGCCGTGCGTGTGATCATTGTTTGTACAGCCCTCTCGCAGTGTCCGGAGCAAGTATGGTGGGTCTGACACACCGGTGTCAATGTGTTCTTTTTTCGATATCCAGGAGTGTAGGCCGGCCGAAGTGGCCGTGCGGTTAAAGGCGCTGCAGTCTGGAACCGCAAGACCGCTACGGTCGCAGGTTCGAATCCTGCCTCGGGCATGGATGTTTGTGATGTCCTTAGGTTAGTTAGGTTTAACTAGTTCTAAGTTCTAGGGGACTAATGACCTCAGCAGTTGAGTCCCATAGTGCTCAGAGCCATTTTGAACCAGGAGTGTAAGTACATGGAAGTTGGAGAGCGCATAGGCGCCTATGCGCTCTCCAACTTCCATGTACTTATTTTTATTTGTCTGACAAACCCTGTTCTCAGGGCTATATTTTATTTGGACTAATGGAGTTATGCAGATGTTTGTAAAAACGAGAAGGACATATCATTCCATGTTAATGAAATACTGCCGTCTTCTGAAGAAGATAGATTTAAATCTATCGAAACCTAGGTAAAGATTACTTTATCCTTTGCAACTGGTCGGCTGCTTTTAATCTTATCACGTGGAACCGTTGCTGTAGCGCAGCTATGTTTAAAATATTGTTAGGATTTCTGGCAGTTCAGGGCTATACTTTTGTGTTAATTATTTGAAGTCATGTTGACAATGTACAGCAGTCAGATTGCGATGGGCTTGTATATTGTGGGTACTAAATGAAGAGGTTAAGTTTGAGTTGTCTTTGTCAGTGTCAGTGTTTAATAAAAAAATTAAAGAGTTCCTTTTACTTGCTGTGGGACATCGTGGAATATTCTCGCTTGAGCTGCTATAGTTTCACTAAATTCCTATAGGTGGCAGCGCTATACGTGGTTTTCAGAATGGCGTTTCTAACGGACATGAGTTCCAAGCATAGGGCTGTTATTTTGTTTTGGAAGAAAGCCTAAGCATCGCAGATATTCATAGGTTTGTAAAATGTCTGCGGAGACCTGGCAATAAAGAAAAGCACGGTGAGTCGTTCGGCGAAAAAAGCATCTGGAATTAGCGTAACGAGCTCGTGCAAACGTTTCCGGTCGTCCGCGTGCCAGCCGCCTTTATACAGCTGTGACTCCTGGAATGTTGGAACGTGCGGACACTCTCATTCCAGGACATCGACAGGTCAGAATCATACACCTCGCTGCACAACTGGACGCCTCTGTTGGTATTGCCGACACATTCGTCTATATATTGGGGTACGCAAGGGTACATGCCCGTTGGGTTCCTTGCTGAGTGGCGAGAGACTGTACAGAGCCGTCTGTGCGGTTTCATCGCTTCGAAGCGGAATCACAACGGGAACCCATAGAGTGGCGCTACACTACCTCTCCTTTGAGAGCAAAGTTCAAAGCAGCAACCTCAGCAGCTAAAGTCATACCGAAGGTCACCTATGACACTGAAGTCGCTATTCTGTCTGATGTTCTCCCTCATGGGGCGACTATCAGTTCTAAAATGTTTTGTGCTGTTGTTGTTGTTGTTGTTTTCAGTTAAGAGACTGCTTTGATGCACATCTCAATGCTACTCTATCCCGTGCAACCTTCTTCATCTCCCAGTACCTACTGCAACCTACATCCTTCTGAATCTGCTTAGTGTATTCATCTCTTGCTCTCCCTCTACGATTTTTACCCTTCACGCTGCCCTCCAATTCTAAATTGGTGATCCCTTGATGCCTCATAACATGTCTTACCAACCGATTCCTTCTTCTTGTAAAGTTGTGCCACAAATTTCTCTTCTCCCCAATTCTATTCAAAACTTCCTCATTAGTTATGTGATCTACCCATCTAATCTTCTGTATTCTTCTGTAGCACCACATTTCGAAAGCTTCTCTCCTCTTCTTGTCTAAACTATTTATCGTCCATGTTTCACTTCCATAAATGGCTGCACTCCATACAAACACTTTCAGGACTTACTTTCTAACACTTAAATCTATACTCGATATTAACAAATTTCTCTACTTGAGAAAAGTTTTCCTTCTCATTGCCAGTTACATTTTACGTCCTCTCTACTTCGACGATCATCAGTAATTTTGCTCCCCAAATAGGAAAACTCATCTACTACTTTAAGTGTCTCATTTCCTAATCTAATTCCTCAGCATCACTTGATTTAATTCGACTACATTTCATTATCCTCGTTTTGCTTTTGTTCATGTTCATCTTATATCCTCCTTTCAAGAGACTGTCCATTCCGTTCTCCTGCTCTTCCAGGTCCTTTGCTCTCTGACAGATTTGCAGTGTCATCGGCAAACCTCAAAGTCTTTCTTTCTTCTCAATGGATTTTAATTCTAACTCGGAATTGTTCTTTTGTTTCCTTTACTGCTTGCTCAGTATACAGATTGAGTAACATCAGGAATAGGCTGTAACCCTGTCTCACTCCCTATCTCAAACACTGCTTTCCTTTCGTGCCCCTCGACCCTTATAACAGCCATCTGGTTTCAGTACAAATTGTAAATAGCCTTCCGCTCCCTGTGTTTTACCCCTGCCAACTCTAGAATTTGAAAGAAAGTATTCCATTCAGCATTGTCAAAAGATTTCTCTGAGTCTACAAATGCGATAAACGTAGGTTTGCCTTTCCTTAACCTATCTTCTAAGGTAAATAGTAGGATCAGTATTGCCTCACGCGATCCAACATTTCTACGGAATCCAAACTGATCTTCCCCGAAGTCGCCTTCTACCAGTTTTTCCATTCGTCTGTAAAGGATTCGTGTTAGTTCGTTGCAGCTGCGACTTATTAAACTGATAATTCGGCAATTTTCACATCTGTCAACACCTGCTTTCTTTGGGATCGGAATTATTGTGTTCTTCTTGAAGTATGAGGGTATTTCGCCTGTCTCATACATCTTGCTCACCTGATAGTAGAGTTTTGTCAGGGCTGGCTCTCCCAAGGCTCCTGTGGCCTTGTATCGACTTTGGTCTTTCGGTCAAATTCTTCAGGCAGTATCTTATCTCGCAAATCATTTTCATCTACGTCCTCTTCCATTCCCATAATATTGTCCTCAAGTACGTCGCCCTTGTATAGACCCTGTATATACATCTTCCACCTTTCTGTCTTCCCTTCTTTGCTTAGAACTGGGATTCGATCTGAGGTCTTGATACTGATACAAGTGGTTCTCTTTTCTCTAAAGGTCTCTTTAATTTTCCTGTAGGCAGTATCTATCTTACCCCTAGTGATATGTGCCTCTACATCCTTACATTTGTCTTCTATTCATCCCTACTGAGCCATTTTTCTCTTTCTTTCGATCACATTTTTGAGACATTTGTGTTCCTTATTACCTCCTTCATTTACTGCGTTTTTATATTTTCTCCTTTCATCAATTAAATTCCATATATGTTATGTTAGCCAAGGATTTTTACTAGGCCTCATCCTTTTACTTATTTGATCCTCAGCTGCCTTCACTATTTCATCTATCAATGCTACCCATTCTTCTTCTACAGTACTTCTTTCCCCCGTTCTTGTCAATCGTTCCCTAATGCTCACTCTGAAACTTTCTAAAACCTCTGGTTCTTTCAGTTTATCCAGGTCCCGTCTCCTTAAATTCCCACCTTTTTGCAGTTTCTTCAGCTTTAATCTACAGTTCATAACCAATGTATTGTGGTCACAGTCCTACTTCTGCGCCTGGAAATGTCTTACAATTGAAAACCTGGTTCCTAAATCTCTGTATTACCATTATATAATCTTTCTGAAACCTTCCAGTGTGTCCAGGCCTCTGTCATGGATACAACTTTCTTTCATGATTCTTGTTCCTAGTGTTAGCTAAGATTAAGTTATGTTCTGTGCAAAATTCTACCAGGCGGCTTCGTCTTTCAGTCCTTACATCTAATCAATATTCACGTACTACTTTTCCTTCTCTTCCTTTTCCTACTATCGAATTCCAGTCATCTTCTCAAAGTGAAGAAAAAATGCAAACGAAGTATTCCTTCTTCGTGAAAACTCAAGACATCATAGAAGTCTGCGCATCAGAGAGGAGCCCAGGAAGCTTCATTTTACTTTTCTTCTTCGTCCACCCTACAGCCCAGAAAAATTTTGGAAATTTGTGGGAAGGTCTTATGGGACCGAACTACTGAGGTAATTGGTCCCGAAGCTTACACGCTACTTATCTAACTTAAAGTAACTTAAGCTAAGTACAACACACACACCCATGTCCGAGTGAGGACTCGAACCTCTAACGCGGTGGGGTGGGCGGAGGGGGGGGGGGGGGGGGGGGCGAGCCGCGCTGACCGTGAGAAGGCGCCCTAGACCTTGCGGCTACCCCCCGTGGCTAAAACCTCCATCTTGCACCTTCCGACATCGGTCTGTTTGGCCCAATGAAAGATGCACTCCGCGGCAAGCATTACGTGAATGATTTTGAAGGGACTGATGCATCAAGACGGTGGCTCCGACGTCGACCACGAGAGTGGTACATTGCAGGTATGCGGACCGTCCCAATAGTGTGGTGTAAGGCCGTGGCATTGAACGGAGATTATGTTGAAAAATAATGCCTCGTAGCCGAAAGAGTGGGCGTAATATTTTGTGTTGGAATCCTGAGTAAAAATAACTGTATTTCAGAAAACAATGTGTTGCATTACTTATTGTACGCCTCTCGTTGTGTGAACCAACCAGGACCTTGAATTTAACGGCATCTTGTCTACTTCAAGAATCAGGCAAATACTGCGTGTGTCTTACGCGACATCCAGCGTCCACAGAAAACGTCGATTAGTTCCTCGTTACAGACACACTGTTTCGTTTTTCAGTTTTGTATAATGTTTATTCCTCAGTCCCAGCTGCACATTTTTACGGTATGACTGATTTGGATCTCCTCGGGTCATCTTCAGATAAAAAAAAAAAGTAAAACTTAATATGTACACTCTAACGTTTCATAAAAAGTAGGTAATGATTGGACACAACTGTTGAATTTGCCTATATAGTTGCGTTAGCAACCCGTCGGAACTACGTTTTGGAATTCTTCGGTTTACCACTGTGGTCTATGTTTCCATTGAGTGACTGGTGGACGGAGGGAGAGGGCAGGGAAAGTGAAACGGGAAGGGAAGTCGGAAAAAGTGAAGGGAGGAGGACTGGAAGAAGGGAAAGAAGGCAGGGGCGTAGAGTATGTTGGATGTCATTAACATAACGGAATTACATCCGGTAAAACATTGTTGCAACTTGCCTAACAACAGAAATTCGAAATGTTAAGTTTTAAAAAGCAGAATTCTTTAAAAGTTATTGTTATGATGTCAAGACTGTAGAACAATGGTACTGCAAATTGTGAAAGGTTTAAAGCAGTAAAACTGTGAAAGTGGAATTATGTCAAGTAACCACAACTGAACTGTCTTAAGTGTTTCCAAGGTGTAAAACTTTGAAGGTATAAAGCTACAAAAGTGATAAACCAGTACAATTATTGAAGCCAATGTCTGTGAAGCAACAGATAACAGGATGTGGCAGTTGCGGTTAATTGCATGTGATTCTACCAGGTGACGTTGTTCGACGCCTATGTTTCAGTGGGCATGGAAGCCAGTCGCCACGCCGGCTTGGTGTGAGAGTCGAACCACCGCCGTTGTCCCTTCTTGGTTCAAATAAGGGCGTTGAGCCGAAGTGGTCCACTGGAAGAGACCTCAGAGTTCCTACAAAATTGACTTTAAGTAAAACTGTTCTGCTCATTTAACGTGTTGTCAGGCTCTTGTAAACGATGTTCAGCAACCTTAATTTCATCCAAAATCGTCAGGAGATGCTCCTAATGTTCACTGTATAGTTCTTCCAAATGCGTATCAATGGTTCCAACAGAGCGCCTCGATGTCAGAAGATGTCCACCAAACGGTGTTTTATTATTGTGTACTAAAGGGTGCTTTTTGAAACGTACTTCAAACATGCTATCTGTGTGACCTACGTGAGCATTTGTAGTGTTTCCACACTTTATTTTACGTAGACTTGTTGCCGCGAATTTGAAGCTTTATTATTCACTCAATGCATCGATTTGAAGAGAAGAATGTTATTCGTGTTAAGCCCTATAAGCAAACTGTACTGCGAAACAGTCTAGCAATTGCTTCTGACACTAGTCCTTTTTAATTAATGGGCATTTGGACGATTTTCTTGCTTTCCTCTTTACCTGATAGCTTAATGTCATTGATTTTAGGTTGTTGTTGTTGTCTTTTATTTTTATGTAGCGTAATTGTTATTGTTGAAACTGGATACCATTTGCTTACTGCAACTCATTTTATAATACTAATTTCTTTGTTCTTTTCTTCCTCGCTTAGTGGCAGTTTTAATAATTTATTAATCGCACTAGAAAGTCTACCACTGAGCAAGGACTTTGAATCAATAGTAATGTTTGTACAAGGACGTTTACTGCGCACGATGAAACGGTGTTTGTCCGCCTCTGTTGCATCCGTAACATCCAGGTAATTCATCGCTTCGTCAGCTGTAAATCTAATTACTGCGTGAGTTACAGCCATTCTCTGCACTGCGTCATTAACATCACTTTGATCTCCTATAATTAACAAATTGGCTTCTTCCACATTGCGATAACAGCGCTGAATTCTGCTGTATATTGCTGACTTCCTTTCGAAAAATCAGTGCACCAAGTGATGAAGGAAAATTGCAGCAAAATGCCGGATAGGGAATTTCCCATGGCTAGCCTTTCGGGCAAGGTAGTGCAAGACTTGGTACGCTTAGTATAATGATGAATATCAACAGCGACACTGTAAATCGAAAAATATTCTCCAGCACCTACTGAATACAGTTGATGCATATCGGCAGCAGACACAGCGAGATGCATTTTATGAGCACGTCTGGCTCCGGCAAGGAAGGGGCAAGAGAAGGTTTATTTTTTTTCTGTCGCTGTGATGCATGTATAGGAAGTATCGTTAAACTAAATATTGCTCTAGATTAATTATGCGCCTGTACTGATCTAATAGGCTGGAAATATTCCACTTCAATAAAACATTTTATTTTTAATGAAGAAACAATAGACGTTTTCTATTGACTGGACGACACACTAAACGAGAGACGGTTACTGACGATATCTACACCATGGAAATACTAAATAGCAAACTTCTGCCCAAACACCAAAGGCAATACACTTTATGACACCTAGGAGAGGCAATAGGTACATATGTAGATACAGAACAACAACAGCAGCGCACACTAATCTTATGTGACTAAAGTCTTCCGACGCGGAAGGCCTCCATGTCCTTGGCTTAGGGTAGCTTCTATTATTAATAGAGTAAAATTATTTTATTGTTTATTGCTAATCATTGTGCAGTGAATCCACTTAACCTTGCAATATACACGTAATTTCACAAAATACTCTAATAGTAACTATTCATAATGATGCCGGAGGGGACCTTCCGGTGACTAACACAACGTGGTACAACTTAAGAGCCTAAGTCTGCCTTTTTTCGACTGAGAAGCGTCTTTGCCTAGTATAACGGCTTGCCTCCTGCGTTACAGACCAGCCCTATTCAAATTACGAATAATATTCTTCAGCTATGGTGGCCGAAGGATTTTGGCATAAAAAGTCGCTCTCATTCTACCAGTGGCCATGTCAAAGAAGGCGAAGGAGCAGACGATGTTCAGGGGACCCCCTTGCCCTTGGAGTGGAACACTGCCACTAAAACGCGGCCTAATCATTGGTGATCAACGACATGAGGACGCAGAAGGCAATAGAAACCACTGCATTAAAGACACGTAATGTCTTCCACGGGATGTGTGGCCTGTAATTTAAATAGTGTCATGGTGAACTCTCCATTGGTAAAAGATTCCGGACTAATACCCCATTCGGATCTCCAGTAATGGACTACCAAGGGGGAAATGACCAAGAGAAAAAGATTGAATAACCAACGAAAGGATAATGTTCTACGAGTCGGGGCGTGGACTGTCAGAAGTTTAAACGTGATTGGACAGGGAGACAATCTATAAAGGAGAAAGGTGAGGCTCATTCTACGGATAGTGGACGTCAGTGGAGTGAAACGGAAAGAAGACAAGGATTGGCTCTGAGCACTATGGGACTTAACATCTGAGGCCATCAGTCTCCTAGAACTTAGAACTACTTAAACCTAACTAACCTAAGGACATCATACAACACCCAGTCATCACGAGGCAGAGAAAATCCCTGTCCCCGCCGGGAATCGAACCCGGGAACCCGGGCGCGGGAAGCGAGAACGCTACCGCACGACCACGAACTGCGGACAAGACAAGGATTCCTGGTCAGACAAGTATGGGGTAATATCAACAGCAGCAGAAAATAGTGGATTCATTATGTATAGAAAAGTGGGACGCAGAGGGAGTTACTGTGAACAGTTCAGTGACAGGGTTGTTCTCATATTAAGCCACAACAAACCAACACCGACAACAATATTACAGGTATATGCGCCGACGTCGCAAGCCGAAGGTGAAGAGATACCGAAAGTATATGAAGATATTGAACGGATAATGCAGTTCTAGGAAAGGGAGTTACTGGAGAATACGAGCTTGGTAGGGGCAACGGGAGACAAAGATTACTTGAGTTCCGCAACAAGTAACAGCGAGTAATAGCTAACACTAGGTTCAAGAATCTCAAGAGCAGGAAGTACACTTGGAAAACGCCGGGAGATACAGGAAAATTTCAGTTAGATTACGTCATCGTCAGGCAGAGGTTGGGAAATCAGATACCGGATTGTAAGGGATACCCAGGTGCAGACCACAATTTGGTAATGATGAAGAGAAGGTCGAAGTTTAAAATACCAGTCAGGAAGAATCAATTCGGGAAGAAGAGGGATATGAAAGTACTAAGGAATGAAGAGGTACGCTTGAAGTTCTCTGTGGCTGTAGATACTGCGATAATGTCTAGATCAGAGCCAGTTAAACTGAAGAGGAATAGACATCTTTAACAAGGGCAATCATAAAAGCCGCAGAGAAAAAACGCACACACATGGAACAACTGTGAGGAAACAGTGGGTACCAGAAGAAATACTTCAGTCGAATAAACGGAAGAAGGAAGTACTAACATGTTCAGAGATATTCAAGAATGCATAAATACAGTCCACTAAGGAATGAAATAAATAGTAAGTCAGAAAAGCTAAGGAGAACGTGAAAAAATCTAAAAAGTAATTATTCTCTGAAGCCCTGACTCAGCATATAGAAAGGTCAAAAAGCAGCCTTCGGTGAAGTTGAAAGCAAGGACGGTAACACTAAGAATGCAATGGGAATACATTGTTAAATGCAGAGGAGATAACGGATAGGTGGAAACCGTACACTGAGGGGTTCTGTCAGGGGGAGCAATTACCTGGCGACGTGGTAGAAGAAGAAACATGAGTCGATAGTCGATAGGGAAGAGTTATGGAATACAGTATTACAATAAGAATTTAGAAGAGCTTTGGAAGACGTGAACTCAAATAACGCAGAAGGGATGGATAATATTCCAACGGAAATTCTAAAATCATTGGGGTAGTAGTAACAATAAGATTATTCACTTTGGTGTGAAGAATGTATGAGTCCGGCGGTATATCATCCACCAACAGTCTTCAGTCGGAGCTGGAGGATATTTATCGATTTACACTGGCGCTGTTGATATTCGTTGTTAAACCAAGTATTGCATGGGTCTAATTTGTAACCATTATATCGCATGTGCACACGAAGTTACATCTATTAAAGAACGCAATATTGCAAGAACCGACAAGTGCGAGAATTATCGCACAATCACATTAACAGTTCATGCCTCCAAGTTGGTGACAAGAGTAATGTACAGAAGAACGGAAAAAAAATTCAGGATCTGTTATATGACGATCAGTTTGATTTTAAAAAAGGCAAAGGCACCAGGGAGACTATTCTGACGCTGGAGCTGATACTGTAACCGAGAATGAAGGAAAATCAAGACTTTCATAGGATTTGTCGATTTGGAAAAACCATTCCACAAAGCAAAATGGTACAAGAAGTTCTAAATCCTGAGAGAAATAGGGGTAAGCTATGGGGATAGACGGATAATATACTATGTGTACTAGAACCACGAGGGAACAATAAAAGTGGAAGACGAAGAACAATGTGCACGGATTGAAAACCGTGTAAGACAAGGATGTAGTCTATCGTCTCTGCTCTTCAATCTGTACGTCAAAGAAGCAATGAATGAAATAAAAGAATGGTTCCAGAGTGGAATTAAGATTCAAAGAAAAAGATATAAATGTTAGGATTCGCTGATGACATTGCTATCGTCAGTGAAAGTGAAGAAGAATTACAGTGACTGTTGAATGGAATGTGCAGTTTAATGAGTACAGAGTATAAATTGAGAGTAAATCGAAGAAGGACGAAAGTAACGAGAAAGAGTAGAAATGAAAATAGTGAGACACTTATTATCTTAATTGGTGATCACGCAGAAGACTAAGTTAAGGAATTCTGCTATCTAGGCAGGAAAATAAATAGCACATGATGGGCGGGACAATCATGACATCAACAGCACACTGTTGTTGTTGTTGTGGTCTTCAGTCCTGAGACTGGTTTGATGCAGCTCTCCATGCCACTCTATCCTGTGCAAGCTTCTTCATCTCCCAGTACCTACTGCAACCTACATCCTTCTGAATCTGCTTAGTGTATTCATCTCTTGGTCTCCCTCTACGATTTTTACCCTCCACGCTGCCCTCCAATGCTAAATTTGTGATCCATTGATGCCTCAAAACATGTCCTACCAACCGATCCCTTCTTCTAGTCAAGTTGTGCCACAAACTTCTCTTCTCCCCAATCCTATTCAATACCTCCTCATTAGTTACGTGATCTACCCACCTTATCTTCAGCATTCTTCTGTAGCACCACATTTCGAAAGCTTCTATTCTCTTCTTGTCCAAACTGGTTATCGTCCATGTTTCACTTCCATACATGGCTACACTCCATACAAATACTCTCAGAAACGACTTCCTGACACTTAAATCTATACTCGATGTTAACAGCACACTAGCACTGGCAAAAATGGCATTCCTGGCCGAGAGAAGTCTACTAGTATGAAACATGTGTCTGAATTTGAGGAAGAAATTTCTGAGAATGTACTATGGAGCACAGCATTGTATGGCAGTGAGACTTGGACTGTGGGAGAACCGGTATTGAAGAGAATAGAAGCATTTGAGATATTGTGCTTCAGAAGAATGTTGAAAATTAGGTGGGCTGATAAGGTAAGCAATGAGGAAGCTCTCCGCAAAATCGGCGATGAAAGCCATGCATGGAAAACACTGACAAGAAGAAGGGACAGGGTGATAGGGCATCTGTTAAAACATCAGGGAATAACTTATATTGCACTAGGAGCTGTAGAGGGTGGAAACTGTAAAGGAAGACAGATTGGGATACATGCAAGGAAATAACTGACAACATATTTTGCAAGTACTACTCTGAGACGAAGATGTTGGCACAGAGGAGGAATTCGTGGTGAGCTGCATCAAACCAGTCACAACACTAAAAAAAAGAAAGACAATGTAGGAAGACATGATAGCAGAAGATGCGGCAGTCGACATGGGTGACATGTAGGATCAAGTATTAGAGTATTTAACACATCTTTCTTCGACTTGCGATCTAATTTCATTGGGGTAAGTGGCAACCAAGTGGTGTATAAAATCCATGAGACTGATTTTAAAGGAACTGCCGGATGGCTCATACGTTTCAAATCTAGGCATGTAGTTGCGGAGCTCAACGGGTGAAACACTGTCGGAAGCAGAGCAACATTGCTATATTTTTAAACACTATTGATAAAAAAGACTACCAAAAATTGCAACAAATGTCTAGAAAGCAAATGAAACTGGTTTATGCGGAAAGAAAATGCCTCCAAACTCAAGACTAAATATCCGAGAACCTTGCAAAAACGAGGAAGAGCTTATCATCAATGCTATAAAGGGGCTATTGTGTGGGTAAGATTTTAACTACCTTGAGAGAGATACGAAGTAGTTTAGACACCGATAAGACTATGACGCTGCTCAATTGCAATCTTTAAAATATTTAGCGGAAAAAGAACGGATCTGAGATCTGAAAAACAAGAGTTATTTTCCTAACTAATATGGCTATTTTAACGTCCATTCTGAACTTTTCAAACTAGGGTATTTAGTTAGCGTTCAATGTTACCTGAATGACGTTTGATAAGAAATATGTGTGTATAGTTTTGTGTATAATTCATTGTTTTTGTGTTTAGTATTTCTCAAAAATGGTTCAAATGGCTCTGAGCACTATGGGACTCCCATAGTGCTCAGAGCCAGAGCCCACTATGGGACTTACCATCTGAGGTCATCAGTCCCCTAGATCTTAGAACTACTTAAACCTAACTAACCTGAGGACATTACACATATCCATGCCCGAAGCAGAATTCGAGCCTGAGACCGTAGCGGTCACGCGGTTCCAGAATGAAGCGCCTAGAACCTCTCGGCCACACTGTCCGGCTTCATATTACTATGAACATTGATACAGAATGCCTCACTAACTGATCGGTTATCCTAAAAATTTATTATTCAAACAAACCTTCGTCTCCAGTTGGTCCATACAATCGGCGATCCACTGTATTATTTAATATAATTTCATATCAAGGACTAAGTCCATCTGTACATAAATGATACTTTTAGTAGAATTTGTGATACACCTATGGATCTGTAAGTGAAGAGCAAATAGGAAGTTGTTTTCATTGTTTTGTAAGCTTCATCTTGAAAGTTTCAACAAGATAATTGCATATGAAGAAGACTGTCAGGTGCCGAAACCGGCAGTGTGAGCATGGTAATTTTTAAGCGATTTTGGTCGTGAGAAACTGTTATATAAAACATTTAAAAGATCGCACAGTTCCATTTGGAGGTATTTCAAATTTTAGAAAGCTTTTTTAAAATGAGATCATGATCCTAATTGACATTACGTACCGTTTACAGCGAAAATGATGGTACCACTAGAGAACATCGGCCAAACAGAAATGAATTAACAGTCGACAACAAACAGTTGTCTTTAGTTCAATACGGAATGCTCGATATGTAATTGTTTGTATTTAATGTAAATAAACAAAAACTGTAATGCTACACGTGTCAACCAGTGTCACGACTAACCATTATGTTACGTAATGTTATTTTATGGTATTTACCTAGAAGATGTAACTTATGCCCTACCTCCATATGAACCTGGGTTCTAGTTTCTATATTGTTTCTCTGAAGTTGTCGTTCCATCTTCAAGCATATACGCGTTATTGAGTTACAGCTTTGCGCAAACATAAAAACTTTACTTGTAGGATTGAACAAAAGTCTAACACTGTAATTTATTTACAGCTGTAAATGATTAGAAGACCCTGTCAAACTAAATACATTAGTAAAGGCATTAGAATTTCTTCGAATGGTATATTGACAATATAGCCAAAGTAGTAAGCTGTAAACCCCACACGTAGACTATTAGCAGAAACACAATGATTCTGTTTAGTTAATTTTGGCTTGAGCCTTCTTTTGACAGTAATGTTTTGACTAGCGCTACGGATGAGCCACGCTACCGAACATTTGCAATAACTTTCCGCACTGTGATTGTGCAGTATTCCTCATACTCGGCGGAGGTATAGCACAAGAATGCATGGGCTATTCAGCGAGTCATAACACGTGTTACGTGAAACTGATTCCTCAGTACAAATATAATGGACGCATTATTTGTGAGGGCTCTACTGAAAGAAAAATCTAAAAAAAATTCCTGGGAAGGCTTTCTGTTTTCCATTAATCTTCAGACTGGTTCCATGCGGCCCGCCACAAATTCCACTCTCGTGTTAACCCTTTCATATTAGAATAGCGCTTGCAACCTACGTCCTCCGGTATTTTTGGGGCATATTCCAATATACGTATCTCCAGCTCCTTTCACAGTCTGAAACTATCTCTGGTGACATGGAAGGTAGCCTCTGATGTCTTAATGCGCATTCAATCATCCTGTTCCTTCTTCATACCAGTGTTTGCCACACGTTCCTTTCTTTATCTGTACTGTAGAGAAATTTGTCATTCCTTATAAGTCTTTACTCTCAGCATCTTTTTCACAAATCAAAAGTCCATTTATTGTCCGTTCACCTGCATAAATCACATGAGAACTTCTAAGTCAAAATCCTAACTTCTTGCATCTTCGGTGTCGATGACACTCGCAAATTTTTTAATGAAGTCACATTTGTTTTTAATACAGCTCCATATTCCCAAGCAAGCTTGGTTCACTAGAACTTTTTTTTCCGCGGATCTAGCTTTTTAAGGTTATCGGGATCATTAAGAGCTACGCATCTAAATTTAGACGCCATTCCTAACGACACTCTCTGTGATTAACTTAGGTTCAGACGTCAATGAAGACCAGCAACAGTGACGGGTGGCAGAGACTGGAAACTGCCTAACTAAGGCCCAGCGGCAGCGGGAATTCTACATGATGCGAGCACAAATTTGAATTTTCGATTGGAAGGCTTTCGGTTAGCCGATGTTTCAGATGTGGTTACTAGGGTAATATATGCTCTAAATTTACTGTAACATACAACTAGACGAAATACGTTTTTACATTTTACATTGCTCATTAGGAATATAACGTCCTGAATGTGGATTGGCAAACACGGTTTTCTATCTGCAGTCATTTTTTATAAATTTACCCAAAATTATTTACCGAATCAACAGAAAACTGATAGAGATTAAAATACTACTCAACGAAAACAAGCTCAGTTTCTTAGATCGTTCGGTCCAGCAATCAAATACGGAGATGCACACAAAGTCTTTGACATCCCTGACTGATAGAGTGCTGAAATAATGCTGCTTTATGTAACAGCTTGTTAGCGGATTGAATCACCACTCGGCACTATACTCAACAATGTGGTGTGAGTTGGATATGTGATATTTAGGCGACCGGTCTACATGACGGGAGGCCCTAGCCACACGATATTTCATTTCATTATAAGCTCACGTAAAGCACAAATGTGGAAGTTACCAAATCTGACTGAGAAATTAGGAGTTATACAGCCGTCCCGGACATAAGTCACGTTCATATTGGCTTAAGCTGGCACAACTGTCTAGCACTTTACGAGCTCTTACAAGGGAACCTCCCCATCGCACCCCCCTCAGATTTAGTTATAAGTTGGCACAGGGATAGGCCTTGAAAAACTGAACACAGATCAATCGAGAAAACAGGAAGAAGTTGTGTGGAACTATGAAAAAAATAAGCAAAATATACAAACTGACTAGTCCATGTGCAAGCTAGGCAACATCATGGAGAGTTTCAGCTTACGAGCGCCGTGGTCCCGTGGTTAGCGTGAGCAGCTGCGGAACGAGAGGTCCTTGGTTCAAATCTTCTCTCGAGTGAAAAATTTAATTTTTTATTTTCAGATAATTATCAAAGTTCAGGCACTCACACATAATCAACTTCGCTGTCCAAAATTCCAGGACATGTTGAGATTTACTTGGTCATATGCAGAATTTGACGGTCTACGCACGGAAACATTTGAAAACGTAAAAAACATATGTTTTGACAGAGCACAGGAAAAACTGTGTGACTGTGAAACTGTTGCATTCATTTGTTGCAGTGTATGTGACAAACTCTTATGTTTTCATCACTTTTTTGGGAGTGATTATCACATCCACAAGAAAACCTAAATCGGGCAAGGTAGAAGAATCTTTTTACCCATTCGCCTAATGTGCAAGTTAGGTGGGTCGACAAAATATTCCTGTCATGTGACGCACATGCCGTCACCAGTGTCGTGAAGAATATATCAGACGTGTTTTCCTGTGGAGGAATCGGTTGACCTATGACCTTGCGATCAAATGTTTTCGGTTCCTATTGGAGAGGCACGTCCTTTCGTCTACTAATCGCACGGTTTTGCGGTGCGGTCGCAAAACACAGACACTAAACTTATTACAGTCAACAGAGACGTCAATGAATGAACGGACAGATCGTAACTTTGCGAAAATAAAGTAAAATTTTCACTCGAGGGAGGACTCGAACCAAGGACCTCTCGTTCCGCAGTTGCTCACTCTAACCACGGGACCACGGCGCTCCTCAGCTTATCTTGTCCTTGATGTTGCCTATCTTGCACATGGACTACTCAGTTTGTATATTTTGCTTACTTTTTCATAGTTCCACACAACTTCTTCCTGTTTTCTCGACTGATCTGTGTTTAGTTTTTCAAGGCCTATCCACTGTGTCAATTTATAGCTAAATCTGAGGGGGGTGCGATGGGGAGGTTCCCTTGTTAGAAAACTTCTCTCATCATCTGTGAATGCGTTTGTGTAGCCAGTTTTAAGATTCCCGCATACGATCAGACTTGATTGTGATATTCGCTCTTGTCTAGCAACGGATCTGTCAGACAAGTCCGTACAGTTACCAACAAACTTTGACAGTTTAACCTCACTTTTCAAGCAGACGCTATTTCTTTATGATTTTTTTGACACTAGTGGGAATGGTTAAAAATGCAAATAATTCATTTTTAACGTTAACTTTGGCACGGTGTTTGAAGACGAATATGAGAACGAGGCACTGCTCCAGGGCATTGTTTGAAATGAAAGAGAAATATACACATAAAAAGCTGTTACAGGAACTGTTACACTCGGGACCTGATGATTGCATCAGATTTTGATGAACAGACAGTGAAATAGACAAATTGAACACCGAGCGAGGTGGCGCAGTGGTTAGCACACTGGACTCGCATTCGGGAGGACGACGGTTCAATCCCGTCTCCAGCCATCCTGATTTAGGTTTTCCGTGATTTCCCTAAATCGTTTCATGCAGATGCCGGGATGGTTCCTTTGAAAGGGCACGGCCGATTTCCTTCCCAATCCTTCCCTAACCCGAGCTTGCGCTCCGTCTCTAATGACCTCATTGTCGACGGGACGTTAAACACTAACCACCACCACCACAAATTGAACAAGTTATTAAATACTTGTTTCGAGTTACCTTGCCCTCACGTCGAGAAAGGGGAGAGATATGCGAAGCTTTATTCTCTTCTACTTGGTTCCCTAATGACAGTCAATTAAAACACCTCAACGTGGGGACATAAACCCTACATCGTCCGCGGAAGAACAGGAGAACTTAGAATTTTGTATTTTATTGAACTCCCGCTAATGTTTAACATAGAATATTATTTTATTTTTCACCTCTTCCTGCTCTACCATGTAGGTAATTGCCAGTGATATTTTGTTTTTATGTTTGATCATCGTTTCCACAGTTGTAGAGACTCACGATACAGTCAGATAAATAGCAATAAAACTCCATTTCACTGATCGTACGCGCTCCCACGTCGACGCAAACAACGTCCGTCATCTTCTTATACTTTCTGTCAACCAAAATTTATAGCAAACATGTCAAACACGCTTTGTGTTTGACGAACAGCACCCTAACTATCAAACCCGTACATTTGGTGCCTGAGAATATAAATTGGAAATGTGTTCAGATAAGGAAACTCGGTGAGAAGAGGACGAGGAACTCTGATAAATGACTGACACTGAAAAACAAACTAGGATAGGAAACTACTCTCGAATCCTACGAGGCACTAACACATTGACTATGTTGTGCAGTCTTGCATGTACCGTTGCAGTTAAGTGCCACGAAAAACTATGTCCCGTCCCGGGGCAGAATAACCCAGGTCCAGCCTCTGAGGCAAAACCGAGTTCGGAATCTTCAGCAGCTCACCTCTATTCCTTCCAGAAGCTTCTTCTACAGCCGGCTCCTGCTTCTTTGCGTCCCTGCTGACGTTAGGTTGCTCTTCTACGCGCACATAGGGTGCAACGTTACAGTTCTGACTGCGCACTTCTAGTATCTCACGCGGCTCATTCACGACGAAGTGACCATTTGGTTTAAATGTCGTAAAACATTAAACTGTATTGAGAAACACCTGTTGATTCTTGATAAGTGAAACAATGGACAAATGTGGTTATGATTCCGCTTATACTGGTGTGGACATTAACATACTTCATTTAAACATATAAACTCAATGAATATGTGCGTTAAACATTTTAAAGAGCTCTCTAAAATACAATCAGAACGTCTTAATTCGTGGAACTGACGTGGTTTTACACAGACTGTGTAGTCATAAACGATCATGGATGCCTTATGACGATGGTTACATAGTGCTTTTAAGTTCATGGAACATTAGGACTCGAAAAGTCGTATGCTTAGCGTGCCTCAAGAACGCGCTTTTCCACGCAGCCTGTTGCGAAACAGTGTGGGGTCGGGAGAGGAATAGTGTTTCAGGGCGTTATTGCGGAATTTGGTCCCTTGACTGTGTATTTAGCTTTTAGTTTACTACTAGTTCCAACTTGTGAGAGCAACGTGAACCGTTAAAACACTAAAAGAGCTAAATATCCTAGGAAGCTGGAAGTGGAACTGAGCGAATGCAAGCCGGCCGGAGTGGCCGTGCGTTTGTAGGCGCTACAGTCTGGAACCGCGTGACCGCTACGGTCGCAGGTTCGAATCCTGCCTCGGGCATGGATGTGTGTGATGTCCTTAGGTTAGTTAGGTTTAAGTAGTTCTACGTTCTAGGGGACTGATAACCACAGCAGTTAAGTCCCATAGTGCTCAGAGCCATTTGAACCATTTGAGCGAATGTAAGCTGGGAATCTTTGGGATGGGGATTGTTACCTATGATTGCTACTTTTAAATCACCTGTACTCAGAAACAACCAAAGAAATATATTAACTGTATCGTTAATTTTGACTACGAGTTTAATTATCAGTAAACCATTTTATTCTGCTGCATGAGAGAAGGATGACTTTAAACTGTGTGTTGGTTCTTGATATGTGTACGAGACTATTTTGTTCACTCTGTTTGTCAATGATTTTCGATGCCTAAGGTACGCTTGAAGAACCCTCTCGTACCTGATGATGTGTATAGGTAGTGGCTGAAACTGCGTTCCCTACCCTCGCTGATTTTGCTGAGGTGGTATGACGCATTTCTTGATTTTACACAGATAGTTAGAAAATAAATACTTAGACGACAAATTTTCTTGAATCAAACAAATTTTCTGAGAAGAAAAATGATTTGAGAGTTCTCCGTGAAGCAAAATCCAGATGGAAGAAACTTTTTCAGTTTACCTACAATCGCTGATGTTCAGTGATATTTAATTGCAGTGCCCGATGTGTAACTACAGGACGGCAATCATTTATTATTCTGAAAAGAGACATATGCTACCAATTGCAAAATGATTTAGACACGATGTCTGTATGTTGCGAAAAGTGGCACTTGACTATCAATAAGGAAAAGTATGAAGTCATCCACATGAGCACTAGAAGGAATCCCCTTAACTTCTGTTACACGGTAAGGCTGTAAGCTGAAGTAAATACTTAGGGGTTATAATTACGAATAACGTAAATTGAAACGATCACATAGATAATGTTCTGGGAAAAGCGAATAAAAGACCGAGGTTTATTAGCTGAACACTTAGAGAGTGCAGTAGGTGTATACTGCGCTGTTCCATCCTCTACTGGAGTCTATTGCTGCACGTTGTGGGATACGCATCAGATAAGATTGATGGAGGACTTAAAAAAAGTTCAAAGAAGAGCAGCTCTTTTTCTGCTGTCGTGAAGTAGAGAAAGAGTGCCATGGATACGACACGTGAAATGGGTTGGCAAGCGTTTTTCGTTGCAGAGGGCTCTCCTCATTAAATTTCAGTCAACTTTCTCCTCCGAATGAGAAAATATTTTGTTGGCACGCACCTGCATAAAGAGAAATTACCATCAGAACAGAATAAGTGAAATCAGAGTTCGCACGGAAAGATTTATAGCCGTACAGGGTAGCCGTGCGGTCTGAGGCGTCTTGTCACGGTTCGCCCGGGGCCCCCCGTCGAAGGTTCGACTCCTTCTTCGGGCTTGGGTGTGTGTGTTGTCCTTAGCGTAAATTAGTTTAAATTAGATTAAATAGTGCGTACGCTTAGGGACCGATGACCTCAGCAGTTTGGTCCCGTAAGACGTTACCACAAATTAATAAAAAATAAAAATTATGTGATGGTTTTTCCCGCACCCTGTTCGAGAGTGGATCGATAGACAAACAGCTTGAATGTGTTTCGATGAACCCTCTTCCAATACACTTAATTGTGAACTTCTGAATAATCGTGTGGATGTATATGAAAACCATTGGATGAGCCATGCCACACCAAAAGTATTTTTCATTGATTAATTATCACTCATCGTAATCCATTTAAAAAGGTACATTTTTCCTCCTTCTGTTCCTCACACAGCAGCTGCGCTTTGCTCAGAAATAGCTTTCAGAATCTCAACGACTTTTATCACTTGCTAACACACTTCTTTATTCTACTTTTACCTAGTTGTTACTCCTTGAGTCGCTCTAATCCTGTATGTCTTTCCCTCATTGCATTTCCCTTCAAGTGTCGCTTTCTCTGATGTTACACAACCCGTCCGGGCATAGTAATCATACAGCAGAAAATATACACGTAGAACGATACAAGCATAAAAGTTTATGTATTTCAGATAAAATTGTTAATATTAATGAAAAAAGGAAAATAACACATGAGGATGTGCCAGGAAACATTCCGTCTCTACTTTAGGCTATCGTCTAACATCAAATACGGAGATGCACATCATACAATGTAGTAAACAATCATTTTAGCTTAAAACTCTTCCGTTTGTACGTGCTTGCATAAACACATCAATATGCGATTGCGGGTCTGTCTTTGTGCAGAAAATGTTTCTTCCATTCATTTTGTTTCCCAAACTGGTTTCAGCGACAATAGCGCTTCCATCAGTGAGCTTTTAATTCTTAAATGTGAAATTAACGTAGTTGTAAACGTTATAAAACGTTATTACATGTGTTCCATTTGGTTCCAGGTATTGTATTGGGTGAGTGGTTTTCTAATACCTTATTTAGTTACACATTATGGCTTCTACATTTGTTTGCGTTATTTCCGGCGTATTTTCTGAGTTTTGTTGCTGTTTCTTCATCATACAGCATGTCTTATGCAACTGTATGAAAGGCTGCTTTTCACTACTATGAAAAAGTGAAATTACATAGTCAGAGTTATACTATTGTGAATTGCAATGGTATTTTGTTTGTTTCTTTGAAGTAAGCTCCATTAAAATATTTGTAATACGACTTGTACGTATTGTATGTCTGTGTGTGGAATGTATTGTAACGTTTGCGTTTTAGGATGACGAGTGACTGGAGGGAGTGAAATCCGGTGCCGGCACATAACAAGTTCCTCGCATGTAGCACCAAAGTGGCCGCCGAGCTTAACGTCCGTCAACAGTGTCACATGCTGTCACTTCACGTTTCGTAATTGAACTAGGGCACTGGCACAAAGTCCAGAGATTAGGAACTCCATGCCACCATCGCTCCTCCCCTTGCCGGCAAAATAGCGGCAGTGAAAATTTTTCCGCTACCAGGATACTAACCGGTGTATCGCTGGCTCGAGCGAGGCGTGAAGTGCAGGTGGGGTTGTGGACGTGATCTGGTGTGCACTAGGCTCTTAGTTATCTGTGATGTACTCACGTTCGTTGTCAGGCTTGTAGTTGTTTTCAAACACGGAAAGACATTACTGTTACACTTCGGTCGTAACTCAAAACATTACGCCATCTTGCTGTTTCGCGTGTGTCGCGAGAATGTATCGCTCATTGTGAGAAGGCTTTAAAAAAATGTAACAGGAGTTCTGATTACTTCTGTTCATTACCTACGTCTCTGAGTGTGATGGGGTAGGGAAATACACTGCTGGCCATTGAAATTGCTACACCACGAAGATGATGTTTTACAGACGCGAAATTTAAGCGACAGGAACAAGATGCTGTGATATGCAAATGATTAGCTTTTCAGAGAATTCATACAAGGTTGGCACCGGTGAAGACACCTACAAGGTGCTGACATGGGGAAAGTTTCCATCACATTTCTCACACACAAACAGCAGTTGACCGGCGTTGCCTGGTGAAACGTTGTTGTGATGCCTCGTGTAAGGATGAGAAATGCGTACCATCACGTTTCCGTCTTTGATAAAGGCCGGATTGTAGATTATCGCGACTGCGGTTGATCGTATCGCGACATTGCTGCTCGCGTTGGTCGAGATCCAATAACTGTTAGCAGAATATGGAATCGATGGGTTCAGGAGGGTAATACGGAACGCCGTGCTGGATCCCAACGGCCTCGTATCACTAGCAGTGGAGATGACAACATCTTATCCGCATGGCTGTAACGGATCGTGCAGCCTCGTCTCGATGCCTGAGTCAACAGATGGGGACGTTTGCAAGACAACAACCATCTGCGCGAACAGTTCGACGACGTTTGCAGCAGCATGGACTATCAGCTCGGAGACCATGGCTGCCGTTACCCTTGACGCTGCATCACAGACAGGAGCGCCTGCGATGGTGTACTCAACGACCAACCTGGGTGCACGAATTACAAAACGTCATTTTTTCGGATGAATCCAAGTTCTGTTTACAGCTTCACGATGGTCGCATTCGTGTTTGGCGACATCGCGGTGAACGCACATTGGAAGCGTGCATTCGTCATCGCCATACTGGCGTATCACCCGGCGTGATGGTAAGGGATGCCATTGGTTACACGTCTCGGTCACCTCTTGTTCGCATTGGCGGCGCTTTGAACAATGGACGTTACATTTCAGATGTGTTCCGACCCATGGCTCTACACTTCATTCGATCCCTGCGAAACCCTACATTTCAGCAGGATAATGCACGACCGCATGCTGCAGGTGTTTCTGGATACAGAAAATGTTCGACTGCTGCCCTGACCAGCGAATTCTCCAGACTTCTCACCAATTGAAAACGTCTGGTCAATGGTGACCGAGCAACTGGCTCGTCACAATACGCCAGTCACTTCTCTTGATGAACTGTGGTATCGTGTTGAAGCTGCATGGGTAGCCAAACTCTGTTTGACTCAATGCCCAGGCGTATCGAGGCCGTTATTACCGCCAGAGTTACTTGTTCTGGGTACTGGTTTCTCAGGTTGTATGCACCCAAATTGCCTGAATATGTAATCACACGTCAGTTCTAGTATAATATATTTGTCCAATGAATACCCGTTTATCACCTGCATTTCTTCTTGATGTAGCAATTTTAATGGCCAGTAGTGTGTGTGTGTCTGTGTGTGTGTGTGTGTGTGTGTGTGTGTGTGTGTGTGTGTGTGTGTGTGTGAGAGTGAGTGAGTGTGTTCGGACGCACACATAGAATGTATTATTGTGAAGTGCTGTTCTTTTATGTATCGTGTTTTGGTCTTCCACTATAGGATTTTGCATTTTATTATTTTCGTCCGTTGTTAGATTTTGATGTAAACTGTTACTGTTTTTCAAGATGCGTAGATCAGTTTCGTTATTAGTGGAGTGCTAAAGGCTGTGCTCATTTCTCTGAAAAACGCCCTCTCCTGTAAGTCGCAGTTGGAAAGATAATAACGGGAAACTTAGAAATTTTGGAGTCCTGTATGAATGTCTACGTGCTAAAAATTAAATTTTCTCTATTTTGTATTAAGTAGGTGCATAAGTTGCTAGCATTTTTCCGTAAGTTTTATAAACACAGCAGATACACGTAACAGAGATTTTAGCCATACATAATATATTCTCTTGCACTATTTACAGTAGTCTGCCAACGCTGGGCTAGCTTTTCGATTCCGCGACTGTAGAAACGATGTAGTTTTGAGGCGAATAATTCGTCTAGCGATGATGGGAGCGCATTTTCATCCAGAAAGGAAGTTCTTTGATTGTAGCTCGATAGAGTGCGGAAAAGGTGAAAACCTTAAGGCGCAAGATCAGGTGCGGAATGACTACCCAACGCAATTCGTATATAGTATTTTTTGTTAGTATACCAGAATGCGGGCAGACTTTATCGTGGAGTAGCTTCACTCAACGCAGTCTTCCTGGGCGTTGTTCTTGGATTGCGGCTGCAAGACGTCTCAGTTGTCGACAGTAAATGTCAGCAGTGATGGCTACACTTCGGGGAAGCAATTCGCAGTACACCACACCTTCGCTGTTCCATCACATTGACAACATTATCGTTTGTCGACTGCGCAGTTCTTTGTACGGCTAGTTGCCGCTTTGTTTGGATTTAGCCATTCCTTTATTTTCCTTATGTTAGCATAAAGACTCAATCTCTCGTCATCAGTAACGATACAGGATAGGAATGGTCGGTTTTGTTCACGAGCCAATTGATGACGATCAATCTGAAATGCACATGTAGCCACCCGCCGACTTTTGTGATTTTGGTTTAGAGCATGGGGGACCCATACCCCAATTTTGAATCTTCCCCATGCATGCAAATGTAGCAGGATGGTGGATTATCGCCGTTCATTACATTTGTCAGTTTTCGAGTACAATGACGTGGATCATTGTGGTTTAATGCGTTAACCGATGTCCATCAAACAACGAAGGTCTTCCTAAACTTCCTAAACGTGGAGAGTCACTAACGTCAAAACGATCCTCCTTAAAACGAAATAATCATTTCCTTGCCGTATTCGGTTCAATGACGTTATCGCCGTACACGGTGCAAATATTTCTGGCTGTCTCCGCTACTATCAGTCCACTGCTCAAGTCAAACAGAAGAATATGTCGGAAATGTTCCGATTTCTCCAGTTGGCACTATATTTTCTAACGTCCACAGTTCCGTTCACTAAATCCAGATGACAAATTGAGAATATGTAAACTCGAATAGCAACATTGAACTACTATTTGAAAACGACAAACCTTAAATAAACCCACAGCAACCGCACCTCTTTTTTTTTTTTTTTTTGAGTCATCACTCTTCTGACTGGTTTGATGCGGCCCGCCAGGAATTCCTCTCCTGTGCTAACCTCTTCATCTCAGAGAAGCACTTGCAACCTACATCCTCATTTATTTGCTGGATATATTCCAATCTCTGTCTTCCTCTACAGTTTTTTCCCTCTGCAACTGCTAGTACCATGCAAGTTACTCCCTGATATCTTAATAGATGTCCTACCATCCCGTCCCTTCTCCTTGTCAATATTTCCCATATTTTCCTTGCCTCTCCGAGTCAGCGCTGAACCTCCTCATTCCTTACCTTTTCAGTGCACCTAATTTTCATCATTCGTCTTTAGAACCACATCTCAAATGCTAGGAGTATCTTCTGTTCCGGTTGTCCCAAAGTCCATGTTTCACTACCATATACCATACAATCCTGTGCTCCAGACGTAGATTCTCAGAAATTTCTTCCGCAAATTAGGGCCTATGTTTCATATTGTGACGTAGAGGAAGGTATAAGTAGATGAATGAAGAACACTAGCTTCACTTAACGAAGGTTTATTCAGCACTTGCACATATAAGAGCGCGGAGCAAACTGCCTCCAGCCAGAACACATACGGTATATATACAGCTGCAGAACGTTCCAGTAAAATGATTCTTGCCATTTGTGGATACTTGTAGAATGTACTCGAACCGAATATAGAAATTAAAATTTTTCACTTCAGGTGAGTTTTAAACCCATGACCCTCCATGCAACAATCTATTAGCGTAGCCACTGCACCACTCCACATCGCTTCTTCTGCGACAATATCAATAACTCCTCTTAGGCAGGAATACCTTATCTATTTTTTTATAGGCTCCTGTTTCTTCTTCCATCACATCAGGCAAGTCTCCCCCTCCTCCCCCCCCCAAAGAGGCCTTCGGTGTACTCTATCCATCTACAGGCTCTCTCCTCTGCATTTAGCAGTGGAATTCCCATTGCACTCTTAAAGTTGCCGCTCTTGCTTTTAATTCCACTGAGGGTTGTTTTGACTTTCCTGTAAGCTGATTCAGTCCGTCCGACAAAAACATTTTTTTCGTCTTCTTCACATTTTTCATGCAGACATTTTACCTTTGTTTCCCTGCATTTCCTATTTATGTTATTATTCAGCGACAGCATGCCGACATAAAAAGAAAAACGCTACGAAACTGTACACCAACCTAATAGTATTACCGTGCGACCTCTGTTGTGTAGTAAAGCTTGTAACTGAGTCGGCATAACTTGGGCCCTGACAGTTGCAGTGGGCCAGGGAGGCAGCTTTGCTGGCCTACCTCAACCAGTAACTTAACGCAATTTTGAAGACATCTCTATGTCAACGACCAACAACTTTGCCGCAGTGGTAACACCGGTTCCCGTCAGATCACAGAAGTTAAGCGCTGTCGGGCTGGGATAGCACTTGGATGGGTGACCATCCGGTCTACCGAGCGCTGTTGGCAAGCGGGGTATACTCAGCCCTCATGAGGCAAACTGAGGGGCTACTTGATTGAGAAGTAGCAGCTCCGGTCTCGGAAACTGACATACGGCCGGGAGAACGGTGTGCTGACCACATGCCCCTGCATATCCGCATCCAGTGACGCCTGTGGACTGAGGATGACACGGCGGCCGGTCGGTGACTTTGGACCTTAATGGCCTGCTCTGGAGGAGTTTAGTTTTTAGTTTTCTATGCCAACGCCTCAGTGTTTCACAGCTCTGTAGACGTCTACTGTTTTCGTTTGCAGCCGTTAATGCTTTGCTGTCGAAAACTGGCAATAGCACTGTGAGCTGTCAGGAGTCTCCTTACACCGTCTCGACAATAGTTAAACGCCGGACTGTCGACTGAGGTACTAAAGGGCGACTGCCATTGCGTGTCCAGGAAGGGGGCAAAGCGACGGGCGTGGTCACGAACGGACGCATGACGCAGGCACCGGTTGCCGCCAGCTACGCACACGCAGCCTCCGCTGCGTGGGAGAGCGATGCCCTGGGTCCTACTCACCAAGACCGTGAGGGCCACTCTTGTCCGGACGTGGCACTGCAGCTAGTCACGGGCGAGACCGGCCAGAAGCTAAGGGTGAGTATCTGTTCCACTTCTATTGTCGGTATCCCAATCAACATGATGTTTCTCACACGGACCGGCACAGATTTTCGTAACAACCATGCTCCAACATCGATACAAGGTGAACTTTCCCGCTAACAGTAAAAGTCTTGTTTGTTAGGAAAAAAGTACACTTGGGTCTCTTGTTGGTCAATGCCCTTTAATACAACTTCTTGCACGGCAGAACTGTCACTTGTGTCACTCAGGATGATCAGCAAAATTTCTATCTACAGCTGCCGTTGCTTCATCACTGAGGTAAAAAACCAATTTCCGCTGGTTTTTCTGGTCTGAAAGGATCATGACTTGCTTTTTATAGAGACCAATGAGTCCTCTGCCGTGTATTTGGTTTAAGTTGGTCCACAAGACCAATATTCGAGAGCTATTGTTTTAGTTTTGCCAGATAAGCAAAAAGATAAAATTGTTTTGGCATGCCAGGATAACTCATGTCATGACACCTCCAATAGATGAAATCGAGCTTGCCTCTTCGTTGTAGAACCGTAGGTCCCACTCAACACTTTTATTGTTATTAAGTCTCTGGCATGAAACAATAAAACCACGTCTCATCGTCAGTAACTTGTAGTGCACAAATTTCGCAGCACTCTTTCTGAAGGGCTGCAAGCATTGCTAAATGTGCATCATTGCATAGCATTTAATTTACTATTAACTGAGTTGTGGTCCTGGAATGTATTTATTGCATTAGTCCACTTCCTCCTGCCATCTCTCTTTTTCCATCTTCTCCTCCTTCGTCCCCGTCCCTCTCCTTCTCATCCCTCCCTCTGTCCACCTTCTCCATCCCCCACTTCTCTGACTATATCCTCCTCCCCCATCTCTCTGTCCATCTGCTCCTCCTGATCCCATCAATCCATTTACTCCTTCCCCTCTGTCCATATTCACCTCCCCCTCTGACTCCATCTCCTCCTACCCCTTCATCTCTTCCTCAGTCTCCTTATCTCCATCTCCCCCCTCTCTGTCCATCTTCTCCTCTCCTCTCTCTGTTCATTTCCTCCTCCCATTTCTCTCTTCCCATATCCTTTCCATTCTCTGTTTATTTCATCCTCTTCTCTCTCGGTCCATCTCCTTTTTCCTTTCTCAATCTAACTCCTTTGCTGCCCTCTGTTTGTCCATCTCCTTCCATCTCTAATTGTCCACCAACTCTTCCCTTCCTCTGGTCTCTTCTTCTTCACCATCTTTCCATCCATCTCCTACTCTACCCTCTAATCTATCTCCCCTCCACCTTCGCTCAGTCCATTGCCTCCTCCCCTCCATCTTTCCATCTCCTCCTCCTTCCTTCCTCTCTCCACCTCCTCAACCCCCTCCCTATGTTCCTCAACTCCCCTTCCCTTCATTGTCCATTTCCATCTCCTCATTCCTCCTATCTGTGTCCGTCTTCCTCCCACTTTTGTCTCCACATTATCACCTCCATCCCAGTAGGAGGTTGCTGGTTCTTGCTCCCACACTTTCTTTCCAGATACAAGCGTATGCAGAGTATGCACAAGTGAGATTTATTTCACACATATTTAACATATTTTGCACACATTTTTATACATATTTCACCTGTACCGGTAGCGAATTTCGTCCAAAAGTTACGTTTTCAGGCAGCTCGGTCTATATGACTTCATATCTCCTGAACCAAGTGTTGTACAATGATACAATTTAGCAACTACATTCGTAGGTATATTTGGGTGCTGTCTAAATTATGTTCCGAGTCGGGTTAGTGGTAAAGACACAATAAATTAAAAACGTCATGCATGATGCGGCAGTTTTTCACGCATTCACGCATCTCAGTGTTCATGACGTTATATCTCCTGTACTGTGCGTCGTACAATGAAACAAGTTTGTAGGTACATTCAGCGGCATATGTACGTACTGTCTGCTCAATCTTTTGCGGATGGAGTTAGTAGCAGAAAAGTAATTAACGACATGCATGATGTGACTATTTTGCACACGCTCAGAGTTTATGAGTCATACCTCTTGAAGTGTGTGTCGTACAATGATATTGCAATGATTTGCACGTTCATTCAGTGGTATATGTGTATACGTCTGTAAAATGTGTCATCAACACAGTTAGTAGTAAAGAAATAATTAATCAAAACGACATTCCTCATGCGATAGCTTTAACGCTTAAACAGCGAGGTTGTAGTAAGTGATAAACTTTTTACCTCCCATCATTTTGTGAGGCTTTTCAGAGTGGAGAACGTTCGCAAAAGCTTGAAATTATGAGTAAAGTCTGTTGCAAGTCTCTAACTGTTCACATTCTCAAATACTGGACGAATAATTTCTATAAATTCAAGTCTCGTGAGCTACACTACTTATTCTCCCCGCTTCCACCTCTTTGATGGTTCCTACCCTCACAGCGATTGTCTTCAAACCATAAGAGATATCTGTAGCAAATTTGGTTCAAGTGAGTCCAGCACTTTAGCTGGAGGTTTTGAACATACATACATATGCATATGCATATGCATATGTATATGTACATCCGTTTTTACAATATCTATGAATTCAACAAATGAGTCACTTATCTTGTATAGTGTTGTGCCGCAAGAATTTCATCCTAAATAAATAGTTATTTCCATACGCATTATCATAAAATTGTAATAAATGTTCCGTTTTATTTTTTGCCACACATTAGGCAAACCATATCTGATGTGCATATGTGACTGCTACTGTATGTTTCTGTAAGATTCTTGTATAGTCAGTGCCACCCCCACCATGAAACAACCTGCACTAGGAGTAACTGCAAAATCAAGTGTAGCGGCAGCCTCTGCCAGGGACTTAAGTGTGAATTGCAGAGTAACCATGTAGATGTAGATGTAGCCGCCGAACCGAGAGGACGCGTAGCAGAGCAGCAGCAGCACTTGTGTGATAAATTGAAAATTAATTTAGTCTTTGTTTTTTTGTTCACGTGAGGCATGGGCACCTCCTTCCAATATTTTAACAAAGGCTTAATCAGTCTTATATCAAACAAATATTATATGCGGAGGTAGGAAATCACGGGAACAACTGAAATAGCGCATCACTTCACTGCTATTTGCATTTATTGTAACACTTGATAACAGACCATAAAATGTCGCGCGTTACACTTGACAGATAACAGCACTAAAACAATAATAAACACCTGATTCAGTTTTCTGCACTTTAGTTAAAGTTCAACAGGCGAACACAATTTAACTTCTCCCCTAAATATAAATATGCGCGTAGGCGCTTTAATGAACTGGTTATGAAACAGTCACTTATAACATCAAGGCAGGCAAACTCCACTTAAAGGGAAAATAATTAGCAAGTTTATGCACTGACTAGAACATTAAGGTGAATAACAGGAAAGTTCACCGTCCTCAACTCCTTACGGTGACAGTTAACCTCCAGTGAGTTACTTTCTTTACAATACGACATTAAGAGCAGCTCAAAAGTAACAAAAAAAATTAAGATTCAGCCAATACCGCCCAGCGCACGGCGTCCATGGAGACGAGGCGCTTGCCGGAGCGTAAGTCTTGGTGGGGACTTAGTACCTATGTGCCGCATTTTCAAAATGTGACGACGCCTATTCAGGCCGTTTTAGTTTTATTTCTAGACCATGCCCTCGTAGACATATTATAGAATCAGGATAATCTTCTGAAAAAGGCTCAATTACTTGGGCTGAAACCTAGGTAAATGTTGGTTTCATTACCGCAATCGCGGCTGATAGTTTCTTATATAACAGGATGATATTTCAGCTTGCAGTACAAATGCAAGAGCCCAAATATAGCCTTTACCCAAGGCAGGACTAAAGCACACTAGTTTCTCCCTCAATTATCTCAATTAAAATTTCCAAAACAATGAAAACTAGCAGGATTCCCTTGCACGGCAGACGTGCCAACTGTTCCGCTCATACCCCAGAATCAACTAGCGGAACATAAATCATTGACACATTTAAGATAATATTTTAGAACAATGTACTTAAATACCTTTGTTTACCACAAGCCTTAAGTAGTTAACAGGTTAGTCTCTGTTATCGATGCCACGCAAATGAGGTAGCAAGTTATCGTCTACAATTCTACCTTGCCATTTAACGGGTGTCGTGACGAGGAAAGAAAGAATCCAGTTAATTAATTGAAAGTCACTACTTGGATTCAGTATTTGACAATGCGCTTAAAACCAACAGACGAAGGTGAGAGTCAAGTTAACAGTCGCAAGCAGCTCACGCTGAACACGAACATAAGGTGAGCAGTAAATAAACTGCTCCTTGTTCAGTCATTTACACACCGATGAAACAAATAATCTTCGCCGAATTACTGCAGACGCCGGAATCCCCAGTTGCTTGTAAATGACGCAAATAATGGTCAAAACGTCTTACTTGAACTCCGATGACATCTGTAGCATAGGAGTTTCAATGGACAACATGGCCTCATCCCCTTGGATCCACCAGTAACATTGGCTACTGTCAAGGCTTTAACGATGCATCACACATGACACGAGTCACACCAAACCATCAACAAAACGGCGTGGCCTCCTGTACGCTCCCAGACGTCCGCCATCAGAGTTCCTCCTCCCCACCGACGCTGTCCCGGAAACACGGCAGGCAGCCGGCCGCAGCAACCACACAGTGCCCTCTGGCTAGGGTAAGGAAACAGCAGAGCGCGAAGACGGAATTTGAAAAGGAACGCGTTACAGACAAGGAGAAAACGCCGAAAACCAACCGTGACATTTCGTCATACATACAAAGAAGTGAACTATACGTATGTATTGTACTGTGTGGACTAGTGGTTAGAAAATTAATCGTAGTTTTTGTTTTTGCGTAAGTCTTGTGAATATTCTTGTCTAGGGCGGCTTTCTAGTGGAAATTTTTCCGTCACCAGAAACTCCGTCACGCCACTAAGTTTTAATTTTGTGCTAGTAAACAGCACACAGTTTGTATCAGTGCATTCCAGTTTGAATATTTATTTCGTGCAGTAACTTTTTGGCAAACAGGGTTCCTAATAACAGGTATCTCTAAATACATCAACTTCAGTACAGAAATTTATTTCTGTTTAATAGCTTGCGGTCTCAGAGTTCAGTGAGAAATCTGCACACCAACTTTTGTGTTACTTTATTCTCCTTTGGTATATTTTCTAACTCACTAGCGCCATTTGGGACCTTATATGTATTTTATACACAGTGCGATATGGCTAGGGACTGTGTTTGTTGTGAGCGAAAAAATGGTTCAAATGGCTCTGAGCACTATGCGACTTAACTTCTTAGGTCATCAGTCGCCTAGAACTTAGAACTAATTAAACCTAACTAACCTAAGGACATCACACACATCCATGCCCGAGGCAGGATTCGAACCCGCGACCGTAGCGGTCGCTCGGCTCCAGACTGTAGCGCCCAGAACCGCACGGCCACTCCGGCCGGCTGTTGTGAGAGGACACAAGGAGAGTTAGCTGCTATCCGTAAACAGTTGGAAGCTGCGTTGGCTGCCGTCGACAAGCTTCTAGCTAATGCTCGAGGTTGGGTGACGTTGGGGC
Organism: Schistocerca nitens; assembly: GCF_023898315.1. Classification (NCBI taxonomy): domain Eukaryota; kingdom Metazoa; phylum Arthropoda; class Insecta; order Orthoptera; family Acrididae; genus Schistocerca; species Schistocerca nitens. The sequence goes on from NC_064617.1 coordinate 619,982,585, forward strand.
GCCAGTGAAGAGACCTACGACACCTAAGGTGCCACTGGGATCATCTGGTGATCCTGACTTCGCTGCGGCTTCTGATACGCAACATCTGACAGGTACGCCCTCACTCCGAAGTGGATGGCAGACAGTGGTGGGTCCGCTTGTCACTGGGCGGAAGGCGAAAAAGGGAGCCGGACGTGCGGCTTGGTCCCTGCGTCTTGGCAACAGGCACGAGGTGTTACCCAGTTTTGATGATAACTCTGAGCTAGCACGGGATGCCTCTCCTTTTGGGCCAGCGGTCGATTTTCCTGCCCAGTCCGGACAAGTACAGAGGGTAGCTAAGCTTGTCATTGGGAGCTCCAATGTTAGGCGGGTGATGGAGCCCCTCAGGGAGATAGCAGGTAGGTCGGGAAGAAATTCTGTGTGCATTCGGTATGTTTGCAAGGTGGTCTCATCAGTGATGTGGAGTAGGCCCTGCCAGCGGCTATCGAGCGCACTGGGTGCAACTAGCTGCATCTAGTGGCACATGTCGGCACGAATGACGCCATCGTTGGCTCCTTTCGGCGGCTGGATGATTTGGTGAAGTAAAATAGCAACGTACGCGGGGTGCAGGCTAAGCTGTCTATTTGTAGCATCGCACCCAGGTTGCTCGCGGTCCTCTGATTTGGAGCAGAGTGAAAGATCTAAGCGAGAGGCTAAGACGACTCTGCGACGGTATCGGATGCGAATTTATCGACCTCCGCCATCGGGGGCAGAACTGTAGGGTTCCCCTTAATAGTTCAGGCGTGCACTACACTCAGGAAGCGGCAAGTAGCTTAGCGTAGTACGTGTGGCGTGCACATGGGGATTTTTTAGGTTACAGAACCCCTTCCTTGGTATCAAAGATGATTTGCTTGTTAAAACTGCCACAGCGACCTCGGAGAATCTTGGTCCTCCAAAACCAGAGACAGATAAGATTAATATGACTTTAGTGAACAGCAGGAGCATCCAAGGAAAGATCCCAGAATTCGTATCGCTTACTGAAGGTTATAATGCACACATAGTATTGGGAAGAAAAAGCTGGTTGAAATCAGACGTCAATGACAACGAAATACTAAGTTCAGATCGGAATATTTATCGTAAGGATAGGTTAGTCGCCAATGGTGGCGGCATGTTTGTTGTAGTAAATAATTCGATAAAATCTTACAAGGTTATCACGGATTCCGTATGTGAATTAATCTCGGTGAAATTGAGTATCAATGAACTGCGGCGAGTGGCGTGGCCTGTGGACGTGTTCGGCGAGCGCTCCGCTTGTTGGTGTTGGGAAAATGTGGTCGAAGTGCAGTGCACGTTTCAGAGTGGATAGCTAAAGGTGTAATCTGTCGCGTTACGCATTAAAGACTAGTTCGGAGACCGTAGTTTGACAGTGAGAGGTCTTTCTTCTCTGTGATAGTGAATGTATTCTTGCGTGTCGTGTGGCAAGTTTTGTCAGCGGAACGGGAAGCCATTGTCTTCTCTGAGGGCTGCGACGCGTTGCGCTTTCTGCTGACGGCGCGGAGTGCAGCGGGCCGCAGTGACGTCGGGCGCTGCGGCGCTGACAGCGCGGATTGCGGCTGGCTGACTGTGCGAGCCACAGCTGTTCGTTGCGTCAGGCGTCCCAGACAGCAGCGGCCGGCTCGGCGGGCGCCGTCTACGTGAAGCTGGCTGCAGGTAGTGTCAACTGGCGTGTAGCTCATATTTGCTGGCGTTACGGAGTAACAGCGCGGCACACTGTGGAATAAATCACAGAGTGTACTGCGCTTAACGAAATTGGTTGCACTCGGTTTAGAGACAATCTACATGCGCAACGAATCGAGAATTTGGGAATCGGCTGCCGTACACTAAATTTCGTCCGGTGCGCGCTTTCTTTGCCTCAGTCTGTGAAGCATTTGGGACGTGTGCATCGGCTTTTAACTAACTTAAGCTCCACGTCCGCGAGTACAAGCGGACACTGGAGCATACCACTTGGTCCACGCTGGCGGCAGCCGCTGCTAATTTCGAAAATGCCGAACGCGCTGCAGGAATCAATGTGAGCTACACATCATTCGGAGGACGTCGAAACAGTGACGCGACTCCGACGGGCAAGAGCACAGGGGCAATAAGACGAGTGGTATCCAGTGTGAGGTAATTCCCAAAAGAAAAAAATGGAAACTAAAACGATAAGCGCTGTAGATGAGATCTTAAAGAAGTTCCAGAATGAACTAAAGCAAAAAAAAGGCGTATCCAATAATTACATCGCCGCTAAGTGGCAAAATTTGGGCACTGGCACTAGGTCAAGCGAGGCTTTATGGACAAAATGAAGAGCTGAGAACTGAAAACTCCAGGCTCAGGAAAGAACTAGCGGTTGCAAACGCACCAGATGCCCAGGAACCCATTCAGCGCCTGGAACAAGAAATAGCGGAACTCAAATCCGAAAATCAGAGACTAAAGTCAGAAAATAAACCCCTCTCACTCTCGTTTGCAGCGGTTGCGGCTGCCGGTCCGATTGCAAAGCCTAAAAGCAACGTACAGGAAAGCATTCAACAAACAAAAGCTAAACAGTCCAGCACACTTTTCCTTATATCAGAAACCTGTGGTGTCACCGCTAGACACCACACTTGCTAGGTGGTAACTTAAATCGGCCGCGGTCCTGTAGTACATGTCGGACCCGCGTGTCGCCACTGTGTAATCGCAAACCTAGCGCCACCACATGGCAGGTCACAAGACACGGACATGACCTCGCCCCAGTTGTACGGAAGATATAGCTTGCGACCAGACGTACGAAGCTTTCCTCTCATTTGCCGAGAGACAGATAGAATAGCCTTCAGCTTAGTCCCTAGCTACTACCTAGCAAGGCGCCAATTGTATCAGTGCTAATAGCGTACTAATATTCAAGAGAGATGTATTCCAACAAGAGAATAAAGATAAGTATTAAACGCATCTACGTACTTTTCCTCTTATTCATTAATAAGTCTCATGTTCCAGAACTTCAAGCCCGTCTGCGTTAGTTTAGCGTGCACCTAGCTACCTCATTGTGTCTATGCTGTATGAAATAGACACAACAAAACCAACCAAGATGCGAGAACCATTAGAGGAACCATCAGTAAAGCAATTAATCCCAAGCAAGAAAAATTAAAGATAAAATCAATCAGGTCAACAACAAACACCGTAATAATTGAAACAGAACCACAAGTAGACAAGAAAAAGATAATAGAAAAAACAACACAGCTTAAGGACATTAGGTGTGAAGAACCCAAGAAGTTCATACCCCTGCTGGTAGTGCACCAAGTCTCAACATATTTAACTGTCCAGGAATTGTTAGAAGAGCTCTACAAAATAAACGTGAGAGAACACATTAGAAAAGACGAGTTCGATAACGAGGTTAAAATAAAATTTAAAACAGGACCAAAAGGCAAAAGGACAGTAAACAATATTCTAGAAGTGTCGCCTAGAGTACGATTACTGCTGCTTCAAAAAGAAAGTTTTTTTTTAAAATTTGAATCTTTGTACATCAACGACTTTGTTGCTGTGTAACAGTTGGGGCTTTGGTCACCCATCGAAGGGTTGTGACAAAGATCCAGTATGTGGAGGATGTGCCAAACCAGGGCACAAAAAGTCAGAATGATGGCAGGAGAATCCTGTAGGCTGTATACCATGCAAACACAGAAACGGAGCATGCGATAAGGCAAAGACAAACAGAGTGCACCGAATACGATGTTCTGTACAACGTCCAATAATAAGGAGTGCTTCCATAACTGTCAGAAACCCACCCCCATAACACATGCAGGAACAAACGTAACTACTAACACAAACAGGCAAAGGTACATATCGGCGTTGACTAGGATGAGAGACTGGCGACGAGCCGTTGCCTGGCGGCAACACATGGGGATATTACAACCCCCAAACGCAGATACCGATACTAATGTAATGCCTCAGTTCTGGGAGACAATACAGTGTAGGTACTTCAGCATTACCGACTATATAGACGATATGTGCATGCAGGGTGCAATTGAATATGAGGTTGCCAGCACCTGAAACATCACATGTTTGATTGAGCCATCTTCGAGGCTGGTCTCCTTTTACGAGTTGACGAACTGTAAGACGAAATACTGCGAGATAGTCCATAGAAATATAACGACTTCCCTGAACATCCTGAGAATGAAGATGTCACTGAGTTCACAAGAAATCCAAAACACAGGCAGGCACAAACAAAGACAATTGCACACTATCCACGCAACAAGTACGATATGATACAACCTAATGTACACCCTATATTACACCAGTTCGTTTTGTCTACGGAGGTAGCGCACACAGTCACTACGAAAAACAAAACAGTAATGTAGCTGAACAGAAAGACACATCCTGCACCGGCACAACACCAGATACAACCACCCCAGAAACGGACATACAACAGTCACATTTTACGAAAAAGTCACCATTAGATATCAAATACAACAAGTCACTATCAGGGGAAATGCTCAGACAAAACTCATCAAACTCCATACTACCAGAAACGATAAAGCAGGAAAGACTTGTTGCACTACAAAATTACTCGAAATCGGAGCAACAAACAAATAGTCAAGAACACCAACTAGACACAACCAAGGACACCAAGCTGAATACCATTAATTACGTAAACTGCGAAAACTTAGAAGTTAACCTACGGCTTAGCAGACTAGAAAACAAGGATATATTTCAAGTAGCTCTTCGCTATGTAACACGAACTAAGCATGAAAACGGGGATAAAATCTGTTTTCCAACTACAGAACAAACTGACAGGATGATCCTGAGGGCTGAAAATCTGCCAACGAAGCTCAAAGAGCTATGTAAGCTTTTAGGGGAGGCAAGTGCGCAAAGGGGAGAGGGCCCAAGAAAAGAGAAAGTATACAAGGACTTCGTGAGAGCACATGGACATGTGTTTCAGGATTTTAAAGAAACCACACCCAAGTGTTTTCCCTTCACTAGATATCACTTCTGAAGGTAATACAACTAAATTTCCAGGGCAGTAACCTAGTCAACATGGCTCTAGGTAGGCTGTTAGAAGAAACAAAAGCAGATATCGCCAGCGTTCAGGAACCTTTCCTGCGAGGAGGGAAAAATTTTACGGCTCCCCTCACATTACGTCACAATAGCAGGAACACCAAACACGAAAGCCGCGATAATAGTAGTTAATAAAAACATCATTGTAACACAGATCACCCAGTTTTGCTCTGAACACATTGCCACAGCAGAAATAACAGACGGAGAAGATTTATGGCTCATGTCGTCTATTTACGCTCAGTACTTGTGTGATACAGAACTTTTCTTAGACAAAATAAAAGACATTGCACGACACTCAGGAAGAAACAGGCTGCTCATTCTGATATCAACGCAAAATCCCCCTTGTGGAACTCACATAGAACTGACGACAGAGGGCAACTAGTGCTTGACGTGGTAAATGAATGCAACCTCTTCTTACTGAATAGGGAGGGTCAGCCACCTACCTACCGCGGAGACGCCGTTGGTGTAAGTAATATAGACCTTTCTCTGTTTTTGTTGTTGTGGTCTTCAGTCTTGAGACAGGTTTGATGCAGCTCTCCATGCTACTCTATCCTGTGCAAGCTTCTTCATCTCCCAGTACCTACTGAAGCCTACATCCTTCTGAATCTGCTTAGTGTATTCATCTCTTGGCCTCCCTCTACGATTTTTACCCTCCACGCTACCCTCCAGTACTAAACTGGTGATCCCTTGATGCCTCAGAACATTCCCTACCAACCGATCCATTCTTCTAGTTAAGTTGTGCCACAAACTCCTCTTCTCCCCAATTCTATTCAATACCTCCTCATTAGTTATGTGATCTACCCATCTGATCTCCAGCATTCTTCTGTAGCACCACATTTCGAAAGCTTCTATTCTCGTCTTGTCTAAACTATTTATCGTCCATGTTTCACTTGCATACATGGCTACACTCCATACAAATACTTTCAGAAACGATTTCCTGACACGTAAATCTATACTCGATGTTAACAACCATCATCAGTTATTTTGCTCCCCAAATAGCAAAACTCCTTTACTACTTTAAGTGTCTCATTTCCTAATCTAATTCCCTCAGCATCACCCAACTTAATTCGACTACATTCCATTATCCCCGTTTTGCTTTTGTTGATGTTCATCTTATACCCTCCTTTCAAGACACGGTCCATTCCACTCAACTGCTCTCCCAAGTCCTTTGCTGTCTCTGAGAGAATTACAGTGTCATCGGCGAACCTCAAAGTTTTTATTTCTTCTCCATGGATTTTAATGCCTACTCCGAACTTTTTTTTTGTTTCCTTTATTGCTTGCTCAGTATACAGATTGAATAGGCTACAGCCCTGTCTCACTCTCTTCCCAACCACCGCTTCCCTTTCATGCCCCTCGACTCTTATAACTGCCATCTGGTTTCTGTACAAATTGTAAATAGCCTTTCGCTCCATGTATTTTACCCCTGCCACCTTCAGAATTTGAAAGAGAGTATTCCAGTCAACATTGTCAAAAGCTTTCTCTAAGTTTACAAATGCTAGAAATGTAGGTTTGCCTTTCCTTAATCTTTCTTCTAAGATAAGTCGCAGGGTCAGTATTGCCTCACGTGTTCCAACATTTCTACGGAGACCTTTCTCTAGGGAACGCAAAATCTCTTCCACTAGTCAATACATGGAAGATATTAGATAGAGCCACACACAGCGACCACAACTCAATCGTCATAACCACGGACAGATGTATCAATACACCTAACATGCACCACGAACAGCACCATTTACTCATAGAAAGAACCGACTGCCAAAACGTTCGAGATATTGTTAAGGCGTCGTCACTACACACTGTTCAAGGCAGTATAGATTACAAAACGCATGTACTGACAAAGGTCCTACAAATAACACAGGAAGCAGCTATACCACATGCAAAAACTGGGTGGGGACAGAAACAACCGTGGTCGACAGAACTGGCAAGACTAAGGAAGAATTCACGGGACAAAGGAAATTACTACCAACAAGCAGAGACAGCTCCTGAAAGAGAGATAAGACTTACTATGTATCGTGATGCTAAAGAGAAATACCAAGAACAACTAAAGACAACAAGGCAAGACTACTGTACCAATTTTGTAAAAACCCAGCTACAGAACGACATCTGCGGGCAACCATTCAAGATAGAAACAGAACGAGTTAAGAGACCGACAGTTCTGTCAACACTAAAACAAGCTTACGGCACAATGACCAGAGGATGGAGAAGCCCAGTAGAATATCTCCTGAACAGGCCCCTTCCAGATGACGACCCCACACAAGACGAGCAACACCACGCTGACCTAAGAGAGAGCGTGAGGCAGCCATACATCAGTGACAGTGTAACCATGCCATTCGCGCAAAAAGAAGTAGCGACGGCAATGAGCAGTCTTAAAAACCGTAAAGCACCCGGTCCAGACAAAATACTTTCAGAAACATTAAAACAAACAGTAACACAAATCACATCTTACCTTACTAGCATGTTCAACGAGGCGCTACTAACAGGCAGAATTCCAAATCTCTGGAAAAGTGCTATGTAGTAATAATCAGGAAATCACAAGACAAAAAGCCAACAGACCCCAAAACGTACCGACCGATCTGTCTCTTAAATACTCTCGGCAAGGTACAGGAAAAGCTTCTGTGTCACCGTTTACAGTCTCACAGACGCCTCCTCGGCCTAAAGCCCCATCAATTCGGCTTCAGGGAAGATAGATCAGTAGAAGACGCCGTCAACCAAACACTGATAGCTACAAATAGCATCAGCGACAAATACGTGGCCGCCATTGTAATAGACATAGTCGGGGATTTTGACAACTTGTGATGCCGTTCCTCTTCGCCAGCTAAAGGGAAATGAGGCTATCAGCTTCCCTCTACAATAGCCTCCTCGACTACTGCTGAGGCAGAGTGGCGGAGGGCTGGTACACGGAAGGTTGTCAAGAGAATAAGAAAGGGATGTCGACAGGGCTCGGTTTGCGGACCAATATTCTGGGATATCCCAATCGAGCCCTTGCTGAACACCCTGGACAGTGACGATAGGGTAAGAGGTGTTGTGGCTTATGCAGATGATCTACTCGTAGTGGTGTCAGCCAACTCGAGGGCAGCACTAGAGACAAAAGGCACGCGACTGTTCCAGAAAATTAACAGTTGGTGTAAAGACAATAAATTAAAAGTAGCTCCCAACAAAACTGTGTATTTACTGCTCAGAGGGACACTACAGAGGAATCCAATTCTAAAATTAGACAATAAAAGCATACAGAGGAAGAAAGCCACAAGTTATCTCGGACTGCATCTAGACGAAAAACAGACTTTCAACCATCATATAAAATTGACAATTGACAAAGCTTCCAAAATTATGCACAAAATAGCAAGACTAAACACAACTCAGTACAAATTACCTATTAAGACGATAAGGACCTACCACATTGCGATATTTGAATCCATCGCATGCTTCGCAGCAAGTGCTTGGGCTCACAGGGTGAAAACATACAGACTAACAAGACAATTGCCAGACAAAGTAAACGTAGTATACTCTAGAGAATGAGCGGAGCCTTGAACATCACGTCACTAGAGGCACTTTGCGTTGTGATGGGGACCTGCCCTATAGACATAAAAATACGTTATAGAGCTGCACTTTACTGGCTTAAGAGGGACAGGCTCGATAAAGTCACGGTAATTACGGAAACCAACATTATGAACAAAACCCATATGAAACAATGGTGGATTCAAACATGGCAGAGAGAATAGGATGCATCCGACAAGGGTCGCCGAGTACACTCTTTCTTTCCTGATGTATGCGAAAGACTACAACTGAAACTTGTCGAGCCAAGCCAAGGATATTCCATTTCCTGACAGGCCACGGGCCGTATCCGGTACATTTAAATCGTATGGGACTAACTAACGATGGAATATGCGTATGCGGGGAAACTGGGATACCAGAACATGACAAACTACTGTGCAACATGGTAGCACAAGTGAGACCTATACAGAACGATAATGACATCGCCAGAATAATACGTAATCCCGATGACTGGAGCACAACAAATAGAGTAGCCGATATTGTATCGAGCTCTCTACACTAAAGATACAAGCGCCAAAACCCGTAGGGAAGAAGGCGTAGACACGCACAAACAACACAACAAACCACATGGGAGGACACAACACGAACCCAGATTCCGAAACCGAGGAAGCAACACTAAGTGAACATGACTCAGAAGGGATCAACATGTAAGGGACCAAAACCAACAATTCATGACACTGCATGCCACAACACGGTCACAAACAACACAACAATCATAAAACAATAAATACCGGCACCACATACTGAGACTGTAGTAATAAGGTAATGTCGCTTGGGAGGAGAAGGCTCGAAGAAACTTCATTCCGAGGCTCCTCCACCCCATGACATTCCACATTGTGTTTGAAGTATGCTTCACACAAGCAGTAATGTATTGCTCGTCTTATTGTGTGCAAACAGAAGCATATTCTCTTCTCTATACAAAGTTACAATCGATGAATTTTACATATCAGAAATGTATTAAGTTATTGAAGGACTAATGCATGCAATTAGCAATGAACTATATTCTATTTTTACTAAAAAGTTACTAACATAAGAGTATTTCTCATGTGAAGCTAAACTTCATGTATTCCTGTATTAAGTGCTCAATCAGCATTTAATCTGTATAATCTGTGTAGACATACATTAGCACAAGCCATTTCAGATGAGAATACCACGAGGTTGTACCGAAACCTTCTCATCTCCAATAGGTAGTAGTAGGCCATTATTAACCAACATGCTAGACTGTATTACACATCCAGATACAGCATATCACTTCCCTCTACATACTACAAATTATTTTCACCACGTTCTTTGTGTTACATTTTTTTTTCTTTCACATTTGCATTATATACATTATAATTCTCATCAACAAGGTAGTAACAAATTATATGTAACCATTTTAACAATTGTTAAGCATTAAATTCGCTGTAACCTCAGAGATATCTTTATATATTACGTTCTTTATGTTATTAAAAAAGTATTAACAGCTGTATACCAATAAGAATGTAACTATGAGAAGTTGTAACCTCCCCACAAAATTCATTCACATTTAGTGTAACCTCAAAACAGAAAAATTCCTAAACTTCTCAACAGTAAAAATTATAATTATGTCGTTCACATTCAGTGTAATGTCCCAACAAAAAATAAATTCAGTAACCTGGTAAAAAATACAATATAACTAACCTCTCAATTAAATTGTCGCTCACTTATAATTTTTCAATAATTGACTGTGAATTAATCTGGTAAATTTTGGACGTCAGCAGTGCTGCGTCATGGCCCTGAAAGATCATTCTGAATAAAAAAAGAAAAATTCTTACCTCAATGAAGTCGCCAGATAACGCATATATATCTGATCTTACAATAAATTTTTCTGGCACAGCCCTGTGCAATGCTGGCCGATAGATTTGTCATTTATGAAAGGAAACAACTGATTTTTCTTTTGCAATAATTGGAATGATCATCGATTGGAGAAATTAGTAAATTCTTTAAATTGAAATGAATGGTTGTTAAAAGTAATTTTTTATGAGAAAGATTATTACTAGGAGATTTTTAAAACATTTACGTGGGACTTGAGATAACAATACTACATATGTGCGAGGCTGCTTTTTACCTTATACAATAATGCTCAGGCTCCGGCATGCCATGAGCAACAAATTTTTCTAAAATCTATTTAGTTACTAAGTCTACCATCACAGAGTATATACATTATTGATAGGTGCAGAAAATGAAACGAAATAGAGTGCACATGCACTGAGTACAGAACATATCAAGAAATGACAAAATGTATACGCAATGAGTACAAAACATATTAACAAATGACATAACGTGCACACGCACTGTATATGTCTTTAGCATACTTAGGACAAATGAAATAAAGTGCACACGCACTGTAAAAGTCTTTAGCATATTTACTACAACTGATCATATTAAGAAATGAAATAAAAAAGCACACGCACTGTAAAAGTCTTTAGCATATTTAAATAACATATCATGGAGTGAAATAAAGTGCACACGCACTGTAGAAGTCTTTAGCATTTTTACATGACATATCATGGAATGACATAAAGTGCACACGCACTGTAGAAGTCTTTAGCATTTTTAGAACAACTAATGTTATTAACAAATGAAATGAAGTGCACACGCACTGTATATGTCTTTATCATTTTACAAGAATTTAAACGCACTGTATAAGTCTTTACCATTTTACAACAACTAGGAAAGGAATGGGAAGGATTGCAACATGGTTGTACACAGTAGGTTGCACGTAGTTGCACCGAAAGTCCATATCTTTCTACAGAAGCACAACACCAAGAGAGACAATCTGAATTTCTCTTCCTTGAAGTATTTATCAGTGTAGCAAAGACACTGAAATATTGTATTAATATTCAATGTTATCATTTTGGTAGTATATTAGGTACATAATAACATCTCCATCGTTGAAGGTGGTGGACAGCATGTGTCAAAACCACATTCTTGTCGAATCCATACTCTTTCACCAACATAGAATTAGTGCAAAAACCAAATATAGTGCTCCATGATCATGAGGATGGACAGGATAAACGGATATTGAAGTAATTTCTGGTAATTAGGTCAGAAGGTGAAGGACATTAAGTCTTATGCTAGTCATCATTGAGCATTACACTAGTCTATCAACCGATTTGAGTAATTATTGGCATTCACTGGCTATTTACACAGCATTTAAGTAGTATGTATGGAGTATTACAGAGCATTATTCATAAGTCATCTCAATTTAGTAATTATTGGCACTCATTGGCCAGTTACGAAGCATTGTTTTATGCATTATTCAGAAATCATCATTCAAAATGAGTTAATTATTGGTATAGCATTTATACATAATTCATCTAATTATAGTAATCATTGGTATTCATTGGCCAGTTACTAAACATGTAGCAAGTATTGAATATTACAAAACACTATTCATAACTCATCTGATTGCGGTAATTATTGGCACTCATTGGCCAGTTACAAAGTATTCATATAGTTTTACAAAACATTATTCAGTATTATTCAGAAGTCATCATTCAAAACAAGAGTTAATTATTGGAATAGCATTTATAGAGTATAACAAAAATATTATTTATAGAAATTACTGGCATAGCATTTATGCATTATTACAAAACATCATTCAGTATTACCCAGAACTCATCATTCAAGTGACATAGGACATATTTAAAATGTAACACACTGTAACTATTACTCAAGGTATGTGGTCCAATAATACATAGATATAATGGATTCAATACATCTGAGAAATTTGCATTATATTTAGAACTAGAAATATATCTTAAACTGGTAGCATTATTTGGTTGTATACTGGTAATAGTTGGGACTGGTAATAAATTTTTTTTTGCTAGCAATGCATTGCGTTGGGATCGATAATTAATTGGTGGGGCATGAAAATATTCGCTTTTGACTTATTGCTGGAAATAAGGATTAATAACATCATTCGTCATGAGTCAGCTGTAACAAGGTTATGAAACAAGTAGAGTATATGTGATCACATTCATGAATGATACACACAAATGGGTAAAAAGATGCAAGTACTAGAACAGGTTTAATGGCTAACTGCTTATAGCACATTAATTTCATGAATAGCTTCTCCTGGAAAAAATACAAAATGGATTATTGAGCTGAAAGAAGAAATGCATATTATGCTGAAAAGTAGTGAACTTCGAATTAACAGGTAATGAAATGTATGTACTCTAGCTGTCCTCTCCAAAAGATTCAGTCATTATACCATGTGACATAAGACATACTGTCAAAACGAACTGCAACAAATACTTAAATAACTACATAGCATCTCTTAACTAATAGTAAATATATAAACGTCATCATTATCATCATCTGCAAAGAAAAACTTCATTATTCATATTACCATAACTTCATTACTATCATCACCTGCAAAGAAAAACCTCATTATTCCTATTAGCATATTCTTCATATAATTATTCATCATCATTTATTATCATCTGCAAAAAAGGACACTTCATTATTCGTTATTCATATTGCCATTTACTTCATACAACTATTCATACTATAGAGTTTCTTATTTCTAGCATATTTCATCACTAAAACTAAGATATGTAGTTCTGTCTGACAGCCTGCATCAATCGCCTCGTATTCTGAAAGAAAAATAATTAGTCAAGACTGCTATCATACGATGTGTATAGTATATTCTGGTTAATGCTTGTTAATACTGATCCATTTATTCTTCATGACAAGATATTCCATTTTCTTACCTTGCAGGGCACTTGCCAAGAAAAAATATGATAATCATCAGTAAGTAGTCACATAGATAGAATTGCATAAGTGGTCATAAAATATGAAAGTTAATCTGGAAAAATGTGCACGGTCTGATGCATACCGACAAGAAAAGCGACCTTCTGACCTTACCTTGCCGGGCACTTGTCAGGAAAAAATATGATAATCGTCAGTAAGTGTTCATATAAATATAATTGCATAAGTGGTCATATAAAATTCAGAAAATGGCATTACAGTGTGATAAATCATAAAGTATATTCATTCAATAAAGGGTTTAATATTGGAGACATGGTGATTGCCCTTGCTTTTTCTGGTTCTCAAAGTTTTGACGTGAACTACATTGGGGTGAGGAATGCTGCGAATTCCATATGGACCTGCGTATAGAAGCTCAAATTTACTGCATCTACTCTTTCCTGTGTTGGATAAATAGTGTGTACGTACTAATATCTTCTGTCCAACGTGAAAGTCACGGCGTGTACAAAGCTGTTTTTGCTGTCTTCTCCGGCGCTCTGCGGCACGTTTGATGTTGAGCGCAATGTCAATTATTTCATGGTGGCGTAGTCGACAAGATGTAGGAAAAAACATTAGTTCTTTAATTTTGTTGGGTGGTTCAACATTTTTTAGTATAACAGTTGGAGATAGCATAGTAGATTCATTTGGTATGGAGTTAATTACATCCTGAAATGAGAGTATGTATGTATCTCAATCAGTATGTTTTTTATGGCAGTATATTCTACATAGTTTACCAATTTCTTTCATTAGTCGTTCACAAGGGTTCGAAGAAGCGTGATACCTGGATATATAGATCGGAGAAATGTTTGTTGTTCGTAACATACGTGTCCACATAGCAGATCGAAACTGTGGTCCATTGTCGGAAATTACTTTCAATACATGCCCTACATGAAAATAAAAAATGTTTTACAATTGCATTCGAAACAGATTTAGCAGTAACTTTGCGTAACGGAGTGAAGGTAACAAATTTCGAAGTGAGTTCAACAGCGACAAAGATGTAGCAAAAACCTCTATTAGATCTGGGAATCGGACCAAAAATGTCTACAGCGGCCATGTGTCTCAGTTTAACGGGTACAATGGGATGTAACGGAGGAATATGTGAAGCCGTGTCTGATTTAGCTTTCTGGCAGATTTTACATGACGCTAAAACTCGTCGAATACGTTTCTCCATGTTGGCAAAATAACAGTTCCGTCGCAGTATAAGAAAACATTTTCTGGCTCCGTAATGTGCGTAACTTAAATGAGTATACCAAATTAATTTGTTAACAAGCTCGCCAGGAATACGTAATAACCAATTGTTGCTGTCAGGGTGAGAGCGGCGAAACAGAATGTTATTGCGTACAGTGTAATGGTTTCTGATGGTAACATTATTCCTATCTTGCCAAAGGCGTTTAATTTCTTTCCATACGTTGTCTTTGCTCTGCTCTTGTGCTATGTCTCGTAAAGATCCCGAAATAAAATTTTCGAATGCGACTTGTTGAATATACATGACGCTAAAATTTGCTTGGCAGAAGTTGGTTGCGATGTCTTGCTGATTGTTGGTGAGAGAACGGGATAGTGCGTCTGCTACAATATTTTGTGTACCGGGAATGTGAACAATTATAAAATTAAATTCCTGTAAATAAAGTTTCCATCTGCTTAATCTGTCATGTGTAAATTTTGCTGAAAGTAAAAACTGCATAGCTCCATGATCTGTGTAAACGGTCGTATGTCTTCCATAAAGAAAATGCCTAAATCTCGTAAAAGCCCATACAACACATAATGTTTCAAGTTCTGTAACAGAATAATTCCGTTCAGCAGGTTGAGAGGCACCCACTTGCCTTACTCATACTGTGGCATCAAGCAGTCAGGCCTGCAAGATGAGTGGTTTGCCAAGCGAGTGGATTCTTCCTTAATTTATCGAGTAACATGAATTCTCGCATCTTACTATTTAGTTACAAATTATCCTCCTGTATGAATACTACACAACGGAAACACGCATCTGACTATCAGTGATTTATAGAACTCTGACTGTACACTACGCGCTGGCAATACCACATTTACTTTTTGTCTTTTATTTAACGGCTTTTATATAAATTCGGAACATTATGACAACATACAATTTAATGAAAAAGGCCACCAATCTCTTTCTTTTCACTATCTGATTTATTCCTAAACACACAAATTCTACAACCTACAACAATATCACATGAGAAATTCCGCCCAGTGGGCATGGCTTTACATTAGTGAATCTCTATATTATGGTCTCGTAATTTATTTTAAAGCTACAGTGCACTTTCTGGATAGGATGGTGGATCTTTTATTATAACTCACACTTCGACTCTCACAATCATCCTCACGAAACTTTCCTCCAGATCGAGCGATACAGAAAGAACAAGCATAACCCACAAATCTTTTGAAACTACCTAGCTACTGTCCCATGCTAAACACACATACCCAAATTACATGACATACACCACACAACAATATGAAATACTACACAAAGAATGGTTGCAACATTATCACTTTCAGCTTTCCCACTTCAGTTAATATTGATCCCAGTTTCACACGACACTGCCCCACTTTGTAATTCTACTTTCCTACTGTGAACTCTGGAGATAAACGCACGTCTTCCTGTGCAATGCAAGCCAAGTGGCGTTGCTGGATAGACGGCCGACTCACCTTGATTCTCTCTCAGAGTTTAAATCTAGCGTCACACGGAATAATATTTCTTAAATATTTCAACTTATGATACACACGCTATTTCTTAAATATTTCAGCTTATTGTACACACGCTAGTAATTCAGCTTAACTTAAGTACACGGAAGTATCTCAACTTATAACTACACGTGGTTTCATTGTGACTGTTGGTTTACTACAATCCCCTTAAAATTACCTGCCTAACATTTAATTCTCCCCACAAAAGTTCCTGAGATAGAGAAATTATTAATTCTAACTACTCTTAAATATTCCACATGCATACCATGCCTCCACTCTTTCATTACGGAGCACAACAAAAAACAGGTCTTTACAGCAGAAGGTCCAGCGGCAGAGTGCTGAAACATGGCCGTATTCCGGTTCTCTCGCACCTCTGTCGAAGTGGGAGAAGCACCTTGCTACCTTATTGGTCAGCCACATTTCAGGCGCTCAAAGCTCTGGTAAAATTTTCATCTCTTTGGTCTCACCAAAGGTAGCCAAAGGATCGACTCAAAGATGATCATATATTCCCATTCACTATCTGTGGTTAGCAGACGACCATACATTCATTCATTTCACAGATCTCACCAAACTGGATGTAGGGATTTATTTTGAGAGAGTGCACATGTGATCAATTAAATAAATAAGTTGTCATTCTTTCCCACACTGGTATCCGGCTTCGCTGTATTAATTGAAATTGAGTTACTTTACAAAAAAAATGTGTTGTTCTGACAAAAATATCGAAGTATTTCGTACCTATTTTCAATGTCGGGCGGTACTGTACCCTTTCAAGGGGACAGAATGCGACTCGCAAAGGCGATGTTTTTAATTACTGTAGTACCATCTTCTTCAATTTCTTGAAAAATGGGTACGCCTAAAGCGGTGTTAGAACTGTTGGTTGCAATAGAAAAATTTCTAGTCAGATCTGGGTGTGATAAAATTGGTGCATTCAACAAAGCATGTTTCAGATTAGCAAATTCAGACTGTGCTTGGCTATCCCACGACCAAATAGTGTTTTTACCCGTCAACTGGCACAATCTAGGGGTGTCTAAAGCAGAGTAATGAATAAATTTACGAAAAAAGTTAATTAAACCCAAAAAGCTGCGTAGTTGTTTCTTCGTCGTAGTACAGTAATGTCACGTAAAGCTTGAAGTTTTTCCGGGTCAGGCGCAATGCCTTCTGCTGAAATTACATGTCCAAGAAATTTTATGGAAGTTTTGCCAAAGTATGATTTGCTAAGATTAACTGTGAGTCCTTGTGCACGAAAAGTTTGCAACAGTTGTTCAAGAATCAGATTGTGTTCAGACCAGTTAGCTTCTGCAATAAGAATGTCGTCTACATACGTTGTGATTCTTCTTTTAATTCTGTCGGAAGTGTAGTATTCAAACCGCGAATAAATGCTGCTGAAGAAATTGTTAAACCGAACGGTAATTTGCAAAATTGATAAGTCACCAAAACAGAGAAACGCTGTGTACTTTCTGCAGTTCGGATGGAGCTGAATTTGCCAAAATCCCAATTTCAAATCTAATGTGGAATAAATAGCAGTACCATGAAATTTCTGTAGAGGTTCTTCTAGTGTCTGTGGGCCATCTGTTTCATTAATAATAATGTCATTGATGTGACGCGAATCAAGTACGAGGCGAAGTGAGCCATCCTTTTTCTTAACAATATGGAGCGGGTTTATGTACGGACTAACTGCTGGTATAATAATTCCTTGGTCAAGCATAGCTTGCAATTCTTTCTTAACTTGTTCTCTGTGAATATAAGGAATGGGATAATGTTTGGCTTTAAATGTGTCGTGCTGTTTAACTTGAAATTCATACATAAAGCCGGACAAAGTACCAGGGATATTGTCAAAAACTGGAGCTTGCTGTAAAAGAATATTGCTTAGTTGAATACGTTCGTCGTCTGTATTTACACTGCTTTGTTTTACTTTATCAGAAATCATTTGCATAACGTCATAGTCAACTTCGTCTGGTGTATTATAGTTGTGTACGTACGTATCTGTGAACAATGTCAAATGACAGTCTATGTAACGCGATGTAGAAATGACCTCTGTTCGATTAATTGTTTGTTCTTCTACAGATAAAGAGTGCTGAAATTCTAAAGCCAGTTGTACGTTTTCATCCTTTAACATTAAATAGGAATTTTGAAAGTCAATAATTGCATCGTGTTGTACCAGAAAATTCGTACATAAAATAACGTCTGTTATCAATAAGGGAACAATCCAAAAATTTGAATGAAACGTATGACCTGCAATACAAAATGATAATTGTGTCTGTAACTTTACATCTACTCCTTTACCAGATACTGCTCCTTTTACTTTAGTTTTGCCTAATGGTAACGTAGGATAGGTATTCTGTTTGTTACATTCGTTGAAAGTTGCTTCATTTATAACTGACATAGGTGATCCAGAATCGATTACTGCTGAAAATGTGGATGATCCAATCTTTACTTCAATGAAAGGGTGGGAAATGGTTTTTTGAATAACTGGTTTTTCATGCAAAAGTGTGTCTCGGATGTCGTCAAAAGTAATAACATTTTCGTGAACAAGATTCTATCTATCTGAAGTATTGCTTACGTTGCTGGAGGATGCAACCTGTACTGTATCTAGTCAAATTCTATTTGACGTGCTGTTATTTGCAGGAAGATGCTATGGCATTTCGACTATTTGTACTGTTCTGTTATTTCTTCCTGACGTATTAGGTTCGGGATGATACCTACTGTCTGGTTCATTCATGATAATCTGTTGTTGCGGATAATTTTGCTGCTGGTAGGACCGACTGTTACGCTGAAAACTATGCTCATTACACTTACGTCTGTCATAATAATCATTGCTATACGGCGCTTTGCGATACGAGTTGAAATGATGTGTCTTCTGTACATAGGGGTTTCCTTGTTGCTGTGCGTTACTATTTGGCGGAGCCGACGTTATACGTGTAGGCGGCGAAACATTAAAGCTTGGTTGACCTTGCACATTACATTATTGGTTAGGTATGCTAACCGGCTGGTTTTGTTGCTGTTGTTGGGAAAAAACCTCTATTGTTACCAAAATTTGTTTCCTATTGCTGATAATTATGACGATACTGATAATTAAAATTTTGTCTGTTATTAAAAATACGGTGGTAGTTCTTGTCATTTCGGGAGTGTCTAATGATAACTGTCACTTTCACGTAAAACTTGTCATATCAGGTTTTCGTTAGTCATTCCTAATCCTAGATATATCGATAGTTGAAGAACTGTTTTGATAGATATAAAGGATAGTAGAAGAGAAGGCAGCAGTGCAGAAAACTAAAGATGAAATAGCACTACTACGGCTCGGGCCCTGTGCACGCTACGGCACATATTCATCGAAGTGTAATGAATCCCCTGAGGTCACTTACGCGCTGCAAATAAGTTTTAGTTTCTGCATTACAGGCAATGCCGGTGAAATTTCAAAAGTAAATCGTTGTATCCAGTCCAAAGGGTGAATCTGTGTTCTGCCATTATTAAATGCCTTAGATTTTTTCACGGAAAAAAATTGCTTATAATCAACGTTATCATCTCTGAATGTGTGAACTGGTTCAGGATTGTATGATAATCTGTTTATTTCTGACTGTTCGGAATCTACGTCACGTAGTCTCTGTAAATTACCTAAGTTACACTGGCTGTGCGAGTGTGACAAATATTCGGAATGTGGCGTATGCTGTGACGTGTTAGTGACTGAAACATTTTTCATTTCTGTCACTTTAAAACGTTCGTCAATTTGGCTGTTCTGTTGTTCAAATTTCTTATCGATCTTCGCATCCAGAGTGTGTGAAAGTTCTGGTGACATTAAATTAAACTCGTCGCGTAACTGTGTTGCGTTTTCAGAACATTGTTTAGCGACTGCACTACTTTCATCTCTAAGTAATTTCGTAGTGACTACATGTGTATTACTTAATTCTTGAACAACAGATCTTATTTCTTCACTACTGTTCCTAGCACAAGCCTTACTTTCCTCACGTAATTGCTCTTTAGTATCATGACGTTGCACGGCAACGGCTGTAGTCTGTTCACTAAGTGATTTGCTCTGTTCATTAAAGTTGTGTTTTTCATTCGACTGTTTGAAACTTTGGTTAATTTGTTCGTTCGATTCATTAAATTGTTTACAACTGTTGTCTTGTTTTTCATTAAGTTGTTTGAAACTGTTGTTTAGTTTTTCATTCCATTGTTTGAGATTTTCATTACATTGTTTGTACGATTCATTAAGTTTGTCCTGTTTTTCATTAAGTTGTTTGTACGATTCATTAAGTCGTTTGAAATTGTCGTCTTATTCT
Organism: Schistocerca nitens; assembly: GCF_023898315.1. Taxonomy (NCBI): domain Eukaryota; kingdom Metazoa; phylum Arthropoda; class Insecta; order Orthoptera; family Acrididae; genus Schistocerca; species Schistocerca nitens. Next base: position 620,002,897 of record NC_064617.1, read on the forward strand.
TTCTTGAATTGTAGTATTAATGCTACAACTTGATCCATGCCAAAATTAGCGACTCTATTTTCTATGCTGTGTGTTTGTGTATCTGCATTTGTCGCGTTTTGTATAACCATTTGGTCATTCTCTGATTCTTGAAAAGGTTTGCCAATCGGACGTGCACTGTTGGTCACTACATCGGAATCAAATAAATCTGACGTATTCTGACTACATTGTTCATCTTCGTGAGAAAAATTTATCTGTTCACAATTCAAATTTTGCAAACCGGGTGTGTCAAATTGGGCAGCGTTCATTGTATCGGAACGTCCCGCGTCATCAATGTTAAATTTACTGTGGACATAATTGAATTCGTTTGCCCATCATTAGGATTTAACTCAATACTGATGATTGGCAGGCACTGATTATCTGTAATTAGACGATTATCACTATTGCACTGAGTGTCACAAGTATTATCGGTCAAATTATTCGAGTCGGCTATTTCACTCATTGCACATCGCGATGTACTATTAACAGTTTTTCGCGGCATTTTTCACAAATCAAAATTAAGCACAAAATGAAACAAAGACGAAGCAAAAATGGAACAAACACAATTACAACATAGAGCAATAAATTGCCGATGATCTGTGAAAGAAAGAGTGACAAATTAGTAAATGCGTTGCGCCAGATGCAAACTACATTTAAGTAAATAAGAGCAGATATATAACTGACTACTTCTCAGAAATTCACAAAGAAATACGATCCTGGCCGGTTGTCTCCAAGTGTAACCTCCCCACAAAATTCTTTCACATTTAGTGTAACCTCAAAACAGATAATTCCTAAACTTCTCAACAGTAAAAATTATAATTATGTCATTCACATTCAGTGTAACGTCCCAACAAAAAATAAATTCAGTAACCTGGTAAAAATACAATGTAACTAACCTCTCAATTAAATTGTCGCTCACTTATAATTTTTCAATAATTGACTGTGAATTTAACCTGGTAAATTCTGGACGTCAGCAGTGCTGCGTCATGGCCCTGAAAGATCATTCTGAATAAAAAAAGAAAAATTCTTACCTCAATGAAGTCGCCGGAAAACGCATATACAATAAATTTTTCTGGCACAGCCCTGTGCAATGCTGGCCGATAGATTTGACATTTATAAAAGGAAACAACTGATTTTTCTTTTCAATAATCGGGATGACCAGGGATTGGAGAAATTAGTAAATTCTTTAAATTGAAATGAATGGTTGTTAAAAGTTACTTTTTATGAGAAAGATTATTATTGGGAGATTTTTAAAACATTTACATGGGACTTGAGATAACAATACTACATATGCGCGAGGCTGCTTTTTACCTTATACAATAATGCTCAGGCTCCGGCATCGCTGCACCACGACCGGCCCAGCCAACACTATACACCAGACCAGACTGCTCGCTAGCAACAACTTACTGCTACAGCTACACAGTTCCTACTGCAGTCAACACTGCTCTCTTGTCTGAGATTCTCTTATACCTTACATATCGCAGGCAGCGCGTGAGCAATACATCGAAATTACATCTGCTCGCACCTCTTACAAAGTCTTTGCTATTAGCTTCAGGAGCAACCTTCCCACCTTACATTCTAAGGCGGTGGGTTACTCTGTACTGTCAATGAAATAAGTAAATAAATCAAAGAACGGTCAAAAATGTTGATCGGATGCTTTTATAGACCACATGGGTCATGATATGTAGCAGTAGAGCACTTCAAGCAGGACTTGCAGAATATCATTAGCAATTGTTCTGATTATGACTTTGTAGTAGAGGGTCACTTCAACTTGGCAGGGATAGATTGGGAGTTTTATACCATCAAAACTGGTGCCAGAGACAGGGGATCGTATGGTATGTTCTCGATGCCTTGTCCGAAAATTACCTTGAGCAGATAGAGAACCAACTCGTGAGGTTAACGTCTTCTCTCCTGGCAACAAACAGACCTGAACTCATCGTTTCAGTTAACGCAGACGAAGGTATCAGTGATCATAAGGCTGTGACAGCATCTACGACGACGTGTCCTACAAGGTATGTTAAGAAAGGTAGGAAGATATGTTTGCTCAAGAAGGGTAACAGGATACAAATTTCACAATATCTCAGCAGTCAGCATCAAATATTCGGTGATGAGGACGAAGATGAGGAGAACAAATGCAAAAAATTCAAAGTTATCGCTCTAGACAAGAATGTTCAGAATAAGGTTTTAGGGGATGGGAAAGATCCACCATGATTTAACAGCACTGTTAGAAAAGCGCTACGTAAACAAAGTGCACCTTATCTCAGATTCGAGAGAAGTAAAAACGTGGTTGACAAACCAAAGCTGAACGAAGCGAAAATGAGCCTAAGGAGGACAACGAAACACTGTCTCTCCTTTCAATCGTCGTGCGAAAGTCGAAATGGTAAATATTGAGATAACCGATCGCGATACTGAAACCAGCCGCAATCGCTTAGTAGCGGAAGGGCGTCAGGACCAGATGAGATACGTATAAGATTCTAGAAAGATTATGCGAAAGAACTTGCTCCCCATCTAGTAATAATTTATCGTAGATCGCTTAAGAAACTAAAGGTACCTAACGACTGGAAAATGTGCACGTCAGTCCCCTTTTTAAGAAAGGCCGTAAGACAGAATCACTCACTTATAGACCTACACCGTTGACGTCAATCTGTAGAATTATGGAACATGTTTTATGCTCAAGAATTACGACATTTTTGGAAAATGAACATCTCCTCAATAAAAATCAACATGGATTCCGCGAAGAGAGATCCAGCGAAACTCAGTTCGCTCTGTTCCTCCATGAGATCTACTGCTGAGTGGACAACGGCGCTCAGGTTGATGCCGTGTTGCTTGATTTCAGTAAGGCATTTGACACCGTCCCGCGTTGCCGTTGAATGAAAAAAGTACTAGCTTTCGGAGTATCGGACCAGACCTACGATTGTATTCAAGACTTTCTTGCAGATAATACTCAACACGTCGCTCTTAAAGGAACTAAATCGACAGATGTAAAGGTAATATCCAGAGTACCACAGGGAAGTTTGATAGGACCGTTGCTGTTTACAATATATATAAATGATCAAGTAGAAAGCGTCGTATGCTCTTTAAGGCTATTCACAGATGATACAGTTGTCTATACCAAAGTAGCAACGCTAGAAGATAGTACGATTTGGCGGAACGACCTGCAGAGAATTGATGAATGGTGCAGGCACTGGCAGTTGACCCTGAACGTAAATAGATGTACCACATTGCACGTACATAGAAAAAGAAATCCACTACTGTGCATCTACTCTACTGATGACAAACAGGTGGAGACAGCGTCTGCCGTAAAATATATAGGCGTAACTATCCAGAGCGATCTTAAGGTTAATGACCATATAAAACAGAGAGTGGGAAAAGCAGACACGAGACTCAGATTCACTGGAAGAATCTTAAGGAAATCTAGCTCAAACGAAAGAAGTGACTTATAAGGCGCTTGTTCGTCCTATTCGTACTGTTTATCTATCTGGGATCCGTATCAGGTAGGACTGATAGGGGAGATAGAGAAGATTCAACAAAGAGTGGCGGGCTTCGTCACGGGACTGTTTAGCTGGCGAGAGAGCGTTACGGAGGTGCTAAACAAACTCCACTGGCAGATGTTACAAGAGAGACATTGTGCATCAGGGAGAGATTTACTATTGAAATTTCGGGACAGCACTTTTCAGGAAGAGTCGAACAATATATTACTTCTACCCACATAAATCTCACGTATTGCCCACGAAGAGGAAATTTGAAAAATTAGAGCCAATACAGAGGCTCACCGGCAATCATTCTTACCACGCACTATTCGCGAGTGGAACAAGGTTGGAGGGATCAGACAGTGGTACCGAAATTACCCTCCGCCACACACCAGTAGGTGGCTCGCGGCGTATGATGTAGACGTAGATATGCACATCGGTCATGATGTGAAATATGTAGCCAATAGCATCTCTCACCTGAGAGTAATTGCATCGAAAGCGAACACCAGTACGCAGACCATATTAACGTAATATATGGCTTATGAATTATGAAGGAGGACGATACCGAATACGGAAAAGTTTCTCCAACAAGTCGTTCTGCCACTGCTAGTAAACCACTAATTTGAATGGTTACTGAATGTGTCAAGCATTACATTTGGACATTTTTATGCGTCGTTTGTAACATTAAAGAATTATAGCCGTTAATGTACTACGTCTAGATTTTATCATTTACAACATTTTTAATTTTTCGTATTAAAAATAGTAAACTTTTCCTGGCATGAAACACTGTAAATCAGAATTGAATTTAAGAATAGTATAATTTTTGTTCCAAAAATACAGAAGTATGTTTTGAATAGCTCCTGTTTCTCTTCATTCATCTTTATACTTTTTTAAATAAGTATTGCAATAATCTCTCAAAGACGTAATATCAAGAGAATACATTTTGCAAATTTAGACCAATTATTTAAACATGCAATAGGCTAATCAAAGATCGTAAGATCCTCCATATTGTACTATACATATCTATGAATTTTTTCTGTCTGCCTTGCAACTGAAGATAAGAGATTGCTCAGTCAACATGGTTCATTCTGCTCTTACCAATATTATAAAATGCTTTTGCAGTAAACACATCTCGATTCCCAACAACTCTCCCCAGTACTTAAATTGTGCCACAATTTTTCTCAATGAATCATATGATTGCACCACCGACAGAAATTTTCCGTATATTAAATCCACAAAAGCTCCTTATTTAAACCTTATGTCCAATTTAATTTATTAAGGGTTCCATTAGTATTCTGTTTTTTTCCACTGATGACACTTATTTAGTAAATCATGGTTGGCGAGGAACGTGAATGACATTCATAATAATTATGGTAGTGAGTGCATATGTGAGTTTCTTGGCTTGTTTTGTTTTTATGTCAGTCTTATATTTGACAGATCCTGTTGGTACACGTTACGTCTCTTTAAAGGTTTTATTCTTCCTTGACTTCTGAATCTTTACGCCGTTAATCAATGGTGAGTCTTCCGCATTTCTTAAAGAAATATAATTCATCCAGGAATTGAGATCCTTATGAAACATATGTTCTTTCGATTGTTGATTATTACCCATGTGTCACGACTGCTTATGATATTGTGTCAATATAGGAGGTAGAGACCATCCAACGAATATCAGCGCGTTTCGTCACGGGATCGTTTACTCAGTGCGACAGCGTTACTGAGACGCTCTGCAAGCTACATGGCAGACGCTACAGGAGAGGCATTGTGCATCACCGAGAATTTTAATGCTGACATTTCATAACTGCATATTCGTATAAGAGGGGGGCAGTATGCAAAGCCTTACCGAGATGATCCTGTGCCCTTCGCAGAACTGCCAAAGCTACACAGCCCCACAAAAATTAAATTGCCCTTCAGTTATTTTTTCCTACACAGCGTTAGGAAATATTCTAGTTTGTAGCGTAGATTTAATAAATGTGAAGCGTTATTGAATAATGTTACTTACAAAAGGCATGTAGGTGAGAAACATTGCCCACAACGAACTAAATAAATAATTTAAGGAAATAAATAACAAATTTCTAAAGTTACGAAAACAACTGAAAGTAAAACAAAATCGATGAATTATTGTATGTGGCACTTAATGTACAGTGTCTTTAGTGTGATCTATAACAAAGGCCTTATTTTATTTGCTCTTAGTAAATTATTACTAATGCATAAATTATTAAGTGGAAATAAGAGAAAAAAGGTTATACTAAAATGTCAGGAACATATTGCTTTGCAAGAAGTATGGTTTTATATAATTTTGTTTTCATTTTCCTTAATTTCAGAGAAGCAACCTCTTTGATTATGTCACTTAAGTTAAATTTTACACATGTGTCGTTTTCTGTCGACAAGATAGCTGAATTTGACTGTCTGCTATACGTCTACTCGACTTTAATGTGCTGAAACGGCTTTGACAAGATGCTGCAGTGACTGGGGCTGTCATAAATAGGGATTAGCGACTACAGTGTTGTTGAAGCGATAATGAATATCGTAACGTCCAAACCCACCAAAAATACACAATAAATACATCTAGTTAAAACAAAATCAGGTAGAAGTTCGATTGACACCTTGATAAGAGACATTCTCCATTTCTTCCAGTCTGCCCATGTAATAAATTCAGAGAAATAGTATCGATGGCAATTGAAAGATGTATTCCAAACAAATTAATAAGTGATGGCATCGATCCCCCATGGTACACGAAACACGTCAGAATACTGTTGCAGAAGCAACGAAAAAAACATGCAAATTATAAAGATGGCAAAATCCCCAAAATTACGAAACTCTGTTTCGAAATCTGGCGAAAAAAAATAAAGAAATAAAAGAAAACAGAGTACACTAGTGGCAAAACGCAATCAATACCTTCACTGCGCGATAACATGATGATGTTATTAGTCACAGTACACTAAACCAGAGGTACTAAGCACGGTTTACCGAAATTCTTTCACAAAAGAAGAGACGAAATAAATACTTCAGAATCTGAATCAAGAACAACTGTCAACATCAGTAACTTAGAAGTAGATACCCTAGATATAGCAGCTTGAAGCACTTAAGAAAAGCAAGGCTTCCGGTAAAGGATATATGCAAGTCAGGTTCCTTTCAGAGTGTGCTAGTACAGTAGCTCCATACTTTGCAACCATATACAGCCGCTCGCTCGTAGAAAGATCCGTACGCAAAGACTGGACAGTTGCATTAGTAACACCAATACCAAGAAAGGAAACAGGAGTAACCTGCTGTATGACAGACTCATATATCTAACATCCGTTTGCAGTAGGATTTTTGAACTTATGCTGTGCTCGAACGTTAGGAATCACCTTCAAGAAAACGATTTATTAAGAAATAGCCAACTCGGATTCAGAAAATATGTTCTTGCGAAACGCAACTAGCTCTCTATAAGCTGGTCGTAGGTTGTGTTCCAAACTGAACAGCATAGAGACAGAAGTGATGACACTCTCTGCAGGACCTGACCATCATTTTGCAGGACAATGCTCAAGGACGTACAGTGCAAGCTGTTACTCATTTGTTTGACGGTTGGGGCTGCTAAGTGCCATACAACCTACTGCACTCCCCTGACTTAAGCCCTTGTGAGTTCAACTCGATTTCTAAACTGAAGGAAACACTTCACGGCATTCGCTTCAGAACTGCTACAAATTCGTCGGGAAATTGACCACGCCGCTCGAACTGTCAACACAATTTGCACTGCTAAGAGTATCCTACGACCTCCACATCGCTGGCAACGGGTTATACACAATTCTGGTTACTACTTTGAAGGTCAGTAAAACTTTGAAATACGTATCTATTTTGTATGAGCTGTAAATAAATAGTTGCCACAATTACTGTTCCAACCCTCGTATTTTGTTGGTGAGAAATAATCATAATAATAAATTAAGATATATCAGAGACCACACGGAAAGATTTAAGTGTTTGTATTTCCCGTGTTCTGTTCGAGAGTGGAACGGGAGAGAAATACCTAAAATACCTTACGGTATACTGAAGACCTAAAAGATAATTCGATGAACCCTCTCTCAGTCACTTCATCGTGAAATGCAAAGTAATCATGTAGATGTACATATTTCCTCGCAGCTATTTCGAAGTTTGGATAAGCGGCTCGTAATCCACAAGTAAATATAAAATGTATCAAAATGGGAAGCTTTGATAGTGCTCTTCACGTCTCTTTGTATTGGAATTTGAAAGCAGCTGTTTCTTTCACTACCTTAAATGTTAGATATTTCTACTACATTTGACACAAGAAACTGTTGCATATTTTACAAAATAAGATCAGAGTTTTCATTGAAAACCTTCCTAACAGAAATTAAAGTCAGATTAATTGACGTGTTATATGTGAGGTCTATTTAAAATTTCAGTTTTTATTCTAAAAATTACTTTGAAACACTCGAGCTTAAACTGTTTCACTGCAGCTGTCAGTTGGCAGAAATCGGCAAAAATCGGAAGCCTTCGGTCAACTAACGCATTTGCTTCAGGTCTGGCGTCTCCAGGGAGCATTTTTAGAACCTTTCCCCTACCCCCTCCTCTTCCGTCTGAAAAAACTTCTGTTGGGGCCCATGACTTCAGCATCCGCTAGCCCATCTTTCAGAGCCTACAATAGCGTAGTTAAGCTTCAGCAAAAATTACTGCGTGGGTGACTCTGTAGGAACAAGATCACTGTTGGCATGTATACCATGTGCCACGTGCACGGCAGTAGCCATTTCTTTAATGATGTTACTTTTGCGAAATGGCTACGTGGCAACACCGTTCGATTACAGCCTCTGGCCGAGGGAAACACTTTCTCTCCCCGGCAGCAAGTAGGGAGCGAGAACTCACGAACCTCTGCCGGTTAATTCTTAAATTGTCTTTCTTGTTGTTTTTTCGGTCGGATTTTGCGCCCCCTCCATCCCTGTGCCCTTAGCGTCGGCCTGTCTCGCCGTGACCGCGGTGTGGCCCAGGCAGCATGTCACTTCCTCCGTCTGGGTTGAAGGCCTTTCTTGGTTCACCTAAGGAAAATGTGTAATTAAATCCTCGGATATTGGAATAAATGTTTTGTTTTCAATGTAACTTGAACTTCATCTATTCCGTTTCACTATAGTAGACACGCAAGTCATAAATATTATCTGTTAATGAAATATTTGCGAAATAAAAACATATGTCATAAGCAGAAACAAAAGTACAACTTCAAAAAGCCAAGATCGCTACTGTACAGCATTTTTTGTGATGACCAGTTTTACGTTGACATGGGGCGACACACTATTAGGTTATGACATTAATGGACACATTTTGCTTTTAGTATACATTAATTTACGAAATGTGTAGAAATATGAAACAGTATGGGACTATGCTGTTCGTTCCGTTTGTCCGCGTCAGTTCCCATTTCCCACTTAGACCTCGAGCACAATGGTAGTACCCAAACCTCGAGCTACGAGGGCCAATTTGTGTAGCTATTATGAATGTAAGAACTTGTTCATGGCTTTTATGAGTAGAGTAATTGTTTATATTACACAGCAAGTTTATCTTCATTGCATTACATAACAAATTTTAGGATTACGCTATTTATTTCTATGGTCTTGTCATCGTCTTTCACACCAAGACCTCGAGCAGCATGCTATTACCTAAAAATCTAGCTACATGTTGATACAGTAAATACTGTTATTTTTATAAAGCCAACTAAGTGGTTTCATTTTATGGTTGCTGTTCTTGTGAAGACGTGCTTGTGGTAGCTATGAGTGGAATACCTGATGTTACCTTTGCAGTTCCTTCAAGTTTGCTTAATTACACCGAGGTACCGTACGACAGGGTATGGTTGTCGAGATTTTATGCTGCCTGCGTGTTTATAACAAGTACATTTTACGTTTATTAAACGATATATTGCTGGTACACTTCTTCCTGTTTTGTTTTTGACTCAAATGGCTCTGAGCACATGCGACTTAACTTCTGAGGTCATCAGTCGCATAGAACTTAGAACTAATTAAACCTAACTAACCTAAGGACATCACACACATCCATGCCCGAGGCAGGATTCGAACCTGCGACTGTAGCGGTCGTTCGGTTCCAGACTGCAGCGCCTAGAACCGCACGGCCACTCCGGACGGCCGTTTTGTTTTTAAGGTGGTTTTTAAATTTTATATAAATTAATTTAAAATTATTGTAAGAAAAAAAATGTAACGTACTACTATTTGGATTATTTATTGTATGTCTACAGTGCAACATTCTTGCATCCTTGGACGGCCTTCGACTTTATGTGACAGGACGTATTTTTGTTTGTAACTACTACAACAGTGTCACCTGGTGGCTAGTTGTAACATCTATGATGTTTACTTGAGACGGTCAGTCTTCTTTCCGCTGATGTATCAACATGAGTTATGTAATCAGTGTAATAGGTACATTGTTTTATGTAATAGTTACTTTATGCTTGACTTGCTGATATACTATTGTTCTCGTGTACATGAAGTATCTTTCTACGATACGATCGGTATAACATGCATTTGATTAAGATTCTGTGAAATGTATTGCAAAAGGGATGTTACATTCCATGGCACAGTCCATGTTTTTGCAAAATTGCATTCCTCCGCTTTACATCTGATCCCAGTGTTCCTGAAAACGTTGATCTGACAATGGCAACGTATTTCGTTGAAACCGGTTATCATAAGAAATGCTCTACAGTACCGATACTGGTTGTTTGAAGCTGAACATCTGTTTCTACATTAATGAAGCTAACTTCACAACGTCAAACATATATGTCATTGGGCCAATCAAAGAGACTGCTTTCATTCATCGGGCCTAGTGAATTGACAAGAGTATAATAGCTGTTAAATATTACACACATCTAAATGTCAATACATGTCATATATTTTATTTTAAGAGTTGTCATCTAAAACTGAAATACATGTTTTTGAAATCAGCGTGGCTAAAAGTAGAAGTATCGCCTTCGAAGGTATCAAAAGAAATTTGATTATCAAAATATTTACATACTATCTGAATTACAAAACATGTAATGGAAACCATTAGTTAAGTTTTGTTAACAGTGGCCTAGTTAGCACATAGTGCAAATCCTACCTTTTTTCTCTGTTGCTCAAATTTTCAAATGTGTGTGATATCTTATGGGACTTAACTGCTAAGGTCATCAGTCCCTAAGTTTACACACTACTTAACCTAAATTATCCTAAGGACAAACACACACACCCAAGCCCGAGGGAGGACTCGAACCTCCGCCGGGACCAGCCGCACAGTCCATGACTGCAGCGCCTCACTGCTGCTGTGTGTCTTTGTGGAACCACTCACGGCTAAGAAAGCGAAACTTTCGTGACACGGGGTACACCTAATGACAGGTAGAATGCGCCTGTTGTCGGTATCCGCAGATAAATCGAGTCGGCCTATTGAAGGAGCCTCAACATTCACAGCAGCCTTCCCCGACTTGTAGATAAATGAATATGACGGGAAAATTAAAGCTCATACCGAAGTTTCTCGGCTGTCGTTGTTCCAGCGGACCTTTCGTGGATGGAACAGCGTAGATGGGAAACGTAGTGGTACAAGAAGTAGCCTCGGCCTTGCACCGTAAAATAGCTTGTGGAGTATGTATGTTGACGTTGTTCTCATATGAAAAGATATGCAATTAAAATTTCATATGCACGTAAGTGAAAATCCGTACTCAGTGTACACAAAAGAAAATGAAAAAGAGTTCCAAAGATGTGTCGCTGAAATTTTCGTATTACAACCTCTTCCTAAGAACTGTCGAGGACGTACCCTTATGGAAGTGGTAGGAAAGGGTACTTAGCGTCAAAACACTAATCCCGTAGTAACTCTGACTTGTTGTTTACGCAAGATGGACTATTTTTCTGGAGTGCCGGTGGTAGATTATACACAGAACTTTCTCTTGAATCAGTCCATTAGTGAAAATCAAATCAAAGCCCCTGATGTAGGTTCTGAAATTAGCCTTCACACAGACAGAGAAACGTAGCAGGGAGCTTAATTCATCATAGTTCAACCAACTCACATGAAATATTCATAAATTACGTACACTGACTTCCTTATGAGTCTATCAAGTAGTGAAAACCAAATGAAAATCCCTTCAGCAGTCTTCACAGTAAATGATAACAGCCTTCAGTAGGTCGCATATAGACAGAACAAAGTGGCGAGTGATTTTCATTTATAACGTATAGAAGATATTATTTATAGATGCACTTAACCTGATCGAGTTTCACTGCTCTCTGGAGTTTCGGTGGTCGTTTACTATACTGCTCTTCCGCCAGATAGCGCCTCCTCTGTAGGTAACCAACTCGTAGTTCCCACCATTGCCACGATATGTCACTCAGAACGCAAATTAAATATGGTAGAGATAACAGTACATATATTACTCATCATAATTATATTTGTAAATTATATAAATAAAACATTCCATTAGAACTACTGATGGCCTTGGGAGAGCCAGTCATGACAAAACTCTACCATCTGGTGAGCAAGATGTATGAGACAGGCGAAATACCCACAGACTTCAAGAAGAATATACTAATTCCAATACCAAAGAAAGCAGGTGTTGACAGATGTGAAAATTACCGAACTATCAGTTTAATAAGTCACAGCTGCAAAATGCTAACGCGAATTCTTTACAGACGAATGGAAAAACTGGTAGAAGCGGACCTCGGGGAAGATCAGTTTGGATTCCGTAGAAATGTTGGAACACGTGAGGCAATACTAACCTTACGACTTATCTTAGAAGAAAGATTAAGAAAAGGCAAACCTACGTTTCTAGCATTTGTAGACTTAGAGAAAGCTTTTGACAACGTTAACTGGAATACTCTGTTTCAAATTCTGAAGGTGGCAGGGGTAAAATACAGGGAGCGAAAGGCTATTTACAATTTGTACAGAAACCAGATGGCAGTTATAAGAGTCGAGGGGCATGAAAGGGAAGCAGTGGTTGGGAAAGGAGTGAGACAGGGTTGTAGCCTCTCCCCGATGTTATTCAATCTGTATATTGAGCAAGCAGTAAAGGAAACAAAAGAAAAATTCAGAGTAGGTATTAAAATTCATGGAGAAGAAGTAAAAACTTTGAGGTTCGCCGATGACATTGTAATTCTGTCAGAGACAGCAAAGGACTTGGAAGAGCAGTTGAACGGAATGGACAGTGTCTTGAAAGGAGGATATAAGATGAACATCAACAAAAGCAAAACGAGGATAATGGAATGTAGTCAAATTAAATCGGGTGATGCTGAGGGGATTAGATTAGGAAATGAGATACTTAAAGTAGTAAAGGAGTTTTGCTATTTAGGGAGTAAAATAACTGATGATGGTCGAAGTAGAGAGGATATAAAATGTAGACTGGCAATGGCAAGGAAATCGTTTCTGAAGAAGAGAAATTTGTTAACATCGAGTATAGATTTAAGTGTCAGGAAGTCGTTTCTGAAAGTATTTGTATGGAGTGTAGCCATGTATGGAAGTGAAACATGGACGATAACCAGTTTGGACAAGAAGAGAATAGAAACTTTCGAAATGTGGTGCTACAGAAGAATACTGAAGATAAGGTGGGTAGATCACGTAACTAATGAGGAGGTATTGAATAGGATTGGGGAGAAGAGAAGTTTGTGGCACAACTTGACTAGAAGAAGGGATCGGTTGGTAGGACATGTTTTGAGGCATCAAGGGATCACAAATTTAGCATTGGAGGGCAGCGTGGAGGGTAAAAATCGTAGAGGGTGACCAAGAGATGAATACACTAAGCAGATTCAGAAGGATGTAGGTTGCAGTAGGTACTGGGAGATGAAGAAGCTTGCACAGGATAGAGTAGCATGGAGAGCTGCATCAAACCAGTCTCAGGACTGAAGACCACAACAACAACAATAACAAAACTTCTTCGAGAGCCAGCATATCTACTAGGGACGACCGTACCAAAATTGCGGCAGTAGCTACTGAGATTGGCCTTTGCATACAGACAGAAAGTATAATTTATGATACGCAGTGCTACAAATTAATTACATAAACAGAAGAGGAAGTTGATGTAGATGAGATAACAGAGCACTGAAATATCTAAATCGAAACAAGACCCCGGAAGTAGACTACATTCTCTAGGAGCTACTGATAATCTTCAGAGAGAGCCATTAACAATATTCTTCATTTTGTGTGCAAGATGTATGAAACGGGTGTTATACCTTCAGACTTCAAGAAGAATATAATAATTCTAGTTCTAAAGGAAGCAGGTGAAGACAGATGTGAATATTACTGAAATATCAGTTTTATTAGTAATGGTTGCAAAATACTAACACGAATTCTTTACACAAGAATGGAAAAACTGCTAGAAACCAAGCTCGGGAAAGAACAGTTTAGATTCCGGAGAAATACAGGAACGCGCAGCGAAATACTGACCCTACGGCTTCTCTTAAAAGACAGGTTCAGGAAAGGCAAACCTACGTTAATAGCGTTTGTAGACTTAGAGAAAACTTTTATCAGTGATGGCTGGAATACTCTTTTTTGAAATTTTGAAGGCATTACAGGTAAAATACAGGGAGCGAAAGGCTATTTACAACTTGTACGGAAACCAGACAGCAGTTGTAAGAGTCGAGGCGCGTGAAAGGCAAGCAGTGGTTGAGAAGAGAGTGAGACAGTCTTGTAACCTATCGCCGATGTTATTTAGTATGTACTTTGAGCAAGCAGTAAAGGAAACGAAACAAAAATCTGGAGGTGGAAAAACATTCAGGGGGAAAAAATAGAAACTTTGACATTTGTCCATAACATTGCAATTCTGTCAGAGACAGCGAAGTTCTTGGAAGAGCGTCGGGCGTAATGGGCAATGTCTTGAAAGTAGGATATAAGATGAACATCAACAAAAGCAAAACAAGGGTGATGGAATGTAGTGAAATTAAGTCAGGTGATACTGAGGGAACTAAATTAGGAAATCATTTGGAAATTCATGGTGAGTCCCTATGGGACCGAAGTGCAGAGGTCATCGGTCCCTAGGCTTACATACTACTTACACTAAGGGTAACACACACGCCCATGTCCGAGGGAGGATTCGGATCTCCGACGGGGGCAGCCGCGCGAACCGTGGCAAGGTGCCTGAGACCACGCGGCTACCCCGCACGGCACTAAATTAGGAAGCGAGGAAATTATAGTAGATGAGTTTTGCTATTTCGGTAGCAAGGTAACATATGGTGGTCGAAGTAGATGAAATACAAAAGGTAGACCGTCAGCGGCAAGACAAGCGATTCTGGAGAAATTTGTTAACATCGAATATAGATTTGAATTTTTGGAAGTCACTTCTGAAAGTATTTTTACGGAGTGTAGCCATGTATGGAAGTGAAACATGGACGACAAATAGTTTAGACAAGAAGAGAATAGAAGGTTTTGAAACTACCAAAAAGTACTGAAGATTTGATAGGTAGAATACGTAACTAATGAGACGGTACTGAATAGAATTGGGGAGAAAACAAGTCTGTATCCCAGTTTCACTAAAGCAAGGGATCGGTTGGTAAGACACATTCTGATAAATCAAAAGATGACCAAATTAGTACTGGAGGGAAGTGTGTGTTTGTGGGGTGGGGGTGGGGGTGGGGGAGGTAGTAAAAACCGTGGAGGTAGGCCAATAGACGAATACAAAAACCTGATTCAGGTAGTAGGTTGCAGTAGCTATTTGGAGATGAAAAGGCTTTCACAGTGTACAGTAGCATGCGGAGCTGCATCAGACCAGTTTTCGGCCTGAAGACCACAACAATAACAATAGTGATGCATTTTCATCGCTCTGCTCTTACGACCTAACCGCACAAAATATATATTGATCAAGACATATCATTATAATATCGATTCACTGAGGCAAGTAATCCCTTATGTACGGGTCGAGCGTGCGTTTCACTGTCTTTTTCGGTTTGTCAGTCAGAGGATGTGATGTCAGCTTCGATTGGAGGAAACTCGAGAAAAAGTGATGGCACTGATACCCCATGGTGCAAAAAATGGGTCAGATCGCTGTTACAGAAGCAAGGAAAAGAAAGCATACCAAATTTAAACGAACGCAAAATCCCAAAGATTGGCAAAGTTTTGCAGAAGTTCGAAATACAGCGCGTACTTCAATGCGAGATGCTTTAATAATTTCCACAACGAAACTTTGTCTCGGAATCTGGCAGAAAACTGAAAGACATTCTGGTCATACATGAAGCACACCTGTGGCAAGACGCAATCAATACCTTCACTGCGTGATAACAACGGTGAAGTCACTGATGACAGAAGAAGACGAAGTAAATATTCCTCAGTTGCAAACTAGAACAACTGCCAAGATCAGAAACATAGAAGTAGATATTCTCGCTGTAACAAAGCAGCTTGAATCACTTAATAAAGGCAATGCTTCCGGTCCAGATTGTATACCAGTCAGCTTCTTTTCAGAGTAATTGCAAAATGATTTAGATGAGATATCTGTATGGTGCGAAAAGTGGCATTTGACCCTGAATATAGAAAAGTGTGAAGTTATTCATTTGAGTACGAAAAGGAATCCGCTAAATTTCGATTACGCGTTAAGTCACACAAATCTGAAGGCTGTAACCTCAACTAAATACTTAGGGATTACAGTGGCCGAGTGGTTCTAGGCTCTACAGTCTGAAACCGCGCGACCACTACGGTCGCAGGTTCGAATCCTGCTTCTTGCATGGATGTGTGTGATGTCTTTAGGTTAGTTTGGTTTAAATAGTTCTACGTTCTTGGGGACTGATGACCTCAGAAGTTCATTTCCATAGTGCTCAGAGCCATTTGAAACATTTTTTCAGGGATTACAATTACAAATAACCTAAGTTGGAACGATCACATAGATAAAGTTGTAGGTAGAGCAAACCAAAGACTGCGATTCTTTGGCAGAACACTTAGAAGGTGCAACAGGTCTACTAAAGAGTCTGCTTACACCATGCTTGTCCGCCCTATTCTGGAGTATTACTGTACTGTGTAGGATACGCATTAAGTGGGACCGGCGGATGACATCGAGAAAGTTCAAAGAAGGGAAGCTCGTTTTTTATTATCGCGAAATAGGGGAGACAGTGCCACAGACATGATACGTGAATTGGAGTGGCAATCATTAAAACAAAGGCGCTTATCGTCGTGAAGGGATGTTCTCATGAAGTTTCAATCACCAGTTTTCTCCTTCGATTTCGGAAACATTCTGTTGGCACCCACCTACATAGGGAGAAATGATCATCACGGTAAAATAAATCAGGGCTCGCACAGAAAATTAAAGTGCTCGTTTTTCCCGCGCGCCCTTCGAAAGTGGAACGGCAGAGAGACTGCTTGAAGATAGTTCATTGAACCCTCTGCCAGGCACTTTATTGTGAATAGCAGACTAATCACGTGGATGAAGAAGTATTTGTGTGAACAAGCACATTCCTGATGGCCGTTGAAGGAAGAAGACCTGGTCCGAGCACATTCGATGGGCCATGCTACGAGATGTGTAATTGCTATTGAAAATCTTCGTTATTCATTACTGATGTTGCCCTTGGCCATTTGAATATCTCTCGTTTAACAAGAGGGTATAGATGTTGAGATGAACTCTCAGCCATTGAAGTTTTATTCTGTCCGCTTCGCGACGGGTGACGATATTCTGTGGAACTAGTAGGCCATAAGTTTCGTGAGTTAGGTGTCTTTCGCAACAATTCCTATTCTGTGTATTAATTATCGATTGAAATCATACTCTGCCGTTAATATGATTGCAGGATGGCGGTTAGTTAGTGTTGGCGAGTCCTGTACTTGATTCACAACTTGTTTCATGGCCGACTAGTAATTCGAAACATTATCAAGAAAACATAGAAATATTTGATTTTTATAAACTTCTTGCAATATCTCTGCATGCGTTTTCACTGTTACTGTAACCAGTATTTCTGTAAAACTCGCTGATGAGTCAAACATGGTCTCATGTTCTGTGCTGCTGCCCATACCTATATGATAATAAGCCGGGCGGTTATAATTAAAGTGCATCTTCTCGCGTGCGGTCCAGTGTGAGGTACCATTATCGTATGGAACCGATTTCCACTGGAAAGTTTTTGGTTCAAATGGCTCTGAGCACTATGGGACTTAACATCTATGGTCATCAGTCCCCTAGAACTTAGAACTACTTAAACCTAACTAACCTAAGGACATCACACAACACCCAGTCATCACGAGGCAGAGAAAATCCCTGACCCCGCCGGGAATCGAACCCGGGAACCCGGGAACGGGAAGCGAGAACACTACCGCACGACGGACGGAAAGTTTTTGTTCCAGTTTCGACACCAGGTGCAAATCTGGCGCTGTACGCTGTTTGTATGACGGTATAACATCCAAGCTGTCACTTGACAAGCTATAGCGTGAATGAACAGTATCGCTATTGAGAACATTGGTACCTGTGAAAGTTCCAGATGGTGCAGCATCTGAAACTGCATGATTCGCAGCAATGTTATGAATTTGCTTTTCGGTTTCTGGGACGGAACAAAGTTGATCACATGTGGCTGGGCAATATTCTATGGAATGACGAGTGCAGTGGATACACAGAACCGCCGAATTTGGGGTACTGTTATCTCACTTGCTGCGCGCGACGAGCCATTGCATGTTGTTATCACTCAGGTGTGGATTCACAAGCACCTTCATTCTCGGTCAGTTCTTCTTTTGAAGAAAGTAGAACCAGAAGGCCTATCAGATGTACTGCGACGTTTGCACGTTATCGAGACCTCCTTGTATCGTACAGCACGCGATTCTTGCTTTGGAAGAGCGCAACCGTGTGGAAACCACTGTTTATAAGCAAGGTGGGATAACACCTCATGTCACTCGCCCAGTGAAAGATATGCTTAATGCGACCTTTCTCGAACGTATTATCTCCAAAGTTTTTTCCAGATACGTGACCTTCAAGATAATCTGATATGAATCCATATTATTTTTGGTTCTGGGAATATCTGACAGCATTTACGAAGGACACGTTCGGTCTCTAGCTGATCTGAAGGTTATTACACAGGAAATACTTTGTTCTGATTCCACAGGAACTTCCGTGAGCAACTTGATTACGTCGTTTGACGGATGTGACATCTCATCGGTGTGGTCCTCATATTGAACAAATTGTGTAAGTGGCGGTTAATAATAAAATCAACATTATGACTTTCTCACTTGTCTGTGCTTTTCTGCCTTCATCCATTTCTGTAGGTCTTCCTTACATTCAAAGCGCCGAATCCACACCAAGTGGACAAATTGGAACAAATTTTTTTCCAGAGTAAAACGGTTCAACTTTAACACATTAGACTGTCTACCAAGTTTCGTTGCCATATGATAATTACAGCGCACACTGGACTTCTGTGAATAGCTGCACTTTAATTATAACTCATTGGTGTGTAAAACAGGTTGTAAAGATATAAGTTCACCGTCTCCTCCCGATCAACTTCGTTGATTTCAGCCAAATTTGATACACATACTGCTTGTTATTTGAGAATCACAGCTGTGGAAGTTAGAACCTCCTAGCTCTCTTAAGAGCAAGGATACCATAAGAAAGGGGCTTTTCAAACACCCTGACAGCCCTGAAAAAAAGGGTTGTAGTATTGGCATGTGCAACAGAGGTTACACGTGCGGATGGGCAAACTGAGCACAGAGAGAAGGAGCGGAGATGGCAGCGAGAGAAGGGGAAATGGAAAGAGATAAGGGAGAGGAGGCGATGGACAGACAACGAAGGGGGAGTTGGGGGTGGACATAGAGGTGTTGGAGGAGATAAGACATAGAGTAGGGAAGAGGGGATGGGCAGATGTTGAAGTGGATAGAGAAAGAGTGGGGCGGAGGAGATGGACATAAAGAGAGGGGGAAGGAGGAGGCGAACGCAGAGAGTGGGAAGGAGGATATTGACAGACAGTAGGAAGGAGGAGATCGAAGAGAAACTGGGAAGGAGGAGATTGGCAGATAGAATGTGGAGGAGATGGACCGAGAGAGATCAGTGGAGGGTACGGACAGAGGGAGGGGAGGAAGAGATAGTCAGAGACGTGTAAGGACATCAGGAGGAGAAGTAAGTCGACAGAGATAGGGGGAGGAGGAGATGTACACAGACACCAGGGAGGAGGAGATGAACAAAAAGGAATGAGTTGGTCTTAGTGAGGTGGAGGATGAGATGGAGATAGGGTTGCTGGACATAGAGAAATGGGAAGTAGTGGGAGAAATGAGGTGTACAGCATCTGTGTCGAATGTGATGAAGATGTCGCGAAAAGGCTGGCTGAATAATAAAACCGACAATTTGTAGGGACGGGTTCCAGACTGGAAATTGGGAGAAGAAGGTCCTTTAAACATGTGTCTGGGAAAGCAACGTTGCCATTGTAGATGGTGCTGACGAGTAAAAGTTCCTCTGACTACGTGCCGTGTGTTTCTTGCGTGTAGAATGTTATGTGACTGACGCAGTGTACTGTAAGCAACAGAGTGTCCCGGTAATCATGTCGGGAATAAGCCAAGATGATGTTTGTGTATGGCCAGACAGATGGAAACGGTCGAAATGCAGCACGGCTGCACCAAAATAAGTACCCCCACAGACCCCAACCACATCACACAACATTTCAAGTGCTGTTTGGGGCTTTGTGTAACCTTAGGTCCTTTCAGACAGACGAACGTATAGAGAGGCGGTGCACTGTGCATACACTGGATTTGGAGGACAGAGTTCCACAGGATACTGAGATGAACCCGAGTACAAGGTCTAGCCAAGGGTCCCACCATTATGGTGTAAACCAGAGTTCGACTATGGGTATCATGCAAAACAACCGCTACTGTCCCTTCCACGTGCAATGGTTCAAATGGTTCTGAGCACTATGGGACTTAGCTTCTGAGGTCATCAGTCCCCCAGAACTTAGAGCTACTTAAACCTAACTAACCTAAGGACATAACACACATCCATGCCCGAGGCAGGATTCGAACCTGCGACCGTGGCGGTCACGCGGTTCCAGACTGTAGCACCTAGAACCGCTCGGTGACTCCGGCCGGCTTCCACGTACAATGATTGTAAGGATTATCAGCAGCGGGTTTCCCTCTACGGAAAGGATTTTGTCGATGGTTTTTGCACCAGACCATCAAAATTATGGGATTTTTGTCATCAGTCCTGTTTACCGACGAAGAAACCTGCACCAGACCTGGCATCATCAGTCTGCATAACCGTCACCTCTAAGCTGCAGACAGTTCTCAGGGAATGGTTGAGGCGTCTCATCAGTATCGGTTTAGTATCAATGTATGGGCAGGGTATCTTGGCTACCACATTCTTGGACCGATTACTATACCAAAACGCCTCGATGGAGGAGCGTACCTGGACTTCCTGCGGAATATTCTGCCTGGCCTGCTAGAGAATGTGCCTTTGTCAACTGGTTATGTGATTTCAGCAAGACACAGCACCACCCCACTTCCACAATACAGTTCACCTGCACGTCAACACCATCTTCCTCAGACAATGTATAGGATGCGGAGGTCCTTAGCATGGCCTGCTAAATCACCGGATTTCAACACCTGAATTTTTACATTTAGGAGCACGTGAAAAGCGTTGTGTATGCTAAACCAGATCCTTATGCGATGACCCTTCAAAAGCGTGTTCACAATAACTGTGACGTTATGTGCAGAGAGGCCGGAACGTGGGAAACAATGTAGCAGTCCATGATGTGACGTGTGAATGCGTGCATCTCATTCCAGGGAGGCCAGTTGAAACATATGCTGTGGTGTACATGTGACACAGCTCTAGACTGTGCTCTGGACTATATGTGGTCGTGCACGCACACCGTCCATTTCCAGACACATGTTCATAGGACCTTTTTTCTTTCTTTTCCAGTCAGGAACCCATCCTTGCAGTTTTTCGGTTTTATCATTCTTTACCCTATATATACGAGTGTCATTCAAAAATTAAAGAGACAACTTCGTCTGGAGAAGAAAAGCTTTTATTTTTACAAAACAATATTTTTTCTACTTTTCAACATAATCCACTTGAACATTTATGCACTTCTTCCAACGGGCTACAAAGTTTTTTATTCCGGCTGGAAAGAACTCTTTATCTTGATATTTGAACCAATTTTCCACAGGCTGGCCGAAGTGGCCGTGCGGTTAAAGGCGCTGCAGTCTGGAACCGCAGGACCGCTACGGTCGCAGGTTCGAATCCTGCCTCGGGCATGGATGTTTGTGATGTCCTTAGGTTAGTTAGGTTTAACTAGTTCTAAGTTCTAGGGGACTAATGACCTCAGCAGTTGAGTCCCACAGTGCTCAGAGCCATTTTAACCATTTAGAGCCAATTTTCCACAAACTTTTTCACGTCGTCGTTGCCCTGGAACCTCGTCCATATAATGCCTTCTTCAGTGCACTAAACAAATGGAAATCACTAGGTGCTAAATCAGGACTGTAAGGGGTATGAGGCAGTACTTCCCAGCCCATTTTTTCGATGGTTTCACGGGTTAGCTGAAAATATGAGGACGTGCGTTGTCTTGTTGGAGAATCACACCGATTCTCTGAGATCCACGACGTTTCTCCCTCATAGCTGGCTTCACCTCGTTTAAAAGCAAATCCGAGTAGTAATGGGCTGTTCATTGTACGCTGCTCTTCGAGATAATCACAACGAACTGGACCTTCAGCATCTCAAAACACCGTCAACATGGCTTTTCTTGCTGATGCTTGGGTTTTGAATTTTTTCTTGACATGTGAGATGATGTGTTTCCACTCCATCTTTGTGTTTTTAATTCTGGTTCACAATAGTGAATTCAATTTCATCACAAGTTAAAATTTTGTTGAGGAAGTGGTCACCTCCTCTTTCATAACGATCCCTTAGCTCTGTGCACACTCTCAACCTTTTTTCCTTGTGTAGCCGAGTCAACTCCTTTGGGACCCATCTTGCACATGTTTTGCGGTACTTCAGCTTGTTACAGATAATGTTATGAACTGTACCAGCACTAACTTGAACCTTATCAACAATCACTTCCACAGTCTCTCCGCGGTCGGCACAAATAATGTCATCAATTCGACTTTGAAGTGAGGGAGTTGAAACTGCAACGGGTCGGCCAGAACGGTGTTCGTCAGTCACTGTGTGGCGACCAGTTTTGAACTGTAAAAATTTGTGGGATTCATACAACCTTAACCATGAACTTCGGACATTCTACAGTATATATTCATTGGTTTCTCGCCTTCATCAAGTAAGAATCGAATAACAGAACGTTGTTTAACTAATGTGGATGTTTCAAGCGGTCTCGCTATCTTGTATTTTTGAGGTTATAAACAAAACACTGTTGATACATCAGCTGATCGGGGCTCATTTTTTTTTCTTTATTGTAATTTGAACACCCCATACAAAGGTGGACTGGCAGCGGAACAGTGTACTCCGCTCTTCAGCCATAGGCAGTACAATAAAAAAGAAAGGGAGACAGACAAGTAACAGAATGGCGGTTTAAAAAACGGGAGATACAATAGTTGAAAAACATGAAGCCGTTCACACTCGACGAAACAACAAGAAAAAACGGCGGCACTGGGCACAAACACTGACGAGGTAGACGACGCACGTGAACGAAGGAGCGTGGACGGCGAAAAACACTGATGCACAGACACGACGGCACAAACACTAAACCGAGGGCGACGATCTCCGGCGCGCGAAAGTTCACGATGCGTGTGCGAGTCCGGGGACCTGCCAAGAGAGGAGGAGGAGGAGGAGGAGGAGGAGGGGGAGGAGGAGGAGGGGGAGTGGGAAAGCGAGAGGGAGAGCAGGGACGCCACGGGCAAGGGAAAGAGGGGGGGAGAGAGGAAGGGGGAGGGGAAGCCCGGAAGAAGAGGGGTGGAGGGAGGGGACGGGGGAAAAGGAAAGAGAAGGGAAGGGAAGAGAAAGGAGGGAGGGTGCCTAAGGGAAAGGACACCAGGAGTGAGGGGGGGGTAGGGTCAAAGTTGATAGGAGGGGTAGATGGAGGGGACGAGGACATCATCAGGGAGGGGGAGCTGGCGGAAGCCACCTTGGGAGAGGGTAAGGAGGGTGGAGAGATGGAGACCGGGTGGGACATGGGAGTACAGGCGCGGCAGCGGGCGGAGGTGGGACAGGATCGGGGAGACGAGCGGGTGAGGAGGATCGAGTTTACGGGAGGTGTATAGGATTCGTATCCTTTCGAGGAAGAGGAGGAGGTGGGGGAAGGGGATAAGATCATACAGGATCCGCGTGGGGGAGGGGAGACGGATGCGATAGGCAAGGCGGAGAGCATGGCGTTCAAGGATTTGCAGGGATTTATAAAAGGAAGGGGGGGCGGAGATCCAGGCTGGATGGGCGTAGCAGAGGATAGGGCGGATGAGGGAATTATAGGTGTGGAGGATGGTGGAGGGGTCCAGACCCCACGTACGGCCGGAAAGGAGCTTGAGGAGACGGAGGCGGGAACGTGCCTTGGCTTGGATTGTCTGGAGATGGGGAGTCCAGGAGAGGCGACGGTCGAGGGTGACGCCAAGGTACTTAAGGGTGGGGGTGAGAGCGATGGGACGGCCATAAACGGTGAGATAGAAATCAAGGAGGCGGAAGGAAGGGGTGGTTTTGCCTACAATGATCGCCTGGGTTTTGGAAGGATTGACCTTGAGCAACCACTGGTTGCACCAAGCGGTGAACCGGTCAAGATGGGATTGGAGAAGGTGTTGGGAGCGTTGCAGGGTGGGGGCAAGGGCAAGGAAGGCGGTGTCATCGGCAAACTGGAGAAGGTGGACGGGGGGTGACGGCGGCGGCATGTCCGCCGTGTACAACTAGTACAGAAGGGGGGAGAGGACGGAGCCTTGGGGCACACCGGCGGAGGGGAAAAAGGTGTAGGAATCGGTGTTATGGATGGTGACATGGGAAGGACGGCGGGAGAGAAAGGAACCGATCAGACGAACGTAGTTAATGGGAAGGGCGAAGGTTTGGAGCTTGAAGAGGAGACCGGAATGCCATACACGGTCATATGCGCGTTCGAGGTCAAGAGAGAGGAAGATTGCGGAGCGACGGGAATTGAGCTGTTCGGAAAGGAGATGAGTGAGGTGAAGGAGGAGATCGTCGGAAGAGAAGGACGGCCGAAAGCCACACTTCGTAACAGGGAGGAGGCAGTGCTGGCGAAGATGCTGGTGGATGCGGCGGGTGAGGATAGATTCCAGGACCTTGCTGAAGACCGAGGGAAGGCTGATGGGACGGTAGGAGGAGACGGCGGACGGCGGTTTGCCAGGTTTAAGGAACATGAGGATACGGGAGGTTTTCTACAGGTCGGGGTAGTAACCGGTGGACAGGACTACATTGTAGAGCCTGGCCAGGGTGGAGAGGAAAGAGACAGGAGCTTCACGAAGGTGACGGTAGGTGACACGATCGTGACCAGGAGCGGTGTTGCGTTTTGTGCGGAGTGTAACAATGAGATCCTCTGTAGTGATAGGGGCATTGAGTTCCGTGTGTGCAATGTTGTCCAAGTACTGGAAACCAGGAGCGAGGGGAGGGACAGAGGTGCCAGCGCGATCGCGGATATCCGGCAAGAGGGAGTAATCGAACTGGGGATCATCGGGGATGGAAAATACATCGGAGAGGTAGGAAGCAAATTGAAGGGAAGGGGGGATCATCATGGAGAAGAGGATAATAGGGGGGGGGGGTTAGTTCCGGTAAGGCGACGGAAGGCCGACCAGAACTTGGACGAGTTGATTGGTAGGGTAGCATTTAAACGGGTGCATGTCTGTCGCCAGTCCCGGCGTTACTTAGCCGCGAGCAAATTACGAATGTGTCGCTGGAGTTGCCGGTGGCGTCGTAGTGTGTCCGGGTCAAGGACAAACAAAACTTATAGCTTTAAGTAACCACGTAAAATACCAATGAATTACAAGCTCAAAAACTTTTAGCCACTTCACATCCAGCAGTGGAGATGCATAAAACGGTTTTCGATATGTATGTGTGGTTTAAGTGATTCTGTTATGTTTTTTAGTCATGACGACAGACGGTTTCGATTTACCACATTTTGTTCGTTTTCGCTTGTATTTATCTTAGCCTTTAATTTGCGCGAGATGCTCGCGCATAACATTAGTGCCCTCTCTCGTGGGATATGTTCCTTAGCGCAAGTTTCACCTGCTTGATACTAGGACACAGGCAAATTGGTGTTCATATTTTGTATTGTATGCGGGTGTTTTAAATGTTTCTGATATGTTTTATTTATTAAGACAGAGGGTTTAAATTAGCACAACCTTTAAAATTTTGATGATCACGAGTATATATCCCGGTGTTTTAACGTGCGCGAGTGTCACGCGCATACCACAAGTGCCGTCTCTCGGTGAAATTGTCTGCCCTAGTGCTCCCACACCCTCTTCACGCTAGTTCACAGTCTAAGTACAGAAAGTATGCCGTGTTTGCATCGATCATCTCTTTATAATTGTGCTGTACAGATGGAGGTGATATTCTAATTTTGACTACTGACGACCCCTTTGGCACGATTGTTTTATGCATCTCCACTGCAGGACGTGAAGTGGCTAAAAGTTTTTGTGCTTGTAATACTTTGGTATTTTTCATGATTACTTAAAGCTATAAGTGTTTTTTTCTCTCTGTCTTAACTATGTTGCTAAGTCTATTGCTAATGAAGGCGTTTTCCTGTTCAGGTGTATTTTTTTCTAATGATGAAGGTATACTTAGGTATACCCTAATCGTGGTCAAGGATTTCAATAAATCTTTATTCTGCGACTGGTTGGCTGTTATGATTTACCGTGAAGATTTTCAACAGTTGCTGCTTCAGCCATGTTTAAAATTTTGTGTTAATGAAGTTCTATTTAATGTTTTCACGTCCAATGATATGAGACTCCTATTGAGTTCATTTAACCCAGAGTAATTACCTACATTCCGAGAGTCAAATAATTTTCGATTAACTTTAAACTATTCTCAAGAATTATGAACCCAAAATAACAGCAAACTGCTTTTGCGTATCTCAGTAGTTAGATTGTGCAGCTCCATTACCGAGACGCGCTGGAGCTACGAAAGCTGTTTGCATGACGTTATCTAATGGGACCCAGGTAAGCCAAATAGTGTAGAACACTGGTTCTATGTTTAAATAACTTACACTGAGACAAACTTTACTTTCAAAATAATCAATTTGTCATCAAATTTCGTAGTCAGCTTTTGTGATGACAATAAGTTTTGGACAGGGCATGATTTTCATAGAATTCTCGCAGTTAGATTTTTTTTTTTTGTATTCTCGGAATTTTTAGCGTTAGGCAAGCTATTATCAGTTCATAACATTCAAAACTGGAAGCCCCAAATTTTACATCTTACAGACAATTTGACAGGAAAAACTTAATCAATATTAAAAAGCAACTTTCACTAAAATAAATTCGAACTGCTGCAGTGCGGCATATTGTTGCAAGGGCACACCGACCTCCAGAACCTTGAACATGGTACACTCACCAGTCAAAGTTATTGTGCACAGTAGTCCTTCCTCAGTGCGTCATTTCAGGGCTGCATTTAGCCCTGATTTCATTTTCATGGGTGATAATGCGCAGCCGCATCGATCTGCGCTGGTGGAGTAACTCTTGAAACGAGAGGATGTTCGCCAAATGGTCTGGCCTTCCAACTTCTCCAGCTTAACTCCGATCGAGCAGTTGTGGGATTTGTTGTGTAGACGTAGAGCAGCACGTCCACATGCGACACAGGGACCATCGAGCAGTTAACCGCGCTGCCGAAGGAATGGAACGCCCTACCACAGGAACCCCGTACCAACATCATGGTCAGCATGGGAGCAGGCTGCAGAGCGCGCGTGCCCGTCTGTGGTGATCAGACACCCCAATAAGAACCATCTTACACCTTCTGTAATGTCCAGAGGACCATCAGAAATCTGGTGACTTCAGTGTAATTATTGTCCTTGAATAATCAACACGCTTTTGTTCGTCTCATTGCGCATTTCTTCCGATTACCTTCTGTACTACACTATAGCAGTTATTTCTATGTAAGGTCCACATTTCGTCGAGCTATTACTTGTCGGGGACACATCACTGAAAAGTTACTTTCGTCCGTAAGTTTTGCACCAGTGAATTTGAGGCATGTATAGCTCGCCGTGAAGCCACACGCTTGAAAGGTATCGATTATGTATAGTGATTGCTCAGCTTTCCTACTTCCAGTAGTCCATTTCTTTGGACTATTCTTAACTTTTGAGCGCTGTTGTAATATTTATTCCCACCCAATCATTCTATATTGGCCTCCGCTTCGCACTAAAATGAGTTGTTCACAAATGAGAGAAAATGTATGAAGAACGTAAAATAAATGTAAATATCGTGTGACTAGGGCCTCCCTTCGGGTAGACCGTTTGCCGGGTGCAAGTCTATCGATTTGGCGCCTCTTTGGCGACTTGCGCGTCGATGGGGATGAAATGATGATGATTAGGACAACACAACACCCAATCCCTGAGCGGAAAAAGTCTTAGACCCAGCCGGGAATCGAACCCACGCCCTTACGATTGACATTCTGAAGCGCTGACCACTCAGCTACCGGGGGCGGATATGAAGAACGTAGATACACGAGAATAACGTTTTTACCTCAATAGAACAAATGCCCTCATTAACGCAGCACTGGGAACATAAACTATGTCGTTGCCTTACTTTAGAGAGAGGTGCACTCAATGTTTCCCATGAGATCTTCGGTTCTGTTGGCATTTCTTTATCTCTGCGTCACTCTCTCCCTTCTTCTGGTGACAGGACGCTTACTGTGCTTTATCATCCGTCGCAGGCCATCATATTCTATCTTCCTTTTTTCAGTCATTAGTGTTCTGACTGGTTTGACGAGGCCCTCCTCGAAATCCTCTCCAGTGCCAAGCTCTTCATCTCAGAGTAGCGCTTGCAACCTAAGTCCTCACTTACTGCATGTATTCCAGTCTGTGTCTTCCCCTACAGTTTCTACCGTCTATAGCTCCCTCTAGTACCATGGAAGCTACTCCCTGACATCTTAACAGTTGCCCTATCATCCAGTCCCTTCTTCTTGTCAGTGTTTTCCATACAATACTTTCCTCGACGATTCCGCTGATAAATTCCTCATTCCTTACCTTACCTTTTGTAAGATCACTTCTCAAATGCTTCTGTTCTGTTCCGTTCTGATTTTCCACAGACCATGTTATGTTAACATAAAATGGTATGCCCCAAACGTACATTCTCAGAAATGTATTGCCGGCCGCGGTGGCCGTGTGGTTCTAGGTGCTTCAGTCCGGAACCGCGCGCCTGCTACGATCGCAGGTTCGAATCCTGCTTTGGGCATGCATGTGTGTGATGGCCTTAGGTCAGTTACGTTTAAGTAGTTCTAAGTTCTAGGGGACTGATGACCTCTGATGTTAAGTCCCATAGTGCTCAGAGCCATTTGAACCATTACTTTTTTTTTCAGAAACTTATTTCCCTAGTTGAGGCCTATGATTGACGTTTTTTGGCCTCGAATGTCGTTTTCGCCAGTGCTTGTCTCCTTTTTGTATTCTCCTTGCTTCGTCCGCCATGGATTATTTTGCAGCCTAGCTAGCAGACTTCCTTGACTTCGTCTACTTCGTGATCCCCAAGTTCTGATGTTAAATTTCTCGTTGTTCTCTTTTCTGCTACTTCTCATTGCTATCGTCTTTCTTTGATTTATTCTCGACCCCTACTCTGTTTCCATTAGAGTATTCATTCCATTTAACAGTTTCTGTAATTCTTCTTCACTTTCATCGAGGATAGCAATGTCATCAGCAAATCTTGTCATTTATATCCTTTCACCCTGAATTTTAACCCCAGATTTGAATCTTTCTTTTATTTCCGTCATTGTTTCTTCGATGTAAGATTGAACAGTTAAGTACGAAACACTACGTCCCTGTCTTACAGCCTTTTTAATCCGAGCCCTTAAATATTATTATTCTCCTTTTCTTTTCTGAATTTCTTCTTCTGTAACATAAACAAATTTAGTCTGTCTTCTTCCTTTACTTTCCACCTTAATTTTGTGGTTTTTTTTTCCAATCAGAAAGATCGCAGTCCTGATCTAAGTTATCTATCAAGTAATTAATTGCATAAAAATTCTGTAATTTTTATAACAAACAGTACTGAGATACTACTAAAGAAACATCACTCACTTCAAATAATGAATAACCATGAAAAATTTTGAATTTATCACTAGGCCTCACAATGTATTTCGGGATTTTTTAGTACTAGTTGGGATACTTCAGTCACTTTTATTTCCAGTATTTATTTGGTCTGTGGCTTTTCGCAAGCCCTCTGCCATCTTCACATATCTGAACGTCATTATTACATTACACAGTGTTTTACATCTACTCCTTTCACATACTGCAGTAAATAATTTGCTACACCCAATAATTTTCTGTCTTAAATAATGTAATGAATGCAGTTAGATATATCAATATGTTATCAATACTTGTAGGAACAGAAGCAGAAATTGTATGATGAGTTTTAAATTTCACAAGACAGTTGCTGGCAGCAGTCACTCACATAGTAATATTAAAAAAAAAAAACTGGCGTTACAATTAGGCTTCCAGTTACCTATAAAACGGAAAGTTATACATTTTATTCACATGGCATTACATGAAACAAATACCTTTCTGCCTGTCGTTGCGTATTCGTTGTGGTACATGTGCAGAAAGGTGTGACATTATTAAGCCTGAATGCTTCCAGATTTTAGATAATAAAATGTTCCCCTTTCACGCTTTCGACGCTTCCTGCGCACGGCAGCATTTCCTGCGTTCGCAACATCCTGCTCAAAGCTTATGACTGCTGGTAAAACCAAAATGTAGCTACAAAAACATTCGTTGACACCTGTTCTGTGAATAAATTTGGGAGGCAAAAAGGTACTGGCTGTCGAGGACGTCGGCAGGAAAGAGCTTAAATTCTGAAACACTGGTGTTTTTCACTAGCATCTTCATTTAGGAACAGATTTAATCTCGAAAGAGTCTAACTCACCCGACGTATTGATCTAACAGGCGTGTCTATTCCTCTACGATACTTCACGAAACTAGCTATAATTAAGGAATTCCAAGGGCTAATATAAAACAAATTAATATGCAGGTCTACCGGACTCCTTACATATGATATTGATGTGCCAAAGAAACTGGTATAGCTATACGTATTATAATACAGAGGCATGTAAACAGGCAAATGCGGATCTGAGTTCGGCAACGCCTATATAAGACAACGAGTGTCTGCCGCAGTTGTTAGATCGGTTATTGCTGCTACAATGGGAAGTTATCAAGATTTAAGTGAGTTTGAACTTGCGTTATAATCGGCTCACGAGCGATGGGACACAGCATCTTCGAGGTATCGATGAAGTTTGGATTGTCCCGTACGAGAATTTCACGAGTGTACCATGAATATCAGGAATCCGGCGAAACATCGAATCTCCGACATCGCTTCATCCAGAAAACGATCCTGTAAGAACGGGACCAACGACGACTGAAGCGAATCGTTTCAACGTGACAGGAGTGTAGCCCTTCCGAAATCTGCTGCAGATTTCAGTGCTGGGGCATTAGCAAGTGTCAACGTGCGAACCATTGTACGAAACATCATCGATAAGGGTTTTCGGAGCCGAACACCCACTCGTATACACTTGAAGACTGCACGACACAAAGCTTTAGCCCCTCGCCTGGGCCCGTCAACACAGACATTGGACTGTTGATGACTGGAAACGTGTTGCCTGGTCAGACGAGTCTCGTTTCAAATTGTATCGAGCGGATGGACGTGTACGGGTATGGAGACAACCTCATGAATCCATGGACCCTGCATGTCAGCAGCGGACTGTTGAAGCTGGTGGAGGCTCTGTAATGGTGTGGGCGTGTGTGGTTAGAGTCATATGGGACCCCTGATACGTCTAGACGACTCTAACAGGGGACACGTACGTAAGCACTGTGTCTGATCACCTGCATCCATTCATATCCATTGTGCATTCTGACGGATTTGGGTAGTTCCAGCGGGGCAATGCGACACCCTACGCATCTAAAATTGCTACAGAGTGGCTCCCGGAACGCTCCTCTGAGTTTAAACACTTCCGATGGCCGCCAAACTCTCCAAACATGAACATTACTGAGCATATCTGGGATGCCTTGCAACGTGTTGTTCAGAAGAGATCCCCACCCTCTCGTACTCTTACGAATTTGTGGAGAGCCCTGCAGGATTCATTGCGCCAGTTCGATCCTTCGCTCCAGCACTACTTCAGACATTAGACGAGTCCATGCCACATCGTGATGCGGCACTTCTGCGTGCTCGCGGAGGCCCTACACGATATTAGGCAGGTGTTCAAGGTTCTTTGGTTCTTCAGTGTTATATATATATATATATATATATATATATATATATATGTGTGTGTGTGTGTGTGTGTGTGTGTGTGTGTGTGTGTGTGTGTATTGCTTCTTGTGTTTTCTTCATGATTAGAAAGTTTTTAATTGTCAAGAGGAAACAGTGTTAACTAACGTGTAATTTCAAATAATACTGTTTTTATTTGACTACTTCCACCGGAAAAGGCAAGTTCAGGAAAGCAAAAACAACTATGAACCCCGAAAGCTATTGTTGAGATGAATTATAATTTCCTATTCCACTTCGAACATTGTTTTATTTCGATACAAACATACTTAATTTCAACTGGGTGTCTTAGACACAAGCTATTATTGATTAGTACCTTCTTGAAACGAACAATTAACGTGGGAACGACTAGATGTTAATAAGTATCTTTAAAATTTATTTTTTGTATGAAGTATGGCACTTATGTTTTGATTTGAAGTCACGTAGTATTACGCTGAAGAGCGAGGTATTAGCATTTCACGGAATTGTGCACAGTCCTGCACGCAACTAGAGTAAACTATGTTCAGCGTATCTGTTTCAGGTCGTATTGGGCGGGGGTCGTGCAATGTTCCGACCGAACACAGTAGAAGACGAAGATGGTGTTGGTTGCGGCAGCCGCCTCGACGGACGAAATTTGATCGAGGAGTGGAAAGCAGACAAGTACGTTCGCGGTGTGTCCAGCCGCTACATCTGGAGCCGAGGACAGCTGCTCCAGAAAGAAACCTTCGAGAAGGACTACATACTCGGTATACAAAATATTCCCATAAAACTGATTTCTTTCTATTTTGTTATAAGATTTATCATATGATGTATTTTGTTTGACTTCTACTCCTCGTACATGAATTACATACGCTTTCAGAATGAGTGGTCAGCGTATAGTGGCGGAGTAAAACGTTACACGGTTCCAACTCCCAACTAACAATACGTATCTGAAGAATATTTGAATCAGAGACATATTTCCAGTAGTGTGTGTCATCCCCTTTCATTCTGACGGTGGCGACTCCTCGAGGCGTGGACTCCACAGGACACCGAAGGTATTGGGAGACATATTGAACTGTGGCCCAAAACTCTGAGATTCGTCGAAGTTAGTTCAAGGAATGGAGTCGTCCAACTCGATGATGACTCTAAAGTTCTCATCAAGGCTGAGGTTAGGTGATCTGGAGGCTTACAGAAAACCAGTTACGTCCTTCTGTTTCTGAAACATTCTGACGAAATTATGGAGCGGCTGATAATGAATTATTTTGAAAATTATTGAATATTAGGGTTGCTGATGATAGACAGAAGTTAGTGTATTCCATGTAAACAATTCTCGTCGAGAAACTGACCCAGTGAGATTCATTTCGCTTGTTGGAAAACGAGCTATGTTCATTGTCAAGGGGAGTCAGACACTTGGGTACGGGACCTAATAATCGCTGGCAGTTCAAACGCATGGAGAATAATGGTACTCCGCAGGGAAATATAAGCAAGTGATGGAAAGGAACAGCATGTTCACTCACTGTATACGCCTGGGGCTCATTCAACATCTTGAGGAGGATATTACGGCAGCCATTACAGGAACATGGTGTAACCAACTGCAAACTGAGGGGCACATCGGACAAACGATGCCTGTCGTGTGGTCTCTGAGGTGATGATTCCATTGACACGCAGAGAAGGTTGAGAATATCAGTCTTGCCAGCGGAGTTTCCACACGCCCACTGCCTGTAGCATCATTCCCACTACAGATCGTGGCTCCTCGGTTTAGTGTCGTGTGGAAGGCTTGAATAAGACTATATAAAGGTTCCGTGACAAGATAAGGTAAGGAATTCATAGATTTGATGGTTGAGAACTATAAGGTCCCCTAAATTGATCACACGTGAACTAGTGGGGTGTAAATTACAAATTACAAGCTGCTATCTAGTTACCTGACTGTGGGGGAAGGGGCGAGGATACACAAGAATTTTGTAGATAAGGCCACTCAATATGCAGTCCAGTTAAGGGTAGTTGTAGGAGACCCGAATGATCCAAAGACATGCTTCCCAAAGGTGATAGTTTTAAAATCCTAACGGTTAACTACTGAAGAATTCGCAACAAACTGCCTGAGCCTGAAGAGAGCCTACAAAGCGGCGAAGTTCACATAAAACTACTTACAGAAAGCTGGTTAAAATCTGAAGTTGCCAGTACTGAAATTTTTGAGGAAAATTTAAGAATATGCCAAAATCATAGGCTAACATAATCTGAGGTGGTGCGCACGTAGCAGTAGATAAATTCAAATCCACGGAGACAGGACCTGAAGCTGCGTGCGAAATCATTTGAGAAAGACACAGTATCAGTGGTGGGAATTAAGTCAAAATTGTATTGTGCCACCGACCACCAGATTCGATTCCTGATGTAACCGAAAACCTTAGAGAAACTCTGAGTTCATTTATACCGAAGTTCGGCAAATGTACTCTAAACAACGTAGATGACTGTAAATATCTTCAACATTTCGCGGCCCTGTCAGCAACTGTGTAAATATTAATTTTAATAATTAACTGCCTCAGTTCCAGTACAGCACTCGTGGCCGACGCATAGCGGTCGCGAAGTGGGGCCGAGGCAGTTCCAGATAAGACGATAATTTATGGATTTGTAGTTTTACCTTGACGATGTCCGCTATGGACAATCGGTAGTTACTGTTATTATGTAGAAAGCTGGGTGAACCCTACTGAAACCTAGGTAAATTCAAGGCAAACGGTGCAACTGAGGCTGTTAATTATTGAAATTAAAATTAGTAGATGACTGTGATCATTTAATAATACATTGCGATAGTTACAATTTTGGTAGTGGTGGGCATGACAAGGCACACTGTGGAGTATTACTAAATGCCTTCTCTGAAATCCATCTAGGACAGATGGTTTCGAAACCCACTCATGATGGAAATATATTATATCTAAAGGTAACAGGTAAACCTGGCCTCTTTCAGAATTTCTACATCGAAACTGATATCTGTGATAATGAGTCACTTGTAGTAACAATGATTACCATAATACAAAGGACAACTAAAACAAGTAGAAAGATTTACGTGTCCATTACACTTCGGGGGTCGTGGTTGAATGTCGTCGCATACCTTTAATTAACACTCGCCATGAATTTTCGTTTGATGTCGCTTGTCGTAATAGCAAAAGGCGGTCGGTTCGTAGATCACTCACCTCTGACGCTACTTCGATCTCTTCCGTAAATCTGCTACATCGGTGTGGAAAACTTAACGACGAAAGTAACTTTCATATGAGGTGTGGCTGAAAAGTAATATACATGACGAAACTTGGACCATACGTAGGAAGAGATGCTACTGTGTAGTACAGTACGTAACTGAAGTAAATACGACATGAGGCGAACAAAAATGACTCTTTTGTTCTAAGACAATAATAAAACTCAAGTCACCGCTATCCATGATGATCCCTGGACATTACAAAATGCCGAACATTGTCCTTAATAGGGTGTGTAATCACCACAGACGACAATGCATGATATGCAACGTCTTCGCATGCTGGCCATAACCTTGGTAAAGAGTTCCATTGTTCCACCAGCACGGTTGACAATTGATGTATGGTCGTTTAAGCACTAGTGGAATGAGTACTGTCTCAAAATACCGTTGACCGGTGAATGTAGCGTGCCCAATGGTCTTACGTTCAGTACATCCATGCAGTATTATGCATGCTCACACCATAACACCATCCACCTGCTCCACCAAAGCTATCATGTTCGACGATGTTGGTGGATGCATTATTTGTTCCCTACTCCTGCCATACGAGTTTACGTTCAGCACTGGTGTTGAATGCACCACCACAAGAACTTACCAAACTCGTTGCCAGCATGGGAGCACGTTGCAAAACATGTACTGCCAACCGCGATGATCAAAATCGCTATTAAGAATCATGTCATGTCTTCTGCAGTGTCCAGGGGACCATCATGAATCATCGTCACTTCAGTGTAATTATACCCTTTGACTAAAAGTGTCATTTCCGTTCATTCATTCTGTATTTCTTTCATTTACTTTCTGTAATATGACGGAGCAATTGTCTCTACGTTTGTTCCGAGCTACATCGGGCTATTTTATTTGGCAGTGACACATTGTGCGAAACTTACTCTCGTCCTTAAGTGTTGCACACTACTGTAAATAGCAGCTGACAATCAATTAAGCAACATTTTAGGATGCAAGAGATTTATGTGTTGATGTCGACTGGAAAAAATGACTATATCCTCTCACAATGACCTGATGTGACGTGATGTCACATCAGTTTGGCAGGCCCACAAAAGAAATTTTTCACTACTGACCCACACAATATACAAACATCAAAAAAAGTTTTGCATCACATCGGCTCCTGGAGTACCGGAACCTGTACAGAAAATTGGAATAGAAATCAACATAATCATTTCCGCTCTTTTTATTGCTCATGAAATCCACACATTGCATGTTGTACCATGATACAGCGAGACCTCCAGAGGTGGTGGTCAAGACTGCTGTACACACCGGTACCTCTAATACCCAGTAGCATGTCCTCTTGCATTGATGCATGCCTGTATTCGTCGTGGCATACTATTTACAAGTTCATGAAGGCACTGTTGGTCCAGACTGACCCTCTCCTCAACGGCTACTCGGCGTGGATCCTTCAGAGTGGTTAGTGGGTCACGTCGTCAATAAACAGCCCTTTTCAATCTACCCCAGGCATATTCGATGGGGTTCATGTCTGCAGAACATGCTAGCAACTCTAGTCGAGCGATGTCCTTATGTTGAAGGAAGCCATTCACAACATGTGCACGATAGGGACGAGAATTGTCGTTCATGAAGATGAATGCCTCGCCAATATGCTGCCGATTTAGTTGCACTATCGGTTGGAGGATCGCATTCACGTATCGTACAGACGTTTCGGCGCCTTCCATGACCACCAGCGGTGTACGTCGGCCCCACGTAATGCCACCCCAAAAACGCAGGGAACCTCTACATTGCTGGACAGTGTGCTAAGGCTTTCAGCCTGACCGGGTTGCCTCCAAACAGGTCTCCAGCTTTTGTCTGGTTGAAGGGATATGAGACACTCATCGGTGAAGAGTACGTGATGCCAATCGTGTGCTGTCCATTCGGCACGTTGTTGGGCCCATCAGTACCGCGCTGCATGGGATCGTGATTACAAAGATGGACCTCGCCATGAAAGTCGAGAGTGAAGTTGCGCATCATACAGCCTATTGCGCTCAATTTGAGTCGTAACACGATGTCCTGTGGCTGCACGAAAAGAATGTTCAACATGGTGGTGTGCTGTCAGGGCTCCTCGGAGCCATAATCCGTAGGTAGCGGTCATCCACTGCAGTAGTAGGCTTTGGGCGGCCTGAGCGAGGCATGTCATCGCCAGTTCCTGTCTCTCCTCCATGTCCGAACAACATCGCTTTGGTTCACTCGAGACGCCTAGACACTTCTCTTGTCGAGAGCCCTTCCTGGCACAAGTGCAACAAAAATACGCAACATTTAACTATATTTTGAGGCTGCTAACAATCTTTTAATCCGACTGTAAGCCACGTATGCAATGTCATTGGCTAAGTTTTACTTATTTGTATGCCGTCGTAATGAAGATTTCCTGTCCAGTGGTTAAGGCAAATCGCTCTAATTATCATAGAGAATGATTAATATAACTCACCGTTATTACTAAAATTTTGGCGTAATGAGTTTATGATTTACTTCAAATACAATTTCCTTAGAACTGCATGAACCAACTCATATAAGATAGTCCAGAGTAACCACAACCGAAAAGGTCCAGTTAATCACACTGTCTGCCTGCGTTTCCTAGACACACTAGTGTTCACAAACTATACTCTCATAGTAATACATTTAACCACGTTAAAGTACTGTAAATTTGTGTCTTTCGAGGTAATATTTACAAATTTAATGTCAGATGGGTACGTGGGGGTCTAAGGAAACGAAATAATTGCAACTGTAGGTTCGTAACCAACAGTTGTATATTGAATTTAAGACAGACGAGAACCTCGACTCAGTTTTCCGGAATGGTCTGTAAGATGTGCAGAGAGAAGCAGACTTTTGTCTAAGTACTAAGTGAAGTACACTGTCGGAATAAAAATTGCAACACCAAAAAATAACTAATGGAGAGTAATGAAATTTATGGAATACATTTGTCTAGGTAACATATTTAAGGATTAACACTGCAAGGTGACTAACTGATACAAGCTCGAGATAAGACATTGAATATGTGAAATGCTGCTACATTAATAACCACTGTTAGAATCAGAATGTTGAAAGAAAGCATGCAAAAGGATGCTTTGTGTTGCAGCCATCAATTTCTGAGATGGAATTCTATGCCTTTTGCACTCGGTCGCTCAACACGTGGATGGTTAATGCTGTTTGTGGATGACGCTGGAGTTGTCGTTCGATGATGTCACATATGTGCTCGATTGGAGACAGATCTGGTGATCGAGCAGGCCATGGCAACATGTGGACATTGTGTAGAGCATGTTGGATTATAGCAGCGGTATGTGGACGAGTGTTACCTTGTTGGAAAGCATCCCCTGTTATCCTGTTCATGAGTGGTATAACAACAGATCGAATCACCAGACTGATGTACAAATTTGCAGTCATGATGAGTGGGATAACCAAGAGAGAGCTCCTGCTGTCATATGAAATCACACGCAAGATCATAAACCTATGTGTGGGTCAAGTGTATTTAGGACGCTGGTAGGTAGGTTGCAGGCCCTCAACTATCCTCCTTCTAACCAACACATGGCCATTACTGGCACCGAGGCAGAATCAGCTTCCATCAGAGAACACAACAGACATCTACCCTGCCTCCAATGTGCTCTCGCTTAACGCCACTGAAGCCGCAAATGGGACAGTTTCGGGTCAGTGAAATGCACGCTACAGGGCATCTGACTCGGAGCTGTTCTTGAAAAACCGATTTGTAACAGTTCTTTGTGTCACTGTGGTGCCAATTGCTGCTCAAATTGCTGCTACACATGCAGTACAATGGGCCAGAGTCCCTCACAGATTACGATGGTCGCCCCTCTCGATAGTGCCAAGTGGCCATCTGGAGCCCCGTCTTTCTTGCGACCGTACATTCTCGTGACTTCCGCTGCCAGCAATTATGTACAGTGGCTGTATTCTTGCCAAGGTTTTCTGCATTGTTGCAGAAGGAGGATGCAGCTTCTCGTAGCCCTTTCACAAGGCCTCGTTGAGGTGTTCATGATGGCGTCTTTGTCGCATGAAACTTCATTCTTGACTAACGTCTTTTCATTAACTTTCGAGAAGAGATTTACTTTACAAAAATAGCGGAATAACTAGTTGTCACATCAAAAGAAATAGATAGATCAACTACCATTTTTCACCTTCTAGAATAACTATGTTTCGACTAACAAGATAAAAAGCACAGAAACAAGGCTGAGAAGGTGAAGGAATGAGAAATGGAAAGAAAATGAAAAAAGGAAAAAAGTAAGAAAAAGGGGTAGCGAAAGAAATGGTAGAGCTTCTATCTAGTAATCTAATTATCTTCGGTCCCGAGGTCGCCTTTTTGACTAAGAAATCTTCAGCAATGGCGGCCGAAGACATTCGTTGTAAGGAATCATCTTCGTTCTGCCAACGGCTTTGTCAAAGAGGGCGCAGGAACAAATAGAAGATCAGGACGCCCTCTCACTCTTGGAGTGGGAAACTGTCCCTTCCAGGGGGAAGGATTGACAATTGTCAACGGTATGAGGATTCAGATGACAATGAAAAACCATTGCAGCAAATACACATCTAATGTCATGTGGCGTTTAACTGAAAACGAGTCACCATGATATCTTCACTGGCAAACGATTCCAGATTAGCTCCCGATTCGGTTCTCTGGCAGGATACTACACTGGAGAGATGATCACGGAATAAGGATTGACTAACTAATGAAAGGATCGTGGATTGTCATAAGCTTAACTGTTGTAGGGGATTAAGAAAAAGTCTCATTCTAGATATAGTGGATATCAACGAAGTGGAAAGAAGGTAATAGTTTACGTTGAC
Source organism: Schistocerca nitens (assembly GCF_023898315.1). NCBI lineage: Eukaryota > Metazoa > Arthropoda > Insecta > Orthoptera > Acrididae > Schistocerca > Schistocerca nitens. The sequence goes on from NC_064617.1 coordinate 620,042,614, forward strand.
ACGAATTTAGGGTAATACCAAAAACAGCAGGAAACTATATCGAGGGTAGGATGCGTTACGAATAGGAATGAAGATCAGAGAGTGAGTTACTCTGAGCAATTCAATAATAGGATTAATATCTTCAAAATCAACAGCTAATCAACGCCAACAACAATAATTCAAGCATACTTACAAACGTCGCAAGCAGGAGATGAACAGAGGCACTGAACGGGTAACTCAATGTGTAAAGGGACATGAAAATATGAAAATCACGAAGGATTTGAGCCGGCCGCGGTGGTCTAGCGGTTCTAAGCGCTCAGTCCGGATCCGCGCGACTGCTACCGTCGCAGGTTCGAATCCTGCCTAGGGCATGGATGTTTCTGATGTCCTTAGGTTAGTTCGGTTTAAGTAGTTCTAAGTTCTAGGGGACTGATGACCACAGATGTTAAGTCCCATAGCGCTCAGAGCCATTTGAACCAAGGATTTGAACTCAGTGATAAAGAGACTTGAGGCGGTATTATGGGACAATATAGAGTCAGTAGTACGAAGAGTGTAGGTGAAAGGCTACTTGAATTTTGCGGTAAACTCGAGTTAATAATAGTGAATACACTGCTGAAAAATCACAAGAGGAAGAAGTATGTCTGTAAAAGTTTTGGAGACACGGGAAGATACCAATTGGATTACAGCACACTTAGACAGACATACAGAACTCAAATATTGAAATGCGAGACATATCAGATTCAAAACACCATTTCGTACAGATGAATGGTAGGCTGAAGTTTAAGAGAAATATCAGGAAGAATAAAAATGGAAACAAGTAGGATAGAGAATAACTGAAGGACAATGACGTGTATTTGATATACCCAAAAGCGGAGATACTGCGATAATGAACACCACAGTAAGCAGTTCATTTCAAGAGGAACAGACACATCTCCAAAAAGGGCGATCACAGAATTTGGACAGACACACATGTTCTATGAAACAAGCAAGTACGGAATTGCTCAGTGAGAGCCAGGAAAACAGCAGAAGAAGGCATTTAAAAATTAACAAATAGGAAGGACTACGAATCTAAGGTGAAAAGACTGCAAGAAATATGTGACGAGGTCGAAAAATAAATGTTCGGCGAATGACATCGTCAAAACATAGAAATGTCAAAATTAAAAGCAAAGCTGTCAACATTAAGAGTGGAGGGTTAATTCCAGTGTTAAACGTAGAGGAAAGAGAGGATTGATGAAAAAAACGACTAGCTACTGACGTGATGGAAGAAGAAATCGAACACAATTGACAAAACAAAGGAGGACCGGTACTACAGAAAGGGTTTGACAAAGCTTATAAAGGCCAGTGATTAAAGAAGGCAGAAGGAATGGATAACATTTCTTCGGAATTTCTAAAATCATCGAGAATAGCGGCAACCAAACGACCATTCCAGTTAGTGTGTGGAATATTTGACACTGGAGACGTACCCTCAGACTTCAGGAAAAAAGTACCATTTATGCAATCCCAGTAAAAGCAATGGCAAATACGTGCGAGAAAGATCGCATGTTCTGCTTAACAAATCATGCTTCATGAACGGAAAATAAAATTGAGGCTCTGTTAGATGACGAACAGTTTTGCTTCAGGAAAGATAAAAGCCCCTAGAAAGAAACTTCTGGCATCGTGCTTGATAATGAAACCAAGACTTAAGAAAAATCAAGACATGTTCATAGCATTTGTTGTCCTAGAAAAAGCGGTCGAAAGTGCAAAACGGAGTAAGAAGGTTAGTGACATACAGTATGTGTAAAAACCAAGAAGAAACAATGGAAGACCAAGAATAAGTTCCCGGAGTGAAACGACTGTAAAACAAAGCTCCAGTCATTGTCCGCTGCTGGTCAATCTGTACATCAAAGGATCAATGGCGAACATGAAGACAGGGTCAGGAGATGAATTAAAATTCAGGGTGAATGAATATGAATCATACTATTCGCTTATAATTGTTTACCTCAGTCAAAGCGAGGAATTATTACAGGACATACTAAAAGGAATCAGCAATCAACTGAACTCATAATATGGACTGAGAGTAAATCGAAGGAATACGAAAGTAATAAGAAGTAGCAGGAGTGAGATTATCATAAACTTAACATCAGAGGTAGGAACCACGACATAAACGAAGTAAAAAGTTGCAAGCAAAACAACATGTGTTGGAGAAAGCTAGGAGGGCATAAAAAGAAGACTAGCACAAGCAAAGTGGGTATTCGCTATCAAAAGATGTCTACCTGTTTGAAACATCGGCCTTAATTTGACAAAGAAACTTCTGGGAATGTACATCTGGATCAAAGCTTTTTACTGAAGTTAATCGTCTACTTGAATTAAGATGAAACTGGAAAAGAAGAGAACTGAAGCGTTTCCCATGTTTTGTGTTGTAGAAGGATGTTAAAAAATGGAAATGGTAAGAAAAGGAAAGAGGGGATTTTCTGTGCAGAATCGCCCAAGAAGGAAACCTGTAGAAAGCACTGATTAGAAGGAGGGACAGGATTAGTGAATATGTCATAAGGCAATAGGAAATAACGTCAGTGGTATAACAGGGAGCTGTAGAGCTGTAATGGATGACAGAGACTGGAATATGTTCCTCAAATAATTGAGGCAGTTGGATGTAAGTGCTGCTGTGATATAAAAAGGTTGTTGCCATAGAGGAAGCCTTCTGTTGGACGCTTCAAATTAGTCAGAAAACTACTGCCCTCAAAATAGTACACTAACCTTGTAACTCAATTTTAAAGTAAAATTTTCCAAACAAACACAACGCCGAATTGTCCTCGCGTCTCGATCCAAAGTACTTTCCCGGACCTCTTTAACAAACCTGTCCTCTGCTTCCCTAATACTAGTTTTACGTTATTGCTATATTTCGCGTATTTTCTTACTATTATCGCTAACTACTTGTAGAATGTGGTGTACACAAAAGTTCACATCAAATATTGTAATGGGATACTTTTGCGCCGGCCGGAGTCGCCGTGCGGTTCTAGGCGCTACAGTCTGGAACCGAGCGACCGCTACGGTCTCAGGTTCGAATCCTGCCTCGGGCATGGATGTTTGTGATGTCCTTAGGTTAGTTAGGTTTAATTAGTTCTAAGTTCTAGGGGACTGATGACCACAGATGTTAAGTCCCATAGTGCTCAGAGCCATTTGAACCATTTGATACTTTTGCAATTACCCACATTTAAAGAGACCTGCACTCATTACAATAAGTAATTCATTAAAGACCAATCTGATACTGCTGCTGACACTTTCTGCATAAACTTTTACGTGCACTGTGATGATTAGAGGTCCTTACATGTTACGCTTTCTTGAGGCACGCCGGATGTTACTTTCGTTTCTATTGAACTTCTGCCGTCCAATATAGGATGCTGCAATGGGTGTCCAACCAGGGGCCCAAATCAATGATAAACTTCAATTTCCAACTTCAATTTCAAACGCTCGCCACACGATGCTGTTCTTTTATCGGTCCATCCCGTTCTTAAAATTGTTACCCGTGCTATAGATGAACCCTCAGAGGCTCGTAACCGATCAAAACGGCAGACATGCTGGTCAGTTATTTTACGGATATCTTATTTGTAACTCCGAAACTAAAGATTTAGAGATGTATAATGGGATTAATTTATCTAAACACAGTCAAATTTGGTTTTATTTCTGTACAGTTCGGATAAAGAACCTTTCCCTAGATCTGATCACTAAAACTCGGTACTGGTTAGAAACCTTCATATGGATTGCAATAAATGTTGCTAATGTTTACTATCTAATGGTACTGTAAATCAAATATCACATTAATTCTATTATTTGTAGTCATATATATATAAACTTGTTAATGAAATTTCATACATAAAATATCCCATTATTTACATCTAGCTTTCTTAGTTAAAGAATTATAAATTAATATAGTCTCAATTACTTAAATGTGTTAACTATATACCTCCGACCGTCCTCTCTTTTTTTCCCCTCAACGATGCGGCCCAAAAGCTTCGTCCTCTTCGAATGTCGTCCAGGTAAGCTTAAACGATGAACAATCCTGGGTGGTATTGGGTTATACTAGCCAAATATTCATAGAGTCGATCACATCTGTGATTATGACCGTATCACAGTTAGTTGTTGACAATTACATGCTGTGTGGAAAGTCAATCGGGAATCTGCAAAGATCTACATATTCACCTGCATTAATTGTTTCCAGGCTGTCGTGCATGAATAAAGTATGCTGCGTATCATACAAGTGTATATATATATATATATATATATATATATATATATATATATATATATATATATATATATATATATTGTTGCAGAGCTATTAAAAAACCTAGGACCAAAGACGTTGCAAGAGCTCACAAAAATAATAACAAAAATACGGGAAACAGAAAAATTACCAGAGGAGTGGAAATGTGCCCTTATTCACCCGTTACATAAAAAAGGAGACAGAACAAATGTCAATAACTACAGGGGAATCTCACTTTTACAAGTCACCTACAAAATTCTCTCAACATGCCTGCTGAAAAGAACACAAGAGCAGCTGGAATGCCAAATTGGTGATTATCAAGCAGGCTTCCGCCCTGGTCGCTCATGCATAGAACAAATATTTAATTTAAAGACAATATTAAAACACAAAGCAATTAGAAATGCCCCCAGAATTTGTACATTTGTAGATTTTAAGAAAGCCTATGACTCAATTGACCGGCAATCTTTGTTTAACATTTTAGAGGAAATTGGACTTGACTCCAAAACACTAAGGCTTATCAAAGAATCACTGACAGACACTGTATCTAAAGTTAAATTCAGGGGAGAAATCTCTGAAGCTTTTCTCATAAAAACTGGAGTACGTCAAGGTGACGGGCTATCTCCACTTTTGTTTAATATAGTCCTGGATAAAGTCATTAAGGAATGGGAAAAAGAATTAAAAAATCAATCCTACTGGAAACCAATCCATCTTGGTAGAACCAAAGACAACGTGGAGATATCTTGTTTAGCATTCGCGGACGACTTGGCCATACTTGCAGATGATGAAGAAATCGCCACCAAACAAATAGAGATCCTTAAGGAATGCGCGGAGAAAGTAGGTTTACAAATTTCGTTTCAAAAGACAGAATTTTTCTGTACAAAATTCCATATACACAGTTTGAACACAAAATATGGGAAAATAAATAGAGTAAAACATTTTAAATACCTAGGTGAAATTTTGGAGCCAACCGGAGGAGAGAAAGTTGCACAGAAGATCAGACAACAGAAAATGAAGAGAGCATATGGTATGACACATGAAATATACAATAAAAAATGCATCTCCTCGAACACAAAAATCAGACACTACTGCGCAGTAATTAAGCCAGCAGCACTATATGCTAGTGAAACGCTCACACTCCACACAAAATGTGATTTAGAAAAAATACTGAAAGAAGAACGAAAAATTATGAGAAAGATTTTAGGTCCAAAATTAACAGAAGAAGGATACCGGATACAATCAAGAAGAACCACAGAAACTATATCAAACCTGGCAGCAGACATAAGAAGGCGAAGATTAAAATTTTATGGACATGTCACTAGACTTCCCCCCACACGACTCACCAACAGAATTCTCACTTACATAGAAAAAGTCAAATCAACAACACCATGGATTAGCCAAGTAAAATTAGATTTACAAAAAGCAAATATTGAACTTAAAGATGTCAAAGATAGAAAAACTTTTAGAAATAAGGTGGAAAAGTGGAATGTATTGTCGGAGAAGGAAGTACTAAAGAGACCAGGAACAAAATGGACAGAAGAAAGAAAAAGAAAACATGGAGAACGAATGAAAGAAGTATGGAAGAAACGACGTCAGAAAGCTTTGCGTGATCCTTCTGGGTCCATTCGCGATAAGTAATTAAGTAAGTAAGTATATATCCGAGCTCATTTCTTGAAAGAACCTTCTTTTTCCCCCAGTGTCGTCACAGTGTTTGAGCTTGGCGGATACACCAGGATCTTGAAATGGCTGGAAACCAACTAAATGATGCTACGAGGGCTAGCCACAAAGTACATTACGTTTTCGTTTGTGTCCGTTACGGGCGGGGCTAGCGCGGCCATCTTGGTGTCATGGCATTCCGCCGCTCCAGTCGGCATCCTGCCGTGCTAGTGAGAGGTTCGTGCTGTACTGCGTTGAGTTACTGTGACAGTTTGAAATGTCAGCGTTAATTGAAAATGCCGCGAGGTGTGAAGTGCGTGCTGTAATAAGGTTTCTGACTGCAAAAAACTGTACACCGATAGAAATCTATCGGCAGCTTTGTGAAGTGTATGGGGACAACATAATCACTGAAGGTGGAGTGCGTCAATGGGTCATAAAATTTAAAAATGGCCGAACTAACGTTCACGACGAAGAGCGAAGTGGAAGACCCAGCATAGTGACTGCCGAACTTGTCGAAAAAGTCGATGCCGCGGTCCGTGAAAACCGTTAATTTCACAATAACGGAACTCTCTATGAGTTTTCCACAAATTTCACGAAGTTTGTTGCACGAAATCATTACCGAAAAGCTTGGTTACCACAAGTTTTGTGCAAGATGGATACCAAAAATCTTGACAGAGATTCACAAAAATCAGCGAATGGCTGCAGCGTTAACGTTTTTCGACGCTTACGAGAAAGATGGCGGCTCATTACTCGATCGCATCGTTACTGGCGACGAAACATGGGTTAAGCATGTGAACTGCGAGACAAAATTGCAGTCAATGCAGTGGGGGCACACAAATTCCCCCCAAAAACCCAAGAAATGCATGCAGAAATGTCGGCAATGAAGGTGATGGCGACTGTCTTTTGGGACAGAAAAGGTGTGATTTTTGTGGATTTACTGGAAAGAGGCACTACAATAAACTCTCAAAGGTATTTCCAAACTCTGCACAACCTCAGAAGAGCAATACAAAACAAGCGCAGGGGAAAGTAGGGCTCAAAGATCTTGCTGATTCACGACAACGCCCTGGCCCACACGGCAAATGTCACTCGTGAAGTTCTCGAATCTTTTAAGTGGGAGTTGTTTCCTCATCCGCCGTACAGTCCCGACCTGGCACCGAGCGACTTCCGCTTATTCCCAGCAATGAAGAAGTGGTTGGCTAGGCAGCGTTTTGATGACGACGCACAGCTTCAAGAAGAGGTAACCACGTGGTTGAAGGCGCAGGCGGCCGAATTTTACGACGAAGGAATTTCCAAGCTCGTCCATCGCTACTACGAGGGGCGTTCAGAAAGTAAGCTCCGATCGGTCGCGAAATGGAAACGACTATGAAAATCCGATAAAGCTTTGCACAGATGTGTTGGGTAGTGTCTCTAGTATAACCCCAGTTAGCATCACGTCGCTCTTCTTATTTCTGAGCTCGCAGTGAGTGCGTAAAGATGTCTAGAAAATAGTGTCTGCCGCCAAGTACGAGGGCCTGGTGAGAAAATTCGCCTGAAGCTATGCAGCTAACATTACATAACTGTCGTGCTGTTTCTTCTTCAAGACAATTCTCAGCCGCATTCTGCAGGGGCAATAAAGATGCTCCTGCATTGTTTTCAAATGGAAATGTTAGATTACCCACAATACAGTCCGCAATTGTCTCCCCCTGAGTTTCATCTCGGGTCACATGAACCGCTGTCGTTGAAGACAACATTTTGACACAGACAATGAGGTGTAGGCCAGCGTGGAGAATTGGCGGAAAGCACTGGCGGCTGCCTTCTATGATGCTATTGAAAAGTTGGTACAACGCTATGACAAAAGTCTAAGTCAGAACGGCGACTATATAGAGAAGTAGCTGAAAGGTGTAGCTAATTGTTACAAGTAAAACATTTCTGATGTTCACTGTGGTTTCAATTTGGCAATCAATCGGAGCTTACTTTCTGAACAGGCCTCGTATAAGTGCCTTAATTTAAATGGCAACTATGTAGAAAAGTAGTATTTAAGTGTGGCTTTCATCTGTACATAATAAAAAAAATTTCCAATACTTTATTTATTTTTAATTCCAAAACGTAATGTACTTTGTGGATAGCCCTCGTATAACTCTGTGCGCCTGATCTACCGCTTTTGTACACAGGAAAGACCTGCTCTATTTTCCGGACTCGAGAGGCGATCCCCTGGGCAGGAAATTCTCGATAAATACGAGCTACGGAAACGTCTAATTCCGCAGAGTATCCAGTGTAAACTCTGGCATTCTGCCAGAGTCTGGTGTCTTGTTTCCTGTATGTAATTGTGTTTTACAATAAAGGGGATGCTAATATCGACATCTCTGATTTGCGAGCCTGCGCTGCCGTCAGATATTCATTCGGCTATATTTTCATGCGTAAAAACATTTTTAAACGGGAAATTTAATATTTCTGCTTTCTGTTTGCAGACATCAGTTTACTACCAATCCGACCCGCGAGATATTGAATTTTTAGACCTGTTATTAAACTTTACTTATGACAAGAACACCTTGAGATTTAGTGAAATATTTTTTGCCAGGGTCTGATTGCGTAAATTATTGTAGGTTTCGCACCTATCTCTTCTTAGGAATGCACGAGATGTTACTTTCTCCATCAATTTATTTTGTAGCGAGAGTGCAGGGGTCTCTGTTTTCACAACATTGTTGAGTATCGCTTGAGACAGAAAGCTCATTTTCAATATACTGTTGGATTATACATACATATGCTAAGGTTTTCTTCTTTGAAACTGCTACCACAATAGAGTTACTTAGCATCAGGCTGGTTGTCTTCGTATTTAAATTTTATAAAACATGTTACAGGTATTGAACACAGGCTGTTGGAAATATTTCATATTTACATACGTTACTGACTAAATTTTTTGTTATAATATGCATCTCGAACTTATTATCAGACCACAAGTAAATGCTACAGTACTTGCCTCTACAGGGGACTAGTAAACGGGTGCCTGTTGTTGACTTACCATTACGTCAGGAACCACATAAGAAGTATCTTCCATGTTTTGTCGCTAGCTCAGAATATAAAAAGACAATAATAATTCAATTGTTAATGAACGTCTCAAACAATGGCAGACGTATTGACACTCACTTCCAAATTGGTGTACAACAGTACTTTCCCAGTCCGGATAGTCTGTTCACAAAACACGGTCCTATTTACATTGAGGTGACAAAAGTCATGGGAGAGCAATATGCGCATATGTAGATAGGGGTAGTATCGGGTACACAAGGCGTTAAAGGGCAGTGCCTTAGCGGAGCTGTCATTTGTTGTCAGATGATTCATGTAAAAAAATTTCCGACGTGATTATGGCCGCACGACGGAAATTAACACACTCTGAATGCGGAATAATAGTGGGTGGGTGACAGACACGTGGGACATTCAGTTACGTAATTGTTAGGGAATTCAATATTCCGCGATACAGAGTGTCAAGAGTGTGCCGAGAACACCAAATTTCAGGCATTACTGAGCGAGAGCACCGGCGTTCGCATATATTTGTCAGTGCAATGCTAACAGACAAGCGACACTGCGTGAAATAATTACAGAAACTAGCGTGGGACGTACGACGAACGTATCCGTTTGGACAGTGTGGCGAAATTTGGCGTTAATGGGCTATGGCAGCAGACGGCCGACGCGAGTATCTATGCCGTCAGTATGATATCACCTGTATCTCCTGGGCTCGTGACCATATTGGTTGTTCACTAGACTACTGGAAAACCGTGGCCTGGTCAGATGAGTCCCTATTTCAGTTCGCGAGAGCTGATGTTAGGGATCGAGTCTGGAGCGGACCCAACGAAGCCATGGACATGCCACGTCGAGTTGCTGGAATACGCCGTGGAAAAGGAGGTCCGTCACGATGTTGGTGGTATCCCCGTGACTTTGTTTATCTCAGTGTATGCTCACAGATAATTTAAATGAAGGTGTACATTCACATGAGTCGTAGCTAACATACAATAGATTCGCTGTTTTCTCTACTATCGTTGTACCTGGGGTCAAGATTTTATGAAAGGGGCCGTATATTTTTCGATAAGACCGACATGTTTCTTAAATACAAATAAATGCTTGCTGTGAATAAACTAAACCAAATTCTGTAATCTGTTAAGTCATATTATGCATATTTCCTTCTGACAGGGCGTATTTTAGTAAGTAAATGGTCGTATAAGTCACATTTTCACTCTTTCAATAAGTGAAGAACTTTTTTCATGCAATTTTATTCACCCGTGCTACATTTTCTAGAATTCTGCAATTAATTTTATCCCCTAGCAAATGGAAAAACTTCTTTTGGCAATGAAATGGTGTAAGCTCGTATTATTGTGCGAGTAGTGGACCACAAGATAATGTTTCTGTAACACCTCCATCTGAAGATGAGCCTGCAGTGGCTCGAAAACATGTTCATGGTTGAATAAATCGTAAAAAAGCAACTGGTTGCATATTTATTACCAAATAAACGCCAGTCATTTTATATTGCAACTCGAAGCTCATGAACTGACGTAAAAATGAAAATGTACAAAAAGAATACATCGTTTATTAACTGTGTTGTGATATGAACATAAAAATCATACTACAGCTAACGACATAATTTCGCTTGTTTCTATTGTGAATGTTACTCAAATAATTAGTCTGCTATTAAAAACTAATTTGTTATTGTCTTACAACAGAAATTTTACTTCATTTTAATATAGTAATATTATTTTATCCATTTCTGTAAATCTTTGGTGGTAGTGGCATATTTTTGCTCATATTATGGTGATTTGTAGGTCATAAAAATCCCAGCCCTATTCATAAAACTTCCTCCGCTGGATAATGTAATAACGAGTTGTAGTTCCTTGGGTAGTCTAGTAATTCCAGCCTTACTGTATCAGTAAATTCATTTCATTAGTATTCGCGTGCAGACGACAGAGGCGAGAGATGGTGCAATTTGGTAATTCTGACAGCCGTGGACTGCGAACATCAGAAACGTCTCTGTCAGATTGTTGTTACGCAACCCACGCCCTCGACACGCAACCACATGTCATATCGATTTTCTTCACCTCGCGAAGCACTGTGTGAATACGATATGTTAGCAGAAGCGATAGCTCACATGCGCCATGCCCACGCTATAATACCCCTACGAATGGTCGCACGAATTAAAATGGTGTGAGCTGAAGCAAAAGACAACGTTATTTTCTAAATGGGTCCTGCGTAGTGGGATCTGACATGTTGATAAAATGCTTATTCTTTGTTTTCCATTTACGAATATGTAGATTTGCTGCACAGCATTGTGTGGATTTGTTATGGAAATTTCAAACTCGATTCTTGTCTATTTTTCCTGAACAAGTTTGTTGTTGGAGAACGGTGACAATCGACAGTAGTTAACGCCAACAACACGCATGTATCTGTATGTCACGCGTAGAAAGAGCGATGTGGATATGATGTTTGGTGTAAAATGATTATAATTTTTTAAGCTTATCAGTCCTCCGAGTAATTTTTATACGAACCTTTCTTTTATGCCAATATCTTCATGTCACGGTAACACTTGAACCCAACGTCCTTATCTTTTGGATATATTCAAGTACCTGTCTTCTATTACAGTTTTTATCCTGTGCATGTATTTCCATGGAAGTTATTTCTTGATGTTTAAACACGTGTCCTATCACCGTACCCCTTCTTCTTGTCAATACTTGACACATGTTCCTCTCCTAGAGGATTCCAGGCAGACCCTCCTCATTTCTTATTTCATCAGTCCACAGGCTTCTGTATTAGAAAGCCTCAAACTCCTCGACTCTCTTCTTATCCATTATTTTCACAGTACGCGTTTCACACACGTACGATCCTGCGCTCAAAATGTACAGTCTCCGAAACTTCTTCCTTGAGGCCGACTTTTGATACAAGTAGACGTCTTTCGACCAGGAATACCGTTTTGGCATCTGTTAGTCTGTTTTTTATGACCTCTTCGCTTCGTCAAGTGTTTTATTCCGTCCAGTCTAGCAGAATTGCTTCACTTCGCCTACTTCGCAAAGTGTTTATATCTTTTAACTCGTCCAGCATTCCTTCCTCACTTTCACTGAGGATGGCAATAATATCAGCAAAGCTTATCATTGATTTCCTTCCACCCTGATTTTTAATCACCTCCTTAATCTTTCTTTTAGTTCCGTCATTCGTTCTTCTATGGAAAAATGGAAATGAGCGTATGGCGTGAGTGGCAGGGAGTTCCCAGACGGGAAGTTCGGCCGCCAAGTGCAAGTCTTATTGAGTACGTCGCCACATTGGGAGACTTACGCATCGACAATGGGGATGGAAGGATGATGAGGACAGCACAACAACCAGTCCCCGAGGTGAGAAAATCTCCCTCCCTAGTCGGGAATCGAACCTGGGCACCCGTGCGTGCCAACCCAACGCGCTGAGCATTGAGATAACGGGGCGGACTATAATAAATCATGTCTGCAGATCGTACAATAGTAGCGAAAGATTTATATTGCTGAGACTTTTGAACATCAACAATTTACGTCTTAGAACATTTTTTTCTAGGTCAAGAAACCCTATGAACGTCGTTTGATTATTCTTAGGCCTTGCTTATATTATTAACTGCGACGTTTGCTGTCTCCTCCCTGTAGCAGTCTTCAGCGTTCTCTTTCTGCCTGTCAGATCTCTCTCTCTCTCTCTCTCTCTCCTCTGCGTTTGCCCTTTGTTTGACCGTTGTATTGACTTGTCGATATTTCTTTTTCGATTTCTTCACATTTTTCCTGCAGCCATTGCAGCTCGTCTTCAGTGCACTTCCTAGCTATCGAATTTCCAAGTGATACTACACTGCAGGAAAAGCAATTAGTACACACTTTTAGAGGTTTCTAATTCACTCAAGATTTATTGTTGTAATAGTGCATATGGAGTACATGAAACGATTACATTTACAGATCAATAGCACAAGCGGTTCTGAGGTACCGGCTATCCCCCGATGCTGAAACACTCAAATCAGTTCGTGGTGTAGCCTCCAAGGGCGGCAATGCAGGAGCTGACTCTGGGAGCCAGTTGATCTCATAGATGGCGACTACTGTCCTGGGATATGTTATGCCACACCTGCTCGACCTGCTGACATAGTTCTGTAAGAGTTGTTGGTCACGAGTCGCATGAGTCACTTCTCATCCCATCATATCCCATATGAGCTCGACTGGAGGCAAGTCCGGAGATCATGCTGCCCAGGGAAGTTACTGCACGTCCTGCAGACCACGTTGAGTTTCACGAGCAGTGTGTGGGTAGCATTATTCCGTAGGAACAACACATCACCTTCTTGTTATAAGAATGGCAGAAGAACGGGTCTAAAACATTCTGCACATACCGGGAGCTGGTTAGCGTCGCCTCGAGAAACATCAAAGATGAACGAGGGTTGTGGCTTATCGCACTCCAGACCATAAGGCCTTGGGGGGGGGGGGGGCAGTGTGTCTTGGACGAACGCACTCTACGAGACAGCGCTCACCAGATCTACGTCGTTCGCGCAAGCCACCATCACTCACCTGCAGACCGAATCTAATTTCATCGCTGAAGACCACGTCGTGCCATTCCATCTTCAAAGTGAACATTTGACGGCACCAGTCGAGCCGTGCACGTCGGCTCTGTGGTGTGAGTGGAAAACGGGCTAGAGGAGTCGTGCCTGTAGTCTCATTATTCATGACTTCTTCACAAAAGTTCGTGTTGACCCTTCTGGGCTCACACTTGCGGGCTCACAAGTCCCCTTACCTTAGCTGTACGGTGTACCACTGCTGCTTTTACAATACGACCATCGTGGCCGTCTTCTGTACAATGTGGACGTCCGGAACCTCTTCAAAGGGGACATGAATTTTCAAGTGACCACTGAAACCAGCATCGTTGCACAGTTGACGCAGAACGTTCAGCTTGTGTGGCAATTCTCCGGAACGACCATCCCGACACTCGGAAGGCCGTTTGACTTCTTTGAAATTCGCTCACTTGCCTGTAGGAAGCACGAGTCAATCTCCATGGCCTGGTTGCGTGCATGCTTCACACGTCTGCACCAGACTGGGGCTTCTGGCTGTGAAGATTCCCTATTACAGAGTAGACACAGATGAGGTTCTGGTAGCGATGCCATTACTCTGTCTGTTGGCTGACGACGTTGAAACTGTTATCAGAACATTTACTATCCCCCAGGTGGCATATGCCATCATCGGATAAAAATCGTCGTCTTTTCTGGAAAACTAATTTTTTTCCAGTAGTGTAGTAACTATTTTAACTATAATAAATCATGTGCAGAGATTACTGATTTTACATGAAGTCACATATTCCCTGGTGGGTTCTGCCTCGGAACCTGCGGGTAGTGTTTGTTTAACTATTTTCATGACGTTTCACCAGCATGAGTGCCTGGCATTATCAAAGATTCACTCTCAATTGCTGGTGGCGGACTGAAGTCGAGCCTGTAGCTGGAGATTATGTGTACCTTTCTGGCCAACGTCTGACAATTGTTCTGTGATCAATTATTGCTATGATTTAACCTTGCTACAAGTAATAGTCGTTCATTTCAAATCCAGAATCCAGTATCCATTTACGTTGACACTTTCTTCTTTCTGGCTGAAACTGTTGTCATGTGCGTGAATTTCTATCATTTTAGCTAGTTGTAAATGGCGTATCTGATAGGTCAGAGCCAGGCGCAGTTGCACTGCAGTGGATTTCTCGGAATATGAATTCGTTAATCAAGGTTTCTTTAGTCTTGGCGGACCTAAAGAGGATCGTGTGCAACAATGAAGCCCTATCACCTTGGCTGTAAGGGCTATAAAAAATCCACAAAAACATGCATCATTAAGACTGATCATAAGTGCATCCTGGTCACCGGCGTGTAAATTGGCGAAATACTTGGCGTCTCTAATCCAGTCAAACGTGGGAAAGATCAAAACGAACATAAACGATTCCAGACATCACACTGAGAATCTGAAGAGACTAAAACTTGGATAAAACCACATCTTGGTTAACTTTGATGTTACTTCTTTATTCACCAAAGTGCCAGATTCCTTTTGGAGCATTTCGAAAGAAAAGTGGTTTTCTTGGCTCCTTGTAAACACAAGTTTAGCGCAGGTACACGGATGAGACCTTCGTCGTGTGGGGCCATGTTGAAGAACAACTCACTGACTTTCTAAAGCAACTGAACAGTCTTCACGTAAAAGTAAAATCTACTGTGGAGGTAGAAAAGGACCAATAGCTATCCTTTCTAGACCTACTGATTATGAAGAATGATGACTATCTGGTACACAGTCTGTTCAGAAAAGTAGCAGATACAAACTTTAAAATCATCACCTGAGCCAGAAGATACAAATGATTAGTATGAACATAACGCGCAAGGCGAATGTGTGAAACCCTTCACTTCGGACAGCACGTGAACGCCAGGAATGCGCTCTGAGGAGGCAATGGGCACGTCACCAGTGGCGTAAGAAGTGTCACTGAATTTAACACTCGACGAAGTGAGAGGTCGGAGGACGAAATGTCGGGTTCGACAAGCAAACACACACAATCGGCCGTATATTGCGCAAAAATGGTGTAACGACAATTTGCAAAATGACCAAGAAGACCAAGGATGTCGCATAACGGTAGAGGACAAAATTGTTCCACTCGCAAAGCAGGGAAGATGCAGAACACTTTGTACATGTGGAAAAGTCTATCTTGGAATGGCTGGAGGATCCATCAGTACCATTGCCACCGAACATAAATGGTACCGCAACTTGTAAAAGCCGTGGCGCAGCAGGGGCTTTGTGAGACCGGCAACTCGGTCCGGTCCTCCGGCACGGAGATTCTCTCAGTGGAGAAAAGCTAACATGCCCCTTTATTCAGGAAAGCCTTAGAAATTCATAAACATGACATTAGTTTCAACAAGGAAGAAGAAACCCTCAAGGTGAACACTTCCTGGATTCCGTGCCGCAGCCAAAGGCCCTTGCAGGTAGCAAGGGGAGAACCACAGCGACGAAAACCAGAGGGAAAACTTCATAAGTAGGCACTACACGGTCTTCTAATCTCCAGTCGCAGATTCGACTCCAGTCTACCGCCAGCACTGTTGGATGAACCTTTGACAATAACAGGCACTCGAGGCCGAGCCCAACAGGCGATATGTTAACAAACGTTAAAGAAAACCTAAAAGATTAATAGGGAAGGTCATTTTATTTTTCTGTGCTGATAGCGAGTTTCTTTGAGGAAATCTACTCACACAGCCAACCACGCCTGTACGATGTTATTTGTAGAATTTATCTTTGGCGTACACTCATAAACAACTGACAAAAACCACTTACCTACTAGCGTGTAGCACCACTTTCGAAGGTAAGATGGTGCCGAAGCGCCGCCTTATGGACTCGACGGAACCACCATAGCGTTTGATATCCATCCTGTTCAATCTCCATTCAGCTGATGGGCGAATCTCATGGAGATTTGAGGGAACTAGATCCAAACGGCACTCATCTCACTCCATAGCGGCCCACGCGTGTATTCTCGTGACCTGCGGCACCACACAAGAAACCGGGCTCCTTAAATCATTCTGACACAGTTAGGTAGCGCTGGTATGATTGTCAACCAGAAGGACAGATCACCAGTAGAGTACACTGGATACGATTGTGGCGTGGTACGATTGTGAGAGAGTTCTTATTGGCGAAACTATCGGAACGGCAGGGGTACAATGGGCAATATGAGCGGCTTGCCCCTTGGAACATACAATATTGTGCTGGCCATCTCGCGCGATTAAAGCTTGTCGGGACCCATGTTGTATTCTGGAGACTGGGAGTTAGTTTTCGCAGTCGAATTATTTTGTTAATTGCTGTTTTGTTTCTATAGGTAGAAGACTGAGTGTTTATCTGTTTATGTATCAGACATTAGACGTTAAGTAACGGTGGTTGCTTTTCCAATCAGATAGATGATTGGTGTTATGGGTGGGGATGGGGCACGGGTTATCTGGTATGGATACAATTGTGACACGTTTCGTGGGTACTACTGTAACATGACACTAGCTTCCTATCATTCATTGCTGAATGATTCTTTGACTGTTCTTCCTAGATGCAATAATGTGTACTTCCATAGAGTGCCATTTACTTTTAAGCTTTCTTTGCCAGTTGTTTTGACAGAAGAAATACGGCCTTGCTCAAAAGGTCCTCCCAGAAGAATGGGAAATCGAGGTCGCAAAACAAAAAAAAAAAAAAAACAACGATTTATAGACACATGCCTGAAAAAAAGCAAACAGCCTAAAAATATGACCGAGCGAGGTGGCACAGTGGCTAGCACACTGTACTCGCATTCGGGAGGACGACGGTTCAATCCCGCGTCCGGCCATCCTGGTTTAGGTTTTCCGTAATTTCCCTAAATCGCTCCAGGTAAATGCCGGGATGGTTCCTTCGAAAGGGCACGGCTGACTTCACTTCCCGTCCTTCCCTAATCCAATGAGACGATGACCTCGCTGTCTGGTCTCCTCCCCTAAAACAACCCAACCCAAGTCTAAAAATCTGAATGGACGAGGGAAAGTCAAGCAGAAGCAGAAATGTCATTTAGATTTCACTGAAGAAATAAGGGCAAGGAAAAAGAACGAAAATGGGAACACCTCCATGATTATCGGAAGAAGAGTAATTTTTCTGTCTTGTTTGACACGCTACACGCAAAGCAGGCCTGCAGAAACGTGGGTGCAACACCAAGGAAAATTGTGGGCACTGGTCGCACTTGGAGAGCGCATATGGTGGTCGCTATTATATTTGCCACAACTGTGATGAGTCTGATTAGAGATTTGATCACACCGAATTGTTTATTTTTAGTTTGTAAAGTAGAAGGATTGGCACCCTTCTCATTTTCCGTTATGTTAAATTCTAATTTTCTACGAACACATTTACATCCATATTGGGGTCATAGTTGACCTTCAGTTAGTTTTAATATGGAGATAATTTCTGTTGTTCCTGTGTGTTACTGCTTACCGATAATTTATAATGTTGAACCATAGATCTTGCCGTTTTCGGGGAGGCTTGCGTGTCTCTGAGGTACAGATAGCCGTACCGTAGGTGCAACCACAACCGACAGGTATCTGTTGAGAGACCTGACAAACGTGTTGTTTCTGAAGAGGGGCGGCAGCCTTTTCAGTAGTTGCAGGGGCAACTGTCTGGATGATTGAATGATCTGGCCTTATAACATCAGCCAAAACGGTCTTGCTGTGCTGGCATTGCGAGCGGCTGAAAGCAAGGGGAAACTACAGTCGTAGATTTTCCCGAGGGCATGCAGCTCTACTGTATGGTTTAATGATGGTGGTATCCTTTTGGGTAAAATATTCCGGAGGTAAAATAGTCCCCCATTCGGATCACCGGGTGGGATTTACTCAGGAGGACGTCGTTACCAAGAGGAACAAAACTGGCGTTGAACAGATTGGAGAGTGGAATGTCAAATTGCTTAATCGGGCAGGTAGGTTAGAAAATTTAAAAGGGAAATGAATAGGTGAAAGTTAGATATAGTGGGAATCAGTGAAGTTCGGTGGCAGGAGGGACAAGACTTCTGGTCAGGTGAATACAGGGTGAAAATACAGAAACAAACAGGAGTAACGCAAGTTTAGGTTTAATAACGAGTAAAAAATTGAAATGTGAATAAGCTACTATGAACAGCACAGTGAACGCCTTATTAAGCCAAGATAGACCCGAAGGCCACACTCACCACAGTAATACAAAAGCAGATAAGAAGGAGACTAAAGAAATGTATGATGAGATAAAAGAAATTATTCAGATAGTTAACGGAGCCCAAAATTTAATAGTCATGTGGGACTGGAATTCGATAGTGTAAAAAGAAGAGAAGGAAAAGTAGTAAGTGAATATGGACTGCGGGAAAGGAATGAAAGAAGAAGCCGCCAGGTAGAATTTTGTACAGAGCATAATTTAATCGTAGCTAACAGTCGGTTTGAGAATCATGATAGAAGGTTGTATGCGTGGAAGAGGACTGGAGGCCAGAAGGTTTCTGATTGATTGCATAAAGCTTAGACAGAGATTTAGCAACCAGATCTTAAATTGTAAGATATTTCCAGGGACACCTGTCGACTCTGACGATAATTTGTTGGTTATGAACTACAGATTAAAACTGAAGAAACTGCAAAAAGGCAGGAATTTAAGGAGAAAGAACCAGAGGCTGTAGAGGGTTTCGGAGGGGGCATTAGGGAACGATTGTCAAGAACAGGGGAAAGATATAAAGCAATAGAAGAATGGGTAGCTTTCAGAGATGAAATAGTGAAGGTATCGGAGGATCAATTAGGTAAAAAGAATATAATCGATGAAAAGCAGCAAATGAAGCAGACGAAGATGAATAAAAACGTCTAAAAAATGAGATCGACTGGAAGTGCAAAACGGATAAACAGGATGGGGTAAAGGACAAATGTAAGGCTGTAGAAACATGTGTCACTAGGAATACGGTATATGCTGCCTAAAAGAAAATCAAACAGATATTTGGAGAAAAAAGAAGCACCTGCATGAATATCAAGAGCTCAGATGGACACACCAGTCCTAAGTAAAGAAGGGAAAGCAGAGAGGTGGAAGAAGGATATAGAGAGTCTTTATAAGGGAGATGTACTTGAAGGCAATGTTTTGTAAAGAGAAGAGGACGTAGAGGAAGATGAGAAGGGAGATGTGAGACTGAGTGAAGAATTTGACAAAGCACTGAAAGAAATACGTCGAAACAAGGCCCCGGGATGAGACAACATTCCATTACAGCTACTGATGGCCTTGGGAGAGGTGGAGAGCCAGTCATGACAAAACTCTACCATCTGGCGAGCAACATGTATGAAACAGGCTAAATACCCTCAGACTTCAAGAAGAAAATAATAATCCCAATTCCAAACAAATCAGGTGTTGACTGGTGTGACATTACAGAACTATCATCTTAATAATTCACGGTTGCAAAATACTAACACGAATCTTTACAGAAAAAGTGGTAGAAGCCGACCTCGGCGAAGATTAGTTTGCATTCCGTAGAAATGTTGGAACACTCGAGGCAATACTAATCCTACGACTTATCTTAGAAGATAAGTTAAGGAAAGGCAAACCTACGTTTACAGCACTTGTAGACTTAGAGAAAGCTTTTGACAAAGTTCACTGGAATACTCTATTTCAAATTGTAAAGGTGGGAGGGGTAAAATACAGGGAGCGCAAGGCTATTTACAATTTGTAGAGAAACCAGATGGTAGTTATAAGAGTCGAGGGGTACGAAAGGAAAGCAGTAATTGAGAAGGGAGTGAGATAGGGTTGTAGCTTGTTGCAGATGTTACTCAATTCTATATACTCAGCAAGCAGTAAACGAAACAAAAGAAAACAATAGAGTAGGAATTAAAGTCCATGGAGAAGAAATAAAGACTTTGAGGTTTGCGATTACATTGTAATTCTGTCAGAAAGCAAAGGACTTGGAAGAGCAGTTAAACAGAATGGACAGTATCTTGAATGGAGGAAATAAGATGAACATCGCCAAAGTGATACGAGGATAATGGAATGTATTCGAATTAAATGAGGAGATGCTAAGGGAATTAGATTAGGAAATGAGATACTAAAAGTAAAAATGAGTTTTTCTATTTGGGAAGCAAAATAACTGATGATCGTCGAAGTACAGAGGATATAAAATGTAGACTGGCAAATGGCAAGAACAAAATTTCTGAAGAAGAGGAATCTGTTAACATCGAGTATAGATTTAAATGTCAGGAAGTCGTTTCTGAAAGTATTTCTATGGAATGTAGCCACTTATTGAAGCGAAACATAGACGATAAACAGTTTAGACAAGAAGAGAATGGAATCTTTTGAAATGTGCTATAGAAGAATGCTGAAGATTAGATCGGTAGATCACGTAACTAATGAGGAGGTACAGAATAGAATTGGCAAGAAGCGAAGTTTGTGGTACAACCTGTCTAAAAGTAAGAACCGGTTGGGAGGACACATTCTGAGGTATCAAGGGATCACCAATTTAATATTAGAGGGAAGGGGACCAAGACATGAATACGGTAAGCAGATACAGAGGTATGTAGGTTGAAGTAGTTGCTCGGAGATGAAGAGGCTTCAACAGGACAGAGTAGGGTGGAGAGCTGTATCAAACCAGTCTTTGGACTGAAGACTACAACAACAAAAACATAATGTTGGATATTAAATTGAGTATTTTTGACTGATTGTAATGCGGAAGATTGTTATATGATCATTAAAAATATGTTGCCAAAGTGGCTTAGCAAAAAAAGAAAGGTACCACTGAATTAAAATCATATTTGAATATTCTTTATGTGTGCAACTACTGACTGCAACCTCTGTCACAACCGTGGTTGGCATCCGGTCAGTTGCGACAAAAGAATACTTTAACTGGAACTGCTCCTGTGAAATAACCATCGTGGTTAGTAATAAGCTTTTACTGTCTATGAAGACCGATTTAAACACTAAGGAAACTGGCATTTTTCTTACTACCAACCAAAATACAGGTGTAACTAAGGACGTACAAACCAAAATTGGCCGGCCGAAGTGGCCGTGCGGTTAAAGGCGCTGCAGTCTCGAACCGCAAGACCGCTACGGTCGCAGGTTCGAATCCTGCCTCGGGCATGGATGTTTGTGATGTCCTTAGGTTAGTTAGGTTTAACTAGTTCTAAGTTCTAGGGGACTAATGACCTCAGCAGTTGAGTCCCATAGTGCTCAGAGCCATTTGAACCATTTTTGAAACCAAAATTGTCACAACCGTGTCCAATCTACCTTAGTATGATAAACGAGAACAAGCAGTGCTCATATTCTATATTCGTTACGTCCACCGGTGAGAGAAATTCCCACTGGTATCAGGGGTCCCATTTCATCTCACATAAATTCCTCAGACATTCAAATTTATCAGTCCTCTTCGTGAACAGTGGATTGTTGCGTAGTGGAAAGTATCGTTTCACATACTTGCAGATGTGCTCGTACCGTGGAATCACATACAGACGTATATGGGAAAGAATACACTAAGAGACAACACCCCCATCCCAGTGTCTAATTTTTTTGGTTTCATTTCGTCTATTGCGTATTGAAACAACTGCTGCCTATTTTAAAACCTAAGTTATACAGTTTACAATTTTACATGCTACAGCACATTGTTCCATATTTCTAACAAAATTTGTTTTGAGCAATAAAACAAGAGCAACTAGAACAAGTTAATACTGGTATAAAATGAATGCAATTTGAGGAAAAGAAAATAGAAACAGTTTCTTTATTTAATAAGACGTTAATAGATGACACGAGAGGCTTTTAAGAGAAGAATGTGATCTACTACCTTTATCCCGGTGGGAGGGCATTGGAACAACTCCTTGCCAGTCCCTGATGGAGTAGCAATTTGCTTAGATTTAAGTATAAGTTGTATTGAATTACGCTATTTACAAGTAATCATTATATGTAATAAATCAGTATAAATTTCCCATACTAATTTTACAGTTATAATGCAGTTTCTAGTAATGCATCATGAAACATGATCTGTCACGGGAAATTTATAGCTTAATTGGCATTTGACAGTAGTATGACCTTCTTGAATAATTATTGGCAATGACATGGCTTTCCCTGTGGGAGGGGAGCTTCGGAAGTTCGTCCAGCCTCCGCTACCCAAGAAATTTTACACCAGTATATTTCTGTAATATAAGCCGTTATGAAAATAAAACTTAGCAATTATTTGCGTGTTACTTATTTATAGTAACAAACCTTATCCACTTTTTTATCATTGACTAATGCTATGTATACACTTTTATTTTTCATTGTTCTATTATTTACTTTTGCTTTGTTCTGTGTACCCATGTTGTCTTGGTCTGAGTTTGTTGAGTCAGTTGAGTCAGTGGTTGTGTTGTTGTCGCAATCGTTCCATGTATTGTGTTGTCCTGTAGGGTGATTCCCTATTTATTCTCCGTCTCATGTACGGTTGTTCCTGTCTGTATGCTGTGTTGAGTGCTAGTGAATTTTTTTTATGTAATGGTGCTTAGTTCTAACCAGTCATCCTGCTGTCTTATCCTCTGCCATATGTCATTGTCGGGCTGTTGTGGTCGTATGTGTCTAATATCAGTCAACCTGCGGCCGTGTTATTCTTTGTGGCGTGAGGAGATTTAGACAAACTGCACCCCCAGGGCCCAGACTTTGCTGCAGCCAAGCAGTCGCTCAGCTTTCGCGGTAGTCCACGAAATCAGTTATCCCAAGCAAGATCCTTTGGAAGCCTCTTGATGGGCATTTGCCCTATATTATCAGAGGCAGCTGATTCACAGAAACGGAACGCAACCAGTATGTCTCTATTCTAACCCGTCGCCAAGTTAACAAGTGCTGCCACAACAGCCGCCTCGGCCTCCGCTACCCATAAACCATCGCCACGTTTCTCCCAGACCGTAGGAGAAGAGCGATAGACAAAATACACTGACGAAAAGGAACCCGCACCACCAAAAAGTAATTAATGTAAGATAACGAAATTTCGGGAACACATTTGTCTAGGTATCATATTTAACTAATTAACACTGCAAGATCACAGAGAAATGTAAGCATGAGAAAAGCCACTGCAAATGTGAAATGCTGGTACATCAATAACCGCTGTAACCACTACAATGTCACATGCAAACATACTTGCCTCTTGTTGCACAAGAACCAGTTGTCAGTTTGTGGGATGGAGTTCCATGCCTATTGCACTTGGTCGGTCAATACATGGAAGGTTGATGCTACTTGTAGAGACACTGAAGTTGTTGTCCAATGATGTTCCATATATGCTCGTTTGGAGACAGATCTGGTGATCGAGTGGGCCGAGGCAACGTGTCGACACTGAGAAGAGCATGTTGGGTTACAACAGCGGTATGTGAACGACTGTTATCCTGTTTGATAACACCCACAGGAATGGTGTTCATGAACGACAGCACAACACATCGAATCACCAGATTGATGTAGAAATTGGCAGTCATTGTGCGAGGGACAACCACGGGGGTACTTCTGCTGTCCTACGAAATCGCATCCCAGACCACAGCTACAGGTGTAGGGATAACGCATCTGGCAGCAGACAGACTGATTACAGGCCATCAGTTATCCTCCTTGTAACCAACACATGTCCGCCACTGGCACCGTGGAAGAACCAGCTTTCATTAGAAAACACAATAGACCTCGACTCTGCCCCTCCCCCCCCCCCCCCAATAAGCTCTCACTTGGCGCCGCTGAAGCGGCAAATGGCGGTGGTTTGGAGTCAGGGGCGTCTGGTTCGGAGCTGTCCTTGAAATAACCGATTTGCAACAGCTTGTTGTGTAACTGCGGTGCCCACTGCTATTCATATTGGCGCTGCAGATACAGTACGACGCACCCAAGACATACGCCAAACACGATAGTCTTCCTTCTCGGCAGTGCCACATGGCAGTCGGGAGTCGGTCTTCATGCTACGACATGTTCCCACGACCAAAGCTGCGAGTAACCGTCTATAGTGGCTACATTCCTGCCAAGCCGTTCTGCAGTGTCGCAGAAGGAATATCCAGTTTCACGTAGAACTATTGGAAGACATCGTTCCAGCTGACTGAGGTGTTGATAATGATGTCTTTGTCGCCTTAAAGCAGTTTTTGACCAACAGCAACTCAATACGTCCAATCTCAAAGTTAACTAACGCTCAAGACAGTTACAGTTTTTATTTAAAGCAAACCTGATTTAAATCATAGTAGTGGCGCTACTAGCGCCGCTCCTATGCGGCTGGTGTGAAATTTTAATAGACAACATCTTTCACATGTAAAATCACGCCTACCTACTCTCGTTTATATAGCACAATTCCTTATTGGTGGCCGGCCGCCATGGCCGAACGGTTCTAGGCACTTCAGTCTGGAACCGCGCGACCGCTATGGTCCCAGGTTCAAATACTGCCTCTGGCATGGATGTGTATGATGTCCTTAGGTTAGTTAGGTTTGAGTAGTTCTAAGTTCTAGGGGACTGATGACCTCAGATGTTAAGTCCCATAGTGCTCAGAACCATTTGAACCTTCATGGTGTTGTGATTATTCTTCCGTCAGTGTATATTTTCCTCCCAAACATAGACCCTACGAAACTTAGCCTTGCAGGGCGCGTCATCGACAACGGAAGCACTAAATCAAAAGAGACCCTCTTCAAGAAAGGAGTATGGCCTATGTTCTATTTTTGGAGCTCCCAAAATATTCGAGAAAAATCAACCTATACTCGAGCATTAGGTTTTAGATTCTACAGACGACCACTGCAAAACACGCAGAAATAGGGAAATGCTAGCAAAATTGGCGCAAATGCTGAAGACCACTTCATAGCGCCCCGCTCTTCGATGCAACTGACACTCGATATCGCTCCTACTCAGAAGAATGTCAAGCGAACGTGAGCGAGTTCAAACCATGTTCCGTGGACTTAAGCCTCAGATACCGGGTGGTTACAAGTAAAGTGCATCTGCTCACAGACGTCCACTGCACGCTGTGTTTATAGTATAGCAGCGAAACTTGATAGATATGCTGAAGATTTATGCTGGAAAAAAATTAGTTCCAGTTCTCGCCAGCAGTGCAAACCTGGCACTGTACAACATCTTGTCGACGTCTCCGGTGTTCATATTGAACAAAACTGTGCCTTTCGTACTTGTCCCACCTTTGCGGACCACGAGTTTCCTTATCCGTTACACATGGGAACGTTTCTGTATGTGTTATGAAATGCGTGATGCAATACTTAGCTGCAGTGGTATATTTTAATAAAGACGATCGATTTCGGTCTAGAGTCATGCCATCATCTGATCCGAAAACCGAATCTGCTATGCATTTGCGTAATTAGGATAACAGCTATCAGATAAATGTTGTTCCTAAACTGATATTCGCTTTAAATAGGTATCGCTATATAACATTTATTTGTAATGTCTGTGATTGAACAATTTACATCTTATAATTATTATTTCATATACGCGAATACATAGCTGAGATGGCATTTGGACCCTGTGATGGTCTCATCCTACACCGAAATTGATAGTGTCTAATAAATTATGCCGTTTCACTCGTAGCATAACGCAGCTCTTACCATTCATTGAAGCTGTACGACACCACCTCCATAACATATTTCGAAATGTCTTACTTGCATTCACTGCGCCACATTTGCACCTGTCGGCCAAGATTGGAACTAATTCTTTCCAGCGTATATCGGCTACGCATTAAGGCATTAGCGTACGAGTATCTACCAAGTTTAACTACGTTACGATAATTACAGCTCACACTCGATCTCCATAAGTGGTTGCACTTTAATTGTAGCCACCCAATACAAACATACGAATCTGTAGCAATAAACCTTAAACAAACAGCTTCTTATACATTTATATTAAATTTCCATCAATTTATTCATTGTTGCCGATTTAGATGACATCTTTTTTCAAGAGCTTGTCAACCGAAAACTAACAGCTGCGTTAGGGTACGACGTAATTATCAACATGGGACGAGACCCAGGCACTGTGATCATGATCAAACAAGGAACCCGTACCTGAAGCGATAAACATTTATGCTCGTCGTGAACGAACCGCATAGCTGAAAGTTCTATGGTTGTTCACCGGAATCTGTTGTTCGGCGTTTCACTTGCAGCTAATTTGCTGAATTCTGCCCCATCCAACCACTGCTTCAATTTCTATATTCAACAGTTACCCCGCCATCAACACGTTGCTGACCAGATGATACTGCCGGTGGCCATTTTTCACGAATCAAGGTGGTCGCTTTACACCTCTGACAGTTACAGGGAACGTGGTCATGCCAGTACATTCTCAGAAATTGACTAATCTATGTGGCAGGCAGCTCTGGATGCACTGGTATCCAAAGTATTACCAATTCTGCGCTAGAATGACGACCCAAAGTTTTTATAAGGTCTGTCACATCTCACTCATATGACACGCAGAACTAATCCATTTGCCATACCGACAAGACAGGTTTCTCTCAGAATCAGTGGATGGTTCAGTTGCTCATAAGGCTGACGATTCAGTTCTCTTGAGCTGAAAAAGCTGTGAGGCAAAGCAATTGAAAAGTATATTGAAATTTGAGTGTACAACATTATCCCAAGAATAACGTTTACATTAGGGATTTATGTTATAGCAATTTTACAAAATTGCTTAAGAAAAAGATCGCAATAATAGTTGCGATAAATCATGGTCGCTTCCACGGTTCAGTCTTGTGCAGTTGCATATTGTGCCCTGTCTCAAAGGATGCACGCTTTAGCGAATTTTTTTCGTGATGCTGTAATCCATCCTAACTTGCTGTGACAGGTCTTGTTCCATTTGATATGAGAATTTATCTGCGGCCTGTTTTAAGAAAATGAAGTGTTCCCTTCCATTGATTATCTACGTTCCGGTTTTACGAAATTTTCCACCTCACTTTTCATTTTCACCTGCAGTTTCCGCTCTTATCTGGTTACAGTTTGTGTTTATTTTATCATGCAGGATTGGCTTCTACAGTACTTGCTGCTGCTTGTTCAACCTTGCCTTCGGATGGTTCACTTGCTCCCGTCTCGCGCGTGATCTAGGCTGCCTCTGACCGCTTCGCCGATTTTTTCATTCGGACATGTCCTAAAGAAGAGATATAATTTTGATCCAGCAGCCGCTATGAATTAAGGAACAAAGGAATTACAGACAATGGCTGCGAGTGGGCACTGAATAAATGAACAGTGAAAGTTGAAAATTTTTGCCGGATCAGGATTCGAACCCGGGTCTCCTGCTTACTAGGCAAAAGCGCTGAGAACTGTCCCTTCCGGACATATCCGCTAGAAACTGCGCGGACTACCCATCATGGCTCCCGTCTGACCCAAATTCCCAACTTATCCACACAGTACAAACGTATTGACCCTTTCCCAGTCATCTCGTCAAAGCGGATGAACACCAGGCTCGAACTCTTAAGAGAATCGGCGAAATGCCGCGAGTAATAAGAATAATGGGCAAGCGCCGTTATATCAGGAGTGTGCGGATAAGTTGACAATTTGCGTCTGATTTGTGGCGTGCTTTGGTAGTCCGTGCAGTTTCGATGACTGTGTCCGAATGGCACATGGGACACCACATCTGCCTAGTAAGAACAGACTTTGGTTTGAATCGCAGTCCTGCACAAATTTTCAACTTTCCTCATTGATTTAATCAACGGCCACTCGCAGCTAATGTCTATAATTCCTTTATGTTTACAGAATCTGAGATTAGTTCTACGAATCGCGTAGAAGTTGTGTACTGGTGAATCAGAGCTCCACGAACAAACTTTCTTAAGATTTTCCGTTATACTTCCTGGGTAATTTGATACAACGAGCCTACAGCTTCCAGCAACTCATTACAGAGTAATAATTTAATTATAATTAATTCACTTTGTTATCACAATCACCCTTGTTTCTGTCAAAAATACCTTCACAACAGTGAAGACACCGATAAGACGCTATAACTAAAAGGTACCACACACAACACAGAGTAATGAAACAACCCTCAGATGCAAAAGAACTGACGTGGCCCTCGTTGCGGGAGAAGTTCAACACAGTGCCGTTGTGCCTTTTTTCCAGTGCATTCAATGAACCCATACCCGACGTGCATATATCTGTAACCAAGCACTCCTACACATTGTGAACAGTCTCCGGTAGAGAGATCAAGAGACAAGCAATTGCAGAAATCAAACTTCGTTTCTCAACATGCAAGAACAGAAACATCACGTCATCCAGACAACTGTAACTACGCATCCATAATAGAAAGCTCGAAAAACGTAAATGTTCACAGCATTATACCTACGGTCTTGAAATAAAAATACAAGTATAATAAATCTTCTTGCACCTCACCACTCAGATAATATGCACACAGCCGGCCGGAGAGGCCGAGCGGTTCTAGGCGCTACAGTCTGGAACTGCGCGACCGCTACGGTCGCAGGTTCGAATCCTGCCTCAGGCATGGATGTGTGTGATGTCTTTAGGTTAGTTAGGTTAAGTAGTTCTAAGTTCTAGGTTACTGATGACCTCAGAAGATAAGTCCCATAGCGCTCAGAGTCATTTGCACCATTTTTTGAATATGCACACATGTGGATATCTTTGTCTCCTCCAGTACAACAATGCTCGGCTCAACAATACAGCTCTAAGTTACAACAACGCAAACGTGCTGCGAGTCCCAGAGATACGGAGGGGTGCTTCACACAGAGAGCATTCCAGAGTGCTCCTAAGAGCTACAGCACCAAGAATCGTTTTTCGGCTTTTGGCAAGATAAAGGTGTAGATTTTTCAATGACACAGACTTTATTTATGAAAATATGCAGTAAAATCAGCAACAAAATGTACGGTTCCACGTACACCATATCCTTTCCAGCAAACATAAACTGCCTCATCAAGGTCAACCCGACAACGGCTGCCCGTTCTCACAACAAAAGGTGTTTTTGCATTAAAATAAGATGTACCAATATCTCTATTATACATTTCAAACACATTAAACTTACGGCAAGTAATTAAATCACAATGACGGAAACTTACAGTTCCACCAACTTCACCGATACTACCATACTGAACAATGGCAACAGTGGACCGATGACCAAGCCGTTTGGTCCCTTGCCCCCTTTCAAACCAACCAACCAATGGCAACAGTCAGTCTACCGCTGCCATGAGAAAACGTATCAGCTCTATTAATATTAAAATTCAGTCCTTCTCCCAGAAAAACACGAGGTCCATCCGCAACATCTACTCAGAAGCACTAGTTGGTGATGTGCTCCCTGTGCTCCTCTCAGCATTAACAGACAGCAGCCAAACAATAGTAATCGATTCAACCTCTAGCTTGTTCACAACTTGACACCATTGCTTATTCGTTTGTAATTCCGTACAAATTTCTCCCCATCGTCACTTAATTTTTTCAATGTTGATGTTTTGTGCTTTGCTCTAATCACCTAAATCAGTGCTCTGTGCTTGCATAATTCTGAATTCATTATTTTGTAACTCAAATTGTTGTAACATGAAGTTTTTGAAACAACGAAATCAAAATAGGACGAAGATGGCGTGCCTGCTGCGGGCATAGTTTTCGTTGCCATGGGTTCAGTAGATTCGGTGGTCTCCTGCGTTACCCGATTTTCTGGTGAGGGAAGATCTTGCCCCCTGTTGAGGCTGCCTGTTCTTGCGTGGTCTCTCATGGACTCCGTGGTCAGTAAATCCGATAGGCACGGAAACTCTGTTTCTGATCTCATATTGTTTGAGTGTTCACTTTCCATAAACAGAACACTCTGGTCCTCTAAAATATTTTCTGCTTCCCTTCCGTGGACGTGATTTGACGCGTTAACGCTCTGTTCACAATCCATTTCAAATAACTTTCGAGTCTGTCACACTACTCAGAGTAGCAAACGATATATCACAAATGTGTTTTAAGAAAGCCACCTTATACCTGTTGGTAACTGATCATAGACACCTGTTATTTAACGTGCATACACATATCATTAACACATAAAATTACTACCACTCGAAATAAACATGAAAAATAATAAGAAGACAATGCAGTTGTTTACGGTGCCGGAATTACAACGCTGTGATGTCATACATCACAGAAAGTACATTACTCCCGCAATAAATAATTACACGTTAATAATTTCCTAGGATCTAACGCTTCCCATAAGATCTGCTGTATCTAAAATATTCTGGCAACGCCACATAAAAGACGCCAACGGTTTCATAACTGTCCAAATGTCTAAATATTAGAAGTTGATTATTTGGTGAAACTATCTTTGGTTCTATTACAGGAAATTTTTTAGCCTTTATTTTCAAAGTGGGCAAATACATTGCTTAATATCCTACAACTTCTCCTGAGGGACAAGTAGCCTGAAATACCAGAAATTATAATTCGATTTTACACCTAGGTTCCATCAAAAAAGAAATGAACAATAGAAATCTTTCTACCACAGATTAGATCGACCGATCAGGGATTGATCTTAACTGCATGCTTCCTAGTAACTTTCTCTCATAGGGCGCATGGAGTTAGCGATCATGGGATCATGGAAGGCGTACTGTTAGGCACATTGGGGAAAAGGTTAACGAAGTAAACTGACACCTATAGGAAATTTATTCTCGTACTGGGGCATACGCCTCTGATTCATTAAACGTGTAACGCGTATAATATCCTAACACTTCGTTTCCATAAGGGTAAACTCTGAGATCCATTAAACCTTAACGTGTATAAAATCCTAACATTATGTTTCTATAAGGGTAAACTCTATTAAACATCAGTATTCAGCGAAGATTACGCTAGATGACGGACGCAACATGGACGCTTATATGCTCACACGTAGGTACTCAAACATTGACACAACAATCGAAGACAACGTTCATCATTTTCTAGCCAAAGTTCAGTCGACAACCTCACAGCCGACAAGCTGGCAGCGGAAAGAAACACAGAGCTCATTTTGAATCACGTTACATAAAGTGAATCGTGACCTTGTAATGAATAACTGCTGCCCAATCTGAATTTAGTTAACTGATACCAAAATTGTCACCCGCAAGAACCTCATAATGCTTGCAACAAATGACTTTACAGTTACAGAAAGTTCCTAACTAGAAAAATCTAACTCGCCGTTTAACTGTGCGCATGGGAGAGACATCCTACTCACCACAGAACAACTCTGCACATGTTCTGTGACTGACCAACTCTGCCCAAAATCCAACCTGCCTCAATGCAGATAGACCCGAAAAAAACTGGAGGGGACGAACTGACAAATTAACAACATGAAATTTTCAATGCAGCTGGGCGCCTACTTCAATTAGAAGACAGGTGAGACGACACCTGTCTCCTTAAAATTTTGCATCAGTTCAACATGTAAAATTTGAAAATACGTGTTGCTCGCGCGTGTATCTGAAGGAGCGAATCGCAAGAGCTGATAAAACCCTTCTGAGCGGCCCATAAGCTGGCTTTGAAAGTTCCTGTTCTCAGACTTCTGCTTCTAAGCTGTCAAGAAATCCCAGCTGAGTTCACCAAGTTGCAAGTGTTTAATCCAGCACTCATCAATGCTTAGGACAGATGGTTACATGGCCACGATGTGCTGAGTATCAAATGAAATGAAAATGAAAATAAAATGAAACTCAGTTTCGGTTCCTAGCGTGATCTTCCTCTGTGTCATGAAAAGTATGAGAAGCCACAGGCAGAGAAAAGACCCCCTTTAGAACCTGATAAAACTACAAAATTGTATGAAAGGTGGATTTACTGACAACTTTCGAGGGGGAAATTCAGTCGCAACATTCAAGCGATGACCGAAAACCTTTGTCGGACTGGAGGGTTGGAGCCGTTTTATTTTCAGAACGATATTGCTCATTTTCCAAATAAAAGCTAAAATTTTATGATAGTGTGTCGTCTTTCATTCCCTATTCATGTGAGCTCAGCGGGCTGTGTAGAACATTTCTCTTTTTAGCCAAATATCAGAGGAGTCTGAAAATGAGGAGAAGGGTTCTCCATTGTGAATAACTAGTAGGGTACTTCCTGGATTACCCTGATAACCAAGGGAAACCTCCTCGAAACCTTATTAGGAACAGGGTGGTTGTGACTGGTTTTATTTCTGGGAGAATGATGACCACTGTGACAGTAATAAAAATAATATTTTGTTCACATATGTATGTGTATGTGTGAGAGAGAATCAGTTTAGATTTGCTGATGAGATGCACTCCAGTACGATCAAGTAAATATCAGAAATATTCATTTAATTCCACTTTCGAGAAAGCTTTTAAGTAGCTTCTCTCACCAAATAAAACAAAGCAGACTTTACACTGAAATGTCTACTGCACTCAGCACGTACATGTCACAATCCACATTGTTCTCACCGCTGTTTGGTGTCAATATTTTTCGATGATGAAAGACATATGCGTGAACGTTGCTTCTAGCTGATGGAGGTCAAGAATGAAGGCTACAATCGTTTACCCCGTTGTAGCTCTATCTAGTGTCGTGCCTCTTCTTTCTCGAATTTAACGAAATTGATCGTGGAAATAACGGATGATGCGATGAGAGAATGGATCCCTGTAGTATAACAGCAAAGATTTGTAAACCTGTTTATGTTTGTTCGAGATGGACCTTAAAAATGCGCACAGACACAGATTTCATTCACTGCAGCAGCTAATTTATATATGAACAAAGGCGGGAAAATTTATTGAGAATTAACTGGAAAGAATGAGACGTGCTGTGTCTCACAACTGCACTACTTATAAATTATTCGTTACATATAGCCATCTATAAAAAGGACATTCCACATCGTGGCGTTCTTCCTCCGAATACGTGCAGCGCACCGCACACAGGTTTTCAAGTGCTTGATAATCTGAACCGGTTTTTCTTTTTTGACATTATCACAAGATGTGCGACACTTGACACTCTTTTTACACCAGTTTCCACTTCGATAACTAATTTTACAGAATTCTCTGCTTTAACCTTTCGCGGCACTCACGCATCGTGCAAATAACCACGCCACCGATCGTCATCACATCTACTATTACAACACGTTACCCTTGTGTTCCTCCGTGTAATTTCTCTGGATGCAGCAATAATAAGACAGAAAGTATATGGGTTCAATATTTTATACGTAGATCTACGTATAGTCTATTATACAACAAGGATGGCATTTAACGAAAGATACAAAAAAGCGACATGGAAAGTATACCGCAGGTCGACGCTATGTCATATCGTAATGGTTTTTCCTTGGAAAACTTTGTTTTATTGTTTCATTTCCTAGCCATTACTCTTTTAGTTTGCAGGTTAGAATTCAGCCACTGTAGCTTCTGCTAGTCATAAAAGGCGACTGAAAGGGACCTAGAGGCCGCCGGTAGACCGAGGATGGATAGGCGGTGGTCAGGGGCACTCATTTCCGTTTGGTCTGAGAAATCAATTGATCAGTGGCATAAAATGAAGAAGGGAAAGGGAAACCACTCCATTACGGATCTTAATGATATCCCAGTAGAATACAATGAGATTGGTTGCCTCGCCTGTACAATGTGCACCTACGTATCTACCACTAAAGGTAGAACGGGTTGTATTGATCCACTGGAGACTCGGAAACTTTTCATTCGAACCTCAGGCGAGCTGTTAGTGATGCAGATGGCGTCACAATTGGAAACGTTTGAGAGGAGATCTCCTGTTCAGCCTATTCCATTCTTACCAATGGAATCCTCCCGGAAATCTCGGTCAAAACGTTTTTTAATATAAATCTGTGGTGATGGGTACCAGAACAAAAATATGAAGCCTGATGTACGTGAATGTACATTTTTTCTTGGGTATAATGAATATTCGACGACTTTCTCGATATGCGAAGTGTACCTTACGTTTGCAAAACTAATGAGCTTGTATTTATGTACGTACCACCGTAATAGTCTTTCGGTGAGTTGCCGTACTTTGCATCACTCCTTTTTTTATTTTTTGTGTGTATTTAAATCTCTGCTTTTATCTTCAGTTTTCACCCACTAGAGCTTCCTCTAGTACCATGGAAGCTATTCTCTGGTGTCATAACATATCTCCTTGCTTATTTTGTCAATGTTTCCGTCTGTTCCTTTCCTCGCTTATTCGGATCAGAACTTCCATTCCTGAATTTATCAGTCTACCTAATTTTCGACATTCTTCTGTAGACCACAACGCAAATTCTTCGACTCTCCTGTCTGCCGGTTTTCCTACGGTCGATAATCCTCTACCACAGAATGCCGTGTTTCGAATGTACATCCAAAGAAATGCATCTTGTGCTAGTCTCTTTGTCCACCTTGATTTGTCAATCATGGATTATTTTGGTTCCAAGGAAGCAGAATTCCGATTTTGATATTGAGTTTCTCGCTATTATTGTTTCTGCTACTTCTCACTAGTTTTGGCTTTCATCGAATTGCTCTCAGTCCATATTCTGTACTCATTAGACAATTCATCCAGTTCAACGGATCCTGTAGTTCTTCTTCACTGTCACTGTACATATCAACGTCATCAGCGATTTTTAACATTCATAACTTTTCACCATGAATTTTAATTTCACTCTTCGATCTTTCTTTTATTATCGTCAGTGTTCTTCGAGGTATAGACTGAAAAGTAGGGGCGAACGATTGCATCCCTGTCTTACACCCTTTTTCATCCGAGGACATTGTCTTTGGTACTCCAACACTATTGTTCCCTCTTAGTTCTTTTATGCACTGCATGTTACTCGCCTTTCCATATAGCTTACTCCTACGTTTCTCAGACTTTAGAACATCGAGCACCATGTTCATTCTCGAATTCTTCTTCCAGGTCGACAAATCATTTGAAAGTCTTTATTTTTCTTCAGCCTTGCTTCCATTATCAAGGGCAACGTCAGCAGCGCTTCCTTGCTGTCGTTAGCTTTCCTAACGTCCGCCCCCGGTAACTGAACCACCGGCACGATAGCTCAGCGTGTTGGGTCACAGAGCTGGTTGGCCTCTGTAATAAAAAAAACTGAGTGGAAGCATCAAAAACAAACGTGTACGGATGTCATGTGACGTCCGCAGCGACCAAACACAACGATCAACAACGAACAAAATGGACACAAAAAAATCGTCGGTGTGACGGATTGTCAATCCTCTGGGCCCGGGTTCGATTCCCGGCTGGGTCGGGGAATTTTCTCTGCCCAGGGACAGGGTGTTGTGCTGTCCTCATCATCATGCTTTCATCCTCATCGACTACAGGTCGTCGAAGTGGCGTCAAATTGAAAGACCGGCACCCGGCGAACGGTCTGCCCGACGGGGGACCCTAGCCATACGAATAAATAAAATAAAAACCTTTCCTAACGCCAAACTGATCAGCGTCTAACATATCCTCAGTTCTGTCCCGTTAGAACTAACAATAAATAACTATTTTACTAACGTTTAGTCATATGGAAAGCTGATGAAATGAATTATGCAAAAATGATTGTAACTGTCCCTTGCCAAAAAGAAGACGGCACGTGTAGTGTACCACGTGTTACGGTCGAGGGGAAAAGGGAGTGAGTTCTCTATTGTGGCGCTGTTGACAGGGCTTTTCGGCGCGTCTGAACTGCCATTCCACCTGGACACTGCGGACAGCTCCACTCCAAGGTTGTCGGAAATGACGCGTGCTGCCATCACAGCGCTGCAGAGGGAGTACAACGGCTTCATCCTGCTCGTCTGCGGTAAGCGTACTGATAAACACAGTGACGAACGGCTTCCTGACTCAATGCATCCCGGTAGAGGTACGAGCACGTTATCCCCGCTTAACAAAAAAGAGACTTATTTTTCCGTATTTAACTGAGTAACTCTTTACCAGTAGCGTAAATGTAATATCTGTTTATAACTGTAATTTATTATGAATATTCCCCACCTAAGATATGTGGTAAAATAAAACGTATTTTTAACTATTCAGGGGGTTCACTGTAATTAGGGACGCAGCTGAAAGTACACGATACTGAAATCAGTAGCGTTTCAACGACCAGGGTCCGCAGATGAATTGTTTGTTAGATAAATGCGATTTTGTTGTACCAGTCCCCGATGATTACTTGTTATTAATGGTGTCCCATTTAGTGACACGGTAATGTTCAATATATATTTTTGCATTGCTACTTTAGCATGTGACACATACGTGTAACAGTTACTTTACGCTTGCCCATCTTAAAAGCGTTGCAAAAGCAGTTCGATACAGTGCTGGTCTAGTCTTCACACTGTCTGGAATTATTTCGAACTGTTCTGAATCACTTCCAAATCTAATGATGTATGAAACACTGTCCGTTGTGAGAAGTCAGCCAACATTCAGTAGGTGCTGGATATGTCTTCGACTCAAATATAACGTGTTTTGGTTATTAATCAGTGTTAAGAGAAAAGTATCAAATATTGTTATTTCCACAGTATCAAATGAAAGGTAATATTATGACACATATGCAGTCAACCACAGCTGATCATTAAAAACTTTTGTATGAATATTATGCACTTATGCATAGAGCATTTACATGACAGAAACTATTGCCTTATCGCAAAAATAGAATACGAATATTATTGAATTCGTAGCATATCTATATATACGAACGCTAACTTCTTAAAATTTTATAATCAGCTATTCTACAGAAACTGTGGAAGAAAACTTTCCGATTTTTCCCTAGATTGTGATTTCATCCCATGTTAAAGTGAATCATAGCCTCGTTGGTTTGATATATTTTGGAGTCCTGCGGAAACCTTAAGAACGTGTTTTTTGACCTTGAGAAAGCCTATGACACTACTTGGAGGCATAATTTCCTCAGACAGATCGAAGCAAAGGTCATCCGTGGATTCGGTTTTTCACGATCCATTCTCTCTCTACCTCATTTTAAATATGGCGTTGATGATATGTTGTACATGATAACCAGAACTGTAAACACAAAGGTACAAATGTGACCATTTTTTGGATAGCGATTCGTATTACTTCATAAGTGAGAATTTCAGTTAAGTGCACTTTATTTATGGATGACTTTCAAATGTTTTTGGTATTTTAGTTTTTATAAGGAAAAATTGTATTTACTGATGACAGCAACATTACAGTCAGTGGAAAAGAGTACTCCTTGCGTAGAACGTGATTGAAACTGTCAAGGATATTTAAAATTGTTGAAATATATAAAGTTACATTGAACTGAAATAAAAACCGTGAATTTCAGTTTAAAAATGGAAAAATGATACGTTAAATTAAATGTAGACATACTAAGTAGCAAACAATTTCCAGTTGAAGTTACGCAAATCCAGCGGTATAGTAGCAAACAAGAAGTTATCAGCATGTTATGGCCTGAGAGACCTGCCATCAGTTCATAAGAGCCATGGTGTTTCTGTTATACAGTATACCCTTCGGCCATACACTCAGCGACAGATTTCACAAAATGAACAGTTTTCATACTACAGAAAACGGTCATAAGAATTATCTAAAAAAGTATCAATCAGGCTCACTGTAAAGTTCTGTTCAAAATTTTGGGAATTATATCTACACCACGTGAATATATCGACCATTTAGTTATGCACACAAAGAAATCGCTAACTGCACAAATAGCTGTACCCATCAACAAGGAACAAAATTCAGGCTGAACTTTCATTTTCCAAGAAGAAAGAAACAACAAAAAACTGTACAATAAATTGCTAACGCTAACTTCTTACTAAACCAAATATAAAATCAAATAGTAAACAGTAACCAGGATGACCTATATAGTGAAATATTACTTCAGTAACACAGATTAAGGGTTTCACTAAGAGCGGCACACAAGTAAAAGACAGTAAAACCCTTCTTTAATTTCACGTTTTCACGCTATATTATTTTATCTGGAAATCTTACACCAAAGCTTTCATACGGATAATACTAACATTTTAGCCCGTTCTGAGGTCAACATCTAACTCATTTCGACAGGATGCTGATTAAGTTTTTCTAGCAAGCAAACGGGCAATTGTGGCACAGCGAATTCAAACCACGTGTCATTGTCACAATTCTGTTAATATTTGATAGTGTGTGTAGAGTTTGTGTAGTATGTGCTGTGACTGGTAATGAGAAGTTAATGAAAATGCACAACCAAATTATTACAATATGAAATAACTTACTTACAAAAATATCTAGACAAACCACTTTCGTACACAAGGGATAAAAAGAACGTGGTAGGGCAGTTGTTAACAGACTGATAAAACCGTACCTCTTCCGTAGAGAAATTTCTGTAACTGTAATGTGTAAAAGGAGATGGGTAGGAATTTTTAAGTCACGTCTGTATACTTTAAAAAAAAATCAGCACGTGTCTAATTTTACAAATTACTTATTTGAATATAAATGATTAGTTCCACATCATTACGATTTATTGTGCAAATGATCTATGAAGCATAACACTTACCAACTAAATAAAATTCCTTTAAATTCAGATAATATTACACAAATTGGTAGCAAAACCGGATATGATGAGGCTCTTCAGAGGGTCTGCAAGCTTACGTAGGTAGTAAAATTTCATGATAAAACTGACCCTGAAACGAATGAACACAAAAATTAACCAGCAATTCATAGAGCGAACGGTTACAGTTGTTCACAGGTTTAATTGATTTAACATACTGTTGTTGAGCAAAAATATCTGTAATGTGTAATGTACACTGGTAAAACTTAATGACAAGATTGAAAGATGAAATCGATCGATAAGAAAAATTAACAGGCATGTCATTGATCACCTGATTGCTAGAATTATGTACCATGTATAAACTTAATTCAGAGGGTAGTAGTAAGGTGGTGCTTAATATCTTGGTTTATTTATTGCTTATTGGTAAATTGGTGCTTACTATCTTGATTGATTTATTTGTATTTACTAGACTTTGTGCAATAAAAACGATTACTTTAACTAAAATACTTGAATTATTTCTATTATCTAAAAAATAAACTATATTGCAGAAAAATTCTAATTTTTCATATAAAACGTTTGTAAATTAACATACGTGAAGATTCATTCAATCGCGTTGCAGGAAATCATTTCCACTACGTTAAATGCGCCTTCTTTGCTTATTTCTAACGCAGCTGCCCTAATGGATAAGGCTCATGGGCTAAATCTAGCACAAAAGGCTCTGGACGAGACGCTGGAACTGGAAGCAGCGCTACAAGTCGTACTGGAGCTGACAAACGAAAGTGACACCTTAGTTGTCGTCATGGCCGACCATGCACACAGCCTGAGTTTTAGCGGCTCCCCTCCCAGGGGCAACGACATTTTTGGTAAGCAGCTCTTTCACTTCAAAGATATCCGATATTCGAATGTAGAGAACCTATGAATATTTCTTCTGATTTTATAAGTGAACTTATTGTCAATCATATACACACTTTACGAAATACGCAACGGCTGGGAGAGCGGTTTCCAGAATACTCGTCCCTCCATACAGAATCCAGCACTGATGGAGGATGACACGGCGGTCGGTCAGTACCGGGGGGAACGTCAGGCCTGTAGACGGAGGATACATTTTACGAATCC
Organism: Schistocerca nitens; assembly: GCF_023898315.1. Lineage (NCBI taxonomy): Eukaryota > Metazoa > Arthropoda > Insecta > Orthoptera > Acrididae > Schistocerca > Schistocerca nitens. The sequence continues at coordinate 620,082,325 of NC_064617.1, forward strand.
TTTCGCAGTTCGCGCTTGCGTTAGATTTCAATTTTGTACGGTTCCTGTATTAGTGCTTTATATGATCACAACAGAGCCATTTTGGCGCAAATTTTTAGCATAAAAGTGTCCCCTGTTCCGAAGCCAGTATTGGTAAGCGAAGTGTTTTTCTCACGCTCTCTTTCCTTCATCTAGTCACTGGTGTCCTCAGTACATCTTAACCACATAGCAAATACTTATCATCATTCCATAATTGTAATGCCAGAAAGTATAAGTCCGGCATCTAGGCTGTACCTCTACGTAACACTCCATCTCCTCGCATTTCGGCCACACCACACTGGAAATAGCTGCTCTGTAACCTGCGTCTTGTGTAAAACCACTTCCCCCTCAACATATCCCAGTCGTTTTCTTTATGTCCAACACCGAACCAGCACCTGTCAGTGCCATTTACGTATTTATCATAGCTGTCTGTTCCTATATTTTAGATTTGTTTATATTTCCTAAACTAACATGTGGTGTCTCACTCTTCCTTTGACCAGTCAACTTCCACAGCTGCATGTCATCCCTTCTGTACTGCTGCCACACATTTCTGTTAGATGTCAGTATTTAAATTTGGCACTAAAGTAATGACTAAAGTAATGATCAAATTTCTTAACACTATTTCAGTAACGCTGATATCTCTAATATTTCATACAGTCATTACTATATTTCAACATCATCATCATGCGGTGGTCATGGCCGGCCGGTGTGGCCGAGCGGTTCTAGGCGCCACAGTCTAGAACCGCGCGACCGCTACGGTCGCAGGTTCGAATCCTGCCTCGGGCATGGATGTTTGTGGTGTCATTAGGTTAGTTAGGTTTAAGTAGTTCTAAGTTCCAGGGGAGTGATGACCTCAGCAGTTAAGTCCCATAGTGCTCAGAACCTTTTTTTTTTTTTTTTTTTTTTTTTTTTTTTTTTTTTTTTTTTGCACTGGTCATGTACTGTGGCTATCGTAATGTCGCCTCACCACCGACATCTGCGTGTATGGAAGACAGGCCCTGAAAGCCGTCATCTTGTAAGCAGCAGTAAGTGCAGAAGTAAGTGAATTTTGTTTCAATAGGTATCTCATTACATGTTTTGGACATACAACATCCTCTGCAAGTTTGGAAACACCACATGATTATGGACAATGGAAAGTAAATACATTGCATTTTATTGCTTTCTAAGTGAATATGAAACTCAAACAATACATAGGTAAAAAAAACCACTAAATTTAGGATTCCTCAGAATAGCCTCCTTTGCTTTAATCTCTGCGTAGCATACTCTCGGAATGTAATGGGTGAATTTTGCAATGGGTTTCAGTTGGAATTAGTCTGCAGGATCTCCCACAACTTTGTTCCACTCGTGATGCCCCGTTTTCGGATCCTCCTGTCAAACTCATCACAAGGTAATTCACTTAAAACTTCCGGTCTGACAGGCCGTGGCCCATGCTTGAACCTTTCCCCTAACGTTTAATCTCCCACTGCGAGAGACATCTTTTGATGATTTCCTTGCTACTATCTGACCATGGAGGTTGCTTTATGACACGCGCCGTCTCACTGTTGACTCACTCACTGTTGTATCCCTAGTTACGTTTAGTTCATCAGTCAATTTACGGAAAATTTTGAGTCTATTATGTTTACTGGTCACTACCACGTACTTTTCATGGTATTCTGATGTTATCGTGGATGCTCCTGAGCGAGGACGATCATCATAGGAGTCTCTTTCTTGATGCTGGTGTATGGTTTTGACAACTCTTCTGAAGGAAGCCTGCAATTTTATCTGTTGAATACTGTAGACTTCTATGTGCAAAGTTATTATCTTCACCCTCGAATCAGAAGGAATTTCAATTACTTTCGCTGCGTGTAATATCTTCTTTCGCAACTTGTCCTACCATCATACAAACGGAACTATAAATGAACAGAACTGTAAATAACGTACCTCGACACAGTCGTACGGTCTACTGGCGCCAACTGGCATTTTTAGTATACTGCATGGAAAGTTCAAAGTAGTTATTGAGAACTGAGCGATACTAAAATTTACTGGTATGTATGTTTATGTACAATAATTATCTGTACAGTACAGAAAGTGGTATTATTAATCGTTCTTTGAGCATAAAATTCTGTATTCTAATAACTCATCGGGCAGGTAGGTTAGAAAATTTAAAAAAGGAAATGGATAGGTTAAAGTTGAATATAGTGGGAATTAGTGAAGGTCGGTGGCAGGGGAAACAAGACTTTTGGTCAGGTGAATACAGGGTTATAAATACAAAATCAGATACGGGTAATGCAGGAGTAGGTTTAATAATGAATTTAAAAAAAGGAGTACGGGTAATCTACTACAAACAGCATAGTGAACTCATTATTGTGGCCAAGACAGACACGAAGCCCACGCCTACTACAGTAGTACAAGTTTATATGCCAACTAGCTCTGCAGATGATGAAGAAAATGATGAAATGTATGATGAGATAAAAGAAAATATTCAGGTAGTGAGGGAGATGAAAGTTTAATAGTCATGGGTGACTGGAATTCTGTAGTAGGAAAAGGGAGAGAAGGAAACGTAGTAGGTGAATATGGATTGGGGGTAAGAAATGAAAGAGGAAGCCGCCTGGTAGAATTTTGTGCAGAGCATAACTTAATCATAGCTAACACTTGGTTCAAGAATCATGAAAGAAAGTTGTATACATGGAAGAACCCTGGAGATACTAAAAGGTTTCATATAGATTATATAATGGTAAGACAGAGATTTAGGAACCAGATTTTAAATTGTAAGACATTTCCAGGGGCAGATGTGGACTCTGACCACAATCTATTGGTTATGAACTGTAGATTAAAACTGAAGAAACTGCAAAAAGGTGGGAATTTAAGCAGATGGGACCAGGATAAACTGAAAGAACCAGAGGTTGTACAAAGTTTCAGGGAGAGCATAAGGGAACAATTGACAGGAATAGGGAAATGAAATACAGTAGAATAAGAATGGGTAGCTTTGAGGAGTGAAATAGTGAAGGCAGCAGAGGATCAAGTAGGTAAAAAGACAGGGCTAGTAGAAATCCTTGGGTAACAGAAGAGATACTGATTTAATTGATGAAAGGAAAAAATACAAAAATGCAGCAAGTGAAGCAGGCAAAAACGAATACAAATGTCTCAAAAATGAGATCGACAGGAAGTGCAAAATGGCTAAGCAGGGATGGCTAGAGGACAAATGTAAGGATGTAGAGGCTTATCTCATGAGGGGTAAGATAGATACTGCCTACAGGAAAATTAAAGAGACCTTTGGAGAAAAGAGAACCACTTGCATGAATATCAAGAGCTCAGGTGGAAACCCAGTTCTAAGCAAAGATGGGAAATCAGAAAGGTGGAAGGAGTAATAGAGGGTCTATACAAGGGCGATGTTCTTGAGGATAATATTATGGAAATGGAAGAGGAGGTAGATGAAGATGAAATGGGACATATGATACTGCGTGAAGAGTTTGACAGAGCACTGAAAGACCTAAGTCGAAACAAGGCCCCAGGAGTAGACAACATTCCATTATAACTACTGACAGCCTTGGGAGAGTCAGTCCTGACAAAACTCTACCATCTGGTGAGCAAGATGTATGAGACAGGCGAAATTCCCTCAGACTTCAAGAAGAATATAATAATTCCAATCCCAAAGAAAGCAGGTGTTCACAGATGTGGAAATTACCGAACTATCAGTTTAATAAGTCACAACTGCAAAATACTAACGCGAATTCTTTACAGACGAATGGAAAAACTGGTAGAAGCCGACCTCGGGGAAGATCAGTTTGGATTCCGTAGAAACGTTGTAACACGTGAGGCAATACTGACCCTACGACTTACCTTAGAAGAAAGATTAAGGAAAGGCAAACCTACATTTCTAGCACTTGTAGTCTTAGAGAAAGCTTTTGACAATATTGACTGGAATACTCTCTTTCAAATTCTGAAGGTGGCAGGGGTCAAATACAGGGAGCGAAAGGCTATTTACAATTTGTGCAGAAAGCAGATGGCAGTTATAAGAGTCGTGGGACATGAAAGGGAAGCAGTGGTTGGGAAGGGAGTGAGACAGGGTTGTAGCCTCTCCCCGATGCTATTCAATCTGTATATTGAGCAAGTAGTAAAGGAAACGAAAGAAAAGTTCGGAGTAGGTATTAAAACCCATGGAGAAGAAATAAAAATTTTGAGGTTAGCCGATGACATTGTAATTCTGTCAGAGACAGTAAAGGACTTGGAAGAGCAGTTGAACGGAATGGATGGTGTCTTGAAGGGAGGATATAAGATGAACATCAACAAAAGCAATACGAGGATAATGGAATGTTGTCGAACTAAGTGGGGTGATGCGGCGGGAATTAGACACTTACAGTAGTAAAGGAGTTTTGCTATTTGGGGAGCAAAATTACTGATTATGGTTGAAGTAGAGAGGATATAAAATGTAGACTGGCAATGGCAAGGAAAGCGTTCTGAAGAAGAGAAATTTGTTAACGTCGAGTTTAGATGTCAGGAAGTCGTTTCTAAAAGTATTTGTATGGAGTGTAGCCATGTATGGAAGTGAAACATGGACGATAAATAGTTTAGACAGGAAGAAAATAGAAGCTTTCGAAATGTGGTGCTACAGAAGAATGCTGAAGATTAGATGGGTAGATCACATTACTAATGAGGAGGTATTGATTAGAATTGGGGAGAAGAGGAGTTTGTGGCACAACTTGACTTGAAGAAGGGATCGGTTGGTAGGCCATGTTCTGAGGCATCAAGGGATCACCAATTTAGTACTGGAGGGCAGCGTGGAGGGTAAAAATCGTAGAGGGAGACGAAGAGATGAATACACTAAGCAGATTAAAAAGGCTGTGGGCTGCAGTAGGTACTGGGAGATGAAGAGGCTTGCACAGGATAGAGTAGAATGAAGAGCTGCATCAAACCAGTCTCAGGACTGAAGACCAAAACAACAACACATCACTGGTATATTGCTCAGTTGTAATATGCAGCATGATGCTGCCAGAATTATTAAGGGTTGTGTACCTGCACAGCAGATAATTGAGCTAAGTTTTATCTTTCTTGAATGTAATTACTGCTACTATTTGACTGTAAGTTTGTATTATTCATTTATTTCACAGTCGCTATTTCGGCTGTAGCGCCATGTTTGATGTTTATTGAGTTTTTTTCACCATTACACTTGAGTATGGCTCTACAGCCGGAAACGTAGTAGTGACATAAATAAAAAATTAAAAATTACAGTGAAGAAGTGGAAACGATCTTAATCAAAGAGCGTATTATAATCTGTGGTCGCTAACCGAGTAAGAACCATGATGACCTACATTGTTCTGGAACTCATTTGACATCTCATTCACGAGATTAGCTCTCATTTCTTGTTTGTACTTATCGTTTGGAGAATAGTGGAGTCTTCTTTGTTATAATGCCTTCTTTATTTTCGTTTTTTTATACATGTCATGTAACTAGTAACTCGTTTTTTTCACTTACTTGGGTATTTGAATGCTTGGTGGATCTTTGCCCGTTAACAATGTGCAGCATTTTCGTAATTATAAGTGGACCATCTTGTAATAAATCCGGTTTATCGTTTGTCCTTTACCTCCATTCCATTCTGAACCATAAGAAATTTAAGTACATAACGAGTTGCTTCCTAATTGTCGTTATATGTTACTTGTCAGTTCTTTTCCGTTTCAGATACCCATACCTTTTCCATAGGATTTTGTAGCCAGCTATTCTGTATTTATCTTTCTTCCTATAAAAGTCTGTACGTATCGTAAATGTTTATACGCTTGAATTCCGTTGTGCTTCGCACCGGGGTTTTTCTGTATTCGTTATGTAATTAGTTAGTTCTGTAAGATGTTAACATTTTTATTTTTCCACACATGAGTAACGTGGAAGTAATTATCCTCGGAGTAGTGAAGCAACTTAAATTACTTAATAAAAGCAAGTCTTCTGGTCCAGACTGTATACCAATCAGGTTCCTTTCTCCGTATGCTGATGCATTAGCTCCATAGTTAACAATCATATACAACCGTTCGCTCGACGAAAGATCCGTACCCAAAGACTGGAAAGTTGCACAGGTGACACCAATATTCAAGAATGGTAGTAGGAGTAATCCACTAAATTACAGGCCCATATCGGTAACGTCGATATGCAGTAGGGTTTTAGAAAATATATTGCGCTCGAACATTGTGAATTACCTCGAAGAAAACGGTCTATTGACACACAGTCAACATGGGTTTAGAAAACATCGTTCCTGTGAAACAGAACTAGCTCTTTATTCACATGGCGTGGTGAGCGCTATTGATAAGGGATTTCAGATCGATTCCGTATTTTTGGATTTCCGGAAGGCTTTTGACAGTGTACCACACAAGCGGCTCGTTGTGAAATTGCGTGCTTATGGAATATCGTCTCAGTTACGTGACTGGATTTGTGATTTCCTGTCAGAGGGGTCACAGTTCGTAGTAACTGACGCAAAGTCATCGAGTAAAACAGAAGTGATTTCTGGCTTTCTCCAAGGTAGTGTTGTAGGACCTATGCTGTTCCTTATCTATATAAACGATTTTGGAGACAATCTGAGATGCCGCCCTCGGTTATTTCCAAATGACGCTGTCGTTTATCGACTAATAAAGTCATCAGAAGATCAAAACAAACTGTAAAACGATTTAGAAAAGATATCTGAATGGTGCGAAAAGTGGCAGTTGACCCTAAATAACGAAAGGTGTGAGGTCATCCACATGAGTGCTAAAAGGAACTCGTTAAACTTCGGTTACACGATCAATCAGTCTAATCCAAAAAATGTAAATTCAACTAAATACCTAGGTATTACAATTACGAACAACTTAAATTTGAAGGAACACATAGAAAATGTTGTGGGGAAGGCTAACCAAAGACTGCGTTTTATTGACAGGACACTTAGAGGACACTTAGAAAATGTAACAGGTCTACTAAGGAGGCTGCCTACACTACACTTGTCCGTCCTCTTTTAGAATACTGCTGCACGGTGTGGGATCCTTACCAGATAGGACTGATGGAGTACATCGAAAAAGTCCAAAGAAAGGCAGCAAGTTTTGTATTATCGCGAAATATGGGAGAGAGTGTCACAGAAGTGATACAGGTTTTGGGCTGGACATCATTAAAAGAAAGGCGTTTTTCGTTGCGACGAAATCTTCTCACCAAATTCCAATCACCAACTTCCTCCTCCGAATCTGAAAATATTTTGTTGACACTGACCTACATAGGAAGGAACCATCACCACGATAAAATAAGGGAAATCAGAGCTCGTACGGAAAGATAGAGGTGTTCATTCTTTCTGCACGCTATACAAGATTGGAATAATAGAGAATTGTGAAGGTGGTTCGATAAACCCTCTGCGAGGCACTTAAATGTAATTTGCAGAGTATCTATATAGATGTAGATGTAGATGTAGTTGTATAATACGGAACTACTATATGTAGATGCTTTCTATTTAATATGTTATTCGCGGCTGTAATTTCAGCAGCTGTAATATATAATTTCAGAATGAAATTCAGTCGTCAGTTGCAAATAACGTTTTAATTCGCTTTACTGGTTTCCATAAATTAATTTATCATCTTCAATAGTCTACAAATTGAGAGGTATTATAAATCTTAGGCGTTGTCTATAAATTTGCGTAAATAATAACAAGTATGTTACAAAAATTTACCTATCATTGGTTCATGAGATGTCAATATCTTCTTTATTGAAGCATAATGTATCTGGTAAAGCAATACCATGTTAGTTTCTGTAGTACACTTCTCATACTTTACATAAAATTTTAGCCAAGGACTAATGATTCTGTAGACTTCTGAAGATGAAAAATTAATTTATCGAAACCGATAAGCGAAATAAAAGTATATATCCACTTGGCGACTGAATTTTATTCTGAACTATTTATTTTTCTTTGAATTCCAATTTAAGTCTGTTAGAGGCTGAATTTTCCAATCTACTATCAAAATGGTTCAAATGGCTCTGAGCATTATGGGACTTAACATCAGAGGTCATCAGTCCCCTAGAACTTAGAACTACTTAAACCTAACTAACCTACGGACATCACACACATCCATGCCCGAAGCAGGATTCGAACCTGCGACCAATCTACTATCCTTGGAACAATTATGCTACGTAATGGATGAGCACTGATAAGCCAGAACATTATCATCACCGACCTACTATCGATATAAACCCATCCAGGTGACAGCAGCGTCACCTGGCGAGGAATGACTGCTTGTCAAACGGAAGCACTGTGCGTGAATTATCAATGAGCGTACTGTCCGTGTGTAGAACTGCGAAGGCGCGCGAGCTATGTGAGTCTGATCGAGGGCAGACTGATATGGCCCGGAGGCTAGCCACGAGCACTTCAGAAACTGCACGACTTGTTGGGTGTTCGAGGACTGCTTTGGTGAGTGTCCTCAACACGCGGAGAAAACAGGGTGAAATCAAGTGCAGACGTCGTGGGGTTGGGCGGCCACCCGTCGTTACAGATATTGGACGTCGTAGGCTGAGCAGACTGGTAAAACGGTACAGGCGGCAGCGAACAGTGGAGGAACTAACCTCAGACTTTAAAGCTGGGAAGAGAATAAGTGTGTCTCAGGACACAGCGTACGAAACAGTGCTAACGAAAGGCCTCCGCAGCCAACGACACATGCGTGTGCCGATGTTAACACAACATCGGCATTTAACACTGGCGCAGTGGCACAGTGTAGCATGGTCTGATGAATCCCGATATCTTCTTCATCATGCGGATGAGAGGGCGCGAATCCGTCGTCTTCCAGGGGAACAGCTCCATGACACATGTCCGGCGGGACAGGGACAAAATGGCGGAGACCCCATTATGCTCTGGACAACATTCAAGTGGTCATTCAAAGGTGCAGTGGTTGCAGACCACATACATCCTTTCATGACGATCATGTTTCCCGTCGGCAGTGGCATTTTCGGCAAGAGAATGCGCCATGTCACAAGGCCAACATTGTGATAGAGTGCTTCGAGGAACACAGTGGTGAGTTCCAGTAGATGTGCTGACCCCCCCCCCCCCCCCCCCCCCCCAGCTTGCCTGATCTAAACCCGATCGATCACATATGTGATGTAATTGAATGTGGCGTCAGAGCTCATAGCTCTCCTCCAACGAGATACAAGAATTAGGTGACTTGAGTGTGCAGATGTGGTGCCAACTCCCTCCAGCGACCTAGCAAGGTCTCATTCCCTCTACGCCACGACGTGTCGCCGCTGTTATACGAGACAAAGATGAACTTAGTGGCTGTTAGGTGGGAGGTCATAATGTTCTGCCTGATCAGTGTATATTCAGTGTTTCCAGTGCGAATACTTTTGACTTGGTATCGATATGCCAACTAATGTCTAAACCCACATTTGACCTACTTTAGATTTCAATTTTGGGAAGCAGTTTCTTGGAGGGCGTCTAATTCACATAAATTCTTTCTTCCAAATTTCATTTCTCTAGGACCCTTCGGTTAGACTACCCCCGATAACTCAATAGTACTAGTTTCATGAACCTGGTGAGGAGAATGTTAGAAAATGTTTACGCAACGAAATAGATGTTTGTAGAGTTTAGGTTAAGGTTCGATTCGACAAATAGCTTTGAAAACATTTCACTCTCTTCAGGACAGAACTGTGAAAAACTCTTGTAAAAGGGCGCCTAAATTACGCAAAGAATGTCTCCGCAGTGTACCATGCTACTGGCGATTTGTGTGTGTATATTGATAATCCGCTTTTTTACCTTTGATACTTTTCATTTTCTGTGCCATTAACTAGTTTTCAAGGCTCACAAGCAGGTGAAGGTGTTACAGGAACGTCATTTAGCCAACATACAGCTAGGCATATTGGTCGTGGTGCTGTCGGAAATAATGTAAATTCAGTTAGCGACAACGAAAAACTTATGAAACGCAAAGATTGTTGTATTCTGTATACGTTTATTGCACTAGTTCGCAATATCCATGAAATGTTCATTATGTTAATGTACATTTTGCAGGTTGTGCACACAAATACGCAGTCTTTAGGTACGCTTCGTTTCACACTCATTCAAAGTAAACACTGTTCGCAAACATAAAGACTATGAATATGTTAGAGACGACACATTACCACATCGCAATATTTGATTCAAGACTGCGTAGCAATAGCTTGATAGGTTGCTGCAGGGAAGGCTGTGTTGAGAAATAGCTGTTAAGAGAAATACTCGACACGTTGGACCGTTTCAGAGTTATTTATCATCGAAGTTCGCCAGTCAGGACGTCGCGAGCGCAAATTAAGCCGTCTGCCAGAGGTGCCGTCGCCAGACGTATTCTTCGTTTGGTTTCCTCAAACCGAACAAAAACAGCTTTTGCTAATCTAGCTGAAATTGATCACTTCCGAGAAAGGTACATTTTAACTGGTAATGAGCATTTCAACAAGTAGTAGCTCATAGAGCCACCGATATCTGTGGCTTACCGCTTTTTAGCTTGTTCAAGTGCATGAATTTGGGCGCGCAGCAAATCTGATTGCCTAACTTCAGTGCTAAATAATGCGAAAACGGCGCAACGTAATGCATTGTTTTCTTAGTAATTATTAGTCACCATAACCTACACTGCAATTTTCAGACTGTTGCTGAGCACGCTGTATAATTAAAGAGTGAATGAATTACTACTTTGTCATAGAGTTTTTCTTCTTAGAGCTACGGCACTAAAGATAATAAAGATTGCACAGTTACCAGTACACAAACACAGTGATATAGGAATAACATGAATAACGGAATAATAATGTATGTGGAAAGATGAAAAGATCTTATGGTTGCCTTTTTTTTAATGTATCCAGAAAATCTTGTGAAGTATGGAAGTAAAAGTTCTGTGTTGCTTCAGTTCATTTATTATGGACATTTTTGAGGTGATATTAGCTTGTGAGTGTAAATCACTAACCGCTAAAAGAGATTTTAAAAAATGGTTCAAATGGCTCTGAGCACTATGGGACTTAACATCTTAGGTGATCAGTCCCCTAGAACTTAGAACTACTTAAACCTAACTAACCAAAAGACATCACACACATCCATGCCCGAGGCAGGATTCGAACCTTCGACCGTAGCAGTCCCGCGGTTCCGGACTGCAGCGCCTAGAACCGCACGGCCACTGCGGCTGGCAAATGAGATTCATCTACACCTCTTCGTCAGCAATGTGTAACACAGAAAAGTTGTCACCGGTAACACCAGCAAAATGTTCATGATGACCTTTGTGTGATGCAAGCCTGGACTTATTCAAGTTTTTGCGTCGGAGGACGTCCATATGATGTTTGCTCATACAGAAGCAAGAACAAGAACGATGGAGCTTGTATTTATCGGACTTTTAACGTCGCTCTCCAGTGGGTTTATTATCGTTAATAATTTTCTATTTTAGTGTATGTTTTTATATTATGTAATTGAATCAGTGGTTTAGGCTTCGCGATGTTATTTGATTCAGAGCTACGAGAAGTACGTGTAACACCATAGCTCTAATGCTGTGCTGATTTATTTTGCTTTTGTTTCATTTAATGTTACATTGCTGTGCTTCTGTAAATGTGTTTGTTTGAATAGGTAACACAAAACTGTATACTCCTTTCTTTGTTAAAGCTTTGATGTCATGATTTGATTGTACGCTGTGTAGCATATCTGTCATTTAAATGCTTTGTCCCATTTGGAGGGAACAAAACTTAATGTATATAATTGCAATTTTGTGTGAATAATTTTTTGTAGAGATGTCAATATGTGTAAATGTTTTGTTTTATGTAATGCATATGGTTGCTGTTATGTAAATTGCTGATCCTCACTTAGGGTTCTTAGTTATTTTGTATGTAAACGGTAGTGTGATTCCCCTTGGGAACGGAACTCTGTAGCGCACGCAAATTGTGGTTGGCCTAGGTAGAAAAGGTGGAACTGATAGTCAGTCGGGGACGAGCCAGCAGTCGGGGACGAGCTACGAGTCCGTGCACTGCCATGTAAAAGGTGCATATGGTGCTAGTTCTGAGAGAGGCTTTTCCTGCTACTTTCCAATGCCTCGGATGGATGGATAAATAGCTGGAACTGTTCTGGAATTTGTATCTGTCGTCGCCACCAAGAAATGACAGAGTCCAGCAATTCAGCCTGCGAATCCACCTACCAACATGCAGTTGCCACCACGTTGCGCAATCACTGCAACGTAATACTATAATGATGTACAGTGAAGGATCAGCTTGATGGATGTGTTATTGTGCTCAAATATAAGGTAATTTATATCTAAATTTATGTACCAACCTCCAACCTTGATTTTCTCCTCATCATAATACCTCTCAGGTTCCTTTCCGTTTGAACTAAAGTAATCACCGAGTGTCCCTACTGAAAGAACTTTTATGACCAATGTTATGCTAATTAATGCCTCTTGAACTTAGTAAAAAGAAAGTTAAAGTTAATGTGGCAAGAGAGTGAGTTAAAGTAAATGTTGTTTGCTGAAAATAATTTTACTATTAAAACTGCTTATTAAAGTGCTGTTGCCAGATGCAAAATTAAAAGTTCTTAAGGCTGAGACTTCTAAAGTTTTGCTTAGCTAACGATCACCTTGATATCTGTAGTAAATTCTAAAAGGTGAGTCAGTTTCTTACAATTTTGTTAACATTGTGTTTCGATGTAGTAAAAGTGAGAAAGCTGCAGTTGTGAAACGTTATTAACTCTTGTTTGCTAAGTGTTTGTCTCTCTTGTGTGCATATTAACAGTATAAAGACCACTCAGTTTGTGTAAGCCCTGAAAGTGATAGTGTTTTTCTGTACCTGTTATAATTTTGCAAATAGTTTGTGCTGCTCCAACTGTTAGTGTCACCCTTGCCGTAAACATATGAGTGTGTCAGAGTTCATTGCACTCGCTTGTGGCCAAGTATAGGTTGTGTTTATCCGTTAAAATTACTAATAACTATTTTCTTCAACGAGAATGTTAATCATTCTTTTGCCTAGTGAGGCTGGCGACCGTTGTCCATTATCAGTTAAACAGTGCAGATAGGCAAAATTTTGTTTGTTACTGTTCAAACATTTACGTAATTCTGACTTTCATTTCCGATAAGCCACTTCTGTTAGGTACAACACGGTCAACATAACAAAATTCCTCTCAGAGGGTAACACTGCTCTGTCATTTTATACCATAGTTGCTTTAACAAGATAGTGTTATTTCACGACCTGCTTCCAACTTTAAGGTTATGGTATAACAGTAGCAGAGTGGAATGTTATACGTGGCTTTTCCGTGACAGGATTATTTGTTCTGTTGGCGAATAATAAGTAATGAACCAAACTTGGTACTTCATAGTGTAAGCTACGTAAATGCTGTTGTAGAGTGTTATACGTGGCGCCGCGTGACAGGACGTTGTTCAGTTTGCACCTACAGACGGAAAAAATTATAAGTAGTCAGCATTTTACAAACATAGAGTGAAATCTAGATGTGGCAGAATTGCTAAAAATATTGTGCTGCACAAATCGCAGCACGGGGGCAACAATTGGCAGCGTATTATGACGATATTTCTACACAATTGGCAGCACAAAGTAAACAAATCGAAATGCAATGCAACAGAATTATCGAAAAAATTTATATGTCATTCAATGATGATCTTTCAAGGTCAGAATCGTGTGAAAAGGTATTATTAAAAAATGAAATTGAGCCAGAAAATGAGAGTGAAAAGGGGAATATTTGTACTGTTAATGATGTGTATGAGGTCGAAGACGTCGATGTGGGGGAGGTTATGATGAAATATGCCACGCAAAAGACGTGTGCACAACTAATAATAGGTGAAAGTGATTTAAAGGAGGGCGTTAGTAAACATGACATTATAAACAGTGCAGGTGAAATTATTGTTGATGGAAAGGTGTTTTGTGGCTCGAATGCAGAAGGGTCTGGTAGGGATTTCGCACGATTATCTGAAACTGATAGTAAAGGAATCAGTGAAACGAAGGTTATCAATGTATATGATGAGTATACTGTGTACGAAACTGAGGCTGAGATCGTTCAAAGTGCTACTACTGAAGTGCCTGCGTGGCCAAACGATGTGCATTGTGTAGAAAATGAGTCGAAAAACGAAGTGGCTGAAACAATTTAGTGATAATCTGCTCCACTGTCTAAAAGTTGCTTTCCTACTAGAATCTGTTGACGAAAATGAAATCAGTGATAGTTAAGGTGATGAAGGGTATATGAATACAGATAAGAATGAATATACTAACTTTCCCTGTTGTTCAAAAGTAGCGTACTTACGTGAATCTGATGGTGAGGAAGAGAGTAGTGATGACTCCAGTGAAGATGAAATTTCAGGTGTAAACGAAAGTGAATATACATTTACTGAAAGGGGGTATGAGAAAATTAGTGACATTTTTCCAAAGCAAGATACAGAAAATAGAACTGGGCCAAAACCGAATAAATTATTTAGTAATGTAACACAGGGACATAATTTGCAGGAACCTCCAGATGATACTATACTGGGGCAAGCCTTAACAAATGTTTTGAAAGAGTGTGAATTACAGGGACAAAAAGACCCTCGTGATAAAATAATAGCAGAACAGGAGATGTTGTACCTTGCTAAAGACTTTGAAAGCCCAAGACCTAAAAAGCCACCTGATGAATCAAAACGTTGGCAAGATCTGAATAGCATAGTGAAAGATGTAGAAGATAGGAGGCCTAAAAAACCACCAGATTTAAGTCACTGTTTTTGAACCATAAAAGACTGCCTTGTTAATTAAGAGACTGGGGGCAGGATGTATGTATATGCTCTGTTAATATAATGCATGACTTTATTATTACTGTATCTCAGTGTTACCTGAAAGTGAATTACTGTTTTGTTGACCTTGAGGCCTGTGGAAGTTTGTTGTTTATTTATTTTAGTGTACTGTTTGACTTTGCTTAGGAACTGTTTATTTTCAATTGAATACTTATTGTTGCCAGCCTAATTATGAGAATAGGGGCATGTAGTGTGGCAAACCTTAAAACTTTAGGAATAATGATGCTTATGGTAACTTAATGAAAGTGCAAAGAACTCCACAAGATAATAATTTATTTCTAATATGCTTAAAAATCAGAAAGGGCTTATGTTTGCAGTATGTGGTTTACTTAAGGAGACATGTCCTCAGATGAGGGTTGTTAAGCCTCAGGGGACATGCACTGTTTTCATTGTCAGGTGCCTGACGAGCACCAGGGACCCGAGTCGTTGCCAGCACTACTTCTGTTTCTTTTCGTGCTGCCAACCTTCCTCTTCATCATTCAGAACTTCTACTATCTTCTTTCCTTCTTCTCTATCAGAGTAAACTGAAAAGTGTGGAAATAATGTAAGATACTGTGTATTGTTTGTGGACAAGTAAATGAATAATTAAATTGGGTACTCTAGAAAATGACCAAGAATAATGAAAGTATAGTGGGTACAGTAAAAAGGAATAGGAACATACAGTTAAAGTAAATGAATAAATGGTTCTATGCAGAAAGAGGCAAGTGTGAATAAAGGTAATGTTTAAAGTGAATAATCTAATATGATTAATGTATAAAGATGGTTGTATAGAAATGGGTAAGAACGGTGATGAAGAATGTTCTGTGTCAAAACTGAGGAGAGAAACCTGATTAATATGTGTAAAGTAGATATGAGATATATGTGTCCAGTGCCACAAAGAGTAGGCAGAAGTCACTTACAGTAGGATGTAATGTTATTGTTCTGAGCTTGACATATCTGATGACCTAAATGTGTAATTAAACTTGATACTGACTTTAAAAGAAATATTACTGAGTAAGAAAATGGGAAGAAAAACTACAAATCTGGGACTCTCAAATAACCCCTGAACATTGTCATTATAACAAAAATGTCATTAAAATTTTTCTTTATTAATGATGTGTATATGACCTGATTTTGTTTGGTGTAAAGAAAAATTTAATATTACCAGTGTCTAATTACTGTTTCAAAGTTGCAGGTTTTATGTTTTGTACCATTAATGCAAATTTTACCAAAGATGTGACATAATGATGAAAAACTCAAAAGGGATGACAATAAACTGCTCAAAAATATATTGTTGGGCAGCAAAACAAGACAAAACAATAAAAATGCTGTAGTCCTGAAGTTGAGGACTACCATATATGCTATGTGAGCAGTAACCAAAGGACTTACCATTGTGGGGCAAGGAGCTGATAAGTGGTCATACACTGCCAAACCTAGAGGATGGGGCAGTGTGTCAATTTAAAAATGTGTTTTCTTTAGTGTTTTTAATCTAAATTGTGTTTTGCGCCTAAATATTTATAGATAAAGACTGCCAAACCAATAGTGGGCAGAATGTGTAACATGGACTGCTAGTGCTGAGGCAAGCAGTGAACTTAGTTAGGTTTATTGGCCAATGTGTTATGAACTGACTATTCTTTCTGAAGTCAGTGAAAATTTATTAAAAAATATTTATGCATTCTCATTCAAATGGATGTAGATGTTTTGATGCTAGGGTTTTTGGAATAACTTAAGGTTTTGGACTGTCTTGTTTTAAAACTAAAGCAGTGATGATTAAAGATAGGGTCTGAATAGGTTAATGTATTTATGTGCAACAAACATTTTGGACTGCTATTAATGAAGAGCAGCTTTAAAGTTAATTATTTTGAAAAAACCTTGAAAAGTTAATTTTGTGTTTAAGGAATCAGTTGGAAAAAGTTCTCATAGCTGTTTTGTGTAAATATTAGTGCTGATATTTGTGCATATGTGGATGCAAAGTGAAATTTTCAATATTGCATTACTTGCTGAACCTTGCAAAATGTACTATGATCATTAACATGCTTGTGTGTCTCTGAAACTTACATACTTTAAAAACATTGAAAGACAAATTTCTGTTTTACTCAATTAGAATGTTCTGTGCAATTGTATATCTGTGTTCATTTTTTTACATTTATTTGGAGGCTATACCTATTCTACTAAGGTGTAGATTAGTTTGTGTACTGTTTTGTCTTTTATTTGAACTGTGTGTGTATGAAATGAGCATGCTTGAAGGTATCCTGTGTATTGATGAAAATTAATATCCTTAAAGCAGTGTGAAAATGAAAATTACTGTAAATGCTTTATTTTGAAGATGTTGTTGGAAGAAGTGTATGAATTTCCTTAGCATACATACTGTATATTTGTAATATGTGTATTATTTTTTTTTGTCCCAACTGAAGTTGGAGGGTATAATTTTTTTTCACAGCTAGCACCACTTAGGTGTTATGGATGTTTCCTTGAAGTTTCCCTGACGGCAAACTTCAACGAAACATGGGGCATGTGTAACACCATAGCTCTAATGCTGTGCTGATTTATTTTGCTTTTGTTTCATTTAATGTTACATTGCTGTGCTTCTGTAAATGTGTTTGTTTGAATAGGTAACACAAAACTGTATACTCCTTTCTTTGTTAAAGCTTTGATGTCATGATTTGATTGTACGCTGTGTAGCATATCTGTCATTTAAATGCTTTGTCCCATTTGGAGGGAACAAAACTTAATGTATATAATTGCAATTTTGTGTGGATAATTTTTGTAGAGATGTCAATATGTGTAAATGTTTTGTTTTATGTAATGCATTTGGTTGCTGTTATGTAAATTGCTGATCCTCACTTAGGGTTCTTAGTTATTTTGTATGTAAAAGGTAGCGTGGTTCCCCGTGGGAACGGAACTGTGTAGCGCACGCAAATTGTGGTTGGCCTAGGTAGAAAAGGTGGAACTGATAGTCAGTCGGGGACGAGCCAGCAGTCGGGGACGAGCTACGAGTCCGTGCACTGCCATGTAAAAGGTGCATATGGTGCTAGTTCTGAGAGAGGCTTTTCCTGCTACTTTCCAATGCCTCGGATGGATGGATAAATAGCTGGAACTATTCTGGAATTTGTATCTGTCGTCGCCACCAAGAAATGACAGAGTCCAGCAATTCAGCCTGCGAATCCACCTACCAACATGCAGTTGCCACCACGTTGCGCAATCACTGCAACGTAATACTATAATGATGTACAGTGAAGGATCAGCTTGATGGATGTGTTATTGTGCTCAAATATAAGGTAATTTATATCTAAATTTATGTACCAACCACCAACCTTGATTTTCTCCTCATCATAATACCTCTCAGGTTCCTTTCCGTTTGAACTAAAGTAATCACCGAGTGTCCCTACTGAAAGAACTTTTATGACCAATGTTATGCTAACTAATGCCTCTTGAACTTAGTAAAAAGAAAGTTAAAGTTAATGTGGCAAGAGAGTGAGTTAAAGTAAATGTTGTTTGCTGAAAATAATTTTACTATTAAAACTGCTTATTAAAGTGCTGTTGCCAGATGCAAAATTAAAAGTTCTTAAGGCTGAGGCTTCTAAAGTTTTGCTTAGCTAACGATCACCTTGATATCTGTAGTAAATTCTAAAAGGTGAGTCAGTTTCTTACAATTTTGTTAACATTGTGTTTCGATGTAGTAAAAGTGAGAAAGCTGCAGTTGTGAAACGTTATACACTCTTGTTTGCTAAGTGTTTGTCTCTCTTGTGTGCATATTAACAGTATAAAGACCACTCAGTTTGTGTAAGCCCTGAAAGTGATAGTGTTTTTCTGTACCTGTTATAATTTTGCAAATAGTTTGTGCTGCTCCAACTGTTAGTGTCACCCTTGCCGTAAACATATGAGTGTGTCAGAGTTCATTGCACTCGCTTGTGGCCAAGTATAGGTTGTGTTTATCCGTTAAAATTACTAATAACTATTTTCTTCAACGAGAATGTTAATCATTCTTTTGCCTAGTTAGGCTGGCGACCGTTTTCCATTATCAGTTAAACAGTGCAGATAGGCAAAATTTTGTTTGTTACTGTTCAAAAATGGTTCAAATGGCTCTGAGCACTATGGGACTCAACTGCTGAGGTCATTAGTCCCCTAGAACTTAGAACTAGTTAAACCTAACTAACCTAAGGACATCACAAACATCCATGCCCGAGGCAGGATTCGAACCTGCGACCGTAGCGGTCCTGCGGTTCCAGACTGCAGCGCCTTTAACCGCACGGCCGCTTTGGCCGGCTGTTACTGTTCATACATTTACGTAATTCTGACTTTCATTTCCGATAAGCCACTTCTGTTAGGTACAACACGGTCAACATAACAAAATTCCTGTCAGAGGGTAACACTGCTCTGTCATTTTATACCATAGTTGCTTTAACAAGATAGTGTTATTTCACGACCTGCTTCCAACTTTAAGGTTATGGTATAACAGTAGCAGACGGAAGTGTTATATACGTTTCTGTATACATCACACCTTCCTCGTACAGTCTACTTCTGTTGATTATCTGTGACGTTGATGGAATAGAGACTCGGAGAGATCATTGACTGTGGCCATAGAGTTAATCTGGACCAAAATCTCTTATTTTGTTGCGCAGGGGTGTCTGGTGTGGATGGTGAAGGCGTTCCGTACACATCCCTCACATACGTCTCTGGTCCAGGATACCGACCTGTGTCTCCGAGCTACGACGTCTGTGAGGATAACACACGTAAGTAGTCAGATAGAAACAACTGGTCACATGTCACAAGTATTAGTACTGACTAAAGGGGTTGTGTCTCTTCTGCTACTTTGTAATTCGATGTATATTTCCTGACCAGTAGTAAGTACGGTTACAAGAAGACTGAAACAATATACATGCAAACGTGAACAAGTGTAAACATCCCAGACGTTTTAAGCCATCCGGACCGAAGCAAATGAACAGGAAAGGAAATGGAATCAGATGTAAACATTTGTCTTTTACCAAATGGATGGCCACGCAATTCTGAATTTGGTATTACTCTCTACGGGCGGAAACTGACATGGACGTGTGGGGGGTTGGAGGAGAGACGATAGCTGTTATCTCACACTTCGTTTACAGTGTTAAGAAGCATTTTTCTTTAGCATTTCAAATAAGATATAATTTGAGCTGTTATAACATTTACTAAAATAAGCTAATCGTGTGCAACAATTACTGACACAGTCACTAATAGCACAGACATCAACTCGAGGTTAACCCTAATATAATGGTACTAGTATGTACTTATCTTGGCAATCTGGGACACTGAGGTAGTCAAATCTGAAATAGATTTCGTTGACTGTCTTCGAAAGAAAACATGTATTCATCGACCTTTGTAGCCTGCCCTGATTGTATCAAAACCAACAGTGAAGAGCCAAAGAAACGGGTACACCTGCCTAATATCGTGTAGGGCCCACGCGAGCACGCAGAAGTGCCGCAACATGACAAGGCATAGACGCGACTAATGTCTAAAGTAGAGCTGGAGGGTGTTGACACCAAGAATCCTACAGGGCTGTCCATAGATCTTTTAGACCGTCAGTGAGACAGCACCTCCTGCTGCTAATAAGGCGAATACCCCGTTCGTTTGCTATATACTTTTAAGAGCTTCCAACAGAAGCGACTTATTTACAGATACCTGTATAATCATCTTGTGGTGCAGATCTTCTTGTTGTCTCCGTGCTTGCTAAGAAAATGGGATGAGAAGTTCCGCCTTATGCAAGACACCTTTTTTCTTTTGTTTCACCCATACAGCGAAAACTCAGCCTATGTTTTGAGTAATCGAAAAACTGCATTACCACACGAACACAGGCAAAGAAGTAAGCCCATTTACTTCGCCAACAAAACAGGAAAACGTACCACAACTTCAAAACTATGACATGTTGTATATTGTGTAGCATAACAGCTACCAAAACAAGAGGACAATAATATAATGTAATTTAAAAATAAAAAAAGGACCCACTGATGATAGCACAAAAGTGCTGAAACAAAAGAAAAAAGGTGTCTTGCATAAGGCGGAACTTCTCATCCCAGATACCTGTATAGTTACTAGATTATTTTCGTAAATTCTTGCGTGTTTGAGTGTTTACTAGGCACAAGCTTTTATTTCATTTTAATAACAATGTAGCATACAGTACCGCCGTTGATATCGACCCTTATATCGACCCTCGTATCGTACATGCTTTTGTTTGTTTTGGTTAGTATAGCTCAGTGTCTATTAGACCATCAGTGAAAGAGCACCTCCCGCTGCTAATAAGACGAATACACCGTTCGTTTGTTACATAAAAATTTTGCGACCTTCAAACGGGAGCAAGTAGAATGGAAATGGAAATGAGCGTTTGTCGTCATTGGCCGGGTGGCCCCTTGTGGTGCAGGTCTGGCCACCTTGATGCGGGTCTTATTATATTAGACGCCACATTGGGCTACCTGCGCGTCGGATGGGGATGAAATGATGTTGAAGACAACACAATACCCAGTCCCTGACCGGAGAAAATCTCTGACTCAGCCGGGGATCGAACTCGGGCCCATAGGATGGCAATCCATCAAACTGACCACTGAGCTATTGCGGCGAACAGCGACTACAGTAACGGATAGGGACTGTGGTTGCTGTGTACAGTAGCGAGCTGAGTTGGAGACCCTTCACTCACAGCTCCAGGCTGCGTTGGTTTCCGTCACACAGCTTGAGGCTGCCGCCTAGGGCATCACTGTGGGAAGTTGGATGCGGGGATGTGAGGAACATCTAGCACGTCCCACGTGTCCCCCGATTGGTTCACTGCTTTGGCCACCCCGGGTACTGCCTGCACTGAGGTTGACCCCTCACCTGTGGTCGAATGAGAGATCATTCCAATGTCTGGCAGGGAGCGAAAAACTTTCTGAGGGGCCGATCGTAGGGCCTCCCTGGTTCGTTTGATGAACATGTTTTGGGCGTTATCAGTGGCTGACGATGTCTCTGAGCTGAATGCAGTCGTCCACCCTGTTCCAAAGGAAGCTTCTCTGCCTGCAAGGTCTGGCCATTCACAGAGGGTGTGTTTGCTGGTAGTGGGGAGCTCCAGAGTTAGTCGTGTAATGGGGCCCCTTACGAACATGGCTGCCAAGGTGGGGAAGGAAGCCAGTGTACACTCCGTGTGCATACCGGGAGGAGTAATTCCGGACGTGGAAAGGCTGCTCCCGGATTATATGAAGAGTACAGGGTGCAGCCAACTGCAGGTGGTGGCTCACGTCGGTACCAATGACGTATGTCGCTTTGGATCTGAGGAGATTCTCTCTTGTTTCGGGCGGCTAACGGAAATGGTAAACACTGCCAGTCTTGCTTGCGAGATTAAGGCGGAGCTCACCATCTGCAGCATCGTCGATAGAGCCGATCGTAGTCCTTTGGTGCAGAGGGTCTGAATCAATGGCTCAGGCGGTTATGTGACCGTGTAGCCCGCAGATTCTTTGACTTGGGCCATCGGGTGGTGGGTTTCCGGGTTCTGCTTAGTAGGTCAGGAGTCCACTACACACAGGGAGCGGCTACACGGGTAGTGGGGGCTGTGTAGAAGGGACTGCGCGGTTTTTTAGGTTAGAGGGCCTCAGAGAACTGCAGAAAGGGCGTCGTCTCAAAGGGGGAGGGTAAAACACAGTAAGTTAGTTGTAGACACTATCGGTATTGTGGTTCTAAACTGTCGTGGCTGTGTTGGCAAAGAACCAGAGCTCCAAGCCCTAATATGAAGCACTGAAGCTCAAATAGTTATAGGTACAGAAAGCTGGCTAAAGCCGGAAATAAGTTCAGCAGAAGTGTTTTCAAACGATCTAACAGTGTTCAGAAAGGACAGATTAAATACAGTTGGTGGTGGAGTATTTATTGCCGTCAGAAGTAGTTTACCTTGCAGTGAAATTGAAGTAGATAGTTCCTGCGAAATAGTGTGGGTAGAGGTTATACTTGACAATCGGACTAAACTATTAATTGGATCATTTTACCAACCCCCCGACTCAGAAGATATACTTGCCGAACAGTTCGAAGAAAACTTGAGTCTCATTTCAAATAGGTACCCCACTCATACAATTATAGTCGGTGGTGACTTTAATCTACACTCGATATCCTGGAAAAATTATACGTTTAAAGCCAGCGGCAGGCATAAAATGTCCTCCGAAATTGCACTGAATGCTTTCTCAGAAAATTATTTTGATGAATTAGTTCATGATCCCACTCGAAGCATAAATGGTGGCGAAAACATACTTGACCTCTTAGCAACAAATATTCCTGGACAAATAGTGCGTATCGTGACGAATACAGGGATTAGGGACCACAAGGCAGTAGCTGCTAGGCTGATAATGGTAACACCTACAACCGTAAAAAAGAAACGCAAAGTATATCTATTTAATAAAGCTGATAAAAATGCTCTTACCACCGTTTTAAGATACAGGTTGTACTCCTTGCGATATGATCATGTAAGCGTAGAAAAGTTGTGGAATGATTTCAGAGAGATAGTATCGACAGAAATTGAGAGATATATACCACATAAATTAATAAGTGATGGTACTGATGCCACATTGTACACAAAACGGATCAGATCGCTGTTGATCAAGTAACGAAAATAGCAAGCCAAATTTAAAAGAATGAAAAATCCCCAAAACTGTCAAGTTGTGAGGAAGTTCGAAATATAGCGCGTACTTCAATGCGTCAAAACCTCATCCAGGCTGGCCGGCAGTCCGGCCCCCGTCGTTAATCCGCTGGGCGGATTCGATCCTGCGCCAGCGCGCCTACCGGAGTCCAGGAAGCAGCGCATTAGCGCTATCGGCTGCCCTGGCAGGTCCACTGAATCCGTTATATTGCTTATGAATTTGTGTTGCAACAGATATTCTTCAATAGACGGACGTGGCGTTTCCTCATTTGACTTAGCAAACTGATCATGAGACATTAGCGTCTAAGATCTCGCCAACACCTTCGATTATGTTTCTTGTACTTGCAAAGATTCAAAGATTTTACGATGAGTGGGACGGTTGTGTCTCGCCAATATACCTGCTTTCCAGTGCTCACACAGGCATGACTGTTCCGCATCTGCGATATGCCACTGGATTTACGAAGTATTTGAAGCCAACACGTCCAGTATACAAAACCTAAACAGCGAAATTTAGTACTGAAGACGTTAACGGATAGTTCTTGTCGCCCGTAACACGCGAGGCAAACCCAGATTACGGTGAGACTTAGAGCGTAATACAGTACTCTGTCCAAAGACACAACTTCAACAGTATTATAAATACAAGAAAGTAGGCTGATAGACTGTTAAAAAATGACAGTTATTACTTTTGAACCGATTGGTTGTCAACGTGGTGAACCGATTGATGTTACTTTAAACTACTTTCATGTGTGGAGAGGTGAATAAACTATTCCCATATATTCATAACCAAAGGTACGTAATAAGTGACAATTTTCAGATTCTCACAACAAGCCTGAAAGAAGAAAGCATACAGTCCTCATACAAGCAGATCAGGTTTTACCTCCTTGGTTCTGCATTCTGCTTCTTTATTCACCTTAGCACACTCAATGATCGAAGCTTGTGTTCTGAAACAAGTAGTATCTTGAATAAATTGAGTAAGTGTTAATTCTTAGACTACTACAGTGGTCACTGTGCCCCGTTCTCAAAACAAATAAATTTAGTTACCCGTCAGGTCTGAAGTTAATTTGCTCGCATCCTACTATTGCACTTGAGGAACGCTGCTACTCTCATGTCTCATGGCCTCCTAATGGCAGTAGTATACAGTATGATGTAAAATGATCCGTACAGCTTTGATCACGACTCATATCAGATTGGAGATACTGTTTCAAGCATAACGTGTACATAAAGCCTTTTCTGTTTCTTCTTTTTGCACGTCAGTTATTGACGAAAATGTCTACCCACTCTTGCCGCCACAACCCTATCCTCCCTAACCGTCCGCCTCTGCCCCCCCCATTCCTAACACCCCCCCCCCCCACCCCAAAGCAGATGTCATAGTTTGTGGAACGGTTGGTGTGACACTCAAGTCAATGCAGTTTTGGGCACGTTACAGAAGAACATGCGTCAGTCTGTCCATCAGGCCATGCTGCATAAGGTTCGAGGAATCAGGAAGTGTCATGATGAGGACGAGTTTTGGGCGACGGCACACAAGTGATGGAGATGTGGAACAGATTCAACAGGCATCCACCTGGAACACAATTAAATCTATTCATCAAGCTTCTCGACAGTTGCAGTTACCAACAACCGCAGTGGACAGGCTGCTTCACAAGAAACTGAAGCTTCAGGCCAAGAAGTAGCAACTGATGATGGCCAAAGGAAAAGCATTTGCAGTTGATATTTCGAGTCGTGTCATCGGTGCCCCAGACTGTCTGAAAAAGGTTTTTGCAGAGTTAACTCGACAGTTTATCTGGACATATGGGAACAGCCCACACGGCGAAGAACTGCAAACTGACATGTTATAGCTCAAGGGCTTCCATCGCTAGCGAACATTGGTTGATACATCGCCATGTAACTGGTTTGCAGAGGAGGCTCATTTCCTGGACCCTGAGGTCCCCAGACATAATGCCATTAGGTAATTTGTTTGGTGCTTTGTGAAAGATGCTCTCTACCAGGCGGAGTACGGGACCTACAAGACATGCTAGCTCTCATCAGAGTAGCTGTTGCACACGTTAATGAGGACATGGAAGGGTGGACATGGGAGGAGCTGCAGTATCGCTTACGTGTCCTGCGTGCTACAGGTGGCACACACAATAAACTCAGTTATACAGCTGCTAAAAACGTAGGTGCCTGTGAACATTCGGCCGCAGACCGCACCTTTCTACCTATCCCCGTCTCTGGAACATATGTGACCAAAACTGTAAAAAAACGTTATGGAGTAACCTGTAGTTAATTATACTTTCAGAACAGGATGAAAGCATCCTCTGTAATGGAACAGTGCTCGTTCCATCGTGATTCATGTTACTTGAGTGCACAGCTATTGTTAAAAATTTGACTGTTCCATCCTGGAAAAGAATAAAGACACGGAATTCTTTGTTACTTCTGTGACAACAACAGACGGGAAGGACTACGCGTTCCCGGCGATGAGGCCGGAAGCTACAGCGTCGCACAGCGGGGAGGACGCGCTGGTGCTGAGCCGCGGGCCCTGGTCGCACCTGCTCTCTGGCGTCTTCGAGCAGAACTACGTCCCGCACGCCGTCGCGTTCGCCACCTGCTTCGGCGATGGCGCCACCGCCTGCAACCCCGCATGAGGTGAGTTTGTTGAGGACCTCTCTTTTAACGTATGCGAGAGATAGTAAATTCGAAAACAGGTGTACGTCTCTAGCTCTGATACACTTTGAAACAAATTGTTGGTAAAGTGGAGTATCGAATAGCAATGCGTATTGTGCATTTATAGGGGAACAATGATGCAAACAATCCACGTTTAATTGGTGGAAGGGTGCGACAAGTACGTACCACCATATGACACGTGGTTGGGCGCAGTCGCTTCAAGTGTGATGTAAAAAGTCTGAATGGGGAAAAACGAAGTGGCTGACCATCTGTCTGTGAGTAATCGGGAATGACAAGGAAAACAGAGGCACTGGTCGTCGACGCCGGCGTATCACAGACGAGCTAAAAGTGAAAATCAGTCATGGATACGTTTTCAACATTTTGCACGAGATTTGTCAGCATGGCAAAGGGCCCCAACCCGCTGGATAGTGTGGTTATTCACACACACTGAGAACGCTCACCACACCGAGGCCACAGCAAAATAGATCAGCCGTGTCAGGCCAAAGCTGATCAGTGCTGTAGCGCTCTTATGGCCACTAACGAGTGGTGAGTATATCACTACGACCCACAGACTGAGGGGCTGAGGAGTGGAAGACTCGCGAATCCATCACTTTCGAAAAAGACAAAGACTGTTCCATCATCGGTCAAGATGATGCTGAGTGATTTCTGGGGCTGCAATGGCGACGTCCTAACACATTGTACTCATAAGGGGCGAACTGCCGAAATCTCCACTCCATGGCGTGGTGAAACACTAACTAGTATGTAGAATGAAAACAGTCTTTGTGGTGATGTTGAAATTACCGCTTGTTTATTCATCACTGACGCGCGTTTCGCCTAATTCAAAGGATCTTCTACTTGTCCTACACTAAAATAGAATCGAATAAGAAAGGCTTGACCCTATATAAGGATTGGACGAAATTTGGAAAATTAAAAATTGGACTCACCAATTAATGTTGATGAGCAAGCTATGAATATCGATGATAAAATATCGGCAAAAATAAATTGCACCCGTAATGTACAAGAAAAATAGTCGAGTCCCCTTATGTATTAAAAGCATAACATCCGATAACTTTGAAATAAACAGAGTGAATTATAAAGCAAAAGCTGCAACCGATCATTTTCATAAAAGTTGTAGTTCACAAAGTGAAGGACGAGAAAATGGAAAAAGTGGGAACTAAATACCTTGTCGGGATCTGTAATGTGGTCTTGACGACCACGAGTAAAGTAGACATTACTGTTATGAACAGCAAGTACCGTGAGTGAAGAAACAAGTTAGTCTGCAAACAAGACACACAGTACACGTCTTTGACATCGGCACTGTTCTGTAGATATTTTCAGTGTAATATCAGTACAGGGGGTAAGAAATTGAAGAAATGTAATTACTATGTAACGAACCACCGGAAGACTTACTCCCTTATACCAAAATACTCGGAATTTTGTCAGTGAAGTTTTGGTTCAGCCTTTATACATGTAATATATCCTTTTCGTTAGAATGACATTGGGTCTATGGACGTTATATGTACCACTAGATGATTCACGGGTGTAGATCATAATTAATTTTAAGGTATGCATTGTCAAGTATAAGAGGTACGATTTTTAAAATCCGCGTTTATAATTAGATTTTAATGGCTTTTTCTGAAGATCTAGTAAGTAAAGAAAAATGCGGTTGAATCCGACAGAAAATAAAAAAAAAATAATCACTTACGATTATAAAAGGTGGAGCATTACAATTATTGTTCGAGCATATCCAGTTTTCTTTATCAGTGCTCCGAGCAATGGCACAGCGGTTTGGGCCCTGCGTCCTTCTACCCGCCGGGAAAGTCGCGGAGTTCGGACGGGGTTACTAGTCCCTTATTCCAAAATACTCGGAATTTTGTCAGTGAAGTTTTGGTTCAGCCTTTATACATGTAATATATCCTTTTCGTTAGAATGACATTGGGTCTATGGACGTTATATGTACCACTAGATGATTCACGGTTGTTGATCAAAATTAATTTTAAGGTATGCATTGTCAAGTATAAGAGGTACGATTTTTAAAATCCGCGTTTATAATTAGATTTTAATAGCTTCCTAGACTCTTCCTCGGTGCAAATTTCCCTAGGTGCAAATTTAATGGGTTGCACTGTTCAGGGCACCCTAAATAACATGTAATAACAGAAATTATAGCTAATGTTAGCAGTAAGTGCCTTGAGCAATGCTTTAATAAAGTACCAAACATTTTAAAGAACACTGGCAAGCATGACTTCAAAGGAACAGGGCAGGTAATATATAAAATGACACACAAGAAAGCGCTTCTTCTGGACACTGCAAGCTAGACGCGCTCCTCAGTAACATAGCGAGCAGACAAGAAAAGAAGAAATGCGATGCATGTTCACCACATTTCGCGAATAGGTGCATACCATCAAAACACAAACGAGCGTATGTATCTCCCAACACCATAGTCATGACTCAAGTATGAAGAAGGCGCTGAAGAATCTAGAATGCAGCTGTGTACAAAATTAATGCCTGTTACAAAAAGGTCTCACCATGGTCCACAATCTGGACAGGCAACGGTTACCCAAGCACGCTCGCATCCTTCAGCGGCCGAATAGCTGACAGCTTTAGCTGTGACCATGTTTCAGCTTTAGTTTCCCGAGTTGATAAACCCAACCGGAGTGCTGGCGCCCGTACATTCCGCATGCCAAACCCCCGGCTTGCAGCTGTGTTGGACCAAACAGAGCGCTCACACGTCCTCGCAAAATGCGGATCTCCAACTGCCCACTGCTGCCAGCAAGTCACCATCGCACAGCTAGCCGCGCACTGCCATATGCTCATGTCTGCCAACAATACGCGCGCCCTGTTCGGCCAAGAGTGCTCTGGTCTCCCAGCAGTCGGCTAGAGGAAAACACAGCGTAGATGCAATCGACACTACAATTCAAAAGACATCGCGAGCGCATGGCACAGAACTATTGTGTGGCAGGGATATCCAAAATGATGACAGGGATATCCAAAATGACGAAGAGGTGATTTTTGAGTGGAACGTTTCCGAAACTCCCAATGAGCCGATTTCTTCAAACAACATTGCTGTCAAGTCACCTATCGCTTGGAAAGTACGTGTTTCAAAGGATGAATACGCAGAGGTCGAACACCAACATCATGCTTCAGCTTTAATTTTCCGAGTTGATAATTTAAACGACTACCCCTTGTGCACAGATGGCAACGGTACTGGCGCAGTGGTAACACCGGTTCTCAGCAGATCACCGAGGTTAAGCGCTGTCGAGCTTAGCAAGCACTTGGAAAGGTGATCGTGTGGGTCAGTCGAGCACTGTGGGCAAGCTAAGTGCACTCAGCCTTTGTGAGGCCAGCTGGGGAACTACAAGGTTGAGAAGTAGCGGCTCCGGTCACGAAACCTCACAGCAGCCGGGCGAGCAGTGTACTGACCACATGCCCCTCCTTATCCGCATCCAATCACGCCTATCGGCTGAGGATGACACGGTGGCCGGTCGGTACCGTCGAGCATTCCGAGGACTGTTCGGACGGAGTTTTGTGCATAGGTGGTACTGTAAATTCTCACATTCTGCCTACACACATGACACATAATATTCCGGCGAGTATGCTTCCAGACTGTCGTATCTTCCTGCCACATCATTCTGACAACGTAATATGTTACCATCGGCTGCTCGGTGGCCATTAGCGCATGTATTCTGTCTGCTTCCAGGAGTCCATTTGTAGCGTTTGATACACAATTTGTGGTCCGCGATCATTCTTCCAACTTATAGTGGAATAACGGCGTTATTGGAAAGGTGAGTGACGTTAGGTCGAAGGAAAATCTTATTAACAGAGACGCCTCCTGTAAAATTAAGAAAATCGCCCCAGGAAGCTCAGTCCAGGTCACAAAGATGAACATCAGTCACTAACATACCACCTGGTGGCCAGTCCCGGATGGTGATAGCGGAACAGGTGCGAAACACCCCCAACGAGCGAGGAGCTCTTCAGCGGGGTAGAGTGTGGAACAGCAGGTATAAAAGGATGAGCCGCCTCCCAGACACTTGTTAAACACAAGAAAACACTACTAAAGAGTTTTGAATCAAAACCTTCATCATACGAGTCGATATCCTCCCGCCCTCTGAAACGCACGTTAAATCCAATGAAGGCTCCAAAATGAGAAAGATTATTGTCTACCGGACCGACAGACAACAGCGACGAGGCGGAAGCGTAGTAAGCTACAACCGGATATCATTTACCCAGATAGAACCTAGGCAACCGAGTACATCTAAACGATAGAAACTATGGTCAATATTCCTCTTGGCACAATTACTGTGCCTACTCATCAACATAGATTTCGTCCATATTTAAGGTATTACCGGGGCTTGGATGAAAAAAGTGACACAAATGAGACCTCGAGATGACAAAGCGTTCGGAAAAAATATGGGTTTTGACGCAGGTCGGGCGATGAATGAGCCATTTATGTGGACGTAGCTCTAAGGCAACGCTTGACCCAATGAAAGGACTACAGAGCGGTAATACGACGGTCGTGGGTTCGGGCTACTTGAAGGAATCATTTTATTTTCAATTTTCCCGTTATTTACACTGTATATAAAGCAAAATAAGACTCCGTATATGGCAGTTATAACTGTTTTTTCCATTAACTTGCCGAATTTATCGAACCGAAAGGGCATAAGTTGACCAAGGCACTTTATCCAATATTTACGACCAGAAGGATAAATCCGTCTCCACAAATCATTCATCCTACCGTGACTTACACATGGATGTACCGAATGGCCTACAATCAGGAAAACCTCAATGAAGGCGTTGTATCAGTTACAAAATCAAGTTTGACCCTGGAGTTTACGAGTGCCCTCACTAACCTGGTTTACAATATTACACGAATAATTTAATGTGTCACTATTTAAAATTGCAATCAAGGCATTAGCTTGGCGACTGCACAAAACACTGGACTCACCACGTTGACACCACGGACAGCCTTCAAATGATTCGATCAACAAGACCTAGAGACTAGCACAGATATCCAGTACTACTAACCATATTGGTGAGCAACGAAGATGACCAGGATGGAAGCACACTGTCGGGATTTTTAGTACTTGTAGAAAGAGACGGAACTAGCGCGTGCTCTAAGGCACCAAATTATTATCGTCGGAGAGCGAAAAGTAACTAACGATTCCAAAAGCTGTAGCTTCCAAGCCCAAAAAAAGTTTACCGAATAAAGCGATGACCAAACACAAATCCAGTCAGAGGTGACAGTATTCACAAAGTTGGAGAGGAAAAGACTGAGGCCCTGTATGTCATGGGGCAACTCATGATAACAGCGAATTACGTTGTCGAAATATTGTGGCAAGAAGATAATGCGACAGAATTCTGGGGAGAACATTATATTATGATGTGAAAATTATTAGAGTCATGCTAATTATTGCAAAAATAAGATTTTTTCTTTGCCTTTTTTCCTCATCTGTCCCGGGTTGGCATGCTTATTAACGGATTTGGCATGGTTAATCTAATGGGTGACCGGATGCCCTTCCTGCCGCCATCTCCATACCCCTCAAACCACCGCCCCCCACCACCCCCCTCCCACCCCATCCTACGCTGGGACGGAATATGTGTACCCCAGCTAACTGTGTATAGTGTTGTTATTCATGCGAAAGTTTTCTAAATATTTGCGAATCGTGTAACTCACGCAGTAATTGGCTCCTAACCCGGTATTCACTTTCTTGGGTGTGGGAAACGACATTCAAATTGCCCCGCACACCGACCCTCGTCGTCACTCTGCCGGAAGGATTCGATCCGGGTCCGGCGCATCTCCCGCCCTGGAAGCGGAACTTTAATACGTGCGACTATACGGGTGGGTGTGCAAAAGTAAATCTTCTGAATATACATCACCCATTTTCTTCAAGAGTTTTTCATCTGTATTTCGTGTTCATTTTTTTGACTTGTTCCTAATTTAGTTCTAATATTAGAACGGGACAAAGATTTTCAGAGCATGAGATTTCTGTGAGCTTCTCGATGAGTTGCTTCTTGATTTCAGTGGTGATTTTCCTCAACATTTGCTTCTATTGCATTCATGTCTGGAATTTTCCCAGGCTATGAAAACGCTTTACTCCATTTTCAGCTAAGAATTCTGTCATTGACTATGATATGATTCACCACAGTGCATGAAATCAAAGTCCGAACCAGGAAAGCACTTCAGCTGAGACGGGAGACTTTTCTCAAGAACCTTTTATATTGCTCACTGAAGCGTCAACTTTATAGTGCACTGAGGTAACAAAAGTCATGGGGCAGCGATATGCACATATACAGATGGCGATAGTATCACATACACTGGATATAAGACGGCGTAGCATTGTCGGAGCTGTCATTTGCACTCAGGTGATTCATGTAGAAAGTTCTACGACGTGATTAAGGCCGTGCGACGGGAATTAACGGACGTTGAACGTGAAATGGTAGATGGAGCTAGACACAGGGGACGTTCCACCGTTGGGGAATTCAATATTCCGAGACGCACAGTGACAAGAGTGTGCCGAGAATACCACATGTCAAGCATTACCTCTCACCACGGGCAACGCACTGGCCGACGGCCTTCACTTAAGGACTGAGAGCGGAGGCGTTTGCGTAGAGTTGGCAGTGCTAATAGACAAGCAACACTGCGTGAAATATCCACAGCAATCAACGTGGAACCTACAGGGTGTCCGAAAAGTCTTTCCCTGATTACATAAATTGATAACTCAGGCTAGAAGTAAGATACAAATATGAAGCTGGTGTCTAATTGTTAACAATCAAAGTTTTTTTCACACATCAGTAAACTTCTTCCATTGCTGCCCAATGACAGTACACGTCGATATGACTTTGCGGTCGAAATGCTATCACATATTGAGGACGGTGATGGTTATCTCAGACGAATTGCCTTTTCCGACGAAGCGACCTTTTTTGTCAGTGGAGCAGTGAATCGCCATAATGTGCGAATTTGGGGTTCACAACGCCCTGGCGAGGTCATGGAGTGCACCAGAGGCAGTCCAAAGGTGAATGTTTGGTGCGAGCTATTGCACGATCGAATTATCGGGCCATTCTTATTCGCTGGGGCTACCATCACATATGCAGTGTATCTGGACATGTTGCAGCTATATGCTGTTCCTCAGCTGCTTCAGTATCACCCCGATGTTTTGTTTCAGAAAGACGGTGCACCGCCTCATTGGGGTTCGGACGTCCGTGCCTATGTCGATATGATCTTTCCTGGGCGATGGATTGGTCATGATGGGCCAACGGTTTGGCCTCCACGCTCTCCTGACATAACCCCATTAGACTTCTTTTCATGGGGTTATGTCGAGGACGAGGTATACCGAACACGTGTACCAGATCTTGAAACCCTGCGGCAACGGATAACCACAGTCGTTGAATCGATCCCTTCAGTGATGTTGGCTAATGTGTGGACGGAAATTGAATATCGCCTAGATGTGCTACGTGCTACCAAGAGTGCTCATGTGGAAGTTTACTATGTGTGAAAAAAACTTTGATAGTTTGTAAATAATTAGACACCAGTTTCATATTTGTATCTTACTTCTAGCCTGAGTTATCAATTTATGTAATCAGGGAAAGACTTTTCGGACTTCCTGTATGACGAGCGTATCCATGAGAATAGTGCGGCGAAATTTGGCGTTAACGGGCTACGGCAGCAGACAGCCGATGCGAGTGTCTTTGATAACAACACGACATCGCATTCAGCACTCTCTTGGACTCGTGACAGTATCAGTTTTATCCTAGACAACTGGGAAACCCTCGGCCTAGTCAGACGAGTCTCGATTTCAATTGGTAATAGCTGACCGTAGGGTTGGAGTGTGTCGAAGACCCCACGAAGCCATGGAGCCAAGTTGTCAAAAAGACGATGTGCAAACTGATAGTGGCTGCATAATGGTGAGGGCTATGTTTGCATGGAACTGACTCGATCCTGTGGTCAAACTGAACCGATCATTGATTGGAGATTATTATGTTCGACTACTCGGAGACCATTCGATGCCATTCATGGATTTTACGTTCCCAAATAACGCTGAAATTTTTATGTATGACTGTGCGCCATCCCACCGGACCACAATGGTTTGAAGAACATTCTGGGCAATTCGAGCGAATGACTTGGCCTCCCATCGAATATTTACGGGGCATAATCGAGAAGTCAGTTCGTGCACAAAATCTTGCATCGGCAACACATCCGCAGATATGTACAGCTATAGCGGCAACAGGGTTTAGTATTTCTGCAGGGAAATCGTTGAGTCCATGCCACGTCGAGTTGCTTCACTATATCGGACAATAGTAGGTCCAACATGATATTGGGAGATATCCCACAATCTTAGTCTCTTCGGTCTATTTCATATTCGGAAAGTATACTCCATAACAAAATAGACGTTATGCCTCACATGACATAGCGAACTCCTGTAGTTCTCCCACTGACTGTTTTCCTCGTATATGCATACTATGGTCTCACTTAAAAAGCAAGCCTGCAAAAATAAATAAATAAAGAAATAACAAATTAAAAAATTGAAAAAATAAATATAGAGATAAGTCGAAAGTTACACGTTTTAGAGAGGACGTCAATGGATTTTAGAATTTACTTTTTTTCAGTGGTATCCTTGAAAGGAAAAGTATTGATTTTAGAAATAAACGTAGTTCAGAAAATATTACGAAACTGAAAAACAGAGACGGCCGCTGTGACCGAGTGGTTCTATGCGCTTCAGTCCGGAACCGCGCTGCTGCTACGATGGCAGGTTCGAATCCTGCCTCGGGCATGGATGTGTGTGATTTCCTTAGGTTAGTCAGGTTTAAGTAGTTCTAAGTCCAGAGGACTGATGACCTCAGATGATAAGTCCCATAGTGCTCAGATCCATTTGAACCATTTTTTAAAACAGATTCTCCAACCATAACTGATCTGATTTTTAACATCGGTCGTGCCTATTAAGTGTCTTCTTAGCTAATACAAAAGTTAATTTCCCTTTTGTTCTTGTCTGATGTACCGCAAGCCTTGCAATATTGAATTTTGTCTAGATAGTGGAAGTAGAAATGCCCACCCCACACTGTTAAGTCGATTATATAAATCTTGGCTGGTGGCCTTCCTGTTATTAACTTCGTAAATTTGGATGAGTTTATATTCAATTCTTGGACTCTTTTTACGCTTTCGTCTACATTTTCCTTGTTTATCAGAATGATATTTATGCCTATAATTTAATGGGATAATTTATATGGCTCACTGTGTTTTGTGAAATTTGTACCAATTTAGTTAATCCTCGCGGAAAGTGTTGCTCGTCTAGTCGTAAGGCTGTTTCCACAGCGCGTTATCTGAGGGGGGAGGAGGGAAGTCATTTCCCACGTGCTCACAGTCTAGAAATGCTGATATCTATAGAAAAATACTTACATAAACAAAACAAAAAATGGCTCTGAGCACTATATGACTTAACATCTGACGTCATCAGTCCCCTAGAACTTAGAACTAATTAAACCTAACTAACCTAGGGACATCACACACATCCATGCCTGAGGCAGGATTCGAACCTGCGACCGTAACGGTCGCGCGGTTCCAGACTGAAGCACCTACAACCGCTCGGCCACACCGGCCGGCTTACATAAATATTTTAAGATGTTTGTAAATATGTTTTATAAAAGAAGTTATTAACAATGTGAGGTTGGTCACTCAAGAAATACGTTTATTACTCAAACAGTGTTATTATCCTCATTTTACAAACGCATAAATAGATTTGTCAGGGCAATAAAGGACAAAGATGTTGTATACGTTTCTGGAGGCAAAAGTGTGTGTTTCCTTATGAATTTTCTGTGTTGTAGTTAGACCGATAATTAACAGAACTTACACTTCGAGTCTAATAATTGTTACACATCCATACATTGGTGACACCGCTCCTTACATTTATTCTGTAGGCCTGGGGTACGAGAAGATTCTCTTTTGCGGCCCAAATTACTTAATATGCATATGTACTCTCGGACCAAAAAAAAAAAAAAAAAAAAAAAAAAAAAAAAAAAAAAAAAAGACGCACCACGAAGGAGTTACCCGAATGGGACGGAAATCTGATGATATGATGCAGGTGTGCAGACAAACAAATGATTACAGTTTCAGAAAATTTGAATGATTTTTCGAAGAGAAAGAGCCCCACATACTGAGCAAGGCAGTAACGTGGCCGTTTTGCAAGCAGTTATTCGGCTTGGCATTGGTTGATAGAGTTGTATGTCCTCCTGAGGGATATCGTGCCAATTTCTGTCTGACGTATAGACTCGTCAAAATCTCGAGCTGGTTGGAGGGCCCTGCCCATAGTGCTCTGTACGTTCTCAGTTGGTAATAGATCTTGATGGGCAAGGTAGCATTCGGCAAGCATGAAGACAAGTTTCTACTCTCCTCGTGTGTGGCCGAGAATTATCTTGCCATGAAGGGCAACAAAACGAGGAGTAGAATATCGTTGACGTACGGGCTCTAATGCTGGCGTGGTTTTGCTATGAAAAGTAATGCTACCCCAAACCATCACTCCTGGTTATCGGGTCTTATGGCGGGCGACAGTCAGGTTGGTACCAACTGCTGTCTGCGGCATCTCCAGACACGTCTTCGGCATGGAATCTCATTGACTGGAGTCGAATTGTCTTCAAAGATGAGTCCCGCTGCGAACTGGGCTCCAGTGACGGGCGAAGAAGTGTCTCGGGTCACCCCGGACAGCGATGGGATACCAAACTGACTAACGCCACCATACGGCCCGAGGACCAGGTGTGATGGTCTGGGGTGCCATTTCTTTTCACAGCAGGATCCCTTTCTTTGTCATCTGCGGCACTCTTAAAGCACAGAGATGCATCGTCGATATTCTACTTCCCGTTTCATTTCCTAAACGGCAAGCCTTCCTAGACTTACATTTCAGCAAGATAATGTTCGCCCAAACATGGCGTGAGTTTCTAATGCTTGCCATCGTGCTTGTCAAACCTTACCTTGAGCAAACGGGACCCTCCACCCAGCTCGTTATCTTGACGAGCTAACACGCCAATTGGACAGAATCTCAGGAACACATCCAACAACTCTATTAGACAGTTCCATTCCGAATAACTGTTTGTATAAGAGCCAGTGGTGGACCAAAGCGTTATTGACTGACTGCCTCTGTGATGCTCTTCACCTTGAAAAATAATCCAAAAAAAAAAATGGTTCAAATGGCTCTGAGCACTATGGGACTCAACTGCTGTGGTTATCAGTCCCCTAGAACTTAGAACTACTTAAACCTAACTAACCTAAGGACATCACACACATCCATGCCCGAGGCAGGATTCGAACCTGCGACCGTAGCAGTCGCACGGTTCCGGACTGCGCGCCTAGAACCGCGAGACCACCGCGGCCGGCAAAAATAATCCAATTTTTCTGAATATTTCATTATTTGTTTGTCTGTATACGTTTTTACATCATGCTTACCGATCTCAGTTCCATTCGGATAATTCCTTCGTGGTGCGTCGTTTTGTTTTTATCGTAGAGTGTGTATGTGTCTGATGTATATCCAGATATGCATCCACTTAAAACAGCTTCTGATGAGACAGTTGTATATCATTCAGACAATTATATAGTGCTTTACTATGACACTTTCTAAAGATCGCTTGTATTTGTTGTAAAACAATCTACAAATAGTGTGTCAAAATGAAATTCGAGAAGCTTCAAGCACTAGAGAAAGTCAGGATTTACACACACGGTAAATCAGCGAATACATTCTCTTGAATGAGTCCGCCAAGTAACTGTACCTTCACCTGGATAAACGTCCTACTTAAAAGAAAACAGATATAAGGTACCATGAATAAAACAGACCGTGTGTTATCTGCTGTATGTCTCTTACTGAAAAAAGATAATCCACGAATTGGAAGAGCAGGCTCTTACTTTACAATTCGGTTATTAAATGTGCCCCATAATAGTAAAATCTTCACATACACACTGTCAAACTACACTGTACCTGAATGAAGACACTGCAAAGAATTTTAAATGCCCATTTCTTTGTTAGAAACTCAACAATCTGCGCTGACCTACAAGTAAAAGCTGTTCCAGACGAGGTTCTGTCTATAGCTTGTTGCTGCTACATTAAACTTCCCAGCTCGGTTAATGCACAAATCGGTAAAATTTTCACTTAGGCATATAACACTCAAGTGGGCAACGGCCTTGCCGCAGTGGATACACCGGTTTCCGTCGGAACACAGAAGTTAAGCGCTGTTGAGCGTGGCCGGCAGTCACCATGCACTGTTGCCATTTTTGGGGTGCACTCATCCTCGTGATGCCAATTGAGGAGCTACTCGACCGAATAGTAGCGGCTCCGGTCAAAGAAAACCATCATAACGTCCGAGAGAGCGGTGTGCTGACCACACTCCCCTTCTATTCGCATCCACAGCTGAGGATGACACGTCGGTCGGATGGTACCGATGAGCCACCTGTGGCCTGAAGACGGAGTGCTATAACATTAATGTGGAACGCAAGAATAAACATACAAAGCTGGTACACAAAACAGGTCCGAACGCTGTTGCAGAGGCAACGGAAAAAGCATGCGAAGTTCAAAGGAACGCGAAATCCCGAAGATTGGCTAAAATTTACAGAAGCGCGAAATTTGGCTCGGACTTCAATGCGCGATGCCTTTAATAGGTTCCACAACGAAACATTGTCTCGAAATTTGGTAGAAAATCCGAAGAAATTCTGGTCGTATGTAAAGTACACAAGCGGCAAGACGCAGTCAATACCTTCGCTGCGCATTGCCGATGGTACTGTTTCCGACGACTGTGCCGCTAAAGCGGAGTTATTTAACGCAGTTTTCCGAAATTCCTTCACCAGGGAAGACGAATGGAATATTCCAGAATTTGAAACACGAACAGTTGCTAGCATGAGTTTCTTAGAAGTAGATACCTTAGGGGTATCCTGATC
Organism: Schistocerca nitens; assembly: GCF_023898315.1. Taxonomy (NCBI): domain Eukaryota; kingdom Metazoa; phylum Arthropoda; class Insecta; order Orthoptera; family Acrididae; genus Schistocerca; species Schistocerca nitens. The sequence continues at coordinate 620,121,200 of NC_064617.1, forward strand.
TATATAAACGACCTGGGTGACAATCTGAACAGTTCTCTTAGGTTGTTCGCAGATGATGCTGTAATTTACCGTCTAGTAAGGTCATCCGAAGACCAGTATCAGTTGAAAAGCGATTTAGAAAGATTGCTGTATGGTGTGGCAGGTGGCAGTTGTCGCTAAATAACGAAAAGTGTGAGGTGATCCACATGAGTTCCAAAAGAAATCCGTTGGAATTCGATTACTCGATCAATAGTACAATTCTCAAGGCTGTCAATTCAACTAAGTACCTGGATGTTAAAATTACGAACAACTTCAGTTGGAAAGACCACATAGATAATATTGTGGGGAAGGCGAGCCAAAGGTTGCGTTTCATTGGCAGGACACTTAGAAGATGCAACAAGTCCACTTAAGAGAAAGCTTACACTACACTCGTTCGTCCTCTGTTAGAATACTGCTGCGCGGTGTGGGATCCTTACCAGGTGGAATGGACGGAGGACATCGAAAGGGTGTAAAAAAGGGCAGCTCGTTTTGTATTATCACGTAATAGGGGAGAGAGAGTGGTAGATATGATACGCGAATTGGGATGGAAGTCATTACAGCAAAGACGTTTTTCGTCGCGGCGAGATCTATTTACGAAATTTCAGTCTCCAACTTTCTCTTCCGAATGCGAAAATATTTTGTTGAGCCCCACCTACATAGGTAAGAATGATCATCAAAATAAAATAAGAGAAATCAGAGCTCGAACAGAAAGGTTAAGGTGTTCGTTTTTCCCGCGCGCTGTTCGGGAGTGGAATGGTAGAGAGATAGTATGATTGTGGTTCGATGAACCCTCTGCCAAGCACTTAAATGTGAATTGCAGAGTAGTCGTGTAGATGTAGATGTACTACTACCGCGTCAGTCATGAAAATGAGGTTAATGGCAGTCCTTTTCACCGTATGTCTTAAGAATATTTAAATGGTAGGTCTTTGACATTAGTGATAAGCGGACCACATCAATAAACTATTACTCTGAAGATTTAAGCCCTCAGTTGATTATAGTGACAAGTGCAAGATGCTGTAATTTAAATATTGTGGCACTTCGTCGCCGAAGAAGCCATGAATACAAACCTGCTATTCAAAACGAATGAAAAAAATAGAAAAAAATAGCAATATTTTTACGCCACTCCAGTCAAGTTATGAATGTGCTAAAGCGCTTAAGCTCGTTTCCACATCCAACAATCTTGCACGCGGCGAACCAAGGTCAACGGAAGCTGCGTGATAATATACGGCTGTTGACGGATTCCGGATGCTCCAGGTGTTACGAACGCGCTAATGGCGGGACAACGAGTTTCGTATTACTTGCTCACGCCCAGTGGACTCTCTGAAGACCGTCTGAAACTCTAACGTATGAAACAGTAATTGTGAAATCGACAATTAAACTTCGATGTATGGAACTTTTAATAAGTGCAATTTTAAAGTCATTACTTGTACGTCTATCGTGAAACTCACACGTACATAAAGGTAACTGCTTCTCATGGTACAGAAATTTATAAAAGAACATATTAGCGCAACGGAATATCTGCTCTGCTCTGCACCTCAAGTAAAATACGTTAGTGAGGCTGTGCTTTGCCATGAAGTTGGGATTAGTTGGAGTACAGCTAGCTTTGAGCCTGTGCGTAAGAATTATCGATAGTGTATTCAGATGGAGTAGATCAGTTAAAAGTACTGCGTGGACGTTTATTTTCGTAAAAGACACCGCAACAACATGGTCTAGGGATGAAAACATATAGAAGTTCTCAAATAAACCACTACGTGGTGCAACGTATCAGGTACAACCACACGCTGTCGAGAACAAAGTGCAGTAACCAAAACACCAATAGAATGTTACAAATATTTAAATATATCGCACACTGAAAGCATTTATAACCTCACGGAAAGAGGATGAAGCGACAACACGTTCCAGACAGGCGAGATGAACTCAATTACTGACCAATACAAATAATTACGACTGGTCCATGGCTTGTGGTCACTACCTAGTCATAAACGAGCCACACCAGTACACAATTATATTGACAATTTAACTCCTCAGATTGATTATCCTGACAAGTGGAAGACGATGGTGCAATTGGATTTGTGCTAATATAGCTGCGGACGCACCTGATCGCCGGAGATGCATTGAGTGCAGACCTGATGATTCTGAAGTTATGAGTAAATCGGTGCATTTTCATACGACCCCAATCGCTTTATGAATGTACCAAAGCGCTTACCACATCCGACACATGTAGATTGACGTCGCTAAGCCGAAACAACAGAACGTCTTCCCAGGCCTATCAGGAACAGTGATTACGCCGGCCAGAATCTGCTGCCAGTTTCCGTTAATGGAAACGCTGATTTCACCCGTCTCACCAATCTAATTCCTTACAAGGAGGTCTATCCTGCGTATGTTATAATCTCAGAGTTCATGCCTCTACCGTATCGATATCGCAACGAGAACCATTTTTGCGTGACAGAACTATAGTCTGCTAGCGCCTTGGAGACAACGTTGTACTAAAGATGAATGCTGCTTCCACCTCTAATGTTGATCAAATCATCTTTTAAAATGCACCGCCGAGTTCACCTCACGGGCGTGACTTTGAACACTCTTGTCGTACGTTCATAAGCAACACATGTGAAGATAGTACTGTCTCTCTCTTTTCCTCTCTTCTTTCACTTCTCTCAATCTCTAGAAGACTACATCTCTTACCCGTACACAAACACGAAAAATTACTTAGTGCTGCCGCACACCTGGGTACGATGGCGTGCTGAAAATTAATGCCTCCAAATTTTTAAAGTGAAAACTCTTAAATCTTATGAAAAGAAACAAACTCTATTGACATTCTAAATTTTTGTACTTCATGAACACATATTTATTTCTGAACGTAGTCACCCTGCCGACGAACACATTTCTCATAACGAGAGACCAATTTGTTGATGCCATCACAGTTGGAAGTTTGACTTTGTTGACGAAAGCATAAGCTCATCTCTGCTTTCAGCGCTTCATCACCATCAAAGTAAAGTCCTCGAAGGTGTTCATTAAGTTCTGGAAACAGATGAAAATCGAATGAGGCAAATTCAGGATTGTGTGGAGGATGATCGACGACGGTGAACACAAGGTGTTGGATTGTTGCATATGTCACGGGAGTCGTACTGTCGTGCCCTTTTTTTATTCTTTATTTGTTCAGCAAGCCAATTATTGGTGTTTCTCTAGAACCGACGCGATACGTTACACACAGCCATGTTACGCGCTACAATTCTGGGCCCACTAGCGGCAGAGGGTTGCAGCTTGCGTCAGCGAAGCAGGAAAATCGACCATGTACTATGCGTGACATGTAATACCTGAAACGACATTGCGAACAGAATAAAAGAATTCAGAGGCGCTTTTTCCTTGCTCGCCCTCGTAGCTTTAATGTTTCAGTAGGTGTTGTTACAAGTTCCATGATGCATAATTATTTAATCAAGATTAGTGACCGTCCTCATGTTTAGTAATTCTGCAATGTTTATTTTTGAATTCAATTTTTTAGTTTATGAATATTTCTATGTACGAAAAATGAACTGTTTCCAGAACTGTAATTTTGCTGCATACTTCTCGCGATAACACCGCGTGAAATACACAACTAGTGGTCACGAAGGAAAACAATACACGTAATTAATTTTTGTTTATTTTCAGTGACATGGTTGTAATCTTAGAAAGGTTGAAATCCCCTGGTCACAGGTCCGTGGAACCCCCGCTCCATAAACTCAACCACCTTCTTTCCAAGTGACTCTTCCCAGTATTTGCCTAAATTGATGTGTGGGACCCACATCAATAATTAAGTTTCTGAATGCACTTTTTGTTGTTCCGTGCATTTAATCATGTCACATTTTTGGTATAGTTCATGAGATTATAAATCACTCAAGAGAAATTTAGTTACAGATGACGGCTGTGTTGGAAGGAAAGAACTTCTTTCATCATGGGTCATGATTAATGGAACAGTTTGGCGGGTCTGGTGATTGGGTTTTCGTAACGAGTCGTAAAGGCTGCCGGTGTGACAATCCAGCAAAGAATAGTGAAGAGCCGCGTTGTCTCTTAAGAATCTGTGTGCCTAACGCAATGGAGACACCGACCTCGCCACTGTGCAGGCCCTGGACTATTCATAAATCCTTTTCAGGGATGTAGCCGCCTCCATAGACTGCCGATAGAAACAACGTGATGGCTTTCGACTGTCGGGGACCGTGCTCGCTGACATAGCGGACAGGATTCATGCTTCATGTTCGTTAACATTGTCTACGTTGGAGACAAGCAATCTGTTCCCATTTTTACGTTATGGGCTGAAAATCCTCGAAGTCAAGATCGCAAATAATTTTTTTATTACTAGCCAGCTACACACGAGCAATCTTCACAACGTAAAAACATCGTAGATTAGTGTAACTGCTATGCTATGAAATAATTCAAATACAACTCTGACTGTGTCAGTTACAAAGTTTCAAAGGCGTGACGACTTTGTTTTATGACCTTCGTGCTATTTGACTGCTTATGAATTATGTAAAGCTATTTACCTATATGTTCTATATGGATTTTGTTAGCTTCTAAAAAAGATTTTAGCGGTATGTCGAGCCGTTGTGACAATTACACTAATCGATGGAGTAATCACGAATCATGCCTACTGTGCAACTTCTTAAGCCTCTCTTCGTCGCATTCATCAGAGTATAGCTGATTATGCACGCTCCTACGAATGTGTTAATCATTCAAAAGTTCCTTATTGTATTTCATTTCTGAACTATTATTCTCTCTGCTCCAGAGACGAAACATGTCAAATAAGTAAGTACAAGGAGAGCTGTTTCAGTTAATTACATTTTTGTGGCCTCATTATAATATTTTACATCAGTTCTTATACACATAAAACTTATTCATACAAAGCAGATACACAATCTTGGAAACATATTGACCCTCTTATTCACATACAGAGGAATTAAACAACTACTCACGATATGATGCAAGGTATTACTGGGTAGTTGTCAGCAAATATGTGGTGTAAGTATGCTATTATGCTTTCTGGTTTCAGGTTTTGGTGCGATGCTTCCAAAGGCCGGCACTGAAGTGGAACTGAATAGCAAATCGTAGCGGGGAGTTCAAACGACCGTAGTAAATAATATAAAGCACAGTACAAAATATAGCTGTTATTTTCTGTAAACATATTTCTGTATGTGAGAAAACTGAATACACTGAACGTATGTGATTTCTGAGCAAAACTCACTGTTGGTTAATCCTGTGTTGCGCATCTGAACAGTGTTGTGAAATAAATCTTAAAAAGTGCTTGAAAATAAAGATTTGATATAAAGGAAATTAATCTAATTAAATCCCAAAAGAAACATTATGCTCGGTGAAAGCTATATAACTAAAACTCAGTACCGAGTACAGTGTGAGCGTTGCGTGATATGAAGTGCAGTGTTTGACTTGGAATATCCACAGATAAATTACTGCTCATGTCAGAAGAAAATAACTGTCTGAAATTACCAATAGTGTTCACTGAAAATTAGTCTGTTTGCTAGCGCGACACCTTACGATCCCGACTACACACTTTTGGTTCAAGCACACAAGGCGAGATATCCACTGAAATAAAAGTGATTTACCTCTTCCTCAGCAAGCTGTTTTGGCCTACATAATGACGTTCTTGAAAGCAAATACAAATCAGCGGATGCAGCCGCTAAAGAAAAATAATCTGCTCCAAATATTTTTTGCATGTCAGAAACAATCTGTTGCTTCGTGTGGCGTAAGGTGCAATGCACACACAACAGAATCTTCACAACTTTACTATGAACTGTGGACGTGTGTTTCACTCTAACGAAAATCGTTTTTGACAAATCAGATTCTGATTATTGACAGGAAGGCTACACAGCATAAGAAGACTACCAATCACAAAATTCTTTCACTAGGAAAATTGCAAACGTACCTTTAAAATTCCTCAAAAATCTTCTCCAGAAGAAGAAAGTGTTATAAATAAGTCTTCATCTCCACAATAAGGTATTCCAGCTACTTTTTTCCGGATTAACAGAAAACAGATCTCTGAAGAACGCAACGGCTTACCGCTATACCTTAAATAAGAATGCCCCAATGCTGCACAACTGACGGAGTAGAAAGTCAACCACAGATAAAACTAAACACAGTGTCAAGGATCTTATTCAACATTTACACAGCGCACTCACGCATTTCCGTCCCGGTATAGCAAATGTGAATTATTCACAATAGCAGAAAACGTATGAGAATCTTACATAGCCAACGACCAAACCAAAGAAGAATTTCTGTACGCAATATATTGTGAGTTTCACACAATTAATGTGAAATACTTCTGACAAATGAGATCAAAGGAAATGTAACGGGCTAATCATTACAATCCAGGTACAATCATAAAAAGCAATCAAGTCATGTGACCAAACAAAGTAGGTTCGTAAGTACAGTCACGGGGACTCCCAGTTCAAGCAATGAAGTGGTAGCGCCTCTCACTCCAATAGACCTATCCCAACTCCAACCAGTTCCCAACACAACAGAACGTCACCCGCACTTCGTCTATCACAATGCAATGCCGAAACTCTCTGAATGCAAGGACCGCAGTGCTAATTAAATTCCGTCAAGTGGTTTACCTTGAACGTTCTCCTCCGTAGCTTGTAAGTAGGCTATTTAGGTTTTCTTATTGGTAACGCCACGCAGCGCTCTGTATGAAAATCACTGGCTGTGCTGCGTGCAGTCTGTGGCTAGTTTGCATTGTTGTCTGCCATTGTAGTGTTTGGCAGCTGGATGTTAACAGCGCGTAGCGTTGCGTGGTTGGAGGCGAGCCGCCAGCAGTGGTGGATGTGGGGAAGTGAGATGGCGGATTTTTGAGAATGGATAATCTGGAGGTGTGTCCATCAGAAACAGTACATTTGTAAGAATGGATGTCATGAACTGCTATATATATATATTATGACTATTAAGTAAATACATTGTTTGTTCTCTATCAATATCTTTCATTTGCTAACTATGCCTATCAGTAGTTAGTGCCTTCAGTAGTTAGAATCTTTTATTTAGCTGGCAGTAGTAGCGCTCGCTGTATTGCAGTAGTTCGAGTAACGAAGATTTTTGTGAGGCAAGTGATTTGTGAAACGTATAGGTTAATGTTAGTCAGGGCCATTCTCTTGTAGGGATTACTGAAAGTCAGATTGCGTTGCGCTAAAAAAATATTGTGTGTCAGTTTAAGCACAGTCATGTATAATTTTTCTAAGGGGACGTTTCATATGTCGACTCTTAGCCGAGGATACCTCACTGGAATCTTCTGATTTTTTCTTGTAGTTTGTGTAATTAGTGCAGCCTTTGTTTATTGCTAGCGCGTAATTGTAGAGAGAATTTCCTTTGTAGTTGTAGTTTTTCATTCTTGTACAGTAAAACAGTTGTGGCATGCATGTAGATTTGCCAAGTATCTCGTAGCTGCGCTTGCAATTAACGAGATAGGATTTTCAATGCTATGTTAATGTGTTTTCTTATTTTTCTCTTCAAATTGTGGTTTTCTGTGTTGTCGTGTTAAATTTTGTGACAATAATGGCGTGTGAAAAACGTAATACTAGGCTCCAAAGTAAACTGAGAAATGACAGTGAAGACGAAAGCAGTGTGTTAGCGCCGCCGAGTAATGAATTACCTAATGTTCAAAGTAGTAATTTGGTAATTGTGCATAGGAAAATGGAGCGAGCTGCAAATAATGGTGTAGGCAGTGAAACAATTAGTGAACAGGGAAGCATTATCGATCGATCGGTCGGCAATAGCTCGCCTCAGGAATCCGAAGTGACAGGACACAATCTTTCAAATACTGTAGATTCAGGTTTTGCGTCCTCACCGTTTTCTCAAATAAGTCAAGACACATTTTCTGCTTGTCAAAATGTGAATGTTGCCGTTGCAAATGCACTGCCGAAAAGCATAGAGGAACAGATTCCAGACACTAACACATTATTATTGCAATTAATGCAACAAATGAAACAAAATCAGAGACAAACACAGCAAAAGCTTCAAAAGTTAGACACAATGGAACAAAAGCTTCAAAAGTTAGACTCAGTGGAACATACGCTTGAACAAACACGTGAAGATTTAACTACTGAGTTACATAAAATCGAATCGAAATGTCAAAAGGTCTGTAATGAAGTAAGAACACAAAAATGTGAGCATTTCCAACCTATTTTTTCGCGGCATGAAAATACATTACAGAATCACGAATTAGCCATAAAAGAACTGCAAACTAGCCACAGACTGCACACAGCACAGCCAGTGATTTTCATACAGAGCGCTACGTGGCGTTACCAATAAGAAAACCTAAATAGCCTACTTCTAAGCTGAAACATCAACGCGGCTGACTGCAATGAGGAGGACAAGAGTTCGATTCCCGGTACTGCCAGCGATTCTTCCAAGGTAGAAGGAGATGCACTCAGCCTCCTGATGAAAATTACGACGAGCTTTTTGACTGATTGGTACCGGCTGCAATCACAAAAACTGCCTCCCCCCGCCCCCTCCATATCGCATCCAATAATGCCACTGGCGGAGGATGACAGGGCGGTAGTCGGTACCAATGGGTCTACCAGGGCCAGCGAACGGAGTTTACGTTTATGTTTTACATAAAATCTTAAAATGATATGGTTAAGTTTCTATGACTTAATGTTAATATCGTTTGTTACATCTCTCACGAACTATGTTAAATTCGTCAAAGAATCTCTCTTCGAGTATGTGGATGGTTTCTTATCTTCCAGTCTAGTGCGTTGGATAACGTCTCTTTAATATTATCCTGTACGTGCTCTTGGAACAATCTTTAGTGCTACGCTACTTTAGTGGCTACTTTAGTGGACAATAAATTTGTAGATATCCTCAAGGGTTTCGAAATACAGAGCTATTTCCTGATTAGCATTTTAGCCTTTACATTGACTTTAAGGACAAAATACAAACCGTCTTGATTATTTTTCAGTGTAGCATTGCATATGCCACTCATATGGGATACTCCGTCATATCCTTGGCTCACTGTTCGATTTCGTATTACATATTCGTTTATCTGATGTTTGCATGAGTAAAGGAGCTATATAACTCACGTATCTTCACGTCAGAAAGATTTCCACAACAATCATTTATTATTTTAACACAGCGGAAGACTTCTCTCAACGGTTTAATTTTGGGACTTATACAAAATTGTTAAGGGTTTCGTGGCCACTTGTTCACAAACTGCCTATTGGCTTCTGTCTCGGGTTCTTCGGCCGACGTTCATCTAATGATTTTTCTGACGTTACGCCAGCACGAGTGGCTGGCGTTGTCAAAGCTTCACCCTCCATTGCCGGTGGTGAACTGGAGGCGAGCTCGCGGCCGCAGACTATATGTACCTGGCGCGCCAACGTCCGAGGGCTTCTCCGCGGTCATTTCCGGTGCGGTTCTCCTCTTGCTACCTGCGACGGTCGTTCGCTGCAGTAGGGGCAGCCAGGATCCGTTTACCTTAAGGCTTTCCTCTTTCTTGTTGAAACTGTTCGCGTGTTTTTGTATTTCTACAGCTTCTCTGAACAAGCGAGTGTGATAGTGCTTCTCTACAGCTAGAACTTCCGTGTCGGCGAATTTTATTACGTGGTCGGTCCCATTCAGTGCGTGCTCTGCCACGGCCGATTTCTCCACCTGCCCCAACCTGCAATGCCGCTTGTGCTCTTTGAGCCTGGTGTTAATTGATCGTCCAGTCATTCCGACATAAACGTTTCCGCATGTGCATGGTATACGGTATATTCCCGACCTTGCAAGTGGGTCTATTTTCTCCTTCGCCGATCTAAGACACTCTTTGATCTTCCTTGTCGGTTTGAAAATCGTCTTTACGCCATGTTTGCGCAATGTGCGGCCGATTCTGTCCGTCACTCTGGGAATGTATGGAAGAAATGCCGTACCCGACATTTCTTTTTCTGGTTCGTTACTTCGCCGAGTGTGGCGCTCTGTTACACTTCTAATGTAATTTGTGGAGTACCCATTGCTCCTCAGAACAGTTTCCAGGTGTTGCATTTCTCGTTTGAGCTGTTGCGGCTCACACGGAAGTTCTAGCTGTAGAGAAGCACTATCACACGCACTTGTTCAGAGAAGCTGTAGAAATACAAAAACACGCGAACAGTTTCAACAAGAAAGAGGAAAGCCTTAAGGTAAACGGATCCTGGCTGCCCCTACTGCAGCGAACGACCGTCGCAGGTAGCAAGAGGAGAACCGCACCGGAAATGACCGCGGAGAAGCCCTCGGACGTTGGCGCGCCAGGTACATATAGTCTGCGGCCGCGAGCTCGCCTCCAGTTCACCACCGGCAATGGAGGGTGAAGCTTTGACAATGCCAGCCACTCGTGCTGGCGAAATGTCAGAAAAATCATTAGATGAACGTCGGCCGAAGAACCCGAGACAGAAGCCAATAGGCAGTTTGTCAACAAGTGGCCACGAAAGCCTTAACAATTTTGTATTACGCCTCTACGGGGAGGAGATTTGCAGATTGTACCGACGCCTTGACCAACGACGGAAGAAGAAAGCGCGATTGATGTCCTCTCTCGCCTTTCTGTCACGGTGCCGAGATGAATGTGCTACACCGAAGTTCTTGAGATGTAAGTGCCTATTCACCACCGCCCAAGCACATCGTATCTACGACAGAATGGAACGAGCTTTTCTTCGTGAGCGAATACATACAACACGGAGAGACTTGGCAAGAACGGATCAGGAACTTCTGGACATTTTCTATCAACTAAGTAGCAGAATGCATCGAGACGACTGGGACAAGATCGACAGCATCACTCACAGGAGCATGCAGAACGAACTCGAGCGCTGCACCGAGCGGCAGAAGGTAAAGTTTGAAAAATGCCGGAAGCAGACCAACAAGGCGATTCCCGACATGTCACACACAGTGGTCAACCTCACTGAACGACAATTGTCCGAAAAGGAAGTGTCTGTTCCTCAAAAAGGAGGGAATTTCGCTATCGTCCCGAGAACTATACCTATGGAGGACATCACTGCCAACACCGAAGCAGCCATTCGGACCCTTCCTTGTGAAAGGGCAGAGGAAATACGCACGGAAACAGCCAGGATACTGCGCCGAGCAAAACCACCAGCTTGCAACCTGAAGAAAGAAGAGGTACAAGCCATTAAGGATCTCAACGCCGACAAGAGTATATTGGTACTGCCTGCCGATAAGGGGAATGCGACCGTCGCAATGAAAACCGAAGTTTAAGAGCAAAAGATCCGAGACCTATTAGATCCGACGACGTACCGAAAACTAAGCTCAGATCCGACGCAGCGTATCACTCGGAATATGAATCGATTAATCAAGGCGTCTTCTCTGCCGGCGGACATACAGAGAAACCTGCGCAACACGGAAGCCCTACCACCTCGGCTGTATGGATTACCCAAGATCCATAAGAACAACGTTCCACTGAGACCGATCGTTAGCGCTCCTGGCTCACCAACGTATAAACTGGCAAAACACTTGGCCTCTCTGCTGCAGACACACGCGGGGAAGACCGACAGATACATTAAGGCCTCAGGACATTTCATTGAGAAGCTGAAGATACTGATACTTGCACCAAACGAAATCCTGGTCAGCTTTGATGTTGTTTCGTTATTTACGAAAGTGCCACTCAGTGACGCTCTGGAGCACATCGGATCCATGTTCCCGCAAGACATCAAAAAGCTCTTCCATGCATGTCTCACCACGAGCTATTTCACGTGGAAAGGCGATTTCTACGACCAGCTGGAAGGCGTCGCCATGGGTAGTCGTCTCAGTCCAGTGGTGGCCAACATCTTCATGGAACAATTCGAAGCACAGGCACTGGACTCGGCGACTTGCAAACCTAAGGTGTGGTACAGGTACGTCGATGATACTTTCGTGGTGTGGAGCCATGGTGAAGAACAGCTCGGTGACTTCCTAAGACACCTGAGCAGCCTCCATTCCAACATAACATTTACCATGGAAGTAGAAAAGGACAAGAAACTGCCATTTCTAGATGTGCTGGTCACAAGGGAAGGCGAAAACCTGGGACGCAGCGTGTATCGAAAACCGACCACACTGACCGATACCTGCGCAAACTGTCAAACCACCACCCGAGCCAGAAACGAGGCATGATTAGTACGCTTGTAACGAGAGCAGGACGAATATGTTAGCCGCAACACCTCAAACGAGAAATGCAACACCTGGAAACTGTTCTGAGGAGCAATGGGTACTCCACAAATTACATTAGAAGTGTAACAGAGCCCAACACTCGGCGAAGTAAGGAACCAGAAAAAGAAATGTCGGGTACGGCCTTTCTGCCATACATTCCCAGAGTGACGGACAGAATCGGCCGCACATTGCGCAAACATGGCTTAAAGACGATTTTCAAACCGACAAGGAAGATCAAAGAGTGTCTTAGATCGGCGAAGGAGAAAAGAGACCCACTTGCAAGGTCGGGAATATACCGTATACCATGCACATGCGGAAAAGCTTATGACGGAATGACTGGACGATCAATTAACACCAGGATCAAAGAGCACAAGCGACATTGCAGGTTGGGGCAGGTGGAGAAATCGGCCGTGGCAGAGCACGCACTGAATGGGACCGACCACGTAATAAAATTCGCCGACACGGAAGTTCTAGCTGTAGAGAAGCACTATCACACGCGCTTGTTCAGAGAAGCCGTAGAAATACAAAAACACGCGAACAGTTTCAACAAGAAAGAGGAAAGCCTTAAGGTAAACGGATCCTGGCTGCCCCTACTGCAGCGAACGACCGTCGCAGGTAGCAAGAGGAGAACCGCACCGGAAATGACCGCGGAGAAGCCCTCGGACGTTGGCGCGCCAGGTACATATACGTAGTCTGCGGCCGCGAGCTCGCCTCCAGTTCACCACCGGCAACGGAGGGTGAAGCTTTAACAATGCCAGCCACTCGTGCTGGCGAAACGTCAGAAAAATCATTAGATGAACGTCGGCCGAAGAACCCGAGACAGAAGCCAATAGGCAATTTTTCGACTTATCCTTCACATTTTAATTTTTCATTAATTATGTCCAACTTCTTTTCTTTCCAGAGGCACCTAATTATAGGAGCCGTTGTCTCTATCGTCCCAGATGAATTACACAATTGCTGTTATCGTGGGATGATTATCTTAATTGTGCAGTTATCACACAGATCAAAAAAAGTTTTGCATCACCCCGGTTTCCAGAACTCCTGGAGATAGACGCTGACTGTGGACATTATATCACACACACAGTCCCTTTGATTGTTCAGAGACGTCACTAAACCCACCCAAAGATGTAAAAAACCATGCATGGGCAGCGCCGATTAGACACAGGGGGTCCGATAGCCGATCAGATCCAGTTATTCCACCAGGAAGGGGGCACAGCGCTCGTGTTGTCTGAAGTTCAACCGTGCCTAGGCGGTCAATACCGCGGTTCAATCACATCCGCATTGGTACTTTGTGCCAGGAAGGGCTCTCAACAAGGGAAGTGTCCAGACGTTTCGGAGTGAACCTAAATGATGTGGTTCGGACATGGGGGAGATAAACAGAGACAGGAACTGTCGATGACATGCCTCGCTCAGGCCGCCCAAGGGCTACCTACGGATTACGGCTCGGAGTAACCCTCACAGTAACGCCACCATGTTGAGTAATACTTTTCGTGCAGCCACAGGACGTCGTGTTACTACTCAAACTGAGCGCAATAGGCTCCATGATGTGAAACTGCACTCCCGACGTCAATGACGAGGTCCATCTTTGAAACCAAGACAGCATGCAGCGTGGTACAGATGGAGCCAGCAACATGCCGAATGGACCGTTCAGGATTGGCATCACGTTCTCTTCACCGATGAGTGTCGCATATGGCACCTACCAGACAATCATAGGAGACGCGTTCGGAGGCAACCCGGTCAGGCTGAACGCCTTAGACACACTGTCCAGCGAGTGCAGCAAGGTGGAGGTTCCCTGCTGTTTTGGAGTGGCATTATGTGGGGCCGACGTACGCCGCTGGTGGTCATGGAAGGCGCCGTAACGGCTGTACGATACGTGAATGCCATCCTCCGGCCGATACTGCAACCATATCGGCAGCATATTGGCGAGGCATTAGTCTTCATGGACGACAATTCGCACCCCCATTGTGCACATTTGGTGAATGACTTCCTTCAGGATAACGATATCGCTCGACTACAGTGGCCATCGTGTTCTCCAGACATGAGCCCTATCGAACATGCCTGGAATAGAGTGAAAAGGTCTGTTTATGGATAAAGTGACCCACCAACCACTCTGAGGGATCTACGCCGAATCGCCGTTGAGAAATGGACAATCTGGACCAAACGTGCCTTGATGTACTTGTGGATAGTATGCCACGACGAATACAGGCATGCATCAATGCAAGAGGACGGGCTACTGGGTATTAGAGGTACCGATGTGTACAGCTATCTGGATCACCACCTCTGAAGGTCTCGCTTATGGTGGTAGGCCCTACAACATGCATTGTGTGGTCTTCATGAGCAATAAAAAAGGGTGGAAATGATATTTATGTTGATCTCTATTCCTGTTTTCTGTACGGGTTCTGGAACTCTCGGAAACCGCGGCGATACAAAACTTTTTTTGATCTGTGTATTTTCCCACATATCGTACTAGAGCTAAACAACAAATCGCGACGCGACGCAGTTCTCAACAATACAGGGATCTCTGCAGCGTCCCAAGCCGTTGCTCAGCAACAGTCTGAGACGAGACGACAGCGAGCAACGGGAACGCGTTCGCCTCCAGTCTGCAGTCTTAAGAAAACCGTGAAATGCAATAAGAGCGGGGAACAATCATAGCAGTCAGAAGTAAGTCTTCAACAAACATCTGAGTTCCACCAATCTGCGGCTCCAAAACACGCAGACATCAAACCGTTTGCGCTTTCTGCTGACGCACAACATAAATTGCCACAGGTACGTATATTAAATGAGTACGGATATCTTCGACACGGCAGCTACATTCAAGACAATTAGATTCGGCAAGCCATTCATCTAGACTGTTTATAATCTTTAGCATCAGGCAGTTTGTATTGGAGAAGGATGACTAGTATAATTTTTGTAATTACTGGAAAATAGGTATATTCAATATTATACATTCACGGACGTTGAATCCGAGCCAAGCTATCTCTGTATCTGCACCTACATCTACATCGGGTCAATTCTAATGTCCGATACCACCCGTCGGCTTTGGCCAATTACGTAATGTGTGATGTTATTTTGTTTGTGCCCCAGATTGCTGTCGGTGAATGTTAAATGATTTCTCTGGATTTCCTTGTTACCCGCGTATACTAAAAATTCGATGTAGATTGTTTTGTTTTCATCTCGTAATTTGTTTTAGGCATCTTTTGTTAATGAAAGTAGTCGTGACTTATAAGGTCTTGATTTCTCACGCTGTTCGTTATGGATGAGTCAGTTGCTTTTACTGCGAAAATTCTGCTTCAGAAAATGAGTGACCGTAAATCAAGTATAGAATTTTGCAATCATTGGGCGTCATTGCTGAATTTTGCAAGTGCAGTGTCTATGGAAATTATATGGTTTTGACGAAGGTTGCGTTGTCACGTGGAGGTGCAGAAAAAATAACATATCGAGATCCATACGCAGGGGGACGTGGTTCGAAAGATCGAGGCTGAATTTAGAAGTAATTGTCATGCTAACCTACTATTTTTGCTATGAATATTCTTGCAAATCTGTCATGCACGAATCGGGTTTCGTGTGGCACTGTAATCTACTGGTTCTCGTTTTGTAGAGAAGTCTGCGGGGAATTTATAAAGTATAGGGGGTCATTGGCCAGAGCCAGGGGCTATAGTTGAAGTATATGTGTCACATTTTGGAAAGAGAAAGTACGAAAGGGGGCACGAGAATGTTGGGCTTTGTGTTTTTGGAGTAGTAGTTTCTAGAGTAGCTTGTACTGATGTTGTATTTAGGGTTGTACCATATCGGACAAAGGAAGTCTTGACATCTTTAACAGAAGAATATGTGGAAGAAGGTTCTGTAGTCATGTCGGATGGGTTTCCTTCGTACAAGGGGTTATCATCATTTGGTCGTGAATCACATTATTCAGTTTAAAGATTATAAGATGGGGCATGTACTAGTACTATCGAGGGATATTGGGGGGGGCTGTAAAATCTGTTGTCAGGCCGGGAAAGCGAAGGATTTCAGTGTTACAAGGCCATTTAGATGAATACCGTTGAAGGAAGAGTATTGCTAAAGGTTATTGTTTATTTCTTCCATTTATGAAAGTAGTCAGCAAAGTGTACAAGCCTCGTTTTGTTAGTTAGGTGCTGGTGGGTCTGATACATTTTTCTTGTTTTACGTTACGTTTCTTATGTTACTGTATTGTGCGAGTGCTACTTTTTGGTTTCTCTGGAGGGAGGTTTTTCTGTCGTTTTAATATTTTCTGGTTACAATGATGGGCCGAGGGGATTGCTGTGTCTTTGTCGGAGGGTTTATTTGATTGACTCGTGATTTCACTGTTTTTATTATTTTAAAATTTTGCGTCTGATTGAGAAAGGGTGATAGGGAAGAATTGATTTGGGTGGTACCTCATTCGTGCCTGGCAGTTTGTTTTTCTTATTATTTTTTTCATTAGTTATTCTGGATTTTGCTTCTTCCGTTACGTTTTGACCTTGTAGCATTATTATTTCTTGTTATGTCCTTATTTCGTTTTTGTCAGCCTCGATCTTTTATGAAGCCGTTTTTATGTGTTCCTTTTAGATGTTTCTGCTACACTTCTCATATTTTTACTGTCACTTCTGGTGTATCGATTTTACTGAATGTTACTTGGAGCTACTGTAACTGGTGTGACTTTCGTGTAGTATAGTTATCGGTTGCAAGGTTTGGACACATTTGCGTTTTATTTGTTTGCGTGTGCAGTAATGTGTGTAAAGATTTTCGTTTTTTGAAAGTTTAGTCGTATTCTGTAGTTCACTAGCAAGATCATTTTTAAGTACGTTTCTGATATGTTATAAGATTTTTGCGCAACAAACAATAATATTGGAATCGGTAACTAGAAATGACCTCCTACGTAGTTTGCTTCTACTTACCGATTCCAGCTATTCGACGGTTCATTATTTAGATCGTTTTTGCAGTACGTGTGGAAAATGGAATACAATATATGCACTCGTAATTGCTCCCGTGTTCTTAATTAATTCAGTCATCTTCAACTCGTTTAAATGAAATTCACGAGTAAATAATAGTCGCGTTAAATGTATCATTTTATGGCATGCTACATTCGTTTGTTTACGAATATGATCCGTTCCATTCATAGATTGTTCATTGCAGCATCTTTGCCTCACGTATGACGTCAATGATAAATGTCGACGGGTGGTATTGGACACTAGAATTTATCCTCTACATCTATATAGATATCCCGGTAGCCACCGGGCTGTGCGTGGCGGAGGGTATCTGGTACCAACACTTGTCATTTCCTTTCCTGTACAGAGCGAAGGAAAAATTACTATCTATATGCCTCCGTATGAGCCCCAATTTTGTCGTAGGTTATCTTCGTGGTCCTTAAGCGCAGTGTATGTTAGAGGCAATAGGATCGTTCGGAAGTCAGCTTCAAATGGCGGTTCTCTAAATTTTCTCACTAGTATTCCCCGAAAAGAACGTCGCCTTCCCCCCCAGGATTTCCATTTCAGTTCCCAAAGCATCTCCGTAAGACTTACATGTTGTTCAAACCTACCGGGAACAAATCTAGCAGCCCGCCTCTTAATTACTTCGATGTCTTCCTTCAATCCAACCTGTTACGGATCCCAAACATTCCAGCAGTGCTCAAGAACAAGTCTCACCAGCGTCCTGTGTGCGATCTAGGGATTGCCACATATCGCTTTGCAACGTTATGCCCAGATATTTAAACGACTTGACCGTGTCAGTCAGCACACTAGCAATACTGTATCCGAACATTACAAGTTTGTTATTCCTGTTCACCCGCATTAAGTTACATTTTTTCACATTTAGGGCTAGCTGCCATTCATCACAGCAATTGGAAATTTTGTGTAAGCCGTCTTTTATCTTCCACATTACTGTACACCATTGTATCATTAGCAAACAATCGCAGATAGCTGGGCACCCTGTCACCCAAATAATTTATGTATGTAGAGAATAACAGCGGTTCTGTCACACTTCCCTTGGACATAACTGATATCCTTGTCTCTGATGAACACTTGCCGTCGAGGATAACATGCTGGGTTCTATTATTTTAGAAGTCCGCGAGCCACTCACATATCAGTGAACTTACTCAATATGCTCGTACCTTCATTATCAGCTTGCAGTGGGGCGCCGTGTAAAATGCTTTACGGAAAACTAGAATTACGGAATCTGCCTATTACCTTTCATCCATAATTTTCAATATATCGTGGGAGAAGAGGCCAAGCTGAGTTTCGCTCGAGCGATGCTTTCAAAAACTTCGTCAGTATAAGCTTCTCAGTCTCAAGAAAGTTAATTACATTCAATCTGAGAATATGTTCAAGAATTCTGCAGCAAGCTTTATTTAGGGATATAATTCTGTAATTTTGTGGATCCATCTCTTATGCTACTGTTACACTAGAGTCACCTTCGCTTTCTTCCAGTCGCTTGGGAATTTCTGTTGGGCGAGAGATCCACGAGAAATGCAAGCTACTTAAGGGGCCAGTGCCATAGAGTACTCTTTGTAAAATCTAACAGGGATTCCATCCGGACCTGGTGATTTATTTGCCTTCAAATCTGTCAGTTGTTTCTCTACACCAGGTATGTTTATCACTACGTCGTCCATACGGGAGTCTGTCGGATGAGCAAAAGACGGCATGTTTGTACGATTCTCTTGCGTGAACGATTTCTTAAACGCGAAATTTAAAATTTCAGTTTTCGTTTTGCTATCTTCAACTGCCTTATCAGACTCGTATATGTGTCGTTCGACAAGTCGTGATCGTAACCGTTCGATAATTTCCAAGAAGCGTTGCATACCAAAGTTGTGGTCTGTCTCCGCCCGATATACTGTACTATGTCGAACGCTCGAGTCTCGAGACGGTAAATATGGAAACTTTGCTCTGCGTTAGCAACCGAACGTCATATAGCGTTGTTTGTAGTGATGACTGAATCCGGTGTTGTAACCAGTTCGAATAGTCTCACGTGGCGGAAGTTAATTTCGCGACTTTGTAGTGTAGATATTTGCTTACGGTATTGTTGGGGGTATAGGTTATTGTCAAACCACGATCTCAGGAACTGCATCAACTGTCATGAACGACGCATGTGACACTCACTAAGATGACCGACGATACAGACTTACCATCTCCGTTGTGCTGCACAAACTGCAAGAAAAGGACTTGCCATCGGGAAAAACACATCTTTTAGTGAAATTACTAGTTTACGCTGTAAAGGCCCTTTGTCATCGCTGTTAGTTCCCTCTGTAAAGGCCCTTTGTCGTCGCTTTAAACAGTATCTGTATTTGTGAATGGAGAGTAGCGCTTTCGTTATACGGTGTGTCCCAAAAGAAAACCGACAAACTTTGGGAACAGATTCCTTACACCAAATGAAGAAAAAAAATATTTAGTAAACATGGACTATATAATGCATAGCTTAAGAGCTATGAGCCCTTGTTCGGCAGAAGAGGCGTGTTTCACACTAGCAAAGATAAACAAGTGCTAATACCTCTTAAAGTATGAATTTTAGACCACATGTTCAATGGATTTTTTTGTGTTGGGTCAATACTTTCTCTTCCCAGAACGTGGCAAGCAAAGACGTACAGTAGAAGAGATCTGTCTCACAGTATCGAAAACGAACAAGTGCTCATACCTCTTAAGGTATGCATTTTAGAGCTCATGTTTACTGACCTTTTAGGACACCCTGTGTGCACCCTCGGAGGCAGGCCGCGACTTCGGTATGAAGCGCTTCTTGGAAACTAGCTCGACGCATTTTCGACCCTAAGCTGTATTTATGGCAGAAACATTACTTGCTTTTTGTCATGGGTCTCTCTTAAACGAAATGATATGCGTGTTTATGCTCTTCTCGGGTATACTGCCGCATATTATCGTCTTCACTACGCGATAATTTCGACGATCTGTCATCTCCTCCTGCGATCACTAAGTACCTAAACACACTCTAACTACAATAAAATCATAAACAGTGGCTCCCTTATACCCTGGTTACAGGTCAGTGCACCTGCGCGAGAAGCAGAAGAATTGCAGCGCCCCTGGCGGTAGAAACTGGCGAACGTAATATATCGCAAATTAAGATGTAGCGGGTGGAAAACCAGACCGTCGATGTTTTATATAAGATAAAATACGGTTCCATGTCTTGATTAAAGGAAAACCTTTGTCTCCATTAATTATATCGTCAGATAATCGTATTTTGATTGATTTCTTGAGCACACAATCTTAGTAATGAGAAGCCGGAGCAACTATTTGCGTCTCTTAAAACGACATGTTATGCCCTTCATGATACAATGTTTGGCGACGGCAGACTTTTCAGGCTGGAGGAAACGTATGTGTCGCTCATGTTTGTAAGGGATCCGTGATCCCACAAGCATAAACGCTAGTATCCGACACCCAGGTTGATAGTAGAGAGGAGTCGATTGTCGAGCGCTGCAGGAGGCAGTGAAACGAGTGTTGAGTGAGAGGAAGTGCGGGAGAGACGGGCAAGAATGGTGGTCGAGTGAGTTGTAAACGATAAAATTTACCGAAGTATGACAAATGAGCTCGTCCCCCTGATCGTCGTGGGGTTGACCCTCACTAATACCGATTCGCGAGTGATATGAAACAGAAAGTGACAAGTGCCGAATTACGTGTTTCGCGTCACCCGCATCGGCCAGCAACAACCATGGATTGCAGTGAGGATTGTTGTGAATGTTAACCATCATCATTGCGTGTGACAAAGTACTTAAAAGCCACAATCAATAAAAGATATAACAGTAATTAGACGTGTAAGCGAAGGTAGCAACTGCCTCAGAAATTGTGTGTTAGTTGGAAATTCATATCAGTTTGTACATCGCAACCTTTGTGGTCCCTAATAATAGACAAACTTTCAATCATTAACTATTCCGTCTCAGAACAGCCGTACTCGGTTGAAATACCCCCGAAGCCACAGCAGAAAAGCCGATAGCCTTTCATCCATTAAGCACACGGTCATATAATAATTAACTGTTTGGAGGCTTCGGTTAATTACATAAAACCCAATAAAGCAATTTAAACGGGAGTGTTTCATGTTCCACATATCGATCATGAACAGCTCCAGTAGTCTGTCCAAAGCAGGCCTTTCCACAACGAGAGTGAATTTTATAAACTACAGGCTTTATCAATCCCAAATCATCTTTAACAGATCCAAGCAGGGCCCTAATCTTTGCCAAATGCAAAACAATACTTTTTATGTCATACTTCCTGAGAATTCTAAAAATTTTTGAAGAAATACTTCCAGCAAAGGGGAGAAAAACAACTGATTTACTAGTGTCCGCCGCCAGTTCAATTGATGGTCCAAACTAAAAAGGACGATTGATTTGATGATCGGTATATCCATTGAGCATGAATACAGTCTTAAGATTCTACAAGTCCTTTGTCAAATGTTCGTAATCAGAAATGGCATGAAGCCTCTCGACCAAAATACAGTCGTGGGCAAACCAGCGCAACCCCAAGCCTTTTCGTATTGCTGATCCGCACAGCAAGGCGACTAAGTGCTACGAACATACAATGCACAGGCGTGAAATTGACAAAATATCCGAACTTTGTCAGACTGTTTTCAATCATGCGTAAGACTATATTAATGGTGATTAGTGTGTTACTGTTTTAGTAAGACGAAGTACCCCAGATCGTTACGAATTAGCAAAATATTATATGCATTCGGCCGCGAAACGGTCTGTGTTAACGTTCAGACCAGTCATACTGGAAGCAAGTGTGCAAATGTAGCAATGCGTGAAGATTCAAAAGATAATTCAGTTAAAAATCGTTCAGAACCACATTTAAGTCAATTCAGTTATTGACAGAAGCAGAAAAAGTAGGCAGTACAAGAGTTTCATATTGACATCCACAGGGCGCCGGTACAGAATAAAGTAAGCAATGAAACGTACCGGGGAGCGCGAAAATTTCTTAAAGTAGCTTTACTGATAGTCTATCTGCCTCCATCGAGATTAGAACCGAAAACAAACCAGACATCCCTTGCAGTAGCAAACAGCTTTCACTACGCTAGCAGACAACCCAGGCAAACAGCCCTCTATTATTACCCTAGACATGATAAAGCCGGCAATTTCACAATGAAAGTGGCAAAATGATCTGCAGTTTCTGTTGCATAGAGCTCTCTGGACTCAAAAACAGGGATGTTATACCTTTATATCACCACTTCTGTGACGATCATTCGGAATGTTTATCGAAATAACAAAATACTGTTATTAGCGAGTAAATTTAGAAGGTTAATTATGCACCACCCCAGGAAATAAACGGCTACATAGCTGCCAAACGTATTCTACAATGTTTTCAATTGTCTACAACCAGAAAACATTCATTAGCCGAAGTGTTTCTTAAGCTAGTTAGCAATGGGAATGCTCGCACTTGTAAAACACGATACCATTAATACTGGGATCTGAATTACCACGTGTATAGGCTGATGGATTTTATTTGCATTCGTGTAAACGTAATTTCGATCGAAACCAAGCTACGATTAATATGCTGATGTATCGACTGCAACTAGAACATTTCAATAAAAGAGTAGGGGAAATTATTTATGCTGCCCTTATCTTTAGTAACTTTCGTAGCTATTTTCGTTGTTAGGACTTCGTCACCTCAATCGGTAAAAATGGAACCCTACTATTCTCACTCTCTTGACCATCTGTCTCTCTACCCAATCCTTAAAACCCGTTTACCTCGAGTACGGGTATACATAACAAGCGGAAATGTATTGCACTTCCTGCTGTATACGGTCCCTTGGTGGTCTATGTCAACGCATTCTAAAGATACAGCTGTTATGCAAATAAAATTTACGCGAAAGGTCAAAAAATGGCTCTAAGGACTATAAGACCAAACTGCTTAGGTCACCACTCCCCTACACCTAAAACTAGTTAAACCTACCTAACTTAAGGACATCACATACATCCATGCCCGCAGTAGGATTCCAACCTGCTACTGAAGCAGCCGCACGGTTCATAACTGAAGCGCCTAGAGCCGCTCGGCAACCGTACCCGGCAAAACCCTTTTCACCTCATGTATAATGATAATATATACTGTCTAGTGAGGATAAACTGTATTCTCCAGCAACTCAGATCATTTGGTCACGGAACTTTTACAAAGCTACATTCAAATTTTGTTTGAAGTCATCTGCAATATCCACTTACAAACACCCTAGGAACTTCTACGCGATATCCACTTCTGAAGACGCTGGCAGGTACTGCAGTACCATAACAAGTAGTTAATAACTTATTGTTATTGGTCCACGCATGACATTTTATTTCGGTATCAATTTAACACACCTAGGTGTTTGTCTATGGCTGAAAATAATGAACAAAAAATAAATAAACAGCAAACAACTTCGATGTTCAAATCAAATGTAACTCACATGTCGCAGTTACAACATAATTTCGTTTTTACATCCACATGACTACCTATACAGGGTTTCTTTGCAACGCAGACCTACGTGCCTGGAAGAGGGTTCATCGAACCACCTTCGGACTAATTCTCTATCGTCTCACTCTTTAACAGTGCGCGGGAATAAGGACCACTTAAATATTTTCTTACGAGCCCTGAATTACTTTACTAGTATGGTCATTTCTTCCTGTGTAAGTTCCTGAGGAAATAATGTTTTTCCATTCAGAACAGATGTTGGTGATTGAAATTTCATGAGAAGATATCGCGGCAACGAAAAACGCTTCTGTTTTCATGAATGTCAGGGAACTCGCTTATTAAATCTGGGACTCTCTCTCCCCTATTTCGTGACATTACAAATCGTGCCACCGTTTCTTTGACGTTTTAGGCGTGCACCATCAATCACGTCTGTCAAGGATCTCATACTGCGCAG
This sequence comes from Schistocerca nitens, assembly GCF_023898315.1. NCBI lineage: Eukaryota > Metazoa > Arthropoda > Insecta > Orthoptera > Acrididae > Schistocerca > Schistocerca nitens. The sequence continues at coordinate 620,145,158 of NC_064617.1, forward strand.
GAATACTATAGCAGTGGACGGACTAACGTACTGTAGGCAGTGTTTTCAGTAGATCTGTTGCGTATTCTTAGTGTGCGGCCAATAAAACGCAGTCTTTTAGTTTGCCTTCCCCACAAAAGTATGCTTGCGATCGTTCCTGTTTACATTTTACTTGGTACTGAGATGAATTTACAGTATTTCGACTTGTGTTTGCAATGTAACCGAAAGATAATTATTGTTACTGGACGCAACTTTCATGTTTAATGTATTCCTCATTCAACAGAGTACAATCCTCGCGCACCACAAGTAACTGTTTCAAAGTTTTAAATTGTTACTGATGTTACCAAGTTCAGTGGTCATCTAAACTTTCCCTTTTGAAACAAAGGAAAATATTATAGTGAAATATGGCAACTAAGAAGCGGACTATCCAAATAAACAAACATATCCGGTTCAAGTAGTTGCAGTAGGACTTCTACACAGTAACGTAATAAATGATGACTAACTGACAACCTCAGCTGCCGACAGGTGTTGTTGTTATACCTCGATGTGGAGAGCTGAAAATGTGTGCCCCGACCGGGACTCGAACCCGGGATCTCCTGCTTACATGGCAGACGCTCTATCCATCTGAGCCACCGAGGACACAGATGAATAGCGCGACTGCAGGTACTTATCCTCACGGGAAGCGTTCAAGGGATAAGTCCCTGCAGTCGCGCTATTCATCTGTGTCCTCGGTGGCTCTGATGGATAGAGCGTCTGCCATATAAGCAGGAGATCCCGGGTTCGAGTCCCGGTCGGGGAACACATTTTCAGCTGTCCACATCGAGGTATAACAACAACACCTGTCGGCAGCTGAGGTTGTCAGTTAGTCATCATTTATTCCAGGGAAAAGCTGCACGGTCATCAACAGTAACTGTTCTTTCGAGAACAAGTTACTGTCTTCATATACACTCCTGGAAATTGAAATAAGAACACCGTGAATTCATTGTCCCAGGAAGGGGAAACTTTATTGACACATTCCTGGGGTCAGATACATCACATGATCACACTGACAGAACCACAGGCACATAGACACAGGCAACAGAGCATGCACAATGTCGGCACTAGTACAGTGTATATCCACCTTTCGCAGCAATGCAGGCTGCTATTCTCCCATGGAGACGATCGTAGAGATGCTGGATGTAGTCCTGTGGAACGGCTTGCCATGCCATTTCCACCTGGCGCCTCAGTTGGACCAGCGTTCGTGCTGGACGTGCAGACCGCGTGAGACGACGCTTCATCCAGTCCCAAACATGCTCAATGGGGGACAGATCCGGAGATCTTGCTGGCCAGGGTAGTTGACTTACACCTTCTAGAGCACGTTGGGTGACACGGGATACATGCGGACGTGCATTGTCCTGTTGGAACAGCAAGTTCCCTTGCCGGTCTAGGAATGGTAGAACGATGGGTTCGATGACGGTTTGGATGTACCGTGCACTATTCAGTGTCCCCTCGACGATCACCAGTGGTGTACGGCCAGTGTAGGAGATCGCTCCCCACACCATGATGCCGGGTGTTGGCCCTGTGTGCCTCGGTCGTATGCAGTCCTGATTGTGGCGCTCACCTGCACGGCGCCAAACACGCATACGACCATCATTGGCACCAAGGCAGAAGCGACTCTCATCGCTGAAGACAACACGTCTCCATTCGTCCCTCCATTCACGCCTGTCGCGACACCACTGGAGGCGGGCTGCACGATGTTGGGGCGTGAGTGGAAGACGGCCTAACGGTGTGCGGGACCGTAGCCCAGCTTCATGGAGACGGTTGCGAATGGTCCTCGCCGATACCCCAGGAGCAACAGTGTCCCTAATTTGCTGGGAAGTGGCGGTGCGGTCCCCTACGGCACTGCGTAGGATCCTACGGTCTTGGCGTGCATCCGTGCGTCGCTGCGGTCCGGTCCCAGGTCGACGGGCACGTGCACCTTCCGCCGACCACTGGCGACAACATCGATGTACTGTGGAGATCTCACGCCCCACGTGTTGAGCAATTCGGCGGTACGTCCACCCGGCCTCCCGCATGCCTACTATACGCCCTCGCTCAAAGTCCGTCAACTGCACATACGGTTCACGTCCACGCTGTCGCGGCATGCTACCAGTGTTAAAGACTGCGATGGAGCTCCGTATGCCACGGCAAACTGGCGGACACTGACGGCGGCGGTGCACAAATGCTGCGCAGCTAGCGCCATTCGACGGCCAACACCGCGGTTCCTGGTGTGTCCGCTGTGCCGTGCGTGTGATCATTGCTTGTACAGCCCTCTCGCAGTGTCCGGAGCAAGTATGGTGGGTCTGACACACCGGTGTCAATGTGTTCTTTTTTCCATTTCCAGGAGTGTATATATAGTTAAAGGCTACGCAGCCATTGACCTTCGTCTGTGCGAATGCGCACAGGTTGCCCAAACTCTTACGGGAATCGCCAAAGCGTGCGCGAGTAATGAGTGGGTGGGCAAATGTCTATAAGGTACAATACATATGTAGACTTGTGGAGAGGTGAGAATGTGGGTCTCACGGGAAGCGTGCAGGGGATAAGTCCCTGCAGTCGCGCTATTCATGTGTGTCTTCGGTGGCTCAGATGGATAGAGCGTCTGCCATGTAAGCAGGAGATCCCGGGTTCGAGTCCCGGTCGGGGCACACATTTTCAGCTGTCCACATCGAGGTATAACAACAACACCTGTCGGCAGCTGAGGTTGTCAGTTAGTTATCATTTATTCCAGGGAAAAGCTGCACGGTCATCAACAGTAACTGTTCTTTCGAGAACAAGTTACTGTCTTCATATATATATATATATATTAACGTAAATTAGAGGCACAGTCCATTAGTAGTTCGTTATCAGGAAAACAAGCCCTCATAATGCAAACTGCCACTACAAGAACGAAAGTTTCCAAACATGTCAATGAGTAGTCGAGAAAAGTGGACACAATTTGTCTACTGAATCGCAACGCACGCCACTTACGAGGGGACCCGCTAAGTGTCATACCCCTATCTTGCTGAAACTTCGCTCAGTGAAAGAGGGCAAAAAACAAGCGACCGCGTGTCTCGGCTCATCTGCATGCACTCGACCGATTCTGAGAGAACGACGATCAAAGTTTTCATTGCGCTGTTGCTATAGTGTAGATACCTTTTAGTGCGTAATGATTCCATTGAAGCTACAGCTCAGCGGCAACCGTCGCGACTTCAGAACTTCGCGCTGCGAGTTCGAAACGGGGTTGTTCCTTTTTTCTTCCTCACACTCTGAATTATCTATGAATATTTATTCCACTTTATGTTGAAACAATGTTGTCGTCATTCGTCGATTAATTTACTGTGTAATGAAAGAAGTTAAAAAAAATAAATAAACGAACGAGAAAATGATGTGAAATATTTGAGGTTCAAAAATATTTCACATTTTTTCTCATTCGTTTATTTTTTTTTTTAAATTCATGAATTACACAGAAAGTTAACTGACGAATAACGACATTATTTCAACATAAATTGAAAAAAACATTCGTAGATAATTCTGATAGAGAGAGAGGAAAAAAAAAATAAAGAAACCAATACGGTCTCGAACTCGGGAATCAAACTTAAGAAGGAGCGACGGTAGTCACTGAGCCACCGCTTCAACTGCATTCTCGCGCGCAAAAGGTATCTACACTATAGCAACAGCGCGTTGATATCTTTAACTGTCGTTTTCTAGGAAGCGGTCGAGCGTCTGCAGGTAAGCCAAAACACATGTTCGCTTATTTTGTCCTCTCCTTCACAGAGCAAAGTTTTCGGACAATCAGCTAATGGCACCTGGCGAGTTCCCCTCTTTAGTCGAGTCGCTTCTTACGCCCGGCGAGAACTATGTATGCCTCAGAGTAAACTGCGCCACTTGGAAACACGGCGAGCGAGGATAAACACGTTATCCTTCTTATAAGGCAAACTTCTACAACTAAAATTCACGGAGTGCTCTTCAGATTGCCTCAGATATTTCAGAAATGTTTCTTGCGTTAGGCCTGCCGTATATGCAAAACGTAAACATTTCATTTCATGTAATATTTATTAGGATACGACATGACAAGAGCGGACGAGTCCCTTCTGAGAAAAATTACAGATTCTAAGTTGCTCCACTGTGTAATGACACTGGTACGGGCTTGCGATCTCTCGTTTATGCCATCGATTTCCATGTTACACATACTTTGCCATTGCGCTGTCGCTGCAGTCGTGGAGGAGGCAGTCTGTTTCCTACTAGCGCTGTTTTCGCAGAAGATATTAACCGCGACAAATCATTCAGTCGACACTAAATGGCCCATCTGGCTGAGGTAGACAAGGGCGCTATAATAGCACTCCACGCAGAGGGATTTTCAAATGGCTATATAGCAATAACAATGTGTCTTCACAAGTCGACGGTAGCCAGATGGATTAGACGAAAGGAAGCGGGTGGTAACCTGAATGGGAGGCCTCATGGCCGTCGCCGCAAAACAGCACCTGCTCAGGATCGGCAGGTAAGCCGTTTCAGTGAGAACCACCCATTTGTCAACGCACGACAAATGCAGCAGACTTTGGGTCTCAATGTTAGCAGTAAGACCGTCACTCGCCGTCTAAGGGAAGGTGGACTGAGAACAAGAAGCGCTGCTGTGAAAGAGACATCGACTATTTTTCACAGAGAAGCCCGCTCTGCTTTTGCTGCTGAAAATGTCGACAAACGTCTCTAGTTTTGGAGGCGAGTGATTTTCACGGAGGAAAAAGTTTTCTCTACGGCATCAACCAGAAAAATACTTGTTTACCGGCCAAAAGGTGCTAGGTATAATCCAATATTTATTTACATTTGCCGAAGGATTGGCAGGGAGTCAGTAACGGTATGGACATAGATATCGGCCGAAGGGTATGTGCTCCTGTGGGAAGTAGAAGGAAGATTCGATGCGCGCAATTACATAAGGAGAACGTGATGTTGCCTTCTGTGACAGCAAGATTTGGCGATGATCAGATCATGTTCCAACAAGATCGCTCATATGGCACGTATGGTTAAGAAGTGGTTCGACGACCATAGTAAATAGTAATATTACTGTAATGGAATGGCCACCTAAAGGAGCTGACATGAATCCCATTGAGAATATCTGGGCAGGAATGGTCAGTGTAATTCGGGAAAAAGGACAGTCACGTTCGACCCGCCGACAGCTTTCTGATGTGATTCATGACGCTTGGAATGAGTTAGTTGAATCTCCTAGTTATCTGGCTATTCAGCACAAACGCAAAATATTGAGTAGAAGCTCACCGATGAAGGCGTAATTGGAGAGCGAAGGTTGGACTAGAAGGGGACGTAAGGAGGCCCGAAAAAGAAGAGAAAAATCAAATACCCAATAGACTTTGAGTCGTTGTCACAGTAGAGGGCGGTTGGTATATGCGATTCGGAACAACAGTGGAAGAATAGTTATATTTACTGATTTTTGAGGCTTTATTTTGTGACGGCTAAACAATGCTGCTTCATGAGACCCACTATTTGTCCACATGTGGCTAAACGTCAGAGGTGTAAAAAATTTTGAGAGGTGTCGAAGTTCTCTGGAACAGTAACGTGTTTTAGACAAGAAAATGATTTTTAGTTCATTTCATTTTAACCATTCACAGTATGCTTTGAGATTCTAATGTATGATTTCATTTTGTTATTATGTATCTTTTCTTCAGTGACAGTGAACGGTAGTAAGTTTCAAGATATAAAGAATAACTGGAAGTTTTTAATTTTTGTAATAGCGTACTTAACAGTTAAAATTTTAAAAAAATCTGGAGTTATAGGACATATTAAGAAGCAAGTCAAAAATGGCATTGTGGAAAGATCAGGTTGGTCTCTAAAGGGTGACGACGGGCAAATAGCAAATACAAAACAATGGGTAACAACTATTGTTGATGGTGAGGGGCCATATTCGATATGTCACTATTCTTTAATTGTATTTCTGAAGTTTGTCGTCGATCCTAGGACTGAAACCGATACTCTGTTTTACGTAAAGAACATAACCTTTAAAATCTACGTACCAGCGCAGAATATTAATACACAGTACGTTGATCAGGACCTAATCCCACTGCCTTTAATTTTATTCTCACGGACGACATTGAGACAGTAAATAACAAGAGGGATAACAAAACTTCAAATGGCTCTGAGCATTATGGGACTTAACATCTATGGTCATCGGTCCCCTAGAACGTAGAACCACTTAAACCTAACTAACCTACGGACAGCACACAACACCCAGTCATCACGAATAACAAAACTCTCAGATTCAATATACAGAATTGAAGTGTCCAATGGATTCAAAAGTTTGCTATAACAGCAAATAATTGCTTTCACTGACTACGTTTTCTCATTCAGACATTGTCTGAAACTAGGACTAGCAAGGTAAAATATTTTTCCACAAATTGTCCAGTTGGAAGTCGAAGGGAAAGTTACATAAATTACGATCACAACAAACGTTTTTCAAGTAGACTGATCACTGTAGCATCCAACGCTCTTATTGTGTGTTACATGCGCAGTATGTAAAATGGCTACGCCACTAACACACAATACCACTAAGCTATGAAACAACTGTGGCAAAACAAAGCATCCTCGTTGTCCATGTTATGGATAAGACGACTAATTCGCAACATAAATGTCAATGCAAGCAGCAATTTCTGTTGGAACGTGCTTCCTGTACCAAATAACATACATTTCCTACGTCTTCAGTGCGAATCATGTATCAAATGTAATTTAAAGGACATAAAAATATCGAGTGGATTTACTAAAATAATTATGAACCACTCAAGAACTTAAATCGATAGTCACATAGTTGTCAAACGTATTCTACGGTTATTACAATTACGAGCAACTTAAATTGAAAAGACCACACAGATAATATTGTGGGGAAGGCGAGACAAAGACTGCGCTTTGTTGGCATAACACATAGAAGATGCCACATACCCACTAAACAGACAGCATACATTACACTTATCCGTCCTCTGCTGGAATACTGCTGCGCGCTGTGGGATTCTTACTAGGTAGGATTGACGGAGGACATCGAAAAAGTGCAAAGAAGGGCAGCCTTTTTCATGTTATCCCGCAATAGGAATGAGAGTGTTACTGCCATGATACGCAAGTTGGGGTGGCAGTCACTGAAACAAAGACGGTTTTCCCTGCGGCGAGATGTATTTACGAAATTTCAATCACCAACTTTCTCTTCCGAATGCGAAAATATTTAGTTGACACCCACCTACGTAGGGAGAAATGATCATCGTAATAAAATAAGAGAAATCAGAGCTGGAACGGAAAGATTTAGGTGGTCCTTTCCCCACGCGCCATTTGAGAGAGGAATGGTAGAGAAGTGGTATGAAAATGGCTCGATGAACCCTCTGCCAGGCACTTAAGTGTGAATTGGAGAGTAACGACGTAGATGTACATGTACATGTACACGTGGTAAATCAGATCCCAGTATTAATGCCACAGCGTTTTAGAAGTGCGAGCATTCTCAATGCTAACTAGCTTAAGAAACACTTCGGCTAATGAACGTTTTCTGGCTGTGGCGAGTCTAATGGACAATTCGAAACATTGTAGAATACGTTAGGCAGCTATGTAGCTGTTTATTTCCTGGGGTGGTGCAGAATCATTCTTCTAAATTTACTCGCTAATAACACTATTTTGTTATTTAGATCAACATTCCGAATGCTCGTCACATAAGCGGTGATATAAGGGTAGAAAATTCTTGTTTTTGATTCCAGAGAGCTCTATGCAACAGAAACTGCAGATCATTTTGCCACTTTCATTGTGAAACTGCCGGCTTCTTCATGTCAGGGGTAATAATAGAGGGCTGTTTGCCTGGGTTGTCTGCCAGCGTAGTGGAAGCTGTTTGCTACTGCAAGCGAGGTCTGGTTTGTTTTCGGTTCTACTCTCGATTGAGGCAGATAGACTATCAGTAAAGCAATTTTAAGAAATTTTCGCGCCCCCAGTACGTTTCATTGCTAACTTTATTCTGTACCGGCGCCCTGTGGATGTCAATATGAAACTCTTGTATTGCCTACTTTTTCCGCGTCTGTCAATAACTGAACTGACTTAAGTGTGAGCCCGCATCTCGTGGTCGTGCGGTAGCGTTCTCGCTTCCCACGCCCGGGTTCCCGGGTTCGATTCCCGGCGGGGTCAGGGATTTTCTCTGCCTCGTGATGGCTGGGTGTTGTGTGCTGTCCTTAGGTTAGTTAGGTTTAAGTAGTTCTAAGTTCTAGGGGACTTATGACCACAGCAGTTGAGTCCCATAGTGCTCAGAGCCATTTTGACTTAAGTGTGGCTCTGAACGATTTTTAACTGAATTTCCTTATGAATCTTCACGCACTGCTACATTTGCACACTTTCCTGGTAGATCAGCAACGGTAAGACAATATGACTGGTCTGAACGTTGACACAGACCGTTTCGCGGCCGAATGCACATAATATTTTGCTAATTCGTAACGGTCTGGGGTACTTTGTCTTACTAAAACAGTTATGTTATCTCGATAAGCTGAAATTCAGCAAAATTAGTACAGTTCGTACTAATTAGCGTGTCTTCTTTCATTTATATCTTACATTTACGTGTTGTGTTTAACACACTAATCAGCATCAATATAGTCTTACACATGATTGAAAACAGTCTGACAAAGCCGGCCACTGTGGCCGAGTGGTTCTAGGCGCTTCAACCTGGATCCGCGCGACCGCTACGGTCGCAGGTTCGAATCCTGCCTCGGGCATGGATTGTGTGTGATGTCCTTAGGTTAGTTAGGTTTAAGTAGTTCTAAGTTCTAGGGGACTGATGACCTCTGATGTTAAGTCCCATACTGCTCAGAGTCATTGTTTTAGTCTGACAAAGTTCGGATATTTTGTCAATTTCACGCCTGAGCATACTGTGTTCGTAGCACTTAGTCGCCTTGCCTCTTATGCTGTGTAGCAGACTTTAAAGCTGTGCGGATCAGCATAACGAAAAGGTGAAGTGTTGAGGGATCTCACTCGTTTTGTCCACGACTGTACATAGAAATCACATGCTCTGATTTGGATGACAACTCGTAGAATGAAGACAGCGGTCCGTGTGTGTGGGTTTACGGTATACCCCATGTCTCAAGGTACCACTTTTATTTACGTACTAGAACATCCAAGAAAGGCAATTTGCCAACTTTTTCAATTTACGTCGAAAATTTCATTGGTGGCTGAAGGTAGTTCAAATGATGGAAAAACCGACTAAGAGCTTCCATTCCATGTGGTCAAACAATAAAAGTATCGTCCACGAATCTCCAGAAACATGTAGGTTGAAGAGAAGAAGTCCTGAGTGCGTTACCTTCAATATCTTCCATAAAAACATCGGCTACGATATGGGAAAGAGGACACCCCGTAACCACAACGTCGTTTGTTCAAAAAATTTCATTAAATAAAAAATGTGTCGATGTCCATCATGAAATTATGTGCTGTTTGAAAGGGCTCCATCTGCTTGCGTGTAATTAAATAATGTGGGTCAGCTTTCGTCTTTCTTTCGGTGAATTTCGTATCCACAACCCTTGGACAGTGCGCTTACATTTCTTGGCTTCTCGTCTCCTTCGAGCTGAATTGGTAGAGATCATTGGAATCATAGTTGCTTACGTATTGACTCACCACGCTACTAACTGCAAACTTGAGCACCGTATCAATTGATACTGTGCGTAAGAAGCGTGGCACTAATAATCATTGTTTAATGGACCTGTCGCGATCCCACTAGGCGTTAGGCTCGCGACTCTATCGCGTTCTTATTGTGGAAGAAGTACGTCTTCTATGTTTATCATGTTTTTATTGAAGATCACTCAGGAAAGAACACATAGCATAGGCAGTAATTACACAGTAATAACTATTGGAACGTTACACGAAACTTGGGTAGAACTCCCCAGAAATGTTCCGTGAAATCAACTACGGAACAATTATAACGTAGCACAACGTTTAAATGTCATGGAACGAAGAGTATCTTCACTGAACGTGATAATAAATTTAAACCATTTCAAATTCAATTACAAACATAATTTCTGAGTTCCTCAACTCCACATGTTACGTCTGCTTTCGTTTATGAATGCATGAACGCACTGAACACCGCTACCTAAGTTTGTAAACTTTCTATAAAAAATTGTCTAAATGTGTGTGAAGAGCGAATATTTTGTTTTCTAAAACGTTCTCCTCCTGTAAGGTGTACTTCATACGTCGTACTCAACTGCTGGTGCTGCGCATGTGAACAATGCCGTGAAATAAAACATTAAACTTCTTGAAACGCAAAATTTTAAGTAAGGAAAATGAATCCAATGAAATGCCAAAATAACTAATTTTGTGCGCGGTGAAAACTATATAACTAAAACTCAATATCGAAGCACATTTTGAACGTTGTTTTATATAAAGTGCCATGTTTCACATTGAATATCCACAAAATAAATTATTGCTCTACTTGGAGGAAAATAACTATTTGAACCTGCCAGTTCTCCAAAACTGTTCACTGAAGATTAATCTGCTTACTAGCGGCACGTGACGATCCTGACTACAGAGTGCTTGCTCAAGAATGCAGAGTGAGATATGCTGTGAAATGAAAGTGACTTACCTCTTACTCAGCAAGTTGTCTTTCTTGCGCGCGCGCGCGTGTGTGTGTGTGTGTGTGTGACTGAGCAAATACAAACCAGCGGATACAGCAGCTAAAGGAAAAGACACTACTCAAACTACTCACTATTAATTTCTTTCTTTTTGCTTGTCAGAAACAATCTGACTTCTTGTGGTGCAAGGTACAATGTACAACCAACAGAATATCCAGAACTTCATGGAAGTGGGATTAACTTTAAAGAAAATCGTTTTTCAGATATCAAAGTCTGATTATTTGAAAAAAGACTGCACAGCGTAAGAAAGTCTAACAATTACAAATTCTCTCATTACAAAAAGAACTATAAACATTTCAACCAAAGAAGTTATTTGTGACGCAATGAAAAACAAAGTCATCAAATTAACGCTAATTATGAAAGTTATTAGTTATCTGAGGGACAATGATTTCCTTCAATCAACAATTCTGACAAACATTTCATTCTTGGACAGGCCTTCATTATCTCTAAAATTCCTCCAAAATCTTCTCCATCGATATAAAGGACGAGAAAGTATTATAAACGGGTTCACATCTCCATAATAAAGCATTCTACATAGCTTCTCCAATATTTACAGAAAACATATCTCATCCTCTGGAAAATTCAACTTTTCGCAACTACGCCTCAAATAAGAACGCCTCAGCGCTGCACAACTGACTGACTGGTCAAGACTCTTATTCACTGCTCATGCAGTGCGCCCATTCATCTTTGACCCAGCACAGTAAAAGTGAATTATTTACAATAGCAGAAATCACGTGAGAACCTTACAGCTTGACTAAATGTTTATGTCATACTGATTTCCGAAATCAGCTTCAATTATTATAGGGACCTGATCGATTTTACAGTTTATTCAAAACAATTCTTCCTTGGGACATACTTTTTTTTCTTTTTTCCTGACGCTAGGGTCCCTGGAAGGCGACGGGGAAATGTCCCGGATGCCGCATCCTAGGTACGCTCTTGACACCAAGATTCTCTTGTCCGGTAGATGTGAGCCCTGCAGTACTGTGTCTTCATTACCAACGTTTCGGGAATTCAAGAACAATAACGTTGTCTCCAACAGAGCGTCTATTGTTTGCCCTACGCGATGTCAGTGAGTGAACAACTCGCCCTCTTTTTTTTTGTCCATCGTACATATTTGCAAATATTGAATGACCATGTTCAGAATAGTTGCGTTAATCGTAAATAAAACACCTACACTTAAACAACAAACGGTGTGCGAAATGTCGTAGGTTCTTCCTTATCTTGTTATCGGCAGGACAGCGGATCAACATACGAGGATAGTTCCTACAGTGTTCAATAAAGAGCTGATAATACTTAATGAAATTCCGTGCAGGTGAAGCGCCCACACACCAGCGCAGTAGTTAGATCGTCCGCGAACGGGTCGATTCGCACTCGTCGGTCGAGAGCTTCATGTACAAACTAGGCGATGCAAGCGACGACGGTCCACACACGGGTCGATGGGTACCTGTCGCCGTGGCCGATTTTCTTTCAGTCAGCCTCCGGCTTCCAACTAGGAGCTCCTAAACTTCGTTGGTTATTCACTTCAATAGCGGACAGTGTAATGAACAGTTCTTCTATTGCGGGAGATACTGAGATGTCCTGATGCCGGTGGAAGAAGAGAAAGAAGTAGTGAGAGTTACCGGTATATGTCCAACATGTCCGACAGAACAGACACCACTGAAATATATAGGCTTCTTATTATGTACTGGGTGATCAAAAAGTCAGTATAAATTTGAAAACTGAAAAAATCACAGAATAATGTAGATGGAGAGGTACAAATTGACACACATGCTTGGAATGACATGGGGTTTTATTAGAACCAAAAAAATACAAAAGTTCAAAAAATGTCCCCCAGATGGCTATTCATCTGATCAGAATATCAATAATTAGCATAAGAAAGTAAGACAAGGCAAAGATGATGTTCTTTACAGGAAATGCTCAATATGTCCACCATCATTCCTCAACAATAGCTGTAGTCGAGGAATAATGTTGTGAACAGCACTGTAAAGCATGTCCGGAGTTATGGTGAGGCATTGGCGTCGGATGTTGTCTTTCAACATCCCTAGATGTGTTGGTCGATCACGATACACTTGCGACTTCAGTTAACCCCAAAGCTAATAATGGCACAGACTGAGGTCTGGGGACCTGGGAGGCCAAGCATGACGAAAGTGGTGGCTGAGCACAAGATCATCACCAAACGACGCACGCAAGAGATATGTCGGACATTTTGTGTTTTTTTTCCTTTTGCTTCTAATAAAAGCCCATGTCATTCCAAGCATTTTTACCTCTCTATCTACATTATTCCGTGGTTTATTACGTTTTCAAATTTATACTCACTTTTTGATCAGCCGGTACATTGAAGGTAGAAGGAGGGAGAGGGGGGGGGGGGTGACGGGGAGAAAGGGAAGGAACTAATGATATCAGGTGCTGCAAGTCTTCATGCGTAATCAGCGGTGACGAATGGTAGGGTCTGCCAGACCAGCACTCTAACCCGGGATCTCCTGCTTACTAGGTAGTTGTGTTAACCACTGCGCCACTCAGACAATGGTCGCCGCAAACTCACGGACTATATCGGCACGCTCCATTACTGACTCACGTTCCAATTTGGACCCCCCCCCCCTCCCCCCTATCTGTAGTTCCTGTCCATGTCCGCCATGCTCCTATGCTCACTAATTGTAGATTCCCGCTGGAGGTCGAATGTAAATGAAGGTTGTTCATTCATTGCCCATCGAGGTTGGTTGGTTGGTTGGATGATTTGGGGGAGAGGACCGAACAGCGAGGTCATCAGTCCCTTCACCTTACAGAACGATGGGGAAGGAAATGAGCTGTGCGCTTTAAAAGGAACCATCCCGGCATTGTCTCAAGCGATTTTATGGAAATCATGGGAAACCTAAACCAGGATGACCGGACAAGGGTTTGAACCGTCGTCGACCCGAACGCGAGTTCAGTGCGCCACGCTCGGTGCCTATCGATGCGAATCAATTATATGAATGCATGGTGTCGGTTCTTTCTGGCATGTCCAAATCCAAAATTATTAAGCACTGAGGACATGGACAGGGACTCTGGATAAGTGACCGAAAGAACAGACACCACGCATTCACGTAGTATACATTTCTGTTAGAGCGCAAAGGTCACTAACATTTGTTTCAGCACGGGTGCATTAATATCGTCCGAACTCCTGCGTAATTTGCAAGTAGGGGGCTAATATACGAGGGACGTTGCTTTGCAGCGTACGATAAGTTAAAAATTTTAGTCAGTCAATGACCGTGTGCGGATGGCCGAAGAAGCCAAAGCAACCGATCATGAGAAATTGTAAATCCGAGCTCGACCCCCGGCGAGGCACAAATTTTCAGCTTTCGCCATTGCATTATCACAATGCCCTGTGAGCTATAAGTTACGAATTCCTACCCACCCTTCCCTATCGTTCCCCATCTTTCAATTTCATATAAATGTATGTATCAGCCACATCATCCGTCATGTCCGACAGAACAGATACATTCACATATGTACCGGTACGTTTATGTTAGTGTTATAATGACTTTATTTCCTCTAATATTTCTTTGTCGCAGTATGGCATTGTTACGTTTCTCCTACTTACTAGGCACTGCCCAGTCATTTATTTGTTCGCCTTAGAACTGTTTGTTGCTTGAACTGCGTTGTGGTATTGTGTTGACTAATTTCTGTAGCTGTCTCAGTGCTATTTTTGAGGTGAAATGAGAAAGCTCAAAGCATCTCTTAAAAGAAAAGAGGCATGCTCCCATGGAACCTGATATATTAATTTGCAAGGAAATACTGATAATCGTAAACAAACACAAACTTTTTCTATGAAAAATGTTGAAGCTTCATTCGGTCTAGGGAATTACAGGAATTAGTGGAAAAATGATATATGTTAATTAGATTGGAATCATTATGATCGCGTTGAGATCAGCAATCGCTGAATCTACACAATGGAGATAGAACACCAATCAATCGCGAAATCCGTCGTTTTATTACAGCAGATTTAGATTTAGACTATTACATAGTCATCCTCAGTGTATAGAACAACAGGTGACTCTACACCTAAGTCAAACGTAGTAAACAGTTGATTGATATAGAGCATACGAGAGGCTCCCTACTGAATCATGAACAGGATACCATGTTAGGCTCCTGCGTGCTGTACATCAACCAATGTTGTTTACTATGCGGCACTTCGGACAGGCGTAACCCGTTGTCATATGCACTGAAGTTTACTATGTAACAGTTGAGGTCTAGCTCTGTTGTAGTAAAACGACGACCTTCCCGATCGATTGCTGTTCTGTTCTCTAAGGTCAATACGATATATATTATAGATATAATTTTTAAGAAAGTACAAAGGTGTGGAAATGGATTCACTAAAAAGCCTAATGAGTTGTTCCACTTCAAAATTTGGAAGATATGTCGAAAAACTGGATTTGTGATACTGTGATTACTTTTAATGGTCGAACAGATGGCACATTAAAAGTTAATGAGAGATTTAAAATACCCGTAGGGAAAAATACGACAAAGTATTTGAAGAATGAAGGAAATTTGCTCTGAGAAGAAACTGTTAAAAAACGCAGGATGATCCACCAAGGAGGCAAGGAAAGCAAGAAACAGGACGAAATTGCAAAATAAAGTGAAAGGAGCAATGAGTACACAATTCACCTGGACAGTTTTCGTTCACGTAAGTCATCGTAAGATACAGTAAAGCATTTTTCAATGTTCAAAGATAATTTTTTGAGTTCGTAATTTTAAAAAACTATATCCCGCTTAATTTTTGTAAATTTCATGTGATGCTCTACTTACTATTCTCAACAATATACACTAGAATTACAGCCCTACGTATTAGAGATATGAGATTCAAAGAGAATAAATCGAAAACCGGTATTTGTATGTTGAGTTATCAAGGAAAACGATGAAAATGAACATTGTTGCATTGTTAAATTCAAATTGTTAACTAAAACACTTCTAAACTAATCAGTTATCCAAATGTCAGTCATTCTTGATGTCTTCATGCACATTTATTTCTTCACAATAAATTTAATGGAATTATATTTTAATTTTTTTGAGGAACAGAACTTAAAGAATATCCAAAATTTAATAACTGTATCTACCTCTTAAATTATGGCATTCGGAAGTGCATGCAACAAAGCCTTACGTCGCTGTAAGACAGATATAGCGATGACCAGGAAGTCGCTGTTATGCACACGCGAGCCATCTTACGAGGAACTCGAGAACCGTGACAGGCGAAGGCAAGCACGTAGTGTCGGCGTTCTCCGTTAGTGCCGCCACTTACCTTGCGGTCTCAAATGTTTCAGTTTCAAACACGGAAATGGCGTAGACGCAATGAACTTAATCGTACGATAGCAGAGTCTGTGAAATCCCTGTGAATGACTTTTCCTCTTGAGAGGTGAAGCTAAAATGAATAATCAATTTAAAAGAATAGGACAGAAATTAGCCCTACACATTGAACACTGTTAGCTCTTTAATAACGTTTCTTGGTTGTTCCCACAACACCCCTGTAAGAAATTTGAACGCAGGAGCTTGCGAATAACTGGCCCTATTTTTTGTAGTGACTACGTCCCATAAGACACTGTAGGTATGGTGCATAGCGGCGGGTATTATCAATCTTCTTTGCTGTTCCATTCGCATATTGAGCGAGGGTAGGATAATTGCCTATATGCCTCTGTACGCTCCCTAATCTTTATCACGTTTTGCTCATTATCTCCATGCCAGATACAGGTTAGTGGCAACGTAATGTTCGCGCAGTCATCTTCGAATAAACATTTTTAAAATTTACGTAACGGGATTTCGCGAGAACTATCGCTACAGAATCATTCATCCTGGGATTCAGATTAAGTTCCTCCGAGCATTTCAGACACACATTCGCGTGGCTGTACCGACTAATTACGATTCGAGCTGCGCGGTTCTGTATTCGTTCGATGTCTGTTGTTATGCTTACGTCATGTAAGAACGCCAAACACTGAAAAAATATTCTAGAACTGATCGGATCTGCGTGTTTACTTACGCACCACAAATTCCCAGAACCCTTCCAACATATTTGCGTTTTCCAATTACATTCAGTAATACCAACTGTCTCACTTCGTATAACTTATTAGTACATACACCAGCAAAAGTCTTGGCTCACCCTATATGTCCTATAAGCAAGTTGCTATTTCGACTGTTCCTGTACCGATCGGAAGGTCGTCTCTGATGCTGTTCGGAAATGTAGGGCCTACATTTGTTACAGTGAGCGCGATTTATCGGTAGAACGCCGCCCATAATGGATTCAGTATTTCAACTGAAATTAAACGACCAGTAGAGATTCCGTGGAACAGTAGAGTGAACATCCGTCATGCCACAATGGACAATCGCGACCAATGATAGGACCCGCAACATTATATTACTGTATAACATTACTCTATAACATTACTGCCTCTAATTTGAAGTGAAACTTGAGTTTAACCATCAAATCTAATAATAATAAAATCTGAAGTTACGTAACTGATTGACTGAAAATCCTATCTTTGGCGGAAACGTAATATGAACTGGGGCCACACAATGTCATTATGTCTTCTTGATTTGTCGTCGTTAATTTGCATGACAGACAAGAAAAATTACCATTCTTATCACCTTTTTGGCTAGATTTCTGATATTAGCTACGACCAGCAGACTGACTGGAGAACAATTCGTTTGTCAATTTTCTTATTTATTTGACAGCGAACATAAGATACAGTCCTCCAACCGGAAAACGTTATGCGGAAAGATTATCGGACTTCAATAAATAAATATGACTGGAGGCTACAACGATTGTAACAAGTAAATGGTAATCACACAAAAAATGGAGCACAGAAAGATCGCGAACTAAAAGAAATGTATTTAAATATTTCGTTTTCTTTCAGTGATATGCTTTTACGATACATGTCACTGAAAGAGTGACTGAATAACATATTACAGCGCTAAAAATATTTTTCAGATTTATTAATGTGAAACATCTTTCATGGCACTTACATGAATTGATGCAGCACAGTGACAGTCTCGTATCGGCTATATCAGAGACAATAGAGAAGTAAGAAAACAAGAGCGAGTAAGCAAGAGATAAAGTGTGAAAGATAACGAGAGGCCACAACCCAAGACCAAGAGATCTTTTGACACAAGCACGTCTCTATATTATTATCTTTGTGTATCTTTTATCTTGGCAATAGTTACGATGTTCATGCATCGCTGCATTACCTAGACGCTTCTCAGAAAAAAAATTAAAATTTATTTCACTTAAGCATAAAAAATTCTTGAAGATTGACTGTACAAAAGCCCTCTTGAATGTTGGTTTCTGTGTGCACTCTAGCTTCTGAGATCAACTTTCACACACAGTGGGTAATTCTTAGGAGTCTTTCATTATAAGATACATTATTGTCCATATGGATCATGACTCAAGGACGCCCATACTATAGTTCGTAGTGGGGCAGGCTAGACCAGGGGCTGTGGGGTATTTTTAATACTCTGGATGACGAATGGTGACTTGTAAGCATCCGTAAAAAAGTTGCAGTCCGACCCTCTTATAGATGTGCGTCATACCGTCTTTTAAATCACTTTCATGAAATAAAAACACCTTTTCGCATTATATTACTCCCTTTCCCTCATAGCTGAAGCTGGGGGGGGGGAGAGGGGGTGCTTGGCCCAGACCCTCCCACCCCCTTGCGCCCCGGATAGGGCGCCCTTGTCATGGCTATTGGGTGCAGATTTTTTCTCCTTTCATCACATTACTATCATAAGTTAACCGAATGCTTGCAGCATATGCATTTTAATTGGTTCTTAAAAAAATTGACATTTGCTGCTGTTGGTGACCGTTTCTGTAGCTTCACAGAGATTTGACTTGTGCTTCAAATGATTTTTGTTTGTCCACCTGCTCAGACGGGAACCACTGGACAATGAGGCAAAAGATTCAAGATTTCATTTAACATTGACGCAAAAGTCTAATACGTTATATGAAAACAATTTTATTGTTTTATCAAGTTTTGTAAATGAAGGATTAGAAATAATACGTGCATTAAAAAACTGACATTATATTGAAATATGACCAGTTTCCTAATAAATTTACGTTTCTTTGTATTTCACACTGCAAGTGTCTACTTGTAAATGTTTGCCTTCAAGTAATTACTACTGACTTTGTTCATTACAAATGAGAAAACGTTAGTGTTTGTCTAGTTTCTCGTTTATTATGAGAACATTTTGTTTCCTCATTTACACATTTTGAAACAGTTTCGATGACATTAAACGCAGAACAGGACCCAGGAACACCGACTGGTAAGCCAAAGTGTCGAAGGTATTCGGCCGGACACAGCATGGCCAGGTTGTGATCTTTCAGAGGTCAGGCATCTCATTGGATATGGATGCATGAGACATAATCGTTCTGCATCACGTTACAAACAGTGTCACGAAGCGTCGGTTGAAAAGATGTTTCTTTAGCATAAATACTTTTACAAGGATGCAATGCTTATGATTATCATATTGTTCGTTGTGCCAGGTTTTAATTTCATTTCGACTTCTTCATATATGAGTTTGCGTTTCTGTTTTATCCATGGTAGTGTTGTATGGCTCCTTTCTTTCTTGTACTTCTTTCACTGTTTCTTATTCGTGATGTGGTCACCATCAACACCGTTCAGAAATGATGCCTCTACAAGTACTTGCTGAGTGTCCTTCGTAGAGCCAATTCTACATGGCATTTCCTCGTAATGTAAATGTTGCACGACGACGAAACATCCCACAGCGCCAATCTAAAGTCTAGTGCTTAGCATTGTCTTCGACACACGTTATAGTTCTGGCTGCAGTGACAGTTTGCTGCACCAAAGTTTTTTTACTCAGGGATGTAACTTTCGAGTTGGCAGTGCATCGCTTTTCTTTCCGCTTAGAAGTTCCTTCACACGATGCTGCACGTGCTAACACGATTCGACACAGCAACTGAAGTAATTGTAAAACGGTACTTTGTTTGAATAGCTCTAGATTTTTTGTCCTTCTCAGCACACTAGTGCCTTTGTGTGATTCACTGTTCATTACATATACAAAGTTCGTGCACTATCGCCTCCTACAAAAATCTCTGATGGCACTGACTTTTACATTCGATTGCAGTCCCAACCATGCGCCTCATAAAATCCTTTATTTATACCATTACAGGATGAAAACTATTCGTTTTAGATTAAGTTCAGAACAGCTCCGTTCATGTGTCATGCATAGTTGTTAACTTTAATATATTTTTTTTACTAAAGAACTTATTTCGCATTAAACTCACAAATGTCACTAACGTATTTACTTTACGTACAATTTTTAGGTAGTTCTCTCAATTCGCGTTTGAAGTTGTATCTGGTCTCATTTTATTGGAGGTTGTGGACTTGCTTTACATTGGTATATCATTTGCAAAGGAAACGGCACCCAGCCAAATTTATTGATTTAAGGAACCCGTTGTTCAAGATGCCTGTAGCATCTTTCTACGCTTGAACACCACACATCACAAAAGAGAAGCTGATTAGCATAATAAGAACCAAAGCAATGTCTGAGGTCATAGTTGTGCCAAAATGAAATGCATACTACTTAAATGTACTAAAGTTGGTGACTCACACCTTTTGATTTCTTAGTAAGGTACATACACAGCCATCAATTACTAAAGCTGCTACTAACGTCTGATTAACATTTTTTAGATACTTATGTACGCATTTTATTTGAGTTAGCAGAAGGTGCCTGTACTGATTGTTTTAATCTTTTCGTTTTGGCATCCTTGGATTAGTTTCACCCATCTCATTGTTTATCCATTACTGCACATATTTAGATACAAGGAAAAAACATACCGAGAGAAATGAATGCAAAAGATTAAACCCCTCTAGAATATCAATGAAAATTACATACTAAGCGTCCCCTGCACTTACCTCTCTGACCTGTGGACTGTTGTGTCCCAAAATACAAGTAAAATCTTTCACGTGCTTGATTTACAACTGAGATACAGACAGGTTACTCAATAAAGGTTCTTTACTCACTGTCCTCGATTTTCATTTGTAGCCGATGCGTCACTTCATTACTAACATAATTATGAACTCTCTTCACTAACGCAAAATTCTTCGGAATTATTTTACGCTATAATACAATAACTTACAATAGTAAAAAGTCTGTACACAAGAAATAACGAAATATATAAATCTTAATGCCACAGAGAAAAGCATAAATCATAAGTAAGGTCTCGTAATTACTGTATATATCTTTTTAGGTCTTGATGAGGATACATGTATTGTATTTTGTTTCGTTCATGGTAGGGTAGTAAATAACATCCATCATAAGGGTTACTGATAACCCCGTAAGGCTCTGTGTACTTTAACCGCCATTTTTTGTTTTTCCTTATTGAAAAGAAGGCTTGGGATGTGACTTTATTGAAACCTTCTCTCGTAACTGAGATCTTTGTACTCTACTAAGGTTCTTGTGGTACTTCGTTTTCCTGCACTGTGTAAATGAAATGACTGTTTGTTTTATTTTCTTTTCCCTTGATATCTGCTCTCTTGGCATATGTGGAAAGGGACCAAATTCATTCATAGTTCTCTTGCTTCCTAAACATAGGTTCAGCAGTGCATAATTGGTGGATGTGTGTGGTAAGTTGTTTACTATATCTTGGAAAAGTTTTATATATTGTACCCATTTTCTCTGATTATTTGGTGTATACGTTCTTATAGACCAATCGAAATTCCAGGAAACTCATTCCACCAGGTTTCCTTCCAGTTGTAACCACGAAATTAACACTTGTTTATTGTTCTGTTCATCCAGAAAGGACTTCCATTTATTGTTAGTAAAACTGGCAGCACTGTCAGACAGCACTGCTCTGGGCTTTCCTAGATTGGTATGTTATCATTGACAGTTCTCTTAACGACGAGGCAGAAGTGGTGGTCTTTGTAGCGTATTTTTATGTGCTTACTAAATGTGATTAATAAAGCCACAACATACATCACGCCCCCATGCGCCTATGGTAAGGGTGTAGCGACATCTACAGTTACGATTCCTAGGGTTTTGAAAATATCATAGCATGTAATTGGGTGTGACAACACACAATAATGGGCTTAGGTTTTTGGCGTATCACACATGTTCTCAACACTCGGTGTACTGTGAGCGTAAAAGCTGTATACTGTCCTTGTATTCGTTCGAGAAACGTTTAGACTTGAGGAGGATATATAATTTTATTCGTTTATATGTTAAGGATTACTTAGTTTCAGGGGAATATAGGCTGATTTGAGGATTATGTTGTGTCATGGGGTATTTTATATATTTTATATTATTCAGTTTGCAGTGCTGTAATTTTCGTTGATCATTGAGCAGCAGTTAGATTATTGTTTGGGTTAAAACTAGAGATAGGGTCGTTGCTGGAACCTACCATGGAACCCCTCACATAATAAAATTTTGAGTACTATTCAGGCCAAATATTTTCTTAGTTTCACTTTGGTTAGAGAAACCCTGTCTCAATGTTCTACATTTACAACGACTTGGGCCATTTATGTTCTTGAAGGGAACAAATCGTTGCAATCAAAGAAAAGTCCGTAGCCAGAATGTATTTCTTGGTAACACTACTGAAACGTCCCCTTAGAAAAATTTATGAATGATTGTGCTGATAAATCACTTATGTTATTTGATTTTCAAACAGCTGAGCAAAACTGAACGTGCACAGAGATTTCTCTCTTTACTTATTCAGATCAACAATAAACTGACACAATATTGTTTGCACAATAATCCCTTCAAAAGAATGGCCCTGACTAACAATAACCTATGCCTTTCATGAATCATTTACCTCACAAAAATCTTCGTTACTCGAACTACATCAATACAGCGAGCACCAATACTGCCAGCCAAATAAAAGATTCCAACTACTGAAGTCACTAACTACTGATAGGCATAGTTAGCAAATGAAAGATTTTGATAGAGAACAAACAATGTATTTATACTAATAGTGTTCAAAAGATATCAGTTCATGACACCCAGTCTTACAAATTTACTGTCTCTCATGGGCACACATCCAGATCAACCGTTCTCAAAACTCCGCCATCTCACTCCCCACATCTACCACTGCTGGCGGCTCACCTCCAACTGCGCAACGCTACGCGCTGTTCACATCCAAGTGCCCAACACTACAATAGCGAATATTCCAACAATGCCAACCAGCCACAGACTGCACACAGCACAGCCAGTGATTTTCATACAGAGCGCTACGTGACGTTACCAACATAAAAACCTAAACAGCCTACTTACACTACCATCTATAATTTTGTGTCAGATTTCGCCCTGAAATTCGGCTTTAGCTGTATCATGTCTGGATAGCAGGGGAGACATACTCAGAACCTTTGGCCACTCATATCAGCATCATGGAAATGCTGAAGAATAAATGTATTTAGCGTAAATTTAGTTAAGTTAAGGTAGCAAGTGCTGCCGTATAAGATAATATATGAACTTGTTCATTTCGAGATTTCTACTATCATATGTAAGGATTATTTTTGTGTATTATTTCATTTCTGGGGAGACAGATTGGGTTTGTTGCTACTTGCGACACCATGCACTGCGTTTATGGAGTAGCAAGTAGGGGTAACTGTGAGCGTGCAAGCTGTGACAGGAGAATAGAGCGGCAGTTTCCCGCCGCAGAGCACGGAGCTGGCGGTTGTTACGGGGCCGTGGCGAGCGGCTAGCGTGTACGCGTCGTTGGAAAAACTCGAGTTGACGCTCGACAGGGGCGCATATGACCGTGTTTGCGTTCTTGGAGAAATTTACATGACACAGAAAAATCGATAAAAACAGAACTAATAGTGACACAGAGGTACGAGTTGGCACTCATGGACAGAAAAATATGTAAAGCTAAATTACCTAGACGTGGCACAAAAATATATAATAGCCTAAAAACTGTAGTTGTCTTAAAATTTGTAAATTTGTGAAAGTTCACAAGCTAATATCTTGGCAATGCTTTGGCCGATTACTACGAACAAAGTGTTTACATTGCGGTTAATAGGGCTGCATCGAGCAATCATAGCCGATTTAGCAGAATGTGTACCGTTTTTTCAATGAGAGGTCGGAATATGGGATTCGCCTGAGAGAAACTATGTTTCTGGTAGTAAATAAATTTAAAGAGACGAAACTAGCGGCAGCATTCTAAAGTTTAAAGAGGTAGAAGAGTAATTAAGTATGTATTTTTATTTGTTTGTTTATCGTTAGTATCAAAAATCCGGGAAAAGCAATATCACGCCACAAGAACATTATTTGTGATAAACGATGGGAGATACAGAAAATTAGACCTTAAATTGATATTGCCCGGAAATTTCCGATATGTTTCAATGTATCATATGTGTTTTAGTGTTTAGTTTTAGAATATTTGTAATTCTTTTTGTCAAACATTGTTTTGAGTTAGGCAGTTGTTTCGACGTTGCATAGGGCGGCCATCTCTGATGGCAGGGGAGTTGGTTCTGAGCAACGCTAAGAGGCGGAGTTTCCGCGCATCTGAGGATAGTAGTGGGTTCGTAGGCACGTTCGGGGACAAGTATGTATGTAGCGACGTTCGAAAGCGATCAAGTGGAGCGCAATATAGTGGTTTAGGACAGCAGATAAGAGTGTATTTTGTGAATTGTGAACAGGCTGTACAGTGCCGTGATCTCGACATATGAATTTTATGGTGAAGTATTGTAGCATCAGTTTTTAAAGGCCGCCCTTACGTGAAAGCCCGTCAGACTGCATTTAGAACGTTTAGTGAATATATTGAAGAAAAATAAACTACTTGTTCAAATTGTAAATCAACGTGAGTGACTCAGTATTTTAAATTTCACTGCAGTACCTGCCTGCATTGTTTTGTTATATTTTATTTCAGCTTAAAAATTGGGTTTACGACAGGTGTGAGCTGTCATCCCACGACGAAAACGTAGCCAAACATTGAGACCTGCCACATCTTTGGGCCAATCAATTAAGCTGAGTGTAACAAGTCTATATATATATATTCTCGTGCCATAGCACATGGGGGCTCGACCCAATCCATTCAAACTTCAGTGTGTAGTGCCCAGTACAGACGTAGTATGCAGCGTTTCATATTCGAAAATTAGCAATATCTTTATAATTATTGCACGAACTTATTTATAACATAGTGCCCCTATACACAATGTGGGCACCAAACTACTGACGCTTGGCAAACTGTAGGTAACTAATATGACTGTTTATCACGATGGTGAAATGAAATATTATCATGGAAAGATTAATGTTATCATTGACAGTTCTCTTAATCAATAATTCAAGAACAGTCTTAATCGCATTTATTATTGTTATAATACCGCCAACCGGTTTCAACCCGACGTAGGGGTCATCTTCTGGGCGTTTACATCATTGGTCGACTGCTGGTGGTGTCACTCCTGCCTACATGCCGTTATGTAGACCAATGGTGTAAACGCCCAGAAGATGACCCCTACGTCGGGTTGAAACTGGATGGCGGTATTATAACAATAATAAATGCGATTAAGACTGTTCTTGAATTATTCATTAATCATACTAATCGCTGCTTCTCTCCACAGCCATGTTTTCGAACGTTCTCTTAATGATGGGGCAGAAGTGATTGTCTTTGTAGCATAGTTTTATGTTTGCAGGTTCATGACCGAAAGATTCTCTGACCTGTACCCATCTAGGAACTGCTTTGTGTAATGGTTATACATTATGACACAACTAATTTTTTCTATAAGTGGGTCCCGTTATCAACAATATTTTCAATTCTGTTGTTTGTTGAGCTAATTCGGCAAATTTATGTAACCCTTGTGGGAGGCTAAACAACACATCAGCTACCATGTTGTCCTTCCCAGTCACATGTACGATCTCAAGATCATTTTCTCGTAACAGTAACGATCAGCGCACTAGACACTGATCCAAAAGTTACCAATTCACGATAAAATTTAAAGTATGGTGGCTACAGAAAACTTTTATACGCTTATCGTGGACATCGTATTTGAACTTTTTCATTGGTTAAACAGCTTCTAATCCTCCCAGTTCTGTAGCCGAATATCATCTCTCACATTCTGACAGTGTCCTACTGGCAAATCTTATAACCCAAAGACGGATACTAGTATCATTACTTCCTGTCTGGAGCAGACAAGATCCTAGCTTCCTAACTTCGAGCGTAAGCTCACTCTCAGTCTCACAAATAGCTATGGTCACATCATCTTCGTACTTAAATAACATATGTCAGTTGCCACACATAACTAGGCTAGTGAGTTTTGTTCATGTTTTGTGTTCGAAACCTGAGGTAATGCTTAATAAAGTATTCATTTAAACTGACAGTCTGAATCAAATTATTCCGTTTCTAGCTTTTATTGATGCTGTGGTGTCCATAGAAGATGGTTCAAATGGCTCTGAGCACTATGGGACTCAACATCTGAGGTCATCAGTCCCCTAGAACTTAGAACTACTTAAACCTAGCTAACCTAAGGACATCACACACATCCATGCCCGAGGCAGGATTCGAACCTGCGACCGTAGCAGTCACGCGGTTCCGGACTGAAGCGCCTAGAACCGCACGGGCATCGCGTCCGCCTCCATAGATGAGACATCATCAACTAACTCTTCTATGACACTCTGATTCTGATGATGGACAGTTTACAGCTGGTGTTCAAAATGGCTCTGAGAACTATGGGACTTAACTTCTAAGGTCATCAGTCCCATAGAACTTAGAACTACTTAAACATAGCTGACCTAAGGACATCACACACATCCATGCCCGAGGCAGGATTGGAACCTGCGACCGTAGCGGTCGCGCGGTTCCAGACTGTAGCGCGTAGAACCGCTCGGCCACCCCGGCCGGCCGCAGCTGGTGTAATTCCTCTGTGTAATCTCTATGAAGGTAATGTGATTGGTTAAGGATGTTGATTTACCCGCGTGCACTACTATAATATTCTGCTTCCATAATTATGTGGTCAGTGCGGCTGATTTCCATTGCCGGCCGCGGTGGTCTCGCGGTTCTAGGCGCTCAGTACGGAACCGAGCGACTGCTACGGTCGCAGGTTCGAATCCTGCCTCGGGCATGGATGTGTGTGATGTCCTTAGGTTAGTTAGGTTAAAGTAGTTCTAAGTTCTAGGGGACTGATGACTACAGATGTTAAGTCCCATAGTGCTCAGAGCCATTGGAACCATTTGATTTCCATTAGGAGGATCGTGCTCCAATTCCAAGTACAGCTGCGAATTTCTCCTTGGTGCGAGGACTGGACTGCGGATCAATTCATGCTCCTGGTCCCAACTGAGAAGCTGCTTGAATGAGTAATAGCAGATCCAATGTCTACAACGCCGACATCGGCTGAAAGGGTGGTGTTCTGACTGCACGCTCCTCCATACCACATCCAAATGATGCGTGTTGTTGAGGATGGCACGGTGTTTGGTGGAATATGATTGGTTCGTCTGAGGCCAATCGGTGGCGCTTTTCCTTTAATTCCCACGACTGTAATACATGATAGAAAGAGATACGGCGCCATGTTGTGACTCTTCAGTCGTTCTCGGAGTAATTTTTGACGGAATAACCGAGTAACTCGTTAACTGACTCACAACTGTACGGTCATATTTCAATATACAATGGACACAATATTACGGCAACCGATAATGTTCCATGGTAACGAGAACTACTTGATATATTCAAGAACAACCTCTCACTCTGTAAGTCTGATGTCTTAGAAAAACCAGCCAATGCGGCGTGACGGATGTTGGGGAGATGGTACACATAGTAGAAGATAGCTACTGCGAATACCAAAGGCATATTTGGCTGCTGCAAACAAGGCTGTTCTTCGTAGTGCTCTCGTCCAAGTGAAATACACAGAGTGGGTTCCAACCGTACGAATGTTCTGGTGCAGACTGCTATTTAAAAGAAACCATTGATTCTCTGAGTGGGGACGTTCGTGAAAAACACACACGTCTACATCTACGTGATTACTCTGCTACTCACAATTAAGTACTTGGCAGAGGGTTCAATGAACTACGTTAAAGTTGACTCTCTAGCGTTCCACTCTCGAACGGTGCACGGGAGAAACAAGCACTAAAATTTTTCTATGCGGGACTGATTTCTCTTATTTTATCGTAATGATCATTTCCCCCTATGTATGTGGGTGCCAACAGAACGTTTTCCCAATTGGAGGAAAAAACTGGTGATTGAAATTTCATGAGCAGATCCCGTCGCAACGAAAAACGCCTTTGTTTTAATGATCGAGACTGCAATTAACGTATCATGTCTGTGGCACTATCTCCCCTATTTCGCGATAATACAAAACGAGCTCCCCTTCTTCGTACTTTTTCGATGTCATGCGTCACTCCCACCTGATGCGGATCCCACACCGCACAGCAATATTCCAGAATAGGGTGGACAAATGTAGCGTAAGCAGCCTCTTTAATAGATCTGTTGCACCTTCTAAGCGTTCTGCCGATGAAACGCAATCTCTGATTTGCTATACCCACAGCATTATATTTCTGATTGTTCCAGTTTTGCTTATTTGTAATTGTAATCCCTAAGTATTTAGTTGAATTTACAGCCTTCAGATTTGTGTGAAATTCAGCGGATTTCTTTTAATACGCATGTGAATAACTTCATACTTTTCTTTATTCAGGGTCAATTACCCCTTTTCGCACCACACAGGTGTCTTATCTCAATCATTTTGGAATTCATTTTGGTCGCCTGATGACTGTACAAGACGGTAAATGACAGCATCATCTGCAAATAATCAAAGAAGGGTGATCAGATTGTTTCCTGTGTCGTTAATATAGATCAGGAACAATAGAGGGCCTATAATACTTCCTTGGGAAACGCCGGATATTACTTCTGTTTTACTCGATGACTTTCCGTCTATTACCACGAAGTGTGACCTTTCTGAGAGGAAATCACGAATCCAAACGCGTAACTCAGGCGACATTCCATAGGCACTCAGTTTGGTTAGAAGACGCTTGTGAGGAACGGTGTCGAAAGCCTTCTGTAAATCTAAAAATATGGAGTCAATCTGACGTCCTCTTTCGATAGCAATCATTACCTCGTGAGTGTAAAGAGCTAGTTGTGTTTCACAAGAACGATATTTCCTGAATCCATGCCGACTACGTGTCAGTAAATCGTTTTCCTCGATGTATTTCATAAAGTTAGAACACAGTATATATTCCAAAACCCTACTGCAAATCAACGTTAGTGAGATGGGCCTGTAATTCAGCGGATTACCCCTATTTCCCTTTTTGGGTACTGATGTGACTTGAGCGACCGATTGTATATAACTGCTGGATATGGAGCAAATGCATCAGCATACTCTCGAAGGAAACTAACTTTTATATAATCTGGATCGGAGGCCTTGCCTTCATTAAGTAATTTAAGCTGCTTTGCTACAGAGAGGATATCGACTTCTATGAATTCGGGAATATTTACTTCTTCTTCTTCTTCTTCTTCTTTGGTGAAGGAGTTTCGGAAAACCGTGTTTAATAACTCTGCATTAGTAACACTGTGATCAGTAACTTCACCGTTGTTATCGCGCAGTGAAGGTATTGATTGCGTCTTATCACTAGTGTGCTCCATATATGACCAGAATCTCTTTGGGTTTTCTGCCCAATTCCGAGACAGTTTCGTTATAGAAATTATTAAAAGCATCTCGCATTGAAACACGCGCTACATTTTGAAGTTCCCCTAAACTTTGCCAGTGTTGGGGTTAATTGAGTTCTTTTTAATTTGGCGTGTTTTTTTTCGTTGTTTCTGCTACAGCGATCTGACCCGTTTTGTGTACCATGGGGGATCAGTACCATCACTTACTAATTTATGTGGTATATATCTCTCGACTGCCGTCGATATTATCTTTTTGATGTTATTCCACATCTTTTCTACGCTTACGTGATCAGATCGAAAGGAGTGCTGACTGTATCTTAAAAAGTCGTGAAGCATTTTTATGAGCTTTTTTAAACAGATGTACTTTGCATTTCTTTTTTTTGTGATTGTGGGTGTTACTGTTTTCAGCCTAGCAGCAACTGCCTTGTGATCGCTGATCTCTGTATTCGTCTTGATACTCCCTATTTTTTCATGATTACTTGTTGCTAAGAGGTCAAGTGTTCTTCCGTAACGATTTACGCTTCAAGTGGGCACATTAGCTAGTTGTCAAAATAATTTTATGAGAAAGCTTTCAGTATAATTTCGGATGATGTTTTATGCCTGCCGCCGGCTTTAAGCGCATAATGTTTCCAGCATATCGGGGGTAGATTGAAGTCGCCACCAACTGTAATTGTATGAGTGGGGTAATTATTTGAAATGAGACTCAAGTTTCCTTAGGACTGTTCAGCAACTATATCTTCTGAGCCGGGAGGGGGGGGGTCGGTAAAACGATCCAATTAATAGTTTAGTCCGATTATCAGGTATAACCTCTACCCATACTATTTCGCAGGAGCGATCTAATTCAATTTCATTACAAGGTAAACTACTTCTGACAGGAATAAATACCCCACCAACAACTGTATTTAATCTATCCTTTCTGAACACTGTTAGGTCATTTGAAAAAAATTCGGCTTAACTTATTTCCGGCTTTAGCCAGCTTTCTGTACGTATAACTATTTGAGCTTCAGTGCTTTCTATTAGCGCTTGGAGCTCTGGTTACTTCCCAACTTAGCTACGACTATTTACAACTACCTTACTGTGTTTTCCCTGCCCCCGTTTAGACGGCCGGCCGGAGTGGCCGAGTGGTTCTAGGCGCTACAGTCAGGAACCACGCGACCGTCTTAGGTTCGAATCCTGCGTCCGGCATGGATGTGTGTGATGTCCTTAGGTCGGTTAGGTTTAAGTAGTTCTAAGTTCTAGGGGACTGATGACCTCAGCAGTTAATTCCCATAGTGTTCAGAGCCATTTGAACCACTTGAACCATTTAGACGGAAGCCCTTTCTGTGGTTTCCTGAGACCCTCTAACCTCAAAAACCGCCCAGTCCCTTCCACACAGCCCCTGCTACCCGTGTAGCCGCTCCCTGTGTGTAATGGACTCCTGACCGCGTAAGCAGAACCCGAAAACCCACCACCCGATGGCGTAAGTCAAGGAATCTGCAGCCTACACGGTCACAGACCGCCTGAGCCTCTAATTCAGACCCTCCACTCCGCTCTGCACCAAAGGACCACAGTCGGTTCCGTCGACGATGCTGCAGATGGTGAGCTCCGCCTTAATCTCGCAGGCAAGACTGACAATCTTTACCATTTCCTCTAAACGCCCGAAACCAGAGATAATATACTGTGATCCAAAGCGACACATGTCATTGGTACCCACATGGGCCACCACCTGCTGCTGGCTGCCCTCTGTACTCTTCATGGCATCTGGAAGCACCCTTTCCACATCCGGAATGACTCCCCCCGGTATGCACATGGAGTGCACACTGGATTGCTCCCCCTTCTTGGCAGCCATGTTCCTAAGGGGCCCCATTACGCGCCTAACGTTGGAGCTCCCACTTACCAGCCATGCCACCCTCTGTGAATGCCCAGACCTTGCGGGAGGAGAAGCTTTCTCTGGAACAGGATGGACGCCAGCATCCGGCTCAGAGACTTCGTCAGCTATAGACGACGCCCGAAACCTGTTCGTAAAACGAACCGGGGAGGCCCTACGATCGGCCCCTCGGAAAGTCTTTTGCTGCCTGCCAGACTTTTCGACCACGGATGACGGGTCGACCTCAGTGCAGGCAGTATCTGAGGCGACCACAGCAGTGGACCGATCGGGGGACACGTGGGTCGTGCTCGACGTCCCTCGCATCCCCGCGTCCAGTCCTCCTCAATGATGCTTTGTGGCAGAAGCCTTATTAGCAGCAATAATACGAGCGGCTGTGTCACTGACGGTCTAACCGACACTGAGCTGTTCTAAGGAAATAAACAAAAGCCTGTACGATGCGAGGATCGATACAAGGGTCTGTAGCAAAGGCGGTACTCTACGCTACACTGTTTTTAAAATTAAAGGTTGTTCCTAGTAAGCACTCAAACACGCTTGAAATTACGAAAATATACTAGTAACTACATAGGTAACTGAAAATAAGTCGCTCCTGTTTGAAGCTCGTAAAAATATATAATAAACGAACGGTGTACTCGCCTTATTAGCAGTAGGAACACGAGCGGCTTTGTCACTGACGGTCTAACACACACTATTCAAAGGATGCACTATGTCCGCAATTTTGAAGACACGAGATTGAAATTTTTAATCACGCTTATCATTAAGTTAAGACATTTACTCTTAATTTTCTTAGATTATACGTATAACTTTTCATGGAATTAAAAAAATTTTATTTTCAAACAATAATATATGCACCTTTATCTCTAAAAGTGTTGACGAGATTTGTAAAACATTTTCTCTGCTTAATCTCTTTGCATGTAGTACGCTTCTCTCATGATGTCGAACAGGAGAATTTTAATAATTTTTAACTATAATTATTATGTGTAATACAAACTTAATGCAAAATTCCAAGCACTTTGCCCAGTATCTCAGCTTACGCTCATAATTCCAAAATTTAATCTTGAGACACCATTTATTGGGTTTGTGGAAATAGTGTACCACAGTTCATAATTTGGCTTTCTCAGATTCTGAGAAACGGTACATAAATTTTACGAAAAATTATTTTTAGGAAATTCTTTTTAAAGCTCAACCTAACGTTTTTCTTTATGTCACGTTTTCAGAAGGCCCCAGGTTTGTAATCAGGGGCCTTTTTCCCTTCTAGGCTTTTTTTCTGGTTTTTGTTTTCTGCCTCCTTTTCTTTACCAGGTCTTCTGCTGGAGAGAGGCACTGTAAGGTGACTTGAGTGAAATTTCCTGTCCTAAAGCTCGTTATCCGTATTAACTTCATTCTTCCTACGTTTCCATAGATAAATACAAGAACTGTATCATAAACTGCAATCATCAAAATTGTGGAAAATGAAAATATGGTTTTAGGGCATAGTTTCCTTATAACTGAATTTAGACTATCATTTGGATTCTGGGTTTTGCCATGAACACACTTCTTTAGAAGTTCACGATTGACCAGGGACCTGTAAGTGGGTTTGACAACATCCAGGATACAGTTTAGAAGCCTCTTCTTGTGAATGTAAGTACTGCTACTCTCTGAGTCTGTAGATATTTACACTAGTTAACGTGGCACAGATGCTGACACCAAGAGGAAATATGCAGCCCATACTGAACTTTTCATGTCACACCTGGATGGGTTCCGTCTGATAGCGTTGCCATAATACACTTGTGTAGATATCTATGTCAGGAAAAAAAAAGACAGGTGGGTTGTTATTGATTCTAAGGTTCGCAACAGAGGCAAAGATGATCTGTACAACCAAAACGTGGATATCACAGCCTTCTAGATGTATCCCATTCAAGTTTACTTAAAGTAATCCATAGAATTGTTGTTCACTGACCTAGTACTGAATTGCTGTTTCAAAAGGTGGCGTGGCAGGAAGTCGCGTCACACATTTAATTATTTTTCAGGCACTTCGGACAAGATTTAATCATTAACCGTTTGGGAACTTATTGTCCATTATTTCTACTAATAAATAAAACTTAAATCGAAAATTGGCATTTTCGGTCGATTGCTTGGACGTCCCCCCTTAGAATCTAGCGAGTATTGGACTACTTGATCAATCGCGACTGCGGCTATAGCCTCAGTAAGACCAGGGAACTCAGATTTGCTTCTGAGAGGAGGCCTGTGAAGTATTCACTCACTCTCTTTGTAATCTACAGTGGATGATGTTTTAAAGTGGCTTCCGAGATTTTTTATGCTTTTTTGAATCTTTGTAGACATAAAAACAAACTGCTAAGAATAAAAATAGTGCTGCAGTTTCACAATTTGTTATTAAGAAAGAATTACGTACCAAGCGTTTTCATTTTACACTCTAAGAGAAAAAAGAGAAGACGGGCGCAGCACGAAGAAATTTTTCGAATGGGACGGAAATCGGTAGACGTGATGTATATGTACAGACAAACAAATGATTAATGTATTAGAAAAATAAGATGATGTATTCAACAGAAAGAGCTTTACAAATTGAGCAAGTCAATAACGCGTTGGCCCATCTCTGGCCCTTATGCATGCAGCAAAATAAATACACAGTTCGGCTCTAACGTCATCCGAGGCAGAGCGCGATCCGACGTTTAACAGACGTGGATCTTACAGTAGCTGAATGAGAAGTGAACCTTTCTGGCTGTATTTATATAGGTGCCGGAGCGGACGGCTAAGGGAACATCTGTTGTTTACGGCTATCTGCATACAGTAGCAGCCTCCGAACGACCGCTTTCTCGGGCATATAATTTACTTTAATAATATAGTTACAAATTACTTCAGAAACCTTTTAATTTTAATTTTTATTTGTATTCCGTTAAGTTGTTTGAAATCACCGAAAAAGTTTCAGCTCGATAGAATGAAAACTTTGCCTTCTCGAATTTTTATAGAGGAACCAACGGTAGATCGTTACCTCTGAACCATATCTTTACTAGAACTTACGTCAGCAGCTATAATTACTACAACTCTCAAATTTGGTATGACTCTATCACATAGTGTGTTTTATCATCCACTTTAACCAAAATTCTCTATCATTAATATTACAGGTACTTAATCTACAACAATTGGGTACATTTTAGATACAAAATAGGTTTTTACTTAATTACTCAAAAACTATAAGAGGTAGCGTAACGTGATCTCTCAGTTATTATTTTTGGGGCGAACTGAGGCATAAAAAAAATTTTCATGTTTATAAGTCCAATATTTAGCGCCTCTGATTTTTTATAAAACGTGGATTCTGGTGTCAAATTTTGTTCTATGGTTTTGGAAACTTGCACCAGAGTTCTAAAGGCACCTTCTGACCAAATTCTGGCTTTCTAGCTTTATTATTTAGCGCCACTTAATTTTCTCTTAAAACGGCATTTTTACGTAAACTGTTCAGTTTAGAACATTAAGACTTGATATTTGAAACGTTATAACACGAAACTACATTTTAACAAAGGTTTAAATGTAAATTTTGATTTTTAATTTCATACTTAACTGTGGTGCAATACTTTAGCGCTACCCGCAGACGCGTTAAGGTGACGTGGCGGTACTAGCAGTGAACTGGGGTAAGTGCCGGTTCAAAAATGGTTCAAATGGCTCTGAGCACTATGGGACTCAACATCTTAGGTCAGAAGTCCCCTAGAACTTAGAACTACTTAAACCTAACTAACCTAAGGACATCACACACACCCATGCCCGAGGCAGGATTCGAACCTGCGACCGTAGCAGTCCCGCGGTTCCGGACTGCAGCGCCAGAACCGCTAGACCAAGGTAAGTGCCGGCACACTCGCTCGCCTCTGTATCTCACACATGATACAGCGCTTGCTTCCCTTCCAAGACGTCCAGTTGCCCGGTGAAGAAGTGTTTGACTGTGCTCCGTTGGTCACCTCGAATAAGAGTGTCCAGATGTTTCAACATCGCAGGTGTCACAGCTGTGTGCGACCGAATGGCACGCTGAAGATCGGACAGTTCGTGCGACTTCGTTCCGGTGATGGTAGACGCCTCGCCCGACGACTTAACATGGTAGTTTTCGCAGCCAGGTCTTCGCTGGCTTTCTGCAGGCACCCAAGAGTGACTCCGATAGTCTGGTTTTCCGCCGAAAGAAACTCAGTGACAGCTCTGTCACCCGTTACAGACATCGATTTGAAGGCTACGCTTAGCGCCGTCACCAACCGGAACTTCATGAAACTACAGTTGCTGAAGTGGGAATATTCCGTCCTGTCCCACTATCAATTCTGCACTTTTTAAACTGAAACTGAATGATAAATAATTGTATTGCATTAATTCTGAACCCCCATATTTAGAGGTACACATAGAACGAGTTGGCATTAATTGATTTTTGCTTACGATTTTGATGAATCTCAAGAGCGCGTTTGATGCTTCTCTTTCCGTTATACACTGTTCACTGTTGCCCACTGTTCATAACGTACACTCCATCTCCCACATCAATCTTTTGAAACAAAAAAGATCAAGTGCGTAGAAATTTCCACTCCTCGTGTTGAACTGCAGTGCTGTTTTGTTGGGACAGATGTGGCGCTTAGGGCTAGATAATGGTAACAAGCATTAAGTAAATTTTATGAGAGAGAAAAGTTTATGTAGTATTCTGTTCTCTTTAGTGTCTGTGTTGGTTGTAAAAAGACTAATGAACAATTGAATACAGATTACTATGCACATTCACGTACTGGACACGCTTGAGATTAGAGACTTTTAACTTACTTCATGTCTTGGCTATGAACGAAGCAAGACACATGTATGATATTCATAAATTATTTGGTTATTAAACCAATGATATTTGACTATGTGTAAATGAGTCTCATGTTTAAGGACTAAGTTAGCTTGCAGAAGTTGTTTTCTGTGGAAATTGTAAATATAAAGTGATTGAACTGAAAAGTATTCGACGAGTACCTAAATTATTTCAAGGATAGAGTAGTAGTTTAACAAATTCCTTTAACCAGCTATAGTCTTCGGAGAAGACGCTTATGAGAGATCGACGTAGCTGGTTACCCAGAGAAG
This sequence comes from Schistocerca nitens, assembly GCF_023898315.1. Classification (NCBI taxonomy): domain Eukaryota; kingdom Metazoa; phylum Arthropoda; class Insecta; order Orthoptera; family Acrididae; genus Schistocerca; species Schistocerca nitens. The sequence continues at coordinate 620,181,264 of NC_064617.1, forward strand.
AGGATCGACTAAACACAACGTGCAAGTTAATTGACTTGAGAGACGTGTGAACCTTGCAACCCATTACTACACTGTCTCTTGTCGTCCGGAAAACGTTAGACATCTTGTTGCAGCTTATTACATTATGGTAAAAATTTGACGTGCTGTGCTTTGGTGCAGTACACAGCAACAGAATGTGTTCTGCCATCTCTTGGTTTCTTCCAATATTACCCCACCAGTGGCTTACCAACCCTAGCAGATTTGAGAAATGTACAGATCTCAATATTGCTCAGTGTGTGACAACATTGCCTAGCCGCGAGAGCCCTAGGTGTGGAACAACAGTCCAGCCGCCATATCACCTCTGCTACTCACATACCGTTTATAAAGGACGAATTGCACGCTGTTCCGTTTTTTACGAGCTACTCAGAAAGCTTCCCGAATGTGGTGCTGCGCCGATTTTTGTGGCAGTGGAAATAACTCACAAATACCCATTATCGTTCAATCGTTGTCAGAAAAATTATCAGTATGTTAAAGAATATAGCCGTTATTATGTTTAAGGAGCAGGCCTATTTATTCCATTTCTACTAAATTTCGATACTCCTTTCATTACCTGCACCATCCACATCACTCTAGAATCTTTAATTATGTATTCTAATGTTTTCTCTCTCTGTGTAATATTCCCCTCTACTGGTACCACTCGTGTAAAATTTACGTTTCCTTGAGGACTTATCTAAGTTAAATGACCATGTTCTGCCTTCTGGTAATGGCTTTTCAACTGGTTTTCTCAGACGTTCCACGTTTTAAGTGGCGATTAAGTTTTGTTAACGGGTATTTAACGATTTCATGTGGCACACACGGACAGCAAGAAGACATACTATATTTGATGAGTTAAATCGTTAGAATGTCTCTATTTCCACTTTTAAGTGCACCCCTAGCTTTTTCCTCTTGAAGGAACCTTTCTGTGGTTCTTGAAGTTTTCGCGGCGTACTGCATATTTTTTGAGGTTTTGGGATTGTAGCCGGATAAAGTTGACTTCTAGCCACAATATTTCGGCTGGCAGTCGAAGATGACTGGACGGCTGGCAGCCGAAAAAAAAAATGTGGCAAGAAGTCAACATTATCCGGCTGCAATCACAGAATAGCATAGAATAGGAACCTTTCTCATTCGAATGTGTTCCTCTGGTACTTCTAGCGTCTGCTATGTTGTGTGATGTATGAGGACGTTCATTAAATATCCTTGTATACTACTAAGCACACTTTTGCGCCACTCAGTACAGAAAACTTTCTTATATTCATCGAAACGCTATAATCATCCCCATTACATGTTTACTCACGTTATTATTTTTACTTCCTTCATTCCCTGCCGGCCGCGGTGGTCTTGCGGTTCTAGGCGCTGCAGTCCGGAACCGTAGGACTGCTACGGTCGCAGGTTCGAATCCTGCCTCGGGCATGGATGTGTGTGACGTCCTTAGGTTAATTAGGTTTAAGTAGTTCTAAGTTCCAGGGGACTGATGACCTCAGAAGTTGAGTGCTATAGTGCTCAGATCCATTTGAACCATTTTTTTGATTCGTTGTTCTATGACATATTGACAGTAGTGGTACAATGGAGGCATCACCCCACTCAGCATTGTTGCAAAAATTATTCAGGATGGTGGATCAAAGATGACAACCATAGATGTGTCACTGATGTCATGGTGAGAAATTCAAATTTATGCAGTAAAATAGGTCAGATGGGCTACCTCCACTAACCTAACTCCCACACCCTCCCCACCTCCCCTCCCCTCCCCTCCAGCCCCCTCCCCTCCATTCTCTCCACCATCTGGAAACTGGTGGGAAAAGGATTCAGTCTGTGCTGTTGTGTTGGACAGGATGGACATATATCTTTATGTGATATTCAGTGCGGTATATTGCTTATTAAAGCAAGTTCAGATGCAATTGAATGAGCACTAGACAGTAGCTTCAGCCAGCATGTTCACCTTGAGGTATGGAGGCCAGCTGATCTAGTTCACAGCACCACTACCAGAAGCCGCACAGAGTGGCCGCGCAGCTTGGGGTGCCATGTTACGATTCGGGGAGCCACTCCCACCGGAGGTTCGAGTCCTCCCTTGGTCATGGGTGTGTGTGTTGTCCTTAGCGTAAGTTAACTTAAGTTAGATTAAGTAGTTACAAGATAGCGGCCAGTGAAAATGGTGGGAAATTCGCTCGGTCTGTATTTAGCTGCTGGAATGGGATGATCCTACAACGATATCCTAATGTAGCGTGCACAAGGCATTGTCTAACGAATTTGTTTATGAATGTTGTTTATTTATTTCTGAAATCGCAATACACCTCGAAACTAATGGTGGAGTTTTAAACAATTTAGGCGATGATAAACAATTGTGGAGCTTTTTTTAACTATGATAGGGGAAGGAGCCACGTAATTACACTGTACCAGATCACGCTAAACGTATCTGAAAAATTTTCTTGTGCATCCTCCTTGGAGCAAAGTCGTAGCTGCTGTAAGACGCCATACTCCAGTCTCACAGCACTGGCCACCATCAACCGTAGAGTACCATGTGCAAAGCACTTCCTGTCACACTAGAAGTAGCCACAGCCCTCCCCCTAATCCCTGGTACACTTTCGTACTTTCTGACATGAGAAACTCCTGGTCGTTGAACATGAACTTCCTCAGGAATTATTAAATTTGGTGTTTAAGCAATGTGCAGAATATTGTCATATTCATCTCTTGAGGATGTCACAGAACTAAATGTACCACTGAACAAGGAGAGAGAGAGAGAGAAAGAGAGATAGGTTAGCAAATGATGCGAGAATGTTTAAGCAGTTTACGCTGTAGTTACACGTCTTATGCCGAGGAACGTGGAACAGCACCACCACTGTCTCTAAAAAAATCGTGGCATGTTTGTGAAACCTCTCGGTCTTCCGCCCTGAGACACTTCGCTGTCTTTTATGGGAAATACAACATGCTTCCCTTGTCTTTGAGGACGAGCTGCTTCAGCAGTTATTAAATCTAATTGCATAGTTTTCTAAATACACTTTCAGAATGATCGCAAACAATAATTTGTTTTAATTTTGCGATGTATATCGCCACATGCGAACACACTGACAAGATCGCGACTCACTGGTCTGTGTAAGTGACTTCCATCACTGAGTGGACCAATACATGCTTATTTAATGGGATCACCACATATGTTCAATGTCAACACGCAGGCGATATTTGTTTTCAACATATTATAAGGGAGAGATGCGGTTTGGGGGACAGACATGTATGCATCATGAGGGATGCAGATCTCTTTCGGACTGTGGTACCTGTATGTAGTTTGGAAATGCACCACACTACAGTAGCAAAATCTTCTTCCTTCTCCCAGTCCCCGTATGATGTGGGGTCTTCATAATTTTTTCGATAATAAACACACCTGTAGCTGCTTGCATTGTCTTTTCTACTATTTTGCATTGCAGGAGAAAGCTTCGTTTGGCGCTAACCTTACACATTGGCAGGGTTTGCGGAACTACGACAGCATGTTCCCATTTCCACCGACTGGTCAAGATATGGTCCTGTTGTATTAACACAGCTCACCCTCTTTCTCCACAGAAGCTGGTAGATATAGTGCTCTCTCGCTTATGCTCAGTTCTGGCTTAAATTGGGATGATCGCGTGGACAAAGCTGCAGGAAGGGCAGGACAGCGATTCAGAAACAGTTACAAGATGCAGGGGGACTGTCTAAAACGATGCTGCAGTTTTGCTGTAGGGATCCTTAGCTGATAGTACTGACAGAATTGAAGCTGATAGCACTGACAGAATTGAAGCTGATATCACTGACAGAATTGAAGCTGTGAGGAGGGGTCGTGAGTCGTGCTTGGGTAGCTCAGACGGTAGAACACTTGCCCGCGGAAGGCAAAGGTCCATAGTTCGAGTCTCTGTCCGGCACACAGTTTTAATCTGCTAGGAAGTTTCATATCAATACACATTCCGCCGCAGAGTGATAATCTCATTCTCTAGCAGATATCGTCGAAAAAGATGACTCGTTTCGAGATATGAGAGTGCCACGAATATGATTCAGAAGTGGCCATAATCATACTCGTTGCACTCTCATACCTCGAAGCGAATCACCTTTTTAGAACCTATCTGCTAAGGACCCCATACAGAAAAACTCGAACGTCGTTGTAGACAGCCCCCTGCACCTTGTAACTTGAAGCTGTAAGGGGAATGAAATATTTCACATGGAAAGTTATCTCCAGTCGTAAGAATGGTACACAGTTTGATATTTCCACAGCCACAGTCGCCAGGAGGGGTATATCTGGTAGTTCACTCATTGTCGCATGTTCTCAAATTGAGGCTGTAATCGTAATATTTAATTGTAATTACCTTTATAAATTTGTGGCTGATTTCCTAGGATGATTGTGCCTGGAATGCGGGAACGCAGGGTGGAGATATCCTGTGGACGGGAGAACCTGACATTTCCGGTTTACGGCGGGATTCATCATTGAGCCATCCGAACTGGGGAGGCTAGGGTACAGGAACGCAGCTGATCAAACAGTCTCGCCCTCTAGGCGGGTTAATAGCGAATTAACACTGAGTATCTATTGGGCAGCCTTCCTGATCGCGTGTGGTGCGAGTATTCTCCTTGAGAATTCGAGAGGATTCAACGAGGGCAAGTGTTTACGTCGGACAATTATTCCTTCCCAAATAAATTGACCGGTTGAGTGCTTGTATGGCCATTCTACATATTTCCTGTCTTTAGTTGTTTGAGGGAGAACATCGATTGTGTTGTGTGCATCGAGATGATGAAAAACAGGTGGAAGAGACGTTTTCTGACTCTCCAGACATGTTAATTGACTTTCTAAAGTGCAAGGATGATCTGGAATCTGTTACATCATTGACACTGGTATTCGTAAAAAAAAAAAAATACGAGTGGACCTACAAGTTATCTCTATTTTCTAGTTTTCAAGCAAAGATCTTCACAGACAGGATAAGTTCATAGTTAGTTCAAAACATGGCTCTGAGCACTATGGGGCTTAACATCTGAGGTTATCACTGCCCTAGAACTTAGAACTACTTAAACCTAACTAACCTAAGGACATAACACATCCATGCCCGAAGCAGGATTCGAACCTGCGATCGTAGCGGTCGCACGGTTCCAGACTGTAGCGCCTAGAACCGCTCGGCCACACCGGTGGGCAGTTAATCAGTGATTTGCAGCACGTCCCACATAAAGGTCTGGATAACGTTTCTAGAGATACAATTGCCACTCTTCACCTCTGGAATTACGCTGTGCAACCGATTGGTAGCATAGTGCTATGCGGCTGACACCGAGTACTACCACGTAAATGGTATGATATTCTTGCAAACCGTGTGAAAAGACGTAAGTTCTTGTAATCCCAGAGTCTGTAAATGACGGCAACTCGTTACAGAAATCACGACAGCCAGATACGAAAAAATATTGTTAGTGGATGTCTTTATGCTGGGAGAAACAGCCCCAACTTTTGTACAGTAGTTTGGAGAGTGGCCTCTGTCCACAGAGGGCGCTCTGATCGCGCATTAGACCAGCATGAATGGGCGGCTGGTTGCCTCGTGACCACTGACTGCGGTGGATGGCCGACCGACTTTGCAGGAAGTATCTAGTGCTGCGACAATATACGGTGCATGTACTTATGATTTTTGGGACCTGTTTGTCTTCGCGGTGTATGTGGTGGTCGATAGCTATGTTCAGGATGCGGAAGTGACGATTTTGTATGGTGCAGGATACGAACTGTGTTTTACTACATCGATACGGTATCGTGGTAAAATTGTTTCCGATGATACAGAATAGTTGTAGATCGATTTCACGCCGAAAAATTCATGTTTTCCTCAACAGTAGCAGACCAGTGTAATTGATGAAGTGTCTTTGGCGACAGTTTCCGTATTTCATGATCTATAGACCACTTTTGTAAGGTTTAACTGTCAGTGCAATATGACTGCTGTATGTTTATCGATCGGTACAAAATAGTTTTCCTCTGACGTTTTAGTAATTTGACTGTCTGCAGAGACTGGTGGCCAATCCTCCCACACTGCCAGGAGCAGTTTGGCGCGTAAATTCAGGGAGAACCAATCAGAATTCTCCATTCACAGGAAGTGCCATTACGTCAGAGTGTCAAAAGATATTGTTTGTAAGGGGCATAGGAGCCTCTACAGACTTGTTCGAAAAAAGCAGGTGCAAGATATCTACAGAACGTTCCGTGACGTCTGAGAGTCTCTGACCTCCTCTTTGTGAGATGTTCAGAGACAAGTCGAAGCAGACCAGCCTCCTCTGGTTTGGACAGGTGGGATTCTGTCCTACACCGCTATTGTGGCTTTAGAGCATCTCCAGACCAACAGTTGTAGAACATCGAATATTCCAGCCATTTTTCTCGTCTGTAGGGCAGGGTTTCAAATTCTGCTTTTTTTTCACGATTTGTTGTGGGATTCGGAATATATCAAGAACTTTTAGGTGTGTAAGTGTCTGTTTTTCCCGTACAGTAGTGTGCTTCGAGAAGTGAGGAGAATGAAAAAAATGAGAGCCTTAACATCACTGACACCAACAGCAAATATAAATTAAGCCCAGCCAGCGTTTCAGAAAATTGTTGAACACCACAGCAGCTGTAGGACTCAGAAATTTTTCTCTTTGTGACAGTGCCTTCAAACAAGCAACTAAAACTCGAAAAGTAATGAGCGACCTGTTTAAAGTTACAGCGGTATTTATTTCGCGTTCCAAGGAACGTCGTCTGGTGTGTAAAATTGGATATTGCAACTGATATCGGTTTCGTGAACTATTTCACACAAAAGCGAGTGAAGTGTCTCAGGGAGGAAGGTTGGGTAATGACTGATAGGCGTCACAAGTTTCTTTATAATCTGTGTTCGAATGTGGCGGTAAACATCGCAAAACTGAAGCAAACTGCTGTGCAGCGATATTTTTTGAAAGGGTGTTTGGAGACATATTCAACTGGATGTAACGACTCCTGAAACGGCTAGTGCTCTAAGACAAGAGAAGAACGTGGTATTTCCTACAAAAGAGCCCGAAGTGCTTCAGGGAGGAAGACAGAGGTTTCACAAGTGTGCCACGATCGTTTTAGTGTCAGTGGTGGTGGTATTCCTCGGAAACGTGTAGTTACATCGAAAATTCTTCAAATATTCTGGCATCATCAGCAAAGCGCTCTCTCTCTCTCTCTCTCTCTCTCTCTCTCTCTCTCTCTCTCTCTCTCTCTCTCCCCCCCCCCCCCTGTGCTGTGGTACATTTATCTCCTGTGAAATCTTCAAGATATGTATGTGGCAATATTCAGCACATTGCCTGCCGGTCGGGGTTGCCGAGCGGTTCTAGGCGCTTCAGTCTGGAACGGCGCGACCGCTACATTCGCAGGTTCGTATCCTGCTTCGGGCATGGATGTGTGTGATGTCCTTAGGTTAGTTAGGTAGTTAGGTTTACGTAGTTCTAAGTTCTAGGGGACTGATGAGCAGTTCATGTTCATTGAAAATTGGTATGCATGTGACACAAAGAACAAAGTGCACCAGGGATGAGGAGGAAGGTTCCACGTATTTCAAGTGCGACAGGACGTACATAGCGCATGGCACCCTATGGTTGCTGGTGGCTGATGATGTGAGCCCAGCGTGTGGCTTCCTCCAGCGGCCACAACTCTGCTGCAAGGAGCACGCACAAGAAAGTTTTTCAGATTTTTAGCACGATCTGGAACAGTGTAATTACATGGCTCCTTTCGCTATTGGATTAAAAAGAGTTACACAGTTGTTTAGCATTCTCTAAATCGTTTAAAACACCAGCATCAGTTTCAAGGAGAATTGCGATTCCAGAAATAAATAAACAATATTCTTAAACAAACTAGTTATACAATGCTTTGTGCACGCTATATTAGCCTATCGTCGTGAGGTCCTCCCAGTCCAACAGCTAGACATAGTCTTTAGCGAATTTCCCGTCGTTTTTTCCCGAGGTTGCCATCATGTATTACGTCATACGTGAGGGGGGGGGGGGTCGATGGGTCAACAGCGACCTCTGGTGGTGGTGTTATTTGTCGAGCCTCTTAAAAAGTAAATTTTATAAGTTAAGCATTAAAATATGTCTCGTGATTCAGACACAGTATCAGCTCTTCTTTACACGTTTAAAAAACTTGGTTGTTACAGCGCCCAGTAACTAACATATAAATATAACATTTGTTTCCAATTTCTGTAAATCATTTCATAATTTGCATCAGAATTGGTAACACAAATTTATTTTATTTTTCCATGTGTCCACACATTTAATTACGACGTATAGAAATTTGTCTGGAGCCTTTACATGAAAAACATTGTCACAAAAGTCGAGGCACCAGGTATCAAAGTGTATCACTGAAAAATAAGCTGCTAGGCTTCAAGTAACACAAGCTGCAGCCACATGAGTGTGGCCGCCATCTATGATCGACGTCAGTGTGCAGTTGCCACCTACAGGGGACAGGTTGTAGCACTAGCAGTGGTAGGTATGTAAAGCGTGTCTGAGTGAAGCGGAGAAAAGTGCTGTCATTGGCGTATGCGGAAGCGGAATGATTTATGAGGCATCCGAAAGGACATGATCATTGCCTTTCGGGCCTAGGATGGAAGAATTTTCCTTATTGCTAAGCTTGTAAACAGTTCGCGTCTCCTCACACGGCTAGAGTACATCGAGTGTGGCAAAATGGCGCTATCCAAAACTGGCTTGAGGCAACTCTGGTGCACCATGGGCCATGCATGATAAGGCTGAACGATGGCTTCGGAGATGTCTGCGGCTGAATAGATAGGCCACTGTTGAACAACTGACCGCCCCGACAAATCAAGGAGCTAGCAACAGTGTCTCCTCGATGACTGTTCAGCGAACGTTGTTGCGTGTGGGCCTCTGCAGCAGGCGCCTGATTCGTGCACACATGCTGACTGCTGTTTATCGGCGATGAAGGCTGGAATTTGCATGGCAGTACCACAAAAGGACGTCCAACGAGTGGCATTGAATCACGTTTTATGCTCCATGAAACACATGGCCGTTTTCGCGAACAGCGTGAAACGTCTGAAAGCAATCACATTGCAATTGTCGTTGCGAGGGTCCGTGCAACAGTCGTTGCAAGGGTTCAAGCCGGAAGAGTGAGCGTTATGGTCTGGAGAATGTTTTGTGTATTCCCTGAGTGATATTGTCATTCAGGAATGCAAATGGATCGACACAAGTATACACCTACTCTTGCCGACCATGTTGAACCCTATATACAGATCGTTTTTCCTAGGCACTATGTCACCTACCAGCAGAACAATGCAAAGTGTCACAGCGTATGCGTGGTTCTAAGAACACCAGCATGTTCTTACCGTACTCCACTGGCCACCAGATCCCCCGGCTTTAAACCCAACCGAAAGTCTGTGGCACCATCTCAGTCTTGCTATTCACTCCAATGATCCTCAGCTGCGAAACCTAGCAGAGCTCGCCACGACACTGGAGTCGCCATAGCTGCACGCCTCTGTCGGTACTTTCCAGAACACTCTTCCTGCACGTCTCGCAGCAGTCCGGGCTGCAGAAGTTGATCATTCAGGCAATTGTCAGGTGGTCGCATTAGTGTTATTGGACCGTGCACAAGAAACTAGCAGTTTCCCGTGGCTGCACTCGCGTATCAATTATTTTATTATGATGTGTAATGGTGCGCAGGTAAACTATTGTATGTGCAATAACATCTGCAACCGTCACGTGTTGCCTGTTTGGGTTAGCGTATTTGGTGATGTACGCCCCCTCCCCATCCGTAATGCCTCAATGTACGACACATCGACACGAGAACCGTCGCTGCAGAAAGGTGAATTTTGGTGGGCCTGGGCAGGAACGCACGTCTATGAATCGTGCTATTGATGTAGCTGTACATTATACATCTGTTCATTACACGACAGATGTAATAGTTTTTCACACTGTTTACATTAACTGATTTGGGAAAGTATGTTCTATTGTCTACTTTACCCTCTACCGGATTCTCTTTTCACTTCCTTCCACGTGGTTCAAACTATCTCCAAACCAAATCTCACCTAAATCGGTTCAGTGGTGAAAACAGTAAAAATGAAATGTGCGTTTGGCATTGTTGGCCGGGTGGCCCAATCCCGGGAAGTTCGGCCGTAGAGTTCAAGTCTTATTCCAGTCGACGCCACACTGGGCGACTTGCATTCCAGTGATGAGGATGAAATGAAGTTGAGGACAATAGAACACCCAGTCCACGAGTGAAGAAAATCTCCAACTCGGCCGAGAATCAAACTCAGGCCGGCTCCATGGGAGGCAAGCACGTCACCACTCAGCTAAGCAGGCGGACAACAGACAGTGTACTTTCGTCCTTATAATATTAGTGAAGACTTATTGTTTGGTAGAACACTGAGGTTGCAAAGGCTGTTAACTCACACACTATAATTTTCCATTCATGCTCGTGGTTAATGTCAAACTGTCCATAATTTTTCCTTTCCAATAATGGCAGAGAGATTGAGGTCGCTCACAGTTGCACATGTGAGTGATCACTGATATTCCTCGCAATTGTACTAGCTCTGCTTCAGGTGGTTGTACGTTTTTCACCAGCATATGTGTGTAACTGAGTATATCGAGTGCAAACTATCACGTCAAATGTTTATACGCCTTAAGATTTTAATTTCTTCCGATAATGACGTAAGAGAAGTGACGATAAAATAGTACATCATAAAATCTTTGTGATAGGCTTTTCGTATAAAGTAGTTATCGAAAAATGTAATGGTGGTGTTTGATTTATAAGGGAAGTCTGTGACTTGATGAAGTCCTGCTCCTGTGGCCTTCTGTTTTGACAGTATCTGAGGCGTCATGTGGCTCCAAAACTGTATTTTTCTGGTGACGTTGTAAACCCATAATTCTAATGGAATTAAGAGATGGCATAAACACGAAGAGTTTTTCGTATTATACTACCGTGTTCTTCCTTCATTCAGGATCCAATGCGAGGGGCTGTGAGGAGCATATTTTAATCTTCAATCACAGTAGTACAATATTTTGTCAAAAATGAGGCTTTACGGACAAATGAGACATCTTAAAGAAATTCAGGTTAAGCTTAGAAAAGAATAATTGTTTGGAAACACCAAGGTCGATCATTTTATTTTGTGCAATGTTCAATGCGCGTTGTATAAAAGTCGTGGGTAGCATTCCACCGGTCGTTACTAGACGAGTATCCTTTGGTAAACATTGTGCACATCATTGTACATAAAGTCCTAAAACTATAATATGTGTTGTTCACTGTTTAAAAAAACTCAGTAAAAACTGTATAACTGCAGATTATAATAACAGGTAATTATCGCAATAGCCTTATTGAGCTAGGCACAGCAAGTTTTTAGTGTTCAAAGTTCAAAGGTACAACGTAGTTTGATTCTGTGGCGAAAATTCAATGAATTGGTGGATTACATTGGATATGCCATGGCAGGTAGGTTTAATACAATACCTAGAGAGCCAATCTAAATTAAGACATCTTCAATAAATAAAATACTGGCTTTTGTGATTGGTTACACAGTCTGTCATCAATCATTGTTTGTAACTGTCACAATAAACCTATCCGTTGGGGCTGTATACGGCCGGTACTTCATATCTGTGCTCTTCTCTGAAGGGTATGTCGTAGCCGGGCGTAGATGTCAGACCTCCGCGTCTTCCAGAGGTACCTGTACAAAAAAAGACAAAGCAAAGTATGATGAAGTACAGAATACGTCAGAGACGAATCTTGTCAGATAAAAACCTTATTCTTGACTTGATGAATACAAAAACGAGGCTGTGTTCTTGACTGCTGGGATTTGAATAGGAAAAACACAAAAATTTTGGTCCATTAATAGCGCAATAAGTATTTGTGCAGCAGAGTACAAGTGTTGATTCTAAGACTCCGTGTGTTGGCATTATTTTATTAGTCTTTAGAAACTACAGTATTTAGCTGTTCCTTGTCTGGTAGAGAAATTAAATTAAAAATTTTTCCACCTGTGTTTTACGCTTATTTGTTATTCAGCTTTTAACACCAATACTACATCACCAAATGTATCCTGTAGAAAGCCCAAATAATATGGTCAACGAAACTTCGTACTGAAATAGAAAATCTGCTGGATAAGTTGTTGGTTTGGAATTCTATTTAAAATTTATACAACGTACCAATCTTGTACTCAAAATGGTAAGTGTATAATAATCGTAAATGTACTCAGTACAGCTTCATACAGATGCTTCGTATTTCGTCATAAATGGGGGAAGAATAGTATATTATTAACCACAAACTTGTATGTTCTTGGCATAATCTATACAGGATTATGTGTACATTAGTTCGTTAGTATTTACCTTGGTATTACTTAACTCGTAATAATAGTACTGCTACTTCATGTACAGTTCCGAATTCAATTCTTCTAGTTTTCATTTTTATGTGAGTAACTAGTTGCAAATTAAGTACCTTGACGTGGTAATTCTTATTTCGTTCCGTCTATCATGTTGCATCATGTTTACGTATGTGGCTATTTATCTTTATATACACTAAATAACATTTATATACTAGTTAAAGATAAATATTAACGAAGAAGAGGTATTGTGATAAATGCTTCACATGGTTTCCCACGATTCTTGCAACGACTTACTGAAGATGCATTCCACACACAGGAGTCACATATAAGGGACACACTGAACGTGTAATTCTATTTTATCAATGTACTAAGAATATACTGGCCATATAATTTGAAACAATGGTTTGTTGTAAAACTGAGATATATAACGAGTTCATCTTTCTGTTGACTAGTTCAATTTATGTGACGCACAAGATGTTTATGAACGTAAAATGCATTATTTCCTGTGTATGTGACTGCTTATGGGAGCGGTATACAGCTGCACTGAATACGTTTTTTTTTACTTTTATACAATGTCCATATTGACTACAAAACAAGTAGTTTATGTAAATTTGACAGGGATGGAGCCTTATGAAAACAACAATTTGTCGTAAGGATTTACGTTTCAGGAGGTTTCGCATGCCATGTTGCGTATGCTGAGAACAGGGTACTTTAGAAAACAGGTGTTATATGACTTGGAACTAACTGTGTAACACATGGTTCACAGAAGCCTAAAATTTATAACAATAAAGAATTAGTTCACGTCCCCACGTAGTAGCACAACAGCACGAAGCTACATCAATGAATTTAGTCAAATCAGGTAGTTACAAATATGATATAAGGTAACTGACCTACATTGCTCTCTGCCAAATTGTTTCAGCGTAATTACCTGATAAGTAACAGTTTCCAAATTAATTGGTTTATCTCCGATAATAATTTAAAATCTGTAGAAATGAGTGACTGATTTCTGTGGTCAGTTCCTTCCATCATCAATATGTGTTAACATGAGCAGTTTAATGCATGGGGAGAGCCCAGTCTCGTTAGTTGAATTGAGTATGGTGATGTCATTTGCTGTGATCTAGCTGTACAACAGGTTTTAGATTTATGGGAGGAACATACACTCCTGGAAATGGAAAAAAGAACACATTGACACCGGTGTGTCAGACCCACCATACTTGCTCCGGACACTGCGAGAGGGCTGTACAAGCAATGATCACACGCACGGCACAGCGGACACACCAGGAACCGCGGTGTTGGCCGTCGAATGGCGCTAGCTGCGCAGCATTTGTGCACCGCCGCCGTCAGTGTCAGCCAGTTTGCCGTGGCATACGGAGCTCCATCGCAGTCTTTAACACTGGTAGCATGCCGCGACAGCGTGGACGTGAACCGTATGTGCAGTTGACGGACTTTGAGCGAGGGCGTATAGTGGGCATGCGGGAGGCCGGGTGGACGTACCGCCGAATTGCTCAACACGTGGGGCGTGAGGTCTCCACAGTACATCGATGTTGTCGCCAGTAGTCGGCGGAAGGTGCACGTGCCCGTCGACCTGGGGCCGGACCGCAGCGACGCACGGATGCACGCCAAGACCGTAGGATCCTACGCAGTGCCGTAGGGGACCGCACCGCCACTTCCCAGCAAATTAGGGACACTGTTGCTCCTGGGGTATCGGCGAGGACCATTCGCAACCGTCTCCATGAAGCTGGGCTACGGTCCCGCACACCGTTAGGCCGTCTTCCACTCACGCCCCAACATCGTGCAGCCCGCCTCCAGTGGTGTCGCGACAGGCGTGAATGGAGGGACGAATGGAGACGTGTTGTCTTCAGCGATGAGAGTCGCTTCTGCCTTGGTGCCAATGATGGTCGTATGCGTGTTTGGCGCCGTGCAGGTGAGCGCCACAATCAGGACTGCATACGACCGAGGCACACAGGGCCAACACCCGGCATCATGGTGTGGGGAGCGATCTCCTACACTGGCCGTACACCACTGGTGATCGTCGAGGGGACACTGAATAGTGCACGGTACATCCAAACCGTCATCGAACCCATCGTTCTACCATTCCTAGACCGGCAAGGGAACTTGCTGTTCCAACAGGACAATGCACGTCCGCATGTATCCCGTGTCACCCAACGTGCTCTAGAAGGTGTAAGTCAACTACCCTGGCCAGCAAGATCTCCGGATCTGTCCCCCATTGAGCATGTTTGGGACTGGATGAAGCGTCGTCTCACGCGGTCTGCACGTCCAGCACGAACGCTGGTCCAACTGAGGCGCCAGGTGGAAATGGCATGGCAAGCCGTTCCACAGGACTACATCCAGCATCTCTACGATCGTCTCCATGGGAGAATAGCAGCCTGCATTGCTGCGAAAGGTGGATATACACTGTACTAGTGCCGACATTGTGCATGCTCTGTTGCCTGTGTCTATGTGCCTGTGGTTCTGTCAGTGTGATCATGTGATGTAATTGACCCCAGGAATGTGTCAATAAAGTTTCCCCTTCCTGGGACAATGAATTCACGGTGTTCTTATTTCAATTTCCAGGAGTGTATGTATCCCTGGACTGACAGTCCTGTGGCACTCTGGAGACATCACTGAGTACTCCAGACGAGCTACACTACCTGATGGTAAGTATCTGGTCACCTCTTCGTCATGCCGAATAGACCATCACCTGCCACGTGAGATCAACCCGCCATCTCAAAAGGAGGAGGGAGTACTGCGTTGGCAGTGAAGGGGGAGTAAGGGTTCAATGGGTCGGTCGTGAGGGCTCACTGACTTCGAATGTGGCCTAGCCATTGGGTGTCACCTGAACAACACATCCATCAGAGACAGTCCTACCCTTCTAAAGCTGCCTAAGTCGGCTGTTGGTGAGGTAACTATGAAGTAGAAACGCTAAACGAACTCTAGCCGTACATCTTATACCCACGGTCAGCAGCCGTCGAGCAACGCTAACGACCGGTCTAAAAATTCACATATAATCAGGGGTAGGAATCACTCGTGAGTTTCAGAGTGCCACCAACTTGTACAATGACTGTGCATAGGGAATTAAAAAGAATTATGCCCAATTGTGGAACAGCTCCTCATAAGCCACAAATTTCTGCCAGTGCTAATCGACACTTGAGATGATGTAAAGGGTGACGCCACTGGACAGCCGATGATGGGATGCGAGTTATTTGGAGGGATGAATAGCAGTATACCATGTGGTACTCCGATGGGTTTGACGAATGCCTGGAGAATGTTGTTTGCCATCCTTTGCAGTGCTAACCGAAATATTTGAGAGGAGGTGGTTTTACGTACTGGAATGTGCCCCCTTATTGTGCTTAAAAAACGCTATATGCGACAGGATACAGACAGCTTGTACAGCGTTGAGAAATAGTCGGAAACGATGAGTGACTGTATTAGCATAACAATGCAGCCTGACATAAAACAGCACTGTGAAGCAAAGGTTTGTGAACAGGAACATTCCTGAGATGGACTACCGGCCCAGAATCCGACCTGAACCCAACGGAAGACCTATGGGGTGGGTTACAGAACCCTGCGTCCAACGTCACTACCCTCTCCGGTTTCCCCTCTTGAGGAAAATGGGTTGCCATTACTCCATAGACCTTCACACACACAAAACAAGGTGACCCCATCAAAGCTGAAGAAGGCCCGAGCACCCCATATTAATGTCTCCTAATTTGTGTCCTGATACTTCTGATCAAACACTACAAATCGACAAAATACTGCCACAAAATCCAGAAAGATATAAACGAGTGGTTACTGTATTTACTCTGCTTTTCTTCACTGCTCGAAATCCGTGCATGGCTCTCTTGTTGATTATATGGCTCTGCTGACGAAATCTGTCCACAGAATTAGTTATTATGTTGTTGTTGTTGTGGTCTTCAGTCCTGAGACTGGTTTGATGCAGCTCTCCATGCTACTCTATCCTGTGCAAGCTTCTTCATCTCCCAGTACCTACTGCAACCTACATCCTTCTGAATCTGCTTAGTGTATTGATCACTTGGTCTCCCTCTACGATTTTTACCCTCCACGCTGCCCTCCAATGCTAAATTTGTGATCCCTTGATGCCTCAAAACATGTCCTACCAACCGATCCCTTCTTCTAGTCAAGTTGTGCCACAAACTTCTCTTCTCCCCAATCCTATTCAATACCTCCTCATTAGTTAAGTGATCTACCCACCTTATCTTCAGCATTCTTCTGTAGCACCACATTTCGAAAGCTTCTATTCTCTTCTTGTCCAAACTAGTTATCGTCCATGTCTCACTTCCATACATGGCTACACTCCATACAAATACTTTCAGAAACGACTTCCTGACACCTAAATCTATACTCGATGTTAACAAATTTCTCTTCTTGAGAAACGCTTTCCTTGCCATTGCCAATCTACATTTTATATCCTCTCTACTTCGTCCATCATCGGTTATTTTACTCCCTAAATAGCAAAACTCCTTTACTACTTTAAGTGTCTCATTTCCTAATCTAATTCCCTCAGCATCACCCGACTTAATTTGACTACATTCCATTATTATGTATGAAGCAACAAACATAAAATAGTGGCAAATTTAAGTCATGAGTATTCGTTGGCTGGAAGTCCACGAGGAATTGTTCAGCCGCTAAAGTGGAGTATGTTTCTCTTCTTGGGCACTGTGGCACCTTTCCTTCGCTACGTTGCGTTGTAAGTTGATCTGTTCAGTGTAGGTCGTTGTGGTGAGAGCAGGTAAGGTTTTAGTCTTGTTTTTATGTTGTTAATTACGGTGGGATGATGGTGAGAGAGCCAAACGTGGTACAGCATCCCCTCGAAAAGGACGAAAGGGGACCACAGAGCGAAACGCCCCTATCCCATAGGCCCTTACTCCATGATAATGCGGGGAGATTTAGGTTTTATCCCAGGAAACTGGTAAAAAGTACAGTAACTACGATACGGTACGCAAAAAGGAATTTCCTTTAAAACTGCAAGACGCCTGTTCAGCGTTCTGATAGTAGTGTTTAGCCTTTATACGCACTCCGTTTGTCGTTGCAGGCGGTCAGTCCGTCTCCGACGCATGTAGCGTAGGCCATGGCGTGTGCGATGTAGTTCTGTTCGAAGACGCCGGTGAGCAGGTGAGACCAGGGTCCCCGGCTCAGCACAGCCACGTCGTCCCCACCGTGCGTCTCAGATCCCAGTGGAACCATACCGCGAAATCTGTAGTTCTTTTCACCTGTAAAAAGAGGCCACGCTGAATTATAACTACTTGCTACACCATGAACTTTAAAATGACAAAAAGTAATATAAACGGTATAATAAGTCGTGGCTCTACATTACTGAGACGATTGTTTCGAGAAAAAAAAAAGAGAAGAGGTGGAAGCCGGCTCCGGGGAAGGTCAATTTAGATTTCGGATAAATGTAGGAGCATGCTAAGCAACAACGTCCCTACGACTTCTCTTAGAAGCAATGGAGCTATGTACACTTACAGGAAGCTTTTGACAATGTTGACTCGAATATATTATTTGGCATTCTAAAGGTAGCAGCGGGGAAAAATACAAGGAGCGAAAAGTTACATTCACCTTCTACGGAAACCAGAAGGCAGTAGTAAGAGTAGAGAGGCATGAAATGGAAGCAGTAGTTGAGATGGGAGTGACACAAGGTTGTAGCCTGATAAGAATTTGTAGAAGGAATTAAAGTTCAGGGAGAAGTTCAGATCTGCCGATAACTTTGTAATTCTGTCAGGGCAGAAAAGGATTTGAAGCAGCAGCAAACAAGAGGAATGGAATATAGTCGAATTAAATCACGTGATGCGGCGGTAATTAGATTAGGAAACGAGAATCAAAGTGGCACACGAGTTTTCTATATTGGCAACAAAATAACTGATGATGGACGAAGTAGAGAGGATAAAAAATGTAGACTGGCAATGACGAGAAAAACGTTTCGGCAGAAGATAGAGATTTAAGTGTTAAGAAATCTTTTCTGAAGATATTTGTCTGGAGTTAGCATTCTATGGAAGTGAAACGTGGAAGATAAACGCCTTAGACAAAAAGAGAGTAGAAGCTTTTGAAATGTGTGCTACAGAAGGCTCTGAAGTTTAGACTGATAGATCATGTAACTAGTGAAGAGGTACTGAGAAGAACGGTGGAGGAAACAACTTGACTAGAAGA
The DNA here is from genome assembly GCF_023898315.1 of Schistocerca nitens. Taxonomy (NCBI): domain Eukaryota; kingdom Metazoa; phylum Arthropoda; class Insecta; order Orthoptera; family Acrididae; genus Schistocerca; species Schistocerca nitens. The sequence goes on from NC_064617.1 coordinate 620,199,707, forward strand.
AGGGATCGCCTCACAGGACACGTTCTGAGATACCAAGGGATCACCAGTTCAGTATTAGAGGGAGTTGGGGGAGTAGGCGGACGGGAGGGGAGTGGTGAGGAATCGTCGAGAGAGCCGAAGAAACAAATACAGAAGGAAGGCTCAAAAGAATGTAGGTTGTAGTAGTTATTTCTAGATGATGAGGCTTGCACAGCATAGAGTAGCATGGAGAGCTGCATCAAATAAGTCTTCGGATTGAAGACCACCACCACCACCACCACCACCACCACCACCACCACCACCAACAACAACAACAACAACAACAACAGCAGCAGCCGGCCTGTGTGGCCGAGCGGTTCTAGGCGCTTCAGTCTGGAGCCGCGCGACCGCTACGGTCGCAGGTTCGAATCGTGCCTCGGGCATGGATGTGTGTGATGTCCTTAGGTTAGTTAGGTTTAAGTAGTTGAAGTTCTAGGGGACTGATGACCTCAGATGTTAAGTCCCATGGTGCTCAGAGCCATTTGAACCATTTGAACAACAACAACATTGTATGCTACCATTTGAAGAAATTATGGGCGTCAGAGTAGGCAAGACAATACGAAGTCTCTTGTACATGTTTTACTCGTAACTCATTGTACACTGCAGATATACCACTTGCTATCGTGTTCATGCAAACGAAAAATAATACACTTCTCTGGAAATATAGTGCATAAGATAGCAATCAAGCTGTAAGGAAAATCTCTTATTATTCAGAGCAGCATACGTACAGCCTCACAGATGTTGCTTATCCTCAATACGTCCATTATAACGACGACGATGATGATGATGAGGTCCCATACTCCAAGGAGCGAAGGGGCGATGCGGGAGACCCTCACCACCGACTAGGCAAGGTCCTAGCGTAGGTGGTTTTCCACTGCCTTTCTCCGATCGTAATGGGGATGAATGATGATGATGATGATGATGAAGACAACCCCCAGTCATCTCGAGGTAGGGAAAATCCATGACCCCGCCGGGAATCGAACCCGGGACCCCGTGCGCAGGAAGCGAGAACGCTACCGCAAGACCACGAGCTGCTGACACGTCCATTATATAAGACCAGTATTTTTTCTACATCCGTTATGTACAGAGTAAAAATACTGGTTACTCCGTACATGCTTCATGAACGACAGATAAAATACTTGAACTATCGTTCGTAAAATCATTGAATCGCTTTTTAGAGTGTTACTGGTATGTGTCTGCATAATTTCTTTCCCTAATTCTAGTGTATAATAATAAAAAATGTCGTCGCACTATGGATTTCACTTCATAACGAAAATTTTCAGATGCGCCCTGGCCTTATGTTATCCTAAAGTGATTAAGCCAAATTGGCATCGTTTATATTTGTATTCCTAGACGACGATTTCACATTTTAATGTTTGTCTCAATCTATCAGTAAGATTCAACGTCATCCCTATAGAGAAACTCCTTCCTCGGTCTTGTCTCAGTAATGCAAAGACGAAAGCTTCCTCCAAAGGAAAACTAATCCAAAATGAAGACGTTACCAGCTTGAAACAGGGTCTTTCTGCCGACGGTTATATATATTCATTGCATTGCAGAGGTCAGGACACAACCATGAAATAGGGTACATGCGGAATCATTCATGTTCAACTCATATTGTTAACCGAGTGAATGTTTGATTTAGTGTTGCTCTCTTACCAGACAACTTTATACAGTTTCCGCTGACTTCCTAGGGTAACTCTTAATTTACATCAATCTGAACTGCTTCGCGTCGCCAAATTTCGATTTAATTGATTTTACTTCTTCGATTTTTCACTGTTCCAGTTAAACATCCACAGAAGTCCTCGAATCGAACATATACTTTCATGAACTATGTGGTGTCACCGCCAGACACCACACTTGCTAGGTGGTACCCTTTAAATCGGCCGCGGTCCATTAGTATACGTCGGAAACCGCGTGTCGCCACTGTCAGTGATAGCAGACCGAGCGCCACCACACGGCAGGTCTAGAGAGACGTACTGGCACTCGCCCCAGTTGTACAGCCGACGTTCATAGCAATGGTTCACTGACAAATACGCTCTCATTTGCCGAGACGATAGTTAGCATAGCCTTCAGCTACATTTGCTACGACCTAGCAAGGCGCCGTATTCAATTGATATTGAGATTCTATTAATGTATCATCAAGAGCGATGTTCTACAAATGTGGATTAAAGTTAAGTATTCCAGAAGCTACGTACTTTTCTTTATAGCATTCATTACGTATCCTGTTTCAGACCTCACGCCAGCCTGCGCGAGTTTAAGCGCGTGCCTTTCGGCTTCCTCTCATTGTGTCTAGGCTGTCTTGTCTAGACACAACAAACTACTTCCTTGGTCTTATTTCACCTTGTGGCTTTAGAAGGCGATAAAATAAATGGCTGCAGCACCTCAGTTATGCTTTAACACATTCTTCATGTTCAAATAAATAAAGGTATAAAGGTTGTTCCATTCCTCATATGCATATTCCTAGGTGAAAAAATCTTCCCCGATTAGGAAAGAACATGCTGCGGTGGTATATATTCTGTGTTTAAATGTCTCCATATCCTAAACGAGTAAGTAAAATTTTCAAATTTTTTTCCAAAGCACATTTTATTAACTTTCCATCAACAACTTTCTCTTGTAGAAGTGTGCTCAGTTAATATTTGAAGCTATTGCACAGCACATCCTCCATCTTGTTTTTTTTAGACCATGGTAAGGTGATTAAGTGAATGGTAAGAAACTATGCAAAAATGTTACTGAATGGCATCAAACGAGGCGAGAGATTATCGACTGAAACTCATATGTCCTTGCGTAATTATTTGAGCTATGATAGAAAATTTAATCAGCCAGCACCTTTTAAACTAAGGGAGATATACTTACTCTTGTCGTCTTCCCGCATGTCTGGTCGCTGGCAATTCTTCCCAGGCTTCTGGTAACCGGGTCCATTAGCGTAGCTGAGTGTTGTATAAGACAGTTTTTCCTCGTCTGTCCCAGCATCACCTAGAACAAGATAAAAATAATTACTGACGCATTATAGCAGAACGAGTTTGGGTGCAGATGAGCTTCAAGTGTCGACGCTGCAAGGACAATCCCAAACACAGGCAACAATAAGGTCGAATAACATAGCGGCTACACTGCCACGACGATGAATCAAGGTGTTCAATATTCGACCATGGGTCAATCAGTCAGAATATAGGTGTATAGGAGTGTAGAAAGTAATGCTTTAAATTATCAACAAGTTAATATCGAACTTAACTTTGGCCATCTCAGTCAGAAAGGAATTCGCTAACCAGTTTATAACCAGTTTACTGGGCAACTTAACACACTGTACATGCCAATAGTCATCTGTCTAATGGAGCAAAAAACGTGTTTCATCTGAAAAGGGCTCTTGTTGCCACTCAGTGTACGTCCAAGTGTGGTACTGGCGTGGAAATTCCAGCATTCGTCGCCGGCGAAAAGCAATCAGCGTGGGTGCACTAAACGCGTGTCTCCTGCAGAGCCCCATACGCGGCGACGTTCGCTGAACGGTCGCTGTGGAAACAATGGTGTATACCGGCGTTTCATCTGGGCGGCCAATTGCTGAGCAGCTGCATATCCATTCAGCGGTAGCCATCTCCACAGCCGTCATTCAGCCTTCTCATCTACGGTCGGTAGTGCAGCAGAGATACCTCGGCGCCGGTTTTGGATAGCGCCATTTTGCCACGTTGTTGTTGTTGTTGTGTTCTTCAGTCCTGAGACTGGTTTGATGCTGCTCTCCATGCTACTCTATCCTGTACAAGCTTCTTCATCTCCCAGTAACTACAGCAGCCTACATCCTTCTGAATCTGCTTAGTGTATTCATCTCTTGGTCTCCCTCTACGATTTCTACCCTCCACGCTGCCCTCCAATACTAAATTGGTGATCCCTCGATGTCTCAGAACATGCCCTACGAACCGATCACTTCTTCTAGTCAAGTTGTGCCACAAGCTCTTCTTCTCCCGAATTCTATTCAATAGCTCCTCATTAGTTATGTGATCTACCCATCTAATCTTCAGCATTCTTCTGTAGCACAACATTTCGAAAGCTTCTATTCTCTTCTTGTCTAAACTATTTATCGTCCACGTTTCACTTCCATATATGGCTACACTCCATACAAATACTTTCAGAAACGACTTCCTGACATTTAAATCTATACTCAATGTTAACAAATTTTTCTTCTTCAGAAACGCTTTCCTTGCCATTGCCAGTCTACATTTCATATCCTCTCTACTTCGACCATCGTCAGTTATTTTGCTCCCCAAATAGCAAAACTCCTTTACTACTTTAAGTGTCTTATTTCCTAATCTTAATTCCCTCAGCATCACCCGACTTCGACTACATTCCATTATTCTCGTTTTGGTTTTGTTGATGTTCATCTTATACCCTCCTTTCAAGACACTGTCCATTCCGTTCAACTGCTCTTCCAAGTCCTTTGCTGTCTCTGACAGAATTACAATGTCATCGGCGAACCTTAAAGTTTTTATTTCTTCTCCATGGATTTTAATACCTCCTCCGAACTTTTCTTTTGTTTCCTTTATTGCTTGCTCAATATACAGATTGAATAACATCGGGGATAGGCTACAAACCTGTCTCACTCCCTTCCCAACCACTGCTTCCCTTTCATACCCCTCGACTCTTATAACTGCCATTTGGTTTCTGTAAAAATTGTAAATAGCCTTCCGCTCCCTGTATTTTACCCCTGCCACCTTCAGAATGTGAAAGAGAGTATTCCAATCAAAATTGTCAAAGGCTTACTCTAGGTCTCCAAATGCTAGAAACATAGGTTTGCCTTTCCTTAATATTTCTTCTAAGATATGTCGTAGGGTCGGTATTGCCTCACGTGTTCCAACATTTCTACGGAATCCGAACTGATCTTCCCTGAGGTCTGCTTCTATCAGTTTTTCCATTCGTCTGTAAGGAATTCGTGTTAGTATTTTGCAGCTGTGACTTATTAAACTGATAGTTCGGTAATTTTCACATCTGTCAACACCTGCTTTCTTTGGGATTGGAATTATTATATTCCTCCTGAAGTCTGAGGGTATTTCGCCTGTCTCATACATCTTGCTCACCAGATGGTAGAGTTTTGTCATGACTGGCTCTCCCAAGGCCCTCAGTAGTTCTAGTGGAATGTTGTCTACTCTCGGGTCTTTGTATTGTCTGTCGAACTCTTCACGCAGTATCATATCCTTCATTTCATCTTCATCTACATCCTCTTCCATTTCCATTATATTGTCCTCAAGTACGTCGCCCTTGTATAGACCCTCTATATACTCCTTCCACCTTTCTGATTTCCCATCTTTGGTTAGAACTGGGTTTCCATCTGATCTCTTGATATTCATGCAAGTGGTTCTCTTTTCTCGAAAGGTCTGTTTAATTTTCCTGTAAGCAGTATCTATTTTACCCCTAGTGAGATAAGCCTCTACATACTTACATTTGTCCTCTAGCCATCCCTGCTTAGCCATTTTGTACTTCCTGTCGATCTCATTTTTGAGACGTTTGCATTCCTTTTTGCCTGCTTCATTTACTGCATTTTTATATTTTCTCCTTTCATCAATCAAATTCAATATTTCTTCTGTTACCCAAGGGTTTCAACTAGCCCTCGTCTTTTTACCTATTTGAACCTCTGCTTCCTTCACTATTTCATCCCTTAGAGCTACCCATTCTTCTTCTACTGTATTTCTTTCCCCCATTCCTGTCAATTCTTCCCTTATGATCTCTCTGAAACTCTGTACAACCTCTGGTTCTTTCAGTTTATCCAGGTCCCATCTCCTTAAATTCCCACCTTTTTGCAGTTTCTTTTACCATGTACGGTATTCTTTAACCACTGCGGCGTGCGAACCGTTTACAAACTTAGCTGTTTCGGAGATGTTTCTGCCTTGCCACGAAAACTAACGATGATGCCCTTCTGAACGCCAAATAATTCTTTCCGTTTCCGCATTACGGCAACGACTGCACTGTTTTCCGTGTCCCTCTTCACATACCCTCAAACTGGTAGTGCTGTTACCAGCCGCCATTGATGGTTATTACTCGTTCACGTCGAAAATAGTCGGTGGTCACATTAGTGTGACTGGAGCGTGAATATTTTGCCTACCGCTATTATTTCCACCATTTCATGTTGTAGTCGTGAATGGTGGGCGGGTGAAAGACTAACGTTAAGCCTCGAATCTAATTTTATCTTAAAGGTATTGTCAGGTCGATAACCTGAGTTGTTTAAAGTAATGTATCGGTTAAATGTAAGCATATCTACGTTATATGAGCCTGGATGGCGTCTCATACTGTCTAATGAAACACAATTTGCACGTTTCAGTCCTTTTTTTCCTTTTTTTTCTTTTTCAACAGTATGCGATTCGGCTCAATACTGCCATCGTAAGGTACACATCAATCAATTATGCACTAGTTTGTACGACTACATACGCCGGAGGTATCGTATGTTAGTTATTGCCAGCCGGTGTGGCCGTGAGGCTCTAGGCGCTTCAGTCTGGAACCGCGTGACCGCTACGGTCGCAGGTTCGAATCCTGCCTCGGGCATGGATGTGTGTGATGTCCTTAGGTTAGTTAGGTTAAATTAGTTGTAAGTTCTAGGCGACCGATGACCTCAGAAGTTAAGTCGCATAGTGCTCAGAGCCATTTGAACCATTTTTGTTAGTAATTGTGTGTGCCACTGAGGTATGGCAGCGAAATTCTGAGGCTGTTCTAGTGAACATGTGCCGTGTTAAAGTCCAACTAAAACGCGTTCTTATAATGTAAGCGTTGCTGTTAAACGTGGCATAGGCAAGAAACTGCGCTGTTTGTAAGATATATTGTTGGTAATTTCTAGCACAGTACGCCCTCAAATTTTTAACGGTACATCACACTGCAACGCACAAGGCATTTCTTGATGCATCTACCACTGGAGTTGTGTGGAGTATATTCTTGACGGTTTTGCATTGCCTAACGAACTAGCGTGCAGAAGCACTTCTCTCTTTTTGGATGTTCCCTAATTCCTCTATTAATTACATAGAGGGAAACTATAGACTGCATATTGGAGTCTTGCCGTTCTCACCTGTTAGTTTTGGCGGAAGTAATGACGAATGATGTAAATGTCAACGACCATAATCTTGTCTTCGGTACTTGTTGGCGTCCAAAGAAGCATCGTTATCTTTCCTTCGGTAGACATTTGTGGTATTAAATTTGCTCACTTTATGCAGATTCATGGAATATTGCATTCAGGAGTTTATTTTTGTTGAAATATACGGTATAATTAATTACACATTTTCAGAAACATGCCTCAATATTCACTGTTTGAAAATTAACTTTCAGACATAAAATTTAATTCATAATTTTAAAAATTCAAACAATACTTACTTCCCAACAATTTCAGAAAGTAACACATTACTTGGCACAGAAGTTGTTGCAATATTTCTTAGTATTTTGTGGTATATCCTTTTGATTTAATCACTGCCTCGACTCTGCGCTGCATCGAGTCCACCTAATGCCGAAGATATTTGGTTTGGTTACTCTGAACCACGAAATGACGATGGCCTCTAGGAGCTCCCTTTTGTTACTGCATTTAGTCGTGAAACCTTGATTTTAAGCCTTGATTTCAAGGTCTCAAATAGGCTGAGGTATTCACGGTTGCCAGGCCACGGTAGAATATTAATTTGACGGTGATGGAGCCATTTGCTACGGATTTTGGCGGTATGACAACCGCGCTGACTCGCTGAAAGATGCACTGATGATTGTTACCTTAAAACAAATCGCGGATAGAACGCAGCTATTACAGCATTAAGACTACATCTTGTATTTTTTTGTGGTAATGTTGCCCTGTAACACTGCCGGATGTCCAATGCCATGACTTGACATGCAGCCCCACACCATGACACTGACGCGATGTTCCGTAGTAGCAGTGGTGTTCTGAGGCCGTAAGTCTTCGCCCGGTCGACGTCGAATGAACTTAACTCCATGACTTCCAAAGATGCTGATCTTAATCTCGTCACTCCAAATGACTCTAGCCCTGTCTGCCTGCGTCCATTCCCTCTACGTCAATGCCCATTGCACAGGTTTCTGCCTCTGCATTTTGTTCAGATAAGATTCTTCCTGGGGGTCTTCGCTCACAAACCATTTTCGCGAAGTTTCTGTCTGACGGTTCGATCTGAAACTTCAACCCCTGATGTCTTCATGATGTCATTTATGTCTTTTGCGGTACGCTGACGATCTTTCAGAGAAAGACGGCAGATTCTATGGTCTTGATTAGTCAATATTGGTTTTCTGCCGGTTCTGGGAGTAGTTCTGATTCATCCAGTTCCTTCATGTCGGTTGCAAACTTTCTTCACGCCCAACATTCGTAGCGCAACCACCGAAACTGTTTGCTCTCTGCACACTTTGTTACTTCCTTATTCCGTTTACTTGACGAACAATCAGTAAGTTTCGGAACACGAGACATCTTTCTCAATCCATCATCCGTCTTAACTCAGCTCACACTAAGGAAATCTTACACATTAACAACAAAAATATATTGTTACTACTGGAGCTACAACATTGATCCGAACGTTCTTCTATCGATGTACAAAGTAACAGAAACACGCTTCCAATGATTGATTTGTCGGACCATAGCAAATTACATACAACTGCCCAAGCAGATGCAGTTCTTAAATTGTTGTTAGTTACATCTATCTATTCATCTTTAGTAAAAAATGTAACGTCACATTCTCTAAAAACGATAAATATTCACTGGGACATACCGTGGAAAAAAATGAAAGAATAATTAATTTTTTCAATAATTCTAAACTTACATCCACTTAGTGATGTTAAAATGAAGTAACATTTCAACAAAGTATCAAGAATTCTGGTCCCGGCGGAGGTTCGAGTCCTCCCTCGGGCATGGGTGTGTGTGTTTGTCCTTAGGATAATTTAGGTTAATAAGTTGTGTAAGTTTAGGGACTGATGACTGTAGCAGTTAAGTCCCATAAGATTTCACACACATTATTATCAAGAATTAATACCACAACCGTACTTTCTCCATATTCTGTAATCTACACTGGACAAAATATACTCGTATACAGGGTGTTACAAAAAGGTACAGCCAAACTTTCAGGAAACATTCCTCACACACATATAAAGAAAAGATGTTATGTGGACATGTGTCAAGAAACGCTTAATTTCCATGTTAGAGCTCATTTTAGTTTCGTCGGTATGTACTGTACTTCCTCGATTCACGGCCAGTTGGCCCAATTGAAGGAAGGATTAATGTTGACTTCGTTGCTTGTGTTGACATGCGACTCATTGCTCTACAGTACTAGCAACAAGCACATCAGTACGTAGCATCAACAGGTTAGTGTTCATCACGAACGTGGTTTTGCAGTCAGTAAAATGTTTACAAATGCGGAGTTGGCAGATGCCCATTTGATGTATGGATTAGCACGAGGCAATAGCCGTGGCGCGGTAAATTGTATCGAGACAAATTTCCAGAACGAAGGTGTCCCGACAGGAAGACGTTCGAAGCAATTGATCGGCGTCTTAGGGAGCACGGAACATTCCAGCCTATGACTCGCGACTGGGGAAGACCTAGAACGACGAGTACACCTGCAATGGACGAGGCAGTTCTTCGTGCAGTTGACGATAACCCTAATGTCAGCGTCAGAGAAGTTGCTGCTGTATAAGGTAACGTTGACCACGTCACTGTATGGAGAGTGCTACGGGAGAACCAGTTGTTTCCGTACCATGTACAGCGTGTGCAGGCACTATCAGCAGCTGATTGGCCTCCACGGGTACACTTCTGCGAATGGTTCATCCAACAATGTGTCAATCCTCATTTCAGTGCAAATGTTCTCTTTACGGATGAAGCTTCATTCCAACGTGATCAAATTGTAAATTTTCACAATCAACATGCGTAGGCTGACGAGAATCCGCACGCAATTGTGCAATCACGTCATCAACACAGATTTTCTGTGAACGTTTGGGCAGGCATTGTTGGTGATGTCTTGATTGGGCCCCATGTTCTTCCACCTACGCTCAATGGAGCACGTTATCATGATTTCATACGGGATACTCTACCTGTGCTGCTAGAACATATGCCTTTACAAGTACGACACAACATGTGGTTCATGCACGATGGAGCTCCTGCACATTTCAGTCGAAGTGTTCGTACGCTTCTCAACAACAGATTCGGTGACCGATGGATTGGTAGAGGCGGATCAATTCCATGGCCTCCACGCTCTCCTGACCTCAACCCTCTTGACCTTCATTTATGGGGGCATTTGAAAGCTCTTGTCTACGCATCCCCGGTACCAAATGTAGAGACTCTTCGTGCTCGTATTGTGGACGGCTGTGATATAATACGCCATTCTCCAGGCCTGCATCAGCGCATCAGGGATTCCATGCGATGGAGGGTGGATGCAAGTATCCTCGCTAACGGAGGACGTTTTGAACATTTCCTGTAACAAAGTGTTTGAAGTCACGCTGGTACGTTCTGTTGCTGTGTGTTTCCATTCCATGATTAATGTGACTTGAAGAGAAGTAATAAAATGAGCTCTAACATGGAAAGTAAGCGTTTCCGGACACATGTCCACATAACATATTTTCTTTCTTTGTGTATGAGGAATATTTCCTGAAAGTTTGTCCGTACCTTTTTGTAACACCCTATATATGTACGTGTATATAATCTAGAGACCTATTTCATATTTTTCGCGCCGCACGCTGCTCCCCGTCTGGTGATTGTTCCCACTTTGGAAACTCGTTCGCTGTGCACTGGCTGAGTGGCGCGTACTCACCGAGGATGTCGTTGCCGCGCGCCGGGTAGCCGTTGAAGGACATGGTGTGCGCGTGGTCGGCCGTCACCACCAGCAGCGTGTCGCGCTCGTCCGTCAGCTGGTCGGCCACGCGGATCGCCTCCGAGAACTCTATCGTCTCGTCCAGCGCCTTGTGCGCCCTGTTACTGTGGTGCGCCATGTCGATGCGTGCACCTGGAAAACGGCGAACAACCTTAGGTCTGAGTTGAAATACACTTTATAGCCCTACGTACTAGAAAAATGTAAGTACGTATGTGTGTATGTCTACATCTCCACCTAAACCAATGGACCGCTTTCAACCAAAATTGGTACACACATCGCTTACCGTCTGGAAAGAATGGATGCTTAAGTAACAACCACCTACCCATCAAAGGGGTGGGGTTTGGAATGAAAGAGCAATGTAGCACATGGTGGGCAAACACCCATACTCTATTCATCCTGGTATTTTAGAATGGGAGCAATTCGCGACTTGCAACAAACTTTACACATAATTTCATTTGTTTACGAAACTTTCTCTCACTGACAACCCTTACAAAACTCATGAACGTGAAAATCTATATGTCTTACTACAGTTTCGTTGTTCAGGCAGTAAAACTGACGGATAAGTGATAAACTTCTAGTTTATATCTTCTTTACTACTAAGTGTAGTCGCGACGCATTTTGTAGCCGTTATTCACATATACCGCTGAATGTACCAGGAAAATTATATCACTGAACGACACAGAGTTCAGGGAATACGATATATACACTGAACCATGTAAAAATAAAACTGCAAGGTGTAATTCGCTAGAGATGCAGGTGAACTGTATATACAAATACCTGTGTCATATTTTAAATATATGTGAAATATATTACAAAACGGCGTCTGCGGAAAAAAGTCACAGGTTTAAGGTCATCCTAAACCACGTCAACAATTTCAATCGAATTAGGTCCACATATTAGTCACTATCTGGATAGATATACTGTGATTTTAAGAACCACCAACATTCTATTGTGGAGGGAAGAAATGTGGGGAGTGGAGGTGACTGACAGAGAGTGGGAAAGAGGAGACACAGCTACGTGGGAAGAGATGGATAGAGAGAGGAGGAGATCGACAGAGAAGGGCGTATAAGATCGACTGAGGAGAGTGAGGAGGAGATGGACAAAGACAGGAGGTGGTGGAGGTGGAGCAGGAGGAGGAGGAGGAGGAGGAGGAGGAGATGAACAAAGAGAGGAGGAGGAGAAGGATATGAACAAAAAGAGAACGAGAGGTAGGAGGATGAGATGGATAAAGTGATGGGGAAGGAGGAAATAGACTACCAGAAGACAAAAATAAATACATATCCAAGCGATGCTGGATAGTCGGCTAGCGTAGAATGAAAACGTGTGCACGATTTTGCTTTGTTTCCCTCGAAAAGTCGTTCGTTAAAATGTCAAGTGCCGAGTTATTCATTCTTATGCGAGTTCTGAGTGGCAACTGGGATGCAAAGACGTTCCTCACCAGGTTATTGACTGCTTAATGTTTTACAATCTTTGACTAGCTAGGTGAAGACATGCTTGCTAGGCTATACTTTGGAGGTATTGTGTACTGCCCAATTTTGCAGCTTTGCAGATTTGTCAAAAACTTTTCTCTATTCAATTTTTCGTATATTGTGGCCGTGTATGGCATGTGGTCCATCACAGAACAAGTGCAATCATTCATTTTATTCTATTTTTGGAATTTAACTAAAATACCTTCAATTTACTTTACTTCTCCAGTCATTTCGTGAAATCCATGCCAAAAATTCGATTGTACATGTGCGTGACTATTAATTTTCGAATTTTCGTTTACTTTGAGCATGAATTTTATTCTGAAAGCTCCCTACAGCAGAAATATTAGTCAATACAAACCGAACACTACAAACAACAAGAGTATTTTTAATTCTTTGCGCGATTTTGAAGCTCAGAATGTAGGCAGAGCGGCCACTCTGAAAATGGCTCTGAGCACTATGGGACTTCTGAGGTCATCAGTCCCCTTGAACTTAAAACTAGTTAAACCTGACTAACCTATGGACATCACATACATCCATGCCCGAGGCTGGATTCGAACCTGCGACTTTAGCATCAGCGCGTTCCAGACTGAAGCGCCTAGAACCGCTCGGCCTCTCCGGCCGGCTGCCACTCTGATTCCGAGACGACTCGCAGTTTATCACAGTATATTTGACGTGTTTATTGTTTATTATGTGTCATGTTCTTCTGTGGACATGTATTAGGTTCTGAGGTTGAGGGTCACAACACATAGCACTTGGTTCTCACCCAAGGAAGAGCCATTGTAAGTACATCGAATCAAGTTATGAAAGTTCAAGTAGTAACTGAGACTTTAAATTCACTCAGATACTCATCCATACCTTCAACTGTGCAATGTAAGCATTTCCCACTCTTGAATTTGTTTATGGGACAGTGGACAGACAGCGTTACAGATTATTTCTGGGCTAAACGTTGGTATAAAATGGTCACATGTTCATGGCATGTTAATGAATTCACATGCTCTCACGTAGCTCAGTTAAACAAGGGTGGTACCTCTCCTATATTGTCTGTCTGAACGGTACCAACGTGAAGTAGTAGATGGTTGTACTACAGATACACATACCTGTGGTAACCATTGCCACCCAAATAACTGCTGCCACACTCCCAGTTCTCTGATGTAAAGCGTTCACCTTCTGGATGCTTGGGAACAGGCCGATCAAATAGCAATGGTAGCAGGAACTTAACTGATTTGAAAAAAACACTGGCTTATATTTAGAAAATGCAATGCCTGAAAGACAGCAGAACAGCAGCCACAACGAATAAGTATTTAGAAAGTACTCAGAGTACAAAGGCGACGCAACTGGAAGGGCGTTGGTTCGCCGTTGGCCGGAAATCATACATGGACTCACGAAGTGTCACATGAGCTCACGTGTCTAGCCACGAGGGCGGCAGTGCTTTGGCAGTGACCGTATATGGTGATACTCAAGGCCTGCAGAGTGGTGTTGGGAAGCACAAACGTGCAAGGGGCAGCGTGACCTGTTGTACAGTATAAAGGTGGAAGAGAGAGTTCAGAACACGCAGCGGTGCAAGGAGGACGTCTTTTTAAGTCAAGCCCAGGGCCTGGACTCTTAGTATTCGCTTTGGCTCTGCCCGTGCTCATTCTTAGCCGCGTACCTCCAACCATGGGATTTTGCAGGCAGGAGTAGTGTCATTATCCATTTCCGTCTCAGACGAGCGACTAAAGGTTTTAGTTATTCAAGGCTAGACTTTGTTGGATTACTTCCCGACCAAGTTCCATAACTTTCAGTTAACCATCCCCATGTTAACTGACTGGATGGGCCTTCGCCAGTCTCCAACTTCACTGAATCTGGACCACATGCTGGACACGACAACATTTTCAAATGGATATGTCTTGAAATATTAGCGAACGCTATCCTACTAGGATGATATCTGATAGAAGATGTAGGTCTTCATTTTTCTTCACATATGATCTGAACGTCTGTCATGAACATCAGCTTCCTGAAGTAGTATGACGCAGTTCTCAAGAAACTCTAAAATTAGATTTCCCATCACCTTTAAGTATAAAACGTCTCTAGTTTAGAGATGCAACTGTTGGTAACTGAGTGCGTCACGTATTAGAAAAATCGGAATTCTGTTTTTTTTAATTACTAATTTGTCACTTTATTTTCTGTGGTCGCTCGTATTATTTCTTTTATGCCATCACTTCGTCAAAACATTTACAATGCACAGTATTTAAAATTCTGGATCAACCGCTTAATGCCTGAATAGATTAATAAATGAAAGATAAAAATCTAAAATCGTCGAGATTTAGAGGTACCGGAAACACTCAAGAGAATGTAGCAGATGTCAGAGGCGTTGTTAGCTTCGTGAAGTAATAGTATCTATCGGTACTGGGATTCATAAATAGTTTTCCTTCCAGTTATTAGCCCGCTTTTGATATGATATGAGTTCATGACATTGGACATTAAGGGCGTTAACTATGTGAAATTCGAACAATGAAAGTGATATAACCATCTACTAGTAATTTTCTAACTTTTACTTTGATTACAAATTATTAGCAAGTGGAATTATTAAACAACAAGTACTGAATCATAATTTTTGCATAAAATAATATAATTTTTTATATTACTGGTTGAAGGAGGATAAATTAATTTGATTCAGGTATGTGAAATCCCTGTTTCTGAATTACAAAATTATACATAGTTAACGCTCCTCAATATCTAGAAATTCAAAGGTTTTTTAATTTATACTTGATCATATACTACATTTTAATTTGTTGTAAATTCTCGCGTTTTTGTCTCAATAGTAATGAATGATAAAAATGCTATTTTTTAAAAAAAGCTATGAACCAATATTTGTTAAGTAATATTTCTGTTTATTAACAACTACGGAACATGAAAGTAAAAGATTGGAACTAGCGATTTTACAATTCAGTTGTATTGAGAACTGCTTCTTATTGTCTTAGGAAACTGATGTGTTCAAATCCCGTAAGTATGCCGGATATCGAAGAAGGGCAGTCTTTAACACTTTTGCCAGCTATGATTATTTTGAAATTATGTCGAGTCTGAAAACTCACTCTCATTCGTTCTACATGAGCCCAGAGACCAACGTGCTCTGCAATTTGTATGAGATATTCTATAATTCAAATTGATTACTAAATTAATGAATGAAAGCTTATGTTAACCCACTATGTGTATGGACCAAGTTGCATGTTAATTTTTTTTTTAAATTGTAATGAACCATGGACCTTGCCGATGGTGGGAAGGCTTGCGTACCTCAGCGATACGGATAACTGTACCGTAGGTGCAACCACAACGGAGAGGTATCTGTTGAGAAGCCAAACAAAAGCATGGTTCCTGAAGAGGGGCAGCAGCCTTTTCAGTAGTTGCAGGGGCAACAGTCTGGATGATTGACTGATCTGGCCTTGCAACATTAACCAAAACTGCCTTGCTGTGCTGGTACTGCGAACGGTTGAAAGCAAGGGGAAACTACAGCCGTGATTTTTCACAAGGTAATGTAGCTTTACTGTATGGTTTATGATGATGGCGTCCTCTTGGGTAAAATATTCAAGAGGTAAAATAGTCCCCCATTCGGATCTCCGGGCGGGGACTACTCAAGAGGACGTCGTTATCAGGAGAAAGAAAACTGGCATTCTACGGATCGGAGCGTGGAATGTCAGATCCCTTAATCGGGCAGGTAGGTTAGAAAATTTAAAAAGGGAAATGGATAGGTTAAAGTTAGATGTAGTGGGAATTAGTGAAGTTCGGTGGCAGGAGGAACAAGATTTTGGTCAGGCGAATACAGGGTTATAAATACAAAGTCAAATAGGGGTAATGCAGGAGTAGGTTTAATTATGAATAAAATAATAGAAATGCGGGTAAGCTACTACAAACAGCATAGTGAACGCATTATTGTGGTCAAGATATACACGAAGCCCACGCCTACTACAGTAGTGCAAGTTTATATGCCAACTAGATCTGCAGATGACGAAGAAATTGAAGAAATGTATGATGAAATAAAAGAAATTATTCAGATAGTGAAGGAAGACGAAAATTTAATAGTCGTGGGTGACTGGAATTCGGTAGTAGGAAAAGGGAGAGAAGGAAACGTAGTAGGTGAATATGGATTGGGGGGAAGAAATGAAAGAGGAAGCCGCCTGGTAGAATATTGCACAGAGCATAACTTAACCATAGCTAACACTTGGTTCAAGAATCATAAAAGAAGGTTGTATACATGGAATAACCCTGGAGATACTAAAAGGTATCAGATAGATTATATAATGGTAAGACAGAGATTGAGGAACCAGATTTTAAATTGTAAGACATTTCCAGGGGCAGATGTGGGCTCTGACCACAATCTATTGGGTATGAACTCTAGATTAAAACTGAAGAAACTGCAAAAACGTGGGAATTTAAGGAGATGGGACCTGGATAAACTGAAAGAACCAGAGGATGTACAGAGTTTCAGGGGGAGCGTAAGGGAACAAATGGCAGGAATGGGGGGAAACAAATACAGTAGAAGAAGAATGGGTAGCTTTGAGGGATGATGTAGTAAAGGCAGCAGAGGATTAAGTGGGTAAAAAGGCGAGGGCTAGTAAAAATCCTTGGGTAACACAAGAAATATTGAATTTAATTGATGAAAGGAGAAAATATAAAAATGCAGTAAAAGAAGCAGGCAAAAAGGAATACAAACGTCTCAAAAATGAGATCGACAGGAAGTGCAAAATGGCTAAGCAGCGATGGCTAGAGGATACATGTGAGGATGTAGAGGCTTATTTCACTAGGGGTAAAACAGATACTGCTTAAAGGAAAATTAAAGAGACCTTTCGAGAAAAGAGAACCACTTGCATGAATATCAAGAGCTCAGATGGAAACCCAGTTCTAACCAAAGATGGGAAATCAGAAAGGTGGAAGGAGTATATAGAGGGTCTATACAAGGGCGACGTACTTGAGGACAATATAATGGAAATGAAAGAGGATGTAGATGAAGATGAAATGAAGGATATGATACTGCGTGAAGAGTTCGACGGACAATACAAAGACCCGAGAGTAGACAACATTCCATTAGAACTACTCACAGCCTTGGGAGAGCCAGTCCTGACAAAACTCTACCATCTGGTGAGCAAGACGTATGAGACAGGAGAAATACCCTCAGACTTCAAGAAGAATATAATAATCCCAAGCCCAAAGAAGGCAGGTGTTGACAGATGTGATTTTATTACCGAACTATTAGTTTAATAAGTCACGGCTGCAAAATACTAACGCGAATTCTTTACAGACGAATGGAAAAATTAGTAGAGGCCGACCTTGGGGTAGATCAGTTTGGATTACGTAGAAATATTGGAACACGTGAGGCAATACTGACCCTACGGCTTATCTTAGAAGCTAGATTAACGAAAGGCAAACCTACGTTTCTAGCATTTGTAGACTTAGAGAAAGCTTTTGACAATGTTCACTGGAATACTCTCTTTCAAATTCTAAAGGTGGCAGGGGTAAAATATAGGGAGCGGAAGGCTATTTACAATTTGTATAGAAACCAAATGGCAGTTATAAGAGTTGAGGGGCATGAAAGGGAAGCAGTGGTTGGGAAGGGAGTGAGACGGGGTTGTAGCCTCTCCCCGATGTTATTCAATCTGTATATTGAGCAAGCAGTGAAGGAAACAAAAGAATAATTCGGAGTAGGTATTAAAATCCAGGGAGAAGAAATAAAAACTTTCAGGTTCGCCAATGACATTGTAATTCTGTCAGAGACAGCAAAGGACTTGGAAGAGCAGTTGAACGGAATGGAGGATATAAGATGAACATCAACAAAAGCAAAACGAGGATAATGGAATGTAGTCGAATTAAGTCGGGTGATGCTCAGGGAAGTAGATTAGGAAATGAGACACTTAAAGTAGTAAAGGAATTTTGCTATTTGGGGAGCAAAATAACTGACGAATGTCGAAGTAGAGAGGATATAAAATGTAGACTGGTAATGGGAAGGAAAGCGTTTCTGAAGAAGAGAAATTTGTTAACATCGAGTATTAATTTAAGTGTTAGGAAGTCGTTTCTGAAAGTATTTGTATGGAGTGTAGCCATGTATGGAAGTGAAACATGGACGATAAATAGTTTAGACAAGAAGAGAATAGAAGCTTTCGAAATGTGGTGCTACAGAAGAATGCTGAAGATTAGATGGGTAGATCACATAACTAATGAGGAGGTGCTGAATAGGATTGGGGAGAAGAGAAGTTTGTGGCACAACTTGACTAGAAGAAGGGATCGGTTGGTAGGACATATTCTGAGGCATCAAGGGATCACCAATTTAGTATTGGGGGGCAGTGTGGAGGGTAGAAATCGTAGAGGGAGACCAAGAGATGAATACACCAAGCAGATTCAGAAGGATGTAGGCTGCAGTAGGTACTGGGAGATGAAGCTTGCACAGGATAGAGTAGTATGGAGAGCTGCATCAAACCAGTCTCAGGACTGAAGACCACAACAACAGCAATGAAATGAACTGAGCTGACGGGAACTGTAAAGATGAGCAATTATCTTTCAAAAATGCATTCATTTTCGATACTTCGTTGCCTTGTCTTATTCCACAATACACGTAAACACAAACCAAAATATAAAAAAGAAATCCACTCAAAATTACAGCAATGTAGGTGGTTATTAGTGTGCGTTTCGGTGTCGTTTTATCATTAGAAATGGAAAAGGCTCCTATTCAGGATACGTGAAGTTTGACAGTATACTGAAAGTTACGAATAAAAACAAATAAAACAACAAATTACGAATCAAGACGGTACTGCTAAGTCACACTGCATCCTATGAAAGACAGAATGAATTGATGCCTCAGTTGTCTGCAACATGAATCGTGAGCGAAGATGTATTCTTTCTAGATCTTAATTATTGTACATATGTGACGCATTTAGAAAGGAAATCATCCTTTATTGGTGTCGAAACGGACCAATTTTCAGTCTGAAGCATTACAGTGGACGGATTTAGAATATCTTGTTAAATAAACCATCATAGCAATTTACATAATTAGGAAATGTGTATTGCAGTAGTGGTGCCGAGAAAAGGGGTATTGCGGGATTATTATGATTTTTACCAAGAGATATTCAAAATCAGGTACATTCTTTTAGAGTGGTGCATCGACTTTTACTGTGGAAAAGTTAACGTTGTTTGCAACACTACTTTAGAATGGCGATGAATCACTGCTTCGTAACAGCTCCAGTTACAAAACAGATGGGTACTTTTTGACTTGCGAATAATTCGTGAAGACCAAGTACAAAATCTCTTCCAAAACACGTATTAGAGGCTGTATAAATATACTGAAAGCGACATCGTAACACAGAGAGTGTTACCTGAGTTTCCTTAATCAAATTTCAATATAAGTTATTTGCTAGACAGCTACTCAGTAAGTTGATACCCTTCCTAAAGCCGTCCTTAGAAACATTAATAGGTCGTAATGTATTGTGTGAAGCTGCTTCATCATTTGCTTACCTTCGACGAAGAGTATGAAACCATTTGGCTCCTTCTGCAGAGTACGAATAGCAACTTCTGTCATCTCCCAGAGTCTTGGTTCTGTTTCCGGATTTGCGTCAAGGTGATACTGCATGTGAGAGTCCTCGAAGAGTCCTATGAAAAAAGATATTCAACACTTAAAGAAGAAGGTAACAATGTAAAATAGTTTGCTTTACTACTTTCTTACTATACTAAAGATCATATTCTAAGTAAATCTAATGCTTCTAGGAGCTGACTGTTAACCGTGATGTATAGACACTTGGTAGTTTTGGCTTTCACCCAGAAAACAATATTCTGTAGAAACAACATTTAAACCTATAGTAGGGATATTCAAACTGCTGTGATGAACTTTAGAATGTTTAAGACGTTGCTTCATACGATGAAATAATCCAGAATCTTCGAATTGCTTCCACTGCACTTGTTACAATCCTCTACAATGTAAGGTACGATTTGTTACATTGTTCTATAACGTGAAGTACGAAGTGAGTCTTTGTTAAGTTCATGTCAGCGATTCCTAAATTACCTTTCTCTCAAGCGCTCACTTGTCGATGTGTGTGTACGTGTCTGTCCGTCTGATAGCATCAGTGAACCACGAGAAATAAAATTGTTTCTCTCCACTCAACTTACGGGTTTTAAGCGCACTCGAATGTCTACTTGTTTCTTTCAGCAGCCATGAGAAGACATTAAAATGTGTGAACGTGGATTTTTTCTTGAAGAATGAATTTCACGATTCAGGAGAAGTCTTTAAAATTCGTTGAGGCAAAATAGCAGTACGAGATGGTTGTGATTGGAAGCTTAGTTTAGATGTTACGAGCACAAAAACTGCCAACTTATTCGTTTATAATTGACAGACGTAAGGTGCACAAAAATTCGCAAACTCTGACGCCACAGCGCCTTAATTTGCTACCAGCAGTACAAAAATGTCTGTTACAAAATATCACCCCGTCAAAGAATGGCATTTTGGCAACCCTACAATCACATGAAGAGTACGTACAAAATTACTTGACTCATAGCAGCGCACAGACGTTGTAGTAAGGGAGAGAGAAACGGTAGTAGTGGGGGTTCCCTTGTGGATGGTTCCATCATGGTAGGGAACGTGTAGTTCTAAAGCTGAAGCCTTCATACAAACTCCTATCTCGCAGAAACTGTCAGCTAACTCGGGAGCGACACTGCAACAGATTGTCTGATCGTCGAAGTTACGAACGATGGCGGTCGTGTTTGGGATCCTTCTGTAGACCTGGCGTCACGGATTCCCTGAGAGACAACGAGCGTTCAGTAGTGTTCTGAGCGCTAGTGTCGCCAGTGTTCTGAGCGCCCTGCTGCCAATGTTGCAGCCAGTGCGACCATTAAACGTGACTGCAGCAAGTTATTTACTGCATTTAGTTTCCACTTGTTGCTTGTTGTCATGGATGATGGTGTTTCTATTTAAGGAAGCGAGAGACATAATTTGCAGGATACGCGCTCTCATCGAGGCAAAGCACCTGCAGGCGACCATAGCAACTGTCGCTTGCCAATGGTAATGGTGTAATACCCAACTGTGCCTAGACCTCTGTGGAAACTCAACGATTATGAGACTGTAACGGTTTACACCAGTGCGACCGATTATTGTTCAAAGCGCAATAGGTTACCGGATTACGCTGAAATCACTACAGAAAGAGACATTTATTTTAAACTGTCTTGAAAATATTCCTCCCTTTCTCTCGTTGCCACATTAAAACTGTGTTCTTTTGCCAAAATACAGCGGGGTGTATTCAGTGCCATGCTAAAGCCGTTGCAATTGTGACGGAATTCTAAAAAAATACATCACTAAAGAAACAGTTGAAGACAAGCCAGATCAATATGTGATGGAAAGATCATTCTCATTGTAAAAATAAACGTACAGTTTCTTCGCTACCGTTGCTACGAAGCCATACTAATTCTGATTTCACCAGCTATTGAAGACCCTTAAAATAAATACACTTATACCATTGAAAAGAGTGTCATTCCTCATACACAGCAGTAATAGCAGTAGTCAAGAATGTTTCACGTGTTAACTAAAGTGTATGGCAAAATACACTCCACTTTGAATGCTGTCATTGGGAAAAAACTTGTTTTGATAATGAGCACTATTTATAAGATATGATAGATGTTACGAATGTATCACACTCAATTATTTCCAAGTGTGAATAGAAGTGTGTGCAGTACATACAAACCTTTTTCCGAGATTGGATGTATAGATTCCAGCCGGCCGGTGTGGCCGTGCGGTTCTAGGCGCTTCAGTCTGGAATCACGCGACGGCTACGGACGCAGGTTCGAATCCTGCCTTGGGCATGGATGTGTGTGATGTCCTTAGGTTAGTTAGGTTTAAGTAGTTCTAAGTTCTAGGGGACTGACGATCTCAGATGTTAAGTCCCACAGTGCTCAGAGCCATTTGAACCATTTTTTTATAGATTCCATCTCTAGTTTAAAGAGATATTCAGTATGTTAGCTAATTTCCTATGCAGCAGTGTGTGACGTAACATGCAATAAACGCAAACTCATAGCATACTTAATTTTTCATTGCGCGCTGTTTGAATGTCGCCTAGTGGTTTACTTAATGATGACGTGTCACAATGAATGTAACCATTAGCGAACTAATACGCAGCTCATGAGAAGACTTACACGTGAGGCTATCAGATGGGTGGCAATTCGATACCTTTTTACAAAATAGTTCCTTTAAAATAGTTAGAGAAAGACTGCAGCCGGCCACTGTGACCAAGCGGTTCTAGGCGCTTCAGTCTGGAACCGCGTGACCGCTACGGTCGCAGGTTCGAATCCTGCCTCGGGCATGGATGTGTGTGATGTTCTTAGGTTAGTTAGGTTTAAGTAGTTCTAAGTTCTAGGGGACTGATGACCCCAGATGTTAAGTTCCATAGTGCTCAGAGCCATTTTTTGAGAAAGACTGCAGAGTAAATGGTGTGCATCTGCCTCAGTTCCTACAGTGTAGCTCCGCCCGCACCTAAGTGAGCAGAGAATTTTTCGTTCATAACGGACAAATTGCGCAGCTCAGTTCGTGACAGAAAATGGAGATTCAGAACGGAGAGGTGTGCACTCTCCAAGCGCTGAGAGCGAAAATTCATTTCCGCGCAGGGTTACAACTTACCTTGTGCGAGTTAACTCTGGAGTAAAACATGTCATTAAAGATAGTTGTATGTATCCAGAATGAGATCTTCACACTGCAGCGGAGTGTGCGCTGGTATGAAACTTCCTGGCAGATTAAAACTGTGTGCCCGACCGAGACTCGAACTCGGGACCTTTGCCTTTCGCGGGCAAGTGCTCTACCATCTGAACTACCGAAGCACGACTCACGCCCGGTCCTCACAGCTTTACTTCTGCCAGTCCCTCGTCTCCTACCTTCCAAACTTTACAGAAGCTCTCCTGCGAACTGGCAGAAGTAAAGCTGTGAGGACCGGGCTTGAGCCGTGCTTCGGTAGCTCAGTGGTAGAGCACTTGCCCGCGAAAGGCAAAGGTCCCGAGTTCGAGTCTCGGTCGGGCACACAGTTTTAATCTGCCAGGAAGTTTCAAAGTTGTATGTAGTTTGTGACACACAATTTTAACAAGTATCTTGATCCAAACAGTATAGCTACGTTGCCCTGTTACTGCAGTGGGTAGCGTTTTGCGTTGGAATACTGAAGCACGCAAGTTTGATTCCGCATTTAGATTTAATTTTGTGTAATTCGGTTTTAGACAGAATAATATGGTTTCTGCCTTCTGGATCGTAATACAGGAATTACAGCAGGTCTTATGTAAAAATAGTAGAATTATTTAGTACTAACACAGAAATGAGAATACAGTCGTTTTCATCATTGAAGTTTTAAGCGAAGAGTTAACAGAAACATGATGCAGCTAATCGCTAGATGTTGGGCGTTACACGGAGGTCGATTTGAGCAATTGCACTAAAGACTGTGTGTCTTGTGAGAGACATGCAGCTACTGGTAGTGCATTTAAAATACTGCAACTGCGCAGTATTTTAAATTCACTACCAGTGGCTGCATGTCTCTCACAAGTAACACAGTCTTTAGTGCAATTGCTCAAATCGAGCTCCGTGTATCTCCCTCCTACAAAATATCGTATGTACGTTTCAAGTCTTTACAATGAAAATTTTTGTAACTATTTCAGTGTTACGACAGGTTATTTATTTTTAATTGAATATTACACTTCATGAGTATTTTTTACATGTACGACCAAAAACTGTTAAGTTCTTTAATTTTTTAATAATTTGTGGGGTACGGTACACATCGTGCAATAAACAATGCATACAAAAGCATTAATGGGAATATCAGAATCAGAGAAAAAACTACACCTAGAACCGAAATCGCACTCGTTAATTCGAATATTCTAACGCAAAACTCTTCCCACTACCGTAAGTAGTAGTCAGCGTGGCAGTATTTATTTAATGACGATTCTTGCTGAACAAGTGGTTACAGTAGTGTCAAAGTGCATTTATTTGACGTCCATTTTCTAACAAAAATATGGAAGGACGAAACTTTGTAACAGACGTTTTTACGTTGTTAATCCGCGACGAAACGCGCTATGGTGTCAGAGTGTGCAACTTTTGGTTCGTCCTGCGTAAACAGTGAATCCCATAGTGCTCAGAGCCATTTGAACCATTTTAACCTACAGTGTCGAGAGTGTGCCCAGAATACCAAATTTGAGGCATTAGTTCTCACCATGGACAACGCAGTGGCCGACGGACATCGCTTAACGACCAAAAGAAGCGGCTTTTGCATAGAGTTGTCAGTGCTAACAGACAAGCAACACTGCGTGAAATAGCTGCCTTGGATTTATTGCGGACATATCCCTAAGGATAGTGCGGCGAAACGTTGCGTTAATGGTCCATGGCAGCAGACGACCGACGCAATGCCTTTGCTAACAGCACAACATCGCCTACACCGCCTCTCCTGGCCTCGTGACCATATCGATTGGACTGTAGACGACTGAAAAACCGTGGCCTGGTCAGATTTAAATTGGTAAGAGCTGATGGTACGGTTCGAGTGTGGCAATGACCCCACGAAGCCACGGACCCAGGTTGTTAACAAGGCACCATGCAAGCTCTATGAAACTGCAGGCTGCGTTTGCATGGCATGAACTTGGTCCTTTGATCGAACTGAACCTATCACTGACTGGAAATATTTATGTTTGGCTGCTTGGAGACCATTTTCTGCCATTCATGAACCTGAAGTTCCCAAACAACGGCGGAAATTTTGTGAATAACAATGCGCCATGCCATCAGGTGATAACTACACGTGATTGATTTGAAGAATATTATGAACAATTCGAATGAATGATTTGGCCATCCAGACCGCCCCACATGATCCCCATCGAATATTTATGTGACGTAATTGAAAGGTCAGTTCGTGCATACCAACTTGCACCGGCAACACTGTCGCATTCATGGAAGGCTATGAAAGCACTATGGTTCAGTTCAGCGGACATCCAACGACTTGCTAAGTCCATGACACGTGGGGTTGCTACACTCCGCCGGGCGAAAGGAGGTCCGGCACGATACCACCTGACTGTAAGTATAGGGGAAGTACGGAAGTATACTACCTGGTTGCCTTAAGTCAGTTAATTAATTACTGGTAAACTTATCAATAGGCGAGTTTGTGTCATCAGAACAGTGATGTAATTATATAATATAAATATATAAAAATTCAGGAGTGGGATTAAAATGCACATCTGAAAGGATATATTGTTATCTTTTGTGCAAGTGAGGAACAATTGCGGGAACTCTTGAATCAAATGAACAGTGTAACTGGAGCAAACTGTGGATCGAGACGCTACAGGGGACTAGCAGAAGGGAGAAGGATGACATGTTTAAAACGCAGACTAGAAAATTCAGTAACAGTATTCCTGGGCAGATGAGGTCTTACTGGTATCAAACAGTGGCATTCGTTTCTTCTTCTTTTTCTTCATTGTCCTTTCCCGTTTCTTTAACGTGGGCAGCATTGTTATGTGAACGACCGGCAGATGTTCGTGCAGTGGGTGACCGGGTGCCCTTCTTGAAGTCACCAGTTCACATGGGACGGAGTCTGTGTATACCCTCACCTGTCTTCGTCAAGAATAAATCTTATGTTTCTTATGTTCAAGTGTGGCAATAATTTCTAAGCGTTCTCGTATCGTGTATCTGTGGTGGGACGTGGGTACCAGTCCGGCATTTACTTAGTTGTAAGTAGGAAACTCCCAAAAACCACATCCAGGCTCGCCAACTCAACTGCTCTCAAAGTTAATCGAAGAGACGGGGTAAGCTCCCCTCCCCTAATCCCAGAAGCGACTCGTCCACGAGCTCAGCTATCCGTGTGGGTCGAACATCGGCCTCAATTTGAGGGTGATATATCTACTGAAGCACGTCAGAAGTGCAGCAGGACATGGAAGTGAATCGTTCACTACGAGGAAACCGGAAATAGAACAGATGCGTCTGAGATATAGTGCGACAGAAAGATGTTTAAATATAGATAAATAGGTAAGACAGGAAATGAACAGGCAGTCCGCAGAATCTGGAAGGAATGGAATGTTTGGAAAATACTAATAAGAAAAAGGGACAGAATCACAGTATTTGTGTGTAGCGGGCAAAAACTGTGGGTAAACACAGTAACTGGAATATATCCAATAAAAAGTGAGGACGTTCGATGCAAGTGCTACTCACTCCTCGGTGGAGAATTGTAAAAAAAAAAAAAAAAAAAAAGATCACCGCCGGGAAAAAAAATCGCATCACCAAAAAATAATTAATGCAAAGTAATGAAGTTAGGGAATACGTTTCTCAAGGTAAAATGTTTAACTGTCAGAACGTTGAATACAAGCATGCGAACGTGCATGGATTGTGTTGTGCAATTGCCGGCCGTCAGTTTGTGAGATAGAATTCCGTGCCTGTAGCTCTTGGTCGCTCACTACAGGGACGGAAAATGCTGTTTGTGAACGACGATGGAGTTGTTGTCCGATGATGTTCCGTATGTCTTCGATTGGACACAGATCTGGTGACTGAGGCATGTTATGTTACAACAGCCATATATGGGCGGGAGTTATCCTGTTGTGAAACAAACCCTGGAATGCTGTTCATGAATTACCTCTGTGGCTAAGTAATTCAAGAGAACCTGAGTTGGTTTCTCAAAAAGTGTTTTCTTGTCTTGTTGAGAGGACACTCTGGGGCTAATGAGAACGACTATGGAGTTACTAGCGGTAAGGAGGGAACTTCAGGGCTCAATGTGCCGTGGACTATGGGATCATTACTCATGGATCTCAACTGTTGGAGAAGGGTAGGGAAGATCAGCTGTTCCCTTTCCGACGACCATTTCACGTGATCTAGAGAAGTGGCGGGATTATTATATCTGAATAGGCTGCTATTTGAATAGTGCTCGTCACGAATACTAGTCCAGCGTGTTCCAATGCGCCACCTCGCTCGGTGTCTTCAGGAGACGGACCGGTTCTGGTCTATAGGGCACGCTGTTAACAGCCGGCAGATAGATGCTCTAATAACACGTCACGCCATTAGCGCTTCAAATGACTGACACGATAAACGGATAGGCAGGACGGAGTTCTTTGCGGAATGGAAGGCAAGAAATTTCGTTTTGTGTCTACCGTGTAGGCACTTTTACTGAATCACTGGTCAAGGATGATCTCATAATAGAGCATCAGATGGCGAACCAGCACTTACAGATGATGAAATATGGTTGGCCTGTTTCAGAAGGATTTAAAAGGAGTGAGCAAAAGGTGCCCATATTAAGTATAGTATTTAATACCCAGTATGTAATCGGCGGCGACGGTATCGTTTTGGAGCAGTTGATCCTTGTTCCAGACGTACTTGTTGGACAATCCTCGCCTCGATTTGTCGGCCTTCCATTCTTCAATGAGGTCACGGCCGTCCTTTCTCCTCCCTTTGCCGCCCTCCTCCTCGTCGTCGGACGTCTTCGGTCGAAACTCGCGGCGTCCACCACCCATTATCACCTGAAAACCATAAACAGATAAATCGCGTGAATATTAGAAGCAGAAAAAGTGGCATTTACAGCGTCTAGCAGATGGGAGGGACCAACCGCCGGCTTCCAGCTGACGATGTTTGCTAGTACAATGCTGATGTTTTTTTCTGGCGATGTTAGCTGCTGTTAAGGGCATACGGGCAGCGACTAAAATTTATCGCACTTGGTGATATGTTGTGCTTGCGTACTTTCCTTTGAGAATAATCCGTTTTATGTTAATTAAGCTGTGACTAGCTCTAACTATTGTGTAAGTATTCATGTGGTTTCAAGTGCTGCGCCGATTAGAATTGCACCTGTTAATTGTGGTGTGATGATACTACGTCGTCATTTTACCGTGTACCATTCCGACGACGTTTGTAAAATTAATGAGAAGGGGTTAGTTTCCCGGTTGCAAGAAATAAGTAAACGTGGCTCTTGGTTATATTGCTCCTCATCCGGCATGGGGTCAGCGTAATTCAGCAAAATTTTCTAATACGTTGCTAGGCGTTCGTGCCCATATTTAATGTTTTATCTCTAGGTCTGAGTAACTGTTTGCACTTCATTGGGTTTGCAGACTAAAGTTACGTCGGTTGTCATTGGTTTTTCAAACTGTTGAGTAGAGCACTCACTAGTTTATGACCTGGAGATGAAGACTGTTGTAGTATTAGTGTTGGTGTTTTTCTCTTTTTAACGTGGCTGGGCTTGTTACTGGCAGTTTATATTTATGCGAACTGTAGTGTAGCTAATGCCCCATGTATCTGACGTCGGTTAAAGCGGCTCATTTGCTGTATTTAGTTGCTGGTCTCCAAATGAGGCTAGACTTCAGCTGTGAAGCTGACCAGGATCGCATTTCTAACTACGTTGTGAAATACGCATAACCTTAAATTTGCGTGGCTTAAATGCATTAGTTGGTTGTTGGTTCTGATGCCA
This sequence comes from Schistocerca nitens, assembly GCF_023898315.1. Classification (NCBI taxonomy): domain Eukaryota; kingdom Metazoa; phylum Arthropoda; class Insecta; order Orthoptera; family Acrididae; genus Schistocerca; species Schistocerca nitens. The sequence goes on from NC_064617.1 coordinate 620,228,387, forward strand.
GACTCGGGAGTTATAAACAGAGATCGTTTAAGTACCGCGAAGAAATGAACACCTCACTTCCAACCAAGGACTGCTCGTGTGATCGAGATGAGGTTTCACTCTTCTCAACCACTGCTTCCCTTTCACGCCCCTCGGCTCAGAACTGCTGTCTAGTTTCTATAAAAGTGTAAATAGCCTTTAGCTTCCTGCATTTCACCCTGCTACGATCAGAATTTCAAAGAATGAATTTCAGTTAACATCGTCAAAAGCTTTCCCTAAGTCTAAAAATGCTGTAAACGTAGGCGTACTTTTCCTTAACTTATCTTCTAACGTAAGTTCCTGTATTATTCCGTAATCCAAACCGATCTTCCCTGAGGATCGCTTATACCGATTTTTCCACTGAAATGAAAATTAAAACGCTTACAGTCATCTATTTTGTATTTAATTTATTTACGCAATGTTTCGGTGTTGCAATACACCATCTTCAGACCCCTCGACCAATGTAAATTAGGAGGAACCCAGTCTCGTGTACTGTCGTAGCAGGATCAAACATGAATAACGGCTCCTGTTTCGTCTGCATACGAGATTTGCTTCTTCCTAAGTTACGTGATAAAGGAGCCCGAAGATGTTGTAAAAGAACACCGGAACTGCATGCGTAAACAAATTAAATGCAGATGAGACGGCTGCAGGCGCTTTATTTTTCATTTTACATTGAACGGTCCTTGTAACTATTGCAAAGATGGACGTCCAAAAATTTTTCCATTCTTCGCCAAAGAATTCTTGGTAGTATTTTCCCACCATGACTTATTAAACTGATAGTTCGTTGGCATTCACCACTGTCAGCACCTGCTTCTTTTGGAATCAGAATTATCATATTCTTCTTGAAGTTTGATGGTGTTTTGGCTCATATATCCATCTCTCCAGGTGGAACGGTTTCGTCATAGCTGTCTCTCCAAAGGTTACCAGTAGTTCTGCGGCAACGTCGTCTTCTACAGGGCCCTTGTTTCGATGTAGTTCTTCCAGTGCTGTGCCGAATTCTTATCACATTATATTACACTATCATATCTCCCTTTTTATTTCCATCTACTCCCTCTTCTCTTTCTGTAATACAGCCTTCACGATATTTTCCCCTGTATAGTTCGTCTACATACCCTTTCCACTTTTCAGCTCTCTCTTCATTGCTTGCTACTGGTTTCCCATCAGCGCTCTTGATGTTATACAGCTGCTTCTCTACTCCGCAATTGTCTCTTTAATTATCCCATAGGCGGTATCTAACCTTCCTATAGTTACACGTGATTCTATAGACTTGCATTTGACCATTAGCCATTCCTACTTAGCTGTTTACAATTTTGACAGTCCCATTAGTTAAAACGTCTGCATTCACTTTTGCCTGCTTCATTTGCTGAATTTCTATTTCTCCTCCTTTTATCAACCAAGGATTTCAAGTAGGTTTTGTCTTTGTACCAGTTTTATCCTCTGCTGCCATCACTATTTCATCTCTGAAAGCTACCCACTCGTCTTTTACCGCATTCCTTCCCCCTGTCTGAGCAACTCATTGGCTAATACGGCTTCTTTCAACTTATCCAGATCCCATGCCCTTAATTTCCCACCGTTTCGCAATTTGTTTAGTTTTAATATGCAATTCAAAACCAACATATTGTGAATAGAGTTCACATCTGCCTCTGAAGATACTTTACATATTGTATTCTGGTTCCCAGATCTCTGTCTTACCATCAGACAATCATTCTGAAAGTTTCCGTTGTCTCCAGATCTCTTCCTCATACACAACCTTCTCTCATGTTTTGTAAATCAAGGGTGAGACATGATTAAATTACACTCTGTTCAATATTCTACAGGAGACTTCCCCTTTCATTCGTTCCCCCTAATCTGTTACTCACCCACTACTTTTCCTTCTCTTCCTTTCCCTACTATGTAATTCCAGTTCCTCATCACAATTAAATATTCTTCTCCCTTTAATATCTGAATATTTTTGATGTCTTCAGATTCTTTCAATACCTTCATCATGTGGGAAACTAGATGGCATTTCATCCTGCACTACTGTGGTGGGTCTTAGATTCCTGTCTTTCTTGGCTATGACAATGTGTTAGCTATGCTGTTCATAGCAGGTTACCAGCAATTAAATTTTGCTGTTCATTAGAAGTTCTACTGCTGCATTACCCCTGTTTGATTCTGTATTTGTAGCCCTGTACTCACCTGACCAGAGGTCTTCCTCCCGTCAACGAACTCCGCTAATTCTCAAAACATATAATTTCAAACTATCCATTTCCCTTCTGAAATTGTCTAACCTATCAATATGATTAAGGGATCGAAAATTTTACGCTCTGTCCCGAAGAATGCGTGTTTGTTCCTCCTGACGACGACTTCTTCCTGAGCAATCCCCATTGAGAGATTCGAATGGGGAACTAATTTACCTTCGGAATGTTATAATCTAGTTGATGCCATCACTATTCAAGCACGCAGCAGAGTAGCATATACAAGGTAAAATAACGCCTGTAGTATTCTCTTGCTTTCAGCCATTCGCTGTACGCTCACAGTAAGACCGTGTTAACTGGTATTACGAGGGAAATCACACAACAACCGAGTCCATTGCCCCTGTAACTACTGGGGAAGCGGCTGCCCCTCATCACGAACCACCCGTTTTTTGGCCTCTCAACAGATACCTCTCCGATGAGGTTACACCTACTGTAACGCTGTGTGAATCGTTGAGAGACGCAAGCGACCCTTCGACAGCAAGGTCTGTCGTGTCCGTCGTTCATGGGGGAAAGTGGAAAAATACAATTGATTAAACAATGAATGTACAGAACTGAATTTCAACTTGTTAATGAATTCATCCACACTGGAAGGTGCAACATATCTCGCTTTCTAGCCTTGGTTACTTTATTACTAGAAAATATTCTTTGTGCTGTATCAGGCAGGTGATACAGACAGCACTATGTCGTTTGTACACAGCACCGTTGTTTGGTTGTCACATCTGGACATCTTGCCTTTCACTGTGCTGGGATAAGTACTTGCAATGAAGATGCCCGTTCTGTACAAATTACAGAACTGTGCTATCTTTTCTGACGCGACGTGACAGCCACATGGATTGTAGTATCAGCACAGATGAGGCCAATACCATGGAAAGTGTGGCAATATTTGTAGGGGATAGTTATTGTTATATAGAGATCGTACGTGTGAGAATTCATGTTAAGTCTCAGAACTGCATGTACACCCTCATTCCCTTACAATTACTTTATATTCTCTAGTAAACTAAAACATAGTTCATTAATACTGCCATAAAGGGTCTCTTTTGAGTTGAGTGACTTTCACGTAAAATTAACAAAAGTATAATTTTCTTATAACGTTTCTTGAGTTTTGAAAACTATGCAGTATTACCGTCACCAGCGTGTTTGAAATAATTACCGAAATGTTAGACGACATTCAAACGTTGGCCTAGTAGGGGTTATGAAAATAAAGACGATGGATCGAGGCACTTCCAGCATGGACAGATTCAGATTTGATAGCTGCATTGAGTCAGATCTATAGGCATTGGAGGGCTGGGGACTCTGGCTCGCGTTCGGGACATCGAGGCCGTGCGCCTACTGAGCCAGCAACCAAAAACACAAAGCGGCTATGCTGGCAACGGACGTCTCTAGACGACAGGCACGAGAGGGCAGCGCTGCGCCCTGCCACCAGAAGGCAACTAGTCTACCGCCAGAGATCACTGGCCAAGCGGGCCTTTCATCCTCCGGAGGCCACGTGACCGAAAATAGTAACAGCAGTATCCTGGAGCTGGGGAGCATTTAGCCCCGCTCCGGGACCGTGATGCACCCGTTCACTCCGAATGAGCTTCCTGGGGCAGGCGCCGATTGCGGAAGTATTTCAGCAGTACGGATCTCACTCGGGAACTAACGGGGTGACGACGGCGCCGTCCGTGTAAACTTCCTGTCCTGAAACTGCCAGAGTGGCCCCTCTACTGAAGAGACCCCAAAGCCGTGACTTGCAACTGGACTCCATACTATCTGTTAATCGTTCTAGTCGTCTGTTACTACGAAATCGAACCCTTCCTAGTCCAGTCGGGACTATAATTATGGCTCATCCAGAACAGACTTTGAACGTGGCACATTTAAAGCTTTTTTTTTAAATACCGTGACCTTTGACTCTTTCTATGTTCATTCAGTTTTCCTGAATTGATTTGTGTTCAATTATGGTACTCAGAATTAACTACCAGACAACTACGGACCTATGATCTTATGTAACACGAGGGGCGTTCAATAAGTAATGCTACAAATCTTATTTATGAAAGCAGCTTCGTCTTGTTCAGAATCCCAATACGCCATATTATTTCCCACTCCTCTGGCTACGAAAGCTATTTTTCGACGGCCATCCGTTCAATTCGTCGGCCTTATGTCATCTTAGTGGGAGAACCTATATGTGCGCATGGTACCAATTACTGGTCGACATCGGAGCCAGTGTCTTGCTGCATTAGTAACATCTCCATCATCAACGTAGTGCCTCCCGCAGGTTACATTCTTCATAGGGCCAAATAGACGAAAGGGAAGGTGCGAGATCCGGATTGTAGGGTGAACAGTCCAATGAAGTTTTTTGAGCTCCTCTCGGATGCGCATACATGTGGGAGGCCTTGTACTCTCACGCATAGGGAGAAGGTCGGTCGTTTGCATCTGTTTGACCACGAACACACTGAAGTCGTTTCTTCAATTTCGTGAGGGTAGCACAGTACACTACCAAGTTTATCGTTGCACCATGAGGAAGGACATCAAACAAAATAACCCCTGAGTTGAGGTACAACAGGCACTCCACAACGCTGATCATCAATGCACAACCATTGTACGTCAGCAGAAGAAACATTTTTATCTATCTTGCGAAAAAATTGAAAGTAATTTAATTAGCAGAATTCTGTCACAGTTAAAATTATGGATCCCTCGAGCGTGGCGAAAGTTCACGCGCTACTATATGTATGTGCAAAGAATGGATTCTAAGTTAGTTTCGACAAAAAAAAAGAATGCTGTAACATACTTTATGTCAAAATTGTCAGGAGAATTCAACTTAAGTACATAAAGCGTAATATGAAAAGTTATCTGCGAAAATAAGAACCTGTAGCTCATCAAAATTTAAAAGCTCTGTTTCATATGTCATTATAAATTGAGGTTACTATAAGGTCTGTAGCGCTAATTTTGAAGCTACTTTTTGCACTAGACGTAAATGTTCGTTTGTTGAAAATCTTGTATCTTCGGAAGTTCTTCGCCGATTGCATTCAGATAAACATGTTTTTATATACATATTTTTAATATACAGAGCGTCCATAGTTAAAGTTCCAGTTTCAAAACGCTGTACAAAGAGAAAAACTACTTACAATGAGGCGAATTTGGAAAAACGTCATGGAACAACAACAACAAATTTAACGAGAGTTTGACCATTAGATGGCTCTGCAAGCGTCAAAATATACACAAAACGACAGACAGGCGGCAAACGGCTGTTCCTCAGTTTGCGTCCGAGACTCATATCATGACTGCTTCCATGAAAGACCACGCGGTGCTGATAATGCTCTTTTACAAGATCGGTAACTGTGCGCCAGTAGCCCTGAGAAGTTCCGGACACTAAATGGTTTGAGAAAAAGCACTGACCCGATGTCTTCTAAGACTCTGGAAAAAAATGACTGAAAATGATTCGAACTGAAATGTGTCAGAGGTAGAAAAGCAGTTGATCCGACGTCTGTCGAAGACGTGGCTGCCGCATTGCAAGAGGGTTCAAGTGCTGGTGTGCAACGCGCAGCGCACGGGTGACTGCCCGAACGTGGGACATGTCTGCGAGCACGGTGCGTAAGATCCTATGGATCCGTACAAAATCGCCCTTGTTTAGGAGTTGCTTCCTCTTGATTTGCCAGCAAGACAAACATTCGCTCTGTAGTTTCTTGCTCTCATAGAAATAGACAATAAATGCCTTTGGACAGACGAAGGCCATTTCCATCTCCAAGGACAGGTCAATATATAGAACTGCAGAATATGGACCACGGAAAACCCGCACGCTCATCAACCGGCACCAAAACATTGCATGAAGGTAACTGTGTGGTGCAGGCTGAGGACATCGTTTATGGTAGGGTCATAATTTTTTTCCGAGATTGATCCTGCTGCACGTCCTGTTACCTCTACCGTCACTGGTAAACGTTATGAGGATGTTCTGCTCTCCAACGTCACTCCATCCTGTCAACAGCGTGGATGTTTGTGAGTGTAAGATCATTTGTGTGCCAGATGGCGATCTTCCACACATCGCACAGTCAGTGAAGCGGCTGTGTCGGTGGCATTTCAGAAATGCTGGAATTGTCGGTCTGCATTCTGAATGATGTCCCGTCCAGTACTCCAGTTATTAACGTAGCTGAAGCCATGCACTGGGCAACGCGTTCCGACTGTGACTCCCGAGACATTCCGATCTGCTGAGGAACATGCTGTTTCTCGATTTCAACTAACGGCAGAAAACGGTGTACAGTATATTGAAGATGTCTTGTGCCAGCCTCACAAGAGTTACAAATCGATGTCATTTGCTTTTTTTGCCGTTTTGGCCTCAGGACGGTTACAAAACAATATTTCCCATCTGATGTGGTACGACCTTGCCGTAGTAGATGGGCTTACATAACTAAGAGTACTACAGTTATTCACTGAATAACTTTCGCAACTAGGCAAAATGGACAGTACGGATGGTGTGATGTGCAGCTCAAGCCGTAACCGTCGTATTGAGATACATCTGTCATTTGCAGACGACCACATTTACGTTAAGACACTTAGAGCCAATCTATTGGTCAAATTTTCGTTCAGTTTTATTTAGTTACATGACGTTTCCCCCTCGTCTTTGCTGTAAAAATTTGAATACTGGTTGTCTTTCTACAGTGTTTTGAATCTGGAACTAATTATGGACGCCCTGTATGTAATATAAAAATAAGTATTTACTGTATAACGGGGAATATCGTTAATAAAGATCTCAAAATGATTAGAACACTATTACAGAATGTGAATGTGCAGTAACAAAAAAATAGGTTCAGGGTCGAGGAGAGGGGAAGCGAAGATGAACAGAGGAGTGGGAGGAAATGGACGTAGAAAGCGGAAAGGAGGAGTTAAAGAGAGAGGGCAGTATAAGATGGACAAAGGAAGTGGGAGCAGGAAATGGAAAGAGAGTGGGGAGACAGGGGGATAGGAAGAGATGGTGAAAGAGGGAGCAGAAAGAAAGTGGGAGGGGGGCAGGAAGTGTTGGGAATAGAGAGGAGCAAGGAGAAGGAGATGGGCAAAGAATGGTGGAGGAGGATGAGGAGGATGAGATGGACGGAGATAGGGGAGAGAGGAAGATTAGAACATATATTCAATTACCATGCATATTTGAAATACGTGCCCTCTCTTCTCATTCTTTTTCATTTAGTCAGACTGAGGTTGAGCAAACGTGGCCGGGAAGAGCTAGTCTGAAATAATAACCATGATGCTGCAAATAACGAGTTTTCAGAATGGTGCATTGAAACGTATTACGGAAACAAATGAGAGGTTCTACTAGGAAAGTGCTGTACTTACCTAAAAGATAACGAAACGCTGTTGTAAAGGACAAGACTTGCGGAACTGTGCAGATGGCAGCATGTGCGGCCGTACCTTTAGGTTACGCCCGGGTTCGGAGGTGATGAGCTGCGAGGCGATGTCGGGGCAGACGGCTGGGTCCGCTCCGGCCGCAGAGACGTCGGCGTCGTTCTCCCACTCGCGGTCCGCGATGTGAGCGTAGCCGCCGCCGGGCGACGCGTGCGTCACGCGCGATGTCGTCACGATGCCCGTCGCCTTGCCAGCCGCCTGCGGGCGAATCCAGCAGCAGCGCGTCAGCGGCGCACAGTGGCTGCGCAGTGGTTTCTGAACGGCAGTTGTATAAATTACACTGCCTGACTTGGACAGTGAAACACCCGGTGTATATGGTAGGATGTCACTGTAGCTTATCGTACGTATACACACAAAATCGTTGAGTATACAGAGGATCAGTTGCAATTCACTACAACAGTTAGAATGGCCACCACTGTGTGAAGGTGTTGTTCTTGTTTTGTGTGGTTTCAAGGCCTGGTGAACCCGTGGTCAAGGAGTTGCGTCTTCGACTATTAATCAGAACGTCCAGGGTCCCGGGTTCGAACCTCGCCACTGCTCAAATTATGAACGAAAGCCATCAGCGATGGCGGAAAGGACTTCCGGCATAAGAAGCCACTGTCAGTCTTCCAACGATCTTGTCAAAGAGGGCGGAGGAGCGGACAGAAGGTCAGGTCACTGTCTGGCCTTTGGCGTGGGAAAGTACCCCTAAAGGCGGAAGAAGGCAATGGAAACCATTGCATTAAAGACACATAATGTGTATCGACAGGAGATGTGGCTTGTGACTGAGAACGTGTCATTATGGTCTCTCCATTGGCCACAGATCTCGGCCTAGTCGTCCATTCGGATCACCGAGAGGGGATTGTCAAGGAGTTGTTGACTACTCAGGAGGACGTCGTTATCAGGAGAAAGAAAACTGGCATTCTACGGATCGGAGCGTGGAATGTCAGATCCCTTAATCGGGCAGGTAGGTTAGAAAATTTAAAAAGGGAAATGGATAGGTTAAAGTTAGATATAGTGGGAATTAGTGAAGTTCGGTGGCAGGAGGAACAAGATTTTTGGTCAGGTGATTACAGGACTATAAATACAAAATCAAATAGGGGTAATGCAGGAGTAGGTTTAATAATGAATAAAAAATAGGAGTGCGGGTTAGCTACTACAAACAGCATAGTGAACGCATTATTGTGGCCAAGATAGACACAAAGCCCATGCCTACTACAGTAGTACAAGTTTATATGCCAACTAGCTCTGCAGATGATGAAGAAATTGATGAAATGTATGACGAGATAAAAGAAATTATTCAGGTAGTGAAGGGAGACGAAAATTTAATAGTCATGGGTGACTGGAATTCGTCAGTAGGAAAAGGGAGAGAAAGAAACATAGTTGGTGAATATGGATTGGGGGGAAGAAATAAAAGAGGAAGCCGACTTGTAGAATTTTGCACAGAGCATAACTTAATCATACCTAACACTTGGTTCAAGAATCATAAAAGAAGGTTGTATACCTGGAAGAATCCTGGAGATACTAATAGGTATCAGATAGATTATATAATGGTAAGACAGAGATTCAGGAACCAGGTTTTAAATTGTAAGACATTTCCAGGGGCAGATGTGGATTCTGACCACAATCTATTGGTTATGAACTGCAGATTGAAACTGAAGAAACTGCAACAAGGTGGGAATTTAAGGAGATGGGACCTGGATAAACTGAAAGAACCAGAGGTTGTAGAGAGTTTCAGGGAGAGCATATGGGAACAATTGACAGGAATGGGGGAAACAAATACAGTAGAAGAAGAATGGGTAGCTCTGAGGGATGAAGTAGTGAAGGAAGCAGAGGATCAAGTAGGTAAAAAGACGAGGGCTAATAGAAATCCTTGGGTAACAGAAGAAATATTGAATTTAATTGATGAAAGGAGAAAATATAAAAATGCAGTAAATGAAGCAGGCAAAAGGGAATACAAACGTCTCAAAAATGAGATCGACAGAAAGTGCAAAATGGCTAAGCAGGGATGGCTAGAGGACAAATGTAAGGATGTAGAGGCTTGTCTCACTAGGGGTAAGATAGATACTGCCTACAGGAAAATTAAAGAGACCTTTGGAGATAAGAGAACCACTTGTATGAATATCAAGAGCTCAGATGGCAACCCAGATCTAAGCAAAGAAGGGAAGGCAGAAAGGTGGAAGGAGTATATAGAGGGTTTCTACAAGGGCGATGTACTTGAGGACAGTATTATGGAAATGGAAGAGGATGTAGATGAAGATGAAATGGGAGATAAGATACTGCGTGAAGAGTTTGACAGAGCACTGAAAGACCTGAGTCGAAACAAGGCCCCGGGAGTAGACAACATTCCATTAGAACTACTGATGGCCTTGGGAGAGCCAGTCATGACAAAACTCTACCATCTGGTGAGCAAGATGTATGAGACAGGCGAAATACCCAGAGACTTCAAGAAGAATATAATATTTCCAATACCAAAGAAAGCAGGTATTGACAGATGTGAAAATTACCGAACTATCAGTTTAATAAGTCACAGCTGCAAAATACTAACGCGAATTCTTTACAGACGAATGGAAAAACTGGTAGAAGCGGACCTCGGGGAAGATCAGTTTGGATTCCGTAGAAATGTTGGAACACATGAGGCAATACTAACCTTACGACTTATCTTAGAAGAAAGATTAAGAAAAGGCAAACCTACGTTTCTAGCATTTGTAGACTTAGAGAAAGCCTTTGACAACGTTAACTGGAATACTCTCTTTCAAATTCTGAAGGTGGCAGGGGTAAAATACAGGGAGCGAAAGGCTATTTACAGTTTGTACAGAAACCAAATGGCAGTTATAAGAGTCGAGGAGCATGAAAGGGAAGCAGTGGTTGGGAAAGGAGTGAGGCAGGGTTGTAGCCTCTCCCCGATGTTATTCAATCTGTATATTGAGCAAGCAGTAAAGGAAACAAAAGAAAAATTCGGAGGAGGTATTAAAATTCATGGAGAAGAAGTAAAAACTTTGAGGTTCGCCGATGACATTGTAATTCTGTCAGAGACAGCAAAGGACTTGGAAGAGCAGTTGAACGGAATGGACAGTGTCTTGAAAGGAGGATATAAGATGAACATCAACAAAAGCAAAACGAGGATAATGGAATGTAGTCAAATTAAATCGGGTGATGCTGAGGGAATTAAATTAGGAAATGAGACACATAAAGTAGTACAGGAGTTTTGCTATTTAGGGAGTAAAATAACTGATGATGGTCGAAGTAGAGAGGATATAAAATGTAGACTGGCAATGGCAAGGAAATCGTTTCTGAAGAAGAGAAATTTGTTAACATCGAGTATAGATTTAAGTGTCAGGAAGTCGTTTCTGAAAGTATTTGTATGGAGTGTAGCCATGTATGGAAGTGAAACATGGACGATATCCAGTTTGGACAAGAAGAGAATAGAAGCTTTCGAAATGTGGTGCTACAGAAGAATGCTGAACATAAGGTGGGTAGATCACGTAACTAATGAGGAGGTATTGAATAGGATTGGGGAGAAGAGAAGTTTGTGGCACAACTTGACTAGAAGAAGGGATCGGTTGGTAGGACATGTTTTGAGGCATCAAGGGATCACAAATTTAGCATTGGAGGGCAGCGTGGAGGGTAAAAATCGTAGAGGGAGACCAAGAGATCAATACACTAAGCAGATTCAGAAGGATGTAGGTTGCAGTACGCACTGGGAGATGAAGAAGCTTGCACAGGATTGAGTAGCATGGAGAGCTGCATCAAACCAGTCTCAGAACTGAAGACCACAACAACAACAACAACAACAACAACTTCAGTTCTCTAGCAAGGTTTTCTTTTCAAAGTTAATAAACATTACTCCGAGTCGGGGACTAGAGGAAGAAGAGGTACAAACACAGGAAGCAGAAGGAAAACGACAGAGAGATGGAGGAAGAGGAGAAAGTGCTGAGGAGTAGTAGATGGACAAAGAGAGGAGGCAGGAGGATATGGACGGAGAAACAGGGGAGGTGAAGAATGGGACGTACATCCAAATGGTTCAAATGGCTCTGAGCACTATGGGACTCAACTGCTGAGGTCATTAGTCCCCTAGAACTTAGAACTAGTTAAACCTAACTAACCTAAGGACATCACAAACATCCATACCCGAGGCAGGATTCGAACCTGCGACCGTAGCGGTCTTGCGGTTCCAGACTGCAGCGCCTTTAACCGCACGGCCACTTCGGCCGGCGACGTACATCCAATTTCCATACATATTTATTAATTGTAAAACACTGTCGGGTTGGCTAGTATACAATATGTGCAGAACCAAGAGGGAACAATAGGACTGGAAGAACAAGAACCAAGTATATGAAGATGGTATCTGTTCTTGTTGACCGAAAGAACAGGTATCATCGGTGACCGTGCAGCTCTCTAGAATAAAATAATTAAAACAAGACCTTAAGATGCCCACAGGCATTGATATATATTAATGGGGACAGATGAAAATGTATGCGCCGATTGGGGCTAGAACCCGGGATCTCCTGCTTCATGGCAAATGCTCTACCCATCTTTCTTTAAAATTTTGTTCGTTGAATTTGTTCTGGGCGGCCGTCCGACGACACTCATTTAGGTTCTTTGTTGATCCATTCACTCAATTTTTTTGTTACAGAGGGTAGCTAACCTTCTGACCGAACACGCTGAGCTACCGTGCCGGCATCCATCTGAGCCACCGAGGGCACACAGGATAGTGCACAGTGAGGCGCACATTCTCAACGTAATGTCCACACATTACATTCGTAGTGCCCCTGCCAATGACACTCATTACTCGCGGCAGACAATCTTACCGAGTCCCGTAAGAGTTCGGGCAATGCGTATGCATTCGCACAGAAGGAGGTCAATGGCCGGTTAGCCGTAACTATATGAAGATGGAATCTGTTCTTTCGGACATATTTAAGGCCATCTGCCCATTGACGTGGAGACCTACGAATGTAGTGTGTGGACATTACGTTGAGAATGTGAGTATCAAGGGGAGCGTGCAAGGGGTAAGTCCATGCAGTCAAACTATCCTCTGTGCCCTCGGTGGCTCAGATAGATAGAGCGTTTTCCATGTAAGCAGGAGATCCCAGGTTCTAGTCCTGGTCGGGCCACACAAGTTTCAATTGTCCCCGTTGATGTATATCATCGCCTGTCGACAGCTTAGGGTACTGATTTAATTATCATTTCACGAACGAAGTACTTCGATTACACAGGGTATAAGACAGAGGTGTAGTCTTTCACCCCTACTTTTCGGTCTCTACAGGATGGTGGTGGCCGTGCGGTTCTAGGCACTTCATTTCGGAACCGCGTGAGTGCTACGGTCGGTCGAATCCTGCCTCGGGCATGGATGTGTGTGATGTCCATAGGTTAGTTAGGTTTAAGTAGTTCTAAGTTCTAGGGGACTGATGACCTCAGATGTTGAGTCCCATAGTGCTCAGAGCCATTTTTGTACAGGATGAAGCTATTACGGAAATAAAATGGAAGTTAAAAAGTCCATCCGCGTAACCCTTCCTATCTTAAAGCTGTCAGCTAGCCTCTATATTGTAGGGACGTGACCTCAGAAACAGTGACCAACGATCGGACGCTGTAATATTCGTTAATCGTTCTTGTCGTTGGCTAATCCTAACTCTCAACTCTTCCTTGTCCGTTCGGGACTATAAATGTGGCTCATCCAGTTCAGACTTTGATTGTGGCACACTTAAAGGATAGACCATGATAATTCCAAAGTTCCCTTACCATGACCTTTTAACATTTCTATGTTCATTTCATGTTCCTGAAGTGAATTGCGTTAAGTTATTGTATTCAGAATTAACTCCCATCCGAGACAACTCGGAGCTACGGCCTTCAGTTGTGTGTATTGCCTCTGCAAGTCACCTTACCGTGGGCGACGGAGGGTACTTTGTACACCCTTTTCCTGCTGCAGTCGGGAATTGTTTGCGGGATGAGTGATTGCTAGTAAGTCCCTGTACGGACTCGGATCCCTCTAATTTTAATTCCGTCTGCAGATTTTCCTTTTGTTTCCTATACTACTTGGTCTTTCATGCACCTCGACTCTTGTAACTGTCGTCTGGTTTCTGTACAGGCTATAAACAGCCTTTCACTCCCAGTATTTTACCTCTCTACCTTCAGAATTTCAAAGAGTACATTCCAGTGAACATTGCCAGAAATTTTCTTTTTGTCCACTAATGCTATAAACCTGGGTTTGCCTTTCTTTAACCTATCTTGTAATCTAGGTTGTGTGGTTAGTATTGTGTGCTGTGTTTCTACATTCCTCCAGCTCCAATACGTACCTTCTGTGAGGTTGGCTTCTGCCAATTTTCCCATTCTTCTCGTGTCAATATTGTGCAACTGTGACTTATTAAGCTGATATTTCGACAATATTCACACCTGTCAGCACCTGCTTTCTATGAAATCGCAGTTATTACATCCTTCTTGATATCTGAGGATATTCCACCGGTCTCAGGCATCTTGCACACCAGGTGGATTAATTTTGTTAAATTTGGCTCTCCTCGGGATAGCGTCGTGGTCTACTGGCTTGTGTTGCTGCCTCTGGATCACTGGATCCTGGGTTCGATTCCCGGCCGGGATGGATATATTCTCTGCAGAGGGCTGGGTGTTTATTTTGGCGTCATTTCGTCATCATTAGCATCATCATCATCATTCGTGACAGTGATTAGACTGGGCTGTGAAAAAAATTGGACTGTGTAAAAATTGGGACTATGTACAGGCGTTGATGACCGAGCAGCTGAGCGACCCACATGCCAGTCATAATCATCCTAGAGATATCTGTAGTTCTGAGGCAATTTCGTCTACTCCAGGGACCTTGCTTCGACTTAAATCAAGTTCGTCTCTTAAGTAATCTCCTAACTCTATCTTCTTTCTCTTTCCATTGTATAATTTCCATTGCCATCAAGTTCATTTCCGTTATATAGCCCCCCCCCCCCCCTCCCCCCGTATACTCCTTCGTCTCTTCGGCTTTCCCTACTCACTTCACCAAAGGAGCTAGTCGATTTTACGAAAGGAGGATGACCGGTGAACCCAGGCAGCAGGAGTCATTCGTGCCAAATGAGCCACGATTTACAGTTTGGTACAGTTATTTCCCTCAGTAGCTGCCGGTAGAGCACTTCTCGGAGGTGATAGCTAGCGAAGCAAACGGGGCAGACACTGGTCTTCCTTCCCGACCTACCGGCTGTTTCCAAAGCCTCTTTCGTTAGGTGCCCCAACACCATGACAGCGCAAGGTAGCAGCCTGGCGTCCAGTGACTGTGGCGAACACGTCTTCCAACTGTCGGCGGACAGTGGCCAATTACTTCTGTATCCATCCACAATTACTTCAGTCATTACCTACCTTTAATCAGTGCTCGTCTACAAGCCAAGGACTGTAACATTTACCCAATCACTCTATGTACGGAGTATAAGTATAGCTGCTACGCTACTGTTGGCTTTTAAGACACTACGAAGGCAGTTTACTTTATGTTAATACAATGAAGTTGACTTAAAAATATATATGATGTGGTAGTAAACAGTGTTCAACGCACTAAAATGCACAGATGAGTATCACTTACAAGTTGTGTAGGTTAATACCGTTTTTTGAGACTGTAATAAGTTTCAAGAACAAGTCATTTTTTCTTTAAAATAAATCCCCTTCAGTGCCCACTAGAACAGTAGTTTTTCCTATAATTTTGTTTTCTAGGATCATGACCAGAGCTGATATCATTCAATAATATTAACAGCATTAAACTGTTATCATTACACACAATTTCCTTGTTTCTTACACTGTTCTTGACGTTCTTAACATAGTGTTGGACTATCGCACGTAGCACTTTCACTGACACAAAACATATTTCCGTTTTTCTGTTTTATAGGTTCACTGCCATCTCGCTATTTCGTGTACTTCGTTCTGTTATACTGGTAATGGGAGCGTCTGCTATTCAAATGGCTCTGAGCACTATGGGACTTAACATCTGGGGTCATCAGTCCCCTAGAACTTAGAACTACTTAAACCTAACTAACCTAGGGATATCACACACATCCATGCCCGAGGCAGGATTCGAACCTGCGACCGTAGCAGCCGCGCGGTTCCGGACTGAAGCGCCTAGAACCGCTCGGCTACCGCTGCCGGCTGTCTGCTATTGCTGTTCGTATCTCTCTTCGTGTGTGTGTGTGTGTGTGTGTGTGTGTGTGTGTGTGTGTGTGTGTGTGTGTGTGTGTGTGTGTGTTTTTTAAGGGGAGCTAAGATGTCGTAACGTCTGTGTATATAAGTTATTAGTTCCAAATCCAAAAGGTAATAATGGAAAACCAACACCTCCCTATTTTGTGGAGTCGTCGTTTTTAATCTTCCATCTAACACACACACACACACACACACACACACACACACACAGAGAGAGAGAGAGAGAGAGAGAGAGAGAGAGAGAGAGAGCGCAACCACCGGCAATCAAAACAGATTTCACGTAATGGCATTGGACGTACAACGCTTAAGAATGAAAATGCAATTTATACCATCGAAAGCTCTAGAGTATATGAAGAAGAACATTAAGAATGACATAAACAAAAGAATCTATAAGTAGAGATAATAATTTAATACAGTTTGTAGCATGAAGTTATAACATGGCAGCTGTTCATGAACTTAGCGAACGAAAATTTTAAGAAAAACCATGTTGTTATAGTGACTACCAAAGATGCTTTAAATTAAAGCAAAGCACGTTTAATGTTAATAAGACTCATTACACTCGCAAAAGACGGTATTAACTATAGAACTGTGACCCTGGGAAAAAGAGGCCGTAAATCAAAGAAGACAATATGTATACGACTGGCTTCTTCGCAGAAGTACGTGATAGAAAAACTTAACCCTGTGTATTAACAAAAACTAGTGCTACTGCTGAAGCGTTGTGACCCCGCAGCTGTTAATAGTATTTCGCCTTAGATTAAAGACGACGCACTCCGATCAGGGAGGACGCTGTTTGCAGGAAGGTGCTTCAGCGCTAATGGCAGAGCCGCTGCTGACCTGCGCCCACTTGAGGATGGAGTCGACGTGATTGGCGGTATTGTTCTGAGCGCGGCAGTCGCCCCTGCGCACGGCCGCCGTCACGCCCATGGTCCCCGTGTTCGCCTTTACGCCGCATAGGTACGCCGTCGAGGAGCAAGCCGAGTCGGCCACCTGCGCGTCCACGCAGTACGTCTGAAAAACACGTTCACGTCAGATACAAGGTGGTAACCCGAAATCTGAATCATGCGTGCAGATGGTCACCTGATTACGAGTGCACTGAAATACTCGTAGTAGGTGCCTCTCCACACATCCTCTTTCAATCAGTGCTGGAAATGGCTACGAGTTGTGCGATCTTCGCAAGTTAAGATCGCCAATAAGGCATTTTATTGGATGACTCGCTTCCTCGGATCTGCAAGTTCATGAACAAAAATTGGTAGGAAAAATACTTTACAACCATGATATACCAACTCCACAAATCGTCTTTTAATACGTTCTACCGAATTATAATATATCTTTTGCTTCTAAAAAGTACAACGTATTGTCCATCAGTGTTGCAAGTCATATCACATTGCATATACACTTCCTACAATCGTGACGATCAGTACAACACCGGTGTACAATATGTTGTAATATTTTATGGAATAAGGAATGTTGTAATTCCATAGGATGGTTACAAGACAATTTATCGATTTACGATACCAAGATTGTAAACTATTTTTCCTATCAATTTCTGTTTATCCTCTTGCAGATCCGATGACAGCATAGCTCTGCCGAAACCAGTCATACAATAAAATTTCTTTAGCGACCTTGGTTTGAGAAGTTTTCTTCAGCTGCCATACATTGCATATCGTCCCCATGCCCACAATGCTAGGAAAATATAACCGAGTGGTTTGGTTAGTTTTTGGTATCTCCATCGTCGCGTTTCCGTGGCTTACCAGAAATGGTAGCGTGTCTGTAGGAAGTTTTGCTTCAGACTTGGGAAAAGCGCTAAGAAACAGCCAAAATTTAAAGCAAGGAGACTACGATATAAACCGTACACAAACGTCGTCATCATCATCATCATCATCATCATCATCATCATCATCATCATCATCATCATCATCATGTACAATTTAGGGTTACACATTTTTGCCTCTTCCTGATCAAAGCAAATTAAAGCGTATCATCCGATCATTTACGTGGTCGTTCTAACCTTCTACCGTTGGGTCTTTAGTTAGGAGTTTCGCTTGGTATACGATAAGTGGTCTGGGGGTAACGTCTCTGATCAGTAATCAAACGTCCTCGTTTTCGGGTTCGAACCACGCCGCTGCTGACATTTTGAATGAAAATCTTCAGTAATGTCGGCCGAAGACTTACGGCATAAGAAGTCAAATTCATTCTCCCACCGGCTTTTTCAAAGACGGTGGAAGAGCGGACAGAAGTTCAGGGTCTCTTGCCCTTGGGGTGTTAAACGGAACAAAAGCGGAAGAATCAGTGATCAACGGCATGAGGATACAGAAATCAATGGGAACCACTGCATTTAAGAGACAAAACGTATACCCATAGGACAGGTCCTGTGTTTGAGAAAGTGTCATGATGATCTCCCCATTGGCGAAAGATTCCAGACTAGTCCTATCTTCGGGTCTCCGGGACGGGACTGCCAAGGAAGATGTAGCCACGAGAAAGAGACTGAATAAGCTACGAAAAGATCTTCTACGGCGCGTGGAATGTCAGACGCTTGCACGTGATAGAGAAGCTAGTAAATCTGAATATGGAGATACTAAACTCAATGTAGATATGGTGGGCGTCAGTGAAGTGTAATGGAAAGAAGACAAGGATTTCTGGCCATAAAGTATAGGGTAATATCAACAGCAGCATAAAATGGTATAACTGGAGTAGGCTTCCATATAAATACGAAGCTAGAGCAGATATTGGAATATATACAGCAAATAATAGTGCCAAAGGGAAGTCTACTAGTATCAAAATATGTCTTAATTTGAGGAAAACGTTTCTGAGAACGTACTTTGGAGCACATCGTGTGGTAGTGAGACGCGGCCCGTAGAAAAACCGGAACAGAAGAAAATCGAAGCATTTGAATCGTGGTGTTACAGAAGAATGTTGAAAATTGGGTTAACTGACAACGTACAGAGTGAAGAGGTTCTCCGCAGAATCGGCGAGGAAAGGATACATGGAAAACATGACAAGGGAAAGGGACAGGATTATACAACATCCATTAAGACGTCACGGAGTAACTTCCATGGTAGTAGAGGGTGTTGCAGAGGGTAACAACGGTACAGGAATACAGAGATTGGGATGCATCCTGCAAGTAATTGAGGACTTAGGTGACAAGTGGTAAGCTGAGATGAAAAACGTGATATGTGATCTTCGTGACAGTTTGAAGTTTCATATCAGCGCACACTCTGCTGCAGAGTGGAAACCTCATTCTGTGTACGTGATATGTATTCGCACTTACAACATATATGGACAACCATCAGCTGTATAAACGATTGCCGACAATGAAAATTTGTGCCAGACCGTAGCTCGAATCCGGATTTCCGGCATTTCGAGAGCGGTCGCATTACCGCCAGGCTGTCCGAGTACGTCTTACTTGCAGACCCAGACATCCATATGTAGACACACAGTTGACGACATGTGGAAGTTTGGGGCTACATGCATGCATGTCCGAAGAAACACTGCATCGCAATTCGAAATAACACAGGCGCTGCAGTGTCGTAATGAAGTGAAAAGGTTGGCTCAAGAGGAATTCATGGCGTACCACCACAATCTCAAGTCTGCTGACTCAAAAAAACTTTGATTCAGACGTAGTAGGTGGTCATACCATTCCTTTCTATGCTGTTGGATCTTTTCTCTTTTTCCTGTAACATGGATTTATGGAGTTTCTCCCTTATGTTTGTGTTCATCTTGTGATGGCCTAAGTCGTATCCAGTCCAAGTTCTTAGAAGTCTAATTTCTAGAGCTTCAGATCGCCGAATTTTTCCGTACTTCTCATCAATAGAGCAGTAGGGATGCAGTCACAGTATTACAGATTTTAATGCTTTCTCTTACCTGGTTTTGTTCCGGAGCGTTCTGTTAATCGCACGTAATATGTGTAAGCACGTTTGTGATTTCCGCATCATCATCTTAAGCATAAGAGGTAGTTGAAAATATAGACTTGTTCTAATACGTCATTTCCTTTTATGATTCTAAATCTAACAGACTGTAGCTTACAGACTTACGACTGGCGTAAGATTTTCAGAAAGAAATGAATATCGACTAACGGTGACGACTCTTACGGTCGGTTGTCAATTCGCATCGCGCAATAAAATGTTTACATACTGTGGTATCTGTTTCTGGCCACTGCCCAAGGTCTTACATAAACGTGAAAATATACTACAGTGTATGTGATGTATTCTGTTCAAAGAATTTTTAAAGTCAGAACGAATGGTGCGAATTTTGTGGCAAATTTCATTTCGAGGTTAATATACCTAACATCGCGTGGAGTCTACAGAGAATTTGAAGAAGAACTGCTTGATGTCTAAACAACCAGGATGCATTTCGTAAATGGCAGAACCGTTGGGATTGGTTCACTCACTCTCTAGGTTACTACACTGAAGATGTTGGTGCAGAATGAAATTTAGGTAAGCCATAATTATGTTTTGGGTATGACATCATGTTTCAACAATTTCCGTTATAATTCAGTTGCTAATCTGCAGCAGAGTCACGAAAGGAGAACAGAAAGCATTGTCGAATTTGGGTATCTGTCAAGCAAACAGAAGTAACCGGAGTAATAGCGAACGTGTAGTATGAATTTTATCGGATTACTGTGCTAATGCTGCTTCATTTTAAAGCACCATGTCTTTTCGACACTTGTTGGAAGAAACGAAAATACACGCAAACCTGGAAGAAGGGAAATCTGCTATTAGCGTGCAAGAAACATAAGTGTATAGTTTTCAGTAACCGCAGGAAAGAACGTATTCAGGAACCACACATAAATACACAGCTGTTTTCGATCGTGTGTGGCTGGAATATGAACAGTTGCGCTTGCGTGGTTTGTGAATACCAATTCCGAGGCTGTGACCATCGACGACGAAACCGTGTGTACATATGTAATGTGTATGAGCTTTGTTATGTACTGTGACGAAGATGTCTTCACAGACATTCGTGCACCTCAAAATGATCTTCACGACGTGGCCACTAGTGCTTAATATGTACTTAATTAAACCAACAGCCTAATGGAAATGGTATCTTCTGAATTTACCAAGGCTGTGGTGACCACGCACAAGTGGTCTATGAAAGATATGCTGGGAGTCCCAGAATGAATAGCCAGTATTCACGGATATGACAGGAATGATCAAAATGGTTCAAATGGCTCTGAGCACTATGGGACTTAATTTCTGAGGTCATCAGTCCCCTAGAACTTAGAACTACTTAAATCTAACTAACCTAAGGACATCACACACATCCATGCCCGAGGCAGGATTCGAACCTGCGACCGTAGCGGTCGCGCGTTTCGAGACTGTAGCGCCTAGAACCGCTCGGCCAACCCGGCCGACCAGGATTGATCACTAAAAGCAGAGAAGTGTAGTACACATGGGCTGTAAAATACTTCCCTCGAGAGCTATGAGGAGTTCAGTAGAGAAAATGTATTTCACAGCAGCGAAGTTGAACAAGTGCTCATGGCTTTTAAGATATACATTTTAGAGCCCACGTTTACTTAACTTCCTTACTTCGACCTACCGTTCCTGTCATAGCACTGAATACTGAATATTCTGTTTGGGGCACCCTGTATTTTTAGTGTCGAGTCAGGAACCCCCATAAATAACTGCCAGTGGAGCTCCGGTAAAGCTGCGATAGGCCGCGCAAGTCAGTAGTGGATGACCCATTCGCTTTCAACAACAGACGAGCCTCGGATCAAAACTATTAGCGAATGTGACAAATCAGAATGGTTTATAAACGACAAAACGGGTTTGATAAGAAAGAATTTTTGTATACTCATGGACAACAACATAAGGAAATTTCACCGAGGGTCAACAGCAGATGATATGAGAATGTGGGGATGATGTGTTGTTTCAGGAAGAATATGAGCAAAAATCAGAAGAACTAAAAACCTGGCAGAGAGAAGTGAAAGAAGCTTGCATGGAAATAAACTTAAGAAAAAGTGAAAGCTTCCAGATATTCAGGAAGTAAACCAACACAGGAAACATCAAAGATCAAATTTCAGAGAGAACAGGAAATTGGCCGAAATATTATTGTGTGTCGGAAATAATTATAAATTGGAAAGTATGTGTCAAAGCAAAGACCATGACGTACAAATCATTATCTGCCAATGTTGATCTGTGGGTCAAACTGTTGGACTTGGGCAAAGAAAGATCTGCACGGAACACGAAACAGAGATGCGCTTTCTACATGGGATCCTGAGTAAGACGAGAGGGACACTATAAGGCATGAAACAATACGAAACATCCTGCAGACCAAACCCCTGAAAGGACCTGTGGAAAGTAAGAGCCACATTAAAAGAATATGACTAGAAATACTTCTTAGAAGAACCCTAAAATGGACAGAATCTGGACGAAAACCAATTCGAAGACCATGAACAAGACGGAGAGACCAGGTGAAGGATGACGTGAACGTGAGAGTAGTGCAGTGGGAGGAGATGCTAAATGATAGACCATGGGAGAACAGAGAAGCTTGGAAGAGACTCTGAACGATCGGCGTAAACAGAAACGTTTGAGGAAGAAGTAGTTTGGTTGACGATTCAAAATTTCTGCTCAATATTTTAATGGTTCACCAACCTGTTATTGTCCTCTTTTACAGAACTTTTGCCATTAAAGGTGCTGAAATTTTGACTATCAAAGCAAGTGGACATGAAAATATGCGCTCACTATTGTCCTTTCCATGTTGTGCTGACGGTATTACACTTGATCCAATGAACATTTTCAATCGCATAACAATGCCAACACCTTTTGAAATACCACTAGCTGCTGCTGCTCACGTACATGACAAGGGTTGGATGGAATAGGCTGATGAGAAATTAAGGATTAACAGAGTGTGGGAGGGAGGGAAATGGGCTTTATTGAAGAATAGTTCTCTTCTTGTGCTAGATCAGTTTAGTAGCCAACTGAAAAAAATTGTGAAAGAGAAATTGAGACAGGGAACAACAGAGCTTGATGTTATTCCGGGAGAACTTACTTCACAACTGAGACCTCTTGATGTCTCGATAAATAACCCATTGAAGTGTATATGAGAAAGGAATGGAACAAATGGATAACGAATGAAACCCAACATGAATTCACGTGGAAGGGAGCTTTAAAATGACCAACAATCAAGTAAGTGTGTCAGTGGATAGAACAGTCGAGTTCTAGAATGGAAATAGACATTATTGTTAAATGTTTCAAGAAATGCGGCATAAGTAACGCTCCCGATGGCAATGAAGGCCAACTTTAAAAGAGAAAAACTCCTTCCTAGAAGAAGGAAGAGGAGGAGGAGGAGGAGGAGGAGGAGGAGGAGAAGGAGAGTGTTCAAATGACGATTGTCAGGGATTATAAAGGTCAGTTTTGTTTCATAAACTAAGAACGTTTTTAATCTGGCTTTGCAGTCTAATAATAATAATGGAAAAAATGTTGTTGAAAAAATGCTTAAAAAATCAAGATGCGTCTTATAGTCCGTAGCGTCTTATACGGTTGTTCGTAAAATACGGTAAGTTATCAGCTCTATTGCTATCAATGGCCTCATCAAGCTGCAAACGCAAATTACCCCCTCTAATTTTTGCTGTAATTCGTTGATGAAGATACTCTCCTAAATCTTAGATTCGACGACTAATTGTAGCATCACAGAAAGGACTGGTCAAAACACGTCTTGTCATGCACTCTCCAAGAATACTGTTGACCACGTCATAAGCACGGCGTAGAATTAGTTCTTCAACAATCATACGGGCTTTATACATTTTCTAACTCTATGAGTTACGTTGTACGACGCTAGAAGTGCTTTATTCATGAATTTCGGCTGCTTAAAAAATGACGATTTTTGTTCTCTCATTTAATTCAGTCTCACGGAAAATCTCTCTCTTGGCCTGAACACGTCATGACGCCTTAATTTGCTAGATAGCATACATTCAACAGAAAATACTTTCAAGCACAAAATACACTGCGGGCGCTCATAATTGTTCACAACAGTGCACGTGAAACAGAAATCTACGAGTGGCGCTCCGTAAGAAAAGCAGCATTTTTTTCTGGGCCAATTTCGATTGCGAAAATGCCGAATTTGTTCTAGGACATAGTGGAATATTCCTGTTTCATGAAATTCCGACTGGTGGTGGCGCTATACATGATCTTCAGAATGGCGTTTGCAACGGAGGTGTGTTCCAAGCAGAGAGCTGTGGCTGAATTTCTTTTGGCGGATACTCAGATCATTGCAGATATTCATAGGCGCTTGCAGAATGTCTACGGAGACGTGGCAATGAACAAAAGCACTGTGAGTAGTTGAGCAAGGCGTCTGTCTTCGTAGCAACGAGGTCGCGCAAACATGTCCGATCTCCAGTGTGCCGGTCGGCCTCACAGTGCTTTGACTTCTGCAATATTGAAACGTGCAAACATTGCCATTCGAGGTGATCGACGGTCACAGTCAAACACCACCTTGCACAACTGGACGTCTCTGTTGATAGTGCAGACGCACTGTTCCACCAGTTGGGGTACTCGAAGGTGTGTGTCCAGTGGGTTCCTCGCCGCATAACAGAAGATGATAATGAGCAAGGAAGGACCGTCTGTGTGGAATTGCCTGCGCATTACGAGGCTGATCGTGACAATTTGTTGTCTAAAACACGGATTGATAACTCTGAACCGGAAACTAAACGGCAATCCATAGGGTGGCTCAATACCACCTCTCCTCTGGAGTTCAAAGCCACACCCTCAAGCTGGTAATGTGACGGCGACGGTCATCTAGGAATATGAAGAGGTTATTCTGTTTGTTGTCCTCTCTCATGATGCATCGATCAACTCTGATGTGTGTTATGCTACCCTCAGAAAACTAAAGGAACAATTTCAACGTGGTCGTCGCCGCGATAATGCAAACTAACTTCTCGATGACAACGTAACACCACACACAAGTCTGTGCACCAGGGTGGGCCTTCCAAAATTTCATTGGACTGTTTTTCCTCATCGGATATCGCCCCTTTCGACTTCCATGTGTTTGGTCCAAGGAAGGATCTAGGCCGCGTGGAGCAGTACTTGGAAGACGGGGAGGCTATTGATGCAGCAAGACGTTGGGTCTGACGTCGACCAGGATAGTGATACCATGCGGTCACACAGGCCCTCTCAGTAAGGTAGCGCAAGGCCACAGCACTAAACGGAGATTATGCTGAAAAACAGGGTTTTGTAGCGTCAAGAGTGGGGAATATTATGATGCTTTGTAATCCTGAATAAAGCCAACCTGCTTTCCGGAAAGAATTTACTGAACTCCCCTCGTAGGTACCCATCATTGTATTTTCTATACCTGACTTTTCTATCCTCGTTACTACTTTCCTTGTTGGTCCTAGGACGTTCTCACCTTTTACTTCCACTTGACAAATTTAAAAACTTGGTTACGGTTTTCGCCTTTATCATCGGTCTCATCGGATTAGGGAAGGACGGGGAAGGAAGTCGGCCGTGCCCTTTCAAAGGAACCATGCCGACATTTGCCTGGAGCGATTTAGGGAAATCACGGAAAACCTAAATCAGGATGGCCGGACGCGGGATTGAAGCGTCGTCCTCCCGAGTGCGAGTCCAGTGTGCTAACCACTGCACCACGTCGCTCGGTGAAAAGGTGTCACTGCTGGTGCCAAGTGTAAAGGGCGCATGTACAGCTTTGAGGTTATGATTGCAGGCTGGCCAACTTCTCAAGTGAAATCCTCCGAAGCCAGATAGACTGAGAAGAAATCGAATTTCCCCAAACTGTCTTCTTTGCCAATGTTTTCTAAACAAATCCACGGTGACCCAAGCTGTCATTCGAGGTGCACCAGAGCCGTGCAGCGTACATGTTAAATACCACTGCTCTAGGACGTTCGGACTACGGCTACGTCAGATATTAGAAAGGTGAAGGTATTCTAAGTGTTTGAGGAGGTGTAGGAGCTGGTACAGAGTATGAACGGAAGTCTAGGTGGACAGCAAGTCGTTGCACCAAACGCAGTTGTAAACCGACCAGCCGTAAAGCACAGCAGAGTAGATGTGAGAGTCGGAGAGCGAGCGTACCTTGGAGAGGCCGGCGTAGGGGAAGCGCTCGAAGCTGAGCTGGGCGTCCTCGCCGGGCAGGCCGTAGCGCTGCCCCAGCAGGATCCTGGCGGCGGCCAGCGTCGGCACCGACATGCCGTCGCCCAGGAAGAGCACCGCGCTGCGCGCCACCTGCCGCAGCGGCTCGCGGTCCAGCGTCGTCTCCAGCCGTTCGCGGGCGCGAGCCCTCCAGAAATCCGCGTCTGCCGAACAAGAGACTCTGTCACCGGTCGCTATTTCGCAAAACTTTCCTCTACGTGTACAATTTTCGAACACTATATACGAATGTGGTCAGGTAAGTTCTTCCAAATCAACCGGTATTTCGATGAGTAACGCCAGCATCACTCTCAAAGCAGTTTGTTTGTTTGTTTTTTTTTTTTTTTGCACATTTCATTCCTTACCCAAGGTGCAGGATAATTGTAGAACTGGTTCTTTTCAGCCAGTAAATCGAAGGAGTTCTCCGTTGACAATATGTACGAGATGATTACGTTCCGGCAGTCACCGAGTATTCATGAGTAACCCTCCTCAAATCTTAAACAGAAAGGATTTTTTTCTTTTTTAACCGGGTCAGAGATAGAAAGATAGATAGATAGATGGAGAGAGAGGGGGGGGGGGGAGAGAGAGAGAGAGAGAGAGAGAGAGAGAGAGAGAGAGAGAGAAGGGGGCTGGTACACCTAGATATTACTACGAAATTACCGATTTCAACATTTTGTATCATCAGATGCGACAACAGTTTGTAAGGCGGCAAGATTTTTCCACGGTACGTCTAACATTCCTGTAGATTTATATGTGCCAACGGCCTTGCCGAGGTGGTAACACTGGTTCCCGTCGGATCACCGACGTTAAGCGCTGTTGGACTTGGCTAGCACTTGGATGGGTGACCATCCGGTCTATCGAGTGCTGTTGGCAAGGGGGGTACATTCAGCGGTTGTGAGGCAAACTGACCAGTTACATGATTGAGGAAAAAAATGGTGCAAATGGCTCTGAGCACTATGGGACTCCCCTAGAACTTAGAACTACTTAAACTTAACTAACATAAGGACATCACACACATCCATGCCCGAGGCAGGATTCGAACCTGCGACCGTAGCGGTCGTGCGGTTCCATACTGTAGCGCCTAGAACCGCTCGGGCACGCTGGCCGGCACTTGTTTGAGAAGTAGCGGCTTCCGTCTTATAAGATGACATACGGCTGGGAGAGCAGTGTGCTGGCCATATGCCCCTCCGTATCCGCATCCAGTGACGTCTGTGTGGTGAGCATGACACAGCGGCCGGCCGGTAGCGTTTGGCCTTGATGGCCTGTTCGGGCAGAACTATTATTATTATTATTATTATTATTTAGATTTATATGTACGTTAGATCACATTTTGGAAGCAAAATGATGTTAATCACTTCATTGTCTGTTACTGACTACCGAAACTTAATAACAATGCGTTTCTGGAAGTTAATTAGGACTGGGTATTGTTAGAAAGTGCCAAGTAATCTCGCATTCCTTTTATGTCGCAGTCAGCTAAGTAGGAGCTGCGAAGCATCTTCTCATATTTTGTAGCGGCAGGTTTTCTTTTGTCCTGACGGAAAACAATGCGTGGTGCCTGTTGTTTATGATACTAGACGCCACAGAAACAACGTAGTGCGGGCGGGGCGGGTGGAAGGCGCTATCTGACGAGAGGAAATAATTTCAGAATAGTTTACCTGGAGAAAGAGCTTCGGGGATGAAAGAATACGAAGGGACTACATTTTAATGGGAAGCAATTCGTGGGGTCACTAACGATGTTCAGGAGCTGACCTCTGTTGAATCTCCTCACGCCAAATGCCGGAGCACGCCTCAAGCCGAAAAAACCAGAGGCGCATTAATGAGGGGGAATATAGCCTTTCAGAAATTGTTCTGAAAGGAGTATGAGCTTCAGGTGACTGGCTGGCAGACTCAAAACCCGTGTTATGGGGGCAAATGTTTTTGTGATGGCCACTGGGATTCGTCGCATGGAGCGCAAACGTAAACATAAACGTCGCTTGTTCGAGTTGGCAGCGGCATGTGGTGGGAGAAAATTACTTTCAAGCAGGCAGCGATCGAGGGTACTGGCCTCCGAAGGTCGCTGGAAGGGATGTCATTGGCAGTAACCACAATGGAGGAGCTGGTGGTCAAATTTTATGTAGCGTTGCTTTTGACACGGGGAGAGCGTTAGTCGTTTCACGGACAGTTGTTATTCTTTTTACTCGAGCGACTATTCCTTAGATTTCTGTGAAGTCAGGCACACACTGAAGTGCTACTTTACGGGAGAACACCTGAGTCGAATTTCTCTTCCTGGCATGTTGGCAAACAGAAATCTGTTTTTTACTGAGCTGATTTCAGCCCTACAAGTTTTCGGACTGCATATTGTGTCCAGTGAGTAGGCAGCAAGTACGTCACGTACATCATCTGCACAGTGTCCAAAGCCCCAACGAGTAGATCATGTGACAGTCTGGAACCGCGCGACCGCTACGGTCGCAGGTTCGAATCCTGCCTCGGGCATGGATGTGTGTGTTGTCCTTAGGTTAGTTAGGTTTAAGTAGTTCTAAGTTCTAGGGGACTTATGACCTAAGCAGTTGAGTCCCATAGTGCTCAGAGCCATTTGAACCATTTTTGAGCATATCATGTATGCGGTACAACTACTGTCCGTGCTTCATTAGGTGATATGTGCACTCCAGTTCGGCGTATAAGGGAACACTCACAATAAATCTGTCGAGTTCATTTTGCTTGTGCACTGAGTTTTTTTCTGAAAGTGTCAGCGGGGATGTGGGTCCCCTGTTTCTCACCGCTAATCAGTATCAACCAACTTCGTATCCTTCTAATAACGGTGGCACGCGGTCTAAAGTCAAACGTATGTTCTACTAGTCTCGAAATTGCACATAAGGTAGAATTCGATACTGTGTATTTCATATTTGTAAATTTTTTGCATTCATCAAGTTCTTTTGTAATAAACTAGTTATAGTACCCGGTTGCAATTCATTCTAATAGTATCCCGATAAGAATGATTGCTTCGATGCGTTAAACTGAAGTAAAACTACGACCCAATACATCGTTTCACGGAAATCCATAGCTGTAAGTGGTCAATAGCAGGGTCAGTTTAATCATTTATAGATGTGAGAATTCAACTGCAGACACACCATTAAGTAGCCACACATACACACCGCATATGTTGTACATGCTGTGGTTCACGGCTTCAAGAGTATAGGGTGTAAAGGGTACAAGCGCATGTATTTTTATTGCTGTTCGAGGACGGTGTACTGAACAATATTACATCATTATTTACAGCATCTGCAGACTAATAATTCTAACCGTTGCAACTCATAGGATTCAAGGTTGGTTAGCACCTCCACGTAGATATAAGAGCAAACCATAGATTTTTATTTTCACCTGGGCAGCCAGTCAAGTGTTGAATTGTGAACGCATGGACGCGAAACGATTACTATTTACTAACAGGCGGAGTGCACCTGGTGCAGCACGACCCTGCAGAAAACATTAAATCGTAAAGTTGATGACATATTTGTGAGAAGGGTGTTCAGCACAGAGATAAAATAACCAACACCCTCAAATGGGTGCACATTAAAGTATCACATATAAAAATATCTGCTCTTACATCCGCTATGCCCAGTATTTTCGTTATAATCTATGAACACTGAACTGTTCAAAGTAATTCGCTCTCTAACGTATCTTCCTCTTCATAATGAATCCACACACCTTATACAATTTTCTGCTACTGTTAGGTTTTGTAATTATCCTACCACGTTCGAATTTCTTTCCTCGTTGTCATATTAACCTTTCGTTACTCAGTTTTTTTTTCTCGTGGTTATCTCTCGCTGGACAGACCCCTACCAGAAAGCCAAATGGGAGACTAATCTTTTGCCAATGTTGAAAATAATCTAATATTGCCTAGTTACTGGCCACGTGTTCTGTAGATACAGATTACTTACCTTTAATGCAGTAGTTTTCATCAGCTTATGCATTTCCACGGCATTGATCGTTGGCGATTCTTCCTCCTATAAGGAGCAGTATATATTTATGTTAATAAGTAATGAACGTGACACACTAAACCATTGTCTGAACAATCAATGTCTTATCCTTCCATTTGACGACCTGTTTGTGATCAAGCAAAATGACAAATTGCTCGTAACATTGTTAACATGGGACCTGTCAATCGGATGAAACCACCACCCAAGTTCGTCGATAGTAAAGAGAGGAAAGAGTGAGGAGTCCTCGATCGCACTGTCCTTTCCTCAGGAAGAGTGAGGTAAACTAATAAAAAAATAAGAAAAAAACAGCCGCTGTTTGTACGGCCATACACTCTTCTAGCGTTGATGAAAAATTCCTTAGGTCACTTGAAGCTGTGGTTCATCTTATGCAGGGTATACTGCAGCCAGGCACATTTTCTCTTGTGTTCGACTCTTTATCTGCCATCAGTATTCTGAGCGTATTTATGCGGCCCGCCACGAATTCCTCTCCTGTGCAAACCTCTTCATCTTAGAGTAACATTTGCAACCTACGTTCTCAACTGTCTGCTGCATATATCCCAATCTACATCTTCCTCTAAAGTTTTTACCCTCTAAAGCTCGCTCAAGTTTCATGGAAGTTATTCCATGATGTCCTACCATCCCGTCTCTTGTTCTTGTTAGTGTTTTCCATGTATTTATTTCTTCGACGATTCTCTGGGGAAACTCCTAATTCCATACCTTATGAATCCACCTAAGTTTCAATATTCTTCTGTAGCACCACATCTCAGATGCTACGACTCTCTTCTTTTCCGGTTTTCCCCAAAGCCCATTTCGAAAACTTCTATTGTCTATTTGTCTAAACTATTTATCGTCCACGTTTCACATCCATACATGGCTGCACTCCATACTAATACTTTCATAAAAGACTTCCTGACACTTAAATCTATACTCGATGTTAGCAAATTCTCTTCTTCAGAAGCGCTTTCCTTGCCATTGCGAGTGTACATTTTATATCCTCTCTACTTCGACCATCATTGGTTATTTTACTCCCCAAATAGCAAAACTCATTTACTACTTTAAGCGTCTCATTTCCTAATCTAATTCCCGCAGCATCACCCGATTTAATTTGACTACATTCCATTATCCTCGTTTTCCTTTTGTTGATGTTCATCTTACCTTAAACCTTACAGTTTTTATTCCTTCTCCATGGATTTTAATTCCTACTCCGAATTTTTCTTTTGTTTCTTTTACTGCTTGCTCAATATACAGATTGAACAACGTCGGGGATAGACTACAACCCTGTCTCACTCCCTTCACAACCACTGCTTCCTTTTCAATTCCCCTCAACCCTTCTAACTGCCATCTGGTTTCTGTACAAATTATAAACAGTCTTACACTCCCTGCATTTTACCCCTGCCACCTTCAGAATTTGAAAGAGAGTATTCCAGTCAACATTGTCAAAAGCTTTCTCTAAGTCTACAAATGCTAGAAACGTAGGTTTGCCTTTCCTTAATCTATTTTCTAAGATAAGTTCAAAATGGTTCAAATGGCTCTGAGCACTATGCGACTTAAATTCTGAAGTCATCAGTCGCCTAAAACTTAGTACTAATTAAACCTAACTAACCTAAGGACATCACACACATCAATGCCCGAGGCAGGATCGAACCTGCGACCTTAGCGGTCGATCGGCTCCAGACTGTATCGCCTAGAACCGCACGGTCACTCCGGCCGGCCTCTTAAGATAAGTCGTAGGGTCAGTATTGCCTCACGTGTCCTAACTTTTCTACGGAATCCAAACTGATCTGCCCCGGTTTCGGATTCTACCAGTTTTTCCATCCGTCTGTAAAAAATTCGTGTTAGTACTCTGCAGCCTTGGCTTATTAAACGGATAGTTCGGTAATTTTCACATCTGTCAACACCTGATTTCGTTGCTGTTGGAATTATTATATTCTTCTTGAAGTCTGAGGGTATTTCGCCTGTCTCATACATCGTGCTGACCAGGTGGTAGAGTTTTGTCCGGGCTGGCTCTCCCAAGGCTATCAGTAGTTCTAAAGGAATGTTGTCTACTCCAGGCGCCTTGTTTTGACTTACGTCTTTCAGTGCTCTGGCAACTCTTCACGCAGTATCATATCTCCTATTTCATCTTCATCTACATTCTCTTCCATTTCCGCAATATTGTCCTCAAGAACATCGCCCTTGTATACACCCTCTATGTACTCCTTCCACCTTTCTGCTTTTCCTTCTTTGCTTAGAACTGGGTTTCCATCTGAGCTCTTGATATTCATGCAAGTGGTTCTCTTTTCTCCAAAGGTCTCTTTAATTTTACTGTAGGCAGTATCTATCTTACCCCTAGTGATATGCGCCTCTACATCCTTACATTTGTCCTCTAGTCATCCCTGTTTAGCTATTTTGCACTTCCTGTCGATCTCATTTTTGAGATGTTTGTATTCCTTTTTGCCTGCTTCATTTACTGCATTTTTATATTTTCTCCTTTCATCAATTAAATTCAATATCTCTTCTGTTACCCAAGGACTTCTACTAGTCTTTGTCTTTTTATCTACTTGATCCTCTGTTGGCTTCACTATTTCTTTTCTCAAAGCTACCCATTCTTCTTCTACTGTATTTCTTTCCCCCATTCTTGTCAATCGTTCCGTAATGCTCTCCCTGAAACTCTCTACAACCTCTGATTCTTTCAGTTCATCGAGGTCCCATCTCATATTCCCACCTTTTTGCAGTTTCTTCAGCTTTAATCTACAGTTCATAACCAATAGATTGTGGTCAGAGTCCACATCTGCCGCTGGAAATGTCTTACAATCTAAAACCTGGTTCCTGAATCTCTGTCTTACCATTATATAATACATCTGAAAGCTTCTACTATCTGCAGGCTTCTTCCATGTATACAACCTTCTTTCATGGTTCTTGAACCAAGTGTTAGCTATGATTAAGTTATGCTCTGTGCAAAATTCTACCACGCGGCTTCCTCTTTCATTCCTTACTCCAATTCCATATTCACCTACTACGTTTCTTTCTCTTCCTTTTCCTACTGTCGAATTCCAGTCAGCCATGACTATTAAATTTTCGTCTCCCTTCACTATCTGAATAATGTCTTTTATCTCATCACACATTTCATCCATCTCTTCGTCATCTGCGGAGCTAGTTGGCATATAAACCTGTACTACTGTGGTAGGTGTGGGCTTCGTATCTATCTTGCGTTGAAGATGCTGTTTGTAGTAACTTATCTGCATTCCTATTTTCCTATTCACTATTAAACCTACTCCTGCATTACACCTATTTGATTTTGTATTTATGACGCTGTATTCACCTGACCAGAAGTCTTGTTCCTCCTGCCACCGAACTTCACAAATTCCCACTATAACTTAAACCTATCCATTTCCCTTTTTAAATTTTCTAATCTATCCGATTAAGGGATCTGACATTCCACGCTTCGATCCGTAGAACGCCAGTTTTCTTTCTCCTGATAACAACGTCCCCCTGAGTAATCCCTGCCCGGAAATCCGAATGGGGGACTATTTTACCTCCAGAATATTTTGCCCAAGAGGACGCCATCGTCATTTAACCATACAGTAAAGCTGCGTTCCCTCGGGAAAAATTATGGCTGTAGTTTCCCCTTGCTTTCAGCCGTTTCGAAGTACCAGCAGAGCAAGGCCGTTTTAGATAGTATTACAAGACCAGATCAGTCAATCACCCAGACTGTAGCCCCTGCAACTGGCTCTGAGCACTATGGGACTTAACAGCTGAGGTCATCAGTCCCCCTGCAACTACCTGCTGCTTCCCCTCTTCAGGAACCACACGTTTGTCTGGCCTCTGAACTGATACCCCTCCGTTGAGGTTGCACCTTCGGTGCGGCTATCTGTATCGCTGAGGCACGCAAGCCTCCCCACCAATGGCAATGTCCATGGTTCATTGAATTGTAATTTTTGGGAAAACACGTTACAGCAATGTTCTAAGCTCTGATCTAAGCAGATGTATTTAACTATTATTATTATTTATTGTACCAAGCCGTGGCAAGTTAAAAGTGACCGAGCGAAGTGGCGCAGTGGTTAGCACACTGGACTCGCATTCGGGAGGCCGACGGTCCAATCCCGCGTCCGGCCATCCTGATTTAGGTTTTCCGGGATTTCCCTAAATCGCTTCAAGCAAATGCCGGGATGGTTCCTTTGAAAGGGAACGGCCGACTCTGTTCACCATCTTTCCCTAATCCAATGAGACCGATGACCTCGCAGTTTGGTCTCCTCCCCTCAAATCAACCCAGCCTAACAGAGACGCGTTAAAATGAGTTTGATAGCTAGTTATATTGCAGATGACGGGAGTTCGGAGGAGAACGAATAACAATCACCCCATCTTCGGAATAGGTCCGTGGATCTCCACTTGTACGCATGTGTGCTGCGTGATGTGTGTGTGTGTGTGTGTGTGTGTGTGTGTGTGTGTGTGTGTGTATTGGGGGGGGGGGGGGGGGCGGTGTATGGGTTAATACCGCGGAAGGAGGCCGTGGAATTTCAAATAGATGTAAATTTGCAATGGTTTTGCAGAGATGTAGAGGCTTACACAGGATAGAGTTGCGTGGCAGCAGCGACAACAACAACAACAACAACAACAACATGTGGAAGACATTATTGGTGTTGTTATGCATCCTTGTGCGGTATCCTATGTACTTCTGTGCCTGTTGAACATTCACCGTCCAATTTGTAGCTTCAGAAATACTTCTTGTGAATCTTACATCCATTAGTCATTTACTGACAGCGCAGTTTCAGTACGCTGCTCGTGACAGAGTGGAATGCGGGCAAGTGTTCGCGTTTGGCATATGTTCCTCATGTTAACAAATATTCATTACAAGCGAAGAGGTATCTCGTTCACTGCACATTATTCTACCTGGACGAGCTGCGAAATATCTACAAGTGTGATTGCGTTAAAGATGTAGTATAGGGTGGTAAGAAACAGACTAAAGCGTTTCTAAGGGTGTTGCAGGGGAGGTTGTGCTGAGATATAACTGGCAAGAAAAAAAAATTGGATACGTTCCGCCCTTTCCGCCCTTATTTAGAATTGAAGTTAACCAACCAGATCGTCGCCCGTGCAAATTTAAGCAAGCTGCAGGAGACAGTGTGGCCTAAGTTTTCTTCGTTTGACTTCCTCAAACGAACAAACTTACATTTTGCTCGACAGCGTAAGTGTATCACTTCCGAGAAAGGTCATTTTAACGGGTAATTTTTTTGTGGTCGCTGGCGCTTAAATTTGCGCGCGCAACGACCTATTTGATTAACTTCAGTGCAAAGTAACTCGGAAACGGTGCAACGTATAAGATTTTTTTCTTAATTATTTCCCAGCACATCCTCTCCTGCAACACCCTTACAAACTTTTCAGACTGTTTCTGACCTCACTGTAAAAGCTTCAGAAGTTAAAAACTCGAAGCTAGTCATCAGGACTGCAGTAGCTGAGCAAGTTGCAGTATGCATATTGGGATTAGTTCTTTAACTGTGAAGGTTAGCAGTCCTCATTAAAAAGAGGTGACGTATATAGCTTTTTGGGACTTATGCATTACTTAGCGGGACTAAAGTGTCTTCTCTATAAATGATGTACAATACCGTGTCTTCTGTTTTGGTTTCGCATTGACAGTTGCAATTGTGAAACAGAGGATTTATTTTGGGTGTTCAATCATTTCATCATTACAAAGTGACGAGTGACACTGCGAGTATTCTAAATCTGAATTTTTTTTTCGAATTCTACAACCTTAGAAGCTGCTAGCAGTCTCAGTACCGGCTTCCGACTGCCTACTCAGATAACCGACAGTTATTTATGCCACCTCTGACTGTTTAATGGTTCTCTCTTAATTATACCGGACGTTACGTCTTAACAAACCTTTTTGTCACAGGATGTGACGTTGTAAGTACCATTTGTTTTTCACTGTTAATGCGTCGGTGACAACTGCAGGAAAATTGCTTGGGAAAGGTCGCTGCCAAGGTTTTGTCACGCAGAGAATACCGCCTAGTGAATGGTAAAATGGACATGATTTTCAGAACCGTGGTGAATCAGATAAGAACAATTAATGGGTAGAGTAAAGTCTTTTGCGTTCTCTTGTCGGTGACATAATACAAGGTACAAATTCGTAATTCTAAAAAGTGAAGGAAGCCTGGGCAAAGGATGAAAAGTTGCGAGAGGCGCGAGGGAAGTCTTAGGAATACATTACGATTCTTCAAGTTCGAAACTCTCTGGCTCTCATGAAATGGAAGTCACACGTACTTATCAGAAAGCTATGAGGCTCACATACACCGTAGATCTCACATGCCATGTGTTCTGATTAAGGACAAATGACCGGGTTTACAAAAAATCAATTTTATTTCAGCCTTTCTTACTGACATTCATACTGTTCTCCTTGTGGGAGCACTTATGTCGTAGATTAGGGTTAAACAGTAAAATGGGAATGAAATTCTGCTCTTCTTCGGGTCCTACTAGGGTTATCTAGAGGTGAGTGTGACGCCGTCATCACGTTTCAATAACACTGGCTAAGATGCTGTTGTTGTGTGAGTAATTTTAATGTTGCCATTTATTACTGTAGAGGTGTTAGATTTAATGTATGTGTATTATTGTGCACGTCATATTTCCTGAGCTAACTGTTTCCATTAGAACAAATGTAAAGGATTTTGAACGTCTCGCCGAAGATGCTGCAGCTTGTCTGACACTGTATTAACAACATGTGACCAAAGTCATCGAGAAGCCACTACCGCGGTATTTCTTGTTTGTGTCAACTAAAACGCGTACTGTTATTCGCTCGTGCTCATACATGAAACATATTAATCTGTGCAAATTCTATAAGAGATGTCACCAAATACATATATTCCCATCTTCTCTCGGTCCACGACCACTCCCACTCTACTTCAGCCTCCTTTGCACTCATGGAGTTCCACTTTTTTGTGCTTTGACTTTCCATCTGTTTACTCTTGCTGAACCCAAAAGCCATAACTGACTATATTTATTTCTTCCAGGTATTCATGTAGTTCCACTGCAATTTTTCCGCTGCTTCTGCTGCTCTTTCCGTTTAGAGATGACTAGTCAGTTGTGTTCTGACGGGAGCAGCGCTGGCGTGTGCCCTCTTCTCGTGTGTGTACCTTCCCACAGACTCCATTGTTCTCCTACTCATCCTGAGATCCGCCATACATGGTTCGTATGACCACTTTATTTCCCCATCACTTTTATTCATATTTACTTACTACTTACGATACACTTTTTTCCACTTACAATGTTATAATCCGTAAGTTAAATGTCTTGCACATGACTGCACGTGTGAGGATATCTGGGTGTGTTTCAGCTGATTTTCGCAATCATAATTACATTGCGGTTAAACATTAAAGGAAAGTGTCTATTTTCCATTTTCCTCTATTTTATCGTTACAAGAGACGCAGAGTGTTCGTGCCAGACAAGCTTCTGCATTTTTTGCGATACTTTCAAAATCCTCTAAATTCAAATGGCTCTGAGCACTATGGGACTTAACAGCTATGGTCATCAGTCACCTAGAACTTAGAACTACTTAAACCTAACTAACCTAAGGACATCACACAATACCCAGCCATCACGAGGCAGAGAAAATCCCTGACCCCGCCGGGAATCGAACCCGGGAACCCGGGCGTGGGAAGCGAGAACGCTACCGCACGACCACGAGATGCGGGCTCAAAATCCTCTTCTTTAATTTCCGCGCAGTTACATTACATCCTCTCTTGCAGCTGAGTCATCCACGTTACATTTCTATTAAGAAACAAAATACGCAAACACCGAAACAGCCGAAAAGCGACATGAAGGCTATTCTGGTACACTCTAACCATTGGAACCTTCATGGTGTGACTCCTGTTTGTATACCGCTTAGCACGTAGAAACGTTCCGCATAAAATAAGTAATGCTATTAACATTACTCTTAACAAGATTTACAAGTACACAGTACCACGCTTATTACTACATTAATAAGATTTAACAATTACACGCCAAGTTAGCCAAGATCGCTAATGCGCTGCTTCCTGGATTCGGGTAGGAGCGCCGGCTCCGGTACGTATCAGTCCCGCGGATTTTCGACGAGGGCCGGTGAGCCGTCCAGACTGGATGTGGTTTTTAGGCGGTTTTCCAAACACCCCTAGGTGAATAGCGGGCTGGTCCCCACGTTCCGCCTCAATTACACGACTCACAGGACATCTGAATCTATTCACATTTTTCCATGGAGTACACTAGACTCAGCTGGGGTACACTAATTCCATCCCAGGGGGTATGGGGTGGCGGCAGGAAGGGCCTCCAGCCACCCCGTAACATTCACATTGCCAAAACCGTACCTAACCATGCCGACCCTGCGAACTGCCGGATAAAGGCACAAGCAAAAGAGGGAAAGAAGAAGAATAAGATTAAACCAATTTGGTGAATTAACGAACTATATGGATATCTTTAAATGGTATGTACTTTGTATAATGTTATAACTTGAAACACATCTTAATTGGAATTTAAAGTGCTGAAGAAGTACTTATACAAATCCATTTGAGCAATTATGACAGGAATTTGCAATGTAAGGGGCATACCAAGGGTATGACATTGTAGTATTAAACCGTGGTTATTCTCAGTCTCTGTTCTCGTCATTTTTGGAATGTGAGTTACGGGCTCCGACGTCAGCAGGCAAAAATTCACGCCACCCGCATGGCCGCCGTAAAAAGGTATTTTAATGGAACGGATATTTTAATGAAGCTTCTATCCATTTCGCATATGGAACACTGCGTCTGTAATGAATAAAATATTTCAGGAACACAGTAAGCAGACGCCATTTGTGATGGCACATTTTTCATTTTACCATGACAGGCTGTAAGTCATCTACCGACTCATCTTAGTTTTTAGTGATTTTTGTAGCATTGTGGGGGTAGTTTTCGAGCTGCCGAACAACAGAAAAATATCTTAACAATGAAGTACTGACTGTGGTGAAGATACATAATTCTTTACGTCTAGATATGTTGCAAACTAAAGTGCACACGTTTCCACCTGTAAATGAAGCCTCACTTCTTGATACTGTTTTCACGAGGAAGGTTCGTGCACATAGCCTTCTCCGTAACTGAGGTCGTTAACGCACGCCGGTGTGATGGCTTTCGACTCTGGTGGTGGATGAAACTTAAACGGGCGGTATTTATGCGGCTAGCGGATGAAAGGTGGCGGCGTGAAGTTCATGATCACCAGTCTTTGCGCCAATGTTCTGGATTGAATTCCAGTGTGTCAAGAAATGAAGCTTGTGACGCTGTCGATGGTGATCCATCCGTCGACGGTCTGCTGGGTGCTATTGGATTGGAGAAGGATATATGCCTGCACTGTATTTCACCCTCTCCCAAATTTTCATTATGATCATACAGCACGAATATACCACTACGCTGTACACGCATTCCTTGACCTCACCTCCATTCTACAAGAACACATACGACACACTTCCCACATATTCGAAAGGAAAGGGGCCAATGTGCGGATAGGCAGTACATGCTTTCAAACAAGCGACTGAACCCATCCCACACCATTCGCTACGTCAAAAAAGTCTTCCGGCCGTAGATACATAGTGCCAGTCATGCAAAGGTGAGACAGGTCGGTAATTAAATACACTGCTGGAAAAAAAATTGTACGTCCATTTTGATCTGATTACGGCATATGCCACCTGAGGGACAGTAGAAGTATTAAAGTAAGGAAATGTTTACAGCCAGAAGGCTCAGTGTTGTGCAGACGTGTGAAGCGAACAGCCAACCATGCCACAGAGACGCACTGGTGCTTCCTACAGGCAAATGGGTGAGTTTCAGAGGGGTCTAATGGCAACCCTCAGAGAAGCAGGATGGTCTTTTCCGGGAATTGCCACACATATCGGACGTGCTGCGCCAGCTTTGCAACGATGCTGGTATCAGTCATCACGTGAACATTCTCACACCAGCAGACGAGGTTTTGGACCTCCCTGCAGCACAGACGCCCGCCATAATCATCGCATTCTAAGGACAGCAATGGCAGATCGCACAACTACCACATTACAGGTAAGAGGGCTTGCGAGCCGAGACGTGTCAACACGAACTTTTTGCGAACCTGTTAACAGCAGTGGTACCACACGCACACATACCTGCAGGCTGTCTTCAACTCACACCACAGCACCGGCGTGCACGGCTCGACTGTTGCCATCAGAGGATCCATCTATAATATGGAATGGTGCGCCATGGTCGTCAGCGATGAAAGCAGATCTTGCCTGCAAGCAAGCGATGGTCGTTTGCGCGAACGGCGTAGACCTGTTGAGGGCTGTCTCGTAGAGTGAATTCGTCCAAAACATAATGGCCCCATTCCAGGCCTTATAGTCTGGATGCATTTCGTGATTCTGGAGGGGACGCTAACGAGCGCTTGGTATATGCAAAATATTGTTACACCTGTTCTTTTGCCGTTCTTGCAACAGGAATATGATGTGTTGTTCCAACAGCATAGTGCTCGCCCATGTACTTCTCGTGAAATCCAACGTACTCTGGAAGAGGTGCAGCGACTTCCCTGGCCAGCTCGATTCCGGATTTGTCTTCGATCGAGCGCGTCTTTGATATGACTGGAAGAGAAGTGACTCGTGCAACTCGTCAGTGAACAGCTCTCACACAACTACGTGTACAGGTTGAGCTGGTGTACCATAATGTATCCCAGGACGGTATCTGTCACCCGTGTGATCGAATGGATGACAGAGTCAGCGCCTGCATTGCCGCGATGGAGGCTACACTACGCACTAGTACGGGTGTTTCACTATGGATCTATAACTGGTACCTCAGAACCGCTTGTGCTATTGATTTGTGAATGTAAACA
Source organism: Schistocerca nitens (assembly GCF_023898315.1). Classification (NCBI taxonomy): domain Eukaryota; kingdom Metazoa; phylum Arthropoda; class Insecta; order Orthoptera; family Acrididae; genus Schistocerca; species Schistocerca nitens. The sequence continues at coordinate 620,268,995 of NC_064617.1, forward strand.
ATTCAAGTACTCCAAATGAACTGTTGCAACAATACATCTCGATTGAATTGGAAACCTCTGAATCGATGTACTAATGTTTTTCTGGCAATGTGTTTTCCACAATGGTTTAGGATTACACTCGTGCCTGTAAGCAACTGTAATATTGAAAGATACCCATTATATGACTTTCAGGGCATTTAACCTGCCCGTTTCTGCCTCTCGCTACTCAGTTATATGTTGCTATAAAACCACGAGGAAGGTGGTTTGCCGGTGTTAGGACATTTGTGCGAGGAATTTACACAATGGGTGTTTTCGCAAAGTCGGTCCGGTTGCGGTAGGTTTCTTTCAGGCACCTTTCCCTCTCCACGGCCTTGGGTGGCCAGAGATCACTTGGATACGGCACTTGCGGCTCGGAGCCTAAGAAAGACGGACATCGACGCCTACGCAGAGTGACTGTGCTAGTTGGACTTATGGCAGCACTTTGGCACCTACAAGTGAGCCCTTCCAATGATTTCATGCGATTTTTTACACTACGCATTGTAATGCTCGACGTTGGCTATCTGTCGGTACATGTAGTCTGCCTGTTCTTGGTTTAAATGTGGTTGTTCCTTCGAATTTCCATTTCACAATCACGTGACAAGCTGTTGACTTGAACAGCCTTAGAATGGTTGAAACATACCTCATGGATTTATTACTGAGATGATATACGATGGCTAGTTTACGTTCGAAGTCACTGAGCTCTACTCACTGACCCATTCTGTTGCAACTGCTTCTCCACTGCCAACGCTGTGCTCTCCGTCACATTTTATTTTTCAAATACTGACTCCTGTGACATAGCGTCGCCAAATCCGCCTAGCCACCTAGTGCAATATAATATTTAGTTGGCTTTCGGCGTCACTACTGTGAACACTTGAGTGACACGCGGTACCAGAAACCCTTAGAGAAATACGCATCTGATGCACAGGAAAAATTTGAGCGTTGCGACAGCAGGAAACGTCAGGCAGACGTCCGGGCCGGCGCCTCCGCGCTGCCCTGTTTACCCCGTTCCCGCTTGTCCTGTCCTGTCCTGTCCTGTCCTGTCCTGTCCGTCGAGCACTGTCAAGGCCGTCTGTCAGCGCGTCATGTCGCTGCTATTGCCGCTGTCACTGTAGCCGACCTTCAAGCAGACCCTCGACTTGTTGACGTTATCAGCAGTCTGTCATCCGGTGTCGTGCCAGCCACACGTGGCGCTCACCGGACGTGCCGTGCCACGTTCGTCTGCCTACCTGGGTCAGTTCCGTTACAGCTGATGCTCGACTTTTTCCGTTATTGTATTCCACGTAAGATATTCACAGAGTGTGTTCGGCAGTGACAGATCAGAAATAGAACTTCATATATAGGGTCGCGCAAAGAATGCCGACAAGCGTTAGGGACAGGTTCCTTACACCAAAAAAGAAAAAAAAAATGTGTAGTAAATATGGGCTCTCGAATGCATACCTTAAGAGTTAAGAGCACTACTACGTAACAGATCTGTTTTACTGCAAAGACTTTGCTTTCCATATTTTGGAAGGAGATAGTGTGGACCAAAACAAGAAAAAAGTCTAGCAAACATGCGGCCTAAAACTGATACCTGAAGAGCTATGATCACTTATGTTTCACCCTAGCGAAGATGAACACTTGCGCTCCTAAGGTATGCTTTTTAGACCCCATGTTTACTGGACGTCCTTTCTTGTTTAGTTCCGTACAGTCTCCTTCCAAAATATGGAAAGCAAAGTCCTAGCAACAGAACAGATTCGTTTCATTCCATCGGAGATGAACAAATGCTCATAGCTCTTAGGTATGCATTTTAGAGCCCTTGTTGACTACACAATTTTTTCTTGTTTTGGTGTAAGGAATCTGTTACTAACATTTTTCTGTGTTGTTTTTGGATACCCTTCGTAATTGACATGTATAAGTTACAAATTCCGCGATCGTACATTCTGCCAAGAACGACACAATTGAGTTAATTAAATCCGCCCTAGTGAGAGAAAAGATAAGCTCTCCTCTGCTTTGTTTCACATCCTCTCTGCACCACAACTCATTCAATTACAACCAAACACACGCTCCACATCCTTTAGCTGCCATAGCTTTCCCTTCACACACTTTCCACGAATACTCTTAACTCCGCCCTCCGCCCCCCCCCCCCCTCCCCACCCATCCATCTCGCCGCGATGCTTCATCTTTCAATTACAAACAGTAATGTGATTGTTAGAAAATGCAGAGATCAAGAAACTGAAGGGAGGAGGACACAGAGACAGACAGGTGCACACACACACACACACACACACACACACACACACAAACAAACACAGAGAGAGAGAGAGAGAGAGAGAGAGAGGAAGCGGATTTAGTGAACAGAAGAGAACATTACGCAGCTGTCAACGACCACGCGCCCAATTCAAACAGCCACCGTCTGGAGAAGAAAAACTTCCATCCACTCGTAAACTTCTTGACTTTCCCCGTTTGAAACAGGAGAAGTAATGCCTAAGGAAGGAGTAAAGTATTTTAGTTTATTTAGTGCACCGTGTATAAATTCTGGTTATGCTGATAATACGAGTAAGTGCAGTGAAAGCTCGGTCCATTTTATGTACGCAAGCGGAGAGCAAATGGCGTAGTCATCACGATATTTTAAAACACACTGGCGTGCAAAATTTTAGAACAGAAGTAACTTACGCATGACGTGCCACTGTCAAGTGACATGGCTCGATAACACTTCAACATAATTAAAAAGAACTTTTACATATAGTACAGAACACGCACTGAGACGAACACAAACAAAACTTTTACTCAAAGGCCGGCCGCGGTGGTCTAGCGGTTCTGGCGCTGCAGTCCGGAACCGCGGGACTGCTATGGTCGCAGGTTCGAATCCTGCCTCGGGCATGGGTGTGTGTGATGTCCTTAGGTTAGTTAGGTTTAAGTAGTTCTAAGTTCTAGGGGACTTGTAAGATGTTGAGTCCCATAGTGCTCAGAGCCATTTGAACCATTTTTTTTTTTTTACTCAAAGACATTGATTACCATGAACTCACCCAGATCTATGATGGCCACCTGGAGATTTTAAGAGATGGGACATGGGTCTGAAGTGTAATTTCGTCACGTACAGCAATGCATGCTCTGTAACATACTCTAGTGCTGGCCACAATGTTGATAAGGAGTTCTAGTGGTATGGCGTTCCATTCTTAAAAAAAAAAAAATGGTTCAAATGGCTCTGAGCACTATGGGACTCAACATCTTAGGTCATAAGTCCCCTAGAACTTAGAACTACTTAAACATAACTAACCTAAGGACATCACACACACCCATGCCCGAGGCAGGATTCGAACCTGCGACCGTAGCAGTCCCGCGGTTCCGGACTGCAGCGCCAGAACCGCACGGCCACCGTGGCCGGCCGTTCCATTCTTCCACCAGCGCGTTGGGCAGGTATTGGATGTCGTCAGTGAATATGGGCGTGCTGCAGTACGTCTTCCCAAAGCACCATACTAGTCTTCTATTGCATTTAAGTTGGAGGAAATGGCAACCTAGTCCTTTCGCTGAATGTTCTCTCGTTTCAAGAACACCTCCAACTGCTATGTTACATGCAGTCGCACATTGTCATCAGAAAAAATAAGCCTGGGCCGAATGCAACCCTGGAACGGCGCAGATCGGGAAAGATTTAGATTTTTGTACGCCCATGCAGCTTTACGTCTTACATAAAACACCTGGACCAACAAAACTACCATGATCGACAATGGTACTGGATGCGTTGCTTCTTCCCACCTCTCACCCTAAGAGACAGTGAATGTTCTCTCCTCCGAGAAGAGCGGCACGAACTCCTCGTTGGTCGAGTCCCTGTGCTCTTGGCCCCACCGCAAATGGTGCCGTCGATGTTCGGGTGGTGCTGGTCGTCGGCTAAAGGGACCACCCCAGTTATGTCACGTGCCACTGTGGAGGGTGAGATTGCTTGCCTTGCAGTCCTGTTAAACGTGGTTGCAATTGCACACGCTGTTTGCCGTGGGTCCCTTCTTGCCAGCTGCACGATGTAGCCACCATCTGCTCCAATAGCTGACTGTGGTGGAGCACCTACTCTCCTGCGGGCAGCTGTACTTGTGTTTTGGAGAACTTCCCACGCAACAAAGCTGTGAGGAACATCGAACTCAGCCGGCCGGAGTGGCCGAGCGGTTAAAGGCGCTTCAGTCTGGAATTGCGTGACCGCTACGGTGGCAGGTTCGAATCCTGCCTCAGGCATGGATGTGTGTGATGTCCTTAGGTTAGTTAGGTTTAAGTAGTTCTATGTTCTAGAGGACTTATGACCACAGCAGTGGAGTCCCATAGTGCTCAGAGCCATTTGAACCATTTGAACCAACATCGAACTCCTGGGCTGCGGTCATCACTCTTCGTCCTGCATCCTGTTTGCCGATGATTCTTTTGCCATCTGAAGTCATGGAGTTACTGTCTCTGAGCCATGCTGGATTGCAGACCACCACCACGAGTGCACCTTAATTGCTCGGTCAGTGACACCCACAGTCTTTTCCCGTTCCATCAACTGTCTCGTGTTGCGGGGCCAGCCTCATCAGCCTCATTTGGCGATATTCTCTTACACACGCTGACCTCGCGCGATGTGATGTCCAGTTTTCTGTGCGTAACTCTAGGACTTGTGGCAACACGATCTTACATTTTTATTCATATTCATATTCATATTCATATTCATCTACATCTACATCTACATTCATACTCCGCAAGCCACCCAACGGTGTGTGGCGGAGGGCACCTTACGTGCCACTGTCATTACCTCCCTTTCCTGTTCCAGTCGCGTATGGTTCGCGGGAAGAACGACTGTCTGAAAGCCTCCGTGCGCGCTCTAATCTCTCTAATTTTACATTCGTGATCTCCTCGGGAGGTATAAGTAGGGGGAAGCAATATACTCGATACCTCATCCAGAAACGCATCCTCTCGAAACCTGGCGAGCAAGCTACACCGCGATGCAGAGCGCCTCTCCTGCAGGGTCTGCCACTTGAGTTTATTAAACATCTCCGTAACGCTATCGCGGTTACCAAATAACCCTGTGACGAAACGCGCCGCTCTTCTTTGGATCTTCTCTATCTCCTCCGTCAACCCGATCTGGTACGGATCCCACACTGATGAGCAATACTCAAGTATAGGTCGAACGAGTGTTTTGTAAGCCACCTCCTTTGTTGATGGACTACATTTTCTAAGCACTCTCACAATGAATCTCAACCTGGCACCCGCCTTACCAACAATTAATTTTATATGATCATTCCACTTCAAATCGTTCCGCACGCATACTCCCAGATATTTTACAGAAGTAACTGCTACCAGTGTTTCTTCCGCTATCATATAATCATACAATAAAGGATCCTTCTTTCTATGTATTCGCAATACATTACATTTGTCTATGTTAAGTGACAGTTGCCACTCCCTGCACCAAGTGCCTATCCGCTGCAGATCTTCCTGCATTTCGCTACAATTTTCTAATGCTGCAACTTCTCTGTATACTACAGCATCATCCGCGAAAAGCCGCATGGAACTTCCGACACTATCTACTAGGTCATTTATATATATTGTGAAAAGCAATGGTCCCATAACACTCCCCTGTGGCACGCCAGAGGTTACCTTAACGTCTGTAGACGTCTCTCCATTGATAACAACATGCTGTGTTCTGTTTGCTAAAAACTCTTCAATCCAGCCACACAGCTGGTCTGATATTCCGTAGGCTCTTACTTTGTTTATCAGGCGACAGTACGGAACTGTATCGAACGCCTTCCGGAAGTCAAGAAAAATAGCATCTACCTGGGAGCCTGTATCTAATATTTTCTGGGTCTCATGAACAAATAACGCGAGTTGGGTCTCACACGATCGCTGTTTCCGGAATCCATGTTGATTCCTACATAGTAGATTCTGGGTTTCCAAAAACGACATGATACTCGAGCAAAAAACATGTTCTAAAATTCTACAACAGATCGACGTCAGAGATATAGGTCTATAGTTTTGCGCATCTGCTCGACGACCCTTCTTGAAGACTGGGACTACCTGTGCTCTTTTCCAATCATTTGGAACCCTCCGTTCCTCTAGAGACTTGCGGTACACGGCTGTTAGAAGGGGGGCAAGTTCTTTCGCGTACTCTGTGTAGAATCGAATTGGTATCCCGTCAGGTCCAGTGGACTTTCCTCTGTTGAGTGATTCCAGTTGCTTTTCTATTCCTTGGACACTTATTTCGATGTCAGCCATTTTTTCGTTTGTGCGAGGATTTAGAGGAGGAACTGCAGTGCGGTCTTCCTCTGTGAAACAGCTTTGGAAAAAGGTGTTTAGTATTTCAGATTTACGCGTGTCATCCTCTGTTTCAATGCCATCATCATCCCGGAGTGTCTGGATATGCTGTTTCGAGCCACTTACTGATTTAACGTAAGACCAGAACTTCCTAGGATTTTCTGTCAAGTCTGTACATAGAATTTTACTTTCGAATTCACTGAACGCTTCTCGCATAGCCCTCCTTACGCTAACTTTGACATCGCTTAGCTTCTGTTTGTCTGAGAGGTTTTGGCTGCGTTTAAACTTGGAGTGAAGCTCTCTTTGCTTTCGCAGTAGTTTCCTAACTTTGTTGTTGTACCACGGTGGGTTTTTCCCGTCCCTCACAGTTTTACTTGGCACGTACCTGTCTAAAACGCATTTTACGATTGCCTTGAACTTTTTCCATAAACACTCAACATTGTCAGTGTCGGAACAGAAATTTTCGTTTTGATCTGTTAGGTAGTCTGAAATCTGCCTTCTATTACTCTTGCTAAACAGATAAACCTTCCTCCCTTTTTTTATATTCCTATTAACTTCCATATTCAGGGATGCTACAACGGCCTTATGATCACTGATTCCCTGTTCTGCACTTACAGAGTCGAAAAGTTCGGGTCTGTTTGTTATCAGTAGGTCCAAGATGTTATCTCCACGAGTAGCTATTATGTTATCTTACTTTATCTCGTCCTTAGTTTATGGGAGCAGTGTACAATATACCCTTGATATTACGTGGCAGTAGTCACATGAAAGACTTGAAGCTATAATCAAGTCTAACAAAAGAAAAAAGAAAAAAACGCGCACTGCGAAGTCATTATCCGAATGGGACGGAAATCGATATATGTTATATGCATGTACAGGCAAATAAATGACATCGATTTCAGAAAAAATGGGTTATTTCTTCAAGAGAAGGAGTTTCAAAAATTGAGGAAGTCAATAACTCGTTGGTCCACGTCTGGCCCTTATGTAAGCAGTTATTCGGTTTGGCATTGATTGATAGTGTTGACAGAGTTGCTGGATAGCCTCTTGAGGGATATTGTGCGAAACTCTGTCCAACTGACGTGTTAGATTGTCAAAATCCCGAGATGGTTGTAGAGCCACGCCCACAATTCTCCAAACGTTCTCAATTGGGGAGAGACCTGGCGACCTTGCTGGCCATGACAGGGCTTGGCAAGCACGAAAGCAAACAGTATAAGCTTTCCCCGTGTGCGGTTGGGCATTATCATACTGGAGTGTAAGCCCGGGATGGCTTGTCGTGAAGTGTAACAAAATGTTGTGCAAAACGTACCGCTGTGCTGTAGGGTGCCGCGGATGACAACCAAAGGGGTTTTGCTATGAAAAGAAATGTCACTCCCGACCATAATGTCTGGTTTTGAGGCCATATGGTGTTCGACAGTCAGATTGGTATCCAACTTCTGTCCGGAAAGTCTCCAGACATTTCTTCAGCCTGGAAACTCACTGACTTGAGTAGAATTGTCTTCCGTGATGGTTCCCGCTGTGCACCGATCCCCGACGGCCAGCAACGACGTGTCTGGAGATTCTACATACAGTGGTGGGATCCTAAACTGAATGACCTATCAGCAGTGATGTATCAGTTTCATAAGCTAAGGTTGCAAAATACTGACACGAATGATTTACAGAAGGCTAGAAAAACTGATAGAAGCTCACATCGGAGATTATCAGTTTAGGTTCTGTAAAACTGTAGGAACACGCGAGGCAGTACTGGCCCTATGTCGTAACTTAGGAGATAGGTTAGAGAAACGCAAACCTCAGTCTATAGAGTTTCCAGGCTTATTGAAAGCTTTGTCATTGCTGACTGCACTACACTTTATGAAATTATTAAGGTGATAGGAGTAATAGACAGGGAGCGAAAGGTTACGTACAACCTGTACAGAAACCAGACAAGCGACATGAATCAGTAGAAATGGTGGAGAGTGGTTGTAGCCTACCCCAGATGTTCTACAGTCTGTACATTGAGCAAACAGTAAAGGAATTCAAAGAAAAATTTGGAGAACGAATGAAAGTTGAGAGAGAAGAAATAAAAATGTACTTTTTTGCCTATGACATTGTAATTATTCAGAGACAGAGAAGGACGTAAAAAGAGAGCAGTTGAACGTAATGGATAGTATTTTAAGCGGGGACATAACATGAACATCAAGGAAAGCAAATAAAGTAATAGACTGTACTCACATCATATCGTTTTTGAAGGAGGGTCATTGGTTAAAACTGAATATAATTTTAAAATTTATGAAGCTCTATCTGAACGTATTTATCTTGAGTGTAGCTTAGTATGGACGTAAAACGTGGGAAATAAGTAGTTCTGACCAGGAGAAAGTAGTTGCTTTTGGTGTATGATTTTACAGAGGAATACTGAAGATGGAAGAGGTAGATTGCGTAATCAATGAAGTACTAATGAATCAAATTCAGGAGGAAAGAAATGTATGTCACAACTTGACTGAAAGAAGAGTCTGTTGACATCACATATTGGAGATATCAAACTGTTCGAAGTGTGTGTGTGTGTGTGTGTGTGTGTGTGTGTGTGTGTGTTTGGGGTGGGGTGGTAGGGGGAAGGTAAAAACTGTAAAGGGAGACCAAGGTTTGTACACAGGAATCAGGTAACATGGATGTTGGCTACTATAGTTATTCGGAGATAAAGTGCCTTGCACATGAGTGAGTAGAACGGAGAGCCGCATTTGACAAGTCTTCGGACTGAAGACCACAACAGCACGAAGATCTAAAAATATTTGTTGACGAGGAGAATAGGTATGTGTAGAGAATGTGTGAAAGCGCTATATCTCGTGTTCAGCGGTTTAGTAGATTTACTCAATGCAGTTCCGTTGACGAGGTGAGATGATTAGCAAATAGGCGATGGCTAACCATAGTGATATTACATTTCTGTGAAGTGAGGTGGTGTTAATTCTTAGTGGTAGAACGGAAGTCGAAGGTACAGAGTCGATTGTTAGTGTCCTTAATGACAATTGTTTAGGTTTTGACGAGGACTGTTTGTGCTTGAGTATCAGTTGAATCATTTCTGAGCATGTTGTTTGAAATTGCGGGCCACCGCAGCCGAAATTCCACATTTTGAATGAAATTATCCGCACTGGCTGTAAAATACATTTTATTAAAATTCACGGCCGGTTTTGCGAAACCTGTCCTGACTTTTATTAGAAGATACTTTACAGCCAGTGTGAATCATTTCATTCAGAGTCTGCTTCATTTTTATTAGAGTGAAGAGATGACAAATATCCTGACAGTACATGCAACTGTGTAACTTTACGAAGTCACTACGGGATCTTATTTCATATGTATGCGGGACATTTTAACACTTTTTGAATAAACGATTCCAAACTGACCCTGCGTCACAACGCCTCGAAACTGGAATACTGGGACACCGATACATACTACAATGGCCTCCTTATTCCTGCCATTTTGACGGGACGTGGGACTGAAATTGCGCTAATCTTATCTCTTTCTGTACAAGACACGCAAGGCAAGCCACGAAGTACTGGAGCAGTTATCAGTCAACGAAATACAGCGGTTACGAGCGTCTAGATAAGGAGCTGTCGCAAAGTCGGCTTGGACGGACTGGTTGCGGTTAGCGTCAAGTGGCGGGAGGTCGGCCACGACTTTTAAAGAGTTGCTCGGGCGGTCAGTGCGCCTGCGTCACGCATCGCCTCACCGACCGGCAGTACCTGGCGTCTTCCGTTCTTTCACATCGGATTTCGTCTAGTGCTTATATTCGTTGAATTACAAAAGATTTTCAGTCATCTTAATTGATGTATTGTTCACAGTCTATGAAACAGAAACATTTATAACCAAACAAGGCATACTGTGTGTATGGTCAGAACTGCATTAACTCCATGGAAATGAACCAAAGTGCAAGAGAATGTTGGTAGAGGTCTCAGTGTCATGCACATAAAGCTGGACACCACATGACGTTAGTTCAGCATGAGCGTACTGCCAAATGGGACTGGCCCAGCGAGATGAGGCAGTTGAAGGAATCGGAAAAGACAGAAAGTGTCCACGAGCGAGCTGTTACGCTGCACTTTGGTGGTGTTCTTCATTATAAGATGGGCCGTGAAGAACATATGCATGATATGCTACCAGTCACAATAAAAGGTTATTTATTCGTCACATGACAGGTTTCGGGCTTGCTCCTCTACCGTATCTTCCTTCGTCGCCGGCGTTGTCGTTGTTGCCGTGAGGCACCGTTATACCAAGTGGAAAGGTGCGTCGATCTTAGAGCATAAGATATGGTAACCTTAAGTCATTGACAACACACAACGGTCACGGTAGCACCTGATTCCAGAATAGCTGCAGTAGTTAGAATCTACGAACTACCCCCTCTCGACTAGGTCTCCAAAACTTAACTCGTAACGAGATCCCTTCGAAGCAAATTGTCATAAAGATCGTCTATAAAGGTTTCGTACAACGATAAGAAATGTTACACTTTGTGGAATAATGACAGATACGACCATACCGTCTTGTTTCTTCTGTTTTATTTAACGTAACTTTACTCACAGTTTTATTTCGGATTCACCACTCATTCACACTCTGATGTGGAGTACGTGCGAGGGTCTGAACCCTAACTCCCAAGTTCCATCGAAACCCTTTGATGAACAGTTTTGGTTGCTCGACACCAACAGTCAATGATAATGATACAGTATTTTGTAATTGACTCTTCTAGTTTAGCCACCGCCCTCCACATAAATTGGAGCCAGCCTACGCGATATAATTTAAAAAAAAAAAAAAATCTCAATACCGCGTCCCTCGTGAGATGCGTATAGATTTATCCCGGAAATGACCGCCCTGTAAGAGTACTCAATTTAATGACCACACTTCGCTATCCGCGATTTCGTGTAACTATATTTCCTTTTGTTACTCTGATCGTATACCGTAGATATTTAAACCTCGCCCCTATATTTTTTCACAGCGCACAATTAGCACTTCTTTACTTGTTTATTTCTAAGAGTAAACGAAAAAATGACGCCATATCATCGGCTTCGACGATGTAAAGCAAAACACCTCAATATGCCCATCCTTTATTCATGCAATATTATATATAAATATACAGACAGGACCGAAAGATCGATCTCTTTACCGTAAACAATAGAGGCAAATATGCTATTCAGGTTCCGTTACATCTATCTTGACTCGTATTGTTACACTCCCATCTTCAGGTTTTTATAAATTCGTGTACATGTTTTATATTGGAGATCACTGTACAAATAAAAAAAATGATTTGCTGGTGACTAAAGATATAAATATGTACATGAATGTATAAACACTTGAAGATGGGAGCAAGCCCGAAACCTGTCGTGTGACAAATAAATAACCTTTTATTGTGACTGGTAGCGGAAATTTTTCTACACCCTTTAAAAGAACAGCCACGGAGTTCAACAGCATCCAGTATGCATAAAATTCACATATGCATGACTTTACATGGGAAGGAATCATTGGTAAACTGGAAGAAGGATTAAGAATGGCAAGTGTGGCCCAGGGGTCTAGCATTGTATGGGAAGTGTTCTGTTCCACACCCACTGCTGCCTGAAGAAAGTGAGTTGGTGAACCACGGTCAACTACTACAGCAGGTGACCGTAACATTGTGCAGTAGACAAGAAAGGACCCACGTCAGACAGAGGATGCAATTTAAATCACATTTAGCGAGACTCCAAAACACAAAATGTCACGCTCCACAGTGGCACAGCGACTGTTTTTGTGTGGTCTCTTCTCCCGACGATCAGTACGTTGTGTTATGTTGACAACTGTCACTGTGGCTCACACATGACTGTCGTCCACATCTTGCTGGTCTACCCACTTTTAGCTCCTCTGCGTCGGACTTTTAACCTTCCCAGCACCCTACCTTCGGTGTTGGGCGACAATGCCTCAACAGCAGATTTAGTTTTACATTTTGCTCGCGAGGGGGAGTTTTTATCGTACCATCTTAGGGCGGGCGGGCATGCAGCCTTTCCTCCGAGGCCGCCATCCTCCCTCCATTTTAACTCTGTCGCACTTTCTTTACATCTGTTTGTCTTGGTGGTCACCTTTTCTCTACATGTGCTCATCTCCCCTTGTCTTTTTGGGATGGACATTTTCATGTGTCGTAGAGTGGCTGGCTGATCCTCTTTTATTATTGTGATCAGCCAGCCCAGACCATCTGTTCTATGGTTTTAATAACTTCTTTTACTTTGCTTGTGGTGTATGTTTTCCCCGTTTTTTGTTCGTTCCATTCGTTTTCTTCCTTTATACCCCAAACCAAACAACCAACACCTGCAACAAGCGGCACCGTTTCCGATGATGCATTGGACTGGACGAACGAATACTTGGGTCGATTGCTCTTCTCTGATGGAAGAAGATTGAGTATGAGTAGCGATTCTTAACGTATACTCATTTGGTGAGCGATGGGAACACATAATGCGACGAGGAACATTGTCGAACATAATGATTTTGGTGCTCTGGGTGTCATGGTATGGGGAGACATTATGTTTACATGGACTCACTGATTTCCACATCTCTGAACACAGTACACTCACCAGTGTGGCAATGAACTCCTTCAAAATATATTTCTTTTCAGGCCTGCTTTCAGCCCTGAGTTCATTTTTATGGCGCAGGCGAAGGAACTCATGGAACGAGAGGATGTTTGGAGATGAACTGGCATGTTTTTCCGTCCGTGTTGATCACACATCCTTTTACGAACCGTGTCCCACTTTTGTAATGTCGAGGGCACCATAATGTCCAAGGGACCATCACAAATCGAGCAGACTTCAGTGTTATTCTTGTCTTTGAACAAAAATGTCGTTCCTGTTCGTTCCAAGGCGTATTTCTTTCAGTTACTTTCTGTACTGCACTATAGTAGTTCTTTGTATGTATTTTCGAAGTTTCATCGAGCTATGTTACTTCGCGGTGACGTACCATGTGAAACTTACTTTCGTTCTGAAGTTTGGCACTCCAGTGTACAACTCTACAACCTGAAGATTTCCAACGAACGAAATCGATCGTAATGCAATAAATGTGTAATGCCACAATTGAGGTGATTTTTATCGAAGGTTGACATCAGTGTCAGCTATGGACCTCAAAATGATCAAGATTATTTTCTACCTGGTATGTGACCTACACACCTTTCATTTATTTAGCGTAGGACACAATAATAGACTGCAGCCGAAGAATATGTGGAAACAGCGTTGGAGGCGCCTTCCAACTCCAAACGAGTTTAGTTGGCTATGAATGAGACTGTCAGAATTGTCACCGGACGTCTGAGGCGTACACCTGTCTACAAAATTTACCTACCAGCGGCCATAGCACCACCAGATGTCAGACGCACAGTAGAGAGCGGAATTGAGAGAAAAATAACAGCAAACTAATCCAGGCTCTTAAACTATAACAATCAAACAGCTGCACTCATCTGAAGTCTAAGAAATTTTTTCCAACGGACAGTATCACTAGAACAAAGTCCTGGGACTCGCTTGGACACTGTGCGGAATACATACGTGCACCCTAAAGAGTAAATCACATCACGGCAATAACTACAATATATTACAAGAGAGCAGTGAGTAGATTAAGGGCAGAAGTCGCAAAATGTAAAGAAGATTATCTGTGTGAATGCGGAGAGACACAGACATTTGAACATTTACTCGTGTGTCCATGGGTGGAGTGCGCTTGCACTGTGGAAGGTCTATTTTCCTGCAACAAGAAGTCTATTAAAACTTCAGAGTTTTAATGTTGCATAACAAGTACACTGTTTTTGTTCTACTGTTATTTGTATATTTCAAACTAATTTTCGGCTTATTGGGCCGAAACTATCTTCTTCTGGAAGAAGATAGTTTAGATGTTCTTGCCCGGACACTGAAAGTAAAGTAAAGTAAGGGAAGTAGGTAATTGTAGATTGTCTGTGTTATCGCATTATCTTACCAAGGGAGCTAAATGTGCCATTTGCTTTACCTACGACTCAGCGTATATCATCGTTCCATCTCACATCCACTCAAATTCTTACATCCTGGTATTTCGTCAAGTTGAATGATTCCGATTTTGACTCACTGATGTTGTATTCAGAGGATATGGCGTTTCTTCGGTTTTTAAAATACACAGTTGTATATTCCTGAACATTCAAAGCAAATTGGCAATCTTTGTATCACTTTTGGAAACATATCAAGAACTGACTGGGTATTCGTGCTACTCATTTCAGATTGAATTTCACTATAGGTAACAGCGTCATCTGCAAAAGGTTCGCGTTACTATTAATATTGTCTGCAAAGTCTTCAACAATATAAACATCAATAGCCCTAACACAGTTACCTAAGAAACGCCTTCTTTCGACGAAGATAACATGCTGAACCTCACTACCAAGAAATTTGTTTCGCACCCTATGTGGCCGTAGTTTTGTTATAAAATGGCTCTGAGCACTATGGGACTCAACTGCTGAGGTCATAAGTCCCCTAGAACTTAGAACTACTTAAACCTAACTAACCTAAGGACAACACACACATCCATGCCCGAGGCAGGATTCGAACCTGCGACCGTAGCGGTCGCGCGGTTCCAGACTGTAGCGCCAGAACCGCTCGGCCACCAGCGACCGGCAGTTTTGTTATAAATATTGGTACTGTACAGACTCAAAAAATTACCGTACGTTAAGAAATACTGCGCCCACCGGGTTTAGCTTCATCCATGACCATGAGGAAGACACGTGCGGAAAGCAGAAATGGCTTTTCACTTGATCAATAATTTTTCAATCCATGCCTGCTGGCGTGGAGGCCGTTATTATGTTGGAGATATCTTACTATGGTTGTGTGAGTTCAGAGTAGGGTGTTCTAGAGTTGTAGAACGGTTGGACGTCCATGATAGACTGTAGGACCTAGTTTTGTGGATCACTTCTGATAATCTTCTTTTGGACGACTCTGACCTATACTCTCTTAAATTCCATTATGTTTACGCCGTCTATAGCAGGAGCGTAAGCTCTGGTTCAAATGGTTCAAATGGCTCTGAGCACTATGGGACTTAACATCTATGGTCATCAGTCCCCTAGAACTTAGAACTACTTAAACCTAACTAACCTAAGGACATCACACAACACCCAGCCATCACGAGGCAGAGAAAATCCCTGACCCCGCCGGGAATCGAACCCGGGAACCCGGGCGTGGGAAGCGAGAACGCTACCGCACGACCACGAGATGCGGGCGTAAGCTCTGGTATTTTACAAGTGGAAAATTAATACACGATAATACTACCTCACCGATTTAGTTCACCAAGATGTTTTTTTTCACAGTATTCATCATCAGCGGTGTCACTGCATGGGAGGGACATGGGAGAAGTGTCTCTCTACCAATATTTTTTGGAAAACGACTTAAAGTTTTTTTAAGTCTTAACTGAAAAAAATGACACCTCTGTACGAATATATCAGAACTTAACTAACTACAGAAACTAAAGGCACTTGTGCAACAATAATTAATGGTTTTCAGGATATACTAACGTGCCAGTAAATCAAATACACTTTACTTATTGACTAGAAACGACAATATTCCAAGTTTTAATGAACTTTGTTGCTGACAATGAGGAGGCGGAGGAATCGTGCCATCGGCAGTTGAAGTTGGTCGTGCCAGCTCGTCTGTCGATGCGCTCCGCTTTGTGCCTTGGCTGAAGTGTTAGCCAGTCTTGAAAGCTATCGTCTGAGTTAATGAAGCCCTAACAGCCCAGTTCTGGTGTGAGGTCTTTTCAGGGACACGGTGTGTTGTGTAGCCATTGGAACTTTGCACTTGGGCCGCCAGGTATATCAGTCGTCTACCGTGACGTTCACGGTCCAAAGTAAAAGAGGTTTGGTGGATTAATTTTCGATAAACAGAGGCGTCTGCTAAATCCTGTCTCCATGGTTGTCGAGCACTCACAGTAGATGGACAACTGGCTCATGGAATCTTATAGGATCGGCTACCTTACTCATTAATTTACTACATATTATTTCCAATAACACTAAACGGATATCGCCGTTATATTTTAATTGTATTCAAAAGCATATTATTATTATGATCGACCAAATGGTAACAAACCGCACGGCGTGCGTTTTTAACTGCAATTTGAAAAGGGTGATCATCGGCCACTTTACATGTAAATGATCTTTTGCTTGCGTCGTGAGATAACGGGTTGAAACTGGTGCTCTCTCTTAACGTCGTCAGTGTTTCGCTTCAGTTGTAATGGGCTATTAGGAACCTACTTCCGTGTCATGTTATGGCACATTGTTGTGCTGTTTGTACAGCGTTACTGGTTTTGAAAAAAAATTATTGTTCCTTTTGAAATAATAAGTTGGCAGTGACAAGCAGCGTGCAGCTTTATTTCTCTGTTATTTATTTAAATGTGTTCTGGCCCATATAATTCACAAGTATGGTTACTTGTATTTTGCTTGTGAATATTGCGGTTAACAGTTATTGTAGCTATTTCAAATTCTAAATCCGAGTCGGTAATTTAAATTTCTGTACTCCCCCTCTTGGTATAAAATTTCACTTCATTTATAGATACTTTTTTTAACTACTGCGGTCCTCTGCGCTTTTGAACAGTATAAGTTTTTTATCACGTTTAAGGGAAACTGTTTATGCATTTGCTGGTTGAAAGTCACAATAGCCGCGAGCAAGGCTGTGTTTTCTTTTAGAAGGTGGTTCATATTAATTCAGGGATTTTCTGAAATATTTCATGTGTGGTAGTTGTTTTGTTTTGTGTGTGTTTTAGAAATTCCTATCCATACAGATGTAAGCTGTTGTGTAAAGTTGATCTCAAGCGACCGGTGTTGGCGTTCAGTGAGGTGTCTGTAGCTGGTTGCTTCCCCAACTAGAATGATTTGTTGAATGCGGTGTTGTAATTATTTGATTTTATAAATTCCCATTTCTAATTAATTTTGACAATATTTAATACAATAAATTCTTTTAATTCAATTTCGTTTGCTCTGGGAGATCTGTTTAAGTACCTAACACTACGGCGACTGTGCGTTTATTTCTGTGGTCCTTTTCTAATTAAATCTGTGTTTGTATTTATTCATTTCAATTTTGCATTAAGTAATTTTATTGTGTTTGTGATTAATTATAGTAAGTAAGCAATTTGAATAGAGTAATGTAATCAAAGCATAACGTAGGGTGGTTCCAAATCTTCAACTAAATCGACCGCAGCTGAATTAGTAATTATCAACGCCGTGAGAATGCAGCGGCAATGAAAACACTGCATTAGGAGTGGGTGTACCCGCAAGGTAACAAGACAGCAACGACTGTTCCACAGAATTCGCAATCGTAATTCGCTCTACAGGGTTTACTTATTTCGACATGTAATTTCGGTTTCCAGGTGAGAGACTTAACAGTGTGTTTACTGTTTGTAGCGTGTTCATCTACTGAAGTGGTCTGTAGTCTTGCCATTAGCGTGGTATGGACCGCCGGAAACTTGTAATCGTTTGTTAGTAGCATCTCGAGGTGTTTCCCACGGTATTTATCGTGCTTTCATCCTCTGAACACTGGCGAAGACCACACGATGCTTGGCAGCTTTGTCAGCAACTCAGCATCACAGACTATTTCACGCGGGGTACAGATTCATTGTAGCCGCAGGAACCCGCATCTAAGACCAACATATCACTGACAATGTGTAACACATACGTCTGATATTGATGGATCCTATTACGTAACTTCTATGTTTCCTACGAATGGTGTGATGTCTGTGTCGTGAAAATTATGTTCTTTCTATTGACATGATAGAAATAATTCTTCTTAATTTTGTGAAGTTATGCAACCGAAATTAATTTCTGAATTTATTTATTAAACCTGTGTTATTTCATAATACAAATGTCTTAATACATTACGTGTATGACTGGTTAATGCTTAGGAATGTAGAATTGTATGAGATGTAAAAGTTGGAAGGAAATCCCCGCTCAACGATAAGGGTTAGGCAGGGGATGCAAAAGGTGTCTTGGAGCTATGTAGCTCAAGAAGTCTTTGCCAGAGGAACGTCGGTAGCCAGCATCAAACAAGCTATTATCCAGAGTACGTAACGAGACAAAAACTGTAGCAAGAGTGGATTAATTATGTCTCGGATGTGGATTCGTATTGGATACCAGCTCATACAGTTTACTGATTTGCTCTGAATCCTGAAATCCCGACGCCAAGAAGATGTTTTATAGATCATTTTACATCAAGAGCCATGATGTATGACGACTTTCTTCTCTTACCACAAAAGATTACCAAGGCTGCCATCTTCAGGATAAGTAAAGTTTAGTATTGTACGTTTTTACATGTAGCAGTAATTTGTTGAACTGTTAATAAATAAATGAGCCTATTTTGAACTTTGTGTCGAGAACACTGATTTGCGGTATCTTCAGTCAGTTACGTGGCTATGTTGCACATCGCAGAGTTGGAACATTCCTAGTGTTTCCGATTTACAATGAGTTAAGGAATCATTACTCTTCCAAATAATAAGTTTTCGTGAAGTAATAACTTTCTCAAGTTGTTAGATAATCTTTTGTAGGAAATGCTCCTCGTGAACATTAACTGTCGAGCGGGCGCACCGTTTTCATAACGCGAGTGGGAGCTGGGTGTACTTTGTACAGTTGTAAAAGATAACGGTCTGTATGTTGCCAAGGGAAAAACGTATGAGCAAAATCACAGATTAACTTTAGCTAAACTATGCAACGATAAAATAAACTTATGTTGTATGAGTATTGCTGTCAGATGTTTTTTACCCTGTAAGAGACAAACGTTCAGATGTGAAAAAAAATTCCTTTTTTTTACCCGGGACAAATGAAAAACAAAAATTTTGTTGCTTTATTTGTCTGTATTACATTTTAATGAAAAATGTGTAAGTTTTAGCAAGCTTTTATTTCAATTTACATATTCAAAAATCAGTTCTGTTATAATCATAGTTGAAAATGATCATTAATTCAGTATTTATCAAATTCGGGGTACATTTATTTCGTAAATCAGAAAGTGGTACAATAGGAGTAGTAGTCGTCATGAACAAGAAGGTAAGGCAAAGATATGTGTTACGGTCGACATATTAACGCATTATTTCCGACAGACTCGAAACAAAACTAAGAGCGGTAGCTATAGTTGAGGTATACATGTCGACGTACAAACCAGACGATAACGAGATACGGTATACCATGGAACTGAAATGCTAACTCAGTCAGGGGGATTGTAATGCAGTAAAAGCGTACGGAAAAGAAAACAGACTTATCGGGAATACCGAATCGACAACAGGAACGAGACCGAAGAAAATATTAAGCTTTGAAATAAATTTCAGCTACTAGCAACAAATGCGGTCAAACGTAATAGTAGTAAAAGTACTGGAAGGAAGGCTACGAGAACAGTAAAAGGATCATCTTGATTCCGAGTTCAAAAACTGCTTCGTAAGGTACACTCGGTAACAGATATAATCTCAGATCTTAGTTTAATAATGATGAAGACTAGGCTGACGCTTAAAGAGAATCGTCACGAAGAATTAGTGTGTAACCAAGTGGTATACCAAAGCACTAAACAATAATTATATGATTTTGAAGTCTCCTGAGGACGTACATCATAAGACAATGAATACCAAAATGGTTAGTTCAATTAAGTAGGAGTATTAAAACGACTTATTATGAAAATTCAACAGACAAATACCATTATGTCAAATGTAAGAACAGAAAAATTTCACAGGCCAACGAAAAACTTTTTTTACTTTGATAGCTGATCTTTATAGATTTTTATGAGCTTAATCCAAAACTAGCCTTAGGTTTCCTGTATCACCCATAGTTCTCGAGCAATATGCTTTTTATTATGTAGTATAAAAATCCTATGCTGTACGATAAACGGGGAAATTAATGAAATTCTTTGTTACCACATAAGCATGGTTTGTAGTTACAGTAAGCTACTTAAAACAATGATATGTGTTAATAGAGATTTCACTTGTCAGCTGGAATTGGTTGGTATTTTCTTTCTTCTTCATCTTTGAAGCTTCTTGTGTAGCTCTTTCTACGATGAGTTGCTTGCTGAACTTCTCAGTGAAGTGACCAACAGTAGTCCTCCATCATGTTGGTGTTCCAGCGGCCTCGGTGGCGTTTTTCCATCACTTTAATGTCCTGGTGGAAACGCTGTCCTTGCTCCTCACTAACTTCTCTCATATTGGCCGGGAAGTAATCAAGGTGATTGTTCAAAAAGGGAACCTTCAGGGTCACTGAACATCCTGAGTTTTAAACTTCTTTAACATTGTAGCTATAATAGAAACATATTCTGGGTCTTTTTCATGTCCTAAGAACTTTGTAACGACTAGCTTGAATGATACCAATGCTTCTTTCTAATTTAAGGTCATTGTGGATTCAAAGTTAACATCAAACATCAATTTTCTGATGTGAGGTCCGACAAAGACGCCGTCTTTTAGTTTGGTTTCTGAAAGGTGTGGAAAGTTTTGGCAGAGATACTTATACATGGTCCATCTTCAGGCAACGCCTTTGCAAATTGTTTCATTAGCCCTAACTTTATATGTAGAGGTGGTAGGAGTATGTTTTTTGGATCTTCAAGGTTTTTGCGTTGAATGTTCTTCTCACCAGGTTTTAAAGACTGTCTCACAGGCCAGTTCTTTCTGCACCAATGTTGATCCCTAGCCCTACTGTCCCATTCACACAAGGAACATGGAAATTTGGTAAAGCCACCTTGCTGACCAAGGAGCATCCATGTTACTTTTAGATCGCCACATATCATCCAATTATGAGCAGAATAGTCTATATTATCTAGCACTGTTTCTAGATTTTTGTAGCTTTCTTTCATATGTACAGAATGTCCAACAGGTATGGATGCATACGTGTTACCATTGTGCAATACAACAGCCTTTAAACCAGTTTTGGATGAATTAATAAACAGCCTCCAATCTTCCTTTTTGTATTCAGTACCAAACTCATTCATCAGACTGGGAATGTCTGAGCAGTATACTAAAGCACCTTCTTGTTGAAAAAAACTTAGAAAACTGCTGCTCTCTCTTTCTATACATGTATGTTCTGCTTCCAACTGCCAATAAGTTCTTTTCTTTTAATGTAGAGCCAAGCAATTCAGCTTTCTCTTTCGTTAATTAGTTAAGCCCAGATCCCTAAGTAAATCCGTAACCTCTGTCTGAGTAAACAATTTGGGCTCTAGACTTTCTGTATTACAATGGAATTCATCATCATCTGGTTCATGTAAATCAGATTGTACATAAGAAAATACTTCTATTGGAATAAAATTTAAATCACCTGGTGGTTTACGAACCGGCAAACGTACACCATGCCCTACTGGTCGGATGGCGGATGGAAGGTTAGGGTAGCTTATTTCTTCTTGTTTTTCGAATTATGACCAGTAGTATCAACACTGCAAAAGTAGCAATGAACGGAATGATTTCTTGGCTCCCTCCATATCATAGAAACAGCAAATCTAAAGGCTTTTTTCTCCGTTTTGGACCATTTTCTTAGATCTTCAACACACACATAACATACCTTATGCGGCGCCCAAGGTTTATCTTGATCACCAAATGTAGATCAAAAGTATGATAGATAAACATTTTCACAAAGTCTGTAATTTTTCTTCGGTGTTCTTGAACCACAAATTCACCACAAATGTAACAAAATCTGTCATCAGGGTTTTCACAACCACGATTATAAATTTTACTGAGCACATGTACAGGAAACGGCAAAGTGAGGTTAGGTTGACAGTAAACAAAACACCATCTATTAGCACAAAAACGGAATCGACCTTTTTGCCAGCAAATGTTTTTCAGCAGTGCTACCAACGTCATCTACATTCATTACACCTCCTTTTTCAATTATTTTAACTATATAAAAGCTGTTAAATTCCTTAAAAAGATCGCTTAATTTAATAAATTAAGCTGTAAAATTTGAACAAATGGTCAGTGCTACAATATTTGAAGTACCATATTTGGATTTCCCACCATAAAAAACCTAAGAATAAGATATTTTAAGCAAAAAAGTTTTTCCATCGTTGGCCTTTGTTGTCAGTAACAGAGCAAAACCACAGCTATGTAATAAATTTTTATACCACTACATCGTTTTATGTGGGATTCCTCTTTTCATTACAGCTGTGCTGTTCCTAGACTTGTGTTCAGAATACTGTCAGCAGCACTGCTTTCTTAGTCCGAAACCGTGTCGAAGAGACGGCGGTGTGCCAATTACAGTAGCGACAAAACGGTCTGCAGTGAGAGTGAAACGCACGATAGACTTGTAACGGTCGGTATTGGGGAAAGAGCCGCAAGAGAAACGATTCATTCAGTCGGAACATCTGCCTGCTGGTCAGAGAGCCTAGAGTCTCCGACTTCTCCATCTACGGAGGCCAAGTTTCAGTTGTGATAACTGTCGGTGGAGTCGGTCTTCGCGTGTTTGCAGTTATGAATTTTATGATTTAGACGTGGTTATGTACTGTGTGTTTTAAGGGTATAAAGACACTGACGAGCCAAAGAAACTGGTACACATGCACAGTGTCTTGTAGGGTCACCGCGAACACGCAGAAGTGCCGCAATGCGACATGTCATGGATTCAACTAATTTCTGAAGTAGTGCTGGAGGTAAATGACACCATTAATTCTGCAGGGCTGACCATAAATCCGTGCGAGTACGAGGGGCAGGCCGAGGTGGCCGAGAGGTTCTAGGCGCTACAGTCTGGAACCGCGCGACCGTACGGTCTCAGGTTCGAATCCTGCCTCAGGCATGGATGTGTGTGATGTCCTTAGGTTAGTTAGGTTTAAGTAGTTCTAAGTTCTAGGGGACTGATGACCTCAGAAGTCAAGTCCCATCGTGCTGAGAAACATTTTTGAGTACGAGGGGATGGCCACTTCTGAACAGAACGTTGCAAGGTATCCCAGATATGCTGAACAATGTTCATGTTAGGGGAGTTTGCTGGCCAGCGGAAGTGTTTAAACTCAGAAGAGTGTACCTGGAGCCACTCTGTAGCAATTCTGGACGTGTGGAGAGTCGGATTGCACTCCTGGTATTGCCCAAGTCCACTGGAATGCACAATGGACAGCCGGCCGAAGTGGCCGTGCGGTTAAAGGCGCTGCAGTCTGGAACCGCAAGACCGCTACGGTCGCAGGTTCGAATCCTGCCTCGGGCATGGATGTTTGTGATGTCCTTAGGTTAGTTAGGTTTAACTAGTTCTAAGTTCTAGGGGACTAATGACCTCAGCAGTTGAGTCCCATAGTGCTCAGAGCCATTTGAACCATTTGCACAATGGACATGAATTGATGCAGGTGATCAGACAAGATGCTTACGTACGTCTCACCTGTCAGAGTCGTATCTAGACGTATCAGGGGTCCCATATCACTCCAACTGCATTATCTCCATTATCTCCACACAGTTTCAGAGCCTCCACCATCTTGAACACTCCCTGCTAACATGCAGGGTCCATGGATTCATGAGGTTGTCTCCATATCCGTACACGTCCATCGGTTCGGTAGAATTTGAAACGAAGCTCATCCGACAAGGCAACATGTTTCCAGTCATCAACAGTCCAATGTCGGTGTTGACGGGCCCAGGCAAGGCGTAAAGTTTTTGTGTCGTGCAGACATGAAGGGTACACGAGTAGTCCTTTGGCTCCGAAATCCCATATCGATGATGTTTCGTTGAATGGTTCCACACTGACACTTATTGATGTTCCAGGATTGAAACATGCAGCAATTTGCAGAAGGGTTGCACTTCTGTCACGTTGAACGATTCTCTTCAGTCGTCGTTGGTCCCGTTCTTGCAGGATCTTTTCCCGGCCGCAACGATGTCGGAGATTTGATATTTTACTAGATTCGTGATATTAACGTTACACTCGTGAAGCGGTCGTACGGCAAAATCCATACTTCGTCGCTACGTCGAAGATGCTGTGTCCTCTCGTTATATGTGGAGTTTTAAAAACTGCAGACGATCAACACATTAAAAAAAACTAATGAGGAATAAAATAAAATATTCAGTACGTAAGGCTGAAGAAATTGGATCTATCATCGCGAAATGGTTCTGGATAATAGGAAGAGAAAGAAAAATTAAAGCGTAACATGGGCTACAGAACAGAAATGAGGTGGAAGCCACCTGGAAAAAAATTTACATTGCACCCGTTTTAATCATTGCTTGAACATGTTTCATGAAGTACAAAACAAGGTTCTATCTATAAAAGATACTTGCCGACACTACACATATTAATTGTAAAGACATATTTCGAAACTTTGCTCTTATACTACGTAACAGTTTCGGGAAATGTAGTGAAAACCGGACCATTCTTCATTTGTTATGAAAAGCGTATAAAAAACTGAATAAATTGCAGAGAGGTATGAGATAAGGAACCAGGACATGGGTAAGTTGGAACAAACAGAGGTCGTTCATTATTTCCGAAAGAATATTAGAGAATGAATGGTTGAGATTGCAGAAACTAAAGCAAAATTTTTAGAGATGCGTGAAGACGACAGACGAACAAGGGAAAATTACAACGCTCACTATAAATCTTTCGATAACATCTGAGATACTAATTTCATTGATGCTAGAAAAAAAAATAAAAATAAAGGATGGAAAAGGGAATGGAGACGAATAAAACATGAGATTGATAGAATGATCAAAACCACAACGTCATGGATGGCAAGAGGATAAATCCAAAGCTGCTGAAGCATACATGCAAGCAAGACAGCGCACACACACAAAGAAACGGATAAAACTGAGCCCGCTGTAGGAATAGATATATCCTTATGGGAGATGAGCAATGAAGGGAACGAAAGGTGAAAGGAATGTACATAACGGCTGCATGGAGAAAAGAAACTTCAAGGCTATGTCATAGAAACGGAAGAACAATTCGATGGAGAAGGAATGGGGCTATGATACTGCAAAAAAAATTTAACGGAATACAGAACAACCTACGATGCAACCTGGCACCTGGGATATACCTCATTCCGTAAGAATTAGTAAGTTCCGTAGAACAACCAAGGAAAGATAAGAGTTTAACATCCCGTCGACAGCGAGGTCATAAAAAACTGAGCACAAGCTCCGATTACGAAAGGAAAGGGACAGGGCGGAAAACAGTCATTCCATTTCAAAGCAACCATCCGTAATGAATAATATTAAATTTAACTGGAGTGATTTAGGGAAATCACGGAAAACCTAAATAAATATATCCCGATGGGGATTTGAACTGTCGTGCTTCCCAACGCGAGTGCATTGTGCTAACGACTGCGCCGTCTCGCTTGGTTTGGGAGAACCAACAGTGACACCGCTTTTTCACTGGTGCCTTACGAGACAGGCAAATATCCTTTTTCTACGACTGGTTTGATGTGGTCCACTAAGAATTTCTCTTCCGTTCCAACCTCTTCATCTCAGAGTAGCACTTGTAACGTACGTACTCAGTTACTTGGAGGATGTATTCCAATCTGTCTTACTCTACAGTTTTTGCCTTCTACAGTTCCCTCTAGTACCATAGAAGCCATTCCTGCATGTCTTAACTGATGCCCTAACATCCTGTCCCTTCTCCTTAGCTTCCCTGCACTTTCTATTTCTTTCATTCCCCATCGACTCGTCTTTCTGAATTTCTGTGAGCATTTTTGTACTTCCGTCTTTCATCGATCAACTGAAGCATTTCGTCCGTTTCCCATGGTTTCTTCGCAGTTGCCTTCTTTGTACCTACATTTTTCGTTCCAACCTCTATGATTGTCCTATTTAGAACAGCACTTCTGTATCCCACTTCTTTGCGTGCTGGTTCTTCCCGACTAATCTCTTAACTCCAGCCTAATCTTCACCACTGCTATAATGTGATCTGAGTCTATATCTGCTCCTGGATACGCTTTGCAATCCAATATCTGATTTCAGAATCTCTGTCTGACCATGTTATAGTGCAACTAAAATCTTCCCATGTCACCCCCCCCCCCTTTACCAAGCATTCCTCTTACTCTTGTGATTCTTTAACAGAGTATTGGCTATTACTAGCTGCAATTTATTACAGAACACAATTAGTCTTTCTCCTCTCTCGTTGCTTGTCCCAAGCCCATATTCTCCTGTAACAGTTCCTTATACTCCTTCCGCTACAAGAACTGTCCATTCCCCCATGGCTATTAGATTTTCATGTCCATTTACGTGCTGTATTAACCTTTCAATATACTCATATATTTCTTCTCTCTCTTCATCTTCAGCCTACGACCTCGGCGTGTATCTCTGAGCTATCGTTGTCGGTGTTAGTTTGCTGTCGATTCTGATAAGAACTGTCCTATCACTAAACTGTTTACGGTAACACACTCTCAGCCCTAACTTCCTATTCACAACAAACACTACTCCAGTTACACCATTTTCTGCTGCTGTTGATATTACCCTATACTCATCTGACCTTTCCATTTCACTTCACTGATGCCTACTATATCCAGATTGAGCTTTTGCATTTCAGTTTACAGATTTTCTAGCTTTCCTACCACGTTCAGACTTCTGATATTCTACGACCCGGCTTGTAAAATGTTATCAAATGGCTCTGAGCACTATGGGACTCAACTGCTGAGGTCATTAGTCCCCTAGAACTTAGAACTAGTTAAACCAAACTAACCTAAGGACATCACAAACATCCACGCCCGAGGCAGGATTCGAACCTGCGACCGTAGCGGTCTTGCGGTTCCAGACTGCAGCGCCTTTAACCGCACGGCCACTTCGGCCGGCAAAATGTTATCCTTTACTTGGATATTCAATCTTCATCTCATGATCACCTCACCTCCCCTTTGGCAGTCCTCTCCCGAAGATCTGAAGGGGAATCATTCCGGAATCTTTTGCCAATGGAGAGATCACAATGACACTTCATTTACAGGCCACATATCCTGTGGATATAAGTTAAGTGTCTTTAATGTAGTGGTTTCAATTGCAAATGGCTCTGAGCACTATGGGACTCAACTGCTGTGGTCATAAGTCCCCTAGAACTTAGAGCTACTTAAACCTAAATAACCTAAGGACATCACACACATCCATGCCCGATGCAGGATTCGAACCTGCGACCGTAGCGGTCGTGCGGTTCCAGACTGTAGCGCCTTTAACCGCTCGGCCACTCCGGCCGGCGTTTCAATTGCCTTCTGCAGCCTCAGTCCGTTGATCGGTCTGCCCTTAGGGGCAGTTTCCCACATCAGGCACAAGAGAGTGCCCTAAACCTCCGTCCGCTCCTCCGCCCTCTTTGACAAGGCCGTTGGCAGAATTAGGGTGACTTCTTTACTTAGTGAAATTTTTGTTTGTTTGTAGATACATGCTTGCTTTCCTGTCACACATTGACGTCTGACCCCCAGTAACATAGCATGCCACTAACGAGATGGGACGAGCACAAAATGGAACAAACGTAGGTCGCTATGTGTTTCAAAGACAAACTGGGTGACGTGAGTATTTCAGTGTGTGCCAGAAATGCAGATATGTAAGTACAAAGAAACAAAACATTAAGAACTGCTCAATTTTATTTTTCGTTGAAGAGGTTACTGGATGCCTGTGTATGCCCCTCGTATAATAGCACTGTCTGTTCCAGCATTCGATAAATGAATAAATAAATCAGTAAATAAATATTTCGTCAATGAATAATTTGTACTTACCTTTTTCTCTGACGTTGTACGAGATGTCTCTCTTAGATCTGGCTTGGCAAGCGATCTTTGGATGCATGACACTCTCATCTACAAACAAATGAAAGATTGTTGTCAGATATAATTAAATATAGTACAGCAATATTATCAGACTGCTTTCTGTTGATGTACGAAAATCCAGTAATATGTATTTAATCAATCTAGTAATTCATTTATAATTCCTCTACTTATTTATTATCAAACCTTTCGAGGGCTATACCATTAGAACCTTATATTGAAGACACTGGGTATGCCTGTCAGTCCTTCATACTTATTTTGACGTTCGACATACGTGTGTAGTGCTAGGTTGTTGCGATTGAAGTGCAATTAATCACGAAGGTCCACAGTAGGCTGTAATTATTGTATGGCAGCGAAACGTCGTAGATATGCTAATGCGTTAACGCGGAGCCGATTTACGCTGGCCGCCAGGTCCTAACCCGGAGCTGTACGGCTCCTCGGTGACGTTTTGGGTGTTCATACTGATCGAACTGTGTAAGTGGCAGTAAATAGTAAAATCAACTTTGTGCCTTTCTCACTTGTTTGACGTTTTCTGCTCGCATCCCGTTTCTAACCTGATACATAAGGAAAAATTTCTATTCGTCTTTCTTGCTTTCACAGCGCCAGATTGGCACCTAATGGACAAAACTGGAACTTATTTTTTTCCATGGAAAACCGTTTTCGCATTAACGCATTAGAAAAACAACCAAGTTTCTCTGTCGTACGACAATTGCAGCCCACATTGGACCTCTGTTAGGAACTGCACTTTAATTATAACCACCTGGTATCATTACAGAAATTTGAAGCTCCTTGATACAGTGGTTTTCGTAACCTACACTCGATCAGTTGAATTTAAGGTACCTTTTTCAATTAAAATGACCCAAGAAAATTGGCCATACCTGGGGTTCTAGTAATTACACTGATAAGAAGTCAAGTGATTTGAATAGCCATTGGTCTAGCAAATATTTATACACCTATCGGAAGAACGAGCATACTTTAACTATTCTGCAGTACAGGGTCAAAATGTAAACATTACTCTCTTCCTCCACTCCAGGCAAACTGATTAAATCGACCAATTGTTGCGCATTACGTGTGATCCAGGGTGGTTTTTAGAACAACCAACTGCTCAGGGGTGGTCCATGAGAACACCGCCGAAACCACGATTTTTGGGTACGAAAAGTACCAATTGTGGTGCTGGCCGCTTCTATAATTTCGGTCCATGGCTGATCGTCGAAATACTAAGATGATATTGTAGTCGAGCTTCGTTACTTTTTTCGATATCATTATAGTTACTGTGATCCAGACGATCAGAGTTACAGTATCATTAATTTTATGAACATCTACAACTAAGCCCTAGAAACCACTACGAATAGAAGGAAGAAGGTATGTCCAGTGATTTACCTCATCTTAGTTTTCTTTTCACATAAGAAGCGTGGGAGGAATACGTGCTGAATCGCGTCTGCGCGAGATATAATTAATCTAATATTGCTAGGAGGTCTTTCGCGACGGAGTCCTTGGACAGGAAAAAGCGTGGGATTTTACTCAAATTTCACGTGGCATGTATACCGATGAGTTTTTATCCAATTTAACGGTGTCTTCAAGATCGTGTCGAGAGAGACACGTAGTGGAAATTTGTAAATAGTGTCTCACCGGATAATTTGTAACCCTCTTCAAGTGCCTGCCGATTCAGTTTCCTCAACACGTCCAAAAAACGCTGCAGTGGTCAAACAAACCTGTGAGTACTCGTGTTGCCCTTGTCTGTTTACGTACGCTGTTTACCCGCTGGTGGTACGGGTCCCACATGTCTTATCAAAATTCTGGCGTGGCTGTTTGTAAACTTATAGCATTTTCCTAGCATCCAAGACTCGTGACAGTACACGGAAGCGATGCTTAAAAATAAGCCCCACGGGCAGAACGAGAAGAGAAAGAATACTATTGGCAATGCATTTAAAATGGCTCTGACTTGCAGAAATCTTATAGATATGTGTAGCTGATGGCGCTCGATGTAGGAGCTCGGTCGGCACGTGCTCGCCTGTGACTGTGTGCACAGGCGGCAGGCGCCGTTACGGCTGGGCGCCCGTTATCTGCAGCCTATCACAACAGGTGGCTCAGACAGCGAGCTCCGCTAGCAGCGCCCCGTGTCGCGGCTGCATTCACAATGTGGAGCGCTGCTAGCACTCTGTGTGTGTCGCCGCGGCGAAACACGGTCAAGGTTGCCGCAGGAAAGCGGCCGTGTCAGGGCCGCCCCGTGGTCAGGTAGCGTAAATAGGCAATTCTCTACTCCCCATTCCTGCGCCTGTGAATAGGAAGCGCACTCGATGGACCTACGTTCCAGAAAAGACACAGTCTCTGTTGCAATATTTACTGATAGCGTTTCGCACTGATATCGCATCATCAGATTTCCTGCAAAGCTTGATTTGCGAATCTATCTAAACCATTAAGGCCCAGAATAAGCTAATGGAGCGAGGATGCAGACATACCATAAAAATGCAGCCGGGCCCCATTAGTCAGATTTAAAAGAAGTGCTAGCAATTACCTCAGTCAATACTAAAACCACAGAAAAATACGGTTGTAGCGAAAAGCGCAATCATCAATTTGAAGATAAAAATCCTGAAACGAAACAAAAAAGAAAAAAAAGACCATGAAAGAACGAAAAACCACTAAACACACCGAAGCCAAGTGTTCAGGATAAGGGAGGTAAATGAACTCTCCGAGTACACTGTCTTTTATTGGAAATATGGAATCGCAGTTGCTGCAGTAGGACACAGGACTATAATTTTTAGTGGCCCTTCGGGACTTTCACAATGACCTTTACAATTTACAGAAATGGCTCTGAGCACTATGGGACTTAACATCTGAGGTCATCACTCCCCTAGACTTAGAACTACGTAAACCTAAATAACCTAAAGACATCACACACATCCATGTCCGAGGCAGAATTCGAACCTGCGAGCGTAGCAGCTGCGTGGTTCCGGCCAAGAACCGCTCGGCCACTGCGGCCGGCCATTACAGTTTACAACATTTTACGTTGGTAGCCGAGTTTTAATTTTATTTCTACACGATACTTGGGAAACTTCCCCTGTTCTCTTCGTTAGGCGTCCCGACTTCGTCGCTTGCCCTTTGAAAACCAGAGAAACTGAACGGTATACGCTGCTCGTCTCCATAGCCAACACGAATTCATAACCAAGAGAAAGGCGTTCGTAAAGACAAACAGATGTTTTACGTAAAGAGAATGTACGTCTACTTTTAATTCGTTACTCAAAAAGATCACACTTCAGTGTTTGACAGAGGATTCAGGGAATTACTTTCGTACAATTTTTCTGCCGTTCTAGTCTCGAATTTTTTTTCTCCTTTTTTTTGTTTTTTGTTTTTGAGTCATCAGTCGTATGACTGGTTAGATACTGCCCGTCGCTTATTCCTCTCCAGTGCCAATCTTTTCATCTGAGATTATCACTTGCAACCTACCTCCCCAGTTATTTGCTGGATGTACTCCGATCTCTGTCTTCCTCTGAGGTTTTTATCCTCTACAGCTCCCCCTAGTAACATGGAAGTTAATGCCTAATGCAGACAACATAAAAGTAGGTCAACGACAGCTATGAGTTATCACCTTTAACTGTGTTTAGCCCTTAAATTTTATATCACTACCGGTTTCGTGGCACTAAATCCGCTTGATGATGTGGGTTTTAGAGCCACGAAACTGGTAATGATCTAAAAACAAAAGACTACATACAGCTGAAGCGGTTACTTAATCCCCAAGATGATTAATCCCTGATGTCTTAACAGATGTCCTATCATCCCCTCCCTTTCTGTGGTCAGTGTTTCTCACATACTTCTTTTCTCTCCGATTCTGCGCAGAACCACCTTGTTCCTTACCTTACCGGATCACATAATTTTCAACATTCGTCTGTAGCACCACATCGTAAATGCTTCGATCTTCTTCGTTCCGGTTTTCTCACAGTCCATGTCTCACTGCAATGCAGTGCTGTGTTCCAAACGTACAGTCTCTCAAATTTCTTCCTCAGATTAAAGTCTATTCTTAATACTCGCAGACTTCTGCCGGGCAGGAATGCCCTTTTGCCAATGTTAGTCCGCTAGGTATGTCCTCCTTGCTCCGTTCATCGTAGATTGTTTTGCTTTCTATGTAACAGAATTTCGTAACTTCGTGATCCAAATTCTGTTGTTATGTTTCTCGCTGTTCTCATTTCTGATGCTTCCCTTTTACTGTCCCTAAATATGCAAGGAAAAAATCAACACGCAAATCAATCCATGCGGGGTCCTGCTTCTCTTGTTGTATCATGATTGCCATTACTCCCAATGTAGGTGAGGAGGAAATGTACATGGGTTGATGAGAAGTATGGAAATCGGGAGAGATGAATGCTTACACATGAATACAGATGTTAGTCAAAGCTGCAGGATACGCTGTTGTATCTGACTACGAACTGCACCTGTACAATGTCCTCGGGGCATTGCCAATGTCACTCGCTGTCAGGACAGTCTCTGGCTAGTTGTGAGTGCATCATGTAGGTATTATGTGAATTCAGACCTGGGGAAATCGTTGGTGCTTCCGCAACCCAAGGAGCCAAATTGTTTCATGTTTGAAGAGGCATTGTATGGGAGATTTATACTGCATACGGGAATATCGGAAAAACATCATCCGCTATGGCACAACGCGGACGGAAGTGCGTGTCGAAGGGTCGTGACGGAAGGTCACTGCAGGGAACTGGGACGAAAAGTAAGAAGACGACAGCTGGCCGTTGGGGCCGAGCCGTTCTAGGCGCTTCAGTCTTTAACCGCGAGATCGCTACGGTAGCAGGTTCGAATCCTGCTTCGGGCATCGATGTGTGTGATGTCCTTAGGTTTGTTAGGTTTAAGTAGTTCTAAGTTTTAGGGGACTGGTGAGCTCAGATGTTAAGTCTTATAGTGCTCAGAGCCATTTGAAGAAGACGACAGCTTCTAAAGTCACTCGCGAACTGAATATCACACTCACGAACCTTATCAGCAACAAAACAAGCTCGAGGGAGCTCCCTAAGTAGGGGATTGCAAGGGAAGTTGATATTCCAAAACCACTCATCAGTGCAAATACCTTTAAGAGAAAAACGTGTTGCCAAATCCACAAAACCTGGACTGCAGAACAGTTGAAGAAAGCCATTTGATCTGACGAGTCTTCTTTCACATTGTTTCCAACTTCTGGCCGAGTTTACTTTCCACAAAGAAACATGTTGAGAGGGGGCGGGGGGGGGGGAGGTTCGGTGATGATTTGGACACCCATATCGTGGTATTCCATAGGCCCCACATTTAGTCTGCAATGCCGCGTTTCTACCAACGATTATGGGGCGGTTTTGGTTGATCAGGTCCATCCCATAGTACAATGTTTGTTCGCCAATGGTGTTGCTGTGTTCCAATACTATAGGGCCCCCGTTCACACTGCGCGCATCGTCCAGGTCTGGTTTTGTGAGCACGAGCATGAATTGTTCCATTTCCCTAGCTACCACAGTCACCAGATCTCGATATTATTGAGCCCTTGTAGTCTGTTTTCCAGAGAAGTGTGCACGATCACTATCCACGTATATTATCGTTACCTGAACCTGCAATCGTGTTGCAACAAGAATGATTTAAGATTCCCCTGAAAATCTTTCAGGACATTTATTTGTCCATATCGAGAGTACTGGTACCTGTTTTGAATGCCAACTTATACGGTTATGAGGCCCGGCAACTTATTGTATTTTTGTGCTTTCCATACTTTCGTCCGACGTGTGCATTTTGCCATTCAGGTGAGAAAGTAGGTGATCGTAATTTTGTGAAAAGATATGGCCGCAATGAAAGAAGGCAGTCTTATCGTTTGCCAATATGCTTACCGTATCCGTGACATTCTTTCCACTATTTCACGATGGTAAGGGCGCCATTACCCCAGAAGAGGATCGACGAGAGTAGCGTAGGCAGTCTCCTTAGTGGGTATATGTACATCCTAACCATTCTATCAGCAAAGTGACATTCTTTCCACTATTCCACGATGGTAAGGGCGCCATTACCCCAGAAGAGGATCGACGAGAGTACCGTAGGCAGTCTCCTTAGTGGGTATATGTACATCCTAACCATTCTATCAGCAAAGTGTACTCATTGGTCCACCTTCTCCTTGCCGCAAGAAGCTGATTTTACTAAAACATATCTTAAGAAACATTTAACTGCGAGTAGACAGGTTTAGATATTCTCCGCAGTCGTTTAAGCAAACTAAATGATGGATCTACCTTTTACTTAAGCTAAAGCCTCTGTGCAGTTTGGTTACGTTCTCCGCCTCTGTAAGTTCGTTACACTACCTCCGAAAATCGCACCCTGCACTACGATGGTAGCTAATATCGTTCCCTTCTAAAAAAACAGCTGAGGCTGTGTTCAGTGACAGCTGATTTTGCTGGATGTTTCACTCGCATATACCGCTTTTGTATTTTTTCCAACAGACAACATGCTTCTTCCGTACGGCATGTTACATGACGGTGGTTTTAGTAGCCCTCGATTGCCTTTCGTACAACGCAGTAGACCTATTAAGTTCGCTGGAGGATTGATATACATTGGGAACATTATTTTCGAGATATCCTTCCGATAGTCACGGAAATGCCACTAGAGTATAGAAATTAAATTAGTACTGTTTTTTAATTGGTGTCGGCTCACCCTGCAAGCTTTTGTGAGTTTCTGTGCAAGACGCACGCTATCTGCTGTTCTGTTTATACTCTCGTTTTGAAAATTTCCCTCCCACAATACTCTATTCTGCCAAAATAAATATCCTGCCCCGAGTCGTTCGGTAGATGCTAGAAGAAGGAACTGCGTACCTAAGAGGATTCTAAGGATCGGTACAAGCTCTACCACCAACGCTATGGTCATCATCATTTTTGATATCGGTAGCAAGCAGGCCATTAATTACATAGTTTGCAAGATACTGTTGGTCCACTCTGTGTGATTTTGCTGCCTGTGAAATGCCCTTCGCAGCAGTCACAGTTTAGGTATCTTTATAGGTTTCCTGACATGTAAGTACGGTTTTATAAGCGTTGCCGAAGTTAAATGGCGCAAATATGAAGGGAAAGCTGCTCCAAAATGACTCCTTACTACAGAAATTCGGCACACGACGTGTAGCAGGTGCTGGGAGTCAAACACGCGACGTGTATCTGTCACAGCATCCGACGATATTTGCTGTAGTGAGACTATGTTTAATGTGCGCGCGCGCGTGTGTGTGTGTGTGTGTGTGTGTGTGTGTGTGTGTGTGTGTGTGTGTGTGTTTTCAGATCACCATCGAGATTACAGGGGCATCAAAAGATGCAGAAAGAAATAAGCTATATACGTGATATTTTCTGGCAGTCTTACTCTGGTGAAGCTTCTGGTTTGCTTACTAAGTTCGTAATGGTTCTTTCATATTAGCTAAATTAATGGCGAAAGTCAATGACCACACTGTTTTAAACTATGAAGTTTATCTCAATCAGTGCTCACAGAAATCGTTCAATACCAACACGACTTCCAACTAAGCAGTTATTAATAATAACCAATAAACACTCTTGGTCGATGCACGCTTCTTAGTGTGCCGGTAGCGCACTTTTCCACGAGGATCACCGTCCGCTAATAGCATGCTGGAGGTGCATATTTGCGTAAGGCTCTCAGTCCTCTAGCCAGAGTCTCTTCGAAATAAGAACTCCCAGCATGTTCTGACGCATGCATTGACGAAGAATTAGTGTTTATAACGTACTGATATTGACTGCTCAGTTGAAAACGATATAGGTACTAAACAGTCTATGTGAGTATAAACGAAGATATATCTTGTTGCTCACAGTGGTTTGATAATATACGAATATTCAGTGTTTTCTTACCGTAAACGAATAATTTTGATAACTGCCTTGCAAAAAAGGCAAGCGTCATTTTGAAAATTATTGGTTCCACTTAGTACAGAAACGTGTTTTCCGCCCTTGCGATTACTGTCAGACTCAAAAGAACTCGTTCATCCACGCAAACGTCCGAACAGAACCAACATAATGTGAAAAAAGCAATTTCACAGTTAGCACTACAGTGTTTGCTGATGATGCTGTGGTGTACGGGAAGGTGTCGTCGTCGAGTGACTGTAGGAGGATACAAGATGACTTGGACAGGATTTGTCATTGGTGTAAAGAATGGCAGCTAACTTTAAATATAGATAAATGTAAATTATTGCAGATGAATAGGAAAAAGAATCCTGTAATGTTTGAATATTCCATTAGTAGTGTAGCGCTTGACACAGTCACGTCGATTAAGTATTTGGGCGTAACATTGCAGAGCGATATGAAGTGGGACAATCATGAAATGGCAGTTGTGGGGAAGGCGGATAGTCGTCTTCGGTTCATTGGTAGAATTTTGGGAAGATGTGGTTCATCTGTAAAGCAGACCGCTTATAAAACACTAATTCGACTTATTCTTGACTACTGCTCGAGCGTTTGGGATCCCTATCATGTCGGATTGAGGGAGAACATAGAAGCAATTCAGAGGAGGGCTGCTAGATTTGTTACTGGTAGGTTTGATCATCACGCGAGTGTTACGGAAATGCTTCAGGAACTCGGGTGGGAGTCTCTAGAGGAAAGGAGGCGTTCTTTTCGTGAATCGCTACTGAGGAAATTTAGAGAACCAGCATTTGAGGCTGACTGCAGTACAATTTTACTGCCACCAACTTACATTTCGTGGAAAGACCACAAAGATAAGATAAGAGAGATTAGGGCTCGTACAGAGGCATATAGGCAGTCATTTTTCCTTCGTTCTGTTTGGGAGTGGAACAGGGAGAGAAGATGCTAGTTGTGGTACGAGGTACCCTCCGCCACGCACCGTATGATGGATTGCGGAGTATGTATGTAGATGTAGATGTTTGACAGAAACGTTTGATATTCTACGTAAAATGAATAAAAAGTCATTCAATCTACTGTTTTAAGTAATTTCAATAAGTTCTGAGAAATAGAACCGTAGCGCGTAATCCTATTTATGTGTACACTGGCTCTGGAACACGATTGTTTTTTTCCTGGCAGCATCCACTCCCTTTCTCTCCTTCTCCTTCCGCTCCCCCTCTCCCCCCCCTCTCCTAACTATATCATTCACATCATATCAAAATTATTAAAGATACCATATAATTTTACATACGTCTATCTGTGGTTGGGTAATTTAAAGAATCAATTGATAGTGATACTTAAATATAGGTTCATGTCACGGTTTAATTTCCTTTCTTACACTTCCACTTGCGACCCGATATCAGCAGCATTCTTATCAGGCTACGAACTTACGGAAAGGAGACAGATACGAAGGATTACTATAGCTGACTTATTTGTGATGAGGTAACAGCAACTGCATTTATGTTTAAGACAATTTTAACATAATTAGTATTTTGATGTTTGATTCCAATACAGACACAAAAATGTAATACTACACTGAAGTTCGGAAGGGGATCGAAACTAATACTGTATGAAAAAAATGCAACTGGGAATGAAAAATGAAGGATTGTTAAAACTGTTTTACCTAAAAATTAGTGCGGATTCACTGAAGTTTGCAACCCAAGATTATCGTTAGGGAAAATGCCAACCAGTAATTCACTATCGTTAGTAGAAACGTCACAACACTACACTTCATCGCTTCTTTTCAACGTTTTTCAATTCAGTTAAAATCATTAGTTCCCTTGTGGGTATACGAACAAATGTTACTTGATAATGCAGCGAGTCCTAATATAGTAATACAAACTGAAGACCGAAAATGAACGCAATAGAACTTTTAAAATATAGAAATAATATTAACGGTAGTAAGTACAGTATACAGGCCCTTATACTAAAAGGATCAGAGCTACTTTGAGGAACTCTTCTGCAGAATGAAATAAGTGTAACACTAGAAAAACTGTAGTTTTTCTGTTTGAAAACCTAGGACATATCAGTCATGATTTTCAGGTTTGAGGGTTACTATTAAAAAAGCATGTTGCAGAAAAATGCGTACTTGTAGGTATCTGTGAAGTGTTGAATCGTGTGTTATCGTAGTGCAAATAGTTTCCTTGGCCAATGTTCACTGATCGACTAAAGAGTTACTTTTGAATGGGTCAACATTATTACCCATAAATACCAGAGAGGCCTTAGAATAGCGGCCTGCATGAGTTTCATTAGATGGCACGGAAAATCAGATTGATTTTTTTTCTGTCCTGAGAATAGACATTGTTAATGCAGAGAGGTGCCTCGAAATAAGGTACCACAGGTTGTAACAGAAGAAAAGTATTCAACAATAAATCAGCATTCGTGATTCAGTCCCAGAGACAATGGACATTCTTCTTGTAGCAAGACAGCAGGATTTAATTGTTGAACTACGTGTTGAATGTTATACTTTCCACAGAGTTTTTCATTCCAACAGAGCTTTTCTCTACGTAGAATCCAGAACTAGCAGATACATCATAAACTCCCAGATTATTCACTAGTAAAATGTTATGGACATGACGCATTATAGTACAAAAATTTGAAATACTTTTCTCCCTTTAACAAGAGGCCAGTGAACAGTGGAAGCCAGTGCACCCGTTGATACAGTGGTGTAGGAGATATCGACGTCGTTTTACGAACGGAGCAATGGAATTACTACCTCAGACACTTGTACAAGTATTTACTACCCTTGCTCAAAAAAATGGTTCAAATGGCTCTGAGCACTATGGGACTCAACTGCTGAGGTCATTAGTCCCCTAGAACTTAGAACTAGTTAAACCTAACTAACCTAAGGACATCACAAACATCCATGCCCGAGGCATGATTCGAACCTGCGACCGTAGCGTACTACCCTTGCTCCTACCCCCCTTTATCAGCCACACGCCCCCGTTATCAGTCGCAGTGCATACCACCGGCGACAGTACAAAAACAGAATCCTTCTAATGATAACGGAACCTCTTTACACCTTGTTTGTGCGTGCTACTTTATTTGATAAATTACGTTTTCTCCTCACATCGGATTTCACATGCGTATTTTACGTGTAAGGGAAGGTCAACTTTTAACTTCTGTACTCGTAAACTGATAAAGATATCAAGAAAAATTTTGAACTTAATTGGAGACGGGTTCTTAGGAATATATCGTAAAAATTTCATAAATTTTCTGTGCATAGCCTTCTCGAAATTCGCGGTTCGATTTTCGTACCCAAAAATCATGTTTTTCCGGTTTTATCAAGAACTTTCCTTAAGGCGTTCAGAGGACCACATCTAATGTGAAAAGAACCACCTGATTTGGTCAATTTTCCTAACCTGGAGTAAGTGTGAAATATCCATACTTCGAGCCTGTACTATACAATAGTTAGAGTAAGACGATGCATCTGTTGGGGATAGAAATGAAACCTAGCCTAAGGGCTCTCGAAAACATTTCATCCTATATTTCTATCATCGATGGAAATCGTTTCACGCGCAGCATTTTGGAAGATATTAGATAGCACATGCTGTCGCATGTGTACCGATGTAAGGCTGTGACTGGATTTTTACCTTAATTTTACAGCTTGTGAATCCTTGCCACTTGTTACTACTCAGTGATTTTGCAAATCTGGCACACGTCTTTCTTCGTTCATTCGTTGTTTTACCCGCGTATCTGAACATATGGAGAACGAAGAAGTGACTGCCGGAAGGTCCACTTGACATCAGACTCTGAATCGGCAAGTAGTCGAAGCTACAAACGGCAGCATGCAACCGTTGGCAGTTACCTGTTTACTTGCTAGCTGTATGAATGCAGTTACTAAAATTCAGCCTTGACGTGTGATTTTCAATCTCTTGACGAATTTGTATTGTGTTCTTGGGGTAATGGTTCGCAAGGCGCAACTGAATGCGCAAATCACGTATTAATGCTTAAATTAATAAACACTTATTAGATGTTAACTTCACATATTTCAGTACGATGACAGGTTGAAAACAACATGAGCGCATTTTGGTAAATAGGGGCCCCGCAGCACCTCAGTACTACGGGCTGCGCGTGGCGTCAAACCGGCCCCGAGTTACTCAACTCTCATGACGTTTGCCAAGGTGCACGACGTTGTTCGTCTCACGTGGCTTTCGTAGCCGGTGGTAAAGGCGGGCGTGTGGCTGAAACTGATGGGTATGAAAGAGGGTAGTAGATATCTGCACGTATGTCTGGGTAGTAGTTTGGTTGATCCTTTCGTAAGACGATGTCGTGACCTCCTAGACTACAGTATCAGTGAGAGCACTGCCTTCCACTGTTGACTGACCTCTCGTTAAGGTGAGAAAAGTATTTCAAATTTTTATACTATAAGGCATCATTTACATGATATTTTATTACCGAATAGTCTAGGGGTGTATGATGCATCTGCTAGTACTGCGTTCTCCGTAATGAAAACCTCCATTGGAATGAAAAACTCTGTGGTAAATATGACATTCAAGACTTAGTTCAGAAATTAAATACTGTCTTGGATACAAGGAGGATGTCCACAGACTCTGCGAATGAATCACGAAAGCTGATTTCTTTTTGAATACTTTTCTTTTGGTACAGCCTATGGTGTCCTATTTCGAGGCGCTTCTCGCATTATAGTGACTATTCTCAGTCCAGAAAAAGAAGGCAATCTGATTTTCCCGGCCATCTAGCGAAATTCGTGCAGGCCGTTGTTCTGCGGTCTCTCTGGGATTTATGGTTAAAAATGTTTACCCATTCAAGAGCAGCCTCCATATCGAGTCAGTGAACACTACACAAGAAAACTATATGCACTACGATAATACTTCACACATACGTACAAGTACGCGTTATTCTGCAAATTTCGTTTTTAATAGGCAGCCCACAGACCTAAAAATCATGAGTGACATGTCTTAGGTTTTCAAACAGAAAAGCTGAAAGTTTTTCTAGTGCTGCACCCATTTCATTCTACAGGTTAGTTCCTTCCAGTAGCTCCGATCCTTTCACTGTAACGTTCTGTGTACTGTACTCACCGTTGTAGGACTTATTTGTGTATCTTATAAGTTTAATGCAAAATTTTTTATATAAAGAATCCTGTCTGATACGCAAAATTAGTATTGTGTTATTTCGCTTTCACCTAAATGTAGTATCAAAATTTTACTGACCAATAAATAGAGCAGGAGAAAGTGGTATTGGGTGGAAGCCAGGGATAATGCGAGACAGAGTCTATGACAACGGTAACGAGAAAGATCAACCCAACCGTCTCGAGACATGACGAAAGCAATTATTCGGTAATATCGGTGTATGCAGATTCAGGAGTCATCCCAGAAGACATTCTTCATTTCCTTTCCATAACACCTTGCGGTCACCTCACATGCATCTAAAGCGTAATCCACATCACTTAATTCCCTTCCCCTCCTCCCCCCTCCATGTACGCTGTTGGCATTTGAATGTAAACATTCTCTATATGCAGTTTTATACATATGCGTTTATTATAATCAATACAACAAACCGGCCGAAAAATGCTCCTATCGAAGCACAAAAAATGCGAATATGCTCCTGTTTATTAATAGACTGACTGAAAAGTGGGGTACCAGCTGTCTCGTTCGACCTTTCTCAACATCTTTAAAATTTTTACCATGCAAACATATTCACTACCGGTTTAACATGAAACTTATCTCTCATTCGCACAAGGTCCCCTAAATGTAATTCGCCCACACCCACTAGTCTATTGCTGTAAGTAGCTCATGCTCATCCACGACCGCTTGTACGTTCTCCCCCACACATTCAGCCCAACTCACTATTATTATCTCTGTGAGTCTGTTTAACTGTCACTATTCACTTTCTCACAGCCTGTCTCCTTCGTTCCGTCTTACTAATACTGTCTCTCTCATTGTAATTGTCTCGCTCTTGCTCTCTCTTACTGTTACCGTCTCATTCCTTCCTTTCCTCTGCCGCTGTCTCTTCTCACTGTCACTGTCGCCACGACAAAACGTACGAGTCTGGCGATTTACCATCTGACTTTAGAAAGGTTATCATCCAAGCAATTCTGAAGACTATAAAAACTGGCGACAATTATCGGACAATTAGCTTAACAGTTGATGCATCCAAGATACTGACGAGAATAATAAAGAGAACAATGGCTAAGAAATTGAGGATGTATTAGATGACGGTCAGTTTGGCTTTGGGGAAAGCAAAGGCACCAGAGAGGCAATTCTGACGTTGCAGTTGATAATGGAAGCAAGACTACAGAAAAATTGAGACATATTCACAGGATTTGTCGACCATAAAAGAGCGTTCGACAGTGTCAAATGGTGCAAGATGTTCGAAATTCTGAGCTAAATAGGGGTAAGCTACAGAGAGAGATGGGTGATATATAAGAGCCAAGAGAGTATAATGAGTGGACGACCAAGAACGAAGTGTTCGAATGAAAATGGGTGTGAGACAGGGATGTAATCTTTCACTCCTACTGTTCGGTCTACCCATCGAAGAAGGAATTATGGAAATAAAAAAAAAAGGTTCAAGAGTGTGATTAATATTGAAGGTGAAAGGAGATTTGATGGTACGATTCGCTGACAATATTGTTTTTCTGAGTGAAAATCAAGAAGAATTTCAGGATCCGTTGAATGAAATTTAAAGTCTAATAAGCACAGAATATGGACTGAGAGTACATCGAAGAATGACGGAAGTAATGTGTATTAGCGTAAATGAGAACAGCGAGAAACTTCAATACATCAGGACTGATGATCAAGATGTAAATGAAATTAAGGAATTCTGCTACCTTGGCAGCAAAATAATCAATAACCGATGGAGCAAGGCGGACTACCTTGGCAGCCCGGGCAAAAAGGGACATTCATGGGGAAGAGAAGTCTGCTAGTATCAAACATAGGCCTTAATTTGAGGAAGAAATTTATCAGAACCTGCGCTTGGAGCACAGCATTACATAGTGGTGAAACATGGACCTAAGGTAAGGAATTAGGAGGTTCTTTGGAGAACGGACGAACAAACAAATATATGAAAATCACTGACAAGAAGAAGCGACAGGATGATAGAACATACTTTGTAGCATCAGGGAGTAACTTCCAAAGTACTAGAGGGAGCTGTAGAGACGTCAGAGATTAGAATACTTCCAGCAAATAAGTGAGAATATAGGTTGCTGTTGCTACGCTGAGACAAAGAGGTTGACAAAGCAGAGGAATTTGCAGCGGACCGCATCAAACCGGTCGGAAGGCTGATGAATAAGCGTAAAGTGGAACATACATATATGCAGACAAACGTACATCCATTATTATAATTTTTATGGTAGTACGGATTGGAGACGATGTATTGTTATCTATTAATTTTACGCTTGCAAATGTCTAATCTTTGTTTCAAGGTAGAACTGTCCTCAAATATTGTGTTGTTTTGAATGCTGGACAGCATTAGCAGGTATGGTCCTGTCGGCGACGTATGACTTTGTCTTTCTCCGATCTGCAAAAAAATGTGTTTGAAATCTTATGTGACTTAACTGCTAAGGTCATCAGTCCGTAAGCTTGCACACTACTTAACCTAAATTACCCTAAGGACAAACACACACACCCATTCCCAAGGGAGGACTCTAATCTCCGTTGGGACCAGCCGCACAGTCCAAGACTGCAGCGCCTAAGACCGCTCGGCTAATCCCGCGCGGCTTCTCCGATCTTTGGCCTGACTTATCCAGCGATTTAAAGTTTAATGCTGACTCCGTACCACGCTATTGCCTGGCAATTTTAACAGATTTCAAACTTAGTTCTTACTTGCCTTTACTATTAAATACAAAAGCAATACCA
This sequence comes from Schistocerca nitens, assembly GCF_023898315.1. Lineage (NCBI taxonomy): Eukaryota > Metazoa > Arthropoda > Insecta > Orthoptera > Acrididae > Schistocerca > Schistocerca nitens. Next base: position 620,312,522 of record NC_064617.1, read on the forward strand.
CGTAGTCATTTAATTAATTTTAATTTTATTTACATATAAATAAACGAAGAATTGAAGTCCGTAAAGTGAAGTGTAGTCAGGCCTTAATAGACTCGCCTTAGACCTTTCCCTTTCCTTAAAAGTACGAGTAAGAATACAGATGAATATAAGCCGCAGTACGTAGCACCCAGCACGCGGGCGTCGTGACGCGCAGCAGGTGGAGGCAGACCGCGGCAGGTTGGGTATGCAGTTTGTGATCGCGGTCGCAACGTCGGTCAAGGTCGCGGGGCAGGTGTAGCCGTCCAGCGGGCCAGTGTCAGCGACCACTCGCCGTGTGTTGTGCAACAGCAGCCCTGGGGGCTCTCTCTCTCTCTCTCTATCTCTCTCTCTCTCTCTCTCTCTCTCTCTCTCTCTCTTTGGCGCTGACCACGGGCAGTCTGGCTAGCAGCTGGCGTGCTGGAGCCGGTCGTTCGTGTTAAAGCGCGCACACACTAGCTCAACGAAGACAGGCGAACGACAGCCAACCACTTTGTGGCTGAGATTCGCTTAGTGTGTGTTGGCGGCAAATTGCAGCTAACGAAGCATTTGGCCCTGGTTGCGGTTCGGTTTGCTGGCGGCAACATCAAAGCGTTGGCTGTTGGTTGGCGTTCGAATCGCTCTCCTAGAGTGGACGCCGGGTCGAATGTTCATTGGCTCCGATTGTTGTGTCTCTAGAACTGGTGTGTATTTACATTTTTCAGGACCGCCACAAGTCACAGATTGTTTCATTGACCGATTTCGCTGTATAATTTAAGATGAATGTCATCATAGACTCTGCAGTTTATAGTTTGAAGTATGGCAGTTGTCTGTTACATTGAGGAGCGAAACTAGTCAATAAAACGTAGAGTGCGACTTGTGGCTGTTCTGAAAAACTTAATTTCAGCTATCGCTTTCTCTTTCCTGCAGGCAATGGCTGCTCTTGTTATGGGTGTGTATTTATTGGTTTAAAATTACTGAAGTACTGAGTGGAATACGGAGGTAAGTCCCATAAGATTTCACACACATTTGAACAATTTTTTGAACATAAAGGCTGATATAATTGTATCGTAGAATGAATAGAGGCTTGAACGAAAATAACCTAGCTCTTAGAAAGTAATATGCACTTTCTCAGAAAGGAAATGGCCTCTTTATAGACATCTATTTGCCTTGAGCGACAAGAGAAACAAACTACAAAACTGGGAGTGACTTAACTTTCTGCTGGAGGTACAATTCTCATATAAGAGGCGTAATCTTTGGAAACGTTTGGATCTCCATAATTCAGTAACAATTCGAAATCTGTAGCTTTCCTTAAGGAAAAAATTATGAAATATCCCATATTCTAATTCAGCTGTAAGGGGAGACAATTTTGTCCTACCATACAGCTTCCTACTGTTTAAAAGGGAGGTCGTCCACAAGCGCCGTTTCTTCTTTTCCTGGTCCCAGCTTCTTTCAGTAAAATAAATGCTTCACTTACGACGACTGCTAAATCCTCTTCTTCCCGAAGAATATCGGCCCATTAAATTGTAATTAAACGCTAATATATGACAAGAACAAAACGTTATCATGGCCAAGTGTGATTCAACATGGCCGAATCTCTTGGTCCGAAACCTTTCGTGTGAATGAGAAGCCGAGCGCCAATGCACTGGCGACAAACGTTCGGCAGAATCCAGTCTCTGTCGTTCATTGGCCTAGTGTGTGCTCGTCTTTAGTGCGAAGTTCCTTGGCAAGCGGTTTTGAAGTAACTGAACCGGTGTGCTTCTCATTCCTTGCGAGAGTATACAACGGTACCTCCTTGCGATGCGTGCGCGCGCTCTCTCTCTCTCTCTCTCTCTCTCTCTCTCTCTCTCACTACCGCTGCTCACATTTGGTAAGAGGTTAGCGCACTCCATCAACAAAAGTCCGCTCGTTCTACCTTAATTTGAACTTAAAGTGGCTCATACGCGATGCAGCAATTCGGAAACTATATTTGTGTGTTAAATGAGTTTCGCATGTCTTTAGGGTTAGAATACAGTGAGGCGTAACTTCCAAGGCCCGCCAAGAGCGACGGGGCGGTTGGTTAACAATCTGCACATGTGTCTGGGGCAAGTCGGCTTCTGTTCCCCGTCAGGCCAATTAGATATAGGTTCTCTCTAGTTTTCAAAATTTAGGCGAATAACGGGATTATTGCTTGGAATAATCCAATGTTTTCCAATTAGAATCGGTGCTCCATCTTCAACGTCCACAATGTCCACTTGAAAGCAGTAGAAAAGAATTAACGCTATTCACGGTGCTTAATATTAAGGCCAATTAATTATGTACTAGCATGAGGCATGCGTATCTCACTTGTGGTACAGTTATCACATCGCTTCACATATTTCACACTTACAGGAGCAACGTGACAGTATATATCGACAATAAATAGCTGTCTGTGTTACGTTAACTTTGAGCCTGGGTAAGCTTATTCGTAAATATACGTATTTAACGCTTGCTTTATGTTATTGCTGTCGTTTATACCAATGAAAAAAATATGAGAGGCTGCACTGAAATTTTCTTTCTGCTGATATGATATTAATAAAAGTTCATTCATCTAATGTATTGTTCCAAGCCTAGTTCTTACATAATTCAGTGCGTATTCTCTTTATGACCATGTTAAGATTGTTTGTCATATGGAAAGCTATTGTTCTCACTGCAACGTTTACGGAAATCGTTTTCAGTCGGACGACGTCAAAATTTACGTGTATTTCATAAACTTAGTCTGTTTGGTGATGCAGATGGGACGTGGTACCATCTAACTATTATGTAAACTTAACTTCAAAACTAAGATAAAGAAAATATAATCCGCATTTTCCAATAGTAAAAACATAGCAGTACTTTTAAAGTGTACAGATGGAATCAGATCTTTACAAGAAATTTGGGCTATGTATCTGTATGGGATTTGGTTGAACGTAGGACAAGACGCAGACTCCATAGTGTGTTGGAACTTTTGATGAGCAGCATCCTTCTTATGCACAACGCTATAGTGGCAATACAAGGTAGATTTCACAATGGAAAATATTGCACATTGAAAAACATTTTTATGTCATATTTCGACTATTTCCAGGATGTCCTCCATCATCTTGTAAAATACCTGTTAAAAGTGTTCCGACACCCTTATGTAATACGCTTTTTGCTAAATGTCGCAAGGGGCACATGCGCCACTATGAAAGCAGTATTGGAGTATTGTGTTGATAGTAGAGAAGCAGTAATAGAAAATTGGTTCCGTCAGGGGAGTACAGTGATTTAGAACGTGGAATGATCATCGGATGTCACCAGAGTACCAAATCCGTCAGCAACATTTCAACCCTTCTGAAGTCTTCAGACTTCTCGTGATGCGAATATGAAGAGGAAACGCCTAGGAGCAGCCGTAGCTAAACCAAGACAAGGCAGTCGTGTTGTACTAGCCTACAGGGACTGTGGAGCATTGTGGAGAGCGGTTGTAAAAAATGGCATGAAATTAAGGAAATTAAATTATCCAGGTAGCACAATGTTTATACGAATGGGATACAATGGTCTAGAAACTTCTCATGAACCACAAATTTCTGTTCTCAGTGCTAAGCGCTGCTTGAGGTGGTATAAAGAGCGGCATCAGTGGACTGTGGACGACTGGAAACGAGTGTTCGGGAGTGATGAACCACGCTATACCTTGTGGTAATCCAAATGAAATGTTTGGGAATGCCTGGAGAACGATACCAGCCATCATGTATAGTGCCAACAGTGAAATGCAGAGGAGCTAACGCTACACTACAGGAACAGTTTCTAGACGATGTCTCGATTGTAACAGCTTATGACAATGTACCCTACTGTAAAGTAGCATCTGTGAGTCAGTAATTTGTGGACGGAAACGTTCCCGAAACAGTCTAGCCTGTCCAGAGTCCCTAGCTGAACCCAATGAAACACATTTGAGTTTTTAGAGCGTTGACTTCGCTTCACACTCCTGCGTTGGACATCATTACCGTCTCTCGCTACTGCTGTAAGTACGCGCTGCCGTTCTTCAGACACACTCAGACTCCTCATTGAATGTGTCCTCAACAGAGTTCAAGCCGCCACGAACGCGAAGGGTAGAACACTCCATACTGGTGTCAGCTAAGACATGTCAGGTTGCTTCAGATCAGTTAACGTACCTTGTGAATTTCTTCTCATAGCTACGCAACTGTTACACCGAACCTCATCTAAACAATGTTTTGCATATTATCGTAGCTCTACCTGCCAGTGCCGCTCGTATTTCCCCCTCCACTATCCCTTTCAGTATCAGATTAACTATTCCTGGATGTCGTAGCACATGTCCCGTTACCTCGTCCGCTCTTATACTTAGAGTCTTCGAAGGCTTGTTTCTTCAACTTTTGCTTTTAATACTCCGTGATGTATCGTTTTATCTGTTCACTTACTCTTTACATGTCTAAACATCACCACATTACTGCGCTCACCAGCTTTTTCCTTCATTTCCGAAGGTCCACGTGTCTTTGCCTTACAAGAAATTGATCCAGACGTACACTTACGCAACTTCTTTCTCAGTTTCGTATCAATACCTGAAGCCAAATATTTTAGTCAGTATACCTTTAAACCCATGTGCTAGCCTACTTCTCGCCATCCGTGTAATCCTACTTCGTAAGTATGACAATTATTTCTGTTCTACTGCCCTGGTCCTCGCGATTTTTATCTTAATAAGCCTCTCGGGAATCTTCTTCGCATTACTCTTTACCTTCACATATACTCTGTTTAATATCGTTACGACATATTTATGTCGTGCTAAGCCTATAGTGTTTTCCTTTTACAGGTCAAAGCCTACCTCACATCCAGTCAGAATAGCTACAGTATGTCTGCCACGATCCTTAAGAGTGGTATCTGTTCATCTTCAAATTTTATTGCTATTCCGAAGACGTAATTCACTTCGTTCAATCCTTCTTTGACGTAGAAGGTGAACAACTGTGTTGGTAATCTGCAACCCTGTCTTACATCTTCCTTAACATGAACTTTCCCTTCTTGACCTACCTTTATTACACACACCTCGGGTTTTGTAAATCTTTTAGGTCATTCGTTCATATTTTAGCTCCAAATCTTCTAAGTATGGTGCAAGTTGTATTCCATCTTACGTATACGAGGGCTTTCCAAAGTACAACAAATGTTAAGGAGGAACCTCGATATTTCTTTATCTGCGTTCCACAACGTCGTAACAAATTCTCCAGTGCAATTTTCGTGATTGGAACAAAACTGATCTTCATCCAGTATATTTTCAATATTCATTTTTATCCTTCTTTACTACTCAACCACGATATTATTGGACTTTACAGTTATCGGAAATACGCGGTGACGTTTTAGTAAACAAGTACTGTTGTGACCAAGGAAAAGGCTCCTCAGTCTCAAAGCTTTCAGGTCAGCTGTGCATAGGGGATCAACCCCGATTACGGGGCGATTGACAGTAAGCCGAACAAATCTTCAAAAAATGGTTCAAATGGCTCTCAGCACTATGGGACTCAACTGCTGTGGTTATCAGTCCCCTAGAACTTAGAACTACTTAAACCTAACTAACCTAAGGACATCACACAGATCCATGCCCGAGGCAGGATTCGAACCTGCGACCGTAGCAGTCGCACGGTTCCGGACTGCGCGCCTAGAACCGCGAGACCACCGCGGCCGGCAACAAATCTTCCCTCGCTCCCAGGTGCTACAGTATTGTGGTTAACTAACATATTATCCGGGTCAGCAGTTTGCAAACAGGCATCAAATTAATCGTCCTACAATTTTCACATTTTTCTGCGTATTATTTTCTTGAAAATGTGACGATAATGCTTATTTTAAAAATTGATTTCAAGCAAGCATTTTAAAAGATTTTTGTGCGTGCTTCTGGTTCCTACCCCCCCTCCCGCCCCGATATCTTAAGTGCTGAAGATGTATCATCCATTGCCACTGACTTGATTGAGCTCAGATCAATAACCTGACGAAATAACTACCTCACTGGAGTATCTGCTTCATTGAAATTTAGTTGATTTATTTATGCTCCAAAATCACTTTGCTAGTCTTGGGTACATTGAAATTAGTACTGGTACTATAGTGAATTGATGACCTTTCCTTGAGACGAGTGCAGTGGGTCTTAAGATCGTTTCCATTCCGTACTTGGCCAAAACTTCAAAACTTCCCGTACCTTTGTTAGTGAAGGGGATGAAAATTTTCTCAAATGCCGGCAGTTGCTCCTGTTCATCGGATCAGTGATACATCCAGAAAACTTTTTCCCTATTGCTCTTTCTCCATTATAAGCAGAACTTTTGGGGTGATTTTATTGAGACGTACCAAAAAGACATTCAAGTCATCTTTACCATGGTTCCTTACTAAAAAGCTTTCATCCACGTATAGGGACCACTTAATTGGTTACTTATATACTGCAGGGAACGCCCGTTGTTCAAAATGCTCTACACTCAACCTGGCAACGACTGGACTAAGACGACCACGTCAACAAAACTGACCAGGGTATTCCGTGGGCCCTTACTCACTTCTTTCAGTTTTTAAATTAAGTGCGCTTAGTTGTTAACACGGCAGTCAGGTCTCGTACGAGATATCCATCAAGTCTCCTAACTTTGGGTTCCAGTCTAGGAACCTGGCCCTCCGTGCAGTGGCAGACCTTCACCAATCACAGTCGGCCTGAACGAAGACTCTGGTTCTTGCAATTCTTTTTAAGATAGATGGCCTTTTATTTTTTAGTACTTTTTGATCACCCGAAGAAGGCGCTTTAACTATTTCATGGTTTGATATTTCCACACAAGATCTTTAAGCACGAGTGCCAACAACTTCGACCTGCAGGTGCTTGCAACCTTTATATCACCTAGCGTAGCACTTTAGGAACTTTGACTGACGAGAGCCAATGACAGTATATGCCGCCAATATTTAGTGGTTTCAGCATACTCTGAAAGAAGAAGCATCACTTCTACTCGTATGCCTGCTATTGGTGCGATACAGACATTCTGGTGGCTGGCGGTCTGTTCCGGTACCTTAGCATGCCGTGTGGTACAACCGGCAGAGATTAGCGCCTAATCTAGGCTTTATCCGTGAACTTCGTTTGTTTTCAACTTACGTTTCCTGTTTTTCAAGTCATATTGCTTCAGAACAGCTTCTTCGGTGGCGCGTTCGTTAAGTTTGCAGTGGGACTTCAGTATTCTTCTGCGATCCCTTTGAACCTACGTGTACATGAGGATGGTGATATCCAAGTATAATCATTCCATTCGTGAATCTTTAAGGCTTCCAATACACACACACACACACACACACACACACACACACACACACACACACACACACACACACACACACACACACACCAAAAATAGTTTCTCATCACCACGATTCCGATAGTTCCGGAACGTGCACAGAAAATTGAAATAGAGATAATCGTAAACATCATTTGCGGCCTTTTTATTGCTCATGAAAAAACTACACATTGCATATTGTACCACCATACAGCCAGGCCTTCAGATGTGGTGGTCCAGATTGCTGTACACACCGGTGCTTCTAATACCCAGTAGCACGTCCTCTTGCACTGATGTATGCCTGTATTCGTCATGGCATACTACCCACAAGTTCATCAAGGCACTGTTGGTCCAGATTATCCCACTCCTCAACGGCGATTCAGCGTAGATCCCTCAGAGTGGTTGGTGGTTTACGTCGTCCATAAACAGCCCTTTTCAATCTATCCCACGCATATTCGATAGGGTTCATGTCTGGAAAACATGCTGGCTGCTCTAGTCGAGCGATGACATTAACCTGAAGGAAGTCATTCACAAAATTTGCACAATGGGGGAGCGAATTGTCGTCCGTGAAGACGAATGCTTCGTCAATACGCTGCCGATATGGTTGCACTGTCTGTCGGACGATGACATTCACGTATCGTACAGACGTTACGGCGCCTTCCCTGACCGCCAGTGGCGTACGTCAGCCCACATATTGCCACTCCAAAACAGCAGGGAACCTCCATCTTGCTGCACTCACTGTATAGTGCGTCCAAGGCGTTCAGCCTGACCAGTTTGCCTCCAAACACGTCTCTGACGATTGTCTGGTTGAACTCATATGCGACACTCATCGGTGAAGAAAATGTGATGCTTATCCTGAGCGGTCCATTCGGTATGTACCATCTGTACTGCGATGCATGATGTCGTGGTTGCCAAGATGGACCTCACCATGGACGTCGGGATTGAAATTGCGCATCTAGCATCCTATTGCACACTGTTTGTCGTAACACGACGTCCTGTGGCTGCACGAAAAGCGTAGTTCAACATATTGGTGTTGCTGTCAAGTTTCCTCCAAACCACAATCCGTAGGTAGCGGTTATCCACTGCAGTAGTAGTCCTTGGGTGGCCTGAGAAAGGGATGTCATCAACAGTTCCTGTCTCTGTGTCTCCTCCATGTTCGAACAAGATCGCTTTGGTTCACTCCGAGACGCGTGGACACTTCCCTTGTTGAGAGCCCTTCCTGGCACGAAGTAACAATGAGGACGCGATCGAACCGCGGTATTGACCGTCTAGGCATGGTTGAACTACAGACAACATGAGCTGTGTACCCCTTCGTGGTGGAATGACGAACTGATCGGCAGTCGGACCCCTCCGTGGAATAGGCGCTACTCATGCATGGTTGTCTACATTTTTGGGCCGGTATAGTGACATCTCTGAACAGTCAAAGGGACTGTGTCTGTGATACAACATCCACAGTCAACGTCTATCTTCAGGAGTTATGGAAACCAAGGTGATGCAAACCTTTTTTTGATGTGTGTATATACCGGGTTATCAGTTGCCCTTACCGATGTTGTTTTATACAACATGTTAAGTTATACCTGATCTTCAAAAAACCACGAGCGAAATGTTCATATTCTCTCGGTTGCGGTTGCTCAAAATGCTCTACAGAAGAAAATGAACAGAATATATTTCTAGGAAATTTCATGTAGCAAAATTTTGTACTGCGGTACTTTTTTGTTGGAGGTCACAGTTTTGAAGATATTCAACAGAAGCGCACAAAAGTGACCTTGAAACGCATCTCCACCACCACACTCATTCCTCACCAGTCAGGATTTCTAGAAAGTTGTTCGTGGCATTCTTCTAGCACCGCACAAAAATTTTCAGCTACACTAACTATTTCCGACATTCGACTTTTTTGGTCTCTTATGATCGGGCTTCTACACCACCAGCATAGTCGGCTGTTTCGTTAACGCTGTTAATTTAAACGTGCCCATGAGAGTAATGAAAGGAGAAAGACCTTTAGAAGTGCTACGGTAAAACTAATTACGTTGACAGTTCGATCCCAACTTACCCCTTGCAATCGCAGTAGTTTCGTAGTCAGAAGACCTGACGAAGACAACGATGTAATTATTTTATGCTGTTAAAATTCTTAAAGTCGTTAGCTAAAATTTACTCAAACGTAAGTTCTACAATTCTTGTGTGCTTGACTAAGCCGGTGGTGTAATGAGGCTAGTCAATGAAGACCAAAAAGGCAGAGCGTGGGAAATAAATTTTTTACAGTGATAGGAGGGAGTGGCATGGACCACATAATAGAAATCCTTACCGGCCGGAGCTGACTGTGATGGTGGAGTTGTATCTGAAGGTCACTTTCGTACGTTTTTCTTGAATATTTCTGAAACTAAGGCCTCAAGCTAAAACGTATCATAGTACAAAATTTATCTGCATTGAATTTCCTGCGAAAAGGTCCTGTTCCTTTTTCTGTAGGACTGATACTTTGCGCGTAGCTAGCGAGAGAATATGAAAATCTCACTCAAGTTTTTGGAGGGTAGATGTAACATTGCGGCTTGCATAAAACTACATAAGTAGGGGCAGCTGAAGCACCTTGTACATATGTCTTCAAAATCAAGGGAAACGTTTTGTAGTTTCCATTTCGACTCTATTGAAACGATGTAATCTGTGAGCTTTTTCAACATTATTTGCATTGTCCTTGTTGGACTACCTTCACTGTATAATTATTTTGGACATTATAGTATTAATTTACCGAATCCTGCAGACACATTTGCATTATAGGATTTCGTTTCTCCATATCCATTCACACTGGTACTAGGTAGACTCGTGGAATCTTGTCTCATTTTCCTTTGTGGTTTGTGTCCACAGAGACACACAAATTAAATTTCACAATGCATGTGCCAGATACCTTTCTTGTTATTTTTTATCGATCAGCTAAGGACGCCACGATGCAACTCCAGAGATGCAACTTGGAGCATCAGTCTGAATAATTTCACATCCACCAACGCAGCTCCATGTTTCTTACCTTTTTGAGTGAAAAATGTGGGAACGTGTGGGAACATGTGCTTGCTGTCAGGCAAATTTTATTACTCTTCGAATTTGCACTTAGGCAATGCGTATTTGATATATAATGTGCCTGAGTTAGAAAAACTTCACAAACGGCTCTCTTGTGCTTCAGGCTCAACCACGTCGGTAACTAATTTTCAGAACCAGGCAGCGTTTCCAGGTGCCGTATTTAAAATTTGGATATATAAATCAGGCTGAAACTTAATCAAAACTTCGTTTGAGTGTTAGATTAAAAATTTAAAAGTTGTGGCAGACTTACACAGTTTAAATGGCAGTTTTTAAAAATTTTGCTGTGCTATCTCGTCGAAGCTTCTTAGAAGCAGTCTTACAGTGATCTTCACTCTTCGTAACAACTGTGGTGTCACCATTTCCAAGGGTAAGGACCATGACGGTATGAACCTCACTGCTATCCCTCAGCGACTGCCTTTCCCCATCTAACAAATCACTGTTAGGTGGATCGTGTTTACGGAATATTCTCGACAATCCTGACATAATTTCGAGAGCGGACTGTTGTGCTAACAGACGGATTCCTGCCTCAATATTTTCTGTTATGCCCTCGATCGGAATTTTTAATCACAGCAGAGTCAGCTTCTATAGATGCTATTGTACTTTTATCTTTAATTACTTAACTGATGTAAATACATGCCACGAAGTTAAGTAGCCTTTGCGAACAGTTACTGTAACGGAGTGCCCAATTGCCGAGCCTGACCTCGCTCACTGCGGCCTGCCACGTGCAAGTTGGCTCGCCTCAGGCGAGGAGCCGGCACCGCGCGGTCCTTGACCACGTCCCTGGACAGGACTGGTCTGCAGCGGCTTCCTGGATCTCCTCCAGTCCTCCACAAGTCATAAATACCCTACCGTACTAAACTATCAAACGTTTCCAAATGATGAAGCTCTCTAGTTGTTTATGTTCCTCTCTAATGTTACAAACCGATAGCAATCTGCCCATGAAAATCATCACGCTAACGAACAAATATATGATTGTACTTTTATTCTTCTTTTAACCTGTAGGCGTTTTTTATTTTTCATTGCTCTGTCGGGTCAAAATGGTAGCAGCTAAGTATTTGCGGCCTTCTGCCCCCCCCCCCTTTTTTTTTAGGGGGTGGAGGTAGGGGCTCACCAGTCTTATGACTGAGTTAATCCGGCCCGACACGCAATCACTCCCGTACCGACTTCTCCACCTCAGAGTAGCACTTGCTTTACTTTGTTGGATGTATTCTAACATCTCTCTCTGTCTACAATTTTTTTCCCGCACAGCTCCCTTTGGTACCATTAAAGTCATTCTCTGATGCCTCTCATTCCGTCTCTTTTTCCTGTCAGTGTTTCCCAGATCTTTCCTTACAGAATTGCGTTGCCGGATCAACGAACATTGATCAAGTAATTTAACGTAGTATTTTGTATTTAGGCTTATCTCTATAGTAATTAGAGGCTGGTTCCTCAAACTTAGAATCTTTACGCTTCAAGGGAATGTGGCACTCCTCCAATGGGGTAATTTATATTTTGTTGCGAAACGATCACCCAGCCACATAATTAAACTAAAACGCGGTAACTCTGCCCACCTCTCCCACCAAACCCGCTTGACTGATAAGATAAGGAATGAGGTGATTCTCTGTAGCAGAAATACCCATTTCGCAGGAACACATCAGTGACATTGCCCGTCTCATCGGGCAAGCTGCCTGAATCCGATATAACCCGTGACGTGTGTAGTAATTTCGTGAGCACCCCCCTTTATCGCGAATGGTGATGACAGCTGTTGGCCTGTAAATACAATACACTTTAAAAATAAAAAGGCGCACCACGGAGAAATTATCCTAATGGGACGGAAATCGGTAGAAGTGATGTACATGTGCAGACGAACAAATGATTTTCTTTGGGAGGGGGAAGGGAGCGGGTTGGGGGTCATCAGTCTTCCGTCTGATACAGCCGGTGGGCTAGAGGGTACCAAATGATTACAGTTTAAGTAAAACTGAATGATTTATTCAAGAGAAAAAGCTTCACAAACTGAGTAAAGTGATGACGTGATGGTCCTTATTTGGCCGTTATGCAAGCTCTTCTTCGGTTTGGCATTGATTAGATGTCCTCTTGATTGATACGCTACTTTAGACATTAAAAAAATCTAAGCGTAACAGGGCGGAACACATTTTTTCGTATCAGTTAACAAAAAACCATGTTAAAAAAGTTATTAAATAGTTGCATACTGTACACGTTGTATAATGTACTGCTATTTCAATAACACGATGGATAGTATCGTCGACATGTGTTGAGGCCGTTCGCCGGTATGGGTAGGGCACACCAAAAGCTATGCTTACCCGAACAGACAACCACGTGAGGGCAGGTGACGTCATTGCATGTATAATAGAATACTTCCTCACCATAACTCGTTTTAAAACTTTTGATACGTGAGCGCAGCTGCGAGTTAACAGCTGCGCTTCCATATAAATATTAGCCTCAGTGGGCGACAAGGACGAACCATTGCGACACCGTCAGTCTGCTCAATGTATTGGTCACTGAATAAAAAATAGGTCGAGGTGGGCACGTGCTTGAGAAAATCTACGAGTTCCCCTTCCAGCTTCTCGCTAATGAGCAACAGCGGTTCCTGTAATAGCAGTGGAGAGAGACGCGAGACAATCTGAAGTAGTAAGTTTTATTTCTTGTGCCGACGAAAGAAGTCTTCAAAATTGCCGATGTGATACTCATTTTTTTGTGTCATCTGTCATCTGAATGGCATGATGCGGCCCTCCACCAATTCCTCTCCTATGCCAACCTCTTAATGTCAGAGTATCACTTGCAGCCTACGTCCTCAGTTATTTGCTGGATGTATTCCAATCTCTGTCTTGCTCTACAGTTTTTGCCCTCCATATTGCCACCAAATTACGTTCATTACGTTCCCAGATGTTTTGCAAAGTAGTATGTTGGCACCCTAATATTACAATCGACCGAAGTGGCAAGCTATCTTCATGAATTGTAGGCAGTCTGTATGGACTGGTATTAACAGGTACCTGTGTATGTAGTCTGTTGGCCAAAACATCGGAGATACTTTAGCAGCTCCAAATTTCTTCTCAGCAGTTTGGCCATGTATGTCCTTATTTAACACTCTATATGCAGACTCGTCCAGTAACTGATTCATCTAGCCTCAGTACTATGGTCTGGAGAGGATGACTGTTGCGTTACCTTGATTCCCATGTAGGATGACAATATCAGGATTCTCATTCAGGGATTCAAGTGCTGACCCCTCTGCAGCTGAGACACTGTTCCTGGGCACTGAACCCCTATCAAAGCTCGCCACGTCTACCACGTCATCTCCTATATGGCGTCCTTGGGCAGGTTCGAGATTCCTTGGTTGAAAGAGAAAATTTGTCCAAAACGAGTTCTATTTTCTTCGGACTGTGCACGAGGTTCAGACCTTTCCTCAAGACCGAATTATTGTTGGTATTTCACAAAGACATCCGACGTCTCTCCCGTGAACCGTTTCTACTACTTGTTCGTCGGCCAATCGTCGAGTAACAAAGACGCGGGGGAAGCCGCGCGGTCTTGGGCGCCTTGTGGTACTCGCGCGGCTCCTCCCGTCAGGGGTTCGAGTCCTCCCTGGGGCGTGTGTGTGTGTGTGTGTGTGTGTGTGTGTGTGTGTGTGTGTGTGTGTGTGTGTGTGTGTGTGTGTGTGTGTGTGTGTGTGTGTGTGTGTGTGTGTTGTCCTTAGCGTAAGCTAGTTTAAGTTAGATTAAGTAGTGTCTAAGCCTAGGAACCGATGATCTCAGCAGTTTGGTCCCATAACACCTAACCACAAATTTACAGTTTCGAGTAACAGAACGTCGTAACTGTTATTAAATTAGTTAAAAGTATCGGAAAGATTGCTATCGAATGACAAGAGGAATAGTAAACATCACCAAAACGGTGGTTTGCTGATATTGTACGAGGATTTCAACAGATGGAAACTTAATCACGGTTTTCCGAAACTCCTTCACCAAAGACGACGAAGTGAAGATTCCTGAATTCCAAACAAAAACAACTGCCAAGATGATAAACATAGAAATAGATATCCTCGGTGTATCAAAGCAACTTAAATCACTAGGCCTCCGGTCCACATTGTATACCAGTCAGGTTCCTCTCAGAGTATGCTGATAAAATAGCTCCATACTTAGCAATTATATACAACCACTCGCTCACAGAAAGATCCGTACTTAAAGACTGGAAAATTGCTCAAATCACACCAATACCCAAAAAGGGAAGTAGGAGTAATCCACTGAATTACAGGCCTATATCACTAAAGTCGATTTGCGGTAGGGTTTTAGAACATATACTGAATTCGACCATTATGAAGTACCTCGAAGAAAACTATTTATTCACATATAATCAGCACGGATTCAGAAAATATCTTTCTTTTGAAACACAACTAGCTCTTTATACTCATGAAGTAATAAGTACTATCGACAGATGATGTCAAATTGATGCCACATTTTTAGATTTCCAGAAGGCTTTCGACACCGTTAGTCACAAGCGTTTTGTAACCAAACTGAGTGCCTGTGGAATATCGCCTGAGTTGCGCGATTGGATTCGTGATTTCCTGTCAGAAAGGTCACAGTTCGTGGTAATAGACGGAAAGTCATCGAGTAAAACAGAAGTAATATCTGGCGTTCCCCAAGGAAGTGTTCTAGGTCCTCTATTGTTCCTGATCCATATTAACGACATAGGAGATCTTCTGAGTATCCGTCTTAGTTTGGTTGCAAACGATGCTGTCATTAACTGTCTTGTAAAGTCGTCAGATGACCTAAACGAATTGCAAAATGATTTAGATAAGATATCTGTATGGTACGAAAAGTGGCAATTGACCCTGAATAAAGAAAAGTGTGAAGTTATTCACATGAGTACTAAAAGAAATCAGCTAAATTTCGATTACACGAGAAGTCACACATTCCTGAGGGCTGTAAATTCAACTAAATACTTAGGGATTACAATTACAAATAACCTAAATTGGAACGATCACATAGATAATATTGTGGGTAGAGCAAACAAAAGACTGCAATTCATTGGCAGAACACTTAGAAGGTGCTACAGGTCTGCCAAAGAGACTGCTTACACTACGCTTGTCCGCCCTATTCTGGAGTATTGCTGTGCGGTGCGGGATCCGCATCAGGTGGGACTGACGGATGACATCGAAAAAGTACAAAGAAGGCCGGCTCGTTTTGTATTATCGCGAAATAGAGGGGATAGTGTCACAGACATGATACCTGAATTGGAGTGTCAATCATTAAAACAAAGGCGGTTTTCGTTGCGACGGAATCTTCTCATTAAATTTCAATCACCAGTTTTCTCCTCCGATTGCGAAAATATTCTGTTGGCACCCAATTACATAGGGAGAAATGATCATCACGTTAATATAAGATAAATCTGGGCTCGCATAGAAAAATTTAAGTGCTCGTTTTTCGCGCGTGCCGTTCGAGAGTCGAACGGTAGACAGACAGCTTGAAGGTGGTTCATTGGACCCTCTGTCAGGTACTTTATTGTGAATAGCAGAGTAATCACGTAGATGTAGATGTGTGAAATTTTAGTCCAACATTGTTTGAAACAGGAGCAAAATCTTGTAGGCTCCTATACACGACGGACCGGGGTAAGAAGCTCTTTGATTAGATCAGTACTAATATGAGATTGTGTATGTTGCTCAAGATCTTGAAACGAAGCGCCAGAGTATTTTCTACGTCGGTCAAATATCTCCCAAAGTTGAAACAAATACATGTTCTGCAACCAATGTTTAAGGCTAAGGTTTTCGCCTTTTTCTCCGATAGCAGGGTTATCGTTCATAACTTAATACTGCCTCCAGATATTCACACCTATCCTACTCAAAATAAAATGAGTTCCCGCAGATATATTCGCATCTCCGGACTTTTTTTCCTGTTATAAGACAACGCCATCGTCGATTCATCGCTTCGACTCTAGACCCAGTGTTACGAAATCCACGTTATTAACCACACCTGGCACCAACAGGCTCTTTTCTCCGTGGAAACTGATAAAGCACCGATGAGGGCAACTGCCGAAGAATATTTATTTGAGACAGTAAATGCAATTAAAACTTGAAATGAGTAACTTACCGCATCAAACGGATTCTGTGTGAGTGTATAAATTACACAAGCATCTGCGAACTGTTCTGCAGAGTCGCTATTGTGTTAGTATGGATACTTATGGACAGAAATATATTTATAAGTGACAGAGAGAGAGAGAGAGAGAGAGAGAGAGAGAGAGAGACAGAGAGAGATACGGCACATATTTCAGTTCGACCAATACCGCTCCGTGGGTTTCACTATCGCCTCTCGTTCACCCGTTATCATAAACATTGATTTTTAATGTAATGACTCACTGTCGTTTGGCTGCGTAATTCAGTTTGCTCACACATGCAATTTTCGGTACCAGTTGTTTAATCTATTCGGGCTAGGCGAGCCCATACGAAGTTTTCTGATCGTATTGTTTTACTAGAAATGACTTTAAATTGCCATATATAGATTGGCAGAATCGAGCTTTCAAAACTGGTGCCAGAGACAGGGATTCATGTGAATTACATCAAGCAGATAGCTAGACAACCTATTCCTGAAGGTCTCGTTTTAGACTTCCTAGCAACAAAGAGACCTGATATCTGCCCCGCGGGATTAGCCGAGCGGTCTAGGCCCTGCAGTCATGGCCTGAGCGGCTGATCCCGGCGGAGGTTCGAGTCCTGCTTCGGGCTTGGGTGTGTGCTTGTCCTTAGGATAATTTAGGTTAAGTAGTGTGAAAGCTTAGGGACTGATGACCTTAGCAGTTAAGTCCCATAAGATTTCACACACATTTTTGATTTTTTGAAGGCCTGAAATTCTCGTATCAGTTAACGACGAGGAGGGTACCAGCGACCATAAGGCTGTGATAGCCATTACGGCTACGGGTGTTACAACGAATGTTAAGAAAGGTAGGAAAATATTCCTGCTTAGCAGTCATGACAGGATCTGAGAAGTCAACATCAAATATTCAGTGTTGGACACGAAGATATGGAGAACAAATGGAAAAAAAATCCAAAGCCTTAGACAAATATGTTCAGAGCTAGATCTTAAGGAATAGGAAAGGCACCTTCGATATTTATCCCTGTTAGAAAGCTACAACCACAAAATAAGGACAGAACTTCATCACAGATTCAAGAGAAGTCAGAACGTAGCTGACAGAGGCCGAACGAAGCGAAAATGAGCGTACGAAGATTAATGAGAGAAGTGTTCAGTTACTCTGAAAGTAAAATTTTATCAACTGATATGTCGCGAAACCCCTAAGAAGTTTTGGTTTAACGTAAAATCAGTAATGGACTCGAAATTATATAGTTACTAAGTGACCATAACGGTCCCGAAACGGAAACTGACCGAGAGAAGCTCGAAACACTGGATCAGACTTCTGAAATGTTTTCACCGTGGAAGATCGTAAGACGGTCTCTCATTTCAATCTTATACGTTTACATCTACACGGATACTCCGCAAGCCACCGTACGGTGCATGGCGGAAGGTACCATGTAGCACTACTTGACATTTCCTTTCCTGTTCCACTTGCAAGTAGAGCGAGAAAAACGACTATCTGTATACCTCCGAGTGAGCCCAAATTTTTCGTTCCTTATCTCCGTGGTCATTACGTGCAATGCATGTTGGCGGCTATAGAATCGTTTGGCAGTCAGCTTCAAATGCCTGTTCTTTAAAGTATCTCGATATTGTTTCTCAAAAAAAAACCTCACCTTCCTTCCACGGATTCCCATTTCAGTTCTCGAAGCATCTCCGTAATACTTTCGTGTTGTTCGAACCTACCGCTAACAATTCTAGCTGTCCGCCTCTGAACTGGTTAGCAGTCGTCCTCCAATCCGACCTAGTACATATCACGAACACTGGAGCGGTACTGAAGAATAGGTCGCACCAGCGTCCTATATGCGGTCTCCTTTATAGGTGAAACAATCTTTCCGAAAAATTTCCCAATAAACCGAAGTCGACCATTGGCCTTCCCCACCATAGTTCTCACTTTGCAACGTTATGTCCAGGTATTTAAACAATTTCACTGAGTCAAGCAGGACACTAGCAATACTGTATCTGAACATTACAGGTTTGATATTTCTACTCATCCGCATTAAACTACATCTTTCCTCATTTAGGGCTAGCTGCCATTTTGTCTAAGTCGGCTTGTATATTCCTGCAGTCACTCAAGTTCCATACGTTACCGTACACCACGGCACCGTCAGCAAACAACCACAGATTGCTGCCCATCTTTTCCGCCAAATGATTTGTGTATACAGAGAACAACAGCGGTCCTAACATACTTCCTTTGGGCATTCCTGACGATACAAATGGTTCAAATGGCTCTGAGCACTATGGGACTAAACATCTGTGGTCATCAGTCCCCTAGAAATTAGAGCTACTTAAACCTAACTAACCTAAGGACATCACACACATCCATGCCCGAGGCAGGATTCGAACCTGCGACCGTAGCGGTCACGCGGTTCCAGACTGAAGCGCCTAGAACCGCACGGCCACACCGGCCGGCTCCTGACGATACCCTTGCGCCTAATGAACACTCGCCGTCTTTCAGCCATTCACATATGTGTGAACTTATTCCATATGCTCGTACCTTCGTTAACGGCTTTCAATGGTGCTCCGTGTCAAACACTTTCCGGAATTCTAGAAAAATGGAATCTTTCTGTTTCCTACATCAATAGTTCTCAGTCTATCATGTGAGAAAAGGACAAGCTGACTTTCGCACGAGTAATGCTTTCTAAAGGCAAGCTGATTCGTGCACATAAGTTTCTCGTCTCAAGAAAGTTTATTATTTTCGAATTAAGAATTTGTTCAAGTTTTCTGCAGCAAACAGAAGTTAGTGCTATTCATCTGAAATTTTGCGGGTTTGTTCTTTTACCTTTGTTACATACTGTGGTCACCGGCGCTCTTTTCCAGTCTCTTGGCATGCCTTTTGTACCAGCTAAAGGGGATTAGATCAGGATCTGGTGGTTTAAGTTGTTTATGTACGCCAGGTACGCTTATTACTGTGTCGTCCGTACACGAGTCTGTCCCGTGGTCAAATGACGCAATGTGTACCATTCTCTCGTGTGAACGATATTTCTTGAACGTGAAATTTAAAATTTCAGCTTTCGTTTTGATATGTTCAACTGCCACACCAGACTAGTCAATAAGGGACTGAATGGAAGCATTAGATCCGCTTTGCGATTTTACGTACGACAAGAATTTTCTCGGGCTCTCTGACACATCTTTACCTCAGTTGTTACGGTGGTAGCTGTTGTATGCTTGACGCATAGATGTTTCCACAGACGCACGAATCACTACCAACCTTCGTTTGTCAAAATTTCTGTGTTCCCTTTTCAACCGAGAGTGCAGCGGCCTCTGTTTCCTCAGCATCCGCCTAATTTCGTTATTAAACCATGGCGGGTCTTTTCAATTCTTTATTCACTTACTAGGCATACGATTCTCCAGACAACGATTTACAGTGTGTTTAAACTATGCCCATAATTTCTGCACATCCATCGTACTGGAACTAAGTGATGCCAATTCACTCTATAAGTGAGATGTTAATAACTGACACACTGCCTGTTGGCTTCTGTCTCGGTTCTTCGGCCGACGTTGATCTGATGATTTTTCTGACGTTTCGCCAGTACAGGTGGCTGACATTGTCGAAGTTGCAGCCTCCATTGCTGCTAGTGGACTGGAGCTGAGCTCGCGGCCGCACAGTGTATCTACCTGGCGCGCCTACGTCCAAGGGCTTATCCACGATCATTTCCGATGCGGTTCCTCTCTTTCTACCTTCGACGGTCGTTCGTTGCAGCTACGTGGTCGGTCTCAAACAGCGCGTACTCTGCCACGGCCGAGTTCTTCCCCTGCCTGAAACTCCTATGTCGCTTATGTTCAGTGATCCTGGTGTTGATTGATCATCCAGTCATTCCAACATAAACTTTTCCGCGCGTGTATACTACCGACATTGCAAGTAGGTCCCTTTTCTCTTTTGCCGATCTAAGACACTCTTTGATCTCCTTTCTCGGTTTGTAAATTATCTTTACGCTGTGTCTGCGCAATATAAGTCCGATTCTCTCCGTCAGTTTGGGAATGTATGGCTCATTTGTCACTTCACCGAGTGTTTGGCTCTGTTATACTTCTAATATCCACTGTGTGATCAAAGGTATCCGGACAACTAGCTGAAAATAGCTTATACTTTCGTGGCGCCCTCTATCGGTAATTCTGGAATTCAATATAGTGTTGGCCCGCCCTTAGTCTTAATGACAGCTTCCACTCTCGCACGCATACGTTCAGTCAGGTGCTGGAAGGTTTCTTGGCAGCCCATTCTTCAAGGTGTGCTGCAATGAGGAGAGGTATCGATGTTGGTCGCTGAGGCCTGGCACGAAGTTGGCGTTCCAAAACATCCCAAAGGTTTTCTATAGGATTCAGGTCAGGACTCTGTGCAGGCCAGTCCATCACAGGGATGTTATTGTCGTGTAACCACTCCGCTGCATGCCGTGCATTACGAAGAGTTGCTCGATCGTGTTGAAAGATGCAATAGCCATCCACGAATTGCTCTTCAACAGTGGGAAGCAAGAAGGTGCTTAAAACATCAACATAGATCCGTGCTGTGATAGTGCAACGCAAAACAACCAGGGGTGCAAGCCCCCTCCATGAAAAACACTACCACGCCATAACACCATCGCCTCTGAATTTTACTGTTGGCACTGCACACGCTGGCAGATGACGTTCACCAGCATTCGCCATAGTCACACCCTGCTATAGGAACGCCACACTGCGTACCGTGACTCATCACTCCAAACACTGTTTTTCCACTGTTCAATCATGCAATGTTTACACCCCTTACACCAAGAGAGGCGTTGTTTGGCATTTACCGGCATGATGTGTGGCTTATGAGCAGCAGCTCGACCATGAAATCCAAATTTTCTCAACTCCGCCTCACTGTCATAGTACTTACAGTGGATCCTGATGCACTTTGGAATTCCTGTGTTATGGTCTGGATATATGTCTGGCTATTATATGTTACGACCCTCTTCAACTGTCGGCGGTCTCTGTCTGTCAGCAGACGAGGTCGGCCTGTAAGATTTTGTGTTGTACTTGTTCCTTCACGTTTCACTTCACTACCACATCGGAAAGAGTGGACATAGGGATATTTAGGAGTGTGGAAATCTCGCGTATAGACGTATGACACAAGTGACACCCAATCACCTGACCATGTTCGAAATTCCTGAGTCCTGCGGAGTGCCCCATTCAGGTCCCTCACGATGTCTAATAACTACTGAGGTCGCTTATATGGAGTACCTGGCAGCATAATGCACCTAATATGAAAAACATATGTTCTTGGGGGTGTCCGGATACTTTTGATCACATAGTGTAACTTGTGGAGTACCCATTGCTCCTCAGAACACTTTCCAGGTGTTACACTTAGTGTCTGAGATGCTGCTGCTTGTTATATATTCGCCTTACTCGCATTACGAGCGTATTAATCATATCTCTTTTCTGGCTCGGCAGGTGGTTTGATGGTTTGTGCAGGTACCGGTCCGTGTGTGTCTGTTATCGATACAAACTGTAGTAACCAGCAGCTCTAGAAATGGTAGTTTCTTTGTCCTTTTCTTCTTCCATGGTAAAATTCGTGTTGGCATGGAGGCTGTTCAAGTGTCTTAGGAAGTCACCGAGCCTTTCATCATCATGGCTCCACGCAACGAAAGGGTCATCGACTTAGCTGTATCACAACTTAGATGTACAAGGTGCCAAGTCCAGTACCTATGCTTCGAAATGTTCCATGAAGAAGTAGGCCAGTACTGGATTAAGAGAACTACCCATAGCGATGCCTTCCAGCTGATCGTAGTAGTTTCCATTCCACGTGATATACCGCGTGGTGAGCCATGCATGAAAGAGCTTTGTGATGTCTTGTGGAAAAATGGAACCGATATTTTCCAGAAAGTCCCGGATTGGAACTCCCGTACACAAAGAAACAACATCAAAGCTGAACAGGATGATGTTTGGTGTAAGTCAGAAAAATCTCTGACGAACGTTGGCCGAAGAGGCCGAAACAGAGAGCAAAAGGCAGTGTGTCAACAAGTAGTAACGAAAGCCTTAACGATTTTGTGTTACACGTCTATGGGGAAGAGATCTGAAGAATGTACCGATGCCTTGACCTACGACGGAATAAGAAAGCTCTACTGATTTGCTCTCCCGCCTTTCTGTCGCGGCGCCGGGATGAAGGTGCTAGCTACACCGAAGTTCTTGAAATGTAAGCTCCTACTCACCACTGCCCAAGCACATCGTATCTACGACAGAATGAAAAGAGCTTTTCATGGTGAGCGGATTCATACAACGTGGAGAGATTTGGCAAGAACGGGTGAGGAACTTTTGGACATTTTCTATTAACTAAGTAGCAAAATGCATCGAGACGACTGGAACAAGATCGACAGCATCATTCACAGGAACAATGAAAACGAATTCGGGCGCTGCACTGAGTGATAGAAGAAAAAGCTTGCAAGATGCCGGAAGCAGACTGAAATTGCGATTCCAGGGATGTCACGCAGAATGGTCAACCTCGTTATACCGAAGCGGTTATTCGAACCCTTCTTTGTGAAAGAGCAAAGGAAATATCCACTGAAACAGCCAGGATACTGCGCAGAGCAAAAGCACCAGCTTGCAACCTGAAGAAAGAAGAGGTACAACCTACTAAGAATCTAAACGCCGATAAGATATGTTGGCACTGCCTGCCGATAAAGGAAGTGCGACCATCGTAATGAAGAGTGACGATTATGAAAGGATGATTCGGGATCTATTAGATCCGACGACGTACAGAAAACAAGGCGCTCCTGGGTCACCGACGTATAAAATGGCAAAATACTTTAACTCTCTGCTCCAGCCGCACGTGGACAAAAGTGACATACATAGAGGAATCAGAACATTTCACTTAGAAGCTGAAGAAACTTGCACAAAACAATATCCTGTTCGATGTTGATTCTTTGTTTACGAAAGTTCCATCAGTGAGTTTCTGGGGCACATCGCTTCCATTTTTCCACAAGACATCACAGACCTGTTTCATGCATGGCTCACAACGAGGTATATCACGTGGAATGGAAACTACTACGATCAGCTAGAAGGGGTCGCTAAGGGTAATTCTCTTAGTTCAGTGGTGGCCTACTTCTTCATAGAACATTTCGAAGCATAGGTACTGGACTTGGCACCTTGTACATCTAAGGTGTGATACAGCTAAGTCGATGACCCTTCCGTTGTGTGGAGCCATGATGATGAAAGGCTCGGTGACTTCCTAATACACTTGAACAGCCTCCATGCCAACACGAATTTTACCATGGAAGTAGAAAAGGACAAAAAAACTACCATTTCTAGAGGTGCTGCTTACTACTGGTGGTGGAAACCTGCGATACAGTTTGTATTGATAACCGACACACACGGACCGATACCTGCACAAACCAGCAAATCACCTGCCGAGCCAGAAAAGAGGTATGATTAATACGCTCGTAATGCGAGTAAGAAGCAGCAGCAACTCAGACGCGAAATGTAACACCTGGAAAGTGTTCTGAGGAGCAATTGGTACTCCACAAGTTATATAGAGCCAAACACTCGGCGAAGTAACATTCAGCCATACATTCCCAAAGTGACGGACAGAGTCGGACGTATATTGCGCAGACACGGCGTAAAGACAATTTACAAACCGACAAAGGAGATCAAATAGTGTCTCTGATCGGCAAAGGAGAAAATGGACCCACTTGCATGGTCGGGAATATACCTCATACCACACACATGCGGAAAATTTTATGTTGGAATGACTGGATGATCAATCAACACCAAGTTCACAGAACATAAGCGACATTGGAGGTTGAGGCAGGTGAAGAACTCGGCCGTGGCAGAGTAAGCGCTTTTTGAGACCGACCACGTTGTAAAATACGCCGACACGGATCTTCTGGCTGTGGAGAAGAACTATCACATCCCCTTGTTTAGAGATTCTGTAGAAATACCCAGACATGAGGATAGCTTCAACAAGAAAGAAGAAAGCTTCAAGGTCAACGGATCCTGGGTTCCCGTGTTGCAACGAACGACCGTCGCAGGTAGCAAAAATAGAACCTCACTAGAAATGATCGCGGAGAAGCCCTTGGATGTTGGCGCGCTAGGTACATACAGTGTGCGGCCGCGAGCCCGGCTCCAGTCCACCAGCAGCAATGGAGGGTAAAACTTTGACAACGCCAGTCAGTCGTACTGGCGAATCGTCAGAAAAATCATTAGATCAATGTCGGCCGAAGAACCCGAGACAGAAGCAGACAGACAGTTTGTCAACAGGTGTCCACGAATGCCTTAACAGTTTTGTATGTTAATAACTGCTTATGTGTTCTATCTAGCAGAAACACTGTCGTAGCCTTCTTGATTGATTTATTAACTTCCGTAATCATAGTTGCTGTAAGGACATGATCGCTAATGCCCATTTCGATACTGACGGTAACGCACGGCCTATTTGTAGCTACAAGGTGTAAGATATTTCTACTGCGTGTAGGCTGCGGAGCTAGTTGCTGAAGACAACTTTCATCATACGTGTTTAAAAGTATTTCGCATAATTGTCTGTGTATGCGCCGTCCCCCCCCCCCCCCCCCTTTCGCAATGAATCAAATGGCTCTGAGCACTATGGAACTTAACATATGAGGTCATCAGTCCTCTAAAACTTAGAACTACTTAAACCTAACTAACCTATGGACATCACACACATCCAAGCCCAAGGCAGGATTCGAACCTGCGACCGTAGCGGTCGCGCGGTTCCAGACTGTAGCGCCTAGAACCGCAATGAATCCAATGATATCTCAGTCTATGTTCGGTAGGTTAAAGTCGCCTCCATCCAGAATTGCATAATGTGGGTATTTACGTGCTATTGACTGCTGAGTTTCTTTGAATGACTCTAGAAATGTCACAGTGGAATCGGGTGACTAGTAAATATATTCAACAATTAACTTGCTTTCACCTAAGCCTGTTAAGCGCGACCAGATGACTCACTGTCACACTCAACTTCGACGTCAATAGACACATATTCTTGCCTACTGCAATGAACACTCCCCCTCCTAAGCCCTCTAATGTGCCTTTCCGAAGTACGTTTCACGACTCGCTAAATACCTCAGGGCTCATTAATTCTGGTTTCAGCCAGCTCTCGGTCGCTAGAATAATCTGAGCGCGAGAACTTTCCTGGAGGTCTTCGAAAGGTCAGATATTAAGATAACTGATCGCGTAACTGAAAAACCACTACAATGGCTTTGTAGCGGAAACGCATCAGGACCAGATGAATTGGTGTTGGTAAGATACTCCATAGATTATGTGAAAGAACTTTCCCCCTTTTTGCTGCATCTTATTGTAGGTTCCAAGAGCAAAGAAGGGCTAGTTGAGAAGAGCGTAGGTCATTTCCGCTTTCAAGAATGGTCGTAGGACACATGCATATAATTGTAGGCCTATTTCGTTGACGTCAATGTGTTGTAGAATTATGAATCATGTTTTGCGGTCGTGCATTACGTCATTTTGAGTAACAAAAGTCTCCTGTATTAAAATCAACATGGCTTCTCCAAAAAGAGACCTTAAGAAACAGCTCGCTATGGTCCAGATCCACGGCGGTGTAGACGTCGGCGTCCAGGTGGATTCCTTGATTTGAAGACATTCGAAACTGTTGCGCACTGCCGTTTAGTGAAAAAATACGAGCCCACCAAGTATCAGACCGTATTTCCAACTGGGTTCAAGACTTCCTTGTAGATAGAACTCAACATATCGCTCTTAGCGGAACAGAATCGGCGGATGCAGAAGGTAATTCCGGGGCTAGCCCAAGGAAGTGTGATGGAATCGTTGGTGTGTACAGTGTACATATGTGATCAATAGACAAAACTGTTCGCTGACGATGCGGTTGCGCGTAAGAGTGTAACAACACCAGAAGACAGTGACGATATCCAGAACGACCTGCAGTGGAGTGATGAATGGTGCTGTCTCCGGCAGTCGACCCTGAACATAAATAAATGCAACATATTGTGCATACTTAGAAAAAGAAATCCACTGCTGTGTAACTATATTATCGATGGCAAGCTGCTGGAAACAGTATCCACAGCAACCTAAAGTGGAATGAGAAAGTAACTCAAATAGTAGGAAAAGCAGATGTCAGACACATTCAGAGGAACTAACTTAAGGAAGCTCATTCATGAAGTAAGTGGATTGTAAGATGCTTCTTCGACTGATGTGGACTATTGTTAATTAGCATGGTATCCTGACCAGATAGGACCGACAGGGAAAAGAGAGAGAGAGAGAGAGAGAGAGAGAGAGAGAGAGAGAAAAGAAGAAGAAGAAGAAGATCCAAGGAAGAGCGGCGCGTTTCGTCATGAGATCGTTTAGTCGGCGAGACCTTTTACAAGGATGCTCCAGTGGTAGACGTTACAACATCAAGGAGAGGTTCACTATTAAAACTAAGGGTACCAGACGATCGCTCTTCCCAGGCGCCATTGGTGAGTGGTAGAGGGATGGGGAGCGGATCGGTTAGTGTACCGGAAGTACCCTACAACACACACCATGAGGTGGATTGTGGCATATTGATGTAAATTAGTCAGTGTCAGTTAGGACGAATGTGAAGTTAACTGAGAATTACGACGAAGTAATGTGCGTAATAATATATCAAGAGATCAGGAAACATTCTCATTCTCATAAAAGTACGATTATTTTTTATTTTGAAATCGAGTGCTTCTGAAGACGGCAGTAATAATATAATTGCCGCCCGGGGTAGCCGCGCGGTCAAGGGCGCCTTGCCACGGGTTGCGAGGCTCCCCACGTAGGAAGTTCCAATCCTCCCTCGGGCACGGTGTGTGTGTGTGTGTGTGTGTGTGTGTGTGTGTGTGTGTGTGTGTGTGTGTGTGTGTGTGTGTGTGTGTGTGAGGGGGGGATCCTTAGCGTAAGTTTGTTTAAGTTAGATTAAGTATTGTGTAAGCATAGGGACCGATGGCCTCAGCAGTTTTACCCCATACGAACTTACCAAAAATTTCCAATAAAATAACTCTTTCAAAGTGTTGCAGAACTAAAAATAATTCCTCTCGACCCGCTACGTGTTGAAGTATCACAATCAGCACTGAGCGTTTAGTCCGAATCATGTTGCCTACCAACAGCAAGTAAACGCAGAGTGTACGTTACCTAACGTTGCGCCATTGCTTCACCTTGTGCTACTGATGTTGGACAAGTGAGCCAAGAGAAGCAATTCCAAGGCTACATTACCTCTGGAAACACTGAAATTATTTGACCTGCTGAGTGCTGAATTAATTACGTCGCGTTTTTGTTGTCCATTTGCTCACAGCGACCGGGTAAGGAACAAAATAACAGCTCTCTCTCTCTCTTCGTGCCGAGGTCTGAAATTTTCTGTGATGTTTGTAATGGCACATTTAGTCTCGTATCGCCCTATGTCACGCTTTTCAGTGTTGCAAATTAAAATTTCCTCATCCGGTAATTATTTAGATGAGTGTAACTAACGACGCTATGAATTATGGATACTAATTTGTGCCAACGCTTAAAACAATATTCAGCCGTGTCTGAGACATTTTACAGTAGGAAAAGTGTGTTCTATCTAAAGCCTACAGATTCTGAGACCAGCTGTCGTATCTTTAATATAGAAACAGAGTAACTAACATATCATGTTCGTAGGAAATTTCACAGCTAATCTTGCATGAAAATTAAGCACTATTTAAACTTGAATTGCTAATATTCGCCGCGTTTATGCTTAGCTTCGGGCTAAATTTTTATCGTTTTGACAAGAAGATCTAATTGTCTTTAGCAATTGAATTTTATTTAATTTTTAATAAATTGTGGTTCATCTAATTACGATAGGCATATTCAGTAAGCTCTAGAAGGTAGTAGTTACTATGATTATTTGTTTCGTACAGGTATTAGTTTCGAGTTATCTGGACTTGAGTATGTAGAGTTTCATAGCAGCGTTTTTCTGCTTCACGCCTTAAACGATCAGGTGAAATCTGTTAAGTCCAAAACAGAAATAAAGTTTAAATGTGTATGACTATGAATAGTTATTCTTATATGCGAGACCAAAACAATTTAAGTCTGCTGGCAATTATTTTTCAGGTTTTTACATTCTCCCCGTGGTTGTCGCCGCGGGCAGTTATTACAGATGATAGAGATGCGCTGTAACGATTTGTTGGGAGCCATTAATTTCCCGAACTGTTCGGACATCAGTAGAGCAGATATCGCTAGTAGCAATATCACGTTAGTTGTAGGTTGTGTTAAAGAGGAGTGAGAGTCATTGGCGAAGGTTCACGTTTCTGCTTGTCGAACAAGTCATTGACACTCTCTCTCTCTCTCTCTCTCTCTCTCTCTCTCTCTCTCTCTCTCTCTTTCTTTGCTTTACCTCCCTCCCCGCTTCGTGAGCTTTTACTAAAACTGGCATTGTTCTGCACTGAGCTGTAACGTGAACATCCCGTGCTACTTATTTAGAGAAACTGAGTAGCGTTTGCGTTTATTTACACGAAATACCATGGGGAACAGATACTGGTACTGGAACATTAAATTGTTGTACATGAAATGTATTCGCTGTTGCAAATATGGGTAACCATCAGCTGTACAATAGAAAGACTACAATGAAAATCCGTGCTGGGCCGATATTCCAACCCGAATTTTCCGCTAGCGGTCGCGTTACCATTGGGCTATCCGTTTACGGCTAACGGCCAGACCCAGACTTGCATGTATCTTCAACCATGTGACTGCAGCCTGTACTCGTACATCCACTGCGTATATTCAAGTACAGACGAGACATTTCACTTGGAAGTCGCTTTCCTGGAGTCGGCGGATAACGATATTGCAGTGCCTGTTTTATTCCCGCATGCACACATATCCACGGGAAACTACACCGTAATTCTGAATAACATAGGCACTGCAGTGTCATATTAAATTTTCAGTTTACTCACAGCGATAGTTCTGGCACGTCATCAATATGCCAACGTATTTATTAATGCTTACTATTATACTGAACACAAAATTGTAATTCCGATATACTATGCGAGAAGTCGAGTTTCCATTCATTGGCGAGGAATGAGACAGATGTACGAGAAAAATTTCTGAGTTATCATAAGAACTATGTGCCGTGCAATGATATATTACAGAAAGTACATATATCTGGATGCGAGAATACTGTCTGCAAAATGTGTCGCGAATACAGTTATTAGGAAGGAAGTAAAATGTCAAGCTTCATGCGGCAGTTTTACTGCATGAACTGTGGAAATGTTGTAAGAGATAAAAGTTTTTCCTTTTGTGGAGGTTGTCAGGGGGATAAAATTTCGATCACTGATTCAAATGGCTCTGAGCACTATGGGACGTAACTTCTGAGGTCATCAGTCCCCTAGAACTTAGAACTACTTCAACCTAACTAACCTAAGGACATCAAACACATCCATGCCCTAGGCAGGATTCGAACCTGCGACCGTAGCAGTCGCGTGGTTCCGGACTGAAGTGCCTAGGACCGCCCGGCCACAAGGGCCGGCAAAGTTTGGTAAAGGTTTGAAATTATTAGTAAAGTTTCTTGCAAGTTCTTAATTCTGTAATAATGGATTACTAAAGGAAGGGTATTCGGAAGTAGTTAGCTATGCTGCTTTCTCATTCCCACCCCACCCGTGTCATAGGTAGGCGGTTCTTACCCCGACAGCGATTCTTTCCACGATGTATGTGATATGTATATGTAGTTTGGTTGAAATCAGAGCAGTGTTCTAGGATGAGATGTACGTACGTACGTACACACACACACACACACACACACACACACACACACACACACACACACACACACACACACACACAGTTTGGTTTACTATGAGCTTATTCTATGCTGAAGTTTATCTCCCGCGTGTCCCAAGCCAGCACACCATTTGGAAAGTAAATCGTAGGACGTTCTACACTCACGTTAATTACCTTTGAAACCGTGACGAGGTATCCTGCCTTAAGCAGAGATCGCTGTTTGATTTTAATAAAATTTACAGCTACGCTGGTAGCTTTGTGTTGCTGCCGAGCTTCAAGAGACGTGCCAGCAGGAGACTTAAAGATAGATTTCTACCAACACACTAGCTAACGTCCTTCAGTTTACAAAGTGTTCTATGTAAGATGCAAAGATGCATACACGCGAATAGTTAGTAGCTGCACTAGGCTGACTTAAAGGATTATAGTTCCAGATATGTCTTGGTTAAGTCTTGTTAAACACCCTCTTCAACTACTCCACTGCGTTCTGCGGAAGCTCTGGCCACTAAGAAACTTGAGAACAACGTTTAACATAGAGGGGTAACGTTTCAGCACAGAAAAACGTGGGTCGTAATCTCTTATGAACTCACAGGTCAAAAGAAATAATAGTGGAAGGTTGTCAACTTGTTGAAGCTGTTACGTAATCTTCGAGGATAGCCAAGGTCGACGTTTTGAGTATCGCTATGGCCACTTCGCACCGCGGCACTCGGCGCCTCCGCGCAGTGACCGTTGCGATGGATGCATTGCGGGGAATTCCCACCCAGCTCACTGTCGACCTGGAAGGCGGCAGGCGAGCAGCTGGCGAGAGCCCGGCGGACTCCGCGCGGCCCTGACCTCCGCGCGCTCATGAAGAGGAGAGGGGCGCTGGTCAGGGGCCTCACAGGTGGCCTCCAGCTGACGATGAAATGCTCCGTTCCACCATTCGCGAAAAGTTGGCTGACGCAAGAAACCACATCATTCTGAACAGAAGCTGACGTATTGTATTGTATATTAACCGGGGACCTAGAAACAACCGAGAGGCTACGTCCCCGCCGCAGCCGCAGTGGTCCACAAGCCCACGACGACTACCGCTGTCCACTTCACCCCTCCACCGCCCTACACCGAACCCACGTTTATTGTGCGGTTCGGCTCCCGGTGGACACCTTAAGGAACGCCTCTCACCAGAGGAATGTATCCCCTATGTTTGCGTGGTAGAGTAATGGTGATGTACGCGTACGTGGAGAACTTGTTTGCCCAGCAATCGCCGACATAGTGTAACTGAGGCGGAATAAGGGGAATCAGCCCGCATTCGCCGAGGCAGATGGAAAATCGCCTAAAAACCATTCACAGACTGGCCGGTTCACCGGACCTCGACACAAATCCGCCGGGCGGATTCGTGCCGGGGACCAGGCGCTCCTTCCCGCCCGGAAAGCCGTGCGTTAGACCACACGGCCAACCGGGCGGGCCCGGAGCTGACGTATTGTCGCAACCGGGGCAGTTCTTAATATGGGGACAGCAATAGCGTAAAGAGCAGTTTAGTGGTAATAGCTGCTCTTCAGGAAAGCCTTATGCGCAGCGAGAAGCGGAGTTGAGCCAGAGCAAGAGCGAACTCTAGCGGCGGTTTAACGATCTTCTGTCTGGTCCAGCCAGAGTACATTTTAGGCATTCTTCCACGATCCTTAGGGGAATACTGAGGTGGTGCCAAATCTCCGTCTCAGCAAGTACCACACAGAAACACGTAAAATACGATTAGACACAGAAAAATTCTCGCACGTATGGTGCACGGAAGTAAGACCACGGGAAGACAGATGAATAGGCTGTGTGTGCCGAATCACGAAAACAGCGGAACCCCACGACGGGATAACCGCCAGGCAAGAGATTCGTAGTAGACGATATTTCAACTTGAAATGCGTCTGCTGTTGGACTCCTTTACGCCGCCTTTCCGTGCCTGTGCTGATAATACTGTCTGCATCAGAGATTTGTGATCACTTATTTCTGTACTGGGGTAGTACATCTCCGAGTGGAAACTAAGTTACGTCTTACCAACTCCTGCCAGCTTTAATACGCTGGGCAACAGAAGTGCTTCTCGAGACCCAGTAGCTGGCATTCAGTTTTGCTTTCCACATGCAGCCGTGATGTCCATGTGCCAATTCCACATCTAAGTGTATGCGCTTTGTCCTGTCATACTGAACTAGTCATATTCAACCGACTTCGTTCTGGACTGTGGTGAAATTGTAGCAGGCTGGCAAAGTTGCGCAGGGCTTACGTGACTTAATTTTAAGTGGTTTTCCAAATTATATAAAGTAAGATTTGTTTCAGTGAAATATTTTTGAGACTCGTGTAAGGTCTTTGGTCGCACATTGAACTTTTGCAGAACACACCGGATCAATATACTACTTTATTCCGGCCATTCAAGTTTTCAAGTAGCCTACCCCGTTGCTCCTCTGTTCATCAGGTAATATTTCGAGCAGTAATGGTAATTCGTGGTGATTTTCTTTTGGCTGTTATATTCCGCATAATAACGTAAAGGTACATGGTCGGATGAGTTGGATTTTTATATGAAATACGATACCTTGTTCTCGAGTATTCAACGTACTATTACGTGGGAGTATTATTTGGGATTTTTAAGAGCTCATTTTGATTCTTCCTGGTCTATGTTCTAGACAATCTTCGAAGTGTTCTATACCTCCGCATGTGTTTAGTCACTAACTATGTTCTCGAATGTACTGCACTCACTAGACTCGCATTTAAAAAATTTTCAGTTACACACGCAAGTTTACAAGGCGGCTTAACTTCGAAAAACGAGCCACCGAAGATAGAGACGTAGAGATGATTTCTCCTTTCAAAGTAGTTGAGTTTTTTTTTTTCAATTATTGTGTGTTGTAGGATACAGAGAGCTAACACATATGCGTAGTCTGAATTGTATCTGTATTGCATTGTTAGCTGCTGCATGAGGTCTATTGTAAGAATTTTAGTTTCAGATTTGTCATTCTCATCTCTAGTTCAACCCCCATTAATTATTTCATTGCGCATTGCGAGTGTTCTTGCCACTACGAAATTTAAAAACAAAGTTAGGTCGTGTTTTTTCAGATATAGGTAACATTTTATATAAATGGGTAGCTTTTTAGAGCATAAAAACAGGGATCGTGGTATCTTATTGACTCACATGGAGCCGGCCGAAGTGGCCGTGCGGTTCTAGGCGCTACAGTCTGGAGCCGAGCGACCGCTCCGGTCGCAGGTTCGAATCGTGCCTCGGGCATGGATGTGTGTGATGTCCTTAGGTTAGTTAGGTTTAATTAGTTCTAAGTTCTAGGCGACTGATGACCTCAGAAGTTAAGTCGCATAGTGCTCAGAGGCATTTTTTTACTCACATGGTAAGGTAAACATCCTGGCAGGGTTTCGAACAACAACAACAACAACTATATTCCGTTTTCTCTCAAATCACTGACTTGTGGATATATTTGTCTGTTTCATAACATTCTCACATACGAAGCGTTTTAGAAAATTATGGGCCATTATCTTTAAAATTTGGCGGCTTAGAATGCAGCGCCGTCTATTGATTGTTTAAGAACCCACAGATATCGTTTGATTCCTTAAACGTTTGACTGTGGGTGCAAGCAAATAACAATGGCTTCAAATCGTTGCTCCAGTTGCGGCGTACGTTTTTTAGTTCGCTTTTTGGGCAAAGAAAATCCGACACAAATTCATCGGTAGAGGTAAAGGTGGATAAATGGGCCCCCACTGTTTTTTTTATGTAACACCTTTTATTTTTAGTATAATCACCTGAAATTAACATAAAACATTTCTCTAGTATGTCCTGCAATAGTTACGACATGTTTTGGTCCAACTTTTTAATATTTAAAACAAAATTTTATTTTTTTCCTGATACTCTGCATTTTGTTGCGTCAAGAATTTGTGCTGGTAATATGGGCCCCAAGGTAGTTTGAAATAAAAAGAAACAAAAATTTTAAAAATATAATTTTATTTAATTTTTCTGTATAATGAAAGAAAGATTCACTCTGAACATTGTTAATTAGTCTACTGGTGGGATGATTTTCACAGCCTACGCCTAGCCTATTTACAATAGTCACACACATAAGTATCTTTTTCGCATCCAGCGCATTCGTTTTGAGCCCACATCTCACAGGCTATACACTGGGCCCAAAGTTCAGCTTTTGTGTCCTTTGAGAAAATCCCTTCACAAAATAGACATACAGCGTCGTCAACATCAGGGTCAGAAACACCAACTTTTTATTTCTTGTGCAAAGCTGGTAGGCCATGCGCCTGACGTCATTTCTGGTAAGGCTGTAGAATTTGGATTCCATAATGAGAAGATATTTAACCAGTTCGTCCTCTAGTCCCTGTGGTAAAACCGGTGGAAAGCCTTTGGAGCGTAGAACGAGGGACAGAGTACACTTTAACCGCTTTTTTCAACCCCATTTTTTTCTCTTTAATAGCTACAATAGCATTTCCCGTATTTGCTTTGTCCCACGATTGCCGTTTCGATTTTTTTGGGGCTACAAGATGTGTTCGAGGCATTTGAAACATAAAGAGTAACAATATCTGATTGATTTTACGGGGCCCATAATACCAGCAGCAAAAGGGGCCCATATATCCACCCTCGCCATCTTGGGAAAAACGATCTTGCCTACGGTTAGTTTGGTTCGCCACCGACGTTAATTAACGTAAAACGGTATCCCAACAGCAAGCTAAATACGTACCTTACCTTAGTTCTACTAATAACATGTTAGAAATTTGAGTTTTATTCAAGTAAATACTAACCTTTCAAATTTTTGATGACAGCGAAAAAATTCACAGCACAACTACTCAGAAACCATGACAGCTACTACGTCTGCGCACTGTACAGTGAAGTTTGGCAACTAGTTTTAGTAGTTAATGTGCTCTCCGCTAGAATTCGTGGCCTGTACTTCCAAATATGTAGGGGGCCCATAATACCAGCAGGGGCCCATTTTTCCACCTTTGCCTCTACCTGTGTTTTACGTACATGCTGTGAAGAGTGTGGAAGTTTAATAGTGTAGAGATTTTAAATGTTACCTTAAAAATTTGCTTGATGAATAGCGGTGTGGCATGCCTCCAGTATAGACTGATGAAGTAAAGGATGGACTAAAACACGATGGTCTGTTCCACGATTGATGATGAGTGTTGGGTGTATTGTCACAGGAAAACTCTGATATTGCAAATTGTGGGTACCGAAAATGCTTACTGACCTATACAGAAGATAAGATTAGGCATTTCCATACAGAAACTTCGAGCATCTGCAATCTTTGATTATCTGTCCTCAGACCGAGTAACTACTACCTCTTCTTGCACCCCAAAAAAATGACTACGTCGATAAAGGTTTGACGATGAGGTACTCAAAACACTCACGACTGTCGTTATCAACTGGTTCAATTTCTAAGTGGAAAAATGCTTCGATTACCAAGAGAGCTAAAAGAAGTTGCTGAGAGACTGACGTCGCCTGTGAAAGCTCTTTGTAAGGAATATGATGTACGAACGCCTATTTGTTTTCGAATACGCTTTGTATTTTACCAGTAGATTGTAACGTGTGTTACAATAAATCTTATATCTAACAATGATCCTTGGGCTTAGTAAAATAATTTGTTAAATCAGTAATACTGACGGTTATAGATGTACGCGGATTAACGCAGTACGCTCTCGCAGCACTTGAAGTTATAGAAAAGATGAGACCAGGAGTGATGGAAGAACGTGATTAAAATGTAAAACACACGAAGAAATACATAGTGAATTTACTACTAGAGAAGAGGAAATGAAGAGAATAAGGACAAAAATAACGAATATTCCTTTCACCCTCAGACGAGAGAAATGTCTGTACTACTAATTTTTGACTTAGAGATGATTGTACTACAACTATAAGTGCTTCAACTTTGCGTTAAACGTAACATGGTTTTGAAATTTGCGAAGACAGAAGATTAATTGTTCTTCAGGCGCACACTAGTAATGCAGGCGGCGAGTGAGAATGTTTTTGTTTTGGTTAAAAAACGGCTCTGAGCACTATGGGACTTAACTTCTGAGGTCATCAGTCCCCTAGAACTTAGAACTTCTTAAACCTAACTATCCTAAGGACGACACACACATCCATGCCCGAGGTAGGATTCGAACCTGCGACCGTAGCGGTCACGCGGTTCCAGACGGAACCGCATAGAACAGCTCGGCCACACCGGCCGACTGTTTCTGTTTTATGATTGGATATAGCCAGGATATTACGCAGATCAGATATTGTGTTACGGATAACGAAAATATGCGACGTATTTGGTTTGTGAAGCAAGGCACTCAGGACCAAGCCCATTGCAAAACTAGCGGGGAATCTAAGAATATCTTACATCGTCCTGCACGTGGCGATTGAGTTTCCTGCATTTCTGGTGTACTCACTCCAAGCTACACGCCCCTGTAATATTAAAGGAAAATAATTTCATCTATGGGACAATAAATACTTGTATTGGACTTGCAACTGGAATATTGTCATTATAGGCGGAGTTAACATTTCAGAAACTAACATTCAGAGGAAATAAATGCTTATTTCGCATTTACTCTTTCAAATCAACAATCTCAACAACAACAAAATGGTTCAAATGGCTCTGAGCACTATGGGACTTAACTCTTTGATGCACAGATTTTATGTTTAATTAATTTTTTAATAAAACATGCATTTTCTATGTCTGGTGGGGTTGCTAATAAAGGAAAACATGAATTAAAATTTTTTATTGTATTGATTTTGGTTTTAGATGGTGGTATATATAATATACCACCATGCCACTTAGGGCCGTACCTAAAGTTTTTGAGATATCTTGGTTTGTGCTTGTAACTCACCTTTAAATTCTACTCTAAGCAGTAATAATTAGTATAATTAATGTAAAATAATTTTATTTCTGGCAATTGGTCATTTACAATACAAAATCAAATTACAAACCTTACAAATAAAATATGTTTCTTATTCCTTTTTGTGAAAATCTTGAAAGCACCTTTTTGTTTTGCTAAGGCACAAAGGCACTTTGCATTCAGCGCACATCCAGAAAGTGCGCACTTGCTTCTTTTTTGTACTGCATTTCGCACAACGTCTGGCGGTAGTACGCTCTGGCTGGTGGGATGAATTGTCGAGACGCTGGCGTGAGGAAACATATGGCTTGTTTTTCTTTACGTGGACTTGACTCTCATGAAGTCTAGATGGCCTCAATGGTGTTTTCTGGGTTACTAAGCTTTGCAGGATACTCATCCTGAAGACTTTGGCAGTCATTTTTTCTCTATCGCCTAGTTCCTTCCAAATTATATAGCTGTTGACGATACTGACATCAAGCAGGTGAAAGAATATTCGGTGCCACCACTTTTTACTTCTCCGGCTTATTTCATATGATTTTTTCAGTTGGTCGAACTTGTCGACATTGTTCATGTGTGCATTGTAATCCATCACTGCTTGAGGACAAGGTAGCTCTATGCGTGAACCATCTCTTTCACGGCGAGTCACTGTAGTAACTTCAGGACTGTGAAAATTTGAAAGGAGATGAACAGCTCTCTTATCTTTCCACTTCAAGTAGAGGATGCCACAGTTGCTGACCCTCCAGTCAAATTCACCTCTGCTTAATTCTTTGTCTGTTTTTAATTTGGGTAAATGTTTCCTTGTTGGTTGAACTGTCCCACAGGCATATATGTTTCTCTGCTGTAAACCAGCCAACAAGTTATAGCTATTGAAATAGTTGTCGAAATAAAGATAATGGCCTTTATTTACGAGTTCAGAGGACAAACTCAGCACTACATGCTCCCCAAGGCCTGTTTGCACTGTGTCACCTACTTTTCCGGTGTAAATATCAAATTTCAAGTTGTAAGAGGTCTTGTCACACAGCATCCACACTTTGTAACCACGCTTTATGGGTTTATCTCTCATGTATTGTTTCATACTGTTGCGGCCTTTGAATTTGATCATTGACTCATCAATTGCTAGGTGTTTGCTGGGTTGGTAACACTTGGAAAAAGATTCAGATAGTATCTTGATCACTGGTCGCAGCTTGTACAGTTTGTCATAACCTGGGTGTCCTTTTTCTGGATGCAATGTGTTATCATTCAGATGAATGTTCCTCAGTAACCATCCAAACCGATTTACTGCCATCAGAGATGCAATATAACGATCATGAAGTTCTGGGGCACTAGACCAGTAGTCTCTGTATGCTGGCATACGCTTTATACCCATCAAAATGTTGATTCCCAGGAAAGTTCGTATTTCATTGTCAGTTGTTGGAGTGAAAGACTTGCCAGATTGCGTCGCATATAAATTTGTTTGGAAAACGATTAGCTCAACTAGCTCTTTTGGAAATATTTTTTCGAATATATCGATAGGTTCTGGATCATCAATGTCCCTAATAAAAGCACTTGGTCCTGATTCACTGTCGAACTGCATTCCTGAGGTAGCATTGAATTGTTGTCCCCAAGTTGGCGCTGTGTCAGCAGCGCGTTTTGGCGGAGTGGACTCACTTTCTTCCTCGCTCTCTGAAACTTCGCCTTCAGACGACACAATAGCCTCCGCAACAATGCTTGCTTCATAATCAGATTCGTCATCTGTGGTGTCAACAGTGGAATCCTCGTCTGATGGAATTTCACACAATAATCGTTCGATTTCTTCATCTCGTAAGCCTCTTCTTGACATTTTCATTTTCAAACAACAGCCTGAATCCAAGTAAAGAATACGTAAGCAAAACAAAATGGAGAAAGAGCTAAAATAAGTCACAACACAATTAAAAACTAAACTTTGTAGCGGAGGATTTCGAATTTTATACTAGGAAACGAAATGCAATAGAATACTGCTACATGCACGGTGGTACAAATAATATACCACCAAAATAAATTGTATATAAATAACGGAAGATTGTGCATATGAATGTATACATGGGTTCATACCGTAGCTGTGACGTCCAAGATATGGAAAAAACACAGGCGCAACAAGAAATTCGTTATAAACCACTATTCACACGCAAAAACCATGCACAACTCAGCACGCAGCTTTCACAGTTGTAATCTATGCAATTCTTGGCGGGAACTGATTCCTTATAGGCAGTGAGTGCCATCTGTCTGATAAGTAGAGAACTAGGTGAGCATATTAGAGTGGTGGTCGTGCAGTTAAACCACTGTGCAAAGAGCCAAGAAAATTTTCAAAAGGTGGTATACTATGTATACCACCGTGCTCCAAAGAGTTAACATCTGTGGTCATCAGTCCCCTAGAACTAAGAACAACTTCAACCTAACTAACCTAAGGACATGACACACATCCAAGCCCGAGGCAGGATTCGAACCTGCGACCGTAGCGGTCACGCGGTTCCAGACTGAAGCGCCTAGAACCGCCCGGCAACACCGACCGGCAATCTCAACAACAGATCTCTACACTTTCGGTTCTTTTCCCCTTTTGCTCTTCACAGAGTTAAATAAGAGGTCGACTGTGCGAGGTTAATCCATACCAGAATTATCCTGTCACAGCTCCATGAGTCTTCATAAAATAAAATGAAAACACCATCTGAGGAGCCCTTTAAAGGACATAACCAGTTAATTGACAGACTATACATTTTTGTCAGAAACATTCAGTACGTGGGGTGACCAAATAACAAAGAAACCGAATTTTCTCAAATGGCTCTGAGCACTATGGGACTTAACATCTGAGCTCATCAGTAGCGGTCATGCGGTTCCAGACTGAAGCGCCTAGAACCGCACGGCCACACCGGCCGGCCGAATTTTCTCCTTTGAAAGAACTGTTTATCACAGAGATGCAGTAATGCTAATACGGTGGCGTCTTAACGAATTTGTCGATAGCAACTGAAAGTTGAGTCCCAGTATTGGATGTAAGTCGAAGAATGTAAGTGCATTGCTACTTTTAAATAAAATCTTTGATCAAACAAGAAGGGCGGGTGCAATGATCATATCTTCCTCTGTATTCTTAATGTAACTGGTCGCCGATTTTGGCCACTGTGCACACTGATAACGCCATCACAGTGAGGTCAAAAAGCTTAGCTGTACACCAGATTCAGTTATTATTAGTAGGTCACTTGACTGTGGGAAAGCTGTAGCTGAAAGTAAAGGACCTTAGACAAGACTGAGATTAACATATATGTTTGGTCTAAAGACTGACAAAAATTTCTATAAGAATTAACAGATCCATTTACAAAATGATGCTAACAATTTGAGGAGGTACTAGAAGTTTGGATGACTGTATGGA
Organism: Schistocerca nitens; assembly: GCF_023898315.1. Classification (NCBI taxonomy): domain Eukaryota; kingdom Metazoa; phylum Arthropoda; class Insecta; order Orthoptera; family Acrididae; genus Schistocerca; species Schistocerca nitens. The sequence continues at coordinate 620,352,805 of NC_064617.1, forward strand.
GAAAGTACAGCAAAATTTGTTCATCTGGACACCTCTCAAAATGAAAGCTAATGAAACAATTCAAGGAACACACGTTGCGTAGCAAAATAAGCAAGTAACGAGCTGCTCAGATTACGGATCGCGCTGCCGCTACTGCGACACTTTTTCTCAAAACCAGGCAACTGTGCACCCATCAACACCAAATGGCAGCCAGGAGGTGAATGACACCCACAGCAGGCGGCAATCGAGTGACCACAAAACATGGATCTCGCTTCGCAACTCTGTATTTTCGAAAAAACTCTACATTTAGAAGACAACCCAATGCTGTTGCTAATGTGACAGACGACAATATCGCTTATTTCATGAAAATAACGAGGAGTTCTGCAGGAACTTCTCACTCTAGGAGTACAGAATGAACTTTAACAAGTAAGACGTTGGCCCTGGGATGTATTAGTGTTCCAGTGATCGGTCGATATCTTCGCACCAAGCACAGTGGTCGGGAGACTCATTTCGATTGGATACACCAAATTTTGGAGCTAGATCAGTGGACCTTCCCACGCTTGTGGGGCGGCGTCTCAGTGTCTCATCCTATTGAAGTCCAAACAGAGTAGGTAAAAATGCCGTGCTCAATTATCCTCTTAGACTGCATTAAGAAGAATCGCTTCTCGGCTTTTGGCAAGATCAATGTATAGAAGTACATATCAAATAATAAACTAATATCAAAGTTTCTTATTTTATATGTACTTCTATACATTGATCTTGCCAAAAGCCGAGAAGCGATTCTTCTTAATGTTTTATCTCTCTGGGTCACTCTGGGGTGCACTCTGGGAACTCTGTGATGCTCTTGTTCGAGTCTGGGAAGCACATTGGGGCACTCTAGTATTCCCTCTCGGTTACTCTTCGATGGTTCTTGGTGCCTCTCGCTCAGGGTGAGGTGGGAGCTGGCTCAGCTGACATCGGCACGAAGCGGGCAGCAGCCTTCCTTACACGAAAACTGCCTAGCTCCCAGGCTATCTTCAGCCTTCATAATGAGACAAAGAGGACCCAGAGAACATACCAAGAGAACAGCTTCCCAGCAGAAAAGCATGAAGTTTTCGCCCTAGAAAATGTGCTTAGTACACTCTAAATAAAATTAACACGAAATGTTGGCAAAAATCAATCAGTTCTTGTACCGAAATATGACAATGTCGCGGAACACAAGCACTCTCTCCAGCATTTACTGTGACTGTGTGGTTGTTTCGGTTAACTTCTGACTCTACGAATTAAGAAGGGGTTTAATTGTAGTGTCATGCTCTGAGGAGCAGCAGCAGGAGCAGGAGCAGGAGAACAAGAAGTAGTAAACCCTGTATCATTAGACCAAACTTAGTGAGGTGTGATGGCTGTACTAACACGATATCGTGTCTCCTGCAAATAAACTTCTCCTGTAGCTGACAAGACGAAGAGTATAATGTGAGCGTTCAGATAATGCTGATGAAAGTTGTCCTAAGATCGAGCAATGAATTCGTAATACTATCTGTTAAGTAAGGACGTAGTCGGCATTTCACACTCATGGTGAAAGATATCGCCTTCGGTCTTCCACAGCTTACCAGAGAGAACCTTTGTCCTTCATGAATAGTCCATATGCTTTAGTTTACTTTGAATTCCTAACTGTGATTTGTACGTGTTAACTGAGAATTTAAATGCGTGGAAGATGTTACAAATTAAGCAAAGGTGTTTGATGCCGACTGCCAAACTTGAAAATTGGATACTACAGGAGAACAATGATCCGAATACCCGCAGCAGCCTCTGCAGTGACTGGAAAAGAAAGTGTGCAGGTACTGGATTTGCCCTCACAGTCCCGTGAAGCTCAGTCTACTGAAAATGTATGGCCTTACATAAAAAATAAATGGCAAGGAAAAAAGGTCTTCATTTTGAAACAGCTGGCAACGAAAATTCGATGCATTTGCAGGTCTCGTGCCAAGCAATTTATCCACGCTACGGGTGGGTAGACTTTCAATACATTTTGCTTTTGATGTTATATGATGTATACATATGCTTTAGCTTGGAAATTTTTCTACTGATTAACCCGATCACATCTTACCAGACTGCAACTCAGCTATTTTTTGTAGAAAACTGTTTCTTTCACAGTACGTCTCTCTCGTTAGAGACGAATGAATATAGTAAGATATTAAAGTGACGAGAAGAGGGAACACAGTGTAACAAATCTATTGCAGAACTCCGGTTTCCCATTCATACGCGAGCTGCCGGTGGGGCGAAGGGGGCTGGGGAGAGAAGAGCCATTTCATTGTGTACTAACCTCCTTTAGGTAAGTGGAACTGTCATAGTTATGAGTGAAGCGTTGCGACATTTAAAACCCACTCAGTGCAGAATCGTAACGGTTAATTGTAGGCTCCTCCGGTATCGTTGCAACAGCTGCCTTGCAGGGTTATTGCAATTTTGGAGGGTGAAAGCGCAAGTGTAAATCTTACTACATCACCTTACATGTGACGTTCAAGATCAAGAAGTAAATACGATGTACCGATATTAATCTCTCGGTATAGGCAAGTAGAGCAAGCACGAATTTGGAAAGTGTATGAGATGAAATCTGCCATGGCACCTGCAAAGAAACTTCCCCTGAATTGTCCTGAAGTGATGTAGGGGAAACCATGGCAAACGAAATCCTGTTGGTTTGACCGTGATTTGAACATCACTCCTGCCGAATGCGATCACACTGCCTTAACCAGTGTGATTCGTCCCCCGATGCTGTTCCTGGCATGCGGGGATCCAAACAGAGACCTTGACATTCACGTGTAGCCGTCCTCGACCCATACCTCATTACGAAACTTCGCTACTGTAACTCTGCAGTAAAGGCGTAATTTGCGACGGGATATGACGGGACAGAAGATAACGAAATAAACTGTGCTCCACTAACCGGCTCTGCTCTGCAGAGAGTCGTGATGGACTATACGGCTTATGATCAGCTAATATATTTTTTCTACGACTGCTCACAGATGTGGCTTAAGTTGACTGCAGGGGGTTCGACTTACAGTACATTTAAGTAATCCTGTATCCGATTTCTTAGTTTACTACATATTACTAATTTAACTGTAAAGTCACGAGGAGTCTAAAGCAAATGCAGGAAATGAGGGATTAAGTTCCTTCTCTAGGTTGTCGCACAGATGACAAAATGGTAGATATCGAAATAGACGACAAAGGGATAGAGAAACAATTAAAATTGCTCAAAAGAGGAAAGGCCGCTGGACCTGATGGGATACCAGTTCGATTTTCCACAGAGTACGCGAAGGAAGTTGCCCCCCTTCTTGCAGCGGTGTACCACACGTCTCTAGAGGAGAGTAGCGTTCCAAAAAGATTGGAAAAGGGCACAGGTCATCCCCGTTTTCAAGAAGGGACGTCGAACAGATGTGCAGAGCTATAGAGCTATATCTCTAACGTCGATCAGTTGTAGAATTTTGGAACACGTATTATATTCGAGTATAATGATTTTTCTGGAGACTAGGAATCTACAATGAACGAATCAGCATGGGTTTCGAAAAAGACGGTCGCGTGAAACCCAGCTCGCGCTATTCGTCCACGGGACTCAGAGGGCCATAGACACGGGTTCACAGGTAGATGCCGTGTTTCTTGACTTCCGCAAGGTGTTCGATACAGTTCCACACAGTCGTTTAATGAACAAAGTAAGAGCATATGGACTATCAGACCAACTGTGTGGCTGGATTGAAGAGTTCCTAGATAACAGAACGCAGCATCTCATTCTCAATGGAGAGAAGTCTTCCGAAGTAAGAGTGATTTCAGGTGTGCCGCATGGTAGTGTCGTAGGACCGTTGCTATTCACAATATACTTACATGACCTTGTGGAAGACATAGGAAGTTCACTGAGGCTTTTTGCGGATGATGCTGTGATATATCGAGAGGTTGTAACATTGAAAAATTGTACTGAAATGCAGGAGGATCTGCAGAGAATTGACGCATGGTGCAGGGAAGGACAATTGAATCTCAATGTGGGCAAGTGAAATGTGCTGCGAATACATAGAAAGATATATCCTGTATCATTTAGCTACAATACAGCAGGTCAGCAACTGGAAGCAGTTAATTCCATAAATTATCTGGGAGTACGCATTAGGAGTGATTTATAATGGAATGATCATATAAAGTTGATCGTTGGTAAAGCAGATGCCAGACAGATTCATTGGAAGAATCCTAAGGAAATGCAATCCGAAAACAAAAGAAGAAGCTTACAGTACGCTTGTTCTCCCACTGCTTGAATACTGCTCAGCAGTGTGGGATCCGTACCAGATAGGGCTTATAGAAGAGATAGAGAAGATCCAACGAAGAGCAGCGCGCTTCGTTACAGGATCATTTAGTAATCGCGAAAGCGTTACGGAGATGATAGATAAACTCCAGGAGAGACGCCCAGTAGCTCGGTACGGGCTTTTGTTGAAGTTTCGAGAACATACCTTCACCGAAGAGACATGCAGTATATTGCTCCCTCCTACGTATATCTCGCGAAGAGACCATGAGGATAAAATCAGAGAGATTAGAGCCCACACAGAAGCATACCGACAATCCTTCTTTCCACGAACAATACGAGACTGGAATAGAAGGGAGAACCGATAGAGGTACTCAAGGTACCCTCCGCCACACACCGTCAGGTGGCTTGCGGAGTATGGATATAGATGTAGATGTAGCTGCAAATACGAAATGTCTTAGACAAATCTATTTTCTTTCGATAAAATGTGGTGTGAACAGGCGTAGTGCGGTTGATATGGAATTTAATCGGCATCTGTAGTTCACTATGTATACACACGATGGTAAGATAAAATATTATGATACGTCTCTGAAAAATCTTTGTCGGTTTTAGCATTATCTATATCACGTCGTACTTAAATTCATTTACATCTATGTCTAGATGCTGACTACGTTTCACTCAGCAGTGTTTCGCAGAAGGTTCACACAACGTCTTTCATTCGTGTTCTTGTCATTTTCTTCCCTACTTTCTGCGAATAAAAAAGCGACTTTCCTTCCTCGAACTTTTCGATGTCGTCCATCAGTCCCACCTGGTAAGGATACCATACAGCGCAGTAATACTCCTTAGTATATTTGTTGTACCTTCTAATCGTTCTGCCTATAAAACGCAGTCTTTGGTTCATCTTACCCACAATCGTTTCTATGTGGTTACACAGAATTAAATTTCTATATGAGGGGTGTTCAAAAGGTGCGAAACAACGCAGTGGATGTAACTGGGGTCTTTATTCAAAACTAATCACGAAAGACATGAGGACAGCTATCCCACTGTTCCTAGAATTCCTGTGGTTGTGACATGAGCCAAGAGCCAGGACCAGTCAAGTCCAGTCTACTCGAGTGTGTCCTTCAGTTCGTCGTCTGAGTTGAAGCACTTCCCTTTGAGATGTTTTAGGAGCAAACCGAACACACGGAAGTCGCAGGGCGACATGTCCGGGCTGTAGGGAGGATGCTCAAGCTGCTCTGACTTGACCTCTGCCATTACGTTTCGTATGACCTCTGAGACGTGTGGAAGTGCATTATCGTGGAGAAAAATCACTCCCTTCGTGAGTAGCTCAGCCCATTTTCTCTGTATGAACTTGCGTAGGCTGCGGAGTGTCTAAAAGTACAAATCACTGTTAGTGGATCTTCGATCACTATCGGACCTCGGACGTCGAGAAGGATCGTGAGCATCACCTTGCCTACTGAGGGCACTGCTTAGAATTTCTTAGGGGGAGGCGGCGTCACTACATACGCCTTCCAAGAACACCCACTATTTTATCCCAAAGCGACATATGCAGATTTGAACCGGTTTGTTTATTACAAAGTTTCGTACCTTTTTATTTGAATACTCCTAAGAATCCCTTGATATTTATCCGAATCTAAAACCTTTAAATATGTGTGACTTATCGTGTAACAGACATTTAACCTCTTGTTTTTAGTATTCGGCTGGAGAACCTCCAATATTTTTTTTTTTTTTTTTTTTTTTTTTTTTTTTTTTTTTTGCGAGACTGGCCGTTTTAGCACCACGGAGATACCTGGGCTTAATCAGACTGCAATTAATTTTGATCTGCTGCCTTTACTAGATGGTAACTACTAGAAAGATTCTAAGAACGAAGCGCAGATTGTCTGTTACATCGTTTACCAGTATATACGTTAAGAACAGAGAGCCCATAACGATTCTTAGAATGAATGGCCCAGAAAAATGAGGAATCGCTTTGCTTTACAACACGTCTGGCGAACAAGTGAATCTCTGCAGTGTTTTAACACTTTGTAGAGCGCAGTTATAGTGTCGTGAAATACCATACGAAGACGTGCTCCGGGTAGTCTTTTATCATGCTGCTGCCTTAATGCTGACTGAGGGAAGTGACTTCAACAACAGGCTTAAGTACAAATCTGAACATGTTATTTTACTTCAAAAGAAAATGTTAGTCACATTAAGAACAGATATATCTACCCCAAAAATTGTTGTATTGATATAATCCAAAGTGACACGACACAGTAATTTTGAAGGTAGATTCAGTTTGGGACGAATAAAGTGAGGTAGCATACGGTCAGGGATCTGAGCTGCATGTTGGTAACCTCCTCACAGCATACTGGTAGCCATCTGTTCCATGCAACGCTCAGTAAACGTTCTGCTTTTTCGTGGTCTTCCGACTTTCCTAATATCATCGTATTTTTCACTAAATTGTGCTGAAAACCACTTTACAAGTATGAAACTTGTAACTTAAAGTGTGGAAATGACATTAGTTGAAAACACATGAAAGAAATCACTCATTTCACTAGAACTATTACTTATAATACGAAGTACTCCCCTTGTATAGAGGAGCTTGAACCGTATTATAGACGTTCGTTAGGCTATGTAACGAATGATGGCATTTGTTCGTCATATCTGTCATCTGTTAAGAAATCCCAATATCTCTCTCTCTAGTAAATCCTGCTTCAAATGAAACAGTTTCATGGCTGAATAAGTCACCCATCATAGCTAAATTGTTTTATCAGGGCAAATAATGGTAACATTAGTAATGTGACGACTGTTGAAAACTAAGACCTTACAGTTTGGGAATTACCCTAAAATTGAAGTTGGTGTCATTAAAATTGATGACATGATGCAGAATCGAATTCCCGTATTTCTCGCGGCAGCTCATCAGTTGCTCTATCCCCTCCAGTCTAGCTTCCTATCTTAATTCGATCCAAGAAGCGTTGCACTGAAAGATCACATTTGTCGCAAAGCCTCAGAATAAATACTTCATCATACGTCAACAGGAAATTCCCTAAGTTTGCTCATGAGCGAAATTTCCGTATCTGATTACGATTATACATAACACATGACTGTTAACAAATGGAAAAGATGCCCCTTGTCAGGTGCGACAACCGATATTACCACTATAGATTTCTGTCAGGATTTAGACTAGAACTAAATTGTCTGACGATTAACAAATTGGAAAGAAAATTTCGATATTGAAGGTGAATATAAAATGGCTCTGAACACTATGGGACTTAACTTCTGAGGTCACCAGTCCCCTAGAACTTAGAACTACTTAAACCTAACGAACCTAAGGACAACACAAACATCCATGGCCGAGGCAGGATTCGAACCTGCGACCGTAGCGGTCGCGCGGTAGGTGAATATATAGGATGTTTAAATCAGCATGTCATGTTACTTCCATAGCCCTGCAAATTGAGGTGGTCAGCTGTGAAACATTTCGTCACAGAGAGTAATGTAGTTCTGTTTACTACACGCATAGATCAAAGTGCTATATCGCCAGAAAATGAAGCAGATGTTACTTCGGAATCGATGGCAAATAAATGAAAGAAAAAAGAAAACTCAGTTGAGGGTAAGAAATGTAGTAAGGGCCTTTATTATCCACAATAAAATAGACCTGCATGGTTAAAACGACGCCATTAGATTGAAATAGCACTGATAAGCTCCCAATTACCAGTATGTCCAAGAAATAACGCTTTAAATATTAGGTAACCATCGCTTAGAACGTCATAAAAAGTTTTATTTGTTGACTTAAGAAGTGTGAGATTTCACCAAGACCGCGTAAGGTTAAAAATTCCAAGCAGGTGCCGGAACAACTATCACGAAAAACAACGCTCTCGTTGGTAAAACGATACGCGCGTTATAACTTCAATGTGAGTGTTGCTATCGCCTGTAGCGAGACATCGTGTAACCAATGACGTAAAGATATTTCCGCTTCGATCACGGCTGATACATTTAGTATTTAACGCAACAGCTACCTTAAAATATTACGCTATAGAGAGCAATGAGACTGAATTTTCGGAGAAAAACACTTCGTTTGAAGGGACAGATACAGTTATTTTTGCCGTATTGTGGCATTTCCTACCTCTTCCTCTCCTTCATTCCTCCCTTCCACTTCTCCTAACGCTAAGGTGTGCATTTTAAAACTCAGGCTGACTAGATAATTTATTTTGTTGTGGTCCATACCACCAATGCTGAAAGTTGTCTATCCTACAATCTTAGTAACAACAGTGTCGGTACATATGTTTTACTTTCAGAGGTGACAAAATTATTTTTGCGTATAACTTTCAACCCGGTCGTTTCTGGACCACATTCCCTTGTGTCAAGTTGATAATTTTACGCCGGCCGCGGTGGTCTAGCGGTTCTAGGCGCGAAGTCCGGAACCGCGCGACTGCTACGTCGCAGGTTCGAATCCTGCCTCGGGCATGGATGTGTGTGATGTCCTTAGGTTAGTTAGGTTTAAGTAGTTCTAAGTTCTAGGGGACTGATGACCACAGATGTTAAGTCCCATAGTGCTCAGGACCATTTGAACCATTTTGATAATTTTACCTTTCTAGATCATACGTCAAAGTCTGTAACATTGCGGAATCACCTTATATATGATGCAGGTCTCTGGATTCAAGTAAACAGAAAGTAATAGAAAGTGAAACCATCAGCTCTCAAGCTAATATAGACCTGTGGCTATGCTACCGATCAGCCTATAACCACACACAATATTAAATATTCTGAGTAATTGGCATCACCAACTCACAGCCAAACTTCCTTCTTTCACCCTAACCTAGACCTCGGGTTGCGCTACAAACCATTCATTCGCCATAACTTAGCATCCGCATAATTAAGAACATTTCAGTATAAATTGCAGGAAAATATTGTATGTATCAATAAAAGAAACATCTTTACGTAGCAAGAGCAGATAATGAAGGAAGGGCCGTCAACACAACTCGAGTTATTCGTATCATTTCGTCACAAAAACTAAGTTTCTTATCTTAAACGAAGTCTTCAAACAAACAAACAAAGAAACGAACGCATGCACGGGGCACGCATGTACAAACACCACAGTACGGCAAAAAAGAAGAGTTGTGCATTTAAATATCTGTATTAGATTCCTCGAAGCTACAGGAGGACAGAAGTTCTGGAAGAAAACCCGACTACAGAAAACGATCAGAGTCTACAGGAAGACACATCACATATGTAATTCGAAATGTCATGTCCATCGATTCCATAACACAGTAAACAAGCCCGAAATACTGCGTGCATTCGACACATGGAAACCCCTTACGAAAAGGGACATGGAAACTGAGTTGAACGAAGAACGCAAAATAACGAGAAACATTTTCGATGCTAAGCTGACAGAAAAGTAATACAGATTATTCTCTAGCACAAGCAAACAGAAGATGTGAAACCTAGCAGCAGATATCAGAAATAAGCTATAATTGTGCAACTACAGCGGCACGCTACCAACAACGCTCAACAACAGAATTGTGGCATATATGAAAGTGGTCAAGTGAACAGTAGCATGGACCATACGAGTCAAACTTCACATGAAACATGCACAAATGGATCCAATAATGATTGGATACTGACACGTGTACGGGGATAAGATACGCAAATGGAATGTGAGGTAAGAACGGAGACTCAGAGAAACCAGAAAAGAGAAGAAAATGGACAATTGTGGAAAATCAAAAAGTTGAAAGGAGGCAGTGTGCTTTGCAAGGTCCTAAAGTGCTTCGATGCAAAATATATAGGATCAGTTTGAGTAAAAATCAAAATGTGAAGGAAACACTATTCATAAATTGCGACAAATTCACATTTTATAGGCACAGTTCAGTATCTAGTTAACAGGTTTCCAATGGATGTGTACAACGTGACACAAAGTCACTGCTAAAATGTGCTCTATACTGTGACACAGGTTGTCGACGGCCGCATTTAAAGTTTAGCCAAAATTCAGTGTCCGCGAAGACCTCTAGCTATAACCTGCAGACCGCTATAATTTGCAACGTAATAAACATGTTCGGTAATTCGCGTTACAAACTTTTAGGGCATGTAGAGGGGGAGTCAGTACATAATATTTTGAGTAGGAACCTACGACAACAAAACTTATCCTTTCCGTTCTACGAGAGTTTAATTTCAGATGTTTAACTCATCCACTTCTGCTTGAGGAATTATGCGTGATGTAGTAGAGTTATTAGGTAGTATTCGAAAGAGAGACACAACGAAACATCGGATTTATCACTTAAAGAGATTTGTTTACATTAGCACTTTAACGTCACTTGTTTACGTTATTCCAAAACAAAACGAACCCAGCATAGTGTACGTACGGATGCATTACAACAGCCGCTCGATGTGGCCACTATATACGTTGTTACCGACGAGGTGCTTAAGAAGCATGTTCTGGTATACACTCTCCAGCCGGGCTGGTGTCTCTTCACTAAGTGCAGGGGCCAGAACTCGTCCCAGCAAATATTTCTCTGTCTCTACTGGACTGTCGTAAATGAAATGTCGTATACTACCCCACAAGAAGTAGCATACGTCATCCTGTTTGCCATGTTGCATACAAGGACGAGCAACTCTGAGGCTTTTCTTTTTCCTTCGGCCGACGTGGACGCTTTACACACCGGAACCGTCGTAGAACGGAAACGGTAAGTTTCCCAGACATATGTTATTATTCAGAATATTATGTATTCACCCCCCCCCCCTCCACCCCTTATAAATCATAAAGCCCGTGACGAGAGTTTCCGAACATCGTGTATATTTCAAAAAATGGTTCAAGTGGCTCTGAGCACTATGGGACTTAACGTCTAAGGTCATCAGTCCCCTCGAACATAGAACTACTTAAACCTAACTAACCTAAGGACATCACACACATCCATGCCCGAGGCAAGATTCGAACCTGCGACCGTAGCGGTCACGCGGTTCCAGACTGAAGCGCCTAGAACCACTCGGCCACCAGCGGCCGCCGCGCATGGGTAGGGAGATCAAACCCGTGATGAAATGATAATTAAATCAAGACCCTAATCTGTCGACAGGCGTTTATATACATCAACGGGGGCAGCTGAAAACGTATGCCCCGAGTGGGACTCGAACCCAGGATCTCCTGCTTACATGGCAGACGCTCTATCCATCTGAGCCACCGACGGCATAGAGGGTAATGCGACTGCAGGGATTTATCCCTTGCACGCTCACTGTGAGACCCGCATTCCCAAGTTTATGTCCACACACTATACTCGTAGTGACCCTGTCCATTACACTCATTGCTCGTGGCAGAAAATCTCACCGAGTCCCGTAAGAGTTCGGGCAATATGTGTACGTCCAGCACAGAAGAAGAAGGTCAATGGCCGGTTAACCTTAACTATATGAAGAAAAAAGAACAGATACCATCTTCATATAGTTAAGGCTAACCGGCCATTGACCTTCTTCTGTGCTGGAGGCACACGCATTGCCCGAACTCGTACGGGACTTGGTAAGATCGTCTGCCGCGAGTAATGAGTGTAATGGGCAGGGGCACTACGAATGTAGTGTGTTGAAATTCAGTTGGGAATGTGGGTATCACGGGGAGCGTGCTAGGCATAAATCCCTGCAGTCGCATTATGCTCTATGCCGTCGGTGGCTTAGATGGATAGAGCGTCTGCCATGTAAGCAGGATATTCCGGGTTAGAGTCACGGTCGGGGTGCACATTTTCAACCGTCCCCGTTGATGTATATCAACGCCTGTCGACAGCTTAGGGTCTTGATTTAATTATCAATTCATTCTAAGAGAGCTGCATGGTCACCGATGGTATCTGTTCTTTCGGACCTGTCCGAAAAAGCAGATACCATCATACAAACCCGTAACGTTCAGATACAGCATTAGTAGTGTCCTGCTTGACTCAAAGCGGTATGAAATGGGACGAGCTAGTGAGAACTGGTGTAGGGAAGGAGAATGGCCTACTTCGGGTTATTGGGAGAATTTTAGGAAAGTGTAACTCATCTGTAAAGGAGGTCGTGTATAGGATGCTGGTGCCATCTATTCTTGAGCACTGCTCGAGTGTTGGGATACGCACCACGGCGAATTAAAGGAAGACATCGAAGCAATTTAGAGGCAGGCTGCTGCATCTGTTACCGCTAGGTTCGAACAACACACAAGTGTTACGAAAATGTCTCGGGAACCCAAACGGAAATCCTTGGAGGGAAGGCGACTTTTTCTTGTCGAGGAACGCTACTGAGAAAATGTGAAGAACCGCCATTTGAAGGTGACTGCTGGACGATTCTACTGCCGCCAATATACATTGCGCGTGAGGGTCGCGAAGATAAGATACGAGAAATTAGGCTCATTTGCAAGCATATAAAAGGTCGTTTTCCCTTCACTCTAATTGTGTGTGGAATACGAAAGAAAATGACTAGTAATGGTACAGGGTACCCTCCGCCATGCGCCGTACTGTGGCTTGTGGATTGTCGATGTAGATGTAGATTTACATAACATTCAGTGTAACACAAATTATTTCTATTAATTTCAAAGGAAAAGTCACACAACCTTTTGGAAAATGTTAAGGAGAAAATAATAATAATGTACATCAGGACGTAAACTCGCTACCGCTCCACCCTCAGTTGAACCGTATGAGGCCTCAACCAACTACGCTTTACTGAAACACTGCGTCTAGTCATGTTGTTACATTACAGTCTTCCAAAAGCTTTAGTCTCCGAAATTTTATTAATTTACAATAATTATAACAAATCAACAAGAACGACACGTTTTCATGATTTCCTTAAAATGTTTACTCTCATAACACGAGAGTTATAAAGAGATAATAACTAAATGTGAAAATTCTTGGAGCACCAGTGCGGCGTTTCCCGTCAATATATTAAACCAAATCGTACCAGTAACTGTTCGCTCTCGAGACATTAAATGTACTGCTGCTTAGAAGTGAAATATATTCATAATGTGTAAAGTGGAATATAAGAAACACCGAATATGGGCATCTACTGAAACAGATAAATGTAGTATGGGGTCTTCGTTTCTGTTTGTAACGTAGGCGGAGTTCTTGCTTGCTATTGGTTCTATTGTCGGTGACACGTTGCCGAAATGTTGCTCAATCTATTTTGTGTTACACGTGACGGAATCGTTCCTCAACATGAAATAGCAGGAAGTGACGTGACAAAATTTATACAGCGTCATGTCAACGTTGGCCAACTCGTCTCGTGTGCCGACAGCTTAACTCACGAACAGAATGGAGTTCCCGATGAGTTGCGTCCCTCCTGTCTGTCTCCGGTATTGCCGCAGTCGACGAGCAAATCGGAAGTCGGCCGCAAGAAGAAGTGGACGCGATCTTTCGTTTGACAGAAGCGGAACTGTGGGCGGATGCGGTTAACTGTCGAGTGGCCAGGAGTCGCCGAGCTCCGTCCAGTTATCTGCAGTGACGACTGGAGGGGGAGACGGAGAAACAGGACGGCCGCCCGTTGACGAAAAACAATGGGTGGTATGTTTCACTAAGTGTTTCAGTACACTTTACGTCCCATGTGAGGAGGTACTTACGTCGAACTTTAAAGAGGCACACGAGCTCTTCTTTCAAAACGACGCTACACTTTTCCTGAGAGTCCTTTCGCATTTGTGATGGAAAAAAGAAAACCGTCCCAGATACGTCTTAACAAACGTCCTCTGAGTGACAGTCTGTTGAAAAGACGAAGAACAGAGAAATTATTTTCTTTTCGAGAGGGGTGTAACTTTTTTAACAGTTGCTTCGACTTTAATAACTGTAAAATTACGTTTCCTTAACCCTAGGTTATTAAATCCTCGTCAGGTTTAGGGTTGCAGCTGGTACCAGTTTGCAGTTCCTGCCAATCTAATTTAGTCAGTATGGGGTATAAAACACGACGCTTTGTATTTATTTTGTATGTGATATACCATCGGAGAACTTATTCTAATAAACTGGTGCATAAACCATAAATTATGATTTCCTTTGAGTAAAATACTGAGTAGTAAAACTTACGATAGTTTCGTAATAACATAATGTTCCACGGTTAATTCAAGTCTGCAGAGAAATATTATCTTTCATTTTTCCTGCACGAGATTAAACATCGGTATTTCTCATTCGCCATGTAGTTGCTCAGCTGCTTACCATTAAAACAAGGCTGACTCTGTTTCTCCTAGTGTGCATATAAAGGCCATCACGAGACGTTTTGCATCTACTAATCTATCCTCAGAAGTAACAAAATCTGTGACATCCTAAAACATAGTCAGTTATATATAGAATTTATTTCCATTAATCCATACGCTTTATGCCAAAAAGTTCAAAAGGTAATTGTACGTTTAAAGACTTTCCAACTTCTCTGCATTTCTAATTGCTCTTCTCGCTAAGGCCTTCACACACACACACACACACACACACACACACACACACACACACACACACACAAACAAACAAACGCAAACCAACAAAACCAACATATAATTGTATACAAATGATGGAAATGAGGAGGGGGCAGGAAACACGTTAGCCTTTGCGTTGCAAGAAGAAAAGAAAAAAAAGAGGAGGGGGGGGGGGGGCGATACCCGCGATATTGGAAGAGCTGAGCCGTGAACAGCAGTATTATAAGGCAAGGTGTCTCTATACACTACATTCCGTGCACTTTAAAGGCTTCTAAAATTGTAGTATTTTTCGTCTGCAGATATATTCACGAACTTAAAGAGACACTGGCTGAAAACCTTGTTCAGTGTGATACATACTCGTACGTACGTTGCCTAATATGTTACACGAAAGCTATTTTTTTTGTACAAAGTACGCCATACTGTACAAACGAATAATGTTAGGCAAATAGGTAAGGCACAAAATATGCCTTCAGTCTTCACATTATTGCCGGCCGGAGTGGCCTAGCGGTTCGAGTCGCTTGTGTGAAACCGCGCGTCCGCTACGGCCGCAGTTTCGAATCCTGCCTCGGGCATGGACGTGTGTGATGTCCTTAGGTTAGTTAGGTTTAAATAGTTCTAAGTTCTAGGGGACTGATGACCTAGCCGGCCGAAGTGGCCGTGCGGTTAAAGGCGCTGCAGTCTGGAACCGCAAGACCGCTACGGTCGCAGGTTCGAATCCTGCCTCGGGCATGGATGTTTGTGATGTCCTTAGGTTAGTTAGGTTTAACTAGTTCTAAGTTCTAGGGGACTAATGACCTCAGCAGTTGAGTCCCATAGTGCTCAGAGCCACTGATGACCTCAGCTGTTAAGTCCCATGGTGCTCAAAGTCATTTGAATCATTTGAATCATTTGAATTTGAACATTATCACCTTGCTTCACGAGATGAGGATTACGCCACTCGTATACTGCTACGGCGGAATCTGAAGATGAACGTGCGGTGTTCATGATGTATACATCTAAGTATGCGACGTTTTAACTTGACGTGGCTTTTATTGAAACAAAGAACAGAGTGTAGTTACCACCTGATCTGCCGTTTGTATTCGCTGATTGCCAAAATAGTCTAGTGCGGCTTTTAAGCTTTTATAATCAGCTTTGTAATGCTTCAGTGTCTGGTTTGCCGTTCACGCGCTGTTACTACTGTATGACGATACACTGTATAAGTAAATTCAGGTCACTCCAGGGAATTCATTGCTATTCTTCAACTGGTTTTAGAGTCCGCGACGGTTGATGCTGTCTCCATGGTGTAATAGCACTACAAAATGTGATCAAAAGTATCCGGACACCCCCACAAACATACGTTTTTCATATTAGGTGCATCGTGCTGCCATCTACTGCCAGGTGCTCTATATCAGCGTCCTCAGTAGTCATTAGTCATCGTGAGAGAGCAGAATGGGAACTCACGGACTTCGAACGTGGTCAGGTGATTGGGTGTCACTTGTGTCATACGTCTGTGCGCGAGATTTCCAAACTCCTAAACATCCCTAGGTGAACTGTTTCCGATATGATAGTGAAGAGACACGTGCAGCACAAAAGCGTACAGGCCGACCTCGTCTGTTGATGACTGAGACCGCCGACAGTCGAAGAGGGTCGTAATGTGTAATAGTCAGACATGTATCCAGACCATCACACTGGAATTCCAAAACGCATCAGGATCCACTGAAAGGACTATGACAGTTAGGCGGGAGGTGAGGAAACTTAGGTTTCATGGTGGAGCGGCTGCGCATAAGGCACACATCACGCCAGTAAATGCGAAACGACGCCTCGCATGGTGTAAAGAGCGTAAACATTGGTCGATTGAACAGCGGCAAAACATTTTTTGGAGTGACGAATCACGGTACACAATGTGGAGACCCGATGGCAGGGTGTGGGAATGGCTAATGCCCTGTGAACGTCATCTGCCAGCGTGTGGAGTGCCAACGGTAAAATTCGTATATGGTAGTGT
This sequence comes from Schistocerca nitens, assembly GCF_023898315.1. NCBI lineage: Eukaryota > Metazoa > Arthropoda > Insecta > Orthoptera > Acrididae > Schistocerca > Schistocerca nitens. The sequence continues at coordinate 620,369,371 of NC_064617.1, forward strand.
TATGATGTGGTCGTGTTTCTCATGGAGGGAGCTTGCACCCCTGGTTGTTTTGGGTGGCACTATCACAGCACAGGCCTACACTGATGTTTTAAGCACCTTCTTGCTTCCCACCGTTGGAGAGCAATTCGGGGATGGCCATTGCATCTTTCAGCACGATCGAGCACCTGTTTATAATGCACGGCCTGTGGCGGAGTGGTTATACGACAATAACATCCCTGTAATGGACTGGCCTGCACTAAGTCCTGACCTTAATACTATAAAACACATTCAAGTTGTTTTGGAACGCCGACTTCGTACCAGGCCTCACCGACCGACATCGACACGTCTCCTCAGTGCAGCATTCCCTGAAGAACGGGCTGTTGTTCCCCAAGAAACCTTCCAGGACCTCATTGAACATATGTCTGCGAGAGTGGAATTCACGGCTAAGGGTGGGCCAACACCATACTGAATTCCAGCATTACCGATGGAGAGCGTCACGAAATTGTTAGTCATTTTCAGCGAAGTGTCCGGATACTACTGATCACATAGTGTACCATGGTCGTGTACGTTCGGGTTGTACCATATGCGCCTGATGAGAAACCCCGTTGTCTTTGGTGTCATTGCTGAAGCAGGGAACAGGTGAACGTCGACAAATGACGTCAGTGAAACCTGTGTTTATGAGACGTACGGAATTACTTTATCAGTATAAAAAGGATCCAATAAGAACTGGAGGTGTGATGCAGTGCGGCCGGCCGCGGTGGTCTCGCGGTTCTAGGCGCGCAGTCCGGAACCGTGGAACTGCTACGGTCGCAGGTTCGAATCCTGCCTCGGGCATGGATGTGTGTGATGTCCTTAGGTTAGTTAGGTTTAAGTAGTTCTAAGTTCTAGGGGACTGATGACCACAGCAGTTGAGTCCCATAGTGCTCAGAGCCATTTGAGCCATTTTTTTGTGACGCAGTGCGTTGTCCAGACGCTTGTACCAAGTTTGTCATCAAACAAATTTCTGTGTGGGCAGTTCGGGTCCAAGCTGAAGATGCTTCTTGAAAACGTATGGTTGAGTTATAACTAGGGTTTTGTATCCACAAGTTATTTATTTATTTGTCTCTTTAATGCAATGGTTACACAAAGTAGTGTAACAAAGAATAGCTAAAGCACATGTCCGGACTGTGTCTGGCCGCTGTATGCCCGACGGACCAGCAACACGATAGCTTTGCACCGTTTTTTTTTTTTTTCATTTCCTTTTTGACGTTGACGTAGCTTTCACGCACGCTCAGAACTGGACTTTTTAGGCTTATTAGATTTCTTTCGGCACGAACTTTCCTCACATTCCTGTTTTATGTAGTTCCGAGCATATTTCTAAGTCATCTGAGACGACATGTTTCATTCTTTGTAATTTTCATTTTCATACCGATTTTAACTTTGATTTCTGGGGAATATTTTTAATGTCTCACTTGGGGTCCTTGTGTTCCTCCGGAAGCTCTTCACAATGACACAAGAATCAATGTCCCACCTAAACGCTTTTCTTCGCTACACCAACTTACAACTTTACGCAAAGCTGTTTCGTAAAAATCATGTGCATGAGCAAATAATTGTACGATGACGTCACAGCCGAAACACGTACTGCGCGAGAAACACGTACAGACACGATCTATCCGTTGTGCGCTCAACGAGTATTTACGCTTTGTTAGTCACGTAGTTATTAGTGATTCAAATGTGATTCCATTTTGTCACACGGAGAAGTTCGCCAGAAGAGCGAATAGATGCATTCTCGTCAGTATGGAACGGGTTGTGGAAAATAAGCTCTGTTCCTTGTTACCCGCAGCATAGTGTATGAGCCAGAAGGTGCACATTGTAGCAGTATTACTTCTTGAACATTGCAGGTGACTCGGAAGAACGAGTATCATTTACGACAAATTAAGTGGTCCCAAGGTGCAAATAAGGAAGTCAATATTATGCTTGTATTCGACACAGTTTACAGCTAGCTTTTTACTATAGGTCTGTAACTATTTTACAGATCTTATGTGGAAGGCGAGGAACACAATGAGTGAGAAAATACACATAGCGTCGTTAAGAAACTATGTCGTTCTTCACCCGAAATGAGTTCCTATCCGCCTGAATATGGAGCACTGGGACATCTCGTCTAGCTTTTGTGGCCATTATCTGTTTCCAACAGCCATCCCGTATATGCTTTGTGAAATCTGATATCGGTACACATGCAACTCAAAACAGAGTTAGTTGCGAGGTTTTTGTTGCCTTATTGACTTCGGAATACTTATTAGTAGAGTGAGAAAGAAGTAAATCTAATTCTCTGCCTCGTGATGACCGGGTGTTGTGTGATGTCCTTAGGTTAGTTAGGTTTAAGTAGTTTTACGTTCTAGGGGACTGATGACCATAGATGTTAAGTCCCGTAGTGCTCAGAGCCATTTGAAGTAAATCTAAATACCATTGATCACTGGAAGACTCTGTTTCATTGAATGTTGTTTTGCTAAATTTTTTGTAAATACTTTTGTTTAAAAACTGTTGTTTTCCTCTCATGTTTACTTCATTACTCAACAAAAGAGTCTAACGAAAGAGTCCTGTACAGTAAATAGATGCAGGCGTACAGTACTACTGAAGTATCAGTTTTAAATTTAAATTTCAAAAATACAGAAAATGGATAATTCACTGCATAAAAGTAGGACAATACAAAACCGTGTGCGAGACAAAGCGGAGAGGAAAAAAAGCCAGATGCTAGAAATGCGAAGAGCAGTTTCTATCACAGTTTTTTGATATGCATGAGCGCGTAAGATGTGTTATTCAGGTTTTAAAACTGACTACTCGCTCCAGTTAAAGGCGCACGTACAGCTTAACTCAGAATCCGCTCACAGTTCAATATAATTGCGCCACGTAATCAAATCATTATCGTAGGGGCGAACTAACCCGAATTTGAATCACTGGCATTTCGGTTTTCAGTTGAGCCTTATGTGTACCGATCCGCAAAAATTCAAAACGTTTACAGAACACATCTTCTCTAGAGATCAGTTGAATTAGTGTACAAGCTGGATTAGTGTATAAGTCGTTGTGTTTCTCATACACATTCGGAATACAGAGCTATATTCTTCTTTTATTGACTCTTGCGGTCTGTGTCAGACTGTAGCTTCCTTCGCATAGTCTTTGCTGTATAGCAAAAGAACACCTTTCTGATACCTTATTCGTAAAAGGTTTTCCACGTTTCGCACAATGCAAGAGGTAAAAAAGTTAGTCAACTACCTCTATATACGTGATGCTTTACTTAGATCGTTGTCTACGTGTTTACTTAGTTCGTTATGTAGTTAATGCGACGAGCTCTTTCAAAGTTATCGAAAGTAGCTTCATTTTTCCGTTAGGGCGTCCTCGTGTACGTTGGAGTTCAGTTATGGTGGAGTAGATAACTGCTCAAGGTCGTTCGGTGAGTTACGTTTCTTACATAGCGAGCAAGGTGCCTCTTAACATTTTTCCCTCTGCTTTATAAGCTGTTTGCTTTAACGGGAAAATATAGTAAACTTCCCAGTGCTTTAGCATTGAATGTTCGGCTTTTATATTATCGTTGGGATAACGCTCTGAATTGGATTAAATATTACACTAAAATAAGGTCCAAAACTTTTACATTCTGTTTCAGCAGAATCACTATGACAGACATATTGAGTATCATTGTTGTGTCGATTCCCTAAGGTCTCGACACAATGAGTGGCTAGGTGCACGCGAAACTAACGCAGACGGGCGTAAATTCTGAAACAGGAGACTGGATGAAAAACTATAAAGAAAAGAAGAGAGATTGTCATCTACTTAACTTTTAATGATGTTCTTCTTGTTGAAATACATCTCTTGCATAGTAGTAAGCAATTAGCAATGATACACATGGCGCCTTGCTAGGTAGTAGCGATGGACTAGCTGAAGGCTATTTAATCTGTCTCTCGGCAAATGAGAGGAATACTTGGTAGGTCTAGTCGCAAGCTATGTCGTCCGTACAACTGGGCCGAGGTCAAGTCCGTGTCTTGTGACCTGCCCTGTGGTGGCGCTAGGATTGCGATTACACAGTGGCGACACGCGGGTCCGACCTGTACTACAGGACCGCGGCCGATTTAAGTTACCACCTAGCAAGTGTGGTGTCTAGCGGTGACACCACATTCCTCCCCCGCAAATCGGCGAACGGTCGTGAGATAAGGCTTCCGCCCGCCGTGGGGAGGACCCCATGTTGACGTAGGCGATGAGGTGGGGAGCCTAACAACAGGCGAGGCTGTGCCACCCGCACCCGGCCATTCGGTCCGAGGGGAGCTAGGAAACGCCTGCAAACCTAGTCCAGGGTGCACGTCAACATGAGGTGTATGCGCACGTAATGATAAAGGGTCGACCTCCATGTGGTCGGAGCACCCGACGGGCGAAGACGACATCTGGTCCGGAGCGGGCAAGAGGTCCATGGCGGAGGACGGCTGGTCACGGGAAGCAAGCGGCGGCGCGTGACCCAGGGAGGCGCGAGGCGGCTGCAGCGAAGCGTCCGCTGCTGGCGGCGCCGGCGGCGGCTGCGGCGGCGCGACGCCATGAGGCAAAATGGAAGGCATCGTCGGTAACACCTGGGGATGAGGCGAGCCAGTAGATGGGTCCCCAGGGCGCTGACCTGACGGCGCCGTCGCTGAAAGCAGACGGGGAGCGGCAGAACCCAGGCGACGACAGAGGCGCAGCTGATTGAGATGCCGACGCACCTCACCAGAGGCCCCCAAAACCAAATACATCGCGCGGCCGAGGCAGCGAAGAATGCGCCCTGCGAGCCAACGCTGTGAACCGCGATAGTTGCGATAATAGACAACGTCGCCAGGAGCAAAAGCAGGAGTCTGCCGCTGCACAGGAACCTGATGTGGCGGATGCAGCAAAGACATCAGAGTTCGATGAGGACGACCATGGAGCAATTCAGCCGGCGAGCGACCATCGCGGGGCTGAGAGCGATAGGAGGACAAAAAGAGCAACAAAGCGTCCACCCGAGAATGCGATTCTTTCAACTTCAACATCTGTGACTTGAAAGTCCGGACCAATCGTTCAGCGGCACCGTTTGACTGAGGCGAAAACGGCGCGGATGTCAGATGTTGAATACCATTGGCCTTGCAGAACGACTGAAATTCTGCGGACATGAATTGTGGGCCATTGTCGGAAACAATAGTCTGCGGAAGACCTTCAATGCAAAAGATAGCAGACAAGGCTTGGATTGTGGCAGAAGACGTCGTGGAAGACATCCGGACAACAAAAGGAAAATTACTGAAAGCATCGACCACAACCAACCATCGAGCATTCCAGAATGGACCAGCAAAATCGATGTGCAAGCGTTGCCAAGGGGAAGTGGCTTTCGGCCATGCAAAGAATTTCCGCGGCGGTGCGGATTGTTGTTCGGCACACGCCACGCAAGAGGAGCACATATTCGTAATCGCAGCATCGATTCCGAACCAAGTACAGTGCTGACGAGCAAGCTGTTTCGTTCGCACTATACCCCAATGTCCTTGGTGAAGAAGCCGTAAGACAGAGGACTGTAACGAACGTAGGACCACGACTCGGGATTGATCATTATCGGAACGCAACAACAAAACACCACGTCGGACAAAAAGTCTCTCCTTGTGAGCAAAAAAACGGCGAACCAAAGGATCCTCGATCCGTGACTTTGACAAGGGCCAGTGCGTAGCAACAAAACGCAAAACAGTAGCAAGGACAGGGTCAGCAGCTGTGGCTGTAGCTACACGACGAAAATCAATCGGAAACGATGCGACCACGTCATCGGCTTCCGAATCAATGAACATGCAAGCAAGTTCGGAAGAATCGAATGCTTTATCCTCAGCAACAGGCAAACGGGACAACGCATCAGCGTTGCCGTGCTTAGCAGTGGACCGATACAAGATATCGTAGCGGTACTGCGAGAGAAAAAGTGACCAGCGAATGAATTTCTGCGCTGTACGTGGAGGTACAGGCTTGTTCGGATGAAAAAGCGATGTCAACGGTTTGTGGTCCGTGATGATGGTAAAGTGACGACCATACAAGAAGTCATGAAACTTGGTAACACCAAACACAAGAGCCAAAGCTTCCTTCTCTATTTGTGAAAAATTTCGTTGCGCAGATGAGAGCAATTTGGACGCAAAGGCAATAGGGCGATCATGCGAACCATCTTTGTGCGCAAGCACAGCACCGATCCCGAAATCCGATGCATCTACCATCAACAAAAGGGGTTTTCGGGGATCGAATGGCGTAAGGCAAGTATTTGAAAGTAACGCCGATTTCAACTGGCGAAAGGCGCGTTCGCATTCCGTCGTCCAGACGAACGGAACACCTTTACGGCGTAAGCGATGAAGCGGAGCTGAAATGGAAGAAGCATTGCGCACAAATCGGTGATAATAATTTACCTTACCCAGCACACTCTGTAGCTGTTTTAAGTTCTGCGGTGACGGCAAGTCCTGAATGGCACGAAGGTGCTCTGGACTCGGATGTATACCTTGGGCGTTAAGGACATGGCCCAGGTACGGTAAGTCACGAGCAAAAAACACACATTTGTCCTTCCTCAAGCGAAGACCATTCTGACGCAAGACCTGAAATAAGGTCCGGAGATTCTGCAAATGTTCGGCTTCTGTCTTTCCTGAGATCACAATATCGTCCAGATAGTTCGCAGCAGTAGGGACCGACGCACAAATAGTTTGTAAATATTGCTGAAATAAAGCAGGGGCGGATGCACACCCGAATGGCAGTCTTTTGAAGCGATACAAGCCAAGATGCGTGTTAACCACTAAGACGCGCTGGGATTCTTCGTCCACAGGTATTTGCAAGTACGCATCTGCTAGGTCCAATTTTGAAAAATATTTTCCCGGGCACAGTTTGTCAAAAAGATCTTCCGGGCGGGGCAAAGGAAAAGTAGCAGTCACAAGTTGTGGATTCACAGTTGCCTTGAAGTCCACGCAAAGTCTCAATTTTCCGGAAGGTTTGGGCAAAATTACTAAGGGTGAGGCCCAGAGAGAAGCCTGCACTCGTTCAATGACACCTTGAGATTCTAATTCGGCTAATGTTCGTGCGACCTCATCACGCAATGCGTGGGGAACATTGCGCGCTCTGAAAAATTTCGGTTGCGCGTTGTCTTTCAGTTCCAAATGCGCTTCATAGTTCTTAGCGCAACCAAGGCCCGGTGCAAAAATGTCTGCAAATTCTTCACAAAGACTAGAAACACTGGCGGAAGGCACAGTCTGATTCACTGATAGGACCTGATTTACTATAGACAAATTAAACAATTGAAACAAATCTAAACCAAACAAGTTCACGGCACTAGAGGAACGAAGAACATAAAATGACACAAGTTTTGTCTGTCCCTTGTATGTTGCAATAAGGCTGCACTGTCCTAACACAGGTATATGCTGTCCTGAGTAACTAGTTAACGTAACATTTGCGGCACGCAATGGCGGGGCGCCCAGTTGTTTGTACGTGTCGTGATTGAGCAATGAAACTGCAGCTCCGGTATCGAGCTGGAATGGTATCACTTGTCCTGCAAAGTCTAAGTCCACAAAAAGTTTATTGTCTTGTTGACGACAAGAGCGACTGTCACGTGCAATTTGAACTGATACAGGTCCAGAAGCACTTGCAACTTTACGGGATTTCCGGCGACGTCGACGCACACTTTGGGTGGGACGAACACAGTCACTGTTAGCTAAAGTGTCACTGGACGGGTGGGAATGAACTACATGAATGTCCATGGGCGAAGGTCCACGAGCCTGATTGTCCTGGGTTCGATTCCGGCGCGAAGCAAAGGGCCTGGAATTTGTGTGATTGTCTGATCTTAACTTTTTCTGGCAAACACTTTGTACATGTCCTTTCTTTTGACAGTAAAAGCAAATAGCTTGGCGCGACGGGCAATTTTCACGCGAATGTCTAGTTGCACACCGCGGGCAAGATTTCACTGCATTTGCTTGCTTACGCGGCGCACGTGGTTGCAAGCGAGGCGGCCGCAGCGAAGTCGGGCGCGAGGGCCGCTTAGCGTCCCGTGCAGCGGGCCGGGCGGGCCGATTAATGTGACACACTGCAGGCGAAGGTTCAAATGATTCCTGAGCAAAGTCAAGTGTGTCTTGCCTGTCCAATATGTCTATCACTTGTTGCAGGGAGGGATTAACTAGCTTCAAAATCTGTTCCCTTATGCGAACATCAGAAACGTTCTGTGCAATTGCATCACGCACCATAGTATCTGAATATGGGAGGCCACATTCACAGGCAAACGCGCAGTCTCTAGTAAGTCCTTGCAAAGTTGCTACCCACTCCCTGTTAGTCTGACCGGCCGTACGTTTTGTACGAAAAAACGTATACCGTTTGGCAACAACATTAACTGTTTCTTTGAAATAGGCATCTAAAGCCGACAAAATTTCCTCGTAGGTCAGAGTTGCTACGTCGCGTCGGGGAAACAATTTCACTATCACCCGGTAGGTAGACACACCGACACAAGAAAGCAAAAACGGCTGCCGCTCTTTACCTTGAATTCCATAAGCAGTGAGGTGGAAGTTGAACTGATCGGCCCACTCAGTCCAGCTTTCGGTTGTGGCCTCAAAGGGCCTAAATGGCGGTGCGACAGCGTTGTGTGGCTGCGGTAGCGAAGAAGCGGCTGCCGCCGCATCGGTTTGCAGCGCACGTTGACCCTGGACGAGCTGTCCAAGGGCTTCCAATAACGCCTGCGTCTGCTGATTCTGCAAGCGAAAAAATTCGGACAGTACATCTGGAGAATGCGGCGAAGCCATGACACAAGCAAATTAGAGCAAGTATAACACAAAGACTGCAACGTGGGCGCGGCACCACTCCTCGGCGCCAAAATATTGTTGTGTCGATTCCCTAAGGTCTCGACACAATGAGTGGCTAGGTGCACGCGAAACTAACGCAGACGGGCGTAAATTCTGAAACAGGAGACTGGATGAAAAACTATAAAGAAAAGAAGAGAGATTGTCATCTACTTAACTTTTAATGATGTTCTTCTTGTTGAAATACATCTCTTGCATAGTAGTAAGCAATTAGCAATGATACACATGGCGCCTTGCTAGGTAGTAGCGATGGACTAGCTGAAGGCTATTTAATCTGTCTCTCGGCAAATGAGAGGAATACTTGGTAGGTCTAGTCGCAAGCTATGTCGTCCGTACAACTGGGCCGAGGTCAAGTCCGTGTCTTGTGACCTGCCCTGTGGTGGCGCTAGGATTGCGATTACACAGTGGCGACACGCGGGTCCGACCTGTACTACAGGACCGCGGCCGATTTAAGTTACCACCTAGCAAGTGTGGTGTCTAGCGGTGACACCACAATCATGCTCTAGATATGTACTGGCAAGTGAACCTACTCAAGGGATACACTTCGATTTTGATCGGCTTTGATTATGTTATAATGTTGAGCAAAATTATAGAGATATACTTTTAATACTGTAAGTAGGCTGTTTAGGTTTTTATATTGGTAACGCCACGTAGCGCTCTGTATGAAAATCAATTGCTATGCTGTGTGCAGTTTGAGGCTGGTAGGCATTGTTGCAATATTCGCTATTGTAGTGTTGGGCAGTTGGCTGTTAACAGCGCGTAGCGTTGCGCAGTTGGAGGTGAGCCGTCAGCAGTGGTGGATGTGGGGAGAGAGATGGCGTAGTTTTGAAAGGGGATGATCTGGACGTGTGTCCATCAGAGACAGTAAATTTGTAAGACTGGATGTCATGAACTGCTATATATATTATGACCTTTGAACACTATTAAGGTAAATACATTGTTTGTTCTCTACCAAAATCTTTCATTTGCTAACTATGCCTATCAGTAGCTAGTGACTTCAGTAGTTAGAATATTTTATTTAGCTGGCAGTAGTGACGCTCGCAGTATTGCAGTAGTTCGAGTAACGAAGATTTTTGTGAGGTAAGTGATTTGTGAAAGGTATAGTTTAATGTTAGTCAGGGCCATTGTTTTGTAGGGATTATTGAAAGTGAGATTGCGTTGCTCTAAAAATGTTGTGTGTCAGTTTAGTGTTGATCAGAATGGGTAAAGAGCGAAATGTCTGAGAACGTTCAAATAACGTAAGGGGTTAACCAGCACAGTAATTCATAAATTTTTATACGGGGACGTTTCATTTGATATATTTGTTATTGTAATATAATTTTTTAACAAATATGTATCGCCCACTGCCCAAAACAATTTGTTAAATTTTTTGTGGGGAGCATGGGGGCTATGTAAGTAGGCTGTTTTGGTTTTTATATTGGTAACGCCACGTAGCGCTTATAATGAATTCTCTACTGTAAAAATGATGAAAGTATGTGAATGCAGCTTGCCGCTAACTTGGTGTAATGTTTTGTCTGTACAGAGGTGTATCTGTCGCCTTTATTACTCCTTCTCTCTGAACCATAAATCGGTACAATACAGTTAGGGTTTCGTGTTTTATATTTAGGCTGATCCGTGATAAGACAGACAAACAATTATGCTAATGGAGGATTCTGAGTAATTTCTCGAATTTCATTCGCTCTCTCTCTCTCTCTCTCTCTGTCCTTTATCTGTGTACAGTTTAAATATATTATTTACGTGAAATCAGCCTAGTAGAATCTCTGGTGGAGCCCTTCGTCTTAATATTCAGCGGCTGGCTTGCTGGAAAAGATCTTTACATTTGTTATTTTTATTAAGCGCTGCATTCAGTTGGGAAAATCGATCGTTCGAACAATTCGTTCAGCTTACGACAGATTTAGAATTTCAGATGTGGACGAAGCCTTTTTGGACGATTTGTAAAAACTCGGAGATTGCAGGCTCTCTTCGTCACAGCTGAAACTTCCCCACTAATTACAGGGCCAAGACAATCATCAATGATTCAGACAGAGAACTCATTCGTCATTCACTCTAGAATAAAATGGTCACAAACCTTATTTCTGAGGAAAATTGTATATTCAATCCATTTCCATTACATGTTCCGTTTTCTGTTGATTCCAAGTCTCATGTAATTTGCTTTTACAGTTTTTTCTTTCTCTTTACCTATCACGCTAGCGGCACAAACGTTAATAGCTCGTTTTAGCGAGAAGAAGAGTAAATATGTCTCTTTTAGCAACCCGACAATCTTCCAACCGATACTTCCGAAGCTGTTTCCTTATCCCTCTATAATAACCATGGAGCATACATCTCTGTATCTCTGTTATTCCAAAGAATAAACGTACTAGAAAAATACCTTGGCGTCGACAAGCTGTCGGCGCATATATTACTAGAAAATCCGATCAGATACTTTTCAAAAGTGAATAATTGTGGATGATTTGATTGACCATTATTAATTATTGCGTGGTAGAGGGTAATTTTCCGTGGGGAGATTACAATGCCCCTCGCAGCGAGCGAAGTTTGTGAGCTCAATTTTGATTCACCGAACACACTTCGCGAGCTATCTATTAGCGTGGATAACCCGGAAGTGATGATTGTCAGTCCTCCGACTGAAAAAGAATATTATATTTGAGACAGACGAAGAAAAGAAATGTTGAAGACAGAAGAAATGAAGAGACAGGTACCGCGGCTGTATTGCTTTTACGTGCATCTAGGTGTTATGTTTACTGTGCACAACCAAGGAAGATGATCTCTCATGAAACTGTTATCAGGGTCTACCCATTCGGGAACTTTCTTAAGCAGGGAAACCTTGGAAAACCTCTTAAGCCTAGACCCCCAGCCTACGGTACATAGAAGATAGGAAAGCCTATAGAAGAAAAAAATATAATTTTGAAATAGATCTCTAAAGGAAAGACAGGGATCAATTTGTATCACGATTTGGAGAAGAGTGGTTTGTGCCTCTAGCAAAAAAAAAAAAAAAAAAAAAAAACGTTTTACAATAAATAACGTGAATTCTCGTTTTACAATCTTGTTCCTCGGACAATATCTTGCGGTGCTAAACTCCCCCGGGTCTTGCATGTCCCCGACGTCCACATTTGTAGTCGGTCTTCTACGCGGCCCCCTTCGTATTTGATCTTCTACGCGGCCCACAATGGGAAGAGTAGAAGGGACAGGGATACTCGAATTCACATGCAACATTCATTCCAAAAGAATTAGCAATGACCAAAAGGGAAACTCTTCCTGTAAGAGAACTGGTTAGGTTGCACCGTCCAAGATTCTCCTTTTTGAAAGCAAAATCCTTATGGCTTCATGGATCCTTTTTGTTACGACGTACTTCAAGGAATTCAACCATTAACTAATGATGTTGCCAAAAGCATCATCCGATTTACTCTCGTTTGAATACTCCTTTTGACTTTGCCTCCCCACTTGTGCTTATAAGTCCAAAAGTTCTAACACATTTTCTATCACTGATTTGTTCTTCGTAATTTAAAGGATTCATGCAACTTACAATAGATTTTGGATTCAAATCATCGAATAATGGAAAGTGTAGTTCATTTTATACAAAGACATAATCCATATTTCCTTGATAAGTCATATAATTTGTCTATACTCAAAAACTTTTTATTCTAAATACATATATTTCTCCGCTTGAGTGCTGAAATGTAAAAGTTATTAGCATTGAGGACTGCGGATTCACTTCTTTCATTTACTCTCTGATTCATACGGCGTTCATCCATGCTCATATATGGAAATGGATTTTTCAAACAAAATTCCCAAACGAACACGAACTATTAAATTACTACTAATTCTATGAATATTACTTTCTTTAATCATTCATTAATAAATTAAAAACTCTTAACTTCTAATTACAACACATTTTCCTTTTAAAGTTCAACATGAATCAGTTTACCCTCGCGTTTGGTGCGAGTCTCTTACAAAGCATATCTGTGTCGTCTATATCGATTTTAATTCTCGCGCCGACATCAACTGTTTTGCGCGGGAAATTATCTTTGCGGCGATAACCGTCACTCACAATTCACTGCCACAACACATCCCTTCACACGTTTACACATCTAAGCGTTCACATGAGATTATATATGAATATTCACTCGGAACCTCTTTTGATTATTCAGCGTCATTTGCGGGAAACATTTCATTCTTCTTGAAGGTCAGTTAGATCCTTTACAAATCTTGATAACATTAGCAATGCTAAAGTTCCATGTTCACCCAAACCACAGGTGAAGTCTATCTCCACTATCTTCTTTACAACACTCGATAGTAATAGTTAGTCACTATTTCTATACTCTATGTCACTGATTAACTATTTCAATTAAAAGGTTTTTAACACTACACACACAGTTTATTGTTATGTTTTTTACGAGCGTTCATCTCTGTCACTCGGAACACCATTCCTCCCTATCTTCTAATCTTCATTATATATTTTTTGAAGTCGTTATGAGAAAATAACCCTTCTATTTAGTTCGATCCCGGGTATGCTTTTGGCACGACCAACAATGGGGAGCAGTATGGGCTTGTAGAGCGTTCGATCAAACCCCATTTCAACATGCGATCTATTTCTTTTGGAACTTGCGCCTTTAACCTCCAGGGAACAGGATAGAAAGTTTTACAATACATTTCGTGCGGCTTAACGTAGAGATGGCATATGTATCCCTTAATAACTCCTAGCCTTTCATCAAACACGTTTTCATACGCTAATAATAATTCTTTGAGCTGCTTCTTCTGATCTTCAATAATGCAGTCGGATTCATTTAACTTCTCATACACTAATTGACCGAAATCTCCTTTGACTTGGAACTCATTATTTACGTGCTGTTTAGAATTTTGTGCAGTCCTGATTACTTGCACACTGATCCCACTATTATATTTTCTGGTAAGGCTTTCTTTTTTCAACAAGTCCAACTCAATTTCTTGTTTATTTACATTTAACCAAATTTTTTCTGTTTTAAAATCTATTCGGCATCCGTATTGACGTAGGCTGTCGACTCCGATAATGCAGTCTACCACCAAATTTTTCACAACAAGGAATGTGCTTAATATTGCTACATTTCCAACTTCTACACTAAGTAGTGACTGCACTTTTACATTAGCCGATCTAGCCCCAACGGCGCCTATTATTCTGCAATTTTGAACTGGAAAAATTGGTACTCGTCTTATATTTCTGATCTTGTTGAATAGAGCCTCCGAAATAACATTTGTGGTTGCAGCTGTGTCTAAAACCGCCACTATAGGTACAGTCTCCAAAATGACTTGCACTTCGGCTACTGCCACCTGTTCCTTATCCTCATCTTGGGGTTCTAAGTCCTCGGTCAATTCATCTGCCAGTAATCGTCCATCATTATACGTTAGCATGGGTACACATATCCTGTTGCCCCTCAACCAATTGTTGACCGCTCCTCCGGGGCACGAGTGGGTCCTTACAAGTTTGTTGGATTTTGGTTCGCCTGGTGGTTGACATCGTCCGTCATTTCGGTAATTACCGGTTGATTCACAGATGTCCGTCCCCACTGATGTTGGTTATTTGAGTTTATTCCCCCAGGTTGATTCCACTTTCTATTACTGTTATTGTTCCAGGCTTGCGGTCTGAAATTCCTTTCGTTCCCCCATACGGGATTGTATCTTTTCCCATTCCTGTTGTTCCTTGGATAGCCCCTCGCAAGACTATTGCCGGTATTATTATTGAGATTTTGAGGGGTTTCTCCACTATTTATCGATCTCTGTGCGTTCCCTTGCCTACCATTTGGCGGAGGTTCTATCTCCCTATATTGGAATCTGTTGTTACGGGCTTTCTGGTTGTTCTCTTCGATAATATCTATATGGTCTAACGTCGTGAGGAACGACTCCAGGTCTTTATCGTTCCCGTAAATTAATTGATTCCGGATGCTAGTTGGTAGTCTTGCCTTAAGTATGTTTATTATGTCTGGCAAGGGCATAGGTCTGTCCCAATATCTAGTTTTATTTATATATTTTTCAAAATACTTCCTAAGGCTTCCTTTTGAAAAAGAGAAAGGCTCTGGGTAGAGCACCTCCTGCCTTAGGCGTTCCTGTACCCCTTCTGACCAGAACTTTGCTAAAAACGCTTTCTCAAAATCGTCATATGTCGAGCAAACAGAAGTCATGTCCGAGGCCCAGATCGCCCCCGAACCTTGTATATACCCCGTAACGAAACTGATCTTCTGCCACGGTCGCCATGATAATGAATTCACTACTGTAAAAATGATGAAAGTATGTGAATGCAGCTTGCCGCTAACTTGGTGTAATGTTTTGTCTGTACAGATGTGTATCTGTCGCCTTTATTACTCCTTCTCTCTCACACATAAATCTGTACAATACAGTTAGGGCATCGTGTTTTATATTTAGGCTGATCCGTGATAAGACAGACAAACAATTATGCTAATGGAGGATTCTGAGTAATTTCTCGAATTTCATTCGCTCTCTCTCTCTCTCTGTGTCCTTTATCTGTGTACAGTTTAAATATATTATTTACGTGAAATCAGCCTAGTAGAATCTCTGGTGGAGCCCTTCGTCTTAATATTCAGCGGCTGGCTTGCTGGAAAAGATCTTTACATTTGTTATTTTTATTAAGCGCTGCATTCAGTTGGGAAAATCGATCGTTCGAACAATTCGTTCAGCTTACGACAGATTTAGAATTTCAGATGTGGAAGAAGCCTTTTTGGATGATTTGTAAAAACTCGGAGATTGCAGGCTCTCTTCGTCACAGCTGAAACTTCCCCACTAATTACAGGGCCAAGACAATCATCAATGATTCAGACAGAGAACTCATTCGTCATTCACTCTAGAATAAAATGGTCACAAACCTTATTTCTGAGGAAAATTGTATATTCAATCCATTTCCATTACATGTTCCGTTTTCTGTTGATTCCAAATCTCATGTAATTTGCTTTTACAGTTTTTTCTTTCTCTTTACCTATCACGCTAGCGGCACAAACGTTAATAGCTCGTTTTAGCGAGAAGAAGAGTAAATATGTCTCTTTTAGCAACCCGACAATCTTCCAACCGATACTTCCGAAGCTGTTTCCTTATCCCTCTATAATAACCATGGAGCGTACATCTCTGTATCTCTGTTATTCCAAAGAATAAACGTACTAGAAAAATACCTTGGCGTCGACAAGCTGTCGGCGCATATATTGCTAGAAAATCCGATCAGATACTTTTCAAAAGTGAATAATTGTGGATGATTTGATTGACCATTATTAATTATTGCGTGGTAGAGGGTAATTTTCCGTGGGGAGATTACACGCTCTGTATGAAAATCACTGGCTGTGCTATGTGCAGTCTGAGGCTGGTGAACGGTAACAGATATTAAAGAAAAACTTGAAATAAAAGTTTTATGGTGATGGTGTTTAATGTGCCTTACAACGCTGCAAACACACACACACACACACACACACACACACACACACACACACACACACACAATTCCTCACACACAAATAAAGAAAAGATGTTATGCGGACATGTGTCAGGAAATGCTTACTTTCCATGTTAGAGCTCATTTGATTACTACTCTTCAAATCACATTAATCATGGAATGGAAACTCAGCAACAGAACGTACCAGCGTGACTTCAAACACTTTGTTCCAGGAAATGTTCAAAATGTCCTCCGTTAGCGAGGATACATGCATCCACCCTCCGTCGCATGGAATCCCTGATGCACTGATGCAGCCCTGGAGAATGGCGTATTGTATCACAGCCGTCCACAATACGAGCACGAAGAGTCTCTATATTTGGTACCGGGGTTGCGTAGACAAGAGCTTTCAAATGCCCCCATAAATAAAAGTCAAGAGGGTTGAGGTCAGGAGAGCGTGGAGGCCATGGAATTGGTCCGCCTCTACCCATCCATCGGTCACCGAATCTGTTGTTGAGAAGTGTACGAAAACTTCGACTGAAATGTGCAGGAGCTCCATCGTGCATGAACCACATGTTGTGTCGTACTTGTAAAGGCACATGTTCCAGCAGCACAGGTAGAGTATCCCGTACGAAATTATGATAACGTGCTCCATTGAGCGTAGGTGGAAGAACATGGGGCCCAATCAAGACATCACAAACAATGCCTGCCCAAACGTTCACAGAAGATCTGTGTTGATGACGTGATTGCACAATTGCGTGCGGTTTCTCGTCAGCCCACACATGTTGATTGTGAAAATATACAATTTGATCACGTTGCAATGACGCCTTATCCGTAAAGAGAACATTTGCACTGAAATGAGGATTGACACATTGTTGGATGAACCATTCGCAGTAGTGTACCTGTGGAGGCCGCCGGCCGAAGTGGCCGTGCGGTTAAAGGCGCTGCAGTCTGGAACCGCAAGACCGCTACGGTCGCAGGTTCGAATCCTGCCTCGGGCATGGATGTTTGTGATGTCCTTAGGTTAGTTAGGTTTAACTAGTTCTAAGTTCTAGGGGACTAATGACCTCAGCAGTTGAGTCCCATAGTGCTCAGAGCCATTTGAACCATTTTTTTGTGGAGGCCAATCAGGTGCTGATAGTGCCTGCACACGCTGTACATGGTGCGGAAACAACTGGTTCTCCCGTAGCACTCTCCATACAGTGACGCGGTCAACGTTACCTTGTACTGCAGCAACTTCTCTGACGCTGACATTAGGGTTATCGTCAACTGCATGAAGAACTGCCTCGTCCATTGCAGGTGTACTCGTCGTTCTAGGTCTTCCCCAGTCGCGAGTCATAGGCTGGAATGTTCCGTGCTCCCTAAGACGCCGATCAATTGCTTCGAACGTCTTCCTGTCGGGACACCTTCGTTCTGCAAATCTGTCTCGATACAAACGTACCGCGCCACGGCTATTGCCCCGTGCTAATCCATACATCAAATGGGCATCTGCCAACTCCGTATTTGTAAACATTGCACTGACTGCAAAACCACGGTCGTGATCAACACTAATCTGTTGATGCTACGTACTGATGTGCTTGATGCTAGTACTGTAGAGCAATGAGTCGCATGTCAATTGGGCCAACTGGCGGTGAGTCGAAGAAGTACAGTACATACTGAGGAAACTAAAATGAGCTCTAACATGGAAATTAAGCGTTTCCGGACACATGTCCACATAACATCTTTTCTTTATTTGTGGGTGAGGAATGTTTCCTGAAAGTTTGGCCGTACCTTTTTGTAACACCCTGTAAGCATCAAACGCAAAAACTACAAAGAACGAAACTCGTCTTGCTTGAAGAAGGAAACCAGATGGCGCTATGGTTGGCCCGCTAGATGGCGCTGCCATAGGTCAAACGGATATCAAGTGCGTTTTTTTTTAAATAGGAACCCCCATTTTTATTACATATTCGTATAGTTCGTAAAGAAATATGAACGTTTTAGTTGGACCACTTTTTTCGCTTTGTGTTTTACTGAGTGTACTCTGCACCATTGACCCCTTTCCTCGCCTGTGTTTACCATGATGCCTCGCGCAGCAAAGTCCTATCAGAGTGAAAAAGAAGAAAATTATAGACAGACACCCTCAGCGTCTTCGATTATAAAAGTCTGTGTCTTGGTGATCGTTGCTGTAAGTTGTAGATTAGATGCTGGCTACCGGGATGAAACAGGTAATTAATTTTAATAAAATAGTTATGACCAAGAGACAGAATTTTATAATCTATTCCGATAGAAAGGTCACTGAACTTCTCACGAGGTCCAAAAGACATCATCCCGCTATCCTTAACGTCGGTATGTGGCAGCATCCTTGACCATGGAATGCAACTCATCCACGTAATAAATGCCTTACAAGCTGATTGTTCGACATATTATTGAGTACTGTTCATCAGTCTGGGATTATCGTCAGGTAAGACTGATATAGCAGATACAGAAGATCCAAGAAGAGCGGCACGTTTCGTGACGCGTTCGTTTAGTCGGTGTGAGAGCGTTACAGAGATGCTCTACAGACCAGAGGCGTTGTGCATCACGGAGATTTTTGCTACTGAAGTTTGGAGACAGCACGTTTGAAATATAGTCGGACAACGTATTACTTCCTCTCATAAACAGCTCACGTATTTACCATGAAAAGAAATCTGAGGAATTAGGGCTAATAACAGAGGCTTACCGACGAACATTCTCCCCCGAGACTTCATGAATGGGACAGGGAAGGGGAAATCAATTAGTGGTACAAAAGTACCTAGGTGGGTTCCAGAGTTTGAAGTAGATGTAGTACATGAAGAGAGTATTCTAACCCATAGCCCCGTAGAGAGAAAACATTTTATCTATAAATAAGCATGAATTTGGTAACCATTGCTCACACACAAGTTATCCTGCGTGCAGTGGATGTAGCCCAACAGTCAGACTTCAGATTTGTAGGTTTTCAGAACGAATTCGTGACGTTACCACATTCTAGAATGTTAACAAGGGAGCGAGCATACGGAATGGGTTCTCATAGATGTGACTGGCACAAAGACTTTCCGAATAACAGAAAAAAATATATTTTTTCTGAAAAGCCAGTATTCATTAGAAACGAAAATGACATCAGTAGTACGCCTGGCGATTGTGGTACGATTTTTTTATTCGCCATGTACAGTCGACAAATCAAAGCTGTCGTATGTCTTGATAAGCTCAGGTACCTTCGGTTGTGTGTAGCTCGCATTAGTCGTAACGAAACACACACCGGAAACGGCGGCAGCACTTTTATGTAACATGCTTTTAGCTATATCTTCTTATAGTTACTATCTTACCTATAGACCTTTTTAATTTTCTGTGGCTGTGTATAATTACCCCATATTGTATTATAACACTTACTTTGATCTGTTTGAAGCGCCGCGGTCTTCTGCCTCGTATAAACATTAAGATCACATCTGTATACTTAAGTATAGCCAAGGTATGCCTCAAACGAGCAAGCGAGAAACAGTCATTTAATGTCAAGATGTCTCAGTATACGCAGGACAGAAGAGATAGCATCCTAGCTCTCGTCCAGTATGATGGTTTCAGAAAACCGTGAAGCGGCAGCCAGGTGCGGCGTTCAACCTCTCTTTGCCCAGAAGTGGACGAAGTGGTGATACGAGACGAGGGCAACTTGTCAGATTTGAGGGTCGGGCTTAAGAGGGGTGTTGACGCATCAGCAAGACAACGTGCTAGTTGAAACGTGTATAGAACGTCCGTTTTTAAATGCTAACTGAAGAAAAAGACCAGTGTCACTGGATGCTCTCAAGTCTTTCTTACAGCTTATGGGATTCTGGCATCAGAGCCTATAGGGCTGATAATAAAGAAGCCCTGTCTGATGACCACAAACTTTTAGGCTTGCCTTCACTGAACTGAATGTAGATCGTGACCTGCATAAAATTTTATTTTCGGGTAGCTCGTTACGGAGCCACAGCACAGGTCTCATGCTGGGGGTGGCTCTCAGAAAATGGAGTCATCTTGCCACTAATCAGTATGTGCACATAATTGAACATACTGATAACTGTTAATGGTGCCGATTGTGGTGATGTGTTACACCAATGGACGGTTCCAGTTCCAGCTGGATCACTCACTGGTTCACAGCGTCGAATGATTCAGCAATGATTTTCGCAACAACCTGACATCGATCTGGTAGACTGGCCTGTCAATAACTGGACTTGAATTCAACTGAAAATTTGCTGGCCGAAGTTAATCCGACACCGGCTCGAAGCGCAGCCAGTCATCTGTGGGAACTAGTGACGGATACATGGAGAGTCTCGTAGACAATGAAACGTATTTCCAGTGGCTGATCGTCCCCATGCCTCGACGATGGAAGTAATTGATATCAAACTGGGTGAAACTCATGTAACCACAACCTGGATGTGAAATTTTCCTCAGCTCATGCTACTTCATTTGATATTACAGCATTTGACATATCTGCTAATTTTGTTAGTTGTAAATCTACGTCAAATAATTGTATTTTAAATTTTTATTTATTGAGTTTGTGCTACTTAAGTCTTAATGTATATAAATTTGAGGAAAAACTTGTAAAAGTCAGTTTGAATAGAAACAGAAATGGCATCGTAATGTGAGACAGTAAGAGGAAACAATATCGCCCAATATAAGAAGAGATAAGCCGTAAATAATAATATCCTCATCCTTACTGCCCCTTCAATATCTTCCTCGTTTACTGAGCAAAATATGTGCAGTCAGGGCATTCAGAATTTCTGTTTAGAGTTAACAGTCTTCGGTAGCCAATGGATAGCATTCCATGTACTGTTCCCATTTCTTATTTTAGTCTTTAGAGAAATGACCCCTGCAGAATACGCATTTAGCGTCGTCTTCTTCATACTGGACATCAGAAGCATTATCCTCAATCAAAACCGTATAAGGTTCAGAATTGCTGGAAGATTGCGTTGCCTGTATTTCTCTTTTTTTATTTTTAATAAAGAACTGAACTTCCATTTCTATCTGCTTTGATTCCGCTACCGCTTTCTTCTCTGAAATGTTTTAAACGTTGCCTGCATTGGGGCGATATTAGCTGCTTCACTACAGATTCGGAATGTGCTGACTTTTATTAGAGTTGGGGGGTCTCAAAGGGGCTTGTCGATTCTGGGAGTTGGACGGATACTATTTGGACCAACATTTACCTTGCATCTTGTATGTCAGACTCTTGGTTTATTGTATTTAATTATATGCCTGTTAAATGGAAAGAGTCCCGCTTCCGAAAGGCCAGTTACAGCATTTTCCATTGTTACTGCTCTCAAGTAGTTTATAATTTTTTGGGGTAACGCGTTTGTTAAGGCTCCATTGCATGCATGATATGGAGTGCTAAATAGATGCTGTGGATACGGTTTTCTGTTGCTTTGTCTATCAGACAAATGTAATACGATGCCCATCAAGTACTAGCACAACAGGATCACAACCATATAGGTTCAGAAAGGTCAGACAAGTGGTAGACCTCATATTAAAACTACGAATCTCCATCCGACTATTAGGGTAGTAACCTGAAGTTATCCTAATATGAGACAGTGTCTCCTTCTAGGAGAAACTGCCGTGTGTTAGAGTACCTGTGGTAATATATTAGGAATATGCTACCTTATGCTAGAAATCTAGACTCATAGTTACACAGCTCGGTTCGAAAGTCGATTCATTACCGTGAATGCAAGGGTACTTAGTGAAGAATAGAATCATTTGAATATGGTTGCAACAATTACTCAATTTCATATGTTAAAGGTCTGAAAGGACATACATTCCAAAAATTTGAAATTCAAAACTTTAAGAGTCAAGGTTTGTCGATAGTGTGCAGTCCCGTTGTGGGTCCATTGTCACTGTTCTACACTTCAAGCACGGTGAGAATCAAGTTCTGATACCTGCCAACAGATCTGAAAACTTACTTTAGTCAGTATCTACCTGCCTCACATTAGTGAACTCCCCTATCGTAGGCACTTTTGCTCTATATTCAAAATAACTCTCAGTAATGTTAGTATAATTCTGATAAAATAAAGCAAATCAGAACATAAATAGTTATCTCAAATTAAATTCTAATTCCAGTACGACAAAGCGTAGTTCATTCCATCATCTGGCGTCTGTAGTTTCATACCCACGGTTCACTGATATTACGGAGCTCTATTTTCGTTGAAGTGTTTCAAATGGCTCTGAGCTCTATGGGACTTAACTTCCATGATCATCAGTCCCCTAGAACTTGGAACTATTTAAACCTAACTAACCTAAGGATATCACACACATCCATGCCCGAGGCAGGGTTCGAATCTGCGACCGTAGCGGTCGCGCTGTTCCAGACTGAAGCGCCTAGAACCGCTCGGCCACCGCGGCCGGCAAATTTAGACTGATAGTGAATTTTTAATGTTTCCGAAATAAAGAGCAGAAGGATTTCTGTTGAGCTTTGGCGTTTATATTTGAGTGCGTAATTTGAAATAAAGTATGTAATTACCGGTGCCATACGTGTCAAAGAACTGAATAATTATTCGATAAGTTACTTCCTCGTACATTTGAAATACAGGCTTCGAAAAAGACAAAATTTCGATGGCAGTATGGTTGATCTGTAGTCAAGTATTCCTCAAAATAATAGCATTCTCTCACTCGCATAAAATGAATGCCCTTTAAAGTAACATAGATTAATCACTTTTGATTGTATGAGTTTTGTGATAATTTCTTATGCGCTCGTACTAAAATTCTTCTCTAGACTACAAATAATACGCACCAAATTTCTACTCATCAACAAAAGAGAAGCTATCACAGAAATGCCACGGTGCACCACGAAGAGAGATATAAAATGGAACCTAGCTGACTCAGGAAGTGACTACCAGGCCCATTGACCGTGGGTTACTCTCACAGGGACGTTATCATCTCCTTCGGAACACATCTAGCGTTTCTGGTCAAGTCACTACAAATTTCGCGATCGCCGTCAACATCCTGTACTAACGTGTATAATTTTTTATTGGTATTAATTTCCAAAGATGTGTATAGTACGATTTGCTGGTATAATATGTTACCGCTATAACTTGATATGTTCATTAAGGTGGCTAACGTGTTGTCGCAATTTGTGGCGTGGCTATACACGCCGAGAGTGCCCGATGTGGGACTCAGCCATTTTCCGCGCGAACAATTTTGTCAACAGTACGTAAACGATGTGTCGAGTAGTGTAAGCAGCGTTCCGTTTTCGTCTGATGCTGCTGTATGTGGGAAAGCGTCGCTGTTGAATAACTGTGTGTGGCCTTAGGGTGACTTCAGGAATTATTTGTTGCGATGATTGGGAGTTGGTTTTAAATAAGGGTAAAAGTTAGTTAATTCGGGTGGGTGGTATAATAAATCCTATGAACTTCGAATACAGGATCAGTAATTTGACTCAGTCATCACGATTAAGTAGGCTGATCGTTGTGAAAAGACATGAAATACAGTGAGCACATGATGTCAGTTTTAGGGAAGGTGAACTCCCAACTTTTGGCTCATTCGCAGTTATTAGGGAGAGCGTAGCGCATCGAAAAAATACACACCTTGTTGAGGACTACTTGAGGGACAGATGAACGTGGAAACAGTCCAGAGATGAACAGCGGTTAGTGTGTGCTGTGTCAAAACGCACGGGGTACGTTCGCCCTTACTGGTGCTGAGCGTCCTGCGTGATAAAGGAATGATAACACCTGGTGGTCACGATAATATACGTGTATGATTTGGTAAAACCAAAATCAAATTCTGTTCTAGATGATATGAGAGCGTCTACGGAATAGCAGGTGGCGAGCATGCGCGACTGCAGCGATATACCATATCGCCCTCTCTGCGACCAGAGATGGTGCCTGAGCGACGCGCAGCAGCCGGCCGCTATTGCGAAGAATCGACAGCATCGATGATTATTACATTAATTGTTAAAAGTTGGCGTGGCGGTGCGTGTTTGTTCGTTTTAAATGGTTCCTATTGTACAACGAAAAGGGTTAGTTAGTTCCCGGATGGACATCTCACCGACCAACTGATGGTATATCAGGTCTGACCTTATAGCGTTTCACTGCGTGGTGTAGTGAGGCTACTCAGTTGACACCTAAGTCTTGGGAGAGTGCACGGAATTTTGTCGATTATAGTTGTGGAAACAGTTTCGTTCGTAAAATTTGCTGGGGCGAGTCCCGCGTGAGCCTGATTTAATTGAGAGATTGATTTGTTAGGTGCTGAGTTTTGTGGAATCGGTGTGACCGATATCCCGTCCGCATTGTATGTTGAGTGGTCGCGACGCGCCCGGAGGTAATTGGGTTGCTTGTCTTTTTATGGAGGTGGTTTGGGTATTGTGAGTGTGTGTATCGAGAAGGGGAAGCCTCGAACACGTCTTGGTAGTTGTATTTTCAAGACCACTAGCTTGCAGCAGACAGCGAATTGGCTCAGAAAACGACGAACGGTTTCACTATACGGTGATGGTGTGCACGTATCACTGAGTAGACAAGCGATAGTAAATTGAAGGAACCATTTAACAAGCTACACGTAGCTAAACCAAAACTTGATTCATGAAGGTGACGAGTGGCCGATTTAAATGTTAGGGAACTTAGCGGGTCGCGTGTAGTCAACGCCTGAAGACGTCAAGATTTGCTTTTAAATTGTAACTTAAGGTTAGTTGAAAAGTGGCGGTGACATTTAGGATTTTTGTTTGATATTTTTTTATTATTTGTTTCCGTATTGTGGGGACTGATAATATATTTGCAGGCACTCTTTCACTAGTGATAACCAACCTGTATTGAGATGCCTAGAAGGAAAATAAATCCAATTTTATTGAGGTTAAAGGAAACTTCCCAGTCTATTCAATTGGTATCTAGTGTGAATATATCTATATCATTTTCGGAAGTATAAAGGAGTGTAATTTAGAGATATTGATACAGTGGAGTCGATATTACGTATAATGTGGTGTTTTTAAATGTGTTTGGTAAAAGGTTCTTGAACGAATGAAATTATAAATAAGCTACTGAAAGTAGATCTTCTCAATGTTAAAGAAAAGATTTCAATTAAGGGTTAAAGTTTTCTAAATGATGAATAAGTTTAATTGAATTAATTGAATTATTTACGGAAAGACCAAAGATTTTGCTACTAACAAAGATTCGGTATTCTGTGACGCATGCGAAGTCTCATCACTTACATATTATCGCTGCGTCGAGTTGGAAAAATATTTAAGGGAGAACTAAAAATGTTTTAATACCTAACAGTAGTGATGGAAGTGTCCATAAACAGAATAATTGTTTCAAGACGGTAGGCAGATTGGTATTTTAGTACAAGTAATAAAATAGTTCCGAGTTTATGTCAGAGAGTACGTACTGCGTTGTGCAAAGCGAAAGATAACAATTGCTAGTTGGATGCCGCATTTATCATCACGCAAGATAATCAGGTACTGAAATTAAAGTAATTTGTTGCTCTGACGAGATCAGTATCATAGACAACGTGAGTCGTTCATTTAATAGGCCCATTTATTCATTACCGCTTAACTTCAGTAATCATTGGCGTGTGAATATTGTTAAGTGATTATTCGCAGTTCTGTCGTGGCTTGGTACGATTTCGGCGTCGTGTCTGGGCAGGGTGTTGTTCCCATTGTTTCGCAGACAGGCTCTTTGCATGGTCAGCGGTTGAGGTGGCTGCAATATTAATTGTACTAAGGCTGATTTCGTGTCCTATTGGTTCATTGCCAGTGTGATTTCGGCGCGGGCTAGATTCTAGAGGTTCCTCTCCAACTGGTATCTTCTGCAATTAGATAGCGTTCTGCAGTCTTAACCTCTAGTTAAAAATAAGAAACTGTACCTAATTAAAGGTGTGGTGGTCGACTGGTGGCCTAAGTACTTTGCGCAACAGGATACTCTGCAGTAACGGCATAGAGACGTTGGTACTGTACGATCCCTTGTCGTTGTCAATCGATCTTGGGTACTGCCAATCACGGACCAGTACAAGTTCTATTTGCAGGAGAGTGCTACGGGAGTAAGCGATTTAGAAGAAGGAAGCACGCGGCTCCCGGAGAGGAGTCTGAATACCACTTTCCGTTAATGTGAAGCTGTCTGAAACACTCGCCCAACAATAAGTCGACGATCACTGTCTTGCTGGAACAATTATTCGTGTAATGTGGAATGGCACAGCATTTCATCATGTCAGAAGTTCATCCATTGTAATGTTAGATTAGGCACTCAGTGTTCCTACATTTTCAAAATATTCAAATGTGTTTGAATTCCTAAGGGACCAAACTCCTTATGTTATCGGTCCCTAGACTTACACACTACATGAACTAAATTGTGCTAAGAAGAACACACACCCCAAAGCCCGAGGGAGGACTCGAACCTCCTGTGGGAGGGATCTAGCAGTCCGTGACATGATGCCTCATACCGCGCCTATGTTTTCAGGAATATTGTGTAGTCTCACCTGTGGCGAGACAGAAACAAAGGCAATTTGCTGACTTTTAACCCTCCATGAATACGAATTTTAATCATGATTCGTTTGTAGTGAGGAGATGTGGATTGTTTATAATTTCTTTCGCTGTTGTTTGAAACAGTTGACTGAGTGTGACGAGATGCGCGTTCTGCACGACGGTTATTCATTCCAGACAGTCAGATAAGAACTGTATTTCTGTTTAAAGTGAACATCAAAATCAGTGTGGCTTTTGTTTAGGGTTTTTACCATATCTGGTAGTCAGTATAAGCCTAAGATGTTGAGAGATCAGTGTGAAGAACTCGGAGATGCAGTGTACCCGTATGGCACAGCGTTATCAGCAAATGATGTATTTTGAAAGTGGAATCTTTGTGGATCCCAATTTAGACGGCTGGCGAATCGAGCAGTATACAGATTTTTGGACGGATGTGATAGTGGCCCTGTTATAGACTGCATGGAAACTTGAGGGCACGCATACTCGTCATCAAGGTTCCATTCGACCACGTCCGATCACCAAAGCCAACTAATGATGTACTGTGGGCCAAACACGTCGTAACGCTTCACATTAGAGCCTGCCATCTGAGAAAAGTAATGGACTCCTTGCAACATTCTGTCATGCCGCACCATTTGTCGGAGACGAGCAGCAGCTGAACTACGGAATTACGATCCCACAAGTAGGATGCCGTTTGCATCTCCATACAAGCGGCTGCGTCTGCAATGGTGCAGCATCCTCGAGGCATGGACTGCTAATGAATGGCGTCACATTATCTTCAACGATGAATCGCGGGTCTGCACTACCCCAGGTTACTGTTGTCAGCGAATATGTCGACATCATGGAGAGAGGTCCCATTCTTCCAAAGTTTCGGAGAGTCACAGTAACGTTACTCCTGTCGTCATGGTGTGGGAAGCATCGGGTATGACTTCACGTCATCGCTGGCAGTAATTGAGGGAACTCTGACGGTACAACTGTAGACCACGCATATTCTGCGTCTTCATATGTTACCTTTCATTTTGCCTTTTTCCAGGTCAGTACTCGTCCACACATGTGACGTATATATCTGAACTGTCTGCTTGATGTTGAGGTACTCCTATGACCAACAAGATCCCCAGGTCTGATACCAACAGAAGATGGATGTCAACTGCGTTCCACTGTTAGTATCCAGGATATCAAAGGCAAGGTACGACAGCTGTAGGCCAACTTGCTTCAAGAGAAGGTACCATTGCTTTATGACCCCTTCTACATCAAAGCAGTGCACGCGTCCCGGGCAGGGAAGGCCCAACATTATACTGATAACAGGACTCGTACTGCCACATTTTTTGTAAAGAAAATTCTGACTTGATTTTATAATCACATAACCTATCAGATAGTAATGTTTCATTTCGTTTCCTCTTAACTTTCTGGTTGCCCCAGTTTTTTGTTAGGCAGTGTGTAGATATTTGCTTTACATAGCACCTATGTTTTTGTAATATGTCCTCTGTGGTCATAACTGATGGAATTTGTGTAGCTACATTTTCTGTCTGTTTTTGATATTAGGCTAATCATGACGCATAAATTATTGACTTTCCTATGACGTATACAAGCATCTTTAATTATATTGTCGTTTTGTCATTTTATGTATGAATAATTTATTACAATGTTTTGGCAAGTTGTAACTGTTATCTTGCGCACATTAGGCTCTTATGACATCTTAGAAAATGAGGTCTACTCATCTAGTTTCTACATCTGTAAGTGACGATTTTACTGTACGTCTGTATCAATTTTTTTAAACGGGAAGTAATGATTAATTTTCATTTATTCCTGAATTGCACTATCTACAAAATTTTCATATGTAATGTTTAGGATCAATCATTCTTTGTTAGTGAATTCACAACAGACCTTCAGATTCATGCACAACTATGCCTTCTGGCGGCTCTGTAGCACACGTTTATGGTTGTAACTTTATGTCCAATCAGACAGCGCATGTTTGACGTCAAAGGTTATTGATGAGTATTCTGCTCAACAACTGTAAAGTTTAACTACTTTCTCTTTCTCTTATTTACTAACACGAAGAACTATGCTAATTTGTGTTATGTACCACGGATTCCAGGATAGTTGGCTGAATAAAAAATATTCGTATGGAAGTAATAACAATATTTTCAAAAGCATTTCGTGTTTTGCACTGATGACCAACACCATTAGGCCACTGCTCACCACGAGACTCAACGTCCCGTTATGGCGTTACGGACACGTAACGCGTTAGGGGAAATACACTACTGGCCATTAAAATTGCTACACCAAGAAGAAATGCAGATGATAAACGGCTATTCATTGGACAAATACATTATACTAGAACTGACATGTGATTACATTTTCAAGCAATTTGTTTGCATAGATCCTGAGAAATCAGTACCCAGAACAGCCACCTCTGGCCGTAATAACGGCCTTGATATGCCTGGGCATTGAGTCAAACAGAGCTTGGATGGCGTGTACAGGTACAGCTGCCCATGCAGCTTCAGCACGATAGCACAGTTCATCAAGAGTAGTTACTGGCGTATTGTGACGAGCCAGTGGCTCGGCCACCATTGACTAGACGTTTTCAATTGGTGAGAGATCTGGAGAATGCGCTGGCCAGGGCAGCAGTCGAACATTTTCTGTATCCAGAAAGGCCCGTACAAGACCTGCAACATGCGGTCGTGCATTATCCTGCTGAAATGTAGGGTTTCGCAAGGATCTAACGAAGGGTAGATCCACGGGTCGTAACACATCTGAAATGTAAGGTCCACTGTTCAAAGTGCCGTCAATGCGAACGAGAGGTGACTGAGACGTGTAACCAAAGGCACCCGATACCATCACGCCGGGTGATACGCCAGTATGGCGATGAAGAATACACGCTTCCAATGTGCGCTCACCGCGATGTCGCCAAACACTGGTGCGACCATCATGATGCTGTAAACAGAACCTGGATTCATTCGAAAAAATGACGTTTTGCCATTCGTGCACCCAGGATCGTGGTTGAGTACACCATCGCAGGCGCTCTTGTCTGTGATGCAGCGTCAAGGGTCACCGCAGCCATGGTCTCCGAGCTGGTAGTCCATGCTACAGAAAACGTCGTCGAACTGTTCGTGCAGATGGTTGTTGTCTTGCAAACGTCCCCATCTGTTGACTCAGGGATCGAGACGTGGCTGCACGATCCGTTACAGCCATGCGGATACGATGCCAGTCATCTCGACTGCTAGTGGTATGAGGTCGTTGGGATCCAGCATGGCGTTCCGTATTAACCTCCTGAAACCACCGATTCCATATTCTGCTAAAAGTCATTGGATCTCGACCAACGCGAGCAGCAATGTCGCAATACGATAAACCGCAACCGCAATCGCGAAAGGCAAAGAACCCGAGTTTGAGTCTCGGTGCGGCACACAGTTTTAATCTACCAGGAAGTTTCATATTCGCATTGATGATCGACCGCAGTTCAACTGCTGTAGCACCCATATTGCAGAACGCTACATCATAGTGCATTTGTCTTATATTGCACCCTTTCTTCTAATATGAATGTAGCGTCACCTATTTCGTACATTTACTATCACGTCTCCATAACCATATTATGCCAATTTTAGCTTCCATACTCTGTTAGCAACCAGTGTGAAATTGTCTAGCCACCCAGGCATGTTACTGCAAACTATAACTTGATGAAATAATTTTATTTACATTTGTCGGTTGAGGATCTGAGGCGCGAACATTCCGAGCAAGATGGTCTCACAGATTCTCAATTAAACTTAAATGCGGACACTATGGTGACTGGTGGATTACGGTAAACTTATGCTGGTGATTTTCGAACCATACACGTACACTGTGAGCTGTATGACATGTTGCACAATGCTTCTGGTAGATGCCATCGTGGCGAGGAAAAACAAACAGCATGTAGGGATGACATTATCCCAAGGATAGACGCATACTTATGTTGATCCATTGCACCCTTCAGAATGACGAGACCACCCAGGGTATGTCCTCTGGCCTGGACACTCCCGACGATGGCTGCAGTGTGTTTGCTTTCAGACGTCTCACGCCACACCCGCAAACAACCATGTGTCCAATGGAGCATAAAACGTAATTCAATTGAAAAGACCACCCGTCGCCACTCAGCGGACGTGCAAATTCCAGCCTAGTCGGCAATGGTCAGCTGTCGGTATGGATGCCTGACCCAATCGCCTACTGCGGCAGCCCATACTCTGCAACGTTCGCTGGACATTCGTTGAGAAGATACTGTTGGTAGCCTCTTGGTTGACTTGAGCCGACAGTTGTTCAATAATTGCCCGTACACATCTCCGCAGCCTTCGGTCACCCCTGTCATTTATGACGCGTGGTGCACGACTGTTGCCTCGGCGCTGGTTGTGGATAGCGCCATTTAGCCATACACGGCATATTCGTACTTTAACTACGGCGGCACGCGAACAGTTTACAAACTTAGCCGTTTCGTAAATGCTTCCACCCTTACGCCATGCCCTTTGGACGTCGGACTGCTCTGTTTCCGCATTACAGCAACGACTGAGCTGTTTTCCGCGTACTCCAGAGGTGCTTTATGTATCCTCGTCTGTTAGTGCTGGCACCTCCATCTGTGAAAGAGTATTGCATGTTGATGTCGTACATAAGCGATAGTCACATCAATGTGACTAGACCTTGTGTTTAGTACAATAACTTATTTTAAAATAACCAGACGTTTGAAGCTGATTC
Organism: Schistocerca nitens; assembly: GCF_023898315.1. NCBI lineage: Eukaryota > Metazoa > Arthropoda > Insecta > Orthoptera > Acrididae > Schistocerca > Schistocerca nitens. The sequence continues at coordinate 620,400,689 of NC_064617.1, forward strand.
GCATATGGGTGCTCGATTCTATACGGACTCGGGGGTTTCCTGCTGTTAGGCTATTAGAACCGGTTACGTTGTATTGGACGGCGAATATTCCACAGAATCTAAAAGGGTCATGACAAGTTCCCAAAGGAAGCATAACAGGAACTCTCATGACCACAATCATCGTAAAACATTGATCAGAATAACGCAGCAACACTACGAGATCGTTCGCTGAATACGCTGTCTACAGGAAAATATTGTCGTGGGACGGTCACAAGGACAGACAGAAAGACTTGGACAACATTTCAACGTGATGTAATAAAATTCTTTGAATGTGGATAAATGTAAGATGATCCCTGCAATAAATAGATAAACCGATAGAATTATATTACAAAATGAAGCTGTGAAATTTACGTATTCTCCTGCTTTTCTTCATTCGATATGTTGAGGCGCGAGTTTTGCAGTGGTTGCTAAACTTGGCTCAATTTTCAGATGAGCGACATCAGATCTATATATATGTTTCCCGTGATCTCCATACATTATTTAAGGCAAAAGACGGAATGGTTCCTTTTCAGTACATAGTAATAATTTTCTGTCGCATCCTTTCCCAGTTCAAAATTCTACTTTCATCACCCCGTCGTAGAAAAGACGTTAAATACTAATCTACCGTCCTTCCTTCCTTTCCGATGGCATGGTCCAGATGACATATCCTTGAATGGTTTGAATTGTGTGAAAACACAGCAATGGAGCTGAGAGATTGTGGTTTACGCTGCTATGATTTCAGCTCGTCGTAACTATATTAAAGTGTTCTTGCTGAGAAGTCAAACAGACCGCTACTTACAACAAAACATCCATGCATTTCTTCCATGCAGAGTAAGTTTGAAACTAACTGTGAGCAAAGTTGGTCTTGAATATACGTCTCCGAAAGCTACATGCACTTGTTAACAGAGTAATAAGTACACAGGTTTCATATGTGCATTAGATATTATGAGATCAGACTTGGAGGAAGTGAGGATGGACACCGGCTGTGGCCTTAAAGGAGCCAAGTCGGCGTTCTCCTGAATCTATTAAGGAATAATCAGAAAAACCTAAATCGTTTTTTTTTTCGTTGTCCTCCAAAATAACAACTGTACCGCTGCTCATTCTGTCGTGGTGAAACCAAAGCTTTCGCCATTAACGATAAAATTCTTGTGCGCGTCGAACACTGTTGCAAGTGAAACTCATTCAGTTGTGATTTACACTATGTCTTAATGGCTGGTACGATTTTTTGGCTTACGTTTTACTTGTAAACCCTTTTGTGTTCTGGCTTAAGTATGATTTCGGTATTAATGTGCATAAATGAATATTACAACTACTGCTATGAATTAGCTGTAAGAAAAGAATTAGTTATATTTCTAGATTTTCAGCATATGACACTGCGGAAACACAAATGTTGCTGTAATATACTGTGCCCAAAAAGAACGATATAGGCATTAGGGCTAGAAGCTGACAGTGAAACCCTGCCCTCCTTTTATTTTGTTTCACCAGAGACTTTGACCTTCGTTTAAGCCCTGAAGTTTTTTACCCATTAATATCATATAAATAAAAGCATCTGGACAAGAATTAATTAACACTTGGAGCACCAAGAAATTTCCCAAAGCGGAGCGGAACAGGCAAGGGCGGTTAGCCAGAATTAACCGAGACATAACTAAAATTTGAATCTTCACTGTAGGCAAAGTCCATCTACGCACCATGTACGAAAAGATATCGTAGCTTATAGAGCTAATTTGTGCAGTGCAAATTTTCTTCCATCAGTGCCCCGCGATACCCAACAATCTGTAAAACCTTGAACTGGTGTGATAGCTAAAATTATCCCAAAGTCTGCGCCTCCACTGGCACGTGTCGTAAGTCCATAGCGACACACGCTTACCTCCATACCTGAAATTTTTATTTAATAAAGCTGCAGTCTCTACAAAAGACAGGGTACTTCACACCAGCTTTAAATACAATTAAAAAGAATGGGGTACGCTCCGAGAACGTGGTTCTTGAGTGAACATATATTTAGTATGGAACCCCCGGAGAAATTGATTAAACAAGAATCATGGGGAAATGATTGTAAGTTTGTATACTCCTGTCTATGAGTATAGGAGAACATACTTCGTGTACAAGCACAGTGCAACTGATCCTACGTTCACATTGGGTACAATAGACACAAGAAAACAACAATATATTGTCGTTAATTACTGAAACATTACTTTATCTGTGGAAGAACGTTCAGATAAGTCAATCGAACCCTCGGATGAACAGAAAATTGATTCCCAATTGTTCTATAGAACCTGAAAGTCCAAACAGAGACCTCTCCAGGTTAAATACAACTGTAAAATATATTACGAAAGACATCATATTCCCCCTGAACTGATAAGCCATGTCATTTGCAATCACGTAAATGCAGAGTAAATGTGCAGTCAGTAATATCTTCGCCGTTATCTAGAACTAAGTCGGATGAATGTGCTCATTGCACTGTTAGATGACAAAGCGTCTATACAACGAGGCAAAACAGCATGTCCAGTTAACATGACAACAGAAAGCCGAGCACACTACCTAGTGGGCGGCCATGGGGCCTCGCAAAGCGCATTCTGCCACTTCGCATTCCAAATGGCCGACTCCAGTCAAAGTTCACTCGAACCGTCAAGACAAACTTTACAGTTTCCATTACAAGATGTACTGCTCTAGCAGACCCGCCATGATAGCAATTGGCCGACTTCAGTCAAAGTTCGTTCGATCCGTCAAGACAATCATTACAGTTTCTATTCCGAGATGTTCTGCTCTAGCAGATCCTTCAGAATAGCTGAGAGCGTTAAAGCGCCTTTTCTGGGATTCCGGGAACCGATCCTGCTCCGCATGTAATCTGCCACGCTAATTAACGATGAGGGCTGGTGATCAGGCTGGTGCGAATGTAGTTTCTAATCGTTTCCCACGTCCATATAGGTAACACAGGGGCTGCTATACATCTCCCCTATCAAATAGACGCTACACAAACACTTAGAAAATGCATTCACACTTGATGATGAGATTTACTCTAGACGCAGACAGACGACGTGCAGAGACTACGTGTGGTGGCGTGGTGTAGGGATGGCCATCCGGCCTTCAACTAACATTTCCACAAACGACATAACTGTTGTGTCGATTCCCTAAGGTCTCGACACAATGAGTGGCTAGGTGCACGCGAAACTAACGCAGACGGGCGTAAATTCTGAAACAGGAGACTGGATGAAAACTATAAAGAAAAGAAGAGAGATTTTAATATACTTAACTTTAATGTAGTCTTGTTCTTGTTGAAATACATCTCTTGCATAGTAGTAAGCAATTAGCAATGATACACATGGCGCCTTGCTAGGTAGTAGCGATGGACTAGCTGAAGGCTATTTAATCTGTCTCTCGGCAAATGAGAGGAATACTTAGTAGGTCTAGTCGCAAGCTATGTCGTCCGTACAACTGGGGCGAGGTCAAGTCCGTGTCTTGTGACCTGCCCTGTGGTGGCGCTACGTTTGCGAATACACAGTGGCGACACGCGGGTCCGACATGTACTACAGGACCGCGGCCGATTTAAGTTACCACCTAGCAAGTGTGGTGTCTAGCGGTGACACCACATTCCTCCCCCGCAAATCGGCGAACGGTCGTGAGATAAGGCTTCCGCCCGCCGTGGGGAGGACCCCATGTTGACGTATGCGATGAGGTGGGGAGCCTAACAACAGGCGAGGCTGTGCCACCCGCACCCGGCCATTCGGTCCGAGGGGAGCTAGGAAACGCCTGCAAACCTAGTCCAGGGTGCACGTCAACATGAGGTGTTTGCGCACGGAATGATATAAGAGGAGCCGCGGGGTCGACCTCCATGTGGTCGGAGCACCCGACGGGCGAAGACGACATCTGGTCCGGAGCGGGCAAGAGGTCCATGGCGGAGGACGGCTGGTCACGGGAAGCAAGCGGCGGCGCGTGACCCAGGGAGGCGCGAGGCGGCTGCAGCGAAGCGTCCGCTGCTGGCGGCGCCGGCGGCGGCTGCGGCGGCGCGACGCCATGAGGCAAAATGGAAGGCATCGTCGGTAACACCTGGGGATGAGGCGAGCCAGTAGATGGGTCCCCAGGGCGCTGACCTGACGGCTCCGTCGCTGAAAGCAGACGGGGAGCGGCAGAACCCAGGCGACGACAGAGGCGCAGCTGATTGAGATGCCGACGCACCTCACCAGAGGCCCCCAAAACCAAATACATCGCGCGGCCGAGGCAGCGAAGAATGCGCCCTGCGAGCCAACGCTGTGAACCGCGATAGTTGCGATAATAGACAACGTCGCCAGGAGCAAAAGCAGGAGTCTGCCGCTGCACAGGAACCTGATGTGGCGGATGCAACAAAGACATCAGAGTTCGATGAGGACGACCATGGAGCAATTCAGCCGGCGAGCGACCATCGCGAGGCTGAGAGCGATATGAGGACAAAAAGAGCAACAAAGCGTCCTCCCGAGAATGCGACTCTTTCAACTTCAACATCTGCGACTTGAAAGTCCGGACCAATCGTTCAGCGGCACCGTTTGACTGAGGCGAAAACGGCGCGGATGTCAGATGTTGAATACCATTGGCCTTGCAGAACGACTGAAATTCGGCGGACATGAATTGTGGGCCATTGTCGGAAACAATAGTCTGCGGAAGACCTTCAATGCAAAAGATAGCAGACAAGGCGTGGATGGTGGCAGAAGACGTCGTGGAAGACATCCGGACAACAAAAGGAAAATTACTGAAAGCATCGACCACAACCAACCATCGAGCATTCCAGAATGGACCAGCAAAATCGATGTGCAAGCGTTGCCAAGGGGAAGTGGCTTTCGGCCATGCAAAGAATTTCCGCGGCGGTGCGGATTGTTGTTCGGCACACGCCACGCAAGAGGAGCACATATTCGTAATCGCAGCATCGATTCCGAACCAAGTACAGTGCTGACGAGCAAGTTGTTTCGTGCGCACTATACCCCAATGTCCTTGGTGAAGAAGCTTTAAGACAGAGGACTGTAACGAACGTGGGACCACGACTCGGGATTGATCATTATCGGAACGCAACAACAAAACACCACGTCGGACAAAAAGTCTCTCCTTGTGAGCAAAAAAACGGCGAACCAAAGGATCCTCGATCCGTGACTTTGACAAGGGCCATTGCGTAGCAACAAAACGCAAAACGGGAGCAAGGACCGGGTCAGCAGCTGTGGCAGTAGCGACACGACGAAAATCAATCGGAAACGATGCGACCACGTCATCGGCTTCCGAATCAATGAACATGCAAGCAAGTTCGGAAGAATCGAATGCTTTATCCTCAGCAACAGGCAAACGGGACAACGCATCAGCGTTGCCGTGCTTAGCAGTGGACCGATACAAGATATCGTAGCGGTACTGCGAGAGAAAAAGTGACCAGCGAATGAATTTCTGCGCTGTACGTGGAGGTACAGGCTTGTTCGGATGAAAAAGCGATGTCAAAGGTTTGTGGTCCGTGATGATTGTAAAGTGACGACCATACAAGAAATCGTGAAACTTTGTTACACCAAACACAAGAGCCAAAGCTTCCTTCTCTATTTGGGAATAATTTCTTTGCGCAGATGAGAGCAATTTTGACGCAAAGGCAATAGGGCGATCATGCGAACCATCTTTGTGCGCAAGCACAGCACCGATCCCGAAATCCGATGCATCTACCATCAACAAAAGGGGTTTTCGGGGATCGAATGGCGTCAGGCAAGTATTGGAAAGTAACGCCGATTTCAACTGGCGAAAGGCGCGTTCGCATTCCGTCGTCCAGACGAACGGAACACCTTTACGGCGTAAGCGATGAAGCGGAGCTGAAATGGAAGAAGCATTGCGCACAAATCGGTGATAATAATTTACCTTACCCAGCACACTCTGTAGCTGTTTTAAGTTCTGCGGTGACGGCAAGTCCTGAATGGCACGAAGGTGCTCTGGACTCGGATGTATACCTTGGGCATTTATGACATGCCCCAGGTACGGTAAGTCACGAGCAAAAAACACACATTTGTCCTTCCTCAAGCGAAGACCATTCTGACGCAATACCTGAATTAATGTCCGGAGATTCTGCAAATGTTCTGCTTCTGTCTTTCCTGAGATTACAATATCGTCCAGATAGTTCGCAGCCGTAGGGACCGACGCACAAATAGTTTGTAAATATTGCTGAAATAAAGCAGGGGCGGATGCACACCCGAATGGCAGTCTTTTGAAGCGATACAAGCCAAGATGCGTGTTTACCACCAAGACGCGCTGGGATTCGTCGTCCACAGGTATTTGCAAGTACGCATCTGCTAGGTCCAATTTTGAAAAATATTTTCCCGGGCACAGTTTGTCAAAAAGATCTTCCGGGCGGGGCAAAGGAAAAGTAGCAGTCACTAGTTGTGGATTCACAGTGGCCTTGAAGTCCACGCAAAGTCTCAGTTTTCCGGAAGGTTTTGGCAAAATGACTAAGGGTGAGGCCCAGAGAGAAGCCTGCACACGTTCAATTACACCTTGAGATTCTAATTCGGCTAATGTTTTTGCGACCTCATCACGCAATGCGTGGGGAACATTGCGCGCTCTGAAAAATTTCGGTTGCGCGGTGTCTTTCAGTTCCAAATGCGCTTCATAGTTCTTAGCGCAACCAAGGCCCGGTGCAAAAATGTCTGCAAATTCTTCACAAAGACTAGAAACACTGGCGGAAGGCACAGTCTGATTCACGGATAGGACCTGATTTACAATAGACATATGAAACAATTGAAACAAATCTAAACCAAACAAGTTCACTGCACTAGAAGAACGAAGAACGTAAAATGATACAAGTTTTGTCTGTCCCTTGTACGTTGCAATAAGGCTGCACTGTCCCAACACAGGTATATGCTGTCCTGAGTAACTAGTTAACGTAACATTGGCGGCACGCAATGGCGGGGCGCCCAGTTGTTTGTACGTGTCGTGATTGAGCAAGGAAACTGCAGCTCCGGTATCGAGCTGGAATGGTATCACTTTTCCTGCAAAGTCTAAGTCCACAAAAAGTTTATTGTCTTGTTGACGACAAGAGCGACTGTCACGTGCAATTTGAACTGATACAGGTCCAGAAGCACTTGCAACTTTACGGGATTTCCGGCGACGTCGACGCACACTTTGGGTGGGACGAACACAGTCACTGTTAGCTAAAGTGTCACTGGACGGGTGGGAATGAACTACATGAATGTCCATGGGCGAAGGTCCACGAGCCTGATTGTCCTGGGTTCGATTCCGGCGCGAAGCAAAGGGCCTGGAATTTGTGTGATTGTCTGATCTTAACTTTTTCTGGCAAACACTTTGTACATGTCCTTTCTTTTGACAGTAAAAGCAAATAGCTTGGCGCGACGGGCAATTTTCACGCGAATGTCTAGTTGCACACCGCGGGCAAGATTTCACTGCATTTGCTTGCTTACGCGGCGCACGTGGTTGCAAGCTAGGCGGCCGCTGCGAAGTCGGGCGCGAGGGCCGCTTAGCGTCCCGTGCAGCGGGCCCGGCGGGCCGATTAATGTGACACACTGCAGGCGAAGGTTCAAATGATTCCTGAGCAAAGTCAAGTGTGTCTTGCCTGTCCAATATGTCTATCACTTGTTGCAGGGAGGGATTAACTAGCTTCAAAATCTGTTCCCTTATGCGAACATCAGAAACGTTCTGTGCAATTGCATCACGCACCATAGTATCTGAATATGGGAGGCCACATTCACAGGCAAACGCACAGTCTCTAGTAAGTCCTTGCAAAGTTGCAACCCACTCCCTATTAGTCTGACCGGCCGTACGTTTTGTACGAAAAAACGTATACCGTTTGGCAACTACATTTACTGTTTCTTTGAAATAGGCATCTAAAGCAGACAAAATTTCTTCGTAGGACAGAGTTGCGACGTCGCGTCGGGGAAACAATTTCACTATCACACGGTAGGTAGACACACCTACACAAGAAAGCAAAAACGGCTGCCGCTCTTTACCTTGAATTCCATAAGCTGTGAGGTGGAACCGGAACTGATCGGCCCACTCAGTCCAGCTCTCGTTATGGGCCTCAAAGGGCCTAAATGGCGGTGCGACAGCGGTGTGTGGCTGCGGTAGCGATGAAGCGGCTGCTGCCGCATCGGTTTGCAGCGCACGTTGACCCTGGACGAGCTGTCCAAGGGCTTCCAATAACGCCTGCGTCTGCTGATTCTGCAAGCGAAAAAATTCGGACAGTACATCTGGAGAATGCGGCGAAGCCATGACACAAGCAAATTAGAGCAAATATAACACAAAGACTGCAACGTGGGCGCGGCACCACTCCTCGGCGCCAAAATATTGTTGTGTCGATTCCCTAAGGTCTCGACACAATGAGTGGCTAGGTGCACGCGAAACTAACGCAGACGGGCGTAAATTCTGAAACAGGAGACTGGATGAAAACTATAAAGAAAAGAAGAGAGATTTTAATATACTTAACTTTAATGTAGTCTTGTTCTTGTTGAAATACATCTCTTGCTTAGTAGTAAGCAATTAGCAATGATACACATGGCGCCTTGCTAGGTAGTAGCGATGGACTAGCTGAAGGCTATTTAATCTGTCTCTCGGCAAATGAGAGGAATACTTAGTAGGTCTAGTCGCAAGCTATGTCGTCCGTACAACTGGGGCGAGGTCAAGTCCGTGTCTTGTGACCTGCCCTGTGGTGGCGCTACGTTTGCGAATACACAGTGGCGACACGCGGGTCCGACATGTACTACAGGACCGCGGCCGATTTAAGTTACCACCTAGCAAGTGTGGTGTCTAGCGGTGACACCACAATAACAATGCTGAACCCGTAGAGAAACGAGAAAAGGGAAAGAGAAGATATCGTGCGTGTAGCAGATGAATAGATTACTACAGATCTTTTAGGCGTACGAGTCAATACCGTTGAACATACTCATACGTGGTATGAAAGGTGTTTTTCTCGCCAAAGCAGTGGCTGAAAAACTACGCTAGAGATTTCGGGATTGAATGACTGCTTTCAGGTGCCGTATCTTATATGAAATTAAATGATTACTCATGGTATTGTACTTGCGTCTCAGGCACAGAGCCCAGAGACCCATTCGGTGCGCCTGATAAATCAGCATAGCCAGTTGATGATGTGATCCTAAATGTGAGAGGCTATAGATATTTACGGGTGGCACGCGCGTAAATTACGACATTAGGGCCTCCACTGCTGTCAATGAAGTGCAGCGTTGAACATGCCGATTTAATTTAAAACCTGGAAGCGGTAACGTGCTCTTCCATATTGTGCCATATGATTAAAAAATAGACGTTGACACGTAACATGCTGTGTTTTTGATGATATTTACTGATTGTTACTTGGCGAGGATTGCTTGTGTGAAAAAGTAGCAACGTGTGTCTTTAATGACTGGACACTGGTAGGATTCCAAAATATGTGAGCGTGAAAGTAACAGGAAATGTGCATTCTACGTTATACACAGATCAGACAGAACATTATGACCACCTTCCTAATAGCCGGTATGTTTAGCTTTGACACAGTTGAGAGCGGCGTCACGTCGTGGCATGGAAGCATTAAGGTTTTGTAGATCGATGGAAGGAGGTGACACCGCATCTGCACACACAAGTCAACTAGTTCCAGTAAACTCCAGAGAGGTTTTTGGGAGGGAGGGGGGGGAGGGAGACGATGAGTTCTGAGACGCCACGTACCATCACGTCTCAGATGTGTTTGATCGGGTTCAGATCTGGTGAGTTGGGGGGTCAGCACATCAACTGGAGCTCGCTATTGTTTTCCTCGAACCACTCCATCACACTCCTGGCCTTGTGACATGACACATTATCTTTTTGAAAAATGACCCTGCCGTCATGAAACGTAATTGTCATGAAAGTGTGTGTGTGTTGTCTACACCCAGTGTACGATACCCCTTGGCCGTCAAGATGCCATGCATGGGCTCCACTGAACCCATGGTGCCCACATGCATGTTCCCCGTAGCACAATGGAGCCGCCGCCAGCTTCACTCTGCCCTCAGTACAGGTGCAATGGAACTGTTTCGCTGGAGGACCACGGATTAATTCCCTCCTCATCGACATGATGAAGAAGGTACCGGGATTTTTGTCAGACCAGGCAACCTCTGCTATTGCGCCAACATCCAGTACCGATGGCAACGTGCCCATTTCAGTCGTCGTTTCTAATGTTGTGATGTTAAAACATCTGTACATGCAAGGGTTGTCGGCTTCGGAGACCCATCATTAGGAGGTTTCGGTGCCCTTTGTACTCTGCTCAAAGTCCGATGTTAGTTCCCCACAGTTCGCTGCCTGCTTTGTTTTACCAGTCTGTCTAGTCTGCGACATCCGACATATGTAATATGGAATGGCCGCCCACCTCCGCAATGTCTGGACATGGTTTCACCTTTATTTCACCACTTGTTGAAGACAGTCTTCGACAAGTCGTGCATTTCGCGAAATGCTCGTACCGAGGCTCCGGGCCATCATAATGTGCTCTCGGTCAAACTCAGATAGATCGCGCATTTTCTTCATTCTCTACCCGGACAGCACGCTCAGTGATATAAATGCACCGTTCGTGTGTCTGACTAGCAGTCATACCTCGACAGGTTGCACTGGTATCTCCTGGACGACCCGTCCAGGAGATCGGTACTAGGGCGGTGGTCATAACGTTCTGGCTGATCAGTCTACTACACTACTTAACAGAAAGTGTAAGAGGCGTCTTCCTCAAGCTAAGGAGAACTGGGTGGTGCTGTATTACCTCATCGATAACTGCGGGGGAAATCGAAGCAGAGAAATGGTGGTGTAAAATGAGAACGTTTCATGTCATGGCCTCATATTTTGTAACATGGGTTCTGATTCTCTGTAATCGACGTCAGTTCGAATAAGCTACGACATTTCATACTGTCATCCAGTATGACGTAGTCAAAACAGCGCCTGTCTTTCCGCATTCCTCACACAACCCCTCATTAACAACGTTGCTGGTTTTTTTTAAATATATTCTCAATTTAGTAATAGCTGATGGGGTCTGAAGTGATGTATCCAATTGTGTTGCTGAAACTTCATTCTATTTATATAGTCTTCCACCTGCAGTCTGAATCGTTACATTAGATTATATTACAACATACAGTTAGTCGAAATTTTAGGGTATCAGTGACGTGCTCCGATGGAACGGTCAAAAGACTCCTCAAAAGCTCAGGATTTCATTGTGAGATCACGGCGTGATAATGAAACATACCAAGCTGTATGTCTGGTATGCTTCACTGCCTACTCCATACTGAGGGAGCGCCACAATAAGGGAGTGTCGCATATGCTGGAGGCTGTGATGTAACAAAATAAAAGTGATGTTGTTATTCAATGGAAAAGTTGGAAATTGAGATTTCGCTTACTGTTCTATAAATCACAAATGGCGTAAGAATCATGGATTGACCATTGTCATAAAATATTGCATTATGAAATGTGAATAGTTTTTACTTGCAGTTTCGCGTGGCTTGAAGCAGTCACAGCTAGCGTGCTATTGATTAAGAAATTGCATTATCGTCTTTCTAATTACTTCATGATCGTAGGTACGATCATACCCGGTCGTGAAGTTATTGTTATGAGAAAACAATTTCCTAAGGGACGAGAAAGTTCTTAAGGGCACAAAAACAACTGTAACGTCACACAAAAGGGGAATTCTATATTAAAGCTGATGCAAGAAGACGATAAAACAGCTTTCTTATTGTCAATGTAACACGCACATTGGACTGCTGATCTTGGTGTCTGTAATCTTAGCAAAATGCATAATTAAAATGAAAATAGTACTGAGGAGATGATAGGAATGAGCACTGCTAAATGATTCAGTATTCCCAGAACAAATATTTATTATAACTAAAACATATATCGTACCTTAAGCGTAGTACTACAATGACGGTAGATTTTTATGTCCGTTTCATGTCCATTGAGCGCTCTTTTATATAGCCATTGTCCTCTTGAGTCGCTCGTGCGTCGTTACGATAAGTTATAACAGTTCTTCTTTTTACACTCCCTCAAACTTAGACGTAACACGTTTTTATACATTTAGTAAAAATTAGATCAGACTGCCACAAATCTGCGTCCGTCTTACTTAAGAAAAACAGTACAAGTCTTTTAACGCTCAAGGCTTCATTTGTTCTCCAGTGAACAAAATAGTGAAGGATCGCATATCTATCCGTATTTTTCTGTTTATGTTGCCGCCCAAAGACGACGAATTACTTTATTTAGGAAATTCCACCGTCGCTATGCGACGCCTTATTATACGTTAATCATTCTTTACATACAAGTATTTGCCTTCTGGCTGAAAGTATTAACTATTTGCTGTTTTAATGAAGCCAAAAATAGCGAATATCACAAGGCGGACTACGTGGAAGTGTTCCATGGGCTAAGACCCTGCGCATATTGCGATTTCATGCTCGAAATATACGACAAATGTAGTGCAGTGCTCCTCCAATAACGTATCAGCTATCCTGGAATACATAGGGTAGTCACAGGCAGTCTGTGGAGATGGTAAGGCTGTTGCAGGGTGGGCTGTGCTGCGAAATAACTGTTAAGAAAAAATATCGGTTCACTGTGCCGTTTCCGAATTAATTACTACTGAAGTGTCCGCCTCTGGTAGCTGAGTGGTCAGCGCGACGGAATGTCATACCTAATGGCCCGGGTTCGATTCCCGGCTGGATCGGAGATTTTCTCCGCTCAGGGACTGGATGTTGCGTTGCCCTTATCACCATCATTTCATCCCCATCGACACGCAAGTCGCCGAAGTGGCGTCAACTCGAACGACTTCCACCAGGCGAACTGTCTCTCCGACGGGAGACCCTAGCCACACGGCATTTCCTTTACTGAAGTCAGCCAATCAGGCCAATAGCACGCAAATTCAAGCGACCCGCCAGAGAAGGTGTGGCCAAACGAGTTGTTCGTTTGGTTTCCTAAAACCGTACAAGAGAGCAGTTCAAAAACTGTAGCTGAGCAGTCAGGTGCGCTATGATCTTCGTGACGAGAACAACGGACACTATTGAATCCTCCGGGCCGCTTGAATCTGCACAAGCAGTGGCCTGAATGACTAACTCAGTGTTAATTAACTCGGGAACTGCGCAACGTATAGAAGTTTTTTCTTAACAGTTATTTGTCAGCACAACCTATCCTGAAACATTCTTACAAGTCTCTCAGACTGATTCTCACCCCCCTGAAGATATAACTTGAAATCCATACAGTGTCCATGTTTTACACTTTGTCATATGGAATATTACTTGAAAATAGATGTGAATGATAGATAAGTGAAAGACGAGTTTTTATGGATAAAGAACGAAACGTTGACGCCGAGTGAACTGATTTTTGACCGATGTTAACTAACAGTACTGACATTCTTAATTACCTAACGTTGGGGACTACACAGCTCACAGTAGACTATCGCCACGTTACAGTACCATTGAAGAAGCGCTTTGTAATATTTTGCAATGAACTTAGGTAATGACTACTTCGAATGTTTACTCACTTCCTTGTTCCTGTAACTATACGAGGTGTATCTTACCAGAGTGAAATTCTGTCTCGCATTAAATAATTCCAATGGATTGTTTTTTGCTCTTTAGAACAGTGGCTCCGTGTTTTGTATTTGCAATTTAACTGCCAAGTAATAATAAGGAGGCATAACTTACACGGCATATTTGCTTGTGAGGTTCAAAAATGGTTCAAATGGCTCTGAGCACTATGGGACTTAACATCTGAGGTCATCAGTCCCGTAGAACTTAGAACTACTTAAACCTGACTAATCTAAGGACATCACACAAACTCATGCCCGAGGCAGGATTCGAATCTGCGACCGTAGCAGTCGCGCGGGTCCGGACTGAAGCTCCTAGAACCGCTCGGCCACAGCAGGCCGGCGCTTGGGAGGAAATGTCACTATATGCAATCCAAACTAAATTGTGGCGCACTAAGTTGTAAATTATAACTCAGGATTAGCAAATTATTCTATTTCGAGTACAAGCTCAGACAAAGAAACAAACCAGACCTTACGTTCTAGAAACTCCTTCACATGACCATTTGTTTGTGAGTGCAGTCGCCATTGAAATGCACTCAGCTTCACGTTAAATCTTTACGGAGATTTGCGGAGGTAGCAATGCAACAGTTTTTTAGACAATATGTTACTATTTATACAAAGTCCGGAGTTAGTGTAATAAATGTGAAGTACGACTTCAGGATATCTTTTTCGAGTTTCAACCGTTCCGGAGTTTATCAATATACGGTAGCAGCGAAAAGGTGTCGATTAGAAAAACTAATATTTATATTGAGTGTAGCCTAGGTTACAGTGAGAAGTTGACGATAAAAGTGATTCACTAACACAGAGTGTCAGAGTCAATTCTTCGTGAATGAGTTTTTTGTGATCCTTTCCAATTGTCACATGCAGCAGTATGAAGGACCACACAAATGAAAACCGAACACTCACCCAGCGGGACTATGAAATGATTCTGTTCAAATCCCAGGTCGTTAAGACATTTATCCCACATGGAGACGAGACGATCAATTCCTGTTTCGTAGAACACGGCCGGCCGTTGACGAATCGGTTACCGCAACCTCACTTACACTATTTCTCCTCCGATTGAAACCAACGCCCACACACGTCTTTCTTCAGATCGCCAAATATACGAAAATCACACAGTGGAAGATGTTGCTGTGTCTGCAAGCCAAATCGATGAAGTGTAGCCTTCGTACTATTGGCAGCACGGTGGCGGGCATTACTGTATAATGCAACAGCATGATACCATCTGGCAGAATACCTGGGCGTTTCGACTTCATGGCGCGTCGCAGTTTCTGTAAAATGACTGCGTATTGATTGTGGTTCCACGCTCGAGGAACTCGAGGACGAGAGGACCCCTGCAGTTGAAGAAGATCATCGTGATCTTACCGGGACTTGTGTGAAGAGCTTTGGATTCCTTTTGCAGGAGAGATGTGTGTTATTTCCGTTGCTGACTTTGCCGTTTGCCCTCGGGCAGTCGGACGAAATAATCTGGTTTCCCGATAACACCCACGCCCACACAGCAATCGGGCGAACGCAACGCTTCAGAGATTCAGCCTCCGGTCGCGTTCTACGAAACAACACTTGATCGTTTCTTCTTGCAATGGGATATATGTCTTAACGCGTGTGGTGATTAATTTTGAGTGGAACAATTCCATGGTCCCGCTGTGGTGGGTGCAGGGTTTTAATTTGACTACCTTTTATGGAATGAGGAATGTGGACATGTTTGGAACTTAATATACTTACGTAGATTACAAAGACATATGGTGCAACAACACGGGATATCCAATGGAATATTTCTCAAAATAATACTACAATACTATTAAAAAGAAAGAAGATATATGGCATGTATGTGACTGACTCATAAATGGAGGTCGAAAACTTGATGCGAGAAGAACAGTAGTACTGCTTCGCCGATGTGAATAGTAGAGCTGGCACCTTTGTCTCTATAGTCCAAGCAAAGCCTAATTACGCTAATCTACAAAGTCATTACATAACTGAGATGGACTGCTTCCGAATACGACGGCGACTGGGAAACATTATCGGCCCGTGACACAAGGAGTTCCCCAAGTCATGGAAATATTCAGTCTGGCCTCTCACAAGGAGGCGGGCATTCGGCCATCCGCAAAAACCGGTTCTGTTTGTTCTCCCGACTAAACCTGAAACTTGCTGGTGAACGAGTGTCACGTTCTTCAGAAACGTCTCACTTTCCATACTTGTTAACTGCCTGTTTTTTTGTTTGGAAGATTTTCGTTCTGCGGATCCGCGAAGGTAAGCACGCACACTTCTCTTGTGAAACACTGGAAACTATTTTTCATGCGTATTACTTCAACAGTTTGCCGAACTGCGACCTTCTGAATTTCAAGATGAGTACGATCTCTTGATTTTAGTTAAGATGAGTCAGTGGAACAGTGAGGTAGTCTCTTTTGTTAAAATGGTTGTCGTCCTAATACATAACCACGCTTATGTTTTTATATTACCGGGGTCAACCATCTTAAACGCTTATAATCAGATCAATGTGCAACATATGAGGGCCTTAATCTTAAGAATATCTATCTGCGTCCAGTGTGTAGGCCGTTACTACAACAAACCTGGGAGAAAGGGAACTACTGAATATTCGAATAGTGAAGTTTCAGCCGATTTATTCACAAAAATCATTCCTCCATAAGGCCTTATGGAACTATAAAAACATCATTAACACATTACAGCTCTTAAGAAACTCGATACATATTAAGGGGGACGAGTGGTTGAACGTTGATTCCAATCAGGTCTGAATCCTGAAAATGCTGAGGCAGCAGAGATTCAAAAAGAAACGCGAAAATGTCAACAGGCAAAGTTAGCAGAAAATTTGTGCTGCTATAAAAAGATCGATGCGCGAAGCAATCGCCAACTTCCACCATCACACCTTAGAGAAAGATCTTCCCGATAACACGAGAAAAATCTGGCGTTACGTAATATGACTAAGCGGATCGAAGGCTTATAGCCAGTCACACGTTAAGCAGTGTTCTCTGGCAACGGCAGAGACCAAAGGAAATGGGAAGATTTAAAATTCGGGTTTAAAAAGAAATAATTCACGGGCGACGATCGTACGGACTTACTTTGATTGGTTGGATGATTGTGTTTGTTTGTGCCCTTTCATAGGAACCATCGTGCTAGTTGTCTGAAGCGATTTAGGGAAATCACGGAAACCTTTTGCGGTTCCAGTGCGCTGTACAGTGCGCCACTTCTCTCGGTCTTACTTTCATTTGGCCATCGGACAGACTACCCAATAGAGGAAATAGAAAAAGGCTTCGCTTGCGCTGAGAAGTAGCTGAAAGAGTACAACATTGTCCCATCATTAAGCTTGCATTTATCGCTAATCTCTTACCCAGCGCAACGTCCCAAGTGCCAGGAAAAAAGGCGCAGGTGTCTCTTGTGTATAAGAAATGTGGAAAAAGAAACCCGCACAATTATACACTAATATCATAATTCTGTCCACAAATCGGCACGGAATTAGAAAACACTGCTAGTGCGAAACTCAGCTTGCTCTTTTGTCACACGATATCCTGTGAAGCATGGATGAAGGCGAACAGGCGGACTACATATTCCCAGATGTCCGGAAACCGAATGGCACTGTGCCACATTGCAGACTGTTAACGAAGAGCCGAATATATGGCATAGGTTCCCAGATATGCGTTCCCAGATACGTGATTAACTCGATTACAGCCCTGTAAGTTGTCCTGGACGGCGAGTGGTCATCAGAAAGAAGGGTATCGTCAGGAGGGCCGCAGCGAATTGTGATAGGACCGCTCTTGTCCTCTACATGCACAAATTACCTCACACCTAATATGAGCAGCAGTCTGCGACTATGTGACGATAGTGATATAGTTCATGTGAAAGTGTCACCTTTGAGTGACTGTAGGAGGATACAAGATGACTCAGACACAATTTCTGTTTGGTGCGATAGTCGCTGCTTACGCTAAACGTAGAAAAATGTAATGAATAGGAGAAAGACCCCATAATGCTTGAGTACAGTATTAGTGGCGCGGTGCAACCACGTCGATTAAAAGTGTTGGCGTAACGTTGTACGTAATGTTCGTGGTAGAGAAGGTGAATTGTCGACTTATTTTTACTAGGAGACACTAGAGCGATCCATTCTTGAGTACTACTCGAATTTTTGGAGTTCCCATCAGATGGGACTGAAGGGAGGCATGTAGCCAATTTATAGGTGTGCTGTTAGATGTGCTACTGGAAGGACAGATCAGTATGCGAATGTTACGGCGAGTCTTTGTGAACTCCAATGGGAATTCCTGGACGAAGACGACTTCGTTTCATTCAGCATTGTTGAGAAAATTTAGAGGGCTGGCATTTGCGGCACACTGCAGAACGATTCTGCTGGCGTCAATGCACACTTAGAGGAAAAAAAAAAATGATGCACCACGGAGGAATTATTCGAAGGGGATCAAAATATGAATGTGCGATGTACATATACAGACAAACAAATGAACACAGTTTCAGAAAAAAATTACTTGATTTATTCAAAAGGAAGAGCTTCACGAATTGAGCAAGTCAGTAGCACGTTGGTCCAGCTGTGGCTCTTATGCAAGCAGTTATTCGGTTAGGCGTTGACTGATACAGCTGTCGGATGTTCTCCTTAGGCATATCCTGCAAAATTCTGTCCAACAGGAAAGTTAGTTCTTCAAAATCCCAAATCGGTTGGACGGCCCTGCCCATAAACCTCCGAATATTCTCAGTTGGGAGAGATCCGGCGACTTCGAGACCAAGGTAGGGTTTGGCAAGCACTAAGACAACCATTATCTTTCCGAAATGTAAGATCAGAATAGGTTACCAAGAAGAGGAACAAAACGGGGCGTACCGCTGTGCTGTAAGGGTACCGCAGGTGACAAAGTGCTATGAAAAGAAATGACACCTCAGACCTTCACTACTGCCTGTCAGGCCGTATTGCGGGTTACAGTCAGGTTGGTACCCCACAGCTGTTCGGAACGTCTCTAGACACGTTTTCGCTGGTCATCGCAGCTTAGTTCGAAGTGGGACTCATAACTGAAGACAATGCTACTCCAGTCAATGAGCTTCCACGCCAAGAGAGATTTGGATCGTTCCTTCAAAAAGCCGACACAGCGCCTTACTACTATCTCTCTCCATACGAAGTGAGGTTCTATGGAGTGCTAAAGTGTGTTCTTACGAAATTTCAAAGCGTCATTACAATGAGCTGCTGGCTTAGGAAGGGCGAGAGACGTCCGATTCTATCTGTATGTGTCACTGTTTTAATACCGTTCCTTCTTGCAATTAATCTGGTGCATTTATTTACAAAATATTTCATCAAACTTATCATAAAGAGTCAACTATTTTCCGACTTCTGTATTGATGTTCAGCAGAGGTGTTGGAGATCAAAATGTTATTTCATTTAGTGATTCATTACTGAGTGAATGGCATTCCTTGAGGTTCGTTGCACTAAATAACTGCAGAAGGCAATGGAAACCACTGCATTAAAAATACATAATGTGTATCCACAGGACACGTGGCTAAGATGATCTGTCCATTGGCAAAAGATTCTGGACTAGCTCCATTCGTACCTGTGGGAAGAGAATGCCAAGAGTTAGGTGACGATGAGAAAAAGGTGGAAAAACCAACTAGTCGGCTCGTGGAAGTGGAAAAAATACAAGGATTTCTTGTCAGATGAGTATACGGTAATATCAAGGTCAGCAGAAAATGGTACAACGGGAGTAGCATTCTTTATGAATATGAATAGGAAGGTAGGACAGTGTGTGAGTTATTATGAACAATTCGATGATAGGTTTGTTCCCATCAGAATCGACAAAAGAGACGACGCCAACAGCAATAGTTCAGGTGTACATGTCGACGTCGCAAGCAGAGGGTGAAGAGGTAAAGAAAGGATTGTATGGGGAAGACAGAGTTCGAATTTACAGAGAAGTACTACAGAGGAAAGGAACTGCAGTACTAAACTGACTATAGCAGATGTTGAAAGTGACCACCACTCATCTGTTTTCACTTTTGGGCCCTGGTCAGCAAGTTGCTGAAGGCAGATTGAAGCTGGAATTCTGGAATTGCTGCAGATATTCTGCTGCAGTTCTTGAAAACTGAGGGTTCTTGCTGTACACGTTAGACTTGAGGGTTCCCCACACAAAGTAATCGCACGCTGACACGTCAGGTGACCTGGGTGGCCAGCTAAAGCCGAGACTAGACTGACATCTGCTAGCAACTCTCTCGGGAATGAAGATTGTGTGAGTGTTGTCCGAAGTTCTGCTGGCTGTGTGGGCAGTTTCTCCATCATGCTGAAAGTAGTTGTAGGTCTTTCACTCCTCCGTTAATGTGCCTCAGACGTTTTCAAAATTTTGGCAATGTAACGCGCTTAACTCAGCGTCTAATGAAAGAACATAGACCGTCTGATCAGGCAATGGTGTTTGGTGGAAGTTATGCGGATTCTCCGCTGCCCAGAACCTGTGATTCTGTGAGTTGACATATCCACTCAGGTGAAACGTGACTTCATCAGACATAAACAACAGATCCACGTCGAAACCATTCTTAGTGAACACCTACTCACTAAACTGGAGGCGATAAGGAGCATCTGCTAATCCATGAATAACAGACTGTCGGTAGGGATACATTTGCCGGCTCAGATGTAGTATTTGTCTGCTTGATCCACGGTCCCTCGCAATATGCCACGGATTGATTTGGTAGCACTCTGAAAATTTTCTGGTGAACTACACCCACATTTGTGGAGTGTTGGCACGTTACGGACTGTTTTTTGACCTGTTCAAAACAGATCCTATATGATATTAATTTCGGGCTAAGCATTACATGGCATTCCTTGCTGGCACTTTGACACCATTACACTTCATCAGGTTACCTTCCATTTGGAAAGTGGGTGCACTCGGCGACTGTTATGTGACTAATAAATTGCAGCAATCAGTTGTCCTTTTGTTAGACTTTATGACGCAAATCCAGAATTCGGCTAGTAACTAGCCATTCTCAGTGCACCATTTTCTATTCTCAATACATGTAAGTCCCTGTTGTTTCGGGATCAGTCACAGTTCTTTTGTGTACTCATTGAGTAAGGGCGACTGATTGCTGCACTCTACAATTTATAAGAAAAAGAACCATTAAACTTTTTAGCAAACAACTGACCACACCGTTCCCACAACTTTGTGTCACTTAAATTTCCACAACGAACATCAGCTGCTCCACTTGCTCTATTGTGAGTCCCATCGTCCCCTTTGCACTGCTCCAGTCACACTGACAGAGTCCGCACTACGCTCTGAACCGGTATGGATCACGTGGCGGGCGTGCACCTAGTATGCGCGTCACTGGATGTTGTTACATGCTTGCATTCACGTCCAGTCGTATCCACTCGTCAGCATCGCTTTTATTTGCCACATCCTGTATCTGAGGATACTGAACGGGTATTCAGAACGTAAAACAAGATGAAAATCTAATAATTATGGTGGACTGGAATGCGGTTGTGGAGGAGGGAGTAGAAGAAAGTGTTGCGGGAGAATGTGAGCCTAATAGTAGGAACGAGAGAGGGGAAAGACTAATTGAGTTCTGCAATAAATATCAGTAATAGCGAATACTCTGGTCAATAACCACAAGAGGGGAAGGTATACTTGGAAAACGCTGGCAGATACGGGAAGATTTCTGCTACATTACATCATGGTGAGGCAGAGATTCCGAAATCAGATATTGGATTGTAAGGCGTATCCAGAAGCAGATTAAACTCAGATTACTGTCTAGTAATGAAAGGTAGCGTGAGGTTAAAGACACTAGTCAGGAAAGCCAAAGCCCAAAGAAGTGGGGTACGGAATTACTAAGGAATGAAGAGATATGTTCAAGTACTTTGAGGGTATAGATACTGCGATGATGAATAGATCAGTGGGCAGTTCAGTTGAAGAAGAATGGACATCTCCTAAAAAGGCAATCACAGAAGTTAGAAAGAAAACCGTAGGTACAAAGAACGTAACTGTGAAGAAACCATTCATAACTAAGGAAATGCTTCGGTTGATCGACGAAAGAAGGAAGTACGAAAATGTTCAAGGAAATTCAGGAACACAGAAATACAAATCATTTAGGAGCGAAATAAATAGGAAGTGGTGGGAAGCTAAGGCAAAATGGCTGCATGAAAAATGTGAAGAAATCGAGAAATAAATAAGGACAGATTCAACATATAGAAAATTCAACATAGCCTCTGGCCAAATTAAGAAAAGGGCTGTATGTAACATTAGAAGTTTAATGGGAATACAACTGTTAAATGCAGAGGAGAGGGCGGATGGATGGAAAGAATACACTGAAGGGCACTTTGAGTGGGAGGGGTTATCTGATGACTAGATAGAAGAAGAAATTATGGTAGAAAGAGAAGAAGTAGGAGATTCAGTATTATAACCAGAATTTAAAAGAGCTTTGAACGACTTCGGATCAAATAAGGCAGAAGGAATGGCTAACTTTCCATCGGAATCTTTAAAATCATTGGGGGCAGTAGCAACAAAGCGACTACGCACGTTTGTGTGCGGAATGTATATTGGCGATATACAAGCAAATTTTCGAAGAAACGTCATAAACACAGTTCCAAAGACTGCAAGAGATGACATTTACACATTAGTGTATAATTTTTTTAAGGAAAACATTATTTTGGGCTCGAATATTAACAGTGAGTTGCTTCCTAGAAACAGGAAAAGTGTTAGGCTGCAGCAGTCTTAAGTCAGCTTTATTTAATTAGAGGTATTGCATTGTCTATTACCTTTAGTCAGATAACATATACGATGTACGTATATAGATCGTAGGTGGCAGATTGATTATGCAACCAGGAAGTTTTCCTTCAGTACTGTACGTTTCACTTCTTAAACACTGATCTTCATGCGGTTCTGGTCTATATATAACTTTACGACAGTGCGAATGTGCATCAAAGTGGTATTATTATGGTGGTATGGGACATTGTGAAGATGTTAAAAGTTGCATGAAAAGCTTGGAGAACATGCAGAGAGGAGTTATATATGCATCTGTGACACCTCGTACGTCTCCACGCCATGCTATTTCATGTAGAGTTTAACGCTCATTAGTTTTGCCTCCTTATTAAAAGGCAAGAGTAATGTTTATCTTACCACGCAGATCAACTGGAGAATGACAGAGCAACGAATCTCTTTTTATGACTTGAGAGAACTAATCAACCATTTGTCAAGTAGTGTAGAGTAACTAAATAACTGATAGGTTCCTTAAGAGTAAAAAGTACGTATGATTAATAACTACCGTACACCTTCAGTTTTATTCGTAAATATAAATATCCCTTATCCTCTCTTATTGTGAATGGTTCGTCACGTATGTTAAGTTACACGACCTTGCTACAACTTTGTCTTTCGTAGTGTTTAACTTCGGACTTGCAAATAAAAATAAGAAAATTAACACTGTGAGCAGTGTTTTAAAGTACACTCATCTCTCTGACTAATGTCAACAGCGTATGAACCTGACTGAATATTAGTTAAGCTATCGTGTTTCTTCCAGAGCATTTAGCACACAAATTAGTGGGTCGCTGTATCCAGAAACAAAGTATACACTTCATCTCTTCCCTACTATTAACATTCTGATAATTGATGTTTTCCGTTAAAGCTCAAGGACAGCATTCGCCACCGGGACAGGAACCAATAGTAACTCACCTAAAACGTTTCCTCTTGCTATTACCAGCCGCCACGTCCTGAAGGTACAAATTTTGAAAATAGTATTCATTCAACTTAGAACATATAATTACTTTATTTTCCAGAAATGTAATTACAGCTAGTAAGGAAACGAGTTTCGGTCCTGAGAAAACACAATTTATTCTTCTTTTCGTATCCAAAAATGTTTCGGAAAAGTTGCACCGTCCTCATTGGTTTTTATTTATTCATTATTAAACAACATGTATGCATTATGATATTTACCTGTTTTTGAGTTTGCAGTATTTATATTAAGAAAAGTACTGTCATCTGGAGTTAATAAGCATTTATAGATTTTTTGTTACGTAATTTCCCAAAGTTTAGAGCTAATACGATATCGATATTTTCTCGTTTTTTTCTTTCTGTTTCGTTTTTATATCATTACTGTCATTATATTATGTTGAGCTGTAAACAAAGTTTCTCTCTTTTACTCTTTGACTAACATATTTTTTGGTTTCAGTACTATTTTTTGAAGTGTATGCTGTGATTAGGTTTTGCCAAATGGTGAGTGGTGAGGGGGAGGAGCGGACTATTTATTTAAATGTGTGTGCTTATTTTTTGTTGAGCTTGCGTTTTCGCGCTTCTTCAGGGTTTAAGTGGTGCTTTCTAACACATACTATTTCAGTGTTTCTGTAATATTCACTTTCCACTAACCTGATTTGGTGTTCTGGGTGGAGTTTTGAATTTTTGAGTGACAATGGGTTTGAGGGTGTGTTTTTTAGTTTGTATGTGTGTGTGTGTGTGTGTGTGTGTGTGTGTGTGTGTGTGTGTGAGTCTCCTGCAAGTTGTTTTAGAGCTGATAAAAGCGTCCCATTGCGTAGTGCTGTGTATTCATTTATCACTTCCATCCCTGCCACTGTGGCTTTGTCTATATGGCAATTGTCTTCTATTATAGCGCTCTGTGGATGGCTATTGCTTATATAACAACTTTAAAGCCTGTGTTTACGTCTGTTAGTCTGTGTTTCTTGCCCGTGAGATGATCTGAATATGTGGAATGACTATTGTTACTCTTAAGTGCCCCTCTGTATTAAGTGTAGGCGATGTTGAAATTTCTGCTTGTTTGTCCAGTACAAATTGAGCTGCTGTCTTGAAACTTAGAAGAAAATTACCATGCAGAAAAAGTCATACTGGAAGGATTCTTTTCAGCTTTGAAGGAACTATCAGAAGACCAAGAGACATAACACAGACACAGATACACACACACACACACACACACACACAGACACACACATACACACACATACAGAGAGAGAGAGAGAAAAAACGAAGAACAACACCCACCCTCAAACCACACTGTCGCTGCGTAATTGGAAACTCCGTCCCAAAACGCCCCTGACAAGATGAAAGGAATAAGTACACATCACACAACACCGTGTGTGAGAAAGCTACATTCAGACAATTTGTAGAAGCACAAAAACACGAGTTAAATTTCAACACTTTTTAGGAAAATAAATACTGGAACCTAAAAAAAAACGCTAGTCAAAGAGTGAAATAGCGAAATTTTGCTTACAACACAACATAATGACAGTATTGCTATCAAAGCGAAATAGAAATAATAGAAAATAACAGTTATAGGTAATTTTGTGAAATTACATAGTAAAATAAGGATAAATGCCTATTAATGACATACTGAATGGCAGTAATTATAGCTGTTCTGCAAACAGAAAACAGACTTGTGAAAATCAATATGTAATATTAAGGGATATATTTGTTTTTCCTGTTAATATTTCTGCAGTACTTTTCTTATATAAAAACTACAACCTAAAAGTCAGGTAAATATCATAATGTATATATGTTGTTTAGCAGAGAATAAATAAATAAGAAAAAGAAACTTCTGGAAAACACGTCTGAGAAGTAGAAGAAGAAAAAATTGTGACTTTTTAACGTCGAACCTTTTCTTATTATATGTTAAGAGCAAACGCGCTCAAGAAAAGGAAATCGACCACAAAATGTAATTACATCTTTCTTGTGCTAGAATGAAACTAACAAGTTCTTAAAAGATTTCCCTATCAAACGTTATTTTATCCACTTTTCAAAGACAAAATGGAGTTAGTAACTCTCATTAGACTGATGTTACTTTATCTAGAGACTTCTAATAACTTAATCTAAGCACGTGCTATACGAAAGCGACCCTTCAAAGTTGTTTGTCGACAATTTGTTATTTCAAGAAGTTAAACAAATAGGTAATTAACTGTTGTTGCTGTCCTACATAGTAAATATTTATTTTAAGATGGGATTCAAGCAAAATAATTATATGTAGTTAAAACTGGATGTTGTCATTGCTAGCAGTTAACTGTCAAACTGTATAACCAAAACTTTTCAACACAGTTTAAGTTAAAATGAGTCTGGATTTCCTTCACATGAGTAATAAAATAAAGTGTCTGTATCTTTCCCTATCAGAAGCAATGTCGTTGAAAACGTGGCGCAAAAAATACTCCTACAGGTCCATCACGTATCTTGTTAACTGGATAGGCCAAAGGCGTCATAATGTCCAACTGTGGTTAATTTTCTTGAGCTAAGATGGTGTAATTCTTGCAACACAATATTTTAGTCTGAGAGAGCTTGCATCCACAGCTACAGTTTGCAAGAGTTTAGTTAATTCAGAAGTGCTAATTATCGCTTGTTTCCGTAAATTCTACCAAAGTTAGCTCAACGATTTAATGTGTTGCAGACCAAACCCATGTCACGAGCTCACCCTAACGCTGTTAGCTGGCTGTTGCCCAAACTTCAGTCTGTCTGCGGTAAGCTTAGTTTCACATACAGTTCACTAAACGGAAAACGACAAGGTTAACACTACCTCGGCACTTTCCATTGGGTCTGCCTACTGCGCATTTTCCTTCGTGGAAAAGGCATTCTCAATATGGAACTACAAGGAAAATACTTGGCCGTCCTCAGGCCTAATGGTTTCCTTCATTCCTTTGGCAGAATTTTGTGCTTTTCGTAACAATAAATTATAAGGTACGAAGGAACAGTTCAGACTTCACAAAATGGTTTGTTTAATAATCCAGCTATTCGTTTACAATAGTTTGTTCACGTCCCTCATCATAAATCGGCATTGCGTTTTGATTAATCAGTCAAGTCACATCTCTACAACACACTAATAAAATAACGCTGGTCCATTATTGGTTTATATTTAGTATCTGCTGTTAGACTCCCAGCATTTAGAAATGACTTTCTCAAACTTAACATTGGATTTGTCTAGGTAAAGGTGATCGTTAATACATTGATGCGATATTACCGTTCCTGTCTTGTTCTTAAATACGAGGCAATGTTCGGAATAGGCAGCGCAGCGACTTTCAGATAAGAATATCTCCCCGTTATGGGAAAATACACAGTCGATATACGAGTACAGGCTGTAGATACATGGTTGACGAGATATAGAAATTTAGGTCTAGTCGTGAGTCGTGCTCCTATATCCTACTGTTAAGTGACCGCTCGCGATGAGCGGTAAATTTGGATTCGAGTCCCGGACGGGCACGAATTTTCAGTATCGTCATTCCATTATACAGCCGTTGGTTGTCCATATTCGCAACTGTGAATTAATTTCATGTGAACCCAGTAATGGTTACTTACTAGCAAGACGTCCCAAGCGATGTGCTGATTTTGGGAAGCAAATATCCACGACTAATCACTGTTTCAAAGTAAATGTTACCTCAGAAAATTTCTTAATGATTTCATTAACCAACAACGAACATCCTTGCAGTCCCACTGCTACGAAAGAGAAAACACACGAAATATTTGCAAATACACAGGAAAAGCTATAAAAATCACTTTATGTAGCATAAGCACTGTGCCAACTTTTTGAAATAGATACAGACTGGATGCAGTAGAAGCACAACAATGCACAAATAACATTAATTACTGCCGCATCTAGTTTCATGTAAAACTCGATTTAAGTTGATAGTAAATGCAATTAATTTTCTCTTTAGTTAATCAGCCTTACCTCTTTCAGTTACGATTCTGTCGATACCAACTGTAACAGGATAAGACGCTGCTAACGGTTTATCAATTGTGATAATCAGTAACATTCACAATGTTTATAGTTGAGTTAAAGAAACATTACAACGTTCAAAGTGCACAATCTACTACGCTAGCAAGCCGTGTACGTAGCTAAAAATATGACTGGCTTGATATAACGTGGTGGCGACTTGAGGATGGTGCGACCTAGTGCATTTCGCAACGACCATTTCTGACAACAGGTTTTTCTTCAATAACAAGAAACGATTATCAATTTTTTGCCACAGTACTCTTCTTACATTACCAATTCTTCTTGTGTACTATGTGCTGTGCCCAGGTAAGTGTGCGCTCACTCATGCTTAAAACACTATTTCGAAAATTCTTTCCGTTACGCCGTTGAGCATCGACATTTTACGTCCATACTTCATCACAGAAGACAAGCTACTCATCTCTCTGCTACTGACTCTGTACACGCTCTCGCCCAACGATATTTTTCTCAAATTTTGAGCAGATTCTTTGGAATCTATACAATACGAACTTCTCTGACTTTTACAGAGTTTCTATTACAAAATTGGGCAACGGCCTTGCCACAGTGGATACACCGCTTCCCATGAGATCACCGAAGTTAAGCGCTGTCGGGCGTGGCCGGCACTTGGATGGGTGACCATCCAGCCGTCATGCGCTGTTGCCATTTTTCGGGGTGCACTCAGCCTCGTGATGCCAATTGAGGAGCTACTCGACCGAATAGTAGCGGCTCCGGTCAAAGAAAACCATCATAACGACCGGGAGAGCGGTGTGCTGACCACACGCCCCTCCTATCCGCATCCTCAGCTGAGGATGACACGGCGGTCGGATGGTCCCGATGGGCCACTTGTGGCCTGAAGACGGAGTGGTTTTTTTTATTACAAAATTATTACAATGTTATTTTTCAAATAAATTTTCATAATAACTTTATAGCTTTTAAATAGCGAGTACTGACAAAATTAATAAAGCTCGTAGGGCCTACATATACAAGAGCGTTATTAGCAAAATTACAGAGTTAATTAACTTAGAAATTATAATGCACTGTGTTGTGGTGTTATACGTTGTATCCCTGATTCTTTTGAACACGTCTTGTAACTTCCTCTTTCTTTCAACAGAACTCTTTTCAGCAAAAACTAAATTTGTACATTGACGCTGATAAAATTTTTTATCACAAACTAGGAGCTCCTTTCTTCCGGAAGTCCCGCTTCAAACCTTGTTTTAGTTACTTTATTACTGCTGTGGCTGACTCACGTCAACACCTACGTCATCAAAAAAGACATTTAAATGGAAAGCAGCTAATGTAGACAGCTGACGTCAAATAATCCTCATTAATTATGAAAACACAGCAATTTGCACCTTCATTGTAATTATTATTTATTATCCACTGTTGGGCACTTTCGGTTACTTAAAAAGTTGCAAACAATTTTGACAGTTGGAAAGCACTTCATAATTTATGCATGACTTTGATAACTGCCTAATGAAAAGTAATCCCCTTTATTACACAGGAATTAGCAGCTATTTTAGTGTTTTTAGAGTCCTGTTAGTAACGAAGAAGAATGTCTTAGGATTATCACTAGACAGTTGTGAGTATTATGTTAGAGACATTAACACAACGGTCACAACAGTTTTACGGCTACTTTGACCAATAGATTATCAGAAGAAGCGCGCCATTCTATGAATTCCCTGGCGGTCTTCAATCTGCTACACATATCTTCAATGCGTTTTATTGTCTCTTGATATATTTTGTTGCTCTTGGTACTATCAATTAGCGTTTCACTTAAAGATGATTACTATTGAAACTTCCTGACAGATTAAAACTATTTCCCCGACCGGTACTTGACCTCTTAGCCACAAACAATCCACAGCTAATAGAGAGCATCATGACTATACAGGGATTAGTGATCACAAGGTCGTTGTAGCTAGGCTCAATACTGTTTCTTCCAAATCCACCAGAAACAAACGCAAAATAATTTTATTTAAAAAAGCGGATACAGTGTCACTAGAAGCCTTCCTAAGAGACAATCTCCATTCCTTCCGAATTGACTTTGCAAATGTAGACGAGATGTGGCTCAAATTCAAAAATATAGTAGCAACACCATTAGATTCATTCATAATCATAAATTGGTAAGAGATGGAACTGATCCCCCATGGTACACAAAACAGGTCCGAACGCTGTTGCAGAGGCAACGGAAAAAGCATACGAAGTTCAGAAGAACGCGAAATCCCGAAGATTCGCTAAAATTTACAGACGCGCGAAATTTGGCACGGACTTCAATGCGAGATGCCTTTAATAGGTTCCACAACGAAACATTGTCTCGAAATTTGGTAGAAAATTCGAAGAAATTCTGGTCCTATGTAAAGTACACAAGCGGCAAGACGCAGTCAATACCTTCGCTGCGCAGTGCCGATGGTACTGTTAAGGACGACTGTGCCGCTAAAGCGGAGTTATTGAACGCAGTTTTCCGAAATTCCTTCACCAGGGAAGACGAATGGAATATTCCAGAATTTGAAACACGAACAGCTGCTAGCATGAGTTTCGTAGAAGTAGATACCTTAGGGGTTGCGAAGCAACTCAAATCGCTTGATACGGGCAAGTCTTCAGGTCCAGATTGTATACCGATTAGGTTCCTTTCAGATTACTCTGATACAATAGCTCCCTACTTAGCAATCATATACAACCGTTCGCTCACCGATAGATCTGTACCTACAGATTGGAAAATTAAGCAGGTCGCTCCAGTGTTTAAGAAGGGTAGTAGGAGTAATCCATCGAACTACAGACCTATATCATTGACGTCGGTTTGCAGGAAGGTTTTGGAGCATATATTGTATTGAAACATTATGAATCACCTCGAAGGGAACGATCTATTGATGCGTAATCAGCATGGTTTCAGAAAACATCGTTCTTGTGCAACGCAGCTAGCTCTTTATTTGCACGAAGTGATGGCCGCTATCGACAGGGCATCTCAAGTTGATTCCGTATTTCTAGATTTCCGGAAAGCTTTTGACACCGTTCCTCACAAGCGACTTCTAATCAAGCTGCGGGCCTATGGGGTATTGTCTCAGTTGTGCGACTGGATTCGTGATTTCCTGTCAGGAAAGTCGCAGTTCGTAGTAATAGACGGCAAATCATGGAGTAAAATAGAAGTGATATCAGGTGTTCCCCAGGGAAGCGTCCTGGGACCTCTGCTGTTCCTGATCCACATAAATGACCTGGGTGACAATCTGAGCAGTTCTCTTGGGTTGTTCGCAGATGATGCTGTAATTTACCGTCTAGTAAAGTCATCCGAAGACCAGTATCAGTTGCAAAGCGATTTAGAAAAGATTGCTGTATGGTGTGGCAGGTGGCAGTTGACGCTAAATAACGAAAAGTGTGAGGTGATCCACATGAGTTCCAAAAGAAATCCGTTGGAATTCGATTACTCGATAAATAGTACAATTCTCAAGGCTGTCAACTCATCTAAGTACCTGGGTGTTAAAATTACGAACAACTTCAGTTGGAAAGACCACATAGAAAATATTGTGGGGAAGGCGAGCCAAAGGTTGCGTTTCATTGGCAGGACACTTAGAAGATGCAACAAGTCCACTAAAGAGACAGCTTACACTACACTCGTTCGTCCTCTGTTAGAATGTTGCTGCGCTGTATGGGATCCTTACCAGGTAGGATTGACGGAGGACATCGAAAGGGTGCAAAAAAGGGCAGCTCGTTTTGTATTATCACGTAATAGGGGAGAGAGTGTGGCAGATATGATACGCGAGTTGGGATGGAAGTCATTAAAGCAAAGACGTATTTTGTCGCGGCGAGATCTATTTACGAAATTTTAGTCACCAACTTTCTCTTCCGAATGCGAAAATATTTTGTTGAGCCCAACCTACATAGGTAGGAATGATCATAAAAATAAAATAAGAGAAATCAGGGCTCGAACAGAAAGGTTTAGGTGTTCGTATTTCCCGCGCGCTGTTCGGGAGTGGAAAGGTAGAGAGATAGTATGATTGTTGTTGGATGAACCATCTGCCAAGCACTTAAATGTGAATTGCAGAGTAATCATGTAGATGTAGATGTAGATGTAGGTGTACTCGAAATTAGGACCTTTGTTTGTCGCGGTCAAGTGCTCCAGAGACTGTGCTACCCAAGTAGGACTCATGACCCACACTCAAAACTTCTCTTTCGCCTGTAGCTCCTGAACTAACTTCCAGACTTCACAGTTGTTCTTCGTATCTTGCGGGACCAGCAGTCTTTTCTTCTAGGCGTGGTCAGTCTAGTGACAGCCACAGTCATTGTGGATGTGTGGTGCTCTCGTCTCGTGTCGGTGTTAACAAAGCTCTTCCAAAACTGCACTGCGGCTCGCTGCCGAACGTCTTTGTTCTACAGACTGAATATCGCTAACGACAACATACAAACTTCAGGAAATCGGCGGTTAGATCCGGATTCCCTTACGGGAAAGAAATTCCCTTATCGATACCGTTGGCAGCTGGTTAGTCGCAACAATAAGCCTTTCTGAAGACAAAGTGCTTGAGTTTCAATAAGACGTTCCTGCGACGAGATTTTCGCTATAGTAATTAATGACGCTTGAGCACGAATAATCCGGCCGTTGATTTTCCTGCTCCGACCGGAGAGACTTGCAAAATATTTGGGACCTACAATTTATACATGTTAGGTACCGTCTTTTGCGACTGTAGTGAGAGTATTATTAAGACAAACGCTTTTCTCTTCATTTTAAAGCATCCATAATTGCGAGAGTAACAGTATGTTTTCTTCTTAAAATATGGTTTGCGATGATCATGAACAGATCTCATGCTTTAAGTTACTATTATCATCAGTATTAATCTTTGTCTCATTCACGGTTTTTATTGCTTACGTCATTCTTCCTGTTCCTGTACACGTGTGTGGTAGATTTTACCACACAGGACTTCCACTAACAGTAAATGTAATCAAGTTTTTGTGTTACGGAAACCACCGCCGCCTCCCGATTTCGTGTGCTTTGTCTTGCTATTACGGGATGCGTTCGTTTTCGTTTGTTTCGGTAGTTTCTGGAGCCTTTGATATTGCTCTGTATGTGTGATGCGTCTGCCAACAGTAGTCTTGACAGACTCTACGCATAACGGGAGCTCTTGCCAATCTACGGTGACTGTGAGATTATATATGCTAGTACGCAACACAGAATTTCACCCATCTTTAATTGGCGTAATTCGTATTTAATCTCCAGTACAGATAGTTAAAAACATCGACTGCAGGTTGGATGCTGCAGCTGCTCTGTGCAAATGAACAGTTTGTTTAACTACTACACTCCACGAGTTGTATATTTACGACATATTACTTGTTAGATGTACTTAGTTTCTATGTTGCTTGTCATTACTCCAATTGTTTGCATTTATAATCAAACCAAAAACACTTTTTCTTTGCATACTGCACGAAAACAGATGAAAATTCACCATCTAATATGCTAACATGTCTGTTTGCATTGGAAAATTATGTCTATGGTCAGAGTTACATTTTTCTTATGTTACTGGTGAAATCAGATCGGTGTATGCATGAAATATTTTTAATTTAAAGTTCTGTACAATTATAAAAATGAAATTGCTCAGCACGTATGTACTGAGTGCTACGTCGTGTTACTTATGAAGTGCAGTACTGTCTGGTGGTACAATAAATATTATAAAAATATAGTACACTTTATATAATTGAATTAGCGTTACATATTTCAATTACGCAGTTAATAAATTTGACGTATTGGAGTCACATTTGTTATGAATAAAGGTGAAACTGCTCACATAGCTCACTTACATAATGCAGAGGTACTACATACACTGGATGGGCTCAGATTAGAAATGAGAGTGGAATAGATGGTCTTTTATTTGTTATTGGAAGTTTTACTTTATTGCACTTATTACAAAAACTAACTCGATGGACGAACTAGAGATTAAATACGTATTACATATACTGAAACGGGTGAAAGCCCAAAACAAGTATTGGCATTCATAAATATACTTGAAACTTGGCTGGTTGCTGTATTTCTTAAAATAATATAGCTCACAGTCACAGAGCTCAACAACCAGTAAAATGAATAAATTAATTAGTGGGCAATCAGTTTTTCAGATCACATCGCTTTCCACATATCGGTACAACACCAGCTTCAGCAAGTGCACAGGCGTCAAAGACTCTGGCACATGAATTGCAGCCTTCTAGCACACACAGACTTGGAAGCCCAAATCGTGTAAGTCCGGCGCTCAAAATGTCAGTCAGGCATACTTTTGTTGACCAGACACACTAAGGTTAAGATGAGAAACAGCTTAAAAAACATCCAGGTAGTCGAGCAAGATGGAATGAGTCAAGGAAATAATATTTTATGGCACTTTGGCATGAACATTCTCCTCCACACATTTCAAATTCTGAAGATGGCAGGGGTAAAATACAGGGAGTGAAAGGCTTTTTACAATTTGTACAGAAACCAGATGGCAGTTATAAGAGTTGAGGGGCATGAAAGGGAAGCAGTGGTTTGGAAGGGAGTGAGACAGGGTTGTAGCCTATCCCCGATGTTATTCAGTCTGTATATTGAGCAAGCAGTAAAGGAAACAAAATAAAAATTCGGAGTAGGAATTAAAATCCATGGAGAAGAAATAAAAACTTTGATGTTCGCCGATGACATTGTAATTCTGTGCCGGCCGCGGTGGTCTCGCGGTTCTAGGCGCGCAGTCCGGAACCGTGGGACTGCTACGGTCGCAGGTTCGAATCCTGCCTCGGGCATGGATGTGTGTGATGTCCTTAGGTTAGTTAGGTTTACGTAGTTCTAAGTTCTAGGGGACTGATAACCACAGCAGTTGAGTCCCATAGTGCTCAGAGCCATTTGAACCATTTGTAATTCTGTCAGAGACAGCAAAGGACTTGGAAGAGCAGCTGAACGGAATGGACAGTGTCTTGAAAGGAGGATATAAGATGAACATCAACAAAAGCAAAACGAGGTAGTCGAATTAAATCGGGTGCTGCTGCTGGAATTAGATTAGGAAATAGTAGTAAATGAATTTTGCATTTTGGGGAGCAAAATAACTGATGATGGTCGAAGTAGAGAGGATATAAAATGTAGACTGGCAATGGCAAGGAAAGCGTTTCTGAAGAAGAGAAATTTGTTAACATCGAGTATAGATGTAAGTGCCAGGTAACGTATGGAGTGTAGCCATGTATGGAAGTGAAACGTGGACGACAAATAGTTTAGATAAGAAGAGAATAGAAGCTTTCGAAATGTGGTGCTACAGAAGAATGCTGAAGATTAGATGGGTTGATCGCGTAGCTAATGAGAAGGTATTGAATAGAAGTGGAGAGAAGAGAAATTGGTGGCACAACTTGACTAGAAGAAGGGATCGGTTTGGTAGGGCATATTCTGAGGCATCAAGGGATCACCAGTTTAGTATGGGAGGGCAGCGTGGAGGGTAAAAATCGTAGAGGGAGACCAAAAGAGGAATACACTAAACAGATTGAGAAGGATGTATGGTGCAGTAGGTACTGGGAGACGAAGAAGCTTGCACACGATAGAGTAGCATGGAGAGCTGCATCAAACCAGTCTCAGGACTGATGACCTCAACAACAACAACAATAGCCACAATCAAACAGATCAAACCAAAGATCATTATTTTGTGTTGATTGCGTGTATTGTCCCTTCTCCATGCCCCATGTGATCGAAGAGCGCCGATGAGCCCGCTCTCTTTTAAATCACCGCTGTATTAGACATCATGGGCACCCAGCACAGCAGTCAGTCACTGCAGAGTACCATACTGCTTTCTGTTCTGAAAAAACAATAGACCCCACACCTCACACATATCGACCCACGGCTAGGAGCATCTTGTCAGAGATCACCAACGAACTCTAACCGCAATAGTCAGAACAGAGAAATAGCACTCAGCGTTAAAAATGACACCACGGTGCAAACCTCAGATCGCGGACGAATTAGCGTCGGAGTTTTATGTGCGCTACTGTTCTGTGCGTTGTTGTTGTTGTGGTCTTCAGTCCTGAGACTGGTTTGATGCAGCTCTCCATGCCACTCTATCCAGTGCAAGCTTCTTCATCTCCCAGTACCTACTGCAACCTACATCCTTCTGAATCTGCTTAGTGTATTCATCTCTTGGTCTCCCTCTACGATTTTTACCCTCCACGCTGCCCTCCAGTGCTAAATTTGTGATCCCTTGATGCCTCAAAACATGTCCTGCCAACCGATCCCTTCTTCTAGTCAAGTTGTGCCACAAACTTCTCTTCTCCCCAATCCTATTCAATACCTCCTCATTAGTTACGTGATCTACCCACCTTATCTTCAGCATTCTTCTGTAGCACCACATTTCGAAAGCTTCTATTCTCTTCTTGTCCAAACTGGTTATCGTCCATGTTTCACTTCCATACATGGCTACACTCCATACAAATACTTTCAGAAACGACTTCCTGACACTTAAATCTATACTCGATGTTAACAAATTTCTCTTCTTCAGAAACGCTTTCCTTGCCATTGCCAGTCTACATTTTATATCCTCTCTACTTCGCCCATCATCAGTTATTTTACTCCCTAAATAGCAAAACTCCTTTACTACTTTAAGTGTCTCATTTCCTAATCTAATCCCCTCAGCATCACCCGATTTAATTTGACTACATTCCATTATTCTCGTTTTGTTTTTGTTGATGTTCATCTTATATCCTCCTTTCAAGACACTGTCCATTCCGTTCAACTGCTCTTCCAAGTCCTTTGCTGTCTCTGACAGAATTACAATGTCATCGGCGAACCTCGAAGTTTTTACTTCTTCTCCATGAATTTTAATACCTACTCCGAATTTTTCTTTTGTTTCCTTTACTGCTTGCTCAATATACAGATTGAATAACATCGGGGAGAGGCTACAACCCTGTCTCACTCCTTTCCCAACCACTGCTTCCCTTTCATGCCCCTCGACTCTTATAACTGCCATCTGGTTTCTGTACAAATTGTAAATAGCCTTTCGCTCCCTGTATTTTACCCCTGCCACCTTCAGAATTTGAAAGAGAGTATCCCAGTTAACGTTGTCAAAACCTTTCTCTAAGTCTACAAATGCTAGAAACGTAGGTTTGCCTTTTCTTAATCTTTCTTCTAAGATAAGTCGTAAGGTTAGTATTGCCTCACGTGTTCCAACATTTCTACGGAATCCAAAGTGATCTTCCCCGAGGTCCGCTTCTACCAGTTTTTCCATTCGTCTGTAAAGAATTCGCGTTAGTATTTTGCAGCTGTGACTTATTAAACTGATAGTTCGGTAATTTTCACATCTGTCAACACCTGCTTTCTTTGGTATTGGAATTATTATATTCTTCTTGAAGTCTGTGGGTATTTCGCCTGTCTCATACATCTTGCTCACCAGATGGTAGAGTTTTGTCATGACTGGCTCTCCCAAGGCCATCAGTAGTTCTAATGGAATGTTGTCTACTCTGTGCGTATCTTACTGTAATAGCAGTTCTGCTTCTTGTGCGCCTGACTGGCTATTACTGACGTAAAGCGGTATGCGGTGGGCGGAGCATCGCGTACTTAAGCAACATCTGTCTTCAGCAGTTGCTGTTCTTGGATCCATGATGCTCCGTTCACAGACATTGTCTGTCATCATAGGCATATTTCCTTCCTTTAGCTTTGGTTAGGTTTTATATATTTTATATTCTTCTATTATTATCAGATTTCCCCCTGAATCCATTCTGTGCTTTTATTTCAATGTATATGGCCTGAAGATCGTCACATTTTGACTGAATCCGGTTACCACTGCCAATAACTATTTTATCGCAGTGTTCAATTTTAAAATATTTTATCAAGATCACTGACATTCTCCACGACACATATCCTAAAAAAATGCACGACAGCCATGCGGCTTATTATTTTGTTAAAATCTTACTTAAAGTAACTGACACGCACTCTTAACAACAGACTGAAACCTTTTTTTATCTTATATCCTGTGACCGTACCAACAAAGTGACATTCACAACTGACCAATGATGACCATTCTACAACATTATAGAGGTGTAATGCACACGACCTGGCAGGCGAACACATCAATCGACATAGTACTTTCACAGCTAGAAAGAGCGTATGGCTGACCAGATTGTGGTTACCTTTTCACACGTCTGTTCTCAGGTTTCACTCTGCCTTCAATGATCTCATCTCAACATTTATCCGCGGCGCATTAACGATATTAAAAGTAAATGAAAGCTCGCGAAACTCAACTTTCTCAAAGAAGAGTTCGACAGGGTTGCCCTTTATCCGCTAGATTGTTCGTGCTAGCCACAGAACCCCTGCTACGACATGTAAACCACACTATCGGTTGTCATTCTGTTGTTGTTGTTGTTGTGGTCTTCAGTCCTGAGACTGGTTTGATGCAGCTATCCATGCTACTCTATCCTGTGCAAGCTTCTTCATCTCCCAGTACCTACTGCAACCTACATCCTTCTGAATCTGCTTAGTGTATTCATCTCTTGGTCTCCCTCTACGATTTTTACCCTCCACGCTGCCCTCCAATGCTAAATTTGTGATCCCTTGATGCCTCAAAACATGTCCTGCCAACCGATCCCTTCTTCTAGTCAAGTTGTGCCACAAACTTCTCTTCTCCCCAATCCTATTCAATACCTCCTCATTAGTTACGTGATCTACCCACCTTATCTTCAGCATTCTTCTGTAGCACCACATTTTGAAAGCTTCTATTCTCTTCTTGTCCAAACTAGTTATCGTCCATGTTTCACTTCCATACATGGCTACACTCCATACAAATACTTTCAGAAACGACTTCCTGACGCTTAAATCTATACTCGACGTTAACAGATTTCTCTTCTTCAGAAACTATTTCCTTGCCATTGCCAGTCTACATTTTATATCCTCTCTACTTCGACCATCATCAGTTATTTTAGTCCCTAAATAGCAAAACTCCTTTACTACTTTAAGTGTCTCATTTCCTAATTTAATTCCCTCAGCATCACCCGATTTAATTTGACTACATTCCATTATCATCGTTTTGCTTTTGTTGATGTTCATCTTATATCCTGTATATCCTGTCATTCTGTATGGCCCAAAAATGTCGTTAGAACGTAAAAAGATTATGTTACCTTGATACACCAAGGTGTCATACACACCCGGCTGACCTGATTCTAGGAAACTACAAACAGTGCAGTGGAAAATAAGGAAATCTGTAATCTAACCTAAGGACTGGCATCCGCACGAACTGCAGCACCCTTAGTTACCAAGTGTAGAGACCCGGAAACGTCTAAGGATGTTTCTTTACTGTAAGCGAGACGATAAGGATCAACAGACTGATTAAGGTGCAAAATATGAAAATCTCCGTACACAGGACAAATCTGTGTGCCTCGACCGTCTCCGGAAGGTCTTCTTCGTCAACCAATACAATCTTAAGACGACTGCAGCATATAGCAACAGTCTTGACCACACCTAATGCAATCAAGCAATGGTCTCAACTGCCCACCCGGTTGGCCGTGCGGTCTAACGCGCGGCTTTCCGGGCGGGAAGGAGCCCCTGGCCACCGGCACGCATCCGCCCGGCGGATTTGTGTCGAGGTCCGGTGAAACGGCCTGTCTGTGGATGGTTTTTAGGCGGTTTTCCATCTGCCTCGGCGATTGCGGGCTGGTTCCCCTCATTCCGCCTCAGTTACACTATGTCGGCGATTGCTGCGCAAACAAGTTCTCCACGTACGCGTACACCACCATTACTCTACCACGCAAAAATAGGGGTTACACTCTTCTGGTGTGAGACTTTCCCTGGGGGGTCCACCGGGGGCCGAACCGCACAGTAACCCTGGGTTCGGTGTGGGGCGGTGGAGGGGTGAAGTTGACTGCATCAGTAGTCGTGGGGTTGTGGACCACTGCAGCTCTGGCGGGGACGGAGCCTCTCCGTCGTTTCTAGGTCCCCGGTTAACATACAATACAATACAATGGTCGTAGCTTCTTGGCACCTCTGCAATACAATGTATTCAAAGTACCTTTTACAGTCATTACCATAACGACTACTTACGAGGTCTTGAACTTACAAACGCAGGAACCCTGTGTACGGCCATTCTTTCTAGGACACATCCGCAGTGGGACTAACGGCAGCATAAATCAATATCTCTATGAATCCTTTACCAGATAATCCATCCATTGCTGCCTCGAGACATTGCTGCTAATGTTGTAACAGAATACGTTGCCATCTACTATACAGTTGTGATCTAGCTGGGTGGGTGAGTTATTCGTCGCTCCACATCCTCCACATGCAGTACTTTGCTCCGCCCTCTTCCGCCGCAAATAACCTCCAACCCCACTCCCCCTAACAGACCAGTGTGCCCACTGTATGGACTACTGTGTTGCATCAAATGATACCAACCTTCCTAAATGCGACGTGGTATCAAACGACCACATACACCGCTTCCGCGAGTGGCAAATTAAACAGCCAGCCTTGCAGAGATCCCGCTCTGCAAGCGGAGTCAAAATCCTTGACACCGTCGAACATAGATTCTTGTATCGGAACCATACCGTCCTTAGGCACTGGACGGCAAAGAAATACTCTCATCACAATGACGGCATTTCGTGCATTGCGCCCTGCAGGCTAAACATCCCCGTCTTCAAGACTTCAGGGCCCACCTCAAAAACATGAATGGTGTCTAATGAAGCGCCTGCAAACGTGATGAAAAACTATCTTTCATGTCTTCTACCACATTATAAATCCCACATCTTAACCCATGATCAAGCCTCTTCCTATCCCCATGCCCTTCTCTGCACCCAATCCCTCCCTTTTGCAAACTGCAGGAGAGAGTGTTCGAACTTAGTATGTCTTTGCTGGGATTATTTATCGATTCAATATGTTATTGGTCTCAGAGACAGGCCAGTGGCTCAAGTATCAACACGAGTGCTATTCGCATTCAAGAAGTAGCTTATTGAGTTTTATATATATCATTTTGTTTCCAATAAACACATGCTTCCTTTTAACACTCCCTGCAGATGACGGAGCTACTTATGCACAATTACAATGAAAAGTCTAGAAGAACGTAGACAAATAGAAAGTTGAAAACTGTACCCAACAGAAACGAAGATGATGTAGGTGATACTGCTGAACTATGGGTGGGCTGTAAGGGGAGAATGGAGGATGGAAGCACCTGCACTCCCTCCCCCCCCACTCCCCCCCCCCCTCGCCCACTCACACACACACAGAAACTCACGCACACAAACATAAAAGGTTTTTCAGGCAAAAGATCACTTGCACGCTAAAGACAAAGGTCCCATGTTTGAGTCACGGTGCAGAACACTGCTTCAGACAGCCAGGAAGATTCAAATCATCACACATTCTGCTGCAGAGTGAACGTTCATACTGGATGCTTACTATTACTTTGCATTTTCATGAGGTTATGAACATGAGTCCGACTACATAACGAAATTCAAAATGTTGTGAATCTGTTAGTGTCTGTTCATCGATAGTACTTCCCTCCCTTACGTTGCTGAGCTCTCAGCGCGCTTCCTTGTGTTTCGGAACAAAGCTTACCGTGAGTTTTCCAACAGGAAACTGAGTAACTCCATATTTCTCTGTCTGTGTCATACTGAACTCCTCTTTCCTGTTTTACAATTTGAGGTTCTCACAGGTTTATATTGATTCCTGTGCTTGAAGAAACTATTGTCAGCTACCGTTTTCTTGGCGACTTGAGTCATGACGCCTTAGCGCTTCGGCAAGGGATTTAAGCACGCACGCAGTTATATGCGGTCTGCTAGGGTGTGGCTGGTGGCTGTTTCCGTTGAGCTTCGCGTGTATCGTGGCTTGTACCTCAGAATCGTGATGGTCTTTTTGCTATAAAACCGTATTTTTCAACATTATCTCCGATCAATGCGACAGCCTCACGCCACATTACAGAGCGGGCCTGTATGCCCATATCGTTACCATTCTGCTAGTCGACGACGGAGCCAGCGTTAGTCAGTGTCAGCACTATCGACAGAGACGTCCAGATGTGCAGCGACATGTTTGGTTGTGATCCGTCGATCACCTCAAATGAGTGTATCGGCATGTTCCAACGCTGAACGAGTGACAGCCGTGTGTGGCCGGCCGGCGCGCGGGAAATCGGACAGGTTTGAGTGACCTAGTTAGATGATGACACACGCCTCGCTCAACGACTCATATCACGTTTGTTGACTGCCAGGTCTCCGTAGACGCTTTGCAAGCTCACGTGAGTTTCTGCGTTGCTCTGGTTTTCAGCCAAAATGAATTAAGTGACAACTCTCTGCTTGTAACGCATCTCCGTTACAAACGCCATTTTTGAAGGCTATGAATGGCGCCGCCATCTTTCAAAACTTCGTGAAACTAAAGGGGCTGAAGCGAGAGTATTTCACGATGTCCCACAAGAAATTCCGCATTTCTTTTTTTCAATCGAAATCGGCTGACAAAAAAAGAAAAGTGTTACGTTACTTAGTGAACATCTCTCGTAATTAACTATAAAAGGTTATCAGATTCAGAATGCGTATTTGTTTCAGTGTCTGATATTTCCTGTATTTAAGTGCTTCTTAAATTTGCTACTAGGGGGCCAAATGGACTCGGTTGTATGCCGTCATACTTCTGCTGTGTTTGGGGGTCCACATACTGACCCCCATTCACTTGAAGTGTAAATTTAATGTGTACTCTGTGCGTTACACTTTGTCGAGCAACTGCCTGGGAGATCGGACGAAACTGAACCGCCAGTGTAACAGCCCAATTCATGTACTCTACGCCCATCAGCTGCCTGACATCTTGTTTCTCGTACAAGTGGTTGGAAACATCCTCAGTCTGCTACAAAGATGTGTAAGTTATTTTAAATTTTCTGTTTTCTATGATTACGGATATTAGAGAAATAATAATTCGCTTTGGGTTCTTCATAGCCGTGTATGTAAAGTTAAGATTGTCAATACTGAAGTTATGTGCTAAGTGACTGGTATCTCTTATTGCAAAAGTCTGCTTCACAGATGTGTACATTATTTAAATTTTCTGTTTTCTATGTTAATCCATATTAGTGAAATAGTAATAAAGTTAAACATTTTAATACTAATTTTCTCATCTGTGTGACTTATATTTGCTGTTGCACAAGTCTGGTCCACAGACGTGGACATTTAGGATTTTTGCTGCTTATCATGACTGTACAAACTGGTTGATCATAATCCCCACTGTTTGCTTTTACAGCAGTGCATGTAACTTTCTTGATTTTTACTACTAACTTTCTCTGTGCGTTTAGGTAATTGTTGATGTTACAGTTGTACCTGTCTACTTTACAGAAGAGTATATTGTTTCAATTTTTGGGCATCTGTTAATGCATATTACAGAAATTGTTAAAACGAATAAATAATTTCTTTAAATTTTCTGTTGCACATATTAGTGGTATAATTTCTCTGTATGCTTCAAGGCTTCGTTTGTAAATCTGCTGCTATTATTTCTTTCACTTTCGTGTTTTGATTTTTATTGGTGATGCACTCCACTCTGTCAGAGACGTATAAACTATTTTCATTGTCAATTATCTGCTGATCCATATTTCAGAAACTGTTGTTTGAGAAACTTTTTTAACAGTTAAGTACGAACAATTACTACTTGCTTTCGTAAATCTGAAACCAATCTCAGTGATAAATAAGTAAATAGTTCATCAGGTTACCTTCCATTGGGAAAGTGGGTGCACTCAGCGACTGTTACGTGATTTATAAATTATGGAACGCAGCAATCAGCCGTCCTTTTTTTTTTTTTTTTTTGTAGGTTTTATTACGCAAATCCAGATTTCGGCTAGTGCCTAGCCATTATCAATGCAACATTTTCTAATCTCGATGCATGTTATTTCCGTGTTGTCAGTCACTGTGACTGACGCCCGAACGACAGGGAACGAACAGGAATCGAGATTAGAAAATGTTGCACTGAGAATGGCTAGGCACTAGCAGAAATCTGGATTTGCGTAATAAAACCTACAAAAAAGGACGACTGATTGCAGCGCTCTATAATTTATAAATAAATACTTTTCTTTCAGACATTATTTTATTTTCGCTCAGGCGCTTACTACTCCCATATCCTAGATCCGCACTAGTTCAGTAGTAGCAGAAGATGTTTCTGATTGAATGGCAGGTTCCGATCCTGTGTGTTGGTAGGAAAGAGAGTTTTATCTATACTGTTGTTTGCTATCTCATGTGCAGCTGAATATCGAACTACTGAAACATGGTGGGCTTTGATACCATAAATGACTAGGATTCAAGCGTATTTGATCCGTCTGGATAACACAATCGTTCCAGAATGAGATTTTCACTCTGCAGCGGAGTGTGCGCTGATATGGAACCTCCTGGCAGATTAAAACTCGGTCCCGGACCGAGACTCGAACTCGGGACCTTTGCCTTTCGGGGACAAGTGCTCTACCAACTGAGCTACCCAAGCACGACTCACGCCCCGTCCTCAAAGCTTCACTTCCGCCAGTACCTCGTGTCCTACCTTCCAAACTTTACAGAAGCTCTCCTGCGAACCTTGCAAGACTAGCTCTCCTGAAAGAAAGGATATTGCGGAGACATGGCTTAGGAGACGAGGTCCTGGCGGAAGTAAAGCTGTGAGGACGGGGCGTGAGTCGTGCTTGGGTAGCTCAGTTGGTAGAGCACTTGCCCGCGAAAGGGAAAGGTTCCGAGTTCGGGTCTCGCTCCGGCACACAGTTTTAATCTGCCAGGAAGTTTCAACACAATCGTTATTTAGGTGTGGAAAACGACACGAAAAGTGCCTCTCTTATTGAAGAGAAATGGGGTAAAATCCTTCTGTTACAGGCTGATGCAATTTTGCTACGTTGTTAATATACTTCTGGGTGGCATAAAGAAGGGAGTTTCCTTCCTGACTCAACTGCTAGCGATGAGAAGGTTGGAATCTCCTCGCCGCTCGCGTTGAGGAGGTTGGAACCTCGGATAGGATTAATGGGCGTAGGTGGAAACTGTTTAGTAAATAACCTAATTTTGCCTATTATGCAGACCATCGACTAGTTATCAGTAGACATAAGTGGTGAGATTATCGATCTTTTATGGCTAACAGCTCGTTTAAAAACCCATTATGAGAATATTAGGATAGCCACGTCAGCCCCTTGTCTTAGGGTCACGGAGCTGGAAGCAATTAAAGAAATTCTGAAAGGTAATGGGCAGAAGGTCGGTCATATATTCATTTCACTAATAAATCTGAAAAATTTGTTAATTGAATAAATTAGTAGCGATTATAAGGATTTTTC
This sequence comes from Schistocerca nitens, assembly GCF_023898315.1. Lineage (NCBI taxonomy): Eukaryota > Metazoa > Arthropoda > Insecta > Orthoptera > Acrididae > Schistocerca > Schistocerca nitens. The sequence continues at coordinate 620,445,062 of NC_064617.1, forward strand.
GTTTTTAGTTAAGGAAGTTGTGAAACGTCCCCTTTGAACAATTATACATGATTATGCTTAAACTGACACACAATATTTTTGGCGCAACGCAATCTGACTTTCAAAAATCCCTACAAAAGAATGGCCCTGACTAACATTAACCTATACCTTTCACAAATCACTTACCTCACAAAAATCTTCGTTACTCGAACTACTGCAATACAGCGAGCGCCACTACTGCCAGCTAAATAAAAGATTCAAACTACTGAAGGCACTAACTATTGATAGGTATAGTTAGCAAATGAAAGATTTTGATAAACAACAAACAATGTATTTACCTCAATAGTGTTCAAAAGTCATTATATATATATATATATATATATATATATATATATATATATATATATATATATATATATATCAGTTCATGGCATCCAGTCTTACAAATTTACTGTCTCTGTCCAAAACTCCGCCATTTCACTCCCCACATCCACCACTGCTGGCGGCTCACCTCCAACTGCGCAACGCGCTATGCGCTGTTAACAGCCAACAGCCCAGCACTACAATAGCGAATATTACAACAATGCCACCCAGCCACAGACTGCACACAGGACAGCCAGTGATTTTCATACAGAGCACTATGTGGCGTTACCATTATAATAACCTAGACAGCCTACTTACATAGCCACCATGCTCCCCACAAAAAATTTTACAAATTGTTTTGGGCAGTGGCCAATACAGATTTGAAGAAATTTTTCATAATTACCATAACAAAGATATCAAATGCACACACTTATTGTTACAATGTTGGTCAAAAACTAAAATTTTCTCACAGTCCATAAAGACTTCCAACGGAAAGACAGTGCTGACTCTTGACATGCAGACAGGTAATGGGCCACAACAGAGCAAACCCACAGCAGAGTCAGTCGAAGTTTTGAAGAATATTGGTAGGTAGGTCATCACAGAGCAGACCCACTGTAGTCCTGGTAGAGAGTATGGTATTTGTCAGCCACCAGAGGTGCAGACCCTCTGCAGTCCTTGTAGAAATAATGGTATTAGTGAGTCATCAAAGATGTAGACCCACTGTAGTCCTTGTAGAGATGGCTAGCACCCAACCGTTGCGACTGTGCAGGTCCACAATCACAATAGAAGAGTCTTGTGGACAATACTCGTATAGCAAGTCCATGAACCACCACTTGTGCACTCACAAAAAATTTTTTTTTTTAATGTCCTTAGAATCAGCAATGCTGTTATCCAGTCCCTTGCTGAATTATTAACACACGTGCAAACACTAACAGTCCCAACTTCTCACAAATTGTGCATTACTATGACCAACAGAAATGTGTGCAGTGAAATGTAACTTAATTTGAAGAACTGGTGTCTATACAATTATAAATTTACAACATAAGAATACAATTACAAAGGTACAAAATACATCATTAAAGAACATAACAGTACAGATAATATTTGTAGTACAGGCTTTACAAAAGAATCGAAATAACATATACATCAGTGTTAGAGGAATTATGACATGAGTACATACATAAAAGATCAGAATAACTTTCGAAACATCAACTTCACACATGATCATTAAAACAGAACAGAATAAATAATGTCTAAACATATTTACAAAGAAAATAACATATTATCAGAAAAATTCTACAACATAACTCTTATTAGCTAAACACATTAAGACAGGAAAAACACAAATTCACATAGTGTATTAACACAAAAATACAGGACAGGGTTTGCTTTCAGTGTGACATTTGGTACTGCAGTCCATCCCAAAACTTCATTCCATATATCTTTCCTCTTATTTCAACATTTGTTTCCACCAAAAAAATTCTATCCAAGCATGCTTTCTGTATTCATATGTTCACACATTCGTTACCTCATTATTTATTTTCCATTATCTTACCTCATCATTTATTTCCAAGAAAATCCTACCTAAGCCTGTTGTCCCTAAACCCTACTTTTTTGGTTCATATCCTCTTTCAAAATACTTTTTTGGCCAAACCAGTTTCTTATAGCTTCTCAATGCACTTCTTCCAATTCATCACAACTTGTTCTCTTATATGGCCTACCCCATCTTAAGCTAACTTAAATCTACTGAGCTCAGATGCTAAGCTAAGGGACGAGGCAATGCAGCAGCACAAAACAATTAATACAAACAGCAATGACAAAAAATGCAAATTGGCAAAGCAAGCAGCAATATTACAACTATTATAAGGCAATGAGCAGCAAATAAGAAAAATAAATCACTAGTAAAACTGGTTTAACAAAGTAATGTAAAGTGAAATTTAGTAGCACTATGCCTGGCAAACAGCAGCAGCAAATGCAACAACTTATATCTAAACATGACATAGCTCAAGCAGAAAAAATATTACAGTAAAAATGGCCATTTTTAATAACTATGTCACATCGTAACACTAGAGTGATGCATCACAAAACCTTACTCTACAAGGAAGTTACCAAGTCATTAAAAATTATTTATGCAATTCCTGTGAAGGGAAATGTCTATTTGTGCTCTCTTTTGTAAGAAAGTACATCATAAACATATTCTTTACTGGGTCTGTAGACAGATAATGGTGACATTAGTACATCCATTAAATTTTATAATAACCAATGCTGCAGTGCAGCTAGAAACTAGATATTAAAGAAAATGAGCAAATATGTACAAAGGAAGGCATGAAAAATCATTCATTAGCCATATGGCTCAACTAGAAAGACAGTAGTCATAATCAGGTGTATAGACATAAAAATATTTCTCGTTGTTTCATTGGGTATTTCAGTAAATATCATAAATTAAGAGCTCCACAGTGTTATCATATGTTTTCAAGTTCGAGCGTGTCATATTTGCGATGCTTTCTACAAAGGAATGTCAATAGCGAGGATAATGGCCCCTTTTTTTCCACCTGTGCCTCTGAAAGGCACACACTAATGGCTTTTTTCCAGGTGACTGTCGTGCAGCTAGATGCCCACGACTCATTACGTGAATGTGATCACTTAACTTTCTTACTGAAATATTGACGACACCAGTTTGCATTACAGTGACAGTCGCATATAAAAAATTTCACAGGTCGAGAATTTGCGTTGCAAATGTGTAGAAACAAAATCGTATGAATATAACAGTGTTCAAAAAGTTTTCGTCGGCATTGTGATACATTCACGCATTTACACACATTTCATAACTCTTAAAGTACGATTCTTGGTTTCCAACATCCTTTTCCACAAATCATAGTCCCTAACCACTACTCATTATTCATATACGTATTCGTCGACACTTCTTCAATATTTCATCATAATAAATACGTAGCATAATCAAATTCCTCATATGTGGTAGCATCATCTTATTGATCATAAACATACCTCAACAGCATAATACACATCGTCGTCGCAAAAATAACATCATAATACTTCAGTCAAATCTCAAAAACGTCGTAGCTTTCTGCAATAATGTCAAAACCTAAAATAATTCTCTGCTCATTTCAATAGTGTCATCTACCTCAAACGTACTTTAAAATCATGCTCCCTTAGCAAATACATCATTCAAAACTCTCGTAGTATCACAATGGTTCCGAAAAAACAGTTCACAAAGTACAGACAAAAGAAGTTACCCAACTGTGTAATTGCGTAAACATGTGTCACTGATGTAGTAAAAAAAATGTTTATCTCTCAGTTAAATGATCAGATAGCTGTGTAATTTGTGTTAGAGAAATATGGTACCGATGTGTAAAGTTGTATAAGCAAATACCATATTAGCTAGGGCTCCTTGTGCTTGCCAAACACATGGTACACAAATTAGGCATGTACCCCCCTGAGGATTAATGTAATTATACCCTCAGGTATTACAGATTATAGCAATGGAATGAAATATATCACGGAAAACTTTCTTTGTAATTCAAAAATCTTGAAAAATAAATGGTTTAAGTACAAAATTAATCACTCAAATGCGTGTCCTGTAGCGCTAAATGTGCGTCTTGCTGCAAGATAATTCTGTGGAACTGTCGTAGTTATCGTCCTCTGTAAGCAAAGTTCTGCTGAAGTCAATGTACTTACCTCATCACAAACGAAAGTGAAATGCTTTGCTTATAGATATCGTAGTTATTACGTACCTTACCGTGATCAAGAAAGTACTATAATGTAACGTATTGTTGTGCTACGAAAAAGGCTGTCTCATTGTAGCTATACCACAAAAGTTAGTACTAAAACATGTTTTACTTTCCAGAAGAATTCAGAAAAACTGTGCAGATATAAAACAGAAACACCTCAAAAGCAACATTGTAAATGGTCAGTCATTAGTAGCGCAGTGATAAAATCGTGTAGCTGTCAAAGAAACCAAATGCTAAGTCATATTTAATCCCACAGAAAGTACTTCAAATAAAGAATGTTATTTCAAGTAAACCAAAATGTTGCATGAAAATCTCATTAGCAGTGCCAGTATATGTTCTAAGTATGTGAGCCTTATAGTCGTTACGTGATCGTGCAACTAACAAGCAAGAATGTACACACACAGTAACACTGTGTCGTCTGTTCACTATAACAATGCACTCTAACAATGCACTGTCCAAATATGTATCCTAGGTTCTAGATTGGATAGTTAACTTCAAACACTGTTGCATGTTAACAGTTTCTAAGTCTAACAAAGCATACTAGTAATGTAAAGTGAAAAATTTTATGGCAAAGACTAAGTTAAAAAGCAGATTATCTCTCAATAAGCGGTTTCATATGTGAAGTGTGGTGTAATCATTTACTCTTCATAGTACTCAGAGTTTGAACTTGAATGCAATTGTCATGCGGTATACGTGTGTAAAGAATACTGGAATTTTTCTCAAGGTTAGCGTCTATGTTATTTTTCTCTGAGCCAGCCGGCGCACGTGGCTGCCTGAGGTGCGGGTCATTGTCTGTTTCTTTGTTGGCGCGCGTCGTTATTGGGATTAGGAGACCTAACTTCTACAAATTCACCTTGACGAGAAGGCCCTGCCCTGTTTGAAGTTCGCCAGTTCTGGCGGATTTCAGGTCTGTCGTTTTGTCGGTAGTTTACATAGTTTCTTGTTTGTCGGTCATGTGGTGGAGAATTTCTCCTGGAATCATAACTGCGTGGTGGACCGTTGCATCTGAAGTTATTCTGTCTCCTTTGATAATAATTATTTTGGTTCCCATATTGTCTGATTCTATGGTTGTCTCTGTTACATTCATTACTATGGAAAAGCGATCTATCTCTGTAACTATTATTCTGCCAACGGTTGTCATACGCATGGTGTCTGTTTTGGTCATGATTTGTGTTGTGAGAATAGCCTTGTCGTGTCCAGTTATTATTTCTTTCATCGTGGAATAGCGATGGATGTGACCTGTAATTGTTGTGTTCCTGTTTTCGCGTTCCGCGATTGTCAGTGTCAATTTCTAATTCTTGTAAGAGTCCCTGAAAAGCTTCAATGTCGTCTTAAAACCTATACAGCTTACTTACAGTTGTGAGTTGAGTTCAGACCGGAACCCTTTGCAGCAGAAGACACAGACACCGACAGTATGCGTAATCGGGTGGCAAATGCTAAAACATGTTTTCAGTGCAGTGAGTCAGGTCTTTTAGTGTGGGACATGGCGGGAGACGGGGCTGCTGGCATAGGGTAGCGTCTCACAGTTGCAAGGCCCGGGGGCCATTTAACACTAGAACCTTTGGAGCGGTCGAAATTATGAGTACACATTTTCAACACGTTATTTTGGTTGCAGTTTTCGTCATATTACTGTGATCTTCAGTGACGTTTCCAGATTACCGGTCAGAATCATCCGTACTAAATATAATCATTTTTTGACAATTGGGTAGGACCTTGCTAACGAATATACCTAGAACTTCTGAAACGGTCATTTTGACTTATATTTGACTGATTATTATAATAAAACGCGTTACAATATGCCGGTCTTCCTCTGGATCACATTAAATCTGTTATAACTATTCTCTAAACTGAGGTAATATGTACAGCAATGAAACTCTCATAGTTTATTGACGTCCATTGTTTTCCTCTGTGTCTCCAGTATTGTCACTCGTCAGTTTGTCACAGTACAGTAATCACACCTCCTATATCACTGTCGCTTACCGACGCAGAATTATTCGCTCTGTTGCAGGATATTCCAGAATGTGACGCAGATGTAGACGACCTAGGAGAAGAAACTGCGGACGAAGATTGCTGTCAAACAAAAAACCATTCTAAAAGCAATGATTCAGATGATTCTGACGATTCATATGTCGTTCAGCCACGTTAGTAATAAGAACGATATACTTCATTTTGATGTCGAAATTCAACTTTTGTGTGAAATGTATAACTTAGGTTTCAGTTACTCTGGATGTATGCTTATAATTTGAAGTTTTCTGTTCGTGTATTACATTAGCGGAAAATGTAGAAAGTAAAGTAATGTATCAGATGGTACAAACGACTTAACCATCCCCTAGTAATATTTTACTAGGTACAGATGGTGTCAGAGAGTAGACTGTAGCAGAGTTTGGAAAGAACACGGCTGGCCAATTGACGTGTCATAACATATGGAAGGAAATTTGAGCACCTAGTCCACATTCAAAGCGATATTTTTCTCACGACAGTGTAGTGAGTGAATGGCGTCTTTTTATTGATGAATCGGTATTGAAACAAATTAAGAACTACACGGAAACGGAAGCAAAATGTTTTCTAAGAAATGAATTGTTGGGTGTAAGTTTGGAAAAACTGGAGGCCTAAAACGCCTAGCTGTATGTTCGTGGTATTCTTGGCAACAATAGCACTGAGCTTAATGAACTGTGGTCAGAATGAGTAGGCCATCATTCGTTAGTGTACAATGGAGAGGAAATGTTTTCGAGAAATTTGCCCTTTGACTTTAGAAACGCAAGATCAGTACCCATGAAGACCAAGAAATTTGCATTAGCATCAAAATTTTGGAGCTATAATAATGGGAACGAAAAATTATAATTCCAATATAGCGGTCAAAATGAAAGCATCGCCTGTTCTATGTACACAATACGCGCACGTTCCGACGATTTTAGTGATAAGGGCTGCAACAATGTTTGGGCCGTTTCCTGCGTAAGTCCACCATTTGTTTATGCCACTTTGAATCATGAGCCAGTATGCGCTCTACTTGACTTGGATAGCAACATCTCTTTGCTCGATTATCAGTGGTTCAATAACCATCTTCAGCTGTGTAGACTTCCTCCTTACCCAAGGCCACACAAATCCGGCAATTACAGCTTGTTGAGCGTCGTATCAGAGGTAGCATTGTTCACTTCTCCCAAGACATGCAGATGAAAACAAAAAATTCATAGGTGACTCTGATAAAAAGAAGGACGACTTGTATATTATATATCTCAATGTTAATGGCCTGTGCTGCAGTGCCATGATGCAACACTTACCAGACTCTGAGTTTGCGTGGATGCCTGCCGAGGGTTTGGTGAAATGAGCAAACTTGATAACTTGATGACTCAAATATATGCAGTATTCTAGACGTACATCCTGGTGACAGAAGTTAAGAGATTCTTCCTAATATCGTTTCAGACCTCCACTTGCTCGGCGTAGTGCAGCAAATCGACGTGGTGTGGACTCAACAAATAGCTGGAAGTCTCCTGCAGAAATAATGCGCCATGTCGCCTCTATAGCCATCCATAACTTTGAAAGTGTTGCTGGCGCAGGATTTTGTGCGTGAAATAAACATTTGATTACGGCCCATAAATGGTTGTTGGGGTTCATGTTGGGAGATTGGGATGGCAAGTCATTCGCTCGAAATGTGAAGAATATTCTTCAAACCACCTGCGAAAAATTGTGGTCCGGTAACATGACGCATTGTTGTTTGTGAACAGAAGATCCAAGTGACAGAACATAACCATTTCCAGAATGATGGGTTCAGTTGGACCTGAGGACGAAGTGTATTGCTCTTAAACACAGCCCATGCCATTATGAGACCAGCGCCAGCTTGCACTGTGCCTTTTTGACAAACTGGGTACATGGCTTCGTGAGGTCTGCCTCACACTCGAATACTTGCATCAGCTCTTATCAACTGAAATAGGGACACATCTGACCAGGCCACAGTTTTGCAGGCGTTTAGGGTCCAACCGATATGGTCACGAGCTCAAGAGAGTCTCTGCAGACAAATCGTGCTGGTAGCAAACGCACTCGCGTCGGCCATCTGTTACCATAGCACTTTAACGCTGGATTTCGCCGATCTGTCCTAAGGGATATGTTCGTCGTACTTCCCAATTGATGTTAGGGGTTATTTCAAGCAGTGGTGCATGTCTATTAACACTGACAACTATACGTAAACACCGCTGCTCTCGGTCGTTAAGTGAAGACCGTCGGCCACTAAGTTGTCCGTGGAGAGAGGAAATGCCTTAAATCTGGTATTCTCGACACACTCTTGACGGTGTGGATTTCGGAATATTGAATTCCCTAACAATTTCCAGCGATCCAACACAAATGAGCTGGGCACCCAGAAGTTCCTACATTGTACAGGAAGTAAAACTATGTAATTCGTTATAGAAATTTAAAGCTGTGTATTAAGAACAAAACTTATTCTATGCAAAATTTACCAAACATTGTCAGTCCAATAATCTTCAAGCGAACAACAATGAATAATGCTGTTTCTGTCAAAATTATTAAAAAAATTCAGAAAATGAACAAACTAAAACTGGTAATTGGTTGCCAAGGGAGATACAGTACTACTGCTCTGTTTGCAGGAACTAATTTCAAGCGCAGCAGTTGACATGAGGAGACTTGATGTTGTTTCTACAAGAATGGCTGTTCTAAATAGAATGCTTGTAGATCTTTTTATGAAAATATTTGACCCGAGGAACGTTAAAGGGTGTTATACAGACATATACAGTGTAAAATGTCATGTAAGGACACCAAATATTTATGATTTTACTAGATGGGGTACCCGACCTCGCTCAGGGAGTTGATATGAGATTATGTGGGGTTGGAATAAAATGATAAACTTTAAAGTAAAAGATGTAAAATTATTTTAGTTAAAACATATTTCTATATATTTACAATACTTGTCTACAAACAACAGTTTTCATTATGTTATCCGGGATATATATGTACAAATTTTTAAAATTTCCTGCTCAAAAGCAAGCCACGTGTAGTTGACCGTGAGAGAAGCGGAAGTTTTTGAGATTCTTGCCGCAAGATTTTAAATATTACCCTTGCTCTTTGTTAATTGTAAAACTGTAGGCTAATTTGATTGGAAAGTTCAGTCTTTTAAACTGAAATAGCAGTTCAGTAGAGATATTCTGGGGATAAATAATGTGTGTCCTTTGTACTTTCCAGTCATAAGTTCGACTTCGATGATGTTATTTGATACCCGTTTGACGATCAGCCGTGTTCCATTACACAGTTTTGGTGAGTTGAGTTTTCTGATTAGTACGATCGGAGATCCAATTAAAAGTCGAAGGCGGTGTAATGGCATTCCTAGAGTTTAGAAATTCTTTGGGGAAGTTCACAATTGCTTCAACGTTTACCATCGGGTCGATAGATTTGCATATTCCCGGTTGACCGGGAATTTTCTTTTCAATTTTAAAGGTAATATAGTCCTCAATATTATTTTTAGTTGCCAAAATTGCCTTTTCAAATACCCAGTCTGGATTGGTATAGTTGTGAACAATGTTTGGATAAACTTGGTCGATGAGTTCGCTTTGTTTGAGTGGCTGTGTTACAGAATCAGTGTTGAGTTTAGTGAGGCCGATCGTCTGGTCATTAGGATATGTGCCTTCGCCTGTTTGTAAAAGTTGTTGAGAAAAATGTGATGTGGTTTCGTCTTTCGATAGTTCAGCTGTCATATTTGTTAGTCACAGTATCTGTATGTCTAGTCAGACAAGCGATTTTTTTGAGCGTGCATTGATCTTGTATGCTGGTGTTGACTTGGAGATAACTCTAAGTGCTCGTCGAAAATTCCTGAGGGTACTAGTAGAGCTTCGCCCACCACTTCAGAGTTTACTCGCAAGTCTTGTAATGTTCTGTCCATAACTTCGAATGATTTTTTTAATATGCCATTGCACTTTCATTCCAGAAGATAATTTTAGCTTGCTTTAGAAGTTCATCCACTTCAGCTGCTCTTGAGATATTACGTACTGGAAATTGTTCTTTGGACACATTCAATGGTAGTTGTAGGGCAGAATGGGTAGTTCGTCCTCCTTTCGTCAATGTGGCTGTAATGCTGGATGATCTCAGTGCAAGTGCGATGTGCTGTTTAGTAAGCATTTCCACCAGCAATAGATTTATTTAAAATGTTTTCCCGATGCCGCCTCATGCGTCCAAGTAAGTAATTCCACCAGTGCTGATGTCGGTCCGGTCCATGATACCATTGTAAATTTCCTTTTGATTGTCATTCAGGAGTGGTTTGTTGTGAACAGTGTATTAAAACAGTTCGTTGATATTGCAGCTTTTTTTTACTTTGTAATTTCGAACATAAGCACACTGGTAGCATCTTTTCGTCGTTCTTGTATATCAAATTGTACTTGAGTGTGGTTGTTTATTGCTAAACATTTATCCTCTAGGCGAATAAGTGTTTCATCGAAGATGTTGTCGTTGAATTGAATGATCAGTTCAGGATGAGCTTGTAAATTTTGGTACAGTAAACTCTCTTTGAAGAAGTCCATAGCTGTTGTGAATTCGATGGTTACATGTTGTTAGAATTATGGCCAATAAGTCTCTCATTTGTTCAGCTGAGTGTGTGAATGAGGCTTCTTGTAGTGTTAATTCCCAGTGGTTGTCGTTTTCCTGTATTCTAAGCGTTGGCATGATTCGCTGTAGGCCTGGCGTAGGTAATGTCAACAGTCTTGAGATCTGTGAAACTTGTTGGTTCCTATAATTCGTGTAGCAACATCCGGAGATAGAAACACTCGGTGTTCTTCGGATAAACGATGCGCCAGTTTTCATGATGATTCCTATAATTCGTGTAGCAACATCCGGAGATAGAAACACTCGGTGTTCTTCGGATTTAAGATGCGCCAGTTTTCATGATTCCTGGATTATCTTCTACTGGAAGTTCTTGTTTTCGTCGTTGAAAGAGTTTTCTTGTTGTGTTTCACGTATAATAGGGAGGGACGTGTCGACATATGTTAACGTTTCCCAATGGATTCTGCCACAGTTGGTAAAAGGCTGTTATAATGTTGTGTTCTTAATGGTTCAAATGGCTCTGAGCACTATGGGACTTAACATCTGAGGTTATCAGTCCCCTAGAACTTAGAACTACTTAAACCTAACCAACCTAAGAACATCACACACATCCATGCCCGAGGCAGGATTCGAGCCTGCGACCGTAGCGGTTGCTCGGTTCCAGACTGAAGCACCTAGAACCGCTTGGCCACACCGGCTGGCGTTGTGTTCTTAGGTTAGGTCGCTTGCAGTTGTTCTGGCAGTGTTTTTTGTGAATTAAACTGCCTGTCCATTGTCAAAATATACTGCTGAATGTTGCACAGTTGGTTCAAGTTCGTCTACGGAAAAACTGAAAATCCGCCACACTGCTTCGTTACTTTTAATGTATCTTCCCATTTGGTTTCTGTTTCGTTGTTCGCTGTCTTTGGCTATTTGAAATACTGCCATGTCACAGCCTCTGTTCATATACTTGAAGACATATTTGATGGATTTCAGTGAACTGCATTACTAAACGTTTGCGTGTGCTTGGAACTTTTGGGAAGTAGTGTGTGACGTGGTACTACCTGTTGATAATCTATTTCCATTTCATCGCGGCCTCGTGTTTTTTCTGTGAAGCTGCCGTTTTTGGGTGATCGTCTTCTGTATGTGGGATAGCCTTTAACTCCATTTTGTGTGTCGTCCAATTATGGTTTTGGGAACTTTCTATACATTTTCAATCACTCATACATGACAAATTGGCTCGCATGGTCCGTGAATCATGTTTTTCACTACTATGTCCAACTCTTCCGGATCTTCTTGTGGATTGGGAAATTCAACTTGGTCGATTTTGTCGATATCCGTGGGATGAATTCCGTTGTGTAGTCATATGAGATTGTATGAGCGAGGCAGTCCCCATTTTTGCCATTCGATTGTGTACATCGAGCGTCCAACGGTTCCACAGATGTATTTTGTGATGGCTTAAATGAATCTCATTTGTTTTTGTCATAACACTCTGGCTATTATGCCGTGTCGATGCGTGAGGGCTTCCCTGTATCTTACTTGTTCTTTGATTTCTGGCCACGACGAGTTGCTTGTGAATGTTTTGAAGAGGTCAGGTCGTCCATATTTTCTTATCTAGGTCATGGCATCTTGAGTGTATTCGTGCATGTGTCTCGGACCTCTACGCATGATAAGGGTAAGATTACCATTGTTCCAATGCCTTAAATGTTTCCGTCATTTTTGATTGCGTCTCGAACATGGGTGTATTCTACCCTGCGTAGTTTCTTCTGATTCAGTGTTATGTAAAGCATCCGTTCCGCTTCTGCTTCTGCGTACATATCTACTAGGAATTGTTAGAATAAACGCCGAGTATTGAGAATGTGATTCTATGTTTCATTGTCCCTGATCACTAAGAAGTTAGTATGAAACTCCTTGGAAGTGACTTTTTTGTGTGGTTCGGTACCTGTTTCAGGTTGGATTTATTTCATATCAAAATGATACCCGTTCTCTTCGTGTAGAGATATTAGTCTATACTGGAGGGCATCATATGAACTTTGTTTTTCTGCAAAGCATTGTAGGCCCTCTCTCCTTCTTTATAGAATTATGTCAAAGTTTGTGTTTTTATTGTCCACGATTGTGATGGTGACTTCGTCTATCTGTGCCGCATTAAAGCGACGTTCGTGTTTTCCAGGTGGTCTTTTGTCGGCCCGCAATATAACTTTATAGTCATCAGATATCATTCGGTCTAGTGCTGTTCTGAATACATGGATCAGTTGATTGTATTTATGCAAGATCCTCTGTAGGTCTTGGACTACTTCTTGTCTCAATCAATTCATATTTGTGCATCGTTGATCAATTTATGTTCATTTCCGTTTAAATACACTTGAAGAAGTTTGTGGTATTCGTTGGGTAATAATAGTAATGATCCCACGTTGTGATAGATTTGTCCTTGGATGGAAAAGATATAATCAATTTCATCTCTCTTATTGTTGATCGAAGTACCCACCAGGTTAGCCGAGAGCGCTAATGAGTTGTTTACTGGATTCGGGTAGGCAGGTCGGCCCCAGATCGAATCCGCCTGGCGGATCAATGACGCAGGGCCGGTGTGTTGGTCAGGCTGGATGTGGTTTTTAGGCGGTTTCCCACATTCTACTAGGTGAATACAGGGATGGTCCCCACGTCCAGCCTCAGTTACACAACTCGCAAACATTTGTATCATGTTCACAGTACTTCAAGATTTACACTAGTTGCAGACTGGTGGTGGGGGTTGGGGGGGGGGGGGCTACGGAATGGCGGCAGGAAGGGCATCCGACCACTCCTTTACATTAACCATGCCAAATCCGCTTGTAAGCCTGCCGACCTAGCGAAAACTGCAGGACAAAGGCAGTAGCAGAAGAAGAAGTGTTGATCGAAGTAACATCAAAGGAGTCACTTGGAATTATGCATTGTAAGCTTTTATATTTTTAAGAAATGCTAGACTAGACTGGACTTGTGGTATGTTGTGGAAGGCGACAGGCGAATCTGAGTTACCACCCTGACGGCAGTCACTGTAAATAGTAAACCTTCCACTTTTCTAACTGTTTCTTGCATCTGCTAAACAGATTTTGTCGTTTAACTATGTTTGTCATTGATAGCCTGCATTAGGGGTTATGACATTTATTAGAATCTAAATGAACCTTAATGCTGAAATAGTGTTAATTCAATGGTGGCCCCATCATTATTTTATCAGTAGTTGATGAGTGATTAACATACACAGATGAGATTGATTTTTTACAAACGTTATGGCACAAGCTTACTGAATGAAAATTGGACAAAGATACATGTTGAGGGTGATGACACAAATTAACACGATACAATGGTAGCACAAACATGCAAGGACCAGTTGACAACGCAATGGGCAGCAGGTTTGCAAAGACTAAGGTTTATCTAACTGAACTATATTACTCTATTAATAAAACATTCTCGGGTTTCAAGCCGCGTCATGAGCTTTCGGCAGAGATCTCCTCTGCCATTGTCAAGTGGATGACTGTCGTGTGATTGTCATTGCCGTGCTTATATAGCCGCGCCGTCACTGACGCTCAGTCCCGCACTATATATGGTAATGTATTGGCCGCGCGACCGCCGGGCCCGCTTCAACTCCCTCAACAGCGGATCAAAAATTGTTCAAATGGCTCTGAGCACTATGGGACTTAACTGCTGAGGTCATCAGTCCCCTAGAACTTAGAACAACTTAAACCTAACTAACCTAAGGACATCACACACATCCATGCCCGAGGCAGGATTCGAACCTGCGACCGTAGCGGTCGCACGGTTGCAGACTGTAGCGCCTAGAACCGCTCGGCCACCCTGGCCGGCTAACACCGAATCCCACGCTGTACTCAGCTGTAATCCACCGTTTCTGTTGAAGGTGTTGTCAGAAATTCTAATTTCTATGGCCTCGTTCATAACGCTATCCTAGAAGCCATTAGTCCGTTTAATAATAGACGTCTCATCGAATGCATTTCGGTGTCCGTTTTCCATAGCATGTTCTGCTACAGCTGACTTTTCGGGATAGCGCAGACGGTAAAACGTTTCATGTTCTATGCGGCGCTGTTCAATAGTGCGAACAGTCTGGCCCACATACAACTACCCACATCCACGTGGTATCTTATAAATTCCTGGCATTCTGAGGCCTACATCATCTTTCACAGATTTCTTGTCCGCAGCTCGTGGTCGTGCGGTAGCGTTCTCGCTTCCCACGCCCGGGTTCCCGGGTTCGATTCCCGGCGGGGCCAGGGATTGTCTCTGCCTCGTGATGACTGGGTGTTGTGTGATGTCCTTAGGTTAGTTATGTTTAAGTAGTTCTAAGTTCTAGGGGACTGATAACCATAGATGTTAAGTCTCATAGTGCTCAGAGCCACAGATTTCATTAGTTGGCAGATCTTTGCCGGAAACCTGAAGATTGTATCTATTTTGTGCCTCTTCAGGTGCAGACTAATCTTCCCTGTTGTCAAGCCACAAAACGGTAAGAATACAACCTGCTTGTGTCTTCTTCAGAGGTCTTCTTTCTTTGAGGCTTGGATGACACTGCTTGTGGGATCAGTTTGTTGTTGTAACCGTTTTCCTTAAAAACTTTGCCTAAGTGACTCAATTCTCTCGGCAGGTTTTCAGTGTCTGAGACGGTTTCAGCTCTATGTACTAAGGTCCTCAGAACTGACTGTTTCTGTGCTAGGTGATGGAAGCTGTTGGCGTGCAGATATCGATCCGTGTGGGTGGGCTTCCGGTAAACGCTATGACCTAGAGACCCATTGGGTTTACGGCGGACAAGCACGTCCAAGGGAACCCTCCTCCTCTACTTCCATTGTGAAGTTGATGTGGTCGTGGATGCTGTTGAGGTGCTCCAGGAACTCTGCTAATTTTTCTTCTCCATGTGGCCAAATGACGAAGGTATCGTCGACGTAGCGATAAGAACGGATCGGCTTTGTAGGAGCCGTATCCAAGGCGATGTCTTCGAAATGCTCCATAAATAGGTTGGATACTACTGCAGCTAATGAATTTCCCATCGCCACGCCGTTAGTTTGGTTAGAATATTCTCCATCATGTAAGAAATATGATGACGTCAGAGTGTGCTTCAATAAATCCACGATGGTGTCGTCAAAGAGCTAGAACAGCAAGTCAATAGAGTCTGTGATGGGGACACACGTGAGTACAGAAACCACATGGAATCTGACCATAATATCCCCTTCAGCAAGTCGCAGACCTTTAATCCGATTGATGAAGTCCGCCGTATTCTTTATATGGCGTCCACAGTGTCCAACGTACGTAGAGAAAAGGCTGGCCAGAGTTTATAGGTCGGCGATTAGATGGTACTCACTATCGGCCACAGCGGTGTGTCCTTCTTATTCAACTTCAGCAGACCATAGAACGTGGACGGTCTTGGTGCCTTGGGGAGGAGGTTCTTAATAGTATTCTCTTCCAGCGACGACCGTTTGAGAAGCTCTGAAGCCTCCCTCACTATTCTGGATGTTGGATCCCGAGGTAAGTCCTCCAACATCCGTCTGATTTCTGCGTCATAGTCGGCTCGTTGCATTAAGACGGCAGCATTGCCCTTGTCAGCTGGTAGGACGACGGTGAGAGGATCATTCCGGAGAGCACGGAGGCCACTGCGTTCAGCTCTAGTCATGTTTGAAGCTGGCGGTTTGGATTAAAAAAAATACAGCTCGTTTCTCTACGAATTTCCTCAACCACATCACTTGGAAACTTACGAACTGCTTGCTCAACACCACTCAATATGTCGGCGAAGGGGATGTTTTGGGCGAAGGAGCAAAGTAAGTCCTTTCTTAAGTGTTGAGATAGCACCTGCGTCGATGTTTCTTGCTTTCATGTTGATCACAGCACGTTCCATAACTTTATGTTCTGCTCCATGTTGTTGCAGCGAAAGCCTACTGAATTTCCCTTTCTGCTTCTCTGCTGTTCTCTGTCTCGATGATGTTTGCTGTGCAACTGTTGCTGCGCCGATCCAGTCCCAATCCGAAGTTTAAAGTGACCTTGTCAGTTGCAGGTGAACGGCCAGAAGCTCATGACCGTTTGTATCCAGCTGTTTTCTGATGGAATATATCCTCTCCCGCAGCAGGGCCAAGCTAGCACGGCGAAAAATCCTTCTGGCTGCCGCAGTGTCGATGTGATGGTTAACGATGGCATAACGTGGAACCGTCTTCTCATCACGGCAGCGTACTAGGAAGGCGAACGACCGTAGTAAATTACCCTTCGTAACGCGCAGCTTTCCCAGGCGTTTGATGCTGCGCCACGTCTTCTCCCCATAGAGGAACGTTATGTACGAATGCATGCTTTCGTGGCGATATCCGTTAATAAAACATTCTCGGGTTTGAAGCCGCGTCAAATGGTTTACTGCCCACGAGCTTTCAGCAGAGATCTCCTCTGCTATTATCAAGTGGATGACTGTCGTGTAATTGTCATTGCCGTGCTTATATAGCCGCGCCGTCGCTCGTGACGTCAGTGGTGCTCGGTCCCGCACTATATAGGGTGTTACAAAAAGGTACGGCCAAACTTTCAGGAAACATTCCTCACACACAAAGAAAGAAAATATGTTATGTGGACATGTGTCTGGAAACGCTTACTTTCCATGTTAGAGCTCATTTTATTACTTCTCTTCGAATCACATTAATCATGGAATGGAAACACACAGCAACAGAACGTACCAGCGTGACTTCAAACACTTTGTTACAGGAAATGTTCAAAATGTCTTCCGTTAGCGAGGATACATGCATCCACCCTCCGTCGCATGGAATCCCTGATGCGCTGATGTATCACAGTCGCCCACAATACGAGCACGAAGAGTCTCTACATTTGGTACCGGGGTAGCGTAGACAAGAGCTTTCAAATGCCCCCATAAATGAAAGTCAAGAGGGTTGAGGTCAGGAGAGCGTGGAGCCCATGGAATTGGTCCGCCTCTACCAATCCATCGGTCACCGAATCTGTTGTTGAGAAGCGTACGAACACTTCGACTGAAATGTGCAGGAGCTCCAACGTGCATGAACCACATGTTGTGTCGTACTTGTAAAGGCACATGTTCTAGTAGCACAGGTAGAGTATCCCGTATGAAAGCATGATAACGTGCTCCATTGAGCGTAGGTGGAAGAACATGGGGCCCAATCAAGACATCACCAACAATGCCTGCCCAAACGTTCACATGTCAACACAAGCACCGAAGTCAACATTTCATTCCTTCAATTGGTCCAACTGGCGCTGATCGAGGAAGTACAGTACATACTGACGAAACTAAAATTAGCTCTAACACGGCAATTAAGCGTATCCGGACACATGTCCACATAACATCTTTTTTTAATTTGTGTGTGAGGAATGTTTACTGAAAGTTTGGCCGTACCTTTTTGTAACACCCTGTATACATGGTAATGTTAGGCCGCCCGACCGCCAGGCCCGCTTCAACTCCCTCAACACCGGATCCCACGCTGTACTCAGCTGCAATCCACCGTCTCTATTAAATGTGGTGTCAGAAATGCTAATCTCTATGGCCTCGTTTATCAGACTGTCCCAGAAGCCATTAGTCCATTTAATAATAGACGTCTCATCGAATGCAATTCGGTGTCCGTTTTCCAGAGCGTGGTCTGCTACAGCTGACTTACGGGATAGAGCAGACGGTAACACGTTTCATGTTCTATGCGGCGCTGTTCAATAGTGAATAGTGCTAACAGTCTGGCCGACAACCTCACGATAGTCATCCACTTGACAATGGCAGAGGAGATCTCTGCCGAAAGCTCGTGGGCAGTAAACCACTTGACGCGGCTTGAAACCCGAGAATATTTTATTAACGAATATCGCCGCTAAAGCAAGCATTCGTAAATATTTTACTGTGGTTCCAAACATGGATAACGCAGTATGAAATTAACACTGAATGCACCTTGATGTGTTTATTCTACACAGAATGTATACTATTTTGGTGCATTGAGAACAAGTGCCGAGACTGTGATATTGTTTGCCCTAACGAGCTGGAGCAGCAGTCCAATACCAAGTTCTTGATGTGCGGTGCTGCCTCAGGTATCGGTCGTGGTTCAATCGTCTGCAGAGCAGCGATGTGCGGTACCTGTAATTCCCTATCGCGCACGAAATGTACAAAGTCGCAGCTAGCTGTCTGTTAGATGGATCGCAATCACACTCTAACATAACCCTGAAATCTCGTCAGAGTTTAGTGTATGACACTCCCGATCGCCGGCCATACCATGGAGCAATTTGACTCATTTACATGGCAATGTGCACAAGGAGATATAACGGCAAAGCAGCAGACCTCTCAGGAATAATATTGCGCTCGACTCAGTGAGTTGCCCGAGATGCCTCAGGTCTAAACTATTGGTTCACCTAAGCCGTCACCACAGGATTCCCAGTCAAGACCAGTACTAGTGCAGAATCATGCTGAGGACAAGTGTCCCAAATGCATCCCACTTATTCATACAGTCCTTCCTCTCAAGACACTCCTTTGGGTACAGAGTCGCTGACACGCTGTCATATACTTCTGTGCAGAAGAAGATGTTCTAGATGGCAGTGTTTTAAGTGTTGCCCTCCTTGCCATAGCCATTAACAGCATAACGTCCCCGGTAAAGAGTCCTGTCTAAAGCTCCTAATTTGTGATAGATTTGGCGCCTTTTCCTCTTCCTCCCATACCACAGCAGCGAGTTTTCAGTTGTAGGCTGTAGAGATTGGTTTTACATTTTCTGCAGAAAAGCGTTTCTATATTCATTTTAATGGTTGCTACTCACCATATTGCAGAGATGCTGAGTCGCAGATACGTACAACCAAAAGACTCTCACAAGTACAGCTTCCGGCTGTTAAGGCCTTTGTCAACAAAAGACAACACACACACACAGTCACACAAATGCAACTGACTGACACGACTGCAGTCTCGGCAACTGAAACTAAACTGTCAGCAGCAGCACAGTGCATGGTAGGAGTGTTGACTGGGTGGGGCTAAGGGGAATGTTGGGGAAGGGAGGGGGAGGGATAGTATGGTAGGGGTGGCAGAGAGTGAAGTGCTGCAGATTAGACGATGGGCAGGGGAGAGGTGGGGAGGGGGGCTAACTAGAAGAAAAGGAGAGAAATAAATATACTGGGTGTGGTGGTGGAATGACGGCTATATAGTGCTGGAATGGGGACAGGGAAGGTGCTGGATGGGTGAGGACAGTGAGTAACGAAGGTTGAGGCCAGGAGTGTTAAGGGAACATAGGATATATTGCAGGGAAAGTTCCCAGCCGCGCATTTCAGAAGAGTCAATGTTGGTGGGAAGGATCCATATGGTACAGGCTGCGAAGCAGTCACTGACATGAAGGATATCATGTTTGACGGCGTGTTCAGCAACAAGGTGGTCCACTTGTTTCTTGGCCACAGTTTGTCAGTGGCCGTTCATGCAGACAGACAGATTATTGGTTGTCATGCCCACATGGAATACAGCCCAGTGGTTGAAGCTTAGTTTGTGAACCACATGACTGGTTTCACAGGTAGCCCTGCCCTTGATGGGACAGATGATGTTAGTGACTGGACTGGACTAGGTGGTGGTGGGAGGATGTTTGGGACATGCCTTGCATCTAGGTCTATTACAGGGGCATGAGCCATAAGGTAAGGGATAGGGAGCAGACGTCGTGTAAGGATGGACGAGTATATTGTGTAGGCTCGCTGGACGGCGGAATACAACTGTGGTAAGGGTAGGAAGGACAGTAGGCAGGGCATTTCTCATTTCAGGGCGTGGCGAGAAGTAATCGAAACCCTGCCGAAGAATGTAATTCAGTTGCTCCAGTTGCTGTGCCTATCTGTGACTCAGCATCTCCACTATATGGTGAGCAGCAACTTCCCTTCTCATAATATTGTTACACTCCATCTTGGGTCTTCCATTGTTTCATTTTAATGGTTGTCACCATCTTTTAATTTACCTAAATTGAATGTGTTGGACATCATTCTTCCTTTTAAAGATCCTGTGAGGTTTCTGGGCGTAATTTTTGACTCCAAACTGTCAGCAACCTGATGTCACTGGGGTCGAGAAGTCATGTTGGATGACATTAAAAGAAGGTACGATCCCCCCCCCCCAAATTGAAAACGTCCTCCACAGATGGGGCAAAAGGTTCGATTTTGATGTGAAATCCATTCGACTACGGCGTAACAGCTTGAAATATTTTATTAGTTTTGTTATGAGTTATGCCAGGGGTAGTCTACTTTTTTTATCTCCAATTCCCTGTTAGTAGTTCAGTTTTCCAACCACCCATCAGTTTCACAGTAATTTTGATTTATAAGGTAAGGAAATTACGTTACATAACATTATGAATAAAGCAGAGCTGCAGGATCTTGAAACATATAATAATAATTACTTATCAAATACTTCATAACAAAATTTTATGAAAATGAAAAGAAAGTATCTAAACCGCAACTGCTTACCGCCTGCCATGAAAGCTGGAACGCCTACTAGTTGGTGTTGGAGATCAACTTGACCACCAAATTGTTAAGCGTTAGCCGTTTGGCCTTGGCCGCTATGTGTTAGCTGTTAGACGTTAGTCTTTAGGCATTAGGCTTTTAGTATTAGGCGTTGTGTTAGGTGTTAGGTTTTAGGTGACGCTCCATGGAAACCCAGGGGGAATGCTGTGTACTTATAGGGACGGATGGACACCAAGGAGGGGAATGGCTGGACTCTCTTAAGACTACTCTCTTCTGTCCAGTCGAATTGGGAGACTTGTTAACCACTGAAGTGCTCATACGCAACTGGATCGATTTACTGCACATGTGTTGCATCATTTTAATGCTACCCCATGACGGGTTGGAGGTAGGAAAACGGGAGGAGGAAGTGCACATAGAAAATAATATGATTTCACACCATTTTTATTCGTCATTTATGTAATACAATGACTAGTTCGAGATAGGAAGGAGAGAGTTTGTGGGATATGCTGGACAACTGATTTGTTCCCGTCTTCATGGATTTTGAATACTGGACATGAGACTGGAGATTGGGAAGGGGTGAGGTGGAATTGAAGGAGGTGATTTGATGTGTACATCGGAAATTGTGTAATTTTCCACAATTTTTACAAATCGTTTAATTAATTAATTAGTGGTAACTTCCTTTGGGACCAAACTGCTGAGATCATCGGTCCCTAGGATTACACACTACTTAATCTAATTTCAAATAATTTACGGTAAGGACAACACACACCCATGCCCGAGGGAGGACTCGAACCTCCGACGGGGGGAACCACGTGAAACGTGGCAAGGCGACCCCTACCGCACGGCTACCCCACGCGGTGCACGTCGTTTAAATGCTATGCTCTGACTGGTCGGTGAGAGAGGGAGGAGAGGGGTAGGATCATGTCACAAATAATATAATTTCATATAATTTTAACACATCATTTAAATAATTCACTATGATTATTTGGAAACAGGAGGAGGGGATGTGGGTCACAATGGATAAATTGTTTGTTGCCATCATCTTGAATTTTTAATACTGTGCTGTGATTAGCTGGAGGTAAGGAGGGGAGATGCGAAAGGACGGGATGGGGAAGGAGGAGAGGATATTTAGATTTCCACTAACACAGCTGCACTGTTTCCTTCGTCTTCGATTTTTCATATTGTGCTATGATTTGCTGGAGATAAGGAGTAGTTTGATATGATTGGATGGAGATTGGGGAAGGGAGGGCACGACTTTTAATTTACCACTTACACAATAGTAATTATTGCAACATCTTTTATTTTTAATATTGCATTATAATGGACTGGTAGATAAAGAATGGAGAAGGGAAAGGGAAACAAATGTTGCTTCGCACTGCTAAGAGTGATGAATTCACTGATAACAGCAATAACACTGATTACGCCACTGATATGGACACGAATGTCATTGAGCCAGAGTCGCTAATGTCAACAAACTGAACCAAAGTCGTCATACTGTTACTACTGTGGCTATATGCTGTATTTTTTCAGGTTATTTAATTCACAGTCACGTATCTCAATCACCATTATCAAGGATAAATTAGTTTTAAATATGAGGAGCCACTGAGCACAGATTTGTGGAGTTTGTGGTGGTACTGTGGGGCTATGACGTGTTCTGGGTTAACTGTTTTGACAGGCGAATAAATACAGTCGTGGAACGGCTTCTTGTCGTGAGTACATCATCTCTAATTGTTAGTGTGTTGTTCCTGTGGATGATACAGGAATGTGGAGGTATTCTTCTCCTGACCAACACCTGAATGAGACGGGTAATGACCGATTAGTAGAGCATTTAGCAGAATGCATATCGGCAACCATTAGTACACAGAGGCAATCCATGTGTGTTATTGGTGTCAGGTGATACAATAAATGTGTTGGATTAAATTCAGAAATATAGTATTAGCCCAATTTAACTTGACAAAGGGTCTCGCCAATTACATAAGAGAAGAAGAAACGGAGAAGTCAACTTGTTGCATTACAGAAGCAGGGTGTAAACAGTAATGAGTTGTTTCTTGTTTTCGGAGATGCGAATAGGAAATAGGTTTAATTTCACTTTGTGAATAACATTCAACGACAGGGATAAAAAATCCTAAAATTAGTGGTTAGGTATTAGTTGGCTATTCATGTAAATCCAGTGTGGATAAATGAAGAGCCTCACATTCATGAAGTATAAACATAAATTCAAAAATACAGAAACACGTAAATTGTGTATATAGCATGATACTTGAAGGTGGGTGTCTAAGTCAAAAATTTTTTTTTTAATTTATTAGTAGAGATCTGTCTGGGGGGACTCATGTATGTGGTGCATAAATGATTTTTCCCTTGCGCTGTAGTCCGTTGGTAAGAGAATAAATAAGTGCGATAGTATTTATTTTAAATAGTAACCACCATCTTCTTCTCATTCACCCCATATCCCAGAGTAGTTCCCGCAAGAATGAATGTATTTGTGTTTGTGCATTCAAGACAATATTTGAAGAAACAGACTGTCTTGTAATAAATTTTTCGTAATGCGGGTCCACACTCATAATATATTTCTTTAAAGTCAGTACCACCATTAGACTGTTGTTTATTTACAGTGTTACATTTACACTTACACGGCATGATTTTGGCTACATAGTGCCATTATCAAGTGTTTTAAGGCGTATACATTGCCTAAGATTGCATACTGTCGTATTAAAATACACTATTAGACGCATTGTCTAAGAGTTTCTTTGTTTCATCACTGAGTATACCATCTTGAGTCAAGATGGTTATTTTTCGCGTGTCTCGCGCACCTCCGCCATCCGCCGGTATAGTAATTTTCTTATATAGTGCTTATCTGCGGAGTGTAATTCTATTTTGGGTTGTAAATCATAAAGCTTCTTTCGAGAAAGAATTCTTAGCGCTTTTATTCTACTGCTATAGTTATTATTTCGTTTAATGTCTTTGCTAATTTTCAATGTGGTACAGTTGTATCATTATAAATTAGTATGTTTCTTAGTAGTCAATGCAACCGGGGATGTTTTGCCAATAGATGTTAAATAAATCTAACTTAATGTGTTTTGTTAAAACAAAGAGAGTGTTCACAACAAAAATAAAATTAAATTTCCCTTTGGCCCTAACCTTCCTATCAAAGATAGCCTGACGTGGGTAGCGCGTACCACAGTGTATATAACTATTTTCAAATATCATGAAAGTTACTAATTTATTAAATATGGTGGGAAAGTGTTGACTTCGACTTACGCCACTCCGTAGCACGACCTCTTGCTTTGGTGGGATTCTGTATTGGTGGAGGAAACTTTATTTTTTTTCAGTCATTATGTTAAATGTGTCTGTTTTAATATTAATGCACAATTATTCTTCCTTTTTAGCATAGATTCCCCACTACGAGATCAACTGTGTTGGTGCTCCCTTGGAGCTTCATTAAGCCTGGCTTCTATAAATGAGGAACTACATAAGGTTTTGTTAATCCAGCGATAGGTCATGTATTTCACGTGGGTTGTCAGTCTTTGTACTAAATTCATAGTAAATTCTCACTCTTAATCACGGTTTGGTTTCAAATGTTTCCAATCACCAAGTGTTTGCACATTCTCTAAAAGTTCCCCCCAAAAGCTTTAGATTTCAAGTCATTTCCTAATCAGATTTTATGCATCGTGAGTGTCTGTGAGAAGTGCGTTTCATCATCATGCAGCCTCATCATATTACGCAGTTTGATTTTAGGATTTGCTAATTATCTGAAAAGCATACCATAAGATCGACATTGCCATCGTACTGGCTAACACTGAGACGAAAGTTATATCATTTACTCGCTTCCTCATTTTGGTATCCCAGAACGGGTATCAAAGACCATAATAAACGACATCTTCTGTCACTACTTTAGCACAGTTGTCGACAATCCTTCGGTGTTATGTGTGTTTTGTACAACGAGGCCCCAATTTTAAAAAAAGGTTTTATTGACTGGAGTATTAGCTTTGCACTTACTGGCTTCTATCAAAGATATGTAATACCATTATTACACAGTTAATGTTTAACAATACAATGTTTGTTATATTTATTGTATACATGTCCCCACTCTTTTTCTGACAGAAAGAAGGAGGAGGAGGGGGAGCAGGTTAGTGTTTAACGTCCCGTCGACAACGAGGTCATTAGAGACAGAGCACAGTCTCTGATTAGGGATGGATGGGAAGGAAATCGGCCCTGCCCTTTCAAAGGAACCATCGCGGCTTTTGCCTGAAGCGATCATTCTGCAATGACAATGCATACAAAATTTTACTGTTTTCGCTAGCTCCAGACAGCACTTTTTACTTTACTCGACCGAGAGAAGATACATTACTATTTAATGACGAAGGAAAGATTGACCCAGATATCCGTTTTCCGTAGGACACTGCAACATAAAGATGCAAAATAAAATAACGTAAGGCTATGAATACATAATGATGTTTTTAGTTTATAACTGAGAAATAAACTACACTTTAAGAAATTTTGAAATTAATCAGTGAAATTTTTATTATTGTTACTTATCTTAGAGGAGCTAAGTCTTCTCATCAACTATGAAGTAAGTTTATTTAATTTTAAAAGAAATTACAAGAAAATCAGAAGTTCAGGTAAAATTGCTTTATATAGAAGTCGAAAGTACTTTTACGCCTACAACAGCATGTGGCATACAATAACAAACGTTTGGGAAAACCCTAGTCTCTATTACTGGAACAAACAAGAACAAAGAGAGACAAAATATAAACTCATTAAGTGAGATGTTTAACTCATACTGCCATGAACTTTCGTAACTGACATCAGCATCTTCTGCGATCGGAAGCAGACGCTAAGTCATCAATGTCCTCGCTAGAATTCCCAGACAAATGGAGTAGGAATGAGCTGAGTAATCGCCGTAAATGCTTACTTAAACGTAGTTACCTCGACTGGACAGCCTCTGTGTTCTAAGAAAGTGGAAAAGTAAATAAAAATATGATCGTCATACCTCAAGTGTGTACGCCAATAGTAACACACTCGCAAGCGTGCGCACGCATACACACACAACACACTACGCCGTCACTTTTTAATTTCATAGCCGGTGCTTTTAATCTCTTTCTCCTCTTTTCGTTGAATTTACTTTCTTTACAAATGCACTGCATGAGCGCTCCTCTGCTTCCCTCTATTTGCTGTTATCACATATACTGACCCAAAACATTATGACCACCTTCTTTGGAGTCCGCCTACTTAGCTGGGTAGTAACGTGCTTGCCTCCAGTGCAGCGGGCCCGGGTTCGATTCCCGGCTGGCTTGGAGATTTTCTCCGCTCGTGGACTGGGTGTTCTGTTGTCCTCCTTATCATTTGATCCCCATCACCGGTGCGCAAGTCGCCCAATGTGGCGTCTACTGAAATAAGACTTTCACTTGGCGGCCGAATTTCCCCGGACGGAGCTTCCCGGCCAACGATGCCATACATTTATTTCATTTCCTTCATTGGAACGAAATACATCACCGATTCTGCGTGTCAGCGATCCGAGAGTTTGTTGGTAAGTTTGTGGACGTATGCGGCATGTCCACGCACATGTCGTGTAATTCTCTTAAATATAAAAATCGGTCCGCTGATTTGCATACGCTGCCATAACGCCCTATGGCGACCCAGAATGGTTCCACAGGATTTACATCAGATGCATTTGATAGCTGAGACATCAACGTAAGTTCACTATGATGCTCCTCGAACCACCGTTTCACTGTCTGGCTCTGAGACACGGACAGTTACTGCTGAAAGATGATATCGCCGTGGGGGATATTATGCGTGAAGGGGTGCAGGTGAATCGCAGCTTTCAGCGTGTCTTCGATTACAACCACAGGTCCCATACAAGCACTGTAGAATGTCTCCCGTAACATAATACTGCTCCCGTCATCCTGCGTCCGTGGCGCGCTGCACGCTTCGAGCCTTTGTGGACACGACCATCGACTTACAATTAATGTAGGGAAAATATGATTCTACGGTATATTGATAATTTTCACTTATGGACCGTCTGACAGCAACTGAATAAAACACAATTTTAGTGCCATACGCGTTTCGCCTTTATTTTCTGCAAGGCATCATCAGTGGCAGGTTGCGTAGACAGTTTCTTACATATTACGCTCCTGTTGCATTTTTGGTGTTGTTCTTCTTCCTATGAGCGCCAATTTGCTGTTTTTTCCGCATTACACAGCACTATGCATTTTTGGTGTTGTTCTTCTTCCTATGAGCGCCAATTTGCTGTTTTTTCCGCATTCCACAGCACTATGCATAGTGCTGTGGAATGCGGAAAAAACAGCAAATTGGCGCTCATAGGAAGAAGAACAACACCAAAAATGCAACAGGAGCGTAATATGTAAGAAACTGTCTACGCAACCTGCCACTGATGATGCCTTGCAGAAAATAAAGGCGAAACGCGTATGGCACTAAAATTGTGTTTTATTCAGTTGCTGTCAGACGGTCCATAAGTGAAAATTATCAATATACCGTAGTATTACGCGCAACTGAGGAGGACAGGACCACAAAAGTTGAAAAATATGATTCACCCGAAGAACCGACACGTTTCCGAAAATATGGTTCAAATGGCTCTGAGCACTATGGGACTTAACTTCTGAGGTCATCAGTCCCCTAGAACTTAGAACTACTTAAACCTAACTAACCTAAGGACATCACACACATCCATGCCCGAGGCAGGATTCGAACCTGCGACCGTAGCGGTCACGCGGCTCCAGACTTAAGCGCCTAGAACCCCACGGCCACACCGACCGGCCACGTTTCCATTGATCGACGGTCGAAATATAGGTTGTTTACTTGTTGAGATGGTTGAAAAGGGCTTCGTTCGAATGGGGTCACACCCCACTAATACGTATTTTCTTCGATTGTCATTGTAGCGAATGTTACCGCAGCCTGGAAATTTGTTGTACATTTATTGTAATATCACAGGCTGCGACATTGTCGTGAAACAACGGTGACCCGTATATACAATAAGTTTCCTTTAATTTAGTCTATGGTCACAAACTTTTTGTTAACAGATTACCGGTTTCGGTCTTTAATGACCATCATCAGATCTGCAGCAAAAATTTGGCGTGATTTGCGTTACGGTTGTTTAATATTACCCGCTGCACTATCAAAGGTGTTTAATATTTATGTCATTATCTAGAATATTGCCACTATAGCATATCTCAACCACTGTTTCTTAACTCTTCCTCTTTTTAACAATCTTACTTGTGTCGTGTTCTTCTTTTTATTGATTTTTATTGCTGTAATGCCTTTTATATGTTATAAGCTCATTATAGACTTCAACTATTGTATCCACCCTTTATTTTCGCTGTTTCAATTAATTATTGAAAACTAGTGCTTGCCGACATTTGCGACATCTGCTGAACTTACAACACAGCTTGTTTTGAACATTAGTGCTACTGACAACGTGACTCGTGCATATTATGTTATTTATATATATTTGGCAATGCTGGTGCTGATTCCGTATTTAATATTTGACGATGCCAGTATGACAGCAGTACATTAGGACATTGTTTTTATGAAACAGGTATGCCTCTTCATACTTAAAGCACACAAACGTATATATTGTCAGTACTACTTTTCATTACGATCCATGTATTGTTTTTAAGCTGTGGACAATCTGCGAGTGTATTTATGTTTTTCCCATTTTTTCTGCAGATCTGATGATGGTCATTAAAGACCGAAACCGGTAATCTGTTAACAAAAAGCTTGTGACCATAGACGTAAATTAAAGGAAACTTATTGTAATATGTCTCTGTGAAAAATTTGTATATGCTCACAGCCTTCTAGCCAACTGCAGATGCATTCTGAAGACAACCATGCTATATAAGACTCCTCGGACACATGGGGTGTGTACACATTTGTCGGTGTGCTTGCGTTGCTTCAGATAAAAATCATAGAATAACAAAAAGGATTCTTTCATTGTTTTTCATAAAATGGCCAACAGAAATACAGTGTTCGGCGTTAGAGAGTTTGACGGTCTGAAGGGGTGTGTTTGGCGCTGATGTTCCCCAATGCACTCCTTGAAAAATGAGTGTCGTTTGTTGTACATGAAATTTGCGGCACTCGCTCTGAATGCATAAAACACCTGCCCTGCGCACCTCTAAGAAGTATTTGACCGATGCCAGAGATGCTCAGATTGTCGATGAAGGACGAAAGAGCACTTTAGCCCTATGTTTCCTCAATACTCTGCCAATTTTCGCGAAAACATTTGCGATATGTGGCAGGTAAGCTGTCCTCTTGAAGCCCTCATCTTCTTCCCTATTCTGCCCATTACACGTCCGTACCACTCTCTGAATCTTTTGACACGATTATCCATTATCCAGGAACACAGTTTGGAGCTGCTCCGAGTCCGCTAGCCTGTTATCGTCATCTAAGACTTTACTGGCTGTGTGAATCATGGTCTTCATTACGGTCATTGTTTGTGTCGGGTGACGGTGATAGCCTGTAAATACTGGTCTGTTTGATGTAGCTATCGAGATACCGAATTTCCAATCGTGCCATCGTTCTTGCTTAGCAACAAGACGTCTAAAAACAGCAACCAACCTTCTTTCTCCTTTTCACTGCTTTTTGTACTGAACCTTCGATGAAATACCATAAAATCAAATTTCTGGCCTTTTCTTGATACTTTTAGAGCTTCATTGATAATGAATGCGTAGAAATACAACTGTAGGGCTGGCCGGTGTGGCCGAGCGGTTCTAGGCGCGACTGCTACGGTTGCAGGTTCGAATCCTGCCTCGGGCATGGATGTGTGTGATGTCCTTAGGTTAGTTAGGTTTCAGTAGTTCTAAGTTCTAGGGGACTGATGACCTCAGCTGTTAAGTCCCATAGTGCTCAGAGCCATTTGAACCATTTTACAACTGCAGGCGTTATCATTCGGGACGGCGTTTTCCGGTTAGGTAGTGCATGGAATCTTGCCATAGCTAAACTTTCTCTGGTTAGCTGATGTTGCTCGATACAAATCTGCAAAAAAACATATCTGAGGTCATCAGTCCTCTAGAACTTAGAACTACTTAAACCTAACTAATGTAAGGACATCACACACATCCATGCCCGAGGCAGGATTTGAACCTGCAACCGTAGCGATCGCGTGGTTCCAGACTGAAGCGCCTAGAACCGCTCGGCCACACCGGCAGGCGCATAACAAGCACATGAAGCAAAAAAAATAAACGCGCATTGACACCTGGTTAAATCACATACGCACCACCGGGGTCTTAAACAAAAGAGCTCCGTGTATATTTGTATGCAGAAGTTGACCAGAAGACCGGACACTAGATATGGTGGCAGCCTGTTATTGACATCTTGCAGTTCGCCTGAAGTTATGGCCTGGTTGTAATGTAGTTCAGGCGCCAAGTAGTACGAAACCATAAATTAGTTAATCCCACAGATATTTCTGCTGTCTAGAGAAATCTTACTGCGATCATCTATGCAAGCAGATTTCTTGCATACTAGCAAAGAGTTTCTGGAATCCTTTTACCCAGATACATACAAGGTGAGTCACTAATTATTGCCACCAAGAATAACTTCAAAAGTATGATAGGAGCTGAAAGGTTTGTGGGACAAAAGTTGCATGGGACTACGGGGGCCATAATATGACGTTGGTTTTTAGTTGTAGGTGAGGTCACTTCAGAGATATGAAGGCCAACTTTGTTTCTCTAAACGGGATGCTGTAGCTTAGTACTAGTTTTCTGATAGCGGTTAAGGAGACAAATCCAATGATGTGTAACAGTAAGGTCTTTGAAGGTCAACGAAGGTCAAAAAGGTGTCTATTTACAGAAGGTGTTATAAGTGATGACCGTTAGTGTCAGTGCATTGCTGCAATCTTCGTATCACGAAGGCATTTATCGAAGAACATGCTCTGACAGTTCTCTCTCGTATATCGTGCAAATAGTAAATATTCGCCGAATACGGCGTATCCATCTAACGTGACACTGACATGTAAACACCATCGGATGGTTTCGCAATAAACACTAATAGGAACGGTAAGACTAGTATCGTTGAATCAAGCGAATACGAATGTTGTATTCCTTCGAAGAACACTTCGGTATGCTTCTCATTTGCGGAGAATGCCTACGAAATTCAGTGAGAGCTAGAGACTTATACCCTGAAACATATCCGCAACGCCGGCCGCGGTAGCCAAGCGGTTCTAGGCGCCTCAGTCCGGAACCGCGCGACTGCTACGGTCGCAGGTTCGAATCCTGCCTCGGGCATGGATGTGTGTGACGTCCTTAGGTTAGTTAGGTTTAAGTAGTTCTAAGTTCTAGGGGACTAATGACCTCAGATGTTGAGTCCCATAGTGCTCAGAGCCATTTGAACCATTTATCCGCAACGTACTCACCCTACTCTTCGTACATTTAAATGTGTGTATGATAAATTGAGAACAACTGGATCTATAACGCATCGGAAATATATCCGGCAAAGGAAAGTTACTAACGAGGGAAAGGAAATCGGTACTCATGCCACGAGTTCCTTGTGTTCGCGCCAAATCGCAAGGGCATCTGTCATGAGCCACAGTAGTGTTGTTCGTGTTCTACATCGCCATAAATATCATCCTTACTATATCAGCCTCCACCAAGAATTAACTGGTACGGATTGTATGCGTCGCACTGAATTCTGCCGGTGTGATCGACTTCAGATTCAGAGGGATGACACATTAATTAATTTGATTTTATTGGCTGACGAGGCTACATTCACGAACCATGGAAATGTCAATTGGCAGAAAAAGCATTATTGGGCAACTGAAAATCCATGTTGACTGCGGCAAGTTGCAGACCAAAAACCGTTGTCGGTGAATGTGTGGTGTGGTGAGGACAGAATTCATCGAAGGAAATCTTAATGGTAGGGAGTACATCACATTCCAGCAAGAAACATCAGGTCTTTTACTGGAAGAAATACCTTTAGGAACAAGGAAGTATGTGGTATCAACACGATGGGTTTCCGGCACGTTTTTTGCTGATGGCTAGAAATGAGTTGTAGAGACAATTCTCAAATCGTTGGATTGGACGTGAAGGAGATGTGTCATGGCCGGCTTGTTCGCTAGACTTGATGTCTGTGGATTTTTTCTTGTGGGCATTCGTAAAAGACATTGTTTATTAAGATGTCCCAACTACACCAGAAGATATGAGAGAGAGAATTGACACAGCATGTGCTTCGATAAGTGCCGATGTGATGACGAATACCACTCAATCCAAGATAAGACGACTGCAGCACTGCATTGATACCTTCTGTAAGTGGACGTTCATGCTAACTTTGTGACCTTCGTTGACCTTCAAAGACCTTACTGTTACACACTATTGGATTCGTCTCGATAGCCGCTAGCAGAAAATAAGTGCCAAACTATAGCACCCCATTCACAGAAACAAAATTGACCTTCATATCACTGAAGCGACCTCAGCTAGCAACAAAAAACCAACGTCATATTATGGCCCTCGTAGTCCCATGCAACTTTGGTACCACAAACTTTTCAGCTCCTATCATACTTTCGGAGTTATTCTTTGTGGCAATAGTTAGTGACTCACCCTGTATACCTCCCACCTCTATTTTTTTTTTCAATACAAAGATAGCCTCGTCGACCAAAAATTTGTTACCTCCCTAAAAGGGCTCTACGGCTGCATTGTTGTCGTGTTATGCTATCCTCCTCTGCTCATCACAGTCATGACAGTGAAGTGATGCGTTTGCGCTAATCGGTTACAGGGAATCTGAGCATTAAGGTGAGCCGATGAGGGAGCGCAGCAGAAAAGAGCTAGTGTGATTGGAAGTTTCGTAGACCACGTAGTGAAGGAAGATGGCCGACTTACTGGAGTAACAGTGCAGCTGGCTCGGTATCTCAGTGGTGCGCTAGTTGGTTGTTGCAAACGAATTGTAACACTCCTAAAAGATGACCATCGGGAAAAATAATAATATGCTTTAGCACATCACGTACAGAGCCAGGATTATATTGCACAATGGAGAACTTTTACTGTGACGCTCAAGTATTTTGATGAGCCCAAAGAACAGAATGCAAGGTAACGGGAGGAAATGCTTCTATTAGTCTCCGTTCCACTAAGAGACGAGGAAACAGTATCGATAACAGTGGGACGACCTCCTGCATCAGAGGAGGAACTGTCCAGGGTTTCTATTCAATGATCTGCACCAGGTCCTGGAGTTGATAGAATCGCTGTTAGAGTTGTTGATGCCATTAGTGTTCCTGCAGGCTTTCAAGGATCGGTACGAGAAGTGCGAGAGGTCCATCTCAGCAAATTATGACTCCTGATGCTAGAGGTGTTCCTCCTGTTCCTACACCTCCACATATAAGACCTCCAGCATCCTGAACGACCAAGAATACCAATTGGAGGTCCACCATCTGGTATGATGAGAAGAACACATGGAATGATGGGGAAAACCTGCTGCAGTGGTGCTGTTAAGAGATGGACCACAGGCCTTCCAGGTATAAGAGGACAATCTCCGGAAATGGAGCGTGGAGATCGGTCAATGTTGATTGCTTAAGGGAGAGTATTGATGAAATGTGCTATTTATAAGCTTATTCGTAATTTGGAATTAGGTTGATAACTTTTTTCCATGCCATTCTCTTATACTGCATAAACAGTTATTTACAAAATTAAATAGTAAAGAGATAATTTTTGACAGTTGTATTAGCATACAAAAATTTTTTGACAAAGTGTGATCAATAATCTCAAACAAACAAAACTGTATGAATATGAAAAAAATTGTTCGTGCAATAAATATGCTGCAGCATAGCAAACAAAATTGGTGAAGTTCCGGCTAAATGCCTCGGATTCGATCTCCAGCCAGTCGTAGGATTTCTGTCTGTTAATTAATACTTCTTTCACTTCTCGCAATGTGTATAAAGGGGAAAACTGCTGAGTTGCGCTGTGGTTCGAAAACCACGTTGAACTATAGTTCCATTCTGCATCTGGCGGGGTAAGGCAAAGGCGTATCACCTCCAACATTTTTCCTTTATTTTTACTACATGAATACTTTATTTTCAGATGCAAAATTACAACTCCAATTTACAAATAAAGTTTCTGATGTACAAAAATTTAAGTAAGTATACAATATGTCATTATCTTCCTTTTATTATGGAAAGTACAGCGTTTTCTTCTACATTACATTGTATCATAGACTTTAGATAATTATTCTCACTGTTACTTTATGGGTGGATATTACATCTCTGAAAGATATTGAAACAACAAGGGAATGAACAGTTGCAAGACTAAGCACAAGAATACCGTGCCAGGACAAAATTTGCAAATGTCTATCTATATTTTAGATTCTTCCGCAGTTCATTATGCAATGTTGGGAGTCGATACTTAAATTCCAAGAGCTCCGGTTTTTCACACTCATTATATAGTGGACCAACTGACCATGTAACAAATTGTATTTTGGATTGGAAATCGCGCTACGTTTGGCCGCTGCACCCGTTCTATACCAACGTGTTGTATCGCTGTTCTTAGTATCACAGCAAGTCTTTCTCGAAGTCCCTGCCACACTCCGATTGCTGTGCTATGTATAAACCTGAGGATTCATATTGCTTCTTTGGAATTGGTTAAGGGAGTACCATGTAGCTTACTGTACTCAAATGGCTTCATTGACCAACTTATACCACATGGATCTGATGTCTATTGTTAGTTAATAGTTCTTAATGTTTTCACAGACTTCAGCCCAGTTTCATACTGGGTAGTTGTTCTGGAATGTGTCCGGACATGTTGTTTTTGTAAAGTGGCTGCACCATTTCCTTGCAGTGCAAATTTTATCGCGCCGACTTACGTACCTACCCGCAAGTTTTGCCATTCTCTAGTTGCTAGGTTTCGAATGTATTTTTTCCACGGAAACAGGTGCTACATGCCTTCGTCATTTTAATAACAATGTGTACTAACAAGTACTAGCAAGTACCTTTACACTACAGCAGCCATGCTGATTCAACCTTTATCGTGAGATAAGTTTAAAAACCTGTGTTTTATCTTGAATATATTTAAACGGCAAACGACGTGTCCTAAAGCTGACATGATACTCAGCTATCGTTGAATGGACTGTCAGTATGGATGTGACATAGAAAATCTTGCATAAGGTGCAGCCATGTACCAGTTTTGACTTTTGATGGATGTTTAGACTACACATTGAGCGTACTTATAGCCTGGCTCTAACTGTATCCAACACTGAACGCCAATTGCAAGCCACCATCTTTAGTGGGTCTGAGACGAACTCGATTTGTAGACCTCAGATCTTCGTCGTTAAAGGGATCCACCGTTGTTCGTCTAACCTTAGACCACTGCCAAGGTTCATTTTTAGAGACTTGTTACAGTTGATAATGGCTCCAGTATCGAGGTATAGCTATCCAAAACGCTTCTGATGTGTGCTATGTGACGTGCCGAAACAAATATGTCAAACCCGAGATCGCACTGTTCAGTTTCCTCAACAATGGGTCTACCGCGATTGAGTAAAGAGGCATTGGTGAGTGGACAACCATGTCGCACTGATCTCATCATTACAATGAGTCTTGTTAGGTGCCCATTAACCATCACCTTCGATTTTGCTCCGTTCAACAAGAGTTTGATGACACGTCTGAATCTAATGCTAATTCCGAATGCCTCCTCTGTTTTCGTTAGGTAACTAGGAGACACGGTCAGATGCTTTAGAGACTGTGGAGGATTTTTAATTTGCGGATGTCGGTTGTCGATTATAGTTATTATAATACGGAAGTCGCTTACTGTGTCTTTTGCTGCTGCGTCCGAGTATTGAGCACGTCTGGTGTTCTATCAAGTTTTTTTGTTACCTGCTTCTTTAGACTGAAGGTTACAGTTCGGGTCAGAATTTTTGTAATATGCATTCATGAAAACTATTGGCCTCAAAGATTCTGTGTTTGTTGATGGATAGTTCTATGGTACTAAAACTATTAATCCCCTCGCTGGAAACTTGCAGGGAGTTGTCGGAAGTTCCAAGCATCGTTAAATACTTCAGAAAGCCGTCTTTTCGGATGTCCCAATAAGTAAGGTGGAATTCACCTCGCAATAGATCTAAACCCGGCAGTTTTCCTCTTTGACTTCTGGATACTGCTTCAAGTACTTCCTCTTCTGTGAACGCGCCAGCAAGAACGCTGTTTTTAGCGTCAGTGATGGCAGCACCTATCTCTTGCGGAAACCAAACTTCAGAGATCTCGACTGCATCCTCTTCCGCATATAATTCAAGAAAGTTTTCGTAATGCCACATTTTATGAGATACTGTTTGGCTGTTTTTCTCCCTCCTATCCTGATTTCCTCAATTGTTTTGTACTGAGACTGTTTTGATGTCCAGGCTAGGTCGTAAGGGGAGGCAATTTTCTTTCGTTTCATATTGTCATTTCTTAATCTCATTTTAAGACCTTCCAGCTTCCTTCTCTGCAATAAGATCATTTGTCCTTGGATTTGTTTTATTCATGTAGTTTTACTAGTTATTACGTTTTTATATTGGTAGAGTCGTCAAACGCAAAGAAAAAGGAAATATTCAGTGCACTTCTTCCACTCAGGCTTGCTTTAGCCGTACCATGTGAGAATCATCTACAATTTCGGCTTGTCCGCAGATCGTGGTCGTGCGGTAGCGTTCTCTCTTCCCACGCCCGAGTTCCCGGTTCGATTCCCGGCGGCGTCAGGGATTTTCTCTGCCTCGTGATGACTGAGTGTTGTGTGATGTCCTTAGGTTAGTTAGGTTTAAGTAGTTCTAAGTTCTAGGGGACAGATGACCATAGATGTTAAGTCCCATAGTGCTCAGAGCCATTTGAACCATTTTTTAGAACAATTTCGGCTCCACAATTGAAATTTGTTGGGATATTCTAATATTTCTTATGACAACCCTCCACTTTCCTACCACCACCTGAATAAGTTGGTATTTAGTTTCCAGTAGCCCCTTCCGCGAAAGATATGTAGTTTTGTCTAATTAATTCTGTTTCTGTAGGTACAGTGAGCTGAAACATTTAACAGCCATATTTCTGCAGATGTGACATTGACAGCTGTAGCTCGTGAGACATAATAGATATTATAAATTCTACTTGCCGAAATGCTGGTTACATAGATGTAGGGTACTGTTACCGTTTCTAATCTCCCAGGTGTCCCGCATATTTAGCTTTCCTATCGTATGGTCCAGCTCTGTGCAACTATTATAAGTTGTCGTTTGATCACTCAGGTTTAGAACACAACTGAAATATCCCCCAATTTCCACATCGTTCATGTCATCGGCAAAACAGGCATAACTTCGTGTTTGAACTTGTCTGCCCTTGCGGTTTTGTAGTTGCTTCCATACTGGGCGTAGACATTTGTGAAATGTGTGCCTTGTACGGAAATTGCTTATACCCTTCCGTTTCTACAGCTGGTATACGAGCTTTCACAATGCAGCTCTGACAGGATTTTCTATTCCGTTACATATTACATTGTAATCTAAGACTGTGTCGAGATTCTCTGTAGCAACTTAATGTAGTAATGCTATGTGTATTTCAGTTGCGTATGTAAATGGTTGAAGACACACCAGTTTTAACAGTGATGAAAAGTTGATAACGTTGAAAGTGTAGATTTTATAGTTTTCCACGCCATTGTCGCTCCATGACTGTCCCTATTTCTTGCTAATCGGGTCCGGTCTTTATCTTAAGTATGTTTGTGGTGATTAGGTTTGGTTTATCGCCTCGTTTTCCGTATTTACGCTTACTTTCAATAACCGCAACAGTTTCCTGCTTCGGTATTCTCTTTCCGCCATCCCGTTTCTCCAAAGGCGGCTGCGCTCGATGTGGGGGTATCCTGCAGATTCTGATGTCACTATATCTTCCACTCACCAAGGTCATTAACTGACGATTTTGAGAGTTCTTGTTTCATTCCTTCCTGCAGTTCCGTGCTACTCTCGGATACCTTCCTTTCAGACTGTTTGTTCTGTGCGTCAGTACGGGGCACTACGTCGTAAGATTCAGATGCTTCCACCTGTAGCTGCTCTGCTAACTGAACTTGTCGTTCTATGCCAGTTTCTGTGGAATGGATATTCCTCTGCACTTCGGAGTTTGCTACCGATTCCGCACGCAATGCTACGGTTTCATTTGCCTCAGTCTGGTAAGTAGTTGGATTGGATATTTGACTTTCCCAACAGAAGTTCGCTCTTGCGTCTGGACTATCATGTGACTCATGATTTCGTTTTCCTATATTGTTTATGTTAACTGCACTGTTAAACTCAGTCACGTGGCAGGAGTGATTCTGAGGACTTGCTACCGGAGCTGTTATCCCGTTATCGACGTCAGATCGATTCTCTACCAACAATGTTGCTGGCAGTGTGAGTATTCTTCAGAAACATTGCTTCCGTCACTGTGTTTTATTCCACTGCTGACCGAATCAGTGCGATCACGAACAGCGTCCTCATTGTTCCCAAATGGGACACTGTGATTTATACTCATAGATCTGAATATCTACTGTGCACTCAACGATATCGGAAAACAGAAGCTGATTTTTCGTAACATATATTTCGAAACGAAATTTTCGTCTCGGTCAGTGCTGCGTAGCATAGTTTGGTTGCATATAAAACACTGTGGGAGTTGCCCCAGATACGTTGCATAGACCAGATATCTCCATATTCTGAGCATCGATGGAATTAGCTGTTTGACCTCCATTTTTCATCACTGGTACCTCATTTTGAATACCATGAAGTCACCAAAAGACTCTTACTTCTGTCTTACAAGTTCGTTCTGCACTTCAGTTGGTTCATTACACACTCTCAGATTCATCACGTTGCCTCTTATTTGACTATGTATGTCTGTGATTGGTAGCTACCCATATCTACATATCTAGATTCCTGAGGCTGCTGGCTCCTCGTTGTTCTTTGAAAATCCCAGTTTTGATAGTATTCTTTCTGGGGTAAGTTTCCTCTTCAGTTGTACTTTTTGAAACGTGAAGATATACGTAAACCACAAGTGACACGAACCGTCACGTAACAACACATATGAGAACCACACAATATTAATTGATGAACAACAGTTCTACAGTGGCGTGACCGTCCGCTGCGACTGTCAAATAGCCGGCCACTGTGGCCGAGCGGTTCTAGACGCTTCAGTCCGAAACCACGCTGTTGCTACGGTCGCAGGTTCGAATCCTAACTTGGGCATGGATGTGTGTGATGTCCTTAGTTTACTTAGGTTTAAGTAGTTTTAAGTCTAGGGGACTGATGACCTCAGATGTTGAGTCCCATAGTGTTAAGAGCGATTTGAACCATTTGATTGCCAACTGCAGACTGGCAACAGGACCATGGCTAGTAACGCAGTGTGATGTTCAAAACAATCTTCTGCTTGATGCGTCCTTTAATTACAGTGCAGACTGTCCAACGTGTCTAAATGATATTGTGTAACACTCGATAGCATGTACAACGGCAAAAGAAACGTGCTCGTAAAAGAACGATAACTGACAGAGACCGAAGTCGGGTGCCACGCCTTGTCAGTGGCAATCGTTTCTAACCTCGATGAATCACTATTTTAGCTCTTTTCAAATAATGCAAGGTGTTTAGTGGACCAACAGCCGAATGAGTCACTTAACCTACAGTGGGTGAAGAATGCAGTTGAGGCAGAAGGACACTCTGTAATGCTTTGGGGATATTTTTCGTACCACAATTACGGACCATTTGTCCAGGTTTCGGTTGATTTACACATTTTTGATGAACAAATGGAGCCCATTCTTTACATATTAATAATAGGTATGCTAGCAACTCTTCTGGTTTCCAAGATGAGAAAGGCCATATTCACAGGTCTTCAAGCAGTGGTTCCTTGTACGTATTTCTTTTGAGAACTGGAAGGTGAAATCAAACTTGAAATTTATCTGTTCAAGGCTGTCAGTAATCATTAACTGAACATCAGTATCCAAGCAGGCTTGGTCTTTAAGAGAATTCAGGTCCACCTGTTAGGCAAACCATTACGCATTTTATAGGACAAAGGTCCCAGGACATTTGTGGCGCTATCACTGGGTAATGAAGTTAAAAAGTTTTTAAAATGTGTTACTTCTGTTGTTATTATCACTTTACTTTCTAGGAATTTAGGTGCTACTGTACCTCCTTTACGTTGTTATACACCTTGCAATCTACATCTAAACTGTGTTATTAATGTAAACTGTTGAGAATTTTAAAAATGTCGGTGACCCAACATATCGATATTTGAAAATATTATAAGCCCGTCGTTGTATCGCAAAAAACCTATCGACGTATTGATATATCGAAGGGAACGATATCGACGTGCTGCCCTAAGAAAATAGCCGGCCGAAGTGGCCGTGCGGTTAAAGGCGCTGCAGTCTGGAACCGCAAGACCGCTACGGTCGCAGGTTCGAATCCTGCATCGGGCATGGATGTTTGTGATGTCCTTAGGTTAGTTAGGTTTAGCTAGTTCTAAGTTCTAGGGGACTAATGACCTCAGCAGTTGAGTCCCATAGTGCTCAGAGCCATTTGAACCTAAGAAAATATCGGCCGCACACTGTAAATATACTGCCGGTTTTAGAGCTGTATGTATTGATTTATTATTAGGTATTCTTTACATCAACGAGCTAGCAGCCTGCTTATCTCCCTTAGAGCAAGAATTGATGCATGCTCACGTTTGGCGGTAACCACTTTGGTAACAACAGTAACTGCATGTAAGTGGCACAATAAAAGGTGTTCTATGGGTCACTTGTCCAGTTTAGCGTCACATATCGGAGTTGTCCAGAGCACTTCATGTCGACGCCCTTGTTTTTTAATTCCCGCAAACGCCAGTGAGTAGCAGCTGTAGTGTGAAAATTGCATGGTGAAGTTAAACGTTGCAATTTCTGTTAGTAGCACCGAGCGCCCATTACATCAGCATTTCCCCTCACGCATCTCCGCCCACCACAAAGGCCAATCTTGCCATTTAGATTTTTGTTCTTCATTTTCAGCCATTGTTTTTGAAGAATGCCTACGTTAAGAAACATCACACTAGTTGCGTTAAAAATCCCTTTTCAACGCAACTCTTGTGCTACTTTTTCACATCGGAAATATTGTTATTGCATTCACACGACCCCCCCCCCCCCCCCCCCCGAAAGAAAAAAAGAGTCACTGGATGTGATGAAATCTCAACAAGTAGTAAGACTCTATCACAGGGTGAAATTAAAATTATAATACACTAAAATTTCAAAAGCAAAATATTAAATATTTAACGAAAATCGTGACAAGAATAATATAAAATAAAAATATCCGCACTCAACATTGTCATTCCGGTGTCGATATATATATGTAGCGTAAAGTGGTATATCACCGATGTGCATCGACGTTTTTTGGGAAATATCGATAAATCGACATATGGATATTTTATCAATGGCCCTATGTGGCATGTTGATAAATTACCTTATATTTAAAAGAATTTTGTAGTGAAAAATATTTTGCATCCATATTTTACAGTTGCTTACTGATTCTTTTTCGATATCCAGACTTATCGACCTGCTCACATTTTGTATCTATTCTGTAGAGGTCGGGGTATACGGCGAGCCAGGTTGAGCTTGCTGCGATATTTCAGGATACAGAGCGGTTCACTTCGCAGGGCGTGGCTGCAGTGGGACGATGACAGGTGTCGGATGGTGACGCATGATGGAAACATTTCTGTTTGAGTAACTCTTTGTTCTTTATCAGATACATTGGTGGCGAAGTTGTCAATGGTCACCATGACGTAGGTGCCACGGTCGTCGTAACGTGCAGGCGTCAGAGACAGGCCGAAAGGATGTCGGTGCCCTGCGTGTATCATGGTCGATGGCGACTGCCGGCACGGACTTGCGGCCGGTGCGGCAGCAGGGGTGCAGATGCAAGGCGGCAGCAGCTGCCAGCAGTGGACAGCAGAAAGCGGCCACGGTCCCTGCCTGATTTCCCACCTCGGCGGGAAGAGCGCCAGGACAGGTAGGATGAGGATGGTGTGTGCCTGCATTGGGCAACGTACGGCAACAGCCCACCAGGAAGGCGCCCGTCACCAGATTTTAGTCACCCAACAGCCAGTCCTAGGGTGCAGATCCGCCAAGTGGACAGCGTTCAGATTAGGCAGCGGCCTGCAGCTGATGGTGGAAATTTCTGGCCCTGGGAGCTACCTGGTTCACCTCGCACTGATAGTGGACGTGGACCTCTCCTCGTGACTAGCGGTTGGCGTCGATTGGGTAACAGTGCATAACGAGCGCAACTGAGACATAGAGTCTGGATTACCTGCTGTACATATATGGTATTTAAAAAATACTCTTAGTAACTTCGGGACAGTTTCCCTACACCAACACAACATAAGAGGAGTTCACACAATAGAAAAATATGTCAGAAAACTCTTCGTTTTTGCCTTATTAATGAAATTTGACGTTCAACGGCTCCCGTTCGACTAATTGTACCCTATATAGCGTTGTGTTGCCTGGAAGACTTGTTTACGTTCATCATTTGTCTGTCTTGGCATGTCCGTTGTGTACATTTGTATTCATTTCTTGAGCAGGCAGACATAATATTTAGGTGCAGTCCTATCAGATTCCGTTTCCAGACCGAGGACAGCTGAGTCAAGCAAACTTGGGTGCTGTGTATCGTTGGTTGCCAGACAGCACTCGTAGCACCACAGACTACTGATCTAGGGAGACCACATGTAAACTCGACCTAGGAGAACAAGTTCTATGGCCAGGTATCAGCACCAGACAAGTGGCCCTGGCATTTGGTACAAGTTCGGCAGGGAGGATAATTCACCAGCAGCTCATGTGTCGCATAGTCTTCAACTTGCGTGCAACCTCACCGCTGCTGACTAACCACCATGGCAGAATTTTGACTGGTGCTTTGTTGCATAAACTATCAACCCTTTGTTTGTTTCTTCAGTGTTGTTCACAGAGACAGTGTTTGGAAGAGATGGGTAACAAATTTCCTGATCGCTGCCTCACGCTGCAGTACTGGCTGGACGTGAGCGTTGGTTTAATATTAGTGTGTGGGCTGCAGTTGTAGGGCCATACATTCTACCAACATGTCTTACAGCTACTCTCTGCAAGGATTTTCGGAACACTATTCAAGATACACTAGTAGATGTGCCCTGCAAATAAGAAACTGGTCATTTGTCTGTAATGGAGCTCCAGAAAATTTCAGCCTCAGTGTTCGAGTTGCACGTGCTGGTATCTATCGTGACAGACAGATATGTAGAGCAGGACCAGCTCTATGGCCTGCATATTCTCCTTATCTCAGTCGTTTTGACTGTTATCTCTGGGCGCACCATAAACAAGTATCATTGAAATTCGCCTACAGTAGTGTAATTGATATGTTATTTCATTTATTTTGATTACATGTTTCGGCATTCCAAAATAAAGTAAAATAATATCTCAATTACACGGCTGTAGGTGAATTTCATTAACAATTACTTGACCAGCTAATGTCCCCTGTCCATGATGCATCAACAGAGACCATCAACAATTGGTCTATGCAACAGATCATCCAGGTGCAGAAACTCTTCGTCGGTGTGCTTGTAAAACTATTCGAAACAGTGATGGAGTATTTGAAAGTGAGTGATACCTGATGATTCGATGGGGGCATGCATGTTTGGAAGCAAGGGGACAT
Source organism: Schistocerca nitens (assembly GCF_023898315.1). Lineage (NCBI taxonomy): Eukaryota > Metazoa > Arthropoda > Insecta > Orthoptera > Acrididae > Schistocerca > Schistocerca nitens. The sequence goes on from NC_064617.1 coordinate 620,488,639, forward strand.
TCTGAGAATTTATTATTAGTTTACATATTAATGAGCTGCTATCGCTTACACTGTAAACTATCGTCAACAACTTAAAGATGAACGATTTTCGGGCATATGTTCAGGTGAACTTTTTTTGTGTAAGGAACCTGTCCCCCGAGTTTGTAAAGGTATTTTTCAAGCATCCTGCATATGAGGCAGGCTGACTGGTGTTTGCCAAACACCTGCAATCCTGGCCTCTAAGCCATAACAGGGTGGAGGTGATGGGAGTACTCATTGCGAACGAAATGACATCATTCGTCCTCTCTTTCCAGTCTTCTCAGTTCGCCTAAAAGGCCATTTGATGATGAAATGTGTCAAAACCCCGACATTTAGAAGCGTTAGTCGTATCTTTTGCCCAAATGGTTCAAATGGCTCTAAGCACAATGGGACTTAACATCTGAGGTCATCAGTCCCCTAGACTTAGAACTACTTAAACCTAACTAACCTAACACACATCCATACACGAAGCAGGATTCGAACCTCCGACCGTTTCAGCAGCGCGGTTCCGGACTGAAGCGCCTTGAACCGCTCGGCCACACAGGCCGGCGTATCTTCTGCAGTGGCAGCATATTGAACACATCTTCTTCTCTACTTTATAAGTGTTGTTGTGGCGTGACACCTAGTTACCAAGGTGACTTGCGATACCTTTATTACCTTTATTATTATATCTTTCTGATAAGCAGGCACCAGTGCCTTTTTCTTCGCCAGGGAGAAGAGTCACGCGACAGTACGCACAAAAATACAGTACATGCTTGCTATGAATTAGAATTGTGAGCTACAACATCGTACTTCACCAAACACGATTTCTTATTTGAAACTTTTGTATTTCCTCTTCTACTCTCTCTCTAGCATTCAGGACGAGGCAGTTCAAATCCTCGTCAGCTTATTCAAGTTTAGGTTTTCCATAATTTTTCTAAATCGCACAAGGGAAATGCCGGGCTGGGTCATTTGAGAGAACACAGTCGATTTCCTTCCCAGTTCTTGGACACAATTCGAGCTTGTCCTCTGTCTCCCGCGATCTCGTTGTCGATGGCATCTTAAACTCTGTCTTCCCCCTGGCGTATGCTCTTATAGTACGTGTGTGTGTGTGTGTGTGTGTGTGTGTGTGTGTGTGTGTGTGTGTGTGTGTGCAGCAACATAAACATTGTGTTTTGCGAAGTTCAAGATAGTAATCAAAGTAACAACTTGTGAGTGCAGTTCTAACTTTGCTAGAGAGACTGGAGTAACATTGACAGCCATGCAACGTAACATAAGAGCAATGGTCGTAAAAATCTTCTAGACAACAGGAGCCACTGGAGGATGTCATGCCTTCTGAATGTCAGTGGTATGAAACCTGACTGGAGTTTCTGATATCTACATCTACATCTACATTTATACTCCGCAAGCCACCCAACGACGTGTGGCGGAGGGCACTTTACGTGCCACTGTCATTACCTCCCTTTCCTGTTCCAGTCGCATATGGTTCGCGGGAAGAACGACTGCCGGAAAGCGTCCGTGCGCGCTCGAATCTCTCTAATTTTACATTCGTGATCTCCTCGGGAGGTATAAGTACGGGGAAGCAATATATTCGATACCTCATCCAGAAACGCACCCTCTCGAAACCTGGACAGTAAGCCACACCGCGATGCTGAGTCTGCCATTTGAGTTTGCTAAACATCTCCGTAACGCTATCACTTTTACCAGGTTAGCACACTGGACTCGCATTCGGGAGGACAACGGTTCAATCCCGTCTCCAGCCATCCTGATTTAAGTTTTCCGTGATTTCCCTAAATCGTTTCAGGCGAATGCCGGGATGGTTCCTTTGAAATGGCACAACCGATTTCCTTCCCCATCCTTCCCTAACCCGAGCTTGCGCTCAGTCTCTAATGACCTCGTTGTCGACGGGACGTTAAAACAACACTAACCTAACCTAACTTTTCCCAAATAACCCTGTGACGAAACGCACCGCTCTTCTTTGGATCCTCTCTATCTCTTCCGTCAACCCAACCTGGTACGGATCCCACACTGATGAGCCTTACTCAAGTATGGGTCGAAAAAGTTTCTTGTAAGCCATCTCCTTTTCTAAGGACTCTCCCAATGAATCTCCACCTGTAACCCGCCTTACCAACAATTAATTTTATATGATCATTCCACTTCAAATCGTTACGCACGCATACTCCCAGATGTTTTACAGAAGTAACTGCTACCAGTGTTTGTTACGCTATCGTATAATCATACAATAAAGGATCCTTCTTTCTATGTATTCGCAATACATTACATTTGTCTATGTCAAGGGTCAGTTGCCACTCCCCGCACCAAGTGCCTATCCGCTGCAGATCTTCCTGCATTTCGCTGCAGTTTTCTAATGCTGCAACTTCTCTGTATACTACAGCATCATCCGCGAAAAGCCGCATGGAACTTCCGACACTATCTACTAGGTCATTTATATATATTGTGAAAAGCAATTGTCCCATAACACTCGCCTGTGTCACGGCAGAGGTTACCTTAACGTCTGTAGACGTCTCTCCATTGAGAACAATATACTGTGTTCTGTTTGCTAACAACTCTTCAATCCAGCCACACAGCTGCTCTGATATTCCGTAGGCTCTTACTTTGTTTATCGGGTGACAGTTCGTAACTGTAGCGAACGCCTTCCGGAAGTCAAGGAAAATAGGATCTACATGGGGGCCTGTATCTAATATTTTCTGGGTCTCAAGAACAAATAAAGCGAGTTGGGTCTCACACGATCGCTGTTTCCGGAATCCATGTTGATTCCTACAGAGTTGATTCTGGGTTTGCAGAAACGACGTGATACGCGAGTAAAAAACATGTTCTAAAATTCTACAACAGATCGACGTCAGAGATGTAGGTCTATAGTTTTGCGCTTCTGCTCGACAGCCCTTCTTGAAGACTGCGACTACCTGTACTCTTTTCCAATCATTTGGAACCTTCCGTTCCTCTAGAGACTTGCGGTGACCGGCTATTAGAAGGGGGGCCAGCTCTTTCGCGTACTCTGTGTAGAATCGAATGGGTATCCCGTCAGGTCCAGTGGACTTTCCTCTGATGAGTGATTCCAGTTGCTTTTCTATTCCTTGGACACTTATTTCGATGTCAGCCATTTTTTTCGTTTGTGCGAGGATTTAGAGAAGGAACTGCAGTGCGGTCTTCCTCTGTGAAACAGCTTTGGAAAAAGATGTTTAGTATTTCCGCTTTACGCGTGTCATCCTCTGTTTCAATACCATCATCATCCCGGAGTGTCTGGATATGCTGTTTCGAGCCACTTACTGATTTAGCGTAAGACCAGAACTTCCTATGATTTTCTGTCATGTCGGTACATAGAATTTTACTTTCGAATTCACTGAACGCTTTACGCATAGCCTTAGTTACGCTAACTTTCACATCGTTTAGCTTCTGTTTGTCTGAGAGGTTTTGGCTGCGTTTAAACTTGGAGTGAAGCTCTCTTTGCTTTCGCGGTAGTTTCCTAACTTTGTTGTTGTACCACGGTGGGTTTTTCCCGTCCCTCACAATTTTACTCGGCACGTACCTGTCTAAAACGAATTTTACGATTGCCTTGAACTTTTTCCATTAACACTCAACATTGTCAGTGTCGGAACAGAAATTTTCGTTTTGATCTGTTAGGTAGTCTGAAATCTGCCTTCTATTACTCTTGCTAAACAGATAAATCTTCCTCCCTTTTTTATATTCCTATTTACTTCCATATTCAGGGATACTGCAGTGACATTATGATCACTGATTCCCTGTTCTGCGTGTACAAAGTCGAAAAAATGGCTCTGAGCACTATGGGACTCAACTGCTGAGGTCATTAGTCCCCTAGAACTTAGAACTAGTTAAACCTAACTAACCTAAGGACATCACAAACATCCATGCCCGAGGCAGGATTCGAACCTGCGACCGTAGCGGTCTTGCGGTTCCAGACTGCAGCGCCTTTAACCGCACGGCCACTTCGGCCGGCTCAAAGTCGAAAAGTTCGGGTCTGTTTGTTATCAGTAGGTCCAAGATGTTATCTCCACGAGTCGGTTCTCTGTTTAATTGCTCGAGGTAATTTTCGGGTAGTGCACTCAGTATAATGTCACTCGATGCTCTGTCCCTACCACCCGTCCTAAATATCTGAGTGTCCCAGTCTATATCTGGTAAATTTAAATCTCCACCTAAGACTATAACATGCTGAGAAAATTTATGTAAAATGTATTCCAGATTTTCTCTCAGTTGTTCTGCCACTAATGCTGCTGAGTCGGGAGGTCGGTAAAAGGGAGCCAATTATTAACCTAGATTGGTTGTTGAGTGTAACCTCCACCCATAATAATTCACAGGAACTATCCACTTCTACTTCACTAGAGGATAAACTACTACTAACAACGACAAACACGCCACCATCGGTTGCATGCAATCTATTCTTTCTAAACACCGTGTGTGCCTTTGTAAAAATTTCGGCAGAATTTATCTCTGGCTTAAGCCAGATTTTCGTACCTACAACGATTTCAGCTTCGGTGCTTTCTATCAACGCTTGAAGTGCCGGTACTTTACCGATGCAGCTTCGACAGTTTACATATACTGTATCGATTGCTGCTTGGTCTGCGCATGTCCTGACTTTGCCCCGCACCCTTTGAGGTTGTTGCCCTTTCTGCACTTGCCCGAGGCCATCTAATCAAAAAACCGCCCAGTCCACGCCACACAACTCCTGCTACCCGTGTAGGCGCCTGCTGTGTGTAGTGGATTCATGACCTATCCAGCGGAACCCGAAACCCCACCACCCTACGGCGCAAGCGAGGAATCTGCAGCCCACACGGTCGCAGAACCGTCTCAGCCAGTGATTCAGACCCTCCACTCGGCTCTGTACCAAAGGTCCCCAGTCAGCTCTGATTTCATCCCGCTAGCAAGACTGGCAGCCTTCACCAAATCAGATAGCCTCCGGAAGCCAGAGAGGATTTTCTCTGATCCATAGCGACACACCTCATTGGTGCCGACATGAGCAACCACCTGCATATGGGTGCACCCTGTACCCTTCATGGCATCCGGAAGGACCCGTTCCACATCAGGAATGACTCCCCCCGGTATGCACATGGAGTGCACATTGGTTTTCTTCCCCTCTTTTGCTGCCATATCCCTAAGGGGCCCCATTACGCGCCTGACGTTGGAGCTCCCAACTACCAGTAAGCCCACCCTCTGCGACGGCATGGATCTTGCAGACTGAGGGGCTACCTCTGGAACAGGACAAGCAACCTTGTCCGGCCGAAGATCAGTGACTTGGAAGTCCATCTCAACGAATAAGAGTTTTATTTGTTTCCAAATGTTGCAAGATACTTCGAACACTGATGTCCCACTGAGTCGTTTAATTTTCAGTGTACGGAGGGCGTAGTTCAGTCTGGAGGATGGTTTGTGATGTTTTAGCGGTGTGTTTCGTACAACTGCTTCTGTCCATTACGTCAGGTTACCGTGAACATGAATGATCAGGTACTGCCCTTTCATGTGAATCTTGGTGATGAGTGTGTTGTGGACATTCCTGTCTTCCAAGACGAGAACAGCTACGTTCAAAGATTCACGGCTGACCAAAAATTCAGGCACCTGTCGCGCACCTCGAAAAGCTGTCATAAAAAGTGGCTGGTGCTATTTGGAAAAGCGGGTCCAGTCAATGATTGGTTTGAGCGTGCTTTGGTATACCTGAAGAAACTTATGAAGCTGATTTTTGGCCATTATCTACGCTACAAGTGGTATGAGATGCCACTCACTGACTGTTTTTTGACTCGTGTACGTGATTACGTCTTCCATATCGAAGATTTCCGTGATGCGTTCATTTGTTTTCCTACTAATACTAGTAATTCACAGAACGTATCTCCTCGTTTTTAACTAAATACCCCTCAGTTTACCCATATAAAGATCATGTCTCACTGCTATAAGTCAAAACTCTGAATGCCATTTGTTAGAAGCGTATTTCATAGAATATTTCACTCTTCGAGTTGTGACTGACTTGCATAATGCAATGAATTACTTGTTCAAAGTTTCATCTGCTAGCACAATTTTTAAGTGATCGTGAAGTGATCATGAAATGTAGGGACAAGCGTGAGCCAGACACATAACTTATACTCTGTATCTGACACACATTTATTCTCTGCTTTCATTAGTATCAGTTAAAAGCCAAAACATTTTGGTGACCCCGATGTAATTTTCAATCCTAACCGACGTCCCGTACAGTACCGCGTCGCGCTTAAAATATGGAACATTCGTGTCAACTATACAACGCATCTACCGTGTATTTCACCGCAGCAGTGCAAGAGCCGTCATCGTCAGCTAGCTTGCCTATAAGTACAGTTATCAACCGCATCATCATAAAGCCGGCTCCATTCTAGCAACAAGGCCCGGGTCAGTTCGTGCTTGCTCCCTTAACTGCGGAGGACAGAAAGAAAAGCTATGTTGCGCTGCATTAAAAGAGGGCAATGGTGCATCCTAGCGTTACCACCGCACATCGATCGTTGCACGATCATCAAGATTGTCTTGACAGCCCACCTGTCGCAGTCCGAGACAAACCGGATAAAGAAGTTACTCCATACTGAGGAATTAGGCGATCTTACTCCTGCACTGCCCGCACACTCTATCAAGTAACGCCGTTAACAAAGATATCTGATCACAAGTTATCCTCCGCTTGTGTAGCTATAGATGCAGTTCCCAGAAATTCCTTGGCAGCTACCTACACTAGCACCGGTTCAGCATTCGACGATGAATTATATGTTGACCTCTTTAAGACGCCCAGATTACGCTCTACCTCATCGTTTAACACCAGAGAAGTTGAAAGTAGCAAAAGCAGGCATCGTCCGTTACCCTTGCACAAGGAATCTGTCAACCATTGAGCAGTAGGTGGGCATCTCCACTACTTGCAGTACCGAAGATTTATAAGGAATGGTGCTCATGTGGCATATCCTTCATCGTTGTAAGGAACCGCGTATTGATTGAAGACTTGGCATTCAACATCGATGGAAAATACATCTTCTCCACACTGGACTTGGCACGTGCATTCTATCAGATACCTGTCGCTCTGGACGATACAACTAAAACCGCTGCCTGCAACCCATTTAGACTCTCCGAAATTATTAGGATGCCTTTCGGACTACGCAACGCTGCAGAGACCTTTCTACGGCTCGTGGATGAAGTCACACACGACCCTGATTTTTGGTTTCTTACACTGATGATGTCTTGGTGACGTCAACCGTGGATGCAGAACATCTAACACATTTACACTAAGTTTTCACTCGCCTACGTTCACAAGGGTTGTTTATGAATCCGTCGCAGTGTTTATTTGGAGCTGAGGAGCTGGGGTTAAATTATAAACACCTATCGAAAGCAAACACAACAGGAGAAAGTCGAGGCCATAAATTTTCATGGCTTTCGACCGTTAGAGAGTTGCAGCTATATCTCAGCACCATTTCGTGCACTATCACGCACTGTGAGCCACACACCACTGGACGACTTTCTACAAGCTTCACCGAAACCGAATGACAGATTGCTGTGGACTAGCAATGAGAAGTTCGCATTCACCAAAGAGGAGACCACCATTGCACAAACTACTCTGTTAGAGCACCCAGTTCCGCATTTACCTCTCGCTCTAATGGACGACGCATCTGCCACTGCACTTACTGCCGTACTGTGACAACGAGGTTATGAACACTGATAGCGCTTGGCGGTTTTCAGCCAGCAGTTATCACAATCACAACATAGTTGGACAACCTACGATCATGAATCGTATGCTTTATTCACCGGTATCAGGAAGTTTCACCACATACTTAAGGGACAACAATTTACACCGGTTGCAGATCATAAGCTACTGCCGTACGCTTTCTATCATCGAGCAGATAAAGCGTCACCACACCAACTTCAGCACATCTGCTACACAGCACAGTTCACCACCCACGTTATCCACACTGAGGGAGACCTGCAAGTACCAGTGGGTACTCTCTATCGGATAGAAGAGAACACAGCGCGATAGATGTTCAAGCACTCGCTTTGGCACAGCGATCGGAAACCAAGCTGAGAGATTTGCCAAGACAGGCATCAGAACTGCTGCTCTGTCGCATCCATGTTCCGCCGTGTAGCACACTGTTGTACTGCAACACGGCTATACCAAAACCATGACCGTTTGTGAACAGTGCCTTTCGTTAACAGTCAATAGAATCATTACACGATTAGCCTCACCCTGGGGCAAGTGGTACGACGAGACTAGTGAGGCGAGCTTTTTTGTGACCAAACGTAGACCAAGACTGCAAGACATTTGTGCACTAGTGTGTGGCTTGCCAACAGAGGAAGATCAGCTGTCACGTCATTGCACCTCTTGACAAGTTTTTCCCAATGATCTGACGATTTGAACATGTACATCCGTACATCGTCGGCCCTCTCCCGCCAACCAAAGGATATACCTACCGCCTAACAACCACTGACCACTTCAACGGCTGGCCTGAAGTGTTGCCCTAGGTCGATATTACCGAGACAGTTGAGCTACATTATTCCGTAGATTGATTACCCCATTTCACAATACCTCTACGTATTATATCAAAATGTTAGATGTAGTCACAATCAACGAACAGTATTGTAAGGTGCTTAAAAATGTTATTAGGAAGGCAAAGAATATGTGGTATGCAAATAGAACAGCTAATTCACAGGATAAAATTAAAACCATATGATCAGTTGTGAGGGAAGTGTCTGGTCAGCAGAGCAGGGTTGGCGATATAAAGTCATTTCATAAGAAAAATATTTCTGTTTCTGGTAAGTCAGATATATGTACGGTATTTAACAATTATTTTCTGAGTATTTCTGGTGAATTAAATTAAAATTTAGTTTCTACAGGGAATCATATAACTTCGTTGGCAAATGCCTTTCCATGAATGATGTCTGAAATACTCCTCTGTGATACAGACGAGGGCGAGATTCAGTCAATAATTAAATCACTGAAGACTAAGGACTCTCATGGATATGATGGAGTGCCTAGCAGAATATTAAAGTACTGTGCTGCATATGTCAGCCCTGTAATAAGCCATATTTGTAATTTTTCTTTTAGGAATGATCAATTTCCTGAACGATTAAAGTACTCAGTAGCAAATCCGCTTTATAAAAAGGGAGAAAGGGGTAATGTAGACAGTTTTAGACCTACTTCTAGGCCATCAGTGTGTGCTAAAGTTATTGAAAAGGCTGTGTATGTAAGGATAAGTGATCATTTTATATCACACAATTTGCTGTAAAATGTACAGTTCGGCCTTAGAAGTCGTTTAACAACTCAAAATGCTATATCCTCTTTCCCTGTGAGGTACTGGATGGGTTCATCAAAAGGTTTCGAACGCTAGGCATATTTTTTGATTTAACTAAGGCATTTGATTGTGTTGATCACAAAGTATTTCTCCAGAAATTGGACTATTATAGAATACGGGGAGTAGCTCACAATTGGTTCAACTCTTACATTAGCTACAGACAGCAAATGGCCATTATTCACAATGTTGAGAATGACTGTGATGTGGAGTCTCAGTGGGATTCGGACAAGTGGGGCGTGCCCGAGTGATCATTGTTGAGGCCACTCCTGTTCCTTATTTATATAAGTGATATGCCCTCTAGTATTACGGGTAACTCTAAAATATTTCTGTTTGCTGATGACACTAACGTGGTAGTAAAGCATGTTGTGTGAAACATTGGCTTGGTTTCAAGTACTGCAGTTCATGACCTAAGTTCATGGCTTGTAGAAAATAAGCTAACGGTAAATCACAGTAAGACTGTTTTTTTCAGTTTCTAACACACAATTCAACAAAACCTGACGTTTTAATTTCATAGAATCGGCATATGATCAGTAAAACCGAACAGTTCAAATTTCTAGGTGTTCAGATATATAGTAAACTGTATCGGACAGCCCACGTTCAGGATCTTGTTCAAAGACTTAATGTTGCCATTTTTACTATTCGAACGGTATCTGAAGTGAGTGATCGTTCGACATGAAAATTAGCATACTTTGCTCCTTTTCATGCGCTTATGTCGTATGGTATTATATTGTGGGATAATGCTTCCCATTCTAAATTGATATTTTTGGCTCAGAAGCGGGCGGTTCGGGCCATAAGTGGAGTAAGTTCACGAACCTCTTGTCGACCCCTGTTCACGAGTCTGGGTTTTTTGACGTTGGCCTCTCAATATATATATATATATATATATATATATATATATATATATATATATATATATATATATATTCCTTATGTCATTTCTTGTTAACAATATTAGCTTATTCCCAAGAATAAGCAGCTTTTACTCACTTAATACTCGACAGAAATCAAACCTGCATTAGGATCGGACTTCCTTAACTGTTGTGCAGAAAGGTATGCAGTATACTGCTGCATCCATTTTCATTAAGCTACCACTCGAATTAAAAAATCCTACCAGTAATCCAAGCACTTTGAAATCGAAGATGAAGAGTTTCCTAAAGACCCACTCCTGCTATTCTGTAGAGGAGTTTCTTGAAAATTAAGCTGATTCGTGTTTAATTGTTGACTGCGTTTACTGAAACTTATGGATTGACTTTTACGGTTCATAAACTATTTCTTTTGTCTGTTATTACTTTTATGTTATAATTTCATGAACTGACGCTATCCGTGACCTTGGAGATTAGCTCCTTTACTTGGTCCCACGGAACTTGACGTGTAAATAAAAGTAAATACTACAACCGACCAGGTCAGACCATTCGAGTTATACCTGTCCAAATCACTCGCCATCTCATTGAGCGTGAAGTGTATTATGACTACAGGGTACCATCTGAGAGCCAACGATTTAGTAGAACAATTAAAATGATCCCTTTGGTGCCATCACTCGTAGCGGTGTACAGAATCATTACTAATCGTCCTCCTGGCCCTCCACGAGTCCATCATGGGAGACCTAAGGGCCGCGACCGCTACCCGGCGAATTCCTCAGTAACAACCTCGTCGAGGCATCAGATTTCATCCAGAAGCTGCGTTCAAAAATTCGGAGGCTATGTCTTTTTCCCCCGACACATCAGCAGTCTCGCCGCCCTTTCATTTTCAACGAGCTTTGGAAGCGTAATCAAGCCTCTCTCCAACATTAAGCGGTACGCAAGCCAATGCAGCCACCATACGACAGACTGTGTCCAGTTATCAGCAGGGAGCGAAAAATTGTTCAAATGGCTCTGAGCACTATGGGACTTAACATCTGAGGTCATCAGTCCGCTAGACTTAGAACTACTTAAACGTAACTAATCTAAGGACATCACACACATCCATAACCGAGGCAGGATTCGAACCTGCGACCGTAGCAGCAGCGCGGTTCCGGACTGAAGCGCCTAGAACCGCTCGGCCACAGCGTCCTGCAGCAGGGAGCAGCAGACGTTTAAGGTCGATGTTATGCGTATGGCAATCACCATCTCCGTTGTCCGCTTCAAACCAGGTTCCAGCACCTCCTACACTGGTACAAACACACCACCAGATAGACTTTCCACGGACATGGCTAATTAGCCCGACATTCCGCCGCCCGGCATGGATTATCCGCAACGGACTTCGGATGCTCACACTGGCACAGAATAGAAAGTACACAGAAAGGAAAGCTGAGGGCGTCTCCTTTGATTTGTATGAAATGAAGTGCTACGCCCGGTGTCAAATTGAAACCTAGTAAATGCGAAATGATAGCTGCTAAGTACAACGCATCGAAACGAACTGTCCTACGAAAAAGAACTAATGAAAACTTTTAGGAAAGGAAACGCTAATAAAACAAGTTGTGATGGATCTTTAGTCAAATTTTTATCACACAACCTCTTAAATTCATTACTACGTGCAAGCTGTGAACTGTTTAAAGGCTCATCTGCATGCGAAAGCGATAATATAATTTCTTCTCGATGTCAAAGACATGATATGAAGCGCTATCGATAAACAATATGTAGTTGTCGTTAAAAAACAGCAAATTCTATAATACTTTGCCGGTACTTCAGCTCTGACTCCTCTCGCATTACTTAGGGTGGTGAATTAATCTATTTTTGTACGGACTCATTTCTTCATTGCTCCGTAACTCCAGACATTTTGTAACATAACGAACATAGGCAGATTTAAAGAGGCACATCGTCATACTCTTTTATATTAATATACTGCCAAGCAACAGTTATTATTTACATTAATTTTAACAATGATGTAAGAGGCTGCGACATGTCAGAGGTTTGTGTGCAGTCTGATGTCCGCAGCTCGTGGTCGTGCGGTAGCGTTCTCGCTTCCCGCGCCCGGGTTCGATTCCCGGCGGGGTCAGGGATTTTCGCTGCCTCGTGGTGACTGGGTATTGTGTGACGTCCTTAGGTTAGTTAGGTTTAAGTAGTTCTAAGTTCTAGGGGACTGATGACCTTAGATGTTAAGTCCCATAGTGCTCAGAGCCATTTGCAGTCTGATGCAAAATTATAAAGTTCTAGGATAAAAGAACCATAAGCCAATCTCCAAGGCAATTTAACTGCAGGAAGTTCGATATATTATCACACGGTAATGCAAAAATACTTAGCAAACGCATGACCTCAGCCAATAGTGCCATTGTTCGCACGCCAGACAATTTGTGAGGAAATAATATTGTTTAATCTTAATACTTTGAAATATTATTGATTATCTTATCTTTATTCTCATCCTCACACGCAGAATCATATTATTATTTATATTGGCGACTGCGTGTTAGGACTTTGTTACAAATATTATACCATCTGTTCTCTTTTGCATGACAATCAACAACAACCGGAGGAACAATTACCAACCATTATTAGGAAAGCGATCAAGAAATCTCGGATATGACCTGGCCGAAATTGCAATCCGCGGGTCCAAATTCCAGATTACGGTAAGACGCAGCATGTGCGCATGTGCATTCTGTTTACAGTATACACAATCAGTCTTTAGATTCGGTGTTAAATTCATTCAAAATTCATACTCATTTCACTTTATTTCATTTTCTGACAATTCGCGAGAGCATCGAAATTACGACAATAGTTATCAGCTTTAACAATAGATTCTTATCAATTCACAAAATGGTCGTATTCAAGTTCATTTCATATAACATGACGATAAGCCAGCAAGGATTGAAATTTTGCGTGTACAGATTTGGTTTCATTTATTCAGGTTAACAGGATCAGTGACTATCAAAGGGATTACACACACGTTTTACACACTTACGAATTTAATTACTTTGTTTTCTCTTTTTTCATTATGGTCAAAACCAGAAAAGATACCAACTTGGAACAACAATCAGATAATGTGAATAGTCATACACACAACAACACCGAAACATACGACAACACCACGAATAACCAAATACAAAATCAGATTGTGACAGAAAATAATTTCAGTTCTGTGGCACCAACTTCAAAGAGATCAAATTGCGAACCAAACATGCGCTTACACGCCTCAGCTAATAATGCTGTGGGGCAGCGCTATTGTCTAACACAAATTTTATCGCAATATTGAACACAATCGTGAAAGTATTTCCACCCTAAATGAAAAACAGACAAAGAGAGACCAAAGCATTTTGCAGTTTGCGAAAGACAAAGCATTACTTGACAACATTTACATTCGTTTGAAAAAGCAAGTAAACGACTTGTCGAAGACATTCACAGAGCTTACTTTGCAGCACGCTCAGACAGTATCATATGTCAAGGCAGTCAAACATCAAATAAAAGACCTAGCTACAGTCTGTGAAAATATGGTTACTCAAATGAAGACCAATACTCGTACAAACGAAGGAATACACACCAGAGTGAAGGATGTTAAATGTAAACTCAATGAAGTACACTCACATATAGACGACACTGTGCAGAAATAAACTGACATATACATTGCAAACTTCAATGAATAATTTCGGACTTGGACAGCACAGAAGGATAAACATTTCGATACATGTTTGAATGAGAAATTGCCAGCCATAGTGAAAGACACAGTGATTTCTTATATGTCGAAAAATAAACAGGTGATCGACCACACAGTACTATATACCACACCTGAACAGACACATACATACAATCCTTCATCTAAACAACAGTCTGACACACGAAAACACAACACAAGCTTTGGTAAGGAACAATTTTATCTTATGAATCGCAGCACACAGGAACATCCAACATGAACAGTGACACAAACCGACACAGGGCACCAGAATACAATTACAATTAGTGCTGAGAAGACATACATTCACAACAGCCACAGGAACACTACACATTCTCAGATCGCAGCAGACGCAATGCCTATAAGGAAGAAGAAAGCCTGTTTAAACACAGTAAATTTCAACCCTTTATTCCAGGAAAGAATACCATACACCCTATGGCATTCCTCAAAGCATTCAAAAACACCTTTCCTCGCTTTTGGAGCGAAAGAAAGAAAATTTCCCACATCGTCGATTACATTCTAGCCGAAGTACTCGTCTGGGCATACAAAGAGAGTGACAAGTGTAAAACATACGAGCAAATCGCAAATGCATTCTTGTATAGATACTGGTCAGAGACTGTTCAGAAACGCATTATGAAAGAAGTAATAGAATCTGAGCACTTCAACCTAAAAAATGGAAACCTGAGACAATACTTTGAGAAATATTTCAATATGATCCACTTCCTCGACGAACCAGTCGTACCTAGTAACATAATCCGTTCACTCAAATCGAAATTGTCATTTCACGTAAAAGAAAAATTAGTACGTCTCCCTGACAATGATGCAGAATACTTTTTAGAAATACTTGACGCTATTGATTTACTCTACGAAGAGAACCAACAACACCAGTCCTGGAACAGAAATCACATTAACGTAGTGGCTATGCCGAACTTGCAGGCTAGCCAACCCAACTCAGGCGCGCAGTCAGCTGTTTCTTTCGTGCCGCCATAAAATACACAGAACAATTTCCAAAACTCACCACAACAATACACTGCAAATAAATACATTCATCAAAACGACTACACACAAGGGGCAACCCCAACAAAAGACAAAATTTTAATAAGTTCAATCTGAAAACAAATGATAACCAATACAGATTAAAATGGTTCAAATGGCTCTGAGCACTATGGGACTTAATTTCTGAGGTCATCAGTCCCCTAGAACTTAGAACTACTTAAACCTAACTAACCTAAGGACATCACACACATCCATGCCCGAGGCAGGATTCGAACCTGCGTCCGTAGCGGTCACGTGGTTCCAGAGTGAAGAGCCTAGAACCGGAGGGCCACACCGGCCGGCATAACCAATACAGACAAAGCAGTAACAACTACCGTAATAGACAGTCTTCAAACAGAAACAGTGGCATATAAATAATACGAATTACACAGGACCACCGCAGTCGACGCAACAAAACAATTACGCAAAGAAAAACAACATGCCAATAATATCTCATACACAACAGCAACACCAAAATAATCTAGGAGAATGGCGACGCCAGTACCCACAGGTAAATGTAGTTGAAATGCAAAGCGAAATACCACTTGACTGAAAGAATGTAATCGCCCAAGAGTTAAACCACATGTAGTCATTACCGTGCCCCAGGGCGTGACTGAGGAATATTTGGGCGTCAGCTTCGACACAACAGTTACTATTTGACACATCAAACACTAATACACCACACAGTACTACGATCAGTTTCACACCACATGAATCACACATACTGTTCTTGAGATACAACTAACAAGGATACTTGGCTGATGATCTCACGAGTGATAACACACAGTGTCGATCCAAGAAGAAACAAATTGTGCTATCATCCACTACAGGTACAGCATTAGGAGTACCCACGCTATTGTCACTGAAGCATGTACTGCAGTCAGCGTAGTACCACAGAACTATTATGTAAAGGTGAACGAAGTGAGCAAAGTTGCAGAATTTCATGATCAGAATTGTGAGATACTCACAGCATTAGGTATTAAGTCTATTGTAAGTAAACAAGTGTTTGTGAAGTTGGCGATAGGCAATGGGTCTACACATTGGCCATTCCTCGTCGTTTCACACTTCTCTATGAATTGTATTTTAGGTATCGATTTTTTATGTGATAAGGACTCCCCTATAAACTTTTTCAAAGATATATGTTATTTTTTATGTGAAGACAGTGAGATCTGTTTGAAACACTGGAACAGTTGAATATGACAAACACGGGACTGGATATAAACTACAGATGATACACGAGACTGATCAACACTGCACACCTACACCTATGTCACTGGGTATGAATGCGAACACATATTAATACAAATTAATTCTAAGCTTTCAGAATAAACAGCGATTGATGGAGAGGAAAAGTCATGGCTAAAGAACATTCTAGTGAAAAGTGTGAATGTATTTACAAAAAGACCCAGTGTGATCAAAACTTACACATACACCATTGAAGTTAAACATCACCAAATTTATTTTCATAAGTCTTATTATGTACCTATATCTCTATGACCTACAGTTTAGCAGGAATTAAAGCAAATTCTAGCATGGAGAATTATAGAGCCATCCACTTCAGCCTATTCTAGTCCGTTACAAGTGGTGTGAAAACCTAATGGAAACATACGCCTTGTACTTGAAGCCAGAGCTATTAAGCAGATAATAATCCCAGTCAGAATACAACCTGAGAATTTAGGGGAACAGCTACAATGATTTTTGGGCGCAAAGTACTTTTCTTCACTTGAACTGACAAATTCATTTTGACAGGTACCTCTCAAACCTGAGTCCACGAAGCATACTTCTTTTATGTTTGCTGGTCGTACCTATCAATTTTATGTAAGGCCTTTTGGTCTAAACGTAAGTTCAGGAGTATTTATAACTGCTCTGAATATTGTTTTAGGTGATGATTTGATGAAATCTGTTACACACTATGTTGATGACATACTCAGATCCATGAAAACATGGACAGAACATGCTGAAACAGTAAATACATTACTACGCAGATTTGCACAAGCAGGAGTAACTGTAAATATTAATAAGTCAAACTTTGCCTTTTCAGCAATCAAATACCTAGGACACATAATCAGTACACAGTGCATTGGGCCAGATCCTACAAAACTGGATACAGTCAGACAATTTCCAAGCAATAACACTAAGAAACAGTTAAAATCATTCCCTCTATTATGTTCTTTCTTCCGTCGTTTTCTTCCTGCACAACTTCTCAACAGTAGACAGCTGTTAAATTTGATGAAGACAAACAAGAAATGGATTAGGGTCAAAACTGTCAGAATGAATTTAACAGAATCAAAGAAGCTTTGGTAAACTCACAAACTTTTGATCACCCAGATTTAACTTACATTTCAGCATGACTTGCGATACTTCGTGTAGTGGTATTGGTTGTTGCCTGTTCTAGACTGTCAAAACTGATGAATCTGAGCAGATCAAAAACATCGCTTTTGACAGCAGAACTCTTACACAATGTGAAAGAGCGTATTATACAACGGAATTGCCGACCTTATCCGTAGTCTGGGCCTTTAAGAAGTTTAACCACTACCTTTGTGGCGAACACACTAAGATATGTACAGATCACCAAGCACTCACTTTTCTCCTTACATGCAAACTTATGCACCCAAGATTGACACGTTGGGCACAATCTTTACAGAATTACTCATTTGAAATAACACACATCAAAAGGAATGATGACATCATTGCTGACACACTTTCTGGGTTACCACAAGATCTGTAAAGTAACACAGACTTTGAAAACACAAACTATTACATAATATTACTCATGCATGATAAACATTACATACAATACAACAGAGACCTTTGCAAAAAACATAGCTACATTACAAGGTCAAGACACACATTGGGGAAATATCAAAGACATTTTAACACAACCACAATATCACCCACTGAAAACAAGATACATGCTACACAACAATGTATTCTTTTACAGAAGACACCAACAGGCTACAAACTGGTGCATTTGTAATCCTTCTGCCTCAGGTAACAAATTTATTGAACACGCACATGCAGTGTGGGGACACTATGGAACAAGAAAATGCTTCACAAAATTACACACATAGTTACTTCAGCAACATGAGACGCAACGTACACCACATAATCAGCAAATACATACTATACCAAAAGACAAAACCACAGAACCAATCCACAAAACTGATTTACACTCCATTTTACCTACAAAACCAAGAGAGATAACTAGTACCGACATCAGCGGACCTTCTCAAGTAAAGGAGGTTTAAATAAATTTTAGCATTTTATGATATCTTTTGAAAAGGTGTTAAACTTTCTGCACTCGAATCAGCCACAGCCAGTACAAGCATCAGGAGATTTGAGAAAGATTACATTCCACATATAAGGAAACCTGCAGGTATACTATCTGATAATACTTCATATTACACAGGTTAGAAATAGAAACAATTTTTGAAAGAAAACAACATTAAGGTCATTTTCATCTCAAAATTTTCGCTTCCTGCCAACCCTTGTGAAAGTATATCAGAGACCTAAATCGTTTCGTGAGAACATACATCTCTATAAATCATTCACATTGTATACACTATCTTGCCTTGTTTGAGGAGATTTACAAAAATTTCGACATAACAAACTTTACACACCATCAGAGATGATTTTTAACACAGCAGTAAACAAAGAATGAACTAACCCTTTACCAGTCGTGCACAATACAGAAACGAGTTATGATGAGAAAACAAGCAAAAAGCAAAAACAAGTATTATCCATCCAACATCAAGAGAAGATTAAGTTTGGCCATTGGTATGCAACTTTTATTAAGAACGTACTTGAAATCTTCAGTACTTTTGAGAAGAAATGCTAAGGGTCGTCCTATGTTTGAAGATCCATACACAATTATTGATATATCTCATCCTGAAGCTTATTTGTTACATAACCCCAAAGCCAACAGTACTTTAGGCTTGTACCCTCATAAGTATCTTAAAGTATTTTATGCCAAGCAGTAAAGCAAGTACCAGTAAGCAGGTAAGTGCTTGAAGACAACCAGAAGAACAGATACGTACTGACAACCTTAGTGTTAAGAATTTTAACATTTCGACAGCAACTGAGATGATCTGCATAGATCTGCATCTGCATAGAAGAAAGAAGAGGATACATCTTCCAAAATGATGCGCCATGCTTAGCATAACCCACACATTGTGAGATTGAGAGAAGAAAGATACTAAAACAGATTTCGACTTAGAGACTTACATTGACCTGCACAAATGGTTCAAATGGCTCTGAGCTCTATGGGACTTAACATCTGAGGTTATCAGTCCCCTAGAACTTAGAACTACTTAAACCTAACTAACCTAAGTACACTACACACATCCATGCCCGAGGCAGGATTCGAACCTGCGATCGGAGCGGTCGCGCGGTTCGAGACTGAAGCGCCTAGAACCGCTCGGCCACACTGGCCGGCCTGACCTGTACAATGTTACAAATATCTACACATTGGGTTAGACACAGACCACAGTACATCTGCATCACAACACAGTTCAAGCAGACACACATTTTCCAACACTCTTCATAATAGAGTCACTGAAGCTTGTGATATGCTACTGCTTTTCATTGAGATGTTTCATATTTTTTATTTTGTAATCGTGCACTTGGAACTATATGTAGATGTTGCATTCGATTTTGTGTCTAACCAGCCATTGTATTTTTCTGGCCAGTGCATCTCCTTGATTTAATCCATTTAAATACTGCAAACCCTTTTATTTCCACAAAGCAAAATAATACATGGAACAAAGTATCAGACAAAGATACCAATATGTAACTTGTTTTTTTAATGAAAACTACGTCCTCAAGAAAGGAAACTTATAAAAAAAACAGTAACGAAAACATTCATATCTATGTGATATTCTGTACTTCTGTAACATTTTATAACATTTTATGCTCTATTATTTCCCATTTTCTTGAATCAATGTATTTATGTTACGGATGTATGTATTCATATATGTATTTATGTATGTTATTATCCAGTTATCGCTATGCAAAACCATGTCTAAGACACGAACTATGTATCAGAGTATAACAAGCTATCAGATTTCCACTAATGCTGCTACTACAGCTGAACTAATGGACAATATGAATATTCTATGTTTATGAACGATTTGCTGTCGATGCAAAAGGGACAATTTTTCTCTGCCAATCGAGCTAAAATACGAAACTATAAGATACGAAAGAAATGAAGCACGTTTGTTAGTTTCCTCAGGATTTACAAGAGGTAATGTACAATGTAGTGAAGAAAAAGGATTTTTAATTTTTCATTGGAAAAGGAGAACCTCTACCGAAAATCAAACTCCTAGAGTTGATGTAGCTGTGCTTTATTTACAAGCAGTGCTTTTCCCTGCTTAATGAGCTTTTATTATTCACAGTAAGAAAATCGGAAAACCTGTTTTCCCCCATGTACTGCTGTCAGCCGCTACGTGGGAACCGCTCGTTACTTTTCTGTGTGGTCTTCGCTCTTACTACTGCTCATTGTGTATTCCTAACTTTAACAGTACATCAAACAATCGGTTGCTTGTAGCCACGTACAGCAGCAAAGATTCAGAATTCGTAGAGTAAAGAAAACTTATCCGATCGCGTTTGGCTTACTCGGCTTCAATATCGCCCCCTCTCGGGTGCGCACTAAATTTTGGCGCAAGGATTGCAACCAAGTTTCCATTCTGTGGTATCGATAGCTAAGATGCTACGGCTTGAGTTCAAGTAATTAAGTTGGCACTACGACCGACACCGACGATAGCGCCCTCTAGCAGGTGATGTGGAGATCTACGAGCTCCGCTGCAGATTCTGCCATTCTGCCCATTTGAGCAGGTGCAGACAGCCAGGAAACATCGCTTCAGCTTAGCTCGCTATTGAGACTTTGCATCAGTTACGATGGGTGTACGACGTCTCACCTACTTGCTCACCACCTGAAGTTACGTAATACGTTTGTATATGTTTATACACTAGTAAAGGTGCTTTAACTGTATTTGCAGTACGGACGTGTTTTACCTCTCCTGCTCCTACTCGCTTCCTCCATCCGGCCAGCCTTTCAGTTTCCAGGAGCAGACTCACGCGCCGCCTTCCAGGCGGGATACAAAACATTCTGTAGCATGGTGACTCGACGGTAACTTGCAATAAGCCTGTTGTTACGCGATCAGAACGTCACGTCCGTTTTAACAAAAGGTACCGTTAGGACTAAGAGGTTCTCATTAGTATTTTGTTATTCGTGTCTAGCTTCACGGTTCGAAAACGTCAGATCATGTTTACGGTTTTCAATGTTGCGTTGCGTGACAGTCTAACCCTTGGTTGAGCAGCAATCCTCAAGCTGTAATTTGATGGCAGTGATGTCTACCAATCATATCGCTAGGCGGTTAGATGCGACTTCGCGTGGGCCTGGGGTATGCAGGCATTGCACATTTTATTCTTTTTCCTTCTTCGGTGCATTATGAGCTGGATAAGCTGTTTACATCACACTGTACGCCGAGAACTTCGTAGAAGTTCAGCCATCTCGTCTTGTGAACGGTTTGAGATAGGAAATTGCGCAGCTACGCCTACCAGGAATTTCTGTGTGAATGTTTCACGTTCGCACTTCTTTGGAGTGATTACATTATAACGCCTTTTGAGTGCAGCTGTGTATCTTTTGTTTTAGTTGAGTCTTTGTCCGTACATGCAAGGATCAATGTAGGTTTTCTGTTAAATCGTACTTCGACATAGGTCAAATTTCACGTTACTTCCCACTTATTAAATAGTAGTACGGAGATTTGTAAGCAAATTGGGTACTTTTATACTTTTTTAATTGTGTGCCATTTGACAACCACCTGGTCCGATTATGGACACTCGTGTCTATGATTCAAGAATTTCCATGTTTATCTTAAATAGTAAGTGATACTGACGTGAAATCTCTGATAAATTATTTTTTCTTTAAATCATTATTTAAGATTACTAACTATTTCTTAGTTGCATGTGATCCCATATAGTCTTAGTTATGATTAGCAGCAGATGCGAGCACAACTTACTGTAGATGATCTGTCTTTACAAAAATGTATGCAACTATAAACTGCCTTCAGAATATCAAAATTTACTTGTTCACTTCAGATTTTCAGCCCAATTAAGATAAACTGCAAGTTAGAGGCACGTGCTAACGCTATAAATTTTTAGAAACACTCCTTTTCAGCATTGGATATGTTAGACTGGTGCATAAATGTATAGAGTTTTTCTATAATTTTAATAAACACAACAGACGTAACAGAGATTTTAGAATTTTAGTCATCAATAGTGTATTCTCCTTCACTATTTACAACAATCTGCCAACGCTGGGGTAACTTTTTGATTCCACGACTGTAGAAATCACGTGGGTTTGAGGCAAATAACTCGTCGAGCCATGAGCGGAGCGCACTCTGATCAGGAGAGGATGTTCGTTGAAAGTTGCTCGATAGAGAGCGAAAAAGGCGAAAATCTGATGGCGCAAGATCAGGTGAATGAGGTGGGTGCAGAATGATTTCGCGACCCAACTCTTGTATAGTGTTTTTTGTCAGTCCAGCGGATTGCGGGCGGGCGTTATCGTGGAGTAGCGTCACTTCACGTAGTCTTCCTGGTCTTGTTCATGGACTGCGTCTCCAAGACGTCTCAGTTGTTGACAGTAAATGTCAATAGTAATGGTTACACATCACGGAAGCAATTCGTAGCACACCACACCGTCTCTGCTCCACCAGATGCGTAATATTATCTTTTCTGGATGTGCACAGGTCTTTGTATGGGGAGTTTCTGCTTTGTTTGGTCTCACTATTCCTTTCTTTTCCTTATGCTAGTTCAAAGACACCATTTCTCGTCCCCAGCGTCAATATAGGATAGGAGTTATCGGTGTCGTTCACGAGCCAATTCATGACGAGTAATCACAGATGCTGATGTTTTTTAATTTTGGCTTATAGCGAGCGATACCTATATATGCGATTTTCGAGCCTTACCATCGTATGCAAAAGTCACACAATGCAGAAATTATCAGAGTTCATCAGATTTGGCAGTTCTAGAAAAAAAAATGGCTCTGAGCACTATGGGACTTACAGCTATGGTAATCAGTCCCCTAGAACTTAGAACTACTTAAACCTAACTAACCTAAGGACTTCACACAACACCCAGCCATCACGAGGCAGAGAAAATCCCTGACCCCGCCGGGAATCGAACCTGGGAACCCGGGCGTGGGAAGCGAGAACGCTACCGCACGACCACGAGATGCGGGCTGCCAGTTCTAGAGTATGATGACGTGGATCGTTGTTATTCATGATTTTAGACCATCTTCATCAAGCCACAGAGGCCTTCCTGAAAGTGAAGTGTCTCTAATGTTGTAAAAGTTTTCCTTAAAACGAGAAAACCATTTTCTTGCAGTGCTTTGTCCAGAGGCCTTATCCCCATAGACGGCACAAATTTTTCTGGCTACCTTCGCTGCTGTCACCTCTCTATTGAACTCACACAGAAATACATGTCGTAAATGTTCCGATTTCTCCACTTGGCACTTCATTTACTAGCGTCCGCAGCTCCACTCACTATCTCCAAATGACAAAATGTAAACTCAATTAGGAACAGTCAACTGTAAATATAAAATGTCAATCGATAAGAAAAACCACAGTAACCAGAACATCAATAATGAAAACCATAACGCTGGAACGCCAACCTAATAAATTTGGCCTTCTCTGACGTATGTTAAAGACCTCTATTTTCTGTCGCGTCATGAAATGAGTAAAATGTTATAACAGTTACTTAAATAAAAAACTATTTAGTATAACAAGTTTTCAAAACGGACGAAAAAGTATAAATCAATTTCTCTTAGCCCATACAGATTCCTAACCCCATAAAGATAATCATGAAAATATGTGAGTTTTTAATACCGACGACAACACTTGTAAAATATTGTACGAAGAACTTTGGACACATGTAACAGTACCTGATGCGTGAATATTACACTAGTCACTACAAATTTTATTGTGCAGCAAATGGTGTGAACAGAATTTTTTCAACGACGGCTGTTCTTTACACTCCTTACTTTCACCTATTGCATGCAGCCCACATTTTTCGTTCAGATTTTACAAGTGTTACTGTAGCTATTAGAAATTTTTTTTAAACCTCGTTTACACGCTTCTCTATACAACATGTTAAGGTGGTAAACTCTAATCAGATGTCAAGGTATTGAGCCAATAAGACATTTTACGATTTGTCATTTGTACATAAAACGGACTGGAAATTATCTAAAAATCTTTTATTTTTTAAATCAGTTTGATTAAACCTGTGCTACTTTTCGGGTATTGTGGCATAGTTTGGCACTGCTCAGTCGCATTTCAACAAAATGAAGAAAAGTCGGATTTTGGGCTAAAACAAGACGAACCAGTCGGAACTTGGAAACGGGCAAGTAGAACCAAACAGCCATCCGTTGATGATGGACTCTGTGTACACTTGCTACAAACAACGACATTCCTTCGGATCTCCTGTAAGAAGAGTCTGCCACCGGCTTGCCGCAGTGGTAACAACGTTTCCCATCAGATAATCGAAGTTTAGTGCTGTCGGGCTTGGCTAGCACTTAGATGGGTCACCGTCCGGATCTGCCGGATGCTGTTGGCAAGTGGGGTGTAGTCAGCCCTTGTGATGCCAACTGAAGAGCTACTTGATTGAGAAGTAGCGTTACCTGTCGTGAAAACTGACAACGACCGAGAGAGTGGTGTGCTGACCACATGCCCCTCCGTATCCGCATCCGGTGACGCCTCCGGGCTGAGGATGACACGGCGGCCGGTCGGTACCGTTGAGCCTTGAAGGCCTGTACAAACTGTGTTCGTCTCTTTGCAAGAGGAGTCAAGCTGCATGAGGCAGAGGGAAGATTTTCTGATAGATTAGGCCAAGTAAGTTTCTAGGCTAATAATGAATGGCTGTTTAATCCGTAATCGGTGCGATATCTCCAACACAATAGTGGTTAGGAAAGCCTCAGTGAAGACGTCGCTAGTATTGAGAAAACTCATAAGGAATAAATGTCTGTTTTAGAGAAAGGAAATCTTCCTTCTACATTTGTGTACAAAGTAGACGAATCTCGCTTGTTTTGTAAGTCATTTCCCGACAATACACAGGACAGGATGACAGAAAGTGCACCCAGTTTTTACTTAACCACTACATGCATTTTATATTAATATCCTAATTACAGTTTCAGATAACTATTTTAGAAATCATTTATATAATTCGGACTTCACATAATTGAGATTGAGACTTTCCATAATTAATCCAAATTGGTGTATGTGAAAACGGCTAGTTTGAATAATACTAATTTTTTTCTGCTGTGGAACAGATGTTGTGTAGTTGGATTGTACTGGTAACGAAACCGAAAACTAGTTTAGCATAGCTCATAAAATAACTCAAAGAGCAGCTTTTAATTTGGAATTCTCCTTCGGAGTTCTCTGTGTCAGTAGGCGTAATGCAAGACAAAATTTTATTTTCGGGGATGCGTCTCAAAGTAAAACCAAATAACTCACTAGCCATAGCATTGGCTAGAACACCACAGTGCGTAATTAAGACTAGACCAGATGGACCAAATAAGGACTCAAGAACTACTCTCATCTAACTAGTGAAGATTTCGTAGGGTCGTAGGCCAACTATCTGCAAGACACTAGGTGGCTACAAATGAAGTGCAGCTACTCAAAAAGTTCATTTTTGCGATGTAATTATGGTATGACAGCGCAACTCTAACGCGTTAATGAGGAACCGATTTACTCTAGAAAAAAAATTAATTATATATATATATATATATATATATATATATATATATATATATATATGTGTGTGTGTGTGTTGTTGTTGTGGTCTTCAGTCCTGAGACTGATTTGATGCAGCTCTCCATGCTACTCTATCCTGTGCAAGCTTTTTCATCTCCCAGTACCCACTGCAACCTACATCCTTCTGAATCTGCTTAGTGTATTCATCTCTTGGTCTCCCTCTACGATTTTTACCCTCCACGCTGCCCTCCAATACTAAATTGGTGATCCCTTGATGCCTCAGAACATGTCCTACCAACCGATCCCTTCTTCTGGTCAAGTTTTGCCACAAACTTCTCTTCTCCCCAATCCTATTCAATACTTCCTCATTAGTTATGTGATCTACCCATCTAATCTTCAGCATTCTTCTGTAGCACCACATTTCTAAAGCTTCTATTCTCTTCTTGTCCAAACTATTTATCGTCCATGTTTCACTTCCATACATGGCTACACTCCATATATATATATATATATATATATATATATATATATATATATATATATACGTGAGACAGGTTTCATTTTGATGTTATTAATCACCGCTTCCACATTTTTTGGTTTATATATATATATATATATATATATATATATATATATATATATATATATATATATATATCCTCCCACGTTCCTGTCCTATTCACTACATATTTCTATACGTCTTTCTTGAAGCCAAAACGCCAGTTTTGGACCTGGTGGTCAAAAGTTGGAACTAATTTTTTCGAGCGTAAATCGATTTCTCATTAGCGCATTATCTACCAAGTTTGCTGTCATACGGTAATTGTCGTCCACACTGGACATCTGCTGCACTAAAGTTATAACCACCCAGTATACATCTGGCGCAGATACGAATATTGTTACGAAAATATAAAAGGCACTGTCAACCAACAGGAGTCTATAGTTTTTTTCCTAATCCCTGATACTTTTAGCGGAAGGGTAAAGCGATCTTACGTAATTTGTTAAAAGTTAAAAGATTTTTTAAATTTTTAACATGTATTTTTGGTGTTTACCGTGTTGTTGTTGTTGTTGTGGTCTTCAGTCCTGAGACTGGTTTGATGCAGCTCTCCATGCTACTCTATCCTGTGCAAGCTTCTTCATCTCCCAGTACCTACTGCAACCTACATCCTTCTGAATCTGCTTAGTGTATTCATCTCTTGGTCTCCCTCTACGATTTTTACCCTCCACGCTGCCCTCCAATGCTAAATTTGTGACCCTTGATGCCTCAAAACATGTCCTACCAACCGATCCCTTCTTCTAGTCAAATTGTGCCACAAACTTCTCTTCTCCCCAATCCTATTCAATACCTCCTCATTAGTTACGTGATCCACCCACCTTATCTTCAGCATTCTTCTGTAGCACCACATTTCGAAAGCTTCTATTCTCTTCTTGTCCAAACTAGTTATCGTCCATGTCTCACTTCCATACATGGCTACACTCCATACAAATACTTTCAGAAACGACTTCCTGACACCTAAATCTATACTCGATGTTAACAAGTTTCTCTTCTTGAGAAACGCTTTCCTTGCCATTGCCAGTCTACATTTTATATCCTCTCTACTTCGACCATCATCGGTAATTTTACTCCCTAAATAGCAAAACTCCTTTACTACTTTAAGTGTCTCATTTCCTAATCTAATTCCCTCAGCATCACCCGATTTAATTTGACTACATTCCATTATCCTCGTTTTGCTTTTGTTGATGTTCATCTTATACCCTCCTTTCAAGACACTGTCCATTCCGTTCAACTGCTCTTCCAAGTCCTTTGCTGTCTCTGACAGAATTACAATGTCATCGGCGAACCTCAACGTTTTTACTTCTTCTCCATGAATTTTAATACCTACTCCGAATTTTTCTTTTGTTTCCTTTACTGCTTGCTCAATATACACATTGAATAACATCGGGGAGAGGCTACAACCCTGTCTCACTCCTTTCCCAACCACTGCTTCCCTTTCATGCCCCTCTACTCTTATAACTGCCATCTGGTTTCTGTACAAATTGTAAATAGCCTTTCGCTCCCTGTATTTTACTCCTGCCACCTTCAGAATTTGAAAGAGAGTATTCCAGTCAACATTGTCAAAAGCTTTCTCTAAGTCTACAATTGCTAGAAACGTAGGTTTGCCTTTTCTTAATCTTTCTTCCAAGATAAGTCGTAAGGTCAGTATTGCCTCACGTGTTCCAACATTTCTACGGAATCCAAACTGATCTTCCCCGAGGTCGGCTTCTACCAGTTTTTCCATTCGTCTGTAAAGAATTCGCATTAGTATTTTGCAGCTGTGACTTATTAAACTGATAGTTCGGTAATTTTCACATCTGTCAACACCTGCTTTCTTTGGGATTGGAATTATTATATTCTTCTCGAAGTCTGAGGGTATTTCGCCTGTCTCATACATCGTGCTCACCAGATGGTAGAGTTTTGTCATGACTGGCTCTCCCGAGGCCATCAGTAGTTCTAGTGGAATGTTGTCTACTCCCGGGGCCTTGTTTCGACTCAGGTCTTTCAGTGCTCTGTCAAACTCTTCACATAGTATCTTATCTCCCATTTCATCTTTAACTACATCCTCTCCCATTTCCATAATACTGTCCTCAAGTACATCGCCCTTGTAACAATTTATAAAAACTGTGGCAGTAGACAGTATCTGTCTCCCCTCTGTCATCTCCATATTCGGCGCCGTTATGGTCACCGACTAACTGAATAGATGATTTTGATTTGTATAAACCCTCTATATACTCCTTCCACCTTTCTGCCTTCCCTTCTTTGCTTAGAACTGGGTTTCCATCTGAGCTCTTGATATTCATACAAGTGGTTCTCTTCTCTCCAAAGGTCTCTTTAATTTTCCTGTAGGCAGTATCTATCTTACCCCTAGTGAGACAAGCCTCTACATCCTTACATTTGTCCTCTAGCCATCCCTGCTTAGCCATTTTGCACTTCCTGTCGATTTCATTTTTGAGACGTTTGTATTCCTTTTTGCCTGCTTCATTTACTGCATTTTTATATTTTCTCCTTTCATCAATTAAATTCAATATTTCTTCTGTTACCCAAGGATTTCTATTAGCTCTCGTCTTTTTACCTACTTGATCGTCTGCTGCCTTCACCACTTCATCCCTCAGTGCTACCCATTCTTCTTCTACTGTATTTCTTTCCCCCATTCCTGTCAATTGTTCCCTTATGCTCTCCCTGAAACTCTCTACAACCTCTGGTTCTTTCAGTTTATCCAGGTCCCATCTCCTTAAATTCCCACCTTTTTGCAGTTTCTTCAGTTTCAATCTGCAGTTCATAACCAATAGATTGTGGTCAGAATCCACATCTGCCCCAGGAAATGTCTTACAATTTAAAACCTGGTTCCTAAATCTCTGTCTTACCATTATATAATCTATCTGAAACCTGTCAGTATCTCCAGGCTTCTTCCATGTATACAGCCTCCTTTCATGATTCTTGAACCAAGTGTTAGCTATGATTAAGTTCTGCTCTGTGCAAAATTCTACAAGGCGGCTTCCTCTTTCATTCCTTCCGCCCAATCCATATTCACCTACTATGTTTCCTTCTCTCCCTTTTCCTACTGACGAATTCCAGTCACCCATGACTATTAAATTTTCGTCTCCCTTCACTACCTGAATAATTTCTTTTATCTCGTCATACATTTCATCTATTTCTTCATCATCTGCAGAGCTAGTTGGCATATAAACTTGTACTACTGTAGTAGGCATGGGCTTTGTGTCTATCTTGGCCACAATAATGCGTTCACTATGCTGTTTGTAGTAGCTAACCCGCACTCCTATTTTTTTATTCATTATTAAACCTACTCCTGCATTACCCCTATTTGATTTTGTATTTATAACCCTGTAATCACCTGACCAAAAGTCTTGTTCCTCCTGCCACCGAACTTCACTAATTCCCACTATATCTAACTTTAACCTATCCATTTCCCTTTTCAAATTTTCTAACCTACCCGCCCGATTAAGTGATCTGACATTCCACGCTCCGATCCGTAGAACGCCAGTTTTCTTTCTCCTGATAACCACGTCCTCTTGAGTAGTCCCCGCCCGGAGATCCGAATGGGGGACTATTTTACCTCCGGAATATTTTACCCAAGAGGACGCCATCATCATTTAATCATACAGTAGAGCTGCATGTCCTCGGGAAAAATTACGGCTGTAGTTTCCCCTTGCTTTCAGCCGTTCGCAGTACCAGCACAGCAAGGCCGTTTTGGTTAATGTTACAAGGCCAGATCAGTCAATCATCCAGACTGTTGCCCCTGCAACTACTGAAAAGGCTGCTGCCCCTCTTCAGGAACCACACGTTTGTCTGGCCTCTCAACAGATACCCCTCCGTTGTGGTTGCACCTACGGTACGGCCATCTGTATCGCTGAGGCACGCAAGCCTCCCCACCAACGGCAAGGTCCATGGTTCATGGGGGGGGGGGGGGGGGGTGTTTACCGTATTATAATTATAATTTTTGTGGTTTCCGTATTACAGTTGTCAACGATTTTGAAATAATTATTTTTATCCTTCCATCTTCGTATTTATTAAGCAAATATCTAAGAAAGATACCTGTACCGGAAGCAACAGCGATTAACAAGAAAACCGTATCTCATGACGGGAAATGTTCAGCTGGCAGCGAAACTGTTTGTCACCACAGATCTCCGAAGAAGATACTCGAATATGTATGTGGTTCCAGGTAAGCTCATCAGCAAGGTATTACCAAGTCGTCTGTCACTAACGATGTAGTTACGAAATTCCATTCAGGACCTACTCCGAGAGTACGGAGAAACCAGAAGGTCAGGTCTCCATTAGCGGGAACTCCTTCGTGACCTTCAAGAGCCAGCTGCCTCATTTGTTTTGTCACTGTGCTCGATGTCAACCTTACCCTCGTGACGTTTTATCCTTGCCGATTGCTGTATTAAGATCGGCTCCGAATACCTACATATTATTATATGCTCTTTTGGCATTATAATCCGAGAAACTTAAGAACCCTGCCTGTCTGCAGACTACCTATCTCCTGATTACTCCTTCATGAACAGTTTCTCATATCATTGGAATACCTACAGTACTATTTCTTTGTTGCCCCTACGTCTAATCTTAGTATACCTGTATGTTGTAAAAGTCTTAGTGCTGCAGTCAGTAATGTATTTATCTTTACTGCAGATGGACAGTTTATTTTATATGTCACCAAACTGTCTCTTTATCTTGTCTTCTGAACCTTGCCACGTGTACATCACATTCAGCGATGCTACCAAAAGAGCAATACGATTCATGGTATGCATATTTCGTAAGTTTTTAGACCTAGCTTTGTTAAAGATTACTGTGGCGTTCCTGCTATCGATGGGCTTTGGTTGATCCGGCGTGGTTAAGTCCTAGTTGACCAAGAGCCCGTACAAACTTGGATGAACCTTGCTAGAGTCAACCACCGAAGTGGCACTATGCAAAGGGGCGTATAAAGATACACTACCCTCCATAAGTTTGGAAACACCAAGTGCTTATGGACAATGGAAAGGAATTACATTATGGAATTACATTTTATTGTCTTCTAATTTTTATTAAGCTCAGACACTATACTGGTAAAACCAACTATAAAACTTTTGACTCATGAAAATAGCCACCATTTTATTTAATCACTGCCTTGTGGTGTGTAAATTTTGCAATTTTGCCTGAGTTTCAGTTGCATTTAGTCTTCATCCTTGCTGCAACAATTCTCACAAATGTTTCCCACTCATGAATCTCTATTGTCGGATCCTTATTTTCAAATCATCTCATAGTAGCTCGATTAGGTTACAGTCAGGACAATCGAGATCCCTTTCCATGTTTTTCAAATGTTTCTGGATCTCAGGAGACTTCACATACTTCTGACACAAGCGGAATGTATGTTTCGGGTCGTTGTCTTTCTGCAAGACCAACCCTTTCGCAGTCAGGCGCAAACCTAATGTCTTGGCATGTTGCTGGAGAATGGCTTGATAATCTCTCTTGGTTCATTTTTCCATCTAATTTCACCAGATCTTCGATTTTGTTCCCTCCTAAAGATCGCGATATTCCTACAGAACCCTATCCATTCTTCACAGTAGGAGCTTCTCACTGAAGATTCAAGCTTTCATGGAGTAAACGGCGTACTAATTGGCGGTGTTTATTTCCAGATGTTTCGAACTTGGATTCATAGAATCCTTCCCAACCCCGTGCTATCCAATGGTGGTGTGTCTTAACTCAACGAAGCTTTTTCTTCTTTTTAACAGGCAGTAAGAATGGTTTCATTGCTGATACAGAACCTTGGAGAGTTTTTTCTGCCGGGCGCCGTGTTATTGTTGACTCACTTATAGGTGGATCTTTAATTGTCTTTAGTTCAGAAGTGAATTCATAGAAATCGTTTAATCTGTTACGTTTACTTTTCACAGTTGAAGACTCTTCCGGGAGTTCTGATATTTTCCTGGGTGCCCCAGAGGGAGAATGATCATCGTATTCATTAAACCAGTGGCGATATATTCTTCTTATTCTCATGCTGGTGTCGTGCAGTAATTCTCTGGCTGTCAGTAATCACTACTATCGGTATTCACTATTACTTAAAAATGAGTTTTTCTGAATACCCGTCTTATGCAAACACTATAGATTTCTTCCTATTCACTCAGAAGTGTTTCGACACCTGTGTGACATCTGCTGTGGGTCGAAGTTAATTTCTGTAAAGTATAATATAAAATTAATTGGCAGTTCACTATGAAGGCCTAAAAATTATAAAATGTGCGTTTTATTGGGTAGTTTCGATGTCTGACCTAAACCTTACATTGCTAGAAAAACTGCGATTTTATAGATGTGTTATTGTTCGCTTTTTTAACGTTTTTGGCAGCACGTCACATGAAAGAAGTCATGAAGAAAATTATTAGTGAATTTCTGAAGTACTGTTTCGTGGATATCGTTTATAGATACTACTGTACTTACATTTTTCGTCCTTTTGACCATCTTTGGAGGATATCTCTTTCTGTTACTATTGAGTACACTGCTTTCACGCTGTTATTCTTAAAATTGCGCTCACAACATCACTTCTCCCCCATTTTTTCAGAAAACATGATTAAACGTGATGAGAGAAAACACTTTTGTCTCTATACTCATTGAGAGGAGCTTTTTGTTGTCGCCGCTCACTTGTTCATCGTTTACCTTACATGAATTAATTAGATTCCAAACTCTAATCAAGCAAATCTGGTCTGTCGCTTACATGGAGTACAAGACACCCATCATGAGCAGACAATTCAAGACTGGCTAGTACCAATACCTATAAACATTTTCATTCATCTGCGGGTTTAGTTGACCACAGCTGCATACTCGCCTAGACCAGTTACTGCTGCTATATCGATCGCATCAGTGGCAGCATACTTTACTTCGAGCAGTTACAACATTCCGAAACATTTTTAAAACACATCACACACACACACGAATTACTCTACGCCAGTAGTTCGTCGGCCTCTCAGCAGTCGTGTTATTCAAGAAGCCTGGGAACTAGATCGCGTACTCAGATGTAATAAATAGGTCATGACGGTCGATACAAGCGATCCATGATATGTCTCCCTATCCAAACTAAGCAAGACTATTTTTCTGCTGAGCTGATACAACGGACATCCGACGGAGTCAGTCTCACTGATCGCCTTTTCAGGCTCTCATTATATTTATACTATTGTTTCGTTCTGAATATTAGATTTTGTCGTGCTCAAATCAGTGGTACATTGTGCTAATTGTTCACTCTCTTTTCGTTACTTGACTATCACAGAGTTAACGCACTCTCTCTAATCTGTAGGTGAGTGTCATGGTTCAAAAACTGTTCAAATGTGTGTGACTTCTTATGGGACCATACTGCTGAGGTCATTGATCTCTAGACTAACACACCACTTAAAGTAACTTGTGCTAAGAACAGCACACACACCCATGCCCGAGGGAGCACTCGAAAATCCAGCGGGAGGGGCCGTGCAATTCGTGACATGGTGCCTCAAACCACGCGGCCACTCCGGGCGGCTATCATGGTTCCTTAGTCATTGGTACCACCAGGTACTCTCCTTACCATATAACAATAAAATTTAGTACCTTCTTCACACTATCTCTTCTCATAACCAAATAAATTCGTTATTATATACTTTCCCCCAAGGCTGCTCTTCACTAGATATCTATCTTAACGCGTGAAATATTCCCTACAAATCGATACTCAAAATTATAGCTTTTCTCACAAAAAACTATTTTTCACTTGAAGTATTTGTAGGTTATACAAAACTTCCCTTAGTCCATCTGTTGATAAAACAATAAAATATAAAATCATTTAACATTCCCCTTTCTTAGAAGAAGCACAGTCTGCATAAATATCTTTCCCCTTTGTTACAAGAAGCACAGTCAGCATGAACGTTTTATCCTTACGTCTAATTTACCCAATACCACCGAGGGCGACCGACTCAGAAGTTCACTAATTACAAATTACTTCTATGTAGTATTCAGGAGCCTTCTGGAATGCCAGTATCGTATTATATTACGTCGTACTTCAATTACAGAAGAACTGTATTTACTCATATAACAACGTTGTGTCACACAAATTCATGATAGATACATCACATGGCAACAAGTATTGAATTCCTTCCTCAGGTATTTATTAATTTATAGCACCCCATAATACTCTCTAAGTAAAAAAGGCGTCGCCCCGCAAGGAATTATCCAAATGGGACACAAATCGGTAGACGTACGTACATGTTCAGACAAATGGTTACGATTTCAGACAAAACCTGAATGAGTCATTCAAGAGAAGGTGTTTCACAAATTTAGCGAGTCAATAACTCGTTGGTCGATATCTGGTCCTTATGCAAGCTGTTATTCGTCTTTCCACTTATTGAAACAATAGTTGGATGTCCTTCTGAGGAAGAACGTGCCAAATTTAGTCCAACTGACTCGTCGTATCGACAGAATCTCGAGATGGTTGGAATGCCCAAACTGTAATGCTCCAAATGTTCTCCATTGTGGAGGTGTTCGGCGACCTCTTGGCAGAAGTAGGATTTGGGAAGCAGAAAGATAAGCTGTAAAAACACTCAACAAGTACGGGCGGTTATTATCCAACTGGAATGTAAGCCCGGGATGGCTTGCCATGGACAGCAATAAAATGGGGTTTAGAAGATCGCTGATGTACCGCTGAGCTTTAAGATGCCGCGGATACCTACTACATTGGCTATGCTATGAAAAGAAAAGACACCTCACAGCATCATGTCTGGCTGAAGGGTCAAATGGCGGGCGAAAGCCAGGTTGATCTCTCACCTCTGTCTAGATCGTCACACACGTTTTCGATTTGATATCTCATTCACTGTAGGGTTGTCTTCAGTGATGAGTCCCACTTCGAACTCAGTGCCAATGACCCGCGAAGACCGGACTGGAGAAGCCCCAAACAGTGGTGCAACACAACACTGACTGTCGCTCGACATACGGCCCATCAGCTAGGAGTCGTGCCGTGGGATGCCGTTTCTTTTGATAACAGGACCCCTTTGGCTGTCATCCGATGCACCTTAACAGTACAGCGGTACGTCGACATTCTAATCCCCGTTTTGTTGTTTTTCACGGCAAGCCATCCTGGGCTTACATTTTTTTTTTTTTTTTTTGGTCATCAGTCTACTGACTGATTTGATGCGGCCCGCCACGAATTCCTTTCCTGTGCTAACCTCTTCATCTCAGTGTAGCACTTGCAACCTACGTCCTCAATTATTTGCTTGACGTATTCCAATCTCTGTTTTCCTCTACAGTTTTTGCCCTCTACAGCTCCCTCTAGTACCATGGAAGTCATTCCCTCATGTCTTAGCAGATGTCCTATCATCCTGTCCCTTCTCCTTATCAGTGTTTTCCACATATTCCTTTCCTCTCCGATTCTGCATAGAACCTCCTCATTCCTTACCTTATCAGTCCACCTAATTTTCAACATTCGTCTATAGCACCACATCTCAAATGCTTCGATTCTCTTCTGTTCCGGTTTCCCCACAGTCCATGTTTCACTACCATACAATGCTGTATTCCAGACGTACATCCTCAGAAATTTCTTCCTCAAATTAAGGCCGGTATTTGATATTAGTAGACTTCTCTTGGCCAGAAATGCCTTTTTTTTTGCCATAGCGAGTCTGCTTTTGATGTCCTCCTTGCTCCGTCTGTCACTGGTTATTTTACTGCCTAGCTAGCAGAATTCCTTACCTTCATTGACTTCGTGACCATCAATCCTGATATTAAGTTTCTCGCTATTCTCATTTCTACTACTTCTCATTACCTTCGTCTTTCTCCAATTTACTCTCAAACCATACTGTGTACTCATTAGACTGTTCATTCCGTTCAGCAGATCATTTAATTCTTCTTCACTTTCACTCAGGATAGCAATGTCATCAGCGAATCGTATCATTGATATCCTTTCACCTTGTATTTTAATTCCACTCCTGAACCTTTCTTTTATTTCCATCATTGCTTCCTCGATGTACAGATTGAAGAGTAGGGGCGAAAGGCTACAGCCTTGTCTTACACCCTTCTTAATACGAGCACTTCGTTCTTAATCGTCCACTCTTATTATTCCCTCTTGGTTGTTGTACATATTGTATATGACCCGTCTCTCCCTATAGCTTACCCCTACTTTTTTCAGAATCTCGAACAGCTTGCTTCATTTTACATTGTCGAACGCTTTTTCCAGGTCGATAAATCCTATGAAAGTGTTTTGATTTTTCTTTAGCCTTGCTTCCATTATTAGCCGTAACGTCAGAATTGCCTCTCTCGTCCCTTTACTTTTCCTAAGGCCAAACTGATCGTCACCTAGCGCATTCTCAATTTTCATTTCCATTCTTCTGTATATTATTCTTGTAAGCAGCTTCGATGCATGAGCTGTTAAGCTGATTGTGCGATAATTCTCGCACTTGTCAGCTCTTGCCGTCTTCGGAATTGTGTGGATGATGCTTTTCCGAAAGTCAGATGGTATGTCGCCAGACTCATATATTCTACACACCAACGTGAATACTCGTTTTGTTGCCACTTCGCCCAATGATTTTAGAAATTCTGATGGAATGTTATCCATCCCTTCTGCCTTATTTGACCGTAAGTCCTCCAAAGCTCTTTTAAATTCCGATTCTAATACTGGATCTCCTATCTCTTCTAAATCGACTCCTGTTTCTTCTTCTATCACATCAGACAAATCTTCACCCTCATACAGGCTTTTAATGTATTCTTTCCACCTATCTGCTCTCTCCTTTGCATTTAACAGTGGAATTGCCGTTGCACTCTTAATGTTACCACCGTTGCTTTTAATGTCACCAAAGGTTGTTTTGACTCTCCTGTATGCTGAGTCTGTCCTTCCGACAATGATAACTTTTTCGATGTCTTCACATATGTCCTGCAGCCATTTCGTCTTAGCTTCCCTGCACTTCCTATTTATTTCATTCCTCAGCGACTTGTATTTCTGTATTCCTAATTTTCCCGGAACATGTTTGTACTTCCTCCTTTCATCAATCAACTGAAGTATTTCTTCTATTACCCATGGTTTCTTCGCAGCTACCTTCTTTGTACCTATGTTTTTCTTCCCAACTTCTGTGATGGCCCTTTTTAGAGATGTTCATTCCTCTTCAACTGTACTGCCTACTGCGCTATTCCTTATTGCTGTATCTATAGCGTTAGAGAACTTCAAACGTATGTCGTCATTCCTTAGTACTTCCGTATCCCACTTCTTTTCGAATTGATTCTTCCTGACTAATGTCTTGAACTTCAGCCTACTCTTCATCACTACTATATTGTGATCTGAGTCTATAACTGCTCCTGGGTGCGCCTTACAGTCCAGTATCTGATTTCGGAATCTCTGTCTGACCATGATGTAATCAAATTGAAATCTTCCCTTATCTCCCGGCCTTTTCCAAGTATACCTCTTCCTCTTGTGATTCTTGAACAGGGTATTCGCTATTACTAGCTGAACTAGTTACAGAACTCAATTAGTCTTTCTCCTCTTTCATTCCTTGTCCCAAGCCCATATTCTCCTGTAAGCTTTTCTTCTACTCCTTCCCCTACAACTGCATTCCAGTCGCCCATGACTATTAGATTTTCGTCCCCATTTACATACTGCATTACCCTTTAAATATCCTCATACACTTTCTCTATCTGTTCATCTTCAGCTTGCGACGTCGGCATGTATACCTGAACTATCGTTGTCGGTGTTGGTCTGCTGTCGATTCTGATTAGAACAACCCGGTCACTGAACTGTTCACAGTAACACACCCTCTGCCCTACCTTCCTATTCATAACGAATCCTACACCTGTTATACCATTTTCTGCTGCTGTTGATATTACCCGATACTCATATGACCAGAAATCCTTGTCTTCCTTCCACTTCACTTCACTGACCCCTACTATATCTAGATTGAGCCTTTGCATTTCCATTTTCAGATTTTCTAGTTTCCCTACCACGTTCAAGCTTCTGACATTCCACGCCCCGACTCGTAGAACGTTATCACTTCGTTGATTATTCAATCTTTTTCTCATGGTAACCTCCCCCTTGGCAGTCCCCTCCCGGAGATCCGAATGGGGGACTATTCCGGAATCTTTTGCCAATGGAGATATCATCATGACACTTCTTCAATTACAGGCCACATGTCCTGTGGATACACGTGACGTGTCTTTAATGCAGTGGTTTCCATTGCCTTCTGCATCCTCATGTCGTTGATCATTGTTGATTCTTCCGCCTTTAGGGGCAATTTCCCCTATCCGCTCCTCCGCCCTCATTAACAAGGCCGTTGGCAGAATGAGGCTGACTTCTTATGCCGGAAGTGGCGGGGATCGAACCCGGGACCGAAGACGTTTTGATTATGAATCAAAGACGCTACCCCTAGACCACGGCTAGACCCTCTTACATTACAGGTGCCAAATTATTTGTTGGTAATGCAGGTACCAGGTTGAGATTCATTGGGAGAGTACTTAGAAAATGTAGTCCATCAACAAAGGAGGTGGTTTACAAAACACCGATACTTGAGTATTGCTCATCAGTGTGGGATCCGTACCAGGTCGGGTTGACGGAGGAGATAGAGAAAATCCAAAGAAGAGCGGCGCGTTTCGTCACAGGGTTATCTGGTAAGCGTGATAGCGTTATGGAGATGTTTAGCAAACTCAAGTGGCAGACTCAGCAAGAAAGGCGCTCTGCATCGCGGTGTAGCTTGCTGTCCAGGTTTCGAGAGGGTGCGTTTCTGGATGAGGTATCGAATATATTGCTTCCCCCTACTTATACCTCCAGAGGAGATAACGAATGTAAAATTAGAGAGATTCGAGCGCGCACGGAGGCTTTCTGGCAGTCGTTCTTCCCGCGAACCATACGCGACTGGAACAGGAAAGAGAGGTAAAGACAGTGGCACGTAAAGTGCCCTCCGCCACACACCGTTGGGTGGCTTGCGGAGTATAAATGTAGATGTAGATGTACAGCAAAATAATGCCCGCCCACACTCGGCGAAAGTTTCTACTGCTTATCTCCGTGCTTGTCAAACCATACTTCAGCAAATGTGGACGGGGCTCTTTAACCAGCTCATGATTTTCACGATCTAGCATGCTAGTTGGTAAGATCTTGGCATGACCATCCATTTTGGTACAACCATCCATCAGCTCTATAAGAAGTGCCAAGTCGAATAACTGCTTGTATAAAGGTCAGAAAAGGACCAACTTGTTGTTGATGTCCTAAGCGAAGATCTTTCTCTTGAATAAATCATCCAATTTTCCTGATATTATAATCTTTTGTTTATACTTGTACATCACACTCACCGATATCCTTCCCAGTCGAATAATTCCTTTGTGGGGCGTCTTTTTTTGGCATACAGTGTATTAAGTAGTGCGATGCGTTAATAAGTATATGAAGAAGGAATTAATACTTGTTTCTGTTTGATGAGTCTTAAGGAAGTCATGGCTTTATTAACACGTGATGTTGTTATGTGATAAATACAGTTCTTGTGTAACTGAAGTATGACGAAATACAATAGGATATTAGCAATTAGTTGGTCCCTGGGTACTATATAGAACTAGTTGTTAAGTAGTGAAATTTTCAAAGGATCAACATCAGCGGTACCGGGTAAAGTAGGTGAAGAATGGAGAAAATGTTCGTATTGAGTATTCTTCTTGAAGGAGAGGGCAATGTTAGACTCTTTTTATGTTTCATTGGTCTGTGACCGGGTGGAGTAAGGGAAGGTTTGTGTATCCTACTAACATTTTAAGTGAGAAAGACTTTTCTTTTGTGGAGAAAGTATTGAACCAAGAGTATCAAATTGTAGGATTTCTGTTCATGAGTGAGTTAGACATGTCACACATATATCACATAATTACACTAAAATCGCTTTCTCACATTGAATCAACTAATGCTGATGAATGTTGACGCCACTTCACCGATAACCTTAGAATTTCAACTCTAACTGGGACAAGTAAATTAAATTCTCACACTAATTAAATGTGTTAAACTACGTTACAGCTGTCGTTTTCTTTTCTTTTTAGTCTTCTAACTGGTTTGACGCGGCACACCACGAATTCCTCTCAGGTGCCAACCTCTTCATCTCAGAGTAGCACTTGCAATCTGCGACCTCAGTTATTTGCTGGATGCATTCCGTCTTCCTCTAAAGCTTCTACTCTCCACAGCTTCTTCTAGCGCCTTGGAATGTATAACCTGGTGACTTAACAGGTGTCCTACCATCCCGTCCTTTCTTCTTGTCAGTGTTTTCCATTTATTCGTTTCCACGCCGATTCTGCGGAAAACCTTCTCATACTTTACCTTATCAGTTCACCTAATTTTCAACATTCTTCTGAAGCGCCACATC
This sequence comes from Schistocerca nitens, assembly GCF_023898315.1. Taxonomy (NCBI): domain Eukaryota; kingdom Metazoa; phylum Arthropoda; class Insecta; order Orthoptera; family Acrididae; genus Schistocerca; species Schistocerca nitens. Next base: position 620,529,140 of record NC_064617.1, read on the forward strand.
TTAAACGCTTCAGTTCTCTTTTGCTCCGGCTTTTCCACAGTGTATGTTTCACTACCATACAATGCTGTGCTCCAAACGTACATTCTCAAAAATTTCGTCCTCAAATTACGGCTTATGTTTAATACTTGTAGACTTGTCTTGGCCAGGAATGCCCTTTCTGCCAGTGCTAGTCTAGTTTTGATGTACTCCTTGCTCCATTCGTTACTGGTTATTTTGCTGACAGGTATAAGAATTCCTTATCTTTATCTACTTCGAGTTCATCAGTCTTGATGTCAAGTTTCTCATTGTTCTCATTTCTGCTACTTCTCGTTACTTTCCTCTTTCTTTGATTTACTCTCAATCCATATTCTGTACTCATTGGACTGTACATTCGGTTCAGTAGATCACATAATTTTTCACTTCAACTGCGGATAGCAATGTCCTAAGCGAATCCTTCCACCTTGAATTTTAATTTCACTCTTGAACCATTCTTGTATTACCGTCATTGCTTTTTTTTGATGTATAGATTGAATAGCAGGGGCCAAATACTACATCCCTGACTTACGCCCTTTCTAATACGAGCACTTCGTTCTTGGCCTTCCACTCTTACTGTTACCTCTTGGCTCTTGTACTTATTGAACATCACCCATCTTTCCCCTCAGCTTACCCCTTTTTCTCAGAATTTCGAACATCTTTCAGCATTTTACATTGTCGAACGCTTTTTCCAGGTTGATAAATCCTATAAACGTGTCTTGATTTTTGATTTAGTCTTGCTTCCATTGACGAACACAACGCCAAGACTGTCTCCCTGGTGCCTTTACGTTTCCTGAGGTGAAACGTAACGTCATCTGACAGTTCGTCAATTTCTATTACTAATCTTCTGTAAATTAGTCTTGGTTACATGAGCTGTTAAGCTGAATGTGCGATATTCCTCTCACTTGTTAGGTCTTGCAAATTTCAGAATTGCATTGATGAGGTTTTTTTTCAAGTCAGCTGGTATATCGTCGGACTCCTACATTCTACAAAAAAAGTCTTTTCTGTTGACACTTCCCCAATGAATTTAGAGATTCCAATCGCATTTTATCCATCTCTTCTCCCTTATTTGATTTTAAGTCTTCCAAAGCTCTTTCATATTTTGATTCTAGTACTGGACCTCCTATCTCTTCCAAATCGACTCCTGTTTCTTCATCCATACATCATCCGACAAATTGTCCCAATTATACAGGTCTGTTTCCACCTGACCAACTGTTAGACAAACATTTAAACCTAGTCAAAGATTTTCAACTTCGACTATGTTTGTCTAACAGTCGGCAGCTGATGTTTGAAGTGATCACTGGCATAAAAATTTACGGGTACCAGTCATTGTATTCTGACTCCTAATTTGGCTGTAACAGTGGTGGGAATTTCCTACATGTCTGTCAGGACTCCTGAAGATGACGTAATATGTCGCAGAAACTAGTATCCCAATAAAGTAACAATTCGAATATTTAGACTGTTGCAATGTGTTTCATTTGACATTCTTTACTGAATAGCCAAAGTTCCGAAAGTATCTGTGAAATGATGGACATATTGAGACTTGAAACCATATCGTATGGCTCCCCCACACCATGACGCCAGTAGTAATACAGCCGTGCCCCTTCAAAACATTGGACCAATGGAATTTCTTCCCAGGCAACCACCTCACTCGCTGATGATGATGAGGAGGGGGAGGAGGAGGAGCACTGCAGAGCCGCAGTTCATCTTTTAACGCAGTAAAACGTTCATCTGCAACCCGATCACGGCACTGCTCCAGACGAAACTGTGGCTGTTCTGGTGTTAACGGGAACCTAGAGACAGGACGACACGTCCCTAATCCGATTACTTCTGGTGTCCGACCATCTGTACGGGATGACGTAGAATGTTGTTGGGAGTCAATTAGTTGTTCTCAGACACATTCGCAAGATGTACAAGGGTTACGATTTTCTTGGTGCACAATCCGGCGATTGTCCCTTGTGGTTATCAGACTTGGCGAATAGGAAACTTGACGACGAATATGCCTTCCCTCACATTGCAAAACAGTCCAAAATCGGGACACAGTCATTGCCGAATTCCCCATAAACATTTATTTTACACGATTAGATCACCTGACCAAATGGAGACCTACAGTGGGGCTGTTTTCGGACTTTGCCCGGTTCTGGTAATGTTTCTCATACGGTCAAGCGGTGTCCCCGTGTCCTTCACAGTGAGTGCTCGACATCTGACGCCGAGCAAACCAATAATATCTGCTACCAGGTCTGACAATAACACTAAACCCGAACAACATTAATGCAATCTGGTGGCCCGTGTGTGTACAGGAAGTTACTACGACAAATGACTGCGTCTTCTTGTCGCTTCACTTCCATTATCGCGCGATGCAATAGGTTTTCCGTCATCATAAACTTCTTGTTTGATAACGTGTAGGCTTCTGACGTAAATTTCAATACGAGCTGCTGTTCGGACTACCCCAGAAAAAATGCTAGTTGTATTTGGTTTAGGTCGCGAGTGGAATTTTTGATGTCACTTGAGTTGCCTCAAAGTGGCAAGGTACCCGATGAGGCGGTCAGCCAAAAACTATATTTCTCATTCAAGTTAAACTTTGAAACTGAAAGTGTCAAACGTATGGCAACGGAAATTACTTTTCTAAAGTGTCGTGTGTTTCGAAGACACAGCTTGCAGCCGAGAGAAGCAAAAGAGGTAGAAACGAAGTATGGCACTAGAGAGAAACATAAGTCGATATCAAAGTATGAGAGCAGCAACTGTTCTAAAAATATTTTTATTTAGAAAATGTAAGTTGCAATGAAATGGAAGTTCAAACAAACATGGGTTTTCTATGTATAACGGTTTCTAATTATCAACTAAGAATGTATAAATAAAACTTCTATTAATCAAAATACAGCGCCATCTATTATGTAGACTGCTATTCTTCGTAATGGCCAAACATGTTTGAGCATACATGTGCAGCTGTAATATGAAAACTTGTTTATCATTAAAAACCAATTTGGGATAGGAATAAAATATAAAAAATTATTATGTCTTGTAATTCTTACAGAACCGGTAGGGAGAAGATGGAGAGAGTGGTATGGTGCTGGGCCAGTAAAATACTTATTAAGTATAACAAACTTAATTTACAAAAAAAAACCCAAAAGATAACTTTACACAAGGCATAAAAATCAAAATTTTGTGCAGCATTTACCAAAATGTCTATACAATTTATTATAATTTGCTACATACAGACAGTTCCAAGCAGTTACTAGAAAGTATGCGTAGGCTTAGACGAGTGGTTGCAACGACGGCTAGGCTCCCACGGAGAAAAAAGACGCAACCTTAACTGATCACATAAAATTTTTAAATGAATGAATTCTTTATTAGTAATAGATGACACTGAATTTTAAAGCTGACTGGAATCTGTTATTGGTGGGTTAACTCTTTAAACAATTGTCTGCACAAAATTGGAAAAACAGGCAGAAAAAGCAAATTATGAAATTAGTCCTTTATACTTCTTTGAGCTGAGATATAGTTAATGAGGGAGCTAGTCACCCTCAACCCTCCCCCCCCCCCGGAAAGGTGCCTAAATAAAGAAAATAGCAAATAGTGCTCTAATCCTAACAGTCGCACCATATTCGGTAACAAGATGTGCGAATACACACAGAACAAATTTTCTCTTTTTAAACAGGTAGTAGATATGCGAATCAATCAATAGCAAGATCAATCACGTTTTAACCTGTAAGACAATCAAATTGTAAAATGCAGTCCATGCACCGTACCTGGCACCTTCAAGCTCGGTAGCTGCACGGTCAGCGCGGCTGGATGTGACCGAAGGTACCCCGGTTTGATTCCCAGCCGGGTGCTCATCTTTATTCCATCATAACCGACAGGCAAATCATGTAAATGACTTCTGTTACAGAGCCTTGCACATGACAGAGAGAGAGAGAGAGAGAGAGCGAGAGAGATAGAGAGAGAGAGAGAGAAAGAGAGAGCTAGGTCATAGATCAACCATGGGGACATCTATTTTATAGTTCATAGCTTCAACGTCCAAGCGCATCCCTCTGTTGCATGTTGCTAATTAAAGGACGCATTAAATTATACTTTCCCTTACACAACTGAAATGAGCTTAGGGACCACCAGAAATCTACAAATTATAATTAAATAATTCGTACATCAAATACACATAAAAGTTGGCGATAAACGGCTTAATGAATCAACACAAAAGCGCACTCGAAATAAGACAGGTCGCGTGACCAGAGAGAACAAGTGAATCACACATCAAAACACATAAAAGGTGATAGGCCGTGGCCTTTTTGTCTGAAACGTATAGGAATTTACCTCATGTGGTTTAAGGGAACCATGGAACTTGAATTACCTGACGGGGTTTTGAGACCGCTCCTTCGGAATGTTTGTGAAGAGTCTTGAGAATTTCTTTCTTACAGATAATTACAGATAAATGGAATACTACATTCGTCTTTTATAGTGTACACTGTGTGTTCAAAAGTATCTGGAAATTAATATTGGGTGTCCTCATGCCCTCCCCTCCCCTCCCCCTCATCGCTTTTATGACTAGTTTAACTGAGCTGGGAACACTTTCAACTGCGTGTCTGAATGTCTGTGGAGGAATGTCAGCCATTTCTTCCTCAAAAGCCGAAACTATAGAAGGCTGCAAAGTCCAGTGCTGAGGTTTGGCTTGAAGTCAATGTTGTAACTCACGCAAAGGTATTCCACTCATTTCAGGTAGAGAGTGTGCCCGTTGGACACACTGAACCGGCAGTATACCCGTGGACTGTTCGAGTATGTAAAGAATGTTAAGGTGCACTTCACAGTCACATCACCAACAGTTGAATTGGTGACTAGGGCACCTTTAGAGGGGTTGAATTATTTGTGATTGATATGTTGTTCAGGTAACATATAGTACTAGGCCCCTTTCAAAGACATTGAGCTCTCCTAGCAACCCATTCCGCTGCCACTGCCTCTCGACTGACGGCGCAGTACTCCCCTCCTCCTTTTCTAACGGCCTTTGGCTATCTATAATGGTCAATTCCGTGTTCCACAGGGTTGTACGAGAACTTTCGATCAGTTTGTGTATTTAGCTTGTATTTAGATTGTATTGCTTAGCTTGAACTTGTGAAATCATTGTTTGTGTATATTGTAAGCCGAATGCCATATATCTGCTACAACAAGGCAGTGCTGCATTTTCTCTAATGAGATTAAAACATTTTACTTAGCTTATAAGCATAAACTTTTTGAATTGTAATTATACGATTAATGGTTTACTTCCTGAAGCGCTCCATTAAACAAACATGCACAGAAACTTGAGATAGTTGTACGATTTGTCATATCGAAATTGACACAACGATTTGCAGGGAATTATTGTACTATTAAACGCATACAGTTCTCTGACAGACACTCAGAAAAAGAAAAATTAAGTCCAAAATCAAGAACAATTTTCCTGCAGCGGTACAGGTGAACGACTGTATCTATACTCAACGACGAGGTGGAATGGAAACTACCGGGTATCGCAAAACGTTTCGAGGGATTATACACTGAAGTGCCAAAGAAACTGCTATAGATATGTGTTTTCAAATACAGAGGTATGTAAATAGGCAGAACACCGCGCTGCGATCGACAGCGCTTATATAAGACAACAAGAGTCTGGCGCAGTTGTTAGATCGGTTACTGCTGCTACAATGGCAGGTTATCAAGATTTAAGTGGGTTTGAACGTGATGTTATAGTCGGCGTACGAGCGACAGGACACAGCATCTCCGAGGTAGCGACAAAGTGGGGATTTTCCAGTACGTCCATTAGAAGAGTGTACCGTGAATAACAGGAATCCGGTAAAACATCAAATATCAGACATTGCGCTACGGCCGGAAAAAGATCCTGCAAGAACGGGACCAAAGACGATTGAAGAGAATCGTTCAACTTGACAGAAGTGCAACCATTCCGCAAATCGCTGCATGCTTCAATGCTGGGCCATCAACAAGTGGCAGCGTGCGAACCATTCAACAATACATAATCGATATCGGCTTTCTGAGCCTAGGCCCACTCGTGTACCCTTGATGTTTGCACGACACAAAACTTTATACCCTGCCTGGGCCCGTAAACACCGATGTTGATGACTGGAAACATGTTGCCTGGTCAGACGAGTCTCGTTTCGATTTGTATCGAGCGGATGGACGTGTACGGGTATGGAGACATCCTCACGAATCCATAGACCCTGCATGTCAGCAGGAGCTGTTCAAGCTGGCGGAGGCTCTGTAATGCTGTTGGATGTGTGCAGTTGGAGTCATATGTGACCCCTCATACGTCTAGATACGACTCTGACAGGCGACACGTCCTCAAGCATCCTGTCTGATTACCTGCATGCATTCATGTCCATTGTCCATTTCAACGGACTTGCGCAATTCCAGCAGGACAATGCAGCACCCTACACAACCAAAATTCCTACAGAATGGCTCCAGGAACACTATTATTTGTTTAAACACTTCCGCTGCCCACCAGACTCCCCAGACGTGAACATGATTGAGCATATCTGAGATGCCTTGCAACGTGCTGTTGAGAAGAGCTCTACATCCCCTTGTACTCCTACGGATTTATGGACAGCTTTGCACGATTCATGGTGTCAATTCCTCCAGCAATACTTCAGCATTAGTCAAGTCCGTGACACGTCGTGTTGTGGCACTTCTGCGTGCACGCAGAGGCCTTACACGATATTAGGCAGGTGTAACAGTTTCTTTGGCTCTTCAGTGTATCCTCTACAAGAATGAAGTTAGAAACTTGGGATGAATTTTAACTTATGCATCAAAACAATACGTTTACCTTATTTCAAATTGTAAACTGCCTGTCAATGTGACTGTTGCTAGGGAAAATCATACAAGGTGCAATTACTACATGACCTTTATTATAGTGATAAACAGAAACATGTTGGAAGATAACAGTTTGATTTCACATTGACTTAGGATATCACATTCGATCTAAGTGAAAAAGCTAGACGCAGAAACGTAAGAATATGTCGAACACTGAGGCTAAATACAATAGACGATCTCCCAAGCTTCATGTATTTCGATATGTTTTGTTCATGTATTTGGATATGTTGGAGATCCTGCTTTTTTCACAATTGGGAGAACATGCAGAAAATATAATTTTTCAATAGGACCGCAGCATCACTATACTGGCATCAGCGTGTAAGAGCATTTCTTAGCAATGCGTCGCGCAATGATAAACGGCTGCAAGGGGCTTACGGACTTCAAATTACGCCATTGGCCTCCAGAACTGCATACTGTGAAGTATGTCATTTTAATTCTTATGGGATTATGAAAGACTCCGTCTATGTGCCTCACCTCTCAACAATCACGGGTGAACTGCGACACCGCGTAGCAACAGCGGACGGAGAATGCAGCGACTCAAAATATTTTCGCAAAGCTGTGAGACCACCCTGACTGTCGTCTGGATGTTTGGCGTGCGTTCGGTGTTATAAAAAGTGTCCCAAACGCGAGTGTCTCTGGACGTAAAGATAAAGACTCTGCATTTTTTTTGTATATATAATAACTTTGTAACCCCATGAATAAGTTAAAATATACACCATATTTCAATCCCTGTAGGACAAATAGTCTTGTGAACTAGGATGAATCATTTTAAGATGACCCTGTATTTTAAGTCGAAACATAGCTGAAGTACTTAGTCGAAGGCTTGAATCTGTGCTCAAGCGGGTACTTATGCAAGAAATGTTTAGCGTGAGAAACGTGACTGCTTTAAGGCTTCTTGCCTTAGCATCGGTCGCTGGTGAACTACAAATATTATTTTCTGGCGTAAATAAAAATAAAAGGAAACTGTGTGAGTGGGAATATCTTCCTAATTGATTAAGTTTAAAATAAAATTAAAACAGTATTTGACTTTATGATTTTAAATAATTCAGTGTATTAGCCTACAACTTTATATTGTGACTCACTCAATACAATTCACTGCAAAGTAAGTTGCCTTAGTAAAGCCGCCGTGTGAAAACGATTCCCTGCTACGTAGACTACCTGTGTGCCTTGGCGGTGAAGTGGGTTGAATACCAAAGGCGATTACTTGGCTTTGCATTTAGAGACGATGGGGGTTTAGGAAGTAAAATAGTCGTCAAAAAAGCTTTAATTTAAAGGCTTTGCTGCAGCGTATGTGCAATGTAGCGTGACTTCGATGCGATTATGTAAGCACCAACATTTACGCAAGGGATCAGTGTGCCATTCGTGTCTTTCTAACACGCATGGAGTAAACGAGGAAACGTAGACTACGGCGACGAAATTACCACGTGAGTTCAAACAGTACCAAAAAGCATTTATTGTTTTCTTGGCTGATGAAGGACAAAGACCGGTAGACATCTATTGGAGTATGAAGAACGCGGATAGGGCAGCATTTTTGTCGATAACTACCTTTGTGGAACGGTTCGACAACTTCCGTACTGTTCGCGATTCGACACGAGATGTGGGTCGATCTAGAAGGCCTTGGCTCAATTAGGAAACTCTAGTGGGAAACACTCGAGCACCCGCCCTATAGTTCCGATCTTTCTCCATGCGAATATTACACCTTCGGTCCGCTAAAAAAGACCTTGAAGGTTCGATAATTCCTGTGAAACGAGGATGTGTAGCAGGCATTTGCGTCACTCAGCAGGACAGGGTGCTTCACCAAAAGGGTATCTTCAACCTCATTCGACGATTGGATGATTGTCTCAGTGCTCGTGGCGATTTTTCCCGATTAGCATACCGATTCATAACTGTACAACCTTCGAACGGAATCTTTTTGATCGTTCCTTATAAGTTACATATTATTCGGGTGGCCAAGTGAGATTTATTGAATGTGGCACTATACTTCAAATTCAGACTGATACATGACAGTTCTTTTCAAAACAGTCATCCATTACATGGAAACAACGGTCGGAACGTTCTACTAGTCATTTAATTCCCCCGTAACGATAGAAATCCAATCTTTGGTCACAGAACCATTCCCGAATCACTGTGTGAACGTCCAGATCGTTGGAAAATCTCATCCTCATAGATATTCTTTCAGCTTATCGAACAGCCTGAAATTTCATACTGGGAGATCTGTCTTTTAGTATTGCCGTCACCTACCTCTGTGCGGCCTTGGCCATGTTGTTGGAACCATTTCACGACTGGACGCGACATTACACCCGATTCATACACCGCCAGAATTGTACGGTGCATCACGGTGCAACTGAGACGTTTTACTCACAAGAATCGTACTGTCCCGCGTACTTCGAGTTCATTTCCAGTTGATGCACCATTTCAGTAGCACACATGCACCTGTTATTCGTTCGGCAGCAGGATTGTATCTGCAGGAAACTCTCTTTCCGCAATGCTCTGCAACTTACTTTCTAAAGTTGGTAATAGCTGACGACGAAGTCTGAAAGTATTATCCTGCAGTATCTAACATTCTATAGTCATATACGCAGGACGCACATCGTTCTTGAAACATTTAACTCAGAAAGTTGTAGACTGCGTCCGGTGTTTTACATGAACGACAGAGGAAGCTTATCAGCAGTCAAATACAAATTAACTTTCATCTTATCATTTTGGATCTCCAAGCTCTAATTGGCGGATGACTGATTCGGAAAAAAACTTTATATATGTAGTTTCCACATCAACAAACGTCTAAGGTGCAGGTAAGATCCGTACGGGAGATCCTGCTCGATATGGCATTTATATGCCATGGTACGTAGGATTAATCATAGGAAATACTTTAAAAAAATAGTGTAATTGAGCTGTGTTAGAGACGAAAGCAGTGTTCTCAAGTATCTCAACTATCCAGGGAAACTGATGAAGAAGTTGCCGTCTTATTACATCTAGGACGCATGCAGTGACCAATATATGTAAGTGATGCAAACGCATTTGCAGGTGACTGAAAAAAGCTTAAACACTGATCACTACTTATTGTTCCTATGGAGAAAGTGATGCCGCCCGGAATAAAGGAGGGAATGCCCTTCGGGATATGAAACAACCTTACTGTAGGGTGTCTCTCCATTTTCCCACAAATATGTTGCAGTGTTTACTTTAACTTCGATATCGATTTATAAACTTCAGGTACTTCATCAACACACTCCATTAATGCTGTGTTAGTTGGAAAACTGTAACTGCTGCAGGAAAATCTCCTCTTTTTCTCGTAAATAGCGTATTGGCGCTATTATAAATGAAAGAAACAATCCTTTCACCTTTCGGTCATTATGTTTTTCTGCAGTCCAGTCACACGCCTGCCCCGTTAGAAAACGAAAATTGTTTCTCGACTGAGTGAACTGGAGTAGAACCAATCACATTAATGGTAACTAAAGGGTGCATTAAGTTTTTCTAGTATCACGTTAACTGAGCTTTTAAATGGTAAATATTTCATGTCAATATATTGTTACTTTGTTGATACAAACACACAGCCAACCCCTGCTAATCTTAAGTTACAGTTTCGACACTCACACACCATTACAGTCTCTCATAATAGCCAGCATATGGTAATGAAATAAACATATTATATCAGAAAGGATTATAAAAGGTATTATCTTTGACAGAATGCTCCCTCTCACACTTTCGCCTTCACTTTGCGGCGCTCCACGGTCAAGTTCAACTCATAATTTCACAGACGTACTACATCTACTCAAATTTCCTTATACAAACGGCCGAACACGATCAAAGCTGACCTCAAAACTGTCTCTAGACTTAACAAATCAACTCTCTCAATCCACAACACACGCGCGAACTTACTGTCCTCTGAGCTACTGTTACATATTATAGCTGTATCGAAACGCACAATCCTGCGTTGAATTACCACAACGTAATGGCTTTTATGAACCACTTTGTAGATTAAAAAATTTTAAAATGCACAACCATCACAACGGCACATATCACATAACAGAAATATTGTAAAGTCTTTCTTTTTTCCCCAGTGCCATAAACTGGGTGCTAGTACTTTACAAGTTTCTCCTGATTGTATAATTCACTCTCTTTGTACATCCACAGTTATCACACTAACGTAGACGCAATTAATAGACATGAAAATATTCATTCATATTAATTGCATCGCAGTAACACCTTCATACATACTAATAATTAAACATATTAAATTGAAAATCATTAATAGAAGACATAATATTAACTGAAGATGCAATTTTCTCGCCAACATATGCTATTTTAACTTCATAATTTCATATTCCGTAAGATGCCGAAACCTTTCGGCCGCAGCCGTTACTACATGAAATTGCCACTGGATCAAAGCACATATCTGTCGTGCTAGAACCATGACTCATTGTCTGTATCTGCTCACTTGCGACCGACTTACAAATAGCACAATACAAAGCGCTACACCTCACCCCCTTACTTTTATAAAAAAAATTGCAAATACATTTTTAATAATTATACTTCGTTGTGACTATTTCTCAAACCTTACTAATTTTCTAAAATATTAATTCATAAACTAAATTACGTATTTCATAGTTCAGACTTGGCTGTTATTATACTATACTTGGCTGTTATTATACTATACTGCGGAACGATTTGAAGTGGAATCATCATATAAAATTAATTGTTGGTAAGGCAGGTACCAGGTTGAGATTCTTTGGGAGAGTCCATAGAAAATGTAGTCTATCAACAAAGGAGGTGGCTTACAAAATACTCGTTCGACCTATACTTGAGTACTGCTCATCAGTGTGGGATCCGGACCAGATCGGGTTGATGGAGGAGATAGAGAAGATCCAAAGAAGAGCGGAACGTTTCGTCAAAGGGCTGTTTGGTAACCGCGATAGCGTTACGGAGATGTTTAGCAAACTCAAGTGGCAGACTCTGCAAGAGAGGCGCTCTGCATCGCGGTGTAGCTTGCTGTCCAGGTTTCGAGAGGGTGATTTTCTGGATGAGGTATGGAATGTATTGCTTCCCCCTACTTATACCTCCCGAGGAGATAACGAATGTAAAATTAGATTCGAGCGCGCACGGAGGCTTTCAGACAGTCGTTCTTCCCGCGAACCATACGCGACTGGAACAGAAAAGGGAGGTAATGACAGTGGCACGTAAAGTGCCCTCCGCCACACACCGTTGGGTGGCTTGCGGAGTACAAATGTAGATGTAGATGTAGATGTAGAACATAGCCTATTGTTTTACAAATAATCTTTTTTTCTTTCCAATTCTTTACCAAATCACATTATATATGAATTCTCGTTGAAACCAACAAATTTACTTCTGTTTTCAGAACACTTCAAAACCTGTACAACATTTTAGTTGAACATTAAATTAAAATTTTATTTAAATTTCAGTCACTCCAATTTCGTACTCTTTTCATTTTATAGTGCATCGATGTACATAGGCTGATTCATCTGCCTTGTAGTACACACTGTAGTTGTGTTATCCTACACATTGAATCACTTTTTCCTGACCTGGCCACAACACCTTATTTGTGTGGCGTTCATAGAACTTCATCTTGCTTTCAATACAGTCCAGACTGCTGTTACATTTTACCATTGTTTTTACCAAATTCTTCATCATCGTATATGTATAGTTATATGTATTTAGGTAGCCATGTAGTCTGTCAGAATGTTTACATAGATGTATTTGACACAATACAGAAAGAAATTACTTTCAAATTGATAAAATTATTTAGAAAATTCCTCACCTCATTCCCATTCATCCTATCCTTTCACACTTGTTTCAAAATGTCAACATTAGCAGATTTATTCTAAATTCCCACATAGGCCTTTATGTACCATACTACTCAGTTAATTCCAGAAGTCACATCCAGTAATTTTTCATGTTCTTATTTCGAGATCTATAATCTATATTCCTTCACAACATTTCCGCCTTCTGCAGGTAATTATCTTTCTCCTTCATCAGTTTCGATACACTATTTAGTTTTTCCTGTCATTCTTCCAAAAACTAATAACCATTCTGAACGCAACAATGCCCCATTCTGCTACAAGTCACGTTATTACACCAACAATTTCCTTGGACTAACCACTTCATTCACATGTACTTCTAGCAACATTTTCACTACTACTTCAATACTCATTGTGCAGTTTTCACAACAGCTTGGCTGTCTGTAACTATTCTCATTATTTCCTCATTATTTTCTCACGAATCACATTTTTTATTAATTCTCCAATACACCTTAATATTTCCCTCTACTCCGAATTTCACTACGCTCTAGATAGTCAACTTCTTCGTGACAACACCCCTTGGTACTTCTAACTTTCTCTCGACAGCGAAGAAGATTAAAGATCGTCGGTAAATTTGAGAATGACAGAATGGGAAGAGTGACAATATGAAAGGAAAACTAAGTAATATTGCCAATAATACGTATACGTTGGGATCATTACGTGGGGATCATCAGTCGACAGGCACTGCAAAGAGTGGAATGACCTCTGACGTCTTTATCCTCATCTCCTATTGGCTTCAAGCAAATCTTCTATCTTTGCCTATGTCTCGTTACGAATCATTTCCGATTCCTCAGGATATGCCCCCACTTCTTCAGCATATTTATTATAACCTTCATTTCTCTTTAACCTACCTACCAAATTCCCTGTACTGCAATGCTACTTCGTTTTTTCCTACCAAGGAAGTCTTCCTAGCCACCGTTAGACATGCATATTCGAAATTCATTAGCGTCATTAAGCCTTAGTTGCGTCACTCCCGTAATTACTTAGAACTTCCAGTACTTTGATGTTAGGGCAGACTTCTGTTATTCTTAAGGAACACGCCCGTTATGTTTACATGTAAAATCTAGCGTGTTTCCACATTATCCTTGAGTCAAAGATTTCGACTAGCTTGCTCCTCCTCCTCCAAAAATTTTTCTACACATTCCAAGTAATGGCCGCGCGGGATTAGTCGAGCGGTCTCAGGCACTGCAGTCATGGACTGTGCGGCTGGTCCCGGCGGAGGTTCGAGTCCTCCCTCGGACATGGATGTGTGCGTTTGTCCTTAGGATAATTTAAGTTACGTAGTGTGTAAGCTTAGGGACTGATGACCTTAGCAGTAAAGTCCCATAAGATTTCACACACAACAATCCAAGTAATGAATAAATTTGCTAACGTCAAACCTGGAAACAGCAATAACTTTATTACGCGAGTTCATATGTGAGTATATATCAAAACCGATTATAATCTGCTCAGATTCTACTTTATTCGTTAAATATGACAGATTAGTAACCCACTTTAATGGAAATACTTTCTTTTACAGGGTTAAATTTCATGTGTCCAGAAACTATTTTTGAATCACATTTGTTTCTGTTTTACGTCAATATTCTTTGAAAATGCCTTCCTTAAACGTTTCTAACGTTTCATGCTGCTGAGTAGCAGTCAAGCCCCATATTGTAGTTTCTCCTAAGAACTGAGACGTAATGAAACCACTCTTTGCCAAGGAGTCTACGAAGTAAGCAAAAATTTTTCAATATCAGTCCCAGTTTCTAATGGATGCCTATTTCCACACGGATCAAAGCGTAAAAAGTGTCTTTCATATAAGCCACTTCGGATGATTCCGTCTCCTTAATATAGCTAGCACTGTTACTTCCTATTCTAATGTTGTGGTCTACTTTATACAACATGTTGGTATGTTCATGCAATTCAGTTTCTACATTCTCATCTTGGTTATTTAGCTGACCTGTATTATCTATCACTTGCATGCTATCAGAAACAGCCTTAAGAGTTTTTAAATAATTTGCGCTTCCAGTATTAATATAAATGTCTAACGCTTTATGCTCATTTTCGCTAGCAAATTGTCCAGCAGGAGCTTTCTGCTCAGATTCATGTACTTTCTCATTAACTTGACCTGCTCTTTGCTCGTTTCCAATAGCTACCTTCCTGACAATCTGTGTTATTTGACTTTCAATTTCTTCTTTGATTTCTTACAGTTTTCTTAGCTTGAGGAATTCTTTCGCCCACCTTCAGGTGGAAATCTTTCCCCAACATTTTCTTTAAATCAGCAGCCTGGTTTTCCAGTTTTCCATTAATACTACTAGACTGCTGTTTAAACTCATAAGACTGTTGGTCGATTTTCTTACCTAGATTATCAGTCTGCTGTTCAGTTTTTTTTATTAATATGTTATTTTACCTCAAAAAATGTTTATTTACCACCATCAAGTCGTTTTTCATAGCGCCCATCAGTGCACATAGTTTCTGTCCTACTTTCTTCAGACGTTATTTCCTATTTGCTGTATTTAGTAGGGATCAGACCCTGCTGAGAATCTATTTCCACTCTTTCTTGTTCATTTACGTTAATCTGACTGACATCAAAAGACCCAGATTCACTAAATCATTCAGCCGATTAGTGTCAAAGTTTAAGCTATCTCCCTTAGTTGCATTTATCAAAATATTTTCTTCCAGTTGTACCCCCCACAATTGGCGATAACTGAGTTACTTTGTAAACTGAAACATCATTATTTCCTAGTTGACATGCTTGACTTTTTTCTGGAATGGTGTGTGACTGGCACTAACACTGAACTGAACCTCATCCCCTCCATTCACATTTGCAAAACTACAATTTCTTCCAACCCTGCAGGTCTACTAACACAAGCACACTATGAATACAATGAACTTAACCCATCTACAGTTGTCTGCAGTGGCCGTGGCTTGCCATCTCTGTGGGTCCGTACTCATCCTTCAGTTATATCAATGTCAGGGCACTCGTACGATGCGTCCGTTGCCGTAAGCCCCTTTCTGCTGCGCCAGCAGCTAACTGAGTCTGTCGCTAGCTTGTCTAATTCCATGCTGCTTCCTCCGTCATCCTGATGTTCGCTATCCGTTTCCTATCTTAAGTACCCAGTTACTGTTGCATTTGTTCTTTTTTCCACTTTCTTATGCGCTGTACATTTCTGTCATTCGAAAGTGTGCTACATTGTACGCTTTCAAAACTGTTCCCGATCGCCTTTTCAGACAACTACAGCTATTTAATTTCCTGTCGATACACCACATGCAATGGGGTGGTTATAAATGTTTCTCCTAAGGAAACAGATCACTCTATTTTCGGTGACATGTTCTTATGCATTCCACTACAAACATCACGGTTAGTGTTTCTCTACTGGATGAGCTGTGTTAGTGCCAGTTGCATTAACTGTATCTAACATGTTCATCAAGTTCTTCTAGTATCAAGCTGACTGAACTTTTAAATGATAAATAGTTTGTAAGTGAGGACGTCAATATTATTATTATTATTCTTTTTCACGAATGTGCCCCGTATTAAGCGAGGTACAAGCCATCAATTTCACTTTTGACGGTTGGCCCTTCTTTGTCTACAAATTTGTTTCATCTTTTCAGAATGAAGTCTCTTTCTTTCAACAGACCATGGTGTTTCAGTCCGTTTTCTAATCTCCCTCTGACCAACTTTCAAAGCAAGTATCTTCTGCCTGAATGTTTTTCTATCTTTAAAGTCTGTCTGAGTTGTACCGCCTACTTTAAGATCCTCCTTAATCGCAGTGATCCATTTAACTGGCTCAGTCGTGGCGTTACTTATGTTTTCGTAAAATCCTACTACTTGTTTTGTCAACCATTGTTTTGAAGTGCACATAAAAATTAAGCCTTCGTTCTCTCATTTCACCACGTATATCTTTGTATTCTTCCATTTCCTTATTACTCCTCAGTCTATAAGTTTCTCTCTCAGTAATATTGGGGCCTAAGATTATCCTAATAATCTTTCTTTCTTTCTTTTGAATTTCTTTAGTATCCTCCTTTCTATTTAAAATTGAAGTTTCTGCGTCATAAAAACGTTCAGGTTTGATCACAGTGCCGTAATGCCTAAGTTTACTGAACTTATAAAGTGTTTTTCATTATAAATGTTTTGCGTTAATCTGAATGCAGCTGCCATTTTTCGACAGCGACCTTCGTTTTCAGCTATTTCCAAACCGTTTTCTTGTATGATTTCCCCAAGTATTTAAACTGAAGACCTTTTTTATTTTTCCATATTTTCTGTTCAGAAACTATGGTGCTTGTTTGTTGCATGACATATATTACGTTTATTCGAATGATATTTGGGGTCCTACTATTTCTGCAACTTATTTAAGAGTTTCAATTTGTTTTTGAACTGTTGTATTGTACCTGGTAAAACTGCCAGATCATTCGCAAAGGCGTGGCAACCTGCTCTAATATTACTTCTGCCTATCTTGATTCATTTACCTATTTTTTGACTGAACTTTTGCTCTCGTCGTTCTGTAATCACCTTCCCAAAACACAGTTAAACAATAAAGGGGAGAGCCCGTCTCCCTGTCTAACACTGGCCTTTATATCAAATGGTTCATAAATTTCTCCCATGAATTAAACTTTAGAGATAGTGTCAGTAAACGTTTCCTTAATCAGTGTTAGAGTTTTATTATCTAGCCCTTGCTCCTTTAAAATTTGCAGAAGAGGTTCACGATCAACTGAATCGTTAGCCTTTTTAAAGTCCACAAATGTACATACAATATTGTTACCAGAAATCCTTTGGTGCCTAAGGATTAGTTTAAAATTTAAAATTTGTTCTTGACAGAATCTGTTTGGTCCAACGCCTGCTTGCTGTTCACCAATTTTACGTTCTAACTGTTCGTGGGCTCGATCAAGTAAACAATGCGAGAGAATTTTGTATCTGACCGGGAGAAGAGAGATTCCTCGGTAATTATTAACATCGGTTTTATCCCCTTTTTAATGCAGTGAATGAATTAGGGCCATTTTCCAGTTCTCAGGTATTTTCTCAGTTTGTCAGATATGTCCCACTAGTTGAATGCTTTCTTTTATAGTGCTAGAGCCAGCTGATTTTAGTAGTTCGACCATTTCTCCGGATACCTTAATGTTGTTAAGTCTCTAATTTGTTTAATTATTTAGAGTTCGTCAGATTTGTTAACGTTAGAGTTGATGTCATTAGTTTGCAGTAGTTGGAATTTATTCGCTGATTCTCGACAGCTCAATAATTTTACAAAACAATTGGCAAGTATCTTACAGTTTTCCTGGTTGTTAACAGCCATTCCGCCATTTTCATATTTGAAGCAAAGACTTTGAGGTTGGTAACCTGTTAATTTTGTATTGAATATTTTATACAAATTTCTTGTATTGTCCTTCGGAAGTATTTTTCGATTTCTAAATGTTGGGCATTTTCGTAGTTTCTTTTAGTCTGTTGGATTAACTTAAATGTTTCTTTTCTTACACTTAGAAAGGTGTTGTACATATTTTCAATTTTCTTACTATTCCAATTTTTAATGCCTCATGCCTAGGCTTAACTGCTGTTTCACAATCCGCTTTCCACCAAGGGTGTTTTTCTTTCTTTCGAAGCGGAATTAAATATTGTTCTGTTGTGGTGAACTTTTCTTTTCGTGTTTGCCAATTGTACGATTGTTTTTTGTCAAGTTCGCGTGTTAGAATTGGGGTTGTATTAACAGACTTTGGAAGTTAAAGTATTACGCTTATTCGCATTAAATGATGGTCAGAATCTATATTAGACCCTTTCCTCACTTGGACATGTAAAATTTCTTTGCAGTTACTGTATGAAATTGCTACATGATAGATTTGAAGTTCCCGGGTTCCCGGGTTCGATTCCCGGCGGGGTCAGGGATTTTCTCTGCCTCGTGATGACTGGGTGTTGTGTGATGTCCTTAGGATAGTTAGGTTTAAGTAGTCCTAAGTTCTAGGGGAATGATGACCATAGGTGTTTAGTCCCATAGTGCTCAGAGCCATTTGAACCATTTTTTTAGATTTGAAGTTCTCTAATAAGTGTACGGGATGCCCGCCCAGTTTTGGTTTGGAACGGTTCTTTTTAAAATGTGTTGAAACGATTCTAAGGTTTAAATTTTTGCACTATTCAACAAGTCTTTGGCCATTCTGGTTTGTCCATTTATGCGCAGGAATTCCACCCACCATTTTCTTTTATTTTCTTCTCTTTACTTAATTGAGCATTAAAATTAATGGGTAATTTCAACATGGATGATGCTTTCCAACGTTTCGCATGCTTAATTCACTTGTTCAGGTTTCTTCCAGTTATCGTCATTGACTGGCATATGAGCATTAATTAAAGTGTATGCCTTATTTACTCATTTAAGAGAAATTGCCATCAGTCTATTACTAATGGGTTTTATCTCCTTTATTGATTTTAAAACATTTTTAGAGAGTGCAAAAGCAGCTCCCAGATGTGGTGTATTATTAAGTGTTCATTTATCAGTTTTTCTTTTAAAAAGACGATTATTACCGAAATCCATAAAGTTATTGTCTGTCATTCGTGTTTCTTGAAGTGACAAAATTTGAATCTTCTGTTCTTTTAATGTATCTCCCAATTTATGAAGTTTGCCTGGTTGCAAAAGTGTTTGTACGTTAAGCGTTACAAAACGGTGTTTGTTTTGGTTTTAAGTTAGCCAGAGGAGTCCGACTTCCTTTGTTGAGACTGACTGCATTTTAACCTGCCCCGTCCCCCTCCTCCGTAGAGTCCGATATACCAGTTGCGCCAGTAATACTGGAGATTGATTGACCACCTGGGGTAATACTGTGTTTGTCAAAATGCTCCATGATGATTGTATCTGAAAACAGGTGGGGTTGAGTTGACTCAGTGAGTGAACGCAGAACGAGAAGACTGGAAGCGTTAGTTCCAGAATATAAACTTCAGCCGCACCACCACACTGATCACTTTGCCACTTGCTACAAGACAGACGCAAAGTGGACTTGGTTTTATTGTGCCTGGTCTGGGACTGCTTATTCTGTATTCGCGACTGTCCACGATATCTGGTGGAGCGTTCACTGTCCGCCACCTGTGACCCGTCCAGTACCCTATGCAAGGTCGGCTTCTTAGACTTTTAGTTACAAAGTCTTGAAGCCAATATTGTTACCTAGTTATCACAAAAACACAGCCTGGCCCCAGCTAATCTTAATTTACAGCTTCACCACTCACACGCAATCAGTCACTCATAACAC
Source organism: Schistocerca nitens (assembly GCF_023898315.1). Classification (NCBI taxonomy): domain Eukaryota; kingdom Metazoa; phylum Arthropoda; class Insecta; order Orthoptera; family Acrididae; genus Schistocerca; species Schistocerca nitens. The sequence continues at coordinate 620,549,005 of NC_064617.1, forward strand.
GCAGCTTTTGATATCGAGCCAAAACTAAAACCAAAGGAGGATTACTAAACAGATTATCTGTGACAGAATGCTCGATTAAATGTTACACAACTCGATCTCTACTTGCACAATATGCCACGCCGATTTTACTTAATTCAAAAGTCAACGTTTACAGATAAGAAACGGAATTTCGCGTGTTTGTCTTTCTTACACATTCGCTATCGCTTTGCGGTACTCCACAGTCAAGTTTAATTCATAATTTCTATAATATAACTATAACATTTTATATTAATAAATAATTTATAGAATCATAATATTCAATGAAAATACCGTTTTCTTGCCAACATATACGGTTTTGACTTCATAACTTCATAACCCGAATGACGCTAACACCTTTCGGCTGTGGCTGTAGCTGAATCAGAGTGTACATCTGCCATGCTGGAACCAAGACACATTGTCCGTATCTGCTTGCTCACTACTGACTGATTTCTATGGGCATGATACGAGGCGCTACACCTCAACATGATTAAAACTTTTAGATTAATCATTTTCATAAGATCCTTAGAAAACACTGTGCGTAAGGAAACACCACTTTTAAGGTATCTTGATATTTATATCTTCCTTAGGTACAGTGAACTACTTTGCTGTGTATCTTATTTATCAAAGTAAATGAGTAGTGTTTTTAAGAGCCCGATACTAGCGTTCTGCAGTATTTGCCCATCAATATTTGTATTTACTTGGTAGGTAGCCGAACCACTTTTCCGAGATTTGTTGCCAATTTTTCTCTATCCATTTAAAAGCTACGTTCCTTGACTCATGTGGCCACGCTACAAATGTACCAACCACATACGAATAGGAGAAAGATGGCTGTAACTTGGTGGCTTCCAGAGAGCCCTTGAATAACGATATCGCAGTTAAAGGTTTTCAGCTACAAGTAATAAGACTACCCATTGCTACTTTATCGGATTTCATAGTATTCTCCATCAAAAATAAAAAAATCTTAAGTGTGTAGACGTGTCTGAACAATAAAATAATCACTTTACGTTCCCAAGGATTCTAATTCAGTCTGGAATTCCTAAATATTTGACTGACAGTTTGCTTCAGGTGGAGCATTCGTAAACGGGATCGAAGATATTACTACAGTTCTGGGAGGACTTTCTTGTGCAATTAAGTAAGCCGAAACAGTAGTCGTTTCACAGCAGCTCGTGTTCTAAGACATTCTTTTTATAGTACATACACGAAATCAGTACGGCATCGCAACCCCACAGCTGCAGACTGATTGACTTACCACCTACAGAAGGGACCAACATAAAGACAAGAAAAAAGAAGGAATAAAAGAAATGTCGTTTATGAGCCTCATTCCCCCACCCCCCCCCCTACCCCCCACACCACCCCCCAAGAACCATGGACCTTGCCGTTGGTTGGGAGGCTTGCGTGCCTCAGCGATACAGATAGCCGTACCGTAGGTGCAACCACAACGGAGGGGTATCTGTTAAGAGGCCAGACAAACGTGTGGTTCATGAAGAGGGGCAACAGCCTTTTCAGTAGCTGCAGGGGCAAGAGTCTGGATGATTGACTGATCTGGCCTTGTAGCACTAACCAAAACGGCCTTGCTGTGCTGCTACTGCGAACTGCTGAAAGCAAGGGGAAACTACAGCCGTAATTTTTCCCGAGGGCATGCAGCTCTACTGAATGATTAAATGATGATGGCGTCCTCTTGGATAAAATATTCCGGAGGTGAAATAGTCCCCCATATGGATCTCCGGGCGGGGACTACTCAGGATGACGTCGTTATCAGGAGAAAGAAAACTAGCGTTCTACGGATCGGAGCATGTAAAGTCAGATCCCTTAATCGGGCAGGTAGGCTAGAAAATTTAAAACGGGAAATGGATAGGTTAATGTTAGATATAGTAGGAATTAGTGAAGTTCGGTGGCAGGAGGAACAAGACATTTGGTCAGGCGAATACACGGTTGTAAATACAAAATCAAATAGGGGTAATGCAGGAGTTGGTTTAATAATGAATAAAAAAAATAGGATTGCGGGTAAGCTACTATAAACAGCACAGGGAACGCCTTATTGTGGCCAAGATAGACACGAAGTCCACGCCTACTACAGTAGTATAAGTTTATATGCCAACTAGCTCTGCAGATGACGAACAAATTGAAGAAATGTATGATGAAATAAAAGAAACTATTCAGATAGTGAAGGGAGACGAAAATTTAATAGTAATGGGTGATTGGAATGGGTAGTAGGAAAAGTGAGAGATGGAAACGTAGTAGGTGAATATGGATTGGGGGGAAAAATGAAAGAGGAAGCCTCCTGGTAAAATTTTGCACAGAGCACAACTTAATCATAGCTAACACTTGGTTCAAGAATCATAAAAGAAGGCTGTATACATGGAAGAAGCGTGGAGATGCTGACAGGTGTCAGATAGATTATATAATGGTAAGACAGAGATTTAGGAACCAGGTTTTAAATTGTAAGACAGTTCCAGGGGCAGATGTGGACTCTGACCACAAACTATTGGTTATGAACTGTAGATTAAAACTGAAGAAACTGCAAAGAGGTGGGAATTTAAGGAGATGGGACCTGGATAAACTGAAAGAACCAGAGGTTGTACAGAGTTTCAGGGTGAGTATAAGGGAACATTTGACAGGAATGGTGGAAAGAAATACAGTAGAAGAAGAATGGGTAGCTTTGAGAGATGAAGTAGTGAAGGCAGCAGAGGATCAAGTAGGTAAAAAGACGAGGGCTAGTAGAAATCCTTGGGTAAGAGAAGAAATATTGAATTTAATTGATGAAAGGGGAAAATATAAAATGCAGTAAATGAGGCAGGACAAAAGGAATAAAAACGTCTCATAAATGAGATCGATAGGAAGTGCAAAATGGCTAAGCAGGCATGGCTACAGGACAAATGTAAGGATGTAGAGGCTTATCTCACTAGAGGTAAGATAAACACTGCCTAAAGGAAAATTAAAGAGACCTTTGGAGAAAAGAGAACCACTTGTATGAGTATCAAGACCTCAGATGGAAACCTAGTTCTAAGCAAAGAAGGTGAAGATGAAATGGGAGATACGATACTGCGGGAAGAGTTTGACAGAGCACTGAAATACCTGAGTCGAAACAAGGACCCGGGAGTAGACAACATTCTATTAGAACTACTGAGAGCCTTGGGAGAGCTATTCCTGACAAAACTCTACCATCTGGTGAGCAAGATGTACGAGGCAGGTGAAATACCCTCAGACTTCAAGAAGAATATAATAAGCAGGTGCTGACAGATGTCAAAATTACCGAACAATCAGTTTAATAAGTCACGGCTGCAAAATACTAACGCGAATTCTTTACAGACGAATCGAAAAACCGGTAGAAGCCGACCTCGGGGAGGATCAGTTTGGATTCCGTAGAAATATTGGAACACGTGAGGCAATACTGACCCTACGACTTATCTTACAAGCTAGATTAAGGAAAGGTAAACCTACTTTTCTAGCATTTGTAGACTGAGAGAAAGCTTTTGACAATGTTGACTGGAATACCATGTTTCAAATTCTGAAGGTTGCAGGGGTAAAATACAGGGAGCGAAAGGCTATTTACAATTTGTACAGAAACCAGATGGCAGTTATAAGAGTCGAGGGACATGAAAGGGAAGCAGTGGTTGGGAAGGGAGTGAGACAGGGTTGTAGCCTCTCCCAGATGTTATTCAATCTGTATATTGAGCAAGCGGTGAAGGAAACAAAAGAAAAATTCGGAGTAGGTATTAAAATCCATGGAAAAGAAATAAAAACTTTGAGGTTTGCCGATGACATTGTAATTCTGTCAGAGACAGCAAACGACTTAGAAGATCATTTGAACGGAATGGATAGTGTCTTGAAAGGATGATATTAGATGAACATCAACAAAAGCAAACCGAGGATAGTGGAATGTAGTCGAATTAAGTCGGGTGATGCTGAGGGAATTAGATTAGGAAATGAGACACTTAAAGTAGTAAAGGAGTTTTGCTATTTGGGGAGCACAATAACTGATGATGGCCGAAGTATAGAGGATATAAAATGTAGACTGGCAATGGCAAGGAAAGCGCTTCTGAAGAAGAGAAATTGGTTAACATCGAGTATAGATTTAAGTATCAGGAAGTCGTTTCTGAAAGTATTTGTATGGAGTGTGGCCATGTATGGAAGTGAGACATGGTCGATAATTAGTTTGGACAAGAAGAGAATAGAAGCTTTCGAAATGTGGTGCTACAGAAGAATACTGAAGATTAGATAGGTAGATCATATAACTAATGAGGAGGTTTTGAATAGGATTAGGGAGAAGAGAAGTTTGTGGCACAACTTGACTAGAAGAAGGGATCGGTTGGTAGGACATGTTCTGAGGCATCAAGGGGTCACCAATTTAGTATTGGAGGGCAGCGTGGAGGGTAAAAATCGTAGAGCGAGACCAAGAGATGGATACACTAAACAGATACAGAAGTATGTAGGTTGCAGTTGGTACTGGGAGATGAAGAAGCTTGCACAGGATAGAGTAGCATGGAGAGCTGCATCAAACCAGTCTCAGGACGGAAGACCACAACGACAACAACGAGCCTTATCCAATGCCAAACTTCGTAGACGTAGGTGGATTAAGCGGAAACTTGACGACTAAGAGATTTTTCTGTCATCAACGCAAGACATTTGTTTTATAGCGTCATAAATTAACTAATCACCTGCAGAAAACGTGTTCATGCCAGATCTCTTATGAAGGTGACTGTCGTGAATGGGCAATTAGTGCAAATAACAGGCGCAAAAACTAAAACAGTCTTAACTGTTCTACCTTCTGAATTTTTAACAACCACCACTGTTTCCATATAGGTTTAGACAGGGTTTATAAATGTTTGTAGTGTTTGTAAGTCTTTAATGTGCTCTACAGTAACTGCAGTTGTAACTAATAATTATGAACAAACACCATGTCCTCCCCACTCTCTAAATGTTAACCACGACAGCTGACAGAACAGTGCTCGATTTGTGACGATAGGCATCGGTACCACGTACCGTACCTTCGACGAAATAAAAATCAGAACTGCAGATCTTAATTTTCACGACTACAAGTGTTATATTGGTACTTTATAAATGAGTAGAAAAGCATTGAAATAAGATTTTAAGAAAGCTTAATTTTAAAAACGTCTTCCGCCCCGTAAGGTCACAGTACAGGAAATATTTTTTTTTTTTTCAAATCAAGCACTGTGTAGGAGCATACTCTATATTGTCTTGAGGACCTAGTATCTCAGTACTCAACGTGTAAACCGCAATTGGATTTAAATGATTCGTAAAACAGACTAGTGCGTGAATGTCATGCTTAGTAATAACACTATTGGATGAAATCTCAGTTCAATTGAATCTTGCGTCAGCTACATGCAGTCTACCGAAATCATTCTAACAGATTCCATTTTAAACTCGCAAGTGCCAATAAACTAATAACGGCTTCTTGTCTTGGTTATAAATTGATTCAAAAAAGTCTAACAAACTCTACTACTGTTTTGATTAAACTCGTCAGAAGTGGTGGAACGATAAGTTACTCAAAGCACAAATTCCATTGCTCAAAACATTCCGTTTCGACTTCTGGTCATAGAATTGCCACTAAAAGCGACAATGCTAATACTAATTACGATAATGAATGCTTTGCGGAAAGGAGTTTGTCTCATTACCACGTCACCTATGTTAATTAATATCTGCAGGAATCTCTGTCTTTGTTCTTAGAATGTGTAGAACCTAAATACTCGCTCTGCAGTTTTGTCGCAAGACGGCACACACACACACACACACACACACACACACACACACACACAAAGAATACAGGTTGCTGTTGCTGGTTGATCTCTGAATCGCAGATATAGCCTACTTTGTGGTGTCTGCAGCGCAGTTCTCTGGTTCTGATGCTGTCCTCGAATATTGTTGAGCTGATGCTGGATGTCGATGGCTGCCTCGTTGACGCACAAAGTGATACAAAGAAACTGAAGGAAAATTTTATTGCTGCTAAGGTGTCTCATTTAGCACGTAACACATATAAGATAAAACTTTAACTGATTTCAACTGAATATGACACTGAATTGTATCCGGTTAGCAGCAGATATATATATATATATATATATATATATATATATATATATATATATATATATATATTGCACTCTAACAATGACGGAAGTTTCATTATTTATTCAGCTCTCTAGCCGTCGGCTGATTATTTCTCCCAAAATGAAGGATTGGAAGCCTGATCCTCACACCTGTAGAACACAGTTTGAGTTTCGTACCAAACAAATGACAATTCATTGTTACAACATGCTCTGTCACATTCCACTTGTAAGTACAGGAAACATTCTCTAGTTTGTCCTGTCTATAGCGAAATTTATATGGTTCGCTTCTTGTATTGCGTCACGATATACACTCCTGGAAATTGAAATAAGAACACCGTGAATTCATTGTCCCAGGAAGGGCAAACTTTATTGACACATTCCTGGGGTCAGATACATCACATGATCACACTGACAGAACCACAGGCACATAGACACAGGCAACAGAGCATGCACAATGTCGGCACTAGTACAGTGTATATCCACCTTTCGCAGCAATGCAGGCTGCTATTCTCCCATGGAGACGATCGTAGAGATGCTGGATGTAGTCCTGTGGAACGGCTTGCCATGCCATTTCCACCTGGCGCCTCAGTTGGACCAGCGTTCGTGCTGAACGTGCAGACCGCGTGAGACGACGCTTCATCCAGTCCCAAACATGCTCAATGGGGGACAGATCCGGAGATCTTGCTGGCCAGGGTAGTTGACTTACACCTTCTAGAGCACGTTGGGTGGCACGGGATACATGCGGACGTGCATTGTCCTGTTGGAACAGCAAGTTCCCTTGCCGGTCTAGGAATGGTAGAACGATGGGTTCGATGACGGTTTGGATGTACCGTGCACTATTCAGTGTCCCCTCGACGATCACCAGTGGTGTACGGCCAGTGTAGGAGATCGCTCCCCACACCATGATGCCGGGTGTTGGCCCTGTGTGCCTCGGTCGTATGCAGTCCTGATTGTGGCGCTCACCTGCACGGCGCCAAACACGCATACGACCATCATTGGCACCAAGGCAGAAGCGACTCTCATCGCTGAAGACGACACGTCTCCATTCGTCCCTCCATTCACGCCTGTCGCGACACCACTGGAGGCGGGCTGCACGATGTTGGGGCGTGAGCGGAAGACGGCCTAACGGTGTGCGGGACCGTAGCCCAGCTTCATGGAGACGGTTGCGAATGGTCCTCGCCGATACCCCAGGAGCAACAGTGTCCCTAATTTGCTGGGAAGTGGCGGTGCGGTCCCCTATGGCACTGCGTAGGATCCTACGGTCTTGGCGTGCATCCGTGCGTCGCTGCGGTCCGGTCCCAGGTCGACGAGCATGTGCACCTTCCGCCGACCACTGGCGACAACATCGATGTACTGTGGAGACCTCACGCCCCACGTGTTGAGCAATTCGGCGGTACGTCCACCCGGCCTCCCGCATGCCCACTATACGCCCTCGCTCAAAGTCCGTCAACTGCACATACGGTTCACGTCCACGCTGTCGCGGCATGCTACCAGCGTTAAAGACTGCGATGGAGCTCCGTATGCCACGGCAAACTGGCTGACACTGACGGCGGCGGTGCACAAATGCTGCGCAGCTAGCGCCATTCGACTGCCAACACCGCGGTTCCTGGTATGTCCGCTGTGCCGTGCGTGTGATCATTGCTTGTACAGCCCTCTCGCAGTGTCCGGAGCAAGTATGGTGGGTCTGACACACCGGTGTCAATGTGTTCTTTTTTCCATTTCCAGGAGTGTATATAGCCGGTTATCGCAACAGCCAGACCGAGCGAGGTGGCGCAGTGGTTAGCAAACTGGATTGCCATTCGGGAGATCGACGGTTCAAACCCGTGTCCAGCCATCCTGATTTAGGTTTTCCGTAATTTCCCTAAACCCCTTAGTGCAAATGACGGGATGGCTACTCTAAAAGGGCAAAGCCCCTCTCCTTTTCCATCCTCCCCTAATCCGAGCTTCTGCTCCGTCTGTAAGACCTCGCCGTCGACGGGACGTTCAGCACTAATATCGTCCTTCTCCTCCTCAACCACCAGGCCCGCAGACTGCCAAGGGTACGCCAGGGGTACGCCAAGGGTACATGTGTTTTTCATGGGACGCCAGTGTCGACGCAGGAAAACGCAGGAGAGGGTGTCGCTGATACTAGGAGTCTAACTCTACCATAAGGAGTTCCTCTGTATCAATAATAAAGGATTCTGGCTTCATTGACAAAAAAAACTTCTAACGAACAAGAGATATGAGAGAAAGAAAGAATAAGAAATATAGTAAGGTCTTCTACAGCAGTGCATACGAGATGACGTCCTTACTGCAGGAACTACGGGCAAAACTTCTGCCGGTGCAGAACAAGATGTAATACAACTCTACGAGAAGGATCATGCCGTAGCACACAGGTAAGGACATTACCGACCGCTCCAGTTAATCAATACAGAGAAGACTACGGGAATATGGCATCTATCGCCGCTGGCATACGAACTGTCTTTTATGTATCGATTAAACAGGGGCATAGTAACCCGGTACTAGAGGCATATTCCCTGTGTATTGCTTTCCTGGGGCAACAAAACTTTTATTTTCAGTATCTCATATAATTACTGACAGAATCTAAAAACGCTGACATAAGCTGCTTAGTAACAGGTATAATCTTACGTTACAATTTTAACAAAGTAAGGCAAGTTTTATAATTGGAAACTGTGCGTTAAGTCTTGAGGAAGCATAACCCTTGGCGAGAATTACCCAGAAGAAGTTCTTCGCTTTCTACATTTTCGCTGTTCATGCAGTAAAACTTCAGCATCAGGCATGACGTTTAAATTTATTACATTTTTACTACTAACTCTATTCGCAACACATTTTGTAAATATCTACATAAACCAATGTACGTGTATGCAAAGGACGGTACGACAGACAGTTCAGGAGATACAACCTCATGCGTAAAAAGCTAGCTTTTGCTTAAATAGGGGTCAAATTGTCCAGACAACACTGATAAAGTGTCTTATAATTGGAGTACTTTACGACTTCCAACACACGTTAAAAACAATTTGAAACCTCTTACAATCTTTTTCTTGCATGCATGCAGAACGTCAGGTATTTAACACATTAATTCATCTGTAAAACGATTAGATATTTAAGGTTGTTTTATATGTGGTAGATCGATAATTTGAAGAACAGGAGGTTTATTAGTCTGCAGGTTAAAAAATTAGATTGAGAAAGTGAGTGATTATCTCTCCTGGTATGTACTTATTCTTTACCGTGTAGCCTTTTTCTATAGAGAGAAATTTGAAACATGAGAAAAATAATTCTTTGCTTCCTTTGCTATGTAGCAGACTAATATGGGAACATCAAACACGGGATTAATTAGTTCGTACAAAGAAACAATGAAAGAAGAATTTCCTATACCTTTTGTTTTATTCTGAGCACATTAATTATCGTAGTCCCCAAGATGCATTCATATACAATACGAAATAAGTTTGACTCTGGAATCCTATTTCGCAGTATTATTCAGATAATTGTGTGTCTTGTGATGGTGGCTAATTACATATAGCGGATCTGAACAGGACACCGTATAATTCAACGTGTTGACGAACGCAAACTGATCTCTCAGACACTGCCTTCGTTTCTCTAGATAGGAAGACAGTTGAACATCCATAGAGTAAAACATATAGATTGTTATCTTGTTAGACATCACAAAAGACAACATCTTTAAATTGTGGCGTAATAATGTGAATTTGCTACGTTGCAGGCGTAAAACTGCAATTGAGGTACTGCAGAGATACTTCAGAAGTTTAGCCAATTAATTTGGCTACTCTTACACAATTTAATAAATACAACTTGAGCTTAACAGACTGTGTGCCAGGAAAGGAAAGCTAGTTGGATCCTCAAACAGAAATGATCAAACGGTTCAAATGGCTCTGAGCACTATGGGACTTAACAGCTATGGTCATCAGTCCCCTAGAACTTAGAACTACTTAAACCTAACTAACCTAAGGACATCACACAACACCCAGTCATCACGAGGCAGAGAAAATCCCTGACCCCGCCGGGAATCGAACCCGGGAACCCGGGCGCGGGAAGCGAGAAGCTACCGCACGACCACGAGCTGCGGACCAGAAATGATCTATCAATCAATCAATCCATCCATCCATCTACTGAATAAGAATAGGAATGATTATGAGAACATGAACACAATGAATCCCCACCCTACACGGTAAACGATACACGACATGCCCGCAGACTATGTCTTAAGAGGTTGTTTTCTATTATATGGAGAGAGTGAGCCAAACAACTTATTTAGTATAATGGATTTAGATATCGGTAGGTTTCTAAACGCACTGAAAGTAGTTGATCTGACAAGGGGAGGCCGCCAATTGTGAAATTCAGATTCGATTCATACTGAGCATAATAAAAGCTCATGGCCAGAGGTATAATGTGGCAAAGCACCAAGATGCACTTCTCAGCCGTTGTCGAGAAAATCGAAAGTTAAAAGAAACCGTTGCGGTAAATCACTCTCTAGGATTAATAGTTTTCTACAGCGTCGTGGCGCAGCGGTAAGCGCTCGGGTTCGTAATGCGAAGGTCGCCGGGTCGAATCATGCGCCATGCAACCTTTTATATAATTCCCGGCAATCAGTTGCAACAATTATGCATATAATAAGTTGTTGAAAGTCGTTTGTCACTTTTCAATAAATTGTATCCACTTGAATATTATTTGTGATATTATGTTTTATTATTTTTCCAAGACAAACGACTTTCAACAACTTATTATATGCACAATTCTTGCAACTGATTTCCGGGAATTATATATATATATATATATATATATATATATATATATATATATATATATATATATATATATATGTGTGTTTGTGTGTGTGTGTGTGTGTACATTTGAATAGCAAAAAAAACAAATAATAAAAAAATGTTGCATAGTGCGAGATACAATCCGGCGACCTTCGGATTTCGAACCCGAGCATTTACCGCTGCGCCACGACGCTGTAGAAAATTATTAATCGTATAAAGTATTTCACCGCAACGGTTTCTTTTAACTGTCGATTTTCTCGACAACGGCTGAGAAGTGCATCTTGGTGCTTTGCCACATTACACCTCTGGTAATGAGCTTTTATTATGATAAGTATGAATCGAATCTGAATTTCACAATTGGCGGCGTCCCCTTGTGAAAAATTTTATTATACGCATACCAATAAGGGTGGAGTGAATGATTCCAAGACGTTTGACGCGGATCATTTTGCGAATGTTTAAATAAAACTGTTTGAGTAAAAAGTATAAAGTGAAGAATATAGAGATATTCTTCATCCGTGTAAACATCACAACTCTAGTTATGGTGAATACAATTGTAGAATACTTACATCGTGCACATGGATATTTAGCAGCTATTTTCAAGTGACCCGTTAGCGAACGGATCAACGCGAGACTCTGACATATGTTACAACGGTACGTTCCTTCTGCCTCTCGTTCTACAGTGGTTTTCAGAGTATATGTGTAGACTGTAATGAGTGATATCTGATTTACTTTAAGTGATTATTAACGCACTGTCTGAGACTAATCCGTGAACAAACAGATCAGACCTCATTAAAGAGAGAACGGTAAAACCTCTAAACGAAGATCGAGAGAAAAAAGTATCAGGGGACTGAAAGTGTGTATCGAGCCTTAAGGAAAAATGCTTGATGTAACATTTTGGGTAAGTTGTGTAACTTACTTAACATGCGATCTGCAAGACGATGCGGATGTGATGCATCCAATGACTGTCTCGTTTACATTTGGGGAAAATTTCGAAGGTAGTGGTGTGTGTCAGCTTTAGAAATAAATTCTACTATCTTCTAAAGCCATTGTGGATGCTTGAACATCGTCGTTGCAACAGGGTCATGGCGGGCAGCAGCACTAGTGGCGCTGCGCAGTGGGCATCCCCTCCAACCTCGCTTCCGGGTGACGTCCCCGTGGTACTATCATCAGTCTGGTAGCAACTAGGTCATGCATGCGCAATTTTCGGACCTCCATGAGAAGAACACCGTCGTTGCTCCACGAGAAGAACACAGTCGTTGCTAATTATCAGCAGTAGCTCGCACTAGATTCCTGGAAATATCTAGCAGGTGCCCAGTCCAAATGTGTTTATATTTACGCTATATGGAAGCTGACCCGGCACCGGAACTTTTAGTCTTTGCATCAGTGAATTTAACACAGCCTGCCATGCAAAGCTGTGATACATGCTGGACACCCGTCTACTTTCATATAGGGAGCAATCAAAAAATTTCCGTCCGGGAGCGTTGTTGCAGTTTATATGCAACGTAACGCGATTCCGATGCGGGTGTATAAGCACCGACATACAGGCACGAGATTAGTCTGGCATTCGTGTCTTTCCGACGTGCGTGCGGTAAATACGGAGACGTGAACTATGGCGACGTTATTACCGAGAGCGTCAAAACAGGACCAGCGAACTATTATTCTTTTCTTGGCTGCCGAAGGACAAACACCGGAAGACCTCATACGGAGAATGAAGAATGCAAATTGGGCAGCATCTGTGTCGAAAACCATCATTGTGGCATGGTGTGCAACCTTCCGTGACGTTCGCGATTTCACACAAGATTTGACTGGATCTGGGAAACCTGCCTCAGCTGTGATACTGAAGTGGAAGACACGTGAGCACCGGCCCTATAGTCTTGATTTCTCCCCATGCGAATATCACACCTTCGGTTCCTTAAAAAAAGACCTTGAAGGTTCGACAATTTCTGTGGGACGAGGATGTGCAGCAGCCAGTTAAGGACTTCCTCAGGCAGTAGTACATGGTGTTTTGTCAAACGGATATCATCAACCTAGTGCTCCGATGGGATTATTGTTTGGATGCTCACGGTGTGACTGGCATACCGATTCTGGAATGTACGGCCTTCGAACGGAACCTCTTTGATCGCCCCTTACATTTTGCAGTTGGTGTCAACCGACAGTAAATAGGGCAACAAACGTAGTATAGACACCAGTTTTTTGTAGACTCTACCACAACTTGCTCACCTCAGCTTATCAGCAAGATCTGGAACGAATTAAAAGAAGTCTATGTTTCTTAGCTGCAATATACAATCCTGTGTTCAGAAACAAGTTCTATCTCACATCAACAGTGGCATTCAGTCGAATTTTCATAGCTTTGTGCGACATTTTACATTTTTCGTTGATCTCCCCGTATCAAATGTTGTTTTATAGGTGCAAAATTGTAGTGTAAGCTGTTTTCATCATCGATTTCATATGCCAGAAAACTTATCTGATAGATAATTCTATTGGTCTATTGATATTTCTGGGTAGTGTCATTCCAGATGCTTGCGGCGGAGTTGAAAAGAATCGCTGAAATGACTGGAAGCTCTCAAGGCTCTCATAAGCAGCTGTAATGACTTTAGTACGGATTATAAGTACAGAGGAGTGGTGTTAAAATTCGGACATTTTCGTGGACGGCCGGGAAGAGGGAGGAGATATAGATATCATCATTAAATTTTCCCGATATGTAGCTGAACAGTGTTCTAACACAAGCAATAATGTTGGCAAAATGTATTGATGTAAGTGAAATACAATTATTTATTTATTTACGTGCTTATTACAATTTCATGTGGTATCATGGAGAAACAATATAATTGTAAAATCTCGCCCTCCATCAGATGCAAAGAACCATGTCACAAGTCAAGAAGCACCGTACACTCCAGAGTAACAGCAAATTAACGCAAATGTAAGCTTTGTGCAGGAGAACTGTCAAAATTTAAACAGTCAGAGAACGTTTAAAATTAATTGCTTCTGTACCAGAAAGGGAACGGTAAGATTTCTGTATTGCAAGGAATTTGTACATTTCAGGAAACGTAAACTCATCACTGATCAGTTCAGAGAGATAATATTTGCATAACAATTTTATACTTGCATTTAATCGAGTTTGTTGGTATTTCGGCACACATGACCGTAAGAAACATACTTCCTCTACATTCCTACCCCTACATTTATACATCCATAAATCGTTGATATGATGAGCGTAACGTAGTTTCTTTCAGATTCTATCGTATTTTTTCGTAATCGATAATCAAGACTTCAGGCTGAAGCTAGTACAGCAAGGAGAACATTTCTTCTTTCCATCGGACAGTTTATGACAAAATTAGCGAATGTGTGTAGACTCTTCTTTTATTCCACAGCTAAGCAAGTGGAAGTGGAATTCGAATTTGCCACATGTATATTGAAGATGATGCGCATAAAGAACGACCTGACACTAGAGACAGAGGTGAAAACGTTTAGAAAGCACAAAAGATGATGGGTGATTGCTGATTAATGGCGTGTGACGTAGCAGACGCCGTAGCTACAGCAAGGAGAGAAGGAGTGACGGGGTATGATTTAGTGATTAATTAGTCAACACTATTATTTCTACAAGATGGGGAAGATTGTGAAACAATGTATACGAGAGATTAACTACGACAAATCTTTGTATGGGATGGTACCAGAAATTCCTGACAAAGGCTGACACGCAAACGATATTTTCAACAGTACTGGGGTAGCTCTAGTATTGATCATCATCATCATCATCATCATTTAAGACTGATTATGCCTTTCAGCGTTCAGTCTGGAGCATAGTCCCCCTTATGAAATTCCTCCGTGGTCCCCTATTCAGTGCTAACATTGGTGCCTCTTCTGATGTTAAACCTCTTACTTCAAAATCATTCTTAACCGAATCCAGGTACCTTCTCCTTGGTCTACCCCGACTCCCCCTATCCTCTACTGCTGAACCCATGAGTCTCTTGGGTAACCTTGCTTCTCCCAGGCGTGTAACATGACCCCACCATCTAAACCTGTTCGCCCTGACTGCTACATCTATAGAGTTCATTCCCAGTTTTCCTTTGATTTCCTCATTGTGGACACCATAATGCTATTGTTCCCATCTACTAGTACCTGCAATCATCCTAGCTACTTTCATATCCGTAACCTCAACCTTATTGATAAGATAGCCTGAATCCACCCAGCTTTCGCTCCCATACAACAAAGTTGGTCGAAAGATTGAACGGTGCACAGATAACTTAGTCTTGGTACTGACTACTTTCTTTCAGAAGAGAGTAGATCGTAGCTGAGCGCTCACTGCATTAGCTTTGCTACAACTCGCTTCCAGTTCTTTTACTATGTTGCCATCCTGTGAGAATATGCATCCTAAGTACTTGAAACCGTCCACCTGTTCTAACTTTGTTCCTCCTATTTGGCACTCAATCCGTTTATATCTCTTTCCCACTGACATTACTTTCGTTTTGGAGATATCATCTTCATATCATAGTCCTTACATTTCTGATCTAGCTCTGAAATATTACTTTGCAAACTTTCAATCGAATCTGCCATCACAATTAAGTCATCCGCACATGTGAGACTGCTTATTTTGTGTTCACATATCTTAATCTCACCCAGCCAGTCTATTGTTTTCAACATATGATCCATAAATAATATGAACAACAGTGGAGACAGGTTGCAGCCTTGTCTTACCCCTGAAACTACTCTGAACCATGAACTCAATTTACCGTCAACTCTAACTGCTGCCTGACTGTCTATGTAAAGACTTTTAATTGCTTGCCGGCCGAAGTGGCCGTGCGGTTAAAGGCGCTGCAGTCTGGAACCGCAAGACCGCTACGGTCGCAGGTTCGAATCCTGCCTCGGGCATGGATGTTTGTGATGTCCTTAGGTTAGTTAGGTTTAACTAGTTCTAAGTTCTAGGGGACTAATGACCTCAGCAGTTGAGTCCCATAGTGCTCAGAGCCATTTTTTTAATTGCTTGCAAAAGTGTGCCTCCTATTCCATAATCTCGTAGAGCAGACTATAACTTCCTCCTAGGAACCCGGTCATATGCCTTTTCTAGATCTATAAAGCATAGGTACAATTCCCTGTACCACTCGTAACACTTCTCCATTATTTGCCATAAGCTGAAGATCTGGTCCTGACAATCTCTAAGAGGCCTACCCACACTGATTTTCATCCAATTTGTCCTCAACTAATACTCACACTTTCCTTTCAACAATACCTGAGAAGATTTTACCCACAACGCTGATTAAAGAGATACCTCTGTAGTTGTTACAATCTTTTCTGTTTCCGTGTTTAAAGATTGTTGTGACCACTGCTTTCGTCCAGTCTGATGGAACCTGTCCCGACTCCCACGCCATTTCAATTATCCTGTGTAGCCATTTAAGACCTGGCATTCCACTGTATTTGATGAGTTCCGACTTAATTTCATCCACCCCAGCCGCTTTATTGCACTGCAATCTATTGACCATTTTCTCCACTTCCTCAAATTTGATCCTATTTCCATCATCATTCCTATTCCATTGTACATCGAAATCTGAAATATTACTGATCGTATTTTCACCTACATTGAGCAACTCTGCAAAATATTCCCTCCATCTGCCCAAGGCATCAACAGGATTCATCAGCAGTTTTCCTGACCTATCCAAAAATACTTGTCATTTCCTTCGTACCTCCCTTTCGAAGACTGTTAATTACACTCCAGAATGGTTTTCCAGCAGCTTGACCCAAAGTCTTCCCAAGATTTCTTCTTGGATGCTGCAATTATCTATTTGGCTTTGTTTCTTTCTTCAACAAAACTTTCTCTGTCTACCTGAGTTCTAGCAAGTAGCCATTTTTCATACGCCTTCTTTTTTTCCTTTTACAGGCTGCCTTGACTGTGTCATTCACCAAGCTTTTTGCTTTATCCTACCTTTACACACTACTGTTCGACGACATTCTTTAGCCACTTCTAGTAGTGTATCCCTGTACCTTGTCCACTCCTTTTCCAATGACTGTAACTGACTACATTCAACTAACTGGTACCTTTCTGAGATCACTGTTATGTACTTATCCTGAAGTTTCTCCACTCTTATCCTCCTACATGTGGACCTGACGTCCTGCACTTTCGGCTTCACAATACCAATTTTACTGCAGATTAAATAGTGATCAGTGTCATCAAAGAATCCCCTGAATACACGTGTGTCCCTCACAGCCTTCCTGACTTCCTGATCTGTTATTATATAGTCAATGACAGATCTGGTTCCCCTGCCTTCCCAAGTATACCGGTGAATGTTCTTATGTTTAAAAAAGGAGTTTGTGATTACTAAGCCCATACTGGCACAGAAATCCAAGAGTTGTTTCCCGTTCCTGTTGGCCTCCATATCCTCTTCAAATTTACCCATAACCTTTTCATGCCCTTCTGTTCAATTTCCAATCCTAGCATTAAAATCACCCATGAGCAGAACACTGTCCTTGTCCTTTACTCTAACAACTACATCTTAAGAACTATCCATCTGTCCCTTCACAATGCGAATATACTGATACAATCCTAATTTTCTTGCTAGACAGTGTCAAATCTATCCACATCAGTCGTTCGTTTATATACCTTATTGCAACTACGCTGGGTTCCATTACTTTCCTGATGTAAAGCCCTGCATCCCATTGTGCTATTCCTGCTTTGACTCCTGACAGGTAGACCTTGTATTCTCCCACTTCCTCTTCTTTCTCACCCCTTACCCGAATGTCACTAACAGCTAAAACGTCCAACCCCATCTTCCTTGCAGCCTCTGACAGCTCTACCTTCTTCCCAGAGCAGCCCCCATTGATATTAATAGCTCCCCATCTCGTTACTATTCGTTTGCCGAGTCCTGTCTTAGGAGTCCCTGGTCTGTCAATTAGAGGTGGGACTCCGTCACCTCCAGAGGTCCGAGGCATTTTTCTCTGATTGTTGTCAGCATCTTATTTAAAGTAACAGGGAAGCAGGTTGATAGCCATACTTGCCCCGGGTCCCATTGAGTTTTACGCCTAACGGTTGAGGGACTAACCGGTGGATTTGATAGTCTGTGCCGTCTGAGCACAAAGGTGACCTCGACTCAGAATATGTCCGAGATGCCCAGCCTTATTCCAAAGTAACTGGTATCCTGGCTATCAGGACCACTTACTTGGCCACTCATACGTTGCCCTTGGTTGTATTGAAAGCAGTGGAAAATGCTCCTGTTGGAGTCCAAAAAATGTGAATATGTTTCCGTTTATTTAAAAGACTTGACTGAAGAGTGAGTTACTAGCTGCCTCATTCTACGTTTCTCGGCACCTTTAAAATATTCTCAAACATTTTTTAACGAACAACACACTTCAGACTCCCACGAACACCCATAACTGTAAATCGAGTTGCCCTTTCTCACTCACTCAGTTAGTTCAGCTCATTGTCACTATCTCAATGTTTCTCTTTCATTGTCTCCTGTGTCACAGCCACTGTCCCCTTCGTAGCGTTTTACTGCTACAGTCATGTCTCACTGTCACTGTCTCCCTCTTGCTCACTCTTACTCCTAATACCTTATTCCTTGCTTCCGGCTGTCTTTTCTCACAGCCTCTATCTCTCTCCTCCTGTTTGTTATTGTCGTATAATCTCTCTCTCGTTATTACTGCCTGTCATCAACTTTCAGTTTGACTCTAATCCCCTTTCTGACCCCCAATCCCTCCCGCACTGTCTCCTTCACTCTTTTCTTAGCGCTGTTCACTCACTGTCAACTATATTCCACTGCTATTGTGTCCTGCTATTTCCATCACGCTGTCACTGTCTCCTTCGCTGTTTCTACAACAAAATCCTGTCTACTATCATTCAGTATTTATTACTTTCCCATTTTTTGCCACTGCCACTGTCTTCTAATCTCTGAGGATAAAAAGGCTCGAATATGTTCTTGTGCCAAAATTATTTGGGAAATTTTTTAAAGATGTTCAGGAAGATAAAATGAGGAATCTGGTACCCGACTTCTCAGTCAGTTTTTTAAATATCAGAAACAAATTCGTACTTTTGTGCACCGATAGGACCATTTTTCGCCTGGTTTTCTTCTTTCCCCAGCTTCAGCAGGACATCTGACTGATATGAAAGAAACGTATTGGCCAGTACAAGTTAGATAGTTTACGTATGTCAAATTGAAATAATTCAAAACTAGTTTCAGACCCCATACTGGATTCTACGGGCAACAGAAAAAAGAAAGAAAAGCGTTCCCAGATGATGATAGAGATATTTCACAGCAATTTTCTCCGTACTACATCATTACATAAGCTACGTTTACGCCTGAATTTACGTGTGTACTTTACGTGTTCAAGTAGTTCTGACTCGCTATATCTCGGAAACGGATACAGATATGAAAAAAATTTTCAAGCATTTTCGTGATCGGGGTTTTAGGAACACATCGTAAAAATCACAGCCATTTGCTGTGAACAGCCGTCACGGAATTCGTGGCTGGATTTTGGTAATAAGGAACATTTTTGGAGTGTTTCTCGATAATCGATAAAGAGTTTTGAAAATAGGGAGATGGCTCTCGTAAATAGATGTCTAGGGTTGTATGCCATTAACATCTGAGGAATTCGCGGCAGTTATTTATTATTTAAATTTCCCCTCATACCGGATTTTCTTTGCAGAAATAGGACAAATTGGAATCTCTTTATCTTGGAAAAGGGTTAAGATATCAAGAAAATTTTTAAAACTGTTCGAGATCGGTATCTTAGGATTATAGTAAAAATTTCTACTATCTGCTGCCCATAGCTGCCTTGGAATCCTCGGCAGGGTTTTGATAGGCTGGTAACGGTAGAAATCACTATAAAACCATTATTGTGGTGTTTCTGGGGAGCCGCCCACGAGCTAGTGGTGCCTCCATAAGTACTATCAAGCCCGCTGAAGACCACATCAAATGCAAGAAAAACCAAACGATATGGTCCATTTGCCTAAGCAGGAGGAAATGTGTAATATTCATACTTCGAGTCTGCGCTGCAGGGTAGTGTCACATAGACGATTATTCTTTTGGGTATACAAATGGTCCCTACCTCGAGCGATATTCAAAGCACTTGACCCTACCTTTTTGTCACGAATAGAACCTGAGGTATGAGCACTGGCAAATACCGTTTTTATGCGCGGCATTTTGGAACATTTTAGGAACATATGCCGTCGCATGAGCGTGATAGCGGCCCACGGAGGCAATGGGTACCATGTGGCACATAGCGGCTGCCCACTACAACTTCCCGT
Organism: Schistocerca nitens; assembly: GCF_023898315.1. Taxonomy (NCBI): domain Eukaryota; kingdom Metazoa; phylum Arthropoda; class Insecta; order Orthoptera; family Acrididae; genus Schistocerca; species Schistocerca nitens. The sequence goes on from NC_064617.1 coordinate 620,569,098, forward strand.
AAAGTGGTCCGAAGCGGAACGATCAACCATACCGCGACAAAAATATTTCAGAGTGATCTGTACGTGCAGTCGACGCGGTAGTTCTACTGTTCATGTGCGGCATAAATTAACAACGAGACGTGTCTTGCTCTGATAGAACCCTACGAAAAAAAGAGGTGTTGTGGAAGCCACAGGTGCCACAACCACTAATTTATTGGGAGGGACGACTCAATAGAGAAGGAATAGATCACTATAAATTAAAATCCATGGAGAAGAAATAAATACTTTGAGGTTCACCGGTGTCATTGTAATTCTGTCAGAGACAGAAAAGGACCTGGAAGAGCAGCTGAACGGAATGGACTGTGTCTTGAAAGGAGGATATAAGATGAACATCAAGAAAAGCAAAACGAGGATATGCAATGTAGTCGAATTAAATCGGATGATGCTGCGGGAATTAGATTAGGAAGTGAGATGCTTAAAGTAGTAAATGAGTTTTGCTATTTGGGGAGCAAGATAACTGATGATGGTCGAAGTAGAGAGGATATAAAATGTAGACTGGCAATGGCAAGGAAAGCGTTTCTGAAGAAGAGCAATTTATTAACATCGAGTATAGATTTAAGTGTCAGGAAGTCGTTTCTGAAAGTATTTGTATGGAGTGTAGCCACGTACGGAAGTGAAACGTGGACGATAAATAGTTTAGACAAAAAGAGAATAGAAGTTTCGAAATGTGGTCCTACAGATGAATGCTGAAGTAGTTAACTTTGTTCACCTATTGTGAAAGTTTGTATCAGCAACATTTTCCTAAGACTGTAGCTGTAATGAAGTGCTGAAACTCTCACACTGATTTTAAAGCATATTTATTAGATCGCTTTCTTGTCTATTCGTTTCGTAAAAATTTGCAATTGATTTTAAACTAATTTCCCGATAGGGTACAGATTTGAAACTTTCGAAATAGCTCAGAACTGGGAGGCAATGCAATATTAAATTGCTTTCTTGCCTGGTGTACAGCGGAACGCACTTCGTTTACCATATACCATCTTCTGATGAGTTAGACCCTTGAAACTTCTAAAACAGCTCAAAACTTGGTGAAAACGCATTATTAACCCACTTTCGTGTCTTGTGTGTGGCGGTGGGTACTTCGTGTACCAGTACTACTTCCAAGTTTTCCTGTTCATATGCGAACGTTTTGGTGGTAAGATCATTTGCTGGTAAGATCCCGCGTGAGCTCGATTGTCTCTGACTTTTACCTTTGAAGTCTTTCGGTGGGATAATAGCAGGAGGAAGCCATGTATTGTTCCATTCAGGTGAAGGTAGAACTGCAATAATCCTGAGATTTACTATATCTCTCTGCTGTAATCTCACCGAAATGTTTGAAATCGGTTGAAAAATTTGATAAACACAGGAAAAAAAAGCAGAAAATAATTGTATAAGTAAACACATTTTAGTGTAACCCTTTCTTGAAGTAGTCTTCTTTTTTTATTCACGAATTCCTTTCCTGTGCTAACCTCTTCTAAAAAGTGAAAATAACTTGTCCTAGTGCGATTCAGATACCTAACCACATTCAAATAGTACTGAGAATACATGCTTGTGATCGTTATAACTATGAAAATACTTGTAGAATTTAACACTAAAAACGTGGGATGCATGCAATACATAACCGATGCATGAGTAGGTAACCTCCTTACTATTTTCGTTCTAAATTCTACAAGTATTTTCATAGCTATTAACAGTACACTAGCACAAATTTTCAGGACTATCTATATGGTGTTAGGAGAGACTACTTTATAATTTTTGTCCGTTTCAAACATATGTTGTATTATCTAAATGCTTTTTCGTATAACATTGTTGTATCATTCCATTTTATTTTGTTCCTAGTTCTATTGACACAGTGAAATGAATGGTGTCCATGATACTTAAGGGAGGTGTGGAAGGCAAAAAATGTAGAGAAAGACAAAGATTGGAATACATACAGCAAATACTTTATGTCTTAGTTTGCAAGTGCTGTTCTGAGACGGAGAGGTTGGCACAGGGGAGTAATTCGTGGTGGGCCGCATCAGACCAGTCAGAAGACTGACACAAAAAAGAAAACAATAAAGTAACTGAAGAAATAGTTAAACTGACAGTTATGCTTACTGGGAGGCCGCACAGTGACACGTCGCCTGAGGGAACCCATTGTTTATTGCTGTGGAGGTGAGGTCAGTATTAACAACGTTCGTCTGACACCAGAAATGGGTGTCATTTAATAGGGGTAGAGAGCTAGCTTTTAGTGTAATGGAGTAACGGAGAATGGTGATTTAATGGTCGTGTGTCTGCTGTACGCAGAGAACGATTGATACTCTCCAGCTCCATGACACTCCATCTAACTCATCCTCTCACTTCGCCATCAGCCCACCATCCACCGCTCCTCATCATCTCTCCTCGATAAACCCATGTCAAATCATCACATCCTTAAAAAACTATGTATGACTTCTTAGCGAAAAGTGTGGGAAAAGTGCCAGTATCAACACGAACCATTTAAAACGAGCACTCCACTGCCACAGATATCCTGACCGCCGTCTGTAGCATCAAATTCTACCGACTACAGACTTAATTCCCCTTGGATTCAACGATTGACCACGGTGATTTAAATAATGGACAGGAGGGAACCTCACAACTCTTCTAAAATCGGAGTCCACCAAATACCCATTTAAATAGGTACATTGTCTTATACAGATATTTACAAGCAGACTCAAACATATAATAAATTATGTAATGTTGAAATGAGTGGCGAAAGTGTTGTAACACTCTAAGACAAAAAAAGGAACGAAACAAAAACAAACAAAAAAGGCGACGCACAACGAAGGAGTTATTCAGATTCAAACTGATATTCATCCAAGCATAGTCGGAAAACGCAAAATTGTAAAATTTATGTGGCCGATGGATGAATATGTGACACTGCAGCGCTATTTCGCCGCACAGCTGGCAAGAATAGTAAACAGAGAACATGTCTGTACCAGGGCATAAAATTTTTGCCCATTTCATTCCGTCTACTCAGCTGGACAGTAAATACACATCGCAGACAGGCACCTGAACAATATACGCACCACTTGAGTGAGGACGTATAGTTGGGCTCATAGAAGCCGGTAGAGTGATCGGCTAATCGCTCGACATCTTAATAGGCGTCTTTTCCTCAACTTTGACGATAATGGTAGGAAAGGGTGAACCATTGCAGAACTAAGCGTCAAGAAGAACCTAGAGATTCGACAGAACTTGAGGACCGAGCAGTCGTCAGAGACGCACTCAGAGGCAAAGATTCATCATTATCATAAGCCCGACGTCTAACTGGTACTTCAGTAATCACAAAGACCATCAACAGACGGTTTAGGGAAGACGGCTGTGCTCACGGCGTCCACTGGGCTGACTACTATTGACATCTGAGCACCAACAAGCATTTTTGCAATGGTATCGGACACTTCGTCCAGGAATCTCTTTGTCTGTAGTAGAACTGTATTCAGTGATGAGTGCCGCTTCGAACTTGGTTCCGATGACCAGCGAAGACGTGTCTGGAGACGCCCCGAGCAGCGGTGGCGTACCAACCTGACTCTCGCCCGCCATAAGGCCCGACAGTTGGGATTAATGGTCTATGGTGGCATTTCAATTCCTAGCAGGACGCCTTTGCTTGTCATCCGCGTCACGCATACAGCACAGCAGTACGTCGAAGACATTCTGCGCTCCTCTTTATTGGCCTTCATGTTCGACCGTTCTGGGTTTATAGTTCAGCAACATAATGCCCGCTCGCACGTGGCGAGAGTTTCTGCTGAAGAGCTTCGTGCTTGCCAGATCCTACCTTGTCCAGAAAAGTCGCCAGATCTCTCCCCAACTGAGATCGTTTGGAGCATTATTGTCAGGGCCCTCCAACCAACTCGGGAGTTTCACCATCTAACGCGCCAATTGGACAGAATTGGCATGATACCCCTCAGTAAGACATCTAGCGACACTATAAATTAATGCCAAACCGAATCACTGCTTGCACTGGACCAAAGGCGTTACTGACTTACTGAAGTTGTGAGATTTTTCTCTTGAAAAACTCATCCAGTTTATCTGAAATGATATTATTAGTTTTCCGATTTCCGTCCCATTCGGATAATTCCTTCTTGGCACATCGTTTTTGCTTTTGAAAAACGTTGGTACAAAAACTGGCAGACACGTTCGATGAATAAGGAAAAACGACATGCAACAAATCATGGAACCTAGACGAGTATAGAAATGAAACAATGAAAATGAGGGCCAGCAACACACACCGCCTAGCGATGGTACATGGCAATAGGAAGGTGAAACTGGCCGAGTGAGAGTAATTGAGGTGTAGGTGTTCCTGATAGCGGTCGCTGCTTACGAGTAGACATTGTAATTCGAGGCACCTACTTGTTGAACTAGCGAGCAAGAAACTGTTTTGCTCGACAAAACTGGCGTTTTTTCCTAAACAAATGGTTCAAATGGCTCTGAGCACTATGGGACTTAACTTCTCAGGTCATCAGTCCCCTAGAACTTAGAACTACTTAAACCTAACTAACCGAAGGACGTCACGCACATCCATGCCCGAGGCAGGATTCGAACCTGCGACCGTAGCGGTCGCACGGATCCAGACTGTAGTGCCTAGAACCGCTCGGCCACCCCGGCCGGCTCCGTTCTACTCAATCACGTGCAAGGCTCTTTATCTCCGAATAACTATAATAGCCAACATCTATTTTACCTGATTCCTGTGTACAAACCTTGGTCTCCCTTTACGGTTTTTACCTTCCCCCTACCACCCCACCCCACCCCACCCCAAACACACACACACACACACACACACACACACACACACACACACACACACACACACACACACACACACACACACGCACGCACGCACACGACGACTATGGAGCTATTACAGAAACGCCAAATGCAAAATAGTCATCACGAAACCTTCAAGTCGTGCGTCGTGGCTGCGCGGTTTGAGGCGCCAATAATAGTTCAAATGGCTCTGAGCACTGTGGGACTTAACATCTGAGGTCATCAGTCCCCTAGAACTTAGAACTACTTAAACCTAACTAACCTAAGGACATCACACACATCCATGCCCGAGGCAGGATTCGAACCTGCGACTGTTGCGGTCGCGAAGTTCGAGACTGTAGCGCCTAGAACCGCTTGGTCACTGCGGCCGGCTTTTCCTAAACTTCTGAGGCCTTAGGCGTCGGGATAACTACTACAAAATGGCGCCCAGCTGTATCTACATCCACATCTCCATCGATACTCGGCAAATCACATTTCAGTGTTTGGCAGAGGGTTCATCGAGTTACCTTGACAATAATTTTTTGTTATTCTGATTTCGTACAGCGCGCGGATAAATCGAACACCAATATCTTTCTGTGCAAACTCTGATTTTCCTTATTTTTCATGATGATCGCGCCCGCATCTCGTGGTCGTGCGGTAGCGTTCTCGCTTCCCACGCCCGGGTTCCCGGGTTCGATTCCCGGCGGGGTCGGGGATTTTCTCTGCCTCGTGATGGCTGGGTGTTGTGTGCTGTCCTTAGGTTAGTTAGGTTTAAGTAGTTCTAAGTTCCAGGGGACTTATGACCACAGCAGTTGAGTCTCATAGTGCTCAGAGCCATTTGAACCATGATGATCGTTTCTCCCTATGTAGGTCGGCATCAACAAAATATTTACGCATTCGGAGGAGAAAATTGGTGAATGATATTTCGTGAGAAGGTTCTTCCCCAACGTAAAACGCCTTTGTTTTAATTATGTCCACCACAAATCCCGTTTCATTTCAGTGACACTCTTTCCCCTATTTGGTGATAATATAAAGCGTGCTGCCCTTCTTTTAACTTTCTCGATGTACTCCGACAACCCCGTCTGGTAAGGACCCTACACCACGCAGCAGTATTCTGAAAGAGTACGGACGAGCGTAGTATAGGAAATCTCGTTAATAGATCTGTTATATTTCCTATGTTTCCTGCGAATGAAACGCAGTCTGGGAGACCGTTTACTTCGAGGTAATTCAAAATCTTCGAATACAATATATGTTCCAATTTCCTGCTGCATATCCACTTTAATGATATGGGTCTGTAATTTAGGGGATTACTCCAACTACTCCTCTTGAATACTGGTTGACCCGTACTACTTTCCAGTCTTTAGCTACGGATCTTTCGTCGAGCGAACGGTTGTATATGATTAAATATGGAGCTATTGTATCAGCATACTCTGGAAGGAACTTAACTGGTACACAGTTTGGACAGGAAGACTTGCTTTTGTTTATGATTTAAGTTGTTACTCCGAGGATACCTACTTCTACGTTACTCATGTTCGCAACTGTTCTTAATTAGAATTCTGGAATATGTACTTCGTCTTCTTTGGTGAAGGAATTTCGGAAGACAGTGTTCAGTAACTCTGCTTTGGCAGCACTGTTGTCTATAGAAGTCCCACTGCTATCGCACAGGGAAGGCATTGATTGTGTCTTGCCGCCAGGATACTTCACATACGACCAGAATCTCCCTCGATTTTGCGCCAGGTTTTGAGACAAAGTTTCGTTGTGGAAACTATTATAAGAATCTCCCATTGAAGTACGCTCTAAATTTCGAGCTTCTATGAAGGATCGCCAATGTTCTTGCGTCCGCCTTAATTTGGCATATTTTCTTTGTTACTTCTGCAACAGTGTTCTGAGCCGTTTTGTGTACCAAGGAGTCTCAGATCCGTCATGTGTTAATTCATTTGGTATGAATCTCTCAGTTGCTGCCGGTACTATTTCTTCGACTTCAAGCCACACCTGACCTAAACTTACATCGTTAATTTGGAAGGAGTGGGGATTGAATCTCAGGAAAGTATCAAGAGAATTTCTATTTGTTTTTCTGAACAGGTATATTTTTCTTTTATCGTTGGAAGTATTGTGACGTGAGAGCTGTTTGTACGAACTTCCTGAGATAACGTGTACCTATGGAAGTTCAACCAGCAGACTGAAAACGACCACTAACCTAGCGTACTATTTAAATCATCGGCATTCCAAGGAAACAGGCGACTCTCGAGAGAGGTACTACTTGTTACAGCCAACCTAAGTGAGTTCATTTTCACATCTTCGGACGCTACTTTCTGTCAGACCCGTGAGGTTGCCAGACATTGACGTCTTTTAACTGCTGAAGCTGCCTTTGTGGTGCATAAATGCTCGAGGCACCGTTCTAGTTTCTACAGGCTCTTACCCTTAGTGAAAAACTCGTAACTTTAACTGCAAAAATTATGGAAAAATGACTCTGAACAACCTACCAACTAGCATTAGCCCTTGATGTCTTTCCTCGCATCACCAGTTATACTAATAACAAAGTTAAGCACTCATTAATACGATTCACATTTCTACGTTACAGGTGGGAGTCAGTGGCTTCATATGCATTACATGAACTGTTTATTAAATTCCACCACCTCCAGGTGGTGTGGCATCGCAAGAGAACACTTGTAAACATTATTTTTTCATTGACGAAGACATATGATGCCGAATAAATTTCTCATGGCGTCAGTGGGTTACGAAATTACATGAAAGTGCCTTTATCGTTTCGATTTTCGCTAAGACAAGAGTATGACCTGGTGTGAGGATAATTTTTTAAACATACTTATTCTACAGACTTGCATGGGTACCTTGACGTTCCATGATATTTAATCATATTATTCCATAGATTCAAAGTGAGGAGATTCTTGATAATTCAGAATATGTGCTAAAACAAGAATAGATTATACATATTTACAAAAAAAAGGTATATGGTGTTGTTCTTTCAACACAGAATTTATGTGAAAAACTTAAACATAATTTCATTTCAAGGATAATACCAAACGTTTCACAAACACGCAAGTGTATACAGACTTAAATGTGTCAGGCAATTATTAGCCCGGTGCAGCCACGCATCATCGAACAAAAAGCTGTTTACACTTATGAACATTGACCACACAAGTTCACTGACATAAGTCATTGTGCTTTTACGGAGAAATTCATTAATGAACGACATGTAGTTGGCACCAATAAAACGTCAAGGCTCGTCTTAAAATGAACGTAATTAGTATCTAAACTTTTTGTGGCTTTTGAGAAGTAGGTCAAATTTGTGTTTCTGAATAACGAACATGTTTTTATAAAAAACTGAATGACTTTAAATCTGTACGTAGATCATTCTTATTTCGTGTACTGATTCTAGAAACTGAGGTTTGATTTCAAGAATAGGTTTATTACATTATGGGAACAGTAATAATTTGGGAACCAGTAGTAAATATTTGTTGTTCCCTGAACAGGTCTCTGCAGGAAAGCTTATCTATCATAAGAGAGTAAAGAAGGTATAACGTCACCACAATGGTACTTGCCTGTAATGGACGTCGACATGCCTTTCCTGGTTTATGCATGCCACACCTACCATATAAATTCGGTGCTAGACTTCTTTCACTAAACCAGGAGTGTGAAGAGTACTCTATCATTGCCAAACTCATGTCGACAGACACCTGAGGACGTTAGACCTAATATCATGACTTCACTGTACATCTTCAACTGTAAACTAGTTAAGTACAGGTTTATTCCATGTGACAAGATTGAGTATATGATTTGCCTTACAGAAAAAAAGTGAAGCACTCAGACAGGGAGTAGGAAATTAAGTGAAACTTGTTGGATTATGAGTGTTCATCACGGTATTTCAGTGATTAAAAATCGGGTCAAATTAACAAAGGACTTGGCAGTATCAGAACTCTTATCAGTTACACCCTCTCTCGCCTGAACGCGAGCACTGATCCGCTTGGGAACAATATCAATAAGCAATATATCGTCGCCTAAGGCAAAGTGGCTCACAATTGTTATAACTGATCATTGTTATCCAGAATATTTGCACTTGGACGGAATTGTCATCCGAGATAGACCCATTACGATCTGGGAAATTGCTGCTCACATCCTCAACATCACCGTTGTACCTCAACATGACCGTTCATAGAGGAACACGCCCTGTGTACACGAAAATTGTCCTTTTGAAATATGACACCAAAATTTCGTTGCACAGAGGAAAGACAAGAGAACGCTGGATGTCCATGTTATGCTGTTATGCCACCTCAGTGACAACTAGATGCGACCTGAGGTCACATAGGTATTTGATGACTTCCCACACAATGAGCGTTAAGTCTCTCGAAAATACGAGAAGGATGGGACCTTTCCAAAAATCACCTCCATACTCACCTACCACGGTCATCAGAGGACTGCAGATCCATGATTCATCTCTGAACACAATAACGCCATTCATTAGTAGTCTTTGCCTCCAAGGTACCTATGACCTCGTAGTTTGGTCCCTTCCCCCCTCTTTTAAATCGACCAACCAACCAATCTTTGCTTCCTGGTCAGGAACCGTTCAATATGCAGCCATTTGTGCTGTAGCAGCAGGCATGAGATGTTATTCCCCTAATGCAGCTACTGCTAGTATCCGACCAACTGTGCGGGATGACACAGAATGTATGAGGGAGTCCATTACTTGTGGACCGTTGGTAGGTGCAAATGATACGGAGCTACGATGTGCTCCGTGCACAACACCGTGATCTTCCCTTTCGATATTCAAGAGGCCGTGTTTTTCCGAATTCGTAATTCTGAATAACACTGGCACTGCAATATCTACCGACAACGGGCAAGCGACTTTCAAGTAAAATGTCTCCTCTGTACGGGTATATAGGTAATGGGTGTACGAGTAAATGTTGTAGACACATGGTTGATGACATATGGGAGTTTGGGTCTGACCGTGAGTCGTGCTTGGGTAGCCATATGGTACGGCGGCCGCTCGTGATCCGGGTTCGAGACCCGGTCGGGCACAAATTTTCACTGTCGTTATTCCATTATACAACCGATGGTTGTCCATATTCGCAGCTGCAAATACATTTCGAACCTCACTTGTTGTCGGACGTGATCAACCGGAACCACGACGACGCGTGTGCCCGCCCTCACATGCATTACAACATCCGGCCACTTATACACGCAAGTGTCACATAAATCTGGGAACTGCACGATTCTAACAGTCGGCCGAATGGAAACTCACAAAAAGGCCTCTTCTCAAACTCTTTCAGATGCTCGTAAGGCCGTCTCAAACAAGTATGCGGCATCTCTGTATCCTTCACAGTAATTAGTTAACATCTGATTCTGTTCACTCCCCTCGTATAGCTTCTGAGGCTGGCAATAACGCTAATCTAGAACAAAACTAATACACTCTGCTGGCCGTTGAATCAGTCATAGAGAATTCCATCTCTAATCATTTGCGCACACGCCGATCATGTGTATGAGTCCGAAGCTACATTGACGTTCGACCATCGAATGACAGCGGCGACGAGCTCCAATCAGCGGGTGGCGTCTCCCTGACGGCAATGTGATTAACAGAGAAATCTTGAAATCCCCCCATCAAGGCCGGCCGAAGTGGCCGTGCGGTTCTAGGCACTGCAGTCTGGAACTGCGAGACCACTACGGTCGCAGGCTCGAATCCTGCCTCGGGCATGGATGTGTGTGATGTCCCTAGGTTAGTTAGGTTTAACTAGTTCTAAGTTCTAGGGACTAATGACCTCAGACGTTGAGTCCCATAGTGCTCAGAGCCATTTGAACCATTTGAACCCCCCATCAAAAGAACTCACAACACAATTCCTGGCGGTAGTCTGCAGCACAAGCATTAACGTTCGTTGCAGAATTTCATTACTTAAATGAATTTATCTCTGTTCCCCCAAATTACAGCATAGCTGTTCCAGATATTACTTCATTTTTATAGTCTAGTTTATGTGTCTGGTACTCTAGCTGCTACAAAATGACTAAACATCGGGAAGTATCAGTCTACAATGCATTTAATATATTTACCTTTTTTCAGCTAACACCTAAAGCCGCTTTGAATCTTTCAGATTCCACCTAAGAAACCTACGCCAACTACCTAGTAATTGATGGCGATGAGTTCAGGACAGCGATGTCTCGTATTTTAGGTTGCTAGTAGTATAGAGACTTGTGTTTCATTGGCATCTGATTGTCGTAAGTTGGAAAATTGTTCATCATTTGTATTAAATCGTTCATTGAACTGAGCCAAATGTTTATTGAACTGATCAGTTTTGTTATTGTGTTTAACCACAACTTACATGAGAATTTGAATCATCGCTTCCGTAATCTTTTCAGCTGGTGCGTCGGGTGTCAGCTGTGTTGTGTTTTGTGGTGTGGAAACATCATCTTCAATCATGGACGTCTCGCTTGTTGCATTATCTGCATACTTGTCGTTTATGAAATGAGACGGATTTTTAAAAACAGACTGAGTTCTTGGCACTACTACAGGCATTCAGATTGACTGTACTAGAACTGGGAAGTTCGTTGACCAGATTCGGTAAAGAATCGTGTTCTCGCATCTGCGTGTTAGCAATATCTACCTCGGTGTCTTCCGCTTTACCAGAATCGACAGTCTGAGCAGATGGTAAATTAGATGAAATCATACTGTCAGGAAACTGTGCATTATTCTGGACAACGTAACTCACGTTTTCTGTGGGGCTTTTCAACAGTTGCACCACAGAATTGTTACTATCATTCTCAACATTGTTGTTCATAATCGTAAAATTGTCCATGTCAGTATCCTTAATAGTAAGATTACGCGTTACGCGTCGAGACCTTGACACTTCTGCGCGGCATCAAATACGGAGTATAAATCCAAAGACAGAAATTCAACAATCAAATCAATGAAGAAAAACAATGCGGAGCATAAGAATGCTGATAAACTGTGTAAAAATATTTTGCACAAGTTAGTTAATTGGGTTGCGCCTAAAAATTTAACTACTGTTATCGCTAGAGTGTGTTTGAGAGGACAGAATATATATGCCTGACCATTTTAATATCGAAGTTTTCACAAAGCGAACGACTCGCAGAGCTGTCGCCAAGTGTAACTTTCTTTTAATAAAATAACGTTGTTTAAAATAATGTTTCTTCTGACTATCTGTAATGAATGTCTGAACTGTGGAACGGATACTAAACTCGAATTATCGTGTAGCGTGTTGTAAGTGAAAGAGGTGTGCTCACTCTGTGCGATTGTTAGCAAAAACTTTATACGCATTGATACCAATAAAGAAATACAGTGACTGCAAAATACATTCAGCATCTTAGGCAATGAATCCTCTGGCCATGTTCAAAACTGATAACTTTTGTCCCTGTGCACGTAACAGATAAATTAAATTGTCTTACATCTACAGCAGCAACGTCGGAACGCGATATATTATGCTCTCTCATGAAAACAATAGCTAGTTACAGGCTCAGCGGTGTGCAATGCTGGCCTTAATAATTAGAAATGTACACAAAATTCTTTTGGCTGATAAATGAAAACATTTGAGATAACTCCAACTTCTTAGAAAAACTAATGACCTGGAGAGGGAGGGGGTGTTGATTCTGGTAAATTACTAAAACTGATTTTATGTAGCAAAATTATATTCTAAGTTAAGTTTGTCCGTTCAAAACATTTGACAATTGAAGTTGGTCACAATAATAGATCATATTTACTAATTGATTCACGAACAATGAGATTTATAGAGAAAGTATTACGTAACCTCACTAAACCAGCATAAATACAAATCATCAATAAACGATAATTAATGGAAACCCTCAGTTGCCGACAGGTGTTGCTGATATACCTCGATGGGGAGAGCTGAAAATGTGTGCCCCGACCGGGTCTCGAACCCGGGACCTCCTGTTTACATGGCAGACGCTCTATCAAATTTTTTTTTACCACCCCCAAAATCATATCTAACCGAAAAATAAAAAATAAAAAATCTAGTGCCACCGCCAGTTTCACCCTAACCAACTTTCTTCCTTTTTTTCTTTATATTTGAGCCACCGAGGACACAGATGAATAGCGCGACTGCAGGGACTTATCCCTTGCACGCCTCCCGTGAGACCCACATTCCCAACTGCCCACAATGTACATAAGTCGGCAGCTGAGGGTTTCAATTAATTATCATTTATTCTAGAGAAGCCGCACGGTCATCAATGGTATCTGCTCTTTCGAGAACAGTTACTCTCCTCATATATACAAATCATGAAATTATACAGTTTACGTACATTCTGCGGTTACTTAACAATTCGCAATTAGAGCCAACTCACCTATACTAACGTGCTGCAAAACGAAAATCATAATTATTTAACATCTTTGCCTTGCTTGTATGAAGACTTTTGCCTACATGTTCTAGTAACTCCTACGTTAATCTAACACTTGGTGACTTCACAGAGCACACCACAAAAAGTGCCTATTCCATCCTCTTTTGCTCACAAACAGCTACCTACAACTGTGCTCCAAACGCTCTTCTACTCCAACACTACAATCTCAGACCAGAAGCAATATCTTGGACTCTGCAGCCGTGCACAGTCAGCGATAGGGTTTATAAAGCCTGTCAGAGATATAAATCGTTCATAATATTCGGGTGCCACATACAAATGTGCCCCAGTAGACACCTTTCACTGATAAGCCAAAAAGTGGCAGATATCAGGTAGCCAGAGTAACTGCGGTACAGCAGCGGTCAACATCAGTGATGGAGGAATGGAACGCATTGCCACAAGAAATCCTTTCCGACTTTGTGTTCAGCATCGGAGGACGATGCAGAGTATGCGTTGTCGTCAGTGGTGATTACATTTCCAATAGAACAATGTCTCAAATTTGTCCGCAGCTCGTGGTCGTGCGGTAGCGTTCTCGCTTACGGCGCCCGGGTTCCCGGGTTCGATTCCCGGCGGCATCCGGGATTGTCTCTGCCTCGTGAAGACTGGTTGGTGTGTGATGTCCTTAGGTTAGTTAGGTTTAAGTAGTTCTAAGTTCTAGGGGACTGATGACCATGGATGTTAAGTCCCATAGTGCTCAGAGCCGCCGGCCGAAGTGGCCGTGCGGTTAAAGGCGCTGCAGTCTGGAACCGCAAGACCGCTACGGTCGCAGGTTCGAATCCTGCCTCGGGCATGGATGTTTGTGATGTCCTTAGGTTAGTTAGGTTTAACTAGTTCTAAGTTCTAGGGGACTAATGACCTCAGCAGTTGAGTCCCATAGTGCTCAGAGCCATTTGAACCATTTTTTTGCTCAGAGCCATGTGAACCATTTTTGTCTCAAATTTTATTATTTCTAGAGGAATATAATGAATCGCGTTGACTACAGTTTAGTTACGGACTTTGAATAAAAGTGTCACTTTTGTTCGACTTATCGCGTATTTCTTTCAGTTACCCTCTGTACTATGTTGTAGGAGTATACGTATGGTTCAGGTTTCATCGTGTGTTTCTCTGCAGTGACACATAATGTGATAAAGCGAAATTTACTTTCGTCCTTAGGGTTTTCACGCCATTATTATCTAGGAATAACGCAGAATATTAATTTTAAAGTTGTGCCTCCTGTTCTCTTTAAGTTACAAGATGTACAACTTTGCTTTCGGTGTTTTTCCCCAACATTTGAGGTTTTAATGAAACAAAGTGGTTACACATGTATCATTCAAAGTATTTTCCATTGCTGGCCACTACTTTCTCCCATCTTTCGGGCAGTGCATGAATCCCGCGACGAAAAAGTTGTTTATCTTTTGAAGCGATCCACGAATCGATCCAATTTGTGACTTCTTTGTGAGAAGTGTAGGTCAGCCAGGCAGTGCGCCATTGATCTAAACAGGTGATAGTCAGAGGGAGCAATGTCTGAAGAATACGGCGGGTGGGGTAGTACTTCCCATTTCAAAGTTTCCTAGTACATTTTGACCTCTTTTGCAACGTGGGTCGAGCGTTGTCGTGCTGCAAAATCACTTTATTGTGCCTCTGGCTGTAATGCGGACGTTTGTCTTTTAATGCTCTGCTCAGACACATTAATTGCGTTCAATTACAAACACCTGTGATTGTTTCACTTGGTTTTAACACCTCATAGTACACGATGCCGAGCAGGTCCCACCAAATGCAGAGAATGATATTGGAGCTGTGAATATTCGGTTTGGCAATCGACGTGGAAGCATGCCCGGGATATCTCCATGATTTTTTGCGGTTAGCGTTATCGTAATGAACCCACTGTTTGTCTCCGGTCACAATGCGATGCAGAAATTACTTCTGTTTTTTTTTTTTTTTTTGCCTCTGAAGCAGCTGTTCACAAACGCACAAACGCCGTTCAACGTCTCTTTGTTTCAGCTCACAATGGACCCAAGTTGCTTCTTTCTGAATCATGCCCACAGCCTTGAGACGTTTTGAAATGGCTTACTGTGTCACTTCCACTAATCATGCCAATTCTTCTCGAGTCTGACGCAATGTCTCCAATTCTGCATCTTCGAAAACATTTCCTCTTCCACCACTATGCCGGTCCACGACGTTAAAATCACCGTTATCGAAGCGTTGAAACCACTCATGACACGTTCTTTCACTATTAGCGTCGTTACCATACGTACTTCAGAGCATTCGATGAGACTGAGCCGCTGTTTTCTTCATATTGAAACAATATAGCAAAACCTTCCGCGCCCTGACTTCCGGAAGGCGTTCGATACAGTTCCGAACTGTCGCCTTATAAACAAAGTAAGAGCCTACGGAATATCAGACCAGCTGTGTGGCTGGATTGAAGAGTTTTTAGCAAACAGAACACAGCATGTTGTTATCAATGGAGAGACGTCTACAGACGTTAAAGTAACCTCTGGCGTGCCACAGGGGAGTGTTATGGGACCATTGTTTTTCACAATATATATAAATGACCTAGTATATAGTGTCGGAAGTTCCATGCGGCTTTCCGCGGATGATGCTGTAGTATACAGAGAAGTTGCAGCATTAGAAAATTGTAGCGAAATGCAGGAAGATCTGCAGCAGATAGGCACTTGGTGCAGGGAGTGGCAACTGACCCTTAACATAGACAAATGTTATGTATTGCGAATACATAGAAAGAAGGATCCTTTATTGTATGATTATATGATAGCGGAATAAAAACTGGTAGCAGTTACTTCTATAAAATATCTGGAAGTATGCGTACGGAACAATTTGAAGTGGAATGCTCACATAAAATCAGTTGTTGGTAAGGCGGGTACCAGGTTGAGATTCATTGCGAGAGTCCTTAGAAAATGTAGTCCATCAACAAAGGAGGTGGCTTACAAAACACTTGTTTGACCGATACTTGAGTATTGCTCATCAGTGTGGGATCCGTACCAGGTCGGGTTGACGGAGGAGATAGAGAAAATCCAAAGAAGAGCGGCGCGTTTCGTCACAGGGTTATTTGGTAAGCGTGATAGCGTTACGGAGATGTTTAGCAAACTCTAGTGGCAGACTCTGCAAGAGAGGCGCTCTGCATCGCGGTGTAGCTTGCTCGCCAGGTTTCGAGAGGGTGCGTTTCTGGATGAGGTATCGAATATATTGCTTCCCCCTACTTATACCTCCCGCGGAGATCACGAATGTAAAATTAGAGAGATTCGAGCGCGCACGGAGGCTTTCCGACAGTCGTTCTTCCGGCGAACCATACGCGACTGGAACAGAAAAGGGAGGTAATGACAGTGGCACGTAAAGTGCCCTCCGCCACACACAGTTGGGTGGCTTGCGGAGTATAAATGTAGATGTAGATGTAGATGTAGAAATGACTAGAATTAGGCTCGTAAACTGGCATTTTCAGTCAAGAACAACTTTATGATGCAGACACAAATCGACTAATGTTTGAATGAATTTATGTTGACCGAGGGCCAAGCTAACTGCCTGACGTCTGCGATCTGTTTCTTTCTACTGCTACTTACTGCTGTCGCCACCTATCGGCAAACGGCGGAAGCAAAGTTGTACACCTTGAATACAAAAGGTGTCACAAAACGATATGAACAAAATTTGAGGGTTTGTAGAGGGTATCGTGTGGAACAATCTGAGGATGCGAACACATGTCGGGAAATATTCAAAGATGCTACAAAGCGTAGTAGATACAGGCCCCAGCGCTTGCCGCTATGCCTGACCTCCGGCAGTGAACTTAACTTTGTATGCTGACAGACGGGACGCGGAAGGTCTCGCAACGTTGTTTGTTGTGTCGCGACCACCAGTGTAGAAGAAGTGCTAGCTACTGCGTAGACAGCCCTCGTCTCCTAAGAATGCGATGCTCTGTTGCCTCGGTAGATGACGGTTTCAGACACGGATTTCGAGAGCTTTATTTTTCTCCTGCATACCGGAAAACATTGGAGATTTCAGAGGGTCTCATGATCAAAATTAACTGCAGATAAAAACCTGTGTCTAGAGTGGTCTTCCACTGTGGCAACATAGGATCACACGCGTAGGGGAGAAGGCCTGTCTACGCGGCACCTAGTTTAATCTTCTCCACTGCTGACCGTGGCAATCAGTCGCAATCACTGAGTAACAAGCAGTAGTGATAAGGGGAAGGCCACAGACACAGTCAACCGATTCGGCTCGAATTTCTCAGGTGGCTTGTGCACAACCTAAAACGAAGGACCCTAAGATATTTTAGGTCAACACCCCCGCAATTTTGAGAAAATTGGCGGGATCAATAGGTAATTGTAAATAGAGCATTTTTCATCACCAGATATGGGGTCCGAAAACGCATACTTTTCGAGAAATCGAGGTAAGAAACTTTTATAACTGCCGTTCTGTAACCACATCGTAAACACTTCTCGCCGCCAGGTTCAATATCGCCGGTATGGTACCTCAGCGTGTTCGGTCAGAGGATTAGCTGCCCTCTGAAATAAAAAAAAGAACTGAGTTAATCGATCAACAACGAACTTAAACGGATGTCTTATGACGTCCGCCCCGAGCAGATACAACGAACGAAAGCGAACAAAATGTGATAAAAAAAAAAAAGATAGGGCAACGGCCAAGGTAAATGGCGGGGAATCGGAGAACGCCCGCTCGAATCTCGAAGAAACCTAGCGGACGTTCTTCTTTTCGTTTGTATTTTTCATATATCAATTGTTAGGGATAGGAGGATTAATGAGGTAAGTAAATCAATGTAAATCAATAAGGAATGATAACAATAAGGTAGGCAAATAAATTTCTCAATCCTCTTGGGATAGTCAACAACTAAAATGTTACTCGAGGTCACTTTACAGCCCGCATCTCGTGGTCGTGCGGTAGCGTTCTCGCTTCCCACGCCCGGGTTCCCGGGTTCGATTCCCGGCGGGGTCAGGGATTTTCTCTGCCTCGTGATGGCTGGGTGTTGTGTGCTGTCCTTAGGTTAGTTAGGTTTAAGTAGTTCTAAGTTCTAGGGGACTTATGACCACAGCAGTTGAGTCCCATAGTGCTCAGAGCCATTTGAACCATTTTTTTTGTCACTTTACAATGGCTCTTCCAGTGACTGTTACGTGTCTTCACTTTTCTTCGAACAACTAGATTGATGGTACTTGTCATATAAATATTCGAAACAAATATTGTCATATAAATATTCGAAACAAATATACTCACGGCACCAAGAACATCTAGTGAATGCAATCTTTCGACAGCTACACTGTTCCTTCCGAAGAGTCGGCGAAAAGCGTTTACCATGTGGGTACAGAAGTTTCTTTCCTCGATATCTGGAAAAGTTTGCGTTTGCGGACCCCGTACCTGATGATGAAAAATGCTCTATTTACAATTATCTATCGATCCCTCCAATTTTGAGTCGATTGCTCATCATAAACTTTAGGGGTGATTTTCTCAAAAACGCGGGGGTGTTGACACAAAATATCTTCGAGTCCTTCGTTTTAGATTGTACATAAACCACGTGCCTAATTTGAGCCGAATCGGTTGGCTGTGTCTGAGGCCTTCCCCTTGTAAGAGACTTTCCGCCTATGGTCCATCAGCGTGCGAAAGACGGGTTTGGTGCCGAAAGGGTGGCCGTAGTGGCAGGCGCTGATGCTCTGTAGCATCCTTGGATGACGTTTCCGGTCACGGATTCCGGTTCTCAATTTTTTGTCATGGCACACTCTAAAACCCATTAAAGGTTGTCGGTATCGTTTTGTATACCTGGTATAATCTGGCGTTCTAATATCGGTATCGCTCAACTGTGAGTCTTCGTGGCGGTGAGACTCACGTATCTTTAAAAGCAGAATTTTATTTTCCTTCTCTCTACTTCCGCTATTTTAAACACCTGAAGGATCCACGACGGATTGACTGGAATGTTAACATATGTTTGCTGATGCGGTGTCGTCCGAATAGGAGTCCCATGGCACAGGTGGTACCTCATGAAGACACCATAAGCGAAAGACATTCGTTGCCAGACGCAGAAAGGTATGAGAGACGGCACAGACACGCCGTCAACAGGTTCCATACGCCGCCGATGCCGGAAGCTTGCTTACGACACTGCGCAACGCCGCTCAGCCCACTCAGTAACCATCGTCATAGATCAGAACTATTTGTCAGAATCGTGTACCAAAGTTTATAATCAATTGCACATCTGTATTGTACCAAATGATGACATTATTTTCAGCGACACTAGCAAATACACAGTGACATCCCCTTGGACATGGATTGTTTCCAAGTATGTTAGATCGTTCAAATTATAAGAAAGTCATCCAGTATTTTCTGTATGTTGTAGTAGCCACTCGATCTACTCTAGAAGTAAATATTGACCTGCTACGACACACTGCAGCTGACTTTACATGTAATTTAAAATTCCTTGGATTATTTGACGATCTTTCTCTAGCATTTGACTCGAAAACCGGAAGCTTCACGAGCGACCCTTCTTATAAATGCACAATATGCTATTTCATTTTCTCAATCCGATTTCTTGCAGTCTCTTTTCTTTTGAGACTATGATAATCTGTTTACGCGGCCTTCATTTCCATCTGTCACTAGTTCACTTGATTCACATTTATGTAAACCGCGGATTGTAGCGTCTTCAGCTTCAGTCACTGTGTTCTATGTTTGTTGCATCTGAGAGAAATGTTCTCAGTTTGTCCGTGAAGTAAGTCGATAGTGACTATAGTTTCGACCAAATAGAATTATTCTTGTAGGTTTCAAAAATGTTTAAATGTGTGTGAATTCCCAAAGGACGAAACTACTGAGATCATCGGTCCCTAGAGTTACACACCACTTAAACTAACTTATACTAAGAACACACACACACACACACACACACACACACACATGACCGAGGGAGGACTCGAACTTCCGGCGGGAGGGAACGCGCAACGCGTGAAGTGTTGGCTCAAGCCGACCTGAGTGACCGAGCAGTTCAGTCTGGAACCGCGCGACCGCTACGGTCGCGGGTTCGAATCCTTCCTCGGGCAAGGATGTGTGTGATGTCCTTAGGTTAGTTAAGTTTAAGTAGTTCTGAGTTCTAGGGGAGTGATGACCTCAGATGTTCCATAGTGCTCAGAGCCATTTGAACAATTATTGGCGCCTCGAACCGCGCAGCCACGACGCGCGACTTGCAGGTTTCGTGATGACTATTTTGCATTTGGCAATCAGCGTTTTTGTAATAGCTCCATAGTCGTCACTCCTCAGCTTTACATAGCCAAGAGATCTGATACATTGCTTACGCGCGTAGGATGACGGTTCAGTCCTTCGGGCCAGCTGTCATAAAACGTATTCAGAATTGCACAGTAAAACGATTCTCCTTAGCTCCGATACTGAATGCGTAGTTTTTCCAGTCGAAACTGCACAGGTTGAAGTCATCACCTACCAGTACCGAATGCTCGCAGTATTTCCGTGCTATCTAGTTAAGGTTATTCAATAATGTTATTAAACTGGAGGAGGAGGGAGGTGGCAGGTGAAAGGAAAGAAAAGGGATTATTGATAGCACCTGCATTAGAAAAGTGTGCGCCATCGGCGGTAGCGACTGGGAATGGGTGCGGAACTGTGATTCGAATCCAGGCTCTCCTACTTACTCGACAGTTGTGTTAACCACTGCGCCACCCGGACACAGAGTTTATTACATACTATGTCAGCACATCTCCTAGCTGGCCCACATTCTCACCTAGTGCCGCATATCCGCAGTCCTCGTCCATGTACTCCACACTCGATTGGGATTCCCGCATGATGTCGGACGTAATGTCGTGGATCCATTGTCTGTACAGGTGAATAAATTATATGAGTGTGTGGTGTCTGCTCTTTAGGACATGTCCTAAAGAACAAACACTACACATTGATCGTGACGGGGCCAGTATCTCACGAAATAAGCGTCAAATGAAAAAAACTACGAAGATCGAAACTTGTCTAGCTTGAAGGGGAAACCAGATGGCGCTATGGTTGGCCCGCTAGATGGCGCTGCCATATGTCAAACGGATATCAACGGCGTTTTTTAAAATAGGAACCCCCATTTTTATTACATATTCATGTAGTAGGTAAAGAAATATGAATGTTTTAGTTGGACCACGTTTTTCGCTTTGTGATAGATGGTGCTGTAATAGTCACAAACGTATAAGTACGTGGTATCACGTAACATTTCGCCACTGCGGACGGTATTTGCTTCGTGATACATTACCCGTGTTAAAATGGACCGTTAACCAATTGCGGAAAAGGTCAATATCATGTTGATGTATGGCTATTGTCATCAAAATGCCCAGCGGGCGTGTGATATGTATGCTGCTCGGTATCCTGGACGACATCATCAAAGTGTCCGGACCGTTTGCCGGATAGTTACGTTATTTAAGGAAACAAGAAGTGTTGAGGCACATCTGAAATGTCAACCACGACCTTCAACAAATGATGATGCCCAAGTAGGTGTTTTAGCTGCCGTCGTGGCTAATCCACACATCAGTAGCAGACAAATTAAGCGAGAATCGGGAATCTCAAAAACGTCGGTGTTGAGAATGCTACCTCAACATCTATTGCACCCCTACCATATTTCTATGCACCAGGAATTGCATGGCGACGACTTTGAACATCGTGTACAGTTCTGCCACTGGGCACAAGAGAAATTACGGGACGATGACACATTTTTTGCACTCGTTCTGTTTAGCGACGAAGCGTCATTCACCAACAGCGGTAACGTAAACCGGCATAATATGCACTACTGGGCAACGGAAAATCCACGATGGCTGCGACAAGTGGAACATCAGCGACCTTGGAGGGATAATGTATTGTGTGGCATTGTGGGAGGAAGGATAATTGGGCCCCATTTTATCGATGGCAATCTAAATGGAGCAATGTATGCCGATTTCCTACGTAATGTTCTACCGATGTTACTACAAGATGTTTCACTGCATGAGAGAGTGGCGACGTACTTCCAACATTATGCATGTCCGGCACATAGGCAGCGTGCGTTTGAAGCGGCATTGAATTGCATATTTCATGACAGGTGGATTGGTTGTCGAAGCACCATACCATGGCCCGCACGTTCACCGGATCTGACGTCCCCAGATTTCTTTCTGTGTGGAAAGGTGAACGATATTTGCTATCGTGACTCTCGACAACGCCTGACAACATGCGTCAGCGCATTGGCAACGCATGTGCGAACATTACGGGAGGCGAACTACTCGCTGTTGAGAGGAATGTCGTTACACGTATTGCCAAATGCATTGAGGTTGACGGACATTATTTTGCGTATTTATTGCATTAATGTGGTATTTACAGGTAATCACGCTGTATCAGCATGCGTTCTCAGAAATGATAAGTTCACAAAGGTACACGCATCACATTGGAACAACCGAAATAAAATGTTCAAACGTACCTACGCTTCGTTTTTTACCTGTAACCAACTGTTCGTCTAAAATCGTGAGCCATATTTTTGTGACTATTACAGCACCATCTACCACAAAGCGAAAAAAGTGGTCCAACTAAAACATTCATATTTCTTTACGTACTACAAGAATATGCAATAAAAATGGGGGTTCCTATTTAAAAAAAAAAAACGCTGTTGATATCCGTCTAGCAGCGCCATCTAGCGGGACAACCAGAGCGTCATCTTGTTTCCCCCTTCAAGCTAGACGAGTTTCGTTTACAAACATTTAATTATTACCCTGAATCCACTGATCCCAGTAGTAGTGGAGCTAGGCGGTTTCTCGGACAGCTCGCGTTGTAGCCAAACGTCACGGTCACGTTACTGTGAAATTGTACTTCTTCCCCACCAGCGATTTTTTTAGAGATAAAGTCGGCCCTGACATCACGTTTATTGATGACAATGCGCTAGCGAATACAAAGTAGCAGTTGGTGAAGCTCTTGGAACGAGAGGATATTGGGCGAATGGTCTATCCGTTCCCCCGATTTAAATCTCGACGAGAGTAGAGGACACGCACTGCAGCGTGTTCTCATACGCCTGCGACCGTCCAGCAGTTGCCAACGGCGCCCTTCATACGTAGTCCTAGTGGCGAGAATGGGAGCGTGTTGCAGAGCATGTATTGCCATCCGAGGTGATGGCACTCCCAGTAGAACAAGTAGAACCATATCTAAGGAAACTTTAGCGTAATTGTTTTCTTTGATAAAAGTGTCATTTTTATTTGTCTTATTGTGTACGAGGTGCGACAGTAAAGTAATGAGACTGATGTGAAAAAAAAATTCCTTACCGTTTTAGTGGAGTTTAGTCTTGTCTCCTTCAAAGTAGTTCCCTTGTGATTGCAAATACTTTTTCCAGCGCTTCTACCATTGATGGTAGCATTTCTGAAACACATCTTCTGTAATATCCTCCAAGACCCTCGTCACAGCGTTTTGGACATCTTGTGTTGTTTGAAAATGGTGTATTGTGACGGCCGTTTTGACTCTTGGAAATAGAGAAAAGTCACACGGAGCGATATCTGGTGAATATTGTGGCTGTGGTAATACTGAAATTTGTTTTTAGGTTAAAAATTGCTGTACTGGCAGAGCAGTACGGGATGGCGCATTATCGTGATGAAGAAACCAATTATCAGCAATGTAGGCACGGACACGAGGAACTCTTTTACGAAGTCTTTGTACAATTTCTTTGTAGTAATATTAATTAACTGTTTGTCCAGGTGGCACCCCTTGGAATCAAAGAAGCACACAAGCATGCGTTTCACTTTTGACTTTGACATGCGAGCTTTTTTTGGTCTGTGTGTTCCCTTTGAGCACCATTGCGACTTTGGCGTTCTGTCTCTGGATCGTACTGGAAAAACCAACTTTCATCACCAGTGATAACATGGCTCAACAATTCTGGATTGACTTCCGTTCGCTCTAACAGATCGGCTGCCACATTTTTCCGTGTTTCTCACTGTTGTGGTGTGAGATTTTTGGGGACCATTTTTGCACAAATCTTTCTCATACCAAGATCTTCAGTTATAGGACGAACCGTTTCTTGATTGATGTTAAGTTCTTCTGCAATCATTTTCACGGGTAATCTTTGATCAGATCGTACGAGTTCACCCACCCTAGCCAAGTTGACATCCGTCCGCGAGGTTGATGGTCGTCCACTGTGGCCTTCATCTTCAGCATTCGTTCTGCCTTCACTAAACATTTTATGCCAACGAAAAACTTGAGCTCTTGACATAACCTTCTCTCTAAAAGCCTTTTGAAGCTTAGCATAAGTTGTCGTCGCGTTTTCACCCAATTCAACGCAAAAATAAATGGCATAACGTTGCGCAATATTATGCGGTTCCATTTCCATGACGTGAGACACAAACACGTGTTAACTTATTACAGCACAATTCACGACTGAGCAGTTGCATCGATGTGCCACATGGATTAGAAGCAGCTTATAGACCAAGGTCAAAGATATTGTGCCTACGCCAGCTTGCAGGGTTGCCACATCTTGCAAAGAAAATCAGTCTCATTACTTTATTGTAGCGCCTTGTATTTCTTTCAGTTATTTTCTGTACTGTGCTATAGGAGTTCTTCCTATGTATGTTCCAAGTTTCTCCAAGCTGCGTTCTCGGTAGTGACACATAATGCGAAAGTTACTTTTATCCTTACGCTTTGCACACTGGTATATGTATCGAGACTCCCTGCGCAGCAAATAATCTTGCCTGACTATAAAACAGTGAAGGTTCACTCTGAAGGTTACTCTTAAACGCGGCAAAAGATCGAACAGGCAGAATTCAGGCCAATATCGGTAATATGCGCGTGTTGCATGGTGTTATTCTGCATACTAAGCTCAATGATTATGACATTACTGGGAAAAAGCAAATTCCTCTCACACAGCATGGGCTGATGGAAAGCCACTCTTGGCAAATACAGCAGTGCTTAATTCATAAACAATTTATTGCAAATTGTCAATATAGCTAAACACTCAGATACCGTCTTCATAGGTACCCAAAATGCGTTGTACACTGGAGCTCATAGCTGACTGGTAAAAAAGATACGAACGCGTGAAGTATCTTTACAAATATGTGATACATTTAATGAATATGTGAGTAATAGGGCGGACTACTTTAAAATGAACAGCCAACTACAAAAACGAAAGTAACGTCGGCAGTGCACTCCAAAGAGGCGTAATAGGATCTGAAATTCTTTCACATGTGGCCGGCCGAAGTGGCCGTGCGGTTAAAGGCGCTGCAGTCTGGAACCGCAAGACCGCTACGGTCGCAGGTTCGAATCCTGCCTCGGGCATGGATGTTTGTGATGTCCTTAGGTTAGTTAGGTTTAACTAGTTCTAAGTTCTAGGGGACTAATGACCTCAGCAGTTGAGTCCCATAGTGCTCAGAGCCATTTGAACCATTTTGAACCTTTCACATGTACAAACGGTTTACCAACTGAGGCCCCACTTATCAGACTGTTCAATGCCGATGTCGTTTTCTGCCGGAAAGAAATGTCGTTGGACGATCATAAGGAAATGTAAGAAGATTTGTAAAAAAATCGCTCTCTGTAATGAATAACCACTCTCTGTTAATGTCGGTAAGAGCAGGTTAATGGCTCTGAAAAAGGAGCCAAATAACATCTGTAGATTCTGAGTGCATCACTTGGTGTAAATATAGGTGATGATACTAACAACGAAACATCACGAACCTGATCTCAGATTTTAACAAGAAAAAGCACACTGCCAGCCTCAGTAATCGACCACTCTCGAAGATTTGGGCTATAATCCTGCAGAAAGCAGTTATGAACTCCTGAAAGTACAGTATCTAAACCTACGTGCGCACCAGTTGTTTGTCACTCTTTGTTTGTCAGTCTCTTCGCCCCAGTGACACTCTTCAGTACCCGAGTGCGAAGTACTGTACAGTAGAGGGAGTAAGAAGTTTGTGAAATAGTGTTTTTACGTTGGTAACATGCTTTGTTCATTGCATCAAAGTGCGTTGTTTCTAACCCGTAGCTGGCGCCTGCGGTCTCTTTGTTTTTATCGTGTTTATCATGCGATTCATATATGGCAGTGTAAGCGAATGTATGGAGATAGTGTCCCATTAAAGAAGTAGCGTAATGCTATTCAATTATTAATGTTACTGCTTTACGTTATATTCATTAGATTTTAAAGCAGGGGCTGTTAGAGGGAAATACATATGTAAGAGATGCTCTGTTCTTCAACCTGATTAACATGATGAAATTGTAAACTGAATATCATTAACTTCATTCCATAATAAGTTTCCAACTGCTTCGGTTGATTCATTTTAGTTTTGAGGCTATATGTAACAGCAGAGCATCAATACTATAATAATGTTGAAAACATGCTTCTCAATGAAGACAAGTAGCAGTTTACTGTTGTTACCAAAAATCTCTAAAAGTTCCTGATGGATTTACTTAAGATTTTTACACGATACTAAAATACTCGTTCGAGCAGACAAAGGCTACAAGTTTTTAATATAAATGGTATATAAATATACACACAATAAATAAATGGGGAAGGTTGCTAGCGAAAATCTCGAAACATTCTTGACTTATTAATGTCAGATTTTTACACGATACTCTGACAAACTTACAAACGGACATACGCTACATGTTTTTAATACATACGGTGTAGAAACACAAACATAAGAAAGTTTTGCATCACCTCGGATCCCATAAATGCTGAAGACAAACGTTGACTGTGGATATTCTATAACAGACACATTCCCTTTGACTGTTCAGAAATGTCACTAAACCCGCCCAAAGGTGTAAGCAACCATGCATGAGCAGCGCCTATTAGACGTAGGGGGTCCGACCGCCGATCAGTTCCAGTCATTCCACCAGGAAGGAGGTACACGGCTCGTGTTGTCTGTAGTTCTACCATGCCTAGACGGTCAATATGACGGTTCGATCGGACAGGAAGGGCTCTCAGGAAGGGAAGTGTCCAGGCGTCCCCCAATGAACCAAAGCGATGTTGTTCGGACATGGAGGAGATACAGAGAGACAGGAACTGTCGATGACATCTCTCACTCAGGCCGACCAAGGGCTACTACTGCAGTGGATTATGGCTCGGACGAACCCTGA
The DNA here is from genome assembly GCF_023898315.1 of Schistocerca nitens. Lineage (NCBI taxonomy): Eukaryota > Metazoa > Arthropoda > Insecta > Orthoptera > Acrididae > Schistocerca > Schistocerca nitens. The sequence continues at coordinate 620,596,263 of NC_064617.1, forward strand.
CAGCAACGCCACCGTGTTGAATAACTCTTTTCGAGCAGCCACAGGACGTCGTGTTACTACTCAAACTGTGCGCAATAAGTTGCATGATGCGCAACTTCACTCCCGATGTCTATGGCGAGGTCCATCTTTGCAACCACGACACCATGCAGCGTGGTACAGATGGGCGCAACAACATGTCGATTGGACCACTCAGGATTGGCATCACGTTCTTTTCACCGATGAGTGTCGCACATACCTTCAACCAGACAATCGTCGGAGACGTGTCTGGAGGCCACCCGGCCAATCTGAAAGAATTAGACACACTGTCCAGCGAGAGCAACAAGGTGGAGGTTACCTGCTGTTTTGAAGTGGCATTATGTGGGGCCGACGTACGCCGCCGCCCTAGGTCATGGAAGGCACCGTAGCGGCTGTACGATAAGTGAATGCCATCCTCTGACCGATAGTGCAACCATGCGGCAGCATATTGGTGAGGCATTCATCTTCAAGGACGACAATTTGCGTCCCCATCGTGCACATCTTGTGAATGACTTCCTTCGGGATAACTACATCGCACGACTAGAGTGGCTAGCATGTTCTTCGGATATGAACCCTATTAGAAATGCATGGGATAGATTGAAAAGTGCGACGTAAGCCTCCAACCACTCTGAGGGATCTACGCAGAATCGCCGTTGAAGAGTGGGACAGTCAGGACCAACAGTGCCTTGGTGAACTTGTGGATAATATGCCACGACGAATACAACTATGTATCAATGCAAGAGGACGTTTTACCGGGTATTAGATGTACTGATGTCTACAGCATTCTGGACCACCACCTCTGAAGGTCTCACTTTATAGTGGTACAACATGCAACGTGTGGTTTTCATGAGCAATAAAAAGGGCGGAAATATTGATCGCTACTGCAATTTTCTGTACAGGTTCCGGAACGCACGGAACCGAGGTGATGCAAAACTTTTTTTGGTGTGTTTATTTGTATATGTACTATATAAAAGAGAACTGTTGTCAGCAAATTTTTCGATAATTTCTTGATGGAATTACTTAAAACTGTACACTATACTCTCATAAATGTTTGGACGGCACAGGATACGTGTTTTTAAATGCATTTGACTCAAAGGGGAAACGTTGTTAGCAAACAGCTCGAAAAGTTAATGACCAGTTTACTTGAAATTTTTTCACGATACTCCAACGAACATTAGGAGAGACACAATCTTCATGTTATAAATATATATACTGTACAAATATACGAAGGGGAGTTGCAAAATAAGTTTCCCTTGTCGACTGTGGGCAGAGTTGTGTGATATGGGAGAATGACGACACGGCAGGTGAACGCGCATGTGCAAGACACCGATACACCATTGGGTAGAGGTCGACCGCGATCAAGCACATGGCGCTGTCGCAGTGCCTGCGCAAAGCGGAGGCCAGCCGCTCAGTCTTTTCCTGGAGCTATGGAGAGAAGGTGCTGAAATCTGGTTTCAGAGCTGGATCAGGCTCTGGAAAGGGGTCAAGGTCAATTACTGTTAGTTATACAAGAACACACACAACTTTATTCCTCAAACCACTGTACGGTTTTCTCTTTAAAACAACAAAGTTCAATTCACAGCTGAGGGCCCAAATAACTTCCACAAGAATAAGTTTAAATGATTGCTTTTAAAACACCAGGATTTAGAGTAACGGCTAGCTAGGGCATAGCCACCTATGGTAAACTAACATACGCAAACAGCGACAAACGTCGGTAAGCCCCTGCATATCAGCAACACTGACTGGCAACTACCAGCTGCTATTAGAGCCGACCAACAGGCCACAGCAGGGACACCGACGAGCTCGCCCACAGACGCACAAACAATCTGCCAACATTCCCTCACACTGTGCTTCCGGTATATGACCTATCGGACACAAGATCGATGACAAACCTAACTGTTGCAGGTGGCTGACGCTGAACGAGGACTCTGTACCAGCACCCAGCGCCAGCCGCCGAGCAGCACAAACGCACAACGTCAAGGTATCGACATGCATGATACCCACTACTAACAAAGCCTATCCTTGCACAACCTATCGCAGGCAGCAAGACAACCGCTACTGCTCTTACCACCCGACCTAACTATCGCAGAGGTTTTTTTCCCTTGGCTCTTGCCTTGGCACTTTTTTTCCTCTGCCCTTAAAACCGCTACCCTTCGTCAGATTTCGAACAATCTATCACCAGATGAGCGCGTATTAATGGTTAATCTTAACCAGACGTACGCAAACATCGCAGTACCCACATCCTGCGACACCTGACTTTAGTGAATACTAACCCTTATGCAGAGATGACAGTAGACCTTTTGTGTTGGCCATCATGCCGGTGTGGGCGTGGAGGGGCTCCACCTCTTTAAAAAAAAAAGAAGAAAAGTAACGGATAAAGGCCTTACTTAAGTAAAATTACAATATCTTCTAAGCTAATGGCCTAAATAATGTTTCAGATCAGCTAAGAAAATTCTTTGAAGGCTAAGCATTTACTGATTCCGGCTAAGTCCATATTAAGGATAATTCAAGTTAATTCTTCTGCTGAAAGCCCAATTAAAAGATTTCTTTACATAAAAAAGAGAGACTTGAAAGATAAGCTTGTACACAGTAAAACAGAAAAAAATATCTTAAGAAAACTTGAAGCATCTTGTCTGCTAAAGGTCCAAACAATTACTCAAGAATAATTAAATACAACCTTAAGATAAACATTTACAGAACACAGCTGAAGGCCGTTTCACGAATTCAAGATAGTTAAAGAGAAACCTTACAGACAAGGATTTACATATTAAAGCCACAGATTCTGAAACAAACGCGGCTTAAGGACTTAATACAGAGCAACAAGAATTTTAAATAAACACGGCTGAAGGCCTGACAACCACCACTGAAAGCAAAAAAAAAATGTGTCTTACCAGATTTTCGTTTTACATGCTGTGAATCTGCTGCGTCAGGCATGATGTGTTAGTTTATTACTTCTTTACTGATATCTGTATGCAAGTCAGTTTTTTCAGACTGTATTTACATATGAAGAACGTATATGCAAAATTATATCATTGTGCGACATATTATTCAGGAGACGTAACGTCATACAGATTGAAATCGAAACTGCAGGACGAACGTCGCTACGGACATATGTGTGCAAATAAGTGTGAAATATGTTTAAAATATGTGAACTATACGATACATGTCCTTCCTCTGGTAAAACCAGGACCGATTTCTATCAAACGTGGTACACGTGGAAAGAAATAGTGTGGGGTAAGAACTAGCGATCTTCTATTAAGGTGGAGGTGATAATGTGGAGAGAGAAGGGAGCTGTAAGACAAGGAATGAAAGGGAGAGATAAGGAGTCATGGACAGACAGAGAAGAGGAGATGAACAAAGGAAAAAACAGGAGAGATGTACAGAGAGAGGTGGGAATAGGAGATGGACAGAGAGAGGGGAGGAGGGGTTTCACAAAGAGAGGGTGAAAACTAGTTGAATCGGGAGAGGGAGAGGAGTAGATCGACAGAGAGAAAGTGGAGGTGGAGATGAAGGGCATTAGGAATTAATAGAGCGGCAGAAGGAGATAGAGGGGATTGTGGTGGTGGAGGAGATGGGCAGAGAGGGACGGAGCCAAAGGATAGAGGGAGGAGGAGTAGAAGGACTAAGAGAATGGGGAAGAGCAAATAGACGGAGTGAAGGGGTTGTAGCTGAAAGGCAGGGAAAAATGAACAAAGAGAGGTGGAAGGGTTAGAAGGGCTAACAGAGCTGAAAGAAATTCATATGCGGAAAATGTCGGTTACTGAGCCAGTCAGAATATTTTTGCTTCGCTTTCAGTACTTAGGAAACAAGCAAGACAATAGACAGCGAACAAATTCAGAGAAGCAATGTACGATGACACCAGGACAATGGCCGGCCACTGTGGCCGAGCCGTTCTAGGCGCTTCAGTCTGGAACCGCTCGACCGCTACGGTCGCAGGTTCGAATCCTACCTCGGGCATGGATATCTGTGATGCCCTTATTTTAGTTAGGTTTAAGTAGTTCTGAGTTGCAGGGGATTGATGACCTCAGATGTTAAGTCCCATAGTACTCAGAGCCATGTGACCATTTGAACCAGAACTATGTAGCCAAATTGAAAACAAAGTGAAACTGAACGCCGGAGGAACTTGCACGTGAATCCTTGCAAGGAGAGCGCCGTAATTCCACCTAAACCCTTTTGAGTAAATTTAGAGAAACAGTGTTTGTGGATGCCTCTCCGACAATTCTAATCTACTATTATGAGATCATGGAATGTGATCTGACAGATTAGGGCGGGTAAAGAGGCGTACAGCGAGTCAGGTTTTCCCTCACACAATATGAGAATGGAATAGGAAAGAGAATGTCTGCTATAAGTATGAAGTACCCTCCACCATGAACTTTGCAGTGGCTAGAAGACTGTATAACGTTGGGATGCAGAACCAGACTCAAGACGCACAACTGGCGTGCAAATGGAATGTGGACAGCCTCTGGCTGAACTTGTTTTTAAATTTCACAATCGAGTTAGGGACTTTCTGGTGCACCTAAGCTACACACATAATCGATATTAGATATTATTTTCCTGATCACAGCCGGCTGTCAATCGAATTGTAAGCGTACAAGCTCCCGTCCACTACACGACAGCAAAATGAAATCTCACACTCTCGTGTCTTAACCATGGGGCCTGCACCCTTGCCATTTGATCGACAGGCAGCTGTGATCTCGAAAATAATGCCTAATATCTACTAGATGTTTTCTTGAGGTGCATCTGAAGAGGGGAATGGAATTGCCGGGATCGATCGTGTAATACAAAAAGGTAACAAAACCAACCTAGCCGGCCGCGGTGGTCTCGCGGTTCTAGGCGCGCAGTCCGGAACCGTGCGACTGCTACGGTCGCAGGTTCGAATCCTGCCTCGGGCATGGATGTGTGTGATGTCCTTAGGTTAGCTAGGTTTAAGTAGTTCTAAGTTCTAGGGGACTGATAACCACAGCAGTTGAGTCCCATAGTGCTCAGAGCCATGTGTGTGTGAAACCAACCTACAACCAGAGGCTAATCATATACGGGTACGTTCCCACAATCCACTACTATTGGTAGTCAAGAGAGATTTCGTAAATCAGGAACTTAAAGGGGCACAGACGGGACTGATCTGACGAGGGATATCCTTGATGCAAAACCAAGACGAAGAGGATAAAAACAACCGAAACGCAATTGTAATAGTGTACATTGAGCATGATTGTTTTTGAAGAAGATATATAGGAAGGGCTTAGGTGCGTTTTTCTTTACGTCGTATTAGCGAGTAGGAATGATCTGAGAAAGAGAGTCTTCAGGCTTAGAAGAATTAATGTTCCAAAATTTGTGCTGTATACCAATAGTATTTCCACCACAGCGGAACTTCACTTAACGAGTACCTCCCGTAACGCACAATTCTCTTAACGAGCAAAACAAATTGAAAAAAAAGTCTTGCTTAACGAGCGATGTTTTGCATAATAAGTGACATCGATTCAATGTGACGTAACCATTCGTTTGCGCGAGACAGGCAGAATGTTCAATAATATGAACTCCTTTCACTGTCGGCAGCGGCATGCGAACAATATATTTAGTACGTACGGCAGTCTGGGTTTAGCATTCTTTCTGCTACCATCTCAGTGAAGCTTGTGATCACATATTTTTCTAAACTGGTGATTACACAGTGGTTTTTTGTGTGTAAATTTTAATAACCTTCCCAGAAACGTCCCCGACGACAAAGCCACAAGGAGACGACCATAATAGAAAGAAAATGACCTTAGCAATGAAACGTAAGATCCTGAAAAACGCGAATGTGGTGTGAGCGTTCCTGATTTAGCAACCACGTACAATAGGTTTACATCAACTGTTTGCACTAACGTCAAGAACAAGGACGAGAATGAGGAGACAGATACTTCAAAGGGACGTTATCGAAAGGTTGCTCCTTATATGGATAAAGAAAAGCAATTGCAAGGCGGCACCGTTAACGAGAACCTCATTAAGAAGATGTCAGGAGCATCAGCGGCCGAAGAAGTGTTTAAGAGAAGCCGTGGGCTGTTCGAGAAGTACCGGCATCCACAGCGTTCTGAGGCACGGCGAAGCAGCCAGCTCCGACACAAAGGCAGCAGGGAACTTCATCAGCAACTTCTAGCTGCCCATAGAATTTTGAGGGTTATCTGCTACCAAAGGTTTATAATTGTGACGAGACACGTGTATTCTGGAAAACAAGAAGCCGAAGTGTAACTTTAAAACAGCAGAGGAGACGGCATTTCCCGGTCACAAGCCACTGAAAGACCGTTTCACGCTGTTATCCTGTACCAATGCACGCGGCGATTTGAAAATTAAACCGTTCAGAAAGCCTATGAGCCTTCAAGAATGTTAAAATTCAAAATAGCAGATTAAATGTGAAGTGGAGGTCCAACAGCAAGGCATGAGTGACACGTGATCTGTTTTCTGACTGGAGCAATGAAGTGTTTGGCCCTTCAGTGAAAAAATATTTACTTGAGATATATCTGCTACTCCACGTCTTGCTTGTTATGGACAGCTATACTGTCCATTCTCCAGGCCTTCAAGACCCCTCCTTGAAGAATTTCAGTTAATCAATATCCGATTTCTGCCTCCCAGCACCGATCCATTGCTCAGGTCTATGGACCAGCAGATTACTTCTAGCTTTAAGAAGCTCTGCACTAAAGCACTCTTGCACATTGCTTTGAGTTGACTGAGGCTACAAGCTCACTTTCAGAGAGTTTTTGAAATATCACTTCAACGTCGTTGCCTGCGTCAACATGACCGAAAAGGTGTGGGAAGGGGTTACCAAGACAACTCTCACTTCTGCTTGGAAGAAGTTCTGGACGGAGAGCGTTATCGAAAGTGATTCTGAGGCATTTGAATCAGTACCTTTGGAGCCTGTAGTCAACTAAATTGCGTTTTTGGCCAAGAGCATGGAACGACAAGTTCATAACATTGATGTCGATGAGCTTGCAGAAGATCGCACTCAATAAATGACCACCGAAGAGCTTATGGAGTTGCGGTGTGTTTCATAGCAGGAAGTTGTGGAGGAGTTCTTCGGAGGAGAAGGAGTAGGGGGAGGAGGAGGTGGTGGTGGTAACAGCAAAACAACAATCTTTGCTAAAATAAGAGAAATGCAGAATGAATGGGAATCGGTTGCATCTTACATCGAAAATGGTTACCCAAATACGACAGTGGCTACGCGCGCTACATTTTTATGTAATGATAATGCTGTGTCACCTCTTCGCCAAGTGTTGAAACGTCGGCAAACTATGGATAGCTTCCTAGTGAAAAAGAATTAGTTATTGTGTATCGTGAATAATAAAGTACATAACACTGCACGTATAATTTTCTTTGAAAAATACCACGAATGAGATAAAACTTTCGGTATTTTTTCTGCATGGAACGCATTATCGTATTTTACATTAATTTCTTTGGGATAAATTGTTTCGTTGAACGAGTGTTTGGCACCACGAGTAAAATTCTGTAACGAGTTATGCTTGCTCTTTGCGACATTCCACTTTCGATAGTGCAGGGTTTGGTGGTGCACTAGTATAGCAATAAACAGGCGAACTGAGAGTGGATAATCAGAGCTGGCGCTACATAAGCTGACAGTTTCCATATCCTGAAATTACACTACTGGCCATTAAAATTGCTACATCAAGAAGAAATGCAGATGATAAACGGGTATTAAATGGACAAATATATTATACTAGAACTGACATGTGATTACATTTTCACGCAATTTGGGTGCATAGATCCTGGAGGGAAATCAGTACCCAGAACAACCACCTCTGGCCGTAATAACGGCCTTGATACGCCTGGGCATTGAGTCAAAAAGAGCTTGGATGGCGTGTACAGGTACAGCTGCACATGCAGCTTCAACACGATACCACAGTTCATCAAGTGTAGGACTGGCGCATTGTGACGAGCCAGTTGCTCGGCCACCATTGACCAGACGTTTTCAATTGGTGAGAGATCTGGAGAATGTGCTGGCCAGGGCAGCAGTTGAACATTTTCTGTATCCAGAAAGGCCCGTAAAGGACCTGCAACATGCGGTCGTGCATTATCCTGCTGAAATGTAGGGTTTCGCACGGATCGAATAAAGGGTAGGGCCACGGGTCGTAACACATCTGAAATGTAACGTCCATTGTTCAAAGTGCCGTCAGTGCGAACAATAGGTGACCGAGACGTGTAACCAATGGAACCCCAAACCATCACGCCGGATATTATGTCGCCAAACACGGATGCGACCATCATGATGCTGTAAACAGAACCTGGATTCATCCGAAAAAGTTACGTTTTGCCATTCGTGCACCTAGGTTCGTCGTTGAGTACACCATCGTAGGTGCTCCTGTCTGTAATGCAGCGTCAAGGGTAACCGCAGCCATGGTCTCAGAGCTGATAGTCCATGCTGCTGCAAACGTCGTCGAACTGTTCGTGCAGATGGTTGTTGTCTTGCAAACGTCCCCACCAGTTGACTCAGGGGTCGAGAAGTGGCTGCACGATCCGTTACAGCCATGCGAATAAGATGCCTGTCATCTCTACTGCTAGTAATACGAGGCCGTTGGGCTCCAGCACGGCGTTCTGTATTACCCTCCTGAACCCACCTATTCCATATTCTGCTAACAGTCATTGGATCTCGACCAACGCCAGCAGCAATGTCGCGATACGATAAACCGCAATCGCGATAGGCTTCAATCTGACCTTTATCAAAGTCGGAAACATGATGGTACGCATTTCGCCTCCTTACATGAGGCCTCACAACAACGTTTCACCATGCAACGTCGGTCAACTGCTGTTTTTTATATGAGACATCGATTGGAAACTGTCCCCGTGTCAGTGCGTTGTAGGTATCGCCACCGGCGCCAACCTTGTGTGAATGCTCTGAAAAGCTAATCATTGGCATATCACAGCATCTTCTTCCTGTCGGTTAAATTTCGCGTCTCTAGCACGTCATCTTCGTGGTGTAGCAATTTTTATGGCCAGTAGTGTATTTTCTTGCATGCTGTCGGAGTCCATTTGGTTAGCGCAGCAGGCCTACGTACTTACGAGTAAATGTATTCTATTCTCCCCTTTATGCTGAGAAAGAGCTGTAGTAATATACTGCGAATCTAATACTTACAGCATGTGATAAAATTTTCCTAAGTTAACGTTGGTTGAAGCGCTTTAAGAAGCTACGCTTTGTATGCTAAGGTTTTGTATTTCTTGAGTGCACCTGGGAATTGGCAGTGTTGCTACATCAGTCAGCAGGTGCTAGTTACCAGATTCACTATAAGTGTGCACAGCCGTTTCGCACAACAGACGGAAGGAATACAGTTAACAAAATCTCTAATCTCAAAGTCGTGATACGTGCTGTACCTAATGTAGACTCCCGTATCTCTGGAAACATGTGAACCATTGCCGATTAATACACAACAGTGACTGACTAGATACAACAATTCCTGCAACAACTAATCACTATTTATGACTGCAATGATCAGACTGCCATACGTCTACTTTATACAACCCTGTGTTGAGTGTGTTCTTCTGAACCATGAGTTTATGTCGTCGCTTTCTTGTTTTACAATTTCTGTAAGAAAGCAGCAGTACCTGCTTGACTATAAAATTAGTTTCTCATTTTGGACTGTCTCTTACTTAATAACGTTAAATACAGCAGAAGTATTACAGACTTTCCTGAAGAGCTCTGAAGTATCAATCAATGTACCTTCACCTCCAGGACGTCACAGAATTTACCTCCTTCCGGGTTATTGCATTTTAGTGACAAAATGTGGTGTTATAGCTACGCAGTGGCGGAATAACAGTTCACAGGAATGTACTGTCTCATGCAACTACAGGAGTCCCGGTTTTTTGAATGACGCCCTCCAATCGCTGAAGGTTAAACGTAGCCCTGACTTAGAGAAATTGGAAGCATATTTCTTGCAACGTTCTGTTCTCCACAGGCTCTCTTATTCAAGCTTACTTTCCGTTGTGTGCCTGGGGGCTTACACCCCAGTTGTTTACTTGTGGGAACACTCCTTTGCTGATGAGCTCATCCATTCCGGAATTGAGTGCCTGACACTAGCTTAACACTCTAGAAATCCTATACAGGGTGAGTCACTAGCTATCGCCACCTAGAATAACTCCGAAAGTATGATAGGAGCTGAAAAGTTTGTGGGACAAAAGTTGCTTGTGACAACGGGGACTATAATATGACGTTGGTTTTTTGTTACTAGGTGGGGTCGCGTCGGAGATGTGAAGGTCAACTTTTTTTTTTCTTAAATGGGATGCTATAGTTTGGTACTTATTTTTTGATAGCGGCTAACGAGACGAAACCAATGATGTGTAATAGTAAGGTCTTTGTAGGTCAGCAAATGTCGAAAAGGTGCATGAACGTCCATTTACAGAAGATGTTCTAAGGGATGACCATTGGTATCAATGCAGTGCTGCAATATTTTCATCGTGAATTGAGTGGTATTCTTATCACTTCGGCACTTATCGACGAACATGCTCTGACAATTCATTCTCGTATATCGTGCAAATAGTAAATAGAAGCCTGACATAAGATTGACATGTAAACACTATTCGACGGTTTCGTAATACAACACTAATAGGAACGGTAAGACTAGTATCGTCGAATGAAGCCAAAGTGAATGATGTATTGTTCCGAAGAACAAGTCGATAGGCTTCTCGTTTACATAGAATGTCAGAGAAATTCAGTGAGAGCTAGAGACGTGTTAGCTGATAGATATCCTCAACGTACTCAGCTTGCACGTCGTACATTTAAATATGTGTATGATAAATTGAGAACAACTGGATCTTTAAAGCTTCGGAAACATATCCTGCAAAGGAAAGTTACTAAGGAGGAAATGGAAATATTTACTCTCGCCACTGTGGTTCCAGATCCTTGTGTCACTTCGCTTCAAATCGCAAGGGAAACTGGCATGAGACAGAGTAGTGTTGTTCGTGTTCTGCATCGCCATAAACGGCTAAAATGGTTCTGAGCACTATGGGACTTAACATCTGAGGTCATCAGCCCTTAGACGTAGAACTACTTAACCTAACTAACCTAAGGACATCACACACATCCATGCCCGAGGCAGGATTCGAGCCTGCGACCGTAGCAGCAGCGCGGTTTTGGACTCAAGCGCCTACAACCACTCGGCCACAACGGCCGGCCATAAATAAAATCCTTACCATACCGGTCTCCACCAAGAATTAACTGGTACGGATTGTAGCGTCGCACGGAATTCTGTCGAAGGGTTCAACTTCAGATTCAGAGGGAGGACACATTTATTAATTTGACTTTATTTTCTGACGAGGCTACTTTCACGAACCATAGAAATGTTAATTTGCATAATATGCATTACTGGGCAACTGAAAACCCGTGTTGGCCGCGGGGAGTTGCACACCGAAAATCACAGTCGGTGAATGTATGATGTGGGATTTTGGAGCACAGAATTATAGGCTCCTATTTCATCGAAGGAAATCTTATTGGTAGGAAGTACACCACATTCCTGCGAGAAACATTAAGTCTGTTATTGGAAAAATACCTTTAGGAACAAGGAATAGAAAGTGGTACCAACACGATGAATGTACGGCACATTTTTCGCTGATGGCTAAAAATGAGTTGCAGAGACAATTTCCAAATCGTTGGATTGGACGAGGAGATTTGTGGTGGCCAGCTCGTTCGCCAGACTTGACGCCTCTGGATTTTTTCTTGTGGGGATTCGTAAAAGACGTTGTTTATGAGGACGTTCCAACTGCACCTGAAGATATGCGAGAGAGAAATGTCAGAGCATGTGCTTCGGTAAGTGCCGATGTGACAAGGAATACCACTCAATCCATGATAAGAAGGTTGTAGCACTGCATTGATGCCGATGGTCATCACTTCGAACACCTTCTGTAAATGGACAGTCATGCCACCTTTGCGATCTTCGTTGACCTCCAGAGACCTTACTGTTACATTTTATTGGATTCGTTTCGATAGCCTCTATCAGAAAATACATAAATACCAAACTATAGCATCCCATTAAAAAAAATAAAGTTGACCTTTATATCTCTGAAACGACCCCACCTGACAACAAAAAACCAACGTCATATTATGGCCCCTGTTGCCCCATGCAACTTTTGACCGACAAACGTTTCAGCTCCTATCATACTATAGGAGTTTTCTTGATGGAAATAGTTGGTGACTCACCTGTATATTCAGCACTGCGCTTGCGCTTGACTCTGCGACGGTATTTCAGGCAAGGTTTTTCACACCATCAAATCCAAACCAATTTTAAGTGTAGCGTATTCCATTTCTACGTGAGCCTAAGCCTGACAAACGGCTACCAGTAATCAATGGCCTCCACAGAACTTAGAAACAGTCATTACATCAGATTTGGTCTTGTTAAATATTTGGATCGCCGCTTGTTTTATCCACGAGATCACTTGTCGGCATCTATAGATTTTTTACTATTAGGAGAAACTGTATAAACGGTCGGTTGCTAATCATGAATTATCTGGTTATTCACTTCTTTGTTGCAATAGTCCTACTGTGTAGATGAATTTTCAGCATAAAATTTAACCATAACTATTCGGTCGTCCTAAAGTTTTTGCGTGAAAGAGAGCATGATACACGCCAGTTGCACATACATGCTACAAGATGTTAACTGTCAAGAAAAATATCTATGTAGAAACAAATGTTTTCAAGAAAAATTGTCTCTGCCAGTCAAATAATATAATTTATTGCTTTACTATGATTTACAATTCTTTTTATTTTGTTACACCTGATAATTCTCTTCTGCAAATTTCCTGTGTGCATCCCTGTAGACTCCTGTGGGAAGAGTATTGACCTCCTGAAACAGAAAATATTCCGTACTAGTTTATATGTTTTTACTTATAGCTATTTGTGGTTATTAAAAGTTGATGGGTAAATGTTACTCACTTCTTTACACAACACCTTAGTGTCTATTCTATTGAACATTTCATGTTAGAAAAATCAATGATAAATAATTATTCAGTATATTTGGCATGTGTATTATGATGATCATTCCGATTTCTGTTTCGTGCAGGAAACTGTTTTCCACTTTTCCTTCGTGCGGTGCGATATCTCTTAAAGTAGCTTTTGTAATTTCGTCAAACTGTCATCTGGTCTGACGCTCATGGCCGTAGTGTATTGCGTATATCAACAGCAACTCCATGAACACCGTACTCTCTCTATGATTAATCTCCCAATGGTTGGTGTAGCAGTGAAAGTGAAGCCTTATTCAGTGCAACGAAATGAGAAGACGACAGACCACCACAGAGCTGAAACAGTTTCAGGAACTTTTTGTGCTATTTACTTTGGATGTTCGTGATAAACTGTTCACTAACTGCGTAGTACAATTAATTATTTCACTTGTCGCAACTTAGAGTCAGTTCTAGAGGTAATTTAGGTACGAAACTTGTGCAGAATTTCGTGGAAACTTGACATCACAATAAGAACGGAAAGGTGCCTACGGGAACTAAGATTATTGTGCACCACCTTGGGGATAAATTGAGCCGCGCGGCTGGTCCCGGCGGAGGTTCGAGTCCTCCCCATGGGTGTGTGTGTTTGACCTTAGGATAATTTAGGTTAAGTAGTGTGTAAGCTTAGGGACTGATCACCTTAGCAGATACGTCCCATAACGTTTCACACACATTTGACATTTGAATAAATTGAAAGTCCAGGATAACGTGGGTGCTGCAGATCACGGCACAAGACTGTATGAATAATTTAGGTAAGCGACAGAACAATAAATCAGTTCCAATGATTTTCCATCAAGTGATGAGCCAGTGATAAATATGATCACCGACTCGTTTGTGGATTTCAGTTGACGATGTGACAGCTTCTACCTGCATTTATACGAAGAAAGCTTTCGTGGAAGTAAAAAGGTTTCACAACACTGGTTGCTTAGTTATGTTACCTGTAGTTACTATTTTGTTTTTTTAATGTATGTTACCATCCCACTGCGATAAAAGTTCATCCAAACTGAGCAAAACATTCTTGTTAAGACTGATCAATTTAACAAACGAGGCACAACATTAGGGCAGACTTTGAACAGACACCACTCTTTGGCGGTCTTCTTCCTAAGGCGCGAGGTGGCTCTGAGGTCAGTTCGACGTTATACCTAGCATCATTGTTCCGATTACTTAATTTCCGAGAGCATTATACGCAGTGTTTCCTAATGGAACCCAGTGTAATAATTCCGCTTATCATTCGTCAACATTTTTTCAAATAAAAATAAGATTTTAAATTAAGAGTTACAAGTAATTTATACAGTACCAAAATTCTACGTTAAATGTTACGCGCAGGCACAAACTGTGCATTTTATACAACGGTTACCTATTTTGCGAACTCGATTTGGCCTAGCGTCCTGCTATAAGTTAAGAAGCCGCTGAACTACTTTGGGGCGACATGAAGTATTAACGATGTGTGGCAAATCTCAGGAAATATCTGTGGCAGGCAGTAGTGGCGTAACAGGAAACGTTAAAACTAAAGGTGAGATGAAGTGGAATGAAGTATCAGTTAATTAACAGGCAAACTTAAACTTCTAACCAAGCTATTGCCTAGGTGTTATAAGTAATTCATAAATTGTAGGGTTGAGTAGAAGAGAGGTGTTTCACATTAGCGAAAATCAACAAGTGCAGAGGGCTCTTAAGGTATACAGTTTAGAGGGGTTGGATTGGGTTGTTTGGGGAAGGAGACGAAACAGTGAGGTTATCGTTCTCATCAGATTAGTGAAAGACGAGGAAGGAAGTCGGCCGTGCCCTTTCGAAGGAACCACCCCAGCATTTGCCTGGGGTGATTTAGGGAAATCCTGGAAAACCTAAATCATGATGGCCGGACGCGTCCTCCCGAATGCCATAGGGTGGTGGAGTTTCGGGTTCCGCTGGATAGGTCAGGAGTCCACTACACACAGCAGGCGGCTATACGGGTAGCAGGGGCTGTGTGGCGTGGACTGGGTGGTTTTTTTAGGTTAGATGGCCTTCGGCAAGTACAGAAATGGCAACAGCCTCAAAGGGTGCGGACAAAGTCAGGACATGCGGGGATCAAGAAGCAATCGGTATTGTAATTGTAAACTGTCGAAGCTGCGTTGGTAAAGTAACGGGACATCAAGCGCTGATAGAAAGTACCGAAGCTGAAATCGTTATAGGCACAGACAGTGTTTAGAAAGGATAGATTGCATGCAACTGGTGGTGATGTGTTTGTCGCTGTTAGTAGTAATATATCCTGTACTGAAATAGAAGTGGATAATTCCTGTGAATTATTATGGGTGGAGGTTATACTCAACAACCGAGCTAGGTTAATAATTGGCTCCTTTTACCGACCTCCAGACTCAGCAGCATTAGTGGCAGAACAACTGAGAGAAAACCTAGAATAAATTTCACATAAATTTCCTCAGCATGTTATAGTCTTAGGCGGAGACTTCAATTTAGTAGATATAGACTGGGACACACAGATGTTTAGGACGGGTGGTAGGGACAGAGCCTCGAGTGACATTATACTGAGTGCACTATCCGAAAATTACCTCGAGCAATTAAACACAGAACCGACTCGTGGAGATAACATCTTGGACCTACTGATAACAAACAGACGCGAAATTTTCGACTCTGTAACAGGGAATCAGTGATCATAAGGTGACTGCAGCATCGCTGAATATGGAAGTAAATAGGAATATAAAAAAGGGAGGAAGTTTTATCTGTTTAGCAAGAGTAATAGGAGGCAGATTTCAGACTACCTAACAGATCAAAACGAAAATTTCTGTTCCGACACTGACAATGTTGAGTGTTTATGGAAAAAGTTCAAGGCAATCGTAAAATGCGTTTTAGACAGGTACGTGCCGAATAAAACTGTGAGGGACGGGGAAAACCCACCGTGGTTCAACAACAAAGTTAGGAAACTACTGCGAAAGCAAACAGAGCTTCACTGCAAATTTAAACGCAGCCAAAACCTCTCAGACAAACAGAAGCTAAACGATGTCAAAGGTAGCGTAAGGAGGGCTATGCGTGAAGCGTTCAGTGAATTCGAAAGTAAAATTCTGTGTACCGACTTGACAGTATATCCCAGGAAGTTCTGGTCTTACGTTAAAACAGTAAGCGGCTCGAAACAGCATATCCAGACACTCTGATATGGTAATGGCATTGAAACAGACGATGACACGCTTAAAGCTGAAATACTAAACACCTTTTTCCAAATCTGTTTCACAGAAGAAGACCGCACTGCAGTTCCTTCTCTAAATCCTCGCACGGACGAAAAAATGGCTGGCGTCGAAATAAGTGTCCAAGGAATAGAAAAGCAACTGAAATCACTCAACAGAGGAAAGTCCACTGGACCTGACGAGATACCAATTCGATTCCACGTAGAGTACGCGAAAGAAATTGCCCCCCTTCTAACAGCCGTGTACCGCAAGTCTGTAGAGGAACGGAAGGTTCCAAATGATTGGAAAAGAGCACAGGACGTTCCAGTTTTCAAGAAGGGTCGTCGAGCAGATGTGCAAAACTATAGGCCTATATCTCTGACATCGACCTGTTGTAGAACTTTAGAACATGGTTTTTGCTCGCGTATCCTGTCATTTCTGGAAACCCAGAATCTACTCTGTAGGAATCAACATGGATTCCGGAAACAGCGATCGTGTGAGAGGCAACTCGCTTTATTTGTTCATGGGACCCAGAAAATATTAGATACAGGCTCGCACGTAGATGCCATTTTCCTTGACTTCCGGAAGGCGTTCGATACAGTTCCGAACTGTCGCCTGATAAACAAAGTAAGAGCCTACGGAATATCAGACCAGCTGTGTGGCTGGATTGAAGAGTTTTTAGCAAACAGAACACAACATCTTGTTATCAATGGAGGGGCGTCTACAGACGGTAAAGTAACCTGTGGCATGCCCCAGGGGAGTGTTATGGGACCATTGCTTTTCACAATATATATAAATGACCTAGTAGATAGGGTCGGAGGTTCCATGCGGCATTTCTCGGATCATGCTGTAGTATACAGAGAAGTTGCAGCATTGGAAAATTGCATCGAAATGCAGGAAGATCTGTAGCGGTTAGGCACTTGGTGCAGGGAGTGGCAAGTGACCCTTAACATAGACAAATTTATTGTATTGCGAATACATAGAAAGAAGGATCCTTTATTGTATGATTATATGATAGCGGAACAAACACTGGCAGCAGTTACTTCTGTAAAATATCTGGGAGTATGCGTACGGAACGATTTGAATTGTTGGTAAGGCGGGTACCAGGTTGAGATTCATTGGGAGAGTCCTTAGAAAACGTAGTCCATCAACACAGGAGGTGGCTTACAAAACACTCGTTCGACCTATACTTGAGTATTGCTCATCAGTGTGGGATCCGTACCAGGTCGGATTGACAGAGGAGATAGAGAACATTCAAAGAAGAGTGGCGCGTTTCGTCACAGGGTTATGTGGTAGGCGTGATAGCGTTACGGAGATGTTTAGCAAAATCATGTGGCAGACTCTGCAAGAGAGGCGCTGTGCATTGCGGTGCAGCTTGCTGTCCAAGTTTCAAGATGGTGCGTTTCTGGATGAGGTATCGAATATATTGATTCCTCCTACTATATCTCCCGAAGAGATCACGAATGTAAAATTAGAGAGATGCGAGCGCACACGGAGGCTTTCCGGCAGTCGTTCTTCCCGCGAACCATACGCGACTGGAACAGGAAAGGGAGGTCGTGACAATGGCACGTAAAGTGCCCTCCGCCACACACCGTTGGGTGGCTTGGGGAATATAAATGTAGATGTAGATGTAGATGTAGAATGCGGTCCAGTGTGCTAACCACTGCACCACCTCGCTCAATCTACAGTTTAGAACCCATGCTTACTAAATCTATTTTGCTATGAATGATCGTTCCTGTCAAATCCCTGAATATTTACAATTCCTTCACATACCTGAATATTTACAGTTCCTCCTGTACGATGTTAAAGTAACACAATAGACCATGAAAGAGTTTAGAATACACTGAAAATGGGAATAAAATAAATAGAAAATAACATGAATGACATGGATGAGTAACACACTGGGAGCTGTAGGGTGTCTTGAGGATTATGTGATGATCACGAGAGAAGAAATAGTAAGTTGAGTACGATTAAAATTTTGTGTGAGCTCTGTGTGTGATTTTATTTGACCTCAAAGGCTTTCAAACGGATAAGATTTCGCCCTTTTTTGCAAATGGAGAATATAAGACTTTATCTGTTAAGTGAGACGTTTGTTTATTGTCAGTACATGTTAAAGACATGCCAAGCTAAAAGTTGTGTAATTTTCAACTGCATTGATATTAATATGATGGAGCTCTTGCGGAACTGCCTAACTGACTAAAAATAAACTTATGTAATCTTATGTACTTGAGTGGTGTCGAGGAACTTTTCTTTCGCTTTTAGCGTTTAAAACACAGGTTGTTTCAAGAGGAATTCGTATATATTATAAACATAGATGTAAGTGTGTACGTTTGTATGTACGTGTGTTCCATATCTCCTCTCTAAACCACTGGACCCATTTCAAAAAAAAATTGGTGCACTCATCCCTTGCTGTCAGGCAACAATTGCTGTGAGAATTAGAACCATATATACGAGTCACAGTTCAGGAGATACGTCGTGACTATCAATGAGGTGTATGAAAAACTGCCGCATCATGTATTACGTTTAAATTCATTACTTCTGTGTTCCTATATGCGCTTTACATATCGCAGACGGTATCCACATACACATTAAATGCCCCTAAAAATTATGTCATGGTACCATACAGAGTTCTATAGATAGGATGTCACAAACACTCAGTTGCGTGAAAACTTGCACATAGTGCATGATGTTTAAATTTATTACTTTTTTGCTACTAACTCTATTCGCAACGCATTTTGCATACAGCATCCACATAAGGCGCTGAATGTACCTATATAATGATATCACTGTATGACACACATATCAGGAGATATGTCACAAACGCTTAGAAGTGTGAAAAACCATTTGAATCATCCTCGATCTTTGAATTAACTGTCTCTTTGCACTTAAGTCTATTTGTAACATATTTTCACTGAGAGTACCGATGTATGCCGCAGAATGTACCTACACAAGTAAACCATTGTACGACACATAGTTCAAGAGATATGATATCAAAAACATTGAGATACGTGAAACAATGCCACTTGACGCATGAAGTGTCAAGTGAACTTAAAAGGAAACACCTGACACATGGCACCCATTTGACATCTTTCAAATGCGAAGCTCAGACGGTTCTAGACGGAAACAATGACTGTAGAGCTATGAAGGGGCATTGCCATAGAGACGTTTAAGAAATCGCGCCGTAGACACGCGGATCAGCTGGACCCAGAGTACAGAAACTGCTTCGTAATTTCGAAGATGTTTTCCCGAGTAGTTGAAAATGATATTTTTTTCGACATAACATACAAACATATTTCATTTTCATTTTCGTTTCTAGCAGAAAAATAACAAAATGAATACCCATGAAATGCCGAATTTGTCAGACAGTAGCAAATATTTTAGGAGCTGGTAATCTAGACTAATTAGAATAAAACACTCCATATAACATATATGCAGCTTTTACTGGATACAGGAATGTAGTTGATCACGGACATCAGTTTTCTGTTCGCGAATCGGTTCTCCAGTTGCTCTAAGTTTATTTATCGATTCTTATTTTTGTTTGGAAGTAGAGTTGTGAATTTCTGCTTGAGTCAAGGGAAATGAATGTTTTGACAGTGATTGTCATCGTGATGAGTTTACTCTATAGTGCTACAGCTTAATAAAGCCTCACGTATTTACAAAAGATGGGTATTTCTACAGGTTGTTACGAAAGCTGAGTATTTCGATACGTATTTACAAAAACTAAGTATACTGCTATGATATTTGTGTTCGTGTTTTCCACACGAAAGGCTACTGCAGCTCATAAAGAATATGTGCCATCATTTTTTGACCACATAGTACCCGACTCAAGACTGTTTAATGTTGTTTTCAGTAAACCGCACAATACTGGTGCAGTGACTATCTGCCGTATCTCGTCTGAACGTTCAAATGAACAATGTACGTGACATGGGAAGCATTATACAGCTGGTAGAGCGTAGTCCTTCAACAAACAGACACAGAATTTCTTCATCTTTGGCGCTCCACATATAAGAATATGGCGGACATTACGTATGTACGGCCTCTATCACTTCCATTTACAGCAGATTCAGCTCCTTCGAGAAGGACGACTGAAATCCGATGAATACTATTTACTGTTAAACCCCCTTTCACTCTTGGCGGTATAAATAACACTCGTAACTTACATCGGTGGCCCTCACGTAGCGTCACTTGCGACTTTTTTATCAGTGAAGTTAGTCAGTCAGTCAGGTCGTTGCACGCGCAAATTCAAGCAGCTGCAACCACTAAAATGTGGTAGTTTACAGACAGCTTGGGTGCATGAGTTGTCACTTGCCGAAATGCTCATTACCAGTTAAAAGGTGTCTTCTCCGGAAGTGGCAAATTTACACAAGGTGAGAAAAAGTTAAGTTTGTTCAGTCTGAGGAAACAAAACGAAGAACTTATTTGGCAACACTACCTCTGGCAGGTTGCTTGAATGTGCGCGCAAGGCGACCTGACTGGCAAAATACAGCGCCACGTAAAGAATTTTTTCTTGGAACAACCTACCATGAATACCGTTACAAGTTTTTCAGACTATCTCTGACCACTCTCTAAAAGGGAAGAGCGTGAAGGCTAGAAGAGTAATCGCGTGGTACCAGACAGTGCGTCACAGGAGCAACTAAAGAGCTCCATTGCAATTGTGAGAGGTACCTGATACGTGTAGCTTATCATTAACTGACTGAGAGGGTACAGTGGATCCACCAGAACACCTTCCAGCAACTGAACCACTTTGTAACGCTATGGGACTTGTATCTCTGCGACCAAACTGACATTGCGAGAGATACAAGTTAAATTAATCGTTATTTTTTAATACTTTTTGAGGCAACCAATTTTCGCGAGTGAGTCTGTGTAGTACCAGATTACAGAACGATACCTACGATTAACGTACATTTCTAATATATAATTTGACTAATTGTGTTATAAGCACTAGCTGGCCAGTCGAAATCAGAATAAACACCTTGTGCGTCTCAAGCTTGGAAGTAACAGAAAAAATTTTGATTCTGATTTCTTCCCAAGAAGAGGCTGGTTTTTACAAATCTGATGGCAGACCTCTCCTGGTAGTTCTTCATGGCTTACAACCTTCATGACTAGAATATGTTTGACACCATGCAAGATAATTCGTCATTGTGACTTCTTGTAATATCTAACTAATGAGCAACAGAGTAAAAAATACAACGTGATTTTCAGAGGGTATTCTCGTTCTGGATGTATCATAGTGGCAGCCTTTGTTGAATACATAATCAGAATATTAGAATTCTTACGGCAACCTTTCCCACTTTATCAACCACCCCGTCCCATCTTCCCCACCGTGAAGTAACAGCCGTGTTTACGTTGTTAATAACGACAGATAGTGGAATCTGATGTCGACACGTACCTTACTCCTTTGATATATGACAGGGTGGGCGCTGCTGAGCTTAATGTGATCTGGCGTATACATCATGCTCAACTGCGCCACATTTTCCTACTGTGAAACATTGTAAAGAGGGCAGGGATTTATCCAACATCACTGGTGTTCACGTACACTATGCCAAAATTGTTGCTGAAACATTCTTTTGCCTCTGGCTTGGAACTGGCTAGCTTCAATGTCCTGCCTCGCGTTAGCGACGTTGACAAAAGAGGGCGTAAATAATAAAGAGGACATCTCACTTTCAGTGTCAGCTGTGTTTGCACTAGGTGGTTCAAGCTGATACTGCAAGATGAAAATTCTCTGTTGTGAGTTGAAACATTCCATATTCGACATTTTATGTTTCTACTGCTCTCGAGCAATGGTTGTTACTCATCTGCGCCCAATGGTCGGTGTTTCGAGTACTCTATGCTTCATCTATACGCTGGGCTACCTTGTATAAGGTCAGACAGAAGCCTCGGCCAATGAGCATTGAAGGCATTGAGACACCATCGGGCTTGCATAGTTTTTGAAGGAAGACAAAACTTGTTTCTTCATATACGTTCCGTTTGTGCTGTTCTAGAATGAAGGTGGGTTTTTGGTTGTGAGTGAGATGGTGTGGTTTTGCGCGACGCTGTATTGAATCATACTGAGACGGATTGGAGGGCGGTATTTAAAAGCAGTTTGTGCTTTGTACTGTAAGTAGGCTGTTTAGTTTTAATGTTGGTAACGCCACGTAGCGCTCTATATGAAAATCACTGACTGTGCTGTATGAAGTCTGTGGCTGGTTTGCATTGCTGCAATATTTGCTATTGTAGTGTTGGGCAGTTGGATGTGAACAGTGCGTAGCGTTGCGCAGTTGGAGGTGAGCCGCCAGCAGTGGTGGATGTGGGGAGAGAGATGGCACAATTTTGAGAGCGGACGATCTGATCGTGTGTCCACCAGAAAAAGTAAATTTGTAATATATGATTACTTTTTAACATTATTAAGGTAAATAAATTTTTTGTTCTCTATCAAAATCTTTCATTTGCTAACCATGCCTATCAATAGTTAGTGCCTTCAGTAGTTAGAGTCTTTTATTCAGCTGGCAGTATTGGCGCTCGCTGTATTGCAGTGGTTCGAGTAAAGAAGATTTTTGTAAGTGATTCATGAAGGGGCCATTTTTTGTCGGGATTATTGAAAGTCAGATTGCGTTGCGCTAAAAATATTGTGTGTCAGTTTAGTGTTGATCAGAATAATTAAAGAGAGAAATGTCTGAGTGCGTTCAGTTCTGCTCAGCTGTTTGAAAAGCAAATAGCGTCAGAGGTTAACCAGTACAGTAACTGAAAAATTTTTCTAAGGGAGGTTTCAGTACTCATGACGCGATTTTGAGAAGAGGACGTAATATTTTTCTATATGTCGACAGCAGAATACAAGTTACAGTACTGGACATTAAAACAGCTACACCAAGAAGAAATGCAGATGATAAACGGATATTCATTGGACAAATATATTATACTAGAGCTGATATGTCATTACATTTCCACGCACTTTGAGTGCATAGATCTTGAGAAATTAGTACCCAGAATAGCCACTTCTGGCCGTAATAACGGTCTTGATATGCCTGGGCATTCAGTCAAACAGAGCTTAGATCGCGTGTACAGGTACAGCCACCCATGCAGCTTCAACAAGATATCACAATTCATCAAGAGTAGTGACTGGCGTATTGTGACGAGCCAGTTGCTCGGCCACCATTGACCAGACGTTTTCAGTAGGTGAGAGGTCTGGAGAATGTGCTAGCCAGGGCAGCAGTCGAACGTTTTCTGTATCCAGAAAGGCCCGTACAGGATCTGCAACATGCGGTCGTGCATTGTCCTGCTGAAATGTAGGGTTTCGCAGGGATCGAATGAAGGGTAGAGCCACGGGTCGTAACACATCTGAAATGTAGCGTCCACTGTTCAAAGTGCCGTCAATGCGAACAAGAGGTGACCGAGACGTGTAATCAACGGCACTCCATACCATCACGTCGGGTGATACGCCAGTATGGCGAAGACGAATACACGCTTCCAATGTGCGTTCACCGCGATGTCGCCAAACACGGATGCGACCGTCATGATGCTGTAAACAGAACCCGGATTCATCCGAAAAAATGACGTTTTGCCATTCGTGCACCTCTCGGTTAAATTTCGCGTCTGTAGCACTTCATCTTCATGGTGTAGCAGTTTAATGGCCAGTAGTGTAATTTGTTTCCATATTTTACGACTTAGGGAGCCTCACTGGAAAAGTAGTGCCCTATGGTTACTATAGCAGATTGAATAGCGGAATGGTAGTCGTTATTACCACTAACGTGAGACAGCTTCCGTGAGGTTTACATGCTGTATTGGTTTGAGGTTGAGTTCTGGAGTCAATATTTCATTCTTCAAAATATATCTGTACATGTTTAATTAACCACTATTCATAATCTTACCTTTTTGCTTTAGTGATGTATACCACGTGGTTCTTGTGATATGATTCTTACTGTGCTGTGTAAAAATACTTGTTTTCATGGGAAACTAATAATCACAAGTTGATACAAAAGTTGATATTTTTATTTCTATCTCGTTCCCTTTATTAATTTAGAAAGTGTACAAGTTTGCTTCCACATATTTTTCCCCAACATTTGAGGCTTTAATGAAAAAAAAAAAAAACGGATACACATGTATCATTCAAAGTATTTTCCATCGCTGGCCACTACTTTCTCCCATCTTTCAGGCAGTGTGCGAATTCTGCATTGAAAAAATTGTTCATCTTTTGAAGCGATCCACGAATCGATCCAATCTGTGACTTCTTCATGAGATCGGATGTGTTGGTCAGCCAGACCATGCGCCATTGATCTAAGCAGGTGATAGTCAGAGGGAGCAATGTCTGGAGCGTACGGCGGGTGGGGTAGGACTTCGCATTAGAACGTTTCCAAGTACGTTTTGAGCACTTTTGCAACGTGGGTCGAGCGTTGTCGTACTGCAAAGTCATATTATCGTGTCTCTCGCTGTAATGCGGCTGTTTGTCTTTTAATGCTCTGCTCAAACTCATTATTGCGTTCGATAACGAGCACCTGAGATTGTTTCACTTGGTTTTAACACCTCATAGTACACGACGCAGAACTATTCCCACCAAATGTAGAGCAGGATCATGGAGCCGTGAGTACTCGGTTTGGCCGTCGACGTGAAAGCATGGCCGGGATAGTCTCATGATTTTTTGCGGTTAGGGTTATCGTAGTGGACCCATTATTCGTCCCCGGTCACAATGCGATGCAGAAATCACTTCCGTTTTTGCCTCTGAAGCAACTGTTCCCAAACACACAAACGCCGTTCATCGTCTCTTTGTTTCAGCTCACACGGGAACCAAGTTCCTTCTTTCTGAATCATGCCTATAGCCTTGAGACTTTTTTAAATGGTTTGCTGTGTCGCTTCCACTAATCGTGCCAATTCTTCTTGAGTTTGACGCAAGTCTTCAATCAGCAATGTCTCCAATTCTGCATCTTCGGAAACATTCTCTCTTCCACCACTATGCCGGTCTATGACGAGAAAATCACCATTCTTGAAGCGTTGAAACCACTCAAGACACTTTCTTTCACTAATAGCGTCCTTACCATACGTACCTGTGAGCATTCTATGAGACTTAGCTGCTGTTTTCTTCATATTGAAACAAAACAGTAACACTTCCCGTAAATGACGAGAATTAAGCTCGAAAACTGACATTTTCAATCAAGAACAACTTTATGATGCAGACACAAATCGAGTAATATTTGAATGAGGTTATGTTGACCGAGGTCCAAGCTAACTGCGTGACGTCTGCGATCTATTTCTTTCGACCTCTACTTACCGTTGTTGCCACCTCTTGGCAAACGGCAGAAGCAAAGTCGTACACCTTGTATTTACATGAACTGTAATCTTTCACAATGGTAACATTAAGTAACGTCGAGGCTTTGTACTAATGACTTGCATAGAAATAGTGAGACGATTTTATGCCTTCAGCCCACTCATTACACCGATGATAGCTACTTCTCATGAAGTGTACTGCCAGCAATGATAACTATCAGTTTAATAACTTGTTTTCCGATTCCAGAAGGTACGTTTGTCAGAAGAACTCCTGACCAGCTGTCATTCGCCTTACTGATACAGTGTTTCATAAGAACACTGTATTATCCGTTAGGACCAGTGAGGGGTTACAGAACGTTATGGGATTTAGGTATGGCACATGGCTTGCCTATTAAACGCAGAGTTATGGTTACGGGATGCTAGTTTAAATTCGCTGATGAGAAAACTGCTCAGTTGATAGTAAATAAAACCTGGTGTGAAAGATACATTGGGTTACTTATGTTTGTCTGTGTGTCGAATCGTACCTAAATGGCAGTTAAACTAGTTAGTAATATTATCTTTTGGGCTTTATTCAGCTGAAAAAAGTTTACGTTTTAGTCTACAGTCTCAGTTTATTTTACCAACTGGCTACCGATTTCGGTATACAGTACCCTCTTCAGATTATTGAACGATAAAAAATTCTATCGTTTAGTAATGAGGACATCTTGAATAAGGGGATTTTATGCGGATCTTAATGAACACATCTGGATGCCACTGAGTCCCCTTTAATCTTACTCAAATTGTGAAGAAACTAAATTTTTTCTGGGATGATGGTGTTTCAGTTAAACGATTAAAACTGAAAGGAAAGTAATGCAAGAAACTTGTCAAAATGCTAATATCCTATAGGGCCATCGGCAGTGTCTTCGTAATGTACAACATATTCACAAAATATATGACGAATCAGACGAAAAAAGATTGGAATGTATAAGCAAAGGAACAACCCAATTATAGAAACAGATACAGCACAGAGACCCCCATGAATGTTTTAGACAAATTTATAGAACAGAGCAATGAACATGAGCATCGCATGCCTGGTAGCAATAGCTTTCGAGAAAACGTTTGATTCAGCTGCAACTATATTTCACCTAAGAGCCATTGGGAGCAAGTCACTGGCACCTCCTACGTAAGTTAACTGAAGAATACATGCGGGATTAGTTGTCAGGAGCGCAGTGTGAAACAGGAGTCACACAAAGAGATTCCGTATAACCTAAAGCATTTTTAGCAATCCTAGAGTTAGTTTTAGAACCTCAGACAAAAAAAAAAGAAATAAATTATGTCTGAACTCCATTCGCTTTACGATGTTATTGAAGTTTCTCCCTCAAGTGTGGACAAAATTCAACTATGAGTACTACAAAATAGTAAAGTAAGTTTGAAAGTAGGCCTAAAATCAATTTGAGTATGGATAAAAAACATACAATGCACACAGTGAAAAGAAAGTAGCATTAAATTACAAAGAAATAATTCAACCAGTCGTTTATTCTTGTATTTATTGTAGGCAGTAGAACAAGAAAGCAAATAAATATAGGGGAATAGTTGTATTGCTTTTCATTATTAGCTTTTGTTGTTCTTCCTTGTTCAGATGCGTGTAATATTTCATTGTTAAATATCAGGTTACGTCCGTCTACGTGCAACTGACGATGTCTTCCAAAATTCAATAGCAAATCGAGTATGGCGTCATGAAATTGGTTTTTTCAAGTTTTATACATAATGTCTGCGTTTGCCAAACAAATTTCCGAAGCTTCTGAAAAGGAAAGATTTGAATGAGTTCCTGTAACCGGTTTTCACTTAAGACACAGAGACACAAGACTTTCTTAGTAACCAATGAAGTGATGAATGTTGAGAGTAGGTAGATAAGACAGGGAAACTAATAAATGGACCAGTGCGAATGGGCGAGAGATGTAGCCACGTGAATGAGAGGTCAAAGGAATCACTTTCCTGAATGCAAGTACAAAACCAGGACTTATTACACAAACAGCAGTTTTTATGATTGAGGAACATGAGCCAGACTAACCTTACACTTACCAAGAGTAAACAAAGGAAAACACGATACAGAGTTTTCCAAAAGGAATAAAATTGTATAGCAAATTGGCCGAGTTGATTAAGGAGAATACGAAATTTAAACATTAAAAAATTGAGTTAAAGCATATTTCTTATATACGTCATACTACAAATTAAAGGATTATTTAGGTGAAACAGAGTAGGGAGGGTAAAGTCAACATTACTTAATAATAAACATTTGTAATTCTGCAGTACACTGATATCTTTTAATCAGTCTTACTCTTTGCCCAGGATCTGTGATGAATAGTTCTGACCTATTTCCATTTTCTTCACCTCAACATGTCATTCATTTTAGCGAGGTACTGTCTCAGCATTTTCAGATAGACCATGGGACAATTCGAGGAACTAAATAATAGGACGGAAATATCGTTTAGATGCTGATGCCAGTTGACTGTGTGTGTGTGAGTGTGTATGCGTGTGTGTGTGCATGTGTGTGTGTGTGTGTGTGTGTGTGTGTGTGTGTGTGTTTGTGTGTGTGTTTTTAGTTTGGGCGGTGGCTAATGATGTGATACAGATAAACAGGATAAAGTATAATTATACTGCACGTATTGTAAGACGTTGTGATTTCCTGACCTTCATTGCTTACATATTACGCCCTCACAATCATATTCTGCACATCAAGACGCTTCATTCGAACCCAAACTCGATAAGATAAAGTCAATGTTGTATGAATTCATGTAAACGATATGCAAATAAGTAATAAATCGCAAGTGCGCACTGTGGTGGAAGTACTCTAGGCTGGCATACAAACATACATTCCAGACACGACGGTCACAGGAGCTTTTAGTTCGAGAGAGGCAACCGCACGCCAGGAGGCCAGTCCCAAACCATCTACGTCGGCCGGTGGCCGCCCGTGGAGCTGACAGTGTTCGCCCGAGGGAAAGGAGGAACGACCCTGTGTTCTGCTTAAAAGCAAATTCCGCTACATTGTGTGGGAGCGGCCAGCCTACGCATTCTTTACACATAGCACGCAGTTTCAGAGATTTTCACAGGGAGACAGCAAACGCCGATACTACAGATTTCCGGATTGGTCACCTTAAACGAAACGTCATTCTCCCGTTTTAGAAGAGCAATGCTCATTGGCAGACGATATTTCTGAAACCTTGAGCTGAAGGAGTAATGGAAGAGACCGAAAGATATACCCCTTCACGTCTGGCGTGGAGAGGCGCCGTTCCGTTGTCGTTCTTGGAGTGAGGAACAAGTCTCTCCTCAGTACTTCACTGGGAGAGTACCTCTGTCGAGAGCGAATCGAAGTGCGACTCTATATTGAGTCCTTGCAATTAAGCGTTGTTCACTGTGTTGGCTGACACACTTATTGTGCGGCGTGAACGGACAGAGTTATAGTTAAACGCCTGCGAGCGAATTTTTGAGTGGCATCGCAGTGGACTGGTTATCCGTCCAGTGTACCACGCCAGTAGTTAGACCAGGGGCGAACAGGAATCCTTGACTTCATCAAGGCGAAGGTCAATCCAGATAGAACGAGAGTTATCTTATGTGTCAGCAGCGAGCGGCGCAGATAGTAGTCATCGCAGCTTACGGTATTGTGTGCTGCAGCTATTGTGAGCCCCATATTTCCTCCACAACAGTACACTTCACTGCATTTCACATGATACAGCCTCGACTGTACCTAGCAACATTCTAAAGGGTAATTATTCAAGTTGAGTAGGTGCGCCTCTCAGCCATTCTGCCAAGTCAACAACCATCTTAAACTTTGTATAGAAATTTCATTAGCGAATCCCATCCTTGAGAGGTAACTTCACATTCCGAAAAGAACCAGGATATAAGTTGTTCAATTCGTAACTAAAAGTACTATTGTGATTTCTCATAATTTTTGCAAAATAAATAATAACTTTCGTTAGTTTCATGTTTTTCTTAGACAAACTAGCACTACTCCAGTACCCAAGTATCCTGCTAGTTCGTAAGAAATTTTGTGAATTTTTATGTCATTTACTTACAGCGGAGACTCCAGAAGATATTTATTGCTGAAAGTTTCTCAGGCATTTCTCTTCAGAACGTTAGGAGCGTCTGTCTGACTTCTGTAGTAGTGTGGGGGTGGAAATTGCATCTTGCAGGAGCCACAGGGTAAAGGGTACATCTCAGATTAATCCGTTGCGCAGAATAACAGAATCTCAGATCAACCCCACACTCCACAGAGTATGAAATAGTTAATGTTTTAAAAATCCCATTCAGTTAAGATGACATGTCAGACATTATTCTATATATGATGTATTGATGAATAAACAACTAATCAATGATCTCACACAAGGACGGGACTACCATCTAATGGGAAGTGATGGATGAAGTTACAATACATGCAGGAGAGACATACATGTAAATAGGTGACGACTGTAATGGATGAAAACGTGTAGAGGAAGTTCTTATGTCAGTTGGGTGACGGTGATGGTGGTGTGGTTGATCCTACTGCTCTCTTTTTTACTTTGGTGAATGTTGCATGATTGGCTTTCTCTTTTATCAGGATGAAAAACTTCAAACTAAGAAGATTTTGTCTCATAAATTTAACCTTGCACAAAATTAGGTGGCTTTTCATAACTGGTTCAATAGCTGTACGCGTTGCGTATGTTTCATCTGGTGGTAAGTACGGGATGGGCCTAAAGCTGTCTTCAGTTATCAATATTATCCTACAAAACTTATAGAGCTTACAGATTTTCGGTTTGTGAAAACTGAAGGAGGAAATCATCAAGTCTGTTTGCATACCACTGTCGCAGGTAGAAGCCGAGAGAAGCTGAGAAAGTTGTACTCGTAGTAAAATGGCGCCACGCGAGGAGAAGGCGTAGTGTGTTTTGTGGTATCCCGATAAAAAATTTGCAATTACTGTGCAACGATACTTTTGAAGACAATACGGAAGGGAAATACCTGATAGAAGGAGTATTGCTGCGTGGTGCATAAAATTTAAATAGATCGACCGTGTGTAAGGGTCTGTTGCAGACAGGACGGCCTTCGGCGAGTGAACAAAACGCCGGAGCTGTGCAAAAGGTGTTCTTTATTACCAAGCCCTTCCAAATGCACGCGATGCGCATCTGGTGACTTACGTATTCATTAGACTACAGCGCGAAATATTCTTCACAACACAGTGCACCTACATGCACGTAATGCGCGGCCCCTCCTGCCGGAGGTTCGAGTCCTCCCTCGGGCATGGGTGTGTGTGTTGTTCTTAGCATAAGTTAGTTTAAGTTGTGTGTAAGCCTAGGGCCCGATGATCTCTGCGGTTTGGTACCTTAGGAATCCACACAGATTTGAACATTTGAATATGCATGTAAGGTCCAGATTAAACACGCGTTAGAGCCAGATTATGGAACTTGTCGAGCAGCTTTTGCGAGTGGGATGTTGGCGCGGATAGGAATTAGCAGCGAGTACCTTCAACGAATTTGTTTTTCAGCTGAGGCTGGTTTCCACGTAGCAGGTAAAGTTAAAAAGCATAACGTGAGGATATGGGTTTCAGAAAGTCCGCACTGTGCCTTAGATCACGTTAGGGATCTCCTAACATGAATGTGTGGTGTGGCTTAATGCACAACGGGGTCATAGATACGTCTTTTATTTTTTGCTGAAAATTTCAGTAACCGCTAACAGCTATTAGGATATGCAGCAGCAGTTTGCGGAACTGCAACTGAGAGACTTGCAGCCTGATGTGATTTAACAAGACGATGCGTTACCGCATTCGGTATTTAATGTTAGAAAGTTTCATAAAGAAACATTTTCTGACAGGTGGATTGGGCGTTATGGTCTCACTGCTTGGATTGCAAGATTCCACGACGTAGGAGCTTTAGATTTCTTTGGCTGGGGCAGCGTGAAGCATAATGTATACTATACACGACTACATGATCTGGACACAGGAAGAAGAATAATAACAGATTCTGATGCTGCTAGTGTTCAAGGAATATTGTCAAATGTGAGGCGTGAAATCGAATATCGATTAGATCTTGTTCGAGCAATAAACGGCGCAAATGTTGAGGTTTATTGACAACTTAACAAATATTGGTGATCTATTTTTTACTTGTGACAAACCACAAATTTGTAAGTTCTGTGTTTTTTTGCAAACTGAATAATGCTAACTTTAAGAACACTTAAGACCCACCCTGTAGTTCAAATCAACCATCTTGTGCTGACCTGCGGCACCATACCGTAGGACACACGAAGTATATTTCTTAATTCTGTTGTAGACTTTAGGTATACGCCTAGATGTAAGAGTGCATACCTCTCCCTAGCGTCTCCCGATCAGGTAGGCGACGACAGCCGAGACAACAACAGAGAAGACGGTGGCACGATGGACTGCTGAGTCGCTGCTGTCGCAGGCCTTGGGTCCGTCGCCGACACAGAGCGCGAACGCCATCGCGTGCGGGATGTAGTTCTGCTCGTAGACGCCCACGAACAGGTGTCCCCAGGGCCCGCGCGCCAACACCGCCACGTCGTCCCCTCCGTGCGTCTCGGAAAACACCGGCTGCGCCGAAGGGTGCTGGAAGTCGGGGGCGCCTGCAGGCAGAGGCGGGGCAGAGCGTAAACACCCTCACTACTGATTGTTCCACTGGTGCTGCCCGTGTTTCAGCGAAAATAGTCTTAGATGAATGTCGCCTTACTGTACAGGATTATTGCTAAGTATACTACTGGTAATTATACACTCCTGGAAATTGAAATAAGAACACCGTGAATTCATTGTCCCAGGAAGGGGAAGCTTTATTGACACTTTCCTGGGGTCAGATACATCACATGATCACACTGACAGAACCACAGGCACATAGACACAGGCAACAGAGCATGCACAATGTCGGCACTAGTACAGTGTATATCCACCTTTCGCAGCAATGCAGGCTGCTATTCTCCCATGGAGACGATCGTAGAGATGCTGGATGTAGTCCTGTGGAACGGCTTGCCATGCCATTTCCACCTGGCGCCTCAGTTGGACCAGCGTTCGTGCTGGACGTGCAGACCGCGTGAGACGACGCTTCATCCAGTCCCAAACATGCTCAATGGGGGACAGATCCGGAGATCTTGCTGGCCAGGGTAGTTGACTTACACCTTCTAGAGCACGTTGGGTGGCACGGGATACATGCGGACGTGCATTGTCCTGTTGGAACAGCAAGTTCCCTTGCCGGTCTAGGAATGGTAGAACGATGGGTTCGATGACGGTTTGGATGTACCGTGCACTATTCAGTGTCCCCTCGACGATCACCAGTGGTGTACGGCCAGTGTAGGAGATCGCTCCCCACACCATGATGCCGGGTGTTGGCCCTGTGTGCCTCGGTCGTATGCAGTCCTGATTGTGGCGCTCACCTGCACGGCGCCAAACACGCATACGACCATCATTGGCACCAAGGCAGAAGCGACTCTCATCGCTGAAGACGACACGTCTCCATTCGTCCCTCCATTCACGCCTGTCGCGACACCACTGGAGGCGGGCTGCACGATGTTGGGGCGTGAGCGGAAGACGGCCTAACGGTGTGCGGGACCGTAGCCCAGCTTCATGGAGACGGTTGCGAATGGTCCTCGCCGATACCCCAGGAGCAACAGTGTCCCTAATTTGCTGGGAAGTGGCGGTGCGGTCCCCTACGGCACTGCGTAGGATCCTACGGTCTTGGCGTGCATCCGTGCGTCGCTGCGGTCCGGTCCCAGGTCGACGGGCACGTGCACCTTCCGCCGACCACTGGCGACAACATCGATGTACTGTGGAGACCTCACGCCCCACGTGTTGAGCAATTCGGCGGTACGTCCACCCGGCCTCCCGCATGCCCACTATACGCCCTCGCTCAAAGTCCGTCAACTGCACATACGGTTCACGTCCACGCTGTCGCGGCATGCTACCAGTGTTAAAGACTGCGATGGAGCTCCGTATGCCACGGCAAACTGGCTGACACTGACGGCGGCGGTGAACAAATGCTGCGCAGCTAGCGCCATTCGACGGCCAACACCGCGGTTCCTGGTGTGTCCGCTGTGCCGTGCGTGTGATCATTGCTTGTACAGCCCTCTCGCAGTGTCCGGAGCAAGTATGGTGCGTCTGACACACCGGTGTCAATGTGTTCTTTTTTCCATTTCCAGGAGTGTAGTTGCTACACCAAGAAGAAATGCAGATGATAAACGGGTATTCATTAAACAAATATACTAGAACTGACATGTGATTACATTTTCACGCAATTTGGGTGCATAGATCCTGAGAAATCAGTACCAAGAACAACCACTTTCGGCCGTAATAACAGCCGTGATACGCCTGGGCATTGATTCAAATAGAGCTTGGAAGGCGTGTACAGGTACAGCTGCCCATGCAGCTTCAACACGATACCACTGTTCATCAAGAGTAGTAGCTGGCGTATTGTGACGAGCCAGTTGCTCGGCCACCACTGACCAGACGTTTTCAGTTGGTGAGAGATCTGGGGAATGTGCTGAACAGGGCAGCAGTCGAACATTTTCTGTATCCAGAAATGCCCGTACAGGACCTGCAATATGCGGTCGTGCATTATCCTGCTGAAATGTAGGGCTTCGCTGGGATCGAATGAAGGGTAGGGCCACGTGTCGTAACACATCTGAAATAAACAAGAGGTGACCGAGACGTGTAACCAATGGCACCCCATACCATCACGCCGGGTGATACACGGATGCGACCATCATGATGCTCCAAACAAAACCTGGATTCATCCGAAAAAATGACGTTTTCCCATTCGTGCACCCAGGCGATGACGATTACACGCTTCCAGTGTAAGTTCACCGCGATGTCGCCAAACACGGATGCGACCATCATGATGCTGTAAACAGAACCTGGATTCATCCGAAAAAATTACGTTTTGCCATTCGTGCACCCAGGTTCGTCGTTTAATACACCATCGCAGGCGCTCCTGTCTGTGATGCAGCCATGGTCTCCGACCTGATAGTCCATGCTGCTGCAAACGTCGTCGAACTGTTAGTGCAGATGGTTGTTGTCTTGCAAACGGTCCCATCAGGTGACTCAGGGATCGAGACGTGGCTGCACAATCCGTTACAGCCATGCCGATAAGATGCGTCATCTCAACTGCTAGTGATACGAGGCCGTTGGGATCCAGCACGGCGTTCCGTATTGCCCTCCTGAACCCACCGATTCCATATGCTGCTAATAGTCATTGGATCTCGACCAACGAGAGCAACAATGTCGCGATACGATAAACCGCAATCGCGATAGGCTACAATTCGACCTTTATCAAAGTCGGAAACGTGAAGGTACGCATTTCTCCTCCTCACACGAGGCATCACAACAACGTTTCACCAGGCAACGCCGGTCAACTGCTCTTTGTGTATGAGAAATCGGTTGGAAACTTTCCTCATGTCAGCACGTTGTAGGTGTCGCCACCGGCGCCAACATTGTGTGAATGCTCTGAAAAGCTAATCATTTGCATATCACAACATCATCTTCCTGTCTGTTAAATTTCGCGTCTGTAGCACATCTTCGTGGTGTAGCAATTTTAATCGCCACTAGTGTATTTTACAATAACAATTGCCAATTAAAATTTTTACCTTACACTTTAAGTTACTAATCCTGTGCACGAAAAAAAATTGCCTGGCTTTTCAGTGTTCTTTGCAATGGTCTTCATGGCTTGGTGTGTGCTGTATTTCCGCTAAGGCGAATGAGAAGGACACTGTGAAACGTAATAACTCGGTTTAGAGGAGAGGTTCAAATGGTTCAAATGGCTCTGAGCACTATGGGACTCAACTGCTGTGGTCATTAGTCCCCTAGAACTTAGAAC
This sequence comes from Schistocerca nitens, assembly GCF_023898315.1. Taxonomy (NCBI): domain Eukaryota; kingdom Metazoa; phylum Arthropoda; class Insecta; order Orthoptera; family Acrididae; genus Schistocerca; species Schistocerca nitens. The sequence continues at coordinate 620,631,439 of NC_064617.1, forward strand.
TACTTAAACCTAACTAACCTAAGGACATCACAAACATCCATGCCCGAGGCAGGATTCGAACCTGCGACCGTAGCAGTCGCACGGTTCCGGACTGCGCGCCTAGAACCGCGAGACCACCGCGGCCGGCTTTAGAGGAGAGGGAGGACCTATTAAATGTCTTTAATATTAGTTGCTAATTATGAAAATGGGTCGGTGTAAGGAGCACCTACCTGTTCTTTAACCCAAATTAAGTTCCTTTTAGTGGGAGGTAAGTATTGGAGCGTGTTGCATGGTGTAATGCTCGCTCGATTGTACAGTTAACGGTTGGCAATCATGGAATTTCGGTATAGTTAGCAGGAAAAATGCGATTTAACTCGTCCCCAACGGCATGCTCTCGATATAGCCGCACAATTACCTGCCAATGTGAACAGTGCCACAAACTTTTTATCCTTACCGACAAACACTTCATCTTCCAATCTCAAAATATCCACACGGGCACTGTAATACAGGTTTAGGTTCACATAAGCCAGTGTAGTCTTTTATTAGTATTAGGATGAATCAAAATGTTTCTTTTCGAGAGCTATACTAACCCCTTGTCTGAGCTCAGCACAGCGCTGAGGAAGGTCACTTGCATTACTGGCCGAAACGTCGGACAATTTTTTACGCTGACAATGCCGTCAACAGCCCAGAAAAACTTTATTGACCATTGCCTAAATGTCGACGCTTATGTAGCCTCATCGGAGTCACGATGGGTTGTATATACGCTGCAGCAACATCCCCAAACGTAAACTCCTGATCGCGTCCTATATCTTCAATTATAATCCAGAAATCACAATATAAGGTTTGAATAACTACGATGGGAATTTGTTAGTTCTAGTTTACACACATATAACTTCAACCATGAGCTGTACATAGTCCCGATATTTCATGTCTTCGTAAGAGAATCCGTAACGGACCAGCCGAGACCACAATACGCATCGCCCGCAACAGATCACTACTTCACATAAAACAGGAACTCTGGTGAACAGAAAGCTCGTACCAAGTAGTATAAATTGATATATTGATTTCTCCACTATCGATATCTACATCTACATCCAGACCGTTCCTCTGCAAATTCACAGTTCAGGTTGTGGCAGAGGGTTTATGGAACCACAGTCAAGGAACTCTATAATGGCGGAATAACAAGCACTTAAATCTCACAATGCGAGCTCAGATCTCTTATGTTATTATGATGATATTTCTCCCTATGTAGATTGACGCGAACGAAATATTTTTCCAATCAAAGAAGACAGTTGGTGATTGAAATTTCATGAAAAGATCGAGCCGCAACGAAAATCGCCTCGCTTCAATGATTGGAACCCCAGACCATGTATCATGTCCGTGGCACTCTCTCCTCTATTCCTCGATAATACAAACGAGCTGCCCTTCTTTCAACTTTCTCAGTGTCCTCCGACAGTGCCGTCTGATGCGGACCACACATCGCACAGCAGTACTCCAGAAAAGAGTGGGCAAACGTGGTGTAAACAGTATCTATTGTATACATGTGGCACTTTCTTAGTATTTGTCCAATTAATTGCAGTCTTTGCTTTGCTTTCCCCACAACACTTTCTGTGAGATCGTTCCAAATTAAGTTATTCATATTTTAATCACGAAGTGTTTAGTTGAGTTTTGCAGTCTTTAGATTTGTGTGATTTATCGTGTAACCGAAATGTAGAGGACTTATTTTACTGCTCCAGTGGATGACTTCACGCTTTCGTGCTTCTTATATGTTACTACCGCCAAACGTTCTTTCTTTTTAAGCTTGATCATTCGTTCACCACAAGTTCAATGGATATGCCGACTTCTATTTCACTCATGAACCATCTATGCCCTCATGTTAAAGTGAGATACGCCCAAACTTATCCTGATCAAGGAAAACGGGCAAACTTGGTATAACCTTTTGGTGACGACTATGTTTGTTTCATACTCAGTGTCAAGCCTATCAGATCTCGGATACCACTCACTAATGCTGCAGTAGGAGCGAACAAGATGAACCAATCTAGCAAAGAATAAAGCGAATGGAAAGCTGAGATTTATTAACATAGGACGAAAGTTAAACAAAAATTAAAGAATATTATATTTGCCGTTTCTACCTGGGAACGTCCCTTACGTATTCAATGTGCAAAATAAACACATTTCGCATTAAGGCTAGCGTTGGGGTCGCCTCTGTGTACTAAACGGATCGTAACCCATTAACAGATGGATTCCTATCCATGCAAGTGGCACGCCCCGGGAGTAGACAACATTCCATTAGAACTACTGACAGCCCTGGGAGAGCCAGTCCTGACAAAACTCTACCATCTGGTGAGAAAGATGTACGAGACAGGCGAAATACCCTCAGACTTCAAGAAGAATATAATAATTCCAATCCCAAATAAAGGAGGCGTTGACAGATGTGAAAATTACCGAACTATCAGTTTAATAAGTCACAGCTGCAAAATACTAACGCGAATTCTTTACAGACGAATGGAAAAACTGGTAGAAGCGGACCTCGGGGAAGATCAGTTTGGATTCCGTAGAAATGTTGGAACACGTGAGGCAATACTAACCTTACGACTTATCTTAGAAGAAAGATTAAGAAAAGGCAAACCTACGTTTCTAGCATTTGTAGACTTAGAGAAAGCTTTTGACAACGTTAACTGGAATACTCTCTTTCAAATTCTGAAGGTGGCAGGGGTAAAATACAGGGAGCGAAAGGCTATTTACAATTTGTACAGAAACCAGATGGCAGTTATAAGAGTCGAGGGGCATGAAAGGGAAGCAGTGGTTGGGAAAGGAGTGAGACAGGGTTGTAGCCTCTCCCCGATGTTATTCAATCTGTATATTGAGCAAGCAGTAAAGGAAACAAAAGAAAAATTCGGAGTAGGTATTAAAATTCATGGAGAAGAAGTAAAAACTTTGAGGTTCGCCGATGACATTGTAATTCTGTCAGAGACAGCAAAGGACTTGGAAGAGCAGTTGAACGGAATGGACAGTGTCTTGAAAGGGGGATATAAGATGAACATCAACAAAAGCAAAACGAGGATAATGGAATGTAGTCAAATTAAATCGGGTGATGCTGAGGGGATTAAACTAGGAAATGAGACACTTAAAGTAGTAAAGGAGTTTTGCTATTTAGGGAGTAAAATAACTAATGATGGTCGAAGTAGAGAGGATATAAAATGTAGACTGGCAATGGCAAGGAAAGCGTTTCTCAAGAAGAGAAATTTGTTAACATCAAGTATAGATTTAAGTGTCAGGAAGTCATTTCTGAAAGTATTTGTATGGAGTGTAGCCATGTATGGAAGTGAAACATGGACGATAACTAGTTTGGACAAGAAGAGAATAGAAGCTTTCGAAATGTGGTGCTACAGAAGAATGCTGAAGATAAGATGGGTAGATCACGTAACTAATGAGGCGGTATTGAATAGGATTGGGGAGAAGAGAAGTTTGTGGCACAACTTGACTAGAAGAAGGGATCGGTTGGTAGGACATGTTTTGAGGCATCAAGGGATCACAAATTTAGCATTGGAGGGCAGCGTGGAGGGTAAAAATCGTAGAGGGAGACCAAGAGATGAATACACTAAGCAGATTCTGAAGGATGTTGGTTGCAGTAGGTACTGGGAGATGAAGAAGCTTGCACAGGATAGAGTAGCATGGAGAGCTGCATCAAACCAGTCTCAGGACTGAAGACCACAACAACAACAACAATAATCGTGAAAGGGCGTCCTTAACTATATAATAAATGATATTTAAAAGTATCAGTTTCCTAAAATATTTGAAGGCTTGTCAAGTGTAACTTACGTAAATCAGGTTCTATGTGCGCTAAATAGATGGTTAGGTATGTGGGTTACTAGACGTATAACAGAAGAGTATACTTCAGCATACGTCCTCACAATGTATGTGGCATTGTGCATTCAAGATATTCTGTATGTTTCCTTATTTGTGAGGCTGTAGTTCTAATAGGCCATTTTTCTTCCTACCCTTCTGTAGATACTTACTGGTGTTGTCTTTCTCAGTAATATTCCGGCCCTCTTCGTAGCTTGGGCCGTTTGCGTAGTTGACAGTCATGCGGGTAATTTTGTTATTGTCCAGATCCACAATACCTGCAACACGAAAATGCGGATCAAAATGCAAACCGATATTTATGGGTATAACTATAGTCTATAACATAATTAATCTTTTGTTACGTAACATCCAGAGAATTTTTACGGTTTGTGCTATCTGTTGTTCCCCTAAAGCTCTTCATGTTACCAGTCAACATGAAAGCTTCCCTCAAAATCTTTTCTATATCTTCAGATTTGCAGGTTACTTTTGAAAAATGAAGAGAACCGTAAGACGGTTGTTTGATCCACGATCTTTTATTGGGTACACAACAGTTTTTTGAACAATTGCAGTTCCATAATCTGTTGTAACAAATAAAATCATTTAATCATCTGAGGTAATCCTAACTCCAGTGTTGTCATGGAACCAAAATTTCCGTGTCAAAAGACTCTTTTCAACGCACTGTTCATTCCATTCGATTGCTCTTCCAAGTCCCTTGTCGCTTCTGACAGAATTATAATTTCATCAGGAAAGGTTTAATTTCTGTACTCTGAACTTCAATTCTCTTTCCAGATATCTTCATGAATGTCCTTAGAACATGCTCATAGTACAGATTAATAACATCGGGGATAGGCTACAACGCTGTCGCATGCCCCTATTAACTTCTGCTTTCCTTTCGTGTCCCCCGACTCCTAGAATGACGGGGTTGATTTTGTGTAAATTATGAAAACCTTTTCGCTCTCTGGATTTTATAGATACTTCCTTCAGAATATCAAAGAGAGTAGCACACCATACACGTCAATATCTTTCACTTCACCTACAAATATCACAATCGTAGGTTTGTCATTCGTCAACCTATCCTTCTTCGCTCATCGGTAGGCAAAGGTAGTACAGGCTACTCTTGAGATTGACAATTACACGTGGTCTCCACATGCACGTATCACTTGGGTATCCCCGCCCACAGGCGAAGAGCCAGGGCGGTATCGTGTATATACACATGCCAGCTGCCTGACTGCCGATGGGTAGAACGATGGCGATTCCCACAGGTCGAGGCACAGGCGGAGACTGCAGTGTTGCTGGTTACCAGCGACACGTGTTTGTGCTTGAAGAAGCTGTGTATTCTTCAAATTGTGTTTCTCGCACGCTTGTGTAGAATTTGTCGCTTATCACCACCGTCATCGATGACTGCTCGTAACAAATGGAAATAGGGGCTGATGACCTTAGCAGTTAAGTCCCATAATATTTAACACACATTTTTGAACAAATGGAATAAAAATTCGCTGAACAGGACGCTACGGTCACTCATAAAGCGCACCCTGGCTACGCTACCGCAGCGGAGTGCTGAAAGCACCACTGGATGCTCACTGGTTGTCAGAGAATGCATGACGTAAGCGCGCAGAAGAAGCGTAAACTCGACGGTCACCGTTTGTGACTCCTTCTATACAGGGTTAAAATTATTGAAAAAGACAACCCAAAAAATGTGCAATAATAGCTGTGCACAACAGTTTTCGAAGAAGGAAAGTTCACAACGACAGATAGTCACACACTAGCGAAAAAGTATTTTTACTACTATGGTGGGCTTAAAAGAGCAAATTTCATTATGCTATAACTTTCCAGCCGTTCATGCCAGCTTAAGCTTCGTAATGGCCATTTGAACGAAACTACTAGCGAAGCGAATTGTGCAAAATAAAGGAGAGCTGAAGGTTCACCATGAAAAATAAGTTCCTTCAGTTAAAGTAAAAGTTAAAAAATGCCTCCACTGGCTTGTAAAAAGAGGTCACGCTGTTGGGTCATGTTCCGTCTAACACGGTCAAAGGCTGGAGAAGTTTCATTAATTCCTACTGCTGCTGTCACTACTAGGCAATTAGATCCTCTTCTGATTCAACAGGGGTTTTGTAAACAAGGTTGCACGTTTCTCGTCCAGAGGGGTCAAATCAGTGAAACGAATGGGTCATGGTGCAGGACCAGCGCTGCCAATCAACAATTGAAATGTGCCAGTGCCTTGACATGCAGGAACAGCGTGCATTGTCTTGTAGCGAATGGTACTTCATCCAGTAACTGTAGCAGTGCTCTGACGAGAAAATTCTATTTATGCCTCTCATTTAATGGTGTAGGTAGCAGATAAGCATCAGGTAAAGCTATTAACATCAGCCCACACATTCAAGTAGACCCGCTACTAATGACCGAGGAAACATAGCATGCGCATCAACGCCACACAAAACAAACGAATTGTGGATCTTGATCCCATCTTACGTGAACGTAGCTTCATGTAGAAGCAGCGCAGAGGAAGGAGTCGTTGATGCATTTGACACTGTTTCAAGTACCACTGCAAATACTTTGCTCTTAGTGGATAACCATCTGTTTCCAGATCGAGCACATGCTGATTCGTTCCAGGTTATGCGCACTTGCACGACTGCTGAGAGCGGTTAAAAAATAATTTTGACATCGGAGAAAATTTTTTTTGTTGCCCCGTGTAACCTCCCACGGTCTGTCGGTATAAATAATTTTCTCCCCATAGAGCTGGAAATGCCTGTTCTGGTCGTAGGATTAATGTTGTCTGATACTTTCCCACATTTCTCTAAAGACTAAAGTGATTGATTAAGGTAGACTTCTCCCTGCTTCTCCATTCTTCTGTAAACCATTCATGTCAGTACCTTGCAACCATGACATTTTATAGTGAGAGTCCAGTAATATATAATAATTCAGTTGTTAGGAAGTATTTTCTAATATTAAAGTGTAATATGTAGTCACATAGGGAAGTGAAACATGGATGATAAACAGTTCAGAGAAGAGGAGAACAGTACATTTCATATGAGGTGCTATCGGAGGAAGCTGACAAGGGAACCTCCCCCATCGCACCCCCCTCAGATTTGATTGTAAGTTGGCACAGTGGATAGTCCTTGAAAAACTGAACACATATCAATCGAGAAAGCAGGAAGAAGTTGTGTGGAACTATGAAAAAGTAAGCAAAATTTACAAACTAAGTAGTCCATTTGCAAGATAGGTCACATCAAGGATAAGATGAGCTCAGGAGCGCCGTGGTCTCGTGGTTAGCGTGAGCAGCTGCGGAACGAAAAGTCCTTGGTTCAAGTCTTACCTCGAGTAAAAAGTTTACTTTATTCATTTTCGCAAAGTTATTATCTGTCCGTTCGTCCATTGACGTCTCTGTTCACTGTAATAAGTTTAGCGTGTGTGTTTAACGACCGCACCGCAAAACCGTGCGATTAGTAGACGGAAGGACGTGCCTCTCCAATGGGAACATTTGAACGCAAGGTCATAGGTCAACCGATTCCTCCACAGGAAAATACGTCTGATATATTCTATACGACATTGGTGACGGCATGTGCGTCACATGACAGGAATGTGTTGTCGACACACCTAACTTGTACACTTGGCGAATGAGGAAAAAGATTCTTCTACCTTGCCCGATTTAGGTTTTCTTGTGGATGTGATAATCACTCCCAAAAAAGTGATGAAAACATAAGAGTTTGTCACATAAACTGCAACAAATGAATACAACAGTTTCACAGTCGCACAGTTTTTCCTGTACTCTGACAAAACTTATGTTTTTAACGTTTTAAATTTTTCCGTTTAGGTGTAGCGTCCCCAAAATACGGGGCAGTTATCTCGCATCGGACCGATGGACGGACAGATAATAATTGTCTGAAAATAAAAATTTAAACTTTTTACTCGAGGGAAGACTTGAACCAAGGACCTCTCGTTCCGCGGCTGCTCACATTAACCACGGGACCACGGCGCTCCTGCGCTCACATTACCCTTGATGTTGCCTATCTTGCGCATGGACTACTCAGTGTGTATATTTTGCATATTTTTTTCATAGTTCCACACAGCTTCTTCCTGTTTTCTCGATTGATCTGTGTTCAGATGTGACCTATCTTGCAAATGGACTACTTAGTTTGTAAATTTTGCTTACTTTTTCATAGTTCCACACAACTTCTTCCTGCTTTCTCGATTGATATGTGATCAGTTTTTTAAGGACTATCCACTGTGCCAACGTATAACTAAATCTGAGGGGGGTGCGATGGGGACGTTCCATTGTGAGTAATGAATAATCAGTTCAGATAATGGAAAAGAAGGTACTGAATCAAATTTGAGAAGAAAGAATTTTATGGCACAATTTGATTGGACAAATGGTGAGACATTAATGAATCACACTGGATAACTCAGTAAAGTGTTTAGGAGGGAGATGGGGATACTAATTGTAGAGGGAGACTTGAATAGAGTAAGCAGGTTCAGAGGGATGTAGTTTGCCGTAGCCATGCTAAGAGAAAGACGCTTGCACACGGTAGATTAGTGTGGATAGCTGCATTAGGCTACTTTTCGGATTGGAGACCAAAACGACAACACAAACAAAACTCTGTAGGTACTAAACTTTAAAATGAAATTGGAACTGCTACTTCAGTCATTGATGTAAGACAGTTGGAAACATATGAGAGAAACCGATAGAAACACAAACAGAAAGGTATGTGAGTGCTTATGGGCACGGGCAGTGATGGAAGCTTTACCGAGGATGTCGTTGCCACGCGCTGGGTATCCGCTGACGCTCATCGTGTGGGCGTGGTCGGCCGTCACCACGATGAGCGTGTCGGCCTCGTTGGTCATGTCGACCGCCAGCTGGACCGCCTCGGACATCTCGATGGTCTCGTCCAGCGCCTTGTGCACCCAGTTATTGTGGTGCCCCATGTCGATACGCGCACCTGCAGGCAATCACAGCTAGCATAGCGTCGCGGGTCTCCCCATCACAGTTTCAGCAGAGAAGTACTGTAGATAGCAGGAGGCAACAAGAGGAAATGTCTGAAAAGTGTCCTCCGTAAACCTAAAATAATTGTCATCACATTGCCCGGTGGATAAAGAATATCAGCATACTTCAGAAAAGTTAACGAAGAGCTAACATCTCTCCATGAATTACCAACATAGGAAGTGTTGAAGAATATACATGGTGCGTTTTATCAAGTCTTTGAAATAGGAAAAGACACTGATACTGATTCTTCGTTTTGATCGCTTCAGGCAATCTGGTTCCCAATACGTGAGTTTCTCGAAGAGCTATAACAGTTTTTTGACTTGAATGAATAACTATTTGATGTTAGCTGCGTGCGTGTGCGTGTGTGTGTGTGTGTGTGTGTGTGTGTTTGTATGTGTGTGTGTGAGTGTGTGCGTGTGTCTGTGTGTGAGTGTGTGCTTGCGTGAGAGAGAGATCATTAGATTTTCATTGTTTTGGTACACAATTAAGTCATCAATTTGTTTCCACGTTCTTTTATCGACATTCAGTCCACCGTATAACTCTTTAGAAGTCATGTGTCCATATCATTGCACAAAACGATTATAGGATGAGGAAATATTATTAGTATTATTATTTCTTTTCTTTCTCAGACGTTATGTCTGGTTAAAAATGGAAAGTGACGCGGACCTTGATCAAGCGTGACTTCCTTTTAACTGTACGGTATATGTTAAATTGCATTTAGTAACTTTCGGGTAACTGAACATGTATCAATAATTACAGATTTCTTAGTTGTATATATACGTTTGGATGTAGCTGTATTGCGTTGATGTACTGGTGGATATTGTGTGGTATGAATCCTATAGCTGATAGTATAAATGGTATAGTGTCAACTTTATCCTGATGCCACATGTCCTTGACTTCCTCAACCAGTTGGATGTATTTTTCAATTTTTTCTCCTGTTATCTTCTGAATATTTGTTGTATTGGGTATGGACATTTCTATTAGTTGTGTTAATTTCTTCTTTTTATTAGTGAGTATGATGTCAGATTTTTTTATGTGGTGTTGTTTTATCTATTATAATGGTTCTGGTCCAGTATAATTTGTATTCATCATTCTCCAGTACATTTTGTGGTGCATACTTGTATGTGGGGACGTATTGTTCTATTATTTTATGTTGTATGGCAAACTGTTGATATATTATTTTTGATACATTGTCATGTCTTCTGGTGTATTCTGTATTTGCAAGCATTGCACATCCGCTTGTGATGTGATCTACTATTTCTATCTGTTGTTTGCAAAGTCTGCATTTATCTGTTGTGGTATTCGGATCTTTAATAATATGCTTGCTGTAATATCTGGTGTTTAATGTTTGATCCTGTATTGCAAACGTTAATCCATCTGTCTCACTGTATATATTGCCTTTTCGTAGCCTTGTGTTAGATGCGTCTTGATCGATGTGTGGCTGTGTTAGATGATACGGGTGCTTGCCATGTAGTGTTTTCTTTTTCCAATTTACTTTCTTCGTACCTGTTTATGTTATGTTATCTGAAGGGTTGTAGAAGTGGTTATGAAATTGCATTGGTGTCGCCAATGTATTTATATGGGTGATTGCTTTGTGTATTTTGCTAGTTTCTGCTCGATAAATCCCCTTCCTCCTTCCTTTCTGCTTAATGTGAATCTTTCTGTTGCTGAATGTATGTGATGTATTCTATATTTGTGGCATTGTGATCGTGTAAGTGTATTGAGTGCTTCTAGGTCTGTGTTACTCCATTTCACTACTCCAAATGAGTTGGTCAATATTGGTATAGGATAAGTATTTATAGCTTTTGTCTTGTTTCTTGCTGTCAATTCTGTTTTCAGTATTTTTGTTAGTCTTTGTCTATATTTTTCTTTTAGTTTATCTTTAATATTTGTATTATCTATTCCTATTTTTTGTCTGTATCCTAGATATTTATAGGCATCTGTTTTTTCCATCACTTCTATGCAGTCGCTGTGGTTATCCAATATGTAATCTTCTTGTTTAGTGTGTTTTCCCTTGGCTATGCTATTTTTCTTACAATTGTCTGTTCCTAAAGCCATATTTATATCATTGATGAATCCTTCTGTTATCTTTAGTAATTGGTTGAGTTGTTGCTGTCAGTAGTTTTTTATCATCCATGTATAGCAAATGTGTGATTTTGTGTTGGTATGTTCCAGTAATATTATATCCATAATTTGTATTATTTAGCATGTTGGATAGTGGGTTTGGAGCAAAGCTGAACCAGAAAGGACTTAATGAGTCCTCTTGGTATATTCCACACTTAATCTGTATTGGCTGTGATGTGATATTATTTGAATTTATTTGAATATTAAGTGTGGTTTTCCATTTTTTCATTAGTATGTTTAGGAACTGTATCAATTTAGGATCTACTTTGTATATTTCCAATATTTGTAGTAACCATGAGTGGGGTACACTATCAAAAGCTTTTTGGTAACCAATGTATGCGTAGTGTAGCGACCTTTGTTTAGTTTTAGCTTGATATGTCACCTCTGCGTCTATCATCAGTTGCTCTTTACATTCTCGTGCTCCTTTGCAGCAGCTTTTTTGTTCTTCATGTATAATTTTGTTCTGTGTTGTATGTGTCATTAACTTCTGTGTAATGACTGAAGTTAATATTTTGTATATTGTTGGTAGGCATGTTATGGGGCGATATTTTGCTGGGTTGCTGTGTCTGCTTGATCTTTAGGTTCAGATGAGTTATTCCTCAGGGACTGGGTATGGGTCTGCAATGTAACTGTAAAATAATTTAGTTAGATGTGAATGTGTTGAGGTGAACTTCTTTAGCCAGAAATTTGCTATTTTATCTTTTCCAGGGGCTTTCCAATTGTGCATAGAATTAATTGCTGGGGTGACTTCATGTTGCAAAATTATCACTTCAGGCATTTGTGATATCATCATGTATGTGTCTGTTTCTACTTGTATCCACCGTGCATGTCTGTTATGTTGTACCGGGTTTGACCATATGTTGCTCCAGAAGTGTTCCATGTCTGTTATGTTGATGGATTGTCTATTTTAATGTGTGTGTTACCTATTTCCTTCTATTTTCACTTTTTTTGTATCTTCTAAGTCGTTTGGCCAATGGTTGTAATTTCTGCTTCTTTTCATCTAATTGCTCTATCCCTTCTTGTTGTGAGATTTTAGCTAAACCTTTCCTTTTTTTGCCTGATATTTCATTTCTTATAAATTGTGTTAGCTGTCCAATGTCTTTTCTCAGTTTTTCTATTCTGATCTGTAGCCTGTGTTACCATGCTGGTTTTGTGGGTTTCTTCTGTGTGTTGGTTGGTTCTGATCTATGCCTAGTGTGTATATTTAGTGTAGAGAGTGCTCCTATGTAAACCAGTAGTTGTAACTCTTTCATAGTTGTATTTTCATTTATTTTGTTGTGTATGAGTGTGTTGATAACAATGTTCTACAAAAAAACCTTTTTTTCTATTTCTGATAAAAAATATTGTGATCCTAGTTGTATTTTGAGTGCTGAATTGGAAACGGTTTTTGGTTTTTTTTTCTATCAGGGATAGTTTATGAGTAATCGCAATTTTATTTCTCTTTACAGTTTCTGATATAGTGCAGCAAACGTGTGGTGAAATTCGACAAACAAATGCTCATCTTTATGATGATATAAGTTCATCACATTAATGGAGGGTTGGCTGTAACATATAACACAGTAACCTTTGTATATAAACTTTGAAGCATTTATTTGACATGAGAAATTTCAGAAAATTGACAAACAATGAGCCACTGCCTTGTAATGCACATCACTTTTTTCTCTTGTATTGTGAATCTTTCTTCTCTCGAATGATATTCCAGCAAAGGTACCCACTTCCCTTCATAACGTCTTTCTATGGTAGAAATGTCTTAATGGAATCTTTCCCCATGTTCATCCGATACGTCACTACAACTCTCTGTGAAGTAGTCCAGATGAGAGTCCATCATATGTACCTTCAAAGACATATTGCACACAAAATCGTGATATGCTTTGATCATATCCTTCACCATTGCTTTGTAGTTAGTAGCTCTTCTTCTTTCGAGGAAGTTTTCCGACACCATCTTGAAACAGTCCCATGCGGTTTTTCCTTTATCAGTTAAACATGCTTCAAAATTTGCATCTTTCTGCAGCTCCCTGATTTGTGGGCCCACAAATACACCTTCCTTTATTTTTGCAGCTGAAAGACGGGGGAATTTGGTAGCTAGATATGCAAACCCGCAGCCTGTTGGATCCATGGCCTTCACGAATTGTTTCATCAGGCCAGGTTTGATGTGAAGCGGTGGAAGTAGTATATATTCAGCAGCTACCAGACTTTCACGTTGTACATTCTTTTCGCCAACTTTCCATCTTCGCCTAGGCCATTTCTTTTTCACGTAGTGAGAATTTCGGTCTCCACTATCCCACTCGCAAAGAAAACAGGCATACCTTGTGTAGCCTTCTTGCATTCCCAGTACCATAGCAATTACCTTGAAATCTGCACATATTTTCCATTTGCGTTCATTGTATTTTAATGAATTTAGCATCCTTTGTACGAATTCGTAATTATCTTTTGTCAAACTAGCGTAAGCTACTGGAACAGAGGGTATTTTATCTCCGTTATGGAGCAAAACACCCTTCAGACTTGTTTTCGATGCATCTATGAAATGTCTCCACTCCTGTGAAATATAAGTGAAGTTCAACACTTTCATCAGGCCAGCAACGTCATTGCAAAATGTCAGTGCTTGGTCAGTTGAAAAATAAGAAGTAAAGGCATGTTCTCTGTGCCTGAACACACTGATTTTAGTACTCTGGTGCAGTAGATTATACTCTTGTAATCTTGAACCAAGCAGCTGCGCCTTTTGTTTACTTAGTCCTAGATGACGTACTAAATCATTTAAATCTGCCTGTGTTAACAAATGTGGCGATGACTCACTTGTGCAGTGATATAAAGAATCATCATCTGTGATTTCTTCAGTACTACTTATTTCACTGTCACTCGGAATTTGACCTCGAGCTCTTGAAGGTACTGGAAGGTTGTCGGAAAGCTGCACTGGCATTCTCGCTGAAGGCAGATCTGGGTAAACAATATGCCTCTTCAACTTTTTGTTTGTAGAACCCTGAATTTTTGTTAGACAGAAATAACAATCAGTAACATGGTCCTTAGGCTCCCTCCACACCATGGGAACAGCAAACAACGCCACATTCTCTTTACCTTTCCACCACTGAATTAGTTTGCAGTAACATGTAGCACAACAGAAATGTGGTGCCCATTCTTTATCTTGGTCTCCTATCTCTACTCCAAAGTAACGTTTGTATGCTTTCTTTATGACTGAAGAAATTTTCTTCCTATTTCTGGCAAAAGTGAACTTCCCACAGATGTAGCAGAAGTTGTCCGGCTTATATCGACAGCCACGACGACGTGGCGTTTCTGCAAATTTAAAAATACCACTTTGGTAATACACCTGTATTAAATTAATAGTAGGGAACTAGAGGAACGCTGATGTGTAAAAACAAGCAGTCGTTTTACCTTCAGCACCAGGCTCTATCAGTTTACACACAGGAACTAAAAAATTCAACCGTGCTCGGAAATATGACAGACAGTTACTTGTCAGCTAAAACACCCACTCGTTAAGACTGACACAAATTGCGGCTAACACCACTGTTGTAAACTCGATCCACCTGCCCTTAGGAGGCGTGAAGCTTTACTGCCGAGGCAGCGACCGGCTGTCGCCGTTCGAGTTAATGAGATGTTTCAGGTGGTCTTAATGACATAGGTGTGGCGGGGGATAACCTAATGATGTCTGATTCTTCCCACCTGCTGTTGCACAAGAAATTATCACGTTCTATCACTACTGGATGCGGCAACATACCTGTATTTCTCTATAACGTCTCTGTGTTAACCATGAATTGTGAATATATATATATATATATATATATATATATATATATTACATGAAAAGTATCCCTGACAACGATATTTTGTTTACATATTTGAAATTCCCACGGTAATGTTGGTCTAGAAGCACATACTTTAATATCAGAAATAGAACCCATGTCGGACAGTGATAATTGTTATTGTTGTTTCGATTTCTGGGTTATCTGGTGGTCTATGCAAGAATGGTCTAATGTCTGTATTTGTGTCTTTGTATTCTATATATGTCAGCTGAAATTTTTCTTCTCTGTCTAACACGTGTGTCACTTCATGTTCGATTTGTGCTTGTTCTGGTGGCTGTCTTAAGATTTCGTTTTCCTCAGAATGTTTAATCGATGCGTGTTGTTCTTTGTTTGTTTGCTCTGGGATGTTTGAGTCCATTTCTGTATTTTCTCCTTCTTCTGATTGCACATTATTTTGTTCCAGTATTTGTTGTACTTGTTGTTTGATGTTTTCTAATTCTGACTGGGGTATCCTGTTATTTTTTATTACTACACGGATCTGATCAGCTAGTCGTTGTTCTGTTAAAAATTTTAATTCTGGGTATGTCGTAAAAAATGTTGTGTATAATTGTGATCTGTATCCAGTTCTGTTGGTTCCTTAGTTTGTTGCTTGGTTATAACAGAACATGAGGTGTCGGTTTACTTCATCTGACCATCTCATCCTCTGTCTTTGTTTTCCTTCTAGCGTCCTGCAAAACACTTATATTTGGATTTAAATCATTTTCCGTTTGGCTGGCAGTGTCGTGACCATTGTGGACGGGCTTATGGTTCAAGCGTCGTCCCCGACCATGAGAGTGCTTGTCCGAGGGTTCGTTAGTTCTGTCCTGAACCAACTAATCACACTGAAAGGGGCGTTAGCCCTATTATTGGTTTGTTCTTTTCGTCGCCTTTTACGACTGACAGAACATACGGGAGGCCTATTCTTTTCCCGGGCCTCCACGGGTTTTATTATTGTTATTATTATTATTATTACTATTATCATTACTAATATTAAAATTATTATTATTATTATTATTATTATTATTATTATTATCATCGTTTAGTATGTCTTGTGGCTGTCTGTCATTTGAGTGAACGAGACTTCATTTCAGTGGAAGAAATACGACTTTTCCTAGTAGAAGCAGGTGATGGAAGCTAACTATTTTTCTAATACTACAATTAGTTCTCATGCATTAAGAAGTAAGAACAATACAAACATTAAAAAGGTTTAAGACGGGGATTTTAAATGTCTTCAGGATCAGGAAACGCTCTGGATTTCAGACATAGGCATATTATTCCGCTGGGCACTCAAACGAAATGTAGTACCACCAAGAAATATGTTAACGGGAGTTTGTTCACATGGCAGATATTTTGA
Organism: Schistocerca nitens; assembly: GCF_023898315.1. Lineage (NCBI taxonomy): Eukaryota > Metazoa > Arthropoda > Insecta > Orthoptera > Acrididae > Schistocerca > Schistocerca nitens. The sequence goes on from NC_064617.1 coordinate 620,647,514, forward strand.
AGTTTCTGGACATATCGACTTCCGAAAATTCAAACTGTAAAACATTCTGTTTGTAGAACTCCTCAAATCAAGGGCGAAGAGGTTCTGCTGTCAAGAGAATAATGATCATTAATTAGGCACAAGTAATCGGCCTTAGATTGTTTGTAGATGATTCTGCCATTTTCAGTCTAGGAAATCCATCGGATGATGGAATTCAGTTCCAGATTGAATTAGGCAAGTATGGGTACGATTCTAAACGTGGCAGCTGACACAAGTTATGAAAAGTGTGAGGTTATCCACATCAGTAATGAAGGGAATACGTTAAACGACGGTTACACGATAAATTGCAGGAACCTAAAAGTTGTCACTGCAACGTAATATTTAGGGATTACTCTTACGAACAGGTTAAATTGCAATGACCACATAGATAATGTTATGCGTTTTATTGGCAGAAGAGTTAGAAGATGCAACAAATCCATCAAAGAGACTGGCAACAATATGTTTTTCTGTTCTCTGCAAGAATATTGCTGTATGATATGGGGTACTTATCAGATGGCATTGACAGAGGACGTCCAAAAAGTTCAAAGAAGGACATCTCATTCTGTACTACTGTGAAACAGAAGAAATGGTGTCACGGATGTGATACGGATGTTGGGGTGGCAGTCATTAGAATAAAGGTGTTTAGCATTGTGATGAGATATTTTTTGATACTGCAATCAGCAACATTCTCTTGCGAATGCGAGAATATTCTGTTGACGCCTACCTTCAAAGGGAGACACGATCGCAGCAATCACATCAAGCACGAAAAGATGTAAGTGTTCATTTTTCCTGTACGTTGTCCGAAAGGGGAGCGGTACATAAATAGTATGCTAATGGTTCTTTGAACCCTCTCCCAGGCACATAAGCGTGGATTTCAGAGTAGTCACGTAGATGTAGATTTTGATAAGAATTAAACATGGTAAACGTTAATGAAACCGACAAACTGCAGGGACAGACAACTGACTGGAAATGGAGGAAAAATGTCCTATGAACACCTGTCTGGAACTCCATCGTTGCCTAGGCAGATCACACTGACGGAAGAGATCTGACAACGTATCGTGTGTTTCCTTTGTGTTGCAGGCTGTGTGATTGGCGCAACGTACTGTAAGCAGCAGAATGGCCCGGTATTCATGTCGGGAATAAGACAAGGTGGTGTTTGTGTTCGGCGAAGCAGAAGGAAACGGCCGAGAGGTAGCACCGCTATACCAAAACAAGTAACCTCACAGACACCGACCACATCACACAACATATCAAGCCCAACACATCAAGCCCTTTTTTGGGCGTTTCCGACACCATGGATCCTTTCAGACAGACGAACATAAAGTGGGGCAGCGGACTGTGTGTACACCAGATTTGGGGTACCAGGTTCTACAAGGCATTGTGAGAAACCCTATTACAAGCTGCAAATATGTGGCCCGCCAACATAGTGTAACCAAAGTACGATCGTGTGTATCCTGCATGACAACCGCTACTATCCCTATCACCATGGAGGCCATCGCTCTGGGAAGATTTGTAGCCTTTACATGCAGCACACCACCCTTTTCCGGACGTATGTTCGTAGGGTACCCCCACTCAGGAAACCGTCCATGCGGTTTGTCCGTTCTTTTAATGTTCACCCTGTACGTAGCTGTACGTGGTATAACGGAATAGTATTAATTTCCGTGCAAGTACATTGTTGTCGAAATCTTACAATAAAATAATTGTGCTTTACCCGCTGTAACACAATTTTAACACAATCACTAAGATTCTGTAATTTTTTTTTTTTTTTTTTTTTTTTTTGCAGCGGAAAAGGTACAATTACTTTATTGTTCTGTAATTAATACATCAAATCATTTACGCATGCTCTGAGTTATTTCTTAACTTAATATTATTTATTATTACGCAGTGCATACATTCAGTCGAAGAACGAAAGAAACCATTAGGCCTGAGAATCGCAAAGCTTATGTCCTTGTCGTTCTGTTTGATTGCCTTTTCTACAAGGGAAAAGGCTTCGTAGGTGGACCCTGCGCGGAGCGTAGTGGTAGGGGCAAGGTAACTGCTGGCCTTGTCGCGTTCCATTTTGGAGAACACTTTTTATGTGGAAAAATGTTTACCGCAGACAGATTAAGTGGTGGACAGTGACCAACCAGTAGGAATAGTGGGATGTTGTGTTTAGGTGAAATCAGCAAGATTTTTAATTTTGGTATTATTGGATGAAATACATTTATTAACACTTCTGCACTGAGAACTTTCGGCATGTAAGGATTTACCATGTTTGCAAGACTTACAAGGCCAAATTATGATGTTACGAAGATTGAACCAGTTTGCTTCAAGCAGATATACGAAGGGAAGACATTACGACACCTTTGGTCTGTCATTTTAATCAGTGACATGAAGAATCTGCAGAAGTGTTTCTGGCATCACGTTTACAACTGCGTGTGCGACTGATAAGGCAAAGTACAGACTATTTCTTTGTTATTCTCGTAAAAGGAGAGCTAGACTTATTTCAATGTGTACTGTGAGCAAGTATGTATTTCGGTCAGTACAGAGACATGTATATCAAAAGTTCGTTACTGTTTAATTTCAAGTACCTGTTCATTTTACTTACTCCCAATTTTAAAAGTGGTCATTGCTACATGTAACAAAAACAACAACGATAATTGCGTTGTTATGATTCAGTTTAATGAGGCAAAGTATTAGACATTTTTGATGGGTCGCTTTGTTGCAGTATTGGAGTAAAATTTGTTTGCATTAAATACATTTTCTTCAAATCGTGCGCTTAAAGTTTCAAAAGTCAATTCTCTCCATTGAAGTGACGACTGTTAACTTTAAAGGTCTCTTGAAAAGCTATAAAGTAATGACAGGAAGAAAAAATAAAATAAAATAAAACGACACACCACATGGAATTATCCGAATGGGACGGAAGTCGGTAAAGGTGATGTACAGATACAGACAAACAAATGATTAACATTTAAGAAAAATAGGATGATTCATTCAAGAGAAATAGCTTCACAAATTGAACAAGTCAGTAATGGGTTGATGTACCACTGGTCCTTAGGGAAACAGTTATTCGACTTTCGATTGATTGACAGTGTCGCTGGATGCCCTCCTGAGAAATTCTGTGGTAACTTCAGTCCAATTGATGCGTCACATCGTCAAAACTCTAGGTGGTTGGACGGTACTGCCCCAAACACTCCAAACGTTCTCAATTGGGGAGAGATCCAGCGCCCTTGGTGGCCAAGGTGGGGTTTCACAAACACGAAGAAGAGCAATAGAAAAGCCGCCGTGTGTGGCCGTGCAGTGTCTTCGTGAAACATAAGCCCAGGCTGGGCAATAAAAGGGAGTGTCGAATTTCGTCGACGTACCGCTATGCTGTAAGTGTCGCGGATGACAACCAAAGGGGTCCTAGTACGAAAACAATGTCATTTCAGACTATCACTCGAGGTTTTTGGGCCTTATAGCGGGCGACTGTCACGTTGGTATCCCACCACTATCTGGGGCGCCCCAAACACACCTTCAATGTTGATCGGGCCTTAATTCGAAGCGAGACTCATCACTGAAGACTATTCCAGTCAATGTGATTCCAGAGCGAAGATATGTCTGGAGATGCCCCAAACACTCTGCCTGTAGCCCGCCATACGGCCCAACAACCAGGAGTGAAGATCCAGCGTGCCATTTCTTTTCAAAGGCAGGCCCCTTTTTTGTTGCCTTTCATGGCAACCCATCCTGGACTTACATTTCAGCAAGATAGTGCCTATCCGCTCAAGGCGAAAATCTCTCCTGCTTGTCTTAGTGTTTGCGAAACCCTACCTTGCCCAGCAAGGTCGCCAGACATCTTTCCAGTTTGAAACGTTTGGAGCATTATAGACAAGGCTCTCCGACCAGTTCGTGATTTTGACGATCTGATGCACCAGTTGGACAGAATTTGGCACGGTGTCTCTCGACATCCAACAACTCTTTCGATCAATGTCAAGTCGAATTACTGCCTGCATAAGGGCCGGAGGTGGAGCAAAACCGTGCTTATTTGCTAAATTTGTGAAGTTCTTTCCCTCGAATAAATGCAATTTTTTTGAAATTCTAACCACTTGTTTGTCTGTACATGTACATCACGTCTACCAGTTCCCGTCCAATTCGGATAATTCCTTCGTGTGGCTTCATGTTTTTGATCTTACACTTTTTCTGTCAATTCTGGTTCTAATAAGCAATCTTCAATTTCCTTAAAATACAATTTAAATGCGTCTTTGAAGTTGATTGAACGAATTTATATTCTGAAACCTCGTTCCATCGGTACATGACGACCGAAATAGTAAATAGTCTGGTTAAATTTCAGTGAGAAGTTCTCAAAAAGAGTTTATGCATATTTCATTTTCCAGCAGTAAATGCTGTCAGTATGTTTAGAGAAGAACATAAATTACAAAAACAATAACTTAGTGTAAGCAGTGGAGCGTAATTAATAATTCGTTGCCATGCACAATACCCAAAATTTTATCTATTAAATTCTTCAGAAAAAAAAGGGAGGACCAAATTAAAATTCAGTCACGTAAACAGACGATCAAATTTAAGCAAAGGATTATCCGATAAAATAATTTAATGTTAAAAATGTTAATAACGTTCTTTGGTTCACAAGACTGAAATTAGGCGCTCCGGAAGACAGCCAAAATCTTAGCTAGGTCACACTGTTTCACAGACTGTCTTGAATACGAAAGTAAGGAGAACACTACATCTGAGAGGATGATAGTGTCTTTTTAGTATAAGGCGTTCAGTGTAATGCGAGGAGGTAGCTCTATCCTTACACAATAAGTTTTCACTCTTGAACGTACTTTATGCACTGTGTTAAACATTACGGTTATCAACAATTCCCTGCTGGAAGGAAGGCATGGAAGAGTTTTATATCCCTTTCGAGGAGGAGAACAATAGAGATGAAGCCACCAAATGATACTGGGAAGAATGAAACAGGAAATCGGCCGTGTTCTGTTCAAGGAAACCATCGTGGGATTTTTCCTTAGAAGATTTCGGGAAACCAATTCAAATTGTGAAGCCAGTTGGGGATTAGAATCATAGGCCTCCAGAATATTTCCTTCACCCTCAAAGCAAGTTCGTAAATTTTTAAAAGTAGCGTTGACGTCGACAAATATAATATTAGACGCAAAAGTTTTTTTGTATATTTCTTCAAAGATTTATGTCAACAAAGAGCATAGTTCCGAGAGATCGTAGGTAGCAAAGTACATTTGAGCACTGGAAAATGTCGGAAGCAAACTAATGATTCTTGATTATTCCAATCACCTAATTCCTGTAATAGAAACTGCTGCCGTGTTGAACACAGGGCGTTCCTTGCGCTATAGCAAATGGAAAAGTTCGCCGTATTACGTGACTGAAACGAAGCCGGATATTGAACTGGCAGTTGAAGTGACAGTCAATTACAGGATGGGGATGACTCCCCATATAAAAAAAAATGTGACAGAAGCCAGGTCCTGGGTGAGTGAAGCGTACAACACTCCATTTTCTAGTCCATCAGGCACTGGGCAGTTTGCGTGCAGTATATCAAACGTGTGGTGTGAGTAAATATCATTTTGGGGTAAACTGTACCCAGAAACATCATTCACAGTTGAACAACAACAAAGAGATAACAAGGTTTACTGTCAACTATTGCACATTGTAACAGGGGATAGACGTGGCATGCTACAGAATATCTCTCAGCATTGCAAAGTTGGACAACACAACTGCAGGAAGTAGATTATCACGATATGGTACGAACGTCACCGCCAAGCAGATGTAGCTGTGCTCACTGCTTGTCACATATGTGAAGGAAAACCGAGAATGGATACATGAAGGAAGGGTGAGGTAACCTGGCATAATGTGTTACGTGATACATTAGTACAAGTTGGTGACTGGGTATAGCATGACAAAATCGACCTGAGCTGCTATTCAAACATTAATATCGATGTATTCTAGTATGAAGAATTTACGTGGGCTGAATTGAAGTAATTTACCAGTGCTACTATCCATCACCTCTGAATGCCACAGGAACCTACTGCTTATCATATACATCTGTTTCTTACCGAGTGAGGTGGCGTAGTGGTGAGGCACTGAAATCTAGCAATAGGGCTACAGCGACCCCAGAACACTTTGACTGACCTTGAAGGCTTGTGACGTCACACTACGTACGTCCGTTCACTACTGATGACATCACTAGCCACACCATCTTGTCTATGATGTCACTATCATGACCCGACAAGCCACATTCCAATAATACTACGTCTCCCACACTGAAACGAACCACATTTCATTCCTTGGAACTGGGTCCACCATTAAAATGAATTTCTACTTCACGTTCCACTATTGCTTGCCATTAAAATGAGGCAATAAAATTGTAACAAATGGCCCCATGTTACAGCAAAAATTGTAACAAACTTATTCAAACATCATCATGTTACAGTAAAATTGGTAAAAATTGCCCAATACATCATCATGCTACTACAAAGTTGTTACAAAGTGCTTAATGCTACAGTGATATTGTGACTGATTAGCCAACTTTACAGTGTATATTGTACCAAATTAACATATACATTGTTACGTTACAGCAAAATTGTTACAAATTGCCTTATGCATGTTAGAGTAAAATGGTAACAAACTGCCTGATACATTACAATTTTTATATTACACTGCAACGATTTGCTCCAAACATCACTAATGCATGGAAAATACTGCTGCAGACAAGGTTGATAAGTTTATATGGTGACTACCATTACTCTGGATAGAACTGGTTGGATCAATAACGGTTAGTTTACATATGGTCGCTGTCTTTATTTACCCTGTATGCTGTTGGAGCAATAATGTTTAGTTGATATAGTGACTGACATTGCTCCAGATACTAATGTGTTAGGCAATAATGGTCAGCGAATACAGTAACTACCATTACCCTGAATGTATAGTGACTATAAATGTAACATAACCTAAGAGCGAACGGGTATCAGTTACTGAATCATAAATATTATTTGTCACAATAAACTGGCAGACTGTAACTTGATAGTCGTTGTCAGCTAGTGGATATCCCTACTTTTAATTCGTTAACAGATAATCGTCAAACGAAATTGTAACAGATAGCCCCATACCTCAACATGTACAGCAAATCTGTAATAAATTGCTCCAAACATAATCACGTTACAGGAAAAATTGCAACAAAATTCCACATCAGAATTGTAACAGGTTATCCCACTCGTCACTGACTACACAATATGTCATTTGTTCCAATCAACTACAAATTATTCCATCAAGCAAAACACTTATTTTGTGACTTATTTCAGTACCCTGTCCATGGTGTCACAACACATAATTTTGTGTAACCATGCTGAAGCATGGGGCAATTTTTTACAACTATGCCATAAATTGGCTATGTATGGGCAATTTGTTACGATTTTACCGAAATATGACGTTGTATGGGCCAACTAGTTTCAGTTTACACTGACACACATAGGGATATTTGTTATAGTTTCATTGTAACATATGGATATACAGGACAATTAGTTATGACTTGGTTATAGCATTTCGAAATATGGGGCACACATTAGAATATTGCTGTTACATGACAATGTATACAGTCATCAGTTAAAATGTTGCTGCATCATGTCGATGTATAGGTCAATTTGTTACAACACGTTTGCTGTAACACATGGCAAAAATTTGTTACAGTTTTGCTGTAACAGGTCGATGTATTACGTAATTTTGTACAATACTGCTGTAACATGGGAACATATAGAACTATACGTTACAGTGTTGTTGTAACTTTTAATTGAATGGAGCAATCTGCTGCAATTTTAGTGTGAAATGACGATGTATGGAGGGTGAGTTCCTTGTTGTCTCTACTGTTCAGTAGCATAAAGTAGCATTATCAGTAAGAGATAACAAACATTTCGTACTATGAGACTGTTAATAATAGCCCAGCATTGAGTCACGTTAATGGCTAGGGAACTTTGAAAGTGGGTAGCCGAAAGCTTTGAAACCATTCTTTCTTAACTATAAGAATGTGTATTATTGTTGTTGAGTATGATACTTTACCGAAAAGTCATGCAGTTTTCACTGTGATAGCAGATACTGACCAACTGTTGTACTGAGAGATTAATAGAATACCCTAGCCTAAGGATGACCATAATGTTCCTCTGACCTTGTTATCAGTTTTAGCTGGAATATGATTTGTCGACAAACAGCAGAGACTATTTTGACATAGGAATAACATTTTTTACTTTGGGACTTTGGTACTTTGCTAATGACACACATATTTTTTGTGTAAACATATTTAATTGTACCTTACACAAGGAGTGGTCCAGGAATGTAAGCAGGCCTTCACTTAATGTTTATATAGATAATTTTGAACGTGACAGATAATATGCATTTCTTGGATACTTTAGAACATGACCAATATGGCATTTCTGTGGCTACAGTGTGACTGGCTTTTCCGTTTTAACGGCCGGGTAGATACTGGGATGTGAGTGACTGTTTCGCTGTAATGGCCATTACTATTCCAAGAAATGAGATGTGGCATCTCCGATTGTGAATGACACCATAGTTAAGGAAGGCAATAACCTTTATCACGTGATGTCAGCAATTTTCATGGTTCGTTACACCGTTTTGGAGTCGCTATAGCTCTTTCTGTGGACGGTGGCGGTTAAAATTCCCACCCAGTCGTCCAGACTTAGCGAATACATGTTTCCCTAGATCGCTTGTCTTGTTGAGAAACACTGGACCAAGTATAAGCATTTCCACTTTGCTTTACTTGAAATCTTTAACGTCATTGACCAAATACCATGTGGTCTCATGTGGTTTGCTCTCCGAAAGCGTGAGGTACCTGAAGAACTAACTTAATGCGTGTGGCCTCCCCAAAATAGTTTTTAAAGTCGAGTACTGTCTTCTGCTGGGATACCAGGTGCCTTTCCTATTCCAGCAGGGAGTCCATCAGGGATTTACTCTCTCTACCCTTCTCTTAATCATAAAAATATACGGAATCGCTAGAGATCTTCAGCAATTAGCACTGCGGTCACATCTGCATGATGATGATGTTCTAATGGCTGCTGAAGAAAAGATCGATCTCTAGCATGAAGTCGAAGCGTAGAAGAACCTCCTTGAACTGTCCGGACAATGCCTCTATATAAAGAAGACTGAATACCTACGAACATATGTAAATAATTCGGACACTATGAAGACCGACGGTATAAATGTACCAGAAGACAAATTTCTTCACGTCCACTGACACATAAATCACTGTCAACGGCTCATTCGCTTCCGAAATCACAAACTGCACTATCAACACATGTCTGAAATGGCGGATAGTTGGTATTGTTGTAGCTAGCGACGAAAGCAGCACAGCAAAGATGTGGTGTAATGAAAAACAAAATGCTTCAGTGGATATCCGGTGTAACACCTCATGAGAGATTCACAGGTGGTTCGAATTGTCCCCTCTCTTTGAGAAGATACGGAAAGCCATGTACAACGCTATGGATATCTACTTCAGGTAGATTACGAAACGATGATAATTTGCGAGTGTTTGTTGAAAGTCAAAGTGGCTGTGAGATCGAGGAAACGTTGGCCAGAAAGCATCCATACAGACCTCAGATTGAGGGATCTCCACACTGAACAAACACAAGATCTCACCAAGAGGAGACTGAGACAAAAGGGGGAAGGGAAAGCCCGTTAGAGTGTGGAACAAAAGCTGCTGAATCCGAACAAGAACTTCAAGTCAACTGCCGGGATTGTTCCTTCGAAAGAGCCGACTTATTTCCCCAATCCATCTGTAATGATGTCAACGTCGACGGGACGTTAAACACTAATCTTCAATTGCACTTTCCATTTGTTCACTTACGTCACTTTTCAGGCAACCAATACAACACACCCCTTCGACTCCCTCACCAACCTTACGAGAGCTCCACACTGCTGAAACGTAGCTCGGACGTCATTCAGCAAACTGTACGTGAAATTTACACAGTTCTTTCCCATTCCGTTTTTTACGTATGGCGATTAAGCGAACATGGAGTTGAATGGTCTTTCAATGCTTCGTTTGTATAGTACAGTACGTCCTACTACCTGCTGTAACGGTTTGACACTCACAGTAGGTAGGTGTCTTTAATTCTAGCGCTAATTTGTGTACAAAACAGAAGTCAATAACCAGTTACATTCACTTAAATTTGCAAGCACATAGCCATAAACCACTTCAAACTAACAATACATAGTTTCTGAACTAAAGATACTTTCAAATCTTAGCGTTTATCGTGAGTGTGTGGAACATGCGGCAACCCCATTTTCACATTATGTTTGAGTATATAACATATATGCACTTGAATGTTTCGCCGGGTGAGATTACGAGGAACGTCTGTAATGCGGAATTTTTAACTACAGACGTGGAAAAATAGACAGAGATACAACCTTCAACGAATAAGAAATATCCATTGGGGTCCTTCTGCAAAATTTCTATAGCCGCCCTCGTCATGTCCACGAGTCTCGGCTGTGTGTCCGGGGCCTCCAGGTTGTACTCCATATGGCTGTCTGCAAAGAGGCCTGCAACATTAGAAGAAACCAGCGTTTACAAACAGTTGATTGGCAAGATGAGTGGTACAATGAAATTTAGGCAAAGTAGTAATTTGAAGCCATAGTTGATGTGCACACTTGACAAGAGGAACAGTCGATAATTCCTAATGACTCAAAGTGATCATAGAAAAATTTCCGAGAACGTTCACTACGTAGTGCAAGACGGCCATTTTTAAAGAGGGGACACAACTGTCTGGGGGTGTGTCGTTTCGGTGCTGCGGAGCGTCTGAGCTACCGGTTTGTTATGGTTACAGTCAACTACACACAGAGGTCCGTTGTGGTCTGTAATAGATATTCCAATGTATTAACGTGGAGCCGATTTACGCTGGAAAAAAATTGGATCCAAATTCCGCCGCCAGATGTAAATCTAGCTCAGTGAGTGCAATAAATGCGTATAGAAGTGATCCCATAAACAGTGGATTGGGAAAAGGACCTGGGCAGGAAAGGTCAAAGAAGTGAGAAAGGCACAAAGTTGATTTTATTGTTAATCGCCGCTTACACAATTTGTTCCATATCAGAACAAGAGACATCGACGAGATGCTGTACAGCACCAGTTTTGCACCTGGCGGCGAAAATTGGAACTAAATTTTTTGCCCAGCTTTAATCTGTTCCACATTATTGCATTAGCACGTCTACCAAGTTTTCCTGCCTTATGATAAATACCGCCCGTAGTGAACATCTTGAGCAACTCGACTATAATTATTAGCACCCGACACTTAGCTTTTGCGTTAGGTATCCTTATTACTTACACAAGTTGTTTGTCAATTCACCATCAGTGTTATATGCGAGGACGGCACATGCTGAACGCTTGGTATGTTGTGCAGAACTGTATACTGCTAAATTATTAAGACGAAATGGCTCCACATCCACATCAGTGTGAGTACCTTTCAGAACCTGTTTGAGGCGGCCGCGGTGGCCATGCGGTTCTAGGCGCTTCAGTCCGGAGCCGCGCGACTGCTACGGTGGCAGGTTCGAATCCTGCCTCGGGCATGGATGTGCGTGATGTCCTTAGTTACGTTTAAGCAGTTCTAAGTTCTAGGGGACTGATGACCTCGGATGTTAAGTCTCATAGTGCTCAGAGCCATTTAGAACCTGTTTCACTCTTTCTTGTACGTCTCGCAGCGACCCGCGCTGCAACAGCTGATTATTCAGGCTTTTGATAGGTGGTCACATTAATGAGACTGGTCATTGTATGTCGCTTTGTAAAACGTACAAACAAAAGCAAAAATCTTGATCATAAGGAGCCTGCGTTTCTACCAACTGTGAAAATACTGAGATACCCAGCAAGTAACATATCTTTCGTCATACATCGAACACTGACTAGCGAAGTTCAGTCATAAATCCAAATGTTTACTTCATTTTGACATTATTTCACCGTATATATGGAAATCTGTCGCAAAAATTGAAGGTGGAAGGCCGACATAGAAAGGGAAAGGGACTACTAATGCCAGCTGCATCGGGACTTTATGCTGAATCAGCGATGGAAAGTGAAAATGCTTGTCTGACTGGGATTCGAACATGTGATTTTCTGATTATTAGGCAGTTGCGTTAACCACTGCGCCACCCGGACACAGTGTTTATTGAAATTACGTGGGCTGTCTCGGCACGCCTCGCTGGCGGCCCATATTCCTGCCTAGCGCCATATATCCGCAGTCCTTGTCCTTGTCGTCCATCCTCGTACTTTGAGGTTCCCGCAGGAAATCGGACTTAAAAGTGCATCCGCATTGAAGGTGGGCGGTTCATTGCCCATCGAGCTTAATCAGTTATATGAATGCATGATGTCTGCTCTTTCGGACATGTCCGGATGATGCAGTGGTTAACGCAACTGGCTAATAAGCAGGAGACCCCAAATTCGAATCCCAATCCGGCATACATTTTCACTTGTCGCCGCTGATTTCGCGTAAAGTCCCTAAGCAGCTGACATAAACAATACCATCCCCTTCCTTTCATTTGTCCCCCCTCCTTTTTCAATCTACATAGTTTGTGTCATTGCTGTAGATTTCGCGTGGAGTCTGTTCTTACGAACATTTCTGCAAGCATCGGAAAAGCGCTACTTTGAATTCACAGAGTGATGTAATGAAACAAGCATAAAATGACGTAGCAGCAATGCGATTTGATATCATGGCAAGTGTGATTGCTTCTGACTATACGACACTTTATCACCCATGTAATATAGGCATAGGGATCTCAGATAACACATCAGAGGGTCGTCTTACCCAGCAAGTAGTCGGTCTGTTCGATGTCTACTCTGCTGAGCTGCTCCAGGTTCGAGACGTAGCTGGCATTGCCCCACTGCTGGTGGTCATCCAGCCACTCTGATATCAGGTCCCTGCCGTCTTGTCTGCTGCCCTTAGTGCCGGCGACGTCGGACGTTTCATTGCCAATGAATTTGCTGCGACCTCCGCCCAACAGCACCTGTAATAATCATGAAAGTACAGCAAAGACGCTAAGTAAAGCACTGGAGGGAATGATGTGTACCATTTGAACATTATACGCGTATAAAGGACGAAAGTTACGTGCTTTGAGTTAAGGTACGTCCGTAGGTACAGGTGTCCATAATTAAAGTACCATTTTGAGATTTCTGTAGAAAAACAGCACCACTGCTCAGAATTTTGTCCAACAGCATATTATTGACACTAGAGGAAACGTTACGGAACAAAAAGCAAATTTAACAAAAAATTGGTCAATAGATGGTGCTGTAAGCGTCACAATATGCGCATCAACAGACGCGCGGGGGCACGGTTGTTTTTCAGTTTGTGTCCGAAATACACAACTTGACTGTCTCCGTGAAGGATCGCGGGCTGTCAGTAAACTCTGCTATGAAAAAGGTGATTGTGGTCCAGTAGCCCTGCAGAAGTTCCGGATAGTCAAGGGTAAATTGAAAGGTACTGGTCTGATGGCTGCTTGGTTCAAATGGTTCAAATGGCTCTGAACACTATGGGACTTAAAAGCTATGGTCATCAGTCCCCTAGAACTTTGAACTACTTAAACCTAACTAACCTAAGGACATCACGCAACACCCAGTCATCACGAGACAGAGAAAATCCCTGACCCCGCCGGGAATCGAAAGCGGGACCCCGTGCTCGGGGAGCGAGAACGCCAATGCGAGACCACGAGCTGCGGACTGATGGCTGCCAATGGTCTGGTGAAAATGACTAGAGAACTCGAGAGGACAGTTTCAATTGAAGTGCAATGAGGACTCGTATAAAGGACGAATGTTACATGCTTTGAATTAAGGTGAGTCCGTAGGTACAGGTGTCCATAATTAAAGCACCATTTTGAGATTTCTTTAGAAAAACAGCACCACTGCTCAGAATTTTGTCCAACAGCATATTATTGACACTCGAGGAAACTTTACGGAACAAAAACCAAATTTAACGAAAATTTGTTCAATAGATGGTGCTGTAAGCGTCACAATATGCGCGGGGCACGGTTGTTTTTCGGTTTGTGTCCGAAATGCCCAACTTGACTGTCTCTGTGAAGGATCTCGCGTTGCCGGTAAACTCAGCTATGAAAACGGTGACTGTGCTCCAGTAGCCCTGCAGAAGTTCCGGACACTCAAGGGTATAAAGAAAGGTACTGGTCTGATGGCTGCCCATTGTGTGGAGAAAATGACTGGAGAACTCGAGAGAAGAGTTTCAATTGAAGTGCAATGTGGCAGAGGGAGAGGGCAGCGGATTCGACGTCTGTCGACGATATGGCCACACCACTGCTGCAGGGGTCAAGCGGTGTGTGCAGACATGCAGAGCACGGGGAATTGCCCGAACGTTGGACACGCCTGAGAGCACGTTGTATAACGTCCTGCATTGCTATCCGTACAAAATCGTCCATGTTCGGAGCTGCTTCCTGTTAGCGAGACAAACGTTCGCTCTGGAATATCTTGCTCTTGTGGAATATGGCAATGAATGGCCATGGAACATTCTGTGGCTAGAGGAAACTCATTTCCAAGAACATGTTAATATGCAGAATTGCAGAATATGGGTGACAGAAAATCCGCATGCACATGAACCGCTACCACTTTATTCTACAAACGTGACTGTGGTGCGGATTGACGGCATCGTTTATGGTAGGGTCGTATTTTGTAAGGAGTCCTGCTAGTTCTGTCTCCTGTAACGTCACTGGCAAACGCTATGAGAGACTTTTGCGCACCGGCGTCTTATCACTCGTTCAATAGCGCCGATGTATCGCTAGGATCATTTTTATGTAGTGTGGCGCGTCTGTTGCAGAGGCATTTTGGAAGTGATAGAAGTATCAGCTGTCATTTCCCTGCAGCATGACCGCTCAGATCAGCTGATCTTAACCCTTCTGACTTCTGGCTTTGGGATTATCTGAAAGATGCTGTGTTCAGTGCTTAAATTACGAATTTAGCTGAACTGAAGGAAAGCATTATGCAATGCATTATGTACGTGGCCCCCGAAACACTTCGATCTGTTGTCGAACATGCTGTTTCTCGGTTTCAGCTTGTGGCAGAAAACTTGGGCAGCATACTGGAAAATGTCTTGCGCCAGCATCACAACAGTTAGAAACCGATGTCATTTTTATCGCGGTTTTTGGCCCCAGCACAATTAAATATCGATGTCATTTTGCTTTTTATGCAGTTTTAGGCCACAGGACAATTAAAAACCAACTTACCTTGCTAATAGTATTCCAACTGATGATAGCCTAACTAGAGTAGTCATGCATATTGAAAAGTACGGACGGTGTAATGTGCAACTCAAACCGTAGCCGTCGTTTTGCGATTCATCTATCATTTCTAAGCGACCTCATGTATGGTAAGAAAATTCTAGTTTACTTCTTACGAAATATAGTGCGTCCACAATTAAATTTCCAGTTTCAAAACACTGTAGAAAAACAACCATTACTCAGAATGACTTCACATTTGAGCAGCATATTATTGATTCAGGGGGAAATGTCATGTAACAAAAGATGCTTAAAGCGCCTTTATTGGTGAAATAGTCGTTCCATTTTTTGTCCATGACGTTTCCCCCCTGAATCAATAATATGCTGCTCAAATGTGAAGTCATTCTGAGCAATGGTGGTTTTCTACAATGTTATGAATCTGGAACTTTAATTACGGACGCACTGTATTTTGTAAGAAGTAAACTAGAATTTTCGTTAAAAAGTTAGCCCAAGTGTTGCATGTTCTTGTTTTAAATAAACGCCAGTAAATTAATTACCTTGTAATTACAACGTCTTGAGAGCGAACTCTGTGTTCTAATTTTGAGCCCAGTCTTTAAACACCTCAGCTACTCAGCGCCCTCGATAAATCCATCATCCACAATATTTTGGCCGGCCGGAGTGGCCGAGCGGTTCTAGGCGCTACAGTCTGGAACCGCGCGACCGCTACGGTCGCAGGTTCGAATCCTGCCTCGTGCATGGTTGTGTGTGATGTCCTTAGGTTAGTTAGGTTTCAGTAGTTCTAAGTTCTAGGTGACTGATGACCGCAGCAGTTAAGCCCCATAGAGCTCAGAACCATTTTCAACAAATGACAGCATCTAACACACGTAACCTCATAGTTTAGAAACCAAGAAACAATGTTTACGATAGTAGTTTCCGTATCAGGTGACCGAAACATCCATTTATATTATGTGTCTTCCCTTGGGAGCACAGTGACAATAGTTTACAGTGACTTAGGTCTCTGTGTATAGGCTTCTAACACTATAAATGGCAGGGACTGATGCTAAACATGAACTTCACCAATTGCAAGTGCTTATCTTTATCTACACTATGAATCTACTTTATCCGCTGGATAGGTCAGGAGTCCACTACACGCAGCAAGCGGCTACACGGGTAGCAGGGGTTGTGTGGCGTGGACTGGGCGGTTTTTTAGGTTAGATGGCCTCGGGCAAGTACAGAAAGGGCAACAGCCTCAGAGGGTGCGGGGCAAAGTCAGAACATGCGGAGACCAAGCAGCAATCGGTATTGTAATTGTAAACTGTCGAAGCTGCATTGGTAAAGTACCGGAACTTCAAGCGCTGATAGAAAGCACCGAAGCTGAAATCGTTATAAGTACAGAAAGCTCGCAGAAGCCAGAGATAAATTCAGCTGAAATTTTTACAAAGGCACAGACGGTGTTTAGAAAGGATAGATTGCATGCAACCGGTGCTGGCGTGTTTGTCGCTGTTAGTAGTAGTTTATCCTGTAGTGTAGTAGAAGTGGATAGTTCCTGTGAAATATTATGGGTGGAGGTTACACTCAACAACCGAGCTATGTGAATAATTGGCTCCGTTTACCGACCTCCCGACTCAGCAGCATTAGTTGCAGAACTACTGAGAGAAAATTTGGAATACATTGCACATAAATTTTCTCAGCATATTATAGTCTTAGGTGGAGATTTCAATTTACCAGATATAGACTGGGACACTCAGATGTTTAGGACGGGTGGTAGGGACAGAGCATCGAGTGACATTATACTGAGTGCACTACCCGAAAATTACCTCGAGCAATTAAACAGAGAACCGACTCGCGGAGATAACATCTTGGACCTACTGATAACAAACAGACCCGAACTTTTCGACTCTGTAAGTGCAGAACAGGGAATCAGTGATCATAAGGCCGTTGCAGCATCCCTGAATATGGAAGTTAATAGGAATATAAAGAAGGGAGGAAGGTTTATCTGTTTTGCAAGAGTAATAGAAGGCAGATTTCAGACTACTTAACAGATCAAAACGAAAATTTCTGTTCCGACACTGACAATGTTGAGTGTTTATGGAAAAAGTTTAAGGCAATTCTAAAATGCGTTTTAGACAGGTACGTGCCGAGTAAAACTGTGAGGGACGGGAGAAACCCACCGTGGTTCAACAACAAAGTTGGGAAGCTACTGCGAAAGCAAAGAAAGCTTCACTCCAAGTTTAAACGCAGCCAAAACCTCTCAGACAAACAGAAGCTAAACGATGTCAAAGTTAGCGTAAGGAGGGCTATGCGTGAAGCGTTCAGTGATTTCGAAAGTAAAATTCTATGTACCGACTTAATAGAAAATCCTAGGAAGTTCTGGTCTTACGTTAAATCAGTAAGTGGCTCAAAACAGCATATCCAGACACTCCGGGATGATGATGGCATTGAAACAGAGGATGACACGCGTAAAGCTGGAATACTAAACACCTTTTTCCAGAGCTGTTTCACAGAGGAAGACCGCACTGCAGTTCCTTCTCTAAATCCTCGCACAAACGAAAAAATGGCTGACATCGAAATAAGTGTCCAAGGAATAGAAAAGCAACTGGAATCACTCAACAGAGGAAAGTCCACTGGACCTGACGGGATACCAATTCGTTTCTACACAGAGTACGCGAAAGAACTTGCCCTCCTTCTGACAGCCGTGTACCGCAAGTCTCTAGAGGAACGGAAGGTTCCAAATGATAGGAAAAGAGCATAGGTAGTCCCAGTCTTCAAGAAGGGTTGTCGAGCAAAAACTATAGACAGACATCTCTGACGTCGATCTGTTGTAGAATTTTAGAACATGTTTTTTCCTCGAGTATCATGTCGTTTTTGGAAACCCAGAATCTACTCTGTAGGAATCAACATGGATTCCGGACACAGCGATCGTGTGAGACCCAACTCGCTTTATTTGTTCATGAGACCCAGAAAATATTAGATACAGGCTCCCAGGTAGATGCTATTTTCCTTGACATCCGGAAGGCTGGAACTGTCGCCTGATAAACAAAGTAAGAGCCTACGGAATATCAGACCAGCTGTGTGGCTGGATTGAAGAGTTTTTAGCAAACAGAACACAGCATGTTGTTATCAATGGAGAGACGTCTACAGACGTTAAAGTAACCTCTGCCGTGCCACAGGAGAGTGTTCTGGGACCATTGCTTTTCACAATATATATAAATGACCTAGTAGATAGTGTCGGAAGTTCCATGCGGCTTTTCTCGGATGATGCTGTAGTATACAGAGAAGATGCAGCATTAGAAAATTGTCTCGAAATGCAAGAAGATCTGCAGCGGATGCGCACTTGGTGCAGGGAGTGGCAACTGACCCTTAACATAGACAAATGTAATGTATTGCGAATACATAGAAAGAAGGATCCTTTATTGTATGATTATACGATAGCGGAACAAACACTGGTAGCAGTTACTTCTGTAAAATACTGGGAGTATGCGTGGGGAACGATTTGAAGTGGAATGATCATATAAAATTAATTGTTGGTAAGGCGGGTATCAGGTTGAGATTCATTGGGAGAGTGCTTAGAAAATGTAGTCCATCAACAAAGGAGGTGGCTTACAAAACACTCGTTCGACCTATACTTGAGTACTGCTCAACAGTGTGGGATCCGTACCAGATCGGGTTGACGGAGGAGACAGAGAAGATCCAAAGAAGAGCGGCGCGTTTCGTCACAGGGTTATTTGGTAACCGTGATAGCGTTACGGAGATGTTTAGCTAACTCAAGTGGCAGACTCTGCAAGAGAGGCGCTCTGCATCGCGGTGTAGCTTGCTCGACAGGTTTCGAGAGGGTGCGTTTCTGGATGAGGTATCTAATATATTGCTTCCCCCTACTTATACCTCGCGAGGAGATCACGAATGTAAAATTATAGAGATTCGAGTGCGCACGGAGGCTTTCAGACAGTCGTTCTTTCCGCGAACCATACGCGACTGGAACAGAACAGGGAGGTAATGACAGTGGCACGTAAAGTGCCCTCCGCCACACACCGTTGGGTGGCTTGCGGAGTAGATGTATAAATGTAGAAATGTAGATGTAGATGTACTGTGACAAATCCCTTGCTGTCGACTGTAATCAGTAGAAGATTTCTGGAAGAAGGTAGCCCCAAACTGCCTTCCTCGTGGCCTCTGTGTCACCCTGTTTCCTTCTTATGCCTAAACCATAATAGAACTGCTGTTTATCCTTCTTCTCCTTAGTGAGACGACCACGACTACCCAGAGGTATGCCATCGATGGTCTTTCCCCTTTAATAGTTTATGTGTACGTGTGCCCAGCTACATTCGTATGTATCGCAAACAATCTAGTTTTAAATTTTGACGGAAATTTCGTATGTCATATTTTCCAACACATTTCGAATCCCTATCTGCAAGATACATCACATAATGTACACCATAATTCTCTTTTGACCTTCGGAAGATTCTGACAATCTCTCTCATTCCATACCACCCTTGTACCAAAAAAAAAAAAAAAAAAAAAAAAAAAAAGTGAGAGGAAGCATGACTCTGGTTCTTCATTTTCAGCTATGGCTGTAATTTATCAAACATTATATGTCCATCGCTGGCCGTTGTGACCGAGCGGTTCTAGGCACTTCAGTCTGGAACCGCCCGACCGCTACGGTCGCAGGTTCGAATTCTGCCTCGGGCTTGGATGTGTGTGATGTCCTTAGGTTAGTTAGGTTTAAGTAGTTCCAACTTCTAGGGGACTGATGACTTCAGATGTTAAGTCCCATAGTGCTCAGAGCCATTATATGTCCATCAAGTTCCCATTATTAGACACATAAAATTTATTCGCAGTTGCGAATATGTACAACCATCAGCTGTATAATGGAATGACGAGAATGAAATTCATTCCGAACCGGGACTATAACCCGAATTTCCCACTTACCGCTAATGGTTACCTTACCATTTGGCTATTCGTGCACGACTGAAGGCAAGAGCCAAACTTTGATATGTCGTCAACCATTTGTCTACAAGCTGCAGTCGTATATCCATTGTGTATACACATACGAGTCCAAAGGAACTTGCCATCGCAAATCGAAATAACACAGGAAATGCAACATACACTACTTGCCATTAAAATTGCTACACCACGAAGATGACTTGCTGGAGGCGCGAAATTTTACCGACAGGAAGAAGATGCTGTGATATGCAAATGATTAGCTTTTCAGAGCATTCACACAAGGTTGGCGCCGGTGGTGACACCTACAACGTGCTGACATGAGGAAAGTTTCCAACTGATTTCTCATACACAAAGAGCAGTTGACCGGCGTTGCCTGGTGAAACGTTGTTGTGATGCCTCGTGTAAGGAGGAGAAATGCGTACCACCACGTTTTCGACTTTGATAAAGGTCGGATTGTAGCCTATCGCGATTGCGGATTACCGTATCGCGACATTGCTGCTCGCGTTGTTCGAGATCCAATGACTGTTAGCAGAATATGGAATCGGTGGGTTCAGGAGGGTAATACGGAACGCTGTGCTGGATCCCAACGGCCTCGTATCACTAGATGACAGGTATCTTATCCGCATTGCTGTAACGGATCATGCAGCCACGTCTCGATCCCTGAGTCAACAGATGGGAACGTTTGCAAGACAACAACCATCTACACGAAAAGTTCGACGACCTTTGTAGCAGCATGGACTATCAGCTCGGATACCATGGCTGCGGTTACCCTTGACGCTGCTTCACAGACAGGAGCGCCTGCGATGGTGTACTCTACGACGAACCTAGGTGCACGAATGGCAAAACGTCATTTTTTTCTGTTTAAAGCATCATGATGATAGCATCCGTGTTTGGCGTCGTCGCGGTGAACGCACGTTGGAAGCGTGTATTCGTCATCGCCATACTGGCGTATCACCCGGCGTGATGATGCAATTGGTTACATGTCTCGGTCACCTCTTGATCCCATTGACGACACTTTGAACAGTGGACGTTACATTTCAGATGTGTTACGACACGTGGCTCTACCCTTCATTCCATCCCTGCGAAACCCTACATTTCAGCAGGATAATGCACGACCGCATGTTGCAGGTCCTGTACGGGCCTTTCTGGATACAGAAAATGTTCGATTGCTGCTCTGGCCGGGCACACTCTCCAGATCTCACACCAATTGAAAACTGGCTCGTCACCATACGCCAGTCACTACACTTGTTGAACCGTGGTATCGTGTTGAAGCTGCATGTTCAGCTGTACCTGTACACGTGATCCGAGCTCTGTTTGACTCAATGGCCAGGCGTATCAAGGCCGTTATTACGGCCTGAGGTGGTTGTTCTGGGTACTGATTTCTCAGGATCTATGCATCCAAATTGCGTGAAAATGTAATCATGTCAGTTCTAGTATAATATATTTATCCACTGAATACCCGTTTATCATCTGCATTTCTTCTTGGTGTAGCAATTTTAATTTCCAGTTGTGTAGTATTCCATTCAACGATAAGTGACCAGTCTTCTGCCATGGTTAATCTAAGGCTGCAACAATGTCAGTGTCACCTTCTTGCGCACCATAATCTCTTCTACTGTTTTCTCGATAGAAACTACACTCATTTGACTAAGGCTATCAAGAAGTAGTTGTGTGTTCTTTTCAAATCTTATAGATGGCAACATATCCCTGATGGAAAAAAAAAGTTTGAGATGCTCTTCTACCATTTCCATTACTCCTCATTGTGTAAGCTAGTCTGATATTATACCTAACAGATCATTTATTCTTGAGCTGCTGCAGGGCCATCAGTGGTATCTGTTCTTTCGAGAGCGGTTACTATCCTCATATATATATATAGTTAAAGGCAACCGGGGCATTGACCTTCGTCTGTGCGAATGCGCACATGTTGCCCGAACTCTTATGGAATGAGTAATGAGTGGGTGGGCAAATATCTATCAGGTACATTACGTATGTAGATTGTGGACAGTTGAGAATGTGGGTCTCACGGGAGCGTGCAAGTGATAAGTCCCTGCAGTCACGCTATTCATCTGTGTCCTCGATGGCTCAGATGGATAGAGCGTCTGCCACGTAAGCAGGAGATACCGCGTTCGAATCCCGGTCGGGCACACATTTTCAGCTGTCCTCATCGAGGTATATCAACAACAGCTGTCAGCAGCTGATGGTTTCAATTAATTATCATTTACAAAGAGATAACTGCATCTACAACATGGTAAGGGATGCAAAATTGTTTTGAAAAAGGGATACATGTAAAATTCCACTCTGTGTTGCACCATGGAGAACGAAAAGAAAGCTCGTTACAACTTCTCACGAAATAGCTACGTTCGTGTGTCTGAATAAACTTTTTGATGGCACATGAGAGTAGAGGACTGACACTATTTTCAACAAAGGAATAATGAATTAAACTCTGTTCTTTCTTATTTTGTTTCAGAATTCTAAGCCTCAAAAATCATGGTTTTCAAGTAGCATTACATAAATATATATTTGTTCTTGCTGCAAACAGCAATTTTATGATAACAGAATTACAGGTGGAAATTCTCGAGATGGGGCACGCTAATCCCTTTCTCAATCGTACGAACTGCACTATAAAGTATGAACTAATAACGACCAATAATTAAGCATTACAAGGAAAACAAACATCATATTGTTCTTAGTTCACAATGTTCTGGCAGCAAAGGAATACAAGTGCAAGCAGACTTTAATGAATTGTGTTCTAAAAGTGATCATTTATGTTAACTCGTTATCCAACATCCGAACAGAAAGTGTTACTAAGTATTTTTATGTCTAATACAAACAAAAGTTTGAAATTCAATGTCTTAGTCTCAAGATAATTCTGAAACCGGTTTTCTCGAAATTACAAGAAGTGTACTTATACTGCTTTGCGTCCCCCCCCCCCCCCCCCCCAGTTATTGTAATCTAGATAGCTTACATAATCCTTCCTTGTTTCATGTCTGATAGTATTAAGTGGTGCGTTTAAGAAGAAGCTATTTTGGAGATATATTTGCAGTGTCATGTTCACCATGATCATGTGACTAAGGGCTTAAGTTATGCAATTTTAGTTTGGCACTTAATTTCCATTGTCACAAGAAGCAGTACTGTTCTACTGAATCCGCTAGTCAAATCTGCTACCGGTTCAATAAATGTTTGCGTAGCAATTTTGGACATATTGTGACAGTTTGTTAGAATGTGCAAAAATGTCTGGTACAAATGTAAAGATGTGGTACTGCCGTTTGATTCATTTTTGACCAGATTTCAAGACAGAAAATACTGATTATCAGTTGGTTAAAGCAGGAAACAAATATTGTGCAATATTGATTGCTGACGGATTTTAAACATAACAGGATTACAGGTGGAAAATCTCAAGATGGGGCACACTAGCCCCTTTCTCAGTCGTACGAACTGCACTGTAAAGTATGAAAGTATCAAGCTGGAACATGAAATAGTTAAATTGGGAACACAAACAGTATTAATGTAGTTCAGAAACGGCCATGTAATTGTGTATTAGATTCTTCGGATTTACGATTACCCGGGAAGTCATAAATAGTTTTTCAGTTGAGGTCACTTTATTAAAAAGAATCTGTTACTCAAAGAAAACGCTATTTTGTACCCGCATTTGGAAGTAACTACATTAAAATATAGTATCAAGTGCTGTGTGGTGGTTAATGCTGTGCTTGCTGGTGTTTTGCCGAACTGTTGTTTCCATTTTATGTAGAATATTTCGACGGGCGACACACGCTTCTTCTTCTGGTGCTGTGAGATGATCTGCTACGTGTACTCACTGCCTGATCTTCAATCAGAAGCCGGCCGCTGTGGCCGAGCCGTTCTAGGCGCCTCAGTCCTGAACCGCGCTGCTGCTGCTGCGGTCGCAGGTTCGAATCCTGCCTCGGGCATGGTGTGTGATGTCCTTAGGTTAGTTAGTTTTAAGTAGTTCTAAGTCTAGGGGACTGATTTACCTCATATGTTAAGTCCCATAGTGCTCAGAGCCCCCCCCCCCCCTGGACCAGACGGTGGAGTACTGCTGGTCTTGCATCGCTGTTCATAGCCGAGTTTGGCTCCCGATGTCCACTACGGCCTTTGATGCTCTTCTGTTTTCAAAGCCACGACTGATAATCCGTGAAACGCACATTCCCCCTGCATTCTCCTGCTCTGGCTGATGTAGTGACCTGAGAGTAGTAACCACAACAAACAGCGGGAACGCCTTGGGCTGCAGATCAGAGCCGCCAGGCGGGGAAGCCGCCGGCGGTGGAGTACACACCACCGGGTAAACACAGGACGAGTCGGACGACAGACCACCGACAACTGACAACAACCGACCACGACCGACTCTGAGCGACACAACAAGGAAGAGATAAACAACGGAGGCTTGTGGAAACCACGACACCAAACACCAAACGTAAATCCACTCGGAACCAGAGCCATTCAAATGTCAACAACGAGCAACGACTAGAACGCAGTACCGCCGAGATAGAAACGAAATCCAGAGCGAGTACCAGACTGGCTGGACTAGGTTTTTTTTTTCTTCATTGTATTTCAATTCCCCATCGGGGCGGGCTGGCAGCAGCATATGCGCTGCTCTTCAGCCGAAAGACATAGAACAAAACAATAGAAGACATTTAAAAATAGCAAAGGCGAGAATAAGGTGAACATAGATATAAAAAAGGGGGAACATCATGGAAGGCAATAGACAAAAAACGGGGTGACTGTTAAAAGGAGATTAAAAAAACTGTTTTAAAAGTAGCACACACAAAAAGCCACACACTGTGACGATGAAAAGAACACAAGGCACAGTATGACTGGAGCATAAAGGTATCAATGGATGGCATAGCACATAATGTAACACTGACGGCGAACCTCAAGGCAGTACACAAAATCACACCTCTCGACGCACAGGAGAAACAGCACTAAACACAACACTGATGTGGCACACTGATGATGATCAATACAGAGGATCTGCCAGGCACTAGGAGATGAGGGAGACCTGAAGAAGGGAGGGAGGGGAAGAGATGGGGGAGATGAGTGGGGGGCGCGCTGAAGAGGGCCAGGTAGGAAAGGAAGGAAAGAGGCAAGTATGGGGTGCAGGGTCACAGGGGAGGGGGAGATGGAGGAAAATCCGCTCTGGGAGAAGGAGGGAAGAGGAAAAAGGGGGCCCTGTGGAGGGGGGGGGAACAAGGCCAGGTTATAGTTGGAAGGAAGGGTAGATGTCACGGCGAAGTTCGTCATCTGGGAGGGGGAGGCGCTGGAAATTGCCCTGATGAAGGAGATGGAGGGTGTGGAGGTGGTGAGAGGGAGGGATACAGCGATAGAGGCGCGGCAACGGGCGGGGGGTGGAGAGGAAGGAGGAAACCAGAGGGTGGGGGGGATCAAGCCTGCGGACAATGTAAAGGATGCGGAGATGTTGGAGGAACAGGAGGAGGTGGGGGATGGGGATCAGTTCATACAGGAGCCGTGTGGGGGAAGGAAGGCGGATACGGAAGGCAAGGCAGAGTGCATGGCGTTCAAGGATTTGGAAGGCCTTGTAAAAGTGGGTGGGGGCGGAGATCCAGGCAATGCTGGCATAACAGAGGATAGGACGGATGAGGGATTTGTAGGTGTGGACGATGGTACAAGGATGCAATCCCCATGTCCGGCCAGACAGGAGTTTCAGAAGGCGGAGGCGGGAATGGGCTTTCTGCTGGACAGTCTGGAGATGAGGGTCCAGCTGAGGTGTCGGTCGAGGGTGAGGCGAAGGTATTTCAGGGTGGGGGTGAGCTGGATAGGGCGACCATAAAGGGTAAGGTAGAAATCATGGAGGCGAAAGGAGCGAGTGGTGCGGCCTATAATGATTGCCTGGGTTTTGGAGGGGTTGAGACAGAGGAACCACTGGTTACGCCAAGTGGTGAACTGGTTAAGGTGGGTTTGGAGGGTACGTTGAGACCGTTGAAGGGTAGGATAGAGAGCCAGGAAGGCGGTGTCATCAGCATACTGGAGAAGGTGGACTGGTGGGGGTGGCTTGGGCATATCAGCTGTATACAAGAGATAAAGGAGAGGGGAGAGGACAGAACCCTGGGGGACGCCAGCCGTGGGATAAAAGATACGGGAGTTGGTGTTGTGGAGGGTACATAGGAAGGACGGTGCGAGAGGAAGGAAGCGACCAGACGGACAAAATTGATAGGCAGGGCGTGTTTAAAGAGGAGACCGGGATGCCATACACGGTCATAGGCATTTTGGAGGTCCTGGACTAGGGCAGAGCGGGTCCCTATATACGAAACCGGAGGGAGTGGCTATTGGCCGCTGTCTGCACGTGGCTTAGCGGTGGCGCCCTCGCTGCGCGGAATGGGCTGACCACGTCCATTTGTTCTGCCGCGTGTTCGACTTCCGCGGCGGAAGGTACTACACTGAGAGATCTTAATAAACAGAGAGCCGAATCCTGAGCTTTGTTTAGATCGAAACCTCTGCAAAAGTGACTTTCGCTGCTCTTCCATTGCGTGTGCTATCGGCAGTTCGTTACTATTGACCGTAGACAATCGGGATACAGGCAATGAGACTCGCTCGTCCTTAATCGTTGTCACAAATATTTGTTTTTCAGAATGTTTCGCGAGCTAAAGGTGGTGGTTAGGATGGGACCTCAGAGCACAGCTTAAATAGCTGAGTGTGAAACGAGCAGCAAAGATGTTTACAGTCGTTTTCTCCATAATGTCTCGGTTATATCTTTTCTTCCAGGAGTGGCAGTCCCGCAAGTTTCGCAGGAGAACTGGTTCAAATGGCTCTGAGCACTATGCGACCTACTGAGGTCATCAGTCGCCTAGAACTTAGAACTACTTAAATCTAACTAACCTAAGGATATCACACACCATGCCCGAGGCAGGATTCGAACCTGCGACCGTAGCGGTCACGCGGTTCCAGATTGAAGCGCCTAGAACCACACGGCCACACCGGCCGGCGCAGGAGATTGTGAAGTTACATAGACAGGAGACGAGGTACTGACGGAAGTGCACCTGTGAGGAGGGGCACTGCTTCGTGCTTGGGTAGCTCAGTTGGCAGAGTACTTTCCCGCGAAAGGCAAAAGCCCGGTATTCCAGTTTTTACCTTATAAGAAATTTCAGTCGTTTTTATAATACGCACCATTTTACCCTAATACATAGCGATTTCAGAAGTGGGATCTAATAGCTAGACTTTAACTGCAGCTCACTTCATTATGAACGAGCAGTGGGACTGGCTTCATATATCCGACTCGTGATCGGTCGTGTTCACTTCCCATCACTCATCACACAAACCGTTAGCAACAGTAGCACGCACAGGAAAGGACGTGGACATCGTAAGTGCAACTTTACCAAACCTACAACCCCGTTTATTAGTTTTTCCGGCATCATTTTTTCGATAGATTCCTTAATTACGCTGTCCTAGAAACTCTGCACTTCCAACACGATACTGGCCTCTTCCAATTTCGTTCCATGATTATATTGCGAGCTGATACTGCAAATTCATGAAATAAGTACTCACTCTGTTGAACAATACGTTAGTTTAAATATATCATGAATTTCAGGCAGTTAATATTTCTTGACTCTATGGAGTACATTAGGTCAGATTATAAATTTTAACCCCAAGATACGACAGAATATAGGAAAGAGATAGTAAAATAGTCAAAGTAAGAACTACCACCTTTCTCCTGGCAGATTTTCCTAATAAAGCAAGCCAGTAGTCATTTTAGTCCCTGCAGTAGGTTTTGATGTTATTTCAAACTAATTATTTTGTGGGTATTTCGATTAAAATGGTACAGATGAAACAATCGCGTCATAAAATTTCATATCTGAAACGCTTTGTCACCTTAAATGAAGTTCGTTCAAGACATGTGCAGTTTTGCCAACAATCTTGTCCATGCTTCTTAACAGCCAATAAATCGGACGCTGGTTTCAGAATAGCACGTGCTTTTTTTGTAGATGATCCAAGTTATGAAACTCCCAGACCACGACCTCAGGAGAGAGCGTTTAGAAATTGTGTTTGTTATATGTGACCAATATCATACGTATATCAGAATGAATTTAACCTTGAATAACAGAGAAAGAGTACAGTATTCTTTATTCAAAAACCTAACTATGAGAAATCTATGAGACACATTTCAAAAGCAAATACGAAATGTAATTCTCGGCAGTGTTCGAGCAGTAAAGAAAACGTAGAACTAGATTACCCAATTGATTTGTTTGTGTGATTCTGATATAAGCATTAAAATAATAATTGATTCTTACTGCGCAACTCTTATGGACCAGCATCGAGAAAACTTTGGCTTTAACTGACACAGAATATTTTAAAAAATCGGCCAAGTGGAAGTAGGATTGGCGCTCTATAAGTTCTGCAAAAATTTAAATGCCTATGTAGATACTTCATTCTTGCGGGAAATCGAGAATCTCGATATCTATGGTTGCAAGATATCGGCCCCTGAAACAAAAGGAGTTTGATACGATGTAAATACAGATTACCAATTTTCGGATTATTTTTTCTTTTCTTTTACTGCGACACCTTGCTTGCTTCTTGCCAAATTTCATCTTTCTATGTCAAAGGGAAGTACCCTATAAATTTTGATGAGTTACTATATGAGCATCAAAATATGTGACATACATGGCCGTATCTTTTGACTGCTTAACTATTTTACACCGCCAAGGGACCGTTGATCATAACATGGGAGATAAATATGAACTTGATTAGTCTATCCGTTCTTGAGGAAAGGGGATCTTAACAGAAGGACGGACGGACAGACAGACAGACAGACAGACAGGAGGATAAGAAATGACTAAGAAATTTCATTTTGGTTTGATATTATGAGAGATCAACAATTTTCGAATTTTGTCTTTTACTTGTACTATCCAAACTTCCTTATTGCCAAACTTTATGATTCTATGTCAATGAGAAGTCCCCTATAGATTTCGATGAGTTATTTGTGATTATCGAAATATATGACATAAATGGCCGTAACTTCTTGTCGCATTCACTTAGAAGCTTCCATATTTTACACCGCCCAGGGACGGTAGACCTTAACACGTGTCACAAATGTCGGCTTCATTCATCTACCCGATGCTGCGGAAAAGGGTTTTTAACAGTCGGACAGACACAAAGACAACATTCGGACGACCGTTTCTCTAAAGCTTCTGTTTGTACGAACTGACGCATGAAACCCTCAAAATGTCACCTTTTAACATGATATTACACAAACCACGTAGGTGATATAAGTGATATTAACTAAGAAATTTCGTATTCACCAGGGGGTATCCTCTCAATGCTCCAATTTCTCAAAATTAAAGAAATTTGTGACCTAAAACAAAGTTTCAGTTAAGTTAAGAGGGCCGTTTGTTATATTTCTGAAGTCTACTGCAGGAGCGGAAACAGGTGATTGGTAACATATGGGGTAACACGAATTTACCTCAGAAGGGTAATCATCGAATAATAAAGGCATTCTAGACTTTAAAATCCAGTGTTTTATTGTGAAATTCTGAAATCTTCTCTTCGACCTCGACATTCATAGTGGGACAGGAACTGGGGAGATGTTTCCGTAGCGTACCTTGAAATTGCGTCCCGTCTCCCAGGTGACCAGCTGGAGGGCGATGTCTGGGCACACCTCGGTGTCGTCAGTCGCTCCGGAGTCCAGGATGTCGGCGTCGCACTCCCAGTCCCTATCTGCGATGTGCGCGTACGCTCCAGCCGGTGACGCGTGTGTGATGCGCGCGGTAGTCACCACGCCCGTGGCCTTACCCGTGTCCTGAGGGCCACATATGACGACGTCGTCAGTTACGTATAAAAACACAGTACGGACATGTGGTTACATGATGCCACGGTGCCTGTGTGAAGCAGAATCCACAAACATTGCAAAAGCTGCAGAGAATAATCCACTTGGCGTTGGACTTTCCTGTAGGGTAGGAGGGGGCAAAGGTGCGCACTTAAAGAGTTTTCTATGTTTCCCTTCTGTTTTTCTTGTTACATGGCAAGGCAAATTGTACACAATACAACTAGGATCATACTTTACATACTAAATTATTTCAAGAGTGCTCGTATGAAATATTAAACATTTATTAAAAAAAGTGTTATAAATGAAGAAAATGAATCTTTGTCCAAGGCCTAGGATAAACATCCTGTTGTTCTAGGGCAAAATTCAACCAAAAACATTGTTACAATTATAACAGACTCCAGGAGAATTACAGGTGCTCCCATTATTAACTTGTACAATTTTTACTGCATAAATAATCGCAATCATCTTCAACAGCAATGCCTCCATCTTCGTGGGCGTATTAAAGATCAAATCATGACGCCAACAGATCACTAATTTAAGTACAAAACGTTGTAAGTCAAAGAAACACATGGTATTATTATTATTATTATTATTTGGCCTTCTCTTGCCGCAGTTTTCCGCAGTTTTCCCTGTAAGGTCTGTATTCCTGTTTCATCTTTATTATAGGCTCGATGGAGCGAAAACCTCTATTTAGACTGCAAAGTTTCGGAGATAATGAAGAAAGTACCATTTGTGCTTTACTGAACCCGGAGCGATATCGGTTGCATCAAACTTAAGTCACGACGAACGATGACTGAGCGACGTATTCACCAGATACTAGGGGTTTATTTTGTATATGGGTGGTTTGCGGCATCTTTCGGCACACTGATATATAAAAATGTGGAAGTTTTTAAACGTAATGTCACAGAACAATCGAGAATGATACAGTGTTCCGCCAACTCAGTCTCCCGTATCTCAGGAAGTACACTCTTGAAGCGCTCCATAACCGTGCTAGTCACGCCAGTAGAGATTTTGGGTATTAATCGAAGATTTTTGGTAATTTGCCTTTTTGCTGAACGTAGCTGTTGCTTGCTTGAGTAGTGGTCTGCTTTAAGTCTTTCATGTAATCTAGGTTTATTATAGTCCAGCCTTTTTGCTGCATTTATAATGAGAGATCCGTTTTCTCTTTGCTTCTTTGCTCTCTAACGTTTTAGAAGACAATGTCGTGGAAGACGTTTTTCCTTGTACCTTCTGTAACACGAAGCTGAACAAGTTTTATTAATTTTGAATCAATCTTTGTGAAATAGCAAGCTATAAATTAAATACGTTAAATAAACCTACACGTTCAGTATTAAAACCGGACAAAGAAAAGACAAACGTTTTCGGGCAAAGGTACGCATACGGTCATTAGCTCCAACTTGTCCATGGGACCGTTGCTCCCTGGCGCTGATTTCTGAACTTGTGGTATCAGCTGCTATACATGGCAACATGTTAAACTAACGGATAAGCATAAAGTTTGAGTTACGCAGAAAGCTGGACGTTAATATTTCCTTGGATGGTGGCCACTGATTCTAATGTGGCATGCATACACGAACTCTTGAGTCTGAGATATTATGTAGCGAGCGAACAATTGTTGAGAGTAGTGTGACGCAGCCTGGCGTGAAGAGAAGCCGCGCGTTAGGGAAGGTCGCAGCCTGCCCTGACCGTGTAATTGACGCCAGCAGAGATTTTTGGTATTAATCAAAGATTTCTGGTAATTTGCCTTTTCGCTGCACGTAGTTGTTGCTTGCTTGCGTACTGGAGGGATTTTGTCAAATGTGTGTATGCATACCCTGAGACTAATAACACTGAGACTAATATTCGTACTTTTGCAGTGGCCAGATACGTGATCAGTGATTACAGAAATTGTGGAATATTTAAATTTTTCAAACTGTCCACGGAAAAGAAAGGTCTAAGTAAAGTTTGTCAATGAATGAATGTTCATTTTCAGAATATAATAAACTAAATGATTTTTATTGATTCCTTTCAATTTTACACCACTGAAGAATTGTTGAGCAGACCACTCCTGATCATTCAATTTCTATATAAAAAAAACATAGGAGTAGTTGCATCAGCAGTTGTAACCATGCATTGCATTCTGCATGGCTCGCAGTATATCTTTTGAATAATTTTAGATTGTTGCTGGACGTTCAGTTGCAGCGACAAGACGAGGTAAGTTGTCTGTCGCGTGAAGGAGCACTGCAGTATAATTGTTAGGAGACGTTAGAGAATATTTTAAAATTGGCAGTCAGATATCAGAGGGCTGATATTTCATGATTTGTAGGAGGAGTAATTGATTTCCCTTTTCGTTCTCTGTTAGAACACTTACATCAGATAGTAGGATGTTCTAGAAAATGTTTGAATACTGACATATCTGAATAATTTATAAGAAAATGAAACACCTACAGCCATACTTATGTTGTTATTGTGTAGCTACTAATTTCGGCGCTCCAGCGCACCTTCTTCAGGTCAACGACTGGTTCCCGCAGGCTACCTGTAACTGTGATGTCTCTCCAACCATCAACTGACAATAGATGGTTGGAGAGTTTTGAGACAGCGGATCTAAGCCGCATTAGAGGCTGTAAGACCTGAATATGTGTCGAGAAACAGAATACCGTTCTGATATCTGTCGAGATACAAATAGTACCCCCACACAGAATTGTACCAACATGCATAAAAACGTTTGAGCTCCTGTGTAAAATGTTGAGCAAATAATCCTTAATAGGTACTGTTTTCTATACCTCTATCCTGCACACACTGTCTGTTATTAATAGTGTATATGTCTGATATAAATTCACACTGGTTGCCATCTGGGAATCTTCACTAAGAAGACTTAGCCTTACTAAAAGTATCTTTGCCAACAATTTGTTAGTTTTACTTCATAAACAAGTCCTTCACATTTTGAACAGTTTTTCATGGCAACCGTTCGTATACAGGATGTAAAGGAAAATCTTTCCAATCATTTGGGGTCTGCTCCTCCTTCCAAATCATACAGAAAATTTCGCGAAAGCAGTTTATAAAATTAAATTTTTTGAACCTCCTAAAATCCACGTCAGGATTCAAAATGAAATTATTGTCTATGTCACCCACATAGCATATATCCAAAACATTATTTGTTCCTGTTGTCTACAACAGATATGAATTGTGGGTTTCACAAAAACGAGGACAGTACATAATTCTTATCTAAGCGCTATAGTTTAAGGAAATTGTTTCGATCCATACGGTACAGCTATACTAATGCCTATAGAATACTACACAATTAGTTTATTAATGAAACAGTACAGCAGCAAAAATTATGGTCAAAACATTGTAATTGATAGATCTGGTAATTAGAGCATCACTAATCAGGACCATTAATAGACTGGTAGGGCTGACCACTGAAAGATGATCTGGATATCCACCTAAACGATATCATAATAATGTTCCAGTGTGAACTAGGACTATTGAAACACCATAGAGACGGGAATTTATGAGTATTTACTAAATTTGTTCAGTACTGTAGTCTCCTCGGAGGAAAGCCTTCATGGATTTCACAGCTTAATAACGATAATAGTAATAACAGCTGTTTCAAACAGTAGTGTACTGTAAGAGGGTTGTTACACTAGGTTTTGTATTTGTTTCCATCACTTGTTTCTGTAAACAGTATGGTGTCATGGAGGCGAAGAAGTACAATAGCGTTAACCGAATCATCGTTAATCATTATGTTGTATAATCACACTTCTCTCTTACTGTTATTTGGTACGCAGTTACTCCGACTTACATATCTATAGTGCCCAACACGTCCCGCTGACTTTTTGTGCTTATACCACGCAGAGTCAACGCAGAGAAACATTGAACTGCCCTGTTCTAACATGTACCTTTCAGGGTCATAGAGGGTGATCAAATGTTTTCAATCCTATTCTGTCAGTACCTTTCTATGTCTTTGTGAACAATCAAATGTTTCCAATCATGATACTGACACATTTCACCCAA
Organism: Schistocerca nitens; assembly: GCF_023898315.1. Taxonomy (NCBI): domain Eukaryota; kingdom Metazoa; phylum Arthropoda; class Insecta; order Orthoptera; family Acrididae; genus Schistocerca; species Schistocerca nitens. Next base: position 620,681,421 of record NC_064617.1, read on the forward strand.
TTTGTATTATTAAGAAGACTGTAGGCTGAATACTCGATGCGAAAGTTACATGGAAATGGTCCCACACGTAAGTGATCCGCTAGTGACATTTAATCATGTTTGTATATCTCCTTGACCAGAAAAGAATAAAGGATCAGCATCCAATTGGGTAAATAATGGATGACATTCCTGTAACCTAGTTTACATTCTCACCAGATTCAGTTTGAATTCACACCGCGTCCGACGCTTGTCTGACGTAACCGGCTGTGGCCACAAAGAAGTCCAACCTACAGTGAGACCTCGTGGTAGAGTGACGTGTTATTAGCGTGGAGTGTTGTATAAGATTTGCACCAGTTTTTTTGGCTCGTTGGGATTTGAACTAAAAGGGTGTCCGGGAACATGCTTTTTGGCCATGTGGTATGCAGTCGCAGAGCACATTTGAACACCCAACATTCTATACGTACCATTTCCTTCCAAATTAATTTTAGTCCCTCTAATGGCCCTACATCCATGCCAGAATATTACACTACAAGCGCCTTATCATGTAACAGTGATCAACAGACGGCGTTGGTGTTAGCTCCTATGCTCTTTCATTCCAAAAGTGCTTGACAATCAGCGTTGAAATTACACCAGTTTAAGTGCGAACTTAACATTTTCCGTATTGTTCTATTGTGGGCACGCTTCCCCTACGGAAAAAACAAAATGATACTAGTTATGTCTCAACGTTGCTTATCTGTGTAAGTTATATTTCATAATGCTCGAGTTAAAGGGGCAGAATGTACTACGAGCTGTGGGAAAATAGTTCCAGAAAAATCTGAAAAGATACAGGTAGGAATGTTATTTATATACTGTCAGGTTACAATTTTGTCGGGAATAGGTTTGATTCTGACACGACCGGGAAACAACGTAGAATGTACGTATTAAAGCATTAAAGCACTTGCAATGGAGCTGTACCTAGCGTAACAAGAAACTCTTTCTAAACATATCGAAACTAAAGTAATAACCTTTCCCATTTCAACTTAACTGCAGGTCCCGAATTAAGAACAAATTTATTTGAGACTTCTCTATGCAAAATAAAACTATTCAAGGCACATTTCTTATGGGTTTAATGGAATTACTGCTAGTGTCAAGGCGGCACAGTAATAAATATGACGAACCTGAGGACAGCCTTCGTCAGTCAGGTGTAATATATGATTCCTGATGGAAGTGGTAGTCATTCCACAGACATTGATAAACGTATTTTGTGTTTCAAGGAAAGAAAATTCTAACATTAATCAATAAACCGAAGGTGTGTCAAGTGCCGTGCCATGATAATAGAGGTGTTTCAAACAACTGCAGAAATTCTGAGGACTATATTCTACTGGCATCGCAACTTATAATGCCTGCACCAAGGGAAGAGAGTCATTACAGTAGAAGTAAGTCTTCTACAGAATACCTCAGCTGTGTACTTAATATTTGTCGCTTATTCAAAACAATTTACGTATAATTTCCACAGACCATAGTTAAAGAAATTCAGTATAGAATGATAGTTTTTAAATTCTTCTTAAATCTGTCATTTGAAAGATCAAAATCAGATACTTGTAAGAAATGTGAGTCTTTGCACCTTGAGGTGAAAGGACACGCACCAGACAACAGAAAAGGTCATAAAAACACTGTAACTGCATCACAGGAAACAAGAAAGTGCAACGAAAAACATAAAGAATGATACGACCTCTTCAGCTATGCCTGGAAACAACACCTGTACATTAGCAGACCGAAAAAAATTTTTATGACTGTGACAGTGGCCTCCGAAGCTTAAGGTTGCAATGCTACATGCATTGTTTCTTTCATCACTTACACATTTGGCGTGGTCTACATACGCCAGCTTTCATTTACGATTTTTGTGTTCACTCTTATGACAGCACTGATGCAGTAATCTGTTTCTAACGTGAGGGTGAAGGATTTCATGGAGCTAGTAATATTGCTTCATGCCTATTCCATGTCCTGAATTGCACATAGAGTACTTTTAATGTAGCTAGCAGCAAAAGTAAACTTATGGTTGGGTTTGACAGCTTTTGTGCACAAAACAAAAACCGTGTACTTTTATATACGTACACGGTCGTAATGTCTTGTGGCCTGTTTAATTGTACAGGTCGTAAGTATCTGATTTCAGGTCACAGTTTTTTATCTTGTGATTTGACATTTTGTCTTAATAGAAAAGTGCAAGAAGGTAATCAAGCGCTGGGTACATGATGATTTACAAGAAGAAATTACTCGAACACGTCCTCCTTTACCATTCAACAGAATGAAGGAAAAGGAATTTATTGACTTCCGGGCTGCTGCTGATGAAGTCATCACCACAACAAAACTATACATCAGTTCTGCTGCACAAATTAAAATTACGTCACCTGGAATAGTCGGCATCAAAGGGACATTCAGTGACACGGAACGATGGGAAGGTGTAAACATCCTAAAGAAAGGCGAAACTGTTGATGATTTAATTCACATACAGATTGCAGTAGTAGAAAATATTCCACGATAGTACGCTAAAAATGGGAATTGCTTTCTATAGTACCCTTTATACAACATTATCATCATCAGTTTTTCCTAATGAGTAATGATACTGCCCACTGACGATTATTGTTTCGTATTGTGCACAAGTTTTAAGCCATTTATATTAGGTCGCGTTTTGTCAGTAGTTGTAGCATGATATCTTCGTTGGACTTCGTCCAATTAGCCCAGATAAGTTAACGTGCAATACACGTTCTGCTCTCTCGATTTTAATTTCCTTTTTCTGGACAACTGTGCTCAATTTTCTTGGAACTTCCTGTATAATATATAATTCCTGGAGGACAGTAAATGTTTAGTAGTTTAAAAACATACGTGCTTGTTTTGCATGTCATACAGTATTGTTTTTTGTTATATCTCAAAATATTACTTTCGGTCCTTAGCACGTTTAAAACTCCAGTTCATAATTTGTACACGTGACGCCGCCTGGTTCAGCTGGTACGCAGGGAACGCAGATCATCATGATGTGGTGTGATTGTGCCAAAGTTGCTTTACTTGAACCGAAGATGAGTTTCAAGTTCAGTTTTATACGTTTTTCGGTAAGGAAAGCTCATGTACATTGTTTTAAATATAGCTTATAATAGTAAAAGTATAAGCCAACTATAAATGTGATTTTCCCTCTAAGCCTCACGTGCTAATTATGTTTCGAGCTCTCTCGAGATTTTATATGTGCTACCAATTTTATAGTCAGTGGTCGAATGATTTTACGATATACGATGATATATGAAGTTGGAGTTTCTTTATGAGTTTCTTTGTGTGGGTTCGTGTGGCCTATGCCAAGAATCCATGGGCATGGTCTTCCACCTCCGTAATATATGAATGCTGTCAGTATCTGCTCCGAATTGTATTTAGGGTGAAGGGAGTTCCTGATAGCCGAGTTTTTGTGTTCCATGATCAGTAGATGGTGTTTCCCTCACTCTTCGTACAGTCGTGTTGCACATGTGGGAGTCGCTGGAAATTAATGTTACTGTAACACTGGCGCTATATGTCAGTAACTAAATATGCATCCCTACCCCCCCCCCCCCCCCCCCAGGTGGCATCAGGTTTGCGTAGCTAACATATGTATATATGATTCATGTTCTATATGAAAAGCTTCTTGAAAAATTTATGTGTCTAAACTGTATGCAACACGCGTTGAATATATCAGTTTTATCCAGAATATAGAGTTCGGCTACGTTAGTTATCCTTAATAGTCATGTCCATTATTCAAGTACCGGTATGGAGTTTATCATTTTCGAAGTATTGAAACTGACTGCATGCCTTTCCTTTTTACTTCAGTTATTAAATATCAAAGTTTGAAATACGTTTCGAGATTTTGAGGCATGGGTTAGTGAAGTATGGAATTTAATGTTTCCTTACGCATCACATTAGAAGCTCACATCACACTAATTTCAGGCGATGTTTGCTGGCATTAGTGCCACAGCCCTAACTGAAGGTGAGTTGAGAAATGGGAGCAGATGTAGATACGTACGAAAGGACGTGTTACGTTTTATGGAAACCGATAGATGAGTCGATAATCAGCAGTGAGCATGTGAGTTTAAATTTCATTTCAAGAAGAAGTTATTATTCATTACAGAACGTATCAGTATCTGATTCAGAACTGTAGTTATGTCTAGTGTAATAGAAGACATAGAAAATTTCTCAGTGTTTCAGTTCACGCCCCTCAAAACACATATTTTTGTCAAAACTCTCTAGGGAGCGTAATGCAGCTTACTGGTAAAGGAAATAAACTTGATTCCAATCCGCATTTTATGGTAGTGAAACATGGACTGTGGGTAAACCTGAACAGAAGAGAATCAAAAAAATTGAGTTGTGGTGCTGTAGATGCATGTTGAAAGTTAGGTGGACTGTTCAGGTACGAAATGACGAGGTTCTGCGCAGAATAGGCGACGAAAGCAATATATGGAAAATAATGAACAGAGAAAGGGACACGATGGTAGGACGTCTGCTGACACATCAGGGAATAGCTCCCATTGTACTAGAGAGAGCTGTACGATACAAAAACTGTAGGGGAAGACACAGATTGGAATACGTCCAGCAAATAATGGAGGACGTAGTTTGCAAGTGCTGCTCTGAGATGAAGAAGCTGGAGCAGGAGAGGAATCCGTGGCGGGCCACTTCAAACCAGTCAGAAGACTGGTGAAAAAAATCTTCCGTGTAGCTCCTGCAAAGCGTCTGAAGCAGCGATTCAAATCTTTGATCACTCTATAATTGTCCAAGTGTCTAGACAGTGAAGGTACTATATTAAATTTCCTAGACAGTGCAGCAGAAGTAACGATCGTAATTCAATAGTTGTTAAAGGAGCTGTAGATAAAGATGTAATGAACAGAGTACTTTACAAATCGCATTTAAAATTTACTTACGGTAGCTGGGCTGCTTCAGTGATGCATAGAATCTAATAGAAAGTTACATTAGAATCCGTGTGGCTAGTGATAGTGCATGCCAAGAATTAAACGTCGCGGTATGTATTGCTATTAATATTGACAATTAATATTTCTGAGAATTCTGTGGTTCATTTATATTAAGACTTAAGCTTATGATTAAGTTGTAATTAATTTTATTACTAAGAATTTGTATGCGAATTGTGTTTAGTTCACTGGATGTGTAAGAAACTGTATAGATTTTTATCGATATCTTAGTAAGTTGGTAGTATGTCCATATGTGACACAGTGGGAGCACTACAGGAAGGTGAGTCAAAACCAACTTCAAAATAGGAAGTAAGCACAATGATATTTTTAAAATGAATTGACGGTCCAAACACCGTACCTATCTTTGGTTATTTCATTTCACAGGAAACTCACGAAAAATTGTGCACAGAAATGTAAGTTCAGCAGGTGATCGAATAACCTGTCATCTTTGAAGCCACTGGGTAATGCTCCGAAATGCGTCTTCTGGTGCATTTTCATCTTGTTGATTTAGAAACAACTGGACGCAGCAGCCGGAATAACATCTCTGGGTAAAATACGTCGCTGCTGTGTGGTTCTCACCCACGTTTAGTGCCTGTAATTCGTATCCTAACAAAATTTTTGAATATTTATTTCTATCTCCAGCAGTTGTGACACAAAGGAATTACAGGCATTCGCTGTAAGTGGGTATTGATTTAAATCAACGGGAAATGTTGAAGACTTGTGCCGGACCAGATTCGAACCCAGTTCTCCTGCTCATTAGGAGAATGCGCTGACCACTGCGCTATCCGGAAGCAGTAGGCATCGTAGCTGCACGGACTACCCTGGCACACCTCCTGTCAGACACAAATGCTCATTCTGTCAAACACTACGAATTTAGTGCTCCTTGCCCATTATTGTCATTACTCGCGCCATTTCGCCGATTCCAATCAGAGTTCGATCTGGCCTTGTGTGCATTCGCATTGAAGAGATCACCGGCCGTTCTCGCCTCTATTATATATAGGCTGTGTCTGTTCTTTCGCACATGTCCGAAAGAACAAACACCACCTATACCTAACAATTCTTTTTATTACGCCCGGTTTTAGAAGGGTAAAAAACAATTAGAACTGGAGATGAACCGAAAAGTTTAGGGTCCAAGCCTCATTTAACCTAAAAGGAACTGTGCTAATTGATAACATCACATATATTGTGATGTATGAACTACACTGAAATCAACATGGATCTAAGCTTTTACGTTTCAAAAGGTTTCACACTTAAGTATAAAAGTAAATTCTAATAATTATACTTGAATCTAAAGCCGTGTAGCTAAATTCGATATTTACTGGGTTAACGTATCACTTCCCATATTACGATAAAATTGTATTTTATGAAACAATTTATACAGAACATCTGCCTGTGACATACACATTTACTAACGAAAAAGAGAGACATCCAAACGAAATGGTCGGATGTCAATGAAACTTTGTAGATGTACGTACCATTGGCAGGTCTACAAATTATTACAGTTACGGTTCTCAGGACAGATAGAACGGCCACCTGATTGCACTACTATTGTTCGTGTTTAATGTTATCAGGCATCGTAGGATATTAAGTGGTGTGTGAAAGTGGCCTCATTGTGGATCTGCATGTAGGCATGTTGGACGAATTGTGCAATATCCAGATTTTTTGTGCAGTTGGATGTGACAGTGGCAGGATGTTTTACTGCATAAGAACGTGAGGACAGGCATTTCTCGTTAAGGTTCCGGTCTCTCACGTCTGACCACCGCTAAGTAGGATCGTTGTAGCGCATCGTAGGCTCTTCACATCCGCGCCTCCCATCCGAGAACAAGTAGTGGAATGCCTGAAACATTCTGTGCCATCCCGCACCATCGGTCTGAGACCAGCAGCAGCTGGACTATAGACTTACCACCCCGCGTGTAGGTTGTTGTTAACACTAAAACACGCATATGGCTGCGTTTTAAGTGATGTCATGACTTTGATGTATGGATGGCTGATGAATGGCGTCGTACTGTGTTCAGCGATGAATCGTGGTTGTGCGTTACCTCGGAGAGCCGTCCTCGGCGAGCACGGGGGTAGCTTGGAGAGAGGTCCCGTTGTTCCACTGTTCTGGAGAAGCATAGCAGTGCTTCTCCGGGCGGCATGGTGAGTGGTATAATCGAATATGACTTCATGTCACAATTGGTGATGGTTGAGAGTTCTCTGACGGCATAACTGTGCTTCCGAACGCTCTGCATCGTGTTACCTCTCAACTGACAGCGTTGCGGTGCCGTTTTTCAATAGGATAATGCTTATCCCAAGTGGCACATGTCTTTATTAGTTCCGTGCGTGAAGCTTAGGTACTTCTGTGGCACGCAAGCCCCCAGATCTGTTCCCGATAGAACATGTGTGCGATCAACTCTGATGTCTACCTCGTCCCAGTGAAAGTACCCACAATATCAAGAACTAGTTGCAACAGTTGGGAGACAAGACTTCTGGATATCAAAAGTGAAATTGAACGCCTCCAATATATCATAATAATCTATATATTATTATTTCGGATGGTATAAATTGTCTTCTCTTCGGATTTTGCCTCACGAGAGGATGCGAAAGCTTTATGTGACACATCCCAACTGAATTAGTTCCTGAATCCAGGCCACAGCGAGTGCTACTTTGTGCTTAAAGTGGGGCCATATTGCCAAATTCTTTGTAAATTTGACTCGGTACGTTAATCACTGAAACGACACCATATACCCTACCAGACCATGAAATTTAGATTCGTTTTCTCCAGTCCTTTCTGGTTTTCCACTTTTTTGACAAGGAACGTAAGAGGAGCGTTCAATAATTAATACGACGCTTTCTTCCTCGGCCACTTATCGTTGAAAAAAAAGTGAAATTTCTTGAAGGACGTCACTGGATATCCCTTCTTTAGCCCCTGTAGTTTCATGACGTTCCTATAGGTATCGGCGCTGTACGCAGACTTCAAAATGGAGTCTGGAACTGGGGTAGTTGCAAGCAGAGCGGAAAACGAGACCATCGAAGATATTTGTAGACGCTTGCAGAATGTCTACGGACGGGGTAGTGAACAAGAGCACGATGAATTTTTGGGCGAGACGTCTGTCATCATCGCAACAAGGTCGCGCAAACCTGTCCGATCTCCCTCGTGCCAGCTGGCTACAAACTGCTGTGACTCTTTCAATCCTGGAACCTGCGGATCTCAGTCAAACATCTGACATCTCAACTGGAAGTCTCTGTTGGTGGTGAAACATGGGTTCATCACTTCGAACCGGAAACAAAACAGCAATCCATGTAGTGGAACCACAACAAATCTCCTCCGAAGAAAAAGATCAAAGCCATATCCTCAGTCGGTAAGGACTGAGTGATTAGTCTGTTTGGTGTCCTCCCTCTTGGCCCAATGATGAACTCTGAAGCATATTGTCCTACCCTCAGTAAATTTAAGAAACGACTTCAGTGTGTTGGTAGCAACAAAAATGCGAACTAACTTCAGCATGACAACGCAAGGCTTCACACATGTCCGCGCTCCCTGGAGGACCTCACAAATCTTCATTGGACTACTCTTCCCAATCACTCAGCAGATTGGATCTCGCACCATCCGACTTCCATCTGTTTGGCCAAATGAAGGATGCACTTTGCGGGAGCCAGTATGTGGATGATTATGAAGTTACTGATGCATCACCGTCCGGTGTGGCCGAACGGTTCTAGGCGTTACAGTCTGGAACTGCGCGACCGCTACAGTCGCAGGTTCGAATCCTGCCTCGGGCATGGATGTGTGTGATGTCCTTAGATTAGTTAGGTTTAAGTAGTTCTAAGTTCTAGGGGACTGATGACCTAAGAAATTAAGTCCCATAGTGCTGAGAGCCATTTGAACTGATGCATCAAGACGTTTGCTCCGGCTTCGACCAGTAGAGTGGTACCATGCGCGCAGACAGGCTCTCCCAGTAAGACGACGTAATGAGAGCGAACTGAATGGATATTATGTTGAAAGACAGGGTTTGTAGCCAAAAGTGGGGCGTTCTGAATAAAATCAACATGCATTCAGAAAAGAAAGTGTTTGAAAATGGTTCAAATGGCTCTGAGCACTATGGGACTTAACTGCTATGGTCTCAGTCCCCTAGAACTTAGAACTACTTAAGAAAGTGTTTCATTACTCGTTGAGCCGCCCTCTTACTGGGTGCTTATAATTAAAGCGTAGCTATTCACGGAGGTCCAGTGTGGCTATTAATTACCTAGTGACAGAGAAAGGTTGTAGATACGCTAACGCGTTAATGAAGAAACGATCTGCGCTGGAAGATAGTTGTTTCCTATTTCGTCCACCGGGAACAAATCTGGCACTGTACATCGACTCTTCGACGTCTTCGGTGCCCATATTGAACGAACTGTGTAAGCCGTCGTTAATAATATAGCAGACACAATGCGTTTCTCACTTTTTTACTTTTTCTCCAATGTCCTTTTCCTAATCCATTACATATGGAAAAATTTACAAACGTCTCTCTTGCATTCACAAAGCCACATATGAACCTGGTGGTCAAAATCGTAACTAATTTTTTTCCAGCGTAAATCAGTTCTGTGTTAACGAATTAGAACATCCACCAAGTTCTTCTGCCATGCCATAATCACAGCCTGCACTAGATCTCTGTGAGTAGTTGTACTTTAATTATAACTACCCAAAACGTATCTTCTATGAGTGAAATTTCCGTAAGTTTCTAGAGCGTGGAAGGTGATGTAATTATCTTCAATATGAAGTGAAGATGGCAAATAACTACTAATTAAAAACTCCTTGTATCGGGCAGTGTTCCGAAGAGGCCATTTTCCATACTGACTTAAGCTGACAATTCCTTAGCATACTTTTAGAAATCGTTTCTTACTTTCTAAACACTGATGCAATATACTTGTCCCAAGCACGTCTTATGTACCCTGCTTTGTTCTACTAAGTAATAAGTGATATAGTAGTTTCTGTTAAAGTAAGCTTGATTAATGAAAGACAGCCCTATGACCCAACAGATGAAAAAGTCCTCATTCAGATACAAGTATCACGAGTGAAAGACGAAAACGAAGTGGCAAATGCCCCAAATACCTGGTAGATTCCGAAATTTGCAGTCATACATTTGATACTATTAATGATTGTAATTATATTTAAAGATGTCTAAAACATAGCGAAATATAGCGTGCGTGGATCACTTTCTTCCATTGCGAATGCGATTAAAATTTATTTATTTTGTTTATCGTATGGCATACATCACAATCCCTACACATTTTATACATAGAATGATTGCAGATCGACATCTAGACATTTAATGCAATCGGTTACCTCCTCTGTTGCAGCGAGGAAATCGTTGAAGGTTCCCTTGTAGGCTCGAACCACTATGTGTTGGACTGTTTGTTTTTCAATCGCAATTTGGTGTTGGTTTCGTTCCCCATTTGTAGAGGGCGTCAGCACATCTTCCGTGGCTAGTACGCATGCGGTTTAGAGTTGTCCACACTTTGCGTGACTGGTTGGACCCAGGCGGTTTCTCAGATGTCATGTCACTTTAGCATTTTGGTGGACAGTGTTCTTGCCAGTGTTGTTTCCACAGATAGTCGACATCAAAGTTGGAGTTCGTCATCTCTTTAGCAGAGAGTAATGCTGGTATTCGATTTAAGTCTTCTGCACTCCAAGTATGGACAGCTGTGGGTTATTACACTCATGATCATAAATTAAAGATAATGTTAATACATGGTGAAACAACGCTCTAGTGGGCGGTTTGCGGGTTTAAATCACCTCAGGGTATGACCATGCGGTGCATTTGTCCTGCTTTCGTCGCACGCTGGCGCTTTCAGCAGTCGACACACGCAAAAGTGTGTTCGTGTATGTCAGAGTACGGTGCAGCGAGTAAGTGTGCAGACGTTTCCGGACGTGCTAATGGTGACTGTGTGTTGAAAATGGCTCAAAGAACACATATTGATGACGTTATGAGGGGTAGAATATTAGATGGACTGAAGGCTGGTCAAACACAGCAGGTCGTATCACGGGCCCTCCGTGTGCCACAAAGTGTGATCTCAAGAGTATGGCAACGATTCCAACAGACAGGAAACGTGTCCAGGCGCTACAGTACTGGACGTCGACAGTGAACAATACCACAAGAAGACCGATATCTCACTATCAGTGGCCGCAGACGGCCACGGAATACTGAAGGTAGCCTTGCTCGAGACCTTACCGCAGCCACTTGTGACATTACAGCCTTTATCACTGCGATTTTTAACATGTAAAAGTTTTTTTTCTGTATTCGCGTCAGTATGTGCGAACTTTTAACATATACCAATGAATGTTGTAACCAGATATCTTTGCCGCGCTCCTGAAAAGCGCAGAATATCACGATAGATATAAACTGTTATACGCTGCTATCGATCAGTAAAAAAAAAAAAAAAAAAAAAAAAAAAAAAAAAAAAAAAAAAACCATGCACCTATGTTTAAAAATAACAGTTGCCAATTTTTTTTACTTCTGCAGGGAGCCGCTACGCTCTCTAGCTATTCTGTGAATGTGTTGCAAATCGGACGCAAAAGTATTGTGCTCCATACTGATATAATCATTTTATTGTAAATTTAAGAGTTTAAGAGGTTAAAAATATATGTAGCCACAAACAAGTGAGAATGTATATCATGAAAATTCGCTCCACCGCCACAATGGGTGGCCATGTTAATGTAAGTTTCCGTTTCATAATATAATACTTGAAGCCTTGAAGTTTATTTAATTTCACAAAAAATCTCTCAACCTTATTTTCATTAATTATACTTGTGATAATCTTTCCTGTTTAAAAGATTTATGCAGCTTATGATCCAGCGTGTGTTCTGTCGGAATAGGAGGCTGTCGTTACGACATCGTTATAGTATTTATTCCACGTTCTTTCAGTTCCGTTTATATGTTCGTACAAATCCAATTAGTTGGTCCCTTAGATTTCTTTCATGTAACTTCCGTCTGTTTTCTCCGCGCGATCTTCCTCCGACAAAAAATTTCTGTTCATTTTTTTTAGTAATTTTCGATATCGCGAATGAGAAAAGACAGCCGCCTCCTGCTCCGAACGGAACACCACGACTTTTCTAACATCGGAGAGTACCGCACGAATTTTCCGCTAAAAGGTAATAGAATTTCTTAAAGCTGGATCAATTACACATGTTGCTGCTGTTCTCCGACAAATCTTGTGTGATTAATAGTAATTTATTCTGTCACGACAAAAAGAACCAATTTTATTTTTACCAAAGCCACAAAGCTTTCAATTAAATTACTAAAAAAAAAATCATACCAGATCTGGCGCCCGAACAGGGACCTGACTAAAATATTGAAAGTGTCACGGTACTAATATATGATTGTCTTATTTCATGTATCGCTCTTTGGAACCCAATGCTGCATAAAATTACGGATGAGCAGTAAATATACGCAATATTGAAGGACGCGGTATTTACACAAATATCTTGGGATTTAATAAGACGCAGATTTGCAGTTTTGAAGACAACGCCGAGTGAGTACCAAATTTTCGTTTGCCATAGTTCTGTCTAAAGAGCAGCTCATTTGACCTTCAAATTCGACCTCACTCTATCCTTTCTGTAGCTTAACGTAAAAAACCACTTTTTTTTCTACGTAAATATTTAAACATTTTCTGTAATCTTTTGCTTGACTATTTGTTTTATACTGTAGTTAGTATTCTCGTGTAAGTTCAAGATGGATGCCATTTCAGTCTTCTCTGTGTAATAGCGTTGGCAATCAATTGTTTCAACGGCGTTGACTCCATCTTGTCTTTTTGCTACAGACGTGTGTCAGTTATTACCTACGTAACATTAGACATTTGACGAACGCGCCGCGACTTTAAATTGCGCGGCAAGAATAATTGACAATCAGAATTTCAGTTGGCAGTACCCATTTTAAGTTGGCAATAGTTGAATTTCATTATGGCGGACGGACAATCGAGCGCGAACTCTGCAGACGAAAGCGACGGCACTATTAACAAACATTACCGACTCCGCTCACGCGGAACGACGGCCAGGACAGACGACAGACAAGAGGTAGTTAACGTGGACGACACTCAGCAGGAAACACCCACCTCCCCGATAACGGTATCAATTGACATTGTCAAAATGTTACAGGAATTGATACTAGACAGACAGGAGAGGGAACAGCGCGAACGTGATCGCGAACAACGTGAGAAAGACAGAGACAAGTTTTTATCAGAGTTGAAAACGGATATGACAACACAGATTGACTCAGTTAGGAATGACGTAAATACCACCATTGATGCGAAAGTAGGTACCCTCACTACGCAAGTAGGCTCTCTCACAGCACAGATAGATTCGGTTAAGGGTGACGTCACGGCGCAAGTAACCACTTTGACAACACAGATAAGCACTCTGAATAACAAAATTGATAACATTGGTCAGAATCTCACAACTCAAATCGAAGCGTGTCGCAAAGAAACCGATTCGGTAAAACTTGCGTATAAAACAGTTGCACGACAGGTAGACGAGTTAGCGACAGCGGTAGCCACTGTAGAATCAAAAGTAAGTGCAATGGCGAATGACATTTCGGACCGAACTATTGAGGAAAGAGTTAACAGTAGTGTTGCTTCGCACACTAAAGCACTTACCGAACATTACAAAGAATGGATTGATGTACAAGAGAAGCTTGTTGAGGAGAAGGTTACACGTGACTTGAAAGATGTTGTTAAATTCGCAGCCTTAGACATATTATCTGCACCCGGCAGTTCAGGAGACACTGTTTGTACTGAACTAGGCCAAATTAGACGAGTGTTTACCCGGGATTTGCCGGAATGGCGGAAGCAAGTAACAGATGAGATATCCGACCTGAAACAGCAAATTCAAACACTACAGTATGATAACCAGAGTGACGGGAAACACTCACTACCTTCTGAGCCAGATGAACATCAATACCAGACAACACAACACACCACAGTACATTCCGCGACCGAAAAATGAATTTAACGATTCACACAACAACAACACTGAACAATTGACACTCACAACCCTCATGAAAGAGGAGAGTGTATTGAAACACAGAGTTTTTCAACCATTCCAACCGGAAAAGCGAAATATTCATCCAGTCGTTTCCCTAAAGAACTTTTCAGGAGTCTTTCCAGCTGCCTGGAATGACAAACAGAGAATACAAATCATTACCGGATACATACAAGGAGAAAGTGCTATATGGGGAACCGAGATGGTTGATAAGTGCAAAACATTTAGCAAGTTTGAGAAGAACTTTTTAAGCAAATTTTGGAGCGCAGGTGTTCAGCAACGCCTACGCAAAGAGGTCTCCAACGCCGAACGTTTCCATTCGAACAGTGGCGGACTTCGCCGGTACTTTGAAAAGTACTTGAGAAAGATACAATATTGGGACACTCCCATAACGACAAAAGATGTTATTATGATTCTTAAGTCAAAACTACCCATTTCCATACGCGAAAAATTAGTGAACGTGTCAGAGGAAGATCAGGACGCATTTTTATCCGTCCTTGATTCTCTCGATCTTATACACGAAGACGCGCGTGCGAATGCTAACCGTAAGAACAACAACGCAGGCACGTATTCGAATGGAAACGGTAGTCATGGAAATGGTTCACACGAAACACAATACGGAAACAAACAGAACAATAACCGCAATAGAGGCCGAAACAATGGTTACCGTAATGGTTAACACAAAAACAAGCATTACGGCAACCAACGGTACAATCCAATATACAACATGCAACAACAGTATTACGGGAATGCCCCATACCAATCAAACAATAACGGTAGTAACTTCTACCAGAATGGGAACAAATACAAGGGTAAACGTTGCAACAATCAAAATTGCGGAGGTCAGCTACCTCCACCACAACCCTATGGGCAGCCACAACACCAGCAACAACAGCAATACACGCCTCAGCAACAACCATTCATGCAACAACAACAGTACACGCCACCACAACAGGACTTTAGATACAATAACAACAAACCAAGAAAACAATACAATCCACCGATATATTTTACGCAGGCAAGTAATGTACCGATTTTTCAGCCTGGTAACCAAGTGCAGTACCAACAAGGGTTTGATACAAATCAACACACAATGGGTAAAAAACCAGCGAGAATGGTCAAGTGATGTGACAGAAGAATCAAATCAGTCGCATCACAAGAAAGCGGAAAACTAAAGGCAGCACCTTTTCGCCTCCTTGGGGATGCTGCGGGACATAATGGGGGCAAACTCGACCTTGAACGACTTAACGTAATACGTTATGATCGCGACACTGACTTGAGAGACGATTTGTTGCAGGAAAATATTGAGACAGACTTGAATGACGTATGGGAAGACGAAGTACAAGCAATGACTAAAATTTACATAGCCAATACACCAATAGATGCTATTATTGATACTGGTGCAAACGTAAATGCTTTATCACTATGTATGTTTAAGAAAGTTTCTGCAGGGATGAAAATTTTAACGTTACCAGTACAAGGTTGTTAAGTAACAGGAGCGGTAGGATCTTTATCACAGCGAGTCAATTTGCAAGCTCAGGTACCGATAAGGATTAATTCTACTTCTTTCATGTGCGTATTTCTAGTAGTTAAGAATGTCAGTGTCATGCTTATTAGGAATGGAGTTCCTGAGGAAGAATAAGGCTGTGATTGATATAGAAAAGGGTATCTGTACAATCAGAGTAGGTGAACAGGAGGTAACGCTGCAACTGTTGCGCGGCAAGGTCAAAAGAGTCAACACTGGGCACATAGTTAAGGTACGCAGACTGGTACAGCGAATGTTTTTGAACTAAGCACACATGACAAGACAGGGTAACAGTTGGACGGATTTTGATACTGATGACGGACTTCCGACTAGAGAAGAGATTTTGAATAAAGTAAGTGAATCAAGTGAACTTGATTACATACAAAGGCAAGATTTACTGCACTTACTTATGAGGTATCTTCATGTCTTTTCTTCGAAACCTGGAGTAATACGTGACTACGAATATGACATGAAGGTCGCTCCCCATTCTACTTTTTGGAAGACAACGTACTCTGTCCCGTATGCAAGGCGCGAGGCTGTGAAAAATGAAATATGTAAAATGCTTAAGTGGGAGATCATTGAACCGTCAGACTCACCTTACAGTAGTCCATTATTGCCAGTTTTGAAGCAGGATGGTAGTGTACGTATAGTTTTGGATGCAAGAAACATAAATAAAATAATTATTCCAGTAAGAACTCGACCTGAGGCTATGGATGAACAATTACAAAGGTTTCATGGAGTAAAATTCCTCACATCGGTAGACTTGAGATCGAGCTACTGGCAGGTCAAGATGACATCACAGTCTCGAAAATATACAGCGTTTACATTTGCAGGTAGATCATACCAATTCAAAGTAGTTCCATTTGGTTTGAATGTGAGTTCAGGCGTATTCATAGCTGCTCTTGATCATGTATTAGGACCTGAACTGTTGGATCGAGTAACAGTGTATGTTGATGACTTACTGATTGCTACGAAATCTTGGGAAGAACATTTAGACATAATAAGCAAAGTTTTCCAGAGGTTTGTTGACTATGGAGTCACAGCTAATCTACATAAGTCTAAATTTGGTAAAAGCGAGATTAAATTTTTAGGACATCTTGTATCATCACAGGGAATTACCCCAGATCCAGACAAACTAGCAGCTATTAAAAACTTTCCTGTGCCCTCTTCTAAACGCCGGTTGAAAGGCTTCCTTGGAATGACTTCCTTTTTCAGAAAGTTTATTTCGGACCAGTCGATGAACAGTCAAGCCTTGCATGATCTTCTAAAGAAAAATACTCACTGGCATTGGACGCCAGAGTGTCAGGCAGATTTTGATCGCACTAAACAAGCACTTCGTAACAGCAATATTTTGTTCCATCCAGACATGGATAAAGAATTCTGTATTTCGTCAGATGCTTCATTTCAGGGGCTTGGTTCTTGTTTGTTTCAAATAGAAGTAATTGATGGAAAAGAAGAGATAAGAGTTATCAGCTTTGCAAGTATGGTTCTCACAGAATGTGAGAGGTCATACTCGGTGACAGAGTTGGAGGCTCTGGCCATTGTATGGTCGTTTAAAAGGTTCAATTACTACATCCATGGTCGGAAAATTAAGGTCTTTTCTGATCACCAAGCTCTTAGTTTCTTGCTCTCGTGTAAACTTCTTCATCCTCGTCTTACACGATGGAGTCTCTTCTTGCAAGAGTATGATTTCGAAACAGTATACATCAAGGGTAAAAACAACATTATCGCGGATGCTTTGTCACGCATGCCGCAAGGACTTCCCGAGTCCAGTGAACTTATCGAGCAGATGTCTAACTACCGAATTCTTCTAATGGAAGACCCACTACATAGAAAGTATTTCCTTCAGCTCTGCAAGCAGATGCGTATACTCCAAGAAACAGATTCCAAATGGCGTAAGGTCAAACAACTTCTTCTAACAAAACCCGATCACCACTTGTCCAAATTTTATAAACTACACAACGATGTTTTATTCCATCGAACTTCTCTCCTCTCTGGTAGATGGTGTGTGTGTATACCACACGCATACGTTGAACACCTTATCTGGTACACACATCTTTCCTGGGGTCATTATGGACCTGAAAAATGCAAACGAAAGATTTCTGCGTATTGTTATGTACCAAACTTGCATCATCGAATCCACAAGTTGTTAAGTACATGTCTTATCTGCCAGAAGGCAAAATCCTTCAACCATTCGAACCTAATTCCTCTGAATCCAATTATTACTGAGAGACCAAATCAAGTTCTGGCCCTTGATCTCGCCGGCCCCCTGCCGCAAGGGAGGGGAGGGGTGAAATACCTATTCGCATTGATGGATCTTTTCACAAAACATGTGAGACTTTATGCAGTGAAATCATCCAGTGCACTTCCGATCATCCGTCGAATCGAACAAGACTATTTTCCTCGATTTGGCAAGCCGGAGGCCATTCTATCAGATAATGCATCGAATTTCACTGGCAGACAATGGCGCAATTTTCTTGCCAGACATGGCATCAAACAAATACTTATATCTCGTTTCAGACCGCAATCTAATCCCACCGAACGTATCTTCAAAGAGTTCAATAGATTCATTCGAACCTACATACCTAATCGACAAACCCGTTGGATTGACTTTGTATCTTCATTCGAGCAGATTGTCAACAATTTTCCACACTTTTCAACTGGATTTACACCTGCGGAATTAATGACGAGTCATCGGGAAAGAAATGAATGGTTAGATCCCATACCTAAAATTGTAGAACCAGAATTAGATTTAGATGCAAAACTTAGGCAAGCATTGGTATCCTTAGCTGTACAGGCGAATCTACACAAGAAGTCTTATGACAAGAAAGTATCTAAAGCTCTTACATATGATATTAATGAAAAGGTGCTTTTACGGACACATTTTAAGCCATCGAAGTTGTTGAAAAGAAATCGGAAATGGAGGCTATTGTACGACGGACCATTTGTAGTAATTAGAAAACCACATACAGGATGTTATTTAATAGCGGATCCAGCATCTGGCAGAATTAAAGGATTGTATCACCACCAGGATCTCAAGAAGTATAACGAGGCAAAGTAACAAGCAAAGGAAAATTAGCCTAAGGTTTAACCTGTGAAACACTTCGGTATTCAAACACACCAATACGAGTACTCACACTTTGGCGAAAAACTATGGAGGTAATTGAAGATTCGATTTATTATGGCGTACGAAAAAGAAAGCACATTCCATTTGAGAGGACAGATTCTCAGTTAGTTTTAAGTTAGTCATAGGTGTAAGCAGTCCAAGTTGGCTGTTGGCATTGAGAAATGCCGTTATTGGTGAAAGGAGATACGGAAGGAAGTAGCAGATTGCCACCTTCCAACTCCAATGAATATATATGTATGTTAAATATTAGGTTAAGCAATTTCTTTTTCAGCCCTCAAGATGGAATGTTAGTCTTTAAGTGTACAGAGTACAGCCTATTGCGTGTAAACTGTGCGTTATTGTAACACCGCCATGAACTATACCTTTTGTTAGCGCGATCTTCAGAATTAAACAGATTTGTGTAGCCAAGTGTTTGAACTGTCAAAAGCAGTTAATAACAGAGAGAGAGAGTATCACGTAGTATTTGATAGTTTTCAGGAGATTCAATCTCAGATTCAAAGTATCATCTACGAACAGTAAGCCTCATAAAGATTTAATAGCTAAGCAGCAAAGCATTTCCTTTATTGTTTTAGAACAGCTGTTAGGTCATGTAGTCGAGAGTGCCACTACATGGAAACATATACGTCGTACTGACAAGTCTGAAGTATTCCTGATGGTAAACGTTTCTTCTTTAAACATGTAAGATGCACTAAAGTAATTACCTATTTCACAGCCAAGCCCGACAATCGCCCAGAAGGAAGCGTGAGAAACTAGAAAGCTGTCACCAGATATGACTTACATTATAATAATAAAACTAAGATCTGATATTAGATTAAAGAATAGCCACTTGAAGGCACACGTGACGCATGTCATGCATCTAAGGTCACAAAAAATATCCTAGTGTAGTTGTGCTAGAATTTGTATATGTATATAGTGTATTTATGTTCATATTTGATCCTCTCCTCTTCCACTTCCCCATCCTATCCCATTAAAAAAAAGTGAGGATTAGAATTTGACAGGCTCATCTGAGTGCTCTTTAGACGGTTGAAGTGGAAACGAAATTTGTGGGAGAGATCCGTTAGCGAAAGTTTTGTTCTAATCGCGTATCGCGAGTAGCAATGTTGAGAGATTATAATACATTCCGCGAGTAGTACTTGCAGCCAGTAACTTTATGAAGCATGAATCTTCCGGAGAGAAATGCATGAGTATGCTCGACCAGTAGAGACAGAATTTGTTCAATATGTGCTCTACATAAACAGTGACATTAAATTTTGAAGAGAAACGAAATAACAAGCTGCTTAAAAGATTTGTTTTTAAAAAAATTACCTTTGTAAAAGGGAGAGAGAATAACCGAAATAATCGTGCCTTGATGCACAAGTAGTGGTATTCAATACGCTAATCCGGCGTGGCGTGACTGAAAAGGTTAACAGAATTTTGTGACTGTAAGCAAACTTAAGAAATGTATGTATGTATGTATGTAATTTATGGACATTGTTTAATCTTGTAATGTATTTACCTGTGAGTAACTTGAACTGTGAACTTTGAAATCACAATGTGAGATGGGAGATGTGAATTTGCAGACACTCTAAGACGTTCTAAACAAAATGCGAGTCGTAAAGTGTACAAAATACGTGTGCAGTGACATGTGTACACGCAAGTGCAGGTAGTGACAGCGATCACAGCAAAGCACTTTGCAAACTATATGTAAAACGTTGGCTTCACTTACCTGTGTGTGAGCAGCATGGCAGGTCGCAGGGACTGTCGTGTGAAATCCTCGAAACAGACGGTGGTATTTTCTACCCAAGTTTTCGATACGCCGATCGACGATGGAGAAAGGACACTAGACGTGTGTTTTCCGCGTGTTCTCATTTTAGCAGAGCGCGAGTGACACGTTAAACTTCATACGAGCATACACGAGGGCGTGTTGCACTGGACTAGTAACCGGCAACAGCGCGCAGCTGCTTGCAATTGGACTCAACAATTAACATTTGAAACACAACCGACGCGCGCGCTGTGGAGGCGTGTCATTGACCTTAGAATGTTTTCCGTCTCACAACTACGCAAGAGACATTGCTAAAGCTATCACAGTGAAACTTAATTATGAACTTTATTTATTCTGTAAAAAGAGAAGTCTTAGCTTCAAATTAATTTCCATTTAATCAGTCACGTCGGATATTTTGCGATAGATAGTTAAATAAAGACAAGGCATTACTGAGCACTGAAACGTTAACTGTAAGGGAAGGTTATCAATCCTGTCCAGAATCCTATAAAACCTTTACCTGTAAGTCTACATTATAGCACGAACCTAACACAGGTTTCTTTCTGTTTATTTGCATGTAAACGACATGACGCTTGATGCGAGACACTAGAGAGGAAACACGAGCGAACACAAAAAAGACGCTACCCAGGGTCGTGACCTCTCGGACGACGCCTCTCACCGAACGAGAATAGACGTTGCAGACTCCGCTTAAGTGAGCGCGTGACAAATAAAAGTGTACAGTGTAGTGTCAAGTGAAACGTCCTGATTAACAACGACATTCTAAAAGAATCTAATGAAACGGATAAAAAACATTACGAGACCAAACAGGTCACAGACAATTTTAGAGGACTGTTTAAGTAATTATTTCAATGTATCTGTGCATGTTTGTCTACTGACATGTTTTGTTTTCTATATAGAGTATTATTCATTTATCTCTGTGTGTGTTAGACTTGAGATTGTTTTTTGTCATATTTTGTTTCACAGTAACAGCAATTAAGATAACAGTGCAAGGACACCTTACAATGAACTGAGAGAAGTGCCAAAGTGCACAAAAGAGACTGAAAGACTATTTGTTTTCATAACTGTACTGGAAGCATAAAATAACTAGATGACAAACTCATTCCAATTTTATGTTAGAACGAAAGTAAACAGATGATAAAACACAGTAATGTCTTCAAACTACATGTGAGTCCTGATGATCCTTCCGGAATCATCATGCCTCACATGGGAGGCATTGTGACATTACAGCCTTTATCACTGCGATTTTTAACATGTAAAAGTTTTTTTTCTGTATTCGCGTCAGTATGTGCGAACTTTTAACATATACCAATGAATGTTGTAACCAGATATCTTTGCCGCGCTCCTGAAAAGCGCAGAATATCACGATAGCTATAAACTGTTATACGCTGCTATCGATCAGTAAAAAAAAAAAAAAAAAAAAAAGATGCACCTATGTTTAAAAATAACAATTGCCAATTTTTTTTACTTCTGCAGGGAGCCGCGCCGCTCTCTAGCCGTTCTGTGAATGTGTTGCGAGTCGGACGCAAAAGTATTGTGCTCCATACTGATATAATCATTTTATTGTAAATTTAAGAGTTTAAGTGATTAAAAATATATGTAGCCACAAACAAGTGAGAATGTATATCATGAAAATTCGCTCCACCGCCACAATGGGTGGCCATGTTAATGTAAGTTTCCGTTTTCTTGAAGTTTATTTAATTTCACAAAAAATCTCTCAACCTTATTTTCATTAATTATACTTGTGATAATCTTTCCTGTTTAAAAGATTTATGCAGCTTATGATCCAGCGTGTGTTCTGTCGGAATAGGAGGCTGTCGTGACGACATCGTTATAGTATTTATTCCACGTTCTTTCAGTTCCGTTTATATGTTCGTACAAATCCAATTAGTTGGTCCCTTAGGTTTCTTTCATATAACTTCCGTCTGTTCTCTCCGCGCGATCTTCCTCCGAAAAAAAATTTCTGTTCATTTTTTTTAGTAATTTTCGATATCGCGAATGAGAAAAGACAGCCGCCTCCTGCTCCGAACGGAACACCACGACTTTTTTAACGTCGGAGAGTACCGCACGAATTTTCCGCTAAAAGGTAATAGAATTTCTTAACGCTGGATCAATTACACATGTTGCTGCTGTTCTCCGACAAATCTTGTGTGATTAATAGTAATTTATTCTGTCACGACAAAAAGAACCAATTTTATTTTTACCAAAGCAACAAAGCTTTCAATTAAATTACTAAAAAAAAATCATACCAGACACTGGAACGGTTGTCCCCTGACACACAGTCTACAGACGACTGAACAGACATGGATTGTTCACCCGGAGACCTGCAAGGTGAATTGCACTGACCCCTAGTCACAGGAGAGCCCGTAAAGCCTTGTGTCAAGAACACAATAAATGGTCGTTGGAACAGTGGTCCCAGGTTATGTTCTCGGACGAGACCAGGTATAGTCTGAACTGTGATTCTCGCCGGGTTTTCATCTGGCGTTAACCAGGAACCAGATACCAACCCCTTAATGTCCTTGAAAGCGACCTGTGTGGGGGTCGTGGTTTGATGGTGTTGGGTGGGATTATGATTGATGTACGTACATCCCTGCATGTCTTTGACCGAGGAACTGTAACAGATCAGGTGTATCGGGATGTCATTTTGCACCAGTATGTCCGCCTTTTCATGGGTTCAGTGTGTCCCACCTTCCTCCTGATGGATGATAACACCTGGCCCCACCGAGCTGCCATCGTGGAGGAGTACATTGAAACAGAAGATATCAGGCGAAAGGAGTGGCCTGCCTGTTCTCCAGACCTAAACCCCAACGGCACGTCTGGGATGCTCTCGGTCGATGTATCGCCGCACGTCTTCAAACTCCTACGACACTTCAGGAGCTCCGACAGGCACTGGTGCAAAAATGGGATGCTATACCCGAGCAGCTGCTCCACCACCTGATCCAGAGTATGCCAACTCGTTTTGCGGCCTGCGTGCGTGTGCATGGTGATCATATCCCATATTGATGTCGGGGTACATGCGCAGGAAACAGTGGCGTGTTTCTGGACGGTTTTCTCAACTTATCACCAATACCGTGGACTTAATGATCTGCGTCGTGTGTGTTCCCTATGTGCCTATGCTATTTGCTCCAGTTTTGTGTAGTGCTACGTTGTGTGGCACCACATGCTGCAATTATCTTTAATTTAGGAGCATGAGCGTAGTTATCTTGTTGAATTCACTGAGAAGAGCGATTTTTCACCGCATTTCTGAGGGTGGTATGTGGCTCAGGGTTGGCAGCCATACATTGAGCGTAGTTTTATTGTGCCACTGATAATGCGCATGGTGTGATTTAATACTAAATGCGATTAAAAATAATAATAAGAAGAAAAGACGGTGTTACACGGTGTGCTCGTCGCTAAGCTCACCTGGGCCCAGCGGGCGATGGAGGTGGTGTGGTACTCCGTGTTGTTCTGCGCTAAGCAGTCTCCGACTGGGACGGCCGCCGACACGCCGATGGCACCCATGTTGGTCTTCACTCCGCCCAGGTAGGCGGTCGCTGTGCACGCCGAGTCAGCCGTCTGAGCATCGACGCAGTACGTCTGTGCACAGACAACAGAACTGTTGTTACACTGGGATTCCGAGTTCACTTACCATACGTCATTGGTTGCCTTACTATATCAATTAGGCGGAATGATTATGTTATATATATATATATATATATATATATATATATATATATATATATATATGTGCCACTGCTAGCCACATTCGCCAAATCGTGTTGCTCTTAATCGAGTGGTGACGGAATCGATCTCAGATGCGGGCGTAAGTGTGGATCTAGACCTATATAAACTGTAACATTAGGAACACCTCAGCCGCATGTATTTTGAGTGTTATTTATTTATGCGACAGTTTCTGCAAGCAGTCTTCATTTGATGAACGAAGGGATCACGTTTTGTCGAAACTAGGAGACTACGGATACCAGTTACTTAATGCTGGCAGATATTTCGACTATACACGAGGTTCGATTCCTCCTATACGTTGGTTGGGGCCCTGGAGAAGGCCTAGTGAAACGCAGAAACTCTTCGCATGAAATTTGACACATAAGCCCTTCGTAGCTCCATGATACCTTTTATTGTGTTCTACAGGAGTTACGTGTGCAGTGTTTACACCTATTCGGACTGGAACGCTAGCATATCACAATGTATTTTATATTCCGAGCAACGGCTTACGTTGAAAGGCATAATAAAGAAGAACTCCGCTCACAGCCCGTAAAGTTGTTTTTTATCTGTCGTTCGTACGGGCCGCTTTGGCCTTGCCATGCACTGAGCTGCCCTTTTGTCATGATGCAGGCAAATTTTAAAGAATGGGGCACTTCTTTACCTTTCGCTCGTCATAGTATTGACGATATACTCTCAATAGTAATTTTAGACTAGGAGCGATGGATATGCCTAGGACAGTTTTTTCCAGCTGTGAGCCGAGTTATTCCTAACATCATGCATAAAGCATATCAGTTTCTGTTGTAAAACAGTGGTTCTTCAGTTGTGGTTCCGACCACAGGACTGAGAGTTGTAGGGTGGGTGGGGGGGGGGGGGTTTGGAAGGTGAGTAGCGTGCAAGGTGGGCTAGGTATGTTAAAAACAATGAAAGAAACCACGGTCATATTTTTAGCATTGTTTGAAACGATGTGAGCGATGTCGGCCGTCGATGGAATCCCCCGTTATCAACTGCGCTGTGACCGTATCTCTAACAGTATCGCGCTCAGAGCAAGCTTTGCCTCCTCTATCTCGACGCCTCCGTACAGTCTGTCAGACTTCGCTATTAAGACTTGACTGCAGTACGGAACGATTCCTGGGAGGTGACAGACATTAAGACACCCGAGGTACATCGGCTGGCGGAGGGCAGGAAGATACGTCAAAGGCGAAAACGAGAAGATACGACGAGAACTACTTATAGCTAGGCTTCGTGAAAACTAAATCAATGGTGTAGAATGTCTGCAGTGTGTAAGCTATTTAACCGTTTTACTTGCTGGTTGAAGCCTAAGATGTTAAAGATACAACTACAAATGGAATGTTTTCAAGTAATGAGAAAACAGAAGGAATTTTTATATAGGGAAACGAAATAATTTATTGTGTACTGTACCTAGAAGAGTTTTGTGAATCGACCAATGTGACTTCTGTGGCCGTTCAGCCTCTTACCAGAGTTCGCATAGGACTGCTAAATGCCAGAAACCACACACGCTTGCAGAAATTCAGGTTTTAGCATCAGCGATGAATACAGAATCAACAATGTCTGATGACTCATTTGCTCCACAATTGAAAAGGATTCTTATCTCTCCTGATACATCGGGTAGAACAACTTTATGCAGATCTGACAATTTACTCTAGCAGTTAACCTATAAATTGCATCAACTTACACATGGGCCCAAAGTATAAATTTTCATTGCTAAAGGAACGCTCACTGGCTGCACTGAATCCGGTTTATTCATAAGAGCTGGCAAAAATCAACCTTGAAACATGGAGGCTTAGAAAAACTTGACCTTTGGTTTAGAAAAACAAGCTTGAAACACGCAGACTTAACAAAACTCTTAAATATCATGCCCGAAGTGAACAAACGGTTTTATCTGAATCTCAAGCCTGATAATTTGCTTAATATAGACGATGATAACGAGGAACATGAAGTGTTGGAATAGGTCATAATTATGGGTATGTTGCATTTAGTATGTGTTCTTTAAGTTCTGTTTATTGTTTCGCATTATTTATAAGCTACACAACAGTCAAAATACCATTTTGCAACTAGACTATATATGAGAATTTTTGGATTAGCGTCATAAAAATAATCGAGAATGTTAATTAAAATTTCATAATTTTTATAAGAAATAAAGAGGATGCTCCGACTTGGCTAAAAAGAAACAAGTCAGACCTATGAGACTGTTTTTCTAGAACGAAACTTTCACTCTGCAAGGGAGTGTGCGCTGATAGGAAACTTCCTGGCAGATTAAAACTGTTTGCCGGACAGAGACTCGAACTCGGGACCTTTGCTCTTGAGAACTTGCCCGCTAAAGGCAAAGGTTCCGAGTTCGAGTCTCAGTTCGGCACACGGTTTTAATCTGCCAGTAAGTTTCAACTGTTTTTCTGAAAACTTCTTGTCTGTACTTTGGGCGCTTAGGCTTTTAGAGTCTCTTATTAAAGATGAAGAAACTGATACAGTATGGACTTACTGTATGGTACACCGAGAGGCTCTGACAGCTAAAATAACTTAGCCCATTTGTTCACGAAGTATTGCAAAAGTTAAAGAAACAGTTAATATTATTAATCTAAAAATTCGTAAATTCAAGGTTTTTTCAAGTGCTATGTGAGGAGATGGGTTCTTATCACACTCAACTTCTCTTTTCTTAGTAATACTCGATGGCTTTAAAAGGCTGAAGTACTGAAACGAAAGTTCGATCTGAGAAATAAGGTATTCTGTTTCTTAAAGGAGAAAAGTCACACTCTGGCAGATTGTTTCAGCAACGGAAATTTTCTATTGAAAATGGCTCATCTCATCGTCAGTTTTGACAAATGAAGTAGTCTTAACACTTCAAGATAACCAGGCAACTGAACTATCTTTAAATAAAAAAAGTGAAGGTGTCCTTATAGAAATCAGAGCTGTTGCGAAACGGAATGGAAAGTGACATGCTAGATTTATTCCCTATCCTAGTGTCAAAGTCAGAGGTAAAAGCTATTCCGATACTACCAATGGAGATAAAAGTCTGCCTTCTTCTTAATCCTTTAAGACCTAAAGTTCACTTCGAAATATATTTAAGCATCGGATTTTATGAACTGAATTTTATTAAAAATTAATTCAACTTTGCGGCTAGACTGTCATGTCGAAATACAAAACAGCAATAAAAGTTAGTTAATATTACTTGTGACACTTCACTGAAGAATAAATGTAACGATTTTTTTTATTTTTTTTTAAATTTTTGGCGACTTATTATCAACAATTTCTATCACTGAGCCAAAATGCAGTGAAGATCCTGAATCCTTTTGCAACAACATAGCTTTCAGAGACAGATTTCATAGATGTGAAAGTTGCAAAGCCAAATTATCGTACAAACCTAAATGTAAGGAAAGAATTTCTAGTGGCTATTTCTACTGTTACACCACGTCCATAGAAACTTTCTTCTCAAAAGCAGTCTCATTCATCACAATGAACTTTGTAATATAAAATTTTAATGCCCTTGTAATCCTTGTTTTCTGAACTGTACCTGTCGTTCATCTCAGACCTTATGAATAAATGAACATAAGATAAATATAATGAACTTTCCGTATTATCTCTATAATAACTCATTCAATCTTGATTTCTATTGAGTAGAAGTCCATCTAAATTCACGTTCGTAAACCAGAGCATCAGGCAATCAAAATATAAAATCAGGTTATTTCATTAATAATATGGGCTGGAGGGCTGATACTATTTTTTTCGTGAAAAGGGGAGGGGGACCAGAGGAAAAAAGTTTGGGAACAATGGTCTAAAGTGATAAAGAAGCATCTGTTGGGAAACGGACAGATTCTCTTGGAGAATAAAAGACATACAGATACGTGATAAGGATCTATATGTCAATTGAATTTCGTGTCATTCTTGGGGCAGACTGTCAGTTCGGTATGATGGACAACATCTTGCTGTAATTGTGGATAAAAAATGTAAGTTAATGCGGACAAGCAGAAGAAACATTCGTATACAGTATTAGGAACTGAGTCACGGATATTAATTAAAGACTGCTCTGCCCCCTAAGGTTTTCTCCATACCTATTGGATTACATGGGCGGTGCCCCGACATTAGTGTCCTAACAATACGACGCAATACCAAAACGAAAAAAATTTCTAAATTTTCCTGTTCTGTTAAGTACAAGCATTTAGTGTGTATTGGCAATGTCTCTGGTAGCTGAGATCCGAGTATCTTCGACAACAATATTCCTAACAGATGTGTGTTTTGAGAAGTGCGTCAAAAAGACAGGTTATCATTTCGAGTACTTCAAAGAAGTATATAAATCTCGTTCATGACTTAGCAGGAATCGGTGGAGTCTTATGTGACATATTTGAGAAACTCGGATTTCATTAAGGCATTTATTGTGTTGAGTTAGTTTTTAGTTCTCAAGAAGAATAAAAAAATCTTTGTTGATTGGATGAAGGATTCAGTTGGTGCTAAGTAATTAATAGGCAACTGAGCCTTACCAGCTTCTATCACATTAGTGTGATGGATTTTTATTAGTAATCAGAAAGATAATAACAACTTTGCTACCACTATCAGACTGAAAATACCTGTTTTAATGGAATGTGGCCGTGTTTTATATGTTTAGCTTTTGTATTTCCCACAGATACTCATTCAATATGTTGTGTAGTTACTGAAATCAGTAACTTCCTAAATTCATAATCCTCACTGTGACACTGTTCACAAGTGCTAAAAGTATTTTTCTTACACTATCATTTAAATGGTCAATGGAACGAAGGTGAATAATTTTAATATCGAAATTTAAGTCTTGAAAAATACATATAGCTTGTTACCTAAAGCTACCTTTAATAAAGTGTGTAGCATGCAAGTATAAGTAACCGTAATGTCACTGGTCCGATTATCGTTGGTTGGAACTTTTTATTCAAATTATTTATTTATTTTCAAATGGAACTGATTTTTAAGAAATACTGAACCCAAATTTTGTCAAAACAATAACTTCTTTTTATCTAATTACTAATTGCATGAAACTATGAGTATTCAGAATACAACAATACTTTGTAAGAAATTCTAAAAATGAAATAGAATATGAAAACTTTTATATTTGCATAGCAGTGGTTTCAAACCAGGACGTAATTACGCCCTCAGAGGAAAAATGAAATCTTCTGTGGAGTAAAAACTAAACGATTCGATTGTATCAGTCCAGAAACTAAATAATCTACAAAAGATAATTACAGTCATCATAGTTTTGTGAGACTCTAATATTGGTTATATACGTTATCTATAATTACTTTTTCTCAGTTAGTAGAATCAATGCAGTGGACGTAGGAGTTCCTTACGTAGTCCACCCGCTACACAAGTGTGTTGTCCTTTGTCTCGTACATCGCTGATGATAAAAGTGAGATATGTACGTAACAAATGTTAAATATCTCAAGAAAATTACTTGTCCAAGCTGTAGATGATACCTTGCAGCAATCCAGAAATATCTTTATTACTCGCTTCGAAACAGATAAATGAATTAATTGACAGCAAAACACAGCAGTAAGTACATAAGGGCTACTACAGCGTTGTACACAGATTTGTTATTGCTATTATTACTGTAAGGGCGGTGAGCCACAAAGTATTAAAAGCCGGAAGTTATCCTATTTCTGCCAGTTCAGAAGTAAGGAGTACAGAATTGAAGTGATATATGAACAGTAAGTACAGTGCACACATCTGAACTTGTTTGATTGTAAATGGGGCTGCAGAGTGCAGTTAAAATAAGTGCCACAATGGCGAGGAGTTATGCAGGGGAAGCATGTTTTGTAACAACTGTGGTTACTTGGCTTTCTTTTCTGAGGAGTTGTGGGTAGCACTTGTGATGCACCTCGAATTCCATCATCATTCATTCTAACCGATTCGCACACACAGACACACACACACACACACACACAAATAAACTAAACATCATTTATCCTTAATCATTTTAAAAAGAAAAGTGCTTCAAGAAAAGTCTTTCATTTTGCATGTTAGTTAGGTGCTGAAGTTGGTGATAAGGTGGTGGAGGAGAGCGACGGTTGGCGAGTGGGGAGTGGGGGGAGGAGGATACTAGCTAATGTCTGTTTGCACTCAGGGTAATGGTCTAGAAACACTGTTCTAGACATTGAACAGTATTATCAATGTACAAAATTTTTCTGTTTATCAGTAAGTCATATCGCATATCTACACAATATTTTACTTAACTGTATGCGATTATTAATTAAAATACATAGATCTATTTTACTAAAGGAAATTATTCAATACAGTCTCATTAAAATTTGCATTTCATAATGAATAAAGAATTTAATTAAAATAGCCTACGACTTCGCAATTGGAAGATCTTTACGATAAGCAGCAACTTTGTTGCTGTCTCGGTCGTCACGGTTTCGAGATTACATGCTTTAGGAATTGGACATCCAGGAACGTTCTTTCAGATCCTGCAAAACGACGTGAAATGGAGGGAGTGAGTGCGATCAGCCACAGGGAAAACTCTGGGGCGCTTTAGAACACCTGTAGCCCCACGTAAAGTCAGAATGAAGCAACACATAATAGAAATTCACAGGAATGCTGCTCGGTTTTTTTTACCGATCCTTTCGATCAACACAGTATTATTACTGAAGTGCACCGTATGTTTAAACTCCAGTTCATGGAGGAAAGAAGACAATCTTTCACCGAAACACTAACGGGGACATTTAGTGACCCTGCATTAACGACAGACTGAAGAACGATTCCAGTTCTCCAACGTTTGTCTCATTTAAGGACGGTAATGGACAAGTAAGGAAAATTATAGTGTTTACAGATGCACACAGACTATCATTTACCTCTTGCAGGGTTTGCAAGCAGAACAGGGAAAGATCCGGACAGTCACAAGGGGTGGTTGGTTGGTTGCTTGGGGAAGGAGACCAGACAGCGTGGTCATCGGTCTCATCGGATTAGGGAAGGATGGGGAAGGAAGTCGGCCGTGCCCTTTCAGAGGAACCATCCCGGCATGTGCCTGGAGTGATGTAGGGAAATCACGGAAAACCTAAATCAGGATGGCCGGACGCGGGATTGAACCGTCGTCCTCCCGAATGCGAGTCCAGTGTCTAACCACTGCGCCACCTCGCTCGGTTCACAAGGGGTGGAATTATTGGTAGTTCATGCGTTACGTTGCCCCTTAAGGACACGACTGCCAAGGAAGGGAGGAACGCACTCCGTGTGCACACCGGGTGGAGTCACACCATAACGGTTCCTTCAGGGTGCAACGAAGAACACAGGATATAGGGGGTGGCTCACGTCGGTACGAATGATGTGTGTCGCTTGGTGTCGGAAGAGAGTCTCTCTGCTTTCGAGCTGCTATCAGAAGTTATAACGGCTGCCTGTCTTCTTTGTGAGATGAAAGCACAGCTCGCCATTTGAAGCATAATCGACGGAACCGATTGCGAACCTCTGGTACTGAGGCAACCCACGGGTAGCGGGGTACACAAAAGGGGTCGGAACACTGTTGCACAAACAACGAAAAAAACGTGCCAAATTTAAACGCACGCAAAATCTCCTAGATTGGCGATCTTTTACAGAAATTTAGCGCGGACTTCAATGCGAGATGCTTATAATAATTTCCACAACGATACTTTGTCTCGAAACCTGGCAGAAAACTATGCCAGTTGCAAGACACAATAAATACCTTCTCTACACGATATAAATGAAAATACTTTTGATGGAAATGGTGCTAGAGCAGAGTTACAAAACAAAGCCTTCCCAAATTCCTTCACAAAAGAAGACGAAGGAATTATTCTACAATTCATATCAATAACAGCTGTCAACCTGAGTAACGTAGAAGTAAATGTTTTCGGAGAAGTGAAGCAACTTATTTCACTTAACAGAAGCAAGTTTTCCGGTACAGACTGTATACCAGTTGCGTTCCATTCAGAGTATGCGGATGCAGCAGCTCCATACTTAACAATCATATACAACCGCTCGCTCTACGTAAGTCGCTGACCCGAAGACTGGAAAGTTGCACATGCCACACCAATATTCAACAAAGCCAATAGGAGTAATCCACTAAATTACACATATCGTTAACGTCGACATGCAGCGGGATTATTGAAAATACATTGTGTTTGAACATTGTCAATTACCTCGTAGAGAACGGTCTATTGACACACAGTCAAAACGGATTTAAAAAACATCATCCTTGTGAAACAAAACTAGGCCTTTACTCACCCTAAAAATGGTTCAAATGGCTCTGAGCACTGAGGTTACCAGTCCCTTAGACTTGGAACTACTTGAACCTAACTAACCTAAGGACATCACACACATCCATGCCCGAGGCAGGATTCGAACCTGACTGAACCGGACTGAAGCGCCTAGAACCGCTCGGCCATTACTCGCACTAAGTGTTGGGTGCTGTCGACAATGGATTTCGAACTGATTCCGTATGTCTCCATTTCTAGAGTTATCTTGACACCGTACCTTACAAGTGGCTTGTACTCGGATTGTTGCTTAATGAATATCGTCTCAGTTATTTGACTGGATTCGAGATTTCCCGTCAGATAGGTCACAGTTCGTAGCAATTGATGGAAAGTCATCGAGTGAAACGTAATTGATTTCAATTGTTTCCCAACATAGTGCTATAGATCCTCTGCTGCTTCGTGTCTATATAAACGGTTTAGGACAAAATCTGAGCTGTAGTCTTAGGTTTGTTTGCGGACGGTGCTGTCGTTTATCGCCTTGAAAAGTCATTAGAAGATCAAACAATTCAGAATATATATCGGTATGGTATGAAAATTGGCAGTTGACCCTAAATAATGAAAAGTGTGAGGTCATCCACATGAGTGCTAAAAGGAATCCATTAAACTTCAGTTATGCGACAAATCAGTCTAATCTAAAGGCCTTAGTCAACTAAATATATGGGATTTACAATTACGAACGATTTAAAATGTTGTGGGGAAGGCGAACCGAAGACTGCGTTTTATTGAGGCAGAACACTTAGAAGATGCCACAGATCTACTGAAGAGACTGACTACACTATGCACGGCTGCGCAGTCTGGGAACGTTTCCAGATAGGGATAACGGAGCACATCGAGAAAACTGATAGAAGGACTGCGCGGTTTTACTATCGAGAAATAGGGTAAAGTATGTTACGGAGATGAGACGGGATTTGGGATGGACAATATTGAAATAAAGGCGTTTCTTGCGGCCGTATGTTCTCAGTTTTTCCGTGCGCTCTTCCAGAGTGGAATAATAGAGATTTATTATGATGGTGGTTCGATGAAGCCTCTGCCAGTCACTTACGTTTGATACGGAGAGTACCCATGTAAATGTAGATAAACTGTTCGCCATGCTACAGTATAACCTCATATTTCTTCCAAGAGTGCTCATCTTGCAAGCTATGCAGGAAAAATTATCTGAAGTTTGGAAGGTCATGGGTAAGGTACTGGTGCAAGCAAAGGTGTGTGGGTGAATCGTGCATCGCGCGTGAATGGCTCAGTCGGTAGAGCACTTTGCCGCCTCAGGTAAAGGCTCCTGATTCGAGTCTCAGTTCGGCACAAAATTTTAATTACCCAGGAAGCTTTGAAATAACGCTAACTGCCCTTATCATAACAATCACCGATAACGTTACTCTTTTCAGAGAGGATCTTCAGCTATCGTGAAAGTCCGTTTTCAGATTAGAGATGGGGCCCTAAATTCAGGAGGAAGAGAATTAAGAATAGATGTTAACAAATGAGAAACTCTTCCCAAGCTTTGTTTACTAATTAATGGTGACTTTCCACCTTATTCGGGACAGACAAGACTTTTATTTTCCATTTTTCAGCAAAGCTTGGTATTAACATACCATCAGCAAATATTTTCTCCATTTTTCCCCATACAATTCTCTGCATTTACTTCATCAAAAGGAAAAATCTTTGAATGCAAATACTGCTTCGCCATTCATCCTTATCTCATCGCATCTACGTTAACGATTAAAACTCTTTGACAAATGTGCTCCCTAGTTCGAAGACTTAGTTAGTTTCAGGTCGAAGTAAGATGGTGTTAAAAATTTGGAAATACCAAAAACACAACACATTACTTTGCCTAATATGGTGTAGGAAAACTGTTGGGATTCAAAATAGCTTCCAGTCATCGTGGAATGGATAAATGCAGGTCCTCTATGGTTTTCTAGGATATCTGCAAAATAGTCACAAGTACCCGTAACGATGAAGAGGTGAACAGCCATCACGCAGCCTTCTGTCCAAAGAAGACAACAAAGGCTGAATAATGTTGCGATCAGGTGACCATGATGGTCAGGGAAGATGCGACCTATTCATCCTCATGCTTACAAAACCAACTGCGGACGGCAAAAGCTGTGCGAACAGGTGTTCTGTCGTCTTCAAACACAGCATCACCATTCTGGGACAAACATTCCACCACTGAATGGACCTGATTAGCCTATATGACCAAATAATCTTTGGTAGTAATACGACCTTGCAGAGTAACCTTGGCGCCTATGGATTATCTCGATATGGCTGCCCAGATCGTCACCGAAGTCTCGCCATATTTCACTCTTGGGTCGCAAACTCCATCAGAAGTTTTAAACAGTGTGAAATAAGACACATCCGATCAAATCACTTTCTTCAATTGCTCCACAGTCCAGATTTTAGGGCTCCGGCACCAAGTTCTCGTGTTACGTGCATTTGCATCACTGATGAGTGGTTCCGGAATTCAAACTCGCTCTGCAATTTCTTCTTTATGCAGCTCGATTCGTATTGTACTTTGTGCTGACAGAGGTAAGTTCAGCACTAATGTTTTCACGTGTCGAACTCTCACTTCTAGTCTCAATCCTCTTCACTGACAGTGCCTCACAGTCACACAACACACACTTCCATCGGCATTGTGACTTAGAGCGTGATGATTCCCCGTTTTTCTTGTCTATGCCTCTTGAACCACTTAGAACCTCGGATAATTTGGTTAAGGAATTACCCATCACACGAGCACCAGCAATTTTCTCATGTTCGATTTCACTTCGCTTCGACATGATGCACTCACAACTAAACAGAACACAGTTATGACCACGAGTAACACTTGCAACATGTTGAGGACGATGTACAGGTGCCGTTCATGGTGAAATACAATAGTGCGAATGGCAGCACTGGCTAGCGTCTGAATTTATGTTCATGCATGCTCTTGTCTACATCTACATCTACATCCATACTCCACAAGCCACCTGACGGTGTGTGGCGGAGGGTACCTTGAGTACCTCTATAGGTTTTCCCTTTTATTCCAGTCTCGTATTGTTCGTGGAAAGAAAGATTATCGGTATGCCTCTGTATGGGCTCTAATCTCTCTGATTTTATCCTCAGGGTCTCTTTGCGAGGTATACGTAGGAGGGAGCAATATACTGCTTGAGTCCTAGGTGAAGGTATGTTCTCGAAACTTCAACAAAAGCCCGTACCGAGCTACTGAGCGTCTCTCTTGCAGAGTCTTCCACTGGAGTTTATCTATCATCTCCGTAACGCTTTCGCGATTACTAAATGATCCTTTAACGAAGCGCGCTGCTCTACGTTGGATCTTCTCCATCTCTTCGATCAACCCTATCTGGTACGGATCCCACACCGGTGAGCAGTACTCAAGCACTGTGCGAACAAGTGTACTGTAACCTACTTCCTTTGTTTCCGGACTGCATTTCCCTAGGATTCTTCCAATGAATCTCAGTCTGGCATCTGCTTTACTGACGATTAATTTTATATGGTCATTCCATTTTAAATCATTCCTAATGCCTACTGCCAGATAATTTATGGAATTAGCTGCTTCCAGTTGCTGACCTGCTATATTCTAGCTAAATAATAAAGTATCTGTCTTTCTATGTATTCGCAGCACATTACACTTGTTTACACTGAGATTCAATTGCCATTCCCTGCACCATGCGTCAATTCGTTGCAGATCCTCGTCCATTTCAGTACAATTTTCCATTGTTACAACCTCTCGATATACTACAGCATCATCCGCAAATACCCTCAGTGTGTTCTTATCCACAAGGTCATATATATATATATATATATATATATATATATATATATATATAGCAAAGGTCCTACGACACTCCCCAGCGGCACACCTGAAATCACCCTTACTTCGGAAGACTTCTCTCTATTGAGAATGACATGCTGCGTTCTGTTATCTTGTCGCCGGGTTTCTATATTTATGTCCAACCTCTGTATTACGTCCAACGCGAGACTTAACGATTATTATTAGTTTCATTTTTCTATTGTGAAATAATGCAGCACCTATTTATTTCGCTACAGTGTCCTCCTCTGCTATATCAAAATTCTGAACTGCTGTTTCTCACTGTACAGATTTTTCAAATGGTCTTGCCATTTATGTGCCCTATATGATAAAGTATACACTCTTATTTATCCAAAGTTACTGTCTATCTTCTTCTACACCGTATCGTTTATCCGATGGTCATCGTTTTCTCAGTCTCTTAACAAACCTGTCTCGTCATTTTTGGGTTAGCTTCAGTCGCATTTCGTTTTGGCAAGGTATACAGAACACTTGTGAGCAACCTGTAGCACTGTTAATCCTGGTTAATCCCTTGTACACGTATATTTATTTTTCTCAGCAATCATTTAGAGTCGCATCTTGTGAGAGTTTCACTAGAACTATGGCTGTCCCCTTCGTTATCACAATCCTCAGTGATTTGATTTAATCCTTGGATAATTTACATTTAATTTCGTCCCAGATTATATTAAAACTGAAGAAACTGCAAAAAGGTGGGAATTTAAGAAAATGGGACCTGGATAAACTGACTAAACCAGAGGTTGTACAGAGTTTCAGGGAGAGCATAAGGGAACAATTGACAGGAATGGTGGAATGAAGTACAGTAGAAGAACAATGGATAGCTCTGAGGGATGAAGTAGTGAAGGCAGCAGAGGATCAAGTAGGTAGAAAGACGAAGGCTAGTAGAACTCCTTGGGTAACAGAAGAAATATTGAACTTAATTGACGAAAGGAGAAAATACACTCCTGGAAATTGAAATAAGAACACCGTGAATTCATTGTCCCAGGAAGGGGAAACTTTATTGACACATTCCTGGGGTCAGATACATCACATGATCACACTGACAGAACCACAGGCACATAGACACAGGCAACAGAGCATGCACAATGTCGGCACTAGTACAGTGTATATCCACCTTTCGCAGCAATGCAGGCTGCTATTCTCCCATGGAGACGATCGTAGAGATGCTGGATGTAGTCCTGTGGAACGGCTTGCCATGCCATTTCCACCTGGCGCCTCAGTTGGACCAGCGTTCGTGCTGGACGTGCAGACCGCGTGAGACGACGCTTCATCCAGTCCCAAACATGCTCAATGGGGGACAGATCCGGAGATCTTGCTGGCCAGGGTAGTTGACTTACACCTTCTAGAGCACGTTGGGTGGCACGGGATACATGCGGACGTGCATTGTCCTGTTGGAACAGCAAGTTCCCTTGCCGGTCTAGGAACGGTAGAACGATGGGTTCGATGACGGTTTGGATGTACCGTGCACTATTCAGTGTCCCCTCGACGATCACCAGTGGTGTACGGCCAGTGTAGGAGATCGCTCCCCACACCATGATGCCGGGTGTTGGCCCTGTGTGCCTCGGTCGTATGCAGTCCTGATTATGGCGCTCACCTGCACGGCGCCAAACACGCATACGACCATCATTGGCACCAAGGCAGAAGCGACTCTCATCGCTGAAGACGACACGTCTCCATTCGTCCCTCCATTCACGCCTGTCGCGACACCACTGGAGGCGGGCTGCACGATGTTGGGGCGTGAGCGGAAGACGGCCTAACGGTGTGCGGGACCGTAGCCCAGTTTCATGGAGACGGTTGCGAATGGTCCTCGCCGATACCCCAGGAGCAACAGTGTCCCTAATTTGCTGGGAAGTGGCGGTGCGGTCCCCTACGGCACTGCGTAGGATCCTACGGTCTTGGCGTGCATCCGTGCGTCGCTGCGGTCCGGTCCCAGGTCGACGGGCACGTGCACCTTCCGCCGACCACTGGCGACAACATCGATGTACTGTGGAGACCTCACGCCCCACGTGTTGAGCAATTCGGCGGTACGTCCACCCGGCCTCCCGCATGCCCACTATACGCCCTCGCTCAAAGTCCGTCAACTGCACATACGGTTCACGTCCACGCTGTCGCGGCATGCTACCAGTGTTAAAGACTGCGATGGAGCTCCGTATGCCACGGCAAACTGGCTGACACTGACGGCGGCGGTGCACAAATGCTGCGCAGCTAGCGCCATTCGACGGCCAACACCGCGGGTCCTGGTGTGTCCGCTGTGCCGTGCGTGTGATCATTGCTTGTACAGCCCTCTCGCAGTGTCCGGAGCAAGTATGGTGGGTCTGACACACCGGTGTCAATGTGTTCTTTTTTCCATTTCCAGGAGTGTATAAAAATGCAGTAAATGAAGCAGGCAAAAGGGAATACAGACGTCTCAAAAAGGAGATCGACAGGAAGTGCAAAATGGCTAAGCAGGGATGCTTATCTCACTAGGGGTAAGATGTATACTGCCTACAGGAAAATTAAAGAGACCTTTGGGGAAAAGAGAACCACTTCGATGAATATCAAGTGCTCAGATGGAAACCCAGTTCCAAGCAAAGAAGGGAAAGCAGAAAGATGGAAGGAGTATATAGAGGGTCTATACAGGGGCGATGTACTTGAGGACAATATTATGGAAATGGAAGAGGATGTAGATGAAGATGAAATGGGAGATACGATACTGCGTGAAGAGTTTGACAGAGCACTGAAAGACGTGAGTCGAAACAAGGCCCCGGGAGTAGACAACATTCCATTAGAACTACTGATGGCCTTGGGAGAGCCAGTCCTGACAAAACTCTACCATCTGGTGAGCATGATGTAT
The DNA here is from genome assembly GCF_023898315.1 of Schistocerca nitens. Classification (NCBI taxonomy): domain Eukaryota; kingdom Metazoa; phylum Arthropoda; class Insecta; order Orthoptera; family Acrididae; genus Schistocerca; species Schistocerca nitens. Next base: position 620,720,326 of record NC_064617.1, read on the forward strand.
CAGACAGGGGAAATACCCTCAGACTTCAAGAAGAATATAATAATTCCAATCCCAAAGAAAGCAGGTGTTGACAGATGTGAAAATTACCGAACAATCGGTTTAATAAGTCACAGCTGCAAAATACTAACGCAAATTCTTTACAGACGAATGGAAAAACTGGTAGAAGCCGACCTCGGGAAAGATCAGTTTGGATTCCGTAGAAATATTGGAACACGTGAGGCAATACTGACCCTACGACTTATCTTAGAAGAAAGATTAAGGAAAGGCAAACCTACGTTTCTAGCATTTGTAGACTTAGAGAAAGCTTTTGACAATTTTGACTGGAATACTATCTTTCAAATTCTAAAGGTGGCAGGGGTAAAATACAGGGAGCGAAAGGCTATTTACAATTTGTACAGAAACCAGATGGCAGTTATAAGATTTGAGGGGCATGAAAGGGAAGCAGTGGTAGGGAAGGGAGTGAGACAGGGTTGTAGCCGCTCCCCGATGTTATTCAATCTGTATATTGAGCAAGCAGTAAAGGAAACAAAAGAAAAATTCAGAGTAGGTATTAAAATCCATGGAGAAGAAATAAAAACTTTGAGGTTCGCCGATGACTTTGTAATTCTTTCAGAGACAGCAAAGGACTTAGAAGAGCAGTTGATCGGAATGGACAGTGTCCTGAAAGGAGGATATAAGAGGAACATCAAGAAAAGCAAAACGAGGATAATGGAATGTAGTCGAATTAAGTCGGGTGATGCTGAGGGAATTAGATTAGGAAATGAGACACTTAAAATAGTAAAGGAGTTTTGCTATTTGGGGAGCAAAATAACTGATGATGATCGAAGTAGAGAGGATATAAAATGTAGACTGGCAATGGCAAGGAAAGCGTTTCTGAGGAAGAGAAATTTGGTAACATCGAGTATAGATTTAAGTGTCAGGAAGTCGTTTCTGAAAGTATTTGTATGGAGTGTAGCCATGTATGGAAGTGAAATATGGACGATAAGTAGTTTGGACAAGAAGAGAATAGAAGCTTTCGAAATGTGGTGCTACAGAAGAATGCTGAAGATTAGATGGGTAGATCACATAACTAATGATGAAGTATTGAATAGAATTGGGGAGAAGAGGAGTATGTGGCACAACTTGACAAAAAGAAGGGACCGGTTAGTAGGACATGTTCTGAGGCATCAAGGGTTCACAAATTTAGCATTGGAGGGCAGGATAGAGGGTAAAAATCGTAGAGGGAGACCAAGAGATGAATACACCAAGCAGATTCAGAAGGATGTAGGTTGCAGTAAGTACTGGGAGATGAAGAAGCTTGCACAGGATAGGGTAGCATGGAGAGCTGCATCAAACCAGTCTCAGGACTGAAGACCACAACAACAACAACATTCGTCCCAGTCTACGCAGCAGTTCTCTGGAACGTGCTCGCATGCTGGCCGCAAGGTTGGTAAGGCGTTGTTGTGGCAGGGCTGACCATTTTTTCACTAGCGCGGTTCACAGCTGCTTATGGTCACTGATGCAAGTAGACGTACCGCGGTACCTTCCCCAATGCATTACACAGGTGCTCGATGGGATTTCGGTCGGGAGAAAGCAGACCAGTCAATTTGCTCTGTATCCTCTCGTTCCAAGACGTACTCCACCTGCGCTGTTCGATGCGGTCGCGCACTGTCTTCCATGAAAATGAAATCAGGGCCGAATTCACTCCTGGAAAGCGGCACAAGGCAAAGGAGTATGGTGTCACTATAAGGTGGAGCAATGCGTCCGCTGTGCCCATCCAGCATAATATTTGACCACACCATAACGCCTCGACGAGCACAACGATCGTGTTCGACAATACTGGACGAACTTCATATGACGTGAGGTGGAAACACTATGCTCCCATGAACGTTGAAGGTAATATTTGCATAATAAGTACAAAATAATTCTATCAGGAATTGCAGTCATTTTCTATAGACTGTGGACGCGATTAAACAAAAGAGGGCAATTAATTAAAAACCGTGTAAAAAAACCATCTGTATCTTAACCGTTGCCAGAGTCCGTTATCAGAAAATTCACATGTGATTTGGCACAACAGCAAGTGATCTTCATCATGCAATCTACTACCGAGATGAATCGAGTGGTAACTGACAGCGCTCCGTTACTTGGCCCTGCTCACCTTTGATAGTCCGGTGTAGGGGAACTTCTCGAAGCTGAGCTGTGCCTGCTCCCCTGTGGTGTTGGAGCGCTGTCCCAGCAGGATCCTCGCCGCAGTCATAGTGGGGATGGACATGCCGTCGCCCAGGAACATGATGACGTTCTTGGCGTGCCCCGTAAGCCGCTGCTGGCGCAGTGTGTCTAAAAGCGTCGCCTGCGCTTGGTTGTGCCAATGGGCCGCATCTATAAGACAGTAATACCGAAATGTACAGAAGTCTCATTACTTAAGTATAGCGGTAGCCGCCGAGCCGAAAGGACGCGCAGCAGAGCATTAGCAGCACTTGTGTGATAAACCGTAAATCAACTTAGCTTTCATTTTCGTTCACGTGCTTCTGCAAAGAAGTGAACTGTACGTGTGTATTTTACTGTGTAGACTAGTGGTTAGAAATTAATCGTAGTTTTTGTTTTTGCGTGAGTCTTATGAACATCCTTGTGTAGCGCGGCTTCCTGTTGTTAGTTTTCCTTGTAGAGAACATTATTTCTGTTTAACAGCTTGCGGTCTCAGATTTCAGTGACAAATCTGCACACCAACTTACTTTATCCTCCTTTGATATATTTTCAAACTCAGTATCGCTATTTCAGACCTTATATCTATTTTATACAAAGTACGATATGACAAGGGACTGTGCTTATTGTGAGCAGACACAAGGAGCGTTGTCTGCTATCCGTAAATACCTGGAAACTGTGTTGGCTGCCGTCGACAAGCTTCTAGCTAATGCTCATAGTTGCGATGACGTCGGGGCGCCAGTGATGAGACCTGCGACACCTTTGGTGTCGCTGGAACCCCCTTGTGGCCTGAACGTCACTGCGGCTTCCGATACGCAACATCTGACCGGTCCGTCCTCACTCCAGGGTGGGTGATAGACAGTTGGTGGGTTCGTGTGTCACTGGGCGGAAGGCGAAAGACGGAGCAGGCCGTGCGGCTGGCTCCCTACGCCTTAGGAAGAGGTGCGATGTGCTTCCCTCTGTTCATGATAACTCTGAGCCACCACGGGATGCCTCTCCTGTTGGGCCAGCAGTCGAGTTTTTCTGCTCAGAACGAGCAAGTACCGACTGTGTGTATGCTAATCGTTTGGAGCTCCAATGTTAGGTCGGTGATGGAGCCCCTCAGGGAGACAGCAGGCAAGGCGAGAAAGAATTCCAGTCTGGATTCGGTATGTTTGCCGGGAGGTCTTATCCGTGATGTGGAAAAGGCCGTGCTGGCGGCTATCGAGCGCACTGAGTGCAATCGGCTGCATGTACTCGCACATGTCGGATCGAATGACGCCTGCCGCTTGGGTTCTCAGGTCATCCTCGGATCCTTTCGGCGGCTGGCTGATTTGGGGTAGGTAACAAGCAACGTACACGGTGTGCAGGCTAAGCTGCCTATTTGTAAAAAAAGAATGGCTCTGAGCACTAAGGGACTTAGAACTACCTAAACCTAACTAACCTAAGGACATCACACGCATCCATGCCCGAGGCAGGATTCGAACTTGCGACTGTAGCGGTCTCGCGGCTCCAGACTGTAGCGCCTAAAACCGCTCGGTCACTCCGGCCGGCTACGGGCTACAGTCTGGAACCGCAAGACCGCTACGGTCGCAGGTTCGAATCCTGCCTCGGGCATTGATGTGTGTGATGTCCTCAGGTTAGTTAGGTTTAAGTAGTTCTACGTTCTAGGGGACACATGATCTTAGATGTTAAGTCCCATAGTGCTCAGACCCACCTGAACCATTTTCAGGTTAGTCGCCGATGGTGGCGGCGTGTTTATTGCAGTAAGAAATTCGATAAAATCTAGCGAGGTTAGCACGGATTCCGAATGTGAATTAATCTGGGTGAAACTGGGTATCAATGAACGGTTAAAAATTGTGATAGGATGCTTTTATACACAACCTGGGTCAGGATCTGAAGTCGTAGAGCGCTTCAGACAGAGCTTGCAGGATATCATTAGTAATTTTCCTGATCATGCCGTTGTAACGGGGGGTGATTACAACTAGACAGGTATAGTTTGGAAGTGTTATGCCATCAAAACTGGTGCCAGAGACAGCGAATCATGCGGCATTGTTCTGGATGTCTCGTCCGAAAATTACCTTAAGCAGATAGACAACCAACTGGTGAAGGTAACGCTTAGACCTCTTGGCCACAGACAGACCTGAATTTATCGAATCAGTTATCGTAAGGGAGGTATCAGTGATCACAAGGCTGTGGCAGCATCTATGACGATGGGACCTAGAAGGTTAAAAAGAATGGCTCTGAGCACTATGGGACTTAATATCTGAGGTCATCAGTCCACTAAAACTTAGAACTACTTAAACCTAACTAACCTAAGGACATCACACACATCCATGCCCGAGGCAGGATTCGAACCTGCGACCGTTGCAGTCGCGCGGCTCCAGAGTGAAGCGCCTAGAACGACTCGGCCACACCGGCCGGCTCGGCCTCCAAGGAATGTTAAGAAAGGTAGGAAGATATATTTGCTCAGCAGTGGTGACAAGATACAAAGTTCAGAATATCTCAGTAGTCAGCATCAAATATTCGGTGATGAGGACGAAGATGCGGAGAACAAATGAAAAAAAATTCGAAGGCATCGTTCAATGTGCCCTAGACAAATATGTTTCCGAGTATGGTTTTAAGGGATGGGAAAGATCCACCACGGTTTAATAGCAGTGTTAGAAAAGCGCTACGTAAACAAAGAGCACTTCATCTCAGATTCAAGAGAAGTAAAAACCTAGCTGTCAAACAAAAGTTGAACGAAGCGAAAAAGAGCGCAAGGAGAGCAATGAGAGAAGCATTCAACGATTTCGAAAGTAAGACATTGTCAACCGACCTGAGTAGAAACCCTAACGGATTCTGGTCGTATGTAAAATCAGTTAGTGGGTCAAAATCATGTATTCATTCTCCCAGCGATCATACCGGCACCGAAACGGAAGACAACAGAGAGACGGCCGAAATACTGAATTCTGTCTTCCGAAGTTGTTTCACCGCGAAAGATCTAACATTGTCACTCCTTTCAATCGTCGTACGAACGTCGAAATGGCAGATATTGAGATAACCTGTTGTACAATTATGGAGCATGTTGTATGCCTAAGAATTATGACGTTTTTGGAAGATAAACAGCTCTTCTATGAGATCCACAGCGCAGTGGACAACGGCGCTCAGGTTGATGCTGTGTTCCTTGACTTCAGTATAAGGCATTTGACACCGTTCCACATTGCCGTTTAATGAAAAGAATGCGAGCTTACGGAGTATCGGAGCAGACCTGCGATTGGATTCAAGACTTTCTCGCAGGCAGAACTCAACATGTCGCTCTTAACAGAACTAAATCGACAGATGTAAAGGTAATATCCGGAGTCCCAGAGAAGTGTGATAGGACCGTTGCTATTCACTAAATATATAAATGATATAGTGAAAAGCGTCGGATGCTTTTTAAGGATGTTCGAAGATGATGCAGATGTTTATACCAAAGTAGCAACGCCAGAAGATAGTAAGAATTTGCAGAACGACCTGCAGAGATGTGATGAATGGTGCAGACTCTGGCAGTTGACCCTGAACGTAAATAAGTGTAACATATTGTGCATGCATAGGAAAAGCAATACACTACTGTACAGCTACACTATTGATGGCAAAAGTCTGGAGACAGCGTCTGCCGTAAAATAACTAGGTATAACTATCCAGAGTGACCTTGAGTGGAATGACCATATAAAACAGATAGTGGGAAAAGGAGACAGAAGACTAAGATTCAGCGGAAGAATCTTAAGGAAATGCAACTCATCCACGAAAGAAGTGGCTTAGAAGGCGCTTGTTTGCCCGATTCCTGAGTATTGTTCATCTGTCTGGGATGAATATCAGGTAGAACTGATAGAGGAAACTGAGTAGAGCCAACGAAGAGCGGCGCTTTTTCTCACGGGATAGTTCAGCTAGCGAGAGAATGTTACGGAGATGCTAAATAACCTCCACTGGCAGATGTTACAAGAGAGACGTTGCGCATATCGTAGAGATTTACTATTGAAATTTCGGGAAAGCACTTTCCAGGAGGAGTCAGACAACATATTACTTCCTCCCACATATATCTCGCGTGTTGACCACGAGGAGAAAATTCGAGGAATTAGAGCCAATACAGAGGCTTACCGACAATCATTCTTCCCACGCACTATTCGCGAGTGGAACAGGGTTGGAGGGATCAGATAGTGGTCCCGAAAGTACCTTCCACCACACACCATTAAATGACTTGCGGAGTATGATGTAGATGAAAGATGTAAATGAGTGGTTTAATTTACGGTGAAAAGAGGGTAAACCCATACATTACATTGCAACTCGGCTGCAGTTGCAATAGTGAGTAATGTAACAAAACTGCTTTGACTCAGTGGCGTGTAATGTCCCCACAGAAGATACCCTCTACCACGCACCAATTAATCATTGTCAATCAAACCATCCACATTCAATCACTTTGGAAAAGTATCTGATCTGATTTTCTCGTAATATATGCGGCGACAGCTCGTCGACGCCAAAGTATTTTCTAGTACGTTTATTCTTTGAAATAACAGAGATGCATATATGCATTCTCCATGGTTGTTAGAGAGGTAACGAGGACAGCTTCTAGAGTATGGATTGAGGGATTGACGTGTTTCTGAGAGATACATATTCTGATTTTCTTCTCGCTAAATCGAGCCACTTAACATTTGTGCCACTAGCGGTTTGTTTGAAGAGAGAGAGACTGTAAAAGAAAAATAATTAAGACGTGGAATCACCGGAGATCTGGACATGTAATGGAGATGGATTTAATACACAATTTCCTTCATAAATAAGGTTTGTGACTTTTTGTTCCGGAGTGAATGAACGAATGAGTTTTTTTCTGAACCATTTGATGATCACGCTGGCCCTGTAATTAGTGGGGAAGTTTCAGCTGTGTCGAAGAGAGCCTGCAATCACTGAGTCAGTGTTAAATCGTCCAAAAAGGCTTCCTACACATCTGGAATTTGCAATCTTTCGTAAAAGGAACAAATTGTCCACACGATTGATTCTCCCGACTGAATACAGTGTTTAACAGTAATAATAAATGTAAAGATCTCTTACAGCAAGCCAGCCGCTGATTACCAAGATGAAGGACTCCACCAAAGATCCTATTTGGCTGATTTCACGTAATGAAATATTATATTAAAAACTGTACATAGATAAAGGAGAGAAAGAGAAAGAGCGAATGAAAATAGAGATAATACTAATAATCCTCCATTAGTCTAACTTTTCGCCTGTCTTATGACGGATCAGCCAAGACATGGGAGGCCCTTACATTACTGTATAGATTTATGTGTGAAGGTGAAAGGGTCTTAAAGGCAACAGATACACGTCTATACAGACAAGACATTACACAAAGTTAGCGGCTAGCTGCATTCATCATCTATTCATAGTGGAAGAGACGACAACTTATTATTCTCGTTAAAATGGCGACCGTGACAGGACACGTTTTTGGACGTTGTTAAAGGCGCTCGAGACATTGTTTCACCTAGTGGATTTCACTACTTCTTTATGTGACAGACGCTTCCCCATATGGCTCAAATCAGGACACAATCTTTTCTATTCATGTAGTATGGTCTAAATTTCTATATTTTGGCTTCTGTAATACGAATACTGCGGTTTTTTGGCGCTGAACAGGAAATCATTGTAACTGAACACTAAACAGTTTTTTCAACGATCTGAACGTTAAACCAAATTAAACTTCTTCTTTCTGTATGTCCATACTTTCGGCAGGAGTTGCTAGGGACGAAGCCGTTTGCTTTTGTCAGAAAATAAAACGCCTACAGCCATCTTTAAGATTTCATTTATTTTGTTGCAGCAATCAACTGCCCACTGCATTAGGTGGTTAGAGTATTGACACCTAAATTTTTAGAGTATTGGCGTATCCAGTTATGCTGACCACCGATGCCATGTATACAGGGATCGTAACAACCCATCCAGCATCAACTAAAGCCTGATGATGGCACACCGAAGTGCCGTAACTGGTAGCAACATAATATGTAAAATCATAAGGATGGCTGTAGGCGTTTTATTTTTTGACAAAGCTTCTTGTGTCTCAAATAGAATATTATATAAGAATATGATTCGGTCATAAGTGTAGAGAATAAGGGGAATTTCATTTGCATGTCTTCAAATGGTTCCAATGGCTCTGAGCAGTATGGGACTTGAAATTCGCGGAAAATGCACATTTAAACTAGTCAAATTACACGTCTCAGATCAGCATTCTTGTATATATTTGATTTTTGTACTAACAACTCCGCAGATTACAATATTCCAACAGTGGGTGAATGCTACATTAATATGTGCATTCTTTATAACGGAAGTGCAATATTTTGAGATGAACTAATTTCAGAGGTGTAGTCACTAATTTTCCGGTATTTTAAAGCGCTTCTAACTGAATGTAAATGAAACTTAGAGCAAAAAAATAACTCACCTAGTTGACTACTAAAGACGTAACTAGAACAAGAGATAAAAATACAGGAGTGATATGGTAGTAGGAAGATCAGTTATTTTATAAATGCATGATTCTGTTATTTACGAAGCTATGCGTAAATAGGAGGGAAGACGTTGTGATCATATTGGCACGAACTGAAATCGGTGCATCCAAGGATGGATCTGCAGGACCATGTGACAAAGCCGATTGGTTCCCACTGTCTTATTTTGTATGCACCCCTGCTTCATGTATTACGGTATATATGAAATTTATGCTAACTTTCTTTTCAAAATTCTCATTTTAAATTTCCCGCATCAGGCTCATAGTATGCAACTACTGGAAATGTTTGGAAGAAATTCCCTCCATAAAAGTTTGTTACTCAGGTCATTAAGCTTGTTGTTCTGGTTGCAACGAGCTAATTACTTTCTTCAGGAATTATGGTAATCAACAATTATTGCACTTATAAAATTTCGTACATCGGGCCATAGGGAAGTCTGATGAGCTAATAGGAGAATTCGGAAGTAAAGACCACTTTCAAATTAAAGAGCTGCTTTTCCTCTTATCAGCACCATGTTTACCTTAAACCAAACTTAAATAGTTCAGAAGGTATTGTTGATTAAAGATTTCACATGGTTCAAACATTCAGTGCCAATTATAGCCAAACCACAGTAAATTTCCGGGATGTTTTGACATAATTGCGATTGGCTGATTTTTATAAATTCATTGACACTCAATTTGATGAGCACAAGACCCTAATTAAAAATTACTACAATTTCCATAATTAAATTTTAGCATTCCGGAATGGATTCCATTTCTTAAATCTGGTATTCGTGTTGCATAGTCACAGATTAGTTCAAATGGTTCAAATGGCTCTGAGCACTATGGGACTTAACATCTATGGTCATCAGTCCCCTAGAACTTAGAACTACTTAAACCTAACTAACCTAAGGACATCACACAACACCCAGCCATCACGAGGCAGAGAAAATCCCTGACCCCGCCGGGAATCGAACCCGGGAACCCGGGCGTGAGAAGCGAGAACGCTACCGCACGACCACGAGACGCGGGCACAGATTAGTGCTACTTCCTTTATTAGCTGCCGGTCATACCAAATAATATATAAACAAAATATAATAACAATCTTGTCAGCCAAAGAAAGGCAAAAATTCATTCCTATGGAGTTTATAAACTATTACAAATTTAAAAAATTGAAGGATATCCTGGAGCGAGTCTTTATAAGGCCAAACCCGGCGTAATTTCAGTCAGTCTGTTCATTCTATTCTGTTCATTGTGCTCCTAGTCTTCATGTGGTACAACTTCAATCTTGTACTTTAGTCCAGCCTCGGGATCCATTTGTGTTGCCTCTGCGTTCGGTTAATTCAAGATAAGAAAACAAATTTTATATTCATGAGAAACAGACACCAAAATAAGTGTTTTGCTTTAGTGTAATAATACTTGTGACTACCTGTATAGTAACAGTCCTGTGACTTTGTTTTCTTGTTAATTGCGGTTCAAACTAATTATGATCACTTCCTCTATTCTGTATGTTCTTTTAATTCTGCAGAGCTAACTACGAACTTACACAAATGTCTGTACTAACAAACTGTGTTCAAACACTAATAGTTAGGTTCTTGAGGACGTAATTAAATATTTATAAACTTAAAATTCATTTTAAGGAAAAATCCTACAACAGAACTTTCAGGTGGTGGTCCAAGGAAACTGCGCAGCTACCAAGGCCTATTTCATAACAGGTGACATCAGGTACATAACAATATGAAATATATGTCTTTGTGTTTAGCAATAAATTGATTTATAAAATTTAGATTTTGAAACTTACAAAAATTTAAAAAATTAAATAGGTGCTAAAAATGTTAAGGGCACGAAAATGCAAACGTATATCTTCTCGGAAACAGGGACGGTTTAGAGAAGTTTGGCTCTAGAACAGAATAACTTATCTATCTCCTATTGCGAGGAAGGGTTGCTGCTTTTTTACATTTCATCAAGTGCTGAGCTTTCCAATTCTGTATTAAAAGTGCCGGGTTGAGACATTTGCAGTGGGTGCATATTTGGCGAGACGTAACTGAATTTTTGTACAATTCTTATCGATTAAAAAATTCTTGTAGAAAGTGTCTTTACTAGCGGAAAAACTACGAGAACGCCAGTTCTGCAAGCGAGCGAGGGTGGCGCAGTGGTTAGCACACTAGACTCGCATTCGAGACGACGGCTGTTAACCCACATGCGGCTATCCAGACTTAAATTTTGCGTGATTTCCCTACATAGCTTTAGGGAAATGCCGGGGTGTTTCCTTTGAAAGGGCACTTTCGATTTTTTCCCCATCCTTGGCACCATCAGCGCTTGCATCTGTAATGATCGCGATGTCGACAGGACGTTAAAGCCCAATGTTCCTTCCTTTTTCCTTCCAATATTACCACTAATCCACATGATATACGTAATCAAAGGAATATCGCTTCAGTGCGTTCCCGAGTCAACATCGAAATTACCAACACATATAACTTCTTTTTCTTTGAGATTTATCCTACAGGATGACAGTTATTGAACTATATGAAACAAAATCGTCTTAACTTCTGAAGGGTTTGAGTTAGCTTGTTCAGACTACACGGTTGACCTCGGGGCATGATGGTAATTAGTATGTTTATGCATGGTTTAGTTTAGCGACATGGCTCACTTTCATTCGGATGGGTTCGCCAATAAGCAAGACTGGCGCATTTCGGTGATTGAGAATCTGCATGTCGCGATCGAGATGTCCCTTTAACCTCAACGGGTGATTGTGTGTAGTGCAATGTCCAGTCTCGGAATAATCGGTGCCATATTCTTTGATGGCACGGTGACTACCGAACGCTACTTGAATGTTTTGAAAGATTACTTCATCCCCATAATCCAAAGTGACCCCGATTTCGACAAGATGTGGTTTAAGCAATACGGAGCTAGACCCGTTCGAAGCAGGAGAGTGTTTGATGTCCTGGAAGAGCATTTTAGGCACCGTATACTGGCTCTGGAGTGCCCAGACGCCACTGGCACAGGCATCGATTGGCCGCTGTATTCTCTTGACCTGAACGCATGGGACTCTTTTGTGGGCCTGTATTAAAGACAATGAGTACAGCAATAACCGCAAAACCAAGTGCTGAGTAGAAAACAGCCATGCAGGAGGTCATCGACAGCATCGATGTAGTGACACTTCAGCGGGTCATGCACAATTTCGCTATTCGTCTGTACCACACCATCACCAATGATGACACGAAAATCGAACATGTCATAACCTAATAACGAATATGAGTGTTGACATTTACATGGCGGCCGGTGTGGCCGAGCGGTTCTAGGCGCTTTAGTCTGGAACCGCACGACCGCTACGGTCGCAGGTTCGAATCCTGCCTCGGGCATGGATGTGTGTGATGTCCTTAGGTTAGTTAGGTTTAAGTAGTTCTAAGTTCTAGGGGACTGATGACTAGACCACGGATTTTTAGGTCGTAAAAAATTGTGTTTTAGGCACCTAAAATAGGCTCCTTCAGTAGTTCATTTAGGCTATATAAAACCTAAAATAGGCTCTAATAAAAATGATGCAGAGAAAATAGAAATAAATTAAAATACACAGTGTTGACAATATGAACATCTTATTAGTCATTAAAACAAGGAGAATGAATATCTACACAGTTACAGAGCACAGCAATCTACAACATTAATGTTGAACATAACTCCAAATATTTTTGAGTTCCTGCAAGAAAAAGATCTCCGTAAAAAAAGGTGTGGCAATCGTTTAATTAATACATTCGTAGTTTCACATATTCTGACCATAGTTGGCTTCACAATAAATAACCAAAATCTTTTCTGGGTTTTCTAGTGAAAAACTGTGGCGCTTGTCAGTCATAATCAAATTATACGCTGAAAAAGAATGTTCTACATCAACAGATGTGACAGGGGCGTACTTCATTTACGGTACATGTTGGACAGGAATGCTGCAGTCAGGAGTGCTGGATTTTCCACTAAGTATGTCGTCAGCTGCACACAACTTCTTCAGGCCAGTGTTCTTCTGCAAAACCGTTTGCATTTTTGCCCGTACTTTTCCCCCTACTTCACCTGACTCTTCATTAATTTTCATTTTGACTTCTTCAAGCAAAGAAATATTGTCGTAGATAGGTTTCCCTGAGCCTTCTAATTGTGAAATTATTCTTGCCATAAATGAGAAGTGGGCCCTAATGTAAGGTAAGTCCCGTTTTAAAGAAGAATCTTTGAGTAACTCCATTGCTGCTGTTACCTCCGGTATATTTTCAACCACCTTCTGGACAGCTGAGAGATGCGTACTATAGTATTCTGTTGCTGTCAGCCACGTGCCCCAGCGGGTGACAACATGCTCTGGCTCCAATGGGACATCTGGAAGCTGTTCTTTGAATGCCTGTATTCTTGATGGTGCCTTAACAAAAATTTTCTTCACCATAGATATTACTTTATTTACCTTAGGAAATTGTAGCCTTACTTGCTCTGCTATGCGGTTGATCCCATGCACTACACAAATTACGTGCAGCATCAATGGGTAGAATACTTTTAATAGTTGAAACGCTGCTATCATATATGCAGCAGCATCAGTGACGGCCAGAAGCACCTTATTCTCATCCAATCCGTTTGGGTATAGCACCTTAAGCCCATTGTTCACAAACTGTGCTATTGTTTGTGGGTTCGTTTTTGCAAGCTGTTTTGAGTAAATCAAATGAGCCCTGGATGGAGCATCTGGATCTACCTTGGCAATAATCAGGTTTGCAATGTAACGGCTAAGACTGTCAGTAGTTTCGTCCACAGAAATCCATATACAAGATTCTCCAACATCTTTTCGGATTCTGTGCAATGCAGCATTGTAAGCTGAATCCACATAATTCTTACGTAAAGTTGACTCTGTAGGAATTGACTGATGGCAGTACTTCTCAAGAAAACCTCTGAAAATAGGGTTTTCTGGTTTCCGTAAGGGGATGTTTGCTGCGACAAGTGCATGACACAAATCACTGCAGAACTTGTTTTTTTCGGAGGATTCACCAGATTTATTGGTTAAAAGAGTTTGCTTCAATTTTTACTTTCGTTCAACATTAGCTTTTTGTGCGATTCCATCTGCATGCTGAGTTAAGTGAGATTTCTTAAGACTCGAAATCTAATACGAGAGAAAAGGGAAATGCAGTTTAGAATCGCATATAAAGAGTATTTCGTATTACTAAAGGATAGCGATAAAAAAGAATACTAAGTGACAGGAAAATAAGAAGTCTAAGAAAAACAGCAACTAACCTCCTTTTTGCTTGCTTGGCAGAAAATAATTTTCGCATCTGTTGTATTATGCGGAAAATCTTGCAGCCACTGCCTTATTTGAGTAGACTTTGAACTAGCTGCTTTCGGCATGGCGTAGTATTCTCACAGAAACTAGAATTTATTTTGCACTTAGAACGTCAGTAACACTTAACACGTCGGTCGCTACACAATGTACTGATTTTTTTTCGTTCGGAAAAAGTGAACGATTTTAGTTTCTTTTTTTTTACTGCGGTGCATGGCAGCGTAGGGGAAGTACCGTACTCGTTGCTGGACATGTGGCACCTGAAGATGACCGCCCCTTCTGAACAAGCGAATGGAATCTACCGGTGCTTCAGATGAAAACATCTCACTACTGGCAAATTATTTTTCGAACCGGAAAATTCACGTATAATACCTTTCACTAAACAGAGTAGTCTGATAGAACTGCCTGTAGACAGCAGCGAGAAAATGCGCGAAGGGCAGTAATTTAGCTATAGAGGGTGTCTACGATTAACATGGTGATTTTTTAATCCGTGCTCAGCTTAAGGCCTATGAAACCGTTTCTTTGCGAAAATACACAGCTGGCCAGAATCCTACGAACGAAATGTTTTCAAATATAACATTTAGTAGTCCCACGTTCGATTCTAAGGTGTAACTCAAATCTTTGACCGGTTCCCATTCGCTGACCGAAGTTAAGCAATGTCGCGCTCGGCGCGTACTTGGATGGATGACCATTCAACCGTGCCGAGTGCTGTTGGTAGTAAGGCAAGCAAAGGAAGTGTAAATAGTCTCTAACGGCCTTCGCCTTCGACGAGACGTAAAGCCCTAAGTTTACTTCCTTTTTCTAATCATTGAAAACACAAGAACTCTATGTCAGATTAACGAAATTGGTACGTACTTTTTAGGATTTTGATGCCAAAATAGGCAAAATTAGGCGTCAACGTCGAAATACGCAATTTTAGGTCCTATAGAACTAACGGTACTCAGTTTAGTTAGTCATGAAACGCAAAAGTACCAACTTACATGCAAATTGGAGCTTAGGAAAAAAATAGGTTTTAACCTAAAGATCCGTGATCTATTTTTTACATATGAATAACAAAACACCTATAAAGAGTATTTGGTATTAATAGGGATAGCGATATAAAAAAATAAAAAAAAAGACCGAAGTGTAGGCAAATACGAATCATGAGCGCATATCAACTAGCCACCTTGCTGCACGCTGGGCAGGAAATATTTTTTTCCATCTGTCGTATAGTGCGGAAAAACTTGGAGCCACTGTCTTATATGATGAAATAGGCACTTTTTAGGATATTGAAGCCGAAATAGGCAATAATAGGCACTAACGTCGAAATAGGCTTTTCTAGGTCCTATAGAATTAACGCTATTAAGTGTAAATAGTCATGAAACGCATAAGTACAAATTTTTATGCAAATAGGAACTCAGGAACAAAATAGGTTTTCACCTAAAATCCGCGGTCTACTGATGACCTAAGATTGTTAAGTCCCATAGTGCTCAGAGCCTTTTGAAACATTTTTGACGTTTACATGTTTGTAAGTAATTTCCGTTTTTTTCATGTAATTCAATAACTGTCACCCTGTAGAGTAACGAGGAGTAGTCATATTGTTCTGGATTTGGCATTGTTGGAGGTATTGGGCGACCCAAAACCCTTTTCGTCCTTTCTGCGACGAAAATTGTGTACCCCATCTGTCTGGGTCTACAGTTGTTCTTGTGACAGTCTGAGAGCCTTTTCGAAGTGTTTATGCATCGTGTAACTGAGTCGGGACTTGGGAAAGTAATTAACGTAAATTGGGAGTTTAACATCTCTTCCTCATCGAGGTCATTTGTGAGGACGGAATGTTGGGGTACAAGCCTAGTATTCACGGATTCGGGTGCGGAAAACCGTCTAAAACTCACATGCATCCGCGGTGCCGATTCCATCCGCGACCGGCGCACCACCCTGAATCCCGAAACTTACTCGCTATCGTTAGCCGCTATTCGAGTGGTTCAACCGAAATGACTTCTCTGAGGTACTAATTATTCCAGTACGCTAAAGTCTCCCTTTTTGTCTGTTAATTTCTTTTCCTTATCGCTGCATTACCCTCGAATGAAGTAGATGCTTATAACTAGTGAGAAAAATGACACCTTGGCTTGCTTATATAATTTACTAAACTTCTAGACATGTATGCTAGTTTTCTTAACTCCACATGTTTCCTTAACCCTCCGTAGCATGATTAACATGGCCGTCATAATGTACCAGCTGGATTACTGTTGCGACAATTCCATTATCGTTACAAACCCTTCAGCGCATTTTAACATCCTTTTCCTAGCTCTTACAACTCTTATTGTTGTTGTTGTGGTCTTCAGTCCTGAGACTGGTTTGATGCAGCTCTCCATGCTACTCTATCCTGTGCAAGCTTCTTCATCTCACAGTACTTTCTGCAACCGACATCCTTCTGAATCTGCTTAGTGTATTCAACTCTTGGTCTCCCTCTAGGATTTTTACCCTCCACGCTGCTCTCCAATGCTAAATTTGTGATCCCTTGATGCCTCAGAACATGTCCTACCAACCGGTCCCTTCTTCTTGTCAAGTTGTCCCACAAACTCCTCTTCCCCCCAATTCTATTCAATACCTCCTCATTAGTTATGTGATCTACCCATCTAATCTTCAGCATTCTTCTGTAGCACCACATTTCGAAAGCTTCTATTCTCTTCTTGTCCAAACTATTTATCGTCCATGTTTCACTTCCATACATAGTGGGGGTTATGCTTTCTACTTTCGTAAACGGGTCTTTCCCAGTTTAGAGGACAAATTACGATTTGACATTTACTAAGGATGTCTAGAATTTTCTCCGATACATGGATATGACGGAAAAATATGTACAATATATGCTTTCCATTAATTATGTGCATTGGACTCTTCTCAGCAGCAGATGTCGAACACAACTTTGAGGTGAATGCAGAAGTAATACGTACCTCAGAGGATTTATCTTTTGTACCTCCAGAAGTTCACATTAATAACACAAAACATTCCAAGTAAGACTTCGTTGTCTTTGTTGCCGAGTTGAACTAACATATGGATTACATGCGCATTTAATTTGTATAAATCGTGTGATATTGGATTAAGTATCATTCCTTTCATCTTCCAGCGAAGTGTCGAGACAGTGTCTTGGTTATCCGTTTCTGACATAGTTACGACTACTAATTGTTAAAGTTGCAATGATCCTTAAGAAATACACTCCTGGAAATGGAAAAAAGAACACATTGACACCGGTGTGTCAGACCCACCATACTTGCTCCGGACACTGCGAGAGGGCTGTACAAGCAACGATCACACGCACGGCACAGCGGACACACCAGGAACCGCGGTGTTGGCCGTCGAATGGCGCTAGCTGCGCAGCATTTGTGCACCGCCGCCGTCAGTGTCAGCCAGTTTGCCGTGGCATACGGAGCTCCATCGCAGTCTTTAACACTGGTAGCATGCCGTGACAGCGTGGACGTGAACCGTATGTGCAGCTGACGGACTTTGAGCGAGGGCGTATAGTGGGCATGCGGGAGGCCGGGTGGACGTACCGCCGAATTGCTCAACACGTGGGGCGGGAGGTCTCCACAGTACATCGATGTTGTCGCCAGTGGTCGGCGGAAGGTGCACGTGCCCGTCGACCTGGGACCGGACCGCAGCGACGCACGGATGCACGCCAAGACCGTAGGATCCTACACAGTGCCGTAGGGGACCGCACCGCCACTTCCCAGCAAATTAGGGACACTGTTGCTCCTGGGGTATCGGCGAGGACCATTCGCAACCGTCTCCATGAAGCTGGGCTACGGTCCCGCACACCGTTAGGCCGTCTTCCGCTCACGCCCCAACATCGTGCAGCCCGCCTCCAGTGGTGTCGCGACAGGCGTGAATGGAGGGACGAATGGAGGCGTGTCGTCTTCAGCGATGAGAGTCGCTTCTGCCTTGGTGCCAATGATGGTCGTATGCGTGTTTGGCGCCGTGCAGGTGAGCGCCACAATCAGGACTGCATACGACCGAGGCACACAGGGCCAACACCCGGCATCATGGTGTGGGGAGCGATCTCCTACACTGGCCGTACACCACTGGTGATCGTCGAGGGGACACTGAATAGTGCACGGTACATCCAAACCGTCATCGACCCCATCGTTCTACCATTCCTAGACCGGCAAGGGAACTTGCTGTTCCAACAGGACAATGCACGTCCGCATGTATCCCGTGCCACCCAACGTGCTCTAGAAGGTGTAAGTCAACTACCCTGGCCAGCAAGATCTCCGGATCTGTCCCCCATTGAGCATGTTTGGGACTGGATGAAGCGTCGTCTCACGCGGTCTGCACGTCCAGCACGAACGCTGGTCCAACTGAGGCGCCAGGTGGAAATGGCATGGCAAGCCGTTCCACAGGACTACATCCAGCATCTCTACGATCGTCTCCATGGGAGAATAGCAGCCTGCATTGCTGCGAAAGGTGGATATACACTGTACTAGTGCCGACATTGTGCATGCTCTGTTGCCTGTGTCTATGTGCCTGTGGTTCTATCAGTGTGATCATGTGATGTATCTGACCCCAGGAATGTGTCAATAAAGTTTCCCCTTCCTGGGACAATGAATTCACGGTGTTCTTATTTCAATTTCCAGGAGTGTATGATGTTAGAGAAAGTCTACTACCACGCAGAAGATTAGGGATATAGTTGCCTGAAATAAGGATTTAGTGGAACTGCAGACGTGTGGTGTCTTCAGCTTGCAGTGTGAGTATGAACTATTTTAAGTCAGGCAGACAACACTGCGTTCAGCAACACTTCTTGCAGCAGGCCATTTACGTTTATCTGGGACAGAAAGATGTATGTTTAGAAGCTGAGCACAACTTGCCTCATTAACTTGGATAGTGTCTACCATCTAAGTCATACCTGTGCCCCGTTACTGGCCACACCATCTACAGTCTGGAACCGCACGACCGCTACGGTCGGAGGTTCGAATCCTGCCTCGGGCTTGGATGTGTGTGCTGTCCTTAGGGTAGTTAGGTTTCAGTTGTTCTAAGTTCTAGGGGACTGATGATCTCAGCAGTTAAGTCCCATAGTGCTCAGAGCCATTTGAACCATTTTTGGCCACACTAAACTGCGATTGCTTCCAGCTGAGAGACATCCACATGGCATGAGTGGTGGAGTCCGACCGACCACGCTGGGACTCGTCTCACCATGTTGCGGAACCTATATAATGATCACGAAGACGCCTCCTCACCACATCAACAAATAACAAAGGCCACGGGATACCTCATAATATCGTGTCGGACCTTCTTCTGTCCGGTTTAGTGCAGAAACTCGACGTGGCATTGACCCAAAGAGTCTTTGGAAGTCGCATACAGAAACACTGAGCCATGAAACCTCTACACCCATAACTTCAAAAATTGCAAGACTTTGTGCACGAACTGCTCTCCCGGTTACGTCCCATAAATGTTCGATGGATGGCAAAATCATTCGCTCGAACTGTCCAGAATGGTCTTCAGACCACACTAGTGACCCGGTGAGATGGTGCATTGTCATCCATAAAAATCCCATCATCGTTTGGGAACATGAAGTCCATGAATGTAAGGAAATTGTCTCCATATAGCTGCATAACCATTTCCAGTCAGTGATTAGTTCAGTAGCGTCAGATTACCCCGTCCATTTCATGTAAACGTAGCCACCACCTGCTTGCACAGTGGCTTGTTGACAACTTTTGTTCGTGGCTTCGTGGAGTCTGCGCCACACTCGAACCCTACCATCAGCCCTTACCAACTGAAATTGCGACTCATCTTACCAGGCCACGGTTTTCCAGTCGTGTATGGGCCAACCGATGTGGTCACGGGCCCAGGAGAGGCGCTGTAAGGGACGTTGTGCTGTGTGCAAAGGCATTTGCTTAGGTTGTATGCCACCATAGCCCAGTAACGCCTAATTTCGCCACACAATTCTAACGGTTACGTTCGTCGTACGTCCCAATTCGATAGCTGCAGTTATTTCTCACGGTGTTGCTTGCCTCTTAGCTCTGACAACCCTACGCAAAAGCCGCTGCCCTCGGTCGTTCAGTGAAGGCTGTCGGCCACTGCGTTTTCCGTGATGAGCGGTAATGCCTGAAATGTGCTGTTCTCGACTCATTCTTCACACTGTGGATCACGTAATACTGAATTCCCTAAGTATTTACGAAATGGAATGCCCAATGTGCTAGCTTCAACTACCATTCAGCGTTCAAAGCCTGTTATTTCCCGTCTAGCAGCCACAATCGCGTCGCAGAACCTTTTCACATGAATCACCTGAGGACAATTGACAGCTGCGCCAACGCGTTGTCCTTTTATAGCTTGTATACGCGATACTGACGCCATCTGTAACTGTCCATATCGCTATCCTAGGCCTTTTGTCACCTCAGCATATACATCAGCCAAGGCTTTCTCTGTTCCGGACGTATTACTCTTTCGATAGCTTTTCTCTCACACATTACACTTCCACCGATTTATAGTTTTAGCTAATTTTCCACAGCCATATTATGATCTGTCACAACTGTGTAATGGATATTATAGTGTCCTCTGCAGCTATACAAATCTGTGTCGGGCTTGGTGAAAGAAACTGAATAATACCTGTCTATAATTCCCCTGAGATATTTAGAGCGATCTCCAGCCATAATGCCAATGGCGTAATCTAAACCTGTCAGATTCAAGATTGTTATTATACAGTCAAACTGTTGCAGTCTCGGTCATCGTTTACTGTTGCCCTAGACTATCAACGTGTTGGATGCGTCTCGAGTATTCACAAGAGGACGGAACATTGAGGTCCTCCTCGTCTCTTGCTTTCATTCCCATTAATACGTAAAATAAGGCATGGAATTAATTGACCACTCCACTTCGGCATTTGCTGGAGACCCGTTAGTTACTAACTCTCAGCAACTACGTCTATACGATCTTAATATTGTTTGAGAACTGAACTTAAGAGTGATGCGTGCTCACCTTTTTCGTCCTCATCCACGGTTCCAATTCGGTATCGCGATGAAGGCGATGGGTGACGAGGATGCAGCTCATCTGTAACGTGAAAACACAAAGTCATATTACGTAAATCATGCTCTTACACAAATTTTCAGTTCTTTCCTTAATGTCTAGAAAACGATATCCGCTTTCACACAACTGATGGTGCAAAAATTATGTTCCAGTATCCGTCAAGAGAAACCGAAAATGGAACGAGCACATAAGGCTAGTTGTAAGAAAGTAGGTCCCTGACTGAGATTCAATGCAAGAATCTTAAGGAAATCAACGTAAGAGCGGCCTAAAAAACTCTTTTCTGGGCGATTCTTACATGTTAAAGTTGATGAACTCTAGAGACTGGATCGAGAGAGGTGACAAAAAAATTCTAAGACCAGCGTAGAGTTTTATCACGTTGGCTAGAAAGAATGTTACGGCGTCCAGTGACAGAGGTTTCATGGTTAAAATTGAAGCGCACATTAAATGAAACGACTACGATTGGAAAATAGGATAAATTGACGTTTCTGTGGAGACATTTTACACTTATGATAGCGCCTCTGACTAGTAATCAAAACATTCGTGTTCGCGGGATCGAACACTGCCACTAGTTAAATTTTTAAGTAAGGCCGACAGCAATGGGGCTGATGGATTACGCTACAAGGAGTAACGCTTATGCTGCCAACAACCTAGCCAAAGAAGGCGGATGAGCGGACGAAGTTTCTGGGCAACGTTCGCCCTATGGATTGTTGATTTTCCCTAAAAGGCACAAGAATCAGCAGCTGTTAACCCCACGAGTCACAGAGGCAATGGAAGCCACTGCATTAAAGACACACAATGTGTATCTACACGTTGGTATGTAATTCAAACAAGTCTCAGTATCGTCTCTATATTTACAAAATATTTCGGATTAATTACTCTTTCAGAGATACGGGACGAGACTGCCAACGCGGAGGTGAGTGTGAAGAAAAATTGAATCACCAATGAAAAGGTAACACTTGTAAGATGTGTATATTTCTATTGTCAAATCACAATTTATGAAAGATGTTTATATTTTATTAATAGGATTAAGTAGGAATAATTAATATTTGTCATGTTGGAAATAATTGTGGCAGCAGGGAATGTCTGCACCAAAGTATTGTTGGCAGGAGAGACCGCACATTGATACAATTTTTTAAAGGGCGGGACTTACCGCGTATGGATACATTTTAAGAAAAGAGCGCGAAAGACCTCGCATTGATACATTTTTTAATGGTAGCTGGGATTGTCAGCACCAGAAAACATTGTTGGCGGGAGAGACCGCACTTTATAGCGTTAGTAGGAAGTCAGTAGTAAGCGAGATGTGAAGCGAGTCGGTAGTAGGTCTGAAGCGAGTGGTTGAGAGGAGCGGTGTGCCTGCCAGTCACCAGCTATGATTTACAAGAGATTATAAACGGATGTACAGAGACATCAGCTAACTATTATCATAAGAGGAACTAATATTATTGAATTTTTTTTTTTTTTTTTTTTTTTTTTTGAGAAACGCAAGGCTACTGTAGGTATGTTGGCGCAATGCTAGTTGTAAGATAATTGTAAAAAAGTAAATCCCCTGTGAACGTTTGTAAAGTCGTTTCATTCAGAATATAATTGATTTTTGCCAGCAATATTGCATTACTGATCATAATCCATCCCAAAAACCATCAATGTGAAACTTTGCAAAATTTTATTGTTGTCAAGAAGGAGTTTAACTATGAATTACCTAACTTCAGTCAAATTAATAAAATAATAACGTCAGCTTTGCTATTAAAGAATAACGTCAGC
Source organism: Schistocerca nitens (assembly GCF_023898315.1). NCBI lineage: Eukaryota > Metazoa > Arthropoda > Insecta > Orthoptera > Acrididae > Schistocerca > Schistocerca nitens. Next base: position 620,742,996 of record NC_064617.1, read on the forward strand.
TTTGGTAATAAATACAGCCACTTATTATGACAGTCCACCAGCAGCTAATAGAGTATAGTAAAACAGAGTAAGTATATTCATGTCTCAGTTCGATGTAGCAGTCAGATGGCGATTTAGTAACAGTAAAAAAGGTTAGAAACAGTTTTGGGTTATTGCAGGTAACGACTGAGTGCCACGATGACGACACACTGTATGTTTCGTCGAAATAATCAGAAAATGACTTTTAATAAGCAGCATTTAAATTTGTATGCGAAGATTGAGAAAGAGAATTTCAAAGGGAAAATTTCATTTGATATTAAGCAAGAGATAGGAATCCTAAGGGAAGGTTTCATAGGTTATTGTAGAAGTGAAGGTTGCGTAACAAAAGAGGTATAGAGGAGACGGGAAGGTTTCACACTCTACAAGTCGTAGCGTGGAATGTTATTAATTTGTACAAGGCTGGTAAGCTAGAAAATATGAAATAAGTAATGCGTGGGTTCACACGAGTTATAGTGAGAATCCGTGAAGTATAATGGAAAGAAGATAAAGATTGGAAAGATTCACTCGAGTTATAGTGAGAATCAGTGAAGGGTAATGGAAAGAAGGTAAGGATTTCTGATGAGATTAATAGCAGTAGCAGCAGAAATTGGTATAAAGGAAGCAAAATGCGTTACGGATAGGACGGTAGGGTGGAGAGTGAGCCGATGTGAATAGTGAAAAGGTTGTTCTCATCGGAATAGACAGAAAACCAACAACAATAGTTACGGTATACAGGTCGACATCACAAGCAGGAAAGGAAAAGATAGAGACAGTATTTACATCGTTATACAGGTCACATCACAAGCAGAAGAGGAAGAGGTAGAGAGTATATATATATATATATATATATATATATATATATATATATATATATATATATATATGTACTGAATGGGTAATTGAGTATGTAAACGATCATGAAAGTCTAAAAATCACGGGTGATTGGAATGCAGTAGTAGGAGAAGCGGCAGTGACCGAGTTATGGGATAATTTGAGCTTGGTAGTAGAAATAAAGGGGAGAAAAACTAATCGAGATTTACAATACGTTTCAGTTAATAACAGCAAATACGATGTTCTAAAATCAGCAGAGGAGGAGATATAGATGGAAAAGATTCCAGTGTCTTCTATATTGAATCATGGTCAGACAGTGATTTCCCAAAACAGGTATTAAACCGTAAGATGTACCATGGACCATATATCGATTCAGATAACAATTTAGTAATGATGAAGAGTAGACTGAAGTTTAAGAGAACAGTTCGGAAGGACCATTGTGGAAGGAAGTGGAATATTGAAGTACTAACTAACGACGAGAAAGGTGTTAAGTTCTCTTAGGTTTGGCAGTTTAGTTGATGAAGAATGAACCGCTAAAAAGGGCTATCATAAGAAGTTGTCCAATAAGATACAAACAAGTACAAGGAAGAAGTCTTGGTTGACAGAAGAATTTCTTCAATTGATCGACGAAAGAAGGAAGTGCAGTTATTTTAAGGAAAAGACAGGAAAACAGCAATACATATCACTCAGGAATGAAATAAATGGGACCTACAGAGAAGCCAAGGCGAAATGGGTGCAGGAAAACTGTAAAAATTTCGAAAAATAAGTTATCGTTGGAAGGACTCATAACGTATCAATGTATCTCGTCTGCATCTGTGAGTTGCTACTGACAAGAGGTATACATGGACGCCGGACGCCATCTCTTCTTTGTGTAGCACAACGAATACGCTTGATTCATTGGTGATAGTCATGGGGTGCTAGTAGCTGCAAATGTTTTCGATCTAGTGATGTTATATCTCAGGATCGACTTTTTAAAGATGTTAATTTCGTACGTTTAATCTGTAAATCATGTATTATAATATGTCTGTACATTTGTAAATTTTATTCCTTCTGGAGGAATATATATTACGAGCGGTAGAACTTCAAAGACAATTTGTTCTCCATAATTTCATGGGAAGGTCGCCTGTAGAACAAGCTTGCGGGTCCAACAGAGTATAAAGAACTAGGGACTCAGGTTTTTCGAGGAGAAAACACACTGCATTTGCTCGAAGAAGTTTCAAGATACTTTAAGATGTTTTTAGAGATTGGAGATCCAGTTTTCTGTGAGAGATGTGAACTCTGAATTGTATGTGCATGATTTCGCTGAAGGATTAGTGGTTAGACGTATCTAATGTGCAACAGTGGTTTAACAATGAAAGGAAACGAAAATCTTTTATCAAGAACATACTTTGAGGAGTCGTAATAAATATTAGTAGAGAAGAAACTTTTTTCTTTTTTTAATGCACCAAGGAAATTGAACTATCTGTTGTTTTTGATAGTAAGATGAAGTTTTTTCAGCGTACGTTTGAAACTAAATACTGCGAGTAGCTGAAATGTAAAAGGAAGGACAAAAAATTATGACTGAAAGAAAATAAGCTGAAAGGAACAGGTATGGTTACTCTTTCTGAAGTTTGATCATTTCACGCTCACTGAAATAACAATTAAATATGGAGGATTTTAACATTCTCATCAGTGTTACAGAAGAGTAGTGCAACTAACTCCATATGTCTATCATTTGGCTTTTAAAAGAATTTTGTTAACTGTCGATTATTAATGATAGAGCTGCTTATAGATGAGACATTACGTATCCTCGTTTTGCACAGTGTTACATTGCCTATTAAGGTTTATTGTTAATGTTCCGTGACCGAACATGTGGAGTAGACAAGACAGTAGTTTATTGTTCAGAAAGTTGTTTCATGACACGTGTCAAGTTACTGTGCTTTTAGTTATTCTTGTTTGCTGCTGTACGCTGTCAGACTTGCCCTAATAATGAGTAGTTATGGTTGTGTAGCAAACATCAAACTGTTCATTACGCCTTTGACTCTGAGAACGGTTTTTCCAGGCTAGCGTACGTCTTTCTTTTTTTTCGTTATCACTGACTCGTTTGATGCGGCTCGTTACGAATTCTCCTCCGGCGTTAACTTCTTTATGTCAGAGTATCACCTGCTCCCTACATCCATATTTCTTTCATGTATTCCAGTACAGATCACTAGCTTCACAGATGATGAAGAGATTGAAGCACTGTATGATGAGATAAAGGAAATTAATCAGATAGTTAAGGGAGACGAAAACTTAATAGTCATTGGGGACTGGAATTCCATAGCAGGAAAAGGAAGAAACGGAAAAGTAGTAGGTGTATATTGACTTAGGGGAAAGGGATGAAAGAGGAAGCCACCTGGTAGAATTTTTCCACAAAGCATAATTTAAGTATCGCTAACACTTGATTCAAGAACCTTAAAAGAAGGCTGTTTACGTGGAAGAGACCTGGAGACACCGGAAGGTTTGAGATTGATGGTAAGACAGAGATTTCGGAACCAGGTTTTAAATTTTAAGAAATTTCCAAGGTCAGATGTGAAGTCTGATCACAATTTATCGGCCATTAACAGTAGATCAAAACGGAAGAAACTGTTAAAAGGTGGCAATTTAAGGATATGGAACCTGGATAAACTGAAACAACGATGGGTTCCAGAGAATTTTAGAATTTTAGAGAGAGAATTAATGAATGTTTGAGAAGAACAGGAGAAAGGAATACAGTAGAAGAAGAATGGGTAGCTTTCAGAGGTGAAATAGAGAAAGCAGCAGAGAAAATTAGAAAATTGTGGTAAGGACTATGGGGAAAAACTGCTGAGATCATCTGTCCCTAGGCTTACACACTACCTTAAACTAACTTACGCTAAGGACAACACACACACCCATGCTTGATGGGGGATTGGAACCTCCGACGAGCAGCAGAGCATCAAGCAGGTAAAAACACGAGCGCTGCTGGAAATCCTTGGGTAATACAAGAGATACTGAATTTCATTGATGAATGGAAAAAAATATAAAACTGCAATAAATGGAACAGGTGAAGCGTAATACAAACGACTAAAATATGAGATCAAAACGGCCAAGTAGTAATGGCTAGACGACAACTATAACTATGTAGAAACATATATCAGTACGGGTAAGGTAGATGCCGCCTACAGGAAAATTAATGAGACTTTTGGAGAAAGGAGAACTACCTACATGAATATCAAGAGCTCAGATGGGAAACCATCTTCAGCAAAGAAGGGAAATCAGAAAGGTGGAAACAGTATTTAGAGGGTCTATACAAGGGAGATCTACTTGAGGGAAATATTATGGAAATGAAAGAAGACGTGGATGAAGATGAGATGGGAGATATGATATCACTTGAAGAATTTGAAACATCGCTGAAAGACCTAAGTCAAAACAAGGCCCCAGGTGTAGGCAACGTTCCCTTAGAGCTACTGATAGACTTGGGAGGGCCAGCCATGACAAAACCCTTCCATTTGGTGAACAAGATGCACGAGACAGCCGAAATATCCGCATACGTCAAAAAGAATATAATAATTCGAATTCCAAAGAAATTAGGTGCTGACGGGTGTGAAAATACCGAACTGTCAGTTTAATAAGTCACGGTTACAAAATACTAACACGAATTCTTTACAGTAGAATGGAAAAACCTGCAGAAGCCGACCTCGGGGAAGAGCAGGATGGATTCTGGAGAAATGTAGGAACAAGTGAAGCAATACTGACCATACGACTACTCATAGACGATAGGTTAAGAAAAGACAAACCGAAGTTCCTAGGATTTGTAGTTTTTGAGGAAGCTTCTGATAACGTTGACAGGGGTAAAATACAATAAGCGAAAGGTTATTTACAATTGGTATAGAGTCGAGTGGCACGGATGGAGAAGGGAGTGAGACTATCCCCGACGCTATTAAAGTTGTTTGTATATTGTGCAAGCAGTAATGGAAACAACGAAAAATTAGGAGTAGGAATTAATGTCCAGGGAGAAGGAATAAAATCTCTGAGGTTTGCCGATGACACAGTAATTCTGTCACAGGCAGTAAATTGAATGGAGTGGACAGTGTATTGAAAAGAGTATATAAGGTGAACAACAACAAAAGCAAATCGAGGATAGTGGAATGTAGCCGAATTAAACCAGGCAATCCTGAGATAATTAGGTTAGGAAATGAGACACGTAAAGTAGTAGATGAGTTTTGATAATTGGGCAGCAAAATAACTGATGACGGTCGAAGTAGAGAGGATATAAAATAAAGATGGCAATGGCAAGGAAAATGTTTCTGAAGAAGAGAAATTTGTTAACATCGAATGTAGATTTAAGTGTAAGAAATATTTGCTGGAAGTATTTGTATGGAGTGTAGCCATGTATAGAAGTGAAACATGGACGATAATGAGTTTAGACAGGAAGGGAATAGAAGCTTTCGAAATGTGGTGCTACAGAAGAATGCCGAAGATTAGATGGGTAGATCACATAACAAGAAAGGAGGTAACGAATAGAATTGGGCCGATAAAAAACGTTGAGGGAGACCAAGATAGGAATTAAGTAAGCAGATTCAGAAGGATTTAGGCTCCAGTAGTTACTCGTAGGTGAAGAGGCTTGCACAGGCCAGAGGAGTATGGAGAGCTGCACCAAACCAGTTTTTGGACTGAAGACCGCCACAAGAACAACACTTCAGTCTCTATCTTCCTCCGGAGTTTTTACGCTTTACAGTCCCCTCAAATATAGTGGATATTTCCCTGACGTCTGAAGACACGTCCTATCATGCTGTCCCGTCTTCTTGCCAGTGTTTCTCGTATATTTCTTTCTACGTCGATTCTGCGGCTGACCTGATTGCTTATCATATCAGATTAACTAATTTTCATCATTGTTCTGTAGCATTATATCTTAAATGGTTGGATTCTCTTCTGTTCCGGTTTTCCTATTATCCACGTCTCATTACCATACAACGCAACGCTCCAAACTTACGTTCTCAGAAACTTCTTCTTCATTCTGAGGCCTATGTTTGATACCAGTAGACTTATCTTGGCCAGTAATGCTCTCTTCGCCTGTGCTAGTTTGCTTTTTTATGTTCTCTTTGCTTCGTCCGTCATGCGTTACTTTGATTCCAAGGAAGCAGAATCCTTAAGTACGTCTACTTTTTTTTGGTGTTCGGTTTCTCACTATTCTCATTTCTACTACTTCTCATTACTTTTCTCTTTCCCCGGTTGCTATTAATCCCTATACTGTACTAAATAGGGTGCTCGTTCCAGTTAGGAGATTGTGTAATTGTTCTTCACTTTCAATGAGGATAGCAGTGTCATGAGCGAATCCCATTTTTCAACCTTTCTTTCATTCCCCTCATTGCTGCTTCCAAGTTCAGATAGAACACTAGCGACGACAAACAGCATATCTGTCTTATGCTCTTTTTAATCCGAGCACCTCGTTCTTGGTGTTCAAATCTCAGTTTTCTTCTTGGTTCTCGCAAATTATTTGCTTATCCCTGTAGTTTACTTCTAATTTTTTGGCAACGTTTTCCTTTGTCGAATGCTTTTTCTAGGTCGATAGATCCTATGAATGTATCCTGATTTTTCTTCAGGCATGCTGTCATTATCAAGCGCATTATCTCAACTGCCTCTCTGCTGCCTTTACCTCTCTACAACCAACTCGCTCATTTGTCAAATCCTCATTTTTTCCCATTATGCTGTACATTATTCTTGTCATCATGTTGAATGCATGTGATGTTAAGCTCATTGTGCGCACTTACCTGCCCTTGCTGTCATCGAAATTTCGTTGATGATATTTTTCCGATAGTCTGATCGTTCGTATATAGTCTTATAAATTCTAGACACCATCTATAATAGCCGTTGCCATAGAACTCCCTCCCATGGTTTTAGAAATTTCGATGGAATGTTATGTCTCCAATCCGTCTCGTTTGATCTGAAGTATTTCAGAGATCTTGCAAATTCTGATTCTAAACCCCAGGAGCAACAGTGTCCCTAATTTGCTGGGAAGTGGCGGTGCGGTCCCCTACGGCACTGCGTAGGATCCTACGGTCTTGGCGTGCATCCGTGCGTCGCTGCAGTCCGGTCCCAGGTCGACGGGCACGTGCACCTTCCGCCGACCACTGGCGACAACATCGATGTACTGTGGAGACCTCACGCCCCACGTGTTGAGCAATTCGGCGGTACGTCCATCCGGCCTCCCGCATGCCCACTATACGCCCTCGCTCAAAGTCCGTCAACCGCACATTCGGTTCACGTCCACGCTGTCGCGGCATGCTACCAGTGTTAAAGACTGCGATGGAGCTCCGTATGCCACGGCAAACTGGCTGACACTGACGGCGGCGGTGCACAAATGCTGCGCAGCTAGCGCCATTCGACAGCCAACACCGCGGTTCCTGGTGTGTCCGCTGTGCCGTGCGTGTGATCATTGCTTGTACATCCCTCTCGCAGTGTCCGGAGCAAGTATGGTGGGTCTGACACACCGGTGTCAAGGTGTTCTTTTTTCCATTTCCAGGAGTGTATTTTTGGTATGTAGCAGCCTGCTAAACTGGTTGTAAGTGATCGGTTTGGTGACGGAGAGCTCCCGCCATTAGCACACAATTGTATTCACGTATAAAGATTTACAAATCAAGCTCGTAATCCACGTTTTCAACAAAGTCCAATAGTTATTACCATTATCGTGTAAATTATTTATTTGCATTGATATCTATGAATACTATTCTGTGTTACCAAGCTTCTCACTTTCCAGCAATGACTTCTGAGCCTCGTAATTAAGCTTCCAAAGAGAACAGATATTTAATTAACTGAAAGTGATACACACAGCAGAAGAATTTTCGATGCTTTCTGTTTATTAATTCTAAAGTTTATGATTGTATTTATTTTCGTTATTCCCATGTTATCGTCAATGTGATGCAACCTTCCTCCGTGAATATTTTATTTTCTTATATTAAAGCATGTAAAAAAGACACACCAGTACGATGGAGATAGCTCTGTAGCACTAGTATTAAATTTGATAAAACTTTTACTACTAGTCTACCTCTCTTAAGACCATTATGACAAAGTTGTCCACTATTAAAATTTCTGTAGCAGAAGTAATATTTTCATTTATCACTTGCGCTGTACTGATACCGACGAGCGAAGTGAGCGGAGACCGTACTGAATTTCCTCCTACACTGAAGCGCCAAAGAAACTAGTATATGCATGCGTACTCAAATACAGAGATATGTAAACAGTCAAAATACGGCGCTACGTTCGGAAGCGCCTATATAAGGCAACAAATGTCTGGCGCAGTTGTTAGATCGGTTACTGCTCCTACAATGGCAGTTTATCAAGATTTAAGCGCGTTTGAACGTGGAGTTATAGACGGTGCACGAGCGATGGGACACAGCAACTTCGACGTAGTGATGAAGTGGGGATTTTCCCGTACTACCATTTCATGAGTGTGCCGTGAATATCAGGAATCCGGTAAAACATCAAATCTCCGACGTCTCTGCGGCCGGAAAGATATCCTGTAAGAACGGGACCAATGACAACTGAAGAGAATCGCTCAATGTGACAGAATGCAATCCTTCCGCAACTTGGTGCAGATTTCAATGCTAGGTCGTCAACAAGTGTCAGCGTGCGTACCATTCGACGGAACAACATCGATATGGGCTTTCAGAAAAGAAGGCCCACTAGTGTACCGTTGACGACTGCACGACACAAAGCCTTATGCTTCGTCTGGGCCCGTCAACAGGAACGTTGGACTATTGATTACCGGAAACATGTTGCCTCGTTAGATGATTCTCGTTATATGGAGCTGATGGACTAGTACGGGTATGGAGATAACCTCATGAATCCATGGACCCTGAATGTCAGTAGGAGACTGTTCAAGCTGGAGGAGGCTCTTTAATGGTGTGGGGCGTCTGGAGTTGGAATGATATGACACCACTGATGCATGTGACAGGTGACACGTACGTAAACAACCTGTCTGATGAGCTACATCCATTTATGTCCATTGTCCATTCCGACGGACTTGGTTAATTCCAGCAGGACAATGCCACACCCAACACGTCCAGAATTGCTACACAGTAGCTCCAGCAACACACTTCCGCTGGCCACCAAACTCCCCAGACATGAACATTAATGAGCATAGCTGGGATGCCTTACAACATGCTGATCAGAAGAGTCTCCATCTCCTCGTACTATTACGGATGTATGGACAGCCCTGCAGGATTCATGGTGTCAGTTCCCTCCAGCACTCCTTCAGACGTTAGTGGAGTCCACGCCACGTGGTTTTGCCGCACTTCTGCGTGCTCGCGGGGGCCCTACACTGTATTAGTTAGGTGTATCAGTTTCTTTGACTCTTCAGCATATAAATCGTCACACGAACCACATAATGACGGGTATCGAAATAAGTGACCTTGGGATAAAAAAGCAACTGGAACTGCTCATGAGAAGAAAGGTAAATGAATGTGAAATGATACCAATGGCAAATCTACATAGAATACGCAAAAGAACTTGATCTTCTTGCTTCAGCAATGTATCTTAGGTCTCTGGAGGAGTGACGCTTTCCTAATTGCTAGAAAAACGCACAGGCCATCCCTGTTTCCAAGAAGGAACAGACACATGGAACTATAGGTCAATATCTCTGACGTCGGCCTGTTGTAGAATTTTGGAACATACTTTGTGCTCGCGGATTACTTCATTTCTCCTCTGTGGAGGAATCAATACGTGTTCCGAAAGCAAGGACTGTGTGAAACCCATCTCGCTCTGTTCACCCATGAGACGCAGAAAGCAATAATCACATGTGCTCGTACGGATGCCGTGTTCGCTGACATCCAGAACGCATTCGATACAGTTCCGCACTGCCACCTAATGAACAATATAGGAGCTTGCCGAACACATATCATGATTGAACTGAAGAGTTTCCAGCAAACAGAACACAGCACTTAATTATGAACGACGAGAAGTCCTTACATATAAAAATAGCTTCGGGCGTGCCCCAGGGGAGTGTTACAAGACAAACACTTCTCAAAATATGAGCAAATTACATACAAGACAACGTTCAAAATTCCATGAGGTTTTTCACGGATGATGATTTTGCATACAGAGAAAACGCAGCCCGAGAAAATGCATTAGGACCTGCAGGGTATCGACGAGAGGAGCATCGAGTGCAAACTGACCCTCAATTTAGACATGTGTAATGTATTGCGTATACTTAGACAGAAAGACTAGGTACTGTATGATTACACGATTAAGAAACAAACACTGCAAGCAGTTACTACAATTAAATGTCTTGGCGTATGCGTATGGAACGATTCATTGTGGTAATGCAGATGCCAGACTGAGATTCAATGGAAGAATCCTTCGAAAATGTAGTCTGTCAGCAAAAGAGGAAGTCTACCCTACAAGTACGTAAATATTGCTCTTCAGTCCAAGAGGCGTACCAGGTATGGTTGATAGAGGAAACAGAGAAGCACGTATCGTTACAGATTCAATCAGGAAGCACGAAAGCGTCATCGAGATGTTCAGCCCACTTAAGTGGCAGCCACTGCAAGAAAGGCGTTCTGCATCGCGGTGTGGTTTACAGTTAAGTCCAGAGAACGTACGTTACTAGAAGAGTCAGACATGTCTCAAAAGTGCCCCGATGATAAAATGAGAGAGATTCGAGCCAAACAGAGATTTAGCAGCAATCTTTCTTCCCCCAAACCGTTCGGAACTGCAGCAGAAGAAAGAGGACGTGACAACGGTACAAAAGTTACTTCCGTCCTACACCGTAATGTGGTTTGAGGCTTACAGATGTAGATTACAACGCGTTTCATAATATTTCATAAACGCTTGAACAGTGTGAGGCGGCTCGTCACAAATGTTGTACGCTACTGCGTAAGAGCAACATCAGAGACAATAATGAGTGAATGAACACCACCTGCCCGAGTGGCCGTGCGGTTCTAGGCGCTACAGTCTGGAGCCGAGCGACCGCTACGGTCGCAGGTTCGAATCCTGCCTCGGCCATGGATGTGTGTGGTGTCCTTAGGTTAGTTAGGTTTAATTAGTTCTAAGTTCTAGGCGACTGATGACTTCAGAAGTTTAGTCGCATAGTGCTTAGAGCCATTTGAACCATTTTTTTTGAATGAACACCGTTTGGATTAGTATTTCTTTCAGTGATGATAACAGATTTCGATTAAAGCAGCAGATCAGCTTCGGATTTGGCACTGCAAACTGCAGATTCTCAACATCGGTATGAATAACATATCACTATCGCGAACACCTCCTTACAGCGCCAGGTCTGAACCTCCTCTGCTGGACGTAACGAGAAATATAATCGTCAATGAAAGAAAATGTGAACGAGACGGTGTTTGTTTATTCATTACAACAATTGCGATCACGATCCCGAAGACACCGAGTGTATTATGGAACATCTAAGACGTTCGCATATCGCTTTAGTTCGCCTGAAGCTAGCTCTGAAAGAAGAAGGAAACACACCGGGATCATCCTTACTAGTGAAGAAGAAATCAAAACAACTAAACTGTGAATTGAGAATTTCGTCAAGGAAGTAGCGCAAACCTGAATATAACGAAATCGGCTATCTCAGCAATGAGACCGGCCATTTCGCAATACCAAACACGTGGCTTCCATATGTCCTGGAGTGCAGGCACCTTGGCCTGTTTATCACACTCCAACCACTTGAAAAGGCGACGACTGGTCGGACAAAGTGCAATTGATAAGGGTACATCTCCCTGAACAGCTGATCCGGAAGCTGGACCGATTTGAGAAGTGTTTCTTTATTAATGACTTCATGTAGACAGGAATCCAACTCACTGCAGCTGCCCATCATTTATATCATTAGTTGCCACATTGTGACATACTTCGATTTTTAGCGCTCTTAAGGCCCTCTTCAAGACTACCGCCACTCCATTAATGTACGACAGACGACTGTTGCAGCACCAAGATCAGCACTGGTAGATTATATAGCTACGCCGCCCATGATAAATCTGAGTGAAAAATCTAGAGATATTAACTGAAGGATTATATCAACGCTTCTGAGACTGGTTTTGCTCCACCCATCATTCCATGGTCTGCAACCCCAAGTATGGATTTGATTAAGACGCTTAGTACAGGGTGATCCCGAACAGTACCACAAAATTTCGGAGATGTATCTGGGTTATTTTATGTTTTGATATAAATTATCCTTGACCTCGGGACAACCAATCATTCAGAACCGGACTTCTTTTTTTGCCTATCAGTCTTTTGACAGGTTTGTTGTTGCCCGTGCAAACCTTTTCAACTCAAACAAGTTTCTCCTTCGCATCAAATTACTGATAAATTCCTCTGATACTGGAATTCAATATCAGGAAGTGTTTCTGTATTTTTTGCGACTTACCTTAGCTCCACCTCAACACTAAGTGGAACTTGGAAGTTAGCGACGAATCTAGTAAGAGTTCAGTATGGTCCTACATTTTACGATAATGATTATTACTTCTTTTCTCTGTCATGGGGCACTTATTACTTTGCAACAGCGGAACTATTGGCTTTTTTTATCACATCAGATTAGCGTCCTGTTTAGACTTGCTTGTGATTTGGAGGTATAGCTCACCATCTGCAGCATCGTAGATGGGACCTTTGATACATAGTCGGTTGGAGGGTCTCAAGTAGAGGATCATATGGTTTTATGGCCACGTCGATTTATCCGAGGTCTAGGGCTAGCGTCTTTGATTAGTATTCAAAAAGTTCTTTGTCCTGGGTTCGAAACTCACCACCGCTTACATTTTGATCAATAATAAGCATTGGCGACCGAAATTCCTGCATGAGAAGTTACCTTCATTCTGCCTACGGCTTTGTCAAAGAGGGCGGGGGAACGAACAGAGGTTCAGGGAACTCTGTTGTCCTACGGGTGGGAAACTGTCCCTAAAGGCTGAAGAATCGGAAGAATCAACAATGATCAACGGCATGAGGATGCAGAAGGCGATGGAAACGACTACATTAAATACACATAACTTGTATCCACAGGACTTGTGAACTGTATTCGAAAAGCGTCATGTTGATCTCTCCATTGGCAAAAGATTCCAAAATAGTCCCACAGTCGGATCTCCGGGAGGGGAACGCCAAGCGGGAGGTAACCATGAGAAAAAGATTGAATAATCAGCGGAAGGATAACGTTCTACGAGTCGGGGCGTGGAATGTAAGGAGCTTGAACGTGGTAGGGAAACTAGATAACCAGAAAATGCAAATGCAAAGCCTCAATCTAGATATAGTAGTGGTCAGTGAAGTGAAGTGAAGTGGAAAGAAGACAAGGATTTTTGGTCAGATGAGCATTGGGTAATATCAACAGCTTAAAAAAAATGGTATGGCGGGAATAGGATTCGTTATGAATGGGAAGAAAGGACAGAGAATGTGTTACTATGAACAGTTCAGTGACAGCTTTTTTTTTATCAGAATCGATGGCAAACAACAAACAACGATAGTCCGGGTATAAATGCCGATGTCGCAAGCTGAAGATGAAGACATAGAGAAAGAATATGAGGATATTGAAACGGTAATGCAGTACGTAAAGGAAGATGAAAATCTTATATGCATGCGCCACTGGAATGCAGTTGTAGGGAAAGGAGCAGAAGAAAAGACTGCTGGAGAACATGGGCTTGGGACAAGGATTGAGAGAGGAGAAGGAGTATTTGAGTTCTGTAATAAATTTCACTTAGTAACAGCGAATACCCTGTTCAAGAATCACAAGTTGGAAGTATACTTCGACGAGGCTGGGTGATACGGAAAGATTTCAGTTAGATTAAATCATGGTGCCGTAGAGATTCTGAAATTAGATACAGGGTTGTAAGGCGTACCCAGGAGCATATATAGATTTAGATCACAATGCAGTAGTGATGAAGCGTGGGCTGAAGTTTAGAGCATAGTCAAGAAGAGTCAATACGTAAAGAAGTGGGATACGGAATTACTAAGGAATGACTACATACGCTTGAAGGCCTCCAAAGATACAGCAATAAGGAACAGCTCAATAGGCACGGCGGAAATCTCTAGAAAGGGCAACTACAGAAGTTGGATAGAAAACCAGAGGTACAAAGAAGGTAGTTGGGAAGAAACCATAGATACTTCAGTATATCGATGAAAGAAGTAAGTACAAAAATGTTCCGGGTAATTCAGGAATACAGAAATATAAGTCGCTGAGGAATGAAATAAATAGGATGTGCAGATAAGCTAAGACGAAATGGCTGCATGAGAAACGTGAAGAAATCGAAAAAGAAATGATTGGCGGAAGGACTGACTCAGCAGATAGGAAAGTCAAAACAACATTCGGTGAAATTAAAAGCGAGGATGGTAACAACGACGGGAATTCCACTATTAAATAGAGAGGAGAGAGATGACAGGTGGAAAGAGTACATTGACGACCTCTATGAGGGAGAATATTTGTCTGATATGATAGAAGAAGAAAAATGAATCGATTTAGAAGAGATATAGAAACCAGTACTAGAATCAGAATTTAAGAGAGGTTTGGAGGACCTGTGATCAAATAACGCAGAAAGGATAGAAAACATTCCATAAGAATTTGTAAAATCATTGGTGGAAGTGGCAACAAAACCGCTATTCATGTTGGTGTGTAGAATGTGTGAGTCTGGCGACATACCGTCTGACTTTCGAAAAAATATCATCCAGACTATTCAGAAGATTGCAAGAGCTGACTAGTGCGAGAATTATCGCACTATCAGTTTAAAAGCTCGTGCATCCTAGTTGTTGACAAGAATAATATACAGAACAATGGAAAAGAAAGCTGACGATTTGTTAGATGACGATCTGCTTGGCTTTAGGAGGGGGTAAAGCACCAGAGAAGCAATTCTGTCGCTGGGTTTGATGATGGAAGCAACACTAAAGAAAAACGAAACACGTTCAATGGATCTGTCAACCTGAAGAAAGATTTCGACAATGTAAAATGCTGCAAGATGTTCAAAATTCTGAGAATAGCCGTAAGCTATAGGGAGAGACGGGTAATTTACAATAAGTGCAACAAACTAGAGGGAGTACTAGGAGTGGACGACGAAGAACGAAGTGCTGGAATTTAAAAGCCTGTAAGTCAGGTATGTAGTCTTTCGCCCCCTACTGTTCAATCTGCACATCGAAGAAGCAATGATGGATATAAAAGAATGGTTCAGGAGGGGAACTAAAATTCAAGTGAAAGAATATCAGTTATACGATTCGTTTATGTAACTGCTGTCCTGAATGAAAGTGAAGAAGAATTACATGATCTGCTGAACGAAATGGACAGTTTAATGAGAACAGATATGGATTGAGAGCAAGTCAAAGAATGACGAAAGTAATGAGAAGTAGCAGAAATGAAAACAGAGAGAAACTTCACATCAGGGTTGATGGTCACGAAGTAGGTGAAGTTAAGGAATACTGCTACCTATGCAGCAAAATAATCAGTGACGGACGGAACAACAAAGACATTAAAAGCAGAAAAGCACTGACAAAAAGAGCATTCCTGACCAAGATAAGTCTACTAGTATCAAACATAGATCCCAATTTGGGGAAGAAATTTTTGAGAATGTACGTTTGGAGCATAGCACTGTATGGTAGTGAAATATGGACTATGGGAAAAGCAGAGTAGAAGATAAACGAAGCACTTGAGATGTGGTGCTATAGACGAATATTGAAAATAAGGTGGACTGATAAGGTAAGGAATTTGGAGATTTTGCGCAAAATCTGGGAGGAAAGGAGAATGTGGAAAACACTAACAAGAAGAAAGGAGGGGATGACAGGACATCTGTTATGGCATCGGGGGATGACTTCAGTGGTACTAGAGGGAGCTGAAGAGGGCAGAACTGTAGAGGAACGCAGATATTGGAATATATGCGTCAAATAATTGAGGATGTAGGTTGCATGTGCTACTCTGAGTTCGAGAGGTTGACACAGGTTCGGAAAACACGGTGGGTCGCATAAAAAAAAAAAAAAAAAAAGTTGCCCCATTTCTGGACTTGCGACATTGTGTGGTTATTTTTTGGGTTCTGCTTAGTTGGTTATAAGTCCATTACTCACAAGTAATGACTACACGGGTAGCGGGGGCTATGTGAAGTGGACTGCACGCTCTTTTAAGTTACGGGGTTTGTGAAATTGCAGAAAGGCTTTCAGTCTCTAAGAGTGCAGGGGATATGCAGGACGAGAGCAGGCCTGGCAACAATTGGTATTGTAGTTGTAAACTGACATGACTGTGTTGGGAAAGAACCTGAGTTTCAAGCGGTAATAGAAAGCCATGAAGCTGAAATCGGTAAAGGTACTGGACACTGGCTAAAGCTGGAGATTAGTTCTGCCGAAATTTTACAAAGCATGTAATGGTGATTAGAAAGCAAAAATTAAATCTGGTTGGTGGTGGAGTGCTTATTACTGTTAGAGGTAGTTTAAATTGTAGTTGAAAAGTAAATAAAGTTCCACGTAAGAGCCATTCGGCCCTTACGGACAGCTTTGTCACGCGCTGCCAATGCCGTCATCGGATGCGACATGGAGGGATCTGTGGTGAGCACAATGAAAATCGCTGTCGGCTTCCTTGACTCTGGACCCGCTACTAATCGATCGAGTACCGCCTCAGTCGGTCCCAATAGGCTGAGTGCACCCAACAAAAATTCTCATACGAAGGAAAAACACCACCAATACCGGGAATCTAACCTGGCTCCCCCAGATGTTTGTCAGTTGCGCTGACCACTTACGTTCGGGGATGTACAGCATACTCTGTAATTCAAACAGAGTTCCTGTAACGTGGGTAGAGGCTATACTTGACAAAGGGAAGAAACTGATAAATGTTACTGAGCCCATACCCAGACGATACAGTTGCTGAACAGTTCGAAGAAAACTTGAGTTTCAGTTCAAATAGGTATTCCACTCACACAATTACAGTTGGTGGTGATTTTAATCTACACTTGACGTTTTGGCGAAAACACATGTTTAAAGACGGCGGTATGCGTAAAACGCCTTCCGAAATCGTACTGAGTGCCTTGCCTGGAAATAGTGTGAACTATTGTTTCAGGACGCCACTCGAAATGTAGGTGGCTGCGAAAACATACTTGTTCTCTTAGCAACAAGCCATCCTAAGCAAATAGGAGGAATCATGACAGATACAGGGATTGATGACCACAACGTCGTTGTAGCAAGACTGCATTACGTAACATGTAAATGAAAGTAATCCAAGCGCAAAATATTCTATTTTAAAAAGCAATTAGAAATTCGCTTCACTCTCTCCTAAGACATAGTCTACACTCCTTCGGCACTATAGAAGCGAGCAGATGTGGCTTCAATTCAAAGAAGTAGTATCGACGTCAGTTGAGAGATATATACCAGATAAAATAGTAATAGATGGTACTGATCCAACATGTCTCCCCAAATAGGTCGCAACATTGACGCATAAACAGCGAAAACATCATGCAAACTGGATTGGCGGTACTTTACTGAGGCTCGAAATTTGGTGCGAACTTCTAAGCAAGATGCTTTTAATGTAGTCCACAACGAAACTACTAGAAGAGTCAGACATGTCTCAAGAGTGCCCCGATGATAAAATGAGAGAGATTCGAGCCAAACAGAGATTTAGCAGCAATCTTTCTTCCCCCAAACCGTTCGGAACTGCAGCAGAAGAAAGAGGACGTGACAATGGTACAAAAGTTACTTCCGTCCTACACCGTAAAGTGGTTTGAGGCTTACAGATTTAGATTACAACGCGTTTCATAATATTTCTTAAACACTTGAACAATGTGAGGCGGCTCGTCACAAATGTTGTACACTACTGCGCAAGAGCAACATCAGAGACAATAATGAGTGAATGAACACCACCTGCCGGAGTGGCCGTGCGGTTCTAGGCGCTACAGTCTGGAGCCGAGCGACCGCTACGGTCGCAGGTTCGAATCCTGCCTCGGCCATGGATGTGTGTGGTGTCCTTAGGTTAGTTAGGTTTAATTAGTTCTAAGTTCTAGGCGAGTGATGACCTCAGAAGTTAAGTCGCATAGTGCTTACAGCCATTTGAACCATTTCTTTGAATTAACACCGTTTGTATTGGTATTTCTTTCAGTCATGATAACAGATTTCGATTAAAGCAGCAGATCAGCTTCGGATTTGCCACTGCAAACTGCACATTCTCAACATCGGTATGAATAACGTATCACTGTTGCGAACGCCTCCTTACAGCGCCAGATCTGAAGCTCCTCTGCTGGACGTAACGAGAAATACACTCCTGGAAATTGAAATAAGAACACCGTGAATTCATTGTTCCAGGAAGGTGAAACTTTATTGACACATTCCTGGGGTCAGATACATCACATGATCACACTGACAGAACCACAGGCACATAGACACAGGCAACAGAGCATACACAATGTCGGCACTAGTACAGTGTATATCCACCTTTCGCAGCAATGCAGGCTGCTATTCTCCCATGGAGACGATCGTAGAGATGCTGGATGTAGTCCTGTGGAACGGCTTGCCATGCCATTTCCACCTGGCGCCTCAGTTGGACCAGCGTTCGTGCTGGACGTGCAGACCGCGTGAGACGACGCTTCATCCAGTCCCAAGCATGCTCAATGGGGGACAGATCCGGAGATCTTGCTGGCCAGGGTAGTTGACTTACACCTTCTAGAGCACGTTGGGTGGCACGGGATACATGCGGACGTGCATTGTCCTGTTGGAACAGCAAGTTCCCTTGCCGGTCTAGGAATGGTAGAACGATGGGTTCGATGACGGTTTGGATGTACCGTGCACTATTCAGTGTCCCCTCGACGATCACCAGTGGTGTACGGCCAGTGTAGGAGATCGCACCCCACACCATGATGACGGGTGTTGGCCCTGTGTGCCTCGGTCGTATGCAGTCCTGATTGTGGCGCTCACCTGCACGGCGCCAAACACGCATACGACCATCATTGGCACCAAGGCAGAAGCGACTCTCATCGCTGAAGACGACACGTCTCCATTCGTCCCTCCATTCACGCCTGTCGCGACACCACTGGAGGCGGGCTGCACGATGTTGGGGTGTGAGCGGAAGACGGCCTAACGGTGTGCGGGACCGTAGCCCAGCTTCATGGAGACGGTTGCGAATGGTCCTCGCCGATACCCCAGGAGCAACAGTGTCCCTAATTTGCTGGGAAGTGGCGGTGCGGTCCCCTACGGCACTGCGTAGGATCCTACGGTCTTGGCGTGCATCCGTGCGTCGCTGCGGTCCGGTCCCAGGTCGACGGGCACGTGCACCTTCCGCCGACCACTGGCGACAACATCGATGTACTGTGGAGACCTCACGCCCCACGTGTTGAGCAATTCGGCGGTACGTCCACCCGGCCTCCCGCATGCCCACTATACGCCCTCGCTCAAAGTCCGTCAACTGCACATACGGTTCACGTCCACGCTGTCGCGGCATGCTACCAGTGTTAAAGACTGCGATGGAGCTCCGTATGCCACGGCAAACTGGCTGACACTGACGGCGGCGGTGGACAAATGCTGCGCAGCTAGCGCCATTCGACGGCCAACACCGCGGTTCCTGGTGTGTCCGCTGTGCCGTGCGTGTGATCGTTGCTTGTACAGCCCTCTCGCAGTGTCCGGAGCAAGTATGGTGGGTCTGACACACCGGTGTCAATGTGTTCTTTTTTTCATTTCCAGGAGTGTATAATCGTTAATGAAATTAAATGTGAACGAGACGGTGTTTGTTTATTCATTACAACAATTGCGATCACGATCCCGAAGACACCGAGTGTATTGTGGAACATCTAAGACGTTCGCATATCGCTTTAGTTCGCCTGAAGCTAGCTCTGAAAGAAGGAAACACACCGGGATCATCCTTACTAGTGAAGAAGAAATCAAAAGAACTAAATTGTGAATTGAGAATTTCGTCAAGGAAGTAGCGCAAACCTGAATATAACGAAATCGGCTATCTCAGCAATGAGACCGGCCATTTCGCAATACCAAACACGTGGCTTCCATATGTCCTGGAGTGCAGGCACCTTGGCCAGTTTATCACACTCCAACCACTTGAAAAGGCGACGACTGGTCGGACAAAGTGCAATTGATAAGGGTACATCTCCCTGAACAGCTGATCCGGAAGCTGGACCGATTTGAGAAGTGTTTCTTTATTAATGACTTCATGTAGACAGGAATCCAACTCAATGCAGCTGCCCATTATTTATATCATTAGTTGCCACATTGTGACATACTTCGATTTTAGCGCTCTTAAGTCTCTCTTCAAGACTACCGCCACTCCATTAATGTACGACAGACGACTGTTGCAGCACCAAGATCAGCACTGGCAGATTATATAGCTACGCCGCCCATGATAAATCTGAGTGAAAAATCTAGAGATATTAACTGAAGAATTATATCAACGCTTCTGAGACTGGTTTTGCTCCACCCGTCATTCCATGGTCTGTAACCCCAAGTATGGATTTGATTAAGACACTTTGCACAGGGTGATCCCGAACAGTACCACAAAATTTCGGAGATGTATCTGGGTTATTTTATATCTTGATATAAATTATCCTTGACCTCGGGACAACCAATCATTCAGAACCGGACTTCTTTTTTTGCCTATCAGTCTTTTGACAGGTTTGTTGCTGCCCGTCACGAATTCGTCTCCTGTGCAAACCTTTTCAACTCAAACGAGTTTCTCCTTCGCATCAAATTACTGATAAATTCCGCTGATACTGGAATTCAATATGAGGAAGTGTTTCTGTATTTTTTGCGACTTACCTTAGCTCCACCTCAACACTAATTGGAACTTGGAAGTTAGCGACGAATACAAGCGCAAAATATTTCTATTTTAAAAAGCAATTAGAAATTCGCTTCACTCTCTCCTAAGACATAGTCTACACTCCTTCGGCACTATAGAAGCGAGCAGATGTGGCTTCAATTCAAAGAAGTAGTATCGACGTCAGTTGAAAGATATATACCAGATAAAATAGTAATAGATGGTACTGACCCAACATGTCTCACCAAACAGGTCGGAACAGTGACGCATAAACAGCGAAAACGTCATGCAAACTGGATTGGCGGTACTTTACTGAAGCTCGAAATTTGGTGCGAACTTCTAAGCAAGATGCTTTTAATGTAGTCCACAACGAAACTACGTCTCGAATTATGACTGAAAACGCGTAGAGATTCTGGCCGCATCTAAAGTGTGCCAGCAGCAACACACAATCAGTACCTTCACTGCTGGATATCAGTGATAATATTACGATGGAAGTGCTACTAAAGAGTACTTACGAAACACAGTTTTTCGTAATTTCGTCACTTTAGTGACGTAGTAAATGTTCTAGAATTCGATTCAAGAACAGCTGCCAACATTAGTAACTTAGAAGTAGATATCCTCGGTCTATCGAAGCAGCTTAAATCAATTGATAAAGGCCAGTCCTGAGGTACAGAGTTTAAACCAGTTAAATTCCTTTCAGAGCAGGCTGATATTACAGCAACTACAACCGACGAAATAAATGTTCTAAATTTCGATTCAAGAACAGCTGCCAACGTTAGTAACTTAGAAGTAGATATCCTCGGTCTAGCGAAGCAGCTTAAATCAACTCTCTCGAAAAAAGATCCATACCTAAAGAGAGGAAAGTTGAACAAGGCACACCAATATTGTAGAGAGGAAATAGGAGTAATCCGCTGAATTACAGGCCACATCATTAACTACGATTTTCAGTAGGATTCTGGACCACATACTGTGTTAGAATGTTACGAATTACCAGGAACGAAACTATCTATTGACAAAAAGCCAGCATAGATTCAGAAAATATCGTTTTTTTGGAACACACCCAGCTGTTTATTCATACGAAATTAAGAGTGCTATCGACCAATTGCTTCCATATTTCTTGATTTCCAGAAGACTTCTGACACTCTTGCTCTCAAGTGTCTTCTAATCAGCCGGCACATATGGATTATCGTCTCACTCGGACAACTGGACCCTTGATTTCCTATC
Source organism: Schistocerca nitens (assembly GCF_023898315.1). Lineage (NCBI taxonomy): Eukaryota > Metazoa > Arthropoda > Insecta > Orthoptera > Acrididae > Schistocerca > Schistocerca nitens. The sequence goes on from NC_064617.1 coordinate 620,764,744, forward strand.
AGAAAGATGACAATTCGTAGTAAGTAAAACAGAAGGGCTATCTGCATTTCCCAAAGGAAGTTGTATAGGCCCTGTGCTGTTGCGAATCTATACTACACAAAACAGTTAAAGGATCAGATCCTTGAGACCATGAAGTTGTTTCCCATTATGACGCAGATGTTTAAAATTTGGCGCAAAGGTGCCGACAAATTTCCCCTGCTATAGAACAAACGCGTGGCGCCCTGCGAAGTCAGCGTCGGTCTCGGCGACATTTCAAAAAGCAAGGTGTTGGCACGTTCCAAAACAAGTCCAGAGCTCAAAAGTTTATGAGGCCTATAAGATGGGTTTAACGATATCACTCTGGCGCCAAATTTTAACACCACCATGGTCGTGTCACCCAGTGGGAACGTCGTCACACCCGACTTACCCCCATTTGCAGCTTCTTTCGATGCCTCTGCGGTAAGAGGTCAGAACCGCGAAGTCCAGCATTGAACTCACACAGTTTTGTTACGGGTTGACGAGGATACCGTTTGAGTCGCACTAACACTCAGGATGGGAACGGAAAGCCGTTAGGGGATTGCGTAAGGGTCGTCAATGTAACCAGCCCTTCTCTTAATGCTTTGACTGTCACATATTTCGCGTCTCGAAACCAACAGTTCGTAGTGCACTGTGTATGAAAACGACGTTCGTGGGAACCATCGACACTGCCGCCAACCCGCAGGTGATTCCACCCTTCTCTAAGTACATCGTAGGGCTGCCACAAAATTGAACTTGATAAGGCGGCCACAGTATTGACCCTGATCTGACCCCTATAGAGCCTTGCGCGATCACTGTTTTTGCTCTGGTGTACAAGTGGAACCGTTAAGGACCATCCATAAAGATTCGATGAAATTGGTAAGTGATCCGAAACAGTAAATCGTTTTTGTGTATTTTCAATCCTTCTGTTTAACACACCTGTGGCGTGATAAATGTAAGGTGTGACATTGACAAGTGCGTGAATCAAACGACAAAGAGTGGCTCTCAACCACCACCACTACCAGTTTGACAACACTCTCTTTCCATCGGTGCATGTCTGTTGAGCAGTTTAAAAATGTGCATCTACAGAGACATTGACACCCATTCATTTAAGTAGCACCCCGCTGTTGCTCTAGTGCCTGAGGGGACTTTGCCGTTTCGACACCAGTTAGTTTCCGCCTATCCGCAGATCAGGCGCTAGGGCAGCGGCAGAGCCTCAATCAACTGAATGGGTGTCTTTGTAGATACACATTTTTAAAGTGCTGAGCAAAGTTACACGGGTGGCACCGAATGCATTTCACAATTAGTGGATGCCTTAGGACCATTTGCCGCTTTATTCTCACACTTATCAACGTTGCACCCTTACACTATCATGTTACAGAAGGGCACGAGACAAAGGGCTGAAAAATCACAAACTCCCTGTGCAGCTTCGTATCGTATTTACATTTCTTCAAATGGGTTTGAATGGTATCTAATAGTTCCACGCTAATTACCAGAGCAAAAATTCCGATCGCGATGTACTGCAAAGGAGCAGATGACGCTCAATGCGATGCCAGCCCCACGACGTCATTAGAGAAGTGAGGCATCGTCGACGAGGTGTCAGCAGTGTCAAAGGATGTCCCAAACGTCGTGGTGTTGCATACCGCACTGCGAACTGTCGTTTTCAGTCGCGAACTGTGTGGGAAGCAGGGCTACAAGAAAAGAGGTGATGTCATTAACACCATTTATGCCACTCTCTGAGATCTTTTCGTATAGACTTTGAGCGGAAATGTCTCTGAAATGTTTTCCTCCGCAACCCATAAGAAAAACGCCTGATTTCAATGCTGGGCGGTTCTGGCCACCATCGTCGAAGCATCAAAAGAAGGGGTGAAATTGGGTAAGAAATGGATGGAAAGACCATCCCATCGCATGTAGCGTTGGACAGACTTTTCAGATGGTAGTGTCATATTACGTCGAGTAAAGTAATCAGAACATGAAAAATTGCGAAATGATTTAGGCAAGATAACAGAACGTTGCGAAAAGTGGCAATTGAAGCTAAATAATTAAGCCAGGAAGAATCTGCTAATCGTCGATTACACGATAAATCACACACATCTAATGGTTATTAATGCAACTAATTACTTAGGAATTATAATTACGAATAACTTAAATCGAAACCATCACATATATAATAATATGGGGAACTCTAACTAAAGATTGCGTTTTATTGCCAAATCACTTAGAAGACGCAACAAGTCTACGGAAGAGACTGCCTACACTATGCTTTCCCGTGCTCATCTGGAATATTGCTGTGCGGCATGGGCTCTGCATCAGACAGGATTGGCGGAGGCGATCATTAAAACAAAGGCGTTTTTCGGTGCGGCAGCATGTTTTTATGCAATTTTAATCTCTAACTTTTTCGTCAGAACGCGAAAGTATTTTGTTGACACCCATCTACATAGGGAGAATTGCACTACGTCATCAGGCCACAAGTAGTCCATCGGGACCATCCGACCGCCGTGTCATCCTCAGCTGAGGATGCGGATAGGAGGGGCGTGTGGTCAGCACACCGCTCTCCCGGTCGTTGCGATGGATTTCTTTGACCGGAGCCGCTACTATTCGGTCTAGTAGCTCCTCAATTGGCATAACGAGGCTGAGTGCACACCGAAAAATGGCAACAGCACATGGCGGCCCAGATGGTCACCCATACAAGTGCCGCCCACGCCCGACAGCGCTGAACTTCGGTGATCTGACGGGAACCGGTATATCCACTGCGGCAAGGCCGTTGCCCATGCCTCAGAATATTTTTGTCTGAAAATTCATTAAACTTTGTAAATAATACAAACGTTGTTAATACAGTAGAGCGTCGATTATCCGAAGTAATTGGGGGACACGGGTGTTCGGAAAACTGGTTTGTTCGGATAATCGAACTGTACATGTTTATTTGCCAAAAAGAAGTACTGTACCGCAAATTTATTCATAAAAACAGGCATCTCTTTTAGTATTACAAAGTAACATACAAAGGCAACTTCAGTAGGAATATATAGTAATAATCTGGTACTTGTCCCTCATAGAAAGGACATCACGTTTACGTTAAACATTTTGTATCGTCAATTTCACTTCTTCACGCAGCAGCGCACAAGCGGTCGTATCAGAGAACAGAAGGTGACTGCACCGTGAGAAGCTCTTCTTGGGGGCGCGCAATCCTTCAAACTGCGCAGAGCGGCACGCCTCAATTCTAAGCTGGCGCAGCTGTTGCTGTGAAAAGCTTTGATACTGCCGCAACTTCTACTGCCAGTGCCAAGCCGAGAGGCCCAATTAGAAGCAATGTTCCGCCAGCGGTGGCCCAGTCCGGCGACTACTGTGGGAAACTTGGTTTGGGAGTAAGGGGAATGATGGAAGGTAGGGTGGGAGAGTAACAGGTGCGAGCGAGTAGTTCGGTTAAGCGGTCGTTCGGTTGACCGACGTTCGAATAATCGACGCTCTACTGTATTTCAGTTTTTTGTTCTTCATATGTAATTACTCGTATCTGCAGCCGTCTCGCCCTACAGGACTCCGAATTGTAACGTGTAACATGGCGTTGTGTAACATAACTGTATCAGTACGTGACAACAGCGTCCTGTAAACGAGTTCCGAATTCGAAGAGTTTGTTCGCACATGGAGTATGCTCTCCTTCAGCATGACAACGCCGGACCACACCACACGCCAGCGCTGTGACCTCTGCAACGATCCGACGCCTTCCGATCACTGTCATCGATCGTTCTCCAAACAGTCACGACTTGTCCCTATCCGATTTTCATCTTCTTCTTAAACTTGAAGAACACGTTCGAGAAACTCAATTTGATCGTGATGAAGCGGTTCTACCAACAGTGGGGTGATGGCACTGTCAACGAAGACAAAAATTCTAATGTGTCGGTATCAGACAAATCAGTCTGCCGTTGGGATAAATGTGTTCGTCGCTAGTGACAATATGTTGAGAAATAAACATGTACACTTGAAGAATAAAGATGCAGAATGTCAATAAAGTTTGTTTTATTTAAAAAGCTTTAAGAGTTTTCGCATAAAAAATCGGAGCCATTACTTTTCTGCAAGTCCTCATAAAAAAATAAGAGAAATCAGAACTCGCACGAAAAGATTTAAGTGTTCGCTTTTCCCACGCGCTGTCCGAGAGTGGAACGGTAGAGAAATATCTTGGATTTGGTTCGATGAACTCTGTGTCACGCACTTCATTGTAAATTGCCGAGAAGTCATGTACGTGTACTTGCTGAAGATAGCTGACTCAGATTTATCAACAAAGCGCAAGTAACACTAAGTACACTATATTTGTTGTCAATAGCTTTGTCTGTAGCAAACTCCTGGTGTCGGCATTCCGACACCCAAAATTCAACACCATAAAGAAGCATTCAACCCACTTGAAATTTGTAGCATGCATTTGCGGCGACGAGAGATTCACATGATTGGTATCTCAGCGCAGGCGCTCATCTCAGGCACCAGTAACGCCACCTGGAAGCGCTATATGAAGTGGGAACACACAGTCGTACGGATCTAATGGAATTGTTCTATCGTGCGGTTTTTTTGCTTTAGGATGCCTGTTAGACGACAGCCAGCGGCTTATGAGCACGTTTTGTAGTTCGGCCAAGGAAGGATAGTTGTCTACAGGAATTGTCCTTCAGCAGATCGGTCGTCGTGCTGGACGGAGGCCGGCCAGAATGGCCGAGCGGTTCTACGCGCTACAGTCTGGAACCGCGCGACCGCTACGGTCGCAGGTTCGAACCCTGCCTCGGGCATGGATGTGTGTGACGTCCTTAGGTTAGTTAGGTTTAAGTAGTTCTAAGTTGTAGGGGACTGATGACCTCAGATGTTCAGTCCCATAGTGCTCAGAGCCATTTGAACCATTTTGTTGGACGGAACCGGGCAACTGCGATGCGGATCCGTAAGCGACGGATGCAAGAGGGAACGTCGGACCTACGGGACCGACTCCACCCACCTCGTTGCGCCACCACACGTGATGACAGGCATATTGTGTGAGTGGCAGTGGATCACTCTGCCACATGACGAATCATCTCACAAAAAATTCGGTCTGTTGCGCAACAAGTAATATCCGTGCGTAACATTCGACGTCGTTTGCAGCAGAGTGGACTGGCCGCGAGGCATTCAATGGTGCGTTTAACACAGGCGTTTGGGCCGGCAATGGTGCGATGAACGAATGACATGGGATAACTGATGGAACGACATTGTTTTTACCGACGAATCCCGATTCTGCCTGCACCATCGCGGTGGTCGGAATAGAGTCCGGAGTCATCGTGGTCAGGGACTGCTGGTTGTTGAATGATCCATCACCATACTGGTTCTGCACGCTGTATTGTGATTCGGAGTGGTTTTGGATTCCACTCCCGCACCCTTCCAGTAGGCACCACTGGTACACTGACCAGTCAGAGGTACATCTATGAAGTGTTTGAGCCTGTTGTCCTCCCATACCTTAGGAGCTTGCCGATGACCACTTTGGAACAGGATAATCCATGATCACACATGGCACGCAATGTTCAAGCCTTCTTCGTCGCCATCGGATTGTATTGCTGCCTTGGCATTCCTCTTCTGATTGAAATCGTCTGGTAGATGACTGCGGAATGACTGACCCGCGGTACACCACCGGCTGCTACACAAAATCAACTTTGGCAATATGTGGAGGCAGCGTGGAGTCCTATATCCCAACAACACATCCAGACGTCTTTGATTCAATGCCGTGGTATGCAGTAGCAGTTATAGCCAGCAATGGCGGGAAAACTCATGTGATCTTTGTACAACGTCTTATCTCCCAAATCAATTTAGCTGTGATGTTTCCGGCCCTTCTAGGTGCTTAATTATGGATGGCCTGAAAAATATTCGGTTGTCTGCGGAAATGCGTTTTGAAGAATCCAAGTCTTTGCTTGGAGAATAGTTTTAACAACGACAGGGTATTTATTTCATTTGTTTCTATGAGCGCTGAACATATGCAGAAAGATGTAACAATGAACGTGATAACTTCAAGGCTCCAGTCTTGAGGCACGAGGCAATGAAAACGTTAAAATGATGGTATATGCTGCACAGAGCCGTGTGTAGTTGGGGGAAAGTTTTCCTAAACTCCATGCATGTCGTTTGTATGTGCCTAATAGATTGTCATGTTTATTCTGACGTGTGCATCCAGTAGCACTGTTCTTGTGAACTGTGGGTAGTGCACTGTTGTCTTAAAAGAAACTAATACTATAGAAGTGCTACACTAGTACTACAGAGTTTAGTACTGTAGAGCCTAAAACTTAGCGTGTTAGTAGAATGGATAAGTACTTCCACGCTTAGAAGAATATTACCAGTGGAAAATTACAGCTGTTTTTCGTGTGACATTTTCGTAAGACGATAACTGTTAATGCAACATTATAGTTTTTCCAAACACTTCTCACCATGTCCTAGAGCTGAATGTCAATTTTAGAATTACTAACCTTTACATTCTGCTTACGTCTTGGCAGCAGCAATCGACGTAACGTCTCTAGGTAAGTTATTCCTCGTATTTTTTGATTTTGGACTATACTCTTTCTATATTTTCCAGCTGATTTCAGCCGTTCTTAGGGTCTTAGGTTTTCGTTTCTCTCACCAAATATCGTATTTTGTATTGTATGTTAACCGGCGACGTAGGAACGTCGGAGAGGCTCCGTCCCCGCCACTGCCGCATACCGCAGTCCACTTCACCCCTCCGCCGCCCCACACCGAAACCAGGGTTATTGTGTGGTTCGGGCCGAGGTGCCCCCCCTGCCCCCCCTCACCCCCTCCCCCACCCAGGGAACGTCTCAGACCAGAGGAGTGTAACCCCTATGTTTGCATGGTAGAGTAATGGTGGTGTACGCGTACTGGAGAACTTGTTTGCGCAGCAAATCGCCGACATAGTGTAGCTGTGGCAGAATAAGGGGAACCAGCCTGCATTCGCCGAGGCAGATGGAAAACCGCCTAAAAACCATCCACAGACTTACCAGCTCACCGGACTTCGACACAAGGCTGCCGGGTGGATTCGTGCCGGGAACCACGCGCTCCTTCCCACTCCGGAAAGCTGTGCGTTAGACCGATCGGCTAACCGAACAGGCTAATATCATACTTACTCGCAGTATCATTAATTGTGAAGATTCAGTACTACAAATGAACTGCTTTTAATCGGATTTGCAATCGTTATTGCAGAATTTTGTCTTCTTCTTTCAAGTTTATCAGTGATTTTGTCTAGCAAGGGAAAAGTAGAAAATTTTTACACAAAGTAGCACACAGGGCGTTTCGTGGGACTCATTATATAGTGAGAATGACAAAAATTTATGTTATCGCCGCAACTGAAGTATGAAGTAAGCGGGAACAGATAAAGATATGTATGTTTTAGGAAGGAGTTTCTGGAAATATCGAAAACATTAATTACTTCTGAGAAGTCTCATTCCTTTGTGTAAATGAAGCATTCATTTTCAACAACATTCTTTTGTGATTGTAATTCAAGAGAAGACCACTGTTTGATATACGTACTAAGATAAACACGTCGTGATAGTTCAGTATACATTGTCAAAATCAGTGTTATACCAATTAGTGTATAGATATTGTTAATAAGTAGACTTATAGCAATAAAACTACCACCTGTACATGTGTTTATGGGTTTTCAGTAGCTGCTGTCATAAAACTATAAAAACTACTTTATAAATGTCATAACAAGACAGGTTGCTGTGGCGCATGTAAAAGCAAATCCCCGAGATTAACATGAAGTCGCTGGTTGTGAATATTGTGCCTAGATAAGCTAGCGATTGTAGTTTTAATTGAACAATATCTGAACGACTGCTGCAGTCATCGAAATATGCAGAAAAATATCATTGTTAATCCGGCAGGAAAAAGGGAAATGTATGCAGTGACTCATATTTATAGAAATTTTTCGATGTTTATTAAATTATGTGCTCCTTACATCATCCCATATGAGGACGCGTTCAAATTACTGGTATCGTCAGCACTGCTAAACTTGAATTATCATGTGTACATAAGTACTGAGCGATTAGAAAATGGAATTACAGTGGTTACTTGTAATTTGATACCCAAAGTGGTCTCAGTCAAGAGTCGGTTCTGACACAGTCTGGGGCTTCAGAACTCAAAGCTTGGAAGTTTTCACTTTCTTTACGTTTTTTACATAGCAACACAATCGTACTTTCTTACATTTTTGTATAATATATTTGCTTAGCCCCTACCGTAAATAATCAGTTTACGAGATGACATAAAAAAGTTGTAATGTATAGCACGACCACTGTGTTCTCATAAGATATTTTTCTTATATTCCAAAGCATATGACTGTTGGATGAAATGGACCAACCCGCCAAAGCTCTAAGCTGAGAAAACTGGCGTTCCTCTGCAAGATAAGCAACGTAATGAATAACTAGTGCATGAAGCGCAGTCGATCTCATTTTGGACGAACCTGATAGTGCCAAGGTAGTGGGGAAATTGTGCAAACATATTGCCAGTTCATCTGCAAGCTCTTCTACAAAAAATCGTTTCAGCTATAGGAACATCAGCAGTCACCTACATCATAGCGTGGAACCCGAGACAGATGAACAACAGAAACCATTTCTATACAATACCTTAAAATTAATTGTAGGTTCCGAAAAACTGAAAAAACGTGACTGACAGATTTTAATAATTTGCTTGCTTGTAGCATTTTACAGTAGGAGAAATAAAGTGCCAATACATATCTAGATCTAAAATGCGAAATTAGTTGCGAGACATTTTCACCGTTACAGTTCCGTTTTAGGTTATATTAGTTGTTCTGCTTTAACCTTTCCCACTTACCGAACAAAATCAAATAAAAATGAATAAGAAATAAATTCTAAAATATTTCGTCATAAACAAACACATTTTAATAAATGCCATTTCATTTATAGGTGCAACCCGGCCCATTGTCTTTCTGATAGTATGTATGTAGGATTACTTAAACAATGGACGCTGTACCTTCATCCTAGCGTACTGATAATCATCTAATTAATTATAAGGTACAGATCAGGTGATTAGATAACATACCACACCGAGACGTTTCTCACGAGATAATGAATGGCCATGGAAGGTACGTCTGTAGATTTCCCAATGTGCGAAAGTATTAGAGATTATTTGTGACCTGAGAAGTTCCAAATAATACGGCTTGAGCACTGGAACAGGCTGTTGTTTGCTCATTGACTCACCGATTCCTCAGTTCATTTTGTTTGTGTAAGTTCACATCACCACATATCACTGTTTCTTATTCATTAAAGCAGCTGCAGCATTTCTAATTCAGATATGGTTGTCGGCCTAAATCAGGTAGAAACAGAAGAGGTATTTTCTGTATAGTAAAGTTTCCGGATTGAATTCATATGAGCTTTGGGTTATGTAAGGACAAACATGAAACCTACAGCTCTGATCTAGCTCCTTTTGTGTGTCTGTAGTGTAAGATGAACGCATCTGTTGCAGTTCAGTGTAGGTATGAGAATGTAAATTCTTGGGAAAGGGAATCATTCAGAAGGAGAAATTGTTCATGTTATACTCCAGAATTTTGTCGGGGGCTTTGATTGTCAGGTCTTAGTTATAAGCAACAACTGAGTAGCTCTGTTTCGTGGTATGACCAACAGAACAGTAGAGGGTGTGTTGCGGCTTGAATATATGGTGATACTGTAGTTTCCGACAGGTAACAACTTAACGAGGTATCAATAAAAGTAAGTAATGTTTTATGTGACCCTTCAATTTCTCCAGGAGTATTTTATGACGAAATAAATCTCGGGATGGCCTGGTATGAGTGTGCATACGACACAATATTTCTGCAATCGACCACGTTGCCATCATCAGGTGCGCTGATGTACTGACCGGCGGTAGGCCGGCGCCGGTCAGTACATCAGCGCACCTGGTGATGGCAACGTGGTCGATTGCCGAAATATTGTGTCCTATGCACACTCATACGAGGCTGTTCACCCGAGATTTATTTCGTCAGTAATATTTTAGTTCGGATACTATACAAAAATGTTCGTCTCCTTAGATGAATGATCAGCGGGGCTCACTGCAGTGCGGATAACCAGGGTTGATTCCTGGTACTGCCAGCGATTATTCATTGGTAGGAAGATTGCTGTGGGGAGCAATCAGCATGGAGATCCCAGCTGAGGAGCTACTCACAGGTTACATCTACATTTATACTCCGCAAGCCACCCAACGGTGTGTGGCGGAGGGCACCTTACGTGCCACTGTCATTACCTCCCTTTCCTGTTCCAGTCGCGTATGGTTCGCGGGAAGAACGACTGTCTGAAAGCCTCCGTGCGCTCTCTAATCTCTCTAATTTTACATTCGTGATCTCCTCGGGAGGTATAACTAGGGGGAAGCAATATATTCGACACCTCATCCAGAAACGCACCCTCTCGAAACCTGGCGAGCAAGCTACACCGCGATGCAGAGTGCCTCTCTTGCAGAGTCTGCCACTTGAGTTTATTAAACATCTCCGTAACGCTATCACGGTTACCAAATAACCCTGTGACGAAACGCGCCGCCCTTCTTAGGATCTTCTCTGTCTCCTCCGTCAACCCGATCTGGTACGGATCCCACACTGTTGAGCAGTACTCAAGTATAGGTCGAACGAGTGTTTTGTAAGCCACCTCCTTTGTTGATGGACTACATTTTCTAAGGACTCTCCCAATGAATCTCAACCTGGTACCCGCCTTACCAACAATTAATTTTATATGATCATTCCACTTCAAATCGTTCCCCACGCATACTCCCAGATATTTTACAGAAGTAACTGCTACCAGTGTTTGTTCCGCTATCGTATAATCATACAATAAAGGATCTTTCTTTCTATGTATTCGCAATACATTACATTTGTCTATGTTAAGTGTCAGTTGCCACTCCCTGCACCAAGTGCGCATCCGCTGCAGATCTTCCTGCATTTCACTATAATTTTCTAATGCTGCATCTTCTCTGTATACTACAGCATCATCCGAGAAAAGCCGCATGGAACTTCCGACACTATCTACTAGGTCATTCATATATATTGTGAAAAGCAATGGCCTCTAACAACGCTTCATGAAATTGTATGGGTGAATCGGTAAGGTTTAACTGCTGTCAAGTATCGTGAAGAGATCTTCGGACCTCATTTGCGGTTATTTCGAGGTTCTGTCGGCCCAGACTTCGTATTTATGGAAGATGCTCGACTTCATAGAGCACGGGTGGTTTTTTTTTCCCTAAAAACGGAAAATACGGCACAGATGGCGTGGCCTGCTCGGTCTCCCGATTTGAATCTCGTAGAGGATTCCTGGAATGCAGTAGGCTTCCATTACGTCGGCATCCAGCAAACGCTTTCCAAGACTGCGAGCAGCTCTGTAGGAATAATTGGCGTTATTGCCTCGACATGAGATTGGTTACTGGTTACATCAGTCCTAGCATGTCCAGTCATTGTCAGCCCTGTATTGCTGCCAGAGGTGGCCACACACCGTACTGAACACATTAACCAGTTGTCTGAATGTGTGTGCAAATCCGTTAAACTGGAAACATCGAAGGACTTTTTGTCTACCGTTACACATGCTGCAGTTGTTCACGATTAGTATTCTTTACATTGTTTCTACTTTACTCTCATCTGTTCATCCTGTTTTGTGGCAAAATAAACTCAACCTTACAAAATTTCCGTTTGTTGCTTTAATTTTGGACACTAGCGTGCATCACATTTAATATAGGTGATGCGAATTACAACCTCACGTCGTCCATGTTGGACTATTGTAAAGAAATGCGACTGTTTGTGATAAAAGAAGTTCAAATACAATAGTTATATGCGTCAGTCATTCTTTTTATTTCATCCCACGACGCGTTACGAGGGTTCACACTCTCATCTTCGGGTGGAACAGTGATATTGTGTTATGTATTTATTAGCTGTATGCATCCAGTTGTTTGTTGTAGTTTCATTCTGAATCTGTTCCAGTGCACGGAACACTGCGGTTCATCGTAAATACACACGAACATAATGTTACTGGTTCGCATTCTGTGAGAAAAATTAAGTTACAAATTTATATTTATGACGAATCGTGGGATGTGAGCAATGGAACAGATTCAAAATGAAACAGCAAAAAAACAACTGGCAGCGTCCTGCGAGCAAATTTGTAACGCAATGTCATTGATGCACCTGAAGGTGAGAATGTAAACTCTCGAAACGAGTCGTGGGATGAAAAAAAGGAGTGACTGGAGCGGATAAGTGTTTTACTTCAACTTTAATGCAAATAGCGCTGCTAGGGATGCAGCGTGATGTGAAGAATCATTAACAGCATCACTTCCTCCACGGAAGCGCAATCACACTCAAGTTGCAGGATTTCTTCCATCTACGCAAGTCTATTTCTTTCGGTACTATTTGTTATAAGACTTCGGTCCTCAGCCCTACGATCTAAGAGCTGCTGCTGTGTAGGTAGGCTGGACGTTACGTACCGATAGCTTGGACGGCGATTAGCGGAGCCGTCAGTAGCGAGACAGCCAGGCAGACGAAAGCCCTCCTCATGTTGGAGCCGCTCGATCGCACCTTCTCTGACACACAACTTTTGCAGATGGATGCTCGCCTTCCTATATATCCATCAAAAACCTCTTGTCCCTACGCCTCCGCAGTCTCTGACGGTCATCACATGCGAAGATAAGAAACGATCATTATCTGCGACTGACAACTTTACAGCTTTGAAACCGTCTTGCTTTGTCTGCCTCAGTAAAGTTTCCCATTGGTGCTTCACAAACTCGTTAGCGTGGTGCCAGATAACGAACGCTATTTGAAAATTTTAAAGTGTTATTTACTAAGTACATGTTTTCGAAGAAGGCTATTATACGCAAAAGAAAGCATCCAAAAATAGTCTGACGAGGTGAAAAGTAATGAAGATCCATTTTTGCAGCATTCAAGTGAATTCTTCAGCAACTATATCTAAATACTTTTCTAGTCGGGAAATGCAAAGCCCAATGTAATTAAGAAGGTTAGGCGTTCAAGAAGTGAGGAAATTTATACAATTACGGCAACCGCCCATTTAACAACATACAAAGCGCGTGTATATTACATTTTTCCATTGTTTCCGTACATCTAAGTAGAAATGCGCAAGTGTCAACAAAAATATACGCCATTGTCACCGTATCATCCACATCCTCCAATAGGTGCTCACCATCTGAGTTATGCAGAACCATGACATTAAGAATCATAAATGTCCCGTTCTTTCGTGTTTCAACTACCCTGTTCTCCTGCCAAGATATGCAGTGACAAACTACAGATGTTTAGTTTTCTAGCGGCAACGTCACCTATGGGAATTTCCCATATGTATCCTCTTGATCATTTCGTGTAAATTGCTTTCTACAAGCGCTACGGAATTCATTCTTGTACTTCTCCGCAGTTTTCGTGTTAAGCAATAGGCAAGGGCTCTCATACGATAGAGAGGTGGGGGGTGGAGGGTGGGGGGTGCCTGGATCTGAGGGTATGGAGTATTTATAATATTTTGAAAGACTAATGACAACTAGCAAGTAGCCATAAAAATGTACCGTAAAAATGAGCGTAATAGCGACTTTTAAATTTTTCACTGAAAGAAAAACACCTAATTGCACCATATTTTTCTTTCCCCTGAGATCAAGGGCAGAGGGCGACCCCTCCCCACCTCCCCAATAATTGCTATCGGGTATGGGCGCCCTTGAGCAGTAAGAACTCTATGAAGAGTGTAGACCTTCAAATACGGCTATTCTGAGATTGCGTCAGTGTAGGTTTATTAACATGACAGGTTCAACTAGAACAAACCATACCATAAGTGGGCGTTGTGAAGAAGAAAAAATTTATATAATAATTTCCATAGGTAGTCCTGGATAGGATCAACATAAAACACGAGAAAAAGAGAGAATCTGGTTTAACAATAGAATATGTGTTTATACTGACAATATCTGTGACACAATAAGCAACAACAGTAACATCAGTATATGGAAGCTCTTCTCGATCAGAGATAATTTCACTGTAGCGAGACTTGTCAGCTGACTTTGAGGTGAGCAGGGCAACTAATAGAGGGACCAGCACACCTGTATTTCTTCATTGCATGTAATGAACATTCACTGATTCTTGTTATTTCTTCGCTCATTACCATGTATTTCACTGCTAATTGTTTCTTCATTGTTGCCGTCGCTGTCATCACTATCGTCGTTATCCCCACTGCAGTATCCTTACTTCCCCTTTTGCCCCAACCATGAGCCTGCTGTGATGATGGTTTCGTACAATGAGACTATAGTATTATAAAGAACTGTTGTATGACATGGGTAATGTGTCACCTTGTATTATGATTTATAGGCTTATAGGAGCAGTACCTAGTATTTGTTAACAAGCGTTTCTTTCACAGTGGCAACTTTGGCGTAATTGTGAAGAAAATGTGTTACTTCTCTGTAGATTTAATTTGAGAGAATAGGTTATGTAATTTCCCTGCGATATCTTACACATGTTATGAAATCGCCTCCCTCAATATGTGCTGCTAAATTCACAATCATTCAACCACTTCTCAGATTTAATATGATGCTGTAAACAATGTAATACTTCTTCCCTGTCAAGTTATTTTCTTTATTCGTTTCATTAGCATTGTTTTTTAAATACTAAGCTTTCAGGTTTCCGACTGTCAATGCAGTGACGTCACTACTTCTTCTACATCTACACGGATACTCAGATAATCACATTTAAGTGCCTGGCAGAGGGTTCATCGAACCACCTTCACAATTCCCGATTATTCCAATCTCTTACAGCGCGCGGACGAAACGAACACCTATATCTTTCCGTACGAGCTCTGATTTTCCTTATTTTATCGTGGTGACCGTTTCTCCCTATGTAGGTCGCTGTCAACGAAATATTTTCGCATTCGAAGGAGAAAGTTGGTGATTGGAATTCCGTAAGAATATTCCGTCGCAACGAAAAATGCCTTTCTTTTAATGATGTCCAGCCCAAATCCTGTGTCACTTATGTGACAATCTCTCCTATATTTCGCGATGATACAAAAGGTGCTTCCCTTCTCTGAACTTTATCAATGTACTTCTTCAGTCCTATCTGCTGCAGTATTCTAAAAGAGGACGGACAAGCGCAGTGTAGAAAGTCTCCTTAGTAGATCAGTTACATTTTCTAATTGTCCTGCCAATGAAACGCAGTCCTTGGTTAGCTTCCGCACAACATTTTCTGTGTGTTCTTTCCAATTTAAGTAGTTCGTAAGTTTAACGCATTCCTTTTAGCACTCAAATGGATGACCTCACACTTCTCGTTATTTAGGGTCAATTGTCAATTTTCGCACCATTCAGATATCTTTCTAAATCTATTTGAAATCTGTTTTGATGTTCTGATGACTTTATTGGTCGATAAACGACAGTGTTATCTGCAAACAACCTAACACGGCTGTTCAGATTGTCTCCCAAATCGTTTATACAGATAAGAAACAGCAAAGATCCTATAGCACTACCTTGGGGAACGCCAGAAATCACTTCCGTTTTACTCGATGACTTTCCGTTAGATACTACGAACTATGACCTCTCTGACAGGAAGACACAAATCCAGTCACATAACTGTGACGATATTCCATCAGCAAGCAATTTCACTATAAGCCTCTTGTGCGGTACAGTGTTAAAAGCCTTCTGGAAATCCAGAAATACAGAATCGATGTGAAATCCCTTGTCAATAGCACTCTACACTTCATGCGAATAAAGAGCTAGTTGTGCTTCACAAGAACGACGTGTCCTAAACCCATGTTGACTGCGTGTCAGTAGACCGTTTTCTTCGAGGTAATTCATAATGTTCGAACACAATATACTCGTATGTACAAGAATCCTCTTGCATATCGACGTTAACGATATGTGCCTGTAATTTAGTGGATTACTCCGATTACCTTTCTTGGATACTGGTGAGACCGGTGCAAATTTCCAGTCTTTGGGTACGGATCTTTCGTCGAGCGAACGTCTGTATATGATTGTCAAGCATGGAACTAATGCATCAGCATACTCTGAAAGGAACCTAAGTGGTATATATTCTGCACCAGAAGACTTGCTGTTATTAAATGATTTAAGTTGCTTCACTACTCCGAGGATATTTACTTCTACGTTACTCATGTTGGCTGCTGTTCTTTATTCGAATTATGGAATATTTACTTCGTCTTCTTTTCTGATGGCATTTCGGAAGGCTTTGTTCAGTAACTCTGCTTTGGCAGCACTGTCTTCGATAGTACTCCATTGCTATCGCACAGAGAAGGCATTGATTGTTTCTTTCCGTTAACATACTTCACATACGACTAGAATATCTTTGGACTTTCTGCCAAGTTTCGAGACAATGTTTCGTTGTGCAAACTGTTATAAGCACTCGCATTTAAGTCCGCGCTAAATTTCGAGCTTCTGTAAATGATCGCCAGTCTTGGGAATTTTGCGTCTGTTTAAATTTGGCGTGTTTGTTTCGTTGTTTCTGCAACAGTGTTGTGACCCGTTTTGTGTACCAAGGAGGATCAGCTGCGTCGTTTGTTAATTTATTTGGTATAAATCTCTCAATTGTTGCCGATACTATTTTTCTGAATTCAAGCCACATACGGTCTACAATTATATCATAAATGTGGAAGGAGTGGAGATCGTCTCTCAGGAAGGCTTCAAGTGAATTTTTATCTGCTTTTTTGAATAGGTATATTTTTCGTTTATTTTTGGAGGACTTTGAGGTTACAATATTCAATATCGCTATGACAACCCTGTGGTCCCGTATCCCTATATCGGTTCTGATGCTCCTTATTAACTCAGGATATTTTGTTGCTAAGATGTCAAGTGTGTTTTCACAACCGTTTACTATTCGCGTGGGCTGATAAACTAACTGCTCGAAATAATTTTCAGAGAATGCGTTAGGATAATTTCGGATGATGTTTGATGCGTACCTCCGGTATTAAACATGTATTTTCGCCAACATACCGTTGGTAATTTAATGTCACCACCAACTATAATCGTGTGAGTCGGGTACATGTTTGAAACAAAACTCAAGTTTTCTTTGGTTCTGTACCATCTGAATTGGGAGGTTGGTAAAAGGATCCACTTATTATTTTATTCCTGTTGCGAACAATGCCCTCTGCCCAAAATATCTCACAGGAACTATCCACTTCAATTTTGGAACAAAATAAACTACTTCTAACAGCAACAAACACACCACCGCCAACCGCGTTTAGGATATCCTTTCGTAACATCGTAAGGTTCTTCGCAGAAATTCCGGCTGAGCTTCTTCCGGTCTCTTCTCCTACCCCGTCATTATTATTATTCTTTCTTTTTCTCGGTCTTTCATGTTGCGAATGTTTTTCTTGAAGTTTCAAGTCGCAGTAACTTACCGTTAGCTGGCTTTTGGTATCATCGTCATCCTATAGAAATCAGCTGCTTTATTGGGGTGTAAAAGTTTCTTCTACACAAGGTGAACTTAAGCTTTATTTTTTGAAGAAACAACATTCAGCACTTATTGTATTAAAGATTTAGAGAGAAATCATTTGAGATTTTTTCTGCTGGTGATCAAAGTTTATGGTTCAAATGGCTCTGAGCATCATGGGACTTAACTGCTGAGGTCATCAGTCCCCTAGAACTTAGAACTACTTAAACCTAACTAACCTAAGGACATCATACACACCCATGCCCGAGACAGGATTCGATCCTGCGACCGTAGCGGTCGCGCGGTTCCAGACTGAAGCGCCTAGAACCGCTCAGCCTCTCCGGCCGGCAAAGTTTAATTAGCATCGGAACTAAATCCAAACATTCTCCTTAACAAAACATAATATTCAAGGTACACATGTTGTGAACGATTTATCACCATTAAAATCAAAGATCTGTCTAATACTGTCTCACTTTCGCCTCTTTCTTCTCTTCCTCCTCCTCGTCTTCATCCTCCTTGTCCTTGAGAAGAAAAGTGATGAATTCAATATAGATATTATTTTTATAATTAATGTAGAGTGCCGTTTGGCGACACATTCTAGTTGTCATGTGTATCTTTGACCCCATGCGGTGGCACAGTTTGAGAGCGGTTCCTGTGAAAATTACCGGGCGCTGAGAGGTCGGTGATTCTGTTGCGGGCTTATGACCAGGAACATACCGGAGTATTTGTAATCTGCCGGCCGCGGTTAGCTGGCGGAGCCACCGGTAGTTTTCCGTCTGATTAGTTTGGCTCTTGGCCAACTTTTCTGGATGGTGTTGTTGGGCAGCATTTGCACTGGAATCCAGAGTAGCGCCAAGCACTATATAAATTTTAATTCTCTATGGCGCCTTGGGATATTATACGAGTACAGTTTAACTTTCAGGATAACGGCAACTTTTGTGATTGGAAATTAGGCATTCCAAGAAATGTGAAATGTAAGGGTACGTTTCTCCTGTTAAATAAAGAGACTTTTTAATTCTATTCGACCTCAACGTCTCCAAAATCTAGTGTTTTTTACTGGCTGCTGTGAGTTATCGTTTGCCAACTCGTGTGTTTCGTCTTAAGGGAATCTGCTCAGAGCTTGGTCGTGTAATCTCCGGTTTGCTAGTCGCTTTTACTGACTGATCTAGCTGCGCATTGGGGCTTACGTTATGAAGTTGTTACCAATGGGTTTTTGGGCGTAAATTTTGTACGACTCAACAGCAAGAAGGTACCTTGAGATAAGTTTTACTCTGGTACTTGCTGTATTAAACTGATATAACGTTCTGGACTGTAATGGCGGCCAGGGACTGTGATATAAAGCTTTATGTGCATTTTAGAAAGTTTCTTGTATTGGTTACTAGTTCGCTCTTTAAGTTATTTCATATTCATTACCTTGGTGTTTTAGAATGTAAGTGGAGCTCCTCACGATAGTTATGAGATATTATTTTACCTTAGCAATAAGCTGGCTAAGAGCTGGGCTCTGATCTGAAATAGTTTTGGTTTCAGGCATATTCTTTTGTAAATTATGAAATAATTGTTTAACGGAAAATGGTTTGTTCGTTTGTTAACAGGTTTCTGAAGAGTTTAGTTTCGAGTTGGCTATTTAATCAAATAGCGAGTGATTGTCACTGATGTCATTATCCCTCTTCTTGGCATTTGATATGATCAGTCTGCAAATTAACGTATTTTTTTCACTATATCAGTTGAGTACAACTTTTAAGTCCAGACGGCAAGCGTAAAACATTTGACTGTGTAATGTAATTGATTCATTGGGTCTGCATTTTCCAAAAGTGGATACCAAGTAAAAGTTATTGATTGCATCCAGCTACAAGTTCTGTAATAGAAGTTTGGCAGGAGTATAGTAAGTTCGACTGCAAAACCTGATTGTGAAAAACATAGGAAACATAGATTTTTATAGAACTGCATAAAGTTTCTTGTTTAGCCATATACTATGTTACTGTACTGTGTCGTACAAGTTTACCCACACAAGCGTGCACATAGTACAGCTTGCTAGCATCTAACAAGCCATACCAACGTTAACGGGAAAGTCTGCTAGCATCTAACAAGCCATACCAACGTTAACGGGAAAGTCAGAAGGCCTTGGGAGATGTTTAAATATCGCAAGACGTGAAGTTCATTATTCGTGCACTATCTGTGAATGTGAATGAGTAACCCTTTTACATACAACATCGAGCACAACGTTCTACAACGTAGCATTCATAAAGACCACTTCCTGAAATTTCATAGTTCAAGAAGCGATTACTCGCAAAAATTTCCAATTTGAACTGCAGAACGACCTGCACGAAAACATCCTACTGCCTGTCTCAGATAATTTCCAGCTCCACCAAGCGTCAATGCAGACTGCAAAATGTGAACGGTGCAGCGTTGCGGTATGCACGCTTCCTACCCCTTACTGACTCGCTTCAACTGACCAGTGTAGAAGTTTGCACAAAAATAATTATTTAAATTTAGACAGCCATTACGTTCAGAATACTGCAACAGATTTTACATCTTTTCGTTCCTGTTGTAGTGAAATCTTCCAGTCGGTTCGCTACCTATTGCATCTATTTCTATCACAAAAATGGTAAATCCATAAGTATACCGAAACTACACAGACAAAGATGAACCATCTAAATTGCATTGCATAATGGATTTCACTACCAATGAATTATTATTAAGTATGATATATTGTAGTGAAAACTTCCAGTCGATTTGCTACCTATTGCATCTGTTTCTATCACAAAAAGGTAAATCCATCAGTATACTGAAACTACACAAACAAAGAAGAAGCATCTAAATTGCATTGTATTATTGTCTATATTACGAATGAATTATTATTAAGAATTATATATTTCGATCACGAATCTCACAATCTTAGTGTCCTCTTCACCAAACGAGAATATTAAAATGACAGGCGTACGCAATTACTGTATGGAGTGCATTACGAATCAATATTTTTCATGTGTACAAACATTGCACGCGAAGTGTTACATACTTCTACTATGTAATACTTACAAAAGGTTATTCAGCTATGCAGTCCACTCATTCCATGTCCAGTCAAGCTATTCGAACATCCCTTTCTTGTATCAGTTGAGTATCTGTTACAGTGATGTCTTACAAACATAAAACACTAGTGTGCTTACCCTATTATCTTGTTCCGAACTGAGGTCCAAAACGTTTGTCACATAGACTCAAGACACTCCACAGGTATATGGTAATCGTTGGATTCAGCCTACCAACATGTCAAAGACGTTGTGATAAACTTTTTTTTTGGTTATGTAGTAATTAACCTATTGCATTACAATCAAGAAAAATATTTAAACTTTTCAAGTGTGAATACCGACCATTAATAATAACACACACCAATGAAGTCAAAATATTAAGAAGACCATGTGGAGAGACATGTGGATTACAAAAGCCACTTTCACCTTATTGCCAAACTACAAAGTGCTGACTGAAGTTGAATAATAAGTTGCTGTCGAAAAACAAGAAACACAAAAGTTGTTACAGTATGGCCTGTATCATTAAAATTTCGTATGCTAAACATCATAACTTTGTACAGAATGAAATCTATGTTCTGCAGTTTGAGGATAAGTGTTGCATCAAGGTATATAACAACACTGTATAAATACCTACATTGCTAATGAGTTAAAATCAAGTATACTGAAGGCAATGTTGCACAATTACAGGCTAACAAATGTGTTAAAACATTTAATAACACTTTATGCCTACCTCTGAAGCCAAATAAGATCAAGACGTTTGTTACTCTTTACCCCAAATTTACTTTTTCTTAAGCAGTTTAAAATAAATAAACTGTATGTTCCTCCACGCAGTCATCTTATAACAAATGTACCAACGAATTTAGTGCTGCTGCGTAGCTCCATTCCTACAAATGTAAAATAAAGTGGGTGCACATATACTGTACTGAATTTAGTGTCTCATCATTACAAGTCACCTAATTAATCTCAGTGTTCAATCACAAATTCTGCCGAAGTCTGATACCAAAAAATGCTAATGTATTTATCACATAAACTTTCCTACATTTCTTTTTTTTTAAGTTCTGTCACTGACTTTCAAACCATTACAAGTGAAAAATGCACCTAAGTGTTTTATCACATTGGGTAACTACATTGTTAAGGAGTTAAAATAAATTGGGTGTGTATGAACACCGACATGCTTCATTTACAGTCAAAGAAATGCTTCAAACATGTCAGTATTTGATCTGCTCGCATTAAACAGTTCAGTGTAAAGAGATTCTCTGTCCATCCTCACCCGCCGGCCGCTGTGGCCGATCATTTCTAGGCGTTTCAGTCCGGAACCGTGCTGCTGCTACGGCCGCAGGTTCGAATCCTGTCTCGGGCATGGATGTGTGTGATGGCCTTAGGTTAGTTAGGTTTACGTAGTTCTAGGTCTAATGCTTTGAGCTATTTTTCCATCGTCACCCACACATCCAAATATTCCTGTGGGCATACACTTACATGTAATAAAACAATTAAAATTCCAAAATTACCACTTTTTCAAATTTACCTTTTTGAAGCAGGCTAAAATAAAGAGACTGTGTCTGCACCCCCACACAGTCAAAAGACGTCAAAAGCATAGCAGTATATAATCAAAGAGTGTCACACCATTTTTACGGGTTTGACATAAAGCGAGTTAACATGTACTGTGCTGAAACCAAAGACGTGTAGCTATAGGCTAACAAATGCCTCAAAGTCATTCAAGCACACTGTATGCCAAACGAAGATGCCAGAGTCCTTCAAAGTACGTGTCACATTTTTAATACAACCACCTCATTGCACAATGCTCAATAATGAAGAAATCAACGATGTAGTGCCCAGTTCATACAATGTACCAGATGGCTTGCTTTGACAAGATGGTAGAGTGAATCCATCGATAGCCCTGTATCTATGGATTATCTTGAGGCTCTGTCGCAAGTTCTTTGGGCAACACAGATCAGGTAAGAGATTACGACAGGTCCAGTTGTATAAGACATTACTGTCCCTCTTAGGCAGCTGACCTGAGAAAGAACATTTTAAAAGTTTCAGTGGACACTGAATTTGTGTGATGTATAGTTATACCTTCTTGTAAGTACAATGTGGTGACGTATGTGACATTTTGCACGTAATTTTTGTATCGATGAGAATAATGTGTCACAAGGTACTTTGGATAATAATTGCATACACATATTGTTTTGTTATTTTCCTTTCGTACTGAAAATCTGAAAATAGTGAAACTGATCACCAAAATCGATCGTCTGTAATAACAATAAAGTATCTCAGTGGTGTACTGTACGGTGCGGATTTCATCCTCCATCAAACCTGTCTAGCAACACCTGCACATATTATATATCTAAAGGATATTCTCCTGATTAATACAGCATCTTATTATGAATCAGTTTTTTATGCTATTTTCATCGATGCTATCAAACTTCACAGTTATCACACCAGTTCCGAAACAAACACAATTTTATTAACCTTACTTTTGTTAAATGATAATGTTACCTTGAAACCAATCATATATGAAGAGTACTTTCACACAAGAAGATATACAAAAGTTATGTCACACTGTGCCTTCTGCCAGCATTGGTCCCCAAAGAAATTTGTCTGCGAGAGGGCAAATTATAAAATTTCCATTCTATACGGCTCACACGAAGAATTTGAAGGGATGTCGATGTTTCACATTTAACTTCGAGAAGAACTACACTACAGTCTCTGAGTCCTAAACTTTCTGCATGCTTAACGACTGATAGTAATTCACGCGAAATTCTTTGATACTTAAGAACTAAGCCTATTTTATTAAAACACACGAAGTACGACATTCTGAGAGTATATTAACATGTTTATCGATGCCAGTATTTCTGGAAGTACATCCTCATACAGTTAAATCAAATATATAACGCAAGCTAATAAAGCTAGAAAATACTCGCAAAAAAACATTTTTATTCACATAATGGTAGAATGGACTGAAAGTACTCGAAAATCGAAAAAAGTTTAAAATGACACAGAAAGTATTCCTGGATATCAACAAAACCGATGAACGCAATATGCCACTTATCAATTATGCTCTCATAATGTAGAATTAAGAACTTTAAAACATCTTTTACACAACATTGATGCAGTGTAGAATACTTCCAACATTTTTAATCCCTTCATCTTAACGGATTTGTTAGATTATTTTCATGCCTTCTATTTTTATTATGCTGACTGACACCATTGTTACTGAACAGAATGTCTTGCGAAAGCTACGTTTTTGGTGCTTCCTTGAAGTGTAAACCATGGCCACTGCTCTACTGATGAATGTGGGGAACCTCAGAAAGCAACTCTCAATTTTACGAAGAACTGCTCAGAAAATATCTTTGTCACCCCACCTGGACACGTTATTGCGTATCCGTGCACGTAACTCAAAACAGCTTTGAAACTGCCGTTCTGCCATGAAACGGCCCAATTTCACATAAATAGTGTCGCAGACGAGTAAATACATGGTGTATCGTGATAGTTAACGCTACAATATTTCTTGTCGCACTTAACCGTACTAAGTCTAAATGATCATCATGGAATTGAGGCTCAGGTATTAACGGCTGTCTACATAGTAGCCTAGGCTTAGGTGTAAGTTATTTGTAAGCATACTTTACATACTATAACACACTTTATAAAAATAATTGTTGATTATCGCACTTAAATTTCCATTCCTCTGTATGATACGTGGTTTACTTACAGCAAGGAAAAGTTAATTCCAAGGAAGGTAACATAATCTATTACAAAACAATATAGATATTTAAAAACCGAAACATATACGTACTAGGAAAAACAAATAAATACATATCCTTCAATTATTAGTTGTTACAAAATTAAAGATTATGTGTAATACATGTGGTTCGCAATTTACGAAGTGGTATACGAGTGAATAACGAAAAATAGCTCATCAGTCAGATACTGTGATGCAGATCAACGTGTCTTCCTGGAACATTTGTAAGAAGATATGTGTGATAAGTGAATAAAATCACGCATTTAATCTCAACGTGCTAATCACTGTGAAGGAATGCTGACATTTCCTTATCAATTTCATCAAAATAATAAGATATAGACTGCACTACCTCGGTGACAAGGACACATGATCTACTGTCATGGCTACTGAGATTTATTTGGGGCTTAAGAACACATGTGTCTCTACGATTTACAATGAACTGTTAAAGTGATTTAGTTGGTCATAAGTTAGTTACCGTTCTACATCTGTTCCACACATTCTATTTTCGTGCATATCTAGTCAAAGTAGGAATACAAGGAACGTCTACATCTACATCATACTCCTCAAGCCAACTAGCGATGTGTGGTGGAGGGTACTTCTGTTGCCACTAAGTGACCCCCCCCCCCCTACTCTGTTCCACTCGCGAATGGCACGAGCGAAGACTGATTGTCGGCCGGCCGGAGTGGCCGTGCGGTTCTAGGCGCTTCAGTCTGGAACCGCGTGACCGCTACGGTCGCTGGTTCGAATCCTGCCTCGGGCATGGATGTGTGTGATGTCCTTAGGTTAGTTAGGTTTAAGTAGTTCTAAGTTCTAGGGGACTGATGACCATAGATGTTAAGTCCCATAGTGCTCAGAGCCATTTGAACCATTTTGAACTGATTGTCGGTGAGCCTCTGTATCAGCTAGACTTTCTCGAATTTTGAAGTCGCGATCATTTCGCTACGTGTATGTGAAACGTAGTAATATACTCCCCGACTCATCGAAATTTCATTAATCAAGCTCTCCGTGACGCACAATGCCTCTCTTGTAAAATCTGCCACTGCAGTTTGTTGAACATCTCTCTAATGCTGTCACGCTGACTAAACAATCCTGTGAGGAAACGCGCCGCTCTTCTTTGGAACTTCTCCATTTCTTCTGTCAGTCCTACTTGGTAAGTATCCCATACTGCTGAACAACTCTGTCTGCCACTTGTGGCGGTGGTGGTAGTGGTGGTAATTCCACTTAAGCTCTCTCTGGCAGTTGCTCCTAAAATTTTACAGTAGGTACTGTTTCCAGCAGTTTCTCACCAATAACATTGTTGTACAGTAGTGGATTTCTTTGTCTATGTGTGCGCAGTATGTTACATTCATTCATGTTCTAGGACAGCTGCCAAAGCCTAACCATTCATCAGTCCTCTGCAGGTCATTCTGCAAATTCGTCCTGTCTTCTGGCGTTGCTATTTTATTACAGACAACCACATCCTCTGCGGTCCGTCTTACGAGCAATCCACTTGGTCGGTGTCGATAAGCAACAGGATTATAGTAATCCATTAGTGAGCACCCTTAGAACAGTGATAGATTACTGGCGTCGTCCACTGAAAGTAATTTGATAACGCAAAATCGCTGTGGAAAGCGAACAGTTCTGTATATCAAATTTCCCAAGTTACATAATCTTCTACAAGAAATTCTGAATCAGTGTTTTAGAATTTCATTAGATTCAGTGGATCATATAGTGAACTTTCGTATTTTGCTGCAGAATTTCAAGAAAGAGCTCACATCATAGGAATATCTGATTCAGACGCATTGAAGTTAACTTTCTCAGCGCCAAACCCATTGATTCTACGGACCAGCGTATTTTGTTGAAAAAAAGCTCTACGAGTTGTTTTCACACCTTTGACTATTTACGGTGTTTACACCGTTACGCATTACTTGCGTGGATAGATGGCGGGAATGCCCGTCTTGTTTCGCTGTATTTCATTCATTATGAGTCTTTGTTTTCGCCTGCGGGTAGGAAACATTATTGGTATTCTGTGTAACAGTGCCGTAGTTGTAACTGGTGGAGATATTTCCGATTTGCAGAATTTCACTGTCCATGCTCTAGATAGTGAAGACGATTTGGACAACACAGATGTCTTTGAAGGCGACTGCTATAAATCCGTTCAAGCTCAGAACTGTAAAATGGTATATTTGCTCTTGCTAGAAGTATCGTACGCTGTTTGCTGTCACAGTTAATTTCAGACCAAGAAAATAGCAATAACTGATTTCATTACCAATATTGCCAACAGCTACAAATAACCAAAACGGACCTGTAGGTTGACTGACACGGATACATTTCCTGCCACACTTATCACCCATAAGCGATAAATATGCCTCCCGTGTTCAAATGGCTCTGAGCACTATGGGACTTAACTTCTGAGGTCATCAGTCCCCTAGAACTTAGAACTACTTAAACCTAACTAACCTAAGGACATCACACACATCCATGCCCGAGGCAAGATTCGAACCTGTGACCGTAGCAGTCGCGTGGTTCCGGACTGAAGCGCCTAGAACCGCTCGGCCACCGTGGCTGGTGCCTCCCGTGTATGGTATGTTTGCTCTTCAAAATCAGAGAAAGAAAGTGGGAAACATCTCCGAAAGAAACACGTTGTTAGTGTCAACTGTGCTGTGTGGCGTTGTCTATGGAACCCTGTTTTACAGTATTTCACACGAAAATGTAGAGTAAATCCACGTAGAAAGTGAAATACTATTTAAATACTATATTCAGCACTCATCATTATATACTTATGAGCTCATCTACTATATTTATACGAATGGGTGACTTTTTTTACAATAATTTTACGAAAACAATTTCATATATGATAATATAATTTTTCCACGTTGCACAGACAGAACTTTGTTCATAGTTGCATATTAATAAAGACAAATTGGGTTTGAAACAGTTTTAATTTTGTACTTGTATGTTCGATATTTTCCAAGATATAAAGTTCTGAACACAATAAAAACTGCGTGGCTTCTACGAACATGGACAAATATCGGGCCGGTAAGTAGAGCCTTCATTGTGGTAACAGTGAACAAGCCCCGGAAAGAAATTTTGTAGGCTATTCAGCAAAAGGATAGATGGCAGATACGTAGGGTTATGATGTATAGGCTCATTCCATTTTTTTATCAAAGCGAAAAGGAGCAAGGTCTCGTGGAACCTTTGGTGGAGTATGTAACACGAATTAAAAATGGAATAGTAGTACTAATAATTAATTATACTTAAGAACAATTAATAACCCATTTATTGGAAGGACTGAATCCGGAAAGTAGAAAAGCTACATTTCTTAGGTACCACGATACATACGCAGATGGATGAAGTAATAAGACAAGTTCATCAAAGAGAACTTCTCAGTTACCACACGGAGAGCCACGAGATCAGAAATTTAGCCGCGAATAATAAAAAGACGAAGTGACGCAGTCAGGAAGTGGTGAGAAGTGAGGCCAGCTGGCAAAAGGAGTCTCAAAACTGAGGTGTCGGAGTTTGGCAAAAAAAAAAAAGGGACACATGAAGACTGAACGTACGTTACGACAGTTATTACAAGGACAGGACAAACTCATCAGTGGCATTAAGGATGGATCAAATATGCAATTACCTTTTGTCTGTGCTCCACAGAATGTCGATTTAGGTAGTAGCAATTCGGCTATTGATCATAATCGGTTTTTGAAAGATCAGGGAATTTGTAAATGAGAAAGGTTTCTGATGGAAAATGACTGTAGACAAATCTAGATTGATTGTAAACTAGAGCTTCCCAGTGAAGGCGACGTTGAGCAGTTTTTCATGGAAGATTAAATTTAAGACGCAAACGTTGTTTAGGTTTTGTCATCATAGGCGAGAAGGTTTCATGGAGGTACGTAGCGTGAACCATACGAAAGGGTATAAAGGGAGAGGAAGTGAAGTACGTTAGATCATCAATTAGCGCAATTCGATACATTTGTGAAGAATAAGGTTGAGGTCCTCTGCGCAGTGTTTCCTGATGTCTTCCATAAGAAACATGAGGTTACTCATACTTTGGAGTGTGTTAAGGAGGTACCATACATGTAATCCCCACCCACAATGAAGGTATTATGGGAAAACAGAAAAAAATGTTAGAACAAGGGGATATTCGACAGTTGAAATCACCTTACGCGGCTCTGATATTCATCTAGTTGTGGATTTGTGCGTAAAGGTCCGTCTTGATCAAACCAATTTTTACAGTTCATTACTGCCTTCTTCAGATCTGTTAGAAACCGAAACAGTGTTCTAACCAACTAAGTTCAATTAGCTGAAGCAAACTCTATAAGAGGCCTGGTGATACACAAGAGAAGCAAAAAAAAAAAAAAAAAAATGTTCTGGTGTAGGTATCAAAGTAAAAATTATACATGTAGGTACATAGTAAGTGCTGGCGATAACGTGGATGCGTGTGGTATTTATACAAATAACCAAGACCGGCAGAGGGCACTGTAGCTAGGGTACATGAGTAACAATTATCGTAAATTTAATAGTTAAAATGCAGTACGCGGAATCAGTAATTAGAACTGCATCACATGGAAAAATGAGCGTCTGATAACAAAACATGTAGTGACATACAATATGTGGAATTAGATGCACATTTAAAATCCACATTAAAGGTGCAGATACTAACAATGGGAAGCTCGTAGCTTGGCGAAGTGAAACACACAATTGTGTAAGAGTTTAAAAGTAAAATCACACCTATAAATCAAAACCTTCCAGCTTGACAAATCAACTAAACCAATACTGTAAGTGTAAGATAATTTACGAAACAGTTACTATTAATAAAAAAGTCAACAGTCGAGAACTCATCAGGAGTGGGATCTCCATGGCGCCGCCTCGTGGCTTCTCTGCAAGAACTTCTCGTTTTCCTGTGGCGGTTGTTGTAGAAGAAGGTGGCGTACAGCGCACGCGACGACAGGCTGCTAAAACTACTGTGTTTCTGAATACATCAAAACAAGCATTCTTTGTGTTTTCAGTTGGTAGTAGTGGATTACCGCGAGCTGAATGAGAAGGTTGTGTTAAGACTAGTGCCAGAGCGGGACATACATTTCGGTTTTTAGACGAGTGTCAGTGTTTACCACCTTGTACCTTAATCAGGCTTATAACCAAATAACATTAGCGGAGGGTCACCGCATTTTTGCTGCTGATTAAAATTTATTTGAATTGAACAAGGTTTCCTTTGAGCTACCAACAGTTGATGCAGTTTTGTGCCAGTTGATGACTGCAGTATTTACCTATGCAGTGTTTAGATCTGTTTATGATTACTTCGATTATTTCGCAATATGTAGCAGTTCTGAAACCTTCCCGTCTCCTCTTTACCTCTTGTATTATTGATAACCTTCCCTTATACAACAAACTATGTAACCATTTCTTAGGATTTCTATCTCTTGCTTAATAATAACAAATGAAATCTTCCCTTTGAAATTTATTCTCTTTCTCTATCTTCGCATACAAATTTAATTCCTGCTTATTAAAAGTGATTTTCTGATTATTTCGACGAAACATAGAATGTGTCGTCGACGTGGCCCTCAGTCGTTACCTGCAATAACCGAAAACAGTTCCTTACCTTTTTTACTGTTGCTGGATCGCCATCTGACTGCTACATCGAACTGCAACATGAATATACGGGGGCTATCCACAAAGTACATTACGTTTCCGTTTGTGTCCTTTGGGGGCGGGGCTAGCGCGGCCATCTTGGTGTCATGGCGTTCCGCCGCTCAGTCGTCATCCTGCCGTTCTAGTGAGAGGTTCGTGCTGTACTCCGTTGAGTTACTGTGACAGTTTGAAATGTCAGCGTTACTTGAAAATGCCGGGAAGTGAGAAGTGCGTGCTGTAATAAGGTTTCTGACTGTAAAAACGGTACACCGATAGAAATCTATCGGCAGCTTTGTGAAGTGTATGGGGACAACATAATCACTCAAGGTGGAGTGCGTTAATGGGTCATAAAATTTAAAAATGGCCGAACTAACGTTCACGACGAAGAGCGAAGTGGAAGACCCAGCATAGTGACTGCCGAACTTGTCGAAAAAGTCGATGCCGCGGTCCGTGAAAACCGTAATATCACAATAGCGGAACTCTCTATGAGTTTTCCACAAATTTCACGAAGTTTGTTGCACGAAATCATTACCGAAAAGCTTGGTTACCACAAGTTTTGTGCAAGATGGATACCAAAAATCTTGACAGAGATTCGCAAAAATCTGCGAATGGCTGCAGCGTTAACGGTTTTGGACGCTTACGAGAAAGATGGCGACTCATTACTCGATCGCATCGTTACTGGTGATGAAGCATGGGTTAATCATGTGAACTGCGAGACAAAATTGCAGTCAATGCATTGGGGGCACACAAATTCCCCCCCAAAACCCAAGAAATGCATGCAGACAATGTCAGCAAGGAAGGTGATGGCGACTGTCTTTTGGGACAGAAAAGGTGTGATTTTTCTGTATTTCCTAGAATGAGGCACTACAATAAACTCTCAAAGGTATTGCCAAACTCTGCACAACCTCAGAAGAGCAATACAAAACAAGCGCAGGGGAAAGTTGGGTTCAAAGATCCTGCTGATTCACGACAACGCCCGGGCCCACACAGCAAATGCCACTCGTGAAGTTCTCGAATCTTTTAAGTGGGAGTTGTTTCCTCATCCGCCGTACAGTCCCGACCTGGCACCGAGCGACTTCCACTTATTCCCAGCAATGAAGAAGTGGTTGGCTATGCAGCGTTTTGATGACGACGCACAGCTTCAAGAAGAGGTAACCACGTGGTTGGAGGCGCAGGCGGCCGAATTTTACGACGAAGGAATTTCCAAGCTCGTCCATCGCTACGATAAGTGCCTTAATTTAAATGGCAACTATGTAGAAAACTAATATTTAAGTGTGGCTTTCATCTGTATATAATAAAAAATGTTTCCAATACTTTATTTATTTTTTATTCCAAAACCTAATGTACTTTGTGGATAACCCTCGTACTTACTCTGTTTTACTATACTCTATTAGCTGCTGGTGGGCTGTCATAATAATTGGCTGTATTTATTACTAAAGCTGACGGTATTCTTTAATAGCTAAGCTGACGTTATTCTTTAATTAATTTGACTGAAGTTACGTAATTCATAGTTAAACTTTTTCTTGAGAACAATAAAATTTTGCAAAGTTTTACGTTGACGGTTTTTGAGATGGATTATAATCAGTAATGCATTATTTCTGGCACAAAATTAATTATATTCTGAATGAAATGATTTTACAAACGTTCAAACGGGACTTACTTTTTACAATAATCTTACAACTAGCAATGCGCAAACATACCCTCAGTAGTCTTGAGTTTCCCAAAAAAAATTTATTGAATAATATTAGTTGCCCTTATGATATTAGTTAGCTGATGTCTCTGTACATCCGTTTATAATCTCTTGTAAATCATAGCTAGTGGCTGGCAGGCACACCGCTCCTCTCAACCTCTCGCTTCAGACCTGCTACCGACTCGCTTCACATCTCGGTTACTACTGACTTCCTACGAAGGCTAAAGTGCGGTCTTTGCTGCCAATAATGCTTTCTGGTGCAGACAGTCCCTGCTACCATTACAAAATGTATCAATGCGAGGTCTTTCCCGCTCTTTTATTAAAATGTATCCATACGCTGTCTCTCCCGCCCTTTTTAATAATAAGCGGTCTCTCCTGCCAACAATCCTTTGGTGAAGACATTCCCTGCTACCACAGTTATTTCCAACATGACAAATGTTAATTATTCCTACTCAATCCTATTAATAAAATATAAATATCTTTCATAAATTGTGGTTTGACAGTAGACAATAGAAATATACACGTCTTACAGTTCTATTGACGAGTATCTGTTGCACTTAAAGGAAGTACTGACCGGTCTCGAAAGGCTGGCTTCACAGTAGGTCCCCAAAAACTTATCTTTGCCTTCACCTCAATGAAACTGTTAGGACAAAGTCTCTGCGGAATGAATCTGCATTGATCCTAATAGAATTGAGGGTATTAACCCGCTTCCACAATCACGTAATTTCAGACTGACAATTTCGTAAGCATGGAAATTTTTGTTTAGAAAATTCATCGAGGAGCTCAACCAACTACGCCATAAACGATGCAAATTCAGTTGGGGTCCTTCTAAGAAAGCTGCGCTTCAGGTAGTTTAACGAACACTGTAGTCAGCGCCAGGGATAGCCATGTGTTATGTCTACAATGAGCTTATCCGTCAAACGGACGCATCATCCCAAGGAACAGGAGCGGTTGTATTGAAAGAGGGCAATAGGAAGGGCATTGGCTACAGCTCCAGAGGGTTGAATGAATTGGAGAGGTAATATTTCACTTTGCAAGTAGCTTTTCATGTATTTTTTGGAATGAAAAAGTTCAGGTATTATACTCAATACAGAAAGTTTAATTTAGAAACTGATAATTATTATTTATTTAGCCCATGTGGTTTTCAAGTACAAATGGTTTCATGTTTAAATACATACAGACAGATAAAGATAAAATCAACATACATTATAACATATAAATAATGTCTCGTCTTATGGACATTCAATTAAGGATAAAGTAGGCATACACAGGTTGTTACAATAAGGTATCTTGTCATAGATAAGATAAAATTATCATATAGAAATTGTTGCTATAAGGTCATTCAGCAATCACAAATATGGAATCTATAGAGTCTCTTTAAGGTTCTATGTCTAGGTTTTCCATCCACTCGACGGCTGCAGGGGAGGCTGCATAAAGTTCTCGAATGGATCCTTTAAACGCACGTTTAGGGCATTCCTGAATGATGTGCTGGATCGTTTGCTCTGGATGTCCACAATCGCACTGTGGTGAGTCTCGTGTGCCCTATCTACAGAGCATCTCGCCACTTCTGCCATGACCAGTTCTAAGTCTATTGAGTGTAACCCAAGTTCTTCTTGGCAGGTCTGTACCAGGTAGGTTTCCACCAGGTGATATTTCATTGCAGTTCTTGGATAGTCCAGTCTGAGACCATTCATTTTTCCATGACTCCATAGCATCGTAAAATGTAGCCATAAGGTTTTGAGCTGTTCTCCATGGTGGTCTTCTAGATCTTAGTCGGGAAAGATTTGGAGCAATATCCTGATGGATTGGAAGGTTGATATTGGAGGAGATTTTACGCCATTCACTAACTAAGGCGGTTTGCCGCCTAAGATGTGGTGGAGCTATACTGCAGAGAACAGGAAGCCAAGGTAGTGGGGTGGATTTAATAGTCCCAGTTATGGTTCTCATGGTATTGTTTAGTTGAGTATCCAGTTTAGACGTGTGGCTGCTGTTAAGCCAAACAGGGCTGCAATATTCCGCAACAGAGTATACCAGCGCTACAGAAGAAATCTTCAGAGTGTGTACATCAGCTCCCCAGCTAGTATTGGCGAGCTTTTGAATAATATTATTTCTTGTACGTATCTTAGCAGCAGTATCTATTAGGCGTGGTTTGAATGTAAGCGATCCATCCAATTTAATACCAAGATATTTTGGGTTTGTGCTATGCTTTAACTTTCCACCAGCAAAGGTAACGTCAAGGGATCGGGTTGCCTGTTGGTTGTTTAAATGAAACACTGTAACTTCTACTTTATTGGGTTAGGAATTAATCTCCAAGATCTGAAATATTTACCCATTACTCCGGTCTTGGTTAAGGGAGTTTTCACACTGTTCAAAACTTCCACGTTGCACAGCCAGGGCCACGTCATCTGCGTAACAGAACTTCCACGCATTTGTTGTTGGTATGTCGCTTATGTACACATTGAAAAGTAATGGTGCCAATACAGAACCTTGTGGTAAGCCGTTGTTTGAAACAATGGTTCGACTCTTCTTTCCTTCTAGACGAACTTCAAGGGTTCTATTGCTGAGCATATCACTTAGTAATTTGTACAAGGTCTGGCAAGGGATAATCTCAAGTATCTTGCTAAGAAGACCATGCCTCCACACAGTATCGTATGCAGCGGTTAAATCTACAAATGCAACAGCTGTTTTAGGTTTCCGTTCATAACCGCTCTCAATACGTGTTGTTAAAGCCAGTACGTGGTCGCAACAGTTACGTTGTGATCGAAAACCAGCCTGCTCGATGGGGATTCTTTCATTCAAAGTCGTCCCAATACGATTATACGTCTCTCCAAGAGTTTGAAGCAGGTGCTCAGGAGAGAGATTGGTCTAAAATGTTCAGGCTTGCCGGGTGTTTTCCCAGGTTTTAATATTGGCAATACTTTAGATCTTTTGAATATCTTAGTCACTCTGCCTTCTTCAAGGATGTTATTATAGTAATTCACGAGCCAGTTGATAACATTTTTCCCATTATACTTAATGAATTCTGGGTATAACTCATCTGGCCCAGCTGCCTTCCTAGTTTTGATGTTCGAGATAGCCGTTTTCAGTTCTTCCACTGTAAAAGGTGCTGCTGGATGTGATCTTTCAGTAGCTTGTCTCTACCGTTAGTTAGTTAGTTAGTTTCTTAATGTTTCTGGCGGTTTCTTTGTCAAGAGGTGCCCTGGACATATTGGTTATACGGCCTGCAATTGCATTGGGAGTGGTTTTTGGTCTTTCACAGGGATTGTATGCACCAGATCCTAGTTTCCTGAGTAGGGTCCACGCTTTTCGACTGGACTTTCTGAACTCTATACGTTCCACGTTTTTTTTTTTCCACTTTTCTCTTCGGGCGCTGTCAAGTGACTCGATAAGTTCCTCTGCCACTTCCCTGTCTCCCGATTCTTTGAACTCGTTATAGAGGCGTTCAGTTGTTTCATTCCAGGCAGGTGCATATTCTTTCCTGAAACCGCGTGGTATAGTTTTCTTAGCTGATGCAATAAGAGCTTTGCTAAATCGTTCATAGTTATTAATGATTGGCTTTATCCACCGTACAGTGGCATCGACACGTTTTGCGTATGACTCCCAATCAACCTTTTCAAAATTCCGTCTTGTTTTTGGAGCTGATTTTATAAGAGGGACTTGTATTCCAATGTGGTCAATGACAGGTCTATTCTGGCTGTGTGGGAAGTTAGTTAATACTTTCCTGCTTGATGGGTAATCTTTACCCTTGTGGTCTCTACTAACAAAGCACAGATCTGGGTTGAAACCGCGTTGCCATCTAGCTGACCAGAAGGTGTGTCTCTCTTTAGCATCATATATTAGTTGCAGGTCTTCAATATCTGCCCACTCATGTAGGGCTTGACCATTATCGTCGTTTTCACTAAAGCCCCATAAACTGTGGTGGCTATTGAAATCGCCCATTAAGAGGGTAGGGTATTTTGTTTCAGGGAGTGCTTCTTTTGGCCATTGGATGTTAGGAGGCTTATATACATTGACTATTGTGAGGTTGCTTACTAGTGTTTCTATTAAAAATATGTTATCCGAAGAACTTATTTTTATTGGAGCCCAGTTATCAATGTCACTACGCACGTATGTAGCAGATTCATAGTTTTCATGGTGAATAGCTCCAGCAATGGTGTATCCACTTATGAGATCTTTTTCATGAGATCTGCCTCGTGGTTTACATGTGTTTCTTGTACCAGTATGACATTTATATTATTATACCGTGCTAGTCTTGAGAGGATATCACATTTAGTCTTACTTATACATTCTACGTTAATTTGCAGTACTCGGACTGATGGGCCGAGGTCTCTTGTCATTGGGTTTTGAGAAGACCCATTCATTTTATTGTTTGATTCCATTTGCACTTTTAAGCCGTGAGATGAGTTCACACTCATAGTGCAGCACCACGATAGTAGGTAGCCTTTTAGCTACCTTTCGGCATTGCCCGGGGTGTACCACTTGGAGGCAGTCTACTTTTCCACCCCAAACTAATAATAAAGCCCCGAGAAAACAGAGAGCATTGCTAAGTGGGCAACAAGGATTCTTACTTTACAGTTTGTCATATTGAACTGTAGGGGCTCTCAAAATCTGCTACAGGATGGCTAAAGCCGCATGTTCGAGCAGAATGACGAGAGACTGAGAATTCATTAATGGGAGAATATGTTTGTTCCGAAATCTTAGAGAGTTCTAAAATCGTGACCAAAGCGTTAACATCAAACAGTGACTTCAGAAAGGTGAAGTGGTATTACCATATATTTTAACAGATTAAGTGGTGCCCTGTGTACCACGTGAGCGGGAGCAGCCTGAGATAGTAACATCAGATCGACTTACCCCATTGCCATTTCGGTATTTGCACGAGTCTCCTGTGCGAGGCCATTTGGGTGTCTGCGAGGCTCGCAGGAAAATCCTAAAACAATTTTCATGGCCAAAAAAGGATACTGAAATTCGCAAGAGCTTGAGGTTTGTGCTATTAGCAAACCTGCTCAGAATGGCAGCATATGGTACTGTCGATAGACCGTTCTAAGGTATGTATCATTACTCTGTAATTCCATTGCCAGGATCAAAAGCAGGCAACGAATATATTTTATTGAGTGGAAGAGGGAGAAAGGAAAGGAAAGGAAAGGGAAAGAATTATGACGTCAGCGGCATCGGGGCTTTATGCGGAATCAGCGGCGACAGGAGAAAATGTGTTCTGGACCGTGACTCGAATCAGGGATGTCCTACTCACGAGGCACTTGCATTAACCACTGCGCCATCCGGATAGAACGTTTATCGTAAAGTGCGTGCACAATCTCGGCACGCTCGTCGTCCGATTCATATTTCCACCTAGCGGTACGTATCTGCAGTCCAGTTCAATGTCTTCCACGCTCA
Organism: Schistocerca nitens; assembly: GCF_023898315.1. NCBI lineage: Eukaryota > Metazoa > Arthropoda > Insecta > Orthoptera > Acrididae > Schistocerca > Schistocerca nitens. The sequence continues at coordinate 620,801,550 of NC_064617.1, forward strand.
CTAATTTTAGATTCCCGCTGGAGGTGGAATGAAAATTGCAACTATACTGAAGATTGCGATTCATTGTCCATCGAGGCGAATCAGTTACATGAATGCTTGGTGTCTGTTCTATCGTACATGTCTGAAATGACACGACGCAGACATGGAAGTACATTTTAGTTAGTGTCGATACATTCACTAGGTTCGTATGGTTGCTGCCCACCTTGATTGAGGTGAAGGCAAAGGTAAGTTTTTGGGGACTTGCTGTGAAGCCGGCCTTTCGCAACCGTGCAAGTACTTCCTTTAAGTGCCCCGTATTACCTCAATCCCTTCTATGCCGAACAAATTAGCCGTAATTTCTTATCACAATAAGGAGCAGGATGGCTTGGACTGTTCGCTTCCCTGGTTGACCATGGCTTTAAACAGCGCTTGCCATAAGACTCATCAATCGACGCCGGCATAGTTACCCGTTTCGTATCAGGTGACCAGTCCACTTTGCAATTTATAATCAATAGAGGACATTTTTCCTGAAGGCCAGGATACGGATCACGTGATTGCTGAGTGGAAATTAGGAATGAAAAGTATTACAGAGGCTCAAAGGAAGCAAACAATGCGATATCATAAAGACCACCAGCCAAGTTCTTAACAAGTTGGATGCGAGATCTACATTGACAACTTTTAGAGTGCCAGTAAAGCCTCTGAAGTTACTAGGGAATTTTTACCCAGTTTCAAATATGGTGCTATTAAGTGACTTACGAACGAGTAACGAACAAACCTTACCTGACTCAAATTAAACCAGGTGTTAAAGGTTAAGTGGGTTTCTTCGGCTGATCGCCGAAACCAAGGCGGGGTAGTATGTACCGTAGATGGCACTGTTCCAGCGTATGACCTAAGTTGATAATAGTTCCACCCACTGCGACCGACGAGACCGCTACGAGAGAGGGTTTATCTGTGAGCCTACAAGGAGGAAGCGCAGAGTGACAGTACGGAGTGAGAGGAGAAAGAGGACAGTTGTGAGGACTTTCCTCGTACACAGAACTTAGAAGCTGGATTTGCGTGTCTCCGTATACCTATCCTTTGAAAGACTGTACATGGGTCTCTACTATGGAAGGGTACCAGTATATATTTGTGGTGTCTGTAGCGAACCTGGGCTACGCTTACTCTTCGTGCTAAAAGGTGCAGTCATATTTGCTGAGTTACGTCTTCGAAGGCAGTGAAATGTAGAAACACACGGAATGTTGCTTTGGACGCTGCCATTGCTGCTTGCTATTTTCTGAATCCGACTTCCGCTCACGTGATGAACTACTAGTTGCTGAGATCTGTACCGATTTTTACACGGGCCAGCAGTTTAAGTGGATGGAAGAACTGTTGAACTGCCTTGATGTTAAAAACAGTGACTACTGGCTAGTAACTATAGTCTTTAGCAGGTTTGATTCCAATTGGAATTATTACTTGAAAGAATCGATGCACTAAATGTCTGCCGCATGTAGGAAGGAGAGCGACGCCGTTGCAGCACGCAGTGAACAAAGGAAGTTAACGTGGTTTGTATTATCATGAATTTACTCTATCTGTTATGAAAGCGTTTTCTAATGTTAGTCGGATGTGCTGAAGATAGTTTTCCTAATGATTGCTGTAACAGTCTCTAACCACATTCATTCCTATTTTTGCGTAATAATATGCTGAAGATAACAATATGATCCGTAGTTTCCTTTGGCAGGTATGGTTGTATGTGGGTATTGCCGGGGTTTCAATTTAATCTTTTACAATTAAGCCGCACTTGCCGACCTGTCTTAACTAAAGTATAACATTCCTCAAGGACACAGTCAAGTGTTACTTGTCAGCTTGTTAATACCTCAAACACTAATTCCTTCTTCGGAGAAAGACATTTTGGCTTAAGCTACCTTCATGAGATATTTCCTTAGCTGGTTCATATTCGTGAATTTTTATCTTTTAAGTAGTTCTGGATTGTTCTTAAATTCATATTGCCTTGAGCTCTGTGATCATGCGAGTAGGCTTTTGTATGTTGAAGTTGGTTGATGTTAAATGTAATAAAAGTGTCAATAAACGTATTTTAGAAAGCATATGAACCAAGCTCAGTCAATCCCTCCACACCTTTAATACTGGTGGAAAAGTATTCTGGGCCAATATTGAAATTATAGCCATAGATATCAATCACTCCCGTGATAAACTGTACTGAAAAGTCGCCTTGTCTTTTGTTACTAAGTGCACACTGTTACTGGCTCTAGCTGGCGAATGTGAAACAATGAAATATATAGCTTAGTGGGCGGTCGATGACTAGGTCATTAAAGGCAGAGAACGCGATCTGAGTTGTCAACGAATGGCAAGGGATCGAAGTTCTTATAAAAATAGGAATTAAATTTCTTGGAAGAGTCCGAAAACAACTGTGAAAATTATGTGGATTAAACTGTCTATAGCGCTTAATACATTTATGTATTACGCCGTTTGCCTAATGCAATCTTCGGAACGAAACTCAGAACTGAAAAACGTTGTTCTGTGCTAGTATTAAAAACCCATGACTAATCGGGGACGGGGTGTGGGGCCAGTTAACGTGAATTGATATTAATCTGAAATGGTTCAGGGAAAGACCAGAAAACCTGAAACGTTATCACTGGGTGTTATTTTTACGTTCAATTCACCCAAGTCCAGAACGCAAACAAGCTCACTACATTGGTCAGTTTATATTTTAGTGTCCGATGGGCTTAGTTAATATTAGCTGTTAGTCTAATACATCTGAACACTGTTGTATTGCTAAGTAACACTTTTTGCAGTCACGGAATTGGGACACATTAATGTACCTATAATGGGAGACAACTACTAGGAAGCCTTGGTTAACAGAAGAAATACTTCAGTTCATCGACGAAAGAAGGAAATCATGTTCATGAAAATAAGACTGCAGTGATATATACGTCGCTTAGGTATGAGATCAGTGGGAAGTGCAGGGAATCTAACGCGAAATTGATGCAGGGAAGTACGAAGAAATCTAAAAAAAAGAAGAAAAGGAGGTCGTTGGTAGAACAGATTCGAGATACAGAAAGCTTTCGGTGAAATTAACAGTATGGTTCAAATGGCTCTGAGCACTATGGTACTTAACATCTGAGGTCATCAGTCCCCGAGAACTTAGAACTATCTAAACCTAACTAACCTAAGGACATCACACACATCCATGCCCGAGGCAGGATTCGAACCTGCGATCGTAGCGGTCACGCGGTTCCAGACTGAAGCGTCTAGAACCGCTCGGCCACCACGGCCGGTTACCAGTATGGCATTAGCATTAAGACTGGAAAATGAATTACACTTTTAAAGGCAGATGAGACAGCAGAAAGATGAAAAGAGTACGTTGAGGGCGTCTGCAAGGAAAACTAACTAAAGACATAAGGAATCCAGTATTAGAGCCGGTTTTTAACAAATTGTTGATGACTTGCGATCAAACAAGGCAAAACTAAGTGTCTTCGTCCAGAGAGAAAGGCGATGTGTAATGTGCTGCGAACAAAATGCTGACTTCTCACGACCTAATGCACGGCAAAAGGTAAAAACATATCATGTTGTAAATGAGTAATTTATAGTTACATTTGACTGTTGTTTGATCACAGAAAATGTGGCGGCGAGAGAGTAGTTACAGGGATTACTGTTGCAGATATTTTGAAGCTCAGGTAAGCAGACTAACACAGCAGAGCAATGATAAGGGAACGTAACGTGTTGTACGGGCTGTTCTGCGTATTAACTTTAGACTATCCCACGTACAAAAGTATCATATGCCTGCGAGGTATTTAGAGAGGAGCTACATCACAGCTTGCAGATAACATGTGAATCATTATATATTTACATAAATTGTTTACCTTCCTGTTTATGTTAATGAATATTTGTCACGAATGAAAATTAATTTTGTATTGAGTGAAGTCGTACACAGCTTAAGGTGCAATCAGTTTGTCACACTGTCACCGCTACTCAACAAACAAGATAATTATGAAAATACCACAGAAATGAGTGACAATGAATTCTCTTTATCGCTGACAGACCAAAACATTCTTCTGCGAATACAGTGTGATTCCCCGTGATTTTATAACGGCACGTAGGCAAGACATAACCATTTCTCAGTAGCTCGTTAGACTGGGAAACTAGATATTCCGAAAAATTTCATCTACAGGATTCAACGTAGATTCGGCACACAGCAATGCTGTGAAGCGGAGATCTCACCGTATGAGATGTAGAAGGGAATATAGAGAGACACCCAGGATGAGGTATATCGTGACTTCCGGGAGATATTTTATGGTCTTCTCCACAGGTGACTAATCACCAAAATAGGAGCTCACGGAATATTGGACGAACAACGAGGTTGGATTTAGTACTTCAGAGCGTATAGTAATGTACACGTTCTTCTTAACGGGGCGTATTCGTAAGACCAATCTACTTTCATGCGTTCCCTAAGAGTTGGTCGCTAGAAATATGAGAGGCCGAGAATCGCTATTTATTGCATTTTCTCTGTGGTTGGCTTTAGTATATGCTCAAGTCCGCTAGTTGTTAGCTGCTAATCAGTCACACATGAGAAATGTGTCCCGAATGGATTTTGTACCTTGTGTCAAAGATATCTAATTTTTTTACAATTCTAGAAAACCATTTACTGTAATTGAAGTTGGGTGTACAGCTTTAGATTCAGGACGCAGTGGCAGTATTTAAATTTTAGAAACGCGAAGTCACCTCATTACGATGAAATAAAGTGTAGTCACCTAACACTTGAACAGGATTAAGGATAAATTTTTTTAAATTTAAAAACCATTAAAGTTTGTTATTATTACTCTCTCTCAGATGTATGAGACAGGCGAAATACCCTCAGATTTCAAGAAGAATATAATAATTTCAATCCCAAACAAAGCAGGTGTTGACAGATGTGAAAATTACCTAACTATTAGTTTAATAAACCACGGCTGCAAAATACTAACACGAATTCTATACAGACGAATGGAAAAACTGGTAGAAGCCAACCTCGTTGGATTCCGTAGAAATGTTGGAACACGTGAGGCAATACTGACCCTAGAACTTATCTTAGAAAATAGATTAAGGAAAGGCAAACCCACGTTTCCAGCATTTGTAGACTTAGAGAAAACTTTTGACAATGTTGATCGGAATACTCTCTTTCAAATTGTGAAGGTGGCAGGGGTAAAACACAGGGAGCGAAAGGCTGTTTACAATTTGTACATAAACCAGATGGTAGTTATAAGAGTCGAGGGGCATGAAAGGGAAGCAGTGGTTGGGAAGGGAGTGAGACAGGGTTGTAGCCTATCCCCGATGTTTTTCAATCTGTATATTGAGCAAGCAGTAAAGAAATTAAAATCCATGGAGAAGAAATAAAAACTTTGAGGTTCGCCGATGACATTGTAATTCTATCAGAGACAGCAAAGGACTTGGAAGAGCAGTTGATCGGAATGGACAGTGCCTTGAAAGGAGGATATAAGATGGACAGCGACAAAAGCAAAACGAGGATAATGAAATGTAGTCGAATTAAATCGTTTGTTGATGAGGGAATTAGATTAGCAAATGAGACGCTTTAAGTAGTCAATGAGTTTTGTTACTTTGGGAGCAAAATAACACCTGATGGTTGAAGTAGAGAGAATATAAAATGTAGACAGGCTATGGCAAGGAAAGCGTTTCTGAAGAAGGAAATTTGTTAATATCGAGTATAGAGTTAAGTGTCAGGAAGTCGTTTCTGAAAGTATTTGTATGGAGTGTAGCCATGTATGGAAGTGGAACAAGGACGATAAATAGTTAGGACGAGAAGAAAATAGAAGCTTTCGAAATGTGGTGCTACAGAAGAATGCTGAAGATTAGATGGGTAGATCACATAACTAATGGAGAGGTATTGAATAGAATTGGGGAGAAGAGAAATTTGTGGCACAACTCGACTGGCAAAAGGGATCGCTTGGTAGGACATATTCTGAGGCATCAAGGGATCACCAATTTAGTATTGGAGGGCAGCGTGGAGGGTAAAAATCGTAGAGGGAGACCAAGAGATGAATACACTTAACAGATTCAGAAGGATATAGGTTGCAGTGGGTACTGGGAGATGAAGCAGCTTGCTTAGGATAGGGTAGTATTGAAAGCTGCATCAAACCAGTCTCTGGACTGAAGACCACAACAACAACAACTCTCTCTGAAGCTAAAATGGCATGCAGTGAACACTCCGCACACTGAAAAAGTAGTCCTGCAGTGGTTGTAAAAACACTTATATTCGTATATGCCTCGTAACTTAATATGTTCACATTTCTTTCGGTCTTAACTTCGTGCAATGAGCTCTGCGTGACTAAGCATTACGGTACTTTGTCCTCATACCCATCCCAGCATGAAATACCGACACATTCAAGATTCCTTTCTTACTTTCAAAACGTTACTTTCTTCTCCGATACTTTAGAGAGCCAGCTTATTCAGTACCTTATCAGCCTATCTAAGATTCAGGCGCCATCTCAGATACCTGGATTTTCTTCTGTCCCGGTTTTCCCTCAGTGCCTGATTAACTACATACAGCTCTGGGCTCCAAATGTACATTGTCAGAAATGTCTTCCTGAAATTAATAATTATGTTTGATACCAGCAGACTTCCCTTACTCAGTAATGGCTTCTTTGCCTGTGATGGTTTCTTTTTTACGTCCTCCTCACTTCGTATGGCGCAGGTTACTTTGTTTTGAAGGCTCCGGCATTACTTACTAGGTAAACTCCCCATCGCACCCCCCCCCCCCCCCTCCATCAGATTTTATGATCAGATGTCCCAGTGGGTTGCCCATCAAAAATTAAACACACATCAAGCATTAAAATAAGAAGATGGTGAAATGAACTGCGAAAGAAAGCAAAATAAAAACAGCGAACGGTTCAATATTGAGCAAAGCTCAACTGTTGCAGCGTCGCGGCTACCCTGTCTGAGACTCCCTCGTGCCATTTATTTTCATGAATTATTTTTTTAACAGCATTGTGAACTGTCCATCCGGTCATTGAAATGTTCGTTCTCTTTCTGTGGTCTTGCCCGTCATCATAATATACATTGGTTGTAAAATATGAGTCATGTAAGAATACGTTACTGTTGCGAGAGAACGTGATGAATAGTGAGAGCAAGCGAGATATCACCCAGAAGTCTCACAGAAATGAAAATAACAAACGAATACGTTGCTGTTGGGAGAAAACGGGATGAATAGTGAGAGCAAGCGAGATATCACCCAGAAGTCTCACAGAAATGAAAACAACAAAATAATATGTTACTGTTGCGAGAAAACGTGATGAATAGTGAGAGCAAGCGAGATATCACCCAGAAGTCTCACAGAAGTGAAAACAACAAATAAATGGGTTGGACCATATCACAACAATGCGAATTAAACAGTAAAAACACTCAGAACCGAACGCAGCTTCAAAAACCTTAAAGCACATGTTTTGACACAGCACAGAGGAACTGTGTTCATTTGTTGCAGCTTATGCGACAAACTATTTCTTTTCATTATTTCCTTGGAAGTGATCACACTCACGTTAATATGAACACCTAAATCTAGCGTTTCTAGGCGCGCAGTCCGGAACCGCGCGACTGCTACGGTCGCAGGTTCGAATCCTGCCTCGGGAATGGATGTGTGTGATGTCCTTAGGTTAGTTAGGTTTACGCAGTTCTAAATTCTAGGGGACTGATGACCAGAGATGTTAAGTCCCATAGTGCTCAGAACCATTTTTTGGAACACCTAAATCGGGTAGGGAGACATATATCGCTCACTTACCAGGCGTACAAATTAGGTGTGTCGATATGACACACTTACTGTCACTAATCCCCCCCTGCATGACACACCAAACATGTTCTCCGGTGGAGGATTCGGTAGACTTGTCGCCTTGTTATCAAATGTTTGCGGTTCACATTCAAGAGTCACTCCCTTTCTGCTGCTAATACAGTTGTTGGCATAATAGGTCGTTTCCTGACACCTCAATGCTGCAAACGGACGTTACACAATGACACAGACACAAAATTCAATACTACAAACAGCGGAATTAGAAATGACATGAAGGAGGTTTGAATGCTAATCGCCCGCTTGGAAATCCAACACTGTGACCTATTTTTTCTTATTCATCAGAATGAGTTGGTACTATCATGACACTTCACAAGACCATAGTCAAATCATCATGTAATATAAGCTGCAAATGGGACAAAAATTTATTATGATAACAGAATAATAAATAAAAGGAGAAAGAAAAAAAAAACTGAGAACGTATCCGACAAAGCACCACAAAGTTCATATGATATCTATCATCAATGATTTGTTACACCAGGCATTGTTGGCTTTACAGCAAATCAAATAGCCTCTCAGTTGCTGAAAAACGGTAAAGCGGAACACAGACTGAAGAAAGGGCATACGAGAAAATTAAATGCTCCCCAGGAAGAAAATAATGAAACACTCGATCACACATTTACATTCTCAGAACTGAACGAACAGATCAAAAGTTTAAAGATTGGGAAGGCCGCAGGCGTAGGTGATATTAAAAATGAACAGCTCATACATCTTGGTGTTCGCTCTTTAATTGTGGCTGTTGGAGTTTATGAGCTGCTGTTGGGCAAACTGGACGAATCCCTAAAATCTGGAGGCAGGCAAAAATATTTGCAATTCTTAAGCCTGGTAAGGACCCAGAAGATCCTAAGAGTTATCGGCCGATCTCTCTGGTACAACATACAAACTGTTTGAAAGACTGATACTAAACAGATTCAAACTGCTGATCGAGGTCATCCTAATAAAAGAGTTAGCACGATTTCGGCCTGGCAAATCTTGTCTCAAGCTCTCAGTCTAAGCCAGTATATTGAAGATGGGTTTGAGAAAAACCTAGCTACAGGGGTAGTGTTTATAGATTTGACGGCAGTATATGATACCATCAACCTCAGAAATCTCATTGCGAAAGTGCGAAAAACAACAAAAAGCCCTCAACTCACTGCTGTACTCAAATCAGTTCTATTTAACAGAAGATATTTTGTTGAGTTCCAGGGTAACAAGAGCAGATGGCGACCATAAAAAAATGGGCCTCCCCAGGGCAGTGCTCTTTCCCCCGTGTTATTCAATATCTATGCAAATGAGCAGTCTATTAGTCCCCGGTCAAGAGCTTTCATTTATGCTGATGATAGGGCAATAGGAGTTCAGGCATCAAACTACAAGGATATTCAGGAAATACTAGCTGAGAGCCTGGAAAATTTCACCAACTACTACAAGAAATATCAGCTGAAATCCACCCAAGTAACACCCAGACTTGCCTATTTCAGCTTAATAACAGAGGCGAAGCGAGAACTGAATGTTTGGTGGAATGACACAAGATTAACACACTGCCCTTTCCCAGTGTACGTGCGAGTTACTCCTGACAGGACAGTGTCATTTAAGCGGCACATTGAGAAGACCAGGGCAAAAGTCCAATCACGGAATAAGTTACTTGGCAAGCTAACAACTTCAAAATGGGGAGCTAATCCAAAAGCTTTACGCACCGCCGCAATGGCACTCTGTTACTCTGCTGCTGAGTTTGCAAGGCCTGTCTGGGAGCGGTCATGGCACACAAACTGGACACTGTCCTGAACCAGACGTGTAGACATATTACTGGATGTCTTAAGCCAACAAGAGTAGAACACCTATACTCCATATCAGGAATTGCTCCGACGCTCAATACAGAGTAGAATTGAACGAACAAAATAGGTTCAAGATCCATGTCATCCGCTACATGGGCACCAAATGGTACCAAAACGCCTTAAGTCAAGAAGTAGTTTTCTCCACTCAACCGAACCCCTCGCAGATCCACCTAGAAAAAGACTGTGGCAGGAACAGCAAGAATCTGCCCACGATTCGGAGGAAGTGCTGCCACCAGGTGCGCAACTTGAGCGGGAGAGATGGAGAAACCTGAACGCGCTGCGTTCATGATTGGGCAGATGTAACAAAAGTCTGCACAAGTGGGGAATTAGTGAAAGTAATTTTTGTCCGTGTGGGAACATCCAGACCATGAACCACCTGCTTCAATGTCCTCTAGTAAACCATCCAAGAGCGTGCACAGCCCAAGACCTGATGGCGTGCAGCGAAAAAGCGGGTCATATGTGGACTTCTGGAAGAATAAGATATGAAGCAAAGACTGTATAATATTTTATTATACTGCATAATATAACGTTCCATGTACTTTACTTTATAAATTAGAATTGTAATATTGTAAATTTTGTAGAGGACAAATTATCCTATAATATCTCAATTTATTGTAAATTGTTTGAGGTATGATATATATATATATATATATATATATATATATATATATATATATATATATATATATATATATATATATATATATATATATAAACAATAATTTTATATGCTTTTTAGAATTTTTTAATTTTTTTGTTTTGTGTTTTTTATATATTTTTATACTTTGTAATAGAATCTAAAAGTAGAACGAAAACGAAGCGAGATTGCATTCTAAATAGCAAACCAAGAAAAATCACAATTTGATTGTAAGGACTGTAGACGCAGATTTGTATCTATACTTCATCTATACACCTTTTACAATAGAACTGGAGCGATGCTGCGTCAAAACACAAAACAAAACGAACCGGGAAACCAGGAGAGAACAAGCTGAAGCAAATCAAATGGGAACATACATAACAAAGAAAACCAATTAAATTAACCAACAGCTTGCTGATGGAAAACAAGATTCAGCATGTTGGCGATGAGGCCTCGATATTGAGGCATTCGCAAGCATATCCAATAGGCAGTGATCAAGCACTGCATGAAGTTCATGTGATCCTCCTCGCCGTCTACATCGTAATGAATGAAATGTCCCATAAACCACATATCGCTATGGGCTTTCGACCGTGGAAAGAAAGAAGAATCTGGGCGCAATATGGTGTCCGTAGTGAATGCAGTCTGAGAAGATCGAGTAAGGTAGGCCAGTTGTGTCCTGATCCAAGACCAGTTTGCCATATGACCTGCACAAGTAAAGCGATGTCGTGTCGTATCTGGAGGCGTACAACGACTACAAAATCCGTGTCACTAAGCCCGATACGGAATAGTCACTCGATGTTAGGAATCAAGTTATTTACTTCCTTATACCACGAGGACGTCCGCCCCCGGTAGCTGAGTGGTCAGCGTCACAGAATGTCAATCGTAACGGCCCGGGTTCGATTCCCGGCTGGGTCGGAGACTTTCTCCGCTCAGGGACTGGATGTTGTGGTGTCATAATCATCATCATCATCTCATCCCCATCGACGCGCAAGTCGCCGAAGTGGCGTCAAATCGAAAGACTTGCACCCGGCGAACGGTCAACCCGACGAGAGGCCCTAGTCAAACGACATTAATTTTTTTACCACGAGAACGCTACCAGCCACGTGAGATTAGCCGAGCGGTCTAGGGCGCTGCTGTCATGGACTGTGCGGCTAGTCCCGGCGGAGGTTCGAGTCCTCCCTCGGGCATGGGTGTGTGTGTTTGTTAAAAATGTCTCTGAGCACTATGGTACTTAACTTCTGAGGTCATCAGTCCCCTAGAACTTAGAACTACTTAAACCTAACTAACCTAAGAACATCACACACATCCATGCCTGAGGCAGGATTCGAACCTGCGACCGTAGCGGTCGCGCAGTTCCAGACTGTAGCTAGAACCGCTCGGCCACTCCAGCCGGAGTGTGTGTTTGTCCTTAGGATAATTTAAGTTGTGTGCAAGCTTACGGACTGATGACCTTAGCAGTTAAGTCCCATAAGATTTCACACACATTTTTTTTTATTTTTTTTTTTTATTGAGGACGCTACCCGTATTGGCAAAATCGGAAGGCTAATATTTAACCAAAGTGCCGTTCAGGGTGTTTGCGGCTATTCTCTTTCAACTAGCTTCGGGCAAGGGACTGCTTCCCAACGGGTCTTTAGGAATTTCATGGTGAGGACAGGTCTCCATAAGATGTCAGCCCCTAAATAGCTCACCGCAAGATAGAAGTCGCGAATACGCTTTAACTTATAATTTATGCGACCAGCATCAATAGGGGGTTCAAGACTAGCAGGACAGACACAGAGAAATAAACGAGACGTGAGTGTGTCAGTTTTTTGAGTTATCATCAAAACAGTACGTCGCACATAGAGCATCTGCGTCTTCCTTGATATGTCAGACAGGCCCAGCCCCCCGAAGAAACGAGGCTTCACCTCATACCGTAAGCGAAAGATATGTCTTTTCCATAAGAAACGACCAGACAGTTGCTGTAGTTTCTACCGACATCACCGAGGGAAGTGGATAAACTTGAGCCACGTAATAAGCTTTGCATTAAATATATGTATCCATTATTCGGACTGTCTGGAGCAGAGTAAGAGAACGTCTTTCGTGGTCTAGTATCGCTCCCTGAATTTTTTTCGTAACGGACTTCCAGTTGAGCGCCACCATTTTGAGTGTTCAACAATCATTGATGACACCGAGAGACGTATGCCGATGCACCGCAGTAGCCCATGGAACAACGGCGTCATCTGAACCTCGCAAGGGAAGAAGCTTGCATTTACCTTCATTAAGTTTTGCACCCGAACGCCCACAAAAATCATCGATTAAATTCTTCAGTCGAGGTATCTCAGCAGGATTGCGAAGTAGAACCTTCACGTCATCCGCGTATGCTCGAAAAGCTATAGTCCCGCCGGAAAGCGTCCAACCTGTCAGCTGAGATACTACCATCCGAAGTAGGGCCCCCAGAGACAACAGGAACAAAGTCATTGACAGCGGGCTTCCTTGAAGCACTCCCCCACGGATATTAGTTGGGGCCGTCAGTTGGCCATTAAAAACCACCCAAGCCGAAAATCCTGTAAACAAATTTGAGAGCACCTGCCGTGTGTCAAAAGTGAAACCAAGTGCCTTCCGAATCCGAAGCAAGAAGTAGTGGTTAACACGATGAAATGCCTTATCGAAGTATTGAAAAGCAAGGGCACAAGGAACGAACGTTACAGCAGCAACCGAAACCACGTCACGACACTCGACTACAGGGGTAAGAATGGCGCGACCAGGTACGCAGCTTGGATGTTTTGGAACAATCGTCTCCATCAGATCCGACATCCTACTATTAACTGTCCTTGGCACAGTCTTGTAATCAAAGTTCAACAGTGTAAGTGGGCGAAAGCTATCAGGGCAGCCCGTCCAGTGCGTTTCGGGATTAAAACCATTTTTCCCAGTTTGAACGAGGTCGGCACTACCTCTACCCTGTAACGCTTCATTCAAAAGGGAGGCAAAGGTTGCAACCAACAACGGCCAAAAGCGCAGGTAAAATTCCTTGGGAAGTCCATCTGGACCTGGGGACTTTTGAGAACGCGATCCCACAATACGTTTGTGAACTTCCTCAGGCTAACCTAACGTCACATTACGTTCAGGTGTAATAGTCGTATCCGAGATGATGACAACTGGCTTGTAAAAGGTTTCATTGGACTCATCGACGTCTTAGATGTCTACGTAGTACTGGTGTAAGATACGCACTGTATCAGCTTGTGCCTTTGCGATACGTGCATCATTCGTCGTGAGAGAATGAATACAAGCGCGTCGGCGACGCGTCTAATGCCGAAGCAAGTGGTGTAAGGAAGTCAGTTCTTCCTTCGCTAATGAACGCGGCTTCGATCAGATTTTCAAATATTTCATTTGTATTTTCTTCAAGGTCAACAATTTTGCCTTTACATGCCTAACATCCACAATTCGCAGAGGAGCGTTATCCGAAGCAGCATGAAGTTCACGCAGGATGGAATAGTAACATTCACAAGTTCTCCGAATGTCTTTCGCTTTGGCAGCACAGAAAAGTATCAAAGTTTGCCTGAGCCTCGGTTTTGCTACCTGTGTCCACCCGTCATGGGTGGAAGTGTATTTCCCGCTGGACCGTAGAGTGCGCTCAGACACGACTAGCATCACGCCATCGAGAGAGGGGTCAGCTAGGTGAGTGACGTTTCACATCCATGGAGAGTGAAAGCTGTGGTCACAGCACGGTGATCCGTAAAGGAAGCTGGGATGGCTTCAACCTTAAGAATACTATCGCTTAGGCATTCTGATAAGTAAAACCTATCTTAACTGCTACTAGAAGTCGCAGTACTTTAACGTCGGGGATTTACATATCCAGACGGCTTTTAGGCGTAAGAAGCGGACCAATTCATGTAATGCATGAGAGAAATTAAAATTTGGAGATTGATCTGCACTACGCAATACACAGTAAAAATCACCACCCAACAGAATATACGGAGGACTCTTGCGCAACAGATAAACAATATCCTATTTATAAAAACACGAATGATCCACTGTGCGACCAGTGCCAGAACGGGCATATAAAAGAACCAAGGTAAGATTAAAAAGTTGACAACCTATGCCCTTGCCTGAATCCAATATGTTCACCTCAGCAATAGGAATATCTTCGCGAAAGATAAAGGCGGTCCACGTAGAATATTCTGGTGCTACATTAAAGATCATATGAAAACCAGCTAAGGAGAAATTACTAAATAACACCTCCTGTAGGAAGACGATGACCACACATGAATCATAAATGAACTGACGCAGCAAAGCCAATCGCAGTTTTGATTCCACACTATTAACATTTAAGGAAAGGAAAGTTTAGGCTTGGATCATTGATCACAGTTATACAGGGATGTACGGAACGTATTGAGCAGAATTACATAGACAGCTGAGCGTCAAGGTCCATTGCGGAGTCCACAGATGAATCAGACATCGGGGGACCAGTACCCCCATCGTCATAACCTTTTTTTTTTAGATTTGTTACCTGCCACCACACGGTCAGTTTGTATATGCTGTTTCTGTTGGCTATGTGGCACGGTGGCCTCTGTAGGAGAAGCCGTGGGGGCGGTAAGGCACAGCCTCCTGCCCTTCAGAACAAGTGTCATGTATTGCAGGTCCCGTCACTAAGGCGGAAGCATTCTGTGGAACTACTAATACACTATTTGGTCGCTAATTTTATTCTAGTCAGGAGTGGTTGTAGGCGGCAAATTCGGGAAACCGTCGGCGTCCGAAGACGAAGGAGCAGGAGGACATTGCGTTGTCTCAGAATGTAACGGAGGACACAAAGACGAAGTGGGGGACTCCGCTCCCTCTCCGCACACAGGAAGCTCAGCAGGAGCCACTTCGCGAGCAGGAGGGAGGGGAGGTATCGTAGCATCGAGAGTAGCAGGGGATACAATCGATGCGGGGGAGGATGGGGCAGAAAGCACAGCCAAATCCTCACCATCACCATCTTGAGTGCGACGTCGCTTGTTTGCCACTGCCACAGGTTGTATCCTGGGGACAATAGGATTCTGAACCGGTCGCGGAGGTAAAAGTGAAAATTCAGTTACACGATTATCAGAAGTGACTTTTTGTTCATTATGATCTGAAGCAGAAGTAGGTCCGACGTTGGCAGTGAAAGAAACAAGATCAGCAACCGCTAATTTGTGACGCTGCATTAATGACAGCTGTAATACAAAAACCTTCCGCGGGCAGTTGACCGAACGTGTCCACTTTCATTACATAGGAAGCAGGTTCCCTCTTGACCGGTATACACGACACGAAAGCGATAACCACACACTAGTAAATATAATGGAATACTGCGTTTGACTTGCATTTCCACGGAACGAATTCCACTATAACACTGTGATCTGTGTTGAGTAGACCAACGTTCATGACGGACGTTTTTCACGTTACCACAAGGAGTCAATATATCGTTTAGAAACACTTGAACATTGGTATAGTCAATTTCAGCATCTGCGAGTGACACCATAATAACGGAATTGAGAACCATGTGGTGACAATAATCTTTCAACGTGAAGGGGATCCATTAATTTCACGTAAAACATGTACTCGTCTGCGTCGAAATTAGTGGTGTGCACCTGATCAGAGTTCACATGAATTGTATCGGCAAACCAATCGTGGATTTCTAGAGACCCGGGCTGCACGTGTCGCGTTGTTTTATCGAAAGTGAAGCTCAGATTACCTTTTCGTGGAATGCACGTGAAAACGATGGTAGCCATAGTGGAGCGGCCGACGCCGCTGAAATTAGATAAGCACAGACACTACGGCGGAGAGGAGGCGCTACAACTCACTCGGCGGACAGAACATCACTAACGAGAAAACTTCGCCGTCCGTGGTGGCCGAGCGATTCTAGGCGCTTCAGTCTGGAACCGCGTGACCGCTACGGTGCCAGGTTCGAATGCTGCCTCGGGCATGGATGTGTGTCATGTCCTTAGGTTAGTTAGGTTTAAGTAGTTTTAAGTTTTAGGGGACTGATGACCTCAGATGTTAAGTCCCATAGTGCTCAGAGCCATTTGAACCATTTGAGGACAACTTCACACAACCGACGCTGCGGCAAGTGGAATAAACAAGAACCTACCGGTCAGCGCTCGAAGAGGAATTTAAACACTACGCCGCTGCTCTTTCATGCTACTCTATATTGAACTTCTTGGTCTTGGAGTGTTCACTGTTTCTGTTTTTCTTTTATTTCACAGTTCAGCAGACCTTCTTCCTGGTTTCATGCTTGACCTGTGTTCAGTTTTTGGCGGGCCGTCCAATGGGCTCAGATAACACTAAATGTGAGGGGCGTGCGATGGGAAGTTTCCCTTGTTAGCTTCTTTTAATTTGCTATCACTAATTTTGATGTTGAGCTTCTCGCTGTTGTCACTACTCCTACTTCTCATTACTTTTCCTTTTTCCGGTTTACTATCAATCAGTACACTGTTTATTCCATTCAAAAATCATGTAACTCTTCTTAATTTTATTGGCGACAGCAATGTCGTTA
This sequence comes from Schistocerca nitens, assembly GCF_023898315.1. Taxonomy (NCBI): domain Eukaryota; kingdom Metazoa; phylum Arthropoda; class Insecta; order Orthoptera; family Acrididae; genus Schistocerca; species Schistocerca nitens. The sequence goes on from NC_064617.1 coordinate 620,818,292, forward strand.
GCCAATATTATAACATATAATCTATTACCATTAATTTTTAATATATCCTTGACTCTTTCTTTTATCTCCGTCGTCGCTTCATTGACGTATAGACCGGACAATAGGTGTGAAAGACTGCATCTCTGTCTTAAAACCTTTTGAATCCGAGCACTTTGTTCTTGGTTTTCATAGTTCGCTATTGCTTCTTCTACATACCGTTCTTCAATCGTCTTACGCTGCAGCTTCTTCCTGAATTTCGAACATCTTACACCATTTTTATCTAATAGCTTTTCCAGGTCGACAAATCCTCTGAAAGTTTCTTGGTTACCGTTCAGTCTCTCTTTCACTATGAACCGGAATGTCTGAATTGCCTCTCTGGTGAGTTTACCTTTTCTGAAGTCAAGCTGATCGTCACCTAACAGGTCCTCAATTTCCTTCCCCATTCTTCTGTACATTATTTTTGTTAGCAGCTTCGACGCAGGAGCCGTTAAGCTGATTGTATGGTAATTGTATGACTTGTTGGCTCTTTCTATCTTTTGAATTGTGTGGATGAGTTTTTCCCGAAAATCTAATCGTATATCGCCAGTCTCATAAATTCTACACACCATCTTGAATTGCTATTTGGTTGTCACTTCACCCAACGATTTTCGAAATTTTGATGGTACCTTATCTGTCCTTCTGGTTGTTTTTTATCGTAAGTATACCAAAGATTTTTTTTTTAATTTCTGATTCTAAAACTGGATCACCTATCTATTTCATATCGACTCAATTTATTCTTCCGTCACTTTATCATAACCATCACAGAGGCCTCCAGTGTACTCCTTCCATGTACGCGCTCTCTCATCTGCGACCAACAGTGGAATTCGTAGTGCACTCTCAATGTTGACGCCCTTGCTTTTAATTTCACCGAAGATTGTTTTCATTCTTCTATGTGCTGAGTCAGTCCTTCTGACAATAATTTTTTATTCTATTTCTCCGTATTATTTCGGCAGTCATTTTCTGGCTTTCCTACACCTCCCATTTATTTCATTCCTAATTGATTTAAATTACTATATACGTGCCTTTCTGTGAACTTTATAACAATATATTTACTTTTGTGCGTTAACATACAGCTAAAGTCGGCGGTGGAAATATATTTGAAAAGCTCGTAATAATACATATTGTACTTTAGGCCAATAGACATAACTAGTTATTTTAGTGGTTTTGAATACCTTTACGTGTCAGGGCTAAATGTCTAGTGAACATATAATTGTTTTTGGATAGCTCAACATGAATTTCCTAAGGGACCAAAGTTTATCATGCATTTACCAGTAGGATAAGGTGCTGAGAAATTATTTCGCCGTATGCAACTTCCGTCCGATTTCATCGAAGCAATTTGTGACTGTGAACCATCAAAATTTTCAGAAACACAAAAGAAAAATAAATACGTATGATCATGAAGAAGTGAGACATAGGTTCTACACTAAATAATTAGTCCATACACAAGTTCCATTTAACTTTGAATTTATGGCTGTCGATATATAACGAACTTACTTCTTTTAACATTTCCAGATACACGTCGCACAGTATAGCTTCTCACATTAATCTACTGCTATGCAGTATGGCACTTTCACATTACACTAAAATAATATTCCTTAAACAATAATAATACGGTGGCAAGACATGCGTGTCCGACACAAATTACGAGAGACAGAAGAATGAGTAATTGTTCATCGAGAACATCTCGTACATCAAAAGAATGTGTAAAAATGTTCTTCTTTTGTCCGCCTTTCGCGCAGCGGCTTTCAAAATCAATAGCTCACTGTACCTCTGACGGCGCTTCCACAATAAACACGACACGTCACAGGACGTTATTTGGGGGTCTGCGTTGCTTCACGTCCGTAGGTATAACCTTTAAATACCCTACACGTGACCCCTGGGTGGTGCTAAGAAAGCAACAACGATAAGATGAGACCGAACTGTCTGAAAAGACCTCTCGGTCAAAGAATGACGAAGGACACGTGCGGTCCTATTCAGGACCCACAAGCTCGTAGAATTGGACCATCTCTGCGCATCTGTCAACTGAATATCGAAGGGATAAGTCGAGCAAAATGTGAGTATCTTTCCAGGCTCACACAGAAATATGCAGTTGATATCATCGCACTTCAAGAAACGCACACAGCTGACGAACCACAGCTACAGAGTAGGGGGAAAATACCGGGCTTTAAACTGATAGCCTCTAATCACCATCAAAATTATGGCCTTGCAACTTACGTCAAGAATCACATAACAAACTACCAGCTGCTGTCAGAAAATTCTGAAAATAACATTTTTACAACTGCTGTTAAAATTGAAAACCTAACGATAGTTAACGTGTACAAACCCCCAGGGACTAATTGGCCTAATCCCGTTCTACCGTCTCTGCAACATCCAACTATATACCTCGGTGATTTCAACAGTCATCATCACCTGTGGGGATATATGGAGAATGACCTCAACGGTGAAGCGCTTGAGGACTGGATGGAAACTGAAAACCTGAATTTAATTTACGATGCTAAAGATCTGCCTACCTTCCACTCAGCTCGCTGGTCCCAAGGCTATACCCCAGATCTGTGCTTCACAACTCAGTCTCATAATTCCCTAAATCAAGTACGACGAACTGTGCTCAAGGAATTCCCACATAGTCAACACAGACCTGTTATATTGAAGGTGGGGATGTCTATACCTGTTGTACGATCACATCCTAAACCGAGGTGGAACTTCAAGAAAGCCAACTGGACTGAATTTGCAAAGCAAACAGATTCCAATATCAGATGGATCAAACCAACGTACAACAACTACAGCAGATTTGTTGGGGTTATCAAAGGTGCAGCCAGACGATGTACTCCTAGAGGGTACCGTAAAGAGTATATCCCTGGTTGGAGTTCCGAGAGTGAGGAGTTACTAAAAGAATATGAAGACCATCCTAACTCTGACAATGCAACAAGCCTCCTCCAGTCCCTGGATGATAATCGAAGAAAGATCTGGCATGAAACTGTGGGGTCTCTAGATTACACCCATTCTAGCAGAAAAGCCTGGTCTATCATCAGGAAATTAGACTCTTCAAACCCTACAACAAAAAGATCAAAAAATGCCATCAATTTGAATGACTATGCTAAACACCTTGTGTCAGTTACAAAGAATATAAAGGACAAGCAAGCCAAAAGGGATATCAAACTACAGTTGAACACCAAGAAAAGAGCAGCCCTACAGTCTTCCGAATTCTCTACTCCATTTCAAGAAGAGGAAACTAAAGCTGCAATCAAAAGTATGAAACTTGGAAAAGCAGCTGGATATGATGGAATATACCCAGAATTCCTGGCTCACTGTGGACCAGCTACAGTAAAATGGTTGACCAACTTCCTTTCAAACATCCTGCAAACTGGAAACATCCCACATCTGATGAAGAAATCAAAAATATTAGCCATACTGAAACCAAATAAAGATCCCACAAAAGTGGAAAACTATCGTCCAATAGCACTCTTAAGTATCACTTATAAACTCCTTGAGCGTCTGATCTACAACAGAATCTGTGAAACAATCAACCATCATATTCCTATCGAGCAAGCAGGATTTAGACCTGGGAGAAGTTGTAACGATCAGGTACTATCTCTCACTACGCACATTGAAAATGGGTATGAGAAGAAATCAGTAAGTGTGGCTGCCTTTTTGGATCTATCTGCTGCCTATGACACTGTCTGGCGAGAAGGACTCCTTTTAAAATTTGTGAGTGTTATCCCATGTCGTAAACTCACGGCCTTACTCAACAATCTGCTAAGCAATAGGTACTTTCAGATCTACTCAGATAATGATAGGAGCAGAATGTTTAAACTAAATGACGGCTTACCTCAAGGGTCTGTTCTGGCTCCCCTCCTTTTCAATTTGTATACACACGACTTACCAGAAACATCTTCAAGGAAATTCATATATGCTGATGATATTTGTCTGGTGACTCAGTGCTCCAACTTTGCTGATGCTGAAACTATTCTATCCACTGATCTGGAAGCCTTAGACAAATATTTCAAGAAATGGTGCCTCCACCTAAATCCTCAGAAAACAGTTATATCTGCATTCCACCTACGTAACAGACAGTCAAATTACAAACCAGAAGTTGTATTCAGAGACCAAGTGTTGCCATACTGTAGTACACCAAAGTACCTGGGATTAACACTAGATAGAACTCTGTCTTTCAAGCAGCATTTATCAAATGTGGCTGCTAAAGTTAAAACTAGAAATAATATTCTTCAGAAGCTTGTTGGTACATCATGGGGAGCCAATACTAACGTCCTGAGATCTACAGCATTAGCTCTGTCATATTCTGTTGCTGAATATTGCTGCCCAACCTGGATCAACAGTGTTCACACTAAGAAGATAGACGTGCAACTCAATCAGGCAATGCGATTAATCACAGGATGTATTCGGAGCACAAACACGCTGTGGCTGCCGGTTCTAAGCAATATCCCACCTCCAGCCCTAAGAAGATCAGAAGCTCTCCTAAAGACGTGGAAAAACATTCAGCAGAACCCCCAGCTCCCCATCCATCAAGATATTGTACAAGGAACACACCAACGCTTGAAATCGAGGAAACCACCATGGCGCACAGCACTCGACCTTGAAGGATCTGCTTTCAACATTAACAGTTCATGGAAACTCCAGTGGGATCAGTCTTCAGTAGCCAATAAACATCTAGTCGAGGACCCTTCCAAGCAGACGCAAGGATTTGATCTTCCAAGGCGTCAGTGGAGGATCATTAACCGCATTCGAACTGGACAAGGCAGATGTGGCTATCTACTGCACAAATGGGGATGGGTTGGCTCTGCAAATTGTGACTGTGGTGCCCCCTCACAGACGATTCATCACATTGTTGCTGACTGCCCTCATCGTACTTTCAGAGGAACTTTAATGGACATTCATCGTACATCGGATGAAGCAGTCAAGTGGATTGAAGAACTAGACATAGAGCTGTAAAATTGTACGAACTTGTGATTGTACATTTTAGTCCTGAAAATATTGTATATAAATGTAAATCAATGTACACATCATACGATAAATAAATAAATAAGGACGTTATTTGCTAACTGTAGCTGTTGACGAGCGTCTGCTTGGTTAGTGAATGATTTAAAATGGCAAGGCAATCACATAATGCTACAACGTCTGTCTCTTTCTTTCTTTAGTCGATCAGTTGAGGTATTTCCTCTGTCAGCCAAGGTGTTCTCGCAGATGTCTATCGAAAATCCGCCATTGCTCCTTTTAGAGTACCATTCTAAAACTAAACTGTGTGCTGAGGTATACCTCATCGCAATATTTACATCATTAAGGAACTTTAATCTCGTCTTACACTTCCACAGTACCATACCTAAGTATCCCACTTCCTTCCACCTGATTCCTCCAGATGATTCTCTTAAACTTCGTGTATTCTACATCGTTACTAAATTATGATCTGAGTCTCCATGTGTTCCTGCGTACACCTTACAATCTAATAACTGCTTTAGGAATCTCTGTATGCCCGTGATGAACCGAAACTGCAGTTTACCTGTGTCTCCGGGCCTTTTCCACAAATACCTCCTCCATTTGTAATAACTATGAAAAATCCGCCTCGATTGCAAAAACTACCTGGCGTTTACCTAGGTTTCAGCGTGGGTAGCCACGCCTTCTTCAGAACAAACGTAAAACAGTTTGCCTAAATAGGCATAGACAAAGGCAAAAATCAACACCTACAGCGGCAAGGCACCATAAAAATTTTTTACAAATACACGGTATATTTTTTATGGTGCCTTGCCGCTGTAGATGTTGATTTTTGCCTTTGACCATGCCTATTTAGGCAAACTGTTTTATATTTGTTCTGGAGAAGGCGTGGTTACCCACGCTGAAGCCTAGGTAAACACCAGGTAGTTTTTTGCAATCGAGGCGGATTTTTCATAATTATTTCGATACTTACGATTGCTGACGCGCTGCAAAGCTGAAAGTTCTTAAATTCCTCCATTTGTGATTTTCGAACATATTGTTAGCTATTACTACATGAAATTTACTGCAGAACTCAATTACTACTTTCTCGTCTCATTGCTGCTGCCTTACCATATTCTCCCGTAATACTCCCTTCTATTCCTTTCACTAAAACCGCATTTAAGTCCCCTCATTTCTCTTTAAGTACTGAATTACACGCTCAGTGTCCTCATACACTCTCTCTGTTCATCTTCTGCTTGTGATGTCAACATGCATGGCTGAGCTACCTTCGCCGGCGTTAGTCTGCTGTCGATTTTGATAGCAAACCTATCACTGAACTGTTCACAGTAACTCACTCTTTGCCCTACCTTCCTATTCATAACGAATCCACTCCCGTTATAAATAGCTATCTGTCAAGAGCAACCACAGCTGAAATGATCCATGTTTCTAAAATAAAACTCTTCCAGCTGTATAACAGCTTTTACAGGAATACGACCGGTTTCGTGATTTCAGATCAAGATATGAAACGTACAATCATCATTGTTATGAAAAACAGATATCTATCATAAAAATGTAAGTTCCTGACAACCATTACGAAACACTCACACGCCAATAAAACGTTTAAGTCCTGATACGTGAAAGGGCGACTCAGCCTTCTCACAATAAAATACTATTACCCGCAACAAGCAGGGTGTCAGTTTCAAATTGAGTAGGTGAGAAACTGACATGCTGAATGCGCGTTTACCCAATGAAAAGAGCAAGAATACTGTGGTATCAACGTTCGATACCACACTTGTCAGGGGTTGCAGTTATCGACCGCAGTCCGTACCAGTAATACTGGACCCGCGAGTCGAGACTAGAGCCGCTCCGCGGCTTGCAACAAGTCTCTAGTGTACGCTCGGCCACTCTTGCTCGAGACGTCAAGTAGGAAAGTAGTATAGCCCTTAGCTGATAGTAAGCAACCTCTGACACGGCGCTTAGTTAAAGTATGGCCTATGTGATGCGCCTACAGCTCTCTGTTTGTAGTTATATCCCTCCTGTCTATGAAGACTCCCGTACCACCAGTTAAGTACAATGGATAGTTTTTATGAGGCACTCAGTGATGTAGTTGTTAGAGTAAAGGACAAGGACAGTGTTCTGCTCATGGGTGATTTTAATGCCAGGATTGGAAATCGAACAGAAGGCTATGAAAAGGTTATGGGTAAATTTGGAGAGGATTTGGAGGCCAACAGGAACGGGAAACAACTCTTGGATTTCTGTGGCAGTATGGGCTTAGTAATCACAAACTCCTTTTTTAAACATAAGAACATTCACCGGTATACTTGGGAAGGCAGGGGAACCAGATCTGTCATTGACTATATAAAAACAGATCAGGAATTCAGGAAGGCTGTGAGGGACACACGTGTATTTAGGGGATTCTTTGATGACACTGATCATTATTTAATCTGCAGTGAAATTGGGATTGTGAGGCCGAAAGTGCAGGAGGTCAGGTCCATATGTAGGAGGATACGAGTGGAGAAACTTCAGGATAAGGAAATCAGGCACAAGTACATAACAGTGATCTCAGAAAGGTACCAGTTAGTTGAATGTAGTCAATTACAGTCATTGGAAAAGGAATGGACAAGGTACAGGGACACAGTACTAGAAGTGGCTAAAGAATGTCTTGGAACAGTAGTGTGTAAAGGTAGGATGAAGAAAACAACTTGGTGGAATGACACAGTCAAGGCAGGCTGTAAAAGGAAAAAGAAGGCGTATCAAAAATGGGTACATACTAGAACTCAGGTAGACATAAAAAGTTATGTTGAAGAAAGAAACAAAGCCAAACAGATAATTGCAGCATCCAAGAAGAAATCTTGGGAAGACTTTGGAAACAGGTTGGAGACTTTGGGTCAAGCTGCTGGAAAACCATTCTGGAGTGTAATTAGCAGTCTTCGAAAGGGAGGTAAGAAGGAAATGACAAGTATTTTGGACAGGTCAGGAAAACTGCTTGTGAATCCTGTGGATTCCTTGGGCAGATGGAGGGAATATTTTGAAGAATTGCTCAATGTAGGTGAAAATACGATCAGTAATGTTTCAGATTTCGAGGTACAATGGGGTAGGAATGATGATGGAAATAGGATCACATTTGAGGAAGTGGAGAAAATGGTCAATAGATTGCAGTGCAATAAAGCAGCTGGGGTGGATGAAATTAAGTCAGAACTCATCAAATATAGTGGAATGTCAGGTCTTAAATGGCTACACAGGATAATTGAAATGGCATGGGAGTTGGGACAGGTTCCATCAGACTGGACAAAAGCAGTAATCACATCAATCTTTAAACATGGAAACAGAAAAGATTGTAACAACTACAGAGGTATCTCTTTAATCAGAGTTGTGGGCAAAATCTTCTCAGGTATTGTTGAAAGGAAAGTGCGAGTATTAGTTGAGGACCAATTGGATGAAAATCAGTGTGGGTTTAGGCCTCTTAGAGGTTGTCAGGACCAGATCTTTAGCTTACGGCAAGTAATGGAGAAGTGTTATGAGTGGAACAGGAATTGTATCTATGCTTTATAGATATAGAAAAGGCATATGACCAGGTTCCTAGGAGGAAATTATTGTCTGTTCTACGAGATTATGGAATAGGAGACAAACTTTTGCAACCAATTAAAGGTCTTTACATGGATAGTCAGGCAGCAATTAGAGTTGACGGAAAATTGAGTTCATGGTTCAGAGTAGTTTCAGGGGTAAGACAAGGCTGCAACCTGTCTCCACTGTTGTTCATATTATTTATGTATCATATGTTGAAAACATAGACTGGCTGGGTGAGATTAAGATATGTGAACACAAAATAAGCAGTCTTGCATATGCCGATGACTTAGTTGTGATGGCAGATTCGATTGAAAGTTTGCAAAGTAATATTTCAGAGCTAGATCAGAAATGTAAGGACTATGGTATGAAGATTAGCATCTCCAAAACGAAAGTATTGTCAGTGCGTCAGTGAGAAAGAGATATAAATGGATTGAGTGCCAGATAGGAGGAACAAAGAACAGGTGGACGGTTTCAAGTACTTAGGATGCAAATTCTCACAGGATGGCAACATAGTGATAGAACTGGAAGCGAGGTGTAGCAAAGCTAATGCAGTGAGCGCTCACCTACGATCTACTCTCTTCTGCAAGAAGGAAGTCAGTACCAAGACTAAGTTATCTGTGCACCGTTCAATCTTTCGACCAACTTTGTTGTATGGGAGCGAAAGCTGGGTGGATTCAGGTTACCTTATCAACAAGGTTGAGGTTACGGATAAGAAAGTAGCTAGGATGATTGCAGGTACTAGTAGATGGGAACAATGGCAGGAGGGTGTCCACAATGAGGAAATCAAAGAAAAACTGGGAATGAACTCTATAGATGTAGCAGTCAGGGCGAACAGGCTTAGATGGTGGGGTCATGTTACACGCATGGGAGAAGCAAGGTTACAAAAGAGACTCATGGGTTCAGCAGTAGAAGGTAGGAGGAGTCGGGGCAGACCAAGGAGAAGGTACCTGGATTCGGTTCAGAATAATTTTGAAGTAATAGGCTTAACATCAGAAGAGGCACCAATGTTAGCACTGAATAGGGGATCATGGAGGAATTTCATAAGGAGGACTATGCTCCAGACTGAACGCTGAGCCGGCCGAAGTGGCCGTGTGGTTAAAGGCGCTGCAGTCTGGAACCGCAAGACCACTACGGTCGCAGGTTCGAATCCTGCCTCGGGCATGGATGTTTGTGATGTCCTTAGGTTAGTTGGTTTAACTAGTTCTAAGTTCTAGGGGACTAATGACCTCAGCAGTTGAGTCCCATAGTGCTCAGAGCCATTTGAACCTGAACGGTGAAAGGCATAATCAGTCTTAAATGATGATGATGATGATGATGAAAGACTTATAATTATTTTAGTCGTTGTAGGCCCAGACCATGCACCCAGCCCCTTATCGACTTCACTGACAAACCTGCTGTATATGCAAAGAAGAAATTTGTATGTTTCTATTTAGTATTGGCCTCCAGTCATTCACATTGGCGACGATTCGTTGGTCGGCATTATAACAAATACATTTAATAATACACACTGAGTTGTGGCCAATCATGTCCTGCACAGTATCGACCAGAACGCCGGTGTACATGTTTCTTATATCTAATGATGTCATATGTGTGCCCTGCGGAATATTCAGATCTGATACTAACTAATAAACCATCCTCTGTTACGAATTCTGAAGTTACTTGGGTGGGAATAACGCTCATTTTGATATTTTGCCAGCGCTTTCACAGTGCGATTCCCCCCCTCCCCTCCCCCCACCATTAACCACTCTTACATTAAAAATAGGTCTCATAGACGCTCCATCCTTACGTGCCTTCACCATGGGCGTCTGCCTAGGTCGTTTAGGGTTCATGTAAACTTACTTTTAAACTTCACAGGTAAGACTTACACTACTGGCCATTAAAATTTTTACACCAAGAAGAAATGCAGATGACAAACAGGTATTCATTGGACAAATATATTATACTAGAACTGATATGTGATTACATTTTCACATTATTTGGGTGCATAGATCTTGAGAAATCAGTACCCAGAACAACCACCTCTGGCCGTAATAACGGCACTGATAGGCCTGGGCATTGAGTGAACCAGATCTTGGATGGCGTGTACAGGTACAGCTGCCCATGCAGCTTCAACACGAATCCACAGTTCATCAAGAGTAGTGACTGGCGTATTGTGACGAGCCACTTGCTCGGCCACCATTGACCAGACGTTTTCAATTGGTGAGAAATCTGGAGAATGTGCTGGACTCCTGTATCCAGAAAGGCCCGTCATTATCCTTCTGAAGTGTAGGGTTTCGCAGGGATCGAATGAAGGGTAGAACCACGGGCCGTAACACATCTGAAATGTAGCGTCCACTCTTGAAAGTGGCGTCAATGCGAACAAGTGGTGACCGAGACGTGTAACCAATGGCATCCCATACCATCACGCCGGGTGATACGCCAGTATGTCGCCAAACACGGATGCGACCATCATGATGCTGTAAATAGAACCTGGATTCATCCGAAAAAATGACGTTTTGCCATTCGTGCACCCAGGTTCAACGTTGAGTACACAATCGCAGGCGCTCCTGTCTGTGATGCAGCGTCAAGGGTAACCGAAGCCATGGTCTCCGAGCTGATGGTCCATGCTGCTGCAAACGTCGTCGAACTGTTCGTGCAGATGGTTGTTTTCTTGCAAACGTCCCCATCTGTTGACTCAGGGACCGAGACGTGGCTGCACGATCCGTTACAGCTATGCTGATAATATGCCTGTCATCTCGACTGCTAGTGATACGAGGCCGTTGGGATCCAGCACGGCGTTCCGTATTACTCTCCTGAATCCACCGATTCCATATTCTGCCAACAGTCATTGGATCTCGACCAACGCGAGCAGCAATGTCGCGATACGATAAACCGCAATCGCGATAGGCTACAATTCGACCTTTATCAAAGTCGGAAACATGATGGTACGCATTTCACCTCCTTACATGAGGCATCACAACCACGTTTCACCAGGCAACGCCGGTCAACTGCTGTTTGTGTATGACAAATCGGTTGAAAACTTTCCTCATGTCAGCACGTTGTAGCTGTCGCCACCGGCGCCAACCTTGTGTGAATGCTCCGAGAAGCTAATCATTTGCGTATCACAGTATCTTCTTCCTGTCGGTTAAATTTCGCGTCTTTAGCATGTCATTTTCGTGATGTAGCAATTTTAATAGCCAGTAGTGCAGTTTCGTTTATGGTCGTTCTTCATACATCAACATATTTAACTGTAGGATTCGTAAGAAGCACTTCAATAATCTCTATAGAATGAATGCTCTGGATAAGATGTATGAGAAATTTTTGGGTATAATATGTCACTTTAATTTTGTCCTCGGATGCGTAACTACGGAAACATTGTGTTTAGTGACAAGGAAAATATTGTGCTGAAAAAGGAGCCGGCTCGCAATGCACATAGCGCCAGTACGCAGCAGTTTGTAACAAAGTTGATCGCACACACAGTCGCGGTTTTGAATGGTGTAAAACTCAGCACTGCAGAACGCAGTGCAGTCGCCGTCGGAGTCCACAGTCGTATCGAGGACGTACGTAGGAATGGTCAAGGGCTGGACAGGGTAACGTATTGTGGATAAGTTGAGGAGAGAACTGTCAGGAAAATTAATAAGTTGACAGAAAATCAAGCAGTAATTGTACCGGTTGATAAGAGCAAAGACATTTCAGAAGAGTGTCGGTATGTGCAGAAAGACAGGAACAGTCAGACTGAAGAGTGTGTTAGCGATACTACCGCTAAATATGTTGATATATTAAAAAAGATCTTTAAGGAAACTAAGGTCTTACCTGGGAAATTAAAAATTAAGAAATTAATTTCCATGACCCCTTAACAACCTAGGCTGAGAGCCACTATTAAGTCTCGTAAGTGTGGGGTTCCTGTGAGACATATGGTTAATGCAAGAAGTGTGGCGGGGGTAGGGGGAGAGACATTTGAGTATCAGACTGAGAAAGCACTGGAAAAATATCTAAAAGAGCATTATTCCCACATAAGTAGCTTTAATATTCGTAACTGATAGCAGTTAATTAGTAAGTTATCAGATCTGAACATTCCGCAGGGCACGCATTTTAAGTCATTACATGTTAAAATCATGTACATCAGCATTCCAAACGACGCTATGCAGGACATGATTGGTCATAACTTGAGGATTTATAGTGGACACTCTGCAGATGAGATTGACGATACCCTCAAGTTCCTCAGTACTGTGTTCACCTACAATTCCTTCACGTTTGGAGATAATACCTACATTCAGATGCACGGCCTGACCATTGGCTCTCCATTGTCACACTCCTTTGCTAATAAATTTATAAGTAAGTTTGAAAGTGACACTGGTGCTCTGATTCCCACCTATGCTAACTAAATGGTACTAAAGTCCAGATACGTTGAAAATATATTTTTTCTCAAAAATGGTTATATGGTGGAATACTGTGATTTTGCGCAGGAAAACGTTCAGTTTACCACAGAAAGTAGAGAGGGAGGATGGCTACCTCAGTTAGATGTAAAAAAATTAGCTTAGAGGATACAAGGATTGTGTGTGATATTTTTAGAAAGCTACAACGACGGATGCTGTTATACGCTGCAGTTCTAATCACACCCCTGAGTACAAGATGCCAGCTTTTAGATAAATGTTGTATCGCCTTCACAGTACACCATTTTCGAATTAGGTATGTGATCGAGAATTTCATTGACGGGATAAGAATGGCGAGAAAGTTTTATATTACAGTATGTAGTCGAACCCTGACTTCCTTTCAAAAACACAATGTTGGTTATTGATCCTGAGGTTCTTGTTACTGGTACATGCTATTCCGTCTGGCGTACTTGGTTTTTACTACTTTTATGCTGAAGTATTTTTATATGGTTATGCTGAGTAAGGGGGCCCTTAATCATTCCCATGACTGGATATGTGCAAAGATGTCAAATGTTTTTAAGTTTAAAATTACAATGAAATGATTACCCTTAGCTGCATATGGGCGTTGATATAAGTCAACAGGGACAGCTGAAAATGTGTGACCGGACCGGAACTCGAACCCGGGATCTCCTGCTTACATGGCAGACGCTCTATCCGTGGTTTTTTTTTTTTTTCACTTTGTTCGTTGTATTTGGTCGACGCGAACGTCACATGCCATCCATTGAAGTACGTTGTTGATCTTTGCACTCAGTTTTTTTATTACAGAGACACGCCCGGCCTCTGAACGAACACGCTGAGCTACCGTGCCGGCGACGAAAGGCGTGCCAGAGATAATAACGTGCACTCGCCTCTGTGTCCTTGGTGGCTCAGATGGATAGAGTGTCTGCCATGTAAGCAGGAGAGCCCGGTTTCGAGTCCCCGTCGGGGCACACATTTTCAACTGTCCCGTCTCCTTATATCAACTCCTGCATGCATCTAAGGGTATTAATTTCATTAAAATTTCATTCTACCGAGCTGCTTGGTCACCGATGGTGATGACCGAAAGAACAGATACCATCTCCGTATATATATATATGTTTTTAAGTTTCCCCACTATGTGCATCGTGGCGCTAGTGCCCTCCGTGAACAGACGAGAACATTGACTATAAGTGTAGCTTTCAACGATGATGGGGTTGGAGGGTTGCTGTCAGCCGCTTCCTGGTGTGCAGTGAGTTCTCTTAACAACGGGCTTTCAGTATTGCTAGCTGGTGCTTTTACATTTTCTTTTTTTCTTATTTTGCTCTTTTTCGTTGTAGGTTAGAGCGCTTTTAACATGTCAGTTTCTCAACTGATCAGCTTGAAACTGTGACGCCCTGCTTGCTGCGGGTAACAGTATTTTATTTTGAGAAGATTGGGTTGGGTTGGTTTGTTTAGGGGGGAGGGGGGAGGACACCAAACAGGAGGTCATCGGTCTCATCAGATTAGGGAAGAAAGTCAGCCGTGCCCTTTCAAAGGAACCATGCCGACATTTGCCTGTAGCGATTTAGAGATCATCATAGAAAACCTAAATCAGGATGGCCGGACGTGGGATCGAACTGTTGTCCTCCCGAACGCGGGTCCAGTCTGCTAACCACTGCGTCATCTCACTCAGTGAGAAGGTTGAATCGGCCTCCTTCCCACATCAGCGCTTAAATGTTTTACTGAAGTGCGGTTATTTATACTGGTCTTCATGATCATAGATTATTAGGATATCTATCTGTTTCTTATCGTATTGACGACTATACGTTTCCTGTCTTGTAGATATACATCTGAAGATGTGAAACGATATCACGAAACCGGTCGCTTTCCTCTAAACGTTCATATACAGCTAAAACCGATTTATTTCAGAAACATTCTCCTCTTACATCAGTTATATAATTTTTTTCCACTTTTGATATTACCTATTTGAGTAGGACCAGAAATTGTTGACTTCTTCTTTCCATTTCACTTCACTGCTCCCACTGTATCTATATTGAGCCTGAGCATTTACTTCTCATATTTTCTTGCTTCCCTAGTATGTTCGTCCGCAGCGCGTGGTCGTGCGGTAGCGTTCTCGCTTCCCACGCCCGGGTTCGATTCCCGGCGTGGTCAGGGATTTTCTCTGCCTCGTGATGACTTGGTGTTGTGTGATGTCCTTAGGTTAGTTAGGTTTAAGTAGTTCTAAGTTCTAGGGGACTGATGACCATAGATGTTAAGTCCCATAGTGCTCAAAGCCATTTGAACCTAGTATGTTCAGACTCGTGGCATTCCATGATCCTACTCGTAGAACATTACCAGTTCGTTTGATTATTCCATCTTTATCTCTTCGTAACGTCCTCTTTGGTCGTCCAGTCCCAGAGATCCGAAAGGTGGACTAATCAGTAGTCCCTCGCCGTTGGAGAGATCACCAAGGCACTTTTCCATTTAAAGGCCATATGTTATGTGGATACACATTATGTGCCGTTAAAGCAGTGGTTTCGATTGCCTTCTGCTTCATCATGTCTTTGAACTGTGATGATTCTTTCGCCTATCAGGAGCAGTTTCCCATAAAAAGGGCAACTGAGTGCCCTGAACCTCATTCCGCTACTGCACCATCTTTTGACCAGGCTGCAGGTAGAGCAGGTCCACGGATGCCATTGGTGATAATTTTTATTCCAAATTTAACAATGTCTAAGTTGAAAACGATTACTCAGGACGTGTCGACTACTATACAACTACTCTATACTCAGATGACGGGTTCTATCTGTAGTGCAGTTTTACCTATAGGGTCCTAGGCTCTCCTCAGCAACTTATGAGAATCATGATGGTTGCGGCCGCTGCCTCTAGCTACACCAGCAACAGACGGAAATCTGCCTCCTAGGACTGCAATCTCTTTCGGTCGCAGTCGAAAGCTGTTTGCCTCTGGACCACTTGGCTGTGGCTTACAAATTAGAGTTTGATCACCTTCATGGAAATAGAGAAATCATTAAGTAATACAAAATTGGACCAATTATGGAGATTCGTGAGGTACAGTCATGCTCAAAAGTATCCGAACGACCTGAATTGCATTTCGCCTGATTCGCTTGCAACCCACATAACGCAGCTGTCTAGCAGGTCCTCTAATCGCTCCTTGGTACAGTCGTTTGACTATTGAAAATGGTTCCAACAAGTCACCACTGGAAAACACTACTCTGTATCGCAATAACTCAAGATGTAAAGTAACACTACGATACTACAAATATCAAGGAACACCTTATCACAGGTAAGACTGTCCTCAAGGCTTGTAAGCTCACATTTATTACAAGAAATGACATACCTGAAATGTTACCACTCTCATTATTACGACAGATAGGTAATGCACGTAGTAAGTATTATTTAACACAAAATGACATTAAAATTTTATATTATTCACGAGCAGCTAGTTGAGAATATATGTGAACTTCAAAAGACACTACGAACCGTCTCGTTCTGCATATGGACTCAAACCCAGGTCATGCAGACTAAGCAAAGATTTCGTGACTGAACTGAAACTAACAGTCATTCCTGATTAGGCATACAGTGAGTGATGTACCTAGATTTTAAATAGCATCAATTAGCAAATACCAACTTTAAATTACATAACGCAAACATTTTTAACGGACGCGAATTCCTACCCAGCACCTATTGTCCCTGATAACGAACTACGAGAGATGTTAAATATTGCTTCTTAACAAATAACTTACTTGAAATGCCGTGAGGTAAAGCTTTGTGTTGGACAGGGATTCGAACACGGAACCTAATAAGATAGATATCGCAGCACAATCAACTGTGACATATCGGATTTTCTCGGCAGTAGCTGGATGTTTTAACTGAAATGACGAGACGAAACATTAATTTTTTCCTTCCCAGGACTCCAACTCGGGACATATCGCTGCTATATTCTAGAGAAAACGAACTTTAAATATGGGTTTGTTGCACCAGCAGCGACATGTGAGTATGTTTGAACTAGAAATAATATGACGAAGCGTTCAGTGCTGACTGGGAATAGAGCTCCACACATATCGTTGTTGACTACACACAAAGAGACGTCAGCTACCGAATTTTTCTCCACCAGCAGCTCGGAAAAACATCTTGAACTTACAGTGACCTCTAAAATAGTTCTTCGTCTCACTGGGAGTCAAAAACGTCAAATATCGTTAGTGTTGACAACGAATGAAAATACATTAAACATCGAAATTATTATACACCAGCAGATAGGTGTTCTCGTGGTAGAGCGTGATTATATATAATGGAATCTTTAGTACCGGGCCAGGATTCGAACCCATTCACTCGCAATATGTGGAGATGTTGAGGAATCTGCAGGTTTGAACAGCGGAGCTGTATTGTCACGAAGGGAACAAATTCCGCGTTAAGGGCGGTCTGAGTTGCATTCCCAGTTCAGAACCAATTTAATCGACATGCAGAAGCTCAGATAAAACATGGAATAAGTGTCCTGTGAGCCTACATAGCGTTTGTTTCGTCACTAGAAATAAATAACTAGCATAAGAAAGGTTACTGGTGATAGAGTTTCTACATGTCGGTACTCCAGACTTCCTTGCGGCTCAACCTAACGTCTACTTGGTAGAGAAGGAATATCATTTTTAATGTGAATTTCAGACCACAATGTCATTATATCTTCTTCACTTCGTGTAGCCAGAAGGGAATGGAATCTGTCTCACCCTACCTAAATTACTGACCAAAGTTGGAATCGAACACAGACCATAGATAACATTAGAGAATTCGCATATATCGTTGATGATTAATTTCTCTCTCATGTTTACTATTGTTTTAACAACACTCAAGGAAACCTTACGAAAATTGTGAGCAGTATTATAAGAAATGTAATAAAACTACCCACAATAACCTTACGACGAAAGTCTGTTTTAATGAAAATGAGTATCTGTACACAAGCGTGCCTCTATCGTCACGAATTGGAAAAATACTACTCACTTAGATTCTGAGTGGGTCTGTGTTTAAATGGTATGCTGTGTCATACTCAAGTGGTATGCAAATGTGGCATTTCTTAAATAAAGTTATGTATTCCCAGACACCCAAAATTCGCTTGTCAGCAGCGGGAAGAGGCATTACCTGTTGTGCAGCATTGTAAGTGTTTCACCATTCCACTATGAGCCGAGAGAATTTTCTTGCGATTTCCTTATCGATGTTTGATCTGACTGTTTGTAGCTTTTTCACAGAACGGATAAAAACGCTATACTCAGTGAGACTGGAACTACGATCCATAACAGTCGCTTTTTCACAGGTCAGCACGTTACCACAGAGCTGGCGTAGAAGTATGTGTGTTAGCTTCCTCTTACGAGACCAATAGCGGCTAGAACTCGTAAACCGCTATTTGTAGGGCGAGATTAGTTGCGATTTCCACGTGCAACGACTTTCCTGGGCTGAAAACCGTAAATTTACAGTCTTTTGTTACACCTCAAGCGATAATAACTCAGATTATTCAATGGAAATGACAGGTAAAATCAAGTGAACATTGAGGCTTAATTCCGTGCACACCAGGAAGTAATTCGTCGATCACAGAGTTACCAAACATATATTGCCTTGTTGCCAAATCTCAGTTACAATACCAGCAGGAAGAAGACGAACCGATGTGATCTTACAGCGGGCTGGGAAGTGACCATAGCTGGTGTCTCCAAGTCGTGGCTGCAACGGCTTGAAATATGTAATGCGTCTGATTCGCATTTCTGTAACTAGGTTTAGGGACTGGAGCGTAGTTACTAGCAATACTCAGAACTGACTACAAACTAAGCATAATAAATCAGTAACTCTCATGATTGTTTTTATATTTTTTTCGTAAGTGTACTCAAAACTAAGGAACTCATTCACAGATATTTTCGTGCCTCGCCTATAGTCGAGCACAACAAACAAATAAAAACAAAAAAAGAATGTGTGTGTGTGAGAGAGAGAGAAATCAAAAAGAATGAGTGAGAGAGAGGGAGAGAGAGAGAGAGAGAGAGAGAGAGAGAGAAACGTTGTAAAGAAATTGAATCATGGTATGTAAAAAAATCTTTCATTAAAATGACACTTTCCACATCATTACGAAATAACGTATTGATGATCTATGCAACAACAATTAATCTAATGTAATCTAATCATATCATATCATATTGCTGACTAGCCATGAAGAGTCATGAATTACCGACGTTTTTACCAATACCAGTAACCAAATCTAAACTTGTAAATAAAAGACGACAATTTTTGTAGTAAACCGGGACTTCTGTCTAGACCCTTTCGTCCCTGTTAATTAACGGTTCAAATGGCTCTGAGCACTATGGGACTTAACAGCTATGGTCATCAGTCCCCTAGAACTTAGAATTACTTAAACCTAACTAACCTAAGGACATCACACAACACCCAGCCATCACGAGGCAGAGAAAATCCCTGACCCCGCCGGGAATCGAACCCGGGAAACCGAGCGTGGGAAGCGAGAACGCTACCGCACGACCACGAGATGCGGGCTGTTAAGTAACGACCAAAGATGTATGATATATCTCTATTTTGAAGTAACAAAGTGTTCATGCATTCAAAAATGAAGTGCATGATGTGAAGTTCTGCGACAGAGATACGAACCCAATACGGTTCTTGCCCTGTCTACGGAATCCTTTTCATGGTAATATCAAACATCAGCAATTACTCTTAGATTACATTAAAACTAAAGTAATTGATGAAGACGTTACTTGATAACAAAAACGCGCTGCCTTTCTTCATTTAATTGCGCCTAGAAATGGCTAGCTAGTACTGCCAAAGCAAAAGGCAAGAGATCTTACAGCCTTCCGATATACGTCGCTGTCAGTTCTTCCATATGATTTGGTCGACATGACCTGTTTCAAGTTGTGTATGACAGACAATGTTTTAGAAGATCAATTGTTTTCCTTTGCAATAAACAGAAAGATTTTCATTCTAAGCTATCCAAGTACAAAATTTTTACCAATATTAGTTCAAACTTAATATTCGCTTCTATAATATAGGAAAGTATTTCACAGTTGCAAAACTCGCATCCTGGGCAGTGCAACATCATACTGACAACAGTAATGTGCTTATACTGACAACCTGACTGATCGTTTTACCCGATTTTGTAATCATTTAAGTAAAACAACATGACTTCCCAGTGGGATACATTTTGTCCCTCTTTTCCTTCTGTGAAATTTGTCAGTAAGCTTTTTCCCTTCCAGCCAGCGAAATGCGACAGAGTACGGCCGGTAAACGATTCACAAACCACGATTTAGTGCCGTTAAGACGATTTCTTTAAACATTGTCGTAGCTGAAGGCATTTAGTTTCGTCTTAAATCGTCTCAAGCAGCAATGTTCACAGACATCTCATATAGGAGAAAGCTCATTATCCAGGTACGAAGGTTGTAAAACAAACCTCCCAAGGTTTGTGTCAGGTTGATCTTTTGGTCTGATAGCACTGCGTAAGTATTTTGTCTATGAGGTATCACAAGTAGTGTTCCTGTAGCTGTGGGAATCATTGGTTGAAAACGAGTTTAACACCAATCGGTCAGTACTGCTAAATATTCAAAATGATTATCAACCTAAGTCTGAGTTTATCCGCAAACTGAGACGAATTTATAATATTGAAGCTAGACTGTGTATCCTTGTCTTCCTTGAGTGGGCATTGGAAGGCGTTTACACACATGTATACAATACTATGAATACTTCGAACGCTATAGTTAACGTTGCTCACATAAACTACTTTTGTTTTTTAATTCTTCTGGATCTTCAGCGTGCAATATGTGTTGTTGATACAGTCTTAGAGCAAAAAATTGACCGCCGAGTCGTTCACGTAAGGTGGGCAATACAGTCGTGCTCCTCTCAGAATCCTATGTCCGGCAATATGCTCGATCGGGTAACATTGTAGACTGCGGCACTTTGCAGAGGAAGTCTTGACTTCAGTCTTAGTACTTTATTCTTCACTATGACCGTAGTCTTGAGGTAAAACGCGAGACTAGCTAATACGACGTCTGGTAATTAAAAGCACACGTCGACAAAGTTTTTATCGCCCCTTTCCTCTCGGTGCTGAAGCTATGAGTGTAAGTCAAGCAAATCTAGAATAGATTTTGCTTTCTGTCACACTGGTAATAACAGTTTGGTCCAACAATGTTTTAGCGAAAGATTTCTTTGCCGACCATCTGCCTCTGAACACCGCATGCGTCTGAGTTCTCTGGGACCCGTTTAGTGCCTACCGGCGGGGACTGAGGCACTGCGCTGCCTCGCCTTCTGCCGACAACGCTCTCTCTACGATGTAAAATGCTTTAATGTTATTGAGTTGTGACCCATAAAATCTGTCTACGATTTGTGTTTCACTCTTGATAGCAAAGGAGGCACAAAACCGTTTTCATTTGATGATTATTTTATTACACTAGAATGCAATACATCAATGTGGAACAGAATTAATTTCATTGTTTCTGATCCAGTAAACTACAGTTAAAGCATCACATTCTGTTCTTTTTCCTTTCACGGGAGGTTCCTCAAATAATTTATTATTGTCATGGATTCATATCTGTTAGTCAAGGCACAGAGAGTAAATGCAATGTAATGTGTTTGATTTCTTTCTTTGATTCTCTATGGTAAATGGATGCAAAAGATTGTGTCAATACCTATCAGAACCTGATCTATAGCTACTCAGGAAAATTGCTTGTTTTGAGGTCTATACTTAAATTAATGGAGAAGTGAACACTGTTCACAAGTGATATTTAAAATATTCAATTGGATTTAAGGCGACAAAATTGCTCATATTTGAAGCTACCCATAGAAAAAGTAAGTTGCTAGAGCCGCTGTTAAAAAATGTCTGCGCGGAGTTCCTAATTGCTACTGTGGAAATTTAGCGTAGAGGCCCTATAGTAATCTAGAGGTTCATTTCCTTCATACTTCAGAGTGCCCGTGCTGTTCTAGGCGCTACAGTCTGGAGTCGAACGCCCGCTACGGTCGCAGGTCCGAATCCTGCCTCAGGCATGGACGTGTGGGATGTCCTTAGGTTAGTTAGGTTTAATTAGTTCTAAGTTCTAGGCGACTGATGACCTCAGAAGTTAAGTCGCATAGTGCTCAGAGCCACTTGAACCTTCATACTTATCACCCTGGCATGTGAGTCTTACGTAAAGAACAATATTGAAATTCGTATCGCTGATGGTCAGTTCGAATCTCTTCAGAGATGCTAGTATTGCGAAGCAGCTTGGCAGTCAGAAAGCCAAGATCTGTGACCATTAACACAACTTACTGAGTCGAGCTACCAAGAGGATTTGGTGTGTAAAGGTTTTCTTCCGATTTCAATACAGAATTTTTTCTGGAAGTTCGCGGCTCCATAAAATATATCAGAAAAAAAGCTCGCATATGCCGGCCCCTACCACGGTTAGAATTGACGACTGATTGAGCAGTTCTGAACCGAAACCCGAGACCGAGGCTACAGACACACTGCTGCGTGTACACCACTCTCATCATGGTATTTGTCGCTCAGCCTCATAACGCATCGTGAAAGGTAATAAAAGTTGTCACTTATGTGAAGAATAGCATTTCTTTAGGCAAAATATTGAATTTTCTGTCTCAGTGTCTTAGTCTACATTAGGATTATATAGCATGAGTCATTCAAATGGAAAGGGAATATCAAGTGAATTTAGCGAGTCAGTTCAGTACCGTACGCGGATGTGATTGCACTTTCACAGTGTTGCCTAACGTTTGTGGCGATGTTGCCAATTCTCAGCTGTGCTACGAACAGCCCTGTAGCCGTATGCGAGGAGAATCCTGTGCTCGTGTCATAGGAGGGTATGTAGAGGAGGCGCAGGGTTTGGTTAATATGCAGCGTTTTCTCCTACCAGTTATGTCAAACATTCAGGTTGTAAGTAGGCTATTTAGGTCTTCTTATTGGTAACGCCACGTAGCGCCCTGTATGAAAATCACTGGCTGTGCTGTGTGCATTCCGTGGATAGTTTGCATTGTTGTCTGCCATTGTAGCGTTGGGCAGCTGGATGTTAACAGCGCGTAGCGTTGCGCAGTTGGAGGTGAGCCGCCAGCAGTGGTGGATGTGGGGAACTGAGATGGCGGATTTTTTAGAATGGATAATCTGGAGGTGTGTCCATCAGAAACAGTAGATTTGTAAGAATGGATGTCATGAACTGCTATATATTAATGACTATTAAGGTAAGTACATTTGTTGTTCTCTATTAAAATCTTTCATTTGCTAACTATACCTATCAGTAGTTAGTGCCTTCCGTAGTTTGAATCTTTTATTTAGCTGGCAGTAGTGGCGCTCGCTGTATTGCAGTAGCTTGATTAACGAAGATTTTTGTGAGGTAAGTGATTTGTGAAAGGTATAGGTTAATGTTAGTCAGGGCCATTCTTTTGTAGGGATTATTGAAAGTCAGATTGCGTTGCGCTAAAAAAAATACTGTGTGTCAGTTTAAGCACAGTCATGTACAATTTTTCTAAGGGGACGTTTCAAGGTCTATAATCTTACCATCACGATTACAGTTTCCTACAAAATATATACGAATAAAACACTTACCTTGTGACAAAGCATTATTTCAGTACAATAAAAAGTCTTTGGAAATCGCTTATGCCCACCTGTCACAAAAGTGAGATAACAAAAACTTTGCACCTCGAAATCGATTGGACCTATGTGCAGTCTTGTGACGTTTAAATAAATCGTCTTAACGGCACTAAATCGTGGTTTGTGAATCATTTACCGGCCGTACTCTGCCGCATTTCGCTGGCTGGAAGGCAAAAAGCTTACTGACAAATTTCACAGAAAGAAAAGGGGGACGAAATGTCTCCCACTGGAAGGTCATGTTGTTTTATTTAAATGATTACAAAATCAGGTAAAACGAACAGTCAGGTTGTCAGTATAAGCACATTACTGCTGTCAGTAAGATGTCGCACTGCCCAAGGCCTGTAACGATAAAGGGCCCGTTTAGGTCAGGCATATTGTATACAGAAGTGGAAGAGAGAGAACCACTAAATTCTAATCCGTCTGCATTGCATACACACAGAAATTACTGTTACAGTGTACTTATGGAGCCCAATGAGTGAATTGCGTATTTTCCAGTGAGAAAGAGCACTGTCAAACAGTCTTCACTGCAAAAACAGACATAATGTCTTATGGGATAACAGCAATCAGTGATTTTATAATGTTACTTAAAATCCGTCACGATTTCAAATTTTTTTATTCATATGACCGGTTTCGGTTCATTCAGAACCATCTTCAGATCTGATATTTCAGTTGCAGGAGTAACCCGTCCAAATCCAGCAACTTTCGCATGCTGCGTAGTGTGACACAGTTCTGAATGAACCGAAACCGGTCATATGAATAAAAAAATTTGCAATCAAGACGGATTTTAAGTAACATTATAGAGTCTTCGCTGCATTAGGTTACTTAACCTGGTGTCACTCTGAGCTAGAATTTATGGTCAGCGACTAAGCGTAAGGTCAATGAGTCGGATGCGACTTTTGCAACTGTGAAATACTGTCCTACGTTATAGAAGCGAATATTAAATTTGAACTAATATTGCGAAAATTTTGTATTTGGATAGCTTAGAATGAAAATCTTTCTGTTTATTACAAAGGAAGACAATTGATTTTCTAAAACATTGTCTGTCATACACAACTTGAAACAGGTCATGTCGACCAAATCATATGGAAGAACTGACAGCGACGTATATCGGAAGGCACTAAGATCTCTTGCCTTTTGGTTTGGCAGTACTCCATAGCCATTTCTAGGCGCAAGTAAATGAAGAAAGGCAGCGCGTTTTTGTTATCAAGTAACGTCTTCATCAATTACTTTAGTCTTAATGCAATCTACGAGTAATTACTGATGTTTCATATTAACATGAAAAGGATTCATAAAATAGGGAAAGAACCTGTTCTTGGGAAACTACTTCTATAGTGACCAAAAGGCATCAAATGATCTTCAAGTACAGTGTTCCAGCAGCGGTATGAGGAAAATGATACTAATAATGACGATAATAATCGAATTAGCCGGTAACTTCACACTTCCCAGTGGAATTTCTCGAACTAAGAAATTTGCTGAATTTGCGAAAATTTCAAAATGGCTTCACATCGAGCCTATGATGCCTAGAAGAGTCTTTACATCTTCCTGACATGAGAATAGCATAATCTCCGCTTCAGAAGCTTGCTTCTACTTAACCATTTAATAGACTCAAGTTTTTTCCACCGTGACTAATTTTGTAAGCTAAACACATCATCTGTTACAGCACACTCCTGGGGCTGGGAAATGTGGCCACAATGGTCTGGCGGAACGAACTATCACAGGTGCAATGCGTGGGTTCAGGCACTTACATTTAAGAGGCACAAACAGATTTACTTTACCCCTGGTGACATCACGAGAAAGACGTTATAATCCAGAATCCGCATTTAACATCAGGTTCCTTCACTACCGACTGGGCAGAGCCGGTTTACAGTCGCCAGTAAACTTACTTATATTAGAAAATTTTATTTTATTTGATGAACCGATAGCCATTTAAAGAAGTAGGGCTCTTACTTTACTTGTACTTGATTGAACTAGAGAGGTTAAAAACTTTGGTGCTGGACTGTGATTCGAATTCGTATCTCCTCTTTCGAGGATCTGAATCTCTCGGAACAGTATAGTTCAATCATTTCGTTCCTTTTCTCAAGCCCGTTGTCTTCTCTAAGTCTCCTCCAAAGGTAAGTATGTGGGTCCGAATCCTGATCCAGTCCAAAAATATTCATAATTTCATTTAAAGCCCTATCACGTGCACACCGTCCTGTTAGTGCAAAATTAACGTACATCTTTAATGTATGTTCATGTGTTGCCAACAATCGCAATAGGTGTTATTTATGGTCAAACACGCACACATCTTACTATTAGTGAGTAAGCAACTGGTACTTAAGCTATATTCGTGGATGCACGGTAGGTGTGCAGTTCGATTGTCGCTTAGGCACAAAAGTTTGTATCCTTATTTTAGATTCAAACAAAAAACCGATACGAAACATTTGAGTTTACTTAGTTAAAAATCCGATTATCTGTTGGGTTCGTATCTCCGTCACAGAACTACACATCATGCACTTCATCTTTAAATGCATGCACACTTTGTTACTTCAGAATAGAGGTATATAAGACATCTTTCGTGGGTAGTTAACAGGGGCGACAGCTCTTGATAGAAGTCCCGGTTTATTACAAAAACTGTCGTCTTTTATTTACAAGTTTAGATTTGGTTACTGGTATTAGCAAAAATTTCAGTAATTCATGACACTTCATGGCTAGTCATCAATATGATATGATATGATTAAGTTACATTAGATTAATTCTTGTTTCATAGATCATGAATACGATATTTCGTAATGATGTGGAACGTGTCATTTTAACGAAAGATTTCTTTACGTACCATGATTCAATTTCTTTACAACGTTTTTTTTTTTTCTCTATCTCACATTCTTTTTGATTCTCTCTCTCTCTCTCTCTCTCTCTCTCTCTCTCTCTCTCTCTCTCTCTCACACACACACACACACACACACACACACACACACATACACATTCTTTTTTTATTTTTATTTGTTTGTCGTGCTCGACTATCGGCGAGGCACGCAAACATCTGTGAATGAGTTTCTTAGTTTTGAGTACACTTACGAAAGAAATATAAAAACAACTATGAGAGTTACTGATTTATGATGCTTAGTTTGCAGTCAGTTCTGAGTATTATTAGTAACTACGCTCCAGTCCCTAAACCTAGTTACAGAAATGCGAATCAGACGCATTACGTATTTCAAGCCGTTGCAGCCGCGACTTGGAGACACCAGCTATGGTCACTTCCCAGCCCGCTGTAAGATCACATCGGTTCGTCTTCTTCCTGCTGGTATTGTAACTGAGATTTGGCAAAAAGGCAATATATGTTTGGCAATTCTGTGATCGACGAATTACTTCCTGGTGTGCACGGAAATAAGCCTCAATGTTCACTTGATTTTACCTGTCATTTCCATTGAATAATCTGAGTTATTATCGCTTGAGGTGTAACAAAAGACTGTAAATTTACGGTTTTCAGCCCAGGAAAGTCGTTGCACGTGGAAATTGCAACTAATCTCGCCCTACAAATAGCGGTTTACGAGTTCTAGGCGCTATTGGTCTCGTAAGAGGAAGCTAACACACATACTTCTACGCCAGCTCTGTGGTAACGTGCTGACCTCTGAAAAAGCGGTTGTTATGGTTCGGAGTTCCAGTCTCACTGAGCGTAGAGTTTTTATCCCTTCTGTGAAAACGCTACAAACAGTCAGATCAAATATCGATAAG
The DNA here is from genome assembly GCF_023898315.1 of Schistocerca nitens. Classification (NCBI taxonomy): domain Eukaryota; kingdom Metazoa; phylum Arthropoda; class Insecta; order Orthoptera; family Acrididae; genus Schistocerca; species Schistocerca nitens. The sequence goes on from NC_064617.1 coordinate 620,845,475, forward strand.
GAAATCGCAAGAAAATACTCTCGGCTCATAGTGGAATGGTGAAACACTTACAATGCTGCACAACAGGTAACGCCTCTTGCCGCTGCTGACAAGCAAATTTTGGGTTTCTAGGAATACATAACTTTATTTATGAAATGCCACATTTGCATACCTCTTGAGTATGACACAGCATACCATTTAAACACAGACCCACTCAAAATCTAAGTGAGTAGTATTTTACCAATTCGTGACGATAGAGGCACGCTTGTGTACAGATATCAGTTTTATTAAAACAGACTTTCGTCGTAAGGTTATTGTGGGTAGTTTTATTACATTTCTTATAATACTGCTCACAATTTTCGTAAGGTTTCCTTGAGTGTTGTTAAAACAATAGTAAACATGAGAGAGAAATTAATCATCAACGATATATGCGAATTCCCTGATGGTATCTATAACAGTCTGAAAATTCACACGCAGTTTATTGATTACATGCATGTAGAAAACTTGTTCTGCGTTAAAGCTGTCAAACAAGGTCTGAAGAAGAATAGCATGCCACTACCAGACGACAGCTCATGTAGAAAATACTTTTCCGACGTATTTTGGCACGATGTGCTCTACCCATACATAATACAAAAGTTTCGAGATACGTCTGCTGCCTGGTTGTCTATTTAACCTGGAAAGAATAAAATGTCTCTATGTTAGCCCTTTTTCCACATACGACTATTTTGGGTTGAGAAGTGAAGGGAATTATGTTACAAGTTCCATTAGACTGATAACTTTAACAGACAGTAGAATAGCGTTAAAAAAATATAGCAATGAATGTACGCGAAATGACGACATCTTTTCTACGGGTCACGACACTTACCATTACGCTACCAGCTGACACATAGGTACAACAGCTCGAGAACTCAAAAACAATTCCTCCAGAACTTCTGCGTTCCAAAGCGCTGTGAGATGATGGATGTAGCCGGGTCTAGAATTCTGAGAGACAAACAGTTACACCTTTTCTTTTGCACTGCACGATGTTTTCAACAAACAGATAGCACAATAGAGTAGCTCAAGTCGAAAGGAACACTTCCTATTTAAATTTCTTCATCCTACACCGTTGGCAGTTCTGTGTAGGTGTCAGTTACGTGATTTTATTTCGGTGATTACACAATAAACTTGAATGTAAGCACTGGGTTGCCGAGGCAGCTAGTTCATGTTGATTCGGTCAACCAAGTAAATAAATTTACTGAACATGCTGCAAATTGATACAGGGAGATTGTGTGTCAAAATTCTTAGCCAATGTGGCACAACGGCATTGTGATAGAAAAATGAGCAACTGAAAAGAGGATTTGGTGGTCTGTTGGGGTGATGATAGGTTCATATATCTATGGTCTGTATTCGATTCCAACTTTGGTCAGTAATTTAGGTAGGGTGAGACAGATTCCATTCTCTTCTGGCTACCCGAAGTGAAGAAGATATAATGACATTGTGGTCTGAAATTCACATTACAAATGATATTTCCTGTCTACCAAGTAGACGTTAGGTTGAGCCGCAAGGAAGTCTGGAGTGGCAACATGTAGACACTCTGTCACCAGTAGCCTTTCTTATGCTAGTTATTTATTTCTAGTGACGAAACAAACGCTATGTAGGCTCACAGGACACTTATTCCATCTTTTATCTGAGCTTCTGTACGTCGATTAAATTGGTTCTGAACTGGGAATGCAACTCAGACCGCCCTTAACGCGGAATCTGTTCCCTTCGTGACAATACAGCTCCGCTGTTCAAACCTGCAGATTCCTCAACATCTCCACATATTGCGAGTGAATGGGTTCGAATCCTGGCCCGGCACTAAAGATTCCATTATGTATTATCACGCTCTACCATGCGAACACCTATCTGCTGGTGGATTATAATTTCGATGTTCAATGTATTTTCATTCGTTGTCAACACTAACGATATTTGACGTTTTTGACTCCCAGTGAGACACAGAACTATTTGCGAGATCACTGTAAGTTCAAGATGTTTTTCCGAGCTGCTGGTGGAGAAAAATTCGGTAGCTGACGTCTCTTTGTGTGTATCAACAACGATATGTGTGGAGCTCTATTCCCAGTCAGCACTGAACTCTTCGTCATATTATTTCTAGTTCAAACATACTCACATTTCGCTGGTGGTGCAACAAACCCATATTTAAAGTTCATTTTCTCTAGAATATATCAGTGATTGGTCCCGAGTTGGAGTCCTGGGAAGGAAAAAATTAATGTTTCGTCTCGTCATTTCAGTTAAAACATCCAGCTACTGCCGAGAAAATCCGATATGTCACAGTTGATTGTGCTTCGATATCTATCCGATTAGGTTCTGGGTTCGAATACCTGTCCAACACAAAGTTTTACCTCACGGTATTTGAAATAAGTTACTTGTTAAGAAGCAATATTTAACATCTCTCGTAGTTCGTTAACAGGGGCAATAGGTGCTGGGTAGCAATTCGCGTCCGTTAAAAATGTTTGCGTTATGTAATTTAATGTTGATATTTGTTAACTGATACTGTCTAAAAATCGAGGTATATAACTCTCTGTATGCCTAATCAGGAATAACTGTTAGTTTCAGTTCAGTCACGAAATCTTTGCTTAGTCTGCATGACCTCGATTTGAATCCATATACAGAACGAGACGGTTCGTCGTGTCATTTGAAGTTCATACATATTCTCAACTAGCTGCTCGTGAATAACTTAAATTTTTAATGTCATTTTGTGTTAAATAATAAGTACGGTATGTTACTTTGAAGAGGAAATCATGAATACGACGAACTTACTACGTGCATTACCTACCTGACGTAATAATGAGAGTGGTAACATTTCAGGTATGTCATTTCTTGTAATAAATGTGAGCTTACAAACCTTAAGGACAGTCTTACCTGTGATAAGGTGTTCCCTGATATTTGTAGTATCGTAGTGTTACTTTACATGTTGAGTTATTGCGATACAGAGTAGTGTTTTCTAGTGGTGACTTGTTGGAACAATTTTCATTAGTCAAACGAGTGTACCAAGGCGCGATTAGAGGACCTGCTAGATAGCTGCGTTATGTGGGTTGCATGCGAATTAGGCGAAATGCAATTCAGGTCGTTCGGATAGTTTTGAGCACGACTGTACATAGGAACCGAGGGCTACTTGTGCACTATCACAAGAATCGGAGGGCTATCATGCTAACAAGTGTGAATAATCAATACCAAGCCTTATATGAACTAACCAGTATTATCGTCGTATGTAAAGGAAAAGCAGATGAAATTCTATAGAGTGAGCAGCAGGGATTTCAGAGCCACCGTGGAATACGAGAGGCGATATTCAATTTATAATCAGGGAAATATCACTGAGGCTAAGGAACTCATTTTTAATTGCATATAAACAGAAAAACCAGCAATACTAACTGGAATAAAAAGTTAAAACTGTTCTGACAAACGGGAATTGAAGAGCAATTCTGCAGTCCTTCAAGAACCATAGCATCATCATAGATGGATGAGGACCGCAGAGAAGGACGTCATAAGGAGTCAGGCAAGGAAATTATTTCAGTCTAACGCCATTCGGTTTGCACATTAAAAGTGCTACTAACTGTTCTCATAAATTAACAGTTAATGGGGAATGGTTCAGAGCGATACATTTTGCAGATTTCATAGCTGTAAGGGGCATAAACGAAGCTGAGCTGCAGAAGGTGCTTCACTATATGAAGAGAAAAGCAGTACGAAGGACGAGATGAAAAGAAAACCAAGAGTTTCGAAAGACATGATAAATGGAATGCAGGTGTTCTCTGTGAAGCTGGGAAGCTGACATGTGGTCATGCTCTAGTACCTGTGGAATCTGTATCGTAGTGGACTACAAAGCTACAACAAGTACGAAAGTAAGAGCAGCGCAAGCAGAGGAAACACTCCTACACATTGCAACTTTCATTCTTCTTTAGCCACTAAATATTAACTCCTGGTCATTGGTCTCTTTCAAAGATTTCCACGATCTCTGTTTGGCAGTCTGCACGTCAGTGGATATCATCTCTCCATCTGGTCAGAGGACGTCCGATACATCTCTTTGATTCTCTCTTGCGCCGCTTTTTCAGTGTTTTGGCCCATTTGAAACTGTTCCAGGACACGTGTCCTGCCGAAAGCCACTTTAGTCTCGCAATCCATTAGACAAAGTCACAGGCACCAGTTCATGTACTTACCTATTTGTTGCTCATCCTGTCTCAAACAATGACTCCAATCACTGCTCTCTCTATTGTCCTTTGACAGACCCGTAACCGATTTTCGCTGCTTCTTGTAAGTGTCATTGTTTCGAGCCCTTACGTTCTTACTGCCAGGTTGCTTTAGTCAAATAGTGATAGTCAATCTGCGGATAATGTAATCAAATTTACCGAATGCCATCAAAGTGTGGCCGATTTGTGGGTAATACCTCCGCCGTCAGGTTATCTTTTGCAAGTACGATATGGTTTTAGATGGAGGCCGTGATAATGAATGACTCTTGAATGTAATCTTCCGAAGATTTGTTCTGAGGCCTGCGGCTTGGGCACCCTCTTTGAGTTCTCGTATCGTTGTTGGCCATTTGTGACGCTGCTAAAGAGGATTATAATACCTGCGAAACCAAGATGGTTAAGACGCTTTCCATCTGTGCTGATACCTTTCTTTCCCCAGAACAGATGTCTGAAAACATTCTCCAGAGCCAAGGTGAATAATTTTGATGAGGTTATGTCACCTATACTGATTTCTTCTGTGAACCTTTCCAGTTATCCAGTCTTCACTTATTCTCATATGTAGAGTGGCCTTTCCAGTGACCAATATTTCCCTTAATTTCACATGTAGTGACACATTGTCTTAAATGTATCTTTAGTCAGTGATAACAGTTTTCATTGCCCTCCATACGGCACGGCTTTAGATTCTGCCGAACGCTTTGTGGCAGTCTATGAAGATCACGTGAAGTAGGATGTTATACCCTACAATTCTCTAGCAACGTCCGTACTGCCAGAATATGATCAGTTAAACTGAAACCTCTTCTGAATCTCGCCTGTTATGCTGTCTGGTGATGGTAAAATTCCTTACTCAGGCGGTTCATGTTGATTCTTGTTACCTGCTTGTAAAAAATAAATACAGACTAATGGACATGTAATTCTCGATATTCGTGTTGTCAACTTTATTTGACGAGGAGACTAACTTCTGCATTTTTCATAACTGGAATTTTTCCTTCCTTAAGAGATATGTTTAATAGAATTATGCTCCTTCAAGTGCGGCTCCTCCAATTTGAAGCATCTCGCTGATGATCAGATCTGCTACTGATGCCTTATAACTCTTTAGTTGTTTCAGATCTGTTTCCATTTCATTTTTATCGATAGGTTCCATTTCCTACAATCCTACATTCGTAATAGGGCACCATGATTCATCATACTGGCTCTGCTTGTCAGTGACTGACTGTACAGCTTCCGACAAAAGTCCTCGATTGTTGTTACAATTTTTTTTTCCTTTCAGTAACAACTTATCGACAACAGTTTATAATTTTGGTGGATGATCAGCTAGCCCTTTGATTGACTGGAACGAAGGACTCGCTTGTTCGCACTGTGTGATAATTTCCTCGATCAGTGGCGTGGTTTACATTCTCTGATCTCTCCTGACTGCCGTATTCATGTTTTTTGAGATCTCGATATTTTTGTGAGTTTGTCATTTTTTCTCCCTCCATCCGCATGCTGTTCTGTTTAGAGACTGAATTTGGTTTTCTTACCTTTTTGGAGTGAACTGACTTTCTTTACTGACGGTCATTTCTGTTGGAATTTCACCCAGATTCATTTCTGTTAACTTTTATGTTCGTAGACTTTTTTTTGTCCAAGCATTGCTTAAGCTCCTTACTTTTCTCTTTGAGTTCTTTTGTCGGAGGTCGAATTTTCTTTTTCATCTTACGTTTTTTTTCGACGAGAGTGGTAATATAGCCCCTGGCTCTAGCTACCCCATGGTCCCTTTCTGTATTGAAATGATGTGTGACAGACATGTCTGAGCTACGTATTGAGGAGAATGTCGCGATTTGTGAATTTTTTGCTGTTGTCGGACCTTCATTCATAGACTTGTTCTCCAGTGAAAACAGTGTGAGAAGAACTTTGAGAGGTCGCAGCATTGTTGGTAGTTTACAGCTGCCAAGCGCTAACTGCCGGCTGCAGGCGAATACAGTAGCCGTCTACAGAGCTGTCTCAACACTGACAGGTTGCCATCGAGACGTTGACAAAATCGCGTTACGTTATTGGTTGAGGTATCCCTATGGAGCCGCCACGCCCCGCCCACAGCAACTGTCAGCGATCAGCTTACGCCGACTCAACCGTAGCCCTTCATCGATTTGTTTGGAAATAGGTGTGTAGCCGCAAATTGTTTGGAGCCTGCTCTCAGAATTCAAGGACCACATAAATCAATCTGATATGCACATCGTCTTGGTGATAAGGTATTTCCTCCTGTTGTGAATTACCAAAGTTAATCCGAAAATAAGCAAATATGCATTCAAGTTATTTCCAAGCAGTGGGTGCCCGACTTGAAGATAGTAGTCGCTTCGCCTTTGAGGTGTTCTATTCGATATGCTGCAAAAATTCTTGTTCCAAACAGGCTTGATGTTCTTCCAGTTTCACGGTGCGAATATTGCTTGCTGCAGCATAGAAAGTGTTGTTCAATATTTGTTGCTATTTTCATATTATTTATTTTGTTGTTTAGTCGAATTTTAGCTCTTCCAGCTCGAAAAAGGAAAGAAAGTAAAAAGAAAACAAAACAAAAAATACGTGGGCAGACTGACACTTAGTACAACATTTTGATCCTCCAGTCATACTTGTCTGCAGTACGCCTGTTTGGAGTTCGATATTATTTTGGGAGGGTTTGGACCATATATTCTCAAGCATATCCAGTGTGGGTTCAAAAGTAGTGGAGGGCTGAACAGGAATTAGTAGAGGAAAGAATGAATAGGGGTTTTGGGCGCGTTACCCCCCAGCGCCGCCCCAGCATAAAAAGGCGAGGAAGAACTAATGTTCATACAGAGCAGGGCACCACGCTGAGATAATTTCGAATCCGTAGGGATCATGAGAGGGAGCCACTTAACTACTAACATTAAAACTCTACTGATGTACAGTATTTGATCGTAACAGCGACATTAAGCGCTGCCGTATACCTTAAGGACACAAGGACATTGCTAGAAGCGAATACGACCACTGGATATGAACCCTGCTACCGATTCAGCTGCCCGACGGCCGAAAACTAAATTAATTTTCATAACTATATTAGCAGAGAATGTATTCGTTATTAAAGTCTTTATGCATTTGGTGCATGTTGTGCCCTGCCCACTCGTCTAATATGGGGTGCCCAGGAGACGTGCTTCTCGGATCGCTAGGCAACAATTCAAGCAGATCCAACTAATGAATTTTATTTACAGAAAATACGAGGGTCACTCCAAACGAAATGCACACTATTTTTTTAAAAATCCATGTTTTATTCTACATGTTTGAAAGTTTTACAGTGTGTAGATACATCCTTTAAGAACAATATTTTCATTTCTCCACACAATTTCCCTCCCTCTCAACTGCCTTACGCCATATTGGAACCAGCGCCTGTATACCCGCACGGTAAAATTCTGGACCAACCTGTTGGAGCCACTGTTTGGCAGCGTGCACAAGGGAGTCATCATCTTCAAACCTTGTTCTAGGAAGAGAGACTTTAAATTTCCCAAAGAGATGATAGTCACATGGAGCCAGGTCATGACTGCAAGGCAGGTGTTTCGGTGTTGTCAAACCGAGTTTTGTGATCGCTTCCATGGTTTCTTGACTGACATATGGCCATGTATTTTCGTGCAACAGCAAAACATCCTGCTTTTGCCGATATGATCGAACATGACGCAGTCGAGCTTGAAGTTTCTTCAGTATCGTCACATATGCATAAAAATTTATGGTGGTTCCACTTGGCATGATGTCCACAAGCAAGAGTCCTTCGGAATCGCAAAACACTGTAGCCGTAACTTTTCCACCAGAAGGTGTGGTTTTGAATTTCTTTTTCCTTGGGTGAATTTGCATGATTCCACTCCATTGATTGACTCTTCGTCTCTGGTGAAAAATGATGGAGCCGGGTTTCATCATCTGTCACAATTCTTCAAAGACATTCATCTCCACCATTCTCGTACTGTTCCAAAAGTTCGCTGCATTTCGTTTTTCTTGTTACTTTGTGAGCCACAGTCAACATCCTGGGAACCCATCTGGCACAAACCGTTTTTAATGCCAACACTTCCAGTATTCTACAAACACTTCCTTCCCCTGTCCCAACGTAGCGTCACATTTCCTTCACTGCGATGCGTCTGTCAGCAGTCACCAATTCGTTAACTCTCTGCACATTGTCTGGAGTGTGTGCAGTACGAGGCCTGACGCTGCGAGGACAATCCTCAATATTGCCGTGCCCGCTTTCATCTCGTAACCTGCTTGCCCACTGACTAACTGTTCTGCGATCGACAGCAGCACCTCCACACACCTTTATCAACCTCTTGTGGATGTTTCCCACTGTCTCGTTTTCACAGCACAGGAATTCTATGACAGCACGTTGCTTCTGACGAACGTCAAGTATAGCAGCCATCTTGAAGACATGTTGTGACGGCGCCACTCATGGGAACAGGCTGAACTAAGTTTGAAAACAAGCGGGAAGGATGTATCTACACACTGTAAAATTTTCACACATGCATAATGAGAACTGTATTTTTACAAAAATAGTGTGCATTTCTTTTGGAGTGACCCATCGTAAATAACAATACCTAACTTCGAGAATTTACAGTGATGTGTCGCAAGCAAATGGCGACAGACAGTAAGAAGTCCCTTCAGTATATACAGTTCGTAATACGAGAGAACTAACACAGTTCCTAAGTCACTTCTATACTAGTGCCAATTCTTGATGCCGGCCTGGAAGTCGTAGAAAAGCTAGCCTTCAACTGGGCCGCGGCCAGGCTGCGCGGTGCTCATGTCTTCTTTGTGTCGAGGGCGCTGCCGTCGGGTTGTCGTCCTAGAGAGGGGTCGGTCCGCGTGCAATTCGCTGACGTCTTCTTCACAGTCCTCTCTGCTCTAACGTTCCCGATCAGCGTGCCGACGCTTCACTATATGCGGGAACAATTCTCCTGTCCGAAGCGACGGACTGTCGTCGTATAGGGCGCTCGACTACGGGAGTGGAGGCAGGATCGTGGACGCTGCGCTGGACCAGAAGCAGTGGCTGTAGGGGACGTCAGGCTTCCGGTCGTACCCCCTCGTCCGGCCCTCGGTCTGGCGGGAACGTCCCCCGGTAAACAACCAGAAGGGTATGCGTCCACCTCCTGAAACCCATAGAGAGATGTAGAAAGCGTCGGCTGCTGCGGCGTGGACGGCTCCAGCTCCTTCGGTAGGACGAGAGGAGGCGGAAGAGGCGAAGGCTCCGTCTCCATGGCGTCGTCCCGAGGTGTCGCGATGACACGCTCTGGGAGCTACTATTGCCGCACTGTCCTCGGGATCTGTGAATCTGGTAGGAGAGACACAGAAGGATCACCGTGCACATGACAGCGGTGAATTTGATTGTGATGTCGGCCCTGCAATCCGTCTGGGCCTGAAATGAGATACATGCAAGCGCCAAGATGGCGAAGGATCTTGCCTCGTGCCCGCTGTCTGCTGCCGCTAAAAACCCTGTAAAACGCAATATCCCGTTGCGCGAAGCTATACTTGCGGCCTTCCTTCGGCGCTGGATGCTGAGGAGGGTGGAGTAGATGGAGCAGTGTCCGATGGCGGCGTCCGTGAAGCAATACCTCCGGCGATGGTCCATCTCGTGAATGGTAATGATAGGAGGAGAGAAACAGATCCCTGTTGCGGGCGGAGCGAAGTTAGGCCACATGCTGCTTGAAGGTTCTGAAAAAACGTTTCGCTTCGCCGTTTGACTGTGGATGGAAAGGTGCACTACTTAGATACTGTATGCCATTGCATTTACAGAATGTTTCAGAATAATTTGATGTGAACTGAGGTCCTTTGTCCTACACTATCACTTGAAGCAAAAAAAAAAAAAAAAAAAAAAAAAAAAGAAACCAGAGGAAAACACCTGAATTGTGCTACGTGACATTGTCGAGTTAATTGGCACAGTATAGGGGAACTTGCTATAAGAGTCAAGCACAATCAACCAACCAGTGTTCCAAAAGGGTCCCGCAACCTCTATGTGCACATGTTGCCATGGTGATTGCAATTTAGGCCAAGCAGAGAATTTTGTGACGGAGCGGACTGATTTTCCACACATGCGAGATACTGTGAAGTCATATGGTCTATTTAGATGTCCATACCCTGCCAAGTACAGTGTCAACGCGCTAACTTTTTCATCTGAACAATCCCTCTAGTTTCTTCTTGCAAAGCTTTGAGGGTCAACACATGTGACTGAAACTTTCTGGCAGTTTAAAACTGCTTACCGGGCTGAGACTTGAACTTGGTTCCTTTGCCTTTCGCGGGAAAGTGCCTTTGCACTTACCCGCGAAAGGCGAAGGTCTCAAGTTCCAGTCTCGGTCCGGCACGCAGTTTTAATCTGCCAGGAAATTTCATATTAGCGAACAATCCGCTGCAGAGTGAAAATTTCATTCTGGAAACATCGCCCCAGGCTGTGGCTAAGCCATGTCTTCGCAGTATTCTTTCTTCCAGGAGTGCTAGTTCTGCAAGGTTCGCAGGAGAGCTTCTGTGAAGTTTGGAAGGTAGGAGACGTGATACTGGCAGAATTGAAGCTGTGAGGACGTGCTGTGAGTCGTGCTTGAGTAGCTTAGATGGTGCGATAATGGCAGCCAGATTACAGGCGGCTTTCGGGTATTTTATATGTTCTGGACACATCTTCAAATTCCAGTATTATACTCTCACCTTAGCGAAGCGGGATGATGAACTCGATCTGGTTAATGTGAGAGCCAGGACTACGGCACTTTACACCAATATTATGCTCCGGTTGTGGAAAAGCCAAAATGCTAGTTTTACTGGAGTGTTGACCACCGAGCTCGCACCTGTTTCTAGACGCCCACCGACGTCTCTGGCACACACTCCACCGCCGATGTCGCATATCGGCCGTTTCTTTTTGGAATTCAGATACATATGCACCGAACTCCCCAGGAACAGGAAGACTACCACCCACGACATCTACCGCCTACTCCGAAAGTCCCCACCCCGAAACCCCGTCGAAACACGTCACCCCCAGGTTTCATGGCCTACAGTTTGGAAAACGAACCCCCAACCATATCATACCACTGACACCACCGCGACGTGGTACTTTCTCGTCAACGGGAAGTATACTAAAAGACAGAAACTGCATCGCATCGCGCTCACCCCTGTGCCTCAAGTACAATGTCGAAGATACAAATTTACATCGTTCTCAGTGTGGGCCAGCAGCAGCTGTCTGGACCCTCGTACAGAAGGTTGTGGCTTTATACCTCCGAGTACCACCACATTATTGATTTTCCTACCATGATGATATATCTCGACACGACCTGCTTTCCATCGTCTAAGTGGCATGCCATCACATGGATCAGTGGCATGTCTATCAACTATTCTGGAACGACATCGATTCGGCGGACTTTTGGACACGCCTCCAAGTACATTACCACACCTTTCGCCGACGTCGACACTATCGGCCACTTTCGCGAACTATTTACATAGGATTTTCGCCAACCCGCCTCAGAGCGAAACGTGCCAGCCAGGACTGGACGATCCCACGTTCCCCTTCTAATGGTCAATGACAGAATGCACGTTGCTCTGATGGTGCCCCAAAGTGGAGCATGGCGCGAAAAGTATTCCTACTTTCTTTCACTTCTCTTTTCTCCTCCTCTTCTAAGTTTTTTTTTTCCTTACACATGTTTATTTTTTTCACGCAAGCTCTCTATCTGCAGCCTATTTGCTTTCCTTCTTCTGTACTCCCCCGTAAAAATAAAATAAAATAAAGTTGGGTTGCTGCTGCTGATGAGACTGTACACTCATATCCGTTTAAAAAAAAATGGATGTAGCGAAAATATAGCCTACCTACTTATATTTTAGGTTTTCAAGGAATATTATTTTATGAAGAACGTCGTCTTTTATTTTCATACACTAGAGGTTTCTATTTGTTTTCTCATTACCTGCAACTTGTTGCTCATATCATGTAGTAGGTTTTGTTCCCTTTCTAAAAAGAAAAAAGGTAGAGCGTAAAAGAAGAAGGTCCGGAGTTCGAGTCTCGGTCCGGCACGCAGTTTTAATCTGCCAGGAAGTCTCATATCAGTGCACACTCCGCTGCAGAGTGAAGATTTCATTCTGTACACATGTGACCGTCCACTGCCATTTTGAACAAGGATCACTCCTTTCTGTACAGCGATGCTATGCCGATGTGCAGCGTAATACAGCGTTCTTTATGCTGTGCAATGATCGAAGTCAAGACGTGCAAATGCATTTTAGCAATATGTTCAAATCTGAATCAGCTGCCGTGGCCTGCGCAATTTTCCTATAGTTCAGAGGAAAGGATTGAAACAATTCAGAATCTTGAGCATCGATGTGACAACAAGATGCAGCAGAAGCGTCTAAGTCTGTATCAGGGCCATTCGGAAGACGTGAAAGTGCGTCCGCATTGCCATGATTAGCAGTAGGACGTTACACAATTTCGTGTTGATATTGAGACAACAACAAAACCCTTCTTCGCAATTTTTGTGCAGTTCGTGCAGGAACCGGCTTCGTCGGATGAAACAAGGACTGCAATGGTTGTCATCCGTTACTAAGTGGAATTTTCTGCCATGCAAATAGTGATTGAATTTTATGACAGCATTCTCTATTTGTGAATAGTTACAATAAGCTGTGGACAACACTTTAGATGCGAAAACAATAGGTCTGTCTTTATCACAGCCGCGCGGGATTAGCCGAGCGGTCTCAGGCGCTGCAGTCATGGACTGTGTGGCTGCTCCCGGCGGAGTTTCGAGTCCTCCCTCGGGCATGGGTGTGTGTGCTTGTCCTTAGTATAATTTAGGTTAAGCAGTGTGTAAGCTTAGGGACTGATGACGTTAGCAATTAAGTCCCATAAGATTTCGCACACATTTGAACATTTTTGCCTTAATCACCAATTCTGTGCGAAAGCGCTGCACAGATTCCGATAAGAAGGGTCAACTTGAAACACAACCGGTTTGTTAGGATCAAAGTGAACCAAGCAGCGATCACTGATCAGTGCACTTCAAAGGTTTTGAAAAGCTGCTTGGCGCTCATCTGTCCAAACGAAGGGGACATTCTTGCGACGCAGGCGAAGCAATGGAGCAGCGATTTGTGCAGCATTCGGTATGAACTGAATATAATAGTTCATTTTCCCTAAAACTGACTGCAATTTTTTGTCACTGCGAGGAACTGGCGAGTCCTCCATGGCTCAAAAATGTGACTGAAGAGGATGTACACTATGACTGTTTATGACATGCCCAAGATACCGCAATTCAGGTACAAAAGAATGACACTTGTCCAGTCTACATTTTAGTCCTGCATAAGACAACACACGAAAAAAAGTACGGAGATTTGCAATGTGTTCTTCAGGCGTGTGACGTGCTACGACAGTATCGTCTAAATATTTTGAAGTTTGGTACTAGAGTAGTCAGCTGTTCCAAATACCTTTGGAAAATGGCGGGTGCGGAAGCACTGCCAAAAGGCAAACGCAAATATTTAAAGAAGCCCAAATGAGCATTCACAACTCACACTTTTTGAGATTCTTCATCTAGCGGTATTTCATTATGTGCATCCCGCAAATCAGTTTTAGAAAAGTAACGATCAGTTCCATGAGAAACTCTGCGTGTGGCAATGGATAAGTATCAATCACAGTGTGTGGGTTGACGATAGACAGTCAACGCAGGGGCGAATGCGACATGATGGTTTGGGGAGCAAAACCAGTGGACTTGCCCATTTACTAGCTTGTATGAGCTCAATAGCTCCGCTGTCTTGAAATTCTTAACTTGATCAATGACTTTGTCCCATGATGCAGTGGGAACAGTTCTGGCCGTGAAAAATTTCTGCGGAGCATTGTCTTTCATAGTAATATGTGCAACAAAATTGTTAGCCTCGCCTAAAAGTTCAGAAAAGAGTTCAGGGAATTCTTTCAGCTAGCATTGAATGCTGCCTTGAGCATTGAATGCCGTCAATGACAACACATTGTCCTGAATTTTAAAGCCAAACAAATCAAAAGAATCAAGACCAAATATGTTCCCACGGTTGCGTGATTGTAGCACAGTGAAAGTCACAGTTTGCGTGTGTGAGCGCTGCTTGGCACGCAAAGTACATTTTCCGAGAACAGGAATGTCTTGGCCATTATAAGCTGTCACGTGTGTTCTAGTTTTTGAAATGCGTGAGGAGCCCAACAATCCATAGGTGTAACATTTTAGCAATGTAACAGAGGCACCGGTGTCCAACTGAAATTTCACCAGTTGTCCACCAATATGCAAATGAACAAAAAGTTTGTTGGACTGGCGCGGCACTGAAGAAATTCTCCCCTTGATAGTTTGGCTATTGCATGCAGCAGGCTTGGAATACACTGCATTAATCACATGGGCCTTGTGACTACATTTTTGTGAGTGGACAGAGTTCTTATGTTTGTTCCGTTGCAAACATGCGGATTGTACATATCCTTTCTTTCCACAGGCGTGACACTGTGCTTGTCTGGATGGGCAGACTTGGCGTTTGTGCCATGAGTAGCACCGAGGACATGACTTAATTCTGTTCGCCTGTGCCAACCGGTGTGACCGAGCGGTTCTAGGCGCTTCAGTCTGGAACCGCGCGACCGCTATGGGAGCAGGTTCGAATCCTACACCGGGCATGGATGTGTGTGATGTCATTAGGTTAGTTAGGTTTAAGTAGTTCTACGTTCTAGGGGACTGATGACCTCAGATGTAAAGTCCCATAGTGCTCAGAGTCATTTTTTGATCGCCTATGTAGCCGCCTGCATGTATGCGGTTTGGCGCTAGAGAACTGTTTACACGGCGTAGCGCACGCAAGCTGCCGCTGCCTAATGCGCTGGTCGTGATCAACTCGACCTGACAAATCGTTGGCTGCTCAGATTTATCGGCCAACAAGGCAACGGAATCGTACCGATCTCTTATTTGCACTACATGGATCGGACTATTTCAGAATCTGTTCTCTTAGTTTGACATCAGTTACATTGTACATGATCGCATCACGCAACATAACATCTGAATATAAAGCACCACAAGCACATTGGAATTGGCATTTCCTCGTCATATCCCGCAAATCTGTCACCCACTCGCGATGAGTTTGTTGGCTCTGAGCACTATGGGACTCAACTGCTGAGGTCATTAGTCCCCTAGAACTTAGAACTAGTTAAACCTAACTAACCTAAGGACATCACAAACATCCATGCCCGAGGCAGGATTCGAACCTGCGACCGTAGCGGCCTTGCGGTTCCAGACTGCAGCGCCTTTAACCGCACGGCCACTTCGGCCGGCTGATGAGTTTGTGCTGACCGTTTCTTGCAATTACAGAATTGGTGATACCTAGTTGCTACCACATTCACTTGTTGGTCATAATAGTCAGTGAGCGAATCTATAACCTGATCATAGGAAAGTTCACTCGCAGTGGCGCTAGGGAACAATTTGTGCATCAGTCTGAACACTGCACTTCCTACCGTTGACTATAAATAAGGAAATTTCACAGTACCTGGTACATTGTGAGCAATTACGTGGCCTGCAAACTGTTGAAAACACTCGAACCATTCCTCGTGATGCCGGCCGGGGTGGCCGTGCGGTTCTAGGCGCTACAATCTGGAACCGCGTGACAGCTACGGTCGCAGCTTCGAATCCTGCCTCGGGCATGGATGTGTATGATGTCCTTAGGTTAGTGAGGTTTGAGTAGTTCTAAGTTCTAGGGGACTGATGACCTTAGAAGTTAAGTCCCATAGTGCTCAGAGCCATTTGAACCAATTCCTCTTGTTGTTCACGAATCTAGCGAAAAGGCGATATATGACTTGGCGCTACTATAGGTGATTATTTTGTTGGGCCAGCAGCGTTGGCCAGTAGCTGCTGCACCGTATGTAGCAGGGTTCAAATTTGTTGACTCTCAAACTGAAACATCTGCATTAGCTGCTTTTCATCTAACGCCTGCAGCTATGGCAAGTGAGCGGTTGTGGGGGAGGTTGGTTGCTTATCATGGGAGAAGCAAATGCGATAAACAGACAAGGAAAGCAGTAAAAATAAATACAAAAGCGAAGATAATTTCTGCAACGTCCATCTGAAAATACTGACTAGCAAAGACACGATAAGACATGCTGTCAAAGCAAGTAAACACACCCCTGCGTAGAAAAGACAAGGTAGTATTAAGGGGCCAGCAAAACATAATAGCCCACGAAAACTCAAAGCAGAGAATCAGTGGTGGCTGTCGTCTCTGGGCTCGTTGCTCACCTCATCGCCAATGTTGTGTCCTGCCCACTCGTCAGATATGGAGTGCCTAGGAAACCTGCTTCTCGGATGGCTAGACAACAATTCAAGCAAATCCGATTAATGAATTTTATTTACAGAAAATAAATAACAATAACTAAATGGTTGAAATGGCCCTGAGCACTAAGGGACTTAACATCTGTGGTCATCAGTACCCTAGAACTTAGAACTACTTAAACCTAACTAAACTAAGGACATCACACACATCCATGCCCGAGGCAGGATTCGAACCTGCGCCCGTAGCAGTCGCGCGATTACAGACTGAAGCGCCTAGAACCGCACGGCCACACCGGCCGGCTACAAGAACTAACTTCGAGAATTTTTCAGTTATGTGTCGCAGGCAAATGGCGGCAGACGAATAAGAAGTCTCTTCAGTATATACAGTTCGTAATACAAGAGAAGTAACACAGTTCCTAAGTCGCTGCTATACAAGTGCCTATTGTTGATGCCGCTCTGTAAGTCGTTGAACTGCTGGTCTTCAACTGGGCAGTAGGCAGGCGGCGCGGCACTTCTGTCCACTTCGTACCGAGGTCGCTGCCGTCAGGTTGTCGTTCTAGAGAGGGACCAGTCTGTGTGCAGCTGGCTGATGCGTTCTTCACAGCCCTCTCTTCTGTAATGTTCCCGACCGGCGTGCCGGTGCTTCACTACGCGGGAACAGTGCAACAGCATTTTTTACAAGGTTAGTAGCAGAATGAGATTTTCACTCTGCAGCGGAGTGTGCGCTGATATGAAACTTCCTGGCAGATTAAAACTGTGTGCCCGACCGAGACTCGAACTCGGGACCTTTGCCTTTCGCGGGCAAGTGCTCTACCATCTGAGCCACCAAAGCACGACTCACGCCCGGTCCTCACAGATTCACTTCTGCCAGTGTCTCGTCTCCTACCTTCCAAACATTACAGAAGCTCTCCTGCGAACCTTGCAGAACTAGCACTCCTGAAAGAAAGGATACTGCGGAGACATGGCTTAGCCACAGCCTGGGGGATGTTTCCAGAATGATATTTTCACTCTGCAGCGGAGTGTGCGCTGATATGAAACTTCCTGGCAGATTAAAACTGTTTGCCCGACCGAGACTCGAACTCGGGACCTTTGCCTTTCGTGGGCAAGTGCTCTACCATCTGAGCTACCGAAGCACGACTCACGCCCGGTCCTCACAGCTTCACTTCGCAGGGGAGCTTCTGTAAAGTTTGGAAGGTAGGAGACGAGATACTGGCAGAAGTGAAGCTGTGAGGACCGGGCGTGAGTCGTGCTTCGGTAGCTCAGATGGTAGAGCACTTGCCCGCGAAAGGCAAAGGTCCCGAGTTCGAGTCTCGGTCGGGCACACAGTTTTAATCTGCCAGGAAGTTTCAAGGTTAGTAGCACATTGCTCCTAAAGAACTAAATAACAATGGCTTGTTTGTATGGGTAAGAAACTTGAACGTCTAAGATTGCGGGAATCAAAACTACGTGCTCCTGAGATCTGGTGCCGGAGCAACGAAGGTACACTAAATGGAGAAATACCAAGAAGAAAAGGACAGAGACGCTGTTCATAAAAAAAAATTAAAAAAAATCGTAGTTAACCCCCTACTCCACAATTATTGCTGATCAGACGAATGGTGAAGCAAAGGAGACGGAGAAGACAGTCACAACAGTAACTCCCGAAATACGTACATTTTGGTCGATACCTAATTTAGCTTTGTTCCGACATATGATGGGGGGAGACATTGAAATCTAGTGTTAACACAAAGATAACTGCGGAAAAAAGTCAATCAGATGCATTTCCCGACGGTATGTATAAAATTTTATTACTTGACGGTAATCACCGATAAAGAAAATCTGAGACCTGGCACATCAATCTTCTAGCCTTCAGTACCCGCATTACCAGATGTGTTATCTAAATCCAGTGAGGCTGCAGTCAAAGGTTATTACAGATAAATATTGTGCAATATTTTGTGTGTGTGATGCATATAGTTCGTTTTAATTTATAACGCCCTTTACCAGTGGCGTAGCGTGAGGGGAGACTTTGATACTTAGTCTCCCCTCTATTCCTGCTTAAAGATGCAATAGTAATTCACAACAAAAATATAACCAACTTTCTACTGAGAGCACTAAATGTGCGAAGACACCAGCTTTGTAGCCCGCGCCGCCGCACCCTGAGTATTGGTGTATCTGCCTGCTTGAGACTCGGCTGCTCTCAGTCTCTGCCTCCCTTCCCTTACCTAGCTGTGTGCGCCTGCGCCCCCTCCACTTCCCCTCTTCCACGAAGGCCGGTGCGCTGCACTTGCTAGCAGGTATCGAGACTAGTCTCTGCCGCTTCTAAGCTGGCTTTTAACGCGGAAGTGAACAGTTGCGCGGTTTGTGTTCATAGTCATTCTTGTGTGATTTTAGCGTATATTTTCGTTGTATCGCCAACATGAGTGAGCCAGCAACTGAACACCTTACAGAATTTTTTATTAAAAACGCCTTTTTCTACATTAACGAACGAAACAAGTTCGAATTGAAGCACAAACGACCTATTCCTATATTCAGTGTAGTTTTAAGTGAATCCAAACAAAAACGCACTTTTCAGACAGCCTGGTACAAAAAGTGTACTTGGATGACTGCGACTGCAGTTAATAACAGATTATATTGTTATATATGTCTTCTGTTCGGTGGTGAACAGGAATGGTGCAGTGACGGCATTTGTACAATACAGAACTTTGACAGGAAAGCACAAAAGCATCAGATATCAAAACGTCACATCAACAACAAAGATTCATTTCAGTTATTGGGCAAAACTAGAATTGAGCACGCCCTTTCTCAAGCCGCTCGTCTGGCGGCAACCAAATAAAATGAACAAGTTGCATCCAACAGGAGAGTATATTGGCTCGTCTTATTCAGGCAGTTGTATTTATATGTAAACAAGAACTAGCCTTTTGCGTCCATCGAGAAGACGAATCCTCTAGCAACTACGGTAACTATCTGGAATTGTTGGATTTACTAGCTCAAGGAGAGCAGTTAGTCCGAGACCACCTGTCATCATCTTCAACCTTTAAAGGAAATTCTCCAGATATACAGAATGATGTAATAGAAATGATAACATTGGCAGTTAATGAGAAAATAGAATCTGAAATTCAGAACTGCAATTTCATTTCGATTCAGGCTGATGAAACAAACATTAGACACGTCTTGCAAGAGTCAAATGATTATAATATTCAGGTACTGTATTGCAGACAAAATTGAGGAAAGATTCGTTGGATTTTACGATGTTTCTGGAGATAAAACTGCTGAAGGTATTTCAAACATTATTCTGCAGTATTGAAAGAATGGAATGTGGAAGGAAAAGTGGTTAGTGAAACAGATGATGGCGCTTCAGTAATGGAGGGCAAAGAAAGAGGACTACAACAATTGGTGAAGCAGTTCTGTCTCCATGCGCTGTTTATTCATTGTTACGGACACCACCTGAATTTGGTACTGGTACATGCCTCCAAAATCATGTGGCAAGTACGCATGTTTGTAAGTAATAGTACTACATTCCATTCGTTTTTCAGCAAATCATCAAAACAAACAGTATTTCTAACTGAGAATGGATTTAAACTGCCATGCGCGAGCAACACTCACTGAAACTTTCGTTCCAGGGCAGTTTCAACAATATCTAGTCATTTCTCACAGTTATATGGTACTTTTAATTGTATAATTGATGATACTGACTCTCAGTGGGACCCAGAATCTTTGAGCTGTGCTGCGGGAACGAAACGACGAATGGATGATCCTACGTTTGTCTACTTGTTTTGCTTCTACCAAGGATGCTTTGTTTATGTCGATCATCTCTTTAATGTTCTTCATTCAAAATCTGTCAGTATAGTTGCTTGCCACGATGAAATGAGAACTGTTTTGAGAAACTTGTGACAATTAAGAACGGAAACATTCGTTGATGAATGCATTAAATGCAGCTTGTGTTTGAATGGCAACTTACCATCCTGTTACAGTCAAAAGACACCTCTCAGGGCATTAACTTACGAGATAATGGATTTGCAAATTGTTCAGATGGAAAGAAGATTTAAAGACTTTATCCCAAATTCAGTTTGTAGAACTTCTGAACGAAAAGTGTTTGCCAAACTATCAAAAAGAATTCCCGAAGTTGAAACTGCTTCAGTTATTAGAACAGTATCCTTTCTACGAACAAGAACCACTTGAGAATGAACTGTGTAACATATACGCTGATGAGAAAAGACACTTATCTCCAATAATCCTCTTAAAGTACGTTGTCAACAATGATTTAAACTCTGTTTATGAAGAAACAACGAAGTTCCTGCGTTTCATTTTGACCCTACCCGCAATTATAGCAAGTATAGAACGAAGCATGAGTACTCTTAAACGAGTGAAGAATTATTGAAGGAATTCAGTGTCCAACACGCAGCTATCGTGTTTGAGCACGTTAGCAATAGAAAAGACACTTCTTGGAGAGCTATCCAGTGATCAGATCTTTGTAGACAGAGTTATAGACTTATTCGTGTAAAGAAAAGACAGGCGCATTGCACTTGTGTACAAGAAAATATAAGTGCTCCTTCTCTTGCTGCGGGAGTTCTACAAATTTGTCATCCTTCCTTGAACAAGTTAGTAATTATTATTAATAATAATACTATTATTAGTGGCGGTGGTAGTGGTACTAGTAGTAGAAGTAGTAGTAGTAGTTGTTGTTGTTTTATTTGATGCATTTTGTTTCATTTGTTTAAATTATTGTTTATTGTACTATTTTGTCTCCCTATAATAACTGTAGAGTCTCTCCAATCTTTGCAACCACGCTACGCCACTGCCCTTTACACACGATAAGGTGATAGTAGCTGAAGAACCTTCCAGCGTTGACTGAAACACATTCCTCATAAGGGTACTGCATGTTAAATGCGTTGTCTGTTGAGTTCTTCTTCAGGTATAGTTCCTACTTTCTCCATGCCTTCATCCTATTTATCGTAATTGCGTACCATCCACACAGTGTAATGGACGATGATAACTGCAGTGGCTTGGAACTGGTAATATAGAAATACAGTGACGAAGTTTTACCTCGTATCAGGTTCATCAGATTATGTTTTGTTATTTGTTGATGGACATGAAATGGTTCAAATGGTTCTGAGCACTATGGGACTTAACATCTGAGGTCGTCAGTCCCCTAGAACTCATAACTACTTAAACCTAACTAACCTAAGGACATCACACACATCCATGTCCGAGGCAGGATTCGAACCTGCGACCGTAGCGGTTGCGCCGTTCCAGACTGAAGCGCCTAGAACCGCTCGGCCACACTGACCGGCATGGAAATGAAAATGTCTACCATCTCAATCATTCTGATATTGCATCGGCTGAAAATTCTAAGCTGTCTGTGTGGTATCATAGTCACGTGAGATAGAAAGTTTGTAAGCGACTAGAGCAACATTGGTTTCTTTAGCTTAAGATCCGACACCCTTTCCTAAACTACTGTTCGCTTGTGAGTAAGAGTGTATGAAACGAAGTCCACGATGGATTTTTACCAGCCTTGGTCCCGTATGTATATCAGAATATGTATGAGGGCTCATCAGGATAAAAGTATTTACAATATAACGTACAGTTTATTAAGTTCACTGGATGATGTGAACTATGTTTGTCACAGATGGAATGAATTTGAATGACCATTACAGGATATCCAGTGGTCAAGGTTGAACTAGAATAATTTATCAACGGATACATATTTTGCAACTATTAAGTAACTGAGTTCGACAATCGGTCGTTACAACTGGTTCACGAAGGCTCAGATATTACCATATTCATCATCACCAGGTCACAGCTCCAACTCCTAGGGTGTGGGTTATGAGCCTATTCCAAATTTTTCTTGCCTCGTACAGCTCTTCCTCTCGAATCATATCCCAAAACAGACCAAATTCAGCGGCTTCCTTCTTAACTACAACGATCCACTTTCTACTTGGCCGTCCAACATGTCTTTCCCATTCATAGTCATTTCAAGGAGTTTCTTGGCTATCCTGCTTTCTTCCACACGTTTCACATGATCATACCACTTCAGTCTGGAACGGCACAGTTTTTTCAAAATGCCGAGTTTCACACTTGCATCTAGTAAGTTCCATTCATACTTTATCTTTTCCCATCCACCTCAGTATAGATCCCGTAAACTTTCTTTCATCAGCTAGAATTTGCTAATTCCGCGTGGGTCGAAATAATAATAAACGAGGGCGTGCTGGGAAGTAGAGTACCGAATTTTTTAATGTGAAATCTGAATGAAACAAACGTTATTAACACTCTATAGCTTTACCCTTCATGTCTACATATTTAATTCTTAACATAATTACCCTGGCGACGAACACGTTTCTCCCAACGAGAGACCCGTTTGTTCACAATGCAACTGTTGAACGTTTGACTTTGTAGACGGACTCACTACCTCACCTCCGATGCCACCACTTGATCATTATCAAAGCTAAGTCCTGGAAGGTGATTTTTAAGTGTTGGCTTCAAATCGTGACCGTATGGAGGATGATCGGTGACAGTAGTATTTGCAGAAGTCGCAGCCCTCGTGTGTGGTCTGTCATTATCAAGCTGATGGATAGCGAGCTACAGGCGTGGAGAAATCCTCCGAATTCGTACTTTCACTTTTCTGCGGTCTCTCCCGCAGCGACATACTTTCTCTACAGTCCACCACGTTACACATTACAGTTCAAAGTCCTCTAGCTTGTCAGCGAAACAGAAAAGTCGACCGAGGAATGTGCAAGACATGTAATACCAATACCGATACTGAGAACAGAATAAAAAATTCGGTGGCAGTACTTTCCAGCATGCCCTCGTAGTACGAACTGAAGACAGTTTAGCCTAATGTAATATCCGTTTGTTAAATGGGAAGCACCTTGTTTGATCGTAAAACTGAGCGACTTTTTGGGTACGTTTATAACTTCAAGAAAACCACACCACCACGTGGTCACCGTAGGCTGAACTGGATGCAAGTCCCTCCTCACTGTGGCTATAACATGAGACAGTCCATCACACAGTCCGAATATGGTAAATAGCGTACATTCTCCACTGAAACTCAATGCTGGTGTAACTCGGACTGACTTCTTGTCTGCTTATCTTAAATGCCAACTCCCTGATTCTCTGACTTTGAAACCATGTCAGTTAAAGTGATTGTACCATATAGTCAGTTTTTCTTGGACTGCATTTATACCTCCCCTCATCGTTACTCATTTTGCCAAGGCAGCTGAATTGTATTGAGTCAATAACTCGGTGTCATTCCTGGAATTTCTAAGTATGCATGTATAAAGCAGTGTTTTTTTTTAAACATCGGTCTTGTGACTGGTTTGATGCTGCCCGCTACAGCCGGCCGAAGTGGCCGTGCGGTTAAAGGCGCTGCAGTCTGGAACCGCAAGACCGCTACGGTCGCAGGTTCGAATCCTGCCTCGGGCATGGATGTTTGTGATGTCCTTAGGTTAGTTAGGTTTAACTAGTTCTAAGTTCTAGGGGACTAATGACCTCAGCAGTTGAGTCCCATAGTGCTCAGAGCCATTTGAACCATTTGCCCGCTACAAATTCCTCTTTTGTGCTAACCAGTCATAGTAGCATGTGCAACCTACATTCTCAATGCAGAGCCTCGCGGCGATAACATTGAATAAAATGTTCTCGGGTTTCCAACCGCGTCAATTGCTTAAAACTACACGAGCTTTCGGCCAAGCACTCCTTGGCCATCGTCAAGTGACAATGGCCAAGGAGTGCTTGGCGGAAAGCTCGTGTAGTTTTAATCAATTGACGCGGTTGGAAACCCGAGAACATTTTATCCTACATTCTCAATCATTTGTTGGACGTATCCCAATCTCTGCCTTCCTCTGCATGTTTTTTTTTTACCCTATACAGCCTTCTCTAGTTCAAAATGGTTCAAATGACTCTCAGCACTATGGGACTCAACTTCTGAGGTCATCAGTCCCCTAGAACTTAGAACGACTTAAACCTAACTTACCTAAGGACATAACAAACATCCATGTCCAAGGCAGGATTCGAACCTGCGACCGTAACGGTCTCGCGGTTCAAGAGAATAGCGCCTAGAACCGCACGGCCCCTTCTCTAGTACCATGGAAGTTATTCCCTGATGTCTTAAACACTTGTCCTATAATCCTGTCACTACGTCGTGTCAGGTTTTCCTCTCCGACTCTGCGCAGAACCTCCTCATTCCTTACCCTATCAGTACACATAATTTTCAACATTCGTCTGTAGCATCACATCGCAAATGCCTCGATTCTCTTCTGTTTCGGTTTTCCCATAGTCCATGTTTCACTATCATACAATGCTGTGCTCAAAAGGTACATTCTCAGAAATTTCATCCTCAGATTAAGGCGTATATTTGATGTTAGTAGACTTCTCTCGGCGCGCAATCACAATGCCACACCAATCCATGTCTCTGGCACCAGTTTGGTGGCATAACACTCCCAATCTATACCTGGAAATTTGAAGTGATCCCCCATTACAACGGCATCATGAGGAAAATTACTTATGATATTCAGCAACTTCTGTCTGAAGCGCTCTACAACTACAGATACTGACCCAGGTGCTCAATAAAAGCATCCGATTGCCATTTTTGACCGTTCTTTGATATACAATTTCACCAAGATTAATTCACATTCGGAATCCGTGATAAACTCGCTAGATTTTATCTTAATTTTTACTGCAATAAACACGCCGCCACTATTGGCGATTAACCTATCCTTAGTATTAACATTCCATTCTAAATTTAGAATTTCGTTGTCATTGACGTCTGGTTTTAATCAGCTTTCTGTTCCCAATACTACCCGTGCATTATAACCTTCAGTAAGCGATACTAATTCTGGGACGTTTCCTTGGAAGCTCCTGCACTTTCCTGAAGTCAAATTAATCTTTAATATCTATGATCTGCGAGGACAAAGAATCTCTGAGATCACTATGGCTGATTTAACAGGCAAATCGTCTTAGGTCACAAGGAAAGGGTTCTCTAACCTAAAGATGCCCCATGTGCACACCACACTTACTCCGCCACCCCAGTAGCCGTTTCCTGCGTTTAGTGTGCGCCTGATCTACACTCCTGGCTCTGAGCACTATGGGACTTAACATCTATGGTCATCAGTCCCCTAGAACTTAGAACTACTTAAACCTAACTAACCTAAGGACAGCACACAACACCCAGCCATCACGAGGCAGAGAAAATCCCTGACCCCGCCGGGAATCGAACCCGGGAACCCGGGCGTGGGAAGCGAGAACGCTACCGCACGACCTCTACACTCCTGGAAATTGAAATAAGAACACCGTGAATTCATTGTCCCAGGAAGGGGAAACTTTATTGACACGTTCTTGGGGTCAGATACAGCACATGATCACACTGTCAGAACCACAGGCACATAGACACAGGCAACAGAGCATGTACAATGTCGGCACTAGTACAGTGTATATCCACCTTTCGCAGCAATGCAGGGTGCTATTCTCCCATGCAGACGATCGTAGAGATGCTGGATGTAGTCCTGTGGTTCGGCTTGCCATGCCATTTCCACCTGGCGCCTCAGTTGGACCAGCGTTCTTGCTGGACGTGCAGACCGTGTGAGACGACGCTTCATCCAGTCCCAAACATGCTCAATGGGGGACAGATCCGGAGATCTTGCTGGCCAGGGTAGTTGACTTACACCTTCTAGAGCACGTTGGGTGGCACGGGATACATGCGGACGTGCATTGTCCTGTTGGAACAGCAAGTTCCCTTGGCGGTCTAGGAATGGTAGAACGATGGGTTCGATGACGGTTTGGATGTACCGTGCACTATTCAGTGTCCCCTCGACGATCACCAGTGGTGTACGGCCAGTGTAGGAGATCGCTCCCCACACCATGATGCCGGGTGTTGGTCCTGTGTGCCTCGGTCGTATGCAGTCCTGATTGTGGCGCTCACCTGCACGGCGCCAAACACGCATACGACCATCATTGGCACCAAGGCAGAAGCGACTCTCATCGCTGAAGACGACACGTCTCCATTCGTCCCTCCATTCACGCCTGTCGCGACACCACTGGAGGCGGGCTGCACGATGTTGGGGCGTGAGCGGAAGACGGCCTAACGGTGTGTGGGACCGTAGCCCAGCTTCATGGAGACGGTTGCGAATGGTCCTCTCCGATACCCCAGGAGCAACAGTGTCCCTAATTTGCTGGGAAGTGGCGGTGCGGTCCCCTACGGCACTGCGTAGGATCCTACGGTCTTGGCGTGCATCCGTGCGTCGCTGCGGTCCGGTCCCAGGTCGACGGGCACGTGCACCTTCCGCCGACCACTGGCGACAACATCGATGTACTGTGGAGACCTTACGCCCCACGTGTTGAGCAATTCGGCGGTACGTCCACCCGGCCTCCCGCATGCCCACTATACGCCCTCGCTCAAAGTCCGTCAACTGCACATACGGTTCACGTCCACGCTGTCGCGGCATTCTACCAGTGTTAAAGACTGCGATGGAGCTCCGTATGCCACGGCAAACTGGCTGACACTGACGGCGGCGGTGCACAAATGCTGCGCAGCTAGCGCCATTCGACGGCCAACACCGCGGTTCCTGGTATGTCCGCTGTGCCGTGCGTGTGATCATTGCTTGTACAGCCCTCTCGCAGTGTCCGGAGCAAGTATGGTGGGTCTGACACACCGGTGTCAATGTGTTCTTTTTTCCATTTCCAGGAGTGTATTAAGAGGAACCCTACAATTCTGCACCCGATTTCGTAGGTCGAGAAATTCGCATCCGATACCGTCGCAAAGTCGTCTGAGCTTCTGGTTTAGGCCTCCAAATCTGCTCCAAACCATTTGACTGCTCTCAACCCTGGGTACGATGCTACATATAGACAGCCCACACCCCACATGCGTTGCTAACTGTCTTTACCAGATCAGCTAGCCGCCGAATGGAGCCGAGGATGACCTCACAACCCAAGCGGCAGGCGTCATTCGAGCCGACTTGCAGCCGGTTGTACCCAGTGCGCTCGATAACCGCCGGCAGGGCCTCCTCGACATCACGGATGGAACCTCCCGGCAAACATACCCAATGCACACTGGAATTCTTTCCAGTCTTGCCTGCTGTCTCCCTGAGGGGTTCCACCAACCGCCTAACATTGGAGCTCCCAATGACAAACATACCCACCCTCTGTACTTGGCCGGACCGAGCAGGAAAATCAACCGCTGGCCCAACGGGAGAGGCATCCCGTGCTGGCCCAGAGTTATCATCAGCACTGTGTAGCACCTCGTACCTGTAGCGAAGACGTAGGGAGTCAGCCATACGGCCTGCTCCGTCTTTCGCCTTCCGCGCAGTGTGACACGCGAAACGACCACTGTCTGCCATCCACTCTGGAGTGAGGACGGCCCGGTCGGATGTTGCGTATCAGAAGCCGCAGCGACGTTCGGGTCACCAGCGGATTTACAGTGCCACCAAAGGTGTCGCAGGTCTCGTCACTGGTGCCTCGACGTCACCGCAACTTTGAGCATTAGCTAGAACCTAGTTGTCGATAGTCAACGCAGCTTCCAGCTGTTTATGGACAGCAGCCAACCCTCCTTTTGGAGAGCAATGATTTAAGTATTTTTCTTCTCCTTTCTCCTTCATAAGGCCTATATCCATCGTGCTATAATCTGCGATCCACGCTCTGACCAGTCGACCAATGGACTGCACGCAGGTTCTCTGGACGATATAGCTTAGAGGCTTTGGTTTCGTTATACAGACATATAATAACTACCTCGAATGAGCTGTCATGGAACACCGCTAAATAATAATCCTTGAATTACATAAATTTCTATTTTTCCAGATTGTTTTGTGTGTTCTCTTCTGTCTTTTGGAGAAATAATGAGAACTCTGCATAAGGGACTACTATTGTGAAGTCTCTATGGTTGTTTCCACTTAGTTACTGTTTGACGACAAAACACTATGTATTGGTATCGTGTTTATCTGTCACATTTATACCACCTAAAGAAACAATGCAGTAAGAATTTTCCTTTCTATAAGCAGATGTATGAAAAGATTTCCTTTTACGTCCGAGAAGAAGGTAATGAAACTGCGTGTCTCAAGTTATAGGTTTTGTGCCTATTCTATCAATGGTTCAAATGGCTTTGGGCACTATGGGACTTAACATCTGAGGTCGTCAGTCCACTAGAACTTAGAACTACTTAAAAATAACTAATCTAAGGACATCACACACATCCATGCCCGAGGCAGGATTCGAACGTGCGAGCGTAGCGGTCACGCGGTTCCAGACTGAAGCGCCTAGAATCGCTCGGCTACTCCGGCCGGCTTCTATCAATGATTTCGACAGAAAACCATTTTTTGCTTGTCAAGATCTGCATATCAACGGGCTTCAAAAACGAACGATAAGGAAATAACTAATACATTGCTCAAAGCATCAGCATTGCCAGGTAAATTCAAACTGCACGCATTATGAATTCTTTACATAACTCGTATCATTAAATGTTTC
The DNA here is from genome assembly GCF_023898315.1 of Schistocerca nitens. NCBI lineage: Eukaryota > Metazoa > Arthropoda > Insecta > Orthoptera > Acrididae > Schistocerca > Schistocerca nitens. Next base: position 620,874,300 of record NC_064617.1, read on the forward strand.
TACATAATAAGATGTAAAACACAATTATGAATTAGGTACACCTAAAGCCGTATCTGTACTAGACAGATCACCGTGGGAAGTGTTGATATCTTATACGATATTGAAACTTCCCCTTTCGAACAATTTGAATTTTCCAGTCTTGTCAAATATTTTGAAGACATGTTGCACAAAAACCAGTACCTGTCAAACCCATACAGCCCCTCAGAACTCATCCGCATTTGCTTAATCAAATTACCTGAACATTTACGACATATTATTTTAGCAGGACGTTGCAAAGACGACATTGAAGCTTTTCAGGGACTGTTACAAGAACTGGAAATTGACACTGACAATCGCGGATTGCGAGAACAGGAGCACAACAATTACAGGTCACATCTGTCACAATTCCGCGATGACAGAAATAATACACGACAAGGCTATTCTTATAACGTAAATCGTGACCAAAACAGACACCACCCGTATGACAACCGTTGGCAGAGTAGTAATAATTACAGGGAAAGATCACCTCTCCGCGGTAATGACTATCACAGAGACAATCAGAGAAACAGGCAATATGGGAACCAAAATAAATATTATCAGGGGAATAACTTTAGACGCAACGGTCCAGCGCGCAGTTTCGATTCAGGGAGAAATTCTCCACCACTTAACCGACAAGAAAGAAACTACAGGAACTACCGACATGACGACAGACGATGGGATCGTAACGACAGACCTGAATTGCATCAGAACTGGCGGGATTTAAACAGGGCAGGGCCCTCTCGACAACGTGAATTTGTAGAAGTTAGGTCTCCTAATCCCAATAACGACGCGCGCCAACAAAGGGGACGTTACATATGTCGACCCTTAGCCTAGGATACCTCACTGGAATCTTCTGATTTTTTCTTGTAGTTTGTGTAATTAGTGTAGATTTTGTTTATTGCTAGCGCGTAATTGTAGAGAGAATTTCCTTTGTAGTTGCAGTCTTTCATTGTTGTACAGTAAAACAGGTGTGGCACGCATGTAGATTTGCACCAAGTATTTCGCAGCTGCAATTAACTAGATATTATTTTCAGTGTTATGTTAATGTGTTCTCTTATTTTTGCTCTTCAAATTGTGTTTTTCTGTGTTGTCGTGTGAAATACTGTGACAATAATGGCGTGTGAAAAACGTAATACTAGGCTCCAAAGTAAACTGAGAAATGACAGTGAAAACGAAATCAGTGTGTTAGCGCCACCGAGTAATGAATTAACTGATGTTCAAAGTAGTAATTTGATAATTGTGCATAGGGAAATGGAGCGGGCGGCAAACAATGGCGTGGACAGTGAAACAATTAGTGAAGAGGGAAGCATTATCGATCGATTGGTCGGCAACAGCTCGCCTCAGGAATCGGGAATGACAGGACACAATTTTGCAAATATTGTAGATTCAGGTTTTGGGTCCTCACCATTTTCTCAAATGAGTCAAGACACATTTTCCACTTGTCAAAATGTGAATGTTGCCGGTGCAAATTCACTGCCGAAAAGCACTGAGGAACACGTTCCAGACACCAGTGCATTGTTATTACAATTAATACAACAAATGGGACAAACACAGCAAAAGCTTCAAAAGTTAGACACAATGGAACAAAATCTTCGAAAGTTAGACACAGTGGAACAAAATCTTAAAAAGTTAGACACAATGGAACAACACTAGAGACAAACACAGCAACAGTTAGACGCAATGGAACAAAATCTTCACACCACACTTGAACAAACACGTGAAGATTTAACTACTGAGTTACATAAAATCGAATCGAAATGTCAAAAAGTCTGTAACGACGTAAAAACACAAATCTGTGAGCATTTTCAACCTATTTTTTCGCGGCATGAAAATGCATTACAGAATCACGAAGCAGCCATAAAAGAACTGCAAACTATTGTTCATGAAAATCATGAGACCTTGCAGGCTAAATTTGACTCAGTTGCATCTACCGATTCGGTTACGCAACTTGCAAAATCTCAGGAAAACTTAAAGGACACAGTAGATACTCTGAAACTTGGTTCAGAAAAACACACTGAGGAAATAAGTACACTATCGGAGAAAGTAGCCGAACTTTCGGATCAGTTCACTAATTTATCTACGAAGGTAGATGATAATCTGAATGACACAAAACCGGTAGTCTTTAATGACACAGAAGAGAGCGAACAAATTAGGAAACTGAAACAAAATCTGAATCAACACCAAAGAGAAATCCGGGAAGTACAAGATCAGCTGATACAGGTAATACAAGAATTACGTATTTCAGAGGACACTCGCGCCCCAATACGGTATGAGGGACTTAGAAATACGGAAAAGCCGCAAAATAATAACACAGGGCATTTCGGAAGTTATGAAAGAAATTGGCAATGTGCACCGAATTTTGAGATGGAACGGCCGACACGACCTAACAATGACCGATATGCGACTCGCCGACATGATGATTTTGACTATAAGCTGTTCATTACTACACGTAAATTCAAAACATTTAAGAATTCTGGCAACGACATTCATCCACAAGCATGGCTCCATCAATTCTCTCATTGTTTTCCTCCCAACTGGTCGTTAGAACACAGATTAGAATTTATGTGTGGCTACTTAGAGAATGAACCAGCTGTAAGAATGCGATCGGTCATTCACGATTGTCACAGTGAAGGAGAATTTTACCATGCCTTCCTCTCAGCATATTGGTCTCAAGCTACACAAGACCGAGTAAAACATAGCATCATAATGATGAAACATTTCGAACAATCTGAATTTTCCAGTCTTGTCAAATATTTTGAAGACATGTTGCACAAAAACCAGTACCTGTCAAACCCATACAGCCCCTCAGAACTCATCCGCATTTGCTTAATCAAATTACCTGAACATTTACGACATATTATTTTAGCAGGACGTTGCAAAGACGACATTGAAGCTTTTCAGGGACTGTTACAAGAACTGGAAATTGACACTGACAATCGCGGAACGCGAGAACAGGAGCACAACAATTACAGGTCACATCTGTCACAATTCCGCGATGACAGAAATAATACACGACAAGGCTATTCTTGTAACGTAAATCGTGACCAAAACAGACACCACCCGTATGACAACCGTTGACAGAGTAGTAATAATTACAGGGAAAGATCACCTCTCCGCGGTAATGACTGTCACAGAGACAATCAGAGAAACAGACAATATGGGGACCAAAATAAATATTATCAGGGGAATAACTTTAGACGCAACGGTCCAGCACGCAGTTTCGATTCAGGGAGAAATTCTCCACCACTTAACCGACAAGAAAGAAACTACAGGAACTACCGACATGACGACAGACGATGGGATCGTAACGACAGACCTGAATTGCATCAGAACTGGCGGGATTTAAACAGGGCAGGGCCCTCTCGACAACGTGAATTTGTAGAAGTTAGGTCTCCTAATCCCAATAACGACGCGCGCCAACAAAGGGGACGTTACAATATATGCTGGGGCTTCTTGCCAAACTAGCGTGGACAGAGCATGGGAAGTTCGACTTTTTGCACGCGTAGTGTTAGTTGTTTTGTGCTTTTATCTTCCTGGTCTCTACGGTATAAATACAAAAAGGAAATGTGAATATCACAATTTTCGTCATAACGGCCGGCACTTCGAGTTTTCGAAGTACGTTCTCGCGAGATAACCACCGTCTTTTGTGGAATTTGTCAGTTAAGATTTTTCAACTTTTCTGTTTTACTTTATCGGTAGTTAAACCAGGAATTTGTAGGACGTTTGTTTTATGGCCAATTTCCAAGTACTCAGTTACGATCCTGTCATTGTTTGCGCTGTAACGTGTAATTATTTCAGCTGTAACTAAACCTTCTGTGAGCATTCCACTTCATAGGTCTGCTTATTTTTAAGCCAAGACATTTTGCACAGCTGATTCGATTAGTGATCAGTTAATCCTGTGCATAAAGGTTTTGACCCTTTCGCATTTCACTAAATAGGAAACTTAACATTTGTGTGCATAGAATGCTAGTAGTGAGCCCTTGAACCAGGCTGGTCTATATCTAAATGTAATAGAATGTTAGAAAAGTTTTCACGGATGTCCTCATATACAGGGTGAGTCACCTAACACTACCGCTGGACATATTTCGTAAACCACATCAAATACTGACGAATCGATTCCACAGACCGAACGTGAGGAGAGGGGCTAGTGTAACTGGTTAATACAAACCATAAAAAATGCACGGAAGTGTGTTTTTTAACACAAACCTACGTTTTTTTAATGGAACCCCATCAGTTTTGCTAGCACATCTGAACATATAAACAAATACGTAATCAGTGCCGTTTGTTGCATTGTAAAATGTTAATTACATCCGGAGATATTGTAACCTAAAGTTGACGCTTGAGTACCACTCCTCCGCTGTTCGATCGTGTGTATCGGAGAGCACCGAATTACGTAGGGATCCAAAGGGAACGGTGATGGACCTTAGGTACAGAAGAGACTGGAACAGCACATTACGTCCACATGCTAACACCTTTTTATTGGTCTTTTTCACTGACGCACATGTACATTACCATGAGGGGTGAGGTACACGTTCGACTGGCGTTTCATAGGACGTGGAGGAAGCATAAATTGGCCAGCCCGTTCTCCTGATCTTACAGTTATGGACTTCTTCCTGTGGGGTACGTTAAAGGAGAATGCGTACCGTGATGTGCCTACAACCCCAGAGGATATGAAACAACGTATTGTGGCAGCCTGCGGCGACATTACACCAGATGTACTGCGGCGTGTACGACATTCATTACGCCAGAGATTGCAATTGTGTGCTGCAAATGATGGCCACCAAAATGAACATCTATTGGCCTGACATGTCGGGACACACTCTATTCGACTCCGTACTTGAAAACGGAAACCACGTGTGTGCGTGTACCTCACCCCTCATGGTAATGAACATGTGCGTCAGTGAAAAAGACCAATAAAAATGTGTTAGCATGTGGACGTAATGTGCTGTTCCAGTCTCTTCTGTACCTAAGGTCCATCACCGTTCCCTTTGGATCCCTACGTAATTCGGTGCTCTCCGATATACACGATCGAACCGCGGAGGAGTGGTACTCAAGCGTCAACTTTAGGTTACAATATCTCCGGATGTAATTAACATTTTACAGTGCAACAAACGGCACTGATTACGTATTTGTTTATATGTTCAGATGTACTAACAAAACTGATGGGGTTCCATTTAAAAAAACGTATGTTTATGTTAAAAAACATACTTCCGTGCATTTTTTTATGGTTTGTATTTACCAATTACACTAACCCCTCTCCTCACGTTCGGTCTGTGGAATCGATTCGTCAGTATTTGATGTGGTTTACGAAATATATCCAGCGGTAACGTTAGGTGACTCACCCTGTATAGTCTGACACTGCAACCACTAGTTAAGAAATTAATGTTTAAAGTGAACCTTAACGGTCCTGTTTCATTCACCTGGGTCACTATCACAAAATATTTGTGTCTGTAGATAGTTCGTAACCCAGAATATGGTTCTGCATCTTGCTATCAAAAAATAATCAATCCAGAGCGCAAACCTGATTGCGACAAACCTTGGGATTGATACTTGTATGATATAGGGCTGCACAAATGTGTCTCGTTATAGTCATAGGATCGAGCCGTTCAAGTCTGCTTTTAAGCCCAGCAACGCTTCATTGTACAGTGTGTAAACTTTTAGATGGCAGACCTCTCCCTAGTCCTGAATCGGTAGAAGTCGGTAAATGTCGGGAGGCTTCGGTAGGCACGCAGTTTCTACTGCTGCCAACATTACGTAGCTGACTGTGTTGTACAAGGTAGCCATTGTCGTCTGCTTCGTTATTGTTTTGCGCTGTACTTTCCTGCATGTTTTTATTGTGCAGTTATGCTAAACATTATCAAAATGAGTGAAGAGGCAGTTGCTGGCCCATCTCAGGAGTCGCCAACAACCCCTACCGGTAGGCCTACGATTCGAAGGAAACCAGTAGTTTCATTGCAATCGGATGAATGGTTTGTGAGCGCATAGTAGACAAACACACATACATTCACTTTTATATATATATAGATTTTAATGTACACGACGATTTCAGTTTCGTTTACGAGCAACATTTAAAGCGAGTTTTTCTTCTAAGCCTTTCGTCTGCTTTCGTGTAAGCATGACGTGCAATTTGTAGTGCCAGCACTGCAACTGGTAGGCGTGCCTTGTCCCCCCCCCCCTTCCCCAATGGCTCCTCTCCCGAATGCTTGCTTCCTCCTCCACTCCCCGCGCAACACGACCGTCTTACAGTTAACACACTGTAGTTTATTCCTATTCCCGCAGTCGAATTACCCAATTAAGTCCCACATCACTCGGAAAATATGGAGGTATCGACGAAAGTGTTGGCGGCCACTCGCACACTGAAGTCAACATTACACCAGCATCCTACATGTCCGTAGTTCCAACACACAATCCACACCACACCGAGCCCCCCACATCGTCTCTTTCCAACCGCTCCACGAATCCTTCCTCTTTGCCCAGAAACAATCAGGAGCTTGAGCACAAAACCATCTCGGCAATAGAAACGGGCGTCCCTCCCACCATTAGGATAGGACCACCGATTGATTATGAATAAAAATCGAATGTAGAGATATGGTTTAAGTGGCAATTCATTATCTTAAGAGTCTAATAACATACAAACTTCCTTGGAAGGGATGAAAGAATCAGCCCACCTTCAGAAGAAGATTGTAACACCTAGAAATTACCCGTTGTTTACAAAAAGGCTCAAGAAATACACTAATGGAAAATGCAAGATACATATCAGAATCCGAAAGTACGCACTTCCTTGTTGCATATTGTTCTGGAAAGACTCGTTAGCATAAAGCCATTTAGCTCCTTTAAATTAGCTCACCTCAAAAACAATAAAATAACGTGGTCATCCGATAAAAACAGCTCGAACTTCACGGATAAAACTTGCAAACTGACTAGCATACTATGCTCAAAGTTCACCGAACTCTAAATACTATTCATGGAACTTTACAAATACATAACTTATAAACTAACTAGCGCATTCATGCTTATAATAAATGAACACAATATAACACTTACAATGTTAATACGAATAAATGAACTTGGTCTATTCAATTGAAGCGTTGCTTCACGCTCAGTCAACTGGTTATTACATCATATGGATACTTTGCCGTCCTTACATTACAACTGTATTTAATGCTTCCCACACTGACTAATTGTTATATAAATTAGACATTATCAGTCTTGACAAATACAGTATGGTAATGGTTCAAATGGTTCTGAGCACTATGGGACTGCTGTGGTCATCAGTCCGCTAGAATTTAGAACTACTTAAACCTAACTAACTTAAGGGCATCACACACACCCATGCCCGAGGCAGGATTCGAACCTGCGACCGTAGCAGCAGCGCGGCTCCGGATTGGAGCGCCTAGAACCGCACGGCCACCGCGGCCGGCAGTATGGTAATGTAGTGTTCGATATGAGACTTGCAATGCTGCTTCACTTACTGTGAGACTGGCGTATTCAGAAAACTGACAAATGTAATTCAATAATGGTATAAGATTGGTAACACATCAGTGAATATAAATGGGAGGCATTAGAGCTGATAGCTGTAGAGGCAGATTATCATCTCATTCTTTGTTTAATACGATATCATTTGGCTATCAGGGTTTATTGATTTTCGTTCATTTACACGATAATACTCATATTGACGGGAAAACATCGCAAAACCAAGATGGAATTGTAGGAGATAAACGAAAGTTGGTAGGCGTGTTTCTATATCTGAACGATGATGCCTATTCAAATTTCGTGCCAGTTATGCGAGTGGCTGTAGTAGCACCACTATGAGAATCCAAAGTGGGTTTGCTTTAAATACACGCTGTAACGCTGGTGAGCGTAGGTTACCTTTGAGATTGGACGTGGTGAGTTGCTATTCAAGAATGCCGTTTAAGGCGACAAAGACGCCATCAGCAAGACCTCATTGAGTTTGAAAGAGATCGTTTAATACGGCTTGATGTTCTTTCTGTGATATTTGAGAAAGACTTGGCAGGAATGTAGCCACTGTACGTGACTGCTGGCAGCGGTGATGACGAGAATGTTGTTGTTGTTGTTGTGGTCTTCAGTCCAGAGATGGGTTTCATGAAGCTCTCCATGCTACTCTATCCTGTGCAAGCTTCTTCATCTCCCAGTACCTACTGCAACCTACATCCTTCTGAATCTGTTTGGTGTATTCATATCTTGGTCTCCCTCTACGATTTTTACCCTCCACGCTGCCCTCCAATACTAAATTGGTGATCCCTTGACGCCTCAGAACATGTCCTACCAACCGATCCCTTCTTCTAGTCAAGTTGTGCCACAAGCTCATCTTCTCCGCAGTCCATAAACTCCTCATTAGTTATGTGATCAACCCATCTAATCTTCAGCATTCTTCTGTAGCACCACATTTCGAAAGCTTCTATTCTCTTCTTGTCTAAACTATTTAACGTCCATGTTTCACTTCCATACATGGCTACACTCCACATAAATACTTTCAGAAACGACTTCCTGACACTTAAATCTATACTCGATGTTAACAAATTTCTCTTCTTCAGAAACGCTTTCCTTCCCATTGCCAGTCTACATTTTATATCCTTTCTACTTCGACCATCATCAGTTATTTTGCTCCCCAAATAGCAAAACTCCTTTACTACTTTAAGTGTCTCATTTCCTAATCTAATACCCTCAACATCACCCGACTTAATTCGACTACATTCGATTATCCTCGTTTTGCTTTTGTTGATATTCATCTTATATCCTCCTTTCAAGACACTATCAATTCCGTTCAACTGCTCTTCCAAGTCCTTTGCCGTCTCTGACAGAATTACAATGTCATCGGCGAACCTCAAAGTTTTTATTTCTTCTCCATGGATTTTAATACCTACTCCGAATTTTTCTTTTGTTTCCTTCACTGCTTGCTCAATATACAAATTGAATAACATCGGGGATAGGCTACAACCCTGTCTCACGCCCTTCCCAACCACTGCTTCCCTTTCATGCCCCTCAACTCTTATAACTGCTATTTGGTTTCTATACAAATTGTAAATAGCCTTTCGCTCCCTATATTTTACCGCTGCCACCTTCAAAATTTGAAAGAGAGTATTCCAGTCAACATTGTCAAATGCTTTCTCTAAGTCTACAAATGCTACAAATGTAATTTTGCCTTTGCTTAATCTAGCTTCTAAGATAAGCCGTAGGGTCAGTATTGCCTCACGTGTTCCAATATTTCTACGGAATCCAAACTGATCTTCCCCAAGGTCGGCTTCTACTAGTTTTTCCATTCGTCTGTAAAGAATTCGTGTTAGTATTTTGCAGCCGTGACTTATTACACTAATAGTTCGGTAATTTTCACATCTGTCAACACCTGCTTTCTTTGGGATTGGAATTGTTATATACTTCTTGAAGTTTGAGGGTATTTCGCCTGTCCCATACATCTTGCTCACCAGATGGTAGAGTTTTGTCATGACTGGCTCTCCCAAGGCCGTCAGTAGTTCTAATGGAATGTTGTCTACCCCCGGGGCCTTGTTTCGACTTAGGTGTTTCAGTACTCTGTCAAACTCTTCACGCAGTATCATATATCCCATTTGATCTTCATCTACATCCTCTTCCATTTCCATAATATTGTCCTCAAGTACATCGCCCCTGTATAGACCCTCTATATACTCCTTCCACCTTTCTGCTCTCCCTTCTTTGCTTAGAACTGGGTTTCCATCTGAGCTCTTGATATTCATACAAGTGGTTTTCTTTTCCCCAAAGTTCTCTTTATTTTTCCTGCAGGCAGTATCTATCTTACCACTAGTGAGATAAGCCTCTACATCCTTACATTTATCCTCTAGCCATCCCTGTTTAGCCATTTTGCACTTCCTGTCGATCTCATTTTTGAGACGTTTATTCCTTTTTGCCTGCTTCATTTACTGCATTTATATATTATCTCCTTTCATCAATTTAATTCAATATTTCTTCTGATACCCAAGGATTTCTACTAGCCCTCGTCGTTTTACCCACTTGATCCTCGGCTGCCTTCACTACTTCATCCTTCAAAGCTACCCATTCTTCTTCTACTGTATATCTTTCCCCCATTCCTGTCATTTGTTCACTTACGCTCTCCCTGAAACTCTGTACAACCTCTGGTTCTTTCAGTTTATCCAGGCCCCATCTCCTTAAATTCCCACCTTTTTGCAGGTTTTTCAGTTTCAATCTACAGTTCATAACCAATAGAGTGTGGTCAGAGTCCACATCTGCCCCTGGAAATGTCTTACAATTTAAAAGCTGGTTCCTAAATCTCTGTCTTGCCATTATATAATCTATCTGAAATCTGTCAGTATCTCCAGGCTTTTGCCATGTATACAACCTTCTTTTATGATTCTTGAACCAAGTGTTAGCAATGATTAAGTTGTGCTCTGTGCAAAATTCTACCAAGCGGCTTCCTCTTTCATCTCTTACCCCCAATCCATATTCACCTACTATGTTTCCTTCTTCTCCCATTACCTACTACCGAATTCCAGTCACTCATGACTATAAAACTTTCGTCTCCCTTCACTATATGAATAATTTCTTTGATTTCATCATACATTTCTTCAATTTCTTCGTCATCTGCAGAATGTGCGGTGGCAATAAGACCGGTCTTCGGACGGCCGCGTCGCACTACCGATAGGGAAGAGCATAGTGTTATGCGTGTAGATCTGCGCCGTCGTACTGCATCTGCAGCAGAAATTTGGGCAGCAGTTCACAGTGACACAAAGTGGTTTCGTCAAGGACATGTCCGAGACAGACGACTTACAGCATGTATTCCACTGAACCCGAACCGTCACCATTTACGACGGCAATGGTGTCAAGCGAGAGTTCATTGGAGGGCAGGATTGGGGTCTGTTGCGCTTTCTGATGAAAGTCGGTTCTGCTGCGGTGCCAGTGATGGCCGTATGTTCGTTTAAGAGGCCAGTTGAGGACATGCACCCTACCGGTCTGTGTGCTAGACACACTGGACATACATTTGGAGCTATGATCTGGTTAGCGATTTCGTATGACAGCAGGAGTAATCTTGTGGTTATCCTCTCACCCTGACTGCAAATTTGTATGTGTTGTGGCTCGACCTCTCATGAACATCTTTCCGCGAAGTGTTTTTCCAACAGTATAATGCTCACTCACATACCGCTATTGTAGCCCAGCATGTTGCCTTGGATTGATCGATACCAGATCTGTCTCCAATTGAACACATATGGGACACCGTCGGACGACAATTCAGGGTCATCCACAAACAGCATTAACCGTCCCTGTACTGAAGCACCAGGTGCAACAAGCATGGAATTCCATTCCATAACCTCACATTCTGCACCTGTACAACACAATGCATAAGCGTTTGGATGCGTATGTTAAACATTCTGTTGGTTTAACTGGTTATTAATGAACCAGCATATCACTTTTGCAATGGATTATCTCGCTCTTAGCACTGAAACACCTAAGTCGTAACAAGGCCCTGGGAGTAGACAACGTTACATTAGAACTACAGACAACCTTGGGAGAGCCAGTCCTTTCAAAACTCTACCATCTGGTGAGCAAGATGTATGAGACAGGCAAAATACCCTCAGACTTCAAGAAGAAAGCAGGTGTTGACAAATGTGGAAATTACCGAACTATCAATTTAATAAGTCACGGCTGCAAAATACTAACACGAATTCTTTACAGACGAATGGAAAAACTGGTAGAAGCCGACCTCGGGGAAGATCAGTTTGGATTCCGTAAAAATGTTGGAACACGTGAGGCAGTACTGACCCTACGACTTATCGTAGAAGATAGATTAAGGAAAGGCAAAATTACATTTGTAGCATTTGTAGACTTAGAGAAAGCATTTGACAATGTTGACTGGAACATTCTCTTTCAAATTATGAAGGTGGCAGGGGTAAAATACAGGGAACGAAAGGCTATTTACAATTGGTTCAGAAACCGGATGGCAGTTATAAGAGTCGAGGGACATGAAAGAGAAGCAGTGGTCGGGAAGGGAGTGAGACAGGGTTGTTGCCTATCCCCGACGTTATTCAATCTGTATATTGAGACAGCAGTAAAAGAAACAAAAGGAAAATTCGGAGTAGGTATTAAAATCCATGGAGAAGAAATAAAAACTTTGAGGTTCACCGATGACATTGTAATTCTGTCAGAGACAGCAAAGGACTTGGAAGAGCAGTTGAACTAAATGGACAGTGTCTTGAAAGGAGGATATAAGATGAACATCAACAAAAGAAAAACGAGGATAATGGAATGTTGTCGAATAAAATCGTGTGATGCTGAGGGAATTAGATTAGCAAATGAGACACTTAAAGTAGTAAAGGAGTTTTGCTATTTGGGGAGCAAAATAACTGATGATTGGCGAAGTAGAGAGGATATAAAATGTATACTGGCAATGGCAAGGAAAGTGTTTCTGAAGAAGAGAAATTTGTTAACATCGATTACAGATTTAAGTGTCAGGAAGTCGTTTCTGAAAGTATTTGTATGGAGCGTAGCCATGTATGGAAGTGAAACATGGACGTTAAATAGTTTAGACAAGAAGAGAATAGAAGCTTTCGAAATTTGGTGCTACAGAAGAATGCTGAAGATTAGATGGGTAGATCACATAACTAATGAGGAGGTGTTGAATAGGATTGGGGAGAAGATAAGCTTGTGGCACAACTTGACTAGAAGAAGGGATCGGTTGGTAGGACATGTTATGAGGCGTCAAGGGATCACCAATTTAGTAGTGGAAGGCAGCATGGAAGGTAAAAATCATAGAAGGAGGCCAAGAGATGAATACACTAAGGAGATTCAGAAGGATGTAGGTTGGAGTAGGTACTGGGAGATGAAGAAGCTTGCACAGGATAGAGTAGCATGGAGAGCTGCATCAAACCCATCTCTGGACTGAAGACCACAACAACAATAACAACACAAAAGAACATTCAAAAATGAAGTTAACTCTTCTACTTGTGTGGTGACCTATATCAAAACCCCAGTCGGAAACACTGCTACAAAATGCCCTTCGCAACTTACACTTTCTTGGCTCTGAAAAACACTGCTGCCTCCTTTATACTAATAGCCACTGCCATGAACCTCTGTGTTGTGCAGAACCCAAGATACCATAAGGTATCTAACATATATTTTGTAGTATCCTCTCAGATAATTACAGGTGTTTGTTAAGTTGTTCTTCTTATACATTGTAACTTTCTACCATTTTCTACCGATGCCCAGTTAACATCATACACAAATATCAAGTCTTCATCTCACCAGGTCTGACCTAGGGCTCTGTATTGTGCTGCTCTGGATTTACAGTTACTGAAAAATGGGAAGAATATGCTGCGCCTCTACATCTGTGTGGATTTCCCTACAGATTCATTTGAGGAAAAGCCATGTGTCCTTACAATGGGACATACATAACTTAGCGACACGGGATTCGCCGAGCGGCTGGTCCTCCCTCGGGCATGGGTGAGTGTGTTTGTCGTTAGGGTAATTTAGGTTAAGTAGTGTGTAACCTTAGCGGCCTGATGACCTTAGCAGTTAAGTCCAGTAAGATTTCACACACATTTGAGCATACATAACTTAACAATATTCTTAGTAACATAATACTTTCACCAAAATACATCAAACAATATACACTTGCATATTTGAAAAATATGTTTTATGAATGTCTACAGCATGATTATTTGGAAAATTAGCCACTGGGCAGCAACACATTACAATGACTTCCTATATTACTGTCGCTTGACAACACTAGTTCCGCAGGAAAATCGTAAGATATTCACTAGCATATTTAAAATGAGAAGACATTTCATTATCGAATTTTATTACCTGTTAAAGTATTCGTTTGTTTGTGAGCAAATTGGTAGATAAAGAGTAGTAGCAACACGTTGATAATTTACAAGAGAATGAAATGTACGGCAATTTGACAAATGTGCTTCACACAATTCTTTAAGAGCCCTTTGGTTTGTTGCATTCTGATCACATACAGTACAAATTACTTGTTACCCCATCTGCTTAAGTTCACTTATGATGTAAACAGTGGTGGTTTCAAATGACCAAAGTAAAATGTGGTTGCAGTAAAACAATATGCAACAACTTGTTTTCAAGTTCTATGAATGTTTTTCAGCATAAAAACGAACACATTAATAACAGCTTCAAATGATCGTCCTAAATGATCTAAGTCCTGATAGCCTAAATTATCTATTTGTGTGCCTCGTAACATCATTCAGAGACATTTTATCCGGAAATATTTCATCAAAAGGTAGAACACAACATTTCTTATTTTCATGTCTATTACTTACTCCCATTGTTAAAATCTTTAACAAAGCATGATTAAGTCCCAATCAAATATTGTATGTGGGAAAGGAGTGACTTGAGCAGTCACGGAGACGGAAGGCAAAGTATGTGGCTAATTATCTATACCATTGGGGACTAAACAGATAAATAATATGTCTTATCTTGTATAGACCATCGCACTGCTGTCGATGGTTCATTGGCATTCCTTAACTGACTACCAATAAATGTTTCAGTGAAACCATTTAACTTTTTTTTTCAACTAACTGAAATTTCATGTCATCATATAGTTTTTTCAGAATTTTCAACTGGTACCTTATATTCTGTGGGTACATTCCTTTTTCAGTTTACCTACTCTGGCAAGCGTGTTTGAACGCAATTAATACATTATTTGTTTTCTTGGAGTTAAATCACATTTTGAAACTCTAGATCCCATTACGCCTTTACTACTTTCATCATCGTAAATGGTGTGCACAGATAAAGGCCAAATAAAGCTGCAGGCTAGATTACGAAATGGTTAAAGTTGTAAATACTTATTACAATGTGCTGTGCAATACTCTGGGAAAAGATTTCTGCTGCACTAAATACCGCCACTACAATATGTGTGGACATCCCTCTAGTTGAAGGACCTGCTTTTTGTGACTTTTGAACGGAGGTTAAGGAATTATTGACTTGTTACATAGGAATACAACCTTTGTTAGTATCCCAGTAACGACTACCTCTCAACTAGAGCGACAGTTATGTACTGTGCTGAATACTGTTACCGAAAAAATAAAATAAAGACAGAGCAGAAACAGTCGAGACTTTATAATTACAGAGCATCTCAGCGGCAAAATGTAATAGTATTCAATAGATTCCAGTTCGGCTCCCACAGAGCACCGTAATGTCAAATAGTGCATTCGTCATTATTAATAGTAAAAATGCAACATTAGGTAAGCAAATGTGTTCAGCATGTTACACTTCGGTAAATAAATATTTGCAGTAATCATCGCTGTAGATGCTCCTCCCACACCAAAAAACATTACATCTCAAATAATATGCCGATCATTTATTTCCATTGTTTAATGTACTACTTTATTCGGTATAAATACACTAGCATTGAGTACTGCGAAATTACATTCACACTATGCTGCAAAGACTCATTTGCAAATGTGAATTCCTTGGTAGAATATTTTTTCTATGTAATACTAAATGGCACAATACTACTATTCTGTCACTAAGGTTACAAAGCATATTCCGTGATTATTAAAGTGGAATTACATAATCATTCCGTGACAAGATTAATGTAAATTCATACCAAGTACCGGTATGTTAAAAGCTCCTAACATGGAATTCCCCATTAAAAATGAGAAATAACGAAAAACGGATGTGAACAATAATGTAGAGTATGAAAAACGTGGTCAAACTCAGTTAAGATGAGCAGCGCACACGCATATGCATAACCAAGAACAAATGAACACACGTCCTAAACAGCTTCTGTTTAATTTTAAACGAAAAAGAAGTAAAAATCTAGCAAAATATGAGCAACATACTCACATAGCAAATTAAACAGTACAATACACATCAACTCTAAACCAGGAACACAATTGTATTGAACCCGCTTATAATCTGAACGGAACCAGAACAAACACAGAAGACTGAATGATCCATTAAAAAACCGAGATGATTTGATAAAATTGCGTTGTTCCAAGTGACCTGGCAGGTACCAAGATCGCTTTACCGGAAGTCCCTACATGAGTTTCACCCTCGTGATTCTATACAAGGAAGTAAGCTGTAAGAACAATGACTGATTCGTATAAGTTCTCGAATAAAAGCCCCCCTGTTCCAACTTTTCGTTTGTTAAATTCTTCCTTCACGGAGTAAACGCTACAATGCATGGAGAGCGAAGCTCTGTCGCAGGCGAATCAACAGTGTTCGTTTTTCGTTTTTATATCTTAGGTGCATGTCTTTCGCTATACCACCTACTACTCAAGATGGGTATACCAACGAACTCTCTTAACTTCTGTCGAACATCCTAGAACCCAGACAATGCTACATCTGAATTAGTTGTAAGCGAAAGTGAATCCGTACCCTTCTACCGAAAACGGAAGTGCCACGGGGCGCCATCATTTCTCCCTTGTTATACGCGTTACATTCAGGAGACATCCCACGACCATCCAAATGGAACGAGGGTTTAACACTACGCGGACGATTCGTCACAGTGGTGCCTCACCCACACAATGGAGGAAACGAACAATCACAAGGCTACTTAATTTGTCTAGAAGAACTGATCAGCAAGTGGAAAATAAAGCCCAGTGCATCTGAAACTCAAATAATCCTTCCCAAATATGGACAAGCCCGTACTATTTACCTAAAGCAGAAGCTGTCAAACAAACACCTTAAGGACAAATCATAACCGAAAAAGACAGTGCATAATTATGTGAGGGCCATCCTCGACAAATATATATCAATAACCCAACATGTAAATGGCATCACAGTGAAAGCATAAACAAGGCTGAACATACTTGGTCTTCTAAGAGGCCGAAGAAAGGCGCAAACAAGAAAACGGTGGTATATATTTACAAAACTCTCGTTCGCCCCGTCCTGGACTACGCCGCACCAGTATGGATGTGAAGTACAACAATAGCGAAAAACTAATGGCAACATAATGTATTGAAGATTGTAGCAAACATGAATCCCAGGATCGGAACAACATATACTATCCAAGCGCAAAGGCAAACTATTAAAGAAAAGATGGCCGGAATTATCGGCTAAAATTGGCTCTAAACTGATATCAGAATAAAACAGCGACAAAAGAAATTCTGTGAAGAAAGTATACGATCCCAAGATCTCCAAAAACGAAATATCCTTATTCGCTCAAAACCATTAAAATATGCATATAAGCCACTGTTACACTAACCTCAACAAATGTTTCCGTCGTAGACATACAAGAGGAAAAGATAAAACATCAACTAGACGATGAACCTGAACAGGACGACCGACGCCTAAAAACATCGACAACCACAAATCAAGAGGACACGCACAAAACACTATATGGAGAAGATAAATAGCCAAGGTATGATCAAGAGCAGAATCATCGGATCCTTGCTGAAATTTTAAAAAGTTTCCCCTCAGAACTTGGGCAGATGCCAGGACCATTAATACTCTCTCACGCGAGAAGAAGCATTTAGATAAGAGTAGATATTCAAAACCAATAGGAAACTCCTAACCCCAAACGAAAATAAAAAGTGCCCCAGCAGCATAACGTAAAAGCAGCATAACGTATGAGTTAATATAAGGCTCCAAAATGATCAGTAGGCCCTTTATATGCTTCTCCCCTGCCGCAACCTCCCCCCACCCCCTTCATCCGGGAGTGGAGTAAAAGAATGAAAAAGAAAGTTCAAATCATTAATAAAATTCACCATTGGGGGAAACAAGTCAATTTCTAGTTAGTTCAGTTGAATAAAGAATATACACCGCACCTGTTGTTTAAAATAAATCTTCTTATTGTATTGTTTTGATTATAATAAATTATGTTTTAAGAACGTGGCTTTCAGAATAGTTCTCTGGTCGAAGAGATGGATTCCGGCACCTAACTGATTCCATAGATATCATATAGTATCATAAATGTCGGCTTAATTCCTCCTACATCTCATTAGTTACCATAAAATTTTAATAAATTCGTGATGAGATCACTGGCAGTATGCAGTTTTTTAAGTGTGTAATATAAGTAGTGACAATAATGAAATGTTTTATATTAATATAAAAGAAATCACTGATTGTTTGTTTGTTTTCTCGTATTTTAAGGGTTTCCATACCATTCATGCGATTGCTTCCACTTTCGCGAAGGTTTTAGGCATACAGCTACTAACTTAGAATAGGTGGCGCTTGTATCTTAATCACCAAATGTACACTACTGGCAATTAAAATTCGTACACCACGAAGATGACGTGATACAGATGCGAAATTTAACAGACAGGAAGAAGATGCTGTGATATGCAAATGATTAGCTTTTCAGAGCATTCACACAAGGTTGGCGCCGGTGGCGACACCTACAACGTGCTGATATGAGGAAAGTTTCCAACCTATTTCTCATACACAAACAGCAGTTGACCGGCGTTGCCTGGTGAAACGTTGTTGTGATGCCTCGTGTAAGGAGGAGCAATGCGTACCATCACGTTTCCCACATTTATAAAGGTCGGATTTTAGCTTATCACGATTGCGGTTTATCGTGTCATGACATTGCTGCCCCTGTTGGTCGAGATCCAATAACTGTTATCAAAATATGGAATCGGTGAGTTCAGGAGGGTAATACGGAACGCTGTGCTGGATTCCAACGGCCTCGTATCACTAGCAGTCGAGATGACAGGCATCTTATCCGCATGGCACGGATCGTGCAGCCACGTCTCGATCCCAGAGTCAACCGGTTCGTCACAATACGCCAGTCATTACTCTTGATGAACTGTGGTATCGTGTTGAAGCTGCGTGGGCAGCTGTACCTTTACACGCCATCCAAGCTCTGTTTGACTCAATTCCCTGGCGTATCAAGGCCGTTATTACGGCCAGAGGTGGTTGTTCTGGGTACTGATTTATCAGGATCTATGGACCCAAATAGCGTGAAAATGTAATCACATGTCATTTCTAGTATAATGTATTTGTCCAATGAATACCCGTTTATCATCTGCATTTCTTCTTGGTGTAGCAATTTTGATGGCCGGTAGTGTACTTCAACGAGAATGGAAGCAATAAGATGTTTGAATTTGACAGAAATAATTAGATCAGCGTTTTATTGTCTTTCACTCATTTCGATGCCGATTAATATGAGTTATATTTCTTTGTATAAATAAAAATGTAAATTTTCGTTTGTTCAAAATCGTTTATCTCCGCAAGTTATCTGGTAAATATATAATAAAATGTGGAATGTTATACAAATGTAAATGTTGCTTTTTTCGAAATCGTTGATTTTCGAAAGTACTGACCGAATGCTACGAAATTCGGTCACGACGTCGAATCCTACTACGGACGTGTATTTAGGCATCTAATTCTTTAATATACGTATATTTTTAATACGTCTACAATGATGTACAGATTAAGTGATAGTTATCTTCTCAATTTCAGAATATTTTTTTCAGTTTACTTCAAATTTTTACACGTATACGGAAACAAAACTGAAATTGAGCAGATAGTTAACAAACGTTTAGACACATAGACAGAAGAGGAAGATTAGAAGGAAGCAGCGGTGGGAGAAAATGGACGTAGAAAACGGGAAGAAGGAGGTGGACAGAGAGAGGAAGCAGGAGCAGATAGTAGGAGAGGAGGGAGAGGAAGACAGACATAGAAAGGGGGCAGAAAGTGCTGTACTGAGAGAGGGGGCGCAGGAGAACATGGAGAGAGAGAGAGAGAGAGAGAGAACGGAGGACGGAAAGATGGACGGAGAGAGTGGAGGTGATGGACAGAGGGAGAGGGAAGGAGGAGTAGTTGGACAAAGAAAGTGGGAGGGGGAGGTGGACATAAACCGCGGAGAGAAGAAGGACATTAGAACGTATATCCCGGTCCCATATATATTAGAAACGTGTGCTTCCTCTTATCTTTCTTTTCCATCTAAGCAAACAGAGCCACAGCAAAGCGTGACAAGATACAGCTAATGCCATATAAACTAGAAAGTAACTGGGCAATTCCGATTACGATCTTGTCTATCAAAGGATGCTGTTTTGGCGGATGGTAGAAGATGATAAAAGTGATGGATATCCTTAGAATAAACATTTTCTTACTTACTTGTACTTCATTTCTGCAATAGGGTACTCAATTTATTTGCAAATCTGGAACGTTAGAACAGCATGTAGAAGAGGGGAACCAGTGAATTAAATTCCCTGTTCGTAAACCTCTTTCGACTAATTTACAGTTTTATGAAGAAACGTGGAAAAATCAAGTCAAATTATAGATGTAGGTACACAGTAAGTTCAGGTGATGGACTGTATGCCTCTAGTATTTATACAAATAACTCAGGCTAGCAAAGGGCACCACATTAAGGTACATGAGAAACCAGTATCCAAAATTTAACATTTGAAACGCAGTATGCGTAGTTATTCATTAAAATTGTTCCACATGACAAAATGAGCATCTCACAGTAAAACATTTATTGATATACAAATTGTGGAATTAGATCCATATTTGAAATCCACATAAACAATGCAAATACACTGATGAGCCAAACTAACTAGTAAACATGCTTAATACCGTGTGGGGCCCCAGCGCGCACGCTTTAGAGCCGCAACACGAGGAGGCATCGTCTAATGCAGTCTCGTCCAAACTATGCCCTTGGGGCGCTAGCGCCCGCGATCGCTCGCGGCCAGCGCCCCGGGCGAATTCGTATGTTGCTGCAGTGGCCGAGCTGTGTCGCTTAGCTGCCCGTGCAGACTGCCCGCCCAGCCTCGCCATGCCGCTGTACGCAAATATTGCAATAGATAAAAATTTATTTTGCGACGACACATCGCTGTCCTTTCCAGCGGAACTGGGGAAAAATGCATCTAAAACCAATATTTTTTGTTAGTTTTTTATTTGAGTTTCAATGAATGAAACAATTAATTGTTAAAGTGATAAAAGCGTTTTAAAAACTGGATTGTAAATTTTTTTTTTTTTTTTTTTTTTTTTTTTTTGGCGTGGTGTGAGCAGGAGACAGGTGGGCAAAGTTTGTGCGCAGGTTACAAATGATCGCTGAGAATTGGGAAAGCAGGGAAACCCTTTGCTGCTGGAAATCTCATCAAGGATTGCCTGGTCGACTCGGCGGCATGTATTTGTCCACCAGACCTCACGGAAAAATTTGAAAAAATAGCTCTTTCACCTCAAGCTGTTGCTCACAGAGTCGAAGATATGGGGCAGCAATTAATGGAGAGAGCGGCAAACTTCATTTCACTTTCTATCGCTCATGACGAGTCCGCGGACGTTGCGGACATATCTCAGCTCGTCATATTCATTCGAGGTGTCGACGACAATCTGCGTGTCACCGAAGAATTTCTCGATCTTATACCATTAAAAGACACAACCACGGGTTTGGATATTTTTCTAGCCGTGGAAAACGTGTTAGAGTCGATGGGTTTAAAATGGGAACGCCTGACCAGTGTAACAAGGGATGGAGCCCCTGCGCTACGAGAGATACGCACTGGATTTCTGAGTTAAGTGAGGTCAAATATGTCTGAAGTTGGCTGTTCCTTACTCGCGACAGTTCATTGTTTGATACACCAGGAGGCACTTTGTGCGAAGATTGTCAACATAAAAAAGTTATGGACACAGTTCTTCAAACAGTTAATTAACTTCGCTCGCATGGACTCACACATCGCCAATTTAAAGAATTTCTGGCTGATATCGAAGCGGAATACGCGGACATCCTCTACCACACCGAAGTAAAATGGCTGAGCAGAGGAAAGGTGCTCCATCGGTATTTTTACTTGAGGGGCGAAATAAATACCTTTTCGGAAATGAAAGGACGTCCAGAAGAATTACTTTGTGATCCCTAGTGTGTGGCGAATTTGGCTTTTTTGAGTGACTTTACTTGTCATTTAAATACTTTGAACATTTCACTCCAACGCGAAAATCACTATGTCGTTCATTTAGTGCAGACGATTCAAGCATTAAAAAAAATTATTTTGTGGGAAAAACAATTGCGCGAGAAGAACTGTGGACACTTTCCTGCAGTAGACAGCGTTAAAGAAGATGTGGATTTTTCAGATTATGTTGCAATCATTTGCGAATTACAAGAACGGTTTGAAAACAGATTTTTGAGATAAGTGAACTTCAATCGGCCCTAGATATATTTGTTCGCCCGTTTTCCCTTCGGCAGAGAACGTCTCACAAGTGCTTCAACTAGAGCTGATTGACCTGCAGTGCGATATCCGCCTGAAGGACCGCTTTCTCATGTGTAAAACTTTGGATGACTTTTACAGCTGTCTTCCACAAGAGAAATATCCTCTTTTGCACAAGCACGAGGCCTAAGTTCTCTCAATGTTTGGTTCCACGTATATCTGTGAGCGCTATTTCTCTCTTTTGATGCTTGCTAAAACGAAGAATCGTTCATTACTTGGCGATAAAAGTCTGACTAATTCTTTGAGGTTATCAGTCTCAGGGAATATTGTACCAAACATTGACAAAACCGTTTCCTCGAAAAAGAAAAAAGTATAAAATGTTAATTGTCTTCTTTAACAATGTTGACTGTAAGAATGAAAGAGCTTTCTAACCTTAATTCTATTTTTTAATAAGTTTTCAAACTTGGTCGGTTAAAATTATTACGTACAAAACAGCAAACTAAGGATCCGATTTCTAAACTCTGAAAAGGGATACAAAGAGATATAGCTCGAAGTATAACAAAAAATATTTTCTTGTAAGTGCTAACAGTAAGAATGAGGCTCTACATCCCTTACATAAAGTTATTTCTAAAATAGGATATTTATGACTCTAGTTCTTTTAAGAAAATGATATATTTTTCAGAAGACGCCTATTGTGCAAATTACGAGTGTGCATGTGCAGTACTGATAGAATGAACCTGTGGGTCAGAAAAAAACTAAGATGTTCTTCGTTTCTTGTTTTGGATATTGTTGTCTAAAGCTTTGCGTAGTAATTCTGCCACACGAACACTAGTTGTTACCTATACGGTAAATGGTTTGCTTCTTTTATCGCTCATCGGCCTCTTTTACAGAGGTGCGCTCCCTCTGTTATTTTGTTTGCGTTGGATCTGACTGAGGGACAGTTCACCGCAGAGCAGTGGTGTGCGGTCTCACTCTCTCCGAAGCTCTCTCTCTCTCTCTCTCTCTCTCTCGCTCCTGTGCCGACACTAGCGACACACGGTCGCGGACGGGGCGCTGAACTACACTGCCTGGCGCCCGCGGGGCGCGGGCGCGCCCGCCGGGCGCAATTCTTGCATGAGCCTGGTCTAATGTCTGAAGTAGTGCTCGAGTCAGTTGACACCATGAATGCTGCAGGGCTGCCCAGAAGTCCATAAGAGACCTCTTCTGAACACCACGTTGCAATGCATCCAATATATGCTCAATAACGTTCATTTCTGGGAAGTCTGGTGGCCAGAGAAGTATTTAAACTCAGAAGAGTGTTCCTGGAGAAACTCTGTTGCAATTCTGAACGTGTCGGGTGTCGCATTGTCCTGCTGGAATTGCTGAAGTCCGTTGTAATGCAGAATGGACAATGAATGGGTGCAGGTGATCAGACAGGATGCTTACGTAGGTGTCACCTGTCAGAGACCTATCAGGGGTCCTATGTCACTTCAACTACACACGTCCCAAATTTTTACAGAGCCTCCACCAGTCTCAACAGTCCACTGCTGACATGCTGGGTCCATGGATTCATGAGGTTGTCTCCATACCCATACACGTCCATCTGCTCGATACAATTTGAAACGAGACTCGTCCGACCAGGCAACATGTTTGTTGTCATCAACAGTCTTAAGTCGGTGTTGACGGACCCAGGCGAGACATGAAGCTTTGTGTCGTGCAGTCGTCAAGGGTAGAGAGGGGGCCTTCGGCCCCAAAGGTGCATATCAATGCTGTTTCGTTCAATGGTTCGCACTCTGGCACTTGTTGATGGCCTAGCACTGATATCTGCAGCAATTTGCGGAAGGGTTGCACTTCTGTCACGTTGAACGATTGTCTTCAGTCGCCACTGGTCCAGTTCTTGCAGGATCTTTTTCCGGCTGCAGCGATGTCGGAGATTTGATGTTTTATCGCCTGCCGGATATTCACGGTTCACTCGTACCGAAAAATCCCCACTTCATCGCTACCTCGGAGATGCTGTGTCCCATCGCCCGCGCGACGACGTTGAAACTCATTTAAATTTTCATAACCTGCCAATGTTGCAGCAGTAGCCGATGTAACAACTGCGCCAGACATTTGTTGTCTTATATAGCAGCGACGTATTCTGCCTGTTTACATATCTCTGTATTTGAATACGCATGCCTATACCAGTTTCTTTGGCGCTTCATTGTAGTAATAATGGGAAGCTACTAGCCTGGAAAAGTACAACACACAGTTGTGTAAAAGCCTGTATAAGAAATTTAGAAATAAAATCACATCTACAAATCGAAATTTACCAGCGTGATAAAACAATTCAATCATAAGCATAAGCAAGATAAAAAAAGAAACAGTGACTATTAATTAAAAAATCAATAGTCGATAATACATACGGGGTGGGATCTCAATGGCACCGCCTCGTGGATTCTCTGCATGAAGTGTTTGTTTCCTTGCGAAAATGAAATACGAGAGATAGTAAAAAGAATGGGTTCGATGGACGAAAAAAATTACGTGCACAATGGAACTCAAATATCATGGTGTTGGATAGAGCGTCAAAGGGTCAATTGCTGAACCTACTCGAGGAAATGGAGACATGTACACACAGTGCGGCAGCCGGAAGTACTGCAGAATGAAAAGAATGAGTTTAACCTGAATGCTTGTTTTGAAGTATTCAGGAACCTACTAGTTTGAGCAGCTTTGAGCGCCACAGCAACTTGGCGTGCGGTCGTGTGCGCCTGCCGTCAGTGACGAGGAGACGGGGCCTCCTTCCGCAATTTCTGCAGCAAGTAAAAAGGAAATTCATAGAAAGAAGCCTCGAGGCGGCGCCATTGAGATCCATTCCCGGACGAGTTATCGAAATCAGATGGTTCAAATGGCTCTGAGCACAATGGGACTTAACATCTGAGGTCATCAGTCCCCTAGAACTTAAAACTACTTAAACCTAACCAATCTAAGGACATCACACACATCCATGCCCGAGGCAGAATTCGAACCTGCGACCGTAGCGGTCGCGCGGTTCCAGACTGTAGCGCCTAGAACCGCTCGGCCACTCCGGGCGGCCCAAGTATGGGTCTAGTTCCACTGCTGGTACGTAAGTAAATGTTTTACTGTCAGACGCTCATTTTGCCATATGAAGTAATTTTAATTGATGACTACGTATACTGCATTTCAACTATTAAAATTGCAATACTGGTTCCTCATGTACATTAGCTATAGTGCCATCTTCTGGCCTCAGTTATTTGTACAAATACCAGACGAATTCAGATCATCACCAGATCTTACTAGGTACCTACATCAGAATATCTCATGGTATGTAGAGCTGGTATGCATGGCTGTTAATCATGTAAATATTTTCTATTTTTTATGTAGTATCAGGCGTTTTATGAATTTAGTTTCAGAAAATTGAACTTCGTTGGATACGCCCAATTTTTGTTTGTAACAGATGTGAAGGTTGCAGTAGCCAAAACCGGCAATAGTGAAGCGTAAAAGTTTGTGTGATCAAGACGGACGTGTAAAATAAGTGCCTAAAATCAGTTTATTTTTACATACTTAGTGAAGTGCCACGAAGTGGTTCCTTCATCATCGGAATTAGATCAAAGTCACAAGGAGTTAAGTCCGCGGAGTATGGTGGATGGTACAGTAATTCCAAGTCCCATCGAGCGAACAGAGCAGCCACAGCTGGCGTTATATGCGGCCGCGCATTGTCGTGCCAAATGATGGTTGGGTTGCGCAGAAAGTGTCGCCGCTTATTTCGCAAGGCTGGTCGCAGGCGATGCTCCAAAAACGAACAGCAATACTGTGCATTGACGATGGCACCTCCATTCGCACCATCAACACAACAGTTTCTGCTAACGGTATACTACGTCTTCCACATCGCTGGCAACGGGTTCTACACAACGCTGGTGACTACTGTGTAGGACAGTAACAGGTGCAACCATGTAACTCTTCTGTATCGGTCATGAATAAATAGTTGCCACTATTTAAGTTCCAGCCTTCGTATATGGGATTCAGTAGTCTCTAAAGTAATTAATTATATGATCACTTATAACTTCTTTTCAGAAGACACAAACTGTTTTATTACATGTTACGAAGCGCGCACTGCTGCCACGAAAATTTTACGGAACTCTGTGTACGTGTGCGAAGCAGGCTCTTACTGAACTGAATATACGTCATTTTATTTAACTTTTTGAGACAATTTTACATTATTGTATTAACGTAGGACATATCACCTACGGAAGTGTCCGGCATCTTCTCCTTGCATGCAGCTGTCGGCTCTTTGAAGTCCGGCTACGCCAACATTTCGTACAAAGTTGAAGGTCCCTTTAGCTGACAGTTAGATGTTCTGCCCTCTCATGATACTTTAAAATTTTGTAGTTCTCAGAATGAAAATCCCACAAACAAGAATCGAATTTGTTGTGAAATTCAGAACTTTCGCAGCGTATAGATTCTTCTATAAAATTTCGAAAAACTTTCGTATGTCTGCAATCTGCTGGTACGATATTTCGGCGCAGAGTCATGTGACCATCTTCAGGTTAATACTGACTCCCAATACACGAAGCTCACCTATTTAAGATACTGCTGGCACATGAGTGGTGTTCCTAATTGGCATTGCACATGCGTTGCTTGAGAGAATGCGCTTCTGCTCTAAATTTTGCGCTACTTAGCGGTTAAAGCTCGCCTCTTCGATGTCAAAACGACCGTCTTCGCACGGTAAGATAACAGGACGACGCCTATTACGCAGAGCACGAATATTTTTTAAAGTAAGGTCCGATGTAGTATTTGACTTGAAAGCGCCGTCATGCGCTCAAGCAATGCATACGCAATGCCAACTGGGAGCAGTTTTCTCGAAGTACGGCAATTTTCCAGAAATTTTGCAGAAGAATTACAGCTGTTACTTAATACTTAAAGTTAATAAGCTTACCTTAGGGTGTTTCTCTGATAACTGATGCAGAACAATGCCCTGTATCATCGTGCTCTCCTCTCAGGCGCTATTCGCTTGGGTTCATTATGATCCTGCATGCCTTTGGATATGGCCCTCTTGGACCCATCGATTCCATATCTACACGACAGTTGTGAGGATCTAACAGGTAGAGGTGCACATATTTTTATAAGTCGTGCCTCATTATAAAGACAAACCAGTGTGAGTTGGTTGTTTTTCCTCTGTGCCGAATTCTCCTCCCATAAACACATCACAGACCGTATCACCTGATATTTTCTGCATGGTCGTAGCTGCACCACTAAATGGACTATGCCAGTCAGTGTAGGCCAGTGTTTTTCAACCTCTTTGAATAGGCGACCCCTTTCCAAGTAAAAATATTCTGACGACACCCAGAACCATAATACTAACAATTCCAAAGGCGACGTATTTAATTTCATTTCTGTTGATACTATACTGATCGAGAAATGAAGTGCAATGTGAAAAGCGGTCGCAGTGCTCTGCTCACAGTGATATAATTATATCCTTTACCGCGGTAGAGGCGTGGGCATGAGAAGGGGTCAGCGGGGGAATAATCACACGTTTTCGGCCACTACAATCAGTTGTCCGAGTACGCCAGCAAGTACGGACGTGATTATTGTTTGGTTCGAAGCTTGTTACTGAAATGCATTCTGCTAACCGTGGTGCCAAATCTTGCACGTCAGCTGTGTGCCTGTTGTTACAGCCATTTTGTATCACATTTGAGCATCTTTTAAATGCGCTTTCATAAACTGTTCTCGTTCCGTGTGATATTTTTAACACAGCAGATGACTGGCACGTAAACTAAGTTGTCAGTAACACACAAGACGCTGTCGCTGCACCGCCATTTCAGCCCAGAAGTTGATGTGGTCCTTTCCCTTTCCCTGCAATCCTCTCAGAGGTAAAAACTATCTGTACAAGACTTAGTGACTCTCTCAGCCCTAGTTCCTCCCAAAATGAGAATCCTAAAGCAACAACTGGACACTATGTTGCAGAATGGCGTTATCAGACCGTCAACCTTGTCTTCGCTTCACCAATGTTTGTTGTTCCTAAAGCCGGCGGTAAGTATCATAGACCAGTAGTTGATTACCGTTTATTGCATAAGAAGGTTATGTTGGAATCCATACCCTTACCCGATATTCATAATAGTTTTACGTGGCTTCCCGGGGCAAGATGGTTCACAGTTCTTGATCATAATCAAGCTTTTCATCAGATTCCCCTTAGTGAGGAATCAAAACATGTTACCGCATTATGCACGGCATAGAATCTCTTTGAATTTAACAGAGTTCCGTTTGGTTTGGCTACCGGGTCCGCAGTATTGTAGCGCTTGTTGGACCGTGTTTTGGGTCATTTAAAATTGAAGTGTGTGTACAACCATCTGGATGATGTGGTGTATAGCCGAACCTTCTTCTCCCCTCTTGATCAGGTCTTGCGTAGATTTCGTTCCGCTGGATTGACCGTTAAGCCAGCCAAGATTACTCTTGCTAGACACCAAGTTTCCTTTTTAGGCCATCTTGTCTCAGGGGACGGAGTTAGAATTGATCAGGAGGGGACCAGTGGGATTAAGAAATTTCCGCCCCCAAGGACAAAGAAGCAGGTGGTGCGTTTTATTGGCATGGCGAATTATTTTCGCAGGTTCGTCCCTAATTTCGCACAATTAGCTGCCCCTCTCAATGACTTGCGATAGAAAGGCCAAGAGTTTACCTGGGGAGATAGCCAACAAAGTGATTTCGAGGCGATTAAGACCGCCATTACGAACCCTCCCGTTTTGGCAGTTCCCGATTTCCAGAAATGTTTTGTGGTCCAAACCGATGCTTACAATGCCGGGATTGCAGCCGTGTTCTTCAAGAAGATCAGGGCGTGAAGCGCCCCCTTGCCTTTGCTTCAAGGAAGCTCACCGCCACAGAGTTAAACTATTCTGTTTATGAGTGTGAGGCTCTTGCGGTGCTCTTCGCCTTCGAGAAATTTCGATTTTATTTGGAACATAAGGAGTTCAACCTCGAAACTGACAATAAATCATTGAGTTGGAACCTAGCTTGACCTCTAAAGACCGGAAGGAATGCTAGGTGGGCGGTCCGTATTTTCGCCTTTCCTTTTAAGGTGCGTGATAGGCCTATTAAAGGCTCGAACAATCAGGTAGCTGACGCCCTTAGTAGGATGTTTAGTGAAGACCTTGAATCTCAGCCGAGGCGAGAGCATGACTCCTGTAGTCATGTGGTGAATGGTGTCCTCACAGAGATCCCCCAACTATTCATTGACCATAAAACCGAGCAGAATGAGGATCCGTATTTGCGTCCGGTCAAGCAGAAGGTCACTACTAGCGAAGGCCTGCCCGGTTACTCCTTAAGGAATGGGGTACCCTGTAAAGAGGTTGGTAAGCCCGGAGATGTTAGTGTTTGCTTAACACTTGATTTAGTTTCACTTCTCTTTCAGTATTTCCATAATTCTATTCTAGGAGGGCACCTCGGCCTCTATAAAACTTTGGCCAAGTTAGGGGCCCATGTGAAGTGGCCTTCTCTGTACCATGATGTGCGGTGGGCTGACAGTCAGTGTGACGACTGTAGAAGCAGTAAGGCCAGTTCTCACGTCCCTTGGGGTATACTTCAATATAAAAGAGAGCAATGACCGATGTATAAGATGTTTATTGACTGTAGGACCTACGCCTAGGACTAAGGCAGGGTATCGTTACGTCTTCGTCGCCGTGGATGACTTTCCGCGTTTTTGTATGGTTCCTGCGCAGTATCGGTGTCACTGCGAGTATAACCATACGTCATCTCACTCGTGCTTTTTCATGGTTTGGGCCCCCGAAACAACTCGTTAGCGATAAAGCGCCTGCCTTTGTATCAAGGGAGTTTAAACAGTTTTCCTTCCGTAGTGGAATCAGGCATACTACCACTACCCCTTACCATCCGAAAGCATTGTTGGCAGAAACGGTTCACCGTAACCTAAAGCCAGCGCTTATAATTTACCACTCCAAATCCCCCATTAGGTGGGATACTCCACTCCCATGGTTAACTTCCGCATTAAACATGGCCCAACATGAAACTTCTAGGGCAGTTCCGGCTGAGTTAATGTTGGCATATCCGATCAATTCGCCTCTCTCCAATCTTTGGCAGATCAGTGACTTGTTGCCGTTTTCCATTACTCCGGATACCCTTAGGGAAAATTTGCAGCGTGCCCAAAACAACATGGAGTTAGTCCATCGACGGCAACCAGAATGTTATAAGCAAGGCAGAAGCGTTTTTCAGGCTCAAACCGGGGATAAGGTGTTTATTAAGAATATCGCTGGTCGGAATGCTCGTGGTGTGGGAACTCGTAAGTTTGTACAGCGTTACTTGGGACCGTGTGTCGTCACCAGGGTTTTAGGTCCTGTTAATTTGTTAGTTAAGGATCTTGCAACGGGCAAGGTGTTCAGAGTGCACCGTAGTCAAATCAAGCCTGTTAGATAAGTCTCTTGCCCTTCTTTCGGTGGTGGTAAGACGAAAGGGGGACTTGTGAGGTTTGAGCGGGGAAGTTGAGCCATGGTGCGCCTTTTCTGGCACACCAGCTCTTTGGCAGGACACTATCGATTACCCGACTGTACTAGGATCTTTGCCCCTGTTGTGATCTCGCGGGTGTTTGGCGCTCAGGACAGTTGGTGTTGGACTCGCTACGAGGACGTGCTTGCGTGGACGAAAGAGGAAAACACGCGTGCTCGGCCAACAGCGGCACCTCGTAAGGCGGTCACGAGTTTGTGGTGGACCTGCCTGATGTCAACTCCGGGCGCTGTTCGTCGCATTGCTTTGGTACCTGTTTTCTCGGAAAGACCCATCCCTGGAAACTATCTCGAACAACGCTCTCCATCGAAGGTGCAAGTGACTTTGGTGCCTTCGTTTTGCTGAACGATTTGCGTTGCAGCGAGTGTACTTGTTGCTTGGTTGCCCTAATGTACGTGTTGTTGAAGTAAGATCAGCCGGCAGAGTGTGCAACCGCGTGGATTTCCTTTTAAAAATTCGGTGGTTGGATTACTATTAGGAAGCGGATTAGCTCGAAGGTGCTTTTTTCATTTTTTTTTTGGGTGGGGGAGGGGGGACATCATCCAGAAGTTTATATATTGTATGTATGAGATTTTCAGTGTATTTTGATTGCCATCAAATCGACATCCCTGGGATATTTCTGTAAAATTTGGGTCACTTCTATTGAAAGCACATACACAATTATTAGTAAAGGCTCGATGCTGTAAAAGGTAATCATTTGTACGTAGAATTTTATACGCGTGCATTTATTTGAATGCACTCAGTATTAGTAAAGAGCAATTTGTTCTTCATTTATTTGTTGTTTATTGATCTCTTAACTTATATTAATTGATGTTTGGTTGGTGGTAGCCGTGTCTACTTCGGTCTGGAAGTGACTCCCGGTCGGGACCCGGGACTCAGGTGTTGTTTTGGACGGCTGGTCTGCTGCTTCCGGCATTTGAAGTTAAGTCACCTTTCGCCCAGGGCAGTCTGGTGTCAATACCCGTTTGGTAAATATTTAACGTGTTTCATGTATATTTATAAAAATATATAGGTTATTCATTTTCTTGGGTGAGAATTGTATTGAACTGTGCTGCTTGTGTTCTTTGGGTTCTTAACGAACTGGTGTGGGTTTCATAAATCACTTTTATATTGCAAATTATTGCTCCTTTATATAAATTACCTGTGCCACATTTCTTTAAATAACTTTCTGATTGTAATTTATTGTTCCTTTAAGTATTGAAATATCTGTGGCTCATCTCTTTATGTCAGTTTTCGTAATTGTAATTTGCTGCCTTGCTTGAGGTGCAAACTATCTGTGATATTTTGGTATCACCTTAAAGATGGCCATATTTTAATAGCCTCTTATCTGTTTTATAAATATTTTCTTAGAATAAATTGTTAATTTATTGATTTGGTAGTTGTTGTGTTTAAGGAGTGACATTATAGGGGTGTTGGCCTTCCATGCTAAGTGTACCTCTCATCCCGACTTCCTCAGTCACATCCTCCTCTGCTAGTGCTTCCAACTGCTCTCTGTGGTTGGTTATTCGTTGTTAACGTCGAATATAGGCAGTGGTCATATTAATCTAACTAAACTATGAAGCTTGAATATAGTGACGCTCATCGCAGGAGATCTTCTCAGAAGCTGATTAAGAAAATGCATGTGGAACCAGAATAAGGGTCACTACCTGTGATTCTAAACCACTGCTGACGTGCTAGCTGCTGTTCAGATTCCTCTCAGTATGTATCAGTCACGTAACCTCTTGTATTTAATGGATCTCCAAGGCATTGGGCATGGCGTGTGTCCCTCTCTGCCACTGAATAGCACGTTGTCGCCACAGCGCGCCCAACACTTACGCAGTTATGACAGTTATGTAGTCAGGTCAATTTGTATCGAGACCCGACTAATTCCTACGTAATTTGCCGTTCAGAAGTTATCTGTGGCATTCATGTTTCCTTTGATGTCTCAGTCGTTTGCTGCTCGCATAGAATGGAAACCAACACAACGACATAAGTGCCTACTTTTTACCTGTAACCATCAATGTTGCAAAAGGTGACATTTTAATTTTCGAAGAGCATGAATTCAGCCTGTCCACGCTCTATCCGCTCTATCCGCAATTGCACTTCATGACGTCAAATTTTGGTAGATGCATTTGGTTTCACGTTTCTACGTTGTTTGCTGACTCTTCGTTGTCTGGACTTGGCATAGCACCGGCCGTTCCTGTGTCCTATAAGAGAAAGCGCTGATTTATCTTTGTATACGACCTCATTGTACAATCGTGTATCCCCAGAACGGTACGAATTCCCATGATACGTATAATTCTGGTCGTTATCCTGTACGTAGATATTTAAAACTATGCTAATTTTTGTGGATTCGTCACCGATTTAGGTACACATAAGGGTTTCCCTTGAATATCGAAGATACATCAAAATAAGTACTAACATAGAAGTGTAAGGAAGATACCTTGGCCAATTAAAGAACGACTTGTGGAAGGTCTTGTGATCAGTCCCAGGAACTGCGCAGATGGCGTTGTCTTAACTCAGCGAAGTGAATTCCTGTCAGTGACAGCCTGTTTCGGTGGAAGGGGTGGCAGAACTCTGCCGGGAAACTTCGTTCCAGAGCAGATATCGACAGGTGAGAGTGCTGCCACCCAAATCGCTTTAACCCATACACGGCGCCTCGGCTCCTTGCCGTTAGCCTCAACGCTGGACTCTGTACCAAGTGGTGTTCACACTGCTTCTATGCTCAGCCAATGAAAGCAAACGTCGATATAATTGCATTTTCCTCAAACCATTAAGGCAAAAATTTCGCTGAAAGTAAAGGATCCCAAATTGTTCTTCGAGATACAGAAATAATAGACGGAAATGAGTATCTAGTTTTTTGAGGACATAAAAGCTTACACCTAAACGCCATAGCCTACGCTCATAGTAACTCTTCAAAGTGAGTCTCTATGCAAATATTACGATGAAATACAAGACTACGTCGCATTCTATGATATACTTCTGCTGTCTGACGTACGATGACTCTGGGACCTAGTATCCATCCACCAGGCTTCTCTTCCGTCTGTTCTGGGATCTCATAAATCACATTGGAACGCCATGGGAAATATCCATAGAAATAAGATCCGACGGTAGCGATGGCCATAGCGCAGGACTTCTTTCTCTCGAACG
The DNA here is from genome assembly GCF_023898315.1 of Schistocerca nitens. Lineage (NCBI taxonomy): Eukaryota > Metazoa > Arthropoda > Insecta > Orthoptera > Acrididae > Schistocerca > Schistocerca nitens. Next base: position 620,907,980 of record NC_064617.1, read on the forward strand.
AAGACTTTATCTCTTTATATAGATTTTCACATACTTTAATATCGAAGTGGGCGTGGAAACTACATCGTTTCGGGATATAGAGTGTTCCAATAAACGTGACAGCATATGTGGAATTAACGCACTGTAACGTGCCACATTTAGAAGAGGTAGCGGCAAATAAAGTCCTGCTAATTGATATTCCAGAATATGTACCCACAAGTTCATAAGAGAATCGTTATCGGTTATCTGCGACTGATGTGTTGTACGGATTTTTATCCATCCTAACAAGACTGTTGCAACAGTGGAAAACAATATTCCATATTAAAGAGACGCGATTTATGGGCAAACCATATTATAGGGAGCCCGGAACTTCGGTAATGAGCGGCATAAATTATTGATTTGATTTCAGTATCATTGGGTCAAATTACTCCTGCACATTTTCCTCCGTGTACAAACTGTAGGGACTGATCGATGAGAGGATACGGAACAAAAAAGGTCTAATCAACTTATGTCTGGCAATGCATGGCTTCCGGGCTAGAGACCATTTATTCAACAATGTATTGTTACAGAGACTGCGGGCATACGCGCTGTATCATGCAGCCAAAGGTATAGTATATGCTGAAAATGGTTTCCGAGTGCCTCAGCGTTCCATGTCACACGTTCACGTCGGACAGGCTGTATCTGAACAGTGTCAGGGGCAGCATGAATACGCTGCTCCAGTGTCTTCATACATACTACAAAAGTATCCAGACACCTGGCTGTAAATGACTTAAAACTTCGTGGCGCCCTCCATCGGAAATGCTGGAATTCAGTATGGTGTTGGTCCACATTTAACCTTGATGACAGCTTCCACTTCCGCAGACATACGTTCAATCAGGTGCTGGATTCTTGGGGAATGGCAGTCCATCCTTCACGGATTACTGCACTGAGGAGAGATGTCGATGTCGGTCGGTAAGGCCTGACACGACGTCAACGTTCCAAAACATCCCAAAGGTGCTGTTTAGGACTCAGGTCTGGATTTGGTGCAGGCCAGTCCATTACAGGGATGTTACTATCATGTGACCACTCCACCACAGGCCGTGCGTTATTAACAGGTGCGCGATCGTGTTGAAAGATGCAATCTTCATCCCTGAATTGCTCTTCAACAGTGGGAAGCAAGAAAGTTCATAAAACATCAATGAAGGCCTGTGCTGTGATAGTGCCACGCAAAACAACAAGGGTTGCAAGCCCCCTCCATGAAGAACACGACCACACCACAACACAACCACCTCCGAATTTTACTGTTGGCGCTACACACGCTGGCAGAGGACGTTCACCGGGCATTCGCTATTCCCTCACCCTGACATCGGATCGCCACATTGTGTTTCGTCACTTCACACGTTTTTCCACTGTTCAGTGGTCCAATATTTACGCTCTTTACTTCAAGTGAGGCGTCCTTTGGAATTTACCGACGTGATGTGTGGCCTTTTAGCAGCCGCTCTGCCATGATATCCAAGTTTTCTCACCTCCCACCTAACTGGTATAGTACTTGCAGTGGATCCTGATTCAGTTTGGAATTCCTATGTGATGGTCTGAATAGATGTCTGCCTACTACATATTACAACGCTCTTCAACTGTCGGCGGTCTCTGTCAGTCAACAGACCAGGTCGGCCTGTACGATTTTGTGCTGTACGTGTTCTTTTACGTTTCAACTTCACTACCACATCTGAAACGTGGACCTAGGGATGTTTAGGAGTGTGGAAATCTCGCGCAACCACCTGACCACATCCGAAGCCCGTGAGTTCCGCGGAGCGCCCCAATATTCCCTCTCACGATTTGTAATGACTACTGAGGTCGCTAATATGGAGTGCCTGGCAGTAGATGGCAGCACAATGCACCTAATATGAAAAACGTATGTTTTTGGGGGCGTGCGGATACATTTTATCACGTAGTGTATCTGAAATGGGCTCTGCATACACGATGCTTTTGAGATGGCTCCATAACCAGAAAATTCACAGGTTGAGGTCCAGTGAACGAGCAGCCCATGCAACTAGACCACCTCGTCCGACCCATTGAGCAGGAATGAAACGACTGAAATGCTTTCGGACCTTAAGGGCGAAGTGGCTGGAGCACTGTCATGTAACAGCCACATAACTCTTCCAGTCATCAATGCCACTTCTCGCAGCAAGGGAGGCGAAGTCGCCCGAAAGAAATGCCGATAGGTCCGGTCTATTAAGCGACGTGGAAGGAAGACTGGCCCCACGGTCGCCAGTTATCCCGATCCACACATTCCTGCTGCACCGATGCTGATGATTCGGTATTATCACACCATGGGGGTTCTGGATACTATCCCACAGATGACTGTTATGAAAGTTGAAGAAACCACTCCTTGTAAAAGTGGCCTCACCTGGGAATAGGATGGATGACACAAATCCAGGGATCGTTGTTGTCTGGTGAAGAAGGCAATGACAAAACTGCTCCCGACGTGGAACGTCTGTCAACTAGCAAGCCCTACGCACGCTGTAAGTGATAACGGTGGTAACAATGGTCATGGAGAATGTTCCACCCGGTAGTCTGGCTTACCCTGTACTGGCGCGCCAACTGTCTGGTACTGCCACAGCGGTCGCATTCCACACTGTTGTCCTCCAAGTTTGGTGTCCGAACATTTCCCGTACGTCGTTCATTATTTCCTGCTTCCTGAAACGACCCCGTCTCAGACAAACTCCAGAACACTGTGGCAAACATTGAAAACAGAGCTCGAACAGAAAGGTTTAGGTGTTCGTTTTTCCCGCGCGCTGTTCGGGAGTGGAATGGTAGAGAGATAGTATGATTGTGGTTCGATGAACCCCCTGCCAAGCACTTAAATGGGAATTGCAGAGTAATCATGTAGATGTACATGTGTGCTGTTGTTGTTGTCGGCGGGGATAGCACTGTTGATACAACCTTGCTGCCCGCCTCCTGTTGCCATTTACCTTTCCGTAAGTAAACATTATGTCGCAATGCTCTCGATTCGATTACGGAACCATCGAGTACAACGCTGCATCACATCCACTACAAGGTGAGTGTGCAAGAGAAGTGAATCGGAGACAACATTACTAGTAGCTATGGCAGGATTGGGTGCTAGGGTAAGACCCAAGAGGAACATTTCCACCCTCTAGAAGGAAACCATGCATACCGTAACAGTGGCTCCATGGCACAGCGCGTATTAGACCACAGTCTCTGTACAAAAGTGTGAGTGGATAAAAGTTCTCTCTTATGGAAACCATGCATTTCCGGATATAGGTTCGTCAGATGTTTTTTGTTCCGTATCCTCTCATTGATCAATACCTGGAGTCTGCAAACGGTGGAAAAACCACACTGTATTAGACAGAGGTGGAACTATTCCTCCGCCAGTAATCCCGACAAAGTGTGCATTTCTCGGGTGAAACGACTGGCACTTACTCGATATCCCACCATAAGATCCTATACGACGCCCACGATACCTACAAAACCAGTTGTTCGTGGTGAAAGACCTTGCCCAGCAAGCCGTGATTTTAATCTCCCAGTACGTCGTACAGTTCTTTTCTGAGCTAGATATTTTCTGCAGTTAGGATGACTCTGGTTGCGAAGCTTTTCTCTGTGAATTCTTTCACCTTTCTGTGTGAAAGATCGGTGCAACATACTCGTACGTTAATCGCATTTGTGCCAAGTTCCTGTATCGTGTAATGCTCCATCCCCAACAATTCTCAATCGCCAGTTGTAAATTTTTAGATCACCGACAACGGTACAGCAGACATTCTGTAACGCTACTTTACTAACACATATCACATACACCATTAATGACCTCGTACATCATGGAATATTGGTATCCGAGTAGTAGTTCTCTACCTAAAAATTCTGGTTAAGCCTCATCTTTCAAACTCCTTATGGAACACGCCATTAATAGCGTCCGCTTTGTGCTTACATGTTTTCTCGAAACTCTTTTGGGTATAGGCAGCTTCACTATATGCTCTTTATTTACTTCGACTCAACCAAGCTTCTACTTTTCATGAAATTCTGCTTAATTTTGTGCAACGTTCAGGAACTACGTCAGTCATCATCGTATGTTTCTGCGAACAGCGCTATTGAACCTACAAACTGTCCGAAACTAAATCACCTAACCAAATGGCATAGTGAGTAAGACACTGCTGTACACATTGAAGACGAAGGACATGGCAGTAGACGTCTAGGCATCCGAATTAAGGGTCCCTGTAATTTCACTACACATTTTGCCTCGCCTAACTTCGGTGTCTGTCCGCAATCGGAGAGAAAGGGAGCTGGGTAATAAACCTCTCATATTCTGCCACCTCTTCCTAAGCAGGTAGGGTAGCGTTCCAGAGTCATCAAGGGTTCTTGCCATGGGGTCAGCTTACTTTTTCGCGTGGTGTATTTTCAATAGAGTTTAGATATGGTGCATAAGGAGGACAACAGAGAAGGAAGGTCTCGATGGAATTCACTCGCTCGAGATACGGTAGTCCCACTGATAAAATCATAATATTATTCACAATAAGGCTATACTGGGCAGAATCAGTTAAACATTATTCTGTGAAGCACTTCAAGTCAACAGGAACATATGTAGCACCAAATGCCACAGACATTCGGCCTCTGAGGGAAGAGGCACGCATCTATTTGGCGTCGAAACTGGCACATTGAGGCCTAAGTGCTCATACTGGACAATACCGATTCGTCGGTAAGCATCGTGTTCCGGCAGTCACGACTGATACTGACCTCAGAAAACGCTAATCGGAGAGCCGATAACCATCATGGAGCAGATCTTTGATGGCCACCTGTTTGACCAAAAGTCCGGCCTCCAGAAGGCGGCGCCAAACAGTATCCACCGACCCGGGAAACACGGTAGTATGTTTCAAATGCGCCACGATCTAAAAGAGGATTTTTCCGTCACGTCTTGACAAGTTCATTATCGTCGACAGGTGCTGTCAAACGGCGAAGTCCAGCTCTGGATTTTCCACTGTCTCTTTATCGCTTTATCCATCGGTGGGCATTGTGTTCAGCAACGTCATGCCGTGCTCACGCCTACTAAATCGTCAAACTCCGCAGTGAAGCGGTCACGAACAGACTGTTGCCGATGTGGTGTGCCTCATTAATAACGCACGAGCGAGGTGGCGCAGTGGTTAGCACACTGGACTCGCATTCGGAAGGACGACGGTTCAATCCCGCGTCCGGCCATCCTGATTTAGGTTTTCCGTGATTTCCGTAAATCTCTCCAGGCAAATGCCGGGGTGGTTCCTCCGAAAGGGCACGGCCGACTTCCTTCCCCGTCCTTCCCTAATCCGATGAGACCGATGACCTCGCTGTTTGGTCTCTTCCCCCAAACAACCCAAACCCAACCCAAACCCATTAATAACGCGACTCGACTGAAAGCGGTGGGATGCAGGTATCTGACCTCGCTCTTGTACTGTCACGGGTTAATAAAGACCGAGTGGTGCTCTTGCAGACCGAACTAGCCGTGAGACCTGAGTTTCTCCTGGCGTATACAACTTTCAAATAACTTCCGGGAATTCAGCCAGGTAACACTTTCAGCGACCGCCGATATTTCGGCGGGAGAACACCCCGGCGGTCGCTGAAAGTGTTACCTGGCTGAATTCCCGGAAGTTATTTGAAAACGAACTAGCCGTGACAGGCAGTCAATTTGTTACAGTGTAACATCAATGAATCGTCGTGAATACTTGGCACACATAACGCAGTACATTTACGTTGTCTTCTCCAGGGAGAAGTGACTCTCATTGATACCCAAAATCCGTCGCACCCTCTGTGGGGAAATTAACTGGCATCATCGAAATGTTTTTCGCATATACAGTGGACACCTTCATAGACAGGAAATTGTTGAATCAGAAGAATGTGTATCTCAAGGCGATTAAAAATAATACACACGGATTTGAACGTGATACACATTACATATAAAGCCTGCCCGTTGTTTATTCAGCTACAGTGACGATTTACGAGCGGCATACAATTGGCATCAAATGGATTGACTAATTAATAAATCTGATCACGAGTCACTTTGTACGGTGAGCATTTTTTTTCCTGCAATCGTATTTTCGAACTTAAATCTATCCAGTTAACATACACTACGCCTATACACAAAGACAGCATGTTCTGAATGCAGAAAATAGTTCGTGATTTTTTGGAACAAATATGGAATATTGACAGGGTTAGTTCCCTGTAATTATTTAAGTACTATTTCCTCACATGTATTTTCTCGAGACAAATAGAGAAATATGACATGTTGCATTTCATTCGCGTCAGTGTTGTAACGGACTTTCTCTGGTTATGATTTCCGCTAGACCAAGTGTACAAGCCCTCATCACAGTCATCCACATGACACATACACACTTGAAACTTCATAACATGTCTGTGGGAGGCTACGGCGAACCACCTCCACAAGGACATTTTTATGAGCGGCGGTGCAGGATTCCTGCCTCTGCTCCCCCTACACTCGTTCTCTGAGTACGGGACTACTTCGGCTTTTCGATGTTACAAATTAATACTATCAAAGTTAATTCATCAGCCAGTTTCTGTGCACTCGTATTTTTATTGTAATACATCAGACTGATTAAATCTAGAAGACTTCCTGGCGAGTATTAATGGTATGCTGGATCGGATCATAACCCAAACCCCGGGCCGGTGACTTCCACCAGCAATACACTTACCAATTTGGCATTCCTAATACGCCTCGCCGCTTTAATGTGCCAATAACTAAGAGTGAAATAGTCATTCTAAGATCAACATAAAGGGTAGAAGAATTTGGAATGATCAAAGGAATGTTGATCCAGAAGGCAAAGGAAACAACTGCGATAAAGACACAGGATGTGAATCCTCAGGACATGTGGCGTGTAACTGAAAAAGTGTCATGATGATATCTCCATTGACGGAACATACCGGGCTAGTACCCCTTTCATATCACAGGGAGGGGACAGCCAAGGAGCAGGTCACCATAACAAAATGAATAACTAACGAAAGGATAACGTACTACGAATAGTGGAATGGAATGTCAGGAGTTTGAACGTGATGTATATAATACAAAATAATAATAAAACTATAGATATATGGAAATAATGACATTAATTTTTCCGGCGTCTCGGACAAGCACAAAAAGCTGAACTATGCTGCCTGTAAATGTGTAAAGAATCTTTTCATATTAGTTCCACATAAACGAAATCCCTTTCTCTTGTAGATTTATGCTTACCAATAAATAATACTACATCTAATGGCCGTATCCACCTACAAGATCTTGACCGTGTCCATCATTCCTTTTGTAATCGGATCTTCGTAATAACTCCAATGTATACAGGTGGGCTTCTTGGGTTTTTATATATTGCAGTACTACTTGAGATGACGATTCAAACAATATTTCACTGTGAGTTAATACCATTTTATTCCTTCTATGCACATCAAAAATAAAGCCTTTTTACTTATTCTCACAACCAAAATGACTACCGCCGATTACGCTCCAAAGTAGAGTGCGTCTACCTTTGTTCACTAACAGAGAGCGAGACCTTCGTCTTACCGAGGAACAGGAAAAAATCCTATGTTTTTTTAACATTTCAAAGTCAAAGATACATGACGGTAGACACAGGCTCTACGCTGTGCCTGCGCTTTACCTTTCCTCTTTGCCTTTGAAGAAAACGAAAACATAAAACAAGAAATGCAAATGGTACATCACTTGCAGAAGCCAGAAAATCTGAAATGAGAAAGGTTACGTCTCACTTTATATATAGTGGGACATCAGTGAAATGAAATGGAAAGAAGACAACGACTTTTGGTAAGACTAATTCAGGGTTATACCAACAACAGCAGAAAACAGTAATTCAGTGCTTAAGGGGAGATGAAAATCTAACAGTCATGGGGTATTCGAATAAGGTTGTAGGGTAAGGAATAAAAAGTGGGTAAGGGAGAACATGGCCTTGGCAGTTCGAATGATAGAGGAGAGAGACTACTGGAGTTCTGCAATGAATTTCAGATGGTAATAGCGAATAATCGGTTCAAGAATGACAAGGGGAGAAGGTATATGGAAAAGGCAGGGACATACGGGAAGATTCCAGTTGGATTATATCGTCATTAGGCATATATACCGAAATCAGATATTGGATTATAAGGGGTACCCAGGATCTGATGTAGACTCACATCACAAATTAGCAAAGATGGCTAAGAAACTAGTAAGGAAGAACCAATATGGGAAGAAGTGGGATACGGAAATGCTAATGAATTAAGAGATGTGCTTGAAGTCCTCTGAGATTATAGATAACGCGATAATGAATAGCCTAGCAGGCAGTACAATTGAAGAGAAATAGACATGTCTAAAAGGGACATTCACAGAATTTGGAAAGAAAAACATAGGTATAAGGTAAACAACTACGAATAAACCATGAGTAACAGAAAAAATGCTTCATCTGATCGACTAAAGAAGTAAGTACAAAAATATTCACGGGAAATCATGAATACGGAAATGCAAGTCACTTAGGAATGAAATAAATACAGTGCAGGGAAGCCAAGGTGAAACGGTTATATGGAAAATGTGAATAAACCGAAAAAAGAAATGATTGTCGGAAGGACTAAATCGCTGTACAGAAAAGACGAAACTACCTTCGGCGGAGTTAAAAGCACTCGCTGCTAAATGCAGAGGAGAGAGCGGATTGGTTGAAAGAGAACATGGAATGCCTCTAGGAGAGGGAGGACCTGCCTGATGACGTGATGGAAGGAGAAGCAGAAGACGAATTAGAAGTGATAGTGGTCCCATATTAGAATCAGAATTTAAAACAGCTTTGGACGACTTAAGGTCTAATACGGCAGAATGGGTAGATACCATTCCATCGGAATTCCGGAAATCATTGGCAAAAGTGACAACAAAATGACTATTCAGGTTGGTGTGTAGAAATGAGGCTGGCGATGTAGCATCACACTTTCGAAAAAAACTTCCAGGGCCGACTAGTGGGAGAATTATCGCACAATCAGCTTAAGGGGGCATTGTACGTGAAATTTTTTGAAATTTGACATTTTCTGTTTTCTACTCCATAATGTACTTTGGAATTTCATGAACATTTCCGTATGCAATTCATTAAAATCAGACAATTGTGGGACCTTCAAATAATATTTTGAATGTTGACCTGTGACTGTCAAATTTCTTGGCAACTCATACACTGCCACAGTTGAGGAGCTATATCTTGGGAACTACACAGTCTAGCAGGCTGTGAATTGCTTTGTTTTGTGCCTACTGCTACGTCTCGGAAGTTGGAATTACGAATAAACAAATCAGCCCTCTGCTTCTGATAATAGTTTTCATTGAAAGTAGTGTGATTATCGGTTAGTTTTGTAGTAAGCTAACTTCTATTGCTTTTATACGTAAATAAAATGACTAAGCATAAAAGAAACTTCTAGAAACGTTAATTTGAAGGTAACAAATATGTGAGACCTGCATTTTCTTCTGAATTACTTGAAAACACGTGTGCTAGCAGTGGAGGAATCCACGATAATGTTTCTGAAGTGACCACACCTCCTAGTGCATCGAAATGGAAAGTAATTTTAGAAACGGGTGGCAGTGGTAAAATTTATGATATTATCGACAACGTCATTAATGATCTGCAAATCCTTTCACAAATTCTTTCTGAAACGGTCTCTTGCTGTCTTTGTGGTGGTGAAGTTAAGCTTCGTGATGATATTGGAGCTATAATAGGTGTTGTGTCTAAATTAATTATTAAATGCCAGATGTGGAAAAACGAAAAAGCATTTCATACTCCATCAAAGTGTTCAGGTAATGAATTGTGTGAAACTAATGTGAGACTGCTCTAAGGCCTTAATGCATAGGTGAAGGTGCAAGAGCTGGTAATGTTCTCTGCACTGTGTTGAATTTGCCAAAACCACTTTCTAGGTATACGAAATATGTAACAGCAATTGGGGACTCTGTAAATGCTGTGGCTGAAGATTCGGTGGATGCTGCTACATCAGAAGCTGTTGAACAAAATGAGGGTGACACAGACATCAGCACTGATGTAGATGAATCCTGGCAAAAGCGTGGGTTTAGCTGTAAAAAAGGTGTTACATCTGCAATAAGTATTGACACTGGAAAAGTTTATGATTTTGAAGTTCTCAGTAAGCACGGCCAAGGTTGTACAGTGAACCAGAAGAACAGGTTGCTTCATAAGCAACAGTGTATAAACATTATGATGGCACAAGTGAAGGAATGGTGGTAAAAGGAGCAGTTAACATTTTCCAGCCTTCGCAGAAGGAGAGAGGTGTCAGATATGTGAATTACTTAGGTCATGGAGACAACAAGGCTTTCATTGCAGTACAAAACATTTGATGTTCCTATACAAAAACTTGAGTGTGTAGGACATTTCAAGAAAAGGATGTGAACACGTCTGCGTAACCTAAAAACCAAGCTGGGTAACACAAAACTGTGTGATGGCAAGACAATAAAATGTGCAGAAAGACTAATGGACAAAGTATTTGATGAATTACAGGAATATTATGGGATGGCCATTAGAGGTAACTGTGACAATTTAGAGAAGATGAAGAGAGCTGTGTGGAGCACTTTCTTTCATCAAATATCAACTGATAAAAACCCATGTCATGCTTTGTGTCCACCTCCACCAACCATCTGGTGTAAATACAGGCAAGATGAACTTTCTCGCACCCTGTATGAATTTACACATAAACATTCTCTTCCTTTAGCAGTAATGAAGGCAATCAAACCTATTTACAGAGATTTGGCAGATCATGAGCTACTAAAGAAGTGTTTAAATGGGAAGACCCAAATGTGAATGAGTCCTTCAATAATGTTGTGTGGTGCCGTCTGCCTAAGAATGTATTAGTTGGTCTTATGACTCTAAAGTTAACAGTGTCTGATGCTGTAATAGCTTTTAAAGATAGAACTATGAAAGACTTAAGCTTCTGCAGAAGTTAGGCGTAAGATTTGGCCAGTATATAGCTAAAGGACTGTGTGAACTGGATGAGCTTCACGTACCTGAAGCAGAGTTAGCTGCTCAGCAAATTACAAAAGAAGCAAGAAAGAAAAGGAGGAGGCAAGCACTGGGCTGTTGTGACACTGAAGAAGACACAGGCTGTGGGCCAGGGCAATTCTAGTGCAAAAAGATGCAGAAATGTAAGTCTGTTTAAGAATTTGTGCCATTTCTTTTTAAAACCTAATATCTCTTAACTACATTTTTTTCAATTAATGACCTGTTTTCTAAAAAAGTACTGATGGTAGAGACATGAAATTTTCACAGCTTACCAAGTGTGAGATTCAACACATATAGAACTAGAATAATTAAAATATCCCAAGTTGTTTTGTTTTTATGATCATTTATTTACAAAATTCTGTCAAAATAATTGAGTATTTTTTTTAAAAAGATAACATGTCCCTCATTACAATTTTAGTAATGATTCTCGTTAAGTGTATCTAGAAATGTGCATTCAATAATTATAGAAAATTGTAAGTTGGTATCTTAAATAGTTTCCAAAATAATGGGACACAAAATTCGATAATTTTACATTGGCTGCATAGCATATACAATTTCCCCTTAACAGTTCATGCATTCAAGATTCTAAGAAGAATGATATGCAGATGAACGGAGAAGAAAGTTGAGGATATGTTAGATGACGAACAGTTTGGCTTTAGGAAAGCTAAAGGCACCAGAGAGGCAGTTCTGACGTTATGGTTGATAACGGAAGCGAGACTGAGGAAATATCTAGACACTTTCATAAGATTTATCGGCCTGGAGGAAGCATTCGACAATGTAAAATGGTGCAAAGTGTTCGTGACTCAGTTAAAAATAGGGTAAGTTATAGAAAATACGGATAATTTACAATATGTGAAAGTAAACAGTAAAATTGGAAGACCGAGAAACAGGTGCACGATTTGAAAAGAGTCTGTTCAGTCTATAAATCGAAGAAAGAAATTTAAGAAAGTTTGAGGAGTGGGATTAAAAGCGTATTTAGAAGGATAACTAATAAAATTAGGTGATGACATTGCTATCCTCAGTGAAAGCGAAGAGGCATTACTGGATCTGTTGAATGGAATAAACAGTATAATGAGTATAGAATATTGATTGAGAGTAAATCGAAGGAAGACGACAGTGATAAGTAGCAGGAATGAGACCAGCGGGAAGCTTAACACCAGATCTCGGGTTCACGAAGTAGACGAAGTTAAAGAAATCTACTACCTAGGCAGTAGATAACCCATGATGGGAGGAGCAAGGATATAAAAATCCGACTATCTCTGGAAAGAACGGCATTCCTGGCGAAAAGAAGTCTACTAGTATCAATCGTAGGCCTTAGTTTCAGGAAGAAATTTCTTAGTATGTACATTTCGAGTACAGCATTATTTGGTAGTGAAACATGAACTGCTCGAAAGCCTAAACAGAAAGGAATCGAACCACTTGAGAAGTCGTGTTGAAAATAATGTGGACTAATAAGCTAAGGAATGAGGAGGTTCTCCGAAGATTTGCCGAGGAAAGTGATGTACGGAAAATACTGTAAGAAGAAGGGACGGGATGATAGGTTATCTGTTAAGACATTTAGGACAAAATTACAGAGGAAGCTAGGGATTGGAATGGATCTAGAAAATAATTTCGTACGTATATGAGAAGAAAAGGTTGGCACAGGAGAGAAATTCGTGGTGGGTCGCTTCTAAACAGGCAGAAGACTGATGAGTTAAAAAAAAAGTGTGACTAAGCCACTTCCAGAAGTATTTAGTGTTTCTCCTCATTGCATTGCTGGTTGGAAAGACATGCGAATGAGCCATGGTGGAGTTTGGATTGTAGGAGATTGTTATTGGATCAGTGAAGCTTCAAAGTGAACCGTAAGTCATGTTTGTATTGCTAGTTAGGTAAGATAGCTCCTTTCAAAGATTCAAGTCGGAGACTGAACCACTTTCTGGCACCTAATTTTACGCTTGCAGAAACTTACATAGCATCGCACAGTACATTGCAAAAAGAAATATTCAACAGGAACTCCAGTGACAGATAGTGCAACAGGGCGTTCAGCAAGACCATGAAGGTAAGTATGAAAGATTCGAGGTAATACGGGCATAGGCGCAATCGTTCTTCATGGGAATCATTCGAGAATTGAACAGGAAAAAGGGGAAGTGACAGCGGTGCACAAACTAGCCTCCGCCACATATCTTAAGGTGGCTTACGGAGAACAGATGTCAGTATTTTAGAGTTATTTTTACCTCCTGAAGACAGCTGGCTCTAAGAATGCACAAGGTACTTCTCAAGCTGCAGCCAAGTTTAGTGACAAACAGAAACAGCTGATCATGAAAGTAATGGTGTTATAGAAGACGATGAATGGGCAGAAGAAGAATTTCTCGGAAAAAAACAAGAAATACTTAGACCATCTAATATTTTCACGGAAAAAAACAGTTTCAATTACGAATAGCAGGGCGGTGCATTAACATTTTATAAAACAACTCGGCATGTCGTTGAGAGGACGATGAATTTCAGAAATTTTTCAGGGACTTGCAAGCTGCAATGGACAAAGTTCTTTATATAGATTTTGAAATTGATATCAGGGTCGACGAATCTGCACTGCAAGTCCAAGCAGGACCGTGAGAGACAAAAAGGTCAAAGCTGTCACGATGTCATATATGACAACGATTTAACCCTTTCAGACCTGGTGGTCACAATTGTGTACATAAAGTTTGTTCACTAATATTTCGCTGACAAGAAATGTCAGGTGCATCCAAACCCACTTTTCCCATTTGTGTATGTTTCTTTTAGCCATTCTCCAGCAGCTGCTGCTCTCTTGTGAGCAGTCTGTGAACCACATAGCAAAATATACTCTCTGGTGTTGTCTCTCTGTGGGAAGCCATTACTCGTTGACATTATTGCTATAATAGTCACATTGTGGGTTTTGTTCATGAATGTTTTGTGTGATTTCCTTCTTTTGGAAACATTAGACATTCTTTCAGCGGAATTTTCAGCAATTTTATTCAGTTCATATTTGTGTTATGTATCAGGTAAGACTAATGTACACATTTGTGTACAACAGGTCCTTAATGGTGTAAAATAGAAAAAAATAACCTAAAATGTGTGTCAGCTATATTTGCATGGCTATGGTAGTTACGTATGGGAATTTTTCAATTAATTTCAGTATCAGCAGCAAGAAAGGAGAATAACTGACCTGTACATATGATTTTATTTTATATTGCTGGCTTTTGACTTACAAATATGGATAAGAAATATCTTTCTGTGGAGAAAGATTGGGACTTGATTATGGTGGCGTTTCTGACATTAGTTTGAGAGGAGATGAGGATGACAGTGTACCACTTATTGAAAGGCAGGCTCCACAAATAGTAAGACGTGTTGGAGCAAATAAAGTGGGCGTGAATGATGTGTGTAGAGACACCATATCTGAAGATGAAGATGATGGAGAGGTAGTGGATGATGAAAAGAACTTTTTATGCAATGAAAACAACCCAGAATTGAATAACCTGTGTGACAACGTGATGGTGACACCTAAAGAATCCATAAAATGGAAACGCAAGCCTCTAAGTACCATTGCAGAAACATACAAAGCTCCAAATTTCGAAGAATCTCTCTTGTGTTCTCCAATGCAATACTTCAAAAGATATATACCACATGATCTGTTCACTAGCATGGCAACACATGCTCATATTTATGCATTACAATGAGGCAATATCTCATTCAAGCAGACAACTCCTCAAGCATAAGAGATGCTATTTGGTTTGCATATATTGACTGGCACCTTGAAATTTCCCAGATTATGAATGTATTGTGATACAAGCCTGAAGGTAAATGTATTTTGGGAAAACATGTCACGAGACAGATTTTTAGAATTACGAACAAATTTACACTTGGTTAACAATCTGGAAAAGCCACCTGAAAATAAGTATAAATTTTACAAAGTCAGGCCAATTTACTCAGCCGTTCGAAAATGCTGCAGTGAACTTCCTATAGAAGAGAATGTTGGTGTCAGTGAAGGAATTATTCCTTTCACTGGGAAGTTTTCTGCAAAGCAGTGTGTCAAGGGGAAACCAAGTCCATGGGGAATCAAAGTCTTCATGTGAAAAGAGTGGAATAGTGCATGATTTCCTTTTGTATCAAGGTATCAATGCAGCAGGTACTGTCCATCAAAACAGATCTAGAAAGAACTTGCCTTTTTCAGATGATAAAACAATAATGTAACAAACCAGAGGTTAGTGGGAAGAATTCATTAGTGCCGATGATATTACCATGTGTAAATGGTTAGACTATAGGCCAGTTGTAATGTGTTGAAACTTTGTTGGTAAAGGCTCAGTGGATAAAGTTGAGTGTTGGGACATAAAACACCATAAATATTTGACAGCAGAAAGATCTGAAATAGTGAGAAGATATAATCATGCAATGGATGGTGTGGAAACATTTGATCAATTGACAAGCTACTACAGAGTTTTCATCAGATCTCGAAAATGGGCTTTCCGTATGATTTTTCATGCTGTTGACTTTGCCATCGTGCAAAGTTGGTTGGCATACAAGATGCAGACAACCTGTCTATCCAAAAGAAGAAGCAAATGGACCTTCTTTCCTTTCATATCAGGGTAGCAGATGGATTGATACTGTGCCAGAAGAAAGTGACTGAAAAGAAGAGGGCGTGTCTGTCTGATGAAGAACTGGCTTCAGACATCAGAGTAATACCAAGAAGAAGAGGAGAATTATGAGCAGCTACAGAGATACAGTTTGATTCCATTGATCATTTGCCTTTGCATGATGTAGGAGCTCCAATTCGCTGCAAATTTCCAAAATGTACAGGGCGTTCTAGAATTCAGTGCAGAAAATGTAAAGTACATTTATGTCTCCAAAAGGACAGAATTTTTTTTGCAGTTTCATGCGAAACTTTAAAATCAGTGTTTTGACCATTGTTGTTTAAATAAGAACTGTAATTTGGAATTATTTTTATTGTTTCTTCTGTTTTAAAGGTAAATAAAGAGTGGCATACTTGATCCATAGTGTTAATTTCCGTAATGTATGACATGAAGCTCGAGACCTGATGAACAAAATTGTGTACATTAAATATCTAGAAAACTAGAGATCAGGTGAAATTTTTTCTTAGAAAAATGTTGTCAGGATACTCACCTGAATGTAAAAATATTGTCAGATATTTTTTTAATAAGTAAATAAAAAATCAGGTCTGAAAGGGTTAAAGACGCTAAACCTACCTGACCATGTTATATGTCAAAAAAAGTGTTTGAAATGTAATACATTGATAAAAAAGTCTATCTTTACTGTGATGAACAAAACTAAGTGCTTAATTGGTTCATTGATGTACCTATTGTAATTTTTTTATTGTCAGTCATTGTTTACTTTTCTCCTTACAGTTTACCTAATTGATCGTTATTTTATATGAAAACAGGTTTATGAACATCGTTGAAGTATATTTTGTTAATTTATTATGTTCATTCCAAAAACTCTGCTCAAGATGTCAGAGTTAATGTAAGAAGCTTAACTGTTGGAAAGATCCTGTTTTCTTTTTGAATGTAGATTGATGTTTTGTAAATAGAATCCTCTCTTTCATTGATTCTTGAACAACGATTTAGACAAACGTAGAAGTAAATAACTTTCAGTCCTTCTTAGAGGAATGGGTCGAAAACTACCGCACAAAATTATTGACATAAGGTAAAAATAGCGATTGCAGTTAAGTGTGAAAAGTGAATCACTCTGTACTTTACAATCGCATGGTTTTTCGGTCAGCGTAAGTCCAGTTATATAAACAGATTCATTTACATGACCACTCACAGCATTAGTCTTCGTAGAAAATTGTATTTTATGTTTTTCGTTATTTTCTCCATTTCATGATAACCTCAATTTCATATACGTATATTATCTTGAACTTCAGTACTGAAGCGCTCCCTCTTCATCCCCGCTCGAAGACAGTGAAACTGTCAGCTACTTCCATAGATTGATGAATTTTCTCTTTTTAAGATTCCAACTGCCACCTTTACCCGTACGCTCTTCATGCATAACAAGAACAGAATTTAAATGTACTGTACCCACTATTAAACATAACTCACGCTATTTCACTTAGTCTGATGTTTCTTGTTTCTACGATTATAAATTTGATTCACTAATTAATAATTCACATAGAAAACAGAAGTGTCGAATAAATTGGTGCCATAAGAAAGCCTTTTTGCTTACAATAGGAATGCTACAACAGCGCAAGTAGCGGCAGTTCGCACAACCACTAGATCAGCTTATGGCGCTGACCGCCAGATGTCCTGTGCTTGCACTCTGCCAACTAGCCAACTACCGGCCTTCCCAAGTAGCACCTATTCGCGCCAGAATTACGAGTTCTTGATACGTCAAACTGTTATGGCGATAGCCACATTACACACTCTCTGTGCAGTTTTGTTCATATGAAATTTAGTGGGCTTTCGTGTACACTTGCCTACTGGCATCTCTCACGGATTTTTCGACCAGATTTGTTTGGAGATTTGTCTCTAATATTCGTTGTGTCTTTGTCGCTATTTATCTCGTTCATGAGAGTAACAGTAAAAATAGAAACTGAAGGGTGCAGATGAAAGATCCTTCTGCATTCATTATAAACATGATTTCTGGAAAACGGGAAGACAAAACTATCACATTTATACGATGCATCACGTGACCATGCTATAATATGAACACAGCACATGTTCCGGTTTCCGATTTTAAATGAAGATTTTAGGAAGAAGAGAGTCACTTCATTGCAGACGCCTTGTGGCCGTCGGATAGGCCTCAAGGTAACGTAATAGAATATATAATAGTATCGATATACATAAAAATTTGTCATATAGGGTCAGCGGCAGTAAACGTTCGTTCGTTGATGATGACGATATTTACAGTAGCATATCGTCGTTTGACTTCCGTAAGGAACATGTAAAAAATGGCTGCTCTTTTTAAAGGTGGTTAAATATGAGAATTCAGAGAAGCGCTGCTAAAATCGTTACGAGACTGTAAGACTGATACGAAAGTATAACAGAAATGCTGGTGGATGTGGGAATACATGGAAAAAGGACGAAGTGGTCCTCGTGAAACCCTTTTCGGTAAATTTAGAGAATCTCTAGAAGACTGTGTAACAATTTTGAGGCCACTAGCGTATATTTCGCGTAAGAACCGCAATATTTAAAGCACGTACAAAGAAGTACCCATTGTTCCCTCACACGATACTTGAAGAGAATAGGTTATAAAGTCGCCTACATTAATGCGAAATGATATCCACCCTGCACCTTACAGTTGCTTCCGAAGTGTGTATGTAGATATAAACAGATACAAAAGTAGATGCTGGTGTCAAATATCATTCGTTAATCCACAGAAATAATTTCACGTTGCCATTACACAGTTGAGATAAGAGCTCTTTAATTATCGTGAAACACGATGCTAGTAGTAGGATAGAGTTCGGAAACACGAAACACTTGCGTGTAGGTTTATTATGACGGTGCTAACCTAATTGGATGGAAGTGCTGTTCGCGGTAATGCAGTTACTCTGGGTCCCCAGGCGTCAGCCACGCCCATTCCCTGGAGCCGAAAGTCACCAGCATATTTGCGTTCTAATTCTGACATTGCTATTTCATGGCACTTCAGTTCGGCTGCTAGCAATACGTAAAAGAAAGTGGAATATTTATGGTTCTTAATGGGTTACATTAGTCCTTCACTTCAAGTAATTATTCTCAGAGAAATGGCGAAAATATTAAAGCAGAGGAATAAATAAATAAAAAGAGACCATAATATTCGTTGACACCAAGCAGTTCTAGAACGCAGTGAACTTTGGTACAAGTAAGAGGCAGATCTGAAATACACTGGTTCCAACAATTTTTCATGCCGATCTGCACTGGAGCATAAATTTATATACTTGAATAAAACTCATGAACTCAATTCAGTAGGTATTAAAAAACCAGTCCCCGTTCCCGTATCTAAAAAAATGGTTCAAATGGCTCTGAGCACTATGGGACTCAACTGCTGTGGTCATAAGTCCCCTAGAACTTAGAACTACTTAAACCTAACTAACCTAAGGACAGCACACAACACCCAGCCATCACGAGGCAGAGAAAATCCCTGACCCCGCCGGGAATCGAACCCGGGAACCCGGGCGTGGGAAGCGAGGACGCTACCGCACGACCACGAGATGCGGGCTCCCGTATCTAGTCAGCATGAAATTTTCTACTTCACCGTCAATATACCGTCACTCGGGAGAACGGTGGTTCGAATCCCCATCCGGCCATCCAGTCTTAGGTTTCCCATTATTCCCTTACATCGCTTAAGACAAATGCAAGGATGGTTCCTTAGAAAGGCTATGAGCGATCTCTTCCGCAATCCTTTCCTAACCCGAGCTTGTGCTCAGTCTGTAATGACCTTGTTGTCGATAGGACGATACACACTGATCTTCCTTCCTTCAAAACATTTATAAATCTTCTTAAAATGCTGTGTAAATAGTAAATCATTCGCAGTCATAATTTGAGGCGACCTTGCGGTAATCTGCAAACCAGAACTTCTCTATACTCTGATAATATCGCAAACTGAAAATGCTATGGCCAAAGCAAGGTATTCAGATTTTTAAAAATACAAGGGATGACAGCTTTCGCACTTCATCTTTTGGTGCTTTCTTCATATAACACGCCTAGTTTATTATAGTTGACATCACGTGAATTTTCTTGGTAAGTTTCATTACGAGTGTTTGTTGTTCTTCTTTCCCTTAAAGGAACTGGGCTTTCGACTTCTGTTCAATCGCACCATTATTTGTGACACCATCACACTGCTCGTCGTTCGACACGTCAGTATTCACGTCTACAAATCAAGAATCTTTAATCTCCCAGAGATTGTAAGGAGGAGGAAATTGGTGTTTAACGTCCCGTCGACATCGAGGTCATTAGGGACGGAGTACACGCTCGGTTTAGGTTAGGTTAGTGTTGTTTAACGTCCCGTCGACTACGAGGTCATTAGAGACGGAGCGCAAGCTCGGGTTAGGGAAGGATGGGGAAGGAAATCGGCCGTGCCCTTTCAAAGGAACCATCCCGGCATTCGCCTGAAACGATTTAGGGAAATCACGGAAAACCTAAATCAGGATGGCTGGAGACGGGATTGAACCGTCGTCCTCCCGAATGCGAGTCCAGTGTGCTAACCACTGCGCCACCTCGCTCGGTGTACTGTAAGGGTGTCTACCACTTATTCGAACGAACAATAGTGATGTTCTTCTTAGTGCCACAATGTTCCGTATTCTTTTGCCTAATATATCCTAAGACACTCTTCAATACACTCCTCTCACTTTAGTAGTAGCTTACTTACGTGTTCCTCTTTAATACCCAAGGCCCATCGCCATAGCATATGGTTGCCAATATGTTGCTCTTTAATACCCAAGCCTCATCGCAATACTACAGTGAAGAGCCAAAGAAACTGGTACTCCTGCATAATATTGTGTAGGGCCACCGTGAGCACGCAAAAGGGCCGCAACATGACGTTGCATGGACTCAACTGATGTCTGAAATAGTGCTGGAGGGATACTATGAATCCAGCAGGGCTGTCCATAAATCCCTAAGAGTACGAGGGGGTGGAGATCTCTTCTGAACAGCACGTTGCAAGGCATCCCAGATATGCTCAATAAAGTTCATGTCTGTGGAGTCTGGTGGCCAGCGAAAGTGATAGAACTCAAAAGTGTGTTCCTGGTGTCGCTCTGCAGCAATTCTGGACTTGTGGGTTTCTCATTGTCGTGCCGGAATTGTCAAATCTGCCGGAAAGCAAAATGAACATGAATGGATGCAGGTGATGAGACAGGAAGCTTACGTGCGTGTCACCTGCCAGAGTCGTACCTAGATGCATCATATCACTCCAACTGCACACGCCTCACACCATAACAGATCCTCCACCAGCTTGAAAAGTCTCCTGCTGTCATGCAGGGCACATGGATTCATGAGGTTGTCTCCACACCCGTACTCGTCCATCCGCTCAATACAATTAGAAACGAGACTCGGCTGACCAGGCGACATGTTTCCAGTCATCAACAGTCCGATGTCGGTACTGACGGGTAGCCGAGGCATAAGGCTTTGTGTCGTGCTATCATGAAGAATACACTAGTGGGCCTTCGGCTGCCAAATCCCACATCGACGATATTTCATTGAATGGTTCGCACGTTGACACTTGTTGACGGCCTAGCATTGAAATCTGCAGGAATTTGCGGAAGGGTTGCACTTCTGGTCACGCTGAACGATTCACTTCAGTCGTAGTTGGTCCCTTTCTTGCAGGGTCTTTCTCCGGCCGCAGCAGTGTCGGAGATTTGATGTTTTACAGGATTCCTGATATTTGCGGTATACTCATAAAATGATCGCACAGGAAGATCCTCACTTCATCGCAGCCTTGGAGATACTGTGTCCCATCGCTCGTGCGCCGACTGTAACGCCACGTCCAAACTCACTTAAATCTTGATAACCTGCCATTGTAGTAGCAGTAACCGATCTAACAACTGCGCCAGACACTTTTGTCTTATGTAGGCGTTGCCGACCGCAGCGCCGTGTTCTGCCTGTTTACATAACTCTGTATTTTAATACGCATGCCTATATCAGTTTCTTTGGCGCTTCAGTGTATATGATTGCCAGTGGAATTTCTCTGCATCATTTTTTATGTTTTGTTTCCTGCTTTAACCTTACTTCAAACTTGTGTGGTACTCATATATTTTGAAACCTGTGTGCCCTGTTACTTACATTGTGACTTTTATCGAAATCGATGTTCCATTCTAAATAATTAACTCTTTTAGTCTGCTATAGATTACTTAGTCCGAATTGGCCATCTGTCTTGAAATACCGTTATGTCTATTTTATGGAATAAGGTACCCAAACGGGATAGTTTGTTTACGTTCAGCTGTTGTTTACAAACAAAGTACAGAAATAAAAGACGTTGTTCTCGGTAGTCGAGCTGACTTGGAACAACTGTTCGCACTGCTTTGGCGCCGGCGCGTATCACATTCCCGGCGGTGACACCGCTGCGACTCCTTGGTGCGGCAATCGCTGGACTGTACGTCGTCTCTGGAGTGGGTTGTCGCCCAAGCGTCGCCTGTGGCGCTGGCTGGTGGTAAGTGCTGCGCTTATGACACCACATTTTTGTTAACCTTTTTGGGGTTGCGTTCCTCGAACAGTAAAAAAGAAACCCTTATAGGATCACTTTGTTGTCTGTCCATTTGTTGCCTATCCGACTGTTAAAAAACCTTCTTTTCAGTTAGGGGTGAATGTATCAAGCTGAAATTTGTGTCACGTACTAAAATGTACGGTCGCTTGGCGGTGTAAGAAGTTTAAGCTCCCAAGTCAATGCGGTCAAAAGATATGACCATTTGTTGTTGTTGTTGTTGTTGTTGTGGTCTTCAGTCCTGAAACTGATTTAATGCAGCTCTCCATGCTACCCTATCCTGTGCAAGCTTCTTCATCTCCCAGTACTTACTGCAACCTACATCCTTCTGAATCTGCTTAGTGTATTCATCTCTTGGTCTCCCTCTACGATTTTTTGCCTCCACGCTGCCAATGCTAAATTTGTGATCCCTTGATGCCTCAGAACATGTCCTACCCACCGGTCCCTTCTTCTTGTCAATCTGTGCCACAAACTCCTCTTATCCCCAATTCTTTTCAATACCTCCTCATTAGTTATATGACCTACCCATATAATCTTCAGCATTCTTCTGTAGCACCACATTTCGAAAGCTTCTATTCTCTTCTTGTCCAAACTATTTATCGTCCATGTTTCACTTCCATACATGGCTACACTCCATACAAATACTTTCAGAAACGATTTCCTGACATTTAAATCTATACTCGACCATTTATGTGACATACTTTGATACTCGCAAACTCATTTATCAAAATGTATGGGGCACTTCCGGTTGGCCTTGAATCATTAAGTTTGTCAAGAAGCCAGGTTTTACAGTGGAAGGAAAGGAGAAAGTACAAAGATTCTTAATCTGTAATCATACCACACAAAACAATGTTTTTGTCTCTCTTTCGAAAGTCTTGGAAATTCCAAGATCTATATTTTACCAGCATCGCGTGCAAACCAATTCGAGTTTCTAGATTTCAGGAATGGATGAATTGTCGTTGTGCACAGTTAACTTTGTACTGAAGCATCCGGTGTGCAACCTTTACTCGCACTTATCCGCAGTGTTTTGTAATTTTTTTCTTCTCTCCATCAAGTGCGTGATACTGATTCCTTTGTGAAACAGTGTTTCGTCGCGTATTCCCCTATGCGCTTTTGACTTTATATGCAGTTTATATGGCATAATATTTTAATTAACTGCGTATTGCTTATTGTTGCGAGCACAACAGATAAAATGCGTTTCTCACTATCAGTGTTTGCATTTGAAAATATCTTAACTTAGTTCACCTTGATCTGTTACCTGAGGATTCGCACAACACTAAAAGATTTCCTACCGCGCACGTATGATCTTTAATTTGCAAACTATTTTTATATAAGCATCATCTGGCTTGTTAGAAATGGAACACGGTATCATTACTTTAACTAATTATGAAATTAAATATTCCTTCGCTACTTTCATCTCTGAAATGCACTGAAAATTACTCTTATTATACGTACAGAATTTATAGTATGCTATGTTCGCTAAACGTAAAAGTTGCAGTGGATTTTTTTAAATATATGAGCACTATTGATTGCCACGACTAACACGAGAGCATGAAACTAAAAATAAAATTTGGTTTTTGTATTATTAGTCCGAACAGGTTTCATAGCACAAGAAAATTTTTCTTGCTCTGATTTACTTAAATTATTTACGTCACTGATACTGTAATAGCAGTGGCGCATATCCACCTGAAATTGACATAATAAAATCCACCATTCACCTCTGAGGTCTCTAGAAATCTGAAGGAAATAATTTTAATACACCTTTACCTGCCCGCTTAATTGAGTGAAAACTGCTTTTATTCAATTTAATTTGAATTTGTCGCGGCAGCGGCTCTCGCGACCGCTGCACAGCTCTGCGTCGTGAAAAATCCTAAATATACTGAAAACGGCTACAAAAGTTGAATGAAATACTGGGAAAGCTAGCAATGAATTACTACAAGTATTTTTAACAATCTATATATTAAAAAATCAACATAAATTTAAAGTACACACCTTTTACATTCATCAGCCTCCAATGGCGTCTTTCTCGAACAAGGAAGAAATAAAGCTAACCGAGCATACAATCGAGCGTTACAGGCTCTTACAACTTTGATTGCTACAGGAAGACAGAAAGACTAACGTTTTAAGCTCCACTATTTATAGGATATTTAGTATGCATCTTTGTTATCTTTTTTAATTATCAATGTCTGTTTCGATTTCTACACTCGCCGACCACAGACGTTATTTTCAAAATATAGATCCATAAGTATTGCACAAACATGAAAATTAAAAAAAAATTGTTTCTTTTTACAGAGTCCACAGAATCGACAACCGTTCATAGAGAAATAAAATAATAATAATAATAATAATACAGATAAATGTTTACTTTTTTCACAAATGTTACAACGATTTTGTGAATGTCTTGCCAGGAGACGTCACAGTTTTAACGTTGAAGCATGAAAATTTGAATACTAATCTTCAATATGTTATGAATTCGACTTTTATACATTTAAGATCAGTTGACTTTTTGCATATCTTTAAATTCCTTCCATCCCCCTGCTATCTGGGATCTGAGGTATGTGCAACAACCCTCCGTTGCTGCTCTTTTCTTCTGGTGAATGAGCAACAAATAATTTTTGTAAGTACAATACTGCAGGAGAAACATACGGGGCAAAATTTAATGCGAATGAAGTTTCAAGTAGATGGTATGCTTGGAAGTAAGCGTTTCCCAAACCGCCGTCAGCAGTAGAATCAGGAAATGCTAACTCAACATCTGGTGTCGTTTTGAGTGTCCGTGTAGTTTGTGACGCATGTCACTGTGGACTGTCGCAACCGGTATTTTAGGCAATAAGGAATTTGAAGCAGGATGATATCAACAATTGCTGCTGGATGCTGTGAAACTTTAAACATCGTACGATTGAGTATTGGGTCTTTTGGATGTTCGAGGAACCAGACAGTGGTTTGAAAATCATTTAAAACCTTCCAAGATTAGTACCCCTATTCCGTCCTGTCTTTCTATAGCACCACAATGCACATTGGATCCTCGGTACGTTGTTTACACTAGGGAAATTATTGCAGATTACAGTTCTATTTGTCCGTGGTACTCTAAGCCTGCCACAAAGACGAAGTAGAAGTGTACAAATGTTTAGAGGCTCCCTTAAATAATTAATGGAACATTGCGAAGGGATCCGCATGCAATGAACATTTGGAGAAGGTCGTCTTGCAAGAGGCCATTGCACACATTGGTGCATAAAGCTGCGCGTTTTCACTTGGCTAGTCACCATCAAACGTGGACACAAGCTGATTGGTGGAAAGTAGTGTGGTCTGACGAATAACGTTTCTGCCTATATTTAAATCATGCATGTTGCCGAGTGCATCAAAGGCCGAATGGAGCCTTTTGTCTTGAAGTTTCGCAAGATCGGGTCCAAGCTGAATTTTTCATCCTTATCATGAATTGGGTCCTAAAACTGGTGTGACAACTAATTTCAACCAGCATGTTTATTTAAATGTGGTTAACGATTATGTGTTTCCGTTCAGTGAACACCTGCATGTCAATATGATATTGATAATCCAAGTTTTCAAGACGATAACAGCAATATTCAGTGGGCTGGATGAATGTACCGACAAATCTCTCACCTCAAGACTGGGATAAAGTGGACAGAGTAAAGTTTAATCATACAGCAAAATTTTCGTATTTTAATGCCATGAAAGAAAAAGAGAATTTCGAGAAACTAACGGATAAAGTATAAAGTGCACAAGAAGTCGGCACTGTGGATCCGAAACGAGTGGTGGTGAACATCACGTCAGAGGTGATCGCTGAAAAATCTAATTCAATTCTGCGCAAAGGTCTGAATTTTGGAGATACTTCTAAGAGAATTTTAGTTTCAGAAAACCCAAGTGCCGTCAAAGTATCCTAGTTTTGATTTTCGAAGGTGCAGGGTGAAGAAATTAGACAAGAAGTGTCGATAAATCTACGGAAA
This sequence comes from Schistocerca nitens, assembly GCF_023898315.1. NCBI lineage: Eukaryota > Metazoa > Arthropoda > Insecta > Orthoptera > Acrididae > Schistocerca > Schistocerca nitens. The sequence goes on from NC_064617.1 coordinate 620,934,012, forward strand.
TCGAAACCATCCAAAAGCAACATATGGGCGCTCGAATGGAAAGCCCTCAATGAACTCAGGAGACACGAAAACATTGTGATGGAGACAGAGAAGGGGAATGATACAGTTCTTGTAAACGCTTTCGAATAACACAAGAAGATGGAATGACTATTTGCTTGGGTACTGACAATTAAAAAACAATCCGACGAATAGAATCCTTAGGGAAGTGAAAAATTTAATATCAGACTCGAGAATAGATAGCTCTATTACAAACAATCGAATATCTTGAATACACAGGCCGACGATATTTTTTCTGAAATACCTTTTTCTTACTTTGATAGCTAATATTTATAGATTTTTATGAGCTGAATCCAAATCTAGCCTTAGTTTTTTGTGTCACCCATAGTTTTCGAGCAATGTGCTTTTTACTATATCGTATAAAAATCCTATGGTGTACGGTAAACGGGGAAATTAACGAAACACTTTGTTAGAACATAAGCATCGTTTCTATTTACAGTAATCTACTTGAAACAATGATGTGTATTAATAGAGGTTTCACTTGTCAGCTGGAATTGGTTTGTATTTTCTTCTTTGAAGTTTGTTGTGTAGCTTCTTCTAAGTCGAGTCGCTTGCTGAAATTCTCGGTGAAGTGACCAACAGTAGTCCCCCATCATATTGGTGTTCCACCGGCTTTGGTAGTTTTATTCCATCACTTTACTGTCCTGCTGAAAACTCTCTCCTCGCTCCTCACTAACATCTCCCATATTGTCTGGGAAGTAACCAACGTGACTGTTCAAAAAGTAAACTTTCAGGCTCATTAAACATCCTAAAGTTTTGAACTTCTTTAACATTTTAGCTATAATAGAAACATATTCTGGTCTTTTTCATGTCCTAAGAACTATGTACCGACTTGCCTGAAAGATACCCAAGCTTATTTCTCATTTTGGTCATTGTGGATTGAAAGTTAACATCAAACATCAATTTTCTAATGCCAGGTCCGACAAAAAAGCTTTTTTTAGTTTAGCTTCTGAAAGGTGTGGAACCTTTTTACAGATATACTTAAAACATGGTCCATCTTTAGGCAAAGCTTTTACAAACTCTTTCATTATGCCTGACGTTATATGTAGAGTCGGTAGGAGTACGTTTTTTTGAATCTACAAGGTTTTTGCGTAGAATGTTCTTCTCACCTGGTTTTAATGATTTCCTCACAGGCTAGTTCTTTCCTGCACCAGTCCTACTATCCAATTCACACAAGAAGCATGGAAATTTGGTAAAGCCACCTTGCTGAAGAACGAGCATACATGTTACTTTTAGATCGCCACATATCGTCCATCCAAGAGCAGAACAGCCTGTTTTATTCAACACTATTTCTAGATTTCCGTAGTTTTCTTCCATATGTACAGTGTGTCCAACAGGTGTAGATGCAGACATGTTACCATTGCGTAATAAAACAGCCTTTAAACTAGTTTTGGATGAATCAATAAACAGCCTCCAGTCTTACTTTTTGTATTCAATACCAAATTCATTCATCAGACTGGGAATGTCTGAGCAGTACACTAAATCAACTTCTTGTTGAAAAAGCTTGGAAAATTGCTGCTCTCTGTTTTTATACATGTATATGCTGGTTCCAACTGCCAATAAGTTCTTTTCTTTTAATCTAGAGCCAAGCAGTTCAGCTTTTTCTTTCGTTACGCCCAGATCCTTAAACAAATCGTTAAGTTCGGTCTGAGTAAACAATTTGGGCTCTAGCCTTTCTGTATTATACTGGAATTAATCATCATCTGGTTCATCTAAATCAAATTGTACATCAGAAAATACTTCTTTTGGAATATAATTTAAATCATGTGGTGGTTCAGGAACCGGAAAATCTACACTATGCCCTACTGGTCAGAAGGCGGAGGGAAGGATAGGGTAACTTATTACCGTCTTGTTTTTCGAATTATGACCAGTAATATCAACACTGCAAAAGTAGCAATCATCACAATGATTTCTTTTTCTCCTTTTTGGACCATTTTCTCAGATCTTCAACACACACATAACTTACCTCATCCGGCGCCCTAGGTTTATCTTGACCACCAACTTTAGATCCAAAGTATGATAGAGAAATGTTTTTCACAAAATCTGTAATGATTCTTTGGTGTTTTCAATCACAAATTCAGCAAAAATATAACAAAAACTGTTAACGGAGATTTTACAACAACTGAGGACATGTACAGGAAACGGGAAAGTGAGGTTAGGTTGACATTAAACAAAACACCATCTGTTAACACAAAAATAGAATCGATGTGTTTTGGCAGCAAATGTTTTTCAGCAGTACTACCAACGTCTTCTGCATTCACCACACCGCCTTTTTAAATTATTTTAATTATATAAAAGCTTTAAATTCTTTAAAAAATCGCTTGATTTTATAAATTTAACTGTAAAATGTGAAGACATGGAAGGGGAAACAGTTTTCTAAGCATCATATCGGGATTTTCCGCTCTAAAAACGTAAGAATAAGTTATTTTCAGCAAAACGTTTTCCATCGTTTGCCTGTGATATCTTTCTCGCCCATAATGTGTGGACTACCAAAGATACACAAATAATCGCTTCTTTTGAGACTTACAGTGAACGGGATTAATTCGCCAACTTACGTTTCAGTAACTCATTTGTCTTGAAAACTCGGACATCTAGTTGGAGAAACAAGAAATTTTCTCAAATAATTGAAGCACTTTTTAAAAATTATACGCGCGCCGAAGATATCCGCAAGAGATAATCCTGTTAGTTCTAAGAGACATCTTTATTTACTAACACCCCAGTCTCAGATGCATTATAGTTCATAAGGGAGAATGTTTGGTCCAGATATTTGAGGTAACTGATTTATGTCTTCGACTGAAATATTTTAAATACAATGATGAATTCTAGGAACAGTCTGATGGTCTTGCTGTGGGCTCACCCTTGTCGCCAGTAGCGGTTGATATTTTTATGGAACATTTTGAGCAAAAGTTATTACGTAGCGCTCCTTTGAAGCCTCGTTGTTGGCTCCGCTATTTGGATAACACATTTGCTATGTGGCCACACAGCGAAAAAAAACTTATGGGTTCCAAAGTTTCTTGAAGGAATTCGCCCCCAAAATCAACTTTATCTGGGAAGCTGAAAGTGAGGTCGGACTCACGTTCCTAGATGTGCTGGTGTCAGGGGAAACATCCCCAAGTCGACCGGCCTGCCGTTTGGCAGCCGGTGTGCGCTCCTTATCGTGCCACTGACATCCAGGCTGCATCGTACCTTACATTCAATGGGAAACAATACCGGCCACGCTTTCAAGGGATTCACCTTACATACAAGGCGTTGTTTGTCGCCTGTAACGTTCTGGACACGGACAAGCATCGCCTGTTTGCGGATAATCAACGGCATGGGGATGCAGAATCCAATGGAAACCACTTCATTAAAGGCGCATAATGTGTATCCATGATGGCCGATGTGACCGAGCGATTGTAGGCGCTTCAGTCCGGAACCGCGCTGCACCTATTGTGGCAGGTTCGAATCCTGCCTCGGGCATGGATGTGTGTGAAATACTTGAGTTAGGTTTAAGTAGTTCTAAGTCTAGGAGACTGATGACCTCAGATGTTAAGTCCATAGTGCTTAGAGCCATTTGGACCATTTTGTGCATACATAGGACATGCGGCCTTTGGTAGAAACGTCATTATGATCTCTTTGGTAAAAGATTTCGGACTAGCCCCCATTGCTATTTCCGGGACAGGTCTGCGAAGGGGGAGATGACCATGAGAGAAAGATTGAATAACTAACGAAAAATAACGATCTGTGGTTCAAATGGCTCTGAGCACTATGGGACTCAACTGCTGAGGTCATTAGTCCCCTAGAACTTAGAACTACTGAAACCTAACTAACCTAAGGACATCACAAACATCCATGCCCGAGGCAGGATTCGAACCTGCGACCGTAGCGGCCTTGCGGTTCCAGACTGCAGCGCCTTTAACCGCACGGCCACTTCGGCCGGCAACGATCTGTGGGTCAGGGTGGAAATGTCGTAAGTTTGAAAGCGGTGGAGATGCTATAAAATAAGTAGAAAAAACTAGGGCTCAGTCTGGATGTAGTGTGCGTCAGCCGAGCAAAATGGATAGAAGACAAGGATATCTGGTCAGACGAGTATAGGGTAACATCAACAGCAGCAGAAAATGGAATATCGGAAGCAGGATTCTTTGTGAACAGGAAGGTAGAAGAGAGAGTTAGTGTGAACAGTTCGTCAACACCGGCAACAACCTGTCAGGTCCACATGACAAAGCCACAAGCAGAGTGTGAAGAGGTAGACGAAGTATATGAGGATAGTGAATGGGTAATCAGTACGTAAAGGAAGATGAACATGTAATAAATAATGGGGGACTGGAATGCGGTTGTAGGGGAACGAGTAGAAGAAAGGGTTAAGGGAAAACATCGGTTTGGTGGTAGGAATGAGAGTGGAAAATACTGAGCTCTGCAATTAATTTCCGATGGTAATAGTGAGTGTTCGAGAATAAATGGTTCAAGTGCCTCTGAGCACAATGGGACTTAACTTCTGAGGTCATCAGTCCCCCAGAACTTAGAACTACTTAAACATAACTAACCTAAGGACATCACACACATCCATGCCCGAGGCAGGATTCGAGCCAGCGACCGTAGCGGTCTCGCGGTTCCAGACTGTAGCGCCTAGAACCGCTCGGCCACCCCGGCCGGCTGTTCGAGAATCACAAGAGGAGGATGCATACTACGAAAAGACATGGAAATAGATCGACATTTCAGTTACATTACGCCGTTTTCCGGCAGCGATACCTAAATCACATATTTTATTCTAATGCGTACCCAGGAGCAGATACAGGCTCAGACGACAATTTCGTAATGACGAAGAATAGGCTGCACTTTAATAGACTATTTAGCAAGGATCGACTAGCAAAGAAGTTGGATAGGGAAGAACTGAGGAATGGGGATATACGAGCGAAGTTCTCTGATGCTATGCGATAATAAATAGCTCAGTAGTGTCATTAATTTTGAAACGCTTCCATTGGTGCCTGTTTACACGAGAAACAAGAATATGGAATTCTTGGTCCGTCTTGATGCAGAACACTTCGTTGTTTATTTACTTATTCCAAAACCAGTGTCATCTACAGTATCTCCATCATCACTGGGTTCTTTGTTTCTAAAACATGCAAAAAGAGGATAATTATATACACTGTAAAACAATTATTACATGTGTACTGTTTGGTTTCAAATATTGTTTTCAGTGGATGGTTTCACAATAATTTATTTTCTATACGTCACGCCATGGTCTTTACGATTGTTGCCGGCGTTTCCGGCATATTTTTTAATTACTTTTTTTGCCGTCATATGCAAGTGTGTAAGTGGCTGTTAGTAAACTAGTTTAGGCAGTTCAGTTTGAAACGTAGCAGATTATTACTAGTTGTCACCTTGCATTGAAAGCGTAGTTCGTCGTGCAGCTGAGAGGAGAGCATATTTTGGTTCTCACGCTAGCACAGCGGCCATTGGCTACTGGGACGCGCTAGCCGTGTACTTAACTAACACTGCGTAACGAAGAAGAATTTCAATCAACCTCATGAAATTCTCTCATAAGAAAGCGTATCCCTTCCTCCTAATCGGAGGTCTGTTAGTTTTCTCGCTATGAACCGCAGTAGGATGAATAGATTTCACTTTGTTACAATTTTTCGTTGGGTATGTATATTTCCTTTAAGGACATGTATTTTAATTTCATTCCTTTGAAGTGGTTGGTAAAAGCTTGTGACTACAACAACAGTGGCCCTGCTTGTAAAATAACTGTTGCTGATGGCAGTCACATTTTTTTTCCTGGTCCAAGCATTTTGGGAAATGATTCCCGTTGTCAAGCACGATTTTTCGTATTAGATAATTTACGAGTGATGGGTGAGATACTGAATTATTGTATTGTCTTTACTGTAATACATACAGTTTTGTAAATAATGATGATAATATACTTTTCTTGGCGGATTTTAAAGAAAATTGTAATTCATCATATAAATAAAGAGAAATATGACAGTTAATTATTTTTATACTTAGCACAACACGAGAATTTATTTTCATTTTCAAGTCCATTTTATGACGTGAATGTGTGTGAGATGCTGCGTCTCTTGCGTTGTTTTGAAGTTAGACTGCAATCGGAAATTCGGACTAAATAAATATTTGAGTGTGTGATATTTTTTATAGTGTGTGGGGCATAATACCTGTAAGTAGTGAAACAAATTGACCATTCGTAAGTTTACCGTTTAAAAACACCGAAAGATTCATTTTGTCTGAATATCCGATTTCAGTCTAACTTCAAAACGGGTCAAGAGATGCATAAAATCACACATTCAAACATCACCAAACATATTCATGTAAACAGATGCAGAAGTGAACTTCGAAATAAGAATAAATTCTCGAAACGCGTTGCGCTAAGCATCTAAAAATAAGTGACTGGTACAGTTTTCATTATTTGAATCGTAAATGACACAGCGGCAGGTTTTCCTGAATCATCTAATATGATGAACGAAATTTAAAAAAATATTGCTGTTACCTTTCAGTAGGCTTATGCAGAAGGTCAAACATATTAAACACCATTCAGTTAATTTGCAGTGCACGGTAGATGTTAAAAACAGAAATGTAAGATAATAATATAGCTATACAGGTCGTCCACATAGTATGTATATTATTCTTTAATGCAGAGGATTTTGTTTTGTATGTGAAATGAATCATATCTACCTATATATTACCTACAAAGGTAGTTACTTCTGTGCTTACGAAATGGCTCTAGCAACGGTCTTCCCACAATGGTAACACCGGTTCCCGTCATATCACCAAAGTTAAGTGCTGTCGGGCGTGGCTAACACTTGGATGGGTGACCGTCTGAGTATGCCGCGCGCTGTTGGCAAGTGGGGTGCATTCAGCTCTTGTGACGTCAATTGAGAAGCTACGTGATTGTGAAGTGGCGACTCCGGGTACGAAAACACAATGGCTGGAAGAGGAGTGTGCTGACCACATGTCCCTCCATATCCACATCCAGTGATGCCTGTCGGCTGTCGGTCGGTACGGTTGGGGCTTCTGGAGCCTGTCCAAACGGAGTTTAGTTTAGGTTTTGTGAAAGGGCACAACTGAAGCATCAAAATGAAGTCGCTACGCCACATTCCAATTCTTCATTCAATATTTTGTCTTCATGTCTTTAGATATGTGAACACAGAGCAAGCCCTTCCAAGAGATCCGGTTCATGAAAGTTATTTAACTGGTGGTATACTTAGACATTTCGATCTGTATTTAAAAATTTTGGAAATTTGTGGTAAGGTCTTGTGGGACCAAACTACTGAGGTCATCGTCCCTAAGCTTACACATTATTTAATGTAACTTCATCTAACTTACGCTAAGGACAACGCACATACCCATGCCCGAGGGAGGACTCGAACCTCCGTGGGGATGGGGGGGGGTGGGGGGGGGGGCGCTTACTTTGACAAGACGCCACTGACCGTGCTGCTACCCTGCGCGGCGATCTACATTTGCAGATGTAGGTCTTGTTCTGTATATTTGTGTGTGGCTGTTGATTATCTTACGTTTCATTCTAATGTTTTTTGTAAATGTGGTGTGGAAATTTCGATCTGTTTATCCTAGGAAGAACATGGAACATTCATGACATTTACTTAATGTAATCCAGGATCTGAATATGCGCCATAATAATTATTTATATTATGTATTAGAGTCTGTTGTAGTTTATTAGACGTAGAAAATCCACTTTTATCATGTGTGTTTTAAAGATGTTTATTTTTTTCTTTAATCTAGGTTGATTCATACAAAGAAGAAGACAGCAACCAGCCACTATTAATACTGCTATTTATTTAAGTAAATAGCGCCGTAACAGGTTTCAAACTGACAAGTTAATCATCAGACGGCAGTTCGCAAGATTTACTAGATGCACTTTACATAGTCGTCAGTATTAACAGTGGCTAGTTGCTGTCTTCTTCTTTGTAAGAATCAACCTACATTGGTTGTACATAGCCACGGTCTCACCATGTCAGATTTAGACAAAATTGCATTTTTTTGTTTATTGTGGTTTGTATTGGAATCTTTCTTTACTTTGCCCAGTACTGAGTCAACCATGGAGGCATATAAACCTGTTTCACAATGTATATTTCGTGTAGCATGTTTTCCTGGCTCCAACCTATTTGCTTTGCCCTGTGCATCATTAACCTAATGCTGCTTGTTAATGAATGTTTGGGTGACATGAAAATGCAGATAATGTGTAATTGATCATTGTATATTTACTATAATTTGTTTAATGTTCATGTTCATTTCTGTTTTTTTTTTTTTTAATATTTGGGTCCAAGTATTTCATACTTACTTCTTGTTCATATTGTACTGTAATGTATTTCTCATGTGTAGACTGTTTAAGGATTTTCTAATGTGCATTATGTCTCTGGCATCCTCTGTTACTAGCAGTGGTGTTTAGATATGTGCTGCGAAATACAATTTTCAATAGACAGGTTTCTTGTTGGTAAACAGTTTTTGTTCTAAATGTTTAATGTACTGCATATGTCAAATATGGCACCATACACACAATGTCTTTGTTAGACCAGCTACCTGTTTACAAATTTTGTCATTAAATCTAAAATAGTTTCAACAGGATTAACCAGAGAACTTTCATGAATTCGGTCATCTCCAAGCACGTTTTTTATGTTTCATTAAGTTTCTTCAGATTTCTGGTGCAGCGTCTTGTAAAGACAAGTTAGAGTAAGGGCTGCTAGTGTCTATCGGTTAATACCAAGCATTTCGAGGGAGTTTTGTGGCTCTTAGTTCTTCAGTTAAAGTTGTGCTGTTCGTACACATGTATAGTTTTGTACCTGTATTTTATTTAGTTCCTGTAGCAGTTTGTATGCTGGACTACACGCAAGGTATTAGAAATGAGTACTAGTCATATAGGCTTTCCCTTCTTTTTATGTTTTTGGCTGTGATAAACATTGTCCCTTAGGTTTTATATCCAGTTTATTTACAAGTGTCAAAATTGGTATATAATTTAGTGTATGTTTAGTATAATTTTGATTTCCTAATTTCTTGTCAAGAGATTTATCCACTTTGTACCCTATTGTTGCTTTTCTATTTCCACTGAATTTAGTAGCATCCGTTGCATGTTTAGTAGCATCTATGATTTGCTATAGTGCATGGTAGACTGTCCGCCCTTTGATCGATCTTTACGACTGCACTGTTAGTTCCTCTGGCGTAAAACGCCAATGTGTTCCTGTTATTCATTACACGGGTAAAATTATTATTTTGTTTGAATCTCACAGTCTGCTGTTTGCAGTCAAGTATTTTGCAAATGTTCGTCTGTATCTTGAATGTGCTTACATACATTATCGTATGTTGTGTTTTCCATGCTCTTTGCTGCTTTTATCTGCATGCCCAGTAGCTGTCTAGGAAATACTTTTTATGCTAACTACTTTCATATTTTGACTAAAGTTCAGTCTTGATCACACCATTTATGTTTCAATGATATAGGTAACCGGTTTCGGTTATTTTTACATAACCATCATCAGTTGACTTCGTAGCAGCTGAGGAGAGCTCCGCCTACCATCCTAAGGGAGCCATGGGCCTGATGATGGTTATGTAAAAATAACCGAAACCGGTTACCTATATCATTGAAACATAAATGGTGTGATCAAGACTGAGCTTTAGTCAAAATATAATAATCTATTGATCACTGTATTCCAAAAATGTTTGCCAAAAATTAACTACTTTCACTTTTATGTAATTCGCAATGAGACATAATTGTTGAAAATGCTTCTTGAATCTTACATATTTATTACATTCACTTTAGTATCCTAATTTTTGTACGCACCTTTCACTGAATGGTTTGACAGCAATATCTTTAGGCTTATCTCCTGGGACTAACTTTTCTTTACCTCAGGTGAAATTTCATTATGTTTTAAAGGTACAGCAGAAGAAGAGTTACCGGCGGAACTGAAGCAATGAGGGAGCCTTGCTTGGTTAGATCAGTCGGTGAAATACTTTCCCGCGATAGGCAGTGGTCCCACGCTGAAGTTTCGGTTCGTTACTCACTTTCCATGTGCAAGGATTGTTGTTAGCGAGGGGAGTGGCTGAGCACATAACAGCAGGATTATGAGAACAGTTAGTAGAAGTACTACACTGCTTGTGAAGGTTACCAGGAATCACGTGTAGCCCTTGTATCACTCTAACACACATACAAGATGATGATGATGATGATGATGATGATGATGATGATGTGTGTTAGAATGCGCGGCAGCTGGTTCTTAACGACAGCTAGTTCTTCTTTCCAACTTGTGGACGAGTCCCGGGAGTGAAAAATGGCGAGGGTTCGGTGTTGTTTTGGGTAGTCATGTCATAGTGTTCCATGTGCCCCACGGTTACTGTGCAAGATCGCATTATAGCCAAATTTTATGTTTCATTTTGGCTAATTGGGTCCATCCCGTAGTACAGTGTTTGCTCCCCATTGGTGATGCTGAGTTGCAAGACTACAAGGACCTGTTCACGCAGCTCGCATCGTCCATGACAGGCTTTGTGAACAATAGCATGATCTGTCGCATCTCCCGTGGGCTCCCAGATCTCATTATTACTGAGCCCTTATGTTCGACTTTTGGAAGAATGGTGCGTGATAGCTATCCAGTTCGAACATCGTTATTTAAACGTGGCACTATCATGCAGGTAAATGGCGTAAGATTCCCTTTAAAACCATACAGGACCTGTATCTTTACACTCCGTGACGACTGGAAGCTGGTATGAACGCCAGCGGTTTCCTACGCCGTATGTTGTGATTCTGGTGTTTCTATATCTGTGTACAACACCTGTACTCGTCACGGACGATATGCTGACAGAATTGTTAGTGAGAAAACAGTATACATGGTAACTGTAAGTGTCTATTTACTTTGGTTTAGTCAAATGGTTCAAATGGCTCGGAGCACTATGGGACTCAACTGCTGAGGTCATTAGTCCCCTAGAACTCAGAACTAGTTAAACCTAACTAACCTAAGGACATCACAAACATCCATGCCCGAGGCAGGATTCGAACCTGCGACCGTAGCGGCCTTGCGGTTCCAGACTGCAGCGCCTTTAACCGCACGGCCACTTCGGCCGGCTTTGGTTTAGTCTTCGGCTTTTGATGGACGTTTAGAAAGGAAAATGTGTATAGCCAGGAAAAACGAAACGGCAATACTAGAGTTCTGAAAAACATCTATGTGTTAGCAGAAAATAAGTTTAGCGAAAAACTAAGAATTTATGGAATTAGTTTTGTCTTCTCTTAAATGAGAATAATGTACTTTTCTCTATTTAGAATTTTTAGTGAATTTGTAATGACGTAGTAGTCTTTGTTGAAATACAGTTGATGAAGGAAACTGAAATATGCAGGATTTTTTTGTTTAATTCTAGAAGCGTTGCTGTGATCGAGGCATGTGATGTTCGACGTACACTCACAGGTATTAATTATGAACATAACAAGTAATTGACAATTTCTTTCAGGTTAGTTTGACGTCCGAAAGTTTTGGCTACGGGCAATAATTCACTAGTTGCATCACATTGCACGTCCGTGGTGGAACGTAGGAATCATCGCTGCAATGAATATTGATGGCTTTGCAACGCTGGAACTACTGTACACAGCTTACCTGTATTATAGCACTGACTGGTGAGTCACAAGCGACAGTCCTTTTGTTGAACACCTGTTAGGAGACAGGCCACGAAAACCGACAGCGGCAGGGAGAGCGGTGTTCTGACCACATGCCCCAACATAACCGCATCCGGTGACGCCTAAGGTCTGAGGATGACATGGCGGGGGCCGGTCGGTGTCGTTGGGTCTTCAAGGTCTGTTCGGACAGTGTAGATTTTTTTAAATTCTGTTAGGACAGGGCCGGCCAAACGCTGCACAGTGTGCAGACGTGCGGAAGTGCTGCACATGTGGGCACGTGTGCGATAGCGAGCGACAGCGACATCCGTTATTAGATATGTGTCCCAAATGAACGGCGGCGGCTGCACTTCCATGTGGTACAAGCAACAGCGCAACATATCCAGTCTCGTTTACCCCTTGTGACCGTAACCGTAACAGAGAAGTACTGAGAAATGGCAAGTACTGTGAAAAAGCAAAGGACGGGAGATATATGTTTTCAGTCGTTTAAAAATGACTGGGAACTGCAATTCTTTTTTTTTTTTTTTTTTTTTTTTTGATTGGTGAAAACTCACAGTGTTTGCTGTGCCGCCGAATAATAGGCGGCCAGTGTAAGTTTTCAATTGAAAGACACTACAATACATATCACAAAGACGAGTGTAGTGTACTCAACAGTGAAGAACGGCAAGCAAAATTAAATGTCCTTAAGAAAATAGATGAGACACATCAACTCCATTTTACTGTACGTCAAAGTAACTGATACTTCTTGAACTCTTAGTTTCTTGTGTTACATTTATATATGTTTTACTGTACGCTGTACAATGTGCTGTTTTCAATTTTCCAGAATGACAACCACACTAAATCTTCACTGCGAGCAAGTTTTAAAATCGCATTAAGAATTGCACAATCTGGGAAACCCTTTTCCGAAGTGGAGTTTGTGAAAGGGTGTCTGATTGATGCTGCAGAACTTGTGTGTCCCACGAACGTTGGTAGGTTTCAAGAAATCAGTCTATCCCAACAAACAGTGACAAGACGTATCAGTGCTATGGCCGGCGATCTGCACAGGCAGCTATAAGGCTTAAATACTTTGTTGCTTTCTCTGTTGCGCTCGATGAAGCAACAGATCTTACAGATACAGCCCAGGTTGTGATATACATACGAGGTGTCGATAACGCACTTTGTGTAACAGAGGAGCGACATCTGTGCGTAGAAACATGCACTACGTGAACGCTGACGGCTGCGGCGTGCACGCTATGACCCGGAAGTTGCACATGTGCAGGAGCACCGCACGCGTGCAGACTTTCTGGCCGGCCCTGTGTCAGGAGAACACTTTCCCCATCTCGATAACTACTGTAACAGTAAATATACAAATCACATGCGGTAATAGTGACTGTGTTGACTTGGTTTATACGGGTTATCACAAACAGTTTGAAAAGGGTGTTGTAAGGGTGATGCAGGGTAGGTTGTTCTGAGAAATAATTGTTAAGAAAATGTTCGATAAGTAGCGCCGTTTCCGATTTAATTAACAATGTAGTAAGCAACCAGACAGTTGTGCGCGCTAATTCAAACGGCCCTCCAGAGACGGTGGTTCCGTAAAACAGAACAAAAGAGCGACTCAAAAATTAGGCATGGAACGGTAATAAGGACTGAAACCGAACCAAGCAGTCTTGTGTGGTATCATCTACGCTATGAGAACAACTGACATTACTTGTACCTGGCATGCGCGTGCAACGGCCTGACTGGCTAAATTCAACGCTAAACAACTGGGAAACGGCACCACTTATCGAATAGCTTTCGTAGAAATTATTTCTCAGCACAATCTACCCTGCAACACACTTACGAGCTTTTCGGACTGTTTATGACCACCCTGGATGTGTGGCGAAGATGATTGCAAAATTTAATTAGCACATTTTCTCATGGAGGTGATGGTGAGATACATTAGGTAACAGCAAGGACTGTTTGCGACTTCATAGCGTTTCAGAGCGCAATGCAATCTCTGCCATGACAAGAAAATGTCCTGAATGATGTCGCATGGTATTGAAATTAGGTAACACATTTACAGCTAACAGCGTTGCTTCTCACTGGTGAAGTTGAAAAGAAGCGGTGTATATTTTTCTGAGCGAGCTGCTGGTCTGTACTCACTTTGTTTCAGACCGCAGTATTGTTCGAACCGCCATTCACCAGCGCCGCGCAGAGAATTGGGCCACATGGCAGACACGCACAAAATGGAAAAGTTTTCAGCAGAGACAACGGCATGTGGTAACTAGCGCCGCCTCATGCATTTCCCTTTGTGTTTCAAGCGTTTTGCTGGAAACCCCCGGGAGTTGCTGCTTCACGTGTTTATTAGGTCAACTCGGATCGTTTTGTGCACTGTAAGTACTGCGCCGAATGGAATGAAATATGTTGCCGTTGTTACTTTTTCTGCGTTTTTAGGAGCGAGGTGTTTACCGCTAACATTTATAACTCAGGTAAGGCTCCAGTCTCGTTTCAGACGGTGGAATTTTCCGCTACTGTGTGGCACCTGTTGTAGCGTGAAAAAAAGTTGGGTTGCCACTGATATGCATCTATCTGTAAAATTCCTTGCTGATGACAGACAGTTATAAAATGAGATTACTCAGCAATGAAAAACAATGCGAATACTGCTGTAGGAACGAGTGAAAATATATTGGATAAAATTTAATCCCTTGCACGTATAGAAGGAAACGAATTTGTACAATGCTCGACCGGCTCAGTTCATTAGTACATGAAGTCCGTCTGGTCTTGGTTTAGCAGTGGTTTTTATTTCGCGTTTCTAATTCACAGTCACATCATCAGTAGTCGACTTTAGCGGCTTTACAAGGGCTGACATTTCTGTGATGCGTGTATTACTCTGGTGACGTGCAACAGCTAGTCCACGTATCTGAACACTGCTGACTGACCCGTCCTTTTGTTTCTGCTTCTCTACTGGCAGCACAATACTCGCTCACTTCTAAATCAGGGTGTCCCCTATGGGTGATCGGGGGCATTTTCGCTGGTGTTGCGCAGATATTTGCCATGTCGATTTTGCAACGTCTCGCTGGAATCAGCTCAAACAAATCATGCTCATCGCGTCTTTCATGCGACGCCCAGCGTCTACGGAAAGCGAGATGATTTTTAAACCGGAATTTAATACCTCCATTCGATACAGCGGTCCCACATTGGTTTAGTTCGTTATCAGTTTCATCGGTGTGAATTAAATGGACCAGTACAAAACGAAGAAAAATCAGTTCTCCGATATCGACATAGCAGCGCTTCTACATTGCGGCAGAAGTCGCTGTTGGAGTACTGGTTATTATTCGTATTTTCCCATCCCTGTTAACGCACATCGACAAAATGAATATTTCGGTAGACCAGTTTGGGACCGCTCTGTCGAATAGGCAGGTAAGATTTTACATTTTGAAGTTTTTTATTCTTTTATTTTTAAATTTGTTTAAACAGGAAACAAACCGACGCTTTCCGTCTACACTAGTCTTCGCATGAAGGACATGATGAGCAGCATCAGTCTGGCCTCACTCCAGCTACATGTTACAAGAACGTAGCTGCAAATATCTGACGAAACCTCAGAGACAATGCTCTTCAAGGCTCTTAGTAGAGACACCCTCTACACTGGTAGGTCCATGTCTCATGACACTTAGATCTGTACACCGATACCTACAGATTGGAAAATGGCGCAGGTCGCACCAGTGTTTAAGAAGTATAGTAGGAGTAATCCATCGAACTACAGACCTATATCATTGACGTCGGTTTGCAGTAGGGTTTTGGAGCATATACTGTATTCAAACATTATGAATCACCTCGAAGGGAACGATCTATTGATACGTAATCAGCATGGTTTCAGAAAACATTGTTCTTGTGCAACGCAGCTAGCTCTTTATTCGCACGAAGTAATGGCCGCTATCTACAGGGGATCTCAAGTTGATTCCGTATTTCTAAATTTCCGGGAAGCTTTTGACACCGTTCCTCAGAACCGACTTCTAATCAGGCTGCGGGCCTATGGGGTATCGTCTCAGTTGTGCGACTGGATTCGTGATTTGCTGTCAGGAAGGTCGCAGTTCGTAGTAATATACGGCAAATCATCGAGTAAAACTGAAGTGATATCAGGTGTTCCTCAGGGAAGCGTCCTGGGACCTCTGCTGTTTCTGATCTATATAAATGACCTGGGTGACAATCTGAGCAGTTCTCTTGGGTTGTTCGCAGATGATGCTGTAATTTACCGTCTAGTAAGGTCATCTGAAGACCAGTATCAGTTGCAAAGCGATTTGGAAAAGATTGCTGTATGGTGTGCAGGTGGCAGTTGCCGCTAAATAACGAAAAGTGTGAGGTGATCCACATGAGTTCCTAAAGAAATCCGTTGGAAGTCGATTACTCGATAAATAGTACAATTCTCAGGGCTGTCAATTCAACTAAGTACCTGGGTGTTAAAATTACGAACAACTTCAGTTGGAAAGACCACATAGATAATATTGTGGGGAAGGCGAGCCAAAGGTTGCGTTTCATTGGCAGGACACTTAGAAGATGCAACAAGTCCACTAAAGAGTCAGCTTACACTACACTCGTTCGTCCTCTGTTAGAATATCGCTGCGCGGTGTGGGATCCTTACCAGGTTGCATTGACGGAGGACTTCGAAAGGGTGCAAAAAAGGGCATCTCGTTTTCTATTATCACGTAATAGTGGAGAGAATGTGGCAGATATGATAAACGAGTTGGGATGGAAGTCATTAAAGCCAAGATGTTTTTTGTCGCGGCGAGATCTATTTACGAAATTTCAGTCACCAACTTTCTCTTCCGAATGCGAAAATATTTTGTTGAGCCCAACCTACTTTTGTAGGAATGATCACCAAAATAAAAAAAAGAGAAATCAGAGCTCGAACAGAAAGGTTTAGGTGTTCGTTTTTCCCGCGCGCTGTTCGGGAGTGGAATAGTAGAGAGATAGTATGATTGTGGTTCGATGAACCCTCTGCCAAGCACTTAAATGTTTATTGCAGCGTAATCATGTATATGTAGATGTAGATGTAGATGTGGCCAATTCTGTGTTACATAGTGGTGTCCGTGTACTGTTAACCAGATATTGTACATTACGGGCCTGAGGTTTGTCGCTACCGAGCTGGCGCCCGTTAGCATCCCATCGGTATCAGATGATGTGTATTAGGTGGCCAAGGCACCAAGGTGGGATCAGTAGAACGAAAAACCAGTCCGAAGTTGGAAATTTTACTTTGTTATTCACCTGATGACTAGTTTCGGGCCGAGACACATTTTCAAATCATCGTAAAGTAGCCGAAAATGCCATTTTCGAAGATGTGAAAACCATGTCAAATACTTCCAACGAACAGTTACAGCCGTATACAGCGCAGTTATCTGTATGCGCTCCATCTGTTGGTAACACGTTTTAGACATGGTTACAAATCTTCGGAAATGCCACTTTCGACTATATTATGATAATTTGAAAATGGATCTCAACCCGAAACTTGTCACCGAGTGAATAAAAAAGTAAAATTTGCAACTTTGGACTGGCTTTTCGGTAGCGTTCTCGCTTCCCACGCCCGGGTTCCCGGGTTCGATTCCCGGCGGGGTCAGGAATTTTCTCTGCCTCGTGATGGCTATGTGTTGTGTGCTGTCCTTAGTTTAGTTAGGTTTAAGTAGTTCTAAGTTCTAGGGGACTGATGACCATAGATGTTAAGTCCCATAGTGCTCAGAGCCATTTGAACCATTTTGACTGGCTTTTCATTATATCATCAAAGGATGTAGGAGGTCCGTAATAACGTTCACTTTGACCGCAACTGACATGGTCCCATGGTCAATATCACAAGTACCATGGAAATCCAAGCGCGTGACCGCCATAGCTTAATACTGCTCCAATCGGCCAGCGTACGCTGTTTGGTACATGTATTGAGCAACTATTTGCCTGGATGATCTCGGATCCGGACACGACCATTGACCAGGCGTGACAAGAAACGTGACTCGTCCAACGAAGCGGCACAGTTCCATCGATCCACGGCCCCATTTCAATTATCCTGTGCTCGCTGTAGTCGTAACTGACCATGATGTCAACAAGTGAACACGCAGGGGCTGGTCTACAGTGAGAACCCATGGTCAACAATGTGTACTACACGGTATGCCCCGTAGTGCCTGCGCCTGGACCAGCTTTGTATTATGTCTTCAGACGTGCTACAGATCACCCTCCAGCTCGCTCTAAAGAGTGGGCGTGCCACTGAGCGCCACCTTCCATACAGAGGCTTGGACGTCCAACACCTCACGGGTTCAGCTTCCTCCCTCCACTTGCCATAGATGGTCAAGGCAGAAGTACAAGCCAGCCAGCCGCCAACTTCTCCGTATCCGAGATGCTCATCTCCAGGCGCCGGGACGTACCTATCTTACTTTTGACTGTCTCTTGACAGTGTCAGTGGCCTTAAGCATTTGTGGGTGCGGTATGGCCGCTGGAACAATTCTCATTTGTCTACGTTCACCTTTAACACTTCTCTTACCGCATTACGTATTGGCAACGTGATCATTCGACATTCAGTTTCGCGATGGGTAGTGGTCATTATGTTTTGCTTTCTTAGTGTGTATGAAATGAACAGAAAGCGAGATAAGAAATAAAAGTATTACAACTAGGACACGCACAGCCATTGTGCACATAAATCTGCCACATTTGTAAAATATTTAATTGACCGAATTCTTGCACGACAGAAAACGCTGTATACTAGCACGGTTTCGGGGTCTTAGTCCCTTCGTCAGGAATAACTGAAATCTAGTTGTAGTAGGATGTCATGTCCATGCCTTCACAGCTACTATTCAAACATCTACTGCAGGTGGAGCGTCCAATAACATTCACAGTTTGGGATGTATATAGCGACTTCTGTCGAGAAAGACTTCGGTGAATAAAGTATTTTACAACTGCTCCGGTTTTGTTTACTATGTCCTAGAAAATTTTCATAATGGTCTCAGTCCTTGTAGTGTATGAAATGTAAGCGAAAGAAAATTTTAAAACCGTAACCTTTCCTGTGGTCGTCTGAGGAATATATTTGTTAACACACGATACTGACAATCGTGGGAGCGTGTTAGTGTATTTTGAGGAATAAAGTCAGATAAAATAAACGGGCATAGAAAACTAAGCGTCGAAATTACAGTGACCGACGCTTGCAGTTCGGCGCACTATCGACAACATGGTGATCTGGAATGATTCTCCACTCCTACCACAGCACTAGGCTGTCACTGCAGTATTGTTGGGACAGGCGTGGATCGTTAGACGCACTCTAACGACATGGAAACTGTCAAGCTCATCGTGACAAGTTGGCTTGCAATATGATGGCGTACAAACGGACGTTTGCTGCTGGCGAAACGGTGGCTCAGTTGTTGCACGCTGTTATTTCGACTGGGTTTATATCCTCAATTTGTTTGTGATGACAGCCTCTGCAACCATTCGAAGTGTGTTATGTTACACCATACATAATATCGGGAAGTGGCGAAAGATAAAATGTCAATAAAACATTATATCAGTTGAAAAATTTCGGAATGGGGAGTATCAGGACTTGTGAGAAACCACCTAAGTCCTCAGACTTTTTTAAAAATATTTAGATATAGCGTCAGTACCATGATCGCTGAAAGTTGCCCAGAAATGGTCTCGTACGGCCATTTATCACCAGAATTAGGTAATCTTTCTACGTAAGTAAAACCTTTACGAGACAGCATCTCAGTGTTAATAAGGAAGCAGTTCATCCATTACAAGTTCAAAAAGTGAAACGACAAATACAAAATTCCTCTAATGTATGATCTACAAACGATATGGAAGCAGTTTTGTTAGGAAACTACATGGAAAATTATCGTGGAACTGTTCTACCTAGCACTGAGAAGATTGTAGCAGGGGCTGCTTGTCTACCTCGAACGTGAGTAACTGTATCTTAGTGCGAATGAATGGGCGAAAGGTTTCAATAAAACAGAATGAAACTTCGCTTGCAGTGGAGTGTGCGCTAATATGAAACTTCCTGTCACATTAAAACCTTGTGCCGTACCGGGACACAGGCTTGCGAACTTTGTCTTTCACGGGCGAGTACCCTACAGACTGACCTATTCACCCACGACTCACAAGGCTGGAGAAGAGGTACAGGTACAGGTGTGAGTGAAGCTGGCGGTGGGAGGGGTGTGGCAGGTTGTGTATAGTGCTTCAATAGACCACTCTATAGAGCACTGGATCACGAAATAAATCGTTGAGGTATCGAGGATTGTGATTTCTGGAGTATATGAGTCTGGATGTTCTACACTTTGGTTGTAACTGTGTCATACCTCTCATTGACGATTTTACTGGTAATACAGAGAAAATCCATACATATTAAGAAAGGGTGTGTCTATACACGCGAGTATGTGTGTCTGTTCCTCACCTAAATCACTGGATCGATTTCAATCATACTCGATATCTCATACTTGGCAATCGTATCCCTTGCTGTCAGCCAACAACCGCTATGAGGGAGGTAAGAACCACCTATCATAGTGCAGTAGATATCGTGTCATAAGCAGTGAGATGCGTGGAAAAATGTCGCATCATGCAGTAACTTTTAATACATTTATTCTTTACTACTAAGACACAGTCGAGTCAATTAAAGGAAATCCCTGACTTCTTCCACGGCATTTGAACTGGGAAACGCAAACTGCTGTAGGCGAAAATAAAAGCCGTCTGCTGAGCTATGAAGAGGCGTTTCCACAGAAGCGTTCAGAAAAACACGTTGTAGACATGGGAAGCAGTTGTGCACAGCGTGCAGAAACTGTGTCATAATTTCAAAGGTGTTTTCAAGAATACATGAAAGAAAAAGCTTTTTCGGTATTACAGTACAAACACAGTTAATTTGTTGTTTTCATTTCTAATGTAAAATTGGTAAAATTAATACCCGAGTAATGTCGGGGTTAACAGGATTAGTGCCCAAACACGGAAAATGAGGAACTCTGGTTTAAATGCATAAATGTAGCACATACTGGAGATCA
Source organism: Schistocerca nitens (assembly GCF_023898315.1). NCBI lineage: Eukaryota > Metazoa > Arthropoda > Insecta > Orthoptera > Acrididae > Schistocerca > Schistocerca nitens. The sequence goes on from NC_064617.1 coordinate 620,954,631, forward strand.
CAGACTAGTTGATAGTGATTACTACACACCGTATCAGAAACTGGCCGGCCGCTGTGCCCGAGCGGTTCTAGGCTCTATATTCCGGAACCGTGATGCTGCGGCGGTCTCAGGTTCGAATGCTGCCTCGGGCATGGCTTTGTGTCATGTCCTTAGGTTAGATAGATTTAAGTTGATCTAAGTCTAGGGGACGTTGACCTCAGATGTTATGTCCCATAGTGCTTAGAGCTATTTGAACCATCAGAAACTGACGCAGCTGTAACTGACATTTCCTCCACACTTCGTAAAACGTCTCAAGAAGTAGCTGATATGAGTAGGTCGGTCATTGTTGTTTTGCTTCGGTAATCAGAAAATTTGCTGTGGATTGGTGATCATAGCAGATACTTCTGATGTGCTGTATTGTTGTAACGTGCGTATGGGTTCTGTATTCAGAGACGGTTAGTAGAATGAAGAATGACGAAGCAAAACATTAAGACCACTGCCCTCTTAGGTGCTTAATGCCGACGGCGGCATTATAGACACATGACGCAGTAAGGAAGGTATGTTAGTGGAGCAGAGATAAATGGGGAATCATCATACAGCCGTTATGGGCTGCACGGAGAAATCGCAAAGAGATAGAGTACCATAGAGAGGCAATAACGCGACCAGAGTGATGCAAATTAAAGAGCCCTGCGGCCTGGTTTTGAAAATCAGAACAAAGGGGCATGGGACATGACAGCGCGTACAAAATTACGCAAGCTAGCCTAAAGTGGCAAATTTACATATTCATGTGAAGTTAAACACATAAAAGTTCCTTCTGTGCTGGTGTATAATACAAATGAACAAAATCAACAACAGATAATACAAACATAAAAAAAAAAAGTTTTCCATCACCTTGGTTCCGAGAGTTCCGGAATCTGTGCAGAAAATTGGAATAGATATCAACATAAACATCATTTCCGCCCTTTGCATTGCTCATGAAAACCGCACATTGCATGTTGTACCACCATACAGCGAGACCTTCAGAGGTGATGAACCAGATTGCTGTACACGCTGGTACCTCTAATAACCAGCAGCACGCCCTCTTGCATTGATGCATGACTGTATTCGTCGTGGCATACTATCCAAAACTTCATCAAGGCACTGTTGGTCCAGATTGTACCTCTCCTCAACGGCGATTCGGCGTAGATCCCTCAGAGTGGTTGGTGGCTCACGTCAGCCTTCTATCCCAGGCATGTTCGATAGGGATCACATCTGGAGAACATGCTGGCCACTCTAGTCGAGAGACGTCGTTATCCTGAAGGAAGTCATTCACAAGATGTGCCCGATGAGGGCGCGAATTGTCGTCCATGAATACGATTGCCTTGCCAATATGCTGCGAATATGGTTGGACTGTCAGATGGCATTCACATGTCATACAGCCGTTACGGCGCCTTCCATGACCACCAGCGGCATACGTCGGCCCCACATAATGCCACCACAAAATAGTAGGGAAGCTCCACCTTGCTGCACTCGCTGGATAGTGTGTCTAAGACGTTCAGCATTACTGGGTAGCCTCCATTCAAGTCTCCGACGATTGTCTGGTTGAAGGCATATGCGACACTCATCGGTGAAGAGCACGTGATGCCAATCCAAAGCGGTCCATTCGGCATGCTGCTGGGCGCATCTGTATTGCGCTACTTGGTGTCGTGGTTGCAAAGATGGACCTCGCCATGGACGTCGGCCCATTATGTAGCCTATGTGTTTGATTCGTAACACGACGTCCTGTGGCTGCACAAAATGCATTATTCAACATGGTGGCTGTGCTGTCAGGGTCCCTCCGAACCATAATCCGTAGGTAGCGGTCATCGACTGCAGTAGTGGCCCTTGGGCGGCCTGAGTGAGGCATATCATAGGCAGTTACTGTCTCTCTGTATCCCAATCGTATGTGAACAACATCGTTTTTGTTGACTCCGAGACGCCTGCTCACTTCCCTTGTTGAGAGCCCTTCCTGGCACAAAGTAACAATGCGGACGCGATCAAACTGCTGTACTGACCGTCTGGGCAAGGTTGAACTACAGACAACACGAGCCGTGTACCTCGTTCCTGGAGGAGTGACTGGAACTGATAGGCTGTCGGACCCCCTTCGTCTAATAGGCGGTACTCATGCATGGTTGTTTACATCTTTGGGTGGATTTAGTGACATCTCTGAACAGTCAAAGGGACTGTGTCCGTGATACAATATCCAGTTAATGTGCATCTCAGGAGTTCTGGGAACCGGGTTGATGCAAAACTTTTTTTGATGTGTGTATTTTTAAACAATACGCCCATGAAATGAGATATAACCGTAGTTTTACAGCTTCTGTGCATGCAGTCATAGAATGCGCAAACTTGAGACATGATTTCGAAAAGAAATCTTAAAAGATCGCGCATGTACTATCTCGCTTCTAAATGTCAGGTAAGGTCCTTGGGAGATTCAAAGACGAACGATAATAATTTTGGACATTGTACCTGACCGCTGTGGTCATGCTGCTAGAGACGTGCGATAGGGGAGGCGAAGGAATTATGTCCACGTCCCATCACTCTCTCTTTATTTATTCATCTCCACGTCTGCAACTCACTCTGGGACTTACTTATTCATGTAACACAGTTATATTCTGCAACGTTCGCTGTTATCTGCATACTAGAGCGTGCTCTATCAGGAATGACTTTCTTCGGTTTCAAGACTTCATTCAGATTAATATACGAAAGATGTCGCTGCTACGAGTGAAATAACCGGCAATGACACTTCTATTCTTTCTCATCACAAGTATTTTACCGGTTTTGTTAAAGGATATTTCGTGATTTCAAAGAGTGAGGTAAGGTAAGAGTCTAATGTAACTGCTGCGAGTGAATTGAGCAACAATGGCTTATATGTTCTTCCATGTCACAATTACTTTGCTGTTTATTTACGAATACGTTGTGATTTATGAGGGCATGAATAGGAAGTAACCTAGAAACACAGCATGAATTTCTGTGAATGAAGCGAACAATCATATTTACAGTCTTGTTTGTCACAAATATTTAGCTGACATCGAATACCTAACAACGCTTTCCTATATGTGGCAGTCAGGACAAAGATTGCACAGCAAGACTCCGATGTCAAACTTCCAAAAGTGAGTTGCACACGACAATTCTTTCCTATTTTAGTCACACATGCATTTTGGCTTCTGAAAGTATGGCGGATAATAGTAGAATGTGTCACCACAGGGAGTGCTGAACAATGTGACACAGTTTCCCTATGTATACCGTTTCACTTTGGGAAATCTGATGATGTAGGCAACTTTGACAACAGGCAGATTATTAATGCCCAATGCAAAGGAAATGGAGAAACTGTTCGGCTTTTTGAAACTTATTCTGATGAGAACCTATGGAAAGTGCTTGAAGTATGGTGAAATCATGAGTAAGCCAGAAGGAGATGGACTGATATGCCTGATCGCAGATTTTAGCGATGGGATGCTTGATCGATCTTTGGAGCAGGAAGCTGATGAATGTCACTGGCTAGCAGTAGGGTAAAATTGCTCCTGAGCTATTTTGTTTGTGTGGGTTGCATACATTCAGGGAGAAGCATACATTCACCAGAAAACATATTGTTCTGTTAATTGATTTATGACTCCCAGAGGTTGATTTACGACCCCATGGAAATAACAAGTGCTTTTGAGGTACCCCACCCTTAACCTCCCATTCCTCCTCCCCAAATTCTCTGGAAAATCCCCACCCCATCCTCGCTCCACCTCACCTATACAAGCACATAATTAAATCAAATTAATTAGTAATTAATTAATTTTATGAATTAATTAATCCCTATTCCTCTGGAAAATCCCCAGACCGCTCCTCGCCATCTGGAAATTGGCTGAAAAGACTCAGTTTGGGATGGAGAGAAGGATCACATGACACAAAATTCAGAAAAGTGTCAATAATAATAGCAGTAGTAGTAGTAGTAGTAGCAGTAGTTGTAGTAGAAATGATAATAATAATAATAATAATAATAATAATAGCTATAAACACTTATGCTATACCAATATTGACCTACTCATTTGGAGCCGTGAAATGGAGTAACACAGGCCTAGAAGCACTCAATACACTTACACGATCACAATGCCATAAATATAGAATACATCACATACATTCAGCAACAGAAAGATTCACATTAAGCAGAAAGGAAGGAGGAAGGGGATTTATCGACATAAAAAACCTACATTATGGACAGGTAGACAATTTATGAAAATTCTTTCTAGAACGAGCAGAAACTAGCAAAATACACAAAGCAATCACTCATATAAATACATCGGCTACACCACTGCAATTTCACAACCACTTCTACAACCCTTTAGATCACATATCATCAACAGATACAAAGAAAATAAATTGGAAAAAGGAAACACTACATGGCAAGCACCCGTATCATCTAACACAGCCACACATCGATCAAGACGCATCCAACACATGGCTAAGAAAAGGCAATATATACAGTGAGATGGAAGGATACATGATTGCAATACAGGATCAAACAATAAACGCCAGATATTACAGCAAGCATATTATTAAAGATCCCAATACCACATCAGATAAATGCAGACTTTGCAAACAACAAATAGAAACAGTAGATCACATCACAAGCGGATGTACAGTACTAGCAAATACAGAATACCCCAGAAGACATGACAATGTAGCAAAAATAATACATCAACAGCTTGCCTTACAACATACACTTATAAAACAACACCTTCCCACATACAAGTATGCACCACAAAATGTACTGGAGAATGATGAATACAAATTATACTGGAACAGAACCATTATAACAGATAAAACAACACCACATAACAAACCTGACATCATACTCACCAATAAGAAGAAGAAATTAACACAATTAATCGAAATATCCATACCCAATACAACAAATATACAAAAGAAAACAGGAGAAAAAATTGAAAAATACATCCAACTGGCTGAGGAAGTCAAGGACATGTGGCACCAGGATAAAGTTGACATTATACCAATTATACTATCAACTACAGCAGTCATACCACACAATATCCACCAGTACATCAACGCAATACAGCTACATCCAAACTTATATATACAACTAGAGAAATCTGTAATTATTGATACACGTTCAATTACCCCAAAGTTCCTAAATGCAATGTAACATATACTGTACAGGTAAAAGGAAGTCACGCTTGATCAAGGTCCGCATCACTTTCCGTTTTTGACCAGACATAACGTCTGAGGAAAGAAAGAATAATAATAATAATAATATATTAGAGATATTATTTATTTATTAGGTTGTGGGACATAGGGGACATCACTTGGGTACAGCTCATGTCCACTCCTACTTCCAGTGATGTAATAACTGTAAGCACCAATGTATGGAATGAAGTGTGGTGTATTAGCTGCAATTTGGGATCGTTTGCACCTGTGTGTCTGATGTGGGTGCCGCCATAGAGGTCAAAAACTGCCGACTGTGATAACCAGAAAGCACTATTCTACTTACCACTGACCACATATGAGATGTTGGCCTCCTTTGATCTCACAGCCCTGAATAGAGCATCAGGTGGCTGCTTTCTGTTGTTCAGAAAGTTCCTGACTCACTTCCTGTCAGTCTCTCTCTCTCTCTGTCTCTAGTGGCTCCATCCCGTTTGTATGTGAACCAGAGTCTCCAAACACACAATTGAAGATGTTTATCCCTCCTCATAATACTACGTCCCTATTGGCTTTGTCCGCAGCTCGTGGTCGTGCGGTAGCGTTCTCGCTTCCCACGCCCGGGTTCCCGGGTTCGATTCCCGGCGGGGTCAGGGATTTGCTCTGCCTCGTGATGACTGGATGTTGTGTGATGTCCTTAGGTTAGTTAGGTTTAAGTAGTTCTAAGTTCTAGGGGACTGATGACCACAGCTGTTAAGTCCCATAGTGCTCAGAGCCATTTGAACCATTTGAACCCTATTGGCTAATACTGGGGACTAAGAACAGAAACATGATATCAGAAGTTGTGGGAAATAGTCAATCTGCACTATCCTATCAAATTAATTGTTCAGCAGTTTGCAGAAGTCAAATAGAGTGGTTAAAACATGCACCACCACTTGGCGATGGCTCTTCTTTGTAATAAAATATATTCTTAACATTTTAGAATCACACACATATATTTTGCAAATCAAGTAAATAAATTTTCACCGCAAATAGATAGTAGCGCTAAATATATCGGAGGTCTTGTATGCACTGATGTCTGAGAACACTACCACCCTCTTTTACCACTACAACTCATATCTGGCGAATAAAATCTTCAAATCACGTATTCGCGCCAACCACAGGGTGGACATGTCATGGAACTGCAGCCCTGCTGGCAAACAGAAATGGTTCACGTGGCGTGTAGGCCAGAAGTTATACTAATCCCCAATCCAAGGTGATGGCAACCCTTTGCTTGGCTGTGGCCAACAGGTAAGAGGCGGTAGGAAGCACTGCCACAAATATCTGCTCCGATTACAGTGCTACAGTTTGGCGGTGCGAATAACATACCACAAAAATAAATCATTGCTAATAAAGACGTAAACACTCCATAAAGCTCGCGAAAACCCCAAACTAACAAGTTTATTGCAAATAGACTCTATAAAACACGCACTGCCAACAGCTCTGAGGAAATGCACGGAGGTGGAAGAGTAATTCTCTTACTGCACTTCTCTGGGTCAGTCGCAAAAACCGGTCTGCTTCGAACAGTGTACAGGATCCTTGCGTCCAGGTTCACAGACAACTAATGAGCGATCCCAGCGCCCCAAACGATGGATAGCGCCCCAAACGACATCCGTGGGAAGTACCAATTGGTGATCACATCAGAAATAGTGACGTGCTCCATCCCCAAGTGTACAAACAGACGAAAGCAAATCAATTAAACTGCAAAAAGCAGTTGCCATGTGTCTTGGGTCTTGTATACAGAGTGAGAACATAAGCACCTTCCTCCACGCGTGGCTCTTAACCCATGGGATCACTAAGTCAACCAAACATTTGCTGAGCAATGGTTCGCTATTCACTGACACAGTAGACACCTCAAGTGTCGTTACCTGGGCAGTCCAGCGTCTGCATAGTATAAGTCGGCATTCTTTGATATTTGATACCTAGGAAACCACGTCTGCTCTCTCTCAAGTGACTACTAAAACACAAAATCATCTCAACTACAGGTACGTCTCGGACGTATAGATCTAACTGCAGATCCGTACCTGACATAGTTTAAATAATCGACTTTACCCAATCCCAGACAGATATGTTGTTGTCCATATATCTCGAGTTTCTCATACGAAATGCAGATTACTCCGTTTTACACGAGTTCTTTTCGAAGACAGAAGAAATTGGACCATTCAGATGTTTTCACATCACTAAAGTATCATTATTTGTTGTAAAAAATCATATACAACAGTATGGCATAGACTATAATTCCCCTGTGCATTTTCTCATCAGCTAAAAAGATATCTGTTCCAATCAACTTAATATCTGCTACGTCCAGCATCATAGGAATATTAAATTCATTTTTGGATCTTGATGAAGTGCGAAGAGCATTGTCTGCCCCCGTAACAGGATGCCTCCTCACTTTCGGACACTCTTAAAGTAACCTAATGCTTCGTCAGCAACGAAATGTTTAAGGTACCAGTACAGAGGAGTTGTACATCTCAGGTCTATATTGCGTATCACTTCATAAATTCGGTACTGTAGCTGATTTTATTACGATGGCCATCTCTCCATGTGTACATGGGAGACTGAAATTTCGTTAAAAGATCTCGCTGCAGCGAAACAGAGCCTGAATTATGCTCGAACTCTTGAATCATATCCGTGGTACACCCACCCTCGCTCTCACCGAGCGGCATACCATTGGCATCAAATTGATTGACTAATTAATAAAGCCGGCCGCTGGTGGCCGAGCGGTTCTGGCGCTACAGTCTGGAACCGCGCGACCGGAACGGTCGCAGGTTCGAATCCTGCCTCGGGCATGGATGTGTGTGTTGTCCTTAGGTTAGTTAGGTTTAAGTAGTTCTAGTTCTAGGGGACTTATGACCTCAGCAGTTGAGTCCCATAGTGCTCAGAGCCATTTGAACCATTTGAATTAATAAATCTTATCACGAGTCACTTTGTATGGTGAGTATTTTTTTCCTGCATTCGGATCAAATGGGAATCCGTGGAGGAAATACGCTGTTCTTTTCAAGGAAATGTACTGAGAACCGATACTGAGAACCGACATTTGAAGCTGACTGCAGAAGGTTTCCACTGCCGCCCACGAGCATTTCGCGTAAGAAAAACGAAGATAAGATACGAGAAATTAGCGCTCTTATGGAGGCGTATAGATAATATTTTTTAATGCGCTCTGTTTGTGAGTGGAATGGGAAAGGAAGTGACTAGTAGTGGTACGGAGAGCCCTCCACCACACACTGTATAGTGGTGTAGCACTACATCCGTTTATAGGTGCACAAAACTCAATATCCTTTCTTCCAGGAGTGCTAGAGCTGCAAGGTATGCAGGAGAGCATCTGCGAAGTTTGGAAGGTAGGAGATGAGGTACTGGTAGAACTAAAGCTGTGAGGACGGGTCGTGAGTCATGCTTGGGTAGCTCAGTTGGTAGAGCACTTATTTATCGAGAAAAGAAAGGACAGAATTCTGCTGCTGATTGTCTCTCGGTAAAAATCTTCGTACAATCCGTAATTTTCTCATTGCGCTCACTTCACGAAACGGATGTGAGAGGTTTTAATATGTTCGCCAATAACAGAGGAAGCGATATAGAGCTCACCTCTCAGTTCCCCTTTCCTCAGAGTCTCGCATACTTGCCACGAATCTTCTAGTTTTCAATCTGTAGCAATTGAATCCACCTGATTTAGACGAGCATGATATGTCCCTTCTCCCCCCGAAGTCACAAACCCATGACAATTATGGCCATTTATGGGTTGCTCATATATACACTCCTGGAAATTGAAATAAGAACACCGTGAATTAATTGTCCCAGGAAGGGGAAACTTTATTGACACATTCCTGGGGTCAGATACATCACATGATCACACTGACAGAACCACAGGCACATAGACACAGTCAACAGAGCATGCACAATGTCGGCACTAGTACAATGTATATCCACCTTTCGCAGCAATGCAGGCTGCTATTCTCCCATGGAGACGATCGTAGAGATGCTGGATGTAGTCCTGTGGAACGGCTTGCCATGCCATTTCCACCTGGCGGCTCAGTTGGACCAGCGTTCGTGCTGGACGTGCAGACCGCGTGAGACGACGCTTCATCCAGTCCCAAACATGCTCAATGGGGGACAGATCCGGAGATCTTGCTGGCCAGGGTAGTTGACTTACACCTTCTACAGCACGTTGGGTGGCACGGGATACATGCGGACGTGCATTGTCCTGTTGGAACAGCAAGTTCCCTTGCCGGTCTAGGAATGGTAGAACGATGGGTTCGATGACGGTTTGGATGTACCGTGCACTATTCATCTACATCTACATCTACATCTATACTCCGCGAGCCACCTTACGGTGTGTGGCGGAGGGTACTTATTGTACCACTATCTGATCCCCCCTTCCCTGTTCCATTCACGAATTGTGCGTGGGAAGAACGACTGCTTGTAAGTCTCCGTATTTGCTCTAATTTCTCGGATCTTTTCGTTGTGATCATTACGCGAGATATATGTGGGCGGTAGTAATATGTTGCCCATCTCTTCCCGGAATGTGCTCTCTCGTAATTTCGATAATAAACCTCTCCGTATTGCGTAACGCCTTTCTTGAAGTGTCCGCCACTGGAGCTTGTTCAGCATCTCCGTAACGCTCTCGCGCTGACTAAATGTCCCCATGACGAATCGCGCTGCTTTTCGCTGGATCATGTCTATCTCTTCTATTAATCCAACCTGGTAAGGGTCCCATACTGATGAGCAATACTCAAGAATCGGACGAACAAGCGTTTTGTAAGCTACTTCTTTCGTCGATGAGTCACATTTTCTTAGAATTCTTCCTATGAATCTCAACCTGGCGCCTGCTTTTCCCACTATTTGTTTTATGTGATCATTCCACTTCAGATCGCTCCGGATAGTAACTCCTAAGTATTTTACGGTCGTTACCGCTTCCAATGATTTACCATCTATGGAATAATCGTACTGGAATGGATTTCTGCCCCTATGTATGCGCATTATATTACATTTATCTACGTTTAGGGAAAGCTGCCAGCTGTCGCACCATTCATTAATCCTCTGCAGGTCTTCCTGGAGTACGTACGAGTCTTCTGATGTTGCTACTTTCTTGTAGACAACCGTGTCATCTGCAAATAGCCTCACGGAGCTACCGATGTTGTCAACTAAGTCATTTATGTATATTGTAAACAATAAAGGTCCTATCACGCTTCCTTGCGGTACTCCCGAAATTACCTCTACATCTGCAGATTTTGAACCGTTAAGAATGACATGTTGTGTTCTTTCTTCTAGGAAATCCTGAATCCAATCACAAACCTGGTCCGATATTCCGTAAGCTCGTATTTTTTTCACTAAACGTAAGTGCGGAACCGTATCAAATGCCTTCCTGAAGTCCAGGAATACGGCATCAATCTGCTCGCCAGTGTCTACGGCACTGTGAATTTCTTGGACAAATAGGGCGAGCTGAGTTTCACATGATCTCTGTTTGCGGAATCCATGTTGGTTATGATGAAGGAGATTTGTATTATCTAAGAACGTCATAATACGAGAACACAAAACATGTTCCATTATTCTACAACAGATTGACGTAAGCGAAATAGGCCTATAATTATTCGCATCTGATTTATGACCCTTCTTGAAAATAGGAACGACCTGCGCTTTCTTCCAGTCGCTAGGTACTTTACGTTCTTCCAGAGATCTACGATAAATTGCTGATAGAAAGGGGGCAAGTTCTTTAGCATAATCACTGTAGAATCTTACGGGTATCTCGTCTGGTCCGGATGCTTTTCCGCTACTAAGTGATAGCAGTTGTTTTTCAATTCCGATATCGTTTATTTCAATATTTTCCATTTTGGCGTCCGTGCGACGGCTGAAGTCAGGGACCGTGTTACGATTTTCCGCAGTGAAACAGTTTCGGAACACTGAATTCAGTATTTCTGCCTTTCTTCGGTCGTCCTCTGTTTCGGTGCCATCGTAGTCAACGAGTGACTGAATAGGGGATTTAGATCCGCTTACCGATTTTACATATGACCAAAACTTTTTAGGGTTCTTGTTTAGATTGTTTGCCAATGTTTTATGTTCGAATTCGTTGAATGCTTCTCTCATTGCTCTCTTTACGCTCTTTTTCGCTTCGTTCAGCTTTTCCTTATCAGCTATGATTCGACTACTCTTAAACCTATGATGAAGCTTTCTTTGTTTCCGTAGTACCTTTCGTACATGATTGTTATACCACGGTGGATCTTTCCCCTCGCTTTGGACCTTAGTCGGTACGAACTTATCTAAGGCGTACTGGACGATGTTTCTGAATTTTTTCCATTTTTGTTCCACATCCTCTTCCTCAGAAATGAACGTTTGATGGTGGTCACTCAGATATTCTGCGATTTGTGCCCTATCACTCTTGTTAAGCAAATATATTTTCCTTCCTTTCTTGGCATTTCTTATTACACTTGTAGTCATTGATGCAACCACTGACTTATGATCACTGATACCCTCTTCTACATTCACGGAGTCGAAAAGTTCCGGTCTATTTGTTGCTATGAGGTCTAAAACGTTAGCTTCACGAGTTGGTTCTCTAACTATCTGCTCGAAGTAATTCTCGGACAAGGCAGTCAGGATAATGTCACAAGAGTCTCTGTCCCTGGCTCCAGTTCTGATTGTGTGACTATCCCATTCTATACCTGGTAGATTGAAGTCTCCCCCTATTACAATAGTATGATCACGAAACTTCTTCACGACGTTCTGCAGGTTCTCTATGAGGCGCTCAGCTCTTACGGTTGCTGATGCAGGTGGTCTATAGAAGCATCCGACTATCATATCTGACCCACCTTTGATACTTAACTTAACCCAGATTATTTCACATTCGCATTCGCTAATAACTTCACTGGATATTATTGAATTCTTTACTGCTATAAATACTCCTCCACCATTGGCGTTTATCCTATCCTTGCGGTATATATTCCATTCTGTGTCTAGGATTTCGTTACTGTTCACTTCCGGTTTTAACCAACTTTCCGTTCCTAATACTATATGCGCACTATTTCCTTCAATAAGCGATACTAATTCAGGAACCTTGCCCTGGATACTCCTGCAGTTTACCAATATTACGTTAACTTTTCCTGTTTTTGGTCTCTGAGGACGGACGTTCTATATCAACGATGCTGATGTTCTCTCTGGTAAGCCGTCAGGTATTTTATCGTTTCGCCCAAGGGGGGGTCCCTCTAACCTAAAAAACCCCCGTGTGCACGCCACACGTACTCTGCTACCCTAGTAGCTGCTTCCGGTGTGTAGTGCACGCCTGACCTGTCTAGGGGGGCCCTACAGTTCTCCACCCAATAACGGAGGTCGATGAATTTGCAACCATTATAGTCGCAGAGTCGTCTGAGCCTCTGGTTTAGACCCTCCACACGGCTCCAAACCAGAGGAGCGCGATCGACTCTGGGCACTATGCTGCAGATATTAAGCTCAGCTTGCACTCCGCGTGCGATGCTGGTTGTCTTCACCAAATCAGCCAGCCGCCGGAAGGAACCAAGGATGGCCTCAGAACCCAAGCGGCAGGCGTCATTCGTTCCGACATGTGCTACTATCGGCAGCCGGTCACACACAGTGCGTTCAATAGCTGCCGGAAGGGCCTCCTCCACATTACGGACGAGACCCCCCGGCAAGCACACCGAGTGCACACTGGCATTCTTCCCCGACCTACCCGCTATTTTCCTGAGGGGCTCCATAACCCGCCTAACGTTGGAGCTCCCTATAACTAATAGGCCCGCCCTCTGTGACTGTCGGGACCTTGCCGGAGAATCGGCCACTGGCCCAACAGGCGAGGCATCCTGTGGTGGCTCGGAAACGATGTCATCACCACTAGGAAGCACCCCGTACCTGTTGGAAAGGGGTAAGGCAGCTGCCACGCGGCCAGATCCCACCTTCGCCTTTCGGCCAGGCACGCGCGAGCCCACCACTGTCCGCCATTCACCCTGGAGTGATGGCTGACCGGTAAGATGCTCACTGCCGGAAGACGCAGCGACATCAGGGGTTCCATGTGATTCCAAGGCCACCGAAGTAGGCATAGGTCTCACCACAGTTGCCCCAACGCCACTACGAGCTGACGCCTGCGCCTCGAGCTCGATGAGCCTAACAGACAAAGCCTCCACCTGCCCCCGAAGAGTGGCCAATTCTCCTTGCGTCTGCTCACAACAACCACAGTCCCTACACATGACTATGTTTACCCTACTCTATACGGTGACAAATTCCCAAGATAATCTTCTGATGAGCTACTCTGATAATCAAGAAACACTCACTGAAATACGAGACGCGAAAACTACGCTAGGTTTTCCCAGAAAAACTATTTAAAAGCTAAGCGCAGCAAATAAGTACAAAATAAATTTCTCTCCTAACGATCAAGAACTGTTAGTTTCTATGCAGAGCAGATAAACACTAATAGAATCCCTTCCTTAGTGGAAGGTCGTAAACAAAATGCAAAATAAACGCTTTATACAAACAGTACTCGCTGCTGCTGGTGCTCTCGCTCTGGCTGTCACAAGACAACTGCTGATTCAAGTGACTAGTGGCTAACGGCCGCGAAACAAACAAAAGACGGTTTTTGGGCGCTTTCTGTTCTAAACGATCAAGAAAACACTAAGAAATCTAACACGAAAACTACGTAAAGTTTTATCAAGAACTGTTAGTTACTATGCAGAGCAGATAAACACTAATAGAATCCCTTCCTTAGTGGAAGGTCGTAAACAAAATGCAAAATAAACGCTTTATACAAACAGTACTCGCTGCTGCTGGTGCTCTCGCTCTGGCTGTCACAAGACAACTGCTGATTCAAGTGACTAGTGGCTAACGGCCGCGAAACAAACAAAAGACGGTTTTAGGGCGCTTTCTGTTCTAAACGATCAAGAAAACACTAAGAAATCTAACACGAAAACTACGTAAAGTTTTATCAAGAACTGTTAGTTACTATGCAGAGCAGATAAACACTAATAGAATCCCTTCCTTAGTGGAAGGTCGTAAACAAAATGCAAAATAAACGCTTTATACAAACAGTACTCGCTGCTGCTGGTGCTCTCGCTCTGGCTGTCACAAGACAACTGCTGATTCAAGTGACTAGTGGCTAACGGCCGCGAAACAAACAAAAGACGGTTTTAGGGCGCTTTCTGTTCTAAACGATCAAGAAAACACTAAGAAATCTAACACGAAAACTACGTAAAGTTTTATCAAGAACTGTTAGTTACTATGCAGAGCAGATAAACACTAATAGAATCCCTTCCTTAGTGGAAGGTCGTAAACAAAATGCAAAATAAACGCTTTATACAAACAGTACTCGCTGCTGCTGGTGCTCTCGCTCTGGCTGTCACAAGACAACCCTCGACGATCACCAGTGGTGTACGGCCAGTGTAGGAGATCGCTCCCCACACCATGATGCCGGGTGTTGGCCCTGTGTGCCTCGGTCGTATGCAGTCCTGATTGTGGCGCTCACCTGCACGGCGCCAAACACGCATACGACCATCATTGGCACCAAGGCAGAAGCGACTCTCATCGCTGAAGACGACACGTCTCCATTCGTCCCTCCATTCACGCCTGTCGCGACACCACTGGAGGCGGGCTGCACGATGTTGGGGCGTGAGCGGAAGACGGCCTAACGGTGTGCGGGACCGTAGCCCAGCTTCATGGAGACGGTTGCGAATGGTCCTCGCCGATACCCCAGGAGCAACAGTGTCCCTAATTTGCTGGGAAGTGGCGGTGCGGTCCCCTACGGCACTGCGTAGGACCCTACGGTCTTGGCGTGCATCCGTGCGTCGCTGCGGTCCGGTCCCAGGTCGACGGGCACGTGCACCTTCCGCCGACCACTGGCGACAACATCGATGTACTGT
The DNA here is from genome assembly GCF_023898315.1 of Schistocerca nitens. Classification (NCBI taxonomy): domain Eukaryota; kingdom Metazoa; phylum Arthropoda; class Insecta; order Orthoptera; family Acrididae; genus Schistocerca; species Schistocerca nitens. Next base: position 620,969,651 of record NC_064617.1, read on the forward strand.
GGAGACCTCACGCCCCACGTGTTGAGCAATTCGGCGGTACGTCCACCCGGCCTCCCGCATGCCCACTATACGCCCTCGCTCAAAGTCCGTCAACTGCACATACGGTTCACGTCCACGCTGTCGCGGCATGCTACCAGTGTTAAAGACTGCGATGGAGCTCCGTATGCCACGGCAAACTGGCTGACACTGACGGCGGCGGTGCACAAATGCTGCGCAGCTAGCGCCATTCGACGGCCAACACCGCGGTTCCTGGTGTGTCCGCTGTGCCGTGCGTGTGATCATTGCTTGTACAGCCCTCTCGCAGTGTCCGGAGCAAGTATGGTGGGTCTGACACACCGGTGTCAATGTGTTCTTTTTTCCATTTCCAGGAGTGTGTATGTATATATAAAGCTACAGGTGGCTTTATAGGTATGAGCAGTCCATAGTGTCCGCCTTCTATGTATTATTTTTAATTTTTTTTGGCTAAAACCTTTATCGCATGATATTTATCTTATAAGTGACCTGTAAATACTGTTTCTTTCTTGTACTGTTAGTACTCACACATTTATATAAAAAAAGATTCTCTCAAACTTGTACTTACTTACATTAAAAAAAAATTCCCTCAAATTTCTACTTATGTTATTGGCCAATTTGAATATTTAATTTCTGATGAAGGCACTCATAGAAGTGTTGAAACCTGGTCTAAAGACTTAAATTTTGTGACCGAGGGCTGTAATTGCCTTAACTCTACTTGTTCATCATTTGTAGAATAAGAGAAAGCTTTTGACAATGTTGACTGAAATACTCTCTTTCAAATTCTGAAAGTGACATAGGTCAAATACTGGGAGAGAAAGGCTATTTACAATTTGTACAGAAACCAGATGGCAGTTATAAGAGCCGAGGGGCATGAAAGGGAAGCAGTGGTTGGGAAGGGAGTGGGGCAGGTTTGTAGCCTATCCCCGTTGTTATTCAATCTGTATATTGAGCAAGCAGTGAAGGAAACAAAAGAAAAATTTTGAGTAGGAATTATAATCCATGGAGAAGAAATAAAAAACTTTCAAGTTTGCCGATGACATCGTAATTCTGTCAGAGACGGCAAAGGGCCTGGAAGAGCAGTTGAACTGAATGGGCAGTCTCTTCAAAGGAGGATATAAGATGAACATCAAAGAAAACAAAACGAGGATAACGGAATGTAGTCGCAGTAAATCAGGTGATGCTGTGGGAATTAGATTAGGAAAAGAGACACTTAAGGTAGTAGATGAGTTTTTCTATTTGGGGAGAAAAGTAACTGATGATGGTCGAAGTAGAGAGGATATAAAATTTGGACTGGCAATGGAAAGAGAAATTTGTTAACATCGAGTATAGATGTAAGTGTTAGGAAGGGTTTTCTGAACGTATTTTTATGTAGTGTAGCCATGTATGCAAGTGAAACATGCACGATAAATAGTTTAGAAAAGAAGAGAATAGAAGCTTTCGAAATGTGGTGCTACAGAAAACTGCTGAAGATTAGATGGGTAGATCACGCAACTACTGAGGAGGTACTGAATAGAATTGGGAAGAGGAGAAATTTGTGGCATAACTTGTCTAGAAGAAGATATCGGTTGGTAGGACACGTTCTGAGGCATCAAGGGATCACCAATTTAGAATCGGAAGGAAGGGTGGAGGCTAAAAATCGTAGAGGGAGACCAAGGGATGAATACACTAAGCAGATTCGGAAGGATGTAGGTTGCAGTAGTTACTCAGAGTTGAAGAAGCTTGTACAGAATAGAGCAGCATGGAGAGCTGCATCAAACCAGTTCCTGGACTGAAGACCACAAAAAGAACAGAGTTTAAAAAACTTAAACAGTCGTGCACAGGGTTAAACACGCGCTCTACTCGGTAGCTGTACATTGCAGCTCCGAGATGGTAATACAATGTTCATTAGCTAAGGAGGACGTAAAGTTTATTGTAGTCACATGTTCGACCACTTTATAAAAATCTGTAAAGTGGTTGCCGAAACTTTGGGGTCTCACCTTAGTTTGTGATCTGAAAAAAAAAAAAAAAGGTTCAAATGGCTCTGAGCACTATGGGACTTAACATCTGAGGTCATCAGTCCCCTAGAACTTAGGACTACTTAAACTTAAGTAACCTAAGGACATCACACACAGCCATGCCCGAAGCAGGATTCGAACCTGCGTCCGTAGCAGTCGCGCGGTTCCGGACTGAAGTGCCTAGAACCGCTCGGTCACCGAGGCCGCCTTGTGATCTGACATACACCCTAAATTTATTACTCTTCATCTGGTGGTCATCCGCGTTAAACAATCTGTTTCAGCCGTCTTATTCCTCTTAACGGAAAAATTACTTTTTCATTGGTTCTCAGTGCTTCCATGTCGACTTTTTCTCGTATTCCGCTTGCTGTCACCATTCGCTCCCACGTACAAGAATTTTACTGCACCAAGCACACATGGAAGTACCCTCAAATTCTTCCTCAACTTTCCCGCATTTTGAGGCATTATCCCTCAATTTATACGTGGTTTTCATTCAAGGTCTTTTAATTTTCCCGATTTTGTGTCACCTCTACTCATGTGATCATGACCTCAGTTCCAGCCTCGATTTCCAAGATCGCTTGTAAATGTAGTACAGATGTCAATACCTAACACAACTACGGTATTTTTCTATATGTTCGTGCGTATCGGTTTTGTTGACAAGTCTTCGAAGTAAATACTCCAAAAATAAATTCATGGATCGTTAGAACTTACTGTCTATCAATGGAGTACATACGAGCTTGAAGATGGCATTAATTGGATGCCGAAACCGGTTATCTAAATAAATAACTTCTCAAATCATTCTCCTGTTAGCGATTTTGCTTGGTAAATATCTGACCGACGGCTGTCCCGTTTCCAAAGTGGATCAACAGAGGATACAATATCCGTCAGCACTCACGTTTTCCAGAGCACACAGTTCAAAGGTCATTCTGAAGGGGCAATCTCGACAAGGTGATCCAAACGTTTCTCGTATTGATTGAACGACATCGTAAACTATGAAACTAGTGAGCTTGGGATCATCGAGATTGGTCTATGGATCGGTGTCGGTTAAGCAGCGTTTCTAAGGAAAGAGTGACACACGGCGGTCAGTCGCAATTCCATTGGCTTTTTTTTTTTACTCTTGCATGTCTAGATTTCGTCTATAAATAGCCATCTTCAGTGCGTTTGAGTTACAGTCCAACAGATTCGTGGCAGTACTTTTTACCATAAGATCTTACTGGTGTATAGGAAGAAGGAAAACGTAACTCATATGCACTGAAGATGGATATTTATAGCCGAAATCTAAATAAGCGAGAGTCATAAGGATTAATGAGATTGGAACTGATTGCTGTGTGCCTCTCCTTACTTATGCTCTACGGTCGCTGTGCACAAGAGTGCCTTACGGAGCTACGTTGGTTAATAGCGTTTGTTGTTGCAACAGATCGATGGTGGCTATGCTACGGGACACATTTGCCTGGTTTTCCATGGGAAATGAGGTCGTACGTTAAGGCGTTATGACGGCTGTATACTGAATGAACATTATTACTGGCCAGCTGTGAAGAACCCGCCGTAGGCGGCAACAACAATATCATAGAGTGTTCAAAATGTTTAAAAACAAAACCAAGGAACATCGTTCGGTTAATCTGAAGGATGATATGTAGAAACAAGAAAGTTGTCGACACAAAATGAAAATGCCAGGTTTCTTAGCGACTGTGTTGAAGTAAAGTTCAGTTAACGGTAAGTTCTTCCGTCAGCGTACCCAGTTAAACTTCCATAAAAGGTTTAAGCTCTTTCGTGTAGACACGGAACAGAGAACAGTCACCGAAGTGTGAGAAGTGGGCGTTCAAAGAACTTAGGGAACTCGTGGAGAGGACCTCTTCGTGTTGTAAGGACTCGTGGATCAAATGTAGTACTCCAATTAACGAATAAGTAGGTCATAAAAGTAAACGGGTTCAAGCAGCTAATTTATCTTTTAACATCTGAGGATATCATTAAGTCTAGATGAACTGTTCTGTAATATAAAGGAGAAAAATAGGATAAATTCTATCTTAAAACTGATTAAAAATGATCTTACATAAAGAACTGAAAACGTGTAGGTGAGGGAGACATTGTGATCGGCCTTCGGAAACAGGCCATCCCCCGGTCACTTGGCCTCAGTCTAACCTTGGCAGCATTAACAAACAGGATGAAAAGATGGCGAAGGAAGATATCAGCGAGATACTTAGAAGTTCAAATATCTAAGACGCAGCATCAAGTACAGAAAGTGGAAAAACATCCATTTGTGTTTGTGCGTGTGTATGTGCACACTAATGTAACTTCTATAAGCAAGAGGTGTAAAACTGGATTCTAAGATCTGAGGGCGAATCGTCACCCCGCTAAGGGAGGTTATAATTGTTGAATCATGAAAGGTTTCAAGAAAAAGAAAAGATTCACCCATATGAATATAGGCTACAAGCCTTGTAACGTACGTGGAGGTGCACAGGTGCAAGCTGCTTTCGGCAGCCCATCAAGAGATCACGCGCTTTGAGAAACCGCTGATTTCGCGCTCACTGATTGCGAATTGCAGGTAAAAAGCGACGTAGTCAAGTCCCATCTGTAAGAAAGCAGCCGCAGTGACGGGTATAGCGGCCCTTAATCGCCAAGCAAGCGGGAGTTCGAGGGTTCCAGACTCAATTAACATTGTGCACTAAGAAGGAATTCCAAAGCTCGCCTGCGAGTGCATCTGGACTGGTGTTGCTGGTTTCCATCGCATATTTGTCTACGCCTACCTATGCCTACTTGTCATTTACATCGTGAGGAGTACCTCAGAATAAGAGTTCGATTTCAACAAAAAAAAATCTGGTACCTCCGTGATTCATGGTCTATAGTATCATACATTACTGCTTATATTCGAAATTTATCAAGGCTATAGGATGGGGTGGCAATTTGTTCTGCTAAGTGATTGAAGAATGTAATAAGACTCTTAATGCTGTTATAAACCACTCATCGTCATCATCATTCGTATGGCACACATATGCGGTAAATGTATAGTATGTAATGAATATCATTGTATAAAACAAAAATAAAGCCATTACATATTAATATACAGGTTTCTAATCCCTTCTATCGCTGTCGAATGGATTAGAAACCTACATATTAATATTCAGTGCCCTTACAGAATCGTGCTCTTATAGAATTGTAGGACGCACTCCTCTTCTATATGTCTCATGACAGGTGTTTCAATGCACCATAATCAGAGCTCGAAGTCTCCATAATGCCCGACCACATCCCGTGCGGAGTCTGTTCAGTTTTCCCCAGACTTTTCTGACACGTTCGACACCCACAATATCACATTTATATTTCTCTACCCATTCCCTTTCTTGATAATTGCGGATGTGTTGAAAGTTCTCGTTCCAGCGATTTCTTAGTTAGGTGTTACTTGAAGTATGCTGTTCAGAGTGGAGTAGTGACGGGTGTCTGGAACGAAGAATATTTCATCGTAAGACGTTTACGTTGTGATGTAAGGATAAAACCTTATTGTCTTGTATACTGTGGCAATATTTGAGCACGGTCTCAGTTCAGCGAATCTGTGATGGGTGGCAGGAGAATCCAACAGAAAGGGTTGGTCTGATTGAACCAATAACTATCCGCATTGTGTTGTTGGCGTGCGCGCCGATGAGGCTGATATGACAACCATTACACCAAACTGAAGCACAGTACTCTGCGGACGAAAAACCAATGTATGGTATTATGTATGTTCATTGCTAACACGTGAAGAAAACTAAAAAGCAGACAATTAAGCCAAACCAGAGTCTCATTTCACCACCATATCTACCTCCTTATCCTAACATCTGAATCATTCTGTACTGTCTCCAAACAGAGACACCTGAAAAACTCAGCTCCATCTTCATTCCTGTACGCAGTCACTCTCATACTAAGGAACGGTTGACTAAAGAATCCCACGTCACCTATGATCTGAGAGTGACGATGTACTACAAGAATAATTTATATAAAGTTGTACGAGATCCACGACTCCCATGACAACTACGGATGAACGTCCGTGTGCCAGCCTAAATACTTTCTGGCGACGGGATATCCTGTGGTCTATTTGCCGTCACGTGATTTGCGGAAGCAAGTAGGTTCCCATGACCCACGACCTCTGGAAGCACTGTAGGGTCGCCTACAGAGAAACTAGGTAATCTGATTTCTGCGAAAAGTGGTTTCCTGGCATGCCGGCAAACTGGTACTCTAAGGTGTATGACGTGTTGCCGACATTGCAGGCGTAACGTCGCGACTCCTCGACCCGCATCCCTTGAAGCTTCATATCTTCCCAGTTGTCTATGGCATCTGCCCGTGTGATAAGACCATTGTCGCGTTGCAGTCGTTCGAGGAGCTAGTAAACTCTTGTTAATGCATTGACTTTAAATCCACGTCATATGAACCCGATGGAACACATCTGGGACGCTATCAGGCGTCAGTTCCGCGACAACAATATACAGTATCTTAATTTTTGGGAATAGCGTGATCTACGCTTAGACATTTGAAGTCACCTACCCCGGGAATCTATCTAGGGCTTCTCGAAACCGTCCCACGCAGTCCCCTTGCTGTTTAATGCTGCTGTACTGTAACCTAAAGCTGGACCCGCTCCCCCCTTGGAAGGTGGTCGTAATGTTTCGCAGTGCATACTAACTTCCTTAGGATATCTGAGACATAGTCTGTTTGATTTGTGCCTCGCACTCTAGACTTCGTTACGCGTGACAGTAAAAATTATAAAAGGGGAAGGATACTGTGGATGGGAATAATTTGTTGGCAGAGACAACAATGGAAGGAAAAAGTGTCATTCAGTATCCCGCGGTAGAGCTGGCTTTGGGAGGCACCAAACTTGGCTTTTATGAACCGTTAAGGCAATCGGCTGATAAGAATTCATCCCTGTCATTCACAGGTGCGTGTATAGTATTTGTAGAAATGAAAGCCATGTTAATAGTGGAAGGTATAGCTATGACCGGCAAAACATACAAGGAAATGTGAAAGATGTTTTGTGGTATCTGTGAGTCTCATGACCACTGCATTTGTTGAGTTGATGTTCCTGAAGGATCACATCCTCTGATGTGAGTGCGAGGGAACTTGTTTTACCCTCTTTGGATCGATTGTAATGACAGAGAGGAGGAGTGGGTTATCAGATTAATCCTATCAGTTTATACAAAAGTTAGTATGATGGCGAATGCAGACTTCGCACCCGAATGAGCACTGACTGCATTGTTAGCACTCAGTAAGTAAATTACTTCCGCAAAAACGATGTTTCACAGAGAAATAACAAAGGCAAAGGGGGAAACTACAGTTTCGCAAGCGAAGAATGACACCCACCAATTTGTTACATTGAACACAGCTGTTTTATTACTACCTAGTTTACAAAATGTTTGCTAAAATGCAGGTCAGCTACTACCCCAATGTCCGCTCCATGGATTATTTAGGAATGAAGAATAATATGATGAATATTTAACGAAGTATACATACTACAATAGACAAAACTTCTGAACGTGGTTAGTTTCGTGGAATAAGTACGTACGCTCACCAGTTGAAACAAGCGGCGGAAAATGCATCGCCTAACCTCAAGGGGATAGGGATTATCGTTGCCTAAAGAGCGCGCAAGCAGAATTGCTAGGAGAGGAAGCTGGTAACTGGCGGCCATGTTGACTACTGAATATTCCATTGGTGGGGCTTTGGTTGTGGCGGCCAAAGCCTGGCGTGCAGTCCCTGGAGCACCTCTAGATGTTCCTAGCATTTCGGAACGCGAAGAGCAGCGCTAACATGAAGTCACGGCCGCCGATTGAACGTAATCCGTGAGTGATTTAACATGAGCTAAGTAAGAGAAATGCGTGAAAATCAAATCAGATTCGTCGTTTGAGGAATGACGTAAGCAGTCATCCTGTTCACACTGTCACTGTGCCAGCTACGTTGGTAAGTAACACAAGACGGTAACCTGGTTTCTTTCAGCAGCGGCAAAGGAAGTGAGGTTAGATTTTCAGGTTATCTGTTGTTCTGGTGTGTCGACCGAAGACTGGTTTCATGCAGCTCCTCATCTTAATGGCAGCCTCTTCATCTGTGCATAACTACTGCAACATGTATTCACATGAAACTCCTTATTCTATTCAAGTCTTGGTCTCCCTCTACAACTTTTAACCTGCCTCTCTTCTCCTCCAACAGACACACACACACACACACACACACACACACACACACACACACACACACACACACAAACACATACACCTCTTTTCCCTACCAATTTGACGATTCTCTCATGCCTCAGGACGTGTCCAGTAAAGCTTTTTGCTCCTTTAGTCAGCTTGTACTACGAATTCATATATTTCTTCATTTCATTCAGAATTTTCTCACCAGTTCTTCTGCAAAAAAGTTAAAAAATCTTTTTTCCAGCACAACATTTCAAACGCTTCTGTTCTATTGCCTATCGTCCAATTTGACGTGGTTACCAGGCAAAACTCAATACCCATTCCAACAGAAAAGATTTCCTGACAACTTGACATTCTATGTTAACATATTTTCCGTTTTCACTAATGCTTTTCTTGCTGTCGTCAGTCCGCATTTCTTTCCTTCCATGCCCTGTGACTGTGCTACGACTCTTGTAACTATGGTATGTGGAAGTTGTGAATAGCTTTCCGCTGTCTGTACTTTACCCTTCGTACTTTGAGAACAGTCAACAACAGCAAAAGCTTTAAGCTGGTAAACACAGAAAATAGACAGGTTGGCCGCAAAGACGTATTTGTTAGGCAGCAACACGTTAGTTTTTCTAAGGGCAAAGTACCAGGAGATATGTTGACCGAACGGTCTTCTCGGACGTTTTCTCACTGCCGAGAAGAACAAGGCTTAGGAAATGGAGAGCGCGCCTTATAAGTCAGTCTCGTCAATGAATGAATGTGAAATGAAAACTGTGCAACAACCTGTAGTAAAATTCTCCAGTTCCTCACCAGTATATTAAAGTCGCCACTAAAATTTTTATCCTTTCAAAGTCTACGAAATTAGTCTAAAATTTATATTAATTTTCAGTTAAATTCTTAACGAAGTTTTAATACAAGTGATCAGTTCGACATCCATTTTGCGCCACACCTGAAATTGTTATTTTCCATTGGAACATCGATCACCACACTACTCAAGGATGTGAGGTTTCAGAAATTCGGGAGTGTAGCACAAAAATGGAGACTTAGTAACGGAAGCAGAAACTGATGGACACCAGTAGCGACTCTTATGGCTAAATTGACACCAAAATGTAGTCAATTCTGGAAAGAGGGAAAGACCACTAGCAGCACAAAATCGTATCACAAGTCAGTATCGATTTATTTATTTAATCGTATGGGTGGGCCGCTGCAGTCGGCAGCGCCTATTTAAGAGAACGAAAGTCTGGCGCAGTTATTAGATCGGCTACTGCTGCTACAATGACAGGTTATCAAGATCTAATTGAGTTTGAACTTGGTGTTTTAGTCGGCGCACGTGCGATGGGACACAGCATCTCCGAGGTAGCGATGAAGTGGGGATATTCCCGTACGACCATTTCACGGGTGTACCGTAAATATCAGGAATCCGTTTAAACATCAAATCATCGACATCGCTGCGGATAGAGAAAGATACTGTAAGAACGGGACCAACGACGACTGAATAGTTTCGTTCAACGTGGCAGAAGTGCAACCCTTCCCCAATATGGTGCAGATTTCAATTCTGGGCCACTGGGCCATATCAACCCCCTCCGCTCCCTCCCTCTCCGTCAAGTGTCAGTGTGCGTAGCATTCAACGAAAGAATAATGATATCGGCTTTCGGAGCCGAAGGCACAATCGTGTACTCTTTATGACTGCACGACACAAGGCTTTACACCTGGGCTGGGCTCGTCAACACCAACATTGGACTGTTGTTGACGGAAACATGTAGACTGGTCGGACGAGTCTCATTCCAAATTGTAGCGAGTGGATGGATGCGTACGAGTATGAAGACAACCTCATGAATCTATGGCCCCCGCATGTCAACAGGGGACTGTTCAAGCTGTTGGAGGCTCTACAATGGTGCGAGGCGTGTGCAGTTGGAGTGATATGGGACCGCTGATACGCCTAGATACGAGTCTGACAGGTGACACGTACATAAGGATCCTGTCTGATCACCTGCATCCATTCATGTCCATTAAGCATTCCGACGGACTAGGGCAATTCCTACAGAACAATGCCACACCCCACACGTCCAGAATTGTTACAGAGTGGTTCTAGGAACACTCTTCTGAGTTTAAACACTTCCGCTGGCCACCAAACTCCCCAGATATAAACATTATTGAGCATATACGGGATGCGTTACCACGTGCTGTTCAGGAGAGATCTCCACCCGCTTTTACTCTTACGGATTTATGGAAGCCCAGCAGGATTCATGGTGTCAGTTCCCTCCAGCAATACTTCAGACATCAGGCGAGTCCATGCCACGTCTCTTTGTGGCACTTGTGCGTGTTCGCAGGGGCCCAACAAGACATTAGGAAGTTGTACCATTTTCTTTGGCTCTTCAGTGTATAAACGGTAGTGCGTCAAGACTGGTACTGCTGGCACTACGGACCTTAGTCACTTGATTCACTGTCTATTAGACAGTAGAAAGCAGTAAAATTGTATGTCAAGGACAGGGATAGGGGATTTGCAATTAAAGATAATTGACCAATATGAAATGATTGACTGTACGTTTGAGTCCTAGTCTACCTACTGAACTAGGTAGAATCTTGCACATTTTAAATTTAGAGTTTGGACGAATTTCACAGCCTTTATCATTGTTTATGAAAATTATTTCACACTCTCACTGCAGCCAATGGAACAACATGTTGGACTGTGACAGATGTGCGAAAACTACTGTTAGCCGATCCTAGCATCGCTTGCTAAAACTCTCTTACATCTAACTTACTTACCGTCATATGATGAGCTACAACTGTTCCGGGATGTACAGGTGGTTAGGATGGCTGCATCTTAACTAGTCATAGTTCGGCTCTCAACGTCACACCTTCTGTTAGATTATACATTCTCCAAGGAAACGAGATTTTCTTCCGACAAATTATGGATTCGACGTAGCATACTGATCTAATTCATCGAATTTCATCGAAGACCGAACTTTACAATAGCGATACATTCTGATACATGTACTAAAATTCCATATTTGACTATTTTACAAAAGAATAGGTAGAAAAACCACTCGATGTAAGGTCCTAGGAATTCCATGTTTCTAACCGTGAAGAAACACATATTAGTTAAGATCTAATAGAAAATAATTTTTGACGCGTCTTCTTTTGGGCCCAATAAGTCTCCTCTCTACTTGGTATCAGATGCGGAACTAAATCTTCCATCGAACATATCTGTTATACCGTATCTATACAGACTGCACAGCGCGATCACCATTAGTGATATTGTGTCTGGTCTTAGATGGAGACGACAGAGAGTTAACTAAATTCTTATGATACCATGCAACAGAACCTGAAGATACAAACTACAATACAACGAACGAGGTAAAAAATTTTTTCAAGGTGGCCGTTTGGGCCTAACGTACAGTCCGTTGTTATTATCCGCTACAGTAAAAGAGTTCGCAGTGCGAGATGATATCTTGTTTTCTGTCGCTGCAAATCTTACGTACTCGAATGTTTTTATTTCTGATAATTTATTTACACCCTCAGCTCCGACAGGTATTGTTGATATAAATCGATTTATTCTAGAGAATCTGCGCGGTCATCAATGGTAGCTATTTTTGGAGAACAGTTACTATCTTCACATATATTTTTATTTCTGACTGTTTGGGGAGCAGAAGATGATGATAGAATCACAGAAAAGTTTCTTTAATTTGAAATACTGCGTTGAAATTTTTAAGCTTTGATTTGGCAAAATGGGCCAGTCTTTCGGAACAGCTGAATGCCATATGGAGAGGTGAAGGACATCACTAAAGTTTGTTGGAGGCACAACAATCTTTTTTACGAGAAAGCTGCTTAAAAATGCCAAATTGTACAATTAAACCACCTGCTGTCATCTGATGCTGTGCCACTGTGGAACATTTTGATATCGGCACAAACTTCGCTGTTTCTAATACAATTTACACGAGTGTCAATAACATCTAGAAAGTGCCGTTCACCCTATTTTTGGGTAAGCCAAATTCACCACCTTTACATACAGGCAGGACCCAGGAGTTTACATAGATTCCTGATTGGCCTGTAATAAAGACAAATTTGTAGCTGCCAAGAAGTTCCATCTGCCACGTCTTAAGTTACTTGCTGAACTAATAGATGAGCTATTACTGTATTAGTGTTGCATAGCGACAGAGTACGTTACTAACGCAGTTGCATGGACAAACGACTAAGTAACCTTGGGTTGGATGCACAACGATCCAAAGGCCTGGAAGGCATTTATACGCAGTAATATTGTGTATATCCCGAAATACATTACTCCTTGTCAACGGGCACAGTGCACAGGATGCTGAGTGCCATTACCCATTGAAATCATACAACGCGACCCACGCTCGCTACCTCAAGGTGTATTAATTAATAACTGTTGCAGTTTTGGTTACCAGCACTGGTCTCGGTACTGTAGTCGTCATTGAGGCTAGTAAGCTTGCAAGTAATGTGAGGACAGAAGCAGATTAACCATTAATAATATTTTTTAACGTAGTAGTAGAATTACCAAAACATCACCTTATTAAGACGTCGATCGTTCCTTCTAAATACGATGAGCTTGGATTGTTTCCTTCCTGCACCAATGTCGCTACTCGTTTCTTCGCCGCGCGAGATTAGTCGAGCGGTCTAGGGCGCTGGAGTCATGGCCTGTGCGGCTGGTTCCGGCGGAGGTTCGAGTCCTCCCACGGGCATGGATGTGTGTTTTTGTCCTTAGGATAATTTAGGTTAAGCAGTGTGTAAGCTTAGGGACTGATGACCTTAGCCGTTAAGTCCCATAAGATTAAACACACACACACACTCGTTTCTTCTTTGTATTTTGAATTAACATATTAACGAGGCTGCTAGCAAACTGATCCTGTTGCGTAAAATTAACTCGTTAATTTAATTCCAGTGAACCTAAATTGAACGTGTCTAATTGTTAAAAATACAAGTACTGATTAGAGCTAAATATGAGAATAATTTAAAATGTGCTAACAGGAATCCAATTAGCGCGGGGGTAATTTCGGTCTATGACAGAATCAAATGTCACGTAGGTAACGCAGTATTTACAGTACACATACTGAAATACAAATTCTGATCAAGATTTTTTAAAATAAAGAATGTTCAACCTAATTTTTGACTTGTGGTTCTAAATCTAAGTTCTCACTTTTAAGTCACAGATGTCATCATAAAGGACGTAGTGCTCTTTTAAATCGTAACGTAATTAATCAGATTAGCTTTCAATAAATTTAATTAAAAAGACTTTTAGGTGCAACTCTACGAATAAGTGGCACTCTAGGTTTACTTAAAGGAACACAATAAGTTCATTCACGGAAGTAATACATTCCTTGTGTAACGTACTGAGCTTATCACCTTTCTATACTACACTACTGGCCATTAAAATTGCTAAGATAACGTGCTACAGACGCGAAATTTAACCGACAGGAAAAAGATACTGTGATATGCAAATGATTAGCTTTTCAGAGCATTCACACAAGGTTGGCGCCGGTGGCGACACCTTCAACGTGCTGACATAAGGAAAGTTTCCAACCGATTTCTCATGCAGAAACAACAGTTGACCGGCGTTGCCTGGTGAAACGTTGTTGTGATGCCTCGTGTAAGGAGGAGAAATGCGTACCACCACGTTTCCGACTTTGATAAAGGTCGGATTGTAACCTATTGCGATTGCGGTTTATCGTATCGCGACATTGCTGCTCGCATCGGTCGAGATCCAATGACTGTTAGCAGAATATGGAAACTATGGGTTCAGGAGGGTAGTACGGAACGCCGTGCTGGATCCCAACGCCCTCGTATCACTAGCAGTCGAGATGGCAGGCATCCTACCCGCATGGCTGTAACGGTTCGTGCAGCCACGTCTCGATCCCTGAGTCAACAAGACAACAACCATCTGCACGAACAGTTCGACGACGTTTGCAGACTTCCCACGCCCGGGTTCCCGGGTTCGATTCCCGGAGGGGTCAGGGATTTTCTCTGCCTCGTGATGACTGGGTGTTGTGTGATGTCCTTAGGTTAGTTAGGTTTAAGTAGTTCTAAGTTCTAGGGGACTGATGACCATAGATGTTAAGTCCCATAGTGCTCAGAGCCATTTGTAACATTTTGACATTTGCAGCAGCATGGACGATCAGCTCGGACACCACGGCTGCGGTTACCCTTGATGCTGCATCACAGGCAGGAGCGCCTGCGATGGTGTACTCAAAGACGAAACTGGGTGCACGAATGGCAAAACTTCATTTTTTCGGATGAATCCAGGTTCTGTTTACAGCATCTGGATGGTCGCATCCGTGTTTGGGGACATCGCGGTGAACGCACATTGGAAGCGTGTATTCGTCATCGCCATAATGGCGTATCACCCGGCGTGATGGTATGGGGTGTCACTGGTTACACGTCTAGGTCACTTCTTGTTCGCATTGACGGCACTTTGAACAGTGGACGTTACATTTCAAATGTGTTACGACCCGTGGCTTTACCCCTGATTCGATCCCTGCGAAACCCTACATTTCAGCAGGATAATGCACGACCGCATGTTGCAGGTCCTGTACGGGCCTTTCTGGATACAGAAAATGTTCGACTGCTGTCCTGGCCAGCACATTCTCCAGATCTCTCACCAATTGAAAACGTTTGGTCAATGGTGGCCGAGCAACTGGCTCGTCACAATACGCCAGTCACTACTCTTGATGAACTGTGGTATCATGTTGAAGCTGCTTGGGCAGCTGTATCTGTACACGCCGTCCAAGCTCTGTCTGACTCAATGTCCAGGCGTATCAAGGCCGATATTACTGCCAGAGGTGGTTGTTCTGGGTACTGATTTCTCAGGATCTATGCATCCAAATTGCGTGAAAATGTAATCATATGTCAGTTCTAGTATGATATATTTGTCCAATGAATACACGTGTATCATCTGCATTTCTTCTTGGTGTAGCAATTTTAATGGCCAGTGGTATATATTACAATGCCTGTGTTGTAAAGAAGAATGATGAAATATTCCTTCGGATATGCATCTATGTCTAAAGAAGCATCGCATTGTTCTTCTTAACAACACAGGCACTGCAATATCGTATTTATCCGCCGATACCGGGCAGCAACTTTTAATTAAAATGTCATACTCTGAACGGGAATTACATTACGTGTGTACGAGTGCAGGCGCTGACGAAGAAACTACGACATATGGAAGTTTGGATAGCCGATGCCGATAAGACGACCGCTAGCCTAAAGCGGGAATCCGAGTTCGAAACACGGTCGGGCATAAATTGTCATTGTCATCATTCCCTTACACACTTGATGGTTGTTCGTATTGGTAATTACAATTACGTTTCCTGTATCACACACTTTCTCTAAAACCTCTGCTGCCCTTTTCTCGTCGTTCCCCTGGAAGGGATTAGTAAAAAATTCATCTGCAGTCGAGGGTGCCACTTTTTACTCGCAAAAAAACTTCTGATATATCAGACGCAGTCTGTCTGAGCTACCTTTTAACAAATTTACTAATCATTTAAATTACTAATTCTAACGATCAGTTGCTACAGACAGAAATCGTAGGCCGGGACAAGCTGCTGTTGGGATATACACTCCTGGAAATGGAAAAAAGAACACATTGACACCGGTGTGTCAGACCCACCATACTTGCTCCGGACACTGCGAGAGGGCTGTACAAGCAATGATCACACGCACGGCACAGCGGACACACCAGGAACCGCGGTGTTGGCCGTCGAATGGCGCTAGCTGCGCAGCATTTGTGCACCGCCGCCGTCAGTGTCAGCCAGTTTGCCGTGGCATACGGAGCTCCATCGCAGTCTTTAACACTGGTAGCATGCCGCGACAGCGTGGACGTGAACCGTATGTGCAGTTGACGGACTTTGAGCGAGGGCGTATAGTGGGCATGCGGGAGGCCGGGTGGACGTACCGCCAAATTGCTCAACACGTGGGGCGTGAGGCCTCCACAGTACATCGATGTTGTCGCCAGTGGTCGGCGGAAGGTGCACGTGCCCGTCGACCTGGGACCGGACCGCAGCGACGCACGGATGCACGCCAAGACCGTAGGGTCCTACGCAGTGCCGTAGGGGACCGCACCGCCACTTCCCAGCAAATTAGGGACACTGTTGCTCCTGGGGTATCGGCGAGGACCATTCGCAACCGTCTCCATGAAGCTGGGCTACGGTCCCGCACACCGTTAGGCCGTCTTCCGCTCACGCCCCAACATCGTGCAGCCCGCCTCCAGTGGTGTCGCGACAGGCGTGAATGGAGGGACGAATGGAGACGTGTCGTCTTCAGCGATGAGAGTCGCTTCTGCCTTGGTGCCAATGATGGTCGTATGCGTGTTTGGCGCCGTGCAGGTGAGCGCCACAATCAGGACTGCATACGACCGAGGCACACAGGGCCAACACCCGGCATCATGGTGTGGGGAGCGATCTCCTACACTGGCCGTACACCACTGGTGATCGTCGAGGGGACACTGAATAGTGCACGGTACATCCAAACCGTCATCGAACCCATCGTTCTACCATTCCTAGACCGGCAAGGGAACTTGCTGTTCCAACAGGACAATGCACATCCGCATGTATCCCGTGCCACCCAACGTGCTCTAGAAGGTGTATGTCAACTACCCTGGCCAGCAAGATCTCCGGATCTGTCCCCCATTGAGCATGTTTGGGACTGGATGAAGCGTCGTCTCACGCGGTCTGCACGTCCAGCACGTACGCTGGTCCAACTGAGGCGCCAGATGGAAATGGCATGGCAAGCCGTTCCACAGGACTACATCCAGCATCTCTACGATCGTCTCCATGGGAGAATAGCAGCCTGCATTGCTGCGAAAGGTGGATATACACTGTACTAGTGCCGACATTGTGCATGCTCTGTTGCCTGTGTCTATGTGCCTGTGGTTCTGTTAGTGTGATCATGTGATGTATCTGACCCCAGGAATGTGTCAATAAAGTTTCCCCTTCCTGGGACAATGAATTCACGGTGTTCTTATTTCAATTTCCAGGAGTGTACTTAGTGCATTACAGCAGTATGTAGGTACTAACAATAAATGCGTCCGATGAGAACGGCAGATATTTGTCCCTATTCGTTTAATTTGGCAAAATGACCATCATTTGTCTCTTTTCAATACTCGTCAACATTGCTTCATGAGCTATTATCAGGACATTTAATATTTAGTGAGTACTAACTGGGCTATGCTCAGGGAGATGATATGGTATTATGGTAGCTGGAATAAAAGGATAAGCTTTGAAGTATAAGAGGTAAAAAAAATTATTGGAAACATATGCTACCTCTTATACTGTAGCATAAGAGGTAAAAAATTTAAAAAAAGTATTGTAATTGCTTACAATATTTGCTGATAAACAATATTTTTCATTTTGTTATCAAGTGTATATGTGTACAAATTTTTCGAATTTCCTACTCGACAGCTGACCGTGAGAGAAGCAGGAGTCTGAGGTTGTTGACGCAATATTTTAAAGCTTGTCCTTGCTCTTTGTTAACTGTAAAACTGTACGCTAATTTGATTGGAAATTGCAGTCTTTTAAATTGGAGTGGTAGTTCAGTAGAAATCAGTGGTATTCTGGGGATAAATAGTGTGTGGCCTCTTTACTTTCCCGTCATAAGTTCGGTATCGATGATTTTTTCGACAGCTGTTTGACGATCATCTTAGTTCCACTACATAGTTTTGCCGAGTTAGATATCTGAGTAGTATGATCGGAGATCCAATTTTGAGTCGAAGGCAGTGTAATGGCATTCCCGGTACTTGCAAAGGGTTTGGAAATTCTGTAGTCAAGTTCACACTTTCTTCAACTTTTTACCGTCGTGGCGACCGATTTTTATATTCTCTCTTCATCAGAAATATTCTTTTAAATATTAAAGTTGTCGTGGTTGACAATATAATTTTCAGTTGCCAAAATTGCCCTCTTATGTAGCCAGTCAGGATTGGTATAGTTGGGAAGAATACTTGGATAAATTTGGTCGATGAGTTCGTTTTGAGCAGTGGCTATGTTGTAGAAATCACTGGTGAGTTAAATGAGGCCGATCGTCTGGTCAGTAGGGTATTTGTCTTCGCCTATATGTAAAAGAATTAGGGTCTCCAAATCTACATGATAGAAATGAAATCAGAAAAATCACAAACTCACGGGGTTTAGAGGAAGAAGACAGAAAAACTAACCAACATACGTGGTCTACGCAACGAATGTAGTCTTTATTAAGCGTGCATAGATCTCGTATGCTTGATCTTATTGCAAAGGTTCATTTGTTAGCGTGTAATGTTTACTTGCCATCGTCCGCGCAGCTCGGAGAATGATATTTTCATGGCTGGTTTGATTTCGCAGTCTTATTATAATATCGTGTCGCAAATCTTGATTCTTCAATCCGTTCATTTCGTTGTTCTTGGGTTTCACTGTTTCTCACTGTGCTCATTCTCGTTCGTTTGGAAGTTAAACGTGCTTCGCACTCTTCGTCTATTCCGTTTTTTCTCTGTGCTTTTTGTTTTCGCCGTTTCACTTCAGAAGTGGCAAGCTCTCCTCCACTTTTACTTTTGGGATTTCTGTAAAATATAAATCAGATCAACTTTTTACCAAGCAATACACTAACTGCACCTTACACTCTTTTCACGCCGTATGTTCGATTTATGTTCAATCACTATATCACTTTGGCTACTCACACTTCACTGCTTGCTTTTACTCACTCAGTGCACTACTTTTTCGGTTACATCCTTCGTCACTGATAAGAAACTAACGTTCGAACCCTTGACGGATCTTGCTTTATACACCCCTTCCGATGGGTAGACCTACCAGTGGCCAATTCCACAACATACAATAACGATTCGAATGGTCTACAATGTTCCAGAACATTCCACAATATTCGAGAGTCTTCTGGAATGTTCCACAATGACCTGGGATGTTCCGGGATGTTCTCGGACATTCCGGAATCCTCCTGAATGTTCCAGACTATTCTCGAGCATTCTTGAATGTCCCGCATCAGTGGAACATTCCGGAACATTCTGGAATGTTGTGGAATGTACTCGAATACTTAATGTCCTGGATTGTTTTCAAATTCGCTCAAGTGTTCTGGAATATTCTAGAAATTTGTAGAGGATGAAACTTCCCAGTCCTTTTATCTTCAATAGCACACCCTTCAGGCAAAAACGCGAAACCTTCTTCATGGATGGAGGATAGAGAGCTACCACACGATATAACTCCCTTGGTCGTACCGGGACTCAGTTCTGACTTTGAGCGGAACACACACAGTACATTTATTTTTATAATATATGTTGATCATAATTATTCATTCAATTTTAAAGTCTTCTTTGGTAAGGGGTGGTTCGTTTATTTCTGATTTCCCCATTTCATTGCTGTAGGTGGGCACCATAACTAATTGATCGCCCCAGCACTAAAACACGACAGATTACAATCAATAGTCAGTATCAGTTGTTAGTCTTCTGACTTGTTTGATGTAGCCCGCCACGAATTCCTCTTTGTCTTCCTCTACATTTTATATCTTCTACCGCTCCCTCAAGTACCACGGACGTTATTCCCTGATGCCTTAATAGATATCATGATCCTGTCCCTTGTCCTTGCCAATGTTTTCCACACTTTCTTTTCCTCTACGAGTCTGCACAGAACTTTCTCATTCCTCACCTCACCAGTCCACTTAATTTTCAACATTCATCTGTAACACCACATCCCAAATGCTTCGATTCTCTTCTGTTCCGGTTTTCCCACAGTACATGTTTCACTACCATACAATACTGTGCTCCAAACGCACAATCTCATAAATTTATTCCTCAAGTTGAGGCCTATGTTTGATACTAGTGAACTTCTCTTAGTCGGGAATGTACTTGTTGCCAGTGTTAGTTTGCTTTTGATGCCCTCCTAGCTCCGACCATAACTGGTTATTATGTTGCCCGGTTGTCTTTGATTAGTACTCAAAACGTCCTAGGTACCGGGCTCGAGATCCGCCAACGCCTAAATTTTGATTAATGGTCAGCATTGCCGGGCGAAGATTTCCAGCATAAGGAATCACCCTCATTCAGCCAAAGGCCTTATCAAAGACGGTGGAGGAGCGGACAGAGATTCACGGCACTCTCTTGTCCTTTGGGTGGGAAACTGCGCCTAAAGGCGGAATAAACAGTTATCATCAAGGGGGGACGATGATACAGAAAGCAATGCAAACCAATTCATTAGGGTCGCATTACGGGTATCCACAGGACACGTGGCCTATAATTGAAAATAAGTTTCGTGATGATCTCTCCATTGGCAAATATTCCGAAATAGTCCCCCATTGAGGTGTCCGGCAAAGGTGACCATGAGAAGAAGATTGAACAACCAGCGAACTGATAACGTTATACGTGTCGGCGCGTGGAATGGCAAAAGCTTGAAGGTGGTAGGAAAGCTAGAAAATCTGAAAAGGGAAATGCAAATGCTCAATATAGATATAGCAGGGGTCACTGAAAAGAAATGGAAGGAAGACAAAGATTGCTGGTCAGTTGAGTATATGGCAATATCAACAGCAGCAGAAACAGATATAACGGGAGTAGGACACGTCATGAATAGGAAGGTAGGGCAGGGAGTGTGTTACTGTAAACAGTTCAGTGACAGGCCGGCCGGAGTGACCGAGCGGTTCTAGGCGCTACAGTCTGGATCCGCGCGACCGCTACGGTCGCAGGTTCGAATCCTGCCTCGGGTATGGATGTGTGTGATGTCCTTAGGTTAGTTAGGTTTAAGTAGTTCTAAGTTCTAGGGGACTGATGACCTCAAATGTTAAGTCCCATAGTGCTCAGAGCCAAGTTCAGTGACAGAGTTGTTCTTATCAGAATCAACAGCTAACCAACACCGCCAAAAATAGTTCAGGTACACATGCCGACGTCGCAGGCTGAAGATAAAGAAATGGCTCTGAGCACTATGGGACTCAACTGCTGTGGTCATCAGTCCCCTAGAACTTAGAACTGCTTAAACCTAACTAACCTAAGGACATCACACACATCCATGCCCGAGGCAGGATTCGAACCTGCGACCGTAGCGGTCGCACGGTTCCCGACTGCGCGCCTAGAACCGCGAGACCACCGCGGCCGGCAAAGATAAAGAGACAGAGAAAGTGTATGAGGATATTGAAAGGATAATACAGTACGAAACGGGAGATGAACATCTAATAGTCATGGAGGACTGCAATGCAGTTGTTGGGGAAGGCGTGGAAGAATAGGTAACAGGTGAATATGGGCTAGGGACAAGGAATGCAAGAGGAGAAAGGCTAATATTCTGTAATAAATTTGAGCTAGTAATAGCGAATACTCTGTTCAAGAATCACAAGAGGAGGAGGTATACTTATAAAAAACCAGGTGATGCGAGAAGATTTCAGTTACATTACGTCATGGTCAGTGGATTGTAAGGCGTACCAAGGAGCAGATGTAGCCTCAGACCACAATGTAGAAGTGATGAAGACTAGCCAGAAGTTTAAGAGATTATTCAGGTATAATCAACACGCAAAACAGTGGAATAAGGAAATACTACAGAATTACGAGAAGTTTTCTAAGGTTAGCGATAGCAGAGTAAGGAATAGCTCAGTAGGGAGTACAGTTGAAGAGGAAGGGGCTTCTCTAAAAAGGGCAGTCACAGAAGTGAGGAAGGGAAACATATGTACAAAGAAGGTAGCTGGGAAGAAACCATGGGTAACAGCAAGAAATAGTTCACTTGATCGATGAAAGGAAAAAAGTACAAAAATGCTCCGGGAAACTCAGGAATACAGAAATACAACGTCGCTGATGAATGAAGTAAGTAAGAATAGCAGGGAACCTAGGATGAAATGGCCGCATGAAAAATTTGAATAAATCGAAAAAGAAATTATTTTCGGAAGGGCTATCTCAGTATATAGGAATGTCAAAGTAACCTTATGTGAAACTAAAAGCAAGTGTGGTAACATTAAAACGGTAAAGGGAATTACACTGTTAAATGCACAGAGGAGAGCTAATAGATGGAAAGAGTACACTGAAAGCCTATATAAGGGGGATCATTTGTCTGATGTGATAGAAGAAAAAACAGGAGTCGATTAAGAATAGATAGGGGATCCAGGACAACGTTATACCAGTCGGGGAGTCAAATGTCGGAAGCTTGAACATTGTAGACAAAATAGAAAATATGAAAAGGGAAATGCAAGAGCTCAAATCTAGTTATAGTATGCGTGAGTGAAGTGGAAAGAACACAAGGATTTCGGGTCAGATGAGTATAGGGTAATATCAACAACAGCAGAAAATGATATAACGGGAGTAGGATTCTTTATGAATAGGAAGGTAGGGCAGAGAGTATGTTACTGTGGACAATTCAGTAACAGGGTTGTTCTTATCAGAACCGACAGCAAACCTACACCGACAACATTCAGGTATACATATCGACGTGGCAAGCTGAAGATGAAGAGATAGAGAAAATGTATGAGGATATTGAAAAGGTAATATTGTATGTAGAGGGGTATGAAAATCTAATAGTCATGGGAGACCAGAGTGCGGTTGTAGAGGAAGGAGTGGAAGAAAAGGTTGCAGGAGAATATGGGCTTGGGACAAGGAAAGAGAGGAGAATGACTAATTAAGTTTTGCAAGCGGTTTCATCTAGTAATACCGAATACTCAGTTCAAGAATCACAAGAGGAAGAGGTATATTTGGAAAAGGCCGGGTGATACGGGAAGATTTCTGTTAGATTACATCATGGGCAGACAGATTCCAAAATCAGATACTGGATTGTAAGGCGTACCCAGGAGCAGATATAGATTCAGATCATGATATAGTCGTGATGAAGAGTAGGCTGAAGTTCAACATATTAGTCAGGAAGAATCAGTACACAAAGAAGTGGCATACGGAAGTACTAAAGAATGACGAGGTACGGTTGAAGTTTTCTAAGGCAATAGATACACCAATAAGGAATAGCTCAGTAGGCAGTACAGTTGACGAGGAATCGATATCCCTGAAAGGGCCATCACAGAAGTTGGGAAGGAAAACATAGGTACAAAGAAGGTAGCTGCCTTCTGTTACCATGGGTAACAGAAGAAATACTTCAATTGATCGATGACAGGCCCAAGTACAAAAATGTTCCGAGAAACTCAGGAATAGAGAAATACAAGTCGTTGAGGAACGAAATAAATAGGAAGTCAGGGAAGCTAAGGCGAAATGGCTACAGGAAAAATGTGAACATATCGGAAATGAAATGATTGTCGGAAGGACAGACTCAGCATACAGGAAAGTAAAACAACATTCGTTGGCATTAAAAGCAAGGGTGATAACATTAAGAGTGCAACGGGAATTCCACTTTTAAATGCAGAGGAGAGAGCGGATAGGTGGAATCAATACACTGAAAGCCTCTATGAGGGGGAATATTTGTCGGATGTTACACAAGAAGAAACAGGAGTCGATTTAGAAGATATAGGGGATCCAGTATCAGAACCAGAATTTAAAAGAGCTTTGGAGAAGTTAATATCAAATAAGGCAGAAGCGATAGATAACATTCCATCAGAATTTATAATAATCATTGGGGGAAGTGGCCACAAAAAGATTATTCACGCTGGTGTGTAGAATGTATGAGTCCAGCTACATACCACTTGACTTTCGGAAAAGGATCATCCACACTCTTCCGAAGACTGCAAGAGCTAACAAGTGCAAGAATTACCGCACAATGAACTTAACAGCTCATGCATCCAAGTTGCTTACGAGAATAATATACCGAAGAATGGAAAAGAAAATTGTGGATGTGCTAGATTACGATCAATTTGGCTTTAGGAAAGGTGAAGGCACGAGAGAGGGAATTCTGTCGCTGTTAATAATGGAAGCAAGGCTAAAGAAAAATCAAGACACCTTCATAGGATTTGTCGACCTGGAAAAAGCGTTCGACAATGTCAAACAGTGCAAGATGTAAGAAATTCTGAGGATGTAGGTATAAGCTATAATGATAGACGGGTCATATACAATACGTACAACAGCCAAGAGGGAAATAAGAGTGAACGACCAAGATCGAAGTGATCGTTTTAAAAAGGGTGTATGAAAAGCTAGTAGCCTTTCACCCCTTTTGTTTAATCTGTACATCGAGGTAGCAATGATGGAAATAAAAGAAAGGTTAAGAAGTGGACTTAATATTCAAGGTGAAAGGATATCAGGGATACGATTTGCTGATGTCATTGCTATCCTGAATGAAAGTGATGAATTACACGATGTGCTGAACGGAATGAACAATCTACTGAGTGTAAAGTATGGATTGAAAGTAAATCGAAGAATGACGAAGGTAATGAGAAGTAGCAGAAATGTGAACAGCGAAAAACTTATCACGATCGATGGTCCCGAAGTAAAGGAATTCTGCTACCTAGGCAGTAAAACAACCAATGAGGGACGGAGGAAGGAGGACATGAAAAGCATACCAGCAATGGCAAAAAACGCATTCCTGGCAAAGAGAGGTCTACTAATATAAAAATCGGCCTCAGTTTGAGGAAGAAATTTCTGAAAATGTACGTCTGGAGTACAGCATTGCCTCAATTTGAGGAAGAAATTTCTGAAAATGTACGTCTGGAGTACAACATTGTATTGCAGTGAAACATGGAGTGTGGGAAACCAGAAGAGAAGTGAATCGAAGCATTTGAGATGTGGTGCTACAGACGAATGTTGAAAATTAGGTGAACTGATAAGGTAAGGAATAAGGAGGTTCTGCGCAGAATCAGAGTGGAAAGTAATATGTGGAAAACACTGATGCGGAGAAGGGACAGGATGATAGGACATCTTTTAAGACATGAGGGAATGACTACCACGGTACTGGAGGGAGCTGCAGAGGGCAAAATCTGTAGAGGAAGACAGAGATTGGGATACATCAAATGGTTCAAATGGCTCTGAGCACTATGGGACTCAACTGCTGAGGTCATTAGTCCCCTAGAACTCAGAACTAGTTAAACTTAACTAACCTAAGGACATCACACACATCCATGCCCTAAGCAGGATTCGAACCTGCGACCGTAGCGGTCTCGCGGTTCCAGACTGCAGGCCCAGAACCGCGCGGCCACTTCGGCCGGCTGGGATACATCCATCAAATAATGGAGACGTATTTTGCAAGTGCTACTCTGTGGTGGAGAGATTAGGATACATCCATCAAATAATGGAGACGTAGGTAGCAAGTGCTACTCTGAGATGGAGAGATTAGCAGAGGAGAGGAATTCGTGGCGGGCCGTATCAGACCAGTCAGAAGACTGCTAACAAATAAATAAATAAATAAATAAATAAAGGGGTTCCAGTGTTAGAATGAGACTTTAATAGAGCATTGGAGATCAAAAATGCAGAAGGAATATGTAACATTCCATCAGTATTTCAAAAATCATTGGGGGAAGTGGCAACAAAACGACTGTTCACGTTGTTGTGTAGAATATGAGTCCGGTGATATACTATCCGACTTCAGGAAAAATATCATCTATACTATTCCGAAGACTGCAACAGTTGACAAGTGTGAAAATCAGCTTAAAGCTCATGCGTCCAATTTGATGACGAGAATAATATACAGAAGAATGCCAAAGAAAGTTTAGGATGAATTGGATGACGATCAATTTGGCTTTAGGAAAGGTAAAATCACCATGAAGCAATTCTGACGTTGCGTTTGATGGTAGAAGCAAGGCTAAAGAAGAATCAAGACACGATGATAGGATATATCGAATTGGAAAAAGCGTTCGACAATGTCCAATGGTGCAAGATGTTAGAAATTCCCTGAAAATTAATACATAAATCACAGATGTACCACGTATACTGTGAAAAATAAAGAGTCATGATACCTCAGAACTAGTCTTGGGGTAGCTTCAGCGAAATCATGGAAGGTGAGTCCACACGTTTGTCATCTTATTTCGTGAAATACATTTTATTACTTAATGACAATGTTAACACTACAATTTATAAACTTATTAAGGGAATCAGAACCTTGATCAAGATTGAACAGTCTCAAATCATTTTTGTTTTTTTAAAGGATCCCTTAACAATTATACGATCAAAACAGGACCCAAAAAAGCTGAAGTGAAGACTTCCCGAAAACAAAACTGATACATCAACTGAGCGTGGCTGCAAGCGGTTTCTACAAACAGTCTTATCATTCAGATGAATTGCAGTAAGAATTGCTTATTTCACTAAAAGAATACAACATTGACAATTTGTAATCTCGTCCCTCCTTTTTACTTGTAGCTATTTTTCACAATAAGCAAAGTCTTTCTGAAATGGATGAAGATAGCGTCAGTGATGATGATCCACAAAATAAGGTGACGTCGAACATACACGCATACATGACCCCAGTAGATGTCTTGATGACGTAAATAAGAGACTCAGAAGAAAGTCTTGACACCACAAGCAAACTACACAGACAAACACGAATGGACTCAAAGCATACTACGCAACCATACTGTCCAACAAGAAGTGTAGCAGCGAACCAAGTACTAGATGCTACCATAGCTGATCATGTCGGTTGGTGCTGTGAAAGAAACCTTTGGCTTTTTTAGTCTTTCGAAATTCTGCTTGCAGTTGACTTCATTAGATCGTAGATACCTACTTGAAAGGTAGCATTTATAATTTTAACTAAGAGTTTGCTGTGGCTTCATGTCTAATTTTCTTGTTATTACGTTATTAGATATTTACCTCATCCTATTGTGGTTGATATAGAATGTTAATTATAATATCTCTGGCTTAGTAAACCGCCATTGTGAACAGTGCTCATGATCAGCAACACCTAATGGCCAAACACTCAGCTGTTTGTACTGTGCTTGTAGGCACAGTGCGCTAAAGACACCTCTACATCGCATAATATTGGGATTTATAACAATTTTATAGCGTTTATGTGCTACAAATTTTATTTCTCCTTTTACTAACCTCAAGAATACAGGTCTGTTGCTTATTAGAAGCTTCTCAGATAACGTCAATTAACGCTATTATAAACAATGTTGTTAACCTATCATGGTGATCAAATGTTTAATACGCAAATCTTCCTTTAGATCAATCTGACGATGATCATTACGAGCGGAACCTGTCATTGAACAAAACAAATAATCGCTGTCATAGTCTGGATTTTCACATGTTGTCAAACACTGGATCGTTATCATCTTCAAGGAGACCATGTCATCCATAATGACTAACCCTCGTTCGTACAGTTACAAGTTTCGTCTGCAAACATTACACTTTTTCACGTTAAGGTCAGTGTTTAGCCCTAAATTTAGAAGCCTTGATGACATCATTCCAGAAAATAACGCAAGACGGCATGTTACATGTGCTTTTCTGACCTACCTAGTTTCAAAAGGTGTCCGAATTTCGATTGTTGTAAGAGCTCTCACGCACTGTAAACATCTGATGGTCACTTGGCGAGGAGCTGGCACACCATCACTCGTTAGCCATTTACGATTTATGAATGATGGCTTACGTGGGGCTGAAGCTGCATGGAATGAAGTACCTATATCTCTCATTGATACCGAGTTCGATTTTGTCCATCCGAGTTAGGGCCATTATTGCAGTCTGAGGTGGTAGCTCGCAGCACCAAATTTCGACCTTGTACTTCCCTAAGTCACCTATAAATTTAATCATACATTAGTCCCAGTATTCTTCGGAAGCACAATAAGTTAAATTTTGTTGATAGAAATCCTCACTTGTATAGCAATCCGAATGGACAATATTTTAGATTATAGTTCCAAGGAGAGTGCTCATAATCCCCTCGCCGAACAACCCTAGGGTTGTACAACAACAGAAAGCAGCGTTTACAATGTATTTCCTGCAATTACTCCCAGCCGTATAGCGCCGAATTAGGAATTCCATTTGCTCCCTTTTACTGTCTCATACACTGAAAATTTTCACCTGGAAACTCTCGGAACGTACTGCGTTCGTGAAATTTGAAACATAGATTACGCTAATTGTCTTCCTGATTGAACCTGGGCGAGCCACCCCTGTGTGTTTACCTGTGACTCATTAACGGTGACGCAGCCCTGCCTGTTTGCTACTCTCCGGCAGCGTGTCGGCTTCCATTACCAGAAATACCGAAGGTGAAATACGTGGATAGGCATTGACAGTGCTGCACACACACAAAGAATCACCGCCAGCTGGAAATCAGGGGTGTAAAAAGCAAACGGCATGACCAAAACACAGGTATCACAGCTATCCAATAAAACAAATTCTCAAAAAAGTAGATATGTTTTATGAAATAAATTGTCCAAAACTATGAGAATAGACTAGAGAAATACCTTTGTATGATACTCGAAATCATGTACAGCAAATGAGGGGTGTCAGATGTTTCTTAAATTTGTTTTATTTGTTAATTTTAGACAAATCGTTTCACAAAACTCTTGACCATTATTTTTATTTATTTTTTTTATTTTCAAGTTTTGTTCAGAAACCATTATATATATATATGTATCGGCACTCTATTATTAATAAGGGTAAATATTATAGAAAGCATAAAATTTCAGTTTACGCTGTAATTTGATATTTAGTTAATGTTTTGAACACGAAAGAAAGAATTCTACGACTTCTGCGTCAATGTAACCTTTTTTTGCACAAAACTGCTAGGCCTTAAATAATTTTTTGACATTTCATTACACCACCAACTTTGCGTGAGGTACAGTAAATGTATCTGCAGTTGCTAGTACGAGCAACCTCCAGCTGTAGAATGAATTGAGGACACTGAAAATTGGTTCCGGACTGGGACTCGAACCCCAATGTCCCACTAGTCATTGGGGGGTCGCCTTATTTTAAATCTCATTTCGCTCGTTATTTTTCGTTGCATTTGTTTGGGGCGGACGTTCCATGGCACCTGTTTAAGTTCACTGATGAGCCGTCCACTCAGTTTCTTTATTACAGAGGTCAGTTCACTCTGACCGAACACGCTGAACTACCGCGCGGCGTCATTTCAGCTACCCATGCACGCTTCATGGCCTGACCCAAATTTCCGTATGATATCGACGATGTGTTACAAAAATTTTCTTGTACACATCCTGTGATGATGATGATGATGAGTCCCATACTTCTTTACAGAGCGTTGGGGAGCGACGCGGGAGACCCGCGCCGCCTTACTAGGCAAGGTCCTAGTGGAGGTGGTGTGCCATTGCCTTCCTCCGACCGTAATGGGGATGATGATGAAGACGACACAACAACACCCAGTCATCTCGAGGCAGGAAAAATCCCTGACCCTGCCGGGAATCGAACCCGGGACCTCGTGCTCGGGAAGCGAGAACGCTACCGCGAGACCACGAGCTCACGTAAAAGGGACATACACTGCAGTCCGAATGAATGTTGCATCGTACTTCTTCCAAAAACAGCCACTGCAATAAAGCAATCCACGAAGTACTACAGGTTTCCAGAAAATCACCAGTTAAATTTCTCCTAATTAGCTGGTTACTTTCAGGCAAATAGATCTGCTTTTGCAGAACTAGACCTCATGCTTCGCGATTTCGTAGTCTGTTTGTCGACTTACCTGTCTCCGTTTGGCTTCGAACATTCGGACGTGAATGCCTTTTGTCACTTTCCCTCAAATAACTATTTAAGTTTTTCTCAGCTAAACTGATTAAAGGAATAAAACTTCTACAAAACGAAATTTCACGTTGATCATTTGATACCCCATTTGTCTCTTTTCCACTTTTCGCTCGGCTATGAAAATTCGGAAAATAATTTTCCTTCAAATTACTAATAAAGTTTTTCGAAGTACATACTCTGATTACTTTCAAGCAATTAAAACATTTTACGCTACTTGACCTCACACCGGTCCGTTTGATAGCCCCATTTTTTCATTTCTCACTCTTTGGTTGGCTATGAAAAGTCGGAAAACAATCAAGTATAATTTTTAGGTACTGTTGTTCTCGTTCTGCTCAGATATTTGACCAAAAACACACTGTGTTTCTCAAAATAATTCTTCCCATTTGAGAATACTGTATATTTCATATGAATGAAGATGAGAACTTTGCGTAGGGTTTATGATACTGTACACGTACGACTACAAAGCTTTTACGTATTTTCAAAAGAACCATCCAATTTTAGAAGGGTATATATCAACATGCATGTGTGTACATACAACTTTGGGGTACTTTTTACTGTTGAATCGATTAGTTAAAAAACTGATCACGTCTATTTCTTCAAATTGCTTTTACTGGAGATAATTGAGCCTTGTATCTGTACGGATAGTTTGATACAAGAGCCTGTCATGTCCTGTCATGCCCGTTAGAATGTAACTGATTTCGAAAAGAAATAATATCCAAACAACAAGCTGATGCAAAGAAATTTTTACAAACGTGCATGACGAGCAGAAAGAATTTTATCAAAGTGTGTGTTAGCGGCCAGCGTAGGATGAACAAGATAAAGATGATGCACACCCACCTTTATCTGCTTTCTGGTATTTTGCTTGTGGTTGTATTTATATGCCAACATCACACTCTTTTGTTGCTGTAAAGATCATGAATGACATACGTTTTCATGACACAATCCTTCCGCTGCAAACAAACCTCTAGTTGCCCCAGCAACATCATCAGATTAAGAGAAGGAGTCACTTCTAGTACTTTCATATTCGATTAGCCATAGACGATGGCTAACATGCGTTGTAATGGTGTGCGTTGTTTCACCCTGGGCCAGTTGCTGCATGCTTAAACCCATTGTGTAGTAAAACCGCTTTTTATATATTCTGAAAAATTTACTATCAAGGACATGATAACTTCTCCAACTCAGCGATTCTGTTACGTTTCGGGTGAAAGTTCACAAATGTTCATTGTAGCAACCTCCTGCCGCACTACTAACACTTCATGCTTTTCCAAAGGTTTCTGGCATTACGTTCACTGCTGCTGCAATGTGACGTGGTAGTTCGTCCAAAGAATTTGGCTGGGAAGACACATTGATGTTTTCTTCCGTAACTGCTACAAAAAACTACACGTTGGGAGATCAGGCGACCTTGGGGGGCAACGATGTAATTTGAGAGCCGCCCTTGCAGTATGTCTACCACTAGTGTCTCTTTTGTCACATGAGTTTTGTTCATAAACTACGTAGTTCTCGCCTCTACGGTAGTGCAGATAAATTGTCCCAGCACACAAATGAAATACAAGTAAAATGATTTTAAATGTATGTAGGAAAATCAGACAGTAGCAGATATCTTTTTGTTTTTCGCACAAAAAGTTTATAACACACGCTGAGGACAGTGAGGGAAAGAGATAGAGAAAGAGAGAGAGAGAGAGAGAGAGAGAGAGATAGATAGATGGGGTGGTGCAAGGGTGAGAGAGTGACAGAAACCGAGACACTCTGTGACAGACGAATATGTTGCTTCTGTTTAGAATAGAGTGAACATGATAGAGAGAACGGGGACTGTCGACGGGAGTGGCATCCGTCAGTGAGTGAAAATGCATAAACTGGACTATAGAGTTTTAAACGTGGAACAATTTCGATGTAATTACGAAGATGCAATTAATCGATGTGTACAATGGGTAATTATTTGCTGTTCATGGAGAAAGGTTTTTTTTTGAGGATTCGTCTGGAATAGTGATAGTGATTTTTACACTAAAATGATTTCATAGGAAATGAAATATTGAAAGGGAGGTGAATGCAAGAAATATTGTTTGGATTTATAAAGACAGAAAGGTGTTTAAAATAAAAATTGTTACGTTCTAGACATCAGTACATTGCATGCTATTCGAAGTATTTTAAGGTGGTGTGGTCTCCTGACTTTTATTTCTTACATATTCCGTCCTCATAATCGTACTCTGCACATCAAGACGCTTCATTCAAACCGAAACTCGATAAGGTAGAGCCAATTTTGTATGAATTTATGTAAGCGATATGCAAATCTAATAAGTAAATCACAAGTGCGCACAACCTGACTAACCTAATGACATCACGCAACACCCAGTCATCACGAGGCAGAGAAAATCCCTGACCCCGCCGGGAATCGAACCCGGGAACCCGGGCGCGGGAAGCGAGGACGCTACCGCACGACCACGAGCTGCGGACTGAGACAAGAGATAAAGACACAGATTCTACACGTTAAAATCCAGATGGAAGAAGGGATCGCTAGAATTGATAGTCAGATCACACAGATAAACAAAGACGCTAAAGAATCTAGAGAAAGAATTCAGTTACTAACACAAAGTCAGCAGCAATTACAAACTGACTTGGACAAGGTCCAATTGGACATCGTAAACGTTGACAAAAACGTGGAACGTTTTACGAAAAAAGCCACTCGAACCGCAATACAAATTTCGGAAGAACAGGAAATTCAAAGCAAGGTCGGAAAGGTTGCACTAAAAAAATATGATTAGCGGATGAATAAAATAGAACTTAAAAATAAAGATCAGTTTGAAAAGCTTTGAACAGAGTTGGTACAAACTATCGAAGAAAAGATCGAGACCGATTACACTTGTAGCGAAACAACTGACACGTCAAGCATTAATTCAGTACACGAACACGCGCCGTCTAAGAATGTTCAAGTAGAACCAAGGCTAGACGTAACACTCGCCCAGAAATCGAAAGAGAAAATCACGATTAAAGTAATGCATGACATACCACAGAACCAGGCACAGGATCTAGAAAAACAGGACTCATACAGTCAGCCGATACCAATAGAAAGACAGGCGACTTAACTAGTAAATCCAGTGACACAATATAACAGTAGCACATGT
Source organism: Schistocerca nitens (assembly GCF_023898315.1). NCBI lineage: Eukaryota > Metazoa > Arthropoda > Insecta > Orthoptera > Acrididae > Schistocerca > Schistocerca nitens. Next base: position 621,002,394 of record NC_064617.1, read on the forward strand.
ACAGTACCGCGAATGTCGAGAGTAGAAACACACGAACAACCTTTTTCGTCACCAGTGTTACGATATGATGCAATTATGAGGCAGGAAATTTAGCATATGCAGACAGGCAGTAGATTACCAGTGAATAGGCAAGATGACACAAGCAGTAGCGGGCCATTTGAGTCCATGAATCAGACCCAAATCGGATTTATGAGTAGATATGATGCAGACCACTTCCTAACAGTTAGAATATTTCAACATTTCAAGGAAGAAGGCGGTAGCTTGCATGCACGAACATTCATTCATCTCTTCCAAGTAGGCTTGCCATTCCATCAGACCGTGGCTCACAAACTTGACTTCATTTGTGCACACATGTCAGGAACAGTAGCGGAGGTTACGCAAAAGATCACTGCTACCTGTACGTCTTACCTACAGTTCAGAACAGCATTGCTCGAAAGATATTGGTCTAAGGAGGCGCAAAACAAAATTAAATACGAGTTACTTCAGATGAAACCATATGAAAATTCAGGGGAGAAAAACGTGGTAAAATTCTTTGACACAATGGACAAAAAGAAACAACGCCTAGACAAACCAGACAGTAACGGAGAGCTGATACGTCTATGTAGAATGAAGTTACCGGTAAAAACTCAACAGGGGACAGTGGTAAAAAATGAAAATACCGAAGAATTCAAAGAGGTCATAATGGAACTTGAATTCATGTTTAAAGAAGACGAGGTGAAAGAAAAAAGAAAGGAGAGGGAACAGCAAAAGGAGAGGACTAGGAACAAATATTCCAATAAAAATAATCGTAACCCTAATACCAATAATTTCAGGCAATTTAACAGACCAGGACAGTGGCATAATGGAGGCAACTGGCATAGAAACGAGAACCAGGATAATTGGTTAGACAAACTGACGTCCACCCTATCTTATACTAACCACTAAATAAAAGGTAAATTAATAGATCAACAGAACAACATAATTAAAAGAAAAAAACGAGACACAAGACAAACTAACAATCTCTTGTAGTTTTGAGTATCCTGCAACATGCACACAAACCAGAAATGACAAACAACACATAATTGGATGAAGAAGTGGTAGGAGATAATTAGAATAAAGAAATATATCAATCTAATAATTTTGCCACTATCAGAAACTTTTGCATTACATAAAATCAGAGTTTTCTTGTAAGTAACGATAGCAAATATATGTAAAACAAAAAATGTAAATATTTCTATGTGTCAGAGGGACATCGCCACCATCGCACTTAGGGCAATGACAACAACATGAAGACCAACGCCACACTGGAAATGCCTGTGCAATCAGGCTGGACTTCAGAGGAACAACGCGTAGCATGGACATGTCATATGCGACGATACTGTTACTTTATGGACTAGTGTCGGGAGAATCAGGATACGATGAGACTACAAAGAAGGTACAAGAAATAAACTCTTCAACTTATATTTGGAAAGGCAGTCAGATCCTACAAATCCTATATCTCTCCTACATTAAACTTTACATATTCCTAGCCCAAGAAGAACAGAAGAATGCAAAAAGAAGAGAAGAACAGAAGATCCAAGACGAAGAGAGGCAGAAGAGAGCAAGATACCTTTCTCTTCTATCCTACAAATAAAATTGTTACAAGCGTCGTTCCATGAAATTAGAACATTAACACGGTAACTACTACAACCACCTTTCCAAAAATGAACCTTGAATGTCAAACCAATACAAGCGAACGTCAAACAGAATATTAAGCGATACCAACAAACATTACCTAGAAATGGATTCAGGAAAATGAACATCATTCTCCCTACCACATCACCAAATTGTCATATCCAACCAGGTGTGGAGTACCAAGACGTCAGGCGCACGTATATTAGGTGACGATCGTTGGTAATCACCAACTTACTACAATCATCGAACTACCATAACGCGGCAGGTGTGACAGCAAAGGCGTACCAAGACATCACCATACACTCAATAAACCCGAGTCATCATCATCGGTTAAAAATACCACTTCATGATGACAACATCAACAAATGAGACCCGGCATTTCATGCTAGAGTCCTTCTCACATGAATTGTGACGCCCATGTAAATGAGTCAACATCTTCCAGCATTTCCATGGGGATCGTCAAACAAAGAAATGGACAGAGTAAATACAACCAGTGTAGATTATAAAAATTAGATATATGCAAATAATACTTACCTTCTTATTTGTGAAAGTAATTATTTTATTAAATATGGAAAGTCCCTAATTTGTACATACCTCAAAAGTTTTTAGAAAGAAACTAAATTAGGATAGTCATACAATCTCTTATTTTCTTTATATGTAGAATTACAAAAAGAATTATGTAACATTTTCCTTCGGTAAGGAATGTTCATAAATACATTTTAGTTGCAATCATAACATTAGTACCGAGGATAGAATTAAGAGAAAAGCTTCTTCATTCTTTAAAAAGAAAAACAGTGACACCTAAAAGAAATAAATAAATGAAACAAAGTGACGCAACAGAGCTTTTGCGAACATTCACGCAAAGCTTAACTAAAGGAGAGAAGCAACCACACTAAGACATGATACACTGTACACTATGGAGTTTAGAAAAATTAATATTGTAAAAGCAACTTTTGGGAAATGAAGAAGAAAAACAGAGACACGTAATGAGAATAACAATCAAACTTTGTAAAGCCTATGTTTACCTAACAACAAAACACAAATTGTATGATTAGAAACTATAAGCAATAGCTATCACGAAATAATTACAAAGTTATAAGAATAGCTGAGAACGTTTATTGGAAAATGTAAAGGAAAAATTGTTCCCTGACTTTGTCAATGTTCGACTTAAAAGCAAATTCAGCTAAATTGTGTGGGAGCGCCCAGAAGACGCATTTTTTCATGGACCGACTGCGTAGTTACGGAGTTCTCACAGGCGGACAGTATACGCTTAACAGAGATGCTACAGATTTCTGCATTGGTCGACTTAAACGAAACGTCATTCTCCAATTAAAAGAGCAACGCTGATTGGTGGAATATTTCTGATGCAAACAGCCAGAGGAGTGAGGGAAGACAGCAAATGATATACCCTGGCAACTTTTCCAGAAAAGGGGACCGTTCCGTTGTCGCTCCTGGAGGGGGAACACAAAAGGAGAGCGAGTGCGCTCGTACATTTACACATAGAGCGAAGAACAAAGTCTCTCCTGTCGGCGTATCGGAAAGACACTGTATATTGAATCGCTCGCGATTAAGCGTTGTTCACTGTGTTGGACACCAAACTTATTGTGCGGTGTGAACACGGACAGAGTAGTAGTTAAACGCCTGCGAGCGGGTATTGAGTGGCATCATGATGGACTGGTTATCTGACTGGTGTACCACACCAATAGTTAGACTAGGGGCAGATAGGAGTCCTTGACTTCATCAAGGCGTAGGGAAAGTTTGATTGGCGAAGGTCAATCCAGATAGAAAGAGATAGTTGTGTTATTTGTTAGCAGCGAGCGATGCAAGCAGCAGTCGTCGCAGCTCACGGTATTGTGCGCTACAGTGTATGCGGGCCCCATCTGCCCTCCCTAACAGTACACTTCACTACATTTGTCATGCGACAGCCTTGACCGTACCTAGAAAAGTTATTCAAGTTGTGTAGGCGCGGTTCTCAGCCATTCTGCCGAGTAAATAACATTCGTAAAGAAAAGGGAGAAAAGAACCTTTCCATACTTTGTAAAATAATAGCATTCCTATCCATAAGAGGCAATCTACTGTTCCGAAAAGAACCCGGAAATTAATTATCATTTCATAAGAAAATGTTTCATTTGAGTTCTCAGAATTTTTTATAATGAATAATATTTTCCGTTCGGATGATGTTTTTCTTACACTAACTAGAAACACTCCCGTACTCAAGTATCCCACTAGTTACGTAAGAATATATAGAATATTTTTGTGTCTTTCCTTACAGCAGACGACTCCAGAAGATATTTGTTGCTGAATGTTTTTCAAGCCGTTCTGTTTGACTTCTGTAGTAGTTTGAGGAGGTGGATATTGTTTCTTGCAAGAGCCAAAGGGTACTTGTTGGATCAATCCATTGCGCAACTTGACAAAATGAAACCCACACACTCACAGTACTTACATTGATTTTTCTTCTAGATTTCATCCTGCTACTTTCCTTTAAAGATTTCAATTGCAGTTTTTAGCCAGTAATTATTCTAGTGTATTGCTGCTGGTGTAAGCAAGTTATTCCAAGCACATTCCACGTACGTGGGGGTCTGATTACGTCTATGTTTTCAGAAAGCCACTTTGCTTGGGGTCTATTCACCAAGTACGTAAAATAAAAATACATTTAACGGGAGGTGGTCGCAGGTCAAACTTGAATCGAAGCAGTAGCGATTGGTCGATGGTAATCAAGAGCTCCTAGCGTGTGAGCGATAGACACGAAGAAACATCCTTCAACAATGTAAATATGAGTTTTTTTCCACAATCAGCTAATTGCAGTTTATCTTTAACGGGAAGCCCCAGCTGTAATTTCTAAAGGTATATTCATAGCGGTTAACATGATTGTTCATTGCCTTATCAACAATAAACTCACCTAATTTGTTACTGATACACATCTTGTGCCAGTATCCACAAGACCAACTTAAAAATACTCACAGCATAAACTTACTTAGCTTGCCCCTCAGATGAAGTTAGATACCTGCAGTCTCTTTTTGTGCACTAGCAACAAACATGCAGACTATATAGCAGTTGAATCTGGAATGGCTTGAAACAGAAACGTCACAGAAAAGCACTAAGGACACATACAGATTCAACGGTTATTTCTGAGCTGACACGATGACTAGAGACCTGTGTTAAACCTTGGTGAATGCTGTCTACGTCTTTGACGAGTGAACAGGGACGACTTGTGGATTTCCTCATGTATAGCACGACCACTGTTTAGAATCTGCTGCTCCTGTCACCATATATTTGAACTGTGGAACCCTCAGAGGCGTCATATCGGCAAACACCATGCTGCTTTGTGTAGCATCCGGACCTGTTGTAACAGAGAATGCCAATCTCTGACTGTTGCCGTATTATCGCCATCTGTACTTGACGCACATTACGCCATGAATGAGGGTGTTAGTACCTCCAGGGAGACCCCCACTCACAGCCGCATTGACATGTAATTCATACATGGTCCAGTCACGTTAATGTGGCAGTCACCTATATTTTACGTCAAACCTGTAATAACCACTTACAGACCGCAGGTGGCAGCAGTATCTGTGGAAGGTAGATAAAGTGAGTGTATGATCATTTACTTGCAGGACACTGGCGGAAAAATTTCCGAAATGGTCTTGGCAAAATGGTGCTATCTAAAGCGGGCACCGAGGCAACTGTGATGCACCACGAGCTACAGTTGACAGGGTGAACGACGGCTATGGAGATGTGTACGGGCAAACAGATGTGCAACTGTTGGACAACATACACCCCAGATGAACAAGGGGCTACCAATTTTGCCTCCTCAACGGCTGTTCAGCGAACTTTGGTGCTCATGGGCCTCCGCAGTGTGCCTGGTTTATGCACCCATGCTGACTGCTGTTCATCTTCAACGAAGGCTGGAAATTGCACGTCAATACTGCTGTTGAATATTCAATGAATGGCTAATAGGTGCCCTCATCAGATTAATCTCGTGTTATGCGTTATCGGACAGATGCATGTGCGACCTTTAAAGTCTGAAACCAAACACTCAGAAGCCACAAGGAAGATTTGTGGTCTGGGGAATGTTTTCAGGTTTTTTCTGGGTGATGTCACCATTCTGGAAGGCACGGTGGATTAACACTACGTCCATCCCTACACTCAGTCTGTTTTTCCTCGGCACCATGGCATCTAACAGCGGGACAATGCAACATGTCAGCCGGCACTCAGTGAAAGTCCGTGGTTCCAAGAACACCTTGATGTGTTTACTGTACTTCCCTAATCGACAATCTCTCAGTTCACCTCGATCGATCTGTACGCGCCATTGGCCCTCAACCGAGAATCCTAGCACAGCTGGAGTTGGCACTTTTCCACGTACCCCTCGGCACTTTTCAGAACCCCACTGACTCTCTTCCCACACATCTCGCAACGGTCTGCACTGCAAAAGGTGGGTTATTCAGGCTTTTGACAGGTGGTCAAATTACTGTGGCTGGGCAATATAACACATCAAAATAAACTTTTAGTTTAGGTACGTAAGACAAATTTACCACGTGTTTCTCTCTTTCTTCATGCAGAAAATGAAGTTATTTGTAACTGGATTCTACTCTTCGGAACATCCTGCACAATATCTGAAAATCATATGTACGCTAGGGACAACAGTCGAATGCCAGCAACAGCCGTGTTGGGTACTACAGATGTGAGTACCAAATACAGTGAGGTACGATGCTTTGACAAATATCGTACACCGTCTTACCCCCTTGTGTGGAATCAGTCGAGATTGCCCGATGTCACTAAATTTGAATGTTATACCCACAGCGATTCCTATGTTGTGCTTAAGTTTCTACAGTTCTTGTAATAGATTCAATATCATTAATTTAGTGGGTCATCTTACAAGAATTATAAATTTGTGTAACCAAACAGTGTTGCTGTTCGTTTCTTGGATTACATGGAAGTTTCATCATCAGTTTCTTGGATTACATGAAAGTTTCATCAACAAGCTTCATCAACGTTCCACGAAATGCACACTTCGGAGACTACTGCTGGATAATGTTTTTGGTTAAAATTTCGAAGGCGTGGAAACAAGACACCTTACAAATTACACTGCGGATTTTAGCGCTAATTTTCGAAGCCAAAGGAAGAGTGGGAAATGGACAAAATGACCAGCGTAAGATCTAGTTTTGCAAAAGAATATTGAACTGCCTTAAAGTAAACATAGTAACTAATAAAAGCTTAGGCAATGATGCGAGACAAAACCGAAGTATTTCAAGAACAGCTGTTGGTAACTATGCAACTAGAGTAGCAAAAACTACATCTCTTAAAGGCCTAGCTATTTGGCAAATAAATTCATATATGTGTGTGATATTTAACTGCGAAAATGGTTTCGGCCAAATCAAGTTCTAAGTTCAGGACATTTTGGGAACAGGAATTGCTAGGAAAGGAAACGAGACTGCAATCGGGGTCATGATTTCTGAACAAAACTTGAAAATGAAGAAAAATTTTGAAAAAATCTATAAAATAGTCTGAAAATGATTTGCCTAAGGGTAAGAAATAACGTAAATTATAGAAATATCTGACGTGTCTTTGAAAGAGACTCGAAATCATGTACAGCAAACGAGATGCGCAAAATGTTTCTAAAAATCTGTATTATTTCTTATTTTTAGACATATCATTTCACAAAACATTTGAACGATTTTTTAAAAGATTGTGGTCCAGCATTTACGCCTCTGTCAAAAGTAACGTGTTCAAGCAATGGGGAAAAATGATTTTGAACACAGGGTCAGGTTATCCCAACAGAAAATGTAGTAATGCATATTGAGCGGCGATCATCACTTTGAGCAATTACCGTGAGCTTAATTATTGACTGTAGTGTATCATGTCACTAACGAACATTCTCTTCCGTCAACCACACAGTGAGGTATCATTTACCACATCCATAGTTTTAACTCAAAATGTATGTGACACCCTGTATAATTAAATTATCTCGATAAATATCGGGCTGGAGATTAATGTTTTACGGTAATTTATTTCCCAAATATCGATTTTTACCTCACAAGAACCACTTCTTCTTTACTAAATTGAGACTAAGGTATCTAACTTCTGTACAGCTTTTCTGTTTGTGCGTACACTTTCGTCCAATCTCTGCAGTGGCTAACACAACTCCCAGTACCCATATCGTTATTTCCCCATTACCATGTCACCCTATGTGGTTGATCGTTACAACATCAGTGCAGTCCTGTAGTTAATCAAATTCAAAAACTAGGCACCAACCGAAAGAGCTAATAAGAATAAATGCGTCTAGTAAACAAAAAATATAATAACATGAGGTACATATGAAAAGAAATAAAAAGAACCGCTATGCATAATAAATAGTTACTAGGTATTTGCAGCTCCACAACTGCAGTCGTTTCAGTGGACTTAGTCATAAAGCCAATCCAAAGCAATTACATTCTAGCGTATAATATTCGAAACTTATCTCAATTGTAATCGTAATTACGTAGCTCAGTAATGAAATTTATACAGTATAATAAAGAAATGTTTTGACGAGAATCATGCAAAACTGAAACCCTATGCAGCAAGGAAGCTTCTCTGTGTACGTATGCAGTGTCCCTAACGATATCTCTCTGTTGACAAGACGTTGGAATCGCGCTTGGGGAGCTCAAATCCTTTTTCACATATGCATATTTATGTTTCCCCATACATTTCCTGAAACCATTACGGCGAATACCAGAATGGTTCCATTAAAATTGACGCTTTCTATTTCCTTTCTTAGGTAGGCCCTGTCCATGATTGTGCTCGCTCTCTAAGGACCTCGTCCTTGATTTGACGTTAAACCCAGACCTGTGTCATATTTTCCATATGATAGGTGTCATCTTACAGAACTTACAGTTATTAGTAACCACATGTGAATTATTTAAATCCAGCTTTAAGCCTTCGCGTATCTCCTTTTACAACTAGGAAATTGCTAATTTAGATGTTGCTTACTGTATGTGGTTGATGCATGAGAGAATGGTTCACGTCTTCTGTTTCACGACCAAGTTTCTTGTCAAATTTATACCATTGCAAAAGTCAAATATTTTGCAACGGGTGAATCAGAAACTGTGTTTATGGTCCTTATTAACCTAACGCCGTAAAATTCGACGAGGGATGCGTTTTTTAATACATTCTGTCCAAAACGTCTTCCACTGGTTGTACTTTAAAGGCAGATTGCTGTTTAGATCACGTAACAGCACTGTGGAGTTTAAATGCCTTGATTCTTGATGACGAATTTAGGAGATACCGTTTAGGCACATTGAATCGCAATATTCTTCTACAGTGTAGGCTAGCGTTCATTTAGAATAGATGAGGTTTCTGCCTATTACAGCATTAGCAAGTTGTGTCGCCAGATGATGTTTGCTGTCTCGAGATATGAACTGTATATGGAGTCTGTCAACGCATCAAATGCTTTCGTCGCCAACGATTATCATTCTATGTTTGACAAACGTAAAGTTACTCCAGTAAACTACTCAACTCTGCACAAAAAGGAATTTTAATAGTCCCGTTTTCCATCACTGCACTTGGAGCAGATGGTCGCCAATGGAAAGCGAACGTACGTCACTCGATCGAACCTGCGGTGGACCGTTTATCAGATTTCACGTGTGGTGTGCCACCGTCAGTGGTCAGCCACTTCGTGCAACCGCTGCCAGTTGCAGCTGTCGATATTCAAACGGGCCAGTGACGTGGCAGAGAGATGTGTGGACCGTAATACGTCAGCCTGCTGCCTCACTTGGTGGCTTCCCCATTCTCTGTCCCTCATTGAAGGACGATCCGTTGAGCGTTTACCAGCCTTTTGGTCTGTGTCTCCTGGTCGTTTCACATACCACCACAAGTTAATTTAGATTACAGGTGAACCGACTAAATGTACTTCAAACGTTAGTTTCCTCAATTATAGTGGATCACGTGAAGTTTCTACAGTTCTGCCTGTGATTTTTCTATTAGACCTTCATTTTCTTGCTCATGGCTTTCTTTCTTTCATCCGTCCACTTTGGCTCTTGTCTCTGGCTGGACTTCCCACTTGTCTATTTTGCTTCTGTAGATGTTACGGTCTGCAGTGTCCTGAATGGTGAGTTGAGCATCAGTATGGTCTCTTCGTACTTGTTCGGCTCATGTCATACCTTTATGGTTTTCAGTGGCTGTGAGTATCTGGCTTGCGAGTCTATACTGGGGGAGTCTGTGTATGCGTCCATTGAATCTAAGGCGTCTTTTTCTAATGTCAACAGCAATATTAAAAATTTCCTCTGCAGTTTTGTTGGTTTTCAGTCTATATCCAGCTTCAGTTTTTCGTGGTCCTAGGATTTTCCTAATGATCTTTCGTTTTTCTTTTTGTAGATTTTATAGTAGCATCTTGTTATGGAGTGACAAGGTTTCTGCTGCATATAGAACGTCGGGTTTAATGACAGTGCTCTAGTGCCTGATTTTTGCATGCACGGATATACACTTTGTGTTGTAAAGCCGGTGTGTTCGACCGTAGGCTCTCTTTAGTTTCTATGCTCGGTTTTTTTTAGATGTTTTTCTATTCCAGTGGGATCCAGAATTTCCCCCGGGTATTTAAAATGTGGAACTCTGTTTATCCGTCCATATTTTGAGGTGAGATTCTGTATGTTTAAGAGTGTACACATAAATTCCGTTTTCTCAAAGGAAATTTGCAAGTCAACCTTCTTGGCACATTCCTTAAGTATTTTTATTTGATGTATTGAATTTTGTTCATTGTATGTCAGAATTGTAAGGTCATCGGCAAAGACTAGGCAGGTGACTTCAGTTTTCCTTCCAATCTTCACTGGTTTCCATAGGCCACGTTTTCTAAGCTCACTCCCTCATTCCCTTATGACCTCTCCAAAATGATATTGAACAGAATTGGAGATGGTCCGTCCACTTGTCTCACTCCAGTTCTGATCTCAAAACATTCCGACATTTCCCTCATGAATTTTACTTTAGAGGTTGTGTTGGAGAGTGTCTGATCAATGAGCTTACGTGTTTTCTGGCCAAGTCCGAGTTCTTATTAGTCTGTTGACAAGGGATGTACGGTCGACTGAGTCATACGCTTTCTTGAAGTCGACGAGTGTACATATGGTGGGCTTATGTCTAATAGCTCTGTATTTTAACGTTGTTTTTAGATTAAAAATTTGTTAAGGGTAGGAACGTCCGGGTAGAAAACCCACATGATACTCCCCAGTCTTGTGTTCAATTTCTTCCTGTGTTCTCTTCAATAGGCAGGAAGACCAGATCTTGTAAGTGGTTGTAGTGAAATGCCTATATATATATATTGTGTCTGTGTGTGTGTGTGTGTGTGTGTGTGTCTGACGACTCCTCCTAAATCCTGCACAGATTTAAGCCAAACTTAATACACGTATCACTTACAATCTGGAACGAATCGCTGTGAAGGTCAAACCCACCTTCTTTTCAAAGGGGTTTAGGTAAGGTGAAATAGAAATGTGGTTCCTGACACATGAATACCCAACTTAATTCATCCAGTATATGAGAATGACAGCACGTAGAGACTTTCAACAAACATTAGACATAATTTCAAACTCGTTGGAAAATTTTTCCCCTGACAACTGCCTCAAAGTTAAGAATGGGAAAAAGTATCTTTCTTACAACATCTGTGCTATTCATGCAATAAAAAAGCCGTTTCAAGCATGACATTTTAAATTATGACTTTCCTATTACTATCTGTGTTCACGATATACTTTGCAAACAGTATTCACTTATATTACTGATATATCTGCAAAATTGTATCACTTAAATGCACATAGATCTGGAGATATGATGTCATAAACACAAAGATGTGTGTAGAACTGCCGCATCACGCATAACTTTCGTATTTGGTACTTCTATGTTAAGAACTTTATTCGCAAAAAAAAAAAAAAAAATCGCTGGCAATATCCATATATCACGGTAAAAGCATTTACAAAATTATTTAACACGTTATTCAGGAGATATCATCATAAACACTGCGATGAGTGAAGAAACTGTCAAATCATGCATTTCATTTAAACGTATTACTTCTTCGATACGATCTCCAATCGCAAAAATTTAGCAGGGAACGCGCATATATGTCAGCAAACGCATCTACAAAATTATATCATTGTACGACATAAATAACGAGATGCATGAACAACTGCCGCGTCATGTATCGCGTATATTTATTTACCGTATGGCGTACATTGTTGTTCTTGTGCAATTTACAGACAATTTAATTACAAATTGACATTCAGGTCCTGAATATAATCTATAGCATGTATAGAATAGCGTGTAAACGTATTACTTTTGTGATACAAACTCTATTCGAAATACTTTTTACAGAAACTAGCCTAATGCGATGCTGAACGTATCTACAAAGCATTGCCATTGTACAACACATAGTTGAGCATAAATGACGTTATAAACGCTGAGCTGTTCAGAAGAGCGAAATTCACTAGGGATACAGGTGAACTATAAGCGCAGATATGCCGGCCAGTGTGGCCGAGTGGTTCTAGACGCTTTAGTCTGGAACCGCGCGACCACTACGGTCGCAGGTTCGAATCCTGCCTCGGGCATGGATGTGTGTGATGTCCTTAGGTTAGTTAGGTTTAAGTAGTTCTAAGTTCTAGGGGATTGATGACCTCATATGTTAAGTCTTATAGAGCTCAGAGCCATTTGAACAATTTTGTGCAGATATGTGTGAAATATGTTAAATATATGAGCCTCTGAGAGCCGAAGCGATATGGCTCAATTATTCCCAATTCTGAGAAATGTAAAGTTTTGGTTTCTTTAATATAAATCCCCCCCCCCCATGAACCGAGGACCTTGCCGTTGGTGGGGAGGCTTTCGTACCTCAGCGATACAGATGGCCGTACCGTAGGTGCAACCACAACAAAGGGGTATCTGTTGACAGGCCAGACAAACGTGTGGTTCCTGAAGAGGGGCAGCAGCCTTTTCAGTAGTTGTGAGGGGCAACAGTCTCAATCTGGATCTGGATCTGTAACACTAACCAAAACGGCCTTCCTGTGCTGGTGGTGGTTAGTGGTTAACGTGCCGTCGACAACGAGGTCATTAGAGACGGAGCGCAAGCTCGGGTTAGGGAAGGATTGGAAAGGAAATCGGCCGTGCCCTTTCAAAGGAACCATCCCGGCATTTGCCTGAAACGATTTAGGGAAATCACGGAAAACCTAAATCAGGATGGCCGGAGACGGGATTGAACCGTCGTCCTCCCGAATGCGAGTCCAGTGTGCTAACCACTGGGCCACCTCGCTCGGTCCTGTGCTGGTACTGCGAACGGCTGAAAGCAAGGGGAAACTACAGCCGCAATTTTTCCGGAGGGCATGCAGCTTTACTGTATGGTTAAATGATGATGGCGCCCTCTTGGGTAAAATGTTCCGGAGGTGAAATAAATAGTCCCCCATTCGGATCTCCGGGCGGGGACTACTCAAGAGGATGTCGTAATCAGGAGAAAGAAAACTGGCGTTCTACGGATCGGAACGTGGAATGTCAGACCCCTTAACAGGGCAGGTAGGTTAGAAAATTTAAAAAGGGAAATGGATAGGTTAAAGTTAGATATAGTAGAAATTAGTGAAGTTCGTTGGCAGGATGAACAAAACTTTTGGTCAGGTGAATACAGGATTATAAATACAAAATCAAATAGGGGTAACGCAGGAGTAGGTTTAATAATGAATAAAAAAGTAGGAGTGCGGGTAAGCTACTACTAACAGCATAGTGACCGCATTATTGTGGCCAATATAGACACGAAGCCCATGCCTACTACAGTAGTACAAGTTTATATGCCAACTAGCTCAGCAGATGATGAAGAAATGGATGAAATATATGATGAGATAAAACAAATTATTCAGATAGTTAAGGGAGACGAAAATTTATTAGTCATGAGTGACTGGAATTCGAGAGTAGGAAAAAGGAGAGAAGGAAACGTAGTAGGTGAATACGGATTGGGATAAGAAATGAAAGAGGAAGCCGCCTGGTAGAATTTTGCGCAGAGCATAGCTTAATCGTAGCTAACACTTGGTTCAAGAATCATAAAAGAAGGTTGTATACATGGAAAAATCCTGGAGATTCTAGAAGGTATCAGATAGATTATATAATGGTAAGACAGAGATTTAAGAACCAGGTTTTAAATTGTAACGCTTTTCCAGGGGCAGATGATGACTCTGACCACAAACTATTGGTTATGAACTGTAGATTAAAACTGAAGAAACTACAAAACGGTGGGAATTTAAGAAGATGGAACCTGGACAAACTGAGTAAACCAGAGGTTCAACAAAGTTTCAGGGAGAGCATGAGGGAACAATTGACAGCAATGGGGCAAAGAAAAAGAGTAGAAGAAGAATGGTTAGCTCTGAGGGATGAAGTAGTGAAGGCAGCAGAGGATGAAGTAGGTAATCGACGAGGGCTAGTAGAAATCCTTGGGTAACGGAAGAAATATTGAACTTAATTGATGAAAGGAGAAAATATAAAAATGCAGTAAATGAAGCAGGCAAAAAAGAATACAAAAGTCTAAAAAATTAGATAGACAGGAAGTGCAAAATGGCTAAACAGGGATGGCTATAGGACAAATGTAATGCTGTAGAGGCTTATCTCACTAGGGGTAAGATAGATACTGCTTACAGGAAAATTAAAGCGACCTTTGGAGAAAAGAGAGCCACTTGTATCAATATCTAGAGCTCAGATGGAAACCCAGTTCTAAGCAAAGAAGGATAAGCAGAAATGTGGATGGAGTATATAGAAGGTCTATATGAGGGTGATGTACTTGAGGGCAATATTATGAAAATGGAAGAGGATGTAGATGAATATGAAATGGAAGATACGATACTGCGTGAAGTGTTTGACAGAGAACTAAAAGACCTGAGTCGAAACAAGGCCCCGGGAGTAGACAACATTCCATTAGAACTACTGACGGCCTTGGGAGAGCCAGTCCTGACAAAACTCTACCATCTGGTGAGCAAGATGTATGAGACAGGCGAAATACCCTCAGACTTCAAGAATAATATAATAATTCCAATCCCAAAGAAAGCAGGTGTTGACAGACGTGAAAATTACCGAACTATCAGTTTAATAAGTCACAGCTGCAAAATACTAACGGGAATTCTTTACAGACGAATGGAAAAACTGGTAGAAGCCGACCTCGGGGAAGATCAGTTTGGATTCCGTAGAAATGTTGGAACACATGAGGCAATACTGACCTTACGACTTATCTTAGAAGAAAGATTAAGGTATGGCAAACCTACGTTTCTTGCATCTGTAGACTTAGAGAAAGCTCTTGACAATGTTGACTGGAATACTCTGTTTCAATTTTTAAAGGTGGCAGGGGTTAAATACAGGGAGCGAAAGGCAATTTACAATTTGTACAGACACCATATGGCAGTTATAAAAGTCGA
Source organism: Schistocerca nitens (assembly GCF_023898315.1). Taxonomy (NCBI): domain Eukaryota; kingdom Metazoa; phylum Arthropoda; class Insecta; order Orthoptera; family Acrididae; genus Schistocerca; species Schistocerca nitens. Next base: position 621,017,429 of record NC_064617.1, read on the forward strand.
GGGGCATGAAAGGCAAGCAGCGGCTGGGAAGGGAGTGAGACAGAGTTGTAGCCTCTCCCCGATGTTATTCAATCTGTATATTGGTCAAGCAGTAAAGGAAACAAAAGAAAAATTCAGAGTAGGTATCAAAATCCATGGAGAACTAATAAAAACTTTGAGGTTCGCCAATGACATTGTAATTCTGTCAGAGACAGCAAAGGACTTGGAAGAGCAGTTGAACGGAATGGATAGTGTCTTGAAAGGAGGATATAAGATGAACATCACCAAAAGCAAAACGAGGATAATGGGATGTAGTCTAATTAAATAGGGTGATGCTGAGGGAATTAGATTACGAAATGAGACTCCTTAAAGTAGTAAAGGAGTTTTGCTATTTGGGGAGGAAAATAACTGATGGTGGTCGAAGTAGAGAGGATATAAAATGTAGACTGGCAATGGCAAGGAAAGCGTTTCTGAAGAAGAGAAATTTGTTTACATCGAGTATAGATTTAAGTGTCAGGAAGTCGTTTCTGAACGTATTTGTATGGAGTGTAGCCATGTATGGAATTGATACATGTACGATAAATAGTTTGGACAAGAAGAGAATAGAAGCTTTCCGAAATGTGGTACTACAGAAGAATGCTGAATATTTGATGGGTAGATCATATAACTAATGAGGAGATATTGAGTAGGATTGGGGAGAAGAGAAGTTTGTGGCACAACTTGACTAGAAGAAGGGATCGGTTGGTAGGACATGTTCTGAGGCATCAAGGGATCACAAATTTAGCGTTGGAGGGCTGCATGGAGGGTAAAAATCGTAGAGGGAGACCAAGAGATGAATATACTAAGCAGATTCAGAAGGATGTAGGGTGCAGTAAGTACAGGGAGATGAAGAAGCTTGCACAGGGTAGAGTAGCATCAAACCAGGCTCAGGACTGAAGACCACAACAACAAACAACAATGCAAATTTATACTTCATAATATTTCGTGAAGCGTTTGATAAATTGCACAAATGAAATTTTATAATTACGTTTACCACGGGCATTGTACCTTAAATTCTTTTTTATAGTTCCTAAAAGTTGGACTACCATTTTTCACTCAGAAATCTACTCATAGTGAAAGCAAATGTCGTATAAATCAAGGGTTGTACTATTCTTCTTATAAACGTTTTGGTGAAATTGAATACTTTGCAAGGAATACGCTGTCTTTTAATCTCCAAACTGCAATTTATTTATACACTAAAGCCGCAAAGAAACTGGTATAGACATGCGTATTCAAATGCAGAGACATGTAAACAGGCAGAATACGACGCTGCAGTCGGCAACACCTATATAAGACTACAAGTGTCTGGCGCAGTTGTTAGATCGGTTACTGCTACTAAAATGGCAGTTTATCTAGATTAATGTGCGTTTGGTGTTATAGTCAGTGAACGAGCAATGGGACACAGCCTCTCCTAGGTAGAGACGAAATGGGGACTTTCCCGTACGACCATTTCAGGAGTGTAGCGTGAGTATCCGGAATCCGGTAAAACATCAAATCTCCGACATCGCTGCGGCTGGAAAAAGATCCAGCAAGAACGGGACCAACGACGACTGAAGAGAATCGTTCAACGTGACAGAAGTGCAACTTTTTCGCAAATTGCTGCAGATTTCAATTCTGGGCCATCAACAAGTGTCAGTGAGCAAAACGTTTAACGAAACATCATCGCTATGGGCTTTCGGGGACGAAGGCCACTTGTGTACCCTTGATAACTGCACCATACAAAGCTTTTCGCGTCACCTGGGCCCACAACATTTATATTGGACTGTTGATGACTGGAAACAAGTTACCGGGTCGGACGAGTCTCGTTTCAAATTGTGTCGAACGGATATGGAGACTACCTCATGAATCCATGGATCCTGCATGTCATCAGGGGACTGTTCAGGCTGGTGGAGACTCTGTAATAGAGTAGGGCGTGCGCAGTTGAAATACGGGACCGTTGATACGTCTATATTCGACTCTGACAGGTGACACGTACCTAAGCATATTGTCTGATCGCCTGCATCCATTCATGTCCATTGTGCATTCCGACGGACTTGGGCAATTCCAGCAGGACAATGAGACACCCCACACGTCCAGAATTGCTACAGAGAGGCTTCAGGAGTTGGCCACCAGAATCCCCAGAAATGAACACTGAACATGTCTGGGACGCCTTGCAATGTGCTGTTCAGAAGAGATGTTCACCTCCTCAAATACTCTCAGATTTATGGACAACCCTGAAGGATTCATGGTGTCAGTTCCCTCCAGCAGTACTTGACACATTAGTCGAGTCCATGCCATGTAGTGTTGCGGCACTTCTGCGTGCTCGCGGGGGCCTAGACGACATTAGGCAGGTGTACCAGTTTCTTTGGCTCTTCAGTGTAGAACATAAACATAATGTAATACAATAAATCGGAGTCTGTGCTTATTGCTGCCCCTGTGCTTCCAAAAATTTAGTTAAAATAATAGCATTATTGTTGTTAATTACTGGAATGCTACGTACTGTCTAGTAGTTCAGCAGTGTGTTCATCTGCAGATTATAATAAATTGTCGTTTGTAAATGTCGAAATTTCTTAAAATCTAATTCTTGTCATGCTGAGATTTCAAGATAATTTATACTGGAGCATGTCTGTTTACTCGATTTCTTCATCCACATCATCTTCCTGTGCCAAAGGTTCAACATGTGTAGATCTAGATTTCTTAGCCGAACTTGCAGTTGAAAGTTGGCTGAAGAAAGCGTGGTGCACCGAAGGGACGTACATGAGATGTGTCACCATGTATTTCCTATTAGCCTCGGTGACAAGTCGCATAGCTTTGTTGAGAAGTATGAGTTTTGTGGTTTATGTATTTAATGTGAGACATTAGTGCTTGATTCGTATGTTTGGCTTTAACCTAGACTTCAACATGGAGTGCAAACTCCCCTTATAAAGACAATTTCTGCTTTAATTATGTCTGGATACTACAAATAGAAAGAAAGACAAAAAGAAAGAAAACAATTCAAATAGTTACTAGCACTGCTACAATATGTTTTTGATTTTAGAGCGTAAGAGGAAGAATGTATTTACACCTCTCAAGTGGCTCCAATGGGAGTTATCGTTATACTACTTCTCCAAAACAAATTTCCGTGCATTGTGAGTGGATTAAAATCTAATTTTTTTGACTTAGACCACTTTGTTCCTCAGTGACTCATATGTGACACGTGTCTACGTGGGCAAAGCCACAGGTGAAAGTCTCTTCCTAAATCACTGGAATGATTCCAAGAAAACTTAGTACATATACTACTTATTGTTCTACCTAAAAAAAATACTAGAAGTTAGGAACTAGGAACTTCCTGTGGCGGTAGGAATGTTCACGTGGAGACAGGAGGATTAGGAGTATACGGACAAAGATAGGGGCAGGATGGATGGACAGAGACTCGTGGGCGAAGGAGAGAGAGAGAGAGAGAGAGATGGAGGAAAAATGGACATAGAAAAGAGTGGAGGAGACAGATAGTAGTGGATTAAGAACATGGACTACTAGAACAGGAATAAATACATTCCCTGACAAAGCCGGATACTCGCCTAGTGTTATAATAACAGTCACTTAAAGTAAGTGTCCAAGCTGAGTCATGTAAAAAGCACTTTTTTAAATGGAAACAGAGCTCCCAAACATTTATATTTAATGTTAATAGCGATTTGAAAACTTGCACAGCAGCCACATAAAGAGCTGTGAGAGTCGATCCTGAAGCAATAACTGAGAAAGGCAAATACCGCAAGTTTGCGTACAGGTTTGAGAGCATAGTTGTAATCTAGTATCAGCGCTCGCTCCTTAGATACTTAGAGTAATGATTAATGATTAGAAAGGTATCGTTAATAAAATAAGAAACTATACGTAATATTCTTTTTGTTAGAGATATTACTGTAGTTTCGACGTATATTATAGAGTTTACAGAATGAGATTTTCACGCTGCAGCGGAGTGTGCGCTGATATCAAACTTCCTGGCAAATTAAAACTGTGTGCCGGACCGAGATTTGAACTTGGGACCTTTGCCTTTCACGGGCAAATGCTCTAACATCTAAGGTTCGCAGATGAGGTACTGGTAGAATTGGTGCTGTGAGGACGAATCGTGATCCGTGCTTGGGCAGCTCAGATGGTAGTTCCGTTTCAGCCGCGCTAGCGAGTGGCCGCTTTTAACTGCTGCGCTGCACTTCCGTGTTTACGTCAATGTACTTGTGCTTCGCCGACTGCTGTCCGTCCGTTAATCTCCGTGTTCGTTCACATTCCTTGTGATCTGATCGCTCTTTCTGGTCTTGCTGCTGCTAATTGCAATTTCGGGTGATTAACCGAAATTGCGTCGCTGGATCAACCATGGCTAAAAACCCCAGGAAGAATACTCTGGCATTTGCTTTTGACGAGGAATCCCGTCGTGTTCAGCCGACATCCCTGGAAATAGATGAATGGGTTACACAGGTAATTGCTCTCAGTTCTGAAATCGTCCATACCTGGCAACTGGATAAGGAACAATACTGTGTTTTTGTCAACTTAATCAGTGCTGCCACTGTTGATAAAGTGCTACGGAAGTGGGGCTATGAAGTAGATTTTGTGCTTAGAAATGGTTATAAAAGTAAGGTTTCCATCTATATAGCGGACATCCATACAAAACCGTTCGTGTCTTGAATCTTCCCATTGAAATTGAAAATGATAACATTAAGGAAGCTCTTTCAAACAATGGGGACGTTAAATCAATTGCAAATGAAAGATGGTCACCTCGCTTTAAACTGCAGTGTTTCAACGGGGTCCGCTGTGTAGAGACGGACGTAAAGATGAACATAACTCACATAAATGTTTGTGGGTATAAGGCACAAATTGTTTATACAGGTCAGGAAGCTATATGCCTTTAATGTAATGAAACCGGCCACTGCAGAGAGGAACGTCCGCGGCGAACTGTTGTTCTTAAAAGTAATTTGATACAGGGTCAGAAGCTTACCTTACATGATCTGTTACCAACGAATAACCTGGAGCAACTGGTTGGGAATGTTAACGCAGCGGGCCAAGCTGATGTCTCCCTTAATGATAACAGTCAACTTCCCCCATTAACAACAAAGGGAAACCCTGTTACCACTACTCGTGAAACTGAAATGCAGCCGATCTCTGGAGATAACTGATAGATGTTCAGGGGACGACCTGTCCTGTCCAACTCTCTCACTTCGCAAGCAAAAACAGTGCGATTAGGAGGCAGAGGAACCGGAAGGCAAAATGAGAATGGAAACTGATGAATAGAAAGATAATACACATACGGTACCAGGAAATAAAGGGGGTGTCATCAGCATCAATTTGCAAGAAACAACACGTGCAGTAGCCGACTGCAAAAATCAGCAAATATCTTTTAATAAACAAATTCAGGGAGAGGTTGCAAAACTGCAGACTCCATTTGTTTCCCTCGATCAGGAAGTAAGTGATATTAATAAAGAACGAGGAAGTGGTGTCCAAGCTGAAATCACGGTCAACACCTAAGGGCAGGCGCCGGCAACCGAACTTGCGAAAGCGTCTGCTGCTGCTCCAGATGAGCCGCGAAGTAAAATACAGACGCAAGCAAATGAGAATGTAGCTCGTAACCAAGGGAAGGGAAAATCCGGAATAGGCGACCCAAGCCCAAAGAATATTCGGTCCGAAACGGTCCTGCTCGAATCACTCGAGGAAAAATCAGATAGTTTACCAGGAAATCAGTCTGCTTGCGGTACAAGAGAAAACATCAGATATAGAAAAAAGCGGGACAGTAACTAATAAACTGATTGAAGTGTTATTCCATGTTCAGCCTTCAAAGAAAACTGTTATAGCTTAATGAGCCCTGAACCACAGGAAATTAAATTAGTTCATCAAAACAACTACATAGTGACAGTGCAATGACGCAATCTTAGTCTGTCACCACTATAAACATAAATAAAATTACGTCCGGTTTGAAATTATCAGCCCTTAAGGAATTTTTGTACGAATCCGCGACTGATATTTCCCTGTTACAAGAATTTCTAATTTCGGATTTAGTAATTCCCGGTTTTGTCAGTTACATAAATGCGTCTCCCGAAACAAGTGATGCAACAGCTGTTTTGGCGAGGGCAGGGATTACAGTAAGTGAGGTGCAACGACTAGAATCAGGAAGGGGAATAGGTCTAAATATCTATGATGTGACAATCATCAACTTGTATGCCCTTCAGGAAGTTCTCACCGAGCTGACAGAGCAAGTTTCTTCAAAGACGACCTGATGTGCTTGTTATGGAATACTCCAAGACAGTTCTTACTTGGAGGTGATTTTAATTGTGTTTTAAATCGAAAAGAACAGCTACCTAATTTTAATTTCTCAAGTGAACTGAAACAACTAGTTACTGCTTTAGAATTAAAGGATACATGAGAAATCAAATACCCCTCCATTGTTAAGTTCACTTATGTCACGCCAGTATGAAATAGCTGGATTGATAGATTATAAATTTCTAAAAATCTTGAAACTTCCGTTACAAAAGTAGAAACCATTCCTACTTACTTTTCAGACCATTCAAGTGTCTTAGCTTACATAAATCTAACAAGACACTCCATTCGACGATTCAAGAATCAGTGGAATTTGAACACTTCTTGTTAGTAAATCATGATTTAGAAGACCTGATTAAAGAACCATGGGCAATATGCCTTGGTGCTCGTAGTGGGTATGCCACTGCTATCGACTGGTGGGTTAAAATGGCGAAGCCAAAGTTGAGGAGGGTTATTATTGGATTTTCTCTGCCTCGTGATGACTGGGTGTTGTGTGATGTCCTTAGGTTATTTAGGTTTAAGTAGTTCTATATTGTAGGGGACTGATGACCATAGATGTTAAGTCCCATAGTGCTCAAAGCCATTTGAACCATTTGGTTATTATTGAATATAGTGCCCCCAGCGCAAGGGAAACGAAATGCACTATAGAATATTGCTATTCCGTTTTGAGAGATCTACATGATCAAGTCTCAGCAGGTTCCTCACTTCGGATAGCAGACATCAAAAAAAGTCAAAGCCAAGCTACTTAACATCAAGAGAAGGGAAATGGAAGGGTTGAAAATAAAATCGAAGGGAAATTCGGTGTCAGAAGGTGAAACTACTTCCCTGTATCATTTAGTGAAGCATACGAAAAACGGGAGAAGGACTTTTACTGATGAAATTCGAGCAAAACACGATTCTCCGAACCCAGCAGGGTATGTTGCACGAGATTTGTAGCTATTATTGCGAGTTATATTCTGTACATCAAATTAGTAATGCTTCCTTGGAAGAATTCCTTGACATCCTAGCCCCACACCTGACAGAAGATGACAATGAAAATTTTCTTCAGGTTGTCAGTGAAGAGGGCGTGTGTGAGACACTGTGCGCCTCACCACCAAAAAAATCCCCAGGACCGTATGGTCTGCAAGCAGAGTTTTACATTCGTTACTGGACAATAGTAGGTGCGAAAATCAAGGACATTGTAAATGAGGTTATTCAGGGTACAATGAATCAGGCTGAGTCTAAGGAGAATAAAATTGTTCTGGTGCCAAAAAATAATGTAAACAAAGATTTAAATAATTTTCGTCCAATTTCACTGCTGAATTCTGATTATAAATTAATAGCTAGAATAGTAAATAAGAGAATTTCATGCCTTACAGATAAAATTATTAGTCAACATCAGAACTGCGCGCAAGGCAGAACCATTTTTCAAAATCTAGCAGAATTCAGTGAACTCATTGGAATAACTTCTGTAACAAACATAGAGTGTGGTTTATTTTTATTTTAGATTTTTATAAAGCGTTCGATGTAGTAAACCATGAATAGCTTCTACAGACAGTGAAGAGAATAGGCTTCAACGATAGGGTCATACAGTTGATTAAGAACATAGCAAATGGAATAAATGATAAAATAGCGGTGAATGGTCAACAAAAGGCCGATGAAAATACAACGAGGTGTTCCTCAAGGAAGTCCTCTGTTCATGTCACTCTTCACCATTACGCTGGAACCTTTCCTCCGACATGTCCATCCTAGATTAAAAGGCATAACATTATCAGGACATAACACAGTTATAAGAGCCTATGCTGACGATGTAGGGGTCATTATAAGGAATAATGACGAGGTAACCGCGCTCGCAGCAGTGACTGATTCGTAATGTAGAGCATCTGGAGCCAATGCAAACGAAAAAAAAGTAAGATGTTAAATCTCAGAGGTTTTGATAATATCAGCGTCGAGTGGGTAAAATTAGTCGAACATAAAACACTTGGGATCACCCTGACAGCATGCCCCATGAAAATGACGGCTTTAAATTGGAAAGTTTCAGCAGATAAAGTGCAAGGAGCCATTGTAGAGAATTTAACTCGATATATGAACCAAGATCAAAGAACAAAGTATATCAACTGATGCTTCCTTGCTAAAGCTTGTTATACTGCCCAGCTGTTTCCAGTATTGAGAATGATAGAGAGGAGAATAATGTTCAAAATTATTAACTTTTTGTGGAGAGGTGAAGAGGTCAGAGTACGTGCTAAAGTAGCCTCATTAGATCCTAAAAATGGTGGACTAAGATTAACTGATGTAACGGATAAATCCTCTGCACTTTTTATCAAAAGGCAAGTTAATTTAACAAGAGCCTCGCGAGAAAGCATAACCAGCCAACTTTTCGAGATCATTAAACCTCGAAAGCTGCTTCTCCCGACTGACGTGTGAAACAAATTTATGTCAACAATGCCATCTAAGTGACACAATAATTCATAGATATGCTTGCAGTGGTAACATGAATTGTTATAAGTGGATCCGGGAGCAAATAGCTCTGATTACAAGGACATCCCCTGAGTATATATCGCTGTCATTGATACACAGGCCTGAAGCACGATATCTCCCAGACGTAAAAAAATCACGCTGTGTATTGAATGCTAGGAAATTTTGTTATATACGTCATTCATAGCAACAGTTCTGCACTCTTTGATAAGAGAATGAATGCCTTCACTAAATTTTTCCATTGTTATTTTAATTAAGATAAATTGTATTGAGAATAATTACAAGAAGTGCGTAGTGGACGATACGTGTTTGATTCTCGGTGAGAACTCTATGTTTTTTACTGTTTTCTCTTTTTCTACTCACATTACGTTTTATCCTTTCTAGGGGCTATGCAGATAAAAGGAAAGAAACCAGTCTCAAAACTGTTGGAATATCTCTGTTCCTCCATCCTTTCACAGAGGCCCATTTTCTCTTTGCCAGTCGAGATAAACCAAGTCAGACCTGCTCATGACATCTGATGATATTTATCACAGCAAAAGGAAATCAGACACCTTGTCCACTAAGCACACTGTATGAAATCCGTTTCCTCACAGGCTCATATTCCCCCGGAATAAGGAACTGAAAGAAAAGTTATACGTTTCTGAAGACATCTATCCGATTCATTCCCATGCGTATTGCGTCTAGGATAAGATCATGTAGTGTATTCGAGTTGATAACCAATTTTAAATCAGATTATATATCTTTATTGTACCAAATCATTAACGTAGTTTTCCATTTGTGTAGAGAAGTTTGTGGCTTTTTTTTTCAAGTTCGTAATGACGGTATTAATTAAATAAACAGCACTCAAACCGACAAATGTTTTCCTTATTTGCAGTATCGGTTTTGTAGTTTAAAATAACAATACATACATTCGCGACAGCTTTCTTTCACTTGTCGAAGGGTAAAAAATTGTTGCAGTACATTGCAGTTCGAAGTAACATGGAAGCAACGCAGGCTTTATACATATTGGCCAAAGGCTTTCTCTGAGAGCTATTTTCTTTGTCTGCAGGGGATTGAAATAATAAATATTTCTATTTCTCCGAATGTATAGCTGGCCTTATGCAGTTAATTAAGATGCCCTTATTTTAGAATGTTCAAACGAATACCCCATGTCGGAAACGGATCCTAATCTATATCTTTGACTCGATTCCATCTCTGAAAACAGAAGCGTAGCAACCGTTTCAAACATGTTACATTCGAGAGGTCGACGACTAGTATGTCATAACACGGCGAAATTATATAATAAATACCTTGTTCTAGTTCTTCTTCCCAAACGTCCCGTTCTTCTAAGGTATTAACACGTAATTTATTATTTGGCAATATCAACGGACGTTGGTGGCCGCATGCTCTTCCTGACGGAACCACATCCCACCGGAACGAAATTCATGTACCATGTCTTCCTCTCTAGTGTTATCTCACGTGTAAGTATTAGAAATCTATGATAATGTAATAAATGCGAAAGTAACTTCGTCTGTTGCGTTTTCTCCTCTATACCGCTGAACCGATATCGATGAAACTTGGTGTGGAGATGACATGGACACTGAGGAGGAACATAGGATAGTTTGGAAAGTAAAGAAAGAAGTGAAAGAAAAGGATGAGGCAGGTAATGGAATAGCTGTTTTACATCGCTGAACATAAACCATGTTAAAATTATCAATTTGGTTGGAAATATACACGTTGTATAATGTATACAGCGATGCTGGGCATTCCACATCCCCTGGGGGCAGTTTTATTTGGTGTGTGTGTGGGGGGGGGGGGAGTAGGAGGCGCACTCGACGAGCTATGCTTACCTCAGCAGGCTATTATATAAGGGCTGCTGGCGTTCTTGCACGTACAATACCTTATTTACTCACCATCGCTCATCATATCAAAACTGCACACATACAAGCCGCAGAAAAGAGGATTTATACTGGGTGTTATGGTAACAAATGCAGATTTTCTGATTATTGGTACCTTAATATGTATCCACTTCAGTATATTTGTTATTTTTTCTCTGTGTCTCACAGTATTCCCGCAAATACGTCGCATAACATGGTTAGAACAACAACAGTGTGTGGACGACGCTTGGTTTCGCCTCCACGCAACCCCTGAAATGCTTCCAAGGGAAAAATTTCTTGCTGTTGCCACATGTACTTGGAAGTACCAACCAGTCTAAAGACATACTACTCTTAATAACAGTTATAATTATTACACTGCAAATGAAGTAAATACTGACGTAATGTTGCCCAGCACACTGTACTCAGTCACCAATAAAGATATTACACTTATGATCGTAACGTACTGTAGAAAGGGTGGCCTGGAACAGTCAGAACATTTTGTAAGGGGTTGTACGGGAGGAATAATTATTAAGAAAAAAATTCGATACGCTGCACCGAAATTAGCCAAGCCGGACATCGCGCGCGCAAATTCAAGCAGCCTGTCAGTTACCGTGTCGCCAGACTTCTTCTTCGTTTGATTTCCTCAAACTGAACAAGCGCAGATTTCGCTCACCTCGCTTGAATTTGCCACTTCCGAGAAAATCACATTTTAACTGGCAGTGAGCATTCTGAACAAGTCGAAACTCACGGACCCACAATGTGCATTACCGCATTTCAGCGCGTGTTTGAGCTTGTATTTGTGCACGCAACTGCCTGAGTGGATAACTTATATGCTAAGTAACTCGGAAATGTAATGAATCTAACTTTCTTCTTAATAACATTTCTCAGCACAGTTTCCTCTGTGACGTCCATTTTGGTGTTTTTTTAATTATATTTTGATCAAATTATTATTCTCATATGAAGATTCAGAAATCTGTTGTGAATTTTGCACCACATCTTGGCGGTAAGAACAAAGACTTTTCAGAAAACTTAAGTACTGTTAGTTATAGGTTATCTATATTTCACCTGAAATCGTTTGCAGAAGGCGTAGCGTTCACAAGATTAAGAACAGAGTTCTCATTGGCACTTAATTTATTTGTATCGTGATTATGTTCGATCACGACCGGATATGAGACGAACAAAGAAACCTAAGGGACCAGACAGAGCTGGAAATATTCTTTGCTATACTACACCATACATTAAAAGAAGTTGGATTTAAATCACAAACAAGGTAAATAGCAATGCGCCTTCTGCCTTAACTATGACGTTTGCGGACGTGCAGTCGGTCTCTGGTAGCTGTATGAAAACTATAAAAACGCCATGATTTCTGTTGCCATTAATAGGAGATGGATAGTATAGAAATGCTTCAAGTAATAAGCAGGCACTACAGCATTTGAAAGCACAATAACCGATTTAATTACCTTAGTCAGAATTTCTAACAATAGGCTCCGTACATTTCAATTTTATATCTTGCTGGCTGTTTCTTTCAGTAAAGTCCTTTAACATTTTCGACATTTCATCTTAGCTGCACACATAAATTCTTACATAGAACTGCACAATAGTAATATTTTATAATAACTAATTAGAGATTGCGGACCACGTCATATACGCGTCCGCCGTCTTTACAAAATATCACGACTGTCTTAACAGAAGAGGATTACAATTCTTCAGCTGTCAAAAAATAAGAAACACAAAATATCTCTATCGATATAGTTTATGAACAATTCGTATTCCGCGCCATGGCGCTTAAGGTATTCTTTGAAATATCAGCTGGTCGCTGCTCAGCGACGATGTAAGAACTTTTTACACAGATGGGTTTTATGAAACTGCATGGTTAGATTATCGAATGTAAGTTTATGTAAGCTATCGAAGCAGATATTAATACTGCACCACACAAGTATCCATACCGTTTCTGACAATCATACATGCTAACCCTAAAGAAAAACACAACAACGAAACATAATTAATGTAGGGTAATGATATTTCGGGATTGCATTGGTCTAGGTAACATATATAAGTGAATAACATTGCAATATCACAGCATAATGTGAACCAAGATAAGCCATTGCCAATGACACAGGAATCTCGTTGAACAGGAACCGGATGTCATTGTGTGGGATGGAGTTACATGCATGTTGCACTTCGTTCGTCATTATTATTATTATCACTATTTCGTCATCAGTCTTCTGACTGGTTTGATGCGGCCGGCCACGAAGTCCTCTCCTGTGCAACCTCTTCATATCAGAATACGACTTGCAACTTGCAACTCAATTATTTGCTGCATGTATTCGAATCTCTGTCTTCCTCCACAGTTTTTGCCTTCTACAGTTCTCCCTAGTACCATGGACGTCATTCCCTCAAATCTTAACAGATGTCCTATCATCCTGTCAGTTCTCCGTACTAATGTTTTCCACATATTCCTTTCCTCTCGATTCTGCGCAGAACTTTCTCATTCCGGTTCTGCACAGGACCTCCTCATTCCTTACCGTATCAGTCCACCTTATTTTCAACATTAATCTGTAGCACCACATCTCAAATGCTTCGATTCTCTTATGTTCCGGTTTTCCCACAGTCCATGTATCACTACAATACAATGCTGTACTCCAGACGTATATTCTCAGAAGTTTCTTCCTCAAATTAAGGAAAATATTTGATATTAGTAGACTTCTCTTGGCCAGGAAAGCCCTTTTTGGCTTTGCTAGTCCGCTTTTGGTGTCCACCTTGCTGTTTCCGTCTCTCATTATTTTACTGCCTAGGTGGCAGAATGTCTTAACTCCATCTACTTCGTGACTATTGATCCTGGTATTAAGTTTCTGGCTGTTCTCATTTCTACTACTTCTCTTTACCTTTGTCTTTCTTCAATTTACTTTCAGTCCATACTCTGTACTCATTAGGCTGTTTATTCCATTCAGCAGAACAGGTAAGTCAGGATAGCAATGCCATCAGTGAATCTTATCATTGATATCATTTCCCCTTGAATTTTAATTCCACTCTTGAACCTTTCTTTTATTTCCATAATTGCTTCCTCGATGTACAGATTGAGCAGTAGGGGCGAAAGACTACATCCTTGTCTTAGATCATTTTAATATGACCACTTCGTTCTTCGTCATCCACTCTTAATATTCCCTCGTGGCTGTTGTACATATTGTGTATGACCGGTCTCTTCCTATAGCTTACCTCTATTTTTCTCAGAATTTCGAACATCTTGCACCATTTTACACTGTCAAACGCTTTTTCCAGTCGACAAATCCTATGAACGTTCTGGTACTGCACTCCTTTTCACATTTGTCAGACGTCAGCAGAAACACACTGTGAGTGCGTTAGTATCAGTAGAAGAAATGACTGAGCTTAGGACTGGACCCTTATTCTATGACCTATGACAGAGCACATCGGTGTTTAGCTGTAAAATTGGTTTAATTTCTCTATTATTGTCATACAAGCACACGAGTTTACATAGATTGTAGATGACAATTTCTGGACAGGACAATGTAACGCATTACGTTATATTTAACATAAATAACACTCAACACAACAATACGATATTTAAATAGAAGGTTCTCTACAACATTTCTCTTACTTCTAGACAATGAAGTTGGCCGATATTACGACACATCATCCGATTACGGTTCTAAGTTCGGTACTATTTAGGATAACATTCAAGTCTACAGAGGATGGTTAGTTTTTGTGACAAGATGAGCAAGAGATTACTCTAGGTTGCTCGAGTTCACAGAGGATGCAAGCTGGTGATCCAACAATTTTATGCCTCTGCCAGCGGCATTTACCTTTAGCTGTAACGAGCTGTCGGCTGCATGGCTGCTCTCGCTCTCTGAAAATCCTATAAAGCGCTAATCAAAATCGATACTGATTTTATCAGCTGAAACTGTTCTATGTTTCTTGTTAGGTGAGAAAACATCCGTTCATCTCTAGTCTGTAAAATATGGCGATATATATTTGCATAAATGGTGGAGCATGTATACTTCAACGCCCTCTCAGTTCTCGCAAGAATAATTAACTACATGGCTATTTCTTTTCTCCTCTATCAGATCTCAACTCCTCTACAGCTAATTTCCAGCTGAATGTCAACCAAAGTGAGAGCTGTGTTCACACAAAAATTCCTCTTTTGGTGTCGCACAGAGCGTGATGTGCCCTGTTCTACACTTGACGCTGGTTCAGAGGAGTGCCCTGAAGTTTTCGGTATTGTGTCTTTCATAACAAACTGTCCCCCACGTGTGTCTTTTCGTGCTTCATGTCCCTGTTTTTTCAGGCCAATGGGAGCGTTCCTTTCATTTTGTGGAAACTGCCTCTGCCAATCGCAAAGAGCATTCCTTTAAACAGCATCGCAACATCGCCTCTTTTTCTCCTCCTGAGTATTTTCAGCACATCGGACATTTTGTGTCCGCTCCTGACGCCTAAAAGTTACACGCGTACATCATGATAATACCACGGGCCTTTCACGTGATCAACTGCATCGCTGGTCTGTTTGTATCCATCTGGAAATTCCCCATGGCAGTTTTCTAAAGAATTTATCCGTCGCAAGCAGCGCTGGGTCGCTACCTGTTCCCCTCGCTTTATCGTCCAGTGCGTCTGTTGTTCCTCTCGCTGTAGGTCACCAATCACTGTTAGAATCCTTCCATTGTATACAGGCCATGACAGCGAAACTCGCGTCTGCCCCCAGACTAAAACGTTTCTTCCAGCAGTTTTTTTCTCCTTTTTCTCATTGACGTACAGGATTTGGGTTCGGTGTGTTAATACCATTGAATCGAGTGTAATCCCTTTGTATTACATATTGCACATTCTGATAGGCCAATCTGCTCACTATCGCTGAATTATGTCATGTGACATACCCTTCTACTTGTTACTCCATGTAAAATCTCATGTAAGGTGCGAAATTAACATTCATTCAAGCCGCCATGTTACAACTTCTTGATTTTTCCTTAGCCTTGCTTCCATTATTAACTGCAGTTTCAGAATTACCTCTCTCATGCCTTTACCTTCCTAAAGCCAAACTGATCGTCGTGTAGCACATCCTCGACTTTCTTTTCCATTCTTTTGTATATTATTCTTGTCAGGAACTTGGATGCATGAGCTGTTAAGTTGAATGTGCGGTAATTTTTTCACTTGTCGTCTCTTGTCAGTTTCAGAATTGTGTAGACGATGCTTTCCCGAAAGTCAGATGGTATGTCGCCAAGCTTATACATTCTACACACCACATGAATAGTCGTCCCCCAACGATTTTAGAAATTCTGATGGAATGATATTTATCCCTTCCGCCTTATTTGATCTTATGTCCTCCAAAGCTGTTTTAAATTCTGATTCTAAAACTGGATCCTTATCTCTTCTAAATCGACTCTTGTTTCTTCTTCTATCACTTCAGACAAATCTTCCTCCTTATGGAGGCTTTCAATGTATTCTTTCCACCTACCACCACTCTATTGTCTGAATTTAACAGTGGAATTTGCGTTGCACGCTTTATGCTACCACCCTTGCTTTTAATGTCACAAAAGGTTGTTTTGACTTTCCTGTATGCTGAGTCAGTCCTAGCGACAATAATTTCTTTTTCGATTTCTTCACATTTTTCATGCACCCATTTCGTCAGTATAGGGACTTTTAATAATAGTTGCAGATGACGCTGGCGTTATCGTCCAATGATGTCCCAAATGTCCTCTTTTAGAGGCAGATCTACTGTTAGAGCAGGCCACTGCAACGTGTCGAGCCTCTGTAGAACATGTTTGGTTACAACAGTGGTATGTGGGCAGGCGGTATCCTGTTGGAAAACACTGTGTGTGATGCTGTACATGAATAACAGAACAATAAGTTGAATCACCAAATTTACGTAAAGATTTGTAGTGATTATGTATACGACGGTCATGGGAGTGATCCTGCTGTCGTACAAATTCACACCCCAGAGCGTCTAGCACGCAGACAAGTTCCTGGCAGTCTCTCAGCTGGCCTTCTTCTCACCTACACATGGACATCACTGGCACCGAGGCAGATCCAGCTTTCATCAGAAAGCACAACCAACCGCCACTCTGCCATCCAACGAGCTCTCGCTTTACACCACTGAGTTATAAGACGGTGGTGGTTTTGGGTCACTGCAAAGCACCCTGCGGAGCCTCTGGCTCCGAGCTACCCCTGAAGTAACCGAATTGTAACAATCAGTCGAGTCACTGTGGTGACAACTGCTGCTCGTACTGCTGCTGCAGACGTAGTATCATGCGCCACAGGCGTATGCCGGGCAAATGGCAGTCAGGATCTCGTTATTTTACGACCTCATATTCGCGTGATCACCGCTGCCGGCAGTCACGTACAGTGGCTACACTCCTGCCAAGTCAGTCTTTCTGCTGTATTACAGAAGAAACATCTAGCATCTCGTGGCCCTGTCACACGGCCACATTCTAACTCAAAAAGATGTCGACAATAGCGCCTTTTGCCGACTTAAGGGCATTCTTGACAAACATCAATCCACCACGTAGAATCTCAGAGGTAACTAACGCACACGACCATTTGAAGCAAACTTGATTTGCATCCTCATAGCGACGCTACCTGCGAAAATGAAGTTGACATCTCTCAGATGTAGGAAAGCGCCTGACAACTTTCGTTTATCTCGCACAGTTGCTTCTTGGTGTTGCGATTTTTTTTTTCAACAGGGTATATAATTTACCTTATGCGAAAATATAATTAAAGCAGTGATTTGTGAACTGATAAACAAAGTTTAGCAGGACTAAAGAGCGAGAAAGAGGTACCGCGAAGAAGTCTGGTTTCCAAACCCAGGGAAATGCATAACTTCCACCAGAGATGTGTGCCAGGTTAAATTTACTCGGAATAGTCTCTTCTGTCTCCGTACAAGAGAATGCAGGAGGTATTAAGGAGGCGCTACATTTTATTCAAGCTAGAGGACTATTTGGAGCGCATAAAAGACTCCATTTGACCAAATAAACATGGGGAGTGTTACGCCTCACAGGCTTTTACGGAAATTACGAACGCACGGAGAGAGGAACACGGTAATAGCCACAAGTAATTACGCAACACCGCTGCCTCTCTTGCTGAGAGCTCCTACTGTGTATGCACGCGTCGTCCTTCGTCTGGACCCCCGAGCTCTTATTAAATTGCCGTATATAAAAGTCTTTGCTTTTTTTCTAACAGGGTCGTTTCAGCAAACAGGCTTTATTGATTGTGTATGGGGCAGGAACACAATATTTGTGCAGAAACTAACGGTCATTCCACTGTTAGATTGTTAGAATAATAGTGTGTCAGAGGAGACACAGCAATCGTTACTATTTAGTAAGATTTTAAGTTATGTTTACTTCAACTTACTTGTAAGTAGCACATAAAATTCGAGTCGCGAGATTATATAGGCTCTATTCCTATTTGTCTGCTGCAAAAATATAACCACATTAAATCCTTCTGATGCACGTTGGCGAAAGGTATAGAAAATCTTGACATAGTGTTAACACTTAACGGTTCCTAACCGCTTTCCTCTTTTCTGTAGCATATTTCATGCTTAATTCTGATTAACGTCACATTGCCAAAACCGTCAGAACATACTATAAACAAAACGTAATGTACTGCAACTGTAACGATTGTAACTGAAATACAACAACACCAACTAATAATGGGTAAAACTATTTTTTAAAAGATGCCGCAAATGGCTTTTATTTAAAAATTTAACGTCATATAACAGTCATATAATACATCGTTGAATCTAAGTTCTATGATAATTATGGTTTCGATACAACATCTAGAAAGTCCTCCTTAATGCAATATACGATATACCATACCTATTGTAACTTCAGCTAGCTGCAGATCCAGCTTGTGTATATGGAACGATGATTAATCTTTAATTTTATAGTGAATGTAAATCTTTTTATAGTACTGCAATTTTTATTACATTTATTACACTTTGTCTTACCCGTCTTCCTTTCTTTCCCCCTTCTCTCTCTCTTTTTCCGCGCGTGTTAACCGCGCGCGATTGAGGCGTCTTGTCACGGTCCGTGCAGCTCCATGGGTGTGTGTGTTGTCTATAGCGTAAGTTAGTTTAAGTTAGATTAATTAGTGTGTAGGCTTATGGAGACCGATGACCTCAGTAGTTTTGTCCCATAAGACATTACCACAAATTTCCTAAAAATTTTTCTTAATTTTTCTAGTGGTAGCTACACAGTGCCTGAAATAATAACGTCAGGGCTATGACTTTAGTTTAGGGAACTCCCCCACTGCATTATCACTTCTAAAAAAAAGAAACCCCTCGTAAGATGTAAATGGCATAACAGAAACGTTTCATCTATGAAGTATTACAACCTACGCTCACCATTATCTCGCTTGAGTAGAAACACATAGTTAAATATTTGCACATTTTTAAAACCGTTTAACAGCGACACGTAATTGTTTCTACGTATAATTGGACGTCTCCTTATAAAGTTACCATACACCTCGAAAACGTCCCGACTCTACAGATTCCATCCAGCTTGAGGTATTC
The DNA here is from genome assembly GCF_023898315.1 of Schistocerca nitens. Taxonomy (NCBI): domain Eukaryota; kingdom Metazoa; phylum Arthropoda; class Insecta; order Orthoptera; family Acrididae; genus Schistocerca; species Schistocerca nitens. The sequence goes on from NC_064617.1 coordinate 621,036,524, forward strand.
CTCCTCTCATACTGACACTGTCACACTTGGTAGTTTTCCTTTCATTAATGTCTTAATAAATCACTTAGCATTTAATTATACTTCATCTTTTTCCATTTTTCAAGATAAGCAGTGTTCTGGGGAACATAGCAACATATTATGTTAAAAAATTAATCAGGGGTAGCACGAGGTCTGCGGCTTGAGCAAAGCCAGAACCCAGTTGGTTGACATCTTTAAGTTTCTGACGAAAACTGGTCCTCCGTGAATGTAGTAAAACTCCAATGTATTTGAGGGAACATCCTGCTTGTAAAATGGGGTGATGGAAAAGAAGTTTCACAGTGTATGAGTAACAGAATAAGTCTTCCCACTTATCTTGTCACCCCTCGCCCTCCCCCTCCCCAAAAATCCGAGTGCGATACGCTTGGAAGGTGGCTGTACTGTTGCCCTGCAGCTTCTTCTGTAAGTGATTTTGACGGTCAAGCTATGTCACCTGCACAGTAACCGCTGCCGCTCTGCTCTATTTTATTTATTTATTTATTTTTTTTGTCGTCAGCCTTCTGATTCGTTTGATGAGGCCCAGCATGAATCCCTCTCCTGTGCTAACCTTTTCAGAGTAGCATTTGCAAGCTACGTCCTCCATTATTGGCTGGATGTATTCAAATCTCTGTCTTCCTCTACAGCTTTTGCCCTATAGAGCTCCCTATATTATCATGGAAGTCATTCCCTCATGTCATAATAGATGCCCTATCATCCTGTCCCTTCTCCTTATCAGTGTTCTCCACATGTTCCTTTCCTCTCCGATTCGGCACAGAACCTCCTCATTCCTTACCTTATCAGTCCACCTAATTTTCAACATTCGTCTGTAGCACCACATCTCAAATGCTTCGTTTTTCTTCTGTTCTGGTTTTCCTATAGTCCATGTTTCACTACCATACAATGCTGTACTCCAGACGTACATTCTCAGAAATTTCTTCCTCAAATTAAAGCCAATATTTGATACTAGTAGACTTCTCTTGGCCAGGAAAGCACTTTTTGCACATTGCTGGTCCGCTTTTGATGTCCTCCTTACTCCGTCCGTCATTGGTTATTTTACTGCCTAGGTAGCAGACTTCCTAAACTTCATCTACTTCGTAACCATCAATCCTAATGTTAAGATTCTCGCTGTTCTCATTTCTACTACTTCTCATTACCGTCGTCTTTCTTCGATTTACTCTCAAACCATACTGTGTACTAATTAGACTGTTCGTTCCGTTTAGCAGATCATGTACTACTTCTTCACCTTCTCTCAAGATAGCAATGACATCAGCGAATCGTGTCGTTGATATCATTTCACCTTAAACTTTAATTCGGCTTCTGAACCTTTCTTTTATTTCCACCGTTGGTTCCTCGATGTACAGATTGAACACTAGGGGCGAAAGGCTACATTTTTGTCTTACACCCTTTTAAATACGACCACTTCGTTCTTGGACGTCCACTCTTAGTATCCCCTCTTGGATGTTGTACATATTTTATATGACCCGTCTCTCCCCATAGCTTGCTCCAATTTTTCTCAGTATTTCGAGATTCTTGCAACATTTTACATTGTCGAACGCTTTTACATTTCCTAAAGCCAAACTGATTGTTAATTCTCTATGTGTGTGTATGTGTTTGTGTGTGTCTGTTTCTATTTACATAATGTTTCACTTACATTTTCTTTTTCCTCATCTTCATCACTGTCAAAAAAAGAGTTCTTAAAAAATACTCTCTCTCTCTCTCTCTCTCTCTCTCTCTCTCTCTCCCTTTTCACACACCACATACACTCTCTCTCTCTCTCTCTCTCTCTCTCACACACACACACACACACAAATCACAGACACCTCTGAAAGATTCAGAACAACTGCCAGAAAGACCTTCAACTGTTCCACTGTGAGCCATCTTGTTCTTACACCTTCAGCTGTTCCACTGACCGCCATGTTTGTTTTTACAGCTGTTAAACAGTGAAACAGTGGCAGTGACAGTGACAGTGACAGTGACGGTGGCAACTCAATATATAGTGTTTGTTAGTGATGAACAAGAAAATGTAAGTGAAACGTTATGTAAATAGACACACACATACAGACACACACACACACACACACACACACACACACACATTGAATTAGTTAATTCCAGGCATAGAAAAAACAATTTTCAAATCTTAATATTTACTTCAACAATTTATCTACTTTATGGGGTAAGTGGGGCTGTAGATGACAAACTGTGGAACAAAACAGTCACTGTAGATACACAACACATCAGAAAAACCACACCATGTGGTATGAAGGTATTAATTCATAATTTATGTGTTTCTTCAAATATCTGTAATTACGATTTAAAAACTAATAGTTACATGTGTACAAACAGTAAAGAACATTCTTTATCTTTAACAGATGAAAAATAAAAGCCCGATGAAGAGGCTGCAACTGCAGTGAAACATGTATGGGTTCAAAAACAAAATTGTGTTTTGCTAAAGGCTGACCCTATCTAAAAACATACATATTGTTCGTCATCTAGCTCATCCTCAATTTCACTTCTGTATATTAGTCTGGTAAGCAACTAGGATCCATGGTCTCTTAAGCTGTCAGGACTTGCCATCTTCGGAAATACGTGGATGATGCTTTTCCGAATATTAGTTGGTATGTCGCCAGACTCATACATTCTACACACCAACGTGAAATGTCATTTAGTTGCCACTTCCTACAATAATATTATAAATTCTGGTGGAATGTTATCTATTCTCTCTGCCTTATTTGATCTTAAGTCCTCCAAAGCTCTTTTAAATTCTGATTCTAATAGTCTATCCCTTGTCTCTTCTAAATCGACTCCTGTTTCTTCTGGTATCACATCACACAAATTTTCCAACCCCCCACCCCCCGGACCAATAGAGGCTTTCAATGTATTGTTTCCAGCTACCCACTCTCTCCTGTGCATCTCTGCATTAAACAGTGGTATTCCCATTGCACTCTTAATGTTATCACCGTTGCTTTTAATGTCACCGAAGGTTGTTTTTGACTTTCCTGTATGCTGAGTCTGTCCTTCCGACAATCTTCTTTTTCGATTTCTTCTCCTTTTTCCTGCAGGCATTTCGTATTAGTCTCCTTGCACTTGCTTTTTATTTCATTCCTCAGCGCCTTGGATTTCTGTATTCCTGTGCTTCCTCAAAGATTTTTTTACTTCCTCCTTTCATCGACGAATTGAAGTATTTCTTCTGTTACGCATGGTCTCTTCGCAGTTACCTACTTTGTAACTATGTTTTCCTTTCCAAATGCTGTGATGGCGCTCTCTAGAGACATCCATTCCTCTTCAACTGTACTGCCCACTGAGCTCTTCCTTATTGCTGTATCTATAGCCTTAGAGAACTTCAAACATATCTCGTCATTCTTTAGTACTTGCGTATCCCACTTCTTTGCATATTGATTCTTCCTGACTAATGTCTTAAACTTCAGCCTACTATTCATCACTGCTATATTGAGATCTGAGTCTCTATCTCCTCCTGGGTACGCCTTACAATCTGGTACCTGATTTGGGAACCTCTGTCTGACCATGATGTAATCTCACTGAAATATTCCCGCATCACCTGGCCTTTTATAAGTATACATCCTCCTCTTGTGATTATTGAACAGAGTATTCGCTATTACTAGCTGAATCTCGTTACAGAACTCAATTAGTTTTTCTCCTCTCTCATTCCTTGTCCCAAGCCCATATTCTGTTGCAAACTTTTTTTCTACTCCTTCCCCTACAACTGCATTATAGTCCCCCATGACTATTAGATTTTCACCCCCCCCCCCCCCTTTACATAAAGTATTACTCTTTTAATGTCATCATATACTTTCTCAATCACTTCATCTTCATCTGTCGTCGAAGGCATGTATACCTGAACTATCGTTGTCGGTCTTGGTTTGCTGTTGATTCTGATAAGAACAATGCTGTCACTGAACTGTTCACAGTAACATACTGTCTGCCCTACCTTCCTATTCATGATGAAACCTACTCCCGTTATACCATTTTTTGCTGCTGTTGATATTACCCTATACTCATCTAACCAGAAATCCTTGTCTTGTTTCCATTACACTTCACTACACTTCACTTGCTCCTACAAAATATACATCGAGACTTTGTATTTTCTTTTTCAGACTTTCTAGTTTCCCTACCACGTTCAAGCTTCTGACGTTCCACGCCCCGACTCGTAGAACGTTATCCTTTCGTTGATTATTCAATCTTTTAGTCAATGTAACCTCCCCCTTGACAGTCCCCTCCCGGAGATCAGAATGGGAGACTATTCTGGAATCTTTTGCCAATGGAGAGATCATCACAACACTTCTCCACTTACGGGCCACATGTCCTGTGAATACATTTTACGTGTCTTTAATGCAGTGGTTTCCATTGCCTTCTGCATCCTCATGATTCTTCCGTCTTTAGGGTCTGTTTCCCACCACTAGGGGAAGAGAGTGCCATGCACCTCTGTCTGCTTCTCCACCCTCTTTGATGAGGCCGTTGGCAGAATGAGGGTAACTCCTTATACCGGCAATTTTCGGTCGCCAATGCTGATTATCAATCAAAACGTGAACCGTGAATTTACTTTCAAAACTTTTCTTAAGAATTTACTTTATTTACTAGCGATTCATCAAGAACATTAACACATTTAATCACACTATGTGAGCGTGGAAGTAGTTGCCAGGGAGTAACTCATGAAATCAAAATGTAATTGCTTTTAACAAATGGGAATTTTATTCCTAAAAGCCTTTTTTTAAGAAACAGATTTAAAATTATAAGCAGAAAGCAACGTCTAAATATCAAGTTACAATTTATTCAGATGCAGAAAGAAAAAAATGTTGAGTGTATGAGCTTTCGAACCGAGAACCTTGCGACTCCCTTTTGACACGGCCGTAGTCACGACCGCTCACAACAACCTCTGAAAGACTACACAGGTGCAAATCTGCAACACACCAGATTACCTTAAAGTAAAAGTTTTAACAATTCACACAAGCACACAAACTGTGCAACCCGTAGGCGGGATGGAAATGGTACAAAACACTAAAATTAAAAGGTTAACTTACCACCGCAGGTGCAACTTGATTTTAACTTCTAAGAAAAGTCTTACGGTGGAAGGGTGCCAACTGTATCTGCTAAAATGACCACTTAAATAAAAGCCCATGAAATGCTATCTTACATAAAATTATACAAAGTTGGCCAAACATGCTCTACAGTACATATATATCGCCTCTGAAGATGATAGGCAAGATAAAAACCATTCCTTCAGGAATTAGGCCGTTACACTTCAAGCAATAAATTTGTTAACACACCGAATCCGACAAACATGACAGAGGCAGCTACTAATGTACGGCAGACAGACAGACGAGCAAGCTGGGGACGAGAGACTGACCATGAAAACAAGTACAATTTAACAAGTAAATGAAACAACATATCACCAATCACTTAACTTCTAATAAACTGCGATTTCTGGAGAAGACCTGGCGCAGCACTCCAAATCGCTCTCCCGAACCTTCCGCTGTCAGCCGCTTCAACGGACGCAGGAAGGCGCGCCGATCTCCCGTCTTTCCTGGTCCGCACCCACCGACCGACTGCCCGCTGCTCCGTCCGTGACTGCTGCTTCGTCGCGACTACACTGCTGGTGCGACTCTCTCTCGCTTCCTGAGACACGACTGCGGAAATACTGGCTCGGACCCAACCATGCGGAGGAAACACGTCCACTGGCAAAACGACATCCCTGCACCAGGAAAGGACCGAGCCAAGCTCCACAAGATGGTAATTGAAGGGGTCCAGAAGCGCTCGGAGAACCAGTTACACTACGGCCTCGCAGCTCGCACCGGCCAGACTGATGTCGTGGGTTGACTCATGTTGCTCTCCTGTCGACCGCGAAGCCACTATCCCTTGCCCACTGGACTCACGTGGCGACCTCACATGCACCGACGCTCAAGACCGACAAGGCATCTTGTGTCTCAGTGCGCGACCGACCAACCGATCTATCCAACCGGCCTTAAAGGTTGATCCGAACGACAGACATACTGGCACTCCAGATGACAGACAGACACTAACTGCCGCACAAATGCGGACGAGAGACTGACCCAGACTGACTCGGCCTGAACCCGACTGACCGACTGGCGAGCTCATAGCGCCCCTTAAATGCACGTGAACAGGCAACCTTTCCCCTTTCCCACCAGAGGGAGACAACAAAGCTGCGATTGCCACAGCGGCGCCACTGCCAGAAACGGAGGGCGACTGCTTCACACTACGCGCTGCAGCGCGCTCTTCAAAACAGCAATTTTTACCACGGCTCAATTATGCATCAAACACACTACCCCTCTTTTTTAATCTCATTTTGTTCGTAGTCGTTCGTTGCATCTGCTCATGGCGGACGTCGCAAGACACCCGTTTCACTTCGTCACTCAGTTCTTTATTACAGAGGGCAGCTAACACTCGGGCCGAGCACGCTGAGCTACCGTGCCGGCTGTCATTACTAACACACTCACACACACACATGCACATTTTTCTCTCCCACACACAGCCCATTATTTTACTACCTATGAAACTGAACAGCCAATCATAACACACTATTTCACTGGCAACTCAAACAAAATAGCTATCCAGGCTTAACTCATATTAAAAAATGTCTAATTACACAGGCCTGCAAAAAAAAAATTTTAGATTTTTTTTGGTTTTGATAACTAGTGTTATGTAGTTTTTGGCGCTTATTTCAGAAGTCCTAAAAAAGGAGATTTTTATGTAAGCATTATTAAATCACATTAAGCATAGGTTAATCTTAAATGTAGAGTAAAATACGTTGATAAGGCTTTATTGCAACACTAATACTATTCGTAGTATTGTTTCCTTTTTCCTTCTAAATTTCTCTCAGTACTTTTCCAGCTGTGGATGTGACGATTTCCTCTTTTTAACATCCAACAGTAGTCAGTCATCATGTTCACGTCCCAGCATCCTTCATATCTCCATTTCATTTCCTTTATGCCTCGTTCGAATCGTTTTCCTTGTTCTTCACTAACAGCTCCAAGATTTTCCCGTAAACAGTCCAGATGAGAATGAAGTAAACAAACTTTAACACTCATCTAGCAGATCAAGAGTTAGTAGTTAGTTAATAGATCAACAAAAATGTTCTTGTAGTTGTTAAAACGACTTCCATGCTTTCCTTTCCTGTTTTACGAATTTTATGTCGAAGTTTTCAGCCTTCATATGTTTTCTTATATCAGGCTCACCAAATACCCCTTCTTTGAGTTTTGCCTCAGAGAGGCCAGGAAATGGCTCACAAAGGTATCTGAAACGTTCTTCTTCTTTAGGCTATGCTTTGATGAATTGTTTAATTAGTCCAAACATGATGTGAAGTGGCGGAAGCAAAATCATTTTGGAATCCACTGAACTCTCCTTCTATACGTTCTTAATTCCAGGAACCAAAATTTTTCTTGCTGGCTATACTGTTTCCACATAAAGTTGTTTCCAGTCACAGCTATCCTGTTCATAGAGGAAGCAGGGGAGCTTGGTGTAGCCACTCTGTTGGCCTAGTAGCATAGAGATCACTCACACATCTCCTCAAATTGTCCACTTATGATCAGAGTACTTAAGCTTGTTAAGCATCATTTCAAGGTTCTCATAACATTCTTTCAAATGAAGTGAATGTCCTACTGGTACAAATACATATTGGTCGCCATTATGCAGAACATCTTTCTGGCTTCTTTAGGAGGAATCAATAAAAAGTCTCCATTAATTGGGCAGATGTTTGATATTGATTGCCCTTCCCCCCCACCCCCCACCTGAGGTTCGAATCCTCCCTCAGGTATGGGTGTGTGTATTGTTCTTAGCACTAGTTAGTTTAAGTACTGTGTAAGCTACGAACCGATGACCTAAGCAGTTTCATTCATTAGGAATTCACACAGATTTGAACTTTTTTATATTGAATATCTCCATCAAACCAGCAACATTAGCGTCAGGAACAAGGTCATCTACTCGAAAGAAAAATGGCACAAACTCTTTTTTCTACTCCTCAACCAAGAAAACGACGTTCCAGGAGGCAACAACCCTTTATCTTTCAGCCTCGACCCTAAAATCTCGACTGAATCCCTAGAAAGGCCTAAGTCTCTGACCAAATCATTTAGTTCCTGCTGTGTGAAGAGTTTTGGCTCATTGTTGGGAGGCTCATAACTACCATTACTGTCATCGTCATCACTGCCTTGAGACAACTGATCATCATCATCTAAAACGTTTTCAAGTGTACCTGGAGGACAAGGTTCATATCAAAGTAGGTAAAGTACATCTTTTTAACCAAATCAGAAATGTTTCTCCATTGCCCCTTAACAGTATACGCTCACAAATGTAGCAGACACAATCAGGAGAGTTCACAATACCTCTAGAAGCCTTTTTGAAACACAAAACTTAATTTCACTTCAACGAAGAAACTATGGAAATGTGGTCAGCAGAGTGGTTACATCCACACTGAGAGTAGTTTGACCTTGCAGTGGAGAGCAGACAATGAGAGGAAGGGGAAGGAGGAAGAGTGGAAGGGGTACTGACGCAGACTTCGTATTGGCAGGAAATCTAGTATGAACCAGATCATATGAGTTTTTATGGTAAAGTTTTTTAACAAAAGAAAGGTTGCCTCTTGATGGCAACCTACATTTAGACTGATTACATTTGAAGGTTAACTTATTATATATTTCCAGGAGTATATATATATATATATATATATATATATATATATATATATATATACTCCTGGAAATTGAAATAAGAACACCGTGAATTCATTGTCCCAGGAAGGGGAAACTTTATTGACACATTCCTGGGGTCAGATACATCACATTATCACACTGACAGAACCACAGGCACATAGACACAGGCAACAGAGCATGCACAATGTCGGCACTAGTACAGTGTATATCCACCTTTCGCAGCAATGCAGGCTGCTATTCTCCCATGGAGACGATCGTAGAGATGCTGGATGTAGTCCTGTGGAACGGCTTGCCATGCCATTTCCACCTGGCGCCTCAGTTGGACCAGCGTTCGTGCTGGACGTGCAGACCGCGTGAGACGACGCTTCATCCAGTCCCAAACATGCTCAATGGGGGACAGATCCGGAGATCTTGCTGGCCAGGGTAGTTGACTTACACCTTCTAGAGCACGTTGGGTGGCACGGGATACATGCGGACGTCCATTGTCCTGTTGGAACAGCAAGTTCCCTTGCCGGTCTAGGAATGGTAGAACGATGGGTTCGATGACGGTTTGGATGTACCGTGCACTATTCAGTGTCCCCTCGACGATCACCAGTGGTGTACGGCCAGTGTAGGAGATCGCTCCCCACACCATGATGCCGGGTGTTGGCCCTGTGTGCCTCGGTCGTATGCAGTCCTGATTGTGGCGCTCACCTGCACGGCGCCAAACACGCATACGACCATCATTGGCACCAAGGCAGAAGCGACTCTCATCGCTGAAGACGACACGTCTCCATTCGTCCCTCCATTCACGCCTGTCGCGACACCACTGGAGGCGGGCTGCACGATGTTGGGGCGTGAGCGGAAGACGGCCTAACGGTGTGCTGGACCGTAGCCCAGCTTCATGGAGACGGTTGCGAATGGTCCTCGCCGATACCCCAGGAGCAACAGTGTCCCTAATTTGCTGGGAAGTGGCGGTGCGGTCCCCTACGGCACTGCGTAGGATCCTAGGGTCTTGGCGTGCATCCGTGCGTCGCTGCGGTCCGGTCCCAGGTCGACGGGCACGTGCACCTTCCGCCGACCACTGGCGACAACATCAATGTACTGTGGAGACCTCACGCCCCACGTGTTGAGCAATTCGGCGGTACGTCCACCCGGCCTCCCGCATGCCCACTATACGCCCTCGCTCAAAGTCCGTCAACTGCACATACGGTTCACGTCCACGCTGTCGCGGCATGCTACCAGTGTTAAAGACTGCGATGGAGCTCCGTATGCCACGGCAAACTGGCTGACACTGACGGCGGCGGTGCACAAATGCTGCGCAGCTAGCGCCATTCGACGGCCAACACCGCGGTTCCTGGTGTGTCCGCTGTGCCGTGCGTGTGATCATTGCTTGTACAGCCCTCTCGCAGTGTCCGGAGCAAGTATGGTGGGTCTGACACACCGGTGTCAATGTAGGCCATGAATGTTAAAAACACAATAAAAGTAAACGTGTGATTTCTTGGTAAACAAAGGGTGATGGAAATTTCTCACTATTTTTTATGTATACAACACGAAAAATACCATAAGAATCACGATGAAATTTGGAAAAATTTTCGCATCTCAGACTAAGTATATTAAGATATATGCCCATGTCAAAAAAACATATGCTTCAAGTGAAAATCATAAATTGGCCTCGTGTTGAAATAAATGTGAACAATCTGAATTCTTTGCACCAGCTTAGAGATATTGACCATACTCCTTTAACTTGCAGTACTGCCACATCTAAAATATGTAAGTACACTGATGTGACTCATCATGATCTAAGCCAGGATGATCTTTACCACCAGCTTCACACACTCTTACTTGGCGTAATCAGTATATATTAGCTACATCTACATCATCTGCATCTTCATGGATACTCCGCAAATCGCACTTAACTGCCTGGCAGAGGGTTCATCGAACCACCTTTACCTTATTTTCACATTCGGAGGAGAAAGTTTGCGATTGAAATTTCGTGAGAATATTCCGCCCAACGAAAAAAGCCTTTGTTCTAATGGTGTCCACCCTAAATCCTGTATCATGTATGTGACTCTCTCTCCCCCAATTTCGCGATGATACAAAACGTGCTCCTCTTCTTTGAACTTTCTCTAGATACTCCGTTAATTCTATCAGGTAAAGACCCCAGACCGCGCAACAGTACTCACAAGACGACGGACAAGCGTAGTGTAGGCAGTATCTTTGGTGGATCTGTTACATTTTCCAAGGATTCTGCCAATAAAGCGCAGTCTTTGGTTTGCCTTCCCCACAACATTTCTGTGTCTTCCAATTTAAATTGTTCATGATTGTAATTCCTAGGCACGTACGTGAAAGCATACAATGTGCATGCCGCTGAAATTCAGAAATGAGTCCCGGTACGATCAAAGGAGTTGTATAGTGTGGTAGCCCTTTATCTCTTATCGATGAAGATAGTTCCAGTTTTCACCTAAATGGCGTGTTTTTGAAAATATAAGAGCTGCGAAGTTTCGCACTTCAGAAATTTCTAGAACATTTCAGAATATTCGAGACCATTTCAGAGCATTCTACAACATTCTGGAATGTTCGACAATGATCCGGGATGTTCTGGAATGTTCGAGAATAATCTGGAACAATCGCGAAAATTCCAAGATGTTTGGAAACATCACAAAACGTCCCAGATCATTGTGGAATATTCCAGAACACTCTCGAATGATTGTGAAACGTTATGAAAAATTGCGGGCCATTCGAAGACATTTTGGTATCTTCTTGAATTCACCACTACTGGGGCTACCAATTGGTAGGAGTATATAAAGCAAGACTCGTCGTGTGTTTGAATGTTAGTTTTTTATCAGTGGTGAAGGGAGGAACTGAATAAGTAGTGCAGTGAGTGAATAAAAACAGTCAGGCCGCTACAATGACTGAACATTAATCGAAAATAAAGTGTGGAAAGTGTGTAAAGTGTACTTGGTGTGTTCGTTAATAAAAAGTTCATTTTATTTGTATTTTAGACCATGGCCAAACGTGAAGGAGGAGGAGATCTTGGCAGTTCTGATATAAAACGATGAAAGAAAAAAGAGTAGTGAAAAAACTAAATAGACGAAGAGCGCGAAGCAGATTTAAGATTCCAACGAGAGACAGTGAGCACCGTGCGAAGCTGAGAAACCGACAAACAACGAAACGAATGGACTGAAGGACCAAGTATTGCGACACAATCCTGTAACAAAATACTCAGAACCCAAGCCAGCCATGAAAATATCACCCTACGAGAAATGCGAACAAGGACAAGTAAACAGTGCAACCTAATAAATGAAGCATTCCAATACGACCATGCGGAAGAATATGACGAAAACAAACTCGTCGCAATCGGAAAAATGGATAACATCTGCCAATTTTGAACGCGAAAAAATTCAGCAGAGAAACAATAGGACTCTGTTGCTTGAATGGAAATATTCTATAACCACCACTGGAAGAATCGCCGATGGAATTTTTACTTTACATTACCGGGGAAACTTCAAAATCAAAACACTTTCTTCAAAATATCAAAGCCGAATACTCCTACTTCTAAATGAATTACTTCGATGTTACTTATACCAACACTAAGAGATATGAAATCGATTATGATTTTACATTCAAGGACAACTCTATCAGAACATGAGGTCATTACTATCACCACACAACGAAGCACAAATATCAGTGGATTGAGACGAGAAGTAGTCCAAGATGTACAGAGGATCTTACACAAATACAATAAACTACTTAACACATTCAAAACAGCACAAAACCTAATGATTTCTGATGAGTATAAAGTTATAATTCGGGCCGACAAAAGATAACCAAGAGAACGTCGATTTAATGCACTACAGATCGCCGTCGTAATTGTGGACAGCGAAATCAGAAACTATGACATCATTATATAACGAAGAAGAGAAGGACTACAACGCATTGCAGAGACGCACCGTTCATAAGATACCCTCAAATATCCATTTATGTTTCTGCAAGGAGAGGACGGATATCACTTTAATGAGAAACAAATTCAACCTGAAACAGGCGTAGAAAGAAACAAAAACTTCACCTCAAAGGACTTCGATGCATACAGCTTAATGATCAGAGAGATAGACATACAATCACAATCGCAGCACTTGCCGTTTATTCCAACAACTCATGCTGTCCAAAATAGAAGCGGAACGGATGCTTTATACAAGACCGAACCAGAAGAAACTACGCACTGAAGAATACATTCGCCTTAGAGATGCAATACTAAATGACGGAACCATTGAAGACAGTGGAACAATGGTAATCTTACCCTCATCATACACAGAAATTGCGAGACACATCCACGAATACACTTAAGATGCCTACATAAAGAAATATGGACGACATGACCTCTTCAAAACATTCACATGCAACTTGTTCTAGCCAGAAATCGAAGAACAACCATGATATGGACAAGACCCATGCATCGACGCGACATAATAGCTCGAGATTTCCGACAAAAATAAATAAGGTATGTTAGAGTCACCACAAAACATATCTTAGAAACCGTTGGATGCTGAATGTACACAATAGAATGGAAAAAAAGAGGACTGCTTCAATCCCATGGCTAAATGACAGAATTCATCCCCATGGATGTCGACAAAATCACCCAAGCTGAATTTCTCAATCCATAATAAGATCCGGAACTGTATGACATACTAGTGAAAAACTAAATTCATGGACCATGCGGGCAATTAAGCCCCAATGAGTGATGGAAGATGTACAAAAAAATACCCAAGACCATACCTGGAAGACACATAGACCGGAGTTCATGGCTATCCCAAATACAGAAGACGATCACCGAAAAACCGTTGCTTCACAGCAAAAACACGAATAACAGACAACGAAATACTGGATACATTATCAGTGGTTAGTATCATACAACACACTACTTCCCAAAATGTTCCAAGGACACATAATTAAAAAATACTGCAGTTCAGTGGAATCAATCAAATATGTCTGTAAGTTTATGAACATAGGCAGTGACATGGCAGTATTTCAAACAGTGAAAAGGCGGCGACCAACAAAACAAAAGTGATTAGATCCTCATGTACCAAATGGGAAGAAACGTCAACAGTAACGAAGCAGCGTGGCCGATTTTCTGTTTTCTCGTACACGAACGCAAACCAACTGTGCAACATTTAGCCGTACATTTGGAGAATGGACAGAGAGTTTACTTCACAAAATACACCACAGAAAAATTGCAAATAAACCACCTCAGAACACAACATTAACAGCTTTTAGTCAACTGTGCCAAACGGATCCATTCGCGAAAACATTGTTATATTTTATTATACGTGGAACACAACAAGAAAAATCTTTCAGCGACGAAAACAAGGAATTCCAGTAGAAGATCATCCAGGAATTATGAAATCTGGCGCACTAGGCAGAGTATACACCGTACGCCGAATGTTTCTATTCTTGATGCTGCTGCACGAAACACGGATACCAACAAATTTCACACATCTCAAGACTGACCGTTACCTATGCCAGACGTACAGAGAAGCATGCTAACGCTTAGTACTGCTGGAAAACGACAACCACTGAAAATTAACACTACAAGAACCCTCACATACTGACAGTGAGATGTAACCCTTCGAATCCAAACAGCTATTGGTCTCCTTCATAGAAAATATGAGTGATAACGTACTGTACCAAATACGACACGCTCATCTTGAACTGACCATCGAATTCAACGATTACATTTCAAATGAAACACTAATTCACCTAGAAAATTAATATCTAGCGATAAACAACCAGGCCTTAGTAATATTTGGTACGCAAGCTCCTCGAAATGATGCCATCAGTTTGCATTGCTCCCACACTTAAGGAATTGTAAGAAAATGAGACTACTTCAGCCGTCCTTATGATCTGAAGTGTTGTTTAGTTACAAGTTTAGGCTCTTCAAGGCGCCGTCTTCAGGCATTAGTCGATGCTGAAGGGGTTATCACGATCCATGTATACGTTGCATCAGTAGCCAACACAACTGGTTTATGCAGACTATCTGTAACTGTGATGCCGCTAGGCGTAGCCACGCGTTCTGAGGCATCTTCTCACGGTCCGCACGGCTTCCCCCCGTCGGAGGTTCGAGTCCTCCCTCGGGTACGTGTGTGTGTGTGTGTGTGTGTGTGTGTGTGTGTGTGTGTTTTGTTCATAGCGTAAGTTAGTTTAAGATATATTAAGTAGTCTGTAATCTTAGAGACCGATGACCTAAGCAGTTTGGTCCCATAAGTTCTTACCACAAATTTACAAATTTGTAACTGCCCCGTCAGCATTTCAACCATCAACAGCCAGGACGTACGGAAGGAAGACGAGCTGCCCATATCGCCCTAAAACTACCATTCAATACGATAATCGAAGAACAATTCACGGTAAGTAAAACCTTCAGAGTATCTGGACGGGGTCAGCTTCCAAGGTAAGCTAAAATTACCTTCTGAGACGAACGCACAATGGCACATAAAGTTACTCAAAGCTATGGACAGAATATTACAATACTTGCGAAGAACCACTGAAGTGCTGGAAGCTCAACTCATACTCTCGGGAGCTTTTTGACAAAAACTTGTCTCCAAGTCAACACCAGCAGACGATATCAATGCATGCAAAAAAAATATCACGTCTCTCACCACACATACAAATATTGCGGCTAACAAAGAGTACGAGAGTTGAGCTATCGAAAGACAAAGCCACTGCACATTTTGATTAACAACTTTTACAAACAGGGGCAGGCACATAGCTTTTTCGACCAGACGACCGGCCTCATTAAACTCTACAGAGACTTCTGCAACATAGCCACTACAGGAAACGAGCTCATAGACCAAATGTATCCAAACATTGTTCACATCTGTACTAATCCGCAATAGCTATTTGAAAAGGCAATTCTGGCTACTGAAAATAATATTGTCAACGATATCAACTTTAATATTCAAAACAAAATTCTCGGTGAAGAGAGAAAATACAAATCGATCGTCATGATGCTAAACGCTGAGGAAAATGTGAACTTCTCTACAGAAATCCTAAACTCTTTGCAAGTAGCAGGAGTGTCATTACATTTGGCTTGAAATTGGATCTCAGATCATACTACTCAGAAATCTCAACTCACCAAAACTTAATAATTATAAAGAAACAAGTGTGGTCGTCGAACAGTGATCCAATACCATCATCGAAGGCGAACTTATGACTGGAAAGTACAAAGGACACACACATTTTATCCCCAGAATACCACTGATCTCTACTGAACTGTCATTCCAATTTAAAAGACTGCAATTTCCAGTCAAATTAGCCTACAGTTTTACAATTAACAAAGTGCAAGGACAAACTTCTAATATTGCGGCATCAACCTCAAAAACTCCTGCTTCTCTCATGGTCATCTATACGTAGGTTGCTCTCGAAGAGGAAATTCGATAAATTTTTACATATATTCTCCATATAACAAAATAAAAAATTTTCTTTATAAACAAGTATTGTAAATAGTTACAACATGTTTTCAACAAATTTTTTTACCTCTTGTATTTCAAAGTTCACCTTTTATTCCAACTACCATATAATCTCATATCAACTCCATGAGCGAAGCCGGGAGGCCCAGCTGCAATAAATAATAATATGCTGTCCCATCTTTAGTGTTCCACAGAGCTGAGTACCCTGTCATTGCATAAACGCCGATGAGGTGAACTGGTCCACATAGATATGAACAGGCGCTGTATTCTTCATTCAGACGAATTAGAAAATAGTTCGTATAAAATAGTTAATATTGTATTGCATTGTCGTGCTGAGGTGGAGATGCTCCATGCGTGGACTTACTCTTCGAATTCGTGCTGTCAGGTTTCTGAGAGATTATTTTCTGAGGGATTACAGCACGCTGTCTCTCATACACCGATATAGTTACGTTACATGCAGTAATGTTACACGCTATAATTCGGACCCTTCCAAGAGCACGGGGGTTTGTAAAATGCGTCAGCGAGAGGGAAAGTCAACCGAATAATATGCCTGACACATAATACACGTGATATTGAGAGCAGAATAAAAAATTCGGAGATATTACTTTTCAGCACACCCTCGTATTTCTTTTGATTGTACTCAGTGCCTCTCCTTCCGTATCAGAATTCTACTGCTGCCCACATACTACTTAGTTTAACGTGCAATGTGCTTGCCTTCAAATAGTTCGTGCACTGCTTTGTCTCTGCTCTAAAAAAAGCACATGTGATTAGTGGTAATCTGTCAACCGCACAGTAATTTCCTAAGAGCCTCTTTTCAGAACCAGTTTAACTTTTTTTCAGTTATGTATTTTCTTGTAATACTACGCTTTCCGTCTCGGTCCCGTCTTTCTTTACGATCAAAGCAATGAGGGTCTCATGGCTGGCAGACGATGCTCTAAAATATGGGCCATCATCGTCCTAGAAGTTTGTTGATAACCGAAGAGGCGCTGAGTACCTGTAACTTCTTTTGTAGAAATTTTCGTCGTTTTCCACCAATTTTACACGTCTGGCATCCCACAAACACAGTGAACACCTGCTCGTCGACAGGTATTCTGACACTACATAAAACCGCGGAAATTGTTCTCCTGTACTGCTCTACATGTTACTATTGCTATTCAGATATTACTAGCCAGTATTACGTCCATTCAGCAAAAGATAAGGGCCGAATCTATAACTAAAGTTAATATGACAACTAGTTATCGTAAGTTCTCACACATATCCGATTTTCAGCATCTTTGTGTTATGTGTTAAATTGTGTTATTTGAATTAATATATTAAGTATCTGAATTAATTTGAATTGATAATTATTTGAATTAATATTCAAATAGCACAATTAAAGTTTGGGAGGATACTAATTTCCCTTCGTGATTTCACTTGGAAGGATTGGGCCCGAAAATCATCAAACATTATTCAAATTTTGAAGGTAACCGTCGAAGTTGATGAATTACTATCTGAAGTAAGTTGCAAAAAAAAAAAAAAAAATCTTGGTAGGAATACGAAGTGATGAAATTTTCTTTCTATGTTGGCAAATGTAAATTTATGCATTTTATTATCATCTGACTAAAATATCATTGTGTCACAATGTTATGCAGATAGATGAGTGTAAAAAGATTTGGGGATATGAAATGGAACGACCACATATGCTCAGTTCTATGGGAAACAGTGGCGGGCTTCGGTTCACTGGAAGAATACTAGGAAAATACATTCGATCTACAAAGGAAATTGTCCACAAAAAGCTAGTGGTACCCTTCCGAGACTAGTGCTCAAGTGAACAGCTAGAGCTGTATGGAGACATTGAACGTGTACAAAGAAGGGCAACACTCAAGGTCACATATTTCCTTTAGCAATGGACGAGAGACAGGGAGTTTCTGGAGAAATCTATTAGGCAGACTAATAATCACCGTGGGGTACATACCTTATCTGATACAACACGTGAAGATCCCAGAATACTTGGTCGTATATCAGTGTAACTTTGTACACGTACAACATTGGAGGGAGCGTAAATTTTTTAGAGTTGCAGTTTTCTGTTAAAGGTAGGATGGCTGACAAAGTGCATCATATTTGCTTATGTTTAGTAAACCAGGCCTGGTATGCTACATAATGGGTGTGAGGAGCATCAAATGTTGAGTGACCAATGTTAAGAACACGCAAATAACTTGGAGATACCGCGTACTCACGTAAAGCAGCGTCACCAGCACCTTACAGAGTTTAAAAGGTGCCTCAGTGTGGGACTTCATTCGCTCAGCAAGTCGAATTGAAATATCCGAATTTATGGGGTATCTGGATGTGACACTGGCCCGATATTGGACTGCATAGGAACGTGAAGGCAGGCACACACGCCGTTCACCTTCCGGTCGATTACGTATGACCACGACAAAGAGGGATCCTCGTATTGTGCACCAAGAACACCGTAAACCCTTGAAATTTACTTGTGCACTCGGAGAACAAATAGGTGACTGCCTTCGGTATTCTGTGTCTTCCCACACCATGCGGACTAGGGAATTACCGACCGATGCATAGGTCGTCGATAACACGACAACACAGACGACAGCGTCTGGAGTCGTGCAGTAACTGGAAAGCATGGGCTGCTGATGAACACAGCAACCATGTCTGATTGTTTTACTGATGTGACAAGACCTTAATTCCAAGGGCCCTCATTTTTAAGTATGAACATGTTGACCGTTGCCGGTAAGTGTCATGTGGAGACAGCCTTTACTGACTGAATTGCTAATGAGAAGTCGTTTGCCTTACTGAAGAAGAAAGGTTTAGATCCGTCGAAACCTTGGTCACGGCTTTTTCAAAATCATCATTTTTTGCAACTGGTTGGCTGTCTTTTATTCCGCTTCTTCTGTAACCCTATGCCAATGAGAAGTGGACCGCGCCTATTCGCGCCTTTACCTACGTCCTTCAAAAATTGGGTGTATGCGTGGTGTAACGGAACATATTAAAGGTTTTACTTTACCGAAGTATGCGATACCCTCCAAATTCAACCAGTTTAACGAGTATTTATGATTATAGAAAAGTTATTGTGTATGTTAACAATGTTTGCATAACATGCCTCCATAAACAGTCAACCCATTAAATTATACTGAATAACTGACCCGCACAAAAGTTAATATCACTTGATCACTGATACAGGAAATGTCATCATATAAAACACTAAGTTCATCTTAAACAATTAATATGAAGTACGAAAAATAGTGGCCAACTTAGGTATTTTGGATCTCCTTAAATAAAAATCACCCAGTGAAACCTATTTGTTCACTAGGAGCGTTTTCACTCAGTATTCACGTAATCAATCCTATTTTAGACGAAAACCAATGTAATTATTAATAATTCATGTTATTTACTTATTTATGCAAATTAGAGAAGTTAATTGACAAACTTCTAAAAAACTGCCTTTTTGTACCATAGAATTATTCTGTCAAGTCAACAAATCTGTCTGTCATTTTAATAACATGTTAAATTATGTCACTCGATGCAAATTAATAACTTATCTGCACAAATTATGATAACAGATGTACATGTGACTTATAAACTATATCTCGTTTTAGTAGTTCTTTGACTATGTTATAAATACAAGCAGCAAGAACGGTCGAGGAGGCAGTCGGAATGTCACTTTGGTAAAGTGTGTTTCTGTGTTATTGTTTGAGGTGGATAAACAATGCAAAGAACATGTAAAGGAAGTACTACTTTGTGTTGTGTCATGGTCTTTGGTGGACAGTGGAATTAAGATGGCCACCAGAGTAATAAATATTTGATATTTACATATTTGTTGGTTTCGCTCGTTCTTTATCATCAAAAGCACATAAAAAAACATGGGACCTCATGTTTTTACCCTAGACAACCAGATTTAGAGCCAGCATCAGCATCGAGACACAGCAGCGATCCAACAAGCAGCAGCGATTACTACAATGCATTTTAATGGCGCCAACCTAACATCAAGTGCTAACAAGCTCCGTAAATTGGAGTGAAATAGTGCGATTATAGCAATTAGCAATATCTACGACTAGGCGACCATTACAAAAGTGGGGGCTCGTCCTGGATCTGTAAGTGCATCGATGATAATAGTGCAGCGATAAATTTCGTAAGTGCTTAGCACTCCAAAAATGTTTATTTTTGCAGTGTGGCAACAGTGAAAATATGTCAAAGTAAAAAAAAATAATATAAAATAAAGTGTGTTTGTGCGACTACGAAAAACTGTCATCACACCGCTCGGAAGATTAACGTCTGGATTATGTCAATGGAATTCATCAATCCAAACTTCAGCTTCGATAAAACCGAATAGAAGTGAAGAAAGCCAACAAGAACACCGATCACAACATCATAGCATAGCTACATAAAGCACGGTATTTTGTTGTTGTTGTCATTAAAAAAAATTGATAGTTAACATGTCTCTACCTGAGGGTGATGAGATAGTAGGAAATGTAAAAATTGAACCAGGGGATGGTGAACAATTAAACTTAACAGAGTGGCTAGCAGAGTTTGCAACTCAAATAAGCTCGCAACTTAAACAATCGACTGAACAAGTAAGTTTGAAACTTAAAGAAAACACAGATAGACTGGATAAGTTAAGTTTGAATTTTGATCTATTAAGTACTCATCTCAATGAGAAGTATGAGGAAATTAAAACTACCCTCAGTAAGAACACTAGAGAACAGTTGATACACTTCAGAAAAGAATTTCAAGTTAAAGTTGAAAGTTTAAATGAAAACATACAAGCTAACACAGACAGCATTGCTGTCATCTACAACAGAGTAGATACTGAAGTTGAAAGATTAGATCAGAGAATAGACAAAACATCAGAAAACCTTAAACAAGAATACAACCTGTAAACCACTAATGTAGATACAAAAGTAGAAAATATACACACTAAATATACACAATTGGAAGATGCATTGATGTCAAAACAAATGTTTTACAATCAAAATACAATGTATGGGCACATCCAAGTGAAATGCTTTCCTGGTGAAAATCTGCACCCTATTGACTTTATTCACCAATGTAAGGGTATGTTTGTTGCAGGAATGTCAAAAAACATAAAAATTAAGTTAGTTAAACGGTTTCTAGAAGGGGAGGCCCTATCCTGGGCAAATGAGAATAATGATTCTTGGAATACTTTTGAAGAGTTTGAAGCTAAATTTATTTGTAAATTTTGATCACAGTCCATACAAGCCAGATTAAAGTCAGAATTTCTAAATGGACCAGTGTATAGAGGGAAAGTAGGGGGAATGCAAAAATTTTGCAGAGATCAACTGAAAAAACTTGCTCATTTGAATAACTCTTTTGATATTATGACACAAATTGATGTTTTAAAAAGAAGATTACCAGAGAGACTGCAGTGGGAATTGGTCCATGGACCAGACGATTCAATGGAAGAGTTCCTGAAATTTATAGATAGATTAGATAGGGCCTTGGAAAGAAAAAATAACCAAAGTTTTGGCTCTGGCAACAACCAGTATGTGGAGTGGATGATGATGATGAGTCCCATACTTCTTTACAGAGCGTAGGGGAGCGACGCGGGAGAACCGCGCCGCCTTACTAGGCAAGGTCCTAGTGGAGGTGGTTTGCCATTGCCTTCTTCCGACCGTAATTGGGATGAATGTTGATGATGAAGACGACACAATAACACCCAGTCATCTAGAGGGAGCAAAAATTCCTGACCCCGCCGGGAATCGAACCCAGGACCCCGTGCTCGGGAAGCGAGAACGCTACCGCGAGACCACGAGGGGCGGACATGGGGCTGGAACAGGAATGTAAATAGAGATTATTATGGGAGGAGAGACTGAAAATCCTAGAAATAATGCTCCAAATAGGGGAGATAGGAGATATGAAAATGATTTCAGAAACAATACACAGGAGGGAGGATGGAGGAGAGATAACAGGAATGATAGAAATAGGTATTGGGGAAGAGAACAAGAGAGAAGGGGGTTTGTTGAAACTAGTCAACAAAACGACAACTACAAATGGACAGACCGAGGAAACCAGCCGGGAAACGGTGGACAGTCCCACTAGATGTCCGTAGTTTTGGGGCTAGACAATATTATGACAGGACAACACATAACCGAAACTGGAAAAGGAGAGGATACAATGTAAACAGTAAGTACCATGAAAATACTGATGTTGTTAGAATGAATAAATTAGAATTTAATAAAAGGTTTTGGGATACTATGAGTAAAAGTGATACAGTTAATAAAAACAGTGTTCAAGCACAGGTAGTTAGTGAAAGTGCAGAAGTTGAAGGTATTGCAGAGTTCCATAGTTGGGCTGAAAAAGATACTGGTGTTAATAACAAGTCAGACACACCACAAATAGAATCTATTTTGGGGGGTTTATTTGATAAGAAGGGGGATGACGAAGTGTTTAATGGAGCCAAAGACTCAATTGCTGAGATTCAGATACATAGGGGCGAAACTGAAGATGGGGTTGTTGTGGAGGAGGAGGAAGAAGTAAGAGAGGGACATTTAAATGATGATCCTAAATCAAGTGATGTTATTGATGAGAGTGTGGAGGAAGAAATAAAAGTATTTGTAGAATTGAAAAGTGATTATGTGGTAAAGGTAAGTGATGAGACAAACATGGGTAATGATGAGGTTAATTTGAGTGAAATGCAGACTAGGGAATGTGTATCTGAGGACAAGCTATCGCCTATTGGGAACTATGAAACACTAATCTATGAGAATGGTAATAATAATAATATTAAAGAAAATATAAAGGGATGGAATGTAAATGTGTGTTTTCAAGAAAAAGGGGAAAAGTTTTTAGAAGTTTTGTGGAACAACTATGGAAACTGTATAAACAAAGATGCATTTTGGAAAGAAATAGCAAAGGTAAGTGCAACCTTGTGTCCTATATGGTGGATAAGAATCCGTAGCGGACTTCATAAAAAATGGGGTGAAAACAGTAATTTGTTGAGTGGCAACACAGTGTTAAGAGGGACAGATGGAAACAAAGGTTTATGTTTAAATGTCAATGCTTTGCAAACAGAGAGGGATGTGTCTAAGTGTAGGAAAGAGACATTAGACTTAGGAACTAAAGAAACTGAAAATGATCCATTGTTTGAAAATACTGAAATAGACAAAGATGTTGAGCTAGGTTGTCTATATGTTAAAGTAAACATTGACATTTGTCCATTTGAAATAAAAGAAAGCCCACATCCTAATGCGTATCGACTTATTTTGGAAAGAAATAGCAAAGGTAAGTGCAACCTTGTGTCCTATATGGTGGATAAGAATCCGTAGCAGACTTCATAAAAAATGGGGTGAAAACAGTAATTTGTTGAGTGGCAACACAGTGTTAAGAGGGACAGATGGAAACAAAGGTTTATGTTTAAATGTCAATGCTTTGCAAACAGAGAGGGATGTGTCTAAGTGTAGGAAAGAGACATTAGACTTAGGAACTAAAGAAACTGAAAATGATCCATTGTTTGAAAATACTGAAATAGACAAAGATGTTGAGCTAGGTTGTCTATATGTTAAAGTAAACATTGACATTTGTCCATTTGAAATAAAAGAAAGCCCACATCCTAATGCGTATCGACTTATCTTTCCCAGATTAAGAAGGTTATATGTAAATACCTTTTGGTGACGTCAATCAATCACTCTTCCCTCTGCTGGTCTCGCTCTTTTATCGATACATCTGTCTTCAATAACAATTTTATTACGGCCGCTGGATATCAGGATAGAGTTATTTTCCAGCTACATTAATTTTAGTGCTGCCATCCCGTTTGCTGAAGCTACATCTGTGTTAGAGGAAACACCTGATCTTACCTCGACTGGACTCGTTTAATCATCTAGAATGAAATCAATGAAATCTAGTTCCTGTTTGTGTTCACTAGTATTTCATATAGATCGTCAGTTTGCGTATGTGCAACACAGTTGATGGTACATTCACATCAGTTGCCACGAGGATACCCTATCAATGTCCTCAGAGAGCTACTGCTGTGCTTGTCTATAAAAAGTTCGATCAACATGTCCTTCACCTCTGCTGTGAACATACACTTGCCACACAGCGGTGCCACCTTAGTCACAATTTCCTACTTATAGTGACAATTGTGGACATTAGGTCTTTGTAGCCACTTAATGTGGAGCGTATTATTCACACAAGATTAGGCTTTTTCAAACAGAGTACATCAAAACTCACCTAGTCCACTGGTTTCGCATTTCGGTCCTAGCCAGTTTACTTAGCGCAGCAATAAGTTGTAGTATATTTGAACCGCTTGCTCCAAAAGGCAACAATTCCACAATTCGTATTTTTGCAACAGGAAAAAGTGGATAAAACCTGTTGAATGCAATTTATCTCTTAACAGGTATCCCTGGTTTCTTGATGTTGTTGTATTTAATATGTATATGTGAATGTCAGTTATGACGTAAGAGGAATGACGTGGCCACTTGGTTGGGGTTGGACCTGTTCCGTTCCTGCAGCACAGTGGAGTTTCAATCTAATGTTAGTGTTAAGTTACTTGTTTTAAAATAAGATTCTGCATTTAAACGTCTTTCATTATAATAATCGTCGTTTGTTACATATACCTTTCCGAAAAATATTTACCGTTTCTCTACGTTTTATTACTTAGATACCTTCATATACATCACGAGATGCCGTTATTGTCAACTATGAAGTGACTGAGTTCCAACACTGAATCTTTCTTTGAGGAATAAAGGCCAACTGCTTCTGATCCCAGCCATTTTGTTGCTATTTACAGGCAGTCAAGTTATACAGACTTTCTTTGAAAGGATTTTCGAAGGTTGTACAGCTTTCCTGAAAATAAAAGTGTCAATCGTCAGGCCCACAATATTCCATATTTCCTATAACACTATGCTGACTCTCAGCTGAAAATGTCTTCTCGTGGTATGCTGACTCTCAGCTGAAAATGTCATCTCGTAGTATTTTGAAACAGTGAGAATCCTTTTTAGATGACTAACAAGACTATACCACAACGACCATCACTTATGCAGATTCTTTTGTATAATTTGGGCCACCAGGAAGAATCCACCTTCATTTGAACAGTCGAAAACTTGTAGTCGTCTTTTGAGGAATGCTCTATTACTTCAAGGAATTCTTCGACCACCAATATTTCCCGGACTAGTATCTTATCTCCACTAACCGAAAAATGTCGGCGTTAATGGATCCTTGTCGTAGTGCAAACAGGTTTCCTATTTGTGGCAATCAGTGCACTGGAGCGCTCAAATTCACAATCACCAAAAACTGGTTATAAATTTCGAACTAGTTGCCTTTCTGCAGTAAGCATTTGATTTATCCTTTTACGCGTGTGAAGTCTGCACAAAGCATTTCGGAGAGGAGAGATTGGTGTAAAGTATACGCTTCCGTATTCTTTAAGAAAATTGTTTTCTTGCGTATGTTTCACCGTTTTCTTCGTGAAAACCTGCCGAGTGAGCTTTCATAATTCGCCGGTTATTCGTTCTCAAACGAAGTCTTTGTGATGGCCTGGATACCTAACGGATCCCACTTTAGGATGCCCACTTCTGATATGTGTAAGTGTAACCTACGGTATGCTGAAATACTCTGATCGACTCAACTGGACATAAAGTTCTAAATTTAAATAAAATTTGTCGAAACGTAATTCGGTGCCAGTTTTAGTAGGGCTTCAAATGCTAGGAAGATTTCTCGTTTTAAATAAAAAGCACTGATTCTCACTTCACTTCACTGTCTTGCAGTTTTTTATACTCACCCGTTTTATAACGGTAAACACACAATACCATACGAAATTCGGGACGCTCAGCAGATGATGTCGAATTTGCATCAGCTTCTGCTTCTACAACAGGTGCAGCAACGATGCCATCATAGGCACCATCATCACCAACACTACGAAGAAACCGCATAGGGTTGACAAGTTGACAGGCAAGAGCCCTTCTGCCGGCTTTGCTGCAGCAGGGACATCTCTTCTGTCGTCAGCCACCGCAGCTATAGAAGTGGATGCCGGTGTTCCTCGCATAGCCTCTCGTTAAACGAAGTTCATGGATACAGTCTGGTGCTTACTACATTATGCACGTGATGAAGAAGTACTTACTGCTCATTTTGAGTCATACAATCTGTCTTTATGTTTCCTAAATTTTCATCTTCACTTACACAGAACTGCTGTAGCTTAAGTTAGTTTATCATACAACAGATCTTAGTCCTCACCATTACCCGTTTGAAAGAATTTCACTTTACTTGCTTTGCATTTGCTGCCTCTTACCTTTCCTTCAGTATCAAGTCATCTATGAATTTCGCAAAGTAAAGATGCTGCTTCTCAATAAACTCTGGAACATCTTCAAATTGTGACTATCTCCTGCTAGAGGATATAAGCTCAACTGCTGACACAGGGTACCGAATGAAGCGAATTTGTCGCTACTGTCAACGAGCATTTTTGTTGTCGTTTCTTGTGCAACGTGTCTCCTTTTTTTCTGGTTTCGTTCTTTGTGCAACGTGTCTCCCATTACTATATTTACTGTGATTTGATACAGAAATGACCAGTCAAGTTTTTTTCCACTTTAGACGGTCCCACAGACTTTTTTAGCTTTGTCACTTTATAACAAAGTTGCGCCTTCTTTTCCAGGTACGTTTCATTTTCATTTCTTGTAGTGAAAGTGAATGTGGGACGATTTCTCTTTGATTTTTGTTCAAAAAATGTGCAAATGTGTGTGAAATCTTATGGTACTTAACTGCTAAGGTCATCAGTCCCTAAGCTTACACACTATTTAACCTAAATTATCCTAAGGAGAAACACACACACACCGATGCCCGAGGGAGGACTCGAACTCCGCCGGGACCCGCCGCACAGTCCATGACTGCAGCGCCCAGACCGCTCGGCTAATCCCGTGCGGCTTGATTTTTGTACATACCTTTTCCTGATGTCCTTCTGCTCTACAATGGGCGGACACTCGGAGCTCACACTTGTACATATTCAATGTCTGACCTAAGAGACAGCAGTTATAACTCTTTAACGAAACAAAGCCATCATGTCTAGAGCGCAGAAACCAGCATATACAGTTTTAATTTCTCGTAGAAGCTTTCGAAAGTTGGGAATGATATCCAAAATAACATAGACTTGCGCTCTGGGATCGGTTGGAAACCTTGGTCCTACCTGCACCTATAGTAATTAACGAAAGTTGACACCAAATGGACTTCGACATCTGCACGAGTATTTGATAGAAGTAAGAGTGCCACTACAGCTTTACTCAGACACTGAGCAGCTGTTTACATTGCTGTTCCTCTAGCGGATGGCAGTCTGACACTTGTTTCAAAACATTTAGACCGGAAGAAACCAATATCCGCTTTGTAAAGTGAAGACGGGTGTGATGTGCTTGTCGAGACCTCGCAGTGCGTCAATGGACGATGTGGACATGTGGAGTTGGGGTTGCTTGGTATACGGGTGAGGGTGGAAGGGTTGGGCGATCACAAATAAAGCAGATTTGCATGAGAAAAAAAGTATGAAGGAGAGTTTGCACAGAAGGCAAGTGTGGAATTCAGGCTGTTGTGGATATCAGCATGGTAAGTTAGAGTTAGTGAGATAGATACAGATTTCGTACGATAACATTTTGATTAGTATTTCCTCAGCTCTGACATTACAAATCAGTGTGTAGGAATAGTAGTTTAGGATGTAACGACGGTAGATGTCATAGGTTCAGCGCTGTTGGGTTCATGCATGTGTGTGGTACTTACTTCTTTTAGGATGTGAGAGATAAAAGAACTGGTGATGGTGTAGGTGACGGCTGTAGTGATGGCGCTTATGATGTCACTGCTGAAGGCTATGATAGTGACGATGTGTTCCTGTAGAAGCAGCAGATATGTGCTGCTGGTACTGACGATGCAGGTTATTATGGCGATGACTGTATAGTTGTGTGTTGTTATTCAGAGTAACAAAGCGTGAATCTCTAAAACATATGAAAGGAAACATTTTAAAATTCATAGGATTTCGTTAATTACTATAGGTATAGGTAGGACCAAGATTTCGAATCGATACCAGTGTACCCCTATGTTATTTTGGATATCATTCCCAATATTCGAAAGTTTCTACGAGAAATTAAAACGGTATATGATGGTTTTTGCGCTCTAGACATGATTGCTTTGTTTCGTTAAAGAGTTATAAATGCTGTCACGCAACTTACTCTGTTATAACGTCACACAGGTAAAATTTCTATGGGCCCATCAAAAATAGCAAAAAACTTGACTTGTCACTTCTGTATCAAATCTCAGTAAATCTAGTAATGGGAGACACGTTGCACAAGGAACGAAAAAGAAAAAGAATGGAGACACTTGGCACAAGTAACGAAAGCAAAAATGTTCGTTGACAGTAGCCACAAACTCTCTTCGTTCGGTACCCTGTGTCAGCATTTGCTCTTGTATCCTCTAGGAGGAGACAGTCACAATTTGAGAATGTTCCAGAGGGAAGCAGTAGAGAGTTTATTGAGAAGCAGCATCTTTACTTTGTGAAATTCATAGATGACTTGATACTGCAGGAGAAATAAGAGGCAGCAATTGAAAAGTAAGTTAAGTGACATTCTTTCAAATAGGTAATGGTGAAGACTGAGATCTGTTGTATGATAAACTAACTTAAGCTGCAGCAGCTTTGTGTAAGTGAAGATGAAAATTTAGGAAATCTAAACACGGAAAGTATGACTCACAATGAGTAGTAAGTACTTCTTCATCACATGTGGAGTCCTGTCCTCCAGGAAATTCCTGTTAGAATGCTGTGTCTAAGATCCACGCTCACGTCAACAGAATCAGTTCTGGACTAGCAGCGCCACTGAATGAATGCGCTAGTCAGCTGTCACGTACGACGCAGGGTTATGTGTGTCAGTCATAAAGTGGATTATTATTATTGCTCAGTTACGGCAATAATGGCCACGGTTGGTCGGATGATTACGTGCAGAACTTTGTGGAAGGTTTGCTCTAAGAAATGAAAGCTGGAGGCAAGAATGTGCAAGAGTGGTCTCCGAGGTTGCGCAGCAGAACATTACGCAAGGAATGGCGTACAACGGTAACAGGCAATATCCTTCTCTCAGGCTTTTCAAAATTGTAACAGGGTGCTTATCGTGTTAATCTCCGAACTGATTGTTTAAAATTAATAAGCATAGGCTTAACAAAATAAAAGTGAATAACGGCCTTTATTAGATGGTGTCAAAGTTTGCTAATTTTGAATGTCGACGGTGAAGTACTATCGAAATTTATTCCATAACCGTGGGAGTTGCACAGACACGTTATTCGATGTTATAATAACAGGTTCCAAGGCTTGGGTGATCTTAGTTCCTGCAAAAACTGCTGGTAAATATAGGGAATTACGATTATGAGAAACGCTACTGTGAAAACAATATAATAAAATAATACTTACCAGAATAACGTACAAAAAACGAAAATGCAAACCGTATCACAGCGCATTATCTCTCATACGTAGTCACAAAGAAAGGTACTTCTGGATCTGTTTCAAGAGACGCGTATTCACCAGCGTCTATGCAACTGACCTTGAAATTAATGTGTCGTCAGTTCTTTGTGCTCAGTATGTGAAAGGACACTAAGCATTTCCATTTTAATTCCTGTTGGCTAATCTTCTGCTTCCTTTAGCCATTATCGAAGACAAAAGCTGCATTGTAATAACATGAACAGGATTGCCGAGGTTCGTGAGATCAAGCTGTTATGGGTGCATAGTGTATCAGTCTATTTCTAAGCAACATCTGCCATAAAACCGAGTGAGACTCTAACATTTTACATTCATACAAGTGTCCATTTTATGCTCGAGTGTTCTGAGTCAACGAATACTTTAAGTACTGAGATCCCAGCATCTCCGACTATTCGGGTAATAACAGTACCATAAAATTTCATGGCATATAAAGGTATTTTTCAGTTCATAAAGGTGAAATTACTTCTTACAAACGGTTTCGGATATTTGATTCTACGGTGCAGGGAGGGTGCAGAAACAAAGAGAACTTGGCACTGTGAGTCCGGAAGGGGATGCCGTCAGCAAAAGACTGCGTTTCTGATCGTTCGCTTTATTGCTCTCATAACATTTTCTCACAAGTATCTTCTCACTGATCAGAGAAGTAGCGAACAATGCAGACTCTGGAAGGGCCTTTCATTGAGAGATGCATTCCATTTGCAGTTTCGTCTGTTCAAACTGGAAGAGCCCTAGGGACAGCATTTTTTTTTTCTTTTTTGTCTGTTTTTCCTATATTAATCTCGTTTCCTTCTTCGTGGAACATCGCATTCAGTTGTTAAGAGCCACATATTTTGCTATTCCACAGTTTGAGACTTCGTACAATTTATCTAGTATTTATACTAAATGTATTTTATTCCGGATATTCGTGCGTGTTAAAGGGCCACTTCCGGGACGGGGAGGTGCACCGGCCATATATCGAATCCGATCGGCGGATTAACGACGAGAGTAGGTTGGCTGGCTAGCCTGGGCGTGGCTTTTAAGCGGTTACCCACATCAGAATAACTGAATACTGGGCTGGTACCCAAATCCCGGCTCATTAACGTGATTCACCAACATGTAGTTGCACCTATTAAAACCCAGCGGGTAACGGGAGGCAACAGGAAGGGCAACAAACAAACTCCTTACAGTAACCTAGCCAAGTCCGCTAATAACCATTCCGAACATGTACTGATGCAAGACAAAAGCACAGGAAAAAGAAGATACCAAATATACTGTATTTTCCCTTCCGCTCATGCTTACTTTCCGAGGGGGATGGATTTTAAAAAAAGTCTCATGCTAATAGTCGAACAAAAATACATTTAAAGTGCTAGATTAATATAATTAACAACCATAAGCCACAAAAAGTTTGCCTCTGTTCTAGAAACCTTGCCAAAGTCATAGTTTCGTTCCGTAACTGCAAATGCGTTAATGGCAACGTTAAAAGAGTGCAACGGGAATTCCACTGTTAACTGCACAGGAGATAGCGCGCAGGTGGAAAGAGTACACTGAAGGACTCTAAGAAGAGGAAGATTTGTTAGGTGTGATAGAAGAAGAAACAGGAGTCGATTTAGAAGAAACGGGGGGTCCAGTATTAGAACCAGAGAGCTTTGGAAGAATTTACATCAAAAAACGCAGAAGGGATAGATAACATTCCATCAGAATTTCTAAAATCATTGGGAGAAATGGCAACAAAGGGGCTATTCATGTTGTTGTGTAGAATGTATGAGTCTAAGGACTTACCATCTGCCATTCGGAAAAATATCATCCACACAATTACGAAGACTGCAAGAGCTGACAAGTAAGAGAATTATCGTTCAATCAGCTTAACAGCTCACGCGTCCAAGTTGTTGACAAGAATTATATACAGAAGAATGGAAAAGAAAATTCGGTATGTGCTAGATGACGATCACTTTGGCTTTGGAAAAGGTAAAGGCACCAGAGAGGCAATTCTGACTTTGCAGTTGATAAAGGAATCAAGGCCAAGAAACAATCAAGACACGTTCATAGGATTTGTCGACCTGGAAAAAGCGTACGACAGTGTAAAATGGTGAAAGATTTTCAGAATTATGAGAAAAACGTAGATAAGATATATGGAGAGACGGGTTACATACATTATGCACAACAGTCAAGAAGAAGTAGTATGAGAGGACGACTGAGAACGAATTGCTGATTTTAAAAAGAGTGCAAGACAAAGTTTTAGTGTTTCCCGTCTACTGTTCAATCTGTACATTGAACAAGTAATGACGGAAATAAAAGAAAGCTTCAGGAGTGGAATTAAAATTCAACGTGAAAGGATATTAGTGATACGATTCGCTGATGACATTGCTATTCTTAGTGAAAGTGAAGAAGAAGTACATGATCCGCTGAAGGAATGAACAGTCTACTGAGTACAACGTATGGACTGAGACTAAATTGAAGAAAGACGAAGGCAATGAGAACTACTAGAAATAACAGCGAGAAACTTTACATCACGATGTTGGTCACGAAGTAGATGAAGTTAAGGAATTCTGCTACCTACGCAGTAAAACAATTAATGACGGACGGAGCAAGGCGGACATCAAAAGTACACTAGCAATGGCAAAAAGGGCATTCCTGGCCAAGAGACGTCTACTAATATCAACTATCGGCCTTAACTGGAGGAAGAAATTTCTGAGAATGTACGTCTGGAGTACAGCATTGTATGGTAGTGAGACATGGACTGTGGGAAAACCGGAACAGTAGATAATCGGAGGACTTGAGATGTGGTGCTACAGACGAACGTTGAAAATGGGTAGACTGATGATGAGAAGGTTCTGCGCAGAATCGGAGAAGAAAGGAGTATATGGTACACAATGTCGCGGGGAAGGAAGAGGTTGACAGAACATCCATTAAGACATAAGGGAATTACTTCCATGGTACTAGAGGGAGCTGTAGAGGGCAATAGCTGTAGAAGAAGACAGAGATTGGAATATATCCAGCAAATAATTGGTCACGTAGGTTGCAAGTGCTACTCTGAGATGAAGAGGTTGGCACAGGAGAGGAATTTGTGGTGGGCCTCATCAAACCAGTCAGAAGACTGATAACACAAAAAAGACTTGTTAATGGTATCGTTGACACATTGACAAGTGTAAACCAAGAATGCTTGGTAAGATATCTACATTCACAATTCCTAAGAGCGGATGACAGCGTGCAACTGAGTTGCTTGGCATTGTGCGCAAGGATTTATTTACCGGTAGCCCCATAAAGTACATGTCACAAAGTATAGCCAAGTACATGTATGTACTAGAAGATGATTGTTGCAGAAGGACTTCCTGTTATTTTCTTAAGAGTAAAGATCAAACATTGGAATTTTTCTGTGTGTTTAGGACCTGGGCAAGAAATTGACTTGGTATGAATAACAAAGCAGTTAGACGAGACGATGAGAGTGAATTTATGAAGTTTTATTTATCTGTCAGAGAGAATGGAATAGAGCAGAAGATTTGAGTGCCCTGTAGACAAGAACATAATTGTGTAGTGGACAGCACTAACAGATCAGTTTGTGAAATGGCACAGCGCATGTTATTTTAATCTGGTCTGCTAAAGCAATACTTGGCAGAGACATGCAGTACAGCTGTTTACATGAAGAACTATGGTTCTCACTGAGCTCTTCCACAGATGTTACAGAAGCGAAAAGTATCTTGTTTGAACCATAAAAGGTGTTTGGTAGTCAAGTCTTCTTCCATATAGTAAAACTCCGTCCGAACAGGCCTCAGAAGGCCCCACAGTACTGATTGACTTCTGTGTCATCCTCAGCTTCTAGGCATCACAGGCTGCAGATATGGAGGGGCACGTAGTCATCACACTGCTGTCCCAGTCATTGTCGGTTTTCGTGACTGGAGCAGCTACTTTTCAATCAAAAGAGCTGAGTGTATCCAGCTTGCCAACAGCAGTCCGCAGACCCAGACGGTAACCCACCCAATTGCTAGCTAAACGCAACAGCGGTTAACTTCAGTCATCTGACGGGAAGCGGTGTGACAGGGGCAAAGCCGTTCACCCCTCGTCCATATACCAGTTCAAAGTAGAGCAAAGTGGAATGCCAAAGCTCAAGATCTTGTTTCGGGTGTTATTATTATATGATTAAATGACGAAAGATTAGAGACTATCCACAGAACCCCAAGAAATTGGTGAAAGACAGGATTGTTCTTTTGCTGGAGAATGAGAGCATGACTGACACTACCAGGACATCAGCTTCACATAATGAAGATTACTGTATGTTCTGTCTGAGTAAACAGTATCGTGAACTGGAAGAGGCTGAGGAAGTAGTGGAAGTCAGCAGTGCTGGGAGTGACAGAGACACTGGTCAAGACCCGTATCACATCCTGGACGCTCAGTCAGTGGCAGACGCAGAAGAGACTGAGATGCACTAACGGACACACATGCTCCAGAAGAGGACCAGCCAGACAGGACAGCCCATGTACCTGAACCAAAGTAGGTGTACCTGGATTATAACACCTACTTGGCAAGTGAGTTCCCCATTTTGGGAGGAGATCCTGTGAACTTGGAGGGTGCCATGTCCGAGAGTGATGGAGAAGGTTGGATAAAGGCCGGTGAAAGACGAGAAACAGTGTTTCCAGGAAAATGGTGTTTGGTAACTTGAGGACCCACCAAAGAGTATAACTATTGTGGGTAACAAGTGAGCATTTAAGCTGAAAGGCAATGCAGATATTACAGCACTGTACTGTGATAGACTTGTTGCTTGGAGATTTACACTTTGGTGTAGATGGCTGTGAATACTTCCCAGGTGTTGTGAGATGTAGCACCCTAAAGCTCTCTTTAGTTTAGCCGTAAATCTTAGTTTTGACATTAAGACTGCTTTTCTGTGTGGGGACTTGGATTAAACTTTTCTCATGACGCAAATGGTATTATATCAAAAGGGAATGAAAGTAAAATCTATAAGGTATCTAAGGATATCTGCGCTTTAAACTGTCAGCTGAAGAGTGAAATTAATAGGCAAAGGGGTTTTTCTTAGTCTTAGATTATATTGAAAATACTGATGAAGTGTTCATTAAAAGTTGAGGTGAAAATCTTGCAATTGTTGCTTTGCATGTGATGAAAGAGAATTTGTATCAGGGATTATGAGAGCATTTTGAAGTTAAAGATACAGGTGGAGCAAAGTCCTGCCTAGGTGTATGCAGAAACAGCGAGGAAAGTAGTTTAAAACTTGACCAGAAGGGCGATATTGTAGATCTGCTGAAACGCTGCGATATGTATGATTTTACTCCTGTTGCAATACTAATGGAAGCTGGATTAAAGCTTTAGGATGTGCAGGGTGATGAGGTTCAAGTGCCATATAAATAACTTGTGTGATTTTTGTTATATATCAGTACTAACACAAGACCTGACATACCTTACACAACTGGTGTTTCAAGCCAATATAATTATAAGCTTACAAGAGTGCAGCAGAAGGACAGCAAAAAGTATTGTTATCTGAATGGTACTATGAATAATTATGACACTGTGATTAACAAAGGAGATTTCAAACATATGCATATAACTATTCACTTAGACTCAGATTTTGTAGATAACTACAAATTGGTCGCAATATGAAAGTGCTTTTCTGTAGGGGATAAATGTAACTTCCTAAGAGAGTAAGGAACTGATAGATGTAGCAGCCTCAACTAATGAAGCTGAATACGCTACTTTAAATTCTGCAGCCAAAGAGGTAGCGAATTTGAGAGGGCTGACAGGAGAATTGTTAAATAATAAACAGCATAAACCTGTAAACATTTTCAATGGCAACCGGAGTTCAATTAGACTTTCACGAAGCATGTGTTGCATTGTAGATTGCAAATCACAGAATGTATAAAAAGAAGTGAGACTGTTGTTAAGTGCTTACTCTCAAAGGAAATAACTGCTGATGCATTAACAAAACCACTTACTAGGGAGTAACATGTGTATCTCGTTCACAAGTTAAAACTGTTGCCATATTTTAGTGGTAGTGCCATGTTGATAATATGGATCATTGTTTTATCTTTGTCATTGACGTCTACCAGGTGTACGTACCAAGTAACATGTTTTCTGTGAGTACAAGTATTATGAACAAAGTAATAGCTTTTATCAACACAAACCTAGCTCTGCTATAGAAATCGTCTTTGGCAAAAAACGGAGGATACTGAAGCAAATAGCACAAGGTATGTGGTGGTAAACGTGTGGCAGAGCCTAGACATCAATGAAAAATTTGCAGATAATGGTATTTTGGTGGTCCATATTTCAGGATATCTAGAATCTCCGGAGCAGCTGCAGCAATTTCAGGTGTGAGATCTGGATTAACTGGAAACTGAGGGGTCTAGGAGTGGGCAGATGGAAGCAAGAAGTGAGACACAGAACATTTTGCCCAAGGAAATGGAGTTGAAAGCTTATTGAACGAATGTGATATGGACGCATTGTTGATAACACTGACCAGACAATCAGAAATATGGAATGAGTTCATTACGATGGATGAAGGACACAACTGTTCACGGTCACCACAAAAGACATAAAAGTGTGCTTGCTTTTGGTGAGTATATTATAGAATATCCAGTGGCAACATTAAATAGAAACTTCGTAAAATACGACTACGTACATACTTTTTAGCACCGCAGTTTTCTTTGATATGTGATCGAAAATGTATCATAATGTAATTATTCAGAGGATACAAAACTTAGCAGGATATTTGGTTACATGATAAACTATCAGTAAAGGTCCTCACTCGATTTTCTTTGTATATATGGGGTGGCGAGCATGTTTTGAGAAATTCATGCAGAAATACCATTAGCATCGAAAATGCCTTAACAGTCCCGAAAAACCGATATTACAGTCACTAATACTGTACATTGCTTTTCCTTCATGATCGTTCTCCTTAGATAAATGGAATTTCTACAGCTATGTATTGTGTTCAGATTGGTACCTTGTAGTAAGCTGCGCATACGGAATTGAAATTCAGCATCTCCTACTTGAGTTACAATCTCTGTCGATCTGCTGCTGTCGTCACAAAAGGAATATCAGTCCCTGTACTTTTACACACATCAAAAATTTTTCCATCACATAGGTTCCGGGAGTTCCGGAACCTGTACAGAAAATTGGAATAGAGATCAACATAAACATAATTTTTGCCCTTTATATTGCTCATATTCAAAAAATGTGTGTTAAATCTTATGGGACTTAACTGCTAAGGTCAGCAGTCCCTAAGCTTACACACTACTAAACCTAAATTTCCTAGGTACAACCACACACACCCATGCCAGAGGGAGGACTCGAACCTCCGCTGGGACCAGCCGCATAGTATTGCTCATGAAAACCACACTCTGCGTGCTGTACCACCATACGGCGAGACCATCACAGATGGTGGTCCAGACTGCTGCACACACCGGCACATATAATACCCAGTATCTCATTCTCTTATATTGATGCATGCCTGTATTCATCGTGGCATACTATCCACAAGTTCATCAAGGCACTGTTGGTCTAGATTTTCCCACTCGTCAATGACGATTCAGCGTAGATCCCTCAGAGTGGTTGGTGGGTCACGTCGTCCATAAAGAGCCCTCTTCATTCTATCCCAGGCATGTTCGATAGGGTTCATGTCTGGAGAAAATGATGGCCACTCTAATCGAGCGATGTCGTGATCCTGAAGGAAGTCATTCACAAGATGTTTACGACTGTGGCGCGAATTGTCGTCCATGAAGAATGCCTCGCCAGTATGCAGCCGATATGGTTGCAATATCGGTCGGAGGATGGCATTCACGTATCGTACAGCCATTACGGCTCCTTCCATGACCACCAATGGCGTACGTCGGCCCCACAGAATGCCATCCCAAAACAGCATGGAACCCACCTTGGAGCACTCACTGGACAGTGTGTCTGAGGCGTTCAGCCAGAACGTGTTGCCTCCAAACACTGGTTGAAGGCATACGCGACACTCATAGGTGAAGAGAACGTGATGCGAATCATGAGTGGTCCATTCGGCATGTTGTTGCGCCCATCTGTACGGCGCTGCATGGTGTCGTGGTTGCAAAAATGGACCTCTCCATGGACGTCGGGAGCGAAGCTGCGCGTCATGCAGCCTATTGCGCACAGTTTGAGTCGTAACACGGTGTCATGTGGCTGCATGAAAAGCATTATTCCACATGGTGCGTTGCTGTCAATGTAACTCCGAGCCATAAACCGTAGGTAGCGCTCATCCATTGCAGTAGTAGCACTTGGGCGGTCTGAGCGAGGCATATCATTGACAGTTTCTGTCTCTCTTTATCTCCTCCATGTCCGAACAATATTGCTTTGGTTCATTCTGAAATGCATGGACACTTTCTTTGTTGAGAGCCTTTCCTGGCGCAAAGTAACAATGCGGACACGATCGAACCGCGGTACTGACAGTCTTGGCGTGGTTGAACCACAGACAGCGCGAGCCGTGTACTAGAGTGCTGCGACGCTCAACGTTTGACCGGTCACGGCTAACCTGTTGACTGGGGGACCGAGCCGCTTGAGTCCGGCCCTACACGACTCGGCTCGGTCATGTACTCGCCGCATGGCTGTTGTCCGGATTCCGGACACGCGGAAAACCGAGTATGACCGGTCGCCGCTGACTTCTCACCTCGCCTAGCCCCGGCTCGCTGCACTGTACTG
Source organism: Schistocerca nitens (assembly GCF_023898315.1). Classification (NCBI taxonomy): domain Eukaryota; kingdom Metazoa; phylum Arthropoda; class Insecta; order Orthoptera; family Acrididae; genus Schistocerca; species Schistocerca nitens. The sequence continues at coordinate 621,074,725 of NC_064617.1, forward strand.
TACAAATCCAGCGCCTCTCCCTCTCTCTCTCTCTCTCTCTCTCTCTCTCTCTCTCTCTCTCACACACACACACACACAAAATGTATTTATCTCTTTCTCTCTCTCTTTGAATAAAAAAGTAACGTTTGCAAGAACGGGTACGTGACACAGCTAAATTCATAAAGTACTTGGAAAGTAAAATGATATTTCAGTACAATCGTGGATAGAAAACGAGTCTCATTTCCAAACAGAAGATATATTTTTCCTTTCATTAATAGGAAACATTAAATAAGTGCTGTCCTTGTAACCTAGAAGACAACCATTTTCATAAAGAAAGCGTACAAAGAAAATTAAACGTTTACAGACGTAACTTGTCACACTTTTCACTTGTTTGCAACAGAAACAAAATTATAGTTATTGTTGATCAGCAGTAAATCACTAACGCGTTCCGGATTTTATTGGCTGCGGTGATTTGTTAGTAACATGCCGGCTTTACCAAAGCATCTTTCACTAGGTGCGCTTGTTTCTGGGATACATAAAATACGTCTTGCAACTGCAGCCAGGCCTGACAGACCTGTTTCATGTTTGCTCCACCACTTTAAGATGTCATCCTCATCTCCGGGGTGCATTAAAATGTAGAGATCTACTTCATCTACTGCGGATGATCTGTTGTTACCCCATTCCTCGAAACGATCTCTCTTTATGGTTGGTGCAGACGCAGTACTTGAAGGATCTATGACTATAAACGAAAGAGACAAGTAATACAGAACTGATGTGGAAATCATCGAAACGTTCCCGTGGAAACGAGGTGTTTTACGTTGATGAAATATTATACGAATTATAGCATTCCCGTTTCTCTATAATACACTATCCACTAACTATGCAAAAACGATTATGTTAATGATTGCATTTTCTGCCTGCTCAAGTAGCACAAATTTGTCGCACATTGCTAAGAATTTCTTGCTTTCCATTTCTTTCAAGTATATTAAGATCACGGAAAGACGGCCGAAGAAACATAGCAATTTTACGTTTAGAAGTGATCACAATCTTCTCACAAACGAAAGTCAAGGCTCGATTTAATCGTTTGTACCTCATGTTGAAAAATACATATCTGTTTGTACACATCATTTACGCTAGTTAATTATAAATCTATCACGTGTCATAATGAAACAGTGTGCATGGGGGCTTAATTAAAATGCAATAATTTTAGTAGCTGTGTCCGGTTCCGAAGTCTCGTAACTGGTTGGCCCTGAGTAGTAGTAGTACGCAATCTGACTGCATAAAATAACAATAATGAATGACAAGAAATTTCCGCTAACACAATTGATTAATTAAGTCCCCTGCAACTATAAAAGCTACGAAACAACAAAGCACAAGTGTAACTGTTCTTTGTGTGGTAGTGTGACTCAACGTACATGTATCTGGCACTGTTCTTCCTCAATACGAGAAGATATTTTAAACACCATTTACAATGAACTAATTGAAAAACCAGAAATACTATAGCGGCACACAGAAACCAGAATTACAAGTCTAACACATGAACACGATCCAGATTCTTGGTTGACTGAACCTGTGACCAAGAGGCATTGTCATTAAATAAATCTGAAATATTTTTTTTTACCTCAATATATATTGACGAAAAATACACTGTGATCATTGCAACATCTTCCATCTATGCATTACACCAACCAAACAGCATCTACTCTCTCGCCCAACACAACAACAACTGCACTCGACATCCTCTGAACTAGTACTGCTCTCGACATCCTCTCAACAAGTACTGCCCACGGCAACCTCTGAACTACTACTGCCCCAGTGGAGGCGGCGGAATAATAATCTTTGACGCAATCTCTGGGGCTGTGATTCAGTATAGCCACCTTTCATATGCCACTCCTCCATGGGCTAGAATTTGGTGATATTTTTGCCAGCATTGGTGGTGAAAATACCACCCAATTCGTCCAAAAAACACAGACTAAGTAAAAGATATTTATAAGTAAATATTACATAACGAAACAAATTTTGGCTTTGCACTGGCCCTTCAATAACCTAATATATAAAATACAGTAAGGAATACAAATGCTTGCATACATGTGACTTTACATAATAGTTTACAAAAGTATCATTTCTCAGAGTAGTTAAACAGTTCAATAAAAGGCACCAGCAATGACGAATAGGTGCAGGTAAGAGTCTCATAACAGTTCATAAACAGTCTATACACAATAAATCAGTTTATACAAATATTCACATAAAATGTTTTCAGTAGTTCAATAAACAAGTAGCACTCCTCAGAGTAGGTGACAGTTCCAACAGTAGCACCCAGCAATGTTGAACAGGTGCAGACAGCAACAGGTGACATCTCATCAGTGGTTGAGCAGTTCCAACAGTGACACCCAGCAATGTTGAACAGGTGCAGACAGCAACAAGTGACATCATCTCAGTAGAAGCAGTTCCATCAGTAGCACCCAGTAATGTTGAACAGATGCAGACAGCAACAAGTGACACTATTTCAGTAGAAGCAGTTCCATCAGTGGCACCCAGCAATGGCGAACAGGTGCAGGTAACAGTGCATAATATTCACCAGCAATAATTACACAGTTCATCAGAGTTCCTCAGCAGAAATTAAACATTTCCAAGTGGCACCCACCAATGTTAATAGGCGTAAGCACGAACAACAGTTTGAATGCAGACACAATTTCTTTTACAAAACTATTTTCAAAGCTCTTACACTAAACATACAAATTATAATAAACACACAAATGATATCAGATAATTGTTACATTAACTTTTAGAAATACTCAAATATCAGTAAACCTATAATATTTATGGATGTCAGTGCAAGCCACAACAAACAAGTAAAATAATATTTAGGAGGTATGTCGGTACCAATTATTTGGCATTAGGAAAGGAAAACACACAAAACACACTCACTCATCTTTCATCCACCAATTAAGTACTATTGTGTAATTGAATAGTGTTAACTGTGTAAATGCAATTCTGTCAAAATTTGATGTTCAACATGTGTATCAAGTAGTAGTGGCAGCAGTGTATAATAGTCAATAATAGTTACTCAACGTCATAGTCATCATGGCAAGACCGATGTTTGCCAAGCCAAATACAAAATGTACGGTTGCTGAACAACAGTCAGTGTGCCAAGATATGCAAATACTTCCTCTCTCCTAAAAAAAGTGTATACTGCTTATTGATTTAACAAAATGTGTGTGTAGAAATCTTCCTTCCACTGGAGTGTTCTAGTCGACCATCTTCATCCCTCTTGTTCCATATAAACCAACAAAAAAAACATGCTCCTCACTTACTTTACCTCTTATCCACCAAAAATCCAGTAACCATCAGCATCACATAATCTCAACACTTCAATAATACCTCTTCAATACGTCGATACATATAAACCTTATCACCAATATAATTTACCTTACCTCTTATCCACCAAAACTCCAATAATCATACGATGATACATATACCAATATCATTTCACTTCCTTACCAATGTAGTTCGTAGAATTATAGCAGTTCATTTTCTTCACCAATATCATTTACCTTACCTCTTATCCACCAAAACTCCAATAATCATCACCGTCACATAACCTCAATACTTCAATAATACCTCTTCAATACATCGATACATATAAACCTTATCACCAATATCATTTCACTTCCATAACAACTCTTTCCTCTACTCAGTCTCCTCGAACAAGCACAGATAAAATCCTAGTGCTAACTTCAATTCATCATCCCATACAACCGGAAGACAAAATGTCCACACACAACCTCTGTGTAATCCACCTGAGTCAAATCTTCTACTCATTATGAATTAGAAAATACATTTTGGTTACCTTGTCCATCATAAAATAAAAGAAATGCATACATGACCGCTAACAGCCTTCAGTCTGAATAACTTTCAGTAAGTAGGTGTGAGTCCGTAGTATGAATGATCACATAAGACTTTGAAGGAATAAATCGTAATATTTCACAGTGTGTACACCACTTCAAGATTAATGGCAAAACAGAAGCAAACATGTGGAGTATTTCTTTGTGTCAAGTGTCACTTGCTATTTCAATTGCTCGCGAAGAATGCAGTGTAATAACTTTCAATGGTCTAAAGCTAGTGTTGATATTTCATGTCGTTAGCTTCCTTTCTATTAGCATAAATTTATACAGCTTCCATAAAACCTCCAGTTCATGTGACTTCAATGAAGTTTCTTGTACCAATGTAGTTCGTAGAATTATAACAGTTCACTTTCTTATCTTAAAATATAAAGCACTGAGCGTAAGCAAAACATGCAATAGCGAGTAAATATACCAGTAGAGACAGAATGCCAACAAGTGGATGCAGCACAATCCCTACAACGAGGCTCTGCCAAGCGAACAATCTATAATTAATACCATAGTGTAACCTAAACTCCATGTTCGTACACAGTATATACTTCTATATGCCAAATTAAAGAGTAGTTATGACAACAAAACAGAAATGTGTAAATAAGCAATCCATACGCAAAGCAGCAATTATATACCTTACATAATAAATAGGTTATTAGCATCATATCTGCATAATAAATTAAATGTTCATATGTAATCTCAATAAGTAAACATGATGGCGCAAGCAGATAAATCACAAAGTATAACTTACATACATAACCGTATCAGCACAACTAATCAGGTGACAATTACAATTTAAATAAATAGGCACAGCAGGCACATAATAAAAAATATGAATTAAGTGGAAAAGCATAGCAGCCAAGTGATGCATAATATACATAAGTAACAACCCTGTTGATTAATCAATCATTCTCAAAATCAGTTAACACAAAATATAAATCACGTCATCGCGAGCAGCAAATTACGTATAAAGTACATACCTAAGTAGAAATATGTTACCTGAAAAATAAACTCAATTAATAGTTACCTTTTGAGTTTATTACTTTCTTCTTCGAAATTACATTCTTCCTAAAATATTTTCGATGGCAAGTCCTCTTAACGTCGGTCACACATAGAATTTACCTGAAGTTCTTAGATATTTTATACAAGTGTATACTGGAAAAAACTGAACCTTAATAACACAAGTTATCAAGTTACTATAGCTTTATACTGAATTTAATCAGAGAAATTAGACTGTGTATTTGTCTACGGCAGTCAGTGCATTCGCACTGAGCGCTCGATCAGCTATACGTAAGCGTGACGTAGGAAGTAATTGTTTGCGGTCTACGACTCCCTTGTGCGTCCCACACACTGACTGTCGCTTTGTGTATTTGCCGCCGCCAAAACACGGCGCGGTATCCTTGTATTCTCTGCGTGTTTACGTGTAACTGTAAATTTCTCAAAAGTATGTCATTCCACAAAAATTTTAACGTTCGCTATATGATGTATTCCCATAGAAGCGCCGTGATTTAAGAGTTTCTACTTCGATAGTGTTATCATGATTAATTTTGCGAACTCTATATGGACCGTTATAAAGCAGAAAAAATTTGCGAAACAAGCCTTTTCCTTTGTGAGACAAACGATGAGACTTAATTAACACCTTTTGACCAACTGACAAAGTTTTTAAACGACCAGGACATTTAGCTGATTTTTCTCTTCTAGCAGCCGCAGATGCAATATTTTGTAGAGCCGGGTTGACAACTTCAGAATGCCGCAGTTTCTGTGTAGGCGGAAAAGGAACGATTTCAGAAATGCGATTTGTCTGTGCTTCATTTTTTAATATCAATATAGGCGATAAAGAAGTGGAATCATTAGGGAGTTCATTCAGAATGTTCTGAAAAATTTGAAGATACTGATCCCACGTTCTGTGACTATGATGACAATAAAGACGACATAATTTATTTATATCCTTCATCCATCTCTCTCAAGCGTTAGATTGACGGTAAAAAGTGAAATTAAAATTGGTTTAATCTTACGACGCCGTAGAGTACGAAGCCAAAGTTTAGAGCGAAACTGTGATCCATTATCTGATATAACTTTATCACAAGACCCACTTCATTGAGAAAATGTTTAATGAAAGCATTAGATACTGAACGAGCTGTTGCTTTACGTAAAGGTGTAAAACACACATATTTTGATGTCAGTTCCACTGCTACCAAAATGTACGCAAAACCATTAGTAGGACGAACCACTGGACCGAACAAATCGACTGCAGCCATCTCCTTTAATTTCGTTGGAATGATAGGAAACAACGGTACTCTGTGAGAAATAGTTGGCGGCTTAGCCTTTTGACGTAATTTGCATTTGGCAAGAACAAATCGAATACGTTTTCCCATATTACTGAAGTAGCAATTTTCTCGTAATTTATGAAAGCATTTTCTGGGACCAAAGTGTGCCTAACTGAAATGTGTATACCAAATCAATTTATTAACCCACTCATCAGGAATGCAAACTAACCAAATAGAGCTGTCAACCGATTTCCGTTTAAAAAGAATATCATTGCGAACTAAATAATACTGTCTAATCGCTACGCTTTCCTTTGTCATAAGGCTGGTATAAATTGTCCTGTCTGTTTCGTCTGTCATTTCCAAAATTACCTTTGTAACGTCCGTTCCGATCATTATCCCTTTTACTCTGAAAATCTATTATGATTACCGTTACTGAAAAAATTACAGGAAGTTCCGTCGTCATTGTCATACTCAGGTTCTTGTAGCAAAGTCTTAAAAGTTTGAATGTCGTCTTTATATCTTCTGGCTAAAGCAATGTGTCTGGCAGCTTAGTTACACAAACGCGAATTAATTCACTCGGGCTATAAGGGTTGGAAAGGAATTGATTCTTTCGAATCATATCTTCAAAGTATTCTGCCGGCGTGTGGAACTCAGACTGTTTAAAATTACGCTGCATAATAAGACTATGTTTGAGTCTGTCTTGCGTGTTTTCGGACCAATATGCCGATAGAACTGCATGATAAAAATCATTTATATTATTACAATCTCTGATAAGTGTGCGCATGCGCGTCGCCGGTTCGTTTTTCAGTAATATCCTGAAAACTATCACTGTTGGGTAAAATAGTCATATCCGGTTATTCTTTACTAACTCCTTTTCTAGATAGATTGATAGTTGAGGAGTTGTTTTGATAGATACAAAGAATAGTAAAAGAGTAGGCAGCAGTGCAGAAAACTAAAGGGGAAATAGCACCACTACAGATCGGAGCCCTGTGCACACTACGGCACATATTCTCCTAGTGTATTGAGCCCCCTGAGGACCTAAATAGCCACACATAAATTCCAGTTTGTGACTTAGTGGCCAATTTGGCGGAAGTGCGTACATAAATTGATCTAACCATGAACATGGATGTATGTCATTATTAGAATTGCGAAAGATCTTAAATTTGCTAACAGTTATAAAGTGTTTATAGTCAAAGTTTTCGCCTCATGGCGACAAAGACCTACCGCGTCTGTCCCAGTCCGAATGTCGATTACTGTCAAGTTCGCGCGACTGGCGCTCTCTAGTTGCATCTCGTAAATTAAATACATTCTTTTCTTCAAAACCCGCTGCCATCGGTGATTCTAAATTTCTTATACTGTCTTTTCCTACGATTTCTCTTTCGATTTGTTTAACTTGCTTTCGTAACGCCTCAAATTCCCTTTTAACGAGTTCATTAAATTTTCCCTGATTTACAACATGTTTATTTACGTTCTGGTACTCTTCTGTTTCTGCAAATGGCAATGGAGCTGTACCATCTGAATCTCTGTCCCCATTTAAACTAAGACTTGTCAATTTATCTGAAGTCTCCTCAACTTTTTCGAATAAGTCACCTATTTGTTCTTTCTCATCATTTACGTCTTCCGTAAATGTCGCGACTCGGGTTTCAGTATTGACACATTTAGTAGTTAACTGTGCATATTGTTGTGTTAGGTTATTTATTCTGTGATTTGGTACGGATTACTCAATTCTTTCAAATATTTCTTCCTTATCGTGTGCACGTTGTAAATTTAACTCTGAAAATTTTTGTACTATCACGCGATTTCTTTCTTCCTGTTCTCTATCCTGTTCCTTTTGTCTGATTGCTATTGAAATTAATCTATTATTGTGAAAATTCAAAATCGATGGTACTTCTTCTCTAATTTCTTTCTTTAATTCATCTTTCATGTTTTTACAACATGTCCCTATTCGTGAGTCTAACTGTGTTTCCATTGTTCCCATATCAGTTTTAACTGTTCCTATTTGTGATCCCAAATATAATATTGCACTCATCAACTGCTCCATATTAACTGGTTCGAAATTCTTTTCGCCCCTAACATTTCCAGTGAAACTAACTTCCTTCGTCATAGCTGTCAAGCTATCTCTGTTCGATACTATTCCAGAATATTCTGTCGTTAATCTCGTATTCTGTGAATTTTTTGATTGTGAAAAATTTTGAACTGGTTCCAGACTATTTTCCCGGCTTATTAAATTGTTTTCTACTTCATTATTCATCATACTGTTCTTCTTTGTTGGCGAGTTCACCATGTTAACAATTTCGTCATTCTGACTATCAATCATTTTGGCATTTTTCATCGATCGCGTAATCATTTACAAAACATACAAAACTCGTCACTGTATGAAAATTACACACAATATGACACTTTATCACCAACAATACCATTCACACCAAACGCTTCCCGACAAACACGATTAACGAACAATTAAAACCTTCACAATTGCACAAAATTGTCAAACCCATATACGAGAAATCAAAATTTAAATTCTGCAAAAACACCATTAGAAGAATTACAAGACAACTACAAATGTTCAATAACCAAATCTACACATGCAATATAGACTACAATTACTAAACTACAAATTACTACAACAATACTAGTGTCTGCTATTTTTACTGTCAAAAGAAATCCAAGGGACGATCCGAAGCAGCGGTCGACACGTGCATGGGGGCTTAATTAAAGTGCAATAATTTTAGTAACCGTATTGGCCCTGAGTAATTGTAATACGCAATAAGACTGCATAAAATAACAATAAAGAATGACAAGAAATTTCCGCTAACACAATTGATTAATTAAGTCCCCTACAACCATAAAAGCTACGAAACAACAATGCACAGGTGTAACTGTTCTGTGTGCGGTAGTGTGACTCAACGTACATGTATCTGGTACTGTTCTTCCTCAATACAAGATATTTTAAACACAATTTACAATGAACTAATTGAAAAACCAGAAATACTATAATTGCACATAGAAACCAGAATTACAAGTCTAACAAATGAACACGAGCCAGATGCTTTGTTGACTGAACCTGTGACCAAGAGGCATTGTCATTAAAGAAATGTGAAATAAATGTTTTTTACCTCAATATACAGGGTGTCCCAGCTATCCTGCCCACCCAAAATGTTCTGGAACAATAACAGCTATTGGAAAACGACTTTCACCGGTATCAATGTAGGGCTGGGGCCCATGAATGTACATATTTGGAAACATTCTAAAACGAAAGCATATGTGTTTTTTAACACAATCTTATGTTTTTTTTTAAATGGACCTCCTATATTTTTTCTTCAGCAATCCATAGCATGACAAAGCACATACACAACGGAGTTGATTGCATCGCAATATTCCCATTACATCCCGAGATATTGAGACGCGAAGTTGACGCTTGAAACACCCGACATGCGCTGCTAGCGCACGTCCTGAGGCTCAGGCGTGAACCCCATGCTGCCCGTAATCGCGATGTGATTGACATGCGTAATCACACTTCCATACTTATCAAGAGGTCCGAAACGAATAATACGGTCTGCTGCCATCCTGCATTAACGTCGTACATTCCAACAGGTATTTATCCCATACGCTAGGGGTGATGCGGTTCTGTAACGTATCTGTGTACCGCAACGATAGTCAAAGTTATCTTCGCTTATCGTTAATCCCTTACTAAAAAGGTAATGCCGTTCAACGTCAAAACTTTACTGTAGATCTAGCGCAAGTGACAGTTAATCATTCACTCGCAATAGTAAAATTCATGTTGATGGTTTTAGTGAAACGAGCAAGTGGACTAAAAGTTTTACCTTTGTTTAGGTAAAAATGTTTTGATTTGGGAAGTTCAGGTACGACATAGAAGATGAATGTAAACATGTTAAACCAACTAGTTTTATTATCACATAATTATCAATGTTATGTTTATCGAATGCGTTAAATGACAAAATGTTGCAAACAAATGTTTCTTAACATCACTGGGTAAAATGGCCCTTTGTAGAAACGTCCACTGTGATACCAGCACTACATACTAAACATAGCGTTCACATCTCATTCTCAAAGTGATGTCCATTGGCTTGCATACATAGGGTCACTCCGCGGATGAAGTTACGTGCTAGTATTCGGTCACGGCTTCTATGCTCGGGGACAAGGACTAGTGAGGGCAGCCTACCCAGTTAGGGTGTGATCGCCCCACCTCGTATTTTGTGCTCGCTTACTCGGTCATGCAGGACTCTACCGTGTACCTCCTTGCAGGTGGAATGACTGGACCTGGTCGGCTGTCGACCCCCTCCGTCTGGCGCTGCTCATGCATGGCTGTTTACATCTTTCGGCTGATTTAGTGACATCTCTGAACAGTCAAAGGGACTGTGTCTGTGATACACTGTCCATAGCCAACGTCTATCTTCAAGATATCATGGAACAGGGGTGGAGCAAAATTTCTTTTGATGTGTGTTTGTTCATATAACACGAATTCTTTTTTTCCATATAAGGGAAACTACCCTAATCAATTCCAATCACTCAGATCCAGTGCTTTGTGGAAGACGAAATTCTTTCTTCTACTACTAATTTTGAAAGTTTTTCTTGTTTTGTTAATGATCTCTGGTACAAACAGGCTCTGCTCACACATTTTGAAGACAGTTTACGTCGGAGACACAAATCGAAAGATTCAAAGAATAGATGGTGCAATACTGATTCTGGTAGGGTGACTAACTATAAAGTATATAGTCCTCATATAACTTCTCACGTCATATTGAAGCCAGAGATGGACAATGAAGCCAGAGGTGATATTGGGTCTCCATGTTGAGGAACTCGCTTTCAGAGCGTTATTTGAAGCCACAATCCCCTGAAAAATTATTGAATTTCTTTGTGATGTCAGTCTGCTATATTCACTCCCTAGTGTACTGATACCAACAGCACATTGTTTACGGCTACCATCGGGATGCTACAAACTGTGGGATAATTGTGCAGTGATATTTCAGGAATTCACATGTGAACGAACAATAGACAGCTAAAAATCCACCTAAGACTCTTAACAGGCCGAAAAGTGTATTCCACTGATCGAGGATCTTCCACACCTACTGTGTTGTTGCGACGTAGCAGAGGAAAGTCATCCGACCCCTCCGGCGACTAAAACAATGGCGATGAGTACAGCAACCACATACAGTGAGAGTACTAAACACTGAACTGTAGTATCGCTCTGTTCCTGCTACCGGTTCTATTATCAATGTTGTTTCACATCTGAGGTGCTCTTCCTTTTATGTTAATATATTCAAAGCAATTTTAGGAGGCCAGGAAAGGGATTGCTGTGTTTATCTCGATGCTATTAACCAAAAGTTGTTTATCTTATGTTTTATAATTATTAAATTATCGCCAGTTATAATGCATTACGCATTGCACAAGAGTAAATAGGTAAGTACGGTAAACAATTTCACGAGAGTAGATTCATTTTCTCATACACTCATACATAGTGTGTCCCAGTTCCGTTGGTAATGCTTGTGTGAAATTTCAGACTGCAGTGCTATTTCGTGTTTCTGTGTTACAATAAGTTTCAAAAACAGCTGTGTAGAAGGTCAAATCGCTAGCATTGCTGGAGCAGGTGTTCTGGCTGCGAAAGTAACGGAACATGTTTGATACGTCGGCAAATGGCGGTGGAGCAGCGAGGCAACATTAAGTTTTGGGTTAAGTTAGGCACTTCAACCAGTGAATTTGTCGTATTCGACCCACACACCAATAGGCCAATAGGCAGCTTCCTGGTCGCTCCGTAGCGACAGCTCCCCAGTCCACGAATGGAAGACCATGCAAAACTTTTGGTTCAAGAAACGGAGCAGGTTGCTCGATTACCCGCCTTATTCGCCGGATTTGGCTCCAGCGAATTCCTCGTTGCTCCTCAAATTGAAGTTTGCAATGGAAGAACGCTTTTATATCGCTGTTAAGAGCATCCCAAAAAATTGTACTGCATTCTAAACGGAGTTCCAAAAAAAGTGCAACAATGACTGTTTCAAAACACTCTTAAAAGAATTTCATCCGTTTATTGATTCAGGAAGAGACTACTTTAAATAAATAAATATACGTGATATTTATTTTTCATAGTCACAGTTCTAACCGAACTGGAACACACTGTGCAAACGACGTCATTGCAGCCGCGATTCATAGAACATACTATAGTGGGTTTGACATCAACAAACTGAGGTCTAAAGAAAAAATAAAATAAAATAAATAAAATAATAAAATACATTAATTAATAACAATAAAAAATATCAGACTTTGAGCTGTTGATGTCTTCACGAAGGACTTACATAGATGCTTAGCTTCTGCGCTATTTAAATACTTTTTCAATCATAAATTACAAGCACTGAGAGAACTGATTATAACTGTTGACCCTGAAAGCCTGTTTCACCTGACGTTAGTTGCTAGATGCTAATATAGTGTAGCTGCGGCTGAACTGAAGGTGTGACAGAGACCTAAGAATGGGGTAGTAATTGCACTTATAGGCTCCTCTTGTCCTTTGTCAGATTTCTTACCCAATTTTTAATTTGCTCCCTCTTACCTCTTCATGTCTTTCTGCTGATTGTAAAAGTGAATAAATATTTGTTATCTGTATTTCTAATGGAAACACGTTTTTCGAGTACATTTTGAATTATCATCGTCAGTAGTTGTCCTGCTTTCTGGCAGATACAGACATTGTACTTCCCGACCTTTACGTATCACGCGCTTTTATTTTTTGCTCCATATAGTGACCTCTTCTTTCCTGACTCTTTCTGATAGTTGGCATACTGCTCTTCTTCTCCCTTTTTTTTCCTTTACAATTTCTCCAGAACCATGTTACAGTATGCACCCGCTTCTCAACTTGTGGCCTAATCCGTTTCTCTTTCACTGTCTAATGGTGCCCAAAATGTTAAGGTTCTTCACAACTGTTCTCACCCTCTCTCTCTAAACAACATTCTCCTGATTCCTCCTTGCATTTCCAGTGCCTCCAATCATCTTTACTCATGATCGCTTCACAGACGGGGAAGTATGCCGACCTCTGGTCGAATCCGCCCAGGGGTTAACGACAATGAGTCCGTATGCCTGCCTGCCTAGATGAGGGTTTTAGGCACTTTCCCACATCCCACATAACCGCCTCAGATACACGCTACCCAAACAGTCGAACACATCTTTTAAGGAATTCTATGTCCTTAATGGCACTGAGACGGAGAACTAAACAGGTAAGGTCGTAATACTAAAATTCTCCTTCCAAAACTGTTTCTCAGAGAAAGATAGCACTATAGTACCTCCCGTAAATCGTCGCACGAATTACAACGTGACTGATACAGGAATTAGTGACCGTGGGATAGAAAAGCAAATGAGACAGTTCAACAAACTAAAGGCCATTGGACCTGGCGGGATAGCTATACCACTCTACTTAGAGCAGAATTGGCCAAGATTTCGGCTCGGGGGCCACGCCACGCTTCACATTTCCCCCACCACCTTGCCACGCTGTCTGAGCGCGAGGAGGTGGAAGACAGTAAAATATTTTAATGGCTTTACAGTCATACGACTTGGTTTAATATTCCACATTTGTCGACAACACAGATCAAATACAAAACAAGTTTTCAATATTAATTAATTATTTTTGGCGCAATACGATTTTTATCTGCTACAAACTGTCGGCATACAGATAGACGCAGAGAGTTTCATAGAGTTTTGCACCCATGATGACGTGTAATCTTGACTTATTTAGTTTCATAATGGAGAAAAGGTCTCTCACACACATGTATCAATCGAAATATTTTAACACTTTTGTAACTTCATTATGGAGACTTGGAAGATTTACCTGAGAGAAGCAATATAGCGCCCTGGACAGCTTCAACTAAAAACTATTTGTAATTAAACCTGGAATCACCTTGAAGGTCAATCAGTTACATCGGCACAAGCACAGGGGCGCTATCAACTGAAATGGCAAACAGTTTCGAAAACAGCTAGAAAACAGATGTAAAATTAAGTGTCCTGTAAACCTTTCTAAAACTATAGTTGTAATGTGTACACATCCATAACAATTTCTTCAGACCTCAGAGGATGTGTGCGGCCGTCAAATCAACTTAAAATAAGTCAGCAATTCTTTATGGATGTTCTAATTTTCGTTCCTGCAGTCCTTTATCCTTCACAAATTCAACAATAGCGAGTTGTAAATCGAAATATTGTTCCAGGACCTACACTTGACTGAGTCAACGTACTTTACACTAATACATGTAGTCTCAGTACTGTTAGCTCATTTCCGTTGAAAACTGCTGCAACTGAAAATGAAGAAATGAATGCAGCTTAAGAAATTGCACTGTTCATACCATCACTTTCTTCAAGTGCTTCATGCCTGCAACTTTAGTACCAAGTGTTTCTTGATGTACAGAGCAATGAATCCCTTCTGTCGATTGTTATAGTTTTTTGTTCTTTTACTGTCATCTAAAAGTTTAAATTCCTTCTGCAGAGTACTATAATGTCATTTGTTAGGAAATAAACAGTACTCTCCGCTTATGCGAATTGATAATTCTCATCCCTCTATTCTGTCATTCGCGTTCATTTTAAAGGATTGCTATTGTACCTCTTTTTGAGCAAATAGCCACTGCGCCTCTCAACGTCCTTCATACTAAAAACGAATAGCGAAGAGTAAACAGCGATGACAGAACGGTTCTATCGAACTCAGAGAGTCGTACTGACCCCAAAATGCCGTATAGCAGTAGTAAATAAAATGTCGCGCGGTTCCGTGTACTTCCGGAAACGACCGGGCAAACCCGAGTGACAATCGGAGCCTTGTCCCGTCAGCAGCACACACACGCTACACACGTGAAGTTTGGCACGGCCTGCAGTAGGGTATGCGATAGAACCATGCCCCTCTTGTAGCAGCGGAGTACCTTAGGTTTCTGAAGGAACTAAGTGTTCCTAATGACTGGAAATGAGGTCAGGTCTTTTTAGTTTTCAAGAACGTTCATCGAATTGACACACAAAACTGTTGGCTTATATCTCTGACGACCGTGTGTTCGTAGCATTTGTGCCCCGCGTCAGCCCACAATTTATTGCATTCTATCATAAGTGGATAAAAACTCATGCTGCTGCTAGTTATCGGGCAGGCAAGATCAATGGACTGATCCATTCCACAGACGACAGGTGGCCAGAGCGAGTGAGAATGACGCATACTCGTACACACAGAAGGCTTGATTCAATTGTTAAACTTGGCGCCAAGTAGATAACTGTAATTACTTACATTTGCTGTTTAAACGATTTTGTAAAGATCGAACTAGGATGATCTCTTTATCCAAGTGCAGGCTTTATGATAATGATTTCAGTAACTTTAATTTCACACTCTAGAATTAGCTAAAGTGCTTATTTAATGTCATTTGTCGTTTTGGACAGAAACTAGAAAACGTGAGCGCGACCTGAGCAGGCAGGCGCGGAATTGTAAGCCAGTTCACATGAGCAGTCTACAAGACGCTTTCAGAGACACAGTACCTTTGGGTGTAGAGTGTAGTTTAGCGAACGCATTGTGATTGGCCTTCATGCTGGCAGTATGTGTGTATTACAACCTCTAGTATCAGGTCCGTACTTAAAAGTGAACGAAGGTTGAAACCTGTCTGTTGCTAGGATTCCGAGAAGCAACAAGTGTGTACACGTGTGTGTGTGTGTGTGTGTGTGTGTGTGTGTGTGTGTGTGTGTGTGTGTGGAGGATGCAACATTATCTAGAGTAAAAGTGGAGCGTTAGTAAAGTAAAGAGATGGATAAGTGAAAATTTGATTCCGTCATTTCTTATGCAGTATTTGATGCTAAATTGGCTCTTTCGAAAAGTGAACAGTAATCTCGGTTCCTCGTTTTATGATAAAACTACACTCATATCACTAAGAAGAACACCTTGAATGACTAGGCTTAGGACGGTCATATTCACAGGACGTCTACATTGGTATGTGCTGCAGAAATTATTAGCATTTGAACCATGTTGGCCATCGGGTTCACGATCAACAGCGATATCGCGGCACGACACCACCTAGCGGTAGAATGTATCTGCAGTTGCTATCAGTGCGATTAGAGCAGACATGCAGGTTGCAGTGCAGACATATACGCGAACCGTACCGTCTGATCACTAAGTTTGAAATAGGGCGCATTATTGGCATGAGAGAATGTGATGTACCCACGAGGGAAATTGCTGCTCGTGTGGGACGAAGTCCTTCGGCAGTGGCAATGGGTGTGTGCAGAATGGTTCACGGAAGACCGCGAAACACCACGCAGACTGTTGTGTTGCCAGAAGAGCCAACACCGTTTTACTAGTGGAGGCCGAAATGCACGCGTTTTAGCTCACGCTTACTGGCGTGAGGAGGGAAGAACTATACTGACGTGAGGTCTGGAACGTGACAAGGAATGAGAATTCCGAAAGCAGACGTGATTAGTTTGATACTTAACTTTAATCCATTAATGATGAACGTCGCTCGTGACGGTACATGATTCACAATATTATCAGTTCAGAATACATTCTTGAAGAATATGGCGCCTTGCTAGGTCGTAGCAAATGACATAGCTGAAGGCTACGCTAAACTGTCGTCTCTGCAAATGAGAGCATATGCAGACAGTGAACCATCGCTAGCAAAGTCGGCTGTACAACTGGGGCGAGTGCTAGGAAGTCTCTCTAAACCTGCCGTATGGCGGCGCTCGGTCTGCAGTCACTGATAGTGGCGACATGTGGGTCCGACGTATACTAACAGACCGCGGCCGATTTGAAGGCTACTACCTAGCAAGTGTGGTGTCTGGCGGTGACACCACACAGACCACCCCCCGAGAAGATCGATACCTCACTTGAATGGCATTACAGGACATATCTGCGTCCTCCTTGGTTCTCAAGCAACAATGCTAACAGTGTAACACTTTGTACGCTGTCACGGATTACAATCGGTCGCTGTTTATTACGGCGTGAGTTACGTGCGCGTCGTCCACTTCTCTGCCTATCTTTGTCGAATGTGCAGAAACATGCCAGACGGCAATGGTGTATAGGACGACGCCAAATAGGACGACGTCACTGGGGATAGCAATGGCATCAGGTACAATTTTCAGACGAATCAGGGTTGTGTTTGTTTGAAAATGATGGCCGCATTTTGGTTCGCTGCAGACAGGGCATCGCAATGACTGCACTCGCACAAGACATACAGCACCAACTCAAGGCCTTTTTGTGTGGGTGCTATTGGGGACAGCGACAAATCACAGTTGGCGCGTGTTCAAAAAATGGTTCAAATCCTCTGAGCACTATGGGACTTAACATCTTAGGTCATCAGTCCTCTAGAACTTAGAACTACTTAAACATAACTAACCTAAGGACATCACACACATCCATGCCCGTGGCAGGATTCGAACCTGCGACCGTAGCAGTCCCGCGGTTCCGGACTGCAGCGCCTACAACCGCACGGCCACCGCGGCCGGCACTAATGAACAAACTACGAGTTTGCAGAACATCAGATCAACTGTGTGAGTGAATGAAAGAGTTTCTAGGAAACAGAGGGCAACATTACATTCTCAACGACGTGAAGTCTTCGGGCATTAAGTAAGTCCCTCACTTTTCACAATGTATGCAAATAACATCTTACACTAAGTCGAGATTTCTATGATGATTTTCGGGATGATACAATTGTATAGAGAGAAATCGCAACGTTATAAAAGTGTAGACCTGGAGAAGATCGACACTTGGTGCAGGGAATGCCAGTTGACCCTTAATATAAACAAATGTAACTTATTACATTAATAGAGACCGATTGTTTTATGATTACACGATTGGAGATCTATTACTGAAAGCCGTTACTTCCAGAAAATATCTAGGAGTACGCGTACAAAGCGCTGTAACGTGAAACATTCCCGTAAAACCTATCGCAGGAAAGGCAGATGCCAGACTGATATTCATGTCAAGGATCCTCAGGAAATATAGTCAATCAACAATACTTGAATATTAGTCGTCAGTATGGGATTTGTACTTGACAAAATTGACAGAGGAAACAGCGAATATCGAAGGAAAAGAGCACATTTCTTTAGGGGTTCATTTGGTAAACACGGAAACGTCGCGGAGATTGATCAGTCGACTCTAGTAACAGACGCTGGAAGAGGTGATATGCATCTCGGCGTGGATGACTGTTAAAGTTCCGAGTGTGTCCGTACGCTGAAGAGTCAGCAAACACATTGCTTGCTCCTGCGTCTATCTCGGGAAACGACCATGAAGTTAAGCTGAGAAAAATTCGAGAACACACAGAGTCTTACCGTCAGAGGTACTTCTCGCGAGCCATACTTGACTTCAACAAGAAAAGGGGTAGGAACGGTAGTACACAAAATACTCTCAGCCACCCACCGCAAGATGACCTGAGGAGTGTAGATGTAGACTTATAAATTGATCCGTCAGGTTTTTATTCAGTAGCTCTTTTGCCTATGTTAAGGGCGAGTCTATCCCATCCCAACCCATCGACTACTTTTATCAAGTTAAAAACAAAAGTGATAAATCTTCCTTTTCTTTCCAATATACTTCTCTCTTCTGAAAGCTTTCTGTTCTGCTCCCGTGATTCTCTTCACCTTGAAATACGTTGTATAGATACAACCTGTTTTCTTGCCTACCTCCGGATGGCCTGTTTCTGTGGAGTCCATTCAAGCAAGTTGGGTGTTGCCTCACATGATGTACGCAGCGCTACGTCCTGGAAGACGCATTTTCCACCCCTGTCCCAGAAGAACGATGTTGAAATTACCGCATCATAGTTCTGAGTCCATTCAGATCGTTATGCATTGCGCCTCGAGGTAGCAGATGATGCACATCATTGCTGTATTACTTACAACCATTACACGAATAAACCAAATGTACTGTCGACCAGCATGATAACACCCCTTGCACTCTCATGACAACTGACATTAATAAGGATTAATTTTATGAACATGAACTGAAGGTCTTGTCATATTATCAGTAGCGTCAAGATTAAATGAAGTGTACTTGCTGGATTATCATTTACGCTGACCACGCCTCACAGAGGAGCGGTGATATTCTCTACAAAGCCACTTGACATGGTCAATATTTGGGAACTTCGCTTGGATTTACGAACCTCCCAAATAGCATTATTCGATCGATGATGAGATACAGGGATGTACGCTGCTGTTAATGTTTTTTGTGTCCCTACGTAATGCTGTAAGTATGTACAGTCTTCTGCAGCGTATTAACATAACTTCCAGGTTAGATTCGCTACAAGCCTTTCTGCTAGCAGAAAAATTTGTTGTTTTTTTTAAAAAAATCTTTTAACTTGCACCATCTATTAAATTTGCTTATGCGAAGCGTGCTCCAGGTGCAATCTGTCAAAGATGTGTTAAGTATACACAGATACTTCCCTTGTAGACGCAGAATAGCTACCGCATAGCTATCTGTCGTTATGGCTGTCCCGTGATGGCAAAGACTGATACGTTGTACGTGGCTAACATTTAGTTATGCTCTCACCATATCACACCGCGGTAGGAACAGACAGATAACTCAAACATGCAATACTCGAGAATATCGACTTAAAGACTTCTTTAGAACTTACATTGAAATAGTACAAGGCACGTTAAAATTTTAAGTAAGTGTTCTGGCAGTAAATTCGATTACATTCTATACAACTGTTATGTTGTAATCGAATGTGAGTTGTTATTAAGTAACTGTTACTGAGTTCTTCGAGTTGTGCCACTATTCATGCTGTTCTAAAAATTTTTGTTTTTCTCAGAACCACTTTCGCCAATTTCCATCTCAAGTACTTTGTTTTACTTGTCGTACATACGAACCTGCATTAGGCCAACGTAGTACATAAGTCAGCAAAAAAAAATAAAAAATACAAGTTAAAATTTTTTATTAGAAAACTACGGAATACAAAATATAATCTATGAAATTTAATACAATTTAATATGGAAGAACAATGAGGTACAATTTAAGGAACGCAATTTCCGAAAATGTAGGATCCTAAATGGGCTTACATAATGTAGGAGTACGTTTCGTCGAGAAAAAGAATTCAGTGTGAACTTTCTTTACAGACAAAAATTTCCACTTTATCCTTGTGCGCTGCAAAGCACGACTTTTCGAAGTATTTACAGCAGCTGCGATCGTTAAAATAGTGTCTGTTCCTTCACACAAGCATGCACACACGCCTCAAGCACATTGTAACTTAAGATACACTCTATAAACAATGTCTTTGTAACAATCAGTGAAATGAAAAATTACGTTCAGCTTACCTCATACATGAAATGTGTTACAACTCAGAATGTGCCGCTCTTCTCTACTGACCCACGCTCTGTTCTTGTCCATGCGAATCATAAAATAGCCTACAAAAAAACTGACACAACTGCCCTGAATTGGATAAATCGCAAGGTAGAGATGTGACGTTTGTATTGCACGTTGGGGCACCGTACACGTATCATTTGTATTAATGGAGATTGATTTATAAAACTAAAATTTATTTTAATTTAATTATCTTTTGTCGGCAAATAATTATGATACCAATAATAAAACGTAAGGCATTTCAGTGTTAAATGTTAATTAATGAGGTTTAATTAATTGAATTTGACAGCTCGCAGCCAGAAAATTTAGTGAATACTGAAATGCGAGGAATCTCCTGTTGCATCGAACCAGACATAATAATACCATGCGGGTGTTTCCCACTCGTCGGGTTACGCTGTTTCATACACCGCAGAATGATATAGCTTAGGTACAAAAATTGCCTACATCTAAATTAACATATAATTTCACAGAGCACGAAATTCGGATGGAAACAGTCAGCTACTGAAAACCTGCAGGTAGGTGAAATTTCTCGCATAAACAAAAATAACCGATTTACTTTGGAATGGCTGCCAGCTTCGTGGAATAACAATTTTTAGATTTCCAGAACGTTTTTAAAACTGTACCTCACAAGCGACTTATAATCAAATTGTGTGTCCACGAAGTATCATCTGAATTGTGTGACTGGATTCGTGGTTTCCTGTCAGAAAGGTTATATTTCGTAGTAACTGACAGAAAGTCATCGGGTAAACATAAGTAATATCTGGTGTCCGCCGAGGTAGTGCTGTTTCTGATCTACATAAGCGATTTAATTGAAAATCTGAGTAAGACTCTTAGATATATTTGCAGATGATGATGTCGTTTATCGTCTTATAAAATCATCAGATGATCAAAAGAAATTGAAAAACAATTTAGACAACATATCTGCACTGTGCGAAAGGTGGCTATTGACTTTAAATAAGAAAAGTATGAAGTCTTCCACGTGAGTAGCAATACGAATGCACAAAATTTCACTTACACGATAAATTATACAGATGTAAAGGCTCTAAATTCTGCTAAATACGTAGGGTTTATAATTACGAATAATGTGAGTTGGAACGATCACATCAGTTATGTTGTGCGCAAAACAAACCAAAGACTACGATTTAATGACAGACACTGAAGAATATCCTCATGGGTCACTCCTTCTATTCTGTCGAGGAGTTCTTTAAGAAATTAAGCTGATTTCTGCCTTAAATTGTTGATTGCGTTCACATGAACTTACGATTTGTCTTTTTTGTTAATAATCATTTTATTTTATGTACTTTTATGTACTTTTATGTACTTAAATTGTTGATTGCGTTCACATGAACTTACGATTTGTCTTTTTTGTTAATAATCATTTTATTTTATGTACTTTTATGTACTTTTATGTTGTAATTTCATGTACAGACACGTTCCATTACCTTGGAGAATTGCTCCTCAATTTGGTCATTCGGAATTAGATGCGTAAAAAAGGAAAGAAAAGAAAAAAGAACCTGAGAAATGCAGCAGGTCTACTAAAGAGGCTGTCTACACCACAATTGTCCCTCTTTTTCTAAAATATTATTGGGCAGTTCGGGGTCCCCATCAGATAGGGTCGACCGAGGACACCGGAAAAGTTCAAAAAGGGGCATCTCTTTTTGTGCTATCTCGGAATACGGGATGGAGGACCACGGATATGATACATGAATTGCCGGCCAAAGTGGCCGAATGGTTCGAATCCTGCCTCGGGCATGGATGTGTGTGATGTCCTTAGGTTATTTAGGTTTAAGTAGTTCTAAGTTCTAGGGACTGATGACCTCAGAAGTTGAGTCCCATACTGCTCAGAGCCATTTGAACCATTTGATACGCGAATTGGAGAGGAAATCAATCGTTGTGGCACCAACTATCTCCTCAGAGTCTGAAAGTATTTTGTTGGTGCCTACCTACAAAGGGAGGAATGATCATCACAATAAAATAAGAGAAATTAGAGCTCTCACACAAATATTTAAGTGTTCGTTTACCCAGAATGCTGCCATAGGGCGGAACGGTAGAGAAATAGCTTGAATGTGGTTCCATGAACACTCTGCCAGGCACTTAATGACGAACTGCAGATTAATCATGTAGATGTAGATGTGGAAATTATTAGATTCACTTTCTGGCGCAGAGGGAACGTAAGCTAACCTATACACCACTATGTCATCCGTAACTGTGTTCGATTCCTCTTTCGGGCATGTGTGTGTGTGTGTGTATGTGTGTGTGTGTGTGTGTGTTGTCCTTAGTGTAAGTTAGTTTAAGTTAGATCAAGTAGTGTTTAAGCTTAGGGAGCGATGACCTCTACAGTTTGTTCCAATAAGACCTTACAACAAAGTTCCTAATAGGTTTTGCACCACCTGGAACTTTACGACGCATGTGGGCTTAGATTATAGGGAGGCAGAGAATGAAAAAAAATAAGTTTCATGAATCTATAAAAGCAGCTTCACTAGTCAAATCAAGAAGCAGCGTATCTGACACTTGCTTTAGTAGCTGGGTGCATGCACACACTTCAATGACAATCATCAGAGGTCAAACGCTCGTTGGTAAAGAGCGCCACTGTTCTGCATTAAAATCGCAATACCTACGGGCTATAAATTGTCGAGGGCGCTCAGCAACTGATGCAGTTGACTGAGAGTGATCAGTAAGTGGCCGATCTTTAGTGTCTTGTGGTTCAATTGTCATATATTGACGACTTAATGACTTCTATGTTGTTACGCTTAAGGCTACTGGGAGCCATAAAGGACACTCCAAGATAGGGAATCAGAGACACAATGCAGAGAGCAGGCAAAAGTGGTAGCGCTTAGGTTACTGGAGCTACACAATAACAATAGAGCCCGGCAAATTGCAATGGTCTGGGCAGCTGACCCAGGGGTGAAGTTACACTTCAGACAGTTAACAGGTCACTCCACCCACTACTTAGACGCTATTATATGACCTCACGGTAGAAGCTGGCCTCGAAAAGGCACGTCTTAGCAGAGGCAGCAGCTTTGATACTTGCTCGCGAGAACTGCAACGACAGTGGGTTTACACAGGTTAGAGTGCTAATACAGCAGCTCCCATTCTCAAAAGGGTGGAGGGCGGGGCCTAGTGACGTAAAACACTGCGGTCGCTGGCTACAATAGGAGCGAGAGTGACGTGTAGTTTTCAGCTCAACGATGTTGATACCAAACTTGGCGTTTGTTAGCGTAAAATCCAGAAGCATATCTACCTATGGAGTAAGAGTAGGGGAGGAATCTAGATGAGATCGGCCACAGACGTTTTGGAGGTTCCGAGACTCGCGAGATGGTCCGAAACTTGTTAACTGCCGGTGAATTGGATATAGGAAGGGAGAAATAGTGCGCAGCCACGATTCTTTAAATACCCATGATTTTGTATTCAGAGGGCGTTCTCTGTCAGATCGCTGGGGCGCCGACTCCGTGTCGCTCATACCAGGCTCGGTAAGCTACGACATATATATTTTTCTCACTTCGAGGACTGCCCACAAGTCCGTACTTGAATTAGCCTTCAGTGTAGTAGGAAGCCTGATCGCAAATAAATAGTGTTGATATGACGTCTGAATTCCATGAGTTTCCAGATGCAAGCATCCTGTCGATCCTAGAATTCGCGCCTCTCGTGACAGTTACTGGCGCCCATCCAAATCACTGAGAATTTGTTTTTCTGCTCCTCAACGCTATTAAATTGTAGACCTCAAACCACCTGTTTTCCATCAAATATAACGTCTCTATGACGTCTGTATGACGTCGCTGCTTTGGACACTAATTTAGCGGCATATATCCATTGCTTACACCCAGGCAGCAAAGTAAACGTCGGAGCTCCAAATGATGCTTCGAGCCGTCTTGACGGTTAGGACACCGTTGGTGACAGAACGAGCTCTTGTGATGTATACTGAGAACACCAGTCTAATGCCTCTTGTATTACACTTGTGGCTGTACGTGGCATTTTTCTGTGGTCAAAACAATAATACGAAAGAGGTTTCCTGTGTACAAAACCAACTATGAAGGTCATGGGTGTGGTAGAGGAGAACTGGCGGAACAAGTTCGCAGGGCACTTTTATCGTGAACTATGCCGGCTACAGCGCTACCGATAATCGATGATTAATGCTTTCGTCTGCCGAGGGCTCTCACAATTGATCGAATATCTTAGAGCGAAGAATAACTTTATAAGTAGTCCACACTTCTACTTGAAAATGATAAACGTATGAAAGTGACAACAGTTTTCGGTAGGTTATTTCGGGGTTGTGCAGATAATGTACGTTCCGCTGGACAATAAAAATCATGGAAAAGCTATTTAATAAAGTTATTAGTAAAAAGATTAATTGTACAATGTATAGAGTGGAATTCGTTATGGTAAACTTTAGGTATGTGACAATGAATGTATCTGTTCGTTCTATCAAATGATTACTGTAAATTAACTTGTAGAGCCTTGTCCTTGATTCTGTTTTGTTTTTAGTCTGTCTTTGCATTGCATGGTTCACAAGTTGATAGTGCCATCAGTACTGTTTATGGATACAGGCATGAAGATGGCGCACTGAAGCGCCGAAACTGATAACTACACAATAAATAAGATCATAAGGACGGCTGTAAGCGTTTCGTTTTCTTACAACAAAAATTCTGTTTCCCAAAGTGATCTTCCCAATGGCAGAGAAAATATGAGCATGGGAAATAGGAACAAATTCGTACAGAGAGAAGATACTCTACAAGGCAAAACCACAAAAATTATGTGTGAGGCGGGATGAGTGACGCCTGGTTGACTGACGCCTTTCAACTTGTGCTTTTGTGCAGGGTCATTCAAGTCGACTGATGCGTGATACTACTTGAGGTTGTATTTCAATCACATTGCTTCGCAATTGCATGTTATTGATGTAGGATAAAATGGACTACCACAGGTGCTGGAACTGGATATCATTATTTGTCCTCACTTACGACTAGTTAAAATTCACAACACGATATACCGGGTGATCAAAAAGTCAGTATAAATTTGAAAACTTAATAAACCACGGAATAATGTAGGTACAGAGGTAAAAACTGACACACATGCTTGAAATGACACGGGATTTTATTAGAACAAAAAAACAAATGTTGCTAGACGCGTGAAAGATCTCTTGCGCGCGTCGTTTGGTGATGATCGTGTGCTCAGCCGCCACTTTCATCATGCTTGGCCTCCCAGGTCCCCAGACCTCAGTCCGTGCGATTATTGGCTTTGGGGTTACCTGAAGTCGCAAGTGTATCGTGATCGACCGATATCTCTAGGGATGCTGAAAGACAACATCCGACGCCAATGCCTCACCATAACTCCAGACATGCTTTACAGTGCTGTTAACAACATTATTCCTCGACTACAGCTATGTTGAGAAATGATGGTGGACATATTGAGCATTTCCTGTAAATAACATCATCTTTACTTTGCCTTACTTTGTTATGCTAATTATTGCTACTCTGATCAGATGAAGCGCCATCTGTTGGACATTTTCTGAACGTTTGTATTTTTTTTTTGTTCTAATAAAACCCCATGTCATTCCAAGCATGTGTGTCAATTTGTACCTCTCTGTCTACATTATTCGGTGATTTATACAGTTTTCAAATTTATACTGTTTTTTTTTCTCACCCAGTATTTAGATACACTTGTCATTTTCTTGCACTTATAACACTGGGGCTATGTAATACTTCTGGATTTCGGTTTGTAAGGTTCCTTCCCAGGATTCACTCGATAGTTTGGTTCAGATCATAATAGATGAGGCATGACGAAAGAGACAGGGTGAGAGGAAGACAACACATAGTGCACGGGGTACTAATTCTATCAGACATTGCGCCAAGTTTGTGGAAGGGTGATCTGATGAGCTGCCGGCACAGGAGCCAGCGCTCAGAATTTTTTATACTCATGCATTAATGTTTGAGAAAGTATAATTCAGAATTTATTGTCTGCAGTGCTAAACACACTCTCAATAGCAAGCTCTAATCCACTTATTTCAGTTCTGACCACACGACTAGGATCTTGCGTGCCACATAGTGTTAGTAGTAGTAGTAGTAGTAGTAGTAGTAGTAGTAGCTTCATTCAACTGTAGGTCTCTTTCTACAATTATATAGGGCATGTCAAGGTATTTACAAATTTAGATCAATTTAAAATAATCTAATTCGTATACATATATATTTAAAGACTTCTAGTTAGAGACAATCATTAGATTTACTCCTGGTATACAATACTTTTTTTACAAATAACTTATGAAATGAAACTTCCTGGCAGATTAAAACTGTGTGCCAGACCGAGACTCGAACTCGGGACCTTTGTCTTTCGCGGGCAAGTGCTCTGCCATCTGAGCTACCGAAGCACGACTCACGCCCGGTCCTCAAAGCTTTACTTCAGCCAGTATCTCGTCTCCTACCTTCCAAACTTCACAGAAGCTCTCCTGCGAACCTTGCACTCACTACACACACACACACACACACACACACATACTGGTAATCTCTGGGCCATTTTCTGTACTGCAACTTCCCATTTGCTGTCCTGAAAAACTAAGTCAGCATCCCTCCATAATCAGTGAAATGTTCAGCTCAGAAAGTGGAAGAGGTGTTAGTACTGTATTACACATAGCTTGTGGGTAGGTTTTTCTAGAAAGAAAAACAGAAGGAGAAAAACATAATGTGAAGGTGTAATGTGGAATGTTGGATATTTCTTATTCATTATTATTATTGTTTATTTGTATAACATTTTTTATCAAACCCCTACTCTGTTTTAGCTAAGTAGTCCTCCAATGTATAAAATGTATTGCATAAGTGGTACATTTTAGCTGCCTTTTTAAATATGTGTATCTTTGCAATTTCTTTAATCTCTTTTGATAATTTATTGTACAGTTTCATGCCCCAGTAGAAAACGCTGTTTTGAGATTTATGTTTATTTTTTCTTGGTAAATCTAAGTCGAGTCTATCTCTTGTTGCATCGTCGTGGACAGAGTTGTTTGTGGAGTAATTACCAATGTTATTTTTGATGTATACAACTGACTGGTAAATGTATTTACATGGAGCAGTTAAAATCCCCAGTGTTTTGAACAGATCTTTACAATGAGCTCGACTAGTATTTTTGGGTATTATTCTTATGGCTCTTTTCTGGAATTTGAAAATTGTGTTCATATTTTGTGCATTTGTTCCCCAAAAAAGAATGCCATAGCTAAGAACTAAGTGTACATATGAATAATATGTAACTAAAAGACACTGCATGTTACACACTTTGTATGTTCCCACCACTTCGACTGAGAATCAATATTCATTCCTAGAAATTAGCATTTGTTACACAATCTATAGAGGTGCCATCTATAGATGTGTCATCTACATTTAACATTCTTATTTTTCCTCTCCAAACTAAAATTCATTTCATTAGTTTTCTTTATGTTCAATGTCACTTTATTGCTTATTGACCAATCATAAACTTCTTTGACAGCTTCATTTGCTTTCTCAGCAAGAAGTTCTCTTGTTTTCTCAGTGACTATAACATTTCTGTCATGAGCAAAGAGAATTTTTTCACCATAAGTAACACTACTGGGAAAGTCAGTTATGTATATCATGAACAGTATTGGTCCTAATATGCTACCTTGCAGAACCCCTATATTAATGTATTTTGGTTCTGATAAGTGTTATACTAAATGTTTAGATCTATTTGAAGTATGTGTTATCACTACTCTTTGTACGCTATCTGTTAGGTATGATGGAAGCCAGTCATTAGCTACCCCTCTTATTCCTAATGCTTCTAGTATATTTAATAGAATCTTGCGGTCGACTGTTTCAACCGCCTTAGAAAGTTCCAAACATGTGTCTGTAACACACTCATCTTTATCAAGAGCATCATTTATAACTTTTGTAAATTCTGCTATGGCTGACTCAGTATTTTTGCCACTTCGGAAACCAAACTGTGATTCACTTAAAATATTGTATTTATTCAGGTAACTGATTAATCTGTCTTTCATAATTGCTTCTATTATTTTTCTGAATGGTGACAGCAGGAAAATGGGCCGGTAATTGTCTATGTCTTCTGCTTTACCTTTCTTAAGCAAAGTTACAACTCTTGCCTGTTTTAACTGCTCTGGAAATGTCCCTGATGTGAAGGATTCATTTCTTCTATTTGTTAAGGGGCCTTGTATAATCCCTATGCATTGTTTCAGTACACACATTGGTACTTCATCTAAGCCTACTGACTTTTAATATTTTACTTTTTGAACAGTTTTATTTTCATTCTCTGTGGTTTGAGGTAACATCATTGTATTTAATGCAACATTATTTACAGGTGTTACATATATTTGGGGGAATTTTTGCTGGAACGTCTCTGCAATACTTGAAAAATGCTC
Organism: Schistocerca nitens; assembly: GCF_023898315.1. NCBI lineage: Eukaryota > Metazoa > Arthropoda > Insecta > Orthoptera > Acrididae > Schistocerca > Schistocerca nitens. The sequence goes on from NC_064617.1 coordinate 621,103,516, forward strand.
GTTTATATAGTTTGCTAGGTGTTGTGAATCATTTATTACCTTATCCTTCTCCCTTAGCAGTATGTTATTATGGGTTTGTTTGCCTCTCCCCGTTTCCTTTCTTATAACATGCCAGACACCTTTGCTTTTATTCTCTGCATTATATATTATTTTGTCATTAAATGACTTTTTTGTAACAGTCAGCACCTTCCTATAGATCTTTTTGTATCTGTGATGTTCTGGATCATTGCGAATCTTTCTCATGGAACTGAGGTATTTAAGTGTTTGGGACGATTTCTTAATTCCTGCTGTTACCCATCTGTTTTTGTGAGATGTTTATACAGACATTCATACTATTGGAAATGCCTTTTCAAAGTTCAATTTTAACAATGTGGAGAATTTGGAAAATTTCATATTCACATTGGTTTCCTTATACATTTCATCTCAGCTTTGTTTTTCTTGTTCTTTTGAAAATTCTTTTATTTTGATTTCTGATAGACGTCGTTTGTTGGCTTAAAGTTTAGGCAATGCTTCTATGCCTGATTTTACTGTTGTTATTTGGCAGAGATGGTTTGATAGTACAAGATATTTTATGGCTGTATCACATTTTTCCTTGTCTATGTTTGTGGCCACATGGTCAATTACTGATGAAGTTGTTGTAGTAATCCTTGTGGCACTATTGACCAATAGCGACATGCCAAAACTTTGAAGGATGTTTATGAAGGTGGTGCTGGATTCCTTTATGATATTAGTGTTGATGTTATTGTCCCCAAACAGAATTATGTTGACCTTTGTACTTGAGACTTTATTTAGAACTTCTGTTAAATTGTTGAAAAAAGTGTCCACACTACCACTGGGAGATCTATACACACACAAAATGATTAATTTTTTGGTGATATCAAGCCCTGTTATTTCAATAGCTGATATTTCAAAGTGTTTGTCTTCACTTACTGTACTGAGGTCATGTCTTGATTTGAACTATGTTTCTTTTCTGATGTAAATGCATGATCCTGCACCCCTTGAAGTAGTTCTGCAGTAAGAGTTTGCCTTTTCATACAATGATAATACTACATGTTGGATTTCTGTGTGACTACACCACAGCCCAGCAATACAAACTACTGTGCAGTTTAAAGATTGGAGCTCAACTTCTAATAGATGTATTTTATTTTTTATTGATTGCATGTTTTGATGGAGGTTTGTTAAGTCTGTGAAATGCCCCATGTTACTCTTTCCAATGGTTTGTTTTTCTTTGTGACATTTGTTATATGTGATATTCGAGTTGTTAAAATCTGTCTTGTGAGTGATTGTTTCAGTAGTTTTTTAAAGTGCTAGAGACACTCTTTAAGCAGGGGAACCTACTGTCAGGATTTATCATAAAAAAGACCTACTTTTCCTACGTATTACAACAGGTATTTGACCATTTGTGGCCGAGATCCACCCCCTATACTTTCATGAATCATCTATACCAATCCTCCGTTCCCATTCCTGTTTAGGTGTAGGCCATGCCTAGTGAAACCCCATCTGTTGATAATCCCGACTGGCTGCAGAGAAACATGAACTACGCTGGCTGTCCTCAGAGTCATCCCTAACCCCACATTGATTGGCCTTACAGCTCCATCAAGGTGTGGTCGATCATGACGCTGGAACAGCTCAACAAAGTGTATCTTGGTGCCATGAGTCAGGGAAGCTATCTCGTCCAGGTCACCATCTACGTCATATGCCCCATCCCTGTCCAAACTATTTCCCACCCCACCCACTGTCACTATATGATTCTCTTGTGTAAAGTCCTTACATAAAGACCCTAGGTCCTCTATCACATGACTTAGCCCTTAGCGTGGTACGCTGCCCCTAAACTTTCCTGTAACTGAGGGCATACACCTCTCCCATGGCTACTACCTAGCAGCAGCACTTTCTTCTTCCTAAGACTTTGTACATTACTAGACTTCTTGGCTTCGGTTGAACTGTGCTGCACATTTCCATCTCCTCGTACTACCTGAGGCTCTTCTCCACTTAACTCTGGCAGTCGTAGATATCTGTTTTTGGTGTTGATGAATAAAAAATTGTCAGATCGAGTTCTGTTCCTTCCTATCCTCCTATCCGCGACAGTTCCCAACCACCCTCCTCCCACCTATCTCCTTTGATCCTTATGCTTGCTTCTCAAACTGTGCCTGAAGGCGACAGATTTTCCTATCCTGTTCCCCAATCAAAATGTTCCTACTGCATAGTCTGCAGTTCCAGGAGAGAGCCTCTTCTGTTCTCCCAACATTCTCCTCACTGCCCCCCCCCCCCCATTGAATATATTTCCTACAAGACTGGCAATAAATCCCTTTACTCACTATCCTATAACAGCTCCCACATTTCTCACTCATTGTCAGTTTCAAAAGAATAATTAAGTTTAAAGTATGTTTTAAATTTGTCAAGGACTGGCTGTCTGTAAACAAATAAAAAACGACGGGAAGTTCTTACATGCGTTGGCTGTTGGTTTTGTTCTGATTTAGAGATACAATGACAGAAGAATTCTGGATTTCTTCCAATAGCGTGAGTGGGGTAACAGTGTATGAGTTGTTAACATATTTTTTTACTTGCTTAATGTAACAGTATTTTGACTTGTTTTAACATGACATATGTGACTTTGTAATGGAACATACACTCCTGGAAATGGAAAAAAGAACACATTGACACCGGTGTGTCAGACCCACCATACTTGCTCCGGACACTGCGAGAGGGCTGTACAAGCAATTATCACACGCACGACACAGCGGACACACCAGGAACCGCGGTGTTGGCCGTCGAATGGCGCTAGCTGCGCAGCATTTGTGCACTGCCGCCGTCAGTGTCAGCCAGTTTGCCGTGGCATACGGAGCTCCATCGCAATCTTTAACACTGGTAGCATGCCGCGACAGCGTGGACATGAACCGTATGTGCAGTTGACGGACTTCGAGCGAGGGCGTATAGTGGGCATGCGGGAGGCCAGGTGGACATACCGCCGAATTGCTCAACACGTGGGGCGTGAGGTCTCCACAGTACATAGATGTTGTCGCCAATGGTCGGCGGAAGGTGCACGTGCCCGTCGACCTGGGACCGGACCGCAGCGACGCACGGATGCACGCCAAGACCGTAGGATCCTACGCAGTGCCGTAGGGGACCGCACCGCCACTTCCCAGCAAATTAGGGACACTGTTGCTCCTGGGGTATCGGCGAGGACCATTCGCAACCGTCTCCATGAAGCTGGGCTACGGTCCCGCACACCGTTAGGCCGTCTTCCGCTCACGCCCCAACATCGTGCAGCCCGCCTCCAGTGGTGTCGCGACAGTCGTGAATGGAGGGACGAATGGAGACGTGTTGTCTTCAGCGATGAGAGTCGCTTCTGCCTTGGTGCCAATGATGGTCGTATGCGTGTTTGGCGCCGTGCAGGTGAGCGCCACAATCAGGACTGCATACGACCGAGGCACACAGGGCCAACACCCGGCATCATGCTGTGGGGAGCGATCTCCTACACTGGCCGTACACCACTGGTGATCGTCGAGGGAACACTGAATAGTGCACGGTACATCCAAACCGTCATCGAACCCATCGTTCTACCATTCCTAGACCGGCAAGGGAACTTGCTGTTCCAACAGGACAATGCACGTCCGCATGTATCCCGTGCCACCCAACGTGCTCTAGAAGGTGTTAGTCGACTACCCTGGCCAGCAAGATCTCCGGATCTGTCCCCCATTGAGCATGTTTGGGACTGGATGAAGCGTCGTCTCACGCGGTCTGCACGTCCAGCACGAACGCTGGTCCAACTGAGGCGCCAGGTGGAAATGGCATGGCAAGCTGTTCCACAGGACTACATCCACCATCTCAACGATCGTCTCCATGGGAGAATAGCAGCCTGCATTGCTGCGAAAGGTGAATATACACTGTACTAGTGCCGACATTGTGCATGCTCTGTTGCCTGTGTCTATGTGCCTGTGGTTCTGTCAGTGTGATCATGTGATGTATCTGACCCCAGGAATGTGTCAATAAAGTTTCCCCTTCCTGGGACGATGAATTCACGGTGTTCCTATTTCAATTTCCAGGAGTGTATGAAAAACGTCTTGCTTGTAGTTTATACCTTTATCTTCTTCGTGTTTTGTAAACAATACAGAAAAGTGATGGTGTCCCTCGTTCGGATAATATCAGATCGTTTCATAGAATCGAGATCCGTAGACACCTCACAAGAGCGGCCGTTACGAAAATGGGCAATCCCAGGTCAAACGCACTCTCTGCCGCCCGTCGGCGTACGCGACGTGGTTCGACCGACTCATAGCTTTGTTGCTACATACACAATCTGAACAGCGCCGTCGGTTTACGCCCGCTGTATATTCAGTGTTTTCCCTCGATATCGTTTGTTTATGTGTGGCTTCAGTTTTCTGGGGAATGGTACATTGACACGTGTTTGGTTGTGAGCAAAATGCAGCAACATCGGACCGATACTCCGGTCGGCGAGGGCGAAAAGACATTCGAAAACAATCTAAAACTGTTGTATCGAATGTACTGAAGTTCAATACTTATCTGGCCAGCAATGAAAAGGCCAGGAAAAATATAAATTTTGCACAAATTTATAAACAGGCCGCAAAAGCGTGTGGTCTTTCCAAGTCTCCTGTAGGCCCTATTAGCAGATCAGTAACATTGGCAGAATCTCCAGATGTGAACAGTTGACTGGATTCTCCGAGAAAGGGATATAAACGAGAACGGAAATCTACAGAATTTGACAATCTCAATAAGGAGCTTGTATGTAGAACTGTATTCCGTTACTACGACTTCTTCTTTGCTTGCTCGGTTTTTGATGCAGAATTTATAGTGAAAGACAAATAGTTTCAATTGAGTGCAGAGACATTGTAGCAGCAAGAACAACATTTTGTGTAAAATGCATGCATGCTGAGGACAACAGTCTTGCTTCGATTAAACTTATGCTTCGCACAACCATACGCTAAAATATATTTTGCTCGTCTTCAACGGTAAAATTAGCCTGAAGGTATCTACAGATATTTCTGTATATCGTGTATCGGCGATGTGGGTGATGGGTGCAGTGACAAATGGTCAGGAAGAGCTGCAGTTAAGATTTTTCTGGATGTAGGAAATATTCTCGTCCGTATGAAGGCGAGAGGTCTGAACTTGAATTCTAGCAGCGGCACTCAAGTACTCACGCGCCGTTGCGAACCCAGTCTCTCGTAAATAAAATGCGTTCATATGTGACACGATACAATAATAATGTCTGAGATCTTAGCAAAATTAATTTCATTACTTTCTTAACAATTTTATTGCTGGAAGTTTCTACAAGGTCCAACACAAGGCTAATTCATCACATACGACCTTTTGCGTTGTACCATATGAATAATTTCACATGTTTTACCGTATTTTATTTTTTATCTCGGAATATTTTTATGTTTTCACGATAAAATATATATCACATGCATTCATAAGTTAGCGACGTTCATATATTATTTTCAGTCCAAATATGTCAGTGGTTCCGCTTTTTCCACAGGTTGAAAGAAAAAATACTTCTGTTCCGGAATTATTCTGACGTTGGTTTTTATTTGTTTTACGTAGAAGCTGGGAGGGAATTTTCGTTAGTAAGGTACTCCATCATATTCTAGACTAAAAATAGAGATGTGTAATCTTTTTTTATATTTTTTGTAACATTGGAAATTTTCACTAACTCGTAATGCAGTGGGATGGTGGCCACTATAGTTATTTTACAGCCTCCCTCCGAAAACAACAACTCGCAACCTAAGCGTTGTATCTGCGTTAGGACATAGATATCTGCACAGGATATCTGGTTAGTGAACTGTAACTGATGCGACGTAGCATGACTAGGCTCCTTGCATGACCTGCGTTTCAGAACAATTACAGACAATTACTTGTCAGTCGTGGTAACATGAAGAAGGGTAGGTGAAGGAAGAATTAATGTGGGAAATTAATGATCATTGGGAAGCCGACTATTATCCTCACGTTCAATAGTTAACAGCCTTGGCCTGACGAAAAAAATCCATAAAATCTCATTTACATCTCTCATTTCTCAAGTCCCAACCTACACTCCTGGAAATTGAAATAAGAACACCGTGAATTCATTGTCCCAGAAAGGGGAAACTTTATTGACACATTCCTGGGGTCAGATACATCACATGATCACACTGACAGAACCACAGGCACATAGACACAGGCAACAGAGCATGCACAATGTCGGCACTAGTACAGTGTATATCCACCTTTCGCAGCAATGCAGGCTGCTATTCTCCCATGGAGACGATCGTAGAGATGCTGGATGTAGTCCTGTGGAACGGCTTGCCATGCCATTTCCACCTGGCGCCTCAGTTGGACCAGCGTTCGTGCTGGACGTGCAGACCGCGTGAGACGACGCTTCATCCAGTCCCAAACATGCTCAATGGGGGACAGATCCGGAGATCTTGCTGGCCAGGGTAGTTGACTTACACCTTCTAGAGCACGTTGGGTGGCACGGGATACATGCGGACGTGCATTGTCCTGTTGGAACAGCAAGTTCCCTTGCCGGTCTAGGAATGGTAGAACGATGGGTTCTATGACGGTTTGGATGTACCGTGCACTATTCAGTGTCCCCTCGACGATCACCAGTGGTGTACGACCAGTGTAGGAGATCGCTCCCCACACCATGATGCCGGGTGTTGGCCCTGTGTGCCTCGGTCGTATGCAGTCCTGATTGTGGCGCTCACCTGCACGGCGCCAAACACGCATACGACCATCATTGGCACCAAGGCAGAAGCGATTCTCATCGCTGAAGACAACACGTCTCCATCCGTCCCTCCATTCACGCCTGTCGCGACACCACTGGAGGCGGGCTGCACGATGTTGGGGTGTGAGCGGAAGACGGCCTAACGGTGTGCGGGACCGTAGCCCAGCTTCATGGAGACGGTTGCGAATGGTCCTCGCCGATACCCCAGGAGCAGCAGTGTCCCTAATTTGCTGGGAAGTGGCGGTGCGGTCCCCTACGGCACTGCGTAGGATCCTACGGTCTTGGCGTGCATCCGTGCGTCGCTGCGGTCCGGTCCCAGGTCGACGGGCACGTGCACCTTCCGCCGACCACTGGCGTTAACATCGATGTACTGTGGAGACCTCACGCCCCACGTGTTGAGCAATTCGGCGGTACGTCCACCCGGCCTCCTGCATGCCCACTATACGCCCTCGCTCAAAGTCCGTCAACTGCACATACGGTTCACGTCCACGCTGTCGCGGCATGCTACCCGTGTTAAAGACTGCGATGGAGCTCCGTATGCCACGGCAAACTGGCTGACACTGACGGCGGCGGTGCACAAATGCTGCGCAGCTAGCGCCATTCGACGGCCAACACCGCGGTTCCTGGTGTGTCCGCTGTGCCGTGCGTGTGATCATTGCTTGTACAGCCCTCTCGCAGTGTCCGGAGCAAGTATGGTGGGTCTGACACACCGGTGTCAATGTGTTCTTTTTTCCATTTCCAGGAGTGTATTTCTTTAATTTTTTAGCACCGTACATGGCATCCCTTGTGGGGAGGCTGTAACATTTATTAGTGACAACTGTGAACTACGGAGACATCGATAATGGATAGTGCTAGCTCTATGCCTGTCTGTTTCATACTGATATTTAAACTGTAACTGAATAATTTGTGTACTATACTTAAACTATGTTTGGACTGTATGTGAACTGTGAGGAGCTCATGCTACGAATTGTTAGTTTCGTAATCTTGAGCACTGTGTATGGTGTTGCTAAGGGCTCAGTTTATATTAGCTTATGAAACGAAGTGGTGAACATGAGACCTGTGTGCTGTCCTTGTATTATGAGTGGTGGCACTGATTTCATTGGGCTGAGAAACAACGCTTGAGTGTAGGCAGTGCAATGCGGCTATTTTAGAAGCGGTCGACCACACCTGTTCCAGAAGCCCGGCCACAGCGAACTCAACATCATAAAAAAGACGCTGGAACGGTTGATTCAGCGGTTCTGAGAGCAGTACGTCACACCAGATTCAGCTAGGAGTAGCACATCCTGACGGCAGCACACAGAGGCAGGTTAGTGCTACGCCTGCACAGAGTAGTTTAATGTATAGTGTGGCAAGGAAAATGGACTGTGTAGTCTGAAATTTGGCTATAGCGTACAGCGTAATTGGTAGCACTATTAAAGAAGATTAGCATAAAACTAGTTACTTGAAAAGTGGCAAGTATTAATGAAAAACCGAGATCTGACATTAAGATATATGGTAAATAATTAAGTTAATTTCACAGACAACGCGGAAGAGGTAGAGAAATGTAACGAGGTAGTTAAGTACACTGTGACTTATGTAGTCACTAATCTTACAGAGAAATCAAACCCAAAGTTAAACCATACTGTTATTGGAAAAACAGAATAAGTAGCCTTTATGAAAGTGATGCAGCAAGTGGCATCACTGTTGACAAAAGGCACTCCATGTCAACAGAAAGAAAAACACGGTCACTGACTTTCAAGTTTCAGCTAGAGGTAATCGTTTAGATTATATGAACGCAACAAAAACATCACACTGGATTTCCTGTGAAATAAAAATCATCCAGACGAGAACAGTGGTTAGGTAAAGTGCACATAATGTTTTTGAGTTGCGTGTGATAGCAGTAAATGGTAAAATAAATTTGATGTTATGTAGTTTGAGTAAAAGATCTACCGTGAATAAAGATGTCTGAAATCATTGCAATCTATTCAATGCTAGGTGACTAACGATCACGATGACTCAAATTTTTGGCAACGTGACCTCATTTTCTTTTCATATTGCCAGCTTTCCTCTTCATTCATTCAGAACTAAATCTATCATCTGCATCAACCTTCACCATCATAAATGAAAAAGAGAGTCGTAAGAGAAGTTTTAAGAGTAGTAATCATGGTAAGTGGAATTAAATACAGAGTTAAGATGGACTGACGTGATTCAGTGTGTTATCTCTTAAATGGGAGACGTTAGGTTAACATGAAATGACAGTGTCCATACTTCAAGATGTTATGCCAAAATGTCACACTGATCTGGAGTGAGAACACTAACCTAATTTTTGTAATAGTCTGTGTAGCGAAACTACATGTAGCTGAGAAAACAGCGAGGAATAGCAGGTATTGTTTGAAGAGAACACTTTAGCGCTTGGCATTAGCAAAACATTCGACAGCTAATGAAAATTAATTTAAAATATTAAGACTTTATAGTATCCTGAGGAACTACATTTCTTATTTAATAAGTAAATACACGAAGAGTACATTTGTGTATTGAGGATAATGAAAAAACATCACTTTGAAAATAATGAACTGAGCTGGCAATCATCACTGCAAAGAATAAAACAGAAACACTTTAATACATGTGGTATAAGCTCGTTGCTGCAACAGATGAGAATTAAGCAAGACAAGGTAATTGAATATAATGAGATAACAATCGCAATTTTCTAACAGAAAGTGGCAATGATAGTACGCGATCTCAAGGTCATATTGTGGTGAGGCCCCTACTGAGTGTAAATAATAGTATGCTGCATAACACAGAGTTAATTAGGCGATGTGAATATCCGCCACGATTTTGTTGGATGTCAATTCGTTTTATCATATCTCTTGCATTGTAAGTAGCAGTGACTCAGTAATGTATTGTAATGAAGTTTGTGTGACGCTCTATACGAACATGCTGCCAGAACTAAAAAGAAAAGCAGAAAAACACACAAATTTGATGCTGAAGAAAAAAGTTGTCCAACTCTCCCTGAATTGCTCCATGTATCAAACGTTGTAAATTATGCAGTTGAATGGAACGTTGTAAATAGTGGAGTTGCTATAAACTCTTTACGATGCGATATTGCAGTGCCTATGTACTTCAGAAGTACGACGCAATGATCCTTCGCACGTGAATGTACCCGAGAAGGAAGAAGCACTCAAGCAACTAGAGCCCTTATGAAGTACATAAAATGCATTCGCATTTGCGAATACGAACAGCCACCAGTTGTGTAATGGAATGACGACACTGAAAATATGTGCCGGACTGGGCCTCGAAACCAGTTTTCCCGCTTATCGCGAGCAATCACCTTACCATTAAGCTATCTGAGTAGCCTCATGACCAGACGTAAAACCCCCGTGCCATGTGTCTGCAACCTGCACTCTTGCTTGCATTATGTATATTCCGGTATAGGGCAGACATTTTCAGCGAAAGTAGCTTTCCTGATATCGGCTGATAAACACGATATTGCAGTGCCTGTGTTGTTCGCAAGTATGATGCAGTGCTCTTTCGGACATGCATGAACGATGACATGCGTTAGTTTGAGTCTGGCCATCACGTGTGCTCGGATAGCCTAATGATAAGGCGACCGCACCAGAGCAAATTTTCATTGTCGTCATTCCATTACACAGCTGATAGTTGGTCCACATTCACAGCTGCTGCAGAAACTCGTTAAGTGACGGAGATGCTAGATTTTCTGAGGAGGTGTGACCAGAAAACATAAACAGTTGGCGGCTATCATGCAAGAAAACAGTGTTCTGTAAGACTTGAGTGAGGCAAGAACTGTGCTGGCTTGAGTAGTTTTCTTCAGTCGTGACACATAGAATTATTTTCCCACTGTGGACTTTGAATAATTCTGCACTAGTCAGGACTCTGATTTGTTTCTACTATCAGTTCAACAGAAACTGTAATCTTTCGAGTTAAGTTGTTTCGGACCCTGACTTTGTGCACTGAAGCTGGACTTTAACCTGTTTTACCAAGAAAGGGCTAGTTATACTCCTACACTGATCCACACTTACTTTATAGTATTGTATGTCGGCAAGACGCTGACTGTGTGTGGATTAGTACGAGATTTATTAGTACGAGATTTAGCTTTGGTTAATGTTCAACAAAACGAAATGTATTCGCAGTTGCGAAAACGAACAACCATCAACTATGAAGGTAATGACAACAACGAAACTACGTGCCGGACTGATACTCGAATCTTTGTTTCCCGATTTACGCGAGCAGTCGGCTTAACCGCTATGGCTATCCGTGCTCGACTCACGATCACCCCCCAGATTTCTGTATGTCGTAGGTCCTGTGTCACAACCTGTACTCGTACTCTCGCTATGTAATTCCCACACAGGGGAGCACATTTTAATTGAAAGTGGATGTCTGATATTGGCGAATAAATGGGATATTGCAGCGTTTATGATCATAAAATCATTGCATCATTCTTCTTAACACCACAGGCCCTGTAATATCGTAATATTTACCGGAGGACACATGTGTTCTGCTGCTGTGTTTGATAAATTGATTTTTTGTGTAGTGAGTTCGATAGCCACTATATTGAGGGGTCAAGCAGTTGTTACTAATTCCTTAAGCGTAGTTACTTTCACTAACCAAAGAATTAATGTGTTAACTTTCATGGACAGTAAGCTTTTATTTGTTTAAGTTATATACTGTAGTTAAAGTTCTTTTTTTAAAGCATTTAGCACTAATGAAGTGTACATTTACCATCTGTCTTACTGATTAATAACATCAGGGAGAATTTATTTTATTTTAAAAGTGCACTTAAATGGCTGTGAACAAGTTGGAAAATCACAGTGTCAAATTTATTCGTATAAAAGGTCTCTTTTCTCCGAAACAATTGGGATTAAAAATTTAAAAAAAGATGTGCGTTGTAGATTACACATTTCTAACCATTTTAACAGAGAGATTTGTTAAAGCATTGATTAGTTTCGACATGATAATTATTTTTGTTAAAAGTGGACCTAAAAACAAAGAACTGTCTATACTTTCCTACCTACATAAGACGCTAACGTCTTTGAGATTTACAAAATAAGAAAACCCCTGTGGTAAAATATGAAAAATGCTTCAGTGAGTATACCCTGTAAATATGAATGAATTATGATATAAGAAGCTGAGAAAAGCTACACTTTACTCTTAAAAAATTCAACTTACAGGAAACAGCCATTAAAGATATCAGTGTACCCAGCTCCATAAGAGGAACTGCCTGCATCCTGTTCCATCTCTACTTGCAAATTCCTTTTTCCTGCTCTTATGGGTCGTCTTTGTCTCTAACAGCTCTGTCTGATGCCCTAAGTCATTCTGTACAAAAATTTGACATTTGTTTCACTGTGAAACGACCAACAGTTTTTAGCAGTCTTTTCAGGACTTCACACCTAACATTTCCTTCTCTGAATTTTGCCTCTATATCAGAGACAGTAAAATGCAATGTATTAGTAGACACAAACTTTGTCTTGGTCCTACATCTGATAAACATTTGAAAGTTTTTTTCAATACCTCTACTATGGCAAAAGGTATAGCTGGTTTGTGAATAAATTTCTTGCAATTTTGTTGTGCTGTGTTGTCTATGCACCACGAATCACTTCCTGGAGGGTACGAGCCATGAATGAATTTATCGTTTGTTGAAGACAGGTGACACATTATTGAACGTACAGCGTTTCTGCTGTCTTTTAAGACGTTGACGTGTTCCCTAATCGTCATGCCAGAATATTTTTGAATTTTGTTTGTGATAGATTCCATGAGTATTTTATTGCCATCTAATCCTCTGCTAACTTCCGGTATCTTTCTTCTTAACGCAGTTTCAAGTCGTCACAGTCTCGTACCCTTTCGCTTTTGTATATAACCTATGCACTCCAGTTTACACCATCTGGCTTCTCTCCATGAACTACTTTTGAATTCTCATGTGCCAAGTAATTTCTCTCGGTGGCGGGTGATTTAAAAAAATAAAATTTGAGCCTGAGAACTGTTAAACGTATACGGTCAGTACCACAAAGTGTTTGTTTATATAAATGAATAAAGCGAAAATAAGGCCACAATATATATGTACACTGAGGTGGCTAAAGTCATGGGATACCTTGTAATATCGTGGCAGATCTCCATCTACCTCGGTCAGTGCAGCAGCTCGTGGTGATATTGACTCAACAAGTCGCTGAAAGTCCCCTGCAGAAATAGTGAGGGCATGCTGCCTCTATAACCGTCCGTAACTGAGAAAGTGTTGCCGATGCAAGATTTTGTGCACGAACTGACGTCTCGATTAAGGCCCATTAATGTTGGATGGGATTACGTGGGTCGATCGGGGTGGCCAAATCATTTGTTCGAATTCTCCAGAATGTTCTTCAAACTAATCGTGAACAGTTGTGGTCTGGTGACATGCCGCGTCGTTGCTTGGGACATAAAGTCAATTACAGATAGTCTCCCAGTAGCCGAACGTAAAGATTTACATTCAATGATAGGTCCGATTGGACCAGGGGACCCACTCATGTAAACACAGCACACACCATTATGAACCCACCACCAGCTTGCACAGTGCCTTGGCGACAACTTGGGTTCATGGCTCCGTCGGGTCTGCTCCAAACTCGACCCCTACCATCAGCTCTTACCAACTGAAATCGAGATTCTTCTCATAAGGCCACCGTTTCCAGTCGTCTAGGTCGAACCGATATGGTCACGAGCCCAGGAGAGGGGCTGCAGGCGATGTCGTGCTGTTAGCAAAGACACTCGCGTCACTTGTCTGCTGCCGTAGCCCATTAACGCTAGATTTCTCATCAGTGATCTAACGATTTGTGCAGTTATTTCACTCGGTGTTGCTTGTCTGTTAGCACTGACAACACTACGCAAAAGCCACTGCTGATGGTCGTTAAGTGGAGGCCGTCGGCCACTGCATCATTCGTGATGAGAGGTAATGCCTGAAATCTGGTATTCTCGGCACACTCTGGACACTGCGGATCTTAGCATGTTGAATTCCCTAACCATTACAAAATGGAATGTGTAACCCTTTCCCGTGAATCACCCAAGTACAAATGATTGTCCTTTTCCTTTATCTTGTGTATGCGATACTACCTACGCGATGACTTTCCAGCAACACAAAACATGACGTTAGCCATCTAAGCAGATGACACAGGCATCCTTGCGCAAGATTGTAAACCGTCGAACATAAATTCACGAGTACAGGCGGCACTCAGAACTGCTGAGTCTTGGTCGGAACAATGGCGTATTAAAGTAAACGTCGACAAGTGCAAAACAGTTCTGTTGACACGCAGACCGAAACTACTGTGCAAACATCAACACTGTAGACAGGTATCATTACATACACGCCAAATACGTTTCCGAGAGAAAGTCAGATACGTCGGTGTCTGACTGGACCAGAAACTTACCACATCGAATACATTGCCAACAGAGCGCACGCGATGTTCAAACAAGTCTGTCCAATGCTCAACAGGCAACGCACACTGAATAGGAGGGTGTCGAGGTCCATATACATGACACTGATTAGACCTCTGATGACGTACGCAGCTCCCGTCTGGGGATACGCGGCTCCTACACGCCTGCGCCGTCTGCAGATCTTTCAGTACGAAGTGCTACGGATCATTAGCAACGCTCCATGTCACACACGCACCGTGAATCTTCACAATGAATACGGCATTGGAACCCTCAAGGAAGTATTTAAAAAACACGGTACACGACTATACAGGAACTGAGACACTCCTGTCCTTTCATCATTACTCTGGGAAATAATCACCAACATTGGTGGAAGCATAAGCAGCCAATGACACTAGTAGCTAGGGAATAACCACCTATGGCAAGCTAACATACATCCACAAGCGACAAACTGAGGCAAGCCCCTGCTTAACTGTAACGTTGACTGAATATGCCAACCAACAGACTACAGCAGGGAAATCGACAAGCTCGCACACTGACGCACAAACAAATCGCCAACATTACCCTGCACTGTGCATCTAATATATGACCTATCAGACACAAAACCATGATGAACCTAGCTGTTACGGGTTTCCTGAGACTGACCACGAGATCAACACCGGCACCCAGTGGCACCCGCCGAGTCATGGGTATCGGCCTGCACGATACCCACTACTAACAAAACCTACCCTTGCATGACCTGTCGCAGGCCGCAAGAAAACCGCTACTGCTCTTGCAACCCGATCCAACTATTGCAGAGTTTTTTATCCCTTGGCTCTTGCCTTGGTGCTTTTTCCCCCTCTGCCCTTCAAACCGCTACCCTTCGTTCAACTTTCGACCCAATCTATCTCCAGATGAGCGCGTATCAATGGTTACCTTTAACCAGACGTATGCAAACACTGCAGTTCACACATCCTGTGAGACCTCACTCTAGTGAAAACTAACCCTTTTGCAGAGGTGGCAGTGGACCTTTAGTGATGGCCATGATGCCGGTGTGGGTGTGGAGGGGCTTGACCTCTTTATAAAAAAAACTACCTCCATCGCTAGCCCATGATTTTTGTCACCTCAGCGTATTGTTGTGGCCACACGTAGGAAGCATTGCTTCATGCAGTGGATAATGGCAAAACAAAGGTACGCCGGCCACCGAGGCGTTGCGAAGTAAGTGCGGCACAGATAGCCTTGCTGACAGTAGCAGACTACCAACCAGCTGACGCAAGGACGCACACAGAATGAGCGCCGAGAGAAGCCTGGAGAGTGCTGAGTAAGGGAAGTGAGGCCAGCATAGTAAGTTACGCTGCAATATACTGCAGGAGTAATAACAAAAAACTACCACTGAGGATAAAAAACATCCTCCTGCCGGATATAAATAGTGGAGCGCAGGCAGCAACTGACAGAAGCCACTAGGAAGCAGTTCGGATCTGAGGACGGACGTGGTCCGTGTTCGAATGTTCAATCTTCGTAGGTGACGATTCCGGAAGACTGTTCCAGCTCGCAGGAGTCATCCGTTCGCCGCCAGATGTCAACTTCATCTCTGGGGTCGACCCGAGTTCGGTCGGCACCATGGCTGACTAACTACAGCGAGAACTTCTAGCAGGACCGGTCGCAGTGCAGTCTTGGTCACAGGCGCTGCCGGGGACTGACGCCCGGACTTCACGGCAACCCGGCCACGCCGCGTGGTCCGTCTTGACGGGACCTCGCGGACATCGCGACTGACTGTGTCCCAGCCACCGGTGCAGCTGGAGTCAGCAGCTGACCTCACGGCGACGAGTTCATCTCAAGCACAGGACATCCTGGCTTCAACGACGCGGGTTGCGCGCATTGTCGGAGAATCTACACAGCAGCAGCCAGGCGGAGGGGTCCGCAGGGCTGGGCAGCGACGACGAGGGAGAAATTGCAAAGAAAGTTCAATAAATAATTATAAAAGTCCACGCCGTCTCAGTCTTTGGCGCAGCCACTGTGTCTGCTGCTAACAAGTAGCAAACGGCCGTAACAAGTACTGCAGAAGCCGTAACAAGTGGCCATGTATCGTAACAGTATTATATGTCATTGGAAAAGGGAAATTCGGTAGATTCGGAAGAAAGAAAAACATAAAAATTCGAATTTTTCAAATCTCAACCAGGAGCCTCTTAAAGGCAAAAGAGTCCAAATATCATCATTGAGTAGACCATTTCGTTCTAAATTTCAGCCAAAGACTAAGTCGCAAAAAGAAAGGATCCCCTATGTAGGCCATCTTGTGTAAAGAACACAGTGGCACCTATTTTCTGTATGTCCACCCTTCTGACTGGGGGCCTGCAGCCGTTCACTTACATAACAAAACGGAACCAGTTGGTAACTGTGGTTATGGACACAACGTCGCTGTTACAGTAGTCTACGGGAATCAGTTCATAGCTGTTGGGTACTGATGTGATCGTGTATACCCTTGGAGTTCACCCACTCAGCGTCAGATCAGGTCTAAAGATGATGTATTGAGTCACTGAAACTGGTAGCTATGTAATAAATAACATCTGTAGGTGTTCCATTTTATTCCACAGTGGAATCTTGTGAGCGGAGGCCACAGTACACCTCAGTTTAATGTGTTTCGGCGCCACTTGGCAGAAACAGCGCCCCACACCGACTGATAGCGGACAGCACGCGACTGGCCGCCCGCGGCTTATCACGTTTCACGCCGGGTGGGCCGCGACCGGCGCCTCGCCGTCCACCGCCAATTACAGCTGTCGATATTCAAACAGGGCCGGTGACGCGGTGACGCGGCGCACCCAATCACGCGAGCAAGCGCGCTGCGGGACCGCTCAGTGACAGACTGATGTCGAAATCAATGCTGTGTACAGACATTCTTCAGTCGAAATTATACGTGTGTAGTAATTAAACCACAGTAAGTTTTTTATCCAGTTTACTGTTAGTATTAGGAACGGCGACTGGTAACAGTAAACTTGTTGTTTCATTTAATTTTTATTTGTGTTTCACCGTTGCTGCTTGAGTTATTGGAGCTGTGAACGATAGAAACCGAGTGCAAAGTGGAGAAATCGGAACATTTCGACTTATTCTTACTGGCAGCAGTTAATTCCATAAATTATCTGGGAGTAGGCATTAGGAAAAATGGAATGACCAGATAAAATTAATCGTCGGTAAAGCAGATGCCACACTGAGATTCTTTGGAAGAATCCTCAGGAAGTGCAGTCCGAAAACAAAGGAAGTAGGTTACAGTACCCTTGTTCGCCCACTGCTTGAATACTGCTCACCGGTGTGGGATCCGTACCAGATAGGGTTGATAGAAGAGATAGAGAAGATCCAACGGAGAGCAGCGCGCTTCGTTACAGGATCATTTAGTAATCGCGAAAGCGTTACGGAGATGACAGATAAACTCCAGTGGATGACTATGCAGGAGAGACGCTCAGTAGCTCGTTACGGGCTTTTGTTAAAGTTTCGAGAACATACCTTCACCGAAGAGTCAACCAGTATATTGCTCCCTCCTACGTATATCTCGCGAAGAGACCATGAGGATAACTTTCGAGAACATACCTTCACCGAAGAGTCAACCAGTATATTGCTCCCTCCTACATATATCTCGCGAAGAGACCATGAGGATAACATCAGAGAGATTAGAGCCGACATAGAGGCATACCGACAATATTTCTTTCCTCGAACAGTACGAGACTAGAATACACTCCTGGAAATGGAAAAAAGAACACATTGACACCGGTGTGTCAGACCCACCATACTTGCTCCGGACACTGCGAGAGGGCTGTACAAGCAATGATCACACGCACGGCACAGCGGACACACCAGGAACCGCGGTGTTGGCCGTCGAATGGCGCTAGCTGCGCAGCATTTGTGCACCGCCGCCGTCAGTGTCAGCCAGTTTGCCGTGGCATACGGAGCTCCATCGCAGTCTTTAACACTGGTAGCATGCCGCGACAGCGTGGACGTGAACCGTATGTGCAGTTGACGGACTTTGAGCGAGGGCGTATAGTGGGCATGCGGGAGGCCGGGTGGACGTACCGCCGAATTGCTCAACACGTGGGGCGTGAGGTCTCCACAGTACATCGATGTTGTCGCCAGTGGTCGGCGGAAGGTGCACGTGCCCGTCGACCTGGGACCGGACCGCAGCGACGCACGGATGCACGCCAAGACCGTAGGATCCTACGCAGTGCCGCAGGGGACCGCACCGCCACTTCCCAGCAAATTAGGGACACTGTTGCTCCTGGGGTATCGGCGAGGACCATTCGCAACCGTCTCCATGAAGCTGGGCTACGGTCCCACACACCGTTAGGCCGTCTTCTGCTCACGCCCCAACATCGTGCAGCCCGCCTCCAGTGGTGTCGCGACAGGCGTGAATGGAGGGACGAATGGAGACGTGTCGTCTTCAGCGATGAGAGTCGCTTCTGCCTTGGTGCCAATGATGGTCGTATGCGTGTTTGGCGCTGTGCAGGTGAGCGCCACAATCAGGACTGCATACGACCGAGGCACACAGGGCCAACACCCGGCATCATGGTGTGGGGAGCGATCTCCTACACTGGCCGTACACCACTGGTGATCGTCGAGGGGACACTGAATAGTGCACGGTACATCCAAACCGTCATCGAACCCATCGTTCTACCATTCCTAGACCGGCAAGGGAACTTGCTGTTCCAACAGGACAATGCACGTCCGCATGTATCCCGTGCCACCCAACGTGCTCTAGAAGGTGTAAGTAACTACCGTGGCCAGCAAGATCTCCGGATCTGTCCCCCATTGAGCATGTTTGGGACTGGATGAAGCGTCGTCTCACGCGGTCTGCACGTCCAGCACGAACGCTGGTCCAACTGAGGCGCCAGGTGGAAATGGCATGGCAAGCCGTTCCACAGGACTACATCCAGCATCTCTACGATCGTCTCCATGGGAGAATAGCAGCCTGCATTGCTGCGAAAGGTGGATATACACTGTACTAGTGCCGACATTGTGCATGCTCTGTTGCCTGTGTCTATGTGCCTGTGGTTCTGTCAGTGTGATCATGTGATGTATCTGACCCCAGGAATGTGTCAATAAAGTTTCCCCTTTCTGGGACAATGAATTCACGGTGTTCTTATTTCAATTTTCAGGAGCGTAGAAGGGAGAACCGATAGAGGTACTCAAGGCACCCTCCGCCACACACCGTCAGGTGGCTTGCGGAGTATGGATGTAGATGTAGATGTAGACTCTTCTGTTTGAGATCTATAGAGGGGTGGCAGTAGCGGAGGCAGGCGGAAACATTGGGGTCGTGAGTGGGGTAATGCCAATGGACAGAGCACGGCACGAAAACGGTTTTCTTTTTTGAAGGAGGATCGTTTTGACTCTGCAAGTTCGGGAAGATATTCGGAACTGGATGAGGATCGTTTAAATGCATTAATCCACAAATATCCACATCCGTGGAGAACTGGCAAGGTAATGAATTGTGATCTTTCCACCATCGTGCGACATTTTTATGAAATGAGAAAGGTTCTATAATCGTCTATATGGGTACCCTATGCTTTAAGCCAAAAATCACAGAAATCAGAGGTTTTCCTTATGTGCATCGCTACTTGTTCGAAATCAATTGGCTCGTGAACAACACCGACCATTCCTATCCAGTATTGTTACTGGTGACGAGGTGTCTTTATGAGAACGTAAGAAAAATAAAGGAATAGTCGAATCCAAAGAAAGGAGCAACAACCCATACAAAGAAATGAACGCCTCCACAGACGATAATGTTACGCATGTGGTAAAACATCGACGGTGTGATGTGCAAGAAATTGCTTCCTTGAAGTGTATTCATCACAACTGACACTTCTTGTCAACACCTAAGACTTCTTTCGCACGCAATCCAAGAACAACGACCACGAGATATGTGTTAAGTAATGGTACTTCACACACCCGCCCGCAATCTCGTAGACTGACAGAAAGCACTGTACCGAAGATGGGTCGGGAAATTGTTCCGCGCCCGCCTTATTTACCTGATCTTGGACCCTCAGATTTTCATATTCTCCGTCCTGTATCGAACACCCGTCAAAGGTCGTGAGTTCATCACCTTGAAAGCGCGTAATTTCTACAGTCGCTAAGTCGAAAAGTTACCCCAGAGACGGAAAACCGTTGCAAATAATGAAGGAGGATATGTTATCGATGAATAAACTGTCTTTTATGTGAGTCTGTTCTGTTTATTAAACTTAGGAGAAATTCTACGAACTTATGCACCAGCCCAATATACAATATCTATTGAAAGCATGACACGTCCATACAAGGCGGGACAACATAATGAGCTCTGTTACACACTCTGTTAAAGGCGCTGCAGTCTGGAACCGCAAGACCGCTACGGTCGTAGGTTCGAATCCTGCCTCGGGCATGGATGTTTGTGATGTCCTTAGGTTAGTTAGGTTTAACTAGTTCTAAGTTCTAGGGGACTAATGACCTCAGCAGTTGAGTCCCATAGTGCTCCGAGCCATTTTTGAACACACTCTGTTTCGTCGTCTCTCGGTTTCTCAGAGGTATACCCTCATCTCACAAACGTATGAGCATCCTCAGCTTATCAGCTGCTCTTTAAAGCATTTCTGTTTAGGACGCACTCATTAAAAAAAAAATTCTCCAAAGAACTCTACCTACGTGTAAGAGTGCACAAAAATTGGTAATGCTTTGGTGTCGACTAATTGAGTCTCATTCCCGAATTGGCTCAGCAGATACCGTTACTTACGGTATCAAAGGAGCGTATCACGGGAGCTTTCTGCGTTACGTTTTGCTATTTGATGTCTGACATCCGCTTCTTAACAAAAAATTGCTGACTACAAGCGCTGCGCCGCCCCATTCTCTTTTCTCGCTTGTAACACGAAATGATGATGCAGTTAAAATGCTGCGAATACGGTTTTGTCTTCAAAATGTTATATCCCGGATGTCGCTGCCCTGACTACAAAGTCTTATGCCAAATTTAAATTCTGTTAAATAACAATTCATGTTAGCATCTCTTCGCTTACAAGAATTACTGATAAGGTGTTGTAAAAACATAGTCAATAATACTCTGACATCCCTTCACTGTATATTGATATATATATTTTTTGTATAATTATCCCTCTTTTTTTTAAGTGCAAAAAGAGAACTTGGCCGTTCCTTCTGTCCTGAATGTAGTTAGAAATTTAACTCTTCTAGAATCTTTTACATCGCAGAACACAATTAAGGATCGCTTTTTGAAATACCGTAACTATCATCCACTGCAGAAGTTTGATATTTGGCACAAAGGTAGCTACAACCTTCGTCTGTAAAAATAGAAAAGCTTGGCGCCATACGACATTATTCTCGGACTTGGCGACGCTTCTAACAGCAAGGTGTTGACACATTCGGTAAAAACGCCAGAGCTCAGAATTTCATGTGACATGTAAGGTGAATTAATGGTGACACATTGGCACCAAATTTCACCACAATTCTGACCAGCGACACTGCGAGCGCGTCACAAAGTGGGAAGGTCATGACTGCCCCCACCACATTTCACTCCTTCTTTTGACGCCTTTCTATCAGAACGGTGACGCTGAGCGTTGAAATCACGTGTTTTTCTTATGAGTGGACCGAGCGAGGTGGAGCAGTGGTTAGCACACTGGACTCGCATTCGGGAGGACGACGGTTCAATCCCGCGTCCGGTCATCCTGATTTAGGTTTTCCGTGATTTCCCTAAATCGCTCCAGGCAAATGCCGGGATGGTTCCTCTGAAAGGGCACGGCCGACTTCCTTCCCCGTCCTTCCCTAATCCGATGAGACTGGTGACCTCGCTGTTTGGTCTCTTCCCCAAAACAACCCACCCTCTTATGAGTGGCCGAGGAAAACTTATCACACACATCGCCGCTCAGAATCAAGACCAAAAGGCCACAACGGATGGCATAAAGGGCGTCAGTGAAACGACCACTTTCCTTGCAGTGTTGATTCATACACATTTTGTAGTCGGAAAAGACGTTTCACAGTGATAAAAGCAACAGGTCGACGTTACCGACACCTTTGATACTGCTGAAACGGCCAGAAGGTTCACCCCTTCTCTAAGACCACTGTGGGGCTGCATCCCAATTGAAGGGGATCGCACCACTGTAAACACAGCACGACAGCAATTTTTGCTCCGATGTACAGACTGGACCACTAGCGACCGATCGAAGCCATTCAACGAAATTTGAAAGTGACCCGATGACTGCTTATCCCTTTGCAGCCCTCCTGTTTTGTTATTTCCAGTGGCGTGATCACTGGGAGATGTTTGAAGCGTCATCAAGAACGAAGGTGACGTCGCAGAGCATCACAGCTTTGCACTATTACAGGGTAGGCTGTAGGTATTTTGAGCGAAGTTTCAAACTTTTGCGTCGCAGTGGGAGACAATTAGGGGTGACGCTTTGTGTTGCGCAGTGGAAACTAATTAGTTTCAAGATTGAACCGCCACGGAACAGCGGAGTGTGTTCTGACTGAAAACTTTCTGGTGCATTAGAAGGCACGGCGAGGCAAGCAAAGGCTCCCAGGTTCGAAACCCAGTTCGACACAAACTACTAATCTGCCGCAACGTTTTAGGTCCCCATTTTTTCTATCCGATAATTTACACACCACACTCATACAACAGCAGATTAGTTTGATATGTTACTTCTACAGAGTGGCGAAAGCTACACTAACGAAAGTACGCTACTGGCCATTAAAATTGCTACACCACGAAGATAACGTGCTACAGACGCGAAATTTAACTGACAGGAAGAAGATGCTGTGATATGCAAATGATTAGCTTTTCAGAGCATTCACACAAGGTTGTCGCCGGTGGCAATACCTACAACGTGTTGACATAAGGAAAGTTTCCAACCGATTTCTCATACACAAACAGCAGTTGACCGGCATTGGCTGGTGAAATGTTGTTGTGATGGCCCGTGTAAGGATAAGAAATGCGTACCATCACGTTTCCGACTTTGATAAAGGTCGGATTGTAGCCTATCGCTATTGCGGTTTATCGTATCGCGACATTGCTGCTCGCGTTGGTCGAGATCCAATGACTGTTAGCAGAATATGGAATCAGTGGGTTCAGGAGGGTAATGCGGAACGCCGTGCTGGATCCCAAAGGTCTCGTATCACTAGCAGTCGAGATGACAGGCATCTTATCCGCATGGCTGTAACGGATCGTGCAGCCACGTCTCGATCCCTGAGTCAACAGATGGGAACGTTTGCAACACAACAACCATCTGCACGAACAGTTCGACGACGTTTGCAGCAGCATGGACTATCAGCTCGGAGACCATGGCTGCGGTTACCCTTGACGCTGCATCACAGACAGGAGCGCCTTCGATGGTGTACTCAAAAACGAACCTGGGTACACGAATGGCAAAACGTCATTTTTTCGGATGAATCCAGGTTGTGTTTACAGCATCATGATGGTCACATCCGAGTTTGGCAACATCGCGGTGAACGCACATTGGAAGCGTGTATTCGTCAGCTCCATACTGGCGTATCATCCGGAGTGATGGTATTGGGTGCCATTGGTTACTCGTCTCGGTCACCTCTTGTTCGCATTGACGGCACTTTGAACAGTGGACATAACATTTCGTATGTGTTACGACCCGTGGATCTACCCTTCTTCGATCCCTGCGAAACCCTACATTTCAGCAGGATAATGCACGACCGCATGTTGCAGGTCCTGTACGGGCCTTTCTGGATACAGGAAACGTTCGACTGCTGCCGTGGCCAGCAGATTCTCCAGATCTCTCACCAACTGAAAACGTCTGGTCAATGGTGTCCGAGCAACTGACTCGTCACAATACGCGAGTCACTACTCTTGATGAACTGTGGTATCGTGTGTGAAGCTGCATGGGCAGCTGTACCTGTACACGCCATCCAACCTCTGTTTGGCTCAATGCCCAGGCATATCAAGGCCGTTATTACGGCCAGAGGTGGTTGTTCTCGATGCTGATTTCTCAAGATCTATGCAACCAAATTGCGTAAAAATGTAATCACATGTCAGTTCTAGTATAATATATTTGTCCAATGAATACCCGTTTATCATCTACATTTCTTCTTGGTGTAGCAATTTGAATGGCCAGTAGTGTATTTTCGTAATTCGACGAAATAGGACATTTGTATACTGCATCCAGCCAGCCTGACATTTATCTCGACTTTTTCGCCTGTACTACGTGATCTTTTGATCAGTGTCGCTCATGGGGAAGCGGTTTTTATGCTGACGTCACGGTGGTTTCATCATAGCTGCGGAAATCACCGAAGCGGCGACAAGTAAAAAAGACTTGCAACAGGCGGCCGCAATCCCTAGAAGGGGACTCCTGACCGAAAATGGCATCAACACAGTTCATTTCATTTCTCGATTTCTTAGTTAAAGAACAAGGTATTTCAAAGTGGATATACGGATTTTTGGGTTTTGTAGCATTTATTACAGTCAGATTCCAAATATAAATTACACATGAAATGGAAGAACAACTCACACAGTTTTTCTTACAAATGCTCGATGTGAGTACCATTCATCACACGGGGCGATAGGCGATTTTTGCAACAATGGTTTTTTTGAGGTCCGGTAGATCAGCTGGTAGTGAGGCTCGTGCACTTCATTCGCTATGAAACACGAATTGTAGAGATCGGATGGTAGTTAGATCGAGTGTGAACATGAAGGTCATACAAAACAAATAGGGGGCCCTTTGCGGGCAATCCAACTGATGGTTACAACGTCTTTTAACCAATCGCGTAGTGAATGGTTCAACTTCTTCTTCCAACTGAAGAAAGAACCATACTCCTAGCGGGTGCCGGCCGCGGTGGCCGAGCGGTTCTAGGCGCTCTAGTCCGGATTCGAGCAGGTGCTACGGTCGCAGGTTCGAAGCCTACCTCGGGCATGGGTGTGTGTGATGTCCTTAGGTTTAAGTAGTTCTAAGTCAAGGGGACTGATGACCTCAGATGTTGAGTCCCATAGTGCTCAGAGCCATTTGAACCTGAAATGGCCTCGTCACTGAAAACGACACGATTCAGTAAATCTCACTGTCACGCAGTATTTCTTTTGCACATTAGGCACGTAAAGCGTTGTCTGTAGGCCTTAGAGTTTCTAACAACTGCAAACGATAAAGACGTAGTTGTAACAGTCTTCTTAAAAGTCTCCATACAGACTTCACTTGAATTACTAATTCACGATTAGCTTTCGGAACTGATCGCTTAGGGCTTTGCGTGAAACTCACTCCTGTGACTATTTTACCTCTAAGCACGCGCTGGGTGGAGCCATCCAAGGACCGTGGGAGAGAAGCCACATGTCGATGGCGAGCCGCCGGCTGTGAGCGTCACTTCCAGACCACAGGCATTCGACCTTGCACCAGCTGCTGGCTGGCGAATAAGTGCTTCCTTCCTGACTCCTTCGTGAACTGTAGTTCCACAGTGGCTAGCTTATTTTTCTAAGGCAAACTTCTCGCGTCCGCCACGACTGACAGGCGCCCTGCAAACCAAGCTACGTTCATCTCCACGTGCTCCGCACAGAGACACAACTACCACTTTGGAACTTACTGGGAGATTAAAACGGTTTACAGACCGAGACTCGAACTCGGGACCTTTGCCTTTCGCGGGCAAAGGTCCTGAGTGCGAGTCTCGGTCCGGCACACAGTTTTAATCTGCCAGGAAGTTTCATATCAGCGCACACTCCGCTGCAGAGTGAAAATCTCATTCTGGAAATATCCCCGAGGCTGAGGCTAAGCCATGTGTCCCCAATATCCTTTCTTTCAGGAGTGCTAGTTCTGGAAGGTTCACAGGAGAGCTTCTGTAAAGTTTGGAAGGTAGGAGACGAGGTACTGGCAGAAGTAAAGCTGTGAGGACGGGGCATGAGTCATGCTTGGGTAGGTCAGATGGTAGAGCACTTGCCCGCGAAAGGTAAAGATCCCGAGTTCGAGTCTCGCTCCGGCACACAGTTTTAATCTGCCAGGACGTTTCATATCAGCGCACACTCCGCTGGTGAGTGAAAATCTAATTCTGTAAACTACCACTTTGTTCATGAATTTCACATATTCTGATTTATCGCGCTTCACAATAAGCGGCCATGAGTAACATAGTTGTAATGTCACGAAAAAAAACAGTAATGCGTCATTATAACAATGAGATCTGAATTTGATAGAAAAATATTATGGCTGGTTTCAAAGTGAAATCACTGAGCCATTATGAAGATTTTAATGGCAAGAATTTTTTGGCGGAGTTCAGTGAAACAGTTCCTTGTTTTCTTTATACACATACCTACGTTGAATGTTTTGCGTATTGATGTTGTGCGATGCGGCACTTTAGCAGTACTACAGTGTCCACATCTTCGATACAGTCCTCTTTCCTGCAGACAGTACACATTGTCAAAGCGCTTCTGTGGCGCAGCGCATGGCCTGAAACTGCTCTGTCAGATCTGAAACCTCTTTCGGTGTTAATGAGGATGCCGCAACTAGACCAGCAGTTAAAGAGAGCTGCTTCAACGATATCTGATCGTAACTGGAAGGTTCGTTATAAATGATTAAAGCATTTGCAACAGTGACGTCAAGAAAGTTCCACAAAATTCTTCACCGCTACTTTCTACATTCCCTATTAACCTCAAACACTTATTTTTAACTGTCGGCTTCGTCTATAAGGCCCACATACTCACTGAAATCCTTTATAATATCTATGCATGAAAGTTCTATACGTGAACAATCATTACATTCTCAAGATGCTATGATTAATTTTCAAGTATTATGGACATTCGAAAGGAACTGTAATGTTTTGCGATCTTTCCAAACCATTGCCGCGGTACCTTGGCTGCTACATTGACACTGGATATCTCCCCACGAAGAAATCTAGCTTTACTGTCCCAAAAACAATAATAAAATATTTTTGATGGCTTCAAAGCGAAACCAGTCGCCTGTTACACAATGATTTTAATGGCTACATATGACGGTAACTGTGTCCCAGTGTTTCAGAATGAAACTACCAGTATTTTTGTGCGAAATGAAAATTGTTATTTTTAGTTGTTAATGAAATGTCTTCCTAAGTGAAGTGTAAGATCAAAGCATTACCTGAAATTAGAAACGTCTGCTGTAGAGATGTTACAAATGAAGTATAAACTAAGTCTATGTTGCATCCCTCTGCACTCAGCGCAACTCTACACTGAAAATGAGGTTAACCTTCAACAATCACCTTCCTGACGCAAGGTGTCACCCAATGTTGTTACATAAGCTCTTTTAGAGTTACCTCTGGCCTCTTTTTGATCCCATTTAGCTGGAAGATGAGTCAGATGAGAAGATGAGAAGATTGCCAGTGTCGTCCTAAGCGCCGTCTGCTTCACGTCTGCTGTGCAGCGAGCTACCTTAATTTAAGTATTAACTGTATTTTTCTTACTTGTCACTACTTCTTCCGTGTGTTTTTGCTTTTAGGAAGCTTTAATTGTCGAGTGCTATTAATAGTGTTCCATAGATTTCGTGTTTGTTTTGAATACAGTCAGAGAGAGTTCCTTTAGTCAACCATAGTGCCAGTAGTGCTAGTGTTTGTTTTCAATACAGTCCAGAGACAGGTAGTGCTATTTTCATTGTTTTCTACAAGAAATGTCTAGTAACCACAGTTTAGTCAACTATCAGCCGCCTTTAGGGAATTAGCAGTCTAGTTAAAAGTTGATTAACTCTATTCAGTAAATTGATTCCTTAGGATGGATAGGATGTGTGACTGCTGTGTACGGACGCAGGAGGAGCTGGCCACTGTTCGCGAACAGCTGAGCATGTTGATGACCGCGGTCAGCCGTCTTCATGCTGCTGCCTCGGAGTGTAGCGGCAGTGGGGAGTCTGGTGCGTCGCAAGGTACACCCCAGGTGTTACATGCTTCACCCACTGTCCCTGCTGTCGAGACATCTTCGCGGGTACCGGGCGCGGTTGGGCCACCCTCTCCCCAAAGGGAGTGGCGGGTTCAGCGGCGTTCGCGGCGCACGAGGCGGAGGGTAAATGTGGAGGCTGGCCGTGTGGCATCGCCCGCTCTGCCTGTGAGTGGACATGTGGCTGCTCCTTCAGCAAGGTCCGAGCAGGCACACGGGGGGGGGGGGGGGGTTATTAGTTATTGGGAGCTCCAACGTTAGGCGGTTGATGGTGCCCCTTAGGGAAATAGCGGAAAGGTCGGGGAAGAAGGCCAGTGTTCACTCTGTCTGCTTACTGGGGGCACATCCGAGATGTGGAGGAGGCCCTACCGGCGGCGATAGAGAGCACTGGGTGCACCCTACTGCAAATTGTTGCTCATGTCGGCACCAATGACTCCTGCCGTCTGGGATCAGAGGTCATCCTCAGTTTGTACAGGCGGTTGGCGGAATTGGTGAAGGCGGAAAGCCTCGCTCGCGGGATGGAATCAGAGCTAACTATTTGTAGTATCGTTCCCAGAACCGATCGCGGTCCTCTGGTTTGGAGCCGAGTGGAAGGCTTAAACCAGAGGCTCAGACGGTTCTGCGGAGATCTGGGGTGCAAATTTCTCGACCTGCGCTATCGGGTGGAGAAATGTAGGGTCCCCCTGAATAGGTGAGGTGTGCACTACACGCAGGAAGCGGCTACAAGGGTAGCGCAGTACGTGTGGAGTGCACATGGGGGTTTTTTAGGTTAGAGAATTCCCTCCCTAGGCCTGACAAGACGCCTCCTGAGATGCGGCAAGGTAGGAGTAGGCAAAATGCAACAGGGAATAACAATATTAATGTGCTAATAGTAAACTGCAAGAGCGTCTATAGAAAGGTTCCAGAACTGCTCTCATTAATAAACGTTCACAACGCCCATATAGTACTAGCGACAGAAAGTTGGCTGAAACCAGACGTAAACAGTAATGAAATCCTAAACACATATTGGAATGTATACCGCAGAGACAGGCTGGACAGTGAAGGGGGAGGCGTGTTTATAGCGATAAGAAATGCAATAGTATTGAAGGAAATTGACGGAGATCCGAAATGTGAAATGATTTGGGTGATGGTCACGGTTAAAGCAGGCTCAGATATGGTAACTGGATGTCTCTATAGGCCCCCTGGCTCAGCAGCCGTTGTGGCTGAGCACCTGAAGAATAATTTGGAAAATATTTTGAGTAGATTTCCCCACCATGTTATAGTTCTGGGGGGAGATTTTAATTTGCCGGATATAGACTGGGAGACTCAAACGTTCATAACGGGTGGCAGGGACAAAGAATCCAGTGAAATTTTTTTAAGGGCTTTATCTGAAAACTACCTTGAGCAGTTAAACAGAGAACCGACTCGTGGCGATGACATATTAGACCTTCTGGTGACAAACAGACCCGAACTATTTGAAACAGTTAACGCAGAACAGGGAATCAGCGATCATAAAGCGGTTACGGCATCGATGATTTCAGCCGTAAATAGAAATATTAAAAAAGGTAGGAAGATTTTTCTGTTTAGCAAAAGTGACAAAAAGCTAATTACAGAGGACCTGACGGCTCAACACAAAAGTTTTGTCTCAAGTACAGATAGTGTTGAGGATCAGTGGACAAAGTTCAAAACCATTGTACAATATGCGTTAGATAAGTATGTGCCAAGCAAGATCGTAAGAGATGGAAAAGAGCCGCCGTGGTACAACAACCGAGTTAGAAAACTGCTGCGGAAGCAAATGGAACTTCACAGCAAACATAAACATAGCCAAAGCCTTGCAGACAAAAAAAAAAAAAAATTACGCGAAGCGAAATGTAGTGTGAGGAGGGCTATGCGAGTGGCGTTCAATGAATTCGAAAGTAAAGTTCTATGTACTGACTTGGAAGAAAATCCTAAGAAATTTTGGTCTTATGTCAAAGCGGTAGGTGGATCAAAACAAAATGTCCAGACACTCTGTGACCAAAATGGTATTGAAACAGAAGATGACAGACTAAAGGTCGAAATACTAAATGTCTTTTTCCAAAGCTGTTTCACAGAGGAAGACTGCACTGTAGTTCCTTCTCTAGGTTGTCGCAGAGATGACAAAATGGTAGATTATCTAAATAGACGACAGAGGGATAGAGAAACAATTAAAATCGCTCAAAGGAGGAAAGGCCGCTAGACCTGATGGGATATCAGTTCGATTTTACACAGAGTACGCGAAGGAACTTGCCCCCTTCTTGTAGCGGTGTGCCGTAGGTCTCTAGAAGAGCGTAGCGTTCCAAAGGATGGGAAAAGGGCACAGGTCATCCCCGTTTTCAAGAAGGGACGTCGAACAGATGTACAGAACTATAGACCTATATCTCTAACGTCGATCAGTTGTAGAATTTTGGAACACGTATTATGTTCGAATATAATGACTTTTCTGGAGACTAGAAATCTACTCTGTAGGAATCAGCATGGGTTTCGAAAAAGACGGTCGTGTGAAACCCAGCTCGCGCTATTCGTCCACGAGACTCAGAGGGCCATAGACACGGCTTCACTGGTAGATGCCGTGTTTCTTGACTTCCGCAAGGCGTTTGATACAGTTCCCCACAGTCGTTTAATGAACAAAGTAAGAGCATATGGACTATCAGACCAATTGTGTGATTGGATTGAGGAGTTCCTAGATAACAGAACCCAGCATGTCATTCTCAATGGAGAGAAGTCTTCCGATGTAAGAGTGATTTCAGGTGTGCCGCAGGGGAGTGTCATAGGACCGTTGCTATTCACAATATACATAAATGACCTGGTGGATGACATCGGAAGTTCACTGAGGCTTTTTGCAGATGATGCTGTGGTATATCGACAGGTTGTAACAATGGAAAATTGTACTGAAATGCAGGAGGATCTGCAGCAAATTGACGCATGGTGTATGAAATTGCAATTGAGTCTCAATGTAGACAAGTGTAATGTGCTGCGAATACATAGAAAGATAGATCCCTTATCATTTAGCTACAAAATAGCAGGTCAGCAACTGGAAACAGTTAATTCCATAAATTATCTGGGAGTACGCATTAGGAGTGATTTAAAATGGAATGATCATATGAAGTTGATCGTCGGTAAAGCAGATGCCAGACTGAGATTCATTGGAAGAATCCTAAGGAAATGCAATCCGAAAACAAAGGAAGTAGGTTACAGTACGCTTGTTCGCCCATTGCGTGAATACTGCTCAGCAGTGTGGGATCCGTACCAGATAGGGTTGATAGAAGAGATAGAGAAGATCCAACGGAGAGCAGAGCGC
The DNA here is from genome assembly GCF_023898315.1 of Schistocerca nitens. Classification (NCBI taxonomy): domain Eukaryota; kingdom Metazoa; phylum Arthropoda; class Insecta; order Orthoptera; family Acrididae; genus Schistocerca; species Schistocerca nitens. The sequence goes on from NC_064617.1 coordinate 621,134,731, forward strand.
TTTGTTACAGGATCATTTAGTAATCGCGAAAGCGTTACGGAGATGATAGATAAACTCCAGTGGAAGACTCTCCAGGAGAGACGCTCAGTAGCTCGGTACGGGCTTTTGTTAAAGTTTCGAGAACATACCTTCACCGAAGAGCCAAGCAGTATATTGCTCCCTCCTACGTATATCTCGTGAAGAGACCATGAGGATGAGATCAGAGAGATTAGAGCCCACACAGAAGCATACCGACAATCCTTCTTTCCACGAACAATAAGAGACTGGAATAGATGAGACAACCGATAGAGGTACTCAGGGTACCCTCCGCCACACACCGTCAGGTGGCTTGCAGAGTATGGATGTAGATGTAGATGTAGATGTAGAGGTTAGCTGAAATCTGGATGTATGCCTTTTTTCACAATCATTTGGCTTCTTTTCGAGCTTTTTCTCTTCACTATAGGCTAGAACCCAAATCCATATTGATTAAAGGAAAATTATTTGCACTGAACTAAAATTTAAAAGCCTGCTGAAATATTCTATGAAAATATGTTATTAGACTGAATTAAAACGCATAACAAATGAAATTACAGCTTTGTTGCTGGGGTTTCCTATGGTCGTCAGGATACGCATACACACTCGGGGAAAAAGAAAGACGTACAAAAGAAACTGAAGATTGGGACTGTGATTCTTATTTCTCTCATAAATTACCTTTTGTACATCTATGTACTTGTAACGCACGCAGCAACGTCCTTATGCTGACAATCTAGACTTCTAATTCTCTAAATCACTCAGTGGACCAACTTCTGCTCAGTGCCCCTCATGTAATCAGCCGCACCATAGAATTCTTTTTTCTATTAGAAACTTTCTTGATGTGACAGGGAACATCTTCTCAGTTTCAAATTTGGCAATGCTTGTATTAACTTGATACTGGAGTATTTAGGTTCTCCTTTCGAAAATCTCAGTTATCGTCTTTTCCTTGTATTATTAAGATGGTATAAATGATCTCCAGCTTGGTGGGGTCTCGTAATACAGTTTAAGTCGTTTTAAATGTATAAAATGTTGGAACTGTCAAAATATTGAGATCTTTGAAACAATTTCTGCAAGATTCTTTTTGTTTCCTTTTCAATATAATTCGAATGCGTTTCTTTTGCAGTCTGAATATTCTTTTCATTCCTGTGATGCTCCAGTTCCCCATAATGTGATTCCATATTGCATGTATGGTTCAAAACGTCCATGACATACAGTGAACAAGAGGTCTTGATATGCATACTGAGCCACTTATTTCATTACAAATATCACTGCATTTAGCTTAGTTTTATCTGCATTCGAAGTACTAGAGCGTCCAGAAATCATTTGTATGATGAGATGCGCAAGGCAGACCTCTGAATTTTTATTCTTTTGTGTTTTTCGAAAGCATTACTTTTTCGAATATCAGTACATTTTCTCTCCGACTTTTAAATCCTTTAAAATGAAACGTCGTATAAGCGTTTAAGATATGAAGCGAGATCCTGTGTAACATTTATTTCCAGAAGTTATTTTAAACTGAATTATGTATCTGTTATGAGGAAATAACTTTTCAAGATATTGTTTCTATGGTAAAATTTTTTCTATCAAAATAAATTCAGCACTGATTACATTCTGGCTTCTCTGTGTATAAAATTTGTTTAAATAGTTCATTCAGTTAGAGATATCTAACAACATCCACCTTACTGAATTTCCGTATACGTCTTTCACCCCCCTCCCCCACACCCCCCGAAATTCCTTACACAGTATAATTACTGCAAAAATAAAACGGCAGTAAAATAAATCTTGTTTTATTACAGCTATTTTCTGGCTTTTTTTTTGTAGACTTTTAGCTTCTTTTGTTTTGGAGAGCTAACAACACTACTGACACCAGCAAGCTGTGTATGGTCTAGGTTTCAAGATAAAACCAGTGAACCGGATGAGGAAGCTAATTAAAAATAAGGTTTCAGGTTGGAACCACTGGGCCGGAGGGGGCTGACTGTCGCGACCAGGCTCACGCTGCCCCTTGTAAAACATTTACGTGATATTATACAAGTGGACGTGTTCTTTCAGCTAATTAATAATATAGAGCACTGTGCATTTGTAGAACTGCAAACAGGACAGGAAATTGTTGCATCTGCTCGTTTTCTCTCGTTTTCTCTCACATGCTGTCTATCCATCAAAGGCAGCTTGTAGCCTATCGCGACAGTGCAGCTCTGACCATGCTATGGGAGAGTTACAATTTGATCAGCCTTATGTGAAGATTTACTGCTCACTCTGGCCAGAAGCTAAAGAGATTTTGCTACGCCAGGTTTCTTATCCAGGAATGTGTCAAAATAGTAAGTTTCCTCCCTTTTTGGGAGTAGTAGATGCCTCACACAGCACACTCTCTCTGGGTGTATGATTGATCAGCTAAGGGTGAAGTGCTACTGAATAAACTACTCATAGTAATTTCCATTAGGCATTAAAGGAAGGATTAGTGCATAACGTCTCTGCGCTGTGTAAAGGTCGTCAGAACACCATACGGCAAATCTCTAGAAATGAGCAGGGTCTCTGTACTATTGGACTTCAGTTAATCTGCCAAAGTAATTGGACATGAAGATGGTTACATTTATCATAGATAGAAGATAACAGACGAAAGACGATCTGGGTGGCTAGGCACATAACTTTAACGTAAGTTGTCAGCATTTATGAACCCACAGTTTGTTTCCCAGTGTAAAAATCTTTATTCATAATGAAACCATGTCCACATAATAAAAATAAATGAAAGCACATTTAGGGGGTACGGTTAGGGAGTAGTTCCGAAAGTATCACCGCGGAAGTCAGTTTGAATAACACTACATTATAATGAAGATATAATACATATAGAGAGCAGGGTCGTCTGACAAGCAGAGATGGAGAATACCTTTTACTTAATTGTTTTTCGAAAAGTATCGGTTAAAGAGTTACGTTTGCATTCTATATTACGTTATTTTTCAGCTCAATATATTTCTTCCCGCTCATGCCTAAATTGCTATAATCTCCAATGGCAGAGACCCATGCTCTTGCTACATAGCCAGAAACGTGTCCTGTCTCCCCTTTAAATCTACCTCCCTGGGTTTCGAAAATACCTTTCATAGAAGAGAGTGAGGGGCAGGAAAAAAAACCTAAGTGTAGCATCTTTGTAATTTTTAGAGGAACGAGTATTAACTTAAATGTCGATTCACTGCTGTTTATCTTCTAGACAATGAAAGCTATTAATTATCTGGTGCATTAGATTTTATTTCGTATTTTACACAAATACGTTTCACGTTATTGTTTTAGGCATTTTCAGTTATTTAAAAATGCAATGCACAATATAATGATTACTACTACCCTTAATCTGTATATTTCATTTTGGGTAGTTTCGTAATGATATTTACCATTTAATGTTAGCATTTGTAAGTTAACTGATTATTCCCAGACTACTTATCATTAAGGCATCCAAAACTGAGTACTTACTTTCATCTATAACGTTACTTATGAATCATGGGAATAATGAAAACGTAATTATCTTGTATACAACGTTCACATCAATGAATTACCAAGTGAAGTGGTGACTGCAAATATTAACAGATTATAAATGCATTATCAATACAATTCAGTCTTAGGCAAATATTGTTCAAGGTAGTATACTAATTACTGTCATGCAATGTAAGAAGTGTAATATATTGGACGCAACTGACTATAGGTAATATGCTAATAAAACTGATTATTGTGAATGTGAATTGGCATATCTGACTTGTGGGGAACCTAATCCCGACCTACATATTATTACTAATACTACATTGAACTATAATATTTTATTCCAAACAGTTTAACAGTATGTTGTTATCCTTGTGCAGCCTTGTGATTCGAATAATTGTCAAGAACAGCATCACTAAAAATGACCACATTTTCATATAAGTAAGCAGTACTAGTTAATGCTGTTCATTGCCATGAAAAGCACATCTTATTCAAAAGTATAACAAATAATGCCAATACTAGTCAGCCCACACACAAATAAAATGCTCGGAAACCTTACGAGACATTTAGTCATAAAACGTAAATCGTAGGAACGGTTGGTATGGTTCTTCTGAATGATGAAGAAGAAGGGAAACGTTTCTCACCTTATAAAACAGATATTACAATGGGAAGCCGACACATAAATATTATTTTATTTCAGGATGTTAAAACGGTTTCGAAAAAATCAACTTATCTGAAATAAAACAAGGCAGAGTAATAGAATTCTCTCAAGTAGTAAACTGCATCAAATTCTCCTCAGTACAGACTATAGATTGAACGAAAATAAAAGAATTATGGAGTTAGGGAGTAGTGAACACGTGACTAGCGAATTGCATCGAAATTTCTAGGTACCATGGGAAACAGATAACGTTTGGTGGACAACCCAAGAGGGATATAAGAAGGAGGCCAACATTTTCTGAGAGAGCATTCCAACCCAAAATATGTCTATTAGTATAAACATAGGCCTAAATTAGATGAATAAATTAATCAAGAGACACATCTGTATCACAGCATTGTATAAAAGGCATCATTTGAAACGTGTGAGAACTGCTGTTATTGAGTGGTGAAGATTGAGTGAATTGATAAAAAAAAAAAAGGATTTCCACCAAATCGGTGAATAGAGGAATGCGTAGAAAGTAATGACCAGAAGTTCCAATATCCAACTGCTTCGGGCTCCAAACGTGACTGATCTGATGTGTCATTCCGTTTCGCTTTACTAGAAACGTTGTTTCATGGATCGTTTGCCTTACTTTTGTGACATTCTTATGATATTAGAAAATGTCTGAGAAACAAAAAAATTGTGGAATCAGATTTTCACCCTGTAGCGGAATGTGCCCTGATATGAAACAACCTGGTAGGTTAAGACTGTGTACCTAGCAGGGACTGGAACTCAGATCTTTCATCCTACGCTGGTAAATGCTCTACCGACTGTTTTTCCTATTTTTAAATTTTGTGTTTGCTTTATGTGATTAGTAGGGGCTACACTAGCAGAGCCCATGAAAAACGAATGACGATGCAAATGCATAGTCGTACGTGAATAAACATGTGTACGAAAAAGGTGTACAAGATGAAGAGAAACAGGAGGTTAAAAAGACCATAAAGACTTATAGCGCCACGCTCCACATTGTCTCGGCTGCAGGACAATGTCCTTACTATGATTGGAAGGGGGAGGCGGGTCGTCTTGTCTTTGTTATCGCGTTAAATCAAGACTCCAGCTCCTGGACAGGTTGGCTAAAATAATCTGTAAATGATTCGCAAAAGTGGCCCGATAGTGTCCACGTTGGCGCGGGGTGTGGTGTCGTGCTTGGAGACGTGTCCAGAAGCCCTCCGGGTCCACAGTGTCTTCGCGGAAGAGGTAGTTGATAGCCCTGCCACTGATCCGTGTGATGGCGTGCCACTTAGAATGACGGAAAGCACGTCGCTTCAGGATATGTCAGCATGTGGAGGTACTCCGAGTTAGAAAACCACGATCATCTGTACAAGGGTCCAAAAAGCTGATGATGCCACAGACTCAAAACGGTGGAAATCCGTATCTTCGACATTGCACTGGAGACCCAGGGGTGAGTCTACCAGCGAGATATGGGATACCTGGCGTGCGAGGTGTGTATTGACGAATGTGACCCTCTGGCACATATTCGGCAGGCGTAGTAAGTGCTTCTGTATATTTCCCCGGATGTGTTTCAGTAGGACCAGTAAACCGATTGCCGAGGTATGGCCACTGCCGCTCGTGTTCACCACTCCCAGAGAGCGTAGTGTGTCCACAGGTAGAAAAGAGGGTACGCTATTTGTGGGAAGGCCACAACCGAAGTTCATGGCACGAGTTTTCGGCGTTCGTAGCGCTCAACGCTTGAGCAATGTAACGGGTATCCATTGCATTGTGGGCTTGTATTTCTGCCGCTAAGCGTAAGACGGGGGCCAAGTCGTCCTCGTAGGCATGGCAGACGGACGTGTAGGTTGTGATGGAATGTTATCTACTCTTTCTGCTTCATTTAACTTAAATCTTCCAAACCTCTCTGAAATTGTGATTCTAATACTGGATCCCCTAGCTCTTCTACATGGACTCGTATTTCTTCTCCTATCACGACATCAGACACTTTGTAAGGTGTCAGGCAAATCCAACACCTTCCATGAAAACCCTGAGATGATAGCAAATCCGGCAGTATGTCACATAGCTCCGAATAAATCCTGACATTAAATTAACCAAAGTAATACGATCAACGAGTGAGCAAATGGAATACTACAGACTAACACAAGAACGCCTAAATCAATGTCATACCTTCCCTCCGTGAAACAGACGCAGTTCCGAGGGAAGAAACGAGAACAGAAGCCGAGAGCAGAGTCGTGTAGGCTAGGAGGCCCTACGATAAGGGTCAGCCGACCGCCAGGACCACCCCCCAGACCATGTTAATAGATACAGCCCTCCAGAAGAACAGTATAGACCTTACGATAACACAAAAAGGACCACACCAGCTGAAAGTTTTAGCATGAGACTATACGCGTCCCTGTTACGCTGCAAACGTTAAATCATTGCCCCACCACGAAAAGTATAACGTTTCTCATTGGATAGACAGAATTTTTGTAGGCGGAGCTTAAGGTTAACATTGAGACCCTGATTGGTCAGTTGAAAACACAGCCAGATACCTTTTTTTGAACCAACGTCGGTAAATTGTAATAAGGAGAAGTTAGGAGAGACTTGCTTCCAAGATGGCGAGGTGTGTGGAGCTGCGGCACCCGCCGCCCCATGACGCTGCCTAAATACCGACAAGGTAATGAACACAAGCGGTGCCGCCATAAGGCTTCACTCAGAACTGCAGAAGTCTCATCTGTTACATCCCTTTTATGTAATACTAGTGTCGATCGTCAATTAAACTTCGTGGTATTCACATTTGCTACTAGAAGTTAAAATCTGAAACGCAATGATTTTTCTGTTATATAATTATTGAGAATCCACAACAGCCACTGTAATTTACGACAAGTTAAATAAGTAATTAAAGATAACTGATGGTCACTGTAGACCATTTTGATTGTTTTCTCTTTTATGAAACAAAAATCTAAATTATGGATGTGATATGGCATAGGTCATCCTTCGATCCATTGTAGAACTTCGAAACCCATTCAGGGAATATTCGTTCACATTTTTGTTGAACGCAGTTGGTTTTTATCATCCAGTATTAAAATATTTTCTTTTATCAATAGTGCAATTTATAAACAATGTTTTGTGAGTAGAATAAAATTTCCAATGGTAAACTTAACTGCTTTTTCGACGTTATTTTACCATCTAACTAAAAATAGGAAAGCCTTGAACCCCTTCCACTAAATTTAGTTAGTATTAAGATTCTTTTACAGGGAGTGTAGTGGAGCTGACGCTGAAATCATAAAGTATTTGATTATATCATCGCTAGTCTCACTAAACTCTTCTGTAAGTTACATGTCATGTGTGGTCTGGCGTCTTCGTACCAGCAACAGGTCCGAGGTTCAAACTAGTCAATTCCCTAAAAAACACGCTCAGAGCGTCATTGGGCGAAAGTGGTAGGGAGACACGACTTAGAACAAGCAGACACCACACAGAATGTTAGAACGTCTTTACCCTCATAGTGGCTTTCAGTGTCCTGTTCCCAACTATCCACTCTGTGACGGTACAAACCCCCGTTACTAGATGAACAGGTCTAGTATGCAAGGATTGCTTTGTGGAGAGCGAGAGCGCGACATGTTGCGCAATTCGCGGAAGTGCGTGGCGCGCCCGCTCGAGGTTTGCAACGGTCGGTGAGATGTCTCTGCCGCCGGGTGGCCACATGGCCTGCTGCTTGGGGCATTGTTTGTTTTTTCGTGCATTATGCGAAAACTATGTAGCTTACAGTGAAGAGCGATGTGGCAGTGGATTGTAGTCAGCAATATCCTCCTTCTGAAGGTTCGATCTTTTATAAGTCACGATACACAAAAGTTATAGTAACATCAAAATCGGTTAACATCACGAATACTGAAAGATTAATAAAAATAGTAAACAACAACTTACAGGGATGAGCGAGCACTCATTAAAAACGTTTCGTCATAGCGGATTGAGTGCCGTAGTCATATGTTAAGATTTATAAATAATTAAGCCCGTAAAGAGCAATAAACAAAGTTTGACGAAAAATTGTTTATAAAATTCAATAGAAAATTCATGACGTAAAGAACGGCACTATATAATATATTCGGTGGCATCACACGTGTTTTAAATTAGTTAAATTATACTATACACTTAACGTGCAATAGATTTCATTGTTTGAAAATTATTATTAACATGTATCACCCATAATGAATTAATTATTATAGATATGAAGATTTTGAGCATCGCAATGTGTAAATCGATATATATTACGTCTAAAAACGGTGCTATAGGCAGTTATATGTTAAAACTTAGCAGCACAGATGTCTACAAAAAAATTTGCGCTAAGTGGCGAAATTTTGCAAAAACTAAAACTTGATTTACGGGCGATACAATAATCCTAGATATTAATGTAACATAGTGAATAAGATGTACTTTTTATCGTGGTTCCGATGTTGTACTTATTTCTGTCGAGGGATGTATGTATCAAAATTTGTAACCTTAACTGGTGAGATTGGTTCTTGCATAACGAGGGGGTTGACGTCCGAGCCCATATAAGCGAGCGGCCATCTTGGCCAAGGGGCAGTCGTTGGTCAGTCGTTGGAGGGTGGGTGGCGAGCGAGCCCTGCTTGAAGGGTCGCCCATCTGGCCATTTGAAAATTTTTTTCTCGCGCCGATTTATTTCGGCAAAGAGTATTTTTTAATAGTGCAAGTGTGCAAGCATATATTTGGTGAACTGGAAGTGCTATGATTATTTGTGTGAGTGCGAATTGCGAGGTATACATCGGCGTAAGTGAACATGTGGCGATCTATGATTTCGCACCAAAACTGCTAGAACAAATAAGACAGTGGGGCTCGTGGTTCTGTTCGAATTGATTCGTTTATAGCCATCTACATTACTGCTATTGGTGGCTTGGAATCAAATTATTATTAAAGTAAAACTGTAAACCGTCTCACCAGTGCTAATTTCATTGTGTGAAAGAAAAGGAAAACGCCAATAAATAGTTATTGAACTGTGTCGTGAAAAAACTGATTTAGCTATAATAATCGCTTAATTTTTGTTCCCTAGCATAAACTGTATTCATGTCTGAGTGAATAATTAATTAAAAAACTATAACAAATGCGCGGGTGTGGAAGTGTACTAATGCACCAAGTGTGGAAATCATCCCCTGAGACTTACGTGAGAGGCAAAATTTGCAATAACACTTTTTAACCACCGTTTGTATATGAACTCTCGTGTGAACTCGCTTCAACAGCACTTGTTCTTTATTTTACCGCCCCATCGCTGATCTCTATTCTGCACTTAACAGTGCAACTTCCTCTGCACTCTTAATGCTGAAACCCTTACTTTTCATTTCGCTGCAGGCTGTTTTCACTTTGCTGTATGCTGAGTCAGTCCTTCCGGCGATCATTTCTTCGACTTCTTCACTTTTTTGTACAACTATTTCGCCTTTGCTTCTCAGCAATTGATACGAGACTTTTATTTCTGTATTCAAAATCTCCCTGAACATTTATATGTACTTCCTTCTGTCGTCGATCAGCTGAAGTGTTTCTTCTCTTACCAATGATTTCCTCGTAGTTTCCTCCTTAAAGAAGGTCTTCCACAGCCTTACCAAAAACCTGCTACCTACTGGTTAGTAATTCATCATTAATTTTGACGTTCTGTCCCCCTCCACTTTTGTGACAAAGTCTTTCAAGTTTATTCTACATTCCTTTATTAGCTAATTCAAGTTTTGATTCTACATTCTTTAATTCACTCCCATTTCTTCTCTGTCAGCATTCATTGTCAGATAGTTTGTATGCAGCTACCCTTATTAGGAATTGGATCGCATTTGCTTGTATTTTTTGTACGTTACCGTTTGTTACAATCCACAAATAGCTTCCAGATGCAAAAGTCGTTTCGTCGCTAAGTCAATACCGTGTGAGCATAACTTTTCAAAACTAACGCAAATGCACTGAGAATAGAAACCGCCTCACTCCGGGTAAAACAGGTCACATTTAATTTATAAAGCGTAATATTGATCAATCTTTCGTCCTTGTGTACGTATACTGTCATACTGATTGTAAATGACAACTGTAGATGCTTAAATTAGTCTCAATAATGTAATAATTTCTATATTGCGTTTTGCTTTCCAGTCAAGACATAACAAGAAACAATTTTATTTTGAAATATTTCTCACTAGATAAAAAGCATTTGGTACGTTGTAACATTTTAAATTGTGACAGCAGACGAAATATAAAACTTTTAAATGTCGAAAATGCCGGGGACGTAAATTACATTTATTAATCCTTCTTCAGTGTTATTTCAAAATTGGGTAAAATCACATGAAGTCGCAGGTGTAATTGACGAATTTCTTATATCCTCTCGAGGTCAGATTAATTTTTACTCTGAATTTAACAATCGTTTTGGTGACTAATACGGCCCAAACACATTGGTAGAATCTGAGAGAAATGAGAATATCAGACTCTAATTTAGAGCCTGCTGTTTGACGTAATGCACTGTTACAGTAAGCGACAGTTTACTGCGGTGTGTGGCGATAACGAACCTCAAATGCTAGTAAATGTTCAAATGTGTGTGAAATCTTATGGGACTTAACTGCTAAGGTCATCAGTTCCTAAGGTTACACAGTACTTGACCTAAATTATCCTAAGGACAAACACACACACCCATGCCCGAGGGGAGACACGAACCTCCGCCGGGATCAGCCGCACAGTCCATGACTGCAGCGCCTTAGACCGCTCGGCTAATCCTGCACGGCAAATGCTAGTATGATGTCCTAATTCAGCAGTTGAGTTTGGCAAAAACTGAATTTTTATTTTCCCACCTTCTTATTGCAACAAATCAGTAGGTGGATAAGCTGCACTGTGGTCCTTTTATGATGACGACGAATGAATCGTCGCCTATGTGAATGAATGGTGGCCAATGCTAAATAGAAACATAGAAGTCTCTTTTTTGCATATACAGCAGGTTTGTCAGTGAAGTCGATAAGGAGCTGGCTGTATCGTCTGGGTCTACAACGACTAAAATAATCAGAAGTCGTTGGTAAAAAATAATATATTGTACTTAACTGGTGGTACAGGGGTCTTCATAGTCAGGAAGAGTATAATTACAAACAGAGAGCGATAGAGACATCACAAAGGCCCTACTTTAACTAAGCTCCTGGTTAGAGGTTTCTTCCTATCAGCAGACGGCTATACTACAGTATTTTCCTACTGGACGTTCCGACCAAGAGTGGCCGAGCGCTCGCTAGAGACTTGTTGCAATCCCCGGAGCGGCGTTAGCGGCGCTACTCTCGACTCGTGGGTCCAGCGATACTACACTCATGCTCACAAATTAAGGATAATGCTGATACACGATAAAACAACGCTCTGGTGGTGGGTTTACGGGTTTACATCATGGATGTATGACAATGTGGTGCATTTGACGTGCGGTCGTCGCACAGTGGGGCTGGCAGCAGTCCACATACGCAGATGTGTGTTGGTGCTTGTCAGAGTACGGTGCAGCGAGTAAGTGTGCAGACGCTTCCAGACGTGGTAATGGCGACTGTGTGTTGAAAATGGCTCAGAGAACACATATTGATGACGTTATGAGGGGTAGAATACTAGGGCGACTGGAGGCAGGTCAAACACAGCAGATCGTAGCACAGGTCCTCAGTGTGCCACAAAGTGTGATCTAACGATTAGGGCAACGATTCCAGCAGCCAGGAAACGTATCCAGGCGCTACAGTGCGGTACGTCCACAGTGAACAACACCACAAGAAGACCGATATCTCAACATCAGTGCCCGCAGACGGCCACGGAGTACTGCAGGTAGCCTTGCTCGGGACCTTACTGCAGTCACTGGAACAGTTGTCTCCAGACACACAGTCTGCAGACGACTGAATAGACATGGTTTATTGGCCTGGAGACCTGCAAGGTGCATTTCACTCACCCCTTGTCACAGGAGAGCCCGTAAAGCCTGGTGTCAAGAACTCAGTACATGGTCATTGGGACAGTGGTCCTAGGTTATGTTCACGGACGAATCCAGGTATAGTCTAACAGTGAATCGCTCCGGGTTTTCATCTGGCGTGAACCTGGAACGAGATACCAACCCCTTAATTTCCTTGAAAGAGACCAGTATGGAGGTCGTGGTTTGATGGTGGGGGTGGGATTATGATTGGTGCATGTACACTCCTGCATGTCTTTGACAGAAGAACTGTAACAGGTCAGGTGTATCGGGACTCATTTTGCACCAGTATGTCCGCCTTTTCAGGGGTGCAGTGGATCCCACCTTCCTCCTGATGGATGATAACGCACGGCACCACCGAGCTGCCATCGTGGAAGAGTACCTTTAAACAGAAGATATCAGGCGAATGGAGAGGCCTGTATGTTCTCCAGACATAAACCCCATCGAACACGTCTGGGATGCACTCGGTCGACGTAAAGCTGCACGTCTTCAAACTCCTACGACACTTCAGGAGCTCCGACAGGCACTGGTGCACGAGTGGGACGCTATACCCCAGCAGCTGCTCGACCACCTGATCCAGAGTATGCCAACCCGTTGTGCGGCCTTTGTACATGTACATGGTGATTACATACCATATTGATGTTTGGGTACATGTGCAGGAAACAGTGGCGTTTTGTAGGACATGTGTTTCGGGAGGGTTTTCTCAACTTATCACCAATACCGTTTACTTACAGGTCTGTGCCGTGTGTGTTCTCTACGCACCTATGCTATTAGCGCCAGTTTTGTGTAGTGCCACATTATGTGGTACCACATTCTGCAATTATGCTTAATTTATGGGCATGAGTGTGGTACGGATCGCGGTCGATAACTGCAACCCCTAACAAATTGCACAGGTTGATACCACAGGTCCAGGACTAGAAGAGTATCTTCTCTCATGTTAAGTGAGCGTAGGTGCTTTCTCACTGAGGGAACAAATTCTACTTGAAACCAGTTGGTGAAAATGTCGTCCAAGCCATCTCTGAATGCCTGTAAATGAATTTGAATGAAGACATGTTTAAGTCTCGGGCTTTTGTTTTCACCTATACAAAGAGGTTTCATGTTACGGCTGCCCAAGTTATTTGTGGTAAAGAGAATGGTTATAATGTCTTTATTCTTTTCCAGACCCGCCTTAACTCCTGATATTTTTGGATCGACAGTTATGGTTTGAAGCAATCGATAATAAACTGCCGTTTCATCACAATTATACACTTGATGATCATTTAAATTACTTTGTTAGAATCTGTGAAGCAAACTGATGTCACGAGACCTCACTTCTCCTCAAGTGGTCGTCTGTCGAATTCCATGGCGTCATTTCCGTCTTGAAACCCATCTTCTAGAAGAAATTAAATCTTTGCTTCCATGTAAATCAGAGTGATGTCTTCCAGCTTGTGCTTTAATAATGGGCCCGGAAAATGTCCATCTTTTCTTTATTACAGACCATCTATAAAAGCGTCCGTCAAGTTTATCGTCTTTTCCTAGTTTAGTCTTTTTTCGGTTCATTCTCACACATCACTTTCAACTGTGTTTACAAAACTTCTACGTTTAGTCTCTCCTGTCACTCATCCACTGATTTTATATGTTGGGGGATATACTTGTGCCGCGTTATATCCAAATCCCTAAGCAGTGTAAAGGTGCTTTTACTGCACTGTTAAAACAGAAGTGCAGCCCTACATAGTAGTTAGTTTTCTGACTGAACACGATGAACACTTGGTACCTCTTTACCTAATTACGTTGCGAGCGTTCTTCGGTTTATGTAATTTATAGTTTACTTTAAAACTAGTATAACCTTGGTTGGGTCCACTAATGTTCCCTATCAATAGGAAATTGATTAACGAAAGATAGTCCGATAGCGTTTCCATCAGCACACGACAACGGTCATTTTAAACTCTTCGTATATGAGTACCATTATCGGATAGTTGCTCAATCTTCATAGGGAGAAAAGATAATTCCGCCAAAATCGCTCATAACAGTTATTAAAATATTTATGCAGACGATAATGATCATAAAACTTATTTATGTAATTCATTTTCACCCTGTCTGAATAACATAGTGAAAACAGTCAGGTATTCGCTGCCAATAACAATGTGACAGTGTGCTACGCAAGAGGTCGATGTGGACTTGTTGGTTTAAAACATTCATGAACGTCAACAATAGCTACGTTTAATAAAGAAATTTTGCTGTCGTGTATGTATTGCTTTCATTTCTCTTTCCACTGCACAGAGTGGATATACGTACGTATATCATGTGGCGCACGTCTCTTTGTATCTAAGGAACAGTTACCGTTTCTTACACACCCTAGGCCTACAAGCCCTCCGTTGAGTTATAAGAAACTTTCTTACCTCCGGAAGTAATTTCGCTGCCCTGACACACCAGCCATCAAGGGAAAGGAGCTTGGGAGAAAACCTTGAGATTTATGAAGCGAGGTCGGCCCTCAGTCATACTCACTGCCTGCATGCATCCACTGAATAGAACGACGCCTCGGCAAAGAGCACATCGTTCCGCCAGCGGAGAACCGTTATTCACGTTTCGCAACCGCAATCACTCATCCTACGAGGCCGTATTCCTTCACGTGCAGAAATAGGGTGTGGTTTCTCGAGCGAGATAAGGCAAGGAATGAGTCCGTCCTTGACATGACGACCATTTCTGAGCAGTATTGTGACTTTACAATGTCTTTCAACTGTACAGGCTGTACATAAAGTCCGGGAACACTTTCAATTATTTATTGCACAAGAATTAAACATTGTACAGATATCATACATATTGCATTTTGAAGAGAAACTCTGGAAGCATTTATTTTTTTACAAACATTTGATATGTGAACCATGAGTGAGCCGGCAGACGCCAATACGGTAATCGAATTCTTGCCATACCCGTCCCAGAATGGCATCGTAGATTGTGGCAGTCGCTTCCCGTACTCTCTCCCGGAGCTCAGCTACATCACATGGTAGAAGCGGTACATACATCAGATCTTTAATGTGTCCCCACAGGAAAAAGTCACACGGAGTGAGATCTGGTGATCGGGGAGGCCATTTCATGAAACAGTTCGCTCCACACCTGAACTCGCCATGTTTGCGACTAGCGCTGACTATCGGCAAATAACCAAACTACTTGAAAAAAAAAATTTCGGGGTTTCTCTTCAAATTGACATATGTGTGATATCTGTACACTGTTTGGTTCCTGTGGAATAAATAACTGAAAGTGTTCCTGTGCCTTATGTTCACCCTGTACGTTATACTCAGTAATGCCGGAAAATATGAGTGAAGTATTGAAAATTAAAAAAACAATTGCGATATGACCATTAAAAGTAAAATATTAACTAATTTGGTTTCGTGAGTATCAAAATGCAACTTCATTGTTGTGAATATATTCTTATTGGTGGCTGCTGCATCAATGAAAATTTTGTACCTACATCCATAACTCGTAATATACAAACGATTAGATGATCAATATTATAGCGCATCTGCAGTCAAAATAAATTGTAGCTTTAAGAAATTATAATTTTCATGTAAATATTGTTTTATTTATGTGCGGTTGGCTGATGTATTAATTTGATATAATTTATGTTGTAAGTTAAAATGCAGCAAATGTCTGTGTTACTTCTATAATTGTTATTGCCATGTCGTTGGAAACGCTTTGTGTACGTTACTTGTGACTTAATGGTTTGTTCAAGACCAAGTAAGTACAAAACATGAGGTAATGTAAATTTCTCAAGCAATGGTAGTCATTGCTCAAAAGTAAGTTAACACATAAAATTAAGAATTATCGTGCCTTCTTAACTATTCGGTGAAAATCTCAAGCATTATTACTGTAGAAATGAGCATGTTGTTCAACAGAATTAACCACTCACTCCAAAAACCAGAACATGTAAAATGCCAATCAACGTACAGTAACTGCAAACCGTTTTGTATTTAAATGAATCCTGTGTTACTGCTAACCAATATCTATGCGTAATGTTATATCGCACATTGCTTTATCTTGCAATACGCTACGGTCGCAGGTTCGAATCCTGCCTCGGGCATGGATGTGTGTGATGTCCTTAGGTTAGTTAGGTTTAATTAGTTCTAAGTTCTAGGCGACTGATGACCTCAGAAGTTAAGTCACATAGTGCTCAGAGCCATTTGAACCATTTTTTATCTTGCAATAAGTATCATAACATGATAGTGACCTAGCATGACCGAATATGTCACAGGTTCATATAATTATGGACAATTGTTTTTATTCGACTGGAACATAGAGTATAAACGTTCTAGGAACATCGTTCCTTCTCTAAAATAGGAGTATAGTTTTTATTAGAACATACATAGTATTTATCTTCGAATCTTTTCTAACATTATTGAATATTGTAGGTTCCGGAAGTAACGGATTGTTAGGCAGTGGGAATTCGTGTTCTCTGACGGCAGTGAGTCGTACTAGATGCAATCTTCGACTTGTTATCTTTGCTACTGTTTTGGATTCTGTGCGACGCAAGGCTATGTTTTAGCATAATGATCCGCTTTAAATGCATGGCGTATCGTCTGGGCATCTGGTTGCCAATGCTTTCCCCTGGGAACCACTTCTATCAACCGTCAGTAAATAACTAATGCTTATGGCAACTTGTCTCTCAGACACATCGAAATAGGACGTACTGTTAGTACGCTTCTACGCCTCCTGACTGACTGTGTCAATATTGATGAAAGGTGATCTTTTCAGGCAAGCAGTGTGCATGCTTCGACTTTACGCAATCGTTACGTACAAACACTGAAAATGGCCCAATACAAGCAAGTGGTACCGTTACCATTTGTTACTTTTTACTTTTCTCTGAGCATTTTTTTAGATAACACTTAATATTTGAGAGTGTGTCGATTCTGAGGATCAGATTTTTAATTTGTGGTAGATCAGCATGAGAGCGGGACAGTGTACAAGTGAGGTGGCTCTTATAAATCGAACATCGCTCTTCTCGCCGCAGCAGTTGTTGAGCGGAGCAGAATTAATTCACATCTCGGCATGTAAGGAAAAAAGTTAATAGTAAATTTCGGGTCACTAATGGTTCAAAATGGTTCAAATGGCTCTGAGCACTATGCGACTTAACTTCTGAGGTCATCAGTAGCCAAGAACTTAGAACTAATTAAACCTAACTAACCTAAGGACATCCCACACATCCATGCCCGAGGCAGGATTCGAACCTGCGACCGTACGGTCGCTCGGTTCCAGACTGTAGCGCCCAGAACCGCACGGTCACTCCGGCCGGCGGGGTCACAAACGTCATTGTGGCTAGATACTACTTCACTCTTCGTATGCCACTGATATTGGGATGGCTTTGAATGTTTAATATGACTTCCATAAATAGCATTTTGTTGGGGAATGTACCTATAAATACTGTATTAAGTTGAATCATATTATTTCGTGAGAAGTAAATTGCCTGTCCCGGCTGTTTATATAAATAAATAAGTTGTATTATGTCAGCCGGGAATTGTGGTATACCGAAGTGTATCGTAATAGGTCAGTAACGAAGTAGTTAAAGTTGCCAGATATAAATTTAGGAGCAATATTACTTTTCATTAGATTTTCGAGCGTTGCAATTTCTTGCTAGCCTCTAAGAACATCTATTCTGATTCCTAAGGACGAATACATACACTATCTCACAAAAAGAAATCCGTGCACTTATTTGTGGGAATTAATATAGGATGTGTCAACCCTTCGTCTTTACAGCGACGTAAACCCTGCTGGGAAAACTTTGAGTGAGGTGTCTGAATGTCTGTTGATGAATGGCGGTCTTCCTCAAGACCAGAAACGAGAGAAAGCAGAGATGTTTAATGTCTGGAGCGAAGGTGAAATCCTGCTACATCCCAGAGGCGTTCCATTGGGTTTAAGGTCAGTCCAGTTCAGGGATGCTATCGTCCACGCACCATTGGCACACAGAGGCTTCTTTATCATAGGGTGCATTGTCATGCTGATACAGTTACCGTCTCTGAACTTTCCCTCTACTGCACGCAGCACACAAGGCTTTAAAATAAAATGTGTTCATATCCTACACATCTAGCACTTTTAAGCGTAATAATAGAACTACGGAAAACATCTCCGTACCGTAGCACCACATACTCCGTACTTTACTTGGCTCTACACATAACGGCAGGGAACATTATCCATACATTCTCCAGACTCAAATGCCTCCATCGGATAGCCCCAGGTATAGCGTCATTCGTCACTCCAATCAACAAGTTTTCCTTCATCTGCTGTCCAGTGGCGTGCTGTTCCAATCAACTCAAGCGTCACTTAGCATTCACTACATGAATGTGTGGCTTATGAGGAAAGTTTCGACCATCGTACTCCATTCTTTGTAATTTCCTACGCATATCCCTTGCACTAACTCGACTGCCTGGCAGCTATTTTAAACTCGACAGTTACCTGTTACTGCAGACGTCATGTGATTCCTTACAACCACCCACCGCAATGCTCGACGGCCGCTATCCATCCGTACGTGAGGTCGGCCTGGTCTTGCTTTAGCTGTGGTTGTTCCTTCACATTTCCACTTTAACAATCACATGGCCAACAGTCGGTATGGACGGCTTTAGAAGTTTAAAATGTCCCTGATGGATCGATGGATTCTTTACTCAGGTGATCCACTGACTAGACCACGTTCGAAGTCACAGATCTATCCTCACTCATCCAGTACGCTGTTACTGCTTCTGCATCTACACTGGCATTTCACGCTCTCGTGACAACTAGTGCTCAGTTCCACATTAAATAGTGGCGCTCGGATACCTTTCGTCAGATAATGCCTAAGATGTAGCATTAAAATGTTTTTGGAATGAAATTAATTTTTCAGCAGCTGTTAAGATTTTGGAATGATTTTGGTATTACAAAACCAACTGTTGATCAAATACACGAATTTCAGTCCTTCAACTGACGAGTAAGTTTTTGAATAAATATATATATCTGATCCTTCAAGTGTAAGTACGGCATGGAACACCAGTAGAGTCAGAATCTTTGACTGACAGGCGACCGAATTTATCGCTAAAGCAACCTTAGCTTTTGCAATGGGCCTTTATTGGTCCACGTATTCTGTGCTAGCATGATTGTCGTCAGTGACCCATAACACTCGCAGTGAGAGTGCATTACGGTTTATTGTTCGTTGTTTAGATGAGCTTAACGTACTAGTGACAGTACCTGAACGAATAATTTCTTGGTTCATAAATAAATCCCATTACTTTAACTGAAATTTATTTTGCGACATATCAGCAACGTGTATAGAACGTAGTGACATTAATGGTACTTATTCATTCGTTTTCGTGCATCATTGCAACTCAAAAGCATCTCTTATTGTAGCGAATAGCCAAATAAATTTCTAACGTTCGTCATCTAACGGTGCGTTAGTAGAAAGCTTAAAATATACGTGTATATGAGTTTCTGTACCCTCCGTAGAATTTTCTTCCAAAATCAGTATTCAGGAAAATCATACCCTTCGGACGCTACCGTACAAGAAAATGTTCCTCATCACCAACGCTACTTATATTAACTGTAAATAAAAGAAGCCACCAGCCTTTAAATATCGTCCGTTGCATTCCCTGGTGCGGGTCGGCTGCTGTCACTAACGACGAAGAAACTGAAAGGAAATTCTTTGAAGAGTAAGGGCCCACTGCAAAATCTAGTACTGCGTTTAGCACTAACTTACTCCGCGTTTCTTTTCAAAGTGTTGATTCAATACGTCTTACACGGCTTACTTATACGGGAAAGAACCAATACGTATTTGCAATGCAATGTAACTGTTAGAGGTTACTACTAATACCCCGACGTTAACGTATCAATTAAAAATTTTCGTAAAAATAACTCTGTTAAGATGTTGAGTAATACACCACAGCACACAAAATTCAGCTGTCTTAAAAATTTTGCAATCACTTTACATATTGGCAAAGAATATGAGACTGTCAGAACTGCTTCTGATACAAACATTCAGGGACGATGAAAAGGAGCAAATACATCAATCTGACATGTGTACATCGGGCGGGAAAATAGCAGCTCTCCAAGAGGTGTATGAGAACCGTCGAACTGTTCTTTTGATCATGAAAGAAATTTTTGTATTATATTAGGAATGCACGCCAGGAAGTGGAACGTTATAAACAACTTGTACAGAACTAGAATGCAGATGTACATGAAAGGAGGTCAGTAGTTGAGAAATGAGTGAGACGTGATGGTTATTTAACTGTTAGGTTACTCAGTTTAAACACAGAACAAGAATGGAAGGAATGTAGGAAAGTTTTAGGAAAAGGAATTAAACTTTGTGCTATAGAACTATACCATTACGTTTGCCGATGACATTGTGATTATGTTTGGCACACACAAAGGCCCGAACGATCAGCTGAACAGAATGGTTAGCATCCTGCAGAGAGATAAAAATTATTAAAAAAAAAAAATGCTGGTAATGCAGTGCTTCACAATTGAGGCACTTGATGCTCGAGGAATTAGATTAGGAAATGTAACATTAAAAGGAGTAGACAAGTTCTGCTGTTTGAGTAGCAGATTACTGAGATCGGAGAATTAAAGAGAATTTAATATTCGCACTGCTTATAAAGAAAGAAAATTCCTGAAAACTAATAATATATCAATAACTAAAATAATCTGAAGTACCAGCGAGTCTTTTTTGAAAGGTATCGCATCATATCGTCTCGTGTGCACAGATATGTTCAAGTCACACAATAAAAGAAGCTTTGAAAGTTTTAATCTGCCATGAAGTTTCTTTTGAAATTTGTTGACACAGAAGAATGCTGGAAAGTAGAGAGGCAGATAAGATAACTAATGAGAAGGTGGTGAACCTAATCTGGTTGAAATGAAATTAATGACAGAATTTGACTAAAAGAAGGGGTAGGATGGTAAGAAGGATTCTAAGGTATTAGGGAATAGGTAGTTCAGTAATGGAGTTAGTTGTGTATAAGTAGGTGGGGGCGGGGTCGGATGGATGTTAGAGATCCTGGCTTTAGTTCAGTAAACAGATTCAAATGTAATATGGTTGCATTAGATAAGGTTAAATGAAGAACTTAGCACGGAGATGAATAACGTGGAGAGGCAGCTCAAACCAGTCTCCGAAATGAAGACCGCAACAACAACCATATGTTCGTGACTGCTAATATAAAAAAACAGTGTCTCATCTCTCAGCTCACGTTGCCTATCTCGTTCCTGAAAGCAAGCGTCATACTACCTTTGAGAGTGGAAAGGAAGAGGAGATCTTGTTAAGACTCTAGCTTTATCACCTGATGCTATCCCATTTCATTTTCTCTTCTACTGTTAAATGTACAGTGTTGTATAAGATACGTTTGGACAAGATTTTGTGGTTCTACGGACGGGCGCGACAGAACTTTGGTCGCGGACCCTTGCCGAATTAGAAGTCGGCGATATCATTTTAAATAAACGTTGTATATGTATCAAATTGTGCAAGTTGTTCAGATATAGAAAACTGTTTAAGGAATGCCTTCTTGCATTTTTGTCACCCTCAGCCGGTCAGCGACGTTTGCTCGTAACATCTGATTCGGTCTTACCAAGTGTGGATCTCCTTTCGAAATTTGATACGTTTCTCCGTATCAGTTATCAATGAAAGTTTGGATCACTATTCTCCGCAACATACAGCACAATTCCAGGGATTTCTTGATTAACTTTTCGCCGTTCCAGCTGTGTCTAAAAAGAAAAAGAAATAAATAAACGGCGGCGCATGAATGCGTGCCCCGACTTCACTCAGATGAAGAACACAGACAATTCTTGTCTGGAAAAAAGGAGGTGCTAATGTGACGCGTGACTTGTACAACATCCGAAAACGTGACTTCCTACAACTTCAAATGAATGTATGACCGCTCCGTACCTTGTACGCAATTGGGATGAGGTTATGCAGAACACCTGAGGCATCTAAAATGACATCTTAGCTTTTATTTACTTTTACTAACTCACTCTCGGAACTTTTTGAGACTGAAGAAGTAGGCCGCTCAAATATGACCTTGAAATATTATGTGTATATACCCAACGTCTCATTTAGAAGTACAGAAATTTATGGCGATGGCTTCAACAGATTTTCAGTGACAAGAGACAAATTTAGGATGAAATCAATTAAATTAATACTATTAAACATCTTAATCCGGCCGAAGTGGCCGCGCGGTTCTGGCGCTGCAGTCTGGAACCGCGAGACCGCTACGGTCGCAGGTTCGAATCCTGCCTCGGGCATGGATGTGTGTGATGTCCTTAGGTTAGTTAGGTTTAACTAGTTCTAAGTTCTAGGGGACTAATAACCTCAGCAGTTGAGTCCCATAGTGCTCAGAGCCATTTGAACCATTAAACATCTTAAAATGTTTCAGTATGAATACACTTGGTTACGGCTTACGTCTTATATGACGTTCCAAGTATTGTTCGAGGGTCGCCCAGAAAGTAAGTCACCCCATGTTTTTCTTCAACAATTATTTTTTGAATACAATGAAACGTACATGAAAGAAGGAATGATGTTCCTTCTACATTCCCTATTTTCCCCACGTAGTCTCCTTCCAGTTTTATGGCCTTTCTCAAACGAAACACAAGGGAGTGTATGCCATGTCCCTACCACTCCTGTATACGAAGTCATTTGCTCATTGTGGGAATTGCATGGGGGCTTAATTAAAATAGAATGCAAATAATTTTAATTTTTTGCTTCAGTAGCTGTCTGTTCGATTACGAAGTCTCGTAACGGTTGGCCCTGACTAGTATTATTACGCTATCTGACTGCATAGAACAATAACAAAGAATGAAATGGAAATTTTCATTAACACAGTTAATTAATTAAGTCCCCAGCAACTATAAAACCTACGAAACCAAAGCACAAGTATAACTGTTCTGTGTGTGGAAGTATGACTCAACGTACGCATCTGGCACGGTTCTTCTTCAACAACCCAAGAAATTTTAAATATCATTTATACTGAATTAATTAAAGAAAATAGAAATACTACAATTGCGCAAGAAAACCAGGACTACACTCTAATACAAGAACACAAGCCAGATGCTTTGTTGACTGAACCTGTAATGAAGCATTATTTACGACATTAAATAATGAAAAATAAATCAAGTTTCGTTACCTTCATATATTGACCAAAATCACTCTAATCATTACAATATATCTCCACACCGACTCGCTATTCCACATCTCAACAAGAACTTTTCAGTATCACATCTCAGCAAGCACTCTCTACTAGCACATCTCAACAAACACTCTCTGCTACGAGTTCTTAACAAGCACTGACTACCACGAGCTCTCCCCAAGCACTGCCCACTACGAGTTCTCAATAATCACTGCCCACTACGACATCTCAATAATCACTGCCAGTGGAGGCGGCGGAACAATACTCTCTAGCGCGATCTCTGGCGCTGTGGCTCAGTGTAGCCACCTTTCATATGCCCTTCCTCCACGGGCTAGAATTTGATGGTATTTTTGCCAGCATTGGTGGTGAAAATACCACCAAATTCGTCAAAAAAATACAGTCAAAAATAAAAGATAATATTAATGCGTAAATATCATATAACTAGTTAAAATTTTGGCTTTGCACTGACCTTTTAATAACCTAATATATAAAATAAAGTAAGCAATACAAATTCCTTCATACATGTGACTTTACATAACAGTTTACACAAGTATTATGTGGTTAAACAGTTCAATCAATAGCGTCAGCAATGACGAATATGTGCAGGTAAGAGTCTCATAACTTTTCACAAACAGTAATACACAAAAAATCAGTTTATACAAATATTCACATAAACGCTTTCCATAGCTCAAGAATAAGCAGTTGACAGTTCCAGCAGTAGCACCCAGCAATGGTCAACAGGTGCAAAAACCAAGTGACATTTTTTCAGTAGAAACAGTCCATCAGTGGCACCCACTAATGTTGAGTAGGTGCAGACACCAACAAGTAACACCATTTCAGTATAAGCAGTTCCATTAGTGGCACCAGCAATGTTGAGCAGGTGCACACAGCAACAGGTGACATCTTTTCAGTAGAAGCAGTCCATCAGTGGCACCCAGCAATGTTAAATAGGTGCAGACACCAACAAGTAACACCATTTCAGTATAAGCAGTTCCATTAGTGGCACCCAGCAATGTTGAGCAGGTGCAGACATCAACAGGTGACATCTTTTCAGTAGAAGCAGTCCATCAGTGGCACCCAGCAATGTTGAGCAGCCACCTCCACTGGCAGTGATTATTGAGAACTCGTAGTAGTCAGTGCTTGGGGAGAGCTCGTGGTAGTCAGTGCTTGTTAAGAACTCGTAGCAGAGAGTGTTTGTTGAGATGAGCTAGTAGGCAGTGCTTGCTGAGATGTGATACTGAAAAGTTCTTGTTGAGATGTGGTAATAGCGAGTCGGTGTGGAGATATATTGTAATGATTAGAGTGATTTTGGTCAATATATGAAGGTAACGAAACTTGATTTATTTTTCATTATTTAATGTCGTAAATAATGCTTCATTACAGGTTCAGTCAACAAAGCATCTGGCTTGTGTTCTTGGATTATTTCTTGTGTTGTTGAAGAAGAACCGTGCCAGATGCGTACGTTGAGTCATACTTCCACACACAGAACAGTTACACTTGTGCTTTGGTTTCGTAGGTTTTATAGTTGCTGGGGACTTAATTAATTAATTGTGTTAATGAAAATTTCCATTTTTTTGTATCAAATTAAAAATTTTATTACCATTTGTTATAAGCAGCGGTTACTAATGAAGCTATACAATATCAGAGAGTTAAATTCAGAATATTGTGCTCAGTAAAGTTTTTACCAATAAACTTGTTGACACAACCCTCTGCCTCCAAGGATTTAACTTACATCCGTTCGGCTGCCATTAATATCATATTCGGAATGACTGACAACAATATAACACAATATTTTGTTCCATTTTCAAGTATCACGATAATCCATATACATAAATTTCATTGATTATACATACAGAAAAAAATTTCCGAGCAAACTCTTAACACATACACATACAAATAATACTATTTGTTATTACTACGGGGCGTGTCTATTCCGATTCCCACATAGGATCGTCAGAAGGCACCACATCATTAGAAGATTTTGTGCTTGTCCTCCCACTTGCCGTTGACCTCCTATGTGGTCTGGAAACAGATGTTTCTTATTATTGAAGGTGGTAAACTGGAGGCAAAAATGGAAGTACTTGCTGCAGATTCTTATACTCGTCTGTTATGGCAGGTGGTGACAGTACTTTTGGCTGTATTTTCGCTGTAGTTCGGCGCCTTAGGTTTCATCGTCTTAATTCAGTGGAATCAAAATTAATGTCATCATTGAGGGTCGTCTTATACAACATTCCACATAGGTGTGCTGCCTGTTTCTTCATTATATCATCTCTTCCCAATATGTTCTCCTTCTTCCAGTCTATTATTTTAGTGATTTGAATGGAAAAATAACTTCTAATTTGCCTTCTAATGTATCAAATCACCAGCTAACAGCACTGTACAAAACATATGGAGCAAAAGTCTTGCATGTGCACATGCATGTCTTTGCATCCAATGAGAAAATACTTCTTGATAAGCGGTACTTTCAATAAACGCTAGGAAGCACTTCAGATCACCCTATGTGTCTATATTCCTTTGTCACCAAATATATTGGATCTTCCAGTATGTGGTACATATCAAAAACTATTTGGTTTTGTCACCGTGCATGGGTGCTTAATTAAAATAGAATGCAAATAATTTTAATTTTTTGCTTCAGTAGCTGTCTGTTCGATTACGAAGTCTCGTAACGGTTGGCCCTGACTAGTATTGTTACGCTATCTGACTGCATAGAACAATAACAAAGAATGAAATGGAAATTTTCATTAACACAGTTAATTAATTAAGTCCCCAGCAACTATAAAACCTACGAAACCAAAGCACAAGTATAACTGTTCTGTGTGTGGAAGTATGAATCAACGTACGCATCTGGCACGGTTCTTCTTCAACAACCCAAGAAATTTTAAATATCATTTATACTGAATTAATTAAAGAAAATAGAAATACTACAATTGCGCAAGAAAACCAGGACTACACTCTAATATAAGAACACAAGCCAGATGCTTTGTTGACTGAACCTGTAATGAAGCATTATTTACGACATTAAATAATGAAAAATAAATCAAGTTTCGTTACCTTCATATATTGACCAAAATCACTCTAATCATTACAATATATCTCCACACCGACTCGCTATTCCACATCTCAACAAGAACTTTTCAGTATCACATCTCAGCAAGCACTCTCTACTAGCACATCTCAACAAACACTCTCTGCTACGAGTTCTTAACAAGCACTGACTACCACGAGCTCTCCCCAAGCACTGCCCACTACGAGTTCTCAATAATCACTGCCCACTACGACATCTCAATAATCACTGCCAGTGGAGGCGGCGGAACAATACTCTCTAGCGCGATCTCTGGCGCTGTGGCTCAGTGTAGCCACCTTTCAGAATCACCTCTTTGTCGCCCTGAAAATGTGTTTCATGAATGACATCCATTAATGTCTGTCGCTAGGCCATCTGCGCGTTCGCCCCATTCTCGCCGGACATGTAGCCTCGGGCATTTCCCAGAGCAGGGCTCTGTCCGCACATCTGCCGGCGCGCGGCCACGCGGCCGCGTCGCTCATGCTGAGCCGCCGTCCTACCTGCCTGGCACACCTGGCCCAGCCATAATTGCAGCAATTCGGCTCTCGGCTTTCGCCTCTACACAGCGCTAAACGGACTCCACTGTTTTCCACGTCACTCCTAAAATTGTACAGTAAATAGCAGTAGTAAAACCACATTAGGGATTAGGTAAAATAAAGACAGGAAGTCGGTAGTTACTATTGGTCCAGGAAACCTAGATGTTGATTCGTGCTATATTTATGACTTGCCTCTTTAATTTAGAAAAATCTTCCTCTTTCTATAGTTTTAGAATTTCCAATTCTCTGGTTTGATGCAGTCCTCCATGAATTCATATACTGCGTCAAACATTTCATCACGTTTTAACACTTTCTTCGAATGGCTTCGATGCATTGCAGTCTCTCTCTCTCTCTCTCTCCCTTTCTATACCCTCCCCCCTCACGCCCCCCCCCCCCACCAGGCTTTTCACGCTCCCTCAAATACGTCGATTTCTTATCAACAGTACTTGCATTCTTTCCCTTCTTCTTTTCAGTATTTCCCAATTAAAGCTTTCCTCGCCAATGACGCAGAGAACCTCCCGTTTATGATCTTCTCACCTTAATTATGTTCGACGCGATACTTCAGTATCATATGTCAAAGGCTCCGATCCTCTTCTCTTCCGTTTATCCCACATTTCAAGATTAAATTCCGAGCATTCTATGCTAAGAACGTACATTCTCAGAATCGTTTCTCTAATTAAGGCTGAGTCTGCCATTAGGGGCCTTCGTTCGGTCAGGAATGCCGTCTTGGACTATACTAGTCTATTTCTCATGGTACTCTGGTTTTCCTGTCCCCTTCCTTTGATAATCTTGTAGATATGCTTTCAACGTAGCAGAACATCTTCGGTCCCACATCTTTGTAGTCCTCAGTTCTGATTTTCAGTTTATCGCTAATCACATTTGTGCTACTCCTCACTATTTTCATCTTACGTTGGTTTACTCTCGGTCTGTATACAGTTTCTCATGATAGTCTGGTTTTTCTATTCCACTTGTTTTGATTGTCTTGCGTAGATAGGCTTTCAACGTAACAGAAATTTTTCGCTTCCACCCCATTGTGGTCCTCATTTATGATGTTCAATTTATCGCTAATCACATTTGTGCTGTTCCTCACTGTTTTCATGTTTCATTTGTTTATTCAGTCTGTACACTTTTTTCATTATGTAGTTCATTTCACTGAGAGTAGCAAAGTAATCTGTGAATCTTTTCACTGATACGCTGAAATTTTAATTCCACTCCCTAGTCATTCATTTGTTTCTGTCATTACTTCTTCGATATACGAGAGTGTACTGGAAGGTAACGCCTCCGAATTTTTCGTATGAAAAACCTAAAAGCTTTTTTATTGTGTTGGCAGAAGAGCCAACACCGTGTTACGAATGGAGGCCGAAATGCACGCGTTTTAGCTCACGCAGGCTGGCGTGAGGAGGCAAGGACTATAATAACGTGAGGTCTGGAACATGACAAGGAATTAGAATTCAGAAAGCGGACATAATTAGTTTGATACTTAACTTTAATCCATTAATGATGAACGTCGCTCTTGACGGTACATGAGTCACAATATTATCTGTTCAGAAGACATAGTAACTGAATATGGCGCCTTGCTAGGTCGTAGCAAATGACGTAGCTGAAGGCTATGCTAAACTGTCGTCTCTGCAAATGAGAGCGTCTGTAGTCGGTGAACTATCGCTAGCAAAGTCGCCGAGTGCTAGGGAGTCTCTCTAGACTAGACCTGCCGTGTGGCGGCGCTGGGTCTGCAATCACTGATAGTGGCGACATGCGGGTCCGACGTATACTAACGGACCGTGGCCGATTTAAAGGCTACCACCTATCAAGTGTGGTGTCTGGCGGTGACACCATATTTTAAAATAAAACAGACGTTATTAACGTTCTACATCTTTATTTTCATGTCTACATATTCGCATTGCAATGCTGCTAGAGGGCGCCGAATACTAGCTCCCAATAAGGCGGTGTGTAACGTAATTATGTCAGTGTATGAAATCTAGATGCGATTTCCAAAAGTTCGTCCACATATAGGACACCCTCTCCTTCAGCATGAAATGCCAGGTGACATACGAGGGCTGCGACATCTGCAGCAATCCAACTGACCCACCCGATTTTCATGTTTCCAGTACTTGAAGAACACCTTAGAGAACTTCACTTTGATAGTGATCAAGCGGTACAATTGGAGGTTAGGTCGTGGCTGCGTGAACAGAGAGAAGCATTTTTTAGTGGCAGTATCAAAAAACTTGTCTCTCGTTCGAAGAAATGTGATCACCGGCAGGGAGATTACGCTGAGAAATAAATAGATAGACATGAAAAATGAAGATGCGGGATGTTAATAAAGTTTGTGTTATTTTAAAAGACATAAGAGTTTTCACATAAAAGAATCGGAGGCATTACTTTTGAGCACGACCTCGTACATAATGAACAGTATGGGTGAAAAATAAACTTCTTGTCTTATACTGTTTGGAATTTGTGTACTTCGTTCTTAGTCTTTCATCCTATAGTACAATCTTCATTCACGTACTTGTAGTAAATGGTTTATCTACTTCTACAATTGAAATCTATTTTACTAAGACTTTCGCACTTCTTGCCTGATTTTACAATGACGAATGATATTTCCAAGTCGACAAATCCTATGAACGTGTCCTGATTTTTCTTAAATGTAGCATCCGTTACGAAGGGCTACTTCAGAATTGCCTGGCTGGTGTTTTACCTTCCCTAAAACCCAAGTGATTTACCATATCCTGAGTTTTGTCGAAGTTCAACGGTTTACTACTTTTACAATATCAACAATTATGATCAAGTGTAATAACATTAATTCTTTGGTCAGGAACAATGCGTTGTGAAAAACTTACTGGAATTCAAATAATAGAAAAGAGGCTCCGATTCTGTATGATACTTTCTATGCATCTGAATGTTTATGTTAGACCGTAACATCTCTCATTACTATTGCCATTGTAACGATACCAATGATGAATGCTCGCTGCCTTTCGTGCGTTATTTTCCAGTCGCCCAGAAAGTGATGAACCACTTTCCTTCTCATCCAAAAACAGTGGTGCAAATGCGAAACATTAGGTATGCATCATGGTGCACGCACAAACTTTCTCTTTCGTCAAACAAATAGCGTGGCTGCAGTAGTGTTTCAGAATGACTTCTGTAAGTGATGTACTTTACAAACAGCGTGTCGTCATTCGGCTTCTCGATGTGGGGTACATTCACAAACGTTTGTTTGAAGTTTATGGAGCGTCTGTAGTTGTCAGAGGTTCTGTTAGTCGCTGGGCAGAGAACATGGGCCATCAGAAAGCAATTCGGCGGAGTTCCGTGAGTTGCAGTGAGCTGATATACCGTCCAAGGCTGTCACAGTTCACAGGTTGCAGCTTACTGCTGCGTTCAATCGAATTCCAAGAGACATCAGTTCACTTTTAGGGTTATTCTCACGAGAATCGATAGCAAAGCGACACAAACAATAGTTGCAACAGTTCAAGTATAAACATCTCAAGCAGAAGCGTCCAATGATAGGGTTGTTCTCATCAGAATCGACAGCAAACTAACACCGACAACAATAGTTCAGGTAAACTTGACGACGTCGCAAACTGAAGATAAGAGAAAGAAAGTACTTGAGGGTACTGAACGGGTAATTCAGAAAGTAAAGGGGAATGAAAATGTAAAAGTCATGGGGTATTCGAATCCGATTGTAGCGGATGGAGTACAAGAAAGTGCTACGGGAGAATACGTGTTTGGTAGTAGGGATGAGAGAGAAGAAACAATAATTGAGTTCTGCAACAAATTTCAGATGGTGAAAGCGAATACTCTGTTCAAGAATCACAAGAGGAGAGGGTATGCTTGGAAAAGTCCGGGAGATAGTGAAAGATTTCAGTTAGATTACATCATGGGCTAGGCAGAGATTCTGAAATCAGACATTAGATTGTGGGACGTACGCAGCAGCAGATATAGACTCAGGCCACAATTTGGTAACGATGAAGAGTAGGTCTAAATTGAGGAGAATAATCAGGGAGGATCAATGCGAATGCGCAAAGAAATGTGATACTTAAGTACTGAGGGATGAAGAGATACTTTAGACATTCTCTAGGCTATACGTACTGCAATAATGCATAGCTCAGTAGGCAGTTCCATTGAAGAGGAATTGCCATGTCTAAAAAGGGAAATCTCTGACGTTTGAGAGGAAAGCGTAGGTACAAGGAAGGTAACTGCAAAGAAACCTGAGGAACAGAAGAAATCCTTCAGTTGATCGATGAAAGAAGGAAATACAAAAATGTTCATAGAAATTTAGAAATACTGAAATATCACCGTCTTAGAAATGAAATAAATAGAAAGTACAGGGTAACTAAGACGAAATGGCTACATGAAAAATGCGGATAGATCGAAAAAGTAATGATTGTCGGAAGGAATGACTTAGCATACAGAAAAATCAAAATGCCTTCGGTGATATTGAAAGGGAGAGTGGTGACATTAAGAGCGAAAGTTAAGCAGAAGTACAAGCCCTGTTGAATGGAATCAGCATTGCAATGAGTACAGAGCATGGAATAAAAGTACATCGAACAAAGACGAAAGCAATGACAAGTAGCAGGAAAGGGAACAGCAAGGCATTTTACGTCAGAATTGGGGATCACCTAGTAGATGAAGTTAAGTAATTCAGCTACCTAGACAACAAAATAATCCATGACGGATGGAGCAAGGATGACATATAAGGCCGACAGGCACTGAAAAAATGGCATTCCTGGCCCCTTTTGGACGTTTGTGTGATTATGGTTCCTTTCAGAGAGAAAAATAGGCAAGCAGGCGGAGAGTTCTCCTGCGCGTTCACCAGATTTAGAGGACAGTGTTCTAAAGGATATTGAGACCAACCCTAGTACATAAACCAGCCAAGTGGCCCGTCAACATAGTGTGGACCGAATTACGATTGTGTATATACTGCGTGACAACCGCTACTATCACTGTCACCTGCAACGAATTCAAGGCTTATCGGCATCGGATTTTCCTCTATGGGACGATCGTGTCGATGGATTTTACGCCAGATCATCACAATTATGGAATTTCTGTCATCAGTTCTCTTTACCGACAAAGAAACCTTCACCGTAACTGGCACCACCAATCTGCATAATCGTCATCTATGAGCTACAGACAATCCTCGGAGAATGGTTAAGGCGTCTCATCAGCATCGGTTGAGCCCCAGCATGAGGGTAGAGGTACTGGTGACTACGTACCTGTACCGCTTACTATTACACAATGCCTCAACGGAGGAACGTATCTGGACTGCCGAATAAGCTGCCTGGGCTACTTGAGAATGTGCCTCTGGCAATGCGACAATGCGTTTCTGCATGACGAAACACCACCTCACTTCCGCATTATAGTTCGACTACTCCTCAACAACGTCTTTCCCGAACTTTGGATAGGACGCGGAGGCCCTGTACATGTCTTCCTAGATCACAGCACTTCAGCCCTCTGGATTTTTACCTCTGGTGGCATATGAAAAGCGTCATGTATTCTGAACCAGTTCCTGATGTGCTTACTCTTCAACAGCGTATTTATGAAGCATGTGACGCTAAGCGGAGGGATGCCGGAAGGTGCGACAGAGTGCGGCAATCCATGATGCGACGTCAGAACGTCGGCATTGTATCCCATGGAGCCCACTTTAAACACCTGTTGTGACGTAGATGCGCTGCAGCCCTGCACTGTGTTCCGGAACGATTTGTTATCGTTGCAGGCACGCTACCTATTTTCGGACACATGTTCGTTGGAGCTTTTTAACTCCATTTCCAATTAGGAATCCGTCCCTGCACTTTGTCGGATTTATTGAGGTTCACGCTGTGCTAAGTCATATTTCAATGGACAGAAACCTTAGAACTCAGTAAAATTGCCGCAATATTTGTACATGTTATTTGGAAGCTATTTAAGTTTAAATGTTCATTTATTTCGATATAATAATACAGGGTCTAGTCTAATGGTAGTTTTCCCGTAACAAAATTGGGGAAAACTTTTTCAGCTGTTCTATATATACTGTGGAGTACTGAACAAGAATTTCATGTTTGGTGCCTTGTAGTACGTTGAAGGGCGCCTAGCTTTCGAAATATCATCGAAAACTTGAAAAAGTGTGAAAATTTTCATATTTTTTTCATTTTTCGTTGCGGAGACGGCCTCCTACGGGTCAGCAAACATGAAATTCGGTTTCAGTTACGCCCCGAAACTACAAATACGAGAATAGCTGAGAAAAGAACTGACACAATTCTGTTACGAAAACGGCCATTCTGAACACTATTTATTATGCAGACAGAATTATTATGCATACAGAATTATTATGCATATGAAACTTATTAAGTTTACATGAATAAATAAATGTACTTCGGGTCACGTTGCGCCCAACGGCGGGTGGATTACCGACGAGCTCTTCACTATGTTCTGTGACTTCTTCTCACAACAAATGCAAAAAATACTAAATTAGAAATACACAACACACGTGTTTAGACATTCAAGCAGATATTTAGATTCATGAATACCTACATTATGTGAGTGAATCGCTTTCAGCTGTATATGAACCTTTATTTAGAGGAACGTCTATAAATACTTGTTCACAGAGAGATAGAAGCGGTTTACTTCCCAAATATGGATTACTCCATCTGCGGTTGCCAACATCATAAAACCCTTTGTAATTTATGAATATATTTTTTAATGTCTAGAGTGCATACAAATCAGTGCAAAGTGTATTGTTTCGATGAGCTGGTCCATGGAAAGTGGTAATCTTGACCTGAGTGTTGGTCATGTGACCGAGCTTCGGAGTATGCAGACAGCGGGATCTAGTGGTCTCTTGTCGGTGTGATCTTGCTTGGTCGGTAATTTTGATAAGATAGTGAGGCCGTCCACCCACGAATATTAAACTTATGCTGTTTAGTTGTATTACGTCGATTGTTGGTGGTCGCAATGGGAAACTATAATAATATGCGAGAGAGTATGAGACCCATAGCAGTGTCCAACTTTTCCTTTTAATGGATATTAGTGGAACTTTCGCGAGCACTGTAAATTATTGAAACTATGATATACAGACCACCAACTGTGAAATTAGTTAGCGTTCGGAACGTTCGTCTGTCTCTCTGCTTGCTTTGCTCTTCTCTGTTGAACGATTCATTTACGTATTTACAGTATATCCATTAGAAATGTATAGTCATCTTTTCGTACGTGTTTCTTATCCTTTGCTTGTAATAAATTTACAAATTGAATGTAAACCAGTATTAGGCTACATCAATAGCCGCATTTCATTTTGTTAACCAATCTGATTTTTAAACGTGTTTGAAAACCTCTGCTTAACTACATAAATATTCACTATTTACTGTACTAAACCACACAAATGTTCAACTGTTATTTCGGACATGAGGCAGCAGTACAGAAAGGACCCTTGGATGGAGTAGAGCCACAATTGTTATAGTTGTGCGCTTGCTGAATCACAGCATAATGCTACTGTTAGGGTCTCAGTGAACACGCAACTGGTTTGCCAGTCCGAGAAGTAGCCTAGAGGACTCACATTGTCCGGAAGCACGGTTTATAAACATTTGTTCACAAGAGTTCCATTACCTTTAACCCTACCCTCCATTCCATTGGGAAGTTATTTGTTAGTGTCCTGCCATTGCTGCAAAGTAATTTTACAAATGTTCCGTTACCACGTGCGTAATAATCAATAAAATATTTTTCGTGTTACTTTAGGGAAAAAGATTTCCCTTTGAAACACATAGATTCACAAACACGATTTAGTATTCCTGCTTAGTTATGATGAGTACCGCTTTTAGAAATCTGTAATTCTATAAATTAACGTTTCTGAAGTGAGCGCGCAAACAACCATACACGAACAACTTCATCCGATTTACAGAAATAGAAATAGTATGTCTGATTCTATAAAATTATGACTTACGAACTTCTTTGCAACTTTATTACAGTTGTTGAACATTCTGTTGGTACGCAAAGGTACAATCTGGTGGGTATTATAATGTAGGGATGTTTTCTCCAAAATTTTTCATGGTCTTATGGTGTACCTCTGTTGTAAATTCTTTGGGACACGGCATTAACTTATATCACAGATTTGTTTTTGCTAAATCCTGAGGATCTCAATGGCTGTAGATTATTAGTTACAACCGTGTTAAATTAAATGAAAAATTATACCTGATTATTTATAATAACACAGTATTAAACATAAAATTTTCATTACATTTGCTTGAAGAAAAAAATGAAACACTTTGAACCGTTGAAGTTAGTGGTTATATTCCTGGTTTTCATAATAGAGCATATACTTTGATTCCTGGGAAAGACCTATCCATTAGATTTTCCTGGTTGTCTTCCGTCATCCTGAAGAGACCAGCGTAGTTTTCTTCTGTCTGGATGGTTCGTTTACTTGCATCCACTTTATGAAGAACAAAGAATTCTCTTCGTAAGTGAAAACATGGTATTCCTCATACAGCATCAATTTGACTTCGAAGTTTATATCTAAATATACACTGCCAGCAGTTACTAGGATTCAAGACTATCCTGAAAAGGGAAATAAACAAAGATTTTCAGTATATTTTGAAACTGATGGATTTTATATCGTTACTTTTCATGCACACAGAGAAATTCGCATGACCTCATCTCACTGCCATTGAAAAGCATTTATTTGTTTACTGCTTGTTTTGTTATACGTAGTTTCCTATCATCATTAAGTTCAAGTTAGTGAGCTACAGACTTATCTATAGGGATTGTTGTATTTCTTATTACATGTACAATATCAGTGTGCTGCATTACGGAAATTTCTCAGGCCGTCTGCAAATTACAACACTCGTATAGCGTCCATTAGCTGGAGACGATTTTGCTGTGACCGATTCCGCTTTCTTTTACGTTTATTCTAAATATTTATTCCGGAGATTTAATTATAATTTTTCCTTATTGTACGCTATTCAGATGTTTTCGGTTACTAGGAGATATCAGGTATTTTTACTGCAATGTTGCTTGACTTGCTGCTAAATATGTCACACCATCGATTCTAAATAGGCACAGCCGCTCACTTGTAAACATGAATTAAGATGCAGATTAATAGTAAACAATTTAGTGGAGAAGTATTTTTTAACTAGCCACGTTTTAATAACGTTCCTCGTTTCGTTTGTCGCAGCCACAAATTTACTGAAGGAGAGTTTAATTTTCGACCTTGGCTCTTACAAAATCAGTGATGTTTTACCCACGATCTACTGTTTTCTGCTATTATCGATTCAAAAGTGCGCCCTTAGAGGGTGCAAACCAATGTGAATCTGTCATACTACTCAAGCAGAACGTCATCCAGTGCTCGTCAGCTCTTTAGAATAACGTTACTGCGGTATAGGCATACTTACAGAAACATTTAAAACACATAATTTATCATACAGAACAGTGCCCTATCTGCGTGAATCTGCTGTGTTGAGTCTAAACTAACAGATGTTCTAAAATGGAGTGAAAGGCAATCACCACCTAGTACACATAAAATCAGGAGTTGGACGAAAATATGGGAACACTGTGAGTTCGCATGCTTGAAAATAAGTGGATATGCTAGCCAAACTACAAAATGTGCTGTTTTATCCGACCAGATAGCAACTATGCAGTATCCTAAACACGTTGTAAGTGTCACACGTGGTCAGAACAGTGTTCTATTTAGTGATGAGTGCATTAATCAGAGATAAGTTCATTGGAATAGGTTCAGAATGTTGGTGCTAATTGATACTCATCTGGTGGGTGCTTTCGTAACCAAGGGAGCCGAAATATTTTGTGTTTCAAAAGGCAACTGACAGAGGATTTGCGATGCTTACAGAGAGAGCCCCACATGATCTTCCGTTAGGTCACAACGCGAACAAAAGTTTGTGTTGTGATCGTGACTGATGGCCATTGAAGAGGATTGCGAGGAAAGATAAGAATACGACAGTTGCAAAGGCACTGCAGAATTGAATTGCAAGGCCAGCTGGAATTCCAAAACCACAAATCAGTGATGCAAATATCCGGAGCAGGAAAACGTGACAACGAAGCCTTATCCTGGGGTTTGTAGCATTGAAAAAAGGTAGTGTAGTCGCATGAGCATTGATTCCTGACTATTTCCCTTTTCTGGCGGAGTTTATGTCCAACGAGTGAACATGGCGTGGATTCGGTGGTAACTTGGGCAGCCTTATCGTGGTACCTCATGGGCACCAGGGCTGCTCTGCAAGGTTGCATTACTGCAAAGGATTATGTGACCTCTTTGGTTGATCAGTCCTATCCCATGGTACAATATTTGCTCCCCAGTGGCGATGCTGTGTTCCAAGACGCCAGGACCTTTATTCACAAAGATCGCAGCGCGAGGACGAATTGTCGCATTCACCCTGACCATTACAGTCGCCAGATCTCAATATTCTTGAACGTTCGCCGTCTGCTTAGGAAAGAATGTTGCGTGATCGCTATCTACCTCTATCATCAACACCTAAACATCCCACTATTTTGGAATAAGAATAAGATTCCCTTGAAAACCACTTAAAGTCCTGTATTTACCCATACGAGACGACTGGAAGTAGCTCTGAATTCCATCGTACCATCGGTTTCCTTTACCGTAATTGGCTAGGTAATATTTTGTGTTTTTTAATGTAACGATATTTTTCTCCAACCTCTGTATGTTCATGTCTACACTATGCAGTACAACAAATTGGCGAATAAAATGAAATCACAACTTTAAGACAAACTGTTCCAAGTAGTGGAATTTAAAATTTTCACAGAACTGAAAGACTGTAAGTTGTCATACAATAACCCACATGTATGTGATCTCAGGCTTTCCCGGCGAATGTGCTGTATCCAAGGTTCTTGGGTGTAATTTCAGACTGCACTCAGTGGAACATCATGCTAAAATAGAGAAGACGGGGTGGAGGGGGAGGGGGGCAATATGTTGAACAAAAAAGCAGAATTACATAGTATAAGGTTTTTACAGCCCTTTAGCCGAATATTTGATGAAATTGAAGGTATAAACTAGGTCATCCATATGTCACTGATGGCATCAGTCTAGGTGGCACGTTGTCACCAGAATGTTATAAGGCGGTATCCAGGCAGCGCAATCGACGTGAACTCTGAAGAGAAACCGGAACCGATTTTCTGAGCTGCAGCGACGTCCATCTATCAATCGCTGTCACAGCTGCGACCCATCGGATTCCCCGGCTTTTTCTGCACAGTTTGTCTTCCCCTTACAGCGACTGCACCTTCCTTTCCAGACCTCCATTTCCGGTGCTCCTATGAAATTTTCTGAAACCTAAAGCCCACTGCAGTAAAGGGGAATCTCTTCCCACATATATGGCCATCGAGATATACTTCTTTGCATCAAGAAATTCAGAAACTTCATGCGTAGTACACTATAATGAGTGACCGCAAATTCCCATTATTTGCCTGTATATTACATAGATGTTGCACTGTTGTGTCTTATTATTTCAGGTGCTGATGTTGTTGTGGTCTTCAGTCCTGAGACTGGTTTGATGCAGCTCTCCATGCTACTCTATCCTGTGCAAGCTTCTTCATCTCCCAGTACATAGTGCAACCTATATCCTTCTGAATCTGTTTAGTGTATTCATCTCTTGATCTCCCTCTACAGTTTTTACCCTCCACGCTGCCCTCCAGTACTAAATTGGTGATCTCTTGATGCCTCAGAACATATCCTACCAACTGATCCATTCATATAGTCAAAGTGTGCTACAAATTTCTCTTCTCTCTAATTCTATTCAATACCTCCTCATTAGTTTTGTGATCTAACCATCTAATCGTCAGCATTCTTCTGTAGCACCACATTTCGAAAGCTCCTATTCTCTTCTTTTCCAAACTATTTATCGTCCATGTTTCACTTCCATACATGGCTACATTCCATACAAATACTTTCAGAAAAAGACTTCCTGACACTTAAATCTATACTCGATGTTAACAAATTTCTCTTCTTCAGGAACGCTTTCCTTGCCATTGCCAGTCTACATTTGATATCCTCTCTACTTCGACCATCATCAGCTATTTTGCTCCCCAAATAGCAAAATTCATTTACTACTTTAAGCGTCTCATTTCCTAATCTATTATCCTCAGCATCACCCGTTTTATTTCGACTACATTCCATTATCCTCGTTTTGCTTTTGTTGATGCTGATGTTGATGCTGATATACCTCTAAATAATGGCTAAATAATGATAGAGCGGATCGTGATGAGCACATGGACTCAAGAAGTGCCCTATATAGGACAATTGATCAGAGAGATTCAACATAATTTCGCTGTAGGGTTTCAAACACGTTCGAAAATATTCTACAGTGGGAGAAACAGCTTTCTGTAGCTAGTTGTATAAAAGATAATTCCCGTTTAGAATGACGCCAAACATGACTGGAAACGTGTAGAGCCTTTAGAGACTGTCGAGTGTTCACCAAAAGCGTGCATTCATAAGCAGTCACAGGACTTTTGTGTTCCATACTCGATATTACAAAAACACATGGTGAATGGTTTGAACTTAATGGCATTGAAAGAGCCGTTTGTAAACGAAATGAGTGATAATGACATGCAAAATTATAATGCTGGTGGGCGAATGCTCAATGTGTTTACAATTCTCTCATCAAGGAGGAAAGTGTCTTCCTCAGTCGAGTATATATATCACGATGCAGAAACGAGAAAAATTTATTTTTCGAATAAAGGACTTGAACACACGACGTGTTATGATCTGGGTTGCAATGTCTGCAACCGACTTGGTAGGTTCATGTTTCTTTGGTGATGCTGTGAATCTCATTGCGTTCCTCACAATGTTACATCATGGATTTCTCCCACGTCTGCTAGATAGGGGACTACTCCGTGGTGTACGGTTCCAGTGGGATGGGACATAATTCCATAATTCTATTGCCATTTAGATATACCTCTGTGAGGTATTTCCTGATAAGTGGATTGGACATTACACTGTCCGTATGCCTGGACAATTGGAGTGGTTAAGCCGAAGTCATGATCTGTCACCTTGTGGCAATGCATTTTGCGCAGTTATCAAACATAAGGATGTTGTCACGCATTACGAGACAGATGATGAACTTAAGGATGCTGTTGACATGAATTTACTGCCATCACATAGTACATGGAGGGATAGTTACACTCTGTTTTGAAAACGGTGGTGTACACACACATAACATGTTATAAATAACAAACAATAGTCACACTACCTACACTGATAAGTAGCTCCCATCTACGCAGAAACACTTCAGAGCAAAGAGTTTCGTTTCTGATTTTTCACATTTTAAATCAAAGTTTATTCTACAGTTCCACTGATTTCATTATGGACAGGGACTGTGATTACTGTGGTCCTTCGCTCACAGCTCCAGGCAGTGCCGCCTTCAGTCATGCACCTTGAGGCTGTTGCCAGTTGAGATCGCTGTGGTGGGCTTGACATGGGGTGCAAGGTACTTGTGTTCCCCGACGAATCCACTACTGTGATTGCCCCGGGTACTGCCTACATTGACGATGACCCTTCACCTGTGATCATGTGAAAGGTTATTTCAAGATGTGGCAGGCAGCGAAAGACTTTCTGGAGGCGGTGTAGGGGGAGCCATTTAGTGTGACGAACAGACTTCTCGCGCTGTCTATGGCTAAAAACGACCCTGAACCAGATGCAGTCAGTCACTCCGTTCCTGAGGAAGACTCTCACCTCACGAGATCTGGCATTCGCAGAGGATGGGTTTATTAGTAGTTTGAAGCTCCGATATCAGGTACATAATGGGGCCCTTTGAGGATATGGCAGCCAGTGAAGCGATGAAATCCAGAGTCCACTATGTAAAATGAGTGCTTTGGGTGCCCTGAAGAGCACAGGGTGCAGTGAACTGCAGATGATGGCTCCTATCGGCACTTCCTGGTTTCAGACGGTTAGCTGAAGTGGTAAAGACAGCCAGTCTCACTTGCAGGATAAAGACAGAGCTTACCATCTATAGAAAAGTCGACAGAACCCACTGCTGACCTTTGCTATAGAGACGAGTGGAGGGTCTGAATCAGAGGCTCAGACTTTCTCCGACCATGTATGTTGCAGGTTTCTCGACTTGCGCCTGGAGGTGGTGGTGTTTTTGGTTCTACTTAATAGTTTCGAATGAAAAACAGCCCTACAGTTGCACTAATTATGTATATACTAAATCTTGACATTGATTTCAACTATGATAATAAAGCCTTCTTCAGAAGTTCTAAAAAGTGATCAAAATAACAGGTAGACCAGTAATACAATCTATACATAAACTTCTAAAATTACGTATGTGATAACATATTACTTACACAAGCTTTTAAAAATGAAAAACACCTTAGCCCAGCGGCTGCGTCACGATCAATAAAATAACTTCAAAAGACATAAGCCTGTTTCGATCATAAGTAAAACTACATATGGCACCGTATGTCCTCCGCCACTAAAAATGTTTCAAATGGCTCTGAGCTCTATGGAACTTAACATCTGAGGTCATCATTCCCCTAGAACTTAGAACTACTTAAACCTAACCAACCTAAGAACATCATACACATTCGTGCCCGAGGCAGGATTCGAATCTGCGACAGTAGCAGTCGCGCGGTTCCGGACTCCGCCACTATATCTGTTATACTTGGCGCACGGTCGCCAAATGTGCTACATCCCGCGCGCTATAGGTGTCGCTCCACACATTGAGCTACAACGCACCGTTTATCAGCAAACTAGTCGATATCTACGATAAAATATTAATCACAAGCCCACAAGTGCAACTGAAGGACCATATACTTACTAATACGACTGTCCAACAGTTACGATGCTGTTGCATACTATCACTGAAGTGGTCAAACTTTAACAAATTCATATAACAAAGTTTGCATCACTATTTGAAGCATCATTCAAAAACGCGGCTGTTATATGCAAATAAAACTCCATCTTACATCGTACGTTCTAACAGCTTATAGGGTTAATTCTACCAGCCGACCTTAATCGTTGTACATAGGCACACTACTAATGAATGACGATAGTTCTACGAATATCAGTCTAGTGCGTAAGTGCGATAACGTGCCCAAGACAATGAAAGGCAGATTAACGTAACTGCCTCAACACAAACTACTGTTAACAGAACAACAACTCATGCCTCTTTACGATAATTTCCTACTGGAGCATTGTCCTAAAACAGTAGTTTATCTCAATCATATAACACTGTGGCCCAATCGAGTCACCACTAGTGCCTATCTGCTATGCCCAATACGGGCTGAAAACCTTCAAGGAAGCTGGAACTTTTCAAATAACACTGATGATTCAGTAAATTCCTGTTGTCACACAGTTTATGCTTGTATATCTGCACCATCTCCAGTAAATCTAATTTCA
The DNA here is from genome assembly GCF_023898315.1 of Schistocerca nitens. Taxonomy (NCBI): domain Eukaryota; kingdom Metazoa; phylum Arthropoda; class Insecta; order Orthoptera; family Acrididae; genus Schistocerca; species Schistocerca nitens. Next base: position 621,176,775 of record NC_064617.1, read on the forward strand.
TACTCTTGGCTTCTTTACACAATAGGCCCGTGTCATTAACAGGTTGAGGCGTATGTTCTTCTTCAATGATGTGATCGACAAATGTTGACCCATTCTTATTCGTACCCATCCTCGACGGCATATGTTCTTTATATGTTATGGCTATAGCTCTACCCGTCTGCCCTATGTTATACGCCAGGCAATCATACATTTCAATTTATAAACTCCCTATTACAAGAGTTTACTATAATTGTTATTGCCAAAACATACAAAATTCCGTTTTAAGCTATTGTTGGTGGGAAATGCTACTCTACAGTCGTGTTTTTTGAGAACACGTTGCATTTTATACGATATGTTACCTAGTAACGGAATAGCTATAAATCTCTTACGTCCATCCCCGTTGCTCACGGACCGCGTCTACGTGGAAACTGCGCTGAATTATATCAACTATGTTGGGGCTATAACCATTATTACCGGCAATCTCTTTTAGGGTTACACACTTCTTTTTGAAAGTTAGCCTGGGTAAGTGGTAAATTTACTGCCCTGTGTATACTCGAATTGAAAAATGCCATTTTCTGCGCCCACGGATGCGACGACCCGCTTTAATAGGTTAGGTCTCCATTGCACGCAACCATCGGAGGCTGTGTGGAAGGCAATGGGCGGCGTTTTTGGTTAGAGGGTCTCGGAAAAGTAAAAAAAAGGCTTGAAAGGGTGCGGGATGAACACAAGAAGAGTGTAGACATAGCAAGAAGCAGTATCGTAGTTTTAAACTGTCGTAGCTGTATTCGAAAAGAAAAATAGAGCTGAAGACTTAATAGAAACCACTGAAGCATACATCGTTATAGGTAGTCAATGCTGACTAAATCCAGAAAGAAGTACAGCCGAAATATTTGCTAAGATCCTAACAGTTTTTAGAAAGGATAGAGTAAGCACGGTTGGTGCCGTCCAAGTTGCTGTAGTTTATCTTGTAGCGAAATTGATGTAGAGAGTTCCTGTGTGTTGGTGTGGGTAGAAGGCTGACAACTGAAATAAATTAATAATTTGTTACTTTTACAGACCCTTAGAATCAAATGACACAGTTGCTGAACAATTCAAAGAAAAGTTTAGTCTCATCACAAATAGGAACCCCACTCATATAATTATAGTTGGTGGCGGCTTATATCTACCCTCGATCTGTTGACGAAAATACATATTCAAAACCGATGGCAGGTACAAAAAATTGCTAGAGACTGTACTAAATGGATTCTCTGAAAAATACTTTGAGCACTGAGAACAGGAGATCAATCGAAGTATAAATTGTTTCGGTAGCATAACTCACTTCTCAGCAACAAATAATTATGCGCAAAATGGGAGCATTATAACAGATAAAGGGATTAGGGATCACAAGATATTTGTATATAGAGTGATCATCGCAGCATCCAAATCCACCTCCGTAAACACAAAATCTGTGTATTTAAATATGCATGTAAAAATTCGATTGACACCTTCCTAAAAGATAGCGTCCAATCCTTCCCAACTATGTAAGTGTAGACAAGATGTGGCTTGAATTCAGAGAAATAATACCCGGGGCAATGGAGAGATTTATACTAAATAAATGATTAAAAAAGATTGTGCGGGTTCCCCATTGTACACAAAGCAGGTCATAACACCGTTGAAGAAGCAACGAAAGAAGCACGTCAAATCCAAAAGAACCAAAATCCCGAGGACGTTCTACAAAGGATCGAAACTTAGCGGGGACTCCAGTGTTATAAGCTTTTTATAGGTTACACAATAAAACTTCTGTCTTGAAATCTGACAGAATATCCAAATGTCGTATTCGCTGTCCGATGCCAATGGTAAAATAACCGATAACATCGCCAGTAGAGCGGAGATATGAAACACAGTTTTCAGAAAACCCTTTACCTGAGAAGAAGAAGTAAATATTCCAGAATTCGATTCGATCGACTGCAAACCTGAGTAACTTGCAAGTAGATTTCTAGAGTGTCTCGAAGCAACTTAAAACAGTTAAAAAAGCAAGTCTTCCGGTCCAGGTATCATACCAGTAACGTTCATTTCATACTTACCAGTCACATACAGCCGTTTATGTGACGAAAGATCCGTACCAAAGACATGAAAGCTGCATAAGTCACACTAGTTGTGAAGAAGGAAAACAGGAGCAATCCGCGTGGAACATACACAGGGTGACAGTTACTGAACTATATGAAGAAAACGGCGAGCACACACTTTATTCAACATGTAAACATCACTACGGATACTGTTATTTAGGTCATGACATGTTCAATATGCCTGCCATCATTGGCGATGAAGGACGTAGACGAATAGAGAAACTCTGCATGACTCGCTAAGTGTCGGAGCATCGATGCTGTCGATGACCTTCTGAATGGCTGTTTTCTGCTCAGCAGTGATTTTGGTGTTATTGCTGTACACCTTGTCTTTAATATCGCCACGCAAAAAGGAGTCGCAAGTATTCAGATCTGGAGAATATGGCCGCCAATCGAGGCCCATGCCAGTGGCCTCTGGGTACCCCAGAGCCAGAATGTGGACCCCAAATCGCTACTCCAGGACATCACTCTCCTGGGGTGGAGCTCAGTGTTGCATGAACCACATCTTGTCGAAGTCAGGGTCACTTTGGATAATGGGGATGAAATCATCTTCAAACCGTTCAAGTACCGTTCGGTAGTCACTCCTCCATCAAGGAATATTACACAGATTATTCCGGGACTATATATTGCTCACCACACGCTCACCCGATGAGGTCAAAGAGATTTATCGATCGCAAAATGCGGGTTTTCAGTCACCCAAATGCACTAATTTTGCTCTTTGACGTACCCATCGAAATGAAAGTTGGCTTCTTAGCTAAACCAAACCGTGCAGGCAAATACTAATTCCTATTCTGCCCCAAGAACAACCGTGCAATTTGAACATCCTAACGCAAACCGTTCAGAAGTTACGAAGTTTTTATGTCAATAGAGTTCAATAATCACCATCCTGTACTATGTTTGAAATCATAAATTTCCTGGAGAGTAGCAGTCACTGACACACACAGTCAGTACCGATTCAGAAAATATTATCGTTGTGAAACACAATTAGCTCTTTATTCACACGAAGTATAATGAGCGCTATACACAGAGGATCTCAAATTTATTCAGTATTTCTAGTTTGAACAGTTCTCGGGCATCCGACCGGGTAGCGTCGTAATTTCTCTACAATATTTCGGCAGACGCACACGCTGACACCTTCAGGTGGTTCCTGACGAATGCTGTGCTGTTCCTCTCGGCACCCTATATATACTAGCCGTTACCCCCTCCACCGTTCCTCTCCTGGTGTCTTCGGTGCGGCCAGCGCGGCGGATACTGGAGGTGGTGGGGGAAGCGGCACCTGGGTCTGAACTGGAGTCTGCAGTATCCCTGCTGCCGCCGTCGGGGCGGTCCTCGATCCCTGGGACCGCATCTTTCTCTCCACGCTGTGTGCAGGGTTCCAAGCCTGACTAAGTTGAAGGCCGCTGTCTTTATTAATTATTACATCGTCCAGTAGTCGGATTTTGATGTTCTCTTTAGTAACGCACAGTATAGTCCATACTGTGGTCAGTCTTTATACAGTGGATAGCCACGGCTGATTTAGTGGCTTGGCGTAATTCGGTTTGGTGCTTGTGTTGGCGGCACCTCCCTTCTACAGTGCGGACTGTCTCCCCAATGTATGATTTTCCGCACTGACAGGGAATTTGATAAACGCCTGGTTTTCGAAGGCCTAGGTCATCTTTCACTGAACCCAGTAGAGTCAAGGTTTTTGCAGGTGGTCGGAATACACATTTCACATCGTGTTTCCCCAGGATTCTATCGATTTTTCTTGAGGTGTTTCATACAAACGGAATGCACGCCAATGACTTGTATTCTTCTGTTTCTTCTTCTTGTTCTCTTGGCGCAGTCTGTCTGAGTGCGTGTCTTATTTGCTTCTGGTTGTACCCATTTTTCCGAAATGTTGTTTCGAGGTGCTGTAGCTCTGCTGGAAGGCTCTCCTGATCGCAGATGCAGATGCAACAGGTCTCCTAAAGAGTCTAACTATACTACACTCATTCGCTCGTCCTCTGCTTGAGTTCTGCCGTGCTGTATGGGATGCTCACCAGATGGGACTGATGGAGGACATCCAGAAGTTTCAAAGAGTGGCACTTGTTTTCCATTATCGCGAAAGACGGGTGAGTCTGCCACAGATATGATAAGCGAAGGCGTTTTCGTTGCGGCGGTACATTTTCACGATATTTTAGTTACGAACTTTCTCGTCTGAGCACGAAAATATTGTCACAGTAGAAATTGAGTAACACTGTGGTGGTTTGGTTATGATACTGTACTGTTGCGAGGAGGGTCGTGAGTTCAAAACTCACCTGAACTGTACAGTTTTAATTTCTAAATTCAGTTGGTGTACATTCTAGATTTATCCACAAATGTCAGGAATCATTTTACTTGAATGTTCTGTAGCTGTATATATACTGTATGTGTTCTGGCCGGAGGCAGTTCGCTCCGCGCTCTTGTATGTGCAAGTGCTGAATCAACCTTCGTAAGTGATCTTGGTGTTTGTCATTTATCTAATTACACCTTCTTCTACGTGACACTATTTTAGTGTCGCCCACCTACACAGGGAGAAATTTACGAAAAGACTGGCGCGTTCATTTTCCCGCGCCCTGTTAGAGAATGGAGCGGTAGAGAAATAGTCTGAAAGTGGTTCGAAGAACGCTCTGCCAGGCACTTACCTGTGACTTGCAGAGAAGTCATGTAGATGTCGATGTAGATGTACCTCAAAGTTGTCCTCTGCCATGACTCCACATTAATACAATACGACTATCTACGATCATGCGGACACGCTATAACGGGTAATGGGACTTTGTGATAACTCTGTAGAATACTGATGAAGGGGTTAAATCAGAAGAAACAATATGGAAAATGGAGTGCACACTGCTAAGGAATGTATACGAAAATGGCAGACAAAAGTTATTATGACTGAATAATGGTTGAATTTCTGTTGCGTTTACCCGTATTTTGCTTCCTTTGACTATATTATCTGATCCCCAGCCAAAGTAACTTACGACGTTTTTAGGCAATGGCATATCAAAAATGTAACACAAATACTTCATTCTAGATACTTTCTGTTATAATTAAGTGTCTCTCAAGGTCATAATCGGCTGTGAAAGTCCAGAAGGTAAGAAGGCTCTAACAATTAACTGTCATCGAATCCTTCACTACGCTCTCGTAAAGGTGGCCGTCAAAACAAAGACCTCAATACACAGCGAGCGCTAGACTTCGCTAGACCGATTTCCCATATCATCCCAAAGCCAGTGGCACGCCGTGGTACTTCCTCGTTTTAGTCAATGGTACAGAATGACTTCTGAAAATATGGCGGGTAATAGTAAGGCGTGACATCTCATAGAGCGCTAAAAAACGTACCACAGCCTCTCAGTTCGCTCTGACTCTTTGGTGACGATCAGTTTGTGTTGCGTTCAACTCGTCACTAAACACGTCTGCTCCTTTCATGCACTCGACCATAATGACACAATAAGTACTCGCAACAAAGCATGTGGGAGATGCTCAGGTGCAGACGTGTGACAGCAACCGATTGGTAGACCGAAATCACTGTTTCCAGCATATTCAGTGATTGGCAGTTCTCCTATTCATTAACAGTCCATATTCCCACATCATACATAGAAATTTGTATGGTTATGTAAACTGAAGGTGGAAGGGGAGAAAGTGAAGGAAAGAATGATAGCGGCTGCACCAGGACTTCATGCGAAATCAGCGGTGACTAGTGAAACTGTGTGCCGGATCGTGACTCGAACCCAGGATCTCCTGCTTACTAGGTAGTTGCGTTAAACACTGCGCCGCTCCGACACAGTGATAATCACAAATGAGTGGAATATCTTGGCGCACACCCAGGCTGATCCACACCTCCACCTACCTCCACCTATCGGCATTCCCTCTTCATGTCTTCCATACTCGCTACTTTTAGATCCCCGCTGGAGTTCAAAAGAAAATGCGCATCCATACTGAAGGACGTGAATTTATTGCCCATCGAGACGAATCAGTTATATGGATGCTGGGTGTCTGGACCAGTTTTATTTTGCCAACACTGTGTGTAACATTTAAATGCATGTCAAAACCATGTACTGCTCAACCACCATATTGTTGTTCTTGGCTTACGGTGGCTGTTACCGGAAACGTGCACTGACGTTACAATAAACGAAGAAAAACTCTTGTCCTTGCATCCACGGAGTTTGGCATATACTGTCAGGTGATTCAGCGTGTGTTCATGAAGTCCCATCAGTACTGCACTATGGTGTTTATCATAATCTTGAATATCACTAAGAGTGGGAAACATAGGAAATAGTCACATTCAGATAAAAAAAAGAAAAACGTTTCCCGCGAAGAATAAAAAGCAGATACCCCTACAGAAAGCAATCTTGCGGCGGAGAAAAGATAGAAAACTTGGAAAGAGCAGTAAAATACATTTTGAAATACCAAGAAAGCGAAAAATACAGAAGAAATAGTTAAAACTCTTAGAAAACAAGGGCGTTTTAGATAAGCAGTTCTCTAGATGACTTCCTTAAAATACTTGTTGTAAGAAATATTGTGGAGTATTATGAGCAGAGAATGTAAATATTAGCGATGAGACAGGTGATACACAGGACATAAAATCCCGTCTGAGGCCTGCGATCATTTTTATGTTAATAATTGGCAACCAGTGCTGTACATTTCATGACTTAATAGCGATTGTACAGCATTGGTTGCCAATTATTGTTGAGACACGTGTTTACATTTTCAAAAACTGAGCTATATTTTCAGGACTTAGAAAGCCTGAGAACTGAAAATGAATGTTGGCCAGTGATTGGTAAATGGGAGAAGAAATAGAGAATGTAGTTATCAATATTTGTGTGGAGACTGAAAATCAGCATGAAGCACATGACAGCGGCACTGGTACTGAAACAGACACTGCAGAGTAAACTGGAACGCATTCAGTGAAACGGACATAACTGATGAAGAACTTACCGTCCCCCCACATGAGTGGTGGACCATCCCTTTCATTACTCCTAACATCACAGTTGATGGAAGCTCCAGTGCATAACTGTAGTCGTACCGTTCTTGCTCCCTACCACGACAATGACTTACGCGTTGACTGACGATTAGCTGACCACAGCGTCTTTACTTCCAAGTGCAACGATATTGTGGTCGAACAATAATATTTAAAATGAATACATATTTCTTTGTCTTCATTGTATCTGAAGCTATTCCTGCACTCGGTGAAACGCATGGTGTCTTAATTTGACCCAAGGTCATATTTAGACTGTTTAGAGATTATCTGTGAGGCATAGTTTGTACCCCATATTAACCACGTTTCGTTTTGTCTTTGCGGCAGACGACCCTCACACACACTAATTACTTTAATGTGTATAAACATAATGTTTTTAAAACTGTTAAATGACGTTATTTCTTTAAAGCAGCTGAAAGATGCTCTTCTAAATTCTAAGCTTATTAATAGTATTGTTGATTTCCCGTCAAAATAACCCTGCAAGGTTCGCAGAAGAGCTTCTGCAAAGTTTGGAAGGTAGAAGGCGAGGTACTGGCAGAAGTAAAGCTGTGAGGACGCGGTGTGAGTCGTGCTTGGGTAGTTCAGTTGGTAGAGCACTTCCCCGCGAAAGGCAATGGTCCCGAGTTCGAGTCTCGGTCCGGCACACAGTTTTAATCTGCCATGAAGTTTCATTATCAAAATAGCCGTACTTCCAGCAACGTTTACTGGTAGACAGCAATAGATGCATGTTTATACACAAGACACCATGACATACGTGCGTTCGTGCTGACGTCTCAACTTTTTCATCACATTCACATGAAAACGAGCATTCGTTGTGACAAATAGAGCTTCTATCGCCCTGTCAATCTCCATTCTATTGACACGATTTCACTGCACAACCTTCAAGCAAAAACTGACTAAAGTGATGGACTTGATTGCAAAACATCAAGTTGATTGCGGAACTCGACACTGGATTTATTCCTGTTAATGAAGGAAGAGAAGCCTTCCTCACGCACACATGCTCATGAGTCAAAACGAAAATTTACTAACCCCAAAATGATGATAACATTTGTGCAGAAACACCAGATCCTGAAGAATGTCGATTTATGTTCGACATTGTCACCAAACACAAGGTGCATCGATCATGCGATGCTAAGAACCCGTAATAACAACGGAGGCAAAAAATGCACGAAAAAGTACATCAGAGATTGTAATTAATGAAACTCGTGCTGGTGACCCTCGACACAGACTTGCAATCAGAATGAGAAATGCCGATATTGAAATCAACAGTAGATGAAATGTGCCACATTTATCCTCTTTTTGTCAGACACACGTAAAGCGCATATGAAAGTGGAATGCTGAAATTCCGTGAAATCAATAAACTACATATACAAGTACGTGGAAAAGGGCATCCATATAGCCATATTCAGTGTTGCTAATTCCGATACGCGCACACATGAAGTTATTTAATTTCAGACAGGTCGATATATCAGCAATGCGGCCATGAGGCGCTCTCTGGGTTCCTCAATTCACAGTTGGCATCTCAGTTTTGTTCATCTTACGTTACTGTTCGCCCTCAGAGTGACAAAAAGTCTATTTCACGAAAGAGAAAGCACTAAATGTTGTTGTCGCACCAGCGCAAACAATACTGACAGCATTTTTCGCGCTGTGCGACGAAGATGCAATCACTAGAACTTTAGTATACACGGAGGTACCAAAGTAATTACATGGAATGCCACATCGAAAACATCCCAGTGACTCTCACAAGGCACGGGAGTTGAACGGTTTCAAAATCTGTTTTCATATGACGCACTGAGCCGTATTTAGCAGTACATCGAAGTAACGCTGAATTTGAGGAAGCTCCTGATTGACGTCAAAAGCGCGAACTTCATTTGCAAACCTGAGAGCGGTCGATGGCGTAGTAAACGTGACACACAGAGAAACTTGCCTAATACTTCGTTTACCGAAAATGATCATCACTGAGAAATTACCTCCATGCTCATCACTGTCAGTAGTCATCCACGACAAATACAAACATTGCTCGGCATCATTCGGACCACTTGTCCAGTATCCAATCTTAACGATCTCTTACAAAATTCAAAGAGGACTTGAGCGACGACATTTTGCTTCCTCTTCATAGTGTTTAGCAATGCTGACACGATTCAATTTTCGGACGATTCCACTGAAGCTCTGACAGAAATCGAACACATGCTTAACCACAACGTTCTGCATATGACTTTCAAGACTGAGATTTGTTGAGAGAACAACAAATAAGAAGTTCATGAATTGAGTTTATTAGCCGAAGAAGATAAACAACTCTCACCTGCAGAAGGAAAAATTGGCCTACGACACAATTACAAATGCGGTGTCCAGTGTTAGAGGCGGTCTGTTTTTCATTTATGCACCAGGCGACTCAGGAAAAATGTTCATCTATTTGATTTTAGCTCAGATTCGCATCTCAAAATGGCATTTATTTTGCCCATGCGTCACCAAGTATTGAGGCTACAGTATTGGATGGTGGACGAAGAGCCCGTTCATCCAATATTTCAAGTTTCGGGAATGATGAAAGTGCTGCAAACTTGCGAGCTGTAGGGAATGAATATACCGTGGCAGATAAACCACTTGAAGAGCGTGATCAAATTGTTCAATATTTATGAGCAGTTACAAACCTATTCGGTGGAGCTCATTTTATCAGAGAAGCCACGGTCATATCAAACTCAGCACCAGCTGAAAAACTGAACGCTTGCCTCAGAGCATCGAATCTGTGTAGAAACTCACATCACAGACCAATATGCGCGTACATCTGCAGCAGAACGGGTCGCCCGTATTTTTAAAACAGCTACTGGAAATTGGTAATGCCAAGGACTAGTTGATGCCGAAACAAAATATATTATATTTCCATTGAATTTTTATGTCATTGTTCCACCGATCGAACAAAAAATTAAAGAACTTTTCCAAAAATAGCCACTAATTACAAACACACCAATGGCTTTGCAAACGGGAGTAACTTGGAAGCAGAAAACACCGATATCAAGTACGCAGTCCATGAAGAAATTGCGGGTGAGGTTGTCACGTTGAAAAGGTTTATTAAGAATCTAATGTGATGGAAGAGAAATACCGATGTCAACCGCCTGAGGGCACTGAATAATACAATGGTGACAACTGAAAATTTCTGCTGGAACACGACTCAAACCCAGAATTCCTGCTTTACGTCTACGTTTACCTTGGCTGCTTCGGCTATCTGATCACGCTTCCATTCTGGCGCAAATTTCCAACTTCTCCCACACTTATTCCGTAGCACCACCCCGTCCGCAGTCCTCTTCGCTCGCTGCACTTAGTATGATTCCCGGTTGAGGTCGGACCTACGTTCCATCCACACAGAGGAAAATGGCTCAGAGCACTATGGGACTTAACATCTGTGGTCATCAGTCCCCTAGAACTTAGAACTACTTAAACCTAACTAACCTAAGAACATCACACACATCCATACCCGAGGCAGGATTCGAACGTCCGACCGTAGCAGTCGCGCGGTTCCGGACTGAGCGCCTAGAACCGCTAGACCAACGTTGCCGGCTCACAGAAGAGGTGTCACGAAATACCATCAAGGCGCATAACTATTACCATTGTATATGCGGTGTGTGTTGTTTCGGACATAAGCAACGAGCATGAGCTATGAGGATGGTGGATAGGGGGGCGCTAGGAACATAGTGTGCGACAAGACACAATTTGGGTTGGAGAAGAAAAGTGTTCGGATAGCCGAAGCGCTGAAGGCCACTGCTCACATGAAGCGGGAAATCTTGGTTTGAGACCCGCTCTGGCCCAAATTTTCCACGGTCACAACTGAATTATTTCAATGCCCTCATGCGGCTAACGTCGGTATTTCTCTCCCATAGTGCACGTTTAAAAGGCTGAAAAATCACGAATGTACCGTGCCTGTTATTTCAGACGTGTCCTGAAGAACGAACAGGAGACATATAATGGTAACATCTTTACATCTGGACAGCATTTCATGATATTTCAGTGTGGGTGCACCACAGGCCCTAGCTCTAGCAGGAATCGCGCTAGATGTTGCGAGCAGTAAGACAATGAGGATTGTGAACGAGCGGGTTGGGGGTCGCTACGCAAATAGTATGCAACAAGTTGGGAATTGGCGTCAGAAGGGAATCGGGATCGTATAGCCGAAGCTGTAAAGCGAGAAATTGGAGTCCAGACAGGCACAAACTTTCACTTGTCACCTTTGTGTTATTTCAGAGCCCTGATGCGAATGGCGTTAGTATACATTTTCTATCATTTATATTAGCGGCCGCGCAAAGTTGAATGTGTGGCGTCAGTTTGTGCGGACATGCACGAAAGAACAGACACCATACCTAAGATAATAAGAATCTAACAAGTGGTGCGAATGTTTATGTAAGCTATATTTCCGCACATCTGACATTACGTACGGTATATTCATGACTCAAAACAACTATGTTCACAGTATCTCTTACATTTTGAATTCTTTAACTTTTTGGCTTATGTTTTGACTATCTTGATTGGTCCCTGACATTTTCCATCATAATGTTTGTAACGTAGCAAGTAATTAAGAGATGACATTCGTTGCAGTAAGGCACACAGCCGTTTGGAATAGTGGCTGCAGGATGTCTATGACTTTTTGTCGCTTTGCTCACAGCGTAGCTGTCGCTCCCTGCCGTGAGAACTGCATAGAGTAACATTCAGTCGGTACGAAAATTCATACCATCTAGGAATCTAAATAATCCATATTCAATTCAAATTTGGTACACAGACTTTTGTTATTAATGGAAAGAAGCTGTCAAAATTTCAGTTTTTATTTATTATAGTTCTGTAGATAATAAAAATTACCTAAAAGTCCTAAAAGCGACACTTAAGTTTAAAACCCAGTTAGGGACAATAACAAATTGACTTTCATTATCCTTTGGAGCCATCACAAAGTTATCACTGCATAAAATCAATTAATTAGAATTTTCTTTTCAAACCTTAAGTTACTCTACATTATGTAATACAAAAAATCGCTCAAAATTATTATTTGCTTATAATTTTTCTGTGTGAGTGCATGAGAATGATTGACCGAGTGTATGTGGGACATACGTTAAAACTTAATATGTCATTTTATGTAAAACCTAGTGAGAAAGTTATGGTGCAACCACGATTCAGATGAAGTATGTTGGTGTGAGCTTGCTTTTGCATAAAAGCAGCCAGAATAAAAGTTAGAGACCGAATAAGTTTATTTATCTATTTGGCTAATAATTCGTACTTCGCTTATTGTGATTAAAAATATACTAGTAAATGACGTTTTAATGACATTATTTATTATCAGATTAGTGATTGGATAAGGCAAGTTTTGCCGCGAGAATGATCTGGAAGGAACATACTGATTGGTCGTTTAGATCAACAGCCAATCAGAAATAAGCTGTTCCCGCGCAATATAGTGAGGTGGGCAGAGAGTAAAGGAGCTCTAGATAGTCATTTGCTAACCGGCCTAGTGATAGCACCATATAAGATAGCTCAGTAAAAATTATCAGCAAGATGAAGAACTAATGAGTTCATTTCGCGTATAACGTGTCGTGACTGAGGCGACTGGAATTAAGAACATTTTAATGAAAGTTCGTAAATTAAATACACTCCTGGAAACGGAAAAAAGAACACATTGACACCGGTGTGTCAGACCTCCCATACTTGCTCCGGACACTGCGAGAGGGCTGTACAAGCAATGATCACACGCACGGCACAGCGGACACACCAGGAACCGCGGTGTTGGCCGTCGAATGGCGCTAGCTGCGCAGCATTTGTGCACCGCCGCCGTCAGTGTCAGCCAGTTTGCCGTGGCATACGGAGCTCCATCGCAGTCTTTAACACTGGTAGCATGCCGCGACAGCGTGGACGTGAACCGTATGTGCAGCTGACGGACTTTGAGCGAGGGCGTATAGTGGGCATGCGGGAGGCCGGGTGGACGTACCGCCGAATTGCTCAACACGTGGGGCGTGAGGTCTCCACAGTACATCGATGTTGTCGCCAGTGGTCGGCGGAAGGTGCACGTGCCCGTCGACCTGGGACCGGACCGCAGCGACGCACTGATGCACGCCAAGACCGTAGGATCCTACGCAGTGCCGTAGGGGACCGCACCGCCACTTCCCAGCAAATTAGGGACACTGTTGCTCCTGGGGTATCGGCGAGGACCATTCGCAACCGTCTCCATGAAGCTGGGCTACGGTCCCGCACACCGTTAGGCCGTCTTCCGCTCACGCCCCAACATCGTGCAGCCCGCCTCCAGTGGTGTCGCGACAGGCGTGAATGGAGGGACGAATGGAGACGTGTCGTCTTCCGCGATGAGAGTCGCTTCTGCCTTGGTGCCAATGATGGTCGTATGCGTGTTTGGCGCCGTGCAGGTGAGCGCCACAATCAGGACTGCATACGACCGAGGCACATAGGGCCAACACCCGGCATCATGGTGTGGGGAGCGATCTCCTACACTGGCCGTACACCACTGGTGATCGTCGAGGGGACACTGAATAGTGCACGGTACATCCAAACCGTCATCGAACCCATCGTTCTACCATTCCTAGACCGGCAAGGGAACTTGCTGTTCCAACAGGACAATGCATGTCCGCATGCATCCCGTGCCACCCAACGTGCTCTAGAAGGTGTAAGTCAACTACCCTGGCCAGCAAGATCTCCGGATCTGTCCCCCATTGAGCATGTTTGGGACTGGATGAAGCGTCGTCTCACGCGGTCTGCACGTCCAGCACGAACGCTGGTCCAACTGAGGCGCCAGGTGGAAATGGCATGGCAAGCCGTTCCACAGGACTACATCCAGCATCTCTACGATCGTCTCCATGGGAGAATAGCAGCCTGCATTGCTGCGAAAGGTGGATATACACTGTACTAGTGCCGACATTGTGCATGCTCTGTTGCCTGTGTCTATGTGCCTGTGGTTCTGTCAGTGTGATCATGTGATGTATCTGACCCCAGGAATGTGTCAATAAAGTTTCCCCTTCCTGGGACAATGAATTCACGGTGTTCTTATTTCAATTTCCAGGAGTGTAGTTGGAGATTTATGAGCGTGTGAACTTTCTGGTCTACGTAACAATTACATGTGGCATATTTCGTGCTCCGTACGGAATACTTTGGCGAGAACTTCTTAGTAAGAAGACCACTGAAACGACCGAATGTTTAACTCGCGAAGACTGGTGGATCTGTGACTGTTAGATCGTGAAAATTAGTCGGGTCGTACTTGCAAAAATTCTGGCTGCTTTTCGAGTGAAAATGTGTTGTACAGACAGTGAATTTTGAAGGATAAACTTTACCATATTAAATACGGACTTGATAGCCATTGTCATGTGTTTCCATATGAATAAAAAGCAGATGCAATCTAAGTTTTAGATGCTTTCTGTAAATAGACTGCATCCTCCGAACGCCCGATTTTTTAAATATGAACTTTCAGGAACTGGCTTGCAACTCGAGTTACACGGCCTCTCTGTAGTTGGTACTGGATAATGGTTTCATCAACGCTGCTTTACACTGCCTATCAAGTATCTGCTACTACAGAGTTAAGGGATGTAGGAAGGAAGGAATATCGAGGCAGGTGGACTTTCGATAATTTAGAAAGAGAGGTGACGAAGACGACCGACCTCGCCCCACCGCAATTGGTGCATCGGCCAGGAAATGTGTAGTTCAAGTGTGTGCAAACGCTAAGAGCAGCAGTGTAGTTAGCCCGATAAAAGAAAGACCCACATGTGCATAAATGAACTTAAATAGAAAGACAGAGGACCCACGTGATCCAGGAAAAGGTGATTTAGAAAGGACCGCAATAGCGAAGTGGAAGATTTAGTGGCTAGAACAACCAATGGAGAAGGCGGCTGACGACGTCGGCAACACAGGGCAGAACTTGGCGAGCGGACCCGTTGTAACATCTCGCCGTGCTGACAAGGATCATGAAAAGCTAAGTTGTATTCTAATTCGTTTGGTGTGTGTGTGTGTGTGTGTGCAAAAAAAACTTGTGGACATGGTGGAAAATAATAACCATGTTATAGTAGATCAGAATGTGGTGGTAAATTTGGGTAAAGTAATATATGCAGATGATGCAGTGGCTGATGAATTTAGTTTTGATACATCACAACTGAATAATAGTGGCTTGCCAGATTTAATGTATGCTAATTATGGGGCAGATAATGAACAAAACACGGTGGAAACCGATGTCAAGTTTATATCAGTTACTGTTACAGTGATAAAGCAGGAGCCATTGTCAATTACTTGTGAGCATAAGGATAGTATTTCAGAAATGTTAGCAAGTATTTTGAAACATATGGGGGATATTAATAGCAAAATGAATGGACTGGATTCCAAAATTAAAATTTCATTAAGCTCTGATATGGACACTAAAATGAGGGAAATGGGTTCTGATATAAAGAATTCTTTAAGTTCTGAAAGAAAAGAGTTGCATACTGAAGTTGATCAAGGGTTTACTAACTTCTCATTAAAAATGGAGTTCAGAATGGAAAACAAAATTTCTAAATTAAGAGATTTATAGAAAAACGATATGACTGTGGTTAATGACAGTGTAAAGGAAGAGATTAGTAAAGTGAAACAAGAATGTAATAATGCTGTTGTAACAGTAACAAATAAATTGACCTCTCAGATTAAGATGATAGCAAACAGTTGAGGAAACAAGCAAATGCAGTTTTAAATGAAATGCAGAAACAAATAAATAATTAAACAATGTGGAAAAACAATGTGAGGATAGTCACACTATAATGGGAAACCAAATCAAGGAAGGAAGTGTGTGCGAAATTTGGTGTGTAAGTGGCTGCTAAATTTACTAACCTGGAAACTAACATAAATCAGCTTAGTACAGATGTAGATGAATAACTGCGTAACTGTGGTGGTAGACTGAAAAGAGTAGAACAAAGTGTTACTAACAATAGTCGATATGTAATATCTAATGGTATGGTAAAACCTTCAGAAATTGCATATGTGACACATCGGCAGTTTTTGCGATTCTAGCCAAGTAAAAATGTACATCCTAAAGAATTTTGGGGTGATTTTGAGGACGTCTTGTCCAAATCATGGAATGATAAACAAAAAATTGGTTTCACTAGGTAAAATTTGATGGGGGAATCTAGAGTTTGGGGTAATTGCGCAGAAGATAAATATGACAAGATAGAGGATTTTAAACAGGCATTTATCTTGGAATATCGGGGCAAACAAAAACAGGTGGAAGTTTTAAACAAATGCTGGTCAGGTGAAAAATATGATCCAAAGAGAGAGACTATTAAGAGGTTTGTACAAAAATGGGTCACAGCTTTATCATATTTGAACTCTAAAGTGGAGCTAGAGCAGATCATTATGGGGATAGAGAATAAGTTGCCTTTGTACTGGCAGAGTAAAATAATTTCGGCACATAGGGATGATATTGATAAATTTGCTCATTATCCTGAGAGGGTGGAAAATAGTTTAAAAGAGCAGGAGAATGATAGAAGGGATTATAGGCCTCCCTTTGCCAAATGAAAACAGAGCCAAGGCACATATAAATGGATTAAGAGTGCAAAGATCCAGTAATTACAGAGGCAGGTATCAAGGGCGAGGGAAGTAGATATATTGACAGAGACCGAAACATTGAATATAGAAAGCAGCAGTCCGCAGACTGGGTGGAGTGGCGTAGGCCGCCAGCTGAAAGGAAGGTCAATGGCAATAACTGTGTAGGAAAAGTGGAAAAATGATGGCCGTCTGTAATGTTGCTAGCATTTTTAGACTGTGGCATCATAGTTTAAATCCGCTATCAAAACCTTTTATAAGGCAGCCACCAGCTGAACATCTTAGGGGTGGTATTGTAGAAGCAAATATTGCAGAGGAGAGGGACACCATTAAGAATTATGTTTTTCAGGGAAGTGTAGGACACCTTTGCGAAAGAAAAGGTCAAAACAGCGGTCCTAGGAACCATGTTAATGAGGAACGGTTAGTAGAAAGTAACGATTCAGAACAGGACGTTAGTGTGAGTGAGCACTGCATTGCAGATGAGGGGCTTACAGTGAAGTGTGGGATTAGAACGATAACAGGGGAAACGGTATTAGAAGTACCTAAGAAAGAATATAGAAGGGCAGAGGAAGTTCTACGAAGATTAGAAGTAGTAGTTTCTAATAATGACGAAGAAGGAACAGAAGTGGAGGAAGCAGGGGGTTATTTTGATAATTCGGACAACAGGATAGGAAGGGCTGCAGAATCTGATATTATTATTAAGGAAGGAGAGTATTTGGAGAAGTGTTTTGATTTGTCAGTAGTGGACAGACCAATTAAAGCTGCCACAGTTTGAGAGGAAGAAGACTCCGTGAATATGTGCGTAATTTCCACAGAAGGGATAGGATTCAATAGGCGTGATGCAGTGCAAGATTTGTTAGATGAATCTGTTTCTGAAGTCAGACGAAAAGCTGCAGGACAGCCTATAACAGAAGTTACTGTTTTTAATGACAAGGTTCCTTGTTTATTGGATAGTAGTTCTGATTGCTGTGCAGTGACACAGAGTTTTGTAAAGGCTCTCACTGCTAATAAGAATGTGGTTATAATGCCAGTGATTAACATAAATATTATTGTAGCCCCAGGGAAAAGTAAGAAAGTAGTTAAACATGGAAGTTGTGCTACCTGTCAGGATCGGTGATGTGCATTTGAAACAGAATTTTTTAATAATTAATGGCTTAAGAGTGGAAACATTGGTGCGAGGAGATTTCTTACAAAAGTACTGACAAAAAGTGGATTTTGGACGTAATGAAGTGGTCATTGTGGTGCAAGGAGAAACAGTAGCTTTCCTTTTATTAGAAAAAGGCAATATGAATCTGACGAGTAAAGTGACATACCTATATGTTACTGCAGAGAGAAAGAGGATATTGTGGGGTATAATGAGTATGGCGAAATAAGGAAGTAGATCCTTCCGAGAAAGAGGGATTGCGAAATATCATTGATTTGAAGAAGTACATACAGAAAGATGATGGGGACAGGAGTAACTAACTGTCCTCAGGGGACGCTCATTCTTAGCGTCGTCAGGTGTTTGATGAACACCAATCATCCTGAGTTGTTGGAAATATTATTTCCTTTTCGTTTCGTATTGTCAACCTAAATAATCATCGTTCAGAACTTTTTTGTTATTCTCTTTCCTTCTTCCCTATCGTAGTAAATAAAGTATATAAAATGTTCATAGAGAATAAATGCCAACAGTAAATAAGGAAACTGGTAAAAGAAAGACATTTTTGGAGGTATATGATCACTAAAGACTAACACATACGAATGTCGAATGAAAATGATGTAATAAGGTATACTGGGAAAAAATAAGTTAATGTGACTACTTAATATGTGATTTCAAAACCAATTTCAGAACATATAGAAATGATGTTGGAAGATGTTTGCGGTAAGAGGCATAAGGAATGTGCCTAGAGGAAGTAAGTAAATAGATTATGTATCTGATGTGTTTTTGATACCCACATAAGTTGGAATAAATATTTTCAACATTTCCAGTAATTTTGCGTTCTATTTGTATAATAGCTTATTTTATGTAAACTCATGATATTTTAATAGTAAGTGTAAATATTGTTTCTAAAAAAGAGGTAATGAAGGAAACGTTTGTAAATTTATGGCTTGCTTACAAGGGAATAAGTATTGCTTTCAGCAGGAACTTGCTTAGGAATTCTCTCACTATAAATTACTTATAACGATTTTTTGAAAAAACGTATCAAGTAATAGTGCCAATTTGGGTACTGTCATTATTTCTGAATAATGATTAATTCATTCCTTACTGAAAATAATTAGTATTATAGAGTATTATTTGATAAAAGACAATGAATTTCAATGAATATTGAGTTTTCTTGAAAGAAAAGTTTTCTGAAAATAAGCAGTAATTTTAGAGTACACTAAAATTCTGGAAGGTTCCTCGCAATGTTTTTCCTTTAAATTTACGAAGAAGAAAAACACGAATTATAATACTTGTATATGTGTAAACTTACGGTGCAGAAATTAAAACTGTTGGCTTAGCCATACTGTTTTTTTTTTTTTTTTTGCCAGTACGAAATTTTGAAGTACTGATACGAAACTATAAGAAACTAGGTACAGGACTGAGGGCTGGATGGTGTATCACAATGAAGTGCCTTTAAAGCAACCCAAGTGTAAGTGTGAAAAACAAAAATGTTATACCCGTGTGCTGCTACAGGAAGTCAGTGTTTTTTTAAATATATAAAAAAACGCTCCCCATTGTTGTTAATATATTAGGTTTCATGAACACTAACATAGCGACTATTAAGTGTTTAATTCATTTCAAACTGATATAGATATCTGTGAAGTATTTCTTCAAAGAAAAATTTAATTTCGAGTAAAACTTGAATATTTACTAATGTAAATTGTTTGATAAAGTTTGGTTTTTGGAAGATGTCAAAATGCAGAATTTTGTACAAAATATGTTATTTTTAGAAAACAAAGGGAAATTTTGTAAATCAATTTTCATCAATTTTGTTATTCGCTGTCAAGTCCAAGCCTTTGAAATCTGATGTTACTTTATAAAAAACGGTAATGTAAATTTGATATGCCGTTCACTTGAAAAAAATATTGAAAGTAGGAACAACTTTCGTTGGAGATCCCATAATTAAATTTGTCAGTTCAGTTAAGGAATTCAGTAATAACATTGCCATTATATGAACCTTAAATATACTTAAAAGTAGTTTTAGGTGCATCGTGGGTGTGTAACGTAGCAAGTTCAACCGTCTATGAATCTAAATAATCCGTATTAGCTATTATTCGATTTTCTACAAATTTAGTACGCAGCCTTTTGTTGTTAATGGAATGATGCTGTCAAAATTTCAGATAATAATTTATTATAGTTCGGGAGATAATGAAAATTGAATAAAAGTCCTAAAGCCGACACTTATGATTTAAAACCCAGTTAGGAAAAATAACAAATTGACTTTCATTATCATTTGAAGCCATCACAAAGTCATCAGTGCATAAAATCAATTAATTGGAATTTTCTTTTCCAAACTTAAGTTACTTTACATTACGTAATACAAAAAATCACTCAAAATTATTATTTGTTCGTAATTTTTCTGTGTGAGTGCATGGGAATCATTGACAGACTGTATGTGGGATGTACGTAAAAAATAAATATGTCATTTTACGTAAAACCTTGTACAAACGAACTGTGAGAAAGTTATGGTGCAACCACGATTCAGATGACGTATGTCGGTGTGAGCTTGCTATTGTACAAAATCAGCTAGAATGAAAGTTAGAGACGGAATAAGTTTATTTATCAATCTGGAGAATAATTCGTACTTCGCTTATTTTGTTTAAATAATATACTACAAATGGAAGTTTTAACATTAATTACTATCAGTTTAGTGATTGGATATGGAAAGTTTTGCCGCGGGAATGATCTGGAAGGAACATTCTGATTGTTCGTTTAGATCAACAGCCAATCAGAAGTAAGCTGTTCCCAAGCTAATATAGTGAGGTGGGCAGAGAGTAGAGGATGTCGAGATAGTGGCTTGCTAACCGGCCTAAGGATAACACCATGTTAGATAGCTCCGTAAAAATAGTCTGTAAGATGAAGAACTAGTGAGTTCATTTCGGTTAGAACGTGTCGTGACTGAAGCGACTGGAGTTACGAACATTTTAATGAAATTTTGGTGGTTCTAAATTAAGCGTGTGAACTTTCAAGTCGTAGAAACAATTCCGTGTGGCATATTTCGTGCACTGTACGGAATACTTTGGCGAGCACGTCTTACCACTGCAACGACCAAATGTTTAACTCACGGAGAGTGGTGGATCTGTGGCTGTTAGATCGTGAAAATTAGTCGGGTCGGACTTGCAAAAATTCTGGCTGCTTATCGAGTTAAAATGTGTTGAACAGACAGTGGATTTTGAAGGATAAAGTTAACCACATTAAATATGGACTTGATAGCCATTTTCATGTGTTTTCGTATGAATAAAAACCAGATTCAAACTAAATTTTAAATGCTTTCCGCAAGTAGACTCTATCCTCCGAACGCCCGATTTTTTAAATGTGAACTTTCAGGAACTGGCTTGCAACTCCAGTTACGCGGCCTCTGGGTGGCAGGTACTACGTAGTGGTCTCATCAACGCTGCTTTGCAGAGCTTATCACGTATCTGCTACTACAGAGTTAAGGGATGTAGGAAGGAAGGAATATCGAGATAGGTGGAACTAACGTAGACGACGGACCCCGCCCGCCGCATGTTGAATTAACCTATATTTCCATACGTCAGATATTATGTATGCCTATTTTACTTGTTATCTTGTAGGATCGTCGGTTATTGTCATCTGGGGGATCTGACATACATTGCTACAGTTGTTTCACTTCATGCCGATATTCTGTAACAGATATTCGCGGTGAAAACTCGTCTTCCTATGAAATCTGCACATCGACATTTCCACGTCATCTCAGTAGCAAACAACGGCATCACTCATGCATTAATTTCACTGACACTAGGATGTAAGAGCAGTCTGCTATACCTGACATGCATTTCTACATGCCTGTATGCAAGCTGGTTCGTATTTAAAGTTCAGTTCTTGTAGCAGTTCTGAAATCGTCTTCCACTGGATGGCGCATATCGATACGACAACACTGTCTCCATGGGAACCATTATCGTCGCTTAACCACTGTCTTTGCTGACATAAAATATACGAGGTTTCGGAAAATCCCCACCGATGCCTATCGGTATTCTCACACCCGAATATAATTGGTTATCTCTTTCATAAATATTTTTTATCACATACTAGATGCGCTGCTTACAGCAGTTGTTTTATATAATATAATGTACCTATTCCGTCATTTGTTAATAATTTTTGTGTAACTATTCTGCACATACTTTACTGTAACATCTGTTTTAGGTCGTCTATCGCTGACGTAAATCGATATGCGGTGAGTGGAGCATCGCGTATTTCTACAAAAATTTCGTCGCTCTGCTTAGCATCTGCTGTTCGTGGAATCACACCTGCTCCGTTCACCACCATCGCCTACCATCTTGTCCGCTGTATAGTTTCTGCTTCTAATGTTGAGTATGTGTCAAGTATTTTACATGTTACTGCTCTTATCAGACTTTCCTCTAAGTTCATTCTGTAATTGTATTCAGTGAAGATGGACTGAAGATGGTCACAGCCTGATCGAAACCGGAAACAAAATATTTTTTTGCGGGTACTGTTTTGATCCGTTTTAAAGTATTTTAGCCAGACCACGGTTTTTCTCCACCAGCAATGTTCTCAAAATTGATTGACTGTAGTTGCCCACAGAAACATTTACAATTGCACACACATACGTATCTACTCACTCATGATAAAATGTAGGATTGATCAGTACATAAAAGGATGTTCGTTGATAAAAAAGAGAACAGCCTGATCCTCTCTCCAGAGACCATTGATAATTCGAACTGAGTAACTTGCATCATGAAAATCGGAACAACAAGTACACTAGATGCATTAAGAATGCGAGGTTTATGAAACGACTCTGACTGAAACGTTTCAACCTACAAATTGACTGAAACCATCATGAATGCGGAAAGCTTTTAAAATAAGCATTTGACTTTTGAAATCCAGAGCCTCATTGAAAGTCTGCACCCGTTTAACTCTTTTACGCAATATTAATCCACTACGATTATACGGACGAAACCAGGAACTCTGTCTGAAACCTGATGTCAAATGTGTTGTGATAAACCATTCTAAATGGCACTTCAAGTGTCCTAAATCCAGGTATTCCATTATTCCATCCATTAGATTTCAAAACCCTACAGTTCCCCTTCAGTGACCATCAAGAATGCACTAGGTCAATCGTTTCAAGTGTGTGGGTTAATTTGGAAAATTAAAGTTTATCAGCTGCTGAACTATGTGTTGCGTGCTCACGAATGGGTCAGCCGAAAAATTTGCGTGTTTTTGCAGAATAAAAGGCCAAAATATTGCCTATCCTAATGCATTTAAATACATTTTCCCCTAATTTAACATAAAACACAGAAAATCATTGCTTTCATATATTTGGCTATTTAAAAGTGTCTGCGCTAGAAAAAAGCGCACGTCATTCCCGTCTTTAAGAAAGGCCGTAAGACAGATCAACAAAATTATAGTCATACATCGTTGACGTCAATCTGTTGTAGAATTATGGAACATGTTTTATGTTAAAGAATTATGACCTTCTTGGAAAAGAACAGCTCCTCTACAAAAATCAACATGGATTCCGAAAACAGAGATCCTGCGAAACTCAGCTCGCTCTGATATACACAGCGCAGTGGACAACGGTGCTCAGGTTGATGCTGTGTTCCTTGATTTCAGTAAGGCGTTTGACACCGTCCCACATTCCCGTTTAATGAAGAACATACGAGCTTACGGAGTATCGGAGCAGGCCTCCCATTGGATTTAAAACTTTCTTGCAGACAGAACTCCCCAACACGTCGCTCTCTACGGAACTCGATCAACGGATGTAAAGTTAATATCCGGAGTACCACATGGAAGTGTGATAGGACCGTTGCTGTTCACAATACTTATAAATGATCTTGCAGAAAGCGTCGGATGCTCGTTAAGGCTATTAGCAGATGATGCAGTTGTTTATACCAAAGTAGCAACGCCAGAAGATAGTAAGAACTTGCATAACGACCTGCAGAGAATTCATGAATGGTGCAGACGATGGCAGTTGACCCTGAACGTAAATAAATGTGACATACTTCGCATACATAGGAAAAGAAATCCACTGCTGTACAACTACACTGTTGATTACAAACAGCTGGAGACAGCATCTGCCGTATCCAGAGCAACCTTAAGTAGAATGACCATACAAAACAGATAGTGGGAAAAGCAAACACCAGACTCAGATTCATGCAAAGAACCTTAAGAAAGTGCAAATCATCCACGAAAGAAGTGGCTTATAAGGCGCTTGTTCGCCCGATTCTTGAATACTGTTTGTCTATCTGGGATCTCTATCAGGTAGGACTGGTAGAGGAGATAGAGAAGATCCAACGAAGAGCGGCGCGCTTCGTCATAGGATAGTTTTGCTGGGGAGAGAGCGTTACGGAGATGCTAAACAAACTCCACTGGCAGATGTTACAAGAGAGACGTTGAACACCACGGAGAGATTTGCTATTGATATTTCGGGCGGTACAGCACTTTTGAGGAGGAGTCAGACAGCATATTACTTCCCGCCACAAATACCTCGCGTACTGACCACGAGGAGAAAATTCGAGAAATTACAGCCAATAGAGAGGCTTACCGACAATCATTCTTGCGACGCACTATTCGCGAGTGGAACAGGGTTGGAGGGATCTGATGGCGGTACCGAAAGTACCGTCTGCCACACACCATTAGGTGGCACGCGGAGTATGATGTAGATGTAGATATTTCGTGCATGTGTAGCTACTTAGAAAGTGAATGAGGTATTGCAAAGGATGCCAGGCACAGCCCGCCAATTATGAAACAAAGTACTGATCTCCGGCGGTAAGCATGTTCAGTCAGTTAGAGTGGCAGATCTATATTACAATATTTATGAATAAACGAAGATTACCAGCAGCAACTTCCAGATTTAATTACATTTAGATTTTAGTGCTGTACTTCGGATTTATAATTTTGAAGTGATTTCGGTTTATTGTCCTACCAGTTGATGGCTGCAACTTTAATATTGACATTTGATTAGCGCTTAATGGTTCACCTAACTGTCATATCCCTCAAGTAAGCCGACATACGCATCTTTTGGGATAGAGACTTCGTTTAGTAGGTTTGTGATAGACCTTATACCTGGACGGTGACGTACCGCGTCGTAGTTTCAGATAGGGATGAAAAAAAAAAAAAGATTAGTTAAAGCCGATACCGGTACTTTCGTTCTGTATAACGTGTATTTTTTTGTAGTTGCTTGCTCTCGGTTACAACAGATTTTTTCATTTTTTGCTGATAAGTGGCTAAAGAAAGTGGTATTCGTCATAGCAGCTGTGCTAAAATTTTTGGTTTTTAATAAAATTTTTTCTTTAAAAAAATGTTTATTCGTAAAATTTCCAACCTTTCAAGTACTAGATTATTATATGAAAAGGTAAAAGTGATCAGCACTATTTTAATAACACCTACAATTAGAAACCAGGAACAAACATATTACATAAAAATAGGTTATACGTTGCAGGGACAATAATGCACCTGTTGCCGGCCGGAGTGCCCGTGCGGTTCTAGGCGCTACAATCTGGGACCGAGCGACCGCTACGGTCGCAGGTTCGAATCCTGCCTCGGGCACGGATGTGTGTGAAGCCCTTAGGTTAGTTAGGTTTAATTAGTTCTAAGTTCTAGGCGACTGATGACCTCAGAAGTTAAGTCGCATAGTGCTCAGAGCCATTTCAACCATTAGCCAATGCACCTGTTGTTGTGTGGCGTGGCCTTTTAGATTGTATATCAGTTGCATCGTACCAAGTTTGGAAGTATTTCACGACACGTGGTTTAAAGAATTTCAGTGTTCCATTTGCTTTAGAACATTGAAGTCGGTAGGAGACACAACAAACATACGACATCATAAATGAGAACACATACACATGTTCCTTGGAGGAGAAGGTAAATTTGATTGATATACGTATAATTTTATCATTGTGCTGTGAACTTGGAATACTAACTGCATCATTATTATTTTGTGGCCGCTTCAGGGTGAAAACCTGATGCCACGCGCAAGTGATAATGCAGGGAAATCACTACTTTCTGACCTATCGCTCTCAGTGTCGCTGCGTCCATCTCCTTTACCTTCGGAATCGTTGCTAGAAGTGATGAGACCGATCTCTACGGCAGCACCAAGCGTGCACCGATCGTGATCTGATTTTCAATCCATGTTCGAATTCAGGAAGTACAGGAAGTAGTAGCAATAATAAACAAAAAATCGGTTATTCCTGAAATCGGAAAAAATTTGGTATTTGTGTCAACATTTGTAAATCTCTAATTCCTCTCTCTCAAACTCCAACCTATTGGGAGAGAGGGAGAGTTCTAGTTTTAGGGAATCAAAATTTACGAAGTAAATAAGTATTTTTTATTTATCCGTAACCATTTTCCACGCAAAAATGAGAACATGGATTTTCTTGAATTACAGCGCCAACTAGGCAGAATCAAAACAAATATTAAAGAACAAATGTACGTAGTTTTTTATGTTGAATCTGATTCTGCAATAAAAATTGGGAGTTCCCACTTGAAATTTTTAAGTTGCCTCTCGCCCCATCCCCAGAGGGCTAGGGTGGCGGGCTAATTTTAGCACCAGCAGATGTCCCCCTCGAAAATAATCAGCTTTGGATTCTACACATTTTTTTGTGTGAAGCTTATTTTTCGAGTTATTCTTGTTTGTCAACTTAAAATTTACACCCTCTATGTTTCCTGTCTTTCCCTATAGATTTCTTCTATTTTTTTCCCATAATTCTAACATCGTACACCATTTTACACTACCTAACGCTTTTTCCGGGTGAACAAATCCTCTGAAAGGGTCTTGATTTTTCTTCAGTCTCGCTTCCATTATCAACGACAACGTCATAACTGTCTCTCTGTTTCATTTACGTTTCTTAAAGCCAAGCTGCCATCTAACACATCGTCAGTTTTGTTCCATTCTCCTGTTTGTTACTCTTTTCAGCAGCTTGGATGCATGAGAAGTTAAACTGATTGTGCGAGAGTTCCCGCAACAGTCGGCTCTTGTTTTTGTGTGGATGATGTTCTTCCGAAAGTCTGATGGTATATCGCCCATCGGATACAGATTACATACCAACGTGAGTAGTTGTTTTGTTGCCGCTGTCCCCAATGATTTTAGAAATTCCAATGGAATGTTATGAATGATTTCTGCCATCTTCGATCTTAAATCTTTAAAAGCTGTTTCAAATTCCGATCCTAGTACTATATCCATTACCTCTTCCCTGCCGACTCCTATTTCTTCTTCTATCACGTCGTAAGAGGAGTCTTCCACCTCACAGAGGCATGCAATGTACTGTAGCCATCTATCCGCTCTCTCCTCTGCATTTAATCGTGGAATTCCCATTGCAGTCTTAATGTTACCGCTCTTGCTTTAAATTTCACCAAAGGTTGTTTTTACTGTCTTATACGCTGAATCCGTCCTTTCGATATTTCTCGATATCTTCACATTTTTCATGGATTCATTTTGCCTTAGCTTCTCTGCCCTTCCTGTTTATTTATTTCCTGAGTGACTTGTATTTGTGTGTTCCGGAATTCCCTGAACATTTTTGTACTTCCTTCTTTCATGGATCAGCTGAAGTCTTTCATCTGTTGTCCACGGCTTCTTCGCAGTTGTCTTCAATGTACCTACGATTATTTTTCTAACTGCTGCGATTGCCCTATTTACAGATGTCCATTCTTCTTCAACTGTACAGCCTACTGAGAAATTCATTATCGCAGGGTCTGTAACCACAGAGAACTTCACACATATCTCTTCATTACATTGTACTTCCATATTCCACTTCTCTGTCCACTGATTCTTCCTGATAAGCATCTTAATCTTCCGCCTAGTCTTCATCATTACTAAAATGGTTCAAATGGCTCTGAGCACTATGGGACTTAACATCTGAGGCCATCAGTCCCCTAGAACTTAGAACTACTTAAACCTAACTAACCTAAGGACATCACACACACCCATACCCGAGGCAGGATTCGAACCTGCGACCATAGCAGTCGCGCTGTTCCAGACTGAAGCGCCTAGAACCGCTCGGCCACCGCGGCCGGCTTCATCATTACTAAATTATGATCTGAGTGTATATCTGACCCTGTGTATGCCTTACAATACAATATCTTATATCAGAATTTCTACCTGACGTTGATGTAATCCAGCTGAAATTTTCCCTTATCTCCTGGCCATTTCCAATTCCACCTCCTGCTCTTGTCATTCTTGAAGAGAGTATTCGATGTTACTAACTTATGTATCAATAAGCCTTCCTCCTTCC
Organism: Schistocerca nitens; assembly: GCF_023898315.1. Taxonomy (NCBI): domain Eukaryota; kingdom Metazoa; phylum Arthropoda; class Insecta; order Orthoptera; family Acrididae; genus Schistocerca; species Schistocerca nitens. Next base: position 621,204,738 of record NC_064617.1, read on the forward strand.
TCGTTTCTACTACCAAGCAGATATTCTCCCCTGATACTTTCGTCTACTCCCTCCGCTACAACTGTGTTCATGTCCCCCATCACATTTAGATTTTCACCTCTGTTTGCATACTGAACTATCAATTCTATACCCTAGTATACTGAAAGGTGGCACGCCACTGTCTCATTTTAACAACATTATCAGTCAGATTAACATTCACATTTTGAGTCACGATATCAGTGTTCGCCAGTACTACATTTCCTATGTGTGGTTTATGACTTTTCTGTATGGGAAATTTTGGGCAGAATGTTCTTAAACCGCATGTGTAATGTGTAGAGAACTCTTACACAAGGAGCTGTTGTGGAGGTGAAAGAGAACAGGGATAGAGATGAACTGGGGCAATAAGTGCTGAGTTCCGGAAACTGGCCGTGCAAGTGATTCTGAGAAGGATTGGTCAGTGGATCTTAATGCAGAAGAACTTCTGGCTGAAGCGCTCTCCCCCTTCTGCTTAACGTCAGACAGAAGGGTGCCAGTTCGAAAACATTTTGCCTGGGTCAGATGGCAGCCCATCGCAAAGGTGGTCGATGGCTGAAAGTGGGTGGAATAATCCATTTAAGAGAGACTACTGTACGCTGAGCTTCTATGTAAATGGTCGGAAGGTATTAAAAGCACATGCTTTCTGATGTCAGAACGTGGCACGATACGCTGAGCGATTGTGACCCTTCTAAGTAGACGGTTTTTGCCGAAACATGGCAACAGGTACATCAAGTGGAAATCATAATGTGCAAAATACAAATGGGACCAGGGTAACTAGAAACCAGTATCATGGCCAAATATTTAGTAATGAGCCTCATGGCAGGTAAGCCTTGAGCCTCCTTCATCTAAAACCTTTTTTTCAGACAAGAGAGATCTGGAGTCGCTGATTGGCTCCTCTCAGGATATGTAAAGTAGAAGCTCCTTCTACCTGGGGATGTTCGGTAATCGAGCTGCAGGTCTTATTTATGATGACGCCAGACTGGTCGGCTAGAATTTCGGTGATGATGAGGGGAAAAAAAAGCAGGCTATGATCGCAGAGAATCTCCAGTCCAGCTGGGAATCGAACCCAAGTCCACTACATGTAAGGCAAACGCCTTATCACTTTATTTTAATTGATCTCATTTTGTTCGTTATAGTTTGTTATAATTTTTCGGGGCGGACGTCCAGTGACACCTGTTCAAGTTCATCGTTGAGCCATTCACTCAGTTGTTTCTTTAATTACAGAGGGCAGCTAACCCTCTGACCGAAAACCCTAAGCTACCGTACCGGCGTCATAGCTAATCGGGAAGACAAAACCCTCGTGCCGTGTTTGGACTGACTACCAGGCCAACAGAACAGGCAAGAGCGGCATTCGATGTGGGGACGCTTCATTTTGCTAATTCGGCTGCCATACCGAAGCTTGGTGGAAAGTGGTTGCGATTCATGGTTTCTTACGCCTCTGGTCCTCTCCTGGTCGGGAACTTCACGTCTTTCCCTAGTGAATGAGACTTGAGGTCTGTGTCTTGTGGTGGAGTAGAGCTAGTGGCAGTTTCCAACTGTACTGACAGTGGAACTGTTGATAGCCAAAACTTCTGGCCGTGCAGTTTGCATATTTTCGAGGACGCGTCAGAACATTACTGCTGCCGCAGCAGTCTGCTCCTCGGCCACATTGTGCTGTTTTCTGCTGCCGCCTGAATCACGGTCAAAGGGTAATGTATTAATGCATCGGTGTAGTGTTGTTAAAAGATATTCACAGCTCCCTGTTCCATGTGGATCATAGTTTGTGGCATATTAGTTCGTCGTTAAATCTATTTCAATAGAGTTACGCCTCAAGGTGGATTCATGTATTCATGTAAACAAAGTCAGATTGCGTTGTAAAAGCAATTAATTTAGGGGAGAATAAGTATAGCTTCCACGCCAATGTATGCTTTGCCTACCAGATACCATTCATTGAATGATTTGTGTTTGTCATTTTTGTGTAATATTTATCATCTGTTTCTCCAGAATGTTGTACTTACTAAAAGTTTTAAAAAATAGTCTTTTATTTGGTGCACTTAAATACCCCATTATTCTCATTCATACTCTCTTCACTATTCACTGTTTTTATTTGATTGTGATGGTACATGGGAATACCAGAAATTTGAGGTTCAGTCCTATTAAATTAGTTAACCTTATTAATTTGTCATTTGATACTGGCTACAAAAGTTTCATGAGTAAATTCATTCATTCATATACGAAAATTAAGGATGTAGCACACGATTTGAAAGTTATTACCCAGATAACATTTTTCTTTGTGTAAAGATAATAACGTCTATTTTCACTCACACATATATTTATGATTAATGCAAGTAACGTCTTGCAGTTTTATTTATTTCTCATTGCTTTTTGTCAGCGAATTTTGCGTCACTTTTTTATCTTACGTTGCGTTGTTGCTAACAGCGTTGTGCTAGCTTTTGTGAAGCAGTTTTCCTTATGGAAACGTTTGCTACATTTTAGAGTAGGTTTGCTTCATGGGCTTAGGCATAAATGTACGGATTATTTAAAAGAAGATCAGAGTCGGAAACTTGCGGGAGTAGAAGTCGATCTGAATTCATATGGGAAGGAAAGCTCGGGGTGTTTAGTGAGAAAGGCTGCGCACTAATGCCGCCCAGTGTGGCACACGAACCAGCCATTGATAGAGAACAAGATAGAACGGCGGAAGAGGTTCATTTAATTCAGTGTGCATACAGGGCGAAAATGCCAAGTGCAAAATACTCCGATGATGAGGGTTCAGTTCACTCAGGAAATAAAAATAAAAAGTATGCCGATGCGGCAGGTCAAGTAGGTCCTGTAAATACAGAAATAGTTACAGTCAGGGGAAGAAGCAGTCTGATTACGCGGGCAAGGTGCCATAGAGCAGTTGAATCACGTCCTTCTAGTCCTGCGTACGTTACTGTAAGTGAGCAATTACAATTGATCATTCCGTTTATGCAAGACACAGAGAATAGACGTCAGGATAGGGAAGAAAAGAGACGAAAGCCAGAAGGTCTTCAGTAACGACATTAGGAAATTCAGAAACGACAAGACAAGGACGAAAAGAGACAGGATGAATTCAAAAAATGGCTCAAATGGCTCTGAGCACTATGGGACTCAACTGCTGTGGTCATAAGTCCCCTAGAACTTAGAACTACTTAAACCTAACTAACCTAAGGACATCACACACATCCATGCCCGAGGCAGGATTCGAACCTGCGACCGTAGTGGTCGTGCGGTTCCAGACTGTAGCGCCTTTAACCGCTCGGCCACTCCGGCCGGCCAGGATGAATTCATGAAAGAAATTAAGAAAATTCGAAGGAGGGCTGACGAGTTTGTCTAAAATCAGGTCAAGAACTAAGTCAAGGAACACTTCAGATGAGACACAAGGAGTATGAGTAGAGTCCAAACGTGAGGTTAATACAACGAAATTAGTAGCGTGAGATGCGAGAAAAAAAATGCTCAAATTGCGCGAGGTCGGGCAGCGCCGGCAAGGGTCGAAGTAAGCGCAACCAAGAAGGCTATTTCTGCTCTTAAGAGACAGGAGAGAGAGTAGTTGAAAAGACGCAGGAAGAACTGTTAGAAATAAAAGGTGGCCAGACGCGTCTCGCTACCCAGCAGAATCAGCTGGCGGATGAGAGGAGACAGTGCCATCTGGTCACTCGTGTAGAAATTCAGCTAGAAACAACAGCACGTCGCCGCGAGTTCGTTGGTCACCAGGAACGTATAAGACAAAATTTTGCAACTCAAGCCGTAGCCACATCACCGGCCCTGACCGAAATACGGCAGGAGGGTCCGGTTACACGAAATACGGCGCTCCCTCGAGCTCTTGCAGTCACTGGCACGTAGTGCACAAAGTTCAGAGGCGAAATACAATTGCGCGCAACTCAGAGGTATGGAAAAATTACTACATGACTCTGATGACAGGAAAGAGGGTACAACAGCATTCAGGGATTGGCTGACAATAAAATCTCAGGCGCAGACGAGCCAGAGATTAGAGAAAGTTCGAGAGCGCAAAAATATGAATATTTCAGCTTAAAACATCTTCTCACAGTTCAGGTTTACAATAAGAACCACAATTCATTACATCCCAAGTCATGGATGGCTCAGAATGATAATTACACGAGTTCTAGCCTCAAGTATGCAAACTGACATTTGTCGTGGACACCTGGATGACTCAGTAGCACAAGTCTAGCGTTGCAGCAAACTGCTGCAGCTGCGACGAATTCAGAAAGGCTTTCCTAATGACCTGCTGGTCACAGGGTACCCAATAAAGGATTAAACAGGTCATTACGTTAGGGGTGTCGCAGTCTGGTAAAGCTTTTCGAGAGGCTTGTCAACAAGAATCATTACCTGGACCAACTGTATGGCAATAAGGAGATAACGCTATGCTACTACACGAAACTGCATTGAGGTACCAGGCACATGTAATGACACAATAGAGGCATTGAAATGCGCCTTACGAGGGTAAGACTTTGTCAAGGAAGCACGAAATGCGAGGGACCGAACAAGACATAATGAATGAAATTCGCAAGGTTCATCAGTTGGAAATCATGCCGGGCAAAATACAAATGGGATCAGGGGAACTAGAAAGGAGTATCAAGGCCAAATATTTAGTAATGAGGTTCATGGCAGACGCAACAACTATTGCGGTAACTATCTAGAAAAGAGAAGTAGCAACATGGGGGAAATTCAAAATTCTAACCAGTTCGTGCAGCTGGTCTTGAAGTCAGGACCAACAAGGATAATCGAGGGATTAGTAGGCGAAATCCTCATTATGGTCACCAGAGTGACGTAGTGGAAATCGAACCACCTAACCGCTCGAACACAGACCGCAGCGAAGCTCTGCGTTGGAATTAACAGTCGGACGCTGCGGCAACGTTATACCATTAAGATATTGTTAAGAATCATTTGTTTCCAGTTCACTTACATGGCCATTTAGTATATTGTTTTTTATTTGTTCGCACTCGCGCTTTTGAATGATTTATTATTATAATTAGCGGATAAGATCTTCTCCTGTGACGTCTGAGCAACAAGTTAGAGGTTTGCAGTGTTCTGTACAGCATTTACACTTTGATAGTTTTCCGCAAATTAGAGACGTACTGATATCCTCTGATGTTTCACAGATAGATCTTTCGTGGATAGGAGTGTGCCAATATGTCGGCGGAAACCTGTTGGGCTTATGACAAAAGTGGTTGGTTAAACACCTAAGCATTGTTGTAGGTTATCACGCAACAGCTGAGGCATGTGTTGGGACAACATGAAGATTACATTTTGGTTCAGAAATATTTGCACAAATCTTGACGACACAATTCTTCTCAGGATTCATCTTGGACTACAGTAATGGTTTGGCTTCTTCCGTTGATATTGTATGCATTGCCAGTCAGCGTACGGACGGTCTGGTTGTGGGATTGAAAGGGACCAGACCGCTACGGCCATCGGTCCGTACGGTCGGTCTGTTCCACCGTTTGGAGCGAGGCGATAGTCGTGCCACAGAAATTGATTTGAGATCCAATAGTGGATCTTGGAATTGGGGGTATCTTGCGAGATGGACATGTTTGATCCACGCTAGAGGTATGCTGACGTTCAAGTATGTTTTTTTTTTCTTTTCTTCCCTTTTTTCACCTGGTTCGATTACAGTTTTCGCCAGGGGAGCGAGGTGTTCCCTTTGCTGGTTTTCGACTGTGATTACACTTACGGATAATCACCTATGGTGCGATATTTTTCGCTGGTGGTAATTTTTCGTACGTGGTTATCGCTTATGGATTATCGCCAGTAGTGCGATAATGTTTGCCTTTTGGTATTTCGATTATGTATCGCCAGCGCCAAAGTCACATCATCGGCAAAGTTTTGTATTATGTGGTGTTAGCATGTGGACTGCGAGTCACGGTAATACGTTTTGCGATGAATAGGAAGCAAATTGCGAATGGGACCAGAGAAAAATGGAAGCTAATCGCAAATACTTAAGCACTACACATTATAAAAAGAAAGCTGGTATTTTATTTCCTTGCAGCAGCTGTTATTTGATGATATTTGTACGTCGATTTTTTAGAGTTAGTGGCCAGTTTCAGTGGAAAAGGTGAATTCGCGTCGAAGTGTCATCTATCCTGACAACACAATAAGGAGTGTACAGATGGCGGTGAGCGGCATTCGACCCAGATTCTGTGCCAGATAGCCGCATCAGTCTCATCATCCAACTAGTTCGCATTAGAAGAAGTATCAAAGTCCAGATTAGCGTAAACTATAAAGGGTTAGAGGTAGCTAGACTTGGTAATGGGTAGAATATAATTAGAAGTAAGTGTTACAAGGTACGAGAGTGCTTGAAGTATGAATGTGCAGGCTGTGCCGGCTAAGCCCTTTCGGGTGTACGAGTGGTATTGGTAACTTAACCAAACTTGACATACACTACAAAAACGCGACTTCCCCATTTGAAAATAATTAGTTTCTCTCTTTTAGATAAGCAATTAATTACCGTTGCTTATTAAAATCAAAAACGATCTGCAGAAGTTCTCTTCTTATTTTATGGAACCTTAGTAGTACTATTGATTAAATAAAAAAACAGTAAAGCACATTGCATTAATCATATTGTAAAGTTTCAAACAGTCAATATACATTGTTATGATTTTAGATGTATATGCCTGAGTACTGGAGCACTGGGCAGGTGGCAATCATCGCAATGCAGCTGGCGGTGCTTGTGTGACATAGCACGATCTTGCACGCAAGTGCCAGACTGACATCACAGCATGGCAGCCATCCTGGATGATGACCAGCTGATGATACAACACTGTAAAAGCGACAGAGTACCTTTCACTCATGCCAAGAGAGACTAAAAGGAATCCAGGTTCTTTGGCTGAGAGCATCAGCAGGAGTCCCTTGCCTGCTGCCAGCAGGTATTTAAGGCTCTCCCCTGGCATCACGTGACTACCTGGGGCCACTGGTTTGACACAAGAGTCTGGAGGGACTTGACCTGAATGTAAGCCAGTTGCAGATTAGAAAGGGGGCTACAGAGCTTTGGACCAAGCGAATGACTTCTCCAGACACTCGTCACAACACTGGCATCTGCTGCTGGAGGACTGTCTTCAACAAAAGCAACAGTTTGTCGTCTGATGCCCCATCCCTGGTCTCGCAAAAGTTTAGATGCCTACCTTTGCCGCCATAGACAAGAGACAGGTCCTGCCTTCTCTTACCACAAACCCACCGACTAAAGCTGCCATGTCCTACTTGTTACATACTTCATGAGTGTAGTGCTGTGTTGATTCATGTGACTAATGTAAAGCTAACTTTTGGACTCACTAAAGACCCTTGAGAAGAGAGCTGAGGAGACCTAAAATATACTTTTTTCATTATTATTCTTGTGTGCCTTTCAGTATTTATTTCACTAGTTTAAATGTAATTTTTACTTTACTTTCCCACTATATTTATAATGAGGCACAACGCCATTTTCAGATGTGAACTGGGGTACAAGGTCGCTCTCATCAAATATTTAAAATTACCAGTGTTTACACACAACAAATACACAAATATTCAAGCCACTTTTTGAAACCGACCCAAGTTTTTATTTTGTCTTCGTCATTTGTGTGAAGTCTCACCGTTTTTTCACTTGTCATTTATATGTTGTTTATTTTGTGTTAACGCCATTGACACGATTGTACTAAAAGAACACGAAGACACATTACAGTGAAATAAGGTTAACCGAAAACACATGTTACTAGAAGACACACTTGACTTGCATAGATTTGCTGAATGCTTATCCTTGTGTTCTGATGCGCCGATAAAAATATGTAAACTACGCGGCATGGAGTTCTGATTATCAGAAGAGGAAGGTGAATCACTGCGTATAATAAAATCTGATTCTGTATTTAACATTTGTTTTTATTCTCAATATCCGTACTAACGAAATCAAAGAAGACGTTTCTCGAGCAGATGACCATTGACAAAGTTTATATTCTAGCTTAAACCTCACGTCATAGCACAAGTACTGATGTATCCGAAAAAGCAAAATGGCAAAAGATGGATAGCGTAAATGTCAACAATCTACGAAGGGACTGGAATTCAGAGAAGTCTTCTCGACAAATACAAATCCTTTGCATACCATATTTACTGATTCCAGAGTCCACCTATGTCGTGTTACACTCAATAGCTTACACATCAGGGTCAGTCCAAAACAAGTCCTAGCGTCTGGTGAATATCTGGATTGGAAAAATTGGGAAATTCCCTAGCTTAAAGAGCGAGATAAGAAGACGAACAGTAAGTATGCCAAGATGGAGTGCCACAAATTATGAAGCACTTGGTCTCCTGCTTGTCTGAAGATCTTCGTCTCACCGAGGACAGTTCTGTCGGCTTTTCAGATTCCCGGACTGAAACAATTTAACTGTTTTTCACAGACCAATAACAAATTTTGTAACATTTATTTACAATTGTTGCCGACCATTTTCCTTAAATTTTTCATGGTGTTGTGAAAGCTCCTTGTTACATGTACAATTCACAACTCCAATTATTATTGTTTGTGATAAAAAAAAAGAATTATGGCTACTGTAAGAAAATGGGTAAGACTGCTGGCTCTCAACTAGCAGTCCCAAAGTCGTTTCTCGGTATCGAAACTTCTTTCCCTGCTCTGATAACAAAATTATATTATCCAAGTACGAAACCCTTAACGTGATACAAGATAGGGTAAAGTGATATGAATAGATTTACATAAATGTATATGTAGGTAATAATGAAAGCTGTAGAACCGGCAGTAGCTAAAAGAAGTGAGATGTCCTTTTTCCATCATAGTTGGATATCGAACTCTAGCCAGTTAAGTGATACAGGTGTATTATCTTCGGTGTCCTTCCAGACGCCCAAGAATTTTCTTTTTGGGCAGTCGTGCAAAATGTACACCAGTTTTTTGTTCCGACGTTCCGCAGTCGCAGTGGTCATCATTGGTAATTTCCCATTTGTATAACGTTGGTTTAGTCACGCCTTGGTCGGTACTGATACGGTTGAGGGTGTTCAGTAATTTTCTTGGTTGGATCACTCCCGGGAGTTTGATGGTCGGATTCATTTTGCCTTACTTAATATGAGAATTGAAAGAAGTCCACGAAGTTCTCCCTTCGCCACTTAGGTTATTGTTTCCTGGGGTGACTGGGACAAAGTTTACCGAGACTTTTCCTCAAGATTTTTGTCGGGTGCAAGGTAATTTGTTCTATGTTCCAGGAATGGGTAAGCCTCTGGGTTCTTTGAGTTTCACCAGTTCATGTGTTACTGCTTGTTGTCAACGGAGATTTGCTGAAGCAGTTTGGCGAGTAGTGATAGCCGTGTCTGTGGTTTGGATCTGAGAGTTCCTGTCACGACCCTCATCGCGTCATTTAGATGGGTATCAGTTTTGTTCACGTGGCTGCTTCGACTCCAAACAGAACAGCGCTCGGCGACAGGAAACACAAGTGCTTGCGTTATGGCACCGGAACGGAATACAGCATACAGAAGGCCAACCTACTAAATTCGTTCGGAAATAGTTTCATCGCCGAAGGTCATAACACGCCCGCTCTTTTCAACCATCAAACCCAACACCGAAATGGCAGATACTGAGATAACCGATCCTGAAACAGAAAAGTAGCTTACTGGTGGGAAGACATCCGGACCAGATGAGATAACTATAAGATTCCGCAAAAATTATGCGAAAGAACTTGCTCACCTTCTAGCAGCTGTTTATTGTAGATCGCTGGGTCAGGGTACCCAGCGGCTGGAAAAAAGCGCAGATCATTCCAGTTCTAAGAAGGGTCGAGGACAGATACACATAATTATAGTAATATGTCCTTGACGTCAATCTTTTGTAGATTTATGGAGCATGTTCTATGTTAGAAAAATATGACGTATTTGGAGAACGAAATCTCCTCTATAAAAATTAACACATTTTCTGCAGACAGCGATCTTGCGAAACTTTGTTCCTCTATGAGATATAGACAATGGCGATACGCTTGGCACCGTGTTCTTTGACTATGACTTCAGGAAGACATTTGCCACCGGTTTACATTGCCTTTAGTGAAAAATAGAAAGAAAATACGAGCTTAACAAGTACTGGACCAAGTTTTCGTCTGGATACAAGAGCTGCTAGCAAAAAGAACTCAACACGTCGCTCTTACCGGAACAACATCGACCTGTGCAAAGGTACTTCCGCGTTGCCCCAAATAACTTATTCCCGGCCGTATGTCAATTTACCAGACAGAAGTCGCTAGGTTTCAAGCAAGTAACTCCCCAGTTCGCCCCACAAGGGCTGAGTGCACCACGGTGGCCAACAGCGCTTGGCTGACTGCATGGTCACCCATTCTAGTGCTAGTCCAGACCGCCGTTGCTTAACTTCGGTGATCTGACAGGAACCGGTGTTACCACTGCGGAGAAGCATAGCAACTGCAGAAGACACTATCGATTTGCATAATGACCTGAAGTAAATTGATGGGTGGTGTAGAATCTGGCGGTTGAACCTGAACGTAACTAATGTAACATATTGGGCATATATACGAAAGGAAATGCACTACCGTACTACTACAGTATCGATGACAAAAGTATCTACCGTATCATATCTAGGAGTAACTAGCCAGAGCGACCGTACGTGGAATGAGCACATTAAACAAATAGTAGGAAAAGCAGATGCTAGACTGATAGTCAGAGGAAGAACCCTTAGGAAATGTAATTCATTCATGATGGAGGTGGCTTACAAGGAGCTTGCTCGACAAGTTGTTGAGTATTGTTTATAGATCTGGGATCATTAACAGACACGACTGATAGAAGAGACAGAGAAGGTCCAACGAATCGCGGAGCATTTTGTCACGGCATCGTTTGATCGGGGTGAGAGTGTGAAAGATGCGTTCAAAGAAACTGCGGTGCCAGAGATGGCAAGAGAGACGTTGTGCATGGCGGTGAGGCTTACCTACTGAAATTTCGAGACAATACTTTCGGGCAAGAGCAGGAGAACATATTACTTCCTCCCATATACGTCTTGCAAATGGCTAAGACGAGAAGATTTCAGAAATTAGTGTTAATACAGAAAATTACCGACAATCATTATTTCCAACGTGCCATTTGCCAGTCGAGCAGAGAAGTGGAAGGGAAGGGGGGTTATCGGTTAGTGGTACTTGAAGTGCCCTCCACTACACACCGTTAGGTTGTTTGCGGAGTATATGTAAATGTAGACGTGCTGTAGTTCTTAATGTGTTTCCATTGGATCACCAGTTAGTACCAATCCGCTTCCTTATTTCTTGGTGTTAGCTTCTGTCCTGTTAGTTCAAGAAGTTTCCTAAATGTCAGGGATCTGTCGAGGGTCACATCGAAATATTATGGGTTTCGACTCTGTCGAGATTTTTTATTGCGGAAGGCTACGTTTAGTTCTCTGTTAGCCATTCAGTTGGTTAGGTGGAATGAGGTAACTTCTCCATTATTATAATTCGAACAAAGTCTTCACCTTTTTTAATACTGGTCGACTTTTTCTAAATCGTTAGTATGTATTTGTTCCCCTTCTTCGAAAGTGACGTTAGGAGTTTCTGTCGCCGTGTCGTCGGTGTGGCTAAAGTTAAATAAATGTGGGACCAGAAAGGAGCGCCGTGGGAGGCTATTGTAGTGCCGCTGAAGACCCTGTTTTAAGCTGTAAATCAGTAGTATTCAGCACATGTTTGGTAAAATTTTTGTGTGATGAGCATTGGAGCAGAGGAGACCAACATGTAACACAAAAATGGTCAGATTGGAAGTAAAATCACTTTTGCAACAGAAAAGAAGCCCTAAACTGAATACAAATCCAAAGGTCTCAGATGGCGGTCTCCGGATGTTTACCCGCCATTTTTCACTTGTTTCGTCTCTGGTAATGCTTGTTGATGTCAAAAATGTTGACTTGTACCGTTGTTTGGGGTCCAGATTAAACGGCAGGTCCCCATGTGACTTAATGGGTAGGCTTGGAACAAGGTTGATACCGTATTTCTCGACTTTGATAGGCGTTCGCCTGAGTTCCGCACTATCGATTGCTCCAAAAAGTGCGCGCTTACGGTCTATCCGATGACGTATGCGATTGGATGGAAAGTTTTGTAACAGACAGAGAGCAGTATGTCGTCCTGAATGGGGTGACTTCAACAGAAACAAGCGTAGCTTCAGGTGTGCCCCAGAGCAGCCCAATAGGTCTGCTGCTTTTTAAAATTTACATAAACGATCTGGTTGATGGTATTGACGGTCTGCCGATGATGCTGCAGTCTACAGGAAAGTAGAATAACACGAAAGTTGTGAACAAATCAGTGAGGACTTGCAGAGGATAAATGCGTGGTGTAATGACTGGTAGTTGTCTCTCGATGTTAGTAAGTGTAACCTACTGCGTATAACAAGGCGAAAATTCCCACTGATTTACTGGCACAAAATAAATGCCCAGTCTTTGGAAGCTGTAAGATCCGTCAAGTATCTGGGTGTGACTAATCGAAATGATCTCAAATGGAATGATCAGATTACACAAGGAACGGGCAAGCGAACTCTTGATTGAGGTTCATTGGTAGAATCCTGAAGCAATGCGGTCCTTCAACGAAAGAAATTGCTTACAATACGTTAGTTCATCCAGTCTTAGAGTGTTGTTCCTCTATATGGGACCCTTACGAGTTGGGTCTCATTAAAGAGATCGAGAAGGTCCAACGAAGAGCAGCAAGGTTCGTGACTGCTACATTTAGCAATCACGAGAGCGTTATAAATCCCATGGAAAGTTTGAAGTGGGATACACTTGCAGATAGACGACACTCTAAACGGAAGGGGCTGCTCACTAAGTTCAGAAATCCGATCTTCGCCGAGGATGTAGAGCATATATTATTACCACCAACTTTCAAATCGCGCAATGATCACCATTCCCCATAAGGGAAATTAGAGCTCGTACTGAGGCGTTCAGACAGTCGTTTTTCCCTCGTGCAATCCGCGAGTGGAACAGGGGGGGGGGGGGGGGGGGGAATATGACTTTGGCGCGAATTGTGCCCTCCGCCACACACCGCTTGGTGGCCAGCGGAGTATTTATGTATAAGTAGAAGTAGAAGTTTGAAGACTGGACGAGGGCAACAGCGTACCACCTTCTTTGAGGTCTTGCCTAGAACAGCTCTGTGGTATTCAAAACAATCTTCGAATTGATGAAAAAAATGGTTCAAATGGCTCTGAGCACTATGGGACTCAACTGCGGAGGTCATTAGTCCCCTAGAACTTAGAACTAGTTAAACCTAACTAACCTAAAGACATCACAAACATCCATGCCCGAGGCAGGATTCGAGCCTGCGACCGTAGCGGTCTTGCGGTTCCAGACTGCAGCGCCTTTAACCGCACGGCCACTTCGGCCGGCTCGAATTGATGAAACCTTTACATTACTTTAAGGGCACTCAACGTCCAATAACTGCTCATCTTATCCAGTGTGCTGATCACGGTAATGTCCCACGCTAGCCGAGTTGAGCAGTGTCCTGTGGTCTAGGATGGTGATGCTACGAGTCGTCCCCTGAAGCTCTGATCAATTTTGTGACTGGATCGTGCTCTAGGTTAAGAAGTTTCCAGTCTGTATCTCTCATGTGACGTTAGGGCGTACGGTTAAGAAGGTGTAGCCGCAGGGGAATCTTTACTTTTTACTCTTGGTCTCACCTTCACCTGCTTCTGCTTCCCTCCTCCCCTTAGAAGATGGTGCCAGTAAGGCCAGTGAATAGACAAAATTCGCTCCACATACCGTATTATAATGCGCGACTGGATCTTCAAGTTTACCTTTTTTTATTATTCGATATGATAGTACTTCTTCTTACTTCCTCAATTATTAGTTTTGGCCCATAACTACGTTTTCCTGTTTCTTTTGACCACTGCAAAGAGTCCCACATGGAGCACATAAGTGGCACCCTTTGCGCAGAGAAACAGAGAAAGAACTGAGTGCACGTAAGTCACCAGGTCCGGGTGAAATCCCGTTTATCGCGAATGTCTCGCCCAGTGCAAAGTCCCAAGCGACTGGAAAAAATCGCAGGTAACTGCTATATGTAAGAAGGGTAAAAGAACTGACGTGCAACATTACAGACCAATTTCCTGAACATCGATTTTCTGCAGAATTCTGGAACAGATTGTCAGTTGCAATGCAATAAATTTCCTTGACACCGAAACATTCTGTCCACAAAACTGCACGATTTTGACGCACTGATCGTTCGAAACAGCTTGTCCTTTTCCAACATGACATCTTACAAACCACGAATGAAGGGCAAAAGGTAGACCCCACATTTCTAGATTTCCGGAAGTCATTTGACACCGTACTCCACTGCACTGTGGACTGTTAACGAAGTTACGAACAGACAGAATGTTTTTGTTGTGGTCTTCAGTCCTGAGACTGATTTGATGCTGCTCTCCATGCTCCTCTATCCTGTGCAAGGTTCTTCATCTCCCAATACGTACTGCAGCCTACATCCTTCTGAATCTGTTTAGTGTATTCATCTCTTGGTCTCCCTCTACGATTTTTACCGTCCACGCTGCCCTCCAATACTAAATTGGTGATCCCTTGATGCCTCAGAACATGTCCTACCAACCGATCCGTTCTTCTTGTCAAGTTGTGCCACAAACTCCTCTTCTCCCCAATCCTATTCAATACTTCCTAATTAGTTACGTGATCTACCCATCTAATCTTGAGCATTCTTCTGTAGCACCACATTTCAAAGGCTTCTATTCTCTTCTTGTCCAAACTATTTATCGTCCATGTTTCACTTACATACATGGCTACACTCCATACAAATACTTTCACAAACGACTTCATTTAAATCTATACTCGATGTTAACAAATTTCTCTTCTTCAGAAACGCTTTCCTTGCCATTGCCAGTCTACATTTTATATCCTCTCTACTTCGACCATCATCAGTTACTTTGCTCCCCAAATAGCAAAACTCATTTACTACTTTTAGTGTCTCATTTCCTGATCTAATTCCCTCAGCATCACCCGACTTAATTCGACTACATTCCATTATCCTCGATTTGCTTTTGTTGATGTTCATCTTATATCCTCCATTCGAGACACTGTCCATTCCGTTCGACTGCTCTTCCAAGTCCTTTGCTGTCTCTGACAGAATTACAATGTCATCGGCGAACCTCAAAGTTTTTATTTCTTCTCCATGGATTTTAATACCTACTCCGAATTTTTCTTTTGTTTCCTTTACTCTTCGCTCAATATACAGATTGAATAACATCGGGGATAGGCTACAACCCTGTCTCACTCCCTTCCCAACCACTGCTTCCCTTTCATGTCCCTCGACTCTTATAACTGCCATCTGGTTTCTGGACAAAACAGACAGAATAGGCTCCCAGATATGTGAGTGCCTCGAAGACTTCTTAAGTAACAGAACCAAGTACGTTGTCCTCGACGGCGAGTGTCCATCAGGTGGAAGGGTATCGTGAAGGGTGTCCCAGGAATGTATGATATGGCCACTGCTATTTTCTACGTGCATAAATTATCTGGCGGGCAGGGTGATCAACAGTTTGCGGCAGTTTGGTGGTAACAGTGTAGTGTACGGTTAGGTGTCGTCGTTAAGCGACTGTAGGAGGATACAAGATTACTTAGACAAAATTTCTAGCTGCTGTAATAAAGGGCAGCTAGCTCTAAATGTAGATAAATTTAAGTTAATGCAAATGAGTAGGAGAAACAAACCTGTAGTGTTAGAATACAGTACTAGTAGTGTCCTGCTTCACCCGGTCATGTCTTTTAAATATCTAGGCATAACACTGCAAAGCAATACTAAATGGAACGAGCATCTAAGGAGTATAATAGGGAAAGCGAATGGTAGACTTCGGTTAATTTAGAGAATTTTAGTAGACTGTGATTCATCAGTAAAGGTGACCGAGTATAGGACACTAGTGAGACTTATTCATGAGTATTGATAGCGTGTTGGGATTCGCACCAAGTCAGATTAAAGGTAGACATCGAAGCAATTCAGAGGCGGGCTGCGATAGTAATGCTTTTCCCCGATTCTATTCAGCACACCTTCTTTAGTTCATCCTACATCCATCTATAGCACCACATTTCAACAGCCTCGATTCTTTTCTTCTATAATCTGGGTATCGCCAACATTTCATTTCCATACAAGGCTACACTGCAGACAAATACTTTACACTGCCGTTACGCAGCATTACAGGACACTTACTCCGTAAGTTCAGTTCTTATTACTGATAAAAATTTCGTTAAGATTTTCCACTTTGCCGGTGAATTTACACGCAGACTACGTTGGTTAAGATATTGATAAGTACCGTGTCAATGAATAGCATCATACATAGTGAAAGCCAGGAGGAATGAAACACGACACGTAGTAGCCTTAGAACTTCAGTGGGCACTCACGTCTGGAAAACTCGTACAGTTTGGGCGGCACGTTGTTAGCTGCGTCTGTCAATTCTCTCTTGGCATCGCGCAATACTCAGAATCGAATCTGTGGGTCCGAATTTCTATGCAGCCATTTATACTTCAACGTTGAAGATGTGAATCAAAAGGGAAAATTTTTGATCCTGCACTCTTGGCTTACACTTCGTATTTTTTGAATTTAGCTGGCGATGAGGTTGACGTACGACTGCAACATTTATACTAAAAGTGGAAATAAATTCTCAACAATATGGAGAATGTAATTAGACCGAATCCTTTGCAGGTGACGTTCCGGAATGAACAGAAGTCAAGCATGTTGTAATAAAAATTCTGTGAAAACCCGGATTGCAGTATAAGGAGACCAATTAACTGTCGCCTGGTTTTAGCGGGGAATATAGCTTTCATTTGTATAAGTGAGTTTCATGCTATTCTCCCATATCCGTGTATAGCCCTGCGTTCTTTCTATATGGTGCCACAAGTAGCTGTAAGAAGACAACTTTACAGTCAGTGTGCCACATAATTACTTATTTCTACTGTTAAGCAAACAGAGAGTAAAGTGAAAGTTGTTAAGGCAGTGATATGCGAAATATACTGACTCCATCCTTCAGAAGATTGTGCGGAGATTCAGAGGATAAGGATTTCTCTGCACAAGACAATTTTAATTTTAAATTAATTTTAACCAGTGATCCACTTTACAAAGTCTTTACACTGTAACGAACTACTCCCTGTTAAGACAAAAATCTTACGCTCGTTTTCTGTGGCAGCGGAGCTGGGAATGAAAGAAGTTAGAAGCTTCATCTGCTGGAGGCACTGTGTGGAAGAGGAAGCAATGAAAGAGAAGTGTAGAAGAATGGGCGCAGGTGGTATTACTCACAGTGCTGGGAGGAGAAATTGCTCGCCGGAGGAAGACAGTGTTCGATGAGGCACGTCCTCAGCAAATGCTTAACAGCAAAATGGGTTGGGAACAGAACATCTTGGAAGAGATTACTTCTGGAACAGATGCAGGAAAAAAGTTTCACACAGTGAAAGGAAACTATTGTTATTAATTTTTCGTATAACAACGTTTTTTTAACGGCAACTTCATAATTGTATGCAACATTGTTTCATTTACGTAACCAGATTTTACAGTGTACTAACGGAAGATTGGTTTCGCACAAAAGAAAAGTACTTCTTCTCGAAGGTAGCGCTGAGAAATGCGAATATGTCACAGTAGCTTACAGATACATTGGTGTTTCGTTGATAATAACAATAAAAAAATCCGCGTTTTCATCGCAGTGCACATAGTTCTCGAAGCAAGCACATACATAACAAATTAATTCGGCGGGAAAGCAGCCAATTATCTGATCAGTAAATTTAGTTTGTATCCCCTCTCTTGGTACTGTACATTCTAGTGAGGGAGATGATGTCACTCGCCAGTCACGAAAAATGGAGAAGATTTCAGCAGCTGAGACATGACCTGTCAAACATTAACTTAACAGTAAATTGAAGTGAATGTACTTTCAGAAGATGAAGAAAAGAGTTTATTACCGCGAAAGAGATATGTGTCTTCGAAAAGAAGTCATTAGAAGTAAAACAAAGTCTCACACCCTAAACAACCGAGATAGGATCTACCAAACATTATTTGCATTAAATAACGTGCACGTATTTTCACAAACTGAGTGAAGCGTTGCTGTGAGACAGATCTGTGTATTCGTCGCCAGAAACCCAAGTGCTCTAAAAGACGTCGGTGTTAGTTGTTAGCTCCGTAGTAAATGTAAGAGAGCTAAAGCAAGAGTTGTTGGAACATCCATTTACGTCGTACCCTCTGCCTTCGTCACACTTCTACAGCGAGTACCATTAGGGCTGAAAATAGTTTAAGGCAAAATAAGATGCTGTGTGTGCCGTATACGTATTGTTTGTACTTCAACCAGAATCGCTCAGTATCGATGGAATCTACACACGCGAAAATATTTCAACTCTGTTAACTGGGATAAAAGAGGGCAACACTGCATCTTTAAACTAAAATGCATGGCCGTACCGAGAGGCGATATAGCGATATAGACACCCACCATAGGGACACGCACATTGAGGGCGGAAAAGTTAGTTAAAATAAAAACCGGAATGAGACAGTTATGACATAATTGAGAGCGGTGTATGAGTTCGTGTACCCCTAATGCATCTACCTTCGAGAAGAAGTATTTTTCGTTTGTGCCAAACCAGTCTTCTGTTAGTACACAGTAAAATCTGGTTGCGGAAGTGCAACAATGTTTCATCCATTTATGAAGTTGCCGTTTAACGAAAAATGTTGTTATACGAAAAATTAATGACAACAGTCTCCTTTCATAATGTTCAAATATTTTCTCTTCGCAACGCGTGTCATCTGACATTTATTTCTGGTCTCGTTAAATAGTCTTGTACTCTCTCATCACGACATCGCGACAAACACGTAACTATTTCACAGTGATTCAAACATTAAGTATTATGAACAGCTGTGAATCATTGGAAGAGTTTTATAGACAGTGATTTTCCCCACAGATCATCTGTACTCGTATGATTAAACGTAATGATATGGAACGAGTCAAGATATTACACAATCGTGCGCTACATCAAAAGTGATTTTTTTTATTTTTAAATAGTGATGTAAATGATGTATTTCAACCCACCATGTTTCAGACATTGGGAAATTAGGAATTATTCCACCTAGTAGACAAACATTTACACTTTGTTTCCATATTTATCTTCGCTGCTTGTAGCAAGCATTTTTTGTCGTTGGGTAATTGATCAAAAATTTTGGTGGCAGCATTGTGCCCTCCGTTTTGTGCTAAGACCAACCTGAATGTGAGATAATGAATTTCATTTTTTTCTGATATTGTCATTACATATATCATAATTCCTTTTGAACTCAAGAGGTCTTTTTACAGCAAACTTCATGAGGAAAGAAATATAATGTGAAGCAGTTTCCAAAATACCTAACTCCTCAAACATTTGTTTACTAGATGATCATGGGTGAATCTAACAGCGCGGTTTTGAGCAATGTACACTTTATTTCTTAAAGATAAGTTGCCTCAGAACATTTTTCCATATGATATTACTAAATGTAAGGAAGCAAAATATGTTAATTTCCTGATAGCCTCTCCACAAGATTTGCGGTGATTCGACGTGCGAATGCGACTGAAATAATCTGTTTTGGGAGTTCCAAAATATGTTACCTCCAGCAGAAATTCTCGTCAGAGTGGACATGTAAGTTCTGAAGTTTCCATCCCACTTATTATTTCCGCATATGCCGAACGAAATATCTTTTGTCTTTTTCGTATTGAGAGTGAAGCCATTTGCAGAATACTACCGACTGATAATTTTAAGAGCGTTATTTGCCATGTCTTCTGTTGCTAAACATACGTTTGGATTGATTAAAATAGTAGTGTAATTTGCAGAAAGAAGTAATTCAGTCATGTTGTGTATTGGACGGAAAGTGGTTTACGTACATGAAAAACCTAAGTGGACAAAGTATTGAGGCTTGTGGAAACCAATAAGTTAGTTCTCGCCATTCAGAAAAATCTTCCCTGCTTACATTGGCAGAATTATTAAGCGAAGCTTTAGCGTTTTCGTCAGACATGATATGTTGGCTATACTACCAGTTCCATGAAACCTCCGTTCATTTAGGAAAATATTGTGATTCACACAATCGAATGCCTTAAAAGGCCACAGAAAATGCCAACCGCTGTTAATCTTTATTTAAGGCTTGTAAAATTTGGTGAGTGACTATTAAATGGTATTCTTAGTGGAACAACTTCTCTGAAATCCAAACTGTGAAATGCTATTGCTTGCCTCTTTGTGTTTGATTCACAGACGATTATACATTGCTGAGTCTAAAATGAATCTAAATATCTTAATATTTTCAACGACTTGATGATGGGGGGGAAGTTTATCTCTTCGTTCATGAATTAATTGGTTTACTGCCTGGTGGCACTATACTATCGACGAAATCTCTGTTGCATAATCGTATGTGTGTGTGTGTGTGTTTGTGTGTGTGTGTCATAATACTTACACAGGATGATCATCACATCATATACAGTCGCAAGGAAAATTAACGTAACATTCAAATTACTTCAGTACTTTAGAGGACAATTGGGGTTATATTTAGTGACTTTTTCTGATACCTACAAAACATAATGTCATCTGTTGTGAAGCTTTCAGTTAACTGAAACAACATTCTACAAAAACTTAAATCTGTTTCATGACCAGCAGACTTCATAATTACTGTTTCATTAACAGCCTAGGAGAAGTTAAAAGTAGTAGAATGGTTCAAATGGCTCTGAGCACTATGGGACTTAACATCTGTGGTCATCAGTACCCTCGAACTTAGAACTACTTTAACCTAACTAACCTAAGGACATCACACATATCCATCCCCGAGGCAGGATTCGAAACTGCGACCGTAGCTGTCAAGCGGTTCCAGTCTGAAGCGCCTAAAACCGCGCGGCCACACCGGCCGGCTAAAAGCAGTAGATATCTGCTTCCGCAAAACGTAGTAATATAAGGAGAAATTGCACGTACAAACCACTACTATGCTGTAAATGACGTATCTTGACACAGTTAAGAATTTCCTAGCCTTAGCAATTTATTACGAGTTAAGTGCAAACCAAAACTAATCACTAGTATATTAGAAAGAAAATTTGCTAAGAAACGAAGACGAAAATACCAAACTTCGAAGTCTCTAATATACGACATGGAACGTTCAACACTTCCGTGTCAGATTTCAAACGAGGATAAAGATTAACTGCCGTGTTTTGTATAATGTTTCGGGTGCTTAAGTACTTACAAACATGCTTCGTGCTGCATTTGGATCTTACAATCATGTGACGTCGCGTTCGGATGGGCTGTTCACATTTCTCAATACCTTTTCCACGAGCTTTGTGGATAGTGGTTTCAAATGGTTGAAATGGCTCTGAGCACTATGGGACTTAACTTCTGTGGTCATCATTCCCCTAGAACTTAGAACTACTTAAAACTAAGTAACCTAAGGATATCACACACATCCATGCCCGAGGCAGGATTCGAACCTAGGACCGTAGCGGTCGCGCGGCTTCAGACTGTAGCGCCTAGAACCGCTCGGCCACTCCGGTCGGCGATAGTGGTTTCTTCTGTGATATTAAATGCAGAGAAAAAAATATTTACAACGTATTACATTGACATTAATGTACTGATTATGATGGTATTTGGTTTTTGGGGCGCTCAACTGCGCGGTTATCAGAGCCCCTACAAATTCCCAATCCTTACACAGTTCAGATTCGCCACTTTCACAAACGATGATGAAATGATGTGGACCACACAAACACCCAGAGCCCGTGCGGAGAAAATCCCCGACCCAGCCAGGAATCGAACCCGGGACCCCGTGATACAGAGGCAGCAACTCTAGCCGCTGGACCACGAGCTGCGGACGATGTTCATGTACTGTTTTCTGGATAGTCTAGTTTTACCGTCTCACACAATGGGGATGACCAATAACTATTTTCGATGAATGTAAAACCATCGTATGATCTGGAAGTAAAATAAAGTAACAATAAGCGTTTCTTGAAGAAGATACAGAAAGTTTCTCTTTTAGGTTCCGCAAATGTTCGACAAGTCTAAAAATATCCGTTTGCCACAATTCTTTACGTCCAGTCAAAGTCTTCGTCAAATATTCATATAGTGATATATCAGCTATATGTACTGAAGAGAAATATTTGTGAAAATCAAGGATGATTAAAATAACTCGTGAAGTACTGCAACGCGCGTCCACATCTACAGCTATACTCAACATGCCATCGTACGGTGTGTAGTGGTGGTCATAATGTGTACAACACCTTCCATCAGTTCCTCACTTGAATGGTGCGCCTGAACTCGAATTTCTCTCCCTTTACCTTCATGTTCTTTTTGTCAGATACTTATAGAAGGAAGAAGTGTGTTAGTTCAATCATTTAGAGTTATATCCTCTCCAAATTTCGACAGTAACCTTCTTCGAACTGAAAAACATCTCTCTTGTAGCGACTGCCACTCTCTAAAGGTTTTAGCCGGCCGAAGTGGCCGAGTTGTTCTAGGCGCTACAGTCTGGAACTGCGCGACCAATACGCTCGCAGGTTCGAATCCTGCCTCGGGCATGGATGTGTGTGATGTCCATAGGTTGGTTAGTTTTAAGTAGTTCTAAGTTCTAGGGGACTGATGACCACAGCAGTTAAGTCCCATAGTGCTCAGAGCCATTTGAACCATTTTTTTAAAGCTTTTAAAATTAACAAACGACCACGAAACGAAACGTGTTGCTCTTCCGGTATCTTCTCTACTTCCTTTGTTTTGGAGGCTACTTTCTCATTAACTTTCCACTTCGATGTTTTTGTTGTTTACTTTCACTGCAATTTATATCGAAGTTTTTGTATGACTTTCTCTTTAGACACTGTTATCGAAATGAAATACGTCATCAACTATTTGTGGTTACTGTACCAAAACATCCTGTAATACACTAAATATGAGACTTGTTAAGTTCATCAAAGGTGCTTCGTGAGTATTCATGCACAGGAAGTCAGTCCGGCATCTCGCATTCCTGCAATTCATTTTCTGTGGTTCGATCAACCTTGTGCGCTTACTCTGAGATGTTTAATAGATGTTGTAGCACTACTCCTCAGTGTATTTTTCGGCTACGGGATTTCTCGAGTTTATAACCGTTTTTGTAAATATATATAGTAGCGAATTTTGTCAGTTATTATCGTTTATGAAAATATAATGTGTGTTGATAGGATAAATAAGAATTATATATGTCAAATCATTATAGTAAACACGCTCTCCATGTCAGGGAAATTTTTACAGTATAAAACATAGTGAATATCTTTCGTGTAACATGATTGGCGGCAATGCGAGGTGAAGGCAGAGAAATAGTTGCGAAGCCTGTGTGGTGTGGTGAAGTCGTATGTATGTGTTTACACGCAAATACCAGAGTGTCTTGCGTCGAAAATGGCGTAATATGTGGCCAAGCAAATTACAATTGGGCATACCAGAACGTAGGCACTGAATATGATCGCGAAAAATTCTCGAAATGATGAAGAAAACTGTATGGCCCAAATTTTTTCAAGCTGGTCGCGAACCAAGAAGAGCCTGTCGCCAATAATGGATCTCATAATAAGCATTAATTCGCACCACACCCAACATATGGGAAAGTAAGATCCAACCAGTGTTTTGTAGCTGTGTTATGGTCACACCGGCGACTTAGTAACTTTTTGGAACATTAGAAAGTGTTTAGTTTAAGAACAAATTTACCGAGAGAAACTTCATTGACCCAACTCATTAACCATCAGCAAGATCCTATCGTATCACCATCAATTCCGAGAAGGTCACAAATGAAAGAAATAACCAAAATGAGTCAACTCTAGTTAAATTTATGATTAATTTTCAATCAAGTTTTTATTCTGTTCAAAAGAAGTAGTAAGTATAGTGGTTCAGATGTTATTGCACTACAACTGCAGACAATCAGTTTAATTTAAACGGTACTTAACTGATGACAAAAGTATGCAGTCTTTCTTGTACTCAAAGTAGTTTTAGAATTGTATATTGTAAATGTTATTATGCGCATATATCTACGTAGCATTAGTACTGAAAATAGTTGCTGCATTGTCTTCAATTTCTTGCGGCATTAATCTTAGACGCAATCATTTGCAGAGTAATAAGTAAAGAATTGTAAGCAACTTTTATCAGCCTTTTTTTTTAAAACAGATAGTATTATCGTTAGTTATGTAACGCAATACAGATTCCATAAAATGTTGCTAGCTAGCCTTTCAAATGAAACCATGTCTCTAGTGTAAAATAACGGTAAAGATCTCATTAAATCAAAAAGTAGGTACACAGCACATACACTTAAAAATAGTCGCCAAAACTCTTGTCACATTTGTCCAATTACGACACTAGTCGATCGATTCCACCCATGAAGAAGGTAGTTAGCTGCTGTCGGATCCAGGCCTGGACCCATTCACCCACTTCGTCGTCCTTTGCGAATCGATGTCCACGAATAGCTGTTTTAGAGGTCCAAACACATGAACGTCACATGGTGAAAGGTCGGGACTGTACGGTGGATGTTCCAGCGTTTCCCACCGAAACTGCTGCAATGTCGTCTTCACCGCATTGGCCATGTGTGGGTGGGCATTATCATGCCGGAGGGTAACGCCATTGGACAACATGCCTCGGCGTTTCGACTTGATGGCTCGTCTAAAGTTCTGTAAAGTGGCTTGATAACGCTGGGAGTTGACAGGGGTTCCCTATTCCAAGAACTCGACAAGAAGTGGGCCCTTGTGGTAAAAAACGAAGGACATCAGGACCTTACCAGAACTGGTGTGCATGGCCTTTGATTTCTTTGGAGGTGGTGAAGTCGCATGTTCCGAATGCTTGCTCTGACGCTTGCTTTCCGGTTCAAAATGGTGACACCATGTTTCGTCACCTGTGACAATACGCGACGGAAAGCCGTATTCCTTTTTACGATAAAGTTGCAGATGATTCAAAGACAGCGCCATTCGACTATTGCACTGTTCGGCGGTCAGCTGGTGTAGAATCCACTTCGCACAGATTTTTCGGAAGTTAAAGTGTTGATGCTTTATTGTGTGGGCGGTGTCCATGCTAATACCCAGTAAGCGATGGATCTCGTCCACGGCAATTCTGCGGTTGTCCAAGACTAAAGCATTCACTCCCACAACCATTTCCGATCTGATGACACGATGAGCATAGTCTTCCAGTGACTCGCGCCCCTCAAGGAATCGTTTGCGCCATTTCACAACACTTGAACGACTCAGACTGTACTCACCGTACACAGCATTCATCCATCGATACATTTCACGGCCTCCAATTCCCTCTGCCGCCAAATAATGAATCACTCCTTGTTGTTCCTGCTTACTCGCCTGCATGTTCGGTAGTGGACGATAACTTGTATGACCACCTTCTCATCGGCGTGAAGACACTCAAACGGAGCGGACGCGTCAGTCCTCTACCAAGAGAAGGCGCCACCATACCCGCAGTTACGTGAGCCAAGTTACCTGTAAGGCAAAGGTGGACGCACTGACCAGGTTTCATTTGAATGAACCTCATATTATTGACGATCATTAAGGAAACTGACATCACTGCATACTAAAGTAACGTCTTTTGCGTTCATGCTACACGTGTGTTTTACGTGTAAGTTAGGGCGTATGCATTTTGCCCAATTGTTGTTTCCTCTTTCTCACACGATATTTACCCTATTTCGATGTCATTATAATCATTTATCAGTATCAACTTCCGTTCGTTTTTGAAGCTGGCAACCGTTTTATTCTGCAATCCGAATTCAATCAAACTGAATTCTACCATTCATACGGCTAAATACAGTCAGATTTTGATTCATTGCCATTTTTTACATTTAGATACTGGCTGTACGTAGTTACGAGCACCCATGAGATAGCGATCAAGTTATACGTATCTATATTGGATCTGTAAGCATTGATCTTCGTATTCGGCGCCTTGTTTCCACTAATGGCCGAACCTTAGGTTCACGTGCCACAATAAACCTTACATATGTATAGCGTGTAAGAACGTGATAAAGTCACTGTTCCCAGTGTCTGCTTGGCAATCTTGTAGTAAAACGATAACAGGCCTTGCGGCCAACTTCAGTTGGAAAGACCACATAGATAATATTGTGGGGAAGGCGTGCTAAAGGTTGCGTTTCATTGGCAGGACACTTAGAAGATGCAACAAGTCCACTAAAGAGACAGCTTACATTACACTCGTTCGTCCTCTGTTAGAATATTGCTGCGCGGTGTGGGATCCTTACCAGGTGGGATTGACGGAGGACATCGAAAGGGTGCAAAACAGGGCAGCTAGTTTTGTGTTATCACGTAATAGGGGAGAGAGTGTGGCAGATATGATACGCGAGTTGGGATGGAAGTCATTAAAGCAAAGACGTTTTTCGTCGCGGTGACATCAATTTACGAAATTTCTGTCACCAACTTTCTCTTCCGAATGCGAAAATATTTTGTTGAGCCCAACCTAGATAGGTAGGAATGATCATCAAAATAAAATAAGAGAAATCAGAGCTCGAACAGAAAGGTTTAGGTGTTCGTTTTTCCCGCGCGCTGTTCGGGAGTGGAATAGTAGAGAGATAGTATGATTGTGGTTCGATGAACCCTCTGCCAAGCACTTAAATGTGAATTGCAGAGTACTCATGTAGATGTAAATGTAGATGTAGATTATTTTCCGTTTGTTTATAATGAACCTGGACTACAGATACCCGCATCGAGATTTAGCATCCTTAGAGCGTTTTGAAAATGAAATCTGAAATCTGGCTTGTATTTGTAAAACCATCAACGCAGAAGTTGTGTTTTCAAAAGCACAGTTTATAAGGGTATGTAATATTTATAAAATCTCTGTTTATAAAGTATTATGTAATATTCCAAAATGCATCCGTAGGTATCCGTGGTGATTGTCGTTTGAAACACATTTTCTATATATTTTTCATTTTTAACTAGATTTGAAGAATTAGAGTTAGTTTTACCGGCTCCCATACTTGTTAACAATCTTTACACAGACTGAAATATTTATGACGCTAATATTTAAGTAGAACATCATACTCACTTTCGTAGGCACATACGTTGATCTCCTACGCGACATCTCGGAAATAGACGCCAACGAAGGACCAGAAAGTAGGGACGTTGCCCGCCCGAGTGCTCAGCATAATCAGTCGCTTTAAATGCAGGGCTTGTGCTGTCCCTTCTCTCTGAGGAGTGCTCTGCTGCTCTGGATAATCTATGCTCTTGTTCATCAGACTGAAACCTTGAAAGGAAAGCAACCAACTGCCCGCTAAGCTGATTCTGTTCCCAAGGGTTCTGATGCACACTAAACAAAAATTTGTTTGCACGATATTTTCGTATAAACAAGGAGTCTAGATTGCCACATAAACACCTGAAACCTTTAAACAATCGCCTGAGGAACGAACTGTCCCATATCTCGATTTTTCCCTTCACTGGTTTGCTTCTTTCCGAAATCATATATACTTATACAAAGTAGCGTCAATCGTTGTGTAATTTTCTACAGCAACATAATACATCTTTCAACTAATATAAAAATATTACAAGCAGACTGTCGAGCACTTTCTTGAACGAAAGAAATTCAATGATTCCAGTCTAAAATGTTGTTCAGAACTTGGGGACGAAAGTAAATTTCGCACGATGTGTCGCTGCCAAGTATCATGGGTAGGTGAAAGTTTGACCACACTCAGAAAAAACTACAGCAGGATAGTAGAGAAGCTAACAGAAAGAAATGCGCAACGATACAGCAATGACACGTTGATTCAGAGACAATAATTACACTGAAGTCACCGTGATTTTTGATGGTCCTGTGGATATTGCAAAACATGTGACATGGTTCTTAATAGGATAAGTGGTCATGTCGAACCGCAATGCATGTTCTGTAATCTGCTCCTATGCTCGCCAGGTGGTTTGTAGAGATTTCCCGTGACGATGCCTTTCGTTCCTCCAACAGCGCGGCTGACAACTGTTTGATGGTCGTTAGTGCTTGCAGACGTGCTGCAATACGTCACCCCACCGAATCAGACACGTGCTCGAAGTGTTTTTATTCGGGGGATTGGCGAGGCCAGTCCATTCACCGAACGCCCTCTCTTTTCCAAGCGTTCCTCCACCTGCGCTGTTCGATGCAGTGCCTCACTGTCGTCAATAAAAATGAAATCATGGTAAACGTTCCCCTGAAATGACGTACAATGGGAAGGATTACAGTATCAAAATAGCATTTTCCGGTGGGTGTTCAGGGTTCAACGACTCACAGGTCAGTACGCCCATGAAAGATTATCCCTGTCCACACAACATCACCTGCACCACCAAAACTATCATGTTCGAAACATTCCTAGGGGCATTACGTGTTTCCACCTTTCGCGTGCGAGTGTACGTCCAAAATCAGAACTTAAACAGAATCTGCTCTTATACAATTGGAGCACATGACAGCAATCGTCATCGGTCCACGTCCTATTCTTGGCATCCTTGTAAACGCGGCCGCAGAGATGAGTGTCTCAGGAGAACACAACATAATTATTGGATTTCGGGCAAATAGACCAGCGCTATGCAGATTCCGTAACACTGTGGAGCGCGAGAATGCGTATCTTTCACTCCTGTTAAATGTGATAGAATTACACCGGATGTTTGAAGTAGGCTCCTTTACTACTGTTGCATAATGTAGCGGTCATCTGCTGTAAGTAACTACAAGGGCAGATTGTCGGGATCCTTACTGCTCATGTTGTATATTAAAGATCTAGAAGACTTTTTGCAGATGACGCAGTTATCTATACGGAAATACTGTGTGAAAGAAGCTGCGTCAACATTCAGTCAGATATTAATAAGATTTCACAGTGGTGCAAACAGTGACAACTTGCTTTAAATATTCAGAAATGTAAAACTGTGCCCTTCACAAGAGGAATAAACGTAGTATTTCGTTATTATAAAATCAGTGAATCACAGTTGGAATGGGCCGCGTCCTACACTTTGTACGGACATGAAATGGAATAATCACGTACGCTCAGTCGTGGATAAAGCAGGTGGAAGACTATTGTTTCTTGATTCGAACGATGAGAAAATGCAGTCAGTGTCCATAGGAGAATGCTAGCAAATCAGATCATTCGTGCGAACCATTCTGGAACATTCTTTAAGTGCGTGGGACGCATACTAAATGGAAATAACAGGGAATACTGAACATATACACAGAAGAGGTGACCATTCTGGAATATTTCTGAAGGGTATGGGACCCGCACAAAATGGGGCAGACAGGGGTTACTGATCATATATACAAAAGAGCTGACCTTTCCGGAATATTCCTCAAGGGTATGAGACCCGTACTAAAGGGATCTAACGGAGGATACCGAACATATACATAGAGGAGCTGACCATTCTGGAATATTCCTCAAGGATGTAGGACGCGCTTCAAACGGGGCTAACAGATGAATTTGAACATAAGCATAGAAGAGCTGTACGAGTAGGTACAGGTTTGTGGGAGAGTGTCACAGAGATGGTGAAGAAACTGGTCTGGCAAACTCTTGCAGATAGGCGTAAGCTACCCAGAGGAAGGCTACTTGCAAAGTTTCAAGAACTGGCTTCAAATGATGGCTCTAAGAATATTTCGTAAGCTTTCACTTATCGCTCACATAAGGATCGTCAGAAAAAGATTACATTAATTACAGCACACACAGAGGCACTTAAACAATCACTCTTCTAGCGCTCAATGCATGACTGGAACAGGAAGAAACTCTAATAAGAAGTACAACGCGACGTACCCTCTGCAACTCACCCCATAGTGGTCTGCAAAGGATAAATGTTATTTTAGATGCTGTAGATGACCACAGTAAAGTGTAGTTGACCACAGTCGATCACCTCTTCTGGATTTGGCACCAGTGCCTGTGTTCTGAAAGCTCCCCATGCACGTGAAACAATGTTGCACGCAATACCAAACTCACGTACTACACACATCAAAACCTTAACTAACGACTAATTTAAATTTTAAAGTGACAGTTGTTGAAATGGTTGACGTATTACTGCACCTCGCAGAGTTTCTTTCCTAGCTAATGTGCCCCTATCTACATTACTCTGCCAAACGTAAGGGTTAGATAGACAAAGTACCGTAACATGTCAACTACTCGGTGGAATGGAACGAAAGTGCGATTGGATGCGGCCAGACGTCACCCACTCGAGCACAGAAAAGTGTACTCACATTGCGCGATGTCATCATGATTACAGCGGCGATGGGATTGGCCCCGCAACACGAGGAAGATGAAGGAACGGGAAGAGTGTTAGCGCCATTACATTTGGGTTTCCTACAAGCAAGGTGACTTAAACTAATTTTTTTCTTATTCTTTCACACACAGAGAGATAACGGCAACAGGATCTTCCAGCCGGAGGAAGATGAAGGTAGCGGAGAAAACAAGAAGTGGGAGATAGTGTTTAATGTCTTAAATTTTGGTCAAGGGGAGAATGCAAACTCACAAACTCAGAGTGGATAACGATGGAGAAGTACAGTGTCCTCCTCCTTTTCAAACATCCATTAATCTGGGGGGGGGGGGACTTACAGAAACTTCAAAAACTCTAAAACGTACTTGATTAGTCAATCTTTCTTTTTCTTGACCTTCCTGAACATGTAACGCCTTCTCAGCGAAAATCATTTTGATTCCTGAAGTAATACATCGATAAACAGGTTTTGGTCTTGTGACAAGAGAGAGTGCTGGGGATACAGAATATTAACACTACAAATGAAACAATCGAAACTCCAGGTTGGAATATCGATAACACTATGTATATGATAGATTTATTTTACCGCATAGACGACAAGTAGAGATGCAAGCAGCTTTCGGCCAAAACCCTCCTAAGAAAAGAAAACACACAAGCAAGCACACCTCACGCACGCATGGCCGCCCTATCCTTTCCATAATAGTGTTCACACTTCAAATGAAGATACTTTATATGAAGCGTATGTCAGATCACAAATAAATTAATAAGCGAGTAGCATGCGCATCTGTGCAGCAGGCATATCCTTAGATCCGATGACCAGTATTCTCCTTTGCTGATGATATCAATGTCGGGGCGTAATTTTCCAGTATGTAGTAAATCAATACTGAGCGCGAATTATGAAGAGGCATAAATGTCAGCTGAAAGACTGAAAGTAACGGTTTTGTAATAAATGTAAGCGATAATTTCATAGTTTGCTTAAAGAGGGATGAATGTTGATTGACCGTTAAACTGAACAGAATGCACAATGCTGGTAATGAAAAATTAAGTGCCTGAAATACTTTTTTCTATATCTCATAAGCAGAAAGTAACAGTTGCATCCTCCTCGAAGTACATTTGCAATACTTATCCATGGAATATCGTTTGCAATCAATTTTTCAAAATGCGGGCACTATTTTTATGTGCAAAAATTATGTATAGGAATAATAACTATAAACGGCGTTCAGACTCATTAAAAGAGTTGTAAAGAAATGTTTAAAGAACTGGGGTTTCTTACTAACCTATGAGTGCATCTAAAAATCAGTACCAATAATTAAACGAGAGGCCTCTTCATGACCGGATAACAAAAGCCAGGTTCAACATCCATCTATCAAGAAGACAAAGGAAATGTCAAAGCAGTGTTTTATGATAGGATCATACTGTAAAACAAGTAACTAAGGGGATAACACTAAAGCAACGTATTTTAAAAATGAAATAAAAATGCTCTTGAATAACAGATAAACTCAAGTAGTGTTCAGATGATACACTAAAGGAGGTTAACTGATGGGGAACAGAAATTAATTTTGTCATACTGAAAGGAAAAGGTGCTTAGGACAGTTGCATTTTAGCATAACATCAAGTGAAGAGAACCGGCAATGGATTCTGGATAATAGTACGTTCTTTTCGCATTCGCGTGTCCGACATCTTATTCTTTATTTGGGGGTGTCTTTTATCATACAACAAATGAGAAAGTACAAAAAAAAATTAATGGAAGATCAAAATAATGTGAAGTACTCTGATAAAAATTACCTGTTTATACTCTCTCTGAGCAAAAATTGAATACAGTGTGTGGAAAAGATGTTTTGATTGAAGAAATTTAGTTAGATATTTTGGTATTCGCTTTCGTTAAACATCCAATGTTGTGCAAAAGGAGATAACATGGAATTGCTTCAGTGACTTAAAACTTTGGGGGAGCATTCCTCGTCGTTATCACGCACTGGCGCAGAGGATGGTCACGGGAAAGGAACACAGAAAAAGTTTCATGCCTATTAGTTGCCTAACGAATTTCCTTTTATGGAGTTGAAGCGAAGTCTTCCTTCTGATTGGCTCGAGAGAGAGAGAGAACAGAGAGCTACTCTTCGTCTTACTGACAGTCGGAAAAAGACAAGAGCTGGGTAACAGACACATTTAGGGTCACATGTAATTTCGTGGGTGCGAGTCTGTGCAATATTCAAAGCCTTAGATCGAGTGAAATTATCACATAATTGTCTAATTAGTGTCAGTACCGCACATTAATCTACATTATGCGAGTCTACCTAACCGAAAAGTTATTTATTACTTACTTCAATTCGTTAATTTCTTTTTCTTGACATTCCTTCCACCACTCTCTCTGCTTTTTCAGCCTTCCTTTATCTGGATCTAATTCATCACCGCTATCAATTACTCCCTCATTCAGCTCCCGGACAACCGATTTTAATTACTTTTCTTCTTATGAGAATATCAAGCTCTGTACTTCGACACGTCCCCGCAAGTTCTTTCCAATCTCATGGTCATTTTGAAACTTCCCCTTTTAAACAATTTTACATGACTGTGCTTAAACTGACACACAATATTTTTAGCGCAACGCAATCTGACTTTCAAAAATCCATACAAAAGGTGCACGGACCGACCTGGGACCGGACCGCAGCGACGCACGGATGCACGCCAAGACCGTAGGATCCTACGCAGTGCCGTAGGGGACCGCACCGCCACTTCCCAGCAAATTAGGGACACTGTTGCTCCTGGGGTATCGGCGAGGACCATTCGCAACCGTCTCCATGAAGCTGGGCTACGGTCCCGCACACCGTTAGGCCGTCTTCTGCTCACGCCCCAACATCGTGCAGCGCGCCTCCAGTGGTGTCGCGACAGGCGTGAATGGAGGGACGAATGGAGACGTGTCGTCTTCAGCGATGAGAGTCGCTTCTGCCTTGGTGCCAATGATGGTCGTATGCGTGTTTGGCGCCGTGCAGGTGAGCGCCACAATCAGGACTGCATACGACCGAGGCACACAGGGCCAACACCCGGCATCATGGTGTGGGGAGCGATCTCCTACACTGGCCGTACACCACTGGTGATCGTCGAGGGGACACTGAATAGTGCACGGTACATCCAAACCTCATCGAACCCATCGTTCTACCATTCCTAGACCGGCAAGGGAACTTGCTGTTCCAACAGGACAATGCACGTCCGCATGTATCCCGTGCCACCCAACGTGCTCTAGAAGGTGTAAGTCAACTACCCTGGCCAGCAAGATCTCCGGATCTGTCCCCCATTGAGCATGTTTGGGACTGGATGAAGCGTCGTCTGACGCGGTCTGCACGTCCAGCACGAACGCTGGTCCAACTGAGGCGCCAGGTGGAAATGGCATGGCAAGCCGTTCCACAGGACTACATCCAGCATCTCTACGATCGTCTCCATGGGAGAATGGCAGCCTGCATTGCTGCGAAAGGTGGATATACACTGTACTAGTGCCGACATTGTGCATGCTCTGTTGCCTGTGTCTATGTGCCTGTGGTTCTGTCAGTGTGATCATGTGATGTATCTGACCCCAGGAATGTGTCAATAAAGTTTCCCCTTCCTGGGATAATGAATTCACGGTGTTCTTATTTCAATTTCCAGGAGTGTATTATTGTGCCAGCGGTTGTCATAAGGGTGGTGTCTGTTTTGGTCACGATTTGTGTTGTGAGAATAGCCTTGTCGTGTCCATTTATTATTTCTGTCATCACGGAAATGTGGCGGATGTGACCTGTAATTGTTGTTTTCATGTTTTCGCGTTTCGCGATTGTCACTGTCAATTTCTAATTCTTGTAAGAGTCCCTGAAAAGCTTCAATGTCTTCTTTGCAACGTCCTGCTAAAATAATATGTCGTAAATGTTCAGGTAATTTGATTAAGCAAATGCGGATAAGTTCTGAGGGGCTGTATGGGTTTGACAGGTACTGATTCTTGTGCAACATGTCTTCAAAATATTTCACAAGACTGGAGAATTCAGATTGTTCGAAATGTTTCATCATTATGATGCTATGTTTTACTCGGTCTTGTGTAGCTTGAGACCAATATGCTGAGAGGAAGGCATGATAAAATTCTCCTTCACTGTGACAATCGTGAATGACCGATCGCATTCTCACAGCTGGTTGATTCTCCAAGTAGCCACACATAAATTCTAATCTGTGTTCTAACGACCAGTTGGGAGGAAAACAATGAGAGAATTGATGGAGCCATGCTTGTGGATGAATGTCGTTGCCAGAATTCTTAAATGTTTAGAATTTACGTGTAGTAATGAACAGCTTATAGTCAAAGTCATCATGTCGGCGAGTCGCATATCGGTCATTGTTACGTCGTTTCGGCGGTTCCATTTCAAAATTCGGTGAACCTTGCCAATTTCTTTCATAATTTCCGAAATGCGCTGTGTTATTATTTTGTGGCTGTTCCGTATTTCTATGTCCCTCTTCCCGTGTTGGAGCGCGAGTGTCCTCTGAAATT
This sequence comes from Schistocerca nitens, assembly GCF_023898315.1. NCBI lineage: Eukaryota > Metazoa > Arthropoda > Insecta > Orthoptera > Acrididae > Schistocerca > Schistocerca nitens. The sequence continues at coordinate 621,239,320 of NC_064617.1, forward strand.
TGTAATTTTTGTATTACTTGTGCCAACTGATCTTGTACTTCCGGGATTTCTCTTTTGTGTTGCGTATTAATTTGATTCTGATTTTGTTTGAATTTCCTAATTTGTTCATACTCTTCTGTGTCAGTGAAGGCTACGGGTCTTGTGTCATTCAGATCATCATCTACCTTTGTAGATAAGTTAGTGAACTGATCCGAAAGTTCGGCTACTTTCTCCGATAGTGTACTTATTTCCTCAGTGTGTTTTTCTGAACCACGTTTCAGAGTATCTACTGTGTCCTTTAAATTTTCCTGAGTTTTTGCAAGTTGCGTAACCGAATCGGTAGATGCAACTGAGTCAATTTTAGCTTGCAAGGTCTCATGATTTTCACGAACAATAATTTGCAGTTCTTTTATGGCTGCTTCGTGATTCTGTAATGCATTTTCATGCCGCGAAAAAATAGGTTGGAAATGCTCACAAATTTGTGTTTTTACGTCATTACAGACTTTTTGACATTTCGATTCAATGTTATGTAACTCAGTAGTTAAATCTTCACGTGTTTGTTCAAGAGTTTCTTCCAATGAGTCTAACTTTTGAAGCTGTTGCTGTGTTTGTCTCTGATTTTGTTCCATTGTGTCTAACTTTTGAAGCTTTTGCTGTGTTTGTCTCTGATTTTGTTCCATTGTGTCTAACTTTTGAAGATTTTGTTCCATTGTGTCTAACTGTTGCTGTGTTTGTCTCTGATTTGGTTTCATTTGCTGCATTAATTGCAAAAATAATGTGTTAGTGTCTGGAATCGGTTCCTCTATGCTTTTCAGCACTGCATTTGCACCGGCAACATTTACATTTTGACGAGCAGAAAATGTGTCTTGACCTATTTGAGAGAACGGTGAGGACCCAAAACCTTAATCTACAGTATTTGCAATGTTGTGTTCTGTCATTTCGGATTCCTGAGGCGAGCTGTTGCCGACCGATCGATCGATAATGCTTCCTTGTTCACTACCTGTTTCACTGTCTACACCATTATTTGCCACCCGCTCCATTTCCCTATGCACAATTACCAAATTACTACTTTGAATATTAGTTAATTCATTACACAGGGGTGCTGATAAGCTACGCTCGTCGTCACTATTATTTCTCAGTTTACTTTGTAGCCTAGTGTTACGTTTTTCACACGCCGTTATTGTCACAATATTTTTGACACGACAACACAGAAAAACACAATTTGAAGAGCAAAAATAGGGGAACACATTAACATACCACTGAAAATAATATCTAGTTAATTGTAAGCGCAGCTGCGAAATACTTGCTGCAAATCTACATGCATGCCACAACTGTTTTACTGTACAACAATGAAAAACTACAACTACAAAGGAAATTCTCTCTATAATTACGCGCTAGCAATAAACAAAAGCTACAGTAATTACACAAACTACAAGAAAAAACAGAAGATTCCAGTGAGGTATCCTCCGCTAAGGGTCGACATATGAAACTTCCCCTTTTGAACAATTATACACGACTGTGCTTTAACTGACACACAATATTTTTAGCGCAACGCAATCTGACTTTCAAAAATCCATACAAAAGAATGGCCCTGACTAACATTAACCTATACGTTTCACAAATCACTTACCTCACAAAAATCTTGGTTACTCGAGCTACTGCAATACAGCAAGCGCCACTACTGCCAGCTAAATAAAAGATTCAAACTACTGAAGGTACTAACTACTGATAGGCTTAGTTAGCAAATGAAAGATTGTAATAGAGAACAAACACTGTATTTACCTTAATAGTCATAATATATGTAGCAGTTCATGACAAATTACAAAACTCCGCCATCTCTCTCCCCACCTCCACCACTGCTGGCGGCTCACCTCCAACTGCGCAACGCTACGCGCTGTTCACAGCCAGCTGCCTAACACTACAATGGCGAGTATTACAACAATGCAAAGCAGCCACAGACTGCACACAGCACAGCCAGTGATTTTCATACAGTGGTGGCGTTACCAATAAAAAAAACCTAAACAGCCTACTTACAATTTTACCATATATTCTCGGAACAGTTATTTTTATTCCCTCAAGGAAGGGCACTTAGAGTGAAACACTTTAACTTAGCACATGTAGCGTCATGTGAAGCGCAACGAATGAAGGAAGAGGAGGAGACTGAAGTGGCAGTGAAAGTATCTGTTAGGAAATAACAGGATATCTTTTATGGAAACTTCATATCTAGTACACTGTTTATTTTTTTATTTCTTTACTTACAGCTTATTTAACTTGACTCTTAAATATAGTCAAGAGCATCATATCCTTTCTTTCAGGAGTGATAGTTCTGCAAGGTTCGCAGAAGAGCTTGTGTGAATTTTGGAAGGTAGGAGAAGAGGTACTGCAAGAATTGAAACTGTGAGGACTGGTCGTGAGCTGCGGTTGAGCAGCTCAGTTGGTAGAGCACTTTCCAGCGAAAGGCAGTCGTGAGTTGTGCTTGGGAAAGTCCGTTGGTAAAGCACTTGCCAGCGAAAGGCAAAGGTCCCAAGTTGAAGTGTCGGTCCGGCACACAGTTTTAACCTGCCAGGAAGTTTCAAAGAGAAATTTATTTATGTGGTACATTGGATTAATGGTGGAAGAGATTCTTATAACTGAGGAATGATAGCCGGCCGAGCGGTTCTAGGCGCTTCAGTCTGTAACCGTGTGACCACTACGGTCTAAGGTTCGATTCCTGCCTCGGGCATGGACGTGTGTGATGTCCTTAGGTTCGTTAGATTTAAGTTGTTCTAAGTTCTAGGGGACAGATGACCTCAGATGTTAAGTCCCATAGTGCTCAGAGCCATTTGAATCATTTGAGGCATGATAAGTCTTTTGTGACGACTAAGACTGTGTTAAGACAACTGATTCAAATGACTTTTAATTCCACTATGGCCAGTAATCAATACACTTTTCCTTACCGAAGATTTTCGTAGTTGGAAAAGTATTCCCCCCCCCCCCCCCCTGACAGTTCAGTTCCGTACTCGTGTGAATTTTAAATCCACAGACTCTACATAGAGTCTTTTCCTAATGAACTTGTGGATTAAAAACCCTCACGAGTACGGAACTGAACTTTGGGGCGGGGGAGGGGGGGGGGGTGAATACTCTGCAATTACACCGTTGACCCCGTCGGCAGAAGGTCAGAGAACCTATCCGTAAATATTTCATCATCACTGTCCACAAATTTTCAGGTTCCACATCCACTGCTGACACTGAACTATCTGTCAAAAGACGATTCTGAACTCCAATTACTCTCAGTCGCGTAACACAAAAACTCACCCTACCTCCAACCCCCACCCCCATCCCAACCATCAAACAAAATAAAATACTTTGTGTTATTTTGGGAGCTAAACCACATGTGTAGACTCCATTTTATGCACAATATTTCGTCAACCGTCCGTATAGTTTCCTTCCGGTTCTGCAAACTATGTTGTAACACATATTTGCCAACTAAACTACAAAACTATTGTGAGCTACTGTTGATATCGCATCGCTTCATACCCGAGCTGCGCCACGAGCTTTGAAGCTCATTTCTTTTCAAGAACCCTACTGTTACTGCACGAATCGCTCATTTCCTCGCCATTTCCAGCTCTGGTAGGTGTGTTAGTCGTCAAGATCTTAATAAACTGAATACCTGAACCCAAATCTTGCCTAAATTGATACCTTCGTGACAATATGTTAGATTTAGAGTGATCTTGATTTCAATAGACCACTTAATCAGGCTGCCTCAGGAACTTGGTTTTTGTGTCATGATAGTCATCGCTCCATTTCTTTTTTGCTAATTATAAGCAAGGCAGAGATCATCAGCAGAAAATTTGCTAGGTTGATTTAGTCGGGTGTGACACTTATGGTCTTTGCTGCACTCTTCGACTGTTCTAATAGTTTGCTCTACATCTACGCCTACATGGCCACTCTGTAAATCACAGCCGGTCGGAGTGGCCGAGCGGTTCCAGGCGCTTCAGTGTGGAACCGCGCGACCGCTACAGTCGCAGGTTCGAATCCTGCCTCGGGCATGGCTTTGCGTGATGTCCTTAGGTTAGTTAGGTTTACGTAGTTCTAAGTTCTAGGGGACTGATGACCTCCGATGTTAAGTTCCATAGTGCTCAGGGCCATTTGAACCATTTTTGTAAATCACACTTCATCGAAACACCTTCCCATTAATTCTATATTATCCCACTCCGAACAGCGTAGAGAAAGAAACCAACACTTATACAAGGGTAATCCCAAAGTAAGGTCTCCTATTTTTCTATAAATATAGATCTCTGTTTGTGCGGCAGCTGGTCGCACTGTTATGAAGAGTGCTTCACGCCCTGTGTGTAAACATGCGCACGCTGCACTGAGGCGCTCAGACTTGGCTTGGCAGTTGTTGAGAATAGAGCTCCCGTTGGATGTTACCGCCACGTGGGAATTGCGCGCAGTTATTCCGTTTTTGAACACAAAGGGCACTGCGCCAATTGAAATCCATCGCCAATTGACAGTCGTGTATTATGAGTCGTGCATGGACGTATAAAATGTTCGTAAGTGGTGTAGAGTCTGCAGCTGGTCTAACCGAAATTCAAGACGAACAAAGGAGCGGGAGATCGTCAACTTCTGAGGAGACAGTGTTGAACGTTGAGGAAAGTATGCGTGAAGATCAGCGGATCACCATGAATGAACTCTGCACGTTGGTTCCTGAGGTTCCCTGAAGCATCGCTCACAGAATTTTATCGGAAACATTGAACTACCGGAAGGTGTGCGCAAGATGGGTGCCACACATGCTGACTGAGGACCACATGCGGCAACGAGTTGTTGCTTCCCGCGCATTTCTTCACCACATTGCAGCCGAACAGGACCACTTTCTGGACTCAGTTGTCACTGGTGACCAAACCTGGGCATACCACTTTACACTTGAGACCAAGGAACAATCATGTCAGTGGCGGCATCCTTCTTCGTCACAGCATCGGAAATTCAAACAAACTCAGTCTGCCGGTAAAGTCATGAAAACCGCTTCTTGGGATCAGTAAGGGGTACTGTTGGTCGACTTTATGCCCACTGGGAGCACAATTAACGCTGACAGGTACTGTGAGACTCTGAAAAATCTCAAACTGGCAATTCAGAACCGGAGAAGAGCAAAATTGGGGAAGGGCGTACACATTCTCAATGACAACGCTCGCCCACACATAGCTCGCCAAACCGTTGCTCTCCAGCAACAGTTTCACTGGAACATAATCACCCAACCACCATGTAGTCCTCACTTGGCGCCCAGTGACTGTGACCTGCTCCCTAAGTTGAAAGAACATTTGGCCGGAAAGCGATTCAGCTCCGACGACGAGGTGAAAGACTGAACAGCACGGCGGCGAGCTGGTATGAGAAGGGCATACAAAAACTGCCTCAGCGTCTACAAAAATGCATCGACAGAAATGGTGATTACGTCAAAAATTAGCTAAATGTTAAAGCTGTAAGCCGATGCAAACCATTGTAGAAATAAACAGGTCTATGTACTTATAAAAAAGATAGGAGACCTCACTTTTGGGATTACCCTCGTATCTTTCGGTGCGAGCTCTGATTCCACTCATGTTATTATTTTGATCGTTTCTCTCTATGTTAGTCGGCGTCAAGAAACTATTTTCGCATTCGGAGGAGAAATATGTCTGAAATTTTGTTATAAGAGCCGCGCAACGAGAAATACCTTTGTTTTAATTATACCTACCCCAAACCCTGTATTATGTCTACTTCTGCATCTACGTAGATACCACGCAAGCCACCATATGGTGCGTGGCGGATGGAATGCTGTACCATTACTTGTCATTCCCCCCCCCCACCCCCACCCACCCACCCCGCTTCACTCGCAAACAGAGGGAGGCAAAATCGACTGTCTGTACATCTCCATTTGAGCCCTAATTTTTCGTATCTTCGTGGTCCGTCCGCGATATATATCTTGCCGGTAGTAGTATCCTTCGGCTGTCAGCCTCATGTCCCGGTTCTCCAAACTTTGTCAATGGTGTTTCTCGAAAAGAACGTCGCCTTCCCTCCAGCGTTTCCCATTTGAGTTCCCGAAGCATCTCCATAACGCTTACGTGTTGTTCGAACTTACCGGTAACAAATCTAGCCACCCACTTCTAAATTACCTCGATGTCTTCCTTCAATCCGACCTGGTACCGATCCGAAACACTTGAATAGTATTCAAGAATAAGTCGCACCAGTGTCCCACATGAACGACTCTTTCCTAAAATTATCCCAATAAACCGAAGTCGACCACTTGCCTTTCCTACCACTGTTTTCACACGTTCGTTCCACCTCATATAGCTTTGCACCGTTACGCCCAGATATTTAAACGAATTGACTATGTCGAGCAGGACACTAGTAATACTGTACAAGAAAATTACAGGTTTGCTCTTCCTACTCATCCGCATAACTCATATTTTTTCCACATTTAGGGATAGCTGCCATTCATAACGCCAACTCGAGAGTTTGTCTAAGTAATCTTGTACCTTCCTGCAGTCACTTAACTTCGAGACCTTACCGTATTCAGTGGCATCATCAGCAAACAACCGTAGATTGCTGTCCACCCTGCACGCCAAATCATTTATGTACGTAGAGAACAACAGCTGTCCTATAACCTTTCCCTGGGACATTCCTGACGATAGCTTCATTTGTGATGGACACTCGCCGTCGTCGAAAATATACTACGGTCTTTTATATAAGAAGTCTTCGATCCGGTCACATATCTGTGAAATTGTTCCTTATGTTCTTACCTCAGTTAACATCCAGCAAGGGGCATCATGTCAAATGCTTTCCGGAAATGTAGAAATATGGAATTTGCCTGTTGACGTTCATCCATAGTTCTTAACGTATCACGAGAGACAAGGGCAAGCTGAGTTTCGCAAGGGCGATGCTATCTGAAACGATGCTGATTCGTGGACATAAGCTTTTTACTCTCAAGAAAGTTTATTGTATTCGAACTGAGATATATTCAAGGACTCTGCAGCAAAAGAAGTGAGGGATATTGGTCTGTGTCTGTGACACTCTCACCTCTATTTCTAGATAATACAAAACGTGCTACCCTTCATTGAACTTCCTCGATTGACTCCGCTAATTGTATGTGGTAAGGATCCCACACCGAGCAGCAGTACTCCAGAACTGGACGAACTAGCTGTGATGTACCTTTTACATTCTTGCTTTCATGTTTCCGTTTTCTTTAAAGGCAAAGTGAAAAGGTGAAGCGGTAGCCCAGCGTAGAGCCAGCGCCTACCGTCATGTAATTTCGATTTTCAAATATTAAGAAACATATGATGTTTTCCTGTTCCTCGGTAAGAGGAAGGACTCGCTCTCTGTTAATGAACGAAGTAGACGCACATACGTTTAGAGCGAAATCGGCGGTAGCCCTTTATTTTTAATATTTTAAAAAGTCTGTATTCTTTATGTGCATCGAAGAAAATAGTAGAGTACTATTTTACTAACTGAAAGATTGTATGAGTCATTATTCCAAGTAGTACTGCACTACGTAAAAACCCAAGAAGCCCACCTGTGTACTTCAGAGTACCACGAAAATCCGATTACAATATCATCGACACGGTCAAGATTTTGCAGGCGGATTCGGCGATCGGACGTAATATTATTAATTGGTAAGCATAAATATGCAACAAGAGAAAGACTATTTCATTTAGTGGAACTAATATGAAGAGATTCTTTACCCATTTACAGGCATAGCTCAGCTTATTGTGCTTTTCCGACACGCCGAAACATTAATCTCATTATTTCCACATATCTAAACATTTTTATTATCTTTTCTGTTATATTATAAAGTGTAGTGTAGACAGTCTCTTTACTATATCTGCTGCATCTTCTAAGTGCTCTGCCAACTAAACCGAGTCTCTGATTCGCCTTCTCCACAACATTTTCTAAGAGTTATTTTCAATTCAAGTTGTTCGTACTGGTAATTCCTAGGTATGTAATTGAATTTGCACCTTTCACATTTGATTGATTTATCGAGTAACCGAAGTTTAACGGATTACTTTTAGCTCTTATGCCGATGACCACCATTTTTCATTATTTAGGGTCAATTGCCAAATTTCACGCCAACTAAATATTTTTCCTTATATTTTCCTTACATTTTTTTTGCATTTGACAACATAAAACAACTGCTCAAATTGCCTTCTAAATCGTTTATGTAGAGAAGGAACGGTCAAGGGCATGTAACACTACGTGAGGAACGTCAGGAATCACTTCTGTTTTAGTTGACTTTTTGTCAGTTAGTGCGAACACCGACCTCTCTGATAGGAAATCAGGAATCCAGTCACATAACTAAGACGATATTCCATAACAAACAATTTTATTACAGCCCACTTCTGAGGTACGGTGTCAAAAGCTTTGTGGTAATCTAGAAATAAGGAATCAATTTGAAATGCCTTGTCGACAGCACACAACACTTCATGTAAGTAAAAAGCTGGTTGTGTTTCACAAGAACAATAGTTTCTAAATCCGTGTTGATTTGTATCAATAGACCGTTCTCCTCGAGATAATTCATAATGTTCGGACACAATATATGTTCCTCAATCCCGCTGCACATCGGCGTTATTGATATGTGCCTGTAATTTAGTGGTCTATTCCTGTTAATTTCTTAAATATTAATGTGACCTGTGGTACTTTCCAGTCTATGGGGCACATATTTCCGTCGAGCGAGCGGTTGTATATGATTGTTAAATATGGAGCAATTGCATCAGCATACTTTGAAAGGATACTAATTGGTATACAAGCTGGACTGGAAGATTTCCTTTTTACACTTACGTTGTTAATTTTGGAGAAGAGCAGATCGTCTCTCTGGAAGGCTTCAAGCGAATTTTTATCTTCTTTGAATATATGTATTTTTGGCTTTTTTTGGCCGATTTGAGAGTTGCGCTATTTAGTCTCTTTATGGAAATCCTGTGTCCAATAATACCTGTATCCGTTTTAGGCTTGTTATTACGTACATAAAAAAGTCAATTCCTCGTGCAACGCGTCTTTCTGAGACGTTTGTTGTCATTGCGACTACAGAGATAACTACTAAAAATTTTACCGATCTGTACGGTGATTGGTCTAGCGTAAGACAGATGAGTCATTCTCGCCTTCTCTTTTTCTTTCTATTTGCAGTCTTTCTTTGTCTCAGTGTTCCTCCTCTATGGATAAAAGTATTTAGGACGGAACTACTTCGTTATGGATGCTGATACGACGAGGTTAGGACATGGTCGTTCTGCTTGGATTTTGTAGATAGACCCTACACTGTGACCATGGAATCTGCCCATTCTTATCTTAACTAACACGCCGAGCAAAGCTAACTAGCACGTGCATTTTAAGTTCTATCCTAAATTTTATTTAGGTTGGATAGCTTATTTCCCTTTGTTTTCGATTAAAAAAGTTTGTGTTACAAGAAGAATGCGCACTGTCAGGAAAACAATAGCCGTCTATCTTCTCTTAGACTTTCTTATCTTCTCTTAGACTTTCTTTGTGTGATAACGCATCTAGCTTCTGCTTCTCATCCTGCAGTTAGTTATTGGTGGAGCAGACGTTACGAACCGTGCTACTATTTAGAGAGGGAGAGGGAGAGGTAGAAAATGGGAGAGAGAGAGAGAGAGAGAGAGAAGGAACAGAGGAATGGGAGAGGCAGCGAGGGTAATCTCACGTAAATAGACTCTTATTACGAAATCCGGCTGTGGCACTGGCGGGACTAGCTGGTGAGACAAACCAGCTAGCTGGTTAGTGCGGCAGCTAACGAAGTTAATTAGGCGGTGAATGGAGGACAGCTCGCAAACAGACGTCACATTATGGCTCTGACGCTGACATCATTGGGAGTGAGCACGCAGTTTCCCACCCGTCTCTGAATGCGCAGCTGAGTGTGCAGTTCTCCCGTTGTCAATAACCTACCAAATTGACAACATCGATCGTTTTATTTCAACGAATCGGTATTTATACTACAGAGTGAATGAAAATAGACATTACTGCCATCTGTCGTTTTTCTGATTTAATTAAATATAGAATAGTACCTTACTTCAACGGGAGTTTTCAGCAACAGCGTCCACAGATAATTGTTCTGTGAACATTAGTATAAGTTCGAGATAATTGGATAACGTTTTCTTCAGAATAAGATTTGTGTATTTTTAAACATTTTTTGTTTCCGGAAGGATGTTCTATAGAGAGTCATGTATCCATAAGCACAATATATTACTCAGTCACTACCACTTAAAGTACAAGAGATATCGTAAAATGAAAATATACATGAATGATCCACGGATAAGATAGGCCCGTGTATTAGAAGAGATGGAGCATATAAAATGGTTATATAAGAAGAAAATTGTTAATTAAAATAAATATTTTTGGCATATTTTTAATGAATACAGAATGTTGTTTTTGTTGTGGTCTTCAGTCCTGAGATTGGTTTCATGCAGCTCTCCATGCTACTTTATCCTGTGCAAGCTGCTTCACCTCCCAGTACGTACTGCAGCACTACATCCTTCTGAATCTGCTTAGTGTATTCATCTCTTGGTCTCACTCTTTGATTTTTACCCTCCACACTGCCCTCCAATACTAAATTGTATTGTATTGTGATTCCTTGATGCCTCAGCACTTGTCCTACCAACCGATCCCTTCTTCTAGTCAAGTTGTGCCACAAACTCCTCCCCAATTCTATTCAATATCTCCTCATTAATTATGTGATCTACCTATCTAATCTTCAGCATTCTTCTGTAGCACCACATTTCGAAAGCTTCTATTCTCTTCTTTTTCAAACTATTTATCGTCCATGTTTCACTTCCATACATGGCTACACTCCATAGAAATACTTTCAGAAACGACTTCCTGACACTTAAATCTATACTCGATGTTAACAAATTTCTCTTCTTCAGAAACGCTTTCCTTGCCATTACCAGTCTACTGAAGGTGGCACGGGTAAAATACAGGGAGCGAAAGGCTATTTACAATTTGTATAGAAACCAGATGGCAGTTATAAGAGTCGAGGGGCATGAAAGGGAACCAGTGGTTGGGAAGGGAGTGAGATAGGGTTGTAGCCTCTCCCCGATGTTATTCAATCTGTTTATTCAGCAGGCAATAAAGGAAACGAAATAAAAATTCGGAGTAGGTATTTAAATCCATGGAGGAGAAACAAAAACTTTAAGGTTCGCTGATGATATTGTAATTCTGTCAGAAACTGCGAAGCACTTGGAAGAGCAGTTGAACGGAATGGACAGTGTCTTGAAAGGAGGATACAATATGAACAACAGCAAAAAGCAAAACGAGGATAATAGAATGTAGTCGATTTAAACCGGGTGATGCTGAGGGAATTAGATTAGGAAATGAGACACTTAAAGTAGTAAAGGAGTTTTGCTATTTCGGGAGCAAAATAACTGATGATGGTCGAAGTAGAGAGGATACAGGATGATACTATTAAATAATTTGTCGGTTTACCATAGCTGTTGCTTGAACACTCGCTTTTTTAATGAGTTGTTCGTTTTGTTCAAGCATTCGCCTGTCTATCATTCACGACAGCATTTACACTTATTACCAGACGTGGAACGTAATTCCTGTGACCATCGTGAACAGGAAAAACACTAAAACCAATCGTCATTTTTATTAGTTTTGCAACATTGCATACATTCATCAGCATCCCATTCATCAAAGTTAGTATCGTAGTCCTTTACAATGTCTGCATATGATGAACACAGTGAGCTATATGCATTATATTTCGTTTTTAACTTCTTCAGTCTTTCTCTTCATTAGCATTTCAATTTGCTGATATTTTGTGCCTTTTTTGTCTGCTCTCTTTCCATATTTGATTTTTCTTTGCTGTTTCAATATTTATCTGAGTTTTGTCCTTTGGATGAAGTTACTGCATTCTTCTTGATACTCATGGTTTTATCAATAAAACAAACAGGTGACAATTCTTCCCGATGTTTTGTCTGCGTTGGATTAGGAGCAATCAGTTTTGCGATGGTAATCTTGTAAGTTTTAGATTAAGAGTGGAGTCCGAAGCTGTAGCCGTAAAGAAACTTGCCTTGAGCAGAAATCTCTGCTCTTTTGATGTGCTGTGGATCGCTAGGTGTTTTGATGAGCTTTGAAGTGCATGGTTCGCCTGCAGGTATGTGAGACTGTGCTCTGCCGTTTGTTGGCACAGACGTATCTTCCGACAAATAAATACAGTCTGAGATTTCGATCATCTTCAGAGGTCTTATTTCACATGCCTAGAAGCTAAATTTATTAGTACTCCATCTCTTCCACATTAAAACGAGTGGACCATTTCTGCCAACTATCATTGGCCCATCTCTCCCGATGGTCTGGGAGAGATTGACCACCCAGACTTCTGTCTACAGGAAGCGAAATCGGCGGCTATTTAGGTTAGTGTCATGCCTACACATCGGTGAAGCTCGCAGAAAAATTATGCATTAGTACTCTGCAAAATTTGCCTCCTATACCATAATCTTGTAGAACAGACAGTAAATTGCTCCTAGGAACCCCGTCATATGCCTTTTCTAGATCTATAAAGCATAGATACAATTCCCTGTTTCACTCGTAACACTTCTCCATTATTTGCCGTAAGCTAAAGATCTGGTCCTGACAACCTCTAAGAGGCCTAAACCCACACTGATTTTCGTACAATTTGTCCTCAACTAATACTCGTACTTTCCTTTCAACAATACCTGAGAAGATTTTACCCACAACGTTGATTAAAGAGATACCTCTGCAGTTGTTACAATCTTTTCTGTTTCCATGTTTAAAGATTGGTGTGATTACTGCTTTCGTCCAGTCTGATGGAACCAGTCCCGACTCGCACGCCATTTCAATTATCGTGTGTAGCCATTTAAGACCTGACATTCCACTGTATTTGATGAGTTACGGCTTAATTTCATCCACCCAAGCCGCTTTATTGCACTGCAATCTATTGTCCATTTTCTCCACTTCCTCAAATGTAGTTCTATTTCCATCATCATTCCTATCCTCAAATTGAGTTCATGGTTCAGAATAGTTTCAGGGGTAAGACAAGGCTGCAACCTGTCTCCACTGTTGTTCATATTATTTATGGATCATATGAACCATGGACCTTGCCGTTGGTGGGGAGGCTTGCGTGCCTCAGCGATACAGATGGCCGTACCGTAGGTGCAACCACAACGGGGGTGTATCTGTTGAGAGGCCAGACAAACGTGTGGTTCCTGAAGAGGGGCAGCAGCCTTTTCAGTAGTTGCAGGGGCAGCATTCTGGATGATTGACTGATCTGGCCTTGTAACACTAACCAAAACGGCCTTGCTGTGCTGATACTGCGAACGGCAGAAAGGAAGGGGAAACTACAGCCGTAATTTTTCCCGAGGGCATGCAGCTTTACTGTATGGTTAAATGATGATGGCGTCCATATTCCGGAGGTAAAATAGTCCCCCATTCGGATCTCCGGGAGGGGACTACTCAAGAGGACGTCGTTATCAGGAGAAAGAAAACTGGCGTCCTGCGAATCGGAGCGTGGAATGTCAGATCCCTTAATTGGGTAGGTATGTTCGAAAAATTAAAAAAGGAAATTGATAGGTTAAAGTTAGATATAGTGGGAATTAGTGAAGTTCGGTGGCAGGAGGAACAAGACTTATGGTCAGGTGAATACAGGGTTATAAATACAAAATCAAATAGGGGTAATGCAGGAGTAGGTTTAATAATGAATATGAAAATAGGAATGCGGGTAAGCTACTACAAACTGCACAATGAACGCATTATTGTGGCCAAGATAGACACGAAGCCCACACCTACTACAATAATACAAGTTTATATGCCAACTAGCTCTGCAGATGATGAAGAAATTGATGAAGTGTATGATGAGTTAAAAGAAATTATTCAGATAGTGATGGGAGACGAAAATGTAATAGTCATGGGTGACTGGAATTCGAGAGTAGGAAAAGGGAGAGAAGGAAACATAGTAGGTCAATATGGATTGGGGGAAAGAAATGAAAGAGGAAGCCACCTGGTAGAATTTTGCACAGAGCATAACTTAATCGTAGCTAACACTTGGTTCAAGAATCATAAAAGAAGGTTGTACACATGGAAGAATCCTGGAAATACTAGAAGGTATCAGATAGATTATATAATGGTAAGACAGAGATTTAGGAAGCAGGTTTGAAATTGCAAGACATCTCCAGGGGCAGATGTGGACTCTGACCACAGTTTATTGGTTATGAACTGTAAATTAAAACTGAATAAGCTGCAAAAGGGTGGGCATTTAAGGAGATGGGACCTGGAGAAACTGATTAAACAGGAGGTTGTACAGAGTTTCAGGGAGAGCATAAGGGAACAATTGACAGGAATGGGGGAAAGAAATACAGTAGAAGAAGAATGGGTAGCTTTTAGGGATGAAATAGTGAAGGCAACAGAGGATCAAGTAGGTAAAAAGACGAGGGCTAGTAGAAATCGTTGGGTAACAGAAGAAATATTGCATTTAATTGATGAAAGGAGAAAATATATAAATGCAGTAAATGAAGCAGGCAAAAAGGAATACAAACGTCTCAAAAATGAGATCGACAGGAAGTGCAAAACTGCTAAGCAGGGATGGCTAAAGGACAAATGTAAGGATGTAGAGGCTTATTTCACTAGGGGTAAGATAGATACTGCCTACAGGAAAATTAAAGAGACCTTTGGCGAAAGGAGAACCACTTGTATGAATATCAAGAGCTCAGATGGAAACCCAGTTCTAAGCAAAGAGGGGAAAGCAGAAAGATGGAAGGGTATATAGAGGGTCTATACAAGGGCGATGTACTTGAGGACAATATTCTGAAAATGGAAGAGAAAGTAGATGAAGACGAAATGGGAGATACAATACTGCGTGAAGAGTTTGACAGAGCACTGAAAGACCTGAGGCGAAACAAGGCCCCGGGAGTAGACAACATTCCATTAGAACTACTGACGGCTTTGGGAGAGCCAGTCCTGACAAAACTCTACCATCTGGTGAGCAAGATGTATGAGACAGGCGAAATACCCTAAGACTTCAAGAAGAATAGAATAAATCCAATGCCAAAGAAAGCAGGTGTTGACAGATGTGAAAATTACAGCTGTCACAGACACAGCTGCAAAATACTAACGCGAATTCTTTACATACGAAACGAGAATTCTTTACATACGAATGGAGAAGCTAGTAGAAGCCAACCTTGCGGAATATCAGTTTGGATTCCGTAGAAATATTGGAACACGTGAGGCAATACTGACCCTACGGCTTATCTTAGAAGCTAGATTAAGGAAGGGCAAACCTTCGTTTCTAGCATTTGCAGACTTAGAGAAAGCTGTTGACAATGTTGCCTGGAATACTCTCTTTCAAATTTAGAAGGTGGCAGGGGTTAAATACAGGTAACGAAAGGCTATTTACAATTTGTACAGAAACCAGATGGCAGTTATAAGAGCCGAGGGACATAAAAGGGAAGCAGCGGTTGGGAAGGGAGTGAGACAGGGTTGTAGCCTCTCCCCGATGTTATTCAATCTGTATATTGAGCAAGCAGTAAAGGAAACAAAAGAAAAATTCGGAGTATGTATTAAAATCCATGGAAAAAGAAATAAAAAATTTGGGGTTCGCCGATGACATTGTAAATCTCTCAGAGACAGCAAAGGACATGGAAGAGCAGTTGAATGGAATGGGCAGTGTCTTCAAAGGAGGATATAAGATTAACATCAACAAAAGCAAAACGATGATAATGGAGTGTAGTCGAATTAAGTCGGGTGATGCTGCGGGAATTAGATCAGGAATTGAGACACTTAAAGTAGTAAATGAGTTTTGCTATTTGGGGAGCAAAGTAACTGATGATGGTCGAAGTAGAGAGGATATAAAATGTAGACTGGCAATGGCAAGGAAAGCGTTTCTAAAGAAGAGAAATTTGTTAACATCGAGTATAGATTTAAAAGTCAGGAAGTCGTTTGTGAAAGTATTTGTATGGAGTGTAGCCATGTATGGAAGTGAAACATGTACGATAAATAGTTTGGACAAGAAGAGAAAAGAAACTTTCGAAATGTGGTGCTACAGAAGATTGCTGAAGATTAGATGGGTAGATCACAAAACTAATGAGGAGGTACTGAATAGAATTGGGGAGAAGAGGAGTTTGTGGCACAACTTGACAAGAAGAAGGGACCGGTTGGTAGGACATGTTCTGAGGCATCTAGGGATCACAAATTTAGCAGTGGTGGGCAGTGTGGAGGGTAAAAATCATAGAGGGAGACCAAAAGATTAATACACCAAGCAGATTCAGAAGGACGTAGGTTGCAGTAAGTACTGGGAGATGAAAATCTTGCACAAGATAGAGTAGCATGGAGAGCTGCATCAAACCAGTCCCAGGACTTAAGACCATAACAACAACAACAACATGTTGAAAACAATAGTCTGGCTGTGTGAGATTAAGATATGTGAGCACAAAATAAACAATCTCGGATATGCGGATGACTTAGTCGTGATGGCAGATTAGATTGAAAATTTGCAAAGTAATATATCAGACCTAGATCAGAAATGTAAGGACTATGGTATGAAGATTAGCATCGCCAAAACGAAAGTAATGTCAGTGGGAAAGAGATATAAACGGATTGAGTGCCAAATAGGAGGAACAAAGTTAGAACAGGTGGACGGTTTCAAGTACTTAGGATGCATATTCTCACAGGATGGCAACATTTTGAAAGACCTGGTTGCGAGGTGTGCAAAGCAAATGCAGTGAGCGCTCAGCTACGATCTACTCTCTTCTGCATGAAGGAAGTCAGTACCAAGACTAAGTTATATGTGCAATGTTCAATCTTTCAACCAACTTTGTTGTGTGGGAGCGAAAGCTAGGTGGATTCAGGTTACCTTATCAATAAAGTTGAGGTTACGGATATGAAAATAGCTAGAATGATTACAGGTACTAGTAGATGGGAACAACGACAGGAGGGTGTCCACAATGAAAAAATCAAAGAATAATTGGCAATGAACTCTATAGATGTAGCAGTAAGGGCGAACAGGCTTAGATGGTGAGGTCATGTTACACGCATGGGAGAAGGAAGGTTACCCAAGAGACTCATGGGTTCAGCAGTAGAGAGGAGGAGGTGTCGGGGTAGACCAAGGAGAAGGTACCTGGATTCGGTTAAGAATAATTTTAAAGTAATAGGCTTAACATCAGAAGAGTCACCAATGTTAGAACTGAATAGGGGATCATGGAGGAATTTTATAAGGGGGACTATACTCCAGACTGAACGCTGAAGGCATGTTGTTGTCGTGGTCTTCAGTCCTGAGACTGGTTTGATGCAGCTCTCCATGCTACTCTATCCTGTGCAAGCTTCTTCATCTTCCAGTACCTACTGCAGCACACATCCTTCTGAATCTGCTTAGTGTATTCATCTCTTGGTCTCCCTCTACGATTTTTACCCTCCACGCTGCCCTCCAATACTAAATTGGTGATCCCTCGATGTCTCAGAACATGTCCTACCAACCGATCCCTTATTCTAGTCAAGTTGTGCCGCAAGCTCCCCTTCTCCTCAATTCTATTCAATACCTCCTCATTAGTTATGTGATCTACCCATCTAATCTTCAGCATTCTTCTGTAGCACCACATTTCGAAAGCTTCTATTCTCTTCTTGTCTAAACTATTTATCGTCCACGTTTCACTACCATACATGGCTACAGTCCATACAAATACTTTCAGAAACGACTTCCTGACATTGAAATCTACACTCGATGTTAACAAATTTTTCTTCTTTAGAAACGCTTTCCTTACCATTGCCAGTCTACATTTTATATCCTCTCTACTTCGACCATCATCAGTCATTTTGCTCCCCAAAAAGCATAACTCCCCTACCACTTTGAGTGTCTCACTTCCTAATCTAATTCCCTCAGCTTCACCCGACTTAACTCGACTACATTCCATTATCCTCGTTTTGAGTGTGTAGATTTTCATCTTCTACCCTCCTTTCAAGACACTGTCCATTCCGTTCAACTGCTCTTCCATGTCCTTTGCTGTCTCTAACAGAATTCCAATGTCATCGGCGAACCTCAAAGTTTTTATTTCTTCACCATTGATTTTAATACCTACTCCGAACTTTTCTTTTTTTCCTTTGCTGCCTGCTCAATAAACAGACCGAATAACGTCGGGGAGAGGCTATAACCCTCTGTCACTCCCTTCCCAACCACTGCTTCCCTTTCATGCCCCACGACTCTTATAACTGCCATCTGGTTTCTGCACAAATTGTAAATAGCCTTTCGCTCCCTGTATTTTACCCCTGCCACCTTCAAAATTTGACAGAGAGTATTCCAGTCAACATTGTCAAAAGATTTCTCTAAGTCTACAAATGCTAGAAACGTAGGTTTGCCTTTCTTTAATCTTTCTTCTAAGATAAGTCGTAGGATCAGAATTGCCTCACGTGTTCCAACATTTCTACGGAATCCAAACCGATCTTCCCCGAAGTCGGCTTCTATCAGCTTTTCCATTCGTCTGTAAAGAATTCACGTTAGTATTTTGCAGCTGTGACTTATTGAACTGATAGTTCGGTAATTTTTACATTTGTCAACTCCTGCTTTCTTTGGGATTGGAATTATTATATTCTTCTTGAAGTCTGAGGGTATTTCGCCTGTCTCATACATTTTGCTCTCCCGAGGCTGTCAGTAATTCTAATGCAATATTGTCTCCTCCAGGGGCCTTGTATCGACTTAGGTCTTTCAGTGCCCTGTCAAACTCTTCACGCAGTATCATATCTCCCATTTCATCTTCATCTACATCCTCTTCCATTTCCATAATATTGTCCTCAAGCTCATCGCCCTTGTACAGACCCTCTACATACTCCTTCCACCTTTCTGCTTTCCCTTCTTTGCTTAGAACTGGATTTCCGTCAAAGTCCTTGATATTCATGCAAGTGGTTCTCCTTTCTCCAAAGTTCTCTTTAATTTTCCTGTAGGCAGTATCTATCTTACCCCTAGTGAGATAAGCCTCTACATCCTTACATTTGTCCTCTAGCCATCCTTGCTTAGCCATTTTGCACTTCCTGTCGATCTCATTTTTGAGACGTTTGTATTTCTTTTTGCCTGCTTCATTTACTGCATTTTTATATTTTCTCCTTTCATCAATTAAATTCAATATTTCTTCAGTTACCCAAGGATTTCTACTAGCCCTCGTCTTTTTACCTATTTGATCCTCTGCTGCCTTCACTATTTCATTCCTAAAAGCTACTCATTATTCTTCTACTGTATTTCTTTCTCCCAATCCTGTCAATTGTTCGCTTATGCTCTCCCTGAAACTCTGTACAACCTCTGGTTCTTTCAGTTTCTCCAGAACCCATTTCCTTAAATTCACACCTTTTTGCAGTTTCTTCAGTTTTAACCTACAGTTCATAACCAATAGATTGTGGTCAGAGTCCACATCTGCCCCTGGAAATGTCTTACAATTTAAAACCTGGTTCCTAAATCTCTGTCTTGCCATTATATAATCTATCTGATGCATTTTAGTATCTCCAGGGTTCTTCCATGTATACAACCTTCTTTCGTGATTTTTAAACCAAGTGTTGGATATGATTAAGTTATGCTCTGCGCCAAATTCTACAAGGCGGCTTCCTCTTTCATTTCTTAGCTCCAATCCATATTCACCTACTATGTTTCCTTCTCTCTCTTTTCCTGCTCTCGAATTCCAGTCACCCATGACTATTAAATTTTCGTCTCCCTTCACTACCTGAATAATTTCTTTTATCTCATCATGCATTTCATCAATTTATTCATCATCTGCAGAGCGAGTTGGCATATAATCTTGTACTGCTGTAGTAGGCGAGGGCTTCGTGTCTATCTTGGCCACAATAATGCGTTCACTATGCTGTTTGTAGTAGCTTACCCGTACTCCTATTTTTTTATTCATTATTAAACCTACTCCTGCATTACCCATATTTGATTTTGTATTTATAACCCTGTATTCACCTGACCAAAAGTCTTGTTCCTTTCGCCACTGAACGTCACTAATTCCCACTATATCTAACTTTAACCTATCCATTTTCCTTTTTCAATTTTCGAACCTACCTGCCCGATTAAGGGATCTGACATTCCACGCTCCGATCCGTAGAATGTCAGTTTTCTTTTTCCTGAAGTCATAATCTGTCTTAAATGATGATGATGATGAGTATTGTGCAAACTAAACCTCAATATTAAAATTATATACGTACACGAAAAAACATTGCTGCTTGCTAAAGTAAAGGATGTGATTTTGCTGTAGAACTAAAACGAAAATGGCAGCGACTCTTTTGCATCACGTTTGTTTTAAAAACAGCTTCCTCGCAAGTAAGTGGGAGCCCCTGTGCGCCGCTGGTCCGTCTCACCCAGTGGTCCACCTCTCCAGAACTGGGGTCTAGGTGTGTACTTCTGTCGAGTGAGTCTTTCCTAAATGGCTACTCTAATCCCAAAAATAACACATGGATCGCTATGTTAATGAATGACAACGAAATGATCGTGTGCAGTGACGGCTCTAGCGTGCAAACATTTTATTTTAATTGTGTCAACGGTGGTGCCTCTATGTTGTGTACCACAGAACACCCGTCTGTTTTCATTGTGATCCGTGGTAATGGTGCAGGACGCAAGACTATAGGAGTGAACCGCATATATCTTTGCTTTGTAACTGACAGGAATGAGGGAATGAAATAATCATCGAATTAAGAAACTACGTAGGTTAATATATATGACAGATTTGATGACTAAAGTAACTACAGCGACAATTGCAACAGCCTCCAGCAAATTTAAAGAATGAAGTGTGTATATTACTTTTTCCATCTTCAGCAACCGTAAGTTTTTAATAGAAAAAATCGACAGCTACTTTAACTGCTACTGGCACCTAGTGGTCTTCTTCAAAGGATTATAATTATCGCATTGTTCGCGAGCGCCAAAAATAAGTAGGTGTGTGAAGCATATAGCGGTACTGGTATTATTCGTAGTGCATGTGTAAAGAAACCAAACAACAAGTGCAAACATCATGCCAGAATATCATGCACTGTCATCCGAATTATTGCAGTAATATTCTGCATGCACCTGCCTATTTTCAACTCTAGCAAATAATGCTAGAAATGGGTAAAGCAATATAATACCTTTTGCGCAGTTGGTTGCCGATTCTTTCAACTATAATGAATTATGTGCACATAGTAATTCCATATGTATATACTATATAAACATTCGAAGTTCGTGTTTTCCTTGTTGTCTAAATCAAAGTGTCACTTAAATTACTCCTCTCTACCGTAATGGCAACGTACGTGGTAAGTGTCCAGCAGTAGTAGGCTCAAAAACGATTTACATATTCTTGATTTGACAACATATAGCACGCTTAGTAACCATTTGATCAAGACACATTGGATAAGCATATTACTTTAGCAGTGGTAACATTGTATACCATCGTCTTATTTGTTAATTTTTCCGTTCGTTTCGCAATAAACTTTTTTCGAAGTAAAGCATTACTGTGGGTAACTAGCTATAATATACAGCGATTTGTAAGGATATTGCCATATCGCTGGCTTGAATGCGTAGTATCTCTGAGAGCGGCAGCGTTTTGCAGAGTCGAGCATGGGACACGTAGTGCTATGTTGTGTTGTTGGTAGCTATGCATGGGAAAGGCATTATTATGGAAGTTTAAGTGTGGCTGCAATTAGTGTTATTGTGAATTAATGAGATATGGAAGTGGACTCAGAGAAAAATGTGTAAATAAGTAATTAAATATGAGCAGTGCCGCCGATAACGTATTTGTGTATTTGGCCATTTGCGTGTCCTGCCGCACAACATCAATCATCCGCGTCGTGTTCGGCCTCCCGCAATGAACCTATGCTAAGCAGTAATATAGTTTACCACGAAAGAGAGCATTTAAGAGCCAGTGACTTGTGGCGAGCTTAACAACTTTCGTTCGACCATTCGGCTTCTGCATCATCAACAATCACCCGCGTCGTGTCGGTTACGCATACACTCGTCCAAGTGATAATTGTGGAGCCGGCCGAAGTGGCCGTGCGGTTAAAGGCGCTGCAGTCTGGAACCGCAAGACCGCTACGGTCGCAGGTTCGAATCCTGCCCCGGGCATGGATGTTTGTGATGTCCTTAGGTTAGTTAGGTTCAACTAGTTCTAAGTTCTAGGGGACTAATGACCTCAGAAGTTGAGTCCCATAGTGCTCAGAGCCATTTGAACCATTTTGATAATTGTGGACCGATAATCATCATCATTACCTGTGTATCTATCGCCGAAGGTCGGCCAGAGTAAGACGCTGAACTACGTGCGACGAGGTAAAGTACAATAGTGACAGACATTAACGTCGTTATGAATATTGTGTAGTAACAAGGGCATGATCACTGTGGACAGATAATCATCAAGAGTTTAAATTGACATCAACACACACGTCTTAGAGTATAAACAGTGCAAATTGTGAATTTTTTATCGTCTCAGAATATAATTATTCATATCAGACGTAGGACAGTATTGTGTTTAGAGTTGAGTGGATCCCCTAAACCAGCATGCGTATTTATAGTCATAGTTTCAGGGAAGCCAGCAGCCGTGTGGAACAGAAATAATACAACCGTCGCGGGAGTGTCAGGTACGTGGCGTGTACAGGACGCATGGTGAAAGCGAGAATCAGTTAAGGATTCTGCACCATTTGCACCCCTGTGCGTACTACATACTTACGTCGTCCATCGTGTGATTTGCAGTCACTTGCTAGCGACTGTTTCGATTCCGGCCTTCTGAGTTTATTTATCGCTGAACTTTTCTAATATCTTGAAGATTCTGGAACTTACTTATTTTCGATCTATTGAAATATGTTACAAGTCTGGATGTACACCCCTGGAAATGGAAAAAAGAACACATTGACACCGGTGTGTCATACCCACCATACTTGCTCCGGACACTGCGAGAGGGCTGTACAAGCAATGATCACACGCACGGCACAGCGGACTCACCAGGAACCGCGGTGTTGGCCGTCGAATAGCGCTAGCTGCGCAGCATTTGTGCACCGCCGCCGTCAGTGTCAGCCAGTTTGCCGTGGCATACGGAGCTCCATCGCAGTCTTTAACACTGGTAGCATGCCGGGACAGCGTGGACGTGAACCGTATGTGCAATTGGCGGACTTCGAGCGAGGGCGTATAGTGGGCATGCGGGAGGCCGGGTGGACGTACCGCCGAATTGCTCAACACGTGGGGCGTGAGGTCTCCACAGTACATCGATGTTGTCGCCAGTGGTCGGCGGAAGGTGCACGTGCCCGTCGACCTGGGACCGGACCGCAGCGAGCACGGATGCACGCCAAGACCGTAGGATCCTACGCAGTGCCGTAGGGGACCGCACCGCCACTTCCCAGCAAATTAGGGACACTGTTGCTCCTGGGGTATCGGCGAGGACCATTCGCAACCGTCTCCATGAAGCTGGGCTACGGTCCCGCACACCGTTAGGCCGTCTTCTGCTCACGCCCCAACATCGTGCAGCCCGCCTCCAGTGGTGTCGCGACAGGCGTGAATGGAGGGACGAATGGAGACGTGTCGTCTTCAGCGATGAGAGTCGCTTCTGCCTTGGTGCCAATGATGGTCGTATGCGTGTTTGGCGCCGTGCAGGTGAGCGCCACAATCAGGACTGCATACGACCGAGGCACACAGGGCCAACACCCGGCATCATGGTGTGGGGAGCGATCTCCTACACTGGCCGTACACCACTGGTGATCGTCGAGGGGACACTGAATAGTGCACGGTACATCCAAACCTCATCGAACCCATCGTTCTACCATTCCTAGACCGGCAAGGGAACTTGCTGTTCCAACAGGACAATGCACGTCCGCATGTATCCCGTGCCACCCAACGTGCTCTAGAAGGTGTAAGTCAACTACCCTGGCCAGCAAGATCTCCGGATCTGTCCCCCATTGAGCATGTTTGGGACTGGATGAAGCGTCGTCTGACGCGGTCTGCACGTCCAGCACGAACGCTGGTCCAACTGAGGCGCCAGGTGGAAATGGCATGGCAAGCCGTTCCACAGGACTACATCCAGCATCTCTACGATCGTCTCCATGGGAGAATGGCAGCCTGCATTGCTGCGAAAGGTGGATATACACTGTACTAGTGCCGACATTGTGCATGCTCTGTTGCCTGTGTCTATGTGCCTGTGGTTCTGTCAGTGTGATCATGTGATGTATCTGACCCCAGGAATGTGTCAATAAAGTTTCCCCTTCCTGGGACAATGAATTCACGGTGTTCTTATTTCAATTTCCAGGAGTGTATGTATTAACTGTTGAACAGTGTAAACGGTTGTTGAATAGCTGAGTAGGCGCTTGGGCCAGTTAAGTTAATGAGAATAATCAAAAAATGTTCTCCCTCTTGTCCCAATGGAATATTAACCGACTTGATATCACCAAGATTCTAGATCTACTACATAACTTTTAAGGCATTAATGTCTTACACAGTGCACATCATAGAAAGACTAAGTGGTTAACTTCGAGCATTATATTTTCAACTGCACATTTCAAAGTTCGGTAGGAGGAGTAAAACTGAAAAGAAACGCTTGCAGTGATAAAATGAGAGACAATTACAGGACCTTTCGTATGGTAGGAATAGTCAGCTGAATACGTACCAGGGACGCTCAGTAAGCAACACCACTATTTTTTGTCTAACAGCAGGTTGTTTTTATTCAGGATTTCAATATGTCATACTATTTCACACTCTTTTCGCTACGAACCCCTGTTTTGTAACATAATCTCTATTCAGTGCGATGGTGTTACACTAAATTACTGGAAGGGCCTGTATGTCGACTTTGTACCACTCTACTGACCCACGTCAGGGTCAACGTCTTGCTGTGTCATCAACCTCCCCACCTTCCACGTACTGTATCCCACGGACTGTATCCTTCATTGGGCCAAACATGTTGAACTCGAAAGTTGCCACATCCGGGCTGTATGGTGGGCGGGAAGCAATAGTCCAATGACCAGAATTAGATTTTCACTCTGCAGCGGAGTGTGCGCTGATATGAAACTTCCTGGCAGATTAAAACTGTGTGCCGGACTGAGACTCGAACTCGGGACCTTTGTCTTTCGCGGGCAAGTGCTCTATCGGCTGAACTACCCAAGCTCGACTCACGCCCGGTCCACAAAGCTTTACTTCCGTCAGAGGTAGAGCACTTGCCCGCGAAAGACAAAGGTCCCGAGTTCGAGTCTCGGTCCGGCACACAGTTTTAATCTGCCAGGAAGTTTCTTATCAGTACAATTACGTTTCGTGAGCACTACTCGGGTGTGCAGACTTGTGTGAAACCTTGCGTTGTGATATGGAAGTAGGCGTTCGTTTGCATTTTTGTGGCGACGAACACCCTGAAGTGATTTCTTCAGTTTCCTGGTAGTTGCACAGCAATGCCCCGCCGCCCGTCACGCCGGAGATCGGGTAGGTTTCAACGACCTTGTTGCAATGTTGACTGACACCTCGTCCAACGACTCACTCAGGTTTTATTCGCACCCAGGTCTCCGTAGAAATTCTACAGGTGGCTATGCATACCTGCGGCGCTTGCCCTAGTTTTTGGCCTAAAGAAATTGAATGAAAGTTCCTTGTCTGGAACACCCTCTTTTACAGACGCTATTTTCAGACTATGTATAGCACCACCACCTGTTGCAACTTTGTGAAACTGTAGAGGCTGAAGCGAGAATGTTCCACGATGTCTCGCAACAAATTTGGCATTCCTAACGGATATCGGCCGAGAAAAGAATATGTTGCATTACTTATTGAACGCCCCTCTTAGTATGGATTGAGAGTAAACCTGCGGAAAGTCAGAGCATTAAGGGAAAACATAAACAGACTTGTGATAAAGATAGTATCAAAATTGGGGACCACGAAGAAGAGCAGGTGAAGGAATTCTACTACCTTAAAAGCAAAATAGCACATTTAGAACGATGCAAGGAGATAATTAAACTCAGAATAATGTTGGTAAAGAAGGCATTGCTCGCCAAAAATATTCTTCTAGTATCAAAATAAACCTAACACGAGAAAGAAATGAAGATGAATTATGTCCCGAATACAATACAGCATGAAAGTGAATCACAGAAAAAGGAGAAACAGATAGGTTTGAGATGTAATCTTAGATTAGTATCCTGAAAATTAATTGTACTGATCAAATAGGAAATGAACATATTCTCCGAGTGGGAGTATCTGGGAAACACTAGCTACAATAATGGACATGATGATAGGACATGTGTTGAAACATCAGAGAGAAACTTCCATGGTACTAAAGGGAGTCACAGAGGACAAATATTATAAGGGAAAATAGACACAGGCAAAAATGCAGCATTTAACTGTGGACGTTGAACGTATGAGCTGCTACCATTAGATGGAGATATTGGAACAAGAGATTAGATCATGGCGGGTCATATCCAACAAATCAGAAGCAATCGACACAAAAAAGCACA
Organism: Schistocerca nitens; assembly: GCF_023898315.1. NCBI lineage: Eukaryota > Metazoa > Arthropoda > Insecta > Orthoptera > Acrididae > Schistocerca > Schistocerca nitens. The sequence goes on from NC_064617.1 coordinate 621,265,654, forward strand.
GAAAGGAAAGTCGTCCATAAATTGTTTGGCCATTTACCATAAACTGCTACAATTTTAGTTTTAATATCTCTGGAGCTACAATGAATGATAGTAAAAAAAGCAGGCAATCATCTAATACATCTGAAGCAGGAACGACATTGGAAGCGAAGTAATATTAAATGATATTTATCAAGTGCTGGGCAGAGGTCTGTTGACCGAAAGTGCTCCAGACAGTAAATAAACGTGACTGAAACCCGTTTCACGAAAATAACATTCATTAAAATACTTACAAAGAAATTAGCATCTTCTTCTTGTTGTACCACTTCAGGGTTGCACCTAGGTGCTGTCCCAGTCTCACCATTTCTTTTTCAGCCTTCCAACACTTCTCTTGGCCTAGTTTGTAATCCATTGCTAGTTCAGGAAGTCATTATAGTGATATACGAGGTATGCGTTCCTCCATTTTTCTTTCTACTAGATTGACTTTTGGGTTAATTGGCTGGTTCCCTAATTCTTACCTTATTACTTGGGTTCTAATTTTGTCTTCTCTGGTGCAGCCTTTTACAGATATCAGAAATTACATTTATGGTGTTTCTACCAGTCGTAAATCTTTATTTCTCAGCATCCAGCTTCTGACCCTTGTAGTAATGCAAGAATAGCCATAACATTATAAAATTTCTGTTGTGTCTCTTTCCTAGTTTTAGTGTTAAGTGTTCTCCTTATTGTACTACATATACGCTGGTAAATACTAGTTCCTTTCTGTAAATCCAGTAGTTGCTCATATGATATATCAAATCCTAAGTTCTTAAAATGGGCTACCTGTTCTGTCCACTCATTATTGAAGGCAATTTCCAGTTCATGACTGGCAGGTAACTGGTTCCTTAGCTAAGTCTGCCATTACTGCCACTTACTTATGTCACGCTCCTGTTTCCCTTCTCATCTTTCCTTGACCAGTTCTATTTTTTTAACGCCAACGGTATTATGTCTGTCCATAACGGCGAAGGACTCAACAACAGTACTTAAGGCGGTAAAGGAATCCTGTGCAACAAGTTAACTGGCGGAAGAGATTCAAAGCGAGGTAAAAACACTGGTGCCTTGCATACCACGGAACAAAGACGGACGAAACGACCAGGGGTGGTTAAGGGCATGAAAAAAGAATTAAAGAATTTACTAAATGTGGCTTGATGGAATGAACTGAACAAAATTCTCTAAGAGTAAATTAGCATATAATGCATGATGATGCAAATATAGCATCAGTCATAAATTATTTCTTATCGGTATGTCGTCTCTGTATCTCATGCAGAAAGTCAATTTTGTGTGATAAAATTAATAATCAAAAAGCTGTGTGCTTCATATGTAGATTGCACCACTTGGCTTCAACAAAATTTGTTTGCTCTTAATTCATTTCCTTACTCTTTTGTGCTCAGACCGATGACTACCTTGTTTGAGGAAACAGCTTCGCAGAACACTGTTCTCACATCAGGTTTTGACTGCCAGTAATTTTCTAAACAGATTCTGTGAACTGAATTGCGCGTGAAAACATCTCGTCGCAAAGAAGAACTCCTTTGTTTCTATGATTGTCACCCCAGGTCGCTTGTTGTGTCCATCTCTCCTATTTCACGACAGTAAAAAACGAGCTACCTTCTCCGAAATTGTCAGTGTCCTTCCTCAGTCCTCAGTCCTCCTCCAGTCGTCGCAAAGAAGAACTCCTTTGTTTCTATGATTGTCACCCCAGGTCGCTTGTTGTGTCCATCTCTCCTATTTCACGACAGTAAAAAACGAGCTACCTTCTCCGAAATTGTCAATGTCCTTCCTCAGTCCTACCTGGTAGTAAGGATAACACACAGCACAGCAGGACTCTAGTACAGGACGGACAACCATAGTGTAGGGCATCTCCTTCATGGATTGTTGCGTATTCTAAGTCTTCTCCCAATAATACATAGTGTTTGGTTCGTCTTCCCCACAACGTTATATACTGGAACGCCAATATAAATTGTTCGTAACTCTTATCCATAATTATTTAGTTGAAATGTCAGCCTTTAAATTTGTGTGGCTTGTGGCATAACCTAAATTTAATGGATTGCTTTTAATACTCGTATGGATGACCTCACACTTTTCATTATTTAGGATTTTTTCGCGCGAGAGAAATGTGGTGTCTAAGTCATTTTGTAATAGTTTATGATCTTCTGATGACCTTACTACCAGGTAGACGACAACATCACTACTAACAATCTAAGATGGCTGCTCAAATGGTCTGCTAAATCATTTATATAGACGAGGAACAGCAGACGTACAGCAACAGTTCCTCGGGGAGCGCAAGATATAATGTTAGTTTTAGTCGATGACTCTGTCAGTTACTACGAACTGTGACCTTCCTAACAGTAAGTCATAAATCCCGTCGCATAACTCCACAGACGATACTCCACAGACACGCAATTTGATTCGAAGTCTCTTTTGAGGAATTCCCTCAGAAGCCTTCTGAACACCTAGAAATGAAGAATCAATCTCAGATCCCCTGTCGATAGCACTCTTTACGTCACGGGAATAAAGAGGTACTTGTGTTTCACAAGAACGACTGGTCTGAAACCGCGCTTCCTTATGTATCAATAGATCGTTTTCTTTTAGGTAGTACATAGTGATTATACATAGTACATGTTCCAAAGTCATACTGCAAATCGAAGTCAGCGATATACGTCTATAATTGTGCGGATTCCTCATATTTCCTTCCCCGAGAACTCGAGTGCTCCTTGCAACTTGCCAGTCTCTAGGTACGAATCTTTGGTCGAGCGAGTGGTTGTATATGATTCGTAAATGTGGACCTATTACGGTAGCGTACTCTGAAAGGGACCTAAATAGAATGCAATCTGGAGTAGAAGACTTTCCTTTATTAAGATATGTGACTTGCTTCGCTCTACTGAGGAGATTTACTTTGAAGCTATTGAAATAGGCGGCACTTATTGATTCAAATTTCATAGTATTTACTTCGTCTTCTTTTGTGAAGTAATTTCGGTAAACCGTATTTAGTTATTCGGCTTTGGTGGGATGTCATCGGTAACATTACCATGCATATTCTATCCTAATATTAAATATCTTTATCCTTGATGGCTTTAATAAGATTGTTTTCTTATTAAGTTATGGTCTTATGTGAGTTGCGATGAATACTCTTCTTTTTAAGTGTATCTTATATCATACATAACTTTAAGGTTCTCATGTATCTTCCACTTCGCAAAAACGACAATGATATGCTGATTTACCCTGGAGTATTTCTCTTACATAATTATCGCACGTCTGATTAGTGTCGGTGATGTTGAGAAACAATTGAAACTGCTAAAATTAGAAAAAGGTACAGCACACGACGGAGTCCCTATCAGATTCTATATTATATAGATGTCTGACAGGCCCTCTCTTAACTATAAACAAACAACGGTGGGCAGTGGCTCAAAGGAAGCACCCGTCTACAAGAAGCTCATCAGAATTTACCGACAAAACTATCGTTAAATATCCTTAAGATCCATTTGTTATTGAATCGTAGAACATATTCTGAGGTATCTCTTCCATACCAAACAACATGGTTTCCGAAAACATCGACTATGCGAAACCTTAAAAACTTTTTTTTCTCATGACACCCTTAAAGCCATCTGTCGAGGTTCATATGGCTCTGAGCACTATGCGACTTAACTTCTGAGGTCATCAGTCCCCTAGAACTTAGAACTACTTAAACCCAACTAACTTAAGGACATCACATACATCCATGCCCGAGGCAGGATTCGATCCTTCGACCGTAGCGGTCGCGCGGTTCCAGACTGTAGGGCCTAGAACCGCTCGGCCACCCAGGCCGGCATCTGTCGAGGCAGTCAGGTTGGTACAGTATTTCTCCATTTCCGAAAATCATTTGACTTAGCAATTAAGATACTCTTATTATTAAAAGCACGATGGAATGAAGATAATGTTTGATTGGAATGATGATTTTTTGGTAGGGAGTACGTGTAAGTTGGATAGAGAGTTGTCAAATGAACGCAACGTCCAGTGTGCTCCAGGAAAGTGTGTTGGGACCTCTGTTGTTAATGCTGTATACTAATGACCTTGCAGATAATATTTTAGTAATCTCAGACTTATAGTACATGATCTAGAATTATGTACTATGAGTAGAAAACGTGGGTAAATATTCAGTCAGATCTTGATAAGAAAAAAAATGTTCAAATGTGTGTGACATCTTATGGGACTTAACTGCTAAGGTCATCAGTGCCAAAGCTTACACACTACTTAACCTAAATTATCCTAAGGACAAACACACACACCCATGCCAGAGGGAGGACTCGAACCACCGCCGGGACTAGTAGTGTGGTGTCACCGCTAGACACCACACTTGCTAGGTGGTAACTTAAATCGGCCGCGGTCCTGTAGTACATGTCGGACCCGCGTGTCGCCACTGTGGGATCGCAAACCTAGCGCCACCACAAGGCAGGTCTCGAGAGACTGAGGAGACCTCGTCCCCAGTTGTACGGACAACATAGCTAGCGATTGGACGTGCTAAGCCTTGCTCTCATTTGCCGAGAGATAGACAGTAGAATAGCCCTCTGCTAAGTTAAATGGCGACCACCTAGCAAGGCGCCATTTGTATCAGTGTCAATAGCTTACAAGTATGCAGGAGAGATGTATTCCAACAAGAGAATAAAGTTAAGTATTAAAAAAGCTACGTATTTTTCTTTAGTGCATTTATAAGTCTCATGTTCCAGACTTCACGCCCGTCTGCGTTAGCCTTGCGTGCCCTATCGGCTACAGCATTGTGTCTGGGCTGTATGGTCTAGACACAACAAGTAGCATCTAGATAAGATTCCAAAGTGGTCCGAAGATGGGAAGCTTGGTTTAAATGTACAGAAATGTAAAACTGTGCACTTCACAAAGGGAAAACCACGTGTTATTCTACGACTACAATATCAAGGTGTCACAAGTGAACTAGATCAACTCATACAAATACCTGGAGGTATCAGTTTCTCGGGTATGAAATGAAATTATCACATAGGCTCTGTCGTAGGTAAAGATGGTGGGAGGCTTCGTTTCATTGGCAGGATACTGGGAAAATGCTGTGAATCTACAGAAGAGGCTACATACAAATGACTTGGGCAAGCCATACTAGAATACTGTTCATACGCGTGGGACTCGTATCAAATAAGACTAACAGGATTATTCAGCGAAAAAGAGAAAGTAGCACTGATGGTCACAGGTTAATTTGGCCAGTGCGAGAGTGTTATGGAGATTCTGAGGAAATTGAACTGTCAGATGCTTTAAAATCGAGGTAAACTATTCCGAGGAAGCTGAGTTAGTAAATTTCAAGAACTAGCTTCAAATGAGGGTTTTGTACGACTTCGTACACAACGGTAAGGAAAGGTAGGTTACAGAGTGCCATGGCAAATGTCATCATAGGAAAGCTGTGCAGGAGTGAACAAGTTAACACAGTAAAAGGATGAGGCTCTCTGAAGTACAGCAACAATGGTGATGCTGGAGCCGCGATTAGGCGTCGTCTACATAGAGTCACGTAATGAAGAGGATCAGTGTGCCAGTGGGCTGTAAAGGCTGCAGTCAGCCCTCTTATATTGCAGCGGCAGAGGGCGCGTTTAGTCCATATCTGTTAGAGGCATGCCTCAGCAGGCGTGCACCATTGGGTCCACCGGATCCCGCGTGATTGTTATCGGTGTCTGACGGAAAGCTGCTGTTGCCAGCTTAACGACGCCGGTAGGGTGGTAAAACGGCTCTGAGAACTGTTGGATTTAACATCTGAGGTCATCAGTCCCCTAGACGTAGAACTACTTAAACCTAACTAACCTAAGGACATCATACACATCCATGCCCGAGGCAGGATTCGAACCTGCGACCGTAGCAGCAGCACGGTTCCGGACTGAAGCGCCTAGAACCGCTCGGCCACAACGGACGGCGGTAGGGTGATGTAAATATGTGATGAATATAGCAGTGAAGCACAACCTGCACACATCAGTTCAATAGGGATCGCAAGGACAAGTTCACAGCACCCACTGAGGCATTTAAGCAATCTTTCTTCACGTGCCCCACACGTTATGAAATCTTAAACACTGGTACAGTCGGATGTATCCTCTGCTACGCACTTCACAGTAGTTTGTGCCCTATGAATGTAGATGAAGAGTCATTGTTATAAAAAACTGCTCTCACATTTTAAGTTACCTATAGAGGAAGTGCACAGGTAGCGATAGGAATGTGACAAAACGCTACATACAACTCATGTCACTTGCACAACCAGAAGAATTCACCTACAAAACTGCGGAGGATATCTTATGAGTATTTTGGTATCGGATACATGTGGTCTCCAGTGGCTTGTTAGAAAATAATGTTATTATAATTTTTTGGATTTGTTACAAGATTCATCTTTGTTTCTTTGAAAATATTTCAGTATAATGGAAAACCCCCTAATGTCCATCCAGCAAAACTTAATAATCCAATAATTCGTGGACGCCTGTGTACAGATTCAACACTACTGTTAAACTGTTGACGTCGCAACGGGAACAGCTGAGGATATGGTCGTCGTGCCATTTCTCCATTGCATTCAGTGAACCATTGGAGGGACTCATAGCAGCTGATTCTTCATCAGTAAATCAATCCACTGTTGGGTATTACTGTTAACGCAGAGCTAACACTGATGGGAAAACAAACCCGAGAATGGACTGAGCATTAGTTAACGCAAGCTTGGGAGCGGAAACTGAAGCGAGAATTACTGTTGCCAACAGCAAGTACCGTGATTAAACGGAACAAATTTGTTTACGAACGAGACACATAGAGTGCATCGTCAACATTTTAACTTTTGTGGTAATATTTCACTGCAATACCGATGTAAGGGGCGGGAAATCAAACAATATGCAATTACTCTATAACAAACCACCGGAGACCACGGGTACATTACACCAAAATACTCAGAAAGTATCCCTGTAAAACGTCCAAAATTTTGTTGGTGGAATTCTAGTTCATCCTGTAAACATACATAAAGGCCTTTTCGGTAGAATAACAATGCATCATGTGCAAAAGTACTCTATGGTGATACATAGGCCTCATTTTATTTTAAAGTGTACGTCCTCGAGTAGAAGTCATACGATTTTTAAAATCCATGTTCGTAATTCGGTTATAATGTTCCCATTTTATTTCATAAGATCTGGTCGTAAATAAAAAAAAGAGATTATTGGTGAAACGTGGTAGTTAAGGAAGTCAGGATTCGGTTACGATTGTCGACGGGGCCGTAATCAGTTACTGTTGCTTCCCTTTTGCAACTACACATATTTATTTTAAAACGGTAATTCCAGACTCAGCAATAAATAAAGATATCACACGTTATTAATGAAGAAGTAAACAACTGTGTAATTAATAGTGCTTTCAGTGTGTTACAGTTTACCAAATGAGCATAAAATAAAAACTCAGCAAATAATGTTTTAAAAAACAAGCTAATGTGATCCAAATTAGAATATTAAGGCAAGTAAGGCAACTAAGACAATTAAGGCAGTCCGGCTAAAGGTCTTTAACCCCTAGAATGGCAATTATAAAAATAATTTAACAAACAGGCTGTAAAACAGCAATGCAATAGCAAGGTTAATTTAAAAAGACAGGCAACTGATCACCAAACAGATGAGATAAACTTGCTAGCACAATCATTTAAACCTGTTGTAACGCCAAGAATGGAAATTATAAAAAAATGGAAACATACAGTAAAACAGCAAATTCAATAGTAAAACCAGGAATCGACCTCTGAGTAGGTCCAGCAAACAACCACTTTCGCAAGCGATGAGATAGGAAGCCAAGAGTTGCATTCACTTCACAAGGTGGTAACTCAGACTAGTGGCAGTCTAACGAGTGACTAATGATAATCTTGCTGAGGCTATCTGACGTCCAATAACCAAATGCAAAGATGTAAAAATACGCCAAAGCCGGAACCGGCGGCCTGAACTCCGACCGCAGAATACTGTGCTTAGAGCGCCTAGAACGAGAAGGGAATCACTACCACCAGAGTAGAATAATCGCCAACCAACCTACAATCAAGAAAGCTCTCAAACGACACACCTCACCGGACAGCAGCGGCAAGGTAAGGAAACGTACACTGCCAGTACATACACCAACCCCCAGGGCAGGTAACTGAGGCGTTAGCGGCCACGAGGCAGGAAAAAATAACGCTGGTTGAACGTAACAAATGGTAACAAACTGAATGCAATGAATAGTAATTAGAAGTCCAAGAAAGCTAATTAGATACGTCTTCCCCAAGCACTCCACTCGCTGATCTTCGCCTCAGCAACACTACAAGCAGCAACACGAAACCCAGTCACTGGAGATTCGCAAGATATTACAATGGTGGAGGTTTCTTTACTTGGATCCAAATTCACTCAAAACTTGCAGGATACGGATTACGACGAGGTCATACTCCCTCATGATCACAGGCCTTTGATCCAGCAGTCCATGCACGCCACCAGCGGTCCTTTCATGTTCCACACTGCACGGTCCTGGCCCCTCCTGAGTCCCCAACTGAACTGCACACTTACGCGTCCCGAAAACACAACAATGTCGCCCCAAAGATAGGGCCACAGTTACTACATATCGATAACCGCCGCTGCTGCCACTAGCGGACAGGCAAGGCTCGCGAAACCAAGTGGCGCCAGTCAACACAAGAACAAGACAAACAACAGCAATCATGTTAATTAAACAATACGGTTTGGCCTCCAACAGAGGACAGAAACCTACAAACAGCACCAACGAGAGCCGCAGTATGGATCAACCTCCCCCTCTCAAGGAGAAACCCGCGGGGCGGGGGGGTGGGGGGCGGGGGAGGGGGTTAGGAGACCCAAGTAGAGAGCTAACCCAGTATTGGCTACCGGTACGGTTGTCCTTAACCAGAAGATTAACTGGGCCTAAAATCCGCATTATCGTGCACGGACCCAAAAAACGGACCCAACAAGCATCTCCCTACCGGAAAAATTACGGACATACACTTGATCTCCCGGCTTACCCCTGAAAGCTCACCGCTTACGGTTATAAATACCATCTTGTTTGTTGTGGGCCTGAGAATAATGCTCCTTGTACAATTCCAGTTTTCCTTGACGATCTGATGGGTGATCTCCGCAGGAATTAGGTCTTGAATCCCCCATAACTTCGAAAGGAGGGAACCAATAGGATAAGAAAACATCAAAGGAACTGTAGTAGCCTTCAAAGCCTCATGGCTGGCGTTATTGAACGCAAAGCTAATACAATTGAGGCTAGAATCCCACTTACTGGGAGACTTCTCATGAAAGATAATGAGTGCGGATTTAAGGTTACGACTGACCCGTTCTGAAAAGGACATCAGCAGATAATATGGAGTGGTAGTTACATGCTTAACACCGCCTTGAAAACAGAACGCCTTGAAGGGAGCCGAAATAAAGGCCAGCGCATTATCACTAACGATTTGCTTAGGGGGTCCAAACACACAAAATACGTTAGATAACGCGCAGTGGTGGTGGCAGCAGTCACATTACGACACGGAAGGAGCTAGGTAAACCTCGAAAACGCGTCAGTAATAACTAATACATAACGATGGCCTCTTTTGGTGCGAGGTAAGAGCCCCACATAATCAATACGGAGTTTGTCCGGGGGGGGCAAGATTCAAGCTCAGAACTAAGGAACCCCTATCGAAGAGTATTGTTCGGTTTGGCCACACCACACAACTGACACCGAGAAACCATTTCTCTAACGTCTCGGTCAATAGACGGCCAAGTCAGATTCTCCTTAATCTACTGCAAGGTCTTATAGGTTCCTAAATGCCCGCCAATCAACGAGTTGTGAAAATAATGGAAAACCGGGCGTATTACGATGCCTGGTAGACACATCTTAACCTCCTTGGTACGTCCCACCATTTTACACAAAATGCCTTTCCTTACAATGTATTCATCCAAATGCTCGCCCGCCGAAAGCCGTTTCTTAACTGGTCCCCAAGTGGGGTCCTGATCCTGATGGTCGGCAATGTCACTAAACAAATGAGGAATACCGCCTAACACGACACAACTAAGGGTGCCTTCCCAAGCTTCTTGGGCGCCCTCACTAGATGGTTGTTCAGTAAACATACGGCTGAGGACGCCCGCGAGCACATTCTCAGTGCCTCTAATGTGCTTAACATCGAACTGAAATGCCGAAATGCGTATCGCCCACCTCGTTATACAGCCAGTTTTACGCGGCCTGGCTAGCACCCAGCTTAAGGCTTCATTGTCGGTCTCTAGCTGAAATACTCTATTTTCAAGATAAAACCGGTATTTGTCCAGCGCGAACAAGGCGGTCAGTGCCTCACATTCGTACACAGAATATTTAAGCTCGGCGTTGGTTAACCGACGAGACGCGTATGCTAATGGCTGCCTTTGACTTTAGAACTCCTGGACGAGGACTGTCGAAATTCCCGCATTAGATGCGTCGGTTTGGACAGTAAATTTGTTATTAAAATCAGGCACTCCGAGAACGGGAGAATTGGCTATAGCCGCTTTAATATGCTCAAACGCAGCCTCGTGAGTAGGTCCCCACTCAAACCGCACCCCTTTCCAGCGCAGTTCATTTAGAGGAGCCGTCAACTGAGCAAAATTAAGAACTAATAATTCGCCATCCCTATGAACTTGGCAATCCCTAGGTTATCTATCAGTGGGCGGTGGAAGGGCTTTCAAGGCCTTAGTCCGCTCCTGATCGAAGCGAGTACTCTCGCATGATACTAGGTGACCTAAGAAGGATACCTGCTGCCTGGATAGTGACACCTTATTGGGGTGCAACCTAGCAAAACCTTTCTGCATATATTCCAAATGCTCTTGAAAGGAACGGCCATAAATTACCAAATCGTCCAGGTAATTGTAAACGCAGACTAATTTCAAGTCTCCAATAATATTATCCAGCAAACGAGTAAGGACATCTGCGCCGTAGCCAGACTAAAGGGGACCCTACTAAATTCAAACAAATTCTAATCAATACAAAACGCTGTAACGCGCTTACATTCTTCAGCTAGGGGAATATGATAATAGGCTTGATTCAGGTCGATCACAGTAAACCAATTAGCCCCAGCAAACCAAGTAAAAGAGTTATGAAGATCAGGTAAATGAACCGATTCGAGGAAAACCTTATTTAGGCGACGGTAGTCACCAACAGGCCGAATGTCCCACCCCTGATTCTTAGGGACGAGAAATATAGGGGAGGCATAAGCGGATGTAGAAGGCCTAATAACTCCCTGTTCATGCATTTTGGAGGTCTTTTCCCTTATTATCTTCATCTTAAGCGGTGAGGGGCGATACGGGGACTGCCTGACAAGAATATGGTCATACAGACGAATATGGTAGTCAAGAACATTAGCAACCCCGAGTCTATCACAGAGAAGCTCTGGGAACCTCTCCAACAAACCCATTAGTTCAGAGGCCTGCTAGGAAGAGAGATGGGTGAGATCAAACTCACTAACCTTAGCATCAACAGCCAGCATTCCCGCATCTCGATGCACCTTACGCTTAGTACACTCACAGAAGCCCAATTTCTGACCAGAAGCGATGTTAAAGAAAAAGGTGTACACTTAATCATCCAAGACAAGACCAGTTTCACCGATAAAATCACATCCCAAAATCAAATCGACCTGCAGTTCTTTAACTAAGGTCAAGGACAAGCGCCATGAGAAATCCCCAACCGAGGTACTCTCTCGAACTCAACCGAACAGAGGCAACACCTGCCCGCTGGCAACCCGACATCTATGCACCGAGGAAGGGACTGGCCAAAGTCTCGCAAGATGATCAAATTCAAGAAACCATTCCCAGCTCAACAATGGAAAGCAGCTACCAGAATCCAAAAGGGCAAAAATTGGTTCGCCACCTACTCGAGAACAAATATATATCAGTGGGGGTGATTATCGAGCAGCGATACGGGCACACCAGTGTTTAAAGGCTCGACCCCATTGTCGCTGCACAGCATTTATTCACTCTGGGTGTCCGCGGCTGAACACAAGTACGAACTAAATGGTATATTCGACCGCACCTGAAACAACTCCGCGAGTTCCCTTTAGCAGACTCAGTTGATGTTTGTAATCCGGAGTTCCTCTAGGTGGCGCCCACGTGCTGAATATAACTTCACGGTGAATATCGTCCGAGAGCGGCAACGCGGATATCTCTACAACGGCGGCCCGAAGTTCTTCCCAAGTGGGGGGACGTGCACGATAAACAAAACGTGACTTATCCGCCACTCGCATTCCCCTCAGGACCATTGAAACTAACTGCCGTTCTGTCAAGTCGACTAACAAGGCCAACCGAACCGTCATAACTCTTTCCACGTATTCATACAACCCCTCCCTGTCTTATTGCAATTGCCAAATACAGCGACACTCGAGCTGTTTACGAACTCATGTGGTCAATCTTTCGCTGATCACAAGGTCCCTCAATTGCTGCAATGAGAACCCCTCTGCCATGGCCTTGGATACCAAGGTCATCAATTCTCCTCTAGTTAAAGGATACAACAGAGACAAAATTATCTGATGGGAAACACCAAACACATCAGCTTGTTGCTCAAAGCGAACCAACAACCATAACAACCTTTCAATTTGTTTTTAAAAACAAGCCAATGTGATTCCAATTAGAATTTTAAGGCAAGTAACCACAGTCACGGCTGAAGGCCTTTAACGCCAAGAATGCCAGTTATAAAAAAAACTTTAACAAAGATACTGTAAAACAGCAATGCAATATGAAGGGTAATTTGAAAATACAGGCAACTGATCACCAAACGGTTGAGACAAAATGATTGTAAACTTAATAGCACAACCATTTAAAGTTGCTGTAACGTGAAGCATCACAATTATATAAAAAATTTAAAAAATCATACAGTAAAACAGCAAATACAACAGCAAAGGTTAATTTAAAAGGACATGCAACTGATCACCAAACAGGTGAGACAAAATGATGGTAAACTTGGTAGTTCAATCATTTAAACCTGCTGTAACACCAAGAATTATAAAAAAATTAGAGACATACAATAATGCAATGCAGAATGCACACAAACTGCCGTTGTAGCAGCAGTAACCGATCTGACAACTGCGCCAGACAGTTGTTGTCTTATATAAGTGTAGCCGACCGCAGCACTGTCTTCTGCCTGTTTACATATATCTGTATTCGAATACGCATGCCTATACCAGTTTCTTTGATTCGTCATTGTACATTCTGTACAGCTACTAATTGTTTCTTCTGCAATTTTATTGTGTGATATGAGTGTGACTGAAAACTTCAATAATTAAAAAAAAGGTGTATAGAAGTAACATGTTGTGGGATACACTCGGGTGAATAGGGCATCTAGATAATGGACAGCTCGCATGAGCGTTTGTTTCGGAATCAACATATTTTAACGATGGAACTGGTTCTACCGCAAGAACTGCATCATATCAATTTATATATATCTTTAGTCGATTACGTGACTGAAATATGCAATTATGTGCGATTTACCAAATATGTGGCCGTATTCCAGGAAAGTTACGCTTTATGTAGCTACGATAGTACCTGGGATTACGTCAGAGGTGTCAAGTTTATAACGCAGCTTGTACACTTTTATGTCGGTCGCCAACTGCCCTAGATCAGTGGTTCGCGACCAGGGGGTAGTTACCCCCTGTGGGGTAAGTAGAATTTCTGACGGGTAAAAACTAAACGATTCGATTCTGTTTCACTCACGAAACTGAATTGTTTACAAAAGATCATTAGAATTATCTCAGTTTTGTAAGATCAGTACTGATTATGTAAGTTATCAAAAATTACTTTTTCTCAAGTAGCAGCACTATTTCGGTGAAGCTTACATGTTCATCGGATACTCCACCCACTACACACACATGTTGTGCCTTATCTCAATAATTTTTAGTAAATTTGAGTTAAGGTCTTATCTGACCATGCTGCTGAGGTCATCGGTCCCTAAGCCTACACACTACTTACTCTAACTTAAACTAACTTACACTATGGATAACACACACACCCATGCCCGAGGGAGGACTCAAACCTCCTACGGGGGAGTCGCAAGGACCGTGACAAGGCTCCTGAGACGGAGCGGCTACCCCTCCCGGCAACTATTTCTCATTCACCACTGATGATAAAAGTGAGACACGTACGTAACAAAAGCTAATATACCGCGAATATGTTCCCTCCAAGTAGTAGAAAATACCTGCAGTAGTTCAGAAATTGCTTCATTACTCGCTTCGAAACAGATAAATGAATTAATCGACAGGACGACCCAGCAGTACCTATATAAGAGCTTCTATTGTGCTGTACACAGTTTTATTATTATTTATTATTAGAGTGGTAAGACACAAAGCATTAAGAGCCTGAAATCGTCCAATTTCTGCCAATTCAGAAGTAAGGAGTGCAACAGTGAAGTGATTTACCAACGTTAAGTATAGTGCAGACGTCGGAACTTGTCTGATTTTAAACTGGATTGCAGTGTGCAGGTCAAGCAAGTGCTGCAATGGAGAGCAGTAATGCAGGGGAGGCATGTTTTGTAACAAATGTGTACCCTCATTGCTGAGGGTCAGCTTTCTTTTCTGAGAAGGAATTGTGGGTAGCACTTGCGATGCACCACGAATTCCTTCGTTATAGATTCTAACATACACACACACACACACATCCACCTACCCACCCACCCATCCACACACACACACACACACACACACACACACACACACACACACACACACACACACACAAACTCAAAGTAAATATCATTTTAAAAATAAAAGTGTTCCAAGAAAAGTAATGCATTCTACTGTTTAGTGAGGTGCTAAAGTTACTGATGATGTTGGGAGTAGGGAGAAACAGTTGTCAAGTGGAGAAGGGCGGGAGGTAATAGGTAATGTGTGCTTCCATTCACGGGTAATGGTCTAACCAATATATTAGGTTTAGCTCAATAATCAGTTTTTCGGTGCTGTTAGTGCACAAATGACACTCCTATACGGTTTCAGTATTTAGTTTCCTCATTCTCCATTAGTCATAAAATATAGTACTTGGGAAACAAATATTTTCCTATAGTCGCATGAATTAATTAATGTTATCGACAGGGGCTCTCAAGATAATTTCACATTTCTTCATTTCCAGAAGGCTTCTGACGTTGTTGCTCACCAGCGGTTTGTAACCAATGTGCCTGGAAATGGAGTACCTTCTCAATTTTGCGACTTGAATCGTGGTCACCAGTCACACGGGCACAGAAATCCACAATAATGAAGAGTTTCCGGAAGAAACATTATCAGCTTTGTGCTATTCTTAACATATATAAACGTTTAGTAGACAGTGTTACGAGCCCTCTTTGTTTGAGGCTATCGTATACCGTGTAGCAAAGTCACCAGAAAATCAAAACCAGTTAGAAAGTGATTTAGTCGAGATATCTGAAGTGTGCAAAAACTGGCAGTGGAATCACAACAATATAAAGTGTAAGATCCTCATATGAGTACTAAAAAATACGGTTCATTTCATCTACATCACAAATCACACAAACCAAATATGAAGATTGATGATTTGGCTGAATAGCAATACTGAAATGCTGCATCTAGCAAAGAGCCGGAAGTGTTAAGGTACCAGGTTCCAAAAATAAAATTTGAATCAGAAAATGCAATTTATTGTTGAAAAAGGTACTGAAAATATTTATTTAAAAGTTTAGCGCATCTTTAGTAAGTCTGAGAAACCTCAAAAAAACAAAAGGAAAGTTCCGTTATAGACTTATAAATTGAACAATTTTACTTAGATTTTGCAGTGAACACATGGTGTGTCGTGGGGTGATCACTCTGTTTCAGATCTGATGTTGGCACCTTCACAGTGCTGAAACCGGTCATCTAATAAATAATTGAAGCGATCATGGCTTTTCAATTATTTCAATTTTACTTAGAATGGCGTACTTTTGAATAAAATTCTTCCATAGTTCTGTTACCGCACTGATAAACATGAACTAAACAGAGAGAAAAACATTTGCATTAGCAGATATCACAAAGCGGTAAAAGTTATGTGAGTGGACATTTCGTGATCAGCTCTGAGCAGACAATCCATTACTTAAGAATACAGTAAAGCGAATGGACAACGATAAAAGATGTTTAAATAAAATTTAAAACAAAAACCCAGTCCGCTTTAGTGACAAGTAATACATTTAATCAAACATGCATACATGCCCATTTACTGTACATAGTGCTTGTAAATTACTAACTGCAATCGCAGCCAACAAACAGGAACATATGTAACACGAAAAGCCAGAAACCATTCGCAAAGCACAACGCTTTCAAATTCCACCAAAAGAAACGTAATTAAATTTTGAACCAAAACGCCCACACGACTTCAGTTAAGAGGGAAACAGATATAACTTGGCTTTGGACTCATAATATTAAACAATTATGAAGGGGGCACAAAGGCAACAGACGGAACTAATACGGAAGTCAAGGCAAGTTTATTAAAATAACTATCAAGAAACGTCTCTAAACATCACTATGGCTATGTGAAGCCTACAACTCGTAGTATAAGACACCCACAACGCAGCATACAACTTTCAATAACTTCACGTAGAAGTTAAATCTTAAGATGTTCACTAGAGAGGTGCATATGGCTCAGCCACTCCATGTAGCCTTAAAATTCTGTAGAGACGACACAGCACACAGAGGTCTAAGCCGTTACTTCACCGTCGTATTTCTCAGGCACGTAGTTGACAGACTGACAGAGTAAACTTTTACTGAAGGTGCTACTCAATTCCAACAAGTGCTTGTAATGCGCATGACGCATATAACCATGAGGAGGCGCCGCTGGATGGCCAATCTCCTGTTACTGGCGAGCAACAACTGAGACCGAGCTGATCCGGGGCATCGTTAAGTCGACGCGAGGTTCATAAAAGCAGCAATTTTTAACCAGGAGAGTAACCTGGGTGTGCACCTTCAGAATCTGACACTGTCCAAGAAAAGGGAACAAGAGTTTGGCAAAGATTCTGGCTAACCCCTGGCTGTGGGCATATAACTTCTTTAGAAAATTTGCCAGAAGTCGTCTCCTGCCAAATATTAGAGATATCCCACCTGCTCTGAGACTGAAGAAATGGGCTCCCATTTGCAGATAGGACTAGGTTTTCGCTGCACATTTTATTGGTGACACACGAAAATTCGTGTCAGACTGAGACTTGAATCCAGGTTTCCCGCTTTACCTGAGAGGTTGCCTCAACCACTCTGGCTACTCAATCACGGCTTCTGGACCGACTAAATCTCCAGATGTAACTTTCTCGAAACTAGGGTCGAAGATAGTATGGGATGGTGGTGATATGTGATGTTGTTTTCCGTAGAAGGGAAGGCACATGCATTGTTACTGACTATGAGTTGGGAAGGTTAAAGGAAATAAATATTTTACCAAAGTGCAGAAGCGTTAAATAGTCTTTATCTGGGACAAGCAAAAGAAAGTTGGTGAAAACATCCACCATAACCGAAATATACTTATTCCCATTCGTTGTGCGTTTAATCGGACCTAAGTAATCCACAAACAATTTGTCCATTGACTTCTCTTCTCTGTTAGAGTGCGACCAACCAAGGTACTAATTAGTATTTTTCTTGCCAGTCTGACATTCCAGACCCTGTTGGACCAATTTTACAATTTCTGAATAAAGAGATGGCCACGTGGGATGCTCTTTAATCTTCACAATGATTTTACAGTTAGTTAAACGACCCCCACACAACGAAGAATGATAATATTTAACTGCAGCCGGGATTAAAGTCATAGGAAGACAAATCATTAACTCCATAACATAGGAGACCTTTGCTGAGATTATATCCAGTTGATTTCTCCCCCATGAGAATCTGATGCCTAATATTCCTGAG
This sequence comes from Schistocerca nitens, assembly GCF_023898315.1. Classification (NCBI taxonomy): domain Eukaryota; kingdom Metazoa; phylum Arthropoda; class Insecta; order Orthoptera; family Acrididae; genus Schistocerca; species Schistocerca nitens. Next base: position 621,283,469 of record NC_064617.1, read on the forward strand.
CTCTTGATCCCCATTCCTGACGCTCCTCAAAATTCCTGAACTGTGATCGATTCTCTGTTATTATAGCTACACTGCATTAATGATAAATATCTCAGGCGATCTCTGGTCCTCATTAAACATGCCATTCAGTGCGTCGGACAGCTGATTGTCACAACTTTTTACGTACATTACAACAAACAAGGAAGCTGAAATTCGAACCGCCAGCATGCTGTCCTGCCAGTTTCACGTGGCCTAGCCGGTACCCTATGTAGTGCCCAACTGTCAGTTCCTAGTAAGAAATATCTATGCTCCAAGTTAAAAGGATGAACAGTGCAGAAAATACTGGAGGCGCTCAACAAAGGTTTTGCTGTAAGCAGCCATGTCGTCCAGGTCACTGTACACTCAACGAAACTGTAGTTCGCCTTTAATGGAGTTTAGCAAATAACATAAGAATACTTCACTGACTGACAACCTAAACGGAACTGTGCAGAACTCAGACAAGTTCCAATCCTAGCATAAAACAGTCAGAGGCTTCTTCTCTTTAGCTGGAGGTATCTAGTCGCAAACCTGATTACGCTCCGAAAATGTGAAATGCTGCAGTATGCTCGTTCAAAGTGAGAAAGACATGAATAACTACATGGAAATAGCGCTGACTCCGAGTCCGCCTACAGGTAAAGGGCTTCATGGTCTACAGTGGGCCTACGATCACCATCGCCTTGGGGAAGGAGTGGCATCGGGGGAGGCGGAGAGCCTAATCACACTTCTGCGAGTATTTACTGAGCAATCTTCGCGCTGACGTTGTTAATACTCAACCATTCATATACAACGCCCGAAAACTCACGTTATAAGCTATGATTTGCATAAAGTAGCTGTGAGACAAAGTCGCCATTGGATGCACTTACAATCCAAGATGTCTTGACCACAGTCTTGCTCGTATTATTCCAACACACCCTACAGGTTTTAACGATATGTCAGTATCAAAGGCTATAAAAATAGGTCGACAAAACTGGTGCCTGTATAAATACAGGACATGTTTCGTTTTCATTAATTAAGTGGGTCCATAACATAGAAAGTACAGATATGAGTTAAAGCTTATTAAATACTTCATGTCGTTACTATGAGTCAGTAGAAACTTTTCTAAACGGCTACACACTGTATTGTTCGTCATTCCTTCATAACACGTGCGTGCAAACTGCAATGAGGCGTGAAGGTAGATCCAAAGTCGGATAAACTACTAGGTGGCACTGAGGACGTGCCGTAGTGAGGCATTGTTTACTGATAAGAAAAAGTGATTAACCAATTAGGAATTTTGTTAGTAGAAAACTGCTGACAGCTTTTTTTTTCAAAAAAGTTTGTTTTAAAAGAATGTCAATATTAATCCTGTTTCCTACAATTACGTTTCTTCCATCTCCCACCACCCCAGCCCCCCAACGGCGCTTTCTTTTATGTCACTAAATAATTTATCATGCAATATATATAGTTCCAAAATGTTTTATTACACGTTTACTTAATTTTTAAGACTTACCTTCCATCTCATTAAAACTGAATATGTGTAACATGAAAATGTAAACCAGCTGCATAAGGTGCAGAAATGTGACCGTGTCATCACTGAATTTACTAATTCCACACTAGTATGACCTAAGCTAATCCGGATAGTTGTTATTACCATTGGTTAAAATGATGTCTGGTGCCACAGAAATCTCCATGTTGGGGACCAATTTTGATACAAGGGTTTAGTTACTTGTGTAACGCTTATACATTGTTCAAATGTTCAAAAGTGCGTGAAATCTTATGGGACTTAACTGCTAAGGTCATCAGTCCCTAAGCTTACACACTACTTAACCTAAATTATCCTAAGGACAAACACACACCCATGCCCGAGGGAGGACTCAAACCTCTGTCGGGACCAGCCGCACAGTCCAGGTCTGCAGCGCCCTAGACCGATCGGCTAATCCCGCGCGGTTGTACATTGTCGCTCTTAATAACAAAGATAACCATATATGCAGCCACCTGATCTTCAATATAGGTACTACACTCTACGACATGGAATTTAAAAATCTATGCCAAGAACGATTAGATTTTTCCAGAAATTGGGCTTTTAGATTTTTAACAGTGTAATTGCAGATTCATTTATACCGCCAGAGCAGTTTCTGGTAGATGGCGACGCACTACATTTCGCCAGCACACAGCACTTACACTAAACATCACACCATTCCCTATTTTATTTTAAATGTTATGCCTATTGGTGTTGCTTTCCCTACAATTTGAATTTTCCATGGAATAAATATGCCTGTAGCTAAATTATATTGTTATATACCGGGTGAATGACCCACAACTTTCGCCAGGCCTGAGGGCATGTCCTGGGGCGGTGAATCTGCTCAATATGTCCATGTCGTGCCAAGAGCAGTGCCGTCGCGCTAACTGTTGAGTGCGAACAATTGCCCAACGTCCTTGGTGGAGCAATCGCCACACGTCATTTTCCAACACTTTGAGAATAAGCATGCGCGGTTTTCCAGAGTCGTTTTCAACTAGAATCACACCCTGTTGAACTGAAAGGTTATGCCGACGTGCAAAATATCGGCGCACAACTGACTTCAGGATACTGTTCAACGAACGGGGCCAAGTCGTGCGAATTTTCTGCAACTAAATCTTGAGATCTTGATGTACTTCCGTGGCCTGTGCAATTTTTCTATAGTTAAAGGGAAAAAATCCAGCAATTCAGTTCTGCACATCGATTTGGCAACAAGATGCGGCAGATGCATCAAATCCAGCGTCTGGTCCTGTCGGTGGTTGTGATAGGGCGTCTGCATTGTCTTCATTTGCCGTACGCCTGTACACAATTTCATACTGATACTGCGAAAGCAACGAAGCCCAACGTTGCAATTCTTGAGCAGTGTGTGTACGAACCGGATTTGTGATCTGCCGCAGACCGGGCTGGCCGAGCGGTTCTAGGCGCTACAGTCTGGAACCGCGCGACCGCTACGGACGCAGGTTTGAATCCTGCCTCGGGCATGGATGTGTGTGATGTTCGTAGGTTAGTTGGGTTTAAGTAGTTCAAAGTTCTAGGGGACTGATCACCTCAGAAGTTAAGTTCCATAGTGCTCAGAGTCATTTGAACCATTTTGTGATCTGTCACTGAAACGAACTTAAGACCATACAAATAGTGATTGAATTTGGTCACACGATACACAATAGCGATAGTCTCTTTTTATATTTGAGAACAATTGCACTGAGTCTGAGTGAGCAACTCTGAGGCGAAAGCAATGGGTCCGTCTTGTGCAGCAATTCTGTGCGAAAGCACAGCACCGGTTCCATAGGAAGAAGAGTAGACTGCAAGACAACTGGCTTGGCAGGGTCAAAATGTACAAAACGTCACCAGCAAGAAATTTTTGAGTTTACGAAATGCGTTATGATACTCTTTGGTTCGCACGAGAAGCACACTTTTCAACGCAAGCGATGCAATGGGGCCCCGATCTTTGAAGCTTTCAGAATGAAACGAATGTCTTATCTCAACTTACCTGTCACTGACAACAGTTCAGATACATTGCGAGGAGCAGGCAGATCACGTATTGCTAGCAAATGAGATTGGAGGGGATGCACAACCTGACTGTTTATCACATGACCTAAGTATTGTCTGAAAACAGTCTCACGTTTCGAGACGACACTTGAGTCCAGCATCAGACAACACTCGAAAAAGAGTACACGTATTGGCAACGTGTTCCTCTGGCGTACGTTCTGAGACGACAATGTGGTCAGGGTAGTTCGAACATAACGGCACTTAAGCAGTCAGCCGTTCTAAGCACAATTACACAATGGAGGGTGCGGAGGCACTGTCGCAGGGCAAACGTAAATACCTGAACTGGCCTAAGTGTGTAATAATAGCAAAAACTTTCTGCGATTTTTCTTCTAGCGGTATCTGCAAATAAACAGTACGCAGCTCTATCTTAGAAAAGAAGCGGCCTGCCCTTGGCCTATTCATAAGTTGTTCAGGGCGAGGCAATGGATAAATGTCAGTTTTTATTTGTGGATTCACTGTAGTTTTGATGTCAATACAAACGCGAATGCGCCGAGAAGACTCAGGCAACAAAACGAGAGGACTTGCCCATTGCCTAGCATGAATGGGAGCCATAATACCGCAATTCTTTCAATTCACTGCCTACTTTCTCTCTTAAAGGCATTGGAAAAAGCCGGGCCTGGAAAAACTTAGGCTGTGCATTGTCTTTCAATATAACATGCCTTTCCCACTCCTTCTGGAAACAGTTCATGAAACTCTTCAAGCAAGCTAGAGCTACGTTGCCTTTCGCTTCAAAACCAGACACTGATAGTACATTGTCATGGATGCTATGTCCAAACAAATCAGAGGCATCTAAACCAAATATGTCTCAGTGTCTCTTGATTTCAACACAGTAAAGTTCACTGTCCTAGTGTGAGGTTTGTAAGTGGCAGGCAGACCACACTGTCCAAGCACTGTTGTAAGCAGTGAGGTGCTTGGTACATTGAGAAACGCGTGGTGAGACTTACAATTCGTACGTGCAACGATTAAGCAAAGTTACTGAGGCACCTGTGTCTAACTGAAAGTTCACACGACGGGTGGCAATTCGTAATGAGACAAATGGTTTGTTAGAACGTCGTTGCACAGCACTAGACAGAGAAAGAGGCACAACCTTAATCTTACTTTTGTCAGAAACTGTTGTAGGTTTTGAAAACACAGCATTCACTTCATGTGTACGAGCCTGTTTTTCTGGGAGCGGGAAAAATTGTCATTTGGGTGCCATTGTAAACAATCTGCTTGGACATGGTCTTTTTTTTTTTTTTCACGCGTGTAACACGTTGGGTTACGTGATGGGCAGTCTTGTCTCTTACGGCGAGCAAAATATCTAGGGCAGGCCAGTTTACCTGTCTACGTGGCTGTCTGCGCGGCTTTGTACGCACTCGTTGTTTTGGCTCCTTGGGGCGGTCGCGAACAAGGGGCGACTCGACCTGACAAATCGGGGCCGGGTCAAACTTGCCGGCCGCTATGGCAACCGAAAAATATTGCTCTAAGATTTGCAATTCATGGGGAAGCGATGGATTTCAGTACTTTAAGATCTGTTCCCGTATTCTACTATCTGGGACACTGAATGTTATCGCGTCACGTGTCATTGAATCACTGTAAAATTTGCCATAACTGCTCTTAAATTCCTTGTCATAGCCGCTAATTCTGTGTACCACTGGCAGTAAGTCTGTACCGGCTTTTTCTGCAAACGAAAGAACTGATATTTAGCGGCATCTGCTTGGACTTGCTGGAGATGGTATTAATGCAGCGATTATTTGGTCACAGACGAGTTTGTCGGGAGACGCGGTTGGGAATAGTCTCTGTATTAACCTGAACACTGGGCACCCCGCAATGGAAAGAAAGTATTGTAACTTTACAGTACACTGAACACGATGAACTCGACAATGTGGTTGGAAATGAGTCCGGTATTTAATCCGTTCCCCCTCTGTTTCCTTAAATTTCCGGAACGTCGGTACACATCTGCTCTACGCTTACATTGTTCATTTGGAAGGAGTGGAGACTGCTCTCTCAGTAAGGCGTCAAGCGAATATTTATCTGCTTTTGGGAATAGGTACATCCTTCGTTTATTTTTAGTGTATATGGAAATTATGTTATTCACTATCTCTACGACAACCCTGTGTTGACAAATACATGCATTCGTTGCTAAGAGGGCAAATGTGTTTCCACAACCCTTTACTATTCGCGTGGGCTCATGAACTAAATGCTCCAAATAATTTTCAGAGAATGCTTTTAGCATTGTTCCAGATGATGTTTAATGCTTACCTCCGGATTTAAACATTTATTTTCCCAAATATATCGAGGGCAATTGGAAGTGACCACTAACTGTAATTGCGTGAGTCGGGTATGTATTTGAAACTAGACTCAAGTTTGTTTGAACCTTTCAGAAACTATGTCATCTGAATTGGGAGGTCCGTAAGAGGATCTTATTATTGCTTTATTTCAGTTTCTAAGAATGATCTCTAACTGTACAGAAACTATCTACGTCAATTTCGCTACAAGGTAAAGTATTTGCAACAGCAATAAATACACCACTGACAAATGTATTTAGCCTATCATTTCTGAATACCTTTTGATTCTTCCCAAAAATGATCTTATCTCCGGCATTAGCCAGTTTTCAAAACCTATAATGATTTGAAAATCACTGCCTTCTTTTAGAGCTCGGAGCTCTGGTACTTTCCCAACACAGCTACGACAATTTACAAATGTTATCCCTTTAACACCCTCTAGCTAGAGTTGTGTACATCAACTTCCACTGCGTCTTAGCAGCAACAAAAGTATTTTTTCCAAATGGGAACCTGAGGTACACGTTTGTAAATGTTCAACATTTTCATCATACACAAGGGTTGCAAACTATGGATAATCACTATGAAAATATCCAAAAGTCATAGTAACAGTGCACAGCAGCTTGTAACCACCAGAATACACAGATGTGCTTGGTTCGCTATATTCCCCTCTATGATTGAATATTGTAATTGTTACTTTGCATGCTAATAATAGCATGATCATTTTACTAATTATTACAACACAGTAATTTTAATTAGATATTTTAGCTCATAAAATGAAGCCTAGTTGTAATGTGCTTTTGATAAAATTAAACTTTTTAACACTACATTGACTGAACGTCTGAACTATGGAATGGATACAAAACTCGAATTATCGTGTTGCGTGTTGTAACTCAAGTGGCGTGCTTACTCTGTGTTACTGTAAGTCAAATTTACACGAACTGATTGGGCAAAACAACTCCCAATACCAGGAAAGAAATCCTGTCATTGCAAAATACATTCAGTCCCTTAGGCACTGAATCATCTGAGCCTGTTCAAAATTGATAACTTTGGTCCCTGTGAACATAACAATAAATTAAATTGTCCACCTCTGGAGCAACAACGGAGTAACACGATATATTCCGGTCCCTCATGAAAAACAAAAATATGGTAGCTACAAGCTCAGCGATGTGCAATGCTGGCTGTAATGCTTTGAAATGCACATGAAATTGTTTTGGCTGATAAATGAAAACATTTGAGAAAAGTTCAACTTCTTTGAAAAACATATGACCGTCCACCGGGAGGCGGTACTCATTATGGTGTATTACTAATGGTGAGAGTTTTTTTAGCAAAATTATATTACAAGTTAGGTTTGTCTTTTCAAAAACATCTGACAATTGAAGTTACATTACTCACAATTGATTTCACAATCAATGAGATCTAAGCAGCAAGTATTATCTAACCTCACTAATCCCACTTAAATGCAGATAATCAAATTATACATAGCTCTATTAACAAATGTTAAAAACATTACAAAAGGGAAATATCTAAGTAACCTTCTTTTTAGAAAATAGTTTATGTACATTCTGGGGTTTCTCATCAATTATAAATTATCAGCCAACTCATTTATACTAATGCCCTGGCAAAAACAAAAATCGTAATTATTTAACATCTTTACCTTAATTGCAGGGAGATTTTTGCTTCCACGTTCAACAATACTGACATACCTACATTAATCTAACAGTTGGTGGCTTTATACAGCACATCACAAAAATTGCCTACTCCATCGTCTTTCGCTCACAGCCAGCTACCAACAATAGAGCGACCAGCGCTCTCTTACTCCAACACTACTATCTAAGACCAGAAGCAGTAACAGAGACATAAATCGTTTATCATATTTGGGTGCCACCTACAAATGTGCACCAGAAGATTCCTTTCATAGCCCTCCAGTGGGGTTTAACAAATTTGACACATATTTGAAAGTACCTTGTACAACAAATGTGTGGTAAATTTATCTGTCTGTATAATATTATTAAACATGAAAGAATTTATAGTGCTCAGGTGCACTAGCATAGATCATAATCAGATTATATCGTGAGTAAGTTATCTCAGAGACAAGATTCATGACAAATAAATCATATAGAGAAAAATCAGTATACAATCGTAATCATGAAAGTAATGATATAGGATTGGGAAAGGGAAAGGAACAGGAATGGCTGAAGCCTATGAGCATATTGAAGTAACTGCATCATGAAGTCAGTCTCTTATGGTTTTTGCGGGTTCAGCAACTTAGTAGTGCCAATGTGGATTGCGTAGTGTACCAAGACATCTTAACTTCGTATTATTTTCTTCAGTGATGTGCACATATACAAGAGGTACTCAGCAACAAATTTCTAACAACCATGATTGGCCATTATCATGATTCATGATGTCAGTATGTGATGACCAGCATCATCACTGCCCTTCATAGTGGAGATTCTTCTGAGATCCAAAGACATACATAGACACTTATGTTGAAGTATGAATATCAGTAGCTCATTGCTCCAATACCATGAACAGAGGTAGGAGACTGGATAATGGAAGGTACAAAAACTTAGCAAAGGTAATGTAGTGGAACAGGACCTTTTCTACCTATGTCAGCATCGAGTAATGTACTTGATCAGAAAAAGTTCAGTAGCCGAATGAAATTACAGACTGGATGACGCAACAGTGCTGTACATCAGGTTGAATAGGCTCAAGTGAAAGTCAACTCTGAATAAAACAACATAAATAAGTGTGGCATCCGGCTGCCAATTTACACATATAATAACCAAACATTACATAGAACATCACTGGTTCATAACATTATACTGTGGCTCTTAGTTGCCTTGTATATGCAAGACTGAAATATAAGTTCTTAATAAAACCTAACAGTAAAACAAGAACTGAATTGCTCCAGGTTGCCTTGTACTTAGAATGGGCGCAAATCTTAATAACTAATACAAGTGGGGGGAAAATATCAATAAGAATCTCCAAGTGGCCTTTCTACATACATAAACGCTGCTCTTGAAAGGTATAAAAAGATTGGGGCTTGAAGTGGCCTCGTTTTACATGAAGTAATTGCTGACCTTAATAGCTAAATGTGACAGAAATCATCTTTGTGGCTCAAGGTGGCCTAGTTTAACATAGCATAAACATCGAAGGTGAGAAAGTATACTAAAATATCATTTACCTATAATTTTATATGGCACTCAGAGGCCTATGCACAATTCATAATGAGAATACATTATTCAACATGGCTTTTAAAAGAACCACGTGCATAAATAGCAGTACTATATAAAAGTACAGCTCTGTATTGCCTATGTGAATACATATTAGGCAAATAGAATCATAGAATCAAAGTATGATATCAAGTAAGCAAAGTCATAATATTTATAGGTTGTGTAGCACCCCCAGGCTTCATAAAACTATCTATTAAACGACCTATATCTCTATCAAAGCACATATCTACAGCAAAGGATGTGCGGATGATTGATAAGGGCAGTGCACTTCATCTGTAAAGAATATGACTACCAGTAAATCGTTATTCGTCTTGAGTCACGAACTACTATGGTGAAAGCAAAGAAAAGATGTGGTTCCAGTATATGCAAGCATAAAGACCAGAGTACTAAGTGCAATATAACTTACTGAATAGATAAATGTAACATCTCACGGTAAATCATGAGATAAATATTCAAAGATATGAATGAATTGCAGAAATAGTGGAACCAGGAAATGTGATTTTGAACGTGAAAAAAGAGGCAGCAATGCATGGTAACATAAGAAGGCATTATCATATGCAATCACATAAGGAATGGTGGAAAAGGCTTCTGTGAAAATGTCCCACAAACACCTCCAATTATTTGGCACAGAGTAAGTATAGGACACAACACACACAAAAGACATATTAGCAACATACAATATCATCATACAAAAATAATCAATATGTCAATGTAACCATCGTTATCGGAATGCAGCTCAGGGTATGAACACACATTAAACATCAATAATTCACCATTACTCAGAAAAATTGATGCAGCTCAGGGCATGAACACTCATATACCACTACTCTTATACCTAACACAAAATGCAGAGAAAAAGTATCCTTAATCCTAAAACTTTATAGGTAATGTGCTTAATTTATTTAGTACACCAATGGGAAAATGGTTATAATAGCCTGCCAGGACCCAGTGTGCGAAGTGTCATTGGTGTTTAGTATTCCATATAAGTTGCCTATGTCGTGGTTTCTATGTAATGCAGTTCCTGCACACCTTCATGTGCTTCAATTTATGAGCATAATGGCTCATTTGGATGCAATGAGACTTTAGTACATTGGTGCTGCATAATATAGAAAGGGGACGAAAAAGCAATGAACATGAGTTACAGAATACATTGATTTCTGAAATCTACATAGGTGAAAGCAAGTAAACTATTGACACCATCAAGTACAAGAGATATATGAAATCAGAGTACTACACCGGGCATAAATGAAACATGGCAATATAATAAATTACAAAGAGTGACTAACCTAATAAAAATGTAGTAGTAATTCATCAATCAATAGCATAGTTTAATTGTGAACGGTAATTGTGTCTTGCATAGGGTGTGCAATAATGTCAAAGTGGAGTAGCATTGCATCATAAAAAATGGAACATTTTATGGTAGCAGTAAAGACAAAATAACATCAGAAATAAATGAACATAAGATATATAGAGGCTATATACAAAAAGGAAAAAAAAAATTCTTGTTATAAATATGTTTGAGTTATATTTTGCCACGGTCAGACTACCAAAGGCATGTGATCCGTTGGACACGTGTCAAAGTAAATTACGTCTCTTTCAGTCATTGTTTTCATGCACATGCGTCTGAAAACAGAAAAAGTGCAAGGCTTAAACTTACAGTGAGAGAACCGATCTGCAAGATTCGCTCTACCGGGCACATCGCCATCTAATGAAATGTTGAATGATCGAGGAAACGTGACAACAAGATACCAATAGAATTTCTATAAACATGGGAAATGTGTTAATGAAAAGGTCTGATGTGTTTTACAGTTGTGTGGACTGGTATGTAAAATCAAAATAAACATAATTTGAGGTTATCTGGTAATGCAAACAGCGACTTCTGCAAGAAAAATGCTAAGTATCATTGTACTTTAAAAGCAGCAAAAAATTTCTACAAAGCTGGAAAGTGTTAGAAAGTATGTATATAAATAGCAGTAGTGTAATGTCTTCAGAATGCATGAAATAATTTATGTCGTCAAAATTGGTGCGTATTAGTAGTATAAATAAAGTTGCTGATTATATAGAAATTTCATAGAATAAATGCCACAAAATTTTCTTTTGTAATTCTTGCTTCTGAAATAAGCGTGCGTATACTTTGGTTTATAATCGCTGGTGTATTCTTAGCGCTAAAACTTACCTTATTGGTATTTCAGTGATTATCATTATTGCTAAACTACGCAAATTGAAATTCAGTACATATCGTTCAGGTGATGCCTAGCTACAAAATTCAGCGTATCAGTGTCATAATCGCGTGTAACGTTGCAGTCCGGGAAAGCAAAATCGTATAAAAAGTAATTTATGTAATGGCAGAATCTGCAGTGTTGTATTTACATAGCGCAGTATAATTAATTCAGCTCTGTGGTTGGTTTGGCACAATATTTTTGAGGTGAATGTAGATGTGAATAGTTTTGGAAATCGATGTTTTCAAATAGATTTGCTTGACGGTTTGGTGCTGGGGGTATTCAGCTCTGGTTATGTTGTTGTTAACTGATTTGCTGCTGATGATTTGGCGATTAATTTCATAGAATCTGTCCACTGCTGTTAAATCAGGTTGGTTCTGCGAGTAAAAGGAAGTAGCTTTGATGTCAGTGGGCCTGATACATGTAGAGCCGAGTTTTGTTTTGGTCGGCGTGGCGCTACATTGCTTTGAAGTAAGCTGTTGCCGTGGCTTTGTGCTGCCCGACGGTATTGTTGACCCCACCGTTGCTGGTTTCAAGGATAGCACGTCACTTACCTGTTTGCAGATATCACACTGTGCCTGTTCGTGGCCTCTATGCTTCCAGTAGGCTGTACTACGCATTGCCCTTGATCTTGACTAATTAGTAACATTTAAGAAATCTTTGCGTTATAAAAGGTGTTTGCAGTTTGTATACGATAACTGCGTAGGGTCGGTATATTGGAATCTCTGTTAACCTCGTCTGTAACAGAATTTATACTTCCGTCAACATGAGTTGTAAGACTAGTGAGCAACTGCTGTTCCACTTCCTGTCTTTGTACTGCTAATGACTGTAAAAACTGATTGTGTTCCTCTCTGTGTTTATGGAGAAAGTCTTTGTATCGCTTTTCCGGGGTCTCAGAGTGAACTTGAAGACCTGCATGTAACCGACTGTCTTGTTGATCTTTTCTTCCATTAACGGACGGGGTTTCATCTGGAAGCTTTTTATAACTTTCACTACATTGATGTCTTAAAGCATTAATGTCATCTCTTAAAGCTTTTGTATTGTCTGCTCACTGCCTGGCTATGGCTTTAATTTTATTGCTAAGACGATTTTCAATGGACTTAATGTCTGTATCTCTGTGTTTGAAACTGTTATCAGCCGTTTCTGTGTACGATTTAAGCTCGTCACATATGGAGGAAAATTGTTCATTGAACTTAGTGGTGGTATCAACTTGTTATTCTCGAATTTCTTGTCGTAATAGATTGTATGTCTCGTGTTTCTTGTATGATGGAAACTCGTTCTTCTCGTATGATGGAAAATTGTTCATCATTTTCATAAAATCGTTCAATAAACTGATTAAACTCTTTAGCAATCTTTTGCATGAATTTCTGAAGCGTCACGTCCGCATTCTTTTCAATTGATGCGTCGGGTGTCCCCTGTGTTATGCTTTGTGGTATGGAGACATGATCTACAACCATAGACGTCTCGTTTGCTGCATTGTCTGCGTAATTACCGTTTACAAAATCTGACGGATCTTTAAAAACAGGTTGAGTAATTTGCACTACTGGGTCCTCTGATGTACTGTTGGCATTCTGGTTGACTGTACAAGAATTGGGGTGTTCATTGATCTGATTCATTAAGGAATCGTGTTCTGACATCTGCATGTTAGCAATGTCTACCTTCGCGTCTTCCACTATGCCGGAATCGACAGTCTGAGCAGTTCGTAAATTGGGTGAAATCATGTAGCCGCTTCCTTTGTGTAATAGTCTACTGACCTATTAAGCAGAACCCGAAATCCCACCACCCGACTGCGCAAGTCAGGAAATCGCAGAACCGTCTGAACCTGGCTCTGTACCAGAAGTCAGCAATCGGTCCGTTCGATTATGCTGCTGACAGTGAATCCTGCTTTCATCTCGCAAGCTAGACTGGCAGCCTTTACAACTTCCGATAGTCGCTGGAAATGAGAGGGAATCTCTCCCAACCTAAAGCGACACAACCTAAAGCCACCACCTGTAGCTGGCTACACGCTGTGTTCTTCATGGCATCCAGAAGTACGAGGCGACTTTCCATTCCACCATGGGTGAGAGGTCAACCTCAGCAGAAGCTGAGTTGGCCACTGGTTTGGACAGGTCGACGGACTCGTGGGTGGTGCTGGACGTCCGTAGGAACCCGACAGCAGTTCCTCATCAGCGATGCACATCCACTGCAGCCTCAAGCTGTATAACCGAAGCCAACACAGCCTGTAGCCTGGAGTTCAGAGCCAATTGTCATTAACTCATCTTTAATTCGCACATATCAATCACAGTCCCTGTTCATTATAAAGACGGTAGAAAGTTACACTACAGCAGACCAACAAATGACTATCGACATGTGCTAGAAAACTCCACAGCAGACACTGACAAAAATGCAAGAACTTTCTGTAATGAAATAGAGTAACACGAAGGAATACAAAAACTAAACTACGAAAGCGCACTGGTGAGATAAAATAATTCGCTCCTGGTTAGAAAATTGGAAAAGCCACCAAATCGGTGAATTTCTGACATAAACGAAAATGCGATAAGTGTGACTATTCAATGTTAAATTAATATGCCGAAATTCAGAAACTACACTACCAAAGCACACTGATGATAATATATATTTCGCTCCTGGTTAGGAACTAGTAAAATGTCACAAAATCGGCTACATCCCTGTTGCTGCTCTGTGATGGTCGGCGGCTGCTGCCTGACTGAACACAGAACGCGCACAAATATCGCAACCTCCTATCAGATGATCTTGCACGGATGCTAGAAGATGTTCACCTACAGAGTTGGAGGAACCTTGCTTGAACACAATGGCTGTCTAGCCCATAGTGCACTAAGTACTACATCACGTTTTCACGAATTGTTTCCAAATCGTTGTACTGGACGCAGAGGGCCTGTGCCTTGGCCGGAAAGTTCCCCGGATCTGACACCTGTAGACATTTTTCTGTGTGGGGGAAAGCTGAAAGACGGTGCCTATAAGGTATAAGGACACGCCTGTTACACCCGATGATAAGCAACGACGTATTGCTGTAGCCTGCTCAGACATATTCATAAATTTAGTAGCAAGTCTGCAGCGGTCGTTCTATACCAGATTGGAAGCGTACATTGCCACTGCCAGTGGTCATGTTTAACACAAGCTGTGATAGTCAATTGCTTCGTTACTGCTCAGAATGCACATAACTAGTGCATGCAATGGTGTTGTTCTTTAGCGTGTGCTGCCAGAGCTATTGTACAAGTACTGGTCTTGAAACTTTTCAAAATACGATGTATCGCAACGCCTCGCTCTAGAGTACCGCAACAAACATCATTGACAATCTAATCTACCCTAATGTTAGATGTTAATTTGATTACCATTTGTTCCATTTAATAGAGTGTATGTTTGCACAAAATGTGCCTTGTTAGTCTTATTATATTCTGTTGTCTGGCTAACAATACAATCTCCTGACAACTAAACATTCTGTGAAGATTACACATCAATAGCACTTTTCATTTCCGCAGTATTTGCGAAGATAGTGTATGGTTATTCACCCTATATATATCTGCACACACTTATCTTGGGCACCGTTAAATAAACCTTTGTAAGCCACTATTTAACACTTGATGCTGTGTGGTACAATCTAAAAGATCCTTTTCACGATGCTAGTATATACACCCTGCGACGCCTTCAAGTTATAATATTTTAATTATTACAAGCAGTGTTGGTCTGTAACACAAACTATTTTATAGTCAAAGGACTACAGACAATAATAAAGGTTATTTTAAATGTATGCCAATTTTAATCCCGTTCCTACATATTTCCTTACGCTCGTTTCTCTCTCCCCACAAGCTCCCAACTCCTCTTATTGTGCCCCTTTATAATTTGTTATACAATATGTACGTAATGTGAAGTACGTAACGTGGAAATTTCAAACGGTTACGATACGTTGCACAAATGTGACTGCCATTAGTTTTGTTTGTTATCTTCACATTAGTAGTCAGGATGGTTGCTATTTTACTATTGGTGGCATTTTCAAAGCTTTCATCTCGGGCAGCAATTCGGCTTTTGCCGTCTTTCCTTACATAAGGCTTATTCATTTATTCTTTATAATGAAACTTCATTCTTAGTAGCAGACACTTCAATACATAAGAGCCACTTGTTCGTCAATATAATTGCAACATTCGACGACAAGTAATTAAAAACAATTTTTTAAAACTGTATCGTAAATTTCATGTATTCTTTTTCGATACAGTTATTTAAACGGCGTTTTTGGTTAAACTCTTATTGTCTTTAACAAACAAATGCCTCAATTCAACCAGTTCTCAGCACTACATAGCGATTCATGACACTTTCTATGAACCTTGATTACTGAAGTGAATGTTCACTTGCTCGCTGTAAAGAATTGTTGACTGGACAATATGTATCCTTTTGTAAAAGTTTCTAATGATTCGTAATACTGAAATGAAGTATTTAGTAAGCTGTAAACTATATTTTTATTTTCTGTACTGTAGCTCCGCTTAATTGACGAATACATAATGTGTGCTGAACTTCTATTGGTACCGGTTTTCTCTTTGTATTTTTAGAACCTTTGTCAATAATGCAATGTCAAAATGCTTAAGACATCCCAAAGTTTTTTAAGTCTCCTAATAAGCTTAATGAATGTTGAGCTTCACCTACCCCAAATATATAACTTCACACTGGCATTCACTGGAAACAACACTGACCATGACTGCATAAGCGACAATCCTCACTCGTATTAAATGCAAAGACAAACTTTATTCCGGAATAGTCTAAAACACAATCCGTTTTGTCTATGAAATCAGAACTCATTAGTAAGTCAACAGACAAATGTTCAACATCAAATATATTCATAGGCTATGACAAGTGCAGAATCCTAAAATAGACTCGTATCTCTCCAAACAACGGTAATGACAGGTCGTTACCATTGGGAACTTGTTCATCTGTTGGCCTTAAAGTGGGACTACATAAATATTTCCAATCCCTGACGTACCAAGCGTACTTAAGCGAGGAACTATTGCTGCCACTATCCAGCAATCCACACATCGGTATGTGGTTATTGGCGTCACAGATAAAAGGCAGGAATATTTCACTAACTCTGCTTAATCGGTTGTGTCCCACAAATGACAAGCCTGTTCGCCTTCACCAATCCCATTTCCGGAAAGGTTATCCACCATTACTGTTCTCGCGCCCAGTGGAACATTACCGAACAAAATTTCCCCGTTTATTACACCTAAAACCACGTCCATTGTCTCGTCCACACTTGATTATAATATATCCTTATCTGCTCACCAGAAATGTCTCTCCACTACAATAGATTAGCGAGATGCTGAAGTTCCCTAACGTTTTCTTTCAAGTCAACGATTTTTGCCTCCTTCTTAACTTCGGTGTTAATTTTACGTAATTCCTGTTCCTGACTACTTAAGTGATTAAGATCAACTTGTACTCGAAATAACTGAGACCATGACGAGCAAGTATCTTTAAGTAGGTCGATGTTATATTGAAGACTGGCGAGCGACTCAACACAAACACGAATGGTCCGATCTATCTTGCCAAGGCTATCGTGGCTCACGAGTCAGCTGCAGCGGGCAGTCCACCGCACTATGGAGACGCTGCAATAACTTATTAATGCGGCCTTCGACTAACTGGATGCGAATTTTTAACACATATCTCCGAGTGCACCAAACTTAAAGTTAACCGAGTTGAAGGCAGAATTTAATCCTTATGAAAAATTTTAGTGCACCGACCTCGATTAAAGTTAAACGTGAGAGCTGACCGAAGGTAAATTTAAACGTAACACACGCACGGTTTTAACGTCATGACCTGGGTTTTATAAGCGTGTGGTGTTTAGATGACAGAGCATTTCGATATACTGAGACAGACTCAAGGAATCGTATACCATATGCCATATTTGAGACGAACCCAACATGTTTATTAATTTATGAATCAAACTTACCACGAGCAGAATTAAATTGTGCCTCAACACGTGACCACATTGCCAGTTTTTCTCTAACCAGAGGATCAAACAACATTCCGATTTTTGTAATTTTTTATATTTATGGTACATGAAATTTCAAACACAAAAATACGTCTCCAAAAGCCGTTCGACGGAACTCTCAAAATTCTAGAGACTATCTTCTAAGTTCCTCAGCTTGAAAGGTGACTACACTGAGTCACAGCGCCAGAGATTGCGCCAAAGAGTATTATTCAGCCGCCTCCACTGGCAGTGCTTGCTGAGAAGTGGTAGTGGAGAGTGCTTGTTGAGATGTGGTAGTGGAGAGTTCTTTTTATTTCAAATGTCTTAAACAATAATGCCTCTTGGTCACAGGTTCAGTCAACAAAGCATCTGGCTTGTGTTCATGTATTAGAGTGTAATTCCGGTTTCTATGTGCAAGTATAGTATTGCAGTTTTATTTAATTCATTCAGTGTAAATGGTATTTAAAATATTTTGTCTTTTTTAGGAAGAACCATGCCAGACATGCACGTTGAATCACACTTCCACACACAGAACAGTTACACTTGTGTTTTGTTGTTTCGTAGGTTTTATAGTTGCTGGGGACTTAATTAATTAATTGTGTTAACGGAAGTTTTCTTTCATTCTTTGTTGTTATTCTATGCAGTCAGATTGCGTACTAATACTGGTCAGGGCCAACCAGTTACGAGACTGTGTAACCGGACAGTCAGCTACAAAACTTGAAAATATTAGCATACACTTAATTTAGCCCCCATACACGTGGCGACCCTGCCAGGATCGTCCCTTGGAAATCTTCTGATAGTAAAGGTAGCAGACAGTACTATTTTTGTAGTAATTTGTAGTTTAGTAATTGTAGTTTATACTGCATGTATAGATTTTACAATTGAACATTTGCAGTAGTCTTGTCATTCTTCTGACGGTATTTTTGTGGAATTTAATTTGTGATGAGTCGTATACGGGTTTGATTATTTGTGCAATTGTGAAGGTTTTAATTGTTCGTTAGGTGTGTTGTCGGGATGCATTTCATGTGAATGGTATTGTTGGTGATAAAGTGTTATATTGTGTGTAATTTCGTATAGTGACGAGTTTTGTATGTTTTGTAAATGATTACCCGATCGATGAAAAAGGCAAAAATGATGGATAGTGAGGATGACGAAATTGTTAACATGGCGAACTCGACAACACATGAGAACGGTATGATGAATAATGAAGTAGAAAACAATTTAATAAGTCGGGAAAATAGTCCGGAACCAGTTCAAAATTTTTCACAATCAAAAAATTTTCAGAATATGAGATTAACGACAGAAGATTCTGGAATAGTATCGAACACAGTTAGCTTTACTGCTATGACAAAGGAAGTTAGTTTTATGGGAAATGTTAGGTGTGAAAAGAATTTCGAACAAATTAACATGGAGCAGTTGATGAGTGCAATATTAAATTTGGGATCTGAATTAAAAACAGAGATAGGAACAATTAAAACTGATATGGGAACAATGGAAACACGGTTAGACTCACTGGGATCGCAGTTAGGATCTGAATTAAAAACTGAGATGGGAACTTTGGCAACACGGTTAGAAACTGATATAGGAACAATTAAAACAGATATGGAAACAATGGTAACACGGTTGGACTCACGAATAGGGACATGTTTCAGAAACATGAAAGATGAATTAAAAAAAGAAATTAGAGAAGAAGTACAACCGATTTTCAATGCTCACAATAATAGATTAATTTCAATAGAAATCAGACAAAAGGAACAGGATAGAGAACAGGAAGAAAGAGATCGCGTGATAGTACAAAAGTTTTCAGAGTTAAATTTACAACGTGCACATGATAAGGAAGAAATACTTGAAAGAATCGAGGAATCCGTACCAAATGACAAAATAAATAACCTAACACAACAGTATGAACAATTAACTACTAAATGTGTCAATACTGAAACCCGAGTCGCGACACTTACGGAAGACATAGATAAACAGAAAGAACAAACAGGTGAGTTATCATAAAGAGTTGAGGAGATTTCAGATAAATTGACAAGTCTTAGTTTAAATGGGGATAGAGATTCGGATGATACAGCTCCATTACCATTTGCAGAAACCGAAGAGTACCAGAACATAAATAAGCATGTTGAAAATCAGGGAAAATTTAATGAACGCATTAAAAGGGAATTTGAGGCGTTACGAAAGCAAGTCAAACAAATTGAAGGTGAAATCGTAGGAAAAGACAGTAGAAGAAATTTAGAATCACAGATAGCAGAGGAGTTTCAAGAAAGTAATTTATTTCATTTACGAGAAGCAACAAGAGAGCGCCAGGCGCGCGAACTTGAAAATAATCGACATTGGGACTGAGACAGACACGGTAGGTCTTTGTCGCCACGAGGTGAAAACTTTGACTATAAACACTATGTAACTGTTCGGAAATTTAAGATCTTTTGCAGTTCTAAGAATGACATACATCCATGTTCATGGTTAGATCAATTTATGTACGCACTTCCACCAAATTGGCTACTAAGTCACAAACTGGAATTTATGTGCGGCTTAGGTCCTCAGGGGATTCGCTACACTAAGTGAATATGTGCCATAGCGAGCACAGGGCCCCGAGCTGTAGTGGTGCTATTTCCCTTTTAGTTTTCTGCACCGCTACCTACTCTTCGACTATTCTTTGTATCTATCAGAACAACTCTTCAACTATCAATCTATCTAGAGAGTCGGTAAGGAAAAACCGGATATGACTATTTTACCCAAAAGTGATTTCAGAAATTACCGTTTGGACTTACTGCATCTTCAGCAGCATTCATTCGTAATTTAAACGAAATTTTACCTGTTTATCTTCATAACAATATTACTTTATATCTTGACGATATTCTTATTGCTAAACGTTCTTGGAGTGAGCACAACCAAATTTTGGATTCATTATTACGTATTTTTGCAAAAGTTGGCATTACAGTGAACTTGGAAAAATCTGAATTTGGTCGTTCTGAGGTGAAATTTCTTGGTCACATTATTTCTACAGAAGGTATTCTTCCTGATCCAGAGAAACTAGACGCTATTCGTAACTATGCTGTTCCTACCACCTGGTACACCTGGTACAAAAAGTATTTGTATGGAGTGTAGCCATGTATGGAAGTGAAACATGGACGATAACTAGTTTGGACAAGAAGAGAATAGAAGCTTTCGAAATGTGGTGCTACAGAAGAATGCTGAAGATAAGGTGGGTAGATCACGTGACTAATGAGGAGGTATTGAATAGGATTGGGGAGAAGAGAAGTTCGTGGCACAACTTGACTAGAAGAAGGGATCGATTGGTAGGGCATGTTTTGAGGCATCAAGGGATCACAAATATAGCATTGGAGGGCATTGTGGAGGGTAAAAACCGTAGAGGGAGACCAAGAGATGAATACACTAAGCAGATTCAGAAGGATATAGGTTGCAGTAGGTACTGGGAGAGGAAGAAGCTTGCACAGGATAGAGTAGCATGGAGAGCTGCATCAAACCACTCTCAGGACTGAAGACCACAACAACAACAACCACAAAACGTGATGTTCGTAGTTTCCTAGGTGTCTGTAATTTTCTTAGACGCTTTGTTGGATTGGACAATTTGGCAACACCTTTTATGTGAACTATCTCGAAAGAATTTTAATTGGTGTTGGGATGAGGAAGCTCAGTCAGAATTTGAACAACTTCGTGAGGAGAAAGGAAAGCGTAGCGATTAAACAGTATTATTTAGTTCCCAATGATATTCTTTTTAAACGAAAATCGGTCGGCAACTCTGTTTGGTTAGTTTGTATTCCTGATGAGTGGGTTAATAAATTGATTTGGTTTATACATTTCAGTTATGCACACTTCGGTCCTAGAAAATGCTTTCATAAATTACGATAAAATTGCTACTTTAGTAATATGGAAAAACGTATTCGATATGTTCTTGTCAAATGCAAAGTATGTCAAAAGGCTAAGCCGCCAACTATTTCTCACAGAGCACCGTTGTTTCCTATCATTCCAGCGAAATTAAAGGAGATGGCTGCAGTCGATTTGTTCGGTCCAGTGGTTCGTTCTACTAATGGCTTTGCGTACATTTTGGTAGCAGTGGAACTTACATCAAAATATGTGTGTTTTACACCATTACGCAAAACAACAGCTCGTTCAGTATCTAATGCTTTCATCAAACATTTTTTTAAAGAAGCTGGACATGTTGATAAGGTTATATCAGATAATGTATCACAGTTTCGTTCTAAAATTTGGCTTCGTACTCTAAGGCTTCGTAAGATTAAACCAATTTTCATTTCACTTTTTCATCCTCAGTCTAACGCTTCAGAGAGATAGATGAAGGAAATCAATAAATTGTGTCGTCTTTACTGTCATCAGAATTACAGAACATGGGATCAGTATCTTCATATTTTTCAAAATATTCTGAATGAACTCCCTAATGATTCAACTTCTTTACCGCCTATATTGATATTAAAAATTAAAGCACCGACAAATCGCATTTCCGAAATCGTTCCTACACGGAAACTGCGGCATTCTGAAGTTGTGAACCTGGCTCTGCAAAATATTGCATCTGCGGCTGCTAGAAGAGAGAAATCAGCTAAGCGTCCTGGTCGTTTAAAAACCTTGCCAGTTGGTCAAAAGGTCTTAATTAAGTCTCACCGTTTGTCTCACAAAGGAAAAGGCTTGTGTCGCTAATTTTTTCTGCTTTATAACGGTCCATATAGGATTCGCAAAATTATTCATGATAACACTGTCGAAGTAGAAACTCTTAAATCTCGGCGCTCTAAGGGAATACATCATATATCGAACGTTAAAATTTTTGTGGAATGACATACTTTCGAGAAACCAATAGTTATACGTAAACACGCAGAGAATACAAGGATACCTCGCCGTGTTCCGGCGGCGGCACATACTCAAAGCAACAGTCAAGTCTGCACGCCGCACAAGGCAGTCTTTGACCGTAAACAATTACTCCCTACATCACGCGTACCTACAGCTGATCGAGCGCTCAGTGCGAATGCACTGACAGCCGTAAACAAATACACAGTGTAATTTCTCCAAATAAATTCAGTATAAAGCTATAGTGACTTGATAAATTATGTTATTAACGTTCAGTATTTTTCAGGATACGGTTGTATAAAATATTTGAGAACTTCAGGTAAATTCTGTGTGTGTCCGACGTTAAGAGGACGTGCTATCGAGAAATTTTCAGGAAGAATGTAATTTCGAAGAAGAAACTAATAAACTAAAAAGGTAACTATTAATTGAGTTTATTTTTCAGGTAACATATTTCAACTTAGGTACGTACTTTAGACGTAATTTGCTGCTCGCGATTACGTGATTTATACTTTGTGCTAACTTCTTGTTCTATGAATTCACTTGTGAAGTGACGTGCTTGCGTACATTAACTGATTTTGACAATGATTGATTACTGAACAGGGTTGTTACTTGTGTATATTATGCATCGCTTGGCTGCACTGCTTTTTCACTGATGCCACATTTTTTTTATTATGTGCCTGCTGTGCTTATTTATTTAAATTATAATTGTCACATGATTAATTGTGCTGATATGGTTATGTATGTAGGCTATACTTTGTGATTTATCTGCTTGCGCCTTCATGTTTACTTATTAAGATTACATACGAACATTTATTTGCTTATGCTATGATGCTAATGACCTGTTTATTATATAAGATATATACTTGCTGCTTTACGTATGGATTGCATATTTACACATTTCTGTTTGTTGTCATAACTACTCTTTAATTTGGTATATAGAAATGCTGATATACGGTGTACGAACATGGAGTTTGGGTCACACTATGGTATTAATTATAGATTGTTCGCTCGGCAGAGCCTCGTTGTAGGGATTGTGCTACATCCATTTGTTGACATTGTGTTCTCTACTGGTATATTTACTCGCTATTGCATGTTTTGCTTACGCTCAGTGCTTTATATTTTAAGATAAGAAAATGAACTGCCATGAGCTGGAGGTTTTATGGAAGCTGTATAGATTTATGCTAATAGAAAGGAAGCTAACGACGTGAAATACCAACATTAGGTTTAGACCATTGACAGTTATTACACTACATTCTTCGTGAGCAATTGAAATAACAAGTGACACTTGACACAAGAAATATTCCACATGTTTGCTTCTGTTTTGCTATGATTCTTGAAGTGGTGTACACACTGTGAAATATTATGATCATGCACACTCCGTACTTGTACTTACTTACGGAAAGTTATTCGAACTAAAGGCTGTTAGAGGTCATCTATGCATTTCTTTTATTTAATGATGGACAAGGTAACCAAAATGTATTTTATAATTCATAATGAGTAGAAGATTTGGGTCAGATGGATTACACAGAGGTTGTGTGTGGACGTTGTGTCTTCGGATTGTATGGGATGATGAATTGAGGTTTGCACTAGGATTTTATCTGTACTTGTTCGTGGAGACTCACTAGAGGAAAGAGTTGTTATGGAAGTGAAATGATATTGGCGATAAGGTTTATATGTGTCGACGTATTGAAGAGGTATTATTGAGGTATTGAGATTGTGTGAAGTTGATGATTATTGGAGTTTTGGTGGACAAGAGGTAAGGTAAATGATATTGATGATAAGGTTTATATGTATCGATGTAAGAGGTATTATTGAAGTATTAAGATTATGTGATGATAATGATTATTGGAGTTTTGGTGGATAAGAGGTGAAGTAAGTGAGGAGCATTTCTTTTTTTTTGTTTGTTTGTTTGTTGGTCTATATGGAACAAGGAGGATGAAGATGGTAGACTAGAACACTCAAGTAGAAGGAAGATAGTCTACACACACACTTTGTTAAATCACTAAGCAGTATTTTCTTTTTATTTTTTATTTTATTTTATTTATTTTTTTTTTTTTTTTTTTTTGTTGAGAGGAAGTGATTGCATATCTTGGCACACTGACAGTTGTTCAGCAACCGTACATTTTGATTTGGCTTGGCAAACATTGGTCTTGACATGATGACTATGACATTGACTAACTATTATTGAGCCGGCCGCAGTGGTCTCGCGGTTCTAGGCGCGCAGTCCGGAACTGTGCGACTGCTACGGTCGAAGGTTCGAATCCTGCCTCGGGCATGGATGTGTGTAATGTCCTTAGGTTAGTTACGTTTAAGTAGTTCTAAGTTCTGGGGGACTGATGACCACAGCAGTTGAGTCCCATAGTGCTCAGAGCCATTTGAACCATTTTAACTATTATTGACTGTTATGCATCACTGCCACTACTACTTGATACACAAGTTGAACATTAAATTTTGGACTGAATTACATTTACACAGTTAACACTATTCAATTACACAGTAGTACTTAATGTAGATGAAAGATGAGTGAGTGTCTTTTGTGTGTTTTCCTTTCCTAATCCCAAATAATTGGTACCGACCTATCTCCTAAATACTTTTTTACTTGTTTGTTGTGGTTTGCACTGACACCAATAAATATTATAGGTTTACTGATATTTGTGTATTTGTAATATTTAATATGACTATTATCTGATATCATTTGTGTGTTTATTATAATTTGTATGTTTAGTGTAAGAGCATTGATAATAATTTTGTAAAAGCAATTGTGTGTGCCTTCAAACTGTAGTTCGTGCTTGCACCTGTTCAACATTGCTGGGTGCCACTTGGAAATGTTTAATTTCTGCTGATGAACTCTGATGAACTGTCTAATTACTGATAGTGAATATTATGGACTGTTACGTGCACTTGTTCAACGTGTTCAACATTGATAATAATTTTGTAAAAGCAATTGTGTGTGCCTTCAAACTGTTGTTCGTGCTTTCACCTGTTCAACATTGCTGGGTGCCACTTGGAAATGTTTAATTTCTGCTGATGAACTCTGATGAACTGTCTAATTAGTGATAGTGAATATTATAGACTGTTACGTGCACTTGTTCAACATGATGGGTGCCACTAGGAGATGTTTAACTTCTGCTGATAAACTCTCATGAACTGTCTGATTAGTGATAGTGAATATTATGGACTGTTACCTGCACTTGTTCAACACGATGGGTGCCACTTGGAAATGTTTAATTCTGCTAATGAACTCTGATGAACTGTCTGATTAGTGATAGTGAATATTATGGACTGTTACCTGCACTTGCTCAATATGATGGGTGCCACTAGGAGATGTTTAATTTCTGCTGATGAATTCTGATGAACTGGCTAATTAGTGATAGTGAATATTATGGACTGTTAGCTGCACCTGTTCAACAATGCTGGGTGCCACTGATGGACTGCTTCTACTGAAATGATGTCACTTTTTGGTGTCTGCACCTGTTCAACATTACTGGGTGCCACTGATGGACTGCTTCTACTGAGATAATGTCACTTGTTGGTGTTTGCACCAGTTCAACAATGCTGGGTGCCACTGACGGAACTGCTTCTACTGAAATGATGTCACTTGTTGGTGTCTGCACCTGTTCAACATTACTGGGTGCCACTAATGGACTGCTTCCACTGAGATAATGTCACTTGTTGGTGTCTGCGCCTGCTCGCCATTTTTGGGTGCCACTGTTTAAGCTGTATAAATACTGCTGATGAAATGTTATGAGACTGCTATTTGCACCTGTTGATCATTGCTGGGTGCTACTGTTGGAACTGTCAACTATTCTGAGGAGTTCTACTTGTTTATTGAACTATTGAAAGGATTTTATGTGAATATTTGTATAAACTGATTTTTTGTGTGTTTACAGTTTATGAGATGTTATGAGACTCTTACCTGCACCTATTCGTCATTGCTGACGCTATTGTTTGAATTGTTTAACCACATGATACTTGTGTAAACTATTATGTAAAATCATATGTATGCAAGCATTTGTATTCCTTACTGTAATTTATATATTAGATTATTGAAGGGTCAGTGCAAAGCCAAAATTTATTTAGTTATGTGATATTTACTTATTAATATTACTTTTTAATTTTTGTCTGTATTTTTTGGACGAATTTGGTGGTATTTTCACCACCAATGCTGGCAAAAATACCATCTAATTCTAGCCCGTAGAGGAGGGGCATATGAAAGGTGGCTACACTGAGTCACAGCGCCAGAGATTGCGCCAAAGAGTATTATTCAGCCGCCTCCACTGGCAGTGCTTGCTGAGAAGTGGTAGTGGAGAGTGCTTGTTGAGATGTGGTAGTGGAGAGTTCTTGTCGAGAAGTCGTCGTGGAGAGGGCATACTGAGAAGTGGGCAGTAGGAGTTCCGATGTAGCCATGACTAGTTGTGAGCATGTTGTATGCAGTTGTTCTGATGGGCTAGACAGCCGATGCTGTTCGATTGCGGATGTTGTAATGATCAGAGTGTATGTTTCGTCAATATATATGAAGGTAATAATTTTTTTTATTTTTATTTCAAATGTCTTAAACAATAATGCCTCTTGGTCACAGGTTCAGTCAACAAAGCATCTGGCTTGTGTTCATGTATTAGAGTGTAATTCTGGTTTCTATGTGCAAGTATAGTATTGCAGTTTTATTTAATTAATTTAGTGTAAATGGTATTTAAAATATCTTGTCTTTTTGAGGAAGAACCGTGCACAGATGTGCACGTTGAATCACACTTCCACACACAGAACAGTTACACTTGTGTTTTGTGGTTTCGTAGGTTTTATAGTTGCTGGGGACTTAATTAATTAATTGTGTTAACAGAAGTTTTCTTTCATTCTTTGTTGTTATTCTATGCAGTCAGATTGCGTACTAATACTGGTCAGGGCCAACCAGTTACGAGACTGCGTAACCGGACAGTCAGCTACAAAACTTGAAAATATTTGCATATATTTAATTAAGCTCTCATGCAAGCTACAATTTATATAAGGTACTTTCTCTTCAACAAGCAGACTCTGCGGTAGCGTGTTTGGTTGATTCGTTGGAGGTTGGGGGTCTGGGTTCGATTCGAGCAGGATTCAAACTTTCAAACAATAGGTCCATCGAACTCCTGATTGAAAACATAATCATCTGCGAACAAAAAACACTTACACAATATACAGCAGAAAATAAAACGGTTTTACAACAATAAATTGAACAGTTCATGATTTTTCTTGTGCGACAGCTCACACAACCCCATAACCGCGCTCTACTGTTACTGAAATGCTGTTGCTACTGAGGAGCTGAGAATGACACAGTGCCACATGCCAAAAACAGTATTTGAACCAGGAAAAGCAATTCACTTATAAAGGAACTGGAATTCTTTTGTATTCACTTAGCACATTTTTGTAAGTCTGAGTAACGTCAATAAAAACTAGTAATATGGTAATGCAATTTTTAATAAAAAATGGAACAGTTTAACTTTTGATAACAAATGTTGAGTTTAATCTCAACAGTAGTTCAGTTTAAGTAAAACGCTCACACAAGAATTAAAACAGAGGAAAACATTTTCATTAGCAAACATATACCAATAAAAATGACCTGCTAATGGTGAGTGGCATATTGGTGACATACTGCAGTCTGAAAGTGGTTACATGCTCTTTCTGACAAACATTTAAGTTTGAACTACATAGTAATCATGTTATATAGAAACCTGACACAGGTGCAAATCACAAAATCAGCAGGGAAGAAACTGAAGTTGTAATAGACACCATTCACGCATGTCACCTTGAATAACATTAACTAAGATTGAGCTGGACACATCTTCTGTCGGCGTCAGGGAACAACGTAAGTCAGGAAAGATTTGCGGAAAGAACACATGAGTAATTATCTGCTTGTTTTCTTGTCAGCCGTTAATAAAAGAATACAAAGTGAAACTAAGCAACATTGGTTTCTTTTGGCACACACACACACACACACACACACACACCCGCACACACACACACACACACACACACACACACACACACACAAACGCACACAGCATGGAAGATGTAAACTCAATAGAAAACGTTTTCTAACACTTTCATTCATTTTAATCGGAAACCCTTTGTAAACGCTTTTCTGGTACAGGAAGTCACTACGTAAACACATATGTCTAATAGAGGCTAAAATAATCCCTCATTCTTTGTCCACTTCAGGAGTGCTTGCTGTGCTTGTTTAAATACAATGTTCGGTCTGCACCGAAGTGTTATTTCAAGATTAGGCGGTGTGTGTCTTATCACATCATGGCTGCTAGGACTGTCAGTATAAGAAGTTGCTAGAGAAAATAATGTACACCACACAGAGGTCATGTGAATCGTCAAGCGCTACCACGAAACATTCAAAAGAATAAAAATTCGCTTCCTAGCAGTAGTCCGAGGTCAACTGCATCATTCTTGACCGTTACTCATAAATTGTGGTTCGTAGTGTCTGAAGAGGAATGCAACACCTTACACACTGTCGTTTGTTGAGCGATTGCGAGGGCTGTCTTGGCCCATAACACTCATTCGTCCTACACACAATGCGCAGTGCTGAGCTCAAACATTATGACCAGCAGCCTAACACCTTGTTTGTACACCTTTGGAAAGAAATACTTCACTCATTTTGGTATTGGGTTCTAAAAATGGCTCTGAGCACTATGGGACTTAACTGCTGAGGTCATCAGTACCCTATAACTTAGAACTACTTAAACCTAACTAACCTAAGGACATCACACACATCCATGCCCGAGGCAGGATTCAAACCTGCGACCGTAGTGGTCTCGCGGTTCATGACTATAGCGCCTAGAACTGCTTGGCCACTCCAGCCGGCTTGGTACTGTGGGTCATACAGTTCGTTGGTAGGTTTGTGGAGATATGTAGCATTAGATGTTTACGCATAGGCCGTATAATTCGCTGAAAGAATGTGTCATTGATTTGCGTACACGGTGATAGCGAAAGACAGCGACACAGATGGGGTCCATAAGAATTACATCAGGCGAATTTGATCGCCAAGACATCAACGTGAATTCACTACAAATAGCTCCTTAAACCACAGTACTACGGCTCTGAATCCGGGACACATACAATTATGCTATTGAAAGATGAAATCACTATCTTAGAAGACATCAATCATGAAGCTGTGCCGCTGGTTCGCTCGTTATCAGAGCGTCTTCAGTTACTACCATAGGTCCCACAGAAGCGTAGTAGAACGTCACCCTAGCAGAACACTGCTCCCACCTGCCTGCCTACACGTTTCGAGCCACCGTTCACTTCGATGACGGTGTTTCTGGTTTGTGGATAAAGCCGTCGACACAAGGTGGCAAAAATGTGAATCACCCGAAAACGCTAAAGCTTCCCATCGATTGACCTTCGACTCCCGATAATTCCATACCCACCGTAATCGTAATTGACGATATCATTGGCTCAACATGTGAACAAATAGGGGTTTGTAGCACACTTTCGATATCAAATTGATATGCAAATTAATTAAAACGATCAATTATTCACTCCAGCCTCCCTCCACCCCCGCCAGCTCCCGCTCATAACCACGCTTAATCTGCCCCCCCCCCAGATGACATCACGTGGTTTTCTCAGCTGAACGAGTGCACCAGATCATAAAAGGAATTTACAATTATCATTGTCTTTGTGTGATACACATCGATGTATCCAATTACATCATAGAATATTATATAAATAATTAATATTTATCATTGTTTCCACTATTTTTTATATGTCGAATAGATAATGTTTATGACTGTTACAGGCATAATTTCCTCTCGTCGCACTGTAGCTAAAATTTATCTCGTGGATGTTACAGTACTTTATTTATTTTCGTCAGGAAACTGACGCAAATATCGATCCTAATTACATATTTAATCACAAAGATCGGGCCTAATTACACAACTATATACATAGCGCTACACAAGGGTAGCATAAAAGCGCAATATAGCTCAAAAACTGAGGATACCATACTACTGGTGTTATGCTGTTGGGAAAAGGTTTCGCAGTACCACTCGAAACTAGCGACATACACACTCAAATTTTATACTACACGTACAAGCTGGCAGGAAAAAGAAAGGCATGGGTGTAAGGTACTATCTTTATTCATTTTGGTGGGAAATACGTTGAACTGACGAGATGCTGGTGTTGAACAGAGAGGAGTTTAAAATATTTATTAACTGTAATAATACAGTATGTATCGCAATTTGACGTCAGAGTTCGCCACAGATGCGTGCTCAAAAACCATCCTGCTGCCCAGGTAACCGAAGCCAATACACGCTACCACTGCTGATGGAAAAAAATGCGTCACAGTTCTAACTACACTTCGAAACTGTCGTCAAGAAACCAGCAGTCGTATTGAACAGGTGGTAATTCAACACATTTACAGGGGAAAATTGTCGTCCTTAAAGACTGCAGAGTGCAGAGGGGCTGGTTGTTGAACCATTTGAACCGATAATGTGACACCTGTGGCAGGATACTTATTTGACTTGGTCGTGGGTAATGGAAATGTATCGGAATATTTTTTTTTGTTTCTCTAAAAATTGCCACACAAAGGAAGTAATGGCAGAACAAACGGTAACTTAACGAAAGTTCTGTTACCAATCAAGTTAACTGTTACGTAGAAGGAAAGGGCCGCCAGCCTAATTGGGTTCATAAGGAAATTTAAGTTTTTGGATCGACTTTGTTTGATACTGAAATTCTCTTTTCCCAAGAAGATACAAGACAGTAGTGTAGTTTAGCAGGTAATTTACCAGTGATTTTTACATGAACTACACATGAGGAATATTAATACGTTTACGCTCAAAGGGGCTCTATATAACAGTTACTATCGGTGCAGGAAGAGCCTACTGATCTTTATAGATAAATGATTGGAAACGGAGGAGCACTAGTAACTATGGCATAGTATTTTGTCAGTTTAATTACAAGAGAGTACTGCCACTGAAATAGTTAAGAAGTAATTATATATTTTGTACTGTTTATTATTTGTAATCTGAAGGAACATTCACTTCCTTATACTATTCAGCTAAAGATGGGACGTGTGACAACTGAATTTAGTACAGTTTGAATAGTTGTAGGTAATTGCTTATTATAGTACACACAAATCATAAGAAAGAAAGTTGTACTTTTTGGGTGATGTTACCGTAACATGAAATTTAAATCTGGCTTAACTGTTAGCATGGACAGTCTACCATTACACTCAGGTCTAGGCTGATATTTTAGTTGCAACACAATATTAGATGCACAGTTAAGTATATACCACATGAAATAATAAGCCTTGATAAATCAGTGAGAACCATCTTTAAAATGAGTACTTCAAATTTTGTCTTAGTAGTTGTACTTAAACTATCCTTTTAGGAAAATTAGTGAAGTATTTCAAAACTTATGCTCACTAAATCATTATGTACTTCACAACTCGACCAAGTTTATTAAATTTGTTGCATGTTTACTGAAATGCCTTTTCAGTTCAATAAAACAGAATACTCGGAAATATCGTAACACTTGGAGTTGGGTCTAGGTAAAAGACTTAGAATAAAATAAGGGCGTTCAACACAAAGGTTATAGAACACAATCTTATCAGTGGAAACGAACCCGCGTAACTGATCCATTCAGTTATACGGTACTCAACTGGTAATTTTGTATGAAAGTGGAGGCAATGTCGGTCTGCTGTGCCACTCAAAAAACACGGCAAAATAATCCATAGCTCTTCCTGAGTAATGAGCTCTGAAAATTCCCTTGTTAGCGTCGTGTTTGTGTAGTACAGAGCCAGTCAAAGTGTTCCATGAGCAATAAGCCAAATTACGTCGACATCTGATGCCATATAAGCTTGCAGTTCATCTCGCCTCGTCGGGTTCACAAAATGCGCACTCTTTGTCTGCTAGCAAAGAGCTTTGCAGTTCGACCGCCGGATTCACGCCAAGGAAGTTTCGTTGCAGAGGGGTTTGGTTCAAATGGCTCTGAGCACTATAGGACTTAACATCTGAGGTCATCAGTCCCCTAGAACTTAGAACTACTTAAACCTAATTAACCTAAGGACATCACACACATCCATGCCCGAGGCAGAATTCGAACCTGCGACCGTAGCAGCAGCGCGGTTCCGGACTGAAGCGCCTAGAACCGTTCGGCCACAACGGCCGTCGCAGAGGGGCTCCCCTCTGTGTTTTGCGTCACTGCGAACCTAGACCCCCTATGCAAGAAGCAGTATTACAAGTAATGTTTTGACATTTCCATTCTTTCACAGCATATTACTTCTGAAATTACACCATAGATAAATTAGAATTACGCAAATGGTCATAAATAATGAATTAAGCTTTTATGTAGTTGTTACGCTAAAGAGTTTGATGATACAGAAGCCACATTGAGTAAAAACAGACAAAGGAAGTAGGTAAAACAGATAAATTTTGCCATCGATAATAATATTATAACACTACTAACGACTACTCCTCTGTATTTAAACTATCCCACATTCAGGGCACGCTACCTCTCATCACACAAATTATAAAGTTTATCTAAGTCAAACTTATCTTCCTACAGTCACTTAGCCACTAGACGTTTCCGTAAACCACAGCATCGTCAGAAAACTAACATAGATTGCTGCTCACCTTGCACATTAGATCATTTTCATAGAGGGAGAAAAGGAGCAGCATTATACCTCACTTGGACACTCCTTACGATACCATTCCCTCTGATTAGCAACCGCTGTCGAGTACAACGTACTGGGTTTTAATACTTAAGAAATGTTCGAGCCATTCACATATCTGGAAACCTATTCCATATGCTCGTAACTTCGGTAAGAGTCTGCAGGCGGCAACGTGTCAAAGGCTTTTCGAAAATCTGGGAATAAGGAATGTGCCCGTTGTCCTTCATCCATAGTTCGCAGGATGTCACGGAAGAAAAGGGCAAACTGAGTTTCGAACGAACCGTGCTGATTTCCACACAGAAAGTCAGTGACTCAGCAATCCGCAATAACTGCGTCAAGATATAATCGATGCATTGTTATTTCACCTTTCCAAAAAACTAATCGTGACTGTACCATCCAGAGCGGTGTTTTAAAGCCGCCATAAGTACTTAATTTTATACAGGGTGACCCCAAAGACCGTTAACATTTGAAAATGAAGTAATTGACGGAATAATGTAGTTACAGAGAGAAAACCTCACTCACTTGCCTGAAATGACATGAGGTTTTATTGAAACCAAAAACGAATGCTAAAACCGACCTACAGATGGCTCTGGGCAGCAACTCGTCACTAACGATGCGTGAGAACACCCACAGCTACTGAATTTGGTCTACCGAAAATCGTAGAGTTGTAGTGGAAATCCCATTGCACGACGATAAAACACAGTATGGTCTGGATTCACCCCATCAGTTGTAAACCGATCCTTTTTCTTCGAGGAAATGCGGGGTGCTGCTTTTCAAACTACCAACGTGAAGGGTGCGAGGAATGCCGATATGCTATAGAACTGCAACATTTCTAGCCGGACTGATAAACACCTGTTGGAAGGTATGGCTTTCGTGTAGGTGATGCTCCACCCCATATTGCTACATGTTTGAAATGTCTCTTGTGCATCTCGTTTGGTGACGATCGCGTGCTGTGTAGCCACTTACGTCAAGCTTGAAGATAATGAATACCGATAGCCGTAATTTTATTAATTACTTTATTGGGCTACCTGCTCTGTCGTCCGAACGAGACCACAGCCAGGGCAAAAGCACCACAGGTGCAAAGATACGAGCCGGCCGGAGTGGCCGTGCGGTTCTAGGCCTACAGTTTGGAGCCGAGCGACCGCTACGGTCGCAGGTTCGAATCCTGCCTCGGGAATGGGTGTGTGTGATGTCCTTAGGTTAGTTAGGTTTAATTAGTTCTAAGTTCTAGGCGACTGATGACCTTAGAAGTCGCATAGTGCTCAGAGCCATTTGAACCATTTTTTGCAAAGATGCGAGCTGGTGCTAGTGCCATAGAGACTCGCCACACGCGCGAATTCCACCAGCACCACGGGCGGCGCTGAGGATGAAGATATCGACTTCGCCTCGGCCAATTTCCACCCGAGTGCAGTCTGCCAATGACAGGACGACAACGGACAGAAGTCTGCTCGGAAGACAGAAGAGCAGCTCTCGCCCCACTTGGTTACAGATCATCATCCAGCGGAGACCTAGATAGTGAACATCGTTTAGAGAACTCTTACAAGTGAACAGTTAGTTGTAAATTGCATTTACTAAGTACTGTGTTTACCCACGATTATTCGCTCCTAGCCATTGATGGCCTTTTTTATGTTACATTACGAGCTGTTTTGCTTTCTTAATCGTTCAACAAGTCGCAAAGATGAGTAAACCTTCTTAACTCATCTGTGTGACTTTGTTACTAATTTGTCGGAGTGCTGTAGAACCTTCGTACTCCTATCCTGTTACCTGACCCTGGGGTATAACTGTGTAATAGCGGCAGGGAGAAATTCCTAGCTTTGTACTACACCAGAAGTCGTTTCAAGCCGTTTCATGAACTCACAAACTCGGCGTCCGCAACTGTAGCAACGAGGCCTTTACAAGACTGGCGAGGAGGCTTTGCAGAACTACCAGTGTCGGAGACTTATTGACGCCATCTTCAGCAACATATAAACTAATCTAAACGTCCACGTTATTATAAGATCACTGATTTCAATTGGCTTGAGTAGATTTCTGAAGTTATCCTGTAGACGTGGACTCTCCACAAGTCTAACGACAACAGTCTCTTATGCTTCACCTCCTGAGCGCAAGATATCAGTTCGGGTGATCATTGGTTGTGAATTTACCTGAAGTCACAAGTCTACCACGATCGTCTGACCTCGTAAGGGATACTAAAAGACAACATCCGGCGGCAGTTTCAAAATGGTTCAAATGGCTCTGACCACTATGGGACTTAACATCTGAGGTCATCAGTCCCATAGAAATTAGGACTACTTAAACCTAACTAACCTAAGGACATCACACACATCCATGCCCGAGTCTCGAACGAACCGTGCTGATTTCCACACAGAAACTATTTCGTCTCAAGTAAATTTATTATATTAGAATTGAGATTATGTTCACACACTCTGCAGCATACCGATGTAACAGGTCTGTCATTTTGCGGGTGCAGTCTTTTACCCTTGACATATACAGGACTTACCCGTGCATTTTGCCCCGTCGCTTCGAACTTTGCACTGGATGCGGGTTTCGCAATAAATGCAGCAAAAGTGAGGGGAAGATGCCGTAGAGTCCTCTTTGTGAAACCAAGTTAGGATTCCATCCCGACGTGGTGACATAGTTGCAAGTTCGGAGTCCGTGAGTTCCGCGGAGCGCCCCATTCTGCTCTCTCCAAATGTCTTACTATTACTGAGGTCACTGATATTGAGTACCTGGTAGTAGATGGCAGCAAAATGCACCAAATATGAAAAACGTATGTTTTTGGGCGTGTCTGGATACTTTTGATCTCATAGTGTACCTCTAAAGACCACGATTTACAATCCGTTTAAATTTTGCACGTAATTCCTTAACTTGCATCATTCTGGAACCAAAATTTGTCCGTTTGTTCTCTAAATGAGATTCTAACTTGTTTATCTGCTTTAACTGGCAAAAACACTTTCGTAACCTTCTCGATTAATTTATCAACTTTAGTAACCATCGTCGTTATGATGACATCATGATCACTAATCCCTGCCCTCTTAAGGATGCCGTCGGAAAGGTCAGACCTGTTTGTAGCTACGTGATCTAAAATATTTCCATCGTGTGTAGCCTCTCGAACTAGCTGCTCAAGACAGTTTTCGGGAAGCATATTGAAGAGTACTTCACAAGACTGCCTGTGTGTACCACGTTCCGTCAATGAATGTACGGCCTGGTCAATGCTCGGTATGTTAAAATGTCCTAACGATGCAGAACATGCTAGCCAACGTCTCAGAGACTAAAAATTCTGACACCTCACAGCACTAGCAGAATTTTTGAAGGTGCTGACCTCACAGGAATATGAGAGCGAATGAAGTGATAGTTGTCCGGTGGCCTATTGTGAGTTACAAATCAAAAGTTCTGTCACTGGGTAAAAACAAATCAGCCCGAATCACGTATATCTCACCGACATTTGACCTTCAGTCTCAGTAATGTTTTGCGCACAATATGCCCAGTGACACAGTGGACGCTAGCAGTTAAATACAGGAAGGCTACCACTTGCAATCTGAAGCGAAGCAGTCAGCGGCTGCTGTCAGATATCCCTGTCAACAGATAGTGGGCCCCTCCCGGAGCTAAGTCTGTTTGCAGTCAATATGGCGCCTTTGCATCCTCGGTCCCTCCTGACGACCACCTCTCTGGTGAGCCGTGGGTTCGTGCCTGGGCCTCCTAGATGCCCAACAGCGCTTTCGCTGTCCATCCTTCTGTGTAGATCTGCATTGTTTCTATCGTCCAGAGCGGGATCAAGGCATCGTCATCAACCACGCAACACGTCTCTTCCCACTTGCTCTCGTTGGCTGTACGCCGCCACTACTGAAGCTTGCAGACAGCTGTTGCCTGTGGCCAGTAGTCGTCGATGTCGTGAGGTAGCATTCTTCCCCTGTGCTGACTGCATCGTGACTCACCGCTTTTCTGATGTCCATCCGCTGACACCGGCCCACTCCAGTGACCGTGACCGGCTACAAGGGGCCCCTGACGACCCCTCCCGCTTCGATTCCATCGCTTTGACTTTTGTGAGTAAAATGCATTCTTAGCCAGAGATGGTTCTGACCGACAACCTTTCGACTCCAGCTACCACCAACACCAATGCAAATCACGTCCCTGAGGGATGAGTGCACTTCATCCTGGACTGACAACAAGTAGTTTCACTCGTCACTGTAAAAGTCAAGAATCTGATCCTTACTATTCTGTGTCAGGAGAAACTCAACTACTATAAATAACTGCATCTCTGACTCCATCGCCAACTACAGTTTGCAGCTTTATTGGTACGCACTTTTTTCTGTCTTCCCTTTTTCTTTCTTTATCTCACTTCCAGTATCATGGCAACTCTGTTGGTTCTTTTTCTTACCAAGCGTATAACAGCATTTGCATGTGCAGTGTGAGGAAAGTCAATTAGTGCGGTGTTCTATGATCTGTAAAATATGGATGTTAGTTTGCGCCGTTTGGAACGACAATGTATTTTGTTGGAAACGTGGAGTACGGCTCATTCTTGAGCGGTATGTAAGGTAGTATGAATGAGCAGCCATTCAGAGATTTACGGTAAGATGTATTGTGTGAATAGTACATTTAAGAGTCATTCTCGTTGTTCTGTTTTGTTCTCTCGTCGTTGACAGTGGATCAACTATGTCTCCATGATAGCATGGGAGCTACGCTTGATGAAACGTTGCAAACTTTGGGAGCTGAGTTATCTTGGATGCTAGAGAATAATATTTTTGAGGAGTTGAAGATTATAGAACAGAACAGAGCTTTTCTCGGTTCAGCTGCTCCCGAGTATGCGGAACAGAGGAAGACGTAACTTGACGAGTGGCTAATGAAAGGCAGGGAGTGATATGGATCTCCATCAATAAGTAATGTTAGGCCTTTAAGGTGCTCGAGGGATTAAATGTGAGTCGTACTTGGGCGGAAGCTGAAAATAAGGAGAAATAAATGAAGTCCGAGTTTAAATGATTTGCAAAGTTTTAAAGTTGTAAGAGTTAAGGAGAACAATGTGAGTTTGCTAACTCCCACACCTTGTTAGAACGCCGAGTGTGAATCATCTGTAGTGCCAGGCTAAGTTAATGGCTGCTGAACTGAAGTAAGAAATGTGGACAGGAACATGAGTGATATTGATTTAGGTGCTGTTCTATCCACTCAGATATTAAACGATAATTGTGTGTAGGCACTTTTGAGCCTGGACCAGTAGGATGGGAAGTACATGTGCCAATGATTATTTCGTCATGCAGAGCTAAACTGCAGACCGTAGTTTTCTTATAGATGCCAAGGAAGCTATTGATGTTGTCAGGTACGATTCGTATTTCGTGAACTTGGTAGTGGTATAGACGGATCTATTTCCGATGGACGCAGATGCATCGGCACCTGTAACTGTGTTCTCTCCTCTGATGGTGAGACGGAGGTAGAGATGAAAGAGGAAACGTACTTGTAAGGCTCATCGTCAGTCACACAACGCTGAATACTTTCACAAACGCTGAGTACTTTCAGAAATGCGTGCCTGAGTATCTGGAGGTGTATAAAGTTAACAATACTTGCACTGTACCGGGTGGTAATAATTGAAGTTTCGGTACCCACAGAGGTCCAATGTGGGCTTTAATTCTCTGCCTCTTGATGACTGGGTGTTGTGTGATGTCCTTAGGTTAGTTAGGTTTAAGTAGTTCTAAGTTCTAGGGGACTGATGACCATAGATGTTAAGTCACATAGTGCTCAGAGCCATTTGAACCATTTCTGGGCTCTAATTATCGTATGAAAGCGAAACCTGGTAGATATTCCAAAGCGTTGTAGGGAAATCGCTTTAAGCTGGAAAAAAATGAGATGCCCTTTCGGCCACCAAGCGTAAATCTGGCGTTGTTAACGTAAGAAAAAGATATAGAAATGTTTCTATATGTGTTGGACTAGGATCGGGGCTCGGCCGGAAAGTATCAAACAAGTGAGAAAGGCGTAATGTTGATTTTATTATTAACCGCCGCTTACACAATTTGCTCACTATGAACGACATAGATGTCGACGAGATACTGTAGCGTGATACTTGCATCTGGTGGCCAAACCTGGAACTAATTTTTATCCGGAGTAAATCAGTTGCACAATAACGCATTAGCATATCTACCAAGTATTGCTACCATACAATACTTGCAGTCCGCTCTGGACCTGCGTAAGGAGTTGCACATTAATTACCACCACCCGGTAGTTGGTACTGGAGAGAAGAGGAAACGTCGTTTGATAACTTATCTTTTGCAGCGCACGATGTTACTCAGGAAAATATTGTTTTTGCCGACAGAGACTGTTACCAGTGATACACGTCGCAAAGTCCTCGTGCAATGAGGTTACAATCAAGTAAATTGCTTAACAGTTATAAAGACTCAAATCTCACGATAAAGTTCCGTAGGGAACAGTAAAGTTGGTTTATGTGATTTAAGCACTGCTAAAAGCAGTCAACCTGTAATTATCACTGAGTAAAGGGAATAATTGGAACTACTGGCCCATTTCATATGTGTGGTAGTAACGTACATAATTATTGTATCAGTGTAGTTTCAGGGGTATGACTTCTGGGAAAATGTAAGGCAAACTTCTGTAACAAAGGCAAAGTCCAGGATTAAGCTGAAAACCACTACATAAACTAGGAGTAATACCAAGCATGAGAAATTAATTGAGGGATATTATTTGTAGTTAAATGATTTGCAAAGGGGTTTATTAAGATTAAAGATTTTGGATATTATTTCAGTGGATGGTTAGGTAATGATTCAATTGCGTACTCTCATTATTTGACTACTAGGGAAGTTCATTAGATTAATATTAGGAAACAGTTCTCAAGGAGCCGATGAAACATATTGTTTACGCTAAATTAGAGTAAAAGGGAAGCAGAGAATATTCTAACAGAAATTTACTACGAGCACCAAAAGATAACACCAATTCAAGCCTTGCTTATGTCGTTTAGTAATTTGACACTATTTCATATTTTACGTGGTTTAAAGCTAAATATTACTGCTTTGGATTCGATTTATTATATTTTTACAACAACAGCGCCTAAGTTAGTATTTTTGCTGTTATCCTTTCGTTGCCTATTTAGGCTGGCGACTGTAATGCAGTTTTCGTTTTGGAGACTTCTGATGTTTCTCCGCTCTATACACTATTTTATAGTACTTGGAAAGAGACACATCCTCTCAGTTTTTTACCTTCGATTGGACTGGTGATCAGTAATGTATCAAGTGCGATTGTCAAATGAGCAGTTCTGATAACCTACACATTGTATGGGTTGTTAATATACCCATTCGAGGCATTGTATTAAAAGCTAAAGACGGTGGAATACTCAGTATTTTTAGAATAATCTGCACGTTTTATGTAAACGAAGGAGAAGCAATGTTCTCGAAGGAAAAGGAAAGGTGTAAAACAAAGACGGCCGTTAATTAAGTAAATGCATTGTAACTTCCACAAACTCTTGTCTTTTACCGTGTCACCGTTTGGAAACACTCCATAAATAGCGACGGTTCGATGGAATTTAAGGTTTATATTTTCAGAAAGCTAAAAGAAAAATGAGGGAACGCTTGGTGCGAGTTTGCTTGCGGCAAGGAAGCATGTGACTAAAAGAAATATGTTAAAAAAAACTCGTGTTCCGTGGGAGTTTGGGAGAGTGTATATTATTACAACGCCTGCAAAGGGTAACACCATGTGAAAGTGTTTTTCCCCCCCTGTCATGATATATTTCATAAAAGGAACATCGTATGTTCGTATATCACGACAAAAATGTCTCGTTCCATTATTGAATTAAGAAGGCAGGAGAAAACTGTTTGCGACGTGGAGACTTTGCGTCTACGAAGGCTGTATTTAAATGCCTTTTATTTGCAGTTAACCTGACGTGTCTGAATAAACACGTACAGCAAGAACCTTAAAGTGCCAGACAAGCAGTTAGGTAACCCAACGATCAAATGTGAAACAAAAATCTGCCAAAATGGTACATTTGTCGCTTAATAGCTTACAAAGTCCTCCCTGTGAACAATGCACCTTCCGGAGGTAGGGTGGCTTGCGCGATGCAGATGATATGGATAGTCCAACGTAGGTCAAACACCAACGAACGCACAACTGTGGGGAGGCCATACGACGACGACGTTCCTGAAGAAACACAGCAGCCTTTTCAGTCGATGTAGGGGCAAGACCCTGCATGACTGAATGAAATGAATGGCTCTGAGCACTATGGGACTTAACATCTATGGTCATCAGTCCCCTAGAACTTAGAACTACTTAAACCTAACTAACCTAAGGACAGCACACAACACCCAGCCATCACGAGGCAGAGAAAATCCCTGACCCCGCCGGGAATCGAACCCGGGAACCCGGGCGTGGGAAGCGAGAACGCTACCGCACGACCACGAGATGCGGGCGAATGAAATGATCTTATTAGTCAACATGGCCTAGCTGTGCGGATATTGCGAACGGCTGAAAGCAAACCAAAACTACAGCCTTTGTATGTCTCGAGCGCCTGCAGCTCTATAGTTAAATGATGATGGCATTCTGTTGGATAAAATATTCAGGAGGTCCCCTACTCAGATCTCCGTGCGGGACTCTCACATGGACGTCGTCATCAGGAAGAAAAAAAGTGGCATTTTATGACTCTATAGAACAGAGTGTGAAATACTGGAGGCCCAAATCGGATAGTTAGACCCTAGAATTTAAACAGGAAAGTAGACAAGCAGAATGGAAATTCGTTAAGTGGGCCGACTGGAAGAACAGCACTCCCCGTCAGATGCGTACAGCCTTATAAATACAAAACCAATGCGGGTAATGCAGAAGTAGGTCTGATACCGAGTAAGAAAATCGGAAGGCGTTCAAGCTGCTAGCAACAGAATGATAAACACATTACCGTAGTCTAGACGGACACCAAAGACAAGTTTATATACTAACTAGCTCCGCAGATGAGAAAGAAAACGAAACAATAAAGTATGGTGAAGCTAATTATTCAGATAGTTAAGAGAGATGAAAATTAAAATTTGCAGGAGGACTTGAGTTTGATATGCAAAAAATGAAGGAAAGAATAATACTAGTGGAAAATAGATTGGGGGAGAAATGTGAAAGAGGAAATCGTCTGATAGAATTATCCGAGATCGTAGTTTAATCAGCATTAATATTTGCTTCAAAAATGATGAAAGGAGATCGTATACGTGGAAGAGAATTTCGGAGACTGGAAGGTTTCAAATCGGTTACATGATGCTAAACGTGCGATTTCAAAACGAAATGCCGAGAGGCATTTAAAATGACAGATGTTGACTCAGGCCATAATTTATTGGCTATGAACTGCTGATTAAAACTGAAGAGACGGCAAAAATATAGGTTGTTGAGAAGGTGGGACCTGGGCAGGGTGAAAGATCGACAGGCAGTTAAGAATGTCAGAAGGAACATTAGACAACGATTGAAAGAAGCAGGGAAAAGAAAGGCATTAGAAGAGAAATAGGTAGCACTGAAAAATGAAATACTGAAGAAAGAAGAGGATGGAATGAGCAAAATAATCAAGTCCAATTGAAATTCTTTGCTGATGCAAGATATATTGATGATAAATGACGAAAGGGGCAAAAATAAGGAATTAGTAAATGTTCCAGGCAAAAGGAAATATAGATGTTTAAAAGTGAGACTGATTGGAAGCGCAAAGTGTCGAAACAGGAATATCTACACAACAGATACGAGGATGTAGGGAAAAGCGAGGTTAATAGAGAGGTAAATGCTTCCTCCTGGAAAGAGAAGCAGCTACATGAATGTCAAAATCTCAGTTGGCGCACCAATATTAAGCAAGAATGAAAAAGCCGATAGGTCGAAGAAATATGATGAAGGGCTTTACAAGCCAACTTGAAGACAATACTATATAAAGAGACGAGGAAGTAGATGAAGATGAGTTGGGAGATACGATATTGTGAAAAGAGTTTGAAAATAAACAGTAAGACCTAAGTTGAAACAAAGCCCCTAGAGTAGACGACAGTCCGTCAGTGTTACTGACATTCTGGAAATAGCCAGCCATGACAAACCTATTCCAAGTGGTTTGTAACATACGAGAGGAGCGAAATGAACGCAAAATTCAGAAGGGATATAACAATCGCAATTCTATAGACGGCAGGTACTGACGGGTGTGAATGCTCATGAACCATCAGTTAATTAAGCCATGCTTGCAAAATACTAACCTAAATTATTTGCAGAAGAGCAGAAAAACTGGTAGAAGTCAACATTGGCAAAAATAGTTTACGTTCTGGATAAATGTAAGAAGTTGCGAGGCAATACCGACTGTATGATTTCGTAGACATTGGTTAACCAAAGACAAACTCACATTTCTATCACCCGTAGACTCAGAGAAAGCTTTTACACTCTTTGAAGGTAATAGCGTTAAAACAAAGGGTTCGAACGGTTATCTACAACTTGTACAGAACCCAGACCGTAGCTGTAAGTGTCGAAGGACGTGTAATGGAAATAGTAGTTGAGAAGGCACTGACATCGAGCTGCAGTCTATACCCGACATCATTCAGTCCATATATAGACCACTCAGTAAAAGAAACAATCGACAAATCTAAAGAGGTATTGAAG
This sequence comes from Schistocerca nitens, assembly GCF_023898315.1. Lineage (NCBI taxonomy): Eukaryota > Metazoa > Arthropoda > Insecta > Orthoptera > Acrididae > Schistocerca > Schistocerca nitens. The sequence goes on from NC_064617.1 coordinate 621,326,762, forward strand.
TTCAGGAAGAAGAAACAAAAGCTTTGAAGTTTCCGATGAGATTGTAATTACGTCAGAGGCAGCAGAGCACTAGGAAGTATAGTTGCGTGGGATGCATAGTGTCATGATAAGGATTACAAAATGGAAGTATAACAAGTGTAACAGAATGTAGTCAAACTGAACCAGACGATTCTGAAGAAATCAGTTTAGGAAATGAATAACTTATTGTAACAGATGAGTTTTGCTGTTCGAGTAGTAAAATAAGTGACGATCGTCGAAGTGGAGATGATGTGAAATGCTGACTGGCTATAGCATGAAAGGCGTTTTTAAAAAGAAGCTTTTTAACGTCGAATTTTAACTGTTACGAAAATATCTTCTAAAGCTATTCTTCTGCCTTGTACGGACGTGGAACGTGAATGATAAAAAGTTCAGACGACAAGCGAACAGAGGCTTTAGAAATATAGCGCTACAGAAAAATGTCGAAAATTATATCAGTAGATCGAGTAACTAAAGAGGGAGTACTGAGTCAAACGGAAGAATAATGAAATTTATGGTGTAATTGGATTACAAAGAAAGATTGCTTCATGGGGCACATCGATTAGCACCAATAAATTAATAGTCAGTTTGATAATGAAGTGTGGAGGGTAAAATTTGTACAGCAAGATCAATGGATGAATATAGAACGCAAGTTCAGATGCATGTAGGTGCAGTACAATTCGAAGATGAATCGCATGGGACACTGTATTGTGGCATGGTGTCCCGCTCCAGACAATCTTTCAGAATAAAGACCACGGCAAAAACTTATAAAAAGTGTTCCTGACACGTAGTTTTAGTACACCGTATTATTACTAAAACAATGAACTATTTAAAAATGTCGAATAATTCGTTAGTGGTCAACGATAATCAAATTCCTGATTAAAGACTAAATACCCATTACAGGGCAGTAGTCCATCTTGATCACACTTAAAGACGGACTGTGAAATGGTAATAAATTCTAGATTATCTTATTATAACTATCTTAATGTTATTACTTCTTTTAGCAATGTAGCTAAACAATGAATCGATGACACTGAGGCCAGGGATGCTAGAATGTATATAGTTTAGCGTGGTATCTGGTATTTATTCTAACTGGGCATTTTGAGAAGCTGATATTCTTTATAAATGGTTCTGGATTACTTAGCAGTCCCTCAATAGGGCAACAATTTTGTAGTTGGCTGCATCCTTAGACAATAATTCTGAGTTTGTTGCTCACACTTTCTGACAGGTTCTTAGAAACGCAAGGAACAGAAGCGGTTTCATAATATTCCCTTGAGAAATTGATGACGATAGATTCCTAACAGTCAATAAAAACGGTATACTGACGCCACCATGACGTTTCTATTGGACAATAATATTGTTGACTGTGTAGATAACCTCTGTAAAACATGTCTGATAGAATGCTCAAACTGGTCGCTCTATGCAGTAATGATTGAAACCCTTTCTATTCTCTCGGTTGACCATTTTGAGAGAAAACACTCCCATCGTAATGACAATTAGCGCTTTCAACTGATAGTGAGATAGAATCCTGTGCAGTCTATTAAGTCTCTTAGTTCAAGTGTGAAGCAAGGTATTCTGAAAACATTATTGGATGACTGGATTGTTTAAGGTGTATAATTGAGGCTAATGCAGCTCAAAAGTAAAGTTCCGTGAGGATGCGACACACATGGGCATTAATAGACAATTAGTTTACAAGAGGCGTAGCTGTCAGAATCACATTTTCTTTAGTGGTATATTCCCTTCTTCGAGGGCGTGACATCCCACTTCAGGGTCTGAGAAACAGTGTGAGCGATGGGGAAACTCGTCCGTTGGCTCTGTACGAATCTCTTACTGCAGAGACCGAGCAGTGCAACACGGGCTGCCAGGCTAATGATGCCTATTCTGGGACCTGAAAAAGGGCAGCAATTTACTGTTGTCAGGGAACAGAAATAGGAGTAGGAGGCGGTAGCGGTGTCTGGCTCGATGCACAAACAGTCCTTGCAAATACGCTCGGTAAAAATACTGTCATCTGGCTACCAAAATATTCTAACGAGTTCCCTGCCAAAATAAATACACTCCTACATCACATACGCTGTACCATGCTTCAGACTCCATAACAGAAAATAAAAGGATATACTGTTCATTAAGGCCAATATATTTTTTTCAAAGGGTACATAGGATTCCTGCAATTAGTTTGTTGTAAATATTTTCAAAAATGAAAGAAATGGATTTTTAACGTTTTTCGAAAGTCGTTGGAAACGATGTTGATCCGCTTTGTGAAACATTTCTTCCTGACACTCTCATCACTTAGCTTATACCAAAACAAAGGTTAACTGAGTTTTCAATCCTCTGAAAATATTAGCTATTGTTCATATCTGCCATGTTACTGCTGAATAATGCTGAGTGTAATGGTTAGAAAATGATTATATTCCAAAAGGCAATGACCAGCTGTGGCAATCTCGAGCGTTTAATGACACGGGTTAGTGTAGACGTTCGCTTTAAAGCTGTTAAAAATTTGCTTATATTCCTTTCTATCCATATTTCTGGCAACTGCTTAATATACGTTGTCAAATAGTCCCTTCCAAAGACGTAGAACTAAAAATAGCCTATGCAGTTTGCATGAAAATGCCATGAGACGGTGCGTCCTAGCTGGATGCACTTCAGTAACTTTCATATGTACAGACGACACCTTTTTTTCGTTTCCAAATTCACCTTACGCTTTTACACATTTTCAAAGGCTATGAAACAGAATACAAAAAGCATAGAAATATGTTACATTTCGCCATTGATTGAAGTTATAGTATAGTGAATAAAATACAATTTGGTATTTAGAAATTTTTTGTAATACAGCATGTCGTTAACTTTGAGGGAAAAAGAGGTCTTAGCTCTTGAAGATAAGGTTTTGATACATAGTTTATGGCACAGAACACAATAGCTTCCACAAGCCAGTGAAAAAATATGCAATAAATCAAGACAAGGATTTTTTTAATTGTGTCCACAAACCCAAATGTAAAACAAAATAGAAGACATTTAAAAACTTTTCAAACAAAGACTTAAATTGTCAGCTCTTTATTCACTTTTCTGAAACATTACGAAAATATTTGGAAATATGCAAAAATCTGACTGCTTATTACAAGTACTTCCAGATATAATGGCACCTATGGTTGTGAAAATGCAACTTTCGGAAAAATCGACAGAAACTGTAACAACTCGTTTTACTCACTTCCATGGGATCAGAAGGGTACTGCGCGATATTCGTCATCATTCTGTGATTCAGATTCTTTTTAATTTTCTTTTATTTGCACTACCTTAGGTTCAGGCTTCCTTCGATAACTGGAGTATAGAGTGTACCTTTCTGACATACGATACGTACCTTTAAATAGCAGCGAGAGCTGTGACCACTTTACCTCACAATATTATTTCCGTGTCATGCAAAACTTTAAATATGCTTATAACTCCTTCATTAAAACGTATTGCACAATTAAAACTACTATGTATGAAGACTTAGAAGTTTCAATGAGAAATATCCATTATTAGCGGTGACTAGTTTCGGACACAACGTCCATTATCAAACCGTCACGTCCATCGCATTTACTGAAACGCATTATGTGGAAATGTACTGGTTGTACTGCATTTCAGTACTTACGATAATGTGGTGTAACCGGTAAAACTGCAGTTATTGAGCTTCAATACCGACGATGGAGACGATGGTTTAATAATGTACGTCGTGTCCGAAACTAGTCATCGTTAATAAAAGATGTTTCTGATGGCAGCTTCGAAATAATAGTTTTAATAAAACGAAGTAAGTTTCTCAGCCACCTCGTAAACACTACTCTATTCAGAACAATGATTCTCAATTGTCTTAAATAGAGAAATACATTTTTCGATACCCATTTCCTGATTATATGACAGAAACCTTTGTGTAGAATTTGTATGCGGTGATGAAGACAGCTTTATAAAACACTTTTAAAAGTCTCGGAACATAGCTCTTATAGTTGCGAAGACCCATCTGGGTAACGTGTACTTGTGTGTATACGTTTCCACGTTAATTCTTTCCTTTTGAAACCGACACTACAATTCAGAGCCTTTCGGACGAAGAGCATGTTGTGCATTGTTATCTGTACACCGTTTATGAAAAATCACTGTCCACGCTGCTCTTCTCATTCACAGAAGGGAATGTGGCATTTTGCATTACTGCCAAACCGCAGCAACACTGCAGTGCATCTGTCTCAGTATTTGTAAGACGTCCACAATCTCTGAATGAATTATATTCTAACTTTTAGGAAACTGGAAACCATCTTTTAATTCACTCACATGGTATCAGAACAATCCTTCATCGTCTTAAGACAGTTTCTTTCCTTTCATGCCGTTCTTCAGTTTTTGCAACCTTGCACCCTTAATTTTCTGCGCATGTCTACAGCATCCCAATTTTGACATTTCTGTGTCTCCGTATACTTTAGGTTCCTTTAATTTCACAAAATCTTAGGAATCTGCAACCCTAAAGTAATTGATGTTTCTAAAATTGTATAATGTTCGAGATATCTGGAAAATTTTTGCACACTTTCTTCTTTCATTTCAGCGCTGCAACTCTCATATTTATTTTAAAAAATTGTGAACAATGTTCTTCTCATGATATTTACAACTATAGCGATACTTTACTAGGTCTCGAAACTCAGTAACCTTTCCTTTATCTAGATACGTGGCTGTGACAACATCATTTAGAGATGGATGTCCTTCTCGTTGCCAAGATCTGTCGAAAGATTTACATCTCCACTATCATTCTTTAGACGCATAAATTCTCCACTGTGTTATTCACGGATTTCGCAGCAAATGAATCGGCAGAAAAAAATTGATGTACTCACATCATTGTTTTGCTGTGGTGACAAACCTGTAACAGGACGAAACATCCACGCCGGTTTCCTTGATCTGTCTGCTTAGGTCTTTACGTCATTCAACAAAATTTAAGTGTCCTGGAATGTCTGAAGTAAAGCACATGTTAAATGGTAATAATAATGGAGTTTCTAGGCCCTTCTTGCTTTCCTTTTTTCACTAACTGGCCACTAAGTTTGCTTTTTTAATTTCCTTGTACTAAATCTGGAAGTTTAAATCCACGATTATAATTGTTTAGTACACAAATTACCTGGGTTATGGCGAAACTATTATCACTTGCCATTCAAGATTGAGTTTTTCTCGACGAATCACTTGCTGCTATATCTGTAACAATATCAGAATGAGTTTTACTCGTACTGATCTCAAACGATAAAGCACACTGTTGTCCGTGTCGTTGACAGAAACTTCTACGTAGTTCTTCAAGGCGTCATTAGAACAAAATAATTCCCCTTCCCACGTCCCTTTTTTTCATGTCATTTCAGAGACAAACGAAAATATGAAACATAAAATCAATATCAGAGGGAACTACTACCAGTAGATCGGACCAGATAAAAAAACAGAGAAACAAAGTGAAGACCATTCCAGACAAAGATTACGTGCGGACTCATAAGCGTAATTTCCCTGAGTAGTCTTGTCTATGGAGGTAAGAGAAACATAAACGATCTGCAATGCACTTTGGTGGTTTACTGGCTAAGTTTCCGCCATATTCAAAAGGATGGATGCACGTAGTTTAATGGTTAAATTTCAAAATAGTATATATTTTGCAATTCACAATTGAATAAAATGTCTGATAGGATGAAAATAGAAGAACTGGGATATTGTAGACATGGTCAAAAAATTTACGGTGCAAGGTTGCAAAAACAGAAGAACGTTTCCATCCGAGGTACGTACAGTCCCCACATTGTAAAGACGTGGTACGTTAAAGCCTTAAATGGAACTAAGGCCACGTCCGGTGGATGGTCAGATTGTTACTCCACTATTAATCTTTGGAAATAAACTTTTAAATACTTTATAAACGAAAAGTACAAAATTGTGCATGTATAATGGTATTAAAGGGTTTCTGGCTTACAAGCTCATGAGACTATAATTTCACTGACTAAAATTAGTATTGCAGAAAGCACTTAATTTTGTGGTCTTAACCTGCAATTGCAGTATGAAATCGTTCTTCCAATCAGCGACGGATAAATCACTTTTATGCTAAATATATTATTTATGTTTCTGCTTGGATTCATTTTCTTCATTACGATTGGGTGTCGAACGGGCGTAATATTAACCAGTTTATGTCTTGATATTGTTTTATGCGTCACTTAATGTGATGTTACACGTGACCCACAAATCTTTACAATATACGTATTATGAAAAGTAGTATTAATATACGGAGCCTTATTTTAATAAAAGTAATATTTAAATCGTTTGATAATGCTCAAATTGGTGATTTAATCATTCCATGGCTTCTATTATTTAAAATTTTGATTAGGGTAAAATATATTAATTTAGGGATATGCACTATGGTACTAAATGCAGAAATGACTGGTGACTATAGACATGACTGGTGTGATTAATTCATCTGGGTAATATGAATCTTAGTCTTGTTGATGACACAGTGGCAAATGCTAGTTTAAGATACCATGATGCTGCTCTAAGCCTTACCACATCTAGCTGCCCATTACCAGCATCATTTCCAGCGAGATGGTCAAGACCTCATTCGACCAAGGTTTTGGGAGATTTTCGGGACCAGACGTTTCCAGATAGTTCGAGTAGCTCGATCATCTGATCTCTAAGTTATCTGACATAAGGCCCTTAGGTTATTTACTATGTAAATTTGTCAGAGGTCAGGTTTTCCTTTTAGCTACACAAAGTTTCCAGTTTAGTGTTTGCTACTGCCAGTGACAGTATTATGAAAAATCGGCATTGTCAAAGACAGACCTTGCTTCCTCCTGACACCGTAGTTTCATGTGTCCATACTTTCATTTGTCCATACTTTCATGGGTCCATAATTTCTACAAAGTAGTAGAGCTTTTTCTCCACGAAAATGTCTTCCAAGAGATGTTCATGTTTGCCACAATTTGGAACAAAGTGACAACATAAAAATAAATAGCCTTCTAAGCTTTTTGTTGTGTCTTTGGCTACCGATATCCATGTGAGATTAGTGGTTCCACAGAAATCCCTTCCTAACCTTATCAAAGGTATATATCAAGTAAACTTTCTTGTAATTTTCTTCTATCTAGTGCTAATCGCTTCATCGTTAAATACTTACTATATTCAGTACGTTATATAATCCCTTATAAGTTTATGATTCGTATCATTCATTAACTCATGCCAAGCTGCCTATTATGCAAGAGTCAGAGAAATGAGGTCTCTTGTGCGTCTCCTCACATCTATGTTTGTATCATGAGCCTATGGTAACCTCTATGAGTGGATCCATGTATCCAGCCTCCAGCTAAAAACCTGATAGCGTTTCAGGCCACAAATGCTCTGCAAGTGTTTTAGTCCCACTAGCCCTTAAAAAGGACGGACGTCATAAGGAGGACATCTGGAAAACACGTCAGGGCATTAGTAAACGCTGTGTTAGAGCATCGGTGTCCGAAATGAAAGACTGGAGAAAGAGCGCTGATAACGACGGAGGACTTCAGTTCGATCAGGACCATTGAGTATCAGGGTCCAGCTTTCCGCTCCCACCGGGAAGTTCTGAAGAAGGGTGATTGAACTTCACATTTCCCTCTGTGTATCGTTTCCCATTGTGAAGACAGCTCCTCTGGCGTGCATCCAGGAGGCGGGGGATCGAGAAGGGAGCCAGTGCGACGAGAGCGAGCGAACAGCTTGGTACGGCCTAGCAGTGGCAGCCATATTTCTCGGGTGCTTGTTTGGTCACGGCCTAAGCGTTTCGCGCCTGCTGCTATGTTTGGGGAGACTGAATTAACTGTATAAATTCCATTCGTCTTGTCGTCCGTGGCTTGTGAGTTTGGCGATTCTCTGCTGTGAGCGACTCGATATTTAATGCTGCTCCAACAATATTCAACTTGCTTTCGTTTTTTGCACCTTTCATGCACAGTTGCCGTACTACGAGAACTTCTGGCTTCGCCTGGTCTTGGTGGCTTCCTGAAGGGCTGAATTTACGTTGATTACTGATTGAGTATTTGTTGGAACTTTTTACTAATTGTGTATTTGTGCCTTTCAGTGTCTCTCTAAGGGTGGTTTCCAGCATTGTTTATTGCGTGTGTAATTCGGTCGCTTGGTTCCAGTTACAGTGGCTGAAGGCAGTTATTTGACTAATGTATCGAGCCATGCACGGCTCGCGATCATGCCTTTATTGCCTGTCATCTAATTTTTGTGGTTCTGTCGCCTCGTTTTTCTTTTAATTCGATTTACTGGCGTCACTAGGTTGCTACTTTGTTTGCCCATGAGTGGCAGCAGCAGCGCTTATCCATAAGTGCACTGTCGCACTATCTCTGGAGCGACCGCTAGTATTTCCGGGTGGTCGTATATCGAGAGTTCAGTCGCAGACGGACCAGCAGTGGAGTCAGTCGGGGTCGGAGCATCAGGTAGGTACGGACAGCCAGTGCTCGCCGACCGCTGGCGACACGCATGAACTGTCCGACGGAAGGAGACTGGAGCGGGACGACCGCTGGTTGGTCGTTCGGTTGGTCTCTCATCGGGCGACGTGTATTTGGTCCTTTGACCGTTTCTGGACCTCGTCAGTTGCTCATCTTGCCGGACGTGGGCCGGTTCCTTCCTTGTGAAGAGATGTCGTGGCCGAGTGAGCAAGATTTACATCTACATGGTTGAGTCCGAGCCAGTGTGCCCGAGTCACTGTGTCTCCGAATTCCGAACGGACTTGGAGTTGGGTTGGGTTCGAGCTGCAGTCAGCTTTCGACAGCCAAGACTCGCCTGCCCGTTGCCGACACACGTGGCAACGACCTGGTTTGGTCGTTCGCTCGGTTGTCTCATCGGACAACGTTTATTTGGTCGCCGACCGCTTATGGAAACGCTGTGTGTGTCGACTTGTGATTTGTCCTTGTTGTTCCACAGTGATTGTTTTAGAATTGTCGGAGTTCTTGGTGCAAGTGTTTACGTGGAACTGTGTGTAGCTTCTTTGGTTTCCACATAGCAGATGAATGCTGTCTGTGTACTGGAGTAGCCAGTCGGTCGATTACGACAGACGGAATTTGTTGTTGGTTGGTTCGTCAGCCGTACCTAGGTCATGCTGCCACCTGATTATTTAGTGTTGCGCTTGGCTGCCTGTCTCACCTAAACTGTTGTTAGAGTTTCCTCCCCAGGCCGCCCTGGGAAAACTTCTGAGCACCACTGTCCTGTTTTTTTTTATTGTGTTTTTTCTTTTGTCGCAAGTACTGTGCCGGGCCTTCAGGCGTGTATTAATATTGCCTGTTTTTTGTTTCGTATATGCCCTTCAGCCGAACTTTATGACAACCATTTTAAGATTAGGCCTTCAGCCGTGTTTTATTTAAAATTTTGTGCTCTGTATTTAGGCCTTCAACGGAGTTTGTTTCATTATCTGAGGCTTTAATATGTAAATCCTTTTCTGTAGAGTTTCTCTTTAATTCTCTTCAATTCTTGAAACGGCCTTCAGTCGGGTTCTGTAAATATTTATCTTAAGGTGGTCTCTAACTATTCTTGAGTAATTGTTTGGGCCTTCAGCCAACTAGATACCTCCAAGTTTTCCTAAGACTTTTTTCTGTTCCACTGCGCAAAATCTTATCTTTTAGCCTCTCTTTTATTGTGTAGAAAATTTTTTTATTGGGCTTCAAGAAGAAGAATTAATTTCAGTTTTCCTTAATAAGGCTTTTAACTGAAATTTGTAAATGCTTGGCTTTTAAAGAATTTCCTTAGCTGATCTGAAATATTATTTCGGCCTTTAGCCGAGAAGATATTGCAATTATACTTACATAAGGCCTTCAGCCGTTACTCTAAATACTGGTGTTTTAAAAGAAATCATCTAAACTTATTCTGAAGAAGTTACTTGGGCCCTCAGCCGTGAATTGATTTTTGTTGTTGTAAAGAGAAAACTATGCATTGTGTTTTGGGCGGAATAAAGTTGTGTTGTTGTGGTCTTCAGTCCTGAGACTGGTTTGATGCAGCTCTCCATGCTACTCTATCCTGTGCAAGCTTCTTCATCTCCCAGTACCTACTATAACCTACATCCTTCTGAATCTGCTTAGTGTATTCATCTCTTGGTCTCCCTCTACGATTTTTACCCTCCACGCTGCCCTCCATTACTAAATTGGTGATCCCTTGATGCCTCAGAACATGTCCTACCAACCGATCCCTTCTTCTAGTCAGGTTGTGCCACAAACTTCTCTTCTCCCCAGTTCTAGTCAATACCCCATCATTAGTTATATGATCTACCCAACTAATCTTCAGCATTCTTCTGTAGCACCACATTTCGAAACCTTCTATTCTCTTCTTGTCTAAACTAGTTATCGTCCATGTTTCACTTCCATACATGGCTACCCTCCATACAAATACTTTCAGGAACGATTTCCTGACATTTAAATCTATACTGGGTGTTAACAAGACTCTTTTCTTCAGAAACGCTTTGTTTGCCATTGCCAGTCTACATTTTATATCCTCTCTACTTCGACCATCATCAGTTATTTTGCTCCCTAAATAGCAAAAATCCTTTACTACTTTAAGTGTCTCATTTCATAATCTAATTCCCTCAGCATCACCCGACTTAATTCGATTACATTCCATTATCCTCGTTTTGCTTTAGTTGATGTTCATCATATACCCTCCTTTCATGACACTGTCCATTCCGTTCAACTGCTCTTCCAAGTCCTTCGCTGTCTCTGACCGAATTACAATGTCATCGGCGAACTTCAAAGTTTTTATTTCTTCTCCATGGATATTAATACCTACTCCGAATTTTTCTTTTGTTTCCTTGACTGCTTGCTCAATATACAGATTGAATAACATCGGGGATAAGCTACAACCCTGTCTCACTCCCTTCCTAACCACTGCTTCCCTTTCATGCCCGTCGACTCTTATAACTGCCATCTGGTTTCTGTACAAATTGTAAATAGCCTTTTGCTCCCTGTATTGTACCCCTGCCACCTTCAGAATTTGAAAGAGAGTATTCCAGTCAATATTGTCAAAAGCTTTCTCTAAGTCTACAAATGCTAGAAACGTAGGTTTGCCTTTCCTGAATCTAGCTTCTAAGATAAATCGTAGAGTCAGTATTACCTCACGTATTCCAATATGTCTACGGAATCCAAGCTGATATTCCCCGAGGTCGGCTTCTACCAGTTTTTCCATTCGTCTGTAAAGAATTCGCGTTAGTATTTTGCATCTGTGTCTTATTAAACTGATTTTTCGGTAATTTTTCACATCTGTCAGCACCTGCTTTCTTTGGGATTGGAATTATTATATTCTTCTTGACGTCTTAGGGTATTTCACCTGTCTCATACATCTTGCTCACCAGATGGTAGAGTTATGTCAGGACTGGCTCTCCCAAGGCCGTCAGTAGTGCTAATGGAATGTTGTCTACTCCCGGGCCTTGTTTCGACTCAGGTCTTTTAGTGCTCTGTCAAACTCTTCATGCAGTGTCGTATATCCCATTTCATCTTCATCTGCATCCTCTTCCATTTCCATAATATTGTCTTCGAGTACATTGCCCTTGTATAGACCCTCTATATACTCCTTCCAACTTCTGTTTTCCCTTCTTTGCATAGAAGTGGGTTTCTGTCTGAGCTCTTGATATTCATACAAGTGGTTCTCTTTTCTCCTAAGGTCTCTCCAATTTTCCTGTATCTATCTTACCCCTAGTGAGATAAGCCTCTACATCCTTACATTTGTCCTCTAGCCATCCCTGCTTAGCTATTTTGCCCTTCCTGTCGATAGTTTTGAGACGCTTGTATTACTTTTTATATTTTCTCCTTTCATCAGTTAGATTCAATATTTCTTCTGTTACCCAAGGATTTCTACTAGCCCTCGTCTTTTTACCTACTAGATCCTCTGCTGCCTTTGCTACTTCATCTCTCAAAGCTACCCATTCTTCTTCTACTGTATTTCTTTCCCCCATTCCTGTCAATTGTTCCCTTATGCTCTCCCTGAAACTCTGTACAACCTCTGGTTTAGTCAGTTTATCCAGGTCCCATCTCCATAAATTCCCACCTTTTTGCAGTTTCTTCCGTTTTAATCTACAGTTCATAACCAATAGATTGTGGTCAGAGTCCACATCTGCCCCTGGAAATGTCTTAAAATTTAAAACCTGGTTCCTAAAGCTATGTCTTACCATTATATAATCTATCTGAAACCTGTCAGTATCTCCAGGCTTCTTCCATGTATACAAACTTCTTTTATGATTCTTGAACTTAATCATAATTAAGTTGTGCTCTGAGCAGGCGGCTTCCTCTTTCATTTCTTAGCCCCAATCCATATTTACCTACTACGTTTCCTTCTCTCCCTTTTCCTACTACCGAATTCCAGTCACCCATGACTATTAAATTTTCGTCTCCCTTCACTATCTGAATAATTTCTTTCATTTCATCATACATTTCTTCAATTTCTTCGTCATCTGCAGAGCTAGTTGGCATATAAACTTGTACTGCTGTAGTAGGCGTGGGCTCCATGTCTATCGTGGCTACAATAATGCGTTCACTATGCTGTTTGTAGTAGCTTACCCGCACTCCTATTTTTTTTATTCATTATTACACCGACTCCTGCATTACCACTATTTGATTTTGTATTTATAACCCTGTATTCGCCTGACCAAAAGTCTTGTTCCTCCTGCCACCGAACTTCACTAATTCTTACTATATCTAATTTTAATCTATCCATTTCCCTTTTTAAATTTTCTAACCTACCCTCTCGATTAAGGGATCTGACATTCCACGCCCCGATCCGTAGAACCCCAGTTTTCTTTCTCCTGATAACGACGTCCTCCTGAGTAGTCCCCGCCCGGAGATCGTAATGGGGGACTGTTTTACCTCCGAAATATTTTACCCAAGAGGACGCCATCATCATTGAACCTTACAGTAAAGCTGCATGCCCTCGGGAAAAATTACGGCTGTAGTTTCCCCTTGCTTTCAGCCGTTCGCAGTACCAGTACTGCAAGGCCGTTTTGGTTAGTGTTACAAGGCCAGATCAGTCAATCATCCAGACTGTTTCCCTGCAACTACTGAAAAGGCTGCTGCCACTCTGCAGGAACCACACGTTTGTCCGGCCTCTCAACAGATACACCTCCGTTGTGGTTGCACCTACGGTACGGCTACCTGTATCGCTGAGGCAAGCAAGCCTCCCCACCAACGGCAAGGTTCATGGTTCTTGGGGGGGAATAAAGTTGTATGCTCTTGTATAACTAACAGTAATTGACCTTGGCCCATTTCCACTCTGTCCTTCGAAATCAGATTTCAACTATTAATCTTTTTATTATATTGGTTATTACTTTGAGGGTTACCCTGTTTCATTTAACTTTTGGTGACCGCTCTTCTTTAATAAGTGTTCTTAATAGAAATTCAGTCCTTTAGTACGCTTTAAAGAATTTTGTGGTGTAACTAGGTCAGAGTATTATCATGAATGACTATGTGAAATTATAATTGAATAGAAATGTTTAAGTAGGCATATGAATACCTGAATCCTGAGTCTAAAGTCAATTAAATTTACTAGTTGTATTTTTGCTGCTGGTAATTTTAGCTGTTGACCTTTTATTTGTGTGGGAGTGGATTTAACCCTTGTATGTCAATTACACACATCAGAAAAAATTATGCATAACCTCAGTTCCGAGAGTTCCGGAACTTGTACAGATAATTGGAATAGATATCAACGTAAACATCATTTCCGTGCTTTTTATTGCTCATCAAAACCACACATTGCATGTTGTACAACCATACAGCGTGACCTCCAGAGGTGGTGGTCCAGATTACTGTACACATCAGTACCTCTAATACATAGTAGCACGTACTCTTGCATTGATACATGCCTATATTCATCTTGGCACACTCCCCACAAGTTCATCAAGGCACTGTTGGTACAGATAGTCCCACTCCTCAACGGCGATTCGGCGTAGATCCCTCAAAGTGGTTGGTGGGGCACGTCGTCCATAAACAGCCGTTTCAATCCATCTCAGGCATGTTCGATTGGATTCAGATGTTGAGAACATTCTGGCCACTCTAGTCGAGCAATGTCGTTATCCTGAAGGAAGTCATTCACAAGATGTGCACGATGGTGGCGCGGATTGTCGTCCATGAAGACGAATGCCTCGCCAATATGCTGCCGATATGGTTGCAGTATCTGTCGGAGGATGGCATTCACGTATCGTACAGCCGTTCCGGCGTCTTCCACGCCCACCAGCGGCTTACGTCGGCCCCACATAATTTCACCGCAGAACAGCGGGGAACCTCCACCTAGCTGCACTCGCTGGACGATGCATCTAAGGCGTTCAGCCTGACCGGGTTGCCTCCAGACACGTCTTCGACGATTATCTGGTTGAAGGCATATGCGTCACTCATTGATGCAAAACCTGAGCCGTCCATTCGGCATGTTGTTGTGCCCAACTGATCCGCGCTGCATGGTGTCGTGGTTGCAAAGTTGTCATGGACGTCGGGAGTGAAGATGCGCATCATGCAGCCTATAGCGCACAATTTGAGTCGTAACACGATGTCCTGTGGCTACATGAAAAGCATTATTCAACATGGTGGCGTTACAGTCAGCGTTCCTCCGAGCCATAATCCGTAAGTAGCGATCGTCCACTGTAGTAGTAGCCAATAGGCGGCCTGAGCGAGGCACGTCATCGACAGTTCCTGTCTCTCTGTATCTCCTCCATGTCCGAAGAAAATCGCTTTGGTTCACTCCCAGACGCCTGGAGACTTCCCATATTGAGAGCCCTTCCTGGCACAAAGTAACAATGCGGACGCGATCAAACCGCGGTATTGACCGTCTAGGCATCGTTGCACTACAGACAACACGAGTCGTGTACCTCCTTCCTGGTGAAACGACTGGAACTGATCGGCTGTCGGACCCCCTCCGTCTAATAGACGTTGCTCATGCATGGTTGTTTACGTCATTGGGCGGGTTTAGTGACATCTCTGAACAGTCAAAGGGACTGTGTCTGTGATAAAATATCCACAATTAACGTCTCTCTTAAAGAGTTCTGGGAACCAGGGTGATTTAAAACTGTTTGTGATGTTTATATGTATGCGAATTCTGTTATGGATGTCCTTGCTGAAAGTGTCGCGTAAGGAGCTAATGAGCGTTAGAATCTGCTAAGTTCCATTTCTGTAGAGGTAAGCTCCTTTCTTCTTCCACTATTGTAATATACGCCTAATAAGGGCTTGGAGGCCTGGCAGCTATCGACTGTATTTGTAGCTGAGCCTCAGGTTATTATTGTCACTAGCTAATTGATTAATTCTTTAGGCTGCACTTAATTATCATGTTTTATTTCCTTGAATAGAGATTTCTGGTACGAGAGTTAAAGGTAAGTTGCTGCTCATTGGTATGTTCTTGTAAGGTCTTCATTTATAATTTATATACCACTTCTTTGACTCTCGCTTATTTAGTATCTTTTCTTAACAGCATAACTTGCCTCAGCTTGCAGCCGACTTCTTTATGCCTCACGGGTGTGGTGAACTATTCATATTGTTGTCTGTTAACTTACTTCGTGGCATGGGGTACTGGTCTAAGCACAATAATTGAGGTCTTCTGTTGGAACGAGGAACTTAAGTTCTCATTTTATTCTTATTCAAAATTGCACCCTTTCTCTCACAGCATCCTGCTTACTAGAGTTGTACACGTAAGTAACTATACTATACCAGCTTTCTCTTAAGCATGAGAGATTCATAGTTCATTAGAAGTTGTTCCTTTTAAGTGGCTTTAGCCTGAGCAACCAATGTACTGCATTCACATTATATCCTCTGGTGTCACCTTAGAGTCATTTATTAAACAAATATTATAAAGAAGATGGTGGTGGTGGAAGGGGGTTGGAGGGATACCCTGCTTTAACAGTATATTCGCTTCTTTTTTGTTATAAGGAACTGTTAATATTAGTATGAAATAACCTGTTGTCTTTTATGATATTAATGATTGTTCTATTTATTGTAGCATTTCCTGCGATTAGTAACATAGCTTCAGCGAGTACAGACTGTGTGAATAGGCCTGAGGCATCGTTTTTATCATTTTTTAGTGTGAAATGCTACTCTTCTTTATTTTGTGTGTATTTCTGTTATACGTTTTGACATGTTGTCCTTTGGCTGTTGTTTGTTAAGAGACAGTCTGATCATAGCTGTGTTTAAGGTTATTTGTTGTTATTTGAATAAATGTAATCAAACGAAAAATGACATTACTACTCTGTGTTGCCCCCTCACGCTTCCTTATCCATTCATCCAGTGTAGAGAGACTACCACTGGAGACTCCCGAGTATTAGCGAGAGACAATTTTAATACCACTCCTCAAACTACGGTAGGACCGAACGCTGACCTGTAGTTACTGTTGTAATGTTGTTGCATTAATTCATTCTGAAAGCGGTGCTGATATTCAAGACAATAAAAGCGGGTTAACAGCTGTGAGCTATCTGGGGAAATTAACCTTGCATTACTGAGCAACTGTTTCACCAGGTATCCAGTCTAGCTTACCAAATTCCCAACCAGACTAACATTAATTATAATCTTTTAGTAGTCATCTTACGTTAACTGGTGATATATATATATATATATATATATGTATATATATATATATATATATATATATATATATATATATATATATATATATATATATATATATAAAGACAATTTAAATAAAAAGAAATAAATCAGTTTATATGTGGACATTTATTTTAACACTGATCATAGTTCCGTTAAAATTTCAGCACATTAAACTTGATTCATAACTAAACTGGTGCCTTATTTAGGATTGTGAAAATGTGAGTTTGTAATCTTATGGAACACATCAAATATGGAGCCAAGATTGGGAGACTGCATACAACACTGCATTCATAAAATAACACACGAAGAACGTTGAAACATATGCAAGAGGAAATTAACCACAACCAACCGATTCAATTTTCACCCAAAGAAGGTACGTTCGTAGCGCAATCCTGTCCGTCATGAAATTACCACACACTGGTATACTAAATTCATACTAACTCTCTGTGGAATCTTCCCGAAAAGAATAGCTCAGCGCTACTTTGATGATTACACTACATTCTTCACGTTGTCAACTTGGTTTACACAAAGAGTGTAACTCCACAATAATTTTGATGATTAAAATAAATTACATCGAAACGCAATTTACAAAAGGAAAACCTCGAACTGGTTACTATCGTCTTACTATTAACCTGATGGGTCAAACAACTGTATAAACATGTGGTACTGCTCTCACAAAGTACACCCCGTGTGGGTTGAAGATAAAGAGAAGTTGCTATATTAAAAAATATTGTCAAGACGAGATGTTATAATCTTAGGCACAGTCGCATTTAAGATTGATGATCTTAGTTACAGTTACTGGTCAACACCTGGTTCCACTTTACTCACAAAGTAGTGACAAAGCAATTACCGGAAGATATTCTGAACTTCACACTCGAATTACACTGCGTTGCAATTTAAGATAACATTAGATATTTTAGAGCTAAACCTGAAATAAAGGTGATTAAATTTTCAGTTAGGCTGAACTTAAGAAATCCATTGTCCTACGGACTTAGCAGACATGCACTTAGCCAGAGATCTTACCACTTCAGCCGCTCGCCGCGGACACACTGCCGTGGGTCCCTCATGAGGAGTGCCTCACAAATACAAACGGAAGTGACCAGAGAGGCAGCTTCCTATGCCAACATGACAAGGGACGGACAGGACCATACTAAGAATAGAAACCTCTTTGCTTCTAGGAAGCGCAGCTACCTGTTCCGACGTTGGTCCTACTGTTCTCTAGCAGACAGGCTTGTCTGCTACCATCAAGCGTGCAACTAGAAATACATAACTGTGTTTTAAAGTGTAGTAGTGTGACAGATCGTAACATGTTCCACTGCTCCGTCTCCTCCCAGATAGTCAGAAACACCACAATAAATTTAGAAGAGGAATTTATGCCGTAAATGACAACATATTTAAGAAATTAACATGAAAGGAATCCAACAGAGACCTTTCATAACCCCAGCGCTCCGGGAAAAGACCGCGCAGGGAATTTTCTGGCCATGCTAGGACATTCCCAAGCAGGCTTCTCACACCCAACTTAAACCAAAAATGTAAAGAAAAGGCAAAAGGTCACCAGCTACTTGCTAAAACACAGTAATTTCAACACATCTTTAGAATCTACCAATTCCAAAGAGAAAAAAAACAATCTGTGACACCTATTTAAAAGATAGTGTAGACCTAATTCGGTCTGCAAGTAGAAACAATGGTTCCTGTGTCAATAATATGAAAACAATTTCTGGTTGTTACCCTTATGGAGTTCACCAGTATTTGCTCATTGCAATAGCCAACTGATCACAGGAAAATTTATGACTGTTAATTAACAAATAAAATTTATGAAAATAGCAAAGGTTCCACAACAATTAAAAAAAACATGTAAATAACATCAGTATTATAAAGCAGAACATTACAACGCACAATCCGCAAAAGCATAAAAAAGAGAAAAAACACGTTTTACGAGTTGGTTATCGCAAAAAAATTCTATATCTTATAAAACTAATAAGTTGTAGAATCAAAATAACTTTGGGGCACTAATTTAATCACTCTACTATATTTCAGTTAGTTAGCAAACAATGATCACTGTGTCATTATACTGAAACTACAATTAATTATGTGATTGTTACCCTTAAGGGGTTCCTCATTATAAATATGCCCCATGCAAAGGCTACTCGATCACAGTCCAATGAGCATGAATAGCTACCTAACTGATAAACGAAGCAATGCCGCCGGCCGCGGTGGTCTCGCGGTTCTAGGCGCTCAGTCCGGAACAGCGCGACTGCTACTGTTGCAGGTTCGAATCCTCCCTCGGGCATGGATGTGTGTGATGTCCTTAGGTTAGTTAGGTTTAAGTAGTTCTAAGTTCTAGGGACTGATGACCACAGATGTTAAGTCCCTTAGTGCGCAGAGCCAGTTGAACCATTTGAAGCAATGCCACAGAAATGAATTTACGAAACAAAATATCACAACACAACACACAAAAACAAACATTGAGAAATAAAACAGCTCTGAATGTACAGTAGTCAATGTCTAAAAAACCAGCAATAAATAAAACACCTGCAAAATACAGGTTTAAGTCCAATATAAAAAAACACCAATAAATCGAACCCCTGCAAAATACACGATCAAAGTTTATCTGAAAGAACTCACATATATGCATTGGACTAAGAAACGTATAATCACTGTTCACTGTCACACTCAGTAGTTCCACTGTCCCAAGGCACAATATAAGAGGGGGGAAGGGGTTCGTCGCCGCAGCTGTCAGTAGGGATTTTTGTCCATCTGTTGCGTGCAATCCCGCCGTCTCTGCCCTCTCATGAAGTCTCTCTTGGTGCCCCGTGTCACGTACATCTTGATTTGGTTCCATGTTTGTGTTCTCAAATCCATGCGGTATCCTCGTTTGACACGCCAGGTTGATATTCCTGGGCAAGGATGACAATTAATGGCTCTTCTTTGTGCCACCCTTAGCTACCAGAGAACATAGAACTACGATTTAATGTCGCTTGACAGTGGCCTTCCACCAAGAAATGTTGATAGTCGTCGTTGACATCTGCAAGTTTCCTTGGGCAGTACCTGTCAAAAGGATCCATGCCCCTTTATCCCCTGTCTTCCACAATAGGCATCATTGAATTCTGCCAGTTTCTCTGGACAGTACGTGTCAAAAAGCTCCACGCTCCTTGTGTTGTTAAATTCTTGAGTTATCCTCAATTGGCTCGCCGGTTTGATATTCCTGGAAAAGGATGACACTTAGTGGCTCTTCTTTGTGCCACCCTTAGCAACCAGAGAACACTGAACCATGATTTACTGTCGCTTGACAATGGCCTTCCGCCAAGAAATGTTGATAGTCGTCGTTGACGTCTGTAAGTTTCCTTGGACAGTACCTGTCAAAAGGCTCCATGCCCCTTTATCCCCTGTCTTCTGTCGTTTCACAGCGGCCATCTCGTCTCGGTCGCGTGCATGTGGTGCGTTGCCAGCAGTTGGATTTCCGCGCGGTGGACCGCTCAGCCATCTCAGGTCATCGCCTCCACGAAGGGTCGCACTGGTGCGGCCGGCCATTAGCTCCGGGTGCAAGGGAAAGTGTTTGCCACGTACCCTTCTTTTGTTGTCGACCGCGCTCCCAAAGTGGCCCGGTTGACAGTGTGTCCTGCTGGGAAACCCGCCTGTTTACAACTAGTCCTCCTCCTCGATGCTCCCGCTGTCTCGTAAGAGTTAAGCCGGTTTGCTTTCACGTTCTCAACTGCATTCACAGAAACTGTTCATCATAGTTATTTGATTACAAAATGTCATACATAATACCACTTAGTATTGTCTTTCACAATTTTTAAGAACAAAAGTGAGACTTAATTTGTTTTTTAAATAAAAAAGTTAGATGAATCGACAATATAAAAATAAAAGTTAAATGACTTGACAAAATAAAAAATAAAAGTGAAATGACTTGACAGTATAAAAATAAAAATTAAATGAACTGACAATATAATATCTAAATCCACATCACTAATGTGGTCCACTTGCGTTTTAATAAATCAAATGCTACTTATTAATTCACTAAAATGAATAGGATTATGCCTTGTGCAGGTATAGGTCAGGACAGCATAGGATTCACATGTTATTTACACACACACATGCACACCTTTTGTGTATTGTACAAACTAACTATTATTTACACACACACATGCACACCTGTTGTCTATTCTACAAACTAACTACCCATAAACATGAATTACTCAAAAATTTTACTTCAATCCACTACTAGTTAATCCAACAAGCTACTTCAATGCTACTTCAACACAGTGTTTATACCACTACAACATTTTTCTAATTCGTCTTCTTCTTGACGCTCGCGGCATATGTCTTGTCACATGATAAATATGGAGAAACTTTCCTTAAACATACACAGTAAAAAGAACAATGGTTATTTACATGCCAAAACATTTATGCCAGTTGACACACCTGATAAGATACTCGCAATTACACATTTATCATACTCATATGTTCATACATAAAACAACAAGACAATTTCATCTAAAATTACGTTATCACAAGAATTAATCACGCAGATGACTCTGAGAAGCGTAAAAATATTTTAATCCTACATAGTATATTACATTTTCTTACCCATTTTGCTCCAATCTCGTTCCTTCTTTAAGTTACCTTTCGCTTCCAAATCAATTATTTCGCCTGTGGTGGTTATTCTAGATTCATTTCTCATGAATGGCAAAATTGTGGTCTCCTCTATTCTGTAAAACAGTTTCGTCTTAACATATTGAATTTACAACAGACACAAAAGATCCGAATCCCCCTGTAGTTTAAATGACAAATGTTTTGCTTCATCCTTATTACCTTAAACCAAGCTTTCCTTCGGTCCCATAATCAAAATTATTTAATCTTCCTCTACCTTCAAGAGGAAAATTTCTTCAACTCATATAGGCTGCAGTGCATCCTGCACCAGCGAAAACAGTAAGCTGTAATGCTTACAGCATTAGAAAAACACATAAACGCCGCTTTTCTAGGGAAGGTATTAACAGAGAATAATTTTTCAGGCTCTGGCTCAACATCAGTCAAGACTACAAAAAGGTTCCATATTTCCGTTCCATTCTCCATTTGCTGGAAAACTGCTCATCATTTGACTGCCATGATACTATTACAAAAACCACAACTCTTTTTTCACCTTGAAGGGAATCAATCTGCTTACGAAATCCACAGACAGCACTTTACGTACTCAGCTGTAAAGAACAAAAAAGATATATCATCAATATTAACATATTAGCGCATATTGGGAAGCCATTGGTTAAACAATCGTATTATCGCATCCTGTTTTCAAGATTCCAAACTTACTCATTCCTTTCTCAGAGTTCTCCTATCTTAAAATATTCATACAGCATTCACACTATAGTAAGAGATCCTCATTTATACTGACAGATATAGAATAGTAATAGATAGATAGTAGCACTGAAAGCAGAAAATCGGAAACAAGGCTAATAACAGCTGGGGACCTGTGTTTGCCAGACTCATAATACCCACAGATCGGATATTCCCCTGAGTTTTGCATTAATTCAACATAGATCTTGCTTCCCTCTGGAGCGACTCTTTTCAATTTACCCAAAAAAAAGCCATAAACATCACTTCAATCAATCACATAGAAACATCTTTATCATTATTTTTACCAACATGTTATTCAAAATGCATTTATCACAAATGTAAACTAATCAATTGTTTCTCTTCACCGTCCTCTACTCCTCACTGTCCCTTCTACTCAATGTATGGTTTTACGTTTGACACATGGTGTAGTCCTTTTGATTTCTTCGATCGAAGAGTTTCAACTTCTATGGCGTTTTCATGGGGAATCTTCCTTATCCAATACGGGCCGTTAAAGAGATTAAAAAATTTCTTGCAGACACCTGACCGTTTGTTAGACATCTTGTGTGATCTGATAGGAACTTTTTGTCCCACATGAAACACTGTTTTTCTCACGTTTTTCTTATACGCCTTGACTCTGTCTTCTGCTGCACGCTTGATGTTGCGTAAAGCTAAGTGAACAATTGCGTTCCGGCGTAGTCTCGGCTCTAGTGGCCAAGGCACCACTTCTTTGATTTTGCTCGGGGGCTCCTTGTTTTTTAGCACAGTGATTGGCGGAAGCTTTGTTGACGTATTAGGCAACTCATTAATTATGTTCTGAAATCCTTTTAGGTGTATGTCCCACGATCGGTGATCAAGACTGCAATATAACCTACATAATTTTCCTAATTCACGCATAATACGCACACTGCGGTTCGAGCTGATGCTTAGAAGCATCCGCTGCCAGTATTGCGATCTAAATTGTGGTCCATTATCCGAGATAACACTTTTCACACGCCCAACTTCATGCAGAAACTGGTTTGCAAATGCAGTTGCCACTGCCCTACCTGTGGCTCGCCTCAGCGGAGTGAGACACACAAACTTGGAGGTTACCTCCACCGCTACGAAAACATATGCAAAACCTGCATTAGATCGTATTAGTGGCCCAAATATATCCACGGCCGCGAGGTCACAAAGTTTGCTTGGTATTATCGGGTGCAATGATGCAGCATACGTCACTGTGGCCGCCTTTGCTCGCTGACAAGGTCCGCACACTCTAAATACACAACGAATACGCCGTAGCATGTTATTAAAATAGCATGTCTCCTTCAGTTTTTCACAACATTTCTGTGCTCCGAAGTGACCATAACTGAAATGTATGTACCATATAATTTTGTTTACGAGTTCCTCCAGAATCACCAACACCCGTCTGGAATCGTCCGGGGCTCGTTTCATGAATAGTATCCCATTGCGCACTAAGTACACTCCTGGAAATGGAAAAAAGAACACATTGACACCGGTGTGTCAGACCCACCATACTTGCTCCGGACACTGCGAGAGGGCTGTACAAGCAATGATCACAAGCATGGCACAGCGGACACACCAGGAACCGCGGTGTTGGCCGTCGAATGGCGCTAGCTGCGCAGCATTTGTGCACCGCCGCCGTCAGTGTCAGCCAGTTTGCCGTGGCATACGGAGCTCCATCGCAGTCTTTAACACTGGTAGCATGCCGCGACAGCGTGGACGTGAACCGTATGTGCAGTTGACGGACTTTGAGCGAGGGCGTATAGTGGGCATGCGGGAGGCCGGATGGACGTACCGCCGAATTGCTCAACACGTGGGGCGTGAGGTCTCCACAGTACATCGATGTTGTCGCCAGTGGTCGGCGGAAGGTGCACGTGCCCGTCGACCTGGGACCGGACCGCAGCGACGCACGGATGCACGCCAAGACCGTAGGATCCTACGCAGTGCCGTAGGGGACCGCACCGCCACTTCCCAGCAAATTAGGGACACTGTTGCTCCTGGGGTATCGGCGAGGACCATTCGCAACCGTCTCCATGAAGCTGGGCTACGGTCCCGCACACCGTTAGGCCGTCTTCCGCTCACGCCCCAACATCGTGCAGCCCGCCTCCAGTGGTGTCGCGACAGGCGTGAATGGAGGGACGAATGGAGACGTGTCGTCTTCAGCGATGAGAGTCGCTTCTGCCTTGGTGCCAATGATGGTCGTATGCGTGTTTGGCGCCGTGCAGGTGAGCGCCACAATCAGGACTGCATACGACCGAGGCACACAGGGCCAACACCCGGCATCATGGTGTGGGGAGCGATCTCCTATACTGACCGTACACCACTGGTGATCGTCGAGGGGACACTGAATAGTGCACGGTAATTCCAAACCGTCATCGAACCCATCGTTCTACCATTCCTAGACCGGCAAGGGAACTTGCTGTTCCAACATGACAATGCACGTCCGCATGTATCCCGTGCCATCCAACGTGCTCTAGAAGGTGTAAGTCAACTACCCTGGCCAGCAAGATCTCCGGATCTGTCCCCCATTGAGCATGTTTGGGACTGGATGAAGCGTCGTCTCACGCGGTCTGCACGTCCAGCACGAACGCTGGTCCAACTGAGGCGCCAGGTGGAAATGGCATGGCAAGCCGTTCCACAGGACTACATCCAGCATCTCTACGATCGTCTTCATGGGAGAATAGCAGCCTGCATTGTTGCGAAAGGTGGATATACACTGTCCTAGTGCCGACATTGTGCATGCTCTGTTGCCTGTGTCTATGTGCCTGTGTCTATGTGCCTGTGGTTCTGGGTGTGTCAGCCACTCATTATGGTAGTAACTCAGGGACTCAGGGAGCAATAAAACACCACTCTATTGTCAAAAAAATGTCAAAGTAGAAATGCAATCAACGCGAGCCAGCCATGGCTCAAGTTCAGCAAGCAAAGTTGCTCATTAGAACTGTTACACCTCAGTTCACTCCATGACCATCATCAGGAAGTGCGATGTTTTCCCATCTAGTTTGACATGTTGTTCGCAGTTTTGGGGAATTCCTTTGCTACCTCAGTTATATGAACTGCATGATTTTGTGATGGTGTGGAAATTGGAGATAGTCCCAAATCAGACTCTGGTCTACTCTGTAGATATTGTTCTAGTGTGGCGCTGGGTCCCCTAAGTATGGGAGTGGGTTCCGTTACTGCTTTTCTTTTTCCGCCTACTAAAGTGAGACGAAATTTGTATCTTCACATGTTACTTTTGGTACGCAGGACCAGACTGTAGTGCTTCATCAGCAACATGATATTCATTTCTTTGGTTGTGATTGTTGGCAGGCGTCAGCTGCTGCTACTGTTCTTGAAATACGCTTGTATCAGATCAATAGAATCAAGAGCTGACAAGTAACGATCCAGGTCATTGTCTGGCACACCAACGTATACCTCGCGAATATTGATAGCTAGGTTGTCCCTCGGTATTCACGGTATTATGTGGCTAGGGCTCACCCCTGTAGCGCATTTTACTGATGTTCGAAACATTTCCTGAGATAATCTTGTTTGGCATTATACACTTTATGATTAAAAACTCGCCTCAGTGTATCTCTTGTATACATTCTGACCAGTATTTAGCTACAAACACCCTCTTGAACTGATCGTAGGTACTCTGGGGAGTATATTTGTAGCTGATGGTGCCTTACAAGACTTTCTTCTAAATGTAAGTATGTTCACTGGGCGCCCCCTCCACTGACCCAGACGAATATTCGGTGTACTGGTTAACGTGCCCTACCTCACCGCGACAGGCTCAATTCTAAGGACCTGTTTTCTCATACACTTCGCTTCTCCAAACAGCTACATGACACATGTCATTCATCGTGTTTGTCATCGCTGCAGCGTTACGATATGGGTCAGTCACTTTGGTAGCAATAATGTTAAACCAATAGGGCAGGTCTTGCGTCGGTATAAGTGTCCTAATCCGTGTCAGACAGTTTCACCCGAGCTACACAGTTCTAGTGACGCCTCTTTACTAATAGACTGCACAGCTGTACATAGCTCTCTCTTAAGCTTTTCTGTAATCAGAGAATCTTTTTCGCGTGTTCGTCTATTAAACTCACGTGAAAACTATGTTCCTTGTGCAGCAAAGTGCTCGTTAATTTTGGATCCCAGTTTAGTGGTCAAAGTATTAAACTGCAGAGGCGACTGTTTTATGGTATCCTCCAGCATGTTGTGAGCCATTTTTAATGCAATGGCGTCAGCTCTAAATTTTTAAACTGCTTCCGATATTCCATTAAATGTATGTTTTAAATCAGGTATCTCGTTTTTAATGCTTTCAAAACAATCATTTAACTGTGTCACCAGTTCTTCTTAAATGCAGTAACAGCAGAGTCCATTAGAATGGCTTGCTCCTGTGCTCAGCGATTAAAATGAGCATTTATCATTGTGGCTAATTTATTAAACAGCTCCGCAAAAGGATTCGCAATATTACTACCTCGAGGAACTTTATCATCAAAAATGGTTCAAATGGCTCTGAGCACTATGCGACTTAACTTCTGAGGTCATCAGTCGCCTAGAACTTAGAACTAATTAAACCTAACTAACCTAAGGACGTCACAAACATCCATGCCTGAAGCAGGATTCGAACCTGCGACAGCAGCAGTCGCTCGGCTCCAGACTATAGCGCCTAGAACCGCACGGACACTCCGGCCTGCATCTTCATCATCGTTTTGGACTACACGTCCGATTCATGTTCGTAAATAACGGGATTCATGACCTGTATTGTCGGCTTGGCAACACTGCTGTTGTAACTGCGACCGGGACAGTCGAGGGGTTGAAATGACGGAAAGCGCGGCGTGACCCGCGGAGAGACCCGCGAACAACAACGCAACAGGATGGACACCACCAACGAAGCACGGAACTAACAACAACAATATCGAACAACGGAGTCACAAGGAAACCTAACAAACACGTTCACTCGTACGCACAACAAGTAAGTAAGCTGTCGAAAGCGAGGGGATGTGTCCACAGACGTACGCGAGATTAGACTGGCTGGCTGAGCTTTATTATTTTTTTTCTTTATTGTTATTTTAATCACTTCATACAAGGTGGGCTGTCAGCAGCATAATACGCTGCTCTTCAGACGTGAGTGGTACAATAATATGACTTATAGGAGGCACAGATAATACAATAAAAACGGCGGGCAAAATCTGTGGATACGAAAAACAATAAACATGAAGCCGTTTACGCTGGATGAGAAAAAACACTAACACTTGTTGTCACGGCGCACATAACACGGATGACTGCGACGACACACGTGAACAGTGGTGGCGTGACGGTGAAAGAACACTAAACACAAAACAAAGGCACACACACGAGACAATGATGGCTATGATCTCCGGCGCGCGAATGTTCACTGAGCGTGTATGAGTCTGTGGACCTGCCAAGAGAGGAGGAGGGGGGGAGAGGGAGAGGGGAGAGTAGAGATACCACGGACAGGGGAGATAGGGGGAAGGGAAGAAGGAGGAGGGGAAGCCTGGGGGAAGAGGGGTGGAGGAAGGGGGATGGGGGGAAAAGGAGAGAGAAGGGAGGGAGGGTGCCTAAAGGAAAAGACACAGGAAGTGGGGGGGGGAGGATCAAAGTTGATAGGAGGGGCAGATGGAGGGGAGGATGACATCATCAGGGAGGTGGAGCTGGCGGAAGCCACCTTGGGAGAGGGTAAGGAGGGTGGAGAGATGGAGACCGGGTGGGACGTGGGAATACAGGCGCGGCAGCAGGCGGGGGTGGGAGAGGATGGGCAAGACAAGAGTGTGAGGAGGATCGAGTTTACGGGAGGTGTACAGGATCCGTATCCTTTCAAGGAAAAGGTGGAGGTAGGGGAACGGAATGAGGTCGTACAGGATCCGCGTGGGGGAGGGGAGACGGATGCGATAGGCGAGGCGGAGAGCATGGCGTTCAAGGATTTGAAGGGATTTATAAAAGGTAGGGGGGCGGAGATCCAGGCCAGATGGGCGTAACAAAGGATAGGGCGGATGAGGGATTTATAGGTATGGAGGATGGTGGAGGGGACCAGACCCCACATACGGCTGGAAAGGAACATGAGGAGACGAAGTCGGGAGTGTACCTTGGCTTGGATTGTCCTAAGATGGGGGGTGCAGGAAGGGCGACGGTCGAGGGTGACACCAAGGTACTTGAGGGTGGGGGTGAGGGCGATAGTTGAGATAGAAATCAAGGAGGCGGAAGGAAGGGGTAGTTTTGCCTACAATGATCGCCTGGGTTTTGGAGGGATTGACCTTGAGCAACCACTGGTTGCACCAAGCAGTGAACTGGTCAAGATGGGATTGGGGAAGGTGTTGGGAATGCTGAAGGGTGGGGGCGAGGGCAAGGAAGGCGGTGTCATCGGCAAACTGGAGAAGGTGGCCAGGGGGTGACGGTGGCGGCATGTCCGCCGTATACAAAAGGTACAGAAGGGGGGAGAGGATGGAGCCTTGGGGCACACCGGCGGAGGGAAAAAAGGTTTAGGAATCCATGTTATGGATGGTGACGTAGGATAGACGGTGGGAGAGAAAGGAGCCGATCAGACGTATGTAGTTAATGGGAAGGGCGAAGGTTTGGAGCTTGAAGAGGAGACGGGAATTCCATATGCAGTCATAGGCCTGTTCGAGGTCCAGGGAGAGGAATATTGTGAGCGACGGGAATTAAGCTGCTCGGAAAGGAGATGAGTGAGATGAAGGAGGAGGTCATCGGAAGAGAAGGACCGCCGAAAGCCACACTGGCTAACGGGAGGGAGGCGGTGCTGGTGGAGATGCTGGTGGATGTGTCAGGTCAGAATGGATTCCAGGACCTTGCTGAAGACTGAGGTAAGGCTGGTGGGACAGTAGGAGGAGACGGCGGACGGTGGTTTACCACGTTTAAGGAACATCAGGATATGGGAGGTTTTCCACAGGTCGGGGTAGTAGCCGGTGGACAGGACTGCATTGTAGAGCCGTGCCAGGGTGGAGAGGAAAGAGACAGGAGCTTCACGAAGGTGGCGGTAGGTGACACGATCGTGACCAGGAGCGGTGTTGCGCTGGCTGACCGAGAGGCAGGCGCTTATGTACTCTATCGGGGCCGCCGCTATTGGCGGGTGGAATCACGCGTTCCACTGTGGCGACCTCACACTAAAAATGGGGTAGGAGGCGCGCGCCGCCACAGCTTACGGCGCGATGGTGCAGAGACCTCTAGCTGTCTTCGACATCCATGGCGTCTGGCCAGCCGGTGTGGCTGAGCGGTTCTAGGCGCTACAGTCTGGAACCGCGCGACCGCTCCAGTCGCCTCGGGCATGGATTTGTGTGATGTCCTTAGGTTAGTAGTGTAAAGTTCTAGGGGCTGATGTCCTCAGCAGTTAAGTCCCATAGTGCTGAGAGCCATTTGAACCATGTCGTCTGTCGCGGATTCAAATTCCGGGCACGCAGAACCAGATCCCTCCCCCTGAAACTTGCGCGTATGGGCGGAAACGCCCCAGACGGTGCCGAGGTGGGCGCCAGTGGGAAGAGGAACTGGGCGCATCAACCGCAATTGGCGGGGAGGAAGTGACGCCCAAAGTATCCATGACAGCTGATTCAGAGTCCAGGGTGGGGGAGGGAGCCACCGATCCACCTGGAGGCAGAGAGGGCCAGCGGCAGGCAAGTGCGGAGACGGCAACTGGGGCAGGGATGGTGACTCGAGGACCATGTCCATACCTGGAGGTGGTAGGGAAAGAGGCGGCGGCGCGAGTCCCGTGACAGCACGAGGGCGGAGCTGACTATGATTGCTGTGCTCCAACCCTTTCGACGTCTGCACCGACGACACACGCCGCCCATGTGCCTCGACGACTGTGGCGGGTGTCCAACCTGCCTTGCGCCCATCCTCGTGGGCCCACACGGCCATGACAGGGGCATACCAATGTGAGGGCCAGGAGTGGGGGCAAGAAGAGGATGGCATCAGCAAATGTATCAGGGTACATGGCTGCCGTCCATGAGGAAGCTCTGCCGGACTGCGTCCATCAATTAGCATAGTGCGATAGGTGCTCAAAAACAGGGTGAGGGCCGATGTGGTTGGAGATGTGTCGACTGCCTTAGTCAACTGGTGTTTAAAAGTGCAGACAAGCCTATCCTCTGCGCCATTGGACGAAAGGTGGAAAGGGGGGCTATGGATGTGTTTGATACCGTTGCCCTGATGCAAGTCGTGGAAGGAGTACGCTGTGAATTGGGGACCATTATCGGAGACCAACGTGTGTGGCAGGCCCTCAATGGCGAGAACCTGGGCCAGGGCCATGAGTGCAGCCTCTGTGGCGGTGGATGCCATATGGACAACATATGGGTATTTGGAGTAGGCATCAACGATGAGTAACCACATGGACCCCAGAAATGGGCCCACAAAATCGATATGGATGCAATCCCAGGGCTGGTGAGGCACAGGCTAGGGTGCAAACTACTGAGGGGGGCTTGCCTGGTGACGTGATAGGCTGTGTAAGCTGCTCCAGTAATCGCTGGGAAATGGCTGGCGCCGAAGAGACACCAAAGGAAATGTGCTTGTACTTATACAATCCGAAAGTCGTGTTGATAACCATGACGTTCTGAGATTCGGCATCCAAGGGCAACTGGTGGTATGCCTCAGGCAGGTCAATCTCGGAAAAATACTCCCCCAACACGCTTGGCAAGAAGGTCTCCCTGTCGGAGAATGGGGTAAGTGTCAACGAGGGACCGAGCATTGACTGTAGTATCGAATTCCCCACACAGCCAAAGGAACCCATTGGGTTTCCCTATGACCACCAGTGGTGTCGCCCACGCACATTAAGTTATAAGCTTCAGCACACCAGCGGCCTGCAGCCGATCAAGTTCCTGCTTGACCGCTGGCTGTAAGGACACCAGAAATGGCCGGGCCCAGAAGAAGCGAGGCTGTGCATCCGGCCTTAGGGTGATGTGCGCCTGAAAGCCGGAAGCACATCTGACATCCGGTGCAAACAACGACGCAAAACCGGAGCACAGATCGTCCAAGTCCTCAAAGGGAACAGCCGTGGAAACGACCTTAACTTCGTCGAAAGCCAAACAGTTGAAACGCATCCAGGCCAAAAATATTCGAAGCCGACGGATGGTCGACGACAAAGAGGGTAAGGAGCCGGGGAACACGCTTGTACGTCACCTGGACGACGAACTACCCACGAAGGGGAATGGAACCGTCTCAGTAGGCGACCAAGCGGCGAGAGGGAGGCGACAACGCAAGGGAGCCCAGCCGGGTATATGTCGCCATAGCAATCAGAGAGACAGTGGCCCTAGTGTCGACCTGAAAACTGACATCTTGTGTGAAAATGCGGAGCGTGAGGAAAAGCTTCCACGGTGATGGGTTATCCTGTGGGACGACCGACTGCAGAGCAAGGACGGTTATCTTGAGGCCCAGGAAGGGCAGGACTGGAGCGAGTCGAGCGACTACGACAAACCGATCGGATGTGGTCCTACTTGTTACACAGCGTGCACGTTTTCCAGCGGTGGGGACAATCAGCCCGTGAATAGGCAGTAAAGCTCTGAGGGCAAGATGGAAGTGGGCCGCGCGACCGGCGACGAGGGGCGAACAAAGCCGCCGATGCCATAGAGACGTCGGCCAACGAGGAGTCCCGACGGCGCCGGACTCTGTCGGCCGGGCCACGTTGACGTCGCGAGGGCGGAACCTGCCGTGACGCCACGATCGCTGCCACCTGCGATCGCGCCGTAAAACGCTCTTTAGCCGCTTGAGCAATTTCAAACGAGTGGGCAATGCGGAGAATTCTTCCCAGAAGGGGTTGTCAAGTTTCAACGCCGCAGTATGGACCTCAGGATCGGGAGCCAGCTGAACCACTACATCCCAGATAACGGAGTCCGCATACGAAGCCTTACGCCACTGATTGGTGCACGTAAAATCGCATCGACGGCTGAGACCCTGCATGTCTGTTACGCAGGAACGATACGATTGACCAGGCTATTTATGGTACTGGTGGAACTCCAGCCGAGAGGCGACCACATGTTAGCATTGGGAATAATAGTTTATCAGCAAAAGGCAGATGTCCTGGAAAGAGAGAGCCACAGGATCGGACAACGGTGCCAACTTGCGGAAGAGAAAGAACGTGTCCGGAGAGGGTCAAGACGAAATCAACGACCGCTGCAAGGAGTCGTCCTTGACTTGAAAAGCCGTGAAATGTTGTTTCAGCCGATGTAAGTAGGTTTCCCAGTCCTCTTTAGCGTCATTAAAGGGTGGAAACGACGGCGGACGCGGGAAAGCAGCGGACACCGGAGACTCTGCAGCTGTTGCGGTAATGCGTCCTGGGCATCGACTTTGTCCGTTAGCAACAGCAGCTACTTTTGTAAGATGTCTAACTGGAGCTGCTGCTGCTGCATGAGCTGTTGCTGTTGCTCCAGCAGACAGACCAGCTTCGCCTCCTCACCAACAACGACCACCGTTTACCTCGTCGCCAAAATGTTGTAACTACGACCAGGACGATCGCGGGGTTGAAATGACGGAAAGCGCGGCTGGACCCGCGCAGAGGCCCATTAACAACAACACAACGGCAGAGGACGGACACGACCAACGAAGGACAGAACGAACAACAACAAAATCGAACAACGGAGTCAAAAGGAAACCAAACGAACACGTCAACTCGTTTACACATAACAAGGAAGTAAGCTGTCTAAACCGAGGAGATGTCTCCACAGACGTACGCGAGATGAAACTCGCTGGCTGAGCTTTTTTTTTTTTTTTGGTCCTTTATTGAATTTCGATTCTCCCATAAGGGGGCGGGTTGGCAGCAGCTTATTACGCTGCTCTGCAGCCTACGGATTTTTAAAAGATAAGAAGAAGAAGGGGTACCCGTGGTCTAGGGGTAGCGTCTTTTATTCATAATCAAAAACGTATCCGGTCCCGGGTACGATCCCCGCCACTGCCTAATTTTTGATAAATAATCAGCATTGGCGGCCGAAGACATCCGGCATAAGGAGACAGCCTCATTCTGCCAACATCCTTTACCACATTACCTAGGGGTGGGAAATTGCCCCTAAAGGCGGAAGAATCAGCAATGATCAACGATATGAGGATGCAGAAAGCAATGGAAACCACTGCATCAAAGACGTAACGTGTATCCCCGGACATGTGGCCTGCAATTGAAGAAAAGTCATGATGAACTCTCCATTGGCAAAGGATTCCGGAATAGTCCCACATTCGGATCTCCGGGAGGGGACTGCCAAGGGGGAGGTTACCATGAGAAAAAGATTGAATAATCAACGAAAGGATAATGTTCTACGAGTCGGGGCGTGGAATGTCCGAAGCTTGAACGTGGTAGGGAAACTAGAAAATCTGAAAAGGGAAATGCAAAGGCTCAATCTAGATATAGTAGGGGTCAGTGAAGTGAAGTGGAAGGAAGACAAGGATTTCTGGTCAGATGAGTATCGGGTAATATCTGCAGCAGCAGAAAATGGTATAACAGGTGTAGGATTCGTTATGAATAGGAAGATAGGGCAGAGGGTGTGTTACTGTGAACAGTTCAGTGACCGGGTTGTGCTAATCAGAATCGACAGCAGACCAACACCGACAACGATAGTTCAGGTATACATGCCGACGTCGCAAGCTGAAGATGAACAGATAGAGAAAGTGTATGAGGATATTGAAAGGGTAATGAAATATGTAAAGGGGGACGAAAATCTAATAGTCATAGGCGACTGGAATGCAGTTGTAGGGGAAGGAGTAGAAGAAAAGATTACAGGAGAATATGGGCTTGGGACAAGGAATGAAAGAGGAGAAAGACTAATTGAGTTCTGTAACAAGTTTCAGCTAGTAATAGCGAATACCCTGTTCAAGAATCACAAGAGGAGGAGGTATACTAGGAAAAGGCTGGGAGGTACGGGAAGATTTCAATTAGATTACAACATGGTCAGACAGAGATTCCGAAATCAGATACTGGACTGTAAGGCGTAGCCAGGAGCAGATATAGACTCAGATCACAAATAGTAGTGATGAAGAGTAGGCTGAAGTTCAAGACATTAGTCAGGAAGAATCAATACGCAGAGAAGTGGGATACGGAAGTACTAAGGAATGACGAGATACGTTTGAAGGTCTCTAACGCTATAGATATAGCAATAAGGAATAGCGCAGTAGGCAGTACAGTTGAAGAGGAATGGAGATCTCTAAAAAGGGCAATCACAGAAGTTGGGAAGGAAAACTTAGGTACAATGAAGGTAGCTGCGAAGAAACCATGGGTAACAGAAGAAATACTTCAGTTGATTGATGAAAGGAGGAAGTACAAACATGTTCCGGGAAAATCAGGAATACAGAAATACAGGTCGCTGAGGAATGAAACAAATAGGAAGTGCAGGGAAGCTAAGACGAAATGGCTGCAGGAAAAATGTGAAGACATCGAAAAAGATATGATTGTCGGAAGGACAGACTCAACATACAGGAAAGTCAAAACTACCTTTGGTGACATTAAAAGCAACGGTGGTAACATTAAGAGGGCAACGGGAATTCCACTGTTAAATGCAGAGGAGAGAGCAGATAGGTGGAAAGAATACATTGAAAGCCTCTATGAGGGTGAATATTTGTCTGATGTGATAGAAGAAGAAACAGGAGTCGATTTAGAAGAGATAGGGGATCCAGTATTAGAATCGGAATTTAAAAGAGCTTTGGAGGACTTACGGTGAAATAAGGCAGAAGGGATAGATAACATCCCATCAGAATTTCTAAAATCATTGGGGGAAGTGGCAACAAAACGACTATTCACGTTGGTGTGTAGAATATCTGAGTCTTGCGACATACCATCTGTCTTTCGGAAAAGCATCATCCACACAATTCCGATGAGGGCAAGAGCTGACAAGTGCGAGAATTATCGCACAATCAGCTTAAGAGCTCATGCATCGAAGCTGCTTACAAGAATAATATACAGAAGAATGGAAAAGAAAATTGAGAATGCGCTAGGTGACGATCAGTTTGGCTTTAGGAAAAGTAAAGGGACTAGAGAGGCAATTCTGACGTTACAGCTAATAATGGAAGCAAGGCTAAAGAAAAATCAAGACACTTTCATAGGATTTGTCGACCTGGAAAAAGCGTTGGACAATATAAAATGGTGCAAGTGGTTCGAGATTCTGAAAAAAGTAGGGGTAAGCTATAGGGGGAGACGGGTCATGTACAATATGTACAACAACCAAGAGGGAATAAGAAGAGTGGACGATCAAGAACGAAGTGCTCGTATTACGAAGGGTGTAAGACAAGGCTGTAGCCTTTCGCCCCTACTCTTCAATCTGTACATCGAGAAAGCAATGATAGATATAAAAAAAGGTGCAGGAGTGGAATTAAAGTACAAAGTGAAAGGCTATCAATGATACGATTCGCTGATGACATTGCTATCCTGAGTGAAAGTGAAGAAGAATTAAATGATCTGCTGAACGGAATGAACAGTCTACTGAGTACACAGTATGGTTTGAGAGTAAATCGGAGAAAGACAAAGGTAATGAGAAGTAGTAGAAATGAGAACAGCGAGAAACTTAACATCAGGATTGATGGTCACGAAGTCAATGAAGTTAAGGAATTCTGCTACCTAGGCAGAAAAATAACCAATGACAGACAGAGCAAGGAGGACATCAAAAGCAGACTCGCTATGGCAAAAAAGGCATTTCTGTCCAAGAGAAGTCTACTAATATCAAACACCGGCCTTAATTTGAAGAAGAAATTTCTGAGGATGTACGTCTGGAGTACAGCATTGTATGGCAGTGAAACATGGACTGTGGGATACCGGAACAGAAGAGAATCGAAGCATTTCAGATGTGGTGCTACAGACGAATGTTGAAAATTAGGTGGACTGATAAGGTAAGGAATGAGGAGCTTCTGCACAGAATCGGAGAGGAAAGGAATATGTGGAAAACACTGATAAGGAGAAGGGACAGGATGATAGGACATCTGCTGAGACATGATGGAATGACTTACATGGTACTAGAGGGAGCTGTAGAGGGCAAAAACTCTAGAGGAAGACAGAGATTGGAATACGTCAAGCAAATAATTGAGGACGTAGGTTGCAAGTGGTACTCTGAGATGAAGAGGTTAGCACAGGAAAGGAATTCGTGGCGGGCCGCATCAAACCAGTCAGTAGACTGATGACAAAAAAAAAAAAAATTGTAAAGAAGCAATAAAAGCAGGCGAGAAAACGGTGACTTAAATTGTAAAACGGCGGAAAATTGTGGAAAGTTAAAACATAAAACAAAGGGTAGGCAATGCTAATAAAATACACAGGAAACAGACAGGTAACATAGTAGACAGACAATTAAAAAACATGGCGACCGTCTGGTTTCTGTTCGGAAGATATATAAAAATCACACCCAGCGACAGTATGATGTCCGTTCGCAACACTACGGAAAAGACACACAACACTGTACACTCACTGTAAACACTGCACTAAAATGTTGGCACAAAGATGACACACCATAGCCAAGGGTAGATGAGGTGAGGGGACCTGGAAAGATGAGGGGGAAAACAAGGAGGGAGGAGAGGAGCAACGAAAGGGGGGAACCGAAGAAGGTAGAGGACTCATAAGGGGGGGGGAGAGGCAGGGCAGACGTGAGAGGGAATGGAAAAAGGCAGAGGAGGGAAATGCAAAAGGGGAAGAGAAGGGGGGCAGAGGGAGGGTAGGTGGGGAAAAAAGAGGATGGAAGGGTTGGAAGGGAGCCCAGGAAAAGGATGAGGAAACGAGAGGGGGTGAGGATCAGAGTTGGTAGGAGGATTAAATGGAGGGAGAGAGGGCATCATCTGGGAGGGGGAGTTGTTGGAAGCCACCTTGAGAAAGGAGATGAAGGGTGTAGAGATGGAGGGTAGGGGGGACTCAACAGTGAACAGTGAAGATGCGGCAGGGGGGGGGGATGGGAGAGGAGACGATCAAACAGGGGGTGAAGGGGATCAAGGCGGTGGGAGGTGTAGAGTATGCAGATATGTTCGAGGAATAGGAGCAGATGGGGCAAAAGAATGAGGTCATAGAGGATCTGCGTGGGGGACGGGAGGTATATACGGAAGGCGAGGCGGAGTGCATTACGCTCAAGGATCTGGAGGGACTTATAGAATTTGGGGGCAGGGGGCAGATATCCAGGCGGGTCTGGTATAACAGAGGATGGGACCGATTAAGGATTTGTAGGTGTGGAGGATGGTAGAGGGGTGCAACCCCCATGTCCAGCCAGAGAGGAATTTGAGGAGTCGGAAGCGGTTGTGGACTTTGGATTGGATGGAGTGGAGATGAATGATCCAGGTGAGGTAACGGTCAATGGTGAGGCCAAGGTAGGTGAGGGTGGGGGTGAGGTGGAGCCGGAAGGAGCGAGTGGTACGACCTACGATGGTTGCCTGGGTTTTGGAAGGACTGATTGTCAGGTGCCACTGGTTACACCATGTGGCAAAAAGGTTGGAGGGTAGGAGCGAGGGCGAGGAATGTGGTGTCATCGGCATATTGCAAGAGTTGTAATGGAGGGGGGGGGGCTGACTGAGCGAGAGGCACGTGCTTACGTACTCTGTCGGCGGCGCCGCTATTGGCCGCTAGAACCACGTGTTCCACTGTGGCGCCCTCACACTAAAAGTGGACCAGGAGGCGCGCGCCGCCACAGCTTCCGGCGCGAAGGTGCCGAGATCTCTAGGGGTCTTCGATGTCCATGACGTTTGGCGCGAATTCAAATTCCGCGGCGCACTGTACCAGAACTGCCGTCATAGATATTGGATTCAACAACCATATCATTCATCGTATCCATCTTAGATAACTTTCAAAACTTAATCATACCATGAGGCGAGATATGGGATCTTATCAGTCCGGTGAGTATGTTCGGTGACGTCATGGTTCGACAGTGTGTGTCCGATCAGTTGTGAACAAATCCTGTGCAGAAAATTAAGAAAGTTCAAGGAAATGATCGGGAAATTGATCTCGAGGGCGTTCTCTTTTCAGTTAACGAAATGTTAACGATAGAACAGTGATAGTGTACGGTCGTTTCGTCATTCAACAATCTGCTCTCGCCTTCACGCCGTCGCCCGATATGGACCATAAAATTACAGTAAGAATAACGATCATAATAAAGCAAATAAAGGTGTTGATTATGAAATAATTACATGCCGTTAAGTATAATAAGTAGGTCAAGTAGTGCCAGAAAACAGGAATATACTAGACTTACACCTGATTTCCCCGAGCTCCCATAACAAAATGGTATAGAATAATTTGTTGCATTCGTTTGTTGCAAACAATATAGTGTAACAGTGTACAAACTTCCAGAAGCTTCGCTTCTTTGACAGATACACTGACGGGAAAATTCGCAACACCACAAAATATTTAATATAATGAGTATTTAGGGAATATATTCGCGTAGGTAACATATTTGAGGGATTAACATTGCTAGGTCACAGGTTAATGTAAGCGTGAGATAATCAACTGCAAATGGGAATAACCGGTGTAACGGCCAGAATGTTGAATGCAAGATGCCGGATGTCAGCTTGTGGGAAGGAGTTCCATGCCTGTTACATTTGATCGGTCAATACAAGGACGCTGGAGTTGTCAACAGACTATGTCCCGTATGTGCTCAATTGGAGACAGATATGGTGATACGAAAGCAACATGTCGACACACTGCAGAGCATGTTAGGTTACAAGAGTGGTATTCAGGCGAGCTACATGCTATTGGAAAGCAGCTCCTCGTATGCTATTCATGAATGGCAGTGCAACAGGCCAAATTACCATACTGACGTACAAGTCAGCAACCAGGGTGTGTGGGATAACCACGCGGGTGCCCCTGCTGTCATTAGAAATAGCACCCCAGACCACAAATCCAGGACTAAATGCAGTGTATCTAGCATGCAGACAGGTTGGTTGCAGGCCCTTAAATGGTCTCTTTCTGACCAACACACGGCCGTCACTGGCACCGAGGGCGAACCATCTTTCATGAGAAAGCAGACCTCCACTCTTCCCTTCAATGAGATCTCGCTTGATATCACTGAAGTCGCAAACTGCGGTTGGTTGGGGAAAGTTATAAGCGAATGGGGGAGGGTGGGGTTATAGTTCCGTCTG
Source organism: Schistocerca nitens (assembly GCF_023898315.1). Taxonomy (NCBI): domain Eukaryota; kingdom Metazoa; phylum Arthropoda; class Insecta; order Orthoptera; family Acrididae; genus Schistocerca; species Schistocerca nitens. The sequence goes on from NC_064617.1 coordinate 621,365,650, forward strand.
AGTTCGCTAATTGTACCCACTCACCTCGTAAATCCAATCGTCATTCGCTTCTTCCCTTGCAGTCTAGGAACAGCAGCTTGAGTATTGCTGTAATAAATGGTAACCAACAAGGGGAACAAAGGCGTGCCAATTGCCAAAATTCAAGTTTTAGCCTAGTATAATCCATTCATGTATTTTTAACACTTGCACTACCCAGGGCTGCGCTGTTACACTCTTCACAAAATAACAAATATGTTGATACACTGATATATACAGTAACACTACACCACAATACATTATCCCACACTGCAATCCTGATGAGGCATTCGTTGCAATATAGGTAATCCAAGTTTCAGTTTACCGGCGCGGATGAGATGCTCGCGGGCATCTAATCATGTTCTAGCGATTGTTCTCGTGGATTTTGACTTCGAAAACCGCGGATTACGTCCCGTGAGGTACACGAATGATTACACAGCATCAGACACCTTTATAGTCACAAAATTTGCTTGTTCTCTTAGCCTGATTCCTTAGCACCTTCACACCAAACACATGGTTAGAAAACCACCACGTGACTCCTATCTCGTTCTGGCGAGTAAAAACGAAGAAGCGACCATAGCGATGTTATCATAATCGATATCAGTGCTACTCGATACATGCTTACACAGGGAAACGTACTTCACAGGGCGTCTGGCACAGAGCTGTCCTTGAAGTAATAGATCTGTAACAGTTGCCAGTTGATGCTCAAATCGTTGCCGCAGATGCAGGCCGATGCGTGAGAGCCATATGCCCAACGCGATGGTCTTCGCCTTCGGTTTGCCACGTGGCACTATGGAGCCCGGTCTTCTTGCGTTCGTACATTCTAATGACCACCTGTGCCGTTAATTATGTACAGTGGCTACGTTCCTGCGAAGCCTTTCTGCAGTACTGCGGAACTTTCAGCTTCCCGTAGCCCTTTTTCACGACCTCCCTCAAACTCATGAGGTGTTCATAGTGGCTTCTTTGTCACCTGAGAGGCATTCGTGACTAACATCAGCTCACCTCGTCGAATAACAAAGGCAACTAACGCTCCCAAACATTACAGCGTCTATTTAAAGCAAAGCTGAGGTACATCCTCATAGTGGCGCTTATAGCGACTGTCTCAAAATCTGAATAGACTTCATCTTTCAGATGTAGAAGCACGCCCGTCAACCTTCGTTAATGTCGCACAGTTCCTTCTTGGTGTTGCGATTTCTGTCTCGGCAGTGTATTTACATCGATTACGAACAGCAATATTAACTCTTCGATTATGTTTACAATTTTCTCAAGCAGAGTTGCTTACATAGCACTTAAATTCTGTAATTCTTCAGTGTTAAGAACATTACAAATGTGCCACTAGTCTTCTAATGCAGAAACACAACCTGTGGGGTTGGCTAGTACGTGCGTCTATGTTAAAGCATACATATCGCGCGGTGTTTCCATTTTTACGTCCCACCCCTGTATACGATTCAAAACTTTCGCTTTGAGCTTTGAACGCAAGGACCGTACTGTAAAACGATTAGCTTACAATAATACGAAATATTAAATTCTGAAAGAATTTAATTTATTTGCAGCAGCAACTTTTGCTCACGTACACCGTGTGGTTCCGCTATCTAGCGGCTAACGATTCTTGGCGTCTATCGCAGGCAGTAGAGCGTCGCCCTCGTCGTCCACGACTATCGGCTCTCCCGCCCGCTGAAAGCTCCCTCGGGAGGCAATTGAGACCGGGCAGACAGCCCGCCGTCAGTTGCAGGCTGGGCCGCGCCAGAACAGGGACGGATCGGCGCTCCAGAGCTCTCACGGCGGCACTGGCGGGGACCGCCCCTGATGGAGCTAATGAAGCGGTGCAGACGCCCTGAGGGAGAGAGCTTCCAAACACGGGACAGCCGGTGCGGCGCGGTGGGGTGTGGAGAGGAGAGGAGCCGCCTCCTGCCGCAGACAGCCGTCCGAGTAGTGGGTTCCTCAGCCCCATTCGAAGGCAGCGTCTGCAGGGCTTTCCTATCTAACTTTTCGATTGCAGCACAACGCCACTACATCTACATTACTGGCCATTAAAATTGCTACACCAAGAAGATGAAGTGCTACAGACGCGAAATTTAACCGACAGGAAGAGGATGCTGTGACATGCAAATGATTAGCTTCTCGGAGCATTCACACAAGGTTGGCGACGGTGGCGACACCTACAACGTGCTGACATGAGGAAAGTTTCCAACCGATTTCTCATACACAAACAGCAGTTGACCGGCGTTTCCTGGTGAAACGTTGTTGTGATGCCTCGTGTAAGGAGGAGAAATGCGTACCAGTACGTTTCCGACTTTGATAAAGGTCGGATTGTAGCCTACCGCGATTGCGGTTTATCGTACCGCGACACTGCTGCTTGCGTTGGTCGAGATCCAATGACTGTTAGCAGACTATGGGATAGGTGGGTTCAGGAGGGTTATACGGAACGAAGTGCTGGATCCCAACGGCCTCGTATCACTAGCAGCCATATAAAATTATTGGTAAGGCGGTTGCCAGGTTGAGGTTCATTCGGAGAGTCCTTAGAAAATGTAGTCCATAATCAAAGGAGTTGGCTTACAAAACACTCGTTCGACCTATACTTGAGTATTGCTCATCAGTGTAGGATCCGTACCAGGTCGGGTTGTCAGAGGAGATCCAAAGAAGAGCGGCGCGTTTCGTCACAGGGTTATTTGGTAAGCATAATAGCGTTACGGTGATGTTCAGCAAACTCAAGTGGCAGACTCTGCAAGAGAGGCGCTCTGCATCGCGGTGTAGCTTGCTGTCCAGGATTCGACAGGGTGCGTTTCTGGATGAGGTATCGAATCTATTGCTTCCCCCTACTTATACCTCCCTAGGAGATCACAAATGTAAAATTAGAGAGATTCGAGCGTGCACGGAGGCTTTCCGGCAGTCGTTCTTCCTGCGAACCACACCGATGGGTGGCTTGCGGGGTCTAAATCTAGATGTAGATGTAGTCGAGATGACAGGCATCTTAGCTGCATAGCTGTAACGGATCGTGCAGCAACGTCTCGATCCCTGAGTCAATAGATGGGGACGTTTGCAACACAACAACCATCTGCACCATCAGTTCGACAACCTTTGCAGTAGCAAGGACTATCAGCTCGGAGAACATGGCTGCGGTTACGCTTGACGCTACATCACAGACCGGAGCGCCCGCGATGGTGTACTCAACGACTAACCTGGGTACAAGAATGGCAAAACGTCATTCGTTCGGATGAATCCAGGTTCTGTTTACAGTAAGGTGATGGTCGCCTCAGTGTTTGGCGACGTCGCGGTGAACGCACATTCGAAGCGTGTATTCCTCATCGCCATAATGGCGTATCACCCGGCGTGATGGTATGGGGTACCATTGGTTACACGCCTCGGTCACCTCTTGTTCGCATTGACGGCACTTTGAACAGTGGACGTTACATTTCAGATGTGTTACGACCCGTGGCTCTACCCTTCATTCGATCCCTGCGAAACACTACATTTCAGCAGGATAATGCACACTGCATGTTGCAGGTCCTGTACCTCTTCATCTCAGAGTGGCACTTGCAACCTACGTCCTCAATTATTTGCTTGACGTATTCCAATCTCCTCTACAGTTTTTGCCCTCTACAGCTCCCTCTAGTACCATGTAAGCCATTCCCTCATGTCTTAGCAGATGTCCTATCATTCTGTCCCTTCTCCTTATCTGTGTTTTCCACATATTCCTTTCCTCTCCGATTCTGCGCAGAAGCTCCTCATTCCTTACCATATCAGCCCACCAAATTTTCAACATTCGTCTATAGCACCACATCTGAAACGCTTCGATTCTCTTCTGTTCCGGTTTTCCCACAGTCCATGTTTCACTACCATACAATGCTGTACTCCAGACATACATCCTCAGAAATTTCTTCCTCAAATTAAGGCCGGTATTTGATATTAGTAGACTTCTCTTGGCCAGAAATGCATTTTTGCCATAGCGAGTCTGCTTTTGATGTCCTCCTTGCTCCGTCCGTCATTGGTTATTTTACTGCCTAGGTAGGAGAATTCCTTAACTTCATTGACTTCGTGACCATCAATCCTGATGTTAAGATTCTCGCTGTTCTCATTTCTACTACTTCTCACTACCTCCGTCTTTGTCCGATTTACTCTCAAACCATACTGTGTACTCATTAGACTGTTCATTCCGTTCAGCAGATCATTTAATTCCTGTTCACTTTCACTTACGAAAGCAATGTCATGTTTGTACTTCCTCCTTTCATCAATCAGCTGAAGTATTTCTTCTGTTACCCATGGTTTCTTCGCAGCTACCTTCTTTGTACCTATGTTTTTCTCCCCCTACTTCTGTGATGGCCCTTTTAGAGATGTCCATTCCTCTTCAACTGAACTGCCTACTGTGCTATTTCTTATTGCTGTATCTATAGCGTTAGAGAACTTCAAACGTATCTCGTCATTCCTTAGTACTTCCGCATCCCACTTCTTTTCGTATTGATTCTTCCCGACTAATGTCTTGATCTTCAGCCTACTTTTCATCACTACTATATTGTGATCTGAGTCTATATCTGCTCCAGGGTACGCCTTACAGTCCAGTATCTGATTTCGGAATCTCTGTCAGACCATGATGTAATATAATTGAAATCTTACCGTATCTCCCGGCCTTTTCCTAGTATACCTCCTCCTCTTGTGATTCTTGAACAGGGTATTCGCTATTACTAGCTGAAACTTGTTACAGAACTCAATTAGTCTTTCTCCTCTTTCATTCCTTGTCCCATGCCCATATTCTCCTGTAACCTTTTCTTCTACTCCTTCCCCTACAACTGCATTCCAGTCGCCCATGACTATTAGATTTTCGTCCCGCTTTACATACTGCATTACCCTTTCAATATCCTCATACACTTCTCTATCTGTTCATCTTCAACTTGCAACATCGGCATGTATACCTGAACTATCGTTGTCGGTGTTGGTCTGCTGTCGATTCTGATTAGAACAACCCGGTCACTGAACTGTTCACAGTAACACACCCTCTGCCCTACCTTCCTATTCATAACGAATCCTACACCTGTTATACCATTTTCTGCTGCTGTTGATATTACCCATTATTCATCTGACCAGAAATCTTTGTCTTCCTTCTACTTCACTTCACTGACCCCTACTATATCTAGATTGAGCATTTGAATTTCCCTTTTCAGATTTTCTAGTTTCCCTACCATGTTCAAGCTTCTGATATTCCACGCCCCGTCTCGTAGAACGTTATCCTTTCGTTGAGTATTCAATCTTTTTCTTATGGCAACCTGCCCCTTGGCTGTCCCCTCCCGGGCCTTTATGGTTACAGAAAATTTTCGACTGCTGCACTGGCCAGCACATTCTCCAGATCTCTCACAAACTGAAAACGTCTGATCAATGGTGGCCGAGCAACTGGCTCGTCACAATACGCCAGTCACTACTCTTGATGAACTGTGGTATCGTGTTGAAGCTGCATGGACAGCTGTACCGGTACACGCCATCCAAGCTCTGTTTGACTCAATGCCCAGGCGTATCAAGGCCGTTATTACGGCCAGAGGTGGTTGTTGTGGGCACGGATTTCTCAGGATCTATGCACCCAAATTGCGTGAAAATGTAATCACATGTCAGTTCCAGTATAATATATTGGTCCAATGAAAATCCGTTTATCATCTGCGTTTCTTCTTGGTGAAACAATTTTAATGGCCTTTAGTGTAATAACGACACGTCAAATGATACTAACTGTATCAACTGCTTAAAAGTATGTAAAGTATACGAAGTCATCCGGTTACTTAATATGGCTCTGAGCACTAAGCGATTTAACTTCAGAGGTCATCAGTCCCCTAGAACTTAGAAGTACTGAAACCTAACTAACCTAAGGACATCACACACATCCATGACCGAGGCAGGATTCGAACCTGCGACCGTAGCAGTCGCACGGTTCCGGACTGCGCGCCTAGAACCGCGAGACCACCGCGGCCGGCACTAATGTTTGTAAACTGTTAAAGTGGTGCCGTAGTTAAACTATACGGTAGCTAGCAAAATGGTGCTATACAAAACTGGCGCCGAAGCAGCTGTGGTGCATCATGGTTCGTACATAACAGGGATGAACGACGGCTGCGGAATGTGTATGACCCAACAGCTGTTGAGTAAATGACAGCAAAGATGAATCAAGGGGGCACCAACATTGTCGCGCCAACGACCTTTCAGCGATCGTAGGTGCGTATGGGCCTCTACAGTAGGCGCCTGGTTGATGCACGTTTACTGACTGCTGTTCCTTGGCAACAACAGCCGGAATCTGCGCTCCACTACTGCAGCTGGACGTCCAGTGAGAGGCGACACACGGCCATTTCAGCTGATTCAAGTGTTGTACTCTTTGAGACAGATACCGTTGTACAGTAAGGTTCAAAAATGGCTCTGAGCACTATGGGACTCAACTGCCGAGGTCATTAGTCCCCTAGAACTTGTTGTTGTTGTGGTCTTCAGTCCTGAGACTGGTTTGATGCAGCTCTCCATGGTACTCTATCCTGTGCAAGCTTCTTCATCTCCCAGTACCTACTGCAACCTACATCCTTCTGAATCTGCTTAGTGTATTGATCTCTTGGTCTCCCTCTACGATTTTTACCCTCCACGCTGCCCTCCAATGCTAAATTTGTGATCCCTTGATGCCTCAAAACATGTCGTACCAACCGATCCCTTCCTCTAGTCAAGTTGTGCCACAAACTTCTCTTCACCCCAATCCTATTCACTACCTCCTCATTAGTTACGTGATCTACCCACCTTATCTTCAGCATTCTTCTGTAGCACCACATTTCAAAAGCTTCTATTCTCTTCTTGTCCAAACTGGTTATCGTCCATGTTTCACTTCCATACATGGCTACACTCCATACAAATACTTTCAGAAACGACTTCCTGATACTTGAATCTATACTCGATGTTAACAAATTTCTCTTCTTCAGAAACGATTTCCTTGCCATTGCCAGTCTACATTTTATATCCTCTCTACTTCGACCATCATCAGTTATTATACTCCCTAAATAGCAAAACTCCTTTACTACTTTAAGTGTCTCATTTCCTAATCTAATCCCCTCAGCATCACCCGATTTAATTTGACTACATTCCATTATTCTCGTTTTGCTTTTGTTGATGTTCATCTTATATCCTCCTTTCAAGACACTGTCCATTCCGTTCAACTGCTCTTCCAAGTCCTTTGCTGTCTCTGACAGAATTACAATGTCATCGGCGAACCTCAAAGTTTTTACTTCTTCTCCATGAATTTTAATACCAACTCCGAATTTTTCTTTTGTTTCCTTTACTGCTTGCTCAATATATAGATTGAATAACATCGGGGAGAGGCTACAACCCTGTCTCACTCCTTTCCCAACCACTGCTTCACTTTCATGCCCCTCGACTCTTATAACTGCCATCTGGTTTCTGTACAAATTGTAAATAGCCTTTCGCTCCCTGTATTTTACCCCTGCCACCTTCAAAATTTGAAAGAGAGTATTCCAGCTAACGTTGTCAAAAGCTTTCTCTAAGTCTACAAATGCTAGAAACGTAGGTTTGCCTTTTCTTAATCTTTCTTCTAAGATAAGTCGTAAGGTTAGTATTGCCTCACGTATTCCAACATTTCTACGGAATCCAAACTGATCTTCCCCGAGGTCCGCTTCTACCAGTTTTTCCATTCGTCTGTAAAGAATTCGCGTTAGTATTTTGCAACTGTGACTTATTAAACTGAAAGTTCGGTAATTTTCACATCTGTCAACACCTGCTTTCTTTGGTATTGGAATTATTATATTCTTCTTGAAATCTGTGGGTATTTCGCCTGTCTCATACTTCTTGCTCACCAGATGGTAGAGTTTAGTCATGACTGGCTCTCCCAAGCCCATCAGTAGTTCTAATGGAATGTTGTCTACTCCCGCGGCCTTGTTTCGACTCAGGTCTTTCAGTGCTCTGTCAAACTCTTCACGCAGTATCTTATCTCCCATTTCATCTTCATCTACATCCTCTTCCATTTCCATAATATTGTCCAAAAGTACATCGTCCTTGTATAAACCCTCTATATACTCCTTCCACCTTTCTGCCTTCCCTTCTTCGAACCTGCGACCGTAGCGGTCTTGCGGTTCCAGACTGCAGCGCCTTTAACCGCACGGCCACTTCGGCCGGCTGTACAGTAAGGTGTGAAATGTCTGTAAGCATACACTCTGCAACAGTGATGGAGCGTTGTGGTCTGCGGGTTGTTTTCGTGGCATTCCCTGAGTGATCTCGTCAATCTGGAAGGCACAACGGATCAACACAAGTATGCATCTCTCCTTGAGAAATATGTCCATTCCTACAAGCAGCTTGTATTCCCCTCGGCACGATGGCATCTATCAGCAGTACAAAGCAACTTGTCGCACAGCTTATAGTGTACATTCGTGGTTCGAGGAGCGACAGAACTAGTTAATCGTACTACCCTGGCCAACGAACAACCCGCATTGAAATCCAGTCGAGGATCTGTGGGAATACATCGATCGGGCAGTTTGCGCTATTGATCCTCAACCGAGAAACCTGAGTCAGCTAGCCACGGCGCATAAAATGTTTGTGTAATCTATATCATTTATTACATTAACAAAAATCTTTCAGAAGACAGCTAATCCTTTTCTTTCATTTTTATTTTTACTTTCAAGTTTCGTCCAGAAAGGGGGAAACGTAATATATTTAAATACCGATCGTCATTCAATTACTATTAAGTGCACATAGATCAAGATGACGAAGATAAATTTCAATTTTTGGTGTGATCTGTTAATTTTTGACGCTTCGTTAATAATGGTTGGTTGGTTTGTTGGTTGGTTTGGGGAAGAGGACCAAACAATGAAGAAGGATGGGGAAAGAAATCGTCCATGCCCTTTCAAAGGAACCATCGCGGCATTTGCCTGAAGCAATTTAGGGAAATTATGGAAAACATAAATCAGGATGGCAGGAGGCGGGTTTGAACAGTCGTGCTCCCGGATGTGAGTCCAGTGTGCTAACCACTACGCCGCATCGCTGGGTCGTTAACAGTGCTTGCAACAGATGTTTGTGAAATATTTCAATATTCCCTAAAATCACCGATTAGCGTTTTCTTTATCACCCTGAGTCCTTTCGCACTGTTAAAAAATTTTTATGTTTCTATATTTATTTATTTATTTATTTCAATCTAGACTTCACGCTGGTCGATTTGACACCGCATTTCTCCATTTCCTACTGTTAGCCTGCCTCTGAAAATTCTAAAAAGAGTCAGTAATTAATTTCTAACCGGTTTTGTTTTCACTCCGCTCAAACATTTTACAGAAACTACGTGACTGTAACACTTCTGTGTAATGAGGTGTATTATGGACAGTACCTGTATGAATGATACGGGAAATGTGAGAGTGCCGTTAAGTGACGCTCGGCACGCGAGGAAAAAAAAAATGATTCTGAGCACTATTAGACTTAACACCTGAGATCATCAGTCCCCTAGAACTTAGAACTACTTAAACCTAACTTAACTTAGAACATCTCACACATCAATGCCCGAGGCAGGATCGAACCTGCAACCGTAGCAGTCGCGCGGTTGCGGACTGAAGCGCCTAGAACCGCTCGGCCACCGCGACCCGCACGCGGAGGAAGTCAAAGTGAATTTAAGTACACACAAAAAAGAAAAAAAAGAAAAGAGGACGGACAATGAAGGATTTGTGCAAATTGCGCACTAACGGGTATTCATACAGATATTAAAGAAAAATGCTAAATTTTAATCTTTGCTGGCTGATGGATGAATAGCTGACGCTGCAGGGCTTTTTCACAGCGCAGCTGGCAAGTATAGGACACATGTCAATACGAGGGCATAAAACGTTTGTGCAATTTTTTCCATGTTCTCAGTTGGACCATAACTATGTCTCGCTGATAGGCACGTAAACAGTATCGGCAAATGTCAACATCTGATAGAGTACAAGTAGTTATGCTCAAAGAAGCAAGTTGGAGTAATCGGCCAATTGCTGGTCATTTGAATAGGTGTGGTGCCACTATTCCACGACGTTAGCAGGAAAGTGTGAGCCACGCTCAAGCACAGTGTGAAGAAGGAACCGATAGACTAGAGAGACGACAGAACATGAAGACCGAGCGACAGCCAGAGTGGCACTCAGAGCACCGGATTCATCAACATCGTCGTCGATTCTAACGCGTATTTAAGTGACCATAATGACCATTAAAATAAGGCTCACAAAAGAGGTCAAGGCGCCCATTGCGCCGTCTACCACTGACTTCTGTACTCCAACAAGCCCGTTTGCTGTGGTGTCGGGAACATTTGACCAGGTATCTAATTGACTGGAGTAGATTTTTCTTCAGTGATGAGTCTCGCATCGAACTTAGACCCGATGGTCGGCGGAGATGTTTCTGGAGACGTCCAGGACAGCGGTAGTATACCAACCTGACTGTCGCTTACAACACGGCCCGACAGCCAGAGCTGCTGGTTTGGGGTGCTCAGATGGTTCAAATGGCTCTGAGTACTATGATACCTAACATCTGAGGTCATCAGTCCCCTAGAGTTAGAGCTACTTAAACCTAACTAACCTAAGGACATCACGCACATCCATGCCCGAGGCAGGACTCGAACCTGCGACCGTAGCTGCAACGCGGTTCCGAAATCAAGCGCCTAGAACCGCTCGGCCACAGTGGACAGTGTTTGGGGTGCGATTTCATTTTATAGCAGGAATCCTTTCGTTGTCATCCGTGGCACGCGTACAGCACAGAGGTAAGTAGACGATTTTCCACAAACCGTTTTGTTGCCCTTTATACGAACCCTTCCTGTGCTTCCATTTGAGCAAGGTAAAGTCCGCCCTCATAGGGTGACAGTTTATTCTGCTCGTCTTCGTGCTTGCCAAACCATATCTTGACCAGCAACGCCTCCTGATCTCTTCCCAGTTGAAGAGGTTTAGAGCATTGTGAGCAGTGCACACCAACAAATCGGGATTTTGACGATGTAAGGCCACAACTAGACAGAATATGGCACGATATCCCTCAGAAAGGCCTCCAATAATTCTATACCAAGTGCATAACTGCTTGTATAAGAGTCAGAGGAGAACCAAAGCGTTATTAACTTGCTCAGTTTTGTAAGCTCTATCTCTTGAAAAGTCATCCAATTTTTCTGAAATTATAAGCGTTTGTGTGTGTGGACATGTACATCACATTTACTGATTACAGTCCAATTCGGATGATTTCTTCGAGCTGAATTTTTCTTCCCTTCTTTTCTTTGTCTTAGTATGCACATACTAAAATATACTTCCTTGTGGTTGTTTTTTTGTTGTTGTTGTCTTGGATGTGAAGAAAGGGCTGATGCAGACCTCCATGTTAGTTTAATCCTGTTATAGCCTCTTCACCACTCCTTAACAACTGAAACTTCTATCAAGCTGAACCTGCTTACTGTATTGAAGTTTTGATTCCCCTCTACAGTTTTTGTAGGCCGCCACCTCCCCCCCCCCCCCCCGCCCCATCCATAAAAAAAACATACCATCACTTCATTCAGTTACCAAAGTGATAATTCAATTATGCCCAATGTTCTACCACCCGATAACTTTTCTTTTTTTTTGTCATCAGTCTTCTGACTGGTTTGATGCGGCCCGCCACGAATTCCTCCCCTCTTCAGCTGAGAGTAGGACTTGCAACATACGTCCTCAATTACTTGCTGGATTTATTTAAATCTCTGTCTTCCTTTACAGTTTTTCCCCTCTAAACTCCCCTCTGGTACCATGGAGGTCATTCCCTGATGGCTTAACACGTATCCTATCAGACAGTCCCTTCTCCTGTTCGGTGTTTTCCACATATTCCTTTCCTCTCCAATTCTGCGCGAAACCTCCTCATTCCTTGCCTTACCAGCCCACCTAATTTATAACATCTGCCCGCACCACCAGATCTCAAATGCTTCGATTCTCTTCTGTTCCGGTTTTCCGAAAGTCCATGTTTCATTACCATACAATGCTGTGCTTCAGAAATTCCTTAATCAATTTAATGCCTATGTTTGACACTAGTAGCCTTTCCTTGGCCAGGAATCCCCTTTTCGCCTTTTGATGTCCTCCTTGCTCCGTCCGTCATTGGTTATTTTGCTGGCTAGGTAGTAGAATTCCTTAACATCATCTACTTCGTGACCAACAATGCTGACGTTCAGTTTCTCGCAAAAAAATGGTTGAAATGGCTCTAAGCACTATGCGTCTTAACTTCGGAGGTCATCAGTCGCCTAGAACGTAGAAATAATTAAACCTAACTAACCTAACGACATCACACAGATCCACGCCCGAGGCAGGATTCGAACCTGCGACCGTAGCGGTCGCTCGGTTCCAGACTGAAGCGCGTAGAACCGCACGGCCACTGCGGCCGGCTGTTCCTCGCAGTTCTCATTGCTACTCTTTCTCATTACTTTTGTCTTTCTTCGATATACTCTCATCCATGTTCCGTACTCATTAGAGTGTTCATTCTACTCAGCCTATCATCTAATTCTTCTTCACTTTCGCTCTGGATAGCAATGTCATCCGGGAATTATATCACTGATTTCCTTTCATCTTGAATTTTATTTTCACTACTGAACATTTATTTTATTTCCATCATTGCTGCTACGTTGTATAGATGGAACTGTAGTGGGGAAAGACTACATTCCATTTTCATCCGAGTACCTCGTTGTTGATCGTCCATTTTTTTTAAATTTCCTTTGGGCTACTGTACTTACTATAATTTACCCGTCTCTACATGTAGCTTACTACTATTTTTCTGAAAGTGTCTAACATTTTGAACCGTTTTACATTCTCGAACGCTTTTTCCAGATCGACAAATCCTATGAAGGTCTTGAATTTTCTTTAGCCTTGTTTCCATTATCAACCAGAACATCAGAATTGCCCCTCTGGTGCCTTTACCTTTCCTAAAGCGGAACTGATCGTCATATAACACATCCTCCGTTTTCTTTTCTATTCGTTTGTATATTATTCTTGTGAGCAACTTGGATGTATTAGCAGTTGAGCTGATTGTGAGATAATTCTTGCACTTGCCATCTCTTGCAGTCATCATAACAGTGCGGATGATGCTTTTCCAAAAGCCAGATGGTATGTCACCAAACTCATTCATTCCACACAACAACGTGAAGAGTCGTTTTGTTGCTACTTCCGCAATGATTTTAGGAATTCTGATAGAATGTTATCAGTCCCTATTGCCTTATCTGATCTTATGTCCTCCAATGCTCTCTTAATATCTGAGCCTAATACCGGATCTCCCATCTTTTCTAAATCTTCACGTGTTTCTCTTTCTATCGCATCAGACAAATATTCCCTCATGGAGCCCTTCAATGAACTCTTTCCACCTATCCGCTCTGTCCTCTGCATTTAAAAGTGGAATTCCCCTTGGACGTTTGATGTTCAAAAATGGTTGAAATGGCTCTGAGCACTATGGGACTTAACAGCTATGGTCATCAGTCCCCTAGAACTTAGAACTACTTAAACCTAACTAACCTAAGGACATCACACAACACCCAGTCATCACGAGGCAGAGAAAGACGTTTGATGTTACCACTATTGGTTTTAATGTCACAGAATTTGGTTTTGGTTTTCCAGTATGCTGAGTCAGTCCTTCCGACAATCATTTATTTTTCGATTTTTTCAGTTTTCTTAGAGCCATTTCGTCTTAGCTTCCCTGCGCTTTCTATTTATTTTATTTCTCAACGACTTATATTTCTGTGTTCCTGAATTTCCTTGAACATTTTTGTACTTCCTTCTTAATCGATGGAGTGAAGTATTTCTTCGGTTACCCAAGGTTTCTGTACAGTTATCTTCTTTATACCTATGTTTTTCATTCCAACATCGGTGATTGCCCTTTTTAAAGATGTCCATTCCTCTTCAATGGTGCTGCCGCTGAGCTATTCCTTATTTCTGTATCTATAGCCTTGGAGAACTTCAAGGCTATGTCGTCATTCCTTAGTACTTGTGTATCCCACTTCTTTGCGTATTGATTCTTCCTGACTAATCTCTTGAACTGCAGTCTACTCTTCACCACTATTACACTGTGATCTGAGTCTATATCTGTTCCTGTGTGCGCCTCATAAACCAGTACCTCATTTCGGAATCTCTGTCTGAACATAATGTAGTCTAACAGAAATGTTCCCGTAATAGCCTGCCGGCCGCGGTGGTCTCACCGTTCTAGGCGCTCAGTCCGGAACCACGCGACTGCTACGGTCGCAGGTTCGAATCCTGCCTCGGGCATGGATGTGTATGATGTCCTTAGGTTAGTTAGGTTTAAGTAGTTCTAAGTTCTAGGGGACTGATGACCTAAGATGTTAAGTCCCATAGTCCTCAGAGCCATTTGAACCACCCGTAATAGCCGGTCTTTTACAATCATTCCTTCTCGTCTTGTGATTCTTCAACAGAGCATTCGCTATTAGTAGCTGAAATTTATTACACAACTTAATAAGTATTTCTTACCTCTCCCTTCTTTTAGCCAAGTTAAGCATCACTTACGGATTAGGCCTCGTTCCTGATGCAACTGGTACAAGGCTTCACAAGGAGCGATCACCGATGGCGGAACATTTGGTCATTATGTCCCCAGTCGCTCCAGTCACTATTGACAGTAATTGAATCCTGATGATGCTGCTGCTTCTTTATTCAATCTGCCTTTCACATGGCCTCCCAAGGCATGATTGGCCTCCATACCAGAACTCCCTACTTCAAAAAATTTTTTACCAGATACCGGAAATTGAACATGGGTCCCTCTTCACTGGATCAGTCGCATTAACTGTTCTACCGTAGAGGTGATCGAGTTGTACCAAATGCTTCTATTTCTCCCATTTCGATTGCATATCTCCTCATTTGCTATAAGATTAACCCACATAATCTTCACCATTCATCTGTAGCACAGAATTTATAAAGCTTCCAGCTTATTCTTTCTGAAGTTCCTAATACTCAAGTTTCACTTCCATACAAGTCTACACGCCAGACAAACACATTCCTTTCACTACCTTCAGAAATGACTTGATAACACTTAAATTTGTATTAGATATTAATCAGTTTCACTTTTTCTCAAACGTTTCATACTCAGATCAGTCTGAAACTTTCCTCTGTCCCCAGTTATCCTTTACGTAATCAACGTTGTTACATTATTCTCAAATCCTATACTTTACAACATGAAAAAAGACAATTATGATATAAAATGTTAAATTTTCTATATATGCAAGCCCCATTATAGTTCAAGTAGTTACTTCGGTAGATTCTATCAATAGCAGTATCAGTGCCCTCTATGATGTCACTGAACATACAACGATGTAATTTTCACCACGATAATCTTGCCAATAGTTTCCGCCGTAAAATTTTATTGATTCACTTTTTGCACTTAAGGCGTATTAATTTGGAATGTTTCGAGCTTAAGCTTTCAAGAAAAAGAAGATAGTAGTCGAGACTAATTCCCATCCCAAGAGCAAGAATGTGGCTCGTTTTAGTTTATTTTAGTGCAAATTTATTATTCATTTATTGTTCGTTTTATTGTTCTTTTCATTGCTTACTAGTCGTGTGGAGTGGCCGAGAGGATTGAGGCGCCATGTCACGGATTGCGCGGCCCCTCCCTCCGGAGGTTCGAGTCCTCCCTCGGGCGTGGGTGTGTGTGCTGTTCTTAGCATAAGTTAGTTTTAATAGCGTGTAAGTCTAGGGGCCGAAGACCTTAGCAGTTTGGTACCTTCGGAATTCACACACACATACATTACTTATTTTACTGTGATTTGAATGTTCTTTTTATTGATTATTCTAACGGTCATTAAGTTGCTTAACTTACTGTTCACCACACTTATTGTTCCTTTTTATTGGCTCTATTTTCTTTTTATTTTAATTGATGGTTTTACCACCAACTGCAATGCACACTGGGGTGTTCGCATTACTGCATGTTCTATACGTATTTTATAGCCAGTAAGCGTCTATTTAGAAGCACTATTTTTTTCTCATTCCCGAACGTCGCTCTCATCCCTGATTTTTCTACTTGATGTTTTTCAATAATATAGCTTTAAATTATTACATAGCTGGAATGGCTTAATTGCCTGTTGTATCATATGTCCAAGTATTTTGGCCAAGTAATACATTCTTGAATTGTATTTTTATAAACGGACGGAGTGACAAGACACCCAGCTGTAACCGTCTCCACAATACGAATGCCTACTTCTACACTGGCTGTTATTTTTTCCGTGGGCACAACTCGCGGGCTAATGGCAGAATTTCCGCCCTGACGATGACAGATATGTGCTGACCAAGGATGGAAATTTTGCCATTAGCCCACGAGTGGCACCCAAGGAAGAAATAATAGCCAGTGTAGAAGCAGGCATTCATAGTGTGGACACGATTACAGCTGAATAAATCCGTATAGAAGCTGTCTCGCCAAGCCTGCAAAAAGTAATTTATCTGTTGGTGACAGGAATACCATAAAACGCCTGAATGAGGAAGATAACTTTATCATTCTCCCCTCTGACAAAGGAAATGGAACGGTTCTTTTGAATGTGACCGATTATGATAGTAAGATTAACAACATACTAGACACGCAAACATATAGTAATGACCTCACTGAAAAAGTTAGTGGAATTATTACGCGTTGATAACGAAGTCCTCTGCCGAACAGAGCTCTCAGATAAGTCTGTGCAATTCAGTTGCGCTACCACCAAGACTTTATGGATTGCCGAAGGTTCACAAAGAACAAGTCCTATAGTGAATGCTATTTATTGATTTGCCCATCTATTAAATTGCCAGGTTCTTGACCTCATTATTACGACCGTATGTGGGCTGATCAGATCCATAGGTCAAGACTTCAGCACATTTTATCAGTAAATTAAACGGCATAGTGGTACAGCCGGAGGACATGTTAGTTTATTTTGGTGTGGTATCGCTATTCACTATGGTTCCGCTCAATGTTGGATTTTTCCTCACGATATTGCAGAACTATTTGAATATGGCCTCCCAACCACGTATTTCAATTGCAAAGATGACTGCTATGAATAGGCGGATTGTGTCGCTACGGGGATCCATTTAAGCACGTTTATAGCGAACTTGTTCATGGAAAAATTCGAGTAGCAGGCAATGGAAACCGTGAACAAGAGACAGAATTATTTTTTCTGGTAACTGGTGAGGAGGAAATGGATCGTTTTCAGAAACATCTCAACCGGATCTATACAAAGACTGAGTTTACCATGGAGGAGGAGGCAAGCGGAAGATTACATTTTGCTGATATGCTATTTTTCAAGAAATAAGTTGTAGCTTGGGCCACGCGGTTTACCGAGAACCCACACACAGACTTTTGGCTACACCTGGATTCGAACCACCACCCACAACAAAAGCGAGGCATCATAAAAACGATGGCGGATAGAGCAAGGAAAATCTGTGAACCAAAGCTGTTTGACGCAGAATTAAAATCTCTCACCAACGCATTGCTCAAGAATGGTAATCCGTTCGCTTAGGTGAAAAGAGCGGTTTGACCACCGCGTAGAAATCATATCGATGTTCAAGAGCCAGTGAAATCAAAAGTTCTTTTGCCGTTCATTAAGGACGTTTCTGCCCGATTTTTTGAAAAAAAGCGGACATTTAGGTAATGTACAAACCCACCCGGAAACCACAAGGTCACCTAAAATCGCCCAAGTACGCTGCCCAACCTTCGAACGAAGCAGGATTTTATAGGACTCAGTGCAGGGGATGTGTACGTGGGTGCCACCAAAAGAACGGACAAAGAACTACAAGAAGAGCACAAGGGCAATCGCCGAAGAGGGGAGACTGACACACAGCGGGTGCGGAACATGCTTCGCTGCCAGGAAACCACCACACACATTTTGATAGTATCCAAGTACTGGCAGCCACAAACGGATACTGTGAAAGGTTATGCGATGAGGCCTTAGAGATTGTAAAACACCCGAGGAATATCAATAGGAAGGTGAAGGGCATGGAACTAAATGACATCTAGATTCCGGTGTCGAAGACGATGAGTACCAGCCTTCCACTGTGGGGTGATACCAACAGCGGACGATGCCAGGCGACAACGGTCAATTGCGCTCGGCCGGCCGGTATGGACGAGCGGTTCTACGCGCTTCAGTCTGGAACCGCATGACCGCTACGGTCACAGGTTCGCATCCTGTCTCGGGCACGGGTGTGTATGATGTCCTTAGGTTAATTAGGTTTAAGTAGTTCCAAGTTCTAGGGGACTGATGACCTCAGATGTTAAGTACCTTAGTGCTCAGAGCCATTTGAACCAATTGTGTTCGCTCGTTCACAATATATGACGTCACGCCACTCCACGGATGCACGCGGAAGCGGAATTCTGCAGTAGTCAATGGCGAGCCAGGGTGTGAATCGGAGATTCAAAGTAGCTGCGATTCCCCCTTGAAATTTTCCTCCGCAGATGGGTACGAACGATGTGTTTTAAGATGAAATCCATTATACCAGGGCATGATAGGCAGGAACATTTTATTAATTGTGGTAGGTTGTTAGTGTTGCAAAGATAGTGCCCAGCTACTCATGGACGAGACAGGAAACCAATATGGTGGTAGCGAAACAAGAGCTGAAATGTGTAGCTCCGTTTTCGAATGTTCCTTTTCGAAGGAAAACCTAGAGGTACCGTCCCAATTCATTTGATGCATCACTGATCACTGTAAAGACAATTGATATAGAAATTACTGGTAACTGTGTTCAGAAACAGCTGGAATTGCTAAAACTGATCGAAGTCCGGCTTCCGATGGAATTTCTGATTCTATGCAGAAATTTTGGCCGAAATAGTCCCTCTACCGTTGACACTTCCTAGTAAATACCTTGTCCAGCAGTTGGAAGAGATCAGAGCTCACTCGCACCTCGGAGAATTATAACAAAAGTGACCGATACAACTAATGTCCAGCAACATTGACTTTCATTTGTTGTAGAGTCTTAGAACATTTCATAAGCATAATGAGCTATCTCCAACACAATGACATCTTCGGTACCAACCAACATGGGTTCCGAATACTCGATCATGTGAGACACAACTCACATTTTTCTAGAATGACATTCTGAAACTCCTGGATTATATTCCTGGTTTCTGATAAGTACTTGATAGCACGACTCCTACGGATATAAAAAGTACAATTGTATGGGATATCAGGTATTTCTCTGTAGGGAGGATGCCACATGTTATACAGAGTCATCAACAGATTGAGAACGACCTGGTGGTGGCTCCAAGCAATTGTTTGGGGACCCTTGCTATTCATAATGTGTATTGATGTCCTGACCGTTAATATTAACAGTAACAATTTCGAAGGTGATGCAGTTTCCTGTAATGACGTAATGCCTGAAGAAATTTAAAAAAATGTTCGGTCGGCTCCTCATAAGCTCTGAAACTGGTGCGCAGATTGGCAACATACTTTAAATTTTCAGAAGTGTAATATTCTGCACTTCACAAAACAAAAAAACCGTAGTATCCGTGTTTTCAATATCAAAGAGTAAAACCGAAATTTGATGACTTATACAAATACATGAGTATGTTACTGTGTTGGGAAGTGAAATGAAACCATCACTTAGATTCATTCGTCATTAGGTGGCAGACTAGGTAAATACAATCAGTCTACAAAAGAGATTATTTTCAAGTCCTCATGCGATACATCAAATATTACTGATCAAGTGTATGGAAGCTCTGCCTAATAGGACTAACAGTGAGCAGTGACCGTATACAGAGACAAACATCATGAATGATCATAGGTTCGTTTGACTCTTGAGAGAGTGTCACGGATATTCTGAGGAAGAGGAACTGACACTCTTGAAGATGATTGCAAACTATCATGACAAATCCTACTACAAATCTTCAGAAACCTGCTGGAAATGGTGGAATATGGGAACAGACTACAACCTCTTACGTATCGCTCCCGCAGGGATCGCGAGTACTAGATTAGGTTAATTGTAACGTGCAGAGGGCTCCTTGAGCAGTCCTTAGCCGTAAGGACTAGTTCAATGGAAAGTACCCACTGTCATGTGCTTCACAATGGATTCTAGAATGCGGATATCAATATAGATACCTATCCCAGGTATCGCATATGCTTCGTAGGAAACATTACCATAAACGCTTTCTTAGTGATCACGTACGTAAGAGTGCCTAGCAGCATCATAATGTCTCTGTTCAATGCAGACCTCTTTCATCGAAGTCCATTACCCAGGAAGACCCTATTCTTCCTGCAGCTGACCAGTGGGCGCCGCTCATAGCAAGCAGAAGTATGATAAGTTCTTTTCTCTTTTTGAGTTATCAGTCTTCTGACTGGTTTGATGCGGCTCGCTACGAATTCCTCTCCTGTGCCAACCTCTTCAGAGTAGCACTTGTAACCCACGACCTCTATTATTTCCTGGATCTATTACAATTCCTGCCTTCCCCTACAGTTTTTTCAATCTACAGCTCTCTCTATTACCGTGGAAGTCCTTCCCTGACGTTTACTCGGATGTCCTATCGTTCTGTTCCTTCTCGCTGTACGGTCGCAAGTTCTGTAGTGTCGCGGAATAGGAAAGAGTTGGAAACGTGGAATATTGTCAAAGTTTCGTTGCCTATGCCGAGAGCCAGAGGCAGTAGGTTAGGCAAGAGCTAAGAAGATTGCACATATGTCGGAATGTGTCGTCATGCAGGGGCAATAGCTTGGTTACACACAACAGGCGAGAGAGAATTGCTTAGCAAGCGGGTTTGTGTTAGACGGAGACTTTCGTAGAGTGCAAGACAGAGGTATAGCGTCAGCTGTACAGCATTTCACGACTTCGCGTAAGTCTGCCGCAACAACACGTAACTCTGTCGCAAGAACACCTAAGGGGCGAGTACGACAGATGAATCAGCAGTATAAGTGGAACGAATGCGGTCATTACAAACGAGCATGACGTCAGGACGTCGCTCGTGCTTCCTTTAAATACGCCAGATTTGATAGCAACAAGACACTCGCACTCGCAGTTAGACTTGCATTTAGTTGTGTACTGGGTCGCTGCGTATCGCTCGGCTCGGTGATCGACATGTTAATCTTTATTAAGAAGGTGTTGCAGTAAGGGCGGCCCATCACGCAGCAGACGTGAGGGGACAGTAACAGCTCTGGTCATCTCTGCCGCCGCTGTCAATCATCAACCCAGGATTAACAGACATCGCGGCAGACTCGCTCGCCGCCAATGCTGACCACATCAGTGAGTCGTCGTCGAGATCGTGCGGGGCCTAGGCCTGTGCATCCGCAGTCACAACCGGGTGAGCCGACGACGCTGGGGGACTGCAGCCCGTTCCGCCCGTCCACCACGGACGAGCCTCCAGGAGGAGCAGGGAAGAAGACAGGGTGGGACTGAGTACACTCAGCACTACGAGAGCGCTTCTGGTGCCGACAGTGCCGGGGACTCCAACCCGGAGCCTCTACGCGCAGCAACCTGCTGTCCGCCGCGAGCCGTCCGGCCAGTAGGGCACCGCCAGCCACGCGCGACCGAAATAAGGGCATTCCTCCGCTACGTCACAGCGCGCATCGCTGCGCTAGCAAGACTGCGCGGCCCGTATTTGGTGTCATCGCTACGAGTCAGTGAGGACTCGGGGAAGGTCGTTGATATCTCCAAGCCACATTGTACTGGACAGGAAAAAAGATGTTATAAATTAATAATGTTTCTTTGGCGTTTCTGACGCTTCTACAGCCATTTCCTAGCATCCTGACAACTGGAGAGGTCACCACTCGGCTATCCAGTCCACCGTAAGCGACCGGGACCACCGGGCGCCTACACATTTGGTGACAGATGTGGTCGCGCCCACTGCCTACAGATTTGGTGTCACAGGTCCTCGCGCCCACCGTCTACAGATTGGGTGTGGTAGTAAGTGCGCGAGGCTATTTTTGTTAATAACTATGGATGCACGTTCTTTGTTGGGAGTGCACTTTGTGAGACCTGCGGGAACAGCAGATTTACCTGAGACTAAGGGAAACAGTTGGGAAACGTACTTGGTAGCAGTCAGATGTACTGTGTGTAATTTAACGGGGCATGGGGAGCCATGCACGAAGTGTGTACCAGTAGAATGTTCAATTTGTAAACGGTTTGGTTACGCAGCGCACAATTGTAGAGAGTGTCGCTGGGCAATAACAAGGCGGAAGGATTAATTTTGTTTAGTTGTGCATTGTTAGTTTTGTTTGTCCTCTTGTGTGTAGTGCTCAACTGTGACAAAGGAATTGAGTAGCTAGTGTTCTGAGGAGTAAATTCAGTATAGAGTAAGTTGTTAGTAAGTTGCACAAATCATGCCGGAAACAAGATCTGTTAGTACTGAAGTGAGTGTAGCTGCTCTGACGGAGCAAGTCTCAAAATTGTTAGAAGAGAATACGCAGCATAAGTTACGTCATGTAGAACTAATGACGCAAATGGAGACCTTGCGTTCGGCGCTAGAGTCGCAAACTGGTTCAAGTGAGTGCAAGTCAGTAGCAATGTCCAACCTTGTAATACATCGTTCAGTAGCTAACCTGATCACGCCTTTCTCGGCTAAAACAACAGAGGATGTCACAGCGTTCATTAACGATGTTTTGGCAACAGCTGCAATGAGCAATTGGTCGGACGTAACTACGGTACGTATGGCAAATTTGCGACTTGCAGGGGAAGCCAAGACGTTCGTGATGCACCATGAGACGCTTAGTAAGGCGAGCACGTTTGAAGAATTGGCAGATGGGTTACGACAAAGATATCGTAAGCAGAATAGTGCAAGATTTTTTAGGGAGAAGTTAGCTAATTTGACACAGAAGGTCAATGAGACAGTGGAGTCTTTTTCAGATAGGATACGAAAAATTAATTCGCAGACCTATGAATTATCAGGTAATCCTGATGCGGATCGTGTATTACTACGAGAGGCAGAAAACAGAGGCCTCGATGTATTCCTCAGGGGAATTCCTGCAGAATTCTCTCGTAGGGTTAGGATGGAGAATCCTAGGGATTTATCTGCAGCACTGCGTATTGCAGCGCATCTGCAGGACATAGACATTGCAACAAGGGTTCGCAATGATAAACGCATCTTTGCGTCGGAGAGGAATTGTTACCGTTGTGGGAGGAAAGGTCACGTGAAGGCTCAATGCAGACAGCCGCAGTGCTATGCTTCTAAACGCAACGGTCACAAGGCAAATGAGTGTTGTAGTAAGCAAAATGGTAACGGGAATAAACAGGAAAAAGCGTTAAACAGGAACGGGAGTGTTTCGTCCGTCAGAAGACATTCCCGGGAAGCAGAAGTACAGTGAAAACTGGTACAGAGACGGATTGTTGCTTGATGGGTGTTGTAAGGAATAACAGATGTAAATTTTTGATTGATACAGGGGCACATGTATCTGTTGCTAGTCTAGACCTCGTGGGTAGTAGAAGACTAGGTACTCCTAGGTATAGATTAAGTGGAGTAGGGAATAATGAGTTGCAATCACTGGGTACAACACAGCTCGTTTTTAAAATTGGAACTGTAGAGTTCGGAGAGCAAATGGAAGTGTTGCAAACTGTGGGACAAGGGTATTCTCGGACTGGACTTCCTCGATAAACACCATGCCACAATTAATCTTTCACAGCGTACAGTTGAACTTAGTGGAAACTTGTTTTCAATGGCGACAACAGCTGTAAATGTTTCTACGTCGCGAGGTGCATCCGTTGCTAAGATGTCACCAATTGAACCTCGTACAAGGGCATTAAAGATGATTACGCATGTCAAAGTGCCTTCGGGTACAGGGAAGTTAGTTTGGTTGTCAGTAAGTACCGATGTACCACCGCAGAGGCTATGTGTGGTGGAGTAACTGCAGAGCATGAGGCATTGGATGAAATGCATTGCTTTATTAGGAGGAGCGTTGCGCGCGTAACGGATATAAATGGGGAACTGTTGATTCCGGTCAGTGTAGATAATTTTGGGGCAGATGAAGTGGATCTCCCAAAGGGTTTAGTGGTAGCAAGTTTGGAAATACTCGACGATGAGGATATAGGTGTATCCCAAGGTGATTATAACGTCAAGCAAACCCGCAAGGCATCTGTACTACGTGATAAGATTTGTCATTTGGAGAATGGTGATCGGATATCTATGGAAGCTTTGTTATTGTAGTATTTAGATTTGTTTAATTCAGAAGGTCCATTACCAGCAACTGCTATTACACAGCACCGTATACCGACTGGCGATAGTCCGCTGGTCTATAGAAAACCATACAGAATAGCGAAACGCCTACAACCACTAGTGGAAGAATTTATTAATCAACAGCGAAGGGACGGTATTAAAGAGAACAGTAAAAGCCCGTGGTCTGCCAACATAGTGGTAGTTCCTAAGAAGTCATTGGACGGTACTAAAAAGTATAGGTTTTGTTGTGATTATCGTTTTTTGAACGCACGAACACCCCTAACAGATGCGTATGCAATACCGAACACCACGGAAACATTGGACAACCTAGGTCGGTGTAAATATTTTCCGATACTAGATCTAAAGAGTGGGTACCATCAGATAGAAGTAAGTACCGAGGATAGACCGAAGACGGCCTTTACAACAAGCCTGGGTCACTTTCAGTATCGCTGAATGCCATTTGGTTTGAAAAACGCTCCTGCTACTTTCCAGCGTATGTTAGATGGTGTGCTTCTGGGACTGAAACCGAAGATTGCAATGGTATACCTCGATAATATTGTTACCTTTCGCGTAATATACACTCCTGGAAATGAAAAAAAGAACACATTGACATCGGTGTGTCAGACCCACCATACTTGCTCCGGACACTGCGAGAGGGCTGTACAAGCAATGATCACACGCACGGCACAGCGGACACACCAGGAACCGCGGTGTTGGCCGTCGAATGGCGCTAGCTGCGCAGCATTTGTGCACCGCCGCCGTCAGTGTCAGCCAGTTTGCCGTGGCATACGGAGCTCCATCGCAGTCTTTAACACTGGTAGCATGCCGCGACAGCGTGGACGTGAACCGTATGTGCAGTTGACGGACTTTGAGCGAGGGCGTATAGTGGGCATGCGGGAGGCCGGGTGGACGTACCGCCGAATTGCTCAACACGTGGGGCGTGAGGTCTCCACAGTACATCGATGTTGTCGCCAGTGGTCGGCGGAAGGTGCACGTGCCCGTCGACCTGGGACCGGACCGCAGCGACGCACGGATGCACGCCAAGACCGTAGGATCCTACGCAGTGCCGTAGGGGACCGCACCGCCACTTCCCAGCAAATTAGGGACACTGTTGCTCCTGGGGTATCGGCGAGGACCATTCGCAACCGTCTCCATGAAGCTGGGCTACGGTCCCGCACACCGTTAGGCCGTCTTCCGCTCACGCCCCAACATCGTGCAGCCCGCCTCCAGTGGTGTCGCGACAGGCGTGAATGGAGGGACGAATGGAGACGTGTCGTCTTCAGCGATGAGAGTCGCTTCTGCCTTGGTGCCAATGATGGTCGTATGCGTGTTTGGCGCCGTGCAGGTGAGCGCCACAATCAGGACTGCATACGACCGAGGCACACAGGGCCAACACCCGGCATCATGGTGTGGGGAGCGATCTCCTACACTGGCCGTACACCACTGGTGATCGTCGAGGGGACACTGAATAGTGCACGGTACATACAAACCGTCATCGAACCCATCGTTCTACCATTCCTAGACCGGCAAGGGAACTTGCTGTTCCAACAGGACAATGCACGTCCGCATGTATCCCGTGCCACCCAACGTGCTCTAGAAGGTGTAAGTCAACTACCCTGGCCAGCAAGATCTCCGGATCTGTCCCCCATTAAGCATGTTTCGGACTGGATGAAGCGTCGTCTCACGCGGTCTGCACGTCCAGCACGAACGCTGGTCCAACTGAGGCGCCAGGTGCAAATGGCATGGCAAGCCGTTCCACAGGACTACATCCAGCATCTCTACGATCGTCTCCATGGGAGAATAGCAGCCTGCATTGCTGCGAAAGGTGGATATACACTGTACGAGTGCCGACATTGTGCATGCTCTGTTGCCTGTGTCTATGTGCCTGTGGTTCTGTCAGTGTGATCATGTGATGTATCTGACCCCAGGAATGTGTCAATACAGTTTCCCCTTCCTGGGACAATGAATTCACGGTGTTCTTATTTCAATTTCCAGGAGTGTAGAAGAGCATGTGGAACGACTGAATGAAGTATTTAGTAGGCTAAGAGCGGTAAATCTTACGATTAATGTCGAGAAATGTCAGTTTGCTCAGACGCAAGTGACTTATCTTGGGCATACTATCAGTCAGGATGGGGTAAGAACGGATCCTCGTCTAACGTCGGCTGTGCGTGATTTTCCAGTACCACAGACCACCAAACAAGTTCAGAAATATGTCGGTTTATGTAATTACTACAGACGATATGTAAAGGGGTTCGCGGAAATTGCACATCCATTAACGAGATTGTTAAAGAAAGGTGTTAAGTTTGAATGGATATCACAGTGTCAGGAGGCATGCGAGAAGCTCAAACAGATACTAACATCAGAACCAGTGTTGATACTTCCTGATTTCGAACAAGAGTTCATTCTATCTTGTGATGCTAGTAATATTGCTGTAGGTTGTATTCTTTCTCATAGGGTTAATGGACAGGAACATCCAGTGGCTTATGCTTCTAGGCAACTGAATAAGGCAGAGAAGAATTATTCAACTACAGAGAAAGAAATGTTAGCAGTGATTTACGGTATCTCGTATTTTCGCTGTTATTTATATGGGCGTAAGTTCAAGGTGATTACAGATCACGCAGCATTGAAGTGATTGTTGGGGTTGAAAGATCCTTTGAGTCGTTTAATGAGATGGGCTCTGAAACTAAGTGAATTTGAATACGAGATAATTCACAAACCAGCGGTAAAACATACGAATGCAGATGCGCTTAGTAGAAAAATAGCAGCTGTACAAGTTGTGGGCATAAGTGAGAAGGAGTGGATAAAGGCGCAAGCCACTGACAGAGAGTGTCAATTGTTCCGAACGCAACCGCAGTTTGAAATGCAGGATGGGTTGCTTTGCAGGAAGACGAAGTGCGGACTACGCGTCGTAGTACCGGAGGCGCTGAGGGAAGAAGTGTTGAAACAAGCCCAGGACCTTGTATTGCCGGGTCATGGTGGTAAAGGAACGACTGATAGACGGGTAGCTGAAAGGTTTTGGTAGAAAACACGTCGCAATGATGTAGAACGGTATGTGCAAAATTGTATACCGTGTGCGCAGAGAGCAGATGTAAGTCATCAGATAATTGAGTTACAGAGACTACCTGAAGCGGATCGTCCGTTCGCATTCATAGGATTAGACCTAATCGGGGCATTTAACAAGACCCAAGCGGGTGATCGATACGTATTAACAATATTAGATCACTTTTCCCGATACTTGGTAATGGTTGCTATTCCAGATCAGAAAGCAAGCACTGTTGCGGAAGCCTTAGTAAATAACTGGTTGCTGAAGTACGGTGTGCCTAATACTATAATTACAGATCAGGGTAGTAACTTTATGTCAGAGCTGATGAGGTAGTTATGCCGTTTATTGAAAGTTAAGATATTGCGGACAAGCCCATTTCATCCTCAGTCGAATGGACGAACAGAACGGGTTCATAGGACGTTAGTTAAGACGATTAGTCATTACGTAAATTCAGAACACACGGATTGGGACGTGTATTTACATCTGTTGACAAGCGGATATAACGCGAAAGTTCATACAGTAACGGGGCTCTCTCCGTATGATGTAATTTATGGCCGGAAAATGCCATCACCTTCTGATGTGCTCAAACCTAAGATAGGTTCACAGGATGAGTCCCTGAAGAAATTTGCCAAGAAATTGAGAGAAATTTGGCAAAGAGTACGGCGTGCTAATACTAAAGCTTTGGAGAAACAAGAGAATATTGGGCAAAGAACAGGTAAACTGCCGCAATACAGAATTGGTCAATGGGAATTGTTGGCTAATCCTTATGTTCCGAAGGGTAAAACAAAGAAGTTTTCGACGAAATATTCTGGACCGTATCAGGTAAATGAAATAGGGTCTCCAGTAAACGTAAAGTTGCAGTTACCAACCAAGTCGTCAGTAGTTCATATGAGTAGGATTAAGCCGTTTAAGGGTGGAGTGGATGCGTTACCGCACATTCCTCCAGCAGTAACGAAGGGTGTGAGGGTACCAAAGCTAAAAGAACAGCAGGGGAACGTTCCTTACGCACTTATGTCTATGGATAAGTAGATTAAGTGTCCTCGGGGAGGAACATGTCGTATTTATTGTTATTAGTTAATAGGGTATGTGTAGTTTTCACTTGTCATTTGTGTGTTTTAGACGTGGTAAGGAAGGGAGCCATTGGCATGGCTTCCTTTTCCTTCAGGTGCCGTGGCAGGATGTGGCCCGGGAAACGTTTCGTCAGTCTGGTACTGCTACACTGCTAGATATGGGAATTTTGTTTGCAAGACAATTAGATGTGGTATTGTCAAGCCGCAGGTGGACAATTGTGTTCACGCATAATATATGGGGAGTGAGGAATGATGTACGGACACTACAGGATGGTTTACGGCGCAACAGGCGGCCACGGAGAAGGAGGGGTTGTTTCAAGACATATGGAACGAGTATCAGGAGTTGAAGGTCTCGTACGAAAAGCTGAGAAGGCAGCTGCAACAAGTAACGGAAGATTTGACAGACTGTTTCAGGGAAAGTGTTTTTATTTGTTCAGCGAAGGAGGTGGCAATCCACAATCACTCGTGTGAGATGCAGTTGTTCTTGGGGAATATGGGAACCTTAGAATGCGAAAAGAAGGTGTTACTTCCGAGACCGAAATTTCCGAAAGTTGGGGAACATTGGATTTACTCTGTGTTCGAACTAGAGAGCGTAGTTGGCACTTGTTACAGAAATGGTAGATTGACAGATATATCAAAGCTTGAATTGCAGGGCAGTGGCTTATTGATTAATGTCACTGAATGGGAAATACTGGGGAAGCATTTTGACCTACCAGCTACTTTCACGGGTACAACAATGATTAACATGACACAGCCTATCTTGTATTATCCAGAGGAACCACCACACATATTGCCTCGCCAGAACCTAACGTTTATTAACGAGTCCTTGGATCCCACATTGCTACAATCTTTAGATAGCCTGATTATCTCAGAAAAAGATCATATCTCAGTTAATCAAATACTGCAGCACGTGCAGCAATATCGGGAGGAACGTAAGCAAAACACAATTATATTTGGTGTGTCAACGACTAGAATAATCTTAGTTCTAGTGTTTATTTGCGCAACTTACTTTTGTATACTGAAAAAGATGTCTTGTTCTGAAATAACAACCGTACATCAAATACCTATAGGATGGATCGGGAATAGTGGAACGTAATATAAACGAATAACCAATGATAAGATTGGAATCAGTATTAAGTGTAAATAGATTATTAGCGGATAAGAAAAGATTGACAGTTTCGAAGGAATAGTTGTAAGATACCTGTAGAGTATACGTATGGCGTGCGCAACCAGTAAGTCCAGAATTGTAAAATTCGGGACGAATTTTCTTAGAGGAGGGGGATGTGTAGTGTCGCGGAATAGGAAAGAGTTGGAAACGTGGAATATTGTCAAAGTTTCGTTGCCTATGCCGACAGCCAGGGGCAGTAGGTTAGGCAAGAGCTAAGAGGATTGCACATATGTCGGAATGTGTCGTCATGCAGGGGCAATAGCCTGGTTACACATAACAGGCGAGAGAGAATTGCTTAGCAAGCGGGTTTGTGTTAGACGGAGACTTTCTTAGAGTGCAAGACAGAGGTATAGCGTCGGCTGTATTGCATTTCACGACTTCGCGAAAGTCTGCTGCAACAACACGTAACTCTGTCGCAAGAACATCTAAGGGGCGAGTACGACAGATGAATCAGCAGTATAAGTGGAACGAATGCGGTAATTACAAACGAGCATGACGTCAGGACGTCGCTCGTGCTTCCTTTAAATACGCCAGATTTGATAGCAACAAGACAATCGCACTCGCAGTTAGACTTGCAGTTAGATGTGTACTGGGTCGCTGCGTATCGCTCGGCTCGGTGATCGACATGTTAATCTTTACTAAGAAGATGTTGCAGTATGAGCGACCCATCCAGCAGCAGACGTGAGGAACAGTACCAGCTCTGGTCCTCTCTGCCGCCAGTGTCAATCATCAACCCGGGGTTAACAGACAGCGCGGCAGACTCGCTCGCCGCCAATGCTGACCACATCTATGAGCGTTCGTCGAGATCGTGCGGGGCCTAGGCCCTGTGCATCCGCAGTCACAACCGGGTTAGCCGACGACGCTGGGGGACTGCAGCCCGTTCCCCCCGTCCACCGCGGACGAGCCACCAGGAGGAGCAGGGAAGAAGACGTGGTGGGATAGAGTACACTCCGCACTACGAGAACGCTTCTGGTGCCGACAGTGCCGGGGACTCCAACCCGGAGCCTCTACGCGCAGCAACCTGCTGTCCGCCGCGAGCCGACCGGCCAGTCGGGTGCCGCCAGCCACGCGCGGCCCGGATCTGGTGGCATCGCTACGAGTCAGCGAGGACTCAGGGAAGGTTGTTAATATAACCAAGCCACATTGTACTGGACAGGAATAAAGGTGTTCTGAATTAATAATGTTTCTTTGGCGTTTCCGACGCTTCTACTGCCATTTCCTAGCATCCTGACAACTCGAGAGATCACCGCTCGGCCGTAGGCGACCGGGACCAACGGGGCGCCTACAGTTCTAATCCTGCCTCGGGCATGGATGGGTGTCATGTCGTTAGGTTAGTTAGGTTTAATTAGTGCTAAGTTCTGGGGGACTGATGACCTCAGAAGTTAAGTCTTTTCAGGTTTTCCCACGGTCTATGTTTCACTACCACACAATTCTATTCTCCAAACTTACATTCTCAGAAATTTCTTCCTCAAATTGAGGTCTATTTTGATACTAGTAGACTTCTTTTCACCATGAATGCCCTTTTAGCAAGCGGCAGTCTGCTGCTTGTGCCGTCCGTCATTGGCTATTTTGCTGCCTAGGTAGTAGAATTCCTTAATCTCATCTTCTTCGTGACCATCAACCATGATGTTAAATTTCTCACTGTTCTCATTTCTGCAACTTCTCATTACTTTCACCTTTCTTCGATTTACTCTTAATCCATATTCTGTACCCATCAGATTGTTCATTCCGTTCAGCAGATCATGTAATTTTCACTTTAAGTCAGGATAGCAATGCCAACAGTGAATCGTATCATTGATATCCTTTCACCTTGAATTTTAGTTCCACTTCTGAACCTTTCTTTTATTAACAATCATTGATTCTTCGTTTTATACACTGAGGGCCAAAGACTGCATCTCTCTCTTATACCCTTTTTAATCTAGGCACTTCGTTCTTGTTCATCCACTGGCTCTTGTACATATTTTATATTACACGTCTCTTCCTACACCTTACCTCTTTTTTTCCCAGAATTTCGACATCTTGCACCATTTTGCATTGCCCATCGCTTTTTGCAGGTCTACAAATCTTACGTTTACTCTTGTTTCTATTATCAACAAGAACGTCAGAATTGATTCTTAGGTACCTTTACCTTTTCTAAAGGCAAATTGATAGTCATCCAATAAATCCTCAATTTTCTTTTCCATTCCATATTATTCTTGTAAGTAACTTTGATGTATGAGCTTTAAGCTGACTGTACGATGATTCTCGCACTAGTCAGCTCTTGCAGTCATTGGAACTGTGTGGATAACATTTTCCAGAAGTCAAATGGTATTTCGCCAGACTCATACATTCTACTCACCAACGTGAATAATCGTCTTGTTGCCACTTTCCCCAATGATTTTACATATTCTGATGTAATGTCATCTATCCTTTCCGCCTTATTTGATCTTAAGACCTCCAAAGCTCGCTTTTTTTCCGATTGTAATACTGGATCCCCTATCTCTTCTAAACTGACTCCTGTTTCTTCTTCTATCTGATAAATCTTGCCCCTCATGGAGATATTCAGTGTACTCTTACCACCTGTCCGCTCGCTCCTCTACATTTAACAGTGGAATTCCCTTCGCACTCTTAATGTTGCCATCCTTGCTTTTAATGTCATCGAAGGTTGTTTTGACATTCCTATACGCTGAGGCAGTACTTCCGACAATGATTTCTTTTTCGATATCTTCACATTTTTAATGCAGCCGCTTCCTCTTACCTTCCCTGCAGTTCCTATTTATTTCATTCCTCAGCGACTCGTATTTCTGTATTTCTCTGTATTCCTTGTTTTTCCCAATGGATTTTTGTGCTTTCTTCTTTCATCCATAAACTGAAGTATTTCTTCTGTTACCCATGGTTTCTTCGCAGTTACCTTTTTGTACCAATGTTTTTGTTTCCAACTGCTGTGATTGCCCATTTTAGAGATGTCCATTCCTCTTCAGCTGTACTGCCTACCAAACTATTTTTTATTTCTATATCTATAGCCTTAGAGAACTCCAAGCGTGTCTCGTCATTCCTTAGTTCTTTTGTATCCCACCTCTTTGCGTGTTGATTCCTCCTGACTAACCTCTTGATCTTCACCCTACTCTTCATTAATACTACGTTGCGATCTGCGTCTCGATTTGCTCCTAAGTACGCCTTATAATTCCGTAACAGATTTCGCAACCTCTGTCTGACCATGACGTAATCTAATTATCATCTTACCGTATCACCCGGCCTTTTCCATATATACCACTTCCTACTGTGTTTCTTGAACAGAGTATTCGCTATTACTACATGAAATTTATTGCTGAACTCAATTAGTCTTTCTCCTCTCTCATTCCTTGTCCCAAGCACATATTCTACTGCAACCTTTTCTTCTACTCCTTCCCCTACAACTGTATTTCACTCCTCCATGACTGTTACATTTTCGTACCCCTTTATGTACTGTGTGGAAACTTTCCATTTCACACTCCCCGTACAAAATTTTACACGTCCAGCAATACTTAATCGTCACGTCTTTTCGACATTTTCGGGTGATGGCAGTTGCTCTTGTCACTGTTGAAAAACGCGACAGGTGTTAATAGCGCGGCGGATTTGAAGTTCATCAGGCCGGAAGCGGAAATTAAGCATGCAAAGAAAGGCGCTCACAGTTGTATGGAAGCGACGCTCTTAGTGTGGCCTCTATTGTGATCCGAAGAGATGCTTCTCCTCTTACGCTGTGTAACGTAATCGAGCCAGTGACAGATTAGGAGTCGCACGATACCAGTTAATATCGGTATCTTAGAGTATACAAAGAAAAAAATCATATAAATCATTATCTATATGATTTAATTATTTCAAGCATATATATTTATATTTCACGTTTTTAAAACAATGTTAAAGTGTTTACATAAATTTTGTAAATTGATTTCTATTAATTCAGCACAATATTTATCAGTGACTGTCTCTGACGAAGATGTAAACTCTCTGCGTAGTACAGTATTTGTCCCTCCTCATTATGTACGGACTTGGCGGCAAGCGGTTGTAAATAGAAGTCGAGCCAGCAGAAAGCAGGTGTATTATTTGCTGTGTTTGTTGGCATTTGGTATTTTAAGAATTGTACTACTTTCACTATCCTTTCATCACTGAATTTTCTTTGTACTAGAAAAGTACCTGCGGAAGTCATCATGCCTCTAAAGAAGACAACAATACCAATATCAAGATAATCAGCTAAGTAAAACTTTACACTTTTTTAATATGTTGGGGTGTTCTGTATGCAACTCACTTCAAAATAATGAGTAACGTCCTATCTGAGGACAAGTCATTGTAATAAGCAGCATAGGAAAGTTAATTACACGTGTGTGTGTCTTATGTCAATTGCATACGTTAATGAAACAAAGCATTTTGACCACTACCCACCACGAAGTTGTATGACGTCTGGTGACGCGGTAACAAAAGTGTGCAAGCGGAGCAGCCACTGACGGGGGATCACCCCAGCAAAGATACTGGCTGCAAATGAGGAACTCCATTGAGATAAGCGAGTTTGACAAACGGTAGATTATTGTTGAGCTGAGCCTGTGAACGAGTATCTCGAAAACGGCAAAGTTGGTCGAACGTACATGTGCCACTGTCGTGAACATCTTCGAAAAGAGGTAGAAGGACAGTGGAACTACCCTAGCGCTAAATGGTTGGACGTCTGTGTCTCTTCACCGAACCTGGTGTTTGGAGGCTTCTCTGCTCTTTAAAGGAGGACACATGGTGACCTGCAGGTTCATGCACAAGTTTTTCGGAGCACATCGTTCATCGTACACTGTTGAACACGGAGCTCCGCAGCAGACCACCCCTACGTGTCCACATGTTGTTCCAACTACGTCGCCAGTTACGATTGCCATGTCCACGGGACCATCGAGATTCGACCGTAGATCATGATAACGGGTCGGCTTTTCGGGTGAATCACATTTTTGCTACACTAGGTCAATGGGCGCCTCCAGAATCCCCCTCATCGAGGTGGACAGCGGTTCGAAACGTGCAGCACGGAGCGACGCAGGTTGGTGTCAGTAGTATTATCCTATGTGAGATCATTCTCCTGCGCCTGCATGAGACCTGTAGCAGTAATCGAAAACACGCTGACAGCAGTGAAACACCTGCATCTCTCCATGTTTCATGTCTTTCCCGATGCGATGTCATCTTTCAGCACTATAATTGTCCGTGTCTCGGAGATAGAACCGGGCTACAGTGGTTTGAGGAACATTATAGTGAACTGACGTTGATGTCTTGGTGACCAAATCCGCTTTATGGAAGTCTTATGGAACCCATCTGGGTCGCTACCTGGCGCCATCACGGCGTACTCAAATCAACGACGCTTTATTTACTCGAATTATATGACCTGTGCATAGACATCTAATGCCACATACCTCTAAAAGCCTATCGACAAACTGTTCGATCCCTAAAATGCAGAATCAGTTATGTATTATGTTTCTCATAAATTAAAAGTTAAAGGGAGTTTTTCTACAATCAGTGCAAAAGCCAAAAGAGTAGGAAAAAAAACAAGACAGCATGCAACACTTATGGACAATATTACTGACGGAGCAAGAGGACGTTATTATACACACTAAATTAAAAATTATGAGAACTTTTGTCATTGTGAAGAAGCCTGGAATATGAGCAGGATTGCTAATTCATTATAGATTAGGACGTAACCAGTGTTTCTAATGGAAATTATGTGGTCACTGAGGGAGGAATTCCGTTTGTTACAATGAAAATGTAGATTATTTTACTAGATAAATTTATGATTCATTGGATAAGGAGGAAGATGTTCCTATGTTATACATTCCGTAGACGCAGGTAAACATAAATTTAGTTGCAAATGAAGTTCATGAGCCTATTTAGAAATAGGAGAAAAAGTATTCAAAATAGCAACGATATTTAAATCGGTGACGTTTGAAAGGATTTATTAGATAAAGATATCGATAAAAACACTGTAGAATATACAACAAAAGTTAACTCTACATATATTACCCTTTTTGAAAAGAAAAGTTCCAGGATTTCCAAGGATTAACTATAGCTGGTCGGTTACTTCTGAAAAACACGTTTTATAAAATATAAAATAAAATTTTATTGTCTCCCTCTAAATTGACAAAATTTGTGAAACCTCAGAAGCACATGCACCATTGGTATGTGACGTGCCATGCCAACACATGACTCACCTCATATTCCGCCAGTCTACTGAAATTACATTTCTCTGTTCATACTTAAGTAACAATCCTTAATTATTCTCACTTAGCAGAGCAACAGTATACTAACAAATACTATGAAAGTATGCGTGTAATTATATAACTTCAAGAAAATATTTATTATGTGAACGTACTGAAAGGCACATGTATCATTGAGTGAAATCTGAAACTGTATGTCATATAGGCCGTGGAGGAAGATTGGTTTTACTATGTTATGAACAATGATGATTACCTACACTATGAACAACATTTAATGAAAGTTGTTAGTCTTCAGAATTTAAATATACAACATTCGTCTATGCTATTGTTATGTGGTAGTTGAGGGAACTGGATAGGACAGTCCACATGACGTAGTGTGTGTTCTGCATGATTATATTTCTTTGAATTCGTTGGGTGTGGCTGTGAGTATGGTTGAGGTAAGCTTTATTCATGAAGGAACAGGTTAAATGCGTAGTTTTGAGGTTGTATCAGTGCTATAATGGACGCTATGGAAACATATATGGGAGTCATAGGCTGTTTGGTGATTACTTTCTTTATTTACATGTTTCGATTTGTACTTCATCATCAGCGTAATCTGAAAATATCAGTAAGAAATACAGATAACCCATAGTGCATAATAAGAGGTACTGACTGCTGAACACCAACAGCAAAAATAGAAAGTGCTAAATGAAAAAGAAAAAAAAATCTGGGTTTGGGTGAACAAGTCATACATACGTATAGATTAATCTATCTTATCCATTAACAATAGGAAACTGAATCATCACGGCAGTTCAGGAAGACAACTAGGTTACCAAATGGTAGTACTGGTGACTATTAATAGTCAGGACTTGAAAACGATTATCATAATGGGATGAAAATGACAAACGTACTACCGGGAGGTTGTGCATTCCTACAAAACAAATGTCCATAATATAAACAATCATAAAGCAGCAATGTTGTTAGACACAATTTGAAACTCATGTCTTAGGGGAGGGAAGCCATTAGGGGAGCGCCAGATAATGGCGGAAGGGACCAATGCATTGATCGACACTACGATTAAATGTTTTATTATAAAACACTTGTTAACAGAGTAGATCCATTAAAATACACATACATCAACCAGCTGTACACAACATCAGATGCAAAAAATAATTTATTCTTATTTTCTTATATGCAAAGTTAGCTATGTAACTTAAGCCTTCAAACATCGAAGGATAGTTGGCAAATGACAGAGGAAAAGTAAAACCTGAAGATAACAACTCATGTATAGAATATTCCAGTAACATGAAAATTATTTCCCGTACAGAAAGTGAATCCATGCCATCGAGACCGTTGCGTTACAGAATTACATGGGAGTAGCACTATGTGGGCTCTACAGTTAACATTGTTCACTGCTGTAAAATAACGAAATAAAATGAAATGCGTTGCAGCATATAATGGCAATGATTAAAATTGAACGTACAATCATACATTAACGAAGAACAATCCACGTGAGGGAAACTGAGGCTGGATACTGGGAGTTGAGATTGACAGCGGGTTCTGTTGACGGACGTAAGTGTAATGAAACCCCAAATGAGGTGACACAGTTCGTGCAGTGAAGCCATCTTTACTCTGACTGAAAACTGATCCACACGGACACTCCTTGATGCCCATATAGTTAGCCAAAACATTCGTACAAAGCACTTTACCAGGAGCAGTTGGAGACTCTGCCACAATATATATTTTAATCAAGAAATGAAGATTAGAGCTGACGATCTTGCAGGAACGATAGAGTGGATAATTTATGAAGAGCTGCCGAATCGAAATTGGAAGAAAGGCCTTTATCGTGCAATTTCACAAAAAGAAGAGCCCATTTAATAGGAAACATTGTGAGGCATTACGAAATAGTTAATTCACTAACGGAGGAAGCACTGTGGAGATAGACCAAGGACTGATTACGTTAAGCTTCTTCAAGTGAACATCGGTTGCAATTCGTGCACAGAGATAAAGAGATTTCTACAAGACAGACTGGCATGATGAAAAGCACCTTTCCAGTCTTCAGCCTGAACCGAGCAACATCGCAGCATGCAGGTATGTATTGAATTATTGCGCGTTCAGTGGTTTTATAACAATAAAAGTATTGTTTCACGAAAAGTGTGTAGCCCTATCTATTCAAAACGAAGAGGTAATACTGGCCAAAGAGCGATACGAGTATTTATAGAGCAATGTTTTAACACCGTGTCCTGTCAATACTACGCCTTCCTTTATTGGTGGTACGTTAAAGCAGGCAACTGAAACTTGTAAGTTACCCTGTTATCAAAGAACATCGGGAATGACTTAAAATATTGCAGTTATGTGTCGAGAATAGTTATAGTAAAGGCTTTATTCAGTTCTGCTGACAAACTGATACAGAGAGAAGTAATGTCTCACATGGTTAAACGTCTGAAACTTGCTGATATTACCTTCATACTTTTATAAAGCATAAGTTTTGTTATGATGTGAGATAATAATAGCATATGATCAATGGAATGGTTGTAGCTTAATGTGTAGCAAGGCCAGCACACGTATGAAATGTGTTGTAGGCAGGACAGTTGTAAACGCCAGTGGTTTCACTAAATGTATGCCAAATACGAGGAATTAACCGGTTTCTTTGAAGAATTGGTTTTTAAATTATAATAATTTACGATGTGGGCTGAATGTAGAACAGGTATGATTTATTGTAGAAATGCTGTACCGTCTACTGGCCATGATAAGGAAAGTGATAGTAATCTAATGTACAAATAAAGAATAGAGTACCAGTCAGTCAACCGGTTATAGCATGAATGACATGTGTTATTAATAAGAAACTATAAATGTC